>NC_062272.1:3030287-13030287 GCF_916048215.2 Malus sylvestris
GTCTAAAAATCGTCTCCAACTATTAATATTGGTCAACGAGTGTCTACTGGTTCACACTAGAGCACTAGGCCTAATTATCCAATCATGATGGCTAATAACATTGAGCCGATAAACTTCTTTCTGCCAAAGGATGTGCTAGATTGGCTACGTATCACCATCATTAACAACTACTTAATTAGGTTAAATAATTTTAATAGGCCAGATCCCTAGGTAAGAGGCCAATCCTTAGAATTTTGTCACACACCATGATCTGCGTATGCTCTACATGTGAAGTTGGACCATCTATTATTTAGGTCAAAACTGGTTGAATTCTGGGGCAGCTTTTCTAAAAGTCCACTAATCCACAGAGAAATGTTATAATAGGATTCCTAACTTGTAATATGGACCGACCAGACATAATCACGGATCAACTAACAAGGACCCGCACCAACAACTTGAAGTGAAACAATAACAGATTTAGATATAACAACTTACAAACATATTATTTTTGTTACGAGCTAACATCATCATGCTATTAGCATAATCTATGTGCATTATATGTTTAATAGTACAATATGGATGTCCTAACAATATGTGCTTATAAAGTATACACATTTTCTGCTACATTGAGAAAGATGACGCTAGAAGAACCCAAAATAGTAATCTAGTTAACCAACTAAAAACAAACTTCATCACAATCCACAATATAAGACTAAGGACTTGTTTGAAACTGATAATTCGAATATCAAAAGCACTTATGGGAAGAAGCACATGTTATGTGCTTACTTATAAAATCACTTTAAATATTTTTGTTGGAGAAGCCTATGAGAGATCTTCAAACAATTTTCTATGTGATTTTTAGCAAAGCATATGCGAGGTTTTGGGGGAAACAAGAAACTCGCAATGTCAGAAGTTGTAATTGTTAAGGTGAGTAAACAGCGGAGCTTGATAATGGACGAACGCGAGCTAACCGGTGTGCATTGCACATAAAGGACGAACGACAACATAGCTGTAGAGCCTCCGTAAACTAATATATAGTCTCCTCCTTAACGGACAATCTAGAGTAACCAGGCTACGTGCGGCAATGGCCTCCATAATGAATCCTTACCTAATATAAAAATATTCAACATAAACCTGTAATCATCCAGAACTTCGATAACCTTATACTCGTTCGTAGGAGGACTGAAACCACAAAGATATGCAGAGCTTAATTGCCAGTGTAATACAAAGTTCGATACACTCTCTAGTGCTAGGATTAAATATAAAACCCTGCACATAATTGACGCAGACCAAGCCGTTGATACTTTGCTCACTTGAGAAAGACGTAGTATGTGGAGTAATGTCTGGAAGTTGGGTGACAGGTACTGAATCCGTACTTTGTTCAACTATTTCTGCGGAGGAGTACCACCCCTGCCAATAATTATGGAATAGGTGGTTTGTAGTATTATTGTTGTTGTGATAGTTCTGGTGAGCGTTCACAAAGGAAGGGTTGCGGATGAGGGAGAACCAAGACTTGCATACGCACTGGCCGGCACTGGCTTGTCAACTTCCATGTACATATGTACTTCTTACAAAAAGGCAATTGGGACAAGAAGAGACGGAGGGAGCGCAGTCGGAAAAAAAATTGACAAGCAGAAGCTAAGAAAACAAAACGCATGCTGAGCGGTGATACATAGCGGTGCACTGCTGCTAGGTTTTGACCTAAATCCATATTAGTTTTTTATTTGACCTTTGATTTTGGGCGCTAGGAAAAGGAAAAAATGGTTTTACTTGCCAAAGAGGAGGACAGGAGTCCTCTAAATTCGAGTAGGATATGGGGATGGTGGGTTGGGCTACAAAAGGCCTAAGGCCCTATGAAAAAAGGAAACAAAACAGGCGCGATCAATAAAGAACAGGAAATAAAACAGCATGCACGAGGAGTTGGTCAGAAAAATAAAAAATAAGACCAAAAATGTTTTTTGAAATGCCTTATGAGAAGATGTTTGTATACATCACTTACTAAATTATGTGGTATTACCGTATTAAGATATGTGAGTATCATATAGCTAGAGCCTTTTTTTATGCATTCAAGTTAAAATTTCTCTCAACGAGGCAAAATAGTTTGAAATCTTGTTTTGTATGAAAAAATCATGGACCAAAATTGGTCTCAAAACATAATATCTCTAACATTTAAACTCACTATATGTTTGTTTGCAGGTGACAAATTCCATCAAGTCCTGAGGTCATTAGTTTTGCGTATGATTGCATCACTGCTTCATGCCATGCACGCCCGTGCGTTTTGGAAGAAGGCAAACCTAACTAAATATGGCGGGCACAATCGCAAATACTACGGTTGGATAACCACATCTATTTTTATCCGAATCAAATTCTCTTTAAAATATATGTAAGTACTTTCGAGAAGGGACTTGGTTGACTCCGTACTGTTGCAATTCTTTGATATATATGTCAGGATTGAGGGACACATTTTGACGTATATTTTGATACATGTTTTTGTAAGGTTCATTTTGTAATGAATGTCAATAATTTAATCGTTTATCTTTTATACGTCTTACCTTAAAGACTATGTCTACAAAAATATAGACAGTTCATATTTTTGTAGGGCTCATTTTGTAATGTATTTCAGCGATTTAATCGTTTATCTTTTACGTCTTACCTCAAAGACTATGTCTACAAAAATATAGACGGTTGAGATTTTTTTAGGGCTCATTTTGTAATGTATTTCAATGATTTAATCGTTTATCTTTTACGTCTTACCTCAAAAATCATGTTTACAAAATATAGACGGTTTAGATCGTTGAAATATATTACGAAATAGATCTTACAAAATGACTGTCAAATGTGCATCAAAAGTATGTACCGAAATGTTGGAACGTTCGTGTGTCATGACATCATCTAATTCCAAATTTGCTAATTATTTTATCATTTACCATACTATTTTAAGAAACCAATATCAACAACACGTAAAAATTAGAACCAGCATTCTAAACATGAGAAAGCATTTTTATTGAGGTAATCGAATAAGCAGAACTACCATTCGTTCTCATGCATGAAAAGGATTAAATCCAGAAAGAGTGGTTTGGGGAGATTGTCCCACTCGTACCAATCCCAACCATCGCACATGTTCGGCTCGACATTTCCCAGGCTCTTGATCGGGACTTGCCACCACTGCTCGCACATAAATCCCTATGCAGTGGTACGGCTTGCCTTTGTCTTCGAATATGTTGTTTATGACATTCAGCAGCTCTATCTTCTCAATGTCCAACCCAGTTCTTCCGTCACTTCTCTTGCTGCACACTCCTCAAAGCTCTTGCCTACGCAAACACAAAAATACAAATATTTAAACGGGTATACATGCAATAGAGAGTTGGTCAGTAATTAACCTGTTAATTTTATGTGTTTAAATAGCATATAACTATTTACGGAAAAACTAAGATAAAGAAAATAAGTACATATGCAATTATTGTGTGTTTACCGAATTCGAGGTGGCCACCAGGGAGGGAAAAGGTGGAGTCGCCAAGAGAGGAACGGCGGCGCTCCAACATCACCTTCTTCCCTTTCAACAAACACACCACCACTGCCACTTTCGGCACGGAACCCTGTATTGTTCCGTTAACCATGTTTTGATATCAAACTTAGTATATACTAGAAATTGAGCCCGCGCGATGCCGCGGGTTTTAAAACTGTGTTAAACATGTGAAATATATTAAATTTATTCTCATCTATATTAAAATTTATTTACATTCTATGATTCTAATGTTCAATCATACTTCTATATGAACCCAAAGGAATGATTTTTGCATATACCTTGGTGGGTTCATTCCCCAGATGAGTTTCTCATATTCATCATCCATGTCATGTGGTGGGTTCATTCCCCAGATGAGTTTCTCATATTCATCATCCATGTCATGTGAAAATCTCATGCTAACTTTTGCAGAAAGCGACCAAAAAAATGAAAAATAAAATTAGACAAAAAGGTTGGAGAGAATATAAAACTAATTAGAGAGATTGAATAAATTCAAGAAAAAACATTTAAGAGAAATTGAATAAAGAAAAAAACCATCATTTCAATTATTTTTTCAGTCTTGCAATTGGGATTACACAGGAAATATAACTAAAACCCCCAACTTAGAAACTACAACTATTTTTACAAATTTCCATCACCCAATGTTGAAAAATGAAAATTAAGAAGCAACGCGGAAGCAGGCAGACAACAGAATAAAAGAGCGGAACATGCGAGAACCGAAACGTTAAAAACAGAACATACCCATTTCAAAGACCAAAATCCCAGAAAAACAGTATATTAGCACTCCATGCAGTACCCCAGAATCAAAAATTAGAAAAATTGAGTTTGATAACATTGTACCTTAAGCCTCTAAATTTCTAGTCAAAGGAAAATTAATACCACCTCTGCAAAAAATAATCAGAAGATAAAAACTCAAATTCATAAAGCATTTGTCCAAAGTATTTATTAGAGAAACTTACATGCTGATGAAGGTGTTGATCTCTTGTATCATGTTGCGAGTATAATAGGTTCTCAGCATTCAAATGTTTTTCATACACACTGCAGAAAATCCGACCATAAAATTGCACAGAAAAATTTTAATAAAAAAATGTACAATGATAAATTCCAATCTATAGCACAATAAAGAACAAAGAAAATGTCACTTATTGTAAATCACATGCTTTGCTTCATCATCGTCTGCACAATCTTCTACCGATTCATACCTAAATATCGATAAGATCAAACAAATAAATCCCCTGAACATATGCAAATCCAAACTCCAGCAGTTCTGAAGAAACCTAAAACAAAAATTATTCTTATCTTCTATATTATTTTGGATTTCAAATTGAACAAAAAATAAATAAATTACCTAATTCAATGCACATAAATATTTCCAAGATAACTAACCCTCCATTTGGTTGCTGAGGAGACTGACAAAAAAGAGTACAAATTTGAATAACATGATTTTAGTTGCTCGTATTACTAAAGAATTATAGAATAACCCAAATCAGCTAGTCAACTAAAACCAAAGATTTAAGTTCTGTTATTTCATTTTCTTTTCAAACCTTTTTATCAGCAACCCAAGAACAATTTCAGTCGAAGTTCTGTTAGTTGTTCACTATTGTTATTTTATGAGATTGTTTTGAGAACAAATCAATTTGGGTAGGAGTTTTGATGGAGTAACCAAACACAACTGCAAAATTGAAAAAGCTAAATTAGCAATTGTAATATGAAAGGGGTTGCACAAAAAGGTTCACACAACCAATACAAAAATCCTTATAAAAACAGAGTGTGACAAACAATTTCATAATTCACAAAAAATTGACGCTTTAGCCCACAATAGTTTATCGTCATAATAAAAGCGAGAAGAAACCCTAAAAATTACTCCAAAAAAAAAAAAGGGGAAAAAAATCCAAACCTTGAGAGTTTGATTCTACCGCTGCACCTTGAGGATGTCCTTAAAGTCCTGTTAAAAAAAATTAAAAATGAAAGCCCAACATAAGCACCAACACTTATGATGACAGAGGAGATAAACACCAAAAATGAAGAATAAGAAACTTCACAACCCACAAGCTAATTAGTATAGAAAATTATAATCAAATCCAAATAAAAGTGTAAACCCAAAATCTTATTTCAATATAATCAAACAACAAAAAAGCAAATTCAAGTCCAATATGATAAAAAACAAAACAAAGCTCTGAAATTTTGAAATTGGTCATAATATTCTCTCAATCTGTTGGTTTGCATCAGAGAGGCTTGGTTGCATGCAAACCCAAAATGATTTTGCACCTGCAAATATTATACTCGATGATCAAGTCCAATGAATTCAAAGATACAAAGAAACTAAACAAAATCTATACCTTTGTCTTTTCTCGGATATGAAATTTTTGAGAGCCCCATCCTCCTTTTCTTCAGTCCAGACAACAGATTGAGAAACCCCTTTACAGAATACACACATGCATGAGTCAGAGTCGCTTGATTTGACATTAGGTCATGAAAACGAAGAAAGGGAGAGGTGGCTGTGCTTTACCTTTATCAGTGATGGGATAAGTGGAGTCCTCCGTGAAGGCAGAGTCTTGATGATGAGTGTAGAGCCGATCTGAGCAAGGCATCGCGAGATGGTGATGGATCCTGATCCAGTGTGGGGGTTGGATTTTTGGAGACAACTCAACTCAACAATCTCAAACTGCTGCTCCTCAGCTTCACAGATGCGAAGAGGCCTTCCAAATAGACCCAAATCCCAGACTCAGAGAGAGACAAATATTTGGAATTTTTTTATACAACTCTCTCACAGAAAGACAACAACATTTTGGGATGACGACTCTCACAAAAATAGAACATCGTTTGACAGCGAGAAAGCACAAAGCAAAACGAAATCGAAAGTTAAACCGAAGGAAGATGCAGGTGGAAAACGTTTGAGAGTGAGAGAAACACAGAGCGGTAAGCAACTTAAGCAAATTTGCAAAAGAAAGAAGGAAAACGAAAGGTAAAGCAAACACAGTCAAAATAGGGCATCCAACGATGATCAACGCATGGACCAAATCGAAACCTCTAGAGTTCGTATAGCACACGGACGCGTGGACAGCAGGGCAAGGTTGTAACAAATACAACCAATAAAAAAAGTGAAACAAAGTCCAAGCCATGCATAACCGGCAGATAGAATCAAATGAGGGCAAATTCGGGATTTTACTGTACAAAAAGAACAAAAAGTAATGGCTGAAGACTAACTTGAGGGGCATTTTGGTCCGCACACTGCCCTAGAACAGTAACCACATGTTTGGGTTTTAGTATATATAGAATGTGTTATAGTTTTGCGGTGGATGTGGCATGACTGCCAACTCATATATATAGATGATGGAGTAGTGCTCAGGCTCAAGCCACTCTCTCTGGCCAGCTTAGAAGTCGAATTTTGAAAATGGACTTTCTTGGTCAGAACACCGTTATGGTTTGTATTATTATTTTCTATCTCGGCAATGACCTTTGAATCTTTGATCGTTTCAGATTGTATTTAATTTGTGTATAAGATAACCCTTAAAAAAAGGCAATGATATTTGTGTAGTAGATCCATGCAGTAACTGACGTAAGACGTAGATATTATATAGGTACTCCATCTTAGAGTATTGTGCTTATGGGGAAAAAAAAAATACTTGCATGTATATATGAGAGAAACTTTAATAGAGTTGTCAACACATCATTACTATTATATTAGGTTCAGTTTGGCATAAGATGAGATTAAAATACATTACATTTATATATATTAGCATTTACCTACATACTTTGTGTATATGAACACATTTTTTTTTAGAAAATGAGAAGGAGAGAGGGAGATGGGGGGAGAGAGAGAGAGAGAGAAAACGTGGGAGAGTGTGAGGTTTTTATTTTTTGTCTTTATTTTTTGTCTTTTAAATATTATAGATATTTTAATGAGAACTTTAACGAAAAGCATCTGGTACTATTCATTTTAACGAAAAATCATATTTTTACATTAAAAAGTCAATACTGGTACTATTCATTTTACCCTTTATTTTGTCCTTATCATTAAAACTCAAAGTTTTCAAGCAATTTTCATTAGTTTTCCTTATTTTAATATCATCTATATGTGAGGTTTCAATAAAAAACAGTAAAATTTGAACCTGTGAAATTACATTAGTGCCCATTATTTTAGAGTTTCATTAATTAATAGAGATAAACACAAAATTCGATATAAATATTAACATATATCTTTCAGTCGGTTAAGTTAATGAGACTAAAATACAAAAAGCTGTATGCATTTAGGAAAAATACTAGTAACGTTGTCGGTGTGACCTTTTCCAAGTTTTCTGGGCGGCCACCGGTATCGTCTCAGACATCGATAGACATTTAATGGTTGACGCTGAAGTGTGACAAAAAATGACCGGTCCAGCGCCGATTGGGGTCTAATTGAAGACTCGAAGTATCACTTAATACTACAATATAGTGATATTTTTCATAATTTGTAAGTGAAATGTCTTAGGTTCGATTCTCGTCAAGGACAAATTTGAACCACATTATTATTAGTCCATTATAAGGCTAAACCCATCTATTTTCTTTTAATATAAATAATATCATTTGTTAAAAAAAAAAATTGCAAACTCGAAGTATGAGATAATCCTCTCTTGCATTTTGGGTCGAAGACTCGAAGTATGAGATAATCCTCTCTTGCATGTTGTAATGCTTTAATGAGTCGACCTAGAAATCACATCATATAATTGAGACAATGAATACTTGGCTGGAAACTAACTAGTTCCATCTGAGTTAGATCAGAGGCAGCGTTGAGAGGAAGCAAAAGATGTAATTACATAGGGTTTCTAAAAAAAATTTGGTATCTTATATTTATATGTAATAATGTTATATATTACAAAAAATTACTCTTCTTATAAGTGTAAATTTTTTTCCTTCTAAGTATAAAAATTTAGAATTGCACAATGATATATTAGGAGTGTCAATAATAACACATTAAAAAACGATTTTCTTTTCAATTTTATTATATAATAATGCTATATATTTAAAGCTAGAGTTTTTAAAAGCTTTTTTTTTCTTATTTGGTTGCTTAAGATTAAACTGCTTTTAATTATTTAGTGAAGATTATGTTTGCAACTATTTTTACTTATTATTTAATGACAATTGTAAACTTACAATCAGTGAATCTTAAAGTTTGTTTTGAGTTAAGTTATTAATTTCTAGTAACAACATACTGCCTTACTTTTTTTTTTAAGAAAAAACTATCTTAAAAATGGGCCATTTTATAAATTTCGCGCCCTAATCACATAAATGTAACTGCAAAATTTAACATTACAAACACGTCATGTTTTAAGTTCATTACTAAAAAATTGATTTTCGAACATCATTTTCTTCGTTTTGCACACTGTGTTCTCTGTCGACAACTACAAGGCTAATAACCTTAGCTATTGTTGTCGCATGATGGCTTTCATCGTAGGAGTTCCTAAATAAAGTCAAAATTATTGTGGCATTAAATTTGGTTGGCCACATTTTATCCAACTTCAACTTTCTCGAAGCCTTTACGTTATTCAACTCTTTCGAAAGTGTTGAAAATTTCATAAATGCTAGTTGCTCATCTCATAAATTCATAATAAGGACATATCACCCTTTGCACTTTCACACACATGCGCGCGCACATAAGAATTTGCTTTCACATCAAATCAATTTGTTTTTTGGCATGATTTTTCAGTTCTGCGAGATATGAACGTGTATTGATCAGTTAAACCATCCAATAATTAAAGTTTAGATGTGAACGTGTATTTTTAAGGGGTTACGGGTTAGCTCTTGAACATGTGTAAAAAAAATAGCCATTATCAAGTTAGGGACAACTTGCATTCATCATATGGTGTACCATCTTATTCATTCCTTGCGATTAACATTTTTTTACAACGTAAATTTTATAATCAAAATAATGTATTTTCTTGATTATTATTTAAAAATCTTCTCTATGAAAATTCATTTAAACTCGAGATTGTTTGGTCATCTATATGTATCAAATAAATGGATAACATTCATAAATTTGTTGCTTGATACTAACATCGTTGATTTGTTTAGGTAACTCAACGATATCCGATTTGATTAAAATTTTATAGAAATAATCATTAAATAAGGATTAAGAAAATATACTGTTTCGATTTTGAAATTTTTATGATTAACGTACATTGGTTTCAAGGGTCAAGACATCTTAAGAAGTGAATGCAAATATTTTTCTAAAATTAATGAAGATTGAGAAAATACATATATGGTTACGATCATGAAATTTGTCTCAATTTTTCCTAATCATCATCGGATTTTTCCAAAGCCCCATAGCCAATTACGATTTTCTTCTAAGTAAAAACATACCTTCGAGAATCCATCTATTCAAAAAACCAATAGCAACAAACTGTCTATATTATCATATACCAAAAGAAAAAAAAACTATAACAGACAACACTAATTCGGAGCAGAACACTCTCTAGCATCTTTATTTACGTAGATTGATTAATTGATTAATTGGTTCTTTTTTATTTTTTGTTAACATATTCAATCCGCCCTGGACTAATTAGATCATGGACGGAAAGGATTAAATCCGGTCTGCACCGCCTTCTCCAAAGGCCAAAAGAGTGGCTTAGGGAGATTATCCCACTCATACCAATCCCAACCATCACACATGTTTGGCTCCATATTACGAGGTTCTTGATCTTCATCTGCTAACACTGCTCTGGTGACAATCGCCACGTAGTGGCACGGCTTCGTTTCCTCTAGGAACACATGGTTTGTGACCGTCAGCAATTCTATATTTTTAATGTCCAAGTCAGTTTCTTCCTTCAGCTCTCTTGCTGCACACTCCTCAAAGCTCTCACCTGCACAAACACAAAATACAAATTGAATATCCCACATTGAAGCAATAGGTTTTGAAAAATAAACGAATTTTACATCGAACAATTGACAGAATAAAGTACAATATATAATAATAGTTCATTTCTAATACTAATGAGATGTCTTTTGTTACAAAATTATCAAACTTCTCGTGTTGTGAAATTGGTAAGATACAAATATTTGTGATACAATATCTGTATTAGTGTTGTGCAGGTATTCAAATGAAAGAATGATTTACCGAACTCGAGGTGACCACTGGGGAGGGAAAACTTGGAGTCACCAATGGAGGAACGACGGCGTCCTAAGAGCACCTTCTTCCCTTTCAACAGGCACACCACAACCACCACTCTCGGCGCCGCAATCCCGTTTTGCATGTTTTGTGTTTGCTCAACCATGCTTTTTGTGTCAGTTTGCACTGGATGTCGTAGCCTAACCGCCTCTCCTTCTATATATAGTGGACTGCTCAGTGAGTCAGTCAATCCTGAAGATGAAAACTTGGTCCAAAACTTCATGACTGATTATTGTAGTACCATGTTGTATACAACATTTTTTGCCCGTGTGAACTGACTAAATGTGAATGCTAACCAATACTTACGTACGGTTTCTAATTTTTCTTGGATAGCTCTTGGACAAGTGTCACAAGAATAAGCTGGTATCAAGTTAGGGACAGACGGATCCCTTTCACCTAATCATTCTCATTAAACAATTCAAGCCTTTAAAATTTGATTCAACGGCTAAAGTTATTATAACTTTTAAAATGGGTCTGTATTTTTAACCGTTAGATCAAATTTCAAGAGTCAAAATTGTTTTATGAGAAAAATTAGGTGGAAGGAATCCGAAGATGATCATTTTCCGTTAAGGACAACTTGGATCCAACACATGGGTGTGCCATCTTACTCAGCCTTTGCAACTAACATATTTTAATCATTTAAATCTCATAATACACGGTTCCGACAAGGGCGGCCGCTCTGGCCCCAAAAATTGAAGGGCACCAAAAAAAATTATGTTGCTTCATACATATAAGGTTTTGTTTTGTTTTAGATAAATAATAAACATTCATCATCGTTATCAATTTATCTTATATGCCAGAGTGCTTTTCCACCAAAAAAAATTATGTTGCTTCATATATATAAGGTTTTGGTTTGTTTTAGATAAATAATAAACATTCATCATTGTTATCAATTTATCTTATATGCCAGAGTGCTTTTCTGAGGTTTTTGTTTCCGTGCCGACCACCAAGTTTAATTCCCTCTCTCAATATAGAGGGGGTAGTTTTCTTTTTCTTTGTTTTTTTTTTCATGTTTACATTAGATAACAAAGAAACAGTAATTAGGTTATTAAATGTGGCATTTTCCAGTATTTTTTTTATTTTTTTATTTTTTTTATTTTTTTTATTTTTTAAATTTAGAATTTACTTGCAAAATCAGGTTCATATGATTGTGTGAATATAAAAAGAACAAATAAGCTGTTGGGAACCTTTAATATGAAATAAAAGATTGAGATCTAATTCACCTAGGGAAAAAAAAAAAGAAAAAAGGTCGATGCAATTAAAAAAATCCAAAGCAGACAATGAATCAACAGGAAAGGTTGGTCCAAGAACGAGAGTCAACTTCTTTAAATCCCTTGTTCCTTAGTAGCTCAGTGGTAGAGTGGTTGACTGTTAACTTACTGATCTTAGGTTCAAATCCTACTTAAGGTGTTTTATTTTTTTGTTAAATAAAGTGTTGTTATCGGCAGTTCAAAAATATTATCCTACACTTCAATAATTTTTCCATATGATTTTTATAAATTTGGAGTGAAGTGTGACCTTTCATAAGAACTCAAAAAAGAAAAAAAAACAGTAGTTAAATTAATATATGTGGCCTTTGGTAGTAGCTGTTTTTCGTTTTCATTTATTGCTTACGTATAAAAATTAGAGATTTTAAACTATGAAAAATTCATTTCAAAGGTCCTATAGTGTTTGTCCTTGCACTTAAGGTCTCGTGTTCAAATCTCTCTCCCCATAGTTTTAATTAGTTCGTATAGATTATCCTATCATTTGCAAAAAAAAAAAAATGTCCCTAATGAGAAAAAAATGTCTATTTTCCTTAATATTTTATGTACATACGTATTAATACTAGAAAATTCCCTAACGAGAAAATGTATATTTTCTTTAATATTTTATGTACATACGTATTAATACTAAAATAAATATATTTTATGTGAAGTTATGCTAGGGCATATTTTCAATGTCCCCCAGGGCCTCAAAAAGCTTAAGATTGGCAATGGGTTCTGATCATGAAATTTGTCTTAGTTTTTCCTAATCATCATCGGATTTTTTCAAAACCCCATATAACCAATTACAATTTTCTTTTAAGTAAAAACATAACTTCGAAAATCCATTAATTTTTTCAAAAAACCAATAGCTACAAACTGTCTATGTTATCATATACCAAAAAATAAAACAATAACACACCAATGCTAATTCGGAGCTGAACTCTCTAGCATCTTTATTCACGTACATAGATTAATTGGTCCTCTTTTATTTTTGGTTAGCAGATTAAATATTCCCTGGACTAATTCAATCATGGACGGAAAGGATTAAATCCGGCACGCCCTCTTCAAAGGCCAAAAGAGTGGCTTAGGGAGATTGTCCCACTCATACCAATCCCAACTATCACACATGCATGTTTGGCTCCCTATTACGAGGCTCTTGATCTTCATCTGCCGACACTTCTCTGGTGACTGTTAGAGTATATAATCAAGCCATTAGGATTGTGACATTTGTCAATGTGGGAAAGGCTAGATTACAAGAGTTGGTTAGTTAGTTAGTCCAAGTTGTATGGATTTAGAAGATAAGGATAATGTAACTAAATCCTACACAAGATATATAGTGACTGTATTGATAAGAATCATTAAGAAATATAAGCAGAAAGATTTCTCTCTCTCTCTCTCTCTCTCTCTCTCTTTCTCCTCTTTTTCTTTGATCTTCTTCTTCCTTCTGAGCTTTCATAACCTTCTCTGTGCAATACTAGAATTTAGTGCACTATGGTTAACATGTTATCAATCGCCCAAATTGCTTAGACAACTTCTTCGTTTTTGGTTTCTTGTGCTTCCGCTTCATCTCTTATCTCTGTGAGATTTCTTTGTGATTTTCTGGGCTTTTCTTTTCACTCCTAAGGTCTTCAATTCGATTGAGTTTTTCTTGCCTACCAAGTATTTGTTTTTATTCCTCAAAGACAATTCTTCACAATGGTTACAGCTTCTCAACTGCAAATTTTGCAGTCTTCAATTACTGGACTAATTTCCTCTATATCGTCATCTGTGTCGGTTAAGTTGGATGATTCCAACTATCTTCAATGGCATTTTCAGATGTAATTGATGCTTGAAGGATATGGGATAATGGGTTTTGTTGATGGCTCGACTTGTTGTCTGCCTCAATACTCGTCTGTTTCCTCGAGTAATTCTGAAGTTTCATCTGGTGGTATTGGTTCAAGAATTGAGTCGGATGATTACAAAGTATGGAAGATGCATGATAGGGCTCTTATGCAGCTTATTACTGTAACATTATCATCTGTTGCCATTTCTTTTGCAATTAGGAGTACCAGTGCTAGAGATTTATGGGTTCGTCTCTAAGAACACTTTTCCACAGTTAGCAAGACTTCAACTTTTCAACTCAAGTCTGATCTTCAGACTATCAAGAAAGCGGCATATTCTGTCACTCAATGTCTTCAACAGATTAAAGAAGCAAGGGACTATCTTGTGGCTGCAAGGATTAACTTTGAAGATGAGGATATTGTTATCTTGGCATTAAATGGTTTGCCTGCAGAGTATAACACATTTCGCTGTGTAATTCGTGGTAGAGAGAATATGATTTCTCTTAAAGAATTCAGGGCTCAATTGCTTGTAGAGGAAGCAATTATTGAGAACAGTCAAAGTCTACAATTTTCTACTGCATTGTTTGCCAAGAATCAAGGTTCTAATTTTGGGGCAGTATCTTCTGAAACTCAGGGAGTCTTTCATTCTGGATTCCAGGCTCCAAATGGTTTTCATGGGAACTCTAGTCAATCTCTTTTCTTTAATGGAGGTCACAAAACTAAATACAAGGGTTAAGGCAAAGCTGGGAACTATTATAACAATCAGAGGCAAAGGTATTTCAATCTGAAACTTGTTGTTCATGATTTTACTCCTGGAATTCTTGGTAATCCTTCTCAGCTTCATAATGGTTCATCTTTGTCTATTAATATATGTCAATTATGTTCTCAACAAGGACACAATGCTGCTACTTGTGTGTACAAAAACACTGACTCATTTGAGTCTTTTGAGAACTGTCAAATCTGTGATCGAAGTAACCATACTGCAAAAACCTACTTCTATAGGAATAAGAATCGATCTCAACCCTCACAAATGACTGCTATGCAAGCTACTTTTCCTAGATATATGCAGCCTCCATATATGTCACCTATGATGCCTATGGCCTCCCCTAACATGCCCTATACGATGAACATGATGTCTTCGACTTGTACACAAAATCTCAACCCTTATTCACATATGGCTACTTTTAATGCATATGCCCTTGCTTATATGCATGCTTCCACTTCCTATACTCCTGTCATGTCCAATTCTACCTCCCCACAAGTTTGGTTGACAGATTCTGGTGCAACTAATCACATGACAAACGACCTTAGCAATTTGTCTCTGGCCTCTCCATATCCAAGTAATAAGACTGTTCAAACAGCAAATGGGGAAAGTTTGCAAGTTTCTCATATTAGGAATTCTCTTATTCGGACATCATCATAGTCTCTTAGATTGAATTTTGTTCTTTACATTCCCAAATTGTCTCATAATTTGTTGTCAGTTCATAGAATTTGCCTTGACAACAATTGTTGGCTAATATTTAGTGCTTCTTGTTTTTGGATTCAAGACAAAACCACAGGGAGAATCTTATATAAAGGGCTCTACAACAATGGACTATATCCAATTCCTTCCTTTCCTGGTTTACCATCAGGTTCATCATCTCACCTACGAGCTAATCAACCCATTGCTCTTCTTGGACATACTGTGAATTCAACCTTATGGCATTGCATATTAGGTCACCCTTCCAACCCCATAGTTTCTTTTATACTTCAAAAGTCAAAAGTTGCTGTTAAAACATATGTGTCACCTGTTGTTTGTCAGAGTTGTTTAGAAGGGAAATTTAGTAAACTTCATTTTTCTCATACTTCTACAAAATCTGTAATAGCCTTTGAAATTGTGCATAATGATTTGTGGGGACCTACACCTATTGTATCTGTGGATGATTTCAAATACTTTGTCCTTTTTGTTGATGAGTGTACCATATTTTGTTGGCTTTTTCCTTTAATCAATAAATCTGATCTTTGTTCTGTGTTTGTTAAAATCTACCATTTTGTCTTCAATTAATTCTCAGCAAGAAATAAAATTCTACATAGTGATGGGGGGTGAATATATTAGTAAACTTATGCAGTTCTTTCTTGCTCAACAGGGCATTTCTCATCATAAATTTTGTCCCTATACACCTGAACAAAATGGTTTGGCTGAAAGAAAACACAAACATGTAGTTCAAACAGCCCTTACTTTGTTACAAAATGCAAATTTGCCTTCTAAGTTTTGGTCTTTTGCATGCCAAACTGCCATATATTTGATCAATCGAATGCCATCTTCTATTCTTCAAAATTAATCACCTTTTGAACTATTATACTCTGTTATTCTTGAAATCCAACATTTAAAGGTTTTTGGTTGTGCTTGCTTTCCACTTTTAAAACCTTAAAACAGCAACAAATTACAACCTAAGTCTGCAAAATGTATATTTTTGGGATATGCTTCCAACTATAAAGGTTATATGCTTTGAACTCAACCTTGGAAAGCTATATATATAAAGACATGTCATTTTCAATGAACTTGACTTTCCTTACAATGCTTTGAGTCCTAAGTCACAGTGTTCACAGTCTCAATGTTTAAAACCTGATAGTAATTCACCAATCCTCCATGTTGTGATGCCTACCTTGCAAAATGTCATTGTTTCTCCATCATCAACTCATTCTCTTTTCCATGAACCTGATTCATTACCTTCTCAGTCTTCCCTAACACAATCTTCTTCACCATATATATCCCCTCAGCCATCATCACCACCTCAGTTCATTGCTGCCCAAGATTCTTCAACTCTTGTGGTTCCTGAATATAGTTTTAAAAGTTTACAAGTAGTCATTGACATACCACCATTGAACCTGCATCCCATGCAAACTCGTTCCAATAGTGGAATTATGAAGAAAAATGTGTTTTTTGTTGCTGCAAACATATCCACAGTGGTTGATTTGACTACCACTGAACCTGCCATATATAAATCTGCATTGAAGGTTCCAGTGTGGTTCAATGCAATGAAGGAGGAACTTAATGCTCTTTATTCACAGAAAACATAGAGCTTGGTTGATCTTCCACCTAACAAGAATTTGGTTGGGTGTAAATGGATTTTTAAATTCAAGAGAAATGCTGATGGGTGTATTGCTAGACACAAGGCTCACTTGGTCGTCAAAGGATTTAGTCAGGAAGAAGGTTTGGACTATGGTGAGACATTTAGCCTGGTTGTTAAACCAACAATTGTGAGACTTATACTTGCCCTTGCTACGCATTATAATTAGCCATTGAGACAACTAGATGTAAAGAATGCCTTTCTTCATGGCATTTTAAATGAGAAGGTCTATATGTCTCAACCTCTCGGTTTTGAGGATCCTCAGTACCCATATCTGGTTTGCAAGTTACATAAGTCGTTATATGGACTTAAACAAGCACCAAAGGTTTAGAATGACAGGTTTACTGAATTCTTACCATTGTTGGGGTTCAAAAACACTCATTCAGATTCTTCATTATTTGTTAAACATGTTGATGGTGTTATTGTGGTTCTCCTCTTATATGTAGACGATATTATAATTACTGGGAGTGCATCATCTGCTATTCAACAAGTTGTTGCAGATTTAACCAAAGAGTTTGATCTGAAGGATCTTGGTCCTTTATATTTCTTCTTGGGAATTCAAATTTCCAGAACTGCTCATGGACTGTTTTTGTCTCAAGAAAAGTATATTGTTGACTTGTTGAAGAAGACTGACATGACAGATGCCAAACCTTTAGCTAAACCATGTATGCCTTATAGTAAACTCCTCAAAGATGATGGCCAGCCTTTCAATAATCATACTTTTTATCGGAGTGTGGTTGGAGCCTTGCAATACATTGTGTTCACTGGACCTGATATTGCTTTCTCTGTGCATCATGTTAATCAGTTTATGCAAGCTCCAATGATATCTCATTTCACCGTAGTTAAACGGATATTGAGGTATCTCAAAGAGTCTTTGTCTAAAAGGATGACTTATAGTAAAGGAGAGTTGTTTCTTAAAGCCTTTAGTGATGCTGACTGGGCCGAGGATCCCAATGATAAACATTCAACTACGGGTTTGGTTGTTTTTCTTGGCAACAATTCAATCTCTTGGTCCTCTAAGAAGTAGCAAACTATCTCTCGTTTATCCACTGAGGTTGAATATAGATCTTTATCTTCAACATCGGCGGAATTAGAATGGATTCAACAATTGATTACATTCTTGTAGATAAAAATTTCTGATCCTCCAATATTATTTTATGATAATATGTCTGTTATAACACTCTCTTTTAATCCAGTAAATCATCAACGCACAAAACACATTGAAGTTGATGTTCATTTCGTGCGTGATTGCAAGAAGTTACTAGTACAATTTGTTTCTTCTTCATAACAATTTGCAAACATCTTAACTAAAGGACTTAGTACACCTCTCTTTAGCACACATTGTAGCAACCTCATGCTTGGTGTATCCAAACATGTGTTTGAGTGGGGATGTTAGAGTATATAATCAAGCCATTAGGATTGTGACATTTGTCAATGTGTGAAATGCTAGATTACAAGAGTTGGTTAGTTAGTTATGGATTTAGAAGATAAGGATAAGATGTAACTTGTTTATACCATATTTAGGGCCTCGTATTTAGACCTCGTATAAATACTCGGGGGACTTAAATGTAATTATGTAATAAAGAAAGGGGCAAATATGTAATTAGGGGGCCCTTATTCTATAAAAGGGCCTCCTCACCCTCACAAACCCTAAGTCTCTCCTATCTAGAGCAAAGCTCTCACACTCTCTCCCTCACAAATACTCTCAGATAAATATAATCAGTGTGGACGTAGCCCAAACCTTGGGGTGAACCACGATACATCTTGTGTTATTTACATTTCTTGCAGATTCACGGTCGGATTTACGTTGTTCCAAGACCTCCGGTTTTATGCATCAACATAACTAAATCCTACACAAGATATATAGTGACTGTATTGATCGGAATCATTAAGAAAATATAAGCATTTAAATCCTACACAAGATATATAGTGACTGTATTGATCAGAATCATTAAGAAAATATAAGCAGAAAGATTTCTCTCTCTCTCTCTCTCTCTCTCTCTCTCTCTCCCCCCTCTCTCTCCTCATCTTCTTCGATCTTCTTCTTCCTTCTAAGCTTTCATAACCTTCTCTGTGGAATACTAGAAATTATTGCACTATGGTTAACAATGACAATGGTCACGTACTGGCACAGCTTCGTTTCCACTAGAAACATATGGTTTGTGATTGTCAGCAACTCTATGTTCTTGATGTCCAACTCACTTTCTTCCTTCAGTTCTATTGCTGCACACTCCTTAAAGTTCTCACATGCACAAACACAAAAATCAAATTGAATATCCCACATTGAAGCAATAGATGTTGAATAATAGACGAATTTCGTATTAGATAATTGACAGAATAAACTACAATATACAATAAATAGTTCATTTCTAATACTAGTGAGATGTCTTTTGATACAAAATCACGTGTTGTGAAATTGGTAAGATGCAAATACTTGTGACAGAGTATCGGTATAGTACGTTGTGCAGGTATTCAAATGAAAGAATGATTTACCGAACCCAAGGTGACCACTAGGGAGGGAAAATTAGCAGTCCCCAATGGAGGAACGATGGCATCCTAAGAGCACCTTTTCCCTTTCAACAGGCACACCATGCAAAACCACCACTCTCAGCGCCGCAATCCCGTTTTGCATGTTTTGTGTCTGTTCAACAGTGCTTTTTTATAACAGTATACAAAGCAAGCTTAACAGCTTGTGATCGTGTGGTTATAATAGTGACTAGTGTAGTCATCATGTAATCTTTGTAATAGCTTAGAAAGTAAGCAATCTAGTTAGATATATACTTTACATAACCATCATTGTATGATATGAAAAAAAATCAAGAAATAAAAAATATCTTCTCTGTCTAAAATTCTCTTTCTCTCTCTTCGTATACATATTTCTTCTTTTGCAAGAATACATCTTCTCTGTATCTGTTGGTATATTTACATGGTATCATTCGCCGGAAAAGCTTCGTGCTTGAAGGTTAATTGATCTTGGTTCTTCTGCTTCAGCTTTATCTCTTTCATTTCTCGATTGTTTTTTTAGGGTTCTCATTCCCTTATTCTTCTCTGGTTCTCGGTGGTTGTCATAGTGCACACCAGGTGTTTGATCTTTTGTCTAAGTGAATTTTTCTTTGAATTCTTTATTCATATTGGATCATGGTGACTGCTACGCAATTGTAGATTTTTCAATCTCCTATTACCTCTCTCATCTCATCAGTTTCATCCTCTGTTTTTGTGAAACTTGATGATTCCAATTACCTCACATGGCATTTTCAGATGGAGCTTATTCTCGAATGCCATGGTATTATGGGGTTTGTGGATGGTATAAACCTTTGTCCTGCGAATCATAGCGATTCAACTGAGTCTTCCAGTGATTTGCATAACATTGATGCTTTTAAGATTTGGAAAATGCATGATCGGGCTCTCATGCAACTCATCACAGCCACATTATCTCCTACTGCGATTTCATGTGCTATCGGTAGCACTAGTGCTCGAGATTTATGGGTGCGTCTTAAAGAACAATTTTCCATTGTTACTTGGGCCATAATCTTTTAGATGAAATATGAGTTGCAGAATATCAAGAAAGGTATAGATTCTATTTCCTTATATCTTCAACGAATTAAAAAAGCTCGTGATTACTTGGCTGCGGCTGGAGTTTTATTTGATGATGATGATATTGTGATTTTAACTCTTAATGGTCTGTCTTCTGAATACAATACATTGAGGTCTATTATTAGAGGTAGGGAAAATGTTATCTCTATGAAGGATATTCGCTCACAATTGCTTGCTGAGGAAGCAATGCTTGCTAATGTTCCTGTTACTCCTTTCCTATCTGCAATGGTAGCTAGCAATTTGTCTGCTGCATCTAAGCCTCCTCACTTTGAGTCCAATTCGACTCGTCCTCATTACTCCAGCAATGGTTCTTCCTCAAATGGCGGTTCATATAGTTCTCAGGGAAGCTTTTATCAGTCCAATGGGTCTGGTTCTAAATCTACTTACAACAACAACAAGGGTAAAGTCAAGTATCACTACAATTCCCGGTTTGGTAATGCAAAGCCTGGTTCTTTTCATAACAATGCTCCTAGTATTCTTGGTACCTCTCCACCAAAGGCACAAGGATTTTTCTAGACTCCATGTCAAATTTGTGGAAAATTTGGACATCTAGCTATTACTTGCCGGTTTCGAAATACTGAGAACTCTATTCCCGAAGGTTGTCAAATTTGTGGAAAAAAGGAACCACATTTCTTCTTTCTGCCATTTTCGAAATGCCAACCTACAAACTCAGCAAGTGTTAGCTATGCATGTTGCTGCTCCATCCTCTGTTCCCAGTGCTCATCCTCAACAAATTTGGCTCACAGATTCTAGGGCTACATCTCACATGACTGCTGACCTAAATCAGTTGTCATTGGCTTCTCCATTTCCTTCCAATGAGACAATTCAAACTGCGGGTGGTGGTGCAGGTTTATCAATCTCCCACATTGGTTCATCAACTCTACATACACCTTTCAAAGCATTGCATCTTAATTCAGTTCTATATATGCCTAAACTAACTCAGAATTTGTTATTTGTGCATAAATTGTGTCTGGATAATAACTGCTGGTTAATATATGATGCTTTCTTTTTTTGGATCTAGGACAAAGCCACATGGAGGATTCTCTTCAAGGGACATTGCAGTAATGGATTAAACCCTATTCCCCTACCAGTTTCATATCATTCTTCCTTACCCAGAGTACAAGCTGCTTTCCTTGGATAACATGTATCTTCGAGTCTATGGCATAATAGATTAGGCCACCCATCCAATTCTATAGTATCTACAATTTTAAGAAAATGGAATGTATCTGATATACTTGATCATAAGTCTGAGATGTGTCACTCTTGTCTAGAAGGGAAATTTTGTAAATTGCCATTTGGTGAATCTGTCTCTAAGTTCAAACATCATTTTGATATTGTTCATAGTGATGTATGAGGTCTTTCCCCTTGTAATTCTGTGGAGGGTTTTAGATACTATGTGACATTCATTGATGAATGCACTAGACATTGTTGGCTCTTTCCTCTCATCAATAAAAGTGATGTTTGTTCCACTTTCATTGCCTTTTACAATTTTGTGTTAAATCACTTTGCTCTTTCTGTTAAAACCTTACAAAATGATGGGGGAGGTGAATATATTAGCAAGTCATTTCAACAGTTTCTTGTGACCAAGGGTATTAAAAACCAACTTTCATGTCCATACACCCCTGAACAAAATGGCCTAGCTGAAAGGAAGCATAGGCATATTGTTGAAACAGCTATAACCCTTTTGCAAACTGCCTCATTGCCTCCAAAATTCTGGTCCTTTGCATGCTAAGTTGTTGTCTACCTTATTAACAGAATGCCAACACCTGTTTTACACAACAAATCTCCATTTGAGTTGTTGTTTAAAGATGTACCAGCTATCAATCATCATCGGGTATTTGGTTGTTCTTGTTTCCCACTGTTAAAACCTTACAATAACACCAAGTTGCAACCTAAAACAACAAAATGTGTCTTTTTAGGCTATGCTTTTAGATACAAAGGCTACCTATGCTATGAAGTGAGTCAACAAAAGATGTATATATCTAGGCATGTTATTTTTTATGAGAGTGAATTTCCTTATGCCATGTTGTCTTCCAAAATCTCAAATTCCTCATCTTTTCCTCCTTCTATTTTGTCATCCTCTATTTCAATGCCTTATGTCACACATGATAATCAGGTTGTCTCCATCTCATTTGCCTCTAACTTACCTACATTTGAGTCTATTCCTAACTCACCATACCTTGAATCCATTACTGCAACACCAACACAGTCTATTCTGCTTTATTCCCCTGTGGCTGCAGAATTGTCCTCTGGATTTAATCATCATGATCATATTGAGTTTTCTTCCGAGTTGCAAGTGGTTCCTTCTCTCCAACCTATGAATACACATGCCATGCAGACAAGATCCAAAAGTGGCATCTTCAAGCCTAAAGTTTTTCTCTCAACAATTGGAGAGGACAATCCTTTTGATTTCATTCAGGTGGAATCTTCAACATACAAGTCTGCTCTTAAATCCTCAGTATGGAGTACAGCTATGAAAGAAGAGCTCTCAACTTTACATTCTCAAGGAACTTGGTCCTTGGTTCCTCTTCCTGCAAACAAGAATGTGGTAGGGTGTAAATGGGTCTTCAAGATTAAAAGAGATGCAGATGGGAACATTTCTAGATATAAGGCAAGACTTGTTGCCAAAGGTTTCAATCAAGAAGAAGGTATTGACTATGGGGAGACTTTTAGTCCGGTTGTTAAACCTATAGCTGTGAGGTTAGTTTTGGCTTTAGCTGCACATTTTGGTTGGTCTTTAAGGCAACTTGATGTGAAGAATGCCTTTCTTCATGGCATTTTACAAGAAGAGGTTTATATGTCTTAACCACCAGGTTTTTTCAACTCTCACCAACCATCTCATGTTTGTAAGTTACATAAATCCCTATATGGCTTGAAACAAGCCCCAAGGGCTTAGAATGAGAGGTTTACCAATTTTTTGCCTTCTCTGGGTTTTCTTACAACATATTCAGACTCTTCATTGTTTGTGAAACATGTTGGACATTCTATGGTCATTCTCTTGCTATATGTGGATAATATAATCATCACAGGCAGTGCTACTGCAGCTATTTCTGATATTATAAGGCTTTCGCTCAAGAATTTGATACTAAAGATTTGGGACCCCTCCATTACTTCTTAGGGATCCAAATTACTCATCATTCTACTGGATTATTCCTTTCACAGTCTAAGTATGTTTCAGATTTGCTTCACAAGACTGATATGGGTCTTTCAAAACCGTGTAATACCCCTTGTCTGCCTTATACCAGGTTACTTAAAGATGATGGAAAACCCTTTCATGATCCAGCATTGTATCGAAGTGTGGTGGGTGCTATGCAATATCTTACATTTACAAAACCTGACATTGTTTTCTCTGTGCATCAAGTGTGTCAGTTTATGCACTGTCCCATGGAATCTCATTTTATAGTTGTGAAGAGAATCCTCAGATATATGAAGGGCATAATGGATTATGGTGTTCAACTAAGCAAAGGGGATTTATGTTTAACTGCATTTAGTGATGCTGACTGGGCTGAGGATCCAAATGACAGACGGTCTACTACAGGTTTGGTGGTCTATTTAGGTTCTAGTCCCATCTCTTGGTCATCCAAGAAACAAAATACCGTTTCTAAGTCCTCAACTGAAGCTGAGTACCGAGCACTTTCATCCACAACTGCAGAGATTGACTGGATCACTCAACTTCTGAAGTTTATTCGGATTGATGTCTCATGTCCAGTCACTATTTTCTGTGACAATCTTTATGCTACAGCCTTGGCTTATAATCCAGTTATGCACCAACGGACAAAGCACATTGAAGTTGATATTCATTTTGTTCAAGAAAGGGTTGCCAAGAAGCTACTTCAAGTTCAGTTTGTTTCTTCCAATGAACAATTTGCCGATATTCTTACCAAGGGATTGTCTACTCCATTGTTTAGGACACATTGTTACAATCTCAAGTTGAGCAAACCTCCTCCTGTGATTGAGGGGGGATGATAACAGTATACAAACCAAGCTTAACAGCTTGTGATCGTGTGGTTGTAATAGTGACAAGTGTAGTCATCATGTAATCTTTGTAATAGCTTAGAAAGTAAGCAATCTAGTTAGATATATACTTTACATAACCATCATTGTATGATATGAAAAAAAATCAAGAAATAAAAAATATCTTCTCTGTCTAAAATTCTCTTTCTCTCTCTTCGTATACATATTTCTTCTTTTGCAAGAATACATCTTCTCTGTATCTGTTGGTATATTTACATGGTATCATTCGCCGGAAAAGCTTCGTGCTTGAAGGTTAATTGATCTTGGTTCTTCTGCTTCAGCTTTATCTCTTTCATTTCTCGATTGTTTTTTTAGGGTTCTCATTCCCTTATTCTTTTCTGGTTCTCGGTGGTTGTCATAGTGCACACCAGGTGTTTGATCTTTTGTCTAAGTGAATTTTTCTTTGAATTCTTTATTCATATTGGATCATGGTGACTGCTAAGAGAAGATTCAAAGATGAATCTTTCTCTCTCTTATGCAAGAATACATCTTCTTTGTACCTGTTGGTATCTTTACACTTTTTGTGTCTTAGTTTGCATTGGATGTCCTAGCCTAACTGCCTCACTTTCTATATATAGACTATAGGGGATTGATTATTGCTTGATCGGTCAATCAAACCCCGAAGAGGAAAACTTGGTCTCGAACGATATCGATCGTCATGCCATTTCATGTATTGCCATATTGTGTATAACACTTTTTCCGCGTGTGAATTGACTAAATATGAATGCTAAACAATATTAGGGTTTCTAATTTTTTTTTGTCTTTATTTAATCACATGGTCTTATTTAATTAATATCTTGATATCTGAGTTGATTGCTGGGAAGCCAGATAGACTTTTGATGCGGGACGAGACCGAAAACGAGATCCGACAGAATATCGATGAAAGAAAAAATAATGATAACTATATTCGAGTACGCCAGATTAATAATAAATTTACAAATTAAATTTAACTCAAATAACAAATTAAATGGGAATGGAGGCATCATGTTATAAACCAAACTGGATATTTCCCCATTTGCTAGGCAACTTCACATGTTAGCACAATAGAATATTAGAGCTCATTTAGATTTGCTTTTAAAGTGGCTAAAAGCGCTTTTAGAGAAAAAAAATATGGGTACCAAAAACACTTTAAGTGCTTTCTACAAGAAACACCAGTTATGTGCTTATTCCAGGAAACACTTTAAGTGATTTTTCAGAATTTACTTACATTTTTACTAAGCCAAAAACATTTTCACCGAAAACACTTTCAGTTATTTTATTAAAAGCACTTCCAAATGAGCTCTTATTGTTGTTGCATGATTGCCTTGCATAGTATGAATTCAAGAAAATAGGCCAAAACTGTGCTCACATATGTTTCCATTTAAATCGAATTAATTAAGCTTCTAATAATTTATATGCGTTAGTCATTAGAGTATGAGTATCCAATTCGAAATAAATTAAATTGAAAATGAGTGGAGCTGTACAAGATTTTTGTAAGCACTTATGCTAGAGGTTTTTGTTTTCAATTTTAGATATACTCTCAACAATACTAATTAAATTGCTTGTGTCAAATTTACGAATTTCTTTTCACACTAGTGTTTGAATATTTGAAAACTGAAGGTTAATTTATGTTTGAAAAATGGTCACTAAGAGCATCTCCAATGGAGATGACAAAAGATAAATGTCAAATGTTAATTTGATGAATGACGTGGCAATGTCAAATTTTCTCTTTTTCCAACCGATATGTTTTTTTGTTATAAATGATATTTGTAGGACCCATTTTAAAAAGAAATCAATTAAAATAAATTTTCAAGATCTATAATTGGTGCATCAATGAGACCTACATAATAAAATAATTAAAAAAATATTTGACATTACCTTTTCTCATATGTCAAATTTGATATATGAAAACTCATATGTCATATCGGTGGGAGCTTGCTCCTACCTTTAAATTTGATTACATAGCATTCCAGTTAGGATTTGACATCTATGGTTTAAACCCTTCATAAAAAATATTATGTACTGCTCTCTTGCCCAAAAAGCTTATTTTCTTTCTCACACAAAAGGCTCCCCTGCTCATCGCCACCAACTCATTCTTTTGGTTGGGGTTGGCAGGTAACCTCATTTTTTCTTTTCCTCTCTAGTTGAGGCAACCTCCTTGGGCAAAATGTTTTGCGGCCCTTGTCATAATAAGGGCTCGAAGTCAGTGTCGCACTTTCGGCCTATTAGTCTATGTAATTACTCTTATAAGGCACTATCCAAAGTTCTGGCTAATAGACTGAAATTTTTTCTGCCGCAACTTATTTCTCCTTCTCAAAATGCATTCATGGCGGGTAGACAAATACAAGATAATATTGGGATCGCCCATGAGGTATTTCACTTTCTGAAAAGGAGAAAGACGAAAAACAAGTTTGAACTTGGTATTAAACTTGACATGCAAAAAGCCTATGATAGGGTGGAATGGGACTTTCGTGATGCGATCATGGAGAGAATGGGTTTTTGCAGTATGTGGAGAAAGCTTATCATGGGCTGCAAACCTCAGTGAAGTTTGCAGTCATCCTCAATGGGCAACCCAGAAACAAGTTTGCTTATTCTAGGAGCCTTTGGCAATGAGATCCTCTATCTTCGTATCTCTTTCTTTTGGTTGGAGAGGTTTTTTCGAGAATCATCTAGGTGGCGGTGGATAAGAAAACGCTGGATGTGGTGAGAATAGGTGCCTCGAGGTCGACCTTTTCTCACATTTTCTTTATCGATGACATGTTAATCTTTTTTGGGGCCGATGAGACAAACTGCAAAAATCTAGTCAAGATTCTTCAGACGTATTTTGATGCTTCGGGACATGAAGTGAATGTGCAAAAATCCAGTGTGTACTTTAGGGTAAATAATTCGGCAAGGGTCTCTGATGAGTTGGGCAATATTCTTGGCATGCTCGTGGTGGAAAACCCATGCACTTATCTAGGTGTTCTTGCTTTATGGGGACGATCGAAGAAACGGGGCCTTGCCTATGTGAATGGGAGAATTATGGGGAAACTGCAAGGGTGGAAACGAAGTACATTATCAAAGGCGGGGAAGGAAGTCCTGATCAAAGTGGTTGCATAGGCTATTCCGGCTTACCCCATGTACATATTTAAATTCTTCACCATAGTCTATGAGGAACTGGACATTTTAGTTGCAGGGTTTTGGTGGGGGAACACGGGTGGATGGCGAAATATACATTGGGTGTCGAATGAGGTCTTGGGTCTTCCAAAGCAATTGGGTGGAATGGGCTTTAGGAACTTTCAGGAGTTCAATAACGTGCTACTAGCCAAGCAGTGTTGGCGCTTAATTTGTGATCCGAGCTTGCTTTGGGCTTGAGTTCTCAAGGCCCGTTACTTCCCAAACTGCTTTTTTCTTGGAAGCTAAAAAAGGAGGCTGGGCATCTTGGGCTTGAAGTAGCCTCATCATGGGACGAGATTTGTTACTTAAAGGAACTCACTAGAAAATCATTGGGGGAAGGATGTGAGAGTTTGGGTTGATCGTTGGTTATCATCTGTCCCTTCAAGGCACCTTACTCCGCTTGGAGAGGTTGAGGTGACTAGAAGTTTGCGGGTAAGCTTTCCCATCTGTCCCTTCTCTCGAGAGTGGGATATTAATTTTCTGTAGTCGTTTCTTTCGGCGGCAGATCAAAAGGCAATTAGAGAAATGCCAATTGGTGACCCAAGAAAGAATGACCGACTGATTTGGGCAGCAAACAAGAATGGCAGGTACTCGGTCAAATAAGGGTATTGATAGATTCAATCGAGGTCTTTTGGTTTGAAGGATCACCGCCTATTCCATGCTCGATCCGTCCCAGATGAGTTATGGAAAAGTATATGGAAACTGGAGGTGCCACCTAAGATTCGCCATTTCTTATAGAGTTCACTACACAACGCCCTCACCACTAAAGCTACTATGTTTAAGAAACGATTTGCCCCTTCCCCAACATGTCTCATTTTCCTCTGTTAAGGTGAAACAACAGAGCATCTTATTCTTCTATATCTGTGGGTCGAGTCTGGTTCGCAGTGGCGGATCCACAGTGGGGTCAATGGGGTCGCACGACCCCTTGGAAGCCATGGAAACAACCTTAGAGACCCCTTGGCTGCACATCAAGTGTTCGACGAAAGGTCTGAAATAACTCATCGGCTGGGGTGGTTGAAGACGAATTGCTTACTTGTTTGGTTTTGGTGTACTCATACTTCACACCAGGAATAAGAACCCTTCCGATGTCATCCTGAGGACTTTCGAACATGATCTTTTCAAAGTAACCCAACTTTGTAACATTTTTGTTGCTCCAAATCTCCCCTGCCATGCTACTTATCTTCCCGATTGTCCATACTGCAGGAAACCTCAAGGTAATTCTTGTTAAACAATCACCAACACGAGTATTGTTCCAAGAACCTGCTGCATCCAAGAATCGACATGCAGCACAAGACAACTTATTTGTCTCTGCATCCCATGAGCCTTCTCTAATCAAAGTTGTATTGGGATCGAATGGCCTTCGATACCAGACGTTGCTGTTGTTTACAAATTCCACCAAAAATCTCAACCTTTTCGCATCTTTCAGACACTCGATAGGCTTCAACATAACAACACGAGCCAAATCAGACGCGAACAAAGGAGTGTAGTTCTTGGCAGGAGAACAACGGCTTGAGTATTTGAGATCAAATGCATGATTTCGCACTTCTCTTGAGAGTACAGAACAAAATCTCTTTATATTCAAGGAACTTGTGGGATTGGAATTGTTTGTACCATACTTGACCAATCCCGAAACTACCGAGCACCGGCCAACGCTATACTGTCAAGGACCCAGAAGAGTTCCCCTCCGACCAGGAGGCCAATCACTACTCGACATGTGTCAAGATTAGAAGCCAATCAGAGCGCAGCACGTGTCAACATCAAGAACCAATCATAACATGACACATGTCAATGTGACAAAGCTACAGGTTTTTCTATAAATAGGGGTCATCCCCCCACAATATTGCCTAATGCCATTTTGTGTTAAATCATTCACAAGAACTCACTAAATTGAGAGCTTGATCCTTTGTACTTGTGTAAGCCCTTCACTACTAATAAGAACTCCTCTACTCCGTGGACGTAGCCAATCTGGGTGAACCACGTACATTCTGTGTTTGCTTCTCTGTCTCTATTTATTTACGTACTTATCCTCACTAGTGACCGAAGCAACCAAGCGAAGGTCACAAAACCTGACACTTTCTGTTGTACCAAAGTCTTCGCTGATTTTGTGCATCAACATTTGGCGCCGTCTGTGGGAAACGACACTTATTCCTACTCTCTTCAGCTGTGTCAAGCTGGTTTCTATCATTCGTACACTTTCTTTTGACCAGGCATCCCTCTCCAACATGGGAAGCGAAGGAAGCCACAGCACACAGAATGACACCCCCCTTGCACATAGTGCGAAACAACGAAAGAATGAAGGAAAACGAGTTCTTCTTCAAGCTAAAGTCGATGAGTTGGAAGCTCAGAACAACAAGATAGCAATGAGGAATGAGGTCCTCCAGGAGCAATATGAGAAGCTCTTCGAGACACTCCACGAAGCTAGGCAAGCTCAGACACGCGAGCTTGTTGCCCCCGTGGAAGTCAACCATCAACTGGGTGCCCTCCAACATGGAGGGTCACATGCATTCGACATAGATATCCCTGATAGGGAACAGATTACCCCTCGACTTGATAATCAACATGAGGCTTCTCTTAACCCAGTTGCTTCGACCCGAACCATGAGAAGTGGAGGGAGACACCTCTTTGCTGAAGGGGCAGAAGGATTGAAAGCCGTCTTTCGCGATTGTCGGGATTTCCTGAAGCAACGTCGAGAGAATTCCATCCATATAAGCTCAAAGATTAATGACCCAAGGATTTCTGAGAGACTCGGTCCCCTACCACGGCCCAAGCCGGCCACCAATTTGGGGAAGGGGCAACAAGTCCTAGAGAGACATGAGGGTACAGGGGACTCAGAGGTGTTCCGACAGACATACCCTGGAAGCCAGTACAGCGAGTCCAGGGAAAAATCACATGCCCTTGATCAAACCTTCCTAATTCCAAGAGGAGATGGAGATTTACGAAAGAAAGCTCCAGTGACACATAACTCCGCTCGGGACCCCCTTGTCCTACAACTTCTTAAGGAAGTAAACAAGTTGAAGGCTGAACGTCAGGCTGAAATACCTGACTGGAACCAACCCAGGCCTGGCCCTCTTACAAGGAGGATCCTCAACACCCCCCTTCAAGCAAAGACAAAGCAAAAGCTTGGCTTGCAACTTTATACTGGAAAAGAGGACCCGATTGAGCACCTTAACCTCTTTGAGTCCACCATGGCATACCGGATGCACACCGACGAAGAGCGATGTCTTCTCTTCCCCTCCACCCTCTCTGGTGGAGCTCTAAATTGGTATTGTCGTCTTACACCTGAGACGGTGGACTCATTTGAGGAATTGAGGAAACTATTTGTTTCCCAACACATTTTCCAAACCGATCGCTTGCACTCTGCAGATGACTTGTACACTATCCGCCAGAAGCCAGACGAGTCATTACGTATGTATGCTGGCCGCTTCAGCCATGAATACTCCCGGTGTGCCGAGGCAGACGACAAGACTGCCCTCAAAGCCTTCACGGCAGGCCTACGTGATTGTTTCTTTAAATACATGATCAATGCCAATACTTGGAAGACTTACTCTGAGGTGATGGCGCATGCTTATAACCATGCCTCCGCCGAGGCAAAGACATATCAGGAGAAACCCCCTACAACCATCCTTTATCAACAAGTGGGAGGTGGAAGCCAGACTCACCTAAATGAGAAGACCTCGACTTTCCAAACAGCAGTGGCACCTCCCCATGCCTTGCATAATGCTTCACCGAATCAACAGACATATCAATTTCAAGGCAAGAGGAAGGATTTCCATCCTCACCACTCTCCTTTCAGTAAAAAGAGTAAGGGACACTATCCCGATAACCAAGGGTATCGCCACAATAACGCTCGCCCCCAGGCAGTCAATGCAGTGGGTCAAACCCGCGTCAAGATACCCCATACCCCAAGGTATGAGACATACACGTCCTTGAATGCCACATGCGCGGCCATTTACCCCAGCATAGCTCACTTGATACCAAAGCCAAAGCCGAGGCACCCAGATTACACGCCCCCGAATAACGCGGGCATGTTTTGTTGCTACCATGAGCATAACGGCCATGATAGCGAGAAATGTATCATCATCCGTGATCGTATTGAAGCTTTGGCACGAGAAGGAAAAATTGATCAATTCCTTCTTCACCCTCAAAGGGATAACCGTAACCAACGCCAGGTGAATGTCATATATTCCATAAGCGGCGGCACACCCATATCTGAATCTTCCAATAGGGCCATGAAAAACAGTGAACGAAGTCTGAGGCCTGGTCACCAAGTGTTTCACGTGGAAGACATCAGGGGAGGGAAGTATCAAAAACCTAACTGGGATCCGATATGTTTCTACCCTGAGGAAGAAAGAGGCATCATCTACCCTCATAACGACCCATTGATCGTGGAGGCTCACATAGCCAACTTTGATGTTCGACGAATCCTCGTAGACACAGGGGCTTCGGTCAATATCATGTTTGCCGAAGCTTTCAGGGCACTCAGTGTAGCTGAACACTTGCTCGATCGCTCGATTTCTCCTCTGATAAGCTTCTCCGGTGATATCGTGCAACCTTTAGGGAGCATACATTTACCCTTTACTATTGGTACAGGCCCTTACACGGCTACCATTACCACTAACTTCCTAGTGGTTGACTGCCCAACGGCATACAATGTCATCTTTGGGCGCACAGGCATCAATGATCTCAAGGCTATGGTATCCACGCATATGCTGTTGATGAAATTTCCAACCCCCCATGGCAACGGCTACATCAGAGGAGATCAGCTTAGTGCACGATCATGTTACAACACTTCAGTTAAGCAACAACACTTGCCCGGACCCAAGGAAACCCTGTCTGTACATGACCAAGTCACAAAGACCAGCCTAGATGAAGCGACCTTGGATCTTCCTGATAGCAACAATCAACCCGATGATCCTCGAGATGACTCTTTCACCCAGCAAGCCCAACCTGCTGAAGAGTTGGAGAAGGTACCTATCTCAAGAGATCATCCAGGCCGCATGGTGAATATTGGCACCACATTGTCACCACCCCTTCGGTTAGCATTGATATCTTTTTTGAAAGAGAACACTGAAGTCTTCGCCTGGTCATACGAGGACATGCCAGGCATCTCTCCCGATGTCATCTGTCATCGTTTGAGTATTGACCCCAAGATCAAGCCGGTGAGACAGAAGCGAAGATCTTATGACGCTGAACGATACGAGGCAATGAAAGCAGAAGTTGAAAAACTCAAAGGCATAGGCTTTGTCCGTGAAGTCAATTACCCGATATGGGTAGCAAATGTGGTCCTTGTTAGGAAAAATCCGACCAAAGAAAGTCTTTCGCTTCAAAAGGTCTTGTGGAGGATGTGTGTTGACTACACCGACCTAAACAAAGGGTGTCCGAAAGATAGTTTCCCTCTTCCTCTTATTGACAGGCTTATAGACTCTACGGCAGGGTGTGAGCTCTTGAGCTTTATGGACGCTTATTCAGGATACAACCAAATCCTCATGAACCCCTCAGACCAAGAACACACGGCCTTCACTACTGACAGGGGACTATATTGCTATAAAGTCATACCTTTCGGCCTAAAGAATGCAGGAGCAACTTATCAGAGACTGGTCAATTCAATGTTCGCCGAACAAATTGGGAAGAACATGGAAGTTTACGTTGATGATATGCTAGTCAAAAGCAAACATGCTGACCAACACATCACCGACCTATCTGAAACTTTCACCATTCTAAAGAGGTATCGAATGAGGTTGAACCCCAACAAATGTGCCTTCGGCGTGGGCTCTGGCAAATTCTTAGGCTTCATGATTAGCCAACGAGGCATTGAAGCTAACCCTGAAAAGATCAAAGCAATCCTCGACATGAAAGAGCCAATAACTTCAAAAGACATCCAAAGCCTTACTGGCAAGGTGGCAGCCTTAACCAGATTCATCTCTAAGGCCACAGACAGATGTGCTCCTTTCTTCAAAGCACTCAAGGGAAATAAGAAGTACATTACATGGACGGAGGAATGTGCCAAGGCATTCAGGAACCTCAAAGAGTACATGAGTAAAGCCCCTCTGCTCTCCAAACCAGAAGTTGGTGACACTCTCATCATCTATCTATCGGTTTCGGCTTCAGCAGTCAGTTCTGTTCTTATTCGAATGGACAGTGGTGTCGAACGGCCCGTCTACTACGCTAGCAAGGCCCTACAAGATGCGGAGACACGATACTCCAACATTGAGAAATTAGCTCTAGCATTGGTCATGTCTGCTCGGAAACTTCGCCCTTATTTCCAAGCACACGCCATCATCGTGCTTACCAATCACCCTCTTCGACAGATACTCCAGAGTCCTGACACGTCTGGGCGAATGATCAAATGGGCGATAGCATTCGGTGAGTTTGACATCTCCTACCAACCAAAACCAGCCGAAAAAGGTCAAGCAGTAGCAGATTTCATCGCCGACTTCACATATCCTGTTGACATTGCTTCTACACCTGAAGCAGTAGCTTCATTACCATCGGAAGCTCAGAAAGTAGAATCAACGACCTCAGCATGGAGTCTGTATGTTGATGGCTCATCCAACCAACAGGGCTGTGGAGCGGGACTAGTCTTGACTACGCCCGACAAAGTAGCAATGGAGTATGCTCTTCGTTTCAAATTCAAGGCATCAAACAATGAGGCCGAGTATGAAGCCCTTCTAGCAGGATTACGTTTGGCCAAACACCTCGGGGTTAAACAAATTGATATTTTCAGTGACTCCCAATTAGTGGTCAACCAGGTTACCAACAACTTTGATGCTAAGGACAGCTCCATGGCAGCATATCTTGCGCAAACACAACTTTTGCTCAAGCACTTCCACTACCAGATCACCCAAGTTCCTCGAGCGGCAAACAGTCATGCAGACGCCCTGGCTCGCCTCGCCTCAGCTGTGGAAGACAAGATTGGAAGAAAAATTCATGTCGAACTGTTGGCAACACCAAGCACCATGGCCGCAGAAGTATGCAACTTACAACAGGGGGATAGTTGGATCACCCCGATCTATAATTTCCTTGCTCATGGCACCCTCCCAAATGATAAAGTCCAGGCTAAGCAAATTCGATACAAGTCTACCCGCTACCTGATCATCAATGATCAACTCTATAAGCGAGGTTTTAGCCTGCCATACTTAAGGTGTCTTACGCCTGCCGAGGCGGAAATCGTCATTCGGGAAATACATGAGGGAGTCTGTGGAGATCATGCTGGATCTCGGTCCCTAGCACACAAGACTTTTCGCCAAGGATATTACTGGCCAACACTCCACCAGGATGCCATCAAAGTATCCCGCTCATGTGACAAATGTCAACGATATGCAACTATTCCTCATTCCCCTCCAGAGCCTCTTACTCCTATGATCAGCCTTTGGCCCTTCGCCCAGTGGGGACTTGATTTGATCGGCCCAATGCCGGCAGGGAAGGGCAAAATCTGTTACGCAGTCGTTGCAGTGGACTACTTCACAAAGTGGGCCGAAGTAGAACCCTTGGCAACCATTACTGAGGCAAAGATAGAAGACTTCGTGTGGAAGAACATCCTTTGTAGATTCGGAATTCCCAATGCGATAGTCACTGACAATGGGCGACAGTTTGACAACAAGAAGTTCAGGTTGTTCTGTTCTAAGTTCAACATCAACTTATGCTTTGCCTCTCCAGCTCATCCCCAGTCTAATGGACAAGTTGAGGCCATCAACAAAATAATCAAGCGCACTTTGAAAACCAGCTTGGACAAAGCTAAAGGCTGTTGGCCAGAATTTGTACCCCAAGTTCTTTGGTCATATCGCACTTCATATCGGACTTCAACAGGAGAAACTCCATTCTCACTTGCCTTTGGCACAGAGGCGGTTGTCCCTGTTGAGCTCGAGCAAGCAACATTCCGAGTCCAGAACTACATTCAAAGTGAAAATGACAAACAACTCACCCTCAACTTGGATTTAGTCGAGGAACACAGAAACCAAGCTCACTTGAGGAATGTCGCCTACAAGCAGCGCATCTCCAATTATTATGACTCTAGGGTCAAGCCTCGTTCTTTCAAAATAGGAGACTGGGTCTTAAAGAAAAGATTACTCTGCGACAGAGTCCCGAGTGAAGGCACACTTAGTCCAAACTGGGATGGACCGTATGAAGTCATTGGCATCAGTCGCCCTGGCTCTTACACACTTAGAAGCTCCGATGGCAAGACCCTTGGCCATCCATGGAACGCTGATCACTTGAAGTACTACTACAAATAGACTCACGATGTACAAGTGTTGAGCTATAGCCGTTCGGCATCCTATGTAATGAAGGCCATTTGGCAATGAATTCAATAAAGAGGTAATTTAGCCAACTCAGCCCTCACTCTTTTACATTCATAGCAAGCGATGCCGGAACCCTTCTCAATCAGAAAGCAATCCGTCTTCCACAGTCACTACAAAACAAGCAAATGAAGACCGTGTCAAGCGCCAAAAAAAAAAAAAAAAAAAAAAAAAACAGCTTCATCCAAAAAGCTTCACCCGAAAAGCTTCACCTCCAAAGCTTCACCCACAAAGCTTCACCTAAAAAGCTTCACCCAAAAAGCTTCACCCGAAAAGCTTCACCTCCAAAGCTTCACCCACAAAGCTTCACCCAAAAAAAAACTTCACCCGAAAAGCTTCACTTAAAAAAGCTTCACCTACAAAGCTTCACCTAAAAAGCTTCACCCAAAAAGCTTCACCCGAAAAGCTTCACCTCCAAAGCTTCACCCACAAAGCTTCACCTAAAAAGCTTCACCCACAAAGCTTCACCCAAAAAAAACTTCACCCGAAAAGCTTCACTTAAAAAAGCTTCACCTACAAAGCTTCACCTAAAAAATCTTCACCTAGAAAGCTCCCTCTACATACTTTCATCTACAAAGCTTCACCATCAAAGCTTCACCCAGAAAGCTTCATCTACAAAGCTTCACCATCAAAGCTTCACCTCGAAAGCTTCATCTACAAAGCTTCAACACCAAAGCTTCACCTACAAAGCTTCAACACAAAACCTTGCTCCAAATAAACAAATTTTGTTCACAAAACCCAAGATGCCCTTGAACTTGTACAAAAACACTTGGGTAAACATAAACATTTTTTGTTTTACACCCACAAGGGCCCAAAATTTTCCTTCTTATTTATTCACTTATATATGTTCCCAAACATATTATAATAGATCCAACAACAAGCCAAAGTCCCAAGTTTCATAATGGACAAAAGTACAAGCAATTCATCAATAATGAATGTGCTACAAAAATTGGAATCTGCCCCAACATAGAAATCCAACCCAAGAGACTTTTTCTCTCTCTCCCTCTTCCGCCTCCTTTCATCTATCAAATTTCTGCAACCTCTGCTCTTCTCCAATGGAGCTGAATTTTGGACACCCTATAGTTCTTGAGCATATGAACAACTTTCAAGAAGGAACCATTTCTGTTTGAGCGACGGAAATTAAAGTGTTGAAGCTCCAAACATGACAGTCGGATTCTTGCAGATTTCGAAGCTGCTGTGATGTTTCGAAGATCTGGAAATATTTAACCATTAGTTCATTCTGAATTTTTGATATGTTATGAAAGAGACGATGAGGAACAACTTCAATGAAGAAAGCATGCCGATCTGAACAATAGAAAATGGAGTTTCGAAGCTCACAACAAATCTGACGGGTTGACAGAAAAATAATAACCAGTCATTCATCATACCTGGATTTCTGGAGTTATACTGCTCCGAGGTATCTCAAATTTGGATATGTTGTAGTTCACGAGCTGAGGAACAACTTCAATGAAGAAAGCATACCGATCTGAACAAGAGAAAATGGAGTTTCGAAGCTCACAACAAATCTGACGGGTTGACAGAAAAATAATAACCAGTCATTCATCATACCTGGATTTCTGGAGTTATACTGCTCCGAGGGATCTCCAATTTGGATATGTTGTAGTTCACAAGCTGAGGAACAACTTCGATGAAGAAAGTATGTTGATCTGAACAAGAGAAAATGGAGTTTCGAAGCTCACAACAAGTCTGACGGATTAACAGAACATTGATGAACAGTTACTCATCATACTTGAATTTCTGAAGTTGTACTACTCCGATGGATCTCCAATTTGGATATGTTGTAGTTCACAAGATAAGGAAAAACTTTCATGAAGACGACTTTGCAATCTGAGCTATAGAGAAAGGTGTTATCTTGCATCCACTCAGGCTGATTAGTGGAAACGAAAAGCAATTCCACCAAAGAAAAGATGAAAAAGAGAGAAAAGCTACTAATTGCACTTGATCTTGTCTAGTCAATAGCATGCAGCATCAAACACACAAAAGTTGGAAATATTTTTAGATAAAGCATATACGAATGTGTGACATCGAAACAAGGATTCGTTACTTTGACAAATTAGTAACACGCGAGACACCTCATTCGGCAACTCTCTTCGCCTGAAGACTTGGGGGACTCCCACCATATGCTACTGCACCTTGATACTCGGCAGTCTCACAGCCACTCAGTGACTTGGATTTTTCAAGTCTCCAACCGAGAAGTTTTCCTCACTCGGGAAATTAAGGGAACACTACCTCAAACTACATGCTTCACTCACAAAGCTTCAACAATACAGGTTTCAACAAAAGCAAAAATTCAAAGAACTTTATGAAGAAGGCTTTGGTGTATTTAACACAATATGTTGAAATGAAGCAAAGCTTATTTATTAATATTTTCGATAAGCCACAAATATGTACATATACATGAGTCAAAATAAACAAACAAAAGGGAGCCTTCACAAAGGTTGCTTAGGGGAAGTCTCAGCAGTCGGTAGAGCCCCAGAAAGAGAAAGCACCGGAGGGTGGTTATCCGGAGCCTCAGTACTTGACAAAACCCCAGAAGGAGGAGGCATTGGAGGTTCATCATTTGAAGCTTCATTACCAGGTACAACCCTAGAGGACGAAGGCAATAAATGCCTTTGGAACAAACCCACAAACCGCTGATGATCAAGTAAAACCTTACCATCAGATTCCTTCATCTGGTCAAGCTTCCTCTTCATGTTTGTAGCATAGTCATGGGCGAGCCGGTGCAACTGCTTATTCTCATGCTTGAGCCCTCTAATCTCCTGTTTGAGACTCATCACTTCAGCAGCCAATGATTCAACTTGGCGGGTTTTAGCAAATAGGCGTTGGGCCATATTAGACACAGAACCTGCACACTGAACACTAAGAGCCAGACAGTCCTTAACAGCCAACTCATCAGACCGTTTGGAAAGTAGTCTGTTATCTTTGGGAGTGAGAAGGTTCCTGGCCACCACTGCAGCGGTCATATCATTCTTCATCACAGAATCCCCAACGGTAAGGGGACCAGTAGGGGATATGAAGGATGGGCGCCATATGTTGTCTGGAGAAGGCGTGGCTGTCTCTTCTCCAAGGTTCAAGTCAAAACGACGGTCGGAGGGTCCAGACATTTTCAAATGTGTTGAAGAAGGAAGAGGTCAGACAAATCAAGATCTTAGAAGTGCAAGAAATGAGCTTCTACTGGTAGAGATTCAAGTGTGCTGTGGAACTTAATGTCAGCCTCTATAAAAATCTGCACTCGACGGAGCTTCAGAAATCGAAGAGGCGTTTGCTTTCTCAAAAGCTGGGCTGCTCAGAGACCACGAGGGCCGATCTCAGAAATCGAAGAGGCGTTTGCTTTCTCAAAAGCTGGGCTGCTCAGAGACCACGAGGGCCGATCTCAGAAATCGAAGAAGCACCTGCTTTTTCAGCCTCGTCAGCACCTGTCACATGCACAATCAGCTTTGCGGAAATTACGGGCACTCTGTCGAAGATTTCTGGTGAAGTAGAAAGCACGTGAATCTTACTGTTCAATCACCGCTCTCCATATGCACCATCAACTCCTCGGGTACCACATATAACTTTGTCAAAGATCTCTGACAAAGTTTAGGCACGAGAATTTCGAAGTTCCAGCTACCCTACTATTACCCATAAGGGTAAAGGAACAACACCACTGCTTGACAACTGGAAAGTCCCTATGTGTGTCGACCTCCGTGTTTTGCGGCAAGACAGGTTGGCAAGAACGTCCAACCTTTACTCACATTCGAGAAAAGACTCCCAACATAATTACTTTCTAAAAAATCGGAGTAGCACCGCTTTCCGAATCTCGAGAGTCAGATCCTCGACGGGATTGCTTGTTCGAAAACCGAAGAGGCACAACTCTCAGAACTTCGAGAGCCAGATTTCCTTAGATAAAGCTTGTCTGTAATCTTCACACGTAATATCAGCTTTCCAGATACCACATACCACTTTTTCAAAGTGCTCTGACAAAATTAAAACACGTGAAGCTGGCAGCTCGCACTACATTGCTGTGACCAAGAAGGGTAAAGGAATAGCATTACTACTTGTTATTGGGAAATCCCTATATACATTGACCTCCCTCCTCAACGGACAGGCAAACCTGCAAAAATGCTCAACCCTTTCTCGCATTCGAAAAGGCACCCTCAACATAACCTTTCGAAATACTCAGCTTTATTTCCCCCCGATAATACCTCAGCAAATAAGCCACACCAAGAACAAGAGTATCTCATATCATCAGGGTCGAAAGCAAGAGTATCCCATATCATGCTTTCTCCCTGTCTTTGTCTTTGTCCTTGTCCACACCTGCAGGACAAGGAGAAAGAGAGCAGTCAGTCGGAACCTGAAATCAAACCTCCAATTTGGAACTGACTGCCTGGAGCCTTTGCCTGGTTGCTTACTTAGCATTGCTCTCGAGTACTCATCCTCAACTGCTGTCAAGGTCACGAATTCCACCGGCAAATGCCTCATGACAGTTGATCAGATATTGGCTCTTTACACTGAAGCTGCCAAGCGTGGATGAGTCACTATGAAGGAATGTTCTGAAGGACCATTTAAATGCAAAGGTTGCACACCACTTCTGCCATGCAAAAGATTGAAGCAGAAGGTTCAACGGTGAGCTGAAACAGATCACTACAGCACGACACCTTTCCATACCACATTCATTATTCCGTTAACAGCAAAAGTATCCCATATCATCAAGGTCGAACGTACTCTAGATTTGATGGACTTGTTTTGACCCTCAAATTTTTGAGTCGGCCTTATACTCTGAAGGGCACCAGAAAACCCTCCAGCACAGTTCAAGAATAAGCCTGTGGAAAGTTACTTCTTCAAAAGCAAAAGTATCTCATATCATCTCTTATCCATTTGCTTCTCCTTATCCTGGCAGTTGAATGAGAGACAAGGAGAATGAGAACAATCAACCGGAAGCCGAAGTCAAACCTCTGATCCTGGGTTGCTTACTTGGAAGTTTGACTGCTTACCTTGTCTGTCACCTCTTTCGGCAGATCTCCTAGCTCGGCGACTTGGGGGACTCCTACTATAGGGTTTGTATCACACTTGACTAAGCCCGAAACTACAACTAAGCTTCAAGTGAAATTGATACATTACCTTGTGCGTCAACATCAGCTAAATACACCATTCCCGGATGGAGGAAAGGTACTTCCAGAGAAGGGCAGATGAAGATCAGACCACACTTCGGTACTTAGAAGTTTCGTGATTACTCAAGGGATTGGATCTTGCAAGTCCCCAACCGAGGAGTTTCCCTCACTCGGGAACTTAGGGGAGCACTGTTTGTACCATACTTGACCAATCCCGAAACTACCGAGCACCGGCCAACGCTATACTGTCAAGGACCCAGAAGAGTTCCCCTCCGACCAGGAGGCCAATCACTACTCGACACGTGTCAAGATTAGAAGCCAATCAGAGCGCAGCACGTGTCAACATCAAGAACTAATCATAACATGACACATGTCAATGTGACAAAGCTACAAGTTTTTCTATAAATAGGGGTCATCCCCCCACAATATTGCCTAATGCCATTTTGTGTTAAATCATTCACAAGAACTCACTAAATTGAGAGCTTGATCCTTTGTACTTGTGTAAGCCCTTCACTACTAATAAGAACTCCTCTACTCCGTGGACGTAGCCAATCTGGGTGAACCACGTACATTCTGTGTTTGCTTCTCTGTCTCTATTTATTTACGTACTTATCCTCACTAGTGACCGAAGCAACCAAGCGAAGGTCACAAAACCTGACACTTTCTGTTGTACCAAAGTCTTCGCTGATTTTGTGCATCAACAGGAATTATCATTTCCACCAGAAGTACTTCTGTTTTCAGAACTATTTGAAATCAAAGTGTACTGGTAGTTCATACCAGGAAACATCAAAATAGAAATATGCGGACTTTGAGAGAGAACTCGCAGCCTCCGGTCTCGACTGAGCAACAAGTAAAATGCCGAAGCAGATCAATGAGATCAAGGATTTCCTTCTAACTGCAAGAAGGAAGGATGCCCGCAATGTCAAAATCAAGAGGACCAAGGATGCTGTCAAGTTCAAGGTTCGGTGCTCCAAGTACCTTTACAGACTTTATGTGTTTGATTCCGAGAAGGCCGACAAGTTGAAGCAATCTCTTCCTCCAGGTTTGAACGTTCAGGACCTTTGAACAAGGATTTTGGAGTAGCCGGTCGCGCTATCCTACCAAGACTCGATGAAATGACGATATGCATGCCGTTTCTGTTAAAAAAAAATTGCGCGCTGCGCGCTATCCTTATTGACCCCCCCCAAACATTATTTCTTGGATCCGCCATTGATGGTTCGGTGGTGATTTAAGCTAAAAAATTGATATAACAGTATCTCATCGTGGGTGCTCTGGTTGCAGGATGTTTTTAACTCTAATCTCAGGTTCAATGCTAACAGAAGACGGGTTCGGTCGATTGTGGCTTTCACCCATTGGTTTATCTGGAAAGCCCGTTGTAACTTTGTGTTTGATCAAGTGTCAATCAATCCCACCTAGGTAGTTTTGGCAATATCCAATGCGGTGGGATCGTTATTGGATGCAATGAAGGCCCCCGAGGCAATTGGGACACTGGTGATTGTTGTGAATGGCTAGGTTCCACTCTAGGTTCCATTATGGATTCCTCATTCTTCCCCATATACAAAAATTAATGTTGATGCTAGATGGTCTAAGGCGTCCATGTCAGGGTTCGCTAGGGTAGTTTTGAGAGATGCAGAATGGCATTTTATTGCAGTAGTGAGGTACTCGATTAAGGCTCCCAATGATGTGGAGGCTAAAGCTTTGGTGCTGCTTTATGGGTGCGAATTGTGTGCCTCTATGGGTATTTGCTCGGTAATTTTCGAATCGGACTCTCTTGAGGTCGTCTTTTGCCTCTATGATTCTCTTGAAAATGGCAATTATGAGGCTTTTCCTATTTTAGCAAAGGTGGAACAGCTGGGGGGAGCTTTCCAAAACTGTCGCTAGTCTTGGGTTCCAAGATTAGCCAATATGGCGGTGGATGGTCTTGCGTTAGTTGATTGCCCAGAGATATGTGATGTTGTTTGGGTCGATCAGCCCTCATCTTTGTTGGTTTTTGTATTGAACAATGATGGTCTTCCCTGTCCACATTAGTTTTGTTTTGGCAGTGTCTGGGGTGACGTTTTCACTTGGTTGAAGCGTCACTATTGTTGTATCCCCTTACATTGTTTTTTTTGGTCCTTCTAGCTTGTTGATTGCCTCGCGGTAGGCTTTCCTGTATCTTATTGGCATCTTTGCCTTGGAATGCAATTCCTAGTTTACCAAATAAAAAATAAAAAAAATTAAGGGTGTTTTACACAACCCCTTGCTCCATCCACCCCTATGTTGTGTTAACCTGGTTCTCTTCCTGCATGTGTGGTGGTTGGGTGTACGGATCTAGATGACTTGGTCAATTGTAGAGATTTAAGTTCTGATTTTTTCGTTGGATTTTCTTTCCCTTTTTTTTTTTGGCTTTTTTAGTTGTGCTTAACTCTTTATGGATCCTCCGTTCGTCTTGGTTCCTACATGGCAATCACTCTGGTGGTTACTGGTGAGAGTTCAACGACTGCTTCTATCTGTTGGAGATTAGGTTTTTTCTGCTTGTGGTGTGCCCTCTGTTTAAGGCCTTTGTCAATGTGGGATTGGGCCTCCCACTATTTTTCTTAGATTGTTGGTTGCCTTTGTAATTTACTTTGCCAAATAGCCAAAATGGTCCCTGAGATTTGCATAACTCATCACTTTGGTCCCTAACATTTCAAATCGATAAAAGTGGTCCCTGAGATTGTCCACCATCCATCATTTTGATCATTCTGTTAAAAACTCCGTTAATTGTCCCAGAGCTCTTGGCCAGAAGTTTGGGCAATTTTCAAAGTTTCGTAACTCAATCGTTTCTTAACCAAATTCGACCCATAATATATCAAAATGAAGATAGGAGAGTGTAAAATAAGATTATACCTATTTAGAAGCCCAATGGTTGCCGGAGATGGCTGGAAAATAGCCTCAAAGTTGACTGGTCTGAGGGAAAACTTGAAAACTTGCCGAAAACTGGGTAAACTTTAAACGTTCATAACTTCTTCAATACTCAATGAAATCAAGTGATTCAAAAACGGAAGTCATACTTCTCGATGAGACGAAAAGAATGGTACCTTTTTCGATGGCTAACTTGCCATGTTTTGGCTGAAAAAGGGCTCAAAACTGGTTGTCTATGTCTCGAGTTAGCCACTTTTGAGCCATTTTCAAGCCAAATCACTGCAATTTAGCCGTCTAAAAAGGTACCATTCTCTTCTTCTCGTCGAGAAGTATGGTTTTCATTTTTGAATCACTTGATTTCGCTGAACATTGAAGAAGTTATGAACGTTTAAAATTTACTCAGTTTCCGGCGAGTTTTCCAATTTTCTCTCGAACCAGTCAACTTTGAGACTATTTTCAGGCCATCTCTGGCAGCCATTGGGCTATATAATCTTATTCTACACTTTTCTATCTTCATTTTGATATATTATGGGTCGAATTTGGTTAAGAAACGATTGAGTTACGAAGCTTTGAAAATTGCTCAAACTTCCGGCCAAGAGCTCCGGAACACTTAACAAAGTTTTTAATGGAAAAATCAAAATGATGTATGGTGGTCAATCTCATGGACCATGTTTATTGATTTGAAATGTTAGGGATCAAAGTGATGAGTTATGCAAATCTCAATGACCATTTTGGCTATTTAGCCAATTTACTTTTTAAGTTTTAATGAATTTCAGCTTTTTCCTACAAAAAAAAAAAAAGGTTTGAGATGAAGTTTTCACATCATCTGATGCAATATTCCTTTCTATGGACATGGTCTAAGCCTGATTGGAAACTGTTGATGTTACTAATCCGCAACGATGATCTTGTAACACCACGTGATGACGCAGAAATCCCTTTGGTGATTAACTAACTCTGGCTTTGACTAGTATCACAGTCAGAAACTATGATCCAAACGAACTAAATTGCAAACGCTTTGCAACTTAAGTAGTTACGAGCATAAAAGTAAGTGTTCGGAAAAGTAAAACCCAAATCTTGAAACAAAATAAACCCCTCAATTTTTACCGATTCATAAGCATTCAAAATGGTACAATAATACACATGCATGATCCTGCATGTAAAATTACATAGCAATACATATGGTTGCTGAATCTCCATTTATTCCACTGTTTTGGGGAAAGGACTAAATCCGGTCCTGACCATTTTCTCCAGAGGCCAAAAGAGGGGATTTGGGAGATTGTCCCACTCGTACCACTCCCAACCATCGCACTTGTTTGGCTCCAGGTTTTGGGGCTCCTGATCTGGATCCGCCGCCACTCCGCGCATGAAAACCGTCACGTAATGCGACGGCTTCGGCGGCTCTAAGAACAAATTGTTCGTGACCGTCAGCAACTCCATCTTCTCCTTCTCAATGTCCAGCCCAGTTTCTTCTTTCAGTTCCCTCGCCGCGCACTCCTCAAAGCTCTCTCCTGCAAAAATTACAAAACGCGGCCGTGGAAATTTGAAAATTTGGAACTGATTCAACGAAATTAAGTAATTAATTTGGGATTAGGACAGAAGGGGGGAGAAAACCCATGCGAGAATTACCGAATTCGAGATGGCCGCCGGGGAGGGCGAAGGTAGAGTCGCCGACGGAGGAGCGGCGGCGTCCCAACAGCACCGTTTTGCCTCTCAGCAAAAACACCACCACCGCCACTCTAGGCTTCGCGGCGGCGGCTGTAGTCCCGTTTTCCATTTTGTTTCTGCTCTTGTACGCAACGCACCTGACCCGACGCCAGGACTCGACTCACTTTAAAAGCAAGGCTGATTCACTGTTTTGCGGTGGACCCTTCGGTCAAAACGCTGTTTAATGATGTCGTTTCGACCCCATTCTGCTTTAGGGCTTTCCCGCCACGAATGCTGGGAGTTGACCGATTGATTGACGTTGAATCTCTTTTGTTGAAACTTTAGGGTTTAGGATTTAAATACGCGGTTAGTCCATAACACCAACGAAAAATAAGTATTTATTGTACATTTCGTCATGCTTGTGCTACACGCAAAAATGCTTTTGGACTTACCCAGCCTCACTAACAAAGTTTAATAATTTCTTTTTAAGAAAATTGTTCGAGAAAATTATCATTATGTCGTTCTTTTTATTTTATTTTATTTTATTTGTAAGCGAAATGGAGATTTCTTTTTCATATTTAATTGTATTGAGCCCGTTGTATGACTTGATTCAAATAATGTTTAATGTGGAATAAAATGGCTCATGACTGTGACATGCTACATGCTAATTTATTTTTTTAACGAGTTTATGTAGTTCAAATATTTTATATATGTTTTTAAATAGTATCACATGATGTTATTAATGTTAAATATCAAATCTTATTATAACACGTAAATTAACAGTCGTAGATAACTGTATGAGATTGCTTTGCTATGAGGCTTGTTAACTAATTAACTAATGGGTTTGGCAAACCTGGATCAACTTACCTAGTGGATGAAGAAGACCAAATTACTAAAATGGGCCTTGTCAAGGACTTTTTGCTTGTTGGGCCTGGAGCCCCAATTTACCCAAAAGAAGGAAAAACAATGCCCGTCCAAATAGGTGTCAGAAACAGTCGCTTTCTTCATGCGGGTATTCAGCTTTGAACGATGATACTCGTTGGATTTTCTTTGTGATAATTTTGGGATATTTAATTATATCCGTTTATCATATATCATGAGATCAATTCTTATCAGGTACTGTTTATATTCAATTTTAAATAAAAATTATTACAATGATTTATAATCACACGATATACGATGAACGAATATGACTGAAAATTTTCAAACATCTTCACAAAGAAAATCCGGATCCTCTTTCTTCAGCTTTGATCGAGAATGGTAGATGAAGAAAGATTTTGCCAAGTGGCTGCACCAAAAGTAAATATCTAAAAAGTTGATCAAATTTTTTTTGGCAGTTGAATGCAACTATGCAAGTACTTTATTGACCAAATATATCACGAGGACTAGCCCTTCGCGTCCTCTTTTAACCAACTTTGTCACACACTCAAGTCTCACAACCAATTCTTGTGATAAAATAAAAGTTAAATAAAAGTCACAATCAATATTTAAATTATTTACGAAATTATCATTTTTTTCGTTGAAATATTTAAAGATTAAAGATCAATACAGAAATAAAAAGTGGAATGTAAACTTCATCCTATTTGATGAGATATGGAAAAATTAATGAACACTGATGATATTTATCGATTCACAACAGAAATTTTGATGAACTCATTACAGATTTCGAATTTTAAAATTTTTATTTTAGAAAATTTTCTTTAGTTTCTACTAAATCTGAATGAGTTGATATATTGCCTCATTGCAAATTTTCATAATTTGTCGAAATATCAACATCTATATTTTTATAAATTTACACATTGATATTTTCAACTACGTAAATATTTTAGTTTAACATATTAATTTTAGTGTAAATTAGAGTTGGATATAGGTGACAATAAACAATAAACAACAAACAATAAAAATATTCTTAAAAAAAACAATAAAAATAAAAACCTTCCATCTCTAAATACACCATTTCTTTTTAAAATTTTTCGTTTTTCATTACTAATTAGTAAGCTACTATCTTTTAAGTAGAAAACAAAAAAGAAAGATTCTTTTCCTTTCAATTATCTGTCAAACTTGTTGATCAGGATAAGATCTGTGCTAGGAATATACCGGTATGATCCCACCAGTTTTTTATTATATTTATTTACTCCATTATTTGTTGAATTATTTATTCATTTTATGAATAAAACTAGATTTTGTCCCACCACTTATTCTAGAGTCTAGTGATCTAATGTAATGCGAAGGAGACTAATTATATAGATCAAATTTTATAAATTATAGTTATTGATAATTTGCGTGTTAATGCGGAGTCCATTCTTACCCCCAGAGTCTTAAAGAAACACATGCTTAAAGGAAGAAAGGCCCAAGAGACGAAAGACCAAGGCTCAATAGAATTAGGAAGGATGAGCCTGAGTGCTACAGACAATCGCTTAGCAGTCTGGTTTGTCTGCTACAATGAAACCAAGCGCTTCTCCATAAAGTGCTTTTCGACCAGCAACATCAAGTTGGTATTGACAACTTTATAGCATGAAGTCCCTAGAACATAGAGATATGCCTATTCAGACATCAACTCTAAGTCACGTGGCGACTATCAAAGAGAACATAAAGACTGGCATATTAAGCACTCTCAAAGAGAACAAAGGGGTTTGCCTATGAAAGAACGTAGAGGCTGACACATTAAGCACTCGGGTGTGGATTCTCACCAACCTAGGGGCGAGCAAGGCGCTCGGTACACGTTGTCTCAAGATAACATGCAAGTGGACTTGAATGAATGTCACTTCGTTGTCATGTGTCCATTAAAGAAATGAGGGATAGCTAGCAGGTTAAGTCTACGTATTCGGCGCATTAAATGTAAAGGAAGTGGAAGACTCAAACCCAGAGACTTAGGGCTCAATTGAGGGCCTATATAAGGAAGATAAGTACTCATTAGAATAGGTCTAACTAATTGAAAGAAAAAAAAATTGTATTGAGCCAAGTGCTATTTGTAAGCCTTTGTCAATATATTCGGATGTAGGCCAATTTTTAAGGGTGAACGACTTAAATCTTGTTGTTTAGTTTTTATCATTTCAATCCCGAACCCACCAAGGGCCAACCACGCGACCATATTGGTCTTTGTTAGCCTCACCATATTTGACCGTTAACATGAATTATTATTTAAATATTAATTAATAACTTATTTTGTATTGGCTAAAATAACACGTTTTGTAAATTTAATCTACCTAACATTTCTTGAAGGTCTAATGGTAGTTTAAATTTCGAATTACAAATGATTTGATGTAAATATATGGTTCTATAAAAAATAAAAATAAAAATATCTCCCGAATTAGGTAGGCACGGAGCCACAGAGCTGTCCTTAAAAACCGAGGAGAGTGCCACCTGGGAGCAAGCCTTGGCATTCCATTCGGTAAAAGTGTGTCCGAATTTCACCCCAGAGTATCCGTACGCATAGACTCTGTCCCTCCCTCTCTCTGTTTTCCTGCCACCACTACAACTTCCACCATTACCATCTTCCTCCTCCTCCTCCTCTGCGTCTCCCGCTTCCACTTTCTCTCTAAAACACACACACAGAAACACTCTCATACACTTATACAACCACACTTTCTCTCTCTAGAACTCCACTATCCCATTCTTTCTGTTGAACTCCATCCCCTTCAACAATGACGGATACGACGGACGACATAGCGGAGGAAATCTCCTTCCAGAGCTTCGAAGACGACTGCAGAATGCTCGGCAGCCTTCTGCAGGAGGTGTTGCAGCGAGAGGTCCGAAGCCAAATCATGGAGAAAGTTGAAAGGACCCGAATCCTCGCTCAGGTAATTCACACTCTCTGTCTCTCTCCTTCCCTTTGCATTTCGAAACTTCCTAAACCTTGTTTGGTTGCCGAGAAAAACAGAGGAAGCTAAAGAAAACAAAAAATGGCGATGAGAGTATTGTGTTTCGACAACTTTCCTTGCATTTCCTGGCTTTTCTTGCCAACCAAACAGAGGCTTAAATCGGGCTTTTTTTGCTTGTTTGAACGTGTGCGTGTGTGTTTTCAGAGTGCTTGTAATATGAGGAATGCGGGGATAGAGGACGTTGCGGAGGTGCTGGAGAAGCAACTGGCGTCGGAAATATCAAAGATGAGCTTGGAGGAGGCCTTGATCCTCGCTCGTACTTTCAGCCACTACCTTAATTTGATGGGCATTGCCGAAACCCATCACAGGTAATCTCTTCACCTTCTCCAAATCCGCGGTTTTGTTTAGAAAGTTGAGGTTCCACCGTATGACCATATAACAATACGGGGAGTAGCCCAGTTTCTTATAACTACATGCAAGTTTCGTTCTTTTCCAGTTGTGGCAATGAAATAGGAAAAATAAGAGAATGTTGACTTGGAGAAAAGACAACTATTTAAATTTCTTGCATCTTTGAGTTTTATAAGCTTTATGGTTATTATTATTGAAATTTTGTTTCTTTGTGTAGGGTTCGCAAGCAGCGAAATGACTCGAATGAGGCATCTCTATCGAAATCTTGTGACGATATATTTAATCAGCTTGTTCATGGTGGTGTTTCCCCAGACGAGCTTTATAATACTGTTTGCAAGCAGGTTTCTTCTTGTTTCCTTTCCTTCTACCTTCTTTTCATCTCGGTTTGTATGCCTTGGTTGAGAAGTAAAGGGTGTATATTGCTCAATTGGGTCTCTGAGTATACGTTGAACTCGCTTGGTTAAGGCATAGTCAATGTTTTTGTGGTAAAGAGTTATCAGTCTATTTATTCTCAATGTCAAACATTTTCTTGCTGCAGGAGGTTGAAATTGTTCTTACTGCACATCCTACACAAATTAATCGTCGCACCTTACAATACAAACATATAAGAATTGCTGTAAGTTGTTTGCGGCTTTTCATTATTCTTAAACATTTCGAACATTTATTTTGATTGATGATATATATTTTCCTGCAGCATCTTTTAGACTACAAGCACCGACCTGATCTTGGCGATGAAGACAAAGAAATGCTGATTGAAGATCTGGTATTGTTTTTCCAGCCTAATTCCTTTATTCTAAAAGACATAGAAATGTCATATTTCTAATTTTCCGTTTGGCTAATGTATCTTGCTTTTGAAGGTGAGAGAAATCACTTCAATATGGCAAACAGATGAGCTTAGGCGCCATAAACCTACGCCGGTTGATGAAGCTAGGGCAGGTAAAATAGTTGAATATTAGATTTGTACCTACTATCTAATGGTATTCAAGTTCTTTGGTTCTTAACAGAAAGAGTTGCATACATCATACCGCAGGTTTGAACATTGTGGAGCAATCCCTTTGGAAAGCTGTACCTCATTATCTACGTCGAGTCAGCAATGCTTTGAAGAAGGTTCGTCTTCAATTTCTGTTCTGTTATTACTAGTTTCTTTTTGTGCATACACTCTCTTCTGTCTTTCTGAATTTTATCTCAAGATTTTCTTTCTCTGATATATTTGTCAGTATACTGGAAAACCACTTCCATTAACTTGCACACCTATAAAATTTGGGTCTTGGATGGGGGGTGACAGAGATGGAAATCCCAATGTAACAGCAAAGGTAATTCTAGGTCCGAATGTTTTCTGATTTGTAAATTTTCTCCTACTTGTATTACTTGTTCCTTTGAAGTCAAGACAAGTCTATTCTGTCAATAAATACGTTATTCCTTCGAAAATTTTGTAAGTAGCTCAATTTATTCTTTTATAATTGTTTGTGTGATGTTCTGTTATTTTTCGTTTAGGAGGACGACTACTGATCTGCTCTCTTTTTATTGTCAGGTCACAAAAGATGTCTCACTTTTATCTAAGTGGATGGCTATTGATCTCTACATTCGAGAACTTGATAACCTCAAATTTGAGCTATCCATGAACCGTTGCAGTGATCGACTGTCAAGGCTGGCAGATGAAATTCTAGAGCAAGGTTTGGCATGTTGCAGTTCTTTTGCATTGATATATCGACTGCTTAACAGATTATGTCAATAATTCTATTCTCTTGCGGTTACAATAAGATTTCAATTACTTGAGCGTTAGCTTGAGAGGAGGGGGGTAACAGTGTTACCTGATTGAGTTAGTTTGATGTTCTAATCAACAATTGTAAATCTCTGTCACGCAGAAGAAAAAATGTTGCGAGACACTGATATGCCATTAAACGCTTACTTTAGTTTCACTATGTCAGGGATAGACTGCACGGTTACTCACTTGAGAGTAATTAAATTGATGAATTGTGGTCTTTTCTCTTTTGTTTACAATACTCTGTAAGTAGCCTATACGTAATCTGACCTGCTTATCCCAAGCCTTCTAATTTGAAACTATGTACTGCCTACTGGTCATCTCCATTGGAATGCTTGAGGATTCATTATCTTTATTTATATATATATATAATATATATGTTCACAATATTTGTGATTCACTTTGAACTATTAAGGCAATCAAATTTCTCTCCAGAAACTTCATCTGAGGATCGCCATGAGAATTGGCATCAGTACTTTGGTAGACATCAGTCGAAGCAACAAGGTGCAGCTCTTCCATCACAACTTCCAGCCAGAGCTGATCAACCCTCGTGCACAGGTGACATCTAATTATCCTCTTAAAACTGCAATTGTTTAGTTCTGCATCAAACCATAAATCATGCATGTGGTAACCCACATCAATTCCCAAAGTAATACTTCATCGTTGCAGTGCTTATGAAAATGATCCCACTGGAGTTTAATTCATTATCAAGTGTGGAGGGAATCGAATTTTGAAAAAACATTATTTAGTGTCTGTAATATAGCAAGCTAACTTTTTCCTCTCACCTATATTTCATACTACTGATTCTTGCTTTTCCTTTGATGTAGACTGCATTCCTCGAATTGAAATTCCGAGGGCTAATTACCTGCTGAACCATCAGGTGAAGAAGTTCTATGATGCTGGCATTTGAGTCTAGCATCGGTTTTGATTCTTACATGGTTTGTAGTTACTTATAAATAGTCTCTTTGTTTTAACTTTTATATCACTCTTACGACAGGACGGTCAGGACTCTCCAATGTCAAATCCTTCATCCCAGAATCCTTTTCGCAATGGGCATACAATACCAAATGGATCTTCAGGGTCTCCCCCTTCTAATTCAAGTCGACTTCTTAACCAAAGGAAAATGTTTGCAGAGTCCCAGATTGGAAGGTCTAGTTTCCAAAAGCTTTTAGAGCCAAGGCCTCCTCAGAGATCTGGAATTGCTCCGTATAGAGTGGTTCTTGGTAATGTAAAGGATAAGGTATTGCTTATCAACTCATTCTTCAATTATGTCAAGTATGTCGTCGTTGTCTGCTTAGAGAAGTTTCTATTTATATTCCTGTGCTGTTGGTTTAGGCTTTATTAAAAAGGATTGACTATTGGGTCGTTGTATGTTCTGGCTATTACTAATGCTTGTATTTGTTCCGCGGGTTCAGCTTATGAAGACACGAACACGTTTGGAGCTTCTTCTTGAAAATCTTCCTTGTGACTATGACCCATGGGATTGCTATGACACTACAGATCAACTTTTAGAACCGCTGCTCCTATGCTATGAGTCTTTGGTAATCTCTCTTTAACTCATGCCTCCTCCCCTTCTCTACCTGTGTCACACACACGATTGCGGAACATTTGTACAAACTTCTATCTAATGTTGACAACCATATTTTTTTTGCAGCAATCATGTGGATCTGGGGTGCTAGCTGACGGTCGGCTTGCTGATCTGATCCGAAGAGTTGCTACGTTTGGGATGGTACTAATGAAGCTCGACTTGCGTCAGGTGTGCTTATTTTGGCATATAATTTGTACCTTGCTCTGGTAGCATATTTTAACTGAAGATTTAAACGAGACAGGAATCTGGTAGGCATGCTGAAACACTTGATGCTGTTACCAAATATTTGGATATGGGTACATACAGTGAGTGGGATGAAGAAAAGAAACTCAAATTTCTTACTAAAGAGCTCAAGGGGAAGAGACCACTGGTTCCAAAAAGCATGGAGGTAAGGTTCTTAGCATCAGGATAACTGTGCTAACGTAATTCAGAATTACTAACCTAATTACTTCAATCGAAAATTTCATTCCAAGAGTTTTGAGAATGTTGAAAATGTATACTTCGAACAATGGCGATGCAGGCCTTGAACATGAACCTTCGTATTATCAGCATCAAGCCTCTAATTTACACTCTTTACCTGTCAATTTGCCGAGCTCGTGATTCACTGTGAGACTTATGGCTTTTCTCATGAAAATCTTTTCAGGTTGGTCCTGATGTTAAGGAAGTACTTGATACCTTCCACATTGCTGCTGAGCTGGGGAGTGATTCCCTTGGAGCCTATGTGATTTCTATGGCGTCAAACGTATGTCATACCACTTCTATACGATATTCATATTGAAGTTGTGCACCATAAAGCAGAATTTGTGCACATTAAAATCAAGAGATTTTTTCTTTCCAAGATTAGTGTTTCCATAAATGTGTTTGAGTGATAAAATTGGCATCAATGTTGCCATTCAATTTATAACTGGCAGGCAAGTGATGTTCTCGCGGTCGAGCTGTTGCAGAAAGATGCACGACTAGCTGTTAGTGGGGGGCTAGGAGGGCCGTGTCCTGGTGGAACGTAAGTTTGCACACCTCTATGTCGATATTCCTAGATTACTTCAGCAATTTATTTACCATCTTAAACTTTTATGAGTAAGAACATTGAGATGCTGTCTGAATGTATAGGGTAATAATTGATTTGTATCCTTTAAGTTGTTCCTGGAATGCCCTTCCTACTGCATAAATCGCACTTAGAATGAATATCACAACTGGATTTCATGCATCTTGGTATAGGCTGCGGGTGGTTCCTTTGTTTGAAACTGTGAAGGACTTGAGAGAAGCTGGCTCGGCGATCAGAAAATTATTATCCATTGATTGGTACCGGGATCACATAATCAAGAACCATAATGGCCTTCAAGAGGTAATTATCTCATCAGTTTTGAATAAACCTTGGTAGGGTCCTATGAATCTCGTGGAGCTTACAAAGTTATACTGAGCAGGTGATGGTTGGATATTCCGATTCTGGTAAAGATGCTGGGCGTTTTACTGCAGCATGGGAACTTTACAAAGCCCAAGAGGATGTTGTGGCCGCATGTAATGAATTCGGTATTAAGGTTACCCTGTTCCACGGACGAGGAGGAAGTATTGGTCGTGGAGGTGGCCCTACATATCTTGCCATTCAATCCCAACCGCCTGGTTCTGTAATGGTAAGTTTACTTGTTCTTTCATTCATTAGTCTGTTGTATCTTGATTGCATTCTAGCTTTAAAATGTTTGAAGGGATAAATGCTCAATCATGATCTGCATTGAATAAAGACTTACTCAAATCTGCAACCTACTTCAGTTCACAGTTTTACTTATGTTTGGAACTTAGACACTGTCGATAGCTTGATATCTTCGTGTACTCAACTAAATCTGTCTAGGTTTGATTCTGTAGTGTACATTCTTTCTGCGGTTCCGGAATTTGTCTAACCTTATGCCTGATGGCTAGATAAATAAAAACCTTTGTAGTTTCTACTTAATGATGTATAACCTACAATGTTTTCTAAAATTTCCAGGGTACCCTACGGTCAACTGAGCAAGGAGAAATGGTTCAGGCAAAATTTGGGCTGCCACAAACTGCTGTCAGGCAGCTAGAAATATACACAACAGCTGTGCTGCTAGCAACCATACGCCCTCCACACTCACCTCGTGAAGAAAAGTGGCGTAACCTCATGGAGGAAATCTCAAAAATTAGTTGCCAGAACTACCGGAGCGTAGTCTATGAAAATCCAGAATTCCTTGCCTACTTCCATGAGGCTACACCTCAGGCTGAGCTTGGCTTCCTCAACATAGGAAGCCGCCCCACAAGAAGAAAGAGCTCCACAGGAATCGGACATCTTCGTGCAATTCCATGGGTGTTTGCATGGACCCAAACCAGATTTGTTCTTCCGTCATGGCTCGGAGTTGGAGCAGGTTTAAGGGGGGTTTGCGAGAAGGGACACACCGAAGACTTAAAAGCCATGTACAGAGAATGGCCTTTCTTTCAATGTACCCTTGACCTTATAGAGATGATTTTGGGGAAGGCAGACGCTCCTATAGCCAAACACTACGACGAAGTCCTTGTCTCAGAAAGCAGGCGACATCTTGGTTCTGAGCTGCGAAAGGAGCTCTTGACTACAGAGAAGTATGTATTGGTGGTTAGTGGGCACGAGAAACTATCTGAGAATAATCGGAGCTTGAGGAAGCTAATTGAAAGCAGGCTCCCCTTTCTCAATCCTATGAACATGTTGCAGGTTGAGGTACTCAAGAGACTGAGATGCGATGACGATAACAATAAACTCAGGGATGCATTGCTCATCACAATAAATGGGATCGCCGCAGGGATGAGAAACACAGGCTGAGTGAAGCCATTGAATGTAGCTTATTTTACTGAACATTTCCACATTTTCTGTTTTTCAGTCTTGCTTTATCACAAGGGTTGCTGTAATTCGGAGGCTAAGTCCGTGAGAAACGTTCTATGCATCGTTCAGTCGGTTTCATGGACATATTATACAGATAGTTCCACCGCAATGGCGAAATGTTGAAATGTTTTCTTTTATTTGCACCTGGATACGCCTACAATATTTTCTTTTCATTATCTCACGGTAGCTAAAACATGAAAAACAAGTCTAGAACAAAGTTTTCTTTGAGAACTAAGGGCCCCAAACTTCTTAGTTTTGCTTGAATGATACATATCATTCAATGCTACAAAAAAAGAACAGTTGTGATTGAACATAAAAGATTTAACAATTTTAAAAAACAAATCTAACGGTTGAACACTTGTATCATTGAAACCAAATACCAAACTTCCAAACAAACTCCAGCTCGAGACTGAAGCCAATTCAATAGTAACCAAAGCCCTATTACTATCATGGGCCATTTTCAAAATAAAAATAAAAAGAAAGAAAAAGACAATTAAAGTCTACGTTACGAATTAAATCCAAGATTTACCATTCTCGAAAATGTGGTTAGACTAATTGATCAGGATAATGTGCATGTCTCCTTATATCTAGATTCGACTCCCCCTCCTAGTAAATTAGTGTAATTGGAACATCGTTGTGTCGGAAGAAAGAAAAAGATTTACCATTCTCACCCCACCCCATCTAATAGCACTTGAGCAAAAGCTTTGTTAAATCCTAGTGAATTTCATAATGGAAGCCATTGGAGCAATGTTGTCTCTTTGTGGTTATTGTGGTTACTGGTGATCAGATTTTATTAAACAAAATAAAAAGGCCAGTACAAACACAGAGAAAGCAGCCTGCCAGTTATGTTTACTTGAGTTACAATCCTCTCTGGAAAGTAGACTTTCTGTACTGTCCACTAAAATTAGAACCTGATTTCCAAAATCCACAAGCTCTTGTCCTCTTGACAAACTTTTCTTTTAAATTTACAAGATGCTAAATGTTGCTTAAAGAAGATACCATGCCTGCAGCTGTGGAAGTGAGTTCAATCAACACCTCCAAAAAACAAAATCTAGTTGAAGCTTCCTGGAGCAACCACAAATTCTTTCTTTCTCGACGTTGATATAGTAGTGCTTTACACCCAATTTTGAATCTAAACTGCTGGTATCAGCCCTAGTAGTGCCACAATTATACAGCATTGCACCAGCCTGTTTTGTATTATGCATTTTTTTAGTGGGAAGTCATTTCATTTCTTTCTTTCTTGGATTCTGACTTCCATTATAAATTTCACCAAGCCATACAATTAGATTCAATAACTTTTACGTGCAACTGTATGATTGAAGATGTTCATCACATACACAGCTGGTGCCGTGCGACCCAGCCAAACTAATTTTTTTTTTTATAACTAAAGCTAGCTAGGTAGGGTTCCATTTTGTTTTGATGCTGCTAGCTAACATGATCTTGATTCACGAAAAATAGGACAGAATTTTGAGGAATCTGTTCTTTTGATGACCACAATTTCTTCATTTGGAAAGCTACAAAATGCGAACCAGCTGCTCGCAATGACCAAAGTGGAACTTAATCACTAAAGCGACTTGTGAGAATGTTGTGTCAAATTAAGCTTACAGGTCGGTTTTTCTACTAACAGTAAGCTATAGGCGTTAAATTCTCAGCTAGCATCTGAAATGAAAAAAATGGTGTGTTTGCATTATTTCAGTACTTTCCGTGATCGGACAGCTTTAGGTCCATGCCTCGGATTTGATTTCCCATACAGAATCCTCGGTCATCATGATCTCGAAGCATGACACAACGTAATATAATAACAAAGAAACTAAACGAAATACCCTAAGTTAGAATCTATTAGCATACTGAAATAATTCAGGGAATAAGAAAATCTCAAATTTATTGATGGATCAAGAGATAACAGCCCTATCGCCCTAAATCACTTGCTCTAGACTTTGTAGAAGTACAAATAGGAAACGATTAAAGAAATAAAAAAATATCGAAAATATCTTATAATCTTAAAATTCCATTTTGGATAGTAAACAACGGAATTCGATCAAAATGCTCATATATCTCAGTAAAGCGTCACACTTTGTTCCTGATGTCGTCGTATTCTACAAAACAGTGTGTTACGGGTCCAAATCAGAAACCGGAGCCTAAGAATGCAATGCTTGAATCTTACAACCGATTGTACGTCTTTCCAACTATTCGTCTCTGAGATTTCAGAGCCCTGTGTGGAATTCATAAATGGCCCTTCTTAAGACAGTCTTTTAAAAAAATTGAACAATGTTTTGATGCTAAAAAATAGTAAGTAAAATTAAAACAAACTTTAAAACTCACAATAATTGTCGGTTTCTAAATATCATTAAATGCATAGAATAGAAGGCTACAAAAAACAACCCTATTACAAAATAATCAACAATTAGTTCAATCTTAAGAAACCAAATGAACAAGAGTTTCAAAAAATCCAACATTGAAGTTTCACTTAAAGATGATTCCTCGTGCATACTTTCCTGCAAAATCATCAATTAAACTTCATAATCAATTTTGCCCCAAACACACTTTCAATGGATGTCAAAACAAGCCCATTTAACTCTTCCGGCAACATGTTTGATTGTAAGTATTATTTGTAATTGTTGTAGGATCCACTTAATTATTATTAATTTGCTAAAAATTAAGAAAAGTGGAAATGTTTTTTTTTTGTTTATTTCAAAGAAAAGTAGAAAAGATGGAAAAGAGACAATTATAGGTCCCACTTGAATTTCAATCAGTCACATTTGGATATAATAATGCTATATGTTACATAGCAAAATTTTTGGGATCCTTTAATTTTGGAACTCTGTGCGATCGATCAATTCGATTCTCCTCAAAGCCGTCACTACTTCAATCATTTTAGCCCTATGTTCTACATCATTGCACCGGCTACTTTAGTACTATCTTGCATACTTCCCTGCTTTATATTATCCCACTCAATAATGCAATCCAATGCAGTCCAAACTCCAAAGAGTTCTAACTAGGGTTTCAGCCCTTTTCAATGATATAGAAACTTTCAATCCAGGAGCACCACTATTATTCCTCAAAGCTGCAGCATTGACCGTTAGGGACTACTATTACTAAACAATCAACTCATTTTCCACTACTAGGTTAACTCTATCAAATGCCATTTCGAACATGGAGCCATCGATCGAAAAGCTTTGACAGAAGTCAAATAAATGTTTTTTTTTTTTGAGTGAAGGCAACATGCCAACGACTACAAGTAAAAAAAATCTGCAGCCCTGTGAGGGGCCGGCCATATATAATTATTAAAAAATGCTTCAAATTTCAAACGTAGTTTTTTCAACAGGAGGCAGATTCTCCGCTTTTTCATTTTTTGTACTCTTGTATTTTGTGTGGTCACGGTTAAGTCACGTCAATATTTTATATTTTTTTTTTATAAAGCTAATAAGACAAAAATGAATAGTAATATAAAATGTTGACGTGACTTAATTGTGACCACACAAACAGGAGAGCACAGAGGGCACGGAAAGTGGGATCTGCCCTCCTTTTCAACATGGTTATACTGCCGTACGAAACGCAAGTTGCGTATGGAATTGATACTGATGGGGGTGGTGCCTTTGGTTATAGGTCTCTAAATTCTATGCGAGTGACATCCGTGTCAACCTTGAATATCCACCCCATGTACACAGTGTGTGTTTTTGTTTTAAACTTAGATTCCAGACAATGATCGATATATATTTTGTTGGATGGCCACCAAGTCCATTAAGATATTTCATCATTAATTCATGTATGACAAATGCCGTACGTGTTAAAAAATGTAAGGATTATATCAAAAAATTGACAACTTAAAATCCAATATATAATGAATTGTTCTACCTATTATCACTAAGACTTTTTGTGAGAAACAAAAACCCGACACTTGTGTTATGCAGGTGATAAGATACAATTTAAAAGACAATATATGTGTGGTTAAAAGTCCTTGATAGTGCATCCTAGCATCATTTGAGACACCCCTTTATGTTCAATATACGTGGTGGATTAATCTTTGCCTTGATACATCAGTTGAGATAAGAAAAATCTAAATCAAATCACTGCAGTGGCCTTGGCTAGCTAGCTTAGGCCATCTCCAACCGAAGGGTCCAGAGGGCCAGAGGGCCGAAAATAGCCCTAAAACCGTCTCCAACCGAGGGCTAGGCTAGAGGGCTCTGGAATCTAGGAGGGCCCCACGGGATCGGAGAGGTCTGGAGGGCTGGCTATTATTTTTTTAATGTTTCCTATTGCTGTCGGTTAAAACCGACAACATTGAAGAGCTTTTTTTTTTTTTTTAATAGTTCTACTATTAGTGTCGGTTATAACCGACACTAATAGTTTGAAATATTTTTGAATGTAACGGCTAGCTGAGTCAGCTAGCCGTTGAACTAGCCGTTAGTTTTTTTTTTTTTTAATTTATTTTAAACATTTTTTTCTTCTATAAATATGGTGAAGTTCTTTCAATTCTTCACTTCATTTGCAATATTTCCTTCTTCAATATTTTTTAATATTTCCTTCAATATTTCCTTCAATATATTTTCTAATATTTCCTTCATCTATAATATTTGTTTCAATTTTTCAATATTTCCTTCAATATATTTTCCAATATTTCCTTCATCTATAATATTTGTTTCAATTTTTCAATATTTCCTTCATCTATAATATTTCTTCATTTCATTTGCAATATTTCCTTCATTTTTTTTGAAAAAAAAATGGCCTTATCTGCAATGAAAGGTAGGGCTTGGACTCGAAAAGAAGATGAAGCTCTTTGCAAGGCTTATAGATGGATCTCAGAAGATAGTGTGAGGGGGATTTCTCAAACAAGTGAAGGTGTTTGGACTCGTGTGTCCAAAAAATACTTAGAGTTCTACGAAGGCACCATTCCACCGAATACCCGAAACCACGAAAGTTGTTCTTCAAGATGGAAGAAACATCTTCATCCAAGTTTGAATAAATGGCATCAAGCACTATTAGCAGCAGCAAGTAGACATGAAAGCGGCGCCAATTACTATGACGAAGTTAGTGTTTTTACAGTTTATTTTAAATGTTTAATTATACTACATTAATTTCGTGAATTAATTTCCTAAAATTTTTTTAATTATATTTTCTAGGTATGCCAAGCGGAGGAATTGTATATGGAGGGCAGCTCAAAACCCTTTCAGTTTCACGGTTGTAGGGAAATTTGTAAAGGGTGGGTGTTATTTGAAGATCCACCTCAACATATAGTGGATCCTTTGGAAGCTGCATCCCCATCTGTAGATATGAATGAAGATGGATCTCCTACCATTCAACAAACAAGGGTAGAAAATCCGACTCCGTCCGAAATTTCTTTACCTAGGCCTATGGGACGAAACAAGGCCCGAAGGTTGAGGGAAAAGGGCAAGGCAAATGCTGATTACGCCGCTCAACATGAAGTGGCGTCCTCATTTCGATTACTGGCGGAGCAAAATGCCCGTGAGGCGGAAGAAAGGAAGTGTAGACATGAAGAGCGAGCCAAACAAATACAAGAAGAGATGGATGATAAGAATATGGAAAGGAACACTTCGAATTACACTCCAATGAGTAAGGCCTATTTTGATAGGAAAAAAAAAGAAATTATGGCTCGGCGGCAATTGTTTATCTCTGACTATACTCCTACAATGGCGGATGATGAAGATAATATTGATTATGGATATTAAATTTAAGTCGTTGTAATTTTTAAATTTAAGTTAATGTTGTTTTTAAATTTAATTTGTAGTGTTTAAATATAGGTTGTTGTTTTTAAATTTAAGTTGTTGTAGTTTTTAAATTTAAATAATAAATTATGTTTGGCCCTATGGCCCTTTGGCCCTCGGTTGGAGACGGTTTTTTGTGACAGGGCTAAAACGAGCCCTTTGGCCCTCTGGCCCTCGGTTGGAGACGGAGGCAAATATGGCCCTGTACTGTTCATTAAAATATTAATATCTTGGGGAATCTTGGAGGGCTAGAGGGCTCAAACGAGCCATCTGGCCAGCCTTCGGTTGGAGATGGCCTTAGGGCACAGAAACCACCTGAGTCAATGGTGTAATACATATGGTAATGAAATTAGGTTTGCTGAAATACATATTCTTCCTTAAATGTTCTGATTGAATTTTACTGGTACTATTTTTTTCTCTTTTCTTTTTGTTGCCTTTTAATCCAACATCGATTCTTAGTTAATGGTGCTACGTAAATAAGGATCTAATAATTAGCAAATGTTGATATGGCGGTATATATTTTGTCCGATGGAGATTTTTTGTCTTGTTTGTGCGCTTAAGGCAAATTCTGTTGGTCAAACCGGCCACCAAAAGTACCACTCATATAACCTCAACAATGAACAAAAAAGAAGGAATTATACAGAGCCATGGATGGTTGTAAACTGAGAAAATGTGATATAATGGACATGGTGAGATTAATGGGTTTAATGTTTTGGCAATGACTAAGCAGTGGTTAAGCTCCAACTTAATCCATTAATTTTCACTATGCATTTTACTATTTTAAATGCACGATAATTAACAATAATCAACAGCAACATCTGTCACCGGCCACCGGCCACCTTATCTCGCAGTAAAATTAAGAACTGCAGTTTTCTAATTTCTATAGCAACTGCAATTATCACCATACACGTACATAAATAGTACTGAGTGTGCTCTTCTTCTCTTATTCGTTTAATCCAAACTGTAAACAGAGAATAATTAAAATAATTAAAGCACCATTAAGCATCGAGGATATGTACATAGATTATAATTAAAAAAACAATTGTAAAGCGGCTAAACTGTATAAATGCCGCAACTCTAGAGAGGATACACACTGTTTTGGTGACGTTGTAGTATTATATTTCTTAGATCCCATGACTGTACATTTAGGCTTCGCTCATTTACTCGCATTTCATTTAATCGCCACCATATAATAATCTAAGGATTTATGGCATGACACATCACCTATAACTAAATTTAAGTTTAATTATTAGAAATTTTAAAAATTAAATTAAATTTCAAACATAAGTTAACTCAATTTTCCGTTATGATTTACAATTCTTGGTTAGTTTTCCCGTATTTGCCTCATCATCAGTAGCTATTGGGTATTTTTCTTTAATTATGAGAATAAAATCAATTAATCTAGTTAGTGAGCTCTAAATTAGAAAGCAGCCAATATTTCAAGAACCTAATAATTTGTCCAATCTTATAAACAAAATCAGAATGCCCCTCCTCATCATCATCCACAACATATGTTTGCCACAAAAGCATCACAGGGAATTCGAAATTTAATCGACTTTGCCAGCTGGGCCACATAATGAGAGAAGATTATCAAAGTAGAACTAATGCATAAAATGCTTTTGGGAAGAAATTGAAGTAGGGGGAGTCGTTGACATCGAATCCAATCTCCCCATCAAGCCAAAATGGAATAGGGTGTGCATCAATATACTTGAATTACAAACAGCAAAAAGGGTTAACTTCTGTTTGCAATTTCTTTCTAAATTTTTGAAAACTTAATTGTAGTTAAAATTAAACTTAATTATAAGTGATGTGTCGTGCGCTAAATCGCTAAATTATTGTAATAGTGTAAATTTAACAAAATGCTAGTAACTTACATAAAATCTAAATGTAGAGATTGATATCTTATATATTTTTCTAGCTGGATATATGCGTTTGGCAACATTCGTTTGGTTGTGCTTGAAAAGCTGCACCATATTAAACAATATTCTGGTGGACTAAGGGCAGCCATCAATTTCACAATTTAAAATTTATTTTCTTTAGAATAGTCAAACCCCAACATGTAGTGCTCACTGCTAAGGCCTATTTTTCTTAGAAAAAAGCTAAGAAAACTCTCTCAAAATTGTTGGAAAACAATTCAGAAATAAACAATATAACAGAAATAAACAGAACTTGAAATTCACAATTTTATTTCACAAAAAGTACTTGCTATACAGAATGAAAAGTATACAATAAATACAGAAATTAATATAAGAATATCAACAGTACTAACTTGATTACAGAAGGTAGAGGCTAGCGTAAAAGCAATGTCCTTCGAACAGTAATTCCGTCCCACTCTTGTGCTTGTGGTTCTATAACGTCTGCTCGACCAGGATACAACTGCCTAATCCTACAACCCGCATTGGATTATAGAATTCTAGCGAATTGCTTTGTGTGTTTACTCTCTTTGGAAAGTTTGTACGGAAGAAAAGGAAGAAGAAAAGATGATAGATGATGAACTGAGGACTCCAGTTATATAGGCTCTTTCATACCTCTTCAAATACCTTTTGGATGTATCTGAAGCTTTACAACTCTCTACAAAAGGTTGTATCTTTAATCAAAACGTTTTTAATTAATTTAATTAAAAACTTAATTCGAAATTAAAACTAATTGATCAGATTAATTTTAATTCTTAGGCCCCAAGTGCCCCAAGGCCCAAGACCCTTGTCTTGATTAATTAATATTAATTTATATTAATATTATGGTATAATCATCAAGCCCAATCCACATAAAAGGTGGCCCAAGCCTCAATTCCCATTCCAAGTGGTCCAACACATAACTAATATTGTAGAAGACAAAACATATATAAAGGTACGTTGGAATCTTGTTTTCACCAATGTGGGACAAGAGTCTCAAAACTTCCAACAATACCCCACATTTTGAGACGACTATTTAGTCCTAGAGAAACTAAGATACGAGAGTAAACAATAGATGTGACAGACATCAGGAGAGGTGTCTTTTGGACTTGAACCTACCTTAGTATATACTTATCGGATTTACTAGATGACGCAGTGAATATAAAATCTTGAACTGTTCATCTCCGCAGTAAACCAAGACAATAAGCAAAACATATGCCACACCAACACATCGCAAATTCATACGTTTGTGTTCATTTTGGTCCTGAACAAATCCTGGATTCATGAGAGCTTTATAGAATGTAGCCATATAATTCTCATAAATGCGACCCCACATTTTCTCTCATATAGGTGATATTGATTAAGAATAGGCTGCTACTATTCCACTTGACTTACAAGTATCAATATCATTAAACTAATGTATCCTATACTCATCAGCAGTCACCACACTTCTTCCATCATAGGAATGCGTATGTAAGTGTGTTTCTTCTTGAATCTAGCCAAACCAGTTTGCCTATTGAACCTAGACCATGGGATCTCCAATCAACTAGGTTAGGTTTCCATTTGGCAGTTTCATTTTAATCTATTGGCTTTAAACTCATTCCCCTCGATGTATGCTTAACTTGCTCTCTAGATAAGCCTTTAGTAAGCAGATCTGCAATATTATCTTTTGACTTGACATAGTTAATAGAAATTACACCACTAAAAAGCCATTGCTTTATTGTATTATGCCTTCATCTAATTTGTCTAGACTTCCCATTGTATACACTATTTTTAGCTCGATATTGTGCAACTAAACTATCACAGTGTATACATATTGCCGTTACAGGTTTAGGCCAGATGAGAACATCTTCCAAAAAATCTCTTAGCCACTCAGCTTCTCCTCCAGCCATATCAAGAGCTATAAATTCCGATTCCATAGTTGATCGGGCTATGCATGTTTGTTTGGAAGATTTCCAAGATATTGCTGCTCCTCCCAAAGTAAATGAGTAAATACATACCCACTTGTGGATTTCGTATCAGTACTATCTGATATCCAATTCGCATCTGTAAATCCTTCAAGCACGGGAGGATACCTCGTATAATGCAATCCATAATTCATTGTATGCTTTAAGTATCTCAAAACTCGAATTAAAGCTTCCCAATGATCATGCCCAGGATTGCATGTATATCTACTCAGTCTACTCACGGAGTATGCTATATCAGGCATTGTACAGTTCATAATGTACATAAGGCTTCCAATAACTTGTGAGTATTCACGTTGAGATATAGCATCACCTTTATTTTTCTTAAGTTTGCTATTGGCATCAAAAGGAGTAATTGCATCTTTACTTTCCAAATGACCATATTTCCTAAGTGTAGCTTCTATATAATGGGACTGAGTAAGAATATATCCTTCTTGGTTTCTTTTTATTTTTACACCAAGAATCACATCAGCTAGTCCAAGATCTTTCATATCGAAATTTGATTTCAATATCTTCTTGGTCCAATTTATTATCTCTTTGTTAGTTCCCATTATAAGCATATCATCTACATATAAACACAACATAACGCAAGCATTATTTTGAGTTTTTGTATAGACACACTTATCACACTCATTTATCTTAAAACCGTGTGTGATCATAACATGGTCAAATTTTTCATGCCATTGCTTAGGAGCTTGTTTAAGCCCATATAGCGATTTCATAAGTTTACACACTTTGTGTTCTTTTCCTTTAACTACAAACCCCTCGGGTTGTTCCATATATATTTCCTCATCTAAGTCTCCATTTAAGAACGCAGTCTTTACATCCATTTGATGTATTTCCATGTTATGGAGTGCATCTATAGCAATCAATAGTCTTATTGAGGTAATTCTCGTTACAGGTGAGTATGTATCAAAGAAATCCAAACCATGTTTTTGACGGTATCCTTTAGCTACCAAACGAGCCTTATATTTGTCAATTGTACCATTTGGTTTTAATTTCTTCTTAAAGATCCATTTGTACCCAATTGGCTTATTGCCAGGGGGAAAATCGACTAATTCCCATGTATGATTTTGCATAATGGAATCTATCTCACTGTTAACTGCATCTTTCCAAAATGGAGCTTCAGGAGTGGACATGGCTTCCTTGAATGATTGAGGTTCTGTCTCGGTTAATAAGGTCACAAAATCAGGCCCAAAGTCCTTTCGAATTTTTGACCTTTTACTTCTTCTAGGTTCAAGTTCTTCTTCTTCTTGAACTCTAGATGAGGTTGAACCATCATCATGTTCTCTAGGTTCGTTTGTAACCTCAGATACATCATCATGTAATCTCTTTTTCAATAAATTAGACTTGCCTATTTTGTATGGAAAAATATCCTAAAAAAATATTGCATTTATAGATTCTATAATAGTATTGACATGTATATCACTTACTTCAGAATGAAAAACTAAGAATCTATAAGCTGAACTATTAGATGCAAAACCAATAAAAACACAATCTATAGTTTTAGGCCCTAATTTTGTTCTCTTTGGCAATGGAACTTGTACTTTTGCAAGACAACCCCACACTTTAAGCAATTTAAACGTTAGAGTTCTTCATTTCCATAATTCATATGGTGACTCCTTTCTCGTTTTAGGTGGAATTCGATTCAAAATTTTATTTGCAGTAAATAAAGCTTCGCCCCACATATTGTGTGGAAGCCCAGAGCTATTCAACATGGAATTGATCATGTCTTTAAAAGTCCTATTTTTCCGTTCGGCAACACCATTTTGTTGTGGTGTATAGGGGGTTGTTGTTTGATGAATTATGCCATGTGTGGCACAAAATTCAGCAAAGGCATGAGACTCATATTCTCCTCCCCTATCGGACCTTAAGACTTTAATCTTCTTGTTAAGTTGATTTTCAACTTCTGCCTTATATGTCTTAAACATATTCAAGGTCTCATCTTTACTATGAAGTAAATAAACATAACAATACTTACTGAAATCATCTATAAATGTTACATAATAGTTCTTTCCACCACGAGTTGGATATGATCTAAAATCACACAAGTCACTATGAATTAAATCTAACAAATCATTGGATTTTTCATGCACTGATTTAAAGCTTTGACTTGCAAATTTCGATTCTGTACAAGTTTCACATTTAACATTATCTAGATAATCAATTTTGGGTCGCAAACTTAAATTATGCATTCTAAAAAGAGAACGGAAATTTACATGTCCTAATCTAGAATGCCATAAATTAGAAGAATCAACAATATAAGCAGAAGCATTATTTATTTCATTCATAGCATTAGCAAGTACATTGAGTTTGAATAATCCATCAGCAAGGTAACCCTTTCCCACAAACATTCCCCCTTTAGTTAATACAAACTTATTGGACTCAAATACTAGTTTGAATCCCTTATTACTAAGGATAGGACCAGAAACAAGATTCTTCCTTATATCGGGGACATGCAGCATATCAAGAAGGGTTAATTCCTTTCCAGAAGTGAATTTCAGAACACACTTCCCTATTCCAGCCATAACAGATACAGATGCATTTCCCATAAATAGCTGTTCATTTCCCTCGATTTTCTGGTACGAAGAGAACATATTTCTGTCACCACATACATGGCGAGTTGCACCAGTATCTATCCACCAATCAGTGTGGTCAGATACCAGGTTAATTTCAGAAATCATTGCAGCCAGTGCATCCACATTGTTTTCAATCAGGTTTGCGCGGTTGTTGTTGCCTTGATTTCCAGGACTTTGATCCTTTCGATGGCGACATTCTTAAGCCCTATGGCCTTGCTTTCCACAAACCCAGCAACTTCCCTTGATTTTCTTGAAGTCTTTGCCTTTCGCATCAGGGATAAAGTGGCTTTCCTTCTTCTTAGTTTTCTGGAATTTTGGCCTTTGCTTTGATGAACTTCCTTCAACAACATTCGCCTTGGCTTCCATACTCGAAACCAGGCCTTTCTCATTCTTTCTGTTATCTTCCTCAATTCTCAGCCTTACAATGAGATCCTCAAGGGTCATCTCCTTACGTTTATGCTTGAGATAACTCTTGAACTCTTTCCAAGAAGGTGGCAGTTTTTCTATAATGGACGCCACTTGGAAAGACTCATTGATTACCATCCCTTCAACATGAATGTCATGGATGATTTTCTGGAGATCTTCAGTTTGAGAGACAACAGACTTGGAATCCACCATTTTGTAGTCCAAAAATTTGCCCACGACAAATTTCTTTGAACCAGCATCCTCGGTTTTATATTTTTTCTCAAGTGATTCCCAAAGTTCCTTGGCTGTTTTGCACACCACGTAGACATCATAGAATGAATCATCTAATGCATTAAGAATATAGTTTCTGCAGAGGAAATCATTATGTTTCCAGGCATCTATAGCCGTCAAAGTTTCTGCAGAAAAAATATTTTCTCCATTTGCAGTAGGTTCAGTCTCGCGCAGAACATTAGCCAAATTCAAGGTTGTCAGATAAAACAACATTTTCTACTGCCATCGTTTGAAGTCTCCGCCCTTAAATTTCTCAGGCTTCTCAGAAAGAGGTTTAGTTCCTGATTGTTCCATACTGTTCGAAGATTGTTGGAGAACAATTCAGAAATAAACAATATAACAGAAATAAACAGAACTTGAAATTCACAATTTTATTTCACAAAAAGTACTTGCTATACAGAATGAAAAGTATACAATAAATACAGAAATTAATATAAGAATATCAACAGTACTAACTTGATTACAGAAGGTAGAGGCTAACGTAAAAGCTATGTTATTCGAACAGTAATTCCGTCCCACTCTTGTGCTTGTGGTTCTATAACGTCTGCTCGACCAGGATACAACTACCTAATCCTACAACCCGCATTGGATTATAGAATTCTAGCGAATTGCTTTGTGTGTTTACTCTCTCTGGAAAGTTTGTACGGAAGAAAAGGAAGAAGAAAAGATGATAGATGATGAACTGAGGACTCCAGTTATATAGGCTCTTTCATACCTCTTCAAATACCTTTTGGATGTATCTGAAGCTTTACAACTCTGTACAAAAGGTTGTATCTTTAATCAAAACGTTTTTAATTAATTTAATTAAAAACTTAATTCGAAATTAAAACTAATTGATCAGATTAATTTTAATTCTTAGGCCCCAAGTGCCCCAAGGCCCTTGTCTTGATTAATTAATATTATGGTATAATCATCAAGCCCAATCCACAGAAATGGTGGCCCAAGCCTCAATTCCCATTCCAAGTGGTCCAACACATAACTAATATTGTAGAAGACAAAACATATATAAAGGTACGTTGGAATCTTGTTTTCACCAATGTGGGACAAGAGTCTCAAAACTTCCAACAAAAATGACTCTCTAACCTACTTAAATTAATGACATGTGTTGTATTATTATAAAGTAATACAGTTAGAAATACTGTTTGTAATATAGTTAGTAAGGTTGTTAGTATTTAGTTAAAAGTAGTTACGATTTCTCTTATAAAAACAGTATGTGTAATCTTCATTTAGTCAATTAAATACAAACCCTATTTCTCTTTCTAAACTCTCTCTCTTTCTCTTTCTCTCTCTCTCTCTCAAACTCTTTGTATTCATCATTCTGTGTTCATCCTTTCTTCTTGATTTTCCCTTCAATTCCTAAACATTGCAATGTAGTTAACATGGTATCAGAGCCACCTAGCTCACACCATGGATTCTGGTGGTTCCGCTTTTCATTAGATTTCATCGTTTTCATCATTTTACTCTTTTGAAAAGTTCTACTATTTTATCATTTTACCCTTTTGAATTGCTGATACTGTTAATCGTCCACGCTAGGAATCTTTTGTTTTCATCCAATTCTAATCGATTTTAGATTTTGGGTTGTTGAATTCCTATCTGGGTCGTGATTGATTCGATGGATTTGGCTCTGTTCATGCAAAACAGGAATCAAGAACCTCAAATTTTCATCTGGGTTTCTTTTATTTCAGTCTATTAAGAGTATCGCGCTTGAAATTTGGTCTGGGTCGAGGCCAAGTTTTGAAATTTTGGTGCTTTTTCACTCGATTGGAGCTTATTCCTCTTTGGTCTTCATGTTATTCACCCTAATGGATGACCAGGAGGTGTTTCCGGGTGCAAACATGGGTGGTGAACTTGCGTGTAGTTGCTCAATGGACAACTTTTTTGATGACTTGCTTAAGGACACTCATGCTTACATTCACGCCCACACTTGCAACACACCTGGCCCTGATTACTTTCGATGTGCTATCTTGAATGGTTGCTGATCTCCGGTGTGTTTTCTGGGCTTTTTCGCTCAAGAACTGAAGATTCAGGTTTCATCTTTCTTTTTGCACTCTAACTATTTGTTTGATTGTCTCAGTGGAAAATTCTGTGTTAATTTGTGTATTAAGGCTGATTGCCATTTACTAATTTAGAAGAATATGAAGGCCGATTGCCATTTCCTCTAAGTGAAAGATTGATTAGTAGAATTTGAAGGCCAATTGCCGTTAATTGATTGAAAAGAAAATGAAGGCTGATTGCCATTGATTTGTTGGATATTTTACATTTAAAAAGGCTGATTGCCAAGAGTCTACTAGTTCAAGATTCTGAAAAAGTTGTTCATTTGTTGAAACTGTGTTCATTGGTGAAGATATATCGTCAAGCAATGTTAAAATTGAGAGTCTTTTGGGTTTCAACAAGGTGGAGGAGAAAACTTGAAATAATACAACTTGTAGAAATTCATTCTTTTGCTGCTGACTACAATACATATGATCTTCTTTGTGGCCAGATAAGGAATGTTTCTCCAAGACATGCACCATGTTGATGCACAAAACCGGAGGGGTCTTGGAACAACATAAATCCGACCGTGAATCTGCAAGAAAGTAAAGAACACAAGATGTATCGTGGTTCACCCCAATGTTTGGGTTACGTCCACACTGATATTGTATTTCTCTGTTTGTGAGAGGATTGTGAGGGAGAGAGAGCTTTTTATGTGAGGATGAGCTTGAGGTTTGTGAGGGTGAGGAGGCCCTTTTATAGAATAAGGGCTCATCACTTATTACATATTTGCCACTCCATTTATTACATAATTATATTTGAGTCTCCCGAGTATTTATACGAGATCTAAATACGGAGGCCCTAAGTATGGTACAAACAGTAGTCCTCCAAGTCTTCAGTCCATGTGTGGGCCGAAGTAACTAGATGTCGTCTTGAACTGACATTCGATATGAGGCGATGCTCAATCTGAAATGATGCTCAACTAGAAGTATCACATGTTGTGAGGCTGCTCTATTTGTGGCTTATGTTGCCTGGGTTGGCTCGGCTTGTGGCGTTGAAGGTGAAGGAGTCCCTTTTATAGAATAAGGGCTTACTCCTCAATACATAAATGATGGGCTAGAGTTGATGCTCGCGGCGAGTCGGTTGCTCAGCAGGCGGCGATGTTCTCTAATGATGGTGAGGGAGTCCCTTTTATAGAATAAGGGCTCGCTCTTCAATACATAAGTGATGGGCTAAGAGTTGATGCTCGCGGCGAGGCGGTTGCTCAGCAGGCGGCGATGCTCTCTAATGAAAGTGAAGGAGTCCCTTTTATAGAATAAATGCTCGCTCCTCAATACATAGGTGATGGGTTAGGAGTGATGCTCGCGTCGAGGCGGTTGCTCAGCTAGCGGTGATGCTCTCTAATGAATGTGAGTGAGTCAATTTTATAAAATAAGGGCTCGCTTCTCAATACACAAGTGATGGGTTAGGAGTGATGCTCGCGGCGAGGCGTTTGCTTAATTGGCAGCGATACTCTCTAATGAAGGTGAGGGAGTCCCTTTTATAAAATAAGGGTTCACTCCTCAGTACATGAATAATTGGTGCTCTCTAATGAAAGTGAGGGAGTCCCTTTTATAGAATAAGGGTTCGCTCTTCAGTACATAAATAATGGGCCCTCCAAGTATTTTTCATGAGGCCCAGTTGTGGAAGCCCAATATATGGTACATAGTGTAATCCCCCAAGTCTTCAGTCAATAGAGTCTGTTGGCTGGAGACTTCAAATTGAATCCATGTATGGGCCGAAGTGGTGGTTGTTCCGAGACGGTATTTTTATACCCTGCACTGAAGCTTTGTAGGTGAAGCTTTTGCAAGTGAAGCTTTGAAGCTGGAGCTTTTGTAAATGAAGCTTTCGAAACTGATTGATATGAGTGATGCTCATGAATGTTTATATGAGTGATGCTTATGAATGTTGACATGAGTGATGCTCATGAATAATGTTGACATGAGTGATGCTCATGAATGTTGACATGAATGATGTTCATGAACGTTTATGTATGATTGACATGAGTGATGCTCATGAATGTTTATGTATAATTGACATGAGTGATGCTCATGTATAATTTTGGAGTACTGGACGTACTTTTGATCACCTGGTTGGTGATAATAGTGGCAGGGTGCCGAATAATTTTGGAGTACTGGGCGTACTTTTGATCACCTGGTTGGTGATAATAACGGCAGAGTGCCGAATAATTTTGGAGTACTGGACGTACTTTTGATCACCTAATTGGTGATAATAGTGGTAAGCTGTCGAATAATTTTTTGTAGTACTGGACGTACTTTTGATCACCTGGTTGATGATAATAGAGGGCTTGACTCTTTTGGGCATATGGGCATTTGCCCTCAATATAACATTCCAGCCCATTATTTTGGGCTTTGCCATTTTTTATTTATATTTATATTTATATTTATTTATTATTATTATTATTATTATTACCCTCTAGTGGGGTTATACAGATGTCTCCGAAAGATAAATAAATCACATCATTCAAAAATAAATCTAACCTTCTGCTCAATGGGTCACGCCTATAATTCCCTTTTCTGCATGCCATCACCACCGCAATTATGTCTGCTTCTTTTTATCTTCTTTTGCTTTCTGCTTTTCTTTCTGCTTTTTCTTTCTTCTTTCTACTTTTATTTTTCTTTTCCAATGCACCTTTCAATGTCTCTGTCTCTGCTTTGTTGTCATGCATGTGCACACTATCTTTTTCCGTTACTACTTTGTCAGACGCTCCAATTTGCACCTTTTTGAGGGCCCATAATTGTACTAACACCACATCTCAAAATACTTGCAGTACATTTCTTTCAAATCCAGTGGTAAATCCTTCAGTTCATCTTTCTCGATTCCAGCTTCAGAAAGGAACTTTTTCAAGGTTTTGGAGAACCCATTGTTTTCTAGGAACCGAGCCACGGCGCAGAGGATAACAAAGGAACTAACACCTTTAAATCTAGAATCCCAAATAGCATATTACACAATCCAGAATAAAAATAATCTGGAATAGTATAATCAGATAATCTCAGCATCCAAACAGCACAAAATTAACCAGAAGAGCGGCCAGAGAAATCACTTATCTTTGGTGGAGACGCCGTACTTCTCCTGCATCTTGGCGATCTCTTCCTCTTTCTTCTTTGTGTCTGACTTCTTGCCCATCTTCGCCTGCTGGTAGTAGAGCACGGTGAGGTACCGGTTCGCGACGTTGAAGCCGGAGAGGTGATCCACCGCCGTTTTGGCGTCGTAGATGTCCTCGTAAACGAAAAATGCGGTGCCTTTGGTGTCCTTGTTCGTCTCAATGCGAATCTGCCGTATTGCGCCGTACTTGCCGAAGATGTCGTACATCTCATTTCTCGAGATGTTGAAGGGGAGGTTGCGGACGTAGAGCATACAGTTGACTTCCGGATGGAGGCGGGTGTTGACTTTAACTCGAATCTAGAGCAGATGGAAGGCCTATTACGTCATTCCAGATAGACAAAACCTCGAGTTCTGCGTAGTTTCCAGGGTTTTCCGATTCTCCTTCGGTGGTGGTAGTGGGGGTGGTGTTTCTTTTAGCTTTTGAGAGAGAGAAAGTGTAGAGAAAGAGAGAGAAAAAGATGGCGTCTATAATCCAGTTGCACCTCTGATGGAGTTTAGTCTAAGCAAGAGAAGGTGGATCGGAAAGTAAATGGAAAAGCACTGGCAGTGCGGAGGACAAATTAGAATATTGGTGTGGTGTTTGGTTCTCTTGGGTTTTTGCAGATTTTGCAAATCCACGGCGAAGGTGAAAAAATGAGAGAGAACCGACACAGCTTTTCGTGTCGTTTCCCATAAACGGAGCCAAATGTTGATGCACAAAACCGGAGGGGTCTTGGAACAACGTAAATCCGACCGTGAATCTGCAAGATAGTAAAGAACACAAGATGTATCGTGGTTCACCCCAATGTTTGGGCTACGTCCACACTGATACTGTATTTCTCTGTTTGTGAGAGGATTGTGAGAGAGAGAGAGCTTTTTAGGTGAGGATGAGCTTGAGGTTTGTGAGGGTGAGGAGACCCTTTTATAGAATAAGGGCTCCTCACTTATTACATATTTGCCCCTCCATTTATTACATAATTACATTTGAGTCTTCCGAGTATTTATATGAGATCTAAATACGGAGGCTCTAAGTATGGTACAAACACACCAAATATTGTGGTGAATATAGATGCTATAACAATTGTTTTTTAGGAGGCTTCAAAAGGTGGACAATCCTTATCATTACCAATTGCATGTATAGAAGCAGGAAATGATCACAGGTTGTCAAATCTAAGGTTATTGTTTGACAGGCAATGCTGAAGTATTGACCATTGTTCCTGAATACAGGTGAAAAGTACCACCAACATTTCCATGCATACCAAGTGATGACTGTGAATAGTGCAATTGTTGTTGTGGCTTGTTAAATACTTGTGTAGGAACTGAGGAGCACTTCCTTTCTTGATCCGAAGCTACCATACAAGAATGAGGCATTTGACTGACTTGCATTCCATGAGAATCTAAGAAAGATTTTATCTCTGAAAATTTTCTAGCACTGTTTTCAACTGGATGCCTTGAATTAGTCTGAACCTGAACTGTTGAATGAAAGAATAGTGTTTCAATTGCTGATTAGTACGCAATTATGGTATCATGTCGATGCAACTACATTGAGTCAAGATTTTTTTTTTTTTTTGAAACAGCCAACAAATTGGTGTCCTGCTGGTGAAGTTACTATGTAAGTCCTTGAATTTCTGTTGTCTCGTCATTGGGTTTAAATTGTTCATAAGCTTATCTCAGCCTATAATTTCAGAGTCTAACCAACTCAGTTGTTAGCATGAATCTATAGTAAGTCTGGTTATACGATGAAGTTTGAAGAAATTGTTAACAGTAAATCCCATGAAGGGTAATCCCGTGTTTTGAGTAGGTAAATCCCACGAAGGGTAATCCTACATTGATGTTGATTTTCAGTTGTGAAGGCCGATGTCATTGTTCAAAGAAGTTGTTTTTTTTTTTGGTAAAATCCTCAAGGGGCGATCCCGTGATGCTATAGTTAAGGCCGATGCCACACTATAGTGTGTTGATTTTCTATTTTTTGAAATATTAAAGGCCGAAGCCAAGTTGAATGAGATTGTTGACAGTAAATCCCACGAAGGGTAAACCTGCAAGAAATTGTTATAACCAGCATGAGGGTGTGTTACAACTTTATAAGAGCTTGTCCTTTGAGAAACTCTTGTTAGAGGCAGATGAAGGGTGTTAATTCCAGCTACTGTTATTCTTCTACCATTTTCAATGTTCTGATTCTCTATTTCAGCAGAGGACTTACAGAATTTTGGGCACTGATAAGACTTTGAAGGCAATTGATGGATAGATATTGAGTTTGTGCATCTAGTCCAAGTATGAGACCATTGTTTGTGACTGATGGAAACCGAATTATTAGCCGCAAGTGGGGATCATTTCAAGTCTCAGATTGGGATCAAGGAAAATAAGTTGCATAAGCAAAGCCTATTTGGAAACTAATGAAAATACATGTGGGGTACCTCCATAACCAAAACTTGGTTATTTGGATCTGCCCAAGAAGATGAAAAGTAAGACAGGAAAGGGGCAGCATGGAAAATTGAGCAGTGCTAGTAAATTGCAATTGGTTCAAGTCTATTCTGTTTTTCTGGGTTTTATAGTAGCGATTGTAGATGTTCTTCCAATCTCAAACTGGGTTTCCCCAGTTGAGATTGAGGGAGAGTATTAAGTAATACAATTAGAAATACAGTTAGTAAGGTTGTTAGTATTTGGTTAAAAGTAGTTATGATGTATCTTATAAAAACAGTGTGTGTAATCTTCATTTAGTCAGTTAAATACAAACCCTATTTCTCTCTCTAAACTCTCTCTCTCTTTCTCTCTCTCAAACTCTCTGTATTCATCATTTTGTGTTCATCCTTTCTTCTTGATTTTCCCTTCAATTCCCAAACATTGCAATGTAGTTAACGATTATTAAATTGAAGAGTACATACAATTTGGCCTAACTCTACCTACTAATGTCGAAACCAAACCCTTGACGATGGCATGTATATATCACGATAAACTGAAGAATTAGGGTTTATATATATATATATATATATTATTTTTTATTTTATCAAATGGTAGATTTGTTAGATTAGATTTGCTAGTGGAAAGTGGCACACATGTGCTTTTAAAGATTAAATTTGTGGATCTTAAGGATCAATGATTTTCTGCCAATTTTTCTTTGAGATTAATTTCTTATCATTGCATGCGGTGGCCTTCTATGGATTCTAATTCAAAGTAATCATAATTAGCACATACCGAGAGATTCCATAATCACATATGTCCTATTTAATTTAAAGCATATCCAATGTACTTTTAATTTTTAAGTTAAATTTAAGGAGTCATGCTCCCTAGTAACGCATAGTTGTAGTTTATTTGTTTAACTTCTTAAATATTAACCTAAGAGCTTAATAAGTTCCTCCTTTAGGAGGTGGAGAGAAAGCATAATTGTAGTTTGTTTGTTTAACTTCTTAAATTTTAGCCTACCAGCTTAATTAGGGAGTTCACTGAATACGCTCTTAATATATATATATATATATATATTATGCATAATATCACTATTCTTTTATTCGGACGTCCAAATTATTACAAAGGGCTTATTTGAAAATGCTTATGGAAATGTAGCCATTTGATCGTGTTTGACAAAAAAAATTAAAAGTGCTTTTGGATCATAGCATTCTAGAGAAGCACCTTCCAAATGCTTCTTGATGAATCACTTCCAAGTGTAGGACTTGAATTTTTAATAAAAAAAATTCAATGTGTTTATGATGAAAACACTTTAATTAAAGTGCTTACAAATAGAAATACTTTCTATAAAAGCAATTTCAAATGAGCCCGACGTTGCAGACGCATTTCATGTATCGCTAAATGCATATACAATATTCAACCAAACCAATCGAACTCTATAGCAATACAACATTAAAGTTAAGACAATCATTGGTCCTGAAACTTAAGCTCCTATCATTGGTCCCAAAACTTAAGATCCTTAAAAAAAAGGTGAGAAATGAGGACTGAACCCAGCACCTTATGCAAACCTCTGATTACCATATGCTACTGACTCTAAAAGAACAGAGCCATATTTAGGGAATGATCAGTCCCCAACGTTAAAATCTCATAATCCGGCAAACCGAACCATAGGCGGAGCCATGGAAGGACTAGGATGATCCCAGAACCATCTTGATATTTTTTACATGAAAAAATCTAGTGCTATGCTTATGATTTTCAAGGTTTTTTCATAGGCTCAGAGCCCCAATCCGACATTTTTACTCTAATTTCTTTCATTGGGTTTGATTTGAGGTTGGTGACTCTTATGGACTTCAGGCAATTCGTTGCTTGTAAGCTTTGAGGAGGACTTTGATCTGGGAATCAGTATAACGTCAAAGAGGCTTGGGGTTTAGGTTTAAGGAAGAGGATGATAAGATGGACGCCATACCAGACCTAAACAACGTTGGTAGGTTGCTCACGACATGGTAGATTAATTTTTGTAAGATTCAGTGAGCGTTTCGGATTTCAACATTTGGGCCCTTCCTAGACTAAAATTCTAGCTCCGCTACTGAACCAAACCGTGTAATTATTTGATGATAAATAAGACATGGAAGGAAAAATTGACGTGCGACAAGAACCCTAATGGACAATCGATTAAACTTGGAGATAAACAAAGAACCAATAGGGAATATATATTGAGGTTAACTTCCGTGCTCTTTGGTACATGCAGCAGACTTCTACAACAAAGATAAGAAGGCACTAATCGAAATGTTTGTAGATGTCATACTCAACTTGATAGGGTGGAATGCTTCCCTTTAGTATAGCATGCATGCAGTGACCCATAATATTAATTTAACTTTGCATACCCAAATGCATTTACTCATTTGATATCGATGAGGTTTTCAGTAGAGGCAAAAGAGCATAATATAAGAAGCAATGCACAGGCAATGCAGGGGGCCTGCCGCCTGCATCCTGTGCTTCTTATTAATGTGTCCCTAAAGCTGTCTGGACAAGATGATCGATTTGCTCTTATCTGGTATATATGCGCATGTCCCCAATGTTCAACTACTTCTGTATGCCTTTTCATTTCGACAAATTAATTTGGGAAAGCTCATAGGGTTAAGGTACAATATTGTTACATATAATTGGTCTCACACAATCATAGAAAAGAACAAAAAATATCGGTGACATGAGAGAATATATATAACAAAATAGATCTTAGCTAGCTAGCTTGCATGGTTGATATTTTGTAAAATAACTTGCTCATTTATTGCACTGAATTGTCACAATGCATAAGGACTAAGCAGTGCAGATGTAGCCTTGTCATTTGCTTCATGCATACATGCATGTGTGCATGCAACTAATTTCCTTGAGTCAAATCATATGTTTAGACTTAGAACAATTTATTACGTTTTAGATACCCTGCACTTTCCTCACTCTCTCCTTCCAAATGGACTGACCGACGATTCGTGCATGATCCTAATAATATTACTAACATGATTCCGTATACGCTTGCAACAATATCTAATTCTTGATGAACATTATCTGGGAAAAACTTTACTTCAATAAAAAAAAAGTTAACTAACCTTGTCCCTAACTTCCTTAACATGCATGCTAATAAACCTTATCACTACTTATTTTTCTTCGCATACTTTTTCTTTCTTCCATTAAAAAGGGCTCGTCGAGACCATATGTTAGTTGTCCCCAAAATCTTTTATTATATATATCTCATGGAATTGACTTGTTGATAGGATGACATGCATTATACACACGCAATATTAGAAAAGATGAAGCTATTGAACAATATTAACAATAATTGCTCATGTGGGTCATCATTCGTTATTGTTTGATGTAAGTTTAACACTGTAACTTATACAAATATTTATTCATCTATTGACCAACAATAGTTGTTAATTTCCTTCTAATTGAAACAAGAACATAATGACTCATGGTCATCAAGACCCTACATTGTGATTAAATGGAGAGCTTAGAATTTTCTTAAAGTGCACTTGAAGGTCACTAAAACTTGAGTGCTGAAAATTATTGTCCACTAGCGTGTGGCAATTGGTTTTTTATTATTATTTTAATATTATTTATTTAAAATATTGTTTTTTTTATAAAATAATAAACTTACTAACCACCTTACATGTTTTTTGAATTTCATTTATCAAATTTTTAATGCGAGAAAGACATTTTGAGTATTATGGAATCTTCACTATTTTGACATTCTCCCCTTTATATGTATATGGATAAAGTAACGGGTTTTTTCTTCCTTGAAAATTAAAATATATGCATACACGTTTTCTGTTCGAAATTTACAAGTCAGACTTCGAGCTATTGATCATTTTTTACCTAAAACCCGAAAAAAGTGAAAGAAGGATTAATTATTACAAAATCTTTCCAAGCTCCCCCAAGAGATCTCCACATGTGAGTGTCCAATATGAGGGTGATGGTAAAAAATATGTTTTCATTATTAGAATTGTAAATTGATATTTATTTTATCCGTAATCGATAAAACAAATTATGTTAAAGGATGAGTCATGACTCATTTTCTTTTCTAACCAATCAAATTATTAGATTTTGTAAACATCCCATGCTTATCATTTCTTTATATGGTTATGGTCAAGAAGACAAATCAAGATCTTATTCTAATTGCGATTAAAGTAAAGAATCTGATCATAATTGCTGTTCATTGGCCACTCACATCAAAACTTGGATAGCAAAAAAGGAAAAAAGAAAGATTATGGGGAAAAGGCATAAGAACAATGGTATACGTGGCAATGTGTGGATTAACGTCAAAGTTGTTATCAATTATCCGCCATTCCTTCATGGCAATGTGGAAAGGATACGTCTTAAAGAGGGCCTCCAAACAAAGCACCGCAACACCTGGCACTTAAAGAGCTCCCAAGATAAGACTTCTAAAGTGCGTTCGAATCAAATTTACTGTAGTATATGCAACTGCAGTATATAGTAAAGGGTAAAAAGCATACAAAAAAGGGCTTCCCCTTCTCTTTTTCTCGTGACAAAAGAATAATGTGTGCATCGACATTGTATGCTTTAACCTAGCATACGGCCATTTTTAGTTGAATTCTATTGTTTATTAGCCCAAAACGACATTTAAGTATGAGAATATTTGTGATATTTCGTGATTTTTGTGTGTTACTTTCTATAAATAGATTTTTCTACGGTTTTAGGGTTGTAACCTTTATATTATTCGATCAAGCTTAGCTTTGAGTAGTACTCAATCTGCATGGTGGATTACATGCATATTATTAGGGAATTCTTGTTTATGGTACTTTGTTCGAATACATGTTCTCTTTTAAAACATCAAAAAACTATCTGTTGTAAATAGTTTTATTAGAGGTGTATTTTTTTCTTCCAATATTAGGCGTGTATTTTGGGAGGACCAGATTGGAAACAACTTTTCCAATTTTTGTTTTAAAATTTTGAAATTGGATCAAATCAGATCACAACTTTCAAATTTGGTTCAGAAATTTCAAAATTTGACTAATTTAGAAAATATCATAATATAATTCGAAAAATTATATATTTTATAAGTTTTTGAATACACTCCAACTTTTTCATTTATGCAATTTATTTTTCTTTCTTAATATTTGGTATATGTATATGCAAATATTTGATTTATTTTTTGTTATACTAGTATGCTTATCCTTTTTAAGGACCAGATTACAAGTAACGCTCGGCCAGTATAGTACAAGTTCTCTCTCAATTCGTCCGACCCTCTCTAAGGAGTACTCATCCTCCTTGCATGGGCTTTCTTTGAGTCTTCAGCCTCCTTGGGCTCAAGTCTATCACTTCCTTTGCATATTTAATGGGTCGAATGTATAGATTAGAGCTGCTAGATGTTCCTCTATTCTTTGGCCGACATGTGACAACGAGATGACATAGTCAATCGCCTTGCTTGGCCTTGGAGTTGGTGGGGACTCGTACTTGAGCGCCTACCTGTCAGCCTTTATTTTTGGCAGCTCAGAGTTGACATTTGAGTAGGCACGCTCTTTCTGCTCCTAGGACGTCGTGCCTTAGAGCTGTCAATGACCACCTTGCCATCTAGTGCTTAGAAATCACCTTACGAGGAAGTGCTCGGGTTGATTACTGATTAGATGCCTGAAGTCCATGGGCTCTTTAAAGCATTCGACTTCATCTTTCCACGCTCATTGAACCTTTTCCTTTGGACATGTGTTCCTTTGGGTCTGTTGGGGTTGGAAAGGACACTGCGTTAACAAAATTTATAAAATAAAATAAATACAAAATGTATCCAAAACAAACAATAAAATATAAAAAATTGTTACAAAATATATAATTTTGAGTAAATAACTAAAAAAAATAAGAATGTTTCAAAAGTTTTATATCGAAATAAGTTTAGAACACTTAAAATAAATTCAGATCGAAATTTCAGAATTCTCAAATCTCTATATGCATTCCAATTTCCGTTTTATTTTTTCGAAAGTATTCGAATTTAAAATTTTTAGTTCGAAATTGGAAATTTTATAGTCCGAATCTTGGAAACACCATTCAAACTTGCACGCTTAAGTTTTATTAACGCAAAAGCTAGTTTAATTCCACTCAGTATATTTCAATGTGAGAAGAGGCTTGTACAGGTTTTTTAATTAGGGCTTGTCGCATTATGTATATCAAGGCCTTAATTCGTGGCAAATATAATAGAACTTTAACACAATTGTGTACCCGAATCTTCTCTTGAAAAGCAAAAGATCTTAACAGATTATCATTTCAATTTTCCGACGGATATCTACATTATATTATCGGTCGAATAATACAATCGACATGTAACAAGTAATAAAATTAGTGAGGTATATAGTAATTAGCATAAGAGAGCGGTTATTCCAACCACAATGTCTTATCTTCCTACCCACTTTTTTATGAAATTTTTAATTACAAATTTGTCAATTTGTAAAATGACTAATAAGGACCTTAGTTACCCCTTTTGCATTACTTTTTTTTATAAAAAATAAAAAAGAAAAGTTTGGGCGTGATAACTCTCGCATTATGTTTAGATGATTTGTGTCCCTTAAACCCTAACTCATCATTCCCATCTCCTTTTCATTTAGAGAAAGCAAAAAGAATGAACTTAGAAGATGATGTTTCTATGAAAGAAGTAGATGATTATGTTTCCGTCGAAGAGGTAAAAGATAATTTCATGTGGATCATCTTGATTTGTCGATATCGTATAATAGAAGCATAGCTCTGTGACTTTTTATCTCTAATTATATATATATTAAGGGTTATTTTAGGAATAATATTGGGTGAGAAAATAACATTTAAATTTTTTTAACTTTTTATAGTAGATGCAAATATAATGTGGATGAAAAAAAATAAGATAACGGAGTGGGTTTAACAGCTCTCTTAGCATAATGACCACCAACCAAATTGCTACATGGTGATTCCAATTCCAACAAAAATATAGAAAAGCATGGCAGCCTTTCAATGCCGGTGACACCACCTAGAGACGAAGCCTTTTATATAGTAAAGACGACACGATCTGAGCCACTATCTTGTATTAATGAATAGGCATTTGACACCAATAAAGGGCACGAGGAACCCAACATTTCCTTTCTTTCTTTCGTAAGGCACACCACAAAAGAAGATACCCTACAAAGAAAATAAAGCCAATATAATTAAAAAGAAATATATAGGGTTGGTTACTTGAATTTCTATGCATTCAACGCATAAGTGGAAGATGATGATGTATTAGCAGCTTCATTAATCTTAATTAATTGATCGAATAAACACACAGTCTCGCAGTATTGATGATATGCATTAGCCTTTGGGTGTCAAATCTTTGGTGCCATAATGTTAAACATATCACACTGAAAAATTGATGAAGTTAAATCCTCCTTTTAGTACTAATTCTAACAAGGTTTTTTTTCACGAAATTTACATTTAGTTTGCATAGGTGATTAAGTTGAAAATAATAAAAGTGAACGGTCAGACTGTCTCATCATAAACTTTGACACATAATATCAAGCATACTTGTTCGGTGGCCATGGCCTACAATTAAATATCTTGAACAAGAAAGAATCATCAAGGGAACATCTTCGACCAATCTAATAATATAGGACGAACGAAATAAAGATTATGGACCACAGCAGTTTTTGCATTCGAAAATATCAAATAAGCTAGCTAGCTAGCAGCATAGAAATAAAGGGCAATGCATACTTTCTCTGTCTGGTGGTTCTAATTTTGGAAAAGGAATCGGAGCGTGATGCTTCTTGAATTATATCTCTCACCCTTTATTGTATATAATCTCAGCCTCAAGCACAAAGTAGTCTAATGGCCAAACCAAAAGCAGAAACTGGACAGAAAATTTTAAGTTACGATACATCCAACATTTCCGTTGACATCAAATTCAAATCATATCTAGTGTATAAGAAAAAAAATGGGAATGTGAATTTATAAGTAGGACCTGTTTTTGGTCCCTTTCGAAATAAACATAGATTTATACGTTAAGTATAATATATATACCCTTTGATTATTAGCTTTGCCAAAGCTTATGGAATATTAAAATACAGTAATAGTAATACATACAACATATAAGCGAAGTGATTTTCTCATACATTTTTTAGCATCTCATCGCACACTTCTCTTTATTTTTAATCATCAAAATGAATAAGTTAAACGAAACCAACATACATGATTAAATATAAGTGTGAAAAGTTAAAATAGGTGTGTACGCTATCATTTCCTATAAAATTCCGATCATTCACAAATAGTGATAAGAGGTTAACTAATTAAGGCATGAACAATAAAAATCTATGTATTTTTATACAAACGGTATTCTATACTTAATTTATATTTGCAGTATAAGTTGAAATGTCAAAACACAAGAATATAACAAATGCCTTGCAAACACGTACCGCACCTAAGCCAATTAGTAGGAAAGAAACACTAATTTATTAATTGGAATGCATTACCCCTGGCCTATATGCTCAGTCCAACTCGGTTGGGGTCTCTTTCTGGTAGAAATCGATCTAACAAACAGTACTACTCATTTTTATTATTTTTTTTTAATTTAATTTTTGTAGTAGTGATCAGCTGCTTGCTTAAATCTCGTGCCTTCGATCACTTTATAAGAATCACCACATGTCTTGTTCTCTTGCATGTGATCCTCCTTCCTTCCCCTATTAATTCCTCTCTTCCCCGCCAAACCTCTTCTCTCCTTTCCTCTGAGTCCCTCCATTACCTTCATCCACCACTCTCTGTCTCTGTCTCTCTCTCCCTCTCTCTCCCGCTCTCTCCCTCTCGCTGGTCGACCTGCAGACACCCGTTTGCCTAATATTGACTCTCTATTTGTATTTGATCATCATAGTGCAACATTTTCTGCAATTATGATACCTCTTGAGCAGGAAAACAGCATGTCAAACACTCCACCTAACATTCTACTATCTAATCTGAACCGGCCTGATCAGAACTGTTCGGTTCATGCCGAACCCTCCGCTTCGTCGAGGACTAATGTGAGCCCATGTTTGGGTGACGACATGGCGGACCAGCCCCGACCAACCTCGGCCAGAGCTTCAATTTTGCACCAGTCGTTGCACCCTGTAACACTTAAGGTAAGACTTAAGGGCCAATTAATGATAATTCGCATTTAATATTTTATGAGTAACTTTTTAATTAGATAATTTGACATGTTATGTGGGTAAGTATGTAATAACTAAATTGTTTAAGAAAAAAAATAGTGGTACTATTATAGTAGTTATTAAGCTAACATTTGTGTAATATATGTATTTAATTTGACATTTCCCTGCAGTTTGAAGATGTTGGATACAGCATTAAGCTGCAAGCAACAAACGGAGGTTGTGTTGCTTCACATAAGCCAAAACCAACACGCACTGTACTCAATGGAGTGAGTGGAATCGTTCTACCGGGTGAGCTACTCGCAATGTTGGGGCCATCCGGGAGCGGTAAGACCACTCTCTTGACCGCCCTGGGCGGCCGCTTGCCAGGTAAAATCTCTGGCAAGATAACATACAATGGCCAGAACTTCTCAAGCTCCATGAAGCACAACATCGGCTTCGTTTCGCAAGATGACGTCTTGTATCCTCACCTTAGTGTTCTGGAGACCCTAACCTACACTGCCTTGCTAAGGCTGCCCAAGCAGCTTACAAAAGAAGAGAAAATAGAGCAAGTCGAAACGGTGATAATGGAGCTCGGGTTGAATCGGTGTAGTGATACTGTAGTTGGTGGGCCTCTACTACGAGGCATTTCGGGTGGTGAGCGAAAACGGGTCAGTATTGGGCAAGAGATGCTTGTCAACCCGAGTCTTTTGCTTTTGGACGAGCCCACTTCTGGGCTCGACTCAACCACAGCCCAACGTATCATCGTGACGTTGCAGCGACTGGCCCGTGGTGGTCGGACGGTGATCACCACCATCCATCAGCCGTCAAGCAGGCTATATAGGATGTTTGATAAAGTAATGGTGTTGTCGGACGGGTACCCAATTTATAGCGGGCATGCTGATCGGGTCATGGAGTATTTCGGGTCCATTGGATATGAGGTCGGGTTCAATTTCATCAACCCGGCTGATGTCTTGCTTGATCTTGCTAACGGTATGAAATATCTTCTCTCATTATTAGCGTAGCCTTTTTTTTTTAAGTTTCTAGCACTAATTATCAAAATGTGGTAACTATGCATTTTTTTATATATAAAAACATTAGAGATTCTGACATACTACGTCATCAAAATCACATTTTACTTTAAAAAAAGAAGATTGGATTGACAATCTTTAATTAACATATCGACATCTCAAACACGGATAAGAAAACATTACTCACCTTTAAAAAGATTCCTAGATTATTACCTAAAGATATATTTCATATACGCAAGTCTTAATTAGTACATGTCAACCCCAGGGCTTACCCACAAGTCACAAACTGGACATATGATTAATGTAAGTATGAGGAACTTTTAACACTTAATCATTCAGGTACGAGTCCATTTTTTTCACAACAATATTAGTGCGTGTGAGTGAGTGAGTGGTCCACAAAGAAAATGGTTTCATCGCACCGACGGCTCCGTGAATACAATAGAGGGCAAAGGCAGACCACGGCTCTTAATCTTAGTCGATCAAAGCACAAAAATATTGAAAGGAACCTTTCAGCACTCTCTTAGCCAAGGAGGATTCACATGGACATGTGGACTTGTTGCCAACCCTAAAGCCTAATCCCAAATTAGGGTTTTTTACTTTTTATCCAACAAACACCTAAATTAAGGACTTTCTTAAGTACTCTGGACATTTTAACTGTCAAAACTTTGTTTAAAAATATAAAAATTTGGAGTACCGGGTACTCAAAGCACCAAAAACTTTTGCCAGAGTCAATGTTACAACTACAACACCTATATGCATGTACAAACTTGTGCAGTCTGATTTGACCCCTCATCCGAAAATATCTGTTTTGCAATTTGCATCATTTTCATTCATCCGACAATTTTGATAAAGGAACTTTAGATATCGTTTGGTATGCAGATAGAATATGATGGAACAGAATGAGACGGGACAGGATAGGATGGAAAGGAGAGAGAGCAAAGATGCCATCGGATGGAAACAAGGAGAAAGAAGAAGGAGACGGAGAGGTTATAATTGTGTGTTCCACGGATGTGGAACGAGTCGTTTCAGGGGGTGAGACGGAACGAAAATTCATCTAAAACTCGTCCCGTGGAACAGCGCGTTCCACCTGTTTTAGGCGCAACAAATGTAGGACGGAATGTCTCATTCCACTCATTTTAGTCCTGTCCCACGTACCAAATTGTATCTTAATGAAAAGTTTATGGTACTGTTCATTTTAACAAAAAATCATATTTTTACACTAAAAAATCAATTTTAGTACTATTCACTATACTCTTTATTTTATACTTATCGTTAAAACTCAAAATTTTGAAGTCATTTTCATTAATTTTCTTTTTTTTAATCATCTGAAATCGATGTGACGGTGAACTCCTAAGTATCTAGTTGTGGACAGAGGAATTTACAAGCAACTAGGATGTCAAAGGTAGTGTCATTCCAAACCAGCGATGTCATATGATTAAAACATATAATACATTATTAACTTGAGATACAATTACATCGGGGTCCCAATTGCATGTGAGTTTGATGAGATCAAAACAAAAACAAAATGAAGAACTTTATATCACCATTCACCATTAAGAAATATAAATATAGTGGGTCAGACATTGTTTTCTTTCTTTGAGATTTAATCCTTTTTCTGTGATGATTGGTTTAATAAAAATCTCTTAAATATTTTTTGACAAGCAGGTATAGCACCTGATGCAAAACAGGATGAGGAAGTAGAGTATAATGGCAGATTAGACCACCAAGAAGATCAAAACACAACCAAGCAGTTCTTAATATCTTCCTATAAAAAGTATCTATACCCTGCATTGAAGATAGAGATTCAGCAAACTCATAAAGACACGGTTGTTTCTTCTTCAAGAACACCATCATCCAGAGGTAACCTCCAATCAATAAGTCTCTATTTTTCAACTAGATTTTCCGCTGGAATATTCATTTGTGCATGTATACGGTAAGTAGGTAGTGGAAATTACAAATGGACAACCAGCTGGTGGGAGCAATTTAGCGTTTTGCTGGAAAGGGGTTTAAAAGAGAGGAAGCATGAATCTTTCTCTCGCTTAAGGATTTTCCAAGTCATGTCAGTTTCAATTATTTCCGGCCTTTTGTGGTGGCACTCCAACATTTCGCATATACAAGATCAGGTACTCCAATTTCCTCTCATCTCTCCTCGTCTGTTAAAGATTTCTTTTTCAGTAACTAGTTTTTGTTTTTCTTTAAAATGAAAACTGACTTAAAAAACCAGGCTAGATTTGGACTTATAATAAGAAGCAATACTAATAAGGTAGCTTGAACAGGTGGGACTTCTTTTCTTCTTCTCCATATTTTGGGGCTTCTTCCCTCTATCCAATGCCATATTTTCATTCCCTATGGAAAGACCAATGCTGATAAAAGAACGTTCCTCGGGCATGTACCGTCTCTCATCCTATTTTTTTGCGCGAACGGTTGGTGATTTGCCAATGGAGCTTGTTCTCCCAACAGTCTTCGTAACAATATGCTATTGGATGAGTGGTCTCAAGCCTTCAATAGTCACATTTGCACTAACCCTTTTCATTGTTCTTTACAATGTGCTAGTCGCCCAAGGCATAGGGCTAGCACTAGGGGCCATTCTAATGGATGTGAAACAAGGCACAACTCTGGCTTCTGTGACAACGCTGGTGTTTTTACTTGTAGGCGGATATTACATTCAGCACATGCCGCCTTTCATAGCTTGGTTGAAGTACATTTCGTACAGCCATTACTGCTACAAGCTTCTTGTGGGAGTGCAATACTCGGTGCATGAGGTTTATGAGTGTGGGATGGGGGTGCATTGTAGGGTGCTGGACTTTCCTGGTATTAAGTGTGTAGGTCTTGATGATATGTGGATAGATGTAGCTGCATTGGCTGTGATGCTGGTGGGATATAGGGTTTTGGCTTATGTGGCATTGAGGATGGGGCAACCTCACTGAGTTCTTGAATCTTGATGATGATAGATCAGAAACTGACATGCAGCATATTATTGCAGCAAGAGAACTTGATGACATACGTTCGGATATCCAGTTTTATCGAGTAATCGAAGGTTTTGAACTGATATTGTGAACCAAGATTTCATGCATTCTGGCTGGAGAAATTGTAATGAATTGTATTCCGTTACAAGGAAATGGATATGATGGTAATGATAAATAGTTAGATTTGTTGAAAAAAATTCAATTTGCTGATGACATGCCTTATTCCATTATCCGAACAAAGAAAAAATATATAAAATAAAAAACCTTAATAACAAAAAGGTTGTTTACATAATATTTCGGTTCCTTTCAAAATATTTCGGCAGGTATTGACGGAACTAATTTAATTGAAACGAGCTCGACATAATCGACCCAAAGCAGTAAATTCATACCCAACCCAATCTCAAAACCCATTAAATAAACAGGGAGAATTTTAATCTGTAAATTTTCCAGTCAAAACTATCAGTCTCTTCTTCCTAAACTCCCATGTCCTTCCCCTTAATGTGTTTGCCAAAGTTCTAACTTATGATCCTAATCCATGCTTAAAAATGCGAAAGGGTGAAAATGTGAATATATTAGACGATTTACTAGCAAAGATTCTTCAAGTGAAGCTGGTGAAAGAACACAAAATGAAGGGATCAAAATAAAAACTTCCTCAACCCCACACCGAAACCTAAGGGAGTTGATTTCAAGTTCTTGATCGAATTGTATTTAGCTTCGTACAAATGTACGTAGCCAGGTCTTCCGTATCCGGAGCTCAGTTTCTTGAACTTGAAGGCTATATACCAGTTTTTCTGGGGGATGCTACATGAGTTTACTTGAACCACTTGGACTTGTTTAGGTGAGGTAACCAAACCGTCATGTTTTAGCAATTGATCAAAGTTCAGAAGTTGTTACTGTTGGAAAATTATTTCATTTTATTATTATTGTTATTTTATTGGTTTTCTTGTGGGCCAAAGATAATGATTCTTTGCCCGTCAAGTTTATGAGTTATCTGCCGTTAATAATTAGGGTGTTCTTTAGTTTTTCTCTATGAATAGGATGCTCTGTAAATCGTAAAATAACAAGTTTGTCAAGATGTAATCGCTTCGAGTTATATAGTCGCCTCGGCAACGTTTCCCTATTTTTTTATTCATAAAATATTCTTATCGTTTTATATTGTTTGTGATTTTCAAGTGCTACATAAAGCAATAAATAGTTCTGCAGTGCTGCAATATGGTGTGTTTGCACCATACTTAGGGCCTCCATATTTAGATTTCGTATAAATACTCGGAGGACTCAAATGTAATTATGTAATAAAAGAATGGGCAAATATGTAATAAGTGAGGAGCCCTTATTCTATAAAAGGACTCATCACCCTCCTCATTAGGAGAGGCCAATTTCTTAGGCCTGAGATCCCCTCTCATATTCAGAGCAAAGCTCTCTCCCTCACAATCCTCTCAGAGAAATACAATAATCAGTGTGGATGTAGCCCAAACATTGGGGTGAACCACGATACATCTTGTTTATTTACTTTCTTGCAGATTCACGGTCGGATTTACGTTGTTCCAAGACCCCTCCAGTTTTGTGCATCAACATTTGGCGCCGTCTGTGGGAATTGACACAAAAAACTATGTCTGTTCTCTTTCATTTTCTCACATCCGCCGTGAATTTGCAAAAAAAAACCAAATTCCATAAATCCCAGAAAAACCCAAATCCCAGTTTTCAAATCCCATTGCAAAGTTCCCATATTTTCAGTTTTCCGAGTAGTTTTCAAGAACAGTTTTTTAGTACAATCAAAACCCATTTCAGAAACCCATGGACACCAAAATCGGTTCCATCGACGTCTACAAGCCTACATGCACTGACGTCAGCAACCTACCGAACGACGCCGCTCTCCTGTTCGTTTTCTGCAGCTCGTAGTCGCTGTCTATTTCAGATTGTGCCAGTAAAACTCTCTTGACAAGAGCTTCCATTGCATCTATAACCATCTGAACAGATTTAAAAAGTTCACCAATATAAGCCGCATCTTGTTCATCCAGAGGATCATGTGGACTCCTGCACTCGACCGCCGGCCACATCGCTTTTTCACCAGAATCTCAACAAGCCACCGTCCTCCCTTTCTCTCTCTCCGGCCATAGACTCGAGAAAGCAACCTCTGAAGAAGCAGAAGCTGCACGAATCCCAACCAGAACTGCCTTCATCGCCGTCATTATTACAACCACCGCCACCACTGCAAACCCTAGCTCCGCAATCTCTGTCTCAAAAGGAGATAGAGTCGCTAAAGAACGATTCGGGAAGCTGAACACGGTTGTGATGAACGCGGTCGTTGAGGCTTGTGTACATTTCGGCGATATTGACTCTGCACTCATGTTGTTCGACGAAATGGCTGAGCCAGGAAACTGTGGCGTTGATACTATCACATATGGAACCATTTTAAAGGGTTTGGGCGTGGCACGGAGAATTGATGACGCATTTTATGTACTTGAATCTGTGGAGCGAGGCACTGCAGTGGGAAGTCCGAAATTGTCAGCACCTCTTGTTCTTGGTCTGCTCAATGCTCTAGTTGAAGCAAGAGATTTACGCCACTCTAATGGGCTTCTTCATCATTATGGTTTTCTCCTTCGCAAAGGTGGTAGTCTTACAGTCAGAGTCTATAACTTACTAATGAAGGTTCTGCTCTCACGTCGGAGCTCGAGCAAGCTTATCTCTCTTTCATCGTTGCTTCCAGAGGTTGTACGAGTGTACAACGCATTGTTGTTGATCTCATTCCTCGGTATGCTTCAAAATGTCCAACTGCCCTTGAAGCAGCAGGGAAAATTGTTATAAATATGTATAATTGGAGCAGGGCAGTAATAAAGAGAGGAGAGGATGCTGATGATGTTGCATTTCAGACTAGTAAATCTTGTGTTCTTGGTCTAGTTGATATTTGCTGCACTGCATCTTCAGTGGCGCCAACATCATCCGTCATTCAGGGGATTTGCTCTGCAGTTTTCCCAGCTACAATTTATCTAGCCTCAGGTTCCATGCATGTCTGGATTTCCTGCGGGAGGCAAGCACCAACCAATGATCAAACTTCAAGGGGTGCAGTCATGTGTTCACATGTCGAAAAGGCAGAAAGTGAAAAGGAAAAAGAAAAAGAAAGGCTGCGGATGAGTATGTCTGCAGGTGAAAAGAAAAAGCATGCATTTATCCCCCAGATTCCACCACAAAAGCACATGGGTAAATGATGGGTACCTCAGATTCAAAAGACTCTCTTGACTGAAGACTTGGGGGACTACTGTTTGTACCATACTTAGGGCCTCCATATTTAGATCTCATATAAATACTCGGGGGACTCAAATGTAATTATGTAATAAAGGAAGGGGCAAATATGTAATAAGCGATGAGCCCTTATTCTATAAAAGGACTCTTCACCCTCCTCATTAGGAAATGCCAATTTCTTAGGCCTGAGATCCCCTCTCATATTCAGAACAAATCTCTCTCCTTCACAATCCTCTCAGAGAAATACAATAATCAGTGTGGACGTAACCCAGACATTGGGGTGAACCACGATACATCTTGTGTTATTTACTTTCTTGCAGATTCACGGTCGGATTTACGTTGTTCCAAGACCCCTCCGATTTTGTGCATCAACATGGTGCATTTCATGAGCTTGGCTGACTTTTTACTTGCTTTATGCAGTAAAAAGTTCTGCAATGCTTCATATTTGAAAATGTACGCGCCTAAACTTCAGACAATTATTGAATTGCAAATTTACCAAAATTTCAAACGAGACTCATCCATGTTAGTCGACATGCACGGATTTATTAAGGATGAAAGTGTAAATATCTCCTCATTAGATAAAACTTAGAGACTAAGTAATTGTTACAGGTTTGTTAGGACAGTTAGTCATTGTTGGACTTAGTTAGGACATTTTGTTATACTTGGTTTACATGTATATATACTCAAATGTAATCTTATTGTTTTTTGATGAAATGAAAAATACATTTCTAATATGGTATCACCGCCTTTTTTGGTCTAACGACCGCCTTTCTTTCTCGATCTCAACGTTTTCGTTTCCTGCTCTGATCTTCTTCTCCGATTTGCCTCATCTTTGCTTGCTGCCTTCAAACCCTAGCCATGGCGATTGGTGCGACTGGTGCATCTCCATTATCTGATGCAGATTCTCATGTTCATCTCTCTCATTCGGAGATTCCAAGCCTTAATTCCTCTGCAATTACCTCAATCACAATTCAGAATATTGGATCTTTAGTTCCGATTAAGCTCACTACTACGAATTATCTGACTTGGAGTGCTCTTTTCGCTCCGATCTTCTGTCGATATAATCTCCCTGGTTTGATCGATGGATCCATGGCGGCACCGCCTAAATTTCTTTTTGATGCCTTAGGAAATCGTACTACAACCTTGAAACCAGAATTTGTGACTTGGTTTGAGAATGATCAGAACATTCTCATCTGGTTAAATTCAACGCTCTCGGAGTCTCTTATTCCCTACACTATTGGCGTTACATCTGCTCGTGAGCTTTGGGTTAAATTGGAATCACGTCTTGCCACTGCCTTTCAGTCGCATATTCATAAGTTCCATTCTCGCCTTCTCAATCTTTCCAAAGGTGAATCCACTGCTGCTCAATATCTCCAGAAAATTGAAGAAATTGCTGATGCACTTGCCAGTGCTGGAGCACCGGTTGATGATTCTAATCTCATCTCCGTCAGTCTTCATGGCTTGCCTCCTGAATTTGATTCGTTTGTGGATGCGATACAATTCCCGACTTGGATCTACAACGATTGATGAACTTCATGACCTGTTGATAAGCAAAGAGATTCAACTCAATCATCGTAAGAAATTGTCATCTGCGACACCTTTTCAAGCTTTTTCATCGTCTGTTGGTATTCTGCCTACACTGTCACACCCAAACCCTAATTCTCAAGCCTTCACTGCTCAAAATTTCTCAAATTCTACAAACAACAGTCGTGGCATGGATCGAAATTCCAGGAATTATTCTCAAAATCGAGGCAATTTTCGTTCAAACAACAATCACAATTAATGGCAGAATTCATATCACAACAACAATCAGCGGTAACGCTACAATAATAATCGTGGAGGTCGAAACACTTTTCAACTTTTTGGCAAGAAAGTTCATTGTCAAATCTGGAGACAATTTGATCACGAAGCTTGGAATTGTCTTCATTGCATAAATGCAATTTACAGTGCTCCATCATCTCACTCTGCAATGGTGGCCAACACCTCCAATTCTGCTCATACTTGGATTGTAGACTCAGGTGCTACTTATCATATGACCAACTCATCTGGCAATCTTCAGAATTCAGAAGCCTATAGAGGACTTGAACAAGTTCACATTGGCAATGGAAAAGGTTTACCTATCTCTCATTATGGATCTTCTATTTTGCCTACTGCACATTATTATTTTCACTTACATAATGTGCTTCATGTCCCTGCTCTTAAGCAAAATCTACTTTCTGCAAATCAATTTTTGATTGATAACTGGTGCTTAATGCATATTTATCTTTTTCACTTCACTGTGAAGGATTTTTCTTCAGGGATGATGCTTTTTAAAGGTCCTGTCAGATAAGGTTTCTATTCTTTTCATTCCTTTTCATCTCATGTTGTGCATTCTAAAGCTTTGACTGCAACTATTAAAGCTTCCAATAAAGTGTGGCATCAAAGGTTGGGCCACCCCTTTGTGAAGATTTTACATAAATTGGCTGCAATATCATGTATCTTAGTTTCTCATAGTAAAAATAAGTCTTTTTGCTTCGAATGTGCATTAGGCAAGTGTTCTAGACTTCCTTTTGTATCTGTAACTTGCACTACCAGTAAACCTCTAAAGCTTATTCACACTGATGTTTGGGGGCTTGCACCTGTGTCTTCTCTCCATGGCTTTCGATATTATGTACTTTTTGTGGATGATTACACCAAGTATACTTGGTTTTTCCCTTTGAGATACAAATCTGAGGTATTCTCTATATTTGTTAACTTCAAGAATCTTGTTTAAAACTCTCTGTGTACTAAAATCATTGCACTTAGATTTGATTCTGAGGGTGAGTTCTTGAGTAGTTCTTTCTCTCAATTTTTTATTGCCAATGGCATTCAACATCAGCTTAGTTGTCCTCATACATCTAAGCAAAATGGGTGTGCATAACGGAAACATAGGCACTTGGTTGAAACTGCAATGACTTTGTTGGCAGCTTTTCGTGTTCCTCATTTCTATTGGGTTGATGTATTTGAAACTGCAATTTATCTGATCAATCGATTACCTACTGCCTTCAAATTTTCACCTTGGGAGTTATTATTTCAACGGTTGCCAAATTACAGTACTCTTCGAGTTTTTGGTTGTGCTTGCTTCCCTTTGTTACAACCATACTCTCATTCCAAGCTACATCCGAAGAGCAAATTATGTGTTTTCATAGGATATAGCTTGCATCATAAAGGATATAAATGTCTTGACCCTGTGACCAAGAAAGTTTACACATCCCGACATGTTCTTTTTTATGAAACAAGTTTTCCTTTTCATAATTTTTTAGTCCCTGTTTCTTCCACATCTCTCAATTCTCCTCTTCAGCAATTCCCATCATCTCTCACATTTACCACTCCCACTTCCAACCTACAACCTCAACCTCACCTACCATCACCCCCACCTACAACCTTTGCCTTATCTAGTTATCCGCAACCTACTTCCCTCTCCACAGAATTACAGGCTTCATCACCCTCTAATCCAACCTTACCATATCTCTTACCTTCCTCTAATCATCACCCAATGCAGACAAGATCAAAGTCTGGGATATTTAAACCCAAGGCTTTCACAGCCATAAAGCATCCACTTTCACCTTATATTGTTTCATATTATACTCCTAACACCTATCTGCAAGCATCAAAACATCTTCACTGGCGCCAAGCAATGCAGGAGGAATATAATGCTCTTCTCAGTACAGGTACATGGTCTTTAGTTCCCTTTACATCCTCTCATAATATTGTCGGCTACAAGTGGGTATTCCAAATCAAAAGAAAGCCAGATGGGTCTATTGACAGATACAAGGCCTGATTAGTTGCTAAAGGTTTCAATCAACAAAAGGGCTTGGACTATTCTGAGACTTTTAGTCCAGTGGCAAAACCAGTTACCATTCGAATATTTCTCACTCTTACTTGTCAATTTGATTGGTTTCTTAACCAACTTGATGTTAGCAATGCCTTTTTGCATGGTACACTCACATAATATGTGTTTATGCAACAACCTTCTGGTTTTGAGGATTCCACCAAGCCAAATCATGTTTGTCATCTTCACAGGTCTCTCTATGGTTTGAAACAAGCTCCTCGAGCTTGGTATGAAAAATTGAATGGTGCTCTGATTTCTTTGGGGTTTATTCGCTCCCAAAATGACCATTCCCTGTTTATCAAAAGGGATTCGCAGTTGGTATTCATACTGGTTTATGTGGATGAAATTTTAGTCACTAGACCCTTTTCTGTAGAATGTCAAAAGGTGATTACACAATTGAGTAGTTTGTTCCCTGTTAAAGATCTTGGCTCTTTGCATTATTTCCTCGGCATTGAGGTCAAGTGATCATCATCTGGGATCTTTATTAATCAGACCAAATACATTCTTGATCTTTTGCAACAGTCTCACATGGATGGAGCAAAACCATGTTCCACACCTCTCAATATAGAAAAGCTTGATCATGAGTCTCCACTTCTTGACAATGTTACTTAATACAGGTCCTTGGTAGCTGTCTTACAATATCTCACCTGGACTCGACCTGATTTGAGTTTTGCTGTTAATCTTGTTTGTCAGTACATGCATAGTCCCTGAGTCTCTCACTTTCAAGTTGTTAAAAGAATCCTTCGGTACTTAAAAGGCTCTATTGATATGGGTTTATGGTTCTCTAAATGCCCTGTTCCTTTGGCACTTCAAGCATTCTCTGATGCTGATTGGGCAAGATGCTCTTTAGACAGGCGATCCACTGGTGGTTTCTGTGTTTTCCTTGGCAGTTCTATTATTAGTTGGAGTGCTAAAAAGCAACCAACAGTAGCACGATCTTCCACTGAAGCCGAATACAGGTCTCTTGCTAATAATGCCGCAAAGTTGTCATGGATCTCCAAGCTTTTAGTTGATATTGGCTATTTTCCTCCTTGTTCACCTCAGTTGTGGTGTGATAATATCTCTGCCATTTCTCTGGTGAAGAATCCTATTTTTCATGCTCGCACGAAGCATGTTGAAATAGATTATCACTACATAAGGGAGAAAGTGTTAGCCAAGCAACTTGCTATCCAATTTGTGTGTACACAAGATCAAGTTGCAGATATTTTTACCAAGTCTCTGTCCAAGTCCAGATTTACCTTTCCCGACACAAACTCTCTCTTTGGGTTCCTCCGTTTAGTTTGAGGGGGGCTATTAAGGATGAAAGTGTAAATATCTCCTCATTAGATAAAACTTAGAGACTAAGTAATTGTTACAGGTTTGTTAGGACAGTTAGTCATTGTTGGACTTAGTTAGGATAGTTTGTTAGACTTGATTTACATGTATATATACTCAAATGTAATCTTATTGTTTTTTGATGAAATGAAAAATACATTTCTAATAGGATTGATGTCTACATAATTTGAAAATGTACATAATTTCTTTATAGGAAGTGTTTGTACTTCTCTGTAGGTTTAATTAAGCATATCAAAATCAACTATCTACCAATACACGCACTCGAATACGCATCAAATGATGTCAATTTACACATGTCTCGATTAAGCATCCGATTCAGCACCATCTCCCAACAGGCCACCAGTCCATTTTATCCCCCTTTGCTCGTGTAATCACATCTTATTCACCTCATATCTGCTGCAAGTAGGGATTCTAATTCCGTGTCACAATTATGAACTTCGACTATAAAATGGTTGAACCCTAGTAGAGGTAACACTTGAGGCCAGACAACAGGAAGCAAACACTTTAGCGTGTAAGATTAACAAAACCGAAATGGCATCACTCAAGCAAGAGAAACCTACTTCCACTCAACCCACTGCCGGGCAGGCCAAGAAAGAGCCTGCTCCAAAAGCTTGTTGTACCACACCCAAAGCTCCAGCCTCCAAACCCGACCCTAAGAAGGCTGAGACAAAGCCTAGGGAGCTTAAGAAGAGGGTAAGTGCCTAAATACATCGATCCATATATTTTCATATTTATTGGGCACCAAACATGTGCTTATTAACACCTTAAATTTTGTTTTGCGACGGTTTTATCAGACAACAGGAAGCAAGCCTGCAGCCAAGAATTAGATGAAAGAAACGGTGTGAGGCGAGGAGTGCATGAAGATGCTGAATCACTGTGGTCCTCCATATTCTGATAATAATATGTCTCTCCTTTTAGGCTTGGCCTGATAAATAAAAGAGAACTTTATTTTAGAGGAACATTTGCTTGGTATTTGCTTAAACTACATGAAATATTAATTTGCAAACATAAAGCATTCAGAAGGGTGTTCATAAATATGAACCAGAATATGAAGATACTGAGAAAGTTCAAGTGTTAAACCATTTAAAAAATATTTTTAAAAAATGGGCAGATTCTGTATGTTTTCAGTATCCGAAGACCTCCAAAAGGAATCGGCCATTTACTTTCTAATATTAGACAATGTTTTAAGTGAACTGAACAACTTTGATCACAAGGATCACAAGAAATTAAAGATATCAAAATTCAATAGAACTGAAGTTTCTTGGTACAAATTAGGGGTTTGATTTTGTGCTAAAAATTAAAGGATGACTAGTCCAACAGATAAATGCCAGAATTGAACGCATGTTGAAAGTAAAACATAAAATAATATGCTAAAGAGAAATTGATAAAAGGTGAAATAGAAAGCAGATTTATGAGATTACGCGGCACTAAATTTGCGAACTTTGATGCATCGTATGACCGGGAAATATGAGAGACTCTGCAGTGCTGTATAAGCTGTCATGAAAAACATGCACCAAGCTTTTTTCTTCTGTTTTCTAGTTGGCTAAAGATCCTCTGCATATACCGGCCTGTTATTCGATAAAATCAGATATATGCAACCCAATAAGTTACAATGTCAATGCAAAAATCAAAATAGGGAAGAAGAATAACAAGGACCTTCTTCATTCCTAGCCAGTTAAGACAATGAAGAAATACTTAACGATCTCCATTTCTACAACTCATACAAAAGGATCTCCTTTTTCTCATAAAAAATGAAACTAAGAATGTATGGAAATGAGCATTCAACTCAGCCCTTCCCTTAGAGAATGTTGTATATACTGTCACCATACATAAATTAATAATTTAAATCACTCTGTGAGGACCTGTGCATAGCCAATTTGACAAGATAGAGCAGTCAAACCCCTTTGCACCTAAGTTCGAATTCCCATCCACGTCGTTTAGATTAGATTAGAGTATTGCTTGAATAATGTATGTTACACTATCACTCAGCGGGTTTTCAATTTTGCCAATGGATGTGATTTTTGAGCCCCAAAGACTAGTCTTCAACATTTAGTTATGTAAATATTGGGATATTACTTAATTTTACAGAAGTTTCGTTGATCGGATTAGGAGCAATGGATCATAATAGTGTTTCTTGATTAGTGTAATTTCACTACTAAATGCACTTGCTATTACATAATGAAATTCCAGAAGACCCAAAAAGTCCAAGAATCACACAATTATTTATGAAAAGAATCATATAATTAGTTCTTGATCGCATGTTATTCCTGTAAAACGTCATTCACAACCCATTTGGTGAAATTCGATCTCTCATAATTTCAGTATATATCAGTAAGCAAGCAAAAGCATCTGATGCCAACAGCCTTTTAAGTGCAGCTATGCTTTCTTTGCCAATACTGGTTATTCCATTCTCTTCCAAACACCTTTTATCATAACTCGTTATTCTAATTCCATTTCTACACTTGTGCCCTGCACTTATAAAAAGGGTAGTTTCAGAAGCAGCCAATATTCACAACACACACGTTAAATTTTTCGTATATTTGCGAAAAGAGAGTTAATTTAGAGAAGTATGGCATCAATGAAGGCGGAAAGGCAAGTCGGCACTCAGCTGTTTGGGCAGGCCAAGAAAGAACCTGCCGTTGCCAAGGCTGGTGATGCCAAAGCTCCGGCATCTAAAGCCACCCCAAAGAAGGCTGCAGCCGCACCAAAGTCTCCGGCACCCAAGAAGAAGGTATAAATATATATATACTATCAGTTACTTTCACAAACACCATGGCTTCGTTTTTGCATTTCCGTCATCTTCTTGCGTCATGTGAATTTGGTTTCACTAACAAACCGGTGATAATTGACCAGGGTAAAGGTGGCAAATCTGCAGCAAAGAACTGACCAAATTGCTGATGAAGCATGCAGCAAAAGCAACGATTTCATTTCGTTTTCTCGTAATATTTTGTCTTTTTGGATTTTGTAATCAGCAAGGTGTGTAAGTATGGTAACTTTGATGTAATCCACGTAAACCATCCCAATGAAATAACAACTCATGTTTAGCTATGGAGCTGGTTTTGTCTAGAATCAAACTCAAATAAACCGCAACGAAGGCATGGTCCGAGATTACAAAATTTAAGCGAACATGTTCAAGTAAATGAGCTAATTACGTGCAGTTTAAAAACTATTTCACTTCAAATTACAAAATATAAATTGCTAACAGAAAGTTTGGTATGAACAAGAATAAGGGAGAGAAAATCTTTGATATTGAGACGAGAATTGGGTAATTCTGAACGTTGGACAAAAATTAAGGGGTAAAAACTTCACGTGTCATTAATGATATGTACAAAATGAATACAATCAATCACCAAGAAACTAGGTTTTAGGGTTGATAAATGATTAACAAAAATTGGCTAGAACGGGCTGACACGGTGAGCCAACTTCAACATGCACTCGGGCACAAGGCGCCTTCTTGGCGGAGCCACAGCATCTTTGGCGAGAGCCTCTAAATCACCTTCATGAATGATAGCTACTAAATCTTCAAACATATCATCTCTACCACCACGCATTGGATCCTGAACAACACATCCACCGACTAAATTTAACATATGAAACTCTTCTTTTTTAAATTGTTTCTTTCTTTCCTCATGAGGGGGCTTATCGAACAGGAAAATGAAAAACTGGCATGAGAATTAAAAATGAACCATCTTTGGTGCTCCCTTACCTGAAGAAACAAATCCGTATGAGTCTTCCCTTCATAAAGAATCGACTCAGCTGTCACTCCAAGTCTCTGAAGAGTTTCTGCAAAATTCTTGCTGCACAGAGAACATGTTTGTCAAAGCCTGTGGCAATAGAACCATATTTCTGAATAGTATATTTTCCACTCTAATATAGTGATATTAAGCGATACGAAACTTAGATACTGAACTATAAGAGTTTATTTCTGAAGAGCCAACTATAGATTTGCACTATTTCGATTAAGAAATAACTGCAGGCAATCAAATCATTCATTTCAGGAGAAACGTATACCTGGCATCTGATGGTATGGAGTAATCTGCAGTACCATGAAACAAAATAATAGGAGGTAGGAGAGAAGCAGCATTTCTAACATTCTGGTCCTGAATCATGAGTTCTGGAGAAAAACGTTGCAAAGATTGTTCTCCTTCCATTATGCTGCGAGAGGTTTTGAAGTCATAAAAATTAAATGCAGTTCGAACTAAAACTATGAGAGTATAAGAGCATATGTATGATTAACATTTTAGGAGACCAAGAAGTCCGTACCCTAAAAAGATTGAACGATACAGACCTCGGCGGTGGAAGTGATCCACCAAGTTAAGCAAATTGTACCTGTTCGGAATCAGAAAACTCATAACTAACAAAAATACATGAAAAAGTGCAGAAGGTGAAATCAGAAACACAAGATTGAATAAAGAAATAAGTATGATTCCTTGCAGAACTCTTAAATTCGAATTAGATGAAAGAACAAAGAAATAGTCATAATAATCTTAAACTGTCATTACCCTCCAGACAAACCAAAGTAAGCCTTTATCTGGGAGAGACTCCAAGAAGAGCTCTCTCCTTCGCCGGCCTCCTTAATTGCCTGGTCAACGAGGGTGCAGGCACCAATATGTGCACCAGCCGATTGTCCCATTACATAAACCCTGCACAAACATAGCAGGAAAAACACCAACTTTTAGCCACTAGGATTGCCTCCACAACGGAAAAAATTATACAAACAATAGAAAAGATTTTATTACCTATTTGGGTCGCCTCCATAATCAGCAATATGATTGCACACAAATGAGATGCCTTGAGAAGCATCCTTTACCATATCACTGATAGTACCCTGAGGAAAATTTCTGCATGAAGATGTCAAATCAATTAACTTTTTAAGAAAGACTCAAATCTCCGTGTATTTAGTAAGGAACTTCAGCAGAACAGAGTTTCATTCGGACACCCGACATGAGTTATTTGTAGTATGTGTGCTTGCTTGAAGTTTAAATATTCACCTGTAATCTATGCATGCCACTATGATGTCTCTTTCTGATAACTGCTGTCCTAAAAGAGAACCCCATGCTTTGTAACTGCATTACCGAAAAACATGTTAAGAATAGATAAGCAGGAATCTGTTATGAGAACAAGGCAACTAAGATCATATTTGAACAAACGAACCAAAACTATGACACTGAATCTACAATTCAGTTATAAGGAATAACAGTACCCAGAAAAGTTACCTCTCAGCCACACTGCTTAAGATTAACATTCCGAAAACCAACAGAAATGTAAGCTACTGCTAGCTTAGACTTTTCATGGAATTATTAAAAACTAAACTGCCAAGGAGCAACATCACTCACCCAATAATCCAGGCTCCACCAGTTACAAATGCAATGACTGGCTTTGGCCCATCGCTATTTTTGGGTAGATACAGATCTAGCCTGCAGAACAAAACTTCAGGTATTAATTCTGCAACACAAATGAATTCCTAAATACATAAAAAACATATATTCGTATCCTACCTATTTCTTGGTTGATCACCATAAACTATACCTCTGCGAACCTGACGGGAGAAGAAATAATAATAGCCAACTACAAAAAGAAAGGTGGATTAAGTCATGCTCCCCTGGATTACGAGTCCTCTATGTCATGGTCATGATAATGCCTACAAATTTAATGTCTGAAATGGACCAAAAAAGCATGTATAATGTCTAAAAGGTATGCAAGAGGTCAAGCATAAATGTACGAAAGTAACAAACCTTGAATAAAACCTGGCATAAGTAAAAACGAATAGCAACCAAGGGCGAGAAATCTTGTAATCCATCTGTAGCCTACCCTGAATAAAAATATACGATCAGGAAGCATCTAACCACACGGATAAGTTATATAAAGAATCTCGAAGAAACAGTACAAGATACATATAGTTGAAATTCCAAATACCGTGTAACACAACAAATCGTCTTTCTTTTTACAGAACACACAACAGAAGGGACTTCTGAAGCCAAATCTTCTCTCTTTCTAATGTGAAATGTTTAGGATGGTGTTGGTTCTTATGTGAGCATAATCGCTTGACGCTCGAGTTTCCCTAGTTACATGAATGTAAAAAGACTATATCTGATTTCTTCCAAATTTCCAATCAATAATTTCATCTAAATTTCCACCAAAATCTATTCCTTAATTAAAAATTTATTTTCTGAAGATCTTCATCTCAACCCAACATTTAATCCAATTTCAAAGGAGATTCAGCCACCATAGTAATTTTCCTACAGGTCACTTCAAAAGATACAATTTTTACAGCTCTAACTCATTTCAGACCAAAATTTAAGACCTTCAAGTTCCAATCCAAATGACAAAATGGTTATTCAAAAACATCTAAAAAACAGTTAAATCATCAAATCCAAACACAAAAAAGATGAGAAATTTTGAGTACCCAAGATATTTTAACAGCTTCAAACTCAACCGGGTCACCAAGAACGTCTCGGCAGCAGCGTGCTCCACATCGCCGGCCAAGGAGTGGCGGCTACCCTCATCGGAGTGGGAAGAAAGGGAGCTGTCGCTGGCGGTCCGGCGCCGCCGTTGCTGGTGGTTGTTGGCAGCGGCAGCGCTGGTGGTTGTGTAGCTGGAGACCCTGGGGAGAAGGGGCTTGAAAGGCGTGTTCTTTTCTTCATCCTCGAAATTCGAGTACAAGAGAAGCCCGGTTGTCGGGTCGTCCTCTGCTTCTTTGCGTAGCGATTTCTCTGAAGGGGGGTGATATGTTATGGGCAGAATCTGCTGCGATGGCATTTTGTAGAGACACAATACTTGGCAGCAAATCCTGATGAGCTATGTGCTTCGTGAATAACTGTAATAACCGACTGTTTCCCCTTTCTGGGAATTTTTATTGGGCAGTGGGGAAATCTGGGGAATTATCAGATTTGGAGATCAACGGGAAACGGGAGAAAAGTAATCCATTTTCTCAAAAACTGCAGTGTTCATTCTTTCGTATGCAGAAGCCAACCACAGAGAGAGAGAGAGAGAGAGAGAGAGAGAGAGAGGGGGTTGGTGAAGGCCAGTTGTGTGCCACGTGGGGTGCCGTGATGGGCTGTTGAACTTTGATTTTGGAGGAGTTGGAATTGGTCGTTTTCCATTGAGTTTTCTTGTTTTTTTTGTGTTCTCCCCTGTCTTTTTTTTTGTTTAGCTTTGTTTAACTTTAACGGCTATGAGTGTTATAAGGAGCTGTTTGGCCTTTATTATCTCGTATTCACTTGAGCTGCAAATCTTTTACGGACTTCACTTTGAAACTGATTTTTTGCTATTGCGATGTCTTGCGTGGAAAAATTTGGAATAAGTGATTTGTGGAGCTATTTGGCCTTTATTATCTCGTATTCACTTGAGCTGCAAATCTTTTACGGACTTCACTTTGAAACTGATTTTTTGCTATTGCAATGTCTTGCGTGGAAAAATTTGGAATAAGTGATTTGTGGTTTCCTTCTACGCATCTTTGAAAAAATAGATTCATTAGATAAACAACTAGCAATAAACGATAGAATAAGAGTAACTTTTATTTTTGGGTGAATGGAAAGAGCATAACTTGAAACAAAAGAAACTCAAACATGTAAATCAAGAGAATAACTTTGGGTTTAATCATGCAACTGAAATATCGACAGCGTCAATAATATAAGTGACATGTTAATAATTTATAACGTGTCACTATGTTTACCTATATTGAAAGACCTGAGCCGACCGCCGATATTGAATCACATCCAAGTTTTTATGTTAAACCTAACATTCCCTAGGTTGGATCGCTCTACAAGTGCTTGGATTACAACGAAGGCGTACATGAGTCAGCATTTCTTGGACTGTAGTCAATAGCATAGCAGTAGCTGGGTAAAAAATCATGTGCCAAATTTCTTGGAACAACAATGAATCGTATTTTACTGGGTTGTCACTTTCAATTGGATAACTCTGTTTAAACGGGCTGGTCCAAGTAAATGGGCTCTCGCTTCGTTGTCTCCAAAATATGTTGTCAAGGTCCATGGGCCTGGAATTGCAGACCAGATGTTTGTTTGTGGACCTGAATGGGTTGAAGAGTAAGGGAGTGAATCTGAATTTGTCTCATGAAAGCAAAGCACACGAATAAAACATATGAACTTTAACAAAAAGTTACCAGTACTGTTTATTTTAACAAAAAATCATATTTTTACATTAAAAAGTCAATCCTAGTATTATTCACTTTATCTTTTATTTTTTCCTTATCGTTAAAATTTAAAATTTTCAAACATTTTTTATTAGTTTTCCTTAAAACATAACAATAACCATACTTTGCTGCTGAAAGAAAAGCAATTGAAAAATCAATTACAAATAGACATGTATTTGAATAATTGAAATTGAAAACTATTATAGGACGGAACCACATAGAGACTAGGATGGGTGCAGGCCCATCCTGAATTGTATTTATAACATTGTCTGTAAGGTATAACAGCAATAAGCATGTGGCCTATTGGCAATTTGAGTTTGAGAGTTCCAGCAATTTTAAGTTATGCCTTTAAATTTATGATTGAATTTAACGTGTTAATCTTTTTTTTCTTTTTTTTTATTAAAACTCGTAAATAAGTTATGTTCTTATTATATAATCATCTCAATACTAACTTTTTCAAACACTTTTTAAAGTTTTATCATCGTATTTGATTAAAATTTTCATTGCCAGGAATAAAGAAAACACGTTAGCTTTTCCCCAATTGATTATATTTGCCATATTTTATCTAATTTATTTCATATGGAATAAAAAGGCCCCTCCTAGAATGAGTTTTTGGCTTCGCCACTAGATATTTGTCCATTTGTGATTGAGTTTTAGCAGCACTTGTTACTTTTATTTCAGCAACGAAGCATGGTTCACATAACAATAATAGGAATTAACAAAAAAAGGTAAATCTCCAAAATGGTCCCTGAAATTTGCATAACTCATCACTTTGGTCCCTGAGATTCCAAATCGATAAAAGTGGTCCCTGAGATTGTCCACCATCCATTATTTTGGTCATTCCGTTAAGTGTCCCGGAGCTCTTGGTCGGAAGTTTGGGCAATTTTCAAAGCTTCGTAACTCAATCGTTTATTAACCAAATTCGACCCATAATATATCAAAATGAAGATAGAAAAGTGTAGAATAAGATTATACCTATTTCAAAGCTCAATGTTTGCCGAAGATTGCTGGAAAATAGCCTCAAAGTTGACTGGTCCGAGTGAAAACTTGAAAACTCGCTGGAAACTAAGTAAACTTTAAACGTTCATAACTTTTTCAATACACAACGAATTCAAGTGATTTAAAAACAAATATCATACTTCTCGATAAGACGAAGAGAATGGTACCTTTTTTTTTTATGGCTAACTCGCTGTGGTTTAGCCGGAAAACGACTCGAAAGTGACTGTCTTGGTCTCGAGTTAGCCAATTTCGAGCCGTTTTCCGGCCAAACCACGGTGATTTAGCCATCTAAAAAGGTATCATTCTCTTCGTCTCATCAAGAAGTATGGTTTTTGTTTTTGAATCACGTGATTTCGTTGAGTATTGAAGAAGTTATGAACGTTTAAAGTTTGCCCAGTTTCCGGCGAGTTTTCAAGTTTTCACTCAGACCAGTCAACTTTAAGGCTATTTTCCGGCCATCTCCAGCAACCATTGGGCTTTGAAATAGGTATAATCATATTCTACACTTTCCTATCTTCATTTTGATATATTATGGGTCGAATTTGGTTAAGAAACGATTGAGTTACGAAGCTTTGAAAATTGCCCAAACTTCCGACCAAGAGCTCCGGGACACTTAACGGAATGACCAAAATAATGGATGGTGGACAATCTCAGGGACCACTTTTATCGATTTGGAATCTCAGGGACCAAAATGATGAGTTATGCAAATCTCAGAGACCATTTTGGCGATTTACCCTTAACAAAAATCTTAATTCATGGTGGGTGACAAACTTCATTCATTTATCATATTTTCTCATTGCGACAGAGTGATGTTGGCACACCCCCTTAGCCATTAATTTACATTCTAAATTGAATATCGAAGTTTTTTTTTTCTTTCTCTAAAATCGTAAAATAACTGAATAAGTGTTACAGGAAATGTAGAAAAGCTAAAAATGAGTCCCAGCTGTTAACCAGCCAACATACCACATTATTGCACAGAAACCCTAATTGGTTAGTTCCATTATTCGACAAATGTGCAAGAAAATAATCATGCATCCACTGTGGCTACGTTGATAACTATTTTGGTCAATCCCATCACTCTTTTTTGACAAAAATAAAAGCAATGTATGTTGCAAATTGCAGTTGTTCGATTGTGTTGGGCAGCATTTTTTTCTTTTTTCCACAAAAGAATCCAAAAGAAGGTTGTGATCGAGTGATGAGTAAAGCAGATGGGGTCCTGAATGCCAAGAAATAAGAATTATGTTAAATCAACCAAAAGATTAGATTAATAATTGAACAGATGGATGATGGGGTTTTTAAAATGCTATATCACTTTTCTTAGGATAAGTACACTCCAATAATGCATATCCCATTTGCAGATCACTAGTTCATATATACACTTCCTTTGTCTGGTGATAGCTGTGGAGTAAAAAATAATCAAGAAAATTATGGAGGCGACACGTGTACTTTTAGATAAAAATGATAAAATTACCTTCAAGGCACACCGGGAGTCCAACGCGCATGCAACGGAGAATAACGGTTCAATCAAGGAAGAGTCAATGGTGATCAAAATGGTATTTATTCAAAACTCTCTCATCACTCTTCATCAAATCCTCACTCAAAAGGTAACTCCCAATTTTCCTATTCAATTTGGGATTAATTGCAAGATATTATTTCACATAATATCTTGCAATTACACTCACAATTTGACCATATGTGGTTGGCCCCTATTTTCCAAATAGGATCGGTCACTCCCCTATAAATAGTCATGTTTTCCCACTAAAATGCTAGACCATTTTCTCCCAAAAAATTCCTAAACACTTTCTCTCTCGAATTCTAACTTTGGCATTGGAGATTCTTCGGCCAAAGCCCACCCTATTCATTATGGGCCCATGAGGCTTTTGACCTTAATCTTAGGTGATATTATTTTGCAAGTGCATTTTCGTCAAACGAGAAGACGGTGGAAATTTGCATCCACAAATTGGTGCTTTCATTGAGAGTTCGATTCACATGCTCGAAGAAGACTCTCGCATTCAAAGTTTCTCATTTCTCATTCGTTCGTAAATTTTTTGTACTTTCTTATTCCTAGAATTTTTTTTATTCTTTGAATAGATGTAAGGAAAAAAAATACAATGACTGGAAATTCAGAAACCACAACGAACAGAACTTCCTACGTTCAAAGATCCAGATCGAATGATGGAGGACGAGACATAGCCCCACCACGACAATCCACGAGGCTCAACACGATGGCAAAAAGAGCAACTTTGCCACCACAGAGCACCACCACCATGGCAACCACAGAAACCACCGTGGTAGTGGGGAGTAGGTCAGTTCGTGGCAGCAAGCCCATAGAAAGCAGGGAGCAGTTGCGCTAACAGCCCAAGAGGCGGCCTAAGTAGCCCATGCTGCAAGGCCCATCACGAGCCGGCCTAAGCCGCTACCCCAGCAGCCCAAGCCCAAGGTGCATCATAGGCCCAAAGCGCGCTAACAATCATCTCGACCCAAGCCGCTACCCTAGCAGTGCAATCCAACCCATTCATGTGGCCCACTTGGTGATCCCGACTGGTCCAAGATCAGTTCAACAGTTCAAGCTTCAGATTTTTAGACCGACGATTAAACCGAGGGCATTTTCACCCCGAGTTTATGCGGATTTGATCTATCCCGGCTTAAATTTTGCACTTGGAGTCCACTACACTTCTACCACATATGAAGAAGCCTACCATCCAAGCTTTTCCATCCTGCATGGTGAACAACACTTGTCCTGACAAGTCATAGAGTTAACTAGTGCCCTCGCGCAGCAAACGACCTTGGTGAATCAGCTTTTGTAGAATACCGAGATGCAGCGTGCTCCGAACAAGGTGTCCTGAACATTTTCCACCTCACATCTGAGTAGGCAACATAGCGGACGGAGAGAAGTAGTCACTCAATCCGACTCAAGTTCAACCGGTAGTCTGCGAGTAGCCCACTCGCTTGCCAGGAACGTGCCACCTGCACCGCAACGAGGCATAGACGGGGTGAGCATAGGGAAGAGTGACCTAGACTAACAGGTGACGATTGGGGGCAGCTAAAAGTTCCATTGCCTTAGCAGAGGAAAATTCAAGAAAATTTTGAAAGGCTCCTGACCGAACGATTGCGTAATTTCTAGCACAACGAGACTACTGACGATGCACTTCGACGTGACATGACCAACATAAGCAGGTCACCATTCACTGATGAGATCCAGTGGACAGATTCACCTCACGGGTTTACTGTGTCTCACTTCACTCTATACATGGGAGATGAAAATTCGGATCGACATCTCAAGCACTACCATAGTACCATGATCCTTTACAGGAACAATGATGCATTTATGTGCAAAATTTTTACCACAACTTTACTAGGCGAGGCGCAAGGCTGGTACCACACCCTGTCATCGCGGTCGATTCAGAATTTCAATGAACTTTCCTTGGTTTTCACCAAGGAGTATTCGTTTAATTGCTCAATCAAAAGGACATCCGACCATCTCTTCAGCATCATAAAAGACCCTTGGGAGACAATTTGCAACTATGTCAAGAAGTTCAAAGCAGAAAAGGCCAAGATTGCTGGCTGCAACGAAGACATAGTAAGGGCATCATTCAGAAATGGGCTTCCCACCGAACACCCTTTATTCAGAGAATTGATCATGGGAGAAAAACTGATCCTAGCAGCTTCTTATACTTTGGCGGAAAAGCACACACACTATGGGACAAGGCCAAGCAGTCTATGTAATACTCTGAAAATTTAAATATATGAATTAGATATTCATAATTATGAATACATGGAGAACATTGAAAATAAATCGATTTATGATTATGAAAATTTAATTGGGGAATTTTCAAATTTTGTTACCGGGAATGATTATACTTTACGTCGTAAAATTTATTGATAAGTGGAAAAGATGGAAATGGCCTTAGTGGGTTTAACGTAATTATATGAGGGTGTATTTTATAATTATACATATTAAATTATTTCTTGTTAAATTTGGATAGAGCATGGCCCTATGAGCGCATAGGCACAAACCGTTTGTGAAACGGAGTTATAATAAAAGAGTTATTAGCATTTAAAGTCGGGGACGTTTTTGTAAATTTAACCCCCTTTAGAAGGCTCCAGATTTTCTGGAGTACTGAGATTATGCCACGTGTGTAGCTAAGATGAGAAGAAAAGAAAAGAATGGAAGGAAATGGATGGCTGTGATGGAAAAGAAAAGATTGAAAAGGGGGGGGGGGGACACAAACAAATCAAGGGGGAAGGAAATGAGGGGAAATGAGGGAGAAGAAAGAGAGAGAACTGGATCCTCTTGCCATGGCGACCCGACCCGACCCGGTTTTACCTTCCCCGTCCGATGTCCATTGGAAGTAATTCCAGTGTCTATGGAAAGCTCTTGACGAGCCCAACATTCTTGTGTTGTTAGATTGTTAAATTTCTTATCAAATTTTACGAATTGAAGCCATAAACCCACGGTTGTTCCGGCGGGTTCCTCCTTTTTTCAGTGAATTCTGAAATGATTCCCTTCAATTACCACCACATTTGGACTCCCCTTGAGGTCTAGAACAAAGCCCATACATTATTTGGGGGCGTCGGAATGGTTTTGGAGTCGAATCAAGAACACCCAAAATCAAGGGTTTTTAGTAGTTCGAGGGTGATTTGAGGTGTTTCCCGGCCGAATTGGACTTTGAACCAGGTATGAAAGTTGTTTCTCTCATTGAACTCTACTTTCCTGTAAAATTTGGTAATTTTTAGAGTTAGTCAGAAAATTGGGTTTCCGTTCGTCCGAAACCACCACCCACGGCAGCGCGTGGCCAATGAGCCGATGCTGCCATTTTGTACAAATTTGGATATTCTAAATACGAATTTGGTATCCATTGGAGGTGATTCAATCATTAGAACTAATGTTGGATATTTCGTTTATTTGGAATATAATCGGAAATGGATTAAGATTGAATTGTGAATTACGAAAGGCTTAATCCCGTTCAAGGGTACATAGGCAGTCTAACGGGAGTTAGATGCAACCTTAAAAATAACTGAGATAAACCTTTATCGAAAATTTGGAAGAAGAAAAAGGATTGGGTGTTTAGTATAAATTTAACCTCTGTTTGGTCAAATAAATTTAGATATAGGTTTGTGAGAAATTAAGAATTTCTTGAATAATTTGAAGTAATAAATTTTTGTTGGGAATTTGAATTGATGAAAAGAAATTGGTGAATAAGATGAAGGTTCATCTTATGTTTTTGGTAAGTAAACTTTGGTTATAAATTTGGTATGTGATTTATAAATGTACATAAAGAATTGTGTTTAATGGTAGTTAACTAAACAAGAGTTTATTTTTGGCCTACCACTGAAATTATTTTTCAAAATAAAATTTTTGGGCCGGGGCGTTACAGTCTAGCAAAAACGAGTTGGAAAAGAAACGCATGGAACATTCCCCGACCAGAGAATACTCAGTGCCCAAAACATTCACCAAGTTCACAGTTTCAATCGACCAGATTCTCCATAAGCTCAAGAACGAACCTTGGTTCGAACTGCCACCACCTATGAAGGGCGATCTTACCAGGCTAGATCAGACAAAGTATTGCACATTCCATCAAGGACCATGCCACACTACCAACGACTGCCTAAAGTGGAAGCAGTACCTTGAGAAGCTGACAAATGAGGGTCGATGCGACGAGTATCTTGACAGGTCAATGACACGGTCTACAAAAGAAGCGAAAGCCAACACTGAACCCTCCTCAAAGACAATGCGAATTAATAGCATATTTGCCAGGTCTGAGCATTTTCAAGATACGACCAACTCTGAAAGATGAAGCATTTGACTTTCATCAAGTAGCAACATGATGGAATGCTGGGGAAAATCTTCATCACCCCCTGAACCCCATTCAGGCTTTTCCAAATAAGTTTGAAGTCTCAAGCAGCTCAACGAACAAGACCTCGCAAGCCGAGGATTATCCAATTTGTTATGCAGTTTATACTTTCCAGCACAGTTGATCCATTTCTTTATTCTCAATGAAGATTCAAGAAGTTGTTCATAAGCCTGGCTTAACTGCTGTCTACAACAACCAGTGGCGGAGCCACATGGAGACCAAGATGGGCACGGGCCTATCCTGAGATATTAGTTTATATACCCTATCTGTTGGTTTTGTAACTAAAGAATCTGCGGCTCGGTGGTTGAAGGGGGTTTTGTGTTCCTGCTGTCAGGGGTTCGAAATTTGCTATTAAACCTCCTTTATCAGCAATTGTTTTTTGGTTAGTTGACACAGAACAAGGTTAATTTATGTTGAAGGAAAATCTCATAATAATAGTATTGAGCCATGATTTTAATTTTTTTGTTTGAAATTAATGTTAACTTTATTGTTAATCTCGTAATAAGTTTTGCTTTTATGATATAATTATTTTAATACTAAATTTTTCATACATGTTAAAGATCTACCAGCCTTGTTTGATTAAAATTTTTCATGCCAATGCAAAAAATGAACCTTTAATTTTCTCTCATTAGTTATATTGCTATATTTTTTTGTCTCATGTTGTTTATATGATTTAAAGGCCCCTCCTAGTTTGAATTCCTGGCTCCGCCACTAACAACAACTACACAAACCCCTATCTGGGTCTGCTCTCCAGTGCGAGAGGATAAACTAATTACTCTCCAGTGCAAGAAGGTAAACTAATTCCTGGACACCCATCTGGGTTTGCTCTCTAATGCGAGAGAATAAACTAATTGCTCTCCAGTGCGAGAGGGTAAACTAATTCCCCGACACCCATCTGGGTTTGCTCTTCAGTGCGAGATGATAAACTAATTGATTTCCAATGCGAGAGAGTAAACTAGTTCCCCGACACCCATATGGGTTTGCTCTCGAAAGGATAACTAATTGTTCTCCAATGTGAAAGGGTAAACTAATTCCCCGACACCCATCTGGGTCTGCTCTCCAGTGCGAGAGGATAAACTAATTAATTTCCAGTGCGAGAGGGTAAACTAGTTCCCCGACACCCATCTGGGTTTGCTTTCCAATGCGAGAAGATAAACTAATTGCTCTCCAGTGCGTGAGGATAAACTAATTCCTCGACACCCATTTGCCACACTGCCCCGATGATTGCCATTTGGCAGCACCACCCAAGAAAAGACAAAGAAAATTAAGTTTTTCTTACATTGGTGCGGCATAGAAAGGATAAATAAATCAACTGAAGACGGTTCTTTGCAAGGGTAAGCAAAGAAGAGTGCTAGGGGAGGGAGAACAAATATCCTCTAGCTTTCTCTCTTTCTTGTAGGGATAAATAATTGATCTCTGAAGTTGATTTAATCCTCTACTTAAGGTAGGCTTAAATAGGCTTTGGAGGCAATTTATTTCTCTTTTCTAGAAGAATCTAATTCCAAGTCCAAGTGGGAATCTGCATCAAAGTTGGAGATCTCTACACATGTTGCCCTTTCCTGCGAGCAACCCAGCAGGTGTAGGGGCATTTGTGTAGCAAAAAATAATCAAGTAAATTATGGAGACGACACATGTACTTTTGGGTAAAAATGACAAAATTACCCTCAAGGCACACCGGGATTCCCACGCGCATGCAACGGACAATAACGGCTCAATCAAGGAAGAGTAAAAGGTGATCAAAATGGTATATATTCAAAACCCTCTCATCACTCCTCATCAAATCCTCACTCAAAAAGTAACTCCCAATTTTCCTATTCAATTTGAGATTAATTGTTTGCAAGATATTATTTCACATAATATCTTGCAATTACACTCACAATTTGACCATATGTGGCCAGCCCTTATTCTCCAAACAGGGCCGGTCACTCCCTTATAAATAGCCTATGTTTTCCCACTAAAATGCTAGGCCATTCTCTCCCCAAAAATTCCTAAACACTTTCTCTCTCGAATTCTAACTTTGGCATTGGAGATTCTTTGGCCAAAGCACTCCCCATTCATCGTGGGCGCATAAGGCTTTTGGCCTTAATCTTAGGTGTTATTATTTTGCATGTGCATTTTCGTCAAAGGATAAGACAACGGAAATTTGCATTCACAGTAGCTAGCATAGATACTTAGCACTAAGTAATACCTAAAAATGATTGACAGAGATTAAAAATAAAAGATCAAAACCATTGTGGATCAAAATCGTGTGGAAATCAAATTTAATGGTTCAAAAAAATACATGACATTAAAGTCACACCTTTAAATACATACATATATAGTTGGTATAATTTGTATTCCATATCTTAGGGTTTGGTGAGACCAACTAAGCAACATTCTCTGACTGTGAGGAAATGGGGCATGCTAACAGTCCAATGAACTGAGACTAACTAATCAGTTTGAATCTGCAGTGGAATAATATTGGAGCATTTGGAAGTCAAGTTCAGGTGCATTATTGTTGTTGCTTCCATGTCGAAGTGATCAAAAAGGGTTTGTGGTTTCCCTGCGTATGGGGAGGGCAGTGACGAGTGACAACACGCTGACTCTGCATTGGCCTTTAGCTCAAGTGTTTGAATCCTTACAGACTAAGATTTGCCTCCACTTTTCGAGAAGAGAAAGATTGAACGTGATTCGATGAGTGATTTTGATTAAGACTTGTATAATTAGTGCTATTTTTTTTTCTAAACTTTAAAAAGAGGTTGAACATAGTTTTGTAAGGTAGTTGATAAGAGCTTCTATAATGGAGAGATACAAATTTGAGAGTAAAAGTCACACTTACATTTTATTTTACATTTATGGGAGGTGTAAATGTCAGAAATGTTAGTTCTACAACAATGAGGGAGATCTAAATTTGGGATTCCAATTCTGTTTATATATCCTATCTTGCTTATTCGGAAAACGCCAATCTCAATACATTTTGCATCTTTCATTAGAGATGCTCTAAGGCTAGGAAAATGGGGATAATTTGAGTATATAGAGCACAACAGATTGAATCTGATCAATTCACTAAGGCAATTCACCACTTGTAAAGTTAATACAAAAATTATTTACCTATTAAATGTTAATGTCCGTCATAATGATAACACTCAGTCTGGGTTTTTCTTTCACAATATTGTTTTATATGTTTTTAAGAAGAAATTGAGTTTTGAGAAGTTTATTGTGAAGAGTCCATACATTACATTAACACAAAGAGGTTGATTTTGATTTTCACTTTAGTTGCGGCGAAGATGTTTAAAGTTTACACTGACGGTCCAATGATTTTTATGTTATCTTTATAGATATTAACCTACTAATATATTAAAAGTGAACTCTAACCTGTCCTAGCTACTTCCTTTTTTATCTTTTTTGGTTAGCGTAATTTAATTAGCCATGCAACCTTTTGATTGTGTGGGGAAACGCATGCAGTCCATTACAGGAGTCGCAAGTTGCCTTTGTCAAGGTATCTGAACTTTTCTTTCGTAAAGTTGACTTGGTCTTTTTTGCCTTTTATATACAGATGAGATTATGAAGAAAAAAAAAAGAGGAAAACAAGTCGATTGTAGTTAGAGAGCTTCGTCACAGTTGTTAATTTTTTTTAAAGTTGAAAAGACTCACAAAGATATTTCAACTTTTCATTGATCACCATCGTGTGATTCACAAATATATTGATTGTTTCACAAAAATAAAATGTATATTGATTGATTCATCAAGAAAATTAACCTTTGTAATTTGTTTGTAGGCAGCCAATTAAGTATTTCAATCAATATTATGGTACTGATTGCCAAATGTATCCACCTTGTCCTAGATGGAAATTGTTGGCCTTTTGAGGCCCTTGAGCTTAAATGCAAACAAACTAAATACATTAATTAAATCTTTTATTTGGTTTTCACTTATTATCTTTCATTTTCATATTGCCAAACTTAATACATTAATTAGAGCTCGTTTGGATGTACTTTTAAAATGATTAAAAATACATTTAAACAAACGAACCCTTAAAATGTGTGCTACTCTCTCTAACCTTTGACTCCAACTAATCTCAAGCTACTCTTAGCTAGAAAATATTAGTTGACAGCTGGTTTTTCTTTGAAAAATGATAACCATCTTCAATCCTCCCCTAAGCGTGTTAAAATTTCCCAAGAGAGAAAAAAAAGATGGAAATAGTAGTTCAACCGAGAACAAGATACCATTCAGCTGATCAAATTTGGATTTCCTAATGGATGCTTAGTCTGTATACCACTAATTATCTTGATTAAAATTTGGATTTTCTTGGTGTATATATGGTCTGGTTTTTTCTAGTTAGCCGCACAGGGATTCATGCATTCTAACTAACCAATTCTGATGCTGGGTCCTTTCGATAATGGGCAAGTCGAATTTGATTAGCCACGTTATTAATTATAGAAATTAAGTTATTTCTCATGACAGCACAATTTTTTCAGTGTACTCTAAACTTGGCCACGACGTTAATATTTCACTCAAATTATAACGTGTGGAGTTTATTGTTACTATATCATAGAAATGGACATATCAATCATATAGTCCATTTATAACATGTAAAATGTTATATCACGCGACTTGTATTTCCAGTTCCTATCGCATGTAAGTGGGGGTTCTTCCATCCAGTGGTGGATGCATTGAGGGGCAGGGGGTCAGCTGACCCCCCAAACTACGGTGAACGTCCATGGATACCTTGGATGCTGCCTTTTTGAAGATTAGAGTTGGCTTCATACATGCCCTCCAACTGACTTTAGGCCTACCAAGACTCAATGAATGTCCATGGATACCTTGGGTGCTACCCCTTGCATACATTAACAGTGTGCAATATGCTTTTCCAAATGACTTCAGGCCTACCAAGACTCGATGAAATGACAATATACATGCTATTTATGATAAAAAAAAAATATTGTGCCATGCGCGTGCTATTCTTACTGACCCCTCTAATATCATTTCCTGGATTCGCCACTGCTTCCATCAAGTAAGTATATCTATTAATTGCATGTGGTCATAAACGTCAGTTAAATAAGCATTCTATGTCAAATTACTAAATTAGTATTGAGATAAAAAGGCTAAAAGAGACTAGACTTTAGTTGATCTGATCATGATTGATTAATAAGCTAAACCATGCCGGAGAAACTACTAATTAAACTGCTAATTGTGGCAGTACAAGTTAATTTTATGATTGTGCAGATCGTTTTGGCTGATGAATCGTGCACGTAGAAAACATTTAAAAGGCGCATGCGTATGCAAATATCCATAAGAACACGTTAGTCATCCGTCTCTCATACATGATTCGGAGCCAAAATATGGATATCGGCATGCAATTATATTACGCGCGCTTATCCAAATTCAAGTGGTGGCAACTGACCAAACTATAAAGTTTAGAAGCACATGACCATAAAAAAAAATAAAAGAAAAAAAAGTTTAGAAACACACGACCATAAAAGGTAAAAGTTTAGAAGCATGATTTCAGTTTTTAGGTTCATCGACTAAACTAATACACGCACTTAAAAATAGGGAATTGTTATTGGCACTCCAAAAATCTCATTCTACATTCCAAACTTTCTATATTTGAAAAGAAAAATACATTTGTGAACAGTGTAGAATGAGATATTTGGAGTGTCAATAACACTTCCCTAAAAATATACTGATTTTTATGAGTCAGACGTCCAAGCCAATCACACAAAATTGGTTTTTAAAAAGATTAGGACCTCTAATAGTAATGTACATCCACCAAACAAGCTAATAAAATGAAAATTGCTATATTATTGGATTGAATGGAAGAGACTGCAGGCAATATCCCAAATTCTTAACTTTATTTGTTCTAAATTCGACTCATGTGAATGGTGACTGAGTTAGATCCTAAATTTAATTTAACTCAAATCCCCTACCCTTTAATGTACAATACCGTTCTATATATAAACTTTCTTGAGTACCACATAGTTTTGTTCATCTCAACTCAACTAATTAAATAGGGAGATTTAACTGTATATAGTTTCAAACAAACCTCAAACTGGCCCAATTAAGCCATAGTGGAAATTGTTCAAATTAGGCAGCCGGAAGCTTCTAATTCCCAATTATTTTATCTTCCTTTTCAGGGATCTTTATTTTGGATCATGGGAGCATATATATTTAATGGTCATACTATGCATCTTCTTGAAAAAGAAGCAATAACTAAGGGGTGCAATTTGAGTTGGGTCAATTTGAATCCACTCATGTGCAGTTCGATTTCAAATCTGATTGGACGAGTTAGAACGAAGTAAAAATCCACCCAACCAACCCGATCTCAACCCAATTATTCGTTGGATTGTGTTGGGTTGTTGCATACCCATGTCAACCCAAATCCAACCAATTTTTAGCTTGAATTTCTCATGCACATATTAACCCGTCTAATTTTATATTATATAAGCTAGGTACAAGAGCTAGACTTGAAGTTTGTCTTTTTTTTTTTTTTTGAACAAACGGTAGTATCTACACTAAGGGGTGGGACAGTGGGCTAAGCTTTACAATGGGCTTGCCATAATAATGTGGTTCAATTTCGTCTTTGACGATAATCGAACTTAAGACCTTTTACTTACAAGTGAAGAGAAATATCACTAGACCGTAGTATTAAGTGGCTATGCTTGAAGTTTGTTGTTTGTTTTCATTAGAATAATGAATGATATGTTGCTTTGACATTACATTTGGTTAAAACTTTAGTATTGCCGTGTAATTTAATTTCAACTTTGCATGGTTGAAACTTTAAAAATGCGTTACACAGTATTTGGTTTATCTTTTGTATAGATGATGATGTGTAAATGAATTTTAAATAGTTTTGACATTATCTGATTAAAAAATTGAGATTTATCTTATAAAATAATGTATTGCAACATTGAACTTAAAAAAGTTAGGCAAACCTGAACTCAATTTAAACATGAACCCAAACAAACCGACATGAATCTAAACCCAATCCAAACAAGAATTAAGAATGTTGAGTTAGGGTTGAGGTGACCATCTAACTTGCCCAACCGATCCGAGTTGCACCCCTAGCATTAGTCATATTCCCTTAATTAAGAAGCCGGCTCTTATCTAGTACTCAATCTATGCAGCAACTTATAATATCCATGTCAAATTATACTAGGTATAAAAACTATAAACTACTTCTGGGGTGGACACTAAATATAACGCACGATTAGTATCTTGCTTTCAGCATATTATTCTGATGGCTAGAAGGAATTGACATGGTGTAGCATATTTTATATAAGGGAGATGCTAGAATGATTATGTACTTAAATCATATTTTGTAGACTACGTTCATGATGTGATGGTTGATATATAGTTAAATTTTTTCTTTAATAATTTAAAAAAAAAACCCAGCAATCTCATTAAAAGGTAAACACTCTTAACAGTTTGAGCTACACAGTTTGTATATGCTTATTCAAACTTTATTTATTGGGATGAAATTTAATTAAGTACAAGTATAATGTATAGTACTTCCAATTAAACTTGGGCGACATATGGTACTAATTCATTAGGTTGGTAGTGAAAGAATCAGATTGATGACCATTTCCATTATTGTATTATACCTTCCCTTCCAACACTCTGGAAGATAATGATCCAGATCGATCAAGAATCTGAGAATATAATCCAAGTCAGTTTCTAGCAATCATAAACTGTTAAGCTTAATTAAATAATTAACTGGGGCTATACGTGTACCTAAGGTCATCTCTAACCGAAGGGTCCAGAGGGTCAGACGGCCGAAAATAGCCCTGAAACCGTTTCCAACCGAGGGCTAGGCCAGAGGGCTCTGGAATCTGGGAGGGCCCCACGGGATCGGAGAGGGCTGGAGGGCTAGAGGGCTAGAGGGCTGGCTGCTTTCGGCCAGCCGGCCAGCCCCGGGTTGGCTATTTTTGTTTTTAATGTTTTCCTATTGCTGTCGGTTATAACCAACAACATTAAAGAAGGATTTTTTAATATTGTCGGTTATAACAGACAGTAATAGTTATTCAAAGGCAATTTATTTTTTAATTACTATTAGTGTCGGTTATAACCGACACTAATAGTTTGAATTTTTTTATTATAACGGCTACTAGCCGTTGTATTAACTGTTTTTTTATTTATATGAATTTAAACTTCTTTTTTCCTTTTCATATGAATCAAATTTTGTTTCATATTTTTTTTCAATTCTATTTTACAAAATTTGTTTCAATTTTTTTTTAAATTCTTTTTTTTTTTTCTATAACTTCTATTTTACAAAATTTATTTCATATTTTTTTTAAATTCCATTTTTTTCCTATAACTTCTATTTCACAAAATTTGTTTCAATTTTTTTTTAAATTCTATTTTTTCCCTATAACTTCTATTTTACAAAATTTGTTTCATATTTTTTTAAATTCCTTTTTTTTCCTATAACTTCTATTTCACAAAATTTGTTTCATATTTTCTTTCAATTCTATTTTTTCCTATAACTTCCTATGCCATTATACAACATTAAATTAAATTAAGTAACATGAAACAACATTAAACAATATGAAACAACATTAAATAACATTAACCAACATAAAAATTATACAACATAAAAAAAAACATTTAACAACATGAAACTTAAACAACATTTTTAAAAACATTTAAAAACATAAAACGTAAACGCCTACTCGAGGCTTCACTTAGCCGTTGGATTTGAATTTAAGTTGTAGTTTTAAAATAATAAATTATGTTTGGCCCTATGACCCTTTGGCCCTCGGTTGGAGATGGTTTTTTGTGACAGGGCTAAAACGAGCCCTCTGGCCCTCTGGCCCTCGGTTGGAGATGGAGGCAAATATGGCCCTGTACTGTTCATTAAAATATTAATATCTTGGAGAATCTTGGAGGGCCAGAGGGCTCAAACGAGCCCTCTAGCCAGCCATCGGTTAGAGATGGCCTAACATTGGATTTGATCCATAACAAGGTGGATTATTTCGTTAAAAGTCCGACATATGGTACCGGCAGTCACTTGTTCAGTTACACTTCACATACATCCATATCAAACTTTTCATTATAATTTATACCCAAATAAACTAGAGAAAATTTAGATGGTTCTTAGCACGTTTAAGAGAATCAAATTCTGCCTCAAATTTCAAAGCTAAGGGATGACAATGCATATGTAAGATGCAAAGTAATGCATATATGTAGGGTTAGGGTGCAAAGTAGAGCATATACTAGCAGCAACAAAATATTCCATTATTAAAAAAATCACTGCCAAAAGTTCCATGGTGGATAATACTCCTGTACAATCCCCCCCCCCCTCCCCCCAACAAAACACCCACCCTCCCATCTCTCCTAAACTCCTTCCGATCTTCGTCCCGAGCTGTATGAGGCATAAACTCGTCCCACGTACGGTTCAGAGGCTGAGGCGCCCTACCCTAGCAGTAATGGTGCGGCTTAGGTCAACCCCCACTCCTTACAAGCCAAAGAGTAGAAACTAGAAAAACGCTAAGGAGACTCTCTCAAAGTGAGACTTTCCATGGACTCTTTGTCAACTCACAGTTTAACGTCAATTTCTATGTAAATAGAATAAACATTGTGAGAAAAACATGAGGTGTCAGAGAATCTATGGACATTTTGAGAGTCTCCTTAGCACTTATCATTGAACCAATATTATTATTGGTACTCATTGAAGTATATGCTCTCACTGAATCAGCAACCAATGCTTTTTGAAGAGATAACGAGGGATGGGATGGCATGGCTCGCTGAGGTGATTATTATTTTATTAAGTTATTGGGGGATATTCTTTTTTAACATGATTAATTTTCAAGGCATTTTTTCAGAGCCATAGCCAAGCATCGTATGCCTTAGAGAATAAATCATCTTGTTCAAATTTGAAAATCAGTTTTTTCTTTTGTTTTTTTTTTCTTTACTTGTTTATTATCATTACATGTATATAATTAGGACAAATTGTACGTCTAAAGGGTGTGCATAATTGAAGAATGGCATCTTATTCTGGAAAATGGGAAGCATATTGTTATCTACGACATGGATTTGATGAGCTCAACCTTGTGCAAAAATGCTCTAGCTGTTGAGGATTAACAATACATTTACTTGTGGTGAGTAAAAAAGGGTAAACTGAAATACCAGCATATACTTTTGTGCGAATCCGAATCTTGTGACATATCTGAATTTTTAGGAAACTTATAGCTTCATAGATAGTACTTACATGTTATATATAGTCACAAAATTTCTCCGAACAAATACCTACCAATACCTACTACAGTTTCGCAATTAGTCCTCTCTTAATCGGCAACCAGTGCCAAACTTTTTTGAGTAACACCAATTAATTAGGGTAAAAAGGCAGATGTTTTAGTTGATTAAAAGAAATTAACGGCACTCTCATGGAAAGGTAAAATTAATTAATTAAATCCGAATTGCATAGTCAAATATATATATATATATATATATATATATATATTTATTTATTTATTTTTATTTTTTTTCTTTCTCTTTTGGCAATTAAGCTACGCATCGGAGAAGGATGATAATGTAATTAATTATGGAAGGGAAAGAACTAGAGATGAGTTGGGTCACTCTGCAAGGAGCATCCAAATATGCCATCTGAATCAGATCATCATTTCCAGGGATTTTCATTGGTTCTATATTCTATATACCTAAAGGCTTAGGTTTCATGTGTAACTTTCTTTTCTCTCTTCCCTTTAACTGAAATTCCACGTTGAGATGTATGTCCCTTCATTTTAAACAATTGTACCTAAATAGGTTCTAGGTTCTCATATGAAGTTATATATAAGGTAACATGGCCCTTAATAAGTGGATGTTCCTTGACTGTAGTTGAGATATGACATATCTTTTATATCGATGACACTAATATATTGTTGATATGACGTTACACTAATACGTTGTTGATACGATGTTACACTAATATGTCAATACCGTTGATACGATGTTACATTAATATACCATTGATACGATGTTAAACTAATATGTCAATACCGTTGATACGATGTTACACTAATATACCGTTGATACGATGTTAAACTAATATGCCGATGTCATTGATAAGAAGTTACATATCTTTTAATGACATCAATATATATTACCTTGTAAGCTTATCAATATAAGTCACACAGTTTAACTCACACTTGTCCCTCTATATATACATGTAAAAATTTAAACCAAAAATCTGGTATTGTTGTAAAATCGACTGTGGGTGCAGTGGAATAAATGAAACAAGACACAAAATTTACGAGGTTCCTCTACAGTCAGTGTGACTGGAGTACGTCCTCGGGGCAGCAGCGGCGCTTTCATTATAATTTGAAATAATAGGAGTACAAAGATAACTCTCTCTATTATCTCCTCTCATCTTCCTCTATTCTCTCTCTTCCTCTTCCTTCCTTCCTCTCTTTCTTTCCCGTGAACTCTTCACATCTACCTATCCCTTTGTTGTGTTTCATAAGGCTTGTTTTTATACAAGTAAATCACATGCTAAATAGTGGAAGGGCAACTTGCCCATTATTTGAGTGGACATCCATTTCTACAACACTCCCCCTTGGATGGCCACAAGTCTTCGATTGACTCGTTAAAATCTTGATTTGTTTTGAATGCTCCCCCTATCTCCCCCAGATTTCAAATCATTTAGGTTGATCGTTGATCGTTCTGCTTTAGTCTCTTAGTAAGAAGAGTTGCTAAAAGAGTTGCTTTACTTGTTGTTAACTTTCCACAGGCTTTTTCTTGAACTGGGTTGTAGGACTTTCTGCTAGACTAGCATCCAAAGGTCTGAATTTACTCCTTTTATCTGGAGCGGAATTTGATTCAAGAGTAGTGAACACTTGATCTTGAATCGGACTTGTGATTTCTTTAAGGACCTTCGAGGCTTGATCTTGAATGAAATTGGACCATGAGGAGCTTCATGTGGCAAGTGATCTTCAGTTTTGTCAGGGATGAATCAGCACGCGTTTGTTGCGCTTGTCTCCACATGCTTCAATGTATCATTTTCACTTTCCTTACTTGCTCCCCTTGCTTAAGTAGTATTTTCACTGCTTTTCCCCCCATGCATATGTGGCATCTTCTCTTGTAGGATTTGTCCCCTGGTGCAGAAGTGGAATGCAAACCCTTGCATTTGGATGGTTCATCACTTCTTGGTGACTGGAGACCCAACTCCAACCGTTGAAGATGACTACTCGAGAGCAATACTAGGTAAGCAATCAGGAAAGGTTCCAGGCAATCGGTTCCTTACCGGAAGTTTGAGTGGAGGTTCCGACATATTGCTTTCCTTATCCTTGTCTTTGCAGGCAAGAACATGGACAAAGGAAAAGACAGGGAGATTGCATGATATGAGATAATCTTGCTCTGGTCCCTGAAGATATGTGATAATCTTGCTCTGGTGTGACATGTTTGAAGAGGTATTCTCGGAGAGGAAGAAAACTGAGTATTTCGAGATGCTATGTTGAAGATGCATTCTCGGAGATGAGGAAGAGTTAGGTATTCTTGCAGTGTTGCAGGTCTGCCTTGTTATGGAGAACAGAGGTCGACATATATAGAGATTTCTCAATAGCAAGTGGTGGTGCTGTGCTTTTACTCTTGTCAGCAACTGTGGTGTAAATAGAACAGTAAGATTTACGCGTTTTCAACTTTGTCAGAGATCTTTGACAAAATTGCACGCGACATCTGAAAAGCTGGGATTACGTCTGAAAAATGCCAACGAACTTTATTCAGGAAAATCTGGCTTTTTGAAATTCGGAGAGCCGTGTCGCTTTGATCTTTGAACAAGCGGCTCTGTTGCCTCTTCTTTTATAGAGACATCAATTGCGTTCAAGAGTATGCTCAGAAAGTTGCTGCCTGAGAAATTTCCACCTTCTTGCACTTCTGAAATTTTATTTGACCTCTGTTTTTCCTTCATCATTTCTGAAAAATGACTTGCCCATCTAACATTTGCTTAGATTTGAGTCTTATGAGTGATACAGACGAGCAGCGTCAGGATAATATATGGCGCCCGTCCTTCTTATCTTCTAATGGTCCTCTTACGGTTGGGGACTCTGTGATGAAGAATAACATAACCGCTACTGTGGTAGCTAGGAATCTTCTCACTCCAAGGGATAACAAGATCCTTTCAGAACGGTCTGAAGAGTCGGCCATTCAAGACTCCTTGGCTCTCAGTGTTCAGTGTGCTGGCTCTGTGTCCAATATGGGCCAACGCCTACTTGCTCAAACTCGCCAAGTTGAATCATTGATGGCGGAGGTGGCAAGTCTTAAACAAGAGATCAGAGGGCTCAAGCACGAGAATAGGGTGTTACACGTGCTTGCAAATAGTTACTCTACGAGCATGAAAAGAAAGCTCGTCCAACTGCAGGAATCCGAAAGTCGGATTCAAAGTGATCACCAGAGGTTCGTTGCTAGATTCCGAAAGCAACTGATGCCTTCCCCTTCTGGTGTTTTGCTAAGTACTGGGGTGCCACATGATCAATCTCCAGTGCCTCCCCCTTCTGGGGTACTTCCGAGTACTGAGGCTTCACATGAGCAACCTTTGTGAAGGCTTCATCCTGTTTGTTTGTTTTAACTCATGTGTATGTATATATCTATAATTTCTTGGAGATATTAATAAATAAGCTTTATTTCATTCAATGTATTGTGCCAAATACAATAAAGCATATACTTCACTAAGATGTGGTACTTCTGGACCAAATATTAATTTATCTTTACCCTCACGAAGATAAATGATTATTCTTAGTGTCTTCATCATATGAGTATTCAACTCATAATCTTCAATCCATATGATTCTTTTAATATCATAAATATCATGGATAAGATTCGTGTTGGTAGATTGTTCGATCTGCAGCTCGAGACAATAATTCCTTCAACACTTTATAATTTTTCTAGACTCTTCAGGAGTCCCAATTTAATATCATCAACTCTTCAAGAGTTATAATTTAATGTCATTGACTCTTGCAAGAGATTTTAGTATGTTGCAACAATATCATAATGATAGTACTCACTAAGGCAATTTATATCATCCATTGGTATTGAGTACATATTTTATGTTTTACCCTTCAGAGGCTTACTTCAAGCAATTTGAATCCTTCAAGGGTTTTCTACACTTCATGACACATTTTCCTTTGGAATTTATACAGAGCAATTTGCTCCCATGTATACTTGAGGGATTTACTTATGGAGATATAATGTGGGCGACTCACAACCCTTCGTATATAATTCTCCATTCATATGAACTCGTTTACAACCTTGTGTCATATCATGTAAGTGTATTACACTATATTACAAATGCCCATATATAACCTCCTTGGTTTAACATCATTTGGCTATTTGTATTGTATTCAAATATATATAGGTTCATTTGCCCACGTTCTTACAAAATTTGTAATGGAATTGCCTTTCTCCATTTTTGGCCAATAATTTTTCTTTTGTCGACGAACAAAAGAACGTGACTTAATATTAACACAGCTTATTGATGAATTTAGTAGCTACTTGTAAAAACCAAAATTACCATTGGTTATCATCAATCCGTGATCCCATACTCTCATGTGCACGCGCATGCATAAAAACTTTTCATTTCTTTGGATATCCATTGCCTCTTCAAGGGCATGACGCTATCTCTTCCAGGATAGTCATAATTGAGAGAATGTGGATCATAACCTCCTCTTGAGCGTTATAGAGCTTGGATTTTAATCTCCACTTCCGGGAGTTGAGTCATTGGAACCTATATGTCTATTATGCTTCATGTATGAGACATCAACATTCCCATGTCTGTGGATTGTCCTATCTGGGACGTGTATCCATGCGGCGACTGTCATGCTTCTGGCATGCAACAGTTATGCTTCGGGAATGCAATAGTTCAGTAGTGCCATATTATTCTTCTTTCGAATAACTGAACCTTTTGAGTCTAAAAATCTGCCACGCTTCAGGCGTGCAATAGATAAATCATTTACTGTCTCATTATTTTGTCCAACAGGGACATCAATTCTTGTAGGCACATTTGCAGTAAGTATATGTGATTTCATCACTTTCGTTGCATCATTCAATTATTTCAATTTCATTTTCTCATTGTTTGTTTCGTGAATCAAAATAAGACAAATTCTCTTCGTTCTTCTGGAACGGTCTTTTCTCATCATTCTTCTGGAATGATATTTTCTCATCGTTCTTCTGGAACGATGTTATTTTCTCCCCCTAATGGCAGGAAAACTGTCTTATCAAAATCATAGTCCGCAAATCATGCGGTAGACATATCCCCAGTCAAGGGTTCCAAATATTGAATGATAGATGATGTTCAACATCAATGCCTAATCTACGATGATGCCTCATTTCAGTACGTTGTGGTAGTCTTACATGCACATAGATAACACAACCAAAAACTCGTAAATGTATAATGTTTGGCTAGTTCCCAAACACGAGTTGTACTGAGAAGTATTGATGGTTGATAATATGTCTCAACCGAATTAATAATGCATTATGTAAAGTTTACATGTTCCCATGTAGAAAATTGGCAATTTTGTTTTCTTGAGCAGAGCGTTGGTAATCAATTTCACCCACTTAATAAATGTTTCTGCTAAACCATTTTAAGTATGGACATAAGGAACTTCTGGTCCTTGTTTAATAGTCTGTTAACCGAGACTCTTATGTCCTTTATTATGGTTAAGTTGAGGCACTGCGGCACTTTAAACTTACGGTACTCATCAAGGAATTTCATGTCCTGATCTTCAGGATCAAAGGACTTCATGCCTGATCTTTTTGTATGATGGAACTTCGGGTCCTATCATTTTATATGATGAGGATCAAGAAACTGCAGGTTCTGATCTAATCAAGGAACTCTAGGTCCTTGTTATACTCATCGTAACAAAAGATAAGTACAATAAATAAATTAAAGCAATAGACGGTAATTCCAGCCATAATGAATAAAAATTGCATTTAAGTAAATAAAGCTTGTGACAAGGGCTTTAATTCAGCACCATCAAAACTTAAAGCAATAGGCGGTAAAACCGTCCATGGTAAATAAATTGCTTTAAAGTAAATAAAGCTTGTGACAAGGGCTTTGATTCAGCACCATTCACATAAATATCAAAGCTTTAAAGCAAAGGGTAATAATTCTACCCACTATAAATAAATTGCTTTAAATAAATAGAACTTGTGACATGGGCTTTAAACCAACACCATGCACATAAATAAATATATAATTTTATTATTTCTTTTCATAATGGTGATGGTCTCATCAACTTCCCACTATCAACTTTATTATTATTTTTTATTATTTCTTCCCTTCACTTCTGTCGGGGCACCCATCCAAATTGTCCTTATTTTATTAATGTTTTCATTTCACAACAACAAGTCCTTTTAGTTACTCAGGAAGTAAAAGTAACAATAAGTTCCAATTGGTGTTCCTCCTCCGGTGAGTTTCGAAAAAGTCGAAACGGTTCCCATAAGTTTTGGAGTCAAAAGTGTCTGCAACTTATGAGAAGATCAAACCGTTAGATTTAGTTCAAATTTTAGTATGATATGGATAAGAGGATACCAAACAACTTTCGTGAAGAAACAATTTCGATTTGAGCTACAGAAATAGAGTTATGGTACTCATAAGGTGGCTGTCCAGTTTTCTGCGGAAATTGGAAACTGGTTTAGTATTTCAGACATCTGCAACGATCGCACCGTTAAAGTTTTCTGAAATTTTGATATGTTGTAGATATTGAGTGGACGAACAACTTTCAAGAAGAAAGTATTTTAATCCGAGGTCCGCAAGTTAGAGTTCAGAGGCTGTTTACATTGCTGTCAAATTCTTTACGAATTTTGAGTATGTACTCTTTTGCTTCTGCAAAGGATGATATACAGTCATACAACAATATATATAGTTGCTTCAAGAAAATCAATTGTACTGAGATTTGAAGATGAAATGAAAATTGTTTCTTATCTGTGAGATTCCAGTTGAAGGAGGTGAACATGATTTGTGGCGTTGTGCTTTCCACTGACATAAAAGCTTCTCGTGCTGATAACGTGTTGTAAAATCGACTGTGGGTGCAGTGGAATAAATGAAACAAGACACAAAATTTACGAGGTTCCTCTACAGTCAGTGTGACTGGAGTACGTCCTCGGGGCAGCAGCGGCGCTTTCATTATAATTTGAAATAATAGGAGTACAAAGATAACTCTCTCTATTATCTCCTCTCATCTTCCTCTATTCTCTCTCTTCCTCTTCCTTCCTTCCTCTCTTTCTTTCCCGTGAACTCTTCACATCTACCTATCCCTTTGTTGTGTTTCATAAGGCTTGTTTTTATACAAGTAAATCACATGCTAAATAGTGGAAGGGCAACTTGCCCATTATTTGAGTGGACATCCATTTCTACAACAGGTATAATTTTGTCAATTAAGGGACAAAAAGTGTTTACACCAGCATAATATAACCACCATTTTTTACCAACAAAAAATAAACTTTTTGTATTGGTTGTGTAAGGGCATATATGCATGGAACAGAAGACAGAGGGGAGAATAGTGTGCTTTTGTACGGATGTCATAAGAAAATAAAAGGGGTATCTTTTCTTAGTGACGCTGTCAATTTTCCACAATTATACTGTTGATGTTGCAATCCATGTCTAAGAAGAAAAAAATGACAAAATATAATATTATAGCTAGGGCAACCGCTGTGGGTCTTTATTTTTTTATTTTTCTAGTTTGGTGGGAGGCTGGGATCATGTTGACAAGTTGGCAACAATGGAGTGGATTTAGAACAAAGGAACAGAACATATATCATCATCACATATATGGAGCCTCTTATTACAATCACCACCCTACTATGGGTGACTTTGTCTAATGTGATTTATATCCACACATATTTATCGAAAAGAAAATCAAGTTACTGATTATTTAGCTTCATTTTAGACAGATAGTTATGCTTACCACTAGTGATTTACAGTTCCGGACTTTGTTGCCTCTATCCATGCTCATGATATTTCCTTTTGTTCTTATTATATAGGTTTCATTGATCATTTGGTCATTATGGGTTTTGGCTTAGAATCCCCCCCCCCGGGCGCGGCAGCTTATAATTTTTTCGTTTACTTTCGTTTTTTTATTTATTAATAAAAATGGTGGAGAAGGGACGGGCATGGGGTATCTAGGTGTAATAGTTCGCACCCTTACGGAAGAGGATATGTGCCTCGCACGCGACTATTGCCGAAGAGCTAATCTCTCCTAAGCCATTGAACTTATTAAAAAAAAACCACCACCCTAGTAGTAGAGGTACTTGCAATTAGCTTAATTTGTTGATAATGTATTAGAGCCAGTGTATTTAATTCATATCTTATTTTAAAATAATATCACAATCGTTTTGCTTAATATAAATCATTTTATCATATGTAAATTACGTTTCAAAATTCCCAAGAACCTCAAAGACCTAATTCATTGCATATTATGTCAGGCATCATGAACATGTAACATTTAGAATACAAGATCTTCCTCCGTCCAAAATGCTAACACATATCTGCTACAACAATGGATTCATATACATTTATTTATTTTCATTCACCATTTCACATTGGTTCCAGAAATTAAGGACATAATTTTTTTTTTTTTTGGCATGTATATCATACAACAAAGTCTACAAGTTTGCAACCTAAAGTCTTTACTGTTGCTTATATTTGAAGTAACTTATATATATATATGATCATGGTGATCTTGTATAAGATGATAATCTCTACTTTATATACTGCAAATAAAAGTATTGATTGCTTAATGAAAGGCAAGAAAAAATATTGAAACTCTAGTTAGCTTCAATTAGTGGACATCAGGCTGGTCTAATTGGAGCTAACCTTGGTGTGCTTATAAATATTTTAGCCAATAAGCTTCACTTTCACAAATAATTAAGCAGATCTTATGGGCCACTGCAGCTTCCAACTTCCAAAGTGTCTAAACTACCCTTTGATCATATGCATAATATTTGAGAAACAAAGGGTATTGGTAGTAATTAAGGATACAGAAAAGAAAAAGACAACAACTTTGCTAATCTTCCTTAATTACAAACTATGCCATCTCATAAGAGCCATTATTCTTTTCTCTATATATATATTTGAATTGGATTTGTTCCCCTCTCCATGCCACTCTAAATTCCCACCATTTTAAAATCTTCATGAGCACAAGTTGGCCGAGATAGTCGTAGCATCCGGTGGCGATTCGGTTTACTTTCCGGTGAAGCTAGTTACTATACCCTTTCAAGTGGAGGAAGCATATGGTGATGGTATAAAAGCAAAATTATCAAGGGGTGTGTGAGAAGTAAAATGGGGTGTGTGGATAGCACATCCCATTTTAGAATGTGCTTTTAGAGAATTTGGTATGAGACATCGATAAAAAGTTCCTTTTTTTCCAACCCCCATAAATAACAACGAGAACTAGAGCTTCTTCGTTATCCTTCTCTCTCAGAACTCAAAACTCAAAGAGAGAAAATGGTGAAGTTCTCCAAGCAATTCGAAGGGCAGCTCGTCCCTGAATGGAAGGATGCATTCGTCGATTACTGGCAGCTCAAGAAGGACCTCAAAAAAATCAATCTCCTTGACTCTAACAACAACAAAAACTCACCTACTAATCACCAAAATAGCTCGTCTTTATCCAACACTCTCGTCACTTCCATTAGGAAGTTCACTCCTTTTGGCCATCCACATAGAGAACATGACCTCATACATGTACTCATTCTCTCTTCCGAACCCTATCATTATGTTTGTTTTCTGGTTAAATTTTAAATCATGTTTCGAATGCGTATGAACTAATGTGCGTCTTATAATTATGTACCAGGTTCACAGGAAGCTTGCCTCATCAGCAAGCAAGGGAGACATGTATGAGACTGAATTGTTAGAGCAGTTTGCTGATACTAATGCTGCGAAAGAGTTTTTCTCATTCCTCGACCTTCAGCTCAACAAGGTGAATCAGTTTTTCAGAACAAAGGAGAAAGAGTTCATGGAGAGAGGGGAGTCCTTGAAGAAACAAATGGATATACTCATTGAGCTCAAAACCGCCTTCAAGAAACAGCGCGGCAAAGGAGCTTTTGCGCTGAATTCCAAGGAGGATATTTCCATGTCAGTCTCCTTCACATCTGGTAAATCTTCAATTTCGTTTTAGTTTTCAGTCGAATGTGCAAAATCTGCATATACACACACGCATACATCGTACATGTTTTAGTTATACGTTTTGGCATATCCCATCTAGATTGTTTCTCTGAATATTTTTCTTCACTACCTCCTTTAGCAACGCGGAGATTGACTGTCGCTAGAACAAATGATCATTGTGTTCCATTTATATTATTTCTAGTTTGCTATCTATTTCAGTAAACGTACCTTAAATCGTTTCATTCTTTACCAAAATTATAGAATCAAAAAAGCGATTATCTATACTTAGTTTCTGATGGCTCTGTTTCTTGGATACAGATGAGGATTCTGTTAAGGATAAAACAGAGCAAGAACAGCTGCAAGACTGCACAGAAGACTTGGAGAAAAATGAAGTGGCATACTCGGAAGGAACGGCATACTCGGAAGGCACGATATCCGGTGAATTGGGAAAATCAATTAGAACGAAAAGTGAAGATGGTGGAAAGCTAAGGAGCATGTCAAGTCGTTCTTTCAGCTTCCAAGGGAAGAACTTGAAGATAAACATTCCTCTAACAACCCCGTCGCGCACTTTCTCAGCGATCAGTTACATAGTTTGGGAAGATCTGGTGAATCAGTCCTCGAAAAAATGCGGCGCAGACAGTGGTAAGCTGCACATCAACAAAACTAAGTTGCATCATGCGGAAAAAATGATCCGAGGAGCTTTCGTCGAGCTCTACAAAGGGTTGGGATACCTCAAAACTTACAGGTAAAATCTTTTAGTTAAAAAGATAAACAAATTTGGAGTTGTTATTCGATGATGCAGGGGAAGCTTACGTGTTGTCAAATTTTCAGGAACTTGAACATGCTTGCTTTTATAAAGATTTTAAAGAAGTTTGACAAAGTAAGTAAAATGCATAACTTTTAATTCATCTTTTTGCTTACGTAATTAAATTGATTTTTTCTTCTTTTCTTTTTCAGGTCACTGGAAAACAAGTTCTTCCGATTTATCTAAAAGTTGTGGAGAGTTCCTATTTCAACAGCTCAGATAAGGTACTTGACAAACCCTAATTTTTTGAATTTTCGAAGAATAACATCAACAATCAAGCTTTATTCCACTAAGTAGAGTAGGTTGTATGAATCTTAAAACGTCTTCGAACGCTAAGTAAATATCTGATTCCCATCATGCTCGCTATGTTTTAGTAAATTTTTGCATGATCTTTTGATTGGATCATGTTCAAATGTTGGCCACTTTCTATCATTTCGTCCAAATATTTTCCCGACAATTTCAAGTGGCCATTGATCCTGCAGTTTGTGACTGCACAATGGATGCCATTAAATTCGTAAAAATCGAACCCAGATATGCTTGTCTGATACGGAAACTGGCAAAAGTTAACTTTGCAGGTCAATAGTACTTTTGCTTATTAGTTTAAAAAATGACAGGTGATGAACTTAGGAGATGAAGTTGAGGAGCTTTTCACCAAACACTTCGCTGAAGAAGACCGGCGAAAGGCCATAAAGTATCTTAAACCGACTGAGCGTAAAGAATCACATTCTGTAACATTTTTCATTGGTAAGTACAATTTTTTTATGAAAAGTGACCACAAGGGGTATGTTATGCCAAATTACAACAAACTTGGATGAACATTATTTTAAAGATAAAAATTAAAGTACCTAAGTGGTTCTCCTTTACGCAACTTTAGCCCTGGAGCTTAAAAGTTTGTTCATTTTGTGGAGAGATTTTTTCGTGTGTCAGGAAATAGTTCAACACGTTAAGTGTCATAATACAATTATTTAAAAAATTCAAGTTTCCAACTAATTATATTACTACATTTGCGTACCAACCGCGTACTCAATACCACTGAAAATTCTCTATTTTGTGACCATACAAGATTAAGAAACCAAAAGTGTACGGACCCAATAGGCCACTAGGGTTTTGAAACACAAGGCTGTGCCTTGTCCACTTTTTGGGTGGGAAATAAAGCATAGGTCGCTACTGCCATTGTTATTTTTTGGACAACTTTTTTATTGTACGAAGGTAGAACCCTAAAAAGGGACATCAACATCTAGACTCTAGAGGGCAGCAAGATTTTATTTCCTCGGTGCGGAACCGAGCTACTCGCATGTACACTGCTTAATAACCCACAACTCTTCAAGGTTAGTCCGAGTGGTGAGAGAGAACAAGGTAATTAGTTCGGATCAGAGTAGATTCAATCTTTAGAAATTAATTTTCGAGTAAAAATCATAATATCGAACGGGAATATTTGGTAATGATATTTGTTTTTTTGCCTAGCAAAAAAAGAAGTGGAACACAAAATATAGGTTGCATTACATTGTGAACGTTTCTACTCATACATGATATATGAAATTGATAAATATGTGTGACACATTGGACTGCAATGACTAACTACTCAGGTGACTCATCTTCTTTAATTATAATTATCAGGTTTATTTACGGGATGTTTTATCGCACTCTTAACTGGATATGCCATTATGGCTCATATAACGGGATTGTACAAACGGCAGCCAAATTCAGTCTACATGGAAACTGCCTACCCTGTACTTAGGTAAGCATTGCTGCAAATAATTTGAACAGAGTCTTAAAAAATGTTTGATACTTCGATGTAAACAAGGAGAGGCTAGAGAACTAAACTCTTTTTGTTTTGTTTTTGCAGCATGTTCAGCCTACTGTTTCTACACTTCTTCTTATACGGCTGCAACATTTTTGCGTGGAGAAAGGCGCGTATAAATTACAGTTTCATCTTTGAACTGTCCCAGACGAAGGAGCTAAAGTACAGAGATGTGTTCTTGATCTGCACCATGTCGTTGACTACGGTGGTCGGAGTCATGTGTGTTCATTTGTTACTGCTAACAAAAGGCTACTCATATGCCCAAGTTCAAGCAATTCCTGGCCTTCTTTTGTTGGTAAATTCTTCAACTCATGACATGATAAATCATAAAAGGAAGATCAAATAATCCATATTTACAGTAAATATTAATCAGGTTTTAACTTTTCTTCTACATGTGCAGGTGTTTTTACTACTACTTGTGTGCCCCTTCAACATCATTTACCGATCAAGCCGTTTCCGCCTTCTTCGTGTCCTAAGAAATATCATTCTGTCGCCTCTGTACAAGGTACTTGTGGAAATTTTTCAGGTCGACGGGCCGAGGACCCGCTCCAACAACACCGATATTGTCCTCACTTAACCACCTACACAATCCTCAAGTGTGGGGTTATATCACAAAAGGCCTTGATGTTAGTTAGAGTGGGGTCTATATAAATGGGTTTTTGCCCTTTCCTCTGTCCGATGTGGGATAGAATGGGGTTCTAACACTCCTCCCCTGCACGTGAGACCCCATTTATGGGTCACACTGGGGTCTCAAGTGAAATTCCACACATCGGCAACCACGTGGAGCCATGTCGGGACTCACCCAATCGCGCGGGACCAATGGGGACCCACCCAATCACGTGGCAGATGTCGGGACTCACCCAATCGCGCGGGACCAATGGGGACCCACCCAATCACATGGCAGTATGGGCCTGCCCCCTGGCTCTGATACCATGTGGAAATTTTTCAGGTCGACGGGCCGATGGCCCACTCCAACAGCACCGATACTGTCCTCACTTAACCACCTACATAATCCTCAGGTGTGAGGTTTTATCACAAAAGGTTTCGGTGTTAGTTAGAGCGGGGTAATTCTATATAAATGGGTTTTTGCCCTTTCCTCTGTCCGATGTGGGACAGAATGGGGTTCTAACAGTACTGCATCTCTTCAACATGATTAAAACAAAACATTTTTAGTAACAGCTAAAACCATATTAGACCAATTAAATCATGTTTCTAATTAGTTTCTGTTTGCTGTCTGCAGGTTGTCATGCTGGACTTCTTCATGGCAGATCAACTTTGTAGTCAGGTATCATTCAGCGCCAAATCAAATATATTCGTTCCTCAAGTTATAAACTTTTCCGGTTCGTCATAACAATAGATTTATCTGTATTCAATAGGTTCCGATGCTTAGGAACCTCGAGTATGTGGCGTGTTACTACATAACCGGAAGCTACAAAACTCAGGACTATGGCTACTGCATGAGGGCGGGGCATTACCGAGATCTTGCCTATGCCGTGTCCTTCCTACCTTATTACTGGAGAGCAATGCAGGTATACAAATTAGTCTCTTTGGCCATCTGCTATAATCTTTACCGTCTCTTTTCTTCGACATCTGACAAAGATTTTGTTAAATTGGATTTTCAGTGTGCTCGGCGGTGGTTTGATGAGGGACACACAAGCCACCTTGTGAATCTAGGCAAATATGTGTCAGCAATGTTAGCAGCAGTAGCTAAAGTAGCTTATGAGAAAGAAAGGAGCATTGGATGGCTCTGTCTTGTCGTGATCATATCAACTTTCGCAACAATTTACCAATTGTATTGGGACTTTGTAAAGGATTGGGGTTTGCTACAAATGAATTCCAAGAATCCTTTGCTTAGGAACGAATTAATGATTCGCCGAAAGTTCATATACTACATCTCAATGGTAATTGCCATGTCTCCCTCAAACAAATCACAAATTTGGAGAACAAGATTTTTCTTGTGTGGCAAGCAACCGAGAATGAACTTATTCTCGAAATAAAATTCTGGTAAATGTCATGATAAAAGATTCCCAGTCTATTCAAAGAGGACAACATGAGAGCAAAGGATTAGATGTTGTCTGAGAAATTGCACGCACATCATCGAAACAAATTTTGTGTTTTCTTTCTAGGTTATAAATTTTATCGGGTTTCAAATCCGGTGTTTGACGAATGTTTTGGATGCTATATCTGCAGGGATTGAACCTTATTCTCAGGCTAGCTTGGATGCAAACTGTTCTCCATTCAAGTTTTGGACATGTAGATTACAGGGTAACCGGGCTGTTTTTGGCAGCTCTTGAAGTCATCAGAAGAGGGTTGTGGAACTTTTTCAGGTAAAGAAAAACCCTTAAATTCCTACGATTCTTATTCTTTTCAGTCTACATCTGCAGCCATATGCAGAATTTGACATGAAACTAAAATGACCCTTTTTCGATTTCAATATCTCTAACACACGATACGTTCGAATGGTCCAGGTTAGAGAATGAGCATCTGAATAATGCAGGCAAGTTTAGAGCAGTTAAGACAGTACCACTGCCTTTTCATGAAGTGAATGATCAGGACTGACGCCCCCATTGGCAACAGTTGCATATAGAATTCGATGTTTAGGCGTTTTCAGAACAAATGTTTCCAAGAGGAGGAATCTTGTTGAAAGCTCATTCCAAAGTTGGTGTAATAAGACACATCAACTGTGTAATCTCTTTTGGTTCGATCGGGAGAACATTTGTTCATACTTGTACATAGAAAGAATTCCTTCATCAATGAAAGGAAAAGAAAATTGATGCAAAGTGCATATACATTAGTACTGCACAGTTCACTTCACTCATTGCTGCAAATACATCAACGAAGGGAACCTCAAATTGCCGGGTAGTTAATCGGAGAATGGGTGAGACGAAAATACAAGTGGCTGCCTAGTTAACTAGTTTATGCATCTTGTCAGTAAGTCACATGATCAAAACGGTTTCACTTAAGAAATTTCTCTGAATCCAAGTTGGGTCGTGTCATAATTTGGATTTTGGAGGTTTAAGGATTGTTAGTTGCGAGAGATTTTTTAATGTGACCGTAATACGAAATTATATATCACGTGTCATTATATAATTTGTGAGATATGTGTGACAAAAATTAAACTTCATACCACTTATATATCACACGTGTTTCGGTTACAATAAAAAATTTCTAATTGGTTGCACAACTCAGCCTTTTCCATATAACACGTGGCAAAAACCCAATTGATTTGCCCAAAATCAAATACATTCTTGCAATTGCAATCGGAAACAAAACAGAGAAAATTGCGTACAGTCTACAGAGCTACATCAATGGCGGCGACACCAACCGCCTGCGGTTTCTCCCCCGCCATTCCATCCCTCTTGCCTCTCATAACTAACCCTAACAAAACCATTTCCTTTTTCCGACCGTTTTCTGCTTCCCAGAAAAACCCTACCGTCGGCCTCTCCTGGTCCTCAACCCACGGACGAAGAAACCCTCTCTGGTGAATTGGCTCTTCTGGGTTTCTTTCAATTTTTCATTTTTCTTCGTCCACATTTATGTTTATGCTAAAGTTTAAATCTTTAATTTCAGCTCAAGAATTTCCCATACGGCAGGTGTAGCACCAAAGCGGGGCTATGTGGTGCTGGCTGTTTCTGGGTTGATGAGTGGCAATTCTGAGACGGACGCAGAATGGGAACCCAATAATCCGAATACGGTATAAAAAAATATGCGATTCGAGTGTAATTTGAAAGAATCATTGTCTTTTTCGTATCGATATTGCTCGTAGTCATTTAATTTTTCTTACAAGCTTTTTGAGACCAATGTGACATATGTTATCATGTCAATGTATGTGTGTGTTTTGTCATTGCTTGGATGTGTTAACTTCTTAACTTGGGTTCTGTTTCTTGGATGCCCTTTTCGAACTTTCGAAGGATGCTACGATTGACATACAACTTCCAAGAAGAAGCTTGCTTGTGAAATTCACTTGTAATTTGTGTGGTGAAAGGACAAATAGACTCGTCAATCGATTGGCTTATGAGCGGGGGCTTATTTACGTACAGGTACTTATTCCTCTTGTTGATTGATATAAGATTCAGTGTTGTTTGTTCTTGATGATGAAAAACCTGTTAAACTTTTTTTCTGTCAGTTTGTTGATATTTTGATACTTTTCTATATAGTCCTTAGAAAAAAGCATATAAAAATTAAGGATTATGTTAAGCGGTCGGTTTCAAAGTTGCTTCTAGTTCTCTTAATCTAAAAGTAAGAAACAAGTCTTAGGTTCATCTGACTAATTAGCACTGCTTCTCATCAGTGTGCAGGGTGTCAAAAGTATCACAAGTTAGTTGATAATCTTGGCCTTGTGGTTGAGTATGACTTAAGGGAGGATTTTGATGTGGATACAAATGCGGATGAAGTTTGATCCGACATTGAATTCATTATGCTACTTTTGAGTTGTCTTTGTGATAAAGTAATTCTTGGCGGTTGTTGGAATTCATCTCCCTTGATATATTGAACACGAAGTAAACAAAAAAGTGGTAAATGTTGATCGTTCATCTTTTGTATGATTGATTCTTAGATCTAGGGTTGTACATATGAAAAAATCATCTTATTGCAATATATTCTCTTAAAAAAAATTTCTTCTGGCACTGTACCAATAAATTCATAGTTCAACGTCTAAGATTGGTAAGAACTTTAGCCTGTCTTTGCCAGCAGTATAGTGATTGCTAACCCGATCGTAACCCAGAATCCTGATATCCCTCCTTTCTGGTGGAGTGCATTTCCTCCATTCTATGAGACAATAAAGAGAAAGGTCATGGAAAAAACTTTAAAGTTGTTAAGTAACATCTATAAAATTTGAGTTCCATCATGCAAATATGGTGTTCTATGGTAATAAGAGTAAGAGCTGGTTAAATTCTTTACCAAATTCAAACTTGGTGATGGGGCCGGTGTTGTATCGTCCTCTGTATCTGTCACCGTAGGTGGTGCTGGGGGACTTTGTACGGTTGGTGCAGGTGCTGGTGCATGATGATGATGCTTGTGCTTGTGCTTGTGCTTGTTCTTCCCCTTGTGGTTGGGTGGAGCAGGTGATGGTGCTTGCACTGGTTGTGAAGCTGGTGGCACAATAACCGGTGCTGGCGCGGATACTGGGGGTGCTTTTAATGGTGAGGGCACTGGTGCTACTTTAGCTGGTGCCGGTGCAGGAGTTGCTTTAACAGGGGCTGGGGCTTGAACTGGTGTTGGAGATGCAGGTGGCGCCGCTACAGGAGGCGGCAATGTTGGTGTCGAAACAGGTGGTGATGGCGGCAGATTCGGTGGCTGTGATGGAGTTGACACAGGTGGACTTTGGGGTAGCGGGGGTGGGACTGCTGGGCTTTTGGATGGTGCTACCTTAGGGGAAGGTGATGCGGGTGTGGTGGTTGGTGGGGTTGCTGCTGCATTTACAGGCGGTTGTGTTACTGCGGTTGGTGCAGTAGAAGGTGGTGGGGTTGTAGTCGGCAGAGTAGCCGGTGCAGCAGGTGTGGTAGTAGGCGGGGGCGTTGCAGCTGGCAAAGTAGAGGGTGCGGCTGCCGGTGTCTGTGCACCGATAAGTATTACCTGAAAGCTGAGGCAACATAGAACGAAAGCCAGCAAAATCGAAACCATTTTTGGAAGACGAATGCCAGGGAACAGCATTGGAGGGTTGTCGGTTATATATCAGGTTTGTGAGGAGAGAAAAATGCAGTTTGGTGAAACAATTGAAGTGGGGAGAGATGTAATTTTCATGTGATGGGAACTTCTCTGCTAATCATTTGGCGAGCAAATGTTGTTAATGAAGTTGAGAAGCTGGCCAAGAAATTGACAAAAGTCTCGCGGCACAAATGTAGAAGAAACGTCTAATTTTGATCTTAACAGCAAAGCTTAACTCTGGTAGGAGGTGTCTATCCGTCCTTTCTGAAAGCAACGTCCTCAATCCTCAATTCAACACCCTTCGTAACACGGGACGTTGTGATGGCAGTCATGTCTCATGCAAGTTACTCTCCTATTAAGCGCAGATGACCGCACGGCATTTATTTGTTTGTTTATCATTCATTTGGTAATGGCTCACTGTCAAAGGGAGGTAGGAGGCACTGTGATTAAAACAAAGGATGGGCAAACGAAGGCCAACAATAATCCAACGTGAATATCATGAATAAAAGCTATATTTAAAATTAAATAAATTAAAAAAAAAAAAAAAAGAGACACTATCTAGAACATAAAAAAAAATTGGATGCTCCGGTGTATCGGGTACTTTGGGCGTTTTAACTGTTTTTAGATCTTTATTTTTGTATTTTCAAACAAAGATCTAACGGTTAAAATAGGGGTGTGATATCCACACATCCCATTTTACTTCTCACACACCTTTTTAATTTTCAGCAGTCGGATTGAATGAATTGAAGAAGATCAAATGACAGAAATTATCAAGGGGTGTATGAGAAGTGAAATGTGGTGTGTGAATAGCACATTCCCTAAAATATCCGAAGTACTGAATACTCACCTAAGAAAGTACCCTAGAGCATTGTCCCATTTACGCGGCCTTGCTTGTAATGCTAGGTTTCTGTAAATACTTTTGGAACACGCTTTTGTTAAAATCGCAATTAAATGTTTATTAAAAATTCATACAGCTTTTTAAAACAAATTGATAAGGGCTTCTTTGAAAAGTGCTTTTATAATTTCCAAGTTTTTTTTTTTTTAAATTTGCCGGATGGTCCCATAATCTATAGTCATCCCATTTGACATCATGCAATTGACATAGTCATAGCTCATAGTCGGATCGCCAGTGAAATCTAATTATACTGGTAGATATATTTTGGCAAAATTTTCGGACTAACTGAAAGAAAGACAACTAAATTTCGCCAACATTCGACACAGATTTGTACATTCATCAAACTAACAGTCTTTGAACTCTTACAAACAGAACATTATGTGGAAGATGCGATGCATCTTCGTAAGTAACTTTGATGGATGGAGAGAAATTCGATGAAGACGCCGGGGCGCTGCCGGGTCTGCTCAGCTGGAAGAATTGCTGCATTATATCTGCACAATCCGATGCCAACACGCCACGTCGGATTGTCATATTTGGGTGGAATGGGTGGACAGGAGGAGCTGGTTTTTCCGAGTGTTCCGAGCTTCGAGCTATTTCCTTCACCCCCATCAGGAAAAAGTCTGCAAGCATATTTATAGGTTGATAAGATAAGGTGCAATTGAAGAACACAAATCGCATACCTTATCCAGTTCGGGGTTACTTAGAAGGACACAACAGGCATACCTTATCCAGCTGCCATCAGCTCCGAGAAGCTTATTTGGAGCTCCCCATACAACAGTGTCGACTCTTGCTTGGAGTATTGCTCCAGCACGGTTCGGGCACGGTTCAAGTGTCACATACAGAATAGTCTCCTGAGACATCAGAAAACAAGAGTCAAGTCTAAGGTGGGATGGCATGGCTTCCTTCATTGGTAAGTAGTAAGTTCAGTTACATATAAACCATTGTCAACAAAACACTTCCACAGTTATGAATGTCGTTATCATTGTATAAATTTCATGATAAATGTGACTGACATCGCTTCCATTTTACAACTTAGGGAGTTTTTTAATATCCAATAGAAATGCAGATATTTGACGTTTAATGAAAAAAGAAAGACTGCTCTCTAACTTTGCAATGTCATCATGCAGACACAGAAGCCAGAAGGGAATTTTTAATGGAGAGGAAGAAAAGCATGATTCCATGACTAGAATATGTCCCTTCAGATCATCAATATGCGTGTATATATATATTGAAATGGGTACTAACAACTAAATAACAGAGAAATTACCGAAAGCCTCCATGACCGAAGAACATTTGAAGCTTCCCGTATGCATATCATTTCTGCATGGGCAGTTGAACCCGTAATTCTTCCACTCTGATACACACATCAGTGTAACTATCCAGAAGAAAGCATTTAGCTATACACATAAGCTAATAGAACTCACAGGTTACATCCACGTGCAATAATCTTGGCCTTGTGGTTGAGTATGACTTAAGGGAGGATTTCGATGTGGATACAAATGCGGATGAAGTTTGATCCGACATTGAATTCATTATGCTACGTTTGAGTTGTCTTTGTGATAAAGTAATTCTTGGCGGTTGTTGGAATTCATCTCCCTTGATATATTGAACACGAAGTAAACAAAAAAGTGGTAAATGTTGATCGTTCATCTTTTGTATTATTGATTCTTAGACTAGGGTTGTACATGTGAAAAAAATCATCTTCTTGCAATATATTCTCTTGAAAAAAATCTTCTGGCATTGTACCAATAAATTCATAGTTCAACGTCTAAGATTGATATTAGCCCGTCATTGCCAGCAGTATAGTGATTGCTAACCCGATCGTAACCCAGAATCCTGATATCCCTCCTTTCTGGTGGAGTGCATTTCCTCCGTTCTATGAGACAAAAAAGAGAAATGTCATGGAAAAAACTTCAACGTTGTCAAAGTAACATCTATAAAATTTGAGTTCCGTCATGCAAATATGGTGTTCTATGGTAATAAGAGTAAGAGCTGGTTAAATTCTTTACCAAATTCAAACTTGGTGATGGGGCCGGTGTTGTATCGTCCTCTGTATCTGTCACCGTAGGTGGTGCTGGGGGACTTTGTACAGTTGGTGCAGGTGCTGGTGCATGATGATGATGATGCTTGTGCCTGTGCTTGTGCTTGTGCTTCCCCTTGTGTTTGGGTGGAGCAGGTGACGGTGCTTGCACTGGTTGTGAAGCTGGTGGCACAATAACTGGTGCCGGCGCCGATACTGGGGGTGCTTTTGATGGTGAGGGCACTGGTGCTACTTTAGCTGGTGCCGGTGCAGGAGTTGCTTTAACAGGAGCTGGGGCTTGAACTGGTGTTGGAGATGCAGGTGGCGCCGCTACAGGAGGTGGCAATGTTGGTGTCGAAACAGGTGGTGATGGCGGCAGATTCGGTGGCTGTGATGGAGTTGACACAGGTGGACTTTGGGGTAGCGGGGGTGGGACTGCTGGGCTTTTGGATGGTGCTACCTTAGGGGAAGGTGATGCGGGTGTGGTGGTTGGTGGGGTTGCTGCTGCATTTACAGGCGGTTGTGTTACTGCGGTTGGTGCAGTAGAAGGTGGTGGGGTTGTAGTCGGCAGAGTAGCCGGTGCAGCAGGTGTGGTAGTAGGCGGGGGCGTTGCAGCTGGCAAAGTAGAGGGTGCGGCTGCCGGTGTCTGTGCACCGATAAGTATTACCTGAAAGCTGAGGCAACATAGAACGAAAGCCAGCAAAATCGAAACCATTTTTGGAAGACGAATGCCAGGGAACAGCATTGGAGGGTTGTCGGTTATATATCAGGTTTGTGAGGAGAGAAAAATGCAGTTTGGTGAAACAATTGAAGTGGGGAGAGATGTAATTTTCATGTGATGGGAACTTCTCTGCTAATCATTTGGCGAGCAAATGTTGTTAATGAAGTTGAGAAGCTGGCCAAGAAATTGACAAAAGTCTCGCGGCACAAATGTAGAAGAAACGTCTAATTTTGATCTTAACAGCAAAGCTTAACTCTGGTAGGAGGTGTCTATCCGTCCTTTCTGAAAGCAACGTCCTCAATCCTCAATTCAACACCCTTCGTAACACGGGACGTTGTGATGGCAGTCATGTCTCATGCAAGTTACTCTCCTATTAAGCGCAGATGACCGCACGGCATTTATTTGTTTGTTTATCATTCATTTGGTAATGGCTCACTGTCAAAGGGAGGTAGGAGGCACTGTGATTAAAACAAAGGATGGGCAAACGAAGGCCAACAATAATCCAACGTGAATATCATGAATAAAAGCTATATTTAAAATTAAATAAATTAAAAAAAAAAAAAAAAGAGACACTATCTAGAACATAAAAAAAAATTGGATGCTCCGGTGTATCGGGTACTTTGGGCGTTTTAACTGTTTTTAGATCTTTATTTTTGTATTTTCAAACAAAGATCTAACGGTTAAAATAGGGGTGTGATATCCACACATCCCATTTTACTTCTCACACACCTTTTTAATTTTCAGCAGTCGGATTGAATGAATTGAAGAAGATCAAATGACAGAAATTATCAAGGGGTGTATGAGAAGTGAAATGTGGTGTGTGAATAGCACATTCCCTAAAATATCCGAAGTACTGAATACTCACCTAAGAAAGTACCCTAGAGCATTGTCCCATTTACGCGGCCTTGCTTGTAATGCTAGGTTTCTGTAAATACTTTTGGAACACGCTTTTGTTAAAATCGCAATTAAATGTTTATTAAAAATTCATACAGCTTTTTAAAACAAATTGATAAGGGCTTCTTTGAAAAGTGCTTTTATAATTTCCAAGTTTTTTTTTTTTTAAATTTGCCGGATGGTCCCATAATCTATAGTCATCCCATTTGACATCATGCAATTGACATAGTCATAGCTCATAGTCGGATCGCCAGTGAAATCTAATTATACTGGTAGATATATTTTGGCAAAATTTTCGGACTAACTGAAAGAAAGACAACTAAATTTCGCCAACATTCGACACAGATTTGTACATTCATCAAACTAACAGTCTTTGAACTCTTACAAACAGAACATTATGTGGAAGATGCGATGCATCTTCGTAAGTAACTTTGATGGATGGAGAGAAATTCGATGAAGACGCCGGGGCGCTGCCGGGTCTGCTCAGCTGGAAGAATTGCTGCATTATATCTGCACAATCCGATGCCAACACGCCACGTCGGATTGTCATATTTGGGTGGAATGGGTGGACAGGAGGAGCTGGTTTTTCCGAGTGTTCCGAGCTTCGAGCTATTTCCTTCACCCCCATCAGGAAAAAGTCTGCAAGCATATTTATAGGTTGATAAGATAAGGTGCAATTGAAGAACACAAATCGCATACCTTATCCAGTTCGGGGTTACTTAGAAGGACACAACAGGCATACCTTATCCAGCTGCCATCAGCTCCGAGAAGCTTATTTGGAGCTCCCCATACAACAGTGTCGACTCTTGCTTGGAGTATTGCTCCAGCACGGTTCGGGCACGGTTCAAGTGTCACATACAGAATAGTCTCCTGAGACATCAGAAAACAAGAGTCAAGTCTAAGGTGGGATGGCATGGCTTCCTTCATTGGTAAGTAGTAAGTTCAGTTACATATAAACCATTGTCAACAAAACACTTCCACAGTTATGAATGTCGTTATCATTGTATAAATTTCATGATAAATGTGACTGACATCGCTTCCATTTTACAACTTAGGGAGTTTTTTAATATCCAATAGAAATGCAGATATTTGACGTTTAATGAAAAAAGAAAGACTGCTCTCTAACTTTGCAATGTCATCATGCAGACACAGAAGCCAGAAGGGAATTTTTAATGGAGAGGAAGAAAAGCATGATTCCATGACTAGAATATGTCCCTTCAGATCATCAATATGCGTGTATATATATATTGAAATGGGTACTAACAACTAAATAACAGAGAAATTACCGAAAGCCTCCATGACCGAAGAACATTTGAAGCTTCCCGTATGCATATCATTTCTGCATGGGCAGTTGAACCCGTAATTCTTCCACTCTGATACACACATCAGTGTAACTATCCAGAAGAAAGCATTTAGCTATACACATAAGCTAATAGAACTCACAGGTTACATCCACGTGCAATAATCTTGGCCTTGTGGTTGAGTATGACTTAAGGGAGGATTTCGATGTGGATACAAATGCGGATGAAGTTTGATCCGACATTGAATTCATTATGCTACGTTTGAGTTGTCTTTGTGATAAAGTAATTCTTGGCGGTTGTTGGAATTCATCTCCCTTGATATATTGAACACGAAGTAAACAAAAAAGTGGTAAATGTTGATCGTTCATCTTTTGTATTATTGATTCTTAGACTAGGGTTGTACATGTGAAAAAAATCATCTTCTTGCAATATATTCTCTTGAAAAAAATCTTCTGGCATTGTACCAATAAATTCATAGTTCAACGTCTAAGATTGATATTAGCCCGTCATTGCCAGCAGTATAGTGATTGCTAACCCGATCGTAACCCAGAATCCTGATATCCCTCCTTTCTGGTGGAGTGCATTTCCTCCGTTCTATGAGACAAAAAAGAGAAATGTCATGGAAAAAACTTCAACGTTGTCAAAGTAACATCTATAAAATTTGAGTTCCGTCATGCAAATATGGTGTTCTATGGTAATAAGAGTAAGAGCTGGTTAAATTCTTTACCAAATTCAAACTTGGTGATGGGGCCGGTGTTGTATCGTCCTCTGTATCTGTCACCGTAGGTGGTGCTGGGGGACTTTGTACAGTTGGTGCAGGTGCTGGTGCATGATGATGATGATGCTTGTGCCTGTGCTTGTGCTTGTGCTTCCCCTTGTGTTTGGGTGGAGCAGGTGACGGTGCTTGCACTGGTTGTGAAGCTGGTGGCACAATAACTGGTGCCGGCGCCGATACTGGGGGTGCTTTTGATGGTGAGGGCACTGGTGCTACTTTAGCTGGTGCCGGTGCAGGAGTTGCTTTAACAGGAGCTGGGGCTTGAACTGGTGTTGGAGATGCAGGTGGCGCCGCTACAGGAGGTGGCAATGTTGGTGTCGAAACAGGTGGTGATGGCGGCAGATTCGGTGGCTGTGATGGAGTTGACACAGGTGGACTTTGGGGTAGCGGGGGTGGGACTGCTGGGCTTTTGGATGGTGCTACCTTAGGGGAAGGTGATGCAGGTGTGGTGGTTGGTGGGGTTGCTGCTGCATTTATAGGCGGTTGTGTTACTGCGGTTGGTGCAGTAGAAGGTGGTGGAGTTGTAGTCGGCAGAGTAGCCGGTGCAGCAGGTGTGGTAGTAGGCGGGGGCGTTGCAGCTGGCAAAGTAGAGGGTGCGGCTGCCGGTGTCTGTGCACCGGTAAGTATTACTTGAAAGCTGAGGCAACATAGAACGAAAGCCAGCAAAATCGAAACCATTTTTGGAAGACGAATTCCAGCGAACAGCATTGGAGGGTTGTCGGTTATATATCAGGTTTGTGAGTAGAGAAAAATGCAGTTTGGTGAAACAATTGAAGTGGGGAGAGATGTAATTTTCATGTGATGGGAACTTCTCTGCTAATCATTTGGCGAGCAAATGTTGTTAATGAAGTTGAGAAGCTGGCCAAGAAATTGACAAAAGTCTCGCGGCACAAATGTAGAAGAAACGTCTAATTTTGATCTTAACAGCAAAGCTTAACTCTGGTAGGAGGTATCTATCAGCCCTTTCTGAAAGCAAGGTCCTCAATCCTCAATGCAACACCCTTGGTAACACAGGACGTTGCGGTGACAGTACTGTGTCATGCAAGTTACTCTCCTATTAAGCACAGGATGACCGTAGGTGTATTTATTTGTTTGTTTATTATTCATTTGGTAATGTCTCACTGTCAAAGGGAGGTAGGAGGCACTGTGATTAAAACAAAGGATGGCCAAACAAAGGCCAACAATAATCCAACATGAATATCATGAATAAAAGCTATAGTTAAAAAAAAAAAAAAAAAAAAAAAGGACACTATCTAGAACATCAAAAAAATTTGGGTGTTCTGGTGTATTAGGTACTTTGGGCGTTTTAACCGTATTTAAATCTTTATTTTTGTATTTTTAAACAAAGATCTAACGGTTAAAATATCTGAAGTACTGAATACTCACCCAAGAAAGTACCCTAGAGCATTGTCACATTTACATGGCCTTGCTTGTAAACGCTAGGCTTCTGTAAGTACTTTTGGCACATGCTTTTGTTAAAATCGCAATTAAATGTTTATTAAAAATTTTGATAAGTGCTTCTCCAAAAAGTGCTTTTATAATGTCCAAGTATTTTTTCAAAAAAATTTTGCCGGATGGTCCCATAATCTATAGTCATCCCATTTGACATCATGCACGTGACATAGTCATAGCTCATATTCGGATCACCAGTGAAATCTAATTATACTGGTTGATATATTTTGGCAAAATTTTCGAACTAACTGAGAGAAAGACAACTAAATTTCGCCCAAAATTCGACATAGATTTGTACATTCATCAAACTAACAGTCTTTGAACTCTTACAAACAGAACATTATGTGGAAGATGCGATGCATCTTCGTAAGTAACTTTGATGGATGGAGAGAAATTCGATGAAGACGCGGGGGCGCCGCTGCCGGGTCTGCTTGCTTTTCCTTCTTCCTTCTCCTCAGCTGGAAGAATTGCTGCATTATATCTGCACACTCCGATGCCAACACGCCACGTCTTATTGTCATATTTGGGTGGAATGGGTGGACAGGAGGAGCTGCTTTGTCCGAGTGTTCCGAGCTATTTCCTTCACCCCCATCAGAAAAAAGTCTGCAAGCATATTTACAGGTTGATAAGATAAGGAGCAATTGAATAACAAAACTCGCATACCTTATCCAGTTAGGGGTTACTTAGAAGGGCACAGCTCGCATACCTTATCCAGCTGCCATCAGCTCCGAGAAGCTTATTTGGAGCTCCCCATACAACAGTGTCGACTCTTGCTTGGAGTATTGCTCCAGCACACATTGGGCACGGTTCAAGTGTTACATACAGAGTAGTCTCCTGAGACATCAGAAAACAAGAGTTAAGTCTAAGGTGGGATGGCCTGGCTTCCTTCATCGGCAAGTAGTAAGTTGAGTTACATATAAACCAATGTCAACAAAACACTTCCACAGTTATGAATATTGTTATCATTGTATAAATTTCATGATAAATGTGACTGACATGGCTTCCACTTTACAGCTTAGGGAGTTTTTTAATATCCAATAGAAATGCAGATATTTGATGTTTAATGAAAAAAGAAAGACTGCTCTCTAACTTTGCAAGGTCATCATGCAGACACAGAAGCCAGAAGGGAATTTTTAATGGAGAGGAAGAAAAGCATGATTCCATGACTAGAATATGTCCATTCAGATCATCAATATGCATGTATATATATATTGAAATGGGTACTAACAACTAAATAACAGAAAAATTACCGAAAGCCTCCATGACCGAAGAACATTTGAAGCTTCCCGTATGCATATCATTTCTGCATGGGCAGTTGAATCCCGTAATTCTTCCACTCTGATACACACATCAGTTTAAATATCCAGAAGAAAGCATTTAACTATAAAATATAAATATAAGCTAATAGAACTCACAGGTTACATCCACGTGCAATAATCTTCCCTTGTTGTACCAAAACAGCCCCGACAGGTACCTCCCAATTATCAGCAGCCTTCTTAGCTTCGAGAAGTGCTTCTCTCATAAACATTTCATCCATTTTTCTTTGTTCAATTTCAAGTGTATGTGCTTCTTCCCATTCGTCAAATCTGTCTCTGAGGACTTGCGTACTCCTCTGAATCTTTCTTTGTTTCAATTCCCCACCCGTTTGCACATTGTCTGATACTCCTTCATTCAACTTCTGACAGCCAAATTGGTCCATGCGCTCCATTGAACCACTTCCAGAGACAATGTTACCGGCATTTGAAATTTCTTCTACAACAGCAGGCTTTACGCCACTAGTAGTTAGTGGTTGAGATGGCTCCACTTTTTCAATGCCAGAAGAAGAACCTCGAAAACTCTTTTGATTCTCTTTTGAACCCAAAGATCTCTCACTAGAAGATGTGGAAATGACTTTTGATGTCAGCCCACTTTCTTCTTTATTAGGAGAAGGCGGTGTGCCTGCTTCAAGATATCTTACTTTGTCCTTTGATCTCAATTTTCCACTTTGAGGAAATGATTTAGACAGTTGCAGCTGATGTTGCACGTCTTTTTCCCTTTTTGTGTTCTTTTCATTGTTGTCCTCGGTCTCATGGCCAGAAAACCATGCCTCACTACTTGCAGATTCATTTGACGAAATCCTTCCACCCAACTTCACAGCAGAATGAGGGGTCTCAGCATGCGAACTCCACCTCAGCCTAACAATATCTGCAACAATGTTCCATATGGATCTGCCAGTTCTCTTGACAACGGCATCCCCACTTGTTGTAGTAGCCTCTGATTTTTCTAACTTGGGGGTTTTAAGAACAGATGTGTCTGTCACATCCCACATTTCATCTGCAGGCCCCTTGGTTCCAGAACCTACAGATGAACGCCTTGTGTCATTTCCCTTCGTCTGAGAGTCTTCAGACCTATTTTGACTAAAATCCATTTGCCCATTCTTCTCACCTCCAGGCACCAATTTTGCTTCAGAAACTGTATTTGCATCCTTATTTTTGGAAGTTGAGACTTCATGTCTTGCTCTTTCAGAGAACTCCCCAACAAACTGTGAAGATGACTTCTCCAAACGGTGAGCTGAGTCCAAAGCATCTTCAGGATTAACGAGGTATAAAATCTCCCCTTGAGTCTGAGTGTTTCCATTTCCGCTACTTGAGACAGTATTCTCGTTCTGGTTTTCAGAAGTTGAGACTTCATGCCTTACTTTCTGAACAAAACCCCTGACAAACTGTGAAGATGATTTCTCCAAATGATAAGTTGAACCCAGAGCATCTTCAGGAATGAGGTATAAAATCTCCCCCTGAGTCTCGGAGTTTCCACTTCCACAGGATGATTCTTGGTGCAACGCAGAAGTTTGTTTTCCTGAATGAGTACGCAAGGCAGGTGAACCACCATCTAGAATTTCTTCAGAAACTCCCTGAGTTGCCGTCCCACTTGATGACTCGATGCGCAGCGATCCTCTAGCTATCAATTGAGAAGGGGGAGGCAGCAGCATTGCCCGTGGGCTTCTCTTATGCCCCTCAACATTATCCGGTTGCTTTGTAGCTTGGGAAACCACATCCAAAGATGCTTGGAAACTAGAGGCTTCTCCCGAGTCACCTTGGGCCTCTTTTCTGGGTTTAACTTGTATGCGCTTTTCATCAGCGGTTCCTTTTCCGGATAGATTTCTCTGAAAAGCCTCCTCTTCTATTTTGGGACATGGCTGTGATGACTCCCCACTTGGATTAGGGACCAAGTTTGACTGCCCTACCTGGTTTGTAATTCTAGTTTCAGGCTGAGCAATGTTGGCCCTTTCAATACTACTGTCACAAGTTTCTGATACTTCAGTGATTTGTGGGGACTTTCTTCCCGAGTCAACGAGTCCAATGACCTGCTGGCCTATTTCTTGGCGTTGCGCGTCTGTCTCATTTGCTGAATTCGACAACATATTTGCTTTTTCTTCCTGATAAATCCTTCTTATATCAGTCTCCCTCCGCCTATCAGAGATCCTTTGAACATCAACAACTCGAATTTGTGAGATTTTTGAAATCTTTTGGTGGTCTCTGTTTAACTCTTCTTGTTGACCGATGTATCCAGCTGTGTCATAACATTCCTCTTGTCTTTCCTGCACCAAGTTTGTAGCTATCGCTAGGTTTTCCTGGGACAAGAAAGTTGTTTCAACCTCACTTCCATGGATTTCTGATTCATTGCGCTCTTGAAATTTTCTTCTAGAATCAGTCACACCAACCCCAACAACTTGGTTACCTATTTGACTATATTGTTCTCTTGTTCCCTTAGTCAAATATGAACTCTCTCCCTCATCATCAAATTGCTTGCGGGATCCAGAGGCCTCTCCTAACTCACTTTGATTGGTCTTCGACACTCTTGAAGGCATTTCTGAGGATTTCCCACCAGCCTCGGTTTCTTCAGCTACTACCTCTGTAAGCTTCTTTTCTGTCTTCTTCCTCCAATCCCACATGACACCACCATCAACTACAGCACTTCTTTGTTTTGTTGTTTCTCCTTTGCCCTCGGAATCGTCTCTATACTTCCTGTTATCTTCAATGACCTGCCCATCAAATCTACCTCCAATATCAAATTTTGAATCCTCGTACACACTTGAAGCTGATTCCCCAAAGAGGCCATGCTTATCCTGAGCATCTGCCTCACTTCCGAAATCGCCTGAAGATGACAAAGAGTAATAAGACGAACTAGAACCTACTTTCATTCCACTACGATTCTCACCACTCAAAATCATTCCCCTCTCTTCTTTCTGTCTGAAATCCCCTTCACTCAAGTCAACAGTGGCTGATCCAAATTGGCGCTTCAAATTACTCTCCGAAGTACTCCCCCTAACATTACTTTTCTTCTTCCTACTGTTACACTCACTACTATTGTCTTGTTCGATATCCACTTGTACGCCCTTAGACGAACTCCCATTTTTTTCTCTACCATCAACACTCCGCCTCTCCACTTCTACTCTCTTAGACAAACCGCCATTTCTCTCTCTACCACTAAAACTCCTCCTACTCTCATCTTCTACTCTCTTGGATGAACCGACATTTCTCTCTCTACCAATCGATATCCTCCTACTCTCCTCTTCTGCTCTCTTAGATGAACTCTCATGTCTCTCTCTACCAATCAAACTCGTCCTCTCCTGTTCCATTCTCTTCGACGAACTAGCTTTTCTCTCTCTACCGATCAAACTCCTCCTACTCTCCTCTTCTACTCTCTTAGATGAACTGACAATTCTCCCTCGGCCACTCAAACTCCTCCTACCCTCCACCTCCACTCTCTTAAACGAAACCCCATTCCCCCCTCTCCAAAAACACTCCTCACCCACTTCCTCCTCACTCAACAAGCTGAGCATAGCCTCGGCATCATCGAGATCACCCGAATCATAAACTCCACCCTCTCCCTCCCCATCAACCACACAACTACACCTCCCCTTCCTTCTCCTCCCCCTCCTATCACACACACTCCTCTCCCTAACTGAGCAAGGGAGCTCACAGCAACCACAGTCAGGCCTACATTCCTGAACACGATAACCACACCGGTCCATGCCACCCAAAACTAACCTTCTAGAAGCTGACCATTGAAGCAATGTGGATTGCCTCAAACCATACAAGTAACACGGGTTTATCCGCACTCTACGGATTGAAAATTCACAACAATTACAACAACAACACGATTTGGATGATGAACAATGAATTGGGTTTATTGGGTTCCCTTCAAATCTTTCATTCAACAAGTAAGAGTAATCATTGAAGGAATAGGACAAGGAGCCTTGGCTTCTCACAGAATATAAACTTGAGCTAAAATATGTGTTCTGCATATCTACCGAGAGAGAGAGAGAGAGAGAGAGAGAGAGGAGGAGGAGGAAGCTTACCTTCGAATTGAGAAGTGGGTTTTGGAGGGTTCGTGAGAGCGAAGCTCCGAGTGAAGGAAAGGTGTGGTTTTTGGGTGGATCAAAATCCAGATTGCTAAGCTGGAAAATGAACGAGAGCAGAACAGAGCCACCTAGGAGAGCGATTCACAGTTGAGTTGACTCGTTGGGTACACTAACTCGGTCAATTTTTGGGCTCAAACATATGTTTGGACCGAGTAGTTTTTTGACACAATATTTTCTGGACCGGAAATTGGATGGAAGGTTAGTGTGGGTTTTTAGTGGGCTTAATGCTTGGTGGACACTAAGTTACCAACAAATGAACCCAATTTCTTGTTCATTGGGCTCATTAATTTTCAGTTTTTATGACCGTAATTCAATTTGCAGGTAGACCCCGTGTCCAAACAAAAAAATTCGTGTTGGCGTGTCTGATCTCGTCATTTGTATCACAAAAATATAAAATTTTCTCTATCAATCTCATCCAATACCACGTAATCATATATATTATATATTGAAAGAATTATCCAAGTCAAAAAGTCCTTCCGAATATCTTCTCGAGACATCCAACTAACTTTATCAACAACAAAATCATATTAATTTGTCTCTGTTTATGTAATATCTAAGAAGTTTTATGTGAGTTCTTTTATAACGACTGACTTTGCATACAACCGGTATAAAAATGCAAACTTTTCGTTACCATTATTTCGGTGGTGTTATAATGACATTGGAGTCGAAATCTTCAAACGTGCAAACGCAAAATTAATATGGATCCGACCAAGTTAATTTTGCTTATCGCATGTATGAAGATAACTTGAGTTGAGGGGAGGGTGGGAAGATAACTATTTTTTTCAAAAAGGGATTAGTTGTGGTTTCACCATTGCAATTTACTTTTTTAGGAATCGGGAAGATTCAAAGAGGTTTTTTAGTCTCCCCTAACTACTATCGTGTGATTCATATGCATCAAGAATAAAAAACAGAACGTACTATATGAAATACAAACATAGAATTCGTTTCTAACCACCAGATCGCCTCATAGTGGATATAACTAATTAACTACCAATAATCTATCATCCTCTATTTCAATCAATTAATCAGTCATGAAAGAAAGGATAAATAACAATTAATAAAAAAATAATGACCAATATAATATCTAATCGTAATATGAAAGCAACTTTCTACTTACTACTTTGGCTTGCTTCCCCCATTTGTATAATCTACTGACCCCTATAAACAATCCCAAACAAGCAACTGAGCTGAACAAGTGTATAATTAACCAGCTCCACCAATTATTTTCCATCCATTAATGTCAACTCTCCCCCTTACGTTACATGACATAAACATTTTTATACAATATGATTATTTAAATCGTGCTTGAGCCAATGTTGTAACATGTATAAAAAAAAATTAGGCAATACCAGAATGACTAAATTTAGAGATAAAATTTGCAAAACTAAATGATGTGTCACTAATAAGAATGAACACGTTTATTAACGATTAAGTAATAATTCAGTTATCAACTTCCATATCATTTAGTTTGCAAAATCTTGTCTACAAATTTAGCATTACTCAAAAAGATTTATAAGATAAAATAAACTTGGCCTCTAGGGTTTCTACACTTGTTCAAATTCAAGAGTGCCCATTTACGGAAGTTGCCATATTTGTCCATGCATGGTTGGTGGATGTGTAACGCCACAAAAGACCTTCTGCCTTGGATGATGTTTGGTAGGTCACCTTAATCCTTATGAAAGTCCTTCGATCAAACAAATGGAACTCCACTTCAACAACAAAAAAATTTCTACCTGTGAATTTGGATGGATATTGTTCCTGATATTGACACTTTCATGATTTCATTCTAGACGTAATACAAGTTATTTTAGTATATTTCGAAGTTTTGACCGTTACATCTTAATTTTTTGTCAAATATACAAGGATCAAAATATAACGATTAAAATTTTTAAAATATAAAATTATAATGCGAAGCACTAGAGAGTTTTCGGGGTTATACATGGGATTGGAAGAGTGATACATTTTCTTTTACCAGCATGTCCTTCAAATTTGGATGGTGTATAGTCAGTTGTCATCCGAAATTTGTACTCAATCTTAATTAACATCATTTGCACAACAATTAACCCCTAAACCTAATGAAATATAACACTTTATTTATCCTTATTTAGGACAAAACATATAGGTATCACCGAGTTCAAATTGAACTTACTTTTAAGAGATTCTGAATAGAGCATGTCTTGAGCGATTTGATTTAGGAAAATAAATTGAATTAGTTGGTTTTGTTTTCTTTTGTCAATCCAAGCCTTCTAAAAAGTCTTCCCTTCTAGACATCCAAGCGTGGCACGAAAGGTTGCCAAACCACACGTAGCATGATATAACAACATCAGCTCGACAAGCACATCACATTAGAAATTGAGCTGCTTCTATTTTCACATGCAAGTCGCGTCCACTTTGTTCCACGTTCCACACAATGGAACATTAACTAATTAGCATAATCTCAAGTATGATAAATGGAAAATTTGTAGTATCTTTCAGGCTATTTTGTATATTGAAATTTCTTATCATTGATTAAAATTTAGGGAACTTTAACGAAAAGTTCTCGGTACTATTTATTTTAATGAAAAATCATATTTTTACACTAAAAAATCAATCTTGGTATTATTCATTTTACACTTTATTTTGTCTTTATCGTTAAAATTCAAAGTTTTCAAGCCATTTCATTAGTTTTCCTTTTAACGGTAAAAATTTGAAGTATAAAATAAACGGAAAACCAATGAAAAGAGCTTAAAAACTTTGAATTTTAACGATAAGGACAAAATAAAAGGTAAAGTGAATAGTACCAGGATTGACTTTTTAGTTTAAAAATATGATTTTTCATTAAATTAAACAGTATAGGGAGCTTTTCGTTAAAATTCTCAAAAATAAATTAAAACATAATAGAATTTGTGTAGGATGAATCAAATTAGCATGTATATATAACATTATTACGTATGCACATACGTCAAGAATAGACTTAGCGATTATTAAATAAGATTGATTGAGAAGACCAATAGAATTTATATGTGTGCATCTATAAATTGTATGATTGATTGAGAAGACCAATAGAATTTAAAATACATGTGCACATTATATTTATATAAGTTGGTGGAAAAAGCAAAAGAACCCATAACCCACACAGCTTTATAATATTACACGACTAGCAGCCAATTGACGAGAGATTTTTCAGTGGTTTAGAAAGACGGTTCAATATGTTAAGTGTAATAATATAATTAGTTATAAATTTGAATTATAATTAATTGTATTATTACACCTAACATATCAAATCTTATTTCAGCACATTGAGATATTTCTCCTAACTCACCATTCCATCAAAAGCCGCATGGCCCTTCGTTCCCTGGCTAACTCACTTTAATACAACCTAATTAATAAGTAGTTGAATTATTCAAACCCAGAACCCTAGCTAGCTCACAACTCCTGCACGTTACATTTCTTGAAGCTTAGGTTATGAAATAATCGTGCATATTCCACTGCTACCAGTACTAGGCATATATGAAGCTTCCGTTCCGAGTTCCGAAACGCGGTTAATATAAAACCGATACCTCCCAAGTAGTCAATCTTTTTTCGTATGCAATAAAAAACACTCGGACCTTTCCATCTCCAAGTCATGCTTGACCATGAGAATAAAAATCGAGTTATAACTTCTCTATGGTGCTTGACTTTGATGCCAAGGATCTAGTATCTACATTGAAAAAATAGATCTTGACCTAGTATACAAGTTTTGGAGATAATTTTTCAATGTGCTCAAAACATGGAATAATACACCACGTGTCACTGTACAAGTAGTGAGATATTTGTGTAATAACTCAAAAAATAGAACTTTTCTCCACTTATATAATAACACGTGGTGTACCGCTCGTGAAATTGGTACCAAGTGGAATACCCTACAATAAAAACTTAGAAGCAACTATACTGACTAGTCAGATGAACTAGTCAACTAAGTACAGGTTGTTAGATATCCACAAGCATATAAACCAAGTAAACTGATACTGCTAAAGCAAGACAAATGATCTCCATTTATTGTTGTAGCTTTTGTTCTTGAGTTAAGTTTACTTAGTTAACAAAGTGTTAATACTAACACACCCTACAAAGTTTATCTCTAACAATGATTATTTGGACATAAACGTAACTTTGCAAAGTATTGACACACAAGGAAGTTTTTGGCCGGAAAAAACCCACCTATGGGTAAAAAACCGAGGACTCTCCACTGAGTCCAATCCATTAGTGTAAACAATGTTCATACAAAGACCACACAAACTCTGTTGATGCACAAAATCGGCGAGGACTTTGGTACAATAGAAAGTGTCAAGTTTGTGACCTTCGCTAGGTTGCTTCGGTCACTAGTGTGGATAAATATGTAAATAGATAGAGATAGGGAATCAAACATAAGATGTATGTGGTTCACCCAGATTGGTTACGTCCACGGAGTAGAAGAGTTCTCATTAATTGTGAAGGGTTTACACAAGTATATAGGTTCAAGCTCTTCTTTAGTGAGTACTGGTGAATGATTTAGTACTAATGACATTAGGAAATATTGTGGAAAAATGATCTTCTTTTATAGAAAAGAGTTTCTAGCTTTGTTCTGACATTAACACATGTCGTGTTATGATTGACTTCTGATGTTGACACGTGTTGCGCTATGATTGGCTTCTGATGTCGACACATGTCGCGCTGTGATTGGCCCTCTGGTTTGAGGGAAACTCTTCTGGGTCCTTGACGGTATAACGTTGACCGGTGTTCAGTAGTTTCGGGATTGGTCAAGTATGGTACAAACAGTGCTCCCCTAAGTTCCCGAGTGAGGGAAGCTCCTCGGTTAAGGACTTGCAAGATCTAAGCCACTGAGTAATCACGAAACTTCTAAGTACCAAAGTGTGGTATCGTTTTGACTTGCCTTATTTGTCTCATAGGTAGATGTGGCATATTCTCTGAAAGTACTTTTCCTCCATCCAGGGGTGGTATCTTTAACTGGTGGAGATGCATAAGGTAATGTATCAATTTCACTTGAAGCTTACTTGTAGTTTCAGGCTTGGTCAAGTGCGATACAAACCATGTAGCAGACGGTGCCAAATGTTGATGCACAAAATCGGCGAGGACTTTGGTACAATAGAAAATGTCAAGTTTGTGACCTTCGCTAGGTTGATCCGGTCACTAGTGTGGATAAGTATGTAAATGGATAGAGACAGGGAAGCAAACACAAGATGTACGTGATTCACCCAGATTGGCTACGTCTACGGAGTAGTGGAGTTCTCATTTAGGGGTGGGCACGAGTCGAGCCCATTTTTGGAGGGACCGGACCGGACCTGTGTGAATAGGAAATGGGTCGGGCCGGGGATAACAATTTGTAATATAGGAACCGGACCTAATCCGGCCCAGTTGAAACGGGCCGATTCCGGCCAGGTCCACGGGTCCTAGGTTTTTTTTTGTTAAATATATTATAAAAAAAATAAAAAAAAAACCGTAACATTTGCGATTTTGCACAAATTCAACATTTGCATAGTTTTGCACATATTCAATTCAGCATTTGCACAGATTCAACATTTACACATGTTTTGAGAATCAGAGATTGAGATTGGGGTATGAGATCGAGAGGGATGAGATCGAGATTGAGGTCTGAGAGTGAGAATAAGAGAAATAGGGTGCGGGGAGAGTTGGGTGGCAACCCGGGATAGAGAGAAGGTGGGGGCTTGAGTGTGCATTGGGCCTGAGAGTGAGAACAAAAGAGAGTTTGTACATGGGTAATAATAAAGGGCAGATCACAAATGCAATGAACGGTCCGGGCCAAGGGCCATTTTTTCTAATTTTTGGAATCGGCTTGCCCTGTTATTTTTAAGAAACAGGCCTAGCCTGCCCCGTTTTGTATTTTTAATTTTTGGACCCGCCCTGATCCACAAAGAACCGGCCTACCCCGCGAGTCCATGAACCGTTTGCCCACCCCTATTCTCATTAATTGTGAAAGGTTTACACAAGTACATAGGTTCAAACTCTCCTTTAGTGAGTACTAGTGAATGATTTAGTACAAATGACATTAGCAAATATTGTGGGAGAATGATCTCCTTTTATAGAAAATAGTTTCTAACTATGTTCTGACATTGACACGTGTCGTGTTGTGATTAGATTCTGATGTTAACACGTGTCGCGCTATGATTGGCTTTTGATGTCGACATGTGTCGCGCTGTGATTGACCTCCTGGTTGGAGGGAAACTCTTCTGAGTCCTTGGCGGTATAACGTTGACCGATGCTCGGTAGTTTTAGGATTGGTCAAGTATGGTACAAACAAACTCAATTCTTAGATCCCTATCTATAGAGCAACTTTACCTTTGTGCAACCTTGCCTTACACGAGACAGACTCCTTCAGTCTTCACAAAGTGCCAGCTCCTCCTGAGCTCATCACTTTGTGGCATTGAGATCAACACGATCAATGAAATGATGTGATGTTATGATGTGCTCATGAAATGAGGATTCAACGACTAGTCAGGTTCTCTAGTCAAACAGTTAAAGAAGAACCTAACATGAAGCCAAATGCTTAGTCTAAGAAAGATATGAAACATTGAACATTAGACTAAGAACTTAATGCAAAACCATGAATACAATGCAACCCTAATATGTAGTGATTGGGTATTTGTGCATGAAATGGTTTTGTGGCTAAAGTTTCAGTTTGGAAGCTTAAGAGGTAGCTCTATGCTAAATGCATTCTTTTATTAACATGTGAAAATCCTAACCAAAGAACAAATGAGACCTTGGAAACCCTTTTAATGGAAGTTGGATGTTTCAGACCCGAGGGACAACGAGACACGTGTCACAAGCCAAAGAGACCTTCCCAAATCAAGGGTGAGAAATCCATGCACGGAAAAAGATGTCTGTTGGCCCATATGGGCTTTCTTAATTTACGTGCCAAACAGCTGCAAAACAAACGAAAATTCTGACTAGACAACTACACTAGACGAAATGAATATGAAAAAATAAGTTTGACATGCATATGCAAATGTATGTGTTGACCCTAAAAACTACCAAGCCTACGTTGTAACATCCCACATTGCCCAGGGGAGTAATCCTTATATGTATATTCTCATCCTTACCTAGCACGAGGCCTTTTGGGAATTCACTAGCTTCGGGTTCCGTAGGAACTTCGAAGTTAAGTGAGAAAGGGGCTAAAGCACTCCCATGATGGGTGACCCACTGAGAAGTTGCTCGTGAGTTCCCAAAAACAAAACCGTGAGGGAATGGTAAGCCTAAAGCGGACAATATCGTGCTACGGTGGTAGAGCGGGCCGGGGAAGTGATCCGCCCTGGGCCGGGGTGTGTCAATTGGTATCAGAGCCTTACCCTGGCCGTGGTGTGCCGACGAGGACGTCGGGCCCCTAAGGGGGGTGGATTGTAACATCCCACATCGCCCAGGGGAGTGATCCTTATATGTATATTCCCATCTTTACCTAGCACGAGGCCTTTTGGGAGCTCACTGGTTTCAGGTTCCGTAGGAACTTCAAAGTTAAGCAAGAAGAGGGCTAAAGCACTCCCAGGATGGGTAACCCACTGGGAAGTTGCTCGTGAATTCCCAAAAACAAAACCGTGAGGGAATGGTAAGCCCAAAGCGGATAATATCGTGCTACGGTGGTAGAGCGGGCCCGGGAAGTGATCCGCTCCGGGTCGGGATGTGACATACGTGGCACGCAGGTCGAGTAATTAATAAGCTAACTACGACGTCCTTCGGTTATGTATGGGGAATGCCAACTCGTCTGCCGAGCTCGGCCGATGAGTAAAATGTGTTGATGTCGTGTTGGGCGGGCTGCTGACTTCTTAATCTTGCAATTGCGACCGAGGAATGAACACGTCTTGGCATTCAGGTTCTAGAGCCTGAAGACAAGGCTGCTAGTTCTGCGAAGTTCAATATCAAATTCGGCTTTTAATGTGCCGAATATAGTAACCTGTAACATCTCACTTCGCCGAGAAGGCTAATGAAATGACCTCTGCCAATAAGGACTCGACAATCCTTCTCGATCGAGACTTTGATAGATAACCAGTCGACCTCGACGTAGTACTGTTTATCCAAAATGAAGGTGCTCTGCTGTCGGCTGATTCTACGGTAACATTGTTGTTTATCCAAACTGAAAATGTTCACCGGTTGCCTTCACAGTGCTGTTTATCCAAATTGAATATGTGTTGGCGGAAAAAGGAAAATAAAAAATATCAAGGTTGTTGAGAGGTTTCGCGTAGAGCGAGAGTTTGCACATGGCAGTTTGTGTGTTGAATTGGAGAGAGCCTCAAATGATGCACAGTGTTTTGTATTTATAGCAACGAACATACTTCTGGCCGAACTAGAGATATACTTGGATTAGGACTCCTCAACCCAATCCGATTAAACTTCGACCAATCCTAATCTCCATAGGATTCTGAACCAAACCTTCAAACAATCCAAGTTCATCTCCTAATCCCAAGTACTTTAGCTTTGAGACCCCTTATTATACCAGGATTCGACTACTTCATCTTTATCCGAAATAATCCTCTTTGTAGCAGGATTCGGCCAACCTTGACAGGACCGACCCATGACAAGACTTTAAATAAACGCCATTGGGCTGAGAATTACTCTGGGCTCGGCCCAAAGTAACATTTTAGGTCCAAACAGTATGATACAAACCCTTTTATAGTGAAGATGACTAGGGCTTTGACAGGATCAATCCCCAAAAGTAATTCCAGATTAGCATTGCACCCTAACTCTAAGCTATGAGCATGTGTGGTAGCAATTACAAGATTTAACAAGGAAAGCCAAACAATAAACCTAAGACTTAACAACCGGTATTCCAGGCGCAATAAATCAATTTCTCCTAGTTTTAGGGTATATTAATAAATAAAAAGTTTATTTGAGTAGAATGGCAATGCATGCGACATACTAAAAACAAGAAAAATCGTAGACGAAGCTTTCCACGCGTTAAATATGCATATGAATTTTCTTCTTCCTTGTGTGGGAACACATGTACATGAAATCTGATCATAAAAGGTCACGTAATTGGGGTTTATTTTTCTATTTATCTTTATTAAAATCCAATTTAAAGAATTATGATTTCTTCTTATTAAACTAGGCAGCGTTTATTGGCAATCTTTTAATTTTTTTTAATTTTTTAATGAATTAAAATAGATTCAAGTATTTGTTTAATTTTATTATATAAGTAATCTTAGGAACGACACTTAATTTTTTTCTAAAAAGACAAGAATGCCTCATTAAATAGGCAAGCCTTACAAATATTCCCTCGCGCATGAGTTTAATATTGGAGGCTTGAGCAACAAATTATGACACCACCAAACTTTCTATCCTAGCAAGAGAGAAAAGTCAAAAGCATTAAAGATAAGAATTGTATCTTTAATACTCTCTTAATTGAAGACCAACTAACACAAGTGAGGAATCCTCAACACACTCAATCATACTACCATCATCATCTGAAGATGTTAGCTCATAATTAATATTTTTGAGATTATTCTTTCCTCATTCATCTACAAATAACTCACTTTTGCTAATGGGAAGCCGCCACGTGTAGGGCAACATTCTACAGCTAGAACCACCACCTTCCTATAAATACCCCATCTCAACCAATTTTTGGTAAACTTTTGATACGCATACAAACCCAAAACACTAATTCTTTTAAGATAAACTGACTTACATCAGAGGTCCATTCCCAACCTCCCACCTTGTGGATGCGTGAGGCTTTGGCCTTGATCAAATGTGTTACTTTGTTTCATAGGTATAATTTTGTCGAGACCGAAGATAACTGAATTTTACTACCACATGTCCATCATTATATATATATATATATATATATATATATATTTATATTTTAATGTAAGTAACATTATTACTCTAAACAATACAAGAAAAGGGAGTAATTTAAATTCAAAATATATGTTAAAAATAAAAACTTTATTTACCGTGACAGTTACAATTCCAATTAAGGCACTATAATTTGTGTGGGGTTACATTAATCAAGTGGGTGGGATATTCTAAGGATATATAATATTGATGTATTTGTCTTAATTTACATGTTTTTTTCTTTCTATTCTTCTGTAATTTTGGATCTATTTGTACTAGTCGTTGCCCAATGCTTCTGCAGCAGCCACTCTTGCACAAGTCGCCAAAACGTGTCACTATATAATTCAGCGGGTCATGTAAGCAAATGATACATCAATTGGAAGCTTTCGCTCTTCACATGTCATCCACTTAACACATATTAATCCACACGTTGATTGGTCAAAGCAGATAATTGGATCTTAAAATTGCTTTCCAATCGGGTTCAGATAATAACTGTTAGGAACTGACCATTTCAAGATAACGCAATATTTGGATGAACATTATTTGAGCAGCTCTTTTTTAAAGTGAACGATAGCAATTTTATTAACGTGAATAAAGGCATCCTTGATCACGTTAAGGGCTCCTCAAATTAACAAGAATTAAAATTAGGCTAATTTGGCCAATCTATACTCCATAACATTGATGTTTTTACAAATATGACATACACGGACATCTCCGAAGTTCTGCAAAAGAGACTTGATATCCTCCACAATCAAGCCCAATGGAGTAGAACACATCTGCATGCTGTCCAGGTTCTGAAGTTGAACAACTTGAAGAGCATCATTCTCAAGGACCACTTGCGGAAACTTACTGCCAAAAGCCATCTGCGCAGCATCAGGAGCTGCAAGAAACTTAGCAGTCGAAGGGCTAGTCACATCCGGTATTTTACGAACGAAACTTCTAGCATAGTTACCGGCTTCGTCGGAAAAAACCATACAACTCTCCCAAAATTAGTTTTAGAACAAAATGATCCGTCCACATTGATCCTTTTAGATTATTTTATGAGAGAATTTATTTTCTATTGCTATAGCGAGCAACTTTCAATGAATTTGGAGCATGATCGCAATGCATTATATCTACATAGATTTGTTTTTCATAAATCTACGTCGACAGAAGAGGACATATAAAAAATAATACGTAGAACAATATATCATGTAATTTACTGTTTATCTACAATAATTTATCCAAACCAATCCAGTACCATCCATTACACACAAATATATGTGTAGTAGGTTGCTTTCACTTTAATATTCAATTTCTTATATTCATGGTTGTTGGAGGGACAAGGAAATGGATGGATATGTTTGTAACAAACTTTTTGGCCCTATTGTAATGTGATTAATTAATTTCTGTCCAATTTGTCGAATATATGCTCTTGTTATATTTATGGAGCCCATGCATGTTAGTATTTATCCTAAACCCTAATAGTTTTTATTTTACTGGATCTCAACAAAACTCCGAAGTTAAATGAGTTTATGTGAAAGTAAATACTGAAATAGGTGATCTCTTAGGAAGTCATCGTGTTGCAATCTTCACCCTAAACCCTAATAGTTGGAGCATGTAAAATGGAAAGGAGGACTGTCTTTTTTTTTTTTAATTTTTTTTTTTGGGTAAGGGTTAATAGAATATAGTGCTTAACTCCTTAGGGCCAATGCTGGACCACCATCCCCCTAATGACGATTCACAAATGACAATTCCAATGAAACAAGACACAATGCATGCTACAATTTTCTTATGAAATGGCACAAGCCAATTGGTCAATAACCTTAGTGAACAATAATATATGAAGAGATTTTTTAGTGTGTCTGGAATAAGGACACATACATTAAATTTCATTATACAAGTAGAGAGATCCATCATATATATATATATATATATATATATATTGTGTGTGGATATACATATATACTGATTGAAGACTTGAAATGATATGGTCCTATCCTATTGGATGAATGAACTGATGAAAGTGATTTTGTGACGGCAATTTTTTTTAGTTTTTTGCTTACCAAAACGGTGTCTTCTTTCACGGTCTCGACGGCTTCTTTTGCCTCTTTCCCAATTCATGCATGCATGTAATACTAATCACATGTTATACATATTCTGAGCCGGCCACCTGCTGCCCGTGTTACGTTTACGTACCATTTTGGTTTTTGGTGGGTAAATATTCCATCTGCACGGCCACCTTAATTAACACACGCGTCCATAGATACAGACGAAGTTGAAAATATTAAATTATTCCTAATTTTTTTTGTAACGGATCATAGTAGATTGTATGCACTCAAAGAAAACAATGTTACGTCACTACAATTGAACTATCCGAAATTAAGTATTTGTAAAATATCAATCTAATTCTTATGTTGAAGGGTGAGATGACGATTGATATGAGTCACTTGAAGTTCCTCAATGATCTTGAGGTTCCTTGTGTAATTTCATTCGTTACGATAATCATGCAATGGAGCGGTGCACGCAGTGGTCTCTTTCATTACTAAACATAGGGGACATTTTTGTTGGGACCAAATAGCAAACTACAAGGCATGCAGCAGACACGAAACGAGTCCGATAGACTCCAACAATTTCATCTATGAGAGCTGGTTAAATTTCAGTTAACCAATTGATCTGTCATAATATTATTCTCTCTGTAAATGTGTTTCAACTCACATCTCCTTAGTTGTCTCATAATTAATCTGCAACTATGCATAATTATCTCAAAAAGATGGAAATTGTCAACTTAGATTTGTTTCAACAACATAGCAATAGCCATGGAGTCCATCTTTTTTTTTTTTTTTTTTTTTTGGAGAAAAGGTGGCATCCAACTCAGTTCTTCTTGATAGAGCTAAGATTTGTTACCATATATGTCGACGTGGATAGATGTATCAATATTTGATTTACCTTTTTTATTTACCATTCCATATTCCTTAATTAATTATGAATTGCTTTGGTTAATTCCCTCTATATGACTCCCTAGATTTACCAAAATATATTCTAAAATAAACCATTCAAGATCCTTTACTCCTTTTGGTTTAAACTTCAAAAAATACAAGTGTTTCATGGCACTTAGAACAAAAGTTTTTTTTCCTCTTTTATTTTGAATTGACAAAGAAAAGGGTAAATGAATACTTAGGAAGATTTGGAAAGAGATTCCAAAAAAATATAGAGCATTTGTAGCTAACGAAAAACTTGAAATAAAATCGAACACAGTAACGTTATAAAATTTATATAACTGATCTTACTTAATAAAATGAACCCCTTTGTTGTTGTTGGTTGTATTTTGAGTTGACGAAGAAAAAGCTTTTGTTTTTGGTCTTTGAACCAGACAAAAATGCCAAACGTTTTAAAAGTACAAAAACAATACAAAAAAACATTTGAAGCAAATAAAAAGACAAGAAAAGGTGCATCATGTGATGTTAGTGCTTTGGTGTAAGAGTGTTTGACCCGCCGCGCCCATCCAGTTTGATTTCCCTAATTTTAAATTTTAAAAAAATAATTCCTTAATTTTAATTTGTATTTGTCTTAAATTTGTTTCCAACCAATTAAGAAAAACCATGAAAAATTAAACCAATAAAAAAAAAGAAATTTACTCTGAAATAAAAAAACCCTAATTTTCCAGTAATCTCCTTGAAACACTTTTCCAGTTTCCCCTCTCTCTCCTCCTCCCTCTGATTAATGAATTAGTCATCCGCTAATTAATCATTACATCAGAAGATTAATGCAAATCATTTCGAGGACTTTTCTAATCAAGTTCCAGAGAGAGAGAGAGGGACTAGAAGGAGAAGACCATTTCACGCATAAAACAGTCACCACCATTGACGAGGAGCTCCCCCCTTAACTTTCCCGCGAAACTGAACTTACCCGGAAAATTCCAATTCGGTAAATCCATTTCAAACATTCCTCCCTATTCTTCGTTTTGTTTTTTTCTGGGCAAGCAGCTGAGTCTTTGGAATCAATTTTCAAATTTAAAAAAAAAGAAAAGAAAAACCGAAGGCAAATGCGCGTCCTTGACATTAGTCAAAATGCGAGATCCGAACCAAGTCTCCGTTCAAAGCTGCAATTTTTAGAGAAAATTCAAATACCCGAATATTGTTCATATAAAACCAATCTTTCCCAACTCTTATTTCTGAATATTTGTGGGTTTGGATTTGTGGGTTTCTTCTGTTGAGAGAAAAAGTTTACAACTTTGGGTGTGCAGATTAGAGAGCTGGGTGTGCAGAAGGGGAAAAAGCAGGGTGCTTATAAGTAAGCCTTTTCTGGTTTTGTTTTTTTACCTTTCAGGTTGTAAAAATTCTTTGTTTTTATTTGTTCTTTTTCTCTGTTAGATACCGAATTTGTTTATTTTTTGTGTACTGGGGTTCTGAGCTTTCTGCCTGAGAAAGTTTTATTTATTTTCTGGGATTTTCCCCCACTTTTGGGTCTCTGTGTTTAATATTTGTGAATTTTTGGGGGGTTGCGGAACTGGGTTCTTGCTGTGGGTGTCTTTTTTTTAAGAAAGAAGCTGTTTTTTTTTTTTTTTTTTTTTCACTGAGGAATTGCTTTTCAAGAAGCAGCTGCAGAAGTTGTTACCTCTTATTTTCACTAGGATACATATTCAAAACTGGTTTTGGATTTTATTCCATTTGAAGAAGTTGCATTAATTAGTGAGGGTTTGGAATTCAAAAGCAGCTTTTTAGCCTTGTAAGTTGGGTTTGTGTTGGTTGGAGCTTGTGGTAGAGTGAGAGGGAATTAGAGAGAGAAAATGAGGGGTGGAGGCAGAAGGAGAAAGCTGCATTTCAGCAAGATCTATTCTTTCACTTGTGGTAAATCTTCTATGAGAGATGAACATTCACAAATCGGGGGACCAGGATTTTCCAGAGTGGTTTACTGCAACGAACCGGAATCTTTCGAGGCTCAGATGCAAAATTACGGAGACAATTATGTTAGAAGTACAAAGTATACACTCGCTACTTTCTTGCCAAAATCTTTGTTTGAGCAGTTCAGAAGGGTGGCCAACTTCTACTTCTTAGTCACTGGCATTTTGTCCTTCACAGCTCTGGCTCCATATAGCGCTGTCAGCGCGATCATCCCTCTTATTATTGTGATTAGCGCGACCATGGTGAAAGAGGGTATCGAAGATTGGCATCGAAAACAACAGGTACTGGTTTTTCTTTCGTCAGCCTGGCTCTATATTTTGGTTGTTTTTCTTTCCTTGTCCCTTAAAATTTCAATGACTTAAATTAGTAGTTGAGGATTTTTAACTGTTGAATTTTACTATAACTATCTTGGGAGTTAGAATTGATGAGGAAATTTATTGAATGAAAGTTTTCCGAGGCTTGGAGGATAATCAAACTAGATTTTTTAACTTCCTTGAAGATATGCTCGATCTGAATTATTTGACTGTGCCATGTATCTTACCTGCTTTATAGTTTACATATCATTTTCTGGTTCTGGTATACTGTCAACCGCGGCTATATAATCTTACAAGTGCGATGATTTTCCAGGATATTGAGGTGAACAATCGAAAGGTTAAAGTACGTGATGGTAATGGGGCTTTCAATTATACTGCGTGGAGAAATCTGAGAGTGGGAGATATAGTGAAGGTAGAAAAGGACGAATTCTTTCCGACAGACCTCCTCTTGCTCTCATCCAGTTTTGACGATGCAATTTGCTATGTTGAGACCATGAACCTTGATGGGGAGACAAATTTAAAGTTAAAACAAGCGTTGGAAGTAACTTCATCCTTGCAGGAGGATTCTAACTTCAACGATTTTAACGCCATTGTTAAATGTGAAGACCCGAATGCAAATTTGTACTCATTTGTTGGAACTATGGAGTTCGACAATGAACAATTTCCCGTCTCTCCTCAACAGCTTCTCCTGAGAGACTCTAAACTCAGAAATACAGACTACGTATATGGAGCTGTTATCTTCACTGGTCCTGACACAAAGGTTATTCAAAATTCTACCGCCCCTCCTTCAAAAAGAAGCAGAGTTGAGAAGAAGATGGATAAAATTATCTACTTCTTGTTCTGTGTTATATTTTTAATGGCATTTGTTGGGTCCATTTTCTTTGGGATTGCAACGAAAGATGACCTAAACAAAGGGATCATGAAAAGGTGGTATCTCAGGCCAGATAATTCTAGAATTTTCTTTGATGCTAAAAGAGCTCCGTATGCAGCAATTTACCACTTTTTGACTGCCCTAATGTTGTATGGCAACTTTATCCCCATCTCCTTGTATGTGTCCATAGAAATTGTCAAAGTTCTTCAGAGCATCTTCATCAATCGAGATGTTCACATGTACTATGAGGAGGCTGACAAACCAGCACACGCCCGTACCTCAAACTTGAACGAGGAACTTGGCCAAGTCGACACAATTCTCTCTGATAAGACGGGAACTTTGACCTGCAATTCAATGGAGTTCATTAAGTGTTCTGTGGCCGGGACAGCTTATGGCCGCGGCTTTACTGAAGTTGAGAGGGCTATGGGTCGACGAAATGGTTCACCATTGGTTCATCAACTAAGTGGAGGGGACAATCTCAAGGACTCTACTGAAACAAAGGCACCCATCAAAGGCTTTAATTTTAAAGACAAAAGGGTCATGAATGGAAACTGGGTTAATGAGCCTAATGCAGAATACATCCAGAAGTTTTTCAGTTTATTAGCAATCTGTCATACAGCAATTCCGGAAGTTGATGAAGCTACTGGGAATGTTTCATATGAGGCTGAATCTCCTGATGAAGCAGCATTTGTGATTGCAGCAAGAGAACTTGGTTTTGAATTCTACAAAAGAACGCAAACAACCATATCACTGCGAGAGTTGGATCCAGTGTCTGGCAAGAAAGTTGAGAGGTTCGTATATTGCATTGTTTTTCTGATTATTAGGACTTTTATATCTGTGCTGGTACTCTTAGTAAGTACTGTAGAGAGTATACTCATTGAGTGATGTCGTTTTTGCAGGACGTATAGCCTTCTCAATGTTTTAGAGTTTAACAGCACAAGGAAGCGAATGTCTGTGATTGTCAGAAGTGAGGAAGGAAAAATATTATTACTTTCCAAAGGTGCCGACAAGTAAGTGCTTGCTGCCTTAAACTTGAATCTCTTCTTACTTCTTACTGCAAATTTAAAACTGTTCTTCTAACCAGCATAACTTCTTTTCTGTTCAGTGTTATGCTTGAAAGGCTTGCCAAAAATGGTTCGGGTTTTGAAGAAGAGACCATGGATCATCTAAATGAGTATGCTGATGCAGGGCTGAGGACCTTGATACTTGCCTATCGTGTACTTGAGGAAGACGAATACAAAGAGTTCAATCAAAATTTTATCAAGGCCAAGAATTCAATTAGTGCAGATCGTGAAACAGTGATCGATGAAGTAACAGAAAAGATTGAGAGAGATCTAATTCTTCTTGGTGCAACTGCTGTTGAGGACAAACTACAAAATGGGGTATGTAGTCATATATTGATGGGGTAACATGGAAGTTTCTTTATAGACGATATCAGATTTTGAATTAATGTTCTTTCTTTCTTTTTTGGTTAGGTTCCTGACTGCATTGACAAGCTTGCCCAAGCAGGAATTAAGATTTGGGTTTTGACTGGAGATAAGATGGAGACTGCCATCAATATTGGGTTTGCATGTAGCTTGCTTAGACAAGGAATGAAGCAAATTGTAATCACTTTGGAGTCTCCGGAGATTAAAACGTTGGAAAAGGCAGGAGAAAAGGAGGCCATCGCCAAGGTAAAACTATATGCATATAGTTGAATTTGTTTGTGTATTGAAAACGGAATCTGTAGCTTAATACTCAAGGAAGTAAAACAGTTTACTTCAACAATATAATAGTACCTTAGTAATGATGCTGATACAATATTTGCTGATTCATCATTAGGCATCAAAAGGAAGTGTTCTCGATCAGATAAATAGGGGAAAGGCTCAGCTTATAGCATCGAGCGGGAACTCTGAGGCATTTGCATTGATCATTGATGGAAAATCGCTTGCTTACGCTTTGGAGGATGATACAAAGAATTTGTTTTTAAATCTTGCAATTGGCTGTGCATCTGTTATTTGCTGCCGTTCATCACCTAAACAGAAGGCACTGGTATGTTTACAAATTATAACATAAGGATTTTTTTCTTTTTCATTTTTGTTCTTACATCATGCTCAGAAAAGAATTAATTTGTTTTCAATGGTGAAATGTAAAATAGGTCACAAGACTGGTAAAATCTGGAACTGGGAAAACAACACTAGCGATCGGTGATGGAGCCAATGACGTGGGCATGCTCCAAGAAGCAGATATCGGGGTTGGAATTAGTGGTGTTGAAGGAATGCAGGTATTGTACAGATTCTTCCACTTGTTTTACCGAAATTAATTATTGTTTCACTGTATTTTCCTCTAAACTTTTATTCTCATGAACTTATCATGCTTATTTTTTCACAGGCGGTCATGTCAAGTGATATTGCGATTGCACAATTTCGATACTTGGAGCGTCTCCTGCTTGTGCACGGGCATTGGTGTTACAGGAGGATCTCATCAATGGTATGCATGTCATATCCTATGAAACAAACTTGAGACTTCAGAATCTTCGACAATGTGGCAAAAAAAATTTAAATTATCACAGGCTAAAACTCATATGTGTGCAAATTTCTCCTTGCAGATTTGCTACTTCTTCTACAAGAACATCGCATTTGGTTTCACTCTCTTCTTATACGAGGCAAACACATCCTTCTCTGGACAGCCTGCATACAACGACTGGTTTTTGTCTCTTTATAACGTATTCTTCTCATCACTTCCGGTGGTTGCTATGGGAGTTCTCGACCAGGATGTATCTGCACGGTTTTGTCTCAAGGTAAGCTCACTGGGTTACATGTGAAATTCCGTTCGGATTAACATGCTTAATTTCAAGCCTTGTTTTGAAACTTTTGGCATTAATTGTTTATCCTGTTTTGTGTGGCAGTTTCCTCTATTATACCAAGAAGGGGTGCAAAATGTTCTCTTCAGCTGGCGTAGAATATTCGGTTGGATGTTGAATGGGTTTACAACTGCCGTGATTATTTTCTTCTTCTGCACGGAAGCGCTAAATCAGCAGGCCTTCAACAATGAGGGCAAAACTGCCGGAAGGGATATTCTCGGGGCAACGATGTACACATGCACAGTTTGGGTTGTGAACTTGCAGATGGCACTTGCCATCAGTTACTTCACCTTAATACAGCACCTCTTCATCTGGGGTTCAATTGCACTATGGTACCTCTTCCTCTTGGCGTACGGCGCCATGTCACCCTCAATCTCCACCACCGCCTACAAAATCTTCATTGAAGCCCTGGCCCCCGCCCCTTCGTTCTGGCTCCTCACAATCTTCGTGCCAATCGCCGCTCTAATCCCATACTTCACATGCTCAGCCGTTCAAATGCGGTTCTTCCCAATGTACCATAGAATGATACAGTGGATACGCTACGAGGGCACATCAAATGATCCCGAATTTTGTGACATGGTGCGGCAGAGATCTTTGCGGCCGCAGACTGTTGGTTTCACGGCGCGATTAGCAGCGAGGGCCAACCGTGTAAAAGACAGACATCGTAACCGTAGATAAGCTTTGTAAGTTTGTTCTTTGGTATAGTAGGTCTCAAAGGATACAGCTTCAGTCTCTCCCAAGTTTAGAAAAACGCTGCGTTTTGTACATCGATGGGTTGCACATATGTTATACAACAAGATTTTTTGGTTCAATTTGTTCCTAGGAGTGGGCCCCTGTAGCCAGATGACTCTGTACAGAAGCAGTTTTCAGCTCCGTTAGAATTAGAGATTGTAAATTTTGAGTCATTGGCCAATGTATGTGATACATAGTGAAATAATATATTGCAGGGTTCAGTACTTGTGTTTTCTTCTTGAATTTCTGTTCTTTTTCTCGTGAGTTCTCCCTTTTCCTTTTCGCGATAACAAAAATGAAACCTAAAAACTGAAACGAAATGGTTATGAAACGAGGTATTAATTATTTAACAACAAATTGTTTGTGAATCGAAGACTTACTGATGTTCTGGTTAGAATATGAGATCATGAGATAGAAGCTTATGGTAAAAGAGGTAGAGGAAGACCCTAATTTCTACGAGAGCATCTCATTATTGTGAAAAAAAAAACACAATAAATCATAAAATTAAAGAGGAGGGCTTGATCATAACTATATTTGATAATTAATTCGTAACTCTTTAATTTACATGAACATCCTTTATATTTCTGCTAACTATTAATTGGCGTTGGACCTCTTATTACTCGTAACGTGTGATATTCTTTTTGTTTGCTAAAAAGAAAGTGATTCACTATATATGCATGGTGTGTGTGAGTTAGTACAGAGCTAATAGGTGTGTAAACACGAATATTCTGTAGCGAATGAAACGAGAACACGTGTACAAAGTAGATTCGTAAGGCTACAATCTTTGCTTACAATTTTCCTCTGATTCAGTCTTCAAATGTGATGTAGATGCGTAGGTTGTTGATCCAAGGGTCGTGATGACTTGATCTCGGACGAAATATTGAACGATTGCTTTAAGTTTTGAGCTTGAAACGATGCGTAGATGATCTTCACCTCAAGGTGCGGCAAAGATGGTGTTGATGCGGGATTTTGTTGATTCAAGGGTTTTGACGACTTGATCTTGAATCAAACGTTGTTACAAGTTTTGAGCTTGTAACAAAGTCTTGAAGGAATCGGCACAAGTGCTTATTGATTCTTCAAGTGAATGCTTCGGCTTTGGTTGTACGTTCTTCGAAAAGAGCTTTGGTAGCGTATTAGTCTTCAAGGATTTGTGCAGAGGTTCTTCTGGATGTAGGAGTTTCGACCCTTATGTTGTCTTGGGTCCTTGTATTTATAAACTTCCAAAGCCATGCGTTTGGGTGGATTTGGCTTTGATTTGTGTCTTGATTCGTCCATAGGAGAATTTAGGCATGTTTTGTGTCCAGTTTCAGCCACTTTACCCTATCTTGGCTGAATTCTAGAGGGCTTGTTACCTATTTTGTAAGCAATCTTCACTTCTTGCTTGTTTTATGAAGATGGTTTAGCTTTCTTTCCGGTTTTGGGAGTAATTTGGACCCCTTGCCGATTTTGAAGGAGATTTCCTCCCCTTTGCCGAATTTTGGGAAGTTTTTGTGCTTCCTTTGCTTGATTTGTGCCACATGTCATTGATGACTTGTCCATTTGTGATGAGTCATATGTCATGTGGAGCTTTGTGATGCATTATTTGTATACAACGAAATTTACATGTCTACAAGGTGAATTTATATAGAAGAGCATTTATATACCTGCTGCTTGATGTGGAATTTTGCTTTTTTTTTTTTTTTAGCAATAACATGTACAATCTTGGATTTTATTACAACGAAAGCAGATCAAGTTTCAGAGTGAAATTTATCATTGATTTTATAGTTTTATTGGTGTGAATTATCCTGCACTCACACCATGATGTCTTTGCTAATGAGTAGTCTACAGGGTCCTTTCGTCCGAAAGAGCTTCAAAAGCTAGGCAGTTACAGCATTCGTTGAGTACTTCCATGTGCCTCTTTGTGCTCGGATTTTGTTAGGCTCGTATCCCAGGTGTGTATTTTATCTTCATATGTTTCATAGTTTTATTTAGTTTTGATATATAATCAACTAGAAACACATTCAGTTGGACGAATTCCGCATTGTGACATACATGGCATTGGATTTCACTGGTTGGACACTGTAAAATTTTGAGTGAAAATCAATTAGGGGAACTATATACTGGTAGAGATGTGCATATTAATCCTGCCTAAAGTAAAATTTAGAAATCTGGCATGGTGAAAATCCAATAGAGAATATGAGAAACCCAACTTAATTTTAAGAATTTGTTTTGGTGCCTACAAATGAAATCTGGCATAGTGAAAGTTTGCGTAGCGAAATTATGACAAATTTTCCTTCATCTTTAAATTTTCATTCAATTCATATGCAATTTGGTATGATTCAATTCATAAGTGATCAAATTCTATTTTTTTCTTTCCTTCTTTTGAATTTCAGTTTAACGTTGTCATACAAAACGAAGGAGACATCATTAACGGAGTTACGGAGTTGGGTTCTTTAGTGAAACAAAACTGGATTGTTTTAACTTTGTATAGTAGTAAACATAAAACAATCTCTGGGATATAGCCATAGCTTTTGAAAAACAATCCCTAAGGATGGCATGCCAACATTCCCAATTTTTTTCCATGTAATATATGAACGTAAATAGCACTTCCTTAACACATAGATATGATATATGTATATAAATATAAATACCACTTTGTGGCACATATTTTTTTCGAGACTTCTACATATTCATTAGTGTTTTCAAACCCCACAGCAATGGACAGGTACTCTTTGGTAGTTTTGAACAAAACATCATTTTATGCAAATCTGTTTTATCAACTACATGCTCAAATTAAGAATAAGTTGAGAACGTGGCTTTTAAGAAAGGAAAATGATAAACACATATTGTATTTTTCCTCTTATATTCCTATGTTTTATCATGTTTATTGTTTTTATTGATTTATCCGACTTGTTGATTAGAAAAGAAGGATGTGTGATAGGCTAACTAAAAAAGGTGTGTGTAATCTAGTTTCCTTGAGAAACCAAGAGAAATGTAAGAAAGCGAGACACTTCACAGTTTCATTACACTCTTTGTTAAAAAAGGAAAATAAAAAGGCTTTTTAGCTAAAATAGTTCAAGAGATTTGCATAATTTATTATTTTGGTTTTTGAGATTTAAAATTAATAGAAATGGTTTCTGAGATTGTCCATCATCTATCATTTTGATCATTTCGTGAAAAGTCTCTGTTAAATTGAGAATATTTTTGTCAAATCAAATTATCTACTTACTTTTTCACCCTTTTCTCTCATTTCCCTAAAAAATGATCATATGTTGCTGATTTTGACAGTGAAATCAAATCTTCACCCATTATTAAAAAACTATTTGGCGCCAAATTCAAGTAAATCATTGCAGATGACCCTTGACTTTTTCCCTTTCGTTAATTTTTGGAAAAAGCTGCACAATTTGCACATTTGAACATAAATGAAATCTATGGTTCAAAGTATAGTATATCCACAGACAAGGGTAAATCAATAGAATTACCAAAAAGAGATACCATGTTCCATCACATGAGATTTCCAACATGATCAACATTATAACTTGCAAAATATCCCAAAGCAAAATATTCAAATGTTCAACAATTTTACAATTTTATAAATTTTAAAAGCGTGAATTGACGAAAATGCCCTGGAGGCGAGGACTTTGATTTCTGTTGACCGTCGTCTAGAGGAACGTATGACTTATTCTTTTGGCGTATTTGTGTAGTACTCGTTGGTACGAACGCATAGGCGAAAACTGTTTGAGAATCCGGATTATAACGGTATGGTCACAGACATTTGAATTTGGTTATTTATATTTTGGATTATAGATTAATTGAACTTCCACCTTGCGGGAGAAAAGCCCAATCGGATTTAGGCAAGAGTAAGGAGAACCAATTGGAATTAAGTAAGAAATAAAGGTGTTGATGCACAAAATCAGCGAAGACTTTGGTACAACAGAAAGTGTCAGGTTTTGTGACCTTCGCTTGGTTGCTTCGGTCACTAGTGAGGATAAGTACGTAAATGAATAGAGACAGAGAAGCAAACACAGGATGTACGTGGTTCACCCAGATTGGCTACGTCCACGGAGTAGAGGAGTTCTCATTAATTGTGAAGGGTTTACACAAATACATAGGTTCAAGCTCTGGTTTAGTGAGTTCTAGTGAATAGTTTAGTACAAAATGACATTAGAGATTATTGTGGGAGAATGATCCCTATTTATAGAAGAGAGTTTCTAGTTTTGTTCTAATATTGACACATGTCGTGTTGTGATTGGCTTCTGATGTTGACACGTGTCGTGCTGTGATTGGCTTCTGATGTCGACACGTGTCGCATTGTGATTGGCCTTCTGGTTGAAGGGAAACTCTTCTGGGTCCTTGACGGTATAACGTTGACCGGTGCTCAGTAGTTTCGGGATTAGTCAAGTATGGTACAAACAGTGCTCCCCTAAGTTCCCGAGTGAGGGAAGCTCCTCGGTTGGGGACTTGCAAGATCCAAGCCGCTGAGTAATCACGAAACTTCTAAGTACCGAGGTGTGGTATCGTCTTCACTTGCCTTAACTTTCTCATAGGTAGATGTGGCATCTTCTCTGGAAGTACGCTTCCTCCATCCAGGGGTGGTATCTTTAACCGATGAAGATGCACAAGGTAATGTATCAATTTCACTTGAAGCTTACTTGTAGTTTCGGGCTTGGTCAAGTGCGATACAAACCCTATAGTAGGAGTCCCCCAAGTCGCCGAGCTAGGAGATCTGCCGAAAGAGGTGACAGACAAGGTAAGCAGTCAAACTTCCAAGCAAGCAACCCAGGATCAGAGGTTTGACTTCGGCTTCCGGTTGATTGTTCTCCTTCTCCTTGTCTCTCATTCAACTGCCAGGATAAGGAGAAGCAAATGGATAAGAGATGATATGAGATACTTTTGCTTTTGAAGAAGTAACTTTCCACAGGCTTATTCTTGAACTGTGCTGGAGGGTTTTCTGGTTCCCTTCAGAGTATAAGGCCGACTCAAGAATTTGAGGGTCAAAACAAGTCCATCAAATCTAGAGTACGTTCGACCTTGATGATATGGGATACTTTTGCTGTTGACGGAATAATGAATGTGGTATGGAAATGTGTCGTGCTGTAGTGATCTGTTTCAGCTCACCGTTGAACCTTCTGCTTCAATCTTTTGCATGGCAGAAGTGGTGTGCAACCTTTGCATTTAAATGGTCCTTCAGAACATTCCTTCATAGTGACTCATCCACGCTTGGCAGCTTCAGTGTAAAGAGCCAATATCTGATCAACTGTCATGAGGTATTTGCCGGTGGAATTCGTGACCTTGACAGCAGTTGAGGATGAGTACTCGAGAGCAATGCTAAGTAAGCAACCAGGCAAAGGTTCCAGGCAGTCAGTTCCAAATTGGAGGTTTGATTTCAGGTTCCGACTGACTGCTCTCTTTCTCCTTGTCCTGCAGGTGTGGACAAGGACAAAGACAAAGACAGGGAGAAAGCATGATATGGGATACTCTTGCTTTCGACCCTGATGATATGAGATACTCTTGTTCTTGGTGTGGCTTATTTGCTGAGGTATTATCGGGGGGAAATAAAGCTGAGTATTTCGAGAGGTTATGTTGAGGGTGCCTTCTCGAATGCGAGAAAGGGTTGAGCATTTTTGCAGGTTTGCCTGCCCGTTGAGGAGGGAGGTCGATGTATATAGGGATTTCCCAATAACAAGTAGTAATGCTATTCCTTTACCCTTCTTGGTCACAGCAATGTAGTGGGAGCTGCCAGCTTCACGTGTTTTAATTTTGTCAGAGCACTTTGAAAAAGTGGTATGTGGTATCTGGAAAGCTGATGTTACATGTGAAGATTACAGACAAGCTTTATCTAAGGAAATCTGGCTCTCGAAGTTCTGAGAGTTGTGCCTCTTCGATTTTCGAACAAGCAATCCCGTCGAGGATCTGACTCTCGAGATTCGGAAAGCGGTGCTACTCCGGTTTTTGAGAAAGTAATTATGTTGGGAGTCTTTTCTCGAATGTGAGTAAAGGTTGGACGTTCTTGCCAACCTGTCTTGCCGCAAAACACGGAGGTCGACACACATAGGGACTTTCCAGTTGTCAAGCAGTGGTGCTGTTCCTTTACCCTTGTGGGTAATAGTAGGGTAGCTGGAACTTCGAAATTCTCGTGCCTAAATTTTGTCAGAGATCTTTGACAAAGTTATATGTGGTACCCGAGGAGTTGATGGTGCATATGGAGAACGGTGATTGAACAGTAAGATTCACGTGCTTTCTACTTCACCAGAAATCTTCGACAGATTGCCCGTAATTTCCGCAAAGCTGAGTGTGCATGTGACAGGTGCTGACGAGGCTGAAAAAGCAGGTGCTTCTTCGATTTCTGAGATCGGCCCTCGTGGTCTCTGAGCAGCCCAGTTTTTGAGAAAGCAAACGCCTCTTCGATTTCTGAAGCTCCGTCGAGTGCAGATTTTTATAGAGGCTGGCATTAAGTTCCACAGCACACTTGAATCTCTACCAGTAGAAGCTCATTTCTTGCACTTCTAAGATCTTGATTTGTCTGACCTCTTCCCTCTTCAACACATTTGAAAATGTCTGGACCCTCCGACCGTCGTTTTGACTTGAACCTTGGAAAAGAGACAGCCACGCCTTCTCCAGACAACATATGGTGCCCATCCTTCATATCCCCTACTGGTCCTCTTACCGTTGGGGATTCTGTGATGAAGAATGATATGACCGCTGCAGTGGTGGCCAGAAACCTTCTCACTCCCAAAGATAACAGACTACTTTCCAAACGGTCTGATGAGTTGGCTGTTAAGGACGCTCTGGCTCTTAGTGTTCAGTGTGCAGGTTCTGTGTCTAATATGGCCCAACGCCTATTTGCTAGAACCCGCCAAGTTGAATCATTGGCTGCTGAAGTGATGAGTCTCAAACAGGAGATTAGAGGGCTCAAGCATGAGAATAAGCAGTTGCACCGGCTCGCCCATGACTATGCTACAAACATGAAGAGGAAGCTTGACCAGATGAAGGAATCTGATGGTAAGGTTTTACTTGATCATCAGCGGTTTGTGGGTTTGTTCCAAAGGCATTTATTGCCTTCGTCCTCTGGGGCTGTACCTGGTAATGAAGCTTCAAATGATGAACCTCCAATGCCTCCTCCTTCTGGGGTTTTGTCAAGTACTGAGGCTCCGGATAACCACCCTCCGGTGCTTTCTCTTTCTGGGGCTCTACCGACTGCTGAGACTTCCCCTAAGCAACCTTTGTGAAGGCTCCCTTTTGTTTGTTTATTTTGACTCATGTATATGTACATATTTGTGGCTTATCGAAAATATTAATAAATAAGCTTTGCTTCATTTCAACATATTGTGTTAAATACACCAAAGCCTTCTTCATAAAGTTCTTTGAATTTTTTCTTTTGTTGAAACCTGTATTGTTGAAGCTTTGTGAGTGAAGCGTGTAGTTTGAGGTAGTGTTCCCTTAATTTCCCGAGTGAGGAAAACTTCTCGGTTGGAGACTTGAAAAATCCAAGTCACTGAGTGGTTGTGAGACTGCCGAGTATCAAGGTGCAGTAGCATATGGTGGGAGTCCCCCAAGTCTTCAGGCGAAGAGAGTTGCCGAATGAGGTGTCTCGCTTGTTACTAATTTGTCAAAGTAACGAATCCTTGTTTCGATGTCACACATTCGTATATACTTTATCTAAAAATATTTCCAACTTTTGTGTGTTTGATGCTGCATGCTATTGACTAGACAAGATCAAGTGCAATTAGTAGCTTTTCTCTCTTTTTCATCTTTTCTTTGGTGGAATTGCTTTTCGTTTCCACTAATCAGCCTGAGTGGATGCAAGATAACACCATTCTCTATAGCTCAGATTGCAAAGTCGTCTTCATGAAAGTTGTTCCTTATCTTGTGAACTACAACATATCCAAATTTGAGATCCATCGGAGTAGTACAACTTCAGAAATTCAAGTATGATGAGTAACTGTTCATCAATTTTCTGTTAACCCGTCAGACTTGTTGTGAGCTTCGAAACTCCATTTTCTCTTGTTCAGATCAACATACTTTCTTCATGGAAGTTGTTCCTCATCATCTCTTCCATAACATATCAAAAATTCAGAACAAACTAACGGTTGAATATTTCCAGATCTTCGAAACACCGCAGCAGCTTTGAAGCTTGCAGAAATCTGACCGTCATGTTTGGAGCTTCAACACTCTAACTTCCGTCGCTCAAATAGAAAAATTTCCTTCGTGAAAGTTGTTCATCTGCTCAAGAACTATAAGATGTCCAAAATTCAGCTCCACTGGAATTAGCTTCGCACTATCTTGATGAAGAGTGTGTGAAGCTTTTATGTGTTTTGGTGTTGAAATTTGGTATTGTAGGTGAAACTTTGGGGTTGAAGCTTGATAGGTGAAGCTTTATAGGTGAAGCTTTGGTGTTGAAGCTTTATAGGTGAAGCTTTGTGTTTGAAGCTTTATAGGTGAAGCTTTGGGGTTGAAGCTTGATAGGTGAAGCTTTGTGTTTGAAGCTTTATAGGTGAAGCTTTGGTGTTGAAGCTTTATAGGTGAAGCTTTGTGTTGAAGCTTTATAGGTGAAGCTTTGGGGTTGAAGCTTTATAGGTGAAGCTTTTGTTGGCACCATAAATTGATTGTGCTTCGCACTATCTTGATGAACATAGTGCGAAGCTTGGGAGATTGATACTTGTCCTCCATTGATGAAGCTTTTGTTGGCACCATAAATTGATTGTGCTTCGCACTATCTTGATGAACATAGTGCGAAGCTTTGGAGATTGATACTTGTCCTCCATTGATGAAGCTTTTGTTGGCACCATAAATTGATTGTGCTTCGCACTATCTTGATGAACATAGTGCGAAGCTTTGGAGATTGATACTTGTCCTCCATTGATGAAGCTTTTGTTGGCACCATAAATTGATTGTGCTTCGCACTATCTTGATGAACATAGTACGAAGCTTTTGAGATTGATATTTGTCCTCCATTGATGAAGCTTTTGTTGAATTTCCCAATTTCCAATTTCCTCTTTTTTTTTTTTTTTTTTTTTTTTTTTTTTTGGGAAAACTAGAAATTTGAAAATGTGGGAGATACAACGTATACAAATTTTGCTTCCATACTGTTAAGCGAGAGATTGTGATGCAAGCCACATCTTGTAGTAGTCGAAGGTTTGGATGAACCATATAAATTGAATTTGCTTCGAACAGTCTTGATCAAAAGCGTTTGAAGCGTTCTATGAGTTGTAGTGTTTGCATTGTTACAGAGGAGAAATGTCTGAAGCAGATGCAAGAGGGCTGAAGAGCTTGATCTTCGTATACCATGCATTGAAGCCATTGTTGGCTTGCAATAAGACTTTGTTGGTGACTATAGCTCTTGTTAGGCATAAGTGCTCCCCTAGTTGAGTTGTAAAGCTTGATGGTTTTTGATTATTTGTGAATGCTAGGAGTTCACATGTACAAGTTGTACCACTCGTCTTCTGGTTAATGGAATGAATGGTAGGTTGCTTTCATCACATGGTTGGTGGTACGAATGTGAATTCCTTAATCACCTTTCATCACATTTCATCACCTGGTTGGTGACATGAAGGAGAGTACGCGTTGTACATTTCATCACCTGGTTGGTGGCATGAAGGAAAGTACGCGTTGTACATTTCATCACCTGGTTGGTGGCATGAAGATGAGTTCCTTCTTCACCTGATTGGTGATAAGGGTGGCAAGTTTCCAAATAATATTAGAGTACGGGTTGTACATTTCATCACCTAGTTGGTGGTACGAATGTGAGTTCCTTCATCACCTAGTTGGTGAGAATAAGGGCAAGGTGTCGAGGCACATTGTGGCAAATGTCGAATGGCACAAAATGTGTTGAACCCTTTCGAAGCACAGTTGGCTTATGTATGGATGTGTTGGAATGTATGATGTTTATGCATGAATGTGTTGGAATGTATGATGTTTATGTATGAATGTATTGGAATGTATGATGTTTATGTATGAATGTGTTGGAATGTATGATGTTTATGTATGAATGTGTTGGAATGTATGATGTTTATGTATGAATGTGTTGGAATGTATGATGTTTATGTATGAATGTGTTGGAATGTATGATGTAGATCCTTTGTATAGTCTTGTTGACACATACTTAGATTTTGTTTTGTATTGGAAACATTTGCGTTGAAGCTTCAACACTTGAGTGTTTCATTGCTCAGAATGGAAAAGAGTTTATGGCCGAGTTGGCTAAATCACCTCTTTATTGAATTCATACCAAATGGTCTTTGTTACATAGGATGCCGAACGGCTGTAGCTTAACACTTGTACAATGTGAGTCTTATTTGTAATAGTACTTCAAGTGGTCAGCATTCCATGGATGGCCAAGGGTCTTGCCGTCGGAGTTTCTGAGCTTGTAGGAGCCAGGGCGGCTGATGCCGACGACCTCGAACGGTCCGTCCCAGTTAGGACTGAGTGTTCCTTCAATCGGGACTCTATCACAGAGTAATCTTTTCTTCAGTACCCAGTCTCCCACTTTGAAAGAGCGAGGTTTGACCCTTGAGTCGTAGTAGTTGGAGATGCGCTGCTTGTAGGCGACATTCCTCAAGTGAGCCTGATTTCTGTGTTCCTCGACTAGATCCAGGTTGAGGGTGAGTTGCTTGTCGTTCTCACTTTGTATGTAGTTCTGGATTCGGTATGTTGCTTGCTCAAGCTCAACTGGGACAACTGCTTCTGTACCAAAAGCAAGTGAGAATGGAGTTTCTCCTGTGGAAGTCCGATATGAAGTGCGGTATGACCAAAGGACTTGGGGTACGAATTCTGGCCAACAACCTTTAGCTTTGTCCAAGCTAGTTTTCAGAGTGCGCTTGATTATTTTGTTAACGGCCTCGACTTGTCCGTTAGATTGGGGATGGGCTGGAGAGGCAAAACATAAGTTGATGTTGAACTTAGAGCAGAACATCTTGAACTTCTTGTTGTCGAACTGCCGCCCATTGTCCGTGACTATCGCATTGGGAATGCCGAATCTGCAGAGGATGTTCTTCCATACGAAGTCTTCTATTTTTCCCTCAGTAATGGTTGCCAAAGGTTCTACTTCAGCCCACTTTGTGAAGTAGTCAACTGCAACGATTGCATAGCGGACCTTGCCTTTCCCTGCAGGCATTGGGCCGATCAAATCAAGTCCCCATTGGGCGAAGGGCCAAGGGCTGATCATAGGAGTGAGCGGCTCGGGAGGGGAGTGAGGGATAGTTGCGTAGCGTTGACACTTATCACATGAGCGAGATATTCTGATGGCATCTTGGTGGAGTGTTGGCCAATAGTATCCTTGGCGAAAAGTCTTGTGTGCTAGGGATCGAGACCCAGCATGATCTCCGCAGACTCCTTCATGTATTTCCCGAAGGACAATTTCCGCCTCCGCAGGTGTAAGGCATCTTAGGTATGGCAGGGTGAAACCGCGCTTGTAGAGTTGGTCATTAATGATCAGGTAGCGGGCAGACTTGTATCGAATCTGCTTAGCTTGGACTTTGTCAATTGGGAGGGTGCCATGAGCAAGGAATTTATAAATTGGGGTGATCCAACTATCTTCTTGTTGTAAATTGTACACCTCCGCGACCATGGTGCTTGGTTCTGCCAACAATTCGACATGAATTTTTCTCCCAATCTTGTCTTCCACTGCCGAGGCGAGGCGAGCCAAAGCGTCTGCATGACTGTTTGCCGCTCGAGGAACTTGGGTGATCTGGTAGTGGAAGTGCTTGAGCAAAAGTCGCGTTTGCGCAAGATATGCTGCCATGGAGCTATCCTTAGCATCAAAGTTGTTTGTGACTTGGTTGACCACTAATTGGGAGTCACTGAAGATATCAATTCGTTTAACCCCAAGGTGTTTGGCCAAACGCAAGCCTGCTAGAAGGGCTTCGTATTCGGCTTCGTTGTTCGATGCCTTGAATTTGAAACGAATAGCGTATTCCATCGCCACTTTGTCAGGGGTAGTGAGGACTAATCCTGCTCCGCAGCCCTGTTGGTTGGATGAGCCATCAACATACAGACTCCATGTTGGGGTCGTTGATTCTACTTTCTGAGCTTCCGATGGTAATGAAGCTACTGTTTCAGGTGTAGAAGCAATGTCAACAGGATATGTGAAGTCGGCGATGAAATCTGCTACTGCTTGACCTTTTTCGGCTGGTTTTGGTTGGTAGGAGATGTCAAACTCACCCAATGCTATCGCCCATTTGATCATTCGTCCAGACGTGTCAGGACTCTGGAGTATCTGTCGAAGAGGGTGATTGGTAAGCACGATGATGGCGTCTGCTTGGAAATAAGGGCGAAGTTTCCGAGCAGACATGACCAATGCTAGAGCTAATTTCTCAATGTTGGAGTATCGTGTCTCCGCATCTTGGAGGGCCTTGCTAGCGTAGTAGACGGGCCGTTCGACACCACTGTCCATTCGAATAAGAACAGAACTGACTGCTGAAGCCGAAACCGATAGATAGATGATGAGAGTGTCACCAACTTCTGGTTTGGAGAGCAGAGGGGCTTTACTAATGTACTCTTTGAGGTTCCTGAATGCCTTGGCACATTCCTCCGTCCATGTAATGTACTTCTTATTTCCCTTGAGTGCTTTGAAGAAAGGAGCACATCTGTCTATGGCCTTAGAGATGAATCTGGTTAAGGCTGCCACCTTGCCAGTAAGGTTTTGGATGTCTTTTGAAGTTATTGGCTCTTTCATGTCGAGGATTGCTTTGATCTTTTCAGGGTTAGCTTCAATGCCTCGTTGGCTAATCATGAAGCCTAAGAATTTGCCAGAGCCCACGCCGAAGGCACATTTGTTGGGGTTCAACCTCATTCGATACCTCTTAAGAATGGTGAAAGTTTCAGATAGGTTGGTGATGTGTTGGTCAGCATGTTTGCTTTTGACTAGCATATCATCAACGTAAACTTCCATGCTCTTCCCAATTTGTTCGGCGAACATTGAATTGACCAGTTTCTGATAAGTTGCTCCTGCATTCTTTAGGCCGAAAGGCATGACTTTATAGCAATATAGTCCCCTGTCAGTAGTGAAGGCCGTGTGTTCTTGGTCTGAGGGGTTCATGAGGATTTGGTTGTATCCTGAATAAGTGTCCATGAAGCTCAAGAGCTCACACCCTGCCGTAGAGTCTATAAGTCTATCAATGAGAGGAAGGGGGAAACTATCCTTCGGGCATCCTTTGTTTAGGTCGGTGTAGTCGACACACATTCTCCACAAGACCTTTTGAAGCAGGAGACTTTCCTTGGTCGGATTTTTCTTAACAAGGACAACATTTGCTACCCATGTTGGGTAATTGACTTCACAGACGAAGCTTATGTCCTTGAGTTTTTCAACTTCTGCTTTCATCGCCTCGTATCGTTCAACATCATAAGATCTTCGCTTCTCTTTTATTGGTTTGGTCTTGGGATCAATACTCAAGTGGTGACAGATGATATTGGGAGAGATGCCCGACATATCTTTATATGACCAAGCGAAGACCTCGGCGTTCTCTTGCAAAAAGGAGATCAGCGACAACCGAAGGGGTGGTGACAAAGGGGTGCCAATATTCACCATGCGGTCTGGATGGTCTTTGGAGATAGAGATATTCTCTAACTCTTCAGCGGGTTGTGCTTGCTGGGTGAATGAGTCATCTCGAGGGTCGTCGGGTTGACTGTTGCCATCCTGAAGACCCGAGTTGGATTCATCTGGACTGGTCTTTACGACTTGGTTATGTATAAAGAGAGTCTCCTTGGGGACAGGCAGGTGTTGTTGTTTGACTGAAGTGTTGTAACATGATCGAGCACTAAGTTGATCTCCCCTGATGTACCCATTGCCGAAAGGGGTTGGAAACTTCATCAACAACATATGTGTGGATACCATGGCCTTGAGATCATTGATGCCTGTGCGCCCAAAGATGACATTGTATGCCGTCGGGCAGTTGACCACTAGGAAGTTAGTGGTAATAGTAGCTGTGTAGGGGCCTGTACCAATGGTGAAGGGTAAGTGTATACTCCCTAAAGGTTGCACGATATCGCCAGAGAAGCTTATCAGAGGAGAAATCGAGCGATCGAGCAAGTGTTCAGCTACATTAAGTGCCTTGAAAGCTTCAGCAAACATGATATTGACTGAAGCACCTGTGTCTATCAGGATTCGTTTCACATCAAAATTTGCTATGTGAGCTTCCACGATCAGCGGGTCATTGTGAGGGTAGATGATACCTCTTTCTTCCTCAGGGTAGAAACATATTGGATCCCAGTTAGGCTTTTGATACTTGCCTCCTTTGATGTCTTCCACGTGAAACACTTGATGGCCAGGTCTCAAAGTTCGTTCACTGTTTTTCATGGCCCTATTGGAAGATTCAGACATGGGTGTGCCGCCGCTTATGGAATATATCACATTCACCTGGCGTTGGTTACGGTTATCCCTTGGAGGGTGAAGGAGGAACTGATCAATTTTTCCTTCACGTGCCAAAGCTTCAATATGGTCACGGAGGATAATGCACTTCTCACTATCATGGCCATTATACTCGTGGTAGCAGCAAAACATGCCCGTGTTCTTCGTGGACTTGTAATCTGGTTGTCTTGGCTTTGGCTTTGGTATCAGGTGAGCTATACTGGGGTAGATGGCAGCACATGTAGCATTCAAAGAGGTGTATGTCTCATACCTCGGGGTAGGGCCTGTCTTGACACGTGATTGGCCCACTGCGTTGACTGCCTGGGGGCGGGCATTATTGTGACGATATCCTGAGTTATCGCGATAGTGCCCCTTATTCTTTTTATTAAAATGAGATTGGTGAGGATGGAAGTCCTTCCTTTTGCCCTGAGATTGATATGTCTGCTGACTTGGCGAAGCATTAAATGAGGCAGGGGGGTGTGCTGCTACCATTTGGAAGGTTGAGGTCTTTTCATTCGGTTGGATCTGGCCTCCACTCCCTACTTGCTGATAAGGGGTGACTGTAGGGGGTTTCCCTTGATATGTCCTTGCCTCGGCGGAGGCATGGTTGTAAGCTTGTGTCATCACCTCAGAGTAAGTCTTCCAAGTGTTGGCATTGATCATGTACTTGAAGAAACAGTCACGTAAGCCTACAGTGAAAGCCTTGAGGGCGGTCTTGTCATCTGCCTCAGCGCAGCGAGAATACTCATGGCTGAAGCGGCCATCGTACTTTCGTAATGACTCGTCCGGCTTCTGGTGAATAGTGTACAAGTCAACTGCGGAATGCAAGCGATCAGTCTGGAAGATGTGTTGAGAGACAAACAGCTTTCTCAACTCTTCAAATGAGTCTACTGTCTCAGGTGGAAGACGGCAATACCAGTTTAAAGCTCCGTCAGAGAGGGTGGAGGGGAAGAGAAGGCACCGTTCTTCGTCGGTGTGTCCCCGGTATACCATGGTGGACTCAAAGAGGTTAAGGTGTTCAATCGGGTCTTCCCTTCCAGTATAGAGCTGTAAGTCAAGCTTCTGCTTTGTCTTCGCTTGGAGGGGAGTGTTAAGGATCCTTCTTGTGAGAGGGCCAGGCCTGGGTTGGTTCCAGTCAGGTATCTTGGCTTGACGTTCAGCCTTCAGCTTGTTTACTTCCTCAAGGAGCTGCAGGACAAGGGGGTCTTGAGCGGAGTCGTGCACCACCGAAGTTTTCTTCTTTAAGTCCCCATCGCCTCTTGGAAGTAGGAAAGTTTGATCAAGATAGCGTGATCTTTCTCTGGACTCGCCACACTGACTTCTAGAGTGAGTATGTCGGAATGTTTCCGAGTCCCCAGTACCTTCATATTCTTCTGGGACTTGTTGCCCCTTCTCTAGATTGGCGGCTGGCCTGGGTCGTGGAAGAGGATCGAGTCTTTCAGAAACCCTTGGGTCATTGATCTTCGAGCTTATGTGGATGGGATTCTCTCGACGTTGCTTTAGGAAGTCTCGACAATCGCTATAGACAGCTTTTGATCCTTCCACACCCTCTGTGAGGAGGTGTTTTCCTCTACTTCTCATGCTTCGGGTTGAAGCAGCTGGGTTGAGAGAAGTCTCATGTTGATTATCACATTGATGTGTAGCTCGATCCCTATCAGGGATGTCCGTGTCTGATATCGGCGACCCTCCGTGTTGGGGGGCATTCAGTTGATTGTTGACCTCGACAGGGGCGACGAGCTTGTGTGTTTGAGCCTGCCTAGCCTCGTGAAGCATCTCGAAAAGTTTTTCATATTGTTCCTGGAGGACTTCATTCTTCATCGCTATCTTGTTGTTCTTAACCTCTAGCTCATCGACTTTAGCTTGAAGAGTAACTCTATTTCCTTCCTGCTTTCGTTGCTTCATACTAGGTCCAGCAGGGGTGTCATTCTGTGTGCTATGGCTTCTTTCGCTCCCCATATCGGAGAGAGATGCTTGGCCAAAAGAGAGTGTACGAGCGGTGGAAACCAGCTTGACAAAGCTGAAGAGAGTGGGAATAAGTGTCGTTTCCCACAGACGGCGCCAAATGTTGATGCACAAAATCAGTGAAGACTTTGGTACAATAGAAAGTGTCAGGTTTTGTGACCTTCGCTTGGTTGCTTCGGTCACTAGTGAGGATAAGTACGTAAATGAATAGAGACAGAGAAGCAAACACAGGATGTACGTGGTTCACCCAGATTGGCTACGTCCACGGAGTAGAGGAGTTCTCATTAATTGTGAAGGGTTTACACAAATACATAGGTTCAAGCTCTGGTTTAGTGAGTTCTAGTGAATAGTTTAGTACAAAATGACATTAGAGATTATTGTGGGAGAATGATCCCTATTTATAGAAGAGAGTTTCTAGTTTTGTTCTAATATTTACACATGTCGTGTTGTGATTGGCTTCTGATGTTGACACGTATCGTGCTGTGATTGGCTTCTGATGTCGACACGTGTCGCATTGTGATTGGCCTTCTGGTTGAAGGGAAACTCTTCTGGGTCCTTGACGGTATAACGTTGACCGGTGCTCAGTAGTTTCGGGATTAGTCAAGTATGGTACAAACAAAAGGAACCAATTAGGGGCTTGGTTTCAGCCCAATCAGTTATGTTAAATAAGTGACCAATCAAATTTTGAAAAAGAAAAGGGGAAGGACCAATGAGAAATCAGGAAGAAAAAAAGAAAAAGAGGAAAGCTCCATTTCCGTCGGCCCTTTTACCCGCACCCAACCCAATCGAATTCTGGCGATTTTCGCCATCTTTTCCGTCGAACGTCACCATCTAACACCTGCCATCTCTTCCACAACATTTCTTCTACCATTTCCACCCAAATTTGTAAGCTTGTAGGTCCAAAATCGCGATAACCGTGTGGAAGAGCCTGAGGTGTTCGATGGCTATCCCGCCGTTCCGGCGAGTTCTACCACCCACCATCACCCTTAATCAACTTCCCTTGGACCCAGGAACAAGACCCAACCAGTTATAGGGGCGTTGGAACATCGGAGAAGTCGAATCGAAGCACACCCTTTATAGGGTTCCGACGGGTTTGAGTGAAATTGGAGCCTTTGGTGGCTATATTGGACTTGGCCACAGGTATAAATCGATTCCTCCTTTTGTAGATGAATTTTCATGTTTGGATCATGTGATTTGGTGGAGAAATGAGAAAGTTATAACAATTTAAAGTTTGCCCAGTTTTCGGCGACCTCAACCACTTTCGAGGTGTTTTACGGAAAAATCACGGCAAGATAGCCATCTTGTAAGGTATCAATCTCTTCATATTGTTGAGAACTATGATTTCCGTTTTTGAATCACTTGTTTTCATTGAGTATTGACAAAGTTATGGACATTGAAAGGGTGCCCAGAAATTCCGGCGAGTTACCAGTTTTCCCGCGGACAGCCGTCTTTCAGACCATTTTCCGGCCACCTATGGCCACCATTTGGACTCTAAGTTGGTATAATTTTGTTCTAAATTTCTCTAGCTTCGATTTGGTATATTATGGGTTGAATTTGGTTGAGAAACAAGTGAGATATGGAGTTCCAAAGATTGCCCAGGAAATCTGCAAAATCTGCATAATCCGGCAAAGTTCCATTAAGGTCCACCACTTGATTAGAATAGTAATAGATGATCTGACTGTTGGATCATCACCAAACTTTAATAAATTATAGTACAGTATATTTGAGGACCATAGAAACTTACGGATAAGGAATCCGACGTACGGATCTTCCCAAATTGGATTTGTAAGTTTATAAAATAAATGTTAACCGCCACTTGGTTTTGGGCAATTGGCGGAGATCCGACCGTTGGATCGCAATGAAATTTTAGTATGTTATTCTAGAAGCATAATGTGTATCTTTGGAAGTTTCGGATTGAAAATCTGAAATTCGGATCTTCCGGATTGAGTTATACAGGTTTGTAGACCCTACGGTCGATCTTTGATCGATGGTTGACTCGTGGTCGATGAGTCTCAAACTATTTTAGAATTTCCTTGAGGATGTGCTTTATGTGAATTTCGTATTCTATTGATAAGAGTTCTAAGATGTGATCCGATAATTGTTATAGGCGCCAATCTTTCGAGACGTCTCGATGCTCGTGCTAGATAATCATAGCGTGGACTCCAGGTGAGTGGGTCTTTTCCTTTTATCATAGGCATATAGTTGATAGTTCCACAAATGCTTCTAAATTGATTTATGCATTTTATGCCATGTCATATATATATATATATATATATATATATATATGTACATGTGTGTGTATATGTTCTGAAGTGCTAATAGATGGTTGAGTTTAGATTATGTCATAGTATATCCACATGCATGTTATCTACAATTAATTAATGTGAACTACAAATGGCTTGATCCCTGTTTAGGGTACGTAGGCAGTCTAGTGAGACGTTAGATGCAACCATATAATAAATGAGACTAAATAATTGAGACAATAACATTGTTTGGGGAATTGAGCAATGTGAGTGGGCATTTGTTCACACACACACACACACACATATATATATATATATATATGTTTTATGGTTTCCAGAAATGTTTTAAGTTGAGTTATGCATTTCATGCTATGTCTAAAATGTGTTATATTCTAAGTGTTACATTGTTTTGAATTATGTTATGCTAAACGACACTGAGGAGGCGCAAGTAAGTTCAGGTAAGTATACGGTATTAGTTGAATTAATGGGGTTATGGTATGACTACATTTACGTTTTAAGCAACTCCGACATTGTCGTACAGGTTGCAATAGTAGGTAAGTCCGGCATTGTCGTACAGGTTGCCTATGAGTCGTACATGTTGTATTAAATGCATTTAAAGCTCATAAACCTGCACCCCGGTGTTAGTGCTCCTGCTCGTGGCCAGGGCACAATCTTTCACGTGATATTCACCTCTCGCACCATACGCTCACCTTGAATCCAAGTTAGGTGCATAGGCATGTCGTATAGACCACTATAGGTGGTTCCGACTCGTAGGTGACTTGCGATCACTCGCACAACTTTCACGTAATTGTAGCACTAGAGCGTATACATTCACACCTAGGCATGTCGTATAGACCACTACAGATGGTTCCGACTCGTGTGCAGATGTAGTGCCATACAGGTCACTAAAGGTGACTCCGGCTTATGTGCTAGCAATGATTGATGAGTTATGATTTCAGTCGTACAGGTCACTAGAGGTGACTCCGGCTTATGTGCTAGCAATGATTGATGAGCTATGATTTCAGTCGTACAGGTCACTAGAAGCGACTCCGACTTATGTGCTAACAATGATTAATGAGATATGGGTGCAGTCATACATGTCACATTAGGTGACTCCGACTGATATATCATTTCATATTGATTAAATTCATTTGGCCTACTTGTTAATGCATTGTGGAATTGATGGACATGGCATACCCGTGGTTTTGGTCATTCATGAGTATGGTTTGGATTTACATACATATAGATATGTATATATGTAGTATTGTCTTATGAAAACAATACGGGTTTTACATTGAGGGGCATTACTTCTAGAAAGGTAATAACTTTGGGAAGCTTGGTTTTTATTGCTCACTCACACTCTCTATTTCGTGCCCTCCAAGTTTTAGCTGATGAGTTCGTATCGACGATGATTTGTGGCGAATCTTAGTATTGATGGCCACCTCTGAGGGTATGATTCATACCCACACTACTATACTTTACTTATACTCTAACTTCGCGTGTGAAATGGGTTCGTTCCCGCTCACAACGTACTCTGGTATTTAAACACTTTTAGGTTTAAATTTATTCACATTTTACACATCATCACATTCTATGGCTTCGTCACCCTCCAGATGTCGGCCAACACGGCTCAATTCGGGGTCCTAGTGGACATTCCGGGTCGGGGTGTGTCAATATCCAACTGTTCTAATTCACAAAAAGAAGAAAAGAAATGGTTGTAGCTTGTTTTCTTCCATTTGTGCATTGACATCCAAACTACAAACTCCCTCCATACTCAAGGCTTCCAAGGCTTGCCACTTTTTTAGGGTGATTTGTATCTTTTGTTGGTAGATTCTGATTGTGGTGACACTACTTGGGATATGACACCAATGCAGTCTTGTACCTGTTAAAGGAAAATGATCATCGCCATATCCTTTTTCTAAGGATCCTAGGGATCCAGCAATCGTGTATGTTCATCGTACATCGTGCGGTCATAAATCATTTTAAAATTTGAATTTAAATTCAAATATAAATAGTACCTAACGAAAACTGACCGCACAATGTACGATGAACGGACAAGATTGTAAGATCCCTAGGAAAAGGATTCGGAAGATCTTTTTCCCCTGTTAAAAACCAAATGATAATAGCTTATGCTTAGTCACCCTATAAAATCCAAATCATACTGCTTTTATCACAATTTACACAAATTATTGTTAAAAAAAGGTAAAGAATAAACAATACAAAAACTAAAGGACTCTTGAATGTACCATTTAAACTTGTGGAGTGAGTTGTGAGCTAGTTACTACTATTCTCATTCCCCTCCCTTTTTCCATGCCTCTGCCCTGTCCCACGGAAAATGATCATCGCCGGAACCTTTTCCTAAGAATCCTAGAGATCCAACAATCGTGTCCGTTCAACATACATCGTACGGTCATAAATCGTTTTAAATTTTAAATTTTAAATTCAAATATAAATAGTACCTAACAAAAACTGACCGCACGATGTACAATGAACGAACAAGATTGTAGGATCCCTAGGAAAAGGATCCGGCGAGGATCATTTTCCCCTCCCACCTACATTATCAACAAATATAATGAACTTCACTTTCATTATAAAAAACTACAATTTAAAAACAAAAATACAACATAAAACATATTATACTTCTAGTGTAGATGTGTTAATAATCAAATGATTTGGCTCTTGAGTAGCTTGAGTTGCTATTTTTAAAATGACCTCAATGCTCATGGTCAATCTCTGTGTTAACAATGTGTTGTGAGGAAGATCTCCTCAAGTAACATATGAAATCAATGGAACCGTGACATCATTTCTCAAAAGAGTGTCTCGTCCACAAAGTAAAAAGGAAAACGACTTCGCAAGATGTTAAGAGAGATGTAGGAATGATGTGGAGTGGTGTTTTTGTTTCCTCCAAGCTCGTCGAGCAATTGTTAGGAAAGGCCGTAAGAATGTTTGATATAGTGGCGCTCGATCCATCATGATGACATGCATCATCCTTCACAACATGATTGTGGAATATAATTGACTATTTATTTCATAGATGTTTACGTAGAATTATGGGAAAACGCCAACAATTACTGTCTTATATGTTAAAGAAAAATATAATATGTTATAAATTATGAAAAACTCGTTAATTTTATGAATGCATTATGAATTATTTGATTTATTAGATCTTGAATTTTAATGAACGTTTTTTCATTTTCAACAATTCATGCCTCTGCCCCTTCCCACCTACATTATCAATCAATTTAATGAACTTCACTTTCATTATCAAAAACTACAATTTAAAAACAAAAATACAATATAAAACAAATTATTCCTCTAGTGTAGATGTGTTAACAACCGAATGATTTGGCTCTTGAGTGGCTTGAGTTGCTATTTTTAAAATGACCTCAATGCCCATGGTCAATCTATGTGTTCAACAATGTGCTGTGAGGAAGATCTCTTCAAGTCACAAATGAAATCAATGGAAATGTGACATCATTTCTCAAAATAGTGACACGTTTATAACGTAAAAAGGAAAATGACTTCGCAAGATGTTAAGAGGGATGTAGGAAGGATGTGGAGTGGTGTTTTTGTTTCCTCCAAGTTCGTTGAGTAATTGTTAGGAAGGGCTATAAGAATGTTTGATGCAGTGGCGCTCGATCCATCACGATAACATGCATCATCATTCACAACATGATTATGGAAGATAATTGACTATTTATTTCATAGAGGTTTACAAAGAATTATGGGAAAACGCCAACGATTATTGTCTTATTTGTTAAAGAAAAATAGAATATGTTATAAATTATGAAAAACTCGTTAATTTTATGAATGCATTATGAATTATTTGATTTATTAGATCTTGAATTTTAACGAACATTTTTCGTTTTCAACAATTCATGAAAGAACGAATTGAGAAAAAAAAGCCTGTGAATATATTGGCGACAAGAAAATACCTCATGATAATCAATATAGGCCCCCACCATCAATTAATGATGGTGTTCTTCAACTAATTATTACACTAGATGATGAAAATGTTATTAAATGCAAACCAATATTGTATTATTTACACCTAATAATTGAAAAAAGAATTGCAAACAATCAAATAATTGTGCAATATTTATCTTATGTAACACGGTCATTAGTGTGTTTGCAGTCGTGTGACTTGACTCATGAGTGTCATCAGTTGGTATTGACTGACTTGTAAAGCCTCAATTTCCACAAGTTCTTTTTGTGTGGCCTTCAAGTCTACATTGATAACATGTGAAAGGAAAGGTCTTTGCGAATGACAAAGATTGTCGGTATTGACTGACTTGTAAAGCCTCAATTTCCACAAGTTCTTTTTGTGTGGCCTTCAAGTCTACATTGATAACATGCGAAAGGAAAGGTCTTTGTGAATGACAAGGATTGTCTACCCTCCCATTTCTGGTGCCCTCCCGTGCCCTCCTGTTTTGTGTGGTTATGGTTAAGCCACGTCAATATTTTATATATTTTTTTTATAGAGATAATAAGACAAAATTGAATAGTACTATAAAATGTTGACGTAGTTTAACCGTGACCACACAAACAGAAGGGCATGGGAGGACATCGGAAGTGAAAGGGCAGACAATCCTTGTCCCTTTGCGAAACCCATTTCCTAGCCACTTTCCAGTTTCCACCATGAGTTGTGATGCTCTTCCTCAGGCTTATTTTCCGTATTCTTTCTTTTACAGCTGTCATGCGAAATGATAACAACATGTACGGCTGTCCACCTACCTATGGGGATCACTTGGTATGTTCTCGCCGCCAACTATAGAGGAACCTGAATTGTCTGCCCTCTTCTGTCCAATCATTTTCCTATTCTTTTCTATTTATGTGGTCACGGTTAAGTCACGTTAAGACAAAAAATAATAAGAATACAACATATTGACGTAATTTAATCGTGACCACATAAATAAAAGGGAATGAGAATAATATGGAATGAAGAGGACAGACAATCTAGGTCCACTATGGAGATTTTTCACACCATGTTTTAGGTGTCAGCTAACTATGGCGGTCATTCACACCCTAATTTCCAGGTTAGCCAGCTATGGAGGACGGACTTGGATTGTCTGCCCTCCCATTTCGGTGCCCTTCCCGTGCCCTCCTGTTTTGTGTGGTCACGGTTAAGCCACGTCAACATTTTATATTATTTTTTTTATAAAAATAATAAAACAAAAAGAAATAGTAATATAAAATGTTGACGTGGCTTAACCGTGACCACACAAACAGGAAGGCACGAGGAGGGCACCGAAATAAGAGGGTAGACAATCCAAGTCCATGGAGGACCTTCACTCCATGTTCCAAGTGTCAGCCATCTATGGAGGCGCTCCACCCCATGCTTCAAGCGTCAGCAAGCTATGGGACAAGGCCCTTCACTCCATAATTTCAGGTTTTAAGAGTTACGTGTCAACCATTTGTAGTGTTTGCACTGGCAGAGCCTATGGTGAAAAAGATATAATCTTATATAATCCGAGAAAGCTTTTGGTGAAAAAGAAAATTTTACACATAATTTTCATTAATTTTTTAATGTAATCTACCATATACGTAGACACTAAGCCTAATTATCTTAGTTTAATTATATAAGATTATACCTTACAATTCATAAGCCATCTTTTTGTCTTACTTTTTTTCTCGGCATATTTGACACACCCTGATCCGAAATGTTCACTTGAACTTCGAATTGAGTTGTGTTGGCCAACACATGGAGGGTAACGAAGCCTTAAAGTGTAGTGTAGTGGAAAAAGTATGTGAATAAATTTAAACCTAAAAGTGCCTAGTCAAAAGAATGTGCGAGTGAGTGGGATTGAACTCATTTCACACGTGATGTCAGAGCATAAGACAATATAGTAAATAGGATGAGGGTTAAAGCACTGAAGATAACCATCTTCTGAGATTTATCAGAATCCTCGTTTACACATAAGCACAACTACTAAACCTGGAAGGGCGAAAAACAAAGTTGAGTGGGTCAGCAAAACAACGTTTGTAAGAAAACCTTTATTTTTGAACATAGTAACCCCTCGCTGGAAAACAAGTATAGTTTTCGTAAAACATACTACGTAAGTATGTAAACAAAAGTACAACAACAATATAACCAGAAATATGCCAAGTCATGATATATCAAATGCCGCAGTAATATAATCATGTGATAAACAAATATAACTAAGTGCTCATCCATCTAAGTTGACACACAAGTTCGTATAGATAATATCTGACACGAACAGGACTGGGTGTAATCAATACATTCTAGTATTACGATCACGTGAAGGCTAGTGCCAAAGCACGGTCACATACGAGTCGAAATTGCCTAATGCAATTTGTGCGATAAGACTGACACCTAACTTGGATCCAAGGCGAGCGAACGGTGCAGATGTGAACATACACGTGAAGGTTGGCCCTGGCCCTAGGCTGGGTACTAACGTCGGGGTGCAGCAAGATGAGCATATACAAATATGTATAAATGTCACGATAGTAATATCTCAACCATATAGTAGCATTTATCACATTTAATATCACAATAACGATACTTGGCAATATAAGCATAATAATGGAGTAAATACGCATTTATGGAAACTATAACTATGTATAGGTATAAAAACAAACTGCCCACTCATAAATACACAGTAATATATGAAGCATCTAAAAACTTGCTTGACCTCATGTGCCATCGGGATACGTTTCCCCTATATGTGAAATTACTAATTAACTTAGTTTAATAACACATATACGGAAACTTAAATAAAACTTCGTAGATTACCCAAACATAAGGTTTGAATATACAAAATCGATCTACTCGACGTTACAGACCTACACAAATTGACCGCACGGTGACCTAAGGTCGGACGCACCCCCACGTGCCGCCTAGCCCACGGCCACACATGTGCCCACACGCAGGCCAGTGGCTAACAGATCCGAGGAATATTCTATCATTTCTAACAGAATATTCCGTTAAACAATTAACAAAAGTGAATGACGTTACCTGACGCCGTTAGAATATTCCATCAAAGTTGACGAAATATTCCTTGTTTTCTTCGGCGAGTTTCGCTGGTCGTCACCGTCTGGTTTCATCGAAATCTGGAAATTTTAGCTGGTTTCTAGGTAAAATTTCAAACCTTCAAATCTTCTTCATTTTTCAACTATTTTTCATAAAATTATATAGAAATGAAGCTTATGAAGAATAGAATCACGTTATACCTTTCAAAGGTCCAAAAAGTGAACAGAGGTGGCTTGAAAATGGCTCGAAAGGTACTGCCAAACTGGAACTTCTCGAAACCTCATGTTTTGTACATCAACTCTTCACCAAAACTAATCTAGGATCTTTAAGAAGTTGAGTAGTAGCTTTCTCGAGTCCTAAAATGCCGTGACTCGATCTGAAAATCGTCGATCCAGAACTCACTGAGTCAGAGCTTCCGAGTTGGTGAGTCAAACCTCAACCAAATCTAGATATGGTTACACAGTTGTGTTCGTGGGGTTGAGGGGAGTTCAACGATGTAGGTTACAAGTCACGTTTAGGTGGTTTGGACGTCGGTTGAGAGAGTTGCAGAGAAAAGGTAAGAGAGAGACCTTCGGGAAGAGAGAGAGTAGAGAGAGTAAGGTTTGAGTTGTGATTGATGGGACATAAATGAGAGCATTTCCGATTGGTTGAGTGAGAGAGGGAAAACAATTGATTGGGTGGTGATGAGGGATTCAAGGAAAAAGCAAAAGTTTGATTGGTGGATGAGATGGGGAACCCGGATCCCTTTTTTTAGGAATGGGATTGGATGGATGGATTTTCAGATTTTGTACCATTTCAAATGTACAAAATTTGTATCCTTAACAGTGTTTCTAACACTGATATTTTGTACGAACGTGTACAAAATACCTGTAATTAACGTACTTTAACGGAACATAACTTTTTCGTTACAAATCCGATTCAAGCCTAACATGCGTTCACGCGTTCGTAGCGACAAGTACTAATTTAGTACGAAACCAGGAAAATGAAACTGAAAACCGAAAACCACGTCCACGTCATATTCCAGTTTTTTCCAAAAAGGGTAAAACCACTCACACCAACGGAAAAGGAATTACAATGAAAAGTAGGGACGGGTCGTCACAAAATTTGTTTCAACTCGTTTAAATTTTAATACGTATTTTTGTTGGTAAACAAATGGGGCTAAACGTCAAATAAAGAAAAACTAAAGCAAAACATCACAAGGTTTAGAGATTTCAGCAACATTAGACAATAAAAGATGTCGACAAGAGGCAGGAGCTTAAGTGAAATACATTGGACCAAAAGACTACGGCAAACTCAAGTTAGCCAACTCCTCAGCCACAAAATGCATCTCATCATAAACGTGACCAACTTCACAATTCCATCTTTGTTTAACAGCTCAAGGCAAGCTTGCACCAACTCACCAAGAGGATGGTTCTCACTCACACCTTGAAGAACTAAATGGGCAATGAGAACAAAATCAAATTCCTATTTTACACGTATTTGTTTAACAATGAAAAATTTTGGCTCACCGTGTGAAAATTTTATTAGGCTAGCTGATAGTGTAAAAAAATATTGTATGTTTCTGCATTTATAAAAATTTATATCTTTAAGCTAGCCTACTTGGTGAAGTCTCCGCCCTTATTCACCGTCAGGTGATCTTTTTTGTCTAATAATGCATTGTCATGTGCGAAATGCATTGTCATGTGCAAAATGCATTGTCATGTGCAAAATGCATTGCCATGTGCAAAGTATTCTCCACATGATAATGTATTATTAAATCTAAACGTCACATTATAATAAATCAGTTATATGTAAGTTGCTTTCGAAAATTATACTAATGAAGAGATGATCGTGCCGCATACGCTTAGGCATGTGGCTCTATTATTTGCCTAGTACTAGTCATCAAATTCCAGTCTATTAGAAATCGACTTATTTATTTGAAAAAAAAAAAACGAAGAAGAAGGGGTTGACTGATTTTATTTTTTATTTATTTTTTGTTGACATGCATACTTTATGGGGTCATTTTGATGGGAAAGGATGGGATAGTGATGGTAGCACCTCTTCCGGGTCAATGGTAGAGTCCACTTTACTTGGACTTCTTGAATCGTTCAACAGGAAACGCTTTTTGGGTCAATGCATGGGAACGATCCATTTTAAAATTGTTTGTAAATTTCTATAAGTAGATAGTAATGACCCAATTAATTATTTCCCCTGCAAAGATTTACTTGCATTGCACCTAGCAAAGATCTGTTTTTTTGTTTGTCCATCGATCCATATCAAACAAATCAATCATCAGAACCATCATAAAATATTTTGTTTTTAGATTGTTGAAGTAATATTAAAAAATATAAAAAAAACATAAGAATTTTAATAATAATAATCATAAAGAAATTCACAACATCAATTATGTATGAGATTATTATAAACAACTAAAGAGAAAGTTAGAAAAATTGACAAACTTGAAGATTGAGGTTTCCATAAATACAATGTCCTAAAGATAAAATTTTGCCCTTACTCTTGATCCGAAGTTGAAGCACTTCAATATTTGGATTCTGGCGAATTTTATATTTTCTATACTCTCAAGACACGACTCGAAATTTGACAAACGAAAAATGAGAGAAATAAAGTGAGAAAACCCTATTTCTCAAGAGTAAAAATTAACTCTAATTTTGTATCTTTAATGATAATGGTTTCATGGGTTTATACAGAACCCATTGTATTGTTTGGCGTAAAAATGCAACTTTGCATCTATACAACCTACACCACTCATCAAACTACACGTCCCAAATTACAAATAATATGATGCAACAATTAAGAATAAACAAGATTAATTTTTTCATTCAATATTTTGAAATTAAGTATTATAATATAAATTTTCAACATTGACTTGACTGTTCGTCTATCAGTAACAAGTCCACATCTCAACCCAAATACAATGATGTCAAATGAGAAGGGAAAATGAGAAGGAAACTCTGGAGGGTAGAGGGAAGGAAAAGGAGAGAGAAAAGGAGGAAAGGAGAAAAGGAGGAGGAAAAAGTAGAAATAAAGAAAAACTAAAGCAAAGCATCACAAGGTTTAGAGATTTCAGCAATATTTGACAATAAGAGATGTCAACAAAAGGTAGAAGCTTGAGTGAAATACATTGGACTAAAAAAATACGACAAACTCAAGTTCGCCAATTCCTTAGCCATAAAATGCATCTCATCATAAACGTGATCAAGTTTACAATTCCATCTTTGTTTAACAGCTCAAGGCAAGCCTGCACCAACTCACCGAGAGGATGGTTCTCACTCACACCTTGAAGAACTATATGGACAATGATCAAAGAACTAAATGGACAATGAGAACAAAATCAAATTCCAATTTTACAAGTATTTGTTTAATAATGAAAATTTTTGGGTCACCATGTGAAAATTTTATTAGGCTAGCTAATAGTGTAAAAAAATATTGTATGTTTATGCATTTATAAAAATTTATATCTTTAAGCTAGCCTACTCGGTGAAGTCTCCGCCCTTATTCACCGTCACGCGATCTTTTTTGTCTAATAATGCATTGCCATGTGCAAAGTATTTTCCACATGACAATGTATTATTAAATTTAAACGTCACGTTATAGTAAATCAGTTATATATAAGTTGTTTTCGAGAATTATACTAGTGAAGAGTTGATCGTGCCGCATACGCTTAGGCATGTGGCTCTATTATTTGCCTTGTACTAGTCATCAAATTCCAGTCTATTAGAAATCGACTTATTTATTTGAAAAAAAAATTGAAAAAAAAAAACGAAGAAGAAGGGGTTGACTGATTTTATTTTTTATTTATTTTTTGTTGACATGCATACTTTATGGGGTCATTTTGATGGGAACCTAGGATGCGAGAGTGATGGTAGCACCTTTTACAGGTCAATGGTAGAGTCCACTTCACTTGGACGTCTTGAATCATCCATCAATAACAAGTCCACATCTCAACCCAAAGAGGACTATGATTGTCTGCCTTCCCATTTTTCATGTCCTCCTGTTTTGTATAGTCACAGTTAAGTTACGTTAATATTTTATATTATTTTTTTTATAAATATAATAAGACAAAAATGAATAGTAATATAAAATGTTGACGTGGTTTAACCGTGACCACACAAACAGGAGGGCATGGAAGGGCATGGAAAAAGGGAGGGCAGACAATCCTTGTCCAATATAATGATGTCAAAGGAGAGGGGAAAATGAGAAGGAAACTCTGGAGGGTAGAGGGAAGGAAAAAGGGATAAGGATTGTCTGCTTTCCCATTTTCCATGCCCTTCCATGCCCTCCTGTTTTGTATGGTCACGGTTAAGCCACGTTAACATTTTATATTATTTTTTTTAAAGATAATTATACAAAAATGAATAGTAATATAAAATGTTGACGTGACTTAACCGTGACCACACAAACAGGAGGACATGGAAAAAGGGAGGGCGGACAATCCTTGTCTAGGAAAAGAAGGGAGAAAAGGAGAAAAATAGAAGGGAAAAGTAGAAATAAAGAAAAACTAAAGCAAAGCATTACAAGGTTTAGAGATTTCACAACATCTGACAATAAGAGATGTCGACAAGAGGTAGGAGCTTGAGTGAAATACATTGGACCAAAAGAATATGACAAACTCAAGTTAGCCAATTCCTCAGCCACAAGATGCATCTCATCATAAACGTGACCAACTTCACAATTCCATCTTTGTTTAACAGCTCAAGGTAAGCCTGCACCAACTCACCAAGAGGATGGTTCTCACTCACACCTTGAAGAACTATATGGACAATGATCGAAGAACTAAATGGACAATGAGAACAAAATCAAATTCCAATTTTACACGTATTTGTTTAATAATGAAAAATTTTGGCTCACCATGTGAAAATTTTATTAGGCTAGCTGATAGTGTAAAAAAATATTGTATGTTTCTGCATTTATAAAAATTTATATCTTTAAGCTAGCCTACTCGGTGAAGTCTCCGCCCTTATTCACTGACACGTGACATTTTTTGTCTAATAATGCATTGCCATGTGCAAAGTATTCTCCACATGACAATGTATTATTAAATCAAAACGTCACGTTATAGTAAATCAATTATATGTAAGTTGTTCTAAAAAATTATACTAGTGATGAGTTGATCGTGCTGCATACGCTTAGGCATGTGGCTCTATTATTTGCCTTGTACTAGTCATCAAATTCCAGTCTATTAGAAATCGACTTATTTATTTGAAAAAAAAAACGAAGAAGAAGGGGTTGACTTATTTTGTTTTTTATTTATTTTTTATTGACATGCATACTTTATGGGGTCATTTTGATGGGAACCTAGGATGCCATAGTGATGGTAGCACCTTTTCCGGTCAATGGTAGAGTCCACTTCACTTGGACGTCTTGAATCGTTCAACAGGAAACGCTTTTTAGGTCAATGCATGGGAACGGAAGAGGATCCTCTCCTGAGCTCAGGATGGGGATGTTCTTGACCACGTAATCTGGGCCGTTCAAATTTAATTCAACGGTTGCAATTATTATAACTTTTAGAGGACCTTCTGTTTGGAGTCGTTTGATTAAATTTGAACAGTCTGAATTTCGTGGTCAGAGGATCCCCATCCTGAGCTTAGGAGAGGATCCTCTTCCCATGGGAACTACCCATTTTAAAATTGTTTGCAAATTTTCCTATAAGTAGATAGTAATGACCTAATTAAATAGGATCAGGATCCTCTCCTGAGCAAATAGAGAAGATCCTTCTGACCGGACCCATCGGGCTGTTCAAACTTTTTCCAACGGCTACAATTATTATAACTTTTAAAGGCCCCCATGTTTATAGTTGTTGGATAAAATTTGAACAGCTTTATGGGCCATGTCAGGAGGATCCTCTCCATTTGCTGAGGAGAGGATCCCGATCCAATTAAATATTTCCCCTGTACAGAGATACTTGCATTGCACCTAGCAAAGATCAGTTTTTTTGTTTGTCCATCGATCCACATCAAACAGATCAATCATCATAACCATCCATCCACATCAATGGCTCTTATGATAAAATATTCTATCTTTAGATTGTTGGAGCAATATTAAAAAATATAAAAATAACACAAGAATTTCAATAATAATAATAATCATAAAAAAAATTCACAACATCAATTATGTATGAGATTATTATAAACAACTAAAGAGAAAGTTAGAAAAACTGATAAACTTGAAGATCGAGGCTTGTATAAATACATTGTCCTAAAGACAAAATTTTGCCCCTACTCTTAATCCGAAGTTGAAGTACTTCAATATTCAGATTCTGACGAATTTTATATTTTCTGTACTCTCAAGACACGACTCGAAATTTGACAAACGAAAAATGAGAGAAATAAAGTGAGGAAACCCTATTTCTCAAGAGTAAAAATTAACTCTAATTTGTATCTTTAATGATAATGGTTTCATGGGTTTATATAGAACCCATTGTGTTGTTTGGCGTAAAAATGCAACTTTGCATCTATGTAACCTACACCACTCATCAAACTACACGTCCCAAATTACAAATAATATGATGCAATTCTTTGTATCAGATGCAACACTTAAGAATAAACAAGATTAATTTTTTCATTCAATATTTTGAAATTAAATATTATAATATTTAATAAATATTATATTATAAATTTTCAACATTGACTTGACTGTTCGTCCATCAATAACAAGTCCACATCTCAACCCAAATATAATGATGTCAAAGGAGAGGGGAAAATGAGAAGGAAACTCTGGAGGGTAGAGGGAAGGAAAAGGAGGGAGAAAATGATAAAAGGAAGGAGAGAAAAGTAGAAAAGGAAGGAAGAAAATGAGAGGAAATGCATAGAAATAAAAAAAATAAAAAATGAAAATCACCTTCATCATTATGTCTACTAATGGAAAAGAGCAAAATGCTCCCAACTACTCTTGTTTCTTACATTGTAAATTATATTTCGTATAATGAGAAACTAGTATTCCTACACAAGGATGTAGACACAACTTGCCGAATCTTGTTACTATACAGCAAGCCTATAACTGCATAATAATTCGATCAACCACCTTAAGTTTAACCATACATGTACCAAGATTCAAGTTTTTCCAAACTTTCCTTATGAAACTAATTGAACAGTACAAGTGCCACATTATTATGCGGTTCTATCAAGTTTTAATTTTTATTTTATAACCACATTATCTTTAGGACAATCAATCTTGCAGTTGAATATATAAACCTTCGAGATGGCGATATTGGAAACGCTAGTTGGTGGGTTGATTGGTAGAAATGGTTCCAACAATTCAAGAATAAGAAATGAGTATTGAGCAACGATCAAAGTATGTTGTATTTTATCACAAAATATTTTTGTACATATTAGAAGTGCATTTTATCACAAAAAGGTGAGCAACGATCAATATAATTGTAATTTATAAAATCACACATAAAACGGGAAGTAATATTTTATTTTTGTTTTCATCTCTGCCAAAGAAACGCTTTTTGGGTCAATGGATGGGGACGACCCATTTTATAATTGTTTATAAATGGGAATGACCCAATTACATATTTCCCCTGCTCACAGACATTTGCATTGCACCTAGCAAACACCAGTTTTTTTGTTTGAACATCGATCCACTTCAATGGCTCTTGTGAGAACATCTCCAGGAACCTCCTCTGATTCCAACACATTTCGGCGTTATCACTACGACGTGTTCTTGAGCTTCAGAGGCGAAGAAACTCGTAAGACTTTTACGGACCACCTCTACACAGCCTTGAACAATGCAGGATTTCTCACGTTTCGAGACGACGATGAACTCGAGAGAGGAGAAGACATAAAGCCAGGACTGCAGAAAGCAATCCAGCTGTCACGAACTTCTGTTGTCGTGTTTTCGAAAGATTACGCGTCATCCAGGTGGTGTCTTGATGAGCTTGTGCTGATCCTCGAACGAAAGAGGACCACCTCGGACTATGTAGTTTTACCAGTCTTCTACGATGTTGATCCGTCCCACGTGAGGAAGCAGACAGGAAATGTTGGAAAAGCATTTGCTAGAAGCCAGAAAAATCAGTCGCCGGAAAAGGTGGAAGGATGGAGGAAGGCACTTGCAGAGATTGCAGACCTAGCAGGCATGGTCCTACAAAATCAAGCTAACGGGTAACTTTCATTTTCTTATTTTGTCTTCTATTCGTTGTTGTTGACCTCTCTAATAAGATCACAACTAGAGATGGACAAAATACCCACGGTTACCCGTGTTGTGCTTTGGCCCGTTCGTCAGTGCGGAAGTGAGATTCAGATTATCTCACTAAACTACAGACCCACAGTTGAACAATTTAAATTACAAGAAATAAAGACACTGAGAAATTTACGAGATTCGGCAAAAACCTGCCTATGTCCTCGGAGAGATATTGCTCTTCACTATGAGAATAACTAGTACAAGATACACTTGAGTTCAATCAACATAACCCAAACCCCAATCCCTTGTACACTCACAGAATTTTCCCAAGAGCCTCACTCTACCCCAAGAGTTTCTCACTCTCACTCTTTATTTTCTCTCCTTTGTGTTCTCCTTCGGATGCTCTCTCAATGCATTACTAAATGCACAAATATTGCATCTAGTTATAGTCATACACTAGCAACTATGCCAACAAACAAGACCAAAAAATCTTAAGTTCACATGACATAATGATCACCTAGCCTACCTAGCATACACCAAAGTCTATACCTAGTCTATAAAGTACAACTATTCTCCATTTGTTATTTAATGCATATAAAATAAAACATGCACAATTGTGTGCAAGCAACCACAAAGTCAAGTCTTGCTTCCAACTTTGCTTTTGGTAGTCACCATGTCTTCTCTTGAAACAAGACATCCATGCCACAACCGAAAGCCAAACACAAAGTGGCTACTGCCATTTCCCTGTAGCACTCAGAAAGTTACACTATCAAAATTGTTGCCAACTCATAAGTATATGAGCCAAACACAACAACCCGCCCATTTAAACTTCACGGTTACTGTTATGGGTAACTGTTTAGATAAATAAACAGTTATGGATATAACCGTTTACCCGTAAAATTTAAATAAATGGTTATGAATATTAATCGCGGTTATAAATGGGTAACCGTTTACCCATTTATTTTATATATGTAATGTTGAATATTTTAAAAATAAAATTTTATATATATATGCGGCTGTTTGACAGTAGATGGGAAGTTATGTTATTAACCCAACAATCACATCTCTTCAATTTGAATGTTGCATCTTTTGAATGTTGCCGATAAGACATGATTCATGGTCAACAAGTGTAATCCTTCTCCTAACCATGTTCTCTGTCGGACAAAACTTAAATCAATGCTAATATAATGTGGCTCATTATATATATTATGTTAATACTTTACATTATGGGTTAAATAACCCAAGAATACTATCTTCTAAACAGTTTTCGTAACCCAAGAATACTTAGCAAATATTATATTACTTTCATTGGTAACAGTTAAAAATATCGTCCGTAAACTATTATTTCAATTTTGAAATGCTATAAGGACTGAAAAAATTAAAATACGGAAATGTATGAAGAATGTTACCTATAACGGTGTTTAATTGTAAAAAAAAAAGAAAATTATGACAATTTTTTTTTTAATTTTCAAGTTGTTAAAAAACATGTAGACGGGTGAAAAATGGGTAATGGTAAAAAAAGAGAGAAGATAAACGGGTTAAAAGGGTAAATGGGTAAACGGGTATTAAACGGTTACAGTTAAATAGGTATGCGGTTATGGGTACGAGTATAACCGTTTAGGCAATTACCCAACGGGTAAACGGTTATGCGGGTATGAGCATAAACGGTTATGGGTAAATAACCGTGGTTACCCGCCCATCATAACCGTTGCCGATCACAACATATTGATTTACTCAACACAAATGTTCATATGACTTCAGGTAAATTGCTCCAGTAATAATCCCATTTAAGGTCAATTAAGTTGTCATGATCTGTACCATGTAGCTGCATGGAATAGCTGTTAAGAATTATTGATCGAACCTTAGTTTAATTTTCTCCTCTGAATTCCATGAATATCAGACTTTGTATAATTGATTGATATCGAGTGAACAACATGTTTGATTCATCATTCATTTTATTTGCAAATTCTTAGGTACGAGTCAAAGTTTATCAAGGATATTGTTAAAGTGATTAGTGATAAGCTAAGTCGCACACACTTGAGCGTTGAATCAAAACTGGTTGGCATCCATTCTCGAGTCGAACCCATCAATTTATGGTTACAAGATCCATCACATGATGTTGGTATACTTGTTGTTTATGGGCTGCCTGGAATAGGGAAGACAACCATTGCAAAATGTGTTTACAATTCAAACTTTGAAAGTTTTGAAGGAAGCAGCTATGTTGAAAGTATCAGAGAAACTGCAAGTCATCCAGACGGCTTAGTTCAAATACAAAAGCAAATTCTTTATGATATTTTAAATGGGAAAAAGGAGAAAATACACAATGTTAGTGAGGGAATAATTAAGATTGGAAGAGCCATAAGCTTTAGAAGAGTTCTTCTTGTTCTTGATGATGTGGACCATGTGGACCAATTAGATGCAGTACTGAGGATGAAAGATCAGTTTCATCCTGGAAGTAAAATAATCATAACAACTAGGCGTGAAAGGTTGATAAAGGCACATGAAGGTATTACGGTGCATGAAGTTGGACCTTTGGGTTTCGATGAATCATTGGAGCTCTTAAGCTGGCATGCTTTTGGCCAGGATCATCCCCTTGAAGGTTATGAGAAATATTCTGAAGAAGTCGCACAACACAGCGGAAGACTTCCATTAGCACTCAAAGTTTTGGGTTCTTCTCTTTTCGGGGAACCTAAGCGTGTATGGAAAAGTACATTGGAGAAGCTAGAAGTTATTCCAAATGGTGAAATCATGAATAAATTAAGAATAAGCTACGACTCTTTACAAGATGACCATGACCAGAAATTATTCCTCCATATTGCTTGTTTCTTTATTGGAAAGGATGAAGATTACATTGTCAGAATACTAGATGGATGTGATTTCAAGACAATCTGTGGCATTCAAAATCTCAGAGATAGGTGCTTGGTGACAATTGTTATGGACAAGTTGTATATGCATGATGTGATTCGTGACATGGGACGAGAAATTGTTCGTCGAGAATCACATGAACCTGGGAATCGTAGTAGATTGTGGCGCTCTAAGGATTCTTTCAAAGTATTGAGAGAAAAAAATGTAAGAAATGTTCATTGTATGTGTGTGTTTCTTTTTCTCTTGTGCTAATTAACCAATTGTTTTTCCAATTTCTTGTATAGGGTACGCAAGCAATTGAAGGTCTTATGTTGGACATACATGAACTGCTTACAGACAGTCCCAAAAACTCAAACGAGAATGTCTTGGAAACCAATTCATTTGCAAGGATGCACAAACTCAAACTGCTCTATCTTAGACATGTACGACTGGACGGATGCTATGCAGAACTTCCGACAAGGTTAAGATGGTTGTGCTGGCCCGAATTTCCTTTGGATTCAATTCCTGTTGATTTTTCTTTGGAGAAATTGGTAGTTCTTGAAATGCAATATGGCAACTTGAGACAACTCTGCAAAAGAGCAAACGTATGTTACTCAACGCTTTTCAATTTTGTTTTCCTTCTTTCTTTAGGTTTTAATTCTTTAATTAATTTTATATGTTGGAATCAATTCCTAGTTATTTTTGTTTGTTTGTTTATTTTTATTTGTTTCTAGTTTCTTCCATCATTGAAGACCCTTGATGTCAGCCATTCTCATGGCCTTAGTGAAACCATGGACTTCTCACCTTGCCCCAATCTAGAGGAATTGATTCTTGTGGATTGCACCAGCCTGATTGATGTTCATGAATCCATTGGAAACCTGGAGAGACTCGTGTACTTGAATATGAAGGATTGCAAGAATCTTAGGATGCTTCCGAAGAACATGTGTTTTCTTAAATCACTTGAAACACTCATTTTATCTGGCTGCTCAAATCTTGATGAGTTTCCAGTGGAGATGAAGAAGAAGATGGAGTCTCTGAAAGTTCTTAAAATGGATGGAATTCCAATAAGAGAATTATGGCCAGCAAGAAGTTCAAGTATCTTGAGTTCTTTTCCATGCTCTTTAGTAAAGTTATGTATGGTGGGGTGCAATCTTTCTGATGATGCCTTCTGTAGGGATTTAAGTAGTCTATCCTCGTTGCGAACACTAAAGTTAGGTGAGAATCCAATTTGCTGTCTGCCAGGTTTCATCAAAGGTTTGAGAAGGCTCGATCATCTATCTTTCCGGGATTGTAGTAGGCTCAAATCGCTTGTGGGGTTGCCGAAAGTACACCGAAGGATAAGTATAGCCGGATGCATATCATTAGAAAAAATGACTTTTCATTCCCCTGAGCAACAGTCTACAATGTTCAGCGTGGGTGACAACTGGAATCTAGTTGAGTGGCAGTACGACTACAAGTTATATGTGGAAATGATCAAACTTTTGGGCGTGTGCAACTTGGGATCCTTGCCAGCCATTAGAATGAACGCACTGTTCGGATGCGGTGGTTCAAAAGAGGGTAAATGGAGTCCCGTCCAGGTGCGTCTCTCTCTCTCTCTCTCTCTCTCTCTCTCTCTCTCTCTCTTATAAGTCATTAATATATCATGGGAAAGAAATAACTAAGTAATGTTGTGATGATCGTGGCAATTACATAGGGACTGTATGAAAATGGTATATTCAGCACGTTTTTTGTTGGGAATAAGGTTCCAGGCCAATTCAGCTATAAAAGTACCAAGTCTTCGATATCTTTTATTGTCCCTTTACTACTTGCTAATCACAGAATTCGAGGCTTGAACATCTTTGCTACTTATGCAAAGGAGCAGAATTATAATAATTCTTTTAATCCAATAATGACTAAAGTGAGTAACAAGAGTAAGGGTCTGAAGTGGATCTATGGCCCAGAGTTCTATGGAATTCCAGGAGAGGGAGAACATATGATATGGTTGAGCCATTGGAAGATGGATAATGAAACAATATTACAATGTGGAGATGAAGTGCTTGTTTCAGTACACATGAGACCTAGTCAGTTTCAGCTCAAGGAGTTTGGTGTCGAGCTTGTGCAAGAGCACCAAGACAAGATGAGTACCCAACACAACACCAAATCAGGTCCTAATTATCCATTTGTTATCGGTGGAGATTTGGATACGTGGAAGTGCAGACCGGGAATATACTTCCTTGGCAGTAGGACAAGAGAAGATACTGACGACATTGATATCCTCACCATGGACTGTGATGAAGAAGACACAAGTATGTTGTGTTGTTGTATTGCATTGAATTATACTTCATCCAAACACTTCCAAGTGTGTCCGTATTCATTTCAAAAACATTTCCAATAAGTTTTATGTTATTTGTATGTTTTTCAGCCAAAGAAGGGCAAGAGAATGAACCTGATTACACAATTGCAAAGACGAGGGTTGCTAGCAAAAACTGCAGTCTCGAACGCTGGAAGGTGCTCCTCACAACTGCTGGCTTCTTTTTCACGCTTGCTCTAGTAGTTCAGTCCTCCATCTCCCAGAAACTGAAGCGACAGTAGTCCACAAGGCTTCCATGAGTTTATAATTTGACTTGATATAGATATATCTTTACATTCCTTACTCGCAAGATGTTTTCTACCTTCAAGTGCAATGACGGTTCTAGAATTCATACAGCCGACCCCATTTAGTAAAATAAGACTTTGTTGTTATTAAACTGTTTGTGCGGTAAGAACTAAGCGTGAAAAATATCTTGTTTTGTAGTCTCTGGTTTGAACATTAAAGAAAATCCAATGCCATTATGTGTTTAAACCAAAATTTTCCGTTCTCTTTTTCCTTTTCTTCAAAAAATAAATTTGTACTCTAATGTCTAGGCATGAAGAGATTCTTAGCTATCTCTGGGTATATGTCCTTCTATTTATTTCTCATGGAATACACAACCGGTTACAAGACAGATTCTCGAATCTCTCTCACCATGCATGAAAGTTCACGTCGAATTACCAAATCATATTCTGAGAGAGAATTAAGAATTACATGCAGATTAACATTAAATTATAAGTTTCTAATAACACAAATTATTATTTATACAAAAAAAATTTACAAGATGTGTTCATAATTAATTGGTAATTCTGATCTTAATTAACTAAAAGGGCCTTGAGGACATGTCTCAATGTATATGCTTGTCTGTGCAGATCGTCTTCCTCCTCCTTTTCTTCATCCACAAGAAATCAAAGACATGCCCACAAAAACCCACACACGAAAAACAAAAAATTAATAAAAATAAAAGTCAGCGAGAGAAGTCAAACAATGCAGATCTGATCCTACCCGCGCCACACCCGATCAAATCCCGAGAAAATCAGTGGCGGACCGAGACATGATGGTCGCGAATTCGTTGAAGCTAATGACGCCGTCGCCGTTCGTGTCGGCCTCCCTCATCATATCGGAGAGCTCCCGGTACGTCAAGGGGTGGCCCATTTTGGCCATGGATCCGGCGAGCTCGGCGGCGGTGATGTAGCCGTTGCCGTCGCGGTCGAACGACCGGAAGACCTCCATGAGCTGCTCCTGGTTGATCAAAATCTCCTCGTTCATGTCTGGGAGGATGGCGGTGACGAGCTCGTCGAACTCGATGGCGCCGTTGCCGTTGGCGTCGATGTTGGAGAGGAAAACGTGGAGCTGGTCGCCGGTGGGCTTGAGGCCGAGGGAGCGGAGGAGGGCGGCGAGTTCGAGCTGGGTGAGGCTGCCGTCGGAGTCCATGTCGAATCGCATGAAGATGTCCTTCAGCTGCTTCAGTTGATCGGATCCGAGCGCGGCCATCATTAGTATAATGGCGGCCGAGAAGAAGAAGAAGAAGAAGAAGGAAGGGATCGAGAGATCCAGACGATTTGAATTTTGTGAGATTTTGGGAGTTTAATTTCGGGTGGATTGGGTTTTTTGTGTGTGGCGCTGATTGGTTTGTGTTTTTGGGTTTTTTTTCGTTTTCGTTTTTGTTTTTTGAGTTTTAATTTTTCTTGTGTTTGGATTAAAAGTTTAAAAACTGAAAACGCGTTTTTGCCAAGAGTTGATCAATTTTTTGCTACGTGGTTATATATTGGGGGGGATGCTACTTAGGGGCTGTTTGTTGATTGACTATATTTAGGAGAAATTTTCAAGTGTGTCAAGAATATTTTCGGTACATTAAGTGTCATAATACCGTTGATTGGAAACCTGAAAAAAAAAAATTCTTACCAATTATATCATGACACTTGATATATCAGTCCGTATTCCGGCACAATGAAAAATCTCTCCATATTTATGACTTAAACATGTGTTTTTCTATTTTGGGAATAATGTGTTGATTTGGGTCTATTTAAGTTTTGAAGTAAATTCAACGCGCTGACATATGTGAGTTAAGTCAGTTGGTCAAGGTGATGCATTTGCTTCTATGCACTCAAGTTTGATCTCAATTCCCATAGAAGTTAAACTTATTCTAACGCGTTTAGTTCAATGTTAACTAAAATAAACTTTCGATTATGCCGGATTAATTAATTGATTAATTAACAACTTTTGTTTTATTTTTATCAAGAACATGGCCTAGTTGTGATGAGTGTTCAATAATTTTTATTTCTTCTTTAAAAAATGGGATCAGCAGGTGGCTTTATCACAATAATCTACTTTTTAGAGGCCGAAAAGATTCATAGAGTCATTTCAGGCTCCTCTAGTTACCATCGTGTGATTGGAGCTAACATAATTTGGTGAAGAACATTCGAGATTCAATGTGTGGAATCTATGTGAAAGTGGCATTTTCTTAGAATATGCAGAGAGCTTCAATGACAACATATTTACAAAGTTAACATAGTTTGGTCGTGTAGACGCGTGACAATAAAGACTTGTTTGACATTTATAAGCATGATGTCATTATATTCGAGATGTATGATAATGTTTAAGAATCTAAGCCTTTGATATAGACCAAGGGATGCCATATATATGCATAACCTTCTTCAACATTTGTTCCATTTGAATTGCGTACATTTTCATCATAAAACGAAATGAATGTGCCACAATATTTTGATCAATGGCTACTAAAACCCATTTCGATTATACCTGTCACTCTACATTTATTGTCACGCGACTAATTATGTGACAAGAGATGTCACGTGACTGGAAATGCAGAGAAATGAGGAACATACGAAACATGTTGCAGGTAAGTTTTTTCGCGATTGAATAGCTACCTAGCTTTATGATCAATAGATGACAGAGCCACCATTTCAATCAAGTGATATTGTACAAAACTAGTATCAAATGGATCATGATTTGGTGAATGATGAGTTGGGGAGCAACCCAATTCTCCCCTACCCCAAAAGCTTCCAAATCCAAACTCTCCTCTCTGAGAAAACTCCTGCAGCACCTCCTCCACCTCCTCCATGCAGCGCCTGCAACTATGTCCTCCTCCTGCCTCCATGGATGATCTCATGGACTCTCCGACAACACTCGCAAAGTCAACGTCTTTACATGTATCCAACACTATAATCTCTTTTCTCCTTCTCTGTTGAAGCTTCTTCATGGTGTACTCTCTCGTCTTTCGGATCAACTTGCAAGGGAGCTTGTACAAGATGAAGATGGTGATTTGGAGGATCAAGCACTGGCAGCAGCACGAAATCACAACGCAGTCTGCGGCAATCATGTTGCAGTCTTCCATGGCTGCGAAAATCGGGAGGAAAGGGGTGGTGGTGGTGTAGAAAACAGTTTAAAGAAATCTTCATGCCCCGGTGGTGGTGGTGTTTAAGGAATAAGTTCCTTGCCTTTGTGGGAGGTAATAGGAAGGGTGAAGCAATTGGAATGATATGTGGCGCTGTATATGAGTCATGACTTCAATCATTGTCTAACATTAAAAATAAAATAAAAAAAACTCTAGCTTCCAATAGGGGCTATCCAATATAATCGAATTTCTTTTTTCAAACGATATTCTAATTTAATCTAAAATACGGGAAACAAGCTCATCCCGTTCTGCAATATATTAAAATATTAGGATGTGAAAAGGAAACATAAAAGCTGTTGTTGCTTGGCTTCTACTTCTCCTTGGTGGAAGATTTCTTTGATAGCTTTAAGCATTTCCATAGAAGGTGTCACGGAGCTGTCTTTCAAAGAAAGTTCTCTCCCCCCCCTTGGAAGACTTGCAAATTTATATATCTGCAAACCCAGTTTACCCCAAATATTTTAGCACGTGACGAGCGAGACACTTGTAAGAATATATCCCGGGGTATACTCAAGATTTCCGTGTTTCTGAGGATGATGGGGCAGCCTGCAGGCTGATTTAACAAGCTCGAAAAAGAGGGGTACGTATTTTCGATCTGAGATTGTCACATATAAATCACAAAACATGGAGTTGTGAAAGAGGGGAAGCAAAAGAGGGAAGAATAGGATCCATGGTTAACAAAATTGAACTATCAACACCACCAAAAATATTGGTGGATGCAACAAGATCATCATACATAGGCTAAGTAATTACAGGGGCAAAAAATGGCGGTCCATAAACGTATAATGTAGGCGGAAGCTAAAAATGGACCTTCACAGGAACTATGGAACGCTCTATACATCCGCTGCAGTCAGTTCCAGTTGCAGAAAGATCAGGTCAGTGTTTAACTCTCCGAATGTGTACTATACCTCTTCGCTGAAAAAATCTGTACTGTAATTTTGACTACCAAATGCCATTCTCCGGAACAACCTAATTTCAGCTGATTGTTGTGCCGAGTCAAATGCCTCACTTTCCCCCACTCTCATTCCGTTGTTTATATCGGAAGCAACAAAACTATCAAAAGCTCTAACAACCTGAGGAGAGTGAGAATGATGATGTTAGCTTACGCTGGTGAAGTGAATGAATTCACATTATAAAAAAATTTCAGCTTCTTATTACCTGTCCCATTCGTGGTCTCTTAGCAGATGAATGTCGCACACAAGCAGCAGCAATCTCGATCATTCTGAACATTTCAGTATCCACATAATTCTTTTCGAGCCTTGGATCTACCACGCCGTCAAAATCTTCGTTATCAAGAGCATAACTCAACAACGGCCGAGCCTGGATGGTAAAATGCGTCTCTTGTCAGGAAAGCTTGGGTTTGACCTTAGAACATTCAGTTGGTTAACTATACAGTTTTATTTCATTCAATAAACATATTGTCAATTTGTTACATATATGTCTCCTATGTACAGTCTCACATCTTTATTATGCATTTATCTACGTACTTTTGAAAAAATTGAAATGAATTCACAACTAAGGCGAGACTAAATTGTGCCCGCTGAATCCAGACAAATATTGACAGCATAATCAGAGAGTAAAAAAGATTTCATGCATTGAGATTTCTTTCTGTAAGACGGTTCTGGAGTTTCAATGCATTCCTTGTTTAAAAACTATAGGGCCAGAAGATCTCACTCAATAAATTGGGGACTTCAAAATATTCAACCGGAAATATCAAAACATTATTATCGAATTGAAGCAAAGTAATATAAACGCTGCAGCATGATATGTCTAGTATGAAAAGAGGATGTAAGTTTACCCATTCAACTAGACTCTCATCTCCCAAGGGTTGGGATGTATCTACAGGCTTCCGTCCAGTGATCAACTCAAGAAGCACAACTCCATAAGAGTAAACATCAGACTTCTCAGTCAATTTCCCACTTGATGCATATTCAGGAGCCACGTATCTGAAAATCAAGCGGAATCAATACATTATCAGGCATGAAAGGTATGTTTGTGATGACAATATAAATTAAAATATAGAAGAAACCTCAAGAATAGGTTTGATACAAGTAGAAGGCATATGGGCCAACACTAGATTGCTGACGTACCCAAACGTTCCCATCACACGTGTGCTTATATGCGTATTTGCATCAAGCGCTAATTTGGCAAGTCCAAAATCTGAAACCTGTAAAGTAAAGAAGGAAACCATGAGCTACAACCTAACCAAAATATAGGAGTACTGAAATGTGCTCTGAGTGAAATCATGCTATACCCGAGCTTCAAAGTTGTTATCTAAAAGAATGTTTGACGACTTTATATCCCTGTGAATAATTCGAGGATGACCTGACATTAAACAAATAAAACCAAACTTGGTCAACAAAACACTTCCAGTTAAATTATGTAACCGATAAAACAATTGCACGAGGATATAGTAACCCAAACATTCAGCTATCAGAATCCAGAAACTAAGGGTAGATAATTACAGTCTTCATGAAGATAAGCGATCCCACGAGCTGCACCAGCAGCAACCTTAACACGTGTCGCCCAGTCCAGAACTGGCCTACCTTCTCCTGAAAATTGCAAGGTGCAAAACATGAGATTACAGAACCATTATCACTAACTGTTACTTAAAAGCTCTGTTATAGATATACCATGAAGATGAAAATAAAGGCTATCGTTAGCAACATATTCATAGACGAGCAGCCTTCGGTTATCAGAGATGCAGTACCCAACCAGAGAAACCAAATGGCGGTGATGTATGCGACTAATAATCTCAACTTCAGCCTTGAATTCTCGCTCACCCTGACCCCCTCCAATTTTTAGTTGTTTTACTGCCACCTCTCTCCCATCTGGTAGGCATCCCTTATAAACACAACCAAATCCGCCTTCGCCCAAAAGATTCTGAGATGAAAAACCATTTGTGGCCTTAGCTAGTTCTTCAAAAGTAAACCATGGTCTTGAATTTCCAACTCCTGCTTGTTCTGGTGGAGGACTCATGAACTCACTGCCAGAACGGCTTCCAACAAGGGGAGCTGAAGAATGTGCCTTCAAGAAGGATGAATCTGGAAACAAGTTACAAAAGCCTTCTTAAATACAACGGCTTATATGAGCTGATTAATTTATCCCATACCCTGATCTGAGTGAGGCTAAATATACTCTTAAAATAGTATGTTGAACTTATTGAAATTTAGAAATATCATTAAACAGAAAATCCCACATTCATAATAACACAACCAAGGAATCAACTGCGTTATGTATGATTGAAGGTACCTGATCGTGGAGAAGAATCCATAGTGGATTGCATAGCATAACCTTCAAACCCGGATACTTTTTTCTTTTGCCTCCTCATGCACCATACAATCAACCCAACGAGGCTAAGCACTACTGCCCCTACCACTACACCAATTGCCACTATGCCTCCGGTACCAATGCTGTTGGAATTTGAACTTTGTGGTGCATTCGGACTTGAAGTGTTTGTTAGTGGACTTGGAATTTGAGAAGGAACTGGTGGAGAAGCCTGTGAGGGGGGAGGTGGTGACATTCTTATGATGGGTGGTGGAGGTGAAGGGGTTGGTTGAGAACCAGGTGGGGCTGGAGTAGTACGGCTAGGAGGCGGGGGTGCTTTTCTGGGAGGTATTGATGCTGGTGGAGGAGATGAACTTTCAGGGGGGGTTGATGCTGGTGGTGGAGGTGAACTTTCACGGGGGGTTGATGCTGGTGGTGGAGGTGAACTTATGGGTGGCACAATTGCTGGAGGTGGGGGTGAATTCGGTGGTGGGTCTGATGGTGACGGTCGTGGTGAAGTTTTGGGGGGACTTGATGGAGGTGGAGGAGACTTCTCAGGTGGCGGTGAAGTTTCAGGCGGCTTTGAAGAGGGTGGAGGTGGAGGTGGAGGTGGAGGTGAACTCACAGGTGCAGGAGATTGCGGCGGAGGAGGTGAACTTGCAGGTGGATCAGATGTTGGTGGTGGCGGAGAAGGTGAACTTTTCGGTGGATTTGATGATGGTGGGGGTGGAGAACCAGAACTTGGTGATGGGGGTGAAGAATCAGAAGCTGGTGGAGGTACATTGGATGAAGGCGGTGGTGGCGAGGTTGGCGGTGAAGCAGATTGTGGAGTTGGAGGAGGTGTTCGTGTTGGAGGTGGTGAGGATGTGGTTGGAGGAGGAGCTGATGAAACAACAGGTTGCGGAGATTGAGTGGTTGCCTTAGAGGACTCTGGTGAATCCAAATTCGGCTGAGAAGACGGTGTCGGTGTGGCGGTTGACGGCGATGTTAAAGTAGTATTGGAAGCTGGCGGCACGGCGGATGGAGACGAATTTGGAGATGGCGATGTGGTTGCCATCTAACTAGACCCAAAATCCAGTGATGGATACCATATAACTCACACACCACAACCTTCAATCAATCATGAAATCTTCAATCTTTTCACAAAAAAAGCAGAGCTTTCAATACAAAAGGCCAAAAATTAGAGAAAAACCCAAGCGACAAGTTTCAAACCAACATCTCCAAAAACTTCAATAAATGGAATTCCCGAAATTCCCCCCACCACCAAACTCCACCAACCAATCACCTCCAACACCTCCAAAACATCAAAATATTCTTCTGTGATCAAAATCCCAGAAACCCAACTCAGCAAACAGGCTTTTCAGATCACTAACTTCAAAGAGTGTGAGAGAATTCTAATTTCACAAATATTAAAGTAGCAATCTTTCTCTAAGTGAACACTCAAAAATCCAAACTTTAAGTGACCAAATGCAGCAGAAGCAGCAATATTATCACAACTTGGTACTAATAAGCAAAACCCAAATGGTAAAATCTGGAAAGGACTTACCTTTACTTCGTCAATGATGGCCAAACAAAAACCCTAAACTTTGATCTCTTGAAACTTCCTTATCTCCCAACTCTGCACCGGAAGTTCAACCCACGGCTTGTGGGGTCTCAAATGTACTCTGCGAAAACTGAAAACGACTCCGAAAGAATAATTATTATTGTTTGATGACAATTTATATGGTATTTTCTTTTTTTTAAACTCTTTCTTTTTTTCTTTTCTTTTTTTTGAAAAAATAATCATAAATATTGACAGATTCATGTGGTTGGCTTTTTTTTCTAACGTCCATTTAGTACTACGCGACGTAAACGCATTGTGCAATTTGGTCAGCACAATTTAAATCTTATGGAGTTTGGACCTTTTCCATTTGTTTCCTTTCAAATATATTTAGATTTCATAAATTTGTTTTTATAAAGTTTGATACGTTATAATAACTATCAATTAATTGAATATAAACAAAATATTGTAAAATAGTATTATCAAAATTTTGGCTTTTCATTCTGTTTCCTCTTATGATTTTTTAATGATTTTCACGCGAGCAATATCATACGTCGGTGGAAAATTTCCGGCTCAATTTTTTTTTAAGTTTGAAAAGATATGGGAGATATGTATTAGTTTTTGCAGTGTGTTATTACGTAAGCTGTCATATAAAATGGAATTATTCTATCACTAAGACAATTAAATTAGTAAACTATTCACCTCCCTAAAATGTTGATTTCGTCCTTAAAGACAATTTAATACTATAAACAAATAGAATAATCACTGTAATGTGCCTGTAGTCTGTAGTTTTTTGGAGTTTAATTTTGGAGCCACGAGTTTGACAACATTCTTTAATGCCACCAAATCCAGCTTAGTCCAACTTTCTTTTTTTTCTTTTTTCTTTTCTTTTTTTTTTTATATATATTCGTTCAAAATTTTGTAAAGAATGTGCTATTTACATTTTTATTTATTTATATATTTCTGTTTATTGATCTTTTGATCATCTTCAATTCATTTAATTCGACGGTTAAGAATTGAGAGATATGACGTGTAAAAGATAATAAAAAAATTATATATATAACACCACTATTTTGTAAATCGGCAATTCAGCAACTCAGCAATATACATATATATACACATATATATACATACATAAATACATATATGCATATTCTCGATGGGAACAAGGACAATCTCCGAGCATAATCTTTTATTTTGTTCACATTAGAAGAAAAGACTACATGCAGGGTTAAAGTAATCCGTTAGTTTATGGACAAGCGATAGGATGCTATGAAATATAATATATTGAATAGCGGGTTTAATCTGGTGGCGGTGGGGCCGGCCCGGCATGGATAAAGAGAAGTAATTTTGTGTTGTGATTTTATAATTTAGGGAAAATTAGAATTTCCTATAGTTTTTTTATATTATTTAGATTAAACATTTGTGTTTTTTTAAATTTGATTAAAGTGCTTTGACCAATAGTCACCTCTATTTTTTAAAATTAAAATACTATTTATCGTTTTAATTGCATGATGCACTTTTCCTTATTTAGTAGAGATATTATTAATTAAACTATATTTTCTCTTCTTCTAAATATGTTTTTTCAATCACAGGTTTTTTTTTCGTTATGCAAACATTTAATATTATTTCTTTTTCCAAATGGTTTTTTCTTTTTTCAAATAGTTGGTAATCAACATAAAAGTTCCATGTAATTTTTTCAATTTTTTTGTGAAATTATTATTATTATTTTGCTGTTTTTTTTAGTATAGTTGTTGACGAATTATTATTAGGTACAATACATTACATATATATTATCTGCGGGTATGTTTGTATTTACAAAAAATTTTAATTTGTATGTTTATTTGCAATTTTGGTACGTTTGATTTGATACTTATTGTTAATATTGGTACATTATTTTTATTTTGGTACGTTTTATTTTGTACACATTGTGTATTGGTACGTTTATATTATTCACAATCTTATTTTCTCTTAAAGTACTAAAAGAAAAACTTATTTCGGTACGTTTGATTTTGGGGGATTTAAAAATATTTTAAACTATTTTGGAAAGAAAATATCTTAAATTGTAGATAATTATTGCTAAATTGTAGCATTATTGTGAAAATAAATTGAATCTAACCAACTTTTTTATTTTACAATTATCTCTAATGGAGAAGATAGTAATCAAAAGGTTAGATTATAGGAAATTTGTTACAATATAATGTGCATATAACACCAAAATTATAACAAAAAAAAGTTTAATCAAATCACTAAAAGACATGGATGTTTGATCTAGAAAATTCAAAATTGAGACGCCTATATCAAAAGATCCCTATAATTTAATAGGAGGAGCATCGTCTCTCTCACAGAGGATGTCTGCAGAAATTGTCAAATGTTTGAAAGTGGAGGAGGTGGTGGGTCAGTGCCCTAATTATGCCCCGTCTGTTGTTGTTTTTCTGCTGCTGCTGCCCGTGAAGCTCCTCCACGGGCTGCTGTTTGTGGATCTTGACGTCGAGATTGCTCGGTTTCAAAGCTACCATGGTATCATTTGAGACCTGAAATCTAAATCCTAAAATGTGATTTATCTACGACAAAGAATGCCCACGCATATGTAAATCGATTAAAGTAGTGTGTTTTCTCTTTTGTATTTAAGTTTGAATTTCTTCGTCATAATTTAAATTACTAATATGTAAAATGTTGTTCGGTGTTTACTGTTGTTTAAAATTACAATGGCTCCTTTATTTTTCTAAGTTAATATGTGGAGTAATGCTAAGTAGACCGAATTTCTAAACCAAATTTGCATGAGATTAATGGGTAAGTTGGTAAGTGGGTTCATTTTTTTTTTTGCAAAATTTAACTTTTTATAAGAATCAATAAATTTTTTTTTTTCAAATACCGGATATTCAAGTGGTACTCTACATGTCATAATACATTTTTCGTGTTCCTATACCTATTTTATAACACGTGAGTGCTCATTTAAAAACTAATCACTTTGAAAACGTGGTATTGGGGAAGAAAAGTAAAAGCAAACCGCGAATATACGAAGCACACGCGTGCACAATAACAATTCTGCCCAAGTGATAAGATCGTGTGAAGAAAAGCCGAAATCTAGTGAAAACACACATGCAAGTTGCAACCACGACCACGACATCAAGGTTCCCAAAGTCTACTCCCCGCACATTGACGTCGTATTCTTGCACTTCATTATTGAAACGATGCCACATGTGGTGCAACTTTCTAGACACGGAGGAGTTGGAGAACTCCTTTGCAATTAAGATATTACATGAGTTAGTTGCAGTATCTCATATCAATCACATCTTGTTAAGTTTTATTAAAAAATTTTGGTAACAAGTTTGAGTTGAGTTAAAACGTTTACCTATTTAACATAACGTTTTGCGTTAATTATACGACATGCGTAAATTTCTCTAAAAAACATTATATTATTAGCAAGAGAAATCATGTTCCTGATATATTTGTGTTATGAAAGTTACTCTCGCATTTGAGAGTTAAAAAGTCAACCAAACCAAATTACGTTACCTTTAGCTTAAGCTTATTAATTGATAATTTACCCATTTGGGTCACATTGATTTTAGGCGCAGGAATGTCTAAAAAGTTTGCCCCAAAATTAAAGAAAATAGAACAAAGGGCTTTAAGCCCAATCCGCCTAACTTGAACTTAGAGATCCACAATACAAGCCTAACCTGACAACCTCCGTCTCACCAAACTAACTTAATTGAAAATTAAGCAAGTTTGTTGCAAGAGAAGTTCATTTTTCTGGGTTACTCTAAACTTGATACACTCCGGGACATATCTAATCGATGTGTTTCCGGTATACGAAGGAGAAAAACTAACTATTTTAAAATTCAAAAAAATGAAAAATGAGAAAAGTTTACAAGAACTACCGTGTTTAGTGGTGTTCAGCTGGTGGATTGAAGCAGCTTCATATATTTGGAGATTACCGTACCTTTACTTTCACCCGGGCCTCCACGGATGTATGCTTGGATTCCACAGCTGCAACTGGAGATCCTATAATCCTGTTAGGGATGCTCTATAATACAAGATCTTTGTTTGCCCTTCATGCGAGAAGACAAAAAAATGGTTAACAAGGAACGTGCAGCAGGGTGGCGGCCAACTTCAACAAGGAGGCTTGACTGCGAACCATGACGTGAGAAATATCCTTTTTTACTCTTGCCTAATCGTGAATTTCTTCTAGCAATTATCACAGCTGCCCAACTCTTTCCTAGTTTCGTTTGGAATTTGCCTGGGGAAAAAGAAGGCAAACAAAAAATAATAGTTACAAATAGCAGAAATCACAAATTTCCCTACTCTAGTTAGCATCAAAATAAATCAATCTAGCTGCTGTCGAAATGAAGAACTCATCCAGCACCTTTCCATGTTCTGTTTGGGAATAAAAATATCAAGAGAGGAAGATAAGAAAGCTAACAAAGTTACAGCAAAAGAATGAAACACTTTTACCCATTTCGTATTCCAACGCTTGCAGAATCATTTCAACCTGGACAGAATTGCATAACCATATTGAATGAAGGGAAATCTTAAGAAATAGTGGAAGGTCTGAAAGGTCTATACGCGTAACTCATGTCAGCCCATATAAGCACGCAGCACGCAAGTAGGAATGAGTACATTTCTTGTGTTGCAACATTACTTTAGTCTAAAGAAAGGTTTGGAATTGGCACTGTAGAAATGAATAGTGTTTCAATCCGAATTTCAGATTAATTACAACCATGCCATTGGTCTTTGTGTTGGTTTTGGGTCAGCAGCTCGGCCCTTAGCTAGGCCCAAATGTGTTGGTTTTGGTTGGGAAGCCTGGCCCTTAGTGATGCCCAAATTATTTAATTACATTTTTGCCCGTCTAAGATTAGAATCCGATGGTGGGGATGGTGTATTATGAAGGGCAATTTTGTCCTCTCCGTTTTGGGCGAGATGGGGGGTCACCGGTTAGGTATCATTTGTTGTCATTCAATTAGGGTTTCAGGGAGGGTCTGCGAGAGAGAGAGAGAGAGAGAGAGAGAGAGAGAGAGAGAGAGAGATGGCGATGCAAGGAGAGCGAGGGGGAGGGGGAGGGGTAGGGGTCTCGGCACTGTTGCTGCAGATGGGAGGGTCGATATGGTCAGAGAAGACCATATGGATCGTCGGGATTTTAGGGAGACGGGGTAGGGGTCATCAACAAACCCTACTGAGAGTGGGGTGTGCCGGATCTTGCGTTGCATGCCTCAAATCCAAAGATAAGTTCTTTTTTAAATTGTATTCTTTAATGGTGCCTTAGATTTTCTAATTGTTTAAGTATGTTAGGTCCAGTTTTGGGGGATTTGTGATTTTATGGAGAGAGATGGATAGGGAGATAGAGATTGACAGAGAAAGGAGAAAGCATGGCTATGTGCATTTTTTTGGGTTAATTAATGGGTTGGTGCGCAGGGTTAGTGAGGAGAGAGTGACAGAGGGGCAATATGGGCACTTTTCTTGGCAATATAGTGCTTAGCTTAAAATTAGAATGTGATTAAGTTGTATTGAATTTGTTCGATTAACCACTGGACCATTTATAGTTCATTTAATCTTTTGAATTAGTAAGCTAATGTGTTGTGTCCTTTACATTTCTTGGTATGTTATTGATATGGAAAACATCATCTATCTGTTCTATTTATCGCATGTCATAAGAATCAAAGTAGACTTGGCATCCTTTTTGTGGCCTTTTTTGTGTTGGCAGATGCCATCAGATAGGCAAAATCATATCGGCTACAAAGTGCAATGAATGCTACAGGTTACTAAGTTTCGCCATATGCCTTCATTGCGGCATTGCCCTTTCTACAACAAGTAAGCATTCTAATTTCACTTTGTGGAATGATATTAAGTTGACTTATGGAATAATATAGAGTTGTATCATGCATGAAAACTATGAATCCATTTCATCATGCATTTTTTAGTTAAACTACTATGTTTTTGTTCAATTGACTACAATTCATGCCGCAGTTTGCTTCACAAACCTCTACGGTTAGCTTCCATACAGTATGTTGCAAGTTTGAGGATATCTCTTGTTACACCCACCGATAATTTAAAGGGGATTTTAACGAAAAGCACCCGGTACTGTTCACTTTAACGAAAAACCACATTTTTACACTAAAAAGTCAATCATGATACTATTCACTTTACCCTTTATTTTGTCTTTATCATTAAAACTCAAAGTTTTCAAGCCATTTTCATTAATTTTCCTTAATTTAAATTGTATTTTCACTAAGTTTGAGATTATCTTGCTTTTAAAATGGTTTTTGAGTCTTAAATGGTGTGCCCAAGGGGCCCACCCCCTGTTTTGTCCTCCGGTTCCCTTTCCATTTTCTTTTATTTTTCTGAAAAGTCTTCATCTTTCTCTCTTCTCCCTCACTCTCCTTATCACTCTCTCTCGACTCTTTCTATCTCAACCCCTCCGAGGGCTTTTCTTACCAACAAACAACACCACAACAACATCAACATCAACATCTCCATTAGCACCCTAGTGAGCTTAGAATCGAAGAAAGAACACCCCAAACCCTTCTCTTCCTTTCGGCCGGTACTGTTCATCATCTTCTTCGTCGAGTTTCGTATCGTTCCGACATTGGTAAGCTTCTAGAAGACCTTGTGTTGTATTTTAGGGTTATATCGAAGCTTGTTTTAAGTTGTGTATACGTTTGAATAGCAGAAAACAGCTCGGAGTAGCTTTTCCAAATTTTCCGGCGAGCATGGCCACTTTCGAGGAATTTTCCGGCCAAACCACTATGCGTTGGCCGGTGTGCAAGATATAAATCTCTTCGTCTCGCTGAGTACTACAACTTTCCTTTTTGTTTCACCCAATTTCGTTGAGTATTGAAGAAGTTATACTCATTTGACTCTTACCCAGTTTCCAGCGACCTCAGAGGCTTTCGAGGCAGTTTTCGGTCAAACCATTGCGAGTTAGACGTTGTGTAAGGTACCATTCTCTTTGTTTCTTCTAGAAATACAACTTTCCTTTTTGAATCACTCGATTTCGTTGAGTTTTGACAAAGTTATGGCTGTTTAAAGTTGGTGTAGATTTCCAGCCGAATTCCGGCCTTCTTCTTCCTTGGGTCCGGCGACCCATCAAGAATAGGCCTTTTGGGCCTTTTCTGCCGAGCCCAACCCAAACCCATTTCTTTTATTTATTCATTTTGTTTTAATTTTAATTGGTTTATAAAAAGGCCTTTGGGCCATTTTATTTAGGGCTATAGGCCCGTCTTCTATAGAACCCAAAAACCCTTAGGTTTAAGGCCTTTGAGCTTTAGCTGTTGGGGGCCCTAAGCCCAACCCTAACCTTTTAAATTATTTTTGTTTATTAAATTGATTTTAAAAGCCCTAAAGGCCTTTAGGCCATTTTCCTTTAGGGCCTTATGCCCGTGCATCCTAAGCCAACCCATTAAACCTCATTACCCTTAACCCTTAACCCTGATCTGTCCAAACCCTTTATGGGAAATATTCCGTTAGGGAATATTCCATTAGAGAATATTCCGTCAAGGAATATTCTAGGAATATTCTATCGACTTTTACGAAGTTTAAATGAGTCCATTCTTAGGGCTGGTTTGGTATTGCTGTGCTTTGAAAAAAAACTGCTGTGAGAATAAGCGGCTGTGCTGTGAGAATAAGCGGCTGTGAAATAAATCAGCAGAGTGTTTGGTAAACTTTTTTGTAAAAGAGCTTTTGGGAAAAAAAACAGTCTAATAGTGGATCTTTTCATTAAAGAAGCACTGTAGCTCCGTGTGCTTTGAAAAAAAGCCAGTTTTCCAAAGCTACAAATAGCAGCTTCAGCTTTTTCCTTTGATTTCAGCTTATTCTCACAGCAGCTTCCAAAATAAGCCATTTTTTTTCAGTTTACCAAACACCTAAAACCCTCACAGCTTTTTTTCATGGGTGCTTTTTTTTTAAGCACCTCACTCCCAAACTAGGTCTTAGGGTAATTCGACGTCCTGAATCCGTTTCCAACATCCGTTTTTCCAAATTCAATTGTTATAATAAAGTTTTATTAATTGGACCATTTATGTGCTTAGGGGCAATATTTGTGATGTTTCCATGGTTGCTAGTTTGCGTGGCTCTTCGACGACTAAGTATCTGTGAGTTGACCCCTTCTAAAATGATGTTTTAATAATAGAAATGCATACATGAAAAGTATGGTTTATGAGATGCTTTGAGATAACATGCTTATTGAGGCTAGTTTGAATTATTACTATTTTTCCTATAACCCACGTTCTTATAGAATATCTGATGGATGACAATATGATATTTAGAACATGTTTCGAACACCTCTTTATAGTATAGATGATGAATGACTTTATACTATGAAGTTGCTTTTCAATATATATGTGTTAAATGGTTTTGTACTTACCTAGTGATCCTTTCCGCTACGGGATGTAGGGATAGATTCCGGTCCGTCCCGGGCGACAGTTTGGTGTTGGCATAGGGCCTGGAGTGTGTTTCCTCTGGCTATTAGCACAGGGACAGGGAGCCGGCATGGGGCCTGAAGTGTATTTTCCTCTTACTGTCTGCTCAGAGACGAGGAGCCGGCATGGGGCCTGCAGGTTATCGGACAATTCACTAGTGATTATTATATATCCAAATTATGATTTGAGATATTGCACGACATGCTAGGTTTCGGAAAACCTATGTTTATCATGATATATGTGTTTTCATAAAACCTGGGGGTTAGTACGTTGATAACTGTTTTATTATATATATATATATATAAACTTGGTCCACTCATGTTTGTTTTGCGCCCCCTTCAAGACTTAGAATCGAGGCATACAATCCCGGCATCCAGGCATTTCCGCATCAACATCTTCAAGTCCTCTCGGTGTAGGACCCACTTCTTTGTTCATTCAATTTTATATTATTTCTTTTATTGTTCTAGTTAGTTGTATGCTCTGAACACGTTCCTTAAATGCATATTCTTGATTCTTTTATATTTATAAGTCTTATCCATCCTTTATTCTCAGCACTTGCACTCAATAAATGGCTTTCGTCATCTTCGGGTGTCGGCCATCATGTGCCTATCCTGGTATTCGGGGAATATCGGGATCGGGGCGTGTCATCTCTACATCTTAATTTTTGCTCTCTGGTTGCTTCAAGTTTGTAATTTTACATGCTACACTGCCACTTGATTTGATTATAAAAATGTAAAACAAAATCCGTCCATGATTTACAAATTTGTATTCGATTTTTGATGTTTTTCAGTGTAAGGCATATGTTGCACAAGTGAGGTATGTAGGCTGCAGGGCATATATTTTGCCATCTTAACTACAAGGGCAAAATATGTGTAAACTGTAGCTTGCTTCTATTTCTTCAGTCTTGTATGGAAACAAACCTTCTGCTTATTTTTGCCTTTGAACAATTGTGGTTACAAAATTAGCTACTTGAACAAGTCCTCGACACTTTCTATTTTTAATTACCTGTTGAAATGGTTGTCTACACTACATGACACATATTATATGTGTGAACTAAATGTTTCTTCTGTTTCTTAAGGAAACAGAACTTTTTTGGAAACCATATCTTTCTAATCAAAGACGTTCAATTTCTTCCCACTCATTGTACAATGATGTGTTTATATGCCAACTCACTTGAATGTATTTAAAAGCAAAACTGCTTATCTTATCGACCTCATCCACTCATGTATCCCTTTGTTTGTTCATAATTGTGTTGAATTTATTCAACTTAAATGTGTTTTATTTATCCGAATACACCTAAAACAACTGGTTCCCGCGGCAACGCACGGGCCTAATATCTAGTAAAGAACTAAATTAGACATTTCATCTGTATGCCTAATATATTGAAGCATGTCCATATAACATTAAATACGAATGCCTAAATATATATACTTTGTCAAAATCTTTCCCAAGATTAGCCTCTACGGACGAATTATTTTCATACACCGTCCAAATTTCTTTGATCTCTCCAGCTGCAGATAAGAACTTTTCCAATTAATACAATTCTGAAAATGAATATTTTCAGATATAAAAAGAGTTCCAGGAAGGTAAAAATTAATGATCAACCCTAATCCCTCCACCAAGAACCAAGCACATTTCATCCAAAGCTGCTTGCTCCATTCTGCTCTTCACTGCTTCCGGTACGCCATCAGATGGTGTTATATCTCCAACAATAGCTGAGAATAGTTCAATAGCAATCTACTATCAAAACACATTTATATATATAGGTATCACACTAAATCCATTGTAAATATAATACAGATGAATAACGTGAAAGAACAAGGGAACAAAAGATACCTTCTGCAGTGTCGTGCACAATTTGTATCTTGATACACCTGTTCTGTTGAGGTAAGGGAAGGCAAAACACGAGAAAATAAGGTACTGCACAGAAAAAGGTCCAAGTGGCATATCAATTACATGTATAATCAAGCAAGTCCGATTAGAAAATGATAAAGAGCATAGGCCATCATATAGCATCCGAACTCCAACCTTTCTCTATTCGAGCCAGGAACGTCACCAGCAATCAAGGACATCAAAGCCATGCGATACATATGATCTGCGATGGACTCTGAACCCTTTATTCCCTGATTGATCCAACCCTTCCTTTTTGTGGTCTACGAGAGAGAGGGATATGATATCCTGAATCTTCTTGCAATTCATATAATGAAGACATTGTAAGAATATGAGTATGAGATAGAGAAGTTTTGGGACCCGTTATATGTATTCAGTTTGATAGAAAAGTCTTGTTAATAAGAGGAATGCTTATCCTTGACAAAGAAGGATTTTGTATAGCATTGAGATCAGTTCTTATGGAACAAGGAAACAAGTATTTGTTTCCTATAGGGATTTTAATCGGGAATCCTATCTGTTATGGAAAAGACTATATGTATATATATAGTGGCCTCTCTTCTTATAGAACACACGCTCATATTGGGACTTAAACCTATTTGTAAGTCGAGTTCTTGATCATATGCGAGAGAAGAGAAGGTTCACTGAAAAGCTTGGCGTCATGGCTTCAAGATCTGGAACTGCTGCAGGTATGCTTTTCTTTTTCGTCCTCTCATACACGAATTGTGGTTAATTCTTTTCAGGTTGTAGTTCATGTTTTAATCTTGTTTAGTAATTCACTGCTAACAGACATATTATATACACCCCCACTATTACTACTTCCACGAATCATTTTTCTCTTCATTAGAAAATCCTATCAAGTTTTAAAACTAAAGTTACTAAATTCTTCCCGGCAAGTCAATTTTCCACTTTGTCCCACTTAGTGTATGGATTGCATTCCAAAACATCTCAATCAAGATTTTCACAATATGAAACATGGAGTTCAATTCAAGCACCCATCTGTGTTTGGTAGTTGAGAAAATTCAGAAGTACCTAAATTTTCAACTTTCCTAGCTAGCTCCCACCCAATCTCTCAGAGACTACAACACAAATTTTCAATCTTTATAGACTGCAGATCACAAACACAAACAATTCTCCAACTTTCCATTCATTTTATTGATTAATTTCTCGGTAACCAAACAGATGGAAAACAAGCAGAATCAGCGCATATCTTGAGACGGTGACACAATGTGAGAAAATCAATGGCGGAGGACGCCGGATGAAGAGCCCGGAGACCCGAATGAAGCATCGGATTCGTTCGAACTGACAGACCGCTTGGAGGCGAGCCGTCCGGACTGGGTGCCTGCCAACGAACGGAGACGCCGGGACTTCGGCGGAAAATCCGGGTCTGGACTGTTGTGCTTGGCCGGTTCGTTAGTGCAGAAATGAGATTCAGATTACAACCTCATCAAATTGAATAGAATAAAATAGAAGAAATAAAGACACCGAGAAATTTACAAGGTTCGGCAAAAATCCTAAGATATTGCTCTTCACTATGAATAACAGTACAAGTACACATGAGTTAAATCAACATAACTCAATCCCGAATCCCTTGCACACCCACTCATAGAATTTTCCCAAGAGCCTCACTCTATCTCAAGAGTTTTTTCACTATAATACTTTTCACTCTAGCTCTCTTGATTTTTTCTCAACCCATGTTCAACCTTTCCCATGGGAGAGCCGGATGCTCTCCCCTTTGATGCTTCTATGATGCTTACCTTCCCACTTTCTAAGCATTACTAAATGCATAAATATTGCATCTAGTTATAGGCATACACTAGCAACTATGCCAACAACCAAGACCAAAAAGTCTTAAGTTCACATAACATAATTATTACCTAGCCTACCTAGCATGCACCAAAGTCTATACCTAGTCTATAAAGTACAACTTTTCTCCATTTGTCATTTAATGCATAGAAGAGAAAACATGCACAATAAAACATGCACAATTGTGTGCAAGCAAACACAAGGTCAAGTCTTGCTTGCTTCCAACTTTGCTTGTGACGGTTACCATGTCTTCAATTGTTGTCAACATAATTACTCACAAATGTATGGGTCAAACACAACATGGACAAGATCCGTTGAAGAAAGCGGGAGGCGAACGAGGAGGAACAGAGTGGGTCAGTGGAGCCGTGCAGCAGGTTTGGGGAATTAACTTACGAAACACGTCTAGGGTCTTAACAAGACTACGGTCTTGTATAAATAATTATTAAGTATCATTTTTACTATCTATGTAAATCGAATTTGAGATTTTGCGAATACTATTAAACCAAAGGTTAAATAGTTGAAAGACAGTTTTATTCAAAACTTAGAGCAAAAGTAATTCTTTTGTCGGACAATCTAATACTAATTCATCTTCTACTGTATCTCACCACTTAAACATTTTCTTTGGAAATTTGCATTTTTCCAAATTTGAGGGGGAAAATGTCAACAATGCTATCGTTCAAATTATAAACGTTTAATTATATGAGATCGAGAAATTAAGAGAGAAAAAATAAGTAAATATGTTTGGGTTGATTAGGGATCAAGTTTTAATTAACACTACAATATAAGAGTCGCTACAAATGCCCCGATTAGTGTCTCAACTATGCACATTCCTAGAATTTTTTTTCCTTCGTTTAGCTAAAGAATAAAAATAAAATTACAAAACAATATTACAATCTAACTATATAAACATATATAACAATTAAAGAGTTGGGAAATTGAATGAATAATAAGTACGAGGAATTATCAAAGTATGTCCCATCCTATATTTTCTCTCAAAGTGAGATTCTTTATGATTATCCCATATTTTAATGTTAATTCTTATGTTAATATTATAAATATTATATTAAAAATATGAGGTGACAAATAATTTATAAAAGGTCATTTTCAAAAGAATCTCTTTAAGAATTCTCTTCTGTTTGTACTATGTGCCTCTGTGGCACCGGACCAATTGAACAAACGATCGTGGAAAAGAAGAAATTGTCCTTGTGTGTTGAATTCACGGACTTCTTTTTCTTACATTTTTTTATGGGGAATTCGTGGACCTTAATGTTTTGAGAGCGGCGCAAAAGCGTTTCCCACGGATATCACAACTCCCATGCACTCATGCATGCAATGATTTCACTGCCTCAACAACTCTTTTTATAAGACCTAGGTTGTCTGCCATTTCCATCCCGTATGTTTTTTTATTTCTTTGGTCACAGTACGTTATTATTTATATTTTTATTACTTTTTATCTTATTATTTTTATAAAAAAATCAATATAAAATGTTGATCTGATTTAACCGTGACCACAAAAATATGAGGAGATAAGAAAGGTATGGAATGGGAGAGCAGATAATTCAGGTCCCTTTTTATAGAACTTTCTCGACAAACTTGACCGAGTCAAAGCAGCCGAAAATAATTGCACAAGTCATTAGTCTTTCTACGAAATGGTGCTATCTACGTAATGAGAGATTTTTAGTGTGATCGTCACACTAGTTGGTTTATTACGTGTTGTTATATAATTGATGAGATATGTGTGTTAAAAATTTAATAACTTAAAAAGTAAAATTTTCCACCACCTACATAAAAACATATGGTGTATCATCCGTGTTTCTATTAAATTAAAAATTTCTCCTACGTAACGGCGTCTGTTGACAGATCTGAGCCTTGTAGGGTAATTGACAAAACGTTTGCTTCTTCACGGAACCAACCACTGAATTAGGATATCGTTCTTGGGATTTATAATATTTTTATACAACTGTATTCTATTTTAAATGAAGAGTGATTGGAATTGAGATTTTTTAGGAATCTTTGTGTCGGCTCGAAAATTCAAATAGTTCAAGAGAGAGATCCGAGGCATTCAAGGACTTGATTTTGTGAATGGTGGGCCATGTGTTAATAAATGTTGCATGCTATAAATGAAGTGGCTTGATTTTTTGGGTCCGTCGGCTCTATACTCAGAGACCCAGAGAGGATCGCAGCCTAGGTCACACAATAGGAAAGTCATAACTATCATCATCAATAAGTCAAATTCAAAACTTCTCACTTACAAATGAAAATGATACATAACACTAGTTAGTAACTTAAGACTTATTATTTACAAATGAAAATAATTACACTAGTTGGTGAAATTTATAATTAACCCTAAAAGACTTGATTAACAATAAGAGCTCATTATGGGTGGCTAATTTAAATTTAATAATTTACGATTAGAATCAATAATTATTGCATTGCTTATATGATTTCCTTAATCAAATCGTCTTCAGCCAAGGCTGTATCCAACACAAGATTCACTCTCGTGACTCCAGCTAATTATGGGATTATTGCACTGTTTATACATAATTATGCATAGCCAGCCCTCTAACACTCATATTAATACATCTGCTTAATTAATATGATTTCTCAAGCCTTTGATCAAACTGGTTTAAACCCGACCAGCCCGGCTCTCTTCCAATCCTTCCTCGGAATAGTACGTCCGGCTGCGTTTAATTGGTATGTTATTTTCATTTTCATTTAGTGTGTGTACCTTACGCTAAAAAATCATCTAAACATTCAAGAACGCGTTTAAACCCAAAAATAAAATAAAACCTCATATATGTCTCTTTTCCTTGATCAGATTGGAGGTTCAACCTTGGTGATGAGGAGCCTAATCAAGTTGTTAGGGACTCTGAAATCAAAACTGAGGTTTTTAAACAAAAGAAATGCGTATTCAGAAATTGAGAAAACTGAGAGCATGAGGATGGACATGATGCACAGGAAAGCTCAGGCATCAATTGTACCGACTCTGAAGAATGCCGATTACCGGAGGAAAAAGAGCCACGCACATAGCCGCTGATCCGTGATCGATTGAAACCAGAATTTCCCTTTTTATTTATTTGATTTGGAGAGGAGCAAGATATACGTTCTGCAGCTATTTGTTTCAGCGGTTTCTACTGTTTCAAGTCATCAGTGTTTTAAGTCATATGAAAATAGCTCTGCAGCTATTTGTTTAAGCAGTTTTAACTGTTTCAAGTCATCACAGCGCCACTTTGAGGTGTTACAACTTCTTAATTCAGTTTATATTTTGTGACTTTTCTTCTAAAACAAGCGATATTGGAAAAAGACTATTTGTAATTTAGAATATCGGATGTAAGGATGAATGTTTTTAATTAACTAAACTATTAATCTCCTGCTGAATTTTGAGACGTTTAATAAAAAGAAGAAATATAATTACTTGGAAAAAGAAATTAAGTCAAGTCAATAAGATTGTGACCGTATGAAGGAACAATTTAATATATGGATCCAAAAATACCAAACCCAAATTTGGACTGGGACACGCATGCATTTGCATGCACGAAAACTTCTCCAATTGGTCCTCCTGGTCGGTTTATAGGAAAATTGATCATCTTCGGATCTCTTTCTTATAATTAATCAAATTAGGGAATTAATGTCATTGAAATTTGATCTAACGGTTACAAACAGAGATCTGCTTTAAAAATTATAATAATTTCAACCGTTTGATCAATTTTCAATGACATTAATTCCTAATATGGTGGATTAAGATGAAAAAATCCAGAGATGATCACTTTCCAGTTTATAGCTTCTTTCGTACCAAAATGTTTTGCTTTTGAATTTCTTTCTACAATTATTACATTTCAAAACTCCTTAATGTTGTCGTTGATATTGTGAATCACGGGTCCTACGTGCATTACAGTGATACAATAGGCTAAATCACAAACTCGTACATAATACATTGTCGTTTTAACGTGTTGTCACATCATGATTGCCATAATTGAGCACATATCCATTGATTCTTGTTTATATTCTTCAATCTAGTGGGTAAAAAAAAAAAAAAATTAACGAAATTTTTTTGATACTATTCATTTTAATGAAAAATTATATTTTTAAACTAAAAAGTCAATTCTGGTACTATTCACTTTACCTTTTATTTTGTCTTTATCGTTAAAACTCAAAGTTTTCAAATTCTTTTTATTAGTTTTCCTTAAAAAAAAAAAAGTACGTTGAAAAATATATTAGTTAATACGGTATTTTTGACATATATGTACTAGATTTTGTAGTGAGATAAGGATTATAATTCTTTTCCTTTTTTATAAGGGGTGTGCTATCCACACACCCCATTTTACTTCTCACACACCCTTTGATAATTTCTGTCCGTTGATCTTCTTCAATTCATCTGATTCGAAGGCCGAAAATTAAAAAGGTGTGTGAGAAGTAAAATGGGGTGTGTGAATATCACACCACTTTTATAATGAGATTAGGGTTGCTTTCCCAATTTTCTAAGGTTTAGGATTAACTAGCGAAAGTGTTCCCGCACGATGCTGCGGGTTTTAGAACCATATAAAACATGTAAAAAGTTATAAATATGTATACATCTAACTCCTAACCAAAATATGCACGCAATATTAAGAGGGATGTGATATCCACACACCCTTTTTTACTTCTCTCACACCCTTTTAATTTTCGACCGTCGGATCGGATGAATTGAAGAAGATTAAATGACAAAATTAATAAGAGGTGTGAGAGAAGTAAAAAGGGGTGTGTGGAACCCCTATTAAGAAAGTTTGAAATTAATATTATTTGTATTCTTGTCAATCTTCTCATAGTAAACATTCATTCTGAACACATAAATTATTAGGAAGCACAACCCAAGAATGGTCTGTGGATTTAAGTTTATTTGTATTCTTGTCAATCTTCACATAGTAAACCTTTAGGACAAAATAAGCTCTAATTATATAAGTTAGAGTTTCTATGTGAGTTAGGAATATGCTGGTGTGTAGAAGATGAAGGCAAACCATAATCCAATTAACATCAAAACAAAGGAAATTAATATTTAAAAAGTGGAACCAACAGATGAGTAAAAACTTTTGAATTTGCGATGTTATGGCAGGTGAGTGAAAACTTGTGCAGCAACTCTACATGGTTGGAGGGTAGTGAAAACTTGATCTAAAATGCTGCTAAGGATGAGGACTCTTCCAAACTGAAAAATACGGTGAGTGGTTCGGAGGAAGAGAGAGATGGACTTTTAGAGAGAGGGAGTGGGCATTTGAGAAAGAGAAGAAGAGAAACCAGAGTGCATCGAGAAGGAAGAGAGAAAAGGAAGAAAAAATAAATAAAAATATTCAGTAAGGACACAACCGGGATTATCGTAAAAGTATGAGGGTAAAATTGAAACAACACTGTGCTTATGAATAGCATTTCAGTTATTTTTGGGTTTTAGTATATATTAAATTTCCTATTTGTTTAGATTTATTTTCTTGTACTTTAAATTTTTGAACAGTTTACAAAAAATGAAAAATAATGTGCAGAAATCATTTTGGTTCTTAGTACTGATAAGTGACATTGGCCTAAATTTGATTGCATGGCTCTGCTTCTTTCTTATTTTCCCATGTCCAATCCTATAAATACCTTCATACTTGGCCCTCATAATCCCACCCAACAACTCCAATCTGGAAATTTAAATCTCTCAACTCTCTCAATTCTCCTACTACAAATATGCAAACCATGTGGAAGTATATACATCTAACTTTCACCATCTTCAGCTGGCTGTTCAACTTCTTGCTCTACCATTCCTTCTCCAAACATTATGATCACTATTTTGACGAAACCAGAGACATATCACTTACCACAGTCCAGTATAAACCCAATCCCGGGGCGAATTCGGAGACTAGTACGGCGGAATGTGCTGTGTGTCTATGCAAAATCGAGGAAGGAGAAGAGATTAGAGAACTGAGATGTGCTCATCTCCTTCATAAACCATGCTTGGACTGGTGGACTGGATTTAAGCATGCCACTTGTCCGATTTGCCGCAGTCGCCTAGCTCCACCGAGAAGCACACAACTCCATCAGCAGTTAGATGAACAAGTGGAAGTGTTGGTGTTTAAGTTTTGCTCTTTCAGCTCGGATAGTGATCGTGGCGATAGATGGTGGCTGCGTTGAACTTGAACCGAAGAGAGAGATTTAAATGAGTAATTATATATGCACGAGTGATCCCTTGTTAGCAAAGATCTGTTCATCTAAAGTCAAACGTTTAATTTTGTCTTCCAGTTCTACTGTCAAATTAATGTAGTACTTCATCTATTTTGGCGAAAAAACACGTATGCGTGTGGTGTACCATGTATTTGTAAACGAGGATGAACGGTAGAAAGGTCTCTGTACTTAATGTCATGTTTAGTTTCCGATCATAAACTACAAGTTTTTTGCGCTTTTCAACTTAATTTTGCATTGCATGAGCAACAATGATGGATCTTGGATTCAAACTTTGGGGTTCCATTCTTAAACTACAAGTTTTTCAGGTAGAAACAAAGTGCACATGGAAAAATCTCAATTTATATTCACTCAAACATTTCGTTACTTGGTGAACTTGTTATCATCAATCAAATTATGTTGTACACGTATAAACATATTTTGATATATGCTATAAACATTCCATCATATGAACAGGATTTGACATCTATTTTGCTCCATCCTCTTTTTTCATAAGGACCCCGTTTCTCTGCCCTCGCAATTCCCATACACTCTCATCTCCTCCTATTTTGTGCGGTCACGGTTAAGCCATGTCAACATTTTATATTGATTTTTTTATAGAGATAATAAAACAAAAAGTAATAGTGATATAAAATATTAACGTGGTTTGACCGTGACCGCACAAATAAAAGAGAATGAAAGTGTATGAGAACTGAGAGGGCAGAGAAGCCAGGTCTTTTTCATAAAACTATGCTTTGAAAATGTGGACAGGATTACGCATGCCACAGGTCCCATTTGTCATCTAACTCCACCAAGAAGCACTGATCAAGTGGAAGTGCTGCTATTTAAGTTCTGACCATTCGGGTCGGATAGTAATCAAAACAACATACTCAAAACACTATACCATAAAAGTGGACATATCAATCATGTCATTGATATACCACATAATTTGTGTTTTCTATTCATACAAATTCCTCTTTTTAAGATTATCTTCTTTTTTTTTTAAGAAAAATTAATGAAAATAATTTGAAATTTTTGAGTTTTAATTAACGATAAGGACAAAATAAAATGTAAAGTGAATAGTACCATGATTGATTTTTTAGTGTAAAAATATAGTTTTTCGTTAAAATGAACAATACCGAAAGTTTTTCGTTAAAGTTCCATTTTTTTTCTTGAGGAGAAAAAGATGTTTCCAGAGAGAGAGAGAGAGAGAGAGAGAGAGGTTTGTAGAAGAAAGAAAGAAAGAAAAAATAATAATAAAATAATATTGTTTACTATTATTATTTAAAAAAAAATCAATTGACGGTGCAATATATTTTATGAGGTAGTGATGCATTCGAGCAATTATTATTCACTAAGGTAGTATTTGCCTTGTCCAATTGTATAGTCAGTTATTGACTTAGTGGGGTGGACTTGCTCCAAGTCAATAAGATTGTCAAGAAGTTGGGGTTCCACATAAAACTAATTTGCCAAATGGGAGTCATCCATTATTTATAAACACATGCAAGGTTCCTTCTTTTTCTGATATAGGATTGACACTCTCAACAAGCCCTTTCACGCATTGTTCTAAAAATCTCCGCTTATGTGCTAGGCGGCTAGCCATGACATTGATAAATCCCTTGGTGTTTAAAAATTAAGAAAGGGTGTCTGCACTTGTTTAGGCGTCCACCCAACCCACCTAGGCGTTCGCCTACGCATGCATCGAGGTTGCAGACTCTCACTTAAAATAGAAAATAGGTAACTTTCATTTTGTATTTTATTTTTTTAATAAATTGTAAGAAACTTGTTAAATACTCGGATAAACACTCATTATATGCATGTCCTCCATTTTTCCTATATGTGTTATAATACTTCATAATTTTTATGTCATACTATTTTTCAATTTATATATCCTAATACAATTAGGTATTTTTCTTAAAACATAAACAAGCATTACTTATACGATACATATAATAAATTTAACTTAAATTTGTCTCATCCTTTTAGGCCCCGCCTAGCCGCTTAGGCTTTAGACTTTAGTCCGTCGTCCGACTAACGCTTATGATCTTTTAGAACTTTGCCCTCATATGTGGTGAATTTTCAAATTTAACATGTAGACAATACAACGAAATAACGTGAAACACGTGCAATCGTTTAACTTCACATGTAAAACAATCTAGTCTGATACCACGAAGAAGTTTGAATTCCAACCGACTATATAAGAAATAGTCAATTAATTATAGCCACATACAAATCCCTCTTTTCGAACCATAAGATTGGATGAAGAATTTAAAGGAGTGGGACATGCAAGACTTGTCCTATTGGGTCCACCCGGCGGTTTATACCAAAATATCTTGGTTTTGAATTTCTCTTTAAGATTAAATTATGAACAACACTTGGCTCAAGGATGAGTAAAATCTCTTAATTAAGACTCTTAGTGCTTTAATCACAAAGTTTTATGTTTATGATCAGAATCGTTCATACTATGAATCACACTGTAAAGATCATCTTTGCAAAAAATATATTAAAATTAAGGTCGTTTAGTCAATCTATTGTAGCAAATACATAAACGGTTTGTAATACTTTTACAAATACCGTTCATTTGTTTTTAAACAGTTTGATGATTAAACGACCTTAGTTTTAAATGATTTTTTTGCATAGGCGATATTTATTGGATAATTTATATTATGAACGATTCTAATGAAAAACACGAAGTTCTATAAATTAACAACAAACAATTTTAAGAAATTTTAAGTATGAATTCTTAAATTAACAACAAACAATTTTAAGAAATTTTAAATATGAGTTCTTACTTATCTTTAACTTTAAGTAGTCAAATATTGTTTTTAAATTATTACATTCCAAAACTCCATAATTTAGTCGTTTTTTTTGTGAATCACGCGTCCTATGTATATGCATTACATTGACCCAATAGACTGAACCACCGGACAAAGTCGTACGTATGTTGTCGATTTAGTGTGTTGTCACATCATAGATTGCCATAATTGAGTATCTTGTGTTAGTTGACCACATAAATATTATGATACTGTTCAGTATATTCAAGGAGGGAAATATTTTTGGCCTAAGATTATCTCTCATCTTCTTTCCATTATTTCTTCTTATATTTTTTATTTTGTCTTTCTTTTTTTTATAAAAAATTAATATAAAATGGTAATGTGGTTTAATCGTGACCGTTCAAATAGGAAGAACAGGAAGGGATAGAAAAAAAGAAACAAGAGAATCATACTCCAATATTTTTTGCACACTTATTTTTTTTTTAACTTTCTGAACATATGACCATTGATTCTGATTTATAGTCTTCAATCTAATGGTTAAAAAATGAGTTTATGTTGAAAAATATATTAGTTAATATGGTATTTTTGACATATATATGTACTAAAATTTTGTAGTAGGATAAGGGATTATGATTCATTTTCTATTTTCTAATAAGATTCGGATTGCTTTCCTAATTTCTAAGGTTTATGATTAATTTCCTATTTGTCTTGAAGAACCCAGATCCTTTCCGGATCCTCAAAAACTGAGCCTAAGGATCAACTGATTCGGACTATTGAAATTTGATCAAACGGCTACAAATAGGGAGCCATTGTAAAAGTTATAATAATTGTAGTCGTTAGATCAAATTTCAACAGCCCGAATGATTTGATCTTTAGACTCAGGTTTTGGACATCCAAGGAGGATCTTGGTTCTGTTTTGAATATATTTACCTTTTTGCTTGTACTTTAAAATTTTAGGAAAACTAATGAAAATTGCTTGAAAATTTTGAGTTTTAATGATAAGGACAAAATAAAGGGTAAAGTGAATAATACCATGATTGACTTTTTAGTGTAAAAATGTGGTTTTTCGTTAAAGTGAACAGTACCAGGTGCTTTTCGTTAAAGTTCCCTACAATTTTTAGCAGTTTACAAAAAGTGAAAAATAGTGTGCAGAACTTATTTTCGTTCTCACCATTTATAATTGAGATTAGCCGAAATTTGATTGCATGGCTCTGCTTTCCTCTATTATTTTCCCATGTCCAATCCTATAAATAGTAATACCTTCATACTTGGCCCTCATAATCCCACCCAACAACTCCTATTTGGAAATTTAAATCTCTCGACTCTATCAATTTGCCTTTTACAATTATTCGAACCATGCACAAGTACATACATCTAGCTTTCACCCACCTCAGCTGGCTGCTCAACTTCGTGGTCTACCATTCCTTCTCTAAACATTATGATCACTATTTTGACGAATTATTGCCTGCAGACCAAGCCACAGAAATATCACTTACCACAGTCCAGTACAAACCCAATCCCGGGCCGAATTCGGAGACTAGTACTGCGGAATGCGCTGTGTGTCTCTGCAAAATTGAGGAAGGAGAAGAGATTAGAGAACTGAGGTGTGCTCATCTCTTTCATAAACCATGCTTGGACAAATGGACTGGATTTAAGCATGCCACTTGTCCGATTTGCCGCAGTCGTCTAGCTCCACCAAGAAGCAAACAACTCCATCAGCAGTTTGATGAACAAGTGGAAGTGCTGCTGTTTAAGTTTTGTTCTTTCAGCTCGGACAGTGATCGTGGCGATAGATGGTGGCTGCGTTGAACTTGAACCAAAGACAGAGAAGCAGCAGAGAGTCATGCCAGATTTAAACGAATTAATATCGTACTCGTTTGGCGGAAGATGTATTATTATCTTTAGTTAAATGAAAAAATAAGGAATAATAGCTTTATGTTTTCTTTTATGCCAGACCTCCAAAACTCACCAGAACTACACAGCAGCAAACAAATGAAACGAAAAAAATAATTCTGGACACCAGCCGTGTGCATACATCTAATTGCCGCCCACTTAAGCTTAGGGGTGGGTTCAAAAAACCAAACCGGAGCCGAAAAAAACTAAACCGAAAAAAAAAATCGAACCGAAACAGTCAAATCAAATCGAACCGAATTTGACCAGTTCGGTTTCGGTTTTTGAGGTTCGGAAACCGAACTGGACCGAAAAAATATAATCTATATATAAATACACAAAAACGTGTTGGCATCAGAGTTTGATCCCCTGACCTACAGGTTAGGGATGGTTGTTTCAAGACAACTTGACTATGGGCTTGTGTTGTAATAATTGTACCAGTAATATATTTATAGGTTTCTAATATGTAATACTTTTATAAAATTTCTTAAGTTTACAAACCCTAGCCGTCACTCTCTTTTCCATTTCAGTTTTCACCCTTTCTCATACACTCTCTCTCTCTCCCCTCCGCTACTTTCTTCCTATCTCTCTGCTTCCTCAGTCTCTCTCTCTCTCCCTCCTTCCTCTCTCCCTCCAAATCACTCTCTCTCCAGTCTTCTCCTGTTCTCCTCGCGGATTCCTTCTTCCAAATCATAATTTTCCCTCGCCCCTTTCGAAACAGAAGCAAAGGAGGATGGCGGAGGGAGTTCAAATCGGTTCAATCTCTTCCTTATTTTAACTATTAATTTAAAAAAAAGATTTTTTTTTTTCGTTTTGGTTGATTTTAATTTGGTTGTGTTTTTGTGTTGTGTTGTTGGTTGATTTTAATTTGGTAAATTAGGAGTTTTCTGTTTGTGGTTTATGAAATAGTTTTTCTACTGTTGGGTTTTTCTTGTTTCAGTTCAAATGCTCCAACCGTGTTTACAATCCGTAAGTATTACCCTCTTCTCCATAACCAGCAACAACCCTCCCTTCACCAAAGATCCCCAATCTCTCTTATTTATTTGTCGATTTATGGGTTTTTATGCTGCACCTGTTTTGGCTTTCTTGATTGTGCTTGGTAGTAGAAGGGTGAAATGGTAGATGTCAGCTGTAATGCATAATTCAAATTTCTTGAATGTAATTTGATTCACTTGGAAATTAAGAAATGCAAGGATTGTTGTTTAATTGCTGATGAGCAGCTTAAATCTCATATGTTTCCCGATGGTGCACTTAAATTTCTTGATTGGTTTAGATGTAATTTGCCAACAACCAGTTGCATATGTTTGTTTTAAGGTATCTTATTAAGTGCATTTCAGGACTAATTGAAGAATGTATTCAATTTTTTCGACAATTCAAAATTCTTTTTGCTATTGAAGAAGAAGACGAAGAACGGGAGGATAAAAAATAAATAAAAAACCGAACTGGAAAAAATCAGAAAAAAAATTGAACCGAATCGAACCGAATTGAATCGAAATTTCGGTTCGGTTTCGATTTTAACAAAAAACTGAACCGTTTCAAACCAAACCCAACCCTACTTAAGCTAGTTGTTCAATTCTTACTTTACCATTCCTTCATAAAATATGATCACTAGATTCACTACTTTGATGAATTATTGCTTGCAGACCGGGTCACAGAATTATCACTTACCACAGTCCAGTACAAACCCAATTGCCTGGGACAAAGGAGACTAGTACTGCGGGAAGGATTTGGATCCCATCTAGATTCAAATAGTGGGGATCCTAGGGATTCTCACATTTTAGCCATTCATCGTGCATCGTGCGGTCACAAATCATTTAATTTATTTTATTTAAAATTAAACACAAATAGTATCTGATGAATGATTGATGAACAATTAGGATGTGAGAATCCCTAGGATCCCCACAAAGTGGATCCGAAGAGGATCCTCTTCCGTGCGGGAATATATAATGTGTGCCTGTGCAAGATGGGTAATGCAAGAGAGATTACATGTGAAAACAAAATTTGCATATTAAATAATGTGTTACCAATAGAAATGAGCACGTTTATCAATGTTTAAATAATAAATCAATCGTTGACTTCTATATCATGTAGTTTTTAAAATTTTATTTATAAATTTAGTTTTCTTAACATTATCCGTACAAGAGTGACGAAGGATAAGAGGTTAGAGGACTGAGATTTGCTCCGTCATCTCTTTTCATAAACCACGCTTAGAAAGGTAGACGGGACTTGAGCATGCCACGTGTACCATTCATCTAGCTCCACCAAGAAGCACACAACCCTAGGAGAGATTTTTTAGTGTGATTAGCACACAAGGTGGTACATCATGTGTCATTATACAAATTATGAGATTTGTGTGTTAAAAAGTTAATAACTTAAAAAATAAAAATTTTCACCGCTTACATAAAAACATATGATGTACCACACGTATTCCTGTCATAATAAAAATTTCCCCATCATCGTTTGATCAAGTGGAAGTGCTGATATTTAAGTTCTGATCATTCAGTTCGGATAGAAATCAAAACAACATACTCAAAACATTATATACCATAAAAGTGGACATATCAACCCTATCATCGGTACACCGTACACTACATAACTTGAGTTTTCTATTTATAAAAATTTCTTCTTTTAAAATTATATTTGTACTTTTATTAAAATTAATGGGGAGTTGACACTCCAAAAAAAAGTTTATTGGTCATTATACACTCCGAACATGTAAAAGTATAAAATTTAGGATTTAAACAAGTTTAAACGTTTTTGTCTTTCAGTGTTAACCGGATCTTTGCACTCAAATATTTTTCTCTCACTTATCATTTTCCCTATATTTTCTCAACTTTTCCAGCAATAACAGTTTAATCTAGATAGCAACTCTTGATATTTTTTTAATCAATTTTTGTTTTCAGAGCCTGCCCATGAGCGGTAGGTCTCGGGTTCGAGACTTGGGAGCAGCCTCTCCATAAATAGGGGTAAGGCTAGCCGACATTTACCTCTCCCAAACCCTGCGTAAAGCGGGAGCCTTGTGCACTGGGTACGACCAATTTTTGTTTTCAGGCTCACTTTGTTAATTGTTATTACGTTTACTAGTCATGCGGTTCGAGGTTTGAAAGAAGAGTACTGTTAGCTGGGCTTCAAGGTTGAAGTTCTTTTAATTGGTCATGGCGAGAAAGGAAGAACGTCAGAGAAGGGATTTGGTAAACCTGATACAGACATACATGCATATACTGTTATATACATATATATATATATATTATATATATCCAATATCTGTGTTTTTAATTATACGAGTGTTTGTGTTCATTTCTTCTGTCGCCCCCACTGACTCTATATCAGTCGATTCTAATAAAATTTGGAATAAACTTAATCACAGAAAGTTCACAAGGAACCTGGTCGATCAAATCCGGAGATCCCAAGCGATATCATATACTATGAGATACTTCCAAGGCTGCCGGAAAAGTCTCTGATGTGCTCTACGCGCGTATGCAAGCCATGGTCCTCTCTCATCTATAGCCATTCCTTTGTCAACTCTCGCCGGAACAAGAAAAATACTACTAACCTCCTCTTCCGGTATTGGGATGGCTTCTTCTTCTCCTCGCAAATCGATGAACAAGGGAAACCACCGCCTGTCACTTGTCTTTCGTACAATTCTGCGTGCGGTACTCCCCCAGTTGTACATCAGAGCATCAACCGCCTGGTCTGTGCATCCAGTTGTTAGATCCCCGTTCTTATATTTAACCCTACTACACGAGAGTCCATCAAACTCCCTCGTACAGGACACTCCGCGTTACATATCACTTAGGGTTTAATCCGATTGCAAACGAGTACAATGTTGTCCCAGTATCTTGGAATAATAATGTCATGTTTCATATTTTCACATTGGGGACAAATATTTCATCATGGAGGCCATTAGCAGAAGCAAACCTTGGTAATCTTCCTTTTGATTTTTTTTTATTGCACGTTCGCGAGAAGCGTTTGTTTCCACGAGGCCATCCATTGGATGCATGAAAGGAAAAATGTTATAGTGGTATTTGATGTTGGAGACTAGAAATTTAGAGTGATCCCGGTCCCTGATTGTTGTATGGACTTCACCATTGAGGGTATAGCTGAGCTGGGGGGATGCATGACTGTGTATGGTAACAAGTGTTGACATGTAACCTTGTCTTGGCTCAAGACAATTGATCCGGCCCATACACAAAGAAAGATCTATGCACATGCTAGAGAATTCTAGCAAAGTTCAAGTTAGTGGAAAAGTTTAGAAGAATGGTGAGGATTCCACCAACATACAAGATTAGTGTAGATAATTCTAGCATAGGAAGGTAGTGGAATTATCTAGATATATCTAGCATGATGTTTCCATGCTTCTCCAAGGTTTCATCCATGCCTATAAAAGGAGAAGGCATCCACACAATTTGAAACAACCAAGAGAGCAAGTAGTGAGAAGTGAGAAGAAGCAACAAAGCTTCTAAGAGTGTTTGAGTGTTTCCTCTTGTACTAAGTTTGTGAATGAATAAAAATCTTGTGTAATACATTGAGTATTCTTTCTTTCTCTTGCCTATCAATTCCGCTGCATTACATTCTTCTTTGTGAGATAAACATCTTCAAAGTAGTGAAGTCTTTTTAAGCCCCAACAACAAGCTCATAAACCAGAACATGGAGCATGAATTGGTGTTGTGGAAATTGAAGGACTACACAAACCATATGTGGATCGAAGAGACTATCTTAATGTTGATGGAGATCAAGGGACACCTTGGTCATGGCGGCTGGCGTGTTCATCCTGTATATAAAATCAACACAGGTGAACTAGCGATTGTAGTACAACTACCTCCTGATGCACCAGGATATTACAACATCAGACCGCCAAGATTGCTTCTTTATAATATGGAGAGCAAAATTTGCAGGATATGTTCTTTTGATTTTCCTAAGTTTACTAGCGGATATTGGCTGAATCCGGCATGTTCTTCACCCGCCATGAAGAAAAGTGATGGTAACTTTGTACCGTACGATGATTTTCCTGAGACATGTTCTTCACCCGCCAGGAAGAAAAGTGATAGGAAGAAAGTAGACGACTTGAATTTTAAACTGTTGGAAAATATTATTATTTAGATTTATTTTAATGTTTAGTATTTTGAGCTTAGTCCGTTAGTATTATGATTTCGTTTCCTTGCCTATTAGGGTTATGTTAGTTTTCTATATATATGGTACTTTGTAACTCTATTGAATAATAAGTTAGTCACAATATAGCCTCTTAGGCTGTGTTTGTTTGACTTCATTAGCTCTCATTGGACTAGACTAGATTAAGGATTAGAGAGGTCTGGTGTTTGTTTTTTACAGGGACTAGTTTTAGTGGGATTAAGGTTCACTCGCCTCGACTAAGGGGTTCGCTAAAGGGGCTTAGCGAGACCCACCAAATACCATGGGACTGCTAAGACCATCTCCCTCGCATCCTCCATCTCCAACTCCTCGTCATCTCCGACTGCATCGTCTCTGGGTTTTCTGAAACAGAGGGTTCTGGGTTTTTTGGACTGGATCGGTGTAATTGAGGAAGAGGGAAGAGAGAGAGAGAGTTCGATGAAGAAGGGTCTTTTTCATCTGGGGTCGGTGAAATTGACGAACAGATGAGGTTTGTTTTGCAAATGGAAATTCCATGAAAGAGGATTGGGTTTTCCGAATTGAGGTTGGGTTTTTTCTGGGTTGGATTTGAAGAGGAAAGAAAACAAATGAAAAGAAAGAAAGATTATGGGTTAGATTAGAAGAGAAAGCAAAGGAAAATAAGAGAAAATACAGGTTTGATTTTTTCTGGGTTTGAACTGGGAGGAATTTTGGGGTGCGAAGAACAGAAAGCAAGAACAAAAGTGAGAAACGGAAGAGAGAGAGTAAAAAAAAAGGGGGGGGGGTAATATTAATAACAGTAAAATATTAGTCCGGTGTAATATTAATAATAGTAAAATGTTGATAAATTTTAGGATCTGGGTTATCTGAAACAAGTGTGATGTGGATTTTCTGAAATAAGTATGATTGTTAGCTTGGAAGTTCATGAGTTCAATTAGAAGTTTTCATAACTAGTAATTAAAAATAAAAATTTAGTCCTAGCTAGTCCGATACTGTACCAAACGTTTCACAATTCTAGTACTGCTTAGTCCATGCTAAGCCAATCCAACTTAGTCCCTGAAGCTAATCCAGTCTGAGATAGTCTGGTGCAACAAACGCACCCTTAAGGTTTTGTAGCATTTTAGGCATTCTTGTTTGTTTAATAATATTCTATTTTGTGGTCTCGTTCGTTGCGCACTCTAATATTCAACTTGGTATCAGAGCGGGTTCGATCCTTATGGTTCAATCCGTTCTCGTTGGTATCAATTGGTTTGCCTTTGTCGTCGTTTGTTTTAGATTTGTTAGTTGGTATTGATTGTTTGCAAGGAAAAAGTCGATCTGACCGATCCACCACACCACTACTATTTAGTTGTTTAAGAAGGTGTGATGTTGCACTTGTTCGCCCAGAAGAAAAGAGAAAAAGGAAATAAAAAAGAATAAGAGAGAAAAAAAATAGGAGAGAAAAAATAAGGAAAAAGGAAAAAAATTGTTTGGAGTTTTTTAGGCCCACACGGGCAAAGAAAAAATATGGTTTTTTGTTTGTTTGCTCAGGTTTGTCTGGAAGCTTGCAATTGGCATGGAAATCTGGCATTAACATTGGTATTAGCATTGACTTTGGTATTGGTATTAGCATCGGCATTGACATTGGCACTGGAATTTGAAGTCTTGCATCCACATCTACTTTGGCAAACCCATGTCATATACCGCCATGAGTTTGACGGGAGGTGCTGGAAAATATTATTATTTAGATTTATTTTAATGTTTGGTATTTTGCGCTTAGCCCTGTTAGTATTAGGGTTTCGTTTTCTTGCCTATTAGGGTTATGTTAGTTTTCTATATATATGGTACTTTGTAACTCTATAGAATAATAAGTTAGTCACAATGTAGTCTCTTAAGGTTTTGTAGCCTTTTCGACATTCTTGTTTATTTAATAATATTCTATTTTGTAGTCTTGTTCGTTGCGCATTTGATATTCAACTTAAACAACTTGAATTTTATTTTTATTTTGTTTTTGCCACATGACACAAATTTCATAACTATGCAGTAAATATGTAAGATTTACACTTATCGCGTCATCACTTAATGACTAACAATAAAATACGTACAAAATGAAATTGAAGCTATTTAGTTGAAAGTATAATACTTGAATCTCAATCCATTGATCGGCCATATACAAACATCAATTGTCTCCATTTTTTTAGTAAAACCACCAAGTCAATTCCACTTCAGCGACAATGAGGTAGCTTTATTTAAAAAAAAGAAGAAAAACACAATCCATCAAAGGAGACATAAAACTAAACATTTACCATGATAAATTCTACACCAAAACAAAAACAAAAACACCTATAAATTTCTTCTCAATTTTCCTCAATTCAGCAATTATTTTAAATTACCAAGCAAAATCAAAGCAACAAAAAGGTTCAGTCAGCATTAAGAAATGAAACAAAATCAAAATTGAAAGATCGAGGTTTTTAGGTGGGGGACTACCTGGTTGCAGAGAAGCCTGATTAAGAGAAGCTTCTGCGAACGAGCTAACTTCGTGGCTGGGGTCGAGAGTAGATGACAAACAATTGAGCAGCCATTGCTGATCGTCGTCGAAGACAGTATTGAAATTCGCCATCACATAAGGGTTGTTGCATGGTTACCAGAATGCTTAAGACTCCGCGATTAATTAAGCAATATTGTCCGGCTTAAAGAATTTCAGATGTCCTTGTTGGCATCGTTGTACGCTAAATAAATCAACTAAAATTTTATTTGTCCTTAAGCTAATTAAGTTGGAATTGTAGCATACACCGCGAAGGTTCGAAGAGTCCATAATCATTGTAAGCTGGAAGTTAAGGTTTCTTTTAAGCTTAATGTCTTTTTGCGTATGTAGCAACAACACTGGCAAGGCCTGAGATTGAAAAAGAAGTACTGCAATCCATGAATTAAAACTGTACGAAAGTCCCATTTATCAGTAGAGAGTAATGTCCGTAAAACGATGACTAGTGTAATACCGAAAACAGTACAAATTGGAGTTTTCGACCCCAAATATGATGATCAAGTGTCTGAAAACCATGACTCAATACCAAATTTTTGTCATTCCCATTTGCTCCTACTCTGGTGAGTGTGCTTGAAATCATATGAGAGTATTACTGCTGCGCTTCCAGTCATAGACATTCTCTTCAGTACAAACCTCTCTACCAACACATAACAACTAAACCTATTCCACCCGACACCACCCGTCCCCCTAAACTCTTCCTCTCTCTCCACCCTCACTTGCCTTTCATCCCCGCCAACCCATCCAGCTCTTTCTTGTTCCCATTTCATTCTCTCTACGACTTTCATGCCCAATCCCACACTAGTTTCTTCTCCCACCCCATCAAAACTCTTAAACCACATGAACATATCACCCGCACCAGCATTTCTTTCATCCCAAACAGCCTCCTTTCCACCCACATAAACCGCCTCTCTGTGAACAAAAGCATCCACAAACACAGCAGGATTCTTTTTTCTTTCAGCGTTGTCATTAACGTTGTCGAAAATCTTTTCCCATCTTTGCTCAAGTTTAATTTCGTAGTACATACAATTTTTCACTTGGTCCTTCAGCTTCACCCCTCCTTCCTTAACAAACATGAAAGGACAATACCACTTACCAACACACACAACTTCAGAGCAGTCATGTGATAATGGAAAATCGAACCCAGGAAGGCTAGCTCGTAGCGAAGAGTTGAGTCCCGAGGCTTCACGCAATTGGTAACGATATGGTGTGCTCATTCTCACGTTCCACCCTTTCCTCCTCAAGAAGTAAGGAGGAAAACCATCTGGATCAACAGACTTGGCAAAAAAACGATTTCTTTCCCTCCCAATGAACTATCTCAATTTGTTGATAAATGTCTGACGGATCCAAAGGTTTTGGTTCAGCATCTGGTATACTTTTACCTCCGAAACAGCCAATATCCGTATCCTCTTCCCTCGTATTTGTGCATGCTTCCCTGCAAATCAAATCAGTTCCAATATAAATTTTTCCATGTAACAGTAACACTTAATATGTATGGATGTTTATACATATACATATGTGCGTACCCTTTATGGCGGCCTCTTCGAAGTATGACATGGTATCTATTGGAAGACAAGGGTTGATCAAGCACTGGAATGAAGGCAACATCATCGTTATCTGAGCCATATCCAACGGTTAGATCCATGTTCTGAGGGAAAGGCAAACCTTTAACCTCGTCGTCCTCGCATCCGCAACAGTTTATCTCAATTGAATCGTCGTCATGGAGTACAAGACAGCCAGAATTTGGGCCCTCCGGAGGTGGAAGAGACAGTGACTCGGGAGAACTTTTATACACAGACAGAGGCCTTGTCACATACATCTTTGTGACCAAATTAAAGAAGACAATGTTTAAATAAAGAAAGACTGGCTCACTTTCAAATTGCTTTGATGAAATTACTTGATTACAAACAGTTTTAATTTATAGAATTCAGGACTCGAACTTCTGAGAACATATTTAAGGAATATTCTTGTAGTGTTAACTCCTAGCTAGGTTCAAGTTTTAGATGATTGTACTTCAAAAAGAAATTTGCAGTGTATGGAGAACAACTTACATGACACAATTAAACTATTATTTTGGCAACTGTGTGGACGAAAACTTACACAAAACTTTGAATCATTGGCATTAGAGGCCACAATAACGGAAAGTTTACAAGTGTGCCGTTTCATGAAAGTCATTATTATAATTAATTTCTTGATAATTTATAGTTTAATATTATCTTGTTGGCCGGGTACGTTGATACAAGCAAAGAGTAGAAAGTGACAATTTGCAGCAAATGCAAGGAAGGCTCGTAGATTTATTTCTCAATCTAAGCTGGAAAAAGTGGGTGTCTTTTATTGTATGTAGCACCAGCTTGGAAGTTTGCATTAAGTCTTTAAGTATGATTCTTTACGATGAAATTATTGTTTCTGCATTCAAACGGAACGCCGGCATCCTCCGCCATCTTGACGAGATCATCCGCGGTCACAAATGAAGAAAGTTAAAGTTTCACCATAAAACTAATTGGCAATATGAGGAGTAGTTCAATCTCTTATAAGTCTATGCAAGGTCCCTTCTCCCATCAATGTGGGACTTATTCTCCTCACGTGTGGGGAATTTTCGAGCCTAACACATGGACAACACAACAAGGTGACGTGAAGCACATGTGGCCGTTTGGCTTCACATGTGGGACAACCTGCTCTGATACCATGAAGAAAGTTGAGGTTCCACCCTAAAACCAATTGAGAATGAGTCCCATATTGATGCACATTGATGGAACGAGGGACCTTGCATGGCTTATAAGAGGTTGAACTACTCTCCATATTGCCAATTGGTGTGGAACCTCAACTTTCTTTATGGTATCAGAGTAGGTTGTCCCACGTGTGAAGCCAAACAGCCACACGTGCTCCACATCACCCTGTTGTGTTGTCCAAGTGTTAGGCTTGAAAATTTGCCACACGTGTGGGGACGTGTTGAGAATGAGTCACACAATGATGGGATGAGAGACCTTGCGTAGGCTTATAAGAGGCTGGGTAGGCTACTCCCCATATTGCTAATTGGTTTTATGGTGGAACCCCAACTTTCTTCAATGACATCGTTAATCGAATTCAGACACTCAGCGATGAAGATTCGGCTCTACCTTGGATTCTACGAGGGTCTTATTTGCAATAGCTCAATGAGAGACACCATTTCTAAAGCCCTAGTTATGTAGATGAATCTGTTGGAAAACTAGGAGTATATAATATTAACAAGTTTCCTAGATTACTAATAGATGTTAACATGATACTTGACGCAGCCACGTTTTTGGTTGAAAATGCAATTCTTCTACTTGTTTAAGACCTTATGTTCCAAAGGTGATGGAACCCTCGAATCTCAGAACAACTCTTCACAAGTAGGGAATTGGATTATATAGACACAGGCTTCATCTAATTTCCATCTATCGTGGAAATCAGTTATCTGCAGTTGCTGGCAGTTTTCACCGAGTAATAGATAAGCAATTATCATTTGCTGCATGTTATCCACGTATCCTTGCTTATAGGGAGCAATTTTTCCACGTTTGCAACTTACGTCAGATTGTATTGTTACTAAATACATTTCGTCCTTCACTAAATGATAGTTTAGTCCAATTAATTTTCTAACAGAATCTTCCCTTGTCAACTTCTCTTCTCACCTCTTGCAACTCTTTCTTCGCCTTAGTCAATATCTCCTTCAAATTTGGTTTTTCTAGCTTCAATTTGTTTAACTCCTCCATTGATGTTAGATCCATGGTTTTGAGAGAGAAAAACTGGTTTCGAATTTCTTGATTAGAATTTGGGTAAAGAGAGAGAGAGAGAGAAAAATTGGTTTCGAATTTCTTGATTAGAATTTGGGTAGAGAGAGAGAGAGAGAGAGAGAGAGAGAGAGAGAGAATGTGTGTGTGTGTGTTTGTAATTTTTTGGAGGGAACAAAACAACCTTTTACACCTTCATTGTCCGACTAATCCACTATCATCCGATCATTACCATTCCGGGTTTAGATCTGCTGTGACCAATTTTTCTCTGCCCACCTCTGCCTATACTCATTTAGAGTGTCTGGAATATAGAGTGGTACACCATGTGTTAATATACAAGTGGTGAGATACTTGTGTTAAAAAATAAAACTTATCTCTACTTATGTAATGGCACGTGGTGTACCATGTTTCATGCATAGTGAAAAATTTCTCCTCATTGTGACACCATCTTCTTAGTTTTGTGAGAATATGAAGGTAAAAGAGTCCCCCATTGGTGAAAGGAGAAACCTTGTAAGGCTTATAAGAGACTAAGCTACTCCTTATATTCTCAATTGGTTTTATAGTGGAACCTCAACTTTCTTCATAATGTCATCGCCATGTATGATCTTCTACCACTGATCGGCTGATGGTATTTCAAATGCTGCTGAGGATTTGTGATCAAGATTAGTTCTCAAGAAAGTTATTTAGTTCTCAAGATTGGTTGGATTTCAGTTGTCAGTGTTGGATATAAGTCAACAATCTGTGATTTAAATATATATGTTAATAAACAATAAATGCAATAGGAATTAACAGAATATAAACTAGAATACGAATTATAAAAACAGACAACTTGAAGATCGAGGCTTGCGTACCACAATGTCCTTGAAACAGAAATTTCGTCCCTACTCAGTGTTTGTAGTTCTACAGACGTCTGCTTCACCAGGATTCAACGATCTAAGTTAGAAATTCCAGCACCGGAAAATTGACTTCTGGCGAATATTAATGTGGTTCTCTCAGAAAGGATGTTTATGATTGTAGGAGAAGATCTATGATTTTTCTATATTCTAAATGCCATGCAGATGGATGTATATATAATGTGATTATACATGTTCGCAACAGGTATGAGGAAGGGATGCATCTGTTGGGAAACATCTGCTGAAAAAATGTGTTTTTGTTTCTACGTTTTCACACTTCAGACTTCATCTGAAAAGATGAGTCAGATGAAGTCTGTTAGTACACCCCAAAGCCCAACCCCAAAGGTGAGCCCAATTTTAGTCTCCAGGCCTATTACTCCAATCACTTTCTATAAAGGACAAAGCCTTATAAAGTGATAAAATCTTTTGGGAATGACCAATGTGGGACAAAAAAATTTCTACTCAAACTATTCAAATTTCCAACAGTCAGGTCAAGTATGTTGAATTCAAGTCTTTGGTGATCTTCTTCCGCTGATGGTATTTCGAATGCTGTTGAGGATCTGTGATCAAGATTAGTTCTCAAGAACGATTGTTCGATTTCAGTTGTTAGGTCAAGTATGTTGAATTCAAGGCCAATGCCAGTTTAGTGGCATTTGTGAAAGATTACAAGGCCAATGCCATCTTTCTTTGATCTTGTTGAGAGATATAAGGCCGACACCATTCTCTTCTTGTCATAAGTGCTAGAATTTGCAAATATAGCTGCTGTATTTTTCTCACTTCAGAAAGGCCAATAAAAAACCCTATTTTCCCCTTACGTTTCATCTTCTCCATCGATCTCCTTCTCTGCTCTCTCACTTAAATAAATATTGGTTTGTAAACTGTTTCCTGGTCCAAGTAACTTTCCTTTTTCTACATTAGCTATAAACCCTAACTTTGATTGTATTTTTTTGGCTAATCAATAAGGTTAATTATTATCTTAATATTATTGGACTAGTCAATGAAAGTGACTCGGGGGACCTTCTATATACAGACAAAGCCCTTGTCAATCGCATACATTATGTTTTGTTGGGGTTTCTTGTTACCAAAGGAATTGAATTGGATGACAGTGATTGACACATACCAGAATTAATAGAAAAGACCATCTCTATCATATGTTCCGTTTAATTTTCTCTACAGGCTGGTGGTGATTTTTCCAGCTTTATAAACTATTCTTTGAGAATCGGTTAAGGTGGTTTGGCGTGAATTAAAAACTTACAGATGCTTCAGTTAGAAGATGAGACTATAGGACGGAGGTTCAGGGCAAAAGAGGTAGAGGGAAACGTAGGAAGGCTTGGAAAGACACTTTAGGAAAAGATATGAAGTACTTGGAATTAACGGAAGACATGACGCAAAAACGAGCGCAATGACATTCTAGGACTCATACACGCGACTCTACTTAGTGAGATAAAGCTTGTGGTGGGAGTTGTTTTTTTTTTTTTTTTTGTTATAAACTATTTCCTTAATCTTCTAGTGACGGGTCGTGTTTTGGTGTTTGTTTTGTCCTTTCGGATTGTGTCATAGTTACCCGAATGATAAAGACTTATGATTAATTAAGCAATATTGTCCAGCTTAAAGAATTTCAGATGCCCTTTTGCTGAATAAATCAAATAAAATTCAATTTACCCTTAAGCTAATTAAGTCGGAATTTTCCCATATATCTCGAAGGTTCGGAAATTCCACGATCATTGTAGGCTGAAAATTAAGGTTTCGTTTAAGCTTAATGTCTTTTTGTGCAAGGCCTGAGATTGAAGACATTTTAATGGGAACACTCATTATTCATACACTGCTCATGATTCTGTTGAGAAACATTATAAAAGAACAGTACTACAATCCATGAATTAAAACTTTATGCAAGTCTGCATTTATCAGGGGAGAGCAATGTACCTAAAACGACTAGTGTATACCTGAAAACACGACAAATTGGATTTTTTTTCGTTCCTAAATATGATGATCAGCGTGTCTGAAAACTATGACTCAATACCAAACTTCCCGTCCATTCTTTCCAGTACATGTAGGTGCAGCAACCAAATTTTTGTCATTCCCATTTGCTCCTAATCTGGTGAGTCTGCTTGAAATCATATGCGGGTAGTCCTGCAGCGCTTCCAGTCGTAGACATTCTCTTCAATACAAACCTCTCCACCAGCACATAACAATTCTAAATCTCTTCCCCCCGCCACCACCCATCCCCCCAAACTCTTCCACTCTCTCCACCCTCACTTGCCTTTCATCCCCACCAACCCACCCAACTCTTTCTTGCTCCCATTTCATTCTTTCAATAACTTTCATGCTCAATCCAACACTTGTTTCCCCTCCCCCACCCCATCAAAACTCTTAAACCACACAAACATATCACCCCCACCTGCATTTCTTTCATCCCAAACAGCCTCCCTTCCACCCACATAAACCACCTCTCTTTGAACAAAAGCATCCACAAACACAGCAGGATTCTTTTTTCTTTCAGCGTTGTCATTAACGTTGTCAAATATCTTTTCCCATCTTTGCTCAAGTTTTATCTCATAGTACATAGAATATTTCATTTGGTCCTTCAACTTCACCCCGCCTTCCTTGACAAACATGAAAGGACAATACCACTTGCCAACACACACAACTTCAGAGCACTCATGTGATAGTGGAAAATCGAACCCAGGAAGGCTAGCTCGTAGCGAAGAGTTGAGTCCCGAGGCTTCACCCGATTGGTAACGATACGGTGTGCTCATTCTCACGTTCCACCCTTTCCTCCTCAAGAAGTAAAGAGGAAAACCATCTGGATCAACAGACTTGGCAAAAAAATGACTGCTTTCTCTCTCCCTATGAACTATCTCAATTTGTTGATATATGTCTGACAGATCCAATGGTTTTGGTTTAGCATCTGGAATACTTTTACCTCCGCAACAGCCAATATCCGTGTCCTCTTCCTTTGTATCAGTGCATGCTTCCCCGGAAATCAAATCAGTTCCAATATTATTTGTACATTCAAATTTTTCTATGGAACACCGCCGCATGATACTTAACTATAAGAATATGCGTGGATGTGTGTGTGTGTGTGTGTATCTGCGTACCCTTTATGACGCCCTCTTCGAAGTATGACATGGTATCGATTGGAGGACAAGGGTTGATTAAGCACTGGAATGAAGGCCACCTCTTCGCCATTGATGAAATTGGATTTTCACCATAAAACCAATTAGTAATATGAGAAGCAGCCCAAGATCATATAAGCACATAGTAAACCTTGTCCCTCACCAATGTGGGACAACTCTCAACACGCCCCCGCACGTGTGACGGATTTTCAAGCCTACACGTGGACAACTAGGTGACGTAGAGCGCGTGTGGCCGTTAGGCTTCACACGTGGACAACCTTACTTTGATACCATGATGAAATTAGGGTTCCACCATAAAACCAATTGGCAATATAGAGAGTAGTCCAAGATCATATAAGCACATAGTAAACTTTGTCCCTCATCAATGTGGGACAACTCTCAACAGCCATCTGAGCCATATCCAACTGTTAAATCCTTGTTTTGAGGGAAAGGCAAACCTTTAACCTCGTTGTCTTCACATCTGCAACAGTTTATCTCAACTGATTCGTCGTCATGGAGTACAAGATAACCAGAATTTGGCCCTTCCGAGGGCGGAACAGACAGTGAATGAGGGGACCTTCTATACACAGACAAAGGCTTTGTCACATACATTTTTAGAGTAAATTGTAGTAATGGTCCTTCAACTTTAATCAAATTAGAGCAATGGTCCCTCAACTAAAAATCCATTACTATTGGTCCCTCAACTTATCAAAATGTGTAGTTATAGTCATTTTCATCAATTTGGTCAAAATTTTGTCAAAATAAGTTATGTTGGAATAACCATTTATATAATTAGGGTCCCTCACCTCATCAAAGTGTGTAATTATGGTCATTTTTGTCAACTGCGTCAAAAATTTTGTCAAAACAAGTTATGTTGGAAGGACCATTGCTACAATTGGGTTAAAGTTAAGGGATCATTTCTCCAGTTGAATTAAAGTTGAGAGACCAATGGTAATGGATTTTTAGTTGAGGGACTATAGCTGCACGTTTTGATCGGTTGAAATACCAATGTTAATGGATTTTTAATTAAGAGACCATTGCTTCAATTGAATTAAAATTAATGAACCATAGCTATAATTTACTCATATTTTTATGATCAAATTAAAGAAGACAATGTTTAAGAAAAGAAAGACTGGATCACTTTCAAATTGTTTTGATGAAATTAGTCGGTTACAAAGAGTTTTAATTTATAGGATTCAGAAGTCAAACTTCTGAGAACATACTTGGAATATTCTTGTGGTGTTAACTCCTAGGTTCAAGGTTTATCTAATTATACTTCACAAAGAAATTGGTAGCGTATAGAGAGCAACACTTTATTTTGGCATTCCACGATGATACAATTTTATGGATAAAAGTTACATAGAATTTTAAATTATTGACACGAGAAGTCATGATACCGAAAAATATATAAGCGTGCCGTGTTATGGAAGTCTTTCTCGTAACTTCAAGTTTAAGTCATAATTATGATCAATTTTCTGATAAATATTGTCTTGCTTGGTCGTGTGTATCAACAAGCAAAGAGTCAGAAATTGACAATTGGCAGCAAATGCCAGGAAGGTTCGTAGAAAAAGTCTTTCGCATAATGTCTGTGTCAATAGAAGTATGTAGCACCTGCTTGGAAGGTTGCATTAAGTCTTTAATTATGATTCTTTAAAGTGACAAATTATTGTTTTGGCACTTCACCACTTTGTTGAAATTCCGCATTCAAACGGAATGCAGCATGCTCCGCCATGTTGACCAGGTCCTCGCTTCGTCGTCAATGAGTACAAGATAATCAGAATTTGGCCCTTCTGGAGCGGCAGAGAAAGTAATTGAGGAGACCTTCTATACACAGACAGAGGCTTTGTAACATGAGTAATGTTATTCATATCATGTTTTTGTACCATATTTTCATACCACCTAGGGTGGCATCTGATGTGGACAGCCGCATCATTTAAAAAATTTGCAAAATCCAAGGAAAAGAAAGAGAAAAACTCTTCGTATACCATAATCATCATTTAATTAACTAGTTTTTCTTAATTATTAGTTTATTAAATAATGAACTAAATTTAAAAATCTGATTAATTCAAATGATGTGGCTGTCCACATCAAATGCCACATAAGATGGTATGAAAATGTAGTATAAAAACATGGTATGAATAGTATTACTCTATTTTTATCTCACATTTCTATAGCATCTTAGGTGGCATTTGATGTGGACAGCCACATCAATTGAAAAAATTGCAAAACCCAAGGAAATGAAGGTGAAAGACTCCTCGTATACCACAATCATCATTTAATTAACTAGTTTTTTTTAATTATTAGTTTATTAAATAATGAATTAAATTTAAAAATATGATTAATTCAAATGATGTGGTTGTCTATATCAAATGCTACCTAAGGTGATATGAAAATGTGATACAAAAATATGGTATAAATAGCATTACTCTTGTAACATACATTTTTAAGAAGACAACGTTTAGGAAAATAACCATCGGTTCGCTTTCAAAATGGTTTGATGAAATTACTTGATTACAAAGAGGTTTGATTTATAGAAATTCAGGAAGTCAAACTTCTGAAAAGGCACGTATAACCTTTGCACGTTATATCCTTGGTTTATGGTTTAGCTTCTTGTAATTCAGAAAACTGTTTGCTCATGATAATTTTTAAGAAGTTGGTTGTATATGAAGAGAAATTTATATGAAAGAATATTTTTTATCTGCTTCTACATATTTGAGAAGATTCTTGATCACCCTAATTTATTTCCTCTTCTCTCTCTCCCCCTCTCCTCAGTCTTTCTCAGCAGCCGCCCCCGCTTGACCAAGACGCTCTCACCCACACCATCCTCTCCAATACCCACCACCACCACCGTCTCTCCTCCCTCCTATCCTCCCCCATACTCTTCTCTCTCACCCTCCACCACCTCAACTCACTCCCCCTCATCCACAAGACTCTCCTCATCGCCAACCACGCTCTCTCTCATCCTTCTTCCTTGTCGTTCGTGGTTGTTCACCAAATCCTCGCTGACATACGCCCTGGGGAATAAGGGTCTACCGTTCACACCAATCCAAGCAATCAATTTTTGACTCGCAACCCTAAATTGGTCTACAACATTCGCATAAAGAAGGGTCTGTCGTTCCAGGACTCATTTCGTAAGAACATGACTCGGCCTAGTGTTCCACCCGGGTATGCAGTGTGTAAGGGCGGTGTCGTGGTGGTGGTCAAGGTGTAAGGAGTCGGCGGAGGAGAAACGAAGGAGAGGGTGCGCTACTGGTGGAAGGTGCAAGGGTATTATGGGTAGAAATGTTTGATTCCAGAAAGAGGCTTCTTCTGGGAATTTAATTACCATCTCCGTGTAGGTAATTGAATTCCAGAAGATTAAGGAATTCGATTCCAGATTTTAAGTGGTTCCCACTTACTTTTTCATTCCCTACATGTTAGTAAACGCCGGAATGTTTCGGAAGGAATGCGATTCCATTTCTTTCCATTCTGTTGATGCACAAAATCAGCGAAGACTTTGGTACAACAGAAAGTGTCAGGTTTTGTGACCTTCGCTTGGTTGCTTCGGTCACTAGTGAGGATAAGTACGTAAATGAATAGAGACAGAGAAGCAAACACAGGATGTACGTGGTTCACCCAGATTGGCTACGTCCACGGAGTAGAGGAGTTCTTATTAGTAGTGAAGGGCTTACACAAGTACAAAGGATCAAGCTCTCAATTTAGTGAGTTCTTGTGAATGATTTAACACAAAATGGCATTAGGCAATATTGTGGGGGAATGACCCCTATTTATAGAAAAACTTGTAGCTTTGTCACATTGACATGTGTCATGTTGTGATTGGTTCTTGATGTCGACACGTGCTGCGCTCTGATTGGCTTCTAATCTTGACACGTGTCGAGTAGTGATTGGCCTCCTGGTCGGAGGGGAACTCTTCTGGGTCCTTGACAGTATAGCGTTGGCCGGTGCTCGGTAGTTTCGGGATTGGTCAAGTATGGTACAAACAGTGCTCCCCTAAGTTCCCGAGTGAGGGAAACTCCTCGGTTGGGGACTTGCAAGATCCAATCCCTTGAGTAATCACGAAACTTCTAAGTACCGAAGTGTGGTCTGATCTTCATCTGCCCTTCTCTGGAAGTACCTTTCCTCCATCCGGGAATGGTGTACTTAGCTGATGTTGACGCACAAGGTAATGTATCAATTTCACTTGAAGCTTAGTTGTAGTTTCGGGCTTAGTCAAGTGTGATACAAACCCTATAGTAGGAGTCCCCCAAGTCGCCGAGCTAGGAGATCTGCCGAAAGAGGTGACAGACAAGGTAAGCAGTCAAACTTCCAAGTAAGCAACCCAGGATCAGAGGTTTGACTTCGGCTTCCGGTTGATTGTTCTCCTTCTCCTTGTCTCTCATTCAACTGCCAGGATAAGGAGAAGCAAATGGATAAGAGATGATATGAGATACTTTTGCTTTTGAAGAAGTAACTTTCCACAGGCTTATTCTTGAACTGTGTTGGAGGGGTTTCTGGTGCCCTTCAGAGTATAAGGCCGACTCAAAAATTTGAGGGTCAAAACAAGTCCATCAAATCTAGAGTACGTTCGACCTTGATGATATGGGATACTTTTGCTGTTGACGGAATAATGAATGTGGTATGGAAAGGTGTCGTGCTGTAGTGATCTGTTTCAGCTCACCGTTGAACCTTCTGCTTCAATCTTTTGCATGGCAGAAGTGGTGTGCAACCTTTGCATTTAAATGGTCCTTCAGAACATTCCTTCATAGTGACTCATCCACGCTTGGCAGCTTCAGTGTAAAGAGCCAATATCTGATCAACTGTCATGAGGTATTTGCCGGTGGAATTCGTGACCTTGACAGCAGTTGAGGATGAGTACTCGAGAGCAATGCTAAGTAAGCAACCAGGCAAAGGCTCCAGGCAGTCAGTTCCAAATTGGAGGTTTGATTTCAGGTTCCGACTGACTGCTCTCTTTCTCCTTGTCCTGCAGGTGTGGACAAGGACAAAGACAAAGACAGGGAGAAAGCATGATATGGGATACTCTTGCTTTCGACCCTGATGATATGAGATACTCTTGTTCTTGGTGTGGCTTATTTGCTGAGGTATTATCGGGGGGAAATAAAGCTGAGTATTTCGAGAGATTATGTTGAGGGTGCCTTTTCGAATGCGAGAAAGGGTTGAGCATTTTTGCAGGTTTGCCTGTCCGTTGAGGAGGGAGGTCAATGTATATAGGGATTTCCCAATAACAAGTAGTAATGCTATTCCTTTACCCTTCTTGGTCACAGCAATGTAGTGGGAGCTGCCAGCTTCACGTGTTTTAATTTTGTCAGAGCACTTTGAAAAAGTGGTATGTGGTATCTGGAAAGCTGATATTACGTGTGGAGATTACAGACAAGCTTTATCTAAGGAAATCTGGCTCTCGAAGTTCTGAGAGTTGTGCCTCTTCGGTTTTCGAACAAGCAATCCCGTCGAAGATCTGACTCTCGAGATTCGGAAAGCGGTGCTAATCCGGTTTTTGAGAAAGTAATTATGTTGGGAGTCTTTTCTCGAATGTGAATAAAGGTTGGTCGTTCTTGCCAACCTGTCTTGCCACAAAACACGGAGGTCGACACACATAGGGACTTTCCAGTTGTCAAGCAGTGGTGCTGTTCCTTTACCCTTATGGGTAATAGTAGGGTAGCTGGCACTTCGAAATTCTCGTGCCTAAACTTTGTCAGAGATCTTTGACAAAGTTATATGTGGTACCCGAGGAGTTGATGGTGCATATGGAGAGCGGTGATTGATCAGTAAGATTCACGTGCTTTCTACTTCACCAGAAATCTTCGACAGATTGCCCGTAATTTCCGCAAAGCTGATTGTGCATGTGACAGGTGCTGACGAGGCTGCAAAAGCAGGTGCTTCTTCGATTTCTGAGATCGGCCCTCGTGGTCTCTGAGCAGCCCAGCTTTTGAGAAAGCATTCGCCTCTTCGATTTCTGAGATCGGCCCTCGTGGTCTCTGAGCAGCCCAGCTTTTGAGAAAGCAAACGCCTCTTCGATTTCTGAAGCTCCGTCGAGTGCAGATTTTTATAGAGGCTGGCATTAAGTTCCACAGCACACTTGAATCTCTACCAGTAGAAGCTCATTTCTTGCACTTCTAAGATCTTGATTTGTCTGACCTCTTCCTTCTTCAACACATTTGAAAATGTCTGGACCCTCCGACCGTCGTTTTGACTTGAACCTTGGAGAAGAGACAGCCACGCCTTCTCCAGACAACATATGGCGCCCATCCTTCATATCCCCTACTGGTCCTCTTACCGTTGGGGATTCTGTGATGAAGAATGATATGACCGCTGCAGTGGTGGCCAGGAACCTTCTCACTCCCAAAGATAACAGACTACTTTCCAAACGGTCTGATGAGTTGGCTGTTAAGGACTCTCTGGCTCTTAGTGTTCAGTGTGCAGGTTCTGTGTCTAATATGGCCCAACGCCTATTTGCTAGAACCCGCCAAGTTGAATCATTGGCTGCTGAAGTGATGAGTCTCAAACAGGAGATTAGAGGGCTCAAGCATGAGAATAAGCAGTTGCACCGGCTCGCCCATGACTATGCTACAAACATGAAGAGGAAGCTTGACCAGATGAAGGAATCTGATGGTAAGGTTTTACTTGATCATCAGCGGTTTGTGGGTTTGTTCCAAAGGCATTTATTGCCTTCGTCCTCTGGGGCTGTACCTGGTAATGAAGCTTCAAATGATGAACCTCCAATGCCTCCTCCTTCTGGGGTTTTGTCAAGTACTGAGGCTCCGGATAACCACCCTCCGGTGCTTTCTCTTTCTGGGGCTCTACCGACTGCTGAGACTTCCCCTAAGCAACCTTTGTGAAGGCTCCCTTTTGTTTGTTTATTTTGACTCATGTATATGTACATATTTGTGGCTTATCGAAAATATTAATAAATAAGCTTTGCTTCATTTCAACATATTGTGTTAAATACACCAAAGCCTTCTTCATAAAGTTCTTTGAATTTTTGCTTTTGTTGAAACCTGTATTGTTGAAGCTTTGTGAGTGAAGCATGTAGTTTGAGGTAGTGTTCCCTTAATTTCCCGAGTGAGGAAAACTTCTCGGTTGGAGACTTGAAAAATCCAAGTCACTGAGTAGTCACGAACTTTTGAGTACCAAGGCGTAGTAGCATATGGTGGGAGTCCCCCAAGTCTCTAGTCGAGGGAGTTGACGAATGAGGTGTCTTGCTAATAGTCCATGTCGTAAGTACCAAAACTTCATTCTTTTGTTTTCTAAGTGGTAGCCCCGGACTTTTTCTTCATAGATTTTGTTGATGAAGGTTGCTAGGCCCGAATAAGTGGAATTGCAGAAGGTGTAACCGTTGGTGCATTAACATCATAATGGAAGCATCACAATGATGGAAGCATCACAATGATGAAAGCATCATAATGATGAAAACACCATAATGATGAAACATCATAATGATGTTTCTTTGGTGGAATTGTTTTTCATTTCCCCTAACAACCGGAATTGTTTTTCAACATAACACCATCATCTGTAGGTCGAATCACAAAGTTGTCTTCATGAAAGTTGTTCGTTAATTCCTTAACTACAACATATCCAAATTGGAGAGCCATCGGAGCAGTACAACTCCAGAAATCCAGGTATGATGAGTGACTGTTTATCATTTGTCTGTCAACCCGTCAGATTAGTTGTGAGCTTTGAAACTCTATTTTCTCTTGCTCAGATCAGCATGCTTTCTTCATTGAAGTTGTTCCTCAGCTTGTGAACTACAACATATCCAAATTTGAGATCCCTCGGAGCTGTATAACTCAAGAAACTCAGGTATGATGAATGACTGGTTATTATTTTTCTGTCAACCCGTCAGATTTGTTGTGAGCTTCGAAACTCCATTTTCTCTTGTTCAGATCGGTATGCTTTCTTCATTGAAGTTGTTCCTCAGCTTGTGAACTACAACATATCCAAATTTGAGATCCCTCGGAGCTGTATAACTCAAGAAACTCAGGTATGATGAATGACTGGTTATTATTTTTCTGTCAACCCGTCAGATTTGTTGTGAGCTTCGAAACTCCATTTTCTCTTGTTCAGATCGGTATGCTTTCTTCATTGAAGTTGTTCCTCAGCTTGTGAACTACAACATATCCAAATTTGAGATCCCTCGGAGCTGTATAACTCAAGAAATTCAGGTATGATGAATGACTGGTTATTATTTGTCTGTCAACCCGTCAGATTTGTTGTGAGCTTCGAAACTCCATTTTCTCTTGTTCAGATCGGTATGCTTTCTTCATTGAAGTTGTTCCTCATCGACTCTTTCATAACATATCAAAAATTCAGGATGAACTAACGGTTAAATATTTCCAGATCTTCGAAACATCACAACAGCTTCGAAATCTGCAAGAAGCCGACTATCATGTTTGGAGCTTCAACACTTTAATTTCCGTCGCTCAAACAGAAATGGTTCCTTCTTGAAAGTTGTTCATATGCTCAAGAACTATAGGGTGTCCAAAATTCAGCTCCATTGGAGAAGAGCAGAGGTTGCAGAAATTTGATAGATGAAAGGAGGCGGAAGAGGGAGAGAGAGAAAAAGTCTCTTGGGTTGGATTTCTATTTTGGAGCAGATTCCAATTTTTGTAGCACCTTCATTATTGATGAATTGCTTGTACTTTTGTCCATTATGAAATTTGGGACTTTGGCTTGTTGTTGGATCTATTATAATATGTTTGGGAACATATATAAGTGAATAAATAAGAAGGAAAATTTTGGGCCCTTGTGGGTGTAAAACAAAAAATGTTTATGTTTACCCAAGTGTTTTTGTACAAGTTCAAGGGCATCTTGGGTTTTGTGAACAAAATTTGTTTATTTGGAGCAAGGTTTTGTGTTGAAGCTTTGTAGGTGAAGCTTTGGTGTTGAAGCTTTGTGGGTGAAGCTTTGGAGGTGAAGCTTTTCGGGTGAAGCTTGTTGGGTGAAGCTTTTTAGGTGAAGCTTTGTGGGTGAAGCTTTTTAGGTGAAGCTTTTCGGGTGAAGCTTTTTGGGTGAAGCTTTTTAGGTGAAGCTTTTCGGGTGAAGCTGTTTGGGTGAAGCTGTTTTAGGTGAAGCTTTGATGGTGAAGCTTTTTGGGTGAAGCTTTTTAGGTGAAGCTTTTTGGGTGAAGCTTTTTAGGTGAAGCTTTGATGGTGAAGCTTTTTGGGTGAAGCTTTTTAGGTGAAGCTTTGTGGGTGAAGCTTTGGAGGTGAAGCTTTTCGGGTGAAGCTTGTTGGGTGAAGCTTTTTAGGTGAAGCTTTGTGGGTGAAGCTTTTTAGGTGAAGCTTTTCGGGTGAAGCTTTTTGGGTGAAGCTTTTTAGGTGAAGCTTTTCGGGTGAAGCTGTTTGGGTGAAGCTTTTTTAGGTGAAGCTTTGATGGTGAAGCTTTTTGGGTGAAGCTTTTTAGGTGAAGCTTTTTGGGTGAAGCTTTTTAGGTGAAGCTTTGATGGTGAAGCTTTTTGGGTGAAGCTTTTTAGGTGAAGCTTTGTGGGTGAAGCTTTGGAGGTGAAGCTTTTCGGGTGAAGCTTTTTGGATGAAGTTGTTTTTTTTTTTTTTTTTTTTTTTTTTTTTTTTTTTTTTTGGCGCTTGACACGGTCTTCATTTGCTTGTTTTGTAGTGACTCTTTATTGAATTCATTGCCAAATGGCCTTCATTACATAGGATGCCGAACGGCTATAGCTCAACACTTGTACATCGTGAGTCTATTTGTAGTAGTACTTCAAGTGATCAGCGTTCCATGGATGGCCAAGGGTCTTGCCATCGGAGCTTCTAAGTGTGTAAGAGCCAGGGCGACTGATGCCAATGACTTCATACGGTCCATCCCAGTTTGGACTAAGTGTGCCTTCACTCGGGACTCTGTCGCAGAGTAATCTTTTCTTTAAGACCCAGTCTCCTATTTTGAAAGAACGAAGCTTGACCCTAGAGTCATAATAGTTGGAGATGCGCTGCTTGTAGGCGACATTCCTCAAGTGAGCTTGGTTTCTGTGTTCCTCGACTAAATCCAAGTTGAGGGTGAGTTGTTTGTCATTTTCACTTTGAATGTAGTTCTGGACTCGGAATGTTGCTTGCTCGAGCTCAACAGGGACAACCGCCTCTGTGCCAAAGGCAAGTGAGAATGGAGTTTCTCCTGTTGAAGTCCGATATGAAGTGCGATATGACCAAAGAACTTGGGGTACAAATTCTGGCCAACAGCCTTTAGCTTTGTCCAAGCTGGTTTTCAAAGTGCGCTTGATTATTTTGTTGATGGCCTCAACTTGTCCATTAGACTGGGGATGAGCTGGAGAGGCAAAGCATAAGTTGATGTTGAACTTAGAGCAGAACAACCTGAACTTCTTGTTGTCAAACTGTCGCCCATTGTCAGTGACTATCGCATTGGGAATGCCGAATCTACAAAGGATGTTCTTCCACACGAAGTCTTCTATCTTTGCCTCAGTAATGGTTGCCAAGGGTTCTACTTCGGCCCACTTTGTGAAGTAGTCCACTGCAACGACTGCGTAACAGACTTTGCCCTTCCCTGCCGGCATTGGGCCGATCAAATCAAGTCCCCACTGGGCGAAGGGCCAAGGGCTGATCATAGGAGTAAGAGGCTCTGGAGGGGAATGAGGAATAGTTGCATATCGTTGACATTTGTCACATGAGCGGGATACTTTGATGGCATCCTGGTGGAGTGTTGGCCAGTAATATCCTTGGCGAAAAGTCTTGTGTGCTAGGGACCGAGATCCAGCATGATCTCCACAGACTCCCTCATGTATTTCCCGAAGGACGATTTCCGCCTCGGCAGGCGTAAGACACCTTAAGTATGGCAGGCTAAAACCTCGCTTATAGAGTTGATCATTGATGATCAGGTAGCGGGTAGACTTGTATCGAATTTGCTTAGCCTGGACTTTATCATTTGGGAGGGTGCCATGAGCAAGGAAATTATAGATCGGGGTGATCCAACTATCCCCCTGTTGTAAGTTGCATACTTCTGCGGCCATGGTGCTTGGTGTTGCCAACAGTTCGACATGAATTTTTCTTCCAATCTTGTCTTCCACAGCTGAGGCGAGGCGAGCCAGGGCGTCTGCATGACTGTTTGCCGCTCGAGGAACTTGGGTGATCTGGTAGTGGAAGTGCTTGAGCAAAAGTTGTGTTTGCGCAAGATATGCTGCCATGGAGCTGTCCTTAGCATCAAAGTTGTTGGTAACCTGGTTGACCACTAATTGGGAGTCACTGAAAATATCAATTTGTTTAACCCCGAGGTGTTTGGCCAAACGTAATCCTGCTAGAAGTGCTTCATACTCGGCCTCATTGTTTGATGCCTTGAATTTGAAACGAAGAGCATACTCCATTGCTACTTTGTCGGGCGTAGTCAAGACTAGTCCCGCTCCACAGCCCTGTTGGTTGGATGAGCCATCAACATACAGACTCCATGCTGGGGTTGTTGGTTCTATCTTCTGAGCTTCCGGGGGTAATGAAGCCACTGCTTCAGGTGTAGAAGCAATGTCAACCGGATATGTGAAGTCGGCAATGAAGTCTGCCACTGCTTGGCCCTTCTCAGCTGGCTTTGGTTGGTAGGAGATGTCAAACTCACCCAACGCTATTGCCCATTTGATCATTCGCCCTGAAGTGTCAGGACTTTGGAGTATCTGTCGAAGAGGATAATTGGTAAGCACGATGATGGAGTGCGCTTGGAAGTAAGGGCGGAGTTTTCGAGCAGACATGACCAATGCCAGAGCCAATTTCTCAATGTTAGAGTACCGTGTCTCCGCATCTTGTAAGGCTTTGCTAGCGTAGTAGACAGGTCGCTCAATATTCCCATCCTTTCGAATGAGAACGGAACTTACGGCTGAAGCTGATACCGATAGGTAGATAATGAGAATGTCTCCTACCTCGGGCTTGGAGAGTAGAGGGGCTTTACTCATGTACTCCTTGAGGTTTTTGAATGCCTCGGCACATTCATCAGTCCATGTAATGTACTTCCTACTTCCCTTAAGTGCTTTAAAAAAGGGAGCACATTTGTCTGTGGCCTTAGAAATGAACCTGGTTAAGGCTGCCACCTTGCCAGTAAGGCTCTGGATGTCCTTTGAAGTTACCGGTTCCTTCATGTCGAGGATTGCTTTGATCTTCTCGGGATTAGCTTCAATGCCTCGTTGGCTAATCATGAAACCTAAGAATTTGCCAGAGCCTACGCCGAAGGCACATTTGTTGGGGTTTAACCTCATTCGATACCTCTTCAAAATAGTGAAAGTTTCATATAGGTTGGTGATGTGTTGGTCAGCATGTTTGCTCTTGACTAACATATCATCAACGTAAACTTCCATGCTCTTCCCAATCTGCTCGGCGAACATTGAGTTGACTAGTCTCTGATAAGTCGCTCCTGCATTCTTTAGGCCGAAAGGCATGACTTTGTAGCAGTATAGTCCTCTGTCGGTAGTGAAGGCTGTGTGTTCTTGATCTGAAGGGTTCATGAGGATTTGGTTGTATCCTGAGTAAGCATCCATGAAGCTCAGGAGTTCACATCCGGCCGTAGAGTCTATAAGTCTGTCAATAAGAGGAAGAGGGAAGCTATCTTTCGGACACCCTTTGTTTAGGTCGGTGTAGTCAACACACATTCTCCACAAGACCTTTTGAAGCAAAAGACTTTCTTTGGTCGGATTTTTCTTAACAAGGACCACATTTGCTACCCATGTCGGGTAATTGACTTCGCGGACAAAGCCTATGCCTTTGAGTTTTTCAACTTCTGCTTTCATTGCCTCGTATCGTTCAGCGTCATAAGATCTTCGCTTCTGTCTCACCGGCTTGATCTTGGGGTCAATACTCAAACGATGACAGATGACATCGGGAGAGATGCCTGGCATGTCCTCGTATGACCAGGCGAAGACTTCAGTGTTCTCTTTCAAAAAAGATATCAATGCTAACCGAAGGGGTGGTGACAATGTGGTGCCAATCTTCACCATGCGATCTGGATAATCTCTTGAGATAGGTACCTTCTCCAACTCTTCAGCAGGTTGGGCTTGCTGGGTGAAAGAGTCATCTCGAGGATCATCGGGTTGATTGTTGCTATCAGGAATATCCAAGTTCGCTTCATCTAAGCTGGTCTTTGTGACTTGGTCATGTACAGACAGGGTTTCCTTGGGTCCGGGCAAGTGTTGTTGCTTAACTGAAGTGTTGTAACATGATCGTGCACTAAGCTGATCTCCTCTGATGTAGCCGTTGCCATGGGGGGTTGGAAATTTCATCAACAGCATATGCGTGGATACCATAGCCTTGAGATCATTGATGCCTGTGCGCCCAAAGATGACATTGTATGCCGTTGGGCAGTCAACCACTAGGAAGTTAGTGGTAATGGTAGCCGTGTAAGGGCCTGTACCAATAGTAAAGGGTAAATGTATGCTCCCTAAGGGTTGCACGATATCACCGGAGAAGCTTATCAGAGGAGAAATCGAGCGATCGAGCAAGTGTTCAGCTACACTGAGTGCCCTGAAAGCTTCGGCAAACATGATATTGACCGAAGCCCCTGTGTCTACGAGGATTCGTCGAACATCAAAGTTGGCTATGTGAGCCTCCACGATCAATGGGTCGTTATGAGGGTAGATGATGCCTCTTTCTTCCTCAGGGTAGAAACATATCGGATCCCAGTTAGGCTTTTGATACTTCCCTCCCCTGATGTCTTCCACGTGAAACACTTGGTGACCAGGCCTCAGAATTCGTTCACTGTTTTTCATGGCCCTATTGGAAGATTCAGATATGGGTGTGCCGCCGCTTATGGAATATATGACATTCACCTGGCGTTGGTTACGGTTATCCCTTTGAGGGTGAAGGAGGAATTGATCAATTTTTCCTTCTCGTGCCAAAGCTTCAATACGATCACGGAGGATGATACATTTCTCGCTATCATGGCCGTTATGCTCATGGTAGCAACAAAACATGCCCGCGTTATTCGGGGGCGTGTAATCTGGGTGCCTCGGCTTTGGCTTTGGTATCAGGTGAGCTATGCTGGGGTAAATGGCCGCGCATGTGGCATTCAAGGGCGTGTATGTCTCATACCTTGGGGTAGGGGGTATCTTGACGCGGGTTTGACCCACTGCATTGACTGCCTGGGGGCGAGCGTTATTGTGGCGATACCCTTGGTTATCGGGATAGTGTCCCTTACTCTTTTTACTGAAATGAGAGTGGTGAGGATGGAAATCCTTCCTCTTGCCTTGAAATTGATATGTCTGTTGATTCGGCGAAGCATTATGCAAGGCATGGGGAGGTGCCACTGCTGTTTGGAAAGTCGAGGTCTTCTCATTTAGGTGAGTCTGGCTTCCACCTCCCACTTGTTGATAAAGGATGGTTGTAGGGGGTTTCTCCTGATATGTCTTTGCCTCGGCGGAGGCATGGTTATAAGCCTGCGCCATCACCTCAGAGTAAGTCTTCCAAGTATTGGCATTGATCATGTATTTAAAGAAACAATCACGTAGGCCTGCCGTGAAGGCTTTGAGGGCAGTCTTGTCGTCTGCCTCGGCACACCGGGAGTATTCATGGCTGAAGCGGCCAGCATACATACGTAATGACTCGTCTGGCTTCTGGCGGATAGTGTACAGGTCATCTGCAGAGTGCAAGCGATCGGTTTGGAAAATGTGTTGGGAAACAAATAGTTTCCTCAATTCCTCAAATGAGTCTACCGTCTCAGGTGTAAGACGACAATACCAATTTAGAGCTCCGCCAGAGAGGGTGGAGGGGAAGAGAAGACATCGCTCTTCGTCGGTGTGCATCCGGTATGCCATGGTGGACTCAAAGAGGTTAAGGTGCTCAATCGGGTCCTCTTTTCCAGTATAAAGTTGCAAGCCAAGCTTTTGCTTTGTCTTTGCTTGAAGGGGGGTGTTGAGGATCCTCCTTGTAAGAGGGCCAGGCCTGGGTTGGTTCCAGTCAGGTATTTCAGCCTGACGTTCAGCCTTCAACTTGTTTACTTCCTCAATAAGTTGTAGGACAAGGGGGTCCTGAGCGGAGTTATGTGCCACTGGAGCTTTCTTTCGTAAATCTCCATCTCCTCTTGGAATTAGGAAGGTTTGATCAAGGGCATGTGATTTTTCCCTGGACTCGTTGTACTGGCTTCCAGGGTATGTCTGTCGGAACACCTCTGAGTCCCCTGTACCCTCATGTCTCTCTAGGACTTGTTGCCCCTTCCCCAAATTGGTGGCCGGCTCGGGCCGTGGCAGGGGACCGAGTCTCTCAGAAATCCTTGGGTCATTGATCTTTGAGCTTATATGGATGGAATTCTCTCGACGTTGCTTCAGGAAATCCCGACAATCGCGAAAGACGGCTTTCGATCCTTCTGCCCCTTCAGCAAAGAGGTGTCTCCCTCCACTTCTCATGGTTCGGGTCGAAGCAACTGGGTTAAGAGAAGCCTCATGTTGATTATCAAGTCGAGGGGTAATCTGTTCCCTATCAGGGATATCTATGTCGAATGCATGTGACCCTCCATGTTGGAGGGCACCCAGTTGATGGTTGACTTCCACGGGGGCAACAAGCTCGCGTGTCTGAGCTTGCCTAGCTTCGTGGAGTGTCTCGAAGAGCTTCTCATATTGCTCCTGGAGGACCTCATTCTTCATTGCTATCTTGTTGTTCTGAGCTTCCAACTCATCGACTTTAGCTTGAAGAAGAACTCGTTTTCCTTCCTTCTTTCGTTGTTTCGCACTATGTGCAAGGGGGGTGTCATTCTGTGTGCTGTGGCTTCCTTCGCTTCCCATGTTGGAGAGGGATGCCTGGTCAAAAGAAAGTGTACGAATGATAGAAACCAGCTTGACACAGCTGAAGAGAGTAGGAATAAGTGTCGTTTCCCACAGACGGCGCCAAATGTTGATGCACAAAATCAGCGAAGACTTTGGTACAACAGAAAGTGTCAGGTTTTGTGACCTTCGCTTGGTTGCTTCGGTCACTAGTGAGGATAAGTACGTAAATGAATAGAGACAGAGAAGCAAACACAGGATGTACGTGGTTCACCCAGATTGGCTACGTCCACGGAGTAGAGGAGTTCTTATTAGTAGTGAAGGGCTTACACAAGTACAAAGGATCAAGCTCTCAATTTAGTGAGTTCTTGTGAATGATTTAACACAAAATGGCATTAGGCAATATTGTGGGGGAATGACCCCTATTTATAGAAAAACTTGTAGCTTTGTCACATTGACATGTGTCATGTTGTGATTGGTTCTTGATGTCGACACGTGCTGCGCTCTGATTGGCTTCTAATCTTGACACGTGTCGAGTAGTGATTGGCCTCCTGGTCGGAGGGGAACTCTTCTGGGTCCTTGACAGTATAGCGTTGGCCGGTGCTCGGTAGTTTCGGGATTGGTCAAGTATGGTACAAACACATTCCATTCCCCCTTTGGTAAACACGCCCTTAGTCTAGTGCTGATAATTTTGTCTTATTCTTATCATTGGTTGGAAAAATTCTTTCTGCATAACACTTGTGGTTCTTCCATAGTTTATAGCACCTGCTTGGTGATGAAATTGAGGTTTCACCATAAAATCAATTGACAATATGGGGAGTAGCCTAATACTATATAAGCACATGGCAAACTTTGTCTCTCATCGATGTAGGACAACTCTCAACATGCCCCCCGCACATGTGGCGGATTTTCAAGCCTACACGTGGATAACAACAGGGTGATATGGACCATAAAACCAATTGACAATATGGAGAGTAGCTCAAGACCATATAAGCACATAACAAACTTTGTCTCTCATCAACGTGGGCAACTCTCAACACTTGGAAGAGTGCGTTAAGTCTTTAATCACAATTCTCTACAACGACAAATTATTGTTTTGGAAGTTTACCTCCAACTTCTTATTGGTTGACAGCGAATTTTTGATACGAATACCTTTCGTTAATGCAGCCGTCATCCTGACATGTGTTATTGAAGTTTGAGTTGAAATTTCATTTTATCTTGAGGGATATTCCCACATTTTTCTTACTTCTTACACACTTTTTTAATTTTCAGTCGTCGAACCGAACGAATTGAATATCAAAGAACATAAATTATCAAAGAGTATGTGAAAAGTTAAAAAAAAAAAAAAAAGGTGTATAAATAGCACATCCCTTGTCTTCTCGTCTCACATTGTTCAACAATGGTGGTTCCGTATGGGATCCCAAATCCCAAACCAAAAATTTTCGGGACCGGAAATTGAAGACCAATTCCAAACCAGAATTTTGGTATCCCAATTTTCAGGATTCTCGAAAAGTTTTTGGTATTTCTTTTTTTTTTTTTTTTGGAAACTTTGTTTTTGGGTTTTGGGCTTTTAGGCTTTTGAGCATAAATTTGAGATTTTTTGGTTGTGAGCTAAAATTTGAGCATTTGACTTAAAATTTTGTTGCCAATTTCATATCAATTGAAATTTAGGTTGTTTACCTATCCAATTTGAAATTTCTTATTAATTGAAATACCAAATCATTCTTACCAAGCCAAATTAACGTTTCAAATTTCTAAACTACTTAATTTTATACTTCTATTTCTAATATAGTTTACTTTCAAATTACTTAAATTCAACATTCAACATGCAACCAAAATAAATGTACATATATATTTTCGGTTCGGGATTCTTGAATCATTGAATATGTAATTGATAATTATATATATAATAAAAAATAGCCTTTAGCTCGTGCTCTAATATTAAATTTAATAATAATTATTTTAAATTCTGAATTTAATTTTTTTTATCTATTTGTTATTTCACCAAACTCATCTAAAAGTCTGAGAAGGTCGAAGAAAACGATAAGCCGCACACCCCTTCTGTTCGAACAGTCGCCTCCCAACTTCATACCTGTTGGGAACAGATTTATAAATATTATACATACATGTATCTGCATCTCAATCAAAACACAGAAAAATCATTCTCCTACGAGTCGTACCAAAACCTATCATACTGAGATAATCACAAAGACATTCACTAGAAACCAAGTTTTCCGATGCTGGAATCTTGGTTTAGATCGTTAAATCTTAGTCAAGCAGATACCTTCCAACCTACAAGCACTAAGTAAGGGCGAAATTTTGTTTCAAATACATTGTGGTATGTAGGCCCCGATCCTTATTTCGCAAAACAATTTCAGTTTTGTTTCATTCGAATTGTATCAATACATATAGTTGCAATTCATTTGTTGATTAGCGTAGAGTTATATATATATATATATATATATATATATGTGGTTGATTGTTAATTATTATCCAACATGTGCTACAAATTCACATTACAAAGTGAAATGCATCCTATCGAGCTGAAGAAATTCATCCTTTAAACTGAAATGGCAGGAACAAAACGGGTGAAGTGAAACTACTCGTTACTTATACTGTTATACAATGCTCATGATTCTTTCCACATCAAAGCAAATGTCGATACGGCTAGGGTTGTGGCAACGCGCGCTTCAGTTTCCGTTATTCCCATTTGGTTCGAATCTGGTGCGTGTGCTTGAATTCATATGTGAGTAGTACTTCCGAGTTTCCATTCGTTGACATTTGTTTCAATATAAACCTCTCTACCAATACATAACTACCAAATCGCTTCCACTCGCCACCACCCGTCACCTCAAACGCTTCCACTCTCTCCACCCTCACTTTCTTTTCACCCCCACCAATCCATCCAACTCTTTCTTGTTCCCATTTTATCCTCTCCACAACTTTCATGCTCAATCCCACTCTTGTTTCTCCTCCCGCACCATTGAAATAATTCTTGAACCACATGAACCTGTCTTTACCCACATTTTTTTCAGTCCAAAAAGCCTCCTTTCCGTCAACAAAAACCGCCTCTTTTTGAACGAAAGCATCCACAAACGCAACACCATTATATTTTCCTTCAGCGTTGTTATAAGCACTGTCGAAAATCTTTTCCCATCGTTGCTCAAGTATAATTTCATAGAACATACATTTTTTCATTTGGTCCTTCAACTTCACTCCTCCTACCCTAACAAACATGAAAGGACAATACCACTTACCAACACCCACAGCTGCAGAGAAATCATACGACAATGGAAAATCGAACTGCGGAAGGCTTGCCCGTAGAGAAGAGTTGATTCCTGAGGCTTCACTCAATTGGAAATGATGCGGCCCTCTCATTCTCGCATTCCACCCTTTTCTCCTCAAGAAGAGAGGAGGAAACCCCTCTTGATCAACAGACTTGGCAAAGAAACAATTGCTGCCCTTCTCCGTACGAACTATTTGAACTTGCTGGTTTATGTCGGACGGATCCAACGGTTTTGGCATAGCATCTGGAATAGATTTACCGCCGCAACAGCCAGTCTCAGCCACGTCTTCTTTTCTTGAATTTGTGCATGCTTCCCTGCAATTTAAACCAATTGCTATAACAATTGTACATGGAAACTTTTCTATGTGACAGAAACACCGCCGCATGAAGTGAAGTATGAAGAACATGCATGGATATATATATATATATGTATATGCATACCCCATATGCTTCCCACTCCGAAGTATGACATGGTATCGATTAGAAGACAAGGGCTGATCAAGCACTGGAATGAAGGCAACAGCGTCTTCATCCGAGTCATATCCAACACCTATATCGTAGTTCTGAGGGAAAGGCAGGTCTCTGACCACGTCATCAGTGCCAACAGCGCATCCGCATCATGTTACCTTAACCCGTTCTTCATCATGGAGTACAAGATAACCAGAATTTGGCCCCTCCGGTGGCCGTAGAGACAGGGACTGAGGAGACATTCGACAAGCAGACAGAGGCTTTGTCACATACATTAGGCCTTAAGGAAGACTGGCTCACTTTCAATTTGATTTGATATGAAATTTACTTGATTACAAAGAGTTTTAATTTATAGGTAATGAAGTCAACCTTCAGAAGCATGCACTTATTCAGTTATTTGATTAGTTAATCTAATTACAAATTAGAAAATAATTCAGAAATTGCTGGCGTAGCTTCGAGTTTAATAAGTCATTATTATAATTCTCTCTTGATCTTATCTTCACCGGGAAGTCAGAAGTTGACAATTTGCAGCACATGCCAGGAACATCTCTCAATTACCCTATATATGCTGGAAAAAATCTTTCAGCTTAATGTCTGGATTTCTTTTAATTGTTTAATTTGTAGCACCTGCTTGGAAGGGTTCATTGAATCTGCATTTATACTTCTTTACAATGACAAATTGTTACTATGGCAGTTCACCTTCAAGTTCTAAGTTGATGAGTAATTTTCAATTTTTCATTGTGAACGTCACACACGGGACAGTATACCACATGCATTTATTTATGAATATTTTAGTATGAGTTCATAACATATCAAGCTGAAGAAATACATACTTTAGTATATTAATTATATAATGATCAAGATTTTCGTCCAAATAGGAAATAATATTACTTCAAGCGATTAATTACATCCATCAAAAGCACATGACCATATGAAATTTTCAAGGGAAATTTTATTCAGACCCATTTATCCTCTTTCTACACCTAATTTAAAGTGTTTAATCTTGAAATTCCGAATCTATCCAACAATTTTCTTTCTACACCCATAACGAAAAAGAACAAAAAAATAAATTATGAAATTCCAACACTAGAAAACCCTAAAACCCGGGCCATGCCATCACTCCAAACCCTAACCACCCCCAATTTCTACCCCTCCCCAACCCCCTACCGCCATCTTCTTATCACCCACAATGAAATCCCCAAAGATCTCAGCCATCAATGTCCCTTTCCCGACCTTTTACCGGCCACACAAGCTTCCATCCATTCTTTTCAACACAAACCTCTGTACCAAAACATAGCAACCAAATTTTATCCACTTACCCACCCCTCCAAACTCCTCTAACCTTTTCACTCTCACTTGCCTCTCATTCCCTCCAAACCTTCCAAACCTTTGTTGCTCCCACTTCATCCTCTCCACAATTGCCTAGTTCACCCTCACATTGTCTAAACCCATATACCACATAACCCCATTACCCACATACATCTCCTCATGCACAGCTTCCGCGTTCCCGCCAACAGCAACAGACTCGTTTTCAACGAAAACATCAACCACCACGGCATTGCCTTCCCTGTAATTACTCACATGCAAATATTTGTTCCCATCTTTGCTCAAGTGTCATCTCGAAAAACCTTGTCCTACTCATTTGATCTTTTGGTGTTCCCTCCTTAACAAACACGAAGGGGCAATACCACTTCCCCACAACCACCGGATTCGAGCTTGTAAGCGATAATGGGAAGTTGAAATCTGGAAGACGGGAGCATAGCTAATTAAGTCGGAATGTTAGCATATATCTCGAAGGTTAAAAAATTCCATGGGAAGTTAAGGTTTCTTTTAAGCTTAATGTCTTTCTGTGCAAGGCCTGAGACTGAAGACATTATAATGGAAACACTCATTATTTATACACTGCTCATGATTCTGTCCAGAAACATTATAATTAATTAAAAGAACAATACTGCAATAATGTACCTAAAACAATGACTAGTGTATACCCGAAAACAGGACAAATCGGAAGTTTTTTGTCCCTAAATACGATGATCAGCGTGTCTGAAAACCATGACTCGATACCAAACTTCCCGTCCATTCATTTCAGTACATGTGGGTGTAGCAACCAAATTTTTGTCATTCCCATTTTCCCCTAATCTGGTGAGTGTGCTTGAAATCATATGCGAGTAGTCCTGCGGCGCTTCCAGTCGTAGACATTCTCTTCAATACAAACCTCTCTACCAGCACATAACAACTAAATCTCTTCCACCCGCCACCACCCTTTCCCCCAAACTCTTCCACTCTCTCCACCCTCACTTGCCTTTCATCCCCATCAACCCATCCAACTCTTTCTTGCTCCCATTTCATTCTTTCAAAAATTTTCATGCTCAATCCAACACTTGTTTCCCCTCCCACCCCATGAAAACTCTTAAACCACACGAACACATCACCCGCACCCTCATTTCTTTCATCCCAAACAGCCTCCTGTCCACCCACATAAACCACCTCTCTTTGAACAAAAGCATCCACAAACACAGCAGGATTCTTTTTTCCTTCGGCGTTCTCATTAACGCTGTCAAAAATCTTTTCCCATCTTTGCTCAAGTTTTATTTCATAGTACATGGAATATTTCATTTGGTCCTTCAACTTCACCCCTCCTTCCTTGACAAACATGAAAGGACAATACCACTTGCCAACACACACAACTTCAGAGTAATCATGTGATAATGGAAAATCAAACCTGGGAAGGCTAGCTCGTAGCGAAGAGTTGAGTCCTGAGGCTTCACCCAATTGGTTACGATCCAGTGTGCTCATTCTCACGCTCCACCCTTTCCTCCTCAAGAAGTAAGGAGGAAAACCATCTGGATCAACGGACTTGGCAAAAAAACGACTGCTGCCCATCTCCTTGGGATGTATCCTAAATTGCTGATATATGTCTGACGGGTCCAATGGTTTTGCTTTAGCATTTGGTATACTTTTACCGCCGCAACAGCCAATATCCGTGTCCTCTTCCCTCGTATTTGTGCATGCTTCCCTGCAAATCAAATCAGTTCCGGTATTAATTGTACATCTAAATTTTTCTATGTGACAGTAATATCGCCACATTAAAATCAATCATAATAAGGTTATGCTTGGGTGTATATATATGCATACCCTTTATGTCTCCCTCTTCGACGTATGACATGGTATTGATTGGATGACAAGGGTTGATTAAGCACCGGAATGAAGGCAACAGCATCGTCATCTGAGCCATATCCAACGGTTAGATCCTTGTTCTGAGGGAAAGGCAAACCTCTAACCACGTTGTCCTCGCATCCGCAACAGTTTATCTCGACTGATTCGTCGTCATGGAGTACAAGATAACCAGAATTTGGCCCCTCCGGGGGCGGTAGAGAAAGTAACTGAGGAGACCTTCTATACACAGACAGAGGCTTTGTAACATACATCTTTGTAAGCAAAGAAAACAAAGTCTAAGAAAAGAACTATTGGCTCGCTTTCAAATTGGTTTGATGAAATTACTTGATTACAAAGAGGTTTAATTTATAGAAATTCAGGAAGTCAAACTTCTGAGAAGGCGCCTATAACCTTTGCACGTTATATCCTAGGTTTATGGCTTAGCTTCTTGTAATTCAGAAAACTGCTATTGCGAATATTTAAAAAGCTGGTGGTGTATAGAGAGCAACTTATTTAACACGTTTATATTAAAACATTTCATGTCATAAAAAACTTACATAAAACTTTGTATCATTGGCACGAGATGTCACGGTAACGCGAAGTATACTCATGTTATGAAAGTCTGTCTATTGATGTTTAAGCTATTATTAATTTTCTTGTGTGATTTTAGGAATTCGAATCCTCGCCGAATCCTCTTTGTGAGGATCCGGAGATTCGTCAATTATGTACATTCATCGTACATTGTACGATCATAAATTATTTTAAATATTTTTATTTAAAAGTAAACACAAATAGTATTTGACAAAAATTGATTGTACGATGTACGATAAACGATCACGATTTACGAATCTCCAGAATCCTTATCAAAATGATCCGGAAGGGATCCTATTAGTCTAGTGCTGATAATTACGTCGTAGTCTTATCTTGATTGGTCTTCGGTTGATACAAGCAAAGTGTTTGTATCATTGATATAAGATAATACAGTAACACGAAGTATACTTTTGTTATGTAATTCTGTCTATTGACGTTTAATCTATTATTTAATTTTCTAGTGTGTTTTTGGCGGTGGAGATTAGTCTAGTGCTGATAATTATGTCGTGGTCTTATCTTGATTGGTCTTCGGTTGATATAAGAAAAGCGAAGGAATTTGACAATTTGCATCAAATACCTGGAAGGTTCGTACATTTATTTCTCAGTCACCTTAAGTTGGAAAAGGCCTTTCGGCAAAACGCGTGTTTTCTAGTGTTTTTTTATTTTTTTAATCATCCGTGTCTTCGATTGTACGTCGCACCAGCTTGGAAGGGTGCATTAAGTCTAATTAATAGTTCTCTACGACGGCAAATTATTGGTTTGGAAGTTTACCTCAAACTTCTTGTTGACATCTAATTTTGATATGGCTACTTAATTTCAATGTGACGATCACGTTGAGAGGTGTTAAAACTACACATTATAACTGTTGTGGAAGCTTACCTCCAAAACTTCTTGTTGACATCTAATTGTGACTTTATCACATACACTTTCACAGAAATTTTGAATCAACACTCTCTTTTTTCTTTTTTTTTTAATTTAATTTAATTTAATTTTTATATTTTATGGAGAAATTTGATATATGTCTAGGAATAGTTTACTTTATTAAAATAGGCCCAATTCTTTGAATTTAATTATTTTTATTATCAATAATTATCTTTTCAATGATAAGATTTATTATAAAAATCAAATTTCTTCCTAATTATCTCTTGGATTATTTCTTTTTATTTTTATTTTTTTGTTATTTCTTGTTACCTTTTAGTTAGGTTTCATATCTTTCTTATAGGTGTATTATATTCATATATTTGTTACTTGAGTTAGGGTAGAATGTTTTGCAAATAAATTTATGTTAGTATATTAGTTTTTTTTTTTTTGTTATAAGATATTAATTAGATTTTTTGGAGTTGAAAATTACATAATATTAGAAGATTTTAATTGATTTTTAATATTTTAAAAAATATAAAGTGAATGTAAAAAAAATAAAAACATGTAATTAGATAACTAGACTTACTTAAAAAAAATTAAGTTGTCAATTATGTAGCTTAGCCGAACTCTTCATCTTCTTAGTGTAAAAATATCGATGTACTAAAAAAAAAAAAAAAAAAAAAAAAAAACCCTTGTCTATTTGTTTGTAGGAAAAAAAGGGAAGGATTTCTTGTGCTTTATAAGTTGTCTTGGAGGGTAACGGACTTGTGGAAACTGACTTAGTCAATTGCTTGTTGCTCTAGTCGACTATTATTTTTAAATATTTTATTTGTGTTCAATGTTGTCAATTATACAAGAATTTTCTTACAATTCTTAGTCGATACGAAATCTCCATATGACATTGACATATTATATAAATTCTTGATTTTGAGCCATATAACGATGTAACAAAGTTCGCTTTGAACTAAGAATCCGTCTCATTTTTATGAAAAATTATTAAGTCCAACAATCGGATTGAATGGATTATAACTCACTCACAACAAAAATGAAACCCTCTATATTTAAATACTATCTAACTTCATGTCAATACAAAATTCAATGTGATGGCCCTACAATTTTGTGAATGAATGGTTCGACTATCCAAAACATGGGGCATTGTAAACAGCATTGAGCAAAATTATGTAAACATTCCTCAAGGGGTGTTTCTTGGATAAATTGGGTTTGTGATTCACAAAAAAAATTTACAATTTCATAAATCAAATAGTCCCTCTAAAAGCATAACTGAATCCATAACCTAGAAAATGTTCACAAATCCCAAATTTGAAATTTTTTCTCGGTACAAAATCTGAAATTTTGTACACAAATAGCATAAATACAAAAAACACAGGACAAATTTTCATTTCCATTAGTCCTAATCTGATGAGTGTGCCTGAAGTCATGGCTAAAAACCAAGCTCCCATCCATTTTCTTCAAAGAAAACCTCTCAACCAATACAAAAAACCCTAACTTCTTCCAGTCACCCATGTTGGGACTTAAAAAGGCTTCACTACTTTGGGGATGTTTATCTCACAAAGAAGAATGAAATGCAGCGGAATTGATAGGCAAGAGAAAGAACACTCAAAGTGTTATACAAAATTTTTTATTCTCACACAAACTTAGTACAAGAGGAAACACTCAAACACTCTCACACTTATTGCTCTCTTACTTGCTCTCACTTCTTCTTAGTTCTTGCTTCACAACACACACACATACACCTATTTATAGGTGTGGTTTTGCCGACTTTCCTTATTGCACCGACTTGAGCATTGCTTAACAGCCACACGAATTGCTAGCTTTGATCTTTCTAGAAAAAGGATACATTAGATATAGTTTAGATATTTCTAGATGGCTTAACTGACTTGGTCTTTGCTGGATTTTAATATGCATGCATTTCACCTGCTTTTGCTAGAATTATCTAGCATTTGCATGAACCATCAATTAGCTTGTGTTGCCTTTTCAGCATGGGCTGGACTCGGCCCAAGACTGGATTAGAATTCAACATCCCCCCTTAATCTTGTCTTGTGACGCCGATTGAATTTCTCAATCTCATAAAGTCTTCTTGTTTGAGTGGCTTGGTGAATATGTCCGCAATTTGGTCTTGAGACTTCACGTATTCCACTTGCACATCCTTTCTTGCAATACACTCTCTTATGTAATGATAGCGGGTATCTATGTGTTTGCTCCTGTCATGGAATACTAGATTCTTTGCTAGAGCTATTGCAGACTTGTTGTCGACATAAATCTTTGTTGGCTCTTCTTGTGGCATGCTTAATTCTTTCAGCAAGTTTCTCAGCCAGATTGCATGACAGACACATGAGGTAGCAGCTACGTATTCGGCTTCGCAGGTAGAGAGAGTGACAATCGGTTGCTTCTTCGACATCCATGTGAATGCAGTGTCTCCCATGAAGAACACAAATCCAGTAGTGCTTTTTCTATCATCGGAATCTCCTGCCAAATCACTGTCGCTATATCCAGCAAGTTTGTAGTTATCAGAACTTGAATAGAACAAGCCAAAGTTAACAGTACCTTTAAGGTATCGAAGAATTCTTTTGGCTGTCTTCAAATGTGTAGTTGTGGGATTCTCCATGTAGCGACTGACTAATCCGACGACATAGAGAATATCTGGTCTTGTGCAAGTCAAGTAACGCAAGCTTCCAACTAAACTCTTGAAAAATGTTGGATCTACACTTTCTCCTTCGTCATGCTTGGTTAGTTTGACTCCGCACTCCACTGGCGTGCTTATGGGCTTGCAGTCGTCCATTTTGAACTTTTTCAGTATCTCCTTTGTGTAGCTTTCTTGGGAGATGAAAATACCTTCTTCGTTCTGCTTGACTTCAATGCCTAGGTAGTATGCCATCAACCCGATGTCCGTCATCTCGAATTCTTTGGTTATCACTCTCTTGAACTCTTCAAACATGCTTGGATTACTTCCGGTGAAGATTAGATCATCCACATATAAGCACACAATCAAAATATTCATGAGGGCACTTGGTGAAGTTGTTCTCCTTGAAGTACTTGTCAATGCGACTATTCCATGCTCGTGGAGCTTGTTTTAACCCATAGAGGGCTTTCTTCAACTTCATAACTTTATCTTCATGCCCTTTGATTTCATAGCCTGATGGTTGCTGAATGTAGACTTCTTCTTCAAGGACTCCATTTAGGAAAGCGGACGTCACATCCATTTGTTGAATCTTCCATTTGTTTTGAGCTGCCAACGAAATTAGTAATCGTATAGTTTCCAACCGAGCAACAGGTGCAAATACCTCATCATAGTCGATTCCGGCTCTTTGACTATAGCCCTTCGCCATTAATCTCGCCTTGTATCTTTCGACCTCTCCATTGGCATTTTTCTTTGTCTTGTACACCCACTTGACTCCGATGGCTTTGTGTCCTTTCGGAAGAATAGCGAGTTCCCATGTATCATTCTTCTGGATTGCTTCAATTTCTTCATCCATTGCTTTCCTCCACTTAGTATCTTGCACTGCTTCTTGGAAGTCAACTGGTTCACAATCAGCAAAGAGACAGAAAAGTGTAGGATTATCGAGTCTTTCAGCTACCTCATAGAGATCTCGTAGACTTCTTGTGCGTGGTACTTCTCTTTCATTTAGACTCCCACTTGATGATGCTGATGCTGGTGAATTACCATGATTGGTTGATGTTGGTGAAGCAGGTGGAGTAGTGGATTCTTGTTGAACCTCTCTTGCTTGCTCTATCATCCCTTGTTCATTATCTTCTTCAAACTGAGGAAAGAAGTGAAGATCACCTGCATGAGAGCAAAAATCCCATTCTCCTTCTTCATCGAACGTCACATCTCGACTGATCACCGTCTTCCCATTGTTTGGATTATACAACTTGTAGCCTTTTGAATTTGAGTCATAGCCGATGAAAATGAACTTCTCACTTTTGTCGTCGAGTTTGGTTCTCCTCTCGTCTGGTACATGTACATGGGCTATGCTTCCAAAAACTCTTAGATGGGAAATACCCGACTTTCTTCCACTCCATGCTTCTTCCGGAGTCTTTCCCCACACACTTCTTGTTGGAGACCGATTGGATAGGTAGACAGCACATGCTACAGCTTCTGCCCATAACTCTTTAGGTAATCTCTTACTTTTGAGCATACTTCGAGCCATGTCGAGGATAGTTCGATTTTTTCTTTCCGCCACACCATTTTGTTGAAGGGATCTTGGAACTGTCAAAGGTCGACGAATTCCATTTGCTTCACAAAACTCTTGAAATTCCTTCGAAGTGAATTCTCCTCCTCGATCAGATCTCATGGCTTTGATCTTACAACCACTTTCTTTTTCTACAACGGCTTTGAACTTCTTGAATGCTCCAAAGACTTCTGATTTCTGCTTCAAGAAATACACCCACGTTTTCCTTGAAAAATCATCAATGAAGAGAAGGAAATAATTATTTTTACCCAAAGAGCTTGGTTTTATTGGGCCGCACACATCGGTGTGAATGAGCTCAAGTGGCTTCTGGGTTCTTGTGGTCGACTCCTTTGGAAAGCTTTTCCTGAACTGTTTCCCAAGTAAACATCCTTCACAAACTTGATCAGGGTGGCTGATGCACGGTAAGCCTCTCACCATCTCCTTCTTAGATAATAACTCCAATCCCCCAAAGTTAAGATGCCCAAAACGAAGATGCCAAAGCCAAGATATGTCTTTGTAACATATCTTGAGACACTTTGCAACATCGTTTTGAATGTCCATGGGAAACATCCTATTCTTTGACATTTTCGCCTTGGCAATTAATCTTCATTTGTCATCTCTAAGAAAAAGGATATAATTTTTCGTATGAAAATCATAACCTTTTTCTAAGAGTTGACCCAAACTCAAAATGTTGCTTTTCATATTGGGCACATAGTAGACATTTGAAATTAATTGGTGACCGCCATTTTTCAAGGGAATAAGGATGTTACCTTTTCCTTTTACAGGTATTTTGGATTCGTCTCCAAAAGAAACGTTGCCACTCACTGATTCATTGAGCTTTACGAACACGCTTCTTCTTCCACACATGTGGTTGCTGGCGCCGGTGTCAAGGTACCATGTATAGTCTTGGTCTTCATCATTGTTCTTGCATGCTAGTAGCACAATGCCATTCTCTTCTTTATCTTCTTTCACATAATTGACCTTTTCATCAGGTCTGTTGCTTGGAGCTCTACATTCCCAAGCATAATGCCTGAACTTTTGACAATTGTAGCATTGAACTTGAGATTTTTCATACCTCAAGTTTGAGCGTCCTCTTCCACGACCTTTTGTTGAGCTTTCTCCTCTATCGTAGTTGCTTTGGTTGTTGAAGTTCCAACCACGTCCACGTCCATATCCATGCCCACGTCCGCGACCTTGGCCACGACTTCTTTCGTATTGGCTTCTCTCGTTGTCGAAGCTTCCTTCTTTCTTCTTTGGCTGAACATGCGTCTTGAGGAGCTGCTGATCATTCCCTTGCCTCTTCTTATGCTTCTCTTCATATGCTTGTAGTGAACCCATTAATTGCTCTATACTAATTTCTTCCAAGTTTTTGGTTTCTTCAATTGTCACGACAATGTGCTCGAATTTGGGGTCCAACGAACGTAATATCTTCTCCATAATTCTAACATCTTCCAATTTTTCACCGTTTCTTTTTAATTGATTGGAAACGGCTAAGACTCTTGAGAAATAATCAGATATTGATTCAGACCCTTTCATTTGTAGAGATTCGAACTCACCTCTTAATACTTGAAGACGAACCTTTTTCACTTGTTCGGCTCCTTTGTAAGAGGTTTGAAGCTTCTCCCATGCTTGCTTGGCAGAGGTTGCACTCGAGACCTTCTCAAAGCCATTGTCATCTAATGCTTGATAGATGAGGTAGAGAGCCTTCTTGTCTCTCTTTCTTGAATCTTTCAAACTCTCTTTCTGGGGTTGGGACAGAGTAGCTTCATCTTCTGGCTCAGTGTAGCTTTTCTCCATGACTTCCCATACATCGTGTGCTCCCAAAAGGGCCTTCATTTTGATACTCCAATTATTGAAGTTGTTGTTGTCGAGCACTGGAACTTGGAAGGCTGCCATAGCGTTGCTAGCCATAGCTCTAGTACCACTTTGTTGGGACTTAAAAAGGCTTCACTACTTTGGAGATATTTATCTCACAAAGAAGAATGAAATGCAGCGGAATTGATAGGCAAGAGAAAGAACACTCAAAGTGTTATACAAAAATTTTTATTCTCACACAAACTTAGTACAAGAGGAAACACTCAAACACTCTCACACTTATTGCTCTCTTACTTGCTCTCACTTCTTCTTAGTTCTTGCTTCACAACACACACACATACACCTATTTATAGGTGTGGTTTTGCCGACTTTCCTTATTGCACCGACTTGAGCATTGCTTAACAGCCACACAAATTGCTAGCTTTGATCTTTCTAGAAAAATGATACATTAGATATAGTTTAGATATTTCTAGATGGCTTAACCGACTTGGTCTTTGCTGGATTTTAATATGCATGCATCTCACCTGCTTTTGCTAGAATTATCTAGCATTTGCATGAACCATCAATTAGCTTGTGTTGCCTTTTCAGCATGGGCTGGACTCGGCCCAAGACTGGATTAGAATTCAACAACCCAACCCCCCAAATTCCTCAACCCTCTCAACTCTCACTCCCCTTCTTCTCCCCCCACCCACCAACCCTCCCTTGCTCCCACTATAGCATGGGTTCATAACACATCAAGCTGAAGAAATACATCCTTTATTTTAAAAAGGGCAGATTACAAACACAGGTGAAATGAAACTACTCATATTACTTATACAATGATCAAGATTTTTGTCCAAAGAAAAAAAACATAATGGAAAGGATATTACTTCGAGAGATTAATTACATTCACTAAAAGCACATAATGAAATGAAATTTTCAATCACAAACCAAAAGGAGCAAAAATTTCATTCCCATGTGCTCCGAATATGATGTGTGTGTCTGAAATCGTAAGTTAGCACCAAGCTTCCATCCATTCTTTTCAGCACAAACCTCTCCACCAAAACATAGCAACCAAATTTTCTCCACTTGTACACCCCTCCAAACTCCTATACTTTATTCACTCTTACTTGCCTCTCGTTCCCTCCAAACCATCCAAACCTCTGTTGCTCCCATTTCATCCTCTCCACAATTCTTAAGCTCAACCCCACATTGTCTAAACCCCTATACCACATAACCCCATTAGCCACATCCATCTCCTCATGCACAGCTTCCGCGTTCCCGCCAACAGCAACAGACTCGTTTTGAACAAAAACATCAACCACCACGGCGTTGCCTTCGCTATAATTACCGTCACATGCGAATATTTGTTCCCATCTTTGCTCAAGTGTCATCTCGTAAAACCTTGTCCTACTCATTTGATCTTTAGGTGTTCCCTCCTTAACAAACATGAAGGGGCAATACCACTTCCCCACAACCACCGGATTTGAGCTTGTAAGTGATAATGGGAAGTTGAAATCTGGATGACGGGCGCGTAGCTTAGCGTCTAGACCCAGCGCTTCACCTAAATGGAAGTCACGGGGAGTTGAGGTGTTTATTTCCCACCCTTTTCTTCCAAGAAATTTTGGAGGGTACCCATCTGAAGCTATGGATTTGGCAACAAAACCCCCAAATTGATTGCCACTTCCTTTCTGCTGGATCTCATATTGCTGGTAAATGTTATTGGGATTGAACGGCTGTGACGGCACATCCTTTACATAAGTGCAGAAGCAGCAGGTTCCCAAGTTCTCATCTGTTGACATGTGTAGGCTTGCCTGCATGGAAACCGAAATCAATTAAGTCGCACAATGGACTAACAATGTATTTCAAGTTAGGTAACAAAAAAAAATATTAATACTATTACTACGGGAATTGATATTGCCACTACAAAATATTAAGCTCAAATTGAGATTGCATACATACCCTTCAAGCTTTCCACGCGACTGGATCGCGTAGTAACGGTTGGAAGCCAAAGGCTGGTTAAGGACCGGAATGAAGGCGGTGTAGAAACGAGAAACATGTTGGCTTTCTCCCGTTTGGGTGGCATAACGAAGCTTTAGATTCTTGTTCTGAGGTAAAGGCATGTCAAGGAGCTTGTGGGATTTGCATAAACCAAAGCAACATGTAGTCTCTGCTTCTTCATCTTCGATGACCAAGATGCCAGAATTCGGACCCTCTGGCGGGGGTAATGAGAGATCCTCAGGAGACTTTTTGTACATCGACAGAGGCCTTGTGACATACATTTTTGCAGAAATTCTTATTCTCCACTCTCTGTGTTTTCTATTTGTTCTTAGGAATTGTTTGGACCCGTTTTTACAATATCGGCCTGAGCAATCAAGGCCGTTGACTGAGCGGATTCTAGACTATTGAATTTTAATATTTTTAGGTATTACTACTGAATTTGGGCAATCTCTAAGAGATCAGGAGTTTAAAATGGAAGAGTTCAGCTTGAGATTGAGATTGGTATTTTGCTTGTACCTGAGGGATTGGAAGACTATCTCCCAGGCATTTATGCAAATATAATGGAGATAAAGATGGGATCAGAGTATCATTAGCCAATAAAATTGCTTGGATAATTAACCAATAAAGGTGCTGTTTATTTTGAACTCATACACGTGGAAATATGGGATAAAAGATGGCATATGCCATTTTATCCAATGTGATCTTACCTGATGGTGCGGCAATTGTTGATTGGGATAAAGATGGTTGTGGTTTATCACCAGAGATGGTTGGATGTCCACGGCTTTAATTCTACAGCACGTCTAAGAGTTTTGATTCTATAAATACGAGAGCGCAAGCAACATCAAAGGCCCTTCCAATTCAACACACAACTGTCCTGCGCAAACTCTCTCAACAACTAGAGATTTTTTATTTTCTCTTTTCGCTGACACATCTTCCGTTGGCATCAACAGCACTGTGGAAGCAACCGGTGATATCTTCAGTCGGCATAGATAGCTCTGTCACCGTAGAATCAGCCGATCTCGCAGCATCTTCCGTTGGCATCAATAGCACTGCGACGAGGACGGTTGGTTACCTATCCAAGTCTCGGTCGAGAAGGATTTCCAAATCCTTATTGGTCGAGGTCATCTCATTAGCCTTCTTGGCGAGGTGAGGTGTTACAGTTTATTAGGCTCGGCACATTGCATGCCGAGTTGGTTTATGATTGGATACTCTCGAGTGGGATTTAGAGTTCGGCACTCCGACGGCCGAACCACGTTTATTGTTAAGACACATATCTGCTTTGAGTATTTATGCCCTTACACTTTGGTGTCAATTCGGCGAGAGTTTACTCTGACGAATACCATCACTATGGCCGAATCCGACGACGACGATTTGTGAACTTCGTAAAAATAGTAGCCTTGTCTTTGAAGGGAAATCTATGAGATTCATGTGGGATTTCTAATGACTAGCATGCATATACAATTCAAAATTTATATACGAAAGCAACGGAAGCATGTTATCAAATAATATCAAAGCTATAGTCATGCAAATCCCCTTCAAGGTTCATAGGTTTATATATCATGCATCAAAATATTTAAGTAAAGAACAAAGTATAGGAATACATCTATACCTCTTGATCTAGATTTTAGACCAAGGATGGACCACCTCCAAGCCCTTTGTTCCTTGAACTCCTTGAGCCTAGCCTCCCTCCTTGCCTCCTCCACTTTGTTAGTATGAGTGCTCCTTTGGTTCTCCTTTAGTCTCCAAAGTAGAAGACCTCTAAAGATCCACACCCACTAGTGTAGTGAGATGGATGGAGGAATGACCAAAAGGGTGAAAAGATGATTAGCTAAAATCACCCTTAAGGTGGCCGGCCTTTGGTGTTGAAGAGAGAGTAATTTTCTTTTTCTCTTTAGTTGTTTTGAACACACAAAAACCCTTTGTAAAAATATCTCTATAAAGTTCCTTATATAGACAAAAAGAAACCTAGTCAACAACTTGACTTTCACTCTCTCCCTTTCCCTATGCTAGCCCAATGGGCCCGATTAAACCCAAACGTTTCTTTAAGCCCAAAACGATCTTATATCGCTTTTATGATTTCATTAGACTTTCTAATTAATCACAACACTTAATTAATCCAATTAATTATTTCCATCATCCATTAGTGGTATCACTACAAGAGTGTATCGGTGTACAATCATTTTAGGTTCTAATTAGCAAGGCAGTAAGGTGATTGGCACCAATCCAATTGATTATATTTAATCCAATCACTTAGTGAATTAAAACTTCCTTTTAATTCACCTTCTTCTTTGACTACTACATTTAATCATCTAGAAGAACTCACAAGCCATGAGTGACATCTAACCATATATCAAGGCTACCCAAGCTAATGTAGAATTTGTTCGGAGAACCTATTCAGTTGGAATTACAATGTAATTCGATCCTTCTCTAAAACAATACTCTCAATCACATCATTGGGGTATGGATATATTATGTCAAACCCCTAATGTGATTACTCCTTCTTATATGATTCAATTGAGTCGTATAGGAACGCTTTCCTTTATTACGCTCGATACTTCGGCCGAAGATTCCAGAATCATATCTTAGAGTATTCTTCCTCTCTTAACGAAGCTTAGAGATTCCTTGTTGCGCATTCACTTGCCTTCATGACTAAGTGGCTTAACCCCAACTATGCCGTGGACACCCGCGAATGGGGTGACTTTGACATAATCAAAGATCAAGTACTTAACCACAAGACAACGACGATGCCTCAGGTCAAAGGACTACTTACATTATTCCAACCATAAGAGTTACTTGCTTGACATGTGAGTAGACCTCCATGCAAGTACTCTTGTTCGATTGTGTTCAGTGAACTCATTCCTTTAATGAGCACTTACATACTTGTCTTAGTGTCACTACACGAATGGGATGAGACTTTCCATCCTTCCTCTTGAAGCGGACATAGTATGTACCGGTCTATGCATTGTCAGTTTCCCTCCAACAATCCTATGACCAGGAACCTTTTGGACATGATGGTTATGTGAAAAAGGTCTCTGTAATCTAACATCATTAGATTACTTCTTCAACCGATCCATTGTCCATGGATTCACTATTTAGGACATATGTCGTTCATTGAGATAGTCCTAATTAGTATCTTTGCCATTTGATGTATAAGAGTCATCTATACATCCATTCATTTGTCCTAAAAGGTTTCTTCCAAAGATTGACTTTCAGGGCATATTTCCAATAGTCTTCAGGTTCGAGAACCCAAGAGGCCGAGATGTGTTCCTTCCTCGATCGCAATCGCAAGACGTAGAAGTCAGCCGCGCACTCAACGCAACATCAACAAATTTTACTCCTCGACCGAGCTCGGCCGACGAGTTGGCACGCCCCGTATTCAACCGAAGAACATAGTTAGCTCATAGATTACTCGGTCTGCGCGCCACGTAGACTTGGTAGTTTTTAAGGTCAACAGGAATAAAGGAAAGGATTTCTTGTGCTTTATAAGTTGCCTTGTAGGGTAAAGGACTTGTAGAATTTGACTTAGCAAATTGTTTGTCGCGACTGTGGTTCTTGATAAGATATGCCAATACGCGGAGGTGTAACGCTCGCAGCCAAGGCTATCGTGGGTTGACAATGACTATTAGGAATTCTTGAATTTTCTTACACTTTATGGTCTATACGAAATTTCCCTATCACATATTCTATAATTCTTGTTTTTGAATTTTTGAGCCACATGACGATGTAAGTTGGAACAAATTTGGCTTTGAACTAAGACTCAGTCTCATGTTTTGGTAAAAAATTTGTGTCCGACAATTAATTAAATAGACTGTATAACCCACTTATAAAGAAAATAAAATCTCTATGTTTAAATATCATATGGCTTCATGTAAGTACAAACTCCAATGTCAAGGACTTTTGTGAATGAGTAGAATAATTCCCCTGATTCGACTATCAGACACAAAATTTCTCTACTTTTCTACATTAGATGATAAGTAAATTTACACTTTATGTGAACAATGGACATTGTAAATAGCATTGATCAGAATTATGTGAACATTCCTCAAAAGGTGTTTCTTGGATGAATTGGGTTTGTGATTCACAAAAAAAATTTACACGTTCATAAATAAAAAATAGTACCTCAAAAAGCATAACTGAATCCATAACCTTGAGGTTAGAACAACGCAAAAAAACCCAATCTGAAATTTTATATGGGTACAAAATCTGAAATTTTATACACAAATCGCATATATAAATATAAAAAAGATTAAGTGTAACTTTTATTTTTCGTTATCAATAAAATTTTCTTTGTGCAGTTGATGTTAAAAAAAAAAAAAAACAAAAAAGGACAAAATTTCATTTCCATTTAGTCCAATGATGAGTGTGCCTGAAATCATGGCTACAAACCAAGCTCCCATCCATTCTGGTCAAAGAAAACCTCTCAACCAATGCAAAAAATCCTAACTTCTTCCACTCACCCAACCCCCCAAATTCCTCAATCCTCTCAACTCTCACTCTCCTTTTTTCTCCCCCCAACACCTCCCCCAACCCTCCCTTGCTCCCACTTCATCCTCTCAAAAATTGCTAAACTCACCCTCACCCTAGTCTCTTGCCCAACATTGTTCAAACTCCTATACAAAACCACCCCATCATTATCCCCATTTTTCTCATCACACCCACCTTCCCTCCCTCCCACCATAATCGCTTCACTTTGTACAACAAAATCCACACCAATGGCGTTGCCTTCACCGTGTCGAAAACTATGATCCTTCACAAATACTTCTTCCCACCTCTGCTCTAGTGTCATCTCATAGTACATTGGTCTGTTCCTTATGTCCATCAACGTTTTCGGCGTCTCTTCCTTAACAAACATGAATGGACAGTACCACTTCCCTACAACCACATTCTTTAGTGGGAAATTGAAATCCGGAAGACGGGTGTGTAGGGCGGCATCTAGGCCCGTGCACCACCTAGTTCAAATCCGGGGGACGCTAAGCTTGTGAGTTTCCACCCTCTCCTCCACAATGCCTCCGGAGGGTACCCATCTTTGGACATTGATCTGGCCACAAAACCACCCGACACATTGATAATGTTTTTGTGAAGATTAATCTTGCATTGCTGATACATGTCCTTGGGATCAAAACGTTGCGGTAGTACATCGTTTGTGCATCTGTCGAAGCGGCATGTTTCCATGTCCATGGAATCCTCGTTTGCACTTGTGTACCCTTCCCTGAAAAACAAAATCATGCTACCTGTAACAACCCTTGTTCGTTAGGTCAGTTAGCTAACACAGTGTGTCGTCACATTGCAACCTCAGAATGTGGTCTTTTTAAAAACAAAATGTTATAAACCCCATATTGAAATTTACCATATATCAGTTGTACTCTCCATCTGCGCACAAGTTTGTATTTTTCTTCCCATAACTTAATTACATTAATTAGAATATCACTCGACTTGAAAAACTTACCCCTTATCCTTCCCATATGGACCAAGAACTGGGATGAAGAAAACTCCGTGGAACTGAAGATCTCTGTTGGGATAAAACCAAGTTACATAGTAAAGCTCAAGGCTCTTGTTCTGAAGGAAAGGCAGCTCCTTAATCAAATCGATATTCGATAACTCGAAACAGCATGTCGTTTCTTCATCTTTGACAACAAGAATGCCGGAGTTTGGACCCTCCAGCAGAGGCAGAGAGATGAGCCGGAGATTTTTTGTACATCGACAGAGGCCTTGTCACACACATTTTTGCAAAATAAACTCTTCACTATGTTTTTCTTACTTGTTCTTGAGAAGAAAAAAAAAGGAAAGGATTTCTTGTGCTTTATAAGTTGTCTTGGATGGTAAACGACTTCTAGAATTTGACTTAGTCAATTGTTTGTTGCTCCAGTTGACTTTTAGGTGAGAAAATCGCCATTCTTGATAAGATATGCCAATATGTGGTTGTAAGTAAAAGCTCAGGCAGATGAGGATTCTTGGTGCGGCAGTCCGTATATGTCATGCAGACTCACAAGGGACCAATGTAGGATTGGGAAGACCAAAGACATGGGGTCTCGTTCTTTTGTTGAAATGGGTAGAAGTTTTTCCCTACTTTGGAACCCTTTTTTCTTGCGGCATCCTTATTTGGCAGCAGACTCAAACATGTGAGATCAGGTGAGTAAAGATGTGGAATCTCGCTCTTTCGTGAGGTGTGTCCAGTGTCCCACGAGTTAAGTGGTTCGGAAGTTAGACTCGAGAGTTTTCTTAGAAGAGATTAAACAACAAAAGTTCAACGTCGACAAGACGAGAAAGTCTTTAGTAGAACAATTTGATCATCTACCCAATCCGTGTGCATTAAAAGTAGCATCTACTTAGAGTTAGATTGTACCTTAATATAGTGGGGGTCATTCTTTTGTAGGGTGTGTCAGATGAGTTATGATGTCTACTAGACGAGAAAATCTAAGACAGACAATTCGACCATCCAGCCAATCCGCGTGTATTAAACGTTGCATCAACATAAGAGTAGTATTAATACCCTAGTATCGTCGGAGCCGTTCTTTTGTAAGACTCGTGCTGACTAGTTGGATGGCAAACAACTCTACCCCAAGCTCTTCAACTACAAGACTCCGTTGTTGCTTCCAAAGCAAAACAATGGATCTTATGCAAGTGTGACCCAACATTCAACTTGGTAGGAGGACTAGTGACTGGTCCCTCTCTGATTATAGCAAGTCCTGGCTGCTTCCATTAGATAGTTGGAAAAAAAATCTCTTCTTTCTCTGGCTGTACGTTTTATCTTGGGCCAACTTAAATGGAGAAAAAGAAAAGGGAACATGCTCTTTTTGGTGTCCCTGAAATTCCAAAGCTTATAACTTTAAACTTAATTAGTGACATTTCCTTCGTAAATCAAATGTATTATGCCGAAATTTACAAGACCATTGCTTTCTTTCCTTATTTTTATGTTCTGCAAATGCAAAGAACAAGGATAAAACGTACGCATTGTCATGTTCGACTGGCCTAACCTATTTTTGCAATGTCTCATTTAGTATCAGCTACATACTTTTAACATTTACCAACATCAACATAAATACAAAGAGGAAAATATTGGAAGGAGGCAGTAAATGTGTAACTAGTGACTAACTACAAATGAGGACTTGGAGGAAAAAAAAGAGAGAACAAACATTACTTTTGTAAGCGCAGAAAAAACACAGTTAAGTTTTGAACATTAAATCTTCATCCTTCTTCCTACTACTTCCCCAGCTTGGAATTGGATGATGCCTGAAAATCCACCTCCAACCCTTCAAACTTTTGCTCCCCCTCTTTATCCCTCTCTCATTCACTGTCAATCTACATGAACCACCGTGTCTGAAAATACCAAACGAACCCCCATCGCATTCATCTCCCACAAACTCACTCCTTCTCATGCTCCCAAAAACAGTCTCTCCATCTGCAATGCTCCCCACCCTCAAACCCGAAAACTCCGGCTTCGAATCCGCCGCGAAATCGAGCTTCAAATCGATAAACCTCGATTCATCCATGCCGAAATCACTCTCTTTCAGCGAAAAAACGCGTTTCGTTGCGCTGCTAAACCCTACAACATCTTCTTTCTTCTCACCATCAAAACCGCTTTTTCTCGGCTCTGCCTCACTAAATCCACTCCTTCTCCCTTCACTAAATCCACTCTTTCTTCCCTCACTAAACCCACTCTTTCTCCCCTCACTAAATCCGCTCTTTCTCCCGGAATCCAAAACCATTCCGGCAGTTGTAACGCTAGAGCTTCTCGCAGCAGAAATGGAGCTCCGGGCACCGGAAACCATCAAATGCTCGCCGCCATCCTCCGATCCGAAGAGGGCCCCGCCTCTGAAACTGCACAGAGACCTTGATCTCGAAACTCCCATGTGATCAACCAGCCACATCTCACTTTTCTCATCAAACCCACCAACACTCTTATTCCCACCATCTTTTTCCGATCGTTTCTTCCGAAAAAACCTCCCAAATCTCCAAAAATTACTTTTCTTGATCTCGACACAACTGCTGCTGCTTCGCCGGAGCACCACCACGTCCTCTTTCTCTTGGGTTTTGCTGGGTTTTTGTAAAGGCTCCTGCTTTTCGTTCTCGATCAGAAACGAGACTCTACCGACGCTGCCGACCTCCACAGTGGAGTTGCGGTTAGACGAGACGGCGGAGCAGGAGCAGGAGGAGAGGCGCTGCTCGCCGCAGTCGGAGCAAGCCAGCTGGAGCAGACGATCTTTCAGACAGAATGCGCATATCCCGACAGAAGACGAATTGGGGTGCCTTCGACACGGCATTTCAGACGAAGAGTAGTACTCCATGTCGATATTGTCGCGAGTTGCTTCTACAGCTTTGCCCCTCTCTTTCATGGCTTCTCCACCGCTTCAAAGAAGATAAATAAAGCTTCGACCCCTGAGAAGATAAAGCTTAAAAAAAAGGGTATGTGAGAAAAAAAAATAAAAAATTGATGTGATTTTGAAGAAAGATCGAATGCCAGCTCCAACAAGCGTTGCGGGACTTGAATTTGAAAGAATGGTGAGAAGGGTTTTTTTTTTGGGGGGAAATTCAAGAAAATCAAGAGTGGCTGTGAGATTTCTGGAGTGACTGAATGGGAAATTGAATTGAAATGAATTGATGGATGGGAGGAGGAGGAGGCGTCAACTTTACGTTTTGCTTTCCAGAAAAACAGTGGGAGGGAAGAAAAGGAGTGATGCGAGAAAGCACTAAAGCCTCCTGCAGGCATTATTGTGTAGGGAAGTGAATGTTACAGCAAACTCGAGTAAAATCAGTGAAGTTATTTTTTCATAAATTTTTACTGTTACTGCGTGCATTTGTTAATTACGACAGATTTTTCAATATGTTCATAATAAAGAATGATGTGTCATATGTTATTAAGTAGACTAAAGTTTTTTTTTCATGTATTTCTCTATTTGTATAATATCGGGAGCTAGCTCAAATTCCAAAAATAGAATATTTCATGACCTCAGTTAGAAAGTTATCTATCTCACCTTGAGTTTCGACCTTGCGCATTCAAGCCTTGAACAAGGCCTCAAGAAGGGCTGGGCATAGATGTGTATCTATTTGGGATCGATACATGGTATATGTATAATATATGTTTCAGACATGCTGATCAATCTTTGATTAATTGCAGGTTAGGTCATCTCTAATAGAAGGATTCAAAGAACCAGAGAGCTAAAAATAGTCTAAAAACCGTCTCGAACCTAGGGTTAGGCCAAATGACTCGTGGGCCTCACAAAACAAAAAAGGGCCAACTTGTTGGCCCAATCCAACCAGACAGTCTCGGGTCGGGCTGGATTTTGAATGCAACGGTAACTAGCTGACGTTATACTGACATCAGCCAACCGTTATATTTCAATTTTTTTTTACAATTTTAAAAAAAAATTAAAAATTCTATTTTTTTTTCATAACTTCATAAGCCATTAAGCAACATTAAATTACATTAAGTCACATGAAACAACATTAAAAATATTTGTTGTAGTTTTTAAATTTAATTTGTTGTAGTTTTTAAATTTAAATAATAAATTATGTTTGGCCCTTGGTTGGAATGATTTTTGTCACAGGGTTATGTTTGATTTATGACCTTCTAGCCTCTCGGTTGGAGATGGTAAGAAATATGACCCTACAATGTTCATTAAAATATTAATTTTTTAGATAACTATAAGGCTAAAAAGAGTCATTTGACCTTCCTTCGGTTAGAGATGATCTTAATTACTATCAGTGCTTTACCGGACCCACCAAAGCCACTGTTCCCTACACGACATAGATATACAGCCATGCTTCGCACTGCAAGTAAAGTTATTAGATCATAAGTCTAGATCCATCAAGCTTTCCATCTGTTTTGTCAACTTTTTTTCTCTCAAGATTTTCATACCCCTCTCCTTTTTATTGGTGCAAGATTATTTGGTTTTCAATTAATTGATAAATTGTATTAGAGGATAGTGTCACATACCCCACGTTTATAGCGTTTATGCTTGCTCATTGCATTGATGCATTGTCTAGGTTTACTGACTTATGCTGGGTTTTTTGTTTATTATACTGACTCACTTACAAATTGCAGGGAGATGATTTTAACATACCCATCCTTGTTTTAATAATTAAATTAAATAAGTCAAACAATCAGACCACTTAGTACCGTAGTCTAGTAGTATTCATTTTCATTTGTAAGTGAGAGGTCTTAGTTTCGATTCTCGCCAAATGTAAATTTGAATTACATTATTGTTGGTTCATTGTAAGACTAAGCACACTCATTCCCTCATAAATAACCTCGTTTAAAAAAAAGTCAAATGATCAGATTGAATAAATTAAATGAAAATAACGGCTAAAAATAAATTTAAAATGTATGAGATTGTGCCTGGTTAGCCCTCAAAGTCGCAAAGCTAAAACATTGATGATGATGACAACCACGATGGTTGCATCTGTCACATTGTGTGTTTAAAAAAAAAATAACTTGTATGATACGAATTTGTTGTCAATGTAATATTCCGAGGTTAATAAAATAACTCTGGTTCTCAAGAATTTCTAGCTCCCTCATCTGGTTCTTCAACGTCTCCAAACCCTAGTCATCACGAACCCTAGCTGTGGGCTGGGTCTGTGGCAACCTCTTTCCCCCTCCTTCCTCTTCCTATGGTATGTCTCCTTACCTTCTATTGGGTGGCGCTTCCTTACCCCCTACTGGATGGTGCTTGTCCTGAGCAATGTCTCACTATGTTGAGCGTTGTCTCACCGTTGATTTCTTGTTTCGTTTTCCTCTTATTTTCTCAAATCTCCTCGCCCTCCCTCATTTGAGGAAAGGGGTTGCCATCGTCTCTTTATGTTTGTGTTGTTAGAGCACAAACATTAAGATCAAAACTTGGTAGATCACCAACATAAATAGCTCTATGTATTGAGATTCGAGAGAGACTTGGTTAAGGTTGTCTTACTATGACAACTCTCAGATCAAACAGAACTAATATGTGATTGAATAATACGAAAATATAAAAATCTTATACTTTTATGAGAATTGTCTTGTGTGAGATTGTCAACAGCCCACCTAGCATAAATAGAAAAACTTATTTATGCTTAATTAGTGCCGCTTGCACGACAGATTATCGCAAGCACGAATCTAATTATGGAGAGGTTCAATAAAGTTGGTTAAGCTTCAATCTCCATCTGATTAAGTGATCGAAAATGATTTGACATGGAACATGACTTAGCAACAAATCCCTCCCTTTTAGTCCCACCTAAATTTGAAGCACACAAGAAAAAAAAAAAAAAAAAAAAGGAAACAACAAATGTAAACAAATTCATTCGGTCAAATTGCTTGTTTTACTTTTGTTGAACTTAATCCTACACTTGAGTTAAAGAAAAATATACATGCTACTAAGATGTCAAAATAGACCCATATTCTAAACTAATAATGTGAAGTTAAACTTCAATCATATAATATCACGTAATTGTTATTTTTTTCGTTAAAAATGGAACCAGCTGACAGTTTCATTATGGAAATTCATTTTTTCGAATGTCGAAAAGACTCATAAAGGCATCTCAGCCGCTCCCTATTCACATCTCGATTGATTGAATGTAGTTGCTACCCTTTCTAACCAAAACCAATAGCAGAACGAAAATGGAGGTGGAAATAATAGCAAAGATGGCACGCCCAAGGCATGCAGATCCCCGTGCAACGATTGGGACACAAACAATTATTTACCAAAATAATGTTTTGTTTAATTTAATTTAGTAAAACATCATGATGTTTTCCATTCTTCTGCTGCCTTGATTAATAATTTTGTTGTGCTGCAAATTAATGATGTTTTTAAATGTTTTGGGGATCATAAGATTGCTTTTGTTTTGAATATGCTTATCATATCATTAGGTACAAACTTTACCTGCAGATTTTTTCTATAAACATGCTTCTTGTCTGACATGCACTTTCTTTGTCATGTGCTTTTGCCTAAGCTTTTCCTAATAATTCAATGCTTAGCTTCAACGGTTGTGACTTGAAACCAAAATATAAAAATCCCAAATTCGTTTAAGGATTTTTGTTTGGAACTACTTTTAAATGACTGAAAGCGTTTTTGTGAAAATATTTTTGAAAACAATCTTTAGTAAAAATGCAAGCAAGTGTTTTGAAACCAGAAACATTTTCTCTATAAAGAATTTTAATCATTTTAAAAGTATTTCCAACTTTTGCCCTAAGACTACATATCTAATTCATCAAGAATCCATTATTAAGATAAATGTCCAAAAAATTATTTTTTTTTTTTTTTTTAATTTTGATTTCTTTATAAAATCTCTTTAAATTATTAAATCAGTGCAATAAGGTAATGAGTGCATTGATCAAATCATTGGGTGCACCACGCTCTCAGAACCCTTAAAATAAAAATAAAAAACTCACACCAAACCGGACCATCGGCATTTTTGGTACAAAGGCCCACCCCAGTCATTATAACAACATTAAACCAGGCCCAACACTTTGACGGCCCATTAAGCCCAATCTAAATCTCCTCTCCCGCTCTCAAATTTCTTCACTTTCTCTGAGCTCTCTCAGTCGGTGACCTCCATGATTCCTCTGCAAATCCACCACCTCACCCCACGTTTCCTCATTTCCCAAACTACCCCTCTCCACTCCGCTCTCTCCCCCACCTCTCAAGCTGTCAAATTTTCCCTCAAACCCTACCCCTTTTCGTTTTCCCCAATTTTGCTATCCAACCCCACCTGCAAATTTCTGAAGGCCGCAGGGAGCCAAACGTCGTCGCTTTCTAGAAATGAGGAAGAAAGCGCTGGAATCTCAACCGGGCTCGAAGACCTTTCGGCGGACGGCGTCGTTTATAAGAAGACATTAGCGTTGGTGGAGTGCTCCATGTTTGCTGCGCTCACTGGCTTGGTGTACTTCCTCAGCAATTCTCTCGCAATTGAGGTTTGTTAGGTTGAATTGAAATTGGGTTTTTGATAGTTCAGAGAAGAACCCAAGTTAACAGTTTTAATTTTGTAATGTATGATGCTTTTGTTAATGTTCTTGCTTATAAAGTAGCTTGCTTTACATATTTTGTTGGGATTTTTTTTCTTCTTAATTTTCAATTTTAACAGTATAGACACTTAGTTTTGCTGTTAGGATACTTCGCTTCAATCTTTGACTGTGTGCAGAGATATACAAAAACAAGTTTTGAACAATCTGATAGCTATTTTGGTTCTAACTTATAAGTCCTCAAGTTAATTTTTCTATTTTTTTGTTCCTGGTATGAATTTGATGTTTATAACTAGTGTACTCATGTCGGGTTTTGTATGAACTTTGCTGTGATTATCTGTGACGGTTTGCCTGCTAGTGGAGGAAGACCTAAAGGATAAGAACCTAAGAGGCATAGGGCTAGAGAGAGGTTATGCATTCTAGTATAGGTTATCTCAATAATGTTTGTTTTAGTGCAGAATTATTTTGGCTGCTTCTTCTCGCTGCCGATAGTGATCACCTCAATGAGATGGGGCATCGCCACTGGAAGAAAAACTATGGTTTGTGACCATCCATGACCTGCCATGTTTGAAGTGGTTTGGTGTAGTGTTTTGTGTTACATAATTGCAATGGTTTTCTGATCTTGCTAGGTTGCAACAACTATGCTGTTGTTAATCCTGTCTGGTCCGGTGAAAGCCTTAACCTATCTGGTGAGCATGCTGTCTGTCAAGTTGTTCTTGTTATTGTGAATTAGTATGTATAGCAATTTTCTAATTCTTCATGTTTGAACAAGTTGCATCATAGTATTTCATAATCTCTCCTTGCATAAAATAGCTGAGATATTGTCATAATTCTCAAACCATTCCAGATTAGTAGATCCATTCCAATTGATCAAGATGGCCTGGTTTCACCTAAAATTTGGTGAATATCGAATGTTTGCACTTAACCATGCTAATTGATTATCTTGTGCAGCTTAAGCATGGTTTAGTTGGTTTCACAATGGGAAGTTTATGGAGGTATGAAGTGATTCAAATTAGTTTAAGCAGTGGCTAAGGATTACCTTTTTGACATCATAGTTTTATGGTGAGTCTACGTCGTGCTGCTTGGCAATTTTAACTTTTATTTTTTATCTTCTCAGGTCGGGAGCAAACTGGAGTCTTTCAATTTTCTTGTGCACAATTGTAGTGTTTCCTCCCTTGTGCACCGAATTCATGAAATCTGTTGCAAGCAGTGGTTGTCTCTTAACCAGTTAAAAAGCTTTTACTGATGGTAACAGTTTTATTATATGTGCAGGTTCGATCACTGGGTCTTGTAGGGTATGTCCTGATATCGTCGTTCTTGATAAGTGAAAACATACTTGCTTTGGTAATTTACTATCCTTTTAAACCATCCTTTGATATTTGCTTTATGCAGTACCAGTATTTGAGTTCAATGGTTTTGTTCGTGGATCGGTTTGCTTGCAGATCACTATAAACATTCATGCTTCTCTAACATACATATTCACTGCATCTGGCATCTATACAGTCCCGTCAATGAAAGCGATTTATGTCTTATTTGGTACTCTGGTATATCTCTCTCTGCCTCTCTCACGCACACACTCTCTTATATACTGAAGTATTAAGGCTTTATAGTTGTAACAGGTATTGATTAATTGCGGATCCTTCGTGTTCTTGCTACACCTATTATATTCGGTGTTCCTTACGAGGCTTGGGATGAAAGCATCATTAAGATTGCCAAGGTGGCTGGAGAGGGCTATATAATTTGACTTCCCAGAGATTGAATAATTAACAACTCTATAGTACCACATGTTATAGGTCGGGGAAAAAAACCAAAACCGCAACCACAACCGCAACGGTGGTTTCATTTCTTTAAGTGAGACCATGGCGAAGATTCAGTATCATGTATCATCACATTATTCATCATTGTTCATGACTACGTTCCTGTCATGTATACATAAAGCTACGTTTTGTATTGAAAACAGGCAAATGTCGATATCCCCTGTTTGCATTTTGTATCGACAAGAAACCTTCCTTGAGCTGCACCATTCTCGACTTTGCAAGCGCGTCTGAAACGAAAACTGAAAAACGCATAGAGAACTCAGGAAACGGATGCAATGTGAATATTTCTAAATTTCTTGTCGTGTCGTGTAGGAGAAAGAATGAGCACATAATACCCTGTTCTCACCTAAAACAAAAGGTTGTTGTGATCTCATGAACGACTGATGTTGCAAAGTGAAGATAGAGTCGTTGCGTTAAGAAAAGGAGAAAATTCAGCCAAAAGACATGATATCGGCTAATGAAATTCGTAAGTAGACACTATATCCATAAAAATAGTAGCGTGTCATGTATTTCCAATACACGGACCTAAGTAACATATTACTGTACCTGTACCTGTAAATGCACAGTAACCAAGAAGAACCAAGCTCTCATCGACCCAAGGAACTCTGCAAACACAGGAAGTTCAATACATGAGAAACGTCAAGACCATCAACAACACAAGAATAACATTTCCACTTGAAGAGCTCACAACGTAATATCAAATGCAACATACCCGTCGTTCAGTCTAGCCATCAGTGCATTTGCAATGGCAAATGGAAGATACAACAGTGACTGCACAGATTAAAAAATAAGGAAAACTAATGAAAATGGCTTGAAAACTTTGAGTTTTAATGATAAGGACAAAATAAAGGGTAAAGTGAATAGTACCATGATTGACTTTTTAGTGTAAAAATGTGATTTTTCGTTAAAGTGAACAGTACCAGGTGCTTTTCGTTAAAGTTCCCTAAAAAATATTGGACCTAGTATTCTAATGTGGTCTTGAATTACAAAACACAGCTTTCCTTCAACAATGGTAAAGCTGAGAAGAAACAACATGAAACACCCATTAAGCCAATCAAGTGTCTAGAATTAGCATAACATCAGAAAGATGGAAGCAATACCATTGCCAGGGCCAATAGCGTACTTGCTTTCCTTGCTTGAACAACCTTATGAACGTTGGACACACTGCACGCATGCATAAACCAACATAAGGAAAAGTGTCGAATGGCCTTCAACGTACTAAAAGTTTACACATGAACTCTGAGCCTCTAACACATGAATATGCCAAGAGTAGTATGGATAACAATGAATTACAAACTTGAATGTGAGCGTTGGGAGAACAGCAAAAGCTATCATTAGAACCAACACAGTTTTGTATGTTGTGATTTCTGAAGTAAAAACAAGGAATTAAATTTCAGACCAACTGCAATGGCGAAGCAGCCAAAGAAATAGTCATCCACAATAAATATAACCACGGTAATCAGCGCGCATAAATGTCAAAGAGACATTGAGCTCAATATAGATAGGTACTGCAAAATAAATGCAGAAAACATAGCATGCAGTCATGTCTCGCAAAATGTAGATTCCTACATGTGTTTGATGTAAATATCATTTATACGGCATCAACTAAATTAGGCTCGGCCTTACCATTAAGAACGGGGACCCAACTCAGGAAAGGAAAAGACTTTCCAAGTTGTAAAGCCCACCAGAAACTGAAAATGTAAAGAGAGAAAATAAGAGTTTTTAGAGTAATGGTTTACAAGTAACTTCAAGCTGTGCATACAAGTAAAGAGTAGCAGAATGAAATTAGGAGTTTACCAACGAAAGCTGTGAAAAAATGGGACAAATATATCAGCATTAGACCCTCCGTGGGCCCATTAACAACAGCAAGGGTTAGGGTATTGGTAAAGTAACTGGTTCAAAAAAGTCATAAATCAGTAATGCTAACAAACATTCTATTTTATCATATAAAATATTCTATGCAGGGTCATAGAGTTAACAAACTTATACTCCTCTATGTTAACAATCCAAGTTTGTTTCCAAGCCCACACTTCCTGGTGACAAGTTTTTGGATTGCACGGTCATATAACCGTGGGCTCTGATACCATGTTAAATTTTTTTAGATTGACGGGGCTGGGGGGCTCTCTCTAACGACACTTATAGAGTTCCCAACTTTACCATATGCCCAATCTGTCAAGTGTGAGGTTATACCACAAAAGACCTCGGTATTAGTTAGAATAGAGTAATCATATTTAAAGCCACTCTTGTTGACTTCCCCCACTGATGTGGGACTGCCAAAGAAGACATAATCTAGTCTCAGAAAAAAAATGCTACAAATTTTCATTCTTGTAAGTCCACAAATCAACTAAGAGAAGTATTCCATCTCGTAAGCAAAAGATAGCTGCATATTGCTGAGTTTGTAAATTTACATGAAGTCAGCTAAAGATCTCGAGCTCGACGTGCAAACTACAAATGTTTGCTCGTCTATTTGGCAGTTTTCTTAAAATAAATGTATCAAAAGTAGACTATTGACTAACCTAAATCCAAGATAAACCTAGCAGAAACTACTAAAACAGAAAACTTATGCTCCTAAATTCGAGAACAGACGCATGAGCGCGCTAACACCAGAAAACTCATGACTGTAGCCACCAATTAAAGCCAAAGAGAAGAGTACATAAACTGAACTTTAGTCAATCATAACACTCGTAATCAATAGAATCAGAGAAGAAGATTAAGAAACTTACGGCATCCAAAGGGGAAAGATCTTAACGAAGCTACTCCAAAAGGGTTGCAAGACATATTTGGCAACGTAAGAGTGATCCACGCCACTGTACTTGTGTTTATGTAAAGCAGCCACACCATGTGCCCCAATATACCCCATCTCTTCCAAACCAAGCTTCGATTTTTCGTATGGACTCAAAATCCAAATAAGTCTCAGTACAACCAACCTGCTACCTAAATGAACTGAGATAACTCAATACAAGCATCTGAACAAAACCGATCACCGAATACAATCATACATGCTTGTCAACTTGCCCCCAAGATAATCCGGAACAACACAAACCCAAATACTAATTTTTCTGAGATTCAACACATTTAAGCATCTCAACTGGGTAATGCCCAAAATGCAGAAACAATGAAAGATTAGAACCCCGTAGACCTTTATTCCAAAACAGAAAGAAAACATTCAAAGCTCTAAAGTTTGTTAACAAAAATAAGTACCCTAAACTTTGTTAACAAAAATAAGTACCCAAAATTTTGGGGTTCTCCTCTTCCGAAAAAATGGGTGGAAGGAAGGGATGCTAAATATAACGATGCATGGATCTAAATTCAGAAAATAAGTTCCAAATTAGACAAATGAAGCAGATAAGAGAAACGCGAGAAGAACAAAACAAACTGTAAACTTAAATAGATAAATAAGTGTTTACCTGTTCGAGCCTTGAGATCGTTGGTCCAATGGTGAAAACAAAGGCAGAAAAAGAGCCGCTGGCCGAAAACAAAAGAGAAAAGGAGAAAAAGTTGATGCTTTTTTTTTTAAAATTATTTACTATTTTAATTCTCGGGTTCCCGCCCCTAAACGCCAAAGCAGAAAAAGAGCCCCAATTTCTGGAGAAATTTTCCAGGGTATCACTCTAGTTGGGTTGGTGTTCCTAGCGAATACAAGCTTGACACGTAATTCTCCAAGTTTCTATTTAAGAAAATGTCAAACTAGCAAATTTGTTTTGTCAATGAAATTTCTCTATTGCAGTCCTATTATATTAGGAATGTAATTGTGTAAATCTTAGTAGATCTAGGGATATATCGTATATTCCTATTAGGAGTTGATTACTTACTAAAAGTTATAATCCTAAAAGGGTAAGGAATTAACATTCCCTACTACTATAAATAAAAACATAATGAGGTGGAATATAACACACCCACAATTACACATCTCTCTCTTTCTCTCTACTGCTGCCGCACTGACACACCCCGACCTAGAATGTCCATAAAGACTCCGAATCGAGATGTGATGGCCGACACCTGGAAGATGACGAAACCATAAAGTGTAAAGATGTGGAAAAATATGAATAAATTTGAACCTAAGAGTGCCTAAATACCAAAGTGCGCTGGTGAGAGGGAATGAGCCCACTTCACACAAGATGTTAGAGCATAAGTAAGTACAGTAAAATGGATAAAGATTATACCCTCAGAAGTAGCCTTCTATCCCGAGATTGCCAAGAATCCTCGTCGATACGAACATTCGGCAGTTAAAACTTGGATGGGTGCAAAACAAAAGATATGAGTGGGTAAGAAACTATACTAATCTTTGTAATAACCCTTCTTTGTAAAACCGTATAATCTCTAAGAATTCACCATGTATAAGTATGATATCAAATGTACGCTTACATTAAATCCAGAAGTATACCACAATACAGCATCTCAACAACAATATAAATAATCATGTGCTTAATAATCCATACTAATACATAAGTCGGAGTCACCTATGGTGACCTGTACGACTACAACCATATCTCATCAATCAATGCTAGCTCATAAGTCGGAGTCACCTCTTGTGACTTGTACGAATTATCCATATCTCATCACATATGTTAGCTCATAAGTCGGAGTCACCTATTGTGACCTGTAAGACTGAATCTATATCTCATCACATATGCTAGCTTATAAGTCGGAGTCACCTCTTGTGACTTATACGACTGAATCTATAACTCAATAAGTATACCTGCACACGAGTCAGAACCACCTAAAGTGGTCTGTACAACAGGACTGTGTGTAAATAAATACGCTCAAGTGCTACGATCACGTGAAGACTGTGCGAATAATCACGGGTCACCTATGAGTCGGAACCACCTAAAGTGGTCTGTACAACATGAATGTGCACCTACCTTGGATCCAAGGTGCGGGAGGTGAACATCAAGTGAAAGACTGTGCCCTGGCCATGGGCGGGAGCACTAACACCGGGGTGCAGGTTTATGAGCTCTCAATGCATCTCAACATAACATGTACGATTCATGGGCAACCTGTACGACAGTATCGGAGTTTCTTAAAACATTATATAGTCATGCCATAACTCCATCATTTCAACTAATACCATAATCTCACCTGAACTTACCTAAATGTTCTGTGTTCACCTTTGCACTTCAAGCGTTCACAATAATTATGTGCAAGTAATATACATATAGATAAACCATGATGCAATCTAATACTCAACCATGTTATAGAATTTTCAATTATGTACATATATATATATATATATAAAAATATATATAATGGCATAAAAATGCATATGTTGTAACGCCCTACTCCTGAACTATTTATTTTCGTGAAATTATTGGTGATAAGCTCAACTAAACACTAGTTTAATTAACTATCATTAAATACGTTTCCGTACTTCAAATCCTTGATTCTTCACACATTGATTTATGACTAACATTTAATTACTAATTCATAGGTTAAATCTCACATTTTCCACCAATGTCCCTCACATTACTAAATCCCCTAAACAAGGCTATTGTCTCAATTATTTAGTCTCATTTATTGTATGGTTGCATCTAACGTCTCGTTAGACTGCCTACGTACCCTAAATAGAGATCAAGTCATTTGTAGTTCACAATAATTACTTCAAAACATTCACAGTAATCGTAAGCAATAATCAATTTATAAACGTTTATGGAATTATCAATCATATATATATATATATATACGATAGAAAGGAAAAGACTCACTCACCTGGAGTTTACGCTACAACTCCCTAACACACACACATAGAAACGTCATGAACGATCGGCGCCTAGAACAATTATCAAATCACATCTCATAATTATTATCGATAGAATACATAATTTACATAAAACACACCCCTAAGTTTTGATCTGGAAGATCCGCTTCACGGATTTCCAATCCGTTACTTCCAAAGATACACATTATGCTTCTAGAACAACATCCTAAAATTTCATTACGATCCAACGATCGGATCTCTGCTAATTGCCAAAAACCAAGTGGCGGTCAACATTTTATTTTATGAACTTGCAAATCCAACTCGGGAAGATCCGTGCGTCGGATTCCCGATCCATAAGTTTCTATGGTCCTTAAATATTATGTACTATAATGTATTAAAGTTTGGTGATGATCCAACGGTCGGATCGTCGATTCACATTTTACCAAGTAGTGTATCGTAAGGGATTTAGGTTCAAACGATCAACCTACGTTATGCAATTACCAAAACTGAACTCAAGGCATCTAATTTAACCTAAGAGTAGTATCGACGGTCCCTTGGCCACTCGCCGCCATGGGTGGCGGTCAGCCGTCCCGATTCGCCAGAAAATCAACTATTTCAAAAAATTACCAAAATTTACAGGAATGAAGATCTCAATGAGTAGAGTAAGTTTCATACATGTGACCAAGGCCAATTTGGCCGAGAAACACCTCAATTTTACATAAATCCGTTGGAAACCCTAAAGAGGGTGTGCTTCGATTCGGCCTCCATGCTCACTCTAATGCCTCCACAAGTGTTTGGGCTTTGTTCCTGAGGTTGAGGGGAGTCTATGGGTGGTGGTAATTGGTTGGGTTAACTTCAATTTTTACGGATTGTCGTCATACACCCACATGGCCCTCGTCCGTTTTTCCTTCGAAATACCACCAAATTCTTCTAATTTTTGGGATGAAAATGGAAGGAAGAGGGTTAGGGTAGTATTTCCAGGTAGTGATTCAACACAATTCACCGAGAATTGGCCCGAAAATGCACGGATTTGGCCTTGATACTCGTCCGGGTCGCATAGGTCAAGGAGGAGACCCGATTTCTCCCTCCTTCTCACCTTCCCTCCTTTCCCTCCTTTCTCTTCTCTTTGGTTTGTTAGTCCCTTCTCTTCCTCTCCTCTGATTGGGCAGCAGCCCTCATTTATGCTCTCTCGTTCCCCCCTTTCTTCTTTCTCTTATTCCTCCCCCAATTATTACCAAAATTACTCTTAAAATAATGTAATGGTACTTAAAAAAAATTATAAAATAATAAATGGTAATATCAATATCCCAATCCGCTTTTACGCAGCCGTATTGTCGAGTACTACAAAAATACGCTAAAGGAATATTTCATATGTCTCACTATACGTTGGTCAATGTAAGTCAATATCCTCACCTCTCAGGACATTTTCGTAAATTCACACCTTTAAAATTTATAAAATTCTAGAACTAGGGACGGGTTGTCACACGCACCCCTCTATATGGCCTTCATAATTTTCAGTAAATTGTGTTTACAACATTCTCCTCCCATCCTTATATATGGTTAAATTTTTAAGTTGAGATTATTAAAAAATGAATTTAAAATAATTCTTTTCTTAAACTAATTTAAAAATTATATATTAGGTACACTATCCTAATTTAATTTTAAGAACATTTTAACTTAAAAATATTTAGATTTCAATAAATATTAAAAGAGATTTAGGATAATTCAGTGATGAGTTGTTGCTTCTTGCCACGTTGTATTTTCAATACTTTTGGGAGATGTGGGAACTTCGCACGTGGGTTGCTAATCAAAATTCTCTAAGCTAAAAAAATTAATATAAACTAGTCATATGCCCACATATTATATGTGTATAATTAAATTTGTTTATTATTTGGAAGAAGCGGGGTTTGAAGTGGGACACGTGGGTTTAAAAAAAAATTCTTCTCAATTATTTAATTTTTAAATAGGGTGTGTTATGTTTATTTGGGGGTGAGGTTTTATGTAAAAGAAAAAGTAAAATTTGTGCTGCATGTAATTATCAAATTGTTCATGTTTCTATTTTTGTTTAGTGTTGATGAGAGGTTTGGAATAGTAGTTTTATGAAGTTCTAGTTGACAAATAGGTTTCTATTAATAAGTAGTTTAAATAGACTCTTTGTCACCCTAATTAAGATATCTGAAGATGATACATTGATATCACATGTTACTAACAACACATGTAAGCATTTAAAATTCCATGGATATTCAAAATACATAACACCTTCAAATTTTTAAATCGTTAATTCTTGATCTTTGTGTTTTTGAGTGAATACTAGATCATATAATACTTCAAAGCACTATAAAATATTTTATACTGCATATAGCTTATGAGTCCATTTTATTGTTCACGCAATTGTAATTTGACCCTTTATTATTTTTTATTTATTTTTTAAAAAAGAACAAGTTGGTGGCAAAGCTAAGGCAGTCAACTCTTTCAGAAGCAAAAAATTTCATAGAAGTATTTTAGTCTCCCATGATCACCATCATGCGATCATCAACACCAAAAATTGAACTCAGAATTAACCATGTGAAATACGAGCCTATAATTATCTCATAGTATTGCATTGAATCGACTTGTGATTGCTACTCTATGAATATTTTTCCTCATAAAACGTAAGTGTTTTCATTAAAAGTATGTTTTACCTAAAAGTTATTCCTTCATTATAAAGCACTTTTATAACCAGAAACACTTGAATTTTTTTCTTCAAATGTAGCCATAAAGCACTTTTTATTGCCTGCAAATATCTAAGTCACTCCATAAGTAATCTCGACAACGTCACAAACTAATGTAATCAATGCATGCTTGACATACACAGAGAAACTCACACATCGAAAAATAATTTAACATCAAATTAGGAAATGAACCAAGATCTAAATCTTGATCACACCAACATAAGAAGTCACCACTGATCCAATCCACAAAATCCCATTGTGTTCTTCAACCTCACTAACAGACTGCAAAGCTTTACCACCCTCTCCATCCAAAACCTGCAAAACCCTACCTTGTTCGTCAAGTTTCACCCCCACAGGATCATTCACATTCAACAACTCCCCCGAGCTTTCATTATTATTCATCATAGTCTGCACTTTGTTCTCCACTTCCTTAACTCCTCTTCCACTGTTGAGTCCAACCCAAAACTCTCCTTTTTTGGTTCTCTTGATGTTATCCGGAGGCCTCTGCAGCTGAGTAAAAAGTTCCAACACATGAGCTTTGGGGCCTCGGAGCCACAGCCTGTGGATTCTAAACTCGGCGGATTCGACGACGAGGACAAAGGACTTGTCGCCGCTCAGAGCCACGCCGTTTGCAAAACCCAGACCGTGGAGCAATACTTTCACTTTCTTTGTACGTGGGTCGTATTGTAGTAGCCTACCAGTATTGTCACCGGCTAGGACCGACTGAACCCATACCCTTTGACATTGACGACAAGAAAGTATAAGAAGGTAATTAATAGACCAAAACAAATTTGACAAATCTAACCAACAAGAGCATATAAGGTTAAAGTCCAAAACATTAATATGGAAGCAACAAATATCATATTAATCTGTGAATTTTCAATTCTTTAATATTGACAAAAAAAATTCTTCAATCACCTTTATTTTATTAAACATCGATTCTTTCTTTTAATTTTATTAAATCTAAAATAACCGAATATCTCGCCTACATAAGTAGAGCATCGATTTTTTTTCTTAAAATAAGAATATGTCAACAAAATGTCACTTATGAACTCAATAGACGCTCTAATTTGAGTGAATCACTTACATGTCATGTCAGCCTATCTCTTCTCAAACATATTTTGTTCCTTACTTTTGGCATCACAACCTGCTTGAACGCACTATCAACTCGACTTATGTAATCGAGACCGTTGAGTTAACAGGGGTCTAGATCATTGAATGCGAGAGTTTTAAGATAATTTATATGTGAGAGATTTTAAGATAATTTTTAATAATAAAAGAAAACTAATGAAAATGGCTTGAAAACTTTGAGTTTTAACGATAAGGACAAAATAAAAGGTAAAGTGAATAGTACCAGGATTGACTTTTTAGTGTAAAAATATGGTTTTTCGTTAAAGTGAACTGTACCGGGAGCTTTTCGTTAAAGTTCCCTAATAATAATTGTTGAGGAATAATATTGTGATTTTCAATTGTAATAGTTAAATCTTAAAAAATTATTAAATTATCGTGACTTTTTCTTATATATGCGAGATAAATGGAATTTGCAAACTATATCTCCAATTTAAAAGCAGTCAATTCAGATTGATCTGGGCCATTTGGCACGTGAGCGTGTGGGTTGGAACAGTTGGAGCCTGGCTGGAGTGGTTTTGTTTCCACATGTACGTGGGTACAGTGCTTATCTTTCAAAAAGCTGAAAGATAGGTTTGTTCCCTCTGGGCTTTAATGTGATAAGGACACCAACATAAAAGTGACTTCAACTCAATACACAAACGCTTTGCACAAAACTTCACGCTGCACGAACCCTTCTCACATTGTGAGAATAGCACAACCCTACTTCAAAGTTTGAATTAACATCAGTACTTCAAGCTCTTCAAGTTGGGTTGAATATTCTATCCAAGTCTCAGCTAGCGATGAGTCTTTGATTCTTTCGTTGAACAAAATCATTTCATTCAGCTAAGTGTTGTATGATTCGTTATCCCAGTTCATTCAGGATTTGACATTCTGACGGTTGAATGACTTACATTTTAATGTCGATTCGGTCCACCTATATTTTTACGAATATAGTTGAGGCGGCCAAACCTAGTGCAGAAGATTCGGAACTTCGCATTAACTAGCAACCTTGTTTTCAGGTTTTAGAACCCAAGGTTGAGACGCGTTCCTTCCTCGGCCGACCGCTTGAGCACAGAAGTCAGTAGCACATTTTACATCACCACCACATCCATTTTACTCGCTAATTGAGCTCAGTTGTGAGTTGGCACGCCCGCATTCAAAATGACGTAATTAGCTCTTAATTATTTGGTCTGCGCGCCATGTAGGCTTAGTAATTTTTAGGATCAACACAACCTCGTTTTGTGATGGGATTAATTATTTAGGTATATAATCAAAATTTTAGACTTAAACCTAAAATCTAAACTGTCGATTAAACTGTGATTATACTTCTTAAGTAATCAATCATATCAATAATTGTGATCAAAAGTGAAAATACTTAAATAGAAATGGGATTTTACTGACATGCCTGTGTTTTTTTTTTTTTAAATCAAAAGAACTCGTGCAGTCAGCAAAGGAAAATGAAGGATGAGTTAGAAAATGATGTACCTTCTTTGGTACACAGTGCTTGTGTCTGTGAAATAAACGATTCCTGTTTCTTCATCAATATCCAAAGAGTTTACAAAAAGGAAGGGGACTCCTCCTATAGAATTGGCAAGAACCTCCGCCTTACCACCATTAGGCCCCGTCTTCATCAGCCCAAAGTAGGCATCTGCAAAGTAGAGATCACAGGTTTTAGGGTGGAACATGATTCCCAGTGGCCTCCCACACATTGGTTCGTTCGTCACGTTGGTTGAACCATCACATAGTTTCCTTGCCCTGGTTTATACAAGATGATAAAATAAATTATTTTGATTTAAGAAGAAGATTCAAACTTGAATTTAAGCGAATAAGTTTTGTCAGTGACTTAAACCACACTACGGCCTACTTTTGGTTTAACAACAAAGTGAATGTGGAGACTCGGCCTTTGATTGTTATTTTTAAAAACATTAGAAGTCAACTTTGCTTAGCACCCTAAAACAAAAACCAAAAGGTCAACTTTCTGGAGTTGGCCTCACGATTTTACAACTCGATTGGTGGGTAGGTAAGCACAACCCAAAAACTCCAACCTACCACTGGAATTACATTCCCTTATCCTTGGACCAAAAGAAGGAACAACAGAAATCTAAGAACTACAAACTGCAGAGATTTTATTGGAAGGATCGTTGATTTACTAATGCTTTCAAACTAAATATATATCAACCTATTTTTCATTTGCAAAGAAAAAAAGTGAGCTCAACTAACGTTCTTATATATTAGTAGTCATATTATATATGTTGCAAAAACAATCAAAGTAAGTTTTTGTATGTGTTAGGGTGTGTGTGTGAGATGTATTTTGGGTCTCTAAGACTCAGGCTAGTTAGTCCGTTTTGTTCTTCTTGTTGGGTTTTGTGGGAAGTTGGTGGGCGGAAACCCAACAAGAAGAACTAAAGTGATTGATATAGCACTAGTCTGGAGACCCTACATACACGTTTCATCAAAGAAGATAAACAAAGAATAATGAAGAGAGATCTTGCCTGTTTGGGGAGGTGAAGGCGAACTCCGTCCAACCCAGGCGAGGTCCTTGCCATTTGAGGATCGTACCATCCGAAACCCCAACGTAGGGTCCATTTCCACGGCAGTCAAAGGCAATGCTTTCAGGGCCAACAACCCTAGCCAGCTCTATCTCACGGTAGTTTCCGAGGTTGACGGACTTACAAGAAGCTGGTTTGGATGTTAGAATGGCGTCAGGAGCTATGACAGTTAGGAGCAAAAACAACAAAAGAAATGAAGTTGGTCTCATGGCTTATGGCTAGCTGCTGAAATTATGCAGATTAATCTGACTTTCTCTGTGTGTGGTAGAGGAGAGGAGAGTATTTATAATACAACTTAGCAAAGAAAAATAATTCATATTAATTAATTTATGTATGTATGTACGTACGTACGTACGTACGTATGCATGTATGTATGTATAGTCTATTCACTTCAAAAAAAACAATTATCTACACTAACAGGAAGGAGATAGGCTTAACCTCACAATGAGCTAACAATAATGTCGTTCAAATTCGCTTTTGGCGAGAATCGAACTTAAGACCTCTCACTTACAAATGAATAGGAATACCACTAGACCGTAATACTAAGTGGCTAGTCTATTCACTTGCCTTTCTGTATTTTGACTCACTGTTGCCTTTCCTATGTTAACTGCTCACTTGCCTTTGCGACAATACTCCTGTATCCCAACTACTTACCATTTCTGGATCGAGGTAATTAACAATTGATCTAATTATGTTCTAATCAACAAATTAATAAGAGAAAAACGCACACTGCTTTACGACTATAACTTTATATGAAATATGAATTTAAAACATATTGTGAATGAAAGATCAGCTGGTCAATAGCACAAGTTTTTTAATGAAAGATTAGCTGATCAATGGCACAAGTTTCCAAGCAAAAACTAAGTGGACTACGAAGTGATAAGGGTAAGGCTAGGAAAACTAAATTTGTAGGCAAAATTTTAGAAATTAAAGGACACGAAAGTTAATAATTGGTTTATTACTTAACTGTTGATAAACATGTTTATTCCTATTTGTAATACATCATTTCATTTGTAAATTTTGTCTTCGAATTTAATCTCCCTAACATTAGTCATTTGATAATGTAAAAGAATGAAGCTAATTAAATCGGAGTCGAAGGCACCATGATTACTTTGTCCGCGATAAAGGGGAATACCACATGTTAGCTAGAATATACATGAGTTCTGTCGTGTACATGGGTGTTCAAAGAGCAAGTCTTTTTTCATTTTTTTTTTTTTGGGTGAAGTTCAAGGGTTAAGTCTGTTAATGCACAAAACTGGAGGTCTTGGAACAACGTAAATTCGACCATGAATCTACAAGAAATGTAAATAACACAAGATGTATCGTGGTTCACCCCAAGGTTTGGGCTACGTCCACACTAATTATGTATTTATTTGAGGGAGAGAGAGCTCTGAGAGTGAGAGCTTTGAGAGGGGGTGAGAGGGCCTAAGAAATGGTCTTACAAAATGGGCTCTCCTAATTGTGAGGGTGAGGGATCCTTTTATAGAATAAGGACTTCTCACTTATTACATATTTGCCCCTTCCCTTATTACATAATTACATTTAAGTCCCCTGAGTATTTATACGAGATCTAAATACGAGGCCCTAAATATGGTATAAACAGTAGTCCCCCAAGTCTTCAGTCAATAGAGTCTTTTGGCTGGAGACTTGAAATTCAGTCTATGTGTGGGCCGAAGTACTAGATGTTGTCTTGAACTGATGCTCAATATGATGCGGTGCTCAATCTGAAATGATGATCAACTAGAAGTAGCACACGCTGCGAGGCTCGTGGCTTATGTTGCCTTGGTTGGCTCGACTTGTTGCGTTTGACGGTGAGGGAGTTCGTTTTATAGAATAAGGGCTCGCTCCTCAATACATGAATGATGGGCTAGAGTTGATGTTCTCTAATGATGGTGATGGAGTCCCTTTTATAAAATAAGGGTTCGCTCCTCAGTACATGAATAATGGGTTAGGAGTGATGCTCGTGGCGAGTCGGTTGCTCAGCTAGCGGCAATACTCTTTAACGAAGGTGAGGGAGTCCCTTTTATAAAATAAGGGCTCGCTCCTCAATACATGAATGATGGGCTAGAGTCCCCCAAGTATTTTTCATGAGGCCTAGTATATGGTACATAATGTAGTCCCCCAAATCTTCGATCAATAGAGTCTGTTGGCTGGAGACTTCAAATTGAATCCATGTATGGGCCGAAGTGGCGGTTGTTCGGAGGCGGTATTTGTATACCCTGCACTGAAGCTTTGTAAGTGAAACTTTGAAGCTGGAGCTTTGTAAATGAAGCTTTTGAAGCTGATTGACATGAGTGATACTCATGAATGTTTGATTGACATGAGTGATGCTCATGGATGTTGACATGAGTGATGCTCATGAATGTTGACATGAGTGATGCTCATGAATGTTGACATGAGTAATTGATATGAGTGATGCTCATGAATGTTTATGTATGAATGACATGAGTAATGCTCATGTATAATTTGGAGTACTGGGCGTACTTTTGATCACCTGGTTGGTGGCATGAATGAGAGTATGGGTTGTACATTTCATCACCTGGTTGGTGGCATGAATAGCTAGTTGCCAAATGGTATTAAAGTACGGGTTGTACATTTCATCACCTGGTTGGTGGCATGAATGGCTAGTTGTCAAATGATATTAGAGTACGGGTTGTACATTTCATCACCTGGTTGGTGGTAATAGCGGCAGGTTGCCGAATAATTTTGGAGTACTGGGCGTACTTTTGATCACCTGGTTGGTTGTAATAGCGGCGGGTTGCCGAATAATTTTGGAGTACTAGGCGTACTTTTGATCACCTGGTTGGTTGTAATAGCGGTGGGTTGCCGAATAATTTTGGAGTACTAGGCGTACTTTTGATCACCTGGTTGGTGGTAATAGCGGCGGGTTGCTGAATAATTGTGGAGTACTGGGCGTACTTTTAATGACCTGGTTGGTGCTATTTTAGGCTTATGGGCATTTGATCTCGACACAACATTCCAGCCCATTTATTTTGGGCTTTGCCCTTTTTTTTTTTACCCTCTGATGGGGTTTATACAGATGTCTCCGAAAAATAAGAAAAATAATTTACACCATTTAGAAACAAGAAAAGTAAATCACATCATTCTGGTGGGATGTTTATTCCTTGTTTTTGCTTTCTACTTTTGCTTTCTGCTTTCCGTCGCACTCTCTGTCTCTTCATCTGGCAGATAGAAGGAAGGAATCATAATAATAGGAAGATCTTTTACTTTTCTTCTTTTCTTTCCACTGCGTCTCTGTCCTTTGCTTTTGTGTCGCAGCTCACTTGATTGTTTTTATTTCTACTTTCTTCTTTTACTTTGCTTTGCTTTTGCTTTCCACTTTAATTATTCTGTTGCTGGTTCTTGGTGGAGAAAATAGAGGCGGTGGAAAAGCAGTCAAAGTCTTGGAGCAATTGGTCCATTCTCCCACTCCCTGCAACTTTTAGGATTCCTATAATTGGCATTATAACCTACAGCTGGATTTCCAATAGCAGCTGCAGCTCTTGCTCTCTTCTCTATGTTAGCAATTTCATGATCAGAACAGAAGAAACCCTAGTGACACCTAGAGCAGGACTGCTTTGACGATGCATCAGTAGCAAAAGCTGTAGTAGGAATAGGAACAAGATCCTTAGGCTTCGGCTTCGCCAACACTGGTTTCTCTGTTGTGTGTTTACCTATCTTACATCCTGGTAATTCTAAAAATAAGGTGAAATCATGACTTCTTTGCTTGCAACAACTCCATTCTTTAATCCCATCATGAAATATAGGTCCCAAATCATGGTATTGACAGGAGCCTTTGGGATTGTCGTCTTTGGAAAACATGGCGTTGCAGCCAATTTGCTGACATTGAAACAGAGCTGCCCGCTGACCCTCCATCCACCCTCGTCGGTCTCTGTGTCTGCCTGAAAAAATACCAGAAAAAGATAAGGGAAACAACAAGAAGACGACGCCGGAGGAGGAGGACGACCGGGGAAGGAAGATCAGAAAAGAAAGACTGATTAGATAGTCCACAACAGAGCACAAGAAACAGATATGTCAGATTCAGAGTGTGGCCTATATGCTCATTGCGGCGAGAATGACTGGCTAGTCCACAACTCAGCTGCGGAGCTAAATCCGCTGGAGAATTGGCGAAATCCATGGTGGCAGAATCCGACAGGTTCCTCGGAAGACCCAACCCGTTCAGCGTGTCGACGAAAAACAAGACTTCAAACAACTTTGCATCGTCGAGCAGAACACCCATCGACGCGGCGGTTTCAAATTTCACGAAGAAGAGGAACAGTCGGAGTTACGGTGGTGGTGACTGTGGTAGGGAGATGCGGTAGTGGCGGTGGATCCATTTAGTTGTCTTCGTCTGGTGGTCCTCCACTGCCTCTACCTCTCTTGGAGGATTTTCCAGAGCCCCAATACCACTCCCTCATTCCCATAACAAGTAGAAAAAGGAGAAAACTATTTTTGACTTTGCACCAATTTACCTGATGTGGTACTCTCGGTGTTGCAGATAGAGCAGGGAGAACTCTGTGTCTGTATCTTTATGTGGGTTTTGCAGATCTACAGTGGTGAGATGAAAAAAAATGAAAGAGAACCGACATGATTTTTTGTGTCGTTTCCCACAAACGGCGCCAAATGTTGATGCACAAAACCGGAGGTCTTGGAACAACGTAAATCCGACCATGAATCTGCAAGAAATGTAAATAACACAAGATGTATCGTGGTTCACCTCAAGGTTTTGGCTACGTCCACACTGATTATGTATTTATTTGAGAGTGAGAGAGCTCTGAGAGTGAGAGCTTTGAGAGGGAGTGAGAGGGCCTAAGAAATGGTCTTAAAAAATGGCCTCTCCTAATTGTGAGGGTGAGGGATCCTTTTATAGAATAAGGACTCCTCACTTATTACATATTTGTCCCTTCCTTTATTACATAATTACATTTAAGTCCTTCGAGTATTTATACAAGATCTAAATACGAGGCCCTAAATACGGTATAAACAAAGTCTTTAGAAAATATTGTGCGGAAAGCGAAAACATGAGGTGACAAAGTATATAGAGAATCTTACTTTTAAAAGAGGTAATGCTTGTCTTTTTTCTTTTCCAATAAGAGAGGTAATGTTCTAGAGACTAAATTTACGAATAAAATGATATGGTACCAATAAGAATTAACACGTTTATTAACGTCTAAGTAATAAACCGATCATCAACTTCCATGTCCTTTATTTCCAGAATTTTGTTTATAAATTTAGTATATCTGGCATTACCTCTTTTAAGAGAGTCCCGTTAACATTTCTCTTTGAACGAAAGATTAATTGATAAATGGCACAACTTTTCATGCCAATTAAGTGGATTAACATGTGAATTTTGAAGGCACATAAAATGGGGCTGCGGAGTGATGAGAAGCTTATACATTCCAATGCTGCAAACCCCTTTCTTTTTGCAATGCTGCAAACCTCACCGAACTCTAATTAAGCCTTAATAATTTAAATTAGTTACACACAATTGATTAATATAGAGCTGTTGGGAGTCCTAAAAACAATAAAGGCTGAAGATCTTCCAGCTATATTCACTAAATGCTTATACGATTTGTCACAAAATACTTGCACAACTTTACATTAGGAACTTGCAGATCACTGAGTAAATAGCGTAATCAAGTGAGCTCGCAAATGAGAAAAAATTTCATCTAAAGGAAGGAAGCTTAGCCGAAGTTTTGGAGGAATAGGCTTCAAATTTCAACTCGCTCGATCGAGTTTCAAATCTTGGATATGTTCATGAATACAACCAATTACAAGATAGAATCTCTTGTCTTGCTGTCTATGGACATGCGCATGCTCTTTCTTAAGGGTAAGGGCCCCAACTATTGAGCATTGCTTAAAATATTAGTATCCGTGAAAATATTGACCTACAAATTTGTAGAAATATTATCATATATATCAAATATTGATATTAGTTGCTTTCGATGGAATTTCCAATTGAAATAATGGAAATTTAAAGTGAAAATTTAGGTGATCTCAAACAATGATTTGGACGAAATATAAAAGTTTATTCGATGTTTAACCGAAATGTCAAAAATATCGAAAAAAACTATCAATTTTTTTCCCAAACTTAAGAGTTTCTCTAATATGAAGTGAAGTTTAGACTTCACCCCACCTCTCTTTCCATATTTTTTTCTGTATTTTCGAATATTTTCACGGATATACAAATTAATAGCAAATGCAAAAAGGGTTCAGCCCAACCAAAATTAAAGAGTCACATATATAGTTTGTTGTATTTTGGTTACAAGTCTGTTACAACTGTCTATGTAACTAATTACTAGATTAGTCAGTTAACCAAGTGTAATTAGTTACTAAGCTATTTCTCACAAGTGTATATAAACCAGTTGTAATTCCTTATTCATTAAGAAATGAAAATACCAGAGTTATTTCTTATATGGTATCACTCACCTCTCTGCTCACGCACCGATCCTAGCTTCCTCTGCAATCTTTGATTTTTCTTCCCAATTTCGTTTTCTCTCTGCAAATCCTTGATCGACAATGGCGTCTTCTACCTCTTCGCTTGCAAATTCAGAAGTTTTCACTCAGAATCCTACTCCTCTTTCCTCAAATTCAGCTCTTATAAACCCTAATTCTTCGATTTCCTCAATTTCAATCCAAAACATCAGTTGTATGGTTCCTACAAAGCTTAAGAAGGACAATTATCTTGCCTGGAAAGCTTTTTTCGCTCCTATTTTTTGTGCTACAAACTTACAGGTATCATCGATGGATCGGAGAAATGTCCATCGCCCTTTCTTCTCAATCAAAACGGTATTGGTACTACCGTTCCTAATCCTGATTTCGAGATCTGGTTTAAAAATGATCAAAATATCCTGATCTGGTTGAATTCCACTTTCTCTGAAGATCTTATTCCGTTTACCGTTGGTGTCACCTCATCTCGAGAATTATGGCAGATTCTTGAACAGCGGTTTGGCAGAGTCTCGGCGGCGCACATTCACCAACTCCGACCGCGTCTTCAAGCTATTCAGAGAGGCGATTTGTCAATTTCTGATTATCTGCAGCGTATCAAAGGCATCTCTGATGCTCTTATGGCTGCCGGAGCACCGATGTCGGAACCAGATCTCATTGCTATTACACTAAATGGCCTCTCAGATGATTACGAATCTTTCATTGATTCGATAATGCTTCGAATTTCATCTACTTCCTTAGATGAACTTCATGGATTACTCATGAACAAAGAGATCTTTATACATCGCAAGAAGAAAGCTTATTCATCGTCTCTCACTGAACCATTTCAAGCATTTGCTGCTCAAGCTCCGCCTCTCCAGCAAGGTCTCTTACCTACGCCTCCTCCCTCACAGGCATATGTTGTTCAACATTCTAACTACAGCAATCGCACCAATTTCCAGCGCAATAATCGTGGCCGAAGCAATTTTCAGAAGAACAACAGAAGTTGAGGCAACTATCGTGGAAATTATAACAACACTGGCCCTGGTAATGGTTCATTTCATCATAATACTAGTAATTACAATCGCAACTCTGGTGGATTTAATCGCTATTCTGAACCTCGGTCTTCCTGTCAAATATGCAATTCTTTTGATCATGAGGCTCTTGACTGCTATGCTCGCATGAATCATGCCTTTGCTGGAAAGATTCCACCTGCCAAGCTTGCTGCTATGTGTGCCTCTACTGCCTCTTCTTCTCAGCCTACATGGCTTCTAGACTCTGGTGTTACTACTCATGTCACCAATGATATCTCCGCTATCACTTCCCTTATTCCGTACTCTGGTGAAGACAAGGTTTATGCTGGTGATGGCCAAGGTATGCCAATCCACCATACAGGTTCTTCTATTCTCCAAACACCACATGTTGCATTTCAATTAAATAATGTTCTTCATGTGCCAATGATGCAATTCAATTTGCTCTCTGCGTATCAGTTTCTAAGAGACAATTATTGCTCTTTAACTCTTGATTTTGATGGTTCTGTCGTCAAGGACCGTTCCACTGGGAAGATGTTTTTTCGCGGCCCAATTAGGGATGGTTTCTATCCTCTGCAAGGTCAACCATTCCAAGCTTCATCATCTGCACTTGTAAGCACTCAAGCATCCTTACAACAATGGCACAAACGAGTCGGTCATCCTTCCACATCCATTCTCAAAAGGATTTTACATACAAGTAAGCTTGTTTCTCATACTTCAGCTTCTGTTCAGTTTTTTTGTGCAGACTGTGCTATTGGCAAAAATCATAAGCTGCCCTTTTCTTTTAATATTACCACTGTATCAAATAGTTTGGATTTAATTCATTGTGATGTCTGGGGTCCCTGTCCAGTTTCATCAATTAGTGGCTATAAGTACTATGTACTCTTTGTGGATGAGTATAGCAAATACAGTTCGCTGTTTCCTTTACAACACAAGTCTGAAGTCTTCTCTACTTTTGTCATTTTCAAAGCATATGTTGAAAACTTACTTGGCCATAAAATCAAGATTCTTCGAACAGATTCAGGGGGTGAGTTCAATGGTTCTGCTTTTGCTTCCTTCTTGCTTCAACATGGTATTTCTCATCAGTACAGTTGTCCCCACACACCTGAGCAAAATGGGTGTGTGGAACGCAAGCATAGACATCTTACTGAAACTGCTCGGACACTTCTTGTTGCTTCCAAAGTTCCTCACAAGTTTTGGGTATAAGCCTTTTCTACTGCAATGTATCTTATCAATCGAATGCCTCTTTCTGGATCTTCTCAGTCTCCATGAGAAATTCTTTTCAAAAAGGCTCCTGATTATTCCAAGTTAAAGGTTTTTGGTTGCTGTTGCTATCATTGGCTCAAGCCATATATGCAATCAAAATTGGATGGTAAAAGCAAACCATGTGTATTTCTCGGTTATAGCCTTCAACACAAAGGTTATCGGTGTTTGGATGTGTCTTCTAACAGAGTCTACATTTCAAGGCATATTCTCTTTAATGAAGATCATTTTCCATTTCATCACAGTAGCTCTTCACAGTGTTCTTCCTCTATCCCCTCCACTACATCACCTGAGTTCTCCCTGCCATTTCCTCAATCAAGTCCACATGCACCACAACCTTCTTCAGTATTCTCTCAAGGCCAACGCTCAAGCTCTTCTCGGGTGTATTCTCCACAGCAACCTCAACCTACACAATCCACACGGCAACCTCAACCTACACAGCAACCTCAAGACTCTATTTCATCTCCGGTGCATTCTCCTTCTTCAATTTCAACAATCTCAATTCCTACAAACACTCATCCAATGATCACTAGATCTAAAGCAGGAATTTTCAAGCCTAAAGTGTTAGCAACCACAAGCATCCTATTGATTCCAGTTCATTTGTACCTACTACTTATTTGCAAGCCTCCAAGTATGATCACTGGAATAAAGCCATGCTTGACGAATTTCAAGCTTTTCAATCCACAGGCACTTGGACTCTTGTACCCTCATATCCTCATCAAAACTTGGTCGGATGCAAATGGGTTTTCAGGATCAAAAGGAAACCTGATGGTTCTATTGATCGGTACAAAGCCCGTCTTGTTGCTAAGGGTTTACATCAACAAGAGGGTATTGATTTCAAGGAGACTTTCAGTTCGGTTGCCAAACATGTCACTATTCGCATTCTTCTTACAATGGCAGTGCAATATGATTGGTTTTTACATCAACTTGACATCAGCAATGCTTTCCTCCATGGCAATCTCCAAGAAGATGTTTTTATGCAACAACCCCCAAGTTTCATTGATCCTTCCAAACCTTCTTATGTCTGTAAACTCCAAAAATCTCTCTATGGATTGAAGCAAGCCCCTCGGGCTTGGTATGATAAGTTGTTTTAAGCTTTGGTCTCTCTTGGTTTCACAAACTCTCAATCTGATTGTTCTCTGTTTGTGAAACTTCAACCATTCCCTGTGCTAGTCCTTGTATATGTGGATGACATCTTAGTGACTGGTCCTAATACCTCTCTCTGTCAACGTTTTATTCAGCAACTAAGTTCCTTATTTCCAGTTAAGGACTTGGGGCCCTTACACTATTTCCTTGGCTTAGAAGTTCACCAATCCGATGAGGGTATTTTCCTGTCTCAAAGCAAATATGCTTTAGATCTTTTAGTCAAGACAACCATGGCAGGTTGCAAGCCCTGTCCTACTCCTCTGGGAACTCAGAAGCTTGATCATACTGGAGCTCTTTTAGCCGATCCTAAAGAATACTGATCTATTGTAGGGGCATTACAGTATCTCACTTGGACAAGACCTGATCTTTCCTTTGCTGTGAATCAAGTATGCCAGTTCTTTCACTGTCCCCGAGATTCCCATTTTCAAGCTGTCAAAAGGATATTAAGGTTCTTAAAAGGTACATTTGATCAGGGGATGTGGTTTAAGAAGAGTCTTTTGCATCTTACTGCCTACTCTGATGCGGATTCGGCAGGTTATGTGTTTGATCGAAGATCCACCAGTGGCTATTGTCTATATTTGGGCAGAAACTTGATTAGTTGAAGTGCTAAAAAGCAACATACAATTGCTCGTTCCTCTACCGAGGCTGAATATCGTTCCCTTGCGCACATGGCAGCTGAACTTACATGGATATGTAAAATTTTCAGAGATGTCGCTTTTCAACTCACTACAATTCCCACTCTTTGGTGTGATAATGTTTCCGCTATTTCTCTGGCCTCCAATCCAGTTTTTCATGCTCGTACCAAGCACGTGGAAATTGATTATCATTACATCCGTGAACTAGTTCTTGCCAAGCTACTTCAAGTGTAGTATATCAATACTCAGTTTCAAGTTGCTGATATCCACACCAAATCTCTTTCTAAAGCTCGGTTTCAATACCTTCAATCCAAGCTTTCCCTCGGCTCTCCTCCGTTCAGCTTGAGGGGGTGTAAAGAGTCACATATATAGTTTGTTGTATTTTGGTTTCAAGTCTGTTACAACTGTCTATGTAACTAATTACTAGATTAGTCAGTTAACCAAGTGTAATTAGTTACTAAGCTATTTCTCACAAGTGTATATAAACCAGTTGTAATTCCTTATTCATTAAGAAATGAAAATACCAGAGTTATTTCTTATAAAAATAACACAAGTTTTTGAATGAAAGATTAGCCGATCAATGGCACAAGTTTTCAAGCCAAAATTAAGCGGACTAAAATGTGAAGTTGATCATGTTAAAGGATGAAGCTAATTAAACCGGAGTTGAAGGCACCATGATTACTTTGTCCGCAATAGAGGGGTATACCACATGTTAGAGTCGTGAAGTTATCACCACTAAATGTATATGCGAAAATTAGTTTTAAAGGTATATGAGATTGGGCTACGGAGTGATGACAAACCTTAACATTCCAACGCACACACCCACCCTTTCCTATTCGTGTCGTGCAGGGCAAATAGAGAAAACAAGTTATGGCTGTTGTTTCAACGCTTGAAACCTTATTTAAGGATAATCTTTTAAAAGCGAGACTTTTCATTGACTCTAATTAAACCTCATATTTTGGGCATAATTCTACGGACTAACATTATAAAACATTGTACAAAACGCACAAGGTGTCAAAGAGTCTATGAAGAGTCTCACTTTGAGAGAGTCTCTTAGCATTTCTCACCTAATAATTCAGACTAATTGATTAATATAGAGCTGCCGGAGTCCTACAAACAATCAAGGCTGAAGCTCTTCCAACTATATGCAATAAATCCTCCTCAAGTTGCTAAATCATTCTCAATCTTGTTCCCTTGACTTTCTAATCACGACCAATTTCTGGGTGCTATGTTCGAAGACCATGTTGGTTGCTATGGAGAGCTGCTTGATTGTCACAAATACTTGCAGAGCTTTATATTAGGACCTAGCTGATCACTGGCTAAATAGCGTAATCAAGTGAGCTCGCAAATGAAAAAAATACATTGAAACGAACAAAGCTCTTCCGAAACTTTGGAAGGAAGAACTGGCTTCAAAGTTCAACTCACCGGAGTTTCAAATCATGGATCCGTATATGAATATACAACTAATTGCAGGGTAGAATCTCTCGACATACTACCTCATGGCCATGCAACTGCTTTTTTCTACTGTTAGGCCATCTCTAATGAAGAGGGCTAAATGTTCAAAGCTAAAAAATGATCTGATTCATTCAAGAGCTCATCTTCAACCAATGGTTGTGCTATAATTCTTTGGAACCTACTAGACCATTATTTGGCCAAATGGTCTCATGGTGCCAAATGTAGCAACCCCCCCTCCCTCTTAACCCTTTTTTGGGGGGGGGGGATTAGCTCCTTAGTTGAAATAATTGATTTAAACTCAAAAACTAGATTTGAAAACATCCAACGGTGGTTTAATTAAATTAACTAACAAATTTAAAGAATAAACTTAAAAATAATAAATATTGATGGGGTCATGTTTAGCCCCTCCGATTGAAGATGATATATAAGTATGACCTGACACTATTTATATAAAAATATATTTTATAGGGCTATAATTTCAAACAGGGTTATATTTTAACCCTTTCAATTGGAGATGACCTAAGGGGTGCACCCCGAGTGCTGAGTAGATACAAAATGATAGCAAATGCAAAAACGGTTAATCCCAACTAATATAACACACCAGCTGGGCCACGACACCAACAAAAAGATGCCCAATACAGTACAGGCCCAGATTAAATAAATAAAAGTTTAAATATATTTTTTTTTTTGGTGTGACACCAACAAAAAGATGCCCAATACAGTACAGGCCCAGATTAAATAAATAAAAGTTTAAATATATAATTTTTTTCGAAACAAAAAACAAAAAAAACAAAAAAAAGGAGAAAAGGTTTTGCTATTGATCATCCTCCCAATTTGCTTGCTGAGTCAAAAAGCCGTTCCGCTGATAATTGGGTGATGATTATCCAAAATATCTTGCACATTCGCTGACCTCATTTTCCATTTTGTTAATGGAGCTTTACAAGTGCTTAACAGCTCATTAACGTTACATCTCTATACTTAATTATTTTAGTTTGATAATATCTTTGATTAGGGGACAACTAATTAGCATATCATATCTTCATACGTATTTAAGCACTGAAAATGGCTTCATTGAGGCGTGAAATTGTTGTACAGTACTGAAAAAATGCTATTTGACATAAGCAGTCTACTCATACAAAAACACTTGAATTGGCTGTACCACTTTTTTTTTTTTTTTACATGTATCCATATTTATTAGTCACGACCAACTAAAGTTAAAATTCCATTAAAGCATGTTTCCACGGGGTTCTTCAGAGAATTGTGTTTTCATGGGAGTGCACAAATACCTTTGTTTAAGAGAAGATGACAACTCAATCAGATCTTCTTGTTTGCTTACTTTGCATCGCATTTGTATGCGATGGTAGTTGATTTGATTCCGATAGCCAGCTGGTGTATAAAAGAAAATCTCAATTTTTCTATTAAAGAAATCTTGTGGGAAACGAAGAAGTAATAAGCACATAAGTTCTACAAACAATTTATTCATATTATAACACGAGTTACACAGAATAGTTGAGTCAAATAATTATAAGCCGTCCATGAAATTTAAAACTTGATATGCATATTAAGAAATTAATAAGTGCGTTAGAATCCATCCCACATTTCTTTGCAGATCCAAACGAAAAGATGCTTATAACGGTAGAAGGTAAGCCGGAATTTAATTAAATTTCTTCACCGAGGAGCAAGGAATATCTCGTGGTAATAGAAGATATGACTAATCGCAACCCCATTGGCCACAGTTAATGTTGGTTTAACGCCCCCCAATGGCCACAGATAATGTTTGTTTAACGGCCTCAATGGCCACGGATGTTCTTTTACATATATTATATGCTATATGCTCCCGAATCCAAGCAAGGGATATTTTTTTATATTTTTGTTGGACAAACCGAATCCAGGCAAAAGTTAGTTTTGAAATTTTGACATGGCATCTTGATGTATCTTGTGTGAATTGTGATGTTAAAGAACATTTTTATCATGATTTAGATGAAGGATAACAATACTTAATTATATTATAAAATAATATTATACTAACCTCTTGTCATACACGTTCAAGATGACAGTTGACTTTTTTTATTTATTATTTATTTACTTATATATATATATATTTTTTTTTTCAAATAATGCCGTCGATGAATATGAGCCAGATCCGATGAACAACTCAAGAACACGTATTTATTGTGCTCATGATGGGACCGAAGATCCAGTGCAACACGAGCCGTTGGAACGTGATGGACGTTACAATGAATTGATCGTTCAGCGGTACACTAATGTGCAAGAGCCATACTGGCATGTAACCCGCCAGAATGACTTGATTGAGCACCAGTGGGGATTGCATGGAGGCGAAGATAATTAGAATGAGGCTTGTGGTTGAAGAATAAATTGTATTTTTTTTAAGTTTAAGTAATTCTATGTAGTGTGTTTTGTTTTTAAGTTTATTTGGTGAGTTTATGTAATTCTATGTAGTGTGTTTTGTTTTTAAGTTTATTTGGTGAGTTTATGTAATTCTATGTAATGTGTTTTGTTTTTAAATTTATTTGGTGAGTTTATGTAATCTTATTTCATGTGTTTAAATAAAGTACAAAAGAAATTAAATAAATAATTACATTAAAATTGCATAAGAAATTAAATAAAGTTCAAACCTAAAAAAAGAAAAAACATAAGAAATTAAATAAAGTTCTACTAGAAAAAAGAAAGAAAATACATAAAAATACATAAGAAATTAAATAAAGTCTCTCGAGTTAGGATATGTGGTGCTAGGATCTTGGTTGCCATGATTTGTGTAGCTAGAACCCCCTTGACTTGTTTCCGCATCTCTTGCACGCCTCCTACGCATGGCATCTCTTTTTTCCGATGTCCAAAAATATTTAGAATTCGGAGACAGTCCTACTAGAGACTTGCTCATAGTGTCACGATCTGCTTGAGCCATCCTTTCTTCTCGAAGCAATTCATTTTCTCGATGAAGTGCTTCTCTAACCAGCTCGTTCTCTCGATTAACTACTTCTCTTTGTCTTTCAGCCGCCGCATCACGGGCCTCAGTAGCTGCTAATATTGCTGCCATAGCAGCAACTTTTTCCTCATCTCTAGCCTTTTCTCGTGCCAAGTTTAGTTCACCTTGGCGAGCAAGTTCCTCCATATATTTAGTGTAGTCATTTTTGGAAGAACTACCTTTTTTCTTTGACGCCTTTTTACCTAGAGGCCTTAGGGACTGACGAGTCGATTGGGTCTCGGGCACTTGTTCAGCCGTCCCTTCCGTGTCTTGAAATGTGTCGGCTTCTTGTTCGGCCATGTCTGGTTCTGGAGAACTATGTAGACCCATACCGTGCATGACAACTTCTGGACCAGTTGCCACAATTTTGTATTTAGGGCAATCTTTGACAATTTGCCAACATTCCAATCTATTGAATGATTTGTTCCCGTTCTTTGAATTGTAGAATGCTTGAGCTTGTAGTGTCTATAAAAAAGTGGGATAACATAGTGTTAAAAAATGCGGGTGTAACACAAATAAATAAATTCAAAATATTAATACGGGTGGAATGCATATAAATTACATAAAAATGACATAAGAAATTAAATAAAAATGACATAAGAAATTAAATAAAAATTACATAAGAAATTAAATAAAAATTACATAAGAAATAAGATAAAAATTACATACGAAATTAAATAAATCAAAATATTAATGTGAGTGGAATGCATATAAATAAATAAAAATATTGTCACCTGATCCGCTAAACTTGTCCCACTACGGAGGTTACCGGAAGCATGAGAGATGGCGTTTTTCCAACAAGTAAATGATGCGTTGAGTTTTTTCCAACGACCTTGAAGACCTTGACTAGTTCTGGCGTTTTCTCCATGTACATCACAAAACGCTTTCGTAATTTTACTCCACATCTCTCGCTTATCCATCTCATTACCCGTAATCGGATCATGAGTAGTGTGAACCCAACATTCACACAACGTAACATCTTCAATAAGCTTCCACGAAGACATTTTTTTCTCTCAAATTGTAGAAAATATTGATATGTAGAAAGTGTAGAAAGTGTAGAAAATATTGTAATGTGGTGTAAAGGTGGAAGATGAGGGTTAGATATTTATAGGAAAAAAATATAAATTTTTTAAAATTTTTCTGTATTTTTTAAAAATTTTCTGTATTTTTTAATAATTTATAATAAATTTTAATTTAGTTAATTAATCTGGACCGTTGGATTTGAAAAAAATTCAAATCCAATAGCTAAGATCACGCCACGTGGCCAACGGTAAAAAATCTGACCGTTGGGGCCTTTTATTTAAATTTTTTTTCGTCTAAAACGTGGACCGTTGATCTGTGATCAAACGGTCCATTTTAAAACTAATTTTTTAATTTTTTTTACCGTTGGAAATCCAACGGTCTAGATAAACTAGCCATTGGAAATCCAACGGCTCAGAGATTGCCTGGGACGGGACACAAGTGGGCTGACAGCCCCACCTTTTCCTTGTCGGCTACTCGCCTCAGCTCCCGCGTGTCGTGCACGCGCCGTGTATTTTGCCCAGTTCCTGGGTCTGTCCGAAACAGGCTGGGCTGGCGCCTGGCTTGGGCTGGGTGCCAGTCAGCTTTGTGGGGTGGAGCAAATGGACTGAGGATTAGTTTGATTTTTGGACTGGGAGCTGGGACATTTGGAATGGGGTGGAATTGCTCTAAGGGGTGCACCCCGAGTGCTGAGTAGATACAAAATGATAGCAAATGCAAAAACGGTTAATCCCAACTAATATAACACACCAGCTGGGCCACGACACCAACAAAAAGATGCCCAATACAGTACAGGCCCAGATTAAATAAATAAAAGTTTAAATATATTTTTTTTTTTTGGTGTGACACCAACAAAAAGATGCCCAATACAGTACAGGCCCAGATTAAATAAATAAAAGTTTAAATATATATTGTTTTTCGAAAAAAAAAACGAAAAAAAGGAGAAAAGGTTTTGCTATTGATCATCCTCCCAATTTGCTTGCTGAGTCAAAAAGCCGTTCCGCTGATAATTGGGTGATGATTATCCAAAATATCTTGCACATTCGCTGACCTCATTTTCCATTTTGTTAATGGAGCTTTACAAGTGCTTAACAGCTCATTAACGTTACATCTCTATACTTAATTATTTTAGTTTGATAATATCTTTGATTAGGGGACAACTAATTAGCATATCATATCTTCATACGTATTTAAGCACTGGAAATGGCTTCATTGAGGCGTGAAATTGTTGTACAGTACTAAAAAAATGCTATTTGACATAAGCAGTCTACTCATACAAAAACACTTGAATTGGCTGTACCACTTTTTTTTTTTTTTACATGTATCCATATTTATTAGTCACGACCAACTAAAGTTAAAATTCCATTAAAGCATGTTTCCACGGGGTTCTTCAGAGAATTGTGTTTTCATGGGAGTGCACAAATACCTTTGTTTAAGAGAAGATGACAACTCAATCAGATCTTCTTGTTTGCTTACTTTGCATCGCATTTGTATGCGATGGTAGTCGATTTGATTCCGATAGCCAGCTGGTGTATAAAAGAAAATCTCAATTTTTCTAATAAAGAAATCTTGTGGGAAACGAAGAAGTAATAAGCACATAAGTTCTACAAACAATTTATTCATATTATAACACGAGTTACACAGAATAGTTAAGTCAAATAATTATAAGCCGTCCATGAAATTTAAAACTTGATATGCATATTAAGAAATTAATAAGTGCGTTAGAATCCATCCCACATTTCTTTGCAGATCCAAACGAAAAGATGCTTATAACGGTAGAAGGTAAGCCGGAATTTAATTAAATTTCTTCACCGAGGAGCAAGGAATATCTCGTGGTAATAGAAGATATGACTAATCGCAACCCCATTGGCCACAGTTAATGTTGGTTTAACGCCCCCCAATGGCCACAGATAATGTTTGTTTAACGGCCTCAATGGCCACGGATGTTCTTTTACATATATTATATGCTATATGCTCCCGAATCCAAGCAAGGGATTTTTTTTTATATTTTTGTTGGACAAACCGAATCCAGGCAAAAGTTAGTTTTGAAATTTTGACATGGCATCTTGATGTATCTTGTGTGAATTGTGATGTTAAAGAACATTTTTATCATGATTTAGATGAAGGATAACAATACTTAATTATATTATAAAATAATATTATACTAATCTCTTGTCATACACGTTCAAGGATGACAGTTGACTTTTTTTATTTATTATTTATTTACTTATATATATATATATATATATATATATATTTTTTTTTTCAAATAATGCACTTATTAACCACCTACAGTCCAACTAGATTGTTTTTTTTTTATGTGAGTCTTTTTCTTTTTAATTTTTTAAAATTCTTAGAGCAATTTGAGTATTATGAAGCTTCATCACTTTCTTTGCCTTTTCATTTTGTATGTACTAGTCTATTGCCCCAAGCTCACGTGTGTGGCAATTTTGTACATTTTATTGTCTACTTGTAATTTTTATTCTTCTTCTTCTTTTTTTTAATATGTTTTTTATTTAAACAAATTAAAGAAATAAAAGAAGAAAAACTACCCACTACGTTGGTGGTTTTATTTTGTAAAATCTTAATTAGGAAGGGGCAACTTTGGAATTATGAATCCACATCTAACACGAGTGAGTCCACAAACCACATCTAACACGAGTGGGTTGATAATCTATACTATTAATTATCACTACTAATTAATAAAACACTCATTGTCAACCAAAATCCTATGAAATTACCAGTTTAACCCTCTAATTAAAACAGAACATGAATAAGAAATATGAGTCAGAAATGTCATTTCACACAACTAAATTTTACCTTTTTTTTCAAAGCCTCACTTTTGTTACACAATATTTACATAAGAATGACAAAACAATAATTATGTAATATTAAGATAAAATATGCACTTATTAAGAGAAATTATCTCCCCATCATTTTTTCATACTTTTTTAAAATTTTTATGTAATATTTAGATAAAATATGCACTTATTAAGAGAAATTGTTCCACCATCATTTTTTCATACTCCTTTTAAAATTTTAAAAACTAATCACACTCTTTAATAAAAAAACAAAAAACAAAATGAAATTGTTCACACACACACTATGTGCTCATTGGCTACTATTATTTAATCACACAAATTTGTTTAGGTGCAAGTAGTACTATCACGTGCAATAACTCTTCGTTAATTTGTTTTTTATTTTTCTATTAGTTTCTTCTTCATTACATTTTTTGGAAAGGAATCATCTTCGGATCTCTTCCATCAAGTCCACAAAATCAATGAATCTGGATCCTTGAAGTTTGAATAAACAGCTAAAGTTATTATAATTTTTAAAGAAGTTCTCTATTTTTAGCCGTTTGATCAAATTTCAAGGGTCCAAATTCATTCATTAGGTGGATTTTGTGGAAGAGATTCATAAATGATCACTTTCCTACTTTTTTACTAGATAAGGAGAAAATTTTTATTCCCAAAACGCAATAATTTGAAAATATTTACGTGCCTAAGAGTGTTAATATAGTAATTTTAGTAAGGAACTTTTTTAGGTGCGACATCATTTTCATTTAGTCAAAAATTAGTTTGACAAAAGTTGTTGAAATTGCAGCGAAATAAAACCCCTTCATCCGGTGGCTATTAATATTATTGCCAAAAAATTAATAAAGAAATAGTAATGGTGCAGTCTGCATTTCTCAATAAACAAAAGAATGTAGGATATCTCAAATTCGATGTTTCGAGCTGGTAAGTTTACTTAACTGTAACGATGGGCAAAATGAAATTTTCTATAACTTCTCTGGTTCGAAAGAAATAGATAATTGTATTTTACCATTAGTTGTCCTATTTAAAAAATAAATAAAGAAATAGTAATTATTAGAGGAAAATAATGGAAGAAAGCATTCAAATTGCGATGCAGGACCAGTACTAGTGGAGCGTGTGGTCAGAAATGAAAGGAGCAATCGGAGAAAAGGAAAATAAAAAGGGTAAAAAGAGCAAAAGATAGAGGCCACAGAAGTCGAACACGTGTCAGAAGGTTTGAGGCTCTGTTAAATCAGGTCCCCACCCACCACAGACCAACCTTATCGTGACAAAAGTGCCCCCACAAATCAAAATGCGGCAACTTTCCTTTTCGTCTTCCCACGCGAATCTGATTCTCTCTGTCCTTTGTCCATATACGGCTATTCTTAGCGAGGATTCTTGCCAGATTTTCTTTACGAGGATTCTGGAAATTCTTAAATTATATTCGTTCATCGTATATTGTATATTTTGTAATAAAAAATTATTATAAATTTTTTAATTTAAAATTAAATATAAACTGTACTTGACGAAAATTGATCACGTAATACACAATGAACATATATGATTGAATAATCTTGAAATTCTCACAAGAGAATCCAGGAAGTATCCTCTCTCGGCTATTCTATTCTTAAAAGACTTCACGGTCAATGTTTAATGTAGAAATATAAGCGTCTTGTCATTATATTGTTTTGACTTTAACAAATTTATACAACTTAAAAAAAAAATATTTAGGGAACTTTTGAAATTGGACTCTCTACGAACTATATGAGACTTCATTTTTTTCACAATGATTTATAATGTCAATATTAAAACTGATGTGTAATTGTAAAGTAACAGAAAATCTATAAAGAATCTCATTTTAAATGAATTCTCCTAATATTTTTTAAAAAATAGAATGTATCATCGACGAATTTAAGCCACTAAAAAGTGATGTGTACTAGAAATTGTTGTATAGTTGGACTTTTTGCACAAGCGTTCACTATATATAACTTTTGAATTTCGAGCCAAAACATTAACCTTACAATGTTACCATTTATAAGAAAAATAGTTTTTGCAAATCATTTTTCTACTCTTACATATTTATGCTTAATGATGGCATTTAAAATTAAATAGATGAAAAATAAAACCTATGAATAAAAATGAGTGGGTAACCAGAAAAAGGAAAATGAATTGTCCATTTTTCAGAGAAGTAGGATTCTCTCCCTTTCAATTCCATTCTTCTTTCTTCCTTTCCTCTCTCATTCTTCTTTTTTGTCTGTCTCTTTTTAAAGAAGTCAATACAAAATGTTGAGGTGATTTAATCGTAACCGTTTAAATATTAAAAAAAAAAAGAGTTTTGAAAGGAAGAAAATCCTACTCTATTTCCATAACGATGGATATATTGATTGCATACGTTACCAACTCTCCAATTTTCGATTTACCAAAACAGAAAACATTTCCAAACAATTTTCGATTATTGTCGTTACGAATTTTCCAATTTTCGGGAAAATGAAATAACAGACAGAGCAAGTAACGCATGACCGCGAATAGGTTTTCTCGTTCAAAGGCCCAGCGGCATCCAACAAACCTCCTCGCCAGCCTAGCAGGCTATACGGCGTAGGGCTAATACCGTCTTTCCACTATCAGACAGGGGCAAAATAGTCAAAGAAGTCTCACGTCACCTATAAATAAGCCCCATAGCTCTCTGGTTTTCAGAAAAACAAAACAGCCAATTGAGCAATAAGCAGCAATCAAAATCCCCTAGGGTTTAAAGTTTTAATCCGGTTCCAAATCGCTTTGAGATCTCAATTTTCTCGCCGCCCGCTGGTTCGGTCAATTTCGGTATCGATTCCCAAATCCTAGGGTTTCCTTGAAGCTTGATAGCCATCGTCCGGTCCTCTGAAGAGAGTGCCTAACAATTTCGCATATTTGTGAGTGAAATCGTTGTTCTTTTCCCTGAATTGAATTTGTTGCTTTTTACATTAAATTATGCTTTGGTGATTTGAATATGTGGTTTGAATGGAAAATGACGAAGCTTTGATAATCTGTATACGTCTATACTTATTTGTTAAATAAAGCCTGTATTTTGATGTAAATTGTGTTAATCATCAATCTGGGTCTGGATTATTGGAGCTAGATTGAGATTTGTATCATAAATTAATTTTTATGGAATGGGGGTGAATTAATTTGCTCAATGATTATATATATATATATATACGTATTACATTTTCATGTGGTGATGCACTTAAATCTGATTGTTCGATTAAATTTGTTTATGATATTGCGATGGTTTTGTAAGAAAGCAGTAATTTTTGACAATTTTCATTTTATTTTTTGGTCTAATTTGTTGTTTTAATTGTTAAAAGTGTAAATTATATAACTTTTGGCAAATGTGGTATGTAATTATTGCAAGAATAATTCGAATTCCGAGCTATAACATATAGATTTGATCGGTTTCATGCGCTACATGCTCTAGTGTTGAGAAATTTTGTTGCTTTTGTATCTGATTACTGATATCTTGATTGGTTTGGTATGAACAGGAAGAACTGAATGACCTGATGGAGTCCAAAGGTGGTAAAAAGTCTAGTAGTAGTAGTAGTAAATCATCATTATTCTATGAAGCACCTCTCGGCTACAGCATCGAAGACATCCGACCCAACGGTGGAATCAAGAAGTTCAGATCGGCTGCTTACTCCAACGTAAGTGTCCCGTTTACTAGTATTTTTATGTATGCTGTTGTGCTGTAGAGTTGGGTTATGGATTCCTAGCTGGTTAAATTGTACATGAAAAATGCTAACTTTCTGTTTCTATCTTTGTGCAGTGCGCTCGCAAACCATCCTGATATTCCTCAGTTGGATTTTTAACCACGAGACGTGGTTTCTGTTTTATTGCTTTCCTAGGTGTTTATTTCCGTTTTCTTCAATCGACATCTTCCTCTCTTTCTCTCTTTTGCGACTGTCATCTCTTTGCAACTGCAATCTGCTTTGATCCTCTGATCTTCTTGCAACTGTAATCATTCCTGTTAGTCAATATGGCCATGGAGGGATCTGCTATTGGATTTGAAGGTTATGAAAAGAGGCTAGAAATAGCATTTTTCGAGCCGAGTATCTTTCTCGACCCTGAAGGAAGGGGTCTTCGGTCTCTGTCCAAAGCTCAGATAGATGAATTTCTTGACCAAGCTGAGTGCACCATCGTCTCGTCATTGTCGAATGACGATGTTGACTCATATGTTCTTTCTGAGTCAAGCCTCTTTATTCATCCATACAAGATGATCATCAAAACTTGTGGCACAACCAAGTTGCTCCGTGTGATCCCGACTGTCCTGCAGTTGGCTGAAACCATTTCCCTTGCTGTGAGATCTGTGAAGTACACTCGTGGGAGTTTCATTTTTCCGGGAGCACAGACGTACCCTCATCGTAGCTTCTCAGAAGAAGTTTCGGTCCTCGACAGCTACTTCGGGAAGCTTGGGTCAGGAAGCAGGGCGTATGTGATGGGCAGGTCAGACGGACCTCAGAAGTGGCATGTGTATTCTGCGACTGCCGAATCAGCAAGCTTCGTTGAACCTGTGTACACTCTTGAAATGTGCATGACTGGTTTGGACAGGGGAAAGGCTTCTGTATTCTACAAATCTGAATCGAGCTCAGCCACAACAATGACAAACGAATCTGGTATCCGAAAAATCCTTCCAGATTCCGATATTTGTGATTTCGAGTTTGACCCCTGTGGTTATTCCATGAATTCCATCGAAGGAGCTGCAATTTCGACCATTCACGTCACACCAGAAGATGGCTTCAGTTATGCAAGTTTTGAAACCGCTGGATATGATCTGAAAGATGTAAACTTGAACCAGTTGGTTGAGAGGGTATTGGTTTGTTTCCAACCAAAAGAATTCTCCATAGCTGTGCATGCCAATGTTGTTAGCAAGTCACTCCAGCAACATTCTCTCGTCGATCTGAAGGGATACTGTCGCGAAGAGAGCAGCCACGAAGAGCTTGGACTGGGTGGAGCCATTGTCTACCAGAGGTTCCTGAAGACTGAGCGGTGCGGTTCTCCTCGATCAACTCTCAAGGGCTGCTGGAGAGAGGAAGAAGAGGAAGAAGATTATTAAGCACAATTGACTAGTAGTTTAGTTACATTGGTCATTTTTTGGATTTATGAATAAATTACCTGTCAGCGACGGCCTGATAATGGTAATGGTAGTCTGAAAGTGTTGTCTTTGATTAATCTTTCCGTTCATGTTGAGTGTTGTTTTCGCATGATACAGCACATCAAACCCTAAGTTGGATTTAGTTATTGTATTCGTAAGAGGTCCTGTCACCAGATCTGATGTTGATCTTCAATGCTTGGTTATATGAAAGCTATGTTTTGTTGTTTCTCCATTGCTTTGTTGAGCGACTTATTATGTACGTGGAATCCATCCCGACTGCCGACTGCCGACTGCCGACTGCCGACTGCATCGTATGCGAAAATGAGGTTGTGATTGGTTCAATTTGTTTACCATTTATTTACAGACGTTATTTTTTTTCTGTTGCCTTTTTATCTTCCCGGACATTGAACCCTGCATGAATGTTGAAATCGGAGTCTAGGGTTTTGGCGGTTTTATGGAGTTTTTATTTTGATCCGGGACGCCGTGGTAGCTTCCACGTTGGCAATTTTATTGGTTCAATCTGTATGAACTGTGAATACGTGAGATCAGGGGCGGATGTATATCAGGACCACCCGAACTTCGTGTTCATTTTGTGTCCATCAAATGTTTGATGTAATAACTGTTAGACATATCTCGATAGGTTTTGTCTACAACACTAATCAAATTCTCTTCACTCATCAGATTAATTCGGTCTATATCGATATCTGTTGACGCGTGCACAACATGGTTTGGCTGGTGAGACCAGCTCACTAAATATTCAACGAAATGTCTTAGTGAATCAATTAAAATTTAATTTTGTTTGCACGCTTCGGCTCCTTTTCTATATAAAAACTTGAACTTATAACATTGAAACAGTGAGACTTCGAAAAATTTGAATTCTGAATCTGCCACTATGTGAGGTGTTGGACGGACTGTCATATGGCGTTGGTTTTGAATCATTTTATTATTCTGTTCATGTGAGAAAAACCCATTGCCCTATCGTAGAGGGAGCAGAGGCCCAAGCGCAAGCTATACACATTGAAATGTGTGGCCCTATCTACTAGCTAGGGACATTTGAACCATTCTTTCTTTCTGTGAAAGCTTCCCGTTGGAGTTGGCTCTATCAAGGATCTTTAAGGCCAAGGCTTTTTTAGTTACTATTACTACATCACCATCTGGTGTTGTTTACTAATTTCTTTATATTTTAACATTTGAATTTATTTGATAATACTAATATTTAAATTTACAGTATGTCAATTGTAAAACAACAAAGTATTATTCCACTAAGTGACGTCAATTGGACGAATCCTAGAACATCAATTTTGCGTCAAGTATTTCATTGATATTGATCACTAATATTATCACATATAAATTAGTAAAATCACATAATTATGTGTGACTGTCGCACTAAAAAACTTCTCAACGTAAGATATGTTTAGTTATTCTAGAACCAACTAGTTGGATACTTGTTTAAATGAGTAATTCTGGAACCAGCTAGTTTGAAATAAAATCCCAAAAATCCTAATCTTTTTATATATTTTTTTAATTAAACATAAAACACATTTACAAGACTTTGTTGTTTTGTTTGTGAGTTATGGAAGCCAGCTAAGTAAGGTTAATCCCTTTGCAAAAAGGTGATTTAACTTTTGATTATTTTTAACGTTTTCTTTCCAGCAAATCTTTGTTTGGTTTGTTTTTAGTAGGTAGTGTTGTCTAACTTTTACTTTATATTTAAATGGTTGTAGATGTCCCCTCCTTTTATGGATAATTAGTCCCAAAACTTGTTACATCAAAACCAAATTATTGACAAGAAGTGGATCTTGCGCATAGCATTAGCTTTCTTTTGATATCATCAACTTTGTGAACCCGACAAGTTGGATGGCTACCAAAGAGAGAGCCCTTACTTTGTCATCTTTATTTTGTGAGGCCAAGTTTCCATCCTCTTGTTTAAATCACAAACATACTTGCATTCGTCTCTCCAGCTAGTTACTGATTGAAACGAATCGTACTATGTTTGTAATATTGTTAATTGTTTAGACTGCGTTAAGTACGATGTTAGGTTTTGTTAGCTGCAATCGCTCATGCGCGAGTGGAGATTGACTCAAAGGTGTTGTGGGTTGGAAAAAATCTTATTGATTAGCTTAGCATCAAACAAACTTTGGGTGAAATTAATTAAAAAGAGAAAAAAAGTGGACTATATAGCATATTCCTTTTAGGATGAGCCTTGGTGCAACGGAAATGTTTCTTTTTTGTGATAACAAAGTTACGGGTTCGAGTTGTAGAAATAGTATCTTTGCAAAGTAAGGATACGAATGGGTACAATAAACGTTAATTTTTGACCCTCGTAAAACAGAGAATCTTTTTGTTTTCGACCGTCCCTTCTATGGCATATTCCTTTAAAAATAAAAAATAAAAGATAGCTACTTTCAATTTCTTCCACCCTTTTTTGGGTGGTATAGGAATATAGATAGATTTTTTTATTTATATGGGGTTATTAGCAAAAAGTCTTCTGTGCACTCCTAAAGGAAAGAAAAGATGGTTTATGGCGTGTATGGCATCCTAAGCTTTAGATGGCACCATTTGTAAAGGAATTTATTCCATGTTAGCCATCACCAGAAGTGGGATTTGAGAAATTTGTAAAAAAAATCCTTCTGGCATCCATTTTGAAGCCCTTAAAATCCTTTAAATAACATTTTCATTTCAAATTTTCCCTATACCAAGCGATATTAATTAAGTAGAAGATTTGAACAAAATACATTCAATATAAGGGTAAATGCTCTTGATCACTTCACATAAATATTCACCATATATTAAGATGTTTGGTTAGACCTGCTAACAAGTGTGTTACCTTTTTGCACTTGAGTTGGAATTTCCTCGCCTTCGGAAATGACTTTTGGTAATATATGAAGGATACCTATACATAGATGACAAGGAAGATTGGCCCCTCGTGAGAGAATCATATACATGGTGGTGGAACAAGATGGACAGTGATATCATACACATGGTTCTTTGAATTAGGTACAATATCCTAGTGGGTGGGGAATACATTCAGAAATAAGCAAGTCCTCTTTGTAAAGTAGGGTTTTGTAGAGAGATGGAAGAGAGGGAGTGGGGTATAGGATACAATGTGGGGTTAGGGAGTCTCCTGTACCAGTTCATAATTATCCTACTCTTTTGAGATATAGAACCAAAAACACGACCAAATGCATGTGGCTTTTGGTGGAAATTGTTCAAAAAACAGTGGCCATGCACTTGGAACAAACCAAGCCAACTTAGTCAAGTGGTAAAAAGAACAATAATTTCCTACTCATTTGGGGAGAGAGAGAAAGAGAGAGAGAGGGAGAGAGAGAGAGCGCCTCTTTTAGTAGTGCTGCATGTCTTGATTAGGAATTGTGGTCAACTGTCTCTTTAAACTCGTTTGTTTGACTCCCTTTTTGGCTCCAAAGAGGACCATGACCTTGCTGGGAAGCTTTCCTTCATTTGTTTGTTGGACATGGATTCTGTTGATCAGGGAAGTGGTGGGAAAGGGTTTGGAAAGGTAATTAAAATGTTATAACTGTGGTAGGGATAGTAATTCATGTGCGGTTGTCAACCATTGATGAAAGTGACTGGATCATAGGCGGATAAATTGAAAGCGAAGTGATTAAAAGTTAAAGTTATGTTAGAACTATAGTTGTGTGTCCATGTGTAACTTTCGGCCCTTGATGTAAGCGAGTTCGACAATTTCATAAACGACTGGCATGAACTGGGTATAAAGCCAAAGAAAGAGACATGAGATGACCTAACTAACAAGAACAGAGATACCATATCTCTGTCTAAGGTGCAAGCAAGTGGAAATGGTATTTGTTTGGTTGTAGTTGTGTGATCTTAATCAATGGCCTGATGCTGTTCATCATGTACTGGTCTGCATCTGCATGTTCCAACCACGACGGAGGTAAGTGCGCGCCTGTCAGTGAACATGAAGGGGCCACGGACGAGAGGTAGTATTAGGATCCCTACTTGATAGAAACGCTTCCACTTATCATTCATCATTGCCATGCAATATATTTCTTCTCCTTCTTTCTTTTTTCATTAGAAAAATTCAAGAGCCATGTATCACATACCAAACGCAAAACCTCAAATGAAAAAATGACGGCTCTAAGTTAACAAGTCTTTATATTTTGCAAGGATTGGAAAGACTGTCTATCATATGTAGTCTTACTTTTACTTTGTAAAAAGAATGTTTCAGCAACTCAAACTTGTGACCTTTTGGTTACAAAAGAATAATCTAAAACCTCAATTGTAGAGTTATAATTATGTGTGATATATATAATCTATGCATTTAGGCCTTGTACTTTCTCTTTAAGTAGACAAATAATAAGGTAAACTTGAATGGTAAGAGGAAGAGTCATGACGCACGATTATGCATGGGTGTTCGGATTAGGCTTCAAACCATATACAAATCGACTTGAATTCAAATCTTTAGAGTGTACTGGTTGGAACAAAGTGTAGACAATGATGATGCTAGGCCTTTCGAGCGGTAGTGTATCAGATTCAAGCTTTCTTGTTTGAAGTGGCAAGTAGTGTACTATTTTGTATAACGTAGTTAAATTTAAGAACTAGCTCTATGTGCTTCCTCACCGGACCTCTCTTTGATTGGTCTCATTGTTGAGGATTCCAGAGCGATTTTCTTGGAGATCACTAGAGTTAGTTTTACCCATATCAGATGCCAAGCAAACGAGGTGGCTCACAAACTTGCCTGTTACAGTCTCTTGTCTACTACACCCGCTCTTTGGTTTGAAGAACCACCAGACATTATCTTAGATGTTTTATTTGAAAATTGTTTTATCGGAGCTCTGATCACTCCCTTTGATGTAATCCTCTTTCTCTCATCAATATATCTATCGCTTTTATTAAAAAAAAAAAAGAACCGGTTGGTAACTTCGTTATGGTAGCCTATTTTTCTGATGGTAGGGAGATTCGCATATGCTTTTCAACCTCTATCTAGCCACCATCATATGATTCACAAACGATAAGAATCAAACTCAAGATATAGTTGTGTGAAATATAGATCATGAAATTTATTCCAACCTTGAGTCACCCAATGACGATTAACATGGGTTAGCTACAATAACAAAATTTTAGTTAGTATTATATATGCTCGTGCTATTCCAACCGTTGGATCAACATTACTATATAGAATCTCCAGATTGATAATCATGAAAGCAACAGGCTAATTCGTCCAAAGCAACATTTGAACATCTGGTCAACGTGCACTGTTTGGGGGGCGGGGTCCACATTACACGTGCAGCCATGTACAGCATATTACATAGGCCATAATTAGAAGTAGGATTCTCTTCCTTTTTATTCTCATTTTCTTTCCTTTTCTCATCTCACACATTATTTTCTGTTTCTATAAAAAATTAATATAAAACATTGACGTAATTTAATTATAATCGTTTAAGTAGAAAGAAGGAAAGGAAAAAGAGATTAGAGGCTCCCTATAATTAGGCCCTGCTACACTTGCTTTGGATTATTAGTTTTATTCTGTAGCAGCGGGTCCCGCGTTACCATTCCGGTGCAGTGCAGGCACAGGTAAACCTCTGTTTGCCTACAAGACCAGGACCGTTGATTCTTCACCACTGACATGTGGGACCCACGCATATTGCATAAAGTTTTATTTTTAGTCGAAAGAAAAAAAAAAGAAGAAAAAGAAAAAGCAGCGTTTGCTTTTGAAAGTTGGTGCTTTTGATTGTTTATTAGGAGACAGAGGCTGGTGTGGTAAGTGGAGACTAATTCTACTTTCATCTGTGATCTTTGCACAGTCAAACTTTGTGACGTGTGAGATTTTCTTGTTAGAATAATTCTACGTTTCTAATTATTAACGTAGGTTTCGCCAGCATTCGTGTGTACGCAACTAATCTTAGTATCATAAATAATTTAATCATTATTTGATTAACATATTCACATTTTCATGATGAAGTTTGGCTTCATAAACGCCTATTAAATCTGTTTTTATTGAACTTTTATTGGTTTCGATCTAAGTACTGTCCATAATGGCTTACAAGTCTGATGGTTTGTTGATAAAAATTAAAAACCGAAAACTTGATTTGATGATAGTCTTCTTCATGATAGACAATTTGGTTTTATTTCGGTAAAGTTAAAAACTTAAAATTAAACTTGTTTAGAAAATGCTTTTATATGATTGAAAGCACTTTTAGAAAAAATATTTTTGAAATTAATAGTTTGTAAAAATGTAAGCTAATTCTAGAAAAACCTTGGAGCACTTTCTGAAACTGAGAAAATGACGTAGAGGTTCGGGATCCCTTCACTACACGCTCAACTTTCTTTTTTTATTATAATTCATCAGAAAAATATGAGATGGAATATGAGAATCAATAAATGGCCAACTTAATGGAATGTTTGATTCCCAGGAAGCCGCTATGGAAGCTCAGAATATCATCTCTCTCTCGCTCTCTCTCTCTCTCTCTCTCTCAAAGCTGACCATGGTGAGTATTAGTCTTAATTATAACGTTTACAGTGCTTAACAGGTAATAATTCACTTGCTTTGCATATTATAATCGAAGGGAATAACTAATAAATATATAAAAGCATGCATGTAGCTTTTCTTTAACCCAATACATGACCGAAGGAATTTTCTTTGGATTTGCAATCATCTTTTCCAATTATCTAGTGACTGAGTTTGCTTTACATTTTATATTCTCTCTCTCTCCTCCCCCTCGCTCCCTCTCTCTCTCTCTCTCTCCCCTTTACTTTTTTTCTTTACTGAGGCAGTGGCAGCATGCCAGGCATGCTTCTTCTCCTTTAAGTGCTTTTTTCCAGCCAAACAAAACCCTGCTTCTTTCTTGGCTCTTGGGTCTGTTAGTAGGCTCTGAGTCTGTAAGTGAGTGAGTGCAATTCCCTGGATTTTCCTCCGAGGCAAAATCATCATACGCCTTGCAAACAAAACAAAAGCTTGAAACTTTCAAGGTTTTTGGATAAAAAGCTAAAAACCCAAGTTGGAGATTTTTGGTCTTCTGCAAGTTTTCAAACTGCTTGTTCTCCAGCTCCATTTTTGCTTCTTCGTGTTGGGTTTTGTTCATTTTTGGTGATTCAAATCAATGGAAATTTGGAAGGGAGGTAAAGCTTTGTGTTTTGTGGCCTTTTTCTGCTTGTGGAGTTGTGCGACTGGTTTGCTTTCTCCAAAGGGTGTTAACTATGAAGGTAACTGAGTTGTACATATTTTTTTGGACGTAACGATATTTTAAACTACCTTAATCTACTTTAGCGATATTGAAAAACCAGGACACGGAGTAGTCTCTTACCATTTGCAAACAATTTTTTGCTTGAATTTTTGCAGTGCAAGCATTAGTGGCCATTAAGGGAGCTCTCGAGGACCCTCGTGGCGTTCTTCGAAATTGGGACGAGACTTCTGTTGATCCCTGCATCTGGAATATGGTTACTTGTTCTCTTGATGGTTTAGTCATTGGACTGTAAGTAGTATTTGCTCAAAAACACCAAAAATACTAATTAGAAATTTGAACAATACACCATGCAATAATTTTCTTGTATTTATTTAAAAATAATAATGTTCTAAGCTGTAGAAATTGTTTTTGTGCAGGGGAACTCCAAGCCAGAATTTATCAGGCACTTTGTCCCCGAGCATTGGAAACTTGACAAATCTCCAGCTTGTGTGAGTATTGAGTGACCAGTTTTTATTGAAGTAATTACAAAATGGTAATCATGTCTAATTTACTAATTAACTCAGGTGTTTTGCAGTACATTTCAAGATAATCATATAACAGGAACAATCCCGGCCGAGCTCGGGAGGCTGCAAAAGCTTCAAACACTTGATCTCTCCAGCAACTTGTTGAATGGAGAAATTCCCAGCACTCTATCACACCTGAAAAGCCTACAATACATGTGAGTCGACTTCACAAATCATTCTTTTTCCAAAACTGAAATTCTTGTCGCGAAATGGTTATCAAACGGTGCCTTAAGAACCGAAAACATTAGTCACAGGGTTTGGAATTTGTGTTGCACGCAGGCGGCTAAACAATAACACTCTCTCTGGGGCAATTCCTTCCTCATTTGCTAACATGACTCAGCTGGCGTTTCTGTAATTCTCTCCCAACTTTACACTTATGAAATTTGTTATTCTTTCTGTTAATCCTGTTCAAACATGATCTGAATAAGGTTTCTGTGGATTTTCTGTAACTGTTTAGGGACATGTCGTATAATAATTTGAGTGGTCCGGTCCCAAGGTTTCCTGCTAGAACATTCAAGTGAGTTATTTCAGTTTTGTTTTTTTTCCTCCAAGTTTTTTTAATTTATTTCTCCCATTTTTCAATTTCGGAACAGAAGATGAACAACTTAAACTTACGTGGTTAGTTTTTGAATTGACAGTGTTGTGGGAAACCCTTTGATATGTGCCACTGGAAAGGAGCAAGACTGCTTCGGAACAACACGAACGCCGCAATCTTTGGCCTTGAATAATTCAACAAGTAATCATAGTTTCTGCTTGTTCATGGTTTCTTTTACCATTCAAAGTTTGAAGTTTTGTACTTTTAAGTTGTGCTCAATGATGCATCTGTTTTTAATTTCTCAAAATATAATTTATGTGCCATCATTGTCTGCTTTAAGGTTTTTGAATTTCAAAATCTGCTTTGTTCATGTTGTTCTCTTGCAAATTATGATCTTCATGATTCAAAAACTTTGTTGCAAAAACCCTAATGTGCTTTTCTTGATGTGTCAAGATTCTCAGCCCGCCGGGAGACCTAGGAGTCACAAAATCGCCTTAGCGTTTGCCTCGAGCCTAGGCTGTATCTGCCTTCTAATTCTCGGTTTTGGTTTCCTTCTTTGGTGGAGGCAGAAGCACAACAAGCAAATATTCTTAGATGTTACCGGTTAGTATATAAAAAGCAACTGATTTAATCAAATAAAGTGAAACAAGCTGTCTTTACTGACACTAATTATAAATTTCAGAACAACATCACGAAGAAGTATGCCTTGGAAACCTGAGATCGTTTCACTTCAGAGAACTCCAATCAGCAACACACAACTTCAGCAGCAAAAACTTGGTTGGCAAGGGAGGTTTTGGAAATGTCTACAAAGGATGTCTCCGAGATGGTACTGTGATAGCGGTCAAAAGGCTCAAAGATGCGAATGCCATAGGTGGCGAAATCCAATTTCAGACCGAACTTGAGATGATCAGCCTAGCCGTGCACAGGAACCTCCTCCGACTTTATGGTTTTTGCATGACTGCCAAAGAAAGGCTTTTGGTTTATCCTTACATGTCTAACGGAAGTGTTGCTTCGCGTCTCAAAGGTAACAAGCCTTCCCTCCATTCTGCAATTATGCAGTCTAACGTGATTGAGTTTAAATTAGAGTTAACATTCACAATTTACTTCCAACATCGCAGCCAAGCCGGCCCTGGATTGGAATACAAGGAAAAGGATTGCATTGGGAGCTGGAAGGGGTCTATTGTACTTGCATGAGCAGTGTGACCCCAAGATCATTCACCGCGATGTGAAGGCTGCGAATATTCTGCTAGATGATTACTATGAGGCTGTTGTGGGTGATTTTGGGTTGGCAAAGCTGTTGGATCACCATGATTCACACATTACAACAGCTGTGAGGGGCACTGTAGGGCACATAGCCCCGGAGTACCTCTCAACAGGCCAGTCCTCTGAGAAGACTGATGTGTTCGGGTTTGGTATCCTTATACTTGAACTAATATCTGGCCAAAGAGCTCTTGAGTTTGGGAAAGCAGCAAACCAGAAAGGAGCCATACTTGATTGGGTGAGCAAAGCAGAGATGTTTTCATTGCATTATTTTAACCAAATCAAATTCTTGCATTTGTTACCTAACTCAAGAATTTTTACTTCAGGTGAAGAAAATCCAGCAGGAAAAGAAGTTTGATGTGCTAGTTGACAAGGAACTGAAAAATGACTATGATGCAATTGAGCTCGAGGAAATGATTCAAGTAGCTCTCTTGTGCACTCAAAATCTTCCAAACCAGAGACCGAAGATGTCTGAGGTGGTTCGAATGCTCGAAGGAGATGGGCTCGCGGAGAAATGGGAGGCTTCTCAGAGAGCTGAATCGAATAGGTGCAGAGCCAATGAGTTTTCCTCCTCCGAACGGTACTCTGATCTTACCGATGACTCTTCATTGCTTGCACAAGCAATGGAGCTGTCTGGACCAAGATAATACTACTCTCCAAGTATCTAGAGAAACTGTCAAGTTGATAGTAAAGAATGAAGAATATGAGTCAGAGTTGAGGTTTGTTTGTATATAGCATCATAATGTTTTGTCATGTTGAACCTCCAAAGAGTTGTGTTAAGTTGGAGAGAAACTCTCGTGTAACCAAAGACACTATGACAAGCATCAATTGGACGGGTGATGTCACCAAGATTGTCTTGATTGCAGGAGAGAATCTCTCATTAATTTCGACATGTACATAAATCTGATATGAAAAACTAACATGTAAATTGACCGAGTGTTATATGCCTTGTTTTCGCCTCGTCTCGAGTGAAAAGGATTTAGAGAGAACTCCCCATTAGGATTAATGTCCTTGGGATTGAATTTTGATTGTTTTTCTTGATTTCTTGAGATTGTAAGAATGCTGTTACGCGTTTTGTTTTCTTGGATCTCTTGTTGTGTTTCTATATTCATCGTTGAAAAGACCAAAGAGACCTTTACCACGTCAGCGAAATTAACGTCTCTCTCAACCACACTGTAGGATGATTACAGGTGTGAGAATAGACACACTGTAGGGAGTAATAACTACAGAGGGCGTAGCTAAACATAAGCCAACTACTTTCTGGCACACTAAAAAATCTCTTCAAATCGAGATCGAGTTTTCAACGCATACTAAATGCAAACTATTTCATTATTCTTTTTGTTTATATTATATGATTGAACGGGACTTCGTAGACAATTGCTAACAAACTGTCATCTCTTACGGGAACAACAAAACCCAATTGAAAGGCAAAGGCCAGCTCTCTCAGACAAACAATCAGACTCCAACCTAATCTTGGATGAAGATAACTTCTGCTTCCGGAGATGCCCGTTTAAACCTCGCCAACTCAATCAACATATTCAACTGTCCTTCCAAAACATACGCGCAAGGCGTAACGCTCATCATCTCAAGCACGGGTGATTTCTTCAACAGAAATTTCATGAATTCCATCTCGTGTGGCAATCCGGACATATCTGTCATCTTCACAACTGTGAGCCTTCGGAATGTGCAGTCGGAAGGGCATTGTTTCTCCCAGAAATCCAAGTCGGACGCTTCTATTGCTGCTAAAGTATTTGAAGATCCCTATGGTGGCAGTAATCACAATTAACAGAAATGTAAAACTAAGAACGTCCAACAAAAGAAGAAGGAGGGTAACCCTTCAATATGTTCACAATAACTTACCGAGATTTGAAGTTCCTTTAAGTTGGGAGCGCTCGTAATCAAGCAAAGAACAACTAGTATCTCTTTCATATCTTCGAAACTTACTTGATATAATTCGATAATCTTTAAACGGTTGTAAGTAATCGGAAGAATTCCTAGGTCATTACCTATACTCAAATACTTGAAACATGGAAAATAAACAAAAGAACGTATCAATGTCAGAAACATATATGTGCTACTGCTACTCGAGATTAAAAGAAAGGAAGAATTAACAAAACGGAAGCATTTGATAATGTTACCTTTGTAAAGTAGATATGCCCAACAAGCCTCTCAAGAAGTGGAATGCCACCAAGAAACTTGACAAAGTTGCAATTTGAACTTTGTTCAAAGTGCTCAGCAATGTCGTCAGTCATATACATGGCAACAGATATGGCAACCAAAAGCGGCGTATTTTCAAGACAGATATCCTTAAATTCGCCTTCAAGACACAAGTACCTGAGATTTGGAGCGCAGATGTTTAGAGCTAAGCTATCAGAGTATGACAAAGCCAGACTCTCAAGTAGCGGGCAACTGGAAATAAGACTTTCAATTGCATCAGGAGTAACCAAAACCTGATGAAGATTGAGGCCCTTCAAACACAAAAATCCTTTAAAAGCAGGAGGCGGATCCAACTCGCAGCGAAATAGCTCCAAACGGGTCAATTTTTTACAATAAAAAAGGCACGAAGGCACCCTAAACCACTCACCTTCCCCCAACTCAAGAACCAGTTCTTTGACATCATTCCTCGAAAGGAAAAGTATCCATTGATCTATATCCGGGCAGCTCTGCAAGTATGAAGTCCTAAGCTGGAACTTGTGAATGGGTCCTTGGTGAAGAAAGAGTGCCTGAGTAATGAAACGTATGAGGCTTTTTTCAACAAGAGCTCGGTCATTTGATAGAGTGACACATTTTTCGTCGAATGAAAGATGAGTGATGGTAGTCCATTTGTATCTCCATTTCGTTGATAAACAGCTAGTTCTTACAGCATCTCTTATTGGCAGACGCGTGAGAATGCTCTCTATAATGGCCTGAGGCAAATTGCTTATCAAATCACAACCCGAAAAATCGCCCATTTGTTCTGTACTCGAACTCAATCGACTACAAAGCAATGTAACAAAAGCAATCAGCAGCTGAAGGGCCTTACAGAAACTGAAATTCCACAACACAATTACACTCATCAAACTCCAAAACCCCACAAGAAGATAAAAATTTGAGGAAAACCCACGAATTCCCGGCGTGTATTCGATTTGCTTATGAAGAACAAAACAGGAAAAAGTCAAGAAAATTCCAACTTTCAAATTTACAGAAATTCACCATTAGAGTGAATTTAATCATTATTCATAAAGCAAATCGACAAAGAACATTACTTTTTGTGGCTTTTTTTTCCCTTGTCGATTTTCATCAAACCAAAGAAAACCCATCAATCAAAATTCTCAAAAATCCAAACAAATCCAATTGAATCAGGGATCGGATATTTGGAACGGAAAAATAATGAAAGCAATTCACACAAGAAAATACATGAATATAAAGAAAAGGAGAAGTGTCAGATACCTGTGGGCTGTGGAGGAGGATATGAAGGAGAGTTGAGGTTCGGCGTTACGGTTTGGAATGTATCTCTGTGGATGTGGGGATCAGTCGGTTTAGACTTTCGAGCTCGCCTCCTTTCACATTTCCGACTTCCTTTTCTCTCAGCGTGCCTACTTGGCCGTTGCTGTTCAAGTTTTTTTTTTTAATAAATTATTTTGGGTTTTAGAAGTCAGCATCTGGTAAAAATAAACGAACTTTAACGAAAAACTTCTGTACTGTTTATTTTAACAAAAAATCACATTTTTATATTAAAAAATCAATCATGGTACTATACATTTTATCCTTTATTTTGTCCTTATCGTTAAAACTCAAAGTTTTCAAACCTTTTTCATTAGTCTTCCTTAAAAGTAAAGAGTTCGAATCCTCAAAAGAAAATTCATAAATACTTTTTTTTTATTATAACTTTTTGCATATTCACATTTAATCAGGCAAAAAGTAAATAACAATGTAAAATATATAAAAAAAATTGTTATTAGCATTCTAAAAATCTAATTTGACACTCTAAACTTTCTATAATTAGAAATAAAAATACGTACAATAAGATTTTTGAATTGCTAATAAAAAATTTCATGAAGAAAAATGATGATCAGTCATTTTTAAAACAAATAATTTTTTTGACGAAAGAGATGATATGAACAACATTTGAGAACAACGTGAGGGATAACATATTTCGAGTTTTAATGCGAGAAACTAAATGAAGATTTTCATATGCATCATGAATCATTTGCTATAAAAACCTAAAAAAAGTCTAAAACTTTACAAAATGTTAAGTGGACCTATTTTATATAAATACTAAAAACAAAAGGTAAACTAATGAAAAAACTTTGAATTTTAACAATAAAAACAAAATAAAAGGTAAAGTGAATAGTAATAAGATTAACTTTTTAGTATAAAACTATGGTTTTTCGTTAAAATAAAGAGTACTGGGAGCTTTTCGTTAAAGTTCCCAAAAACAAAATGACACACAATATTTTATTTGAAATGCCAATAACAATTCCGTAAAACAAAAGACTTCACAGGTCCAAATTGTAATCGAATTTGAGAGCTAAAAATGATTTATTTATAAGTAAAGACCACTTCGAGTTGGCAAGTAATTGTAAATAATGCAATTTTAGATTACAGTGAAATTTCCCTATTTTCATATCTGCTTTGGAAACGTTAGGTCGTACCCAGTGCACAAGGCTTCCGCTTTACGCAGGGTCTGGGAGAGGTGAATGTCGGAACTAGCAAATTTCAAAATAGCCCCGCAAAATTTCAAAATTGCAAGGGCACCCTTCTCTACAAACTCTCAGATATAAGAACCAGAAAGCTTATGCTTTTGCTTCCACCAGCATCTCTATATGTTAAAAGTGTCTCTCCCGACCAGAAGGGTAGAACTGCAACAAACTTAGTTGTACCCAAAGAGGGGCAAATTAAAGTGAAGGTAGATGAGTCTCATAAAATTTTGAAATAACATCAGTTTCTAGTTAGGATACCCTTGTATATGATCACTCCTACAACTCCAACTGCCAGCGTTATTGCAAGAGGAACCGTCAAGGGTTCGGGTTGAGCTACGATGTTCTTCCTGCTGTTAGTTTTTACCGGGCGAGGTCTTTCCCCATTGCTGTCCCGGAGAAGATTGCTGAGATTGTCCAACTGATGCATGATTTGACGCTGTCCCCTCGCAATGCTTGACATCTGATAGAATGAGGAGGAAAAATGATTAGTCAAGAAGGCAAAATTATGATCATATGCTTCGCTACTACTTAAACGCGTGTCATTGTTTGTTAATCCTCACTTTCATTAACTGCCAGAATTTCGGTAGGAGGCATATGAGTACGAAAGTACCTCTTCCATTACTGAAGACTCCTTAGTCAGCTGTGAGGAAGAGGAGGAATTAGGCATTATCGCCCCAGTTAACGAACCGTTGCCTAGGCCAGAAATGAAGTAAGACGTGGGAGCAGAGCCATTGCAGTTTTCAGCTTGAAGAGCCATGTTTTTTTGGCTAGGAGAGTTCTTCACGGTCAGCTTGGAATTCAGCTCTTCGATTCGATTTGTAAACTCATCCATTCTATCATTCAGCAAAGACATTTGCTCTGATAGCTGAGTCACTACCCCCTGCAATAGCAAGGAGAAAGAAAAAGCAACAGTGATGAGTGATTATATTAACTTGCTGGGGATCCAAATGCCTAAAGCAGATAAGAAGCGTTACTCTACCTGGCTTGCTAGCGTTGTTGATGACTCTGTGTTTCTCTCATCAAACCTTTGACTGCTGGAAGAATATCCGGTAAGCTTAGATGTGCTTTTGTCCCGTTGGGTTGTATAGGATTGTGACATACCACTGTCCAAAATAAATTCAGGCTAAATTCAGTTTAAGGCAACCAGTGACCTTCGAATTGAAAATAAATAAAAAAGGAGATCTTGTGCTTAATGATGTCTTCTGAACAGTTACTATGCCACTTGAAAACACTGCTAGCTGACTATGACAAAATACAGACTCAAGTCTCGTATGGTAGATCTCAAACGCAGGAACCAGCCAGATTCGGTTTTCTATACCCTCACTAAAATGCATTGCACACATCTAAATTCCAATTTACACAGAACTAAACTAGACGTGAATTACAAAGATCAAACCTCTTGAGATTCTTATTTCTCATGGCAACTCTATCTGCAGTGGCTCTGGAAAGTGCTTCTTTGGGGCTTGAAACAAGATCCTCATCGAGGCTAAGCCTCGTCTTCAAATCATCTGGCAAAGCCTGCGAGATGATCAGATCAGGGAAACAGACGAAAGATAAGGCATCATACACTTTGGAGCTTTATCATAGCCGGATACTCGGTGCATAGAGGATAAGATGTAGTTATCATACCATGACCTCATTTACAAGCTTTTCCAGTTGAATCTGTTCAATGTACGTACGAGGAATGTATGAACCTTCCAAGCCAAGCTGCTCAGCAACACATCTTACAACTACCCGATCTTTTCCTTGCACCTTTTTGTCAATAAGCAGAAAAATTTGATAAATATGAGTTACAAAATAACTACAAATGAGGGTTTAAAAAGTAAAAAAGAAGAACAATAAGGTTTCCATTCAATGGACATGGTCGGAAATGTACAAAAAGAAGAACAATAAGGTTGCCACCTAATCAACCCTTAACCATTCATTCCTTCAGGCAATCAAGAAAAGAGAATAAGATTTGCAAGTGTCCATATCAAAGCACATACACAAGACATGAAGCATCTAAAGCATTAATAGGTTAACTTCAGTAAACAGAAAATAGCAGTACCTGAATATATCGACGATTTAGTTGCTCTAGCCAATCAATTTTTACACATACTCCATCATTGGAGAATACATGGCTGCTTCTTTTAAGGATAGTTGCAATGGTGTAGCCCAAGGCCATTAGTCCACCAAGAAGACGCACACTGACCTCAAAAGTTATTCTCGGTGATATAACAAATGGGTTATCTGTCACCCATTCCTGAAATATTGTCTGATTATGTAAGCCTATGCAAAGACATTTACTAAGGCCACAATTCACAAGTGCTTGGGACTCTTTTGACAATTTAGCTAATCCAATTTTAATCGTCAGTAAGTCCTATACAATCTTTCACATCTAAAACAAAATACAGAAACAAGTTTTGAAAGGCAAACCTCAAACATTAGACTATATTTCCCATCTTTATCCCGCATCCTCAGATATGATTGGCAAGATTCGGGATCTTCACCAGGTGGTAGAAGGTATATATCATAGGTCTCCTCCTTGGCTTCTGTGTGATCTTCAGAAAAAACAGCCTTAATTTGATCCGCAGACAAGTTCTTTGCTGACTACAAGAAATGGTAACACTTAATTGTCAATTTAAATGAAAATGAAAAGACTTAAGGTTAGAAATTAATACCAATGCAACACAATAATCGAAAAATGATAGGATATTATTAACCTTCAAAATGTAAGTGGGGCTCTGAAATCCAGTAAATGGGTTAAATTTGTTGATAATTTTTATATGTGCTGTTTGAAGGTCTGGCTCAATAAACGCCTTGTACATTGGATATACCTGTAGACAAAAAAGAAGTTCAGACTTCTGGAAAAGCATCAACTTATCAAGTGCTTAATGAAATGATACAGAGGGTTAAAAAAGTACAGTTTCAGATATTTGATGGATTATTTCTTCTGGTTCTTGGCCTGCTCTCTGTATATCCCGTAAAACCCTTTTGACAAGGTCAAAGTGAACACCACCTGTGACTGATACTCGTAAATCCAGAAAGGGTCGCAACTTTTCACTCAAAGCATAGATGCCCTCAATGATCACAATACGGGAACTTGGGACGTCAACTGTCCTGTCACCAGTAAATTCTACAATATAAGATTTAAGCTACACCAAAAAAAATATTGAAATTTGTACAAACTACAATCTCTTTGATGAATAATTTTACCAAGCTACTGTCCAAGCACCCAGGAAGCATGAAAGGCGAAGTTGCAGACCATAAAAACTAGAAATTATTAATTAACAAAAATACCAAACGTTACATAAAAAAAACATCAAAAAATTATCTGACTTATGAAACAAAGGGCCAAAACAAAAATTCAAGTTTTCAATAGGAAGCATAGAAAGGCTCTATAGGCTACAATTCTCAAAATGAAAAAACTGATATCTTCTTAATGATGCTTGTCCTTCAGATTCCCATGTACAATAAGCACAAAAGTATCACAATCCACTAAATCCATAACCAACAAGTAAAACACTCCAAAAATCACCATACAAATACTTGCAACAAAAAAAACACAAAGTTACAAATCCACATATAAGGGTTCTCCTGAAGTTTTAGGTGCCATATCTTCCCTAGGGTTCTACAATTCAAAAGCTTTGTCAAAGAAATCCAAGGATATGCTAATCTATCGAACCTGTATCCTGTCCGGGAACTAGACTTGAAGTCATAAACTGGAACCTCAACCTGCTTCCCTGCTTTTAAATCATTGACATTCTGGAGCAATGTGTCGTAGTCTGTCAAGCGTGGATCTGTTTTATATAAAAATATAAGTGAAAAGAAGAAAATATAATAATTATATAACCAAAAACATTGCGCACCATATTGTTCCCCTGCTTGAAAAAACTAGCCCTCAGTCATGCAAGGAACACAAACTTGAGCAGATTTATGAATAGTTCTCAAATTTAATATATGGATGGATGTCAATAAAATTTTCATGCCGTCCTCATCAAGGCTAGGTAAGCATTTCTACTAAGTCGGTATCATACGTCCATCACCATATAAACATGTATCACATAATGAATAAGGACCTTACATAATTTTCAGTTAGACTGCATAAATATTACACCGGAGCCTATCCAATTAGGAAAACTAATATAAGTACGCGTCTGTTATTGAGCTCCCTGAAAACATATACTAAAGCTTCATAACAAGAGAAACTAAGTGAGCTAATGATTTACCATCAAAGTTTCCATCGACAATTCGACTGGCATCATTGTAGTTGTCCATTGATATGACAGCAACGCTGGGCATAAAGTTGAGTATCTTTTCTGTAAATATAGTCTTTCCAGCCCCAGAAGGACCCGCAACTCCTACTAATATTATTCCGTCATTCTTTTGGGCCAACAACTGGCACGCACGGATTACTATAAAGAAACCCTTCTCAAATGACAAAGAACTTTGAATCGGCGCAATCTCGTAAGAAGAAGAATCCCTTCGCTTAACCAATCGAACTTGATCTTTTAAAAGGCCTTGCCGTCTTTGGTGTGAATCAGAACCAGACATATCTTGAGTCATTACCGTTATGCTGGCTTCCTCAGTTCCTCTGGTTGGCAAAAGGAAAAAAGAAGGTAAAGAGATATAAAAATGACAAAACAGCAAAAACATAAAATGAGACAACTAAAGAATGCAAGAGTGCATTGTGCAAGCTTAAGAGGCAAAACGTAACAATTAAAATTGCAGGTCACCACCACAACCTTCTTCATAACTAGAATGCATCTTCTTCTAGTTACCCCAAGAGAAGTAACATGCATAGCATGCATCTTCATCTAGTTACTCGAAGAGGTGTAACGCGTATGTGTGGACGCACACCTGGATGCCGATTGTGTTGGCATTTTGGATGTAAATTAAGAAATTTGAACGTCATACAAAAGTTAAGGAACTGCAATATTTTGGCATTAGCAGATATGACTTGCACCAAGAGACAATTTTCCAAACCTACGCCATTAACCAAAGATGGTTCGACTTTCCAAGGATCTCAGGGTATGGAATGCCTCTAATTAATGAACCAACAAGGCACTGACAAACGTCTGTATCATATAGCTATTTCCAGACTCCAGATTGAGAATTACTATACTGAGTCTTAGAAGAATCAAGAATTTGACAACAATACGCCTAAAACTTTTGTCTAAGATTTCGTTCAACTTGCTACAACCACAATACTCCTTGTTGCAGTAGGATGTAACCATAGGAACTGTAGACTCCAATGAACAAGGCATCTATATAACTACTAAGAAGTACACCAAGCAGAACTGTCATAAGCAAAAACTCAAACTTTAAATACAAAGATCATTTCTTTTGCGCTCAAAATCTTGACCCAAACAACATCCACCATCACAACAGCTTAAATTAAGGATCACCTACGTAACAAAACAGGCTCAAGAATCTGTTCTGAGTTCTGACACCCCCCCCGTGGATCTAAAAACGAGCGCACGAATCATAAAACAAAAAACAAAGGATTACCCAGAAATTGCAATGGCAAAACAAGCAGAACCCAATTTTTGTTGAGTAAAAATTCCAATGCCGGTGTGGATCAAAACCAAAACCAAAACCAATGTGTGTGCTTGTGGTGATGGGAGCAGTAACGGACTCACTTGTTATGCGGCAATGAGTCGAAGTGAGCTCAGCAACAATAACTTAGAAGGAGCCTGGCCACGGTATCGAGGTCGGTTTCTGCTTTGCAGTATTTAATGTTTCCTTGATATTTTGCTTCCCGTGAAATGGAAAGGAGAGTGATCCTCTCCCTCTGGAGTTTTTGGGAGGTGGGACGAGAGAGAAAGAGAGAGAGAGAGAGAGAGAGACAAGGTATTTTATACTTTAATTCAGTTGCATATTTACAAAAAAATATATATATTTATTCCTATTTATTTGTTTATTTTATTTTAATTTGGTGATTTTTAACACTTTTAACTTTTCTGGTGATATTTATCGTAGTAGTCAAAGAATTCAAGTCCCCCTAAACCACATTAAGGGTTAGATTTACAAAAATATATATATATATTTATTCCTATTTATTTGTTTATTATATTTTAATTTGGTGATGTTTAACTTTTCTGGTGATATTTATCGTAGTAGTCAAAGAATTCAAGTACCCCATAACCACATTAAGGGTTAGGATTGCTTATTTTTTGAATTATCCTTTTAATTTGGAAATATTATGTAGGTTTACAGGGAGAAAAGACATATTTAGGTAGGACTCTTTCGTCGACATGTGTTGTGACACGAGATAAATGTTGTTTCTTAATTTTTGACGTTTTAAATTAAGAGAGAAACATGATTTAAGGTTGACATATTTGGAGTAATTTTAAAAATTTCTTTACATGCAAAAGAACACAAAACTATCTGTTCTAATATGCAGTGAGACAAGAGATAACTGTTATTTTCTGTTTTTTTGGCTCTGTTAATCGAGGGAGAAATGTGAATAACACTAACATTTGGTTTGTATTCTTTAACACAAGCTTTCCTCTAGACATAAAAGAACACAAAAAAATATCAGTTTTAGCATGTATTAAGAGTCTAAGACACGATATAATTGTTGTATCAATTTTAACAGGCATTGAGACAAAAGATAAACTGTTGCATGAGGCATGATATATCTATAGTTTTTTATGTTTTTAAGCTCACTTAATCTAGGGAGAAAGGTCAGTAACACAGACATTTAATTTGTGTTCTTCAACACAAATTTCCTTTAGATGCAAAAGAACCCAAAACTATTAGTTTTAACCTACATTTTGACACGAAGTACCGGTTACTTTCCGTTTCTTTTTATATGTTTGATCCAAATTAGAAATAACTAAAACTTAGGAATAAACAATGACCGTCAATCCTATTAACACTTTGTTTGTTTCTGTACATTATCCAAATTTGAATCAAAGGTTCATTTAGCTCATATGGTTGTGTGGTGTACGATTGGTGTTCCATGTTTAGCATGTTTGGTTAGGCAACGCATTTAGTTTGATTCCTAACTAAACTCCTCTCCCTAGTTGGCAAATTCCCACAGCTAATTATGTAAACGCGAATTTTAGTTAAGTGATTATATTTATATATGCAGCTCCAAATTTACGAGAAATCTCCTCGTGAATCAAGAACTTAACTCGATACACTAAATATTATAATATAAATAGATAAAATTTATTTTTTGAATATTCAACATTTTATATTATAATACTTAATGTATTCGGACTGCGTTTCTAATCAACCAAAATAACTCCAAATTTACGTTGGAAAAAGGTGTTAAAATGGGACCCAATGAATTTGCATTTGTTCAATAATGGTCAGTGGGATGATGGGCAATTGGGCATGACCCTAGCAAAAGCTGAAGAGCCGCCGCAAGGCATTATACTATTCCGTGCATCAATGGATCAATCAAACAACAACTTTGTACTAGCGTAACATGGCTAGCTCTAGCACACATGGTACCATCATAACCATTCATTGGTTTCGGTTCGTTCGACGTATTCAAAAGTGATTTCGACACATTCGTTTTCTTCTTTTCTACTTTCGAAAAGTGAAAAATGATAACGCGTTGTGAAATATAATGCAATGTAAATATTTCAATTATAATATTGTCATGCTTCTTGCCGTTATAATTAAAGAAATCTCATCGAGTGCTTTTGAAACTAAAAATACCGAAAAAACTCAAGTTGCAAAGAATTGGGACACATTCGAAAAAGTGAGACCTCTTTAATTAAATTTAATTTCCAATTGACAAAAGAGATTTTCATTTCTCAGTCGCCGACTAAAAGATGCAGATAATGAAAAAAATTGAAAAGGACAGAAAGGGCCCGGTGGATCGAAGCCACCAATTGATGCTTGCTCGTCATGGATGGGGGCATATGGTATTTTGGACACTTTGGCAATGGCACGCACCAAATCATCCGATCAATATGTTTTCTTTCCCTTTCCTGATAAAGTATCAAAAGCAACAATTTTCAATCGTGTGAAGAAAATCATAAGAAAAACAAAGAAAATAAAAACGATTAATTGGGAAGGAGCAATTAAGGATGACATAGGATTTGAATACACAAAGAATCTTTGTCAACCACATATGACCAATGACCTTATAAAGTCCTCACTTTTGTTCTTCCTTGACCAATTCAAAGGAGTTTTGTTATTCAACACATATAATTTGATTGACTTGAAATGTCCTACCATCAAAGGCTCAAGTTATGAAATTGAATTTGAGAAATGTTAAAGAAAATTTTCTCCAAAATAAGATTCTTCGTAAATTCTCTGCAATTTATAGTTTAACTTTAATTTTTGTGTCAATGTTATAAAATATTGTGTCAAAAAATATGAGGAGATGATAGATAGCTCACAGAGAATCTGACTTTTAGATAGTTTGCTTAGCATTTCTCATTGAAAATTATAAAGAGTGCAAGCGTTTTTTAACAAAGTTATTATTAGTACTTTAAAAATGTCATTTTGTACTATGTGAAAGAAAAAAAAAACATTTTACAAAACTAAATATTACTTTTTGTTAAATGATATTCTAAATTATTTTAATTTATGAGAAAATATTCAAACCTAAATACAAGAGGACAAGCGCACACTTGCAAATTTTATCTTTGTTTAAATATTAAAAAATGAACCCTTGTACGAGTCTAGCTTCTAGATACGCATTAATGTATAATAAAACCTTAAGCCCCTTAAATGGGAAGAGATGTTTCAATATGACCGTGGCACGAAATGCTATATAAATTGTGGGATATGTGTATTAAAAAGTTAATAATTTAAAAAATAAAATTTATCACCAATTACATAAAAATACATGGTATACCACATACGTTCCCGTCACAACTAAAAATTTCTCCTAAATGGGGTGAATCGAATTAGAAAATGACGTTTTCCTCCTTTGACAAGTTGCTTCTGCGCCCATGTCGACAGTGTCCTTTTTTCAGTTCAACACTGATTCATAATTTTGTTTAGCGGATTTTGCACGGAATATGATTCTCTTCCTCATTTTTTCTTCTCCTTCTCTCATGTTATTTTTTTTTTATAAAAAAATTAATATAAAATGTTGATATGACTTAATCGTGACCGTTTCTCACTAATCTGAATTCTCTAGGTTTAACTATATAAAATAATATAATACAGTTTACAAACCATCTCTTTTTCTTGCATCATTTTTCTCATCGCTTCTTGTACATGTACAAATTTGGATTTGTTTAATTTTAACACGTATGTGTTTAATTACAAAAAAATTTGGCTCACCTTGTGAATTTTTTAAAGTTAGCTGATACTATAAAAAAATATTGTATCAAGTTTCTTTATTTATAAAGATTTAAATTTTTAAGCTTGCCCATCCGGTAAAAAATTCATAGCTCCGTCATTGTGTTCAAGTACCACCTGAACTAGTAAATCTGAGCGCAACTACTACCCAAACTTTATGTTTTGAGAATATACCACCATAATTTCATGGTTGGTGCAAATGTATCACCTCAGTCAGTTACAATTCATATTGTCATTAACTCAAGTCATGGTGCCAAGTACAGGAACTAATATGAGGACAGTTTAGTAAATTTGATCCATCTTGATCAGAAGAAAAGAAAATTAAAAAGTTGAAAGAATTCAAGAACAAATTAAGAAACTAAATCCCTGCACCAACTTCCCAGCTTCCCCACTCTCTCTCCACAATCAAAATTGAAAGTTGAAAGGGCATTGTGTCGGTCGAAAAAAGTTATACAAGCATTTTAGCCTCCTCTTAGCCATAATCGTATGATTCACTAACACCATAAATCAAACTTAGGACGTACCCTATAGAATACGGACCTAGGATGTGCCACGTGTTTCTGTACTTACTATTACGTACTAGCATAGCCTTATATAAGCATGTGTTTAAACAAAGGCCTAACATAATTAATATAGTCATTTCATTGCATTATTAATTAAATTTTCCTCCAACGGCAATACATAGATTTCTGGCTGATTTATTGGGATCCTTATATTGCATTTAATTCTAACTTAATTGGGATCGATATAATTTGCTTTTAATCATCAAATATTAATCACTAAAAAGTGCTATCTATTTTCCTTTTCTGGTGAACCAAATTCGGCCTGTTCAGTCTCAGTTAAAGTTCGTAGAGGCCCATGATAGCAGCCGACCTAGCTTTGCTTGCTGGATTAACTATGCCGTGACTCGTGGTCCATGCTAGAAAGTGATATTCACGTTATTTTTTACTTTTTACACACAATTCTTTATTTATAACTATCGAATCGAAGAAACAACGGTGAATGAAAATTACAATTAAAAATCAAAACTATCAGAGCTTTACTCAAAATGTTGTTGGTGATGTGAAGCGAGTTTAATAGATAGAGAAATTTTATTTGAACTCATACAATCTTTTTTTACACCTAACTTACTTTTTACACTCGTATTACTTTTAATTAAGATATCAATATCTCATTAAACCCAAATTTATTACCTAAACCATCCTCACAAACCCAATTCAATTTGTAAATTTGGCTATACACCCATTTATCTACAATGTAATCGCCAAAATCTTTGCCTTCAATTTTGTAGAACCTATCAATGTAGCACTGCCTCATGCCCAATATCTGCATCTACAGGCAAGGAAACCCCAAATTATTTCAGAAATCAAACCCATAACAAAACTTCAAAAGGACCTCCTTGAAAATTTTGAATTCTTACAACTTAATGTCATTTTGAGAGCTGGAAGATCTACAGTTCTATGGGTTTAAAATTTCTTTGAATTTTTAGCTCTTTAAAAATAGAGATTTATGTTTTTTTTTAAATTTTTTCTATCAACTGCTTCAATGAACTTTTTATTTGATCTTTTTCCTAAAGTTTCAAATTTCCAAAGGGATTTTTGAAAACCCAACCCAGCAGAGACAAGTTGTCACATTCCGATCCGGGGTCCACCACATCCCGGTCCCGCTCCACCACCGTAGCATGATATTGTCCGCTTTAGGCCCCGACTACGCCTTCACGGTTTTGTTTCTGGGAACTCACACGAGAACTTCCCAGTGGGTCACCCATCATGGGAGTGACCTCGTGCGCTACTCGCTTAACTTCGGAGTTCCGATGGAACTCGAAGCCAATGAGCTCCCAAAAGGCCTCGTGCTAGGTAGGGATGAGAATATACATTTAAGGATCACTCCCTTGGGCGATGTGGGATGTTACAATCCACCCCTCTTAGGGGCCGATGTCATCGTCAACACACTTCCACCCAGGGATTGGCTCTGATACCAAATTTGTCACATCCCGACCCGGGGTCCACCACATCTTGGGCCCGCTCTACCACCGTAACACGATATTGTCCGCTTTGAGCCCCGACTACGCCCTCACGATTTTGTTTCTGGGAACTTACATGAGAACTTACCAGTGGATCACCCATCATGGGAGTGCTTTCGTGCGCTACTCGCTTAACTTCGGAGTTCCGATGGAACCCGAAGCCAGTGAGCTCTCAAAATGCCTCGTGCTAGGTAGGGATGAGAATATATATTTAAGGATCACTCCCCTGGGCGATGTGGGATGTTACACAAGTGATGTAGAAAGTGTTGGAACTTGTGATTATGTGGGACTCCCAGTCCTACATCGCCCATTTCTCTACTTCAAGTCCTCTTTATAAGTGTGTTATCATATTTATGGTTTGAAAGAAATTGGATCAAAGTCATGGACCTTGGGCCTTAGACTTAGAAGGTTTGGGTATATATATTAAATGTCAAAGATTGACCTTGGGCTTTGGGGCTCGGAGGGACAAAAATTACAAGTTTAATATTTTTCGGTTTTGATTTTAAGGATTCAGTTTTTAATAGTTATATCTGAAATGATAAGTTTGAACAGTCATAACTGTTCACAAATGCCATTATATATATGGCGACAATATCAGAAACGAATCAATCAATTCCATCGCTTCCTTTTTTTTCCATATTTCACAGAGAAACACCACAACCAATTCGCCAAGAATCCAAGTTCGTGTGCAAGAACTTGGATTAGATAGTTGTATTCTACAAGATAGACGTCCATTGATCTACTGCACTGGTGTAGAGGCAAATTTCTGTCTTAGGAGATTGCTTTTGCAAGCCTCTATCCTCAAAGAACAAGTCAGTGATTTGTGATTCTATGAGCAATTTTTAAGTGATTATATTTTGATATATTGTATTTGTTGTTTAATTTTTCATTTGAAAATAAACTGTGCAAATTATTATATATTATACACCTATTAATTGGTTGGTCCTAACAGAAAGATTTCCTGATTTGATCTTTTCCTTAAAGCTTTATTTTTATCATAAGAGCTATTAGGGGTTTTGTGGGAATGAATGTAGGATAAACAAGGAGTGATGACAGAGTTTAATTATAGGGTGTGGGTTTATTCATAAATTTTAGTTTTATTGTTAACTTCATCTTGTACTTTATGGTAATTATGCAATAGAGTAAAAATGACAATTCACATTTAAAGTTTAAGTTGGGTATAGAGAGATGTTAATTAGGTTTAAATAAAATTTCCCTAATACATATGATCACATAAAAATTAAACTCATCAGATCCAAATATTAAGACTCAAAAGCATTCAGCTTACCGTGTGAGTGAATCAAACTCAAAATTTTCAGCCAGCCGTGCAAGGAGTACTGTTTTTTAATCTCTTTCAATCTTTCACTTTGCACAAGGTATTATGAACGAGGATATAAAACATTCTTATATCATTAACTTTCAAACGTAAATTAACATTTAAATTTGTAATCATTTCTTGGTATAACTATAACAAATACGGTTTTCCGAATGAAGCTTCTCTCGTGAGGACTGGTTGCAGCATTTTTTGCAGCTCTCAAGTGTTGACAAACCTGCAATTTTTTCTCACTTCTCCATTCTCAAAGCTTTCATCGTTAGGAATATTTCCCAACTTCACCATCGACTCCGAAAACTGCTCGAAGAAAGCAATTGGATCAGCTGCATACTTCTTCACAATCTCCCCCGTTTCGATCCCCAACAAACTAGAGTACATTTCCTGATCTGAGTTTAGCACTCCCTCCCCTTTCAGCAGCAGTTGATAGAAAGAATTATCAAAGAGTTCGGGAGTCACGTAATCCATGGCGGTTACGTTATTGTCCCCGCCAACTGGTGGGCACGTCGATCTCAGGTTGCTGAGGTGCGACTCGGACGACGGATTGAATCCTGAAGTTGCTTCGAATTCGCCACTATAAATCCTTTCTCTTACGTTCTCACACCGCGCCATGCCGATTGTGTGAGCTCCTGATATGTATATATTGAGAAAAGTTTAGCTAGCATCAATCGCTCATGCGCATATACATGTGTTTTGAACTGTTTAAGGGTGTGATGGTCACATGCATTCAAGTCCGGCTTATGTGTGAGAGGAAGGTTACATGTGACGTTAACATACAATAAAATTTGGGTCTTTTTTTCAAGTACCTGAAAGAGCCACCATATCTGTGACTGATAAGCCTTGGTAAAGAAATTTGGAGATGATTTTCAGAAGGCCTTCATTTGGAGTAGGAATGTTAGCATCTGCAAGTTCAGGGCTAGCAGTTACGGAATCTTTTCTTCCTAGAGGAACATCCCAATAAGGTCCACCAACCTGCAAAGTTAAAATAAAACAATAACAAAGCAAGTGTGCGTTAGGGCAGGTACTGTGTTGGCCAACTTACAGAGTAAAAAATAATGAAAGAAGCAGATGTGGGTTAGAAAGTGAGTCGGTCGGTCAAGGCAGTATGTTCACCCCTTGTAACAAGTTTGAATCATCCAGGCTACCCGACGAGAACAATGAATGAAGGGGTAAGAACCCCGCTTTTGAAGAAAACTTTACAGACATATATATGAGAGGTATGTATTCTAATTTGTACCAAAATCACAGCATCTCTTGCAGCAATAGTGAGAAGATCAGCGCATGAAACGATTCCTGGGCATTCTGATTCGAGCTGGTTCTTGATTCTGTCAACAATTCTGAAACCTTTTAAAGAGTGTATGTTGGGCAAAGCGTTCTTCTCCCCTGTCAGGTCGATTGTGTCCTCTAGCAAAACCGATCCATCACATCCCTGTTTACACGAACCAAGGGCTCAAATGGGATTCTATTAAATTTTAAGAATTCTACAAAAACTTGAAACCATAAACAATGGGAACCTGAACAAAACAGTCGTGGAAATGCAACCGAACTACCAAGGCAGCGTTACGAGGATCAGAGAGCACAGCACATTCCATTTCTTTCTTCACAATGTCAAACACAGTCGGACATGCAGATTTGTAGTAGTCCAAAGTTAACGGAGGGTCACCTGCGCGCAAGCCGGTGCTCAAAACGGAGAAAACTAGCAGCAAAAGTTGCACAACGAAGGGTCGGGAGCCAAGGGAAGGAGCCATTTTCGGTTGCGATAGGGTTTTCTTGGAGGATTGGAAAGAGTGGGAGAGATGGTTGGGACTGAGAGATATATATATATAAGTGAAAAGTGCATGAAAATGTCTGCATATCAATTTGCATGGGGAGTTTGAGTATTTGGGACAAAGACGAGTCAATTTTGGATGCAACTACTATTTGGCCCGGTTGGTGGGTTTTTCTCGGACCAGCAGTACCAAGCAAAAGAATTAAAAAGACGTACGCTTTTTCCAACAAACAATGCCTAATGACAGCTAACGTTTAACCCTTTCACCTTTTAAAGAACTCTTGACTTAACAGTAAATCAGACCGCTTGAGGAGATCAACTCACATAACACCGATTCATTGTTATCGTTACATCTTGTGCCAATAGTACAATTCTATATAAAAAAATTACACATATCTTTATACCGTTAGTATGGAACGCTACTTTTTCGTATCATAAAAGTTTTGTTACTGGTTGAGGCTTCTTGCTTACCATCTTCTGGAAAAAGAAAAAGGTCCAGCATATAAATATATTGTACAAAAGGTTCGAATATGGCGTAGACTTGTTCATCGGTGGATTAGGTTAAACGGTGAAGAATGTAATCTTATCTTAATTATTCATCTTTTTGTAGTGAAGTTTTGGTTGGAAAAATCGGATTTCAATTTGTTTGGGCAAAGAACTCGGACTAGTGATCGAGTTGCACGCCACCCTTGTCAATGTTTCTTTACGCACAAGAATGCATTCTCTCGATTATTTCTTAATCTATGTGATAAAGTACATGATTAGTATATGATTTGTTTCACCTTTCACGCGTCAAATACAATAAACCGATCAAACCGATGCGTGCATGCAATTTGCAACATGAGTGAGTACCTTTTGGAGGAGAGACCCTTGTGTATGCTTGTCTGTCACATCACCCATTCGTCCAAGACACACACACACACACAAGCTCAAATTGGTATGAAATCTTTTACACACACAAGCTCATTTTGGTAGACCCGAATGCATGAAATCTTTTGTGCGTGTTTTGGGTGTCATACCCAAAAACTTTCTCACATCATACCACATCATATCGTGTGATTTGTCTGCGATGCCAGAGTTTATAGAGAAGGCTCTCTCCAAAATTGTACTCAAATGCCAACATTCAATAAGTTAAGTTAATCTATCTTAGTAGTAGAGCTCGTTCGGAAGCGATTTTAAAATGATTGACAGTGCTTAAAATAATGTTAGAACCAATTCTTAATGAAAATACAAATAAATCCTAAAAAACCCTCAAAGTTTTTTTTGCAAGAAACACATAATTTTAAGTGCTTTTAGAATCTAAAATTATTTATGCTAAAAGCGGTTTCAGTCATTGAAAAACCCTTCCAAACAATCCCTTAAGCCTTAAGCAATAAACATGCAGAAGGCAAACAAGGCAAGGCTTGAATAGTTGGATTATCTCATTGACAAGATTTGGGGAAGCTGATGGCAATTTGAGCTCCCCTGAAATGATTTCAACACACTAATTTCAATCCCTTAATTCTCTTGAAAATCTTTGCAAATCCATATATCAGAAAAAATAAATTGGAATGACCAATACAACAACATTGCAGAAAATTCAGAATTTCTATGAGCCCAGAATAGCACATGAGCGAAGAAACATGTCAAGTATACAAATCAGAATCAAAAGGATGATGGTGATCCTTATCTTGCCCTAGAATCACATAATCCTTGCAATCAGAATCAATGCTCAGTTCCAAATCAAAGGCACGGAAGATGTGGGACCCGATCAGGGACAGCACCGGAGCTCCGAATTGCGGCCACGTCACGCAGAGCGCCGCCCTGATGTTCTTGATTTCGCACGCCGCCAACAGCGCCGCGCCCAGCCCATCCACGACGCTGCCCGACGGGAAATACTCCAGCTTCAAAGACGGCGCCTTTCTTTCCTCGGTGGTCTCCAGCTTGAACGCCGCCGCCTCGTCCTTCGAGAGCTTGCCGCGGAAATTCAGGGTCTGGACCGAGTCGAGAATCAGGATCCTCTGGGGGACGATCTGATGAGAAGTGAGCAGCTTGGCCACGGCGTGGCATCTCTCGGCGGCGATTGGGCACTGGAAGGAGACGAGAAGGGTTGGGGATTCAGGGTTTTGGGGGTTCGGGAGGGAGTAGATGTTGCAGGACTTGTCTGTGAGAGAGGGGTCGATTGAGTTGCCGGAGAAGGGGGTTTCCGGGAGGATTAGGGTTCCGATTAGGGATTTGGAGGAGACGCTGTGGAAGAGGTGAAGGGATGGGGAGGATAGGGCGAGGATGAGGAGAGAGGGGCGGATAGGGAACTCTGCAGCCGCTCCGTCAGGGTTTTGAGAGAATAGGAGGAAGGGAGAGGGAAGGGGCGGCGACGGAGGTGTGAAGCTGTTGAGATCTTCCTGGAAGAACCTCGATGGTGGCGGAATCTCAGTCAGTACATCTTCCATGGCGTATCAAATGTGGAATTATCAGAAACCCTAGGAGATGAAGACGAGTTTAAACGACGTCGGAACGAGTTCACAACTTTAAGACCTAGTTTGGGAGTGCGGTGCTTAAAAAAAAAGCACCCATGAAAAAAAGCTGTGAGGGTTTTAGGTGTTTGATAAACTGAAAAAAAAAGGGCTTATTTTGGAAGCTGCTGTGAGAATAAGCTGAAATCAAAGGAAAAAGCTGAAGCTGCTATTTGTAGCTTTGGAAAAATGGTTTTTTTTCAAAGCACACGGAGCTACAGTGCTTCTTTAATGAAAAGACCCACTATTAGACTGCTTTTTTTTCCAAAAGCACTTTTACAAAAAAGTTTACCAAATACTCTGCTGATTTATTTCACAGCCGCTTATTCTCACAGCACAGCCGCTTATTTTCACAGCAGTTTTTTTTCAAAGCACAGCAATACCAAACCAGCCCTAAATCTGGCTTTATCCAGTGACTCTAGTGTAGTAGCTGAAGCCTGAAGGCAAAGGAATACTGGGGAAAAAGTAGGAAACTTTAAAGAAAAATGTTCAGTACTGTTTACTTTAATGAAAAATTACATTTATATACTAAAAAGTCAATCATGTACTCTTTTATTTTGTCCTTATCATTAAAATTCAAAGTTTTCAAGTTTTTTTCATTAATTTTCCTGAAAAAGTAAGAGCGCAGAGAGAAGAAAAAGAAGGACGATGTCGTTTTGGTACAAATTATGAATTATTCTCCAAGAAAAGTGCAATTGTTCTTTCTGCTGTATCACTAATTAGTAAAATTGATTTTCTTTTAGTAAATTTTATGAGTGAAATATTTAATCAGATTTAATAACGCGTATCTTCCCTAAATGATTCATTTTCTAAATATAATTATGAGAAACAAAGATAAAACATGTTCCACAAACAACGCAGACAATTAATAGCGGAGATTAGGAGACTGTAAAGATGGCTTTCGAGACCTAATTACTTAAAGAAAACGAAATTTTTTGCTAATCACGGATGCTTTAGAAAAGAAATGATCCATTGTATTCACAAAAACCTTGCAGCTGACTCGAAAAAGTGCACAAATATTACAGTAGCAATTACACATGAAATTCCTTGCATTAGCATATCAATCATGCCAGCAGATTCAAATTGAAGGCAGTGAAGGGAGAGCTGAGTCAGAACTCAGAACCAAACTTCTGCACCCTTGCCACTCTGTTCATGCAACCTGCTTCCGTATTGTATCTCGGTTAACTTATCATCCCTGCAATCACGACGCGCTTCTTCCACCAAAATCGTCACCATCGAAAGAGTACATCGAGTGTGTAAACGTAAGATGTTCCTCATCTGCAGGAAAAATGAAACTACATACCTTGGTCTAACTAGCAACGGAAATAAAGCATACAGCAGTTTTTAGGTGTCTCGTTTCTTTTCGTATATGACATGTGCTACTAAAATTTAAGAGCACCTTTGCCTGAGGGTCACAGTGTGGCTGTATATTATGTTTCTCAGTTAATCTTCGTGATCATCTTCTTCGCCTTCAGAATCTATACAGAGAAAATCGATAAAGAAACAAAAAGCAAAGATCAGGCAACAAACTAAGACGATGGATAATCAAAAGGGAACCAAATCATAAGTGAAAATTATTGACTGACTTTACGCTACCATTGTAAAGAAAATATTCTACAATGCTAAACTATAAATAAAGAGGGATGCAGGTGCAAATACATCGGTGCCTCCGTAATCAAATTATGTACTTTGTATATGACAAAACAGGAAGGAAAAACGACAATTCACTCACCTGACCGAACATCGTCACTAAGCTCGCCTCTTGCTTGGATTTGTTTAACAAGCATCCGATACATCAAGACCCACCAGAATATGTGAATAACAAGCAAGCTGTATAGGAGAGTATTGAACACATAGTAATAAATTGGCCCATCTATAGAGTGTTTGTCCATGTCCAATGTCAGGAGAACTTCATAGCTGCCAGAAAAAGAAGCAAGCAAAAATGAATAGAAGATAGACCGAAGATTCGTTGTAGAACTACGAATGTCTGTTCTTTCATAAAAAAATTGAATCTGATATGTCACTTTAATATAGCTTAGTATAAGTTAGGCATCGAGTTAGACAAACCTTGTACTCCAAAGGATCCAGAATGGATAGTAAACGAGTCGCAGTATGATCCAAGACAATACAAAAAGAATAAACGCAACGCTAGCAGTCCTTTCAGCACCACTGTATTTGGACATCTTCCCTACCTCCAGAAACACATCGTTAGCATCATGAAGAGCTAAAACAACTGAACCTACACGGGCAAACCTGCAAGAAACAGGAGAAAGTGATTAAATGAAATACATTGTAATACATAGTCAATATTTCTTTATATTTTCCTACATGTTTTAACCCTAATACCTGTAGTGCTTGTGTAATAATGCTAATACTTAAACCCTCCTTCATACCTTTGCTAGGTTTTAGTATTCTTGTTTCATTGGTTTTGTGACTAAGAACATGAGAAAGCTACAAACTCACGCCATCAGAACATACCTGAAAATGTAAGACAGCACAATGAGAATGACAGATGCTACATGATGGCTCATGGATACCCCAAAGTCGGAACGTCTTGTTTCCCAGAAAATCAAAGCAAATATGGAGTATGTGTAAAATCCAGCACCATACATATAAACCCCCTTCAATTTCAACCTGAAATTCATATGTAGCATTTTATGGAGGATAAAGCTCAGATTTCTTATGAATGCCTTTTTTAAACAAACACGAACACGACATAAATTCTAATTAAGACTTACTTCATTTTCTGGTCAGGCCAGACCTGGTCTCCCGGTCCTACCCAAAAGTATTTTGTATTCGTAAACCAAGGCTCATCATAAGTTACAAGAAGGGCTAGAAACTCTGCTGAAAGAAAATATATGCATTTCCATGCTGACTCCTTGAATTTTCTAATCTTCTTCCTTTGTTCATAAGTTTTTACATCCTGTTTCTGAAGGCCCTTTCCAAAAATGAACCGCCTCCCCAATTTCTGCAGTATGAAATATAAATCAACACTGAGCAAATAAAGATCTTAAGGGAAAGAAAAGTAGTCAAGTTCACACTCCTTGATTAGGAATATGTATAGAGCACTAGGGGATAAGAATGAAACAAGTAATCAAACGTTTAACTGAAAAGTAATGGAAAACGAAAGCTGCCCTAGAAAACTTTAGCTCGGGTGAAGATTAGGCTGTACATTTTACATAGCTAAGTATAGCATTCGAGCATAATCAAGAACATCAGTATTTTTAAGCAGAAGCATTCGCCGCCAACATAGCTAGTGTGAGAGAGAAATGGAGAAAAGTAACCGATCCTCATAAACAATGATCTTACACCAACAATCAACACTGAGACCCTTAAGTTTATCGATCTGGCCATACAAAGTAATCGGTCATATTCAGGACGACTACTATAAACGGTTTAAGTTGCTTGTCCGAAATAAAAACATCAGCACCAAACCAATACAGAAAGCAAACAACTTCAGTTTTACATTGCTTTTATGGCACTGATGAAAAAAGGGCTGGTACAATTTTGACACAATCATTAACCATTAATCGACATCGGAGGAGCTTTTCACTCGAAACTTCCCATGTAAAACAAGTTGCTCTCTTTCTAATCCTTTTCATTGATTAAAAGAGAATGCAAGATGCGGCAGAAACAGGACCTAAGGGAAACTGAGAGACAATGCAAATAGACACTGAATCTCAAAGACCAGAAAACCAGTCAAGCCACTTCAAAAACAATAACGCATATCGCGATGACCAATCTGACATTCAATCATGCTAATCAAATAACACAAAATCAAACACAACCCATCAAATACAATTGTATTTCCGACATGGGTCAACCAACATAACACTAAAAAAACATCATTAACGATCTAAAATGTCGGATAAACAACATTGATAACATCAGTAAGCTACAAAAAATCAAAACTTGAGCTGCTCCAATCAATGTTATGTACCTCAAAGACGAATCTATCCAGAAAAAATCGGACAGTTGGGAAGTAGAGGACGAACAGAGGAAGAATTACGAAATCTTCATATGCTGGGTAGGCTTCTTCCTCCCAATCGATTGTCCTCAAGTATTCCGTCAAAACCATCTCGGGTTTCACTTCCCGTGATCCAAATTTTACCAGGAAACAAACAAGTCGCTAGCTTTGGCTTTGGGTCAGATAGAGAAGCAGAGACATCCAGGGGCTCTGGTATCTCTCCCTCTCAATCTGCAATTCTGAAAAGGCACTAACTTTAAGGTCAGTACGGTTCTGTTTAGGACTAAGACCTATTTTAATTTTGACTAAAACTAAAAAATTAAGTTCTAAATTTATCTTAAATTGCTCCAACCTTGGGTTAAATATGGGTTAAAACTCAAAACTCATTTCTAAACCAAATTTAGCCTAGTATTCCCTCCGAGTTGGTGGGGCTGGCCCACCACATATATATATATATATATATATATATATATATATATTTATTTATTTATTTATAAATTCATTTAATCTAACGGTAAAAAAAAAAAATCTAACGATTCAAATTTAAATCCAAAGGCTAAAGCAATTAAATTTTATGTGTTTCATATTCTTTTATAGTGTTTCACGAGTTTCAAAATGTCGGTTAGTAATTTTTCAATATTTGTAGGAATCTAAATTTTTTAAAGTTAAAATGTTCATAAAATTAAATTAAGATAATCTACATAATTTTTTCTTTTAAAAAAAGTTACTTTAAGAAAAAAACAATTAGTCTAAATTCATTCTTTAATAATCTAGAACTAAAATTTTAACCCATAAGACCTATTCCATCTCTTGGAGTAAAACTCAAATTTTAGGTTCTAAATTTACTCCAACTTGCTCCAACCCTTGGGGCAAATATAAGTTAGAACTCAAAACTCATTTATAGGCCAAATTTAACCCAAGAATTCCCCCTTTGGATAGTGGGGCTGGTCCACCATATATATATTAGTTTTATATTTATAAATTTATTGAATCCAACGGTAAAAAAAAATCTAACGGTCTAAATTTAAATCTAACGGTTAAAGTAATTAAAAAATATTTCTTTTATGTGTTTCATAATATTTCACGAGTTTCATGGTGTCGGTTAGTGATTTTTCAATATTTGTTAGAATCTAAATATTTTTAAGTTAAAATGTTCTTAAAATTAACTTATGAAACTTTTCATAATTTTTTTCTTTTAAAAAAGTTACTTTAAGATGAAAAAAAATTAGCCTAAATTCATTTTTTAATGATGTGGTGTTAAAATTTTAACCCATAATAATATGAGTAAAAAACCTGTTTATGGGTTAAAACCTAAATTTTCTGAGCTAAAAATTTTAGATTTTAGCCCAATGGTTGGAGATGGAAGGGTTGAAGCAAAAAAACTGTTTCTGGATTAAAACCTAAACTTTTTGGACTAAAAATTTTAGGTTTTAACTTAAGAGTTAGAGTTGGTCTAAGGACTGGGATCAGTCCAAGAAATTTTAAAAAATTTAATTGGATGGTGGCCTTTTCATAATTTCCCGGTTTTCTTTTGATTTTCTTGAGTTGGTTGCCAGTGTAACTTTTTGAGTAGTCGACGAAATTGGACTTGGCTGCTCTACCCTCCTACTGTTTATACATTCTCATCATTTTCTATTTTGTGCGATCACGGTTAAGTCACGTCAATATTTTATATTGATTTTTTTATAGAAATAATAAGACAAAAAACAATAATAATATAAAATGTTGACTTGAGTTAACTGTAACCACATAAATAAGAAGAGATGAGAGTGTATAAGAAGTGGGAGGGCAGAGAAGCCAGGTCCGACGAAATTGGCCCTTCTGGGTTTTTTGTTGTGGGAGGAGACTAAGGTATTGTTTGGTATGCAGATGGGATGGGACAAAACGGAATAGGACAGGACGGGACAGGACGGAACGGAGAGAGCAAAGATGTCATCGGATGGAAACAAGGAAGAAGAAGAAGGAGACGAAGAGTTATAATTTTGTGTTTCACAAATGTGGAACGAGTCGTTCTAGGGGGATGAGGTGGAAAGAAAATTCACCCAAAATTTTCCCGTGGAACAACACGTTCCACCCGTTTTAGGCACATCAAACGTGGGACAAAATATTTCGTCCCACTGTGTTCCGTCCCGTCCCAAGTACGGTAACTTAGGAGTGGACTTTGAATCTGGGATCCCTATGAGATAACCTTGCTGTGAGGATCAATTTGTTGTGCGCCACGTGGCAATACGCTTACTACACAATTTAAGGCTTCTTGCAAACACTTGGGCGAATCTTGTGGATTGTTAACAGAAATGTTATTCCTATTATATTTTTGTATCACATTTTTATACCATCTTATATGGTATTTGATGTGGACAACCATGTCATTTGAATTAATCAAAATTTTAAATTTATTTAATAAACTAATAATTAAGAAAAACTAGTTAATTAAATGCTGATTGTGGTATATGAGAAGTCTTTCTCCTTCATTTCCTTGGGTTTTACAAATTTTTCAATTGATGTGGTTGTCACATCAGATGCCACAAAAGATAGTATAAAAATGTGGTATAAAAATATGATATGAATATCATTACTGCATCTGAATTTATTGTGGTTTGGATAAAATCCCCTTGACTATACTGTAAACACAAACCAAAAGAAGAAAAATCCAACCTTTCATTTGACAGAAGTCAAATAATCACTGACTTAATTACATCCTAATCAAATTCCTAATCATGATTAACATAATAAAACCCCAAAATTAGTGATCCCAACTGTGTGATTGCTGCATAAGCTAGCATCTCTGGATCTGCAGACAAATTCTCAGAAGAGAGAGAAGCAGTAGGGGATTTGCTTGTTGGGGAGGAAAGGAAGCACAGCAATTACAAGAACAAAAGAGAAGCAAATTAAATGACCTTTTTCACAAGTTTTCCCTCAACCACATAACCTCGTCCAATTTAGTGTAAATTGTCTACTGTAAAAAATGCCAAGACTGAAACTTTCACAGGGAAAAAAGCTGCTCCTTCTTGATGATGGCAGGGCACAAAGAATTCAAGGAAAAATGAAGTTACACCATTACAACCGGATCAGCTGCAACTAGTTTTCAAACTATCACAAATATATATCGCCCATTACATTCATGTGGGTCGAACTTAAAACCTCGAACGATTGAAAGCTAGTTGAATATGTACTCTCCAATTAAATAGAGGCCTGCCTGTTCCCCAACCAAAAACTGGTCATTATTTATAAGCAACACACAGAAGTAAAGGGTGTGAGAGAGAGAGAGAGAGAGAGAGAGCAGATGACGGCGACAAGTGAGCTACCTAGCTCTGCCCATTTATTTTTCACATGTAAGTTGTGAATGAATTTGGATATTCCACCTCATTATTCGGTGCTTAAGAACTAGACAATTAAGGTTCTTAGTTTGTGCGAAAGATAAACTAAAGCTCTTAATTAGTTTGTATGAAATGAGTTAGCAAAATGAATTAATGAGAATCATCGAATTCAATTTTGTCATTGAATTCCGGACAATGAGATCCGAAGAAGATCTCTGTACGTATTGAAACACCATTTATCCAAGAACTTGTCCTGTAGTGACCATGGAAAATATGGTGATAGGTTTGCCAGGTGGTGACGCATCCTTGGCAATATTCATTCAATAATTAAGAGAGGGAAGGGGGTCCTGAGATGGATTTCTTTGTCCTTTCTGTGAGAGTTGAAGGCAAATAAACAAACTGATATATAAGTGCATTCCCATTCTATGATAAGAGTCATAACATCTTGTCTCAAAAGTTTCTACCTAACTCGAGCTCGCTTCGTTAATCATTTCGTTTTCAGTTTTTATCTCAAAAGTTGTTGGGGGTGAGCTTCCGAGCTTTGTGTCTCTGTGGAATGGAGTCTTTCCAAGTTGTTGGAGGCGATGCGAAGAAATGGAGTGGGAGTAGCGAGTCTGGATGGACAATGTATATTGGCTCCCCCACCATGCGTAGCGAAAGTAATGAAGTTTACTACAATATCAGTGATCGTAAAAAAGGGGGTGGAAAAATCAATGGCAAGAACTGTATTGTTGATCGTCATGATGGTGAGAGTGATGACTCCATGGTTTCAGACGCCTCCTCCGGCCCAAGCCACCGTGAAGAAGTACTACTTCCACGTGGGATCGGCGGCAGAAATCGCAGCGGCGGATGGCGGCTCAGGCATGCAGATAGAGATAAGAAAGTGACTTGCAGAAAGGAGAAGAAGAGAGAGGATGAAAGATTAAGGGTCAGAGAAAAGGGGGAGGAGGAGGAGGAGGAGGAGGAGGAATTGCTGCACAAGGCAGATAGTGCTGAAAGTCAGGTGTGAAGTTTGGACTGCAGTTGAGCGGCCAATTAAGGTAATTAAGAAAGATTAATCGGAGGGTTAGAGGAGAATTTAGCTTTCCATTAGTGTGATTAGTATTGAGTTTAAGGTTAATTAAGATGCATATTTGGCGGTGGTTAACAATCAAAGTGTTGTAATTGAGAAAACTGGCACAAACACGAACTAAAGAGGGTGGTGTCTTTGTAATAGATTCAAGTTCAAATCTTACTCCGCTTAAATTAGTTTACTGTAGACTACCGTTTTATCAATAAAAAGAGTTTAGCCTACTAAACTACATCGGATGGTCTTATTCTAAATGCATTCGGAAGTTTAAAACTTAGTTCGATCAAATTAGTTTATAGTAGAATAACGCATCATAACAGAAAAAAGGAGTTTAACTCTCAACAGTTAAACCATAAGATCTCTTTGAATTTGGATGGTTATTTTTAAGGTAAATTACATTTTACCTCGTCAGGTTTGGGGTCGATTTCAATTTTTTACAACATCTTTAAAACATTTCACTTTCATACATCACCTACTATTTTATTTCAAATTCATACATCTGTTAGAAAATATTTTAAGTAAACCGTTAAATGATGACGTGGCAAATATAGGATCCACATTTGTGGTGACGTAGTTGCCAAATTTATGCCACGTGGCAAAAAAATTTATGCATTTAAAAAATAATTAATTAAAGAAAAGGTAAAAAATAATTAAAAAAACCTATCATTTTCTCAGCAACAAACATAACCCATAATCCCAATCTCCTATCCTCTTTCATTGATACCTTCGTCGACTTCTCCATTAACGGAAGCCTCTTCCTCTTACCCCAAACCCCCAATCATTCACTTCCCGCCTCCCCTCAAAATCACCAGAACGCCCTTGATGCCCACCACAGCTCTGACGATCCCTTGCCCTCGTGCCCACTGTTGCAAACCTATTACCTCCCATAGGACTGTTTGGTCACAATCGGCGATCTCCACGACGATTGGAGAAGACCAAGGAATCGTTGAAGCTTGCGAAATTGATCGACTTAGAGTCGGGTAAATGGGTCGGAGGGTCCACCACCATGGTCCAGATCAGCGAAGTGATGGATCGGGGGGCGACGAGATTAAAATCATGAGGGAGGGTGGGTGCGAGTTGTAGAGGAAATAAAGGTGGGTGGTGTCACATCCCAGCTCAAGCCCCTACACATTTAAGGCTCGACTCCGCCGTATCACGATATTATCCGCTTTTGGCCTCGACCACGCCCTCATGATTTTGTTTATGGGAACTCACACGAGAAATTCCCAATAGGTTACCCAGCATGGGATTGCTCTCGCGCGGACTTGCTTAACTTCGGAGTTCCGATGGAACCTGAAGCCAGTGAGTTCCTAAAAGGTCTCGTGCTAGGTAGATATGGGAATATACATATAAGGCTTACATGATTCACTCCCTTGGGCGATGTGGGATGTTACAATCCACCCCTCTTAGGGGCTCGACATCCTCGTCGGCACACTTCCGACCAGGGATTGGCTCTGATACAAAATTGTCACATCCCGACCCGGGTCCCCCACCACATCCCCGGCTCGACTCCGCTGTAGAATAATATTGTCTGTTTTGGGCCACAACCACGCCCTCATGATTTTATTATCTGGAAACTCACATGAGAAATTCCAATGGGTCACCCATCATGCGATTGCTCTGGCGCGGACTCGCTTAATTTCGGAGTTCCAATGGAATCCGAAGCAGTGAGTTCCCAAAAGACCTCGTGCTAGGTAGAGACGAGAATATACATATAAGGCTTACAGGATCCACTCCTGTAGGTGATGTGAGATGTTATAGGTGGGGTTGCATATGAGAGAAGGGAGAAAAAGGGGTGAGGGTGATTAGGTAAGAGACAGGTGGGGTGGGGGGTTGCGGGGGATAGGGTGTTAGGGATGCAGGGAAAGGGAAGGGTTGGGGAAGAAGATAGGTTTGTTTTTTTTTTAATAAATAGAGTAAATTATTATAATATTTTAAATGAATAAAAAAAAGTTGCCACGTGGCATAAATTTGGCAGCCACGTTAGCACAAATGTGGCAGCCACGTCAGCTCTTAACGAATCAATAAATGAAAAATATAACGGAGGTACTATATTGAAATAAAATAGTATGTGAAGTATGGAAGTGAAATGTTTTAAAGATATTATAAGGAATTGAAATCAACAGGAAAACCAATGAAAATGACCTGAAAACTTTGAGTTTTAATGATAAGAACAAAATAAAGGGTAAAGTAAATAGTACCAGGATTGACTTTTTAGTGTAAAAATGTGGTTTTTCGTTAAAGTGAACAGTATCAGAAGATTTTCGTTAAAGTTCCCAAAATCGACCCCAAACCTGAGGGGGTAAAATATAAGGACTTGGATTGTCTGCCCTCCCATTTTGGTGCCCTCTTTGTGCCCTCCTGTTTGTGTGGTCACGGTTAAGTCACGTCAACATTTTATATTACTATTTCTTTTTGTTTTATTATTTTTATAAAAAAAACAATATAAAATGTTAACGTGGTTTAACCGTGACCACACAAAACGGGAGGGCACGGGTAAGGCACCGAAATAGAAGGGCAGACAATCCAAGTCCAAAATATAATTTACCCTTATTTTTATCTTGCAACAGTCCACCTTAAAGATGTCTCTGAATTTCGAAACGTGGTTAAAATACCACCATGAATCTATATGATGTACGTTGCTTTAAATTTTACATGATTGCATCCGACATGTGTAGCTCAATTGCCTCGGCTTTGTCGCAAGCTAGGGGGGAAAATATCTAAATTTATCTCGTCAAAGAGAGATGAAAACGAAGGAGAAGAATCAAGAATGCACAAGAATACTAAGTGGGAATATCTAATGGGGTGTAATATCTATACATTTATTTTTATTTTTTATAACTTTTTTAATTTTTAATCGTCGAATCGATTAAATTAAAGAACATCAAACAATATGAATTAACAAAAAATATGTAAAGTAAAAAAGAGTGTGTTGATGACACATTCATATCTAATTTGTAAGCTAAACCCCCTACTTTAAGGATCTGGATTGTCTGCCATTTTCATCTCATACCCTTCATACCCTCTTTTATTTATGTGGTCACAGTTAAGTTATGTAAACATTTTATATTGATTTTTTTATAAAAATAATAAGATAAAAAACAATAGAAATATAAAATATTAACGTGATTTAATTGTGACCACATAAATAGAAAGAAATGGGAAGAATATAGAATGATTGAGGGCAGACAATCCAAGTCCCTACTTTAATTGCATATTTCACTATCTATTTCGAGTACATGCTATATACAATCCAAGTCCCTACTTTAATTGCATATTTCACTATCTATTTCGAGTACATGCTATACACTACAATAGGGTTCTTTGTGAGGTCGGTATAATGGTCAGGGAAAAATTATGGGACAAGGACTGTCTGCACTCCACTTCTGGTGCCCTTTCTGTGCCGTTTGTGTGATTACAGTTAAGCCACGTCAACATTTTATATTACTATTCATTTTTATCTTATTATATCTATAAAAAAAATATAAAATGTTGACGTGACTTAACCGTGACCACACAAAATAGAAGGGCACGGGAGGGCACCGAAAGTGGAGGGCAGACCATCCTTGTCCAAAATTTTGACCCTTCCTTTTGTTTTTCGTTAACATTTTTGTTAGTGTGTTGATTGCCACACGAGTGGATCCCACCAAAGGACGGAGCCACTTTGCCCCCAGATGCTCCCACTTAGTTTTTTGGTTAAAAAATAGGGAATTTTAACGAAAAATTTATGGTAATGTTCATTTTAACAAAAAAATTATATTTTTACACTAAAATGTTAATCATGATACTATTCACTTTGCCCTTTATTTTGTCTTTGTCGTTAAAACTCAAAGTTTTCAAGTCATTTTCATTAATTTTCCTTAAAAAATGTATAGAAAATCAATGAATGAATGATAATATGATTATTTGATAGAGAAATATTTGATGGTATTAGTAAAGAAGTTGTTGTGCAACGCTTCAAAACATGAAAACCCATAGAGTGATATTGTAGATTCTAGAAATTTTTTATAGATTAAAATATAAGATTTTGTGTAGTAAATTGTTTCACTTTTAATTTATAACTTTGTTATTTAGAGATACCCACATCCATACATATCTTTCGCTTCATCCCTAATCCGATCTACCCAACCATTAAGCCTCATTCATTAGTTTGTTATAGCAAATAGTCGATTTATATCGGTGATAAATAGTTGTCGATCACTGAAGTAATAGTGTTATTAGACACAATGTACAATGCTTTTGGACTCGTTTTTAAGAGTTTTCAAATAACTGAAAGTTCTTTTAATGAGAATATTTTTTAAATCAATTTTTAGTAGAAATCCAAGTAGATTTTGAAAAAATATTTTAAGTGCTTCTTACAGGAATCACATATCTGATGTTTCTTCTAAAAAATATTAAAGTGCTTTTGAAACCTAAAGTCAATTTCATCAAAAACATTTTCTATTATTTTAAAAACACATTCAAACAGTTCATTTTATCATTTCCACTTATGTTTTACCCGTTGAAGTTACTTCGTCATAACGACGTCGTTTGTCGGCAGGCTTTCTGTATCCACGAAGGGCGACTCACCACCACAAACTGACCACGGTACAGCGCATCCATACAAAACCCAATGCTGCTCTCTCCCTCGTTTATCCAACTTATCACTTCACCTCTTCCCAAACATGATCTTACGTGGCACTATCTCCGCTCCCCTCCCCTGTCTCCGCCTCAGAAGCACCGGCGCCGCTCCCACTCCCCCGCAAAGCCTCACCCCGTCGCGCCGCTCCCTAACTACCAACCAATACTCAATCTCCGACCAAGACCTCGACACCCGGGGCTTCAACCTCCACCGCACGATCGCGGAGCTCAACCTGGACCACCTCAACAAGGTGTTCGTGGCCGTCGGGTTTCCGAAGCGGGACCCGGACAAGATCCGGACGGCGCTGGAGCACACGGACTCGCTGCTGTGGATGGAGTACAGGAAGACGAAGCGGCCGGTGGCGTTCGCGAGGGCGACGGGAGACGGCGTGTTCAACGCGATCATATGGGACGTGGTGGTGGACCCGTCGTTTCAGGGGCTGGGGCTGGGGAAGGCGGTGATGGAGAGGTTGATAGAGGAGCTGGTAGGGAAAGGGATATGTAATATTGCTTTGTATTCGGAACCCAGGGTTCTCGGGTTTTACAGGCCGTTGGGTTTTGTGGCGGATCCGGATGGGATCCGGGGAATGGTGTATTCAAGAAAGCCCAAAAGAAGAACATGACAAACTCGTAATTTCACATTAATCAATGAGTTTTGCTTCATAATCCATTGCTAACGCTTAGCGTCTTTTAGAAAGCATAATTTTACCCCAAAGAAAAACATGACAACTCGTAATTTCACATTAATCACTGTATTTTGTCTCATAATTCACTACAATTTTGTGACTAATGTTGAAGTATTTTATGACAAAAATGGTACGCATATTTTAAACGCGATTGCGTAACGAGAGAAAAAAATGTGCGGAAATCACTTGTACAGTATTTGCATTTTTTCAAACAGAGGAGGAGACTTTTTATTGAACAACCTCGCTGCAATTGTTATGGATACAAATTACAAAATCTTCAAAACCAGAACCACTAATCAGAGCTACATTTGAATTGAATCAATACTCGTTGCCAACCATGTCATTCCTTCTGTATGCTCTACGGTAAACCTATAAAACACATCGCGAAGAAAAGTTCATAGCAAAATCTACCAATTCAACATCATCAATCAAACAAAAAAATTCACCTCGACGGAGATAAAACCTGGATCGCATCAATTCATGAAGACCCAGATCAAGATTTATGCAGCCGAAGCGAAGCTGAATCTCAATTTGAAATTGGGAATGGTTACCTTTCAAGTAATGGGGGGATCAAGAGGAGACGTCCTTGGCGCTGGCGGTGTGCAGGAACGCGGCGGAGCAAAGAATGGAAGCGATAAACGCGAAGATCCCCAACCCGACCATCATTGAAATTCCGGCCACGGCCAAATCCAGTAAGCTCTGGATGCTCAATCCCATCATCAACATCTTTCTATTTCCTGATTGGCAAACGGGAAGATCCGAATTGGGGTTTTTTTTTTTCTTTTCCAATTTCAGCTGGTGAGAGGATCGCGTTGCTCCGACGACATTTATACAGAAGCTGAGGAGGTGAGGACGCAGCAAAGGAAAAAATAAAGGAGAAGAAAGAAGGCAAGAACGGCAGCAAAAATACAAAGAAATTTTCTGGGAATTTGGGAGAGGGGATTTCCAGTTTTTGGGATGGTGTGCTTTGTGATGTTCTTGCAGTTGCACGTGTCATTTTCTTGCCTGGAGAGAGAGAGAGAGAGATTTTTCAGTGTAACAGTCACACGAGGTAGTCTACCATGTGTCCTTATATAAATAATGGATTATGTGTGTTAAAATGTTAATAAGTTAAAAATTAAAATTTTTCATCATTTACATAAAAACACATGTTGTACAATCCATATTCTTGTCACAACTAAAAAATTCTCAAAGATGAGAAACACTAATGATCTTTACTACTTTCTTCTTCTACTCTCGTTCTTTTCATTTTTTACCTCAATTTTCGTTTTTCACAAACTAGCGTATTATTGAGATAAATTATTAATATTAATAAAAAAAATTATACTCGCATCAAACTATATAAATATTAAAAATTACTGTCAGTGTGGTAAAACGGTTTTTTCCTTTCTTTTTAAATTTCTTAATAATCTTAAATTTGTTCATCCAAACGTAATATTACTTCTAATTTGATTAATTAATTTTTAATATAACAAGACAGATAAGCGAAAGAAAAAGGGAGTATGATTCTCTTTCCTTCTCTTTCCATCCTCTCTCATCCCTTCTTCTCACATTCTTTATTTTGTCTTTCTCTTTTTATAAAAAATTAATATGAGATGTTGACGTGACTTAACCGTAACCGTTCAAATAAGAGGGAAGGGGAGGGGAGGAAAAAAGAGAGAGAGAAGAGAATCATATTCCAAGAAAAAGAGTGTGAAAATCACTTGTTATTATCAAATCATCAATATGGCCATCTAATTACGTTACGTGCATGATAGCTCTCACAAACAAGCGGAACCATGCCTTTAAATTTCACCCGACCTCATAATGGTACCAGATATTGTCACAATTATTTTAGACCAACGATAGCGGTTTTATTACTTACTAAAAACAATACAAACATCAACAAGGGCATTCTAGATATTCTCAATAAAAAAAAAAACTTCAACAAAACATAAAACACTAAGTTGATCAAATTAGTTGTCATCGCGCGGAATTGTGAATTTAAGGGCGAGACATGCCCAAAAATAAGCAAAGGAAAACATTCGTGTCTTGAATTCATCACACCTGAACTCAAGTTTGGAAAGCCAAATGAACTTCATGATACAAAGGTAAAACACTTTGCGATTTGGCACTTGCTTAAAGAATTTCCTGCTTAGAGGGTTTAATGGTCCTTGCATCTTATAAATGGATCGGACTCACTCCTCACATTATTTGGAAGTTTTCAGACGCACATTTAATAGTACAGAATTTTTGTTTAGGCCGACGAAAGCAATAAAAGCCTCAAATGTCATCACGTATCAGGATGACAAACTCGGTCGGTGAGGAGTGAGGACCGAGGAGGCCTGAGGCCTCACCGAAGAGGTCTGAGACCTCACCGAGGGGGTTACCATCGGTGCCCACTTGGCTGTTGTTACCAATAAATTGGTTGCCTGCGCTCAGATGTATACATACCATCATTTTCTAGCACCAACCGTCTCCGTCTCCGTCTCCGTCTCCATCTCCATCTTCTTGGGGCACGTATCAAAACACACTTGATGCAATTTGGCATATATAATACTCTCTCCCTCTGATTTTGCATAAATAAACTTTTTTTTCATAAAAAACTTCCAAGGTACGAGGTTATTGAATATTGATAACGAAAAATAAAGTTACATTGAACTAGTTACCTCATAATTAATGAGAAATTTGATCATGGACAAAAAGATTAATGCCCATGACGCGTCAATCTTGTACAAAAAAACAATCAAGTGTATCATATGAACAGCGAGTGGCATTCTTCCCACATTGCAGACTTTTAGATGGACAATGAAACTATTTACATTGTACAGTCATTCTTTATATTCAAGCACTATTGACGGACGGGAGAAAATCGAACTTTGAACCTCAGATACACCGTGTATCATACACGTGGGAATGCGTGCTCTTCACCAATAGGGCTACAAGTCCCTCTTTAAAAGCCCAAGGGCCCAGCACCTGAATCATCAGACGTTTGAATTAGTTTCTTGTCCTTCAACAGCCACATTAAATCAATGAGAAGCAGGAAAACCATAGAAACCAAAAACCCTTGTTTGGAAGGCACGGAACTACCTGTGGTTGGCATGGGCATTGGTGGTGTTGCCCTTCTTCTTCTTCTTGGGATACTGGCCAGGTCTGGTGGTGGTGGTGGAGGCATTCTTGGGATATCCGGCAGTTTTGGCGGCATTCCTCTTGGGATGGGCTGTGTTTCCTTAATTTCGACAACCACAGCATCCGATGTCAGAAAAGTTTTGGCCACTGATGCTGCATTCTCCAAACAACATCTAACTACCTGTCCAAAAATAAGGAACCGTTTTCATGTTGAATAACCTTTTAAAATGCCGGATTCTAGCTTAGTTATGTCATCAAGTGTAGAAATTTTGTTCCAAAGTCATTGAGTGTTACAAAACCTTTGATGGATCCATGATCCCGGCTTTCATTAGGTCCTCATAGCAGTCTTTCGCAGCATTGTATCCGTACCCCATGTCATCGTTGGACAGAACCTGCAAAATTCAACTAGTCTCAGTAGAACAGTTTGATTCAAGATATCCAGCCAGAAAGCATGACAAGTGCACTAAATCTAAAATTACGTTTTGAGAAGAAAATGCATTTAACATGCAGAGACCTTCTCTACTACAACACTTCCATTTACACCTGCATTTTTAGCTATCAGTTTTACAGGATAACTTAGAGCTCTCTTGAAGATCTCCGCTCCAATCTGCGCAAACACAGATAAACGACCACAATGGCTATGAAAACTTAGTAAAAACAGGTTGAACAGCATGAATCGAGCACGAAATGATTAAAAATGGAGTGGCAGGGGGTTACCTTCTGTTCTTTATTATCCAAAAGTTCTTTAATAGCATCCACCTTTTTAGAGAGCCTCAGAAGGCTACAGCCACCACCGACTACCACACCTTCCTCAATAGCTGCCTATATTGTGATCCAGTTAGAAAACAACCATTATCGACTGGCATTCAACTTCTTACGAAAATAAGAACAGCGGGAAACTACCTTGGTTGCATTCAAAGCATCTTCAATTCTAAGTTGCTTATCTTTCAACTCAATTTGTGTTTGTGCTCCTACCTATGAATCAATTATGAGAACCAATATGTCATCTTGAAAGAAAGTCAGGCCCCCGGCATTCAGATTATAAAGATGCCTAAGTGCATTAAGCTTTTCATTACCTGCAGAATAGCAATTCCCCCTGATAATCTTGCTATTCTTTCATTTAGTATCTTCTTTTGAAATTCTTCTTCAGTATTCTGAAAAAAGAAAAAAATTAGTTGTGTTGTATTTGACAGAGGAAATAACGATGTGTAGAGTTCCTTCTACACTTCAGCAACAAAGAAGAGTGCCAAGAGATGTCGGATGTACCTCAACAAGCTTTTGTATCTGTGAAACCCTCTTTTCTACAGCCTCCCGGGTGCTGCCATCGGTAACTATCAATGTAGAATCCTTTGTTATCACAACCTTAGTAGCAGTGCCCAAAACCTCCTTCCCAACATCATATAGGACAATCCCCATCTCATCTCTCACGACCGTTGCTGCAAAATACATGCAATGTGAAGAACTGTGCCGGAGCTCATTTAATATCTGAGTTTCGATGTTTAACCTACTACCTCCAGTCAAAATGGCAATGTCATCTAAGTAATGGCTTTTGCGCTCGCCGAAGGCAGGAGCCTTAATAGCAGCTGCCTTCAGCGCACCCCTGAGTTTGTTTCTGATCACTGGAGTCAAAGCTTCCTGCTCAATGCCCTCTGCAACTATCACGACAGGATACTTTTCTTGTACTGCATTGTCCAATACTTTGAACAGCTCCTCTGGGTGTGTAATTTTCTTGTCAACCAAAAGTAACTGCAAACAAAGAATTCATGACGTCTAATTACTTCATCGGGGAGCATGCCAGTCCATAAGTAACGTGAACTTCTTACCTTACAGTCCTGAAACTCCACTATCATTTTTTTTCGATCAGTGACAAAATAAGGCGATAAGTATCCACGATCGAACTGCATTCCTTCCACAATTTGTAGGTCGTTCTCTGTACTTTTCCCTGATTCAATGGTAACCACACCCTTCTTTCCTACTTGACGAAGAGCGTCATAAATCATATTCCCAACTGTATAATCATTGCCTGCACTAACTGCAGCAACATCTGCTAGCTCGTGATCTTCAATCTGCATAGCAATATATGTAGGATGGTAACTGAATTAACTAAAAAATGTTTCTTCAAATGTTTTTGTACAGCCTAATACAATGTCTTCATTTCGCTATACTTTTTTCATGATTTTCAATAATGCTTGGATCGATAGGGGTTTTCAATCTTTCAATTAGAAGAAGGAAAACAAATCTGGTTACCTCTCTGGACATCAATTTGAGTTCAGCAACGAGGGCCACAGCAGTTTTTTCAATCCCACGAGCAATTTGAATGGGATTCATGCCAGCTGCAGTAACCTAGAAGAAAGTTTATGTACAATACAAAAAAGTTGCCAAAGTTTAATTGAATGCCGACTTGCATTCCATTAAACGACATGTTTAATAGCGGTATTAAACATAGTATTTGGATACGATGCGGCTTAGCTCAGTTGTCACAGACATCTAAGAACAACCTAGCCTTTCTATAACAATGTAGGATCCTTAACCATCACAATAAGTACTTTCTTTCTTCTAGTCCAAGAAACAAAGCAATGGATGGCATCAGATTCATACCTTCACACCTTCAGTAATTAAACCATGAGCAAGAACTACAGCTGTGGTGGAACCGTCTCCTGCGAGGTCATTTGTTTTCGCACCAGCTTGCCTCACCAGTTTAACACCAACATTCTCCACAGCATCCTCCAACTCAATCTTAAGAAAGAACGGAAAATGAAGCCGGTTAAGAAAAGAAACCGAATCAGATTCATACCTTCGCACTCGTATTAGTAACTCACGAAAAACTTAACAACGTATTCATTGTGTAGCAACAATTTCTATTCAGACTGTAGCTGTAAATGAAGGTGTAGTGAACTAGGAGCAAAATGTAAAGACAACGGAATTCAGATAAATCAGTGATTGATAAGCAGCTGATGAGGGAAATCATAATTTTGATGAAAGCTACGGTACATTTTGGTTCTACAAATTTCAACTAACAAGAAAGCTCCTTTCTTGATCAAATACTTGTGTTAAATCTGATTAATTGTGAATACCAAGTAATTAGTCTCTAAAACCCACCATTGGCTAATGATAAAGCCAGGGAAGATAAACTTGTGGGTTATGCGTGCAATACCTGTTTGAGTACAGTTTCACCATCATTGACAATCTTGGGAGGTCCATATTTATTCTGCAGCACCACATTCCTTCCCTTTGGACCCAATGTCACTCCAACCAGCTCTGCCACCATGTCCACCCCTGCCTGCCATCACCACCACCCATTCAACCATTAAATTAACCCACTTCATATCAACCCAAACAAAGCCCCAATCCCGGAGAGAAATTACCTACGCTGTGTCGGTATCTTAAGCCAATTACGCACACTCACACTAGAAAGTTAAGGACTTAAGACACGTGGTATGGCTTGAGAAACCGCTACAGTGACATTCCAGGTGTAGGTAAATTTCCATCCGAAATTGGGGCACCAATTGACGAGTGTTGTGACCGGTACCAGAAGCTTCTTTGTGGCTAAACCATCATGGTTAAAGATGAGGTCTTTGGGTATGCCTTTTGAGTTGGCAGCAGAAGATGGAGAGAGCCTTTTGGGCAGTTTCTGAATGTTGGTGAAGGAAAAAGCAGAGATGGGAGTTGGAGAAAATGCCATGGTTCCCCAATTGAGCCTGGAATTACAAAAATATCATTAGAGTTTGGAATTTTGGAGATAACTTTCAACAGAGAGTTGATGAAGTTTTTGTTTGGAGGATAAGAGAAGACTACAGAATAATTCTAACGGGAAAAAAAAATGAGGAGGACAAAAAAAAAAAAAAAAAAAATCTTAGAACTTATTGGGCTAGACTCGGTCGGCCCACAGTCAAAGTAAACCCAAGCCCAGTGAGCCCACTCCCAATGGAATTAGATGACAGAGCACTATCACAAGGACTGAATAACGATTGCTAGAAATGATCACATGCCAGTTTGGATCAAGTATTGATAAAGAAGACGAGCGCTTTACCAGAAAGTACTTTCAACCACTCAAGCAAGTTGGCAAAACTGACAATTTTACGACACAAAGCCCCATAGACAGGCCTACTCAGATGTCGACTCTAACCCACTCTTTGGCCATCAACAAAAGAAGAAGTCTATGAAGGGACGCAAGGGTTGTCGGACTTAGTGCTCAGGAAAGTTCTTTCTCGGTTGCTTAGGGCCAAGTGAAGTGCTCGATATGTGTTTGCTAGCGGTCCTTAAACAAATGTCACTTTATCTCCACATGTCCCTAAACAAATGTCACTTCATTTAATGCTAGGGTGGTGGAGTATTTGAGAGCCAAGACATTTTGGGCTCACAGGGTCAAGTACCCCTTATAGATGGCTAGACACACAAAAGAAGATAAATATTACACTGTTGTATAGCGCATTTGTAATCCACATCAAATATATATAGATCACTACAGTAAACATAATCTAATTTTGAAAGTGAACCACTTAAACTTTATTATCAATTAATTCATCAATAACTAACCAAACTAGTATTTGTTGACATCCCACTTTTGAGCGTTAACGTAAACAAACACTTTGAACAATTTGAGTTACAAGTTTCATTCTCGACCTCATATCATGTCAATTTGAATAAATGAAAAGCAAAAATATCACTTGATTAAATTACTGATTAGTGGGTGAAAAGAATCGAATCCAAATAAGAGAGTTGTCAGATCAAAGCCATATATTACACAGTCAACGGGCCTCGATTGCATAATCTGTCTAAACAAGTAACAAAATGACGCACCATCTTTTATCTTTTTTTATTTTAATCATGATTTTGAGATGGGAATCATGTTTCCCGAAGAAGCTCTCTTATATATGTCTTTTGAATGCTTCATATAAGATACATCAGTTTAGCCCTGCAATGTTCGCGGTAAGAAATTGCGAAATTAATATTAATTTTTTTTAATATAAACCATGTTTATAATCTAAATTACACTAAGGAAAGAGAAAGTGTTCGAATTCTAAAAGAAATGGGGGTGGAGAAGAATGCTTTCCTCATTAGGGTTATCTACCAATTGCTAAATAAAACCCTTAATCACTTTAAGGAAAATACTTGCATCCACCTTAATATTCATGGATGTAGTGGATGCAAGTACTAATCATTTCTTAATTATTAAAAAGATGACAATTAAGCGGGAGAAATGATAACCACCCATAATTATTTTTCTTATACATATTTATTAATTAGGTTCACATCCATTTTTTTGCTATTCCATTAATTAGAACTTTATTTCTTTTCAATTTTTATCAAGGTCTTTAGGTATTAATAAACATCATTAATTATTTCAATAATAAACTATTTGTTATTTATAAATATGTTCATTTAGTGTTAGAAATGTTACATTTGATAATATCATTTGGTATATTTATATTTATGGCTAAATTTTTTATCATATATTTTTTGTACCCATTTTTAAGTTGCAACCTTTTTTTTTTTATTTGTGCCAATTTTCTTTTCACTTTTAATTCGTACAAATATATTAATTTATTTTTGTGTCCATGTTTTTTAAGTTTTATTTGTATTTGTACCCATATTTATTTATTTATTTGTACCTATTTTTAATTTTACTAAATGTACCCATGCTAATTATATGTTTTAAAATATATCAATAGTTTTTTTTTTTAATATGTTAATAATTATGTGGGTACATTATTTTCTTTGCTATAATTTTGTGAAGAACAATATTATTTTATTTTTTATTTTCAAGCATTTATTATATTTTAAAAATATTATTTGAATTTGTTTAAATTTCATAATATGTGGGGCATTAAACACATAAATGCATGAGTTAAATATCTTAAATAATGTTAAGGACCTAGATCAAAATATTTAAACAAATAAGGTTTCTGTCTAACAATTAAGTTGATTAGAGACCGGAACCAAAATGATCATTTTCTATTATTAGATTGAACAACAAAAAAAATTGAATTGAAGTGTGTGGACAAAATGTGTGTGATTATAATTTCTTTTAATCGGAACTAAATAAATATTGTACACTAAAATAATATTTGGCCCCAAGGGGACAAAACTAGTGAGTAGTGAAGGAAATCACAAATTTGTATTTGCTTGGTCTGGGATCGATAGATTACAAACGTGGTCGACAGTTTTGTGACGTCCCTCCCGATAATCACATTATATATTACTAATTATGTTTTGAAGAACACCATTATCCGTATGATTATTAAATTACCAGCTCTGGTAATGTGGAAGGGCTCACTCATCACTGCATGCTGCTTAGGGAATTGTGGGGCTTTAGGCAGTAATCTTTGACCATTAGGATAATCACATTAGGTACAGGATTAAGCTCCAAGGGTTTAGTTTATGAATTAGGTGTCATGTAATGTAACTAATTCACTAATGTTATTGGACCCATATATATTTACTAATAATATATTTTAATTTGAAATCCATTATTAATCAAGATATTTATTATATTATGTGAATTAGTAATAGTACATGACGATATTTTATTTTTACAAGATGAATTTCAAAGTTTTTCTGTCTAGTCGTGTATAATGATTATTTGAAGGGGTGACCAAGATGTTCCCAACATGAACAGGTGTCCATCACATGCATGCCAAGGCATGTGACTTGATCTTACACAAGTACACTTGCAGCTGCATGGTAAACAGTACAGCTAGCTCCCCGTCACCCAAACAAACTCACACTAAACAAATCAGATGGAGATAAAAAAGAAGAAACGCTTTTCAATGATGTCTTTAAATGGTGATTTTTCCTAGGAGGAAGAAGAAATTAAAGAGGCTCAGCATTGACCTGTACTAATTGGTAAGGCCAACGTCTTGACTTTCTGCACTCTGATACAGTAGGCAGGCAGGCAGCAGTGCACAATAATATCTCGTTCATGGCAGCAGCTCACAAAATCATCGCTCCATCATTGCCCATTTACTCTCTCAAAATTCAAAAGTCAAAACCCAATTTAAATTTCTAGGGTTCAGTTGTTCTCCATAAATATTTACATATAAAGGAGGAAGCTTTTTCATTAACCTGTGCTGAAATTGTGAAGCTTTTGCGACCAAAACAATGGCGAATGCCCAGATTTTGTTCTTCCTTTTGGCCTTTTCTCTATTGTATATTTCAAGAGCGGAAGCCAGAGAGATCCCAGCTGCCTCCACGTTGCCTGTATCTGGTCCAAATGAATCATTATCATCTTCTGCTGCTGCTTCTCCTTCTTATATGGCCATCAGATCTTCATCACTTGTAAGTTAAGGATGGTGATTTACACATTTTCATTTTCTCCTTCTGCACTCTTTTCTTTCTTTCCGTCTCTCGATTCTCCTTTGATTCAACAAAAAAGATAAGAAAGAAAGAAAAGAGTGTAGAGGAGAAAATGAGATAGCAGAAATCACTTCCCTAAGTTAATTACCCTTTAATTTTTTTTATCTCATGTTAATCTTAATCCTGGTGCATGTTGATTTCAATTAATTAAAATTTATGTTTTTGTTTTAATTTGTAGGAGGAAGGAAGCCTGGATGGTGAGGCTGATTGCAAGGGATTAAACACTGAAGAGTGTTTGATGAGAAGGTCCATGGTTGCTCACACAGACTATATCTACACACAAGACATAAGTCCCACTGGACCATGATTTCATTCATCTGTTTTCCCTAGCTACTCTGTTAATTTAGTAAATTTTGCTACATCATGTAACCAATTAAATTATAGGTTTTGTGTTTTCAGTTGATAAAATATGTTCTCACATTTCAATTAATGACGACTTCAAGCTTGTTCAATGAAAAAACCAAAGTGAAATGACCGTTTGCGTTTGCCAAAGGGCCTTGTTAAAGAATGGGCTCTTTTCACTTGACGCCACTAAAACAGGCCTCTCCCTCAAGTGTAGCTAGATGGGATCCATATTGATAACATATCGACAATGTTATTAACAACGTATCAATTCTATATATGTATGTGTTGTTAATGTTGTGGTTGATATGTTATTGATATGAATCTCACTCCAACTATATACAATTGAGCGGGATCTTGTTAAAGAGCTAAAGAAGTAGCTTATAACAGTCGTTAAAAAGAAAAGGTGTCAATGGAAGAACTGCACTTGTTAATTCTAGTATCGATGAAATTTATATTTCAGGTGGTTAAGAAAATTTATTCTAGTCCCAATATGCTAGGTCTTGAATTAGATTATATTGCTTGCATAAAAGAAGGCTTAATTTGAGAAATACTTTTAAATGACTAAAAACGCTTTTAGAGAAATATTTTTGGTTTCCAAGTGTTTACTCCACTAATATTGCACTTTAGTGCTATAAGATTGGTTCAAAAAATAATTTTCACAAAAAAACACTTTCAGTCATCTAAAAGTACTTGGCAAACGAGCCCTAAGCTATTACCAAAGAAAAAGTACTAAAGTGCAATATTAGTGGAGTAAATACACTTGGCTTTGTTTGGAACCGAAATTAGATAAACCCTAAAAAAAAAGGTGATTAAACTAAGGTCATGCAATGCAGCTGGTCCAAATATGGTTAAACATTTGCCATAAATAAAAGGATGACAATACTGATAACATATTCAACTTAAGTACTTGTTTGCATGTACAGAATAGGATAAGTTTGATTACATATTTAAGTGGAGTTCATTCCTCCTTTTTGATGAAAGCAATTTCTACACTAATAATCCTAAGTGCTCATGCAAAAATCACATTTGATAAATTGTTAGTGATCTTGTTTTCTTGGCTATCACCTATTTATCTTTTTATTTTAGCAATATCTTAATCTGACAGATATTACGAAAGAAGAGATTCAAATTTAAGTGTAGAGAAGAATCAAACTGTTTTAGCCAATTTGTTTATGTCTAAGTCTGCAACTAATCTTTTTTAGGATAAATATATAAATAATCATGATTATTAGTTATTATCTATAACTTATCATCATCCTAATTGTTTTATTTTATATGTAACGAAGCCTAAATTTAGGAGGGGAAAATATCATTTTTATAATTTGTGTATATGCATGTCTGTCATCAATGGGGTTTTCTCACTAATGTTAAACTCAAAGGTTTTTAACTTTTTGATGTAGCTGTAGCACTGGCGACTGGCCGGTCTTCATTTGTCAAGAGATTTTTCAGTATATCAGAAATACGTTCCAGTACATGTCATAATACAAATACTTCGATATTTAAAAATAGAGACACTTTAGATGTGGTCCCTATCTATCAATATTCTTTGATTGAAACCTTGTTAGTTTTTAGTTTTTGATTGAGGTTCCTGACATTAATGTAATAATGTAAGTTACTATATTTTTTAAATAAAAAATTAAAAATTGAAATTTGTAATTGTTTATATTAATGAGATTTTAAATAAAACCCATAATTTATGGGATTAAAAATAATAAAATATAAATTATACTCTCTATTATATTGTGTGTGTGTGTGTGCATATATGTATGGGTACATTAACCAAAATTAACAAAAAAAATTATTGTACCAAAACATGGATACATTCTCAAATCAACGAAAAAGAATGTACCCATATAAGTTTAAACATGGATTAAAAAATTTGAAAGGATTTTATATTAAAAAAAGGGTACATTTTACATATAACAAATTGATATATTTGAGAATGGGTACATTTAAGATTAAAAAAATTGAAAAATTATATGAATGGGTACATTTAAGATTAAAAAATTGAGAATCTTTTTATATATAAAAAAAACTAATAGGTACAAACTTAATTTAATTTAATTTTTTATTATTTTGGAAATGTTTGAATTGAAAATTAATTAGAAGTTTAATATAGGTGCGAGTATTAAACCCTAAATTAATTACTAATTTTTATATTAAAAAATTATATAATAAACATGTAAATTCATTATCACATTAATGCTAGGGACTTGAATCAAAATTTGAGAACTAATAAGGTTTTAGTCAATGAACAGTAAGAACTAGGGACCGGATACTAATTTTTCCTTAAAAATAATATTCTAATGTATTATATCATGACATTTAATGTATTGGATCGTGTTACCAACACTTTGAAAAATTTATTTGATTTGTCAACCTTAATTATTATCTTTGCACTTGATCATTGGTTTTATCTCACTGCTTTTTCTACTCACTTCCATAGTTCCATATCTCTGTGTGAAGGTCAAAAATCTCCACAGCAGATATTTGACAGAATGACCCATCCAAATGATGACCACAAAAGGGAGTCTCTGCCGTTTCTTTCATCCATAAGAGAAGATGGTCCAACTCTTACTAGGAATATGAGGTAGCCCTGTTGACGTTTAAGTTAGGGTTTTGTGGAGAGATTTGGTTTGACATATTTTTGTAGTCTTAATTGTGATTTATAAAAATTATATGTTGGAAACATCATCAAAGTCATAAAAAAATATAGACCAGCGGAATATTCTTAGGTGTCACCAATTGTATATATAAACTCATGTGTTTTCTTTTGCATCATCACATGACATATTGTTGTATACAATTAGTACAAATGAAGTTGAGCGAGACTAAGACGTAGGTCAAGTTGCTTAAATTAATACTAGGATTTGCATCATGACTATATATGTATGTATGGGTGCTTATTTTCTGACGATATTTTGGAAATGTGATCACACATACTTTGAAGGAAGGGGCCTGGCTAGAATGTGAGGCATAACTTATGGTGGGACTTGGTAATGCTGCATTATATATGACAAATGCATGTGTGTGTGCTTCCAACAGTACCAGAAGAAAAAGGTACATCTACTGTTGAAGCAGCACCTAAAGCCTCAGTGTAATGCTAGGTATACAAACTTTTCATACTAAATTTATAAATTATGTGACGTGTCATCAATAAGAAATAAACACGTTAATCAACACTTAGTAATAATCCAATCATCAACAATCACGTTATATTCACCAATAAGAAATAAGCACGTTAATCAATACTTAAGTAATAATTTAATCATCAACAATCACATTATATGGGTACAAAATATGATTTAAATAGATGATCTCTCCACCATTACCCTCTGCGTCGGCTTTCTTGGCGGGACCTTCGAATTCGTTCACGAAAGCAATGATGGAAGCTTGGTTTAGCTGAAAAAAGCCAGACAACAGAGATAGATCACAATAAAAAGTTAAAAACAAAAACATTACTGAGAGGGGTGTAAATTTGCTAGCTAGTGGATAAACCTTTTCAAATGTTTAGTTTTCGCACAGTAGTCAGGCATTTTTGTATGATGAGCCACCACCACCACCTCCACCTCCACCACCTCCACCATTTCTTGTCTTTCTCCTGTTCCCGCTGCTAGTCTCCGACTCACTCAGATTGTTCCCACAAAGTTACTGACTGTTCTCCCCGAATTGATCCTTGTACGCTTTTTTTCCCGAGTTTAGTACCTTGGATAGTATCCATTTTTCGCTTATAGTGGTGATGGGAGATTTTCAATTTTGTAGATTAGTAAGTACCAAATAGTAACCCTTTTGTTCTGATCTTTCTAAATGCTGCAATGTCTTGTGTATTTCATTTTTCAGGTGGTTGGTGGGGTTCTCAGTTGTCTAACTAGAAAAAAGAAAAGAAAGATAAAGTGATGATATGAATGATTCAGTGTTTGATAATTCTTTGATGGGCTACAAAGAAAAATCATTTCAATAATTACGACCTGCAAGTACGTTTTACAGATGTGTACGCGGCGAGAAGCGCAAACTCTTGCTTGTAACCAGCGATATATAATACATCCTCTTCTCTCTATCTCTCTCGTCAAGTTCGCGTGCATCGACTTTAATATGATAAAAACTACTCTATTAGCCAAGTTGAGATAAGATGGTGGCTAAGTGCTTTGAAGGATAAAAAACACTGAAAGCTTTTAGAGTAAACAAAAGGGACATAAAGTAGGCTAAGTTACAATGGCAGGAGAACAGTGATCCTCATCTATCTTAATGGAGCAAATCGGCCGATGCAGCGATGGATTGGTTCGATGACTCGGCTCTGAGATGAGCCGTGTTGCAGGGCACCTCTCCCTCCAGCTCTCTGAAGGTAGAAGCATTTATATTGTAAGGGCTGCCAATCTGCAGGTTTGTGAGCATTTGGCGAAGGTCACAAGCTTCTTCCTTGAGCCGAGCATTCTCCTCCACAACCATGTCGTGGGACTCCGAAAGGTTGTTCAACCTGTCTATCAGGCTGTGGTTCTCATTCCTCAGCCGGACCACCTGCGACCAGAGCTCGTCGAGGTGCTTCTGCTTCCTCATCCGCGATCTACGGGCTGATTCTCTGTTGGATATCATTCTCCTATGCTTCCTCTCGTCGATGACTCTGAGGTGGTGGTGTTCTTCGGCGTCGTCAGAGGTGCTGGAGTTGTTGCTGAGGCTGGAGGATTGTTGAGTGAAGTCATGGCCTATAGGAGGAGCGATTTGACGGGATAAGTTGTTGAACGAAGTGTTGAAATGGAGGGAGGGAATTTGGTTCTGCATGAAGGCAAAGTCAGAGGGATTTGGAAGTGGGATTTCAGGTTCAAAGTAGTGGAGTCCTGAAATGATCTCACCTGGAAGCATGGTTCTCAAAGCTCGGAGTTATTTTGCTTAAGGTTTTTATGGACTTGCAGTTGAAGGGGTTGTGACCTGTGCTTTGGAGGGCAAGGCAGGGGATGACAGCATGAAGAGTGGGAGGGGTTTTATAAAGGGAAGGGAATTGGACCAGGTTTAACAACAAATAAAAGAGCAACAGTTTCAGGGGCTTACATAAGCAAGCGTGGACAATTATTGAAACGGGACAGGAAAATGTGTCTAATGTATGTGGAGGAAGAGATATATATTCATCTTAACATGGATCATATTTCACCATGGTTATTGGTCGTGGTATTAGAAGACAATGTTACTGTGAATTAATAATTCGAGCGTAACTGAGGGAGGGAGATTCAAGTAAGCAGTCGGATATATAAAAAGAGAGATTCGAATCAAGATGTTTATGTGTTGAGAAATGCCAATAAGACTCTTTCAAAAGGAAAACTTTCTATGAACTTTCTGTCATCTCATATTTTTAGCATAATATTTTATAATGTTGTTACATGAATTGACATTTAATTGTTAGATAACATAAAATTTATGAAAAGTCTAACTTTAAAAGTCTCCTTAACATTTCTCGTATGTGTTTGTATATATGAGATTCATGTGCATGAGCATGCGTTTGTAAATTTGGATAATGATTTGGCGTCATATATATATATATATATATGATGGTTATTAGAAGAGAAAAAAAGTTTATGATGTGGGGGAGTAATAATTATGGTGTGGAATTTTATGTGATGACGCAATGAAGGTCAGCTTAAAAGGTAAATGACTAAAATTAAACTCAGTTTGTGATGACTAAATTAATTTGTGTGTTTTATTTGTTTAATTTGGATGACTCACTGAGCACTCCAACCTTTGGATTGAAGACCCCATCAAGGTGAATTATTACTAAATTATCTAAATTGTTCGCATCAAATACCTAAATATCCTCCCATCCATTTTCTTGAAATATTAGATTACTATTGTCTGGCCAAGGACACATCTTTTGCAGATTCCTGAGTGAGCTTTGGCAACATAGTACTGAATAGTGCTTGGCTTTTGAACCCTCTTTCCTTTGTTTATGTTATTTGCATGTTATGGCAAACTTTTATGCTCTTGTATGATGATTTTCTTCTCATATCATATGAAAGACGTGAAATCTCTGCAGACATAAATGCTTTTAATCACTTAAACCAAACAGAATTATTAACTAAACAAATTTCCATAACCAAAAGCTGGTACTCTTGGATAAAAGTATAACGAAAAACAGATTCACATTAATTCTACTTATTAGGTCAAACTTTTTGTTTCTTAAGCAAGAAAGTGCAGACTTTATGGTGATTGGAAGGGAACTAAATGGCACTTAACCAAAGATGGCACTTGTACCACATAGACAACTACTGATGTTTTATAATTCATAGAGATGACACCTGCTGTGAATTTTTGATACGATTCAAAACCACTTATATGATCTAACTTCCACCACATATTATATATGATTTGAAGGTTCAGTGTTCCTCGTCCAACCAAGTTTACAAGTTCATCATTATTCTTTCACGACGTATTAGGTAATGCCACTTCAGGAGAGGTCAGTAACACAACTAATATGCCAAATGTTATAATATATAAGTTTTTTGATACTTGAAAATACGTTTTAACAATTTATATTATGATACTTAGTGTACCGAGTTGTATTTCTTGAAAATTTTCTCCTTCCTCAGACCTACTTGTCAATTTTTTTTTATAGAGAAGATGAATGCTAAAAGAAGATTAGATCAATTAAAAAAGTGGTGTTGCCAAATCTCAGAGCCAGACAGCAACTTGCAGACAAATCTTCTGAATGATTTGCATTTAAAAACAGAGTTTAGCACCCTGTGATTTTATCCTTACCTTTATTAATCACAATTATTTAACTATGCATGGTTTAGGTGCTTCCCCACTACATCAAACTTCCATTCTGCTCCTAAATTCCAAAGCTAACTGGATAAGACCAGCGAGTGTGATTAAGGAATGTTCCAATAAAAGCATCTGCTAAACATGAACCTAACCTCGTGTTCTAACTTTTCATTAGGAAGATGGAAATAGCACAATCCATTGTGTGTAGATTCAAAACTTTGTACAATTAGTGGTAATGACATTAGTTTGAAGTGTTTTTCAAGATGAGCAATATGTGCTTTTGCATATCTTCATGTGGCCTCACCAAGTTTTTTATCCGACCACCCAATAAGATGTTATATCGCGATTTACTTTCCATCTAATTGAACTTCTACTAACAAACATAATGATATGATGTAATTGAAATATCAAGAACATAAATGATATGTTGATAATCAATAATGTGTTCATATGTTTGTCGATATTAAGTAGTCAAACATTATACATGATTATGCATCACGACCCAAAATTCTTTCGCTAATAAGAAGTGACACTGCGATACCCTAGCAAAAATGTTAATGAACAAAGACAAAAGAATCACCAAAAATGTACGAAATAATTTCCCATAAATAGGCCCTATGTATAGCTCCTATCCATGACCAAACATACTTTTTTTTTATCACAAGAGTCACAACCTCATGATAAATCAAAATATAAATCCCACAGACAACAAATACAACTTGAAAACTTCGGGTCCTACCCATTAACAGAAGACAACAAAAGAATAAAGAGAGAAAGCAAAAGACATGATTCACATGAACATGCCTCCATGGCTGCTACAATGGTTTTTCTTACTTTTTTTTTCCAAAGTTTTTGTGTTTTTGCCTAGTCTATATCTATACATGCAGTAACCAATAGTAGCTAGGGTTTTGTAATGGCTGACGGATAGGTATATATAGATAAAATATGCAGACACAGAAGAGAGAGGGAGCACCACAAAAGTGAGCAAGGTGTTGCCTACAGAGAGGGGACTGGATTTAACAGCTGCCTATTTCTGGTGCCAAAAATTACATCATCTGGGAATTTAGAGGGCAACCAAGGTGAAACAATATGATTATCGTGCACAGTGGGGTCTAATTTGTTTATTTTTTTTCTGCAAGCTCTCTCGCGTGGGTGCACGGTGGACCAACCCACTAGGGCCACTCTCGGCCATTTGCTTGGCCCGTCAACTCAGCAAGCCCGAGCAAAGTATGAAGCCACCAACCCACCTCACTCCCTCTCTCTCTTGTATGCACACACAAAGCTAATTAACATGGAAGATGATTTTCTCCCCTTCAAATCTCTCTCATTTTTTTTTCTCTTATTTGAACGGTTATGATTAAACCATGTCAACATCTTATATTGATTTTTTATAGGAACAAAAAGACAAAAAATAAAGTGTGAAAAAAAGGAAGGGAAAAAGATGGAAATAGGAAGATAGAGAATTCTACTCCAATTAATATTGGACTGATCATGGGACATGATGAGAATCCTTTTTGAGGCATTATAAATGTGGCATATGTCTTGTTAGCTGTTACCTTCCCTTTTAGTTTCTTCTTGAACTTATGATTCCCAGTTAGTTGATTTTTTTGAAGATATAATCTTTAATTTAAAAGTTACCTAAAAAGATAAAAAAAATATTCTTCATTGGATCAAATTGCATAATAAGAACGAAATGGAAGAAGATAAAGAACAATACCAATTAAGAAGATTACTAACTTTCCTCAGTTAGAATATAAAATAAAGATCTTAAACTCTACTTCACATTAAGGATAACAGATCGATGCTTCTCTATATATATACTCGCAACATTAATTAAATAGGACTTACAATAAGATGATTGCATGCAGTCCTAATGCAATCCAAAGCACGATTGCATGCAGTCCGATGTTCAACAAAATGCCTAAAAAGGCCGACATAGATTGGGAAGCCAAGGGAAATTGCACAAGATGATGTGCTTGCTTCATCTTGTTTCCGAGAAGAAAAGTTCTTGAATCTGCCACTTGTTGTGTGGATAGATTCTTCAACATGCCTGGAACATGGGCACATATACATACAGTACGTGTCGTTATACAATTGGAAGGACACTTGAAAAAATTTTCCTCCAATTATATAATGACATGTGATGTACAGCCCCGTGTTCCGGGCACATTGAAAAGTCAATACTGTGTGAACTTTTTTTACTTGGTCCCTTATTAAGAGAATTGCTAATGAGACTTTCTCAAAAGTGGGACTCTCCATAAACTCTTTGTCACCTCATATTTTTTACACAATATTTTATAATGTTAGGACGGGAATTGACGTCAAACTGTGAGGTGACAGAGAGTCAATGAAAAGCCCTACTTTTGAGAGAGTCCCTTAACATTCCGCCCCTTATAATAGTGTGGATTCGAGAAGGACATTGTACAATATTATTATTATTATTATTATTATTATTTAATAAAATTAGTATTATTAAGAGAAGGTTCGAAAATGTTACAATAAATTGGGGAGGAGAAATAATTCGAAACAATTACAATAATTTAGAGGGTGAAAAAGTTTCAAACCTGCGGATGCATGAGTACAAACTCAATACCTTATCCACTAAGATATTGAACAAAATTGTAGAAAATTATTACCATGTTGTGTACACTACAATAATTGTTCATAAACTTGAAAAACGAAGACGTTTTGCTCAATATTTTTTTATAGAAAACTTCATTTGAATCTTTGGCAAAGATAATTTTTAGATTAAAACAATGAATAAGATCAAAGTCTAATTTTAATCCCTTAATACATTAATAACCTCATTTATTAATTATATATATTTTTAATTTTTTATCTTTTTCTTCCTAATTTTTAATGTATTAATTTTATTTCATTATAATTTTCATTTTCACTTCATTTATCGTAATATATTTTGTTGTAAATATTTAGATAAATTAATTTTTGTGATACAATCTATTTTGATGTACTTTGTCTTCTTCATTTGGGTACATTAAATTCATTATAATACATTTTGGTACATACATTTAGGTATACACATTTCCATACATACATTTCGATACAAACATTTAGGTACATTAATTCAACATAATACATTTTGTTACTAACATTTCAGTGCATACATTTTGGTACACACATTTAGGTACATTTTCCTACTCCATTGATTAAAATCATATTTCTTTTCAATTTTTTATTAAGGTCTTTGGGTATTAATAACATCATTAATTATTTCAATAATAAAATATTTTTTATTTCTAAATATATTCATTTAATGTTAAAAATGTTACAATTTGTATATTTATATTTATGACTAAACTTTTTATCATATATTTTTAGTTTTAGTTAGTACCCATTTTTAATTTGTAATTCTTTTTTAATTTGTACCAATTTTTTTTTTCAGTTTTAATTTGTACCCATATATTAATTTCTTTTTGTGCCCATATTTTTTAAAGTTTATTTGTATTTGTACCCATATATTTTTTTATTTGTACTTTTTATTTTGCTAAATGTACCCATGCTAATTATATGTACCCATTCATGTAAAACTTTTTAATCTTAAAATGTACTCATTCTTAAATATAACAATTTGTTATATGTAAAATGTACCATTTTTTTTTATATAAAATCTACTCAATTTTTTTCTAATCCGTTTTTAAACTTATATGGGTACATTCTTTTTTCTTTGATTTTAAATTGTATCCATGTCAAGTTTAATCAAAGAAATTTACTAATGTTATTAAGCCTAATTTTTTTTTTTTTTTTTGTGATTTCGAAGAATGTACCCATGTTTTGATACAATAATTTTTTTGGTTAATTTTGATGAATGTACCTGTCACATCCCAGTCCAGGCCCCCACCACATCCCGGGCTCGACTCCACTGTAGCACGATATTATCCGCTTTGGGCTCCGACCACGCCCTCATGATTTTGTTTTTGGAAACTCACACGAGAACTTCCCAGTGGGTCACCCATCATGGGATTGCTCTCGCACGAACTCGTTTAACTTTGGAGTTCCGATGGAACCCGAAACCAGTAAGCTCCCAAAATGTCTCGTGTTAGGTAGAGATGAGAATATACATATAAGGCTTATAGAATCCACTCTTTCTGGGCGATGTGGGATGTTACAATCCACCATCCTTAGGGGCCCGACGTCCTTGTTGGCACATATCCGACCAGGGATTGGTTCTAATACCAAATTGTCACATCCCGGCCCGGGCAACAAATTGTCACATTCCGGCTCGGGCCCCCACCACATCCTGGGCTCGACTCCACTGTAGCACGATATTGTCCACATTGGGCCCCGACCATGCCTTCACGGTTTTGTTTCTGGGAACTCACACGAGAACTTCACAGTGGGTCACCCATCATGGGATTGCTCTCACGCGAACTCGCTTAACTTCGGAGTTATGATGGAACCCGAAGCCAGTGAGCTCCCAAAAGGCCTCGTGCTAGGTAGAGATGATAATATACATATAAGGCTTACATGATCCACTCCCCTGGGCAATGTGGGATGTTACAGTACCCATGTTTATACACACACACACACACACAATAGTATATTATATTTTAATATTTTTAATCCCACAAATTATGATTTTTTATTTAAAATCTCATTTATATAAACAACTAAAATTTCTAATTTTTAATTTAAAAAATATAGTAACGTACATAGAAATAAATTATCACATTAATTTCAGGGACCTCGATCAAAAATTAAAAACCAACAAGGTTTTAATCAAAGAATATTCATAACTAAGGACCACATCCAAAGTATCCTTTAATTTAATATAATACATTTTAGTGCATATATTTCGGTACATACATTTCGATACTAACATTTAAATACATTAATTCAATATAATACATTTCAGTACTAACATTTAGGTACATTAATTGAGTCTTTTAAGTTTGAAGAATGTTAAATAAAATTAATAAATAAAAAAACTCTTTTTTGGTCAAAAAATAAATTAAAATTTGTATATTAATAAATTTAAATATTAATGGGAGATATTAAATAAAATGCACATTAATTATTTTGAATTAAGGGCACATCAAGAGATTATAATTAATATGTAATCTAACACCAGATTTATTTTAAATTTCAATATTCTTAAATGATTAAAGTTAAAAACCCCTATTTTTTATCCAAAACATGTAAGATAGAGTACTCACCACTCAGTACTTACTGGATCTTCTTCTTCCAATGTCATTGCCTGCCATGAAGCTCTTGGAATATCCATGAGACCACTGCAAATGAACATCGATATTTTTATATTTTCATGCATTTTTAGGGTTTTCCCATCACAAATATACAATCTTTCAAATTTAATTAATTTCTCAGAACCAAGATTCTAAAAGATGCTAGGCGCTAGTCGGACGAGGGGATGGGGCCTAGCGCCTAGGCAGGCGCCTAGGTGGACTAGGCGAATTTAAGTAAATATATTATATTTCATGTAAATAAGTATTTATTTATATTTAAAATGTATATAATTTCATTACAAACTACAAAATAGAATGACATATATATTATGAAGTATTGGAACATAATGAAAACATGGGGAACAAGCATATAATGTGTGTTCATTTAAGTATTCAACAAGTCTGTTACAATTTATTGAAGAAAAAAATAAAATGCAAAATGAAAGTTATATATTTTCTATCTAAGTGAGTCGCAACCTAGGTGGGTCTGGGCATGCTAGGCGGTCTAGGCGCCATTTCTTAATTTTCAAACGCCTAAACATTAATCGGGATGGTGACCAATCGCCTAGCGCCTAGACAGGGCTTAGACGGCGCTAAGCGGGAATTTTTAGAACAGTACTCAGAACCGACACTTGTATCATAGTTGCACTGTCTTGACTTTCCACTTCCCCCCACTCAAGCAACTACAACTTTTCTTTCTTCCTCCCTCCAATGCCCTACATGAAGTCATCACCATTCACACTCCGTAGTGATTGGTTCATATAGGATAAGCTCATCAACAATTTTCTCTTCTTGCTAGATTATATCTAATTAATATATGATTCCATTATTTTATTCCATAATCTATAGTATAATTAGCAGCTTGCTAGGCTAGATATGTTGTTCAATATATATTCTCCAAATCTTTTCTTGTGGCCTTGTTGTTTATGGAGTATCATTTGTCGTGTATTATTTATAGTGGAAAATGGACCCATATTATTCTAAAATAATCCTAACATCCATGCGTGATTGTCTTTGTGTGCTTAATTAAGCAACTTAATTAAGGTCATAATCCACTTACAATGTGAAAACCAAAAGTTGTTTACGTGTGATTTTTTAGTGATGGGAATACGGTCCATACAACAAGTGTCATAATACATGTGATTGGATATTTAAAAAAATGAGAAAATTTGATATAACTCTATTTTTAAGAGTCTCTAAGCACAGAGGTATTTCAATATCTCATTGGCCACCATAGTGCATTTCACCAACACCAGGAATCGAAACTAGGACGGCAATGTGAAATATGGGTATAGAATTCGTCCTAACCATTGGGCCACCCCGTGGTGGTTTACCCTTAACTAATTTTTTTAGTACAACGCTATATTATACACTAAAGAGGGGGGAGGGGGAGTTCGGCTAAGCCACAAAATAGGCAATCTAATTTGGTATTGAATTCATCATCTACTAGATTCGAACCTAAGATCTCTTGTCATCCACGAGATTCGAACCTAAAACCTCTCATTTACAAGTGAAGAAGAATACCACAAGATCAAAATACCAAGCTTTACCCTTAATTGCTTGAATATTATGATTTTGGCTTCCTAAAATTTAGCTTGCACTTTTTGTGTATTTTATCTACTCCTTAATTCCAGGTTGACTTTTCTAGAATTTAGCATTCAGAACCGAACGTCCTTCAAATTTCTGATCTTCCAAACTTTCTACATACCTAAGACTCACCACTGCATAATCTCTTCCCTTCTTTCATGTTTTGTAAATAAACAAGCCATGAAATCAGCAACTAAGAAACAACTAACAACGCTATTTTATACCTTCGTACTTAAGCCAATAAACCCCACCCCAGCAAACCCAATGGACCCAGTAAGCATAAATTATACATGTTGACAACGAACATAAATTCAATTTGAACATAAATTACCTGTACAGAACCCCGTTACCTCATTCACCCTTATTCAAATTATGATGGCTAAAAACTCAATTGACTCTGGTTCAAACATATTTAACCCGAAACAGATGCAATCGTAATTAACTTTCATATAAAAAATCCATCCCAAACCAACTGTTCGTTCAATTTGTTTTCATTGTATGCAGGGATAAAAAAGATTTGTTATTCAAACCATAGGGAGTCAGATAGCGATTGATGTAATTCGGTTTAAATAAGTCACACACGCTTTAATTGTTGACGTGGGTGTCATACTAGTGAATTCTATTCCAAACAGATTTGTATAAAATTGGACCCGTATTTAAAAAAACTCTAAAATAAAATTTCTAACCACTTGTATTATGACAATTGATGTACCAGATTTGTATAAAATTGGACCCGTTTTGTGTAATTATCAGTTTTAAAAAGGTAATTATAGTGCCAAGTGTCGTGCCATATGAATTTCAATGTGAAATAAGGTTTTTTTTTTTTTATTATTATTATTTTTTTTGTGTGTGAGAAAATTCATTGAGTCTGATTGTCTTGTTTGAAAAAGGTGTTTTAGTGGCACCACCATCATTACTTTCAAAAACTACGATGTTATGATACTCTGTGATTCCAATTCCTTCTAATGTAGCTAAAAGAATTATGGAATCACTTGAAAATAAGCTTTCACTGTATGAATTATTTTCATTGTAAGAGTTTTGGACGTCCGTGGAAAAGTCACACTACTAGAAATTTGAGTACAGGCCACTTATTTTGGGGCCACGTCCAACTCACGAAACAGTGGCGTTTTTAGGCAATAGCCAGAATGCTGTAACATGCATCTGTGTCCATTTGTAAGCCACGATTATACCGTGGCCAATGTCGATTTCTCTACAGTGCAAATCTAAACTAATTATGTAGTAAACACGGGTTTATAACATTAGGCTTGATTCCATGAACACATACACCCCAGAATTTTGAGTATCGTCCTAGTACAATCCTAATGTCACATGCAGTATTACTGTTGCCAAATTTGCAACCAAAAGACGTACATGAACCATCTCAATCCCCTTTGGTATATTTACTAATCATGAACGTCCAAATCTTTGGTGCAACTTAGCCTAAGCTAGCCAATTAATTCTCGAATATTGACATTTGATTGGTTTCTCCCTAGCTAGCTAAAGGCCCCAAGTTCCTTTTAACTTAACCATGATTATATGGAGATTAACATGTTTATCTAAGCAAATCATCTATAGAACATGGTTTTTTAGCCAAAATGGTCCATGAGATTTGCATAATACATCACTTTGGTCCCTGAGATTGAAAATCAATAGAAATGGTCTCTAAGATTGTCCACCATCAATTATTTTGGTCATTCCGTTAAAAACTCCGTTAATTGTCCCAGAACTCTTGGCCGAAAGTTTGAGCAATTTTCAAAACTTCGTAGCTCAATCGTTTCTTAACCAAATTCGACCCCTAATATATCAAAATGAAGATAGAAAAGTGTAGAACCAGATTATACCTATTTGGAAGCCCAATGGTTGCCGGAGATGGCCAGAAAATAGCTTGAAAGGTGACTGGTCCACAGGAAAACTCACCGGAAACTGGGTAAACTTTAAACGTTCATAACTTCTTCAATACTCAATGAAATCGAGTGATTCAAAAATAAAAATCATACTTTTCGATGAGACGAAGAGAATGGTACATTTCTTGATAGCTAAATCACCATGGTTTGGCTGGAAAATGGATCGAAAGTGGCTGTCTTGGTCTCAAGTTAGCCACTTTTGAACCATTTTCAGGAAAAACCACGGTGAATTAGCCATCTATAAAGGTACCATTCTCTTCGTCTCATTGAGAAATATGATTTTCATTTTTGAATAACTCGATTTCATTGAGTATTGAAGAAGTTATGAATGTTTAAATTTTACCCAGTTTCCGGCGAGTTTTCCAGTTTTCCTGCGGACCAGTCACCTTTCAGGCTATTTTCCGACCATCTCTGGCAACCATTGGGCTTCCAAATAGGTATAATCTTGTTCTACATGTTCTTATCTTCATTTTGACATATTATGTGTCGAATTTGGTTAAGAAACAATTAAGTTACGAAGCTTTGAAAATTGCCCAAACTTTCGGCCAAGAGCTCCGGGACACTTAACGGAGTTTTTAAATGAATGACCAAAATAATGGATGGTGGACAATCTCAGGAACAATTTCTATTGATTTTCAATCTCAAGAACCAAAATGATGTGTTATGGAAATCTCAGGGATCATGTTAGCTAAAAAGCCATAGAACATTGATAAATGAATTTGAATTCTTAATTATAAGAATGATTAAGAGGATTCTCTAAGCATCGAGAGCCACAATCATGTTGTCCTTGATCCACCAAAAACTGGCAGCTAATTTACTAATGACCGCAAATGCACTTGCATTATGTAGAAAATGCGCAATTAACTGTTGTTTGTGACCTTAGATCGTCATCTTTGAACCTAACTCCACAAAAAGTGCATGCGTAAGCTTGTCAACTTCAAAGCTGGGTGTCTCCATTACCTAGATTAATTGCCCCACTTAATTTCATGTGGATAAAAGCCACCGATTGTGTTAATTAATTACCCATAGATAATACGACAACAATTTGGTACTTAGAGTGATTAAAATTGTACCATTACACTAGAAATAAGCTGAGATGTGAAAAAAAAGAGAACATAAGCGTGATAAGGAAGTGATTTACGCACACTTATAATATTCTTTCTCTGTACACCTATTTTTTTGCATACACACCCTTGTTTATTTATGATATTTAGATTGAAATTAAAAGAAAAATTAATACACCAAAAAAATAAAAAAAACCAGAATGTACAAAGAAAAAAAAAAAAAAACTAATGAAAAGTCCAAACAAACTTCTCTTTTGATGAAAAATCATTTTTAAAGGTATAGTGAATAGTACTAGAAAAATGTATAAATGTGATTTTTTGTTAAAAGTAAACAATATCAAAAGTGTTTTGTTAAAACTCCTAAAAAAAATGCAAAAATTTTGTCGACATATATTAACAACTAAAAATCATTTTGAGAGTATAAAATGTGAACAACTGTTTTTAGCATATCTAGAAAAGTATCATTTGAGAAGAAAGTGGTATGTATTCATAAGGCAAACAAAAGCCACTTATTAAAGGCAAGGCTTTTAAAAAGGTCTTGAGTGGAATGAGTGTCTCTTTGACTGCATCGAGGGACACTCTTGAGGCCCTATTATTGTCTTCTCCAATTTTATTTTTGGAACGAGACCTCTCCATCTTTCACTATTTGCGACGTCTGACCCATGAGCATGGGACAATTTATAGCCACGATTTCAGATTTGTTTATGATTCTAGCGAATAGCTTTTTTCATTTTTTAACTTACAAGTCACTAATGTTAATAGTAGCACTACATGAGTCATCTTCATCATTGGAAACCATAAGTTGGAGTACTCTTCTCACAGAGTCAATGTACCTAATTTCTGCAAAACCTTCGAATTCCAACTAACTTCCTTTTTTTAACTAACAATATGACATTCACAAAGCTATATTTACAACATGTAGACTCACGTGTAACAATTAGATACTAGACTCACTACAACCAGAGTGAAAGAAGTTGAAGTTTCATTTTAAACCAATTGACGATATGGGTAGTGATGACTCAACTTCTTACAAACTGTTGCATGGTTTTTCATTTTTCAATGTTTGACTCTTTGTACCTTTATATCCTCACAAAGAATTCTTCACAAAACGATTTTTATAACATGTAATTAACAATTAGGTATCAGACTCACTATAACAAGAGTTCTAACTAATTTATTTCGGATCCATTAACTTTAGGTGCTAGTGCTAGTCAATTAATAACCCTTTTGTTCCATAAAAGAAAAGGCTGATGATGATGTATTGTATGGAAAATTGAGAAATCAGGCCAACAATAATAACAAGACAGCAAAGGGATCAAAATTAATAATATTATTAATTCAACCAGTGATGGACTCATGGAAATGGCGATAGAAGTTTCTCTAGAGCTGGAAACGAGTGGCTGAGCTTAGTTGAGTAACCTTGTACTAGTTAATTAGCATTTAGGTTTGGCAAACTTATAAATATTAAATAAGATTGGTCAGTAGTCCTAGAAATGATTAGAACGACACTGGAGAGAGGGGATTTAAAATTTGAACACACAACTTCATTTGCATCCGGTTGCTGGAGTAAAAGCTTTTAAACACTTGCGAGTGACAACTTTCACGTCCCTTTCATTGGTTAAGAGATTTCAGGAGAATGCTATGGATGGATACAAACTAGTTGCCAATTAAGGATTGAAAACTGAATAAATTAAAATTCTCAAAAAGTTTAACCCTACTGTACCTGCAGATCACAGCTAATTAATACATAATTAAGCAGCTAGCTAGCACAATCCTATTCTATCTTATTAATCCATCTGACATAATTGTTGATCTGTTAGGCTAAGCCCATATGGCCATTACTGACATGCCTCCTGCCCCAAAAAGAACTGCAATATAAGACAACATTTGGAGCTTCACATTTGCTTGCAATTTAGTCCCCATGAAATCAGCTGCTAGGAGATCCACCAGCGCCATATAGTTGAGCAGCCCTGCAGATGCAGCATTTAGCAACCCGACCACAATCAGAGCCGTCGGACTGTTGTCACTGTATATATGTGACAGTGCAATCCCTAGTGCTATCCCAAATGGTGTCGTGGCTGAGAAGAAGAACACCATTGTTGCTTTCATCTTCATACCATATTCAGCCTGCAAGCCACGTTAATTTGAAGCATGTTTTAGGATTAATTATACAATTTATACTTTAATTGGCTACTTAAAGATGAGTAGGAACTACTAATCAAAATTTCTCAAAATTGTTCGTTGTCTATTTATAGAATTTCGTGTTTATAATTAGAAACGTTTATATTATAAATTACCCTATAAAGATTGCCTCTGCAAGAAATCAATTAAAACTAAGGTCGTTTAGTAATCAAACTATTTAAAAACAAATGAACGGTATTGGTAAAAGCATTACAAACTGTCTATGTATTTGCTACAATACATTAACTAAACAACCTTAGATTAAATTTATTTTTTGGATAGATGATCTTTACAATATGATTCATAGTATCAATGATTTTGATCATAAACACAAAGCTCTGTGATTAAAACACTAAGAGTTTTGAATGAAAATTCCTATTCATCTTTGAGTAGTCAAATATTGTTCATTAATAAATACAAGGCTGGTAGATTAGTTGGTGAATAATGAATTAATAATCACCTGTAGTATGCATCCGCCAAGACCCATCCCTTCAAATAGTTGATGGAAGCAAAGGGCAGCAATGAGTGGTCTGATTGTGCATGGATTATCAGATGCCCCCATTGATAATCCAATCACTACCGAGTGCACTACAATTCCTAGTTCCAATACCTGCATGCATCAACACTCCAACTCAGTTAAAAATGATTCAAACCCTAACTTAGTTTCAAGGTAATGCTCGATTAATAGCTTTAATTTAGTTGAATACGCTAAGCAAGTTTAAATGGTTAAGAGTATTCGAGCACGCGTAACAAACTACACAAAATCATAAGATTAATACCTGTGCCACAACACGATATCTCAACAACTGTGAATCCTTATCGTCGAGTCCCTCTTCAGTCTTAATGTCATGACCATGCCCAAAAGGCTCTATTTGAGAAGAGCTATTTTTGGCGTTCTCCTCATCTTCGCCGCGAGCTGCACGGCGAACTAAATATTTCCTATAGTGACTCATCGAAAACGAGTCCACCATGAGAGTAAGAACGGCTGAAAGCATTGCCACGAACGTTGTGAACGGAAACTTGCTCCACGGATGTTCGGGCAAGCACTCGGATGTCAAGCAATCGAACGAGTCGGGCAAAACGTGCATGAACCCGGTGGCAAGTATGACACCAGAGGCGAACGCTTTGACAATGACGAACATGTTTTTGCCGGGTTGGAGAGCCGAAACCTTGCGTGAAAACATCGGCAAGCAGACACCAATCATGCTCGTGACCAAAATGGCAAATAAAGCAATGATCTTCAGGATCAAGGCCTTGGATTTGTCGTGGCATTGTCCTTTGGATTTGGACCCGCATTGTTGTGGTTCCTCGGCGGCTGCATTGACGGCAATGCTGATGAGGAGGAGGATGACGGCGAGGGCGTAGAGTTTGGCAGCCATTGAAGTACTTGCTTAGTAATGGGATATCTATGTTGGTGTGTGAAGCTGAGTTTGTTGGAATTAGGGTTTTATAGATTCAAACCTAGGTCAAATGCCAGGAGTACCCTTGATGCGAGATTTGTTTTAGCTGGTTTGGAGTGGTGAATTTTGAGATGAAGGGTAGTTTGGAGAGCATGGACTGGGGACGAAGAAAAATTGTGACGGGCGTGTGGTGAGCTTTTGGCATGCGCGGAGTTTAACTGAGAGTTCTGTGCTACGTCATCAGTTGGACTCGTCCTAGTCAGCTGCTTGGATGTCGTGGCATATTTCTGAAAGAGACTTAATTTTTTTTTTTTTGAAGCAAAAAGAGACTTAATTAACTTTAATGAATTTTAGTAAAATTAATTAACGAAGTTAATTAATGTTTTTATTAAAGTTAAATGATTAAAAAGGAATAAAAATATATACTTGTTTAGCTTAATTCAAAATCTCTCAGAAAAAATAAATATATACTTGTTTAGCCTAATTCAAATTGGGAATTAGCCATTTTTTTAAATGCTTACAGAAATTCTTTTTAATTGTATTTATAATTCTTTTTTAGAAATATTTATGCTTTTTTTGTTGTTGGATAATTTTTTTTTTTTTTGAAAAAGACTCCTATCAAAGATAAACTCCAACCTCTTTTATCCAGCCTGTTTTCAAATCCCCCTTTTGATAGGATGATCTAACAAAATTCGCCCATTTAAAGAGATCATTTCTAGATTCTCTTTGTGAGGATTCTAGAGATTAATTTATCTTAGTCATTTATCATACATCTTGCGGTCAACTTTTGATAGGTACCTTTTGTGTTCAATTTTAAATAAAAAATTTAAAATAATTTATGACCATAAGATGACTGATGAACGAATAGGATAAACTGCTTTATAGGATCCTCATAAAAAGGATCCGAAATTAAACTGGGCCCAATAGGACCAGTAGGCCCAATAGACCCAATTAGCCCACAGGAATGCAAATTTATAACGGTCACCAGAACAGAAACATCAACAGCAACAGCAGCAGTATAAATTTTTAATTGTGACAGAAATACGGATAATATGTATTTTTATGTAAATGATAGAAAATTTTATTTTTTAAATTGTTAACTTTTTAACGCACAAATTCCACAATTTGTATAATAATATACTACTTCGTGTGCCGACCATACTGAAATATCTCTCAAGCGGCAGAGACGACACTGTTTCCTTATCCCCTTCTCTCCACCTGCATCTTCTTTCACTTCTCTCTCTCTGAAACTTCCCTCCCTCCTTTTTCTTCTCTCTTCCTCACATTCGATGCTATTGCTCACAAATTCTCTCTCTTTCCTGCATGGCAAGAGGTCCCTGTCTTTCCCGCGCACAACGAGGCCACCGCCGCCGCCCTTCTTATTCCTCAACCCAGACTCCCGCCGTTTTCGACTCCCTCAAAAGTCTTTTTTTTTTTCTCCACTCTCATTTATTTCCACTTAAATTATGTCACTTTTATTTTCTTTTTCGTATTATTTTTGTTTTTAAGGCCGTTGGAGGAGTAAGATTCGCCCGGAGATCGAAGTCGGCGAGGTGTCGGAAACGGAGGACGGTGACTTGGTGATCGAGACCGGCGTCACGTGGACGCTGACTCCGGCGTTGACTCTTCCTCAAGGACTTGAAAAGATCAGAGAGGCCGTTGAGGAGTTGAAGCTCAATCCTCCTTCCACTTGTACCGGAATTCATAGGTTTCAAGTAATTAAAAATCTCCGGTTTCATACTGGTTTATCACACAATGTGCGTTGAATTGTGGATTTTGATGGCGAATTTCACAGATGGCTGTGCCGCTGAGTGCCAAAGCCTGAACTGGTTTTGCATGCAGTTATCCTCTGTTTTTCATGGGCAAGGATGTCGAAAACCCGAGTTATAAATCGCTGTACGTGAATGAAACCCGAGGAGTTTTCGGAATTGGTGCCGCTGTTCACTTCGCACCTTCATCATCTTCTTCTTCGTTCAAAAGGTTAGTTCTTGTCTTTCTTTTTGCCCTCGTTGATTTTGACGGGACACCCACACAAGTAGCTCATGTTGTAGCATCACTTGTGGAAGAAGGATTTACTGCAGTAAAGCTGAGGGCACTATTCTCATCTCTCTGAACTCATATTGTTACCATTACAAAGATTTTTGTCAATACGACTTTTGTTATTACGCATCAAAGAAAGCGAAGGCTTTGGTTTGTGGCTTTCCAATGATTTTTGCAACAGGTAGCTATACAGGCAGTGAGAAAGAAAGTCGGATACCAAATTCAAGTTCGTGCTGACGCCAATCGGAACTGGACATATGAAGAAGCTATCCAGTTTGGATCCTCGGTAAAGGATTGCGATCTGCAGTATTTAGAGGTATCCACTCTGCAAAAGTGGTTAACATTTCTACTCTACATTACCACTCCCTCCCGAGGGATGGAATCTCTTTCAGATCAAATTTTATGTGGTTGGCATACTTTAACGATTTAACTTTTCTCCTCATCTTTATTTGTTAGGATTAGTGATACTTGTCAATGTATCTTAATGCCATCGTTGACCCTGAGACTATCTTTTTGTTGCAGGAACCTGTTCAAAATGAAGGCGATATTATCAGATTCTGTGAAGAAAGTGGGTTACTTGTGGCACTGGATGAAACTATTGACAGTATTAGAGAACATCCACTTGATAAGCTGGATGAAACTGTGAGTGGCAGTTTATACATTGCTCATTAGTATCTTAATCTCTTGCAATTTGGTGTCTTTGTTGCTGAAATTCATGACCATTCGAGGGCGTGTTCCTGATTTAGGTTGTTCATGTTGGTTCTTTCAGGTTATTAAACCTAGCGTTGTTGGCGGCTTCGAAAATACAGCAATCATTACCCGGTGGGCACAGCAGCACCAAAAAATAGCTGTTGTTAGTGCTGCGGTTGAAAGTGGCCTAGGTTTGTCAGCATATTCAGTTTTGCTGTTATCTCAACCAGAAGAATTCAGAAATCTGTGAAATGATGAATTATTCATTGGCCCCGTCAATACTCATGGTTTAGGAACTTACCACTGGCTAAAAGAAGATGTAACGACTAACGACCACTCCTCTCAAGATAGGCTGTAATCCATATAGTGGCTTCGTAGAAGCATCGTTGCAGATCAAGTTCTTGAAAATTTCAAATAAATGGCAACGTAGTTCATAGAAATTTTACTGGAATACAAGTCCGAGTATTGTAGCTCACTGTAGATTCAAAGGGTTTCTCTTCCTCTCTCTCTCTCTCTCTCTCTCTCTCTCTCTTAAGTTGCATTGGTTTCCTGTTTCAGCCTCAATTCATACTCGATCGTGAAAGCTTGATGAAGTCTTCATTGATGCTAGACGTGGACTATGAGATAGTAAATAATTGGATCACTTGCTCTTACGTTCGTATACCAGTGACAAATCTAAAATTCGAACCTTGAGAAGTTTTAGATTTAAAGGTTCAAGTTTTTTAGATAGAAACAGTGTAAAACGTGCAAAAAAATTCAGTTTATTCGCTGAAAACATTTTGTTGAACATTTGGTGAACTTATTGTCGTAAGCCGAACGAAATTGTGTACAAGTCAAAAGATATTGGCATATACCAAAGCAATATAACGAGTGCTATTGAGAGAGCTTATCACGTATTATCCATGCAACCTGCGAAAGGTATTTTGTCGGACATTTAGTCTGCACAAAAAGTCCTCATAAGACTTTCACATATATATTTCTCGAACTTCGAGGGGTTATGAGATCTCAATGTGCATCCACCACGGAGTATACGAACGATGATTGCGACAATCGATGCGAGATGTGCGTTAAGTGTAGTCCATTGTGGAATGTTGAGATCAATGGTTTATCAGCCCGACATCAATAGTTTTGCATACCCATCACCATGTTTAACAGATCCATCACAAATTCACAATCACCTTCTAATGAAATTTTCTTTAGTAAGGAAAATTAAAATCACTCTCAACCTTGTTACTCAAGAGTTAATTTTGATTACTCGACGCATTTGCATTTGTGACGAACGCATTTGGGACGTCCATCAATATAAATCTCGGCAGTCATTCAGAACTTGGCAACGAATATTGCCAGCTTGCTGTCTGTCTAAGCAACTGCATTTTCCGTCGCTACAAATGACCTTGTCGCCAACGCACTTGAATTTTCCTTCGCACTCACGGCTAGTTGAACATCGGCCTGTTTCTGGTGACTGGGCGATTTCAGGTGGCGGTGCAGAGCCGCCCAGAAACTCTAAGCACGTGCATTTGTTGTCGAGGCAAATAACTGTGCCTGAAGATGAGCATTCGGTTTCGTTGCGTTGGAAAATTAGGTTTCAGTTCGCCGGAAACAGCTGCATGTGGCGATGCATGGCCAATGGGTCAACTCTATCTTTCTAAGCTAAATTTATTTCCCCAAATCCATATGTGACATCCGATTGACGAAATCCAATCGTTTGAACATATTTTCGTTAGAGGCCGCTACTTAATCATTATAACAATCGACGATCCAACCGTTAGATCATTACCAAATTTTTATATGTTATTATACGTAATATTTGAGGACCTTAGGAACTTATGGATTGGAAATTCGGTGGGTGGATCATTTTTAATGATCTAATAGGATCAATTTTTAGCAAAATGTTCTTAATTGTTCTTGAATACTAAAACTAGTATTACTAGAGACAAAGTAGGGCTTAGTGAGCTTATAGCGGTTAGTGAGCTATCCCAGCTAATATATACCTTAGTTTACATGTATAGGACGCCTTATTGTGATATAGATGCGTATTTATCTTTTTGATAATATGAATGACATGTATGGTAACTATTATGAGCCTAAAATCCTATTAGAAGTATTCCGTGGAACTCTATGCTTGTGTGACATGTTAGTTAGTGATCATGAGAAATTGATAGTGCAGGCGATTACGTTGTAAATCATAGGCGTTGAGATAGGGATAAGGAGGTTGTATGTTGATCTAACTGCACCATGTAGCAGTGGCATACAGATGGTCCTGCTTGGTATATCCGTGATATGGGACCATACGCATTTCAGAGGTGATCACCGCTTGCACGATTAGACTATGCTTATGGTTCTGCTTGGTTTGTCCACAATGGGGGACCATACGCATGGAGCAGTACTATCAAGCTCCAACGTCTCCGACTCGGTAAATTGTTCAGGTGACCGAGGACCTCACGGGCTAGTCTGCATCGATGCGAAGTCCAACTCTTGATCAGAATCGGCCACTTCTTCAAAATCATAGAAGGGATTCGCCTGCAATGGAAGCCAAAAAGCATGGAAATATTTTTAACACATACATTTGGCTCCAACACAAAACGAAATACTTATCAGGAATTTATGAAATGTAAACACAAATACCTGAGGTCTTGGAGTGACTGCTTCAAAGCTATGAAAAACAGGATTATCAAAATTTGGGGGTTCCAGAACGATGTAAGCTCCTTTATTTCTGCACCTATCTCCTGTCCCCTGCATGTGCATGAAGAGATTAGTGTCAATTTACAGAATGCGAAAACAGGCACATAAACTATTTCATAAAATCCGTAAGTAAAACCAAACGTAGATGAACTTGAAGGCTCAATCAAGAGTTAAGAAAGCATCACAGCATGAGTCGGGAGACGGACTAGTTACAAATAGTCAATAGCTATACATTTAGACACACAGAAACACATTTCATGTGCTGCATCTATAGATTTTAGTTTTATATTGGTTCTTTCTTCACTGGGTTCAAGTACCTTACTTTATCTATGCTCTTTTCCTATTACGCAAACGATTTCTATACAGATGTTTTCATGGGTGGTATCATCCAATCACTATCTTACTATCTTGACATCCAATTACTATCTTTGATATTTCCTGTTACAAGGCTAAAAGAAAGTATTCATTCTGGTTTACTTATATTACTATCTTGATATCACAAACCTCCCAAACCTATAGAACTTACCAATGTTAATAATAAAGATAATTGAGTTTAGGATCTTAGAAGGAAACAGGCAAAACCACATCAGCATAACCATACATGCATCAAGCAAACTTTGCATCGCAATTTGGCATAACTATGAACACAACAAATACCAATCTCAAAAGATCCTAAACAAACCTGAAATTGTGGGTAGTCTGGAGCACTAAACAAAGTAATGAGCTTTCCAGACTCCACAATGTGATCTATGGTGAACCCGTTATCCATTCCCTCAAGACCTGGCCTTTGCCTCTTGTCCCGCGCATCAGGGCCTTCATGCGTTCTAATAATCAACTGTGGTTTTGACAATATAGAATAACCCAAATCTTAGTATTGCACCTCTATTATGATTACCAGTTGTGCAAATACAACACAAGGAAGTAAACGTAACAAGAGAGTAGAAAGAAATCATCTCATGCTTAGTGTGTGAGAGAAACATAAGTGCAACAGCCTTTGTGCAGTTTAGAAACATTACAGCTGCTAGTCGTTTTTAAAAGGATTAAAAGTATACATTTTGTTTCCTTTAATAGTAAAATTTTAACGGAAGACATAGCCAAACCCCACCCACCATCTACCTATTGAGCCAAGGTCAAGGTGGTTAAAAACTATCAAAGCAATAACAAAACCATAAGCACCTGCATCTCTTATACATGCTTTCATAACAAGCTTTAACAATCATCATGTAACTCTGAACCTAAAATACGCCATTGTAAGAACCTATTCGTTGTCAACATTATATTAGGGTTAACAACTGATCATCCGGCAGATATTGTTTTCGACTAATTAACTTCGTACGATCATTCAAAATTATATTGAAGGACTTGTCCGCATTTGTTTTTAAAAGTTACCTAAATTTAAATTCACAGCACTTAGGAACACCAGTAACCAAAATCAATCAAAGGTATAGTTCTAGAAAAGAAATGTGCATCATCTCTAGATTACAGTTAAAGCATGCCATGTTTCGAAGTCACAATATGCTATTAATTGAATGCATCACTTAACAACAAACACAAGCAAGTCACCAGAAATTAGACAACAAAAGGCATAATGTTAAAGATCATAGCATCGACAAAATATCCCACAACATATTGGTTTCCAACATGTAAGTTGTAACCGTGCAAGTAAACTAACATTCAGTTGCCTAAAACCAAGAAATGCAGATTCCATGTTGTATATAACCTTGAGTTGAGACTTCTTGAGAAAATCCTCAGTGCAGTCAGGGCCCCAAAGCAAACCAATGCCTCTCTCTGTGTTCAAAGAAAGACCGGGATCCATGGAGGGATCTGACCATAGCACGTCACCAGGAATCAAGTTCGAACCTTCACACGAAGGATCCAAAACCGATCTTTGAGCCTTCTTTAATTCTTCAAATGTGCCAAGAGACAATGGACTGCTCAGTTCAGGATCGAAAGCTATTCTCCTTCTCTTCTTTCCTTTTGATCTCTTGGGGTATGCCGCCATGCTGCGAAACAGCCCACCATGAGCAGTATATACATACTTCCCGATAATGGATGTCAAAGGGAGACGCTTAAAGCACCAGAGACATTGTCGGTATACATCTTTCCCTTTGTCTCCATACTTTGTCAACACTTCCTTCTCAAATCCATAAACGGAAGTGCAATATTTGGATTCATGATTTCCTCTAAGAAGATAAACGCTCTTGGGCAAAAACACTTTCCATGCCAATAAAATCAAGAAGGTTTCGAGCCCCCAAGCCCCTCTATCAACATAATCGCCATTGAAGACGAATAATCGATTTTCTGAAGGAAATCCAGCATCATTTAGAAGGAAAAGGAGATCATGCAGCTGACCATGAATGTCTCCAACAACGACAACAGTGGATTCCGAGCCTAAGCGGTCGATTAAAACGCAATTTGCCTCTTTGTGGAGGATATTGGAGGCGCTGATGACCAAGCTATCGAAAACCTCCATAGGAAACATGTCCGGAAATTTCATCGGGTCAAGATTTCTAGAAGCCCAATCCATAGTGGACATGAGGTTTCGAACCCATTCAAGGCTGAGCTTTCCGTCGGGCGGCCATACAATTGGGATTTTGGGTGGTGACGGCGATAACAATGGGTTGTCTTTGGATTCAGAGTTTTTGATGAAGGAAGACGATGAATCGACGACCGGCGGCGGTGCTACTTGTTCTGCAACGTCTTGAGTTGCAGATGCAAATGGAACATGTGCTCCTGGTTCTGGAACATCTTGAGGTGCTGATGTAGATGGAACAGGTATAGATGCAGACGGAACAGGTATAGATGCAGATGGAACATCTAGATTTGCTGCTCGTTCAACGACCTGAGTTGCAGATGCAGATAGAGCAGCTGCTGCTGTTGCTGTAATTTCTGCCTCAGACCCTAACCAAACACAAATTAAATGTGAATTTTATGAATATTGATACACTAAATCTCATTGCCACCCATATAGTCCATGACTCCAAGGATGATAAGGATTAGGAGCCTTGCTCTTACATTCTTGTACTGTAATATGGATTCTTTCTATGTTTTCGAATCCTCCAGATTTGGTTCCGCCTTCTCTCAGGTTCGTTTCTGGCACCGAGCCCCCGCCATCGAATACCAATTAAAAAAAAATGTTCGAGCATTTGGAAAAACAAAAGCATATTTTATTTCAGTACTAATGGTTCAATATTCATACCTTGTTGATCTAACCGGTTCCTCACAAAGCATGTCTCCAACTTCTCCCACTCTTCTAGATGAAGTTTCCAACTTCGAAATCTTGTGCGATCAGAAAGCATTGGGGAACAGGCAGTCACATCGGCCTCTCTAAACCCAAGTTTCCTTGGGCAAAGATCAGGACGATGGAATATGAGGGGGCACCTGTGGATCGGGTGAATCAAAATCACCCGGCAGCTTCCCATCCGCCGCTGCCCCCTAATCTCTTCGGGGAGGAAATTGTCAGCAAGCCTCATATAAGGCTGCCAAGTAACCTACAACAACAACAACAACAACAACAACAAAGCCTTTTCCCACTAAGTGGGGTCGGCTATATGAATCCTAGAACGCCATTGCGCTCGGTTTTGTGTCATGTCCTCCGTTAGATCCAAGTACTCTAAGTCTTTTCTTAGAGTCTCTTCCAAAGTTGTCCTAGGTCTTCCTCTACCCCTTCGGCCCTGAACCTCTGTCCCGTAGTCCCATCTTCGAACCGGAGCGTCAGTCGGCCTTCTTTGCACATGTTCAAAATCACCGGAGCCGATTTTCTCTCATCTTTCCTACAATTTCGGCTACTCCTACTTTACCTCGGATATCCTCATTCCCAATCTTATCCTTTCTCGTGTGCCCACACATCCCACGAAGCATCCTCATCTCCGCTACACCCATTTTGTGTACGTGTTGATGCTTCACCACCCAACATTCTGTGCCATACAACATCGCTAGCCTTATTGCCGTCCTATAAAATTTTCCCTTGAGCTTCAGTGGCCTACGACGGTCACACAACACGCCGGATGCACTCTTTCCATCCAGCTCTTATTCTATGGTTGAGATCTCCATCTAATTCTCCGTTCTCTTGCAAGATAGATCCTAGGTAGCGAAAACGATCGCTTTTTGTGATCTTCGCTAGATTGCTCCGGTCATTAGTGTGGATAAGTATATAAATGGATAGAGATAGGAAAGCAAACACAAGATGTACGTGGTTCACCCAGATTGGCTACGTCCACGGAATAGAAGAGTTCTCATTAATTGTGAAGGGTTTACACAAGTACATAGGTTCAAGCTCTCATTTAGTGAGTACAAGTGAATGATTTAGTACAAATGACATTAGGAAATATTGTGGGAGAATGATCTCGTAATCACGAAACTTCTAAGTATCGGAGTGTGGTGTCGTCTTGACTTGCCTTATCTGTCTCATAGGTAGATGTGGCATCTTCTCTGGAAGTACTCTTCCTCCATCCAGGGGTGGTATCTTTAACTGGTGGAGATGCACAAGGTAATGTATCAATTTCACTTGAAGCTTACTTGTAGTTTCAGGCTTGGTCAAGCGCGATACAAACCATGTAGTAGGAGTCCCCCAAGTCGCCGAGCTAGGGGGTCTGCTGAAAGAGGTGACAGACAAGGTAAGCAATCAGAGCTCCGACTGATTGTTCACCTTCTCCCCATCTTGCAGCAGCATGAAGGATAAAGAGAAGAAAAATGAGAAGAGATGATATGAGATACTTTTGCTTTTGAAGAAGTAACTTTCCACAGGCTTATTCTTGAACTGAGCTGGAGGGTTTTCTGGTTTCCTCCAGAGTATAAGGCCGACTGAAGAATTTGAGGGTCAAAACAAGTCCATCAAATCTAGAGTACGTTCCACCCTGCTGATATGGGATACTTTTGCTTTTGACAGAGTAATGAATGTATCGGCACGTGTGCTGTTACGCTTGTCTCCACATGCTTCCTTGTATCCTTCGCACTTGCCCTATCTGTTCCTCAAGCAGATGCGGAATCTTCCCTGGAAACATAAGATGTTGAAGATGAGTACTCGAGAGCAATGCCAGGTAAGTAATCAGGTAAGGGGTTCCAGGCAGTCAGTTCCTGGCTGGAAGCTTGATTCCAAGTGCTGACTGATTGTTCTCTTTCTCCTTGTCTTGCAGGTAAAAACAAGGCCAAAAGAAAAGACAGGGAAAAAGCATGATATGGGATACTCTTGCTTTTAACCCTGATGATATGAGATATTCTTGCTCTAGTATAGCTTGTTTGCAGAGGTATTATCGGGGGGAAAGAAAGCTGAATATTTCGAAAGGCTTCGTTGGGAGTGCCCTCTCAGATATGATGAAGGGTTGAGCATTTTTGCAGGTCTGCCTGTCCGTTGGGGATGGAGGTCGACATATATAGGAGTCTCCCTAACAACAAGTAGTAATGCTATTCCTTTACCCTGCTTGGTCATAGCACGGTAGTGGGAGCTGCCAGTTTCACATGTTTTAACTCTGTCAGAGCACTTTGAAAAAGTGGTCTGTGGTATCTGGCTCTCGAGATTCGGAGAACGATGCCTCTTCGATTTTTGAGAAAGCAATCATGCTGGGGGTATGACTCTCGAGATTCGGAGAGCAGTGTCTCTTCGATTTTTGAGGAAGTAATCATGTTGGGAGTCTGGCTCTCGAGATTCGGAGGGTGGTGCCTCTTCGATTTTGGAGCAAGCAATCTTGTTGGGAGTGTTGTCTCGAATGTGAGTAAAGGTTGGGCATGTTTGCTAGTCTACCTTGCCACGAAGCACAAAGGTTGACACACAGGGACTTTCCAATTATCCAGCAATGGTACTGTTCCTTTACCCTCTCTTCGATTTTGAGAAAGTAGTCATGTTGGGAGTCTGGCTCTCGAGATTCGGAGGACGGTGCCTCTTCGATTTTGGAGCAAGCAATCTTATTGGGAGTGTTTTCTCGAATGTGAGTAAAGGTTGGGCATGTTTGCTAGTCTACCTTGCCACGAAGCACAGAGGTTGACACACAGGGACTTTCCAATTATCCAGCAGTGGTACTGTTCCTTTACAGTTGTGGGTAATAATATGGTAGCTAGACCTTCAAAATTTATGTGTCTAAACTTTTGTTAGTGCTGTTTCTTTGCTATTCTTTTACCTTTCTTGGTCAGAGCGATGTAGTGGGAGCTGCAAGCTTCACGTGCTCAACTTTGGCAGAGAACTTTGGCAAAGTTATTTGTGGTACCCATGAGCTATTGTTGCGTGTGGGAAGTGGGTGATTGAACAGTAAGATTCATGTGCTTTCTACTTCACCAGAAGTCTTCGACAGAATGCCCATAATTTCTGCAAAGCTGAGTGTGCGTGTGACAGGTGTTGACAAGGCTAGAAAAGTAGGTGCCTCTTCGATTTCTGAGATCGGCCCTCGTGGTCTCTGAGCAGCCCAGCTTTTGAGAAAGCGAGCGCCTCTTCGATTGATTCGGAGAACGATGCCTCATCGATTTTTGAGAAAGCAATCATGCTGGGGGTCTGGCTCTCAAGATTCGGGGAGCAGTGTCTCTTCGATTTTTGAGAAAGTAATCATGTTGGGAGTCTGGCTCTCGAGATTCGGAGGGCGGTGCCTCTTCGATTTTGGAGCAAGCAATCTTGTTGGGAGTGTTTTCTCGAATGTGAGTAAAGGTTGGGCATGTTTGCTAGTCTACCTTGCCACGAAGCACAGAGGTTGACACACAGGGACTTTCCAATTATCCAGCAATGGTACTGTTCCTTTACCCTCTCTTCGATTTTTAAGAAAGTAGTCATGTTGGGAGTCTGGCTCTCGAGATTCGGAGGACGGTGCCTCTTCGATTTTGGAGCAAGCAATCTTATTGGGAGTGTTTTCTCGAATGTGAGTAAAGGTTGGGCATGTTTGCTAGTCTACCTTGCCACGAAGCACAGAGGTTGACACACAGGGACTTTCCAATTATCCAGCAGTGGTACTGTTCCTTTACCCTTGTGGGTAATAATATGGTAGCTAGACCTTCAAAATTTATGGGTCTAAACTTTGTTAGTGCTGTTTCTTTGCTATTCTTTTACCCTTCTTGGTCAGAGCGATGTAGTGGGAGCTGCAAGCTTCACGTGCTCAACTTTGGCAGAGAACTTTGGCAAAGTTATCTGTGGTACCCATGAGCTATTGTTGCGTGTGGGAAGTGGGTGATTGAACAGTAAGATTCATGTGTTTTCTACTTCCCCAGAAGTCTTTGACAGAATGCCCATAATTTCCGCAAAACTGAGTGTGCGTGTGACAGGTGCTGACAAGGCTGGAAAAGGCTGGAAAAGTAGGTGCCTCTTCGATTTCTGATATCGGCCCTCGTGGTCTCTGGGGAGCCCAGCTTTTGAGAAAGCGAGCGCCTCTTCGATTTTTGAGATCGGCCTTCGTGGTCTTTGAGCAGCCCAACTTTTGAGAAAGCAAACGCCTCTTCGATTTCTGAGATCAACCCTCGTGATCTCTAAGCAGCCCAGCTTTTGAGAAAGCAAACGCCTCTTCGATTTCTGAGCAGGCGCCTCTTCGATTTCTGAAGCTTCGTCGAGTGCAGATTTTTATAGGGGCTGGCATTAAGTTCCAAAGCACACTTGAATCTCCACCAGTAGAAGCTTCATTCTTGCACTTCTAAGATCTTGATTTGTCCGACCTCTTCTCTCTTCAACACCTTTGAAAATGTCTGGCCCCTCCGACCGTCGTTTTGACTTGAACCTTGTTGAAGAGGCAGCCCCGCCTTCTCCAGACAACATATGGCGCCCATCCTTCGTCTCCCCTACTGGTCCTCTTACCGTTGGGGATTCCGTGATGAAGAATGATATGACCGCTGCGGTGGTGGCCAGGAACCTTCTCACTCCCAAAGATAACAGACTACTTTCCAAACGGTCTGATGAGTTAGCTGTTAAGGATTCGCTGGCTCTCAGTGTTCAGTGTGCAGGTTCTGTGTCTAATATGGCCCAACGCCTATTTGCTCGAACCCGCCAAGTTGAATCATTGGCGGCTGAAGTGATGAGTCTCAAACAGGAGATTAGAGGGCTCAAGCATGAGAATAAACAGTTGCACCGGCTCGCACATGACTATGCTACAAACATGAAGAGGAAGCTTGACCAGATGAAGGAAACTGATGGTCAGGTTTTACTTGATCATCAGAGATTTGTGGGTTTGTTCCAAAGGCATTTATTGCCTTCGTCTTCTGGGGCTGTACCGCGTAATGAAGCTCCAAATGATCAACCTCTGATGCCTCCTCCTTCTAGGGTTCTGTCCAGTACTAAGGCTCCAAATGATCCCCCTCCGGTGCCTTCTCTTTCTGGGGCTCTACCGACTGCTGAGACTTCTCCTAAGCAACCTTTGTGAAGGCTCCCTCTTGTGTGCTTATTTTGACTCATGTATATGTACATATTTGTAGCTTATCGGGGATATCAATAAATAAGTTTTCCTTCATTTCAACGTATTGTGTTAAATACACCAAAGCCTTCTTCGCTAAGTTCTTTGAATTTTCTTTTGTTAAAGCTTGTATGTTGAAGCTTTCTGAGTGGAGCATGTAGGTTGGGGTAGTGTTCTCTTAATTTCCCGAATGAGGAAAACTTCTCGGTTGGAGACTTGGAAAATCCAAGTCACTGAGTGGGATCGGCTATATGAATCTTAGAACGCCATTGTGCTCGATCCTGTGTCATGTCCTTCGTTAGATCCAAGTACTCTAAGTCTTTTCTTAGAGTCTCTTCCAAAGTTTTCCTAGGTCTTCCTCTACCCCTTCGGCCCTGAACCTCTGTCCCATAGTCGCATCTTCTAATCGGAACGTCAGTAGGCCTTCTTTGCACATGTCCAAACCACCGTAACCGATTTTCTCTCATCTTTCCTTCAATTTCAGCTACTCCTACTTTACCCCGGATATCCTCATTCCTAATCTTATCCTTTCTCGTGTGCCCACACATCCAACGAAGCATCCTCATCTCCGCTACACCCATTTTGTGTACGTGTTGATGTTTCACCGCCCAACATTCTGTGCCATACAGCATCGCCGGCCTTATTGCCGTCCTATAAAATTTTCCCTTGAGCTTCAGTGGCATACGGCGGTCACACAACACGCCAGATGCACTCTTCCACTTCATCCATCCAGCTTGTATTCTATGGTTGAGATCTCCATCTAATTCTCCGTTCTTTTGCAAGATAGATCCTAGGTAACGAAAACGGTCGCTCTTTGGTATTTCTTGATCTCCGATCCTCACCCCTAACTCGTTTTGGCCTCCATTTGCACTGAACTTGCACTCCATATATTCTGTCTTTGATCGGCTTAGGCGAAGACCTTTAGATTCCAACACTTCTCTCCAAAGGTTAAGCTTTGCATTTACCCCTTCCTGAGTTTCATCTATCAACACTATATCGTCTGCGAAAAGCATACACCAAGGAATATCATCTTGAATATATCGTGTTAACTCATCCATTACCAACGCAAAAAGGTAAGGACTTAAGGATGAGCCTTGATGTAATCCTACAGTTATGGGAAAGCTTTCGGTTTGTCCTTCATGAGTTCTTACGGCAGTCTTTGCTCCTTCATACATATCCTTTATAGCTTGGATATATGCTACTCGTACTCCTTTCTTCTCTAAAATCCTCCAAAGAATGTCTCTTGGGACCCTATCATACGCTTTTTCCAAATCTATAAAGACCATGTGTAAATCCTTTTTCCCATCTCTATATCTTTCCATCAATCTTCGTAAGAGATAGATTGCCTCCATGGTTGAGCGCCCTGGCATGAACCCGAATTGGTTGTCCGAAACCCGTGTCTCTTGCCTCAATCTATGCTCAATGACTCTCTCCCAGAGCTTCATTGTATGACTCATTAGCTTAATACCCCTATAGTTCATGCAATTTTGTACGTCGCCCTTATTCTTGTAGATAGGCACCAAAGTGCTCATTCGCCACTCATTTGGCATCTTCTTCGTTTTCAAAATCCTATTGAAAAGGTCAGTGAGCCATGTTATACCTGTCTCTCCCAAAAGTTTCCACACTTCGATTGGTATATCGTCTGGGCCTATTGCTTTTTTATGCTTCATCTTCTTCAAAGCTACAACCACTTCTTCCTTCCGGATTCGACGATAAAAAGAGTAGTTTCTACACTCTTCTGAGTTACTCAACTCCCCTAAAGAAGCACTCATTTCATGTCCTTCATTGAAAAGATTATGAAAATAACCTCTCCATCTGTCTTTAACCGCGTTCTCTGTAGCAAGAACCTTTCCATCCTCATCCTTGATGCACCTCACTTGGTTTAGGTCCCTTGTCTTCTTTTCCCTTGCTCTAGATAGTTTATAGATATCCAACTCTCCTTCTTTGGTATCTAGTCGTTTATACATATCGTCGTAAGCCGCTAACTTAGCTTCTCTGACAGCTTTCTTCGCCTCTTGCTTCGCTTTTCTATACCTTTCACCATTTTCATCAGTCCTCTCCTTGTATAAGGCTTTACAACATTCCTTCTTAGCCTTCACCTTTGTTTGTACCTCCTCATTCCACCACCAAGATTCCTTTTGGTGTGGGGCAAAGCCCTTGGACTCTCCTAATACCTCTTTTGCTACTTTTCGGATACAACTAGCCATGGAATCCCACATTTGGCTAGCTTCCCCCTCTCTATCCCACACACATTGGGTGATTACCTTCTCTTTGAAAATGGCTTGTTTTTCTTCTTTTAGATTCCACCATCTAGTCCTTGGGCACTTCCAAGTCTTGTTCTTTTGTCTTACTCTTTTGATATGTACATCCATCACCAACAAGCGATGTTGATTAGCCACGCTCTCTCCTGGTATAACTTTGCAATCCTTACAAGTTATACGATCCCCTTTCCTCATTAGAAGAAAATCTATTTGTGTTTTTGACGACCCACATGTATATTAAAATAAAACCATTATTAAAATAAAACCATGAAAGCTACGTAAGTTACAGGCTAAAGGTAAAAAAGGTGTACCGAATTTTCATTTTCCCAAAGGTTCTCCAAGTGCCGATTAAAGTCCCTCACTTTGTGCCTATTAGAAAGCACATTATGAAACAATTTTCCCCAAGCACAAGACAGCGGGAACTCGCTGGGATAGGTGTCTAACTCATTCCCGAAAAATTCCGTCACAAAGGCAGGGATATGCTCCAATGCCCACACCATTAGGAAGAACAAGTGGCTGCCAATAGCATTTTTCCTTCTTTTATGATGACTCTCTAGACTATAGTGCACATGGGAAAGCAGTGCAACACCCCATGCATACTTCTTTATCTCACCTATCTCGGACATGCAGCCCAAGTAGCCCAGATTCACGTGCACATGGTCTAAACTGGGAACCATTACCGTGCCTAATATGTAGAGGACAAATCCTCTAACATGACAGGAAAATCTATCGGCATCTACATTTTCAGGTACATGCTCAAACTCTTTTTGTAACCAACTAAGGTTCACCGCATTTGATTTATCCTTCAACTCACTTTCAGGCACTCCCCCTAACAAGTTTTCAAGGGCATGAATGTTTGTTGTTGACTTTATCACCGGGGTCCCTTCTACTGGAAGCCCAGTGATTAAAAGCACATCTTCTAATCCGAAAAATAAATTTTGATTATTAATCTTAAAACACCTATCTCTAACATCATAATGCCTAACAAGAGCATCTATCATGCTATTGTCATGGGCATTTCTACCAACAATAGTTGCTAAAGTATATAGATTATCTAACCCTGTGCCCTCTAATGCCCCAAGAACCCTTTGGTCCACTTTCCATTGGGACAATTTACACAACTTTTCTCGAGACCCAATCATCCTGCAAAAAAACAATTAAAACATATGCCAATAAATTGCCGAAGCTTGAATGTGCAATAACAATAACTATGTCAATAACAGACCTCATTCAAAAGTTCATTTCACATTCATTATTGTACTTTCCTAACTAAACTAGTCTAATTAAAGTAAGCATTTGAAATGTAGATGCAGCAACATTGCAAACCATAAACTGCACATACGAAAATTATGCCTTACAAACAGAAATTTTTGGCCACTGAGACATGCAGGTTTCTATATTCACATATATCCTCAAATCTCTTCCCAGCAAGATGCGGATTTCTATATTCACATATATCTTCACATATATCCTCAAATCTCTTCCCAGCAACATGCAGGTTTCTATATTCACATATATCCTCAAATGCACATATATTCCAGTTCAATATGCCTTACAAACAGAAACTTTTTGGCCACTGAGACATTTCTGGAATTCAAATTGTCAAAACAAGTGACTCTGAAATAAATTTAACAAATACAGATATGCATTACAAACAGATCAAATTAAGCTTCTGCAATCAGAAACCCTAAATTCAAAGCTTCTGCATTACAAACATAGGAATTACTATTGAAGCAATCCCAAATTTGGGCAGCCACAAAATTGAGCATGCTAAAAAACCCTAGATTCCTAAATCAGTAAGAACTAAGAAACCCTACATTCGAATTACTATTAAAGCAGCCCCAAAATTGAGCAAACTAAAAACCCCGAATTCCTAAATAACAAAGAAACCCACATAAACCCTAATTCATAAATTACCTTGGGATTGGGCAGGATGATGGTTTAGAAGAAGACGGATGAAAAACAGCCCAACAGGAAGAAGCGCCATCAGGGGAGTGGGAGGGGGAACTCAAATTCTGAAAGACTCAAAGGAATGATAATTCTTAATTTACTAGTTTCACTTTCGTATCAACCACAAGGAAACTTTGGAATAAAAAATGGTGTAAACTGTCGGTTTACCCATGAAACTTTCACCTTACTTTCAATTTTCCCCTTAAACTTTTCCATTGGAAAATTAAGGACTCAAACTAATTTTTTTAGCCAATTTGCCCCCTACCGTTAGTTTTTCATATATTCCATCCATATTTCTGTTAAGTGAAACCATGTGCACAACATGCGAGGGTAGTTAAGTTATTTCACTCTTAAAAATGATTAAAAAATTGAAAATAATAAAAAAAGCAAAACTTTCCCTCTATTTTTTCCCGCTAATTCCTATCCTCGATTTTATTTTTCCCTCTTATTCCTATGCATGATAAATGACATATGGTGTTATTGTCTACCATTTTTATTTTCTCTAACAAATTAATAATTTGACAAATGCTAATCGTGCTATTGTCTCCAAAGCAGTGCATTAATATAAGAAACCCTAGTCTTTTTTATGGACATGTTTCTTATATTAATGCATTGCTTTTGAGACAATAACACCATGAGCATTTGTCAAATTATTAATTTGTTAGAGAAATTAAAAATGGTAGTACATGCTTCAAAAAAAAAGATTAACTTAGCTACTTATGAAGACAATAACACCATATGTTATTTCTCATGCATAGGAATGAGAGGGAAAATTAAAATTGAGGATAGGAATTAGCGGGAAAAAATAGAGGAAAAATTATTATTATTATTTATTTTAGTTTTTAATCATTTTTAAATTGAAATGACTTAACTATTCTCACATGTTATGCACATGGTCTCACTTAACGGAAATATGGATGAAATATATGAAAAACTAACGGTAGGAGGCAAATTGGCTAAAAAAATTAGTTTGAGTCCTTAATTTTCCAATAGAAAAGTTCAGGGGGGAAATCGAAAGTGAGGTGAAAGTTCAGGGGGTAAACCGACAGTTTACCCTAAAAAATGGAGTCTCTATGAAACGCTCCTGCTACGTTCATTTTAAATATTTTTACTCTAAAAATTCACTTTTAGTACTATTTACTTACAACACATTTTTATCCTTTTAATTCAAACTCAAAATTTTCAAACTATTTTTCATTAGTTTTCCTAATGGAAAAGAATATGAAATTTCGGGGTAATAAGTTTGACTTTAAATTTTATCTAAATGGACGGACCCCTTTCTACAAAGTTTGGGATCCAGACTGTTGAAATTTGATCAATTGACTACAAACATGGGCCCTTTTAAAAGTTATAACAACTGTAGCCGTTGGATCAAGTTTCAACGACCCGAATCGCGAACTTAGTGGATTTGGTGGAAAGGGATCTGGAGAAGATTCATTTCCTGTCTAAATATACTCACTTCAAAATCTCAACACAATGAGCGATTTCTTAACATAAAGTTTATCTATTTTTATTTTCTTACGCAACCATATTTAGATCATTTCCAACCTTTAGGCTAAAACCTAAAATTTTTAGTCCATAAAATTTAGGTTTTAGCCCAGAAACAATTTTTCTTCTTCAACCCTTATGGCCTAAATTTTTTAGCTTGAGGTTATTAAATAATAAATTTAGGCTAATTTTTTCTGTTAAAGTATCATAATTTAATTTTATGAATATTTTAACCTAAAAATATTTAATTTCTGATAAATATTAAAAAATTACTAAATTTGGGTAAATTTTGAGTTAAATAATTTTTTAATTATTTTAACCGTTATATTTAAATTTGAACCGTTAGATCTTTTTTTACCGTTAGATTTAATTATATTCGATCTCAGTCGTTGAATTCAATAAATCATGGGAGACATGCTCATGTTGGTGGGGTCTCGCTGGTGATGCCCACACCATTTTCTGGGATAAATCATGGGGGGAATTTGGCTTTGTTTGGCTTTTAGCTTTTAGCCCACACATTTAGCATAAGTTTGGTTGGGTTGGGTTTGGAAGGGAATAAAACCTAAAAAATAGCATTTAGTCCAGGTTGGGTTTGGTCTTACAATAACAGTAAGATAATAAGTTGGTATTAAACTCTCTATTCACAAAAAATTAAAACTTCATATTTGCAATTGAAAATGAATAACACTGTTCGTAATATTAAGTAAAATAATTTTTCTAATTGGATCATGACTGATACCAAGCAACTTGTGTTGCCTTGGGCATCAAGCTTATGTAATCTTGTTCGAATATATTGGGACTATTTCTGTTTAAATTATTCTTTAGAGATTGATGGACAAAGCCATATATTATTAAAACTTTTTTTTTTCCAAATATCTTTCTGTAGAAAGAAGATTAATGCATACTAGTCGAACATTTGAGTTGCAGTCATTCTGTTTAGAACATTTACCAATTTGATTTGGCAGCAGATAGCCAACGCATTAGCATTGCCCATCAACACAGTAAAGCTTCCCCGATGAACATTGATAATTAATCTTGTCGCAGTCTTTCTGTTTAGAACATTTACCAATTTGATTTAGAAGGCGGTAACGCATTTGCATTGACCATCAACACAGTGAAGATTTCCAGATGTACATAAATAATTAATATTGTCGCAGTCAGTCTGATTCGAGCATCTACCGATTTGCTTTGGCAAGCCAGATAATTGATCAATATTTGGAATTGGTTCGGCTTTTGAGAATAATGGTAGACATGCAAATAAAAAACCCCACTTCATTTAGAGACGTTAATTATGTAAATAAAAATAATATTTAAACACACAAAATTGACACCATTTCATATAATATTTTTAATATAAATTGTGTGATAATTTTGTATTTATGTAGGATGATACACTAAACCTAGTGAAAGAAAAACTCACAAGATGCAATAACTAAGAACACGAAGATGATAGCTGCCTTAGATGTAAAGTTGTCCATGTTTTTGTGTTGTGCCTTGGTCCGTTCATTAGTACGGAAACGAGATTCAGATTACAACCTTACCAAAATCACACCAGTTGAACAGAATAAAATACAAGAAATAAAGACACCGAGAAATTTACGAGGTTCGGCAAAAACCTGCCTACGTCCCCGGAGAGATATTGCTCTTCACTATGAGAATAACAGTACAAGTATACATGAGTTAAATCAATATAACCCAATCTCAAATCCCTTGCACACCCACTCATAGAATTTTCCCAAGAGCCTCACTCTACTCCAAGAGTTCTTTCACTATAATACTTTTCACTCTAGCTCTCTTGATTTTTCTCTCACCCATGCCCATGCTTTCCCATGGGAGAGCCGAATGCTCTCCCCCTTTGGATGCTCTCTGATGCCTTCTCAGAAGAGAGCCGAATGCTCTCTCTCTCTTTCTCCACTTCGGCTCTTTGCAGTTAAATGGAAAGAAAATGAATCAACCTCTCCTTTTTTGCACAGACATAATGATGATGCATCATGCTCCCTTTGCCTTTTACTCAAAACCCAAAGCCATTTTCGTGGCATGCAAATGGGAAATCAATAAAAAAAAGCCAAAACAAAAGAATCCCATGAAACATCATCATTGTCTTCCACTATTAGCCAAAATGAAATACGGACACATTTGGTCACTATTCCGAAAGCATAACACACAAAGTCACTTAATTGTTAACAGCTCAAAATATGAGCCAATCACAACAATCTCCACCTTGGCGAATATACTGTGCAAAAATCCTTGCACCCATCACCAAAGTCCATTGGCCTTACGTACCAGCATACACACCCTGAATCAACCTCTTTGGTCCTGTTTCAATTCAGTCACTGCCAATGCATGTGCAGCTGCTGCAAGCTAAAAATCACCATTTAGCTTCAGACAGGATCTCGACACATCCTCGTCTCCTCCAGCAGGTTTTCCTCATCTTCATTGTCTGCAACCTGGAAACTTGTCAGCGCGCCCGTTTCCAGCAACAACCCATCGAGCCAGACAAAATTCCCACACTTCCTCCTACCTCAGGACCATCTCATCACCTGTGAATCCCATAGCTCCACCTGCTGCAAAACCCCTGCAACACTCGAGACTAAACATCACCAGGAGAAGTGTTGCTTCGAGTACCTAGAGGACATACTCAAAGTCTTCCGCCACAAACTTGCTACAACCCGGCCTTGCACTCGTAGCACTGTGGACCCTTGCCTCCGGAACCGGATCTGAACCTGCTATCTCTCTCAGATCCTCTTTCCAATTTTCTTCCACGATTCCAACCTTTAATAACTTAAGCAGTCTTGTGCCCACCATCATCCATGGTCTCCTTTGTGTATCATTCCACACCAAAGAAGCTTGCACATGCTCCAAACTTACTGTAACTTTCCATGCAGTAAAGTTTCACAAGGTTCTCGTGCGAATCTGAAAGTAAGGTAAGAAGAAAGATGCCTTTTTCTTCTTCCTCAACATTAACTTTCGCAGTTGATCCAAGCATCCCTGAACACGACTTCCATTTCTTCAGGCTTCCATTACTCTCCTTTACCAAGAGCAAAACTGCCTCTCCCATTAAACTGTTCAACTGAAAAATTCATGGTGAACAACAAATCTGGACCTCCAACGAACCAAAGCCTCCAACGATGCTCTGATACCAATTGTTGTGCCTTGGTCCGTTCATTAGTGCGGAAACGAGATTCAGATTACAACCTTACCAAAATCACACTAGTTAAACAAAATAAAATACAAGAAATAAAGACACCGAGAAATTTACGAGGTTCGGCAAAAACCTGCCTACGTCCCCATAGAGATATTGCTCTTCACTATGAGAATAACAGTACAAGTACACATGAGTTAAATCAACATAACCCAATCTCAAATCCCTTGTACCCTCACAGAATTTTACTAAGAGACTCACTCTACCCCAAGAGTTCTTTCACTAGAATACTTTTCACTCTAGCTCTCTTGATTTTTCTCTCACCCATGCCCATGCTTTCCCATGGGAGAGCCGAATGCTCTCCCCCTTTGGATGCTCTCTGATGCCTTCTCAGGAGAGAGCCAAATGCTCTCTCTCTCTTTCTCCACTTCGTCTCTTTGCAGTTAAATGGAAAGAAAATGAATCAACCTCTCCTTTTTTGCACAGACATAATGATGATGCATCATGCTCCCTTTGCCTTTTACTCAAAACCCAAAGCCACTTTCGTGGCATGCAAATGGGAAATCAATAAAAAAAAGCCAAAACAAAAGAATCCCATGAAACATCATCATTGTCTTCCACTATTAGCCAAAATGAGATACGGACACATTTGGTCACTATTCCGAAAGCATAACACACAAAGTCACTTAATTGTTAACAGCTCAAAATATGAGCCAATCACAACATTTTGTTTATTGCGTCACCCTTGGATAGATGTAATGATCAATTTCAAGGCTTGTTCTGCAGAATAGATAGTGAGACCCTTGGGCTATATTTATACTAGAGGCGTTGGTATATTTATGGTAGTATTTTTTTTACATGAATTTATGAAAGGTGAAAGTTAGAGAAATCCAGAAATAACTAGTCGTGTAACTGATTTCCCCAAGTAGCAGTAATTCCTTCACTATGTTTACTGATAAGGATATTAAACTGAATATATATAGAAGAAAAATCTGAATTTGGAAATGCAAGAATTGAGAATTCGCAATTTTCTTACACCGAATCCACAAAAAAGAAGTCTTGAATTCAATATGGAAAAGATTTAGTGTCACATCCCGCCCCGGGGCGGATCATTTTTTGGGCCTGCTCCACCACCGTAGCACGATATTGTCCGCTTTGGACCCTAACCACGCCCTCACGGTTTTGTTTCTAAGAACTCACGAGCAACTTCCCAGTGGGTCACCCATCCTGGGAGTTTCTGGCCCCCTTCTCGCTTAACTTCGGAGTTCCTACGAAACCCGAAGCCAGTGAGCTCCCAAAAAACATCGTGCTATGTAGAGATGGGAATATACATTTAAGGATCACTCCCCTGGGCGATGTGTGATATCACATTTAGGGCTCGTTTGGATGTGCTTTTAAAATTGCTGAATGCGCTTTTAAAATTGCTGAATGCGCTTTTAGAGAAAATATTTTTAGATTCCAAAAACACTTTAAATGTTTTTTGCAAGAAGCACCAATTATGTGCTTCTTCCAGGAAGCACTTTAAGTGCTTTTATAGGATTTACTTGCATTTTTATTAAGAATTGGTTTCAAAAACATTTTCACCAAAAGCACTTTAGTTATTTTAAAAGCACATCCAAACGAGATCTTATATAGTACTGAGTCAATGGTGTGGTTTAAGGAAATCCTGTTTTCATCCTAAATGTTCTCCGCCAAGATTTGACTTCTTGACGAGTTATTAATATTATCAATAAATTATCGTTGCATTTCAAATAAAATTATATGGAAAAGAACTGAATATAGAGAAGAAAAAAGAATCTAAATTTGGGAGTGAAAGAATTCACATAACAATTTTCTTGTTCCGAATCCTTAAAAAGTTGGTGCATTTTTGCTCACCATCATAAAATATGGTGTATGTTTCCAATACATCTTAAAATTCGTCACATGTATTTTCATCTAACCTGGTTAACTTCTACGTTAAATATTAAAAACAACAAAACTAATTAAAAAGACATTCAACTTCATCACATAATTGCTAGATCATTGGACTTAACCACTCTCCCACCATTTTAGTGTTGGCAATCTGTTTTCTTTAAAAAAATATTATATTAATAATTTAGCAATTAGATACTAGTTTACTGACTTTTTTTTTACTGACATGTTTGAAGGTTAAGGAAAGTTGAGCAAAAACAGACCAATTTGCTTTATTGGCCCTTGAATTTATATACAACTGGTTTTCAATGTAAGGAGCATAAATCCATTTTTATTATATTCGAAAGTATTAAAACAAATAACCCTCTTAAATCTTAGTTCAAGAGATAGCTAGGTGTTGCTTCACAAATAGATGGCGCAAATCAGCAGAGCCGTAGCTGAAGCCATGAAAAACACGGAACCGTATCCGATCAACCTTGCAAAAATGGGCTGGTGGCGGTCATTGCCATTGCACTAAACGCACATGAGAAAGCTAAGATGATGGATATCATGAAAGCATGAAAATAAATAAATTTATATGTCATCATATATGATACGTATATCATAGTTTGTTAAAATACATTTAACCTCCTACAAAGGTTATATGAAAATAAATAAAACTTTATTTACATATCATGAAAATATTTTAGAGAAATTTCACCTTCTATACATTTATAAATCCATATATATGCTGATATATAGTACCTACCATTTTCCCAAACCGCCGGCAAATTGTTCGCTTACTTTGCTCCAGTTTGCAATGTTGTTTTGATGCATATAACTAACGGTCTGTAACCATGCCATGTTTGGACATAATGCCAACACATGTTGTATCCCTAGCTTTGCTTCAGCTGTCATTTGAAAAATGCAAGAGAAATTTGCAATGATATCTTCAGTATCGCACCATGCTCGTACAGTCTGAAATACAAATGCATAACAGACCGCAAATTTTTGGTGCTCGCATTCGCTTCAACTCGTTGACCAAAATCAAAATTTAACGGTAGAAATAAGCCAAGTTTAAACAGCTTCAACTAATCCATGCAAGTAGTAAATAAACCTTTTCATAACCGCATTCACAGATTTATTAATCCAGAAAAACAGAATCACAAGTAACACTAGTAAATTCATCGAAGCTCGACATAACATACCAACATGAGCAATCATAAAACTTTGAAGACGAATTTGGTCTGAGGTGGTTCCATATCAAATTCAGCAATATAAATTTTGTTTCATAAAATCCATAGACATGCATCAAATGCAACAGAAAAACACAAGAAGTAAACCATTAATTCAGATAAAAATCTCAAAGTTTGAATCTTGCACCCAACCCTTTGCTCGAAATTTCCCTGCTACTATGTTTCCAAGTAGCAAGGGGCTATCTGGTGCATTAGAATGCAATAATTACAAGATTAAAACTTGATGATTTCAAAATCCCAGTAAAATCCATACATAATTAGGAAACACAAAAAGGAACAAAAGGATATAAATACGTCACGGCGAAGTACCTGACGTGAGAAATCTATCACTCGTACTTGCGAAAGGGTTGCAGCCGGAAGAGAGATTTTTATAGGGTTTTGAGGTTAGGGTTTCTACTAGGCAGGATAAACGACATGTCGTTCGTGATTGTTGGTCAGGTTGACAATCTATTCGCATGATTATAGGATTTGATTAATATTGTTTAACTAGTATTGCTTGATGTGTACTCGGAGGGATCTTCTAACTTAGTTGCTTAAGATCTTTTATTCTTGTACTCGAATTCTCTTCTCTTCTAATATCGCTAATATTAATCAAGAATAAAAAAAGAATAAATTGTAATAAGAGTTATTGTATTATTATATACCATTTTATATGTTGATCAACTCGTGAAAATAACATGAACACGACATATATAATAAGTAAATTTGGACATGACCGTTTGAATGAAAAATATATGCATCTAAATGATTTTTTTTATTTTTTTTGCTTTTTATTAATTATTCATCAACATCACGGATTTATAACTCTTCTAAAAACCCTTAAAATATCAATTGAATATATGTGACGACTCGTCCCTAATTTTTCATGTAACTTTTTCTCCGAGTGTGTAAATTGACGTTTATGGCCTTTTTGGCAAAAGTGGAACATGACATGGATGTAGTTATTCGACTCTTAAATTATTTTTCTTGTTATCATAATTAAATAATACTCGTTATTACAAATGCGTGAGCCCGAGTTATACCCGAATCGGAGCTGTAATGAAAACGTTACGCACAGTTAAAGTACGTTAACAACGGGAAAATTTGGTGCATGCGTGTGTTAATTTCTCAGTGTGGGAGACACTGTTATTGATAAGGAGATGGATATTTGATGTACGACTTACTGTACAAAATCTGAAAATTTTATCCCCTTCTTCTTTTAAAAATTGGACCCGTGCCCTTTTTCCTTACCACCAATCAATTACTTTCCCACACTATTGCACCCAATCAGATTTTTCTTCTTCTCAGCCAATCAGAACTCATTTTCTCTCTTTCTCTCTTCTTCGAGACTCTTTCTATCCCGAGACTCTCTCTTCTCTGCAACCACTAAGAACAACTAAAATTCCCACCATCACACTCCTCTCATCCTCACGAACCCAACCGTACAAACCAATCGTGAAATGGTTGAGTTTTAAACACCCAACTCGGAAGCTCCGACTCGGACAAGTTTTCCCCAACATGTTCCCGGCCAAGTTACAAGCTTTTGGGACGTTTGGAAGCCTCCACACAACTCCTTCGAGTCAATAGCCTAAGTTTGCAGTCGAGTTGACGTGGAAACACACGGTTTTGAGGCGAATAAGATAAGTTCGAACCTTTCGAGGCTTTTTCAGGCCATTTCCGTCCACCTTCAGGCCTCTTGTTCTACTCCTCAAGAGTTTCAATTCCATATAAAGTGCATTGAAAATGGTTGAGAAATGAGCAAGTCATGAAGTTTTGGAAAAATTTCCAGAAACCGATGACTTTTTCTAGTGTCCGGCGAAACCAGACGGCGACGAACGGTGGAAGTCACCAAAGAAGAAGGAGAATATTCCATTAAAGTTGACGAAATATTCTGACGCCGCTAGGTTCCGTTACTATTTAACGGAATATTCTCTAGGTATGTTGTTTTGATGCGTATAACTACTCGGCGTGTGCTTGACGTGTACAAGTCTGTGACGTCGAGTAGAACATTTTCATATATTTAAACCCTCCATTTGAGCAAACTATGGGGGTTTTTCCTAGCCTCTTTGTGTATGTGTTAATTAATTAATTATTTTAGTTATTTCACATATAGGAGAAAATTATCCTGAAGAAGTACGAGGTCAAGCATGGCAAGGAGGCTACGATCCGACCACATATCAGTGAGTGGGCATTTGTTTTTATATATGTGATATATAAAGTTTTATAGTTTCCACAAATGCTTTTGAATTGATTCATGCATATTATGCCATGATTAAATAATGTTATAAGAAATGTTGTACTGTTGTGAAATGATAAAATATTACTACAAGATGCGCAAGTAAGTTTATTATGTTGACTACAATTATTGAATCGTTATGGCATTCTTATATTTATGTAGTCTGCTCATCATTGCTGCACCTGGTATTAGTGCTCGCACAGGGCTAGGGTCAGCCTTTCACGTGTATGTTCACATCTGCACAACACGCTCGCCTTGGATCCAAGTATGTGCCAGTCATGTCGTACAGGTTGCAACAGGCAACTCCGACATCTTGTCGTACAAGTTGCAATAGGCAACTCCGACTCGTATGTGACTATGAATAGCGCTAGTCTTCACGTAATTGTAGCACTAAAGCGTATATTATGATTACACCCAGTCCTATCATACAGGTTGCATTAGGCAACTCTGACTTGTGTGCTAGCATAGATTCATGAGCATTAGTTCAGTTGTACAGGTTGTATTAGGCAACTCCAATTTGTGTGCTAGCATAGATCGATGAACATCTGATTTTATTATGCTACTGTTGAGATATTGTGATTGGCATAGTTCTGGAATTATTGTTGATTTGCATTTGATTTCATACTATCATACTTATACGTAGTATGATTTTCTGGAAACTATACATATTTTACAGCGAGGGGTTAGTATGTTCAAAAAATAAATGTGTTTTATAAACCTTTGTTTTTGTCCACTCACCCTTTTGTCTTTCGCCCCTCCAGGCCATAAATAGCTGAATTCTATGTGGCATACGAGGAAACTCTATTGGATTCTAACTTACCTAAATAAATGTAGGGAGCATTTCTCGGTTATGTATTAAGTACTTAACTAGTTTTGACTGCATTACCTATGTCATCTATGCTCTAAACATTTGTGTTTTATGGGTTCTTCCCACTACTGCGCACACACTTTATTAGCTTAAATAAATCCTAGTTTCGATTTAAATTTATCCATATTTTTATGCATCACTTTCCTTTATAGTTACGTCACATTCGGGTGTTGCCCAGCACACCTCAACTTCGCCCGAAGTGTGTCAACACACCCTAAAATTTCAAGCGTTAAAATTGGGTTTTGAATGTCATCAATATTTTTCACAAATATCTCGTTATGGAGAATGATTCATTCTCTCGTGATGTAATTTAATATGGAGGATTTTTTGAAATCTAAACGTAGAATTGACCTTCCGTTTCATTTGATTTCGTCTCCTATAAAATGAAGTGCAAAATGATCCGCTTCTGTATACCAAGCACTGAAACCAGCAACTCTACAAGTTCCTCAACCACAACAATATCAAGAACAATATGGAGAAGAAACCATCTTTCAAGTTTGCTTCTTTGGTCCTTCTTTTTGCCATAATTGCTTGTTAGTCCCTCCCTCCCTCTCTCTCTCTCTCACACACACGCAATTTCACTTTGTGACACATTGGTTTAAATTAGTTTGTAATTTATACAGGCATGGCAATGGGGAACGTGCCGGGAGCTGAAGCAAGGGGAAAACTCCGGTGTCCGGGGATGATAGACTGCAGCAGTGTGTGCGAAGGATTTCCCTGGCGCTGCGTTAACGGCGAATGCATATGTGATGGTGGCAACGCTCCTCCCCAACTCCAACATGAAGCCAATTTTCTACCAAACCAATTGCCGTGAAATGTGAATAAGGGGAAAAAGGCCATAGCATCATGACATTGTCTACCTTTATTATTTCATTGGCATTATTGCTTTGCTTCTAATCTTAGTGATCATAAGAAGATTAAACGTCAAATAATCTGATTACCAAGTGGCAACCACTCGTAATTCACGTTACGCCGAAGGCAGCTAGTTTTACCTTTTGAAATTTTAATCATCTGTTCAAATGTGTGCATCTTAGGGCCTTAATCATCTGTTGAATCATTACATTTGGCTTCAAATTTCAATCACCCCGTGGAAAACACTGCTCATTTCCAATTCCATCGAAAGGCCGATAGATCATACTATTAGACAGTCTATATGTACAGTAAACGAATCTTCAAACAATACAATACGTCCTGCTTAAACAACGTTTTATTCTGCAGAACCTAGAAAACCTAGTAACAAGACACCTCGCTCAGTGTAGAGATGTAGAGTGCTTCAGAAGAAAATATCATGGAACAATGTGTCACCGGTATGAAAGGTTTATCGTGATGTTAGAGGCGTGAGAAAGCTTATTCGTCACAATTCGTCAACGAGGAAAGGTTCCTGGTTAAGCAAATATATGGCTGATATGAGAACAATTACCATGAAAACAGACTTGAGGCTCAGGCGTTTGGCCTCTACCACTTCGACATTGTCAAGTTCTGTATCCGAGCCAGTGGGACTATTTACAGAACTGGAAGCCCCCGCATCATTATCACAGTCAGGTGCCTCTGCTGACGCTTCATCCACCTGATTCAGTGAATATTGAAGAAATTGTGAGAAGAATGATCCAGAATGAACAAACAAATCAGGAAAAAAAAACAGAAAAGGTCAATCTCAAACTCTGTCTTCGAGTTCATTATGTAGTTCTATGATTTTGAAAGGAAAACAAAGACAACTAAAAATTTCGTTGCAACCACTGCGACTTAAAACTATATTGTCACCCCTTAATAATTGACAGTTATACAAGTGGCAGGCAGTCCTGGTTATGCATGAAGATCCAAAAGAATACCTGCCTGGAAACTTTTATCTAAAGAATATGTCACATCTTCCACGGGTGTTTTTATAGAAGTAGCACTTGGAGGATTACACTTGAAAGACGGAAGCTCTTTGTTGTCAATGTCTTTATTGTTGCACTCAGTTGCATCTTTTTTGGTGTTCCATATCTTCTCCACCAGAAGTTTTTTCTCCATTGTTAAGACATGCATCTGCACAGAAGAAACTATAGTTAACAGAAATAATATGAATATGCTCATAATTTTTCTTTACTCGGACACCTTGCATTTTTTCTTCGGTGTCAATTCAGCGACTTCTATTTTCCTATACGTATTCAAAGCAACAGATTTCTCATTTGAAACAGGGACTTAAGCAAGAGAGCGAATTGGTTATACAAGACATACCTGATTTTGGATGCGCTCCCTTTCTACGGCCAATTGCATTGCCATATCCATAATGAGCTTGATCCTGGAATTGAGTTCTTCTGCACTTGCAAGTTTTGCATTGTTAGCTTGATCCAAACACGATTCCAAGTATTCCACTCTATCCCTTAGAACAGTTATTTCCGCATTTAGTTCTGCATTAGTTTCAGATAACATTATACATTGCTCCTCGGTACTTTCTATCTTAATATCCGCTTTGGAAACCTTTGATTTCAGATCTTCAATTAAAGTTTCCATATCCCAAATTGCAGCATATAACATATTCTGCTGCTCTTGACTTGCTTCGGAGGATGCTTTGGCATGCTGTAATTGTATCTCTACTTCCCTCAGCTGCTTCTCGAGACTTCCAACCTTTTTTTCTGTGCCAGTAGCGCTTCCTTTGAGAAAACTCATCTCTTCGTTGAGTTCCATATTTGTTCCTGTTAATTCTGCGACCTTAAGTTCTGCATTCTCAGCCTTAACTTCTGCTACATAGATGCTTTCTTTCAAAGAGGCAACTAAACTTTCCATTTCCCCAAGTTTCTCTTCACTTGATTCATTCGTGGCATTTACATTCTTCAACTGGCGCTGTGATTCTTTCAGCTGTTTCTCGAGGAGCATCACCTTTTCTCTCAAAGCAGACAGTTCAACATCTTTCTTAATGTTCTCGGCAAGGATATTGTGGAGCTTCAGCAAAGCAGTATCTTTCGCTCTAAGCTCTTCCAGACTAGCTTGAAGTTGGGATTTTAACTCACTTTCTCGTTGAATTGAACCGTTCAGATTAAAATGAACAAGCTGCAGTCTACCTAATAACTCCTTCGAAATTCCCTGGAGAACCTCAGCACCATTCTCTGCCTCTAAAAATCTTCCCCAAACAACTTCTGCAGCTTCTTCCATGCGAAATGATACCTGTTCAGTATGATGTAGCTTCACTTTAAGTTCTTCTTCATTTTGTCTTGACTCAGCTAATTTCTTCTCAAGATATAGCTCCCTTGTAAGAGACTTCTCCAGCATCCATAGATTATGTCTTTGTTGTCTAGGCATCCTTAAATTTGACATTGCATTTTTATTTGACAGTTGTGCATTCTCAGATAAATCCATGGCAATGTCAGTTTTCCCTGTTGACATATGTGCCTCATGTAAATAATAACCATGTAAAAATGCAGCGTCTCTATTTGAATTTAAAGAATCTCCAAGCTAGACGGAAAAATTTGGACTTACAATTCTCATGCGCGAAGGCCAGAACAGTTCTCTGAAACCTTTCTGACTGCATCTTGACCTCTGAAATCTGCTGTCGAGATTGCTTTAGTGATTCTTCAGAATCATTTAGTTTTCCTTTCATTATAGAGTACAGTTCTCCCAAGTGTCTGCACGAAGATATTTTCTGACGCGCATCAACAATATCCACTCGGAGATTATCCATGTAACTGTCCAGCTCTCTTACCTCAGAATCTAAAATGCTAGACAGGAGATTGAATGCCAATACTTTTTCAATAAAGTCTGCCAGAATATAGTTATTCGCGGTGGCCATTGCCTCGAGATCACTTTGCTGAGCCAAAAGGTACACCAGAGGTACATGGAGATTTGCTAACTTCTCAGAAGAATATGCCAAGTCCAAGTCCACCTTTGTTAAAACTTTCATGGAACTCTCTAACTCTTGCACGCCAGACTCATTAGATGGCACAACATTGATATCACAGACAGCGTGGTCTTCCATACCATATGCTCAGTTCGTGCTTTCGCAACCTGATCTCTTCTCTCTGAGTATTGAAAAAGTTCCAAAAGAGAAGGGAGCAAGGCAAACATTTTAGAGCAAGAAATGATATGAATAAGCCCCAAAATATAGTCATTGGTACAGATAATTAACATCCATATTATCACCACTCGAAGAGACTAATCGAGATTAAGTAACAAAAATAACAAGCGAACGTCTGAAATTCACTGTAAGCTAAAAATGAAAGTGAAACTTCACAACTCAATCAAATTCTGTCGACATTGATGTCCCCGCGTTAGGTGGGAAAACACATTCAGAATGGCATTGCATCTGCCTAATTAGCAGCGAAAGCCGCTACTAGGTTACTCTCCAAAATTATCACTTCAGTGATACAAGCACCAAATTAGATTAACCATTCCCTTCAGAATCCCAACTCCTAATTGGTAAGGATACAAAAGCTTTAAGCTAAATCTATCCGCTAAAATTGATGGATTAGAGATATTCTTCCAGGATTATAGATCTAAACTGTAGGAGAAAGTAATGTGTATGACCATTCATACACATTCCTCTCTCTTAAACAACAGCTTAGGCCAGCCGGGCAGTGCGCCCCTTTGCACCCAAGTTCGAATTCGCCTCCTCATAAATTAGATTAGTTTAAAATATCGCCTTGTCAACAAAATCCGCAACAAGATGAAGAACATCCAGATTTGTGACATGACAGCTCTGCATAAAAGCTTTGAAGCTAAAGACTTTCACTAAATACCATAAAGTTCCAATGATTAAGCAGATTAAACAAACAAATTTGCAGAATTGAGGAATAAAAAATGCATGTAAAATTTAAATATATAGAAAAAGCAATACAAAATTATACCAAAAAAAAAAAAAAGAAGCTTTCTGGGAAGTATGAACTTCTGCCTGGGTCCTCAGAAAAATACCTGGGAGCGGGAAGAAAGCTTTCCTGGGTCTTCTCAGAGCACAGCAGGGAGCTAAACAGTAGGTATAACTACCTGCCGTTAGGTTTAACGGTAACCGTCAGACCAAGGTGGACTTTTTGGGGTTTGCTGGGTGTGGTGGTTTGCGGGGCTGTGGGATCTGTGAAGGTGATGAGGGAAGAGGCGCGGGCACCAATTGGTCAAAAAAAAACCAAAACGAAAGTAAACAGCTGCCGTACTTCGAATGTTTGTGTGTTGTGCGGTGCACGGTGGCACCTGCTCCACGTAGGCAGCAGCTCCTTCTCTCCAATAATTGGGTAGTAAATTAACTACGACAACATTACAACGTACGCAGTATTCAGACGATCGTGTCCACCTGCGATTATTTATGAATCTTATCATATTCTATTCTATTGTAGCCCATTGATCGAGGAGAAGTTCTTGTGTCCAACCGTCGTGTACAATAACGGACACAATCAAATAAGGCCACCTTAAGGTCAATTAAATTAAGGGGAAACTTGATATAAGTTCAATTTTGTGAACCAATAATAGGAATAGTCTAATTTATTAAAATAAGTCCAATTTGTTATATTTAATTATATAATTATCAATAGTTATCTGTTCAATGATAAGATTTATTGTTAAAATCAAATTTCTTCCCAATTATCTCTTTGTTTATTTCTTTTTATTTATCTTTTTGTTATTTCTCATTCTTCCTTCTGCTTTAAACCCTATTTATAGATTTTATTTTTAATTTTTATAATCAACCTATATAACAGGTTAATTATATTTATCTATCTATATGAGAGATTTTTTTTTTAACAATCAACCTGTCACAGATTAATGTGTCTTACTTGTATGTATGTTATCTTTTTTCTACCTTTTATTTAGGTTTCATATCTCACGTATAGGTATAATATGCATTCATGTATTTGTTACTTGATGGATTAGATGGAAGGAATCCTGAGAAGATCATTTTCCGTGGATATGACCTTGTTTGAACAGTCAAACCTAAAAATTTCCCCTATCTAGACATTTCTTTTGTTTACTTTATTTTTATTTTTTTTGTATTTTTCTTTTGGAGGAGCTGATAAGACTAATAAGAACTCAAGAATCAAATTATTAAAGTTTTGTTTAAATATTTGAGCAATAATAGAGAATATTGTAGCCCTACCCCTACATAAATAAAACAGACATAAAAACGTAAAAAGATTCAAGTAAAATGAGAGTTACAATCCAAAATAAGAGAAAGTCTCACACAAGTTTAGACGCAAAAAAAAATTAAAGACAACAAACCGTTACAAAATAAACCTAATTCCCAAAGTAAGATGCAGTCCGCCGTGGCCACATTTGCTAAGTCAGCGGCCTCCAACGAGGAGATAATTGATGTTGAGGCCAGAGATAGCATCGCAGCACCACACCAACCCCAAAATTGAAAAATCACTCGAGCCAAAAAAAAGATCCAAAAGTGTAGAGTCAAACCAAGACACCAAAAACCGCACCATTCACATCCGAAGGTGTTGAGCCAAACCAAAACGCCAAACCATGACAAACGACTTGATCAGTTGAGTCAATTATGACATTCAAGGAAGCCAATTCCAAATTCCAATCATTATTACATGGATCATGGATGCCATGTCTTTCATATTTTAAGAGTGACAAACGAAAATAAATATGTAGGAAATGAGTTTTTCAGAGTTGGCAAAATCTTCTTTTGGCCACCTTCCCAATTTGGACTTTTGGGTTGGGCTTAAAGTTTGTAAAATCACACATCTTTGACATCTCGATTGTAAGTTTGATAAAAATGAAATATTATGCTTTCTCTATGTCTCATTGAAATTCTTATGTTTGGACAACCATTACGTAGCTCACCGACTTAAGACACAAAAACACCCCAATCATGCCCACTTGCCCCTTTCTAGTAGCACCTAAGGCCATCTCCAATTGATCTGGCCAAATGGCCATAGGGCTAAAAATAGCCTATTTTGATACCCCAAAGGGCTCGTGGTCCCCACTCGACCAAAAATGGGAGAACCGGCCAACGGCTGGCCAAGAGCAGCCAGCCTGCCAGCCCTATAGCCTAGCCATTCAGTGTTAGAATATCAAGCTTGACATTTTGCCACCCCTTCAACTCAGCCCATTTGAATGTCAACGACTACCTAGCATCAACGTGACGCCAACTAGCAACCCTTCAGGTTACTGTTGGAATTTGATATTTTATTTATTTATTACAAATAAAAAAAATTCTAATTTTTTTTCCTATAAATACCTAAGTCATTTCTACACCATTTCTCACATACTTTTCACCATTTCATACTATCTTATCTCATTTTATTTCAATTCTTCACAATCTATTCTCTTACATCTTCCAATAATCTTTCCTTTAATTTTTCAATAATTTTCAAATGGCCACATCTGCAATGAAATGAAGGGCTTGGACCCAAAAAGAAGATGAAGCCCTTTGTAGGGCTTATAGATGGGTCTCGGAATATAGTGTCAAGGGTAGTTCTCGAACAAGCGAAGGTGTTTGGAGGTGTGTGAATTCCACCCCAATATCCAGCCAATTTATTAATATTGGAAGCTGAAGATAAGAATCCTATGTAAAATTTGCACAACCAATTACATCTCGCCACGTGGCACTCGAAATCATATCCGAAAAATTATTAAGATTACATAAAGATAAGAAATCTAGAGAGTTACTCACTTTAGTGACACGTGTCACTTAAAATCCTATCCGAAGAATTCTTGAGATTACATAAAGATAAGAAATCTGGAGAGTTACTCACGTTAGCGACACGTGTCACTTGAAATCCTAAATATTATTGAGATTATAAAAAGATAAGAAATCCGGAGCCTTATTCATTTGGCAACAAATGACACTCAAAATATGTATGAAAACCTTATTTTAATATGGTAGTTTAATTTAAATAACCATATTAATTCAATTAAAATAATAAATTATGTTTGGCATATGGCCCTTTGGCCCCCTCAGTTGGAGATTGTACAAAATATGATCTGACACTGTTCATTAAAATATAATTTCTTATAGGACTATAAGACTAAACGAAGTCATTTGACTCTCTTTCGATTGGAGATGGCCTAATGTATCTTCAGCTAGACATTCACGTGATCCAGTGGTTCGGTCCTAAGAATTTGTACGGTTGAGACAATAGTTTGATGTAGCACTTCGTTTGCAGCCAATACAAAAGAAACTCCCCCTTTTCAATGGAGTTATGCGTAGCAGCATAGGTCGAAGATGTGAATTAACTTCTTTAAGAACCTCGACGCAGCGGTGGAGTACTTTTCTTAATGGAAACGCTACTAAAAGTTGCAAATGATATACGTCTCTCTCTTAATCCGTGTGAAGAAAGCCTCCTAAATCATCTTTTGGTATAAAGAATTGGACTGAATGCAATGGATAAATCGCTATTTACAAAGCACGTTGAAAGAAGAAATGAAAAGGTTGTGGCCAACTTGAAGGTGGGAGAGAGATTACTCAGAAGAAAAAAATAATAATAATTAGCCATTATAATCCTCCCCAAAACAAGAGAATAAAAAGAGAGAAATTATCTTCATGTCTAATCTTCTTCTAATTTATTCAAATTAAAAGTCATTCTTCTCTTATCCAGTTCAATCATATATACCAAACGATACCTAAATACTGAAACATTTGCATGCCAGACCCACCTAAATCTAAATTACAAAACATTCGATATCCCAAACACTCACTTTAATTTCCAAGCGGCAAGCAGAGGATACCATACAACTGTACAAGTAGGGAAAAAACATGCTCAAACAACAGTACTCTTATCCGTTGCCCTACAAAGAGAGACACTCTCTTCCAATCCAAAAACCTCCGTATTACCTTTATAAGGAGTCTTGTACACATATCCCATCCAAGCAAAATGATTTTCCATCTTTTTGGACCCATCACTCCACTTAGTGTTTTGATCTATCTTTTGTTAGCCACGTATCATTAACTAAGGTAAAAATAACACAAAAGGATTGAAACAAATCTCCCACTGTGTCTGCGTCACCAAACACTGCAGAAGCCACATGTTATTAAATTAGGGTGTGATGTTTCACTACTTGCTAGCGATAGCTTTCCATGCATCTGCATGTACTCTTTCGTCTACTTTTTGCAATGTCTTGGTCAAATTAGGGTTTTGGATTAGATAATGACATTATCTTTACCAAACAAGAAACCTTGCTCGTGAGGTTGTACTCGGAACAAATATTTGTAATGTGACTGCAAATTTTGTTTAAATGGTGGATACGTAGTGTCAAGTACTAAGAAAAACCATTGATAGAGCATTATCCGAAATAAGCAACGTGGAGGAAAAGGGTTTGAGCATTAGATTTCACTAGTAAGGTTTTAGCATAGGAGTAGGATTCTCTTCCTTCCAAATTCTCCTCCTCGCCAGTTCCCTTCTATTTGAACAGTCACAATTAAGTTACGTCAACATTTTGTATTGACTTCTTTATAGGAAGAGAAAGATAAAAATAAAAGTGAGAGAGGAGGGAAGAAGAGGGGATTTAGGGCATAGCATAATAAGGAGCTAGTGATTACAAGATAAATTACGAAGATAATGATAAATGATAAAGTGCTAGGTTCAATCAATATAGGTAGCTAGTGAATTCACATGGAAAAGAGTAAGGATAAACTCTTAACGGTATAGTTGGCCCTCACTGCTGCATGATTTATCGACTCATATTTTATATTAATTAGACGTTCATGAAATATCAATTACAAATTATTGTAGTAAGTGTGACCGCTACACACTCAAAAAGGATTAATGTCGACATTCTACAATACCAAATCACAAATTATTTTGAGCCGTTAATAATTTAAACATGCATAGTGCTATCCACACATTCATTTTCATTTTTCACACAGTCTTCTTAATTTTCGTTCGTCGAATCGGATTAATTAAAGAAGATCAATGATAAAAAAATTAACAAGGATGTATGGGAGGTAAAAATAGGTGTGTTACCAATATATATGATCAGTACTGCTATTACAACAAGAAATTGTGATCTGAATCGACACTTTACCTTACAAGATCTGATACCTACTATATGCTTAAAGAGTCCTATTAGCTACGAGTCTTTAGGCCTGATTTGGTATTGAGGTGATTCTGAAAAAAGCTGGTATAAAAAAAAGTTGGGAGCTTTTTTGTGTTTGGTAAACATTCAGCTTCAACTTTTTTTCATAGTTTTGGGTGAAAAAAAGCCAAAAACAAGAAGCTGCAAAACCCAGCTTTGAAAAATAGGCTTTTTTTTTTCTTCACATCTGTTTTACATAAAAGTTTACCAAATACTATAATACTACTTTTTTTTTTCAAAAGCATTTTTACAAAAAAGTTTACCAAACACTCTACAGCTTTATTTCACAGCCGCTTATTCTCACAGCACAACAGAAGCAACTTTTTTTCAAAGTATAGCAATACCAAACCAACCCTTAATCTCTCCATTCATATGCATGCACGGAGAGAAAGGTGGAATAGCAGACACTCTTTTATCACAACGCTATACCACACAAAGGTCCATTATTTCTCTTACATTTTGCAACTTTTGCAGGAGAGATCAAAACGTAAAAATCCAGGGGAAAAAGAACAGGAAAGACCCCCCATAGTTTAAAGAAGCATATTCTACTTAGAAAGCTTGAAAAATAAAAAAAGGTGGATCTTATGGAATTAGGGTTTCAGAAAAGCGAGCCAAAAGAAGCCAAAAAAGCTTGAAAACGATCATTCAATTTCGACCAGCATCTTATAATGATTCTATGTAATGATGTTTGCATGAAATTCATCATCAATTTTTTTTTTTTGGAGGAGATCATAGTATTATCCGTTGCGTCCATTGTATACCCAGCCCAGCTAACATTCTTCCTTTCCTCTACTCTTCAAGATCTTAATTTGCATCCTAATTATTAATTAGTTAAGGTTTAACTTAACTAAATATGCGTTCATAGGAATATAGCCAAGTCAATCAAAATGCTCTGTGCAATTCAAGCTACATATTCCATCATGCACGTACTTCTTTAATTAATTGATTAATTCCTTGAGAGTAACTTTAATTAATTTTTAAACAATTTGGTGAGAGAAAGGAAGAAATAGATTTGCAACTTAGGAAGGACATATATTGAATAGCTGTCTCACTTGGACAATTTGTTTAACTTGAATTATAATTCATGGGTTTTCTAGTTATAAAATTTTAATTATGCACACATGTTTTAATTGAAATGTACATAAGAATGTTAAAGATCAACTAGCATTTGTTTTGGTGATAATTGTCTAGCTCATTTGACTGAAAAAAGTATCAAGTTCGATTAACATATATAAGCAAGAGTGTGTAATGAGTTTGATACTTAATTACATATGATTTGTTATTACATAATTTTGTTGTGAGTATGTTCTCGTCTAGAAACTATATAGCTTATTGTTTTGACAAGCATTAAGTTTAATAATTAAAAATTATTGTACATGCGTAAATTTAAACTTGCATGACACTGTTTGTAAGTACAATAATGGAATTACATAATTTAAAGAAGTCTGAAACGTGCTTCTCCAATTGATTAAAAGTCATGATGAACATACTTAATTAGTCTTTGATCGAGGTTAAATAATTCTAAAGCTCTGGTTAAGAGATCTCGAATCCCCAACTCTCCTATTATCCCATGTTGCCATTCCATGGACGCACTGACGGATCCATTAAGGGGCAAGGGGGTCAGCTGCCCCCCAACTTCGATGAATGTCTATAGATACTTTAGGTGCTGATCATTCGAACTTCGGTAAATGTTCATGGATACCTTGGGTGATGCCCTTTTGAAGATTAGAGTTGGCTTCATATTTGCCCTCCAACTGACTTTAGGTCTACCAAAACTCAATGAATGTCCATGAATACCTTGGGTGCTGCCCCTTGCATATATTAACATGTCTGTAGTATGCATTTTCAAATGACTTTAGGTCTATCAAGACTCGATGAAATGACGATATGCATGCTATTTCTGGTATAATTTTTTTTTACTGACCTTCATAATATTATTTCCTGAATCTACCATTGCATGATGGACGGGATTTGGTTGCTTGCTTTGTTTTTTCTTCCCAAGGGGAGAGCCATCCATTGCCAACCAATACCACGAACCTACCCTCACTACTATACTATAAATTATAAATATATTTATTTCTAACTTTTTTTGTGTACATTTTAGATAACGACACTAGTCAATTGGCCTCCTATATAGAAGAGCACACAATTACACGTGTCAATAACCCATTTGCCTTGTTCTTGGCTTCCTCATAATCTAATTGGAGAAATTGATATAGAGGAATCTTAATCTCTGTTTCCTTAACAAGAGATTTTTCAATGTGATCGGCACACGATATGATATATCATGTTTCACTATGCAAATGATGTGATATATATATTAAAAAATTAATAACTTAAAAAATAAAATTTTTGTTTCCTTAACAAGGCAGTAGCAGCCTTAGCCTGAGCCTGTGGGTTTTGTTTTCGTTGTCTTCTCCATTGGACTATCCCCCCACTAACCCAGTTTATTCATTCTTTCTCTTACACTGCACATCGAGTTGATTATTCATTTTTTATGTAGTATTTAATCATAATATATAGACTAACTTATACATGTGTGTGTTTAGTTTATTTTCAGTCTTGTTTTTCCCTTCTCTAAGAGTAGAAATGCTTTTAGAAAAGTTTAAATCGCTTTTAAATAATCAAAAGTACTTTTATTAATGTCATACATAAATAATTAGAGGTGTTTAAAAATCCTAACGGTGTTGTTTGATGCTCACACGAGCATTCGAAATTTTGATTAAATTTTATGTGCAAAAATACTTCTATTCAAGCAACTTATAGTGTAAAAATTCTATGATAATTCGAAGTACAGACCAAAGAATTTCCCTCACACTGAACTAGTTAAAAAACCAAATGAACACAAATTAATCATGCGCTTCCCTAAGTTAGTCAAATTTGTATTGTTTATAGCTTGAAGGTTTAAAGAGATTAAGATTTTTTAAAGAAAAACTAATAATAATGGGTTAAAAACTTTGAATTTTAACGAAAATAATAAAATAAAAGATAAAATAAATAATTCTATGATTGATTTTTTAATATTAAAATGTAATTTTTCTTTAAAATTAACATTACCTAAAACTTTTTGATAAAATTCCATTTTTTTTAAAAAGTGGAGGGGAGATTCCATTATTTTAAGGCTTGGATCACTTTGATTGTAAGTCCCAATGCCAACTAATAATGACAAGAGGGAGAGAGAGAGAGAGAAAGGGACAGTCCATCAATGGTAAGCCATAGCTACTATCCTATTACTTATATTTTTTCAATAGTTCTTGCATGATTTCTTGGTAGGACAGATTTTTTAGGGTGTTTGAAATACAAATTCATACATTACATTTGATTATATAATTAAAAGAACACTTAAAAAAATAATTTTTACAAATTGTAATAATATATGGTACATTGTCCTGTGTTCTAACACACTAAAAAATCTCTAGTACAACTTGTTCAAAAGTAAAGATTTTATTACTTTTTTGGATGATTAGATCATGAGGTGTATATCTCTTTCTGCATCCCTTTCTTTGTCTGTTCATTGATTTTTTTGTTATTAAAAAAAAAAGACAAAAAAGGATAGTTTACGAACGAAAAAAATAAGAGTTTAGAAATCACTTTCCGCTAAATGTATGTAATAGGATGCACTGTAAAACATACAGATACAGCAAAATGTGTTACTCTGCTAAGATAAGATGGTCAAGCTATCAAGATGAAGATAGCATAGAATCAGATCTTCCCAAACAATAATGCAGGGTGCATAAACCAGATGGCTTAATTAGTTTCTTAATTGATTATTAATTATTCCATTAAAAAGTGCAGTGTGAAAAATGAGTTAGATTTTAGGCCATTGACCAAACAAACCAGATTAAAGATGTTATTAAGCTCATGTCCCAAGGTGCAATGAAGAACAATGCAATGAGATAAGATAAGCCCCCCCCCCCCCCAAGCAAAAGTTGGCAATGTCAGTTGCTAGCTCAGCTCAACTGGAATAAATCATCTGCTTAAACTAACGCAATTATTCAACTTAATCGAATACAACAGAGTTAAAAAAAAAACCCAAGTAATTAAAATAAATATATAAATAAACAAGTGGTGGATTGTCTCAATAAGTTAAGATTTTTCTCTTTAATTCATCGCGTTTCAAGTTTAACTCTCTCGCTTTTTTGTGTAACTTAGAATAGTATTAATATCACTTATGATAAAGAAAACTCAAGTAAAATAAAGAGTTATTGGTTAAAGTGAGTAAGTAAAAGTAAAGATTTGGGTTTTGGGGAGGAGAAGGGAGAGTGTTATTTATAAAGAAAACTCAAGTAAAATAAAGAGTTATTGGTTAAAGTGACTAAGTAAAAGTAAAGATTTGGGTTTTGGGGAGGCGAAGGGAGAGTGTTCTTTATATTTTACCGTGGCAGTGTGCGGCGGTGAATCATCAAGAGCTCTCTTTTTTATGTAGGCGTGGGTATAAAGGCAAGACCATTGCCAATTGTCAATACTCTTCTCTAAAAGCATTAAGCGTGGCAGTGCGGTTACACTAAATAATCTCTCATCTAAAACCATCATTTCTAATTCTCTATGCAAATCTAAAACTATATTAGGGGTGGATTTGGTTCCCATCGGTTTGATTTTTTGTTAAAACTAAAAATCAAATTGAAATTATTGTTTGATTCCGTTTGGTTTGATTTTGTGTTAGTTCGGTTTTTTTTCACATTTGATATTTACTTATCTTTTAACTTTGTCTTGTTCTCGTTGCATGGAATACTTTATTAAAATAAAAAAACTAGTTTTGCCTACCCGTGTAATAGTAGCAGCAACGCTGTTTACTTTGAGGGAGTAAGCAAAGTTTGCCTACTCAATTGATTACTTCATTGGTGCTTGGTTTTGCCTATGTGACTCGTCAAAACTCAAAAGAAAGTAGAATTCTCTCTCATTCAAATTTTCCTACCCTCCAACCCCTTCTATTTGAATGTCTTGAATCATGATTAAACAACGTCAATACTTGGTGTTGACTTTTTTTATAAAGAGAGAAAAAAAAAGAGTGAGGGGAGATTGAAGGGGAGAAGGACAGAGAAAGAATCATACTCCCATAAAAAAGAGTTTGTTACTCATTTGCCTACTCCTCTACATCTCCAATAGTGTGCAAAGGGCATATGCAAAAATGTAGTGTGACAAGTTGCGTACTCAATTACCTTATAAAAAGTGTGTCACTTCAATGAATAGGAAAACAAAGTAGGGAAATTTTATTATTATTTTATTTTCATCTTTAACATCTACTTTTATCTTTTACTTTTGTCTTCTTCCTTCACATTAAATACTTTATTATAAATAGGGACATGGATCCTTTCCAGATCCATACAGTATAATCCTAGTGATCCACCAATTCGGGTAATTGAAATTTGATCAAACGGTTAAAGTTATTATAACTTTTAAAGTGGGCATCTGTTTGTAACTGTTGAATCAAATTTCAATAGTTCGGATTGATGGATCCCTAGAATTAGGATGCATGGATCCGGAGAGGATCCATGTCCTATATGATGTGAGACTCCATGGCAATTTCAAAATTAGGGTGTTGGCAAAATTTAACTACTAAATTAGCTACTGTATTGAACATATTTTTGCCTAAGTAACTCGTCAAAATGGCTTAAACTACAAATTTATCTGCTCCAATCGATCTCCCATAAAAGGGAACCTAGTTTCTTGTTCTCTCTCTACAAAATTAAAGCCTTTGCTTTTATAAGCAGCTCTCTCTCTCTCTCTCTCTCATGTTTTTTGGTTGTGTGACGGTGAGTGTAGCCAGAGCTGCTGAGCTTAAAAACAGGAAGGGGTTTTGAACAAAGCCAACCCAAAACCCAAATTGAATGAAAGATTGCTTCAAGTAGAAAGCTGGAATGGAGGACAGAGAGCCAAAAGTAGCACAGAATCCCAAATGGGTTTCTTTCTATTACCACTTTTGAGTTGGGTCTCTATCTCTCTCTCTGTTTCACAGCTGAAGGTTTCTTGCAACTCTTACTAGGGTTTTGAATGGGGCATTTATCATGCTGAAATCAATGTTCTTTATTTAATTGACTGCCTCCTCCCCTAGATTTTTACCTGCCCTTTCTTTGAACTGTTTTTTTAGCCTTCTGCCTTGGGACTGCTTCGTCTGATCAAATTTGGTATTGCAAATTTGAGTGGTCATTGAAAATGGTAGCTGCTACTTTGGAGTGATATTTGATACAGTTTTTTTTTAGTTACATGGGTTTTGTTTCACTGTTTTGGAATTCTCCTGCTCGTTAATTGAATTCAAGTATGGATCTTTCTCCCAAAGCCCTTTTCTTTGTGTAGTTATCTTCACATAGCACATGATTTCTTTACTTTTGGGGTTTCCTGAGGTAATTTTTCTCAGAGCTGCTTGAAGTTTCTTCAATTGCAAATTTAAAGTTTACGTCTTTTGAGATTATTCGAGTTAAATTATACTTTCCCTTACTTCCCCTGTTTTTAATTTGCTTTTTTCTCTGCTGTTTTAGTCAAATTGAAATTAGGGTTCTAGGGTTTTAATTGGGGGTGATCAAAATTGGGAGATTTTGGCTACTTTTGGTGTTCTGTTAGAGAAAATATGGATATGGTTGACCAAGATAAATTTGAATTAGAGAATAGGAATGATGATCCTATGAATTTTTCACCTGGGGTTACACCAGACTGGAGATTTGGTGGCTCCAATCTCACAAATACATCCATGGGATTGGTTCCCACTGGAAATTGTTTGGCAGTTGGTTCGTCTTCTCGGCCCTCGGCTTCAATGGCGGAATCGTTTAACCCGACACTCTGGGATCACCCAACCAGTTCACAGGACTTGGGGTTTTGTGACATGAATGTTCAGAACAGTGCAAGCACTTCAGACTCAATAGGAATTAGGAAAGGTATTCCTGCCTCTTTGAGAAGTAGCATTGATGGAGCACTTGATATGTGTTGGAATCCGCCGAATTCGATGTTGAAAGGGGGAATTTTCTTGCCAAATGGGCCTGGAGTGCTCCCACAGAGCTTGTCTCAGTTTCCAGCCGATTCTGCATTCATCGAGCGTGCTGCGAGGTTCTCGTGCTTCAATGGTGGGAATGTTAGTGACATGGTGAAGCCTTTTGGTGTTCCTGAAAGCATGAGTATGTATTCTAGGGGTGGGGGAATGATGCCATGGACGCAAGAAGGTAACGGGTCGAAAGGAGTTTCCGGTGTTCAATCTCAAAGGACTGAGCTAAATGGAGATGTTTCTTTGCCTATGGAGCAAGGGACACCTGAAGGGAGCCCACTGAAGAATGAAAAAAAAAGTCAGAGTCTTGCTAAATCTGGTGATGAAGCAAAACACGCTATTGGCGGGTCTGGTAACGAGTCCGATGAAGCTGATTACAGCAGTGGTGGCGGTGCTGGTCAAGAGGAAGCATCTATGCTGGAGGGTGCAGAACCATCTTCTAAGGGCTCTAAGAAAAGGAAAAGGAGTGGGCAGGTAAACCATCATCTTGAAAAGTGCCTTATTTTTTTCGTTATTCAGTATGCATGTTGGTTAATTTATCTTTGATGGCAGGCTAATGAGCTTGATCAAGCCAATGCACAACCACCCTGTGAATCGGCAATGGATACTACTGAATTTCAAAAGAAGGGAGAGCAACAACCAGCTTCAACTCCCAACAAGACTACCGCAAAACAGGGAAAACAAGGGTCTCAGGCATCCGATCCGCCAAAAGAAGATTATATTCATGTTAGAGCTCGAAGAGGCCAGGCAACAAATAGTCACAGTCTCGCAGAAAGAGTAAGATATCATGTCGAAATTTGTTTCATCATTAAACTAGGGTGGGAGTTGATCGGTTTTTGCAACAGGTCAGAAGGGAGAAAATCAGTGAGAGGATGAAGTTTCTTCAAGATCTTGTGCCCGGATGCAGCAAGGTTGTCTTCTCTTGCTGGAATTAATACTTAAATAACTAATTTGTGTCATATTCTCACCCGAGAGTCGCCTACCTTCCGTTTATGAAAATCAACTGGTTATTGCAGGTAACTGGGAAGGCAGTGATGCTGGACGAAATCATTAACTACGTACAATCATTACAACGGCAGGTTGAGGTATGAAAACTTCCTCGGTATATCTGGTAATTGATCTGTCCTGCATGTTGGATCGGAATTGATCTTATTAAGTTTTCGTTGCTAGATGTGGGTGCTTAACTTTCTGCAAATTTTGTTTATGGATAAGACCTATCCGTAGCTTTTTATGTTGGTAAGGTCTTGCTTCTAAGAAAAAGGTTGCAAATAATGTATGAGGAGCTAAAACGTCAGTAAAAAGGTACTCAATCACATCTCACAGTGACTTCTTCGTCTTGTAGTTTTTGTCAATGAAGCTGGCAACAGTGAATCCGCGACTCGATTTTGACATTGAAGGCCTCCTTGCAAAAGACGTAAGTCATTTTACCTACATTCCATGAGAGTGCAGAAGAAATCTTCTGCATGTATGTTCGCCATCTGATTCACCCTTGTACATTAATTTCCACACAGATCCTTCAGTCACGGGTTGGACCTTCATCAACGCTGGGGTTTTCTCCCGATATGCCTATGGCTTATCCACAACTACATCCATCTCAACCAGGACTTATCCAAGCTGGCCTTCGTGGGATGGGGAGCTCCTCTGATCTACTTCGGAGAGCCATGGGTCCCCAAATGACACCTATCACTGGAGGGTTCAAGGAGCCTTCTCAGGTATCTTTCAAACGATGGCTAAAATCGTGTTAGACGAATTTCCATGTTTAACCGGATAACATCCCATAAACCATGTACACCTGAATGTTATTCGTCTGCTCAGCTTTCAGTGTGTCTATATAATGTTACGACTGAAATTCATAATCCTACGTTTGGCTACAGCTACCGAATGTGTGGGAGGATGAGCTCCACAACGTTGTCCAGATGAGCTATGGGGCCGGTACTCCCCCCAGTAGCCAAGATGTGGATGGTATGCATCATTAGGTTTTACGGACAACATTTCTCCGATATCTCCCCTGTGTCTTCGGCTAATTTCTCTTCCAAAAATTGCAGGATCAACGCCACCGGGCCAGATGAAAGTTGAACTTTGATTATACGATTCATATTAATGCCACGACACTGTTCCGCCCCCATATCTGCACAATACTACCTTGAAGAAATAACAATGATCATGATATTCTCTTTTCCCATCACCTGTGATGACGAAGATGCCATCGCAATATTTGCCGGAAGCTCAGGCCGTCAAATTCGAAGCTTCCGGCGGTCTGTAGAAATATAATGCAGAAGTAGGTGACATGTTTGATATTATAAGAAGCATTATATGATGGTATATAGGCAGAAAAGGTGAATTTGTTTGTGTTCAAGGCAGTGGATCAGAGAATGTACAGAAATAGAGATGGGCGGTAACAAGAAATTTTCAATGAGAATGTTGGTAATGTTTTTGTTAATTTTAGATTAACAAGCTGTTTTATGTTATATCATTCAAGTCCACATACAACAAGAGTCAAGCATTATCCTACTAAGTGGGGTTGGCTGTATGAATCTTAAAACGTCACTAGGCTCAGAATTTCCTACTAAAGTGTAGTTTAAAATGATTTCTTCTCTCATCTTGTTACATTTTTAACATATATTTATTTTATTTCTGCAGCTTGTATATTTTTCGGTTACAATGGAGGGGAATCGAACTTTTTATCCAATGTTAGCGCATTTCTTCACATACTCTCAATATGGCGGGACGACATATTGAATTGCTATAACTTACGGTTTGAGGGACATACTAAGATGCAAGAGAAATATCAGTCGACTGACCTAATTCATGCCTCATAAACAATAATTAGATAATAAAATTTGAAAACATATTTTGGACTATGATTTGAATATTTACTTCCACAAATATTTTATATAAAAATAAGAAGAAAAAAAAAAATATATATATATATATATATATATATATATGACCTCCTCTAGCATACTATAAGCACGAACACATGAGATCACAAACTACTGTAAATTACAGTTAGCTTCTGTTTGCCGCCAAAGGCCTTTCGGTGATGTCTTTTTCCTCAAACTACTACTGCAACTTACTCAAGCTCTGCAGCCAAGCGGGAAGCCATGCGCAAGCCAAGAAGCTCCATTGCTACATTATCAAAACCGTGACTAATCCCGAAACCTTTCTTCTCAACAATCTCGTTACTACTTACGGCAGATTGGGCAACTTAAGCTATGCCCGCCATGTGTTCGACCAAATCCCTCACCGAACCCTTTTCTCATGGAATGCCATTCTCTCCGTTTACTCGAAATCGGGTCACATTTCTGAGATGCAAGATATCTTCAATCGGATGCCGAGCCGAGATGGGGTGTCTTGGAATTCAGTTATTTCGGGGCATGCGTCATGTGGCTTCGTTGCTGAGGGTGTCAAAGTTTATAGCTTGATGTTAAGGGACGGGCCGGATAATTTGAACCGGATTACTTTCTCCACGATGCTTGTGCTTTCGTCGACTCAGGGATGTGTGAACTTGGGTCGACAGCTTCATGGGCAGATAGTGAAATTTGGGTTTGAATCGTATGTATTTGTTGGTAGTCCTTTGGTGGACATGTACTCGAAAGCGGGGTTAATTTTGGATGCAAAGCGGGTTTTTGATTCAATATCAGAGAGAAATGTGGTTATGTATAATACGCTTATCACCGGGCTTTTACGGAGTGGATTGATCGAAGAATCTGAATGTTTGTTTTGTGAAATGCCTGAAAAAGATTCAATTTCGTGGACCACAATGATTAGCGGGCTTAACCAAAATGGTGCAGGCGGAAAAGCACTTGCTAAGTTTAGAGAAATGAGATTGCAAGGCTTAAGCATGGATCAATATACATTTGGTAGTGTACTGACCGCGTGTGGAAGCCTATCTGCCTTGGAAGAGGGCAAGCAAGTTCATGCGTATATCATTAGGACTGATTTTATAGATAACATCTTTGTTGGTAGTGCTCTTGTTGACATGTATTGCAAATGTAGAATCATAAAATCTGCGGAAACAGTTTTCAAGAGAATGAGCCGCAAGAATGTAGTATCGTGGACTGCATTGCTTGTGGGTTATGGACAAAATGGGTACGGTGAAGAAGCTGTAAGAATTTTTTGTGATATGCAGAGAAGCGGGGTTGAACCAGATGATTTTACCCTGGGAAGCGTAATTAGCTCATGTGCCAACCTAGCAAGCTTAGAAGAAGGTGCCCAGTTCCATGGCCAAGCTCTAGCTTCAGGTTTGATGTCTTTTGTTACAGTTTCAAATGCACTGGTCACATTATATGGTAAATGTGGGAGCATCGAAGACTCCCATAGGCTGTTTGATGAGATGAAAATCAGGGACGAAGTCTCGTGGACGGCCTTGGTTTCAGGGTATGCCCAGTTTGGAAAAGCTTATGAGACAATTGAGTTGTTTGAAAGGATGTTAGCCCATGGTTTGAAACCCGATGGAGTTACTTTCATAGGGGTTCTTTCAGCTTGCAGTAGAGCAGGACTAGTGGAGAAAGGGCATCAGTATTTTGAATCAATGGTAAAAGAACATGGAATTTCACCAATTATGGATCACTACACTTGCATTATTGATCTTCTCAGCCGAGCTGGAAGATTAGAAGAAGCAAAAAGCTTCATAAATAAGATGCCATTCCGTCCTGATGCAATTGGTTGGGCCACCTTGTTGAGCTCGTGTAGACTTCATCATAATATGGAAATTGGTAAATGGGCAGCTGAATCTCTTCTAGAATTAGAGCCCCAGAATGCTGCAAGCTATATCTTGCTCTCAAGCATCTATGCTGCCAAAGGGGAATGGGATGAGGTGGCCAAATTGAGGAGAGGAATGAGGGATAAGGGGGCTAGAAAGGAACCAGGGTGCAGTTGGATCAAATATAAGAACAGAGTGCACATCTTTTCAGCAGATGACCAATCAAGTCCATTTTCGGATCAGATATATGCTAAGCTGGAGGAACTGAATAGAAAAATGATAGAAGAGGGGTATGCGCCAGATATGAGTTCTGTTCTTCATGATGTTGAGGAATCAGAAAAGATGAAGATGCTTAATTACCACAGTGAGAAGCTTGCAATTGCGTTTGGATTGATATTTCTTCCTCCTGCCCTTACCATACGAGTAGTTAAAAACCTTCGAGTGTGTGGGGATTGCCACAATGCCACTAAATACATTTCCAAGATCACCAAGAGAGAGATTCTTGTAAGAGATGCTGTCCGGTACCATCTATTTAAAGACGGAACTTGTTCATGCGGAGATTTCTGGTGATGAGATTGTGAGTGTCAAAAGCTGCTGGAGAGGATTGTAAACCATATCATTTCCTTGATTTGAGAAGATATTTGTTACACAAATGCAATTGAGAGCTGTTGTGCATGAAGCGACTATCCTGTTGGAACTTTCTTTTTATCTGAGCTTCTGAATCCTTGCAAGGTTATGAACTGGAAATGTTTTTATCTCAAGATTCCAACAGCTGTGCTCAAGCTCCAAAGAAGGAGGATCTCATCACTTGAAGATGTAAGTTATGATTAAACATGTTCTACTTGTTTCAGGTTGAGAGGGCAAGTCATTAAACATCACTTGGTGACTTATTGGATTATGTTTTGGAGGACTATCTCTGCGGACCCTTTGCTAACTCGATCGATGCAATGTTTACTCTGATAAATTGATTGCTGCAAGTTTAAAAGAAGGTTCTTAAGGGTTTTCTGAACTGTTTGTTAAATGAATTGCATTTCCAATAAACTCATGTCTATACACTCCATACAAATAGTACAAGCAACATCTGTAATAAACGAATGATACGAATCATAAGAAGCAATACGTTGTCTCTGCTGGAATTACAAGATATATGTTTTTATTCATTGTGAATCTCAGGCGTGAGCAGAAAATAGTCATCTAACTTTCATTCGGACTGCTGTGATCTCTTGTAGGAGTCATCTTGAGCTTCTTGTTGGTTCTGCATTACGTTAAAGATGAGCTGTTAAATATAAATTTAGGGGTGTGCTATCCACACACCCCTTTTTACTTCTCCCACACCCCTTGTTAATTTTTGTCCTTTGATCTTCTTCAATTCATCCAATCCGACGGCCGAAAATTAAAAGGGTGTGAGAGAAGTAAAAAGGGGTGTGTGGATATCATATCCCTAAATTTATCATTGATGCAGATTCGGGAAGAATTCAAAGTCCAAGAAGAATTACCTGCAACTGACCACAGATCTCAATAACTTCAGCTGGAGGTGCCCAATCACCGAAGTTCCTCTCAATAAACTGGTATGCAATGCCACTCCTTCCACCGCCAACTACAAAAAGCCCCCCCTTAATTTCACCTTCTCCTTTGAAGTTTTGCTGTATCCCCATAGCTTTTGCACGCTTGTAATTTGCTCTTGCTCGAGGGTTGAAAACAAAACCTGACAGGAATTTTTCCTTGAGCAGTTTCCCTCCACCAAGTGCTTTGAAGAATTCCATTCCCCGATCATACAATACAACACCACCCCAATATCGAGGCCAGAAGTCTTTTATCTGCATCAAAACAATACGTCATCCAAAGTTAATGGTAAGAGCTGGAAATTAAATGTAGTTATACCTCTGACTCCAAATGCTCATGAAGAACTGCAAATAGTTGAACTCCCAGTGAATCAAATATGGGTTTTTTGGCATATAGCTGGTGAGCTTCTGCCCTACACATGATGCACCTGTTTCAAGTTCAATATATACAAAAGAACTTAGTTTCAAGAAAGTGCTCATACTTTGACGTAGAATTACTGAATTAGATATAGCTTTTGGAAAACTCTATTTTTCACGGTAGAGTCGAGCCAACTTTTCACGGTCATACATTATTTTTGTCTGTTTCATGTACTTCCTTTTGGATCGTAAGGCAAGGATAACATCCTATAGCAATATACTTGCATCATGTGTCTCTTCATTTTAATTTATGAATCTCTGTCTTTAAAGTGTCTTATATTTACTTAATACACCCCTATATGAAGGTTATGATCAATGATACCTCCTACTTGTCTGAGTTCATGACAGAAAATTTAGCACTTAACATAGTGGACAATACCAGGATCTGTTAAATGAAGAAATGTTGTAACGAAGAGGAAAAGATTTACCCTGGACGTCGAATGCAGAGAATCACTGCTGGTTTGTTTCTCCACAGTTCTGAAGCCTTCATCGGAGGTGTTTTGGTTTTCACCAAATGCTCCATTCCAATCTTATACTCTGGTGTCAACTTCTGAACCGAGATGTTTTCAATGGTAGAGTATGGTGCAACTTTGTCAACTACAGGAGCAGGTTGTATACAACCACATAATCTAGGATCGGCTGGCTCCATAGCAACGATCCCTTTGAAGATGTATCCATCTTTGATCTTAAAACTTGCCAGTGATTGTTCTAGAGATTTGCTGTTAATTGAACTAGTTCTTGTTGTTAATTTACTCTGGATCTTTTGAGAGTTAACAGATTGAAAACTCCTTTGAATGCTAGTATTTTTCGACGGTAAGCCCATTCTTTCTGTTGCAGCAGGGGTAGGATGAGACTTTGGTAGGTGATCTGCACAAGCACTAGTTCTGTCCATGAAACGGGCAATATGACCACGCTTCATGCCAAACTGAGAAGAAAGATCTACAGTGCTTAAGCTAATTAGCTCGGACAGACATTTCCCACTGGTCTCGAGCCTATCTCCATATTGCATCAAAGCACGGTCGTGCAGGTATGACCTAATTTCCAATGCATCCTGGAGAAATAATAATAATAAAATAAATGCCTTAGAAGCAGATTGATATAGTGATTACAAGACATGCCTTTTAGATTCATACTCAGATGTTCATAGGTTAAGGAGATGATTACTGAAAAACCGAATTTAAAACTTAATTTTGAATAAGCGTCTAAATTACTAACCTTCTCCAGTTGTGTCATGTTTAATGCATCCATATCATCAGTATTCATGATCTTCAAGGTCGGTACATCATCCCAGCCTTCGTCTAACAGCTTCGGAATCATTCCTTTCAGAACCCCATCCCCAACAAACTCCTCTATCGAAAAAGAAGCCATTTCCGAAGAAATCAGAGAATGTTCCAACAAATCAGTTCTTACTCGATCGAGTCTGTATGTAGAAATGAAACCCTATTGGTGTTAGGCTCAGCTACTCAAGATCAAGGCATATATAGAGGCCTGAGATCATAAAAAATGTTGAGTTTTTCAAAAGCATCTCATGCCGGCAATGCAAGTGATGTAAAAGTTTAGTTCATATTATTATGTTGGAGACAAAGATGCGTGTATAAATGTTGTATTAGGTTGTAAGATGGAGGCTAATTACAAAAGCTAGAAACAATATTATTGGACATCAAAGTATTGGTCAAAGGACAACATTTGATATTTGGATAATCAGCTGGAATTATATTGTCAATTTTAAAGTGCCGGCCAAGACCTGCTCCATGTCTAAGGACTAGGGAGGATTTGCTTTGGCCAACTTGCCGAGGAAAGTGTTTATTTACTTATTTTTATATTTTGATACGTATGAAAACCGGATCAAATCCGGGAATTCAAGTGTCCTGGCGTATGCTCTTAAACAATTGAGTTAAAAACTTCTTCACGAAAGTGTTTGTTACATGTAAAACAATGGAGTCAAAATTCCTCCCTTGTGCCTTGTTTGTTGTTGTTTCGGTGAATCTTATCATGTCAGTCTTATTTGTTCGATTTTTTGATGTGACATGCTAAAACAACGATACCTCTTAAATTTATTTTATTTTTCTGGAAAATTGTTTATTCAGAAAAATACTTTGAAACTTTCATCCAAAATACAAAAAGAAAACTTGATCCCAATCCAATAATTTATTGTCCAAACAAATTTTGGTTCTTCCTTTGAAAAACAACTTTTGCTTATGGCTTATTAAACAAATCTGAGGAAAAAATAACAAAAAAATAACGAAAACGCGAGTGCACTTAACTGCTTCTGAATGAGTGTGATTTAATCTATTTGGATTTGGATTGAACCTATACATCAATACACAATCAAATATTAAAAAAGAAAAAGAGAAAAATATTAGGCAAAGCAAAACAATCAAAGTTCATTTTCAATTTACAAGATGCCGTAAGAAGCTTGTATGTTAAAAATATTCTACCTTGCACTCGAGGTCCCAAGTTCGAATCTCCCCTCTCCGAGTATCGCTTGTGTCGAAAAATAGATTCCCTACATGCAGTGGCGGATCTAGGAAAAAATGTTTATGGGGTCATAGCGCGCGCAGCGCGAAATTTTTTTTTAGCCTCGTTTGGTACTTCGGACTGTATTGACTATTTCAGTCGGATAAGATAAATAGTCGTCGGATAGTACTAACTCCATTAGTCGGGCGTTTGGTGCAGTGTCGAATTAATCTGTGCATGGAACAATAATAAAGTATAGGGACTGACCCAAGATTCTGGCATAAATCACATCATAATTCGTTTATGTGGATTCATGCAAGTAAGTTTCACTTAAATTTCCTCTTTTATTGTCTTGTTACTGGCGTATCCAAATTTTTGCTTTCCCTGACAGCTTGATGTTTCAAATTAATTTCCGTATCTTCTTAATGTTCTCGTTCTCATATAGCACTCCTCCAACCCCTATCATTTCTTTATCAGAAAGACCAATTAAACTGGATAGAGTTATAAAAAGTAGGATGTATAAATATCATTCACTTGACAAAAACAGGCATGCAACCAAGCACACAACCAAGCTCATTTGAGTGGGCTGCTTCTTCTTCCTCTTCCTGCCCAGTTTTCGTTCAGGGCTTTTGTCGAACAGTTGGCGTGCCTCCGACCCCGACGACCCCAGCTCCAAGAGGTCGCATATGGGAGCTTCAAGGTTGTTTCCATGGTTTCCAAGGGGTCGTGCGACCCCGACGACCCCACTGTGGATCCGCCACTGCCTACATGGCATGTGTGCATGTGAGCATGGACGTTTTACATGGTACGGTTGGAAGCACAGGGATCGGGCATCTTATTCAAATGCTTTAAAATTTTCTCAGCGATCTGCCTGGTATCTCCAGCTCCATGATGGAAAGCGCTCACCAGTACGGCAGGCAAAACCCTGTCGTTTGATATGTCCGAAGCCGACTTACTATCCCCGCCTTTATTCAAAAACTTCTCGATCACCCAAAGCGACTTCTGCCACAGCCCCTCTTTCCTGTGCTCTTTCACCACATTCAAAACATGCTGCACAGCATTAGCCTCACTCAGCATGATCACACCCTTCTCGACGTCAACTTTGTCATCCAACAATGTACATATTGCCGACAATGCAGCTTCGACAACTTCTGCATTCTCATGCCCCAAACACACTAACAGCCTCTCAACCGCCTTCGCATCAACAATGCAGAATGAGTTTTGTGAAGAACATACCCCTCTGTGAACCGGGCACAGCGGTGTTTTCCTCCTCCTCGGTGATCCACAAGGTAGGTACTTGGGCAGGTACAACAACTTGGTTTTCTTGCTTTGTGGCAGTTTTGATAGTTTTATCGACTCTGTGGAAAGATTCTTCAACCCGATTGCTGATAACCTCTGAACTTCATCACTTGATGTTTTCATGAGCAGCTCTGTGAATACTGAAGTGAAGTTGTGGGTTCTTGCTAGAAACAGTATTTGGGGTTCGTATAGTGTTGTTGTGAATCTGACTAGAATTCCCACTAGGCCTTCTAAGTATGCGCTTATGAACCTGCTTGATGTGACATCTCCTTGGATTTGACTGATTGCTTGCAGGATTGTAGGCACTGTGTTATTGTATAGAAGAGCTAGGTTTAGTGTCAGGTTGTCGTGGGGAAGTTGCGCTAGAAATTTTGCTGAAACTGCGTGCTTCTCGGAGATGAGGGTTGTTTCAGTTGGTTTATGGATAAGGTTCTCAGGCTGGCCTCTGGTTTTGCAGAGTCTTTCTGATAGTAGGTGGCCCATATGGGGTGAAAGAACAGTTAGTAGCTTGATCGCTGTGATGGAAAGTTTTTCGTGTGGGTTGTTGATGAGTTCAATGAGGGTGTAGCTTGCTTCAGTCTCTTTTACCATCGAGACAATGGCCGCTGCTGATCTGGGGATCTCGGCAATCAACAGAAGAATTCTGATAAGGTTGTTACTTAGTTCATCTGCGGTTGCGTTCTTGAGCATGTAGATGATGTTGCACACAACATAGTCGGAAGTCAAAGTGTGACCATGAGAATTAGCGGGGAGGTTCTCAAGCTCAAGCCCGGACTCAAATATGTTTGCAAGGATTGCAGCTGCTTCACTTGTTGAGTCCATTGGTTCGTTTTGAATTTTCCGAATGAACATCTCTTCAACCATGACTTGTATAATTCCAGCTTCTTGAAGTATTTTTCCATTTGGGTGGTACAATGAGAGTTGCCCCAGAGCATTGAATGCTGCCCTTCTGGCCATCGTATTTCCGTTATGTACCATTTCGATGAGAGCAGGAGAGGCCATCTCAGCAACGTATGTTTTTTGGTCTTGCCCAACAACAATTTCCCCGAGGTAACTTGCCATCTCTATCTTTATCTCTTCACAACCTGATATTTCAATGTTTAAATCAAAACAAAGTTCTTTAGATTCTAGTAAAAAGTTCTTTAGTTATTTATGCTTGGCTGGATTGTGCAGTTCCAAAAATTACCTTCATTAAGATTCTTTAGGAGGGGTTCCATGAGTCCATTTTCTGCCATGTGTTTGATGTTATTTGGAAAATGCTCTAAATTACTCAAGATTTCTTCTGCTTTTTCCGAAGCAAAGACATCGGTATACCTTCTGTATTTAATTGTGACCAGCATAAAGATTGCTCCAGTAACTGATCCGATTTTCTCACATAATGATTGTGATCTTGAAAGCTCAAGTAAGAACAGCAATGATGCATGCCTTAGGGACTGGTGAGTACTAGAAAGCATTTTGATTGTAGTTGAAATATTTATCGTTTGCGCAATCTCTTCCTGCACAAGAAACCACTCTGTCAGAAGTTGGACCCAACAAGTGTTTGTTCTAGTCTTATTTAGTTGTTTCTCATGAAAAATTAAGAAATTAAAATTCGACCTTGCTGTTGTTATCATCTTCCGCCAGTTGCTGCAAAAGTTCCAGCGCTGCACATTTAACATCTTTGTCTTCGTACTCCAGGCACTGAACAAGCAAGGGCAATATTCCGACACTACGAACTTGTATCTTATTGTATGGGTTCCTTTGGCAGATACTGTGCACATCTTTTACTGCTTCAAGCACCATATGCTCTGAACTAGCCAAGGACAATGCTGCTCGGGCAACCTTAATCCTCTCTGCTTCGTTCCTGTCCTTCCACTCCGCTATTGTGGATTTTAGAGCTTTATTGGAATTGAAATCTTTACTTGCCAACTTCTGGCCAGTGGTTGGGCAGAAGATTTCTTCCGAGCAATTGAACTTCTCAAACCACTCAACAATTGCTTTCCTCTCGTATGTCACTCCGCTTCTTATGGTTACTGGGTCATCCATGATCTTCTTTGTCAGTGGGCAGAAAAAACTCTCATACAGAGGCTCCATGTATTCACCCACCTGTGGCAATGTCGTTATAGATCCACTCATGTTCGCATCATTTCTTTTGCTTACCCAGCTAGTGCTTTTAAGGATTTCAACCAGTTGAGGTGTATCCAAAACGTGAGGATTCTCTGTGGAAACCTCAAAATTTAGGGAGTAGAAATCCATTTCTGTCGCTGTCGGTTCTTCCTGTAGTTGCTCCTCCAGGGACCACACCTTTGTATTGAGCTCATTGATCTGAGACGCTTGAGTTCTAAGGCGAGCATTCTGCATCTCATTTGAAAGGGACCGAACTGCAACTTCTGCGTATTCTTGGTCTCCAAATGTAAATGGCGGTATCATGCTCAAGCATTCTCCTACGTTTTTAATGACCTCCTCCAGTTGTGCTATAATGAGCCTCAGTTCAGCATCTGAAAATGGTTGGACGCCAATTTGGCATCTCTCCACAAGATCTTTGGCCAAACAAACACTCTTGGATATCGACTGCAGAATTTCCATTGCATTTTCTGGGCAGTTTTCAGCCGTCTTCAACACCATAATCGCCATGGAAGCTCGATATAGGTAGCATGCAGTTTCGATAAAAAATTCCCATCCCACCTCTAGGCTTGATACCGATACTGCGATCTCTGAAATGGATGCCAATATGGTCTCTGCAAGATTCTCGATCGGATTTCCATCTTCCTTGAGCTGAAAAGAAGAACGAGACAGGTTAATTTGTACCGCTTGTGGTAGCCTTAACTGAAAAATGATTTGCAACTAAAGAAGTTAATGAAGGTTAATCACTTCAATTTTTTCATGCTATCTTATACTTAATCCTAGTCAGTAACATATCTGCTATGCTTTGCTGCTGATTAGTTTATGATGTGTACTAAAAAAATGAAATATCACGTTTCTATCGCGTTCTAGCACCTCGGAAAACTGGCTTGTGAATTTTTTTTTTCCCTGCAGACTCATAATTCTCAGACACATAAGAAGTGTAAAAGACTCTAAAAAAAAACGAGTTCATCAGAAGGCTCCTACCGACATCAAATTGAAGTTGCTCGGCAGAAGACTTTGGAAAGGCGAAACTTTCGATTACCAGTCACTGACAATCGCTTGAACGTTTCAGCAATCTCAGCGCAGAAAGTACTCATCGTTTACTTGGATTCTTAGGAGCAGGTGTGCACAAGACTTGGTCAGCTAGCAGTCACTTCTGGTTTGGTTAAAAAATTTCCTTCAGATGGACTAAAAAGCGGCTGGTATTGGTCAATTTTGCATCTGGTCTTCCAACATGATAGGGTTTCGATTGCGTTACGTTGTTATTATATGATTCTTTTGTTCTCCATTACGCGCTTCGGATTGCGTTGGCAAGTAGTTTCCTTACGTTTTATGACGAAGGCTTTGAATGGGTGATGATTCGCTCTAACAAGGTAGGGTTTTCTTCAGAACTTCAATATAGTATTCGAGCACTGTAGGTTATTTGACTTTCTTGCTGTGCAAGTTGTAACACTATATACGTAATCACGAAAATGTCAAAATTATCACTATCAGTGTATTATTCCGAAGTTATTTAGAATAATTATAAAATGTTATCACATAACTAAAATAACTAAAAACGCTTCTAAAAATGTTTAATATGAAAATTTAAATGATTTGGTTTTATAGTGGGACCAAGATTGTCAAAGGGTGTTCATACCAACACGCAAAATTGAAATCAATAATCTGTATATTATAATAAAGTAATGAAGTTGTCCCCAATCATTTCAACAGTATCATATGAAAGAGTCAGGTCAAGGTCATATAAGTGCCAGATATCAGACTCGTTCAAAAGAGCAAGCACCATCTCCTTGTATTCGTATAACTTCCAATCATCTGCCATACCAATGTATGTATCCATTTTAGTGTATATCGTCTACACATTTGATTTAAGATAAGCTAATTTTATTGTCAATCGAAAATCGATAAATTTCAAACAGATGAGAATTGACCAATGCAACACTGAATCGAGTTCTTAACATGTACTTTTATTTGTCTACCTAATTTCACACGCCTACAACAAATAAAATAGTTGAATGGTTTTAATATAACTACCAAATTAAACCATTCAAAACCAAATCTCCTTTTTTGTACCCACTAAAAGTACACATATGAATATCAAACGAAAACCTCAAATTATCATAGCATTCCCTTTCTATCTTAATTTAAAAAAAAAAAAAAGGAAACACAAATGGAAGAAAAAATTCAACAATTTTGTCTTGTAAATCATTACTACAGAGAGTAAAAAATGTTGGAAAATATTATTATTTAAATTTATTTTAATGTTTGGTATTTTGGACTTAGCCCTTTAGTATTAGTGTTTCATTTCCTTGCCTATTAGGGTTATATTAGTTTATATATATATATATGGTACTTTGTAACTCTATATAATTGTAAGTTATTCACAATGTAGCCTCTTAGGGTTTTATAGCCGTTTCGGCATTCTCGTTAGTTTAATAATATTCTTATTATTTTGTAGTCTTGTTTCGTAGCGCACTCTGATATTCAACTAAAAACACTTCAATTATGGAAGGAGGGAAAATGGGTGCAAATAACTAGTGCTCAATAGAAATCACTGCCTAGTCATCAACTCTTTGTAAGCCAAGAATAGAAAAGTTTAGGATCTAGCATGATAGTTTCAGTTACCTGAGATTTTCCAATGTTCGTAATCATTTTGCTGCTGTATAAACTAATGTATTGGCAATGACATATAATGCATATAAAGCTACTAGGGCCAATTCAAATCAGTATGAGTGTTTACTTCATATCATCATTATTACAGTTGAAACTATCCTACTGTATGTACACATATACTACGATGCAAAGAGGGCTTGCATGATTGTGAATCGTTAAAGACCAAACTATCACGCTGCAAACGTTAATATCTCTGATCAGCATTGAAGGGGGTTGATAATGCCGAAGTGGCTCCTTGAATATGTAACAAAGGTGATGTCCATCAAGCATTTGAAAAGGTGCACTATACTGCATAAACATGGGGAATGCAAAAAATAAGAATTATAAAAACTAAAGCCAATCAAACTCATGGATCTACCTTTATCTGAGCATCTTCCACCCAAATTTTATTACATCAGAACTATCATAGACATTCATTGAGTAATGAGTGACTACAAATCTGTCAATTTTGGATTAATGCCTTTCTTTTTCGTATAATGCACGGTAATGAGATTTTGAAATTTTAACAAACAACACCTCTATTCCTATTGAATTACCATTATGCAGCTGATGGCAAACAATCATATTATTTGAGTCACTGTGTTTTCAGTTTTAGTATAGATTAAATATAGCAGTGAAGACAATGGGTGTACAAAGAGAAACAATTTGATTAAATAAATAGAAAATTGTAGCAATAGTTCTTCAACTTTAACTCAATTAGAATAATGGTTTCTCAACAAAAAATATGTGATCACTGGTCCCTTAACTTGTCAATACGTACATATATGATCATTTTCGTTAACTCTGTCAAAACTTCCGTAAAAAATGAGTCACGTTTGTGGCACAAGAGGCTGAATGAAGGGGCAAATAAGCAAAACGAAAGTTTTGACGTAGTTAATGAAAATGACTATAGCTGGAAGTTTTGACGAGTTAAAGGACCAATAGTCATGAATTTCTAGTTGAGAAATCATTGCTATAATTTCCTCGTAAGTAAAAACAGGGCTTTCTTGGAAAAATATTAAATTGTTTTGGGTGTGAGAGAATGGTAAAAGAAGTGGGTGTCCAAAAGAAAAAATTTAAGAGTAAACAGAATTTCCCACGAAATTAGAACGAAGCCCACCACCGTATAAACAAATCAACCAATTGGGTCAGCCCAATTAGTTTTGAGTTGTAAAACGGGTCGACTCGGGAAAACTTCTAGCCGAAGCCGACGGTCCAACGGCTTTATCAAACGCAGAGAGAACGTAGGTTTAAGCAGGGTTTTAAAGGCGGCCACTCACCCAGTCACTCCTCCTTCCTCCCGCCACCCACCTCCTAGAGATCCCAGTTTTCCGGTTCATTTATATAACTTTTATTTTTATCACTAAATTTTGTATTTTTTTTTTAAGCTCCCAATTTTCTGCTACTCCGATAGTTGAAGATTTTTCATGTGATGTCCCGTAATCTTTCATCTCCTGCAACTTTGATTGATTAGTTTGCAGTATTCACTGGGAATTATGTGGAGAAACTTCGCCAAAAAGGTTGCTTCCAGAAAGGAAAATCTTTCCTCACAGTTTCATTTGGGTTCTGCTACTTCTTCTTCGGTGAAATTTTATCAAGAATCGAGCTTTCTCGAGAAAACCAGGCATTTCGAGGCCCGGAACTGCGCAAACAATAGGTTTTTGGTGATGGGTTTTCCACAAATTGGCGATAAAGCTTCCCAGAAGGACGAATTGGGTAGATGCAGTTTGATGAATCCGAGTTACTCTCATGCCGTTTCTGGGTTTTGTAGCTATGCCAGAGGCTATGCCAGTGCCGCCGAGGCCATTGCTTCGACGGATGGGGAGGAAGACTCGTCAGGGTCTGAAGAAATTCAGGAATTGTTGGAGGATTTGATCAGAGAGAACAACAAGGTGGAGTCCCATTTCAAGCAGACGAAGAAAGTGGTGGGTGGTATGGGAGTAGGGAAGTACAATCTCCTCCGGAAGAGGCAAATAAAGCTGGAGACCGAGGCGTGGGAGGAGGCGGCCAATGAGTACCAAGAGCTTTTAGTGGACATGTGTGAGCAGAAGCTTGCACCCAATTTGCCATACATTAAGTCATTGTTTCTTGGCTGGTTTGAGCCTTTACGAAACGCCATTGCAGAGGACCAAGAGGCCTGCAGACAACCGAACAGTCGAGCGAGTCATGCTCCGTATTTTGATCACTTACCGGCTGATAAGATGGCGGTTATCACAATGCACAAGTTGATGGGGCTGTTGATGACAAATAATGGCGGAGTAGGGAGTGTCAGGGTAGTCCAAGCTGCTTGTGCGATAGGTGAAGCCATTGAGAATGAGGTATGCGAGCTCACTATTTTCTTATTTGGTAAATTTTATAGCTGTGCTGAATTTGATTTTGGTTCCTAAGCTGCCGGTACTTTGAACATTCATTTTGGCTCAGATTTTAGTTAGTGATCAACTATCAGTTTGTTCGGTTTGGTAGAAACTTAAACTCCCTGTGTTCACACAAACGTGAACTTCGGTTTCTAGGAGTATATTTGTAATGTATAAAACTGAGTCCCTTGATGTCTCATGCCTTCATGACTAGTTGAAGGCTTTTCTCATGAGGTAGTAATGCTTCTTTCAGCATCCAGTGAAATAATGTTGACATTCCATTTTCCATTTATCGTTGGCTTTGAACATCTTAGGAGTTAAATATAGTAATCATGTGTATCAGGTTAGGATACACAGGTTTTTGGAGAAGACAAAGAAGAAGAAGAACCTTACTGATAAGAAGCCTGAAGATGAATCTGATCCTGTGGCCATTGAACAAGAGAAACTAACGATCAGCGAGCAAGAGAAATTGACCAAAGAAAAAGAGAGACTTAGGAAAAAGGTTAACAAACTGATAAAAAAGCAGAAAATGAAGCAAGTAAGGGAGATTGTGAAGGAACAAGAAGACTTGAAGCCATGGGGTCAGGAAGCCCATGTTAAGGTTTGTGATGCTTATAGATTTAAATATGCAAACTGTCTTGTTATTGTTGTTGCTATATTATCTTGGTCCTTGTACTTGCCAGGTTGGCTGTCGATTGATACAGTTGTTGATGGACACAGCTTATATACAACCTCCGGTTGATCAATCAGGAGATGCTTCACTCGATATACGCCCTGCATTTGTACATGTTCTTAAGACTGTCACTAAAGACACACAGTAAGAAATGTTGGATCTTTGTTTTACTTAAACCCTCTCTTTGTCTTGTGTCTATCTAGCTCTCCACCAGTGTCTATATTCTTATACTTCTGTGGGTTTCTTGTAATAGGAAGACTAGTAGGAGATATGGTATGATAGAATGCGACCCATTAGTTCACAAAGGCATGGAGAAAACTGTAAGTAGAACAAATTTAAAGCTGATTTGGCTCATGCTCATGATTCTAGTTTGCTTTTTTATCCGTTTTTGTTCTTGCAACTTACAAGAGTATTTTTACAAATGTATTTATACCTGAGTGAAACTCTACTGATTTCTGTTCTGTCCGAGCAGGCAAGGCACATGGTCATTCCTTATATGCCTATGTTGGTACCCCCTATCAACTGGACAGGGTATGTAGTGTTTAGATTAGTTGGACTTCGTAGTTTCAAATTAGCTAGATTAAGCACTTTGCGGGTTTTTAGCCGACTCTTATTGCCTGTTCGTATACTTTGGCAGGTACGACAGAGGCGCATATTTATTCTTACCATCCTATGTTATGCGAACTCATGGAGCGAAACAACAACGTCAAGTTGTTAAAAGGACACCTAGGACGCAATTAGAACCTGTATTTGAGGTTTGAAATCCGCAGGAACTGTTACTTTTAGTTTGTGCACTGTATCTGCTCCTGCCTTTAGAATTCATGCACAAGCTTTAATTCATCAGAAACATCCCTTAAATGTTTCCTCCAGTGTGAGGGTTCTCACTTGTACTTATTAGTTCTTCCCCTAATCTCTTGATTGTTCTCTGTATTTAGGCCCTGGATACTCTTGGAAGTACCAAATGGAGGGTGAACAAACGGGTACTTGGTGTAATAGATAGGATATGGGCTAACGGAGGCCATCTTGCTGACTTGGTTGACCGTGAAGATGTGGGTTACTCTTAACTGGATTTGGTTTTTCGTACGTCCATGTTTTGACTGAAACTATACAGCTTTGCTGCAATGTGGCATTAACATTTAATTCAGCATCTTGGTAGTTGGTACTACTGGTTTTATCAATAAATAATCTTCATTTTTCTTCCTGCTTTAAAAAGGTTCCATTGCCTGAAGAACCGGACACAGAGGATGAGACAGAAATCAAAAAATGGAAGTGGAAAGTTAAAGATGCAAAGAAGGAGAATAGTGAGAGACACTCACAGCGGTGTGATATAGAACTCAAACTTGCTGTAAGAATCATTCTCGTTAAGTTAAATAATGCAGCGCTCTTGGATACTCTGATATTAAGTAAGTTTCACTGAATGGGAACAGGTATCTCGAAAAATGAAGGATGAGGAAGGCTTCTACTACCCACACAACCTCGATTTTCGTGGTCGTGCTTACCCCATGCACCCATATCTAAACCATCTTGGTTCCGATATGTGCCGAGGCATCCTGGAGTTTTCAGAGGGACGGCGTCTTGGAAAGTCAGGCTTACGGTGGTTGAAGATACATTTGGCAAATTTATATGCTGGTGGTGTGGACAAACTCTCCTTTGATGGACGAGTAGCATTTACTGAGAATCATGTGGACGAAATTTTTGATTCGGCAGACAGATCTCTTGAAGGGAGGCGCTGGTGGTTGGGTGCGGAGGATCCTTTCCAATGCTTGGCAGCATGCATTAATCTCGCTGAAGCATTGAGAAGCCCCTCTCCAGAGACTACTGTTTCATATATGCCTGTCCACCAGGTAATTTTTCTCTCGGAATTTTAATATCATAAAAACTTACAAACAATATTTAGTGATTTGGTACAGATGGTTTTGTAACCAATATTGATCTCAGTTCTCTTTTTGCGTTGCAAGGATGGTTCATGTAATGGTTTACAACATTATGCTGCTCTTGGAAGGGACAAGGTAATGAGCCTTTTTAATTTTAAATGTTAAATAAGGTTCAATATTCTTTACAGAGCAATTATACTTTATACCTCAACTGCTTGTGTGAGTTCTTGTTTTGTTGATCAAACTGCTCATCTCTTTCTTTGTTTTTTTTAGCTCGGAGCTGCTGCTGTTAATCTTGTGGGGGGAGAAAAACCTGCAGATGTTTACTCAGGAATTGCTGCCAGGTAACTATTACTCTCTGAGATGAATTGGAGGCCAAACATACATTTTTTGGGTGTTGTTGCATTTTTAAAGATGAAAAACCTAGAGGAGTAAGCAACCTGATTCATTCCCTAAAAATATCTGTTCTCAGAAAAGGATTACAATTTGGTTATTTCCCTTGAAATTTACCACTGATAATTGATATCATTCTTATTAATTCGTCTCGGTGAAATTTTTGTGCCTATGCAGGGTACTCGATATAATGCGGAGCGATGCAGAAAAAGATCCTGCCACTAATCCAAATGCATTGCATGCTAGGCTTTTAGTCAATCAGGTTAATATCTTGCAAAAGTGGATCTGTGCGAACCTTTTCATTGGATAATGAAGCTGAAATAGTTTGCAAAAACGTTACAAATTTTGTAGAATTTTCCCAGTATTTATGACTTGGCAGCACAATAAGGTTGCAAACAAATTATTTGGCTTGCTTTGTAAAGAAAAGAATTTACTTGAGCTCTGCTCTTTGCTGCTGCTTAATATGATGTTTCTAATGTTTGGCTTTTGTGATGGGAAATTTTAGGTGGATCGTAAATTGGTGAAGCAGACAGTTATGACGTCTGTATATGGCGTTACTTATGTTGGTGCACGTGATCAAATTAAGAGGAGATTAAAAGAGCGTGGTAACATAGCTGATGACTCGGCGCTGTTTGCTGCAGCTTGCTATGCTGCAAGGGTAAGTGGATAAAACTATTGTGTTTCTGTGTCCAATGTGTCTGTGTAAGTCTATTGATTATTTTACTCTCTGAGCAGACCACCTTGACTGCACTAGGAGAGATGTTTGAAGCTGCAAGAAGTATTATGAGCTGGCTCGGTGAATGTGCAAAGGTCTGTTTCATCTACTTTGTTGTCTATTTGTTCTTCATAAGATGTGTGAATGGTGTAACTGTTAATTGCTTCAAAAGCTAAGCACTTGCACAAGGGATAGATGTGGATTCTATGTTTGATAATATCACGCCTTTAACTAAGTCCGTATTGTTCTCATACTAGTCCTGACAGCGATATTTGAACAAAAATAGGTGATAGCTTCGGAGAATCATCCAGTTCGGTGGACCACTCCCCTTGGACTTCCCGTTGTACAACCCTACCGACAATTAGGAAGGCATCTTGTAATATTCTTAACAACCTCTTACAACTTCCAATATGGCTATATATTTTACTTAATAACAAAAAGACTCAGAGTTATCATCTCTTCTAAAAATAAAAATAAAGACTCAAAAGAGTTGTTCGTTTTAAGGCAAGCATGTAAATAAGGTGCTGCTTTGAAAATGCAGATTAAGACTTCCCTTCAGGTGTTGACGTTACAAAGAGAAACTGACAAGGTCATGGTTAAACGGCAGAGGACAGCCTTTCCCCCAAATTTTGTTCACTCCCTTGACGGTTCCCACATGATGATGACTGCTGTTGCCTGCAAGAAAGCAGGCTTAAATTTTGCAGGTTTCTACTGGATTTTTATTTCCTATTGTCTTTTGCTCTCTTGTATAGGGTAGTACATTTACATGTGCTGCTAATGATTGCAGGAGTGCATGATTCATATTGGACGCATGCATGTGATGTTGACGAAATGAATAGGATACTAAGGGAGAAGTTTGTTGAACTCTACGAGGCACCTATACTGGAGAATGTGAGTATCTTTGATGATGCCGATATTTGTTTGCCTGGTGAAAATACGTAAAAATACACATCGTTGGCGTTTTCTGACTGGATTCCCATGTTCTGTTGCCTATTTAATTTGTTACTTCTATGTCTACAGTTGTTGGAGAGTTTTCAAGAGTCTTTCCCCAACTTGACTTTTCCGCCATTACCGGATCGTGGAGACTTCGATCTCAGAGATGTTCTCGAATCTCCCTATTTCTTCAACTAGTCTGATCGAGATGATTGTTAGGCGGAGGTGCCCTTCTTGGTTGCTTGAGTTCCCCAATTCATTCAATCACAAGGTGATGAAATTTTATTTATTTTCTCTCATTCAAGGGCGTGAGATGGTCAAGGAGAGCGAGCTCCGATGAGAACAAAAAAAAAAAAAAAAACTTCATGTTCGGCTGCTGCTATCAATTTGCTGCCCGTACGTGTACATATGTCGAGAAAGGCTATCTTCACCAATTAGTTGGAGATATCCCACCGGGCTTGGCCGTCTTCTGCATCCACTGTTTTGAAAGGATTGGGGAAATATGATGGTCACCAAGCAGCATTCGAGAAAATTAAGACATCCCCATGGAAGTAAAGGTCGTACCCAGTGCACAAGGCTCCTGCTTTATGCAGGGTCTGGGAGAGGTGAATGTCGGCTAGCCTTATCCCCATGAAAGTACATCAAAGAAAAATTAAATCACCAAAAGTTGATAGGAAAACAACGATAGACGAACATTGTGGACGTCACTTGTGTTTGTAAATTTTTGTTTCGTTACGATTCATTTCAACAGGAAATGTAAAATAAGTTCATGTAATGATTGTTGATTCTTGCTCGCTGAATTTTGAAGCAGAATTCATATGATTTTATTTGAAATTTACACAGGAAATTACATAGGTTGTACTGGATATACAAATACTGTTTTGTTTTTGTTTGAGATCTTCAACATTATGCATTAAAGCAACGTAAGTTCAAAGCAGAGCGACGGGCTGGCGACTCATTTCTTATCACACCGATATTGTCCCTCAATTTTCATTTTTATCACAGACGATATAGAATTCGCTTTGTTTTACATATATATATCTCCCCGGAAAACTTGAGTGTTTACTGGGGTTTTCAAATGACAATGCTCTACAGGTATAGTATAGGATATTCATCTAACAATAGCCTCTGAACAATATAAAACCATGCATTAATGGACACCTTCTGTTTGAAAAGGGCAGTAGCATCGATGTATATCTCTATCAAATTCGAAAACACAGCAAGAGCGATCATGAAAACAGATAAGATCTTGTCCTTCATCGTTGCTATGCCATCCCTGAATCACAGAATTTTGATATCGAATGTACATTAGTTTGCACGCGCGCACACGTGCTTGCTGAACTTGAAAATGAAAACAATTGAATGTCACATAACTCACCTTAGAGCAATGGCAGCAGGAAAGATGAATCCAATGCAGACTGTAGCGGTCGCTCCAGAGAACTGGAAAACATCACAGATGCTGGGAATAAAATTTGCGCCCAAGAAGACGAGAGAAATTAGTCCGATGGTGCTTAATGTAATCCCACAAAAATGGGAAACCAGAGGCCTAGACGAAGGAGAGAGGAGGTCATTCAAGTTGAGTCGCAGTGGATGGAAAATACCGGGAAAAACAAGCATGAGGTGGAGGGCATGGCTGATGCGAACGATATCACTGAGCAAAAAGCTGTAAGGGATACCAAGGCTGGTGTCGAAATTGGCTAGCACGTCATCAAGGGTTTGAAAGATAATAGAACAAAGCCAACAAAGTCACTAACCGTGCCTTGTAACCCTCTATTGAAACATCAAAACGGCGCTTGATTTTGTAAACCCATTTGTTGGGAAGAATATTCATATTGGGTTGTAACAGCACCAAAGACCACGTGCCATTCCTTTGAAGAGCATTGAACTCGTCAGCCATTGCTGTGCGCCATTCTGAAACCTTATTAGCCTGACTAAAACATGTAGGCTCAACGAAGTCGTGATCAACAGTAGTAGCAAAAGCATATTTCGGATTAGATCTACTGGCTCGAGTAACCATTGAATGAGTCGAAGGTACTTACCTCGAGAGCAGATGGAGCCCATGGATTCCAACATGTCGAACTTACCAGTTCGCCATCAAAATCATCTGAGATAAATACCCGCTTCACACACAAACGTATATTCTTTGTTTTTGGATTTACAACATCCTCATTGTTAAGAGGCCCCATTCCAGGAATATAAAGAACACTCCTGAACTCCACCTCATCCTGCGCAGATTTCAGAGTCAAGTTAAACTCCAAAACCGATACATTTTCTACTTCAACCAAATTAGAATAAGACAGCGGAGGGGGAGTCATTTCAGTACCTCAGTGGTGAAGTGAGTGTATCCAAGTGGATCCAGGAACTCATTAAAAGTTTTCTTGTAAAATTCTTGATACTCCTCTTTTTGAACTTCCTTTGCACACCGCATCTGCAGAAAAACAAAACAATTTTCTTTTTTTAAGAGAGGATATAACAGGAAAATATATGCACATTAAACAAATAGATCGCACTGAAGCTAAATACATATACCATGACATTAATACATTACAGCTTTAACGCATGGTACTCACCCATATAGGCTTTGTTTCATTGGCTAATTCCCAATCCCAATACTTCTCAGTTTTTGTCTTCTTTTTCTTCTCACCCTGGTAACAAGCATGAACAACATTTCACAGAATTACGAATCCTATGTAGAAGTTACCTCTGGTTTTGGTTCTCCTCCTTCTTTTGGTTCTTCCTCCTCTTCCACCTGCCAAAGTTCCCACACAATGAGGACTGGTAAAAGTGATAACTGCTTCATCATTATTAGAACAGATACTTTTAAGGTTAGAACCATAAGCTTTAGAATAGCATATAGACAGAAGACTACTTATTCAGATAGTAACATTATGGTAACGATATTTTCTGGTTACCACTTCGCGTGCACCTTAGACTGGTAAAAGTAACAGTGCAACCATTAAGGAAAAGACCAATCACATGAAGAAATTGAATTCTATCAATCCCTCCAAAACCAGCCATCTAGAGGGAAAATGGTTTGTAAAAGCAGAAAATGAAATCCTCACCTCCACTGTCCTTGATTTTTCTTGCCATGTATAGATGGGAAAGGAAACAAACTGTGAGTAATTCTTCACTAAACCCTCGATCTGGGCTGGCTCTGAGAATTCATACTTGTCATCCGGCTGCAAGGAGAAATTTGAAATAAAGATAGCTCTCCAAATTTATTTAACTTCTCAAAAAGAAATCAGAATATAAGTAACTAGCAAGTAGCAAATAATAATGACTATAATCTGTCAACACCAGCAATAGCTACAATAACTTCAATGACCAGAAAAATGAGGAGAGTCCCATGCAAACAAACAAATGCCATGAAATGATAAATAAAGTGAAGGGTAAGTGGTACCTACCCTTAAATAGAGGGTTATCTGTGTTCCCCGCTGTATGAGATTTTCCGGATTAGTTTCTTCCTTAATAACATAAGAGCTACTGTCAGCTGCTGCTTCCCAAACATACTGCTTATCTGACCTTGGGCTTTTTGTAGAGACAACAACCTGATTTTACATAATATATACAAGAAAATTAGCAACACAGCAGCCCATATTAAAAGCGTAGCTACAAGCAGAGAGCTGAAACAAGGTATAAAATAAGTGTTAAATCATAATGCACCTTCTCAGCAACAAGAAAAGCAGAATAGAAACCAACACCAAATTGACCAATCAAGCCATTGTCTGCACCAAGATCCTTGTTTTCCTACAAAAATACAAGGCTGAAAAACTAAGATTCAAAAAGATCAAAGAACTCAAAAATGTTCACATAGAAATAAAAAGATGAAAATTACTGCATTCAAGAGAGAGAGAGAGAGAAACCTTCAGAGCCTTCAAAAACTTTGAAGTACCACTCTGGGCAATGGTTCCAAGGCAGTCAATGAGTTCCTCTTTTGTAATTCCAATACCAGTATCCCTAAAAGTCGGAGAATCAGATTTCAATAACTCAACTAATCCATCCAGGGACAGAAATGAAGCAAAGATTTAGAAACAACATACAATATAGTGATAGTCCCATTGTCTGGATCAGGTTTGATGCGAATCTGTAGCTCAGCAGCATCTCCAAGCAGAGAGAGGGCTCTGTCACACTCAAAAATCTCAACTTGTCCAAAACATCACTAGCATTACTGGAACAGGAAAACAAAATAGGGTCAACAAATTCGTCAAATAAACATGTACATATAAAACAAATCATAACGAGCATATTACTCAATCAAATCAAATCCTAATCTAATTTTTCTGCTATCGAAAAGTTCAAAGAACAAACTAGTGAGCAAAGTATACAAGAAGAACGAGCATACCCTATAGGCCATGAGTCACCAAAAGAAGTTTGATTGAAGTTTAGGGAAATGCAAGCTCACCTCACAAGCTCCCTAAGGAACACCTCCTTGTCGCTGTATAGACTATGAACTATCAAATCCATAAGCCGAGATACCTGCAAATAATTTCAAACTCTTCAACTTTCAATTCCAAAACTCATACACCAAAAACCGAAACCTCGCCATAACGAATATGGAAACAATAAGCAATCATTATACTCATTTTCTGTCGAAAGCAATGCCAAATACCCATAATTTAAAGCACAGGAATCCGTTTTCATCGTGAATAAACAGAAAAATACATAAAATTCTACAAAAATTGGAAATTGCAGAGCTCAATGGCGAAACAACACAAAAAGACCGAAAATTTATAGAAACAAAGAGAAACCCACCTCGGCCTGGTACTCAAATTTCTCACCGGGGGCATCGGTGGCCTCCTCCTTCTCGGCAACCGCCGCGCCGCAGCGGAAGGACACTCGTCTGTTCCTGCTCTCAACCTTCCACTTCAATCCGATGCAAGAGAAGGCCTTTCGGAGTCCATTCTGCGGCAAAAAAGCGCTTCTGAGAATCTGAGGTTCAAGGCCCTGCTGGGGTTTCTGAGTGCGAAGGGAGACGAAGAAGGAAGCGAAGCCAGAGAAGCAGTGGCCAAGCTTCTGCTCATAACTGGAGCCATTGAACCCTAAACCTCACGGAAGTAGTTGGGTTGGGGGTGGGGTCGATAATTCCGTTGTGCCAAACACTGTCTTCAAGTGGCAAAACCCTTTTGTGAGTTGCGAGGGTTTATCAGGTCTTAAGTAGGGAGAGTGGAGTGTTCTAGAAAGTACAACACTTTGGAGGTTTTACTTTTACGTTTTGTTTGGACTCCGAGTTTTCTTCTGTGGAGTTTGTGAGGCCTAGATATTATCCGCCATTTCACCTTCAACTTTATCTTCTGCATTTTCCATTTTTCTTTCACTTTGAAAAAGGGCTCGATGGTGATTTCGCCACGGCAGTCCATTCTTCTAGAGACGGAAAATACTCACAGAGCTATTTCAACCTTCTTTAGCCGTCATCATGCAATTCACCAGCGCTAGGTCAAAATTCCAATGTCGAATCCCAATATAAGACCAGAGTTTACCAAGTAAAACCTTTTCAAGGACCACTAATTTCTATAGCATGACCAAAATCCAAAAATAGTCGCCAATCGGCCTTGTCTTGTATACGTACTTGCAATTTTGTTCTTTTGATACAAGTAATTTTAGGGAAGAGGAGAATCAAACGGGAATGCGGAAGTGAATATTTTTAATAAATTGAGCTATTAGTCGCTTGTTTGATTGTATTAGCAATTAAATACCAATTTAAGTTAAAGAGCTGAGAAGTAAAAACTCTATGGTCTAATTAGTTTTTGGTCAGACAATGACCACAAAGTTCAATGCTTATCATTATATGCTTTGCTTCTACTGTCTTGTGGCAACTCTCCCCCACCTTTTGTCAACTCAACTCTTTCAACCAAGACAATCTGAAACATAGCTACAAGTGAAGTGACATAACGATTCCAACATGGTCAATGTATAATTTAACTTCTGCAGTTAAAACATTCAACGATTCAGAAGAAAACAAATCACAAGAGACAAGGATAGTCTCGAGGGTCAAACGTTTGGTGCTTAGGATCGGATTGGATTAGAAAGATAAACCCCACGAGGAGCGGCGCTTCAATTAGCTGTTGCAAGTTCCCTTGAGCCAAACATCCCATCAACCAAACATGTAGCATTCTATAAACTAGTTGCAATCCGAAGGATGAGAGCACTCAAGCCTCCAAAGCCGCCTGCTTCAGACAATCAACGTTACACAATCCAACTGACCTCACCATATCTCCCAATCTACCACCATGGATTTCAATAGTCAGCATTAACAAAAACTGTAAACGAAATGGAAAAGAAAACATAGATTCATCGATAATCAACTCACCGGTCGAAGCTATTTCTAGCTCTCTCCGACTGATCTGTGCTGCTCCTCAACTTTCCAGACCGATCGGTGCTCTTTCTTGACTTTTCTCTCTTTTCAGTGCTTGTACTTGATCTCTCTCTACTGTCTGTGCTTAGCCTAGACTTGTCTCGCTTCCCGGTGCTGGACCTAGACTTGTCCCTTAAGTCAGTGCTTGATCTTGCCTTGTCCCTGATGTCTTCAATCTTCAGAGGAGACTCTGATTGGTCTGCACTTTGTTCTGTTGAATTTCGAAGACGGGGTAATTTCTCTATGGCAGATATGAACTTCCTGAGATGCCTCAAGTATTCCGGATAGAGTTCCAAGTTACAATGGTTGCCTCCTTTGAGCCACAAAGGTTCATACTTCTCTTTGCAAAGCTCCCACAACTGTTTTCCATGGGAAGAATCCACAACTTCATCTTCAGTTCCCTAAAACATTTTAACAAAAAGAGTTTGGGATTCAATTCCAAGAAATGTGTTAGGTTAGAGAACTCCAAGGTCGAAACATAAATTCTCTTGTGCAGGATGTCCGTTCTTTATTAAAAGATTAACGCATGTTCTATAAGGAATTAGTGGATGAAGACACGCATGAATTACCAAAACTGCAACTATTCAAGTGCTAAAAGATGTGGTAGGATTAGAGCAAAAGTTTCCATTAGTTCTTTATTGAAAAGACGATTGTTCCATAGTCGGAATCCATGCATATTGTAACTTTGTAAGTAATTTAAAATCACCACATAGAAATAAAGATGAAGACTTACATGAATCACCAAAACTGGGCAACTGACAAGTGGGATCTTATCGATATTCTACACCAGAAGCAAAGCACATTCAATAACAGAATTCAATAATCCAGTCCACGAAAAATCTGGTCTTGTTCAATGAAAGTGGAAAAGTACGAGGTTTAAACCTTATAAATGTCAAACCAGAATGTTTTCTTGACATGGTACATTACTCGGAGGCCCGACAATATTGGACTGTGAAGAACAACAGCCCTCAAGTTAGGCAAACGAACGGCCAAATCCAAAGCAGGTCCGCTTCCAACTGACTGTCCGTACAGAATGACATCTTCCTCCTTTATACCGTACTTCTCTTCAAGGCATTTGTATGCTGCCTCTATGTCTGCATATGTGTCCTGCTCACTTGGCTAGTTGATAGTAAAAGGCACATTATCATCAACATGGTACAAAATCGGAGAAATAACCTCTCGTGTCCCGGATATGTGCCCTCTTCTCTTTCACTTTCTCACTAGTCCTACCTAACTGACGAGCGAAAAAAAGAGGGGATTCACCCCCGGGATATGGAAGTAATCTATCCATAAACTTGGGACCATCAAATTGCTAATGGTACTGTTGTTTTTCCCAATCCAAAACAAAGAAGTAAACAAACAGTTTTTTACGAAATAATCGGGATTCAGAACATGCCAAATTAGGTCATGTCAAATAGTGACACGTGTTCAGTTAAACACTGGATTTGACACAATTGATTTAGTTACAGAAATTTATATAGGAACTAGCTAGCTATAGGCAGATTATACCTTTCCAGAAGATTGTCCATAGCCAGAATAATCGTACCTGCAAATATAGTACAAGTAAAAAAAAATCAAAACTAATCTGGATAAGCAACTTAGAAACAACGAGATGATTTTCGATTGATTTATTTAATTTAAATGTCAAAAATGAATCATTCTGCATATAAATCTCTTTCGGAAAATATTAGAAGAAAAAAATATATGAAAACTGATATAATATATATAGACTGACCCCATGAGATTGACACCCAGATGAAGGCTAAGCTCAGTGAAAATGTGGTACATCTGACCAAGATCAGCAGCATTTCCATGGGAGTAAAGAACAGTGAGTGAAGCACATGGATTTTTGACATACATGGCCACAATCTCATTCCCTTTTTTTGTGCTCAGCCTCAGCACGTCAACGTCGTCTCGGGGAAGAACATCGGAGATCCTCATTTTCCCCGTTGGTTCGTCGACGTACGTGTCGTATGACGGAGGGTCCGGTGGGAAAAATGCAAACTTTGCAGCCATAGACGATGTTGCAGACCCCATTTTTTGATCCGTTGAATTTTTTTGACAGAGGGTGTTATTTAAGCGGTCTGGAGAGAATTGTAGTGCATGGTAAAGTTTATGAGAATATTTGAATCATATAGGAGTTTAAAGCATGCAGCTTTAAAAGATTTGTGTTTGAATTCTCTTGAAAAGGAAAAAAAGGTTTTCCATTTGGGTTTTTAGAGATAAAAGTGTTTGAATTAATTCCTGTTTTAAGAGAGAAAGTTTTTAAGGGCACGACAAAGAGATATAGAGCAAGGAATTCTTGTCGGATAATCGTACGGGACAACAAAAAAAGAAAATCAAAGGGAAAAAGAAAAAAAAAAAAAAAAGAGCAAAACTTTTGCAAATCAATTGCCTCAAAATCATCCATTGAATTTATTTTCGTAAAACTAAAATCAACGAGGCCATTTTACAACTAATAAATGGATTGTGATACGTTGATTTCTTTGAAATAAATGGGAAAGAATAATATTTGGCTACTGAAAGGATGAATAGGAGTTTATACTCAAAATTGTTTGTTGCCGATTTATAAAATTTCGTATTTATAATCATAATCGTTCATATTATAAATCACTTTATAAAGATTGTCTCTCCAAAAAATTAATTAAAACTAAGGTCGTTTGGTCATCGAACTATATACAAATAGAATAACGAAATTAGTAAAAGCATTACGAACCGTCTATGTATTTGCTACAATAGATTGACTAAACAGCCATAGTTTTAATTTATTTTTTTGTAGTGGTGATCTTTACATAATGATTCATATTATAAACAGTTCTAATTATAAACACAAAGCTCTATTATTCAAACAAGTAGAGTTTCGAGTAGGAGTTCCTACTCATCCTTGAGTAATCAAGCATTGTGCAATGGGAAATGAATGAATTGTTGGCAAATATGTTCTTTAAAAAAAATAAAAAATTATTTGTGAGTGAGATGTTTTAGGTAGAAATATTTAATTTGAATAAAAATTTATTTTGAATGTTTGCTCTTAAAAAAATCCACAGAATTCCAGTTAATTATGAACTTATGACTTCCATTGCAGACCAACCCAGCCGACTTAAAATTTGAGAGAGCCAAAATGCAAAAGTGAAATGAATGATGAATTTCTGGGGTAATTGATGAAAAATAAGCAAAAGAAAATGAGTGGGTGGCTGGGTGGGGGATGGCCGAGGGAACATCAAATGATTGCATATTGGACTATTATTTACTTTTACCACAACTCACTTTTACACCTATCAAGGCCCAAATACTACTATGCATAACGAGGCCCATCAGCCCAAACACAAACAAGATGAGGATATCACCGATACAAGCGATATTAGAATGGGATGTGATATCCACACACTCCTTTTTACTTCTCACATACCCTTTTAATTTTTGGCCGTTGGATCGAATGAAGTGAAGGAGATCAATGGATAGAAATTAAAAAGGGGTGTGTGAGAAATAAAAAGGGGTGTGTGGATAGCACACCCCATTAGAATAAGTGTAAATGATTTTAACTATTTGAGCTATAATTTATTTCTGACGAGATAAATACAAGTAATTTTTACATTCTCTTTTTCTCATCATGCAATCACCTCTCTGTTTTCTAGCATTTGAAATTTGAAATTAGATAAATCAAAAGAAAATTACGAAATAAAAATAAGAAGAAGGGTGCAAAAGAAAACGGAATTGTGAAATCCCTACCCTTTTAAAGACTAAATCACCTTCATAAGAATATGTGTTATAATATTTCAAATGCAAGGAATTAAACTATTTTCACTTGTTTAATTTACTTTTATTTTGCATGCGGTCCAATATTCTAGTAGATAGAGTGTTGGATTTCCACTCATGCGTCTCGGGTTCCAAACTTTCCACCCTCTAAATTATTGTAATAGTTTTGAACCCTCTTCCCTCCCTTAGCAATAATCAACTTTTTACTTGACTAGAAGATTAGCAAATACATAAATGCATGGATTCACATAAACAGAAAAGCGAAAATTTAATTCATGAATTTCAATGATACATGGTACCTAATTATTTGATCTAATATTTAATGATTCTTCAACCAATGTAGACCTAATTAACGTTGAAATCATCAATTCCTTTTCTACTGGCTTGTACCATGCATCTTGCAACGGTGGTTCTATCCGCATACTCAGTTTTACTTTTACATATCTCTCTTAATTTCTAGTCATCCGATCGAATGAATTGAAGAAGATTAATAGACAAAAATTACAAAGATGTGTAAATGATAAAAAAGGATGTGTAAATAGCATTAGCAAAAACAACTGATAACCGGTAAGGTTCTATAATTCTATATTTCAATTTTCAATTTTTACTGTTTGAGAATTATATCATTCATGCAAAAATTATATTGTTTCATTGAATAAAGCTATAGAATTTGGTGGCATGCAGCACATGATTGTGGCTGGCTATACGCAAAATACCATGCACCCACTTAACATTTTGCACAAATTCCGACCCTGGAGAAATTTACATATTTAGAGGTTGTTTGATGAGTTGCTATCCCTAGGGTAAAAGTTAAAAACAAATGAGAGTTGCACTTTAGACGAGGGACACCCAGTGAAAGACTTCGTTGGATCGATGAAACACCTTAATTATATTCTAATTAATTAGTTCTTAAACCCTAACACAAGTCCATATGTTCTGAACATATTTGCGAGCACTTAATTATATGCAAAGAGAGTAGTGATTCAAAAAACTACTAAATGCAGCGCATATATATATATATGGATGTTTCTTATTCTCTTAATTTGATCCAATGCAGTGTTTTTGGGTTTTTTTTTTCTGCATATGTTACATTATTTAAATAACAAAAAAAAACAATAATTATGGTTAAAATATTTAGAATATGCAAACTCATGATTTTGTGAGACCATGGTGATCAGTTATTACACCACTAGCTAGGACGTTGGATGTAAGGCTGGAGGTTTTGATTAACATTGGGATTGAAATAGGTAATGCCCATTGGAAATATTAGAAATATAAAACTAAAAAATAGTATGAGCCGAAATTTGTCTATCCCTCCATGAAGCTCCACCACTGAGACTAGAGATAAAATTGGTGCAGAAAATTAGAGTTATAATTTGATAAGCATCTTCGTTTTGGCATTTGTTACACCTTTCCATACAAATTTTAGAGTCTAAACTTTCAAATATGAGAAAATAAATGATTTATCATTTTCAATCCTAGTTATTTTCTCACCAACCAAACACATAAGGATTTGGATTATAACTGATAACATATATTCATTGTTAGTCGTTACTAGGTATTAGGAATAGTAGCCTACCAAAAGTCATGTATTAATGTAGACATGGAATTGAGGAATTAGGGTTTAGCTTTTGCCAACCTCGGCATGCAAAATATTAGGTCAAGCTAGTTCTTCGATGTACGTGTATATGGCGGCAGACACCAGACAAGCACAAAACACTTTAACGTCCGAAGCTTCCGTTCCACGTTATGGTACTACGTTTCTCCTCTAACTATGCATTTCCCCTTGAAATTAAAAATATATATATGCGATCAGTTAGTTTTTTCTTCTGAAATTTCGAAAACACGCATCAAATTCTTCTCAAATGCTTCGATATCTTCGTTCCCAGATCAAAATACACATGGGTTGACACGATGTTTCATGTAGTATTTGTAATAGGTGTTCTTGGCCACAGCATTACTAATTAAAATATTCATAAAATAGGTACGTTTTTGGAAACCCAAGTTAGGTCCTCTAGCTAGTTTGACTTGACTTAGGGTATGTATGTGTGTGTGTGTGTGTGTGTGTTGCTGCCACCTATATATATATTTGACTTGGGTTTACACATTTGACTCTCTTTGAAATCCTGCCGATTTAACACATTCACTGACTCACTGAAGTGCCAATACATAAGATCATTCCATTTATTCTTCTTGCTTAGACTGAGATTTGGGTCCTATGGAATTTTCTTATTGCTTGGTGTTTGTGCTTGTTTCTGCTGCAAGCATATGGAATATCTCTGCAAATTCCCGTCATCAACTAGGTACCTGCTTTTCTTTCTTCTTCTTCTTCTGTATTGTCATTCATTTTTTCCGTAATATTATTGAATTACATTACAGAATGTTTTAGCTTACTATTGGAAATAACATTTCGATTTTCTACAATTTGAAGGCGAAAATGCTGTTGTGCCAAATGATGTTTCGATTCTGAAGGTACATACAACATGTATTTTTTGAGACTTGCATTTTGATGTAATTAAATAGCACTCCAAACTGTATTATTTGCCATACTAGTTGTATGATTTGCAATTTATCCTCAACAATACCTAGAGTCGTATACATTTATTGATTATAACTTATATATTATATGTACAGGGTGAAGATATTGATCATCATCAAGTGGTTAGTCCTCCTACTGCAACTAAGGAGGATAAGAGGATAGGAGGAAGGAAAATGGCAGCAGCGAGGTTAGAGAAGGACGTTAAAGTAGTGGCAGAAGGCGGTGTAAGTGGAACTCGGAGGTCCAACAGCTCCGACCTTGAAGGACAATCTTCATGTGGCAATGTGGAATGCAGACAAAGTACTACTGCAAGTCGATTTTCTGAGAAAATAGTCGATCATGATCATGAACATGCAGGTTTTGTAGCTTTTAGTCAGGACTACAATTCACCAAGGCACCACCCTCCTAAGAATAACTGATGATTAATGAATTGAGAATTATATACTAATTTCAATAATGTACTAATTAATTATCAACTTTCTAATTCTACTCTGCACTCTTTCTTAATTGTTTTTTTTTTATTTCCCCACCTCACTTTCTTGCAAATTTGAAATTTCTTAAATGTGTATACGTGGTTGCCAAACACAACGATAAATGTGTGTTAAAAATTCCTTAAAATGCCCTTATTTAATAGAAATACTAAAATAAAGTTTGGAACGACATTATCTATAAATAGAATACGTGTTAAATTATATATTAAAACACAAAAAAGTCTAATTTATAATCGATTAGATTAAATTTTAAAGAATTCCATGATTCCACATATTATTAACTGTGTATTTTTTTTAATTGTTTAATTCGCAAGGAGTTGGAACAGAATAAACTTTTGTGTCTGGTTCTGTAGTAGAGATGGATGGAATTGCTAAACAACCATCAACTATAACCCCAAAAGAACCAGATTCGAAAAAAGGAGGCATTGATAATCTAACACTCTCTCCCGTTTCACACTCAATGTTGTATTGGTAATCAACATTATGAACCGCATTGTTACATTTACCAAATCATCTGGCTTACAGGACTGCTCCATTAAAATGTTTATCAAACCTGTGTTGACAACAACAATTAATCTCATATTTTTTTATGACTTTTTAACGGTCAAGGTTTGACTTCATATCCACCTTAACATGTTGTATTTTTTTTATTAATAAATTCTCCTTGTAATCACTTTTGATGTAGCAATACTGAAGTGAGATTAATTGTGCAGTCAAATTTAAAAAATTTAAAAATTTTAAAGATTATAAAAGTTAGGCCAAATTAAAATGGGGTGAAAATAGACTAGTACACAAAAGATCGATGAGGAGTGCTAATGGCAGCTTCGAGAATAAATAGGAATTTGGGGAATAAATAAAGAAAAACTAATGAAAATGACTTAAAAATTTTGAGTTTTAACGATAAGGACAAAAATAAAAGGCAAAGTGAATAATATCATGATTGACTTTTTAGTGTAAAAATGTGATTTTTCGTTAAAGTAAACAGTACCGGAAGCTTTTCATTAAAGTTCCCAATAAAAAATGGTTATTCAATAAAGAATACCATTATTTATATTACCGTTTCATACATTTCGTATCAAAGTCCAAGAGACTCTTTAACTTTTCAGTAAATAATTATTATTCAGATCACATTGAATGGTATTTTGTTCTTGCCTATGAGGCAGAAGAGCCCGATGATAAATTCACCTTAGCCGCGTCTCTTTCGATTGTCCTGAAAACATGGGAAAGTAAGAATTAAAGAGAAGCAGAAGCAAATGGAGTGGTGCATTCTTTGAAACTCTCTTCAAGAAACTAACCTCCATAAGAACTCAGGGAACTAGCCTCCCCTTGCTGGTTGTTAATGAGGCGAAAGACTGAGACGCACATGGGTTACTACATGCAAAGAAAGGCAACCGCCCTCATTGTCACCGGGGCAACATGATTCCCATTCATCTTTCAAATACTAACGAGAAGATTGTCACACAAATCCTCCAGTAGATAGTTTTCTACTTTTAGGACAACTCTTGGTTTCAGCGATGGGATCATTTCTTTCAGCATTTTCCCGAGACTCCACAAGGATCTTAAAGTAACTCTTGGGCGCACCTGAAATGCAGGACTGCATGCGTAGAAGCATCCTGGTTAGCCGGCACTCTTGTATAAGAACTCTTGGTTTCAACTTTCAGCTATGTAAGCCTTATCTTCACCAAGAACATCCTAGCTCCTAAGTTGTAAACCTGCAACGAGAGTAAACAATTAATTTAAGATTTCTGCTTAAGTCATAAAAATCATAACCATGTAGAAAAGAATCTAGTTAATGAACGTCATTGATCAGTATTGTTCTTGAATGTACTTTGCATTTGTTTGTGCCAAGAAAATGAAAATAATGGATATAACTCAAGGAAGGGTGAACAATAACATTACCTGAAAATCGGATGAGTGTTCGTTTAAGAGGAAGAAAGCAAAGGTTTGAGACGCTTTTCCCGCTCCTCAAATTGTTTTAGCAATTGAATCTCAGCTGCCCTCTGGAAAAAAATAAAATTGGTTTGGTTGGCAATTTACAATTAGAATACCCACAAAAATGATGAAATGAATAAGAATTATAATTGGGCTCGTACGGCTAATCAACAATAACCTAGTGTTATATGAAAGAACTGTAAGTTTATGAGTATGAGTTATGGAAGGAATCAGTTCTTTGTTTAAGATTGATATGGAAAAGTCTTGGTCAAAAGCCTTAACTTATTTGGTTTCCTTGTGGAATAAGTTTTGTGAGATTCTGAATAATCCTTGTGGGATTAGAACTCGGTAATAGAACATGTTTGGGATTGATATGTTGTATCAATTGTGATGTCTGAATCCTAAGTCTATTCTAATAGGGAATGACAAAAGGAGTGCTATAAAAGCTTATGCCACTGCTCTTGCAATATACGATTATATCGAGTTCCAAGTCCTATTGTCTGGAAGAACCATTGAGATTTGTAAAAGAGGAGAAGGCAGTAAGCTGTGAAGTCGCAATGGCTTCTTCATCTGGTTCCAATTCTGCAGGTAAGTTCTCGAGCTTTTCTCGTGTTTTTGTTCATTTATTGGTTTAGTGGAGTTGTGATTTAATTGGTTGTATCCATGTTCTTTAGATTGATGAACTGTTAGAGTTTATGCTTACAAGAACTAGGAAAGGGGTCCTAAGATCTTCTGACTTAATTTTCGTTTCTGGATGGATATGAAATAATTTATCTTTCTTTTTGTGAGAAACTGGAGAGAGATTAATAGAATGTTATACCTTGTGAACGGAACTTTCTTTATGAGCCAGTAAACAGCTTTTCCCAATGGTCAAATCGCCCGATGCTAAAAGATATAACTTTCCCAAGGAATTAATCAGGATGAAAGCCAAATTTGATCATCTCAGCAAGGAGTTCCGCTGCTGAATCAAAATCACCACCTTGATCGAAAACATTAAGCATCACCTCACAGAGTTCTTGATCAGGAAAAATCCCATCAGATAACATCATACAGAAAAAGTACTTTGCTTCAGTTATCCTACACCTTTTGCACAATCTATTAATTACAGCACTATAATCTCTGATGGAGATCTCAAATCCTTTCTCCATCATTAGAAGAAAGAGTCCCACAGCCCTATATACATCACCCTTTGCACAATGTGCTTTTATTAACGTGCTATAAGCAAACTTTGTCAAATTGATATTGCCGTCATCGAGAGAAACCAGTAGCCTGTCAGCATCCTCTAGGCCACCATATACACAAAGACCATTGATAAGGAAATTATATGTAACAGGAGTTGGCTCAAGATTATGCATCAGCATCTCGTTGTGCAACTGAAAAGCTTTCTCGAAGTCTTGAGCTTTGCAGAAACATTTGACGATAGTATTATATGTGATTTGATCCGGGGTTAGGCCCTGAGCATACATTTTCTCGACTAAGTGAACAGCATCCCACAGCTTCCCCTGTTTGCAAAGTCCTTTAATACCTACCGTGTAAGATACATGAGTTGGTTCTACAGCTTTTGCTTCCATCTCTCGAAGTAATTCAAGCATAACCTTGATGTTTCCCTGTTCACAGTTAGCATTCATAAGAGTAGTATAACTAACTGGACTTGGTAGCAATCCATGCAGCTCGATGCTATCCAACATCCTTCGAGCCTCGACTAGTTTCCCAGTTTTGCAGAAACCATGAATAAGAGTATTGAAAGTGACAGTACTAGGATTTATTCCCTTCTCAATTATTTGTTTATATAATTGTATGGCTTCTGCAACATTACCTAGTTTTACATACCCATCCATCATAATATTATACAGCACAATATCCTCTGTCACAGCCCTTGTCGTCAGATGATCAAAATACTTCCTTGCCTCATAAATATCCCCTTTCTGACACAGACCTAACAGAATAGCGCGGTGTGCAGAGTAATTAGGAATGATTCTCTTCCTGTACATTTCTCTATATATTTCCCAAGCCCTTTGTACATCTCCTTGCTTGCATAGACCATGAATGAGGATTGAATATGTTGTCAGATCTGGTTCCAAGCCAACAGCTTCCATCTCATACAACAATCCCAATGCTTCTTCTACCCGTCCACTTTTACACATACAGCTGAGTGGTACACTGTAAACAATGACACTCAACTGAAAATCTCTTGAAATCATCTCTTTCCGCAACTTAAGGGCTTCGTCAATGTTGCCAACATGGCAGTGGCCACATATCATAATTGTATATGTAACATGATCCGGATTCAACCCCTTAACCAACATTTGCTGAATGACCTTGCGAGCTCCACTCATCAAACCAAGTAGATGAAACCCCTTACAGAGAATGTTGTAAGTTACCGTGTCAGGCTGTACCCCATGCCTCTCCATGTCTTTGGTGAACTCCAATGCTTCTTCCAATGAACCTGCTACACATAACCCATGAATCAGAATATTATAACTGTACAAATCAGGAACAAGTCCATACTTGAACATCATACAAAAAAAACGACTTCGCAACATCCACAAAACCCAATTTATAGGACCAAGACATGATGGTATTGAAAGAAACAACAGAAGGCCCAGTCTCCGTTCTTTCAGCATCCATGAGGAAAGAAACTGCATCTTGCAGACCGGATTGCTGGCACAGTCCATCTATAAGTATGGAAGTAGTGTAGTCACTCTCCAGAGTTCCAGTATCTTCTATTTCATTATAAACATTCCACATGTTATCTGTATGCCTCAAATTATGCAACAGGCAGTTATAGGTAGATGTCGAAACCTTCAAATTCAAATCTCTCATCTTAGCAAGAACAGACAGGGCATCATGAACCATCTCAGATCTCGAATAAGCAAACGCCAACGTATCCCACACCACACTAATTGAGTCCCAATCCCTGAATCTACGCAAGAGCAGCTCACAAAGTGAAGGTGCAGAACCAGGGCCTTTCACAAATCACAGCAAATATATAAATCCCAAAATGCGAAAAATATTGCCCACCGAAAAAACCGACTAAATGCATAGGGTAATGTGGCCTAAAACACCAATCCAAGCATAAACAACTACCATCATTTTTCTTCTAGCTCACAGAAAGTAAGTAACAAAATAAAAAAATTGAGCTATTCAATAACTTCAACAAAACCTCATAACTCATTTCGGCCTGAAAATCTATCTGCCTTACATAATCTTACCAAGCTGCAAGCTATATGATAGAAGAAGCACTTACAAACCGTACCTTCTTCATCCACCATTTGCTTTACAACCGAACGCAACTCCTGAAACTGCCTATTCGCCGCTAATACATGAGCACGATAAACTCCGCAATCCTCGAATGCCGTAAGTCACACTCATTCCTCAAAAAATTGAAGAACCCGAAAGCCAAATCCGGGCTCTCAAGACTCAAACTTTCAATAATCAAATCCACCTCTGACTGATTCAGCTTCGAGATGCAGGTTCTAAAATAACGATTACCCAAAAATTTTCTCAAACCAAAGATTCCCAAGCCGGCAATGACTTCGGAGACGGTGCTTGTAGGATTTGGGACGGCGGCGGCGGCAAGCTCGTCGTCGAACTTTGCAGCGGATGCCGAGGGTTTAGTGAAGATGAGGCAAGAGAGGGGAGCGAGAATTTGAGATTTTTGTAGGAAATGTGAGGGCTTCCATTTGTGGATGTGATGATGAATTGGGGATTAGGGTTTAAGCATGAAAAGGCAAGAGCCCTGTTTGGTTCCTGGGAAAATTGGAAAGCTAATAGAAATGACAGAGACCAGAGATTGGTTCGATGTTGGATCAGAATCCAAGCTTTAATGATGGAACGGCGGCGGAGGGAGGCGCTAGGGTTTAAGGAAGCCGTTGGCTTCCCGGCAATTTTGAAGGATGGTAACCAACACTACGAAACGGCGTCGTCGAGGTTGTAAGCTTTTGCTGACCAAAGATTGATTTATTATTATTTTTTAGCTAGAGAAGTTTTTTGTTGACATTAATATACTTCTGACCAAATAGTATTTTATGAGAAGTGATTGGAACTAAATTTTTATTTTTAATATAAATATATCGTTGAATAAAAATACTTAAAATTAAAAATCTAACACTACATATATCAAAATTGACAAATGATCACAAAATCCCACCACCTGAATAACTTTGTCTATGATCCAATGCCTCCAAGACTCCAGAAATAATGGCAAGCTGGCCCATCACTTCCCCAGTTTGCTCCATGGATAATGATACCACTGTGTCCCAAGCAACCCCCAACCCCAAGATGAAGAAAATTTGACGAAGTAAAAAGGGAGAGAGTGAGAGAGAGTAGGAAGCTTTTGATGGATGATGATGGTATATCTTTTTCTGTGCAGGCAACAAGTACGTCTCAAACCCTATTTGAAACTCCAGCTACTGTTTGGTCCCAAAATTTAGATTTTAGGGCTGGACTTGGATTGTCTGCCCTCCCCGTGCCCTCCTGTTTTGTGTGATCACTGTTAAGCCACGTTAATATTTTATATTATTTTTTTATAAAAATAATAAAACAAAAAAAAATAGTAATATAAAATGTTGACGTGTCTTAACCGTGACTACAAAAACAGAAGGGCACGGGGAGGGCACCAAAATTAGAGGGCAGACAATCCAAGTCCTTTAGGGCTAACACAACAGGTACAGAGAGAGAGAGAGAGAGAGATCGGGAGGGACGCATCATCCCATGACGTGCTTGCTCTCTGAAACAAACACCACAACTACAAAGAATTTAGTACAGAATGGCCCATCATCCCATGACTTGCTTGCTTTCTGAAACAAACACCACAACTAAAAAGAATTTAGGAGTAAAGAATGGCACGGACGTCCTACATCACATCATCCATGTAGGGATGGGCAATGGTTATGCGGGCAAGTAACCGCGGTTAATTTATCCATAACCGTTTATGCTCATACCCGCATAACCGTTTATCCATTGGATAATTGCCTAAACGGTTATACACATATCCATAACCGTTTATAAACGGTTAACCATACTCATAACCGCATACTCATTTAACCGTAACCGTTTAATAGCCGTTTACCCATTTATCCTTTTTAACCCGTTTATCTTTTTTTTTTTATCATTACCCTTTTTTCACCCGTCTACATGTTTTTTAACAACTTGAAAATTAAAAAAAAAATTGTCATAATTTTTTTTTTTGACAATTAAATACCGTTATAGGTACATTCATCATACATTTCCATATTTTAATTTTTTAAGTCCTTATACCATTCCAATAATTGAAATAATAGTTTACAGACGATATTTTTAACTGTTAACAATGAAGGTAAATATAATATTTGCTACGTATTATTGGGTTACAAAAATTGTTTAGAAGACATTTATGTCAATTTCACGGTTATCCGCAAGGAATTTAAATTAATTTGGCCAATTCCTTGATGATGAGAATCATCATTCCTGTAATAGTATTATTGAGAGAATGACCGATGAATTCCTTGCTAATTTATTGGGTTCTAAGTATTATTGGATCGAGAACATGGTTTGTGTTAGTTTTACATATATAAAATAAATGGGTAAACGGTTACCTATTTATAACCGTGGTTAATACCCATAACCGCTCATTTAAATTTCACAGGTAAACGGTTATACCCATAACCGTTTATTTATCTAAACGGTTACCCATAACCGTAACCGTTTAATTTAAATGGGTGGGTAACCGCGGTTACCCATAACCAATGGGTATTTATTTGCCCATCCCTAATCCCATTACTTGCTTGCTCTCTGAAACAAGGAGGCAGATTGTCTGCCCCGTTCCCATCCACTTTTATTTGTGCGGTCACAGTTAAGCCACGTAAACATTTTATATTGAATTTTTTTTATAGAGATAATAAGACAAAAAGTAATAGAAATATAAAATGTTGACATGACTTAACGGTGACCGCATAAATATAAGGAGATGAAAAGAGCACCATAACAGAAGGGCAGACAATCTGCCTCCCAGAAACACACACCACAACTACAAAGCATTTTCACTGCATTTTGATGATGAAGACAATCCTCTTTTATTAGAAACTGCTCTTTTCAATCTTCACCTTTTCAGAAAAAAAAAAAAAGAGAGATTTATTTGCAGAAAGTAATGTGAGGACAAGATAGGTTCATGGTTTGCTAAATGAGTGACAATGTTCTAAATGATGCTAGGTGCTAGTTGTGAGGTAGGTTAGGACTTAGCGGTTAGGCAATGACTAGGCGGATTTAAGTAAATCTATTATATATTGTACCAATAAGTACCTATTTATACTTAAAAGACACATAATTGTGTTGGGGTACATAAATTGCACAAAATAACATATAGATTATAAAGTTTTAGAATATAGTGAAACCATAGGGAACAAGCATATACTGAGTGTTCATTCAAGTATTCAGCAAGTCTATTACATTTTATTAAAAAAATAAAATACAAAATGAAAGTTATCGATTTTCTGTCTAAGTGGAAGTCGTGACCTAGGCGGGCTAGGCGAACGCTTAAACGGGTCTAGGCATCATTTCTTAATATTCAAATGCTTAGGAATTAATCGAGGTAGTGGCCAGCTGACTAGCCTCTAGGCAGGGTCTAGGTGGCAAAAGGAGATTTTTAGAACATTTGTAATTATAGGAATAGTGCACAAATTGAATCACTTAGCAAATTTTGAATCGAAAACGGTACAAGAGGATACCAAACAAACGATAAAAATGGACTTGACTTGTGGTTTACATACGGTATATTGTTCGTGTAGTATCTCTCTATTTTTAATTACCAATTTTTAGTCGGTTCTATTATTCCCCTACTTATTGGCTAAGCAACAAAGCCCCTACATCCTTAGAAACATTAAGTAATCCCATGAGAAAAAGGAGAGAAGTACCAATTAATTAATATCTCTAAGTACATATTAGGGAATAGCTCCATTAGGTTAACAGTTTCATTCATTCACAGGTGTGCTTTTTTCTTTCTTTCTGTTCTTATTTCAATATTTCAGGTGATCTATATAAATCACAGGGGATCAATAATTTCGAAGCCCTTTTAAAGAAAAATTAATGTTTTGCCTCTCCAATTTTTCTTGTAAACCAAGGAGAAAAAATGGCAATAGACATTTATGCATGAAACTCACATTTCACCAAACCAACTCAAAGCATAAAACTCTTATAAAATCTAAGCCCATTACAACATAGCTACACCATTCAAGTTATTTGTTTCTATTTATCTCCTTACGTCTTCTGCAAGTAATTAACAATGTCTGAAGCAAATATTGTAAGAAGACATGTACTTCTGGAGGAGAACAAAGTTGTAAAAGAGAGAGAGAAGACGAACAGTAGCTCTAAACTCCTCAAGAGAATTTACCCAATTGGCCTTCATAAGAGCACTTCATCTCTATCCCTGTCCTCTTCTTTGTCATTCTCCTTGTCGGAGACCTCGTATGATTCTTTTCTCACTGATTCTAACTTCCCACTGGATCAGAAGATTTCCGCGGCTTTCCGCTTCTTTGCACAACCACCTCCAAGAAGAGAGTATAATTCTCCAGTGGCTAAACTTGCCCAGCAGCAGATTAGTCTGGCTCAGGATGCTAATGATGGGGAGTTGAGGAGATGCAATTGGATAACAAAGAATAGTGGTGAGTTTTATTGTTTCATCAAATAATGCAGAAAACTTTGCTTTCTATATATTTTCATGCTTTCTCGAAGTATATATGCGTGTCATTTTTGCACATAAGCCATGCTAACCTTTATCGTATCGTTTCAATTTCATCGGAGACCACGATGGGACTCCTATTTCCTATATTCCATCCTTCGAAAAAATATTTTATGACTTGCTCTGGAGAAAAATGGAAAAGGAAAATGGTTGTGGGAGTTGGTACGTGGAATCTATAGAAAATGATAGTAAACATATTAAACAACAAAGTCATCGAGGATTCCATAACCCTACAAAGTAGTTGACGTTACAACAAGGTGTCGGACGTATATGAATACTTAAAAGTCATGGCTAATGATATATGCAAGTATATTCTGAAAGATAATAATACAGATGACAACGATTATGAGGCAATTAACATTTTGTTGACTATAGAACATATTAGAAAATTCTTTTAAGGTTTTATAGTTAAAATGGTCATTGAAATTGACATAATTATTCACTTTGTTTTGATCTCTGACATTAAAAATTGATATAAGTGGTCCCTCAGTTTGTCCATCGTAAATCATTTTGGTCATTCCATTAAAAATTTATCAATATCCTCATTAAGTTGGAGGGTTAGTTTGAAAAAAGTATTGTTGAAAAGGTGGTCACATAGTCGTTCACGTGACCAATTAAACAAGAAGATTAACAGATTTTTAACGAAAAGACCAAAATGATTTACGGTGGACAAATTCAGAAACCACTTCTATAAATTTTCATTGTCATAGATTAAAATGAGGAATTATGTCACTTTCATGAACCATTTTGACTAAAAAATCATTCTTTGCATGCTACAATTAAGTTTTTTATTATCTACTGCATAGCGTTTGGCAATGGATCGTGTTCAAAAGGTTTAATAAAAATATATTCGTTTTTTTCTTGGCTCACCCTGCAACACGGAACATATACACGTCGACTCGTCGAGTCTTTTATTCGTGTGAGTATCAAGTTGTGTAATTGTGTCATGTTTGAACTTGTCCACTCTCCACAAGATAAAACTATCATAAAATATGTACGCATAAAATAAAATAAATTGTTTTGCTGGAGTAAATAAAGAATTTTAATGAAGACATGCATTGATCCTATTATTTCATTACAACAGATAAAGTTTATCTAGTGTTTCACGACGAATGCTGGGGAGTTCCAGCATACGATGACAAGTAAGACCATCGAGACTCTTACGATCAAGTCTAATTAATAAAAAATTAAGTGGTATTTAATTAAATAAATGTATCTATATGCATGCAGTCAATTGTTTGAGCTGCTTGCACTGTCTGGTATGTTGATGGACCACAATTGGACTGAAATTGTGAAAAGAAGGGAGCTTTTCAGGTAACCTAGCTCTTTTCTACATATGTCATTAGAATTTATGAAACTTTGAGTACTATTTCAATGATCTTATGATTTAATTTGTGACTCAGGGAAGCGTTTTCTGGATTTGATCCGAACAAAGTTGCGAAAATGGGGGAGAAGGAGATTGCAGAAATAACCTCCAACAAAGAAATAATGCTGGTAGACTGCAAAGTGAGGTGCATTATAGACAATGCCAAATGCATATTGAAGGCAAACAAGAAAACTTAAACATGATATTAATTATTTAATTAGTTGCTAACACTGTACCGAAACTTAATTAGCTATCTAAATCAATGCAGATTGTAAGGGAGTTTGGATCTTTCAGCAGCTACGTGTGGAGTTCTGTGAATCACAAACCGGTCATAAACCGATTCAGATACCCGAGAAACGTTCCTCTGAGGACCCCGAAAGCAGAATCCATGAGCAAGGATTTGATCCAGAGAGGATTTCGGTACGTTGGACCCGTGATTGTGTACTCGTTCATGCAGGCTGCAGGGCTGACAAATGATCATCTGGTGGATTGTTATAGGTACAGTGAATGTGTAAACCTTGCAGAAAGACCTTGGAGACATATCTAATTAAGTCTACTTATTTAACCTTATCTGAATTAAGTACCAAGAGCAATATATATATATATATACACACACACACACACACTTTAAATGCTTTTTCAATGTAATAAATCAATTATTTGAATTATGTATTATAATTACAGCTCTATTTTTTACGTTCTGTTTTTTTCCTTGGTATAAGCGTATAAATTGAGATTGACCCAAAAAATATTATGAACTCAAGAAAGAATGATTATTTGGTTGGTGCAGAAATTAACAAACCATTGGATTGTTTTAATTTTTTTTTATATGGAAAATCTTTTAATTATCATAATTATTGGTTCATAAGGTCAATGACTGACACGTTTGCAACTGCATTACGGTTGCTGGTGTTAGCAGCGCAGCCTCTAACTTATTGGTAATTCAAAATTATAGTTATTTCAACTTAGTTTAAGGTTCCAGTAATGTGATGCAATGAGGATACACATTTCTTATGAAGTTGATAATTAGTTGTGATCGGTCAATTGTGATGGCGCAACTCTGTTGCTTCTAGGTTGATTATCTCTTTGTAATAATGTTCTTACTAATATTTCGTTTTTAACTGGTGTTCATCTCGATTTGTAAATGGAATGTCTCAAGTTCGACTAACATAAATAGCGAAAACCAGCGATATGATAAGTATCAATAACAAAATTGACCCAAAAAAAGATAATTAAGTATCAATCAATACAGTAAAAGGCTCAATATAATTGATCCTTACACTAACCAGCCAATCCAAGCACTACTTATGGGTTCCCCCTACCGTGCTAGTGTTGAAAATCTGCTTTCCAGGCTCCCATGACAATTTCTTCAACATAACACAATGAACACATCTGCAACAATTAAAGCCTTCTGATTGAAAAATAAGAAAAACTGCTCCAGATGACTAACATTGCATTGACAAAAAGATAAGCAGTCGAATCGTTAACGACGAGAAGAACTTTTATGCACTTGGGAGTTGGGGTGTCATGTAATCAATGGCGAATTTAAGATTTGAATATTGGGGGTCTAGTGTTAAACGTCTAAATTTTTTAATACACAACAAGCGCGCAAAAAAATTGTTTTTTATTCACTAGGCATTTCGTCAAACAATATACGGGCTTGTTGTCATTAAGCGAAATACTGTGCACATGTTAACATATGTTGACATATGTTGAAGCAATCTGATGAGTGCTATCGAGAGAACTTGTTGAGTGCTCTCGATGTAACTTGTCAAGTGCTGCCAAAATATGCATGGCAGATATTACATTAAACACTTTATGACATAAAAGGAACTCACATCAAACATTCGAAAGATCCTCAGAAGACCTTCACGTGTATATTTTTCAAACTTCGAGTAATCCTAGAACCACCTTGGTCACAATATATATCCTCCACTGCATGTCACAGAGGTGGAACGCAAACTAATCACGTTGGTATCCTAAGTGTGGACAAATTTCTCTCGTGAGTAACCCCATAAAATTCATTAAGTGTACGTACTGCATAACTAGTATGCAACGAGACAAGTCCGAGTCCCATGTTTTGTCTGTCTCCGTTCACTTGTTAATGGCATCATTTTGTCTTGCTGCATCATAAACCCTAGTTATCGTAAATCGAGTGGCAAATATAGTAATAAACAACAACTCGAATTCCATTCCTTTTCATTGCAGTCTCCGTCGGCCAATTATACTAATTATCAGTTGATTAATCTATCTATTAATTATACATTAATAATATCCATTCATGTGGGGTCTGCTCTGATTAAGTAAACAACAATTCTCATCATCAGCTCATATGGGAAGCCCTTTGACCGCCCTCACAGATTGTTAGTTGAAAACCCTTCACCCATATTTCAATATCTATATTCTTTGAAGATGAAGTCCAGCAACCATGAACCTTTACTCGTAGTGAAAGCAATGAAACCCCACCGCTAAGTTAGGCATAAAATAAAAGTTGCCCACTTGTATTAGTGTATAAGCTGTGTGAGCTAAGTAGAGTTAAAGTAAATAAGCCTTGTGTTTTAATTGTGTATTCACTTAGTCTTAGATTATGACAAGTGTAAGGCTGAGATTGTAGTGTTGGTTGTGGTTATCCAGCTAAGGCTAGTTGTTATGTTCACATGCCTTTGTGCGTGTATTTTGATATTGAGATATATGAAACATCACTCTCAGATTTTGAGAGGAAGAACAGAGCATTCCTTTGTATTGCATTTCTCTCTAACTCTTCAGATTCCTTGCTTCCATAGAAACATAGCTAATCACTCGAACTCTAACATGGCCTCAGAGCCTTGTTCGATCATTTGAGATCTGGGAGTAAACTGTGAAGCAATCGAGCTACACTCGAGCTCGTTCCGGTTCAGGCGAAGTCGCCGAAATTCCATAGAATCCGATTTCGATTTTTTGTTCGTCTCGTCTAAGCTAAGAAATGGCTGGATCTGGAAGTTCTGAGGTGAGAACTCCGATCTTCTCCGGTGAGAACTACGAGTTCTGGAGAATCAAGATGGTGACGATCTTCAAATCTCACGGGCTATGGAAATTAGTTGAAAAGGGGATTACGATCTCAGAAACAAAGAAGAAGAAGGTTGAAGGAAGCTCAGAGGAAGAAGAAGACGATGAGAAAATGGTCGCAGCATATATGCAAGATGCAAAAGCTCTGGGTATTATCCAGAATGCGGTTTCGGATCAAATATTTCCTCGGATTGCCAATGCTGAATCAGCCAAGATGGCATGGGATCTACTGTATGGAGAATATCATGGTGGTGATCAGGTTAGATCTGTAAAACTTCAGAATCTTAGAAGAGAATTTGAGTATGCTAGAATGCGAGATGATGAATCCCTATCTAGTTATCTCACAAGATTGAATGATTTAATTAATCAGATGAGAACATTTGGTGAATCTCTTTCTAATGAGAGACTTGTGCAGAAGGTTCTGATTAGTCTAAGTAAACCTTATGATTTCATCTGTTTAGTTATAGAAAACACAAAGTGTCTTGAGACTGTAGAACTGCAAGAAGTTGTTGCAATTTTGAAGAGTCAAGAACAACGGTTTGACTTGCATAATGTTGATATCACTGAGAAGGCTTTTGCATCATTCTCAGTAAGTCCAAAGGGGCAAACTAGAAATGAAGCTCAATCTGGTTCATCAAAATTCCAGAAAAATTGGAATTCTAAAGGCAAGAAATGGGAGTCTAAGCCTAAGTTCCAACAGAGATCATTTACTAATTCTGCACAAAATTCATCTTCTTCAGGATTCATGAAGCAAGATACAGTTAAACCACAGTGTAAAGTGTGCTCTAAGTTTCACTTTGGAGAATGTCGATACAAGGGGCAATCCAAATGTCACAACTGTGATAGGTTCGGGCATTGGGCTAGAGAATGCACAGCAGGCAAGGTTATTCAGAAGGCAAACTGTGCTAATCAAGCAGAAGTGACAGGCAATCTGTTTTATGCTAACAGTGCAATTACTGAAGTCAAGGTGAATGAAAACTGGTATATTGATAGTGGTTGTAGCAACCACATGACTGGAAATGTTGAGCTACTTATGGATGTAAGAACGAATGTCACTGGAAAAGTACAAATGCCCACTGGAAATCTGGTAGATGTTGCTGGAATAGGTTCACTTGTGATTGATACAAATTCTGGTAGTAAATGCATCAAGGAAGTCATGTTTCTACCTGGTTTGAAGGAAAATCTGTTGAGTGTGGGACAGATGGACGAACATGGATATTATTTGCTTTTTGGTGGAAGAGAGTGTTGCATATTTGATGGTCCTTCACTTGATTGTCTGGTTATCAAGGTTAAGATGAAAAGTAATAGGTGCTACCCTTTGTCTTTAATGCAAACTGATCAAGTTGCATTGAAGGCTAGTGTAACTGAATGTACCTGGACTTGGCACAAGAGACTAGGACACCTAAATCTTAGAAGCCTCAAGCAGCTTAGAGAAAAAGAAATGGTGCATGGTCTTCCACACCTTGAAGATGTTGATGGTGTGTGTGTAGGTTGTCAAATGGGAAAACAACACAGAAACTGGTTTCCAAAAGGACAAGCTTGGAGAGCTAAGAATCCTCTAGAATTGATACACACAGATTTGTGTGGTCCCATGAACACTGAATCTATTGCTGGAAACAAATATTTCATGTTGTTTATTGATGATCACACAAGAATGTCATGGGTTTATTTCCTAAGACATAAGTCTGAGGCACTAATCTGTTTCAGAAAGTTCAAAGCAATGGTGGAGTTACAATGTGAATTTAAAGTGAAATGCCTAAGGAGTGACAGGGGGGGAGAATTTCTATCAACCGAATTCAGCAAGTTGTTGGAATCTGAAGGCATACAAAGACAGTTATCCATTGCTTATACTCCACAGCAAAATGGAGTAGTGGAGAGAAAGAATAGAACAGTTGTAGAGATGGCTAAGGCAATGCTTCATGATAAAAGCATGCCATACTTTCTGTGGGCAGAAGCTGTACATACAGCTGTTTATATTCTAAACAGATCACCTACAAAAGCTCTTGATAATATGACTCCTTTTGAAGCCTACAGTGGGAGAAAACCAGGAATTGGTCACTTAAAGGTGTTTGGATCACTCTGTTATGTTCATATACCAGCAGAAAGAAGACAAAAGCTTGATGCAAAGTCTGTCAAAGGTGTGTTTGTGGGTTATGCAACTTGTGAGAAAGGGTACAGAGTATTTGATCCATGTTCAAGGAAGTTAATCCTATCAAGGGATGTGGTCTTTGATGAAACTATATCTTGGAATTGGAAGCAGAATTCAGAGAAGTCTATTGCAATAAGTGACATTCAAGATCAGTATAGGACTGTGAGTGATTTCAGTATACAAGAAGTGACAGAAGTAGAAAATAGTAATCAAATGGAAGAACAAGATAGAGATGTCTCTGAAACTGTTGAGATCACTAGTCCTTATGATCATAAATGGAGAAATATCAGTGATATCCTAGCACAATGCAACCTTTGTATTGTGGAGCCAGAGAAGTATGAGGAAGCTGCACAAGATGAAGCTTGGATAAAAGCTATGAAAGAAGAACTATCCATGATTGAGAAAAATGAGACTTGGAAACTTGTAGACAGACCAAGTGATAAACAGGTTATCGGTGTGAAATGGGTGTTCAAAACCAAACTGAATTTGGATGGCTCGGTACAAAAGAACAAGGCAAGACTAGTTGCTAAAGGATATGTGCAGAAACCAGGACTCGATTACAATGAGACTTTTGCTCCAGTTGCCAGATTGGACACCATCAGAACACTGATTGCACTTGCTGCACACAGAAGCTGGAAGATATTTCAATTAGATGTTAAGTCTGCTTTCTTAAATGGAATATTGCAGGAAGAAGTATATGTTGATCAACCTGAAGGGTTTGTGATTAATGGTAAGGAAGACAAAGTTTACAAATTGCACAAGGCTCTTTATGGCTTGAAACAGGCGCCTAGGACCTGGTATGGAGAGATTGACAGCTATTTTGCTAAGTGTGGATTTGAGAAAAGCTTAAGTGAAGCAACTCTCTACACTAAGACAAGGGGAGAAAAGGATATACTAATAGTCTCCATATATGTGGATGATATTGTGTATACTGGAAACAATCAAGACATGCTGGATGAGTTCAAAGAAGATATGAAGGAGAAGTATGAGATGTCAGACTTGGGTCTTCTTCACCATTTTCTGGGAATGGGGGTAATTCAAACAGAATCTAGCATCTTCATTCATCAAAAGAAGTATGCCTCTTCCCTGTTGGATAAGTTTGGATTGAAAGAATGTAAATCTGTCTCTATACCTCTTGTGGCTACTGAAAAGTTGAGTAAAGAAGATGGCAGTGGTGCAGCAGATGAAGAGAAATACAGAAAGCTTGTAGGCAGTTTATTGTATCTTACTGCTACAAGACCAGATGTGATGTATGCAGCTAGTTTGTTAGCTAGATATATGCATTGCCCTACAAACAAGCACTATGGGACAGCAAAACGAGTTCTCAGATATGTTAAAGGGACTTTGGATTATGGTCTGAAATATGAGAAAGGCAAGAAGGCAGTTTTGATTGGATTTTGTGACAGTGATTGGGGAGGATCAATTGAAGACAGCAAAAGCACCTCAGGCTATGCTTTTTCGTTTGGAAGTGGAGTGTTCTCATGGGCTTCTGTGAAGCAAAGCTGTGTTGCTCTCTCCACTGCTGAAGCAGAATACATAAGTGCTTCTGAAGCCACAGCACAAGCTATGTGGCTTAGATTTGTCTTGGGGGATTTTGGAGAGTTGCAAACAGAAGCAACTCCTTTGCAGTGTGACAACACATCTGCAATTTCAATCACTAAGAATCCAGTGTTCCATCAGCGTACAAAACACATCGATAGGAGATATCATTTCATTAAAGATGCTCTGCAGCAAGGAATAATCGATTTGATCTACTGTCCTACCAAAGAGCAAGTTGCAGATATTTTTACCAAAGCTTTACCAAGAGAAAGGTTCAACTATCTCCGAGACAAGCTTGGAATTGTATCAGCTCAAAGCTTAAAGGGGAGTATTAGTGTATAAGCTGTGTGAGCTAAGTAGAGTTAAAGTAAATAAGCCTTGTGTTTTAATTGTGTATTCACTTAGTCTTAGATTATGACAAGTGTAAGGCTGAGATTGTAGTGTTGGTTGTGGTTATCCAGCTAAGGCTAGTTGTTATGTTCACATGCCTTTGTGCGCGTATTTTGATATTGAGATATATGAAACATCACTCTCAGATTTTGAGAGGAAGAACAGAGCATTCCTTTGTATTGCATTTCTCTCTAACTCTTCAGATTCCTTGCTTCCATAGAAACATAGCTAATCACTCGAACTCTAACAACTTGGCCTTTAATCTGTAGCGTTACAGACAGTCGAGTCAATCACTACTAATCAATATCAATATAGTACTAAAAAATCTCAATACAATTCAATATAAATAGTGAGTAATACAATCAACTTTCTTACGTAGGACTTTACATCTTCAGTACTCGTCATCACGTGAAACAACTCCTTGATCGCCCACGCGTAAAGCAACTCCGCATCAGCAATCCATTTTTTTTTTTTATTTGATTTCAGTTTCAGGGATTAGATTCAAGTGTCCAAACTCATGACGTTGGGTTTTCAAATTCATTGTCTAAACTCAGGACTTTAGGGTTTTCGATCCATAATTTCAATACGAGTTCAATCGTGCTGGAAAAATAAGCCTGCTCCGATACCATATCACGGTTTCATCAGGGATCAATAATACAGTGCATGGAAGCGTACAACAAAAAACCCTGAAAAAAAGCAGGCAAAACAATCCGCTGCCGGAGGGTAGAAACTCAAAATACAAAAAACGTGTACTATCCAAGTGATGGCTTTCGTGTCGTGGGACCTTTCTCCATGTGGTGCTGGTACTTATCACGTTTTGCTTTCGAAGGCAGATTCTCTGTCCTCCCAATTCTTATGCCCTGTTGTTTATGCGATCACGGTTAAACCACGTCAACATTATATATATATTTTTTAGCGAAGTTGCGACGCTAACTCAGGTGGTGGAGAAGTTCGCCAAGGACGAACCCTCCTCAAATGGGTCGCTGGTTTCTGATCTGATGGCCGCGTAGAATAATTTGGAGGAATGAGAGGTGGCTGAGGTTGGGCCTGCTGCGTTGGTCTCTTCAGCTCCCTCCATGTTTCAATTTCCAACCCCATCCACCATGATTTGTGTTTATGAAAAAAAATTGCTTGTTGGTTTTTTGAAATTGAGAGCAAAAAATGAGTGCAGAGAGAGAAATGGAAAGATCGGAGAAGGAGAAAGAAAGTGGAAGGGGAAGAGGAAGGGATCGGTTGGGGGAGGTGAAGAGAGTGGAAGAAACGGGTGGGGGTTGCGGGGGAGGTGGGTGTGGGGTGGGTTTTGGATGGGAGGGGAGGTGAAGAGAGCAGAGGAGAGGGAGGTGGTCGGGAGGAATGGGTTTTTAGTTTTTTTTAAAATTATTTTAATAGGATAAATTATTATAATATTTTAATCTATAAAAAAAAATTGCCACGTGCCATAAATTTGGCAACCACGTGACACAAATATAGCAACTACGTTAGCTCATAACGGATCAATGGATAGAAAATGTGACGGATGTATTATATTGAAATACAATAATACTTGAGGTATGAAAGTGAAATATTTTAAAGATGTTGTACGAGGTTGTAATAGATCTCAAACCTAACTGGTACAATATAATTTACCCTTAAAATAATTAATTTAAAAAATAAGTATTTAAAAAATAAAAAATAAAAATAAAAAACCCATAACCCTCTTCGTCTTCCTCACCCAACACCCCTCCAACTCCACGGCTCCACCCCTTCATGGCTTGCGAGCAGTTCCCTGCCACCATCACCTGCAAGGCCGACGCCATCACCCTCTATGTCACCTATGTCGCGTCGAAGTGGTTGATCTTCAAGACCCGAGCTTCAGCAACCATCGACCTTTCAACAGCCTCAACTTTACGACCCGCGGAAATTCCCAAAAATAATGAGTGGGTGTTTTTGTTTCGTGCTCTGATGGCAAACCCCAAATCCCTAATTCCCTTCCTCTTGTTCAAAACCTGCATTATAGCCAGTATTACATAAGCCAAAGTCTTGCCTGACCCAGTTTTCGCAATCCCAATAAAATCGCGACTGTCCAATAAGAATGGCCAGGCCTGGGATTGAATCGGAGAAGGACTCCTGAAATTCTGACAGCACTGTAAAACATCACTGGGAAGCTTCGATTTCGCAAAGGAAGTCAATGGCTTGTATTTGGCTTCCTTTGCATCTTTCCCAGTAACCACCACAGCTGCGTCTCCAGATTCTCCTTTGTTGGCATAGCTAATTTCCTGTGGATGGACCACGATCAGAAGACGTGCCCGCTTTGTAGGACGACGTTCGTGCCCAGATCATTCTTTCTTGCTTTCCTCTGCAATCTAGGAGCTGGGTTCTTCTTCTTCATACCCTGTTTGGCTGTCGAGAAAATATGAGTGAGAAAATGAAAGATATGGATGGGTTTTAAAGGTTGAAGCTTGCAGATGGTGGCTTTTTTTTATCTGATTTGTGCTCAAATTTTGGGGTTTTGATTGTTAAATTTGTTCTTTTAACTGGTAGAAGACAATGGATTTTGCCTGTAAATTTTGAATTAGGGTTTTCTAGCATTTGAGTTGGGAGGAGTGGATCGGAGAAAGGGTGGCTCGGGTAGGCAAGGGGTGGGTGATGGGGTATGAGAGAAGGGGGTGCTCGGTTGGAGAAGACGAAGGGGGTAGAAGGGATGGAGGGGTGGAAGGGATGAAAAAGTGTCAGTGTGGGGAAGACGAAGGGTTTTTTTTTAAATACTTTTATTTAATTAATTGTTTTAATATTTTAACTATTTTTGAATGACACGTGGTGCTTAATCATTGTCCACATAGACGTCACGTCATCAGTTAACGTGAAACTTAACAGTCTGACTAACGGATGTAGGAGATTGTCCCAAAATTAACACTTTAGGTATGACTCTGGGACAAAAAAAATCTTCATATACTATAAGTTTGAAAATCACAAAACTTGAGAGTAGTAAATTGAGATTTAACCTAATTAATTATATAAAGTAGGGTGCATAGTTTAATGCCTAAAATTGAGAGAAATAATGCACACCAAAAATTCAGTATATTAATCGGTGGATATTTTGCAACAAATAGGGACGTCATTTGAAAGGAGTGGAACAAAGAGAGTCGCTTCGACAAGTAGCAATGAGTTGGACCGGTGTTAGTTTTCTTTATCCAATTTCAGTTGTTTCTAGGGGGATTAGAGTTACGAGACGTCGAGACCAGAAGCATAAAAACACTAACTTTCTACTTAAAGGGGAAATGAAAACACGTAATTTGAAACAAGGCCCGAATTTACATAATCCTTCCTTTTCTTGATTTCATTCTACAAATTATTTATCCGACAACTCCATCAAGGAGCGAAAGAAAACGAAATTAAAAAGAAAAAAAAATGGAAACAAAAAATACAAAGAAATACATCCAATTCTACTCTCAGCTCATCTCGCTCAGCTGATTGCCCAAGAATATTTACGGCGGCAGTTTTCCTCCTACAGTCACTCGTCACTACAAACGCCTTCCAACTTCCGAGGGGGAAAATCCATATAAACCCAAATGCCAAATCTAATCTCAACAAAACCCCCAACATATCCTTCCACTCCCACCACCCCCAAACCCTACTAATCTTTATTACGCTTCGTCTTCAGTTGCCTCTTATCATATAGACCGCAGCAAGCGTTTGCTGTCTCAGTCTCAAAACTGGCACGACGTGCCAAGCCTCTGTCTCTGCCTCTGACCTAGGGTAGCAGATTTGCGTTTGGCAAATGCCGGGTACAGCATATCTTGAAACTTCTCCAGAAACAAGGTCCAGGCATCCTCGCTCATGTCAGCCAGCTTCACAAAGCACATGCTTGCAGGAAGCTGCTCGTTTGCACTCCTGTGCCCCGATGATGTATTCACCATGTATCCGTTTCCTGGTTTGGAACCCATATGCTTCAGGTGGTTCTTCTCTCCCACCAAAACTGTGCTCTTCAGTGACATAGAAAGCTTTGAAACGCTTGGGACCTTTTCCAGAGTTGGCAGAGTTGCTAATGCCCCTTGCTCTTCCACTTCACTGTCCTCTTCCTCCTCGATGCTTTCTTCAAGTTTAGAGAGAAGCGAGCGGCCATGCCCACTCCCATTTGCAAATGGAAAAGATGATGCCCTGGTCAGATAATCATCTGCTGCAGATTTCAAGGTGCAGTCTTCCTCTGCTTCCTCACAATCTATGTCAAATAGGAACTCCTGATCTCCCGAATCAGCCTTGGGGGACAGCACCTCCACCCTCTCTGCTAACATCGTCCTTGCCTCCATACAAATTACCTCCAGTTCACTAGGTTCCTCCTCGCCACTGCGAAATTCCCTAGTCATCATCTCACCTATTTCAGCAAGACAGAGACCATATGCAGCAGACTCCTTCAGGAAAATGGTGCAAAGAACCAAAACCCTGAGACAAGCCTCTCGAATCATGGGAAGCTCCCTTCGCAGCATCTCACAATCCTCAAGCGGATCAAGCTTTTCTATGTACTCAAGCTCATCATCTGAGAATGGAATAGAAGCCTGAGGCCAATGAATCCACTCAAAGTAGGGGTCCTCCAAAGTTTCTGGCAAACAAAGGCCATGGTCAATTGGAATGAGCGCCACTTGACCAAACATCCCGACACCGTCCAGTTTCCTAACTAAAAGGTTCCCTGCATGCCTGTCAGTGTTAAGAATCCTAATGTCTAATATCCCTATACGATGCACAGAAGTTACGGGGAAGCTGGATGTCCCATGATCACTGGCATCAAAATCATGTTGTATGAATTGTTGGCAAGATGCAATCTTGCTAACCAGCTTCTTCTGGGGAGTCTTGTTCCCGTTCACCCCATCGTTTATGTTAAAGATAGAGTGAGTGATCTTCACCAAGGCAGTGGGAGGCACATTGGCAAAGTGTTCTTTGTCAAGCAGGAAAGCTGCGACTTCTCGGAATCCAGTCTCCCCAACTCGCACCGAGCGCTTCAAACCTGGTTGCCCAAGAGCTTTACCGACAAAACCTTTTGGGTTATTAGGCGCAAAAGGTTCTTCATCAGTTGGCTTCACTATTGAAACACACTCACCTCTGCTGTTCCTGAAATAGTATGCACCTCCAAGCCCACTATGAACAGGAATTGGATCAACCCCCATCTTGATGGCCTTCACCATATCCTTGACCACTGGTCTTGTCCTAGTAAACCGAACCGAGTTCCCTAATATCTCTATAGGACCACTCCGATCTCTCTGCTGCAGATCCTTTCCAGTAGGCGAGAGACATGGAGTTGATGAACTTCTATGCATAAGGTTCCTTGTGAGAAGAAGAGGGGAGTCATTCCTAACTGCACTCAGATCGTTCTTCAACACCACATCCCCAAATGTCAACGAGCTTCCATCAGTTGGGACATTGAGAGCAATCTGCAATCTTCTCTTCACAGTATGGACATTATCACTGCGATCCAAATCCATCCCCAAGACACATCCACTTTCAGTTTGCACAAAAACGCGCCTCCAACCAGTGTGCTGCTTCCTTTCCATTCTGTTGCTTCCATGGTACTCCCCACTGAGCGGATTGCTAAATAGTGCCACTGCCATCTGGGTCTGTACTGGGCTGTCCAGCTTCCGAGACATAAAGCAAATGGAAGTGACAGTTAGGAGGCCGGCAAGAGAGGCGGCAGTAGAAGAGATCTTCTCCCCTTCCCGAACGTTGCCAAGTTCCAAAGCAGCCAATGATGGAATGAGTAGAAAATTCGATTCCAAAACGATCATAAGAGAAGGACTTCCAAAACCCACCAAGATTCCGTGAGCAAAATCACCTAACGAACAGGAGACCGAAAAGTTAATGCTGGAGCTCAATGCTACATTGAGTGAGAAGCCACTGCCATCCTCTACCAAAAGATAAAGATTCTGCATCGAAACGTAACAGCCGGATGTTAAATTCATTATTTTTCCATAGAAAAGAGACCTTAGAACAAAGAGTGGGTCAAATACAGAAATCAGTTCACTTAATCAATTGAACTTTACACTAATTCATTGATTTAATGCTCCAAGCATCCAATAGCACCAAAAGCACAAAATTTGAGATTAATGCACTTTACAGTTTCTCAAAACCCAAATATTCTTAAAACAAATCGATTAAATTCGAAACGGAACACTTTTTAAATCCGAATCACTGAAACTGAAACCAAATCCTATAAAATTCCGATTCTCCGCCCCCAAATCAAAATTACAGAACCCTAGCATTGATTCGACTCGATCTACAAGGAGAATATCAACGACAACGCAAAATTAACGATAAAATGATAACATTGAATCGCAAATGACAATGAAGAACAAAATCTGGACATTATTGAGGTGGGAAACATCGCAATCAGAGGCGGCGACTCACCAGAATGCAAGATCTGGAAGAGCTATCCACCAAAACGCTCCGAAACGACGAAACGACGAAACGAGAACGGCCGCTAAAACAACAAGACGGAATCCTTGGCGCGCGCCTCCTTGAAATTTGACTGAGAATAACGGAGGCTTAACGGACCGCGCGAGATGCGAATAGTTTAGGGGAGGAAGGGGGAGAATCGTCCGAGTCGACTCACAAAAACCCTCGCCGGTTTTCCTGCGTCGCCGTCCTTCTTCTTCTTGCTCTCTGAGTCTGTAACTAATCTTTGCCTTCTCTCTCTCACACCAGTCTCCGCCCAGACCACGCTACGATCTTTAACTCAGCGCGTAAAGCCCGGTTAATCAAACTAACCCTGGTTAAAATCTGACCTCACCCTCTCTCTCCTCTCTCTCTTTCTCTCTTTCTCTCTCTTGCTTCTGTGTATCTGATTCGAATACTCTAGAACACGTAATTTGGGCCGCTGGATCGGTGGACTCTTGGCCATCTTGGACCGTGTGATGAAATTGGTCCACGGTGTGGTGACGTGGAGATAAGGGACTGGGTGATGACATGGCATTTCTCACCGTCGCTTTTTAATTTTTTTTTTTTTTTACAGTTTCTATGCCGGTCTGATGGACGAATCTCTCGAGCCCACGGATGGGTCAAAAGCTGGGTTTGATGTTTGTATGACGAAATTGACCCTGGAAAATGCACGCCACCGCTGCCCCTGGAGAGTGGGAGTGGCAAATTTTGCTGCTGCGGAATCTGGGTAACTTGTGGGGCCGGGTATGATAGTACATGTGTTGCTTTTCGGTGGACTGATCGTACGGTTTCAAGGGATTCAGACCATCTCCAATCGTCCAACCGAGAGCCAGGTTAAGTATAATCCTATCATAAAAAAATCATTTTCAACCGAGGGTTAAAATTTTATATGATCAAACATAATTTATTATTTTAATTGAAATATTATGATTACTTAAATTAAATTACCTCAATAATTTTATGTTATGGATTGTCAATAATTTTCATGTTGTTAAATGTTTTTAAAAAGAAAATTGTTATTCGCATTCCAAAAATCTCGTTTTGCATTCCAAATTTTCTATAATTATAAAGAAAATTATATTTATGAGGAGCGTATAATGAAATTTTTAGAGTGCTAATAATAGTTCTCTTTAAAAATGTTGTTAAAAAAATGTTGTTTAATGTTACTTAATGTTATTTAGTGTTGTTTAATATTGTTTAATGTTACTTAATGTAAAATAAAAAATAAAAAATCAAATATGATGTCATCATAACGTCACATGTGCCCCCGCCCCAAGCCGGTTGGCTCATTTGGGAATCCCGGTTGGCCCTTTGGCCCTTTTTTGTCCAGTGGAGCCCACAAGCCCTTTGACCTAGCCCTTGGTTTGAGACGATTTTCGGCCTATTTTCGAGCCTTTGGACTCTTCAGTTGGAGATGGTCTCAGAGAATTTATTGGATTTCTTCTTTTCATTGGAAAGAGAATTTGTGGATTTCTTTTACATTTTGTTAATTTTTATTCGTTGATCTCTTTTAATTCATTTGAATTGACGGTTGAAAATTGAAAGAGGTGTGAAAAGTAAAAATGAGTCTGTGGATCGCACTACTGTCTCATTTTCGGATCAATAGTGTATTTACAGATGGGTAATGCGGTAAAATAATTTTTTAGAACAAAATTGTAAACATGTTACTTGTTATCAATAGGGAAGAAGTGAGTTTTTAAACACTTAATTTGAATCTCAATAACCACATCATATGGTTTATTGTGGTTTGATAGATGATCTCCATAAAATTACCCAATAAAATTGCTCTATAAATCGAGTATGAAGCAAATTTCAGAAGGAAGTAATTAGGTTTTTTTTTTTTTTGCTAAGATTGGTATAAATCGAAAGAAATGAAGAAATAAAATACCATACAAACCCTAAAAATAATAATTGAATCCAATCTAGATATTTTTAAGCCCGTAGTGCCGATGTATGCTTCGAGCAACTTTAGTTTTTGGAGCGGGAAACATTGATCAAACAAACCTGATTAAGTTCAAATAAATTTTATCTTTTGAATATTACGGATAACATATTTTCGTTTTGAAGTGCTAAATGTGTTCTCATGCTTGTCACACTCAAAGATTCGCCAATATGGTGGCTAGTAGATTGCCCAAGTTGGCCTTGTTTTTTGTTGGATAGTGTTACCCGATCGGAGGCCGAAATTTGACAGTTGTGTGCGAGAAGTAAAAATGAATGCGTATAGCACTACCCTTTTTGTTTGAAGATCCTTCAAATGTAATCGAATTTGCCCTATTTGAACTTTGTACTTTTTCTTAAGACGCTAATAAAATAGCTATCGTTTCACCAAAAAAATAAAAAAAAGATCAATGGGAAGATAAAGTCGAACACTATTCCATTTTAATACATTCTTCCATAATCCTTGTCAATTACTACTTAATAAAAATTGACCGATAATTATGATTCCTTTATGGAGAATCAAACTTTGCATGCAAATGAGCAGATTTCAGTTTCAAGCTGTGGAAAGGTCCCCTCATTTTGGTTAACCTCTCAACTTCTCAAGCAAAAATTTCCATGACATGCAATGCAATTGATCTTTCAATTCCAAGTTGCATATCAACTGCCTTGAACATGCAAGAATCTGTAAGACAGAATGTGTGTTCGAAGTCTATGAAGTATCTATTTGGGACCAGTTTCCGAAAGATGTATGGAACTTGTGTGTGTTGATTTGTACGCTTATGCGTCCAGTTATACACGTTCCAACCTGGTTTCGTATGAAAATTCTTCATTGAGATATATGACCTCAAAGTTAACAAGCATGCAAATATATTTTAGAATTTATTTACAACGAATGAATTAGTATGAAATGAGTATGAGCATTGTTTTCATTGATATATCGAGCAACTAACGGAAAATTGTTTAGTTCGTGATGATTCATTCACATATTTGATGTAGAACAAATAGCCGAGTAGATTGAAGAGGAAATAAACCGTTGGAAGACAAAAAGACACAACGGGAATTTGCAAATTTGGTGTCCGAGCTCTGATTTGGGCCCATCATACTTCTTCTGAAAGAGAACGATGTCACGGTTCAAACTCACTAATTTGTTGTGACATAAGATAGATTTTAGCAATCCGAAACCGTTTAGGCTTCCAAACTACGTGTTAATTTCTATAATAAAAATTAGACCTTCCGTTATTCGCTTTGAGTTATTCTCAGGGAGTTGTACTCCGTTTATTTAAAGCCATTAATTGCTTCGTTGTAATCATCTTTCATCAATTAATCAAATAAAAAAATTTGGGATTTCTTTAAAAATACTTGTAAATTCCAGACTTTAGGTTATTCAATGATTTATCTTTCAACTTCGTACTACGTCGATCTTATCTATTCATAATTTCTTCAATTCGAATTAAATGAACATGTCATCACTTTATTTAGTTTACATCATCTTCAGAATGGGATAGAATCCACGATTTCATCATCTTGTTAACTGGATAACGACAAAGATTTTAATATAAAAAAATTTCTAAATTACGTTTTCGGTTTTGGAGGAGAGCAAGGACGGCGATATTAGAGCAACATTAAACTATAAATTTAAATAAAGTAAATACGACACTTCACACATAGCAATTTTTTTTAATTTTTTTAATTTTTTTGAACAAACGATATTTTTTATACTAAAAAGAAAGATGGTGGATTTAACCTCATAATGTGCTAATAATAATGTGATTCAAATTCATCATTGAAAAAAATCAAACCTAAAACCTCTCATTTATAAATAAAAATAAATATCACTTAATCGTAATACTAAGTTATCACTCATAGGAATTAGCCGTATGACTCGATTACAATATTAATTAATTAATTGAAAAGTTTAAGAAAGGTAGGGCCGGCACATGGGGCTCCGCTACAAAATTCCTCTCCTTCTCAATCAATCCAAATCCCCAAAGACTGCAGTCGACACACGTGATGGTGACAACGAAACTAATAATTACTTTAAAATCCGACTTGTCGATATTATCCTTGCCACCTGCATGTTTTTTAGTACAATTTTCATCTAATTTTTTATTTTTTGTTTCTATTTTTTATTACAAGTGGTGATATTATACGGCATCGTGCTCTCTACTACCGTTTTAAGGGTGTTTTCTACTACGATTTTGTTGTATTGAACAATTCTACCCAATCACTAAAATGTTTTTGTAAGTATTCTCGATACTTAAAAAGGGATGTATTCTTAATTTAATTGGATGCATATTAATTTTAAGTATTAGCGGTTTAGAATCGACACAAGTTCATGTCTAATAGATTGCTTAACACATCAAGTATTAGTAATGCATGTTTAAGTGACTGTATTCTATTGATGAATTATGAAATCTGATTACTTCAAGAATTGCTTATTAATTTGGTTTTATGCAATTGAATTTGCTGAGTTTATATATTCGATGAAGATGCTAAATTTTATAGATAGAAGAGATTCGATATGATGTGATTTTTTTCTTTCTATCAATCAGTATTTTGTTTATGTGAAATGGACATTGTGCTACAAACCTTTCGTGGGGTTGAAGAAAATTATATCCATTATTTAATTTTGGATTTAGAAGCTGTGAATGCTAAAAAGTTAAATAATAATATCTTGCCATACTTCTGATTCGTAGAACATTTTCGTCCACATTCGTTGGGCCATATTTTATCTATCCATTGCTAATCAGATAGCGGACAAACTAATGAAAGTGGATGCCCATAAACAAGCCATATCGCAGAGCCACACCGGTTTGCCCACCGACCGGATACATTGGATTTGCGTATCCCTACCCTAAAACCCAAAAGGATCATCTTTGATTTCGTGTCTGTTCATCATATATCGTGCAGTCAGTTTTTGTCAGATATTATTTATGTTTAATTTTAAATAAAAATATTTAAAATAATTTTTGACCGTACGATATACGATGAACGGATATAATTCACAGATTCCAATGATCCTCACAAAGATGATCCCGCGACGATCCAAATTCCTAAACAAATATAGTGGACAAAATCCCAGTCAATTGCATCCTGCCACGTAACACCCAAAGATTCTCCTGTTTCATCAAACCAGTGGCGCCGTCTGATTGGTTGGCCAGTGTCACCGTCTACGAGGGTGCACATAGGGTTTCCGGTGGGCGTTGAGCGCACATGGATTTGGAATTTTTAAGGGTCAGAGTCAGAGACGGGCAGAACAATTTGTCGAAACAACCGGGACTTTTACTGCTTGTTTTGTTGTTCAGAGCCCGTTCTTTTAGGCCGTGTTGGGTCGTCATCTTTGTTATCGTGTACTGTTCACGTGGATCAACCTCCATGCAGACGAGAGTGCCTCAACCTTTGTGTTGCATATCGAGATTTAAAAAGGAGAAAATTAATATGAGGTCTTTAATTTTAATGTTCATTAATTAATATCTTATCAATTTTAATATTTTGATCAACGTTTATAGTATTAATATATTAATGAATTACATGTAAGTTACATAATTTTTATAATAAAAATTAGTAATTGATTTAGAGTTTTAATACTCATACCCTTATTAAAATCCTAATTAATTTTTAATTCAAACATTTTCAAAATAAAAAATAAAATTTGTACCTATTAAATTTTTATAAAAAAAAAATTCAATTTTTTATTCTTATATGTACCCATTCTTAAATATATCAATTTGTTATATGAAAAATGTACCTTTTTAAAAATATAAAATGTACCCATTTTTTAAATAAAATTCATTCAATCTTTTCTCTAATCCATTTTTTAAAACTTAAATGGGTACATTCTATTTCCATGATCTGAGAATGTATACATGTCAAGTTTAATAGAAGAAATTTAATAATATTATTAAACCTAATATCTTTTTTTTTTTGGTTTTTGAAAAATGTACTATGTTTTGGTATAATAATTTTTTGGTTAGTTTTGATGAACATACCCATATATATATATATATATATGTATATATATAGATATATATATATATATATACACACACACAATATATTGGAGAGTATAATTTATCTTTAATATTTTTAATCCCATAAATTATGAGTTTTATTTAAAATCTCATTAATATAAATAACTACAAATTTCATTTTTAATTTAAAAATATAATAAACTACATGGAAATACATTATTAACTTCAGTCAAAAACTAAAAATCACAAAGGTTTCAGCCAAAGAACATTGGTAGTTAGGAACCGCATTCAAAGTGGCCCTTTAAAAAATGATTGAAGGGTTATGGTCATGTAATAATCAAACAATTTTAAATTCGATTTTCATGAATTACAAACTCGATCGTTTAATCGCGACCGACTCATTCAATGATATAGCATATTCTCACTATAATAGTGTTGTTCGAAGAAAAGCGTTTCGGTATAACTCTCAAAATCACTTGAATTTGTATTAAAAATTTGACGTACTTATTACAAAGTGTTTGTAAGGAGAAGCACATCGGAGAGAAACATTTCCAAACGGACGACCCTAAATTAGCATATATACAAGTACTTTCAGTGTTGTTGGGGACCTTTTCATCAACGAAAAAAAGTTATCAGGCTAAAATTGCGTTCTTATTGACCTGTTACCCAATTTTCCATTCTAAAAGGATAAAATATATACATTACAGTAGATTTAATCATGCAGAATTGACTCAAAACGAGTAAGCTAGGTTTCCACACATTTTTACTTTAGTTTACAGAAGTATGTTGACTTATGAGTTCGGTATAATTAATCTTAGTACTGGTTTGATATTGAGGTGCTTTTATAGAAAATGGAAATAAAAAAGGCTGAGCTCAAAAATGTGTTTGGTAAACACTTAAAAACAACTTATTTTCATAATTTTTGATGAAAAAAAATTGAAAATGTGAAGTAGCAAAAATGAGCTTATTTTCACAGCACAGCAGAAACAAATTTTTTTTTTCAAAGCACAGTAATATCAAACCAGCCCTTAATCTCCTAAGGAATTCTGCAGGTACATGTTTGATTGCTACTGCTAGCTAAACAAATATAGTTCCCAAGATATTGATTTACAAGTATTCCCATACCTTTTTTTTTTTTTTTGAAAGCTAGGAATTCACATTCCAAGGCTAAGAAGCTAAACAGATACAAGAAAGCCAATTCCAGGGCAAACACCAAGGAAGACCAACCAAGAATAAAAGCAGTGAAAGGGGATGAGACCAACAGACACTTCAACCAAGTAAAAGTGTCACCCCAAACACCACCAAAAAACCACTAATGAGGACATGATAGGCCATCATTACATAAGACATACACTAACGAAGATGGGGGCCTATCGACCCACACAAAATTACACATCTCCGTAAAACCAGCCTACGCGAGAGCATCCGCCGCCAAGTTGGCTGATCTTGGTACCCAAGACCATCGACAGTTCTGGAAAGACTCACTCAGCCTAAGAGCCCTTGCCAAGAAAGGGTAAGCCTCCCAACTGCCATTATCAAGAGAACCACGAAGACAAGAAATCGCTTCAAGAGAATCTGATTCAATCATGGCAGAGCTCACAATCTTGGTGGCCAAACAAACGTCACAATCTAATCTACCGTCGTTAGTTGGAACATCCACTCGGAACCAATTTAGTCAAGCTTATACCGAATTAAAACTTAACAAACAAAGGTGATTGCTATGATTCTCAACAAACAAAGGTGGTAAGGAAGCAAATCGAATAAAGCTTTTAAAATGACTGAATCCGTTTTAAAAAAAAATGTTTTTGGGTTCCAAAAGCACTTAAATACTTCTCACAAGAAGCTCTTATAGATTGGTTCCAAAAACATTTTCACAAAAACGTTTTCAGCCATTTTTAAAATAGTTTCAAATGAGCCTTAAGTCTATAAGGACAAGGTAACCTAGATTTATTTTCTTTCAAAGGCTAACTTATGACATAAATTGGATTTACATATAACTACTCTAAATTATGGCTCGTTTGGAAGTACTTTTAAATGACTAAAAACGTTTTTGGGGAAATTGATTTTGGATTCCAAAAGCATTTTAAATGTTTTTTGGAAGAAGCACTAGATATATGCTTCTTACTGGAAGCATTTAAAGTGTTTTTCTAGTGTCCATTTGATTACTAAGGATTAATTTCAAAAATATTTTTACCAAAACCACTTTCAGTAATTTTAAAAGTACTTCTAAACGAATCGTTAAGGGCTGATTAGAAAGAAGTAGGCCATACACAAGGTGTTAGTGGCTAACACATGTACCAAAGTCTAAAGCCCACCTAGTAAGTTATGGGCTGATTAGTGATGATTATGCGTAACTCGGTGGGCTCGGTTTAGGCTTACTAACTTGTGTGTGATCAAGGCTTTGTTCAGGTCATGTAGCAATATGTAGGCAAACACAAGCTCAGTCAGCCTAAGTTGAGCACATTTTAAGAAGGAAAATGATACAAACACATTTTTCAGCTTTTCGTCGGATGCACATTGGGATCAAGATAGTCTTATGATCATATGAAGTTCGAAAAATATACATGTGAATGTTTTAAATTCTTAGAATATTTGGTACGAGTCTATTTTGTACCTACCAAGTGTTTGATGTAATACTTGCTAGACATATCTCGACAGACTGCATCGATAATACTCGATAAATTCTCTCAATATCACTAATCAGATTGCTTCAGCATATGTCGATATCTGTTGACATTGCACAATATGGTTTGGTTGACGACAATAAGCCCACCAAGTGTTCAACGAAATGCCTTAGTGAATGAACTGAAATTTATTTTTTTTGCGCTTGGCGTTGTTTCTATTTAAAAAATTTGGATCTTTAACACTAGGATCTCCAAGATTCAAATCTTGAATCAGCCACTACTTCTCACACCTTGTTGTTTAATGTTTTCTGTTACTTTCTTTGATTTATTCAATTCAACAATCACAATAAAAAAAGTGTGAGAAGTTAAAAAAAGTTTGTGAAAATCACCTCCTTTTCAAAGAAATATTTTCCCAAGCAACACATCTATGAGGTTTTTTTTTTTTGTCAAACAATATATTTTGTTAAATTAGTCACTAACATAGTTTGAACTCACGCCGTCATGTAAAGGCTTAACACATTTTCAGCACTACACTGTGGGTTTGAGAAAGATTATAATCTTAGCTTTGGTCGTACATCCATCGTGACCATTAATCCATCAACCCTCATAGCCTGCCAAGTAGGAAAAAGAAAAGAGAAAATAATAAATAAATCAATCAATCAAATAGAAAATTAATGAAAGGGGTATCAAATATTTACATTTTAATAAAAAAAACCACCTAGTAACTTTATTGTAAGATCCCACATCGTCCAGGGGTGAGGATCCTGTAAGCCTTATATGTATATTCTCATCTCTACCTAGCACGAGGCCTTTTGAGAGCTCACCGGCTTCGGGTTCCATAGAAACTCCAAAGTTAAGTGAGTTCGCGCAATAGCAATCCTATGATGGGTGACCCACTGGGAAGTTACTGTGTGAGTTCCAAGAAACAAAAATGTGAGGGCGTGGTCGGGGCCTAAAGCGGACAATATCGTGCTACAGCAAAGTCGAGCCCGGGATGTAACAATTTGGTATCAGAGCCAATCTTTGATCGGATGTGTACCGATGAGGACGTCGGGTCCCTAAGGGGGGTGAATTGTAAGATCCCACATCGTTAAGCAGTGAGGATCTTGTAAACCTTATATGTATATTCCTATTTCTATTTAGCACGAAGCATTTTGGGAGCTCATCGGCTTCGGGTTTCTTCGAAACTCCGAAGTTAAGCATGTTCACGCGAGAGCAATCCCATGATAGGTGACCTACTGAGAAGTTCTCGTGTGAGTTCCCAGAAACAAAACCGTGAAGGCGTGATCGGGGTTTAAAACGGACAATATCGTGTTACGGCGGAGTCAAGTCCGAGATATGGTGGGGTTTGGGCGGGGATGTGACATTTATTTAATATTAAGAACAAAAGAATAATTAAAAAAAGAAAAAGAAAAAAAACCAACTTGCGCTGGGGTGCGTACCTCTTCCACACTCCACTTTTTTTCTCCCATTATCAGCTACCTATTGTCAGCTACATTAATAGATTTTTTTTTGGGCATAGAATAAGAAAAATAATTTAAATTGAATTACATTCTCCAGTTTTATTTTTTTGGTGTTGTTTCCCAAAAGTAGTTATGATGATGATAAATTTTTCAATGTACCCGGAACACAGGTGGTACACTAGATACAAGTTGTGAGATTTTTTGTGTTAAAAAATTAATAACATAAAAAATAAAATTTTCAACCACTTACATAATAACACGTGGTATACCATTTGTATTATTGGTGCAAAGAAAAATTTCTCTAGGATGACACCCAAACTCAAGAAATTGGATGGAGAGCTACATTTGTTATTGTAGGTATGTAAAAAATATAACGAAATTTTAATTTGGTAATTGAAAACAGCTTTTTAAATATAATTATTGAGAACATAATATTCTCAAGGTTTTGATCTAAATAGTCACTTTTGGGTTCATCATTTTTGGCACAATGGGTACTTTTACATGACAAAAAATGGTCTAAGTTTCAAACCTTATGAATCTGAACCAAGAATTAAACACTATTTATAAAACTTCATCAATAAGTAGACACTATTCATGAAACTAAACCAATAAGTACACACTATTTATAAAATGAGACCAATAAGTAGACACTAGTTATGAAACGAAAACAAGAATTAGACATTATTTATAAAACTAAACCAATATGTGAAAACTATTTTTGAAACTGGACTATATACTATTTATGAAACTGGAGTAAGAATTAGACAATATTTATGAAACATGACCAATAATTAGGTACTATTTATGAAAGTGGACCAATAACTATACACTATTTATGAAACTAGACCAAGAAATAGACACTATTTATAAAATTGTACCAATTGCTATACATTATTTATGAAACTGGATCCAATAACTAGACACTATTTATGAAACATGATCAAGAACTAGACACTATTTATAAAAGTGGACAAAAAACTAGGCTCTATTTATGAATTGGACCAACAAATAATATAGTACCGTTCAGTTTCATAAATAATGTTCATTTTTATAAACAATGTACATGTCCTTCTCTTTAGGTTTTTTTTTTGTTTTATTTTAAATCGTGTCATTTTCATTAAAATTTAAGTTTTTTTGTCATTCTTATTACAATTTAAGGGTTTTTCATTAAAATTCAATTCTTTTTTATTAAATAAAGTTATAGTATGATTTTTTTGTTAAAATAAACTTAGCCCAGGTTATTTCGATGAAAGTTCACTAGATAAAAAGCAAGCCCACTTAAGTGACCTCACCGGAAGCACGTGAGGTCACCCACAAGCTAATGTCTGCTCCATCAAGTTCTCGCGTAACCGGAGTCACGGTGGTTACAAGGCACTGACAGAGACAGAGCAGAAGCCAACATCAGTAGCTGCCTCCCCTCAACTAAACCGCCGGGGTTCCTCTGCCGGCAGAAAACCCGAAAAAACCACCCCAACCCAATTCTCCGCCGTCTTCAATTTCGCAACCAGCCACCTCAAATCTCCAATTCCGGCGCCGAGCATAACGTATCTGCGATTTTCTTATCCGGGTATTTTTCAGATTTGTCCATAAAGTATTGGAATTTAAATCAGGACCCATCGGAATTCACGTAGAGGAGGATGAGAACCGCCGCGAAAAGCAACCAGGAGGAGGATGAGTACGACGAGGAGGAGTTTGGCTCCAGGAAAGAAGGTCCTTCTTCCAATTCCAACAGCAAAGGTGACATATTTATAACCACCTTGTTTTCGATCATGGTTATCTCGAATTTGTAGATCCAACGTTATAATTTGAGGATTTACTACATTGGCAATTGTAATGTTCTTTGTTTGATTGGAATTTGAGTACGAAATATTTCACCTTTACTGTTTTTAGCTATGTCTTTCCCTTTGATTTTATGGGTGTTTTGAGAGAAGCATGCATTTCTGTTTTCTAATTTGGAATTCTGGATTTTGTACATGGAAACTAGATGCCAAGAACAACGATAAGGCTAGTGCTATTCGATCGAAACATTCAGTCACAGAGCAGAGGAGGAGGAGCAAGATCAATGAGAGGTAAGCTTTATGTGCATCTGTTATTCAGCAAATGCGCATTTCGAAATTTACTTTGGCAAATTGGTTCGAAACAGAAAGGGCAGGGGAGTTTATTCGTAGGACATTGCGCACTATTTACCTATTGGATTGGTGTTATTAGTTTGACAGTGCTTTTGATGTTTGTACGGATGGTACTTTAGCAGCTGATTAGTTGATGATGGTGCTAGTTTAGCCAATTACTTGTCGCCTTGCGAATATAACTTATTCTGTTGAAACAAGTCCTTTACTTGATTAGTTCATCTTCTTTAGGGTAGATAAAGTTTGAAGTTTCCATGGTTTTCATTTAACCATCGGTCACATGGTCATTACATCATAGATGTTGAAGCTCTGGTGTTACGGTTGGTAAGCCATGGCATTAGGTGTTGCTTTTACAAGAAAAGTGTAATTGGTTTAGTCAGTTGTCAATTTACTTGTCAATAGAGCTTGAGGGAGCTTAAATTTTTGTTTCAGATTCCAGATATTGAGAGATCTAATACCCAATAGTGATCAGAAAAGAGATACAGCATCATTCCTGCTAGAGGTATGTTCTGTAAATGCGGATAACTGTGTAAGTTGTCAAACTTATTTTGAAAGCACTTTGTAAGCTTACTTGGTTATTTCTCATTTTTTTTGCAGGTGATCGAGTATGTCCAGTATTTGCAGGAAAAAGTCCACAAATATGAAGGTTCATACCAGGGTTGGAGTCCTGAGCCCGCAAAGTTAATGCCATGGGTAATGTACTGAATCTTGGGTACTTATATAGTCCGGGTGTAAGGTACTATGTTCACCTGAAAGCACAAAGGCAGGTGTTAAATAGCTGTATATGTGCATACTTGAGAAATAGGGTTGATCTATGCAATACTGCGGAGCATCTGACTGCTTACCGTCCTGCATAAAGCACACTATAATTCCTTTCAAGAGTATATAATCATTTATGCCCCTACTTGGTCTAAGAAGTTTTGGCAACCTTTTTCCTTTTTGGAATTGTTATTGGTTGCATAAAAAGTTTATTAATTGGGTAATTATGGGATGGACTCGATTGTTGTTACGGTGGAATCGTATTAAAGTTAAACTGCTACAATTTATGTTTTCTGGTGGATAAAGACAATGACCGTAGCTTCTGAATATGACAGTTTCTTGTCAAAGATACTTTTGGATCTAACATTTACCCCCTTCATGAAACAGAGAAACAGTCACTGGCGTGTTCAGAGTTTTGTTGGTAATCCTCAGGCCATAAAGAGTGACACTGCACCAGTGTCACCATTTCCTGGAAAATTTGATGAAAATAACATCTCTATCAATCCGAACATGCTGGGAAACAGCACACCGAATCCAGTAGAATCTGACCCTAGCAGGGATGTTGCCTCCAAAATAGTGGATCGGCAGCCTGAGATAGTGAACAAGGGGATTCCTCAGCCTATGCCTCTACCAAACATTACTCCCCCGGTCAGAAGTGATGGTGTGCTTGCCCATCCCCTGCAGGGACAAATTTCTGATGCTCAATCAACTCAGTGTCCCACCACTAGTGCTAGTGATGCACTGAGCCAACACGAGGGGCTGACAGTTGAAGGAGGAACAATAAGCATCTCAAGTGTTTATTCACAAGGGTGAGTACTCAAACTATATTTATAGAACCACCACTTTGAGAAACATCGGAATTAGAACATACTATGAGTCTCATTTAACTTTTGGAAATATTTGCCGTACTACGTTTTGCTTTGATCCATTTACTATTGTGACTCCGGACCTTATTATTGATCACATTTGCTTAAGTTGTTTGTATATTATCTTAGTGATACAGTGTACGTCATGCATTTTCTTGATCAGTTTCTTTGCTTCTGAGTTCTAACTGCCCAATTTATGAACAGGTTATTAAACTCTCTGAGCCAAGTGCTGCAGACTGCAGGTGTTGATCTGTCGCAGGCTAGTATCTCAGTGCAGATTGATCTTGGGAATCGTGCGAACCGAGGGCTGTCCTCTGGAACACCTGCTTCTAAGGTATATGTTGGGTATTGATGACCTGGAATAGTATAAGTGGTTCCATTTATTTGCTTTTCTTTCCACTGCCTGACCACTCTCTCCGTTAACCATCTTTCTAAACCATGCGGGTCTGTTTATTTCAAATTACAACACTCCTTCCATCCATTCCTATGGATTTGTCAACCTGTATGGTTACGCTACAAGGGACTGTGCTAAGGTTTTTCACTCGTTCTCACAGACAGGAAAGATAAAGTCTCAAAATTTTTATTGCTTTCCAGGATAATGAGAATCCCCATTCAAGCAATCAGACGATGGCGCATTTTAGGGACGCTGGCAGTGGAGAGGACTCCGATCAAGCTCATAAGCGCCTCAAGACATAAAACTAGTGTGGAATCTCCTTATTCTCCGCCGTCACCCATATTTTCACTCCTTTATTCTGCTTTGGGATGTCTTAGTGTCCATCTTCTGGTTAGTGTACATGCAGTGCCTTGGTTTTTTCCTCTACATATTTCATTGAACACATGTTGAGAACAATTTCCCTCGGTTATAGATTTCTTTGAGGAAGGAACCCGTGTTAGGAGATGCCGTCACCCATATTTTAGTTTTATCGTACATAATTGTTTCGAATGTAACAATTGGAGCCATTCAGGTGCCATTTCGTGGTAATAAAGTTGTTAGTTCGTGTCTTGAGGATTATTTGTTGGGTAATGCTAGAGAGATCAATTTTTTTTTAAACCTAATTTACAAACCGAATGATGTGGTTGTAGATAATTGAATTACTAATTGTCGATTAACGTGCTTGTTTCTTATTGGTGACACGTCATTTGGTTTACAAATGAAGTTTAAAATTATGTTCTTCCTAGCATTATCCTTATTTGTTTAGGGCAAACATTGGCATGCTTGCATCAGTGGCAAGGATCATTCAGTCTCGACGGACTGCGTGGTGGAACATCACAAAACCCTAATCTTCTTCTATCTTCAAATTTCAAAGAAAATATAAATAAAAGAAAAGTTATTTTACATTTAGTGATGCTGGCTAGGGAAGTGGAATCCAAGGTACATACCAACCACGCTACCCAATTTTTGGGTAGGGGTGTCTACGTCGTTCGTTGAGCAACTTTTGGGCACCTTTTTATAATAATATGATACTTCTTATATTTTGGTCCGACACTGATCTCACGGTGTGAAAGCTACACTAATCAGACATGTTCACCAGAGTTTATCTCCGCTATATCACAGACCTTTTGGTTTTTAAACAATTTGTGGCAAACATTCCTGGGGATTGCCATAGAAATATTCTTCTTCCTTAGGCTTGCCGGGAATCTCCAATCTTGGAGCTGGGCTTCCCATGCGATCAGCATGCACCGTCAATGCTAATGTGCCAAATTTCATGATTGAAAACAAAGAGTAATGGGGATTAGTAAAATCGTTTTAGTGCATTTAACAAAAGTTGTGGGATAATTTTTTTATAGGGAGGGGAAATCGAACTTGGATACATGGCGACACATTGTCCTAGTTAACTCATTTTTTCTTTTTAAAAGGTGATCAGCTGGTAGGTTCGCCGTAACAATCCACCATTTCGAATGCTGGGAAGACTCGCAAACAGATGCTTTATAGCCTCATCTTGGTCACCATCATGTGATTCATCAGTACTAGAAATCGAACATACAACGTGCCATGTGAAATAGGAGTTTGAAGTTCGTCCCCAACCACCAAGCCACTCCATGGTGGTTTGTCCTAGCTAATTTGACTATGCTAAGATGTGCTGACAAAGGATCTGTGATTTCATCTTTAACCTCGGGCATGTGAATCTAAATATTTTGAGCAAATTAAGGGCACCTTATTTCAGCCTTGAATATTTGGATTATCGCCACCTTTCCAGCTTACTGTACTTTACATGGATATGGTACAAAACAAGTAAAACGTGTCATATGACATTTGAGAGAGAGATAACACAACTCGTAATAGGTCCCTATCGTCAAATAATTTCAACCTGAAGAAAATTGGAAGGTGTATGACCATCCATCAAGAACTTCAGTAAATATTCACCGTTTTTGTTACTGTAAGCCAAATTATCTTTCATGTAACAGTTCTCGACTCCTTGGATTTGGAAACTAGGTTCAACGTTAATCTCCTTTAAAGACATGGTATGCTCCGGTCACCAAGAAAATGGTGAATACCTTAACTGAGATAAGCTTATCACTCTATCTTTAACGAAAACTTTCGATCAGTCCCCTTACTGCAGACAAGAAGCCAATGGGTCAATATTACAAAGAGGCGAAAATGGAGGAGAGATACGAGGAGGATTGCACGAAAATTCCCTGAAGTTACAGTACTTGATCAGAAATGCTCTCATTGTCTGCAGATGTTAGTGAGTCTTGAACTAACTCAAACCCTCAGCAAAATACTGCCTGCCTAGTAAATTCCATCCCCTCGAGAGCTCAATCACATAGAGCGCGCGATAGAATTGCAGGAAGAAAACGTTCACACTCTTCACCAGGGAATCCAGCCAGTCCCTTTGACTTCCTCTGAGACCACTGCCCATTGCACCGCATATCTTATTTTTCGATCTTCAGCAACCCCATAGCTTTGAATAGAAATGCATAATCATAAGCAGCTTCCTCACATTGAGCATACCGTCCACCTTCGCCAAAATGTCCTCCAGCCATATTTGTCTTCAGAATGACTGAACGTGAACAACAAGGACATGTACTCTCTCGAACTTTGGCCACCCACTTGGCGGCTTCCCAAAACCCAACCCTGAGAAATGGATGTTAAATGCAACCAGAGTAAGTATATGGAATGTGTGTGTGCCTGGATTTGTTACTGCATGTAACTAGGATAACAAAAGGCACAAGATGAATATACCTTGAGTCATGAAGGGACGCTGTAACAAGCATTGAAGGGTAGCAACTGCCTTGAGAAATGTTATCATATGGTGAATAAGTGAAGATAAGCTCAAATTCAGACTGTATCTGAGGATTGCCGAATTCTTCATAATCCAGAATGGTGAGAGGCAAACTAGGATCCATTAAAGTGTTGCATATATCAAGGAATGGAACCTGACAAAAATATCACCCAAACATCAGTACCAAGAATGTAATACAAAGGTAAACATAATGCACTTCTTTTCTACTATAAAAGAAAAAAGATAACGAGAACTACTGAAGTGTTGATGGACGGGAGTCCAAGTTCATCAAATCAGAATAACAAAAAGAAGAGACTGGTTGTTGGCTTTAAAAACTAACCTTCAAAATAGAAGCTCGAAAGAGATCTGGGTACATATTGATAGTTGCTCCAACAAGAAGGCCTCCAGCACTATGTCCAATAGCACCAAGCCGATCTTTATGTACGTATCCCTCTTCAATCAAGTAGTTTCCACATGATACAAAATCATATATTGAATTCAATTTAGTAAACCTAGTGCCAGATTTATGCCATGAAGAATCTGCACCACCACCACCCCTGCCCACACAACCACATCGAGTTATTTAACAGGAAAACAAAAAGGATTCACAAGTTAAACAGCACATTTGTTCCAGCTAAGAAAGTAGAATCACTTTCAAAAACATATATAATTTTGAAATGACTAAAATTAAATCATCACAACTATTTACATGATATCATGTAGCTTTGTTGTCCGGTTATAATTCATTTGAAGCAAAAGAAAAGAAAAGGAGACCAACCTCACATCAGCAAATGCCACGACCCATCCCCGATCAAGTAAACACAGGTGCTCTGCACACCAGCTTTTATCTAAAACCTCCCCATATGCTCCATAGCCTTTCAGAAGGCCAGGCGACTGACCCTTATCCCAGGCTGTATGAGAGTACAATATGGTCAACGGAACTCTAACACCATCATGGGAGATAACCTCCTTCCTCACACAGCAGTATTCATCAGAATACTCCTTCCATCTCTGTGATTCACTTATCTGGACATCCTCCTGATATTGTGAGCCAAAATTTTTATTCAAATCGAGCTGATTAGTTGGTGGGAATGTTCTATCATAAAAATCCCTCACTTCCTCTTGTTGCACAATTGAGAATCTCCTGCTCGACATGTCGTAGTCAACAACTACATCAGGCATCTGCAAGTTAAAAAAAAGGACAAAGAATCAAACGAACAAGAATGTCAAACTAAAGTGTATAAGTTATTAAACTCTAAAATCAAGCTTAAAAAGTATACCACTGGAGATGAAAGCACTGCACGGTATACTGAGTTATGGAAATCATGGTTTGAACCTGGAACAACATTACATAAGTTTGAGGGCATAGCGAAAAACCATGGATCAAGATCTTCAATCTCCAATTGGTGCTGGAATCAAGTCAATAAAAGTAGCAGATTAACGACAAATACTTTGTATGTGGAAGAGATAAAGGTTAACTCTATCAATGTAACATTTTATTTTTAAGTTTTTCATAAGGATTTGACGTAAACTAGGAGTGCCGGCTGTCGACTATCTGACGCCCTCCCCCTCCTCCTTTATCTGGGCTTGGGACCGGCAATGTAAGATAAACTTACACAGGCGGAATGGCGTTCTAGGATTCATATAGCTGACCCCACTTAGTTGGAAAAGGCTTTGTTGTTGTTGTTATTGTTGTTGTTGTGTTCATAACCAAAAATGTAACTAAGCAGATAGATAAATACCTTCCAATCAACAAGGACAGGCAAATTAATGGAACACAACACAGAAAAACCCTTCTTGCTGAGAGAAAGGACCAGATGTCCGTCAAACATGTCCATATCTTGTATGCTTAAATCTTCATTTGGAAGGATTATATTCTACAAAAAGAAAAAAGTATGTCAAATGAGAAAAAGGACTCGAAAACATAAATGAGGTTCAGTAGTGAAGAACTCGAAGTACAGATAACATCAGGAAATAGAGAACACCAAGTGTCTGTACTAAGATTCATGAGTAAGAAGAAACTTGACCTGCCAATTAGATGTTGGTAGATCTTCACCCCGGCAGCTAGCTAGGTAATAACCTTCACCAGACCACACCTTATTTTCACTCAAAGGAGCATTTGTAAGAACATAAAATAATCCATGGTGATGTTCAAGAAAATACTGTACACCAGAGACACGCTTCCAAATTCTCTGCAAACCATCTAATGGGTTGGCAGCATCTATCAAATAAACCTGTAAGTTCAGCCACAGAAGTTAGCCTCACCCAAGGAAAATACTTTCAAAGGAAATATCTGCAAAACAATGAAACAGTAAAGTTCCTTCCTCAGAAGAAGTCCTTGAGTTTGAATTGACAGTTATAAACTTGCCATCCTTTGTGCTTGTTATGTCCACACAGAAGCTGGAATTGCTTTCTGTAAATACAGTGATATTTTCAATATCATCAGATCCTAGTTTTGAGCAGCATACTCTGCCAAAACACAAATAGGTAAGATGATATTATCGTCTCGACAGAAAAAGCCATAAGTAACAGAAATAAAGTATGCCTGTAAGGTCGTTGGTTCTCGTCTGATAGCGTATAGAACAGAGTACTCCCATCTTGAGCCCATGCCAAGCTAACAACACCATCCACTCGTACTTTGGGGATAACACATCCACTTCTTAGGTCCTTAATTTGAAGCCTGAACTGTTCATCACCCTTAGTGTCTACTGTGTACGCTAGAAAATGGTGATCTGGTGAAATTCGACATGTGCCAACATGCACATAACCTACAATTAAAGTACATAATTCAGTAATCACGAATACGAAAAGAAGATACCAGGATTAACAACAAAGAAAATGAGGCTATCAACCAACTAGAGCGTAGAATTCAGCAACTATCGACAATGAAAGCATGCAAGTAAAGACAGAAGCTTTCCATATCGCCTTGCAATTTCATTCCAGTCGAGCAAAATCTCCTCCAATCCAAATCCTCCTCTTGCGTATCGGAGAAAGTTCTTAACCCAATCACCTTTTTCAGTTCCTAATCGTCTACAAAGAACCGGGTATTCCATCCCCTCTGGAATGTATTGGTAATACAACCTGCTCAATTTTAACAAACGACATTGGTAAGTTATTTTTAATGTGTATTCCTTTCAAAAGTTGTAGGCTTTTCTTATCATTACACAATGCGGAATCACAAACTTCACTGAAGAACTAAAAACGAAATAGCTATCAAACGAGCCCTAATAACAACGACGAAAAACAGCAATTTCAAATTCACAAACTGCAGCAAACACAAAGAATGCAAATTTTTTGAAAAATACGAAATGGGTAAGGCGGGAAATGGGCAAACCAGGGTCCCCAACGCTCAGGAGGAGTGGAAATCTTGGCGGGCATTCGGCTTTTCATTTCGGAGAAGAGAGTGCGCTGCAGATTTTGAGTGTCGGCCATGAAAGCCTCAGCATATGAGTTTTCTTTGTTGAGATGATCGGCGAGATCAGGGTCGTCGGTGTTGGACATCCAGCGGTAGGGGTCCTGCCACGTTTTTCCATGAGCTGAGACAGCGAAAGGGACTTTCTTGGGGACTGGCGGCGGCGGAGAGGGTTGTGGGGGCGGTGTGGTGGGGTGGGCTCTGCAGAGAGTGGAGAAGGAGGAGGATATGTTGGGGAATATGAGAAAAGAGAGGGTTAAAGAGGAGCCTTTGATTGAGCTTGAGCAGTGGGGTTTAAGGATGGAAGAAAGAAGAGCCATGAAAGCTTAACTGGAAATGGAGGAAGCTCAGAGAGGTAACAACTTCTGCCGGGAAGTAATTAGAATCTTATAACCCCCACTGACCCTATTACTATTTTATTGCTTTTTAGCCATATGTTCATTATATGAAAAATCTCTATTAAGTTGATAGTATTTTTGTCGAACTAACTCCTTCATTTGAATTGATGCTTTCTTCCATTTACCGGAGATTTTTTACTAAAGACCAAAATGATTGACGATGGATAATCTCACAACCACTTGTATGATTAAAAATGAACCAAAATGATTGAAGGTGGACAATCTCACGACCAATGTCAGGAACCAAAATGAGGAATCTCAATTACTCTTTTGGTTAAAGAGCCCTGTTTATTTTATTTTCATAAAACACTTGATTCAAATACAAACGGATTCAAACTTGGAATTCATTCACTCCTCTGACAAAAATGACAATTGATCTAACTCACGTCTGCAACATTCTACTATTTTATAGTCCCGTTATTACAAAATAAAAAATCTGAGATAAATGTGACCAAAACCATGCAATAAGTCAATCATAATAATCAATTATCGAACTCTCCGTCCAAGTGAATCTAGCTTGAGACCTAATTATAAGCCAAGATAAATGCCATACAAGATAATGCTATTAGCATTATAGCATAAAAGAAACAGATAAGACACCATTACAAACATAATCTCCTCTTACGGTCGAAATATATATGTAACATAATCAGGTGATATGTACAAGAAAAAGCAATCGGGTCGACCCATTTGCAGACAAATGGGTACCAATATCCGTCACCGTCTACGGCAAATATAACAAATGAATGACTTCAAATGGCGTCCCACTTCAAGTTTTACAAAGTAATCAATACAACTAAAAAATGAAAAAATTGTGAGACAGAAATACCGCCCGACGTCTTTCGCCTCGGTTTTACTTTGATCTATTTGTTACAGTCTTACAGAAGCTAGTTTTGCTTTCTCCTTCATAATGCCATAGTAGCAATTTCATTCTGTTGCGGTTGTCATTTCTTCGCATGCTTCTCATCTTCAACATCCTGTAAGTTTCCATTAAAATGGCACAAATCATTTGCACGGTACTTTACTTATGGAAAGTTTATAAATAGTTGGTCAAACTAAGCGGGAGGTTTCGTGATAATGTAAAAAACTGACCCCGAAAAATGTAAGATACAATACAACATAGAATTCAAAAAACCGCAAAGAAAGAAGTCTCATAGCTGAACCAATCGGATAAATGAAGCTTACCGAATTGCCAATCTTGTCAAAATCATCATCAAAGCTCCCATCACCATCATCTGAAAGTACAAAATTGTCAACAAACGGAAGAGTAAATTGCACAAGGAAAATCCTAGAAAACGAGGAGATTGTCTCAACAAAAAACTACAAAGGAACTATGGAAGGGTATGACTCTTATGACTAGTAAGGATTTGTTCACAACACAGCTTTACGGGGTACAGATAGACTTTTATCAAAGTACATTGGTGATGAATAAAAAATAATTCTCTCACAAGAATAAAACCAACTTACTATATTGAGGTGAAATATGAAAAATGTGCATCAGTTTTTCATTAAGCATTTCAATCTGTCGGGTTCTGTTTCATGAAATCATTCCTATTAAATGCTTGGGAATTGGGAGTATACAATTTCTAGTTACCATGCCTGCCACCTGCTTGTGTGCCTTCATATTGTGCAGATGTAAGACACACAGAACTCTAACCCCCTACAACCTCTCTTTTGGCCATTACATACCGGTTCAGCGATTTCAACTTCTTAATTGAATAATGACTAAATATAAATAGATATGTGAGTTTAGAGTAATAAGTTGAAAGGTATTAGCATCCTTTAACTTAAAGATGGTGGGAAAGCTCATAGCAGGCATGGCTTGCAAAATCATACACAGGCTACGAGTGAAAAGGTAAAGGAACTATACCTGGACCCCCATCACTGTCTTCAAGATCACCCAAAAGAAAACTATCCAAGTCCTGCTCAGTTGACGATGATTTGGAAACTAAAGGCTTTGTGTTCTTTTCAGATCCTTCTGCTTTGTCAGTCACTCCAACAACAGGTGTTGGCTTCACAATATCATCTTTTAGTTTCTCTGCTTCCTTGACCTTCAATTCCTCCATGTATTGCTTCTCATATCTGATCATAAGTTCATAGTTAGTCACCCATGGAAAAGACTACAAACTGAGACTAAAATTTTCCAAAATCCAGAGCCCTCCCCATAACAAATAAGGTATTTTTAAGCTCTAAACACCCAATAAAAAGTATCTAGATCTATCTATTAAGCTTCCTCTTTTTTAAACATCTTTAAACTTTTCGTGAACAACAGAGTCACAAGTTCGCAACACATGACTATGTCTTACACTAAAACAAGATGACTGCTCGTCTCTTGTTTAAAATTATAATGAGAAAACACACACAATTGCATCAATTTTTCAATAATACTATTGCTCAATTTAAGAACCGCTTAACCAAAACGAACTGCTACTTACGGCGCCACATGACTGCTCACAAGGGTAAAGTATATCTTCCAGAATATTCTTTCTTTCATAACACGCGGGCATAATTCATATCTCAGCCTTGAAATTTCCTACAAGAAAATCAGTATTCTCACGAAGATTTCGACAAGTCCGTAACGGTATCAATACAAACTTAACACATTTCTTCATCAAATTGAGCAATAAATCGGCGAATCAAATTTCGAAATACAGCTAAGATGGATTGCATTGAACTTAAAACTATGTTTGTGTTGCGCTGTATCAGAATTGAATCAGATAGCGAAAATACATGAAATCTTACTTTATTTCCACCTCAAAGATAGTCTCTTTAGCACTTTCCACATTACAAAACTGACCTTAACAGTAGTGAGCACCAAAGTTGCATGTCGCTCCTGCCACTCCGTCAGATCCTTCCTCACATTCGAGGTCGTGGTCGGCACATCGGAGACCTCCGCCGCCGCATCTGAAACAACTCAGAACAACGCACATTCGCTCAATTCAAAGCAATTCAACTGAAATCAACAAACAAACGAACTGAAATCGGCCAATACCCTGGACCGGAAAATGCTTGAAGGTGTCGGAAGTGAGTCCCTTGACAAAATCTCTGAGATCGTCGGTGACACCGAACTTCCTGAGCTCAGACGGCGAGGGCGGCTCAGGGGCGGAGGACGCGGAGGCGGAGTTGACGATCGAGAGCGAGGCGAGCTGGGGAGGAATGATCTCGGAGACGGAGAGGGACTTGATCTGATCGGCCTGCTTGAGCGCGGCCGTCTTGATCTCGTCGGCCTTCTTCGACGCCTCGGCGGCGAACTCGCGGGATCGCTTGGCGGTTTCGGAGACCAGGTCGGTGATCTTGGCGGAGGCGGTTAGGGTTTGGGACTTCTTGGCCGCTTCTTCGGCGAAGGTCCTGGCTCGCTTCCACAAGTCTTCCATCGTCGTTTGATCTCTCCTTTGCCGTTTGGATGTTGATTGGAGAATTATTATCTCCTTTATTTGTTTCGTCCCAGCGTTTAGCTAGTAGCAACTGTGTTTCTCAAGATTTGCCAACCCTCCGAGGTGCTCGAGCGCTACGACGTCGCTTTGGTGGCGCGGCTAATAAACGCCCGTCGTTAACTACCATAAAATCAACCGACCTGTCGTTTTCTTTTGAAAGTGAATGAATTTGAATGATTTTTTTTCCACAGATGAACACGTTTTTACTTTTTATACATCTCTTTTTAATTTTTGTTCTTTATATTTTTCAATTCGTTTAATTCAATGGTCAAAAATTGAGAAGAACGTGTGGAAGGTAGAATATGGTGTGTAGATGGTACCACCAGATAAAAATTGTTTTTTCATTAATATAGTGAATGCGCACATAAAATATCAATTTTCTCACGTACCGCTCTGATTTTGAGCATGATTTGGCTCGTTCAGGTTTGTTATGCAATTCGGATCTAGTCTTCTTTTGAGCAAGCTCTTTTTTATTGTTGTCGGTTGTTAATTGCAGATATAGATGGGTCTCTTAACCTCGTGATATTCTTATATATTCTTTTCTTTTCTTTCAAACTTATGCCTCGTTGTCAACCAAAAAAAAAATATTCAAAGATCAGGGAATGCCTTGACTTCCCTCTTTAGTGTAAATTGATATTCAAAGTTGTTTTGTTGAAGGTTTTCAACCTTATTGTTTCATCGAGATGTACTTTTCCGATCGATCTCTTTCTTTGAAATACACACGCTTATTTCTTTCATTCACAAACAAAATTGTGTGATTCGACTCATTGGGGTGGTTTAAAGAATGACTTAAGTTGATATAAAATATGTGCCAACTCTCAACAACCTTCACTTCGATTGGAATAATCTATGACTATGGAAGCAAAATTCAAATTTGAAGACGTGTGTCAACGTTAAAAAATAGGGGGTTAACAAAGATTAGTATTGTTGGTTTTGGTGGGTTCGGGATTAAAACTGTAATAACTTAACAACAAGGATTAAGCGGTTTGCCTCTCAAAATTGGGCTACGTCCACTGTAGTGCTCATATATATATATATATATATATATATATATATATTCAAAATTGGTTACAAGGAGTCGTCGGTAGTAGTCTAATCTTTTTTTCTCTCTCTTGTATCTAGCCACTTGTAAGAGGTAATCACCCCCTTTATATATGCCCTCATCGAGCATCAAAAGTCCCAGACTCAAGGACTTCACCCCCTTCGCATTTAATGAACCAAGTACGTAGACATGACTTGCTAACTACTCTCCTACACTCCCTAGCGACACATGGTAACAAAGTGACATTGGTTCATGTCTAAATGCATGCTTTCTTGGGCCAACTCTTTCCGAGTGCCTTACCGTAGTGCTATAAAATTGTCAATTTGCCAACTTACCGAAAAGTACTCTACGAGGAAATGCTCGACCTCTTTGCTAACAAACTAGGCCATTGAACGGTTGTCCGTGGCGCTCATTACAGCCGCATCCCAGATTACATGTTATAGGCTATAGCCATACAAAGCCTAGATGCTCAATCTCCCATACAAATTTCCCTATGATATTCACACGCCATTTTTCTCCTTCTGCAAGTTTTTGTCGGAGCTGCAATTTGTAGTTCTATTAGGCCTTGGTCTCTTTTTTTTACTTTGGATATTGGTCATTTTATTCTTCTTTAGGCATTTATTAGGCCTTTCTCAGGCCTGTACATTTTAATAGTCGAAAGGACCTTAACAACGTGCTTTGCAGTATATTGGGTCAAAGTATTGGAATCATGGATTCTTTTTTGTTTTTTTTTTTGGACAACGGAATCATGGATCTTTGGCACCTTTCAAAGCTGAAACTAGAAACACATGTATATATAATTCATTCGATTAAGAAGCTAGCTTAATTAACGGGAAGAGATCCAGAAATCTCTTCCACCAAATTCAGTAATTTTTATTTTTGAAATTTGATCCAACCGTTAAAAATAAGGGTTTTTTTTTTTTAAAGTTATAATAACTTTAGCCGTTAGATTAAATTTTAATGACCCAGATTACTGGGTTTAATGGACTTGGCGGAAGACGTCTGGAGATGATCTCTTCCCTTGATTAACTAGTTGACAATTGTACGGAACTATTGCCATAGAGTCTACCAAGGATGCTGTTCCACCCACTTCTGCGCTACATAACAAAACTTCCTTACCATAATCAAGCATAAGCACACAAATCAATGTTGGTTTCTAACTAAGAGAAATGCTAAAGGGATTGTCTCAAAAGTGAAATTTTTTATGAATTCTGTGTCACATCATAGTTTAATGTCAATTCTCATATCAACACTATAAAATCATTGTGTTAAAAGCATGGTATGATAGAGAGTCTATGAAGAGTTCTACTTTTGAAAGAACCTCCTTAGCATTTCTCTCGAACTAATTGTCTTATACAAATATATATATATATATATATATATATATATATATATATTTTATTCACACAATGCAATATTTTAAACTACTTTAAACTATTGAGAGAGCAAGAGAGCTATCCAAGTCGAAACAAACAAAAATATTATTCCTATCATCTATTTATACTAGCATTTGTATCATCTTTCTGATAGAAATGAGACTCACATGTGTTTGCGAGTTCTATCTCTATTAGAGAGATGATACAAGTGATTGTACAAATATATGGTAAATGTATCACTATTCCGAAACAAAAGACCAAAAACATTGTTTTGATCAACTAACTTTAACCCGCAAAGATATGCAATATAAATAAATACTTAACTATAATATATAGTTTGCAATTCCTGTGAGAGCATGTTACCAAATGTTGGGGTTTGTAGCCCTCATTTGACTACTCCAAAGACCTACCAACTCCACAAAAACAACATTAATAATTTAATTTGGGGACCTCATCCTAGTTAGCAACAAATCTTGGGTTTTGCTCCTTAATGTCGGCCACAAGAGATGCTTAAAAAAACACACACTCCTCATTTTCCTCCCTAATTACAAACCCTAGCATTAACGTATCCAAAGTGTTTTGTTCTAATTTCTATCAGTATCTGTCCACGGCAACAGGCAACAGGCAACAGGCATGCATGTTTCATGGAGAAACTGCAGGGAAGGAGTTGTGTATGGGACTTCGTCGTCTTACACTCTGATAATCCATTGTGAAGAACTCTGGCGTGTCCTCCTTCTCCATCCGTTCCTGCCTTGTTTCTGCTGATCTGCTTCTTTCCACTACCTGCACTTTTTCATCTTCTTCTTTCTGGGTTCTTGGCTTCTTACCACCTGAAAAGTCAATGACAGTAAGTACTTAATATTTTACTCAAAAACATGTCTAGATATGATACATGACAGAGGTCATTGACTACCTTAGATTCTTACGTGGAAAAATTAAATATTCATACTAGCAAGTTGCAACTAAGAGCCTTCTACGTGCTCTTGTCTATTTTTGTCCGTTGATCTTTTTACTTCTTTGAGGCGAAAGGTCATAAATAAACATGAGTGTGCATAAAAAAGAAGACTGTGAAAATGATTTCCACGCAACTAAATACTTCAGTATTAAGTTGAGGAGAGAATAAATTTGAAAATTTGAAATCAGTTGCTACATGAACACTACTCGGCTCCTTACACCTCCTATTCTATGAATTACAGTATGACCAATATGCAAAAGTATTATTAACTACAAAACGAAAAGTCTCTGCACACATCATATTATGATTTATCACGGAAGAATGAAACCTTACATGTATAGAACTAAGTATTTCCTTACTACATGCACGTTTGTCAAATTTGGAACTGTTTGAACAAAAGAAAAAACTAGCTACAATTGATGTTTGCCAAAATTTCAGCTTTAATCTATGTGTTACAACAATTTCACTATTAGTGTAAGCAAATTGAACAAGCATTATACCTGCTAAAGCATTTTCCTTATGGTTGCTGTAGGCTGAGTAATCTTTACCTTCTTGTTCTGCAACCTGCATGTAAATATTTCACATAATATATATGCGGGTGAGGGAGATGAAGTTAAGAAGTGATATGAATTTCATAAGCACGCGCTAAGAAGTGTGTGTATATATATATATACACTTTTATTCGAGTTACTAATGTTCCAAGGAAAGATTATTCTTACAGTTACTTTAACAGTGAACCTAAGTTTTCTTGGCAGTGTAGGGAGAGAAACTTGCAGTTCGTTCTTGGCTGCATCACAATGTTAAAAGGTTACTCAGAGTCCCAGATATAACCTAGAGAGAGAGAGAGAGAGAGAGAGAGAGAGAGAGAGGGAGAGAATACCTGCAGCTTGTTTGTTCGATGGTAGAAGTTGAGTTTGCAGAGAAGCACAGCTGGGTGTAATTAGCAAAGTGGAGAGAATTAGAATGCAAAGAAAAGTGAAGAATGCCATCTCCATAATACTATCTAAGATTAACCGTAAATACTGATATATATACTTCTTTTGTGGGTATGGCCTGTGATTTATATCAATCAACTGTAGTGGTAGCTGGTCGAGAGAGAGAGAGAGAGATACACAGAGCACAAAACGGAGAGTTCCAATACAAGCAGAGGAACTGTTTTGTCAAATTAACTATGCTTTCCTTTTTAAAAAGGTTTTCACACCATTCGGGTTGGTTTTGTCATGACCTAGTACATACCACTATTCAGTAGGGCCTTTTTCACTTTGTTTCTATTTTATAACAATCTTATGAGTTTCACACCTCCAAATACTGATGGCGCATGTAAATCCTATTATCGAAGAAACTTATGCATAATAAGAATATTGTTAGGGTGGTGTTTTGAGCCAATTATACAATATCAAAGGCAAGTTTCTTTTCGTATAATATAAGTTTATTCTCGTATAACATTGTATTATTAGTTTGAGATGTTATAGTGAAATCACGAAAGATGCATGTATTTATTTTGCAAAATGATAATACGTCTTTTACCTTCAACCATGACTCAACCCCTTTCTTTCCATTTGGAGAAAGAAATTATTCGATAGTTACATTGTGTGCTTTTCCATTCCATCACTTCCCAACCCCTGCATAGCTCAAAAGGTGAAAGACCACCTCATATGCGTCGATGAATCATTCATTTTGTAGGTCACATTTAAATTCTTTCTGCTTGATGAGCGACCAGCCTAGCAGGATTGAAAACAATAACATGACCAGCTTCAAGACTCAATTTCCCATACCTGCCTTCAATCATCATTAGAAGCTACTACTTTTTTTGCCCTTCTTTTTTACTGGCACAGGCTTGATAGGCCTCTAATTCAGCTTGCTTATGCAAGTATTAGAAGCGCAACAAATGTTTTATAAAAAAAAAAACGCTTGAAAGTGAATCATGTGAAAGCATATTATATGTGCTTCTGTAGGTTTGACATTAAGGGCTGTTTGGTGTTATTTTTAGAAGATTAAAAGCATTTTTTAATAATAAAAAAACACCATGAATGCGTTAGGGAAAAAATCTCAAGAGTGCTTCAAGCTAATAAACGCACTTTTTGGAGATACACATATCAGATGTATTTTCAAAAATCATTTCCAAGTGCTTTTATAATAAGCACTTAGATTTTTAACAAAGATTTCAATGTATTATAATAAAAGCACTTATGTCGGACATTATTGCTTTCTAGATAAGCAATCTCAAATGAACACTAAATAGGGTGGGATTTGAATAATTTTTGGGCCAGACTTTATAAGCAAACCAACACGTACCGATAAGCCATCCAAAATGGGTAAAAAATGGAAAAGAAAGATAAACGAACAAAATAATGGAACTTTTCGTTAAAGTTTATCGTACTGTTAATTTTAATAAAAAACCATATTTTTACATTAAAAATTCAATCTTGGTACCATTCACTTTACCTTTTATATTTTCATTTTCTTTAAAACTCAACGTTTTCAAACTTTTTTTCATTAGTTTTCCCATGAAATAAATCATTGCTTCCACGGTTACACCTTAAAGCGCACGCATAACAAAAAGCATGGCACTCCTGTAAACCTACTGCAAATTATACTCCAAGCGGCAGAAAACATGTTGTATGTATTGACGATGATAATATAAAAGATGTGATATAAATATGATTGAGCATTTACTCTGGCTTAAGAAATATGATGGAGCATTTACTCTGGCTTAAATTAATTACAGCATTTGGAGAGTATCAGAATCTACAGCAAAGAAAACAACCCCTCCAACCCCTATGTTTACGCAAATGCCTCCTGTCAGCTTTCGCCATTCTAACCGGACTGCTGTTCCACTCGGACTGTAATCTGCATGCCAAAGAGGGAATATGAATGTGGTGTCAGTTGTGTGTTCCAGGAACTTGATAGTGGTTAGAGAAACAAAAGAGAGGAAGGGGTTAGAGGGGTTACTCACACGGGGAAGGCAAAAGAGCGGGTGCTGGTGGTGCTGCTTTCTGATCGAAGGGAGACATTGCCAGAATAGGGACCTGAGGCTATGAAATTCGAGAAATGACCAGCAGCTGAGAAACTCGACTCTCCTAGACCGCGCTGAAATTGGAGTGGAGCATTCTGTGTATCAGCATTCACATCTTCCCCCATGTATTGATATGAAGTTTCAGGAGCTAACCAATGTTGAACCTGGCTTGAAACGACTTTGGAATAAGAGATGTCATCAACCTTCGATGTATTTGAAGTTTCGGGACATTGACAGATGCCATTCTCAGGGCACTCATCTCTGGCAATAGTTGGAGAAGCTGAACAATGTTGAACTTGGCTCCAAACAATCTTTGAATCAGAAATGTCATCATCAACCTTGGCCGTATCTAAAATATCGAGATTTTGACAGACACCAATTTCAGGACACTCCTCATTTCCAGTAGCCACAGGTGGTAAACAATGTTGAACATGGCTTGAAACAAGCATTGAATCAGAAATGTCATCATCAACATTGGACGTATTTCTAGTATCGAGATGTACACCATTCTCAGGACACTCTTCTCTTCCAGTAACCATGGGTGCTAAACACTGTTGAACTTGGCTGGGCACGACCTCTGAATCAGAGATATTGTCATTTTTGACATCATGACCATCATCATGTAAAGGCATATCGCAGACACCAATTTGAGGACGCGCATCTGCGGTAATGGATACATGTGCTGAAGCATCGAAACCAGAAATAATGTTTCTGTTCTCTGCCTTTCTATCACCAAGAAGGCACTGTGATTCCTCAGCTGCAGAAACCAATACTTCCTTCTCAACATGGTTAGACCCTTCAGTTTCTGAAACCAAAGTAGGGCTCTCGGTCTTTGCTATTTCACTTGAAACCTGCATTGAAACCACAGGAAACCATATCAAATTCCTACTTTCTTGTCTATAGCTTATATGCACAAGTATACTTTTCCTAAACATGAAGCTGAGAGTCTAACTTCCACTGAGAATTTTTTTGGTTGCTCGTAGCAAGTAAAACTGTCAGTAACGCTGCATAATTGCAGCATAAACATAGGTCATCGTTGCAACAACCACTTAACGCACACAAATGGAAATTTGCAAAAGCAGTTATCTTTTTCATTATTTATCCTATGAAGAATAATCTTTTACGCACAAACTAGTTTCCACTCTTAGTGTTGCAGACATTAAAATATGCAACAATACAAACTTGGAGTTAGAGATATACCTGAACAGTCTCTTGTTTGGCTTCATTACTGTCCTTATTAGAAGACTTAGACTGGGGGTTCCCTTCACCCAACTCTTGCACTGCCAGCACATTTGCAGGGGACGAAATTTCTTTGGACACGTCAATTGCGATCTTCTCCGAATTTATAGCATCGCCTCTCTCCATCAGATCCTTGGAATTGCGAGGAATGGAAAATACCTTCTCTAAATCATTATTTGTAATAGATTTAAAGCCGTCAGGAATGGTCGTAACGATGTCCAATTGTTCTTCAAGCATTTGCTTATTCTGATCCTCATCAGGAGATAAATAGGTGCAGCATGCCTCCTCATCCATGCCAGTTTCAACCCAGTTCTTGTCTTGGGAAGGCATTCCCTCATCAATACATATGTCCTTAATTTTATTACAACTGCTGTCTTTGTAACATACTATCAATTCTGGAAGCTCACATTCTGTAACACTTTTGTCCATAAAATAATCCGATTCCTTCTCTGATGCTTCAAAATTTTCAGAAGAACGAGCATATGGTGACCCAAAACCTTTTACTGCTGCGTCTTCATTACTATTTTCCAAGTCATCCAGAATCTTTGAGCAGTCAAAATTTGATACAGAAAAGCCATTTCTCATACAAGGTACTTGACCAGCATCTTCTTCATTGACCTCTGAACCACACGAAACCCTGTTCTGACTTTCCTTCATGGTCCAATTTATTGACTGTAATCCCGCGGTGTCCAAAGTAATGTCATTGCAATTAAAAGGATTAGAATCAGGCTTGTGGCTTATAGATAAGTGGCCAAACACTGGTTCTCTCTCTGCAAGACATCAAAGCAAACCATCAGTGCCAGAGAAACCTGAGCATTATGGCATTCATTTTCTACCTACTAAGAACACATTGCAGATGAGTATTATATAACTCTGAAACTACGTCATGAAAAGCTGAAATAGAGGCACAATCGAGAAAATAGCCCTACGCAACGTAACATAAGATATCAAGATAAAACTACACAGAACACTACAAAAGTTCATAAATAAGATGTCTGCTGCACCTGCAAGAGTTCAATAACAAAGTGGTCAAAACCGAAATGAAAAATAACCAGTGATTACCAAGTTTCATGGATTACATAGATTGAGGAAAGCTGGAGAAAGCTTCAAAGCTACGGCTACGGATACTTTCAAGCATGGACCCTGCCCATCCAAATGCAATTTACAGAGGTTAGCAAAAAAATTCAATACAATCCCGCTTTGAAAAAATTTATAACAGGGAAGCTAAACAGAAACAAGGATGCTCAAGTTATAGAAATAAAACGCGAAGAGGGTGGTTTGGGAGTGAGGTGCTTAAAAAAAAAGCACCCATGAAAAAAAGCTGTGAGGGTTTTAGGTGTTTGGTAAACTGAAAAAAAAAAGGCTTATTTTGGAAGCTGCTGTGAGAATAAGCTGAAGCTGCTATTTGCAGCTTTGGAAAACTAGCTTTTTTTCATAGCATATGGAGCTACAGTGCTCCTTTAATGAAAATACCCACTACAGACTACTTTTTTTTTCCAAAAGCACTTTTACAAAAAAATTTACCAAACACTCTGCTGATTTATTTCACAGCCGCTTATTATTCTCACAGCAGTTTTTTTTCAAAGCCCAGCAATACCAAACCAGCCCACAATCTCAAGACTCGGCGCAAAATCTGAAAGATGTGTCAAAGCGTAAATGAACCAATGTAAACAAGATGTTGGAGAAAAACAGGAGAGTCAACAAAAACTGTTAAATACTTGAAGAGAATCCCCAACTTATCAGGAAAATAAAATTGAAAGGGCTGCTAAACAACTCACTTCAATAATTAATAGCCAGAAGTTTCCCACAACTACCTCTTTTTCTATACATTATTAAGGAAGGAATGGATTGATTAATGGTGGATTACAAGATAGCAGCCCTAAAACCAACCTAAAGAAACAAAAGAAAATTATCACAGCAGGCCCTCATGTGTAAACAAACATTACCCCATTAAGTGGGGTCGGCTGTATAAATCCTATAAAATCATTGTACTCGGTTTTGTGCGTCTTTCGGTAACTCCAACTATTCAATATCTTTTCTTAAATCTCTTTCTAAGTCTTCCTACGTCTTTCTCATGTGTAAACAAAAACGAAAAATACAAATGCCACCCATCGAGTTTTTCATCACAGATAGGATAAAATAAAAAACAATACACACACATATATATATATATATATATATATATATTCATAGGAAAACAAAAAAGAGTATCAGAAATAGTAAAGCTAAACGTGAAGCCAAAAACGAGGGAGACAGAAATTGATACTCAAAAAACTTTGGTAGACACCATGGAGCCCTAAAGTCAGTTCTCATCCTACAAAAAGACAAAGGGTAAAATGTCCCAACATTTTGAGACCCCAACAAAAAGTTACGAACTTTCAACAGCTAAAAAATGAATATTAAAATCAAAAGTCTCAAGAGACCCTTCCTTTAAAGATTCTCAGTTCTCAACCCACCCATTTGTCAGGCAACACGCTCATCAGATCCAACTGGTTGGAATCCAAGGAAAAGAAAACAAAACCCCAGACTACGAAATCTACAGAAAACCCCAGATGGGCAAATTTGTAAAGAAAAAAAACCCAAAAAACAAAAGTTGGGGGAACAAGAAAGATCCAAATCAGATCCCAGAAGATAAAAAATTATAAGAAAGTCAGTACCCTTTCAATCTGGCAGTACAGAAACCAGCAGCTTTCTCTTCCTCTCTTCAGAAGCAACTACAACCAGAAGAAAATAACCCCAAATGAAAAAGGATCGGTCCCAAAAATCAAAAAAATTCAATCCAATTGAGAGCAACAAAAACCCATTTCTTATAATTTCAGATCGTAAAAACAGTATTATATTCTGCAGAGAAATTGGCAGAGAGAGAGAGAGAGAATGAACCTTAGCTCCCAGAACAGAGAGAGAAATATTCTGTAGTTGAATTAAAGTTTCAATAAAAATGATTAATCAGAGAGCCAAAAAGGAGTAGGCTTTGGAAGAAAGTTTGATGAGAGAGAGAGAGGAGTGAGAGGAGAGAGATGAGAGAGATGAGAGAGAGAGAGTTCAAAGGGGAGTCAAAAATGGTTAAACGGATTTTATTTTATTTTCTTCTTCTTCTCTCCTAATTAATAGGCATTGGTTTCAGCATTTAATATCTCAATTCATTTCACCTCCTCACGTCTTACCTGTCAACCACTTTCCTTTCCATCACTTTCCCATGAAAATCCCCGCAAAATTTTCCTTCCTTCCAAACAGACCTCACCGCCCCATGATCACGACACCAATCGCCAAACCCCGTGCTGAAAACAAGTAAAGGCCGGAACTTTGAGTCTTTGACTCGCCGGAAACGCTGACGCCGTAAACTTGGGAATGTTAGGCTGTGTGACGGATCAGGGGAGCAGAGAATGCGGAGTCAAACTGCTTCTGCTCTGCTCTGCTCTGCAACCCAATTCGGCAGTCAATGAGCTCCTCTGTTTCTCTCTCTCTCTCTCTGTTTCTTTCTCTCTCTAGAGTCGATAGAATAAGTCCATGATCGCTTCAGGGATCCAAAGTTCTTTTATTTTCTGGAGGTATTTATATAATATACCTCTGTGGGACCCAATTCGTTTCATCCTCTCCACTCTCAAAGTCTCTGTGTTGGCGATCACCAACCGTCAGTTTTCTCTGATTAGACTGCGAGCGACAAATCTGAGCCGTTAAATTGATACGAAATACGGTTTATCCTCACCCAATAAGTCTTCATTGTATGAGTTAAATCTAAGACCTCTTCTAAACAAGTGAAGACAAAATCCTTGACTAGTTGCGTGCAATGTGGGTCGAGTTTCAAAGGGCTCGTTGATATTACTTTTAGAATAACTAAAATTGGTTTCATCAAAAATCACATATAATTGCGTTTAGCAAAAAGAGTTTCATTCAAAAGCAATCTCAATCGAGCCCAAGTTTGGTATTGCCAATGCGGGTTTGCGGTGCAGGGGATTACAACTCTGGGGAGTAATCTGAAAGGGAGCTTTTTACTTTCTGTCATCAACTGTGTTTTGGTTGGCTGCTAGCACACGTGTAGGCGGAATGTGTACTTGCTAATGTGCGCCGGGGGCGGGTGGCGGGTGGCGGGTGGCGGGGGGCGGGAGTGGGAACCGCAAAGCTTTCTTGTTGGTACTCGGCAAGATGGACGGAATTGATGCAAAAAGCAAAGGTGGTGTCATAATGGATTGAATTCCATGCCAAATCGACGGCCATTATTTACCGAAATTGTGTTTGTCTATTTGGTACAATTGATTGTTATTGCATGCTTCACGGGTTCCAAATCATCCCCAAAACTAATTGATCTGGGGTTCATCTTGGCTGGTCCATATCCTTCCAATACATTTTTCAGGATGTTCAGAATACGAAATGGTACACTACATATTCATCTCTCTTATTCCAACCCTACATATTAATGTACAAGTATAAAGACACTTGAAAATTAACTTTCTTTTACATATATAATGATATAAAGTGCAACGCTCTATATTTTAAGCATGTTAAAAAATTTGTTCATCGATACAAATGTTTCGATAATAACAAGTTCAATAACACATTGCCACCAAATATTCTATATAAAATAAAATAGTAATGAGAAGCCAAAAGATTACATAAAAACTGAACCTCTAGGAAAAGTATTTTTTCCAAACCCAACAATTTAATTTTTTTTATTGTATTTGAAATACAAAAACATATGACTTACTATTTTACTTGAAATAAAGCAGTATACATCAACCACGTCATTTGCCTTATCAAAGTACCAATACACACACACACACACACACACACGACGTGATTTGGGTTTTAAGTACGTCTGAAAAATGTATCCTTCGAGACCAAAACACAAGCATCAACTGAGCAGCTAGCAAGCAAGCAAGCAAGCAACGTGAAAACGGATCGATGTTTCCTTGAGAATAATAGTCCTAGGACTCTAGTACAACTGCAACTACGAGAGGATATGGATTTGTTGGTGAATCTCCAACTGCACCAATATTGATATTGATATTAATACATTGAACAAGTAGCTACGCTAGCTAGTGAGTTTGTTAGGATACGTGCATGCATGCTGGCATATCTGATAAGGAAGTCAGTCGGTGGATTGATCTCACTAGTTTTTGGCACTGCTCTCAAATCTGGTCAAGCAAATGTATGGATTATAAGATTAATCCTGCATGTTATCTCACGGATTAGAATGATCAAGTAGGTATAGGGTAGGTGACGCCTTCATCCTTTATGAGCATTAAGCAACGAGGTGATGATTTTAAACAATTTTATGACTATATAATAGTGACTCATACTTTTGGCAAAGATGATCCTTATATATTGACTTATATATACACAGTTTCAATAATAAGTACGAAATTTTGTGAATCGACTATAAAGAGTTTTGAGTATTTGTATCCTAGTATTGTTCATATATTTCCCATACGGCCCACACTAGCATTGCACATATCATCAGTTAACAGATTTTGTAATGGCAGGTGGTACATAGCTACAAAACACAAAATTTGGGTGGTAAGTTGTAAAATATTGTAATTCAGGTGGTATTTGGCACTATTTGCACATTTTTCTAAAAGTTCTGATAGTATTTACGCAAATTTCTCATTCATATATATATATATATTCCCACCCGTTACATGCAATTTCTTCATTATTTATTCAATTATTTAAAAAAAAAAACTGGCCTGGATCGCATCGGATGCATGCATATGTATCAATTTAAAGGGCTTTACATTTAAATATCTCTGCATGTGTATCAGTTTATTATTACATGGGGATTCCAAAACTCTCCTTTTGCTTAACTTCTTTAATTTGTATTTTTTGTTTTGTGAGTTTCTTTGCTTTTTATGTTTTTATTTTTTGTTCTGCATATTGCTTCTTCTATTTTTTTTATTTGTCTCTACTGCATGTGGCCGTATGGGAATCCCAACTGAATTCTCATGAAATATAAATTTATAGGTAGGGATACTATGATGGAAGTAACAGTATCCAATGTGCGTTTGCATTTGCAATATTAAATATTTGGGAGTTCAACTTCTTCTATGTCGTTCTCAAGGAAGGAAACCTAAATAAAATATGACTCATGCATCTTTTTGTTGTCTTCATGCAATGGAGCGTTGGGAGAATATATCTGTGTGTATTTTTATTTTCCTTACCATCTGTTAATATTTTTGCATATTTGCGGATGTGTGTGGTTCTGTCGTCTACCATCATCCAACCATCACCAAGGCTTGCTGCACCACTTCCACGCCGCCGTTCCATCGCCGACAGACTGTAGCGCCATCGCACCGCTTTGCTGAATGTTTCGTCTAACATGGATAAACAAGATTTTCAATACAACAGTTTAATCATTCCAAAGCCCATGATCCATGGATATATCAGTGGGAAGTTTTCTGCAACTCCCCGAGACTAGATTCAGTTTCACCCTTGCAAATAAGTTCGTCTCGTATTATATAATATGACATTTTATATTACAATTGGAAGTGCAGTGGTGTATGTACTCAATGGCAAAGAGAACGCATATTCGATATGGCGGTGCAGCAAGACGGAAGTGGAGCAGCGAGACGCCTGAAGTGGAGCGATGGTGCGACTTGCGACCGCAAAGTTTGGGAACGATGGTGCTGGACTTTTGATCAATTAGGTTTTAAGTGTTCTTATTTTCTTCCTAAAATTGATTAACCCTCAATTACTTTTTATTGAAAAGATGTAATTAAATCCAAGTTGGAATTGAGTAGTTAAATTTTAATGCCATGGCAAACGCTACATGATTTGGTACTCAAATTTGGTGCACAAGATTGATACCCGAAGCAATATTATACAATCTAAAATTGTAAATAGAAAAGCCACACTGAGTCAATTAAACAAATGAACAGGTGGACTGAGTCGACCGACGTTAGCCTCTCTTTTTTAATAATGAAAAAACTTTTCTGGTAGCAGCTGGAGGCTGGAGAGTTCAGTCACCATTCAACGAAAACAAATCACAAGAGAAAAATGGGAGTCGATAGCTTTTAAAGCTTGTACACCTTCATGAATAATATCTCACCATAACTATATGGTTATATAAATGTATATATGTGCATGCAAACCAAATTTTCAAACTTTAGTTTGTTGAAAATGTTCTGTGCTTGGACTAAGAACATGAGATTTGATTTCCACGCCAAACTTAATTAATAAATAATTGTCTTGTAATATAATTAGGGATGACTGAATGATTAATCATAATGTAATCGTTCACATTTAGTCAATCGAAGAATTTATAAACAAGGCAAATCTAAGAGTGAAATTAAATAGGAATTATCTTTAGTTTTTATAACAAACTAGCTAGTTGGAGTTGTTGTCATAATAGGTCATGGCATGCAACCAACCATGCAAATATATTATGAGAATATATAATTTCATACTTACAACTTACAATCACGATCAACTTTTTTCGTCGAAGGAGAACATCAACTACTTATTCTTTTTAGGGAACTTTAACGAAAAGCACCCGATACTGTTCACTTTAACGAAAAACCACATTTTTACACTAAAAAGTCAATCTTGGTACTATTCACTTTACCCTTTATTTTGTCCTTATCATTAAAACTCAAAGTTTTCAAGCCCTTTTCATTAGTTTTCATTTCTTTTTAATGGTCACACAATTAACTATATTTATGAAAACAGATTGACTTTTTTATATTAGTCATCTCGGTTCTTGTAAACCATACATAATGTGTCAATGAGGGTTTGTTGAGATAGTGAGGATATGGTTCTCTTTGTTAGATCAACGTCTAGATTCGAGTCTCGCTTCTAGTAATCCCTCTTAGTGTGTGATTTGTATTAAAAAAAAAAAAAAAAAAAAAAAACTAAGACCCCATCTATAAGTCCTCAAAAAGACTTGTGATATGTCGTGGCCCTGAAATGGGATAACTTCCCCTCTCCCTAATGATAAATGATGTTAAAAGTCTGTTTGATATAACGTTTAGCTTTTTATTTTTTGTGTTAGTGATATAGGGGTAATACGTACATAGACAAAACGTATAAGTCATACAATAAGAAATGAGTCAGCTACGATTATATATTGAACTCGCATCCATTGAAATCAAAATTGAGATTTTCATTTATAAGTGGCAAGATTATCTTTAAAATTGAAGTATTATGTTTAAGGAAAGATGTATTTATAATTTTATATACATGAAATAATAAGGTACCCCACCTTCAGTTCTTAACAATTCAAATAAGAAAAACAACCACTATTGGCGTTACCTCTACCAACATGACTATATAAGTAGTACTTTTTTTTATTTTTTATTATTATATAAAATGAATCCGATTTCATCACAACAATCCTTTTTGAAAGCCGGAGAAACAATATTTCTGCTGTTCCATGAGCAATCATTTCATACCAACTCCCCTACCCAAACAAATTAATTCCACCAAATTAATTAATAAAAATACCTATAATTTGGACCACAAATCTATCAATTCTCTCGTTTTAGTATGAACTTAAATCTACTCACCAACATGACCAGTACCAACAATTCCACTAAAAATACAACACGTCGGACACATACAGACCAACAAAATCTGGTACAAGATTGCGTGCCTAATTTTCTTCCAATCAAACATTAATTTCATAGAGTTCCCACCAAACCATGCTATATAATCATAAAGACAAAACACTATGCATGCATGCATATGTGTCCAGTTCTACATGCATTCATTATTACCGAGATTCATAACTTCAGTGATAGAACACCTTACTCTAGCACCAAGACAAGAATCTGACCCTCGTTCTTCTCATGTCTGAACCGCTAGACGATGGGGGATACTTACGCGGACAAGAATTGTCTGCCCTCTCCATTTTTAGTGCCCTTTTGTATTTTCTTGTTTTATGTGGTCATGATTAAGTCACGTCAATATTTTATATTATTTTTTTATTGAGATAATAAGACAAAAATAAATAGTAATATAAAATGTTGACGTGGCTTAACTGTGACCACACAAACAGGAGGCCACAGAGGGCACCGGAAGTGGGAGGGCAGACAATCCTTGTCCTACTTACGCAACCACCATCAAATAAATTAAATAAAGGAGAAATTAGGTTCTCATCCTTCCTTTTGCTACTCTATTTATTAAAATCCTATTCCTTTTCATTTTTTTATCAATGTCTTTGGGTATTAATAACATCGTTAATTATTTCAATAATAATATATTTTTTTAATTCTAAATATATTCATTTAATGTTTAAAATGTTACAATTAGCATATTTATATTTATGACTAAATTTTTTATCATATATTTTTAGTTTTAGTTTGTACCCATTTTTAATTTGTACCAATTTTCTTTTCAATTTTAATTTGTACCCATATATTAATTTCTTTTTGTACCTACATTTTTTAAAGTTTATTTGTATTTGTACCCATATTTTTTTTATTTGTACTTTGTTTTTGCTAAATGTACCCATGCTAATTATATGTACCCATTCATGCAAAACTTTTTAATCTTAAAATGTACTCATTATTAAATATATCAATTTGTTATATGTAACATGTACCCTTTTTTTAATATAAAATCTATTCAAATTTTTTTCTAATCCATTTTTAAACTTATATGGGTACATTATTTTTTCTTTGATTTTAAAATGTATTCATGTCAAGTTTAATCGAAGAAATTTACTAATATTATTAAGCTTAATATCTTTTTTTGTTGTTGTGATTTTGAAGAATGTACCCATGTTTTGATACAATAATTTTTTTGGTTAATTTTGACACACACACACACAATAGTATATTTATATTTTAATATTTTTAATCCCACAAATTATGGTTTTTTATTTAAAATCTCATTTATATAGATAACTAAAATTTCTAATTTTTAATTAAAAAAATATAGTAACGTACATAAAAATAAATTATCACTTTAACTTCAGGAACCTCGATAAAAAATTAAAAACTAACAAGATTTCAATAAAATAATATTCATGATTAAGAACCGCATCCAAAGTTTCTCTTAAATAAAAGAAGCATATCTATTTCTAAACGGCAATTAAGCTTATATCCCAGAAGACAATAACAATTTTTTTTGTGTTTCTACCCGAGTTGCGTCTCCCCCAGAATATAACCCCTACAAATGTGAAAGTGACATGGTCGATCGATGGGCTGTTACCTGGTCCCAGGAGGCCAAAGTTTCCAAATCAAGCACCAACCATTCACATTAATATTTTATATTTACATATACTTATCACCCTATAGGAAGTCTTTAAGGGGAGGAATCTCCATTTTTTAATGAAAATAGGGATTAGTTGTAGGGTTTACATTACATAGAACTTTAACAATCTGAACCCTTTATTTTTCAAATTGCACCTCATAAATCATCCTTACAAAACATTAGCCAAATAAGAAATATTTAAGAATTCTAATTGGGTTCAAAGAAATTAACGAATACTTTGTTATATAAGAAACAATGAAATTTTATCTTGATAGTTAAATAGGCAAATAATTTCGGATTGAATTGAATTTTTATAAGGATGATCTATGAATCGAGACTTATAAACTAAACGGTTCGGATAATTGAAGTTCAATGTGGAGTGGGCCTCACACCTAATCCCCATTTTTTGAAAAAAGAATAGAGATCCTTTTGCATAAAGCGCATGTCACCTTATATATAGGAAACTTTTAAGGGAATGGATCCCCATTTTTTTTTTTATAAAAATGGGGATTAGTTGTAGGATCCACACCACATCGAATTTTAACGATTTGAACGGTTTATTTTTCAAGTTACATCTCATAGATCATCCTTGCAAAATATTAGCCAAATCGTAAATGTTTAAGACATCTAATTAAGTTCATAAAAATTAACAAATATTTTGTTATATAAGAAACAACGAAATTTTATCTTGATAATTAAATAAGCAAATGATTTCAGATTAAATTGAATTTTTGCAAGGATGATTTATGAATCGAGACTTACAAAATAAACGGTTCGGATTGTTAAAGTTCGATGTGGATTGGAACCCACACATAATCCCCATGTTTTTAAAAACATAGGGATCCCTTTACATAAAGGGTATATATATATATACATATATATATTAGAGAGAGAGAGAGAGAGAGTAAACAATGTCATATGCAGCTTGATCCAATGGTGGAGGTGTTGCCAACGATGTCAACGAGAGAAAGGATAGGTTTTGGCACTTGGATTGTTGACTTCTCCTACCTGATGAACTATGGAAAGCAATGACCTGGTGCTGCATGCTCGATCAGGCGATCTGTGATGGCATTGGATTGCATTCTTACTAATTATCTTTTTAATACTTGGAGGGTTCTTAAAGACTTTGTTTATCTCTCTGTCCTTGCGTGATTAAAAAAATTTAATATAAAATATGCATGATTAAAAAAAGTTGACATAAAATATGCTATGGGAAAAGGATCCTCGTCTCGTCGGATCCTTTTTCTAGGGATTTCGAGATCGTAATCGTGATCGTTCATCATATATTGTACGGTCAAAAATCATTTCAAAATTTAAAATTTAAAATTAAATATAAATAGTACCTAACGAAAAATGACCACACGATATACGATAAACGATCACGATCACATGATGCCTAGAAAAAGGACCTGGTTCCAATATGCATGTTTCAAAATAGTTGACACTTGGCGTGCTAATATAAGAAGCAAAAATTAGGTGGAAACTTACAGATAAATGTTCCACATACGCTGTATCTTCTTACTAATACCCTTTTCTCAACCAAACCATATTTATGAAATAAGAAATGCGGGGGAGATTTTCTTAGAAATAAAACTTTTTACGGACTTTATTATCTATTTTTTGGTATAATTTTTTTGTCAACATTATAAAATATTATATAAAAAACATGAAGTGGTAAAGAGTTCATAAACAATCTCATTTTCAGAGAGTCTACTTCGCATTTCTTAAAATTGAATAATTACTTCGTTTTTCGTTTCTAGTTTTTGAACTTTTTGTGTTTTGGCCGCTGACAGGGTGAAAGGAGAGAAAAGAAGGGGGAAAAAAAAGAATGAATGAATGAAAGAAACTTAACATAATTTTTTGCTTTCGTTTGCATGCCTGTCCTTGTATGTTTATTCTACAACTGTATATACTACCATCCTTCCTTCCCCCTTTTCTTATCTCCATTCCCCGAATCCCAAACACAAAAACTAAAAACTAAAACGAAACGATCATTAAACAAAAGCTTAATCATTATTAAAGTAAAAACACAAATATTTTGTCAAACTCACTCCATCATGATCATCACTATTGTCAAAAGAGAAAAAATAAAACTTGCAGCTCAAACTTTATAGCTGACTCCCACCTAAAAAAAATGAAGAAAATTTTCCCACTTGGGCTGTCTATGTAAGACTAAATATAGGCATGACAAATGGCATTTGACAACATAGAGAAACTTAATCACGTAACCACACTGATGGAGACTAATCCGGCCCTTCAGACCAAGGAATGGTTTATTCACAAAAGCCATGACTGCTTCTTTAGTTCACTATATTTTAGGGTCTCAAAGGTGAGAAAACTCCAATGCAGGAGTGTCACTGTAACAGTATTTAAAACAATTTACGCATTGTTATGTCTAGGAATTAAAATAAATAATAATACAGGATTAACTTAAGATGTCGCCACACGGACAATAGTATGAAGTAACTCTTCCGAATAGCAAGTCAAGGGCTTTGGTCTTTTAGTTTCTTCTTGCATTGGGTTTTCATAATTTCATTGACGTCTGGCTCTACTCAAGCCTCAAATCCAAAATTACATCACATCACAATGACAAACTGATTTGAAAAAACATATACATATTTCATTCATAATTCATATTTGCTTCCTGCTTCATTTACCATTTAGCAACAGCCGTAATCTGTGTAGTAAAATTGGGTAAAAATAGAACTATATGTCCATGGGATTCATCAGATTTAGTAGAAATCGTTGGGTTTGCCAATTTTGATGTTCTGCTCGCCTAGGAAAGCCGTTATAGCATTCTTTTGCCAGCTTTTGAAACTCCTGCAATGAACAATCAAAAAGTCGTATAAGATAACTTGGCAATAATACTTCTACAAGAGGATCCAATCCCTGCAATCAACGGTCGTTGGCTTGCATAAGGGTTCTAGCCTTCTACCTTCTTGTGTTTCGCACGACAATTTTCAGCATATAAAATGTTTGACGTGCAAGTCACATCTTAAAACAAACCTAACTTACTTCTGATCAAGATGAGCTATAATTTCACCACCAGGGAAAGCAGACTGGGTAGCCTCAAATGCTGCTTTGATCGCTTGTTTCCAAGTTCCACCAATGTCTTTCGTATCTTTTGCATTTGTTTCTGCTTTGGACTGGTTTGGATCTTCCATCGGCAAGGAATAGCCCGAAAGTAGATGGCCTACCCACACACCATCTTTCCTGTACTTGCAAAGAATGGGACTATTTTCACGGAGTAAACCAAATCTCCTCGCTATATCTACCATCAATATTTCTATATAACATATCAAATCCAGACAGCATGCAGACTAGCATACGATATTCACAGAATGTGACTTTCACATGTAAAAAAAAGGTAAATGCAACACACTCATTTGATAGAGATGTAAGAGGAAGCAAGAAGGGGCTGGGAGGGTAATGCAGGACTTAGGGGTGTTGCGGAAGCTGCAGAGACAGAGAAAAGGAAGGAGGAAGCAGATCAAGCCCGAAGTTCCGAACGGGATGAAGACAGTATCATCTATAGTCTGGTAATCCCATTCGTTTTTAGCAGACTTATTTACCGTATTTACTTTGACACGATCAATCAAAATTAAGAGGTTGAGTTCACAGTTAATAAGTATGCATCAAACCGCACACAGATTGAAACAAAGAATAAAGCTGGATGCCATGCCACATTGCCACTAAGAAACCAATGCTATATATTTGAAAGAAAATGGACGAACTGTAAAGTGACTATAACTTACAGAACTATATCCATATGCCGAGGAGCATAATGTCCACCACCTAATCCAAGAAGAACTTTATTCTTATCCTTCTCCCTAGAGCGCCAATAATATATAAAATGAAGTTAGAGAAGCATCAAACTTTGGTTAAAATTGCAAACAAAAGAGCATCAAACTTTGGTTAAAATTGCAAACAAAGACATGAGCTTTTCATGAAAATCAACATACCCGTTCCAGTTTCCAACAGCAGCTCCCCCTCCAAGCCCAAGTCCTTCCCAAACTAACTGAAAGCACAGAAATTGCCACCAATTTATTCTCATGAGTTGTTTGTTCTATTAAACTTTATAAGCTCAGGGAAAACCAGAAACATTATGAAGAGAGGAAAAGTATTTGTTAAAAAAACCAACAGCGGGACGTATCTATGAATTGCTCAAATCATTGAAATTGGTAGTTGTCTACTTAACTAGAGCCATAACTTGTGCTGCATCCTGCCTCTTCCAGCACTCATCCGTGCTGCCTATATCAACCAAGTAACATCAAAAAACAAGAAACCCTCAAATGCATAGTAAAAAATACGAAAAACCATGTCACATATAGAAGCTTCCGAACCGAGCAGTTACAACACTACATTTAGCGGAAGCGGTAAACTTTACCCCTTGAACAAAATAAATCAATCCTACAAACCGATCACCAAAAGGTACAAAAAAAGATGTTCATAAGTTCACTAAAAACGCATCGGAGCAAACATTCACACTGCGCAACCGAAAATGTGTATAATTCTCACTTCCAACCGAAAAAAGATAACACCATGCAATATAATTCCACAACTGAAAAGCATAAGAGCAATCGGGTTCATAAAAACTCACCAATCTCCAAGAACATAGTACGTGTATTCGTGACCGGTCCATGATGTGTACCCTCCAAAGTAATCTACATTCAAACACGCAAAGCACTATAAATTACAACACAAATTTCCACAAACGGAAGATGAACATATAAAATGGAGGCAAGAGAGTGAGAAACCTCGAACTCAGGAACCAAGTTGTGGGCTTGGGCAAGCTTTTTCAGGTGCCGGAGCCAGGGACCAATCCGGGGGCTCGGCGGCGCAGCCCAACCGGGCTTTCCGCCTTGCGGTCCAGCCTCGCCTTCACGCAGATGAGGGATTCCGATCGGGTGCACGGTCAGTGCCGGCCGGTTGGAGACGGCGGTGTGTTTGCTCAGAAATATCACCTCGTCGACTCGCTCGCCGGTGGCCTCCTCCCACCGCTTGTCCAAGTCGTCTTCTTCCACAATTCCCCTACCGTGCAGCAAAACCCTGACTCCTCCTCCTCCATTGCCAAACCCCTTCATGTCCTGTTAATTAATTCGTTAATTAAGGGTTAATTGGTGATCAGGCGAAGGTTATTAGCAAACCTGTAAACAAGAAGGGGAGGGGTCCCAGCCGGGCATGGCTAGGAGGGCCTTGGCCGGGTTGACAGAGGCCGGGTCGGTGGTCGTCGCCACGATCAGCGTCACCATCTTTGTGGTTTTTGCGGCTGCGTTGCGAAGGGGAAAGAAGCTTTTGTTTACTATTTTCCCGCGACTGGCAATGAAGTGAGATATCGCCTTAAAACGTGGTGCCGTCCGCTGGTTTTAAAAGGGCGTCGTCCGCTGGTTTTAAAAACGACATCAAGAAAGCACACTGATTAAGTGGTCGCCTGGTTTGTGTATTTAAATTATTGAAAACGCGCTTAGAAAAAATACTTTTAAGTTTTAAAAGCATTTGAAGTGTGTTTTATTAAAAGAATTAATTTTGTATTTCTTGTTAGAAGCACTTCAAATAATTTTTCATAATGCATATATGTTTTTAGATTCCAAAAACATTTGAAGTACTTTTTACTAAAAACATTAATTTTCTTCACCAAAAAAGAACCATTAATTTTGTGTTTCTTATTGGAAGAACTTCATGTGTTTTTTTTTTCAGAATTAGGGGGTGTATTTAATTAGAATTTTGAGATATTTTATTTTTTTTAATCAATCTAGAGGTATTCAATCAGAATTTTAAGTAATTCTTTAAAATTCAATGTGTATATTTTAAGATAATTTATTAAAATCCTTACAAATCTAGTGCATTCAATTAAGATTTTAAGTAGATTTATAATATTTAAGATGTATTTAATTAAATTTGATTGTAAAGAATTTGAAAACGGTGAGAAATTAGAGGAAATATGAGAGATTCCCTAATGTATTTGAAGCATATACAAATATCACCTCTCCTTATGAAATTTGGAGAAAATTGAATCAAAATTTTACATGAAATCGTTACAAATCAATTAAACTTCTTAAAAGTCTATAAATTTATAAATCTATTAAAATATCTCAAATTCTTAATATGTATTTTTACTAAAATTTAATTTTAAAAATATTTTATCTAAACCCGTCGTTTAATACATTTCCCAAACGGGATAGACGTTGAAGTTGCAGCGCTTATCTCTGGCGACGGCTCTCAAACCCCACCGCCTCCACTCCAGTCAGTCCCTCTCTCTCTCTCCTCTTTCTCCTGAATTTTTATTTCCAATTAGGCTCTTCGTTAATTTACATTGAGAGAGTAATTGGCTCGCTCACAGTAACACACACGACGTCGCAGAGCGTACCGAAAATGGCGACGACGATGAGCACTGAATCCTCCTCCATGAAAGACGCCTTCTCCAAACACGCCGATTACCTCAACAATCTCGTAAATCCCTGATTTAACGTCCCCCAATTTGCAGCACCGCGAGCGATTTCAAGGGTTTTACAATGTGAGTTTTTGCCTGTTTTGTTTGTAGAACGACAAGCGGGAAAGGGTCGTAAAAGCAAGTCGCGATATCACCATTAACAGCAAAAAGGTCATCTTTCAGGTCCACAGGTAAGAAAGCTGCGACCTTTTGCTTCAAATTTAGTTACTGTTTTCTGGGTGTTGGATTTTGGGTTTTTTTTTTTAAATTTTGTTTTATCATCATTGAAATGTTGTTGCTGTGGAATTTGAACCTGAACAGAATCAGTAAACACAACAAAGAGGAAGTTCTGCAGAAAGCCGAAAAGGATTTAGTAGCTGTGACGGATCGGTACATTTCCCGACTGGTTAGAGAGCTGCAGGGGACTGATTTTTGGAAGCTGAGACGAGCATACTCACCTGGGGTGAGTGTGGAACTCTCCTGCTTCTGCTTCTGCTTTCAGTCTTTTGAAATTTCGGGTTTCGGTTATACCTGGTTAATTCACTTATCAATTTATGCATGACTTGTGCAGGTACAAGAATATGTTGAAGCTGCAACCTTTTGTAAATTTTGCAGGACTGGGACTCTCTTAAGTCTTGATGAGATAAATGCCACCTTGCTGCCACTCAGTGATCCGTCTCTTGAGCCGTTGCAGATCAATGTACTTGACTATCTTCTCGGGGTATTTTCTTCAACTTCGCTGTTACATTCTTTTTGTGGAAAAGGAAACTATAGGCCAGTTGATTAGTTGAATAAGGTTTTGGGATTAAGCGGATTGAATTCATTGTTTTAGTTTAACACAGGGACACACACATGTTGACATGTATATATACATGTATTGGGAAGTGATGTTTTTATGCACCTATTAGATTTAACAAGAGCTTTCGTATAAACACATGCTATATCCATTTCTCAGAGACATATATGTTATGTTTCAGAAGAGTAACCAAGTGTTGTTGTACTATAGCTTGCAGACTTGACCGGAGAGCTGATGCGGTTGGCAATTGGTCGAATTTCAGATGGAGAACGTGAATTTGCTGATAAGATATGCAAGTTTGTGCGTGAAATTTACAGGGAACTGACCCATGTTGTCCCACTTATGGATGATAGCAGTGACATGAAGCTGAAAATGGATACAATGCTTCAAAGTGTAATGAAGATAGAAAATGGTATGTTTCGATGACCGAATCTAATAATTATATTTGAGTTCATGCTTTAGCATACTGCTCTATAATAAAGTTTTGAGTATTAGGAATAACTAATAAAATGATAAAACAGGGAAATTTTCTACTTCCAGTTTGTGAATTGGAACAAATTTGGCGTCCTTGAATTTGAGAATAAGAAAACTTTGAAACTTTAAAAACATTTCAGAAGTAGTAATCAACCGTAACTAATTCCGAATTCATATTATGGTCTTAAATCGTGATTCTATCTAGTTTGCATGTGTACTAGCATATAGCCCTAACAGCTTCTTAATTCTTCATTGTAAAAGTTTTATCACTCTTTATTTTTTCTCCCAAAAGTGAAAAAGTTTTTAATAACTTGAGATCTTTCTGTAGCTTGCTTTGGTGATCATGTGAGAAGATCAGAGTATATGCCACTACCTGGCTCTGACGATCAAACTTCGTTCTTATTGGCAGTGCCCGATGTTGAAATATGATGTAACTCGTGATCGTTACATTCTCATTCTTACTGCTTAAGTACTTATATTACGTGTGTTCTAATTAACTAAGGAGAAAAGTTCTTGATTTCGACAGGGAAAGGGTAGGATTTCAAGGAGCATATATGGGCACCTGCATTTTTGTTCGGATGAATTGCAGTTCATCATCATTATCTTGTGGTCGCTGCTTGATGAACAATTCCTGCGTATGTTTTCTTAGTAAATCTGTAAGCTTTAAATTTCTGCTCTTTGTAAATTTATGAGGATTAGATTTGTAGAGCTTGGAGCGAAACCCTTCCACACGAGGTTCACTTGCGATTTTTGTGCATGGTTAGTTCGGCAAACCATGATGGAACGCTGATGCAGCTGTTGTACGAACTACTAAGGCTATAAATATATAACCATATAACATAAAACTACGAACATAAGACATGGATACACGTAGTTATGTCAAATGAATGGTGTACTCGATGGACTTTGACCTGTTGCGCCATTTTCGCTACCTACCTACAAGAAGCCATGATGAGCTGCAGTTTTGTATTGAACTCACTAGGCAAGAATTTACGATTTCAATCAATTTCAATTGGACTACTCTTAATGTCACAAGTTGTTGGGCATTGGGTATGAAAGTACACATAAACAGGAACGCCAAAATGATGGTGTTCCAATCTCTCTTTCTTGGTCATATTACTCTTCTTTGTTTTTCTTCTTCTTCTTGGTGTTTTCTAACTACAACATTCCACCACAGGAATTAGTGTATTATTTAGATTCCCTATATTTTGATCTTGAGAAGCCAATTGAGATCCATTCCGAATCTCTGTGTCCAGAGTCCAACGACTCTATAACACGGACCACTCAATTTCAATCATACGGTCTTTATTAGTTTATTCCACTGACTCGCCCCACAAAATTCCAAAATTTAAACCGTCTAAATCTTTTTCTCTCTCTTGAACAGCTGGAATTCAGAGTCCTTGGACTTCAAACATTGAGATCTAAATAAGATCTCAGTCCTTAAGGAGCAGCCCAAATATGTCGGCTACTTAACCAACATCACCAAAACAAGTACGTGTACGGAGCTCATTATTGCATTGGTTTATAATTCAATTGAGCAGTGGGCGAGTCTGGAGCTGGAGCCTCTGCCATTGTCTCCGTCTCCATTTCAGTGAGAGTGACCAATCTTAACTAGTGTTTTCTTCTCGTAACAAATCGCTCTCTTCTCCTCCATCAGAAGTTCACATACTCTCCACAATCATCGTTCAACGTGACTAATACTAAATTACCAAGACGGTCCTCATGTTTGTACCCGAATTCACTCTCACCGGTCTAAATGACTCTTAGCTTTAATCTAGCAGTCCAAATCAGGGTGAAAAAGGGGATGGAAAAGGATCATCCGGGAGATCTCGTGATCAATCGTGGAGTCAGTTTTTATTAGGTACTATTTATATTAAATTTTAAATTTCAAATGATTTCTAACCATACGATGTACAATGAACGGACATGATCACGGGATCCTCAGAAAAAAGATCCGGCGAGGATCATTTTCCAAAGGGGATATCATATTAAATCGCATCCATGATTTAAGTGACTGAAAGCATTTTCATTTTGGATTAGGAAATGGAATTAACTTGGCTGCTGAACAATTCAGCAGCCACTCCTGCTTATACCCAATCCCGTGTGGACATGTGTCTAAATTTTGATTAAAAAAATTAAAACTTGAACGTGTCCACACAAGATTGGGTATAAGCAGTAGTGGTTGTTGAATTGTTCAACAGCCCAAGTCTTGTTCTTAGGAAATAGATACGATCAATGCTAGCCAATGTCCACTATCACTAGCTGAGGAAGATTTTTGTTGATTGACATGATCACAAAGCAATGTATCTGGACAGCCGTGTTGGGACGTATCTGGATTCTGGACATATTCAACCCATATAAATACAAGCTTCGAATAAGAGAAAATGATCCTCGATCAAACGCACAACTTATCGTTCTATTTTCTCTTCAATTGACATACACCAATTCCCTTATTTGGATTTATAACATAGAAATTTAGAATTTTCGCATAGAAAAAAAACTTAGAATTTGGGGCCTCCAATTTCCAAGTTTAAATTTCATGTAAATAGGTGTCATTTCCCAATTTCTATGATTGGGAGTTTAAAATTAACAAATTCCGTTTTCAATTCCATTGTTCTTTTAAGTTAACCAAACAACAAAATTCACAAATTCTAGAAAATAAAATCCCTTCATTTCAATTTCCATCATTTTAAAATTCCTTAGTAATCTTAAATTTCTTCATCCAAACATAGTTTAGATTAATTTATTTTCATCCAATTTACTTCCTGAATTTGTAATTCAATTCCTTTAGGGAAGGTTTGGATGAAAAAATTTAAGATTACCAAAGAATTTTAAAATGACGGAAATTGAAATGACAGGATTTTATTTTCTAGAATCTGTGAATTTTCTTATTTGGTTAACCTAAAAGAACAATGGAATTAAATACATAATTGTTATTTTTAAACTCTCAATCATAGAAATTGGGAAATGACATATATTTACATGAAATTTAAACTTGGGAATTAGAGATTTCAAATTCCAAGTTCTTTTTCCATGCGGAAATTCTAAATCTCTATGTTTATAAATCCAAATGAGGGAATTTTTGCATGTCAATTTATAAATTCTGACTTTTATCCAAATTCCAAGTTTATTTCCCTCGTCAAACATAGTGTTACATTATGCAATTTATATTACGTATTGTATGTCAATTTCTTATCATTTATGCAATTTAATATACACACTTCTTTATTTTAAGCATTTCATTTCCTTCTTGTCATTTATATTCTATTTAATTAAAAGCACCTTTATTTCTTAAAAGCACCTTTATTTCCTAAGCACTCTTTATTAGTTTAATTTACTTTCTTGCAAGTAGATTAATTTTAAATTCTTTTTACTTTCTCACTTGACCTTCACCATGACCATTACACATCATTTGGTTGTTCGTTTGAAGCCTTGTCTTCGAGGTAGAGAAAAACCTAAGCCGAGAAGAGGTTCCTTACTCGACCATTCAATCATTTGATTAGAAGTCAAATCCAAAGCGCAAACACAATTCACATTGATGTCTTTTCTACGTCGACCAACGTGTGGCACGCTCATGCATCTGTTTGGGTTTATATTTGACATTGGGCTTGGTGATAATGGAAGCCCAAAGACTCAAAAGCAAATGCAGACTTGCCCGAGCCCAGTCGATAGGCCCAAAGTAAATTGGGAGCCATTTCAGCCAAAACATAGGTCACATGCCTATGATTGAAGTGATGAGTGACAGAGGACAACTCACCACCAGCCAAAAAGCACTTTTCCAAGGGCTTGACAAGTAAATAGATGATGACACTCAACCAACCAATCAAAAGACATACAAACTCTACTCTCAAGCCAGTTCGTACCCAGAAAGCTGAATTTTGTCCAAATCCAATTTGTTTTAACTATAGTTCTGTTATAGAAAGTCATCTCTTGTCTAGTTTAAAAGCTCTGTTACATTCCCTTAATGTTGGTATCGATTCCCTCTACTAAAACCTACTTACTTTTTCATCCCTTAGAGTATACAAGTAACTTGTAAACATAAAGAGAAGCGGTTTCAAGAAGTTGAGCCTTACCCGACAAGGTTAAATCTTACCCGAGTCTCTTTTGTTTGTACTTATATTTAGTATATTTGTCGTTTAATGTACTTTCCTTCATGTATTTAAGTCATTTTCAACTGTTTTCTACTTAAGAGTTTCATTTGCATTCGAATGTGATCAAGTTATTAAGCCTGTTTTCATTAAAGTGAACTTTGATTGAGGAAATGGTTGGAAGGGCCCTGGACTCCCTTCATTTTGGACATACAAAACTATGAATTAAAAGTCCTTGTTTACAAGGCAAGAAAAGAACTTAATGCAAACTTAACCCATTTGTGACAATCCTTTGATAAACAAAAAGTCTAAGTAACTTGTGGCGCAAGTAACCAACTTAATTCACTTCCATTCAACAATATGTTATACAAAGATAACAGTGGCACGCTCAAATCTTTGTTAATTTTGATTGTGAGCCTTAAAGCCTACACCAAAAGCCCCACAAATGCACCTTTCAAACTAACTACAAACTTGTCATGCAACACACCAAGCAACAAGATCTTGCAGGCAAGAGAAAACCATGTCCCTAAGGAGCTGTGCGAAGGACCAGATCCAAAATCCAGCCCGAACATCATCTAAATAAAGAAGGACAAAAAATCCTCATAGGCCGCCGGTCCGTCCGAAAAGAGGGAAACACCTTAATAATACTTAATAATGCATTGCTTGATTTAAAAAACATGCCTTGATGATCATAGTTACAAACTTACAATCTTATTATTGTTTGTTTTTTATTTTTTTATCTCATCTTTTTTTTTTTCTTCTTCTTCCATTAAATCGATCGATCATTGACATTTCTACTTGAGGAGTTGGACTTGTGCTTCTCAATATTAATATGCTTCTCGCAATACTTGCCCACTATGCCAGAACTTATAATTAATTACAACTCATTTTAATAGGACAGCTTTGTAAAGTTGGGCAGCAAATGTTATAGCATTAGCTGTAATGTTACTATTAATTAAGTAGTTTATGTTTGCTACCAAATCTTTTGGTTGTCAAATTAACTGCCAATAAGAACAAATCCTCTTCCATTTGATAAACTCAAGTAGTACGTTCCACCAAAAGAGTAGATGATGCTTTAAATTGCAATAACGATATTTATAGGCCATCAAAGTACCCAAAAAATCCGTACTTTGGTTTCTATATTTACGTACCATATTTATGTTCCTCATATTGTCCACTTCGGGGAGAACATTTTCAGTGTACTAGGAATATAACCCGGTAAACCAAGTGTTACAAAATAATTGATTGAAAGTTTTTTTGTAGTTATCTAACTAATTGTTTTGTGACATTTGATATACTGAGTCGTATTTCTAATACACTAATAAATCTCTCTTGAGACCGATGCGATTATGGTGATGGTTTTATATACCGATGGAAGAAATTTAAATGTATATGTCCTAGAAAACTGTAGGCATTATTAATTGGAGTAAAAATTCATCAAAAAATCCATGCAAACGTGTTATACATTTTAGAAATTTCTAGTTGTTCAAGATAGTACATATGATTAAGCAGGTCCACTAAATTAATAGTTTGTGATTTAATACGTAATCAAAAGAAATTGGAAAGCATGATGAGTTATTTGCTTTTTTTTAAGGACTTGGATTGTCTGCCCTCTAATTGTGGTGCCCTCCCCGTGCCCTCCTGTTTTTGTGGTCACGGTTAAGCCACGTCAACATTTTATATTACTATTTCTTTTTGTTTTATTATTTTTATAAAAAAATAATATAAAATATTGACGTGGCTTAACCGTGACCACACAAAACAGGAGGGCACGGGAAGGGCACCGAAATAGGAGGGCAGACAATCCAAGTCCTTTTTTTAAAGGTAACATGTCAGAGGAGAGTCAGGAGACATATCATGTTATCGTCGACACCATATTTGTTGTTGGTTGCACACACTACAGTTGTTAGCAAATTAAATTATGAAACTTAATTAACCATCGTGAGGTGATTTAGTGGTTGGATAGAGACGAATATCAGACTCATATTTCACACAATACACTATGAGTTCAATTTTTTACGTTGGTGAATCACACGATGGTGATCAGGAAAAAGTTGAAATGCTTCTGTTATTCTTCTTGGCTCCTAAAAAGATCGAATGCTGTGACAAAGTCACATGTTGGTCCCCATAACAATAATCGTTCAACTAACAAATCTTACTAGACAACTTATGAGGATCTTACACACACAAAATATGGCTTCTTTACAAAGCAAACATTTAAGAGCAACGAATGTTAGTTTAAACATAATTAGTCAGTGAGTTAGGTGGTACCAAATAGTCATATCTACTCACAGATGTAATGCAAGGGAAGGGGACTACGTTTGTTTCTTAGCTGGCTAGGCCATATCGGCTGTTGTTTTCTTTTGCCACGATATGCATGCATGCGGCATGACGTGCTCTCAAATCCAACTCCTACTTTCACTACGGGCTATTACTTAATTAAAGTCGCTCATCGTTTAGCTAAGTGTGGATTTATTGTTGAGTTATGACAATTAAGGTTTGAAGAGTTTCTTGATTTTATAATCGATATTGTTCAATTTTTCTTATTCGGTAGCTACCTGTCACATATTCATTCAATATCTTGTTCGGCATCTCTTTTGCGTAAAAAAAATGTATTCTTAAAGTCAATCGCCCATAATTTTTCATGCATCAATTATTAAAATTAGCTCGTTCTTAACACCTATATATTGCTAGAGTCAGTCGTTCATAATTTTTAATTACAAATCCAAACACATGTGAAGATCACATTATATACATTAATTATTTAAATTCGATTGTGGACGGGAGAAAACATAACCTCTTTGCATAGTATTTTCCGAAATGACAAGCAATAGTACAATAGTACTACACTTCGGTGGTAGAGGAATCCGGATGCAGCCACATCTAGCAACAGAGAGACAGCAGGAGGAGGGAGGTTCTATCAATGCATTGGGCTTTGGCCTCTGGGAACGTGGTTCCCTGTCGTTCTGTTGCCCTCTGGCTGTAGGGTACCCTCTCCTCTGTTGAGATTACAGGGTGGAAGTGGACCATACACGTTCATGTTGGGACCAAAGAGGGCATACCCAACTCTTCGTTGATTAGGTAAGAGGTGTTCCGCGTTCGAAACGTGTACAGTCTAGACAGGTAGCCCTCGGCTTTTAGGACGTCCGGTTTTCCACTTTGGAACTAGCAATAGTATTGTCAATCACAACTCAACAAACACCGAATGATCTTATAGACATGAGCGGCAACTGCCTCTTCCATCTGATTCTCAAGTACAAAATTTGATTCCTTAGGCAGTAAAATATATATTGGAGAAGATTTTTAACATTACTCTTTTTACATAATTTTCAACACACGTTTTTATGGAAGCCATTACATAATGCATTTGAAAGATTTGAACCGACTATTTTTTAGAGATTATTCATAAATCATCTTTGTAAAAAGTCACAGAATTTGAAAAACATGTAAACATTCATTTGTAGTGAAGATAATGAACGAATAAGGTTATATAAAGAAACCCTAAACCTGTAATCTAACGGTCATATAGTTTCATATTTGGGCATTTTCAGTAGACTTGATATTTGAAAGAAAATTTAAAAGATAGACGGTTCGAATTCTAGAAATACATTTACTAAGTGACCTTCATAAAAACGTGTGTAAAAAAATTGTGTCATATATTCATCCTCATGTGTGTGTGTGCGCGCGCGCGCATATATATATATGCATATATTTAGGTGCAGTTCATAGTCCATTTGATCGTTGTTAATAAATTTTGTAAGCATATTATTATCAGAGTCATTCATTTTTTTTTAAATCACAATTTAGAAATTCTATTTGAAAAACATCAGTTTAATTGGAGATAGTTTAATAACTTATTGAACAAATCAAGTTTGGTAACAATTAATATCAGTCCAAGTTGCATTCTCTACTCCTTTGAAACTTCCAAAAATATAAAATGACAAAATATCCATGGATGTCTTCCCTAACTTCATTTTCAAATAGATAAGTTACCACAAAATGTAATATAAAATGACTAAAATATTAAAATTTGTTTATCTTTATTGAGCTAAGAAATGTTTCACTTCATTGACTTGACTTTGAATTACGTGCAACAAAATCTTATAATAAGCATTGGTTGTTTTAGCAAGAAAAAGAATTAAATTGAATAGAAGTCTCGGAAACAGAGGTAGATTGTCTGCTCTCCTCTTTGGGTGTCCTTCTCATTCCCTCTTATTTGTGAGATCACGGTTAAATCACGTCAACATTTTATATTTTTATTTTTTTTGTCTTATTATCTTTATAAAAAAATTAATATAAAATGTTGACGTGGCTTAACCGTGACTGCATAAAATAGGAGGGGATGAGAAGGGCATCCAAACAGGATGGCAGACAATCTGCCTCCCTGGGAAACACCCAATGTCTCTAATATCTAGGAGTTGGATTCTTTCTTCTCCTATTTCCATCCCCTTCCATCCCCTCATCTCACACTCTTCTTTTTGTCTCATTCTCTATATAAAAAATTCAAAACAAAATATACATATGACGTAATCGCAACAATTTAAATAAAAAGGGATGGAAGGGGAGAGAGATTAAGAAAGAAGAGAATCCTACTCCTGATATCTAACAGAATTATACCGTTTTTAGCTTGGGGGATAAGCTCATCCCAAATATACATACTACTAGTGTTATGCCCTAACTAAAAGTATGGTTTGATTGAAGTTAAGTTGGAAAACTATCATAATTCATTTTATTTTATGTTGTTGGTGATCAAAGCCCCTTTTCGATTAGTATACTTCTTATATATCAGTTATGGGGAAAATGGTTTCTAAATAATAAGATTGATCTACACTAAAAATGTTATCATGCGTTCCTAAATGTGTTTTACTCTTTCTTTATGTTTTTATGAACAATAAGGAGTGTCAAATTATCTTTTCAGAAAATAAAATTGTATCGAGTTCTTTTAACGAGGTATATGATTCCACTCAAGCTTGTACATTCTTTTGCTTAACACGGGAGGGATCAAGTAAATCTCCAGAATGAGGAATGTTAAGAGGACTATTTTAAAAGTATGATTCTTCATGAACTTATTATCACTTCATAATTTAACGTTAATTCTCGTTCAAGCATTATAAACAATTGTTTCAAAGACATGAGGTTACAAAAAGTCTATGAATTAGAGCGTCCCTTAGCATTTATCCTCGAGAATATTTCATTTTCAAAGTATCAATGACCCTATTTTCGAAACTTTTGTCAACTATATAAACTATATTGTTTTAAAAAAACTTATATAAACTACAGAATTAGCAAACACGCCGTTCTTTAAAAAAGGGGTCACAGCTCCCAACTCCAAACCAGCTCAGTAGCCCACACAGCCACTTTTTACCTAAACCCGGTTTACCCGAATCAGAAAGAAGCTAACAAGATAAAACAGACCGGGTTAGCAGATGTTTAGGAATCGGATTCGGAACCCTTCCTTTTTTCACGGCTTTTCTGACGTGGACTTGAACTGGCACGTGCTAGAGGACACTTAAAGCCATTTACTAATTTCTTAAAAGAAAAAAAAACTAATTAATTAATTAAAAAGGGCAAAATACTGAAGGATAATGACATGCACGTGTTACGTGCGTGACTGCCATGCCAGCTCCATATGTAAACCTGCATGCTGGTCTGCCTCTTGTCACGTGCTTTGTACGGCCCCCCAAAAAAGGTCTTTTTATTTAAAGAAAAAAATATACATTTTTCTTTTACAAAAGTGGTCGGTGCTTGTTTATGCAGAGATGGTTCATCGTTTATCGTACATCGTGCGGTTAAAAATTATTTTAAATTTTAAAATTTAAATTAAATATAAATAATTCATAATAAAAACTGATAGTATAATATGCGATAAATGATCATGATTACGAGATCTCACATATCCCTAAAAAAAGGATCCGTTATGCATTATGCATAGCGTAGCAATAGGTTGTTTGACCGCTGACCAATACTACTAGTAGGAAACCACCCATATGACCCTGGTAAGCCAATATTTTTAGTGTGTCGAAATTACAATTTGATAATCAACATGTAACTAATACGGTTGTTTGAAAATTCAAAAAAATTCTAACGAGTTATATTATGAAGCTTAGTGTACCAAACTATGTTTTTGACACTTTAAAAATAGGGATACTTTGAATGCGGTATTTAATCCTTAACATTATTTGACTAAAACCTTAAGGCCTCGTTTGTTTGACCTCCTTAGCTAGGACTAGACTAACTAGGACTAATAACCCATATTTGGTGCAAGCAAGGATTGAGTTTAGTGAGATTAAGTCGGACTCGTGCTGACTAAATCCTTCGTTAGTTGGGCTTAGCGAGAGCCCCCGAAAAGGAGGGGATTGCTAGTCCCGTTTCCCCGTCTTCCCTCTCATGCCGCGTCCTCGTGCTCGTCCTGCACGACTGCACCATCTCTGACGACGACTCGGCTTCCTCCACCCACACCCCTTGCCGTCTACAACTCCAATCCCCACCCATGGAGAACAAAGTGAATTAAAGTAGCTAATTTGCAAGAACAAGTGTAATCAGAGCAAAAAAAGTCAATAAAAATTTAAACGGAAAAGAGTAGAGAGATGAGTGGAGCCTACCTCTTCGTCGTCGAAAGGCAGTGCTTCTCCTTTGCTTAGATCCTCGGCTTCCTCAACTCCCAATATCGATCTCGACCATCACCTTCATCCGCCAGGACATCGTCGGCAAACTCCACGATGCCAACCAAAACCCAGAAGACAAAAAAATACCAATCTGCCAAAACCCAAATGAAATTCAAAAGCTTGTGAAAAATCCAGAAGAAAAAAAAAACCATATGACAAATCAGAAGCTTTTTTTTAGAATGAATGAAAAAGAATGGAATTTGATCATGAGGGAGAAAGTGGTGAAAAAGAATGGAATTTGGTGATGAGGGAGAAAGTAACAAGAAAGACACAGAGAAGTAGTCGGACGGGAAGGAGAAAAAAAATGAAGAGTATTCTACAGAGAAAGGGTGTTCTAGAAAGGTAAGAAAAGAAGAAAAAGAAAAAAAAAAGTAAAAAATAGAATTAAATATTTTTATTTTTATTATTTTAGTTTCTTAATCTGATACTACACCAAACACTTCATTAAATTAGTCCAGCTTAGTCTAGTTTAAGCCAGTCCAGCTTAGTCCCTAAAGTTAATCCAGTCCAAGATAGTCCGGTGCAACAAACGTACCCTAATGGTATTCAAAGTTTGATCAAAGTCCCTTGACTTTGTACACCTCATTATATTACAATTAATATTTATATTTTAATAGTTTTGACATTAATTGTTTGATATTTTATGAGATTTATAATTCTATAAATTTAAAATCCCTCATTATAATACTATTAGAAACGGTTATAACAAAAAATTCAAACATTTTGATTGAATAAATGGATAAAAACTATGTAAAAACAAGAAATAATAAATGGCAAAAGAATGTATCCATAGGGTTAAAAAAATTGGTACATTTTACAAAAAATTGGTACATTTCACATATAACAAAGTGTTATATTAATAAAGAAGGATGGGTACATTATAAATAAATTAGGGCACATATAAAAGATTAAAAAATTATGAGTACAAATGAATTTTTAAAAAATATAGGCGCTAAAAGAAATTAATACATGGGTACAAAATAAAACTAAAAAGAAAATACTACAAATTTAAAAAAATGTTGCAAATTAAAAATGGGTACAAACTCAAATATAAATATATGATACAAAGTTTAGGCATAAAATAAATATATCATGTTTGTACCATACTTGACTGATCTCGAAACTACCAAGCACCGGTCAACGTTATACGGTCAATGACCCAAAAGAGTTTCCCTCCAACCAGGAGGCCAATCATAACGCGACACGTGTTGACATCAGAAGCCAATCATAGCGCGACACGTGTCAACATCAGAAGTCAATTACAACACGACACGTGTCAATGTAAAAACAAAGCTAGAAACTCTCTTCTATAAAATGAGATCATTCTCCCACAAATATTTCCTAATGTCATTTGTACTAAATCATTCACTAGTACTCTTTAAAGGAGAGCTTGAACCTATGTACTTGTGTAAACCCTTCACAATTAATGAGAACTTCTCTACTCCGTGGACGTAGTCAATCTGGGTGAACCACGTACATCTTGTGTTTGCTTTCTTGTTTCTATCCATTTACATACTTATCCACACTAGTGACCGGGGCAATCTAGCGAGGTCACAAACCTAACACTTTCTGTTGTACCAAAGTCCTCACTGATTTTGTGCATCAACGTATCATATGTAATTTTTCTATCGTGGATTAAATATACAATGTCACGTGACGATATACACATGGGTACAAACACAAATAAAACTTTAAAAAATATGGACACAAAAAGAAACTAATATATGGGTACAAATTAAAAATGAAAAGAAAATTGGTACAAATTAAAAATAGGTACAAACTAAAAATAAAAATATATGATAAAAAATTTAGCTATAAATATAAATATACTAATTTTAACATTTTTAACACTAAAGAAATATATTTAAAAATAAAAATATTTTATTTTTCAAATAATTAGTGATGTTATTAATACCCAAGGACCTTGATCAAAAATAAAAAATTAATAGAATTTTTATCAATGAACAAAAAGAAAGATGTAAACCTAATTTCTTCTTAAAAATATTTTCCGTAATTATGGTTTCAATGTATTGAATATTTTCATGGGATTGGAGACACTTAGAATGGTAGTTAGTCGTTAACTGTGGGTGGAGTGGTGTACTGATGAATCATGACGATACGGATTTGGATATTAGAAATATAAAAATGAATAAAATGCGAGTCTTATTCACTTGGATTTGATTCAAAGGAATTAGATACCCTTCGGATTCTCTCACAGGAGATTCTGAAAATCAATTAATAATAACCGTTCATTAAAGATTGTGCAGTCATAATTTTTTTTTTACGTAAAACAAGACTGTTTTACTTTTGAAAAATATAAAAAGCATTTAATTGTGGCCCTATGATCTTTAATGAACGGTTGATATTAATTGATCCATTTGATCCCTAACGAGGAGAACCAATGAGGATCTCATTCCTGATTCAAAGACAAGCAATTGTTATATAAAATTGTTGTTTGGGTACACCGACCCGATGTCTAATGATTATCATAAATTTTAGTTGGTGCACGTATAAAAAGCAAGTATCATTAGGAGGAATAAATATTATCGCGTACTTTTTTTTTGGGCACAAAATTATCGTTTATTATCTTAAAATCTAAGTTGATACGAGATTTGATTTAGAATTTTTCTTTTATGGACAAAAGAATAGTAAGCCGTTTGGTAGTCCTTCTGTTCATGTTATATATATGGACCGAGTTATTGTATAGTTTTCATCTCAATGAACTCTTACTTTTCACAAGTAAACTTATTCGATTTTGAGTTTATCTAAAATTTGGGACGGTATGACGTATAAATGAATTAGCATGTGTTGACTTAGATTCGTGATTTAACAGATATCTCATTAGAAAAAGAAAAAAACTGATCAATTATTCTCCGAATAGCTCCAAATTGAGACTCAGTTTAACAAAGACCTCTACTCTATTATTTAGGACAATTGAAAAATTTTTTGCTGTTCTTCCATGATATGTTCCCTTTTTGGCCTAGAAACTACATATGCCATACATTTCCTAGAAGAAAACAAAAGGTGGCTGATTAGGACACCATTTAAATTTTGAGTAGGGTTTCGAATTTCGATACATGGACGTGGTTTTTTTACCCATTCAATGGGGAACAACCCGTAGTGGGGTCAGTGTATGACAGAAAGACAAAGTCCGAGACTTAACGGTTGGTCTCAATTAGGTTTTCTCTGTGTCCCTAAGCTCAACAGCTAAGCAGAAATTACCTCACATGAAGATGTCAAGATGACGTAGGGTGTGCGTTGTTAAATGTTTTAAGGGTAAATCATTAAAATGGTCCTTTAGATTTGCCTAACTCATCACTTTGGTTCCTAAGATTCCAAATCGATAAAAGTGGTCTCTGAGATTGTCCATCATCCATCATTTTGATCATTCCGTTAAAAACTTCGTTAAGTGTCCCGGAGCTCTTGGCCAGAAGTTTGGGCAATTTTCAAAGCTTCGTAACTCAATCGTTTATTCATCAAATTCGACCCATAATATATCAAAATGAAGATAGAAAAGTGTAGAATAAGATTATACCTATTTTGAAGCCCAATGGTTGCCAGAGATTGCCGGAAAATAGCCTCAAAGTTGACTGGTCCGAGTGAAAACTTGAAAACTCGCCGGAAACTGGGTAAACTTTAAACGTTCATAACTTCTTCGATACTCAACGAAATCAAGTGATTCAAAAACAAAAATCATACTTCTATATGAGACAAAGATAATGGTACTTTTTAGACGGCTAACTAGCCGTGGTTTGGCCGGAAAACGGCTCGAAACTATCTTGGTCTCGAGTTAGCCACTTTCGAGCCGTTTTCCGGCCAAACCACGACTAGTTAGCTGTCTAAAAAGGTACCATTCTCTTTGTCTCATATAGAAGTATGATTTTTGTTTTTGAATCACTTGATTTCGTTGAGTATCGAATAAGTTATGAACGTTTAAAGTTTACCCAGTTTCCGGCGAGTTTTCAAGTTTTCACTCGGACCAGTCAACTTTGAGGCTATTTTCCGGCAATCTCCGACAACCATTGGGCTTCGAAATAGGTATAATCTTATTCTACACTTTTCTATCTTCATTTTGATATATTATGGGTCGAATTTGGTGAAGAAACGATTGAGTTACGAAGTTTTGAAAATTGCCCAAACTTCTGGCCAAGAGCTCCGAGACACTTAACGGAGTTTTTAATGGAATGACCAAAATGATGGATGATGGACAATCTCAGGGACCACTTTTATCGATTTGGAATCTCAGGGACCAAAGTGATGAATTATGCAAATCTCAAGGACCATTTTAACGATTTACCCATATTTTAATTTATCTACATTCACCTCTCCCAGACCCTGCGTAAAGCGGGAGCCTTGTGCACTGGGTACGACCTTATCATTATATGATTAGTTTAAACATTGCCACTTCAACGTCTCTATTACAAGTCAGTCATTTCTCTGTAAGTATCGTCTACGCAGAAAAAATTGGTGGACATTTGAAGAGACAAATGGCAAATGCCCTTCTTGGTAAGTTTTCTGTTGTGATGTGCCCTAGGCCAGTTGGCCTCTTGCGTAGAAATCATGAATGCATGCAGGCCAATTGTCAATAAGTCAAGTGGCCGTGGCATAGATGTAGCACCACTTCCACCACCTCAGCCTCTCAGTCTTAGGCCACCCAATCTTTCCATTACCCTGCAATGGAAGACACCAAACTCACACCAAATTTCCATTGTCAACATCGGAATAATTATATCGAACCAAATTTCCAACGTCAACGTTGGAATAATTATATCGGATTAAGTTAACGCCACATTCCTGAAAAATGGGAACCTGTAATTATAAATTTCATCCAACACATACAAATAAAACGAGGCATGTTTTTACTGCTAGAAGGTAATTTTGGTCGGACGAATTCGTGGGACGGGATAATGGAGGATGATGAGTTGAGATGGGATGGGACTGGACTATGTTTTGTGGGACTGGACTATTATAGTGAGGGTTACCCTGTATGCCCTAACCCTAAAGAAGGAGCAGAGCTGGGGACACGTGCGAGGGGCGGGCAGGAGGCCGGCATGAACCACAAGACACGCTTATGTGCACTGCGCGCGCACCAAATATTTTTGGAAGTTTTAACGAAATATTTCCGGTGCTGTTTATTTTTAACGAAAAATTATATTTTTACATTTTCTTAGTACTATTCACTGCACCTTTATTTGTTTTTTTTCATTAAAACTAAAGTTTTTTTTTGGACTTTTTGTTAGTTTTCCTAATATTTTTTTACTCAAATATATTATTTAAGCAAAAGAGAGATTTGTCCCGAATGTGTAGTGTAACATCAGGTATCATTATATAATCAGAGAAACATTTAAAAAAAAAATCTTTCAATTGTATGGTGACATATGTTGTTCCGCATCGTATCTTGGTACATTGAAGAATCTCTCCAAACAAAGAGCCAAAGGAGAATGGTATTTATACTTGACACTATTCGATTCTAATATATGATATACTTAATTGATAACTAACATTTATTTATTTTTTGTTATAATATGGTTTGCTTGCAATTTGCCTAATCATGTGGGATTGGGGTGTGGACGTGGGACGCTCATATCCACCGAAAACATTGACATACGATTTAGAGAAATATGAATATATGGAATTTCGACGGCTTAATTAAACTGAGTTCTTGTGTTGCATATATAATGTATAATTAAGAGCTCATTTGGATATGTTTTTAAAATGATTGAAATCACTTTTGGTGAAAATATTTTTGAAACCAATCCTTAGTAAAAATACAAGCAAATTCTGGAAAAGCACTTAAAGTGCTTCCTGGAAGAAGTACATAACTGGTGTTTCTTGTAGAAAGCACTTTAAGTGCTTTTGGAACAGAAGAATATTTTCTCTAAAAGCACTTTTAGTCATTTTAAAAGCGTATCCAAACGAGTCATAACTTAACTAATTTGATTAACGAATACATGCATGGGACATCACTCATTAATCGCGGATTGCAATGAATCACAGTTAATTGATTCTGAATCTCTAATTACGTTCGTATACGATTAGTATAAGAATTACTCACCACTTATAAACTTAATTGACCATTTATGTATTGAGGTGGGCATTACATAATGAAGATCATGGCAACGTTGTGGAGTTAGTTTAGTGGCTTGTGCCGTGAAACCAACCCAAACAACATCAGAAATTGCGATTTGACAGTGATACTGTTTCAGTTGAATATTATTGCATATACAAAATGCCAACTATTTGTAGACATGCAACATGAAACAAAGATAAATAAATGACAAACCAGTTAGTTCATTGTTCAATGTTAAAAAAAAAAAAATGAAACAAGATAACGATCATACAACTGTGCACTATATCTAATGAGAAATGTTAAAGAGACTCTCTTTTGATATACAATGACATATGTATTCAACGTATTTTCATATTAGTTAATGCCACTAAATATTAATTAAGATTCACAAACATTGATGAAAGTTGAGTGAAACTTGGAGATTTTGCCTCATGGCCTACCCCAAGAGCGAGTATGTTTTTGCTCACCCCCTAGCTCAAGGTAATTGTCATCCTTCCCATCTAGAATCACGTTGGCAAGTGAGAGGTCTTATATTTGATTCTTACCAAAGACGAATTTAAACTACATTATTGCTAGCCTATTGTGAGGCTAAGCCCACCCCCTCCCCATAGTTTAGATAATATTGATTGTTCAAAAAAAGAATCATGTTATGTGTCTAAGAATTGAGATCATCTCCAAATTTCTATGTCTGCAGTCGATGGACCTGGGAATCCAGGCTGTTCAAGAGAGAAAGAGATCTAGGCCGTTCAAAAGCTAGGTTTGTGTGAGGTGTGCTAGTGAAATGAGCTAATGTGGTCGTATAATTTAAATTGAGTGGTCCGGATTTTAGGATCTATCGGCTTTGGACTAAGAGATTCGGGGATGATCTCAATTCCATATCTAAACACCAACCATAGTAAGCCTTTCTATTTAATTTAAAACTTATGAGAAACAATAATAATTGAATTAATTAAGCAAAAGAGCTTACCATTTTCACTTCTTTATTAATCATCATTAATTCATAACTGATTGCAATCATTATTTTCCCTTTCTCCTCTTCAAATCATTATTTCCCCTTCCCTTTTTCAATCTTCCCATAATTTGTCGCCCCCCTTTCTTTGAAGGAGCATTAGGACCATAAGGGTTTAGAGTGTTAAGAGGCTTGTCTGTGGCGGCCCGTCGGTTGGGTTGGGGACGGTAAGTTTTAAGAAACGAATACTGGTGGGTTGGTAATTGTCGTTGCAATCAATTACGAATTGAATCAATTTTTTGAATCGATGGGGTATAGATGAAGAAATAAATGTTAAGTTTTATGTTAATTCACTCAAAGTTAGTGATTGATTTCGTCAAGGGCTCTTGTAATATTCTATGGCGATTAAAAATATCACTGAAGACATCAAATGGTTGGCGGCTTTTTTTTGATACAATTTCTTGGACTCACGTTTTCATAGAGGCAATATTTTTTTTGCAAATGGGATTACTAATACTGGGTTCTATTTCAGTAATTTTCATGCAATGGATGGATCACTACTTTCCACGGCCAAAAATACCTATTTATTTGAGGGTAATGTTAAAGAGATTAAATTTGTAGACTAAATTTCAAACTAAATGATATGCTACTAATAAGAAATAAGTACGTTAATCAACACTTAAGTAATAATCTAATTATCAACTTTCATGTCATTTAATTTACCCATTATTTGATTGTCCGGAAACAATTTGTAATTGTGATCACTCTATTTAATATGTTTTTATTTTTCCAAAAAAAAACACGCGACCAAAATTTAGAGAAATGAGTTAAGGGTTACTTTGAGTTAGAACGAGAAAAAAGGACTCCCCGATAACCAAATAAAAAAAAAAACAAAAATTGGATTCTAACGTGTGCCACTCTTAAATAACTAAATATCATTTGTAACTCAAAAAATAAAAGATGCAGATCCAGATTCCACATCATTAACCGTTTTCACTAAGCAAGAATTAAAAAGTCAAATAAATAACCATTAATTCGTGGGCACCAGCTAAAAAGAAAGTTACAAAAACTTGGCGAAAGAGATTGACCAAAACGGTGCGTTTGGCAAAATTTACCCGCGTTCTGAGGCGACAGGGACAAACCGTTAGTAAAAGTCGAAAGACCAGACAGTGGTCCAACGTTGACTGCGACCCAATTGGTTCAGTTGGTCCGCTCCACAAACCTCGGAGTTGGAGTCCATGATGATTTTTTGACCTTTCTACCGTTTGCCGGTCCTCAAATCAACCACCCCCCTGCGCATTTTAACACGGTAACACGTCATCAGCCGCGCAAAGTTGGAGGTCGTTGCTAAAGTGCGCGGGTGTAGTTGGTTCATTGGATTCAAAGAGTCAGAGCCCCCGCGATCAAGCCATCCCCCAACTCTGCATTTTTCGAAAACTTCCTTTTGAAGTCCCCCTTTTTAGAGAGAGAGAGTGAATTTCGTAAGCCACAGAGATTAGAGAGAGAGAGAGAGAGATTACAGAGAGGTTAGAGAGAGAGAAAGAGGAGGGAAAGCTGTGTGAGTGTGTTGAGTGGTACTTTTTGGAGTTGCAGGTTTTTGGAGTATTGTGTCGTGGGCTGTCTGGTTCCGGGGAGTGTTTAAATGGGTTGGTTTTTAAATTTCTGAATTATTATAGTTTATTTGTTTCCTTAGCGAGAGAGGTCAAGAACAGGAAATCCTAAGATTCTAAGATCTTCTTTCTGTATACATATATATACACACATATAACCTCCACTTCTCCTCCCTCTCTCCTCCCCCCTCTCTCTCTCTAGCCTTTGTTCTTCCTCTGTCTTGAGACAACCGAGAAGAAAGGAACAAGCTTTTTGGTGTTGGAGATCAGGAGATTACCAATTCTCAGCAAATCGACATGGGTATGTGCTGTTTTTAACGTTTTGGTTCTCGCGCGTTCCGTTCTTTGATTTTTGTTGTCTGCCAGCTTCCGGGTTGCTTCGTGGTTTTTATTTTCCAGTGTTGGGGCGATGGTTTTCTGAGAACTTTCTAATTTAATTAAATTTCTCTTATATTTCCTGGAATTTACTAGTATCTTCCCCCGATTGGTTACAATGGTTCTGTTCATCTCTCCGATTGGTTTTTTTTTTTTTTTTTTAAATTCTGTCTAACCTTTGTGTCTAATTTTATTTTTGATTATTTTTGGGTGGCTTTCTGCAGAAGTTAACATGAGCTTTTCACATGACATGGACGATGAGTACGAGAAACTCATCCGGAGAATGAACCCACCAAGGTATATACCAAACATACCTTAAATTCCTCAAAAGTTACTGCAATTATTTACCCTAACCCGTCTTGAGATTTACGCCTCTTCATCCGATGTTGTTTTGTCTCAGGGTTGTAATCGATAACGAAGCCTGCAAGAATGCAACGGTGATAAGGGTATGTCCTTGTTGTTATGTGTCTTTTTTGGTGTTCTTATTGGTACGGAAGTTTTGGTGCTTAATCTGTTACTGTGGTTGCAGGTGGATAGTGCAAACAAACATGGAATACTTCTGGAAGTTGTACAAGTACTTACTGATCTCGACCTTATCGTGATGAAAGCGTACATATCTTCGGATGGTGGCTGGTTCATGGATGGTAAAAGTCCTTTTATTACAGACTTTGTTAGTGTTGTGAAAATCCTGTCCCTTTTTGCTCGATTTAGAAACTGATTCTGTGATTTGGCCTTGAAATCAGTTTTTAATGTCACTGATCAAGATGGAAACAAGGTTACAGATGAAGAGGTTTTGGAGTATATTCATAAGGTAATTTGTGTTGATATTTGTTTCCGCTGTTTCTGCAGCGACTGATGTGAAAAGATACTAATTTCTCGCTTGATTTTCAGTCTCTTGGTCCGGAGGCATGCTTTGCATCTTCGATTAGATCTGTTGGTGTGAAACAATCAATGGACAGTACCGTAATTGAGCTCACTGGAAGTGACAGACCGGGATTACTCTCCGAAGTGAGCGCTGTCCTAACCAATCTCAAGTGCAACGTAGTGAGCGCGGAAGTCTGGACGCACAACACTAGGGCTGCATCCGTGATGCGCGTCACCGATGAGGAGACGGGATTGGCAATTACCGACTCTCAGAGGTTAGCTAGGATTAAGGAATTACTATGCAATGTGCTAAAGGGCAGCAACAAAGCCAGAGGAGCAAGGACTGTTGTCTCTCACGCTGTTACGCACACTGATAGGAGGCTTCACCAAATGATGTTTGCAGATAGGGATTACGAACGAGTTGATGATGATGTCTTGGATGACAAGCAAAGACCGGATGTGAGTGTTGTTAATTTGCTTGACAAAGACTACTCAGTGGTCACTATTCGGAGCAAAGACAGGCCAAAGCTTCTCTTCGACACAGTTTGCACTTTGACAGACATGCAATATGTGGTTTTTCATGCTAGTATTGATGCTGAGGGTCCGGAAGCTTATCAGGTTTGCGAGTTTTGCTTTTTCAACTTGAATATGATCGTGTTTTTGGGACGTGCAGTGAGACTATCCTTAAGTAACTTGCCTAATTACTTTTTTTGGATTCGTGTGTAGGAATACTATATCAGACACGTAGATGGATCCCCAGTGAAATCAGATGCAGAGAGACAAAGAGTGATACAATGCCTCGAAGCGGCTATTGAGAGAAGAGTATCTGAGGTTAGTTGGACTATGTTCTTGCAAATTTTTTGCTTGTCTCAAGTCTCTTTGGCTTCAAAGTACACATTTGAGATTATTAATATCTCCAATTCATGAGGAGGAGTGAGAAATTTTGATTTTCCTATGTTGTAACCTAGTCATTGTCATCGTATAATTTCGAGTCAAATTGTAGTTTTAAATCCATGGATGTCGACCCTTTTGTCTCATTATGTTCCATTGCACTCCTCTGTTTGATTCTGTCTCCTTTTTCTTGAGAGACTCCATTGAATTATGGACAACTAATCTGTGTTTCTTCCTTGTTCAGGACTTGAAGCTAGAACTCTGCACTACTGACAGAGTAGGGCTGCTATCTGATGTCACTCGGATCTTTCGAGAGAACAGCCTCACCGTAACAAGAGCAGAAGTTGCAACGAAAGCAGGCAAAGCTGTGAATACATTTTATGTTCGCGATGCATCAGGCTATCCGGTTGACTCCAAGACCATAGAGTCCATCCGGCAAGCAATCGGGCAGACCATACTCAAAGTAAAAGGCAACACTGAAGACACAAAACCTGGTTCTGAGGAATCTCCAACAAGGTTCCTCTTTGGCGGTCTCTTCAAGTCCAGATCTTTCGTCAACTTCAAGCTGATCAGATCGTATTCTTGAGACATCGGTCAGATCTTGTACATAAGAACCCGTCTTAGTCGAAAACTTCACCAAACTAGACCATTTTAGTGGTTTAATTATTCACTTGAGTTTAGGAAAACAAAAGCAGCCATTATTGAAGGAAAAGCCATAGAAGTGTGAAGTGCTTGCATATATCTCCCCTTTTCAGCTTCTGCTTTTAGCCTTCATTTGTTACTGTGATCCAACCTTGGGTTGGATCATGAAAGCAAGGAAGGATCGTCTGGTTTGTGTAATGTTCAGAGAAAGTCAGTTCTAGGGTTTTAAGCTTTGTACATAATATTTCTCTATTCAAAGTTTATGGTAGCTTTTTTATTTATCATCAACTTCCATTTTATTGAGTTTTTTTTTCTTTTTTTATACTACCGCTAATCTAAACTACTCTAACTATGAAGAGAGAATTTTGAGTTTTAATGCAATCGGACGGTTACATTGCTGCCAAAAAATTGTCTTTATTCACATCAGCTAAATTTTCTCTGGTTGGTGGCAAAGTTTTCATTCAAAGTTTGGTTTTGAGGGTACCAAACATTGACCTACAAACTCCCACTTGGGCAGGGGAGAATTTTGTATCTTATGGTAGCTTTTATACTTACCATCAACTTCTAATTTATTGGGTTTTGTTTTTATAATATCGTCAATCTAAATTACTCTAATCAATGAAAAGAGAATTTTAAATTTTGATGCAAAGGGACGGATACACTAGCGTAAGAAACTGTTATTGACGTCAGCTACATTTTCTCTGGTTGGTGACAAAAGTTTTCATTCAAAGTTTGGTTTTGAGGGTGCCAAACAAACATTGACCTCTGAATTCCCAATTGGATAGGAGTTTCCCAACTTAGTTTATGCATTCAATCATTATCAGATGAAGACAGAAACTCATTCAAACTTACGGGATTTGAATCTTTGGTGGTAAAACTTTCCAGACAATTCCAAGAATTTGGGGTGGAATTGAAACAATTAGGTTGGGACTTTCTTCACGTCTGCATTAGGCATTGGTTTGAACCCATTTTTTGGTTGGAACTTGGAATTTTCGCAGTCCAATTTTTTTAACATTCCCTCTTGACCAAATGCTGAGCTGAGGAAGAAGGAAGGATGTGATGAAAGCACAAAGCATCCCCCCCAAAAAAAGCCAAAATATATGGAAAAAGGAAAAAAAGGAGGAGGAAATGCACCATCTTTTGAAGTTTTGTAGGCTACTTTCTAAAGCTAATTTAAAAAATATTGTATAATTTTGGTCGTTGTCTTTGGAAAAAGAATCTGACGATTGATGATACGATATACGATGAATGATCACGATCACAAATTCTAGGATCCCTAGAAAAAGGATTGGATCAAGGATCCATTTCCGTTGTCATTGTGATAGGAGCCAACATTATTGGCTGGTGCGCAGTAATCATGCAGGGTGCAGCCACTTGGCTGATCAAGGAGAAATCCAGGTCTGACAAGTAATCTTGTTGACCAAAAAAAGATGGATAAGTAAAATGCAAAAGTAGTAGGATATTGGAATTGGAGCGAGAGGAAGATTTTTTATAAATTCTCTATCATTTTATTATTTTTGGTAAAATTTCTACTAATATTATAAAATATTATGATAAAAACATGAAGTAATAAAGAGTTCATGAAAAGTTTTATTTTGAAAGAATCTCCTTAATACTTCTCTTGGTATTTTATTAAGAAATGATGTATATAGTTGTGTTTGATTGTGGCCAATTTGTTTTTGTTGACTGCCTTTGGTTGTCATTGTCAATCTAATTCATGGTATGATGTAAGGTACTGCGCATTTACTTGATTGATTTTGGTTATATAATACAAAATGTGAAAATGAGACAATACTAGAAATTATAATTTTATTTTGGAACACAATTGACTTGCATTGTATAAATAGTATATCTGGTTTTAGTAAGCTAGTTTTTAGTGAAAAAAAATTATATCCACAAGCTCTTAACAATTAGTATAAGAGTCTAGTTTGACCATGCAACTCGACCCAAACTACATGAAGGGAGCGGCTTGTATACTGGATTAAGAGAGTTGATATTATGTGCGACTGAACATATTAGCGAGTCACAAAATGATCATCACTGAACTAGTGTTGATAGAGTAAACTAACGAGATAAGCCTTTTTTCGAGAGCAATTTCTACCTACGAGCTCTTAATTAAATCATATTTTGAGCTATGATTTGGATGAATTTGGGATCATGGGAAAGTAAATACACTTGCTTTCCAAAATATGCACACGATATGGAAGTCAGAACAAAGCATACAAGTATTAAGTGCCATGCTGCATTCTGCAGCACAGCACAGCACAGCAATTATTCGAATTTCCTCTCTATGCTATATATGCTCCCCATATTTAATTGACCAATGCGCTTCTCTGTTTCTTCAAGTCTAACACTCCCCTCCATTTCCATTTTCTTTATATGTTTTTAACTCTGATATATTTCACATGTATACATCCGTCCTGCAAGACAAAGAAACACCAATTTTCAAAGAAACAGATGCCCTACTGCTTCTTCTGTCTTATGCTTGGACCGGTCAACAGGCTACTCCCCTAACATGTCGACTTTGTTTGCAAGTTGTTATCTCCCTTTAAAAAATATCAGTATCCACGTTGATTAAACCGGTACGATTTTTTTATGCACTGAGTTTGAATTACTCTTTGATTAGTTTATATATATTACAGTAAAATAATTGTCGTGTAAAAAAAAAAGCAGATTTTTTATGACAGAAAAAGACCATAAACCCTAGGTTAATTTGATCAGCTAGGTTGGCATGACGATCATTGTAAAATTATGACCATAAAAAACTAGATAAAATATGAATTTAACAGTGATTGCTTGAACCACAAATCGATGGTGAAATTCATCTGCAAACCTTGAGATATTATTTTAAATATTTTGTTAAAATAAAAATTAATAAAAACCCAGATCACACTACCCAATATGTTTTAATATTCATTACAGTATCATGTGCCTCTGAAATTTCTGTCACTGAAAACCATGGGCTTTTGAAGATGTGCAGTTATTCCTCCTCACATGACAGAAAGTGGGCATTGCATGATCTGGGCAAATTCCAAGTTTTCTTAGAACCAAAGCAACCAAGCAAAACCTGCCGTCACATGAATGCCCCAGTCTCGTTTCATATTTTATTACGTGCAGCATTCAACAATGCAGCAACTTTGGTGCTAATTCTGCACAACTGCACATGATGTCCCATTCTCTAGCATTATTTAGCGGATTTGGATCCCATCATGATTCAAATTGTGGAGATTCTAGAGATCCTCACATCTTAATCATTCATCGTACATTGTGCGGTAAAAATAATTTGAATTTTATTATTTAAAATAAAACACAAATAGTAACTAACGAAAACTAGTCGCACGATATATGATGAATGGTTAGAATGTAAGGATCTCTAGAATCCTCATAAAGAAGATCCGAAGAGGATCCTCATCCATATTTAGCTACTAGTTGTGGGCCCTCACTGGAAATTAGATGGACAAATCCTCGTCCGCCAAACGGCACAAACCCCTAGTTTTTTATGTTTAAGGGTTCAAAAAGAGATGGAAGAGTGGCTCACTACTAATCAACACCATCGATACTATCTATTTCTACACCGGTTAGTGATGAATTTCGTTCAAGTCCAAACACTTATATGAATACAACTAATAGATAGAGACCCATTTGAGCTCAATCAACGCGTCCCAAGTAGCACGTTAAAGATTTCAGAGAAACAGATCAACAATTCACTACTAATCAACGCTTTCATCGTCCCTAACCTGTATTAAACACTTAATAGCACACATGTAGAGTTTAGTCACAAAATTCTTCTTTATATATAGCAGTGACTATTCGTTATGTAAAAATAGTACTCCCTTACTTTTTTAGAGTCAAGTTTTCATGCAGGATTCTTACATTCTTTAATATCTTTTCTATTTTCTAAAGTTCAATGCCTTTGTCCATAATTATTGAGTCTACCGACATTTAGTCTCCATTATATTATAACAGATTAGCTCATTATTCATGAATGACAATTGTTGAACATAAAAAAAGTCCCCCGTAGCTGGTTAACGATAACCTTATAAGATGTGGCATGATTCATACCTAAATTAAATAATGCTTACGATCTCTTTCGAAGTTTTATATAGGGAGATCCAAATGACTTAGAAATAGAGGCAAGTAAAACACAATGGGGGATACTGCTGGTCCAGAGTTTCCTGGCTTCCAAACTTGTGCTCACAAAGATGACAACAATGTGTTCAGAAGGCATTTGAGCCGGCTGCAACGACGAGCTCCATGTCCTCTACAGCTGAACCCTAATAAAAATGCCTCTTCTGGTTGCAGTGGTATGCAAAACTCCGCGGCGAGCAGTTCAAATTCTTCTTCTTCTTCTTCGTTGAGTTCGTTCTATCAGAGCAAAGATCCCATTCCCCTACTTTCTCCTCTGGTGTTGTTGCCTTGATTGGTGCCAGAAAAAATTGCTGAATTTTAGAAGGTTTATGTACTTTGGCAAAATGTTATCTCCTATATACGAGGCTTTGTAAATTTGAGTACATTTTATATCTACGGTAATGTGGGAACGATTTCACCATTCACATATGAGAATGCAATGTGTTGGGAAAAGCGAAGCATAACAAATCAGACTTCTAGGAATTTTGTTGTTAACTTGTTGATGCGTGTTAAATTAACTAAATTGTGATCTAAAGAAAAATATTTGTAGCTTATTAATTAAGAGTATTTTTTTTGTTTGCGATTAGAGTGTTGGTTTCAAGCCACGCCCTCTCTAAATATCGATTTTACAAAGAGAAAATTTAAGTTGTGATTAAGAAATCAAAATATAGTTAGGGAAATTTTATTGGAACCCATTCAACCTCTTTCTACACCTAATACAAAAAATATTTTCTTAAAATTCCTAATTCACCCTTTGATTAAAGCTGAAAAAAAGAAAGAAATAAAACCAAAATCTCTTTCCACACCTAGTGGTTCTCTTCCACCTCAAACCCCATGAAAGATTCACCGGCAATTCTCCATGGCAACTTCAAGTCAAATTCTTTTAGCGTCACAACCGCCTTATATGGCACACCATTTAGTTTCCACAAGTTTTGACTTCGAACTGTCCATACAAGATAAATAATCCCTCTTCGGCTCAACGCCTTCCTCGTCGACGACTCCGCCATCCCTTCTCAGCCATAGACATTTGTGGTTCTCTGCATTATCAAGCAATGTGCTTTGGCTTCTTGCTCTTGATCTTCACGTCTCCGACTGTTTGAATGAGTTGCGGCAAACGTAGCTTCAAGTAGTTGAACGGTAGCAAAAGCACCACACTAATGCCAAACGCCCTGACATGGAAGTTGCAAGAAGGAGCTCCTTCTCGGCCAAGGACTACCACGACACACCACCTGTGCAAGTTTCAATTGAAGTGTTCCTAGGCATGTTTTTCGACGAAGGGAGGGGCGGCTGCCACTCCTCGCCCTCACGTAGCTTTGACTATGCTTGTAGGCCTTCGATGCCGGCGTTATGATTGAAGAACGTGAGAAATAGAGGAGGGAGAGGGACAAATGAGGAGGGATATAATACGAAAGAGGAGGTGGTTAAGAGACGCCGGCGACAAGAGATTCATGCCGGCATCAATGAAGAAGATGCCGAAAAGTGGTGGGCATATATATGGGTTCATGTTCTTTTAATTTATTTGTACGTTATTATATGTGTGTTCATGTTCTTTTAATTTATTTTTACTTTCTAAATAATATCGGGGCAAAATGAAGAATTTAATGGTAAAAATATTTAAGTTGAGTTTAAGAATAAGATAGTTGGGTTTAAATAAAATTTCCCAATATAGTTCATGTGGAAATTCGAGAAGCACTATTGTTATATGAATTTGCAATTTGAAAACACAAAAATATAATATATGCAAATAGGCCCAACTCTATAGAGTGCTGTAACTTATAAGCCCAATATTGTTGCAATAGGTGCTTCGAGGACTCAAATTTATTGGTCCCTGTCGACATCGTAACAATATTCATGAGCATTGAGCACACTGTGTCATATTTTAACCGTCAAATACAGTATTGAGTGAATAATTAATTTTTTTATTTATTTTTTGAAAATCAACGGCAGAGTTTTATTCAAAAAGCAGAAGGCCGAAGAGAGAAACACGTAAGGTACCGTTTGGTGCGCAGACGGGACGGAACAAGACTGGACGGGACAGAACATGACAGGACGGAACAGGACGGAACAGATGATATAAATATTAAAAAAGATAAGGAGAAATTTGTCGTAAAATGTTATAAATTTGTGTTCCAGGGGGAAGAGGTGGAACAAAAAATCAGCCAAATTTGGTCCCATAGGACAACCCGTTCCACAGTTTTTAGGCGCACCAAACGTGGGATGGAACGGCTCGTTCCGTTCCGTCCCGTTCCTCCCACGTACCAAACGGTACCTAAGGGTGCGTTTGGTACGCAGACGGGACGAGACGGGACGGGACGGGACGGAACGAAGGTGTAATTTTTGAAAAAGACATGGGGTATATTTGTCTTAAAATGGTAAAACATTGTGTTCCACAGACGTGGAACAAACCCATTCCAGTGGGAGGAGGTGGAACGCAAAAACATCCAAAATCTGTCCCGTGGAACAGCCTGTTCCACCCATTTTTGGCGCACCAAACGCTGGACGGAACGCCTCGTCCCGTTCCGTCTTGTCCCGTCCCACGTACCAAACGCACCCTAAAGGCACCACTTACACAAAAGAGAGACCCTCCTCAAGCAAAAGATCAACTTAGAGATCAGAAACCAATAACGAAAACATTACAAATAAATGATGTGCGCACAAGACGGTATGCTGCTTCATTAGCTACCATAATACTACCTTCCCACAATTCTAACTTTTAGATCTTCACACTTTAACGAAAACATTACTTTTAGGGATGGTTTGGTATTGCTGTGCTTTGTAAAAAAACTGTTTCTGCTATGCTGTGAGAATAAACTCATTTTTGCTACTTCAAGTTTTTAGCTTTTTTTTATACCCACATTTTATAAAAACATTTCAGTACCAAACCAGTACCTAATATGATCTAAATTGGGTTACAACTTCTGATATGGTCTAAATTGTGTTACCAATCTAAGGGTTGGGTCTTCTTGCATTGGTATTTATCAAATCTAAGCCTTTGATCTCACTACTCACTAGGATATACCACAAAAGGCATCCACACCGCAGTCAAAAGTCAAACCTACAACCCCCCGGATGCTAAAATTTACCGTTAAGGTTGTAGAAAATCACAGACCAATCATCTTATTGCTTACGACTCGTCAACTACAAATTGTGATGTGGGTTCGTCCGTGACGCTCAATACCTCACGGCTAACGTAAATTAACAACAGTCGGCACATCTTTCACGAAAAGGATGCGGCATGATCCTTTTCTTAAATGTAGAAATCATTTTAAAATTTAAAATTTAAAATTAAATATAAATAGTAATTAATAAAAAGTAACCGCACAAGATATTATGAATGATCACGACGCTAAAAAAAGATCAGGCGATTATTTCAATGTGTTAATTTAATTTATGAACTATTTTTTTAATTTAATTATTTTCCATTGCGGTTTCGACTTTTCTACTTTTTGGTGAATTACGTTTGGTGCCAAAACGTTTTTGGGTCCCAATTTTCAAAACCCTCTCCAAATATTGACCTCGCCAATCCTCGTTAATCTTCCTCTGGAAGCTCTCTCTCTCTCTCTCTCTCTCTCTCTCTCTCTCTCTCTCTCAACATCGCTGCCTGCTGGCTTCGTCTACGAAGAGCTAGGGTGTCCCCCTTTTCTTTTCCTTGAAAGGTAAGGTTTGATCTTCTGTATATTTTGTGAAGTTTTCATTTTTCGAGTATGATTCTTTCAATTCATCTGTTTTGGTTGTGTTTACTGGTGGATTGATCGGTTTCTGCTAATGGGTTTTATTCAATTATGGTTATCCGAGTGTTTTTAATTCAAGTTAGGGTTAAATCGGTACCCAATTCTCTTCGGCTGTCTTTAAGCTATTGAAATTTGATTTCTTAAGTTAGGGTTTCTAGTAATTGTCGCTGGAATTTAATTTGGGTGGTGTTGCTTTGATTGGGTGTACGAGAATCCATTGATATTCGTCACCTGTAATATATTGGGTTTGGCTGAATATCAACTTTAACAGGTTTTTTGGTGAGGAATTTATGTATTTCGAAACTACGGATTTAGCATGTGTATGGGTTAAAGACTCATGTTTGTTATTGTGACCCAATTTCGTTATAATTACAGACACAAACACGAACACATGCTAGAAGTAATATGTAGGGTATGCCAATAATGATATCTATATACTCTATATCAATACAGACATGCGAACTTAAACTATAAGATTATTACGGTTGTGCATTAGGATTTTTCCATTTCGTGTTATGCTTTTGCAGTTCAGGTTCATTTACAGACGTGTATGAGTTGATGTGTGTGTGTGTGTGTGTATTTTGGATTTGGTGTTCAATGTTTGACTTTATTGTCTCTAGAGGCTGAAATATCTGTGGTGAGAACTCAACTTTCTGTCATGTTTATTGATAATGCATTAATTTGATGCAGAACTAGATGAGAAGGAGAGGGCCATCAAGAGAATTTTCTGAACTCAGAAGTTGTTCTGGGAAGAAAACTGTAGAAAGTTGTAAGGCTAAAAGGGATGCTGATAAATTTGTGTTCATTGATCTTGAGTGTGAAGATCTCATCGACATCGATTATCTGGAATCTTTGCAGGCAAAGTCACGAGGTTCCAGTACATTGAGAAAAGACAGAGAATTTAAGTCTAGTAGTTTCATATATATAGATGATGATGAAGATAATTTTGCAAGTCCTGTAATCACTGTTGAGGATGTTGGGGACCTCGATAGTGATGCCACTTCAAGCAAAAGTTCTTTTCTTGGTTCTAGGAAGAGTTCTGTAACCTCAGATGGTGATGAATGTCGGGGTGTCCAGGAAAAGGTTTCTCCAGTAAAGGGGTCAAAGTGCAAGCAAACCCACTCTGGTGGAGCTCCTAGCGGGAATTGTTATGGTTTCGGTTTTGAGTCTGAGAGTTGTTCGTCTGATAGTGATTATTCTGATTGCGAGCTGATAGAAGGTTCTTATGGGAAGCTTCATCAACATTGGGAAGAAGTTTCCCAAAAGAGAAAACATGTTGTTCATAATGGCCAGTCTGGTTCAGATGGTCAATTTAGTGGATCTGGATCTCATAGTGAAACCCATGCTAATGCTGAAGTAGAGAATAGGGCAGCACCTGGAGATGTCCCTGTTTGTTCAAGTTCTAAAAGTGGAAATCATGAAAAGGAAAACCTTCCAAACTTTATGGGTACTCATGATGGCAACGCTGAGGGTAGTTCTTTGGATCCCCAAATGGATGGTCCTTTTGTTGAATCCAATCGGAACGCCGCTAAAGAAGATCCTCTTATTTATGAGTGGCAGAGTTTCCAAACTGATGGCATGGCCGGTTTATGGAATGAAGGAGAACAAAGTCATGAAGAGCATCCTTTGTCGTCAGAACTAGGCGGTAAATGGTCTAAATATCCAGGGACTTGTTTTATGGGTAATGGGCAAAAATTTAGGGGTGAAACCAATGATGATCAAAGAAAAGCTACTGTTTCGAATAAGGAAGAATCTTTTGGCAAGAACCAACTTTCTGATGAAATGCCTAGTGACCACGATAGAGTTGAACTAAGGGGCAAGGATGGTGAATTTCATGATGCTCCTTCTAGTTATGAGGAAAAAGACAATGCAGTTTCTGGTCAACAATTTGATGAAACGCTGATGGATAGTGGGCATGCTCCTTCCGAAGACAAACTTGGCGCTCATAAAAAAACTTATTGCCAGGATAAAGCTAGTGCTAACTTTGAGGAAGTATCTTTGGGCAACACCTCATTTCAGGGAACTAGTAATCAGGGGGGATTTGATTCAGCAAGAGGGAAAGAATCATGTGATTTGAGGGATCAGTTACCTGCTGAGGATGGCTATGTGAGTCCTGTTCGAAGAGATACAGCCATTGTTGGAAGTGATTTAATCACTGATCGAGAAAAGCACAAGGAGACTGCTGAATACAAGCGAGCAATAGAAGAAGAAATGGAATCCAGGAAGCGAGTCTTACAAATTCAGGTTTTCAACATGTGTACATTACCTTTTTTTGTTTTACATTTTTAGCAAAGTAAATGTTATATTTATTTATTGTGGTCTACGGTAGGCACATTGGGATTATAGGCTACACAACAAGAGTCATCATGATCCCTTCTTCACTACTTGGCTTTTGTGCTATTTATTTTATATTTATGGAGTTCATAGTATGATTTGTTACAGGATTTTTGACAAGTTCTGATCAATAATTTAAAATATGTCATATGCAGTATATTTATACATGCTCATTAATCTCAGTTTGGTGCCCTATCTTTTATTTGTTTATACCCTGTGTCAAAAATTCTGTATCTTTTTTTTAATAGTCCATGCATACACTTCTGTAACTTCTAGTATTTGTTCATTTCAATAGCTTGGTTTGGTAGAAGTTGAACTTGAAAGGTGTTCTGTAGCTTGTAGGTGACCACTTGACCTGACATCAAGCTAATGTTAATTTTTTCAGGCAGAAGAGGCACAAAGATTACGGAAAAGGAGAAAGGCAGAAAGCATGCGTTTATTGGATATGCAGAGAAGGCAAAAGCAACGTGTGGCAGAAGTAAGAGAGACGCAAAAGAAGGTCTGTATTTCAGATATTCAATATTTATCGCATCTTACTTTTTACTCTGAATGTTGCTTCTCGTCCTCTCTTGACTCCCCCCCTTCCTCTCCCCTCCCCTACAACAGTTCTCTACTTATTTACTTTCAAGTTTAAAGGACGATCTGTCTGGTTTTAAGATCAAGTTCAATTGATTGTATATCACTGACTTGTTTATTTTTTATTTTTTATTTATATCACTGACTTGTTAAGTGTCATATTTAGGATGAAGAAAATTTAAATTTGAAAGACCAACTTCGTGCTGAAGTAAGGAAGGAGCTTAAAAGATTGGAATTGACATGCATAGATATGGCTTCTTTGCTTCGTGGCTTAGGAATACAAGTGGGGGCTGATTTCCGTCCTTTGCCCAATGAGGTAAGTTAAAATAAGTTACTGAAGATGATTTAGGTTCCTTTGTAGTTTATGGTTGGATGGGTTCAAATTTGATGAACACTATCTTAATGGAAATGGAAATGGAAATTTCAGGTGCACGCAGCGTATAAACGGGCATTGCTGAAATTTCACCCAGACCGGGCATCAAGAAGTGACATACGCGAGCAAGTTGAAGCCGAGGAGAAGTTTAAGCTTATATCACGCATGAAGGAAAAACTTCTACCGACTTCATGTTACTGAATACATAGTTGTAAATTTTCTTCAAAATTGATAAATTTTCCAATGGCAAACAGATTAGGGTATTTTTGGCTAATGTCATTTTTTTTTCAACCTGAATTTAGCAGGTAACGAAGATCTATATTGTAAATCAGTTGTAGTTTCTTGTAGGTGGCCAGAGAAACTGTTGTTTCAAATGTGGAAATACAAGTACCTCTGCTTTTGTAATGCCATTTGGCCCTGATGTTTTTCTGGGCAAGAAATTATACTACCTCTGCTTTCTTTGGCCAACCTACGTGAATATTGACAAGACTGTAGATTTTCACTCTTTTTAATCTCTCAGACACCCCCTTTTGTCTCTGACTTCTGAGGACTGCGGGGGCGTGTGATTTTCCAATCATTCTTCTATGCCTGGATTGAATAAACCAGTTTTTCTGCATGTCTTCGATATTTGTTATGGCTGATATTATGGTCAGGGTCAGGCTTTTTTTATTTTTTATTTTTTTGGTCTTCCTCTTTATAGCAATTTTTCATCGATCATCACATGTATAGAAGTTAGTTGTTCCACTTGATGAGCTTGAAAGTTGAAAGCCAACCCATTACTTGATAGAAACGAATGATCATCGGAAAAAGGGTATTTGAAGACAAATTAAAGTTGTTATTGATAGGAAGAACTGTAATCATCACACAAGAACAACTGAAAAAGAAAGAACTATATGTTGGGTCCTATCCACAACTAGAGGAAGAATTTTAGCCCATTACATTAAGTGCTAGATTTATTCGCAGTTCTGGTCTTCAGAGCTCATTCATACTGGGTGTAGGATCACTTGAACTCCATGTTGCGGGCGAACTGTCAGAAACTGAATGGGAGAGTGCACATAACCCGGGGAAAGAGTGAAACTGTAGCGTTGCAGAATCATCGACAAAGCAATCTTTGCTTCAATGATTGCGAAGTTCATGCCCACACAAGTTCGAGGTCCCATTCCAAAGGGCATGAATGCGACTGCGTTGTTGTTAGTAGCTTTCGCAACCCCTTCTGAGAATCTCTCCGGTTTGAAAAGTTGCACGTCTTTTCCCCAATATTTAGGTTCATGGTGAAGTGCCAGATTTGAGACGTGCAACTCAACATCAGCGGGAACAACGACCTGTCCTAGTCTAACTTCCTTTAGAGATTCCCTAGTAAGGGACACAACAGGAGGATATAACCTTAGAGACTCATTGATGATCATACCCATCTGCATGCATCAATATAAAAATCAAAGTTAGATAACGCATCGATCGAGAAGCACTTAAATTTTTAAAGTGCTTAGTAAGCCCTTAGGATTGATCTTCTTACCGTTTTTAGTTTGTTGAGGCCATCTGAGTTTGGAGTTTCATCTTTACCAAACAATTCTAGCACCTCCTTTCTAGCTTCCTCTTGCCAATCTGTATGAAGAGCCAGAAGAAAGACGGTCCAAGCAAGCAAAGAGTTAGTGGTTTCTTGTCCAGCGAAGTAAAACGTCTTGCACTCATCGACTAAATCGTCCACTGAAATCCGCTGCTTCTCGTGGGCATCATGATGAGCCTTTAAAAGTATTCCAAGATAATCACTTCCAAAACCGTCTGCTTCTCCAGTCATTGCCGTCTTTTCTCTTTTCCGAACAATCTCTGTTATGGTGTCGCGTATTCCCTTCTCGAGCTTGTCTGATTTTATCTCATCACTGGTTTTATAGAACATACTGCAAGTTTGAATCACACACTAATTAGACATACGAAGTGACAATGACACATAATTGACACACCTAGTTACATAGAGTTAATTTATTAATGTAAAACGCACATCGTAAGAGTTCTTTAATATTCAGGTGGCCTTGTTCTTTACTCTTATTTTACAAAATGAATGTTACATAATGATCAGTTAAAAAAATTCTACAGTTAAAAATTCTACAGATAAAAAGGACATCGTATTGGTAAGAAAGTACCTGATGCCAGGGAGCCTGAGTTTGAAAGTGTTTCTGAATATTAAGGAGGTTAACTCCCTCAACATTTCAAAAATGTCCTTTCCTTCAAGGAAGCTGCTGCCAAATGCTGTCCTAGAAATCACTTCTGAGGTGAAAAACCTAAATTCTTCATTCACCTCAATCTCCTTGCCTTCATAAGTTTTCCACCTTTTTACCATTGTCTCAGAACTCTTTATCATTTCAGGAATCATATTCTACAGTAATAATATCAACATGCAATTAGATAATTTACGTTTAAACGTATCAATTTTCTATTTTTTTTGGTCGAGAACGTATGATTTTCTTAGAAACAATTGAAACAAACACTACTATAGTATCCATTGCAAAAAGTTAGTTACTTTTAAGGAAAACTAACGAAAAGAGCTTAAAAACTTTGAGTTTTAATCAAAATGACAAAAATGTGTTATAAGTGAATAGCATTAGGAATGACTTTTTAGAATAAAAATGTGATTTTTCATTAAAATGAACAGTGCCGGAAGTGTTTCGTTAAAACTCTCTTACTTTTAAGCTCTCTCCATGGAAGGCATGATGCGCCAACTTTCTTAGTTTCACCCACTTTTCACCTTCTGCCATCGAAATGCTGTCTCCTAATAGCTTTTTGATATAGCCTTGGGACCTTTGTTTCCGATAGTTTCTATCTTTGTTGTTTAGTACCTCTTTGCACAACTCGGGTTCCGCAATGATCATCTGTGGTTGAACACCATACCACTGAAGAAAATTCTTCCCTGTTGCAACAAAATGACCAAACTTAATTATATATTTGAACAAAGAAATATATACATATATATGTATATGTATATGTATATACTCATGCACAGTTAATGAAGAGTTTGTTACCATAGATCTTGCTCCATGCATGAATATGAGGTTGTACTGCAGAGAATATGTCATGGGTTAAACTTCTAGGCCTGCCCATTGTTTCCCTTTTCATGCTCCATATTTCTTTGGTGTTTCCATGGATAAATTTGTAAGAAGGGCCATGGACTCCCTGGGCAGCCATCCGATTCTGTATGCGATTTGGAGTCCACCATAGTTTCTGAAAGTTTTTTATGAGAGCTAAAAGAATTACTAGGAACAGACACAGAAAGCTTGAAGTAGTAATTAGAGGCATTTCGAATCCCAACCAACTCATTCTCCCTTTTTTTTTTCCTTTTGGTATATAAGTTAGAACACACCTCTCGACCGCTCTCAATAGTTTTGATTTTCTGCCTCCCCTCTCACTAACTGAATAACAGAGCTGGAATGGATGATAGAAAATGTACAACATACATTCCTTTATATAGGGTGCTTAACAACACAAAAGCCTTGCATTAAGTCATGACATGGACGAAGAAAATCAAACAAGGCTGCGCAGGACAAATTAAACGTACCAGCTGACGAGAAATTTTTCATTGTGATCGAAACACTGATTGTACATCACGTGTTTTTATAAGTAGTGGAAAATTGTAATTTTTAATTTATTAACTTTTTAACACACATATCCTACTATTTGTATAGCGACACGTGATGTACCATCTTGTGTTCCGGTCACATTGAAAAATCTTTCCCAGTTGACAGCTGAACATTCAATGATTTTACTATATTTTAGCCCATCCAAGTTGCAACGTTATATTCTATTTTGTGAATTTATCTCACATTACACCTCCATTACATTGTTCGTCAGTTTCATGTAAGATTTTGCAATGTGTTTGAGTTTGTCACATCATTTTATCTGTTTTATATTAAATAAGAAATAGAATTATACATGTATTAGGAGATAAATAATATAATTATTTATATCAAAATTGATTGGAAATAGAACTCTGATGGAGTAGTTTAAGCCACTCACATTATGGGATGATGGCTGTCAACAGTTGGATATATATTGGAATGTTGAATTCTTCAAGTAAGTTTTACTGATAGAAAGTTCTATATACGATTCTGATATTAATTATAGTTACTTATATTTAATTGATTTAGATCCTTAATTGAAAGGGATCTTTTGATATAGGTGCCTCAGTTTTGAATTTTCTAAATCAAACATCCATGCCTTTTAGTGATTTGATTAAACTTTTATTGTCATAATTTTGGTGCTATATGCACATTATATTGTAACAAATTTCCTATAATCTAGCCTTTTATTACATTCTCCTCCATTAGAGATAGTTGTAAAAAAAAAAAGTTGGTTAGATTCAATTTATTTTCACAATAATGCTACAATTTAGCAATAATTATCTACGATTTAAGATATTTTCTTTCCAAAATAGTTTAAAAATATTTTTAAATCCCCCAAAATCAAACGTACCAAAATAAGTTTTTCTTTTAGTACGTTAAGAGAAAATAGGATTGTGAATAATATAAACGTACTAATACACAATGTGTACAAAATAAAACGTACCAAAATAAAAATAATGTACCAATATTAACAATAAGTATCAAATCAAACGTACCAAAATTCCAAATAAACGTACCAATTAATGATTTTTTTAAATTCAAACGTACTCGCATATAATATATATGTAATGTATCGTACCTAATAATACTTCGTCAACAACTATACTTAAAAAAACAGCAAAAAAAAAAAATCACAAAAAAATTGAAAAAATTACACGGAGCTTTTATGTTGATCACCAACTATTTGAAAAAGAAAAAACCATTTGGAAAAAGAAATAATATTAAATGTTTGCATAACCAAAAAAAAAAAAAAAAAAAAAAACTGTGATCGAAAAAACATATTTGGAAGAAGAGAACATATAGTTTAATTACTAATATCTTCACTAAATAAGGAAAAGTGCATCATGCAGATAAAAAGGATAAATAACATTTTAATTTAAAAAAATAGAGGTGACTATTGATCAAAACACTTTAATCAAATTTAAAAAAAATTAAAATATTTAATTTAAATGATATAGAAAAATTGTTGGAAATTCTAATTTTTCCTAATTGAAAATACTTACATGTGGTATGAGTAAAAAGCTGAAAGGGTGCGGTTTGGCAATTACTTTGACTTGAAGAATAAAAAGCTGAAAGGGTGCGGTGTGTCAATTACTTTGACTTGAAGAATAAAAAGCTGAAAGGATTCTTTAGGGTATAAAACATGACTTTTCTTCCGTCGTCCTGGGTATAATGATGAACTTGTTCTCTTCAATTCTTACATGGCGGCTGTTCAAATTTTCTTTCTTGATCTTGATATTTGATGTTGATCATCTCAATTTTATCAACCTATTTTTCGTCTTAAATAAAAGGTATGGACCTTATTTAGTTATCTGCCATTTCGATCATTATTTCATCAAAATTCTACAATCTTATCTAATTAAATCGGATAAAGTTTACCTTTTGTTTAAAATTATTACTGTAATCGTTTATTTTTTGAGTTCGTTTTCGATTATGGCTATAGTTGTGAATTTTGTCTGAATTATATTAGAATTCATTAGAAAATGTGTCTGCACTTTGCTGTGGGCGTTGAATATATTAGTCGCAACAAGCTTACAAGCATGAATTGTTTCCACAAAGCAACTAAAAAGACGTTGTAGTACCTAAGAACCAATGAAGTTAAACTTTGCTTGCTATATATGGATATGCAGGCCATAAGAAACATTCATTTGTAGATCGTATTGTGTCATCAAAATCATAGTTTTAAGTAATGAGCCTACTACATAGAGGAAAACACACAGAAAAAGGAAATTAGAAAAGTAGAAGGCATAATACTTGAGCATTTGGTTGGAATAGTAAGTTTTTGAAAAAATTGCTAAACCGTCTTACAAATTCAATGTTAAACGTTATAATGTAACCTAAGACAAAGATAAAGTATTTAGTTTATTTATAAATCAAAACGAAGTGTTGTTATAATCTGCAAGAACTATGAATCATTTCCATATAAAGATACTCAAACTTGACGTCAAGGAAGTTTTAATAAAGAACATAATCTCTAAGTGGAGAATTAATTGTAGCAATTATCTCTTCCTATTTTACTCACGGTTGGATTTGTCCTCCTCTTCCTTGTTTTGTCAAAGATAAATTGCATTCAAAGAGGGCAAAGCCCAGGGAGATGCAAAGAGCAATAAAAATCCGCGGTAACAATGTTTTTCGAGGTATACAAGGATTTAGTTTCAAAGATATGGTCATTTGCTTATTGGGTCATTTTATATACCTAGCTACGAAGGGGGTATTATAACAATTTTTTTCTGTATATTAATTTGATTAAAGTGTCTTATGTATATATAGTAATTTGTTAAAGTACCTCTTAGTTAGATAAGAAAGAGGTATATAAGGACTTTAGTTTTGTACCGTTAGATAACATATATTTTTCTAGACTACCTGTTACGTATATTGATTTTTTGTTTGATAAAAGTACTAAACATATGAGAAGTATATCCTTTCTTATAAGACTAGTTTTCTAATAGTACTCCTCTTCGAAAGTAGGTAAGAGGTTTTATGTTTGATATTCGCCAAAGACGAATTCGAACCAAATTACTATGATTAGTGCATTGTTGTGATGTTTAGTCCATTCATTTATACCACCTTGACTTCCCTGTGACCACTGACCACATGAATAATCTGTGTAATCCGTCCTTAGTAATTGAGGATTTTTCAATTCATAAATAATTGCCACAACTTCTACTTCAGCTTTCTCTCAGAGTAAATCTGTATGAAGGGCCTTGATTCCCTGCAAAGCTATCAGCTTCTGTATGCGAGTCGGAGTCCGCCATAGCTTGTGAAAGATCTTGATGAGAGCTAAAACAAGGAACAGACACAGAGCCTGAAAGGATGATCACTAGGCCTTCCAAAGTACTCATTTTCGTATCGTTTTCTCTCTGCAGGCAATGTTACTGAACCTGTAGGAAATGAGAGCTTTTAGAATTCCACCGTCATGTTAAGGTTGCTGCTCATGTTGAAGTGTCGCATATTCTACTCCATGAATTTATAATTATTAATGAATTTGGATGCATATGGATTTTTAATTTTCAAGTCACCATCTAACTTGTAGATATCAATTGTAAATTGTAAATTTTTATTACGTTCCCTAGGAAAACTTTGGAAGAGACTCTAAGAAAAGACTTATAGCGTGTTTACTAACCCGTAATCGGAATGAGAATAAGGAATCCGATTCCGATTACGGATTATACCTGTGTTTACTAAAATTGGGAGGAATCAAAAGTGCGTGGGGCCCACACAAAAAATGGAATCCAATTCCTGAAATTGGAGGATTTGGATTCCCAACATATACAAGGTATTTGGATTCCGGATTGCCCAAGCAATTGGAATGATAATTTTTTTCCCTTTATGCCCTCACTTACTTTCATTATTTCCAAGATTATCCTTTTAACCCTAGACTTATTTTCCCCTCGTTGCATGTGCTACTAGCTCATTAAGCATAATTCTATGTTCATTCACATTAAGCACAACTTCATACATATGCCGAAGAGAAAAAACTACAACTTGAGCAAGAAAATTTAGATATTAAAGTCAATACTTAAATTTATAAAAAAAAATAAACAAAATCATTTTAGCATGTCTGTGAAATAAAAAAGCAATTTAATTTTTTCTTACTATTATATACTATATCAAATTTTATTACAAAAAAGTATATAAAATATTTGATTTGAGACAAGGGCATTTTAGTAATCATACTGGTTTATATTCCGATTCTGCTGAATTAGTAAACAGCTTTATGGAATTTTATTCCGATTCCGAACAGTTTTAGTAAACAACTTCAACAGGAATCTGATTTTGATTCCACCTCATTTCAATTCCTCCTTAATCCAATTCCTTCTCAATCCAATTCCTCTCAATTTGATTACGGATTAGTAAACGCGCTATTAGAGTACTTGGATTTAACGGAGAACATGACACAGGACCGAGCCCAATGACGTTCTAGGATTCATATAGCCGACCCCACTTAGTGGGAAAAGGTGACACGCCCCGACCCTGATATTCCCTGAATACCAGGATAGACATGTGCTGGCCGACACCCGAGGGTGACGAAAGCCATTAATTGATACAAAAGCTAAGGATAAGAAGTAAATAAAAGTTAGAAATTTAAAATACAATAAAATAATAATTTAGGAACGTGCTCAGAGCATACAACTAAATCTGATCACTAAAAAGAATTAAGATAAAATTGAATGAATAAAGAAGTGGGTCCTACATCAAAAGGATTCAAAGATGCTGCTGCGGAAGTGTCTTGACGCCGGGATTAAGTGCCTTGATCCTAAGTCCTGAATGGGGGTGCAAAACAAAGGTGGGTGGACCAAGTTCATATATATACATAATAATAAAACAGTTATCAAAGTACTAACCCCCACAATTTATATAATGAAAACTACTAACATAATAAGTGATGGATTTAATCAAAATCCTAGGATGCAAAAAATATCTCAAAAGTCACATCGCGGAAATCAAAACAGTAAACGTATCATAAATAGTCTCGTAAACGCGATGTGCTGCTAGAAAGATCACCGAATAAATATAACTCCCGGCCTAATGCCTGCTCCGTGGTCTCTGCGCCTGTTGCCAGAGATTACTAACTCCCGGCCCAATACCTGCTCCATGTCCCTCAGCCCGTAGCTAAGGATTATTTCTTCCGGCCTAAATGCCAACACCAGATCCTCGCCCCAGGCGGCATAGTGTCCTCTAGGTACGTACAAATAGTTACGCCTCTCATAAATAACCACTTCATAGTATAAAGTCATACATCGTCTATACTATAAAGAGGGGTTTCTAAAACATGTTCTAGCATCATATCGTCATCCATCAGATAGTCTACCAGATCATGGTTTTTATAGAAAATACGATATATAAAAGGCTAACAATTTATTTCCTCACCAAAACACGAGACGAAATCAATAAATTCAATAAACAGACTCAACATAAATCGAATCATAAATTCGTAGGCATGCTAATCATTTATGCAATTAAATTATAAAATCATGAAATTTTAGAAAGGGTTCACTCACAGTACTTAGTTACCAAAAGTTGCGCCACTAGCGAAGACGGGAACGTCACAATAATTGCCCATAAGCACATAAAGAGTCCAATAAATAAAACTATATACTAGCAATTGAATTTGGGAATACGGACATTAGAAACGGATTCAGAACGTCGAATTACCTTAAGAAGGGTCCCGGACGAAAACCTGAAAAGTCAACCCTAAAGTCAACGTTGACTGGGAGTCAACGGTCAAACTAGGTCAAATGGGGTTTAGGCTTGAATCCGGATTAGGGTTTAGGTTTTAATGGGTTTTAGGAACCTAGGGTTTTGACTTAAAAAGGTTTTAGGGTGAAGGAAAGGGGTTTGGGCTTAAGCCCAAATATATACACACCACAAACACACACACACACACATGCACATGCATATACACACACGCGCGCGCGCACACACACACACACACACTTAAACACACACACACACACGCCTAAACACACACACACACACACACATTCATAAAGGCCCTAAGGCCTCATTAAAGGACAGGGCTTTAAGCCCTTTAACCAAAAACCGGCCCAGGCCCTAAGGGTTTTAAAAACAATAAATAACTAAAATTAAAACTAAAAGGGCTGGGGTTTTGGGCTAAGACAACACGGGCCTACGGCCCGAGGGGGAGGGAAAGGCCGGATGGCCTGGTTGCCGAGGAAGAAGAAGGCCGGAGCTACTACAGCTCCGGTCACCTGAAAACATGAGCTTTAAGCTCCAATCTAAGTACGAACATGAAGAACAAGGAGAGAGGAGGATGTTGCTACCTTCCAAAAACCGTGACTCGGTCGGAGGTGACCGGAAAAGCCCCCAAAGTCCACTGGTTCGTCGGAAAACGGGTGTGCTCACCCAAAACGATTCCAAAGAAAAACCTACGTAAAAAGGGAAGGATCTAGTTCACAAAACACAACCAAGCATCATGCTAGGAAAGAGAATGAGGGATTCGAGACTTACCCTAACTAAAAAAGGAAAGAAAGTTCGCCGGAGCTTTGCTCCGTGCCGTCGAGTTCACAGAGAGAGAGAGTCCTGGGCTTGTGGCGAGCCTCTCCTGATGGTGACACTGTCCTAGTGAGTCCAGGGGAAGAGAGAGATGTGAGAGGTTAAGGGAGAGAGAGATACACGGGATAGCTGAGAGAGCTACGAGAAATAGAGATGAAGAAGAATGAAGTCTCGGGGGTAATGGATAGAGAGAGGGAAAAGTAAGAGGGTTAGGTGACTGCCACGTGGCAGTGGGGGGGGGGGTGGAAATAACAAATAATGTAATTATTTGGGGGTGGTTGTAACAATCTACCACCCTTAAAAGAATTTCGTCCTCGAAATTTAAAATCACTTACGAAACTGAAATACTTGAAAATAGAAAGAAGAATAATATACATATATGTAACAAAGATATTAGGTAAGAGCGGTTACACAAAAGGGAAAATGCCACGCCATCGCGATCGGCTGCAATGATTCCATCTTTCGTGCCCCCAGGCTCATACTTTCTTTCCCCATCAGTGTAATAGTAAAAATCATACTTTATAAAGATATAAAGTTGAAAACATATATTGACGTAAGGTCAAAAATGAGTACGCAAAATACTATAGCGTCGGGCCTGCCCATAGTTTCCATTTTCATGCTCATGATTTCTTTGGTGTTTCCATGGAAAAATCTGTAAGAAGGACCTTTGATTCCCTGAAAAGCCATACGTTTCTGTATCCGAGTTGGAGTCCACCATAGTTTATGAAAGGCCTTGATGAGAGCTAAGAGAATGGACAGACACAGAATGCTAGAAAAAATGACTACTGGACCCAAACAACTCATTTTTCGTTAAGTTTTTCTCTCCGGTTGTAGCTTTGAACTCATAACTACTTATTCTCGAGTCAATTGTGGATAACAAAGTTAAAAAATCATATCTTATATTCTTCTTGGATGTTTCTTTTTGGCAACAAAGTTAAAATCATATATCCTTTTTCCTGGCTTCGGTGCCATTGAGATGCCATATTCAGATACTGCCGAATGTTCTCACTGCAGGCCGCCCGGAGATGCCAAATAGGACTTGGTTGTGTTTCTTTTGTTTAGCTTAACTTTTGTCTTTAGTATTTTTCACTTGACTTTCTTGATTTAGATGTGCCGTTAGGTTTCGATTTGGTTCGGCTATTATAAAAATGTTACATATTTCACACAAGGACAGCACAAGTTTACAGAAGTCTCCGTATCTGTCGCTACAGTTGGCTACAAAAATTTCCAAACAAAACCATGGTTGCGCTGCATCTCTTGGACAACTTTGCAATGAGCATAAGCACAATCCTTCATGACGTGGGAATGATACATAAAAACAGAAAACAATGTCAAAAGGGGAGAGAAAATTGTGCAAAGATTATTAACCTAGAATATTATGATATACTAATGTTATAGAACAATAGCAGAAAGAAAGATGAAGAGAGGAAGACGAAACGAAAGCTCTGTATATTCACAAACCCATATGAAATGCAATACAATCCCAAATGACAGTTACAACAGCTATTTATAATAGCTAACCTTTCAATACAGAATGACTCAATTACCCTTTCTAACAACTTTCTTCTAACTAACTCAAACCAATTGATTAACCAATATAGTTACATGAATCAGTTACATGAATCAGTTATGACTATATGGTTATTACTCCCCCCTCAAACTGAGCTGAGCTACCGAAGTGAAGTTTGTTGCAGAACCAACTCCCAAGCCAAGAGTTCTGCAATGTTTTTGAAATATTGGACTATGTAACCCCTTGGTGAATACATCAGCTACCTGATCCTCTGTCGGAATATAGTGAACCATATGATCTCCTTTCTGGACCTTCTCACGCACAAAGTGATAATCGGTGTCAAGGTGTTTGATCTTGGAGTGAAAAACTGGATTGGAGCTTAGAGCCAATGCCGAGAGGTTATCACAGTACAAGGATGCTGGGACTGATATGGTTTGATGAATATCCTTAAAGACAGAGCGTATCCAAAACACATCTGCCGCACAGTGTGCTAATGCCTTGTACTCTGCCTCTGTAGAGCTTCGAGAAACTGTGGACTGCTTTTTAGACTGCCAAGAAATTGGATTTGTCCCAAGATACACAACAAACCCTGTAATGGATCTTCTGGTGTTGATATCTGCTGCCCAATCTGAGTCAGAATAAGCAGTTATATTAAAGTCCTTGCTTTTTGTATACTGTAAGCCATAGCCAATAGTGCCTTGTATATATCGCAAGATTCGTTTGACCAGAAACATATGTAAATCAGTTGGTTGTGCCATGAATTGACAAACCATGTTCACCGAATGGGCTATATCGGGTCGAGTAAAAGTGAGGTATTGAAGAGCCCAAACTATACTTCTATAGTGACTCGGATCTGATAACATTGTTCCTTCACCAGCAAGAATTTGAGTATGAGGCTTAGATGGTGTGGAAGTAAACTTGCAGGTCTTCATGCCTGCCTTTTTTAACACATCCTTAGCATATTTAGTCTGAGAGATAAACAAGGAACCATCATCTCGATACTGTAAATGCAGCCCCAAAAAGTAGGTTAACCGCCCCATATTTTTGAGATCAAACACACCAGCAAGATCATCAATTACAGACTGTAGTTTAACTGAGTTTGAACCAGTGAGAATTATGTCATCAACATACAACAATAAAAGGATTATGTCTCCACCATCAAGTTTGACAAATAGACTACTATCTGAAAGAGAGGATTGAAATCCAATAGCAGGAAGAAAGCTAGTAAATTTGGAATTCCAAGCTCGAGGAGCCTGTTTTAACCCATAAAGGGATTTAACCAATTTGCAGACATGATTAGGATATGTAGCATCCACAAACCCCTGTGGTTGTTTCATATAAACCTCTTCTTCCAAGTCTCCATGAAGAAAAGCGTTTTTGATATCAAGTTGTCGTAATTGCCAACTGAACTGAGCTGCTAAGGCTAAGATAAGTCGTACAGTGGTATGTCTAACCACTGGACTGAATGTCTCTGAGTAATCCAAGCCGTGCTCCTGAGAGTACCCCTGTGCCACCAACCGGGCTTTGAACCTAGATATGCTACCATCGGGATTTTTCTTGACCTTATACACCCACTTACTTCCAATAATAGACCGATGGGATGGATGTGGAACAAGGATCCAAGTGCCTTGAGTTTTCAGTGCATTAAATTCCTCTTGCATGGCAAGTTGCCATTCGGGCTTCAATGATGCAGCTTTAAAATTTCGAGGTTCTTCCCCATCCGTGATGTCAGCAAGAAATGAAAAACCTCTAGACAAAGTAGTACGGAAGTTGGTAGAAAAATCAGCAGAGAATAACTCATCAAGATGTAAGGAATGCAACTGAGGTAGAGAAGCAAGACATCCCACATAACTCTTCTTAACAATGGTACCAGTTTTTAACCTGGTTTGGATACAATTCTGATTGACATCTGTGATGACTGAATTATTAGGATATGAAGAAGAGGTAAAAGGAAGAACTACCTGGAGTTGTGCAGGATCAATGACAGGAAGCAAATGAGTAATGATCGGTGAAGAGGAATGAGCAGAAGGTGTTCCAGACCCTTGATTTTCTAATGCTGTTGAGACATGATCTTCTGATGTAGTAGTATGTGGAGAAAGTATTTCTGTGCCTGATTGAGATAAAGAGTTCTGGGAGTCTGCAGAATCCGTAGGTCTCCTTGCATGTGACACTGGTATAGAAACAATAACAGATACATCCCTTGGTTGTGCATGTTCCTCATGTCTATCCACCCGTGCAGGGCTTGTGTGTTGAACCATTTTCGTAGGAAATAAAGACTCATCAAAACAGACATGTCTAGAAATAATAAACTTCTTGGTCTGTAAGTTATAACAAATCACTCCTTTGTACCCCTGTGAATAGCCCAAGAATGCACACATCACTGAGTGTGGTTGTAACTTATTAATGTTGTAGGGTCTCAGCCATGGAAATACAGCAGAGCAAAAAATCTTAAGATATTGTATATCAGGTACCTTCTTGTACAAAGACAAGTATGGAGAACTGAAAGACAAACTTTTGCAAGGCATGTTATTGATTAACAGAACTGAATGTGCACAAGCAAAGTACCATAACTCAGAAGGTAAACCAGAAGCACTAAGAAGAGTGATTGCCATTTCCAAAATATGTTGATGTTTCCTTTCTGCCACTCCGTTCTGTTGAGGAGTATAAGGGCAAGATATGAGATGCAAGATACCCTTGACAGCTAGAAAGGAAGTAAAACTCTTGCTTGTATATTCCCCTCCCCCATCTGTTTGCAATGACTTGATTGATTAAGAATAAACTTGTAGAACTTAACAAAGATGGTAAACACATCAGATTTATTGCTCATGGGAAATATCCAAACAAATCTTGTATATTCATCAACAAATGTTACATAATACCTATATCCCTCTATGGATTTTACAGGTGATGGACCCCAGACATCAGTATGTACTTTCTGAAAAGGAAAGGTACACCTATCAGTTCTAACCGGAAATGGAATCCTAGACATCTTGCCTTGAATACAAGAAATACAAGTACTATGATTATCATCTGTTTGTATTGAAATATTTGACTGTTTCAACATTGTAGTCATTACATCATGAGCTGGATGTCCCAATCTCTGATGCCAGATAGTATTCTTCACTGCTTTGCCCAAATAAGCTGCTGGATACTTTGTTATGAACTGAGAACCCTTTGCACTTGTAACCACAGGGATCTAGAACAATTCCTCAGGCCTACTCTTTCCGTGGTACACTATCTCTTTTGTCTTCTTGTCCTGCACAAAGAATTCAAAATCATCACAGATAAACCAACTTTTGTTATCTGCACATAACTGTTTCACAGAGAGTAAACTCCTAGCAATATTAGGCACATGTAAAACTTTATTAAGAATCAGGGAACATTTATGAGTGTGAAGCATAGTTGAACCAATATTCTGAATTGGTAGACCTGTACCATTCCCAATTGTTATCTTCTCAGATCCCTCAAAAGGTATTACTTGAGAGAGAGCACTGATATCAGAAGTGATATGATGTGACGCACCAGAATCAACAATCCAAGCATCGGGATGAAGAAATTGAGAAGTCTGTTGTGCATTCATTGCAGACAATGATGGAGGTGGAGGTTGTCCTTGATAAGCATAGTTTCCCATTTGATAGCAATCCAAGGCTGAGTGACCTCTCTTCCCACATATTTGACATTCGACGACAACACCCGTAATTGGGACATTTGAATTCCTGTGAAAGCAATTTACTGCAGTGTGTCCTCGTTTGTTGCAAATCTGACACTCAATCAGCACTGTAGTTCTAGTATCAACCATACTTGACCAATGATTATTTCCATTCCCAGATTGTCTTGAACCCCCTGAATTGCCAGAACTATATCCTCTTCCTCTGAAGCCAGTGTTATTTTTGTAATTGTTACCACCTCTATAGTTATTGTGACCTCTATAGTTATTCCCAAAAGATCCAGACTGTGCATTCAAAGACTGTGGTCTAGATGCATTTTGACCACTGTAATTTGTAGAAAAACCGTAACCAACTGAGTCATTTGGAAACTGAGGTGGAGGTTGAGAATAATATGATTGTTGAACTGGAGGTGATGGTAAGGACGGTTGTGAAGCATAAGGTACAGCAGTGAGAGTACCAGTACCAGCAGTGATAGCTGGAATATGTTCATGACTGTGAGAATTGGAAGATGAAGCAGAAGAACCAGAACCAGTGTTGGAACCAGAACTTGACCCTTGAACGTAGAGTGCTGACAGTGTATTCAGTTCACCTTCAATTTCCCTTTCAGTACCAAGTAACAGTGCTCTAAACTCTTTCAACGTGAGTGTAGATTCCCTGGCCAATATAACAGTACGAATAACACCATACTCCCTAGGTAATCCAGCAAGACCAGCAATCATAACATCATTATCTGAGATAGATTCACCTGCAGCACTAAGTTGTTCTCTAATATGTTTAAGCCTCAACATATATTTATCAACCGTATCAGACCCTTTTTGAATTGTGTGTAATTCAGTTTTCAAATGATTGATTCTGGATTTAGACACAGTGGCATATCGATCAACCAGATTATTCCAAGCTTCATACGCCGTTCGACACCCAATCACATACTCCATAGCCTCATCAGTAAGAGTAGCAAGCAAGAGGCTCAACAAAGCCATATCAGTTGTTTCCCATTCAGTATACGCCTCTGTGATATCCCTTGTGACCCCGTTATTTGAATCAACAACAAACTTTGATGGACAAGGAGTTGTACCATTAAAATGACCAAACAACTTATATCCTCTTAACACCGACTGAAACTGAAAAGCCCACTTGGCAAAATTATCATCCCTAAGCTTGATAATAAGCATTCCCAAAACACCTTCAACTTTAAACGAAGACGCAGCCATGAGAGACAAATGAACACTGCCACAGATCAACACCAACTAACCAGAGAGATTAACACCTTGGACAACACAAGAAAGATTGACACTTTCTTGCAAGCAGATCTTGAATCAAACAAATACGAACAACCTTCTTGAAACTGATATACCAGAATAGCACTATCAACCCGTCAATTAACTAACGCACAAACACTATATCAGAATTCATTCACCAATTCACCAATGCAGGAGAAATCATAACAGAATCCCCAAATCACAAGAATCATGACAGAATCTCAAACTCCATTAAAAAACACAACTACTATATCAGAATTCATTCATCAACCCAGGAGAAAACATAACAGAATCCCCAATTCACAAGAATCATAACAGACTCTGAAACTCCATTATTATCCAGAAACAAAATCAACATTCAAGACACAAACCCAGATGAAGAAACATGAACGATATCACCTGAAAGGAATCAATTCTTCAAACACAACGCCAATCCTTCGAACACCAGTGGAAACGTCAGTAGCCCAAACAACCAAAGAACCCAGCGAAAGAAATCCTTGGGGGAACCACCAAGAAACTGAACCAGAGTAGCGGAAGAAACCCTAGGATCGAAAATGGCAGCGAACCTTCTCCGGCGATGATACCATATTAACCTAGAATATTATGATATACTAACGTTATAGAACAATAGCAGAAAGAAAGATGAAGAGAGGAAGACGAAACGAAAGCTCTGTATATTCACAAACCCATATGAAATGCAATACAATCCCAAATGACAGTTACAACAGCTATTTATAATAGCTAACCTTTCAATACAGAATGACTCAATTACCCTTTCTAACAACCTTCTTCTAACTAACTCAAACCAATTGATTAACCAATATAGTTACATGAATAAGTTACATGAATCAGTTATGACTATATGGTTATTAAAGATAAATTATAACAATTCACAGAGAAAATAAAACGAATACAGCATGTAGTAAAAATAAATGAATACATGAACGGAATCAACTTAAATAGGTTCTCATACGGTTTGCAGCCAGGATTGAATTTCGCATGATATTCTTTTGTCTTCGCTAAGACTTGTCATTCTCTATTCTATTATGGACCTAATGCAACTTTATTGGAAGCTCTGGTTTTCACTGTTCACAGTGGGCGTAGCATCACTGGAACTCCATGTTGTGGGCGAACTGTCAGAAACTGAATGGGTGAGTGTACATAACCCGGGGAAAGGGTGAAATGGTAGCGCTGCAGAATCATTGACAGAGCAATCTTTGCTTCAATAAGTGCGAAGTTCATGCCCACACAAGTTCGAGGTCACATTCCAAAGGGTATGAATGCAACCATGTTGTTGTTAGTAGCTTTAGCAACCCCTTCCGAGAATCTCTCTGGTTTGAAAAGGTTCACGTCTTGTCCCCAATATTTAGGGTCATGGTGAAGTGCTAGATTTGGAATGTGCAATTCAACATTAGCGGGAACAATGAGCTTTCCCAGTTTAACCTCTTTTGCAGATTCCCTTGTAGGGAAACAACAGGAGGATATAATCTTAGAGATTCATTGATGATCATGGTCATCTGCATGCATGCATCAGATTCAAAATGAAAATTAATTAGGTTACAAAATGAATCAGCAAATCAGCCTTAATCGAGAACAATATTTTTGTTACTTAGATGCTATCAATTAACTGGTTGACTTTCTTACCGTTTTCAGTTTGACAATGCCATCAGGTTGGATTCTCTTTGCCAAACAATTGTAGGACTTCCTTTCTTGCTTCCTCTTGCCAGTCCTTATAAAGCGCAAGAAGAAAGACGGTCCAAGCAAGCAAAGAGTTAGTGGTTTCTTGTCCAGCAAAGTAAAATGTCTTGCACTCGTCGACCAAATCATCCACTGAAATCCTTTGCTTCTCATTGGTATCATGATGAGCTTTCAAAAGTACTCCAAGGTAATCACTCCCAAAACCATCTTCTCCTCCAGTCATTGCCTTCTCTTCTCTTTTCTTAACAATCTTTGTTATGGTGTCACGTATTCCTTTCCATAGCTTCTCCGACTTTATCTCATCACTGGTTTTATAAAGCTTACTGCAAGTTGATAGACTAAGCATAGGAAGTGATAAATTCCATAATCCTCCAAGACTATTGCTAATGATCAGTAAAAAAAAATTTCACTGCTGAAAGGAATATCATGAATTCTTCGGGATATATAAGAACTAACCTGATGCCAGGAAACCTGGGACTGAGAGCATTTTTGAATATGAGGACGGTTAACTCCCTCAGCATTTCAAAAATGTCCTTCCCATCCAAGTAGCTGCTGCCAAATGCTGTTCGAGAAATTACTTCTGAGGTGAACAATCTGAACTCTTCAAACACTTCAATCTTCTTGCCTTCATGTTTCTTCCACCTTTGTAGCATTGTCTCAGAACTAGTTATCATTTCAGGAATCATACTCTATAGTAACACAATACCAGCATGCAATTAGCAAATTTTCGTTGAATCTATTCTTTTCTTATAAACAATTGACAAAGCTACTACTAAATTAGTATCTGTTGCAAGAATTATATATAATTAACTGTAAGAACTTAATTAATTACTTTAAAAGCTCTCTCCATGGTTGGCCAGCTTTCTTAGTTTTATCCATTTTTCACCATCTGCCATCGAAATGCTATCTCCTAAAAGCTTCTTTGTATACCCTTGGGACTTCTGTTTTCTGTAGTTTCTATCGTTGTTGTTTAGTATCTCTTTGCACAACTCGGGTTGTGCAATGATCAACTGAGGTTGAGGACCATACCACAGAAGAAAATTCTTCCCTGTTGCAGCAAAACAACCAAACTTAAATTTGTTTTAACCAAAATTCAGATCAAAACTGTACGTAGTTAATGTAGAGCTTGTTACCAAAGATCTTGGTCCATGAGTGAATATGCGGTTGAACTGTAGAAAGTATGTCATTCGATAAGTTCCTGGGACTGCGCATAGTTTTCATCTTCATGCTTATGATTTCTTTCGTGTTTCCATGCACAAGTTTGTACGAAGGGCCTGTGATTCCCTGCAAAGCCATCAGATTCTGAATGCGAATCGGAGTCCAACATAGTTTTTGAAAGACCTTGATGACAGCTGAGAGAACTGTTGTGCTAAGATAGCACCAAACCCGTTGGAACCAACTCAAGCTAACCCACAGGAAATTTATCAAATGAAATGCAAGAACAAAATATTAAAGACACCAAGATTTTAACGAGGTTCCTCAACAGTCAGTGTAACTGGAGTACATCCTCGGAGCAGTAGGAGCTCACCCAATAATCCACTATCAACCAAATGGGAGTTTACAAAGTGTTGACAATCTCACAACCCAAAAGCCCAATACACCCAATAGCTCTCACACACCAAAGAAACAAATAGAGAGGGAAATATAGTGAATAATTTCCTCTCTATACAAAGCTCAAAGCTAATACACAAATACAACTTTGATTGAGTGAGTACCAACAAAGAAAGAAAATCACCTTTCTTTCTTCTCTTCAAAATGGGGCTGCAGCACCTCTGTTTTTGCTCTCATTTTCTGCTATGTTTTTTCCTCTCTTATGGCTTCATTACTACACTTCATCAAAATAGCAATTATTTCTCTTTCAAAGAACTCATCCGTGACTTCCCATGGACCAAGACAACTTTAGACCAATTCCCTTTTCTTTTCCCCAAAACAAGGAAGAGACATAATTATTTTGTCTTTTTTTTTCTTTTTGATTTGTTTAATTAAAAGGTGGCCACTTGGCCACATACTCCAACAATCTCCACCTTGGCCAAGTTCCGAAAAACGTCATGATAAGCCAACCAACACAATTAACACACAACATCACTCCCAAACACTAGCAAGAGAACAACTCATGCCGAGCCAAATACTCCAAAACTCCTACTGCTCAACGCCTTCTTTATATAGGCATAATGTGAGCCAAGTTCAAACAGTGAACAAACTTGGCTACACCAACAACCTTAGTCAACATATCAGCGGGGTTGTCTTTCGTTGGAATCTTTTGGAGAATGATTTCCCCTTCACCAACAATTTCACGAACAAAGTGATAACGCACATCTATGTGCTTGGTCCTCGCATGATGAACCTGATACTTAGCCAAATAAATGGCACTCTGACTATCACAATGTACCTCCACCTGCTTCTGATCAACCCCCAAATCTCTAATAAGCCCATGTATCCAAATGGCCTCCTTTATAGCTTCAGCAACTGCCATATATTCAGCCTCTGTAGTAGACAAGGCAACAGACGACTGCAAAATGACCTCCAACAAACTGGTCCTTTAGCCATAGTAAACACATAGCCTGTAGTAGACTTCCTTCCATCCAGATCACCTGCATAATCTGAATCAACATAACCAACTGCAAAATGACCAATACCAGAGTCATCTTTCTCAAAGCATAAACCAACATCTCGAGTACCATGGAGATATCTCAATATCCACTTAGCTGCTTGCCAGTGCTCTTTACCTGGATTATGCATATATCGACTCACCATGCCAACTGCATGAGCAATATCCGGTCTAGAGCATACCATTGCATACATCAAACTACCAACCAAATTTGCATATGGTATATTTTTCATTTGCAGCTTCTCTTTATCATTTTTAGGACATTGTAGAGAACTCAATTTAAAATGAGAAGCCAAAGGGGTACTAACCGGTTTGGTTGAATCATGAACTCCAAACTTCCGAATCAACTTCTCAAGGTATTGTCTTTGATTCAAACTGACCAAACCCTTCTCTCTATCTCTAGTGATCTCCATGCCAAGGATCTTCTTCGCTTCACCAAGATCCTTCATCTCAAACTCATTCTTCATTTGCTTCTTCAATTTTTCAATTTCTTCAACATTTTTTGAGGCAATCAACATATCATCAACATATATCAACAAATAAATGAAAGACCCATCTTGCAACTTCTTGAAGTACACACAATGATCATATTGACTTCTAGAATAATTTTGGCCTCTCATAAATTTATCAAACCTCAAATACCATTGCCTTGGAGATTGCTTCAAGCCATAAAGTGATTTCTTCAATTTGCAAAACAAATTTTCCTTCCCTTTCACTATATACCCATCCGGTTGACACATATAAATCTCTTCATTCAAATCACCATGTAGGAAAGCCGTCTTCACATCGAGTTGCACAAGCTCAAGATCATATTGTGCAACAAGAGCTAACATAATACGAATTGAGGAGTGCTTCACAACTGGAGAAAATATTTCATTGTAGTCAATGCCCTCCTTTTGTGCATACCCTTTAGCAACTAATCTTGCTTTAAATCTCACATTGCTTTTCTCATCAGCATCTTCCTTCTTGGCATACACCCATTTGCAACCGATAGCTTTCTTGCCCTTAGGCAATTTAGCTAACTCCCAAGTCTTGTTCTTCAAGAGAGAATTCATCTCATCACCCATGGCATTGCACCACCTCTTCTTCTCATCACTCTCAATGGCTTCCTCAAAATTGGATGGAATCTCTTCAGTGATAATAGGAAGAGCAAAAGCAACATAGTCACTATACCGAGCTGGCTTGGTAATTTGTCTCTTTCCTCTGTTCTTGGCAATAGACTCTTGAGGTGAAACTTGCTCTTCAACTTGAATAGAATCTTCAAGTTCAACTTCTTCAACATCCTCATGGTCTCCAACTTCTTCACTTGTAGTGACTTCAACATCAGCGGAAATAGGATTTGAAGTACCAGAGGCAACTTTCTCAAGCTCCACCTGTTGGACATCTTTCACATTTTTCTCAGAGTCTTTGAACATACTTTCTTCATCAAATGTCACATCTCTGCTGATTACAAGTTTTTTCATCTCTGGGCACCACAACCTGTAACCTTTGACACCACTACTAAAACCAAGAAAGATAGCCTTTTTGGTTCTAGGATCAAGTTTATTTTCAGTCACATGAAAATAAGCAGGTGAACCAAAAATACGGATATAGTCATAATCAGAAGAAGATTTTCCAGTCCATACCTCCATTGGTGTCTTACCCTGAATAGCAGCTGAGGGTAACCGGTTGATGATGTGACATGCATAATTAACTGCTTCTGCCCAAAATGACTTGCTCAAACCCGACTGAGACAACATACATCTAACCTTCTCAAGCAATGTTCGATTCAATCTTTCTGCAACTCCATTTTGTTGTGGAGTTCCCCGAACACTGAAATGTCTCACAATTCCTTCCTCTTTGCAAACTTTAAAGAAAGGATCGGATGTGTATTCACCACCATTATCCGATCTCAAAATCTTAATCTTTCTCCCAGTCTGGTTCTCAACCATTTTCTTCCATCCCAAGAAAATGCTTAACACCTCACTCTTATGCTTCATAGTGTAGACCCAAGACCTTCTTGAATAATCATCAACAAAGGTCACGAACCAATGTCTACCACTCAAAGAGGGAGTCTTTGTAGGACCCCAAACATCCGAATGCACATAATCAAGAATGCCCTTCGTCTGATGTACAGCAGTACTAAACTTCACTCTAGTTTGCTTCCCCAAGACACAATGCTCGCAGAAATCAAGTTTACAAGTCGTGGCACCTTTTAAAAGACCTTGTTTCACAAGCCCTTGTAGAGCTTTCTCACCAGCATGGCCTAATCTCATATGCCATAGTCTAGTAGTATCTGAATCAGATGTACCCATATTTTCTGAGACTACAGATGCTTCACCTGTCACAGTGCTTCCCTGCAATAAATACAAATGGCCACATCTAGGAGCTTTCATCACAACAAGTGCACCATAAGTAACTTTCAATGTATGTCCATCTGAATGAAACCTGAAACCCTTAGATTCCAAAGTACCCAAAGAAATAAGATTTTTCTTCAAATTCGGTACATACCGAACACCTGTCAACTCTTTAACCATGCCATCATGCAACTTCAAACGAACTGTACCAATCCCTTTTGTTGTGCAAGGATTGTCATCTCCCATGAACACAACGCCACCATCAAACTCTTTCAAGCTTGAAAACCAATCCTTGTGAGGAGTCATATGATGAGTACAACCCGTATCCAACACCCACTTAGTAGCACAATCAAATGATGAGGAAGTGGTTAAAGCAAAATCAGAAAAATCTGTTTCAACCTCAGCAACATTAGCTTCAGAACTTTCTTTGCCTTTGGTCTTCAATTTAGGACAATCTTTCTTCCAATGGCCCTTATTACGACAAAAGGCACATTCATCCCTTTCCAAAGGTTTTCTACCTTTAGAGTTTCCTCTAGGTCGAGACTGTGATTTTTTCCTACTAGAAGATGATCTTCTCTCCGATGATCTACCTCTAACAAATAAAGCTTCAGAGGTACTATCATGATTTTTATCTCTATGCCTCATTTCATAATTCATCAAGGCATTTGACACATCTTCAAATTTCACAGTTTCTTTACCATGCATAATAGTGGTAACAAAATGCTCATAAGAGTCCGGCAAGGAATTCAACAATATTAAGGCCTTATCTTCATCCTTAATATCCTCATCTAAATTTAACAAGTCGGCAATCAACTTATTAAAAGCATCAAGGTGTCTAATCATTTTTGTACCTTCTTTGTATTGGAAGCGGTAGAGCTTTTTCTTCAAGTGTAGCCGGTTCTCTGCACTCTTCGTCATATACTTGTCTTCCAATTTTTGCCACAACACACTTGCTATCGTCTCCCGCATCACAAAATACTTCTGAGTTTTTGCAAGGCACAACCGAATTGAAGAGCAAGCCCACAAATTTAATTTCTCCCATTCCGGCTTCGACATAGCTTCCGGCTTCTCTCCCAAAGCGGCAAGTAGATCTTGTTGAGCCAACACATCTTTAACCTCACATTGCCACATCCCGAAGTTGTTTGTGCCATCAAACTTTTCCACTTCGAACTTTGCATTTTGCACCGTAGTTCTTGCAAACCCGGAGGTGCTTCCAAAAGGATTTTCATCTTGCCCGTCTGACATCTTTGGCAACTAGACAGTACCCAAGAGCAACTAGTGCTCTGATACCAATTGTTGTGCTAAGATAACACCAAACCCGTTGGAACCAACTCAAGCTAACCCACAGGAAATTTATCAAATGAAATGCAAGAACAAAATATTAAAGACACCAAGATTTTAACGAGGTTCCTCAACAGTCAGTGTAACTGGAGTACATCCTCGGAGCAGTAGGAGCTCACCCAATAATCCACTATCAACCAAATGGGAGTTTACAAAGTGTTGACAATCTCACAACCCAAAAGCCCAATACACCCAATAGCTCTCACACACCAAAGAAACAAATAGAGAGGGAAATATAGTGAATAATTTCCTCTCTATACAAAGCTCAAAGCTAATACACAAATACAACTTTGATTGAGTGAGTACCAACAAAGAAAGAAAATCACCTTTCTTTCTTCTCTTCAAAATGGGGCTGCAGCACCTCTGTTTTTGCTCTCATTTTCTGCTATGTTTTTTCCTCTCTTATGGCTTCATTACTACACTTCATCAAAATAGCAATTATTTCTCTTTCAAAGAACTCATCCGTGACTTCCCATGGACCAAGACAACTTTAGACCAATTCCCTTTTCTTTTCCCCAAAACAAGGAAGAGACATAATTATTTTGTCTTTTTTTTTTCTTTTTGATTTGTTTAATTAAAAGGTGGCCACTTGGCCACATACTCCAACAAGAACGAACACACACAGAATGCTAGAAACAATGACTACTGGGGCTCCCATGCTACTCTGCATGTAGCTCCGGCTCTAAGAATTTATACTCAAATGAATTGTACGTGGATAAATATTTTAGAAACCATATCATACGATCTTCCTTGATCCTTCTCTTTGGCAGCATAATATCTTCTTTTTTTTTTTACTACAACATAATCTCCTCACGTAATGCTATATTATGTCCTCTAGGGTTTGGTACGTATATCTTAGACTCTTGGTTCATGGCTTTGCCACCAGAGAGATGCCCAAATTCAAAATTTAGTCAAAGACAACCGGACTGGACTTGGTTTTCTTGCTGTGTTTAGTTTTACCTTTGTCTTTTTTATTTGTTAGTTTACTTTCTTGGTTCGGATTTTACTGTTGTTTTCATTTGGTAGCCATTTTAATTTATTATTAATTTAGAATAAAAAAAATTTTGGTTGATAAGCATAGCAGTGGTGGTAATAGAGTTTAAGGAATGAGAAATGGAAGAATATATAGTTTAAGAAAAAAACAATGTTGGTTGCAAGAAATCTTACCATTAGGTTCTGGTCTTTGAACAACATATAGGTGAAGCTTAAGGAAGTCTCTGTATGTGTAGCTGCAGTTGGCTCCGGCAGTTTCCAAACAAAAACCACACTCAGCATTGGCTCTCTTGCGCAGCGTTGCAATGAACATGACAATAACATTCCCTCGCGCCATAAAGATAAACAAAGAAAGAAAGAATATCAGAAGGTGGAACAAAATTGTGCAAAGCAAGGAAAATTCACAAGATCCTTACAGCAGTTAAAATATATACAGCATGTGGTAACAATAAAATAACTTCCTAAAGGAAAATTGTGTATCAAGCTTATAAAATCCATGATTAGAGAAAGGTTTGTGCAAAGACAAATAGAATCAGTTAAGTACAATCATTCAATGAGGAAATTTAAAAAAAATTCAGATTAAAGTTGAGCAGAAGTAAATAACATTAATGTCTGAAGTAGTAAAGTTGGAATCAATTTCTCACTTGCATAACTTGATGTATTTCTAGCTGAGCTCCACCAGGAGTTGATGCTAATGCCTGACTTGTGATGTCGTCCAAAATGTGTTTTGAGTTCTGCTTTAGCTCTCTTGACAGACTATTAAGAAGAGGCCCAAATAAACAAGTAGAGCTTGCGCAGGTCTCCTGGTCCTGGAACCTTGCCTTGTGAGAATTGGGAAATAGGTACTGGCCCCTGGTAGGAATGGCAGCCCCGGTCCTCTCTGATATCGGTCCCAAAGTGTCCATCTGCATAATCTTCCATCATGAATTCTGAGGAAAATCATTTATTTCTAATTCTGCTTCGTAGTGTCAATGCATGACATGAGCTTGAATATGTAAAGTGCTAGGCTAATGTTATGCTGCAAGTTCATGGCAGCTGCATGCTCAGCTTCACATGGAGGACTCACGATCTGTTTGATCTGTTCCCCCATGATGGGACAGGGAGAGACTAGGTTATGCATTCCTAATTAAGCAGATCCCTAAACAAAGCATCACATAAATTGTTAAACATATTTGTTTTTATTCTTTCTGTACCTTCAGCTTTCCAGCCGCCTCGCTTCGACCAATTGCGTAATGTTCTTATTCACAAGACTTCTTCGAACGACTTGTATCCCGACAGGTTTGTTGTTGTTGTTGTTCAGGAGTAGTATCTTACGCCCCAAGGCTTCAAACCCGGGAGGGAACATGGCAGAAAACAACACAGTTTGGCCATCAGGCCTAGTTTTTGAACAATTTGAGCAATTTGGGGTTCGGAACCCATGTCAAACGTTTGATCAGCTTTGTCCGCCAATAAATATGTCACCTGGCACAGGTTATGTACTTCCCCTCCATTTATGCAAAGCGAGTCAGTCATCCTACCCTGTGTATCGACAACAATTTCAGTACCCTCCTTGATTTGCCTTAGCCTTAACAGCAGATATATATATATATATATATATATATATATATATGCAAGGGTTCTGCATGAGCCAATTTTTGCCAATGGTAAGGCAGTCTCTACGGCTCATAATTATAGGCAATATCTCAGCCTGAAATGGCATTGGCTTTTCATAGCTAAGTTTTTTTCTTACCATTTCATCCAAGATTTTAGTTATCCAGCTTGGTGCCAAGAAATTAATTGGCTTGGGCACATCCTTTCATAAAATCTCCTTCACCTTGATATAGAAATTTTTACGTAATAACAATTTATTTGTCTTCCTTTTCTGCGCTTAGTATTACATGAGTAAAATTATTGAGTTTCCATAGATATCTACATTATCCAGATGCGACTCTTGTCCATAGATATCTACATTATCCAGATTGTATTAGCTTCCAAAGGGAAATGATCACCACGCGGATTGGCTAATTTGTTAAATACTCTATGGTTGCTCACGTCTGCAATTAGATTGGAGCAAGACAGAGTAGATCGTACGATTTATTGTACAAGAAAATGGCATCCTGTTTCTTGAACTATTCCTACTCTACGGATAAAACAACTGCGTATAGTGAGTAGAAGATTGCTGAAACCAATGACACTGTTATTCAACTTAACTAATAAGCATTTCATAATGTAGTCTTCGCGTATGAGAGAAAATAAAAAACAAGATGAAGAACTGCAAGAACAGGAACTAATTGTTAAGGAATCTCCTACATCAAAGGAGATCAGTTTGTCAACAACACAATCTGCTCCATCTACCACACAATCGGCTCCTCCGTATGAAAGTCAACTATGATATATGCTATGCTGTCTTTCCTATTCTATTTTGATTAGGATTGATTCAGTCATTCAAGTATGATTGTATTTACCATATTAGGATTGTATTCAAAGTGTATATAATCACAGACCTGTACCTATAAACAAATCAATGAAATATACCCATTCTATATGGTATCACGAGCCCAAAAACTCCAACGAGAAATCTTTTTTTTTCCTGATCCCTCTCTTCCCTGTCTTCATCCATGGCCACTGACGCCTCTACAACCAACCCTCTACCAGAGCTCAACTCCACTACTCCCACCTTGATCACAATCAACGCTACAGCCCAACTACCTGTGAACCTCACACCCACCAATTACCCATCCTGGCGTGCTCAGTTCAACGCCCTCCTTTACGGCTACGACCTCATGGGTTATGTGGATGGTTCTAATCTCTGCCCATCAACCGCTCAAACCGTGCTTCGCACCTTTTGGATTCGGCAAGATCAACTCCTCCTTCATGCGATTCTTGCTTCCGTCTCACCGCAGGTCATCTCCCTTATTGCCTCTGCCAAGACATCCAAGGAGGCTTGGGACAAACTTCTCCATCTCTTTGCTAGCAAAGCTCGTGCCCGTGTTCTTGGTCTCAAAGAACGCCTTACTCTCCTGCGCCGTGAGAACAAGCTTGTCTCTGAATATCTGCAAGAAGTCCGCGTTATTGCAGATGAGCTCGCCATCAATGATGTCTCCCTCTCTGATGACGATCTCCTCCTCTACATTCTTAATGGTGTTGGCTCTGATTTCAAGGAAATTGTTGCGGTAGTTCGTTCCCGCGACACCTCAATCTCTTTTGAAAACCTGCATGACAAACTGGTTGAACATGAAGCTGCTCTCAAGCGTGATGATACCGTTGTTGCAGCCCCAGTGATCACTGCCAATGTCACTTAGACATCTCGCTCCCACACCTCAACCTGTGGTTACCGCTCTCATAACTCCAACTCCAACTGTGGGTCCTTTGCCTCTCGCAATCCTTCTCGTGGTTCCTTCGGGCACCCCCACACATCTTCCATTGACACCAATTCTCGTAGTTCCTACAAGCCTACCCAACAATCTTTCACCGACAATGGTCACCGCTCTACCAACATGAACAACACAGGTTATCGTGGTTTCTGTCAATGGTGTGGCACTCAAGGTCATAGTGCCAAACGCTGCCCTCAACTCCAATCTGGACCTCACAGTCCGCCAGTGGCCAATCCTACCACCCATGGCCGGTCCACCTCTTCTCCAACATGGTTGCTTGATTCCGGTGCCTCTCACCATGTTACCTCCAATGTCAACACTTTTTCTGGTGCCTCTATATATGATGCTCCTGATGAAATAATTATTGGTAATGGTTCAGGTTTGGGTATCACTCATGTCGGTTCAACCACTTTACCCTCCTCCTCCTCCCAATCTTTCAACTTATCAAACGTTCGGTGTGTTCCTTCTATGCAAAAAGACATTATTTCTATCTCTAAATTTAATAAACAAAATAATACCTCTATTGAACTTTTTCCTGATTTCTTTCATGTCAAGGATCTGAGCACGGGGGCGGTTCTTCTTCGAGGCCCGAATAAGGATGATGTGTACGAGTGGTCTCCCAAATCTTTTTGTCAACCACAAGCTATGTTGGGTGTGGTGGTCTCTCCCAACCTTTGGCATCGTCGTCTTGGTCACCCCAGCCACCAAACTCTCCAACAAGTCCTTCGTATGTCTTCCATTAATGTGTCTTCCAGGTTGTTCGAGTCTGTTTGTCATTCATGTCTATGTAATAAAAGCCATCGGCTCCCGTTTGGTACTTCGTCTCTCACCAGTTATGGTCCATTAGACCTCCTTTATAGTGATGTTTGGGGCCCTGCTCCGTACTCTTCTATTGATGGTTTTTCCTACAATGTTATCTTTGTTGACCATTTTACAAAATACATATGGCTCTACCCTTTCAAAAAGAATTCTGATGTGTTTTCCACTTTTGTCACCTTCAAAGCACTTGTCGAAAATTACTTCAAAAGAAAAATCACTAGATTATACACTGATGGTGGGGGCGAATTCATCAAACTCTAACATTTTCTCTCATCCAATGGCATCACCCATCTTCTTACACCACCTCACACTCCTCAACACAATGGAGTCGCCGAACGACAACATCGTCATATTGTTGAAACTGGTCTCACCCTTCTTCATCAAGCTTCTTTACCTCTCACCTATTGGTCTTATGCCTTTAAAACAGCTGCCTATCTTATCAACCGCATGCCTACTCCGCTTCTTCATAATCTCTCCCCATTCACTCAACTCTTTGATGAACAACCCAATTACTCCCGTCTTCGTACATTTGGGTGCTTGTGTTTTCCTTGGTTACGTCCTTACAATTCCAATAAATTACTCCCTCGTTCCCGCCCATGTCTCTTCCTTGGTTACTCATCTAATCAAAGTGCTTTTCAGTGTCTTGATCTTTCCTCCAACAAACTTTTTATCTCTTGGCATGTTCAATTCGATGAGTCCACTTTTCCTCTTGCCAACCTCCCTTCCTCCATTCCCCATGTCACTGTTGATAACTCTCACACTTGGGTCTCATCTCTTTCTCCAGTTACTCATATTCCTGTACACTTCCCTACCAGGCCTGTTGAGTCGGTTGTTTCTTTTTCGCTGCCACCATATGTCACATCATCTTCATCAGAATCTGCCCCTGTTTCAGAACCGTCACCATCCGCTGCCCCAGCCCCTATTACTGCTGCTACCACTCCTCTCTTACCGTCACCCAACCACCACGCCTTGGCCCCTACCTCTACCACACCTCTATTCACCCCACCACATTCTCCAGCCCAAACTGACCACGTCCAGCCACCTCCTCCCCTCAACCCCGTTCGTACATACACTAGAAACCCTCATAGGACTGTTGTCACCTTTCCATCCTCTAACCCACACCCCCCAACCCCCCCATACCTTCTGTGCTCCCCGATCATTCCATGATCACCCGTGCCAAATCCGGTATCCACAAACCCAATCCTCGGTATGCTATGACTGCTACTAAACATCCCATTCTCTCCTCAGTTGAACTGACATGTGTTTCCCATGCCGTCAAGGATCCTCTTTGGCGGCAAGCAATGTCCACTGAGTTCAATGCGTTAATTCGCAATGGTACATGAGAGCTCGTTCCTTCCCTCCCCTCTCATAATCTCATTGGTTGTAAGTGGGTGTTTCGTATCAAACGGCATCCTGATGGCACTATTGACAGGTACAAGGCACGCTTAGTTGCCAAGGGTTTTCACCAACGCCCTGGTGTTGATTTTTCAGATACTTTCAGTCCGGTGGTCAAACCTACTACCATACGCATTGTTTTGCATCTTGCCGTGACTCATGGGTGGCCAATTCGTCAGTTGGACGTTACCAATGCTTTCCTTCATGGCACAATCCGTGAAAATGTCTATATGGTCCAACCGCCTGGTTTTGTTGACTCTAATCATCCATCTCATGTGTGTAAATTGAGGAAAACCCTCTATGGCCTCAAACAGGCTCCCCAGGCATGGTACAAGGAATTACACTCATTTCTGCTCTCCCATGGCTTTGTCAATGCCATCTCTGATGCCTCACTCTTTCTCTTGAAAAATGGGACTGCTGTAATTTATTTTTTGGTTTATGTTGATGATCTTCTTATTACAGGCAACGATTCCTCACTTGTAGCAAAGTTCATCCAACTATTGGCAACTCGGTTCTCCATCAAGGACCTGGGCTCATTACATTACTTTCTTGGTGTTAAGGTTCTTCCCACATCCACTGGCCTTTTCCTCTCTCAGCACAAGTACATTCATGATCTTCTCGTCACTGCCAAGATGGATGGTGCAAAGGCTGTCAGTACGCCTCTTTCCACCACTAACTCACTCATGCTCCATGATGGCTCCTCCCTAACGGATGCCACTCCCTACCGTCGTCTTGTTGGTGGTCTTCAATACCTAAGCCTTACACGCCCTGACATCTCCTTCGCAGTCAATAAGCTCTCTCAATTCATGCATTCTCCTTCCGAGACTCACTGGCAGGCACTCAAGCGTCTTCTTCGCTACTTGAAGGGTACAATTTCCTTTGGCCTTCATCTTTGTCGTCGCCCCTCTCTTCGTCTCTATGCCTTTTCCGATGCTGACTGGGCTGGTGACCGTGATGATCGCAAGTCTACGACTGGCTATGTTGTCTATCTCGGTAGAAATCTCATCTCTTGGAGCTCTCGTAAGCAGCGGTCTGTCTCTCGCTCCTCCACCGAAGTCGAATATCGGGCCATTGCTGCCACCATGCTGAACTCATATGGATTCAGTCCTTACTGCGTGAACTTGGCATTTCTCTCCCCACAACACCGGTTGTTTCTTGTGATAACATTGGAGCCATGTTCTATTGTGCTAATCCTGTCCTACATTCCCGTATGAAACATATCGATATTGATTTTCAGTTTGTACGGGATCGTGTCACTCGTGGTCTTCTTCAAGTGTCTCATGTCTCCACTACTGATCAGCTTGCTGACGCTCTCACCAAGTCCTTGCCACGTCCTCGTTTCCATCTCCTTCGTTCCAAGATCGGTGTCTCAAATGGTGCCACCGTCTTGCGGGGGCGTATTAAGGAATCTCCTACATCAAAGGAGATCAATTCGTCAACAACACAATCTGCTCCATCTACCGCACAATCGGCTCCTCCGTATGAAAGTCAACTATGATATATGCTATGCTGTCTTTCCTATTCTATTTTGATTAGGATTGATTCAGTCATTCAAGTATGATTGTATTTACCATATTAGGATTGTATTCAAAGTGTATATAATCACAGACCTGTACCTATAAACAAATCAATGAAATATACCCATTCTATACTAATATGGTCTTCACAGTTCACAGTGCGTGTAGCATTATTTGAACTCCGTGTTGTGGACGGACTGTAAGGAATACAGAGGGCGAATGAGTATAGGTCGGGGAAAGAGTGAATGTATAGCGTTGTAGAATCATTGAAAGGGCAATCTTTGCTTCAGTGGTGGCAAAGTTTGAGCCTGCACAAACTCCAGGTCCCATTCCAAAGGGTAAGAATGCGGCAATGTTATCATTAGTAGCTTTAGCAACTCCTTCTGAGAACCGTTCTGGTTTGAAAAGTTGCACGTCCTGTCCCCACAACTGAGGATCATAGTGAAGTGGTGAAATTGGGATCACCAAGTGGAGGTTAGCAGGAAGAACAAGCCTTCCCAGCCTAGTTTCCTTTTCAACTTTCCTATTGACAAGGGAAAGAACAGGAGGATATAACCTCAGAGACTCGTTCACGATCATAGTCATCTGCACTCTTGAAAATGAAGAAATCAGGATTTGAAACTTAAATTAAGCATTTCTGCACTTAGAAAAGCATTTCATTGAATTCTTGACTTTCTTACTGTTTTGAGATTGGAAATGCCATTGGGATCTGGAGTTTGTTTGCCGAAAAATTGCTGGACCTCCTTTCTTGCTTTCTCCTGCCATTCCGGATGGAGTGCCAAAAGAAAGACTGTCCAAGCTAGCATTGTGCCAGTACTTTCGTGTCCAGCCAAGTAAAATGTTTTGCACTCGTCAACCAAATCTTCCATTGAAATCCCTTGGTTATCATTGGTATCGTGATGAGCCTTTAAAAGTTGTCCAAGGAAATCACTCCCAAAGTTGTTTGCTTCTCGATTTATTGGGTTCCTTTCTCTTCTTTTAACAATCTCCATTAGGGAGTCCCTTATTCCTTTCTCAAGCTTCTGAAATTCAATCTCACTGCGGCTTTTAACAAACTTACTGCAATATTGATTCACTAAACGTTACCCAATGCCAGGAAATATTTTTTATTTTCACTAGTAATAAGGATTGAGGTCCAGTTAAAAGGAAGTCACCTGATGCCAGGAAACCCGGGTTTGAATGAACTTGAAAATGTTAAAGCAGATAACTTCAATAACATGTCAAAAATGTTCTTCCCTTCTACGTAGCTGCTACCAAAAGCTGTCCTAGAAATCACTTCTGAAGTTAACAACCGAAATTCTTCAAACACCTCAACCTCCTCGCCTTCATGAATTTTCCACCTTTCTAGCATTGTCTCAGTACTAGCTATCATCTCCGAATGCATACTCTAGTGAAACAATAGCAATATGCAATAAACAGATCCCTTCAATAAATATAATTAACACAAGTGTTATAAGTTATAAACTTACTTTTAAGCTCTCTCCATGGAAGGCATGGTTGGCCAGCTTTCGCAGTTTTGACCATTTTTCACCATCAGTTGTTGTCACGAGACCATCTCCTAACAGCTTCTTTGCACTGCCTAGGGGCTTGCTTTTCTGATAAGCTCCATTTTTGTTCATCAGTATCTCTTTGCACAGTTCAGTTTCCGTAACGACCAACAGAGGTTGATGACCATACCACTAGAGAAAATTCTTCCCTAACATTACGGAAAATGACCAAAATTATTCTCGGAACAAAATTTAAAAAGAAAACTGAAGTCAGTTAAAGAGTTCGTTACCATATATCTTGATCCATGAGTGCATATGAGGTAGAACAATGGAAAATACATCATGTGACAAACTTTTGGGCCTGCTCATGGCTTCCTTTCTCATGCTGGCAACTTCTTTGTTGTTTCCGTGGATAAATCTGTAAGACGGGCCTTTGATTCCCTGCGAGATCATCCGATTCTGAACTCGAATCGGAATGCACCATAGTTTGTAAAACACCTTGATGAGAACCAAGAGAAGCAAAAACAGACACACAGAGATTGAAGGAATGACGTCTGGATCTCCAAACCAACTCATGGTTAGTCTTATTTCTGAACCTACATTCTGAGCTTTTCGACACACTCCACCATTTAAGTATTGTGCTCAGTCCTCAATATAATTATTAAATTGGATACATGTGGTACTTGGTTATAAATTATCATAATTATATCATAAACCAGCCGTCATTACTGACCACTTTACCTAATCATCATGGTGACTTAATGAAAATCAGGGTGGCATTCGTTGATCAGTTAAAAGAGATGCTATGAAGACTTTCTCAAAGTAAGACTCTTCATGAATTCTTTGTCACTTCACAGTTTTACGTTAATTCTCGTTTTAACGTTATAAAACATTGGGCAAAAAATATGAGGTAACAGAGAGTCCATAGTGAATCTCACTTTTGAGAGAATAGTTGAATATCAGAGTGCGCAACGAACGAGACTAACAAAATAATATAAATATTATTAAACAACCGAGAATGACGAAACGGCTACAAAACCCTAAGAGACTACATTGTGAATAATTTTTTTCTCAAACTAAATTACAAGCTCTATTTATAGAGCAATAAACCTAAGAAACCCTAATGCGTAAATGCCAAAAATACTCTACTACAAAATCAAACCAAATCTCTAATTAATTTCCTAAATAAACTTAATAAATTCCAACACTCCCCGTCAAACTCATGGCGATACACGTCATGAGGTTGCCAACAAGCAGATGTGGACTGGCTCTGTTTGGCGGACAAGCTCCGTTAGGTGGACAGACAGACAGGCAGGCTCCGCAACACGGACAGATAGACAGGCTTCACAATGCGGACAAACAGACAGGCTCCGCAACGCGGACAGACAGGCAGGCAGGTATGCAAACTTGACTTGACTTGATTCTTGACTTGATTCTTGACTTGACTTGACTTGATTCTTGATTCTTGACGGAAAACTGGCAAACTGGTTCTTGATTCTTGACTAGCTAGTGTTGAGAGTATGGAAAGAACCCATCACTAAACATACGAGATTTCCATATCTCAATTATAGTAACGAACGAACAAACACAATTATCACTCGAGTGGTCACAATTCCAAGTACTCAAATGACGGTCACAAAACAATCCCGTATAGGCCAACAACTCGTGTGAACCTAAAAACAAACTTAACCATTTTTTTCTTGTTGCCTGTGTGGACCTTAAACTAACAGCAAACAATTGTTTTTCTTTTTCCTTCTCTTTTTGATTTTTGTTTTTTACCTTCCTTCCCATTATTCTTTCCTTCTTCTTTCATGCGAACAAACGGAATCTTTATGTTTTCCTTTTTTTTCTTCTGTGCAAACAATCAATACCAAATAACAAATCTAAAACGAAAGCACAAACAGCGGAAGATGACAGAAACAAAACCGATACAAACAAATTGATACCAACGATAACAAATTGAACCCTAAGGATCGAACCCGCTCTGATACCAAGTTGAATATCAGAGTGCGCAACGAACGAGACTAACAAAATAATAGAAATATTATTAAATAACCGAGAATGCCGAAACGGCGACAAAACCCTAAGAGACTACATTGTGAATAATTTTTTTCTCAAACTAAATTACAAGCTCTATTTATAGAGCAATAAACCTAAGAAACCCTAATGCGTAAATGCCAAAAATACCCTACTACAAAATCAAACCAAATCTCTAATTAATTTCCTAAATAAACTTAATAAATTCCAACAAGAATCACCTTAGCATTTCTCTCAATTCAATACATATGAAAACGCAGCTGTTTATTTTCTAAAATCACCAGCTAAAAGAATCACATTAGCATTTCTCACAGCAGAATTTGCACTCTGTATAAGTAAGAAGCTACCATGTCTGAAGGCATTCGGTTGGTAATCGGTACCAAAAGCATATAATAAAAAATAAAGGACATAATGATGTGAGAACATCATTATGAGGAGATAAATGATTATGTTTGTTGAAAAGAAAAAAAGGAAGGTCATGATGATGTTTGTAAAGGAATGGTTATTCTTTTACTTTGGATTTTTTATTGTGTGGTTTTGTATGGATGAAGTTATCATCCGTATGTGAGAGAAATGAAGTGTGCACCATTTTCTGTTTTAGTAGCCCATCTTTGAGAGAGCAAAGGAAGCTGCAGAGAGCATAATACTGAGAGTAGCGAAAGAAGAAAAAGGTGCTTTTCTTTTTGGTTAGTAATTACCCACCAAGGTAGTTGTTGTTATAATAGTTTTGAGCTTTGTATAGAGAAGAAATTATTCACAATATTTCTTTCTCTATTTGTTTCTTTGGTGTGTGAGAACTATTGGTTGTATTGGGGTTTTTGGGTTGTGAGCTTGCCAACACTTAGTAAACTCCCATTTGGTTGATAGTGGATTATTGGGTGAGCTCCTACTGCTCCGAGGATGTACTCCAGTTACACTGACTATTGAGGAACCTCGTTAAATTCTTGGTGTTCTTTTATATTTTGTTCTTGCATTCCATTTGATATATTTCCTGTGAGCTAGCTTGAGTTGGTTCCAACGGGTTTGGTGCTATCCTAGCAGAACACTCAAAAGGGTGATAATGTGGCTATATTAGTGTTAGTAGCTTTACCAATCCCGTCTGAGAATCGTTCTGGCTTGAAAAGGTGCACATCTTGTCCCCAAAATTCAGGCTCAAGGTGAAGTGCTAAACATGGGATGATGAGATGAGATCAATATTAGCGGCAATGATGAGCTTTCCCAGTTTAACTTCCCTTCCAGCTTTCCTCCTAAGGGAAACCGCGGGACGGGAGGATATAACTTTAGAAACTCGTTGATGATCATATTCATCTGCATCAAAATGAAAAACCGAATAGAAGTAATCCTTTTCATACTTAAATTAATAACATTTATGCTACTTCAAAAATACCATATATCTTGGTCCATCCGTGAATATGAGGTTCAAGTACAGAGGTATGTCCGTGCGATAAATTTTTCAGCCTGCTCATTACTTCCTTCGCCATGTTGGAGATTTCATTGGCATTTCCATGGTTGAGTACGTAGGAAGGGCGTCTGATCCCCTGCAAAGCCATCAACTTCTGTATGCAAATCGGAGTCCACCATATCTTGTGAAGGATCCTGAAGAGAAATAGGAGAAGGAACATGCACAGAGAGCGTGAACGAATTATTAGCAATTCCCTCTAAGAACCCATTTTCTTCTTCTTTTTTATGTTCTTTTGTTATTGTTAAAAATAAATAGTATAACAGATGGTTCCCTTCATCTCATAATTCTTTATTCCATCTCTAAGACATGATTTTACATAGAATTACATCTTATACCAGATGATGCGTCTTTTGTTTTTAATTGAAAATTAAGGCATAAATGTCTCGAACATATGGATACACCAACTGCAGGGTTTATGGGCAGTTCACAAGAGGGTGTAGAATGATTTGAACTCCATGTTGTGGGCGAAGTATGAACCGAACGTGCGAGTGGACATATGCAGGGGAAAGAATGAATCTGTAGCGTTGTAAAATCTTTGACAGAGCAATCTTCACTTCAATGATTGCAAAATCCATACCCACACAAGTCCGGGGTCCCATTCCAAGGGGTATGTATGTGGCTATGTTATTGTTAGTAGCTTTAGCAACTCCTCGCGCGAAGCGTTCGGGTTTGAACAGTTGCGCGTCTTGCCCCCAAAATTCAGGCTCATGGTGGATTGCTAGAATTGGGATGACCAGTTCAACATTAGCGGGAATAATGAAATTTCCCAATCTAACCTCCCTATCAACTTTCCTCTCCATGGAAACAGCAGGAGGATATAGCCTTAGAGACTCGTTGATGATCATACTCATCTGAATGCAATGACAAGAAAAACTAATTCGAAAACACACCAAAATTAAATTGGGATTCCAAACTTAGAAGCACTTATTTGATTTACTTTCTTACTGTTTTTAGTTTGGCAATGCCCTCAGGACTCGGATTTTGTTTTCCAAATAATTCAAGAACCTCCCTTCTTGCTTCCTCTTGCCAATCAGTATGGACTGCCAGAAGGAATACAATCCAAGCAAGCTCAATATTAGTGGTTTCTTGTCCAGCAAAGTAAAACGTCTTGCACTCGTCGATCATATCATCCACGGATATCCTCTCCTTCTCATTGGCATCATGATGAGCCTTCAAAAGTAATCCAAGATAATCACTTCCAAAGTCGTTATTGTTTCCCCTCGTTGCCTTTTCTTCTCTTTTCTCTTAATAATCTCAAATAGGGACTTGTGCATTCTTTTCTCAATTCTCTCTGCTTCAGCCTCATCACTTGTTTTATACAATTTACTGCATTGTTCAGTGAAACATCAAACATGATAAGTGATTAAGATATAAATAATAGCTACCCAATTACAACTTCATCAACATCTCAAAAATGTTTTGTCCTTCACCATGGTTGCTTCCAAATGCTGTTTTTGCACACTTCTGAAGTCAACAACCTAAGTTCTTCAAACACCTCAATCTCTTTGCCCTCATGATTTTTCCACCTTTCTAACATGGTCTCGGTACAAGCTACCATGGTTGGAATCATACTCTAGAAAAACAAAAGGAGAAATTAGGTTCCCATCCCTCATTTTTCTACTCCATTGATTAAAACATTATTCATTTTCAATTTTTAATCAAGGTCCTTAGATTTTAATAAATGTCATTGATTATTTCAATAATAAAATATTTACATGACAAGATAATTAAATTTTGTTTTTGAATATAATTATAATCATTGAGTGTTAGAAACATTACATTTGGTATATTTATATTTATGGCCAAACGTTATATCATATATTTCTATTTTTAGTTTGCACCTATTTTTAATTTGCAACCTTTTTTTTTTAAATTGTACCAATTTTCATTTCAGTTTTAATTTGTATCCATATATTAATTTATTTTTGTCCCCATATTTTTTAAACTTTGATTTGTACCCATAATTTATTTATAATGTACCCATTTTTCTTTAAAAATTTACTACTTCGTTATATGCAAAATGTACCAATTTTTTGTTTTGTAAGTACCATTTTTTTATGTAAAATGTACCCAATACCCTTTAATTTATATAAAATGTACCAATTTTTTGTATGTGAAATCTACCCACATTTTTATATAAATGTACCAATTTTTTAAATGTAAGATGTACCCAAATTTTATTATATAAATGTACTCATATTTTGTAGAAAATATAAAAAAAATGATATATTTTTTTTTATAATCTAGAATGCACCCATAAGCAATATTTTTTTTTTTTTGCTGAAACCCATAAGCAAATTTCAATAATTAAATTGGTAGCGTAAATGAAAGCAAAATAATGGTTTGAGTCTTTATTGGTATTATTGCATCTCTTTTGTTATCACTTCATCTGTGTGGCAGGAGAGATACTTCAATCTAAAATGCATATGATTTGAGTCTATAATAGTTAGGGACCAGCTAGGGACCACAACTAATCTATCCCAAAACAAAATATCCCATCATGCATGCTGTCAGCAAATTTTCCTTGCAATTTAGTCTTTTTTTTCTTTTTCTTTTTTTTTTCCATACGATGCATGGACATGGACATGGAGATATATGACACGGAGATACGTCAAATTAGCAAGAAAAAATTGTTGGATAACCACATGGGAATACGACTGACATGAAAATACGACACGAGACTGGAACACGAGAGGATATCATCTTGTCCATCCATCGTAGTTTTTTCCTTTTATAAAAACAACAATACCACAACAATATATCACCAGAAAGTAGCTTAATGAGGAAGAACTTACTTTCAAGCTCTCTCCATGGAGGGCATGGTTTGCGATCTTTCGCAACTTCATCCATTTCGCAACATTTAATATGGTCGCCATGCCATCTCCTAATACCTTCTTCTCAAAGTTACCGAACTCTTTTTTCGGATAAGCTCTGTCTTTGTTATTGAGTATCTCTTTGCACAACTCTGGTTCCATAATTACCAACTGAGTTTGAGAATTATGCCATTATAAATCTTCCCTGAATTTGCATGCAAAAATTACCAAAACTTACCTTCAAACTAAATTTTAGAAAATGATCATTTTGGCTTCGGTCCCTAATAAACCTAACTGTTAGAATAAGACCTTATTTGTTTAAATAGTTTTGATCAAGGTGCCTAGCATCATTTAAGAGATTTAACTCATGCATTTATCCATTCAATATCCCACAAATGATGAAATTTAAACAAATCCAAATAATAATGTTTACAAATCTAACATTTACTTAAAAATCAATAATAGAGTGATTTGTTCTTCACATAGTTCTAGCCAAAAAAATGTACCCACATAATTATTAATATAGTGCAAGAAATAACTATTGATATATTTTAAAACATAAAATAAACACATATAATTAGTATGGATAAGTTCAGAAAAAAAATATTGGTACAAATTAAATTTAAAATATGGGTACACATTAAAATTCAAAACTATGGGTACAAATTAGATTGAAAATATGGGTACATATTAAAATTCAAAATTATGGGTATAATTTAAAACTAAAATTATTGGTATAAATTAAAAAAAGATACGAATTATAAATAGAAATATATTAAAAAATACTAAAAATATTATATTTGAAAATGATTAATAATTGTTCATTTTTAAATTGACATATAATGACTTGTAAATAATTTAATATTCAAATAATAACATGAAAAAAAGTCAAGAGATCTGGATAAAAATAAAAAATGAATAAGGTTTTAATTAATGAAATGAGAAATGAGGTGTACGAAACTAATTTATCCTTTGAAAAAATACAATAAAGGAAAAAGTTTTATATCCACCACTGACCGTATATATTGGTCCATGTGTAAACGTGAGGCTGGACTGCACATACTATATCATGCGACAAATTTTTGGGGCTGCCCATGTTTTGCTTCTGCATTCTCAAAATTTCTTTGGTGTTTCCATGGACGAGTCTGTAAGGAGGGCCTTTGATTCCCTGCAGAGCCATGAATTTCTGTATCCGAGTCGGAGTCCACCATAGTTTGTGAAAGATTTTGACGAGAGCTAAGAGAACCAGAAGGACCAGACACAGAAGGCCTGAAATAGTAGTCATGATCAAAACTTCTTGAAGGCTAGGGTTCATCTGGCAAGTAAATGGAACTGAAAGTAATATAAAACAGATGATTATACACACACACACACACACACACGTGGTGAAGGTTTATGAACTATGAGTTACGAGCACTCAAACACGTTTTCTACATGCACAGACTTGTCTTCTTGTGTAGCAGTTGTTGGAGGTTTCATCTGCCAAGTTCCCAAAATGCAGAGATCCCCTTCCTTCTTCTCCTCTCACATATTATTTTTTGTCTTATTGTCTCTATAAAAAAATCAATATAAGATGTTGACGTGGCTAAACCATAATTGTTTAAATAGGAGAGGAGGGAAGGGGAGAGAGATTATGAGAGGAGAGAATCATCCTCCATTTGAATTTTGAGAAATGTCAAGGAAACTCTCTCAAAATTGAATTTTTTTTATGGATTCTCTTGCCACCTTATTTTTCTAGTACAATGTTTTAGAATATTAATATAAGGATTAACGTTAAACTATGAGATGACAGAAAATCTATATAGAGTTTAACTTTTAAAAGAGTTTCTTAGTATTTCTCTCGAGTTTTTTTGTTTGCCAAGTGATTCCTGTGCTTACCCGAGTGGAGCTTTTCCCATGGTTTGATTGTACTCCCGAATTGTAGCGATATTATAGAGCCATGACAATCATCATCCCCTCCTCAAATTCTCATGAATTCATTTTCTAAATTCTCATACCATTCATTCCTCAATAAATCTTGCATGTGGTCTAATATCTTTTTGTGTAGAGTGTTGGGTTTACACCCATGCGTTCTGAGTTTGAAACTCCCTCGTATCTAAATTATTACAATAATTTCGAACATTAATAATAAAAAAATTTAAATAAAAAAATTCTTCAAGAAAATCAATAAGAACTTATAACCAGAAATGCTTATTATTTAAGAAGTACTTGGATATTTTTTGCTAAATTTCCAACATGTTTATATAAGTTGTTCTAGCAAAAACGTTTATTAAAAATAAAAAATAAAAAATATTTCCTACAATATTAGTTCTTTACCGGTCGCGCGTCCAAATTGGCCCGCCTTCGGTAAATTCTACTGGGCCTCTTTGCCAGAATTTGTACATGGAATCCAGTCCAAAGCAGTCAAATATCTGGCAAAGCTTAGCCTCCATGCAAGAAAAGGTATTTCGGCCTCGCAAAATAGCGAGCAGTTTCGGGCATGGAGATTGCAATTTAGAGCAGCTAAAGTCTCAAAAATGACAAAGCTATATATTCAAGTTACTCAATGTGTGTGTCCTTATCATGTCTCCACGACAAAACATATATTTCATTTGGCCGTCTAGAAAAGCAAATTACGTTTGTCTTTTTCTGTTTAACTCAGACAAATTTGAAAGAATATATATAGAAAAAGACTTATGAATTGTGAACACAAACTACTGATGAACCGAGCCTATTAATTTCATGTTGAAAACGGCAATTTCTAGGTCTAAACACGTGTAAAGCGTGTTATTTAATTGCATACTTAATTAGTAGTATATATACAATATACAATATCAACATCATCAATTTCGTGCTTCTAAGTGTATGAAGTGAAAGCTTAGATAGTGGCTACCTCACTTTCTTGTACATCAACTTCCCTTTCAGTAAGGCTGATCTTTCAAATTAACAAACAATACAAACTAAAGAAGGTAATTGCCAGACATATAGCTTTTTTTTTGGGGTGTGCTATCCACACACCCCATTTTACTTTTCACACACTTTTTGATGATTTATGTCCGTTAATCTTCTTCAATTCATCCGATCTGAAGGCCGAAAATTAAAAAGGTGTGTGAAAAGTAAAATGGGATGTATGGATATCATATCTTTTTTTTTATGCTTTTTGGGCCTGGATATTCTTGTTTTCTAGGCCTGTGCAGCCTGGGATTTGGTCCTAGTAGTTCAATTCTCTTTTCAATTGTATCAATTTACGATGGCAAGATTCACAAACCTCATGGTTTTTTTTTTTTTTTTTAACTTTTGTGCATTTACCACTCAGACAAAATAAAATAAAGATTACAATTAATCCCCTAGACTTAACATGCCACATACATTCAATTTTCATCCATAATTTCATTAAGTTTCATCAAGGTAGTGCTATTTACACTCTTTTGTTTTTTTCCATGTACTTCTCAATTTTCAATTGTTCAAATTGAATAAATTGAAAAGAATCAAAAGTGAAGAAAGTTGAGGTTCTACCATAAAACTAATTGGCAATATAGGGAGTAGCCCAACCTCTTATAAGTCTATGCAAGGTCCCTCCTCCCATTAGCTAAGATTCATTCGCAATACGCTCCTCTCACGTGTGGCGAATTTCTAAGCCTAATACGTTGACAACACAACGAGGTGGAGCAAGTGTAGTTGTTGGGCTTCACACGTGGGACAACATGCTCTGATACCATGAAGAAAGTTGAGGTTCCACTATAACACGAATTGAAAATATGGAGAGTAGTCCAACCTTTTATAAGCTCATGCAATGTCCATTCTCCCATCAATGTGTGACTCATTCTCAACACGACCCCTCACGTGTGACAAATTTTCAAGCTTAATACGTGAACAACATAACAGGTGATGTGGAGTGCGTGTGGCCGTTTGGCTTCACACGTATTAGGCTTGAAAATCCGCCACCCATGAGGGGGTGTGTTGAGAATAAATCACGCATTGATGAGAGGAGGGATCTTGCATAGACTAATAAGAGGTTGGGCTACACCTCATATTGTCAATTGGTTTTATGGTGGAACCTCAACTTTTTTCATGGTATCAGAGCATGTTGGTTCACATATGAAGCTCAATGGCCACACGTGTTTCACGTCACTCCGTTTGTGTTGTCCACATCACCTAAATTAATAGAATGTGTACAAAAGATAAAAATATGTGTGAATCATATAGTCCACATCACCTAAATTAATAGAATGTGTACAAAAGATAAAAATATGTGTGAATCATATCATCCTTCATCAATCCCCAAGTTGAATGAAAGTGGAAAAAAACCGACCATTTCTCCATTATCATCTATTAGATCATGTTCATCACAAACAATCGGATCTATTAAGTTCATGCCCGTTTTATAATATACATATATATATTGCTGGAATATTTATCGAAGACACTAAATCTGTGTACTCAGCAGTCGGTACTCCATTCACCAAGTCCAGGAAAAGTTTATGGGCAGTCCACAAGAGGATGTAGAATTACTTGAACTCCATATCGCGGACGAAGCGTAAGAAGCTGAAAAGGCGAGTGGGTGTAAGCAGGGGAGAGACTGAAGCTGTACCGCTGTAAAATCATCGACAGTGCAATCTTCGCTTCGTTGGCTACAAAGTTCATGCCTGCACAAGTTCGAGGTCCCATTCCGAAGGGCATGAATGCACCCATATTATTGTTGGTAGCTTTAGCAACCCCGTCTGAGAATCGATCTGGTTTAAAAAGTTGCGCGTCAGGTCCCCAGAATTCGGGCTCATGGTGTAGTGCTAGAATCGGAATAACCAAATCTAAATTGACAGGAACCATGAACTTTCCCAACCTAGCTTCCTTTTTAACTGTCCTTGAAATAGAAACAGCGGGAGGATATAACTGAAAGAGTTTAAACTAGGTTTCTAGAGACTGATTTCATATATTCAACTTAATTGAATTTTGTTAAGTTACTCTACAACAGCAGCTTGATCTTTATACAAGATTTACATACACACATGCAATAATAAAAGCTACGCATGCAATAAACAACTAACAGAAAGTGTTTGTCTAGCTGTGTTATTCTTCTGTCCATCTTCATAAGCACATGGCTTAGCCTGTGTTATTCTTCTGTCCATCTTCATAAGCACATGGCTTAGTAGCAGCATAATCATTTCAAGTCAGCAGCACATCGAATTTTGTTAAGTTACTCTACAACAGCAGCTTGATCTTTATACAAGATTTACATACACACATGCAATAATAAAAGCTACGCATGCAATAAACAACTAACAGAAAGTGTTTGTCTAGCTGTGTTATTCTTCTGTCCATCTTCATAAGCACATGGCTTAGCCTGTGTTATTCTTCTGTCCATCTTCATAAGCACATGGCTTAGTAGCAGCATAATCATTTCAAGTCAGCAGCACATGACTTGGTTTATCACGCCCCCGCAAGCTAAGCGGTCGACCAAGAACGGGAAGCTTGGAAATAAGAAAGTGAAACCGAGTGGAAGACAAGCCTTTGGTCAGAAAATCTGCTACCTGATCCGAAGATGCAACATATCCCACAATAATTTCCTTCCGAGTAACCTTCTCACGAACATAATGATAATCAACTTCAACATGTCGCATTCGTGCTTGATATACAGGGTTCGAAGCAACGGCAAGAGCACTTATATTGTCACACCATAACCGAGGGGGTGTAAGAGAAAGATGAAGATCATGAAATAAATTGCGAAACCAAGACAAAGTAGCAGAGTATAAGCGAGTTGACGATACTCAGCTTCAGTGCTTGAGCGAGAAACACCACGTTGTTTCTTGGAGCTCCATGAAATTAAATTAGATCCAAGAAAAATACAATAACCGCCTGTGGAACGACGATCATTAGGATCACCGGCATAGTCCGCATCCGCATAAGCGGTGATGGAGAGGGAACTTGGACGATAGAGCAAGCCATGATCATGAGTGCCTTTAAGATAACGCAAAATGCGTTTGACAGCAGCCCAGTGTACCGTTGTGGGAGAGTGCATGAACTGACATACTTGATTGACAGAGAAGGCAATGTCGGGACGAGTAAAGAGCAAATACTGAAGGGCACCCACGATACTACGGTATTCAGTAGCATCAGAAAGAGGATCTCCTTCGTGAAGAAGCAAACGACGGCCAGGAGATGATGGCGTGTGGATGGGCTTGCAGTCGGCCATGTGTGTGCGTTGAAGAAGGTCCCTGATATATTTGGCCTGGGACAAATGAAATCCAGATGTGGTACGAGTAACCTCCATGCCTAGAAAATAATGGAGAGGCCCAAGATCTTTCATAGAAAAAAGTGAGCCAAGCTGAGCAATGAGTCGAGCAATCTGCGAACTATGATTTCCAGTGACCAAAATGTCATCAACGTAAATCAAGAGATAAATAATGGTGGTGCCATCAAAGTAAGTAAATAAGGATGAGTCAGCTTGGGAAGCAACGAACCCGAGTCCCTCTAGATGATTGGAGAAGCACTGAAACCACGCCCTGGGGGCTTGTTTGAGTCCGTAAAGCGAACGTTGCAATTTGCAGATATGAGTTGGGAACTGAGGATCAACAAAGCCCTGGGGTTGTCGCATATAGACATCTTCAGAGAGGGAACCATGTAAGAAGGCGTTCTGAACGTCCAACTGTCGGATAGTCCAATTGTAATGCAGTGCAACAGAAAGAATTAATCGGATGGTGGCGTGAGTAACCACAGGACTAAACGTTTCAGCGTAGTCGAGGCCTGCCTGCTGATGAAAGCCATTAGCAACAAGTCGTGCTTTAAAGCGTTCGATGGAGCCATCGGATTTGCGTTTGATTCTGTAAACCCATTTGTTGGGAAGTACATTAAGATGTGGTTGATGCGGCACAAGAATCCAGGTGCCTGTGCGTTGGAGAGCGGTGAACTCCTCAGCCATGGCTTGACGCCACCGTGGACATTTGTTAGCCTGTGTAAAACTGGAGGGTTCAACCAAAGGATTAGCAACAGCAATTAAAGCATAGCGGGGATTAGGTTTACGAATGCCATCTTTGGCTCGGGTAAGCATGGAGTGAGATGGTAGAAGAGGTGTAAGGGGCACAGTGCTCGTGATCCCAATATTCGCAGGGGAAGGGTTAGAGGTAAGGGAAGGAATAGTGGGTGGTATGAGAGGGATAGTTGGGTTGGCAAACGGTGGAGTGGTAGTGGATAAAGGTAGAGATGGGTTAGGATTAGGTGGCAAGGTTATAGGGTGGACACGGTGGGAAGTGTGGGTGAGTGGGTTTGGAGGTGGCAGGATGGGATCAATGGTGATCATGTCAGGGGATGGAGTATGCAAAACCGGAGGAACAACCATATCCTTATAGGGAAAGCATTTTTCATCAAAAATAACATGGCGAGACATAAAAAATTTACCCGTGGATGGATCAAAACAACGATAGCCCAGCTGATTTAAAGAATATCCAAGAAAAATACACTTTTTAGACCGGAATTGAAGTTTGTTTTGAGTATATGGGCGAAGATATGGGAAGCATGCACATCCAAAAACCTTTAAAAATTCATAGGTAGGAGGAGTGGAGAATAATGTTTGAAAGGGAGATGCATTATGTAAAACTTTGGTGGGCAAGCGATTAATCAAATAATTGGCAGTGTGAAAAGCCTCTACCCAAAACGTGACAGGTATGGATGCATGAGAAAGAAGGGTAAGGCCAGTTTCAACTATATGTTGATGTTTACGTTCGGCAAGGCCATTTTGTTGAGGGTGATGAGGACATGTAAAACGATGATGAATGCCATGAGAGGATAAATAGGTTTTAAAAACATGATTCATATATTCACCACCACCATCGGTTTGCAAAGATTTGATGTGTCGACTAAACATATTTTCAACGAGTTTCTTGAAAGTGACAAAAGTATTAAATACTTCGGATTTTAGTTTTAAAGGATATATCCAAGAGTAGCGCGAATAATCATCAATAAAAATCACATAATATTTAAATCCATCAATCGAGTAAGACGGGGAAGTCCATACATCCGAATGAATTAAATCTAAAGGAAATTTGGAAATTGAACTTGAAAGCGGGAAGGGAAGCTTGTGACTTTTGCCTAGAGGACAAGAGTGACATAGAGCAGAAGTCACATGACCATGAATTGGCAATTTATTTCTAGCAACTAAAAACTTTAAAATAGAAGAAGAAGGATGCCCTAATCTAGAGTGCCACACTGCATCAGAGACGCGACCACCATAAAATGCAAAAACGCCATGTTTATTGTTTGATGAAAGACTGGAAAAAGGATAGAAGCCGTTCTTACTCCGGCCTTGCAAAAGGATCTTCCCTGTTGTTAGGTCCTGAACACGATAAGAATGGGGATATAAGGTCAGGGAGCAGTGGTTATCCATAGTAAAACGATTGATAGAAATAATATTGGTGGAAGCATTGGGACAATATAAGGTGTTGGAAAGATTAAAGGTATGGGAGGGAGTGCGAATATGTGAGTGACCAACTTGAGAGATATGCAAACCTGTGCCGCCAACTACACCATTCACATGGTGATTTCCATTGTACTATCGGGGATCAGCCACTTGTGTCAGATCATTCGTAATATGAGCATTAGCTCCAGAATCAAAGAGCCAATTTTGAACTTGAGGAGGAGCCACGGGGAGATGGTCAGGAGCATGAGCAGCGGCAGCAAAGGCCTGAAGCTTGGGCGCAGGAACACGACCTTCGTATGCCATGTTCATACGATTGTAGCAATTGATAGCAGAGTGACCAGGTTTGTGGCAGATTTGACAATGAACACGACCATTGGGATTAAAGCCATGACTTTGCTGAGGGCCAACACCAAGGACACCATCATTAGGAGCACGAGCTCCTGGCTGTTGAATCACGCCACGACCACCAGAAAAATGACCACGGCCGCCACGACCCGCAGCAGCATGAAAGCCACGACCACGACCAGCACCGGCCTGAAAACCGCGCCCTCCACGGCCAGCAATGAGAGCAGTAGGGGCAGCATCAAGGTGGACCACCTGACTCATCTTGTGGCGACGTTCGGCACCGAGAAGCAAGGCCTCCAAAGCACCATAGGAGATGGCATCCTCGCGAGCTTGAGCAGACGAGACGGTGCTTTCAAACGCAGGACCAACATTGTTGAGAACAATGGCTACCAAGTCCGAGTCTGAAACAGGAGACCCCGAGAGAGATAGAGTGTCAGCGAGAGAGTTCACACGATCCAGAAAATCAGCAATGGATGAATCACCACGATGCGTGTTCATCAGATCACTCCTGAGTTGTAAAAGACGACCAGTTGATGTGGAAGCATAACGTTCTCGGAGAGAAGTCCAAGCGGAGTGAGAACTATTTTTGCCAATAAGAGTGGCCAAAACAGTGGGGTGAACGGAACTGTTGATCCATGATATAACCATGGCATCCTGCTGCATCCATAGTTCGAAAGCAGGGTTGACAGCAGTGGTGAGATTGCCGTCAGTGTCTTTTAGAAAAGCCGAAGGACACAGATTAGTGCCATCAACGAAGGAGACGAGGTTCCTGCTACGAAGCAGGGGAAGCATTTGCGCATGCCAAAGAGGGTAGTTGGTACGATCAAGCTTGATCGTCAAAAAATTGGAGACATTAGGGATAGCAGAAGGGGTTAGGGCAGAAGAGGAATCGGAGGAGGAAAACGCAGAAGAGGCCATAGCGAGAAAAAAAAATTCTAGGGTTGTCGTGAGACTTTCTTAGCTCTGTGATACCATGAAAGAGTTTAAACTAGGTTTCTAGAGACTGATTTCATATATTCAACTTAATTGAATTTTGTTAAGTTACTCTACAACAGCAGCTTGATCTTTATACAAGATTTACATACACACATGCAATAATAAAAGCTACGCATGCAATAAACAACTAACAGAAAGTGTTTGTCTAGCTGTGTTATTCTTCTGTCCATCTTCATAAGCACATGGCTTAGCCTGTGTTATTCTTCTGTCCATCTTCATAAGCACATGGCTTAGTAGCAGCATAATCATTTCAAGTCAGCAGCACATGACTTGGTTTATCAATAACCTTAGAGACTCGTTGAGGATCATACTCATCTGCATGCATGAAAACAGAAAATTATATTGTGACAATTAAAAAAGAAATTAAAAATTGTGTGAAATTAGTTAATTCTTAATTTCTTACTGTTTTTAGTTTCGAAATGCCATCAGCGTTCGGTGTTCGTTCTCCAAAGATTTGTAAGACCTCCTTTCTTGCTTTCTCTTGCCAATCCGCATGGATAGCCAGAAGCAAGACAGTCCAAGCAAGCAAAACAGTAGTGGTTTCTTGTCCAGCAAAGTAAAACGCCTTGCACTCGCTGATTAAATCTTCCACCGATATCCTCTGCTTGTCATCGGCATCATCATGATCCTTCAAAAGTAGTCCAAGATAATCACTCCCGAACCTGTCTTCTTCTCCATTCCTTAATATTGCCTTCTCTTTTCGTTTCTTAATAATCTCCATTACCGAGTTGTGCAGTGCTTTCTCAATTTTCTCCGCTTCTATTTCATCACTGGTTTTATAAAACTTACTGTAATATTTGAGTGAAATTAATTAGACAGTCGAGGGGTACTCCCCTTGCACTTGTAAGTGAGAAGTCTTAGGTTCGACTCTTGCCAAAGATGAATTTGAACCAAATTATCGCTAGCCTATTGTATTATCGCTAGCCTATTGTGAGGCTAAGCCTATTATGATTAGGGAAAAGAGTATATTGGATACCTGATAAGGGAGTATATTATTTACCTGATACCGGGAAACCTGACTGTATAAAAGTTCTTGAATGCAAAGAAGCTTAGCTTCATTAACAACTCAAAAATGAGCTTTCCTTCTAAGTAGCTGCTGCCAAAAGCTGTTTTGGAAATCACTTCTGAAGTCATCAACTTAAATTCTTCAAACACCTCAATTTCTTTGCCTTCATAGTTTTTCCACCTTTCTAGCATCGACTCGGCACTAGCTACCATTGCTGGAAGCATACCCTAGTAAAAAAAAAAAAATTAATAATAAAATAAAATAAAATAATATATATATATATACAATTCAAATAATTGTATCAGAGTTTCCACAAATTGTAAGGAATAATAATAGCTTACTTTTAAATTCTCTCCATGGAAGGCATGGTTTGCGAGCTTTCGCAATTTTGTCCACTTTTCATACTCGGGTGTTGCCAGAACGCTATCTCCAAGTAGCTTCTTGGGATAGTCTTTGATCTTTGATTTTGGATAAGCTCTATCTTTGTTTTGGAGTATTTCCTTGCACAATTCAGGATCTCTAATCACCAACTGAGGTTGAGAACCATGCCACTGAAGAAAATACTTCCCTGTTGTGTGCAAAAAAATGACCAACATTAAATATTCGGAACTAAATAAATTTAACTAAGAACGATAAGATAATTAATTAATGAAGTTAAGAGTTAAGATTTTAGTTACCATATACGTTCGTCCACGAGTGAAAATGAGGTAGAACATGAGATAATATGTCATGTGACAAACTCTTGGGACTGCTCATTGTTTCTTTTTTCATGCTGGATATTTCTTTCGTGTTTCCATAAACAAGTTTGTAAGAAGGGCCTTTGATTCCCTGCGAAGCCATCAGTTTCTGCATGCGAGCCGGCTTCCACCATAGTTTGTGAAGGATGCTGATGAGAACTGAGACAAGGAAGAAGCACAGAAAGCCCTCCAAAGAACTCATAATTTTCTCTTATAGCTCTCTAAACCTAGCTACTGTGGTTTTAAGTTTCCTAGCTACTTAGGTTTCCTTACTGGATATTTCTTTCGTATTTATAGCATGAGCCGTCACTCAGAAACCGCTAGGGTTTCGTCCGCGGAAGGAGCCAAGTATTTTCTGAATCAAAACACATATCAGTGTCATGGAGCTCTATATTTGGAAATGTATGTCTCCTTGCTTTGTCAGCAATGGCTATCCTTGTTGGGAAACGGTACATTCTTACACGCCTTATATAGCTCTAGCTTTTCGGAAATTAAAGTATATAAGTTATTTCCATGTGAAAAGATTTTTGGCTTGCAAATAAGTGAGCAACATTTCTGGTGGTGTATCCATTATTTTCCATACATGGAGACTACAAGTTAGGGCGGCTAAAACCTCATAAATGACATGACGTACTCAATGTGCTTGTCCTTATCATGCATACACATATCTTTCAACTTGACTGCCTAGAAAACCAAATTACGTGGGCACTTGAAAAAGTCAATTACGTTCACCGCCTTCTATTTAACTCAAACAAATTTAAAAGAATACATATAAAAAAAAAGACGTATGAATCGAGCATGCAAATTATTGATGAATTGAGCCAACATATGTCATGTATGATAACAGTATATAAAGCAAGCATAACAGCTTGTGATCGTGTGGTTGTAATAGTGACAAGTGTAGTCATCTTGTAATCATTGTGATAGCTTAGAAAGTAAGCAATCTAGTTAGCTATATACTATATAACTATCATTGTAAGAAGAGGAAAAGGGTTAATGTGAAAAACAAATATCTTCTCTGTCTAAAATTCTATTTCTCTCTCTGAATATTCATTTCTTCTTCTGCAAGAATACATCTCCTTTATACCTGTCGATATCTTTACATGGTATCATTCGCCGGAAAAGCTTCATGCTTCACGGTTTCTTGATCTTGGTTCTTCTGCTTCCGCTCTGTTTCTTCTATTTCTTGATTTTTTAGGGTTCTCATTTCCCTTTTCTTCTCTGGTTCTCGGTGTTTACGATACTGCACACCAGGTGTTTGTTCTTTTGTCTCAGTGACATTTTCTTCGAGTTCTTGATTCCTATTCGATCATGGTGACTGCTACACAATTGCAGATTCTTCAATCTCCCATTACCTCTCTCATCTCATCAGTTTCATCTTCTGTTTCTGTGAAACTTGATGATTCAAATTACCTCACATGGCATTTTCAGATGGAGCTTCTTCTCGATGGTCATGGCATTATGGGGTTTGTCGATGGTACAAATCCTTGTCCTTCGAATCTGAGTGATTCAACTGAGTCTTCCAGTGATTTGCATACCAGTGATGCTTTCAAGATTTGGAAAATGCATGATCGGGCTCTCATGCAACTCATCACTGCCACATTATCTCCTTCTGCGATTTCGTGTGCTATCGGTAGCACGAGTGCTCGGGACTTATGGGTGCGTCTTAAAGAACAATTTTCAATTGTTACTCGGGCTACAATTTTTCAGATGAAATCTGAGTTGCAGAATATTAAGAAAGGTACAAATTCCATTTCCTTATACCTTCAACGCATTAAAGAAGCTCGTGATTACTTGGCTGCTGCTGGGGTTATGTTTGCTGATGATGATATTGTGATTTTAACTCTTAATGGTCTGTCTTCCGAATACAATACATTGCGATCCATTATTAGAGGTCGGGAGAATGTTATTTCTATGAAGGATCTTCGCTCCCAATTGCTTGCTGAAGAAGCAATGCTTGCTAATGTTTCTGTTACTCCTTTCCTGTCTGCAATGGTAGCTAGCAATATGTCTGTTTCGTCTAAGTCTTCTCAATTCGAGGCCAATTCACCTCATGATAATTACTCCAACACTGGTCCTTCATCAAATGGTGGTTCGTATGGGTCTCAAGGAAGTTTTTATCAATACAATGGGTCTGGTTCCAAGCCTCCTTACCACAGGAACAAGGGTAAAGGCAAGTATCAATACAACTCCCGGTTTGGTAATGCCAAGTCTGGTTCTTTTCATAACAATGCCCCTGGTATTCTTGGTTCCTCTCCACCAACGGCACAAGGGTTTTTTTCAGTCTTCTTGTCAAATTTGTGGCAAATTTGGACATCTAGCTGTTACTTGTCGGTTTCGAAATACTGAGAATTCTATTACAGAGGCTTGTCAAATCTGTGGGAAAAAGAATCACAGTGCTCCTTTCTGTCATTTTCGAAATGCCAATCTCCAAGCTCAGCAAGTGTCAGCTATGCATGTTGCTGGTCCATCCTCTGTTCCGAGTGCTAATTCTCAACAAGTGTGGCTTACAGATTCTGGGGCTACATCTCACATGACTGCTGATCTTAATCAGTTGTCGTTGGCCTCTCCATTTCCTTCCAATGAGACAATTCAAACTGCTGGAGGTGGTGCAGGTTTATCAATTTCCCACATTGGTTCCTCAACTTTACATACACCTTTCAAACCCCTGCATCTTAATTCAGTCTTATATGTTCCTCAACTCTCTCAGAATTTGTTATCTGTGCATAAATTGTGTCTGGATAATAACTGCTGGTTAATCTATGATGCTTTCTGTTTTTGGATCCAGGACAAAGCCACAGGGAGGATCCTCTTCAAGGGACATTGCAGTAATGGACTGTATCCTATTCCTCTACCAGTTTCATACCGTTCTTCCTTACCCAACGTACACGCTGCTTTCCTTGGACAACATGTGTCTTCGAGTCTTTGGCATAGTAGATTAGGACACCCATCCAATTCTATAGTATCTGCCATATTACGCAAATGCAATGTATCTGATATATCTGATAGTAAGTCTGTGATGTGTCACTCTTGTCTAGAAGGGAAATTTTGTAAATTGCCATTTGTGGATTCTGTCTCTAAGTCCTTGCATCCTTTTGATACTATTCATAGTGATGTATGGGGTCCTTCTCCTTGTAACTCTGTAGAGGGTTTTAGATACTATGTGACATTCATTGATGAATGCACTAGACATTGTTGGATATTTCCTCTCATCAATAAAAGTGATGTTTGTTCAACTTTCATTGCCTTTTACAATTTTGTGTTCAATCACTTTGCTATTTCTGTTAAAACTTTACAAAGTGATGGGGGAGGTGAATATATTAGCAAGTCATTTCAACAATTTCTTGCATCCAAAGGTATTAAACACCAATTGTCCTGTCCATACACCCCTGAACAAAATGGTCTAGCTGAAAGGAAGCATAGACATATTGTTGACACAGCTATAACCCTTTTACAAACTGCTTCCTTGCCTTCAAAATTCTGGTCTTTTGCATGCCAAGTTGCTGTCTATCTTATTAACAGAATGCCAACACCTGTTTTACACAACAAATCTCCATTTGAGTTGTTGTTTAAAGATGTCCCAGCTATCAATCATCTTCGGGTTTTTGGATGTTCCTGTTTCCCACTCTTAAAACCTTACAATTCCAACAAGTTACAGCCTAAAACAACAAAATGTGTCTTTTTAGGTTATGCCTCCAGATACAAAGGCTACTTATGTTATGAAGTGAGACATAAAAAAATGTACATATCTAGGCATGTTATTTTTGATGAGGGTGAATTTCCTTATGCCATGTTGTCTTCCAAAACCTTAACTTCATCATCCTTTACTCCTCTTTTGTCACCTTCTATTTCTCTGCCTTCTGTCACACATGATAACCAGGTTGTCTCCATAGCATCTACATCTACTTCACCTACACTTGAGTCCATTTCTACCCCAACACATGCTGAATCCATTACTGCACCGTCCATACAGTCTGTGCTTCCTTCTTCCCCTGTGGCTGCAGTCCTGTCCTCTGGATCCAATCCTCATGATCATACTGAGATTTCTTCAGAGTTTCAACCTGAGAGTTTGCAAGTGGTTTCTTCTATTCCACCTATGAATACACATGCCATGCAGACAAGATCCAAAAATGGTATCTTCAAGCCTAAAGCTTTTCTCTCTAAAATTGAAGCTGATATTCCAATTGATTTAACTCAGGTGGAACCCTCAACATATAAGTCTGCTCTTTCATCCTCAGTATGGTGTGCAGCTATGAAAGAAGAGCTCTCTGCTTTGCATTCTCAAGGAACTTGGTCATTAGTTCCTCTTCCTTCAAACAAGAATTTGGTTGGGTGTAAGTGGGTCTTCAAGATTAAAAGAGATGCAGATGGGAACATTTCTAGATATAAGGCACGCCTTGTTGCCAAAGGCTTCAATCAAGAAGAGGGTCTTGACTATGGGGAGACCTTTAGTCCAGTTGTTAAACCTACAACTGTGAGGTTAGTTTTGGCTTTAGCTGCACAATTTGGTTGGTCTTTACGGCAACTCGATGTGAAGAATGCTTTTCTTCATGGTATTTTACAAGAAGAGGTCTATATGTCTCAACCTCCGGGTTTTGTTGACTCTCACCAGTCCTCTCATGTTTGTCGGTTACATAAGTCTCTATATGGCTTAAAACAAGCCCCACGGGCTTGGAATGAGAGGTTTACCAACTTTTTGCCTTCTTTGGGTTTTCTTACAACATTTTCAGACTCCTCATTATTTGTGAAACATGTTGGCAACTCTGTGGTCATTCTCTTGCTCTATGTGGATGATATAATCATCACAGGAAGTGCTACTGCAGCTATTACTGATGTTATCCAGGCTTTAGCTCAGGAATTTGATATTAAGGATTTGGGACTCCTTCATTACTTCTTAGGCATCCAAATTACTTATCATTCCACTGGATTATTTCTCTCCCAGGCTAAGTATATTACTGATTTGCTTCATAAGACTGATATGAGTCTTTCCAAACCGTGTCATACCCCTTGTCTGCCGTATACCAGGTTACTTAAAGATGATGGGACACCCTTTCACAATCCAGCATTGTATCGCAGTGTGGTGGGGGCTTTGCAATATCTTACATTTACAAGACCCGACATTGCTTTCTCCGTGCATCAGGTATGTCAGTTCATGCATTGTCCCATGGAGTCTCATTTTCTTGCTGTGAAGAGAATCCTCAGATATCTGAAAGGCACGATGGATTATGGTGTTCACTTCAGCAAAGGAGATTTATGTTTACATGCCTTCAGTGATGCTGACTGGGCTGGGGATCCCAATGACCGACGGTCAACTACAGGTTTGGTGGTCTATTTGGGGTCTAGTCCCATTTCTTGGTCTTCCAAGAAACAAAATACAGTTTCTAAATCCTCCACTGAAGCTGAATACCGAGCACTTTCATCCACTACTGCAGAGATTGACTGGATCAAGCAACTTTTGCAGTTTCTTCGGATTGATGTTTCATGTCCTGTCACTTTATTTTGTGACAATCTGTCTGCTATAGCCTTGGCTTATAATCCAGTTATGCACCAAAGGACAAAGCACATTGAGGTAGACATCCATTTTGTTCGAGAACGGGTTGCCAAGAAGCTGCTTCAACTTCAGTTTGTTTCTTCAAATGAACAATTTGCCGATATTCTCACCAAGGGATTGTCTACTCCATTGTTTCAGACCCACTGTTCCAATCTCAGGTTGAGCAAACCTCCTCCTGTGATTGAGGGGGGATGATAACAGTATATAAAGCAAGCATAACAGCTTGTGATCGTGTGGTTGTAATAGTGACAAGTGTAGTCATCTTGTAATCATTGTGATAGCTTAGAAAGTAAGCAATCTAGTTAGCTATATACTATATAACTATCATTGTAAGAAGAGGAAAAGGGTTAATGTGAAAAACAAATATCTTCTCTGTCTAAAATTCTATTTCTCTCTCTGAATATTCATTTCTTCTTCTGCAAGAATACATCTCCTTTATACCTGTCGATATCTTTACAATGTAGAGGCTGCTAAATGTATGTCTAAACATATACAAGACGTGTTATTGAAGTGGTATATTTGTATACAATATCAAAATCATCAATATCGTGCTTCTAATTACAATTTTAGGAAGTGAAAGATTAGCAAGAGCCTGCTAGCTAGTGGTTACCTCAGTATGTTGTAAATCTACGTCTGTATTAAATAAGCCTCATCTTTATCTGATGCAACAATACAAAAGGCGAATTGGTATTGAACTCTTCATCCATAAGATTTAAATTTAAGACATATCCTTATAAGTAAAGAAGAATACCATTAAACGTATTACTAGGTGGCCATAAAGAGTCATCTTTAAATCAAAGATCAAATTAAATAAGGTTGATCTTTAAAATAAAGGTGAACTGTTGATTTAGTCCCTAAATTATCACCTCAATACAAATTTGGTTCATGAATTATTTTTTTAGTAAAATAAGTCCTTAAATTCATAAAAACTGCTAATATAATCTCTAATATTATATTGGAGGCTTTTTTATCAAATTTTTCGTCAACTTAAGTCACATGACACATTTAGAGGATAATGTTGTTATTTTCTTGCATATAAGACCTTAACATTGCATATAGGTTGCGAATATAATGTCTTATTTACCCTCCAAAGTTATTCCGTACACTATTTCTTCTTCTTAAAAAAAAAAGGTCCTTAAACTATGAAAAACTACCAATCTACTCTTTAAGTGTATCACATGTAAGTCACGTAACTTAAATTAACGAAAAATTGAATAGAATAGCTTCAAATCTAATGTGAAGGATATAATTGGTGGATTTGTACTAGTCTAGGGACTATTTTTTTTTTTAAATAATTTAGAGACCTTATTTTTATTTAAATAACTAAATCAGTAGTTTACCCTTAAAATAAAGATTAAATTACAAATGAAGATGAATACTTTTGGCATTTGATATCTTTGTTTTCTAAGCCTGCGTACCCTGGACTTTCTTTTGTTTGATTTCATTTATTTGGGCCTTGCAATTCTTTTCTCTTTCCAAATGAGTTTTATTGGGGCCTACAGATTACTAATAATTTTTTAGTGCATTCCACATGCATTCAATTTTTATCCACAAATTTATTAAGTTCAATAACGTGACTTTCACGATCAAATTCTCGAGGTCAATTTTATAAATCCACAAGTTGAATGAAATTGGGGAGAAAAAAACACGACCATTTTCCCATCATCATCTTATTTACATCATATTTATCACAATCGAATCGGTCAAATGGGTTCATGAATCATCAACCCATGGTAAGGCATCTTATTTTTGAAGAAAATAAAATGCCAACTAATTAGTAATTCACAAATGCCAATTGAGTATTTGCATTCAGAATATGGCCTTAAGACTTGGGATTGAAGGCACCATATTCCAAAGTAAAATATTTACCCAAAGTAATTTTTTTTTGTCCAAAATTTATTTAACGTAATTGGAAATAGTCAAGTGAATGAACAAACATTCAATATCGGTGCAGTTCGATGCTTCTATTATTTGATGCATGATTTCTTCAAATTCTCAGAACCAAATAAATGCACTGCATTATCTTTCCATCTATATAGATATAGCCATGCACCCTTCAAATAACTTACAAAACCAACCAGATAAGCTAGCACTTCGGATTATCTGACTAAACCCGAAACACCTAAAACCAGAAGTTTGGACTAGAAAATGGAAGCCAGTAAAGAATCGAATACTAATACCCCGGTGGAAGAAAATCAAAATGCTGGGGTTGAGGAACGTGGCACCTGATGGTGCTGGAGAAGCTAAAGCAGGAGGGAGTACTGGTACGGTACACAAAACAACGAAAGCACCCGAAAGAGATGCTCAATCTCCAAGGACAGCTTTGAGAGCAACCCTACTGCCTATGTCAAATATTTGTGTAAATAAACAACTCCTGCTACTGACTACTCGCTACTGCATGAGATGTTAAAATTTACATAGAATAAAGAGTAGCAGTACTAGTCGTTGCCGTTGTGTCCCTTTCTATGTTAAGTTATTAAAATTATCATTGTGGTTAAGCTTTCTGTTTCGTTATTTACACTGTTATACTTCGATGATGAGTAAAACTGAAAATTATGGGTTTTAGTTCTCCTTGTTTTATGTCGATATCCATCCATTCTTCATAAGCAATTCTTGCTCATCTTACGAAGTTAGCATTGTTGGGACAGATGTTTACAATTGTAAGATAAAAGCTTTGGATTATTTAAAAATGCTGCAAACAAAGGAGAACAATTGTCTCGAAAAGCTTAAATTACAACGGATTAACATAGTTGTGTTGAGTCTGTTGACGTTAATTGATAGTAGATGGAAGATTGCTCAGTCTAAAAATACCAGATAAGATAAGTGCACAAAAAGCTTGCTCCTGCTAGTAACTAGTCTTGGTGCTTGATCGAATCCACCTAGTGCAAGAATCATGGAAATTCTGGTCTTTGCAGTTCAAAGTGAGTGCAGCATTACCTGAACTCCATGTTGTGGACGACATGTCAGATAATGCAAGGGCGAGTGGATGTAACCTGGAGACAGGGTGAAGGAGAAACGCTGTAGAATCATCGACAGCGCAATCTTTGCTTCAGTGGTTGCAAAATTCAAGCCCACACACGTTCGAGGTCCCAGTCCAAAGGGTATGAATACACCTACGTTATTGTTAGTTGCTTTTGCAACCCCTTCCGAGAATCTGTCTGGTTTGAAAAGTTGTACATCTTTCCCCCAGATTTGAGGATCATGGTGAATTGCTATGGTCGAGATAACTAAATCAACATTAGCAGGAACAATGAGCTGTCCAAGTCTAACTTCCCTTTCAACTTTCCTTGTAATTGAAACGGGAGGGGTATATAACCTTAGAGACTCATTGATGATCATACTCATCTGCGTGAAAATTGATATAGACAATAAATCAGGAATTGAAGCTTAATCGAAGACATGATTCTTCCACTTAGACAAACATGTGGTTGCGTTCTTGATTTTCTTACCCTTTTCATTTTTACAATGCCATCGTGATTCGGAGTTTGGTTACCAAATAACTGTATGACTTCCTTTCTTGCTTCCTCTTGCCAATCCGTATGGAGTGCCAGAAGAAACACAGTCCAAGCGAGTAAAGTATTAGCGGTTTCCTGTCCAGCAAAGTAAAAGGTCTTGCACTCGTCGACCAAATCATCCACTGAAATCCTCTGGTCGTCATTGGAATCATGATAAGCCTTTAAAAGTAATCCAAGAAAATCACTTCCGAAGCTGTCTTCTCCTCCGGTCATAGCCTTCTCTTCTCTTTTCTTAACAATCTCTACTATGGAGGCATGTACTGCTTTCTCAAGTTTTTCTGCTTCAATCTCATCTCTAGTTTTCAAAAACTTGCTGCATATTGAATGACAGACTACAGATAAGGACAGAAGCAATCATCCGAAAATCAAGTTGTGAGAACAGCTTAGACATGATTATGTGCTAGTTAACATCGCAAGGAACAGAATGTATTGTCCCATATTCAATTTTTAATGCTGTTCCAGCAGCAGACTCTAGCAAATTGAAAGTTCCAATTGATCAATCAAAGATCATTTGATACAATAAACATCGAAGATTTAAAACCCACTAACCAATCAATCAGAGATTCAATAACTAAAGAGAAGTGACTAAATGGATATCCTTTCAATTAAAAGGAAATTACCTGATGCCGGGAATTCTGATTGTGAGAGCATTTTTGAATATCAGGAAGCCGATATTATTCAACATCTCGAAAATATTCTTTCCTTCAATATAGCTGCTTCCAAACGCCGTTCTTGAAATCACTTCTGAACTGAACAGCTTAAGCTCTCCAAATACCTCAATCTCTTTTCCATCATAATCTTTCCACCTTTCAAGCATTGTCTCGGCACTCGCGACCATTTCCGAAAACATGCTCTAGTAAAACAATGACATCATCACATCATCAAATTCACCTAAAATCCCTCCTTTTCCTATTCAAATACTTAACACCACAGTACAATTAGCAGCAAAAACTTACTTTTAAGCTCTCTCCATGGAAGGCATGGTTCGCGATCTTTCGCAGTTTCCCCCATTTTTCACCCTCGGTCGTTGAGACAAGCCCATCCCCCAACAGCTTCCTCACAAAGCCCTGGACCTCTCTTTTCGGATACGCTCTATCTTTGTTATTCAGTATCTCCTTGCACAACTCAGGCTCCGTTATCACAAACTGAGCCCGAGTACCGTGCCACTGTAGATAATTCTTCCCTGTAAGCAATTCCATACAAATATCACCAAAAATAATCTCGAACCAAAATATCAAACAAAAAAAAAAAAAAAAACAATAGTTTACGAAAATTAAGGTCGTTCTGTTTTTCGTTACCATAAATCATGATCCAAGAGTGCATGTGCGGTTGAACAACGGAAAGTATGTCGTGGGATAAATCCTTCGGCTTGCTCATGGCTTCTTTTCTCATGGTGGCGATTTGTTTGGTGTTTCCATGGATGAATCTGTAAGGAGGGCCTCTGATACCTTGCGACGCCATCAACTTCGAGATTCGAGTGGGAGTCCACCATAGCTTGTGAAGGACCTTCACCAGAACGGAGACGAGAACCACACACAGAAGGCTTGAGAGAGTGACTGCCACCCCTCCCACCGCCAGAGTGACCATTTTTGGTACTGGCTTTCTCTTCTCTGAAGCTGCTGAGTTTTCACTTCGGCTTTGTTGTTTATTAACGGGGTTATTAACGTGTTGTGTGCAGAAAGGTAAGATAATTAAAATGTCCGTTTGACCCTACTTGATTGTTACTTTTGCTTCTCGTACTACTGCCATTTAATGCGACCTGAAGGGCAAATATTGTCATCCGTGCTGACTTATTAGAATGTTAGGCTGCCATCTGCCAGCTTTTCAAATTAATTCTTCAACAATAAAGTCATACAACCCCGCATCTGTTAGTTTATTTCTTATGCCGGTCCCCAGTCCGAATAAAAAAGAAGGGAGAAGGCGTAAGTTAGTTGACAACCATCACTCTATTCTTACATCGAATCTTAATAATACTGAATCTTTTTATTAAGATTCTTAGCTGGAATAGCTCCTTTTACACGTAGTAATGCTAAGTAAACAAAATTTGCATCATTTAGTACTACGGTTTAATGATATTTCTCTTCATTTGTAAGTGAGTGGTCTTAATTTCGATTCTAGCCAAATGCGAGTTTGAACTACATTATTGCTAACTCATTGTGAGGCTAAACTCATCTCCTCCTCTTAAAGTAGATAATATCAATTGTTAAAAAAAATTCTAAATTTGCAAACTAAGTATAATAAACTTATTTTCTAAAAGATAATTTGGAATGACCACTAACTATTGATTAATTGCACATCAACTTATTTCCTTCCTCCTCCCACAAATAAAAAAAAAAAAAAAGCCCTTCTCTGTCTGAAAATGCGGCCTTTATAGCTTCTGCAATTCCGGCGACTTCTCCTCCGCTACCTTTCCACTTCCTTTTCATCCCCATCAGAACGATGGTGATGGTGCAACTGGGTTGAAAACCCCATCGGGAGGAATGAATCCGAGAGAGAGAATGGTGGTGAATTGATCGATTCGATCACTGCAATTTCTGTGAGGAGGAGATTTGCAGATGGTAGCCTTGAATAATTGAATTCAAGCTCAACTTCTGCTATTAAACCCCACACCAACTTAAAAAAAATTGTGAATTTTAATTGTAGGAGGAAGTTGTGGAATCTTGTGAATTTAAAAAAAAAATTTCTGACATTATGATCAGTTAGAGTTAATGAATGACAATAATAATGACAACATGATATGTAACTCCAATAATTCAATATTGATATTCCAATTAAAATGAATTCGAAAATGAAGTGGTATATATTTATATTAATTTGTTTATTCGAGATCAACATCATCAGTTTCGTGCTTTTACGTAAAAGTAAAAGATATTCAACGTCCATTCAATAGAGAATTTTTTGTTGTGACGGGAACATGGATGATACATTATAAGTTTCTCTGTAAGTGATGGGAAATTTTACTTAAGTTATAACTTTTTAACACACATATCTTACCATTTATATAGTGATACTTGGTGTACCATCTCGTGTACCAATCACACGGAAAAATCTCTCCATTCAATAAGGCTCTTCCTCGTTAGACATGAACAATACTTAGAGATAAACCAACTTATCGTTAGACAAGAAAAAACATGATTTGATTTGAGAGTCAACCTTGATTGTATCAGGTAATCTTGTCGACCAAGACCAGGACACACCAGTTCCAACAAGACCCCCAATGTATGGCCAGCTCAGGCAAACAACCAGCAATTGAAATTAGGTGCGCGCTGAGGACGGAACTCGAATGAAAGAAAAGACATAAGAAAAACTTAAACAAGTGGTACAGTGTAGAATTACAACTAATTGTATTAAAAATTGGAAAATAGTACAATGTATAGGGTCATATTAATGACTATTGAGGGACAAAATCGTACAATGCATAGGGTCATATTAATGACTCTCCCAGACCCTGCGTAAAGCGGGAGCCTTGTGCACTGGGTACGACCTTTTTTTTTATCTTTACATGTAAATAAGAGGTCTTATGTTTAATTTTCATCAAATGCGAAGTTGAGCCATATTATTATGGCAAGCCCTTGTAAGGCTTAACCTACTCATCTACTCCTTTAGTGTAAATATTATCATTTATTAAAAAAAACAAAATTACATTCCTATATTACATGCTACAATTACGAAAAATATTCAAGATTAATTAATTATTTTCTAACAATCATTCATTAATTGAAACGGAAAATGTTTAATTATATGATAACATGCTAGAAGTCATAAGAAACCAACCCTAGGGCTCCCATTTCCTTTGGCACAGAACCCCTCCCCAAGTAACCTGCTTTCGCCGTCGACTCCTTCCTCTCTGGTTAGGGTTGGCAGGTAACCCCCTTCTCTTCCTCCTTGTCCTTCTCCTCTCTAGCTCACTACCCCTATTACACCCCACCCCTGTTTTTGTTTTAAAAATTATTTTGGGGTCTTATTTTGTGTGCCCCCGGCCCCAATCTCTCTTCATCATCTCTTTCTCTCTCTTTTCCCTAACTTTCTCCTCTTTACCTGTGCTCTCTCTTTGCATTTCTCCGTTTGTCCGAGCACCACCCCTACACACCCATAACTACAAACGACGACGACATTCTAATCCAACTTTCTCTCCTTCTCACCACAGTGCAAACATTTCATCGATGAGTTATCGTTGTTTTCGACGAAGGTAGGTCGAAACACCTTTCCATCTTTCTCCCTAGTAGTCTAGAAGGATTCATGGTTGTTATAATGAGATTTTGGTGAAGGTTTGGATATGAAAACACTTCGGGATGGCCTTTCCCAGTTTCCAAAGGACACCCGTGGCTTCCAGGTGGTTTTTCGGCCAACTCCGGGCACGATGACAAGAACCAAGGGTATATTTTCATTCCTTACCTTTGGGGCTTCAATTTGGCATATTAAATCGCATGCTTTGGTTAAGTTTTGAGCTCCATTGGAGCTCGAGGAATGTCCGGCCGAATTTCAGCCAAATGGGTTCGGCGACCCACAATTGGAACTCGGGCCTGGCTTTTAAGCCCCAAAACCCCTTTGAACCAGGCATTTGGGCCTAGGACCTTTCAACCCAAACTCTCCAACCTAACCTAAACCTTTTATTTTTATTTTGTTTATTTTGTTTTAAAACCAAAAGGAATAGGCTCGCCCGGGCCTTTAAGCCTAGCCCATTTGAGAACCCTAGTGAGAAAGGCCTTTGGGCCACTGAACCAGCCCAAGACCCGGGCTTTCAAGCCCAAACCTAATATAACCCAACCCTAAAACCCATTTTAAATTAGAAACCCGTAACCCATTAACCCACTATCCTAAGCCCAACCTACCTAAACCTAAACCTAACCCAAGTCCAAACCCTAAACCCTAACCGGCCCAAACCCTTTATGGGGAATATCCACTAGGGAATATTTCGTCAGGGAATATTCTTTGTGTTAACTTTTACGAAATTTAACCGAGACCCTACTTAGTGTAATTCGACATCTTGAATTCATTTCCGACGTTCGTTTTCCCAAATTCAATTGTTATAATAGAGTTTTATTAATTGGACCCTTTATGTACAATTATTTGTGACGATTCCATGTTCGCTAGTTTGCGTGGCTCTTCGGCGGCTAAGTATCTGTGAGTGGACCCCTTCTAAAAATGAATGTTTTAATAGTAGAAATGCATACAAGAAAATCATGATTTAATGATTATGTTTTATGAAACATTTTATGAGATAACATGCTTATTGAGGCTAGTTTGAATTATTACTATTTTTCCTATAACCCGTGTTCTTTATAGAATATCTTATGGACGATGATATGATATTTAGAACATGTTTTGAACACCTCTTTATAATATAGATGATGGATGACTTTATACTATGAAGTTGCTTTTCAAATAAATGTATGTTCAATGGTTTTGTACTTACCTAGTGGTCCCAATTCCGTTACGGGGTGAGGGATATATTATGTCCTGGACGACGGTTACGGTGTTGGCGTAGGGCCTGAAGATGGTTTTCCTCTGGCAATTAGCATATAGGGACGGGGAGCTGGCTTGGGGCCTGAGGGTGATTTTCCTCTGGCAATTGGCATAGAGACGAGGAGCTGGCATGGGGCCTGGAGGGATATTGGACATTCACTAGTGATTATGATATATATGAGTTATGATTTGAGACATTGCACGACATGCTAGGTTTCGGAAAACCTATTTTTATCATGCTATATGAGTTTTCATAAAACCTGGGGATTAGTATGTTGATAACTGTTTTATTATATATATATATATCAACTTGGTTTACTCATGTTTGTTTTGCGCCCTTTTTAGGACTTAGAATCGAGGCATACAATCTCGACGTCAAGGCACTTCCGCATCGGCATCTTCGAATCCTCTCGGTGTAGGATTCATCCTTTGTTTCATTCAATTTTATATTATTTCTTTTAATCTTCTAATTAGTTGTATACTCTGAATACGTTCCTTAAATGCATATTCATTATTCTTTTATATTTATAAGTCTTATCTATCTCTTGTTCTCAGCTTTTGCACTCAATAAATGGTTTTCGTCACCCTCGAGTGTCAGTCAGCATGTGCCTATCCTGGTATTCGGGGAATATCAGGATCGGGGCATGTCAACCCCTCCCTCAAAACCTCTTCCATCCCTCCAATCTGGTATTCCCCCCAACTTACTTATTCGCAGCCCCTTTCTCTTCCCTTCAATAAGTTTCTTAGTTTTGTTCTATTCCTTGTTTTTGATAACCCTCTTAATATCTAGTTTCCTTAAGCTTGTGTCAACCTCCCTGAGCTTGTCACAAATGGGCTTTTATGCCATTTCTTTCTCCTTTGCTTCTCGTTGTTGTTAGTTCTTCACCACCGACCTTTGCTACTCGGCCCATTGCTTGCCTCCCATTGGCCGCGTATTTTGGTATTGGGTGGTTGTTAAAGTGTTTTAGCATTAATTGGTAAGATTATGGCGAGCGCTTTTTGCGCGGGTGGCTCACTCACCCCCATTTTCAGTTCATCCAGATTGTTTGTGGGTTTTTTTATTGGTGATGGCGGCGGGTTGGCGATGGTGGCGCAACTGTTGTGGCGGAGGCAACAATCTTTCAGATCTAAAGTTTTGTTTTTTGTGAGCTTGCTCTTTTTGAGCATTTATGTTGTATTTTCTTTTAGGCTATGTTTGTATTTGAACTACCTTTGGACTTTCTATTTCATATAATAGCTTTTTCAACTAATAAAAGTTTCTAAATTGGCAAAAAAAAATTCCGACTTAAAAGAAACAAAACTTAAAAAAAGGAAACGGATGCCTTTTTTATTTATGTTGCAGTGCTCATATTAGGCTGCTTACAGTCCTGACGCCCTAGTGCAGAATTCATGGGCAGTTCACAAGGGAGTGTACAACTACTTTTATGACGTTCAATATTTCTTTATTATACTTATTGTATTTATCAAAGGCACCAATGTGTGGGTACTTCAGATACCCCAAATGCAAGAACCATGAGAAACTCTGCTCTTCGCCGTTCAAAGCGAGTGTAAAATCACCTGAACTCCATGATATGGACGAACAGTAACATAATGCAAGGGCAAGTGGACGTAAGACGGGGAAAGGGTGAAGGAATAGCGTTGAAGAATCATCGACAGAGCAATCTTCGCTTCAGTTGTCGAGAAATTCAAGCCCACACAAGTTCGAGGTCCCAGTCCAAAGGGTATGAATGCACCTACATTATTGTTAGTTGCTTTTAAAACCCCTTCTGAGAATCTGTCTGGTTTGAAAAGGTGGACATCTTTCCCCCAGATTTGAGGATCATGGTGAAGTGCAATGGTCGAGATAACCAATTCAAGATTAGCAGGAACGATGAGCTTTCCCAGTTTCACTTCCTTTTCAACTTTCCTTGTAAGGTAAACCGGAGGGGTATATAGCCTCAAACACTCATTGATGATCATGTTCATCTGTATAGAAATGGAAAATTGATAACATAATCAATTTTCAAACATGTTGTAACAGAGCAAAGAAAAAAATAAGAGTTCTTGATATTCTTACAGTTCTCATTTTGGCAATGCCGTCATGATTTGGAGTTTGTTTGCCAAATAATTGTATGACCTCCTTCCTTGCTTCCTCTTGCCAATCCGTATTGAGTGCCAGAAGAAAGACGGTCCAACCAAGTAAAGTATTAGTGGTTTCTTGTCCAGCAAAGTAAAACGTCTTGCACTCATCAATTAACTCATCCACCGAAATCCTCTGGTTGTCATCGGCACTCTGACGAGCCTTCAAAAGTAATCCAAGAAAATCACTTCCAAAATTGTCTTTTTCTTTGGTCCCTGCCTTGTTTTCTCTTTTCTTGACGATCTCTATTATGGTGGCGTGTACTTCTTTCTCGAGTTTATCTGATTCGATCTCATCGCTGGTTTTGAAGAACTTACTGCATTAAATGAAAAGACTACCCATGAGGACCGAAGTGATTGTCAACAAATCTTGTGGTGAATATTGAGTAGATCACCGTTGCATAGCAGATGGGCAAACGAAAAAGAATAATAGGGATTACCTGATGCCAGGAACTCTGACCTTGAAAGCATTTTTGAATAGTATGGAGCCTAACTTCATCAACATCTCAAAAATGTTCTTTCCTTCTATATAGCTGCTGCCAAATGCTGTCCTAGAAATGACTTCCGAAGTGAACAATCTAAACTCTTCATACACCTCAATCTCTTTTCCTTCAAAAAATTTCCACCTTTCTAGCATTGCCTCGGCACTAGCTACCATTTCCGGAATCATACTCTATTGAAACAATACCATCATGATATTAGCAGATTCACCTTCAGTTTATTACACTAAAGTACAAGCAACCTTGAAGACTTACTTTTAAAGTCTCTCCATGGAAGGCATGGGTGGCCAGTTTCCGCAATTTTCCCCATTTTTCAGCTTCGGTTGTTGTCACTAGGCCGTCTCCCAATAGCTTATTCACAAAGTTTGGGGTATCTGTTTTCGGATAAGCTCTATTTTTGTTATTCAGTATCTCTTTGCACAACTCGGGTTCCGTAATGACCAACTGAGCCTTAGAACCATGCCATTGAAGATAATTCTTCCCTGTAATTAGTATGTAAACAATGATCAAAATTTGTCACGGAATTAAGATTAAAAAACAATAGTAGTCAACCTAAAATCGCGAGAGTTCACTTGTCACCATATATCTTGATCCATGAGTGCGTGTGAGGTTGGACAACAGAAAGTATGTCGTGTGATAAAATCTGTGGCCTTCCCATGACTTCCTTTCTCATGTCAGAGATTTCTTTGGTGTTTCCATGGATAAGTCGGTAAGGAGGGCCTCGGATCCCCTGTGAAGCCATCAACTTCCGAATGCGAGTCGGAGTCCACCATATCTTGTGAAGGATCTTGATTAGCCCTAAGATAAGAAACAGACACAGAAAGCTTGGGAATATGATTACTAAACCTCCGAAAGAACCCATTTTTTCGTATTTCTTTTTGAGTTGGAGTCCGTCGTACTGAAGTTTTTTCTGCTCTTTATATTGTAACACAAATTAACAAAATGCTGCTGATGGTATTTATCTAGTGAGTGTCACTTACTTATCTTGCTAGTTACTAAAATCCAAGGGGCAAACATCATCATCAATACATTGGCTTGAAACCTTAAGCTGCTATTTGTCGACTTTCGATATGTCACTTTGGAATTATCTCCTGAATTTGTCACCAAATACGTTTACCGTACTATTAATTTGTTTCCCTACCCTCTCTTTCACCACATTTTTCTAGTTTCCTTGATGAGCTTTCGCAAGCCTAAAATTTCTTCGTAAAATTAGTGTCTGTGTCCTTGTCACAGACTGCAGCTGGCATAACAAATTATGTCCATCGTTTTCTACGACTTTTGGATGGATATGGTTGTGACTTGTAATAAGTTGGCTTTTCTAAATTTTGAAAGACATGAACCTTAAGCTGCCATTTCTTGACTCCGCTGTGAAACTTCTATATCTACGGGACAAAAGTAGGTCGCTCAATGTCATGGGAAGTTAAAGGACCCTGCATGTGATTACAAGGAGTCGAACTTGGGGTGTTCGTCAGTTTGTAACTGATGAGATTCTGCGAATTCACGTCCGATCTAAACATGGATGTGCATAATATCTAAAGAATGAATGGAAAAAATAAGAAAGAAATGCAGATAAAATTTATGAAAAAAAAAAGGGAAAAAGAGTGGGTTGGGTGGTGTTACTTGCTGCTTACACAGAAAAAAAAAGGCTACAAGCCTTCAACTTTCCATTGTAGCACCCTTCACAGAAACCTGAAAACTACCTTCCTTCCTAGCCCTGAGAACTGGGTATCTCCAAATTCTTCTTGTCAAATTTTGTGGTGTCTTCGGAGCTGTTTATTAGATTTGGGCTTGTATGGATTTACACTTGGGCTTAGCATCAGTTAGGCTTAGTTGCTGCTTTGGGTTGGGTGCAGAGTGAAGTCACCCATAGGCAAGCACTCTTAACTAACTGAGTATATTTAGGGGAGGAAATCGAACTGGGTGCATAGGTAAGTACTCTTAGCTAACTGAGTCACTTGAAAGTGAGAGGTCCTAAGTTCGATTCTCGTCAAAGACAAGTTTGAACCATATTATTACTAGCTCATTATAAAGCTAAGCTCACCCCTCCCTCTTAGTGTAAATAATACCGTTTGTTAAAATTAAAAAAAAAAAAAAAACACTAACCGATTCACAAATCTCTGTCCACCGTTTCTTATGTTGTAAAATGTGTCATTTTATATAAATAAATGAATCAAGCAAATGTGTACATAAATCATTGTTATGTCATTTGCCATTATGGGCCCGTTTGAGTCTTTTATATATATATATATATTTTTTTTATGAAGCGCACTACTGGTCCATCCAAAAGCAGTCTTGAACTCTTTTTTTTTTTTTTTTTTTTGAGGTAGTGCTATCAACACATCCATTTTTATTTCTCACATAATCTTCTCAAATTTTGATCGTCAAATCGAATAATTCGAACAAGTTCATGACAAAAAATTAACAAGGAAGTGAAGGAGGTAAAAATAAGTGTGTGAATAGCACTATTTTTTTTTTTTTAAATTATTGGTAAGAAAAAGGCATTTCAAAGGAGGAATCTTTGTATTACTATTACGTGTTCAACCTTTGTATTATGCATTTCTTGTAGGGAAATGGCAGACTTTAACTTTTAATACTACCATCCTTAATTATCCTTCATTTTCAAGCTTTGACTTCATGTTCCAACGTACTCTAACACTTCCGATGCTTGTATTAATCTTCCCAGAATCAAATCTTTAAATTAGTGCATTATATATATGAATCAAGCAAATGTGTACATAAATCATTGTTATGTCATTTGCCATTTATGGGCCCGTTTGAGTCTTTTTTTTTAAATTTTTTTTTATGAAGCATTTGTGCTCATAAGTGTTTTATCTAGAAGTGCTTTTATAAGAAATGCGTTGAACTTTTTTATTAAAAATTTAAGTACATTCGAAAAAAGAAACAAAAAACAATTGTGAAAACTTTATAAAGAAGCATAACAAAGTACTACTTGAGAAAATGCTTCAATGATTTAAAAACATTTAAGTTTTTCTGTCAAATACATTAATGTTTTTATTTATCAGATTGCACTACTAGTCCATCCAAAGGCAATCTTGAACATATTTTTTTTTTAGAGGTAGTGCTATCAACACACTCATTTTTACTTCTCACATAATCTTCTCAAATTTCGGCCATCAAATCGAATAATTTGAACAAGATCATGACAAAAAATTAACAAGGAAGTGAAGAAGATAAAAATGAGTGTGTGAATAACACTATCTTTTTTTTAATTATTGGTAAGAAAAAGGCATTTCAAAGGAGGAGTCTTTGTATTACGTGTTCAAGCTTCGTATTATGCATTTCTTGTTGGGAAATGGCAGACTTTAACTTTTAATACTACCGTCCTTTATTATCCTTCATTTTCAAGCTTTGACTTCATGTTCCAACGTACTCTAACACTTCCGATGCTTGAATTAATCTTCCCAGAATCAAATCTTTAAATTAGTGCATTATATATATGGCCATGCACCCTTCATGCAAGTCATAAAATCAACAAAAGGCAAAAGAAAAGTAAAAGCAGTTTGTGCTAGAAAATGGGAGGCAGCAAGGGCTCTGGAGGGAATCAAAATGCTGGGTCTGGGGGGGGTAACAAATCCTCCGGTGGAGCAACTGGTGGCAGTGGCGGTGGCGGTGGCGGAGGAGCCAAAGCAGCGGGAGGGACGGGGGCTTCTATGAAAGCGCCAGGAAGAGATTATACGATCTCGAGAGACAGCTTTGAGAGTAACCCTGCTGCCTACTTCAAAGATCTGCGCAAATAAAAAAATCTACTATTTCTCACTAATGGCTGAGACATTAGGACTTATTTATATATGATAAATAAGGAGCAGTAGTAATTAGTACTGTGCTTCTGTTGAACTGCTTATCCATATGTATTCTCCCAACCTATCCTAATGCAGTTACTAGTTACATATTATGTTTAAGCTTTGTGTCTTTAATTAAGTATAGTTTACCATTGATGATACACAGCGGTTACTCTAAAGTCTAAACACATACCAATGAGTTCGATAGCTAGAAAAAGTTGAAATGATAACGGATAGACACAATTTCATTAGTTGCACTGAGTAGCAAATCCGAAAGGCATCAATTTCCCGGCAATGCCAGCCTTCACAGTTCAAAGTGAATGTAGCATTACCTGAATTCTATGTTGTGGCCGCAGTGTCAAATAAAGAAAGGGCAAGTGGACATAACCTGGGGAAAGAGTGAAGGAGTAGCATTTTAGAATCATCGACAGAGCAATCTTTGCTTCGATGGTTGCAAGGTTCAACTCCACACAGCTTTGAGGTCCCAGACGAAAGGGTATGAAAGTGCTTATGTTATTGTTAGTAGCTTTAGCGATCCCTTCTGCGAATCTCTCCGGTTTGAAAAGTTGCTTGTCTTCTCCCCAAATTCGAGCATCGTGCTGAAATGCTAGATTTGAGAAAACCAATTCCACATTAGGTGGCACAATAACATTCCCCTGTCTAGGCACACTGACATTCCCCAGTATAATTTCCCTATCAACTCTCCTTAATAAGGAATCAAGAGGGGGATATAACCTGTGAGACTTATAGAAAATCATACTCGTCTGCATGAATAAAAAAGAAAAACAGATTCCCAAATTAGAATCTCTAATCTCAACTGAAAACATGTTTCCAACACCCCCTTTCTTACTATTTTCAGTTTGGAAAAGTTATCAGGATTTGGGGTTTGTTAGCCAAATCATTCCATCACCCCCTTTCTTGATTCCTCTTGCCAATCCGTATGGAGTGCCAGAAGAAACAGAGTCCAAGCAAACAAAGTATTAATGGTTTCTTGTCCAGCAAAGTAAAACGTCTTGCACTCATCCACCGAAACCATCTGGTTTTCAATTTCATCGTGAGTTCAAAAGTAATCCGTGAAAATCACTCCCGAAACTCTTGTTTTCTCCTGTCATTGCCTTCTTTTCTCGTTTCTTGACAATCTCTGTTATGGAGGCATGTACTTCTTTCTCTAGTTTGTCCAATTCGATCTCATCGTTGGTTTTGAAAAGCTTACTGATGCCAGGAACAGACTGGGAAAGAATTTTTTAATTTATACTTTAATCCCATCTAATAATTTGTATGTAACTTAGAGATTTTTTTATTTGATTTTTGTTGTTTTCATGTTGGCCACCCATATTTTGAATCCTGGTTCCGCCCCTGACCATAGCTTGTGAAAGATGTTGATGAGAATTAAGACAAGAAGCACACACAGAAAGCTTTAAAAAATGACTACTGGGCCTCCCAAAGAAGCCATTTTTCGTGTGCTTCTCTTTGGCTATCTCCCTTAATCTACTGCAGGAGGTGTTTCTTGAGAGTGAATAACGGTTGTACAATGCAATACATAATCCTAAAATACTCGTCTTTTTTTATTCTTTTGTTTTCCGGTCGGCACAGAGGCATCATATTTCAACTAATGTATAATATTCAACACGGTGCAATAACATTGAACCCCAAAATCTATCTATGTTAATGGAACTACCGTCACCTCTAGTTTGTATTGATTTTAGCCGTGCCCGGAAGTAGCATAACCTTGTGCTGCCATGTTAACTTATCAATTACGTTACATATTACGGCGTACGCCAAACAAAAAGAAAAACTTTGCTCGGATTATCCAAAAAATTCTGACAAACGAAAGAGAACAATAATTGGAAAGAAAAATAAAAACTGCTTATAGCTTAAGCCATCATATAATAGAAACGTGTATGGCTGAATATTTGAAGGGTTTACAATATATAGGCACACATACCGTATTTCATAAGGAAACTAATTAGAAAAGATAAGGAAACTAATTACAAAGGACTAGTATCAATTACAAATCCTAATCTTACCAAATATTCTCCTAGAATATTTATAATAAAGACTGACGTCAACACATATCATAAGGCTACAATTTCTAGGTACTCCATACTACCAACCAAGTGCAAGATATTTGGCAATTCTGGTCTTCGGAGTTCAAAGTGAGTGTAGCATTACCTGAATTCCACGTTTCGGACGGACTGTAAGATAATGAAAGGGTAGGTGGACATAACCCGGGGAAAGGGTGAAGGAGTATCGCTGTAGAATCATTGACAAAGCAATCTTTGCTTCTATATTTGTAAAATTCATGCCCACGCAGCTTCGAAGACCCAATCCAAACGGTATGAAAGCGCCTACATTGTTGTCAGTTGCTTTAGCAACCCCTTCAGAGAATCTCTCGGGTTTGAAAAGTTGCAGGTCTTCTCCCCATATTTGAGGATCATGGTGGAGTGCTAGATTTGGGACAATCAGTTCGAGATTTGCGGGCACAATGACTTTTCCAAGTTCAACTTCCCTTTCGGTTTTCCTTATAATAGTAGCAACAGGAGAATATAACCTTAGAGACTCATTGATCACCATACTCATCTGCATGAAAATGAAAAGTATATAACAAATCAGAGTTTAAAACTTAACCGACAAGCTCATTATGATTGAGTTCTCGGATTTCTTACCGTTTTCAGTTTGGCAATTCCATCAGCATTCGGAGTGTGTTTGCCAAATAAATCCACAACCTCCTTTCTCACTTCTTCTTGCCAATCCGTGTGGAGCGCCAAAAGAAAGACAGTCCAAGCAAGCAAAGCATTAGTGGTTTCTTGTGCAACAAGGTAAAACTCCTTGCATAGTTCAAATAATTCATCCGCCGATATCCTCTGGTCGTCATTCGTATCATGATAAGCCTTTAAAAGTAATCCAAGAAAATCACTCCCAAAGCTGCCTTCTCCTCCGGTGGCCTTCTCTTCTCTTCTCTTAACAATCTCCATTATGGAGACGCGCAGTCCTTTCTCTAGCTTGTCTGCTTCGATCTCATCACTGGTTTTGAAAAACTTACTGCAACATTAAATGAAAGAATAAAGTTTAGCTATGTTTGGAGATGTCAAATTTTTATTTTTTTATTTTCTTTTGAACAAAAGGAGATGTCAAATTTAAAAAAAAAAATTTAAATTTGATATCTTATGTGGCACTTTGATATCTTTTAAAGTTTTGTTTTCCACCCAATATGTTAAATTTTAAACGTAAAATAAAATTTCATATTTATTTCCTTTGCATTGGTAATGAAAGAAAATGAATTAAAGGGTATAAAATAGGGAACTTTAACGAAAAGCACCCGGTACTGTTCACTTTAACGAAAAACCACATTTTTACACTAAAAAGTCAATCCTGGTACTATTCACTTTACCCTTTATTTTGTCCTTATCATTAAAACTCAAAATTTTCAAGCCTTTTTCATTAGTTTTCCTTATAAAATATTTAAACATTGCATTGGTAATGAAAGTAATGAAAAGAAATTAAAAGGCAAGACTTTTAACTAATAAAAAAAATTAATAAAAAGCATTTAATAATTAATTTTTTTTTTTTTGAAGTTGCCGTCAAATTTGGCAGCAAATGAAAGAAATACCATTTCATATCATATCACATCAGATTTACCTTCTCGATTGAAAAAAAACTGCTACTGCTTTTTCTTTTTTTTTACCGTTATTATTTGTTAAGATATTTCGACATCTTTTCTAGAGATGCTCTAAGAAAAAGAAGTAATAGTCCATAACTCCACTGCTGCGCCAACAGATATGTGGAAAAAATTACCATGATAGAGAAGTATGATTCTATGCATAACAAGCCGAATGAGTCAGCTTCAGCTACATAGTGAAATCAAATTGAGCATGTTTCACATCCCTTCTTGTAATCAGAATTTTTTTTTCTTTTACAGGAAGTTACCTGAATACGGGAACCCTGATTGTGAGAGAATTTTTGAACACTAAGACGCCTAACTTCGCCAGCGTCTCGAAAATGGTCTTTCCTTCGATATAATTGCTGCCGAATGCTGTTCTGGAGATCACTTCCGAACTGAACAACCTAAACTCTTGAAAAACCTCAATCTCTTTTCCTTCATAACTTTTCCACTTCTCCAGCATTGTCTCAGTACTAGCTACCATTGCTGGAGTCATACTCTAGTAAAACAACACAATCATTCTGTTAGCAGATTTACCTACAACTTGCATGAAAGTGTTGGAATTATTAGATCGACATGTCCGGTAGCCCACTCTAACGATACAGATAATATCGTATTTACCACCTGCCTCATCCGTTAGTTAGGTATGAGATTTTAAGGTATGAGATTTTATCACAAAAACTTCGGTATTATTTAAAGTCGAGTAATCCTATTTAAGGTCATTATTTTTTATTTTCCGCGGGATAGCCAACATGCCACCTCATGTGGAACCTCATTTAGTGGTTCACACGTAGAGATTCACACATCGGTCATTGAAACTCAGAGATCGACTCCGATGGAATCTAAACTTGTTTTCAATCTTTCCAAGAAGTGTTTCTTAAGAACTCAGAGGCTACTATATGTTAAGAGTCTAGGTTTGTTACCAAGCTCACACTTTGTGACAAGCCTTTTGGCTTGCACGAGCCCGTATCTAGGGCTTTAATATCATGTTGAAATTTTTAAATCGACGGGCCCGGAGGTCCCATTCTAACGATATCTATACTTGCCTTAACTTGATAATTATCACCTGTCAAATCCGTTAAATGTGTAATTTTATCATAAAAAATCTCGATATTAGTTAGAGTAAGATAATCCTATTTAAAGTCATTATTTTTTACTTCCGCGACCGATGTAGGATAGCTAACAGAAAGCAGCTGTAACCGTAAAAACTTACTTTTAAGCTCTCTCCATGGAAAGCATGGGTAGCCAGCTTTCGCAATTTCGCCCATTTTTCAGGTTTAGTTGTTGTCAGAAGGCCATCTCCGAATAGCTTCTTGTCAAAGTAAGGGGTCTCTATTTTCGGATAAGCTCTATCTTTGTTGTTCAATATCTCTTTGCATAATTCAGGATCCGTAACGATCAACTGAGCCTTAGAACCATGCCATTGAAGATAATTCTTACCTGTAAATTAGCATGCTAAAGATGACCAAATTTATCTTGATCGAAACTACGATTTAAAAAAGTAGTTAACTAATCAAGATCATTTGTTACCGTATATCTGAGTCCAAGAGTGAATGTGAGGTTGAACTACAGAAAATACGTCGTGTGATAAATTTTTCGGCCTGCTCATTGCTTCCTTGATCATGTCGGTGATTTCTTTCGTGTTTCCATGGATAAGTCTGTAAGGAGGGCCTGTGATCCCCTGCAAAGCCATCAGCTTCTGCAATCGAGTCGGAGTCCACCATAGCTTATGAAAGATCTTGATGAGGAGTAAGACAAGGAACACACACAGAAAGCTTGGAAGAATGACTAATTGTCCTCCCAAAGCACTCATCATCTTTGTTAACTGGGTTTTCAATCAGCAGACCATAGTTTGTAAAGTATTCTTGCTCTTTAATCTGTACTGTTAACCAGAGCCGGCTTTTAAGGGCTGTGACAGGTTCCACTGCACAGGGTTCAAAAATTTGGGGTCCCAAAAAATAATTTTTTATTGAATATAGTAATATATAAAATAATATTATATAAAAATAATATATAAAAATATTAATCAAACCAAAAAAATATATATGTAAAAATCTAATGGGACCAAAAGCCATCAGATACGTGCCCCGCAAAAATAATTTTTTGCTGAATATAATAATATACAAAATAATATTATATAAAAATACTAATCCAATCAAGAAATATGTATATAAAAATCTGATGGCTGATTCCCAACAGTGCCGCTGAGTCCCATCACTGTTGCTTCCTACTTTTCTTTTCTCACGCTCAAATCCTATCGCTGCTCTCATTTTTCTTCGGACAAGGATTGTCCCTCTAATTTTCCATGCCCTTCTATGCTTTTTTATTTGTGTAGTCATTGTTAAGTCACGTTAATATTTTATATTACTATTTATTTTTATTTTATTATCTTTATAAAAAATAATATAAAATGTTAACGTGGCTTAACCGTGACCACATAAAATAGGAAAGCATGAAAGGGCATGAAAAATTAAAGGGCAGACAATCATTGTCCTTTTTCTTCTTTCACAATTCACACCACAGTTCCAGTTCCAGACTCCAGTGTCAGAATTCCCATCACTCCCGCTGCAATCTACTTTACTTCTCTCTTCCTATTGTTCTTTTTTTCCACAATTTAGTAAATCCTAATTTATAAATTCATGAAATTGAAGAGAAATTTTCGAATATGAAGACAATTCAATTGATCAGAATGATATAGACTTCGATTAAAGTTAGATATTTACTAATTTAAGTATATTGACTTGGAATATGAAGATTTGGGTATTTCTTATTTATAATTTTTTTTTTCTTTTGTACTTTTCAGGGCAAAATCAAGAGGAGAGCAGTCACAAAAAATCAATAGACGCACACGTATTGCAGACTATCAGGTTTCGTTGTTCATACTTACTATAATTTTATTGTGATATTGTTTGAGATATAAAAGATGACACCTACTAGAAAATATCAATTTGGCTACTTGAAGCGTCAGAGAAAAAGAAAAATTGAACAATTGACTCAGTCTCAAAAATGAGCTATTGATAGGTTATTTCTGAAAGAAAAAGAATCACAAAGTTTATTTTGACATTGCTTTTTAACATCAATACATTGTTCAAATTTTTTTAAGATATCTTATAAGAAGGGCCCCTTTTATGAATTTCGCACAGAGCTCCCGAAATCTCAGACTGCTAACACAGATTAATTAACTTAATCCCACTTTTGATCCTTCTAGATCACTTTGCATTATTGTGGAAAACTTGCTGGTGGCAAATTAGTGGGTCCTTGGCGTCTTTTAATTAAAGTCGTAGCCATATTATTAAATTTGAAAACTTTCTTAATCCAACATGAAATGACGATTTAATCCAACGTTATGGACTTCATCTCGAGTCTTCTTATATCTGCAGCTGGCCACAACAAATTCTTTACACCCTCTCTGTATGATTAGCTATCTTGGATGGATAAGGGTGTAATATGAAAAATGATAAACCCATGTCATTAGCTTCTCATATATTCTTATTTAATCATATATGTTGTTTTTGTTTGATTTATTTAATCGACCATCAGAAATAAAAATGGGTATATATAGATCTAAAAAGAGTGTGAAAATCACTTAATAGCAATGGAAAATATGTCGTGTGATAAATTTTTCGGCTTGCTCATAGCTTCCTTGATCATGTCAAATACTTCCTTCGTGTTTCCATGAGTATGTCTGTAAGGAGGGCCTTATACTAGTTCAGCTGTAAATATATGTACACCCAACCATATTCCAAACCTACCCTCCTTATAACCCAATCTAATTTATACCATATATATATGAAATTTTGTAAGTAAACCTACCTCACACCCACCCCCACCGTGTACGTGTGATCATTGCAATGAGAAATATTTAGACTTCTCTACCAAACCAAACCAAATCAAACAAAGCGAAAGATCTTCGACGGATTATTGATTTGTTTTTTCAGAGTTGTTGGGAAGTCAGGCCACCTAATTTGCTTTTTTATAATTTAGTTTACAGCTGAGCTTACTCAATCATTGCAAAGTGTTTTTGTACATGAGAACAGCACCGGCTATGTATACCGGATAGAGCATCTGTTTCTTTGATGCAAGATAAGGGCATATAACATATGGCAATCAAAAATTATAGAACTAGTATAGTTAAAGACAAGATCTACTGCAAAGAAAGACGCATGGATTTATGTTTATTGATTTTTTACTAGAACAATTTCTGTTGAGATTCTTAGTACTACAGAAGGAAGTAATTCTTGATGGGGTAGCCTTCTCCAATGGAACTAATTTCTGGAGCGTTGTTAGCCAATACTTGAATTCACACCATCTGACGGTTCGTATACTTATTTGTTGATTAATGGATTATTCGTATTTTGATCATATCTTAATCTAGACCGTTGAATGTTATATAAACCAAAGGCTACTAAGAAGTGTAAAAATGTTTGTAAATATATTTGTCTCTTGATTATATTTCTATAATATATATATATATATATATATATATATATAAATACATACATACATACATACAAAAAAAGAGAATGGGACAAAAATGCCTCCCAAACAAAAAAAATTCACAAACAGCTCAAAATAATGCATGAAATAATGTAGGGGTAATTTCGTCATATAATCAGTATTTTTTAATTATTATTATTATTATTATTATTATTTTTATATACTTGGAGAAAGTGGAAAGAGAGAAAAGAATTAAAAAAAATGAAAGAATGAGTAAAAGTTGCTGGTGCCCAAGGGGAAAGGAAAATATAAAAAAAAAAAGAGCAAAATCATGAAAGTTGTGCGATGGTGTCAAAAGGAAATGAAAGGAAAATATAATAAAAAATGAGTAAAAGTTTCAGTATTTTCCTATTTAACGTTTCATTTTGTTTACATTAGATAGTGATGATGATCGCGTTTTTTTTATGTTCTAATTTGACTTACAAAAAAAAGAAAATAATGAAATAAAAAATTATTAAAGCAATTCATGCATATAAATATATTTAAAATGTATAAGTTACGCGTAGCGCAACATAGCATGTGCATGAAAGCTAGTATTTATATATTTGTGCGTGTGTCACATATCACCCCAATCCTCCACTGTAGCTCCTCTGCTCGAGTCTGCCCTTGCTACCAATCACCATCACATGGTTACCCGTGCAAAGTCAGTATCCAGTGTCCTAAAGAACGCTCCGATGGTACTATTCGCTATCCTCTTCCTTCAATTCTTATTGCCATGGTTTCTTTTTCTCCTATGGAACCTACCTGCTACACCCAGGCTGTTCGTTCTCCTGAAGAGTGGGTAGCGTTGACTGATGATTAATGAGTTTAATGCGCTGTTAAAGAATCATAACTAGTCTCTGGCCCCTCCTCATCCGTCCCAAAGCCCGGTTGGTTGTAAGTGGAAATTCAAGATTAGGCGACATGCCAATGGCACTATTGACCGTTATAAGGCCCGATTAATTGCTAAAGTCTATTATCAGCAATTTAATTTTGACTATAATTAGACTAAGTCTAGTGGTTAAACCCACTACTACTTGTTTGGTACTGAGTCTTATTGTTTCTCAAGGGTGGTCTCTTCTTCAACTTGATGTTAAAAAATACCTTCTTACATGTGGGTTCTTGTGCAAGGATGTCTACATGTCTCAACCCCTAGGTTTTGCTGATCCCTCTTTTCCTTTGCATTTTTGTAACTTCATAAGGCTATCTATGGTCTCAAACAGGCGCCTCGAGCTTGGTTTCACGGTTGAGTTCCTTTCTATGGCGCCATGGATTTCAGCAAAGCCAGGCAGACCCTTCCTTATTTATTCTTTCATTAAGGCAAGTGTGTTATGTTTTGTTGCTATATGTGGATGACATAGTCCTTATCGGCAATCTTTCGCCATTCAACTGTTTATCTCCATTTTAAATTCTGAATTTGGGCTTAAGGATCTTGGTCCTCTCCATTACTTCATTGGTATTGAGGTACAATATGCTTCCTCCGGAGTTCAACTAACGCAAACCAAGTATGCTCTTAATCTTCTAAAAAGCACCAACATGCTTGACTGCAAGCCGGCTACTACACCTTTTACCTCCAGGTCACAACTTTTTAATCAGGATGGTACTCATTTTTTTGATCCCACTGAGTTTCATCACCTTCTTGGGGCCTTACATTATCTCACTTTGACTCATCCTGATATTGCGTTTATGGTCAATCATATTACTCAGTTTATGGCTCGTCCTATTATGATTCATTTGATTGCTGCCAAACGTGTTCTTTACTACGTTAAGGGTTCGTTAGACTTGGGCTTTGTGTTTTGGCCTCATTGTGGTCCACTTATTCTTCATGGCTAATCTGGTGCCAATTGGTCTGGTTATCCCGAGACACATCGGTTAACGTCTTGCTATCTTCTTTTTCTTGGTCCTAATCACATCTTCTAGAGGTCTACAAAGCAGCCTACTGTCTCATATTCTAGTGCAGAGTCTGAGTATCGTGCTCTTGCTCACACCTGAGCTGAATCTCTTTGGGTCTCCTACTTGCTAGTGGTCTCTACTCCCATTTATCTTTTTGGTGATAATCTCAGTACCACCTACATGGAAGCCAATCCAGTTTTTCATGCTCGCACAAAGCATATTGAATTGGATTACCATTTTGTTCGTGAATGTGTTACGTTTGGTGCACTTAAAGTATAGTTTATTTTATCCTTAGATCAACGTACGAATGTACTGACCAAAGGTCTTTCTAAGTTGCGGTTTCTTCTACTCCGGTCCAAACTTGTCTCCTCTCAACCATTTGCGGGAGGATGTTAGAGAAGAAGTCTTGTCAAAGTCAACTGTATCTCCTAAGAATCAAGAATGAATAGTATAATTTGATTTTGGTTGTATTTCCTATATACGACTCTTACTTATACACCAAAAATATACTTGTATAAATATAAGCCTTTGTGCAATGAATAAAATCATTAATTATATATTTATTTTCCATACGTGTGACCGTTGCAATGAGAAATATTTAGACTTCTCTAACAAACCAAACTAAACGAAGGATCTTCGACAGATTATCTTATGAAGTGCTGCCAACTGAAATGGAACAGCTTGCAAAGGTTCAAATGATAACTGAGCGCTATAATCAGTTTATCCATTGCACTGTCTATAAGGTAGCAAGCACCATCCAAAGGCATCAATGTCCAGCTACTCGACACTACGGAGTGCAAGATTTATGAGCAATTCCGGCCTTCGCAGTTCAAAGTGGGTGTAGCATTACCTGAACTCCAAGTTTTGGGTGAATCGTCACATATTGAACAGGCAAGTGCACGTAACCTGGGGACAGTGTGAAGGAGTATCGTTGTAGAATCATGGACAAAACAATCTTTGCTTCAGTGTTTGCAAAGTTCAATCCGACACAACTTCGAGGTCCAATTCCAAAGGGTATGAAAGCACCTACATTATTGTTAGTTGCTTTAGCAACCCCTTCTGAGAATCTCTCCGGTTTGAAAAGAAGCGCGTCTTCTCCCCAGATCTGAGGATCACGGTGAAGTGCTAGATTTGGGACAAACAACTCACAATTAGCAGGAACAATAAGCTTTCCAAGTTTAACTTCCCTTTTAACTTCCCTCACAAAACCAACAACAGGGGAATATAACCTTAGAGACTCGTTGAGGATCATACTCATCTGCATGAACCCGAAAAATAGATAACAGATCAGGATATCCAATCTTAATTGAGAACATATTTCTGACATTTAAGCAAGCAGTTGACTGAGTTGCTGACTTTCTTACCGTTTTCAGATTGGCAATGCCGTCAGGATTTGGAGTTTGTTTGCCGAATAAGTCCATGACCTCCTTTCTTGCTTCCTCTTGCCAATCTGTATGGTGCGCGAGAAGAAAGATTGTCCAAGCAAGCAAAGTATTAGTGGTTTCTTGTCCTGCAATGTAAAACGACTTGCACTCGTCAACCATATCATCCACCGAAATTCTCTGGTTGTCATTGGCATCATGGTGAGCCTCCAAAAGCAATCCAAGAAAATCACTCCCAAAGCTGTCTCGTCCTTTGGTCAATGACTTTTTTTCTCTTTTCTTAAAAATCTCTGCTATGGAGGCATGTATTCCTTTCTCAAGTTTCTCTGCTTCAATCTCATCACTGCTTTTGAAAAACTTGCTGCAACATTGAACCAAAAGACTAAATGCAAGTACAAAGGTAATCTTCCACAAATCTTGTTGTGACTAGTTGACTACAAACAATCAAATTTGTTTCATGTCCCCTTCTTGAGAAATAAGTTGCCTAAGCAAGTTTGTGGTCAATTCAAGTTTTATACGTGCACCGAGATCTTTTGGTTTATCAATTAGTTCTCCAATTCAAAATTTTGTTAAACCAAAAAAATGGTTACCTGATGCCGGGAAGCCTGATTATGTAAACACTTTTGAAAAATAAGAGGGTTAACTTCGTCAACATCTCAAAAATGTTTTGTCCTTCTATATAGCTGCTGCCAAATGCAGTTCTAGAAATCACTTCTGATGTGAATAACTTGAACTCTTCAAACACCTCAATTTCTTTTCCTTCATAACTTTTCCACCTTTCAAGGATTGTCTCCGCACTCGCTACCATTTCCGTAAACATACTCTAGAAAAACAATACCATGATTCTATTAACAAATTTAGCTTCAGTAGTCATTGGAAGAAGAGTAAGTACCGGTAGCTGTAAAAACTTACTTTTAAGCTCTCTCCGTGGAACGCATGGGTGCCGAGCTTCCGCATTTTTTTCCATTTTTCACCGTCAGCTGTTGTTAAAAGGCCATCTCCTAACAGTTTCCTTAAAAAGCCGGTGGGCTCACTTTTCGGATAAGCTCTATCTTTGTTATTCAGTATCTCTCTGCACAACTCAAGTTCCGTTATGACCAACTGAGGCTGAGAGCCTTGCCATTGAAGATAATTCTTTCCTGTCGATAAAGATGACCAAAATTTACCTTAAAATTAAAACTAACGGACCATAGTTAACATGATCAGAGATCGTTAGTTACCATATGTCCGAGTCCAAGAGTGCATGTGAGGTTGAACTATGGGAAATATGTCGTGTGATAAATTTTTCGGCTTGCTCATAGCTTCCTTGATCATGTCGAATATTTCCTTGGTGTTTCCATGAATAAGTCTGTAAGGAGGGCCTTTGATCCCCTGCAAAGCCATCTGCTTCTGAATGCGATGCGGAGTCCACCATAGCTTGTGAAGGATCTTGATGATAACTAGGACAAAGAACACACACAGAAAGCTTGCAGAAATGATCACTACCCTTCCCAAAGTAGTCATTTTTCGTATATTCTACTTTTATATATCTTTGGCTATGTCCATGAACCTACTGAGTTTTCACCAGAAGTCCATATTTATAAGGTTTTAGTTGCTGTTCATTGTTAACACAGATGATAAAGATGCCAGTTTTGTCCCAAGGTCCGAATACTTACTACAATCCAAAAGAAAAATTGTCACCGATGACATTGCAAGATTATCAAATTTGCTAAACTTTCTCTATCACGGCCTTTTCTTTGCTACAATCAAAATAATCTCCCAATAATGTGTTGACAAATTGGTAGGGTTTAGTAGAGGGTGTATAAAATAATGGTCCTTAAACACAAACATAGAGTTCAGTCCCGTCTAGGATTTCCAACAACTACTAGCATCTCTAATTAAGATGTTACTTGAGGGCTAAGGTTTATGTCCCCTCATGATTAGGTGTAACTTGTTTTTTCGTTATCAATAAAATTACCCTCGTACAGTTGAGATTTTCCAAAAAAAAAAAAAAAAAAAAAAAAAGATGTTAAATATAGGTTGTCAAATTTTAATTGAGAGCTTCGAAGTTAGATGCTAAATTTTCTTTTTTTCAGAGGATGTGTCAAATTATTTTTTATCATATATTGTGGGTCCTACTGTTATATAAATTGTACAAAATTGTGTAAATTGTTTTGGGAACTTCATGTGGTTGGTGTATTGTGAGAGGCATTTTATTAAATAATTCAAAGATAATGGTAGTGAGACTAAAATTTTAAGTTAAATTTGTAAATTAAATGATGTGTCACCAATAAAAATTAAATATATTAATTAACGTTTAAGTAATAATTTAATCATTAACAATCATGTCATTTAGTTAAAAAAAGTTAGTCTTCCTAACATTATCCATAATTCAAATGGAAGGAATTTGACTTTTTGGGCTTTGCTAACAAAACAAACACCTGGGATGGTAGGCGTCAAATCCAAGTTAGATAAAACTCCTCGGTTGGAAAAAAATTGTTGTCCTTTTATCCTATCTGGCACACTTTTGGTGTCTTCTTTGAAGATGGTCTAAAATGTCACATTAGGCACAAAAAGTACTTGGATTTTATACAAAAAGTTTCAACTCATTTTTTTTTTATTCTCACATTATATTAATTTAATATGACTTTGCACTTGACTACAGAGTAATATATGACTTTACCTTGTATAATGATTTGGAGAGAAATTGAGTTAAATTTAAAATAAAAAGTTACAACTTTTCATGTGCATTGGAGGAGAGATTTTTCTAAGTTACCGAAACACGGTCAATATAGCTGTGTAATAATATATGTGGAACAAAAGTTTGTTTTTTGTCAAGTGTCCATATACTTGTATTATGATGCATAGTGTATTAACTCGTGCTCCAGATATACTGAAAATTCTCTCCTAAGAGCATCTCCACCAATTGGTGGAAGGCAAAGGCAAAGGCAACAATGTTGCCCCTATCCAAAAAAAAACCTCTCTAGCAGTCCAATAAACCAAAGGCAAGTGGTGGGCCAACCATTGCTAGCCAAATGCCCGGCCATCTTAAGCCTGGCTTACTCCTTCGAGCAAGCTAATGTCATCACAAACTTTTTTTTTTTTTAAATCAAGCGCGTGAACACACTCACCGAGAAGGGAGAGTCAGAGACAAAACCTGCAACTGTAGGCCCTACTGCGGCTAGATGATGTGGCTGAATATGGACCGGTGGATTTCCAACGGTCAGAGGGTTTAGACTGTTGGATTCCGAACAGTAAAAAAAATTTAAAAATTTTACTGTTGCACCACATGACGCAATTTGGTGCCTTTGATTTTAAATCAATTTGAAAAACAACAGGCATGATTAATCCAACATTAAAAACTATAATATATATATATATATATATATATATATATATATATATGATATCAGAAAAATTGAAAAAAAAATATTAAAAATTAGAATTTTTTAGATTGTTTCAATTTCATAGTTGGTTATATGATTATGGGAGTTTTTTGCTTTATTTTTCAATTAATTATGTTTGTTGCAATGCTATGTTTTTGCTTTATATGTGAAATAATTTATTAGAATTAAACAATTATTTTATTTTCAAAGCATACAAAAATAAAAATAAATTTACTTGCCCTTACCCTTACCCTTTTTAAACGGGTGATGTTACACAAGGACAAGTACTATTCAAGAAGGCAACTTGCATGCTTTTGCCTTCCACCAACTGGTGGAGATGCTCTAATATGCCATTCAAATTCAAAACCTTAATGAGCATGCATAGAGTCCCCGTATACTAGGAAATTGGAAAAGTCAAGTTTGAATGAACAAACAAACGCACAATGCAGTGCAATCAATATTAATCTGGCAGTTTCCGGTGCTTGTATTAATCTTTTGCCCGACTCTTGAAATTCCTTAATTCATTAGTGAATCAAAATAATGCATATATAATATGTATGTCACAAATTCAACTTATATGGAGTATTTAGAACTAACAGAAAATTTGCATAAATTCAAGCGCAATAGCGTTTTAAGATTCAAACAACCGACCGTGCTTGGTTGTTGTCTACTTTCTTGCATTTACTAGAACGTGATTTTTCTTTTTAGTTATAATTTCAGGCAACTTAATATTTGAACACAACTTTTTAAAATAAACTGTAAATATATGTACACCCTGTTCGCTCCCTAAATCCGCAATGGGCCTTGCGGGCATACCGGGGATTTGCTCACATACGAGATTGGTGGGTGCAGGCGTGCCACTACTAGATGCCGCTAGTAGACGGGATTTGAATGATTAAGGTTGCGCCTTTTGACTTCCAATCAAGAGATTGTGCCATTTGAGTGGGAGTTGCTCAAATCAAGGTTATTTCTTTGCCTTAAAAATAAGGACTTTACTTATATGGAGAGATAGAACAATATGTAAATGACAAGGTTGCTCGGAAATGTAAATGACAGAGGAAAGTGACTAATATTGCAGATTGCTTGTAATTTAAATGACTGAAAATGAGTTGTACATGAAAACTATAAAGGAGATCGATATTACAAGTGAGCAGTAGAGCTAATAAACTAGACAAAAGATGGCTTTTGTGAGGGCTGATCCTGAAAAGGATGAAGGTTTGGGGGCTGAGTACAGCTTCGTGAAGACAAATCTGGTTTGAGCAGAGTTTGTGCTTGTATTTGTTTGGTTGTTTGAGTGTCCATAATCCTTCTCCATCTGCTTCTTTATATAGAGGTCTAGAAGAGCCCCCTTGCTGAGATCTTTGTACTTGCCCGAAAGAAGCTTGGGCAACTTGCATTTCATTGCTTGGGCAGCTTGCATTGCATTTGCCAACTTGCATGTAGAAACAATATTAAAAGAGAAACTTGTATCTCCACCACATGTTTTTAGCACATGTCTTCCCACTTGTAATAAACTAACATTTAAAAGAAGCAAGTTGACTCTTTCACATGTTCCTTGTCTGAAAGCTCTCATGGTGCATTTTCATCCACTTGCATGAAAAAGCATGCATTTGTCTTGATTAAACAATTTTTTTGGCAAACCTCTACCACCAAAACAAATGGGAGAAACAATATTATAGTGCCAACCTATCCCACTTGATAGCTAAATATCTTCCAAGTTAGTCTTTTTGCTCATTAATCCTCCAAATGCCATATTTTACCCAAATTGCCCAAATAAGTAAAAATGGGTATATTTTAGGTGCAAACACACCCAACCATAATCCAAAACTACCCTCCTTATAACCCAACTCACAGCCACCCCAACTCGTACGCATGACCGTCGAAATGAGAAATGTTTAGACTTCCCTACCAAACCAAACAAACGAAAGATCTTCGACAGATTATCTTAACATGCTACCAACTAAAATGGAACAGCTTGAAAAGGTTCAAATGATAATTGAGGGCTACAATCAGTTTATCAATTGCATTGTTTACTGAAGGAAATATTTGTGAAAACAAGTTCATTTGAGCAACATCTATGCATGCTATTAACAATTAAAAGGCGGAATCATGCTTGTATGCACTCATAAACAAAACTTAACCCATGAAATTCAAATCCTAGTAGTTATGGTGAACCAAGACTCAACTCAAAACAAAGTGAGTTGCGAAACTTTATACCTTTGAAGCACCTCTTTGCTTAGCAAAGGTTAATCACCCATGTGAGGGTCTTCTTTCCTTTGTCACCTTGCTCCTTGGCTCCATGGATTTGGATGGAGGAACTTTGCTTCTTGGCTCCATGTCTTCTTGGATATGGATGGAAGAATTTGGTTCTCCAAAAGTCCCCAAAGTTGGAGACCTCTAAGTTTCAACACCAATGATGGTTAAGGAAGAAGATGAGTGACCATGGAAGAATTAGATGCTAGTAAATTCCCCATGGTGGCCGGCCTCCTAGAGAGAAAAAAGAATAGCTTTTGTTCTCTCCAATTTCCTCAAGAAAACCCTAATGAATAAAATGCTATAAAGTCATATTTATACCTACCTTCATTGGAGTGGCAAACTTGTAATAAGTTCAAAACCCACTCCCTCTCTAAGCATGGCCGGCCTCCTTATTTTAGTGGGTTAGTTGCCCATTTTGTTTTAGTTGTCACACAACTTAAACCTTATGTGCCTTGTGGACCAAAACCCATTTGTGTCCCGAAACCCAAAACTAACTTAAGGCCTAAAATGAACCTTTCATTCTAGATTAATTAACTTTTAATTAATCATTACCATATACAATTAAACTATTTAATTGTCCTTACTTATCTTCGTTATATCATTCAATCATTACCTTACACAGTGTGCAATCCATTAGGTTCCTTTTAGCGAGGCAGTGGGCGATTAGAACTCTTCAAATTAATTGTGAATTGAAACTTACTTTCAATTCTCCTTTTAGTGATTATACACCTTTAGGGCTTCCACAAACCATGAGTGACACCTAGCAGTATATCATGGATACCCAAGCTAATCAGAAGAGGTGGAGAACCTATTTAGTTTAAAATTACAATGCAATACGGTCTTTCTTTAATACAATACTCTTGACCACATTGTTTGGTTTGATAGTTTATTCATGTTAACTATCAAATGTGATTCATTTACTTATATGATTACCTTGAATGTGATTTGGAACGACTTCCTAAATCACATTCATACTCTGACCAAAGATTCTTAATCATATCATATAGTATTACTTTGCATTATCCCAACCATGAGTTCTCATGTGACATGAGTATGAGAACTTCTTATTGATCGCGTTTAGTGGACTCATTTTCTATTGAGCACCTATCTACTTGTCTTGGTGTCAGTCACACCAATGACTCGAGACCAATCACTCTCCCTGAGAGAAGACATAGCACGTACTGATCTTAACGGACTGTTAATGCTCAATTGGCAATCATATGATCAAGAACATTTAGGATATGTATACGAAAGAGAATGGTCTTATGAATCTAACTTCTTTAGATCACATTCTCCCAATTACATATTCCTTTGACTTATCATTTAAGCATATAATATTTATATGAGACGGCTTTAAACAATAATATTTGCTCTTTATATTAAACTAGATTAGTTTAACATGTGAAATGTTCGTAAAGTATAATCAAATTATTGACTTTATGGCACATTTCCAACATTTACAAGGTAGCAAGCACATCCGAACGACCAAAGGCATCAACGTCCAGCTGCTCGATACTACCGAGTGCAAGATTTATGAGCAATTCCGGCCTTCGCAGTTCAAAGTGGGTGTAGCATTACCTGAACTCCAAGTTGTGGGTGAATCGTCACATAGGGATAGGGCAAGTGCACGTAACCTGGAGACAGTGTGAAGGAATAGCGTTGTAGAATCATGGACAGAACAATCTTGACCTCAGTATTTGCAAAGTTCAATCCCAAACAACTTCGAGGTCCTATTCCAAAGGGTATGAAAGCGCCAACGTTATTGTTAGTTGCTTTAGCAACCCCTTCCGCGAATCTCTCTGGTTTGAAAAGATGCGCGTCTTCTCCCCAGATTTGAGGATCACGGTGAAGTGCTAGATTTGGGACAAACAATTCAAAATTAGCAGGAACAATGAGCTTTCCAAGTTTAACTTCCCTTTTAACTTTCCTCACAAAACCAACAACAGGGGAATATAACCTTAGAGACTCGTTGAAGATCATATTGATCTGCATGAACCCGAAAAATAGATAATAAAATCAGGATATCCAATCTTAATTGAGAACATATTTCTGACATTTAAACAAGCAATTAACTGAGTTGTTGTCTTTCTTACCTTTTTCAGTTTGGCAATGCCATCAGGATTTGGAGTTTGTTTGCCGAATAATTCCATCACCTCCTTTCTTGCTTCCTCTTGCCAATCTGTATGGTGCGCGAGAAGAAAGATTGTCCAAGCAAGCGAAGTATTAGTGGTTTCTTGTCCTGCAAAGTAAAACGTCTTGCACTCGTCAACCAAATCATCCACCGAAATCCTCTGGTTGTCATTGGCATCATGGTGAGCATTCAAAAGCAATCCAAGAAAATCACACCCAAAGCTGTCTCGTCCTTCGCCCATTGACTTTTTTTCTCTTTTCTTAATAATCTCTGTTATGGAGGCATGTATTCCTTTCTCAAGTTTCTCTGCTTCAATCTCATCACTGCTTTTGAAAAACTGGCTGCAATATTAAATGGAAAGACTAAATGCGAGCACAGAAATAATCTTCCATAAACTTCTTGTGAATTCATGTCCCTTCTCGAGAAACAAGTTGCCTAGGGAAGTTTGTGTCAATTCAAGTTTTGTATTTGTACTGAGATCTTTTATTTTGTCCGGAGAAGTGGAATGGACAGAAATTACAGGTCTATCAATGAGTTCCCCAATTCAAGATTTAGTTAAACGAAAAAAAATGGTTACCTGATGCCGGGAAGCCTGATTGTGTAAAAACTTTTGAAAACTAAGGGGGTTAACTTCGTCAACATCCCAAAAATGTTTTGTCCTTCTATATAGCTGCTGCCAAATGCAGTTCTAGAAATCACTTCTGATGTGAATAACCTGAACTCTTCAAACACCTCAATTTCTTTTCCTTCATAACTTTTCCACCCTTCAAGCATTGTCTCCGCACTCGCTACCATTTCCGTAAACATACTCTAGAAAAACAATACCACGATGCTATTGACAAATTTGGCTTCAGTAATCTTTGCAAAAAGAGTAAGTACCGGTAGTTGTAAAAACTTACTTTTAAGCTCTCTCCGTGGAAGGCATGGGTGCCGAGCTTCCGCACTTTTTTCCATTTTTCACCGTCAGCTGTTGTCACAATGCCATCTCCTAACAGTTTCCTTAAAAAGTCGGTGGGCTCACTTTTCGGATAAGCTCTATCTTTGTTATTCAGTATCTCTCTGCACAACTCAAGTTCCGTTATGACCAACTGAGGCTGAGAGCCTTGCCATTGAAGATAATTCTTTCCTGTCGAACAAGATGACCACAATTCACCTTAAAATTAAGACTAACATACCATAATTAACACGAGATCGTTAGTTACTATATATCTGAGTCCAAGTGTGCATGTTAGGTTGAACTGTGGGAAATATGTCGTGTGATAAAGTTTTCGGCTTGCTCATAGCTTCCTTGATCATGTCGGATATTTCCTTGGTGTTTCCATGAATAAGTCTGTAAGGAGGGCCTTTGATCCCCTGCAAAGCCATCTGCTTCTGAATGCGATGCGGAGTCCACCATAGCTTGTGAAGGATCTTAATGAGAACTAAGACAAAGAACACACACAGAAAGCTAGCAGAAATGGTCACTACCCTTCCCAAAGTAGTCATTTGTGTATATTATACTTTTATATATCTTTGGCTACATATATGAACCTACTGAGTTCTAATCAGGAGTCCATATTTATAGAAAACCTTAATGTATATTTCATTATCAAAACAGTTTACAAGATTAAGCATAAATAGAAGAATAATAGGGAAAGAGAGAGGAGAGGGGGACAATGGCAGCTAAGCAAGCATGAGAGTATGATGACCTCCACATTCTCTAACACATGCTTTACAGCTTATTAACAAGCTTTACACAGAAGAGGGAATAACACAGCTCACTAAACCCTAGCTAAACACAGCTTTACAGCTATTAGGGTTTAAAGAATATTCAATAATATTCAATACTCCCCCTCAAGCTGGATCGAGAGATTTTCTGGATCCAAGCTTGAAGAGAATATGATCAAGTTGAGAAGAAGGAAGGGGCTTGGTGAACACATCGGCTAGTTGATCACTGGAGCGAACAAATGCAGTTTGTAACGGATTAGACTGGACTTGGTTGCGGACGAAATGACAGTCAACCTCGATATGCTTTGTTCGTTCATGAAAGACGGGGTTGGCAGCAATATGCATCGCTGCTTGATTGTCACAGTGGAGGAGAATTGGCTTGGAAGAGATGATGTCAAGATCATGTAGCAAACTCTTTAGCCAAATTAGTTCGCATGCAGTAGATGCCATTGCACGATACTCAGCTTCTGCGCTGGACCGAGCTACAACAGATTGCTTTTTGCTCTTCCACGTGACGAGGTTACCACCTACAAGAGTGCAGTAACCAGTTGTGGACTTGCGATCAAGGACGTTGCCTGCCCAATCAGAATCTGTGTATCCTTCAATGGTGAAGTGTCCGTTGTTTTGCATGAAAATCCCGGTAGACATTGAGCTTTTTAAGTATCGAAGGATCCTTTTAACTAGTTGCAGATGATGAGATGTGGGAGAATGCATGAACTGGCTGACAAAGCTAACAGCATAAGCAATGTCAGGTCGAGTTATAGTCAAATAGATAAGTTTTCCTACCAACCTTTGATACTCCGATACATTTTCAAGCTGGATGCCTGAGGTTTCATGCTTGAAATTTGTTGGTAGAGGTGTTTTAGCAGGTTTGCAATGCATCATATTGGCTTCTTCTAAAAGATCGAGAACGTACTTTTGTTGATTTAGAAACAACCCCGTTGGAGATTGATCCATTTCGATTCCGAGAAAGTATCTAAGTCTGCCGAGATCTTTGATTGAGAATGTTGAATGTAAGGTGGCTTTGAGAGCATTGATTTCTTCTGGATTATCTCCTGTGACAATGAGATCATCAACATAAACAAGTACCACCAATCTTCCATGTGTGCCAAGCCTAGTGAACATTGAAGAATCTGCATTGCTTCGTTTAAAACCGGATGACATAAGGACAGAGCTTAGTTTTGAGTACCAAGCCCTTGGAGATTGCTTGAGACCGTAAATGGCCTTGTGAAGCTTGCATACTACTCCTTGTTCCTTCTCTCGTTCATGACCAGGTGGTAGGCGCATGTACACTTCTTCTTCCAACTCTCCATGAAGAAAAGCGTTTTTTACATCCATTTGATGTAGAGACCATTGTGAATTGATAGCCACCGAAAGAAGAACTCTAACTGTGTTCATCTTTGCCACCGGGGCAAAGGTTTCTTTGTAATCTACCCCGTAGGTTTGCGTGAAGCCCCTTGCAACTAACCTTGCCTTGTGCCGCTGGATGGTTCCATCTGAGTTAAATTTTGTCTTGTAAATCCATCTTGCCCCAACCACACGTTGATCTTTTGGCAGAGAAACAATGCTCCAAGTTTTAGTTTCTTCGAGTGCCTTCAGTTCCTCAAGCATAGCACATCTCCATACAGGAGATTGGTTTGCCTCTTCGAAGGATCGAGGCTCCGAGTGTTGAGATAACTTAGTGACAAATGCTGCATGAGATGGAGAGGTCTTGCTATGGTAAACCATTTGTCCAATAGGATATCTAGGCATGTAGATTTCAAAATCATCAAGCCTGGCTGGAGGTTGTCTGTTTCGAGAAGGATTCCTTCGTGGAGGAGTAGGTTGTTCAAGGGGCTCTCTCCTTTCGTGGAGGACTTCTTCATTATTTGCTTCCATATTTTCATGAGCTGGCTCTATCTCAATTGCTTCATTGTGCGGTGTTGACAGTCTTGGATCATCAAGGACGAGAGGAGTGGGAAACACTTCATATGAGAGCTCCCCCTGAGGTTCATCATCATGCTTCTGAAAGAAGAAGTGTGTCTCATCAAACCGTACATCCCTGGATACAAACACCTTTTTGGTTTTAGAATCATAGCATTTGTATCCCTTTTGGGAAGTTGAGTAGCCTACGAATGCACACTTAATAGCCCTTGGATCAAGTTTATCTCGGTGAATAGTTTGAATATGCACATAGCACACACATCCAAACACACGGAGATGACTTATGTCAATATCTTTCCCCTTGAGAATTTGACAAGGAGATTTAAACTTCAAGATTCTGCTAGGAAGTCGATTTATGATGTATGCAGCGGTTTGTATAGCTTGGGACCAGAACTTCTTTGGAAGGTTTGCTTGTAACATTAGTGATCGTGTTTTCTCAAGCAAATCTCGGTTCTTCCTTTCTGAAATGCCATTTTGTTGTGGTGTTCCTACACAACTAGTTTGTTGCAAGATTCCATGCTCACTTAAGTAAGTTGTCATGATTTTGGAAGTATACTCAGAGCCATTATCAGACCTTAAGATGCCAATATTATAGTTAAAATGATTTTGAACTAAGTTATGAAAATTTTTGAAACACTGGAAAGCTTCGTGCTTGAATTTAAGTAAATACACAAAGGTAGTTCTAGAGAAATCATCAATGAAAGAGATGAAGAATCTATAGCCATCAAAAGACTCTAAGGTTGCAGGTCCCCAAATGTCGGAATGGACAATTTCAAACACTTTGGTAGCTCTAGAGAGAGAATGGGGAAAGGGTAACCTGGTGGACTTAGATTTTTGACAAACTTCACAATCTGAAATCTCTTTACAGAACCTAGGAAAAATAAAAGACATAACATGGGAAGAAGGATGAGCTAATCTCATGTGCCACAGCTGCTCCTTGTTTACTGTGTTTGAGTTTACGTAGAAACCTTTTGGAAAACTTGAAGAGAGATTGACATAGTACAGTCCATTGAGGAAGAAACCTTTACCAATCGTTTCCTTCGAAACTCGGTCCTGGAAAATAACACAGTGAGTGGAAAAAATTGCAAGACAATTTAGCAATTGTGTTATTCTTCCTACTGACAGCAACTTGAAAGGAAAGGAAGGGACATGCATGACAAGGGATTCCTTTTTACTTGAGAAGATTTTGAGTTTTCCTATGCCTACTATACTAACTTTGGTGCCATTAGCTACGGAGACAAAAGAAGGAGTGGAGAAGTTTTGAAAATCATTTAGTAAAGATGCATCGTTAGTCATGTGATCAGAAGCTCCTGAGTCGACTATCCAAAAACCACGGCTACTACTAAGATCCAATGCAGTGGAAATAGTTGCAACAATACCTGGCACATCATTTTGTGACACTGAGCTTGATTGTTCGAGGAAACCAGCAAACTTGCCGAGCATGGCTGCAGGATTTTCATGATTTGTTGTCCCTTGTTTCTGTTGCAGGAAGTTAGCAAATTCATTTATGAGAGTAATGGGACTAGAAGAAGAGTTCATCACATTTTTGGAGACATTGTCGCAAACAAGGTTTCCTTGAGGAGTGTAGGCAGGCTTCATTTGGTTTCTTGGTGCTCTTCCATCATCATTGAACTTGGGTTTAAGTTCTGGATGAAGAATCCAGCACTTTTCTTTTATGTGTCCAATGCCTGGACGACCTATTTTCACACCCTTGTATGGTCTGAAAGAGGTGAAGGCTCTTGCTTCTGATGGCCTAAGATCTGATTCTCCAACGACAACGACTGCATTCATGACCTTCTTCCTTATTTCTTCGCATTGAATAACGTTGCAGACCATCTGGAAGGTGGGAAGTTCAGGTGTCATCAGGAGATGACTTTTAAGGTCCTCATATTCTGGTCCGATGCTGGCAAGCAACTGGAACACTTTGTCTTCTTCAACACGCTTTAAAAGAATGGTTGTGTCCGTGGTATGAGGTCTGTAGAGATCCAATTCATTCCATTTGGCCTTCAAGTTGCCAAGATGTTGAACAAAAGAGAGATTTCCCTGTTGTAATTCTGTAAGATCTTTCTTCAGCTGAAAGACTCGCGCAACATTGTTTAGATCTCCATACATGTCTCGTACAGAAATCCAAAGGTGGTGAGATGATACTGAATAACTGAAAATCTCAGCCATCTTTGGTTCCATAGAATTCAACAGCCAAGACATGATAAGTTGATCTTGGGATACCCATGCTGCATAATCTTGTGAAGTTGTTTCGGGCATGATATCATCCTTTTGAATGAACTGGAGCTTTCCACGTCCTCCAAGAGCGAGAGAAATAGCTCGTGACCAAGGCAGATAGTTGAATTCATTTAGGAGCACTGAGCTCAAACGTTGAATTGGGTTGGTATCCATAGTTTCGTTTTTTGAAACTTTCTCTGATGATGTTGCCATAATGGCTTTAACTGGTTTGAATTTGGTAGGATTTCGGAAGAACACAGATGCAGGTCCTTGAGGGATCACTGCTCTGATACCATATAGAAAACCTTAATGTATATTTCATTATCAAAACAGTTTACAAGATTAAGCATAAATAGAAGAATAATAGGGAAAGAGAGAGGAGAGGGGGACAATGGCAGCTAAGCAAGCATGAGAGTATGATGACCTCCACATTCTCTAACACATGCTTTACAGCTTATTAACAAGCTTTACACAGAAGAGGGAATAACACAGCTCACTAAACCCTAGCTAAACACAGCTTTACAGCTATTAGGGTTTAAAGAATATTCAATAATATTCAATAATATTTATAAGGTTTTAGTTGCTGTTCGTTGTTAACACAGATGAACAAGGTGCCAGTTTTGTCCCAAGCTTCTTATTACTCGTCCGAATACTTCTTACAATCCAAAGAGATATTGTCACCGATGACATTGTAATGTTATCAAGTTTGCTAAACTTTCTCTATCACTGCCTTTTCTTTGCTACAATCCAAACCAAACGATCCAATCTGAACCGTGGCCGCTCCTAAACTACTCATCACACAAGGAGAACGAGAAGAACGAGAATGATAAAAATAAGGGAAAATTAGATTCTCACCCTTCTTTTTGCTACTTCATTCATTAAAATCTTATTCCTTTTCAAATTTTGATAAAGATCCTTGGGTATTAATAACATCATTAATTATTTCAATAATAAAATATTTTTTTATTTCTAAATACATTCATTTAATATTAAAAATGTTACAATTAGTATATTTATATTTATGACTAAATTTTTTATCATATATTTTTAGTTTTAGTTTGTACCCATTTTTAATTTGTAATTCTTTTTTAACTTGTACCAATTTTATTTTCACTTTTAATTTGTACCCATATATTAATTTCTTTTTGTGCCCATATTTTTTAAAGTTTATTTGTATTTTTACCCATATATATTGTTTTTATTTGTACTTTTTATTTTGCTAAATGTACCCATTCATGTAAAACTTTTTAATCTTAAAATGTACTCATTCTTAAATATACCAATTTGTTATATGTAAAATGTACCCTCTTTTTTTATATATAAAATCTATTCAATTTTTTTCTAATCCATTTTTAAACGTATATGGGTACATTCTTTTTTCTTTGATTTTAAAATGTATCCATATCAAGTTTAATTGAAGAAATTTACTAATGTTATTAAGCCTAATATCTTTTTTTTTTTTTTTTTTTTTTTGTGATTTAGAAGAATGTACCCATGTTTTGATACAATAAATTTTTTGGTTAATTGTGATGAATGTACCCATGTTTATACACACACACACAATAGTATATTTATATTTTAATATTTTTAATCCCACAAATTATGGTTTTTTAAATTTAAAATCTAATTTATATAAACAACTAAAATTTCTAATTTTTAATTTAAAAAAATATAGTAACGTACATAGAAATAAATTATCACATTAATTTCAGGGACCTCGATCAAAAATTAAAAACCAACAAGATTTCAATCAAAGAATATTCATAACTAAGGACCGCATCCAAAGTCTCCCTAAAAATAATCTCCCAAAAATGTGTGACAAATAGGTAGGGATTATTAGAGGGTGTATAAAATGATGGTCCTTAAACACAAACATAGAGTTCAGTCCCGTCTAGGATTTCGAAGAGCTAAAAGTGATTTTTGATTACTAAAAGGTCACTTCTAACTACATTTGGCATAACAAGCACTTGGATTTTTTTTTTACAAAAAGTTTCAACTCATTTGAAATAAAAACACTTCAAGCATAAGCTTTTTTTTTTTTTTTTTTTTTTTTTTTGCTTGCATCAAATGCATTCATTATGACTTTGCAGTTGACTAGAGTCATATATGAACTTTAACTTGTATAATCTTTTGGAGAGAAATTGAGTTTAAATTTAAAATAGAAAGTTGCAACATTTGATGTGCATTGAAGGAGGAGAGATTTTTCTAAGTTACTTGAACATGATCAGTTCACCCGTGTGATAATATACTTAAGGAGAAGGCTTTTACTTTTTCAAGTGTCCATCTAATTGTATAAGACACATGGTGTACCAAGTACACTAAAAAATCTCTCCTACTATGTCATCCTGTTTATACCTAATTTTGCATTATCAACATGTGTAATTGACGTCGTTGGATGAATTAATATTTTTCTAGACTTACTACTCATCTCAATTATCGTAGTAATTATTGTAGAGAAATATATGAGTTTGGATGCAAGGATAAAACTGAGAGGGCAGTGGATTGATACGTCGGAGGCAGCCAACAAAGGTGGTAGTCTGATTAGACAAGGCAGGAATTGTGGAATCGGTTTGGCTGATTTTTCTTAAGGAGTTCATATTTGTAAAGTTTTAGTTGCTGTTGTTATTTAACACCGATGAACAAGATGCCACTTTTGTCCCAAGCTTCTTCGCTTACTACAATCCAAAGAGAAATTATCGCCAATGACTTTGCAGTAATATCAAATTTTCTAAACTTTCTCTATCACTGCCTATTCTTTACTACAATCCAAACCAAACGATCCAATCCGGACCTTGGCAACTCCTAATGGAATAATGCTCTGGAGAGAGACTAAGTTAAATTTAAAATAAAAAGTTACAATTCTTCATGTGCATTTGATGAGGAGAGATTTTTCCAAGTTACCGGTACACAGGCAATACAGCTGTGTCACAATATATGTGAAGCGAATATTTTTTATTTTAATACTTGTATTATGACACGTGATCCGGTGACACCCAAAATTCTCTCATAACATGCCATTCAAATTAAAAGCCTTATGAACATGCAGAGAGTTCCCGTATACTCGAAAATTGGAAGAGTCGAAGTTTAAATGAACCAGCAAACGCAGAGTGCAATGCAATCAATATTAATCTGGCCGTTTCCGGGTGCGTGTATTAATCTTTTGCTCGACTCTTGAAATTCCTGAATTCATTAGTAAATCAAAATAATACACTATATAACAATCTGTATGTTGCAGATTCAACTTATATACATATAGAGTAAGGAGGGAAATGAGAAAACTGTGGCAGGTTTGACTGGAACTGTTGCAATTTTAGCTCTCGCTGCGTACGGTCTATATGGAGTGTTTGGATTGGGTTCCGGCCGAAGGAAGACGATGAAGGCTCCCGAAAGAGAGTACCGAATCTTCAGGGGTGATTTCGAGCCTGACCCTTCTGCTTACTTCAGGGACCTGCGCAAGTAGCAAGTTGAAAATTGGAACTGAAAGAGTACCTTAAATATGAATGCACAGTTGTTGGAGTTTTGGAGACGTGGAGAGTTTTGCTTTTGTTTTGTTTATGTTGTATTTTCCCCTATGATCTATGTTGAATGTTAAACCTTGGAGTTGGGGTTGATTAACATTCTATGGTGATACAAGGCCGCCATACCTGCAATCAGTGAGTGAGCGAGTGAATTCCCGAAGCACCAACATGAGTAATTTATTGCCCAAAAAAAGGCAACGAAAAACATATCAGAAATGCTGCTAATGTTGCCTTTATTACCTTAACCTCGAAGGCAGAAGTCATCAGAAGGTAATACGCAACTGAAACAAGAAAAACCAAACTCATCGCCTTCTCTTGTTGCCTTTGCCGTTTCCTAATTGCCCAGACTTCATAGCGTGTTCTTGCTCTTGTAGGAAAAGTCGTACTTTTCCATATTTCTCAGCTTTCTCTTCTTCCATCAGCGCCTTATCCCTTGCCTTCACCTCGTAAAGGAAAGAATTATCCTTACGCAGTTCACGAATAGCCCCTTTAGCTTCTTGCTTCAAAAGTTTCTTCATCTTTCTTCGCTCGGCTCGTTCCCAGTCTGGATCATAGTCTCTGCCCTTAACAAAGCTGCACAACAAAATATCATTCAGTGGTGAATCCAGCAATACGTACAAGCACTACCCAACATAATAACATTAAGACAATTGGGGACGGGTGGTAAAGATAAATTACTTCTCCTCAAATTTCGGATTGAGCATTTTGATAGCCACTGGCTTTTGCTTCCGCAACTGAAGTGGTTGCCGCAGAATGTGATGTTTATCTGCTCTTGTCTTAATCAGTTCAGCAACATCTTTCAATTTGTCTGTTAATACTTGTGGTATATTATCCTGTTCCGCCACTTCAAGCAACAATACTGAAATTGGCAAAAAGATTTCAGGAAAAGAACTGAATCCTTCATAAACAATGACAAACTCACGTAGAGTTTCAATCACCGTCACCAGCACACTAGCCCTGAAAATTAAAAGTTCAACTTTTAAAGACAGAATACCATATGCAAACTTTACAGTATTGATATACAAAATTAGAATAACAAAAGCAATAATCTGGTGGTGGCAAAAATCAAGTTGGACCAATTTTGAGGATCATTTATCGACAGCAAAACTGAAGTCTGCATAAACCCTAAACAACATACGTCACGTGGGCACTTCTACAATGTATCATTGAGTACTGTAACATATTCCTAACCTGAAATCGTCAGATCTGAAAAAAGAGGAGTCTTCCGGTAGGTCCATTATTGTGAGAAAATTCAGAGGATTGACCTGACCTACGGATTCATTTATACATAAGAGAGGCCTGATTGCTTTTAATTCCATAAGATGACAAAACTGCAAGAAAACAAAACGAGGATTGTTACTTCGTCACATAACTGTAAACTAATTTCCTTCCAAGGACAATGAAACCATAAGGTGCCGCCTAATGTATAAAAAATTACGTTACAAGGCAGTCATACATGAGAATTTTGACTTGGCATTGGCTTTCTGTCTTTAGCTGCCATCAACAATGTTGTGAGAAACATGACTGCTTCAGGACAGAACTTCCGAGATTGTTTGGTTATCTACAGAATGCATTAATTTTAAAAGAAAGAAATGGGAATTGAAACTGTTGGACAGAACAGTAAATCGACCAATTCATATAACTACAAAATACATACAGAGAGAAGCATGGAGCACAAGAAAGAACCAACTGCAGTATCACGACCAGACATGATAGGACTACGTGCCAGATATTCACACATCAACAGTGTTGCTGGAGTCATGACCACATGACGAAAATCAGAGCATGGAAATATCAGGGACCAAAGCCTCAGAAGAAATATTGTCTTTGAAGAAGGCCAATAACTCTGTTCTGTAAAAACAAAACAATGACAAGAAGTCAGCACCTCAGCAAGAGGAAGCTTGTAACTATGCTTCCGAACAAACAAAAAGCTATAGATTCCATTAGGGATTACCTGGGTTCTTAACGGTCTCACTAAATTCCGTCCGCGCCCGTAAAATTCTCTCACGAGCACAAATTGCAGCGAAGTATGGAGTCTCCATACTCATCTCAATCAATGGCTTAACCAGAAAATTTAACAACTCCATATTCAACGGCTTTCTATTTGCTAATATGGCAAAATACTGCAGGAGTACACCATAAAATACCTGGAAAAATGGCAGAAACACTCATGAGTACTTAGCAAATATAATGAAAACCGAAGATGTATATCTTCACTGACTTTTTGCTTGGATCAAGTCAAATATTAAACGACAGAACAGAATTGTTCCACATTTGACACATAATTTCAATACTCGTTTCCAAAAACATAGAAGCAACAAACAGTTTCATACTTGCATTTTCTTCCCGTTTTCTGCTGCAAGCTTGATTGCATTGCTTTTCCGGATTCGATTGATAATCAAGACAATGTCAGCATTAGAAAGATTATCCACCAATGCACCAAACTCTTCAAAGCTTTTTGGAGCTTCGATTAGGTACGGGAGGTCTGATTGAGTAGAAGGTCGTTTACCGTCCTGAGATATTTTCTTGGCATCTAAAGAATCGCCCTCTTTTTTACTGGCTTCAGAAGCATCAATTTTTTTCATTTTTTTCAGCTTTCTTGGTTCCACCTCTTCTTCATCAGCATCATCATCCTCTTCATGTGCTTCAGACCCATCTTCCTTTTCTTCCTCCTCATCCAAATCCGTTCCAAGACTATCATCATCACTTTGTTCCCAGTCCTTCATAAATAGATTCATTTCACCCAGGTTAATATCTTTATCAGATCCTTCACTGTCATCTTCAGGACTTTCTGAATCCTCAGAAGCATCGCCTTCTTCACTCTCAGAATCGCTAGCATCTTTTCTTTCTAGAATCTCATCAACCCAACCCTTTTTAATCCGCGGCTCTTCATCAAGAGAGAAGGAATCGCCAAGATCATCTCCAGATATGGGTCTTGGCTTATTATGGTTAGATGGTGTCTCAGCATCTTCATTGTCATCGTCACTATTGATATCAGTGGCAAGCATCCTCTTCTGTCTCTCTTCCTGAATTGTGAAACAAACTCGAATGAGCATTCAATTCATACTAAAAAAGTACAAATGAGATGCAACATCCAATTTCTCAAGATACAACATCCAATTTCTCAAAGTTCTTTGTTCCACTAAATAAAGGGCATGTTTACTTATCAAAAATGGACATCCAAGGTATGGGTATCATTCCCAACATATCCTGCGTATACTAACACACAAGGAATGAAAAAAAAAATACGTCAACCATGTATGAAATCATCAAAGCGGGTAACCAGGTATCATTCCCATTCATGACTTCTTCCTATTAAACATGCCCAAAAGGAAATGGAAAGCCTAACATTCAAAAAGTTGAATATAATGCATTTTCTTGTTACATCCTCAAAACATCATGCCACTTGCATCACACCAGAATCAAATTAAACAAATTGTATTAGAGATGACACCAGTTACCATATATATATATTCATAACAAACAAAGGATATATCTTAGTGGCCAAAAGCATATAAACTGCACTTGCCAACATTCTACTGCTATTTACTAATAAGGACTGCTAATATTGCAAATAACTTCAAAAATTTGCACTATTCCTTGATTATGAGGAAGGAACTACAATCATGATTTGGACATATATTGGCACCAGAACATTGAACTTGTTAGCAACAATAAAAATCCCCAACATAAAGCAAAGACAAGTGCATTGGCACATCAAATTAGCATGCACATGACATGCGTGAATGAAAAAACACTCATAAATTGTCACAAAATAAGATACCTCCAAATGCTCAAGCTGTTCTCTCTCCTCTTGTGCTATCTCTTCAGGTGTCTTTGTCCTGTCAGAGGGTTGAGCACGGCTTACCATGACTAAGTTGCCAAAAGTTTTGAAATAAGAACGGGATTTTTCCTCTGAAATTGTAAATATCAAGGAATAAAAAAAAACTCTTATAACAACAACAACAAAGCCTTTTCCCACTAAGTGGGGTCGGCTATATGAATCCTAGAACGCCATTGCGCTCGGTTTTGTGTCATGTCCTCCGTTAGATTCAAGTACTCAAGTCTTTTCTTAGGGTCTCTTCCAAAGTTTTCCTAGGTCTTCCTCTACCCCTTCGGCCCTGAACCTCTGTCCCGTAGTCACATTTTCGAACCGGAGCGTCAGTAGGCCTTCTTTGCACATGTCCAAACCACCGGAACCGATTCTCTCATATTTCCTTCAATTTTGGCTACTCCTACTTTACCTCGGATATCCTCATTCCCAATCTTATCCTTTATCTTGTGCCCATACATCCCACGAAGCATCCTCATCTCCGCTACACCCATTTTGTGTACGTGTTGATGCTTCACCGCCCAACATTCTGTGCCATACAACATCGCTGGCCTTATTGCCGTCCTATAAAATTTTCCCTTGAGCTTCAGTGGCCTACGACGGTCACACAACACGCCGGATGCACTCTTACACTTCATCCATCCAGCTTGTATTCTATGGTTGAGATCTCCATCTAATTCTTTGTTCTCTTGCAAGATAGATCCTAGGTAGCGAAAACGGTCACTTTTTGTGATCTTCGCTAGATTGCTCCGGTCATTAGTGTGGATAAGTATATAAATGGATAGAGATAGGAAAGCAAACACAAGATGTACGTGGTTCACCCAGATTGGCTACGTCCACGGAATAGAGGAGTTCTCATTAATTGTGAAGGGTTTACACAAGTACATAGGTTCAAGCTCTCCTTTAGTGAGTACAAGTGAATGATTTAGTACAAATGACATTAGGAAATATTGTGGGAGAATGATCTCGTAACCACGAAACTTCTAAGTACCGGAGTGTGGTATCGTCTTGACTTGCCTTATCTGTCTCATAGGTAGATGTGGCATCTTCTCTGGAAGTACTCTTCCTCCATCCAGGGGTGGTATCTGTAACTGGTGGAGATGCACAAGGTAATGTATCAATTTCACTTGGAGCTTACTTGTAGTTTCAGGCTTGGTCAAGCGCGATACAAACCATGTAGTAGGAGTCCCCCAAGTCGCCGGGCTAGGGGATCTGTTGAAAGAGGTGACAGACAAGGTAAGCAATCAGAGCTCCGGCTGATTGTTCATATTCTCCCTATCTTGCAGGCAGCATGAAGGATAAAGAGAAGAAAAATGAGAAGAGATGATATGGGATACTTTTGCTTTTGAAGAAGTAACTTTCCACAGGCTTATTCTTGAACCGGGCTGGAGGGTTTTCTGGTTTCCTCCAGAGTATAAGGCCGACTGAAGAATTTGAGGGTCAAAACAAGTCCATCAAATCTAGAGTACGTTCGACCCTGCTGATATGGGATACTTTTGCTTTTGACAGAGTAGGGGATGTATCGGCACGTGTGCTGTTACGCTTGTCTCCACATGCTTCCTTGTATCCTTCTCACTTGCCCTATCTGTTCCTCAGGCAGATGCGGTATCTTCCCTGGAAGCATAAGATGTTGAAGATGAGTACTCGAGAGCAAAGCCAGGTAAGTAATCAGGTAAGGGGTTCCAGGCAGTCAGTTCCTGGCTGGAAGCTTGATTCCAAGTGCTGACTGATTGCTCTCTTTCTCCTTGTCTTGCAGGTAAGAACAAGGCCAAAGGAAAAGACAGGGAAAAAGCATGATATGGGATACTCTTGCTTTTAACCCTGATGATATGAGATATTCTTGCTCTAGTATAGCTTGTTTACAGAGGTATTATCGGGGGGAAAGAAAGCTGAATATTTCGAAAGGCTTCGTTGGGAGTGCCCTCTCAGATAAGAGAAAGGGTTGAGCATTTTTGCAGGTCTGCCTGTCCGTTAGGGATGGAGGTCGACATATATAGGAGTCTCCCTAACATCAAGTAATAATGCTATTCTTTTACCCTGCTTGGTCATAGCACGGTAGTGGGAGCTGCCAGCTTTACATGTTTTAACTCTGTCAGAGCACTTTGAAAAAGCGGTCTGTGGTATCTGGAAAGCTGATGTTGCGTGTGAAGATTACAGACAAGCTTTATCCAATGAGATCCAGCTCTTGAAGTTGGGAAAGTGGTGCCTCTTCGGTTTTCGAACAAGCAATCCTGTCGGGGATCTGGCTCTCGAGATTCGGAGAACGATGCCTCTTCGATTTTTGAGAAAGCAATCCTGCTGGGGGTCTGGCTCTCGAGATTCGGAGAGCGGTGTCTCTTCGATTTTTGAGAAAGTAATCATGTTGGGAGTCTGGCTCTCGAGATTCGGAGGGCGGTGCCTCTTCGATTTTGGAGCAAGCAATCTTGTTGGGAGTGTTTTCTCGAATGTGAGTAAAGGTTGGGCATGTTTGCTAGTCTACCTTGCCACGAAGCACAGAGGTTGACACACATGGACTTTCCTATTATCCAGAAGTGGTACTGTTCCTTTACCCTCTCTTCGATTTTTGAGAAAGTAATCATGTTGGGAATCTGGCTCTCGAGATTCGGAGGACGGTGCCTCTTCGATTTTGGAGCAAGCAATCTTGTTGGGAGTGTTTTCTCGAATGTGAGTAAAGGTTGGGCATGTTTGCTAGTCTACCTTGCCACGAAGCACAAAGGTTGACACACAGGGACTTTCCAATTATCCAGCAGTGGTACTGTTCCTTTACCCTTTCTTCGATTTTTGAGAAAGTAATCATGTTGGGAGTCTGGCTCTCGAGATTCGGAGGGCGGTGCCTCTTCTATTTTGGAGCAAGCAATCCTGTTGGGAGTGTTTTCTCGAATGTGAGTAAAGGTTGGCATGTTTGCTAGTCTACCTTGCCACGAAGCACAGAGGTTGACACACCGGGACTTTCCAATTATCCAGCAGTGGTACTGTTCCTTTACCCTTGTGGGTAATAATATGGTAGCTAGACCTTCAAAATTTATGTGTCTAAACTTTGTTAGTGTTGTTTCTTTGCAATTCTTTTACCCTTCTTGGTCAGAGCGATGTAGCGGAAGCTGCAAGTTTCACGTGTCTCAACTTTGTCAGAGAACTTTGGCAAAATTATCTGTGGTACCCATGAGTTACTGTTGCGTATGGGAAGTGGGTGATTGAACAGTACGATTCATGTGCTTTCTACTTCGCCAGAAATCTTCGACAGAATGCCCATAATTTCCGCAAAGCTGAGTGTGCGTGTGACAGGTGCTGACAAGGCTGGAAAAGTAGGTGCCTCTTCGATTTGTGAGATCGGCCCTCGTGGTCTCTTAGCAGCCCAGCTTTTGAGAAAGCAAGCCTCTTCGATTTCTGAGATCGGCCTTCGTGGTCTTTGAGCAGCCCAGCTTTTGAGAAAGCAAACGCCTCTTCGATTTCTGAGATCGACCCTCGTAGTCTCTGAGCAGCCCAGCTTTTGAGAAAGCAAACGCCTCTTCGATTTCTGAGCAGGCGCCTCTTCGATTTCTGAAGCTTCGTCGAGTGCAGATTTTTATAGGGGCTGACATTAAGTTCCAAAGCACACTTGAATATCCACCAGTAGAAGCTCCATTCTTGCACTTCTAAGATCTTGATTTGTCCGACCTCTTCTCTCTTCAACACCTTTGAAAATGTCTGGCCCCTCCGACCGTCGTTTTGACTTGAACCTTGTTGAAGAGGCAGCCCCGCCTTCTCCAGACAACATATGACGCCCATCCTTCGTCTCCCCTGCTGGTCCTCTTACCGTTGGGGATTCCGTGATGAAGAATGATATGACCGCTGCGGTAGTGGCCAGGAACCTTCTCACTCCCAAAGATAACAAACTACTTTCCAAACGGTCTGATGAGTTGGCTGTTAAGGATTCTCTGGCTCTCAGTGTTCAGTGTGCAGGTTCTGTGTCTAATATGGCCCAACGCCTATTTGCTCGAACCCGTCAAGTTGAATCATTGGCGGCTGAAGTGATGAGTCTCAAACAGGAGATTAGAGGGCTCAAGCATAAGAATAAACAGTTGCACCGGCTCGCACATGACTATGCTACAAACATGAAGAGGAAGCTTGACCAGATGAAGGAATCTGATGGTCAGGTTTTACTTGATCATCAGAGATTTGTGGGTTTGTTCCAAAGGCATTTATTGCCTTCGTCTTCTGGGGCTGTACCGCGTAATGAAGCTCCAAATGATCAACCTCTGATGCCTCCTCCTTCTAGGGTTTTGTCCAGTACTGAGGCTCCGAATGATCCCCCTCCGGTGCCTTCTCTTTCTGGGGCTCTACCGACTGCTGAGACTTCTCCTAAGCAACCTTTGTGAAGGCTCCATCTTGTTTGTTTATTTTGACTCAAGTATATGTACATATTTGTAACTTATCGGGGATATCAATAAATAAGCTTTCCTTCATTTCAACGAAAAAAAACTCTTATACTAAAGAAAAAAAATTACAACCGTAACAAGTTAGAAGCCAATAAAGGACCTTCATGAAAATACCTGTTCAGAAAGCTCATCCTTCTTCGAATGCTCATTTGGAATGTGCTTGTCTGGTTCAGTAATTTGTAACAGTTTAGAGGGCACAATGGATGTGAAGGATTTGTCCAATTCTTGCCTAAAATCTTCAAGTTCTTCCTTATCTTTTGCTCTTTCAGCCTAGAATGGATCAAAGGAAAAACGAAGGAAATCGTAAATAAAGAAGAAAAAAAGTTTCAAGGAACGCATGTAATCACTATCACCAAACAAGTTAATGCCATAAATGATTAGAAACCCACCCTATAATATTTGTCTTTTGCCATAACCTCCTTCATTACTTCCTTCTTGCTTTTAGGTCTCTGTAGTATGAAAACAATGAAACCAATTACGATCATTTATAAGGGGGGAGAGAGAGCAAGATAAAAGAATAGATTATAGTGGGAGAAACAAGAAACAGAATTCCTTTAAAACTACAATGAATTTCTAAATTCGAAAGGGAATTAACTCTTAAATATCATATAAAGAGGCAAGCAGCAAAGCAATCAAGAAATGTCAATTAAAATCCTAATACAAGTACAATACCTAAAATCTAATAAAAACTTATTTTACTGATGTGCATATCTTAAACAATCTTGAATTTGAATATCACAGAGCAAAACTCAGATAGCAGAAGGGCTCACATTTTCCTCTCCTTCCATTAGATCACCATCCATTTGATCTGTCATGGCTAACCTTTCTACAGAGAACAAAGTAGGCACCATTACTGCTATTAGAATAGTCCTAACAATCAATCACCAAATCATAGGGAGATGCACGTGTTTCCAACAACATAAAATCACTAAAAAAAAACTTGGTTAGCATCAAAGATCTGCTATCGTTTTGTGGGTTTTTACTTTCCTTTACTCCATATGAGCAAGAGTTCCTTCGGATACTTGTGATAAAGCCTAGTCCAGAAAATGATACTAAGTAGAAGCCAGAATTGTCCAACTCAACCATCAAGTCAACCACATGTACTTCTATCCAAACATTACAGTTAAAAACCATGGACATGTCAATAACCAAATTTCAAATGGTAAATGGTAACTGAACCCTGAATGATGCATTCAAAATCTAAGTTGCACAAATGAAAACTGAAACCCTACTGGATAAACAAACAACACAGATAGAAGTATCTCTACACATACTCTTAGTTTGAGTGGTTTCTGTGCCATCGTCGTCATCATCAGGCAGCACATCATCCTCAAAATCATCCCTTTCAGATAATGCACCAAGACTTTGAAATTCAAAGTCATCTTCTTCTCCATCTGATAAGTTATATTTGCCTTTCTTGTTCGTCTTTAACTATTCATGAAAATGAAGAGAAAAAAAGAAAAGAAAATGAGAAACAAAACACATTAATAATAAATTACCCATGATTCCATAAATTAAACTGAATATAGTTCTGAAATAGAGTTTATAGTTGCGTGGAAAGCTTGCCAAAAAGAAAGGAAATTTAGATATCATGTGTTAGATATGTACATTTTAATGAGATACGCTTTGTGCGACAAACTACAACTGTTTACTATTTCCCTATATTTTCCTGGTAACCAAACAGAAAACAAAGCTGACCCCAAACAATGGGTAGAAATTCAGAAAATGAGCTTACTTGATGCTCACGCTGCGCACGCCGAATGGCCTTATCGAACTCATTGAGCTCGTCATTATGCTCCCCAATTCGCTTATCGACAAAGACCGAAGCTTTATTGCTCTGCTCGTCATTACACCATCTTTTGGAAGACCCGACGTCCACGGCGGCACTGGTCGCCAAGTCCCTTAGGAACCCATACTCCCAAGGAGGCATCACTCACCAAGTCTCGCAATGTCTGGAACCTAGGCTCTGATATCAATGTTAGGTACTCAAGCTTAAGAGCTCAACCCAAAAGACTAGTTCAAGTCGTGAGTAAGGGAATCTGTCCCAAAGATGCTTTGGTGTGAGGTTAGCTAGGCCTTTGCGAATAAGGACCCTCTTTGGATCCTCTTTGTGAGGATCCGGAGATTTTCTAATCACATTTGTTCATCGTACATCATACGGTCAGTTTTCATCAGGTATTGTTTATATTTAATTTTAAATAAAAAATTTACAGTCATTTCTGATCGTATGATATACGATGAATGAATTTAATTTGAGAATTTCCAGAATTATCCGGAGAGAATTCTCATTCGGCCTTTTACATATATTGGAGATAAGACACTCGATAAAAGGAGTCAAGGGAGGGACCCCATTGTCTCTCCAAAGAAATAATAGACCATTGACCTGAATAATTACAGTCACACTTTTTCCATTCACAACCACCCTTTTATTTACAAACAGATGCAGAAACAATCATAATTTTCATGCAGTGAGATTAGATTATCATATATATATGCGCTTATCTTGGACTCTTAATTACTTAATTAAGCCAATAGCCAGAAATCTTTCTGGCGCTTTGTAGTAATCAAATACCCTCCAACCTTCCTGCTTTTCCTTCTCACAGCAACTGCCATGCAACTGGCATTTTGTATACAGTACTCCACCACACCGCCGCGACCGCCGCTGATCCGGTTGCCGGTCCACATCACCAGCAGACGCCATGTAGTATACCTCTTTTTCTGCCCCAGTACAAGCAATCCCACTTCTTGTTTCTTTGCCTCTTCCAGTATTTTTGGACCTTTCTCCTTATTCCCTTCCACCACCACTGCAACCTCAATTTCTACCTCTGGCCTCTTCAACTGACACATGTTCCTCAAAGAGTGGACAAGTGCATAAGCCCTTGGAGATGGAGCTATCTCCTTGCTGGTCTCCTCACCTGCAGCTGTAACAAAATAAGTCATAAATCATAATTCTTTCAACATAAGTGTTTCTTACAAAATAAATCTCAAATCGGCCCTAAGTGATATATATTCAGTTTTTCTATAACTTCACTCAAGAAAGTTAAAGTAGAGTTACACAAAAGAGAACTGTTATTGGCTCTTTAAAATAGTCACGCACTCCTTATAATAAAAATAGATGTATAAATAAACAAACGAAAGACAAGTACAAAATGACCATTGTAGAGTAAAAAACATTAATTCCCAATGAAAACCGACAAAATAAAATGTACAACCTTGCTTTGAGTTTGCAGATTTGGTGACATGAAGCAGCACAATTTTATCCTGGCTCTGCACAGTGTGAGAGAGAGCCCATTGGATAGCTCCTTTGGCTTCAAGGCTGGAATCAACCACAATCATGATTTTCCTAGCAATTACCAACGCAGCTTTTTTAGGCTTTTCATCACCACCACCACCAGCTGCTTTCACTTTCTCTTCTTCTCCAACATTCCCAGAATCCTCAAATTTTCCATCACTACTTTTTGTAGCGACATCTGAAGCATCTGGCTTGAACTGTATCGGTGGCGACCGAACCCTAACGCGTGGCCTAATCCTGTTTAGACAGAAATTAGGCAATTTAGTGCCTATTTTCCCCATTTCCTGATATGAAACTCGATAGACTTTGAGATGCCTGTAATTCTTATATATAAAGTGGAGTACTGAAGCTGAACAAATTTCTAGATGTGGTGTGGGGGCCATGGTGTTAAGTTATTTCTGCTTTGCATTTGCTTTATTCGTTTTCTTTATTTTTGCCGTCTAATCATGTTTGTTTCTTTTATTTTTGCCCTTTGTGCGGTGCTATTTCTGGTAACATGCTTCTCATGAAGCTGTAGGGCCATGCAAGGCTATCTGACATGTTAGGATAATCAATTTATTTTTCAAAGCAAAAACAAAAAATACTTGACAAAAATAACAATATATTGATCACATATCCAAATAAACATCTATACATTAACTCAACTATCGACGGTTTGGTGCCAAATAACATATCATTATGAATTACGTATTTATTAAATATATATAGATGATTAAACGATGCAATTTTCTGTAGTTAGCCAAAAATTGTAAAACCTGTTATTCATCATGATTCATACATATGTGTATCTATTGGAATAGTTTAAATGGAGTTCCCTAGAAAATGAACTCTGGGAATGTAGAGTATAAATTAGTATGATAAAATATGATAAAGTCATCAAAATGAAGAAAGATGTTAAATAAAAAAATATTTATTCCTCTTCTCCCATTTTTTTTTCTTACGATAGCACATTTCAATTTTACGATTTTTTTAACAAAAAAGAAACATCAATCCGCATTTGAGTTTGGATTGGAATTTTATTTTGATTCAATTCAATTGAACAGTCAACCTATTTTTTTTTCTGGTTATAAGACCAATAGCTCTAGCGGTTGACTCGCTTCTTTCAAATTGTTTCTCATTATTAAGAAAAGGTAACGGAGATAAAATACAAGCTTGTTTTATAGCAATAGTAATTAATCGTTGTTGTTTTAAGGTCAATCTATTCACCCATCAAGATAATATTTTTCCTTGTTCGCTAATAAATCGACTAATTAAACTCTCTCTCTCTCTCTCTCTCTCTCTCTCTCTCTCTCTCTCTCTCTCCCTCTCTCTCTCTCTCTCTCTCTCTCTCTCTCTACACACACACACAGGGAAAAACAAAAAAAGGTGAAGTTTCCATAATATCCAAATTGCCTATTTCCATTAAGAATTTTAAAAAAAAATCACAAAAAAAAAACTTCGGGTGGTCAAAATATATTTAATAACTATAATAAGTAAAATAAAAAATAGATAAATAATATATATATATATATATTATCAAATAGAAAAACAAATGATAAAATAAAAAGAGTCAATTATCACACAAGTACGTGTAGGTCTGGCAAATGAGTCGTGTTTGTCGTGTTCGTGTCATTTTCGTGTCATACTTGTTATCTTAACGGATCGTGTCACGTCAAACCTGATATCTTAACGGTTCTTAACAGGTGACTCGCAACCTAATTCGTTAAAGAGTCATGAAGTTTTGTGTCGGGTTAATGGGTCAGGCAAAAAAACTTCAAGCCAAATGTCTTGGCAAAGGATATCTTAATGGGTCTCTTAACGGATGACTAGATAACGACCCAATTTGTTATTGGGTTCCTAATGGATGACTCAATAACGACCCGAATCGTTAGCATGTGGACCCCAGGGCCGGCCCTGAGAATTTGGGGGCCCTAGGCGAGCCTTCGAAGTGGGGCCCTAAAATTATTTGATCTTCGGTCCTTTGTATATTGATTTGTATAAAAAAAATTTGCTAATTAGATAAAAAAGTTCTATTTTCACATCAAATATCATTAAAAATTAATATCAAAAGAAGATAAATATACAAACATTACACGATTCACGTTTTTAGACACAAATGTACTAAATGTTTGCATTCAAGAGTTTAAAATTGAGAGTGAAGAATAATAAAACCTGATGATCACAAGATAAATAACAATAAAACTTGATTGACGAGTATAATAAATTCAACGCCAATTGTTTTTCTTGTGTTTTTTTCTTCTAAAATCAACATCACACTAACGAATTGAATATTAAAGTAATCCATTGAATAAAAAGTTATTGAAAAGAAAATATAAAATTCAAAGTTTTGATTACCTTAAAGTACAATCTTTAAGACCATATGATAGTTGGTTTAAACATTCAATAGAAATGGAGAGAATAGGAAGTTGGTTTAAACATTCGATAGAAATTGAGAGAATGAGAAGTTGAAAGAAAAAAGATTGCAAAGAAACTTGAGTTTTATAACTTTATATGCATTTGGACAGATGGATTGGGAGTTTGACAGATGGATTAGCAGTAAATTTGAAAAACAAGAAAAATTAAGAAAAAACTAGTGACTGAAAGGCAGCTTCGTGTTTCAAACTCAGCACCCCAAAGAAAAATGAAGCCAACATTTCCACTGCACTAACAAATGAATTATGATATTTCTTACTTTTTTTTTTGTATTTATATGTTAAGTGCAGGATATAAAATTTTTTTGGGGGCCCTTCCAAAGTGGGGGCCCTAGGCGAGTGCCTACTTGGGCTACCCTTAGGGCCGGCCCTGGTGGACCCGAAACTTGTTATTTTCATGTTATGTTAACGGATCGTGTAAGATATTGCAAGATCTACATATGCGTGTGGCAAGAGGCTAGCGAGTCATATAGTTCTATACATGCATGTGATTTATAGTCGGCAGCAAATAAATATGTGCCAACCACAAAGAAATCCGACTGTAATTTGTGAATTTTTTATGCTAAAGTATGAATTGCAGTTGAGCTTTTATGCTCAATGATTTTTAAACCTTTTTTAATGAGTGAAAAATTATTGGATTTGTGTGTACATTTTGATTTCTCTGACAGTGATATGATGATTTTGGTTGCGTTTGAGCCACGCTAGTTGTTTATGCAAATACAGAATGCGTAACTAAAAGCCCTTCTACATATATAAATAATTTGCTTATCTGGATTTTCAATCTTGCATTAATAATTGCTCTAAGCGGATGCCAGCACAATTAGGAATACAAAAATGAAAATTAAACCCCACAAAAGTTATATAAATAAAATCTCACCTAATACAGTAGATTCATTGAACTGCAATTCAAGTAAATCGACTGGTATGATGAGATTATTAGACGGAAAATACTTTCATCCATTCCATGCATGGTGTGCTGCGTGCACCACTTTCTCCATTAATTTGTTATTAGCATATCGCATAAACTTTATAATTAGAATTGTACAAATTTTTCTTGTGAACGGTTTATTTTGTTAAATATTCTGTAACGATATTTATCTACAAAAAATCAATTAAATCAACATTAATCAGAAGTATTAGTTATAGCGAGATCATACCCGGTGCATAATGAATGTCGAATTTAGACATGATGAAACAAGTTAAAGGTTGTGCTTGGAAACAAGTTTTGTTTGTTAAAGTGCTAAATCTTTCGTTAATTAGGATGCTAAACTACTTTACACAAGAAAAGGATGTGCCAACCTCCATTTAGACTTCCAATCTTAAAAAAGAGAAACAGTAGATTTGTGAAAGAAAAAGGGATTTCTGCATGTCTTATCAACAGAAAGTGGCCAAACATGATATATAATGTTGTTGCAGCTAAAGGCAATTAAGAGAATAAGGTTGACTTGTTACTTCATTAATTGATTCAAATTTCAGTGAGGATAACCAATTACGTAGTATTATAAGTTCACTCATATCATACTACATAACATTTTGTGATAACAATGTCACAATTACACAAAAGTTTCCCGTCATTAGAGATTCGGACACTGGAGAAGATGTCATCCTACCCTGTGCATTTGGGCTTTCCTCAGTTGGTGGCAAGTAGCGCATATATTAACAAGCTTCAAAGTAGGGTCGCAAAAGTAGTTGGTGTTCAGCCCCAACTAAAACCAGAATAAAAGGGAAGGAAACTTGCAAAAGAAGATTCGGTGTCAGCAAAGATAGCCCACAAGAATTAGGCCCCATGAAATATTACCACTTTCGTATTTTAGTAGGATTATTTTCCTTTCAAATTCTTTTTCTGTAATTTTCTTCTATTTGAACAATTAGGATTAAATCACATTAACATTTTAAGTTTACTCTTTATAGAAGAAAAAAAGGAAAAGAAGAAAGTGAGAGAGGAAAGAAACGAAGAGAAGGGCAAAAGATTTAGAAGAGAGTTTAGTAAAAAAAAGAAAAAAAAAAAGATTTAGAAGATAGAGAATTCTCTGTTACTTTTTTTTTGGGTCAAAGTTTTGGATCTTGACCTTTTAAGTTGTAATTAAGCAGAAGACCCTACATTGTTCCAAAAAAAAAAAAAACTACAGAACTAGAGTTAGAATTATAAACAAACACGACTTTAGAAATTCAGTTGACACAAAATTCAGTGCCTTCATATTATCTCTTAAAACCCTTTTTGCCGCTTCTTTGTCTTGTTTTCTGTTTGGTTATCTGGATTTTTTTATTGCGGAGTGTGAGAGTGGAGGATGCACTTTCCCCATTGAAGTATGCTGCCTCTCTACTGCCTTACAGTCTTTAAACTCTTCATCAATACTATATTTCTTTTAAATAAACTATGTGATTTTTTAAGAGCAATTTAATCTTTCAATGGCGTTGCTTTTCTACTTTTATGCCTCTTAAATATTTAATGTTTGATTTTGTAATTTTTGTTGCAATAATCATCACTCATCATCTTGACTTTTTTTTTTTTTTTTTTGGTTGTTATGGTCAATGCAGGCTGGGGACTGCTTAAGCTGAGCAAAAAAACTGAAGGTGTGAAACATGGGTTCGGCTTGTTCTTGCTTCCGGTCAAAAGATCCTATAGAAGATAATAACGGTGACAATGCAAGTAATGGTGATGTTGGCTTCACTCAAAACTTGTACAACAAAGTATGTTTTTCAGATTTTGATTATCACTTTCCTAAGTTCGTTAATTCTGTTTGCAACTTTTAGTTTTATGACATAATCAAAAGTTCAAAGGTCAATAGGTATTAAGTTCATCTGACACCTTCATATTTTTGTGTTTCTATGGGTCTTATCTCAATTGAATCGATTAAATTGAAATCTGATGATCATCTAATATCGATTTTTAGATTGAGAAATATAGAGCATCAATCAGCAGTTGGAGAAGAGATAATTTAGTCAATTCATCTAATGAGGTTGCCGACGCATCTTCAATACCCGATGGGGCACCTCAGGTTGCACAATCTGGCACTACTACTGTTGAAGTCCAAGTTGTCCAAGCCCCTCTACAAGAGGGACTAAATGAAGGGTTAATATATCAGAACCCTAATGAGTCCTTAAAGAAGTCATCATCTGGAAAAGAAGCCACAGGGCTTATGTATATCTATGATTTATTAGAACGTGGCGAAGAATGTCCCACATGCCTGGAAGGTGATCATTAATTTAGCGAAATCTGTTTCCTTATGCCAGAATATTAGTGGATTATATGTGTTATTCTTTTATAAACTGACTTAAGGGTATAATTATCTTATGCTGAGGGTTCCTCTATTTCTTGTAATGACTGCAGAATACACGACTGAAAATCCAAAGATAACAGTGGAGTGTTCTCACCATTACCACCTTTCTTGTATTTTTGAATGGATGGAGAGAAGCCCAACCTGCCCAATTTGCAGCCGGGTAATATTCAATTTCTTCCTTGCCTTTTTTAACTTGTATATATGGATATAGCAAATATCACGTTTTCCGACAGGCACTTTCTGAATTAGGGTTACTCTTAAGTTAACGTGCAAATTGAGTTTAGACGCCAATTTGTTTTCTAGCTGATGAGGCAAAACTTGCATAACATTGGCACCGGCTGTACACAACTTTCTGCGAATATCACATGACTAAAGGCAAGGCTAGTACACAGCTGGTGTAATGGTAGAATCTCTTCGCCAATGACTGATGACGTGAAGTTCATCCTGAAAATTATTGGCCAAAACATACCTGAAACATTTTGGATTTTGTAACTTCTCCCAACTAAATTTAATCAAATCGGCAAACTTTGTGTTGCATCTGATCGTTGTTAATTAAATTGATTTTCTAGGTGATGTTATTTAGTGAAACGTCTTGAGACTCAACGCAAATTGTTTGGCATGCAATGGTCAATGAAGAGATACCAAAACCAACAGAAAAGTAGAGCTTTTTCTGGTCACCAAATCGAAAAGTCTGGTCACCGTTGTGTGCTAGATTCTTGTATTTTGATATGCTCCTTGAACTAATTTCAATTATTCGATTCCTTTTTTGCAATTCTTTCTTCTTGAAAGAGTGAGGCTGCAAGTATTCTATAACTTTCCGGCTTAAAGTATTTGTCCAATTGAGCAGTGACTTATTATCAGTTACTGTGTCTCATTTATCTCTTTTTAATTTTTTTTTGTTTCTTGTGCATAGTTACATTGTATCTTAATCAAGTACCAAGCTGTAAACCCTAATTGAAAAAGAAAATTCCTCCAAAGTCACCTCAGTTACAGATACCAAAATCCTAATTAATTTAATAATTAAACTAACATTATAGAGAAAAAATACAGTCAAATAGAGTTTAGCTCACACATATACTCAATATTTTTCAGGTCTTTGGAAATATAAATAGAATTACAGGACAGTTTCAAAGTTCAGTTCCTCATTGCCATCGTCTGATAATCTTCCTTTCAATAACTTACATATGGTACCAAAATATGGATTGCTACAAAAGCAGTACGTTTAGGGTTGGTCCAAAGTTTACCAAGAAACCAGAAATTTAATACAGAGATAGCACACATATATATAGTTTTGTTTTCTTTCCTTTTAATTCTTCCTTTCTTTTTCTACCCATTGATGATCAAGCAGCAAAGCATCCGAGATGGCATGAATAAAATGGTTCCAGTGTAAGGTCCAGCTGGTTCCTCCTCACTTGAAGGAATTCATCTTGCTGCGTCCCCCTGCATATCATATCGTATCAGACTATGCATTGCATATAAACAAGTTAATTAGGGTCGTTGATACCAAGTTAATTAACTTCTTCACTGATTCATCACTATTGTCAGTGTGGTCAAACAGATTTTCTATAAAACAATATTAACATGCTAAGAGCATCTCCTGATGTGTAGCACATATACATCTCTTATTGGCCAGAATGCTCTCCAATTATAATTTTGAGGGGATTTAAGTACGCATCTTGACCTGAAGATGAAAGTTTCATCTGCTTTTTTTTTTTTTTTTTCTGTAAGTGAAATTTACATCTTCACATTGGAGCAACAACTACATTTAGATTTCCCAAAATTATATGAAATGTAAATGTGATTTTTACATCTCAAAGCTGCATCTTTTCCATTGAAATTGCTCTAATAAAACAAGACAAATTAACAGGCCCTAGAATTAAGAATTTTATGTGGGAAGAATAATCACCCAATGTTAAGACATGGAAGGGGCTGTGGAAGCAGGTCAAGGTCATGGTTCTGCTGCTCCCAGTTTTGAACCTGGGGCTGAGCTGCAGCCTTCTCCTTCTCCTTTATCTATTTCCAAAATTTAAATGAAAAACAGAAAACCGAAAAGAAGAATCATCACATAAAAAAACATCCAAGTTAAAGGCAAATATAAACCCTAGACTACAACCCTATTTGACTATGTGATAAAATAGTATAAGCATATTATTACCTTCTTTGCTAGCAAGTTATTTTGCTCCTGTATCGCCTTTTCCTGCACGACACAAAAAGATAAAAAACAATTAAATGAGCCACGTAAAATATATGCCACACAGTACCATTTCTCTTTCTCTCGCAGAGTCTAAACATATTCACAACGGAAAAAACATGCTATAGGTGCCCTAACCTTTCTCTGAAGCTCAGTGATGGATTCATGCATGAGTTGATTCTGAAAGAAGTTAAGAGAATACTTTAGCGTCATCAAACTCAAAATTAGTCTAGTGTAAGTACAAATGCACCATTAAGAGAAAGCGATCCTCGTTAGCAAGCATAATAAGTATGTACTTTTCTTAATCGAATTTGTTTATGAGCGGTGTCAAGCTGTTGCTCCAAACTTTGGATTTCCTTGAGAGTCAAGGAATCCAGGTCTTCTCCCAAATAGTGCCTATGGTTTCTTTGCAAAACCTCAACTTTAGCCTTTAGTCTGGAATATTCAAAGGTCCAGTTACCCTGCGCATCAAGAAATTGTATGAGTAATTATAACTCAATCAAAATAAGGCGTACCAGTTAATTAGTATTCGGAGTTTGATGGCATGGCAAACCTGCGACTCAAAATCTGGTTCAACTAGCTGTCTTTCTGCGTAAGAGTATCTTTCATAGCGTTCAAGGATTTGCTCCATACTGTAATATCCATGATCAGCAATATCAAGCATATGAAAAAGTAGCAATTAGCATCTAGCTAGAAGAATCAACCTGCTCCTCTATCAAAAACCCCATCTTAATGAATTGATTGATTAATAATAAGATAGAAGTTTTGAAACACTTCCAAGGGAGTATATTCATATGATTACGAAAATTAGTCATGATCATCATCGCATGAAATAATGTTGATTATTATATAATGAATGCCAGGCAATACAAACTTTGGAGTTGCAACAGTCTTGCACTTTTTTATTCTTGTTTGCGGTTTACCGTCGAGCAAGCAAGTCACGTTTCACCTCTAAGAGGTTCCAGTACTACTACAGATCTGAATGTGTGTGTGTAAATATGATCAACTAGGAGACTGTTAATATATAGCTATATATTATATACATATGTTTACAAAGAGACTGTTACATATTGCACAAGTTAAGCTATTTTATGGTCTCCTAGCTTCAAATAATTGAGCTCCTGTTGAAGACTGTATTATTTAAATAAACATCTGAGATTTAATGCACCAGGATTCACGTTTTCTGGGCTTCCTTTCATTTCACTTCATATATTCTTTAGTTAAAAACACAATATTCAAACTGTATTATGTGCGTCGTCTGGGTATTATATATCATATATGGTAGTGGAATATTCTCCTGCGAGGATTCTACTTGCTGCTGCTTCCACTCCTTGTTTGATGTTTTTACTTTTGCTGACAAAAGAAATTGTTCTGCTTACTCATTACTAAGTTAACAAGGATTAGAATTAGTAATGATTATATCAAACCGCTCTCAGAATTAGTAATCAAGCCGGCAAGTTTAGTCTCATCACAATTGGTGGGTTCAATTTATTACGGAAAAATATAAAACAAGTACCGATCAACATGTTTCTTTTGTCAGAGGCAACCATTAATTAAGACCTTGATACTCTAATTAATTTTGAGTTCTAAAATTTAAACACTCATTAAGTAATTTGGCCAACAAAAGAAAATGCACAAAAGAAGTACATCTAGCTTTTTTGGTCAATAGAAGTACATCTAGCTAATTTAATATTATTTCCTACTGCTTTCATCGATCGATCTTCTAATTACCTTGCAGAAACCCACATCTCAGTTAACCAGCATCAGATTATTACAAATTAACAACTCTAGTTACTTCATCTATAATAAATTATAGTTAACAGAGTACCACTTTAGGACAACTCAGGGTTAACCATTGACGAAAACATAAAATCACATGCTTATGGTACAACCTTAATAACAAATTTGTAGTGAAAGAAAACAAAACAAAAATATGCAAAAAAGAGGAAACAGCATCTCCAACAGCTTAAATAAATAAAGCTTTTTGGTTACTTTGAAAAAATATAGAAAAACCGAACTAAAACGGGCTAGCTATTTTAATTCGGTAAACAATAACTAGCTAGATTTAGAAGAAGAGATAAAGTTAATTTTTTGTTAAACATTAAAAACTATAAAATTGCATTGTTTGTGGGCTTCAAGAGAAGAAAAAGGGATTGGAGTCCAAAGTTTAGGAAAAAATAATAACAAAATATTTTAACTTTAGCTAAAGTAGCTAGTATTGTTGGGAGTGGTGGCTAACCAAATTAACATTTGTGTCATTTGGCTAGCTACAGTAACAAAAACTTCGCTAGTATTGTTGGAGATGCTCTATCAAAGCAAGGTATATGAAATTTTTTAGCTAGGTTGAGCTCGATTTCTTAGGCGGCGTTTCTAAATCCATTTACTTTCTTACAAATACAAATTTCTAGGTTTCTCGAATAGAGAAGTTAGGTTTTTTCTTTGATAGAAATTTTAGCTAGGTTTCAGTAAATAAAATTTGAGATGAGGAGTTATAATTAATAAGAAAATAGTATACCATGAATCTGTGGCGTACTCAAGGAGCTTCCCCTTGTTGGAGAAGACAATCAAAGCAACCTGAGCATCACACAAGACAGAGATCTCATGAGCCTTCTTCAGCAGCCCAGTGCTTCTTTTGGAAAAAGTCACCTGCCTGTTGATCTTGTTCTCTATGCGCTTCAGCTGAACTCTACCTCTCCCCATGATTAAATATTTATGGACTCTGAGTTACCACTCACTCTTTCAACTGCTTGTTCTTTGATTTTCTTTCTCAAAAAAACCAAACAACCGAAACCCCCAGAAAAAGAAAGACAACCCAGAAAATGAACTGGTAGGCTGTCGATTTATATACAAAAAAGAAAGAAATATAGTTACGATTTAATGGGAATATTAATTTATGCAAAGTTTCTTCTTATAGCCAAATACGTGAAGGTGCCTGAGAAAGTTTATGTGCTAGTAACCAGCTCTACAGACTTTTGATTTGATGATAGATTAAGCGGTTTTTGTGAATACAAGTGGTTTTGGGAAAACCGGTGGGGTTTTAAAGGATTTGTTGTCGACTTCTGATTAGCCGAGGTGTACTATGTAGTCGTTTTCTCTCTTTCCAACGGGGCCAGGAAAAGACACCTCGATTTTATCTTTCTTACATACCGGTGTAGCTCACTAGGTACCGGCTTCCTGCCGGACTCAAGAGTCTCAGGTATGCATTGTACGAACCTTCAGCTTTACCGTTACTTTTTTTCTCGACTCGTAACCAGCTGACGTACGTATGCACAGTGCCGCTTTTTGTGTAGTGAAAATGGACTAGGATTCTCCCCTGCTATTCGGTATCCCACATTCCAACAATGTGTTCATGATCAATTTGACAAGAAAGCAATATTTAGTTGTTTATCACTATCTCTTTGCGCTTTGTATTATTCAATTACTAGATGAAGGGCACATATTGTATGAAGCGTACACATTGCGGTTTTAGAGATGCGTTTTTTCAATTGATGAGGATAAGGACGTGTTAATTTGGAAAGCTTCTACATCTAGAGTCTCTTGTTTTTTGATGGCTATGAAATTGTTCGTCATCGATTTTCTATTAAGAGTTGGGCTTCCATTGTTTAGCGTCATTTCATTACACCTCGCTACTCTATTTTAGTTTGAAAGATTCTTTCAAAAAGCTTCCAATGGAGGATCAACTTTAGCGATAGGGCATTCCGCTGGTTCTAATATGCCAACTATGTTACAAAAATTCTAAATCTATTAAGCATTTATTTTTTAGTTGTGAATTTGCACAATGGGCTTGGTGTTGGCAAGCTACCCAATTTGGAGCTATTCTTCCGCTTACGGGTTCTTTCTTAGATTTCTCGCTTGCTTTTGTGTCAAAGCGATTTTCTCCACTACTTTGCAATGTCTGGCTAGCTTCATGGTTTTTCTTGCTAATGGCTATTTGGAAAATGCTTGATAAAGTGAAGTTTGAAAGTAAGCCTTATTCCTTCTCACGCTCTTGCCATTCATTTCGGTCTGGATTACGCAGGTTGGAGTTTTCACCCTGGTCATGGACGAGGTATTTTGGGTAAGCAACTTTTAGTCTCTCTTGCAATCTCGGCTGAGTCTTGTAAAGCTCCATCTATAGTCCCTGTTCCTTGGCATCCTTCACCATTTTCTTGGTACTGATGACCTTGCTAAAGGTAACCTGGGTCATGCGGCTTTTGCTGGGGTTTTCCAAGATTCTGGGGGTTATTTTCTTGGTAGTTCTCCCTAAGCTTGGAGCATCGTACTTCTTTTTATGGAAAGCTTCATGGTGTCCTCCTTACTGTGGAATTGGCCCACGAATAGGGTTAGCAAAATTTATGGCTTGAAAGTGACTCTTCTAGTGTGAGATCTTGTTTTGCTTCTGGATCTTTCATTCCTCTTTGGTCGCTCCAGACACGTTGGAAAAATTGTAATTTCCAATTGCAGAACATGGTATTTTGTTGCTCTTACACATTTCGAGAAAGGAATGCAGTTGCTGACAAATTAGCCAATTTAGAGCTTATCTCGTCTTCACTTGTTTGACATGCCGCTCCTTCTATAGATATTTTTTCTCTTCTGCACTCAGATTTCTTGGGCATGCCAACCTACAAGTTCGTCTCCCCTTCTTGATGTGTGATTTTCTTTTTTACCTAATCTTTTTGGATTTTCCTTTTCATTTTGCAGCTTGTCTTGCAAATTCTTACCTTTTAGCTTTATAGAGGGGTTGGGCCTATGTCCACCCACTATTTTTCTTGTATTTTCTTTTTCAAGAGAGGTAAGGTCTATGTCCCCCTTCTTTTTCTTGTATTTTCTTATTCAAGAGAGGTAAGGTGTATGTCCCTCCCTTTTTTTCTTGTATTTTGTTTTTCTTGCTTTATGAGGGATAAGGTTTATATCTCCCGGACTAGATGTAACTTTTTTTTTTATGTCAATAAATTTCTCTTATGCCATCGAGGTTTTCCAAAAATAAATAAATAAATGTGTAAGTATAAATAATAGAAAATTTAATAGAACAAAAGTAATTTTCACTTTACTATTATGAAGTTTTGAGGTTTTCAAAACTTTCAAACATTAAGTTTTTTTCATCCGAGTATCATACCTAAGGTTATGTTTTTCTCCCAGATTCATATACTTTTGTTAGGTTGAAAGTTTGTAACTCCGCTAAAATGTAACGTAACTCTTACATGGACGATGAATGTGCATTCACGTGTCACTTTAGAAGGAAGAAGTTCGATCCTACCCAAAAGCCCAAATCAATCAATTGATTCAAAACTCAAATCAACAACTAATTAATTGATTCAAATCTCAACCCAAACACCCAAATCAATCAATTTTACGTCTTTGTCATTTCCTATGATAGCAATACTAGAGTGGAATTGACTTTGGAGTTTTACCGAATAAAAAAAAAACAATTTCAATTAAGTTTTAAGTTTATTTTTTTAGCAATCTCAAACAGATTTTAAGATGTGTTGTCTCTTTCTAACTGAGCATCACTTAGTTTTCAGCATTTATCATATCTTATTTTCTTACGTAATTCATCTAGCATGACTAGAACTTTATGTTTATGATCAAAACCATTCATATTTTGAATCACTCTATAAACTCATATTTGCAAAACATGAACTAAAAATAAGGTCGTTTAGTCAATGTATTGTAGCACTCATAATGTTTTTACCAATTCCATTCATTTATCTTTATATAATTCAATGACTAAACAACCTTATTTTTAATTGATTTTTTTGTAAATGTGACTTTATTGAGTGATTTAGAATATGAACGGTTTGGATCATAAATACGAAGTACTATAATCAACAACGAACAATTTCGAGTAAAACTAATACTCATATCTTTTGAATAGTCAAGTATTATTCCCCTATAAAATGAAAAGGGTCCGCCGTTTAAGGCCATGTCATATCCACCAACTATATGGATGGCTTTTACATCTTCGTCGTCCTCCACCTCAAATTCTGAAACCTACCACGCTCGCAGCTGTCTCCCCATCAAATTTTACACAACCTTTTACATCTCTTGGACACCCCAATAGTGTGAGCTATGCTCTTTCATTTCATCTTCTTCATCTTCGTCCGCACATAAGGTCATACCAATTTAGATTTTTTTATTACTTGGAAATAAGTTTTAAAAATAAGATTTAGTCATGTACCGTGTCCATGATCTTATAGTAGTAGACAAGTTTACATAATATATAATTAGCACATGTCCACACACAAAGTGTGTATGAATATTTTTTATTTTGGTTTTTAAAATGGAATGAGAGAGTAAGAGAGTGAGAGACCCAGAGAGAATGTGGGAGTGAGGACAGAGGGGGTTTATTTTTATTTTTTATTTTTTAATATTAGAGATGTTAAAACCACATGTGGGTGATGTGTCATAAAAAAAATAACAAACTTTGTGTTCTTGTAATTACTAAATTGCCCATAATTTTTATTTATGGTCAATTTTAATTAGAGGGTTAGACTGATAATTTCCCAAAATTTTAGTTGACAACTAGATTTTTATTAATATGTAGTTTAGATTGAATAAGCAAAGAAGTCATGGCACGTGGCAACGATTAGATGTAGTGCGTTTGCTCATTTGGTAATACAAAGGAATTTCCAAAGCACAACAATCTTGATGAATTAGGGTAAGTGTTCAACTGTGTGATCGGCCTCACAAAAATCACACACAAGCATTTCATACCTGATGAATTAGGGTAAAAGGAAAAGTGAAACGATAAAAGGAAATTTTTAGGGCACATGCTTTCCTGATGAATTCTAATGAATTAGGGCAAGTGTTTAATTGTGTGATCTGTCTCACGAACATCATACAAGCGTTTTATACTACTCACTGGGAAAGTTAAAATCCAAATGAAATATTTTAGGGCACAACAATCGTGATGAATTCTTGGGCATTAGTCTCATGAATGAATGAACCCTTCTATAACATTAAAAGATACTAGGCAGCAAATTATTAACGTTCTTATTCTTTTGGACAGTGAAACAACACATGTGGTCACCACTACTCTTTGATTGGTTACCATGCATGATTCGAAATTCAGAGCATCCAACCGGGGAAGAATCCCGTACCATTTTGTGCTGAGGACGTTGCTACATTCGCCTCATCATTTGGTACTACTGGAGTACTGTTGCAGTAATAGTTAATGGATACTTTAGATGACAGCTTAAAAAATTAAGGCAACTTAATTCATTAATTAACGTTGCAGAAAAATTCATGCGCTTGACAGAATCCCTATAAGATATATGGTTATACCCGATCTGCAATGCATTGTTGTATTGCAAATGCTCAGGGAATCCTTCTAATTGAGCAGCCTGGTGATTGCCATTCCATGATCGTTGATGGCCAGCAGTAATTTCTTCCAACTGCAAAACACGAAAATTTAGACCCAATTAAATTGACCAAATTATTTATCTGAAAAACGTATTAAATGGAATAACTAACAAGATACAAGAATCCATGTGAAGAAACAATTAGATGACAATGTACGGTTGTTAAAAGGAAGGCCTCCATCGTTTGTTGTTAGCACTGGATTGAAATGAACAACTTACTATACTCAAGGCACGTTGAAGGAAGGAATGAAAAGATAGTGTCCAACTTAAAGATAGAATATGACTCGTGAAGAAAACTTTTATATTTCAATCCCCCGAATGGTAGGATTAGAAAAGATATATGTCATTCATATTTAATCCCCTTCTGAACCCCGGCCCTTAGAATAAAAAATCATTCATCTTTAATTACTTTCAATATCCCTTGAATTTTATGTTACCCAATTCATTTCAATCCTAAGCACCAAACAAGCCCAATAGTGTTTTGCATTACTATAGTTATACAATTAAGGATAGGAAACCTATATGATGAGGACTAATTGATTTGGCCTTGAAATATTGTAATCATTTAATGAATAAGTAATTAAGATGTATTATACGACATGATGAATTTCCATTGCATAGAAAACAGAAATGAATAATGGTCAAACAGCTGAGAATACAGCAGGAATTTAGTATTACGTACGTACCTTCCTTCTCAGTCCAGTGTTTGCTTCCAGTAGCATTTCTTCCTGCACAGTTAATTCTTGAAAGATTCGGTAACTTACATACATACATTTATATTATGTATATATATGGGAAGTGTTATTGGCACTCCAAAAATCTCATTATACACTCCTCTCACAAGTGTATTTTTCTTTCCAAATATAGAAAGTCTGGAGTATAGAATGAGATTTTTGGAGTGCTAATAACAATTCCCATATATATATATATATATATATATATATATATATATATATTATGTTGTTTGCAAAATACTTACTTTCCTTTGAAGCTCAGAAATCTGAACATGCATAAATTGGGTCTGCGAACAAATGAAATGTAAATCGAGATTCTCTGTTAAAATTTCGTTTAAATAACTCGCCAACTTTTTCAAGCTTATGGAACAAATTATGAATACCTTCGTTGACCTGATTTTCTTCATCGACACATCTAGTTGATTCTCAAGCTGCTGAAGCTCCTTCGTGCCTAAATGAACCAAATCTTCCCCAAGAAGATGTCTAAAAACATGCCAAGTAAAAAATTTCATGAGCAATATTCCAATTGTGTCGACTCTTTGCATTTTTCATGCGATCATTGAACAAACTTTGATATGTGTATGTATATATATGATCGATATACGTATACCTCTGCGTGCGTTGTAGGGCCTCTACTTTCGTTTTTAGCTTCAAGTATTCTTGGTATCTGCTCTGCTTGTGAACATGCATGGCACAAGTTCAGCTTATGTCAAAAGTCCATAGGGCAGAATTTTGTGGAAGAAATTCCATTACCAACATACAACTTAACCCAACCCCTCGAATTGGTCCCTAACAACAGATTGAGAATAATTGTAACACCGTGTGGCAGTGTTCTAAATGTACTGAAAATTTTCTCCTAGCAACAGATTGAGAATTTAAGAAAACGGATAATATGGGTTGCTTTACCCAACTTATGTAATGCAGGTAATTGATGTTATGCATCTTAAAGCTAATTACAAATGACAAACTTTCGGTAACCTGTTCGTCCTCAGCAGATTGACTTGCTCCCAGTTCTCCATAAGTGCATCTTTGATGCCTCTCAAGCGTCTTCGCTATGCTGAAATGAAACAAAGCAACAATTGTAGGACAGTGATCAGAATGCAAATTCAAAAGAGAAAAGAGCGCATGCATTTTGCACTGATTCAAATGCCAGTAAAGTAAGAGCCAAAAGGCATGCCACAAAATCTGGGAGCTAGATATAATTGATTATACAGTTCCAAATTTTTTAATCACAAGTGATATTACTACTATAAACTATAAAAATAATAGGAAAATATTTAAACTCGAAACACAGTGAGTCAAAAGGCATATCCACCAATACAATCCACCCTTTACAAATTTATGGTTCCAAACTTAAGAACGAATCAAAGGGATAAAGCTAAGCAACATTATATATATATATATAGGGATAGGATCGGACGACACAATTTGGCACACTTTATTGTGGTTTTCATTCTGTAACTTTTTTCAAGGATCTGAACGGTTTGTATTTCAATTCATCATTGCAAAAAAAAAAAAAAAAAAGACAAATCCAACATCATTAAGAGACATTCTTTGTAACGAAAAAAATGGACAAATACGATTCTACAAATAAACACCAAAATGACTACCACTTAATCAAATGGTCATATGATTTCATATTTGAGTGATTTTGACATAGATAATCCTTGAGGGACAAACTAAAATATAGACGGTAAGATTGTTGAAGTACATTATGGAGTGACCCTAAGAAAGTGTGTCAAAAAATGTGTCCCCAATCTTGACCCATACACACACACACACACACACACATAAACGATCTCTAAATGTACCAAATAAATGAACGGTTTACCATGTATATGTTGTTTAGTACTCACATTGTCAATTTGTTCCATACATTTGGATGCATAACTGATTTCCAATTCAAAAGATTTTATGTATGGATGTTCTTCAAATGGAGCTTAAGAAATTAAACAATATCAATTATTAAATTTATACGGTGAAGATAGATTATTCGCAAAATGTAAGATATGTGTAGGAATGCATGTATTGGTGCAAGGTGCGTCTACACCTATATATTTATTCGTTTGAGTTATGCTTTGGTGAAGGGATTTATAAGTACCAAGGGATTTAGGCTAAATATAGCTAGAAAAGTGGACTGCGAAGTATTTGATGAAGGCTTTCGGAATTTTTTACATGATCACTACAAAGACATAAATAATGGATTTGCAAATGACCCTTCTTAATGCATTGTATCCACTCATTTAAAATCCCACAATCTAGTTTTTTATAGTGCATTTCTAACTATAATTAGCCTAAATTCCTAATCCTTGTCTAACTATAGCCTTCAGGTCTTAGGAGTCGCCAGCATTTGCCTTTGTCCACCAATTAACAGTGGTACTAAGAGTAGTGTTTCCATATATATATTGAGGTGAACAATTTTAATGGATTATATTTAGCAATGGAGGATTTCAGGGAATAAAGGAGTACAAATAACATATATTTGAGCAATAAAGAGAAAGTTTGATCAAGGATTGCAATAAAAACTCATGAAGGACAAACAAAAAGCTTTCTTATAACCATAGGGTACACCAAGACTCAACCTTAAGTTATTATGTTTTTGCATTGGTAATGGTTGAGTTAACGGGATATATTCAATATGACATCCTTTGGAATATGCTTTTTGCAAATGATATAGTGTTGATAGATGAAACACATTAGGGAGTAAATGTGAAGCTTAACATTTGGTGTGAAGTGTAGGAATCCAAAGGTCTTCGCCAAATTAAGTAGGTCAAAGACAAAGTATATGGAATGCAAGTTCAGTGGGAATAGGGTCCAAATGAGATAGGGCTGAGGATTGGAGATCAAGAAGTACCAAAGAGTGAACACTTTCATTATCTTGGATTTATCTTGCAAAAGAATGGAAAGTTGGATGGAGATTTCAACCATAGAATACAAGCTAGATGGATGAAGTAGAAGAGTGCACCGGTAATAAGGTTAATAATAAGGTTAATAATACTTTACGACATGGAATGTTGAGCGGTCAAGCATCAACATGTGCAAAAATGAGTGTAGCTGACATGAGAATGCTTCGTTGGATGTGCGAGCAAACAAGAAATGACAAGATTAAGAACGAGGATATTAGAGGTATAGTAAGAGTGGCCACAATTGAAGATAAGATGAGAGAAATCGGCAAAGGTGATTTGGACATGTGAAACGAAGACCTACAAATGTTTTGATTAGAAATGCGATTATGAGATAAAGGCTCAGGCAAAAGGGGTAGAAGAAGACCTAGGAAGACTTGAAAATAGACTTTAACAAAATACATGGAGTACTTGGAGCTAATGGAAGACTTAGCGCAAAACCGAGCACAGTGGCATTCGAAGATTCATACAGCCAATCTCACTTAATGCAATAAGACTTTGTTTGTTGTTGAATATTGTAAATAGTTGGACACTCACCGCGAAGTAACCAATTTGCTAACCATATTATGTGGCCAGTAGGATTATAACAATTGTTCTTTTAATATTCTCCCAAACCATTGTAATCCTCATAATCAAACACCAATTCTCAATTGTGATTATCCCTTACCTATGCCATGGCAGAGCTGGCCGCCTCATCCTTTCCTCCAACCTCTACTATTTTGACCCTATCGACATCCCCTCTCCAACCTCTCGGTCCCCCCCCCCCCCCCCCACACACTTTCAAATCCCTCATATTATTTTTTGTGGAAGACATAGGAGCACCACCTCTGCACATGCCCACTCCTTGTTGCCATGGTCGCATCGGGAAAGAAGAGGATGGATTGGGAGCGGGGTTGATGAGGTAGGTTGGAGGAAGAGAGGTGGGTGGGATTGACGGAGAAGAGAGGGAGGAGGAGGAGACGTGGATGTGGTCGACGGAGGAGAGGAGTAGACGGGGGTGAGATATCGACCACCGACAACGACAAAGGTAGGCAAAGCTTGGTGAGGGAGAAAGAAGGATGTTTGGATACTAGAATATTGAATGTTTGACAACCAATTTTAGTTAAGTTTAAATAAAACACGAGTCACTATTTGATTGTTCCACATAGGATGGTTAGTATAAAGGATCCTGACTGGTGTGGACCCAAGTATCGTCCATTACCGCTAAGTACTATAACCTTGATTCTGAGCACTTGCAGCTTACATCCTTATCAAAGGGCTATGTTTCTTGAACCAAAAAGAGGGCTACGTTCCTATTTTCTAACTCTACAATCGCTCGTCAATTCTATAAAACATACCGTTAAACAATTTGAATTGATTTGGGAGCAGCCTCTCCATAAATGGGGGTAAGGCTAGCCGACATTCACCTCTCCTAGACCCTGCGTAAAGCGGGAGCCTTGTGCACTGGGTACGACCTTTTTTTTTTTTTTTTTAAACAATTTGAATTGATCATATCAATCCTATCATACGTTTAGTTTAGCACCTTCTAAGGTACCGATTTAAAGATATGATAACACATCTAACGTATATTTGTATTACAAATTTGCAAGCCTTTCCCCTATGATTGTATGACTTAAAGCTAAAATCTCATGAAAAATGAACTCATCTGAAATTCGACAATGAAATGAATAGAAGCAAACAATTCCTCTATTATAAGTCACCCTTTTACCTCCCCAAATAGGACTTGGATTCTCTGCTAACATTTTATATTGTTTTTTATAAAAATAATAAGACAAAAAAAAATAGTAATATAAAATATTGACGTGGTTTAACCGTGACCACACAAACAGGAGGGCACGAGGAGGGCACCGAATTGGGAGGGCAGAGAATCCAAGTCCCCCCAAATATGCATCCAAATCCCCTAAAATTTAATTACGTAGCAAATTTTTGTTAGTATTAAAAAGTGCTTAAAAATCACTGGACTCCAAATAAGAACAGACGAACAGAATCCCACAAAAATTCCTATAAAAATAGGATAGGATAAAGGACAAGCAGTTTAACAAATATTTTTATACTTTTTATAAGCTCTTGGATCTAACACTTCTAAGTAAAAATTAATTAAGATGACTACTAAGACGTGGCAAAGACACGAAAACAAAAATAAACTTCAAATGAAATATTTAGATAAATTTGTGAAATAGATCCAGCCTCATCTTCCTCCTTTACCGTTTAGATCTGCAACTCTCTAACAACAAAAAAAATGTCTGCAATATTGAAGAAATTCATCTTTGGCCTTTGATGCAGTGAATACTTCTTAACATGGCTATATAATACTGTTAACAGGGGCTAACAAGAAATCCAAACAATAATACATCCCTTCCAAAAATTTCTTTTAACTGGATCTGACTAAAATTTGTCATATATATTGTAGATATTCAGAAAATAGAGATATATATATAAAGGGTGCGTACATACCTAGGGCCGCTGCAGAACTCATAGAGCTTTCCGCTGGTGGAGAAGACGATGAGAGCAACCTCAGCATCACAGAGAACTGAGAGTTCGTACGCCTTCTTTAGCAGCCCATTCCTTCTTTTTGCAAATGTTACCTGTCGATTTATCTTATTCTCGATCCTCTTCAACTCCACCTTCCCTCTTCCCATTCCTCTTTTTAACTTATTATATTATAAAAATATATTTCAGTGATTGCATACATATCAAATTATTATATTATGTTACTAGGTTTTGTTTTCCCTTATTGATATTCGTGTTCTCTAGGGTATGCTAAGTTAGGCTTTTGAGAGAGAGAGAGAGAGAGAGAACTTATGGGGAACTTTTGTTACCTCCTTGTTGGGTGTCTTTTTAAGTTTTCTTTTGAAGATGAAGTAGACCATTCACAATTTTCACAGTTTATTACGTAAAAAAGTGACAGCAATGTCGACTCCATCGTAGACATTTTCAACTTAGTTTTTACGTGTCGATGAGAGAATGTCTTGGGAAAGCTAACTCCAGCTTCACTCACAAAAACTTACTTACCTAACCAAGTCTTATAATTTAATTCGAGTCACTTCTTAACCTCTTGAAATTTAATTTGTGTCTCACTAATTGCTATGCCTTTATCATCAAAGTCCGTCAACAAATTCATTAAAATTGTAATTATGTGGCCCAACTGAAACTGATTGTTGTTCAGCGTGTCACTAAATTTTTTTTGTTCATAGTGTTTTTTTCTTCTTCTTATTTTGAATAAAAATTCGACTTGTTAGTAATTTTTCAGCCTCAGGGTAGTTAAGCAGCGGGTCTTATTTGTACCACAAAAACAGTTTTGATGGGTTTATTTATGGATTTTAATGGTTGGAGAAAAAGTGAGATATTAGTTGGGTTGAAGTCTTGTAAACAATAATTGGCAAAATTTAAGTTTCTAGGACTAAGTTTCAAGAAGTGATTAAATAAACCTACTTGGATGCCCACCGTATTGGAATATGTATGGCTCACGGTAGTTATTTTCATTGCCGCAATTGGCCCCTTGGATGCCCACCGTATTGGAATATGTATGGCTCAAAAAGTCACACATTTCACCAATCAATACTTGAAATTCATAACTTGATAACTAAATTTAAAATCAAATTACTTTCTCTGTGAGAAATTATTTCACTTAAATAAAATAGAAAGAAAAGGCTTCTCAAAACCTACTTTATTTAGATCAGTCTATGATTTTCTGAAACCAAGTGCTATGGCTCAAATTCATAGTCAATCTTATTGCCAATTTTAATAGGAATAGTTGACATTTGAACCCAATTTTTTTTAATTATTTTTATATCCGTAATAGTGCGAAAAGGACTCCAAGTTATCCAAGAATAGCGGCTTTGAGTTTCTCGACCCTTTGCCCTAGCTAAGATAACAAATGAGGCTTAGGGTCATTGGATATATTTAGTAGGGATAATATGAGGGAAACCAAATTTTTAAACCAAATGATGTGCTATCAATAAGAAACAAGCATGTTAATCGACACATAGTTAATAATCCAATTATCTACAACCACATCATTTAGTTTTCAAATTTGATTTAAACAATAGCAATACCCATATAACACTTTCTTAAAAGAAATGAGCTAAAGTGAGACACAGCTTATGAGTACGTACATAGTGTAAAGTAACTAAACAAAATGCAAGAAATAAGTGAAATTTCGTATATTATACTATAGACTAGGGGTGGGCACGGGTCAGGCCGGGCCGGGAATTACATTTTCTAATATAGGAACCGGAACTAACCCGGCCTATTTCAAACGGACCGGTTCGGGCCAGGTCCACGGGTCCTTTGTTTTTTTTTCCGTTTATTTATAAATAAAATAAAATAAAAAACTCAAATTTGCACATATTCATTCCCAGCACAGATTCACTCCCTAGATTTTGCACAAAAGAAGACTAGTACTTTCTTCCAATGAGCAGAGTAGCCTCACTTCTCTGGTTCACTAGCCTATAGCCAGAAAAACCAAATGGTTCTGCAATTAATATATCGTAGGAAAAAGGGAAATGTATAGCCTTATGGTAAAATTCCTTTGTTTTTATTCCTAGTTAAATTGCAATAGCTTTAAGGGGCATTCGTAGGGATGGGCAACGGTTATGGCGGACGGGTAACCGCAGTTACTTACCCATAACCGTTTAAGCTTTTACCCGCATAACCGTTTACCCATTGGGTATTTACATAAACGGCTATACCCATACCCATAACCGTTTATAAACGGTTAACCCTACCCATAACCGCATACCCATTTAACCATAACCGAGTACCCGTTTATGCATTTTTAACCCGTTTACTCTCTTTTTTTTTCATCCATCTACCTATTTTTTTAACAACCTGAAAATTAAAAAGAAATTTGTCATAATTTTATTTTTCTAACAATTAAATACCGTTATAAATACATTTAACATGAATTTTTGTATTAACGGCAATATCATTTATGAATATATGCGATGTCTCCCAATTATTTGACTGTCAATCTATTACAAGAATCATGCATGGTTGTAGGTTAATTAATATTCTTGTATACATACATATATATATATATATATATGTGTGTGTGTGTATGTATGTAAGTACGCATCAGTCTGCTAATAAGCTGATTTGATAAAAATTTGAAACATATGTTCATCGATCGAAGCCATTTAATTGATTTCTAATTTTTGGGTCAAATACTTAATGAAAACATGAGGCCAATTAAATATATATATATATATATATATATATATATATATATATATATATATATAGGTACGCATCAGCCAACAATAACATGTTTCTAAAAGCTCAAGGTAATCATTATCTTGAATTGGCCAAAGCTCCAAAAGACTCCAGAACAAAACTGTTGAACACTCTAATGTTTTAGCACATTCAATCACATATATTAAATATTGGCCCGTTCTATCAACTATGTTTTTCTCTCAAGTGAGGCATATATATATTATGGCCCTTTATAACCAAATATGTTTCGGGATAATAAACTTAGCTAGAAACTAATTTTTTTTTTTAGTTTTACATATATTAAAAAAATGGTTGAATGGGTACCCGTTTATAACCGCGGGTAAAACCCATAACCGTCCATTTAAATTTCACGGGTAAACGGTTATACCCATAACCATTTATTTATTTAAACGGTTACCCATAACCGTAACCGTCAAATTTAAATGGGCGGATAACCACGGTTACCCATAACCAATGGGTATTTGCCCATCCCTAGGCACTTGTGCCCTAAAAAAAACGGATACAATTGAGGCAAGCTTAAATATGGTTATGGTGTCAATTTACAAAATAGTGAAATGAAGAAGGCTGCATGCTTGTTCTAGAAATGTGCATCAGTGACTGCGATTAGATGAGGGAGCAACACTTTCAAATACCAATTTCAAAGGATAATACAATTGAGGCAACCCCATTTCCACATGCATCGAAAAAGAATACGAGAATCCTAATTTCAAAAGCATAATACAGAAATCTGAGGCACCTATGCATTTCCACTTTCATTTAACACTTCCAAATACCAATATTAAAGTTAAATAACAAAATCCCAAACAACAGAAATTGCAAAGCCGAAATAACAACAGAAGTAATAATATTTCAGTACATAAAATGGAGATTTGAGTTTGTGGGATATGAAATTTATGTTTAAGACAATAAACCCAGAATTTATTTGGAGTATGAATATGCAATTTGAAATTAATTAGAGGGACCCTAATCAAAATTTAAAACTTGATTAAACACTAAGAATTTGCTTCTGAATCGCACGAATAGTTCAAACCTTTTACCTGAGAATGAATAGGCTAGCTGCTACGACGAGAGAGAGAGAGAGATTGCAAATTCAAAATTGGGGCTTTGGTAGCTGGCCAAGTAAAAGAATCTAGGCTGGTAGCATCGTAACAGTGTCCTTAACGGCAGTGATGGGGTGATGGTGGTCGCGACAATGGGGGTGTTATCGAAGATGAGAGAATCGAGGTTCTGGGACCTGGGTTCTCTGGGTCCTGGGATGTCGTTGAGAATGATGGCTAGATGGGTAGTGCCGTTGTGTTGGTCGCGGCGGAGGTGATGGGCTGGGTTCTCTAGGATGTCGTATAAGTCGAGGGAGTTGAGGAGGGAGTGGTGGATGGTGGTGGAGATGTGAGACTTGAGAGTGAGACTAATTATGGAAACCTGGATGACTTGGGTACCCTAGAAACTAACGATTCAGATTGGATGGTAGGTTATCATTCAATTTGGACCGTTCATTATAATTAGAAACGGATCGGTTCGGGGACCCATTTTTCCTGGGTTTAGGACTCGGCCACCCTGTAAATGATACGGGCTCGCCCCGCCCTGCCCCGTTTATTTTCTCACACATTTGGAACAGGCCCGTACCCGCCTTGAACCTACATTACCCGCCCCGACCTGCGATTCCTCTACTCGTTTGCCCACCCCTGCTATAAACAATGTTCTAAAAATCGGCCTAGGCAGCTGCCTAGGCGCTGGGCGGAGGTGTGCTGATGCGATTAGGTCTGAATCGTTAAGAAAAATCGGGGAGCTGTTAGGCGCCCGCCTAGGCGCTCTTAGGCGGCCTAGGCAGTCTAGGCGGAGTGAAATGGTTTCCTGGGAAGAAATTTCAAACAGAAACCCAAAATCGCAAACTCAAATTTGAACTTGAAATTAACATGCAAAGCATGGGTTAAGCTACCTAAGTTTCGAACGAGACTAAGTCGAGCTCATGTGACCCCAAGTTTCAACGGGTCCCTCGCCGGAGCTCCACGCCAGAAGCTCAATTTTCAAAGGTTGTAGCTCAATTCCATTATAGCAACTCTCACCGAGAACCCCTGCTTGGATTCTCCTACTTTCCATCACAGAATTTAACATGTAGAGGTATCATAAGGATCCCCAAGTTGCGCAAGTCTTGCATTTGGTGGTTTGGGGTCTCAATTTAATTGGATTTTTTGGTGATGATGCATGGGGCTCTCTTTGGCTACGATGGTTTAGAAAGAAGGCAGAGAGTTCGAAATGAGAGAGAGAGCGAGCTGTAATCTAAGAGGAAAAGATGATTTCGACAGAAGGCAGAGAGTTCGAAAAGAGAGAGAGAGAGAGAACCGGTTTTCAAAAACAAAAATGATGGTGATGTGTGAGTGTAAGAATTGGTGGTTGAGTGTGTAGGTTTAGAGAGAGAGTGAGAGAGTGACGTGAGGGAGGTGAGAGAGAGATGGGACCGGTTGATGGGGAATGATGCATGCTCTGACCGGTTTTGGTGCTCCAAAGTTCAAAGTAGGACACTAATAAAATCATAAATAAAAGAGAGAGGATTTCAGGGATGATACCAATGGGCGTTGTTTCGTTAAGTGATAACTAGCATGGCTTCCTAGTAGTTTTATAATTAACCATCAAACCCACTACGTCAGATTTTTACTTTTATTTTTTTAAAATTAGATATAATCATTCAAAATGTCTTAAGTTATATGGTATATATGCTTAATATGTTTTTAAATTTTAGACTTTGTTGGATACTCTTTTTGTATTTTATCATTCTTTTATTATCTTATCAATGGATTTCATACAAGTATAATTTTTTTATGTGTCAATATGCATTTTTTTACAAGATATACAATAAATTAACCTAAATCCGCCTAGGCGCCCGCCTAGATCTCGCCTAGTTGGCTAGGCACTAGGCGCTAACTCGCCGCTCGACTAGCACCTAACGGTTTTTAGAACCTTGGCTATAGATAAAAATAATCCTAATTAAGGGCTCATTTGGAAGTAGTTTTAAAATGATTGAAAGCTCTTGGTTTTAGGTTCCAAAAACGCTTTTAACTGCTTGTTGAAAGAAGCCCTGGATATGTGCTTCTTGCAGGAAGCACTTCAAGTGTTTTTTAAGATTCACTTGGATTTTTACTAAATATTGGTTTCAAAAACAATTTTCACCAAAAACGTTTTCAGTCATTTTAAAAACATTTCAAAACGAGCCATGACTTTAATTATGTTTCACTGTATTTCTAGAAGATTAAAAACTAAAGCACTTGTTCTCCACGAGGTGAAATTAATCCAATATTGTAAGTCGCCGAATATTGAGTTTGGTCTATTATCTTGTGATGTATTTATTGACCATGGTTATGGTGGATTCTAAAATGCTACTTAGTGATATATCAATGGTTAATTTGCAGTTCAACAAAAAGCCGCAGGTGTTGTTTTCAAAGGGGGTCCATTGAAACGACGCACGTCATCACACGGAGTTATGGACTGGCCTTTTCCTACCAGGCCCAAGAAAAGACACAATGACTGATGGTAACAGAAGTAAATAGACCACCTCAACACGTGTCAGACTCTGAAACCCAAAAGTACACAATTTTGAAGAATTCGTGGTCGTAGTACTGAAGGATTGAAATTTGCCAACAGGATTCTCTTCAAATCTTTTGGTGAGGATTATGGGGATTCGTAAATCGTATCCGTTCATTATACATTATGCGGTCAATTTTTATCAGGTACTATTTGTATTTAATTTTAAATAAAAATATTTAAAATGATTTATAACCGAATAATGTACGATAAACAGATATAATTCACAAAATTCAAGCGAGGATTCGGATTCTGAAATTTGAACTAAATTCGGCCCCACAAACGTTCACAATTTTTAAGTGTTGTAAGCTCATAAGAGAGGCCGGCCCAAAGGGCCAAAAACATTTGGAAGACCTAATAAATGCAATTGGGCTGAACCCATTTATCCCATGTCAGCCCAATGTCTGTCTCCAATCAATAGAATTTGAGTCAATAATAAAAGGTTTATTCAATCACAAATGGTCCTTTATTATTGTAAAAACATAATTTTGGTCCTTTATGTTTTAAATCAATCAATTTCGACTGTCTACGTTCTAAAAACTAAAAAAGACGTGATTCATGGGAAGAAATAGAAATCACAAGGATATCCGATAATTTGTTATAAAAACTGTTATTAACATTCTAAAATTTTCTCCTTAGTAAAAAAGAAAACAAATATGAGTGGAGTATGACTACTTTATATTGCTAATACAATTTTTTTCCGTCTATCATACACCTAATTTTCTCACTTTTAGTGGAATTTATCACATCTTTAGTCAACATTTTTTTATTAAAACGATTTCAAACGAAAGAGAGATCGACCTCAGAACATTAGATGAATATATGAATATTCTTAACAAGTTAAACTATAAGTTCTCTGCGTTTTTTATCATCGATAAATAATATTAACTTGTGCGGACCAAAAATGGAAAATTGGAACTTCAAGTGTATCTATAATGCCTAAATGTATGGCCAACACTATTTTAAGTGATTCGAAATTAAACGATAACACAAGAGGACATTAAATGCTTCTCTAAGTCATATTGCTCAAAACAAGCTAGGAGACACGTACGACGTCTTTGTTGGGAATAGTAAGCAATTTTGTTTTTCAAAGTGACATATTGGAGCAATGTCTTTTCAAGAGACAAGAGGGTTCGAATTTGGATAACATAATGCAGATACTTTTAGGTGGTAGAGCACTATGTATGTAGCTAGTTTGGCCACGTTTTGATTTTAGCATGGCTTATATATCTTTCTTTAAGATCTCTTGAATAATTTCATTTGAGCGATATTTTTGCAAATATTTTAATGGTTCAAATAATTTATATATAATTTTTTAAACATATGATATTTTGTCTATGCTAAGGAAGAAAAATGGGCTAAGCCTTACAATGAGCTAATCAATAATAATTTGGTTTGAATTTGCCTTTAGTAATAATCGAACCTTAAGAGCTCTCACTTATAAGTGAAAAAAAAATCACCAGATGTAAAAATTAGCCGACCATACTAAGCAGCCGACCAACTTATATTTTAGTTTACCATTCACTAATTATCCTTGTAAAAAATTAGATAAATTCAAAATCATCAAGACATTCAATTATAGTTAATATAATGAGAATACGGTTTTCAAAGAAATGCTAAATGTCTTCGATTAATCTAACAATTACATAGTTTCAAATTTGGGTGACTGTTCGTATAAATTAATCTTCAAGAGAACATAAAAAATATACAATTAGATTGTTGTACATTGTAGAGTGAGCCTTAAAAAATCTCTCAGTTGCAGCTCTATATGTGTGCACTTAGGTACCGTTTGGTACGCAGACGGGACGGAACAGGACAGGACGGGACGAGACGGAACAGATGATGTAAATGTTGAAAAAGATAAGGAGAAATTTTGTCATAAAATGTTATAAATTTGTGTTCCACGGATGTGGAACGGGTCGTTCCAGGGGGGAGAGGTGGAACGAAAAATCAGCCAAATTTCGTCCCATGAGACAACCCATTCCACAGTTTTTAGGCGCACCAAACGTGGGACGAAACGGCTCGTCCCGTTCCGTCCCGTCCCGTCCCACGTACCAAACGGTACCTTAGTTCTTCTTGTAGTTCAAATGTTCAGACAAAGTTATTAAAAATAAAAGAAAATATTATAAAGGATTGTTTCACATATAGTTCATAAAAATTCATGCAGTTGGGTTCCATGCACTTCCAACAATTCTTATCTTATCTAATTTTTTTCTCTTTTCTAACAATACTTTTGGGTAATTGCGTAAAGCCCAGGTTGATTGAGATTTTGAGAGGAGAATATTGCTTGCCAGCAATGAGACTTGTGGACACTGTGGCGGTATGGCCTATGGGGTGAGAATGGGGGACATTTTAGGGTTCTGTCCCATACTGTCTAAGCAACTTAACGCAAGGTTTTGTTTAGTGGGGACTTCAATTGGGCCTTTGTTCCCCTATAATCTTAAGACTCTAAACCTTGTTAATCGGTATATTATCTTAAGAAAGCCTTCATTTTTGCATTAGCTTTGAATTTTGAGGTTTTTCCACCATATTGTGTATGAGATATGATCCCGTGTTTGAATTTTGAGGTTCTTTTACTATAGATTGTCAGAATTCAGCCGTGTAAATCTAATAATCCATTGCACCGGTGCATCATAACAATTTTGTGACTTTTGATCAATGTGCAAGACTGCAAGTCACACACACCATATGAAATCAAGGTAAGTTTTAGAATGCATGGTGCACAATAAAGAAAGCTACAAAACATGCTGAGATGAATCTATCAGAGATTATGCAGGATTGGCTAAGAGAGAATACAGACGGAAAATTGTGAGTCACGACAAGCATATTGTCTCCTCTCTCTGACCCATTAGGCAGTACTGCATAATTCGGATCCTAACAGTCGGCCTAACACGCCATATTTTTGTTGGCTAGACCAATCAAATTTGAGTTTTTGTTGGTGTGGGACAATAACGCATTTCAGATAAGAGGCAAATATAAGTTACAAGTCCTCCTGGAAAATGCGATTGAGCTGATTGCTGGCAAATGCAGAAATTGAGCTTATCTGGTAGTGGAAAATGGGGGTAGATTTATCATGCATGGCGAGATAAGTGAATTCATTGGTATTGTGCATATTTGGTCGTAAACATGCGCGTGTGCTCACACCCACACGCACACTGCCGGAATGCCCCAAACACCAAGGAATGGGAGAGACTACATTTTTTTATTTCAGTGGGCGGGCCAAATCAATTGACTACACCAAGGAGTTCCAAAAGAGAAAAGTAAAAGATGAAAGCTGTGCTGCATGTCTGCTTCTTTAGCATTAAAAGTTAAAGGGCCTCTCCCACAATACTCCTTTTTGATAAGAGATTATCCCTTCTTTTTTCCCTGGTGGGGCTTGGACAATAGAGATTTTTCAATGAGTTGAAAATACGGACCGGTACATCAAGTATATTAATATAATTAGTTATAGATTTTTTGTTAAGTTTCTAATCAATTGTGGATTATTACACGTGATATATCGAACCGTCTTCCTAACACATTGAAAAATTCTACTTCTTTGAATACTTCCCTTCATTTTCCATAGAAATCCAAAGAAAAGTTTGTCTAGCCATTTTAAGTTACAAGGTGATCCACTGAGATGATTACATATGTGCCAGAAATTAGACTAAGATCACATCACCCCTAGTGCATTGGATTGTAATTGTGCATGCATGCTTTCTAGGAAGAGTAGTGGTAGTTCACACATGTGATTTATAAGAAGAGTATTATAACGGTTATTCACGCATCAATGCATGTGCACATGCGTGATTAACTGTGCATAATATTTTTCTTGTCGTTACAAGTTTGAGGCTGGTCAACCAACAAATCTGTAGTTGATTACTGACACTGTTTAGTATAGTTTTCTAAACCAACTTCTATTAGGATGCATTAGTGTTCAAATTCCAATCCTTGTAACTACTTTCTCTGAATGTAAAACCAAGACTTTAAATGAGAGGAGGCAGCAAGATATTACTGGGCCATAGAAAAATCTAAGCCAGTAAAAAATTACTTGGCCAACAATAAACTTTCATTTTATTTTATATTAAAGAGTGACTTCCAAGCACAGAAAAGTTTGGTAGCATCTACCAAATTCTCCAAACCTGTAATGATATGCACAAAATAGTCAGCAAAACACTAAACACTACATGCCTATAGCCCCCATAGGCCATAGGCAACACCCCACTTGAGAGCCAATTCCCCATCTCCTCATCCTAAAGATTAGAAGCCCTAGAATCCAAGGAAACACATATCCTTTGCCCTTTCCCACCATCCCCAGCACAAACTCCTCTGGTTTTAATTAACTCAGTGCTGACTCATTACAAGGATAAATGTGAAAGCTTTTTCCTTCCTTCGTAGTAAATGCCCCACTCAAAGAGAATGACTTGTTATACCATTGGAAACATATTTGATATTTCAGATCAATAATATGATATCATGTGTTTTAAGTTTCTCATATCATATCGCATTATTAATTTGAAAGATAGCATCATTTCAACGTCTTTGTTTCGTAATAGTCTTTCTCCTTTGAAAAACCTCCAAAAACACACAATCATATAGAGTTGAAATGCATACTTATATAGACTAAAAAGCACATGAGTTGATTATTTTAAAGCCAGCTTCCCCACTACTAGCAATCATTTCAAACCCATAAGTCTCTCCACAATCTCACAAAACCCTCCTTTTATCTCACAACTCTTCCCTCCCCTTTAATACCGTCAACACCAGTCACAAATTCAAACAAGCTTTACCTGCACACCAAAAAAAAAACCCCACATATTCTTATTACACAAATTCAATTTGAAAATTTCACAGACCTCAAACATGTCCATGATTAGTACAGGGGTGCTTTCAGCAGACCCCGGAGCTGATAAGATACACAAGAAATTGTTCCACCACAGGAACGACTCCGGCGAGCTCGATGTTTTTGAAGCTGCAAGGTACTTCTCAGGATACAATGAAGCTCCCAGCAGCCATAAAAACAACAAGACATCGGCATTTTCGCAGAGGATGATGAAAGAAGACAGATCGTCATGGAGAGGAGGCAGAATCAGCCTTGACATGCCTATCAGACACATGCTCCATCATCCTCAGCAAAACCCTAATCACCATAACCACGTGGCGATGGAAAAGCAAAGCAACATCAAAGACAAGAAGTACAAGCAACCAAGCTCTCCAGGCGGGAGGCTGGCCAGCTTCCTGAATTCTCTATTCAACCAATCGGCGTCCAAGAAGAAGAAGTCGAAATCCAGCGCCACACAGTCCATGAAAGATGAGGAGGAGAGCCCGGGTGGGAGAAGGAAGAGGAGGAGCAGCATTAGTCATTTTCGAAGCTCTAGCACCACGGATGCCAAGTCCGTGTATTCCTCATCCAGTTCAGGATTTCGAACACCTCCACCTTATAGCCATGCTCAAATGGTAGCCTCCAATAGCTACAAAGATTTGAGAAGCTATTCGGATAATCACGAGCAGCAATATCAACAGCAGCAGCAGCAGCAAACGGTTTCCTTATCAAAGTACAATACGAACTTCGATGAGAAAAGATCATCAAACAAAGAACTGACTTGGTTGGATCATGAGAAGTTCAAATTATCGGAGAAGTATAAGATTAGTTCCGACCAGGACCACAAGGGTTTGCTCAGGAGGCTCAGTGAGGTTGTTGATGACGAGCGGGAAGATGAAGGTGCAGAGAGTGATTCGAGCTCTGATCTTTTCGAGCTGCAGAATTATGACTTGGGTTATTACTCGAGCGGCCTTCCTGTGTACGAAACTACAAATGTAGACAACATCAAGATCAGATCAGTAACACCAATTTCCAATGCCTCATCCTAAAACCTACATTTGTGTTGGATTATGCATATGTGGTTGAGAAAGGAATTAAAATTTCCTACATTTGTCTTTTTAAGTTCTCTTATCTTAAACTTCCATTGGCCTTTTTTCTATGTATGTACAGTTGAGAATGTTTGTTTTCTGCTTTTACTTTGCTTTTGGAGATATATATGTATATGTTAAGATTTTTAGTATACTTGTATCTTATATTTCTTGATTTTTTAAAGATTCTTATATTTCTTGATTTTTTAACAGTTAGATGTTAAAAGTTAATGCTTTACTTAAACTGATTCTGCTTTACTGAAACTGATTATGTGTAAAAGGGCTAACTGTTGCCTTTATCAGTCGACCCATTCTCTTTATCAGTCGACCCATTTACTTCAGTCGGCTTATGTATTGAGCCATATATATATCATAAATATCTAAATGAAAATATAGATCTCTGTTTTTACAAAAAGCATCAGCCCTCTGTTTCCAAAGCTCTCTGCACTCTGTTTCTTTGATTTTCAATCTTTATCATTTTATTCAAGTTTTATTAATGATGAAAGATTGTCTAAATACCAACATGGTATCAGAGCCAATCTGATCAAAGAGTGGGGCGTTTTTTTTTATTATCAAAAAGGGGGGAAATTCTAAGTGAAACCCTAGAATCAAAATTTTTCAAATTCATGGCTGGTTCAAGTAGCAGTGGTGAGATTTGAACTCCTATCTTCAGTGGAGTAAACTACGACTTCTGGAGGACAAATTTGAGAACAATTTTTTGTATCTCATGATTTGTGGAGCTTGATTGAAGATGGCTATGTTGTACCTCCAAGCACTGTGGTTTTGACAGAGACTCAAACAAGGGAGTTGAAGGTAAACATCAAGAGAGATGCAAAAGCTCTTGGGGTCATCCAAAATGCTATCTCAGATGAAATTTTTCCGAGAATCTCAAATGAGACAAGTGCCAAATCAGCTTGGGATGTGCTGGAGAAAGTCTACAGAGGTTCTACTAAGGTAAGGGTTGTCAAACTCCAATCTTTGAGAAGAGATTTTGAGTATATAAGAATGAAAGATGATGAATTGCTAGATGATTACCTGAGTAGATTGTCTGAGATTATTAATCAAATGAAAAGCTATGGTGAAATCTTGTCTGATGAGAGAATAGTTCAGAAGTATCTAATTAGCTTGCCAAGAAAGTATGACAACATAGTTTCAATCATAGAGGAGACTAAGGATTTGTCAACTTTGAGTGTTGAAGAATTGATTGGTTCTCTCAAAGGTTTTGCTCAGAGATTATCTAGGCATGACAACAATGATGTAGAAAATGCTTTCCAAACACTTACAGTGAATCCAAAAACTCAAGCTAGTTCAAGTCAAAGCAAAGCCAACTCCAACAAGAATTGGAAAGGCAAAAACAAAGCGTGGGAAGGAAAGGGTAATTTTGAAGAGAAGAAAAAGGTTGAGAAGAGTTTGTATGTTTCAAAGTGCAAAATTTGTGACAAAGCTCATTCCAGTGAATGTTGGTTCAAAGGAAAAGTGAAATGCCACAAGTCTAGCAAATTGGGGCATATGCAAAAGGATTGTACCTACAAAGATAATCAGCTAGCTCACTACACCAAAGCAGAAGATGAAGAGACCAATATGTTTTATGTTGGTCATGATACAACCGTCCAATAAGAAGCTAAAGTTTGGTTTGTGGACAGCGGCTGTAGCAATCATATGACGGCGAATAAGAACATTCTCCATAATGTTGACACTACAAACCTAACCCGAGTGAAGATGGGAAATGGGCAGCTAGTCGATACATTGGGAAGAAGTACTATTGCCGTGCATACGAAGAATGGAAAGATGTTCATCAAGGATGTCATGTTAGTTCCTGATTTAAAGCAAAATTTGCTAAGTCTTGGACAACTCATTGAGCATGGCTACTACTTATATTTTGGAGACAATACTTGCAAGATATATGATAGGAGGAATCGTCAACAACTCGTGGCTAAGATTGAGATGAGGAAGAGTAGAAGTTTTCCACTCACAATTGAGTATGCAACTCAATCTGCATTCAAGATGGAAGTGCAAGAAGATTCAAAGCTATGGCATAAAAGGCTTGGCCACTTGAATTTTCAAAGTCTCAAGAAGCTACAAGAAAAAGAAATGGTGCATGGGTTGCCGAGTATCCAAGAAAATGAAGAAATCTGTGAAGGGTGTGCACTTGGGAAGCATCATAGAGATTCATTTCCACATGGTAAAGCTTGGAGAGCAAAAGTTCCATTGGAATTGATTCATACAGATGTTTGCGGACCCATGAAGACCTCTACTCAAGTGGGAAACAAGTATCTTCGTGGATGATTATTCCAGAATGACTTGGGTATACTTTCTAAGACAGAAATCAGAAGTGTTCTCAATCTTCAAGAAGTTTCAAGCTATGGTTGAGCGACAATCTGGGTATCTAATCAAAGTTCTTAGAAGTGACAGAGGAGGAGAGTATACATCCACAAAATTTGATAAGTTTTGTCAAGATATTGGCTTGGAAAGACAACTTACTGTCAGCTACACTCCACAACAAAATGGAGTAGCTGAGAGAAAAAACAGAACCATAGTCGAAATGGCTAAGGCAATGTTACATGACAAGGGAATACCTCAATATTTGTGGGGTGAGGCAGTTAATACAGCGGTCTACTTGATGAATAGGCATCCAACAGTGGCAGTTGAATATAAGACACCATTTGAGGCATGGAGTGGCAGAAAGCCTTCCGTGAATCATTTGAGAGTGTTTGGGTCAATCTGCTTTGCTTATGTTCCGAAAGAACTAAGACAAAAACTTGATGAGTCAAGTGAAAGATGCATTTTCGTAGGCTATGCTTCATACACAAAAGGGTACAGACTCTACAATTTAAAAAGGAAGAAAGTTGTGGTTTGTAGAGATGTTCTTTTTAGTGAGAAATCTTCGTGGGATTGGAATAAAGCAACCATCCGAGAGGAATCTGCACAAATCAGAATTGAAGAAGAAAATCAACCAAATGAAGAGGAAATTGAGCCAGAAATTCCACAATTATCACCTGAAAACAGTCCTCAAGCTCACTCTCCTACACTTTCAAGTCCAAGTTCAACGCCGGTTCGGTTAAGGAGCTTAAATGAAGTCTATGAAAGCTGCAATTTTTGTGTTGAAGAACCAGAAAACTTTGATGATGCAGTGAAAGAAGAGACTTGGAAGGCTGCAATGCAAGAGGAGATCAATGTCATTGTGAAAAACAAGACATGGGAAGTAGTGGACAGACCTTGTGACAACTCCGTCATTGGAGTGAAGTGGATTTATAAGACTAAGCTCAATCAAGATGGTTCCGTTCAAAGGAACAAAGCTAGATTGGTAGCAAAGGGTTATTCTCAGAAACCCGGAATTGATTTCCAAGAAACATTTGCACCGGTAGCTAGGCATGAAACAATCAGAGGCCTTATTTCCGTAGCTGCTCAGAAGGGGTGGTTTCTACACCAACTTGATGTCAAGTCGGCTTTCCTAAATGGAGTCCTAAAAGAAGAGGTGTTTGTTGACCAACCTCAAGGATTTGTTCTTAAAGGACAAGAGCACAAGGTGTATAAACTTAAGAAGGCACTTTATGGCCTGAAACAAGCTCCGAGAGCATGGTATGGAGAGATCGACTCATATTTCAATGAAAGAGGTTTTCAAAGAAGTGAGAATGAACCTGCCCTCTATGTCAAAACAGAAGGTATTTCAGATATCCTTATTGTTTCCTTATATGTTGATGATTTGGTTTATACTGGAAGTAGTCATAATATGATCTTGAATTTCAAGAATGACATGATGAGGAAATATGAGATGAGTGATCTAGGCATGTTGCATTATTTTTTGGGAATTAGTATCATTCAATCAAATGATGGTATCTTTATTACTCAAAAGAAATATGCAAAAACACTTCTAGAAAAGTTCAAAATGGTTGGTTGCAAGCCTGTTGCAACACCTCTAGTTGTGAATGAAAAGTTTCAAAGAGAAGATGTTAGTGGTGATGCTGATGAATCTGTGTATAGAAGCCTGGTTGGGAGTTTGTTGTATTTGACAGCGACTAGACCCGATGTTATGTATGTTGCAAGCTTGTTGTCCAGATTTATGCACAAGCCTACTTGCATTCACTATGGAGCTGCAAAGAGGATCCTAAGATACATACAAGGTACACTTGACTTTGGTATTATGTATGAAAGGAATGTTAAGCCCAAATTGTATGGGTTCTGTGATAGTGACTGGGGAGGTAGTGTGGATGACTTGAAGAGCACATCTGGCTATACTTTTACATTAGGGACTGGTGTATTCTCTTGGGCATCTAAGAAACAGAAATCAGTTGCACTATCAACGGCAGAGGCTGAGTATGTGTCGGCTTCAATTGCAACTTCTCAAGCAGTGTGGCTGAGAAGAATTATGCAAGATTTTGGTGAGAAACAAGAATCAGGAACTCATATCCTTTGTGACAATAAGTCAGCTATTGCCATGAGCAAGAATCCTGTCTGTCATGGTAAATCAAAACATATTGCTCTGACGCATCACTACATCAGAGGTGTTGTGGAAGACAATGAAGTGGATGTGGTCTACTGCAAGACAGAAGATCAAGTTGCTGATATCTTCACCAAGGCATTACCAAAGGACAGATTCATCTACCTAAGAGAACTTTTGGGAGTGAAGCAGCAAAGCATTAAGAGGGAGTGTTAAAAGTTAATGCTTTACTTAAACTGATTCTGCTTTACTGAAACTGATTATGTGTAAAAGGGCTGACTGTTGCCTTTATCAGTCGACCCATTTACTTCAGTCGGCTTATGTATTGAGCCATATATATATCAGAAATATCTAAATGAAAATATAGATCTCTGTTTTTACAAAAAGCATCAGCCCTCTATTTCCAAAGCTCTCTGCACTCTGTTTCTTTGATTTTCAATCTTTATCATTTTATTCAAGTTTTATTAATGATGAAAGATTGTCTAAATACCAACATTAGATTCTTATATTTCATGACCAGTATCTAATGGCTAAAAATCTCAACATATAAGATACAGCAAACATACTAAAATTTTTGGCATACATCAGCGTTGCTATATATGTTTTTGTGGAGTGCTGGAAAATAAGAAGCGTCAGAAGTGCAGCAGTTTTGGGATTGTGCCGTGCCGATCGATTTCGATGATCAGAATTTTATATGAGATGCTCCACTACCAGATTCATGGAGAAACAACGCATCATAACTCACACCATGTGAAACTCATTCCTGTTACTTTTCATGATCACTTTGTACAAGAAGCGCAATTATGTTATATGTTAATTATTTTCATGTGGGTTCTCAGCTGTGAATGTTTGATATGTGCATGTAAATATTTTAGTTTTTTTTCCAAAATTTAGAAATATAGTCACTCTCAAGCAGTTCTCAATGCTCGAATCTTCTTCAAGTGGTCAAAATGATTTGTGAACTAAAGTCTTTATATTGTTAAAATTTGAAATTTGATTATAATTCTTATATGTATTTGATATAATCACTATCTCAACAGTAAAATGGTAATTATAATAAATAATATATTCACATGAATTATATTTGACAGTTAGATAATAATTATACAAGGTTTCATATAGTATGTTTAAAATTCGGGAGCACTTTTAAAGGTTCCTCAAGCAAAAGCTTGAACCACTCTCAATTACCCTCGGGTTGTTGAAATTCTAAAACTCTATAAAAGTGGACTAAAAGTCTTCTACATGTCAAGAGTTTAGCTAGCTAGTTTTCAAAATTCTCCACAAATATATTAGGTGTATATAAATTGTTTAGTGTAAGTGTACACTCACTATATATGTTTAAAAACTAGTAGTTTTACATGAGATTTGTTTTATATCACAATCTATTTACACTAAAGAGAGGAAAATTTTGAAAATTTAATAAGAGGAGATTATATAGTGACACTCCCATTTAGTATGCATATGTCACATATTTCACTTTCACATATATGCAGGGACGTAGAATGGATAGCAAATTGAGTTTGATTCGTGGAGGTACATGGGAAAAGGCATTAAAGTTTAATAAGATCTTTACTGGGGGTAGATTTTCTTCTACCTTTTGTTAGGCTTCTGTCTAATCAAATGATCAACAGTAAGGCAATTAATTAAGCCTTACTCTATTTTCTCATCATTAGAAACAACATATAGATTCTAGACAAGGCCAAATTAACGTCCTTTTTAAGATCAGATGATGACAATTTTTTTTTTTTTTGAAAAGGATAAGATGATGACAATTATTCAACAAAAGTGCTTTCCCATATTTTTCCTTTATACTTTATAATCCTTCTTGGTGCTGTGGCAACATCCACATATTTTATGATCCAAATGGTTTGCAATTGAGATATAAGAGCAGCCGCCAACTGTGACTAGTTGGGGGCAAGGTATTGTCAATTTGGAGAAGGATAAGTCTCCATCTACCTACCCACCGAAACAGGTGAACCGGTGAATTGCAAACCAACTCCTTAAAAGTCAATTTATCAAGCCATGATTTGCCAAATTCGAACGCTGCATCACATACTCAAGGAGAGAACTCTGGCACGACAACTAAGGTTTAACATAGGATTGAGTAAAATCAAAATACAAAGTCCTATATACTATGAGAAATATCCTATACGAATGACGTGATCTGACATCCTTACTCAAGTTTTAAAAATTATGTTTGTCCTAGTAAGAGATTTTTTATTGTAGAGTCCGATTGACTCATGTTATGAGTACAATATACACAAAAAGATATATAGTCGGTTGTAAGGCAGATTCTCTTATATTTGTATCCGTATATATGCGTGAACACAATGCATGTTGAAGAAAGTAATGAATGACTCGGTTGGAAGTACTTTTAAAATGTTTGAAAGCGTTTTTAGAAAAAATATTTTTGGATTCCAAAAGCACTTGAAGTATTCAAGTATTTTTCTAGGACTCATTTGCATTTTTATTAAAAATTGATTCCAAAAATATTTTCATCAAAACGCTTTTAAATTAAGAAGCCCAAAATTAGAGTTTGGATTGATAAAAAATCTTGGCCCTTTTGGATATAGCCTTTTAGAAAGACCGAGGACTGTAAGAGCAATTCCACCAGAGTGGAATTTGCCCAGCCCTCAGTCCAAAAAACGTGCCGGGCCTCTGTCAATCAAGTCCACCCCATGAAATGAACTGGTACCCAGCCCGAGCTGGGCAAGAGCCCAACCCAAAAGAGACTGAGACAAAAGCCGGGGAGGAAGCCTGGCGCGTGCGATTCACGCCGGTTGGGCGCGAGTGCCCGACACGGTTTCAGAGCCCGGGCCCGCGTGACAGGCGCACTGACTCCCCCCCCCCGAGTTGGCGACGTGGCTTTCTTTCGGCCGTTGGATTTCCAACGGTAAAAAAAATTTAAATTTTACTTTTAACATAGACCGTCGGATCAAAGATCAACGGTCCACGTTTTTTTTACAAAAAAGTAAATAAAAAAAAAAAAAAAAGCCCCAACGGTCAGAAATATGACCGTTGGCCACGTGGCAAGTCCCTGGCTCTTGGATTTGAATATTTTTCAAATCCAACGGTCCAGATTAATTAACTATATTAAAATTCATTAAAAATTATTAAAAAATACAGAAAAATTATTAAAAAATACAGAAAATTTTTAAAAAATTACAGAAATATTTGAAAAATGTTAATTTTTTTCCTATAAATACCTAACCCTCATCTTCTACCTTTACACCACATTCCAATATTTTCTACACTTTCTATACTATCTACATTTCAATATTTTCTACACTTTAAGAGAAAAAAATGTCTTCGTGGAAGCTCATTGAAGATGTTACGTTGTGTGAATGTTGGGTTCACACTACTCATGATCCGATTACGGGTAATGAGATGGATAAGCGAGAAATGTGGAGTAAAATTACGAAAGCGTTTTGTGATGTACATGGAGAAAACGCCAGAACTAGTCAAGGTCTTCAAGGTCGTTGGAAAAAACTCAACGCATCCTTTACTTGTTGGAAAAACGCCATCTCTCATGCTTCCGGTAACCTCCGTAGTGGGACAAGTTTAGCGGATCAGGTGACAATATTTTTATTTATTTATATGCATTCCACTCACATTAATATTTTGATTTATTTAATTTCGTATGTAATTTTTATGTTATTTCTTATGTAATTTTTATTTAATTTCTTATGTAATTTTTATTTAATTTCTTATGTCATTTTTATGTAATTTATATGCATTCCACCCGTATTAATATTTTGAATTTATTTATTTGTGTTACACCCGCATTTTTTAACACTATGTTATCCCACATTTTTATAGACACTACAAGCTCAAGCATTCTACAATTCAAAGAACGGGAACAAATCATTCACTAGATGGAAATGTTGGCAAATTGTCAAAGATTGCCCTAAATACAAAATTGTGGCAACTGGTCCAGAAGTTGTCATGCACGGTATGGGTCTACATAGTTCTCCAGAACCAGACATGGCCAAACAAGAAGCCGACACATTTCAAGACACGGAAGGGATGCCTGAACAAGTGCCCGAGACCCAACCGACTCGTCAGTCCCTCAGGCCCGTAGGTAAAAAGGCGTCAAAGAAAAAAGGTAGTTCTTCCAAGAATGACTACACTAAATATATGGAGGAACTTACTCGCCAAGGTGAACTGAACATGGCACGAGAAAAGGTTAGAGATGAGGAAAAAGTTGCTGCTATGGCAGCAATATTAGCAGCTACTGAGGCCCGTGATGCGGCGGCTGAGAGACAAAGAGAAGTAGTTAATCGAGAGAACGAGCTGGTTAGAGAAGCACTTCATCGAGAAAATGAATTGCTTCGAGAAGAAAGGATGGCTCAAGCAGATCGTGACACTATGAGCAAGTCTCTAGTAGGACTGTCTCCGAATTCTAAATATTTTTGGACATCGGAAAAAAGAGATGTCATGCGAAGGAGGCGTGCAAGAGATGCGGAAACAAGTCAAGGGGGTTCTAGCAACTTTTGTGACAACCAAGATCCTCGCACCACATATCCTAGCTCGAGAGACTTTGTATAATTTTTATGTATTTTTTATGTTTTTTCCTTCTTTTTTCTTTTGAACTTTATTTAATTTCTTATGTTTTTTTCTTTTTTTAGGTTTGAACTTTATTTAATTTCTTATGTTTTTTTCTTTTTTTAGGTTTGAACTTTATTTAATTTCTTATGTAATTTTTATGTTATTTCTTATTTATTTTTAAAACTTTATTTATTTTTATTTAATTTATTATGCAATTTTAATGTAATTCTTTATTTATTTTTAAAACTTTATTTCTTTTGTACTTTATTTAAACACATGAAATAAGATTACATAAACTCACCAAATAAATTTAAAAACAAAACACACTACATAGAATTACATAAACTCACCAAATAAACTTAAAAACAAAACACACTACATAGAATTACATAAACTCACCAAATACATAAAATTACATAAACTCATTAAATAAACTTAAAAACAAAACACACTACATAGAATTACATAAACTCACCAAATACATAGAATTACATAAACTCACTAAATAAACTTAAAAACAAAACACACTACATAGAATTACATAAACTTAAAAAAAAGATCGTGACATTATTCAACCACAAGCCTCATTCTAATTATCTTCGCCTTCATGCAATCCCCACTGGTGCTCAATCAAGTCATTCTGGTGGGTTACGTGCCAGTATGGCTCTTGCACATTAGTGTAACGTTGAACGATCAATTCATTGTAACGTCCATCGCGTTCCAACGGCTCGTGTTGCACTGGATCTTCGGTCCCATCATGAGCACAATAGATACGTGTTCTTGAGTTGTTCATCGGATCCGGCTCATATTCATCGACGCCATCATAATCATACTCATCTTCAACAATCATGTTGTGGAGAATAATACACGTCATCATGATGGATCGAAGAGCCTCGACATCAAACATTCTAGCTGCAGCCCTGATAATCGCCCAACGAGCTTGCAGGATACCAAAACAACGCTCGACATCCTTCCTACACCCTTCTTGACATTTTGCAAAGTGTTTTTCCTTTTCAGTCTGTGGATGTGGCACTGTTTTGACAAATGTTGACCACCTTGGGTAAATGCCATCTGCAAGGTAGTATGATCCCTCGTATTGGGTACCATTAATGGTATATGTGCATCTCGGCGAGTTTCCTTGCAGCAGTTCGTCGAACACTGGGGATTGGGCAAGGACATTTAAGTCATTCTGAGCTCCTGGAACACCAAAAAAAACATGCCAAATCCATGTATCAAATGAAGCCACCGCTTCCAAAATGATGCTTTTGGTTCCTTTTCTGTTGCCATATGCTCCTTGCCACGCACTTGGACAGTTTTTCCAAGTCCAGTGCATGCAGTCCATGCTTCCAATCATGCCAGGGAAGCCTCGCATCTCACCCTTCCTCAGAAGCCTTCGCATGTCCCTTGGCGTGGGTGTCCGGAGGTACTCATTGGTGTAGAGGGCTTCAATTGCAGAGCAAAACCGCATCAGGGACTCCAAAACAGTTATTTTTCCCATCCTCGCGATCTCATCCACTTGATCTGCAGATGCTCCATATGCAAGCATTCGCAAGGATGCCGTAATTTTTTGCTCGGGAATAAGACCTAGAACATGAAAAGCATCCTCTTTTTGCACAAAGTATGAATCATGGTTGCAAATATCACTCATGATTTTGTTGAACAAATTTCATTGCATTCTAAAACGCCGTCTAAAAATATGATCAGGGAATATGCTATTGGGAATAAAATAATCTTCCAATAGATTTTTACCTCGTTTTTCCCTTTTTCTATCGAGGTTTGCAACACGTCTTGGTTTGGCTATCTGACCCACAGCTTCCATGACACGGCGGGAATGTGAGGCCTTCTACCTTCTATGGTGATCATCCTCATCCTCCTCCATGAAGAAAGCCTCATCTCCACCTCCACTTCCACCTTCCTCAAGATTGGCCAATTCTACCTGTTGTGCCAACAACCTTTGTTGTTGCTCCTGCAACTGTTTATACACCCTTCTTGAAGAAGACATTGTAATAAAAACTCAAGATTTGAAAACGATGAACAAGGATTCTGAGCTAAAAAGAAGGATTGAGCTTGGTGTGAGGATGGATGTAGGGATGTAGGGTTTATATGGACAAAAAAAGCAAGGATGGGGTTCTGGACAATGTCACGTGGCACTACGTGATTGGTTGAAAATCTTATCGAAATCTTGGCTAAATTATTGTAAACCGGAAGTGACACGTGGCGTGTCGGGATTGGTCGAAAATATTATCGGAAATCTATCCACAAAATAGTACGTTCAGATAATGACACGTGGCATGACGTGATTGGTTGAAAATCTTATCGAATTCTTGCCTAATTTATTGTAAAACGGAAGTGACACGTGGCGTGTCGGGATTGGTTGAAAATCTTAGCGGAAATCTATTCACAAAATAGTACGTTCAGATAATGACATGTGGCATGACGAGATTGGTTAAAAATCCTATCCGAAATTAAAACTATTTTATTTTCTTATTCTTTTAGACAAAATTTAAAAATATTTTAAAGGGGCTGGGTGCCAGCGCATTTTGTAGGGATGGAGATCGTTTGTGCCAGCACATTTTTTCACTATGTGCCAGCGCATTTTTTTAGGGGTGGAGATGTCTTAGCCTATTACTGTTCATTGGAGTCTGTTACTGTTCATTTGAGTGGATAAATGCGCTGGGTGCTGGCGCAAAGTCCTTAGGGGTGGAATTGCTCTAACATTTGATGCATGTTGCACCAAAAGGTCCCAACCAAAGCATGTAACTGTAACTACCAGAGTGAGTGGGAGGAGGGTCCAAACTTATTGCTCAAATAAATCAAATGTTACACTAATAATAAACATCTTGCTTTCCCTCGTACCCAATTAAATTCTCCTTTCTTTTTTAAAAGGCATATGCAAAGTAAGAACTCAAGCTCCCTTAACCACTTCACAATAATGGTCATTATCTCAGTATCAAATGCATGCTGGCTCCACTTTTTGAACCTTCTCATACACATACATATATATTAAATGTGAGAGAAATTTACATGTAACGTGTTACTTATACATTTTTTCTTATTGATCTCTCTCATCATGTGTTAACTTTTTATCTCTCATCATGAACGGTTAGCAAATAAGATATTGCCCAAAATGACACGAAGAAAGAATGAAGAGGTATGAACAGAAGACCAATCACATGAGCCCTCCAGAAAACTTAACCTAACTAGCTCTATATTCCATTAGAAGTTTCAAGACGCATTTGAATCTTATGATCTTTGTGTGTTTTTCCAAGCACTTCTGGTAAACTAACGCATAGACAGACAACAACATCGTTACTCATGTAGGATGTTCCTCAAGGGTCGGGACAGCTACAAATGCCGTTACAAGCACACATGCAATATCGTGAGTGCTCAAATGATATGACATCTTTTGGAACTATGTAGGTCAGAAGAGTTAAAAGAGTTTGATAGTTTGTCTAACTATGTTCGGACTGAGACGTCTCAACTGCAAACATAATATCAGGTGTGAATTTAAACACGAAGACCCACTGTAATTTATTTTTTTGCCTCAAACTCAAATTATGTACAATGAGAGTATCAATTATTGCAAACAATATAGAATGATCATTAAAAACCCAACCTAACGTGATGAATGAGATATTACTCACATCACATGACTGGAAAAAAAATAGTATTATTCCCACATTTATTTTATCTTTCACACAATCTTGTTAATTTTTGTTATTGATCTGCTTCAATTCATTTGATCCAATAGCCGAAAATTTGAGAAGAGTGTGTGAGAAATAAAAATGAATATGTGGATGACATCATCCATGTATTGCTAAGAAATCTGAATGTATTAGATAGTATATGTCGAATGATTCCAATCAAAATCTGATCATCATCTAACCTAATATAAGCCCAGAAAATTTCATTAGATTAAGTTGGCAAGGCATTTACATGTGATACAATCACAACCCATTATCTGAAACTAAAGAGAAAAAAACTTTTAAAGCCTTCACTGACCTGGATCCTGGCCATCACAGCCTTGGTGCATTCCAGATAGCATCAACTGCTCTCCTCTTCTGATCTTCCTCGTGTCCCAAATTGCCCCACAATATACGGTCACTCCTTTTGTTCCAACACATCATACTTATCCATGAAGGTAGGGCACGGCCACCCATCAGTTCAAATGTTCCTTGACAAAATTAGGGTTTTACCAAACTTAGGGTTTGATAAAAAAGAAAGGTTCGATTTTGTTTTTGTCCTTTTCACAGGGGATTATCACACACCAAAGAGAGATCAATGTATGTTGCAACCCAATGCCATTTCGGAAAAAGCAAGCTATGTTACATGAGCTTTTGGGCACCAGTACGGTGTAAGAGCAAGTTCTACCCACAATTTCGTATCAAAATATCATGATAAGTACGTGAAAACAGAGTCAATAGCCTTAAGGACTGCATCCAGATTCGTATAGGAAGTTTCAAACATATATTCGTTTTTCACTAGACTAAATTTCTTAGGGTTAACACTTCTTTTTAATGTGAAAGTGATTGTGTGTGTCGAGTACGAAGGCACATTGGATGAAAGCCTGCAACTATGCATTCGAGTTATCACTTTTTCATGCAGGCTGGTTGTCTTTCTCGATTGGGTTTTGGGTGAAGTCCAAGTGTCCATGGATGTAAGCTTTTAGTCACAGAAGTTGGGCTGAGTCATTCTCTCTGGCCTTGGCCCGTGCGACTGCGCACTCCCCCAAAACCAAAAAGCACGTCCCCTTGGTCCTTGGTCACATAATGCCATCACAATGTTCACTACTACCTCTTTCTCCCCATAAAATCAAACCGGCCTCTCTTCATAAAAGAAACATCACCTTTTTGTCACAATGAATTCAAATCAAATGTTCCAACTCAAAAAAAAAATAAAAAAATGTTAATTATAAAATTCATATTTTTAAAAATGTAAGTTAAACGTAAATTTTTACATCTTATATGTGCATCTTTTATGGTTAGATACTTTTTATAGTTTACCCAATTATCTATTCTTCGAAACGTTTAATCGGTAGATTTTTAGTCAAATCTACAATAATTACGATCTAACAATTAAGATTCAAGAGTACTACATAATTTTTACTCTTGACTGTTCAAATTTTTAGCAGAAAGTCGGTCCAAATTTCAGATTTTTCAAATGACATGTGTAATGAATTTACGACGTACTTCAGAGTATTGAATGAGTTATTTTAAAAATACAAATTCAAAATTTAACAATAAATGAAAAAGAAATACCTGAGGTTTGGTCATTTTCAAAGTTTTGTTATGTTTTGAGTGTTTGAGAAGCAGGCAATGAAAAGTGGTAAACTCCAAAAGAGAAACCAGCTACAGCTGCAGGAGCGGTCCACTCCTCCCATAACCATCTCATGCCTCCCAGTTTCCAGCTTTTCCAGACTGACAGTTACACGCGTCATCCATCCACAGCATACACATGGCACAATGGGTACTTGTCATATCTTTTTTATCCTTATCTCATTACAGTTAGACAATCTCACAGTAAATAACAATACTAGTAAGCCACACGGTAAAAAAATTCCTATAATTACATATATTTATTCAACATTGCTAATTCTGGACGGGGACTCTCTTCGAATTTCATTATCGGTAACTCAAAGAGCATGTAATTTGAATCGTTCAAATTGAGTCTAACTGTACTTATTAGTTGATTCTACTGACACACTACATACAAACTAAAAGCTCGAATCTTATTTTTGCTCTCTTGAACAGTCCGAGTTATTTGGTTTGGTTTAAGACTATGAGATTCGGTGAGGATTCAAATTCAAAAAAAATTAAACCCCCCCAAAAAAAAAAGAAAACCACTTGACTTGGAGAATAATTTTGGATTTTATTAATTTACAATGCATTTATAATCTTTTATTATTTTTTAAATTTAATTAAACAATCTAATTAGAAAACTTTGATTTATGATTGAAGGAATTTGAATGTGTGACGACATTGTCCAATCATACTACAATATGTGACCTTTCGGATTGGCCTTTTGGAGTGGTTGCACACAAAAAAATCATTAAATGTGTCACACCTTAAAATGTCCACAGTGAAACGGACACAGAGGCACCACTTGCAGAGAAATAGAGAGGCATGCTTGGCCATGTCAGAAAGTGCCCCATCAAATTGTTCACCAATTCGTATATGAAATGGGCCACATCCCCACATGCCAACAAATATGTTACATTTGTTCTAAATTATAATTCATATATCAATAGGGCCACATCCCTTAGCATTTACCAATAACATTTGTATTTATATATCTTCTGTTGTCTCCATCACTTGTAGTTGTTGAGATTCGAGTTTAAAGTGGACATGTATTGTAGTGAGTTCAATATTAGATTGTTCATATTTTTTTATAGTAGCGTAACTTTATTGTATATGATCAGAATTTTATAATAGCATAACTTTGTTGCATGCGAATCAGTTGTAAAAATAAACTTGTGAACAAAACATGACAAACCAAAAGATATGACGTCTTTTGTATCTATCCAAAGGATGAGAGGGCAGAAGCATTTGGACGATATCCGCTCCGACTCTGAGCAAACAGGCCTCAACAAATTATTATTAATTTGGACTATTGATTGGTTGATTGTTTACAGATTTCACAAAATAACATTCAAAAAGTACAATTGGATACAAACACAAGTCAAAATTCAAACACAAAGATTGTAGGGGACACACAACTAAACGAATTGATTACCTTAATTAAGTTTAACCCCATTTGTTTGGAGGGAAGGGAAGAGAGGAGCTAATCCCCCACTTTGTCCCTGTAAATAAATGCAAAAAGGTGTACTAAAACGGAATTTCATAATTTCTCAAAAGCTACAAAAGACCTTGAGGCATATGGTCGTGGAAAATCTTGTTGACTCACAGTCACAGTGTATCTGCTTCGACCTCACCAAAACCTGAGAATTGCTCTCTCTCCCTCTCTCCCTCTCTCTCTCTCTCTCTCTCTCTCTCTCCTTCCACGCTCGCTCCGGCCTTCATTGTTGGTTTCATCTGGTATGCAACAACCATCTTTTTCAGCTGTCTTTTTCCATTTTATATTCTGTTTGGTTCCCGAGAAAATGTTGGAAAACGGGCAGAAATTTTGTTGGGAATCTTTGAACAGCCATTTTGTTTACCATATATAATTTTGTAGTATCGAAAACCCACATACGTGAAATGGGTTTTAAGTTGTTTCTTGAAATGGATGTTCTGTATTATTTTCTCTGCTTCCTAAAAAAAATTGAAAAAAATATGATCTTTTCACTGCTTCTTCTTCCTCCAAGTTTTTTCACAGAAAAATTTGAGCCTGGAACACATTTCATTTTCTTTCTGTGATTTCAAAAGTGAAAGTCGGTGGAATATGTGATTCTGTAATCTGGGTATATTTTGGTTTGAGTTTTGAGGCTCTGTTTGGTTGCTGAGAAAATCGATGGAGGGAAACTCTGGAGCTAAGCTATACATTTTCCTGTGCTCACTGTTTTTGAAGCATTAAACTTTCTTTTTGTATCACATTAAAATAAAAAACTTTCCCTTTTTCTACTTTGTTCATCTGATTGCTCTGCAGCCAAAAGAGCATGATTTTTCTCTTCTAGTTTTGGGACTGCTTAGTCAGTGAAGCAATGGTTTCATCTTTTTGCTTGATGGGTTTGTTTAATTCCATGCAGAATTCTGTTTGTGGGTTTTTGGGGATTTCTAGACATGTTTGATTAATTGATGCTATTGCTTTGATTGTTATTGATATTATTTGCTTGCATTTCCCATTCCCTATGATTTATTTGGAAATGTAAATTTACCTTTTGCTTCTGTGAATTTTGGTAGGAATCAATTAACATTACTGCAGATACTGCTTGAATTAGATTCTGCTTCTACTTATGGAGTCTTGGAGTTTTGGTTCAGAAGGGAAAGGGTTTTTGTTTCCGGAAGAAATGGATATACCAACTGATGCATTTTCAAGGAGTACTAGGAAAGCATTGCTAGAATTGGATAACAAAACTTGCTTTAATTTTGGTAAGGAATCAGTTGATAGCGTGGGGTTCATGGATTTGGGATTCCCTGATATTAACCAAGGAGTGGAAATCTTGAATGGTGTGATTGGTAACGATTCTAGTTATAATTCTGTAGCTTCACCTTGTTGTTTGATTAGTTCAAGTTCATCTTTTGGTGATGGGGAATCTGGGTCGAAGTTTTCGAGCCCTGTGACTGAATCTAATAGCATGGATTCATCAATGATTGCTTTGAAGCTAGGGGGGTTTGCTGATAGCAGAGGTGGGCAGAACAGTCAGCATTCGATTTCTAGAGAGAGGTCGAAAAGAGCTGGCAATGGCATGAGGAGTTCATGCTATCATGCTCCAACCTGCCAAGTCCATGGTTGTAACATGGATCTTACCTTTTCAAAGGATTACCACAAGAGGCATAGGGTTTGTGATGCTCACTCCAAGACTGCCGTAGTGATTGTTAATGGAATCAAACAGCGGTTTTGCCAGCAGTGCAGCAGGTTTGGTTCTGTTTTTGTTTTTTTTGAAATTTGCTTCTGCATTCACTTTTACTTTACTTGTTCTTATGTGTTTGTAGTAACTTATCATGGCATATATCATAGGAAGATTAGTATTAGTTCATTTCATAATTTTGTATCCAAATAAACCAACGAGTCCCAATTGTTTATTTTCGAGGTTAAGTGATGAATTTATTTGTTGACTATGCTTTATGAGGAGTAAAAAATGACAAGAAGTATAGATGAAATGTGAAAAAGAGTCGAGGAAAATTATGTTGCAGATTCACCATTCCACCACAGTATTGCTCTTAGGATTTGGCACATAGTAGGATCTCATGCGCATGGTGAGGGATCGATTCCCAGACACTCCATCTGATAGTTGAAAATCGAAGAGATACAAATTTCCTCTTCTTTTCGATTCAACTTGAGCTTCAACCTCGACCTTTATATAACCTTTACGAGATTCCATGCTTTTTCTTTTTCTAATTCCTTAGTCATACTCAAATACATCCTAAGACATTGATTGGACAGTAATATGATCTTCTCCCAGTCCAAATATGAATCTCTCTAACCTCTACTCATCTAAGATTCCGAGTGATATGAACTGAATGAGGTTTTGGGCTATAGAAAGTTGCAAGTTTATCTGCTTCTTCAACTTTGACATGGTTTTTATTTACATGTGAGTCGTGTGACATTGAATACCAAAGTGCTTAATTGTTACAAGAGGTTTGAAGTTTGAACAATGTCATTTTTCTGTGATTAGGTTTCATCTTCTTGCTGAATTTGATGATGTGAAGCGCAGTTGTCGTAGACGCCTAGCTGGCCACAACCTTCGCCGAAGGAAGCCTCAACTAGATACCCTCGATTGTAAACCGCATAAGTTGATTCGGTCATGTGAAGGTATGAACACCCTCATATATTCAATCTGCTTGTGAAACGCCTCACACTAACCCGCCTGAATTTACATTTTCTTTTAAAATATACACCGTTCTACTATAAATCGGCCACAATGCTTCCGAAGCTAGAACTTTGACAAATTTTTTACCGATACAATTTTCGGTAAGAAGGAAAAAGAACTGGAAAATGATCCGTATTACTTTTGTTAGAAGGGACTAAAGAGCTTTAGCATTTTCCTAAGATTGCAAGATTCTAGAACCATGTTTGATGCATATATTTTGATAAAAATTGTGATGGAACAGCCTTCGTGCCTGAGCATGTCTGTGGCTAGAATTTAGAGATAAGAAAAGATAACTTTTATGCTATTCTTTTCTCCCACTATGTTTCCATCTTTCGACCAGGCCATGTCTTTACCTATAATATGCTATTTTAAAAAACCAACTTTTGAGCTATCAAGGCTAAAAGGGTGTGGCCACATCAGCCACCCACAGAGGTTCTCTCAGTTCTTTCTGTTTTTGTAAAGTTTATTTTGGAAGAGAAGCAATACAAACCCACTTAGAATCCACTAAGCACGCACTAATTGGCATTAAGGATTAAGGCGAGTGCAAACAGTATCGTTCTTAAAACATTCGGTAAGAACAAACAAAAGGCACTTGTTTTTCAGGTGAATATATGTTTTCTGTCAAAGAATCCACATTCATGGTAAACGAATCATTTATAAAATTATCTATCGTAAAACACTCAAAGTAATATGTGATCTGTAGAACTAATTCCATGATAGGATTACTTCATGAACTATGTTTTTTACATTTAGCTTTTACGTCGTATTTGCAGGAAACGGGTATATGGGAACTTCCTTTTCGAAGGGAACACCCTTTGTTTTTTCGGATATACTTCCAGATGGCTGCATCCTGTATCCAGAATATGAAGAAGCTAACCTATATGGACATGTCAAATCTGAAGACAGGTCTACCTACGGCCAGTCTGTAACACCTATACCAAACAGGCAGTTTATTCCAAAATCATTCCGCCATCTGCCTGGCCTTGGAGAACAGCATGCTCCGGGAATTCTCTCGTCAGGAAATGAATACTCTGTCTTTGATACAGCATCAACCGCTGAGAAAGCATTTGAGACTCCATACTCGAGCTGTGCTCTCTCTCTTCTGTCAGCTCAATCGCATAACTTATCAAGCAATTCAGCCGGAGTTCAAGTGCCTAGCCCCCTGATAAATCAAAGAGCCCATCGCAGTTTTGGTCAACTTAATGAAAAGACTTTGAGGGTAAACTCCATGGAAAATTGTGGACGAAACAGGTCCTACCCGTTTAGTATGAAATCTATGGGAGCCGACCATATGGAATCAATCAAAATTTCTGATTCTAGTCATGCTGCTGACTTCCAACTTCACACAGACAGGGCTTTGCATGTGTCAGATTGCTTAAGTGACAAGTATTGTGTTTCTCCTGAACGCGGAACAACTTTTGATTTGCGGCAATTGTCATCACACCTTCAAAGAGTGGAGCATGAGAGAAACTTTTTTCAAGTAAAGCAGGAAAATGGAGAATTCTACTGTTTCCCGACGGGCGTGCAAGCAACAATGTGATTATGTGAGTGTTTCCACTAATTAAAATCTGTCCTTGTTTCTTTTATCACACACTGTGAAAGTGGGAGTGCATTCCCAGCTTGAAAAGGTCATCCGAAAGCGAGTAGCAGCTTAATGGAGATAACTGTTGCATATATTAGCGATGAAATAAAAACCAAGAAATTGCTGGCTATATCTCCGCGTTTATATAACTTTATGCGCACGATATTCTAGCGGATTTGATTAAAAACGGTGTTCGCGATTGTGCAGGTTGCTGGAGGCTGGAGGCAGTTTGGATCTTCAGCAGAATTCCAACATTTCCATACAGAGGCTGGTAGAAACTTTAGATACCATTGGCAGTAACACTCTATTCCGAAAGGAAAATATAGCTATCTAGTTTTGATGTGGTAAAAGCTCTGTAAGCTGGATTTTTTGTAAGTTGCTGTAGACACCTTTCTGTTGCGTTAGTTATCTGCAAACTTTATGGTAATCCAATGATTTAAGATATTAAATTACACTATCATTGGTATTGGTTCATTTTTCTGGGATGGGGTTCAAATTACACGCGCTCTCTCTCTTGGGCCATATGGATAAGCATGATTGATGTTTTGGAAGATATCATGCCCGTCCAACGACAATTCTCAGCTGCATCCGGGATATAATCGTACATTAGTATCCCTTTGATCACTTAATATGAAATGGAGAAAATTTTCATCGTGACGGGGGGATACAGTACGTGTTTTTATGCAAGTGGTGGGAAATTTTATTTTTTAAGTTGTTAACCCTTTTAACACACATATCACATCATTTGTATAGAGACGCGTGGTGTACCATTCTGTGTTTCGGTCACACTTAAAAAATCTCTCCATGAAATGGGGGTATAATCTAGTTACACAAAGAATTACCCTTATCAAGGTGAGGGTTTTTTTTTTTTTTTCTCTGTGATAAAAGGAAAGGTTCTTTCGTGCAACTAAGATGCAGTCTCAGTTGCCTCATCGTCTAATAAATATTGTCACGTATTTAAAAAAACAATGTTCATCTAGTAGACACTGCTACATGATGAATTGGTGACATATGTGAATCTTAATCTCAGGTTGATTAACTTCTTTATTGTTGGTGTTGAAATTATGAATCACACATTAGGAAAGCAAAAGAGACTTTGCATGTGCTTAAGACTAATTAGCTTTATGATGCAACTAGGGATGACAATAGTTCGGTTTGAGGACGCAAATGCTATATCCATCCCCATAACAAACAAAATTAACCATATTCATAACCGCAAATTAATCATCAGGTATTATCCATAACCATACCAACCGGATAACAGATTCCCCATCGGGTTACAATTATATCCATCTTCATCAATACAAAAAATCTAATAGTTTAGTTGACGCATTATAATTTAGTAAATATTAATTTTGTCATTAAATATTTGATATATAATTCAATGATTCAATGAACGGATCTTGTGGAGTATAAAAATTGAAGTTAAACATTGATGATGTTGGCGAACTTTGATATTTTTCGTAAGTACCATTGAATTCTCATTGATTTTGACTCAAATTTTTTTAACTTTCTCACAAAATGCAACTCACACAATGCAACTTTTCTATTTTATGGATTCAATAAATAATTAATATACATACATTTATTATATTATATATATATAATATATTATATTATATATTATTTGGGTGAAATTCGGGGACGAATACGGATTGGGGACCTCTATAACCATAACCGAATAATAAAGGGGTGTGATATCCACACACCCATTTTACTTCTCACACACCTTTTTAATTTTCGGCCGTCGGATCAGATGAATTGAAGAAGATCAACGGACAAAAATTATCAAGGGGTGTGTGAGATGTAAAATGGGGTGTGTGGATAGCACATTCCAATAATAAATTCATGGTTTTTCCCCATATTCAAAATATATCTAAATTTTCATATCCAAATCCAATCAATTCGGGCGGTTATCCATGGTTATCGGGTTTAACGGTTAGATTTGTCATCCCTAGGTGCAACCTCAATTTTCTTCATGGTATCAAAGTAAGTTGTCTCACGCTTAAAGTCCAACAGTCACACATGGTCTACATCACCCATTTTGTGTTATTTACGTACTATATTTGAAAATTCACTATACATACTACTTCTGATGTTCAATTAGTATTATTGTTTAAAAGTTGATTAGTCAATACAGTTCTGCTGCAGCAGCATGCATGAATGTTTTAGTCAATCGAATGATCATTTTGATGTCCACTATAGTTCTACATTTTTGCATTATCCCAAAACCCTAGAATTTGTGATTACAGAAGTGAAAGGGAAAGTAAAAAAAAATACTCCACTATTGGTGTTTTCCAGGGAACCTTGATCACTTCCAATTAAAGCCAAAAAGGTGGGAATGGCCGACGCTCTTATCCACCTTTCAAAGTTGAAGACTTGAGACCCACCAACAATTAGTGCTCACTATTCCCTAATCACTACTTTTAATTAATTATATTTATGCATTAATCATGGAATGCAATCATCCTTGAAAGTTACAAAATGCTGCTGCCATCAGACGCCACTATGAGCCTGCTTATTTTATGCAGCAATATATGTGTATATATAATCCATACGTACAACTTGGAGATAAAAGTGTGAAGTGCTTTGTCTTTGCATTGGACATGATTAAATCATTAATCTTTAGATAGAGGAGGAAGATTAGTGTGCATGTTTGTCTGCACGTGTCAAATCAAGCACCTAATCCAAATGTCATGTCAATGTTGTAGCAATCATTTGACATCAGGAATGACGTGGTTTAAAGTAGAAAGGGATCATCTCCGGATCATTTCCTCATAATTCATCAAATCAAAGAATCTGAACCATTGAAAATTGATCTAACGGATGAAGTTATTATATCTTTTAAAGTAGGTCATGTTTGTAGCTGTTAGATCAAATTTCAATGACACAGATTCTCTGATTTGATGAATTAAGAAGAAGGAATCGAGGATCCCTTTCCGTTTAAAGCCACTTCCACCTTGATGAACTCTTTTTAATTAATCGAACCTTGCAATGTAAACATTGTTTTATATTTTGAGGGATGTTTGAAGTTCAAATATCTAATCTATAGTTGACATAAGTTATTTTGAATCCAAAAGAAAGCCGAAGTACAAGAATCCCTGCCTGCTAAGGGGATTGAGATGAAGCTATTGAAAAGCCCACTATAACCAATCTGTAAATGGTGAGGCCTTTTTGCCAAACGATCAATTTAAAAAGAAAAGTACTTGTACTCATTAAGGACGTGCTTTTACTCTCACAAAAGCACTTTCAATTACACTTGTTTCTCAATACTGTTGCATAAGAAGGTTATGAGCTGAATATTATGAACGATAATTGTTGTATAACAGAATAATTCTAAGAAAATAATTCATCAGTCTTGCACATCACATATCTTTTCTAGGATTTGGTATCAGGGTTTCATGAAAATATTACCAGAGATTTGAAAACGCTATATATAAATATATAACAATCGGAAACTATATAAAATGAGAAACTAATGGTGAAACTCAAAACGTTAAATTAATAAAAGCATCAAATAATACAAAATTAGAATACTGATCAGTCATTCTGATTCAATACAAATTACCATACACCAATCAAAGTACTCTTAGCACGGAAATTAAGTTCACTAACAAAAGAAACGAAAACTAAGGAGAGTCAAAGTTCTGAACACGAACTAAACGAGAGTACTTAATTAATTGCACGCACGCTGAACTGCTAATGAGGGATGAAGTAGGTAGGAAGCAGCTGCGGATATGGTTATTTAAGATCTCCATGATACCCATGTAGTCATGGCGTTTTAGGGTTTTGGCAGCACGTAGCTAGCATGTTCATTCCTGCAAAATCCGAGCCCTTGAAAGCATCAATCAGAGAGGCAAATTAAACCCAGCTTGCTTCATGCCACGAAAAATAGAAAGTGAAAAAAAAAAAATCTAAGATGAACAATATTCAAAATATAAACAGAAAAGCAAGGTCTTGTCTCTTACGTTGTTGTTGCTGCAGCTCCCAGAACCTGATCCTGCAGACGACTGACTGGGAATGTACCTAGCCCACTATAATACAATAATATATATTGATACAGCAAAGTTAGAATATTTTTTAAATTATAAACACGACTTTTGGCAAAAATCTTGTACTTGAAACCCTAGGCAGCAGAAAAAAGGAACCTTACATTTTTGGCTGCAGCACTAAAAGCCTCACGATGTGGAACCTCTGGGTTGGCTGCTTTGATTCGCTTGATCTCATCTCTATCAACAAAACAAAGATCGATGTATTAATTTGGTTATTTGTGATATCGATCTGCATAATTTTCTTAGAGTTTTCGATTATGGTGACATGTATGAAGCTTAATGATTAATTTCACGCTTTACATGCATCTTTGATTCACGAATAAAGCCTCCCTCGAGGTTACTTCAAATGTCAATGTGAAAGAACAAAAAAAGTAAATTAACAGCACAATATAATATTTAATTAATCAAGATGGCTTGGCATGGATCTCCTTACTTCATGAACCGATTGTAAGCAGATGGAAGTCTGTGTTTCTTCTCAGGTGCTGCAAAACAAAAAACATATCGACATGTAATTTATGAGCAGATTGACCATAAATCCGTAGAAGAGTAACAACTCGTTTAATTATATTTAAATCTAGCTATCATTAAATTAAGAGATTGACTAATTAAGCCTCGTGAAATATGGTTGTAAACTTGTCCGTACGTTTGACAACAAAGGGTGCTTTGGGGGATGGTGGGTTGCCTGATACAGGTGACGACGATGATGAGGAGGATTGGCCCTTCCTGAAGTCATTGCAACAGCCCGCCTGCTTCTCATTCAGATATTGATCACTTTCCTTAGTTAGCAACACACACAAATAGAGATATGGTTTCTTAATTAATTAATTTCTTCTGGTTTCTTATGCACATATATATATATATATATATATATAGGTGGCAATATCACTAGGGCTTATACTATACTGTAGGAAAACCCTAGAGAGATATATCACTAGTTAGGAACATATGTATAAGAAAACTTTTACCCCAACGCAGGTTTGGCGTTCACATATTATAGTAGTCTACATAAATGTATACATATATTTAGTACTGATTATGTATATGTCAACGGATGTGACTACCATCTATGGTTTTGTGTATATATATATGATCGAGAGAAACTAGCTAGCAGAGTAATTAGTAATATTTACCTGAAGAGTCAAGGAGGTGGGGTGATCAGGAAGGCATTGCCCTTCGAGTGGGGATCTGGTGCTGAGAAAGGAAAGGTTACTGCAATGGCCACATTTCACAGTTATTGTGTCCATCAACCTTTTGCATGGAAGCCCAACCTACAGAAACATCCAATTAATTAGTTAAAAACAAGTTTCTTTTTCTTTCCAAAACTATATATATATTTACAAACAACAAACAGCAGCTGGCAGATTAGAGAAGAGAGAAAAGTAAATAATGTTAGGGCATGATTCTGAAAGTGATACTTGTTGATAGAGAGAGAATGTGGGTTTTATTTTAATTGGAGCTCTTCAACATAAATCTAAAGGTGCACAACCTATATATATCATGCATATATATATACACACACACATGCACACATAGGTTTGATTACCGCAAGGACAGTGTTGCAGAAGTTGCACCGAACATAGCAAAGGTTCTCAGATGGCTGATTAATGAAGTCCATGGTAACTTTCTCTTCCATGCTCATGTTGGAAAGAAAAAGAAAAGGCTACAGTTCGAAGATGAAGAAGAAGAAGAAGTAGAGGAGGCTGTAAGATGAAAGTTTGGGGTTTGTGATGATGTGAAGGGCTGAGTAGGAGGCACTTATAGATTAGGACAAGTGGCTAGGTGGATAGCGTCAAAAGGAAATCCAAAGTTACTAGTCATCAACATCGTACTTCTGCTAGCTGCACTTAATTGCAATGCAGAACTCAGTTAGACGTACGTACGAACCACAAACTTTGCTAAAAAGACATTGACTCAACATCTCGCCATTTTCTCGAGAAAAGATCCCATTTGTGCTCCAATTTTCTTTTACCTTCTTCCCAAGTAAATTTGGTTGGAAAAAATTAACTAGCAATTTGGTTTCTTTTTAAGCTAGAGTATTTTTGGTAGGATAATGCTTTTGTCCCTTCACATGACTTATTCGTCCTTCCACTTATGATTATTCAATTTGAAGATATTTTAGTCACTAAACAAATTGACTATTCATCATGAGGATGCTAATTGTTACTAAAATCGTTGATTGGTTTAACACATAAGGATGACTAAACAATCTCGAAATTGAATGATTTTTTACAGATATGATATTTAGAAATGATAATGACAATGAACGGTTCCGATTATGATGTTGGGATGGTAAAAGTTTGTTAATTGTAAGTGGGGGACAGATAATTAAGTCCCATGGGCGGTCGGTCACAATTATAGTAGGTATTTATGTATTATGTATTACGTTAGAGTATTATGGTTTTCTAGTGAGATAAGGACTATGATTCTTTCCCTATTTTTATATTTCTTGTTTGTTTTAGAATTAGGTCTTTATAAACACAGCTCTTGTAACTCAATATATATAAGATACAGACAAATTGAGTTATGGAGCGACAAATATGTAGTGTTCTTCTTTCTTTTTTAGTCAATGGAATAATAATTTGAGTTTCTAATCGATTTTTACTTCTTTGTCTTGTTGTTTGATTCTTTTAACAAAATAGTGGTGATGTTCAAAACTTCAAATCTATGGCAGAGGTTTTGGTATCCCGTTTATTGTCTTCATATATTACTTTCAGTTTAAGTTCAATTACTCGTTGTAGACTTGAGAGATTAGTCAAGCTACTTAGGACAATTTGCTACTCTATATGCACTTAATTAAGTTCAAATCTATTTTCTTGTGGTTAATTAATTTACATAAACTTAATGAAGATTACCAGTGAAAAATCAGTATATTTGTCTAATTTTTCTTTTTTATTTCCTCAAGCCGTCAACTAATCATCTATTGACTGATGCCTTAGCCAAAGAAAAAAACATGATTGAATGCATACATACAGACGGACGAATTAACATAATAAAGATTATTGATATTGATATGAATATATAATTTGATTATATATCATCATAACAAAGAAAAAAACATTAGTGCATGGTATTGATAGTGAATTGTTATTGGCACTCCAAAAATCTCATTCTACGTACACTTCAAACTTTCCATATTTGGAAAGAAAAATATACTTGTAAGGAGTGTAGAATGAGATTTTTGGAATGTTAATAACACCTCCCTATTGATATTGTTTATAATATATATATATATATATATATATATTATTTACCCTGCATAGTGCAGGATCCCATGTCCCATCCAAAATATTGTTACACACCAAGACCACCAGAAAACAATTTGCAATAGAACATTTAGCCACTTTTTGTGATATACCCTATTGCCTATTAACATCTATAGGAGCTAGGACAATTCACAAAATGAAAATCTTGACGGGAAGTTTGCTTTTTCAATTTGGGGTTTATAGTAGCCTTAGTAGGAATTCAAATGAAATTGGACATTTTTCAACAAACAGAAAAAAATTTCACAAGGGGGATAGATAATTCTTTCCGATAAGAGAGTGATAACTAGTTGATGAAGATTAAACATAATATATATAGAGGGTTAAGATTCGGGTCCACACGTTTTTGTCATATATTTTCACACACTTTTTTATGGGGGGTCACTCCGTAATGTATTTTAATTATCCAACCGTTTATCTTTTATGTCTTACCTCAAATATCATGTCTATAAAAATTCACCAAATCCGAAACTATATAACCGTTGGATTAAATTTAGTGTTTTTTTTGTATAACCGTATTCGTCCATTTTCTTCAGTACAAATAAATGTAATAATGATTTTGAATTTATCTAATTTTTTTAAGTGATGATCTATTAATGATATACTAAAATATAGACAGTTCAAATTGAAAAACACATTAGGGAGTGGGTCCACAAAATGGATGTCAAAGATGTGTGTTCCCGTATCCTAACACACACTAGAAATTTCATTTTACACTCCATACCAGTGTATTTTGTTAGAATCCTAATTGGACTTAACGAAAAAGGATAAAGGAAAATATTATGTTTTAAAATACAAAACAAATTGCCATTTAGTATTATTGTATAATGGTATTCCTCTTCACTTGTAAGTGAGAGGTCTTAGATTCGATTCTCGTCAAAGACGAATTTGAACCACATTATTGCATGTAGATAATATCGTTTTAAAAAAAATAATACAAAACTAATTAGAGTTGTTATACGTGTAAAACAACATCCTATAATTGAGGACATATTTGAACGTGCCTGACAGCAAATACTACCCACTACGTTTGGAACTGGATACAACAGTTATAAACCAACCCTCCTTGATAGATGGGAGTTGGTTGTTGTTGTATGTAGTTAAAGGAATTTCCTGCTCACAAAAAAAAAAATAAAAGAAAAAAAAAGTTCGAAGTACATAAGAACACAATCATAGGATTGATCTCTCCATTCTCCCATAATCTCATGAGTTTCACATCATGTTAAAGATAAGATCAGCTGAGAAAGTGGTTTCGTTTGTGTTGTATATATTTATTCAAATATGGACCATTTTACTACTTAGTACTATGGTCTGGTGGTATTCATTTTCACTTGAAAGTGAAAGGTCTTAGGTTCGAATCTCGTGGATGGTGACTTTGATACCAAATTAAGCTGTCATTGTATGACTTAGCCAAACTCTTATTCCTCTTAGTGTAAAATTATCGATGTACTAAAAAAAAAAAATATGGACCCTTTTTTGACTTCATGTACTTCTAGTAAGTAACAAGTAAGATACTAAGGTGATACATTTCACATTGTACGGTAAATAAATTTGGTGTGCAACAACGGCCTATCTAGCTTGTAGTAAATATGAATCGGAATTTGGAGCCAACCAGTAACCAGGCAGTTCGAAGTTTAATGAGTAGAATAAAAGAAAAGTTAGAAGTGAATGAAAGTGAACGAACTGAATCAATGAAAAAATTGAAAAGGTAATAAACATAGCATAGCTTAGTAGTACTGTAGTAGTGAAGAGAAGAGGTCCTGTCATCCCTTCCTTCTTTTGTGGGTGCAATGCCAAAGTTGGAAACCTGAAAGAGACCAGTGCTAAAATCACATGTCACTTTCCTCACTCACCAGCCCACAGTGTGAATATATTGAATTTAGGAGATAGCAAAAGGCAAATGGCTTGCCAGGACATAAGTTGTTTATATTTATATTTGCGTCTTTTTTTGTGATGGGACGATTCCCTCACTTTCCCAAACAGGAAATAAAGCCATTTTTACACTTGAATCTCCACCTTTCTTTGCTCGTGTATACAACTATTTTCCCAAGGTCTCCTTTTCCTTTCAATTTTTTGCATGCCTGGTAAATTTCATGCCTGCCTCTGCAGCCCTCTCTCTTCTGCATCTTTCTGCTTCTCCATGATACGTTTTGTATGTGGATTGGACGCCCCACGAGATTCCCATGTCTTCTTTGAACCTTAGCAAAGTTACCAGTTCCCCCACTTATTACCACACCGGACCCTTCCGGCTTTGGTTGTGAGATTCTCCCGTGCAACTAAGACTTAGTTTTGATATTGTAATTGTCAAATAAATATTTGTCGTGTGTTCAAAAGTACTTCATCTATTTAATAGACGATTGACAATATGTCATGAGATGAGAATCTCTTATTCAAATCATGACTCATGAGTATGAACGATCTTGTTCCAATCGGATTTGTGGTTCCCTTCCTTTTCATATTTGGACACAATCATTGGATGCATGTTCATCTCCACTTTCTATCTCTATCGGGAAATTAAGATTAGACCCATCTCAGTACCATATCTTTTTAGGCTCTAGCTACCTAGATGTGTTCATTGTACACTTTCCTAACCATTAGGGTGCTTTCTCTCTCATCCTTCCTAGCTGTTAGGTTAATTCATTTATATGCACTTATAATTAGAAAAATGATTTTCATACATCATTTTTAGTTTTTCTTACACTCTTCTTTATTTTTAACTGTTGATTGGATTGAATAAATCAAAAGCAATCACATTATTGCTAACTTATTATGAGGCTTAGCCCACTCCCCCACCCTCTTAGTGTAGATAATATGATTCAAATTCGCATTTGACGATAATCGAACATAAGAACTCTCACTTACAAGTAAAAATAAATACTACTAAGTGACATGTAATTAAGAAACTAAACAAAATGTGTGTTTATCATTTCCCTATAATTATTACTCCATTCTCTAACAATTTACAAGTTTTTTTAGGATTTTATTAACCGATAGAGTTGTAGCTACAGGATTGCCCATACTAGGGTTTTCGATTTGAGTAAGAAAAAAAAACTAGGGTTTCGGAAATCTTTAATCCGCGTTCCCCATGCCTTTTATTTAGAGAGTACAATTTGGGTGTGGAGTTTTATATGATTGACAAGTTTACATGTTAGTGAGTGTGCCCTATATTTTAAACCCTAAACCGTGATATATGCCAAGGATGCCCCAACAACTTGCCAGTGATGATAAGAAGGATTACATTGTCCACACTAGTCCAGGTCAAACATTAAAACCAATGTTTATCGAAACTAAGCAATACTTTCAGTTACACACTTGACATCCATCCTAGATTAAGCATGAGCGATCAATGGTTATCCAAACCAAGAAGAGCACAAAGAAAGTAGCGGTCGACAATTTCCTATAAGCTGGCACAATGGCAATCGACAATTACAGTACGGCGACGACCGGCAATTACTTGATCCAAGGACAATCTGCCTTCTGTTTTCTCTCTTTCCATCTCTTTTTATTAATTAAAAAATAGTACTATATGGGGAGGAACACCTTCCTACCATGTCCATTTGGACCATTTCTAATCTTTGTCTTCATTTCGTGGCCCGTTTACCTCTAGGAAACGCAGGAACTATGGTGAGAATTAAGCTATGGTAACGGATTTCAGAGTAAATTTCAGAATATATAGTTTATGACTCTACACAAATAAATCTTTACGAGAAAACAAGATACAACGCAACATTAATTAAAGAAAACATAGGAGATACCTTAAAAAAGACATAGGAAATAATGAGACTAAACCAACAACCTCATCAAACAACAGTAACAAACAAAAGAGAAAAACTCTTCATGTGTCCCGGATTCGAAACTCTTCAATCTTCTAAATTATTGTAATAGTTTTTAATTCTCCCCCTTAATAATAATATTTAAAAATAAAATAAAAAAGCAGAGAGAAAAACTCCAAATTTTTAAAGCTGGTCAATTGGATGACAATGTCTCATTTTGATCCCAATTTGGGTGTTTTTTTTCAATGATTTCCTACTCTATGGGGTAGAGTATGTAGGGTACTCAAACTCGTATCTAAGCAAGTCGAATTTGAAACATCTCACTTATAAGTAGAGATAAATATGAATGTATTATGGTGCTAGTGGCTATCTTAATTTGGTGTTAACAAAACTAAGATTTTTTGGCCAGAGAGGCACAATTTTGAGTTCATTGAGAAAAGCAAGTGGTTAAGAGTGTTAAAAGTTACTGATTTATTACTGGATCTGGAGTTCGTATTTGGTTTGTTTTTGCATCGTTGATTAAGATTTCCATCAATTTTTATTTATTTATTAGTTTTGAAATTAATTGTAGGATTTGGATCTTTTGAACTTGTTTCTTACTATTGCTTTTTAATTCTTGTATAAACTATTGATCTTTAATTCTTGTACAAAAATCTGTTAAAATATTTCAACAAGGTCGTTGTAGTATAGTGGTAAGTATTCCCGCCTGTCACGCGGGTGACCCGGGTTCGATCCCTGGCAACGGCGCTTTTTTTTCATTTCCCCCCAATTTTTGTGATCCCGCCTTCTCTTACCCACTGGTAATTATAATTTCTTCAATCTCAAAAGCCTCTCTCGTTTTTGTTCCCGTCACAAATTGATTTATTTTTTGTTGATGGAACAACAGAAAGGAGTTCGTTACCTTTGAGTTTCTGTATCGGGGCCTCTGGAACAGACGTAGATAATCATTCGCCAGAGGCATAGGCATGTTCAATCTTGGAAATACGACGAATCACAGGGAAGAGAAGTAGGAGAGGTGGACTTGTAAATAAGTCATTCAGTTTGGCAATGAAGAAAATGACATGTTTAAATATCCGAAAGTAATGCTATGTACCATTTCCTGCTCATCAAGGAGAGAGTGACTTTCAGCCAATGATAGTTTGCCCTAGATTCTGTTGGCGCCTCCAATCATCTTAGGAAGGATGATGCAGTTCATGAAGACGCAGGGCTTTTTACAAGTTCTTGAGATTGTAAATCTACCGCGGTAGCCAGCAACTTGTCTGCAAATGAAGATAAACGTGTGAACACATTTTCCTTTCTTATTCACCTTCCCTGCAAACCCCAGAGGAAGCTGAAAATACTAATTCGAATACCCATGCAGATCATGTGTTACGTCCTTTCGGAAAGTTTCAGCAAGTTCAACTGTGAAGGTAAAAATGTCATCCAATACATTCAGGATTATTGCATGCCTGTGCACTGTCCAGAAGTTGTTCTTTCGATTGAGGTTTACCATAACGTGTGAAAACGGATGAAGATCCAAGAGTTGTTGGTTCTTGGACAACAAACCACGTACCCTTAACCGAACTGAGGGATAAGATCTACTGCTAAATGGACAACGTGATGCAAAAGGCCGGTCAGCATGATCTTTCGGGATAATTCCTTATCGAAGACACATTTTGCTTAGTGATCCGTCCGCGCGCGGTAGGTTATGGCGAACTTGTACTCAATTGGCTTAGAAATTCGAATGACGAGCTCTCAGAAAATGGGCGTGCCTTGACAGCCTTGTAGCTGGAAAGTCACAAAAGGAGCTAAAAGCAATTAAGTGATGTCACGAACTCTGAATTTGCCTAGTTGACACGCACAAGGCTCGATGTTGTGATATTGTCACCAGGGAGACTAAAAACATACAACTGTAAATAGAGACAAGAGATTGCTTCATCCACAAGATATGCGAAACAAGCTCAGCATGATTAATTGGGATTCTTGATAATCTTAATCTCAAACAAAACCCATTAATTGGGAATGTTGAGAGCCTTGCTTCTGTTCAATTATAAATAATGATTAGTCAATAAAACAAAATTTTGCTACAATGAAGATGAAAGACACATGTTGGAACAAAAAATGGTTATACGAAAATGAACCAGATATCCAATTGCTTGCACTATAAGAATATCCCAATGAAAAATCTGATAGTTGCTCTTGATTCGTGAGCCATTTAGCCTCGACGTGTATCCAGTTGGAGTGCAAACGACTAAACAAGAATGTTGTATGGTAAGGAATAAGGAGAATGAGTTTAAAAATGGGAACTTTAACGAAAAGCTCCCGGTACTGTTCACTTTAACGAAAAACCACATTTTTACACTAAAAAGTCAATCCTGGTACTATTCACTTTACCCTTTATTTTGTCCTTATCATTAAAACTCAAAGTTTTCAAGCCCTTTTCATTAGTTTTCCTTTTAAAAATTTGCTCTCCTCGGCATTACCCATAAAATAATTACGATCATATACATTAAAGTAAGCAAAATAAACAACAAAAATGTTATTTTTACCATGTATTTGTACCATTATTTTCCCATAAAAAGTTATGATCAGATGCATTAAAGTAAGCAAAATAAACAACAAAAATGTTATTCTTACCATCTATTTGTACCATATCTTTAATAAAAATGGGATGCACTTGTGTTTGTGGCTTTTATTTATTAGAAAGACTAGCATATGGGCACACACAAAGCGTGTGAGATTTTTTTTTTTTTTTTAAATAGAGATATGTTAGGATTACATGTAGGTTAGGCTTTGAAAAAAACAGCAAAATTTAGTTGTGTGAAATTACATTTATGCCCCGTATTTCTTATTCATATTATTTTGTTTTAATTAGAATGTTAAACTAGTAATTTCATAAAGTTTTGGTTGACAATGAGTATTTTATTAATTAGTAGAGATGATATAAATAGACGATAAGTGTGGGGGTTTCTTTGGTTGTTGCATAAAGGGTTTGGGCTTAAGCCGAAATGGTAAGAAAGTAACAACAACCTCCTTTACACGCAACGCAAAGTCATACTGCTTTCGCTCTTTTTACCTACGTGGCAATCAATCATTGGGCCCTCATAGCATTTAAAGCCCAACGGAAGGAGAGATTCAACCAACGGAGAGGGAGAGATTATATCTGGTAGTTCCGTAGTTGGGGTATCCAATCCAAGGAGCCGAAGGTTGAAGAAAGACCAGCAACGAGAATCTCTGAAGTTGGTTTGACCAAAATCACCCGCGACGATGCCGACGTTGACGAAGCTGTACACAATGCAAGAAGCCTCGCAGCACAACACCAAAGACAACTGCTGGGTCGTCATCGATGGCAAGGTAATTGTTTCCCCATGAATTCAAATATTCAATTCAACCCAAAAACGAAGATGCCATGAGTTTTTCCTTTCGGGTATTTGTATTTTCAGATCTGTATGTTGCCCCTGGTAGCTAATCTTTGCACTGCATCCTGGGATTGATGCAAAAGGATCACTTTGAATATTCTAACTTTTAGGGTTGTTTGTGTTCAGGAGGATTCAATGTGTCCTTAATCTTTAGGTCATGAAAAAGTCAAAGAATGAGACTTTGGATTACTACCTGCAAAACCCATATTCTATTTTCATTTTGTTTACTATTTACTGCTGTAATTCCTCTGCGTTTCTCAGTTTCTAGGTCAAGTTTCCTCCTTTCCAATCATAAATTTTGACCTATAGATAATACGATTTGGTTGAATTGTCGTCGGGAGTAATCTTTATGTGTGTGTGGCCTTGCTATTCATAATCTTGTTTAAATTACATATGAATAGTCCTTATGGAATTTGATCGCGATTCGTGAGGCGTGTTGTATTCTGTTAAAATTATTACCGGCTTTGGTACTCGAGAATTGGCGTAATCAATTTTCTTTTCTATCATTTCAACTGGTTGCTGGTTTAAGTGCACGTCTTGCTGTATTCGTGTTGCTTGCAGCCTTACTGTTGTTGTGGCATTTATGAACTAATATTCGTCTGAGTTTTATCTGCAAATTTGGTCAGTAATCTCGGCATCCTTCCTCTCTTAATTATCGAAAAAAAAAAATTTCAGTGTGCAGAATGAGGAATCCCATGACTGTTGGAAGCTCTTTGTCATCCAAATTATTGTCTTGATTTACGAATTTGAAATCTGATTTTATGAGATCGAATTGATTGTGTATGTCATAACGAATTTCAAATGTAGTTTGCATTGCTGGTTCGGTTTCTCTGTTTTATTTTGATTTGGAGAACTATAATTTGACATCAAACTCTATGGTCTGATCATAGTGCATTGGTTAATCCCAGGTGTACGATGTGTCAACATATTTGGACGACCACCCTGGGGGAGACGATGTACTCCTGGATGCAACTGGTACATTTATAAGCTTCCAATCTCCATAACTTACTCAACTTATTAGACTGTGCAATCAAGATTTTGCTTCAGTTCAGATAATCATCTCAAACAACAATGTAGATGTGTCGTGATCTGAATTTATGAGATTCGATTTCATTAGGAAGAGATGCCACCGAAGATTTTGAAGATGCCGGGCACAGCAAAACTGCGAGGGAGGAAATGGAAGCCTTCTGCATTGGAGAGCTTGACACCACCTCCTTGGATATTCCAGAGCTCGAGATTTTCTCCAAGAATCAGCCAACCGATTATCCAAAGAAGCTCGTGGACTTGACAAAGCGATACTGGGCTGTTCCTGCGGCTGTTGTTGGCATCTCCGTGGTTGTCGCGGTCTTGCACTTGCGCAAGAAGTAACCATCGGATACAATTTGCCCTTGGTATACGACTTAAAGGGAGAGTTCTTCACAATTTTGAATGATTAGGAGAAAACAGCAACTGAGAGAACTGCCCCATTTTTATCTAGATTTTCATGATTATATTATTGTTACAAACTATATGGAGATTGTATGTCATTGAAGTTAGGGGAAATCCATGGCTTCTGTGTTTGTGAGTCTCCATTGTTGAAAGATGGAAAATTACACTAAAATGTGCTTTATTGAATGTTTAGTGTCCTTTTAGTGGTAAGAGCTTTTACTTTGATTGAAGTTAAAACTAGGCGCTATATTTTTAGCAAAGTTGTCGATAACATGTACGTACTTGATTGAAGTTGAAAACACTAAACCATTTAGCAAAGTTGCCAACTAAAGTATATTGTAGAATAATACACGTACATTTGATCGAGGTTATTTTTTTGGTTTTTTGATACAATTATATTTTTTACAACAAAGTGTGAGGAATAAATTAGTTTTGAACTTATCACTCACGTCATTTAAACTTAAAACCTTGTTTACAACTTATAAGTAAATAGGAATAATTTAGATTGTACTATACAATAAGACGATGACAAGACAATAATACTTAAGTGATACATATTTTGCTTGAAGTTCAAATACACTAAAATGTGATTCAACTAAAAATTTAAACAGAAGCTTTAAGGGAAAAGATCTTTGCTTTTATAAAAAAAAAAAAAAAAAAAAAAAAAGGAAATTAAATTGTAGAGCCTAAATAACCTTGTTTACAACTTATAAGTAAATAGGAATAATTTAGATTGTACTATACAATAAGACGATGACAAGACAATAATACTTAAGTGATACATATTTTGCTTGAAGTTCAAATACACTAAAATGTGATTCAACTAAAAATTTAAACAGAAGCTTTAAGGGAAAAGATCTTTGCTTTTAAAAAAAAAAAAAAAAAAAAAAAAAGGAAATTAAATTGTAGAGCCTAAATAACATCGAACTTCAACAATCTGAGTTCTACACGTCCTGAAGTTTAAAAAGCAAAACGAAGGTATTATAGAATACCTTATATTCTCAAAGCACAGCAATACACAAACAAACAAACAACAACAACTTCCGCCGGGTTCGAACCCATGACCTATTGGATTCGTAAATCGCTCAAACCCCACAACGTACATGGGTACTGGGGATAAAGCTCTCAAATGTGAATTTATTTATCCAGACTTTTGAGAATGTGGATTGAATTTCTGAGGGCTTGGGTGGGCATTGTTAGCAAAGCCGAACTCTCTTTGCTCGTCTGGTTCAGTTACATGTACAACTAGCACACTAAACATTTTCTTTTAATATAATGATATATTTACATTAAAGAATAAGTAAATGAATTGGTATCTTTTTTTTTTTTGTTAGACTAAGTGCTAGATTAGGAAGCCGACAGGGTTCGAACCCACACCGTGATGTAAGGGCAACACTCATCTCCACCACTGTGGTAGATGGCCACTTGCAAATGAACTAGAATCAAACTCTTCATCTGCGAGATTTGGACATGAAACATCTCACTTTCAAGTGAAAAACTAATACCACTAAACCGTAATACTAAATAATCATTGACCTTGTTTTAAATACAATAAAAGCGAAGCCTAGAATGTACACATAACGAAGTTTTGTAGTTGGAGAAAATCCGTAACAACCTACTTGAATTTTAAGAAGCTTAGGTTATGTTCGTGAACGTTTTGCAAAATTGTTTTTCGTTTTGCATATACAATAACGAGTGAAAAATGTGTTCGGCAAACTGTTTTCTAAAAATAAATTCATAAAACAATATTTAACCTGAGTTTTGTTGAACATCAAATTGGCGTTTCCCTTATTTTTCAAGATCAATTTTTGAAATAATGGAAAATAAAGATACATTATAAAACAAAATTAGAGTTTAATTAAAAAATAAAATCATGTATGTCGCCACTACTATCACTATTGCCACAATGACCACCACAACATTCTCCACCATCTCACCACCATTGCCACCATCTTTGACACTATCACCTCCCACCACCATCATCTTCATTGCCATCTCACCATGACCACCACCATATGCGCCTTCTTCTCCACCATCGCTATCCCACCACCACCGTCACTTTGCCACCATATATATATATATATATATATATATATATATATATATATATATATATATATATATATATATTAGGCATTTAGTGATATTGTTTAAAGATTTGCAAAAATTCTGTCTATGTGTGCGTTTCCAACTTTCCAAATATATATATATATATATATATATATATAAAATCTTAAAAGACATGCTCCTTGAAAATAGTATCACGGGGTTTAACTAAACAAAAAATAAATAAAAAATACACTATCATGTTTTGTCCTATAACTAGAATACAAAACCCTTCAAAACATTGATAGCCATAGAAGCCCTCCAAAAAATTGATAGCAACACTCCCCAAGCATTACCCATTTGTTAAATTGGGAAGGAGAGAGGGAAAGAGAGAGAACGTAAGAATTTATTTATTTAATATTAGAGATATACTAGAATCACACATGAAAAAAGTCAAATTTAGTTTATGTGAAATTACATTACTGTCCATGATTTTATTTTGTGATAAAAGATTAAATTGTCTTCTAACCACGCGGTTGATATGATCACTCTCACAAAAGCATGAGATTATTTATGTTTTGGTCTCAACAACTATACTGGTTTCACAAAGTGTTAGAGCTACTACTCTACTCAGAAATCAGCACCAGATATTGAAAAAAGCATGTAACTCAAGCGGTTTCACATGCACTCGAAATCTTGTACTCGAATATACGAAGGCATATAACCCAAGTAGTAATTATACACATCTTGTATTTTATTAACTATGAAGAAAAATTACTAAAATGTGCTTTATTGCATGTTGAATGTCCCTTGTTGATGAAAGTTTTTATTTTGATTGAAGTTAAATATGAACGCAACAAAAACTTATAGCTGGAGAAAATCCATAACGACCTACTTGAATTTTAAGAAGCTTAGGTCACGTTCGTTAACGTTTTGCTAAAAAACTGTTTTTCGTTTTACCATTTAATATGCACATAAGCATTTATATATATTAGACCTTTATTGCTATTGATTAAAGATTTGCAGAAAGTTTATCTATGTGTGCGTTTCCAACCACCCAAAGATTTTCTTTTTATTGGAAAATATTACTCGTAACATCATAAGATAGTACAATATTCAAACGTGAATTTCAAAAACTAAAATTGGATCTTAAAAAACATGCTGCTAAAAAACTATTATGGAGCATAACTAAAACAAAAGTATACACTTCCGACTTTTGTCCTACAACTAGAATACAAAGCCCTTCAAAATATTTATAGCCAAAACTATAATGTCGCACATTATTGACGTGTGTTTCCCAAAATTAAAGAGTTTCAAATTGCTTAAATTTGAGCGCAGGGTTGGAAGAAAAAAAAAAGCAAAACAAAGGTATTTTAGAATACCTCATATACTAGAGAAATACTAAGGGAACTCTTTATGGATATAATCACATCCGTTCATGGTACATTTGGCGAGGATCCTCCTAGTCCAAACTAAACAAGTCCATTTTCTCTGCCAGTTTCGATCCCAGGACCTATTGGATTCGACATCCACAAATCCAACGATGTACCAGGGAACCGGCGACATGGAACGTCCAAATTGTTATTTAAGATGCTTGAGAATGTGGACTGGAGGGCATTGTGGGCAAAAGTCGCAAAACACAACTCCCTTTTCTCTTTTGTAGTTACGTTTACAACTAGGACATTACCCTGTTTACCTTATAAACTTAATCAAGTGGTTTCTTACTTTTATTTATTTATTTATTTTAGTTCCATTCCGCAATTTTAATCTTAGAAAATAAGGTTTTCAATTCTTATAACTATTCTTAATGTACAGTGAGTTTTGATAAGAATTCTAACCAGACGATTGATATGATCACTCTTACAAAGGTATGAAATTATTTAAGTTTTGGTGCTCAACTACTTCGCACTGGTCTCACATGGTGTAAGAGAGAGCTACTCTAGTTACAACTCTATTGAAATTTATGTACCACACAAGAATTTAATTTCAGCACCCAATATTGAAAAGGGCATTCAACTCAAGTAGTTTAACGTGCTCAAAATTTTGTATGCTAAGTCACTCTCTCCGTAGTGCTTCTATATATATAAAGTGAGAAGCCCAAATAGGTGAAGCTCTCAATATCCCAATTATGTTTTCATTTAAAAAAAAAAAAACCAACACAAAACCATTTCTATATAGGACTATAATTGTAATACACAAATAAAATAGGGTTAGAATTGTAATACAAAAACATGAAAGGCGCCCGTACTTTTAGATTAATTCTAACCCGTTGATTACTCATCTCTATACTTAGTGAACTCTCCGCAAGCAGTTATAGCGGTTGCAAAGTTGCACAATTGAAACCGTACTGTTCTGGAGAAACCAACTCAATCTCCCATACCCTCTCATATCGTCTTTTTGGTGGTGCTTCTTCATCCATCTTACAGTATTGGTGCTTCTTTCATATTGTCAACCTTCTTTCGTTTGGTGCTGCTTCAACATTGAATTTTTTTAATCCTATTCATTTTGTTTAATTGTTGTTGAATTTCGATTTGGGTTTTGCAGTTCGGATTTGATATGGGGATTTTGAAAATGGTGAATGCTGAGCTAGTTACGCTACAATGGGTATGTGAATTTTCATGCCAAGATAGTTCTGCGTAATTTTGATCTTCTACTGATTTCGATCGAATTCCAAGAACTTTTTTATTTGCTTAGTTTAATTTGTGGTTGTTAATTGAACAAAGGAAAAAAAAAACACAGATAGAAAAGAGACATGCTGAAGTAACTCCTCCATTTTAGGAGAAAGAGAAACCCGAGGCGGGAGATGTTTAATAAGTTCAGAGCAACGGAGGAGACTAAGCAAGGCCTCGACAATGGTGTTCCAAATTGGCACTGACGCCCATCTCTACGAGGATCCCCACAACGTCAGCATCGCTCATCTCCTTTCGACTCCAACAAGTGCGAGGCTCTCAAGCGATTGCTCACTCTCATTCCCCAGGGAAAAATTGTCGCTCTCATCGACAATTTTTCTATGGTTTTATTTCATTTGTGCATATAGTAAATATCCTTATAACTCTTGATGTATGTAAATTTGTTTATGTTGCAGTATGCTTACAGAGTGAAGTTGCTTTAGACATATTAAAGAGTGAGTTTATCAAGTAAGAAGCAATTTTGAAATTTCGCTAATACCATATTTGCATATTCCAAACTGACTCTCAAGCAAGACATCAACTAATTTCTTAGTGAATTGTAATTAGAACTCCAAAATCTATTAGCGATTCTCATGAGAGTAATTTTCTTTTTAATATAGAAAATTTGGAGTGTATAATCACACTTTTTGAGTGCCAATAATAGTAGGTTCCCATTTCGTAAATTTATTATTGTTCTTATTTTATATTTTCCATTTTTCATATGGGTTGTGGTGTGATTTGATCTTGATTTATATTTTTCTTTTGGCTAGGTGAAACAGACTCTGGTCTTATTCAGTAAGTCACTAATTAAGTTCCAATAAACTGCCTTCATTTCTTTTTATGTCCATGCTTTAATTTTACTTGGGTAATTTAATTTTGTGTAATGGTTTCTTTTGAGTTTTTTCCACTAAAAACGTTGAAGCGAGTCAACAATGGAGTTATGGATGCCGAGAAGAAGCCTGGTATTATTTCTGCATAGTTTGAGTGAGCATCTCTTTCTTTTCTTTCGATTTTTGCTCTTTTTTTTTCTTTTTCTTTTTTTTAATATTTCAAATGTTCATATACATTGTTGAGCAATGTATTTTACAATTACCATGCTATTATACTCTCTTTTTAGTAACTGTTTTTTAGTATTTATTTTTCGAAAACTAATAATTTCGGTAGTTGTTTTCTTCGTTTTTCACTTTTCTTCCTTTGATTTACCGTTTATATAGCGTGCATTTTCTTATGGCACTTTTGAAGCTTTTCTTTTCTAAATTTGTTTGCTTTTTGGGCCGTCTTTTAATCTGATTTATTATATCGTGATCAACTAAAGCATCACATTTTCATACACCATAGACATTGAATTAGTGGTTGAATTATGAATTGATGTTATAATATGTGAATCATACCAAAGATTTTTCAAACCATATTTGTTTAATGAATTGAGAAATGGATAATGCCATAAAAATATGGGACACTTTGGATGCGGTCCCTAGCTATCAATATTCTTTGATTGAAACCTTGTTAGTTTTTAGTTTTTGATTGAGGTCCCTGATATTAATGTAATAATGTAAGTTACTATATTTTTTTAATTAACAATTAAAAATTGAAATTTGTAATTGTTTATATTAATGAGATTTTAAATAAAACCCATAATTTATGGGATTAAAAATAATAAAATATAAATTATTCTCTCTATTATATTTTGTGTGTGTGTGGGTATATATATATACATATATGTATGGGTACATTAACCAAAATTAACAAAAAAAATTATTGTACCCAAACATGGATACATTGTCAAATCAACGAAAAAGAATGTACCCATATAAGTTTAAACATGGATTAAAAATTTTGAATGGATTTTATATTAAAAAAGGGTACATTTTACATATAACAAATTGATATATTTGAGAATGGGTACATTTAAGATTAAAAAAATTGAAAAATTATATGAATGGGTACATTTAAGATTAAAAAATTGAGAATCTTTTTATATATAAAAAAAAATTAATAGGTACAAACTTAATTTAATTTAATTTTTTTATTATTTTGGAAATGTTTGAATTGAAAATTAATTAGAAGTTTAATAGAGGTGTGAGTATTAAACCCTAAATTAATTACTAATTTTTATATTAAAAAAATTATATAATAAACATGTAAATTCATTATCACATTAATGCTAGGGACTTGAATCAAAATTTGAGAACTAATAAGGTGTTAGTCAATGAACAATAAAAACTAGGGACCAGATACTAATTTTTCCTAAAAATATATGCTATGAGTATCTTGACACGCCATGGCAATTTTTCTTTTTGGCAAGTTTGTGTTTCGTATTCGTATTCATGATTCGTTATCATTTACACTTGCTTTCGCTTGAGTTCTCATAAATTGGATGAATGTATTTATAGTATTTTTATTTTTTTTAGCCAAGCAAAGAATTTGGTTGAGCAACAGGTGCATCAACCATTTAATAAAAATGTGCGATGCCTCGACATTACAAGGCCTTCAAATTATATATTTCTTTCTCTGTTTTGGTTTTTAACGGACTATATTAGATTTTAGGGAACTTTAACGAAAAGCTCCCAATACTGTTCACTTTAACGAAAAATTACATTTTTACACTAAAAAGTCAATTATGGTACTATTCACTTTACCCTTTATTTTGTCCTTATCGTTAAAACTCAAAAGGGGCGTTTGTTTGCCCTCACTAAGTGGTACTGGACTAGACTGGACTAACAATTAGTCCAATCTAGTGTTTGTTTTGTACTAGGATTATCTTTAATGAGACTAACAGGGACTTGCACGGACAAACTCCTTCGCTAGGAGTTCTTGGCCAGACCCCCCGATACCCATGGGATTGCTAAGACCTTGTCTACTCCATCCTCATCGTGCTCTTATCTCTCTTGCTCTCTGTTCTCTTGAGCACTGACAGCCACCATCACACCACAACTCGCCAACTCCAACGAGACCATACCACTAGCCCACCACCACTTTCTACCTCTCTCCTCACCCTGAACCCAGAATTTTGAACTGAGGAAGATCCCGCTTTTACTGTTGTCTGTCCAACTCTAGCCGTCATCCGATCCACCTCTGAGGAAGATCTCGCACTCACTGTCCTCGATTCAATACCGTCGAGGAGTTGTGTAGGTTAATTTATTTCATTTCCTGTATTTATTTATTTTTGTTCAATTTCAAACTCATGATGCAACTCTAAAAAGGGCAACAAAGCCTTGACCCACAGCTCCAACATCGTCCCCCTTCTTCAGCCCCACCAGCTTGTTAATCAGGTTTGTGTTAATGGGTTTGATAAAATTACGTTAATTTGGATTAATTTATTAATTTATGGTCAAGTACTTGGCTTGATTTGTGATTTTTGCTTTGTTTTTGCTACTTAGTTTCCTTGTGTCACTTTTGAAAAAGGCTATGGTTTGATTTTGACCATAATCCATCACCAGCGCCTTACCTTTCTAAAAGTGGATAACCTCAATTAAAGTCCTTAAATAAGTTACTCAGACTATAGTATATCACTGGTCAATTGGAGGTCCTTGAATAAGTTATTTGAGTATTGTGCAATCATACTTGTTCAGGTTTTTTTGTCACGTGGAAACATCACAAATCTATTGTATCAATCTGCTTATTGTGTTAAACTTTTGGTCTTTATTTGTTTTCCTTGTATGAATGAATCTGAAAATTCTTTTGAATGTAGCCAAGATGGAATGTTTGGGGTTGTGATGTTGGTCTCCATATGTGGAGGAAATTGGTGTGTTTTGGCATTTGGTCTTCAATGGTCAAGTATTTTGGGATCAATTTTGTGAAGTAACTCAAACCATGAAGATTTTTGTTTGAAAATAAAAATGATGAATTGCAGCACTACTGTTTCACATTCTTTTTTGTACAAGGAAAGCTATCTTAGCTATGAGTTTGGCTATTGTAGTTGATATGGTTCTGATAGCATGCCAAACATTCTTTGGATATGGGACATGTCACATACACCATCTTGAACTCGTTGCTATCTTGGTGCAGAAATATCTTATTCGTGCAACAGTTTGGGATCCTACGTGCACTCGTCCTAGTTTTTGCACAGGAAGTTCTCGTTTGTACATGTGGACTCCTGGTGTTGCCTACAGTGTAAGCATCCCGCCCTAGCCACAATTTAGCATACTTGATCTAAAATGGAATTGAGTTGGAAGTTGTCTCATCTTGAAGGATAAAGAGTTGTTTTGCTGCGCTTCTGTTGCAGTTCTTGAATTGAGTAAATATAGTTCGGATGATTGAGGCAGTTAGTTATTTTCTAAAGTTATTGTAGAAAATTGTAGAATGTACAATTATGCAGTTTACCTTGCTCTGCTATGTACTGTGTTAATGTAGTATTGGGATCTTTCATTTGTTCTAGTTGGAACATCCAATAGTTTGATTAAATTGGTGACCTTTCCCTCTCTCATTTGTTTTTCCTTTCATTGGATTAGCACTAGTGCACATGGAATTGACTAACTGATTTGCTCCGTTGTGAGGGAAGACATTTTAATTGCTTAGTTTAATATACAAATGGAATGCATAAATTGTTCATGATCTCTTCCTTTTGCATATTGTTACTAGTTTTCTTCAAACTAGTTGGAGCAAGCCAATTTACGTGCTAGGAATCCAAATGTAGTAATGATCAATGCGCAGCTATCCATTTGTCATTGTGCCTCGCATCATTGTGGTCTTGGGATTGAATGCAATTTTCACGGTATGGACTGCAATTGGCTTATACTTACAAGAGCAATTCCAAGTAATTATTTCACAATTGAGTAAAAAATTGAACTTGTTAGACATCAATTTTCGTTCTACTCAAATACAAGTATTTACCAACACCTTTAACTTTAATCTACAACTTTAAACCAAAGGTGAATAATTAAGAAAATCATCTTGAACCCTGTCGATTGTTGGGAGAACACTTTGTTATATTGATGTTTGGAATAATGCTACTCTTTAATCATGTATTTTCGTTTTTGTATTTTTATTGAGTCTCACTCTCATCCAATATTATTAATTTTAATAATATCTTTAATAAAAAAGCAATTAAAATAGAACAATAATGTAGTCATAGTCTGAGCAAACACCAAATTGATGACAATACTGTTTTCATTATCCTGCTTTTTAGTCCGACACTGCACCAAACACTTTACTAAGTTAGTCCAGCTTAGTCTAGTCTAAGCCAGTCCAGCTTTGTCCCTGAAACTGGTCCAGTCCGAGACAGTCCGGTGCAACAAATGCACCCAAAGTTTTCAAGCTTTTTTCATTAGTTTTCCTTAGATTTTATTCTTGTTAATTTGATGAAGTTCTTGATCAAGAGCATATATCTTTTCAATGTCTACTATTTAGGTTCTGTTGATTTAAGTTTGAGTTATAGTGGTGTTTGTGTATTCTAAATTTCTTTTATTAGTTTGCTTTTGTTTGTATATATTTTTTTCAATAGCTTACTTTTTAGTTTGCTTTTGTTTGTATATATCTCTTCAAAGCAATTATTCGAGTTGCAATCCTATTAGATGTAACAAAATGAAAGTTAAAGAGAAAATATGAAGAGGAGAGCCTCCTAAATTATTAGCGCAATATCTACCATTACAAAGCAAGCCGACATATTTGAGTTTTCTGTTTTCCTATTATAGGTTGCATAATGAAAGGGACTGCTTTTGGATATTGCTAATTTTTATGGAGTTACTGTTGTGTTGCAAACAGAAAAATAATTTTATTTCTATCTACCAAATACTATGATGAAGTCTACGTAAATACCAATATATTTTTTCATGCAACTATGATCTCCATGCTTATTGTTTTTGTGTGGTTTGGTAAAAAATACTCCAAAGAGTTGACCCAATTTTGTTTGATCTGGGATTGGTTAAAAGAAGAAGATATCGTGTTTTTTCTCGATAGAATGCAAATTTCATTCAAACTTGAAGAACTACTAATTAACAACCCATGTTTAGTGTGTTTGTTGGTAGATTAAAACAATAGCAACACTATTAATGTTTAAAACCAAATGGATAAGAATAGTAAACAACCATCTTTAGGGGTGCGTATCATTCGTGATTATAAAAAAGGCCTCTCGCATGCGCGTGTGGAGAGGCTAGTGTATTAAGAAATACAAAGGTGTGTAACTGAAATGGTAATTTTACACATCTCGTACTTTATCAATTATTGAAAAAAATACACCAAAATGAGCTTTATTGCATATTTAATTTCTCTTTGGTGATTGAGAGTTTTATTTTGATTGAAGTTTGTTTGTACCATACTTGACCAATCCCGAAATTACTGAGCACCAGTCAACGTTATACCGTCAAGGACCCAGAAGAGTTTCCCTCCAACCAGAAGGCCAATCACAGCGCGACACGTGTCGACATCAGAAGCCAATCATAGCGCGACACGTGTCCACATCAGAAGCCAATCACAACACAACACGTGTCAATGTCAGAATGAAACTAGAAACTCTATTCTATAAATAGAGATCATTCTCTTACAATATTTCCTAATGTCATTTGTACTAAATCACTCACTAGTACTCACTAAAGGAGAGCTTGAACCTATGTATTTGTGTAAACCTTTCATAATTAATGAGAACTCCTCTACTCCGTGGATATAGCCAATCTGGGTGAACCACGTACATCTTGTGTTTGCTTCCCTGTCTCTATCCGTTTGCATACTTATCCACACTAGTGACCGGAGAAATCTAGCGAATGTTACAAACTTAACATTTTATGTTGTACCAAAGTCCTCGCTGATTTTGTGCATCAACAAAGTTAAATACGAACGCTACAAAAAGTTAAAAATACAAAACAAAGGTATTTTAGAATACCTCATTTTTTCATACTGAAAAATCTCTCTGGAGAGGATCCCTTTCCGTTAGCCTAAAAACCCTAAACCCTAAACCCTTTTGATCTTTGAGAGGTCTGCCAGTTTCGATCCCAAGACTAATTGGATTTGAACCTCCGTCAAACCCAACAAAGTACATGGGAACCAGCGACTTAAACTTCAAAATTATTATCTTTATTAATTATATTACAGTGAGAATGCGGACTATATTTCTAAGGGCTTGGACAGGGCTTTGTTATCAAAGCCCAGCTCCATTTACTGGTGTGGTTTAATCCTTATATACGGGTTGTCGTGTTCATGGCATATACGTTATTTTAAAAGATCATATCTTATCAAATTCGTTATTTTAACAGATTTTTAACAGATGACCTGATAACGACCCAACTCGCGAGCAGGTTGACCTTAAGCCTGTTTTTTTGTTGTTGTTTCATGTCGGGTTAACATGTCATGTAAAAAATTTCCATGTCTAATGTCTAGACCTACCAAACGGGTCGTTCGTGCTGTTTATATGTCATACCCGTTATCTTAATGACTGATCTGGTAACGGCTCAATTCGTTAACGGGTTGACCGGAATATTTTTTTAATGTAGTTTCATGTCGAATTAACGGATCGTGCAAGAAATTGCTAGACCTTAATTACATGTATAACTACGAGATTATTTATGTTTTGGTGGTCAACTACTTCGCACTGTTCTCACATCGGTGTAAGATAGACTACTCTAGTTACAACTCTATTGAAATTTATGTACCACACAAGAATTTAATTTCAGCACCTAATTTTGAAAAGGGCATTCAACTCAAGTAGTTTAACGTGCTCGAAATTTTGTATGCCAGTGACTCTCTTTGTAGTGCTTGTATTAAGAAATACAAAAGCGTGTAATTGAAATAGTAATTTTACACATCTTGTATTTTATCAATTATTGAAAAAAAATACACCAAAATGAGCTTTATTGCATATTTAATGTCCCTTTGGCGATTGAGAGTTTTTATTTTGATTGAAGTTAAATATGAACACAACAAAAAGTTTAAAAAACAAAACAAAGGTATTTTAGAATACCTTATATTTTCACATTGAAAAATCTCTCCAAAAGTCGTTAGTCTAAACCCGCATATATAATGTCCCTTTGGCGATTGAGAGTTTTTATTTTAATTGAAGTTAAATATGAACACAACAAAAAGTTTAAAAAACAAAACAAAGGTATTTTAGAATACCTTATATTTTCATACTGAAAAATCTCTCCAAAAGTCGTTAGTCTAAACCCTAAACCTCAAACCCTAAAAACCCTTTCGATCTTTGAGAGGTCTGCCAGTTTCGATCCCGAGACTAATTGGATTCGAACCTCCCTCAAACCCAACAACGTACATGGGAACCGGCGACGTGAACTTCAAAATTATTTATTTATTATTATATTACATTGAGAATGCGGACTATATTTCTAAGGGCTTGGACGGGGCATTGTTATCAAAGCCCAGCTCCATTTACTGGTTTGGTTTAATCCTGACAAACGGGTTGTCGTGTTAGTGGTATATACGTTATTTTAAGGGATCATATCGTGTCAAACTCATTATTTTAACGAGTTTTTAACAGATGACCTGATAACGACTCAACTCGCGAGCGGATTGACCTGAAACCTGTTTTTCTGTTGTTGTTTCGTGTCGTGTAAATTTTTTTTATGTCTAATGTCTATACTTGGCAAACGGGTCGTTCGTGCCATTTATGTGTCATGCCCGTTATCTTAACGACTGATCCCATAACGACTCAACTCGTTAACGTGTTGACCCGAATTTTTTTTTTCCGATGTAGTTTCATGTCGAATTAACGGATCGTGCAAGAAATTGTTAGACCTTAATTACATGTATAACTACGACACTAAACTTGTTTTGAGTAGGAACACAGGCGGAAACCAGAATATACCAAGAATAAATAAATGTAAAACTGGGCCTGTCCAAAGTAACACAACTGTAAAATAAAAAAGGAAAATGGGCCTCTCCAGTTTAATTTAGTCCTGAAGCCCAGAACAGCACATCCATATAGACTCGGCCCATCTCAAAAGAAGAGGAAGAGGAAGAGGAAGAGGAAGAAATAGCAGAAGAAACAATCAAGAAAAAGGGAAAGGGGGAGAGAGCGGTGAATCCCAAAAATCTCAAGCAGTGCGAAGGTTGGAGGAATGGCGCAGCAAGCAGTGCAGAAGAACACGCTGTACGTCGGAGGACTGGCGGAGGAGGTGAACGAGTCCATACTCCACGCGGCGTTCATACCCTTCGGGGACATCAAGGACGTCAAGACGCCTCTCGATCAAGCCACCCAGAAGCACCGCTCTTTTGGGTTCGTCACGTTCTTGGAGAGAGAGGACGCCGCCGCCGCCATGGACAACATGGACGGCGCCGAGCTCTACGGCCGCGTCCTCACTGTTAATTATGCCCTCCCTGAGAAAATCAAGGGCGGTGAACAGGGTTGGGCCGCTCAGCCCAGTAAGTCCTTGTTCCCTTTTACTCCTACTCCTCAATCCTCCTTCCATTGTTATTACTTTTGTGTGGATTTGAATGTTAGCTTGATTTGTTTAGATGGGTTTGGTTGATTTATTAATTATTCGGGTTATCTGGGATGTTTCGATTTTTGGGTTTTGTTGTGAAATTTGGTTCTAGGGTTCGTGATTGATGCTCTTTGGGGTTAACTTCTTGTTGTTATTAAGTGTGTATGTTAGTGTAGCTGTTTCGACTTTGGGGGTTTAGGGTTTTAGGATTCAATCTGGGTATGCAGTCAATTTTACTTAGATTTAGATTCATGATTAGGATTCAGGAAGATACTAAGCTCTGGTATTTAGATGCTTTTTTGGTGATCGGCCTCGTTTCACCCAAGTTCGAATACTCTGCCTCGTAGATTAGATTCATGGAACTTTAACGAAAAGCTTCCGTTACTGTTTATTTTGACGAAAAATCATATTTTTACACTAAAAAGACAACTTTACCCTTTATTTTGTCCTTATCGTTAAAACTCAAAAGTTTCAAACTCTTTTCATTAGTTTTCTTTAGATTCATTAGAATGTATACATTGTTTTGTGAAAAAGAAAAGGGGTTGAAAGAAAATAGAACGATGACATCGAATTAGAAACAGTTGAATAGCATTTTGAAGTTAATGATCGTCGTTGAACTAAAATTACCTGCTCTTGTGTTCAACTCAAATTGCTTAAATTGTTTGTCCGTTGAGATTAATGTTCATTCCGAATCAAGCTTGAAATTTTAGGTATGCTTAGCATCTTTCGTTGCTCTGTTACTACAGTTTGGGCAGATGCAGACACGTGGTTTGAGAGACAGCAACAAGAAGAGGAAATGCAGCGTATTCAGGCAGAGAACAAGGCTGCCATGCAGGCCGCGGAAGAGTTGCACAGGAAAAAATTGACGCAAGAACGAGAAGGGGAAAAAGAAGAGGAGATCGAGATGAAGGACGACCCCATGGCAAGGGCTGAGGCAGAGGTTTTGCAACAGAGTGACTAGTGTTCCACTGCTTCCAAGTGAACAGTATGTGAGGAGTATGCAGTTTTGTTCTGTCAAATCCGTGCAACTTGTCGAAGCTCGCTTGTATAACTTAGCTAACGAAACAAACCCTTGATTCCGAATCTCGTATTAATATTTGGAACAAGTGAGCCGAATAGGGGTTGATCTTTATGTTGTTGAAAGATTATTTTGTGCACTTATTCTATCCAATCCAAGGTTAATGAACATATCCCAAAGTTCGGAGACCCGATTTCTGAATCTATCTAGTGTGCACCAACTTCTGGTTGGTTGCTCAACCGCTCGTTCAGAGAAATGATATCTACACACCCTTTTACAATAACTTCCGGTTGGTTTACCATAGAATGCAAAAGCAAAGATTTTACCAAGGCGGACAAAATCATCCAATTTTCTTATTTCCCAAGTTCGAATCCCCAACTGTAATAACGAAGATTGTACGAAGACCGGCAATCCCCCACCCCCATTAAGCAAAAAACGAAGGTTCTGCTAAGTTCGAATTCCATACCTTTCCAAGCTATATAATTCGACAAGGGTCGTGCTATTCAGTATTTACACACCTATTTTTTACCTCAAACACGCTTCTCTCAATTTTTTGGGTAGTGAGAAGAAAATCAATTGATAAAAATTAACAAGTAAAAATAAGTGAGTGAAAAGCACTCATCTTTCGACAATGATTTACCGTTCTTAACTGCACGCCTTATGCACGTGCAAAAAGCTCTCATCCTATTTCCTTCTCCCGCTAAGCTAAAGCTGCCGTTACTGAAAAGTGATAAATCTCACACCCATCGCTTCTATCTCATGGCTTAATAGTAAAACACCCAATTGTTGAATTTACCCGGGCGACGAACAAGTTGAGCTCTTGGCGCACCTCTGTCCATGGCGTCTCTTCCTTTCACTCACTTTCTCCTCCTACCCAGGTTCCTCTCTCTTTCTCTCTCTCATAAAATTCCAGTCTTTTAATTCAAAAACCGTGTGTTTTCTTTTGCTCCTTATCCAAACGGCAATCCAAAACTGAGCAGAAATGAGAATTAATTAGTAGTTAAATGAAAAATGTGGAAACTTTTCTGGGTTTGGATAATTGTAGATTTTTGTTGGTGGGTTTTAACTTATAAGATAAACCCATGAAAAAACAACAGAATTTGCTTAAACCCTTAAAACCCTACAATTAATTGCACCTCACTGTCTCCTTCCCAAGAAAAATTAGTAAACTTGTCCACTGAAATTTCCAGGTGCCATTCGGTTTGGCCCAATAGCCGGTCGATGAGTTTCGTGCAGCTTCAGGGTCTTAGATTGCGTGGTAAAAAAGGGGGACTTGCAGCTCTCCCTAAAAAGATAAACTCAGAGAACTCAGCTCTGGAGGGTTCCGTTGAAGATGAGGAGGTGGTTGTGAAGAAGAAGACATCTAGGACTCCTAGAAGAACCCGAAAGAAAGCAACATCCGATAATGAGTCTTCGGATGAGGAAACTGTCATTTCTGCATCTAGTGAAGAGACCAAGAAACCGCGTGGAAGAACTCGTAAGAAAGGTATTATTCCTACTTATTGCTCATTTAGTACTGTTACATGAATGTTTATCTTGTATGTGCTAACAAACCAGTAATTTGATATATCTAGTTGCATCAGCTTCCACAAGCGTGGAGGAAGAACAAACTGAGAAGAAGGTAAGGAAGAGAAGAACTAAGAAGAAGGACGATGCGATTGAGCAGCAGGTTAGTGACGGTGAACTTAGTGAGACTGAGGATTTTACATTCGTCATGGATATGAAGGATGAGAATGAGGAAGACCTAGAATTGAAAATTGATGAGGGAGAGGATATTAGCGAAACTTACGATTGGCCTCCTCTTGTTTGTTGCTTTGGAGCCGCACAACATGCTTTTGTGCTCTCAGGGAGGCCAGCCAACAGACTTGTAGATTATGAAATACATGAAAGAAAGAAAGATGCGTTATGGGCCCCTGAGAAATTTATTAGGTCTCCTGGGGGATCTGCAGGCAGCGTTGCAATTGCTCTTGCAAGCTTGGGAGGCAAGGTTGCTTTCATGGGAAAACTTGGAGATGATCAGTTTGGTCAGGCCATGCTGTATTATATGAATGTCAAAAATGTTCAAACCCGTTCTGTTCGCATGGATACTAAAAGGGCAACTGCAGTATCACAAATGAAGATTGGTAAAAGGGGTCGCATGAAATTGAGTTGTGTCAAACCATGTGCTGAGGATTCTTTAACAAAGTCAGAGATCAACGTTGATGTGCTGAAGGAGGTAAAATCTTGGGTCCCTTGGAATATTTAACTTTTATTGTAGATCCTGCTATTTAGGTGGTATATCTTTGTTGTGTTTCTTTGGAGGGGAGGGGGTGAATAAGAACTGCTGACATTCTATATCATACACAGTTTTCGGCAAATATACTTCCATCTGTGATTCCCATTATATTTTGTCAATTTGAGTGCCTACGCATTAGATCTTTTAGCTGCATTTGTGGTTAGATTGCTCTTAACTGTGGACACCTTTTAACAACATGTGGTGCAGGCAAAGATGTTTTACTTCAGCACAAATTCTCTGCTTGATCGAAACATGAGGTCAACTACACTGCAGGCAATCAAGATTTCAAAGAAACTTGGAGGAGTTATTTTCTACGATGTAAACCTTCCATTGCCACTATGGCAGTCTTGTGAAGAAACAAAGTTGTTCGTACAGCAAGTGTGGAATCTTGCTGATATTATTGAAGTTACTAAGCAAGAGCTTGAGTTTCTCTGCGGGATCCAGCCCTCTGAGGAATTTGACACTAAAAATAATGACAGGTCAAAGTTTGTCCATCATTCACCAGAAGTGGTTGAACAACTTTGGCATGACAATCTTAAGGTTTTGTTCGTGACAAATGGGACTTCGAAGATACACTACTACACAAAGGACCACCAAGGTGCTGTTAACGGAATGGAAGATCCCCCCATCAGTCCTTTCACTTCTGATATGTCAGCATCTGGAGACGGCATTGTGGCAGGTACACTCCTATGATTTGCAAATCTATCAAATTTTAGTTTCTTTAATGATCGAGCGTATCTTCAAATGCTTTCACTATGAGAGTAGGTCCTGCTTAGCTCTTGCATTTGGGTGTTTGGGTCAAGAAATGCAGATACAAGCCTATAGTTTATATTCCCTGGCTTGTTCTGTTGATAAAGTTGTGTGTTGTAAGATTTAGATTCCGGCTATTAGTTTGGTGCACTTTGTGTCAACTTTCACTCGCACACAAGGTATTCGCTGGGCACAGTTCATCATAGACAAAACTTGTACCTGGACTGATGTGGTGAAATTATCAATGAGTTGGAAAACAACATAAAACCGTGAGTTAACTCACAATTTTAAACCTATGCATATAATTACATTGGCCGGTAGGTGAAAGACAATGAACTTGGATAAAGTTCTGCATTACAAGCTAAATTTTTGTATTTCCTAACTTCTGCGTGACTTGTTTTCAGCTCTCATGAGAATGTTGACAGTTCAACCACATCTTATTACTGATAAAGAATATCTGGAGCACTCAATCAACTATGCAATCGATTGCGGAGTGATAGATCAATGGCTGCTTGGACAAGAACGCGGCTTCCCTCCGAAGGAAGACATGGAAGAGGTGGTTCCTGATTCAGACGGTATAAGGTCGATAACAGAAATGGAATATCGCACTCTGACACCAGAGACTGTAAGTTGATAATCCTGGAGGTGTTGTAACTGAGATAGCATTACAAGTTAGTCACCAATTTTGTATGCGATGGATAGCATTTATAAGCAGATTCAGAGCTAAAGATTTGAAACCATGTGTTATAACTCGATAGATACTACGAATGCTTCCAACTATCTTATAACATTTTTCGTTATTTCGCCCGAACAAGCGCATTTTTTCGATCAAAATGGGCGCAGGGCTATCAGAATTTGGAGGACATTGACAACATTCTGCTTGCTTGTTTAATTAATGTGTGTTTAGTCACAAATGTAATGTTTTAAGGACATTGAGAACAAGTTGAAATTCTTAATCTTATCCAACTACAAAGAGTGATCCCCACACGCTTTAATGTCGCTATATAGAAAAAGTTTGGATACGCCAAGTAGTTTTCATTTTATTAATTAGGAGTGGTTGAGGGGTCGGTGTACAAGAGTGTGATGTCAAAACCTTTTAGAGCCCGAGGGTTACGATTGAACGATGGTGACCGCAATTTTCTTGAACTACGGTGTCTAGGAGAACGAGAATGTATTTTAACCGGCTTGGTCTTTGAAGAGGTAAAATTTTTGCAGTGTACTCAGAACACAAGCAGTACACAACGTGTGACGCATAATTTAAGTGGAGGGACAAATGGAAATATTCCAAATGCCAATGGGAAGGAAGCACCCTTGAGAAAAATACCATCCAACCTTTGAGTCTTTCCTATTAGCAAAGTAGAACCAGAAAAATGGCTTTTGGGTTAAAGTCCCCAACTTTATTGACCTCTACCCCACTAAACATGAGGGAAAGGCAAGGCAAAATAGGGGAAATTAACCCAAAGATTGTACAAGAGGTGACTAATGACGAAAGATATCGAATCGCAGGCGTCGAATCCCTCTGGTAAACACAAAACATACACTTAGACACGAAAGGATTCGACCCTATGCGGAAAATTGAGTACTGGCATCAAGTTTTGAGGCAGCTGCCTTGTCCAAAAACCACACCAGCTTCCCTTTCAGAGGCTGGACAACTCCAGCAGGCACTGGAGGGAGGTCAGATCCCATGACATCGACTGCCAGGTGCGCAGCCTCTGCTTTGCTTTCACCTGTTGCGACTATAGCTACATTGGATGCCGAGTTGATGACCGGCAGGGTGAATGTGATTCTCTCAGGTGGAGGCTTGGGGGAATCAGTTATAAAACTTACCCATTCATCTTTCTCCTCCAGCACCGAGTGGTTGGGGAATAGCGAGGCGACGTGCCCATCAGGACCCATTCCCAGGAGGATTAGGTCAAACTTGGGACAGTCACTTATATCAGACACGCTGATCACACGAGATTTTACTAGCTGGCGAATGACAAACCCGTAGTCATCAGCAGCCTCCTCTGCTGACACTGAATCATTGATAGAATGCACATGACTGGGAATTATAGGTACCTGAAAACATGAAACAAAAATGAGCATGGGAACACCGAATACAGATGGGCGATAAAATTTACCAGAACCAGAACAAATATTGCATTCACATAGCCATCGTTCTCAACTAAAAGCTTTCGAATCTGTTCTCAGATACTAAAATGATACTATGTGCACAAACTAGCATATTTTACATCCCGTAACAATACTGATAGCCATGACAAAATATCAGGTTGCAAGTTATAGCTTGATTAACTAATTACTGATTGCATATTAGAAGATCTTCACGCTGTTGTGAAGAGATGTACAAGAGATAGCCATATGTGAAGTCAAGAAGTTGAAATAGAAAATTTCATTACTGGCAATGGCGGACCGCTTCACATCATATAATTAAGTTATGGAAAATCCTTTAAAAGTGGAAAATTATGAAAAATAGAAGATCATAACTCGAAGAGGAACAAAAAAACCTACATCTCAGTAAATACTTTGTTTAAAAGGAAAGTTCACTGAAGTGGCTATGAGATAGCTTCACGGTGTTTAAAAGGAAAGTTCACTGAAGTGGCTATTAGGATGCAACAAATGACCCGAGAAACAACCAACATAATCTGCAGCAGTGATCTTCCTTTACTAAATGCTAACTTTATCCGCAATTTTTAAAGTTGAACATGTGCACCAGAAGATGGCTGCAATATACAAGTTGGTTCCGATGATGACACGGAGATTTAGTGAAACTACAGAAATCAGCAACAGCTAGTAAACTTCTTATACAAGAAACTTGACTCTTTAATTTGATAAGCAGTTTAGATCCAGTACACGATTGTCGGGTACTAAATCACAGCCACCTCGTCGTGATATAAAGAGTTAAAACACATTAAGTGTCATAATTGAACACACAGAACAGATCAAACTAAGCATGGTACTATCTATCCTTTCATTCGAAGTTCATCATGTCATTTGGTTTTCCGAAAGAGAGAAAGACAAGAAAAAATAAAGCATCATGTTCAAAGCAAGACAAACAATGTCTACGATATTTCTTCGACTCGGTTACTTAAAGAACAAAATACAGCCTACAACAGGGTGGGAGGGTAAAAAAGTCGGAGAATTTCATACAAACCTTAGACAAAAAGCGATCTTTCGCAAGCTTGTAATTGCTATCAACATGACTTTTCGCCACAACACGCTCGTCTGCCCAAAATATATACCATTTGGCCCAATCTACAGTCTTGTTATAAGGAGCTTCACAGAGTTTTCTGTTTTTTTCCATCATAAGTGACACATTAACACAAAAATCATAACATATACAAAAACCGGATGTGGAAAGGAAAGCATGATACCCCATTAAGCCAATGAGAGAACCACCAGATAATGCAATTGTAAAGACGCCGCGCTCCTTCACGGATGCCTCTGATATCTCAGCAATGTAGTCTGCCAAATCAGTGCTAAGATCATCCAAACTTTCATGAATCCTCAATTCTCTATCTTTCCGAACACCGGAAAGTGCCATGCTTCCAACAAGTTCAACAGCACTATTTCCACACACAAAAAAAAAAGATCAAATTTAGAAGAAAAATAGAAAGAACAACACAATGTTACCTTTGAATTATTTTTTTGGTCAAATAGGAAAACCAGGCAAAATTGCAGCTCATGAACTTTGGATTGTATAAGGGGATTAAAATCTATATCACTCAAATTCCACAAAAATTAATAATTCCACTGGATTTTATACAAAATCAGGACTCATCAAACAAGATTACTGATGATTAATTAAAAACTAATCACTGTGCTGCTGGAGTCTCTAAATTGAGTTCAACACTGCGATAAAACCAAGGGGTATCCTGATCATAATCCAAACATCAAACCCAACAAATAAAGTTACTAAATTTATAACTTTTACAGCAAAGGCAAACAAACCCAGATCATAAAACAATCAAAACTGAAATCCCATTACAGCAAACAACTCAGAAAACACAAAAAATATATAATGCCATGCAATCTGAGATTACTGAAACTGCAGATAAAAAGCAGTGCAGAAAGAATAAAGAAGAAACAGATGCTTACAGAGAGGAGGAAGAAGAAGGAAAGAAAGGGAGAGAGGTGGCAGAGAAGCAAGATAACGAAGGTGGAAGATGGGAATCAACACGAAATTGTTTATATATAATATTTATAGTATTCCATCACATAAAATTTATTTTACTGATTATAATAATTAAAAAAAAAAACTTCAGTAGAAGTCGAGAAGGAATTATTTTCCTTCTGGGCTTCCACGTGCATCCAATGATTTTGACAAAACACACATGCGAAAACAACTCTCTCTTCAAACAAAGTAAACAGAAAAAATCACAGAGACTGAAGATAAAAAGTGAAATAAAAAAAAACCTTTCTTCTCTTTCTCTCTCTGTTCTTTTACAGAGGAACAGAAAATCCCTCTACCCTATATTCTCTGCTAAATGGAAGGGAGAAACCAAACAAAAAAAAGAGTATAAATACCCGAACACGTTATTTATAAGGTATCTATCACAAAAATACGGAATTTTTTATATTTTGATACCACTCAGCCTTGTGTAACTTTTACACGATATTATAATCAAACAGTTCTATCGAATATTTTCTCTTTACTAGGACGAAGTTACCACTAGTAACTTTGTCTTCCAAAGCTAATAGGATTTAAGTTTATATACACCAACATCAAATTTTAGTCCATGCTAGCACATTATTTTTCCTTAATATGTAATTACCAAACTATCTTTGGCTTTTAAACCCATTGCTAAAACCATTTTAGATAAGAACCATAAATTTGTAATTTGTAATATGATTACATAATCTTCCCCTTTCATAAATCTTTTTTTTTTTTCTTGATTCCCTTTTTGTTTGCTTGCATGCCTTTGAATTTCTTTTTGTTTGTCTCTCCAAAAGTAGCTATTTGTACAGTTTTTATATGTTTGTATCATTAACCTGTGCCCATCACCTCCATTATCCCCACATATTGATCATCCACCACTAAGTGGGGGGTTGTACTTGGGAAAATTATGCATTGTCAGAATACAAATATGTCCTATTTCTATGGGCACCCATGATGACAAACTAAATCAAATCACACTCATTGATCAACTATTGAGAAGTTGAGAAAACCAACCTAAGATCAATGAGGGGTGCTCTTTAACTTGCCACTCCTTTTCATAGCTTGAATTCTTTTTCACTTCAAAGTGTTTGTGAAAAAGCATTTCAATCTTGAGAAAAGAAAAAAAAACTTAAAGATGACAGCCTAATCACGTAGCTCGTTAGGTCACTTTTACAAACACATTAGATTTTACTTAATCTGACGTTAATGTCATCCTATATAAGATCTGTCGTGATTAGAAAACCCTTAATCATATAAAGATGAAAGCTTTAAGTCATGTTTGTCTAATTAGGTCGCTTTCACAAACACATTAGATTTTACTATATTTTGATTTTACTTAATCTCACGTTAGTCTCATCCTATATAAGATCTATTATGACCAGTCAATCCTTAATCATATAAAGATGAAAGCTTTAAGTCATGTTTGTTTCGTTAGGTCGGTCTGATTAGGTCGCTTTCACAAACACATTAGATTTTACTGTATTTTGATTTTACTTAATTTCACGTTAGTCTCATCCTATATAAGATCTATTATGATCAGTCAATCCTTAATCATATAAAGACAAAAAGCTTTAAGTCATGTTTGTTTCATTAGGTCGGTCTGATTAGGTCGCTTTTACAAACACATTATATTTTAGTGCATTTTGATTTTACCTAACGTTATTCTCATCTTGCATAAAATTTGTCATGGTCAAACAATCCTTAATAATGCAGTTGAAACCTTTAAATATGTTTCATAGTGTTTATCCATTTTTCTCCAATCTCCACCACCACATCCACCTAAATTAGCGACACAAAACATACAATAGAAAAGATGAGACACATCAAAGAGTAGTTTGGAATCTCTCTCATCCAATCAAAATCAGAAAAAGAAGTGGCAAAAGAGGTTGCTCAAGTAAAAAGTTTAAAAAGCCCTCAAAGAGTCGAAACAACAAATCAAAATCAAAGCCCCCACATCATGACAAATCAAAGACTCCATCCCTCTTGGAATTGGATTCGCTCTGGATCTTAGTTCTAAAGAATCAACACATTTAGGTCGCTGATTGATATGTAAAAAAAATCAGAGTTGTTGATTTGTATATAGCAAGCTAGCGAAATGAGTAAATAGAGGACATCAGATTCAATTTGTGTGGCCCAAATATATTTATCTCTGGCTCCAATTATAAAGATTCTGAGCAGATCCAATTCCCTCCCTTCCTCCACAGTAGTAGTTTCGGAGAATCTTAGCATTATCAAAGCCTGACAGACGGATGGGGTCCTTACATTGTTTACTCCTTTTGGGGAGAATCAGGCAACCATGAACCATGGCTTGGCTGACATCACTCCATTCGCCCTCTCTTGAATCTCCTCCTTCCATTGATTCTCAATTTGACTGTTTGATAAAGAAACAAACACACCTCTCGTATATTCGTAATGGAGGACTTAGACAGATTGAATATATTATCACGATAGTATCTCGAGCTGAATAATATAATATTTTGTAGAGTATAATTGACACATAACATTTTTTTATTAAATTATAACACTACAATAACAATGTATCCGTCTACGTAAATTAATACTTTACTTTAGCACTTACCTTTTTAATTATTAGAAAAATGGAGGCATTTTTCAAATTGATAAAGTTACCTCCAAGTTGATCAAGTTTCCTTCTTTGATGGAAATTCATCATCCTTAATTAGAGCTCATTAGACTTCCTCCATTTTGTACTTCTCCTTGACAATTACTGAACCATTGACTATGGCTGTGACAAAATTTTGGCATACAATACTAACCAGCCATCCATATGTTGCAATGGATCTATTAATAATTGCCTCAAACATGTGAGAGATTTTTCAAATGTGTCAGGAACACAGTCCGATACACCAAATGTAATAATATAATTGATTGGAAACTTTAAAAGAAAATTTCAACCAATTATATTATTACACTTGGTATACCTAACTGTGTTTCAGGCACATTAAATTTTTTTTCAAAACATGCATGTATTAATAATTGCCTCAGACATTTCAGCCTAGCTAGGGTTTTCAAGTTCACAAGGAACTATAAGAGAAAATAGATTTTTTTTAACGAACATTGGGTGTGTGTGTGTATTAAATTTATCTAAACTACGAGAAGAAAGATTTGAACATAGGTGCAAACAATAACCTATAAAACACGTTGCTCTAATCGACTCGAAGAGGGTTGAAATTTTGCAATTTATCAAAAAGCCAACAAAACACTAGTTAATGTGGTTATGGGTGAAAGCAACCTTAGCACAAATTCACTTAAAATTGGCCGTTGAATGCAATTTATCATAAGAAGCCTTTTATGTAGGAAAATTTAAGATAAAGTAGTAACGTGTTGGGATGTAATCACCTTCACCAAAATTTTGCTCCTCCACCTTTGATACTAATCTTTCATATTGCATATTGGTCACCAATAGTAAAATACAACCATTAAATCAGAATAATAATAATAATAATAATAATAATAATAATAATAATAATAATCTAACAACTTGTATCAAGTGGTATATGTTATATATAATCAATGTATATGAAATTATTCTAACTTGGATTTGTTCAAATTTCAACCAAAATCTCTAGTTAAAATGCTAAAATAAAATTAGGCAAAATTTAATGTTGAGCCAAAGGAACTTGAGCTAACTATACAAATAATCTGAACTACGGAGAAGAGATTCGAACTCAAGTGCATAGAGAGAGCAACTCTGCTATAATTAATATAACTATACGCCCACATCTACATATTTGTGACATTAATTGTTAGATTAAGCTTGACACATATGTTTGGTTTGGTCTTAGCTAAGAACCCATCAATCTGGAAATATTTAGTTTGCCAATTTCTCAATGCTGAAGTAAATGAGTGCATGTACGCATCCTCAAGTGGTGGTAATACTCACTGCTCTATTTAATCATCGTTTGATAAGTTTAAATTTTGAGATTTGTGTATATCCGCTGCATAAATCTTAAAATTCAAACTCATTTAATGATGATAAATAAGGTGGCAACATCACTGTCACTTAAGACTTGTAAGCAAAATTATTACCGAAGTAAAAAGGTATTTGGTTTATTGTGATATTTAAACAGAGTTTTCGTTTGAGGACTCTTTCTTTCGTTTTGTTGATTTATTTCAGTGTTTTAGGGCAATAATGCTCATCTACTTTTGGCACAACAGGTTATCAAGGAGACTTTGGTTTCTTCTGCATTATATATGTATGGTCTAATCTCTCTGATCTTTTTGGTTGGCATTTTTAGCAGAATATCCATACATATATAAATATATATGTATCTATATATATTATATATGCGATCAAATAATTCCCCACAGATTGGAGGATGGACACTTGTGCATGGGGATCAGTAGCTGGTTTCAGGTTGAATGGCCATGCTTCTTTGGATGTTTCAATACGTTAAAATTTCCCACATGCTAGATCGAGTTAACGAGCTTTGAACTTTTGCATGTTTGTACGTATGCATGTTTATGGGAGTTGGATTCTCTCCCCTCCCTCCCCTTCTCTTTTGGTTTCCTCTTCTTCTTCTATCTCTACAAAGAAAGTAAAAACAAGATGATGTTATGATTTAATCCTGAGCGTTTTCAAATAGGAAGGGAGGGAAAAATGGGAGGAGAGCCTAAATTTTTAAGTGTTTATCTTTAATCTCTCCTCATGTTATGAACACTTACGTGATGAGATTGATAGAAATGGGAAAAATTTGAGTGTGGATAACAAAAGCTTTGTCTTTAATCTCTTTTCTTATATGACGATGAGTTGAAGTATAAATCTAAATTACTAGATTGTTCTTCATATTTCTTTTCAATTACAAATTATGTGAAAAGAAAAACGAAAAACAAAGAAATATAAGTTGAGATAGCGAAGTTTTTTCTGCTCAATGAAGAGCCTCGTCAAGTAACATAATTAGATGTCAATGAGTGGGGAGATTAAAGAGAGGTCTAAATCAGATGATGCAAAGATGGAGGGAGAAAACCCACTTGATTTGTTAATTCTTATCTAGTATTTTGGGGGCCTCCCAATTTGGTCCACATATGCTCTCTTTTCAACTGACGTACAAGTTTTTGCACTATCATTATTATTATTATTTCATTTAATGACATGAATGCATCCTCCTCCGTTGCAGGCACACTTCCCACTCAATTTCAATCTTCATCATTTCAAAGGGCATATTCCATCTCTTTCCATCTCCAATCACCATGACTCACACTGACGAACTTCTAAATCAACCATTCACTGAGTTGCACTTTAATTTTTTTTATATGACAGCGCTTACGATACCGTCAAGTAGCATTTGTGTTATGAAAAACAAAAAAATAGAATTTTTTTTTATACCTAAGAGATGAAACACGATTCAATCACACTCACAATTCATAATTGTAATTAGTTTAAAATACCGTTATAATAATGTTCGGTTCTCTATAAATTTCTTTCTGAGAAGCATCATTCTAAACAGAGTATTTCAGTGAGGGATTTTTCTTGACCTAAGGATTAAACATGAAATTAAAGGATCCAACCAAAATTAGTGGAAAACAACCGAAAACTGGCAAGAAGCAACTACCTCCCCCTCCCTCCTCCCTCCTCCCACCTCCCACACGGACAGCCAGACAGGGATTTGGATCCTCTTCTGAGCAGGGGATCTGAATCCTCCTGACTCAATAACACTGGCCGTTGGATTTTGATCCAACGACTACAATTATTATAACTTTTAGAGAGACTAACTGTTTGTAATCGTTAGATCAAAATCCAACCGTCCGTATTATTGGGTTAGGAGAATTCGGACCCCTGCTCAGGAGAGGATCCAAATCCCTGTCTGGCTGTCCGTGTGGGAGGTGGGAGGAGGGAGGAGGGAGGGGGAGGTAGTTGCTTCTTGCCAGTTTTCGGTTGTTTTCCACTAATTTTGGTTGGATCCTTTAATTTCATGTTTAATCCTTAGGTCAAGAAAAATCCCTCACTGAAATACTCTGTTTAGAATGATGCTTCTCAGAAAGAAATTTATAGAGAACCGAACATTATTATAACGGTATTTTAAACTAATTACAATTATGAATTGTAATTAGTGACGGAGTGACCCTTTTCTCTCTCCCTTTCAAATATTCCCATAGATTCTCTTCAACTCAATCCAGTTGCTCACTTCAGATTCTCCTTGCTCCTTTTCTCACTGCTATGGTATGAGTAACTTTCCTGTGTGACAATCTGACTGTCCTGAATATTAACTCTGACGTTCATTTATATTATAACACGTGAATTAGTAATATCGCAAGTGAGTTAAACCGTTGCCCTAAAACATTTGTGGTGTATTATTACCATGCAAAAACAAGTTGAAAGCTTATATTAGCACCTTGGAAACAATGAGATCTTAATAATGTAATGATTTTGACTCTCATTTTCTCCGGATAGGGTATAGTTTTAATCTCTCAAGTCAACCATTGTTGCCAGTACAAACCATTGGTGTCTGGGGTACGCCTTTTACAGGGGTCAACCATTGTTGCCCGTACCAATCCCACCAAGAGTTTGCCCTAGGCATGGCAGAGGATGGGAAGCAAAGTGGAACCCTAAAGATATGAAACTCAGTCTCACTCATGTCTTGAAAAATTATGATGTTAAATACTTCACCCGAGTTAAATTCTCGAAACAAAATTCCAGGCAGGATACGAAGTGCAAGGACACAGGCGTTCTGCTAAAATATGTGTTTCCTACCAACATTTTCGCCTCAAACATCACGAAGCTCTAGAAACTCGAGTCCTAAGATACAATTAGATTGGTGATTTTCAGTACTCTAGATACAGAAGTACCCTTTTATGCTCTGAAAATGGCAATTTTAATCTCCAATCCCGCTGTTTACGTGTTAACGGTCTGCCTTTGCTATTAGGGTCCCTGTTTGCCTTCACATTTGCCAACTTCCACACACAGCTCTCTGACTCTGCCTCAATGGACTCCAGATCGAACACTCCGTCCTTTTCTCGGTATTTAGAATCCACTTCTTCTGCATAGCATACCCTCATAGGCATGTCTTCAAACCGTTGTAGATCATCCGGTACCTTTAGCAACCTCTCCGCACCAGGAGATGACACCTTCAGAACAAGACATAGTTATGTATTAAACATGTTTGTACGGATAAAATTGACTTCCATTCACTAACACATGATAAATCCAGCCACTTAATACCTCAAGAGCCAAATTTTCAGGTATTTCTCCAAGTTCTCCAGCTTCATCTAGTCTTTTCTTGTACTCTTGATTGTAGCGTTCAAGTTCCTCCATGCCGGGACAACCGTATCTGATAAAAGTAGAATATCATGCCAGAATAACATTTCGAAGGTTGCACATGAAGGAACAGTTCATTTATATTTTCCATCTTCAAAACAAACACAAATTATGCCAAATAAAAGAAATGCCATGATCAAGCCTTCTCCTTTCATCTATTTTTGTATAAATTGTAAAGGGGTGTGCTATCCACACACCACTTTTTACTTCTCACACACTCCTTGTTAATTTCTATCCTATGATCTTCTTCAATTCATCCAATCTGACGGTCAAAAATTAAAAGGGTGTGAGAAGTAAAAAGGTGTGTGGATAGCACACCCCATTGTAAAACGTAAGTTCTTCTATGCTATGTCATATCGTTAACATCAAAGAGTTGAATGTGAAGAAAACTCTCATCATTGTACAATTACGGAACTCGTTTTCTCCACCTACAAAACAAACACAAATTATGCTGAAGAGAAAAGAAGGCCTTGATCAAAGCCTATTTTTGTGGCAAGTAGCCTGCATCAAACGATCAATCAACCGAAAATCTATAGTATAACATCTTAAGCATGTGTGACTCTCCTATTTGCAGTCTATGAAAAAAATACTTAATTGAAATTGGAAAATGTAAATTCGTTTAGCTGCCAAAGCTTGTATGCTAAGCTGGTTTAATGTTTATAGCTAAAAAGAGCAGAAGAGTTACTCGTTTGACAGTTTGTCCAGTCTCACATATACATATCCTCGAGGAGTAGTCTTGAAAGAGAAGAGCTTCACATTATCTTCGAATTGTGTTAAGACCTCATGAGCAATGGACAAAGCCCGCTCGCCCCAAGGGACACCCTGAAACACCACCCCACCACCACCGCCTCCATCACCAATCTGTCCAAATCGATAACTAACATCAATGACAACATAAACTTTAAAGCTAAAATGAAGGTGGAGAACCAAAATGTCGAAGCCAAAACATTTTACCTCAGGCTTGCCGGCATCCTCTTCCTCCCAGCCATCTGTGGTGTCTCCCTCTTCAATTTCGTCACCTGAAAATGCGAAACTTGTACACCCTTGAGAAACAACAATATAAAAAACCACATATAGTTTAGGTATAAACATACGAAAAAAAGTGAATGTGAATACATTGTTCTATAAACTGCCAAAAAGTGACCGAAAAATAGTAAATGTAGAAGGAAGATAGCATAAATAATAGAAACACAATGCTATTAAACGGGTATAATGCAGACCATTTAGTGCCCTGTTTGGTTACTGAGAAAATGCAGTGGAAAGCAGGCATTTGCTTCTTAAGACAATGGAGCTACTTAATTAGTTAAAATACCAATTTAGAGCTTCCCAACTAATTATAATTAGTGAAGAGCAATATATACACACACACACACACACAATTGACAGAAAAATAGATAGAAAAAAAAAACGATGAAATAAAAGGAGCACCTGGAAAACGATCATCTGGGATGTCCTCCTCAACATCCTCGGAGGATTTGGTGCTTACGAAACGTAGAGCAGCGGGAGGAAATATATTGGGATTTGGTTTAAGAGAAAGAGAGGGCAAAGAAGAAGGATGAGGAGGAAGAGGTTTAGGGTTTAGGAGGAGAGAGGGTTTTTGAAGTTTGGGGTGGGATGTTAGGAAAGAGAGGCTTCTGAACGACGGAGAAGAAGAGGAGGCGACGCAGCTGCGAGCACTGTGCCACCGTACAAGGCCGAGGCTCCTCCTCCGAATCATTCTTCTCCCTCTTTTGCCTTCTGAGTTTTGGCAACCAAATTTTTCTACTTTCTAGTATTTGCCCGCCGCTGCCCGCTCTGTTTCGTTATTTCCGGTCGGACCGCTCCCTCACTGCACAGTTTATATTTTATTTTAGTTTATGCCTTCTTTTTTAAGGTAATTACACTTTACACCCTTCATGTTCAGTTTTTTTTCAAAATAGCTACCGTGGTATTATTTTCTTACATTGCTCCATAAGATTTTAAAATCGTAACAATTTATGTTCATCTGTTTGACCATTTGATCCTCTGATGCGATTTCACGTCAAGGTGCGATGTGAAAGTAAACCAACTCGATGATTGAAGAAAATTCATTCGAGTTGAGTTTGCTTTGCATTTTTTTTCACTTCAAGGCATTTGAACTGACCAAATTACAAACACTTTCAAAATTTCATTATTTGACACTTTACAATGTGAATAATGTCAATAACCAATTGCTAACGGTAAATAATGATCCTGAGAGCATTCTTTACTTTACGTTGCACTCGTACTTATGCTTTGACAGATGCATTGTTAATTAGGTCCTCACCTGCACACTGCGCACTCTTCACCATATAGCCTCATCACCTTCTAGATGTCAACCAACATACTTCGATTCGGGTGTCCACGTTGAATATCCGGGTCGGGGTGTGTTAGTTAAAGAAAAACAAGAGCAAAAAACCACTTACAAAAATGATTCATCTGGGTGTAATGTACAAGGTAGAGCATAATTTACAAACTCACAAAAAACTACCAACTGATAAGTTATGTACTTGATGGAATTTATACCGGGGCATACCCATCGGAACCGACATTGCAGTAGGTAGACCGCAACTAAACCTACCTCCCGTTAACCGGGCACAACTCCTTCCTTGGCTTAAAAAATACGCCATTGCGACAGCGACATAGATTATTGAAAGTAAACAAAATTACACTTTGGCAGCTACATTTTCCACCTACAATCTAAGAATGGTTCTTAGTGTATCACAAAGATTTTGAATAGTCTGTTGTTCCTGAGTTGCTTGCATTTCTTGGAGCGGCATATCTTCGTAGCACCTGAAGGCAAATGAAACCCCTCGAGTAAATAACAAGCAATGCAAGCAAGGGCTGCAGCATGCAGGACATGCTTACCGCAGCAGAGATGATGTGGTATGCTCACATATTACACACAAAACACAACAATTTTCTTTTAATTCTTTACCGAGCCAAAGTAAAAGTTCGATAAATATAATTTGGTTGACGTACATCTTGTGGTAGGCTAATGCTTGTGCCAGATTCATTAGAGTTGGACTTGTAAAGAGCCTTTTGTAAACACTTGGAGGGAGGGGCATCTGCAGCGCACCAATAGATCAAAAATGCTTAGAGAGAGGGAGGGAATGCAGAGAGAGAGAGAGAGAGAGAGAGAGAGACTTGACCTCGTTTTGCCCTCTTCGTCCCTTCTTAGACTGTCCATCACCAGTAAAAAGCTCCTGTAGTGCCTCCATGGCTACAGTTCCACTGTTATCTTGATGCATGCCTCCAAGAACATTGTCTGATAAGAGAGCAATGGGGGATATATCGGTTGCCCTCAAAAATGGTATAGGCACTGTATTACCAGCTGCATATATGGACCAAAGCTGCCATGAACATGAAAATAAGCAAATTATATACCAGTGTTGAGCCTGTTGACACATTTTTTTAGGAAGGGCAGGTTTTTAAGTCAAAAAGTTGGGACAGTTTTCGATTAGTCAGAGGAGAGGGAATTAGAGATGCCCCTTGAGGGAGAAGAAATGAGGAAGGCATGTCCGACTGTGATAGGGACCTATCAACTGGCAAGCATAGACCTCAGTACGAATATTACCTTATCTTGCATTGCAAAAGCTTTCCGGCTGACAGTTTCATTCTTTACCGTGCCACTGCTTATACTGCTTGGGCCTCCAACCTGGACTTGAGATATGCCCTTTGTCTTTAGGCTCGGCTCAGATGCCCGTAGAGTGTGCGCAACTGGACTGCTGTTTTGGGTAATACCACTTGAATTTTCCTCCCTGATAGAAGCATCATCGTAAATTCAGAGCACTCTTGTGAAACTAAGTTTATCTTTTGACTAGGTAATTGATATTACATAAACCAATCTTATCAACCTTTTTTTTTTTTTTTTGGGGGGGGGGGAATCTAAAACAAGATTTCTAAATAGAATTCACGAATAAAAAGTGAGGGCAGTACCTGGGTTCGGGCAATTTGCCTCCTGCGCCAGTATTGGAAGAGCTTTCAGGAAATCCAGGAGCAGGTGAAGGTTCTTTGGCACTAAAACTCTCTGTCTCGCTAGAGATCTCATCTCTTTCATCCCCCTCATGAATAATAAAAGTGCCAAAGTTACCTGTTAAACATAGGTTTCACATACATCAGATGGATCGTATCCTACCCAAAGAGCAAATAGATTGTCAAATAAAGGAGTTAACAATTATGTGCCCGCAGAATCATTTCACTAGGATACATTCAACCAACAATCCCACAATTTCGAACATCAAGTGATGTCATGTCCCTCAGAGAGAGAGAGAGAGAGAGAGAGAGCACTAAATGATGTCACTATCAGTAATAGCTAAACCATTCTGCCCTTGAAAGTTTGATACTACGACAACATAAGGTCAGGCCCACAGGTGAGTTTATCGCCATATTTCATGCAATTGAAAAAGAAATAACAATAAATGTGTAAAGGGAAAAAAAAAATCAAAGGAATAACTAGTACATCCCTTCTCAGAATTCAATATCCAAGCATAAATTGGCCCATTCGAACTAAAGTTCCCAAAGATAAGTATCTATCATGTACACACACCAAGAAGTCAAACACATGCATACCTTCCCCAGCCATTCCCACATCACCAGATATGTGCTGCTTCCTCAATGTGCTACCTGAAGATACTTCATTTTCTCCTTGAAGTGGCCTTGAAGGGACAGTATCTCCATAATCCTCATTGACTTTGGGAGCTTCAATTGTCTGTTTCAAGTTATAAACAACATTTAAGATGAGAGTAACTTGACATGAGTTGCACAAGAAGAAACAAAATGAGAATTCATACATTGTCCCGTTCAGGTGGAGCAATATTTTGTGCTTGCAAAGCCATTGAAGCCCTTGCTTGCCTTGCCTTTTCAATCTTTGCCAACATTGCAGAGGGACCACATTTGCATTTTTCAATGAACTTGTGCTGCATTTAAATAAAATATTAATAAAGATACAAAATATCCAAGATTATGAGCACTTGGCAAAGATGAAGATATGTTTATTTTCTTTCAATATTATAGGTATCCAAATCTGCTTCAAGGTCAATAGAATTATTCCAACATCAAAGTTTCTGTATAAATTATTGCTTTAAGTGATTCTTTCACTAAAGAATTTGATTTTGAAGAAAAATAGTTTATCATGACATAAAAGATTTTAAACAGAGGTTCTTCTTCATAATACCATTTTGTCAATATAACATATTGCCATTGACTATTAGCAGTACCTTCAGCATCTCAGATGCAGTAGGGCGTAGACGAGGTTCTTTAGTTAGGGACTTTGCCACAAAATCATGAAACACAAGAGACCTGCAAAAGAACGCAGTACTATTTGAGCACAATGCTGCACAATAAAAAGCAAAAAACAATGGAATTATACATAAGAAAAGGTTAGAACTATCGTGGACATAATAATTTGCACTGGTAAGAATTTATATCAGAACTCTTTTAAGGTTTGATGAGAGCTTCAATAGTTCTATTGCAACTCCTCTCAAAAGAAGAACAGATTAAACTCAAATCGGATAAGTCCCGGGCAAAGAATCACATTCCAAGGCAGTGGGTTATAGTAATAAAGAATTTTCGGTTGAGCGCAAATCCCATAACAATAAAATCATAAAACCTACACTGCTTTAAGATACAGCATAAAGTTATTCAAAATTGTCATACAGGCTACTGTCCTCAATAATGCTAGAGAAAGACCGGATATACAAAAGTATGAAAACGGACCATTTTTCTTTATCCTCAAGCATCGGGGCTGGCTCAAGGGATATCATGAATAAAACCTATAATAGACAATCAATAAGTTACTTATCCCCTCAACAAACAATAACTAGAAAGGGAAAAAAAGGAGGAATTTTTTTTAACAAATTAACATTCAACCACATAACCATTGAGCCATGAACACACATCACATCACAGGATCCATTCTTATGCTTGGTTATAACAATTTTGCTACTTGTGTGTATCAGAGGCCATCTACAAGGTATAGTTCTCTTGAAACATCCAATTTTTCTTACAAGCAATAATAGGGAGGGGGGAATCGAGATCAGTAACTCGGGTGCAGGGGTGCATACTCTTAAGCAATTCAGCTACAAGCCCCTTGAGAAAAATAAAATCTTTACTAATGCTATCTTTTAACCTATTGTCAATAAAAGCAATGAAGGAAAGATTATGCAACAAAGAAAGTGACATCTGTGTTCCAATTGAACATGCAACCTTGGTAGAAACTGAAATGAAAAATATGTAATTTAACTTTCGAGTAATTAGAAACTAAAAAGTTAAAGTACTAACCCTCATTGGATGCACCGAAGATCTTGGAGGGAGGCCCTGAAAATAATTACAAGGAGAATATGACAATGATCAATGATCGTTGCTATGAATGGTGTGATCTCGTGAAGAAATATGAGTAATTAATTGGTGCTAAGACATAAACAACTATTTCATCATGGGAGCTAATAATACCAGTGTTCTCTACATAGGATACAATAGTCATAAGTCCCATTTCAGTTTTGAAAAGAACATCCTGAACATATATTACCTCTGCCATTTCAATTGCAGAAACACCAAGAGCCCATACATCCACCTGGAATTATACCAAGAAGTCAGTCTTGCTAAGGGCAGCATATATAGAAGAAACAAGCAAGACAAAGGAAATAAAATTGTGTACAGTAGAAATGAATCACATGATACCTTTCCATCATAACGACTTTCCTGAATAACTTCTGGAGCCATCCAATGTGGAGTGCCAATGAACTGAGAATAAAATAAATAAAACTTTCTTGTATCAAGCACAAACAGAGTATCACCAAAAAGCCAAGGTTTGTAACCGTCCTTCCTATAAAACCATGATATGTTAGTAATTGTCAAGTCCAGGGAATCGGATTCCCTTGATTATTACTTTTAAAAGTCCCAGAAAGATACCCGCTATTAAAAAAAGGGAAAACAATAAGCATTTGGCCTTTACAGCAAACTAATATTACTTTTAAAAGTCCCGGAATGATACCCAGCATTTAGAAAGAAAAAAAACAATAAGCATTTGACCTTTAGAGCAAACTACTAGCAATTTCTGAACCCATAAGGGAAAATTTTGGGAAAACAAATTAAGTCAAATTAAACAGAATTATACAGCAAGCAGCTATTACATACATCTTATCAAAACAATTAACATACCGTGTTGCGCTTTGACATGGTTCTTGTAAGTTGAGCTGCAACACCAAAATCACCTGCCAACATTGTCATACACCAAAGTTGAGTTAGAGTGTTGTTAAAAGCACAAGAAAAATTAAAACAGAACAGAATAGTACAGAACATACTCCATTTCCATTGTCAACTTGGAATGTTGAAAAATTAATTAAAGGGAAAAAGCCCCTTGGCACTTTTTTTAGGATGCAATAATGCCACTAAGGTTTTGAAGGATTACAAAAGAGTATGAACATCATCAGGTGTGAAAGAACTGCATAATTTGGATGTAAAGAACATCCAAAACTTTAATGAGATAGTACTGCATATAAACGAATGATAATTGCACTCACCCAACTTGACATCTCCTTGCTCAGTTAACAGAATATTACCACCCTTAATATCTCTGTGGACCTTGAAAATCGAGTGCAGATAAGCAAGGCCCTGTACAAAACAAATATTGTTCAAATACAGCAAACACTTCACACTGAAAAATATAAACTGATTAGAAAATGAATGTATGTAAAGCGGCATCAGCACTGAATAATTTTTTGAGATAGTTTACTTTACTTGCACATATAGAATTGAGAGAACATATATGAAGCATTTTATAGGCACTTCATGACAAAATTTAGGCATAAAAAATCAGGGGAGAACCCCTTAATGAGATGCAATTGTTTGCTTTGAACTCGAATATCCAATCAAAATTGATCTTACCTTCAACGCCTCCCTACAAATGAAGGCTATTTGATACTCCTCCAGAGCATCCTCGGTAACATTCATCAAGTCGGCAACACTGCCACCACCACAGTACTCCATCACAATCTAACAAGACACAACAACAGAGCAGTCTACGGTCTCAGAACTTGCACTAACCTACTTACAAAAAACGAAACAAAACAAAACAAAAAAAAAAAAAAACCAATAACAGCTTCGTAATTTAGTAATTTCACCAGTAATCAAAGCAAATGCCATTCATTACCCAAAGATACTCTTCTCCTTGGTAGCTCCCCAGATACCGAACCACATTCGGATGATTACATTGTTGCAGCATCTCAATTTCACCGCAAATTTCTTCATAACCCTCCTCCTAAAACCAATCAAAACAAAAATTCAAACTCAAACCAAGTACAAATCAAATGCACGAAAAACCGAAAAGAAGATAACTAAAACATACCCCTTGAGACAATGAAATGACTTTGATCGCCACCAGCTCCGACGTCTTAATATCCCTAGCTTTATAAACAGCGCCATAAGACCCCTTCCCTGCCATTCGTTCCACTCACAGTTAAATTTCACAGAAAAATTAAACAGAAGTAAATGCAGGAGCAGCTGAAATGCATAGAAGTTGAAAGTACAAGAAACCCACCAAGCTCATTGAGCAGGTCGTACTTCACAGTAGGGTCTTCTCTGGTAATGCTATCGGGTATCGAACTCGAAGACATTTTAGTGGTTTGGCGATACTCTTCGCCCTGCGACGACCCACTGCCCCTCCTCTGCTTCCCAAAGCCTGACTCCGACGAGGCCTGCATGCTTGCCACTGCCCTACTCATCGTCGAACCAACGCCGCTGCTTGTCCTCCTCACCACGGTCCCGCTAACAGACTCTCTCTCACTCGACGGCCTCACCACAAAGGTCGAGAACCCATCGCCGTCTCCGCCATCGTCGAAAGACGCCCGCTTGAAGTCGCGCGACCTCCTCGTGGCCCGATTCCGATCGGGCTTGACGATCATTGTGCCGAAATCGCCGCCATTTTCGTCTTCCTCCTCGTCATCGAAGTAATCGATGGGAGCTCCGCCGCCGAAGTCCTTGGGGAGGCGTTTGAGGAGCGGAGGAAGAGAGGCGTCGTCATCTTCGTCTTCGTCTTCGTCGGCATTACCCTTGTAGACCATTGTGGCGTAGAGGTCGGTTTCCGGGTCGGAGCTCTTGGGTTTGCTCCGACGTTCGGATTCTGAGTTGGAGCCATCGTCGTCATGGATGACTACGGTTGAGTAATCGGGTTTGGGTGGAGTTTTCCGGGTCCGGCGGGTGGTGGGGGTCGGATCCATTTCAGGATTGGGAGTGAGAGAGAGAGAGGGAGATAGAAGGAGAGAGTGTGTTAGCAGTTGGCGAACGCCATAGCTCGGAGTGGATGCAAACCAGTTGGAACCAGCTGTTGAGCACGATGACGTAGTTTTCGGGCTCTTGGGCTCATTAGTGTTTCCGATTTGGGCCCAAAGTAATTTGTTTTTAAAGGACATTAAATACCCATGTTTTTGTAACGGGCCTTGCTACCCATCCCCGCTGGCACTACACCAACTTTATTTTATCAAAACAAGTACGGACAATACTTGTGTCACCTCATGTGTGCATTTCCTTGTCCACTTAATTATGATCACATTTTTACCGTAAAAAATTTATAATCATAAGAATTTACTTTTTAATAGATATTAAAAAATTATCGCTACATAAATCAATTAGTAGAAAATTATTTAGTTTTTGGTTGTTAAAAGTTTAGGGGGAGGGTTCACTTAGTATTATAGTCTAGTGATATTCTTTTTCATTTATAAGTGAGGTTTTAGATGAGATTCTCGCAAAATGCGAAGTTGAACCACATTATCATGACAAGTCTATTGTAAGGTTTAGCCAATTTCCTCAATCTCTTAGTGTGGATACTATCATTTGTTAAAAAAAAAGGGTAAAGTACAAAAAACTACCTCAACTATTGGTGTCACGGCACTTTCATACATTATCTTTTAAAATTGACAATGACATACCTCATCTTATGAATTTGTGCCAATGTTATACCTTCTGTTAGCTTGGAGTGAATTTCTCAGTTAAATGTTGACGTGGCTTGATTCGGGGCCCATTTTCTATTAAAAATTATTAAAAACTAAAAAAATCATTTAATATTGTTTAAATATTAAAATAATAAAGAAAAGTTAAAAAAAAAAAAAACCAACAATCAGTTCCTCCCCTTCCCCCCTTCTCTCTTCTCCCCATCTTCTCTTCTTCCCTCTTCCTGCAACTTCAACCCAGAAAAAAGAAGAGGAAAAAAAAAAAAAAAAACCAATTTGTTTTCCCCACTCCCCGCACCCACTCTACGCACCCAACCTCCTCACCTTCCCACCCACCCTTTGCACCCAACCTTGCACCCACTACCTATAACCCAAAAAAAAAACCCATATCTCGTTGAGGTGGAATCGGGAAAATGGGGGGTGGAATCAGGAAAATGGGGGGAATGGATGTGGAGGGAAGATGGTGGGTACGCCGTCGGGGGAGGGGGCCGGATGGACGAACCGGGTGTCCTTTTTTTTTTTTTTTTCTTTTCCTTCTCTCTCTTCTTCTTCTGCTTATTCTTCTGCAGGTTGGGTGTAGGGGGACATACCCTTTTTTTTTTTCCTTCTCTCTCTTCTTCTTTTGCAGGTTGGGGGGGACGGACGAACTCGGTTTCCATTTTTTTTTTTCCTTTTCTTCATCTTCTCCTTCCTCCTCCTCCTTCTTTCTGAGTTGCAAGGGATTGGGTTTATGGTGGGGGGAGGGGGGACGAACTGGATTTGGTTTGGGTTTTTTTTTTTCTTCTTCTTCTTCTTCTTTTTCCTCCTTCTTCTTCTTTTTGGGTTTGTTGGGGGCGGGACGAACTAGGTTGGTTTTTTTTTTTTTTCTTCTTCTTCTTCTTCCTCCTCCTCCTTCTTCTTTATGGGTTGCAGGAAGATGGGGAAGAGAGAGAGAGGGGGAGGGACGACTTTCTATTAAAACTGGGAAGAGAGAGGGGGAGAGAGAGAGAGAGTTTAAAAAAAATTATTTTTTTAATTTTTAATTATTAAAATATATTTAATTATTAGTGAATGGATTTGCATATAGCCACGTCAGCACTTAACAGAAAAATTAACAGAAAATTTGACGGAGATATGACATTGGCACAAATTCATAAGATGAGGTATGACATTGTCAATTTTAAAAGATGAGGTATGAAAATGTTATGACACCAATAATTGAGGTAGTTTTTTGTACTTTACCCAAAAAAAATTATTTTGAGGAAAAGGGGAGTCTACCCCATCTCAAGACCAAGGAATACGGCATATCACATGCCTCTTTAAGGACTTACATGAAGGATCTTAGCTCTTTTTTTTTGTTTTTACAGATCGCCAATAATGATTGCTGATAGCCACTTAGAACTACAGTCTAGTGATATTCCTCTTTACTTGTAAGTGAGAGATTTTTTGTTCGATTCTCGCCAAAAGCGAATTTGAACCACATTATTGCTAGCCCATTTTGAGGCTAAGCCCACCCTCCCTTAGTGTAGATAATATCGTTTGTTCAAAAAAAAGAATGATTACCAATAGCGAGACTCGAAGAGATGTTATTGAGAATTATTGATTCATCAATATGAACCAAAGATGGTTAGTATTACTAAGGGTAATTAATACTTTTTATTTGGATTTTTAGTTAGAATTATAAGAAGTTACTAAACGAACCATATACATATATATATATATATATATATATATATATATATATATATGAACCACTAACAATCTCTAGTTTTTACAAAGATGTCTTAAAATGATGAATATTAAAACGTATTTTGACAATAAAACTGCATTAATCAGAATCGGGTTAGTAATATGTGTAACCTAATCAATGATATTATGATATCTTTATGATATTAAATAATTTCTCGTCACTAAATGTGACGTGATGAGGAAATTTGAAAAGTTAAGAGCATGTTTGGTATCCTACCAAAAAATTTTGATTGTTCCTAAAAATAATTTTCAAATAACATCATTTAAAAACAGTTTTCTTTTAAGTCTCAAAATTTCAAAAATTTGTTTGGTTGAATTAAAAAAAAAAATTAGTTTGAATTCAAACTTCCTTGAACAAAAATTGGGGGAGATAAAGAATTAGGAAAGAGAAAAGAGAGAAGAAATAGTTGGTGAAGTGAGAGAAAGACAGGGAGAGGATGAGGATGCTAGGTAGAGAACAAAAAATTACGGTGAGAAGGTGAGGAGTGAAAAGAAAGAGAGTGTGATGAGACAGAGACAAGACAAAAGGTGAGGAGAAAGAGAAGACAAGGTGTGACATAGGGAGAGAAGAAAGAGAGGATTGGGACAAAAAAAAAGAGGGTTAGGAAGGAGCAAAAGAAGATGTTAAGGAAAGAGCAGAAAAACTCTAAAAATTCACCTTTAGCGTTTTTAAGAAATAGCCTATGTTTTTAAGTTAGTTTTGAATCCAATTTTTTTAAAAAAAATCCTATAATAAGAATTCAAAGCCTAAAACTCAAAAAATATTTTTGAGTTAAAAAGTTGAACTCAAGAAAAAAAGAAAGTAGCTAGCTGTCCTCAATTTTAGACGCAAAAGATTATCATAAGTATAGTACTGCATCTCCTTTACAAGATGAAAAGGAGTTGTGTCTATTTATAGCCATGCTCCTCATATCAAGATATATATTCTTTCTCTATCTTCTAAAAAGGTAAAGGAATATGAATCTCACCCGATCCATAGAGCCATCGAATCAAATCTTTGCTTCTTGTTCTTCAATCTTCATGCATGCTGCTCGATTATGATTAATCACGTACACACCAACATAAACTTACTGCAACGAAGATGTCACTACACACATATGCCTAAAATACGATAAGATGCATAAACTATAAACCACTAGAACGAGAGAAGAACCTCATTCCTCTCAATGTCGTGAATCAGTCTTTGTTATGCAAGAATTGCCCCCTCATACACCCTCTATCTCAAAGTTAAGTTTGGCATATCTGTTTTCGTATTGTCCCTCAACTATGTCACAAATGTCTCTTTCTCGTCTTTCGTTCTTTACATTTCTCGTCTCAAGTTACTTTCTATTAAGCTGGTTTAGAAAAGAATAACGCTACTAAGACCAAAATTTTAAACCAAAAAATGATACCAATAGAAAATAAGTCTATTAATCATCACTTAAAGTCAGTGTTCTAAAAATTGGCCTAGGCGGCCGCCTAGGTGCTAGGTGGTGAAGGTCCGCCCCGATTTTGGGCAAATCGTTTCGAAAAATCGGTTTGGAGCTAGGTGGTCCTAGGCGGAGAGCTAGGCGGCCCTAGACGGTCCTAGGAGGTTTTATATGTATATATTTATTTATTAAATTTTTTATTAATTGTGTGTTTTTTTCCTTTTTGGTTTCAAGGTGGTATACATATGGAAATGGTGTACCTAATTTGCATATGATGGATTTACTACAAGTTCATCCATTAGTGAAACGGATTGGAGCATTTTGAGGGGATACATACAAAAAATAAAAAATAAACTAGACACAACAAGGTTAAATAATTTAGTTTATGTCCAATCCAATGCAAGGATCATGATTCATGAACAAGAAGAATTTAGTCTATTATCCAAATCCTCCTCATTATGATTATATGTTTGCTGTTTTTTAAATATTGAACTGTTTGGATGTATATAATTTGTGTATTTTCTACTTCTATTTTTGCATTTTATCATTCTTTTATTATTCATACAAATATAGTTTTTTTGTGTGTAAATGGACACTTATTTACAATATATATAATAAATTTACATAAATCAGCCTAGGCGCCCGCCTAACCCTCTAGACGCTAGGCCCCTGCTTGCCGCCCAACTAGCACCTAGCAATTTTTAGGACTTTGCTTAAAATAATAATCCTATTATCAACATTCACATTATTTGACTTACAAAATTTGATTGGTTTTTTTTATTAGCATCCCATAATATGTTGAATACATCTCATTAAAATTTAATATTAAATGACTTACATACCTAATATGTAATGACAATTTTGACCTTATAAGGTTAAAAAAAAAAAAACCCAAACTACTTTTCACTTGTATATCCCAAGTTTATTTATCTTCTTCAACTCTCAAAATCATTCTCATCCTCCATTGTAGAATTAATGAAACCACAAACACGTTAATTGAAAAAATTATTCTTGACGAATGACTCGTGAAATCAACGTTTCGGAAACTTTACACGAGGTAATACTTCGTATTTTCATTGTTTTAGTGATTTCAACGACATCAGCATGCATATAGTTGCGTTATGAATGATATCCATTAAAAACAAATATGATTGATGATGAGAATCACACACCTAATAAACCTTAGCCACATTAGATCACAAAGATCCCTTGATTTTAAAAGCAACGTAACAACCTAATCTCTTCTTCTAATTCAATAATTCAATAACTAAATCCATTCCCATGATTCGATTAAAGGAAAAGAAGAGGAATCATCATCATCAACCCTAACATTTATTTAATCCCCATTACCTAGTGCCACTGCTCCTACTCTACATAAAGCTCTATACGTCTATAGCTACCATATTTTTTATGGATTTTATCTTCCTCATCTTCCTCATCTACTGGTACGAAATACCTACATTCCACCTCTTTCCCTGGAAGGGATAGAGAAACATGAAGGGATAAACACATGCAAATAATCAAACAATTGTTGGCACCACTCCAATAGAATTTTTTTTTAAATTTCGAAATCACACCAGCTTCAGCTTTACATCGAAGGTACTTTTGGATGACCTTAGGTATTTGCACCTAAAATTTGAAGAATGTGAGATGTACATAGAAAATGTAAGGTATATAGTAAGAATGTGGGGTGTAAGGGTATTATAGGAAAGTAAATGGGATGTATTAAGATAAGTTTAAATTAAAAAAGAAAATATGGAATGTATTAAATACGTGAGATGTATTCAATAATATGTAAAACAATATGTAAAGTAGGGCTAGGATTCTCTCCCGATCTCTTTCTATCCCCTTTTTTTCTCTCCTCTTACATTCTCTATTTTATCTTTCTGTATAAAATTAATAAAAAACGTTGACATAACTTAACCATAATCGTTCAAATAGAAATGAATGGAAGGGGAAGAGAAAAAAGAAGAAAAAGAATCCTACTCCTTCAATATAATAAGCCAATTTGATTTAGAAATTTAATCCCTCTAGCCTTTAAAAAAACATTAAATTGGCTCGTGCGGGTCGAACTTTTCCTCATCGGCCAAGTTAACAATCTTCCTAATCAACTTAGACAGAGTGAAGAACTTACAACTTAAGGCACAAGAAACAATATCAGCTTGGCAAATTAGAATGAGCAAATATAAAACACAATAACTATATATAGAATCAGCAAAGTTGATATATTCCAAACAGTATTATACAGTCATTAAGCAGCCCATGCATTACACAAACACGATTTAATTAACATAAACTACTAATACTTAACCAAAAGATAAACCCAAACTTGTTGTAGTTCATGAGATTCCCCAACTGTGGCAGCTAACATATCCAAAACTTGGCACCTAATCATGATTTACTCCTTTAATCAAACTAGAGTCTACCCTAACTTGTTAACCAAGCTAATTAAACCACGCAAGGGTTGGTTTAACAACTCAAAAAAGCTTCATCAAACAAACCTAGGAACCGCCCTGCAAACCAACGGGCTCTTCATCTCCATCGAAAGCTTCAAACACTCCGACAAGACCACGTCACCATTCTCCGAACCAATCCAGTTGAAGTTCTGTAGCAGCTGAGCAAGCCAGAGCTGGACAGTGGCCAATCCCAACGCTTTTCCAGGACACACCCTCCTTCCGGAACCGAAAGGCGCCAGCCTCAGATCAGTCCCCATGATGCTCACATCCTCCGCCATGAATCGCTCCGGACTAAACTTCTCCGGCTCAGTCCAGACCTTCGCGTCGTGTGTGATTGCCCACATGTTCACCATGGCCGAAGTTCCAGCCGGGACAAAGTTATCTCCCACGTAGACATCATGGATGGCAATGCGAGCCCAGGAGAGGAGAGGGCCCGGCGGGTGCACCCTCAGGCACTCCTTCACAATGGCTTGGAGGTAAGGCAGGTTGGCAATGTCGGAGCCCTGGACGGTTCTCGTGGAGCCCACCACGGCTTCGATTTCAGACTGAGCTTTGGACTGGATTTCTGGGTGCAACACCATTCTTGCAAGAATCCATTCTAGTAGTATGGCAACTGTGTCGGTTCCTCTGAAAATCATCTCCTGTAATTTAAATAGTTTAGATTCTAATTTCCAAAAATAAAGTGAAACTTGCGCAGCATTTCAGAAAAACATAACTAGAAAATTTTCACTACCGGCAGATTAAATAAACAATTATAAGGTTTTCAAGCCACTTAAGTGTTGTTTAGTTGTGATTAATCATGCAGTAAAATCGCTATTTAATATGATTAAATAGGCAATGAAAAAGGCTTTTAAGCCACTTCAGGTGTTGTTTAATTGTTATTAATCATGCAGTAAAACGATATTTATTATGATTTTGTTGTCTGTATATTGTCGTTTTAGTGCAAATGGGGTATAATTTTTATTTAAAAACAATCTACTCGTGCATAATTCCTAAACAAAAAACAAATAGGGCAAGTGAAATAGTACTGAACTAACTAAAAATTAGAGAGATCGAAGTAAAAAAAATTAGTACCCAAAGCACAGCAATCATGTCAGAATCGCTGAGTTTGTCATCTTCCTCCAAATCAAGCAAAACATCAACAAAATCTCCAACCCTTTCATTCTCAACGCTGCCACCTTTCACTCTCTCAAGCCTATGTTCTTCGATGATTTTTCCAACAAAACCATTCACTTTCGAAACCAACTTTCTGCACCTCTTCCTTACGCCCTGCAAATCCAGCCAACTCAGAAACGGAAAATGGTTGCTCCAGTTGAACAACCCCAGCAGCTCATACCCTTCAGTCACCAGTTTCTCAAGCTCCAGTCCATCGCCGCCTTTGTCGAACTCGTAGCACCGCCCAAAAACCGTCATCATAACATTGTTCAGAGAACCGAAATGAAGCACCTTTTTCACCTGAACTTGGCCGTTCTTCAACATCATACGCCTAAACTCCTCGACCATTTTCAGCCCCACTTCGCGTCGGAAAGCCTCAGAGCCAGCGATTCTCTTTGGACTGAACAAATGGGTCGCTGCAATCCTCCTCAGATTCCTCCAGTACTCACCGTACGGCGCGAACCCCATCGCTCTGTTGAAGAGAAGCTCGTAGGCCGTCTCATTCACAGGACGGTTAGCGAAAGCTGTGCTGTTCAGCATCTCTTTCGCCGTTTCCGGTTGGCTGGCGATCACGAACCGGCTGAGACCGACGGAGAAAGACATCAAAGCCTCGGCCTTGAAGCTCCTGGCGAGCTTGGCCAGCACTCGGTGGCGAGTCGACCCGATGAAAACGGCGAACGACCCAATGAGGGGGTAGCCAGGTGGACCCGGAATAGCCCGGGAAGCTCGATCCTTGCACAGCGCCCAGGCGAGGCCTCCGGGAGCGAAGCAGAAGGCGCAGACCCCCGTGAGAAGCACAAAACAGGCAAATGTCTCGAAACCCAGAACGGAGGAGTGAAGAATCGACCTAGGTATGAACATGAGGTGATTTTCGACAGACATTTTGATTAGGGTCAAGGGAGAGAGCGGTTTTTTTTCAGAGTGGGAAAGTGGAAGACGAAGCAAGCACGGAAGACGAAGAAGGTGAAATGGGGGCAATTTTATAGACAAAGTTGGTGGGATGAGTTTAACCGTGGTAGAAAGATAACTGGACTGGGGTTAAAACAGCACGGTCGGATCAACGAAGTATCAATTTCGATATCGTGGCTGTGTCCTGTCCATCCGATTTCGATTCGAGGAAATGGAGCCCACCACGGGGAGGTCCCACGTCTTTGGAAACGCACTTTTGTTCTAGTTATAGTTAGGGCTGGAAAAAAATCCCAAAAATCCCAAACCAAATCGAAAAATTCCCGAAACCAAACTGAAAAAATCCTAAACCGAAATTCCCGAAAATTTCGGTACCCAATACCGAACCGATCCCGAAATTTCGGTACGGAAATCGGTCTCAAGTTTTTGGGATTTCGGTATTCCCAAACCGAACCGAAAAATATATATATATATATTATTTAATTTTTAAATATATATTTAGATCGACAGAGTCTATAGAAAATGAAGGCTTCAATAGTTGCACATACTTCTATATGAATGATTTAAATCGACAGAGTCTTGCAATTGTAGCATCTACATTTGAATCCAGATTGGCAGTCTTGCAATTGTAGCATCTACATTTAAATTAACATAGTCTTGCAATTGGCACATATTGCAATGGGTTTCTTAGCAGATTGCAGCCCAAAAGTGTTAAAAGGTTCAATTTTAGCCCAAAAACATAATATTTTAGTCCAAATGCCCAAAAGCCCAAAATCATTTCGGGATTCCCGAAAATTTGGTTTGGGATTGGTATTGAAATTGGGATTCCCGAAATTTTTGGTTTGAGAATCGAGACAAGGATTTCGGTATGGGATCCCATACCGAACCACCCCTAGTTATAGTAACAAGAGAATGAGGGGTAACGATTCGGGAATCGGGACATGTGTAAATATTAGAAAGTAAATAATTATTAACATTTTAAAATTTTTATTCTAATTTAATTAGGTATACGTGCTTGGTAGAATAACTGGCAACGTGACATTATTTTATTGACTAGACAAATTGTCTTGCTAAAGTTTTTATCTATCTCAATGGGACAAGGAGAGTGAGAATGTTATGAAGAGGAAGGGCTGGTTCTCGACGAGGTGGATTCGAACCTTGACATTATGGTTCGCAACCATGTGTAGTAATCCTCAAAGTTACATGCGTCACCTCGTATTCACTAGATATATTATTATCGAGAGTACTGTAAAAAAAATAGAACATTCCTATCACCAATTGTTTTCGTTTAAGAAAATGTTAAACACCTATCCATACGTAAGTTTAAGAATATTGTGTTTTGAAGTGAGAAGTGGAAGAGCCACACCACCTATATGCCAAAAAACACACACAAAGAGTAGACCCCCTTGCATTTTCATGGACTTAAAACTTAAAAGCAATGAGTTCGCTTATGTGTATTTTATGTGAATTTTCATGGACTTAAAAACAACGAGGTTTCTTATGTGCATTTTGAGTAAACAGATAATGTGACACAGTGCTTGTCCTCAAGGAGACCAGCCATGGTACATTTTTATTGCCAATTAACATCCTGGTCCACTTACGTAAAGTTATATACAAAGTTAAATTTATATATAATATTATATTATTGAACTAAAATATCACGATAAAACTAAACATGTACGAGGTTTTTTATATGCATTTTGAGCAAATAGATAACGTGAAATAGTACTTGTCCTCAAGGAGACCAGCCATGGTACATTTTTATTGCCAATTAACATCCTGGTCCACTTACGTAAAGTTGTATAAACTAAACATGTTCTATGTTAAGTTCTTGTTCTCAAGATGTTTTTAGGACCATGGACCAACTTGATATTTTGATGCATAAAAATGAGATCAAATGATCCTATAATCCATGGTTTTGATGGTGAGAGGAGTGAGGAGGGACCAGTTGGATTTGTAAACCCTAATTACCCCAAAAGGACAAAGGTCATGACTTTTTTTTTTTTTTTTTTTGGGAAACGGGTCATGACTTTTTAATTTATACGACAAAACTCATGAGTTTTGGTCCATCTAGTTTGTTAGTTTACATGGACAATACTTGGGTACTGACAAGTCAGTACCCATTTTGACACACCAATCTATATGTCCCTATGAAAATATAACATATGTCATCTCCTTATTCTTTTCTATCTTTGCAACCAAACACAACCTCACCCTTAAAACTGTTACCAAACATAAATCTTCTTCTCCACTTCGTCTTCCTTCCGCTCGAACAAGTTGATGACGATACTCATAACCGGGCACCGCAGCCTCGTCGGCTCTGCCATTATTTTGCAAGTTCCATAATCTAGGATTCAACAACCTCGCCCCTGCGACGGTCTCGACTTCACTCGCAAAGCCGGCGTCCAGTCCATGTTCACCACCAAGCGAGAAGCACCAACTCGTCATCCTCACCACCGCAGAAGACAGTGGCATTCACTGCTGGGTGGAGTCGACGATTGGAGGAGTGTTTGTCGGTGGGATCGACGGAGAAAGCTTAGTGCAACTAATAAACTCGTGTTTTTTTCTGTCTCGAACTCCCACTTCTTGAATTTTATCATTTTGGCTTACATCTGCCATGGGAAGAAAATTATTATTCTGGTTCAGGTGGTCTGTCATGGTAGATCGGCCATGGTAAGAAAGGAACAAGAAAAGATGAATGCTTGGTTATTTGAGGCTGTTTGGTTGGAAATTTTTTTTCATTATGACTGAAACACGAAAGGTACACCAAGTGTTTTTATATAAGTGGTAGAAAATTTTATTTTTTAAGTTATTAACTTTTTAAAACACATATCACACCATTTGTATAGTGACACGTGATGTACCATTCCGTATACCGGTCACACTGAAAAATTTCTTGTTTGGTTACTAAGAGCAGTTCCACCGTGGGCTATTGCCCGATGGACTGGCTCTCAAACAGGGCCAGAGAGCCTAAGTGGGGAGGTCTAGCGTGTGTTGGTGATAGAGCCCGAGTGGGCCCGAGGGAGAGGCTTGACATGAGTTGCCAGCCCGAGAGCTCAAATGCTACGTGACGCAAGGCTGAAGTCTGGGTGACGTCAGCCCTTATCTCCTCTACATTCCTAGCCTCCATATATTCCCAGCCTCCATATATTCCCGCAAACCTAGCTTTCCTTCTCACTCTCATTCCGCACAACTTTGTCCTCATCGCATACATCTCGAGTGCTGGAAATAATCTCAATCCGATCGGCACCAAGATTTCTATCCCTTCGATTAAACTCGTTCACTCGGATTTCAAGAACCCAATTTCCGCATCATCGGCATAAGTAGGGATGGCGAGCCAGTGTGAGAAGGTGGATAAGTTTCAGACGGAGGAGGAAGTGGCGGTGCATCTGGCGAAGTACACCGCCAACCTGTCGGCCAAGTTTGTGAAGGAGATGGAGAAGTACATGTTCTGAAATTAACCGGGCGATTCAGCTTCACAGCACCCCTCTACACCACACCGTTTCGCGAAGCCATGGACTATAGAAGTGCAGCAAAAATTAAGAAGGGCATTCAGGTGTGTTGCTCTATTGTGTGTTAGAAGTGCAGCAGAAAAAAATAGTAGAAGTTTCGAGAGATAGTAAGAGATTTCTAAAAAGAAAAGATCATTAATAATATAATATTAATTCATACAAAGTAAATAATATAATATTAATTATAAATTAAAAAAATAATAATATTTTATTACATATTGTTAGGGCTATCAATATAGCGATGGAGATACAAAAAATAATTACTATTAATTAATGACAATTAATATTCATTGTATGAATTAAATAGTGAATAGTTCGGGGAGGTCTTTGCAAACAGTAGAGTTACTCTAAGAGTGGGAGAGAATTACAAATGACAGATGTTGTATTCCTGTTGGACCACATAGCTTGGTGAGTAAAATGAGTACTACCCAGACAGTACGCATAATATTTCTTTCTCTTCTGGTCAGAAACCAGAACGCAAAACGCTAGTTTGGTTTCAAGTGGTGACGTGTAATCGAAGGACAGAGAGCTCCATGCAAATATATAAATGTCGCTTTGATTTTTGAAGTGTTGAACAAGCAAAAGGCAGCAGAGATTGCAGTCTGCAGCAGATGGCAGTAAGGCAGTGGCGCATGCTGTCTACCTCCAACGCCAACACTAGTCTGTCTACGGTTTACTATACCACATAAAACGAGTTGATTATTACGGAGTATTTAAATTTAATGATGTATATTTTCCTTTAAATATTTTAGTTTATATTAAGAAAATGCAAAGAATTTGAGCTCGAGAAGCCTAATTACCTGAATAATATGCATTGCCAATCATGTGCGATGAAATTTACATAATAATGCATCATTAATAAGGTTTTGAAAAACGCTAAACGTTAATTAGGCGATGAGTTGGAGCCTAGCTGCCTTGAAGCCTAGTGCTTAGGCAGTTAGGTAGGGCTTAGGAGGATGTCTAGGCGGACTAGCTGAATTTGAGTAAATTTATTATATTTCGTGTAAAAAATGTATGTTTATATTTAAAATATATATAGTTTCATCATAAACTACAAAATAAAATGATATACATATTATGAAGGATTGGAACATAATGAAAACATAGGAAGCACATAATGCGTGTTCATTTAAGTATGCAACAAATTTATTACAATTTATTGAAAAAAATAAAATATAAAATAAAAGTTATCTATTTTCTGTCTAAATAAGTCGCGATCTAGACAGGTGCCTAAGTGAGTATGGACGGGTTAGGCAGGTGCCTAGGGGTCTAAACAGACGCCTCGGTAAGTCTAGGCACTCTTTCTTAATTTCAAGCATCTAGGCATTAATCGAGACGATGATCAACCTTCTAACATCAAGACGGAGATTTTTTAAACAGTGATTATTAATTTACACTTTGTCACGGGACTGTAAATCCTTCTATTTTCAACAGAGAGGGTGAGAAAGTGAATGAGTCATTGGAGTGATCGGTCAGTAAAACGATTTTCTGTGATTTTTCTGTCTCTCTTTTCTCTTTGAGCAAGGAGGAGTAGTGTGGAGTATGTACGATAGTTTTTATGGTACCGTCCTGCTTTGTCTCAGGTCCCAGTCAACCAACGTCCTTCTCTTCTTCTCCAGCTGTCCCTCTCTCTCTCCCTCTCTCTCCATGCCTTAAATGTATTAGTACTATTCCCTCAACAACCTTTGGCATTTTTTGTCCGTTTGGGAATTTGGGGACTGTTCATTTCCTTAATTCTAATAAAATAAAATTAAATAGCCACCAAGTGCAGGTGCCTCTTTTTATTTTTATTTTTCGGATCGAGACTTGCTCTTGTCTTACGACATTTAGACCAATTTCAACTCTTGAAATAGGCTAAATAATTAAAATAGTCTCTGAGATTTAAATAATTCATTACTTTGGTCTTTAACATTTCAAATCGATAAAAGTGGTATTTAGATTGTTCATTATCCATCATTTTGGTCATTCCGTTAAAAACTTCGTTAAGTGTTCCGGAGCTCTTGGTCAGAAGTTTGGCAATTTTCAAAGCTTCGTAACTCAATCGTTTCTTAACCAAATTCGACCCATAATATATCAAAATGAAGATAAGAAAGTGTAGAATAAGATTATACCTATTTGGAAGCCTAATGGCTGCCGGAGATGGCCGGAAAATAGTCTCAAATTTGACTGGTCCGAGGGAAAACTAGAAAACTTGCCGGAAACCGGTTAAACTTTAAACGTTCATAACTTTTTCAATACTCAACGAAATCAAGTGATTTAAAAACAAAGACGAAGAGAATGGTACCTTTGTAGATGGCTAAATTGTCGTTGTTTGGCCGGAAAACTGCTCAAAAGTGGCTAACTCGAGACTAAGATAGCCACTTTCAAGCCTTTTTTCAGCTAAACTACTGAGATTTAGCAGTCAAAAAAGGTACCAATCTCTTCTTCTCATCGAGAAGTATGCTTTTTATTTCTGAATCACTTGATTTCGTTGAGTATTGAAGAAGTTATGAACGTTTAAAGTTTATCCAGCTTCTGGCGAGTTTTCCAGTTTTCCTTCGAACCAGTCAACTTTGAGGCTATTTTCTGGCTATCTCTGGCAGCCATTGGGCTTCCAAATAGGTGTAATATTATTCTACACTTTCCTATATTCATTTTGATATATTATAGGTCGAATTTGGTTAAGAAATGATTGAGTTACGAAGCTTTGAAAATTGTCCAAACTTTCGGCCAAGAGTTCCGGGACACTTAACAGAGTTTTTAACAGAATGACCAAAATGATGGATGGTGGGCAATGTTAGGGACCACTTTTATCGATTTGAAATGCTAGGGACCAAAGTGATGAGTTATGCAAATCTCATGAACCATTTTGACTATTTAGCCATTGAAATAAATCTTAAATTTTTCCTTCTATTCTCTCCTCATTGCTCCCAAACCCTTGTTCTAAAATTGGGTTAAGTGTTAAAACCTAAACAAAACTCAAATTCCCCAAAGATTTAGCCCAAAATTAGTGGTAGAGCCCATATGTGAGAGTGGAAAGCCTGATGTGAAGCCCAAACATCCAAAAACCACTCTTGGACGCGCCAAACAAGCTAGCCCAACACCAGCCGAACCCCACCCACGTGGGCGTGTCCTCTTCTTGTTGGCTGCAACAATGAGCTGAACGACTCTTTTTTCTGATCCAACGGCTACAATTCAAATGTACCAACGGTCCAGATTTATATTTGTTTTATATTTAGAAATTTCATTGAATTTAATATGATCAAATTCAACGGCATAAAAAAGATCTAATAGCCCAAATTTAAATATAACAACTAAAATAATTAAAAAAAATTATTTAACTCAAAATTCACCCAAATTTAGTGATTTTTCAATATTTAAGTTAAAATGTTCATAAAATTAAATTAGGATAGTGTACATAATTTTTTTTAATTACTTAAAAAAAATAACCTAAATTTATTCTTTAATAACTTCGGGCTAAAAAATTTAGGGTAGAAGGATTGGAGTAGAAAATGTCACATCTCGGCCCGGGGCGAATCATTTCCCGGCCCCGCTCCACTACCGTAGCACGATATTGTCCGCTTTGGGCTTACCATTCCCTCACGGTTTTGTTTTTGGGAACTCACGAGCAACTTCCCAGTGGGGTCACCCATCCTGGGAGTGCTCTGACCTCCTTCTCGCTTAACTTCGGAGTTCCTACGAAACCCGAAGCTAGTGAGCTCCCAAAAGGCCTCGTGCTAGGTAGGGATGTAAATAAACATTTAAGGATCACTCCTCTGGGCGATGTGGGATGTTACAGAAAAGTTGTTTTTCGGTTATAACCTAAATTTTTTTAGACTAAAATTATACGTTTTACTCCAAAGATTGAATATGATCTTATAATGTAACGCCAATTTCAATTTACCTCGTGAAGAAGAATTGAACCTTTTTTATTTAAGGTTTAGGGTTTTGAAGGAATTAAAAACAATTACTTATAGGTCGAGATAATTTGTTGGCAATCGGATTCCCTTCGGATTCATATATACTGAGCTTGCTGAGCAGGCGATACGGACCGTTGAAATTTGATCAAACGGTTATAATTATTATAACTTTAAAAGGTCCCTTATTTGTAGCCGTTAGATAAATTTCAACGATTTGGATTGCCTGCTCAACATACTCAATTTTATTAAATTTGAAGGAGATTCGGTTCCAATTTGTTGTGCTCTTTATCATGTTGTTTATCACTTGATTGGTCACGTGGTCAGAAACTTGTATGCATAATTTTATAAAATTGTCGAATCTAAAAAATCTTTCTCATTATTCGCGTCATGGTTCATGCCTATATTGGTATCGGCAGTCACTTTTAAACAAGGAAGAAAATATCGGTAATATCGGTAGTCCGAAAACACGGAAATATCGATGGAAATATCGGAATAATATCGATATCGATAAAAATTACATGGAAACCACGGAAATTGTAAGAAAAACTTGGAAATTTTTAATGAAACTTTGCAGGATGTTTATTTAGTCAATTATCTATTAGTTTATCACAAAAAATTGGAAGGAAATGCATTGCATGATGGATTTAACTGATTTAAGTTGATTATATAGCGAGTTGGCAAAATTTTCACTCTTTAAGGTTCAAATTTTTCATTATTTCCCTGAAATTATATATTTTCACTTTTTCCCTGAAATTGAGTCCTTTATCCTAATCTAATATGGACCCCCAGATTAATTTATATTTTCACTCTTTCTCTGAAATTATATAAATTGTGCAATTGAGTCATTTATCCTAATCTAATCTGGACCTTTCATCTTGATTCTCACTCTCTGTCACGCTGCCATGTGGCAGACCACTAACCCTCACCCTATCTCTCTCTCTCTTTTCCCGAGTCCCTCTCGGACCCCTCACTCTCTCTCAGTTCTCAACTCTATCTCTCTCTAGAACTCTCATTCTCTCACCCCATTTTCTCCGGCACCGACTCTGGCTTCGGCTGGAGTCGGTCGCCCTTTCCCCCTTCCTCCTCCTGTTTTTCTCTTGTTTTTCCCTTCTCGGTATGTTCCTCTGTCTTTTCTTCTTTCTCTTATTCTTCTGTTCTTCTTTTTGCTTTCTCCTCTGTTTTTTCTTTTCCCCCTGCGTCCTTTCCCGATCCGGCCATGTCCTCCTACCCACCCCCAGCGACGATCATCCTCCTTCATCTTTCAGATCCGGCATGCAGCTGCTTTCAAACGCATTTTGCTGCGGTATTTCGAGAGGGTGCGTTGAGATCCGATGTTCTCACCGGCTCGGGTGCTCCGCACCACCACCCTTTCAATGTCTCTCATCGTCGTCGGTTTCAGGATTCGGAGTTCTGGGTATGTTTCTTAATGGGTGGAGATCCCGAGTCGCCGCCGATCCGTAGTTCCCCTTCAAGGTTCTGATGGAAGAGGTCTTTTATAGTTAGCCGAAGCTGTAGAAGCTCCGGCATTCTTCTCCGATTAGCATAGTGCCAAAATATCAATATTATAAAAAATATCGCGATATTATCGATAATATCGCGATATTTTGACGAAAATCATTTGGATAGTTAAAAAATATATTAAACTGTTATTTATAAAAGACTGATTCGATGAAAGAAGACAAAGTGCCATGCTAAGGTCAAGAAATTCAACTACTAGAGGTTGAGTTGAGACCTAAGGAGTCATTTTTCAGTGTCCGATGTCAAGTACATAAAGTGTAATACTACAATTTGTTAGAAAATTAAAAATAAAAATATTAACCAAATATGCACGTTAATCGACATTTAATTAATATTTTAATCATCTACAACCACATCATTAGGTTTGCAAATTTTGTTTAAAAATTATAGTTTACATAGTATTACCCATTATATTATTACACTTAACTTAATATACTTGACCATGTTCTCGATAGACATTGCCGCCGGGCAATAAAACCACCTTCTTTATGGCAAGGATGAATTTCTTTGAACTGGTGCATATAAATGGCATTGGCACATAGTTTTACATCCCTCACCATATCTCATAAATACCGCATTTAATTTTCTGCTTGCTCTTGCATTACAAAACAAGCCACTTCATTACACTTCAAACCCTACCCGACTTCCCCCCTCCTCTTCATTCTTCCACTATCAAAAACCAAAATTTGAATAAATTAACTCAACCTGCATATGAGTTACAGGACTTTTCTTTTTATTTTTTATTTATTTTTATATATCAGCTACCCAACCATGGTGGATGGAGAACCCTACTGACCCAAGGGCTTAGGAGCACACTTTGTGTGATTTCACCCAAGGTGAATAGACTAAGACCACCGTAACCTCACTTGGTTAGGCTTCATGTAGGCAACCAATCACTCTAATGCTTTGCTAAGTTACAAGCTCACGCTACTAGGCTCGGCATATGAGTTACAGGACTAGGTTAGCGCCCTTTGTATTCTGATTTTTTTAGATGACAAATTTGATATTAAATTATTGTTGACTCATTGTCTGAATTAATTGAAACTTTCATTGATTAAGATATAGCGTGCCCATCCTCACAATTCGAGTTTGAATTTCCTATTGTATCCGGATGACCGGATCATATGGTTGTCAAGCACTAGGTACAAAAACAATCCACCCAACTTCACCCGCTGTATGTTGACCTCACCACCCGAGGCTAGAAAGCAGATGGTGATTTACCGAAGTGGCGCTAAGTAATAACATGTTCGATTTCCAATGATTCCTCTCGTCCTAACATTTAACAATTTAACCCGTTTGTCCAAAAAAAAAAAAAAAACTTAAGACTAAAGAAGCGGCCCATTGGTCAGAGAGGAAAAAGAAAAGCAGGCCCATGTTTATCTAGCCCAACCCTTATCTCTTGCTTGTTGCTACCAAAACCAACGGCCACCCACAGAGACAACCGCCTTACTCCGCCCCAGCAACAAAGATTGAAAGCGCCGATCTTCCCGTGCCAAACTCAGGGAGTCAGGTAAACAAAATTTTTTTCAAATTTTGTATGGTTTACGAGAAAATTTTAAGGTTTTCCCCTTTAACTCTAAATACCCAATTTTTTTAGGTAAAAAAGGAAGAAAATTGCCTAGTAATCGTCGGGATCTTGCCCAATAGCAATCGTCAGGGACCTGTTAGATAAGCTTTTCTTAATTTCCTAATCTTAATGTTATTAAAACTGTCAATGATTCATAAATTGGGTGCTTCAGTTCTTTGTTTGATGATTATAAAGTTTATAGTTAATTACGCATCATTGGTTGCAATAATCAGTAATTTGCCCAGAAACTATTTGTGAAAATGTTTCAAAGGCAATGCTTGTATTTATTTTTTTTATCGTGTAAAGGTTAAATTGTTGCGGAAATTTGCATGTAATGATTAGGATTGCAAGAAAACCGGTGAGTTACCATGTTAGGAAGTGCGCGTGTTCGGCTGAACCGGTGGCAGCAGGCGGCTGTGGCGGTCGGTTCGGCTGTGGGCGCATTGCTGGACCCAAGAAGAGCTGATCTCATAGCAGCTCTTGGAGAGACAACTGGGAAACCTGCATTTGAAAGAGTTCTTGAAAGAATGACGAGGAGCCCTGAAGGCAGGGTAGGCCTCTTCTGTCCTCACCCTTCTTGTTTAGTGATTACAATTCTTAATCAAATAACATGTTATGCGTTTAAGTAGTTGTTCGCCAAAAAAACTTTCTCGTAATTATGCACGGAGTTTCTGCTTAGCTATCTGAGTTATGTTTTGTTAATGAAGGTGTTGGGAGTTTCGGGTTATTTGAGTCCATAGCATGTTCTTTGAAAGTCTGCTTGAGGGAAGTCATATGAACTGAACATTTTTTCTGTTAACAGCGGCAAGGGAATCGTGAAAATTGCTACCTGGGTTATATCCATTCTGGTCAATTGAAGTCATATATCAGTCTTTCGTGTAAAATTGGCTAAATATTGTTCTTGTTGTTGCCGAGTATTGAGTGCTGCTGCTCTTAGTTTAGATAGGTGATAGCTAATGCAAACTGAAGTCATATATTCTTCTTCCACTGCAGTAAATAATTGGTGTTCTTTTATAGTGTTACTTATAATGTGCTTCTAATTGAACTTATTCTTCTCATGTAAACTGTTTTGCGTTGTTTTTGCCACCCGTATAACGAACTAAGAATGGCTATTGCTCGAGATATCTAAATTTTATGGAATCAGTACTTGAAAGCCATTTGGTTGCTGGTATGCAATGAAATCCTATTTTGTCAACGGTTTTGCTTTGTTATTCTAAGACCAATGCATTTCTTTCTTTACCAGGCCATACTGTTGGAGAAACCCCGTGTAATATCTGTAAACGTGGGTCATGCATGGGATCTACCAGCAAACACATTTGGTGCTGCCTATGCAAAGTTCATGGGATCTAGGAACTTCTCCCCAGATGATCGACCACCAGTGCGGTTCATGGAGACAGATGAGCTTGCATATGTGGCCATGAGGGCTCGCGAGGTGCATGACTTCTGGCACACCCTTTTTGGCCTTCCAACGAACTTGATGGGGGAGTCGGCCCTCAAGGTAATAGAGTTTGAGCAAATGTACCTTCCCATGTGCCTGATGTCCGTCATAGGGGGCTCAGTGAGATTCAACGAGAAGCAAAGGAAATTGTTCTTTCAACACTACTTCCCTTGGGCCATCCAAGCTGGAATGCAGTGCACGGATCTCATGTGCGTGTATTACGAGCGGCACTTTCACGAGGATTTGGAGGACGTTCGGAGAAAGTGGGGTATAATTCCTGCCCCTGCTCCTCCTAAACAAGCCTGACCATCAGCAGCCTCAGCTTGTTTGGCGGAGAGACTGTAAATTTCTCGAGCACAATGTACCCATTAACTTGTGTTTTTCTTGTCAACCCAAATAAGTTTTTGTTTGCACACGTTAATAGTTACAGGTCGATTTCAATTTACCTTCACAAATTGAATCTTCGTGTGCACAATATGATAACGTATCAACACCTCCGTTTTCCTCTTAAGTTAGGCGTTCTCTTCGGAAAAATGCAACCGAGATACGTAAATACAAACTCCGTAGGCGTGTCCCCGGCCAGTGACGGCGTTTCCAATCATAATCCGACATAGAAAACAACAGAAATGACCATGTAAAGATGGAGAAGAGAAATTAATCACTGAGAAAATAACGAGAAACACGAAATATGCACTAGGAAATGTTTGGTTTGTCCATGAAAACGAAATCTGTATCAGATGGTTTATCCATCTAACATAGATCATTCTTGGCTGAATGATCCCAACAACCACAAGACCTATATTACATCACAGAATCCATAGAGACTTCCATTGTTTATATAACGGATCAACGAAACGAAGGGCATGTCTGTCTCAGTTACCACCCGGTCCACCAAAGAGGTAACCCAAAGAAGATCCACCGCCCGGGGCAGCATGGACCTTGGTCGAGGGTCGATCCTGCACGCAGGGAGAATCAATATGAACATCAAAATAACACAAATTGTGCATAAAATAGAACGAAAACACTATATCAAACAATGAAGAAGGATAAGCCAATTCCAGCAGCTATATAAACCGTTTCAGTGAACAAATTATAAACACCAAGATATTTGGATAATAATTAAAAAGATAATGAAATATCGGAAGATTCATTGGGGTGTAACCATGTAAGTAAACTAGGTTTTGTCTAACCCCCAAACAATGAGGAGAATCTTACCGTTATGAAGTTTCCGGTGTTCTGGCCATCTGCACGCATGTAGTTGTTTGTAGAGGTGCTATGGATACCAGCAGGAATCGCCTTGGTGATATCAACTGGTTCAGGAGCAGGAGCAGGAGCAACAGGCTTGGAAGCAGGCTCATCTGGAACTGGCGCAGCTTGAGCATTGTTGGCAGCCGGTTTTGGAGCCTCTCCACTCCCAAAAAGATAGTTCAAAGAACTCTGTCCCCCACCGCTGCTAACTCCACGACCCATGTTCTGTAACTTCTTCACAGATAACCCTACACCCTTACATTACAGACAGATGTTTAGAGTGGAATTCTGGAATAAAGAACAAAATTGCAAGAAACTATACCGATGATTCCTAATTGACGCCTCAACCAGTAAATAATATACCTACAGGAACAATTATCACAATAACTTTGACACTACTTGCCTCAGTGTCACGAAATACTTTGAAATCAAAACACCATAACATGATCTAAACCATTGATCCATTTTATAAATCGAACCACTCACAAGAAACCCGAACGAGAAGGAAAAAACAAAAATCTTAAGAGTCTGCACCATGAACTTCAAGGTTGGAATCTGCCTTCGTCACAAAAAGGCTCAACTTTTCGATGTTTGATAGACCAAACAAATTCAATTTCTACTTATTTTGGAATGATTTCTTCACAATTTTTAAAACCCAATTGATCGGTTCAGCTAAATTACACAAACAGAAGTTCAATTTAGCAAAATGCAGGCTCACACGCAGACACTTTTTCGGTATAAAAAATCGAAAACAGACAGATCCACGATCAACAGTTCATCCTAGAAACCTCAAAAATCAGAAGCAAAAGAAACGTCTCAGTCAAACACTACCACAAATCAAAACATACATCTATAGATCTACCAAATGAAATGCACCCCAAAAATCCACCGATTAAATATCAAAATTATCCACTAGGAAAAGCATCAAATCAAGCACAGTAAAATTGGGTTCTAAAAAAGCGAGAAATTGAAAGCGAAACGCAGCGATTGAATCGTGTAAGTCAAAATCCGAGAAGGGAGGCAGAGATCTAGGGTTAGAGAGAGGGGCGCGTAGGGTACCTGGTTGTTGGGATCAGATCTGGAAGGGAGAGCTGTGGAAGCAGAGAGTGTTGAGCTACTGGAGACACACAGAAAAACTGCACGCCACTTCTAGGTGTTATATAAACATATCAGTGCAGATACGCTGTCACTGTTTTCCAAATTTTATTTTATTATTTTTTGAATTATCCAGATTTTATTTATTAAATATTTCAAATTTCACAAATTTAAACCCTACCCCAAAAAAATAAATAGGTCAATATTTGGTGGAAATTTGCAATATTAATCTTACTGAAATTGAATCGACCATCTTGGTTCTCTAATTCTTTACTTTTTCAAAATTTTTATTTTCTTTTTATAAAACAAATGCTGCATATGCGAAAAATGATAATTAAACAATGAGATTTATTGTTAGATGAAAATTTAAATATGAATCGTTGATCATATATTTAAATGAAATTATATTTTTTACCGCTTCGTTTGATTGTGACATAGAACTCTAGGTCAGCACCAACCGAAGAAGGGTCAAAGGGCTCCATTTACCACTATAGTTCTGTAAGAAATTATATTTTAATGAACAGTACTATCTCATATTTTATACTATTTCCAACCGAGAGGGCCAAAGAGTCATAGGCCAAACATAACTATTTGACAAAAAACTATCTCCAACCGAGAGGGCCAAAGGGTCATTGGCCAAACATAATTTATTATTTTAATTAAATTAAACTACCATTGTCACTCCCCGACCCGTGAATAAAGACTATCCACGAGCTAGGGTGTGAGTCATATCTTAGCTATAGAAATAAATCCTACAACCAAGATATGGTGGAAAATAAAATGAAATAATTAAAATTTATTGAATACGCAGCGGAATAACAATAATGCACAAATTAATTCACAACAAAACTACTAACAAAATAATAATTAAATTGTAACAAATATTAGTATACAAAATTAATTCATAACAAAAATACCAACTAAAATAATAATTGAAATGAGTAACTCTTGAAAATACATAATATGTATGCAATGAGATGTATGAATGTATACGTACTCACTCCCTTCTAATCCCGTCAACACATACCCAAGCCTGCACGTCCCATACCATGCTTATACCACTTGGCTCCGAGTACGTTATAATATGAGTTAACTCCCGTTCATCCCTTAACCCAATTTTTATAATTAAACTCTCAGTTTCCACTTTATTAAACAGGCTTCCCCCGACGCCCAAATGTATACTCAAACCCTGCACCCTACACCTGACATATACACGGTTCATTATTTTATATTCAAGGCAAACTTTAGCCCTTGAATATCCTCACAACTTAAACACTTTACACAAGTGAGCACTTGACACAACACAACTCTTTTTCTTGCTTTGCAATGCATATGTATATGTCATGTTCACATAGATATCAATACTCACACTTTATCTAACAAGCCTGCAACTTCAACATAAATCAAATTGATTAGTAACAAGAGTAATATAATCATAATATTAACAAAATAATAATCTATAATCCATCATATAAAATGTTGCTCGTTGACCACTCCATATATATTTATTCATCGTCTCGTCCATCTTGGTCGAGCAACCTGATTTTATTGGAAAAGAATAGACATCCATGTTAGAGAAAATAATCGTTAGAGTGAAATATATGTCTCAAATGCCACAAGGCATGAAATTATGTCTCTAGCTTTTCCCTTTCCAAACATCATCTTTTATTTTTATTTTAGACCACCACTTCTGCTTCATTAATATAGCTGAAACTATCAGCTGTTCGAACTGGGATATAAGTCAGCCATATATTCGATTGTCTTGGTTTTTGGATATGTTATAGAGGAGATGATAAGGAACAACTTTAGTAAAGGAAGTGTTTCGATTCGAGTTACGAAAAATGGGGTTTTGGTGCTCATAACATGGCTATCCAGTTTTCTGCGGGATTAGAGACATGAGTTGGTATTTCAAACATAATGGACGATCACACCGTTGGATGTTTCTGAAATTTTTATATATCATGGTAGAGAGACAGATGAACAACTCTCATGAAGGAAATATTATAGTAAAATACATGGATGATGGTGTTTTGATCTGTTAAATAGGCTGGACGAATTGCTAGTCTTGGATATCTTTCTTTTGATGGATGAAAATGATAGTAGTTTGATGGAGAGATTTGTTGGGTAAGGCTCATGTATTTTTCTGGGATTTGTCTCACACTCTTTGTACATCATCTTCAAGAGAGATAAATAGAGATTGCCGATAGTTTGGTGGAAGTGGTTCTCATGGAAAAGATCTCAAAATGTAAATGCATAAACACGCAAGATTTAAGTGGTTCGCCAAATTGACTACATCAATTGGGGTTTGCTTTCATTGTATTTCACTATATATGAGGGACTTACAAATACAATGAAAGATGGCTTAAAGCCTTAACAATATGTAAAAGAAAGGTAATTGGATAATATGAAAGGGAGGATGGCTTTTTATTGAAGTTGTTCTTTTTTTTTCTTCTTCTTCTTCTTCTTCCTCTCTCTTTTCTTCTTCCTCTTTCCTCTATGTCCTTCCGTTGTTTCTTTTCTCGTTCCTTTATGTAGATTGCATGCCATCTTCTTCTGCAAAGAATCTCCACAAGTGTGCTAGTGGAAAGAAAGCAAGTGTTGTGCTAATCATTAAACATGAAATGTGTTCCAATAGAAACACACCAAATGTTAACCTAATCATCACCATGAAATGTGTTCCAATCACAAGGCAACAAATGTTATTCTCATCATTAACAATGAAATGTGATCCAATAGACAAACAATAAATGCTAAGCAAAACCTTAACTCTAATATGTGTTCAAATGGCAAAGAGACATGTGTGAAGTTAATCAATATTATGTAAGGTGGATACAAGCATCCAAGGCCACGTTCATCTCTAAGGAATATGAATCCCACCTCTTCAAACTTTGGAGGGATGAATTATCACCAAACATTTAGCTCTTAGATTCCTAATGAATACAAACTTGCCAACTCACCCTTAAGTAGACTTCCACCTTCACATTTAGAGTGGTGAGTAATCACCAAATCATTAACTCCTAATGCTATAAACTCTCCACCTCAACCTATTTAGAGTAGTGACTAACCCTTCCCCTTTATTCTCTAATGGTTGCCAAAACGCCACTTAGCATTTGTGAGAAAAATCTAGCCAAACTCATCATAATCCCCTTCTCCAATTCAAACTAAAAATATCCCTAAATACATATGAACATGAAATAGCTAGTTTTTGAAATAATTTGTAGGAAAAAAGGATTTTACATTGAAACTATTTTACATACCGAGAATAGGTTCTTGCATAAAAATAAATCAAATAAAATCATTACGTAAAAATAATTACCCAACATACACCCATATATATATAACCATTTTTTTAAATACGGGGTATTACAACCATATTAAAATAAGGTTTTCGGACATATTTTGATTGCCACTTATCGCAAAATGAATAAACTTCCGGATTTCTTATCTTTATATAATCTCAATAATTTTTTGGATAGGATTTTGAGTGACACGCGTCGCTAACGTGAGTAACTCTCCAGATTTCTTATCTTTATGCAATCTCAGTAATTTTTCGGATTGGATTTCGAGTGACGCGTGTCGCGAGTAACTCTCCATATTTCTTATCTTTATGTAATCTTAATAATTTTTTGGATATGATTTCGAGTACCACGTGTCGAGATGTAATTGGTTGTGCAAATTTTAGATAGAATTCTTATCTACGTGGCACTTCTTATCTTCAGCTTTCAATGTTGTAGGAATGGTGTAGGTATTTATAGGAAAAAAATAGATTTTTTTTTAATTTGTCCAAAAAAAATAATTTCAAGTTCCAACGGTAACTTGATGGCATCATGACATTAGCTAGCCCTTGCTAGCTGACGCTAGGTAGCTGTTGGCATTCAAATGGGATGAGCTGGAAGGCTGGTAAAATGTCAAGCTTGACATTCTGGAGCTGGAAAGCTGGCAAAATGTCAAGCTTGACATTTTGGTGCTGGAGGGCTGGCTGGAAATGGTCAGCCCGCTCACCTGATTTGGGGGTTTACGCTCGGTGGGGCCCACAAGCCATTTGGCCTAGCCTTCGGTTGGAAACGGTTTTCGTGTCATTCCAATCTATTTTTAGCCCTATATTCTTTTGATCAGGTTGGTTGGAGATGGCCTAATAAGAGATATTTCTACTTTCAAGGATTTTTGCCTTTTATTTAATTTTTTATTTCTTTTAATTGCTTTTTTATCTAATATGGAAAAACTTATACATATTTCGTTTGCATTTTTTATTAGTTTAATTTATAGCCAGTGGTTATGGATAAAACGTTATGCCAGTTTGGCATCTGATGTAACCTACTAACCTCCTTGCTTTGTACTTTCCGTTTGTCGACCATGCAGCAAAGAGATTTTTTAATGTGTTTAGAACAAGTTTGATACATTAATCAATTGTATTATGACACTGGTGTATTGAGTTGTATTCTCGTCATATTGAAAAATTTATCCGTGCATCTAAGTGTAAAACCATAATTACCAAATTACCATTCAAGTGGTAAAGTATCAAAAATACACATGATGCTCCCTTGCCATTTTTAATATATCATATATTTTCGATGTTACGAATATTTTCTCACGGACAACAGTTGTTGCAGTTTTATTTTTTATACGTTCCCTTCCACTAAGTATACCGAAGCCTATGTGATTTGGTAGCTTAGCTCATGTCTACACTGGAGGAAGTTGTGATATCTCTACTAATATCCTATGCAAAGCCTGTGGCCTTGAGAAAAAGGGTGCATGATCGGAGCCCTTAAGCCGGAAAACCTGTTCCGGCGGGTTGGATTCGATCATGGCTTCTTGTAATGGAACGGTTATGGCATGATCTTCTTGAGTCACTACGAAAAACCGCCTGACAGCGCCGTAGTTCTCGTCGGAAAGAAAAAGCTTCTCTGTTACTGGTGCAAAGGGGATTGGCCTCATTGAGACCGATGCCAGTGCAACATCCTGGTTTGGATTAAGGAGGACGAAAATTAGCTTCGATATCAAACGGAAAAAACTAACTGATTAGCGCTTGAGCTCTGTTGTAGGTTATACAACGTACCTTTGCAGGACTTTGATTGAACAATAAGTCTTCGGACAGTTTTTTGTCAAGAGTAATAGCACTAGGAGGCTGATCCTTCCCATTGGCATACAAGAATCTCTGAGCCTGTCGCATGAGATCGTTCGATCCGGTCTGCATTAATATTAACAGGATTAATTAGTTTGGTTTAAGAAGATTAGCAAAAAATTATCTGTAGAAATATGATACTAATTATGTTATTATTGTGTGGATTGGAGGGCAAACCTGTTGAGCAAAGAGATTAAGAGTGGTCTGCCCACTGGTTAACATTGCTGCACATATGAATATGGCTTTTGCAATTTTAGATGGAAACAACTCCATTGCATATGAGATACATGTGCCACCAAAATCATGTCCAACCAAAATCACCTGCATTTTAGAGGAAGGAAAATAAATTATGAATACACACAAAGAGTCCGATTACAATACAAACACATTGAATATGAACACCTAAAATACAATACTTATGGACGGCAAATTGAGTGGTGCACACCACTTCAATGGTCTACTGCATCATTTGATTAGTTGACATGATCATCTAATGCGTTATTTACTTGTATTCGTACTTAATACGTGTTTGTACCCTAAACCCGAGAGAGAGAGAGAGAGGGGAGCAAACCTTCTTCCCAACCCCAAGATTCTCAAGGATGTCAGTGAGTGGCTTGACATATTGTGCAAGACTTGTGATGTTGTTTGTATCAAATGAGTGAACTCCAGAACCGGTCAGGTCAACTGCATCAACTTTGAACCCACTTTCTTCCAAAAGTGTCATGGTTTTGTACCAGCACCAAGCACCAAAGCCACCTCCATGAACGAGGATAAAATGATTGGTTTCCAGTTCATCAGTCTTCACGTCCTGCAAACACAAAAATTGACTTTAAAATCATGTACCAGGCCACATATAAGTTTTTTCGCTTTCATTAGATCATATTAGAATATTGCTCAAATAAAAAAGAACTTATTTTCGGTCGCTATTGACAATTATCTTCATTATATTTTAAACATTGATTAACCTTGACCTATCTCGAATCTTCGACGCAAAGCTTTGAATTAATCAAACCTATATGTTTATGAGCTGAAATATTGCCTTCCTTCAAAACCTTGATGCAGCCGGCCAAAAATGAAAAATCATTCCATAGAATAAGGTGATGTAATGTCCTTTAATTGTAGTTGACCAATGATAAAATATGTTTTCAATTTTGCCCTCTTGTGAAAAGGCAATAAAAGGGCTAACTGTTGTCTCTCGAGATTATCAGCTCGTTTGAAAGTACTTTTAAATTAATTGAAAGTGTTTTAGATGAAAATGTTTATGGAATCAATTTTTAATAAAATCGCAATTGAATTCTAAAAAAGCATTTGAAGTGCTTTGAAAAGCAAAAATATTTTCTCTAAACACTTTCAATCATTTTAAAAGAGTTTCCAAACGAAATTTAACTCTTCTCGATCTTTAAAAAATTAAATTAAGGGTTATTGTTTTGTACGGCACACCAACACCAAACTCAAATTGAAAGGTGCGGTGGTACACAACCGAACACAATGTTTGACTTTTGTTTTCGAAATCCATTCGGCCTATTCATGCCGAACTTAAACGAAAATCGTCCGTTTTCAACCGGAAAAAGTGATTAATATTGGGCAGTTTTTTTACCGAACAAAAATGAGAACGTTTGGATTACTATAAACAGAGATTAAAAAAAAAAAAAGATGAACATGTCAAACCTGCTTATCAACAAGCTCGAGAGGCTGAAATCCGAGAGTATCCGACCGCAAACGCTGCCTAGAGCTCGAGCTCTTCGCAAACCCCTGATTCTTAGGAGCCGGAGAGGGATACACAACGGAAGTGGACCGGTTAAACAGTTGCGAAGAACCGCCGTTCTTCTGGACGTTCTGGAACAGCAGAACAGCCTCTATAGCTTGTTGCTGAAGCAACAAGTCATCAGCATCAGAAAGCCGCTCTTTCTTCTTGGTCGAACCGTTTGACGATCTTCTAGTACTACCAGCGGAAGCCAAGGACGGCGAAGAGTACGTTGGCCGCTTCGAGGGGTTTCGGGTCAAGTTTCCGGGCTTGTGCGCCGGCAAGAAGCATGCCATTGAGTTCCCCATGGGTGCAGCAGTCTTCAGATGTGAGAGAGACTTGGAAAGTGGTTGTGTGATTTATGTGCTTTGTTGACGATGTAGGAGGAGAATGTAAAGAGGGGAACACAAAGTTTGACCGAATTGTAAAGTATTAAAATACTAATCAAAGAGGTGTGACAAAATATTTGCATTATTTGAAGGTTCATGGAAGGGGAAGAGGCTCCTCTTCGGATCCACCCTACATTTTAGCCGTATCGTACAATTAATTTTTATCAAGTGTTTAATTTTAAATAAAAAAATCAATTAATTTCTGATCATACGATAAACGATAAATGATTAAGATGTAATGATCCCTACAATCCTCACAATTTGAATCTGATGGGATCCAAATCCCATGGAAGGTAATTGATATATTTTGAATTTTTAAACAAAGAGGACATTCTTCTGGCAATTATGTCCTTTTCATATATTTTTAATTGATTTTTTTTTTTTGGAAAACAATATTTTTCAAATATTTTTAATTGTTTTCACACAAGCTTACTGTGGAAAATGAGAAAAATTAAGGAAAATTTCTGCGGTACTGAAGGGAAGGCTAAACTTGTATCTGGAAAGAGAAATTTGAGTATTCGTTTATGAATTTTGGTTCAATTTGAGCTTTGGAACTTATGCGCGCATTGATTTTTGAAATTTTTACGCTGTAGAGTGTAGAGCAATAGTCGTTTTCGGCAAATTTGTTAACACTTACATCCCTTATTTTTCCTTAAAACCTTGTATTTCGAATGAAATTTTTAACAAAAATATTCAAAATGATCATAACTCCACATTATGACTTGTTCAGAACCAATACTCGCAGATTTTTCAAAAATGCTAATTTTACCACATATGTGTACTATCATTTGTACTGTCTCTCTAATATAAATGAAATCCACGTATGTTGGTGAGCCCTTCCAGTTTTAAAAAAATTGTACAATTAATAATACAAATATATGATAAGTATAACATTACTCTAGATTTTTAGATCAAATTGAGCTAAAATTCGAGACCAATGCCCCGATTTAAAAAAACTAAAGAATTTAATTATTCATTTTTCCAAGCCATTTATTTTGACCAAATGTGTCTGTTAGATTAGGAAGAATTCATCAAATCAAGGGATCTATGTCAATAAAATTTGATCCGATGACTAAAGCTATTATAACGTTTAAAGTGGACCACTGTTTGTAACCGTTGAATCAAATTTCAATGATACAGATTCTTTGATTTGGTGGATTAGAAGGAAAGGATCCGAAGAGGATCCTTCCAGGAGGGAACGCCTTAATATTTGCTCTGGCTTCTCAGAGTAACTAGAAGTCGTAACATCATGACTGAATTGGGTGAGTTGAACGATGACTTTTTAATTTTCTTTTGACTTTATATGTTTAGCTTACGAAAGTTCTCTGATTCAAACTACTGTAGATGGACTCCGATATGACTGTAGGGACCGGCCACATTGCCCCAGCTGACCGGCCTAACTCCGTTTGCAAGTCAAACTTTCACATTGGATGCTCAAAAGTTAAAACTAAAGTCACGCGATTGACTCATTGTTGAGAGCAAGAATCTCACATCGAAAAAATTCTCGAAATCATTGACCTATTGTTGCATTGTAACTGCAACACAAGAAAGTAAAGGGGATCCGACGCGGATTTAGTTCAGCTTTGGATGCTTAGCATCGACAGCATGTTCTCCGAACGCTACGACAGCAATTCTCGTCATTTTCGCAATTGCAAAGCCGTTGCAGGGGGCTGCTTGGCTGGACAGGATTAAGCTCTACAAGAAGGCTCTAGTTCATAAGTAGGCCGGTCAGCATCAGACGTCCAAGCCACCGATTCTGCAATCGCTCCTTACTCTGTTGCACGTCAGGATCAGGCATGAAGAAAAGCGAATGGCGATAGAGCTTTCAAACAAATCATCTGAGATTCTGAGCCATGCCTGCATGTAATATTGTACTAAGTAAGAACTTCATAAAAACAAGGAAAAAATTTGCTGCAGATTGTGCAGCCAAAAATGGGATCTCCGAATAATCCAATAAGCATACCTCTTCGCGCTACATTCAGTTCTGCATGGCATAGAATTGAGGAGCAAGCTCGGTTAACCACAAAAAGTCGATTCTAGTTGTGTTGCGGATGAATTTTCTACTAGTTTCGACCAGTTCATTGTAAATTAGGCACTCTGGTCTATTCCTTATTATAGAAGACGGGTGGATAGAAACCACCTCACCATTTGCTAAAGCCCTGTCATTTGATTAATCAACTATGAGAGGTCGTACATGAATCCAAGAGAGAATTAAAAATACACGTATAAGGGTACAAGCTTTGGAGCGTAAAAGAAACCAGCCAAAAGAATTTCAAAACATGTCAAGGTAAGTTCAAGACCTGTATGTTCCATCAGGCTGCTTTAAAGCTGCATTGAGGAAGAAAGAAGCGGCAAGACATCTGCAAAACTGAAGCACATCATCCCCACAAGAGGTGATACGAAGACCCATTTGTTCAACATGTCCTTGAATTTGTCTGCAAACAAACATCTATTAAATTTAAAGAAGCTAATTACTTCAATCTACACCGTAATAGACACACCGAACTTCCAAAACAGGGGCACAAAATCCAGTCTGATTGTGTGAGACCAGCAGAAAAGTGTCTATAGCTTAAGAGGTGATACGAAGACCCATTTGTTCAACAGTACTGCTGTTGCTTGAACTCCCACCTCTGCCCATTCAAGGAAAACGAAAAAAATGATTAAACTTGTATGCACAGCATGGAAGTTCTTTGTTAGATCATTAAGCAAATTGTTCTGGTTGACACAAAATAACAAATCATCGTGTTAATAGTTAGTCCCACAAAGAAAGCTATTGGACAATTGCAACATACTAAGTTACTAACCTTTTGGCAGCAACAACATCCGCCTCATCAAAGAGTATTATGCTGGGTGCTGCAAGGTTAGCTCTCCGAAAGGTATAGCGCAGCAAAGCTTCACCCTCTCCAACGTACATTGAAAACAATTCTGCACCACTGATTCAAACTTTATGAATTTCAGGCATGCAACTCTTCTAGTTTCTCAAATAAACAAATTATAATTGTAAAAACTTCAATGGACTTCCAGGTGAGAGCAGCTTCTTGCTAAATAAGTAGCACGAATATGTCAAACTACGGAATAAGTTCAAACCTCAAAGAAAAAAATGAAGCTTGGGCAGCATGTGCAGCGGCTTTAGCAAGTGTGGTTTTCGAGCATCCCGGAGGACCATAAAGAAGAATTCCACACATGGGTGAGATTCCCAGCCTTGAAAACACAGAAGAATATTTAATGGGTCACTCAACAGCTTGCTGGAGCTTTTTCTGTCAACAAGAAAGGTGAAGTATAATTAGTACCATGAGACTTCAGCCTGAGATGAAAACAAACAAAGCAAAAACTTACCTTTAAATCGTTCAACCCTCCTATATCTTCTTTATTTCCATCTGGATGTCTTTTAATTGCAGACATAGCAGCCTCACGACATAATGCTTCCAGGTCCGCCCCAACAAATCCATTGCAAGATGCAGCTATGCCATGTAGATCAACGTTGGTATCCAATGGAACTTTTCTTCTGTAGAGCTGAACATTCATTAACACTGTTATACTTGGAATTTAGTGAACACTAGGTGGTAATTTGATTAGGTGATTGACATTACTGAAAAAGTAAGCCCATAATATCGCTTGCAAAATTTTGAAAGCATCGCTCTAACCTTGAGAATTTGAAGGCGTTCTTCTTCAGTAGGCGTAGTAACTTCAATTTCAACATCAAAACGCCCAGACCCTCTGAGTGCTGGATCAATTGCTTCAGCTCTTTGTATGTAGAAACGAGATATTAATACATTTTGAAAATAAAACGAAATAATATACAAGAAACCTACATCTGTGCAAATAGAACATTAATCACAATGCAACAATTGGCTTACTGGCAACACGATAAACATAATGCATAGAAAATTTACAATGACAGAGCACAGTTTAAAACCATGGTCAAATAACAGATCATAGACCTTATGAAAGCATCAGATTGCGTAGAAATACTACTACATTACCAACTATTCAACTGGTTATTAGCCAGGTATAATCACATCATACATTCTAGAACAGAAACAATACCTGTTAGTGGATGCAACAACCACAACCTGTGGTACGGATGCTGAGGACATCTTGGTGGAGTCCAGCAGCGTAAAGAGTTGAGATACGAACATCTTGCTCTCTTCTGCAATTCAAACATAACTTAACCATGTCAACCGAGGCATGCCCAAATATTCCTAAGAGCTCACTCTAGCATCATTTGGCTGTTACCTAGAATCATGGCGAGGACAGAGTGCATCTATTTCATCTATAAAGATAACAGATGGCTTGCTTGACAATGCAAGCGATGAAGCCTCTGCAAAAGCCTCCCGTAAAAATTTCTCACCTTCTCCGGCATGTGCTTTGTGTACAGAATGTGGACTATAGATAAATAAATGAAATTAAAACCATGACAACATAATATCATAATCATAAACTATCACGAGTCAAGAGCAACATTGCAACTGAAATCATTTCATTTGTACCAAAAAGATTGATTAATGCAAAGATTACGGAATAATAGGGTACCTAATGACAATCAAATGCGCACCACATTCCCTGACCACAGCTCTTACCAAGCTTGTCTAGAAAGAAGAAAAATAAGAACACCATTTCATAAAAACCCAATAAGCAAACAAGTTTAAGAAAAAGACCCGATTAGCAACGAATGTTAATTACAACTTAAACAATATGATCAAGAAAATTAACTAGTAAAACCCTTGGAAAATTGATGATTCAATCAATATTTAGTTATTGGGTAAACCTTAGTTATTTACCTTTCCGGTGCCGGGAGGGCCGTACAGAAGCAAACCCCGAGGCCACTGAAGAAAAATCCAGAAACCCAAAATTAATTAGCATAAGAGAAATGGAAGCGTAAGAGATATGGAGTGTGTATGTGGGTTTTGAGGTGTTTACTTTGAGACCGAGCTTTTGGGCTTGACGAGAGTAGAGGAGAGGGTAGACGATGAGTTCTCTGAGAGCTCATGAGATCTTCGGCGTTTCCGGCTATGGCGTCTTCGGCTCTCCATTGCTCCTTCTTGTTGTTGCCGTTGTTCATGCTGCTGCTATGGCTTTCCATCTCTACGCAAGGAGCAGAGGGGGAAACCTGAGAGAGAACTTCTGCCACTGACTTTATTTTGGGCACGGGCCGGGCGGGCCCAAATTGGAAAGACCAGACCGGACCGGACCGAACCCGTTTGGAAATACAACCGGACCGGGGAAGGGCGGGAAGGGTCATACAAAATTGAAATAGAACCTCATCTAATTCGGCCCGTTTGAGGTTCCTACGGGCCCACGGTTCCATTTCTTATTCCTCCCCTATCAAATTACTCAGGACACCCAATTCACAAAAATCAATCATAATTTCAACATACCCGGTCGGATTTCCTCGGGAAAAACCTTTCAAAGCAACAAACTTTAATCCAGAAATTGAATTTTGAGACAACCCAAATGACCAATTTACCAAGATTGCATAACAATTTATAAGGAAACACCAGATCAATTACAGAAGGTCAAATTATTCTCAAGGCTAAGTTAATACAAATTAATCAGCGATTAGGCGCCAAAGAAACAACGTTGTTTCCAAGTCTTCCAAGATCTTCCATTTCCAATTCAATCACCTGTTACAGCCATTAAGAATTGAGCACGCTGAAACCTACAAACTGATGGAGTGGAGGATTAAACATGTATACATCTACGCTGCATCAAAGAATCCCACTAAGCCATGTCCAACCGTTTGTGAATCACTGCACTTCCTGCAGATGCTTGATTTGCTGCACGGTTACTTCCATAATTCTTTCGGTTTGATTCCCTTGCAATTCTTGAACCAAACTAAAACAGAAACACAGAAAAACCCATGATTAATTCACCTACACCATCAAAGTTCTACGCATGCTAAGCCCCGAAAAAAAATAGGGAGAAACAGGAAAGAGGGAAAGAGAAAAGAACACCTGTATAGCTCTTTTAGGCAGAGAAGCAGCTTCATGCAAACCAAGCAATTCTGCAACCTGCATAGCCACCATAGAATAGGAAAACAATTTAGCGCTTGGTCGAGATTCACAAAGTGAGATAACATTGTATTCAGTAGAATCAGTACACATCAAGTGCAAAAGTAGATCAGACATTACTCAAACACTGAGCAAAGGAATTAGCACTGACCTCTCTCAGAATCTTCTTATCCCCTATCCCACTCGGCTGATCAAGGTTGGTAACCTCCCAGAGAGGAAACCCAAGCAAAATTCTTATAACATCTTCATCCAGGAACGGAAATCTTGCCTAGCACAAATTAAGACCAAAATCAACACGTAACACAAGTCAAGGAGAAAACGAAAGATATGTATCCAAATTGTTAGCAGTACCTCCTTGCGATGGTCAGCAATGCACCTATCATCTCTCCCAAGGTTTCTTTTCCAAATTCTCTGCATGTCCAATTTCATTTCCTCGTTCAGTGCAAGCCAGCTGAAATACAGTAGACTAACAGAATGAGTACCCGAAAACATTTAATACTCTACACCACTGTAATCTAATTACATACCTGCCATTTCTATATTTCGTTCTGTGCCTACCATAGCCAGCGCATTGCTCATCTGCACCCGAACCAACAAGAAGAATCCTAGCCTTGGACTTGTACTTAATGCATCGACAATCCTCATCATTATAATTGGTATTTTCCTCATATACCCATCCATCGCCACCAGCAGCAAGCCACAAAGCTATTCCTATATTCAGGTCCTGCAACACTAAATAACATAAAACACCTATCTGGAAACCTTAGCATACTTGTGATATTAATTCAGTCAAACAGAAGAAAAAAAACAAACAAACAATTATAAAATATCAGCAGGAACATGTCCTGGACAAATGTAATGTACACTAGCCATAGAATGAAATTGAGTACCATGTAGGTGTTGGCAGGATTTATAAGCGACATGACATGCTTTGTTTCAAAGATCAATGTTGACAATTCAGCATTGATCTCCACAAGCTTCCACCTGCATTTCCAATTGCATATTGTAAGGAACACCATAAGCTTTAAGAATGGAGTCAAACCAACAAGGTCTTTAATCCAAAGCTAAGTGATTTTGAGTATGCGGACCATAAACACTTCTCTGAAAAGCACATTATAATGTATCTTTGCATTAAACAAATAATCCACAAGTATGCTATGTTATGCATGTGTTGAGCCAATAACATTAAACTGATATAGATTCGTGAGAAAAGTTTAGTAAGTACTTTCTTGAAGGTGCAATTCTTCTCAGTTCGTTTACTCCTGCCCTGGCAGAGATTCTGTCAGGAGCAGACCGACCATCAAAGCTCACATTAAGTAGATCAATATCATCTGGCAGCAGAAGTTTAAATAAAAAATCAACTCAGCTAAAGATATTACACAATTATTCCACAATGCGATAGGCAAACTCAATTTCTTCAGGCAAAAATTGAACTAAGGCAAAAGAAACTGCTAACCTAGCTTATCCAGCTACACTTACAGCTTGGATCAAGGCACTGATGCAATAATGCTGCAATTATCATAGAATCCAATCCACCGGAAAAAAGAACTGCCACCGGTACAATTTCCTTCCTCATATCAAGCCTACCTGCCTAATAAACATTAAGAAGTTAAAACTTAAAAATACATCATTGAGTATTTAATAGTACCCCAGCACATAGAACCAGAAAGATGACAATTCAATAGAATAAGATTTCTGAACCTGAAAAACTGTGTGCAGTGAAGAGCGACGCATAACAGATTCCCTTAAAGCAATCAGCACCGCCTGTGCTGGCACTGAAATTGAAACTTGTATAGACCCTACTCAGTCAAAACAAAAGGCACAATGACAACCTCAGACAACAAAACCCATAATAAAAGTCATACTGAAAGTTCAGATTTTTCTGACTAACGATTAGATTCCTGCACCAAAGATGATATTAACCTGATTTAATTGGTACTATATCTGAGTTAACCAAGCGCGTATCATGTTTCCCTGTAAGACTCTTCGAATGGGAAATATGTAAATCTTCAGGTTTAGGTTCAACATAAGTTCTCTCCCATTTAATCAGTTCTTCTAGCACAGGATTAGTCCAATCATGCTTTTTCACTTCACCAACCAAAACCCCATCAACATCTGGAGCATCCATAGATATACTGTATATTCCACATCGGAGCTCTTCCCAAAAATTCAGCTTCGTAGTTCCATTTTCAGCTTCAATATCTACAGTCCATTGACGTTATTTATTAATACATACGGTTCCATACTACACAGTCCAAGATTAAGAAACAAGATTGGCAAGAAAAATAAAGCTCTACCGAGCGATATATACCAGAAGAATGTTCATTTGAAGAAACAGGTGAAACAGATGATAGCAGAAGCCGAGAGTCCTCCTCCGTTGGCCAGTGAACAAGAAGACTCCGCCTACCAAACGCATCTCGAGCAAACCACAGAGTTTTTGCACTTTCCTATTGTGGAAAAAGATAAACAACTCAGAAACATATCCAAATTAAGAAAGCTGCTGCAGCAAATGCTGTAAACTAAAACCAAACTTACCACTCGACGTTACCTGCCAATAGATGATAGCCCAAGGCCCTTTGATCCTAGAAAGAACACCTGGAATCGAACCCGAACAGCACTCTCCCAGCAACTGCAGAAGGACTTCGCCATCGTTCTCATCACTACCAATATCTATTCCACCAAAGATTTCACCTTTCAAAAACAACTTTACAGCAGAATCAAAATTCAATATCCAACAGCAAGAAAACTTAAACAAAATGCAATGCTACAACAAAAAAAAAGAAGGAGAAACTCAAAAACAAATGCATACCATTATAAACAAGGATATTCTTGGCCGAATCTATCAATGGCTGAACTACAGGGCTTACTCCCCTGAGCTGCAAAGTGGCACCCAGGAAGTGCAACTCAGCAGACGAACAGGGAACGGTTCTGAAATGGGTACGCAAATGAGGTGTTCGACCATTTTCCAAAGAGAAACAATTGCCTTCATCGCCTTCGCAACTAGACTCCTCCTTTACTTCCCCCTCGATGGAAGACACAATTTCTTTCACCGGGAGACGATTCAAAATGGGTGAATGGAGAAGAAGCTTCGTGCTGCCTAAGCTATCGGGGCCCCTCCTCCGTAAAGCTTCTCTGAGGTCGTCAATGTCGAATGCAAGCTGCTCAGTACCAACAAAGTCGGTTAGCTAAATTGTGAAGCCAAAAAGCTTCGATTTTTCATGGAAAAACAGAAGAAGAAGGAGACTGACTTGGTCGGAGTTGAGGACAGGAAGTGTGGAATTGAGAAATAGGGACGATAGATGAAAACGAATGCCGCAAATGATCAAAGCGATTCCGCACATTTCTGTTGGTGTATGATTGCCACCCACCCTAAACCCTAATTTTTTAAATTTTGGGGGTTTTACTGTTTGCTATTATACATCTCCTCCCAGCAACATGGCATAAAGCACCAATCATAGCCGTTAGATCATAAACTTTTCCATTATCTTAAACAAATCAAGGCCGTCAAGTTTAAATATTTGTACAATATTAATTTATTGGAAAAATTGATGAAAATGATTCGAAAACTTTAAGTTTTAACGATAAAGGCAAAATAAAAAATAAAGTGAATAGTACAAGAATTTTAGTGTAAAAATGTAATTTTTTTGTTAAAATAAACGGTACATAAAGTTTTTCATTAAAATTGGCTAATTTATATAGGTGCTTGCATAAAAGCGTGAATCCGACCAAAAAAAACTCTCCCGAACTGTAAAAATACGAAAAATTCCCTCCAACTCCAGGTAAAGGCAGTTGGCGAGAGAGGAGAACGAATCGTAGGAAAACCCAAACAAATCGCCTACAATAAATCTCAACCTTCGCATCTCCAGATTCTCCCCACCAATTACTACTCTCTATCTCTCTATCCCTCTAATTTTCTCTCTCCTCTCTGGAGTTGGAGCCCCGCAGCGCTTCTTTGGCCCGCACACTCCGACCTGCTGCCGTCATCTGGTGCATTTCGATTCCTCTCTTCTGGGTCGTTGAGTTTTTTGATTGATTGCATTGTATTGTGAACGGACGGTTGTGATTGTTTGAATCCGATTCTGCTGCGTCTTGCTGTTCATAGTTTTCGGATCCGACTTTTGTTTTATTTGCTATTTGATTTAAATACTTGTTTGTTTTTGTAAGGGTTTCTGATTCGTGACGTAAAGTCTGTAGATTTCGGTCCAGAAACAAAACAAAAAGAAAAAGATTGTAAATTTGGATCATATCATTTTTATTTAATTCCGTTATAAAATTTAACAATAACTTTGTATTTGCAGAGATGGCAAATCAATCAGAAAACCGACCTACAGCAACGGACGTGGGCAATATTTTCATAAACCAATATTATGATTTCTTTCAAAACGATCCTCAGGTGCTCCATAAATTTTACCAGGACTCAAGTGTGCTATCTCGTCCTGGACCAGATGGTTCGACGACGACAGTGACAACTATGGAAGTATGTCTTGTAAAAAGTTTAGTAGTTTCTTTACAGATTCTCATTACCTTGTGATTTTAAGATAACCGGTATGACATGAAACGACATGAACACGACAAACTCGACCCGTTTGCCAGCCCTAATGGGAATTGGTTGGGGGATTGGATTGTTAATATGGTGGCCTTTAGCTGTTCTTTCTTGCTTCTTTTGCCTGCATTGGTCTTTGGCAGCTTTAGTTGTTAAAAATTTTCATGTTGGCATTCATTCCGGTTTTCCGCTTTCCCTTGTTTCTCTATTAGCTCAAATTTTAGGGGTGTTTAAGCAGCGTGTTTGTGTTGACCAGAGTTCGTATTCTGATGATTTAATCGGTCTTTGTTTTGAAATAGGGCATTGAGAGCATGCTACTGTCCTTGGGCTACCATAATTATGGTGATTTAGAGATATCGACTACTGATTCTCAGTTTTCATTCAATGGTGGAGTGATTGTTTTAGTGACTGGGTATTTAACTGGGGATGACAACGTGCGAAGAAATTTTACTCAAACTTTCTTTCTTGCCCCGCAACACAACGGATACTTTGTCTTGAACGATATCTTTAAATATGTGGATGTTGTGCCAAGTAATGTCGATGAAAATACACCAGAAGCTCCAGTGCCCTCGAACCATGGTATGTTATATGGTGTAGGTGCTGGTTTGCTGGTTGGTTGTTGCTTCACTTTTTGGAAAACAAATTATTTATGGATATTATGTTATCAGTTGTTACAGAGCCCGCTGCCGTTGCTGATCAGCCCGTGGTCAGTCAAACTACATCTGTGGAGGTTAAAAATACTAATGGAATGAGAGGGAATGATGTGATGGAAATTATTCCGGAACCTGTTACTAAATATAGTGTTAGTGCTGATGATCCCATTGAATCAAGACGGAGTGTTGCCCTGAAAGAAACGGAAGCCACAGCTTCTAACACCCAGAATGATGCTCCGAAGAAGTCTTTTGCAGCGGTGGTGAGTTATTGTTTGGGGTATCTTGTAGTTGGAACTTGGCATCACTCGACTTGTACTTATTATCTGATTGTTTGTTTGGTTCAGGTGACTGCTTTGAGTGAGAATAAAGCTCCATTTGTTGTGAGGACACCTGCACGAACACCTGCACCCAAACCTGTTGAGCAACCGCGTGCACCTGTAACGCCTGAAGCTTTAACTCCCCGAAACAACACTGCTATGGAAAAGAATAATGTCCCTGCAGGTTGATATTCCTTTTACGGTGTAGTATTAACATTCACCTGTTTTGTCTCTGCCAATTTACGAGGTGTTAATAACTTTCTCGCTGTTGGGGAAAAGTATTCATACATTGTACCCTTCTTATTTACTGTTGCAGTTAAGTCTCATGCCATTTTCGTCGCCAAGTTGCCCATGGATGCGACTCGTGAAGAACTGGAGAAGGTATTCAAGCCTTACGGACCCATCAAGCGCAACGGGATTCAAGTTAGAAGCAACTGGGTATGCTCTACGTTTTCTGTGTATTCTTCTTGAATTAACCCTTTTGGTTTATTGCTACTTACTCCTCGCGCATTACACTTTGCGTATCCAGAATCAGGGAAACTGTTTCGGGTTTGTGGAATTTGAATCTGCTGACTCCATGCAACGTGCGCTTAAAGCATCTCCGATCAAATGCGGCGAATATGAGCTACACGTTGAAGAAAGACGAGGCAAGTTGAAACGTTATTCATTGCTTCCTCAATTATGCGCATTTCTCTTGTACAAAATTCAAATATTCTCACGATCTCTTTTATTCATACAGCCGGCGACAAAGGAAGGTTCTCATCAGGAAGGGGTGGCTACCGAAATGACAACTTTAGGGGCCGCGAGAACTATGGGCGTGATAATTACACCGAAGGCCGCGGGAACCACAATGAAGGCCGCGGTAACTACAATGAAGGCCGCGGGAACTACAATGTAGGCCGCGGGAACTACAGTGGAGGCCGTGGTTATGGAAGAGACGATCAGGAGAAGAGGGGCGAATACCGTGAAATATCTGGTTCAGCAGCGAGGGGGAATGCCGGGCGCAATGCAGAAGATTATCAGAACCACAAGTCTTACCAGAATGGAGGAAACGCTCCTCGTCAAACTGCGAAATCCGCTGCTGCTTAAATTAGACTAAGGAACTTAAAACATAAGAAGCTTATTTACTTGGAGAGATTTCATACAAAAGGCATTAATTTTTGGTAGGCACAAGTTAGAGAGCGGCCATGTTACTTAGTAGGTCTTTGACCTTTCTGAGTTTTCCCCAGTTTTTTTATTATTCTCTTATCTCTTTTTTTTTTGGTCTAAAAAAATGTTTGAACAAGCAATAGCCCTGAAAGGATCGCTAATGAAATACCGTATTTAGAAGCTCATTTACACCGCAATGTAGACAAAAATGGAATTGTGATGCTGGGAGAAACTATATTTTGGTGGAATAATTATTGTTGGAGGTTTCATATTTATGCTGCTGATTTTCCATCATATGTTTTTTGGTCTAAAAATGTACGTCGAGCAGATTTATGTGTAGTTAATCAAGTTATCTTATACAAAATAATTTTAATTATACTAAATTATCGCTTGAATAGAGGATTGAGTCATGATATAACGGAAAATATTACTTTTTCGGTGCTAAAAGATCACGAATTCAAATGATGTGAAAAGCGATTGATGATTTTTCCGACACGAGTCTTTTTAGCCTAAGATCGCCCTTCTTTTTGTCGCTCGAATAAAAGATGCAAGCGCTTGTGGCGTTTGTTGGTGCCACGCTTTCCTTCAACTTGTGGGGATAGATACAAGTTACAACGCCTTTCCAGACGGTGCACGTAGCAGCGGGGGTATTTTAGTCCTTTCGGACATGGTGCAAGACACACCTGTACGTTATTGTGGATTGCGAACACGTGGCGACCAGAAGTGTCGGAGAATCTTTCGTCACTCCACTTCAACATCAAGTACGTGTCGTATCAGATCATCATCTCTACAAGATCCCCTTCTTTATTCCCTTTTTTCTCTCTTTCTTGACCATTTTTCTCTCTTTTCTCTTTTCTTTTTCGCTTACTATTATCTGTTTCATGGCATTTCTTTTGGCTTTTTGAATTTTTATTTTTAATCAATATTTAATAATTGAAAAAACATCAATTTTCTTATCTTTATTAATTAATGAAATCCTGTTTATCGATCAAAAGATGATGAAAAGATAACTTAATATTCTATTACATAAAAAAATGATGGGCAATAATGTAATTTCATATGTCTAAATTTTACTATTTTTTATTAAAGCTCACCTACATGTGATGTTAAAATACATTTAATATTAAAATAAAAAATCCAAAAACAAAAATTTCCCACTTCTCTCACGTTATCTCTCTCTCCCTCTCTCCTCATATTCTAAAAAAAAAATGTGTTTATACACACAAAATGTGTAAGCAAATTATAGTAATTAATTCAAGAAACTGATTATTAGCAGAAAATTAGAATTATCATTTCAAAAATCTTATTTTCACTTCAAATTTTTTATAATTAAAAAAAATATTCGTGAAGAATGCAAAATAATTCTTAAAGTGCTAATAAAGTTATCTTATTTCACACTATTTCGTTTATTCTATTTATTAAAAAATGAATAAATTGACACTTTAAAATTTTTATTGTACACCTTTGATAAATGTATTTTTTTTAATGAGCAATATTTTATCCACTAAGATGTGAGAAAGTAGGTTAAGTTTCAAAATAAGCTAGCAATAATATGATTCAAATTCGACTTTAGCGAGAATCAAACCTAAGACATTTCATTTACAAGTGAAGAGAAGTACCACTATAATATAGTAGTAAGTAACATTTGTATTTTAATTTTTAAATATTAGAAATTTAAAGTCCAAATTTTTGTAAAAGAGAGGGGGGGACCACCCATCCACTTCGACACGTATCCATTTCCGGCCTTAGACGTGGCACCGCCTAGTTCTTTTACTATTTATAAGGTGGGAAACCACAACTTGCCACTGCGGGTCCCGCTTCGTTACTCATGAATAACACGATGACGACATGTTTCTTGTTTGGAAGCACGTGCATCACACTCTACTCGCCCGATCTCTCCTTTCTTCATCGTTGACTTTTTTGGTAACAAATGTTGACTACACCGTCATACTTTTGAAATTGGTAGAAACTTCAAAGTTCGCCCGCCAACTCGCGTGCTATTTCTTTTACTAGAAGATAAAAGTGTGAAGCATACATAATACATATATCGTTTTCTAACCCTAGATGAATCCCACACACTGTAAATTTAAAAAGTTTGAAAAATATATATACAACAACAGAGAAATTAGAGTGAAATGTAACAAAGAAAAAAAGAGAAAAAAAAAGGACAAAAAATGTGGATTTAAAAAAGAAAATTAGAAATGATATGGTGACATGTAACTCACGATTTTTTATATGATTGCTCAAGATTTTAATGCAGAATTTACTCTATTTCAAATCTATATGTATTAGTAGACACGAAAAGTAGGAATCTGATGCCTCTATTCGTTTATAAATTGTATTTTTATTTTTCGTATCTACATAATTTATAATGAGATTTTAACATTCTAGAACGCCAATAGCCCATATGTTAACAACCATGCGTGTTTTCTTGTTATTTAATAGTCTACTTGGCAGACTCAGGAAAAGACACTAGTGAAACGATGGATTTAAAAAACAGCATGATTTATTATTTCGTCGTATCTTGGTAGGAGTTGTAAGATAATCTACCTATAAAGCACGGCTATAGTAACTTAACCTAAAAAGCTATAATAAAAAATGGTTCCATGTTATACAGGTTTGGATATTGAAAAATAATATCGTACAAGTTATAACCTTAATTAATAATATAAAAACTCACAACAAATTAAATTATCAGATTTAAATCTGTTTAGCTAAGAAGATGATAGAGAGAAGAGTAATATCATGCTGTTAGTCAAATAATTGAAACGACAGCTATGGCCTAAGCACGACCAAGAATAAACAAACACAAGTGGACAAGTAGCTGAAGAGATATGTTCGATTCTATAATTTTATGACGTGCTCAGACCATTGCTGTAAAACGTTATTATTTTACTCAAATTATATCATATTTTTTCACGAACATTAACTATAGACTGTTTCTAAATAATAACGCGTAAAATATAACAACACATGACGGTGTTGTTCTGTTCATCCTGAAAATATTATAAGCACCGGCAGCAGCAGCAGAGTTTAACTAGACCCAAAACCTACGCCGAGGAACTTTACGAGGCCAAACCAGTCCCGCCCACGTGTCTCGTAAGCGCTGTCCATGTTAGACCGACACGTGGTTCTATCCCCCTCATTCAGTCTCCTCCCGAAACGTGTCTCTGGAAGGACAGGTTACTGTTACTGTGGAGACGACAAAAAGAGAATGCCGGTCAGGCTACGTGTCGCCACGCTATTCCTCAAATCAGCCACTTGGCTCCGCCCAAGTAGTTCTTGCTTGTCAAAACGCCAAGGGCATTTTCGGAAATCCAACAGAAAATCGCCCCACAATCTCCCTCTCCGGTCTCTGCTTTTCTTTCTTTCCCCTTTCGTCCTCACTCTTTTGTTTTTCTCTCGATCTTCATTTTTTTTTCTCAGCCAATTTTCTGGGAGTTTACAGTATCCGTAATCTCGGATATCTCTCAACTCGGGAATTAAACTCGGCCGAGTTGAAAACGGACGACTCATAAAGAAGCAGAGAGAGAGAGAAACGGCTTTCTTTGATGGGTCGTTTCTGAATCGGATTTTGAACTGAAAGCTGCGAAGGTAGTCGTTCTGCCATCTTAAACAAGTTTCTGCTGATTCAGATAAAAGCTTCAACCTTTCGAATCTGCAGATACACATATATAGCTTCTGAAGCATATATACGCACTCATATATATATATATATATATATATATATATATATATCTGTTTTTTCCATGGGGGAAGCTAATGAAAGGAGAAGGAGAGCAATGGAAAATCTCTCTCTGCAAATGGATAAGTACCCGAGAGATTTGCTGCAGAGATTAATGTGCAGAAGCAACGACGCAACGACGCAGTTGCAATATGCAGAGGCTAACGAAGAAGAAGAGTCGGATGAGCTGGAGTTGAATCTCGGGCTTTCGTTGGGCGGCCGATTCGGGGTCGACAAGAGTGCCAAAAACAAACTAATCCGATCTTCGTCGATTGCCGGGACGATGCCGTTTGTGAGGGACGACAACGAAGCGACTGCGCCGTCGTACACGGCGGGGCTGATGAGGACGTCTTCGCTTCCGGCGGAGGCGGAGGAGGAGTGGAGGAAGAGGAAGGAGTTGCAGACGCTGAGGCGGTTGGAGGCGAAAAGGAGGAGGTCGGAGAAGCAGAGGAACTCAAAGGCCGAGAAAGAAGGGGGTTCTGTGGAGGAGGAAAAGCGCGAACTTGAGGGCTCAGTTGGGCCCAATTCGGCGGGTGGTAGGGGTAATCGGACGGCAGGGCCGCCTTTCGGGTTGCCTAGTTGGGTTGCGGCAGCAGTTGCTAGGCAAGCTGCTAGTGGCAGTGGCAGTGGCAGTGGCGGTGGCGGAGTGGAAAAAAATGCATTCACGAAATTCAATGGTGAGATTTTGAGTGGGTTGCAAGGATTTGGAGGACAACCCATTTTGCAGGCCTCGGCGGAGTCGCAAGGCGGAAGCTCATCGGGGATGTCGGAATTGGAGAGTAAACCTCTTCAAGGTATTTCAATTTTTCTTAATTCGGTTTCTCAATCTGAATTTTGATGAATTTTTTTCGATTGAAATTCAGTTGTTAAGTGATTGGTTTTACTATACTATGGTCTGAAGTATTCCTCTTCGCTTAAAAGGAGAGATCTTATGTTCGAATTTATTGGATGGCAAATTGAAAACCAAATTAGGCTGTTTATTGTATGACTTAGCGCCTATATAAAAGTATCGATGGATTCAAAATATAAAAAATAAAAAAAAGTGATTGGTTTTACTTTGATTAGGTGGGTTCTTTTGTTTTGTTTTGGACTAGGATTATAGGAGTGTCGGACAAGTCTGCTACTTTAGAAGATGGCGTCTTGAGTTGTTTTCCCATGTAGCCTTTCTCTTTTGTTCATTGTTGTAGATTGGTGTGTTTTAATCACGTGTGTGCTCGCTCTTTTTAGTTAATGGAGTGCGATGCAAAGTTGGGTTGCTTTTAAAATTTGGGGACATGAGTTTCTCAGCTTAACTCACCTAAACGGTTGTTTTCTGTTCGTTACGGTTTAGTTTCCAGAAAGTGATTGATCACACAGACTCAATTCGATATGAAACACAGAAAGAACTTTTGGCGGAAGCTCCTTTTGGAAGGGATGTGTCACCAACGTCAAGTTGATCGGGAAATTTAGGTTTAGCTCAAAACTACAAACACTAAATGGAGGACATGGGGTAGTATGGTACCCGAAAGTTCACTTTATAACATCTAAAGGTTGCTAGTTGTTAGCGAATAGGCCGACAATGCATATCAAGCTAAACTTTCTTAGAGCTAAAGTCTCTCCTTAGCATTGTTTTTGAATTTGAAAAGGATGTGTCTTGTGGCTGCATTTTTGTAAGATGCAGGTAGGGATCGCTTTCGTTTCCAAGTGAGATTCACGATGTAGCTGATCGGAGTTCACCTTCCACCCTCATGCATGATAGATTTTATCTGAGAATTTCCCAAGGGGAGCGGAAAATGATGTTGTAGTTATACAAGAATGTCGTTGCAGCACATGCTGCAGCAGCTGCACTGATCTCTAACCTGTTCATTGCTGCCGGATACGTAACTGAGGCAGTACAGGGTGCAATTACCACCAGTGATTCGTTCACCTGGATTGTGGACAAACTGAGATGCGGTATGAGCAATCTAGAGAAGTAAATATCAAAGTTTCTAGTGCTCAGTGGAAGTTGTTTTCCATTTGATATTGCAGCCTAAACCGAGATGCATAGCATTCTGACCAAAATGAAATATTGATTAGCTTATCCTAGGAACTGTACTCTTATGATGTAGTCAGGTAGTCTATGGAAGTAGCTTTCTTGTCTGAAGCTGGCTTCTTTCTATCCGTCTTCGTCGATGTGAAAACCTTGTTCGTTGGGATGGATTGATATGTAGTTCAAGAGGCTCTTACCTGCAGTGTCTTCAAATTTCGAAATTTGCTAATGTGAATTTGAATGTTGAAATCATAGATTCCACAAACAGGTGAAGGAGAAGAAACAAAAGAGGTAACACTGCTACTTCTAACCTCATAGTTTTCCCTTCACATCACAGGAACCAGCAGCTGCGGTGAAGCAAGAAACCCTACACCCGCTAGCAACCAGTCGCTTCAAGAACGAAGTAAAAACACCGTTGGCTCTTCAGGCACGGGAACAACAGACGACGCATCCAGAACTCCCAAACCCGACATAGAGAACCCGTCTAGGAAGCCAAATACGCAAGAAAACAGCAAAAGGGAAACGAGCAGGAACGGGATGGAGGACATGCCTTGTGTTTTCACGAAAGGGGACGGCCCAAATGGTAGAAAAGTTGAGGGGATTCTGTACCGATATGGGAAGGGAGAGGAAGTGAGAATAATGTGTATATGCCATGGAAGCTTTCTGTCTCCGGCGGAGTTCGTGAAGCATGCAGGAGGGAGCGATGTCACTAACCCACTTAGGCATATTGTTGTAAACCCAGCTGCCACTTCCTTTTTGTAAACAAAAAGGAGAGAAATTTAAATTTGATATATATATTTTTTGTTTGTTTATTTATTTTTATTTTTGGTGAGTTCTAGGTATTGAATTTAAATAAATTAATATCTATGCACGACAGCAGTGTGTTGCGTGTTCATGGTATCCGCGATTGTCTTCGTCTCTAAAATATAGCTTTCTTTTTTCCTTAAAGCTTTATATATTTCTCTTATAAGTTTAGAAGAGTCGAATATGGTGTCGTCTTTTTCTTACAACGTCTAGTTTCTCTTTACGATCCGAAACACCCCGAATCCATTTCTTTTAATCAAGAATTGTTGGTCATGACGTTTGAACTCAAAATCTCCTCCAGCGAAGTGAAAGATTGAATCGCATTAGACGGAACGATTAAAGGTCGTACCCAGTGCACAAGGCTCCCGCTTTACGCAGGATTTGGGAGAGGTGAATGTCGGCTAGCCTTACCTCCATTTATGGAGAGGCTGCTCTCAAGTCTGGAACCCGAAACTTACCGCTCATGGACGAAGGCACTTGCCATCGCATCAAGTGCGACCCCTAAAATTTATAATTTAGAGCAGTTCCAGCCTTGTAAATAGGCCGGGGGACAGGGGAGAAGAAAAGGTCCGAGGGCCTGTCAAGTTGCTCCAGCCATGAAGAGCCCGAGCTCGTGGAGAAGGCCCGAGCAGGGGGCCTGTCAATTTGTGACAGCCCCGGAGCCCGAGCTCCAAGCCCATTTTTTATTTTTTTCTGTCAAGCGCGTGCACCCCACTCGCGCGTGGGGGCGCGTCGCCCGACAACTTTTCAGAAAAGCATACGACTTTTCAAAATGTCATAGTTACCGTTGGGAAGCCACGTGGCTTCCCACGGTCCGTTCGATCTCAACGGCTCCTTCATTTAGACCGTTGGATCTCAACGGTAGAAAAAAAAAAATCTTATTTAATATCAACCGTTCAATCTGAGATCAACGGTCGATATTAATATGCTTTATAAATAAAGAAAAAATAGTTTTAAAATTAAGAAAAGTTACCGTTGTGACACGTGGCACAATCTGGAGTGTTGGAATTCAAATTTTTTTAAATCCAACGGCAGAAATTAATTATTTGAAAAAAAATTAAAAAAAATGGAAAAAATCCGAAAAAAAATTGTAAAAAATCTGAAAAAAAAATTGTAAAAAATTGTTTTTACTTTTCTATAAATACCACTTCTTCTCCATCTACCTTACACCACAATTTCATATTTTCTCAACCACTTTCAATCAAATTCTTATCCTTCTCTCAAAGTTTCAATCCAATTTTTTTTCCACAAAATGACTACTGATGCAGGTACGAATTGGTCGCTTCTTGAAGATGTTGCGTTGTGCACTAGCTGGGTTGAAGTTACTCATAATTCCCTTACGGGTAATGAGATGCAGTTGCGAGAAATGTGGATGACTCGACGTTGCCTGCTTCTATCAAGGTTTCTTGAACGGTTGGGCCTGCATATCTGAGCAACAGTCTGGATGACTCGACGGGAATGTGAGGCTCTGGCCATTCTTGTTTCGTCATCTCTCCTTCTACGCTTCTCATCCTCTTCCATCTCATTTTCGGCAATCTGAAGGTTGAACATTCTTTCAGATTGGTTAAACAATTCTTCCTCTTGCTGATCGATTTCCCACATCATCCTTGATGAAGAAGAAGACATTGTAATGATGGATGGATGGTGAAGAAGAAGCATAAACTATGAATAATGAGATAGATATGTTGAGAAAATTGGTGTGAGATTTGTGAGGATGGATGGTGGATTATATGGTCGATTCAGAAAGGATTGGATTGTAGATAAGGCCACGTGGCATGCCGTCATTCGTTAAAAATCTGATCGAAATCTATCCTCAAAGATTCTGAAAAGATAATGACATGTGGCACGATCGTATTGGATAAAAATCTTATCGAAATCGATCTCCAATAATTATCTTTTCGGATAATGACACGTGGCGGAATTTTGAATGAGTTAAAATCTATCGTCAAAGATTCTCAAAAGATAACGACACGTGGCACGATGACATTGGATAAAAATCTTCGCTAAATAATTGTTTTTTTTTATAAAATGACACGTGGCGCAACGAGAACGATTTAAAAAATCTTATCCGAAATTACAAATAATTTTATTTTGTATTATTTAAACAAACAAAAAAAACTAATATTTTATTGCCTATTGCCAGAGGGGAGGGCTCCAAGGGTGAAGATGCAAATGACAATTACTGTTCATTAATGGCAGTTACTATTCATTAAAGGCAGTTACTGTTCAAAATGATGGATTCAATAGTGGATTGCCAGGGGGAAAGGCTCCATGGGTGGAGTTGCTCTTAGCTGTGGGTTTAGGTATCTTCCCTCTAAGAGCAACTCCACCCATGGAGCCCTCCCCCTGGCAATCCACTATTCAATCCACCCTATTAAACAGTAACTGTCTTAAATGAATAGTAACTACCATTAATGAACAGTAATTGCCATTTACATCTCCACCCTTGGAACCCTCCCCCTGGCAATAAGCAATTAAAATAATAATTTTTTTTGTTTGTTTAAATAATAAAAAATTGCAAAAGCTCTGGTCCCTCTCTCTCTCTCTCTCTCTCTCTCTCTCTCTCTCTGACACAAAAAAAATAAAAAATTGCAAAGCCCTCGGGCCACAGGCCCGTCGACTCCCCACCCCCCCTTCGCTCGGGCTCCCACCGTCGCTCGGCCTCCACACGGCTGGACCTCTCTCCACCGGGCCTCCGGCCCCTTCTTCTCCACTGTCCCTCGAGCAACCCACATGGGTGGAGTTGCTCTAATGTTATAAAAAAATAATATAAATAAATAAATAAAAATAAATCCTGTCTGGATATTATTCTGGATTAATATTTGACTTGTTGGGTAATAAGATCCTCTGCATAATTGTGCTGTTTTATTTTTAAGGTTTTAAAAAATAGTGTGCAAACTTTCTTTAGGACATTGTAATAATTTTCGTGACGTCTATTTTTCCCTCATGCGTACTTTTGTTTTTTTTAATCTCTTAATTATCCTTCGATTATTGATTACAAATCCAAAATAAACAAGGGCATGCAAAGAAAAAAAGTAGGTACGCAAAAATCATTTCTTGAAGTGAAAATAGCGCATCGAAGCGATTGTATAAATTATATCAGTTGTTGCCTCTTACACATAGGAAAAAGTAAATGACTAGAGATAACATGACAATCAACTGCCACCCATTTTTCACCAAGAAATAACTAGTCTAGCTCTAGTGACACCACAGCAGTCATCGGAAAATTTGAACTAAACAGGGAGGAGATTCTACAAGTACTAGGAAATCTTTGCTATTTAAACTCAATTTGGCTAACCCGTCAGCTGCAAAATTACGCTCTCTATGAACATGCAGCAAATTGCAGCAACTACTACCCATTTTTCAGTTAAGATTATGGATGATCAATTGCAAATGAACTGAGACATCTACTTGTATAACCGCAGGGTTGAAAAAATTTCTCAGCTCAGCAGAATATGCTTGTTGCAGGAAAAACAACAAACTGGAAACCAAAATTCAACTACGCAGAAATGTACAAACTACAAGAATGTCATACCTTCTACACTTCTAGGTTATGATCGCTAGCTCTATACTTTGCTCGTTATCCGCCTTCCTTGAAATAGGTTGGATTCGCTTTAATCTTTCGACGACTTGCTTCATCGTTGGCCTAGAGGCGAGGGTCTTGACTGTGCACGCGACAGCCAAATTCAACATCTCGACTAGATCATTCTGGGGTCCTGCATCCCATAGCCCTTCTACGAAGACCTCCTTATCCTGACCCCTTTCTAACAGCATGTCCACCCAAGAGACAATGTTGAAACCATCGCCATGTGATGAAAACGAAGGGTCTAAGGGTTTTTTGTACGACATCAATTCAAGCAGCACCACACCGTAACTGTAAACATCAGACTTTTCAGACACATGGCAAGTCATCGCATACTCTGGTGCTACGTACCCAAAAGTCCCTGCTGGACCAGTTGTTGCGTGTGTTTCTGAAGTTCCCAAAAGCCTAGATAATCCAAAGTCAGACAAGTAAGCATTGAACTCATCATCCAACAGTATGTTACTTGGCTTGACATCACGGTGTAGGACACGCGGAATACACTCGCCATGCAGATAAGCAAGTGCACGGGCTATATGCAAAGCAATCTTGTGGAGAATTTGCCAATTAAAAGGCCTCCGAGATCTCTCCTTGATAAAGTTTTCCAAATTCCCTCCTGGTAAATAATTATATATGAGCAACATATCAGTTTCACTGGCATGGTAACCTATTAAAGTCACCAGGTTTGGGTGTCTCACCCTACCAAGGGTTTTAATCTCAGCATGAAACTGTTGAACACCGTGAAACCTTCCAACAGCTAGCCTTTTCACAGCTACAGTGATTCCTGGAGCAATTTCAGCTTTGTAAGTGGCCCCAAATCCTCCGCTGCCAATGTGGTAGCTGCCATTAAAATTCCCTGTTGCTTGAACAATATTCTCAAATGTCAATGGAGCCCCAATGTCTGTAAACAGAGTCATTTCTTTATATTCAAAACCCTGAACCCTGGAATCTGGTATCCACTTTCTCATATAAAAGAACAGGATAACAAGAGAGAGCAGAACCAAAACAACAGCCGATGCAGCTGCTATGGATGCGATCTCGATTGTGCCTAATCCACTATTATCATCACCACCAGTAGTTGCTGATAGAGAATCAGGGTTATGTTGTGAACTCCCATAACTATCTGGCTGATCTGAAGATGGAGCAGTTAGCGAAACAATATGGCATGGAATGAGGAAAGGGTTCCCAAGGACACTGCTGCAGTTCATCATGCTATTGTTCAATGGAAATGAACCAGACAGGTTATTGAAGGAGGCATTGAATGTAGATAGGGATTTCAGATTAGTCAAGCCTGAAGGGATGTGCCCAGAGAGTTTGTTGTTGTCGAGCAGAAAAACAGTTATATTTTTCAAGTTCACAAGACCTTGCGGAATGTCCCCAGAAAGAGAATTTGAAGACAGCTTTAGAACTTCAAGGGAGTGCAACCACACAAAGCTAGCAGGAATTTCACCTGTGAGGTTGTTGTTATCCAGGGACAGATACTTAAGATACTTCAAATGACTGATACCTGCAGGAATTTGACCCTGCAGCTGGTTCCAGCTCAAGTCAAGAAAGACAAGAGATTCCAAATCCCCAATATCTGAAGGTATTGACCTGGATAAAAGATTGCCAGAGGCATCCAGGAATCTAAGAGATCTGCACATCGCACCAATCTGAAAAGGAATTTGACCTGACAACTTATTGTCGCTAACATCAATAATCATTCCATCTAATCCATCACACTTTTGTAGTAAGGTTTCAGGAAATGATCCCGTGAGCTTGTTCCCACCAGCAAGAAATGCATAAACAGTCTGCTTCCCCAGTCTCTCAGTTGCAAGAGGGAGGTGTTGGATTGGACCGGTGAAGTTGTTACCACTAAAATCATGAACCACAGTGAAACTACCACTTGAAAGAGGCAAATGGCTATCAAGCTGAGTTTGGCAAGTAAAGAGCACTTGATATGGAAATGATGGATTGTTGACTCGGACAAGATCTGAATTTGGGGGCACCTGGGGGCACAATCTGTACAGAAACTTGGGGACAGGTCCAGACATGAAGTTCCCACTGACATTGAAAACAGTCATACATGGAACCGGAAGCTTCTCATCGATCTTCCCACTCAGCATATTTGATCCCAAATTTAGATAATGCAGCTTCTTGCATCTTTCAAATACTCCAGTGACTTCTCCGCTGAAAAGGTTCTGAGCTAAGTTCAACATTTCCAAGTTCTCACAACCACCCCAATTGCTTGGAAGCTTTCCTTCAAGGGTTGCCCTTGGAGCCCAAACTATTTTCAAATTTGGAAGGGTTGTAATTTCCTCTGGAATGGAGCCTTCGTAATAATTGTAATCATCCACCAAACCACCAGATAAATCAATTGATGTATCTCCATTCGTATTCTGATTGGTTGTCAATGGATTAAAAAGATTTGATAGGACAAGAACAGATAAATTGATACATTGTCCAAGCTCAGCAGGGACTGGGCCACTAAGGCTATTTCTTGAAACATCTAGAACTTCAAGCATTCGAATCCAACCAAGTTCTAGAGGAATGCCACCATTCAATATATTTGAAAACAACAAAAGAGTCCGTAACCACCGACAATTCCCCAAACTACCAGGAATCTTCCCAACAAGGAAATTTCCCGACAGATCAAGATATTCAAGATTTCGACAATAGCTTCCAAATGTGGCTGGTATAGACCCATTTAACCTATTTTGAGCCAAATAAAGCCCCTGCAACTTTGCAAACCTACCAACAAACCCAGGGATGGTTCCACTCACTTCATTACCTACCAAATTCAGCACCTCCAAACCCACACATTTCGAAAGCGAAAAAGGAATCTCCCCACCAATTCTATTAAACCCAAGATTCAATACCCTCAACGTCCTCAAACCCGAAAACCGGGTTGGCAAATTTCCGTTTAACAAATTCCCCTCAAGATCAAGCACTTCAAGCTTCTCCAACCCCCAAATTTCCTTCGGAATTTCGCCACTAAGTTCATTGAAAGGCAGCGATAAAACTCTAAGCTCACTGAGCTTTCCCACCCAAGGCGAAACCTTTCCACCCAATTTTCCACTAACCAAAATTTTCCTCCAAACACCGAACCCATCGTACGGGAATTGAAATTTCACACTCTGAGAGCAAGACAGAGCTCGAAAATTACCTCCTTTGGCACCGCTGCCGGCGAGACTGAGCGAAACGACCCTCGATTTGGTGTCGCATGAGACCCCGATCCACGAACAGTGGTGATCGAAGCTGTTGGACCTCCAGCCGAAGAGAACCCCATCCGGGTCGGAAACCGAGCTCTTGATCTCGAGCAAAATCGACTTCTCAGAAAACAGCGCCTCCCCAGAAACGCTACTCCATAAGCAGAAGACGTTGAGAAAAAGCGCGGTTTTGAAATGCAGATGGCATTTCATCTTCTCGGGAACAAAGGGTAAGACCGCGGTTGGCTTTTGGCTTTTGCCTTCTCCTTGTTTCTTCGTCTTCTGTAATCTGCTTCTTCCTGCTTCTTGGAGAGAACGAAGACCCGGGGGCTTTGGTGTTTCTGTAAATTATTTAAATTTATTGGGCTTCTTTTGCTTGGAAAATTCAACGACCAATGGGGAGAGAGCGTGGGTGGGGCCCGAGAGGACTTTAAGGATGTGGGGACCCCTGCATGTCTGTCCAGGTGGCGGTGTCTATCTGCCACCCAGTCTTCTGGAAGTGCTTTGACATAGGCGCTCAATTTTGAATTTTGAATTAAACATTTATGCTTTTTTTAACTTTTGTTCCGACATTCTTTATTTTAATTTTTAATAATAAAAATTACAATTTTTTTTCAGTATATTTGATTTACCATAAATTAATATCATCAAAATCTTAAAATGTAGAAACTATATCATATCATGATTCGGTACGATATGTAATTCTTGTTTTGTTACGTACCAAGTTATTGTTACCATGTATTCATCAGTTTTCCTCAAAAAATATTATTAGATAAATAATGTAATCATTGTGTATAATGAATTATAATTCATCTTTAGAAATCACTTAAGCATCACATCTCAATAATTTAGAATTTATAAAAAATAAAAAAATAAAACTCCCTCTCCATTTTGTATGTGAAATGCTCTACCGTTTCACAGCTTAACGTCAACTCTTAAAGTGGGACTTTCGATGGACACTCTGTCATCTCACAGTTTAATGTCAATTCTCGTATCAACATTATTAAACATTGTATCAAAAGCATGAGGTGACAGAGAGCTCATCGAAAGTCTCGTTTTTTCGGTAGTCCCTTAGCATTTCTTATTTTGTATTTCTGGCTCTGGTAGCACACAGCCACTGCCTTGGGCCTGTGGTTGTTGGCACATGCCACTTCCCATCCTCTGCTTCCTGTTGAGTATTTATCAACAACGCATTATTTAACTAAACCAAAAGGTTATGACTAAACTGAACAAACGGATGAACGAAAAAAATGAGATTATCGGCTGATTATCGCACCTGAATTACAATCGAGTAAGGTGGTGGCATGTGAAGCTTAAGTCCCCGCCTTGAGACGGACAATCGGACCTGCAACGTACGAACAAATGTAACTGCACAGGTCTTTTTCGAATTTCTTGTTACCAGCATTGCCATGCTAATGTAAGAAAGAAATCCGATGGCAGCTAAGATCCCATTTCAAATTTCTTCCCCTTGCCTTCTTTGAGAAATTTGGGGGTAGTTTTGAAAACAGATCCAAGCGAAAATCCTTCAAGCTCTTTGCTTATGGACACCAAACGTCTACATGCAAAAGATTATTGCAAGTCACGAAAACAATCCTTCAAGCTCTTTGCTTATGGACACCAAACGTCTACATGCAAAAGATTATTGCAAGTCACGAAAACAATAGTCAGCAGACGCGTGATACCTGATGTTTTTCCTTCCATCTTGGGAAAAAACTAGTCCCTAGAAGTTGGAACAAGTGGTCTCTCATCTCATCGTTTGTCACCAGCAAACACTTGCAATTAACAGCAGCGTACAACCAGTACCTACAAATCACATAGGACTATATTTTAGGCACAGGTAAACTCTGGTAATAATTAGACGCAAGTTTGATTTTTCGATGATTTAAGTCATGGAAACAAATTGCAGTATATATTGACTACAACTATTCATGTCTAACGGCTCAGTCCAAACCTTTGATCGGTCAAGAGACGCAAACTTACCAATCATCATTTGAACCCACTGGAGTAGCGTAAAGTGCACCGGACTTTTTCCAACTCTCTAACAATCTCTTGTTATTAGGATTCTGAGCAGGGCCGCCAGTTACACGATTTTGGTGCAATATAACAAGTGGCAATCTCTTTGGGCTCATTTGGCATAACCGGTTCACCAGAGTATCGAGCTACAACAAAGATGGTCATTAAGCAGCCCATTCATATATCTGATACAAAGAAGTCAAAAGACAAAGTGTCACGAAACCAATCATAGTCTGCCACTCACCAGGAAAAAGCTGAAATTATGTTCATTGATAAGACCGACATTGGCACCATCTACAACAGCATCGAATGGACCATGCCCTTGAAGCCACTCCTGGATGAGTTTAACTTCTAATCAATCAGGACAGCTGACAAACATATTATGTATCATTTGCCTGAGTCATACAAAATAAAAGTATAGACGAATGACTAACTACCAGCATCACGATTACATCAATAAAACACAAGAACCCCTTCCTTCAGTTAACTTCTTATTACACGAGGGCTTGGTGGTTCTAAGAATTTGAACTCAGAAGAATGGGAAGACACTGCCACTAGTACTCTTTTTAGAAACTGTGCTTCCCGATAGAGTTATGAACCTATTTTCTTAATAAAAACAGGTTAAATGGAGATATCATATTGCCTTACAATGTTCTTATGGCGGTCTTACTTTCTAAGTGGGATTCAAGCATTAATCATCAGAAAGTTGATTATTCGGTGAAGTACAGATATAGTGGCAACACAATGTATATAACTTAATGCATAACTCCGCCCTCCGAAATGAGATATTCTCATCAATGTAATGATATAAATATAAAGATGCATATCAAGCAAGTTAAATCGTTTGAGGAAATCCGAAAAGTCAATGCGATCATTCGGTTTTCAAATTTTTGAGTTATGATATGCCAAACTTTAAATATCAGAAACTGAAGTTAACAAACAAGGGAATGGAGAGTCACTCACCTGGAATCGAACAAAATCACCCCGAACCTCCCTTTGGCTAGCCAACTCAAAGAGGTAGTAAAATTCTCAGTCTCTTTCGGATCAATGTCGATAGAGACGAGCTTTTCACCGCAACAAGAGCATATCCCTGCTTCATCCATCTGAGAACTCTCCACCCTCCAATTCCCACTCCCAAGCCACCCTTGCCCATGCCACCCTCCACCTCCTCTCACAACTCCTTACCGCACCTTATTCGCATCCCAACTATCCACCCCAACTCTCGCCGCCTCCTCGGACTTAAACCACTCCTCCACCACCCTATAAGTTGACTCCGAGACCTGCCTCACCATGGTCCGCAACCGGTGCAACATCTCATAAACCTTGTCACTTCTGCTCGAATCAGTACTAGCTTTTATCCAGGCGGAAATCTCAGGCTCCTCCGCCGTGACCCCGGATTCAACCATGTGGGCATCGACCTCATAAGCTCTATCAGCCTCTCCCTTCTTACAGAACTCAAACAATGCCGGATCGTAAGACCTCAATTTCGGCGGAATCCCTAAACCCTTCATCTGCTTCTCCAAATGAAACGCCATTTCCGGGTCCTCCGCCGCGATCGCCAGCCTCGCCGCGCTGGTGAAAGTGGCCTCATTGGGGACAACCTTATCCTCAACCATCTGGCGAAAAATCTCAAACCCCCTCTTCAAACCCACATCACCATCATCGCCGCCGCCATTGGAGGAGCAAAGGTAGAGCAGAACATTGTAATGGTGCAGGCCAAGCGGCACCCCATTGCTCCTGGCCTCGTCGTAAAGGCTCAGAGCTTGGATCAGCTGGCCGTGCCTGGAATACATGTCTAGCTTGTGCTTCAGGACCCCCTCGGGCGACTCCCGCCGCGCTTTCCTTTTGGCTTTGTTGGAAACCGCCGGATACGACGGCGACGGCGAGTCGTTGGAGAGAGCCAGAGTGCAAAGGTTGAGTCTTTTGTCCATGGAGAAGGTGCCGGCAGAAATTGGGGCCGGTTTAGATTTAGGGAAGCTGAGAATTGGGCGGAAGAAACAGCGGGACGTTCGGGAGATTAGGGGGAGTGGGATTTTGATGAAGAAGGAGAAGAGCGGCGAGGTTCTCAGCAGAGCGCCGCCGTGCAACATTTTTTTTTTTTTTTGGTGAATTGTAAATTGTAATAAAAAGGAAAAATTGGGTTATGGAGAATAAGTCGGAGAATTTCGTGTGGTATTCATGTCAGCTCAGACATGAACTGAATTCTGCAGAGGTTTTGGAAATCTCTGCACCTAAAACCCTAGCTGCCAATACTTGAGCGGGGAAACGACACGTCGTATATGTTTCTCTTCTTTTGATCTTAAATTCGATTTATTTGTTTATTTCGCATAGAACGTCAATTTCTTCTCTAAATTTTACTTTTAGCCAATACATCCCACCACCTCCCTTAATCCTTCGCTACTTCCCTTTCTTTTTCATATAATTTCTATATATCTCTGGCATATGCAATAAAAAACAAAAACAAAATAGTTATCCGACAGAAGCTTTGCTTTGTTTTGGTAAAAGGAGGAAGAATCGTACAACCCAAGGAAGTTAACTTTTATCAATGCCTTTGGCTGTATCTGGATGTCCAGTTTCAATGAGATAACAAAGCAGCTAACTTATACACGTATAAATCCAGTTCTATCTTTCTTTTTCTCAATGTGTTCAACTAAGCCTTCTCTACCTGTTAATTTGCTCTTCAAACAAGACGATCCACAGCCAAGAAATAGCTTCCGACCATGACAAACGATGCGATCCCGCTGCGAGCCATCCGTAACCCAAGGCCACGGAACAGGAGATTCCTGTCTGAAGGGTGGATCCCTGTAACTCTCTCAAACCTATTCCCTGGTCTTCCCCATTTCAGAAGCTTCCTCTCCATTGAGACATACTGCCCACCACAAAACACAAATGATATTCGCAATCAAAGCAAGCCTTATAACAGATAACACGCATTGATCAACATGCTAGCAAGTGTTGCCTAAGTATAAATCACGATACGTGCATCAAAGGTGTATCATGCTCAAACTAGACTAAACTTTGCCATGAGTAAGTAACATACCTTGGGCAGCACAGTACATTCTGATCGAGATTTGGCAGTGTCAAAACAATGAGAAGCAGCTGCAGCAACAGAACCAGAAATTCCGGCCGCAATACTAATAGCCAAAGGAGAAAGTGGACCGATTTCATCATCCGACCTATGAGAAAACAAGTTCACTTCAACAACATGGAAAAAGGGAAACATAAAACAATGCATCTTTGTTCAACAGGTGCTCCTTTTAGCAGTGAAAAAAAATGGTACACGATGGTGTGATTCAACTAAGATACAGGTTAGTCAATAGCAAGTTGCATTAATACCTGGGTTCAGGATCCATCCCCACTGCCTTCCAGTCAAGCATTGCTCGGTGTAGAGATTGCCAAGTAGAAAAGAATATGCCACCAAAAACTGAATCCCGAACAACTCCTGGCCGTAGACCTCTCCATAATGCACCCCATCCTTCCAAATAGATGATTTCAGATGGTTTCCTGACATTGAACACTGATGGTGGCTTCCCAGATCCTGTCATCATCCATGGGTACTCTTGTAAAGCACTCATCATATTGGGATGCTTGGTTGTTAGGGTGGATAAAAGGGCAACAGAAGAATTTAATGCCTTCATGTCCGGACTACACCCACGTAGCAATCTTTGAATCAAAGGTGCAACAGCTTCCTTTCCTGGGAGAGAGGCCGAGTTTGGAATGCGAGAAGCAGAGGTCACCTGGGCACGAAGTTTTATAAGTTCAAAGGGGGAGCTTATCAGTGATTCTACAACACCAGAAACAAGTCCCGCCAGGAGGGCCTCAGAGACGTAGACGTAGTTATCTTCTCGACCATCTGCCAAAAAAGTATGTGCAACCACAAAAGGCGTCGGAAGCTATAAATCAATGTATAATAACGATGAATTTTGGTACCATGTGTATGCACGTGTTCATTATCAGTTACCCAAAAATGAAGAGAAAATACCTTTATAGAAGGCAGTCAAAATTTCATAGGTTCCAAAACGAGCTCCCAACCCCAAAGTTCTTCCCGCTGCTAACCATAGAAAACCATTGTACAAACCTACAACATGCATCACAGGCCAAACTTAACAATCATCAGCAAGCACAACACTGGGGAGGAGAGGAACCCTGTAAGCACAAACAGAAAACAGTGGAGAAAACAACAGGACTTGAAAAAACTAATGAAAATCGGGGAAGCACCTGAATTTCCTGAAAAATATCCAACTCTCTTTAAAACCTGAGTAGTTGTCAATTGCTTACTAGAACCTGAACCAACCTGTTCTCTCAATAAAAACAAATGAGGATTCAGGTTAGAAGCAGATTATGACACGGCTCTTCACAAAGCAAAAAACTTGTAAAGCATCAGAAATCTAGGCAATGATGCCAGGGAGCAAACCTGAATAAGGGTTTTGATTGTATCTAGAGGGTAAGTAAGAGCTGTGCCTAATGCCACTGAACCTACACCAGAAAGTGCATGGATTGCAAATATCTGGTTCTTTAACAACTCCTCCATCTAAACATTCAGCAAACCAAACACCAAAAAAAAGTAACATTTACAATCAGAAATTGAGAAATTGATTTATACGCCATTCAATTTTTACTAAACAAAGATTTCTCAGTAACGCTTTTCCGCACATGTACTCGACAATTTTCAGATACAAATTCATGGGATTATGATGTTATCAACCAATTAGTGAACGTAAAGGCACAAAATTTTCAAACGAGATTCTACTTTATCAAATACATAAGCAAACAATAAGAGCCGACAGGAGATACGCAAACATTGGTCCTTTTCCGGCATTTCAACAAACACCTTGTCTGCAATACATATCGACCCCAAGCCAAGAAAGCTCTCTGTCGGGGGAACATCTATGCAGCCTTACCTTTGCTTTGCAAAGAGGCTATTTCCACGACTCGAACCCGTCGCAAAGGAGCAACCTTTCCGCTGCGCCAAGCTCGCCCTCTCTGCAATATATATACACTACAAATATGAAAACCCGATAAACAGAAAGGAAAATGACGTAAGCATATAAAAGAAATGCTTAAAACCAGCGTTTAGCAATTAGCATTTGATGTTTGAAATCTCATCGGAGAATACGTTACCGGCACCGGCGCTGTTCAAGTCACCTTCTTTTTCGTTCGCCTTCTTCAAATTGTCCGATGGATTCCAGCTCTCAACAATTTTATACGAAGACGGAAATGCAAGATTTTCGAAAGAAATTCAACTGCGATCGCAAAACGTTTTATCGTATTTTTATTTCTGAGACTCAAAAAGTAGGATCAAAACTCTGGAGCTAGGGAGCAGTGAGCAGCTCATCAGCAATGGAGAAGCTGAGGAGGGAATGGACGATTGGTTTTTGGGCCTGTGACCTTTCAGCCCAATCCATATTTTTTTATACAATAATATTCTAAACTACTCTAATCCCATCTAAGAGATAAGAATTTGAACTTAGGTGCAAGTGAATAGTTGATGACAATTGATTTTCACAGAGTAATTTATAATATCAGCCGCTTTGATTATAAGTATAAAATTTTGTAAATCAGGTTATGCCAGCTAGGCATATTTCGGCATTTCCTAACATGTTACGTCGAGAGCACTCAATAAATTATCTCGATATCACTTATTAGATTGCTTTGGCATGCGTCGATATCTGTTTAAATGTGTGCAACTTCGGTTGACGATAAGCCCACCAAGTGTTTAACGAAATGCCTCAACAAATAAACTGAAATTTATTTTGCCTGCTTCGCACTCTCTTTTTCTATTAAAAAAATATAGACTTTTAACACTAGGATCCCCCAACGTTCTAATCCTGAATCCCCTATTGAAAGTGGGCAGCCGAGTATTGTTATTTCCACCGTCTTATTGCGAGTGTGAACTGAGAGAACGATGTTAGAGTTTTTTCTATCAAAGTTTATACAAAGCATGCCTTTGAACGCGTATCGTTACAAATTTCGGGTAGTATTAGGTATGGTAATTTTTTGCACGAGTTGTTGACTTGACAAGGACATAACAAGTTTCGAGTTAACCTGTCAAAGAGTTGGTTCGTTACCAGAGCACTTGTTAAGAATTCATTAACTAATTGGATCGTTATTAGATCACCCATTAAGAACTTAATAAGATATCGTTTGCCAGTATATACATTAGACATGACGAATTTCTTGCATGACTAACCTGACACGAAACGACACAACCCGTTAATGAATCGGAATGTTACGGATCACTTATTAATAACTTGTTAGAAAAATGGTTTGACACGATACGATCCCTTAAGATAATAGGCATGACACGAAAGTAATACGAACACGACAGGACCCATTTGCCAAATTTAGGTGGTATTCAGAAAAGGGAGCGCACAATTTTCCCTGTTGTATGCTAATGCATGCATTATAAAATGCATTTAACCTACTGTATACTACAGTTACACCGTACGCCGGTGAGAAAAATTTGAACCTGAAACTAGTAACATTAGAAGTTCTTGCAACTAGGTTATCTGACGTAGAAAACGCCCCTAACTATCGATCAGCGACTGAATTCGCTAACAATCTCGTGTAAACTATACATTCTTTTCTCAGTACATTTATATGAAGGGAAGGTTAGGAAATCATTATATGGACAAGGAGGAGGCTTACATAATCCATAGCGCTTACATTTCTCAACAACAGCAACAACAAGAAAAACATCGACATCGACGCCGGCGACAAGAACAACCCCACTTGCACCAAGAAAAGCAACAAAGCCAATAGGAGGCTTTTGATTTGGTCACTTTTTTAGGCGGTAAGAGGACTGGTGGTGGCGGCCGCAGCGGCTCCGGCTCCAGGCACTGCTCTTCGGCAAATTGTGTAACCTTCACGGAACTTTTCATCCTATCTGTCATCCCATCTGACAATCTGCATAACATAATGTACATAACATTCACAGACCATGAATTTCAGGAGAAACGGAAAGATTACAGTGCAGTCATGATGCTGAGTAAAGGAAAATATTTTGTTGAAGAAAAGTTATGTTTTCACTTAAAGCCCGACGAATGGCCCCCATAGTTAAAATGACATGCATACATGGTTGAAGAAACACAACACACTCTCTTTTGGAAACGGTTCCAAGAATAGCAGAACGCCCAGCTGCAGTTCGAACAATAGCAGCTTGGCCATGTAACATAGCAGAACGCCCGGCTACAGTTAGAACAGCAGCGCAATGGCCACGCACGCTTCTTTGTTCTGCAATAAACAAAGGGTGCATTCTTCATGGACTAAGTTCAGGGTTTTGAATCTTAGCCAATAAATTATGTAGGCATGCATATGCCTGAATTTTGTGTGTGCACGCTCATGTATAATACTAGAAATTGTTGCGCGAACGCCAAATCTGCAGTATATATATGAAACTGCATGTATGCTCATCCTAAAATAACAATGCATTACATCCATGAGAAAAGTAGGGTACAACCATGCATAATTCACCTTAGAAAATGTATATAGACGTACATTGGGAAGGCAAAAGAGCGTGTGCTAGTTCCACTCGCATCAGAACGGCGAGAGAGGGTAGGGGATTTTACGGGTCCAGTTGGTGCAGGCACCCTTCCCTCGCTATGATCTTCAGCATTTGCTCTTGCAGTGTTCTTAATGGTCTCATCTACCACTCCAACTCCAGATTCCCTCACTTCTTCAATCCTCACTTCTTCAATCTTCACTTCTTCAATCCTTACTTCTTCAATCCTATCGCTTTCAATTTCTACCACTGGAACATGAGGGGCCGGATTGAGTGTAAACAACTCGCCTGATTTGTTCAGTTCCCCAGACTTAACCAAATCACCGAGCAAAAGTATGTGGTCTCTTGAAAAGCTATTGTTTCCTAAATGAATGCTAAAAAGCGACTCATTTGATGCAACACTCCATTCCAATTCTTTGTTGGATTTACTTCTTGAAAACACAGAAGACGGGATCCTGTAAGGATCATATCCTCCTCCACACCGATCCATCATTTGGATTGAAGGGGATTCTGTTGGTGACAAACCGGGCACCATGGACCCATGGGTGACATCAGAAGCTCGGGACGTTGATGCAGGACCTACAGAGCTAGAGTCATGATGTTGAGGGAGAGAAGAAGCATGTGTTGAAATGGTAGTTCTGTTTGTATCCACTTGGAAGAGATCTTCCAATGACGAGTCTGATGCCAAAGATGACAAAGAGGATATGGAGACTAGCTTTCTGGTCGGGACACGACCACCTTCATTAGCAGTGGCCTCTGGAAGTCTTGTTAAATGGCTACTGTCATCACTCCCATCACGAACCTTTGGTCTTTCCGAACGCTTACTGCCTCCACTTCCATCAACAACTCTTTCCGAACGCTTACTGTTTCTGCTGCTTCCGGGTTCCAAGTCCATAACTGAAACATGCACGAAACAAATTTCGTAACAGAAATACTTGATAAAGTTTGCCATCAAATGCCAATATTATTTCAATAAAACCTAGCTATGATTTGCAATTTAGGAAATGCTTCGCGAAGCAGACCTATCTAAATAATAGGTCATTATCAATTTTATAACTTTTAAGACCATAAAATATATACATTTTATGAGTTCATCATGTCAACAATTGCCAGTTTACCTGCATTTCTTATCATCTGCAGACATTTTCATCATTTCATATGGCAACAAAAATTAAATAAAAAAACTGAGAAAAAAAAATGTCCATCCCCAAAAAAATTATTATAAAATTTAATTTTAAAATAAAAGATATGAATTCGATAGCTAAATTCAAATTGATTAAAAATGAAGAAAATAATTAAGCTCACCTGAATCATAAGAAATAAGCCCTTAAATTTCCGAATTTCCAAATGATCCTACCAGGGATCAGCATTCCTGTGTCTCCTCCTCACCTCGATATTATATATATTTTTGGTAGAATAAACCTAACCTCGCCTCAATTGAATGACTAAATTCCCAAGAAATATAAATTAAAACTTTAAGAAAAAAAAAAAAAAATGAATATGTGAGAGAGGAGAAGCACTTTGATTGCCAAACCCTAATTTTGAAAACAAAAATAAACAAAATTGGAGCTGAAAGTTGTCGCCCTTGAATATCTGAATTTGTGGTTTTGGAATTAGGGTTTGTGAGTGGGAAAATCTGGTGATGGAAGGCGTAGCGAAACTTTCGGCGTTTCTTTGGGTTCTATCTGTATCTGTAAGCCTTTCGCGCCATCTTTAACTTTCCCTTACCTTGTTTGGATATATTTTTCAGTATGACCGTCACGAAGTGGTATACCATATATCTATATAGAAATGGTGGGTTATATGTGTTAAAAGGCTAATAACTTAAAAATTAAAATTTTATATCATCCGTATTCCCGTCACAACTAAAAATTTCTCCCTTATTTGGGTGTTGAAGGCCTATCTTATGGTAGGCTTTAATTCCGGTCGCCGTGCTCATCCAATATGGAGAGGCCACGTAAAACAAGGACGTTGTGACAATTTGTTTAGATTAGGATCAATATGATTCAATCTGATTTATTTTGTACATTTCGCTCAATGATAAAATAGGTCAAATTCTACAAAATCGAACCTATAAGACTTAACATGACATATAGTTTGATAATGGAAGTAATAAAAGGGTTGATTTAGCGGCGTTAGCGGCAACATATCGATTTTAACACGACAAATTTGTTTAAGTAAATTTAGTCAAGTGTGTGTTGGAAGTGGTTGGTGTGCATCATGTGTGTGTTTGAAATTAGAGTGTTATGTGCGAGTTGAAAGAAAGTTTTAATATTTAGTTTATTGGTTTATATACTCAGTTCATTTGTCATAGTATTATGGTCTAGTGGTATTCTTCTTTATTTGTAAGTGAAATGTTTTAGTTCGATTCTCATCAAAAGCAAATTTGAACCACATTATTGTTAGCCCATTGTGAGGCTTAGCCTACTTCTCCACAATACCGTTTGTTCAATATATATATATATATAGGAATAGGATCGAGGGACAAATATTTTTACAAATACTTTTACACTCTTTTTAAGCATTTTGATTACATAACGTCCAATGATTCTTATTTATTCATTAAATGACATGGATGCTTATATGGATTTTAACTAATATTAAAGATAAAATAAAACTGAATAAAACATAAAATCTGGAAAATTAAAAATATAATTTAAAAAAAAAAGATAATTTAACTGAAATCGGGATCATGATCGCGAGGAGGCTACTCGAGTGGTTCAATCCAAGAGCAACAAGATTCAAAGGCTATCAGAGAATATTAATGAATCTTATGTGGCTCCCATGTCTTCTGAGGTTAGTATTGATCACTACAATCAGCAGCAGCAGCAGACTAATATTAATGCAACTAGTACTAGTAGTAGTATTGCTGTGACTAATGTGGATCAGCCACAATACTATCATGAGCCAGCACAGTACTATGAGGTTATTAATAGATATGATGTTCCACTGCAGCAGGAGTAGACAACTACTACTATCGATCATGTGACGATCATGTGAACGTTACAAACTTGCCGACTGGGCTCACTGAGCAGCAACGATACCTTGTTACACAAGACTGAACTGTGGCTTCTTCATCACTAGCTATGCCAGACAATCAACAGCAGCAAATGCACTTGCCACAATACTACCATGATACACAAGAACCAATGACACCAATGACAGCTATGGCGAGGCCATATGATTTAATTGCAGAAGCAGCATGTATTTCCCAACCAAATTCTAATGCAGACCCAACTATGGCATCTTTCACTAGGCATGGCTAGACAAGAAGACTACGTTTAGCACGATGGTTTTGTGAACAATGCTTCGATGGACATGCGATAATATTACTACTCCAGTACACAAGACCCAAGTAGTGGTACAGATTCCTCTCAATATGATTCGCCGCAGACTAGTACAATTGGTTTCGCTGATCAGGCACACTACTTTGTTACACAAGATCACCAGCTAGACTACTTTGTCACCGATCCCACCGCGGCTTCTTCACCAGCTAGTCCATCCAATCTTGATCAAAATCATCAAATCAATGATAAGGATCAAAATCCACTTCTTAACTTTGACTACACCCAATTTTATGATTGTGATGGTGATGACATCAAGCTTCCTCATCAGCAAAGATGAAGTTTCATGACTTTTTTTATTAGGGTTCAAAGTTTGAATCCAAGTCTGGATCGAAATGGGAATAGGAGAACCAATTTCATTTAAATTATCTTTCATTTTTAATTATATATTTACTTATCCATATTTTATGTTTTTTTTTTTCAGTTTTACTTTTTCTTTAATATTAGTTAAAATTCACATAAACATCCGTGTCATTTAATAAATAAATAAGAATCGTTAGATGTCATGTAATCAAATGGCTTAAAAAGAGTGTAAAAATATTTGTAAAAATATTTGTTTCTTGATTCTATCCCATATATATATCTATATATAATATAATATAATATAATTTTCTTTTTCCATGTTAAGAGCAATTCCACCCCTGTGGACTTTGCGCCAGCACCCAGCGCATTTATCCACTCAAATGAACAGTAACAGACTCCAATGAACAGTAATAGGCCAAGGCATCTCCACCCCTAAAAAAATGCGCTGGCACCTAGTGAAAAAATGCGCTGGCACAAACGATCTCCATCCCTACAAAATGCGTTGGCACCCAGCCCATTTAAGATATTTTTAAATTTTGTCTAAAAGAATAAAAAAATAAAATAGTTTTAATTTCGGATAGGATTTTTAACCAATCTGAACGTACTATTTTGTAAATTAACATTTTTCAAATATTTATGTAATTTTTTTAAAATTTTCTGTACTTTTTAATAATTTTTCTGTATTTTTTAATAATTTTTAATGAATTTTAATATAGTTAATTAATCTGGACCGTTGGATTTGAAAAATATTCAAATCCAAGAGCCAGGGACTTGCCACGTGGCCAACGGTCATATTTCTGACCGTTCGGGCTTTTTTTTTTTTTTTTTTTTTTTACTTTTTTGTAAAAAAAACGTGGACCGTTGATTTTTGATCCGACGGTCTATGTTAAAAGTAAAATTTAAATTTTTTTTACCGTTGGAAATCCAACGGCCGAAAGAAAGCCACGTCGCCAACTCGGGGGGTGGAGTCAGTGCGCCTGTCACGCGGGCCCGGCTCTGAAACCGTGTCGGGTACTCGCCGCATCACGGGCGTGAATCGCACGCGCCAGGCCAATGGCCCGGCTTCTTGCTCAGTCCATTTTGGGCTGGTCCATTGCCCAGCTCGGGCTGGGTACCAGCTCATTTCATGGGGTGGACTTGATTTTCTTCGGCCCGGCACGTTTTTTGGACTGAGGGCTGGGACATTTTGTCCCCGCTGGACTTGCTCTAAGGAAGTTTCAAGATTTCCTTAAGAGCAGTTCCACGGGGAACTGATAGGCCGGTACCCAGGCCTTCCCCTCCAACCCAGCAGATAGGCTGGCATCCAGCCCAAGCCAGGCAAGAGACCGGCTCAAAATCGACTGACCTACATGTCGAGCCATCAACCGTGACAACCTCCTATTCTGAGCTGCAGCATAACAGAACAACGATATAAACAAACCCACCCGGCAAACCAAGAAAAACCCATATCACAATTTGCAATACCGAGCTCAAGAGATTAATTTTCTGAAATTTTGGATAGAAAAATGCCACCTTCCAATGGAACCCATGAGGAAGAACTGGTTACATTGATTTTTGTGAGATCTATTGGCTGTTTGATTGATTTTCCGAGAAAAACCAGTTGAGGATGGAAAAGGTGGGCCGAGGAACCTTACTGCTGCTGCGGTGTTTCATTTTTCTGTGGGAAAGACCAGAAGAGTTCCTTAAATCCGAATGGGGAGAGAAAGAGAGAGAGGGAGAGAGAGATGCAAAGGGAGGTTCCAGGAGCGGCGCAACATGGTGAGGTTTTGAGGGGGAGTGGGAGTGGTGGATAAATGGGGTTTAATAAAATTGATAATATTGTAATAAATCAAATTATTATTTTATAATAAAAATTAATAAAATTGACTAGACTATTTGGTTTTAGAAGTAGAGATGTTTTGGCATATTACTGTTCATTGAGGTTTATTACTGTTCACTAGAATATATTACTGTTCACTTGAGTGAATAAATACGTTGGGTACTGACGTAAAGTCTTTAAAGGTGAAATTGCTCTAAGAGTTAGTAGAAGAACTATGAGTTTGAAACGAGAAGATGAAGCTTTATGCAAAGCTTGGGTTTTTTACTATTCGAGAAGGTGTTACTGGCAACGACCAATCGGTGAAAATGTTTTAGAGTTGTGCGTGCAGGTAATAATAGTATTTTCTTGTTAAAAAGTTGTCATTTAATGAAATATAATTATATATCTTTTATATATTTTGTCGGTAAGTTTTTTACATCGGCACTTGAAACTTTTCATTCTTAAATTACCGTAACAACTTCAAATCATTTTCTTCTTTTTTTTCTTTTTTTTTTTTATCAAAGGAAAGAATTTTATTTGATTCAAATTGAAATGTTCACATTAGAAGCTAAAACATTAAACAATCACTATGACTCGAAATAGTCTCATCCATAAGAGTCTTCCGGTCACTAAATGTATTTCTGTATTACAAATATAAGGAGCAAAAATGACATCCACTAATCTTAGCCGCTGCTTCACATATTGAATATCAAGAAAGAGTGCTTCAATTGTAACTTTTGATTGAGCCTTGCCGTTAATCACATCCACAAGTATTTTAGAATGTGATTCAATCTAAACAGAATCAATTCCCATATGAATACAAGTCAACAAAACCACCCACATCGATTCCACCTTTGCCATTAGACTAGATTCGCATGGAAAATTCCCCACTCCACCCTGCCCCCTGAAAAATACATGCGAAATTCCATACCACCCATCCACACCCCTCCTCATCTGGATTCCTTTTTTTTCCCCTTAATAGTATTTTTTTTGTTAAAAAAAGTTGTCTTCTAATGAAATAAAATTATATACTTTTTATATATTTTGTCGGTAATTTTTTACATAGGCAAAAAGTTATTGTTCACTCTAATTTTTCAAACTGCTGTTAAAATGAATTTGGTGAGAGTTACCTAAATATATTAAGATAGTTTTTCCTACTAAGCAGGGTAGATAATATTATTTATTAAAAAAAAAAAAATATATATATATATATATATATATATATATATATATATCAAGATCATTTTATAAAAATTTAAAACCAAAATTAAGCAGACGTGTACACTGTTGATCTGATTAGCAAACAACCATTAAAATTCTCCAATTATTACTATATAGATTAAAAGAAAAAACAGAAAAAAAAAAGTAAACGGGGGCGGGTACGGAAGTTGGATGCTATCTCGGCTTTCCCGGAGTACTGTCATCGGCCTCCTCTGTTCACTGAGACCAGGAAGCACATCCTTCGCTTCTCTCAATCTTGAGCTACTGAACATTTCCAATCCCAGGTCGGAATCCCGAGCTCTTTCCTCTAGGTAATTTCCGTTAATTCTTCGATTTTCCCATCTGGGTTTTCTCAGATTCTCTGTCATTTTCTGATTTCCTTCTGTGCATTACTCTGATTGCTTAGGAAACTGTATAGTTTGAGCTAATGATGGATTGGATTGAATATTGAATTGAATTGGTTTGGTTTGGATTGGATTGGTCTGGTTGGATTGGACTGGATTGGATTTAGCTGTTTCTTGAGACTATTTGAGCTTTATTGTTTTTTGTTTTTGTAGAAACTGAATCAACTCAAGATGATTTTAAAGTTCCGTTCTTTTCTTCTTTGTATTGAGTAGATTTCATCCACTGATACTTTCCACACTCAAAGTTGCTTGCTTTTATTTGTATTTTTGATGAAATTATACAGTTGAATTTACAATTTTTCAGATTCGACTTAAGACATGTACCAAGAACATGAATGGGCATAGATATGGTGGTTGCGCTTTCATACATAGAAATCCGCTTATAAATAGGTTGCTCAGACATGAATGTGGTTGATTTGGCTTGCATTTTAGTACCGATTGATATGCACCAACGTGGAAGTTGCCTTCTTCCAGATTTTGGATTAGAACCCAAAGCAGGGTGAATAAAATCCGATGGAAAGATCGCAATCTCGAACCCCTTTACTTCCTTCTGATCTTCTAGAATCCACCTCCTCTAACAACACTGAAAGCGCTCAGTTAAATGCACATGGAGTTCGTGGGCTGTCTGGTATTCAGGGACTGAAGAAGAGAGGTCACGGAAGTCGGTCTTGGATAAAGATTGATCCGCTTGGGAATATAAGCATTTTGGAGCTTGACAAGGCTACTATAATGAGACATTGTTCGTTGCCTGGAAGAGATCTCCGACTTTTGGATCCTTTGTTCATATACCCTTCTACAATATTAGGAAGGGAGAGAGCTATTGTTGTTAGTCTTGAACAGATCAGGTGTATAATCACCGCTGATGAGGTTATCCTGATGAATTCCCTGGATGGATGTGTTGTTCAGTACAAGTCTGAATTGTGCAAACGCCTAGAGTCAAACAAAGATCAATCTGGTATGGAATTGGAAACTAATCTACCTGATATCTGATATCTTTTACTGCCTTGGGGTTTACTCCTTTTCCAATGTATGTGAGTGATAACCTTTTTATACCATTTCTAAAAACATCTTATCTGATAGCAAAATAGGTTTCCACAAAAAGTAAGCGACCACTTATTTCTCCACCCAAATTTAAGCCTTTATTTTCCTTTGTATTTTTTTTTATTGCCAAAGTAAAAATTCAATGTCGAATGCATTTCTGACGAGTCTAATTTGATTCAGATGACTTGCCTTTCGAGTTTAGAGCATTGGAGCTGGCTCTGGAACTAACCTGCATGTCTCTAGATGCTCAGGTATCAATCTATTTGCAGCACAAGCTATCAACTAATTTTGGTACATGCTTCATTTATCCCCAGGAAGTTCTTTGTTCACTACGTTCTGGCGGTATAGCTCTCCCTAAATTTGGTAGAGTCCCTAGTCGTGTATTTGTTGTCATTCAGAACTCTATATGTAATTTTATTGTGAACTTGTATATCAGATGAAGTAAAAATTGACAAAAACTAGGAAAATGAAGCAGGAATCATTATCAGCACAAGCCCATTACATTAATGAAGTTCATCAATGTGATAGGTAAGGGAACTGCAAATGGAGATATACCCTGTGCTGGATGAACTAGCATCATCAATAAACACTGTTAATCTGGAGCGTGTGCGTAGACTCAAAGGTCACCTTCTTGCATTGACTCAACGAGTTCAAAAGGTAAGGTGATTCTATTGGCACCCAAAAATTTTCTCTCTGAACCTCAAGTGGAGTAGTAGCATCTTCATTTTTCTCTCATTCATTTCTACTTTAGAGAGCAAATTTTTCATAATATACATTTCTTTGCTCTTCATCTCCACAATTCAATTGCTTTTAATTCATTATAGGTCCGTGACGAAATAGAACATCTCATGGATGATGACGGTGACATGGCTGAGATGTACCTTACTGAGAAGAAACAAAGGTCAGAGGGTTATCCCTTAAGTGACCTTTGTTTTCAAACTAACACATCAGGCGAGGAAACAATTGTTTCAAAATCTGCTCCTGTTTCTCCAGTGAGGTCACTCAGTGGAGCACATAAATTGCAAAGGGCTTTTACCAGTTTTGTGAGTTCAAGCAGGAATGGAAGCTTATTGAGTTCATCTAATTTTGGAGAAAACATTGATAAACTGGAAATGCTGCTTGAAGCGTACTTTGTTGCCATCGACCATACTCTCAGCAAGTTGTCATCGGTAGGAGATGTTTTATGCTCAGTGAATATATATATATTTATTGATGATGCAGCTTGAAAGAAGGCATTGGTGATACGAAGATTTGATTAAATATTAAACTGGCAATAAGTGATTGACACAAGCTTATATCTTGTTTTGGTGATGCAGCTGAAAGAATACATAGATGATACCGAAGACTTGATTAACTTTAAACTGGTAAGGAGTGATTAACTGCTTCCACTTTCTTAATTACTACAATACATGCACAAGTGAATTCTAATATTGCGCTTTATATGGGACAGGGCAATGTTCAGAACCATCTGATACAGTTTGAGTTGCTCCTTACAGCGGCTACCTTCTTGGCTACTGTTTTTGCCGCTGTTACAGCAGTATTTGGAATGAATTTACCCTCCACTGTTTTCGATAATCCATCTACATTCAATTGGGTTTTGGTTTTCAGTGGTGTTGCCTGTGGGTTCCTGTACTTCTCTTTTCTGATTTATTTTAGGTATAAAAGGATCTTTCCCTTGTAAAGTATGAAATTGACGATTCACATTCTAATGGTGAAACTGAATGTTGTTTATCAGGGAGAAGAAAAATCCAATTGATTTTACATGTATTGATTCTACTGAACATGTTATATTCACGTTCTAATGCCTCAAGCACCATGATTCGTGCTTCGAGCCTCGACTCAGTCACTTTATACAGACGCAAACTCAGCTCCTGAGGCGACACACCTTTGTTAATTTCCTCCTGAGCGTTCATTTCCAAAAGCTCTAGTTCGGCTAGGAGCTCTGCCTCAATTTTTCTCATTGTTTCAGCATCATCCTCCGTTTGATCATCGAGCCTTTTCGCAACACAATTGTTCGATTTCTCCAGTTCTTGTACATTGAAGGAGGTGATGATCTGCTTCTCAGTATGTATTACTCCAACAAAGAAGAGAAGCATTCCATTTCTTGAACCTGGAAAAGTAAGAAAAATTAAGCCAAATATGTATGCAGAATAAACAAAAAACTACATGTGGATAGAACGGAATTGTTATTACTACTCCAAAATAGTACACGATGACTTTTTTAAAGTCTCGATAACAGATTCCTAATAAGAATAACGTAAGACCTTGTGAACCAAATGGGCCGCCGGCCACTGGTTTAGTTCAGCGGCTGCATCTCCTCTTCCTCCTCCTCCCCAGCCGCCACCGCGCCTTTTCCTCACTCTCTAACCATACGTCATTGACTTGGCTCCCACTGTTACCCAAAAATGGCCTCATTGCCAAAATACAAGGTGATGCACATGATGAGCTGTACGCATCCTCCTCCACTCTAGCATTTTCCCAGTACAACACCACCTGAGCCAATAGGCAGCTTTCTGTAGAATTAAGTGCTTTTAGAGAAAGCCCTTTTGATTTAACTCCAAGAAATCTGCCTTTATTTAGAACCCAGCTTTTTCTGCCACAACATAATCAGAAACCAACTAACCAGAAGACTCAGTCACCTCCTCACCATCATGAACTGACTGATCACTGATCACCTTCCGTTGCTCTGGAAAACCATCTGTGCCAGTAGCACTTCGCCACATAACCAGCCCCAGTGACTGTTGCTGCTGCTACAATCCATAAATCCATATAAAAGCCTATATTTCTGGCCAATTCTGATCTTCAAAACTCACATGAGAAAAGGGTTTTTGGTGAATTTTCTGTCTTGATCGAAAAGAAGAAGAAAAGGGAGGAGATCCAATTTTACTCTTCCTTCAACAAGGGTTGGTGGTGTTGTCTAAGGAAACACAATGAGAGCGAATCCACAACGGTTATATTAACGGTTGGTCATGTAAGGTGTCGTTCTTCCTTGCACGCATATGAGAATTTAAAGCGGTTATAACGAGAAATTTTTCCATACGTGTTAGATTATAATTAACAATTAAGGAAGAATAATTCCTTAACACGTGAGGAGCCGAGCAGTGTTCTAATCTGGGAGTCAAATTGGGAAGTTGGTCATCCTGCTAGATTGTACAGTGTTCTTACCTGCTTTCTAATCTCAATTTTTTTATCCTTAAGTATTGGTATTGCACTTTGTAGTTTAGGTATTAAATATTGAAGGAAATCTAGAAACTATGAAAAAAATAAGGTAATATATAGCAGGTGCACTGAACTACCACATAAACGTACACAGCACGTTCTAATTGGATAGCAAATTAAAACAGGTTAATTAGCATGATTAGTCACTAATGTACTTGATTAATTAGCATAATCTCTCACTATTTTAAAAATGTTAATGAACCGTTTAGAATATCACTATTCTGTTGCAGCTGTGGTAATGAACTATAAAAACAGATATTCTAAACAGTTATGTAATCAAATCTAACGACTAAAACACTTATAGTCACATCCAATATAAAATACAATTAAAATTTAATTCATATGTAAGCCCTTAATAACATCACAGTTTAGTGAAGAAAAAAACCTTCAAACTTAATACAAATATGTACCACAACCTACTCCGTGTATTTCACTTTCTTTGTGAATTAGTACAAAACCTTAGTTATTTCCAGCAGCCGTGACATTTGAAGAACGGAGTGCACTTATACTCTTGAACCTGGTCGGAGCTTGCCTTAACCAGTATGTGCCACCAATGAAGCCACTCGTCATAAGCGGCGCAGCCTCTTGGAACGTAAGTTCCCGGGCCCACTTAACTCTCTGCGACGTATCGGCTCCGGCTCCCCAACATCTGTACTGTCCGAAGTAGACAGTACTCAGTTCGTCGGGCGACCGACCCCAGTCGTCCCAACCTTGCGGCGCAACGACATTCGACATGTGCGTAAGGGCAAAGATAACCCTGGAATAGGGGCTCCATGGCCGTCCTAGGGTTGTCTTTGATAAGCCGCTTATCTTGCACCCCACGAAACTGAAGCCCAAGTTCTCTGAAGCGTTGTCCCTCCGGTGGGCGGTTATGAATCCGACCTCATCCGCAGTCGAGTGCAAGTGGCAGTTCTGGAAAAGGGCGGCTGAGCTTCCGAATATGAAGTCGACGGCTCCTTCGATGTAGCAGCTGCTGTAGTACTGCTTGCCGTTTTCGGAAAGTAGGGTATCTTGATACGACTTGATACTGCAATCGTAGAATGCTGCCCTATCTCCGGAAGCCCTAAGTGCCACTGCTCGAGCTCCTTTCCCGTACGTGTTCTGAATTGTGAGGGTTCGTCCTGTAAAATCAGAAGCCAGGACGGTGAAGGTTGGAGTGTCGTATATCTCCCCGCCCTGACTCCATGTTATTATCGTCTCGCCCGGCCCCGCGCCGGCTATCGTAATAAATGGCTTATCTGCAGGCACCCAAATTTTTTCTGTGTATGTTCCAGGTTTAACTGCAATGTACACATTCTCCGCATTATCCGACGGCACGGCATCAATGGCGTCTTGTATTTTCCAGTAATCTCCTTTGCCGGACTGGTCCACGGTTATGAGAATGGCTTTGTCAGACGCATAATTATTTGTGGTTGCAACTTGAGAGGTAACGGCGGTGACAGTATAGAGTAAAAGAGCAATGAGAAAGAACTTCGTAGAAGTAACACCGTCGGCCATCGTGGTAAGAGAGAAGCACTTTGTGTCTGAATTAGGAGCTTTGGGTTGGATTGATCGACAACGATGAATAGTGATGTGAATGTTGACGATAGCTGATGTCGTTATTATATAGTGTTCGCATGCATGCAGGTGGAAGTAGGAAATTAGGTTTTACTTGAGGAATTAGGACAACCAATTTCAGGTAGTATCTAACTTTTTCTTGATGAATTTGGATTCCAAATTCAGATGGGAACATTTAAGATCCCAAATTAGGGAGGAATATTTTAAGATTCCATTTTCATGTAGGAATAGATAAAAGAGGAATGGTTTGTGTAACTTCAAGGTGATGATTTGCTAATCGGGGGGCGGATGGGGCAAAATTTATCCGATTAACCCAAGGACATAAGACGTACTTGGAAGCTTATGGTAAGCGATAATGAACCTTTCACCCACTTATCTTCCAATTAGCTTTGTTAATGCCCTGCATTTCAAGCAAAGCTGCCAGATTTGATAGGTGTGCTTTCTACCTACCACTCTCCAAACGTGATTGGGGACATAAAAAAAAACATTTAAAATACAACAGATTTATTTCTACTCTCTTTATTTTATGCAATTGTCTCTCCGCCTTCTTTCTCTCCCAGCTAAGGGGGAGCGGCAGTCGGACTCGGACGGCAACGGGCCCGGGGATGGTTGGATGGATGACGTGGTCATATAGTTAGATCCAGGACATACTTTCTTCAAAGGAAGAGTAAAAGAACCACTGAAAGCGTAACGGATTTTAAGTTTGCATTTTTTTGGTCAAATTCCTTCGTAGGAACTAGGAAGGACGTGAGATTACATCAATTCAATATCTAGAAGATGAACAAATAAATTGCATATGTAAACACATATTACAGGTGCCATCCATATCCCTACTGCCTTCCCCAAAAGTAACTACAGCAGCAGGTCTTGGAGCTCTATCTGCTGATTACATAAAAATAGCAACGCCAACGAGAGCAAAAGTCCTGCAACCAAAAATTGAGGTAAAGTTCTCGCATATAACGGTTGTATACAATTCTGTCGTCGCCTCTTACATGACCGTGAGTTATGACGAGTCATTGTGAGAGGAACGTTATATAATTACGCAAATAACAAGAGAAGCAGACATTAAAGGTAAATGCTTTTGCCAAAGAGGCAGATTGTCCGTCCTCCTTTTACTATGCCCTTCTCGTCCTCTTCTATTTGTGCGATTACGGTTAAACTACATTAACTTGATGTGATTTAATCGTGATCGCACAATGTAAAAAGGGTTGGGAAGGGTATGATAATGGAAGGGCAGACAATCAGCCCCTTTGCGAAAAGAGACTTTTTGTGAGGAAAGGTGAAACATCAAACAAAGAAAGTCAAAAAAGGTACCGCCAATAATGGTGTTAACTTGAAAATCCAGATCCACTGCCCCACTCCAAGCGTACCCTAATCATATCAGAAGTTCAAAAGCATTAACCAGAGATAATTAATTAGTTTAATTGAACTAAATCACCTAATAATTGCAATAATTAATTACTGACCTCGCCCAAAACAATTAGTGGTGGTGTTAACACCACTCCTGCAAATACAAGCAAATGACTGATCCAAACCAGCAAATCCACAAATCCCTCCACTGGTTTCACAATCCTTGCATTTATTTGTGTGGTAAGAATCATTATATTGCAAAGAAATCCCAAATCTCCATTTCGTCGGATCGCCTTCGTCTCCAAACTCGTAAACTGATGTATAAGAAGAGCACTGGAGCTTTGGAAGATCCAGTGCATAACCTGAGCCAACCACGATTTCAGAATCATAAACACAACAGGTGGAAATCGGCGCATTCTGTGGCAGTCCAATGCCGGCAACCCCCTTGCAAGAGTACAACCCTCTACACACCCGGGTACCGGATCCAGTGTCACACAAGTCTTCGTTTGGATCAAACACCGGGGATGTCGTTGAGCAGCCGAGCAAAACGAAGATGTTTTGCTCTCCTATAGTGAAAGGACTGGACTTGTCCAAGCTAAAACTACCTGAATTTTGCATGGAGGAACATGTTGACATGAGTGGATCTGTGACAATGATGGTGTTGCTGTTGTAGTCTATGGAGGAAATGGTGTAGATGCCGGTTCCGGTGGAGAATTGAAGTGTTCCTGAGCTGCATTTGATGTATCTGACAAATTCAGGGTGGCCGCAACCAAATCCGGTACCAAATGGGAACTTTACTGGGATTGCACCGCATGCGTCCTCACACATACCAGTGAGAGGGATGGCATGGCCTGCGTGGATGATGGACGAGAGGGTGTCCAGAGGAAGCAAGAAGAAAATGGCGATGAGAAGTAGGGTTTCTGAGGCCGACGGCGGCATAGGAGAAGAAGGGTTTTGGAGGAGTTGGAGATGTTCAAATGAAGACACGAGAGCAAAGTAATGCAAGAAGAGTTTCAACTTTCACATGATAAAGTTTTATTTGTCAAGGAGGACAGAAGAAAGTGTTCTTTTCGGTGCCCTACCTAATTTTTCTTCCTAAAAAGCAGAGCCTCTGTTTTCTTGTGGGTTATAGCTATGAAGCAATATGGATTTTCAAAAGAAAACTAATGAAAATAACTCGAAAACTTTGAGTTTTAATCAAAAGAACAAAAAAATATTGTAAGTGAATAGTACTAAAAGTGATTTTTTAAAGTTAAAATGTCTTTTTCGTTAAAAATAAACAATAGCGAGAATGTTTCGTTAAAACTCCCATTTTCAAAAGGATGTAGACAAGGAGGGAAATCAACTCCATAAACTACAAGAGAAGGTGCTCGAGTGTGTGAACAAGTTTCTGTTTCGGCTTACCAATATGACGCGGTATGTCAGCCCCACCAAGGACGATGCTGATTGCTTTCACAGCCTTTTACACTGCTACCAGCACATGCAAATGCAGTATGAAAATGAACAGAGGACTGAAGGTGATCCCACTGCAATAAATCAAGGCAAGTGTGCGTCTGAACTGCTCGTCGATTGCTTAAAATCATATTAATATTCAGCCATTACTTCGCAAATAATTACACAGAAACTAAGATGATTTGGAAAAAAAAGTAGTGAAATTTATGTACTTGGATACCAATGTCGGCCTTGCGAGTTTCTTCACCCAAATTCAGACATTCGCCATCTCCATCACTCAGACATTCGCCATCTCCATCACTCAGACATTCGCCATCTCCATCACTTAACATAGCCATTAATCAAACTGCTCCGAAACACCCTTTTATCCGAAAAACGAAACCCACCCTTCAATGCATACAAATGAGCAAGAAAACCAGAACTCGACTCATCAGGCCCAATCCCCAAAACCGCAATCGTTTCAACAGCTTTTTCGGCATCACTCAACGATTCAAGCTCACGACAACACCCCTCCAACGCCGCATTACAAGCAGCCAAACCGGGTTCAAAAAGTCCAACTTCTCATCCAAAGCAATCCTACAATTCTCTTCAGAAACCCGTAAGAACGCGACAAAGTTACCATTTTCCCTACTGATCTCAACAAGTACATTGCCCAACACACTAAAAGGCAAGAAAAACCGGTTCTTGAACATGCATTTAACCAAAGCAAAAGCAGGGGCAGCAGTATTGGCACATTTCATAGCATCCAGCACAAACCCAACAGTTTTAAACTCCAAATATCCTGGGTTTTTATCCACGACATAAACAGTGGTGGCAAAAGCCCTCTTGAGATTGTGAGTGTCCCCGAGCGAGGACAAATGGGTAATTAGAGAATTGGTGAGCGACTTACTGGGGAAGGCGGAGGTGCCGGTGACGGTCTTGAAGGACTTCCAGGCCGCATCAATCTTGTGGGTTATGAGGGACTTGTGGAGGGCGGTCTCGAGGGCGGCGATGTGGTCGGGGGTCAGGGTTTCGGGCGGCGGGGTTGGGAGGTCGCTGTGGGACTGGAGGGAGGAAGAGGGAGGTGGGGCCCTCTTGAGGGCAAAGATTGAAGGTTGGAGGAAGGAGTAGAGGGTTGGGATTTCAGGTGTTGAGGAGAAGGCTCTTCCTCTTCTGTGTGGAAGGAGGAGAAGGAGAGTGAGAGCTTCTAGTTTTCTCCACAATCTCTCATCCAAACTCCAAATTCCAAAGATTCAAACTTTCTCTTCTTCCTCGTGCTGTGGTTTAGTAGAGAGCTCATAATCTCCAGGAACTTGAATTTGGTTTTCAGCTCCTTTACAAGGTATGTATTACTGGTGTTTAGTCAAAATGTAAATATTTGTATGTAGAACACACTCTCAATTGCTGGAATAGCTCAGCTGGTTAGAGCGTGTGGCTGTTAACCACAAGGTCGGAGGTTCGAACCCTCCTTCTAGCGCTTTTTTTATTTCCCTTTTTAAGTTAAACGCTTTCTGACTCACGCCCTCTTTAGTATTCTACTCACGCTTTTTTTATTTCCCTTTTTAAGTTAAACGCTTTCTGACTCACGCCCTTTTTAGTATTCTACTCACGGTTTGCTAGGGCTTTTTTTATTTCCCTTTTTAAGTTAAATGCTTTCTGACTCACGCCCTTTTTAGTATTCTACTCACGGCATGCTAGGATTAAAAGCGTTGTGACGCTTTCTGACTTACGCCCTTTTTAGTATTCTATTGACGGTTTGCTTAGGATTAAAAGCGTTGTTTATTTTATTTCCCTTTTAAGTAAAAAGCTTTATGACTAACGTCATTTTTAGGCTATCTCCAACCGACCCGTCCAAATGGTCATAAGGCTAAAAATAGCTCGGAATGACACAAAAATTGTCTCCAACCGAGAGTTAGGCCAAAGGGCTTGTGGGCCCTACCAGGCCAAAACCCGCTAAATTAGGCCAGCGTGTTGGCCATTTCCAGCCAACCAGCCCAACTCTCCACCACCAGAATGTCAAGCTTGACATTTTGCCAGCCCTTCAATGCTAGAATGTCAAACTTGACATTTTGCCAACCCTTCAGTGCCAAAATGTCAAGCTCGACATTTTGCCAGCTCTCCAGCTCAGCCCATTTGAATGGCAACGGCTACCTTGTGTTAACATGATGCAAGCTAACAATGGCTAGCTGATGTCATGCTATCGTCTAGTTACCATTGGAATTTGAATTATTTTTTATAAATAGTTAAGTCATTCCTACACCATTTCTCACATACTTTTCACAATTCCATACTATCTTATCTCATTTTATTTCAATTCTTCACATTCTATTTTCTTACATCTTCCAATAATTTTTTCATTAATTTTTTCAATAATTTTCAAATGACTACATCTGCAATGAAAAGAATGGTTTTGACCCGAAAAGAAGATGAAGCCTTTTGCCGGGCTTATAGATGGGTCTTGGAAAATAGTGTCAAGGGTAGTTCTCAAACAAGTGAATGTGTTTAGACTCGTACGTCCAAAAAGTCCTATGAGTTCTACGAAGACGCCACTCCACCGAATCTTCGGAACCACGAGAGTTGTTCTTCAAGATGAAAAACAACACAATCTCCACCCTAGTACTACTTGGGGGAGTTATTCAAACTTAAACAACATTGAACAAAACATTTAACAACATAAAACTTAAACGCATACTCCATTGTTCTTTTGGCCCAAAGATGTGGAACAAATCATGTTGTAGGTATTTGTTTGTGGCATGCAAACATATCATCCTATGACACCTCACGTACTCATTTAAAGATATATTACCAGTTATTGGATCTAAACGCAAATTAAGCCTATCATATATTTTTGCATCAACTGGGGAGGCATAGGCTATCATTTAGAGTGCAATAGTAACCTTTTGATGAGGTGAGAAACCAGGGCGGCCTACTCTATCCATCTTTTGTCAAAAGTATGGATTGACATGTTGGACATCATGAAGTAAGCGCTCGAAGACACGATGCCTCATCCGGAAGCGACGTTTAAAATCCTCTTTTGTGTACACTGAGTTGGAGTTGAAGTAGTTGTTCATCAGAGTCTCATGTGCAATCTTTCTATTTTGTGGTTTGTAAGAGTGACCACCAACAGAGTCATCCCATTGAGGTTGTTCTTCAGTTTCCTCACACGCCATGACCCAGCCATTGCTACCATATATGTTGTGTTGCGCCATGCTTCATCTTCTTCATCGGACTCCTCATCTTCTCGTCTCATATGCGCCCATTTATCTTCCTATCAGAAAAATGATTAAGATTACATAAATATAAGAAATCTGGAGAGTTGCTCACTTTAGCAACATGTGTCACTCGAAATCATATCCGAAAAAATTATTAAGATTACACAAAAATAAGAAATATGGAGAGTTACTCACGTTAGCGACACATGTCACTCATAATTCTATTAAAAAATTATTGAGATTATACAAAGATAAAAAATCCATATGCTTATTCATTTTGGGGACAAGTAGCACTCAAAATATGTTCAAAAACTTTATTTTAATATGGTATTTTAATTTAATTAACCATATCAATTCAATTAAAATAACAAATTACGTTTGGCCTATGACCTTTTGGCCCCCTAAGTTGGAGATGACTTTTTGTTAAAGGGCTATGTTTAGCATATGACTCTTTGGCACCCTCAGTTAGGGATGGTATAAAAAATTAAAAGAGTGAGAAATAATTTGGGATGTATGAATATAATCTTCCTATAAAATATAGCATGCCAATGTTCATTAAAATATAATTTATTGCAAGACTATAGGGTTAAAGGGAGTCATTTGGCCCTCATTTGGTTGGAGATGGCCTTAGTATTATACTCACGACCTGCCTAGGATTAAAAACGTTGTCTAATAACTAAAAACATTTTAATGGTGTTTGATATAAAAATTTAGCTTGTAGAAGCATTTTCTAGAGCACATGCTTCTTCGTGAAATCACTTAGATTTTCAATAAAAATTCAAAGTGTTTAGAGTAGAAAGACTTCAAGCATGGAAAATGTATAATGTAGAATTATTCCCATCCAAATGTACCTTCTTGAATAGAAATAATAACTTTTTAATATAAGTGCTTCATTTTTGAATTATGGAGACTATATATTTGTTACTTTTTAAAGATTTAATTACACATTTATGAGCGGGTTTTAAACTGTTTTTAAAATGATTAAAAGTATTTTAATACAAATATTTTTTAATACAAATTAATTCTAAAAAAAAAGAAAATACTTAAAATACTTCTTATAAAGATACACATAACTGATTCGGCAACAAATGTTTAATCTAAAAAAAGATTTTAAAGATGACGCATCTAGTTCTAATTACTTTCTTTCAAATCAGACTTCCCATAGCTGCGAATATAGTGGATAAAAGCAAGAACATTTTACAAGTAGCCAGTACGTGTCATGCTACATCGTCACAAAACTTCATATTAACACCTGCATTCTGCGAGCACTTTGTCGTTACGCGTCAATTCCGCATCCCAAATTGGAATTTTCCAATTACAAAACTATCCGGACATGTGTCTGTATGAACAGTAGCGCTTAAAACAACAAAAGAAGAAGATCTCAAGATGGGATTTGGTCCCATCCCAATCCAAACGGGGAATTTTAAATATTCTCACATTTTAATCATTTATCGTACACTGTATGATAAAAAAATCATTTGGACAACTAAAATATGAGAATTCTTAAAATTTTCACAAAAAGAATCCGAAAAGAATCCTCATTCCTCGAGATGTACCACTTCAATGAATGACTGAGTTTACATACGTTAATTTACACATTACAACCTACCCGCTCACAAGACTTTCATCAACATACCATAGGCAAAATTTCGATATATGTCACTTCAATGGTTACCAAATTTGTATGCTTTGATATGACTTTTCACCATGTCTATCTATCATTGTCACTCCTTTTTTTTTTTTAATTTAGTTCGAAAACTATTTCGATAATTTAGAGTAAAAGAGTTTCAAACCATTAACGCATAAATAAAGATCAACATGCTCTACACTATAATTTTCAAAACTATTACAATAATTTAGTGAAAGGGAGTTTCGAACATGAGTGAACAATAACACCATTTACGCTATCATTTTCGAAACTATTACAATAATTTAGAGGAGTGGAGTTTCAAACCAGTAACGCATGAATAAAAACCCAATACCCTGTACACTATCATTATCACTCATACATTACCTTGTTAAGTATGCTAATAAGGTACCATACGAGTGGCACCTCATGTTCAGGCCAACACACCAAACGAGGACTAAGAAGCAAATAAAGAATCAAATGCGGACATTTAACCGCAGATAAAAATCGAAACAAATTTTGCTGCAAAAGTCTAGTTTCTTTCTCACTATTGTGTTATGTGTGTTATGTACCTATCCAAACTCGAGGAATAGGAATTACATCAGACCGTTTGGACTTCTGGATTGTCCTCACCACCTTCTGAGTTAGCTTCCACGGACGCTTCTTTCGATACCTCTGTCGGCACCTGTAAGAAGTTCCCCAGCAACCTCTGATCCAGAATCATATTGGGAACCTGCACAGCAAACTCACTACTGAGTACTGTTTTGTACAAACACGCAAATACAAGTAACAAAAGCGCACATAAAAGATATATATATATAGAAAGAGAGACAGAGACAGAGCAACCTTGTCTCCGAAGAAAATCTTAGTATTATCAGCAATGGCGTCGATGAATTTAAGCTCAAGAAACTGTGGAGTAAGCTTCAACTTGTTTGCTTCAGCTTCCTTCATGACTTTATAGAAATCAGCATCCGCGAGGCTCATTTCCCGAGCTGTGTACATCCGATTGTCAATCTCCTGCTGCCTCCTGGCACTGTCCTTCTCCGTCAACTTTTGTTCCATAAGAATCTTACTGACATTGGCGTTCTTCTCAGCCTCGCTGATAGCCATCTTCTTCTTGGTTTCTGCCTCTTTCTCCACTACTCTCTGTCTCTCTATAGCAATTAAGACCTACAGAGTAGCCCCAACAGTCATGATATAACAAAGAATGCTGTAACACTAAAGAAAGGGTAGCCTAAAAATCTTATGACACTTTTTGTTCTAAAGCCTATCCGATGTTTGGGCATCAAGTACTTGGAAGACGGGAAGAGTAATTTGAGTAAAACTGGATATAAAAATCTCAATATTTGGGCAAATTGTGTGACACGAAATTGTAAATTCAACAAAATGTCTAAAAAGCAGGAAGTAAAAATCAGAATATATAGTTTAAATCATTTATTGTTTGCATCAGAATTACGGATAATACAATGAACTCTTTTTTATCTTTTACCTTGGTGCGCTCCTCCTCCATTTGCTCAAAGTTACGTCTTATACTCTCCGGGATGGTTGGCTTTGTAACACGGACATTGATGATTTCAATGCCTGGAGCATAGCGGGTACAGTCACCTTGAAGGGCTTCTTTCATCTGTTCATCAATCTGAAAGAGTATGTTTTGTTGACAGACGATTGAGACTTTGGATATAACTAAAAAAAGAATTCAAGCCACAAATATAATACAACAAACTAGCTCATTAAAACAATTTTTCGATACATATGCGACAACCCTCAGTTTACATTACAAAGAGAAGAAAAAAATGTATGCTACTCATGTATGTATCGGGCAGGATGCATAGAGTCTACAGATATTACAGATGAAAAAATGTGAGACTCATTTGCATTCCACCTTACCTGATCGAACACATCAATATACACTTCTTGAAGAGAATGTGAGCTGCAGAACTGATTGATCTCATGATGAATTTTGTCATATATCCATGTATTGTCATATTGCACGCCATAATTGAGAAGCGTCTCGTACACAAATTCCTTACGAAGCCGATTTACGACCTGAAAAATGCATCCTAATTAGTGCATGCACATTGGGGATATTAGATATCCGACTTCACGCAATGCTAAAGAATAACATTGCATAGCCTTACCTCAATCTTCTCAAAATTGATCATGACACCCCCTTTTGTACCACATGGAATATCCCTTACCTACAATGTTGCTAACAGAAGCTTTCAAAACTATAATGAATGGAAAGACAAAATCTTCAATCTTCCAAACATGGATTACCAAAGTTACCTGATCAGTCTGCAGGGTCACTTGAACGGGTTCAAAATGGGTGACCAGAGGCAGCTTGAGATGAAAACCTGAAATTTGAAATAATGAGAAGCAGGCAAAGTTAAGGCCCTATGCAAGCAACTTCTCAATGCACATCACCTGGATCTGTAATTGTCTTCAGAAGAGCGCCTCCTCTCCAATATACCCCAACATGACCTTCTGGGACTTGGTGCAGAATTGATATAGTTGATGATGTTGGAAGAACGGTCTGTAAACATCAAGACGTCCCAGTTTTAAGAATTTAGCATACTAATCGAAGTTCCCCGGCTAGCATATCATAATATTTAGTAAAAATACAATCCAAGTCTATTGCAACTATCATTACAGAGGGTTTCCCCATGATTCATCCATTAACCTGAACAAATCGTTATGAACACGTGTCTTAAGCCAAATGCTACAACTAACAATCATAATTGTTTGAGGTACTTGCTTCTACAAGTCAATACCATGAATGAAACAATCTTAGTTTCCACATTAGACAATTGAGGTAGCTGAATACGAGAAATTCCAAGAAAAAACCTTCAATTCGATGCATTATTGGGATATCGAGTAACTCTAATTCTCAATCAACTAATACAAATATTAGACAGAGGATTAATGAAGTCACCAGATGCATTTTAATGCACACAATCATGCTTAGCAAACAGATAACCATTAATGACATGACAAAAGAACGCATTACGAAACTGTAAAAAAACCGAAATTAATACTTTAACACAAATATATGCATTCAGTTGAAATCAAGAACAGATACATGATACTTGACATCGAGGAATTACTTAACCATAATAAAACCTAAAAGTGAAACAAATTGATGAACAATTGAGTTAGTACTGCATATCAAGCGATGGATTAAGCTCGAAGAAAGACCCTAAAGATGCGATGAAACAAACGAATATCGAAGAAATATAAAGCAAATTAGCAGTAAGAAAAGAAGACCTAGTACTTCTGAGTTGGAGAGCAAAGTATAAAGTGTGAGGGGTTACCACGGCGAAAAAAATGGCGAGGAAAGCGAAGAGGACAAAGAGAATGGCCGAGGAGTCGCCGCCGCCGCCTTGAGGTGGTGGCTGAGGGCGATTTGGTGGAATTCCTGGTCTCTGCTGGTTTGGATCCATGGCTCTCTCTCGCTCTCTGTCTGTGCTCTCACGCTTTCTTTCTCTCCTCCTTGTCTCTTTTTCTGTGCATTTCAAGCGTGAATTGAGTCGGTATTGGAAATGTGAATCGACTTGATGAATAATGGCCGTCTGATGAAGCGTGAATACACGTGGAGCATCGTTAAGTGGTCGAGTTGTTTCCCCGAAAATTCGTGTGTAAGTTTGGCGCGATTTCGCCGTAGCAACGGCTTTCTTGCGGTATCGGTTAACAGGCGAAAAGGAAAAGGACGTTTAATTTTATAAAAATATTTTTAGTTTTTTATAGAAAAATTCTTTTTTCATCCTGATTACTTTTATATTTGTTATAATTTTATCAAATAGTTGGGTAGTGCTAGTTTGAAAACTAAATAACGTCACAAATTTAATTTATTAAATTTAATCTTTTTAGCATTATTCTAAACAATTTAGAGGTTAATTAGTATGGGTTGATTCTTATGCTTGGTTGACAGTAAGTAGTTGATTTTTATTATTTTGTATTTACTTTAAATTATTCTGTACTCGAAAGGTTTGCACTTAAATGCATCAGCGCTTATGCATCACTTTACAAGACATAAAATATATTTCTTGAACGCTTGCATTTTGAAGCATTAGTCTTGTAATGTTGCTTTCTAGAGCAAAGTGATCGTTGTTTAAAGAATTAAGTTACGGGGTTGAGAGATTTATCATCATGCCGAGGTCATTTTAAGTGCTCCTAGCACCCTCGAGTTAATAAAGTATACCCATTTTTAATAGGTGCGTAACAAACCATAATTGTTGTCTCATTAAAAAAACTTTACTTGAAACTAAATTAAAGCATTAATTAATGTTATTTACTTTGGCTGACGGAAAAAAAAAAGAGTTTGTATATCCCACTCCTAATAATTTTTTTAACTCCGTTACCGTATGCAATGTTAGTATACGATTGAACTCTTGATGTTGTGGGTCAACATTAATTTGAACCGATATTTTTAGGACGCATTTTGCTTGGTTTTGAGATTGTTTTGATGTTCTTTTTTATTAAAAATGGTAGCAATGGTCTTTAATTTTAGCCAAATTAGAGTAATGGTCTCTCAACTAAAACTATGTGACCATTAATCCCTTAACTCTTCAAAATGTGTAGCTATAGTCATTTCGTCAACTCCGTCAGAACTTCCATCAAAATGAGTCATGGTGAAAAGACCATTACTACAATTGGGTTAAAATTGAGAAACCATTATTATAATTGGGTTACAGTTGAGGGCTATTGCTGTAATTTTCTCATTTAGTTTTTTTTATTTGCCCCTTTGATTTAGTCTGCATGACACGTGATTCATTTTGACGAAATTTCTAGAGTTAACGAAAAAGACCACAGCTATACGTTTTGATGAGTTAAAAGACTAATAGTCACAAAATTTTAGTTAATAGACCATTACTCTAATTGGATTAAAATTGATGGACTATTCGTACAATTTCCTCTTAATTTTAATGGGGACCTTTTCATTTATAAATTCTCTTTGTCATTTCCAATCTCCAATCGACACGATCTCGAAACGCACCGGATTCACAAGAAGCTCCCGCCACGCACACGCAAAAGAGACCACCCAGACCATCCTCTTTATCGGGATAAAGAGTATCGATACTACAGCCAAACAAACCACTGCAAGCGGCGTTCTTCCTCCGCCGGATATTAAACTCACCCGCAGGTGACACAACATGCTAACTCTCACAGGCTGCTCCACACCCATTGCCGCGAAATGCACGGTCCAAATCAAAAGGCGGTTCAGGGTTCCCTCCGCCGCTGCCGGGTTCCCTTCTTTCCTTCCCAAAGAGGTCGAAAAGATCAAAGACCCGTTTGCCCGCAAGCTCGCCGCCCGAATTGAAAGGCTACCCGTAAGCTAACCCTAGCTCTCCCTTCAATTTCGTCAGTTTTCTGTTATCAATGTAGACTGTAGTATTTAATTTAGCCACTTTGTTTTGGGTAATAATGTTTAATTTCCATGGGTTAGGAACTTAGGCCAGTTGTTAAGCAGCGTGGCCGTCCCCTTTGCACCCAAGTTTCAATCTCACTTCTCGTAGATTCGAGTAATTTAAAACTTCGCCTTGTTAAAAATGTAAGCTTTAATATATACGGATGCCTTGCCAATATCAATGCAGGTGAGTTTTGGAGAGAATAGTGTGATGAGTAGTTGTGTGAAGCCATTAGTGCAGAGCGAGACGAGTCCCGTGGTTCTTCTCCATGGTTTTGACAGGTCTTTTACTAATAACTCCCATTGTTAAAGTAAATTCAATTTCTGTTTTTGATATTTGTGTTTTTTTCTCTTGTAAACCTTTGGAGTTCATTGCCTCTTATTATTCAGCTCCTGTTTAGAATGGAGATATACTTATCCATTGCTCGAGGAAGCGGGATTGGAGACTTGGGCTGTTGACATTCTTGGTTGGGGTTTCTCCGATTTAGGTTTGCTCCTTCAATTGCTTGAGACCCAAAAGGGATTTGTTTAATTGCTTTCACGTTTATGTTTGATACCTTTTTAATAACTTTCATTCCTTTTTTGCAATTTTTGCTTCGCATGTGATAGAAAGACTTCCCTCCTGCAATGTGGTCTCTAAGCGTGAGCATTTTTTTCAGGTACATTTTATGATTTCTTACTACATTTTGTCATTGGAGTTAATTTCTGTATGAAGATAATTTTGTGAATTGTTGATCAGACTAGCAATTTTTTGTTTAAATTTCGCGACAGCTTTGGAAATCCTACATTAAGAGGCCAATGATATTGGTTGGACCAAGCCTTGGTGCTGCTGTTGCAATTGACTTTGCAGTCAGCCATCCAGAAGCGGTAAGTGCTCTCTCCTTTTTTATCTTAGAATTATGCAGTATAGATTCATTCGGAAAGAAATTACAACTGATGCATTGGACAGGGTTGTTAGCGTCTGCAGTGTTCCATGAAAGTTTGAAAATTTTACCTTACGTTTTCAGGTCGAAAGGCTGGTGTTGGTTGATGCAAGTGTGTATACAGAAGGCACGGGAAATCTAGCAACCATGCCTAAAATGTTAGCCTATGCTGGAGTGAGTGTTTAGCTCAACTCACTAATTTCTCAAATTCCTTGTTGTCTACATGGTACTTTCACCATGTTTCTGTTAAGATCATGTGCTCTTCGAGGCTATAATATCTGTGACACTGTGCTCGTTGCAAAGGCCATTTATGATCTTATTTATTTTGGGGCCTCCCTTTTTTATGTGATGTTCAGTTGAACTATATCCTTGATATCTAATTCAGTCACGATTAAGTCTGACCTAATTAAGTTGCTATTTCCATTGAATTTCTCTGTATTTGTCATGCCGTTGAACTTTATGCCAGTTGAACCATCCCTATCAAAATCAACCAAATGAGGCTTATTATCTCATAATCCTTTTGCTTTAGCATAGGAATATTTTTCTTGATACATTCTTGTGACTGTTTATATGAGCATGTGCATGTGATGTCATCATTACAATGACGACAGGCACTTTTCTGGCCCAGGTGTATATACTGAAGAGTCTCCCACTGCGCATCTATGCAAACTTTTTGAGCTTCAGTGGCATATCACTTGCTACCAGTTTAGATTGGGCTAATGTAAGGGGTTCTATTTCGAAATTTATGCAATATTTATATAGATGAATGTTACAGTTAAATATTCCCGTACTTGTAGGATTTCTAAGGGTGGAGAGATCTTACTCTGGTGTTTCTTGCGATTTATTTAGATTGGCCGCTTGCATTGTCTGTTTCCTTGGTGGGAGGATGCAGCTGTGGATTTCATGATGAGTGGGGGTTATAATGTTAGTACCCAGATAGAACAGGTACGTCTGAATTTTATTTTATTTTATTTTTTTTATTTTTTTATTTTTTCCATTAGATTTGAGAAGTTTCTGGAAAACAATCATGCATATAGGAAAGAGGTTCTCTTCTGCCAAGATGAAGAGGCATTCACATGATTAAAAAAGGAAAATGAGAAAGAGATTGTGGTTTAGATTCTTTACTCACATAAGTCCTTAATCTGTTGCCAAGGGGAATAAATTCAATTAATCTTTCGTTAGTTTGAGCCAGTTGGGTGTTCGCTCTACTCATAGAATGTCCAAAACCCATGAATTGTTTAATAATGTTATCCACATTTTGTTTGACAGGTAAGGCAAAGGACGCTTATCATATGGGGTGAGGATGACCAGATTATTAGCAGCAAGCTTGGAGTGGTAATACTTTAATTCTTTCTATAGGGATAAATAGAGACCATGACACGAAAACAACTACCATTTATGATCAAAATTACCTTGAAACAATCCGTTCAGGTATTGGAAACGTTGCTAGAACACAATGTTCCTTGTTTTTTTTTTTTTTGACCTTTTGAGTATATTCTATACAGTTAATAATCGTGTGGTTCGTTATATTGTATGCTGCAGAGATTGCACTGCGAATTGCCAAATGCTATTTTACGACAAATACCAGAATGCGGACACCTTCCTCACGTGGAAAAGCCAAGCTCAGCTGCTAAGTTGATTGTGGAATTTGTTCAACAAGATCAGTACAAAGAAGGCCAATGCATTGCTCAAGTTTGAAGGTTTACCTTCCATCTTCTCTTAAATGATATTCACAATTTCATATCCTGCCATACATACTTTACAAATTGGGGTGGGTTGGCATCTTTTAAGACATACATTCGGGTTCCCGGGATCCGAATTGTGTCATCTCTTAGACAGTTCAGGTCACTAGTAGGATATAGAAACGAATCCTTTACAACAAACCCCAGATGCAAACATGGATGTAAAAGCATCCATTTTACTGGCAGTAATTGTAACTTTGTATCAGGATTTATCTTCAATTACTATCTGCTATATATGTAAGTAGAAGGAGTTGCGTGTGTACGCCTAGTGGTTAAGAATCTTCTTTAAGTAGCTGAGTGGAATTTGTTGACCTTAGCTAGTGACACACATATGTTTACATATGTATGGACGGCCTTCAGATACCTTTCAGAACTAACTATCCGGCATTATCTGTGCAAAGTTTTTTCTTAATTTGGAATTTTGATGTTTTTTCTTTCATGACTCGTTTGGAAGTGCTTTTAAAATTGATGAAAGAGTTTTTGTTTAAAATATTTTTGAAACCAAATTTTAGTAAAAATGTAAGTGAATCATGAAAAAGCACGGAAGCACTTCCAAACGAGCCTTTAATCTTTGATTGTTAATTCTTTTCTACCGCAATAATTGCATAATTCAACATCAATGACAAAAAGTTACAGTGGGAGAAAAGGATTGGCAAAGTGGTGAATGTAATAGCATAAAGGATTTTATCGTCGCGGCGCTAAACAGAAGAGAATTCGGAATTTGGTGTCGAGTAAGAGTACACTGCTCCGTCAACTTGAGTTAACCTTAAATCCGTAGAATGTAAGTGTTTTGTGGCTTACATTGTTTGGTGGGTGGTTCACGAGTCTGCATCTATCAAGGGTCCAACTTCTGTAGCCTGAATAACATGTTACATACTTTATTTCCACTTTTTCGGCCGTACACGTCAGATTCGATGGTTTTTGTAGTTTTGACAAGCTGGTGGATTCTAACCATGTTTCCAACAAATATGCTGCTGTGCTGTACTAAATATAATAGAGTAAATTGTAGTTATGGTCCTTTAACTTTAACTCAATTGGAGCAATGGTCCCTCAACTCATCAAAACGTGCGGATATGGTCTCTCAACTAAGAATTTATTACCATTGATCCCTCAACTTTAATTTAATTAGAGAAATTGTCCCTTAATTGTAATCCAATTGTAGCAATGGTCATTCCAACATAACTTGTTTTGACAAATTTTTTGACGTAGTTGACAAAAATGATCATAATTACACACTTTGATGAGTTGAGGGATCCTAATTATATAAATGGTTATTCCAAAATAACTTATTTTGACAAAATTTTGACGAAATTGATGAAAATGATTATAGCTACACATTTTGATAAGTTGAGGGACTAATGGTAATGGATTTTTAGTTGAGTGATCATTGCTCCAATTTGATTAAAGTTGATGGACCATTGCTACAATTTACTCAATATAATACAACACAATGATTTTACCTCTCATATTTTTTTTTTTTTCTGTATATCCTTGCTTATTTCCGACTCATAATTCTTATGTAACTTACTTAATCTAAAAACGAAAACGAAACGTTATCAAACGGGTCCTTAAAATTGACATATTTGATTGGCTCAATGTTGTCTTGTAGTTATATTACATAAAACATACGTTTAAACACAATGTTCAGGCTCCATTAGGATACCTAAATTGATTGTTAACCAAAGTGATAGGGGTTTCAAAGAAAAAGAAGCTCAAATGATAGGGGCTAATGAAAAAATTGTAAATCGCAACAAAATCCGGCATGTAACTGGATTCATTATTCGTATTATTAGTACTATCCGATAACATGTCATCCGATCAGCGAGACACTTAGGTGAAATAATGGTAGGGGTAGAGCATAGTTGTATTAAATTAAAAAATAGTGCCTCTTATACATGTACAAAAGGGAAAATCTAAAAAGAAAGAAGATCAGATTCCTACCCCCAATAAGCAGTAGCAGCAGCAGCACCACTCAAAATGGAATCGAATTCCCCAGCTTTTTCACAATGGAGCAAGGAAAACAAACCACAGAAACTAAAAAAATTAAAAACCCTAATGGGATTTTTACGCCTCCGCAGATGTTTCCCAACACAACAACCACCCATTAAAATGTCGAAGCTTACATGCCTACCCGCCAATTACACCCCCCACCTTCAGCTCTTCACATCAGTAAAAACGCTGTGAAGCACAAAGCCGAAGCTAGAGAGAAGAAGAGGCGGTTTGCGGCTTCCAAGGTAGCCGTGCCGCCATTATTGTCTATTCCAGTGCCACTCCCGGTGGGGCTTATTCCGAACACTGATGCCGGAGAGCCTGGAGTTGTGATGCCGGTGCCGGTGGTTGGTGTGCCCGTGGTTGGAGTTGTGCCCGTGGTTGGGGTGGTGGGTGTGCCGGTTGGTGTGACCGTGGTTGGGGTGGTTGGGGTGGTGGGTGTGCCGTTGGTGGGTGTACCGGTTGGTGTGCCTGCGGTTGGCGTGCCAGTTCCTGCTTGACTGAACAAAACAGAACAAAATCATGTCAGTATAATGCACTCAAATTTTGAAGTTCATAGGAAAATAAATGCAAATAGAATCGGTTACAAACTTTTTATAAAAAAATGAAACACTATGAACACTAAACCCACGATAAACCAATATAAAAACTACGGTTTACCATCCTTTATTGATTTCTTAGTATGCCTCTCGTCTTCCAATTCTATTCCAATTCTAATTAAAAGTTTGTAACCAGTTCCGTAGATATCCCCCGGGTTCGAAACCCCTAAAGATTAACCATGGTTTAAATCAATGAGATGAAATGAAGACGAAAGGGGAAACAGAACTTTTACATACATATTTCTTGACAGCTCACTGTTATGACTTGATACAACAGATCAAGCTAATACAGTATTAACTTAAGGGTGGGGAGATGGATCTAGTTTTCTTAATCACTTTCCAAATATGCAAATTATGAACCCTGATATCCAAAATTACTTTTGCAGCTGTTGTTGCTTATTCAATAAACACTTTTCAAATCTACCATTTAAGAGAAAAATTAACAGAAAAATAAATTATGGGGAAAATTGCATTCAATATATTGATAAAATGCTCATAAATTTGCAAAGATATGAGAAATAAAACTCAGCCACCTACCTGGAACTTGCAGGATAAACACAAGTCGAACTTGCGGCTGGAAAATCACCAAAAAAATTAAAATCAGTGATTTTTTTAGTATAAATAAATAAATATGAAAAATAATTGGTAAGAAATAAGATTTAGAAGGAAGGAACTTACTACTGGGAGCAGTTTGACTCTGAGTAGCAGCACCTGCAAAATCACAGCTCTGCGCAGTTTGACCCTTCCTCTGGAAATAACTGTTGACAGCATAGCTGCAGTGATCTTTGACGGTGTTGGGCTGGTAACACACACCGTTTTGGAGGATTGGACTGCAGTCAGCTCCAGCTCCGCAGGCATAGTCCAGTGCCTTCTGAAGTGTTGGATCACCGACTCCATCTTTGCATACGCAATAAGTAGCACCTAAAAATCCCAGAAAATCAGTTACTTCACACTAAAACCATTTTAATTAATTCATGACCTTTTTTCTTCGGGTTTGTGATGGTCCTACTCCAAGGAGCTAATATCGTCTAATCCTTAATTATCATATAAAAAAAAAAAGAAAAAAAAAGCAGAGAACAGAAGAAAGATCGAAACTTTATGATTTGGGAGGAGTTTTTGCTTGATTGGAAAAAAGGGGTTGCCATGATTTGTAGTTTTCTCATGTCAGATTGGGAAATTAAGAAGAAAAAAATAAAAGAGGATAATAATCGAAGGAGCTTACTTGAGTGGCCAGTGAGGGCTAATAAGATCACAATATACACTAAGGCAGCCATGATTGATGCAGGATTGTAGAGAGAGAGCTGGTTGAACGAAAGAAGAAACAGAGAGGGTGGGGAGAGAGAGAGAGAGCTGTGGAGAAGGGAGATTGGAGATTTCTAGTAAGCAAAGCAATAATATGAGATGGACGGTGGGTGTGTGTATATGATATGGTTTTTAAACCTTTTTTTATATATAATTAAGATTTGTTTTTTACATTATGTGGCGAAATGCTATTCAATTAGTACTGTTTTATATTTATTTGTTTAAAGAGTGTTCTGGGGAGATGAGCAAGCAGAAGCTTTGGTCATGTACATGAACTGTTGTGTAAGACCAGACCATCCAAACGGTCTTAAACTGGCCTGGTTGATCAAAACTTAACCCCAACAGGATCTTCTCCAGATCCTTTTTGGTGAGAATTTTAAAAATTTGTAAATCGTATCCATTTATCGTATATTATGCAGTTAGTTTTTGTTAAGTACTGTTTATTTATAATTTTAAATAAAAATATTTAAAATAATTTTTGATAGTACGATATATGATAAACAGACACAATTGACGGATTCCAATGATCCGACAAGGACCCGGATTCAACTTTACCCAACCCGGGCCCGCCCTTAGAGGTTCCATGAAGGGATAGAGTGTTGTATAGCCTTGTGTTGTCACGGTGAGCTAGCACTGGAGAACTTGGTACTAGTCTATGGGGATCGGGGGGCCCACCATTCGTGGTTCCATGGAGGGATAGATGGTTCTTTAGCTGTGTGTTGTCACAGTGAAGCTAGCACCGGGGCAGAGGCGTCAGCATCTCATATTTTGGCACATTGCAACAGCATCTCTGTTGCGAGAGAGATGGCTCTTTACACTGGTGACTTTATTTCTTTTTGGAATTCATGATTTTTTATGTTTCTGTGACATCTCAAACTAATAACATTACGTTGAATGTTTTTAGCTTTTACGCGTTATATAACGTTATTAATTTGAGGCACCAGAATTACATTAAAAAACATGTAAATTTCTCTAGTACATGATGTTGAATTCAATTTGCTACTTTAAGTTTCCATGTTCGATTCAAAGTTTGTTGAGAAAGTTTTCAACTACAAACCTTAAAAGGGTAGGCATATATTTGTCGTGTTGGATCATCCCAGCTCCTAAAGCCAAAACCTTTTCTCTTTTCCTTTCCCATCTAAACCTTGGCATGCTGAAATTATGACCAATATATGTTAAGTTTTGACAAATGCACGTCATATTGAAATTTCCATCAAACACATCCCTTTAGAGTTAAAAGTCGAATAGGGGATTTAGGGTACACCAAGCGCACAAGGCGACACAAGAATAATAGTCGGAACATGTTAAGATTCAAAGAATTCATGGTGTGTGTGTTGTGTTGTACGGTAGGCGACGCAATCAAGACTTCCTCAACATTTATTATTGGGAAGAATGTGAGCGGCAATTGTTTACTTATAACTTATAAGTTGATGACTTTTAGTCGTTGATTTACATGTAGTTCAAATATCAACAGCTATTGAGAATCGTTCATTTGTGGACAGGCAACTCATACAAAATGAGTTAAGCATGTGATATGTATTATGTGCCCTAAGTCTAATATAATATACTAGTTCTCAATTGGGTTTAAGCCCCTCTCTCTGTCCTTAAAAATTGCAGAAAAAATGGCCTTTGGTCGACATATGCGGACAAGAATCTTCACCGACTCATTTTGTAGAGATCTGAAGTATTCGTTTATCGTAAATCGTAAGGTCATTTTTCGTTAGATATTATTTAAATTTAAATTTTAAATAATTTATAACCGTACGATATACGATGAACGAACATAATTAATTGATCATTCAAATTCCCATAAAGATGATCTTATTCCGACGCATGCTTGAACTTGATGGCATGCCCCCTCCCCATTGGATTTGGATCCTCTCCTGAGCTAATGGAGATGATCCTCCTGACCATTAATCATGGGCTGTTGGATTTTTATTCAACGGCTATAATTATTATAACTTTAAAGACATCCCCTTATTTGTAGCCGTTGGATAAAAATCTAACGGCCATTGATTAGTGGTCAGGAAGATCCTCTCCATTGGCTCAAGAGAGGATCCAAGTCCCTCCCCATTCACCACAAACCCAACACACATGTCAGCACGTTAACTATTTCAAATAAAATATTAAAAGAGCCAATGGGTTGGTGCCACGGCACTCACGAGTCACGACACATTCCAAAATAAAGTGTACGGTAAACAATCAGCACAGAAGCCAAAAACCCCAGGCTTTCTAAGTCATCACGGCAGCAAATGCAAATATTTATCTGAAACATTCTAACGCTATCACCACGTCGGTGCTTTGCAAAACATTGACACGTAACATTAATGTATACCGATTACTTTAACTCAATCATCAAAGAAAAGGCTTAAGCAAAGTCAATTTTGATCTGTATTTGGGGGTCATGCAAATACCAAGCCACCATATTAAGTGGAAAGATACTTTGAATTCAGGGAATATTATTTGGAGCGTTAGTAAGAATGGTGCGTAAAAATCTTATTCACGAAAATAGTAAATTGACGTTTCATCTAGTTTTGGTAGGTTTGAAGTCAGTTGCACGTCTGTTGACATATGTTAACAACTTTCGAGCGAGCATGTCGATTGATGTCAATAACTTATGAGCGAACATGCTGACAAATGCTAACTACTCACAAATGCGCATAACAATACATACAAAGACATGAGGCTAGCATCTATCTAATCCAGTGTTCATAAAGGCAATTTGTTGAGCTGTTGGAAGACAACCTTCAAAAGCATCTCAGATTTCCATAAGGCAACACCCAACGCTTTCATTGAGAGGCTTTGCACTTGGTAGAGTTAGCTGACCCACCTTAACCCAAGATGAATTCGCCTCTGCTTATAATGAATTAAAATTTTCGACATCATTCAGTTAATAGCCAACAACTTTATCTTTAAGCAACTGAGGAACAACCAGAGATTCTCATAAAGTTGAATTCATGTTTTATGTCGACGTATTAAAGTCTGATACACGTGCACGAATTCATGATTTCATCGAGTTGATGTTTCTTATGTTCATATTATGATTTCACTGTAAGATAAGACCACTCCTTAATCTATGTGAACTGCATTCTATTACGTGGAACCAAAACCAAAAGGAGAAACACTCGCAAGGCACTTTGAAATGCTGTGGTTGCCTTTATACGACTTTAGTGAATCGAGTCCCAAAAGTTGTTGATCAGGGGCTTCAAATTCCTACCAAACCTAATGAGAATAACCGGACCACACAAAAACAAAGGTAAGATGCTCCGTCTTTTCTTTCTTACAAATGGAATAGAACCTTCAACCATAAAAGGTTCATAATTAATCAAATATTACCTCATACTTTAAAAAATAATAATACATATATGCTTTATAAAACAAATGTGTGTGTGTGTATACCATTTATGCAAAAAAATTTCTATTTTTTTTTAAATGAGGATTAGGTGTGGAGCTCACTCAACATCGAATTTCAACGATCCGAACTGTCTATTTTGTAAGTCTCGATTCATAGATCATCCTTACAAAAATTCAATTCAATATGAAATCATTTGCCTATTTAATTATCAAGATAAAATTTCATTGTTTATTATGTAACAAAGTATTCGTTAATTTTTTTGAACACAATTCTTCTCAAAAAATAAAAAAAAATCTTTGAACCCAATTAGATGTCTTAATATTTCCGATTTGGTTAATATTTTGCAAGGATGATTTTTGAGGTGCAACTTGAAAAATAGACAGTTCAGATCGTTAAAGTTCGATGTGGTGTGGACGCCACAACCAATCTCCATTTTTATAATAAAAAGTAGATATCCCTTTCCTTATAGATTTTCTATATATATATATATATATATATATATATATATATATATTATATGGAATTAAGAGAACAAAAGAAAAACCAAAAAAATGTGTGATCATTTGATCCTTTTACCAACATCCAAATCCAACCATGTGATGATGTTCTCATCCAAGCTGTTTGTTAATCATGTCGGTTTGATCTGTTTGGCCCTACCTCTTGTTTTGTTTAAACAATGTAATTTGCTTGCATAATTCCATTACGCATGCAACATACAACGGTGCCATTACGACAAACTCAAGTCGCACCAACTGGCTTCATAACTCAACTCGTGCAATCGATGAATCAAAACGTGGGATCCATTTTTTTTTCTTTCTCGGAGTGTCGAGACCACATCATTGTGGTTTTTGATGCAAATCGTGAAGCGAAAAATTATGTCTAAATTCTGGTCGCGGGGTTTGATAAACGACTAGGATGGATTGATCCCGACGGGATCCAAAGAGGATCTGATCCCAAAAGTTGACGCACCAGCTAAAATATCGACCAACTGATGTATGGGTTCAAAGTAACATTTTGGGCTTGTAAATTAAAAATGGGCCTAAAAGTTGGAGCGTCTTCTGTCATTTGGGCTTTTAAGAACTTGAAACCAGGCATTCCATCTAAACTGGGCTTTCCACTGTTGGAAACCCAGCACCAGACGTTTTGGACTCTCGCACGTGTGAAGCTGTTACAAGCCCAAAGAATATGCTGCTGACATCACTCATCAGAAGTTCTTAAAATGACCATACAACCCTCCCTCCAGAAATGGACTGCACCACGATTACCAATCCCTGAGGCCGAAGCTTCAAAAACCCTAACTTGCCACACAGCTCACTCTCACTGTGACTGAGCTCCATCAATGGCGTCCCAAATGGCGATCCTCGCGCGGACCCGAGCGCTGGCGAAAACCCTAAACACGAACCCGGGATTCAAGTCCATCACGACCTTCACATTTCTCTCGCAGGAGCCCCAACTCGCCGTCGAGCCGACTCACCCCATCGCCTCCACTCCGCTCCCTCCGAACCCCGCCTCCGGCAGCCCCATGTACAACGAGAACTGGCGGAATCCGGCCCCCAACTCGCCCATGGGTCAGTCCCTGCTACCCCTCGGGTTCCTCAACCAGTCCCCGAGCGCCCGATTCCAGGTCATGTCGCAAAACCTGGACGCGCAGAGCCTGATGAACGAGTTCGCCAATTGGATGACGTCACAGCGATGGCCGGACATGAAGCAGCTGTTCGAGTTCTGGGTTCGGTCGTTGGATAAGAACGGGAAGCCGAATAAGCCCGACGTGAGCTTGTATAACCATTACTTGAGGGCCAATTTGATGATGGGAGCCTCGCCGGGGGAGATGCTGGATCTGGTAGCGCATATGGAGGACTACGGTATCACGCCCAACACCGCGTCTTTTAATCTCGTCCTCAAGGCCATGCACCAGGCCAAGGAGACCGAGGCCGCCGATAAATTGCTCGAAAGGTTAGCTCTTTGGTGGATTTGAGTATGATTCTCGCAAGCTTTCTGTATGTGTTTTTGTTACATTAGTGAAATGATGATTTGCATTGAGTTATAACTTGTACAATTCAATTTGAGTTATAACTTGTACAATTCAATTAATGTTGCCCCCGCAGTTTCTATTATCGGTAGTAATGAAATGAATTTTTCGGGTTGAAGTGCCGATTAAAGGCTTTTGTTTTCTTCACTCGTCTTTCGGAAGGGTCTCCTAGAAAGACATGTTGGCATGAATCAATTTCACTTCAATGTATCAGGATGTTGCAGACAGGGAAGGAATCTCCGCCTGACGAAGAGTCATATGACTTGGTTGTTGGCATGCTGTTACAAATGGACCAGATTGACGCCGCCTTGAAATATATAGATTTGAATTTAAAATCTGGTTACATGCTGTCAATGCCGGTGTTTAGGGAATGTGTACGAGGCTGTGTCAATAAGGGAAAGCTAGATATTTTGGTTTCTATTATTGACAAGTGCAAGGTACATGATTCATACCATAGATATTTAGATCGAGGAGTGGAAAATTTTGCACAATGTTCACTTATGTAAGTTTTTTTTTGGGTGTTATCAGTCAATGGATCAGAACAAAGCTCTTTGCCCACCGTGGAACTTGTGCAACTATATTGCAGAAGCTGCTCTGCAAGATGATAATAGCAAATTAGCATTTCATGCCCTGGAGTTTATGGCCAAATGGATTGCTAGGGGTGAGCAAGCAAGACCTGTTGTTTTTCTTTCCACAGATGAAGGGCTGCTTGTGTCGGCACTTGCAACTGCCGGCAGGACACACAGTACTACTTTACTTGATGCATCATGGGCAATCTTATTACGCTCGTTGCGCCAAAAGAAGGTCCCTAATCCAGAATCTTACCGTGCGAAGATATGTGCCCTTGCATCGCTGGGGAGTCTACAAAGAGCTTTTAGTACTCTTCGTGAATATGAGTCTGCTTATGGTAATTCCGATAAAGAAGCAGAAGAGGAACTATTCTCCCCATTTACTTCATTGTATCCGCTGGTTGTTGCCTGCTCCAAGGGAGGTTTTGGAACTTTGGACTCCGTACGTAGTTCTTTCTTTATTCCTGTTTGATTTAGACACATAATCTATTGAAAACCTTGTCTCTATTTGTGTCTGAGATATCTGGAGGCTGATAAAGATTTAACCTTTGTTTATCTCAAAATTATGCAAATTTATGATGTTTTTGTGCATTTTTAAATATTGCATATGCACAGCTGCCAATTTTTCCATTCTCTTTATGCATCAGTAATGTAATTGCTAGTCCTCGTTAAGTAAATCTTTCAGGTTTCTGTAGGTCACTGTTTAACAAACTGAAACTTGTTATAATAAGAGCAATCCAGAAAAGAAGAAATAGTAAATGAAAATATATCTTGCAATTGTCTGTCCGGGGAAGGGGGGTCAAGGAGTGTGCTTCCAGTTTCGGTCCATTACCCCATCATATATTTTCCTTTGTGAATTTTCTTTTGCAGCTTTTTAACTTGAAATATATTGATATTCCCCAGGTGTATTATCAATTAGAAAATTTGAGCCGTGCAGACCCTCCATACAAATCTGTTGCTGCATTGAATTGCATAATATTAGGTTGTGCAAATACCTGGCAGATCGAGCGTGCTTACCAGACCTTTGAGGCAATTACTTCCACATTTGAATTGACCCCTGATATACATTCTTACAACGCTCTCATGTATGCTTTTGGAAAGCACAAGCAGGTAAGTCTCTCTCTCTCTCTGAGGCCCCTGGAGTGATTCCAGTTATCTTGAATTAACGTTTAAGTTTTCTGTGTCTTTGCTTCTTCTAAGCTATCTAATTTTCGCTGCCCAACTCTGTCCTACATCATAACATCTTGCTGAACAAGTCGTATGGTTTTTTGGCAGACTTTTGAAGCTTCAAGAGTATTTGAGCACTTGGTTAGTGTGGGCGTCAAACCCAATGCAAAGTCGTACTCGTTACTTGTAGACGCTCATCTCATCAACAGAGATCCAAAAGCTGCGGTCTCGGTGATTGATGACATGGTAACTTCATTCTTCATGTCATTGATGGTGTAACCTTGTCCATAGTACATAATACATAGTTTGCTGCCTCTATAAAGAATATAATAAATGTTTGGGCAGGTAAATGCTGGTTTTGAACCAACGAAAGAACTGCTGAAAAGGGTCAGAAGAAGATGTAGGCGAGAGCTTGACTACGAGAGTGATGATCATGTGGATACCTTGGCTAAAAGGTTCAAAATTGTGATGGGTTCAGAGAATCGCAGGGACTGGCTGTTTAATCTCAATTACAGCACCGGATATGCCTAAATGGTAAGTAAATGTTCCTTTCTGAAATGAAAGATATCTGTTCCGTTTCCATATACCTTGCATCACCTTTTTCTATGGTCTCTTGCATCAATCGCGTTTCTGATTGATGATTGTTTTTCTGCCTGCTGTATGATTTGATGAAGCTCATTGGATACGAGATCCAGCTCTCACACTCGTATCTTCCAGTGTAAACTTTCTTCCGAATTTGTAAATTACCTCGGACAATCTCCATCGAGTCTTGGCAGGATCTTTGCTACGATATTAGCCTCCTAGTTCCTCATTGAGTTTTTTTCTTCATATGTAATCTTTTTGTGCTTTTTGAGGGAAAATGAAAGAGTAGTAAATTGTTGCCAATAATTGTAGGAAAAATGTTTCTTGTTTTGTGCTCAATGGTTTAGTCTCAATTTTTTTCTACAAGATGTCTCAGCCATTTCTTTTTGCCGTCATTTTTAGCGTATTCGTTAAAACCTTCAGAATTGTTGAAAGGTGCTTGTAGCTCAGTTGGTTAAAAGTATTTATCCTTGCACTTTGATGTTCCAAGCTCGAAACCCCTCTCGCCCGATATTGCTTGATGAATTGTTAATTCGGAATTTAAGCGCCAAGTGCCGGGCTACTATTACAACAGTGATCAAATCTCTTCGGAGATCACTTAAAATTTTGGTAACACAAGATGTGAAAAACACAACAAATTCAAAATCTCCCGATGCTTTCGACTCGATTCGATGTCATTTCTCAGAGCTTTTATTTTCTCACTCAAAGCATCCTCCACAGAGCCTCCAATGGCTATAAATCTATGATGTAGAAAACCAAGAGAGCAATGATTGAAATGTATAACAAGGATATGGGAAATAATTGTAGACCTTCTTGTTGAGCATGTTGAAGATGACATTTAATAAATACCTGATAAAAAGCAGAAAAATAAAATTATGAACATCTGCATTGATTTATTGGAAATAAATAATTATCCTCAGAAATTAATGAAAATTAAATATGAATGCTTGCCACATGAAAATGAATGAAAATTCAATCCAACAACTCAAACGAATGAAGTCAACAAAAAGACCAGGAGAAACTTGGGCTTTACTCCAAAAGCCCAAAAACAAGGCCACTTCAATTTCCAGAGATCGTTTTGGATCGAAAAGGTTAACCTAGCCAAGAAAAAGTGAAAAAAAACAGAGCGTAATTTGCTTTGGCTTTCACTTTCACTTTCCAAATTCAGTATTCCTCTTGAATATTTCAAAATTTGTTGTATTCAAAAAATAATTGTATAAAATCGATTGAATTAAAATGGAAAGGAGTGGTGGCAAAGGCAGGGAAGAAGAGGAACAAGACGGCATGTCCGTACACTCTCCTTGCAAACCTCCCCCTTCCTCTGCTTCTTCTCTCCCAAAGGTCCCTTTCTCTCCTCTCTCTCCTCTCTCTCTCTCTCTCTCTCTCTCTCTCTCTAGATTACACACACACACACACACACACACACACGTATACATGTTGATTTTATTTTGTTTTAAATTTGATGGTGAATGTAATAGGAGCAATCACAGGTTGAATTGGAGCTCAGACTGTTTGAAGCTCTTGAAATTTACCCTCCCGGAAAATTACAAGGCAGGTTTTCTCTAATTAATGCTCATATTTCAGTTTATTATCTTTCGATTTCTAGTTTTGGTTTGTTATATATGTGACAATTTTATGTAAATTATCAATTTTGATTGTAAAACGGGTGGTTAATTACCATCTTTAATCTTCGTATGGAGAATTTTTCACCCAGAAAATGCAAAGAAGTCATTTTTTTTTTGTGGTGGTAGGAAAAATTCAGAAGTATAGTAATTTTTTTACCAAATCCGAATTTCGAATTTGATGGTTCAAGTCAATATAAGGGGAGTTATAATAAATCAACATTCACATTGGACCAAAAATTATGTGCATGAGTTAATGCATGAGGGGTGATTAATTAGGCAATAATACAATACCGTTTCCATTTTGGGGAATGCTAGGATTAGTCGCCCACACACCCACGAGTGACTGTTTGTGGAATACTAGGATTAGTCGCCCACACACTCGCGAGTGACTGTTTGTGGAATACTAGGATTAGTCGCCCACACACCCGCGAGTGACTGTTTGAGGATTAGTCGCCTACACCCGCGAGTGACTGTTTGAGGAATACTAGGATTAGTAATTCTTCCTTTTTTGTTCGTACATTATCATGTTATTTGGAAATATACAAGCAAGCAAAGTACATATATGAGCAATCAGCTACTTGTTTGGGCGCAGGCATACACCGTCATTTCGTGCTTTATGGTTTAATGGAATTTCTTCGTAGAAGGTTTGTCCCACTTCACGTTTCTGTTTATTGGTTCATATTACTTATTCTAAAAAGCTTCCATTTTCTGATGCATAGCCTTACTCATTGTCGTGTTGGTTTCACAGCTTTGATCGACACTTCTCTGCTGACGAGGTTCTGCAATTGCTAGAGAGGTTCTACAACTTGGAAATGCTGGTATCTAATTTTATCATTCAGTTTTTCCATATTTCTGCGCTCTTTATCTTATGATGGAACTGTTAAACTTAAATACCCATGTTCATCGGTAATCAACACTGAACGTTCACAGTGCCACTTGCAGAATATGGATGTAAAATAACTAGAAGCTTCATATTTAGGTAAAACAACTCTAGAAATACAAAATATACGCTCATCTCTGCACTGCATTATAGGTGAATAGGTACTAAATAGCTGCGTTATTCGAGTTCGAGGCATACATTCGGTGAAAGGGTAGGCTTGAGGAAACATTTGGAATGGGGTCTCGTATGCGGAAGTTTGATGTGAGACTTTAGATAAACAACTACTGAAATTACTTCTAATGAAACATTCAAATGGTCCCAAGGGACTAATTATGTGCATATCTCTTGTTCCTCTTTAGACTTACTGAAATCTACATATTTTACCATTTTTTCCCTTGAATTTCAGAAACCAGACGACGAGGAGATGGATTTCCTGAATCGCGAGGAAGAGTTTTGCCTGCCTCAAAATTTCTTCGTCAAGGAAGAACCATAACTGATTATTTTTGTATAGAATTATATCTCGTTCGTACGTATTTTGTTTGCTTTAATGTTATGCGATGCCGGTCATCCAGTCTTTTTCCGTGACCATACAATGTCAGGGTGGTTTTTGCTAATATGTATGAACTTGCTTGAAAATCTTAATTAGCATTTGGGGGTTATAGTTATACCTCAGCAGTGGATGTCGATGTTGCGTCACAGTTTTGAAAGGGTATATAAACGGAATTGTTATTGGCACTCCAAAAATCTGATTTTGCACTCCAATTTTTTTGTAATTAGAAAGAAAAATATACTTCTGAGAAGTGTAGATTGAGATTTTTGAAGTGCTAATAACATCCTCTTGACGGCAATTCTGCCTTGGAATTCTTTGCAGTCAGCGTGTTCGTCCCTTCGGTCCATAGGCGAAATCTTGCATGCGACCAGTTATTTGTCTTCTTCTCTCTATCTCGCTTGACGTATTTCTTTTGTGCATTATTTTATCTTTGTAGCTTTGACGAGAATACATTTACGCACTTTTGTTATTGGTAGTGAGCATCGCCACCACAATAATTCAAGTTTGAACGAACTTAAAAAATTCAAGTAACGGGTAAATTAAATCGGATTTATTCAGTCTCAAATAATGAAGTGACAATGCTCACCATCGTTAACAAAATATGTATTGTATAGGAAAAGTCAAGTTTATCTCAAACTTGCAAGACAAGCAAGGGGACTATAAAAGTAAAAGAGAAGATAAAAGGTCTATTGCTTAACATAAGAAGCTTATATTAAAGAACATGTAGCAAAACCATCAATCCAGAAACAAAAATAAGAACAGAAAATTGATCAAATCCTAATCTTCTTTGGAACCTAGAAGGATCAATATCGTAAAAAAATTATGTCTACGTCCTTGAGTCAAATCCCCTCGCGAAAACTGAGTGAGAGAAATGCTAAAGGGTCGCGTTTTGCAGAAGTCTTTCTACTTGCTGTTTTCCGGGCTATTTCAGGTAACCCGATCAATGCTGCAAGATTTACTGTGTTTTATCCAGAGTAACAGTTAGTTAGTAGCAATTGATTATTACCGATTAAGCCCCAAAGAAAAAGATAATAAGCACTTACCTTATCAGTTGCAGATTCGGCGGCATGTTTGGATTCTTCACCTTTGAAGTTGTCATCACCTGCACAAAAGCACCTTCCCATTAAGTCTTTTTCATCTGAATTATGATTCAGAACAGAAACTTCTACCATGCCGGTGCCTGCGCAGAGATACGGGCACCTTTGTATGTGTACCTACGCATGCTTTCGGTCACATACTACCCTATAAGTTCATACAGTTTTGATACCTGTATCCATTCACCAACAGCATGCCCGTTGTTGTTTCACATTCATACAAAGAGGAGCTGAAGATAAACAGAAGTCTTTCGAAGTCTTTCTAAGTGTACAGTAAGTTGAAAAGGAAAGTTCCTTTATATTGTTTGGAATTAGGAAGGATTATATTGTAAATGTGTGTTACTTGGCAAATATGATCAGGGTTTTACTGAAAACGTAAATGCATGTTTATCAGGCATCGAGGTATGCTGTACCTCCGTCTTCAGGCAAATCAGAGGTCCAGAGAGTGAGGTTGTCTCTCAACAATTGCATGATAAGGGTGCTGTCCTTGTATGACTCCTCACTCAAGGTGTCCAACTCTGCAATTGCCTCATCAAATGCTTGTTTAGCCAAATGGCAAGCCCTACAAGTATCCGATAACAACAAACATCTCAGGAGTTACTTCAACGAAAATGATCAGATAACAGATGTACATTGATACCTCTCAGGAGAATTCATAATCTCATAGTAGAAGACAGAGAAGTTGAGGGCTAGACCAAGACGGATTGGGTGGGTTGATGGGAGATCTGTGTTTGCAGTGGCTGATGCAGCCTGAGAAAAGACGTGGGAATTGGAGAGCACATCAAATGATAGGCGGTGTAAAGAATGAAACATACATAATCACTGATTAACATCCATTTGTGTTAAAAGTGGTTAAATTAAACATGCCTCGTATCCCTTGAGTGACTGATCAGCTGCCTCTTTTTTGTCCTGATCGGTCTTGAACTCAGAAAGGTACCGGTAATAGTCACCTTTCCTGTAACATGCACGTAACTATTGGTCACAAAAACATTATTAATTTCAAATACAGTATGATGAATGGGACTCACATCTTGTAGTAGAAAACAGTGGCCTCTCCAGAGTTGGAAGAGGGAATCAGGTGCTTGTCTATGATTGACAGAATGTCATTGCAAATCTTGGAGAGTTCCTCCTCCACCTTCACCCGGTAACCCTTGATCAGTTTCACATTGTGCTCATTCCCCTTAGACTCTTCCTTTTGCTCAATGGAAGACATGATGCGCCAAGAGGCCCGTCGAGCACCTATGACATTTTTGTATCCCACAGAAAGAAGATTCCTCTCCTCTACAGTCAGCTCAAGGTCAAGTTTCGCAACTTTCTTCATACACTCAACCATTTCTGCATCACCAAGTAAACATAACAATTCAGAGAGAAACTATCTTGACATACAGATAGTGACTCATTTCCACTAGTTTCAACATTACGCATAAAAGTGTATACATTTGATTCTCCCTATATTCCAAAAAAAAAGGACGAACAAATCCTAAACCGAAACAACAACCAATTAACCATCACTGTTTAGATATCCTTCACCCATTTAAAACCAAATCAAACTAGCCCACACAGCAAAACACACATTCAATTTCGACCAAAAACACGTGTCCGATTCATTTCCATTTTTCAATATTAATCCAAACAATATGTTCCATAATATTTAACAAAGTGATCAAAAATTGATCAAATCTAACAAATAGTACAAAATCATTCAGAATTTTATACAACAAATTCTCTAAATTCGATACAAATGCTGAAACATACACAATCTGATCAATGCCAGCTTTGACACACACACATATATATATATATATATATATATATATAAGTATATGCAAGTATTTATCTAAATAGCATAATCCATGAGATTTAATTCTCTCAAAGTTCAAACCAACACAATGATCAAATAACGGTCGAATAATAACAACTTTGAAATCCTCCAATGCAACAAAAAATGGAACAAAAACAAAGGCATTGCATCCGTAATTCCATACAAAATTCCGTAAGATCCAATACAATGCTGAAACACTCACAATCCTACATATACATATAATTAGAGTGAGGTGTGAGTGAGAGACCTTCGTAACGCTCGGCCTGCTCGGCGAGCTTGGCCATGTAAACCTGGGACTCTCTCTCCTTCTCGGGCGACGACATCGTTTCGTTTCAGAGAGAGAATGATCGTTCGAAGATGATGATCAAAGCGAAGACGATGGTGAATGCAACTGACTGAAATAATAATAATTATAATAATAATAATAGGATTAGGGGGTTGTTTGCTGTTAAACATCGAGCAACTTTCGGGGTGCCCCTGACCAGATCTGGACCGTCCGTTCGGAACGTTTGAAAGAGAGGAGGACACTCGCAGTAGGAACGCAATGAAATGAACGCCCTTGAATACTTGCCCTTCTCTCGGAGGGGCTTTTTCGGGATTTTCCACATCTACCAATGCCAGCATAAGCAATGGAGTTGTGACGTGAGGGATCTTGTTTTCGGCTAAAGCCACGTAATGGCTCAACCGTAATTAGTTATTAAACTCGTTATTTATAAAATTTGAAATTAAGAGATATTTTACTTATAAGATCATCTTCAATTTTTGGGCTAAAAGTCAAAATTTTTAGCTCGGAAAATTTATCTTTTAGCTCAGAAACAACTTTTCTGCTCCAACCCTTCTAGCCTAAAATTTAACTCGGGATTATTAAAGAATGAACTTAGGCTAATTTTTTTCTTAAATTAACTTTAAAAAAATAAATTATGTAGATTATCGTAAATTAATTTTATGAACATTTTAATTTAAAAATATTTAAATTCCGATAACTATTGAAAAATCACTAAATCTTTCTACAAAGCCCTATGCAAAAAATACATTAAAACAATTAGTTGCAAAATAATATTATGTACATAACAAATAAAATATTAAGAAAAAAACTCACAACTTATATGGCGCTCCTTCCACTAGCTATGCCAACCATGGCTTTCTCCAAGCTTCATTTCCATAAAGTGCATGATTTGTCGATAGTCTTCCACAGATCGTAAACACCACCACCAAGAACTATAGCAGACCGTAATACTAATACCACCAAGAGTCTAAGTGAGTTATAGCAGACCGTAATACTAATAACAATGTTGGTATTTGATTTTTTATTGCACGGAATATTTACACCATGGGGGGTGTGGTCCACAAGTACTAGCCCTTGGTGGCGCCATCTTCGGTTGGCTTATAAAGTCCGAAAGTATATGTTAAGAGTATTTGTGTTGTACACGTACTAGGCTTGAAAATTCAACGTCTGATTTGTGGTGTGCTACTGCTACAACAACAACAACAACAACAAAGCCTTTTCCCACTAAGTGGGGTCGGCCTATGAATCCTAGAACGCCATTGCGCTCATTTGTGTCATGTCCTCCGTTAGATCCAAGTACTCAAGTCTTTTCTTAGGGTCTCTTCCAAAGTTTTCCTAGGTCTTCCTCTACTCCTTCGGCCCCGAACCTCTGTCCCGTAGTCACATTTTCGAACCGGAGCGTCAGTAGGCCTTCTTTGCACATGTCCAAACCACCGGAACCGATTTTCTCTCATATTTCCTTCAATTTTGGCTACTCCTACTTTACCTCGGATATCCTAATTCCCAATCTTATCCTTTCTCGTGTGCCCATACATCCCACGAAGCATCCTCATCTCCGCTACACCCATTTTGTGTACGTTGATGCTTCACCGCCCAACATTCTGTGCCATACAACATCGCTGGCCTTATTGCCGTCCTATAAAATTTTCCCTTGAGCTTCAGTGGCCTACGACGGTCACACAACACGCCGGATGCACTCTTACACTTCATCCATCCAGCTTGTATTCTATGGTTGAGATCTCTATCTAATTCTCCGTTCTCTTGCAAGATAGATCCTAGGTAGCGAAAACGGTCACTTTTTGTGATCTTCGCTAGATTGCTCCGGTCATTAGTGTGGATAAGTATATAAATGGATAGAGATAGGAAAGCAAACACAAGATGTACGTGGTTCACCCAGATTGGCTACGTCCACGGAATAGAGGAGTTCTCATTAATTGTGAAGGGTTTACACAAGTACATAGGTTCAAGCTCTCCTTTAGTGAGTACAAGTGAATGATTTAGTACAAATGACATTAGGAAATATTGTGGGAGAATGATCTCGTAGCCACGAAACTTCTAAGTACCGGAGTGTGGTATCGTCTTGACTTGCCTTATCTGTCTCATAGGTAGATGTGGCATCTTCTCTGGAAGTACTCTTCCTCCATCCAGGGGTGGTATCTGTAACTGGTGGAGATGCACAAGGTAATGTATCAATTTCACTTGAAGCTTACTTGTAGTTTCATGCTTGGTCAAGCGAGATACAAACCATGTAGTAGGAGTCCCCCAAGTCGCCGAGCTGGGGGATCTGCTGAAAAATGTGACAGACAAGGTAAGCAATCATAGCTCCGACTGATTGTTCACATTCTCCCTATCTTGCAGGCAGCATGAAGGATAAAGAGAAGAAAAATGAGGAGAGATGATATGGGATACTTTTGCTTTTGAAGAAGTAACTTTCCACAGGCTTATTCTTGAACTGGGCTGGAGGGTTTTCTGGTTTCCTCCAGAGTATAAGGCCGACTGAAGAATTTGAGGGTCAAAACAAGTCCATCAAATCTAGAGTACGTTCGACCCTGCTGATATGGGATACTTTTGCTTTTGATAGAGTAGTGGATGTATCGGCACGTGTGCTGTTACGCTTGTCTCCACATGCTTCCTTGTATCCTTCTCACTTGCCCTATCTGTTCCTCAGTCAGATGCGGTATCTTCCCTGGAAGCATAAGATGTTGAAGATGAGTACTCGAGAGCAATGCCAAGTAAGTAATCAGGTAAGGGGTTCCAGGCAGTCAGTTCCTGGCTGGAAGCTTGATTCCAAGTGCTGACTGATTGCTCTCTTTCTCCTTGTCTTGCAGGTAAGAACAAGGCCAAAGGAAAAGACAGGGAAAAAGCATGATATGGGATACTCTTGCTTTTAACCCTGATGATATGAGATATTCTTGCTCTAGTATAGCTTGTGGTGTGCTACTGCTAAGCTTGCAAATTCGTCATGTGATTTGTGTTGTCCATGTACAAGGGTTGCAAATTTACCATATGCAAGGGAGCAAGTTGAGGTATCAATCTCAAATCAAAGAAAGAAGGGAATTTTTTAACATTAACAAATTGCTTCCAGTATTTCCCAACTCAGCACCTTTTATGATCACACGAAAATGTGTCCAAACTCTTTGATTTTTGGACACAGTAAGGATTTGTTCTTACAAATATTAAAATGAATAAACAAATAAGAAGAACAAATTGCACGAAGAAAAAAAAAACGGATGAATGAATTGCTACAAACGCCTTAACACAAAAACATACGAGTTGCAGCTACTTCTGTGCGAAATATTCTACTCTACAGCTTCCACATGCTCACTCCAGTAAAGACTCATGAGCGCCTTCGACGATCTTCGGATTCTGATCACAAATCACATTTTCTTGCCAGATCATAATCTGCTAATGAACACAAAAATGACAGTTAATTCGTGATTTACCCAAACCCCACATCGCTCCTCGCGCAAGTTGAGGCTCGGTGAAAAATACCCTGCAACCGTTCTAAACCGCCTACGTCCAACGGCTGATAACTTAGTGCCACTAAAATCAAGAGACAGGCCTGCCTTGCGCAAGCCAAATTTGAATTTTCGAAAGACGAGAGAAGTTACCAGAGCAAGGGAGGAAAAACAATTGTACATGTCCGGAATGATGGCTTCCGAGGTAAAATGATCATTTTTTTACGAAGGGCTTTTGGCAAACGAGTAGTCGTTGGTCACTTCCATTCTGAAGGTCAATCACCCTTGCTTCCCAACGTATTTGTGTGGCAAACACGCGCGCCATCTCTATAGCTCCCACTTTATCACAGAGAACAACCCATCCCTGCCAAACGGCCACAAATTCATGTCCCAAAGTGATCAATATCACGTATAACACGGAAATATTAAAGGTTAACAATATAAGCAAAAGAGGAAAATAAAAATACCTCAGGTCGCAGAATCCGGTCCATCTCCAAGAATAAGTCCATCATGCTGCACCTCTCTGAAGAGAGATGTGAGAGCAGCCCATTTGCATGCAACAAATCATATGTTCGAGGATATGTAGGGAATGGTTCGCACCTGTACCGATAGATAGATCATGACAACTCTACTCAAGAAATTTATATTGCAGGCACAATTTTATAGAAAGGGGTAGAGCATAGGATATAAAGAGCACAAATGAGTCCTAGTTTTTTTACGTTCAAAGTTTGTCAGCCTTAATTAGAGTTAACCATTCTCAAATTTCTTTTTCCTCGTATAAACAGTGCATTTGTGCCACACAGAAAAATCTTCTGGTATCAAGTTAGTCAGAGTTTCTGAAGAGACTGAAACCGACTTACCAGTCATGCAAAACACCAGCAAAACCTTGATCTAGAATGAGAGGAAGTGTGTTGGGAGCATTGACAGGCACGACATTCATCACCCACACTGATTTTCTTTCCTCCAGAAAAGCAGCATTTAAACCCCCATAGTGAGCACTCATGTCCATCACATTGCGTAGCATGTTGAATGGAGGTAATGGGTCTTCATCGCCTGGTCTCTTCGGATGGTCGGAAAATATCAAGGGTGTAAGCAAAGACCAATAGTTCTTCAGAGCTGATCTCCAGACCTGTAAGTCTTCAAAGAAATCTTCAGGTTGAACTCCTGCAAGGGTAAAAGGGTATTAATACGCTGGCAGAGCACATGAAGCGCAGAACTGCATGATAATGGAACAATACTTTCCATGAACTTCAAACTCAGCTGAGCTCAATCGATGAGGAGTAGAGGACCTATTTCGGATTGGAGCCCAGCGTTTGCTGGTGGTCCCACTTATACATGATACGAGAGGCTTATAATATGATCGAACGTCGTGCCCTTCATTACAAACTGGTAGAGCACCCTGCTTGCTACAATAAAGCACAGAAAGAAAAACATTACTAATGCTCTTTTCAGTGGAAGACAAATGAGCGGAGCTCTTGGAATACACTAGCTCAATAGTGCAATTCAATGCCAAAGCTTTAAACAGTACTGAATTTTCAAATGTCAAACTAACAATTATCCACAAGAGATCCTCACCGAGATGTATAGCAATCAGAATCCACAGTTTTCTGCCAGATATAAGTTTCATATTGCTGAGCTTTTAGAGTCCAACAGACTTTCAGGGTCAATTCCTCCATTGTTGTGACCATGCTATTCTTCATGCTCAATGAACTTCCATATGGTTGGCTTGTCGATGAGGTTAAAACAAAGTAGCCTCCGGGCTTGAGTACCCGGTCAACTTCCAAAAGCAACATCCAATCTGATTCAAGAATTAATTAAGGATCCATGAGAGGAATGGTATTCGGAAAAAGCAAAGGGCAACTCCAAAGGAGAAATATGAGCAATGAAAATTCCAGTTACCTTTTTTGTCCCAAACAATACCGCATTGAGCACAATGAACCATTTCAAACGACAATGCTGGATATGGAAGCTGTCTTGTAATGAAGTTGCCAATCATTGCTGGAAGACCTCTCTCAAGGGTCAACTGAACTTGACTGCCAGTTGCCTCATATGCCGCAATACAAATAGCCATTACATTCAGCGATACTAAATGAGCTCCAAAACTACCAAAACCGCAACCAATATCCAGTACAGTTTGCACCTGTAGTTTAACGTAGATATAATTAAAATAAATCTTGCACAAGTCGGACTTTACATGTGTCACAAACAAGAAGCAAAAGTAGCATGGTTTGTTTGCTTCAGGCACAATCTTAAATTTTGGGCTATGAGACAACAGCAGAGATAAGTGTTAACAAATTCTAGCCTCTTTGAAATCTAAGAGTCACACTGCCCAAGAGAAGTAAAAATTGATAATTACAACTGTAATTCACAAAGAAGACTTACACCGGCTTGAAGAAGGTCAGAGTCACTTTTCAAACCTAGCATCTTCGCAATTTGAAGAGAATAATCCTTGACACCATCAAAAATCAGACCATCCTCAGAGTGAAAGGCAATTTGATTTTCTTCTAGCAGCATCAACCTAAATATTTTGTCAAGAAGTTAAAAAATAATTATGTACAGAAATAAATATTCACTCGCAACAAAAAATACGTAAAAACTAATTCAATTTGTAAAGAGTTGAGAAATGTAAATGTTTTAATTCACTGTTGAGACATCACTATTTAAAAGCGGCCAAATATATAGCTTTAACCGCGAAGCACCTTTTGGTCATGCTTCCAGATGAAAGAAATTGGTCTTTGGTTATCTTCACGTTTGCACTCCATATCACATCCCTACCAGCTGGCCACCTCAAGGGGATCTTATAATCCTTAGGAGGGCGAACCAGACACCGTTCTATATTTCTTGATACTTCACAATGCCGATCAAACTCCTCCCCATCATTAAACCCAGCTAAAACATTTGCTGAAACATTGTAACAAGGCACATGATTTTCTCTTTCTTTGCCACAAAGGCCAAGCTCTCTTTGTCGACTAGCCCCCAGTGAGAGAGACCGCAGCTCCAGATAATCAACCGCCGCTTGCTCCTTTAGCCTCCTATAGTTTGTATATATGTTGGGTACTGAAGTGGGAGTTAAAGAGTCAAATGTATTTGAAGAAGAGGATCCCAGCACTGCAATTAGTGCGAGTACAATAACACCACACAAGAGTAACCAATTGAGTGGCGGTCTAGGGCCAAAAATGACGGAGAGTTTACTGAACCAGGAGCTTCTCATGTCCAAATCGTGAAACCCCAACTTTAGAATTCCAAAATAACCCCCACTAAATTACGAAGCTCTTCAGCTTAAATCTCCAAGAACAGCGAAAACCATAACCTACCATAACATACAAGCTTGTATATATATTGCCGTGAATCCGGACAATTCCTACAAGCATTGAAACAATAAATTCCACTTCTTCCACAACAACATATGCAATCCTTCGCCTTCTGATCGTGCCATCAGACTCATAAATCAGTCTGTAAATCCATCGGTGATCCTTACTTAGAAACAAAGTCAAGATCACAAGTTCACAACCCAACCCAACACAATTCAGTACTCAATTATGAACCAGAAAATTCTAAACCTTCCCACGGCGAATTTAACGCCAAATTCGTAAAGAAACGGACAATGACAAGTGTTGAGCTAAAGATCAACCTGCAACAAAATCCAAAGATCCACAACATCAAATTCCTAACAATAAATGTCCCTAAAACATAAATTCCCATTTGGGTGCTGAGAAAATTACAAGTAAATCCCACAACAGAATCTACTGAAAAGATTCCAAATTCAATTCTCAATTTTCCACCCTTTTCCCAGCAACCAAACAGAGCATTAGCTCAAAAATAAATGCCATGACTTTCCATTTTTACAGATCACTTACCAATCCCAGATCCCGAAATGGAAAATCCAAAAACTTTCAACTCAGATCCAATCAAAAGCAAAATCAAATCAATCATCCAACATAGAACAAAAAGGAATGAAATCCAAAAAAATATATCGAATTTAATAACGAAAACAGAAACCCATTTCCCAAAACTGATAATTATTAGGGTTTTGGGGAAATGCTTACCGGTTTTGGGTTCGTTGAAGGGTGGAGATTCAAAGCCTCAAAACAGAGAAAGAGTCTATCTTTTAATGTGAGTCCAAATTTATAGGAATTCTAGTTGTTTTTTTTTTTTTTTTTTTTTTTGTGAGTTCGTGTTGGAGTTTAATTTATAACTCGATCCTTAATCAGATCCAGAGGGTCGCTGATTTAGACAGAAAACAATCATTAAATTAATTAATTTTATAACGAAATTGAATTAATGGGAAATCATTGTTATTTATTGTGTCTTTCACTTTTTTAAAAAAAAATTACTTTTGGTTGTTGGTTGTTTTATAACTTTTATTCCTACGCCATGACGTAAGCAAACACTAGAACTAAGCGTCGAGATATAAAAAGAATATAATTGACGGCTGCGATTCAACCGTCACGGTAACTGGATTAATTAGTTTTAATCACTATTTTTCATTGCTAATCATACTCCATTTGGCTAATTACTATCTCCCAGAAGAAGATAATCCTCCACAATAATTCCAATTTGTTTTTACTATTTATTTCAAGCACGTCGTTGTCAAAATGTTTCCTGACTTCCTTTTTTTCCCGGACGGAAAAGAAAATTACACGTCACATCTATTCGGTGCAGTGCAAAAATGGAAAACGGTTGCGTTTGGAAACCAACCAACCCCATATGGACAAACCAAAAGAATCCCAGCCCTCAACCATTTGGGATTGATTGTGGTCGTTTTAAGCGTTTCTGTTATGTTTGACAGAAAAATTTATAGTGCTAATGAATTTAAGAAGTCTTTTTTTCTAAAATATCACCTAATAAATCATAGTAAGTGGCCTAGTGATAAGGACGCAGACTGCGACTCTTCAATAAATAAAAAATTATGAGAGGTCAGGTTCGATGCTCCTAGTTGGTGAGTGTAATTGACTCTAGCCACGGGTAGGATGAAATTTCTCATAGTTTTTCCAGACCCTGAATGAGTGGATAATCGTAACTTGTTAACTGTTGTCCTCCTTTTTAAGAATATTGTTTCTAGAAAAAGTAAAAATACTTTAGGGCACCGTTTGGAGATTTATTTGGGCCATATTAGAGATTGTATCTAGAAAAGGTAAAAATACTTTGAGTACTAAAAACGTATTTTATTACGGTTGGTAGAAAAATCTAACAATGTTCAATCGCTTATGGGTCAATGAAACATTTTTTTTTCAAAGAATCACTAGGAAAAGCACATGAAGTTTGTATAAAAATTTCAACATGTTTTTAATAAAAAATATTTTTGCATAACCGGGTTTATAATTCTTTTCTAAAAAGGGACCGGTTGGTGTCCACCTTTACAGAGTTCGAAAAAGTTCTCAAAGGAATTTTAGCCTCTCTTTGTCCAACATCATGTGATTCACTAATGTCAGAAATCGAACTCAAAACGTGTCGCATAGAATGTGCCTAAAATTGAAATTCATCTCAACCACTAGGTTAGCCAATGAGCTTAACCGGGTTTTTTTCAAAACTAAAATAAAATAAGGAATTGGGTAGGTGTTAGCTGGTAACCAACTTTAATGGTTACCATCGTATTACTTAATAAAATAAGAAAACTTTAACGAAAAACTCCCAATATTGTTCACTTTAACGAAAAACTACATTTTTACACTAAAAAGTCAATCTCCCTTTATTTTGTCCTTATCGTTAAAACTTCAAGGGCGCATTTGTTTGGCCTCTTTAAGTCTCACTGGACTGGACTAAGTTAGGTAGGAGTCTTAGCCCGTGTTTGGCGCAAACAAAGACTGCCTTTAATGAAACTAAGTCGGACTCGCACCGACTAAAAGCTTCACTAGCTGTTCTTAGCTGGTCCCCCCGAAAACTGGCAGATTGCTAATCCCGTCTCTAGCGCCCACGTCGTCTGCAAGCATGCATCCCATATCTCCTTCTTCCCGTGAACCCAGTTACCAAATCATGCCTTCCACCCTTTTCTCCAGTCACCAAATCTGAAACGGCTTTGCCCATTTTGTCCCGCAAACCCAACCCCCTCTTTGTTTCAGAGATGAATTCATTCGGTTAAGCTTCCAATAAGCTTAATCCACACCCTACACAACACTACAATTCGAAGATTAAACCTTATAAATCCCAAATATAGAAAATATCAAAATCTGCAATAAACCTAGAAATCTATTACCTTGGGTTGCTGTGCACTTCTCCAGAAATCTGTAAGCAAAAAACGAAAGACCTCCAGAAATCCACAATGCTCTTCTCCAGAAACCTAGAAATCTATTACCTTGATTTGGGATTTTTGTGAAAAAAAGAGAGCTATCTCTGGTTAGAGGAACAAGAAGAAAGACTTGTTGGTCTTTGATCCAAATTAGGTGCAAAATGCATAGCTTCCTTCGTTGAAGAAGAAAACAGGGAGAAAAAGGGGAGAAAAAAGAGAGATGAGAGGGAGACGGTGTGCCGAAGAAAACGAGGGAGAATGGTGGAAAAATGGTGGATGTTTCCTAAAAAAAGAAAGAGAATCCAAAAAGAAAAAAATAAATTAAAAATAAAATAGATAAAATATTAATAGATACATAAAATATTGATAGATATAAATATAATATTATAGTTTATTAATTAGTCTGCTTCTTAGTCCGACACTACACCAAACACTTCACTAAGCTAGTTTAGCTTAGTCTAGTCTAAGCCAGTCTAGCTTAATCCCTTAAGCTAGTTCAGTCCAAGATAATTCGGTACAACAAACACCTCCCAAATTTTCAAACATTTTTCATTAGTTTATCTATAAAATAAAGATACGAGTTGTGGAGCTACTTTTGCAAATTTGGAGCCTTTCTAGTTAAGAAATATATTATTTTTGTTGCCAAACCTGCAGATCCAGAGTGGTGCAGGTAGAATATTAGCTGTGACAATCGTAGTGGGTTAAGCCCACGGTTTCTGTTTTTTATATTTTATGCCCGAAGATTTGCTCTACTAGGGATTAGAGAGAAGATTCTTGCTCAAGAAAAAAATTGACAGCTTTAATTCCATGTGGCTCTCAGGCTTTATTCTCTGTCTGTGTAAATAATGCCCCTGAAAAAACAAAACTATATAAATAATTTCATCCAGAATTTTCAGACAATTTCAATCCCATAATCCTCTTGAAAGACTTTATCAGCAACTACTAATAAACAAAATCGATCTGCCCACATTCGAAATATTGTAAGAGATTTATTGAATACTCATTATGTTCTAATATTTCATAATATATATGTCATTCTATTATGTAATTTTTGATAAAATTATATAAATTTTAAATATAAACAGACACGTATTTATACGAAATATGATAAATTTTATGATAAATTTTCTTAAATTCACCTAGTCCACCTAGGCGCTAGGCGCCATTCCGCCGTCCAACTAGCACATAGCGTCTGAATGTGGTGAATAAGTGACATTGGTATATGTCTAGGCAAAAAACAGTACCAGTTTCCCGTCGGTTGAAGCAGGAATGATTCGTCTATGTTTGCTAGCAGAAGATAACTGAAGAAAACCTCCCGAAAACTTTAACATCATCCTTGCTTTCCGCCTTCAAGCAGTTTCCAGTTCCCTGTTCAAGTAATCAACAAACATCCTCTTTGCACTGTCTGCATCAGAAGGTGGTGGTCGCCCACTTAAACTAGTATGCCCTGTCAACTTGATGAAAGTTCGTCGCAGCCTACGAAGTTCTGGAAGGCCAACTGATCTTGAAAGTTCGTCGCAGCACGAGCCAAACACCACAACTCGTACCTGTAACCCTAGATGCTATTCAAAGAATCTACAATTATAATACTGTCTTTTGACACTGATCTATCGACTTCAGATCTTAGCACTCCTCTTAAATTCTTCTCCGCAAGCATATTGGCATAGCTATCATTGCGATCAAGATGAAAGGAAGTCTCATCAATAACCCTAACGATTTGATTTGATCCCGATTCTCTGAGAGCGCAGCCTTTGACTTCCCGTTGCAGGGTTGTCCACAAATCACAACCAATGCCATTTGCAGAAGAATATACCTTCGTCTAAGTGGACAAAATAATTCCCAACTTCTTGAAATTCAGAAGCAACTCTCCAATAGCTGCTGGTTCACATACACATTGTTAACGATAAGCGCGAATCAACCAAAATCACCATCGTTCTGTAATCATATTCCAACAAACAAAGCTATAAACCATATCTGAAAGGGATATCATATTCAGATGCGAGGCGATTTTCGTTACAATATTTTGTTAGGTACTCAAGCCCAAGAGGAAGAACCCAATCTAAAAGACTAGTCCAATAGGTGGGAGGGTCCCAAGGACTTAAGAATCCCTGCACCTCCATAAGTGTAGTCGATGTGGGATCAAGACATTATACCATCCTTCAGAAGCCGGCACCTACGACGGCCCTTACTCTGGTAATTTTCACTCTTAATGGCAGCGCACCATGTGGTCGTCCCGTTAAGGTAGCCATTTCCAGATCGCTCCCTCCGCAGCATCAGAAACCTAAGCTTTGATACCAATGTTAGGAGCCCAAACCCAAAAGACTAGTAGAATAGTTAGAGCACCCAACGAATTAAGAACCCTACACCCCTACACTCCATAAGTGTAGTCGATGTGGGATCATACCATATTTCAGTTGTAGTGAAATTACAATTCAATCGGCATTCTCGGAGCTGGTAACGAACACGAAATCAGAAAATGAGATGAATTAAAAAACAAAACTATAAATTATCAATTCTCAACCAGTATTCAAACAAAGCCTCCCACTTTCCACTTTCCAGACTGAAAACCTTAATTAACGATTAGACCGAACATACAAGCACTCTCTACGGAAATTAATACGAAAACAACAATTAAAAACCCTACAAACTGAAGAATCGACAAAATTAACTCAAATAAAACGAGATTAAGAAGCGATTAATTAACAAAGCATTAATGCATAAGCACAAAAATGGAAGAAAGCGAGAAATACGGAGCTTGAAAAGTACATGTTCGACGAGAAGAAGAAGACGATTTCAGATGGAACTGGAAGGAGTCAAACGACTCAAACAATTCGGTTTGAAATTGGAGACAGAGAGTGAAGTCGCACGGAAACGCCAGAGGAAGAAGGGATTCGGGAAAAGGCCAAACGACGTCGCTCCGATGTATTTAACATTTCAAACAAAATTACCCTCTTTTTGGGTCAATTCAAACAAATTATTCGGTTGTGCCATATTTCCACGGAAATTTTAACGAAAAGTTCACAGTACTGTTTATTTTAACGAAATATCATATTTTTACATTAAAAGTCAATTCCGATATTATTCACTTTATCATTTATTTTGTTATTTTCGTTAAATCTCAAAGTTTTCAAATCATTTCCATTAGTTTTTCTCATTTTCACCAACCCAGACCCCACCCCACCCGGACCGGTGGGAATGTGATTCGGCGGCAGTTTATTTTTTTGAATTTTGATTCGGTACGGCTGCAAGTCTCCGTTTACTCGGACACAATATTTGCGTGGGACGGTGGGAGAAGTAATTGTAACAGTTCATTTCATCTCACGAATCTCGTGGAAAGACGTTATAAAAGCGAAGAAATTCCGTTGTCTTCTCTCAAAATCCTACCGCTATAAAAACCCTAGACACGCAGTTTCCACCGTCCCCTCCACCACTCACAATCTAATTTCCCCCCTCTCTTTCTATCTCTGGTTTTTGGCTCCGACTGGTACGAAATCCCGGTAAGTTTTTCATCCCCTTTTGGCTTCGCAAATTTTTTAAATTTAATTCTCGCACTCTCTTTCCTTGTCAATCTAGGAGCTTTGATTATGTCATGGGATAACATTTCACAGTACGATATTATATTTTAACTTACTTTAGTGTACGGATAGGTAATTTCAATTTGAGTCATCTAGCATAAATATTTGGTTTAATTGCTTGTTTTGATCTCGCTCGACTTCATGTTTTTGAATTTGATGTGAGAAAACTGACAGACGGTGTGGAAACTCGGAGGGATTTTGTGTCTCAATGGAAAGTCATCCCACGCAAGAGAGTGTGACCGGTGTATTTTGATCTCATCTGACTCCACCCTAGTCCAATTTTAGTTCTTCTAAAGAAGATTTTCTATCCTGTATGGGACACCAAATTGGTTTACTTAGCTAACTTTTCTGAGCTTGAGACCAGAATAGGATACAAATTGTTTTACGTCTAATTCAAACCAAAATCCATAAATAGGGTATTTAAATCCAGAAAAAAATGGGATACTCGCGCTAGAATTCATTACGTATTCCTATTTTGATTACCTTAGCTTCTCTATATATACATGCATATGTGTATGTATAGGTTAACAAAAACGAAGGTTTATCCCACAACTCAGAGAGCTCAAAACTCAAACCGTGACAGAAAATATCAACTGCGTCATTGTCCTTGTCTCCCTCCATGGCATCCCCAGCTTCCTCGCAGTCATCTTCAGCGTCCTCGCAGTCCGCTGACAAGTACGAGGGGTTTGATCTGTTGAAGTGTTCGACCGTCCAAGAGGGGAAGAAAGAAGCGGAGGTCAAGTTACCGTTAGGGTATCGATTTAATCCCACCGAAGATGAGATCGTTGTGTACTTTTTGTTTAACAAGATTATGGACCGCGCAATGCCTACCTACGATCTTATAAAAGAGGTTGATGTGTACGAGTATGATCCCCATCAGCTGCCGAATGGTGAGTTTCCGATTTGATTGTTATTTTGTACGACTATTGAGTTCAGTCCTGTTTTAGGTTCAAATCTGATTGCTTATCGTTCTGTGACTCGCAGGTGACTTCAAACACAATGCTGGTTGCAATGCGGCCTATTACTTTGCCAATAGAGAACCGTTTGATGCTAGTGAGGGGAAGATAATTAAGACGGCTGCAAACGGTGGTTACTGGAAGGTGATCGATGACGAATATGAGGTTTTGTTCAAGGATAGTGAAGTAATCGTAGGGTTTGAAGCCGTCATGAACTTCTACGAGGGGAAGGAGCCAAACGGGACCAAAACTCCCTTTGTCATGAACGAATACAGGCTCAATCCGCGTGTGGTACCTGCTCATGTGCTGAATGACAGCATTAGGAATAAGGTACGGACTGTAAACTACGTACAAAAGTTCTTCTAGTATGCTTTTGTTTTAGGTTGTGAATTTTGTCCAAAATTGTTTGGTGGGTGACATTTTTTGTTCTCTTTGTTTCAGATTGAGAGGTACGTGGTATGCCGAATTATAAACGAGGAGGTTTCGAATCAGCCCGTTATCGACTATAAAAAGGAATCTCTGGAGCTTCTTTTGAAATATGCGTCTGCCGGCACTGTTAAAGACGGAGAACCAAAATGATATGGCAGAAACAGCCTAGTCCTTCATTGAAATAGCAAATGCAGCTCCTTTGTTTTGATGTTTTTTCTTCTAGTGTTATATAGATATAACAGAACAGTATGTATACATTATTTTTGGTCTAATATTTGACTTGACGCAAGAGAAAAGTTTCATCGAGAAGTTTTTTAGTGTCACAACTCATATGTTATTACAAATCAACCGGTCAAGAGAGTTCAGAATTCTAGTTAAAATGAATTCGTATAATTGCAAGAATAGACAACCAACAGGTTTTGTGACCGATCTGCACTCATCATCATGTTATAACACATCGAAAGAGTTTACAATTCTGATTTATAAGTATTCAAGCAAAACAACATCGAGAGTTCAATGTAGCATAATGAATCCGTATATAATTGAAAGTCTTCAAAATTAACAAAATATTGTGACCAAATCAACAAACTACGCACGATCTAAAATACTCGGCGAGAACGTTCTCATTTAGATTATGACCTGTAAACCCTAAACCCTAAACCCTCTTCCATTTCTCGCTCCAGCATCTGATGCATCGAGATTTCATCTTGGATATCTAACCTCAAGCCCTATCAAGCAAGGGATTCTTCGTCGGATTCGTTCAAGCCCACTGAAATGCAAATAGGCAAATTCCTGGATCACCCGGTTAGAATGTGGAGAAGAACAAAAGCTGACTCCCTGCCATTATCAATGAAAAAAGGTTGCGTAAATAACAAGACCCAGTAATAGCACACAATTTACCATATAAGTACAGTATCAACCTGCAAAGTATGTATTTGCAGCATAAGACTCAACTTTTCAAGATAAGCAGTCGCATAATTTGATATCGAACAGTACCTGCAAAGTGTGCAATTGATTTGAATTATGAATTCTCAGAACCCCTTTGCAGCGGTATACATCCATGTCATGTTTCTTCTCCCAAAGAATCTCCTCAATCCACAAACGGACCTTTTGAACAAGACCATCAGATATAATGACTGATACATATGATTACTATTCATTTTCGGGAAACTGCAGCAACGAGAAATAAGCATCCACTCTCTTTGAGACCACAGTTTTAGCCGCAGAAATTGTAAATAATTCCTTACTGTTGCTTTTATATAACAGTTTATAAAAAAACAATTGATTTTAGTTGCCAGAACTTCATTGTCCAATCAATTTTCACAGATGAATAAAATAATCAAACTAACAACAATGTAATGATGAATGCTAACCTTTCTGAAAAGTTGGTAACACAGCACCAAATAGTTAACAGTATTTGATTTCAAACAACTCATATCATAACTATTTCACAAGAACACCTTTTCAAGATCAACCTGCCGTGGCTCGGAAATGCATAAAGTTCGGACACCACTATCATGAAGATCACTTGTAGACAGAGCGCGACTTTCTTCCAATAATGATGCTAACTGGGTAGCATGCTGAGAAAGAAAAAGTTTTAAATTATTTTTTTGAGTAAAATTTGAATATTATTAGAAGACCGGTATGAACTACAAATATAAGCAAACAAAAAAATGGAGATGCGCATGACTCACCGTGGCATCATAGGCCCGACAGTCCAATATATTGGACAGGTCAACTTGACCACGGACAGAACGGATGATACTAGCAAGTGAGTTAATACTATGTATTTCCTTCTCCAGTTCCTCCAGAAAATCCGCAGAACCCTCTGGAGAAACCAAATCAACCTTGTTAATAATAATAACATCCTACAACAAAAGGCCAAACTCATAAGATATGAAGAGCAAGCACAATACAATCCAGCATAATAATACAAAGTTGAAACCCGGAGAGAGAGAGAGAGAGAGAGAGAGAGAGAGAGAGAGAGCACTACAATAGAACAGATCATATGAGTAAAACTACCAGTAACGACAAACCAAGTCTCATAAAGCTATCCTATTATACAATCGTCTTCATTTTGCATCCAAAATAAGTCATAAGGAGACCATACTGCAAATGCAATCTGAAGATATGCTTCAGCAAATGAAGATGAGATTCGATGCTCACTGAGCTGATAACGGAGGTTCTTGGCATCCACGACCTGTTACAGAAATTGATGAATAAACCTTTGCTACTAACATAATAAATATAAAATCACATAGCTTTCTGGAAAAAGAACTTAAGAAGCTCAGCTAGTGCTTAAAACACAGAAAACAGCGGAACCGACAGAACCTAACTAACATACCATGTGCATCTACACTTAGTGCAGCTAAGTAAGCATTTAGCAAGACAAGTTCCAAACTTCAATGGTGCTCCAATACATAATATTATAACTCAAAATCCCATAACCAAATTGCTAGAACTTTAATACAACACTGGCATGTAACGCATCCAATATTAAAACTAACACAAAACTCAGCAACAAACTAGATAAACGAATCAGAACTCACAGTGATACTTGAATCAAGCTTGACAGATGATTCTAGATTTTCATCCAACTCACAGTCTTCGCAACCAGTAGTCTCCAGCAACATACGATCAAGTCTACAACCAAAGAAAACCAAAAACCCACGTCTCAAATTTCATCATAATCACAATCAAAAATAATAAATTTCAATGAAACATACAAATTTCAATATAGTTTTACAAAAACTTTCTTTTGGGAACAAGTTGCTCCAATGCCTGCACCAAACTGTGCTTAACAGTGCAACAAATACCTTTTGCTAACTCCACCCACTCTTCGACAAGCGCACCGCCATCTCCTTGGTTAATCATCGCTCTCTCCACGCCAATTTCCTCACCGAAATCGTTTAGTATCACAGCAATTTTCTTCCCGTGTTGCGAATTCAATATATGATTAACCAGCTGATTAACCCAATTCAAAAACCAACAAAAACACACTCAAAGCTCTACTCTTTTCCCGAAAAATGGAAAAATATAGCAAAAAAAGAAATGAGCTTACGGTGGATTTTCCGGCGCCGAGGTAGCCGGTGATGACGGTGACACAGACCAACACGTCGTCGTCTTTGTGACTAGATGAATTGGGTTGCTGCTGAGAGTAGGGTCCCAGGGGTTGGTCGATTTCAATGGCGAGAGGTGGAGCTTCTTCATCGTCTTCCATTTCCTTTCCAATCCCGGGAAATTCACAGGTTTAGGATCCACCTCAGTTTGAACTTGAATTATGCTGACCCACTGGGCCCATCGGGGTCATGATCTTAGTTTGGGCCTTCATGAGTAGACTTTCTCCATTTCTATCTTCTATGGGTTTTCTTGTTGGGCTTCAGCCCACCTCAAATTTAAAAAATTGTACAATAAAAAGTTACTAACACTACGGTCTTATGGTATTCTTATATAAGTGTGAGATCAAATTCGACTTACCCTGATAAGTTCAATAATACATGGTGTATAGTGTAGTTTAGCCTAAATATTCTCCGATATCATTTTTTAAAACATTAGCCCACGTATCAAATATTAATTTGAACAAATACTACACTTGACCTCAGTGAAAAAGCCGAGAAAGGTATTATATGCCAATTTTTTTTTTTTTTTTTAAAAATAAGCATACATTTCTACAGTATCACCATATGCTGAATGTAATTATAAGATTTAAAGATTTTTTTTTTTTTTTTTTTTTTTTGAGAAATTCTTCTTCAAGTTGATTTCATTGAACCAGTCTCTCTAGGTGTATGGGCTAATTGGTTTAATAAGTAAAACCAAATAAACTCACACACAAAGCAATATCATACTTTAAACTAATCTAAATTGGGATGAGATACTTGAAACCGAGTGAGAGTCCATGTATGCAAAAATGATGTAGGATTAGATTTACATTATGGTCCCTGTTTGGTTCAGATAATTACTTGATGGGCGGAGTTACTCCGCCGGTCTATGAGGATGAGGAGGACAATGCTTGTTCGGAAAACAAGTAGAGAGAGCGGAGATGGTGAGGCCTTTGCATTGGTTCAACAGTTGGGGTGGCGAACAAGAACATTATAATCTATAGATTTGCATAAACTTAAAGCCAAACTAAACTACTATTTTTTTGTCACGAAATCATATTGCCTTAAATTAAAGGAAAATTAATGAAAATGACTTGAAAACTTTGAGTTTTAACGTAAGAACAAAATAAAGGGTAAGGTGAATAGTACCATGATTGACTTTTTAGTGTAAAAATATGATTTTTCGTTAAAGTAAATAGTACCGGGAGCTTTTCGTTAAAGTTCCCAAATTAATTTACTTGCTCGTATGGTTAAAACAAATTGCATTGTTTTGAATTCATCATTCTGAATTAACTTTAGACTCATTTTGAAGTGCTTTTAAAATTACTGAAAATACTTTTAGAGAAAATATTTTCGGGTTCCAAAAACGTTTGAAGTGCTTCTTATAATTAGTGCTTTAAGTACTTTTCCAGAATTTATTTGTATTTTTACTAATGATTGATTTCAAAAATATTTTCACTAAAAACGTCATTTTAAAAAGTACTTTCAAATGAGCTTTTTAATTCCTAATTAAGGAACACACTTGACCAAACAATTTCCTAATTAAGGAACAAATTACATGATAGTTTCTAATCAAATTATTCAATACTTGTTTAATTGTAAACAAACAACTATCTTCCTTAGATTATAGTCCATATTTTATGGAAGAGTATTGTTTTTATTTTTTATTTATATACACAAACGATACTGAAGGAGCAGGAATTCGAACTCGAAACTTAAAGCATCTTCCAAATGTTTACATATATTTCTCACCTATTTTATATCCAAATGATGTGAGATACAGTTTGTCATTGGTTGGCGACGATTAAACCCACTTTAGACCGAAATACCAAAGGTATCCAATATGCGGAGTTAAATATGCATGTCATAGCTGACTAATGAAGATTAATCAAAAGCAGCCACAATACTACAACAATAAAAAACAATCAAGCGTTATCTCATTAAGTAGGGTTGGTTGTATAAATTTTAGAATTTTATTGTACTCGGTTTTATGCTAAGTCTTTCATTACTTTAAATACTCAATATCTTTTCTTGTAGTCTCTTTCAAAGTCTTCTTAGGTTTTTCTTTATCCCTTTTGCCTCTAGCCTCCGTTTCATAGTCGCATATTCTAACTAAAACATCTTCTCTCATCTTATTTTCAACTACGGCCACTTCTACTTTACCTTAGATGTCTTCATTCTTAATTCTATCATTTCTTGTGTGTTCATATATCTAACGAAGCATTATCATTTCTGCTATACTCATTTTTTGCACGCGTTACTTTTTATCAACTAACATTTTGTGCCATAAAGCAACGATGATCTTATTGTCATCCTATAAAAACAGACACAATATTAAACATTATAAATCAATGTCATCATATGTAGGTGTGGCCGTATTCGGTTAGGTAAATGCCATAAAAGGGTAGAACAAGTTTCCAACATTTCCATGGGCACACATGCTTTAACAGTAAAGAAATTGCATCTTGCCGTGAATAAAACAGGTTAGTCAGTTTATCGTATGTCACGCAAACAATATGCCAATTTTGTTTGCTTGTTCAGTTAAAAACTTAAAAAAAAAAAGGACCTACCATCAGTACACCCTTCATATTTTGGTATGGAGTGACATAAGAGCAGCTCTAGCGGGAGCGACTACGTGAGGGACCGGCTGCGGAACAGGGCCTGATTGCCCGAGGGAAGAAGTCTAGCGTTGGCTGGCGAGCGAGCCCGAGCAGGCCCGAGCTCCAGGCCCGTGGATTCGTGCTGGCCCGAGCGCCCAAAGGCTGTCTGACGTGGGCTGACGTCAGACGCCTACTGAGTGATGAATCAGAGGGCCACCTGACGACTGTACAACCTCCTGAACATCGTCGTCGTCGGCGTCCTCCTCCTCTTCATCTATGCTGTCGTCGGATTAGGACTCGGACTCGGACTGCGACTCGTACAGCTCCAATTGCTCGGCGGTCAAAGGCTTAACTTCGTTTTCCTCCACAACTTCCTTCATAGCCTTCATCCTTTCAAAGCTCACACAAATTTGTAGAGAAAATCTCCTCTTTGTATTCTTGAGAAAACGAATTAGGATTGGATTTGGGAAAGTGAATGAGATGGAGGGAGGGAGGGATGGGAGATGAGCTGCCAATTGGGATTGGATTACAAATAAAATTATTTTATAAATAAATAAAATACTAATATTTTATTGTCAATTGCCAAGGCTATTCAAGTGCAATGGTGGAGATCCAAAATACAATTATTGTTCATTAAAGGCAATTACTGTTCACTAGGTGGATTAAATAATGAATAGCCTGGGGGGATGGCTCCCATGCTGGAAGTGCTCTAACATTGACAAAAAAATTAAGGTTTTTAAGTTAAAATAGTCTTTAAAATTGACATAAACTTTTCACTTTGGTCATTCAGATTTGAAATCGATAAAAGTGGTCCATGAGTTTGTTCACCATCAATCATTTTAATTATTCTGTAAAAGTCTCCATTAAATAAGGATAAGATAAAAATACCCTCACTTTTTGCCAAATTATTTTGGACCATTATTTATTAAATTAAGGGTATTTTTGTCATTTTAGCTCTTGTTTAACAAAATTTTCATAGAATTACCAAATGATTGATGGTGGCAAACTTAAAGATCATTCCTATTAATTTCAACTCTCAATAACCAAAATAAGGAGGTGTATAACAATCTCAATGATCATTTTAGCTAAAAGCCAAAAATTAATTATTAATTCTTACTGAATATGACTAGTTATGTTATTATATCGTAATAATGTTAGATAAAACACATTTTATATTACATTACATTTGAATGTGGTAAATCAGTAACTGACAGGACATATGTACATCACTTGTGACACCGTGTGTGAAAAACACATGGCATGTGCAGACATAATTGGTGTTTTTTGTAGATAGCATTTCACGTGTTTTTAAAACCCAGAAACATTTTTTCAAAAAACGCTTTCAATCGTTACTTAGTACTACGGTTTAGTAGTATTCTTCTTCACTTTTAAGTGATAGGTCTAAGGTTACATTTTTGCCAAAGGCAAATTTAAACCACATTATTGCTAGCTCATTGTGAGGCTAATCCCATCTCATCCCCCTTAGTATAGAATAAAGGGAAATTTGGAAAACTAACCAAATTTTGGACCCTAAATAGAATTCTAGCCACCTTTTTAAATTTATGATAATTATAACCAAAAATTGATATGAAAGTACTAATACACCCTTCAAATAAAGTTTTCTCAAAAAAACAAAAAAAAAATAAAAAATTGTCATCCATGGAAATTAAACAAAGCAAGATTCAATTAAGATAAGGAGATTCGAAGTAGAATTGAATAAGTTCAAAGCCACATGTGCTCCTTGAAGTTCCTTAGACGACCCAAAACCCCAATTCAAACATAGAAGACAACAAAATCCCAAGTTCAACCTTAGGAGAAAATGAGAGAAAGAGATAGGGACCATCGCATTTTGGGCTTTTCACCAACGATTTGGTTTTGGAGCCGATCTTAGAAGTGGAGGTCCCAATTGAAGGGCTGAGATGTTGAGGAAGAGCAGCAGAGAAATTGGAGAGCAGAGCAGGAAGCTGACCGAGACTGAGAGTGAGAGTTGTCTTCATGTGGAGGAAGTCGAAATTTTTTTGGGAGTTTGGAACAAAATGAAGGTTGTGTGTGAGAGTATAAAAGAGGAAGAAAGAGGGATCGTGCTGCACGCCATGGCTGGCTATGCTTGGGTTGGGATGTGATGGGTTGGGTTTCTATGGTTTTGGATTATCGTCTATGCTGTAGAAAGGACAAAGATGGTGGTAAAAGACAGCCGAGCCTTTTGTTTTTTGTTTTGTTTTTTAGGAAACTTTATTTTAAGGGTGTATTAATATTTTCATATCAACTTGTGGTTATAATTATTAAAAATTTAAAATGGTGGTTAGAATTCTATTTAGGGTCCGAAATTTGGTTATTTTTCCAAATTCCCTAATCTATAGATAATATCATTTATTAAAAAAAAAAAAAAAAAAAGCTTTCAATCATTGTCAAAACATTTCGTACATTTCCAGGAATGCCAAGCGTGACTATAAAACACACTATATTCCAAAAACAAAGGGCTGTAAAACAATCCACTACAGTCCAGGATGACTGATAAAAGCAAAGGCAATGTAAAATGAATCAATTTGCAATTTGAAATAATCCTCATGGACTGGATACACAAATACATTTATGATATGAATATACATACACATATATATTATATATATTCACCTCTCTCTCTCTCTCTCTCCCTCTCTCTCCCTCCCGCCGGTAGCGCGCCGCCACTTTTGGTAGTGACCAGACCACCACCCACTGCACTACGTTTTTTAATGCCTTATCGAACTCAACCACCCATTTTTTACGTTATCTGTCTCTCACTGCAAATATACTCACCACTATAAATACTCTTCCCTTATTCCCTCACGCATTTCTACAAATTCCTCCCCCGTAGTTTTCGTTAATCTCTCTCTAATTAAGCAGGGATTAGAAGCTAATCTCTTTCTTAATATCTCCGCCTCCGTTGAGAAGTGATGGGGTCGGAAAGAGGAGGCCTAGCTTTGGTCGTCACAGCATTTCTATTGGCTGTTGGGTTTCCAACATGTTTATCGGATTCAGATATCAACAGGGGTAGCTTTCCCAAAGGTTTTGTTTTCGGAACTGCGTCTTCTGCTTTCCAGGTTCTTTTTCAACTGACTCTTTTACCCTTTTGATTAACCTGGTGGTTAAAGATCACTAATTACTCATTATTCTTGTGATTATAATTTTCTGTTTTTTAGTGTTTGGGTTCCAGCAGTCGGTGATTAATTACTGGGATTTGCATTTGCATCATATACTCTGAGTTTTGATGTTTTTCTCGCTCCGTTCCTCGTAAAACTTAACTAGTAACTGGAAGCTAGGTGCGACACTGCGAATGCAGATAGCTCACTTGATTAAAAGTATTCACGCCCACTTGCGTTTGAGCGCCCGAGCACTTAAGATTCCGAGTTTGACTCATCGTTGCAAATAATGCATGTTTGAAACAAAATTGTAGTTGTAGTTTTTGCAAGTCAATGTATCTGCAGATTCACGGTAATCACGTGAAGATAGAATGTCATGGTGATGTAATTGCTGGAGCATAGGGGCTTTTCCGGTTTTTCAATTTTATTGCTAAATAAATCCACTCAAAAGTATGATGAAATTTTTTGCCAAATTACCATACCAACCGTACCATACCAAAGTTATGCCAGAAAATTTGTACCATTGGTAATGGTACAATATTTGTGCCGTACCATATATTTTTGGTACACTAATGGTAAACCATTACAAGTGGTATATCGTACAGTACCGTACTATTACTATTAATATTATATTATTTGTTTATATATAATTAGGTATTATTATCATTATATATGCACTTATATTTTTTTCCTAGTCATTTATCCAATCATCTTACCCTCTAACATCTACTCTCCCAAATTCCCAATAAAAAAACCTAAGCTTTCTTGCGCTACAACTCTTCGTCTTTTCACTCATCTAGCCACCGACTTCATTTCTGTTGCTCCAGTTCCAGCAACTCTCTCTCTCTCCGGAGTCCATCTCATCTTCTCTTTCATCAAATTGGGATGTCTTTCTCTCTGACTTTGTCTATCAAGTTAATTTTTGTACAATTTTAAAGAATGTAGAAATGAAATTTAAGAATCTTTGTACTATTTTTTAGGGATATTGAGTTATTTCAGCAATTCTTCCATCTATTTACTTCTTGTTTCTTAAATAAATCTCTATAAAATTCTCATAATTAAATAAAAAAGTTTAAAAAAAAAACCCAAAGGGAGTGGCCAAAACACATTTGTGCCTTGAATTGGATTGGAAAAAAAAAAATCAAATTTTGGCCCAAAATGATGGCCCAAAACAAAGTGGTACCATATCAACCAAACTATTTGACATGCCAAATTCGGTATACCGAAAATTTGGTATGGTAATGATAATAGATTTTGTCATACCAAAAGTTTGGTATAGTAATTGGTACATAGGTTTTGGTATAGTAATTGTACCAATACCATCCCTACTTAAAAGGCAAAAAGTACTTCAGCTCACATCAAAATGACGGTTGAGGGCCGGAGTCCACAAAGTCATGCAATCGAGAAAACAAGGTCATTATCGGAATTCCAGTTCATTTTCGGGAGTTTTTCAGTTTTTGGCCTCAAAAAAGGACCACTACCTATTACGAGGTAGAGAGTAGCTTGGCTGGCTCTTAACATTGAAGAAGAGTTCCTCCTTAATTTAGCTAGTGTTGGATTTTTAAAAGGGAAACTTTGGATGCGGTCTCTAACTATGAATATTCTTTGACTAAAACCTTATTGGTTTTTAATTTTTGATCAAAGTCCTTGAAATTAATGTGATAATTTATTTTTATGTACGTTACTATATTTTTTAAATTAAAAATTTATATTTATATTTGTTTATATTAATGAGATTTTAAATAAAAAAACCATAATTTGTGGGATTAAAAATATTAAAATATAAATATACTATTGTGTGTGTGTGTATATAAATATGGGTACATTCATCAAAATTAACCAAAAAATTATTGTATCAAAATATGAGTACATTCTTCAAAATCAAAAATAAAGAAAGAAAGAGATATTAGGCTTAATAATATTAGTAACTTTTTCCGATTAAACTTAACATGGATACATTCTCAAATCAAAGAAAAAAGAATGTACCCATATATGTTTAAAAATGGATTAGAAAAAAATTGAATAGATTATATATATATAAAAGTGGTACATTTTACATATAACAAATTGGTATATTTAAAAATGAGTACATTTTAAGATTAAAAATTTGAAAAAATTACATGAATGGGTACATATAATTAGCATGGGTACATTTAGCAAAAATAAAAATGGGTACAAATAAATAAAAAATATATGGGTACAAATACAAATAAAACTTTAAAAAATATGGGCACAAAAAGAAATTAATATATGGGTACAAATTAAAACTAAAAAGAAAATTGGTACAAATTAAAAATGGGTACAAACTAAAAATAAAAATATATGATAAAAATATACTAATGGTAACATTTTTAACATTAAATGAATATATTTAGAAATAAAAAATATTTTATTATTGAAATAATTAATGATGTTATTAATACCAAGGACCTTGATCAAAAATTGAAAAAGAATAAGGTTTTAATCAATGGAGTAGCAAAAGTAAGGATGAGAACCTAATTTCTCCTTTTTAAAATGTTGTGCTTATAATCAAAACTGTTTATATTATAAATAATTTTTTATGGATTTTTTTAAGGAAAAAAATGAAATTTAAAGTCATTCAATCAATCAATGACAGTAAATAAATAAATATTGGGAGACTTTGGATGCGGTCCCTAGTTATGAATAGTCTTTGACTGAAACCTTGTTGGTTTTCAATTTTTGATCCAAGTCCCTGAAATTAATTGATAATTTATTTCTATGTACGTTACTATATTTTTTAAATTAAAAATTAAAATTTATAGTTGTTTATAGTAATGAGATTTTAAATAAAAAACCATAATTTGTGGGATTAAAAATATTAAAATATAAATATATTATTGTGTGTGTGTGTAAACATGGGTACATTCATAAAAAATAACCAAAAAATTATTGTATCAAAACATGGATACATTCTTCAAAATGGGTACATTTAGCAAAAATAAAAATGGGTACAAATAAATAAAAAAATATGGGTACAATACAAATAAAACTTTAAAAAATATGGGCACAAAAAGAAATTAATATATGGGTACAAATTAAAACTGAAAGGAAAATTGGTACAAATTAAAAAAGGGTTGCAAATTAAAAATGGGTACAAACTAAAAATAAAAATATATGATAAAAAATTTAGCCATAAATATAAATATACTAATTGTAATATTTTTAATATTAAATGAATATATTTAGAAGTAAAAAATATTTTATTATTGAAATAATTAATGATATTATTAATACAAAGGACCTTGATCAAAAATTGAAAAGTAATAAAGTTTTAATCAATAGAGTAGTAAAAATAAGGATGAAAACCTAATTACTCCATAAATATTTTATAATGATTTTATCAAATTTGTCCATAAATAATTTATAATATTAATGATTCTGATTACAATTTCGTAATTCCGTAACAAAGTAAATTGAGAAAGAACTTTTCTTCTTCAGAACCTTTCTTCAATGAGCCAAGTTAATTCCTTCACGACATTTGCAAACCAGCCTTCTGATGTTTATAAATTTTCATTTATATAGGGACCACGAAAACATTCAGAATTTGTCTTTCATCAACCAGATATTGTTTTATTTCGTAATTTATTTAAAATTTTATTAATATCAATTGTACTTTTGATATGATACACAATTATTTGAGGACTATGGTTATAAAAAAACAAGTTATTTACATGTTTTACCTTCTGATTTTTGTCAGTACGAAGGTGCAGTTAAAGAGGACGGAAGGGGGCCTTCTATCTGGGACACCTTTTCACATACTTTTGGTAATAATTTGTTAATTTATGGTCAATCTTTTGTTTTACTTCTAAATTATTTTTTACCGTACTTTGGAACATTTATCAACTACACAGTATCTCACTTATCACATGATCATTAAATAAGAAGGAAGACACTCGTATATATATTTCATGTGACACTCAAATCGTCCATGTTTTAGGAAGCAATTCAAAAATATATAACACTTAATGCATACGGATCATTTGCCTTGTTTTGCAGGTAAAATAGCCGATTCCAGTAATGCAGATGTTGCTGTAGATGAGTATCACCGTTATAAGGCAAGTCTGGTACTCAAAACTACCCTTTGCATTTTCTTTGTTAAATCGAGCAAATGTTAAGTTAGTTGCAAGCAGGAGGATGTGCAACGTATGAAGGACATGGGAATGGATGCTTACAGATTTTCGATATCCTGGACTCGGATTTTCCCCAGTAAGTTCTATTAGTCCTATGAGTTCATATTTACTTCACATACAAGATTAGTTCATCAAATTTTAACTGCGAGCTTTTCGTATATCAGATGGAACCGGACACATTAATCAGGCGGGTGTTGATTACTACAATCGTCTCATCGATGCATTGCTAGCCAAAGGTGCCATACATTTTCATTTTTCTCCAGAATATTGTATGTACTTCCGACTTTTGCATTAAGCTCCGTCACAATTGTTAATGGCAACGGAGAAATTTCAGCATCGAACGTTTATTTATCAGGATGGAATCATGGGCTGAACTATGAGATTCTGTATATGCAGGAATTGAACCGTATGTGACCCTCTATCACTGGGACCTCCCTCAAGCATTGGAAGACAAATACAGCGGGTGGCTCAACCCTCAAGTCATGTAATCTCAACGTTGACAGTTTTGTGCCTATAATTTCCGTAAGTTTGATTAACGATGAGTTTTGGATTCGAGTGATTCATATGGCCTTAGTCTATTGCAGAGAGGACTTTGCAACATACGCGGACGCATGCTTTCAAAATTTTGGTGACAGGGTGAAGCACTGGATCACATTCAACGAGCCACATACATTTTCTATACAAGGATATGATGTAGGGCTCGAGGCACCGGGAAGGTGCTCTATCCCCCTTTTCCTTTTCTGCAGGGCAGGAAACTCGGCAACTGAGCCTTACATGGTTGCTCACAATGTCATCCTGTCTCATGGAACCGCGGCTGATATTTACCGGAGAAAGTACAAGGTAAGAATGATGGAATGGAGAAATATTCATGCGCGTAACTATTAACAACAGAAGTTGATTAATGATACTACTTGGTGTCTTCGCAGTCAAAACAGCGTGGATCGGTTGGGGCATCATTTGATGTTATCTGGTATGAATCAGCAACAAACTCGACAGCAGACGTCGTTGCAACTAAAATAGCCCAAGATTTTCAGCTTGGCTGGTAATCACAAATTTGATTTTATTACTTAGTTATATTTGACTAGGAACTGCGTTATAATTTATGTAATCACTATGTTGGAACGGCAGGTTTCTTGATCCATTTATGTTTGGGGATTATCCAAGCTCTATGAGAAGTAGGGTTGGAAGTCGGCTGCCAACCTTTTCCAAATCCGAGTCTGCTCTAATTAAAGGGTCCTTGGATTTTGTGGGCATTAACCACTACACCACCTTCTATGGAAGCAACGATACCGCTGATATAATTGGACATCTACTCAATGACAGCCTTGCAGACTCTGGTGCCATTACTCTTCGTAAGTACTCACATTGAACGCGCTACATATTCCTCTTTAACAGTTCTACGTTCCAGTTATTCCATAAGTTGTCGGAATCACCAATTCAGAGATGGGAAGACAAAGACCAACTTATTAGAGTTCCGTAACTTGTTATCATTCAAATTTTCGTTGTTAGCTGAAGATATCTTTTCTTTTTCCATGTTTTCAGCATTCAAAGACGGGAAACCTATTGGCGATAGGGTATGTAGTGTAGTTAAACTCTCATAAATTACTGCAATTTTTACTTGATCCGACATGAAAGCTTGTGTGAAATTGCAGGCGAATTCTATATGGTTATACATTGTGCCAGAGGGGATGAGAAAATTAATGAACTACATTAAGAAAAAGTACGGCAATCCTCTAGTGATTATCACTGAAAATGGTAATGTTTCGAGTTCCAAATAGAAGGGATGCGAAATCCAAAAGTTCTTCATGTTCACGGGACATTTCATGAGTTAATCTTGTTGGTTTCATTATTTCCACAGGCATGGATGACCCGAATAGCCCATTCATTTCTCTCAAGGATGCTCTAAAGGATACGAAAAGGATTAAATACCACCATGACTATCTTACGAATTTGCTAGCTTCAATCAAGTATTAACCATCTTTAATTAATCCGCTAGCTATGAATATACTTTTTCTTGTCCATATTTTGTGGCGTAAAAGCTGATATCATTCTGTTTTCGTTGAATGCAGAGAAGACGGCTGCAATGTGAAAGGCTATTTTGCTTGGTCTCTGCTGGATAATTGGGAATGGGCGGCTGGATACACTTCTCGATTTGGTCTCTATTTTGTGGATTATAAGGACAAGCTCAAGAGATACCCAAAGGACTCCGTTCAATGGTTCACGAAATTCTTGAATTCTACTCAAACAAGGCAATGATCATCTGACGTTGTGAATCTGAAGTCCTGCACTTGCACCCCAACTCATCGAGTACACGAGGGTTGTTGCAGTTCATTTTTCTTTGGGATCGAGCAAGCCATCATAAACAGTGTTCAGATCATAGTTTGTGGGCAGACGTTTGGAACAAAAATAGCTTATGATTCTATGAAAAGAAAAATATGATTTGAAATCACTAGCTTTTGATTTATTTTTGCAATCAATATATTGTTACACCAGTAATGCTATTCTTACCATATTTCCTTATGTGGTATCTGATGTGGACAACCACATCATTTAAATTAATCAGAATTTAATTTAAATTAAAAAACATTTAATAAACCAATAATTAAAAAAAAAAAAGCTGGAATTAAATGGTGATTGTGGCAAACGAGGAGGCTTCTCCTTCATTCCCCGTTCAATCCTGCTTCTTCTCCCACGCCAGTTCTTTCACGGCAGCCAGTTGAAGATTGTTACAGACCTAAAGTGGGAGAACATGTGCACACATCACATCGGCATCATAGGATGGCAAAAATGTGGGAGAACATGTGCACACATCACGGCAGCCAGTTGAAGATTGTTACAGACCTAAAGTCCCTAGACATTGCCCATACTCCGATGGAAACAACCAAGCACCACCATGACCGCACTGTCCAGCTTTGGAATGTTCTCCAAGAATGGCATCCTCACTTTGAAAAGCTCATGATTCATCAAAAACAATACATCCAAGCTCTTAATAGTTGGTTGAAGCTAAATCTCATACCTATCGAGAGCAGCTTAAAACAGAAAATCTCATCCCCGCCAAGAGTTCAGCGTCCACCAATCCAAGCTCTCCTCCATTCATGGCACGATTCTCTTGAAAAGCTTTCTGATGAACTCGCAAAATCTGCAATATCGTCCTTTGCGGCTGTGATAAAGACCATCATACTGTTGGAAAATTAGTTATTAGTTTATGGTTTTCTTTTGGGACAAGGATGTTAGAATTTTCTATATCCTTTAAGGGTTAGGATTTAGGGTTTATTAGAGTTTTCTATATCCTTTAAGGATTAGGATTGTGCTTTAGTTTTCTATATCCTTTAAGGATTAGGGTTTGCTTTAGTTTTCACTATATATAATAATGCTTGTATTAGTTAGTTTTAACAAGTCAGTCACGATGTAGTCTCTTGGGATTATGTAGCCATTTTGGCATTCAATTTGTTTAATAATGTTCTTATTATTTTGTAATCTTGTTTGTTGCGCACTCTGATATTTCATCAGGAGGAAGGGGGAATGATAAGCTCACCAGAGACACTGTATCCAGGTAAGGGATAAGTCACTTGGGAGTCTCAAAACTCGCCTGCCTGAGATCTTCCGCACCATGACAGACTACGCTAATGCGTGTTCCATTACTTCATCTGCTTCCATCCATGGCGAGGAGGCTAAAAACAAAATGCCGTGAAAGAACTAGCGTGGAACAAGAAACGGGTGAAGCAGGCAAAGGGAAAGAAGGAGAAGACTCTCGTATGTCACAATCACCATTTAATTCCGGTTTTTTTAATTATTGGTTTATTAAATGGTTTTTAATTTAAATTAAATTCTGATTAATTTAAATGATGTGGTTGTTCACATCAGCTGCAACATAAGATGGTATATAGAGGCAAGCAAACTCAGGAATGAGTGTTCCATTCCTTTCTCTTGGGAGTCAAGCAACTCATTTGGTAATCAAACTGGCGCTGAAGGCAATCAAACTCAGATTCGGATTATATTTGGTTGATTACAAAGACAATCTCAAGAGATACCCTAAGGAGTCTGCTCTATGGTTCAAGAACTTCTTGGCTTCTTCTACTTGAACAAGGAGGTGATGAACTGATGCTCCTTACGTTCTGCGAAATTCTGCATATAAATTACACCAGAAGGATTCATCAAATGCACACAAGGGTTGTTTTGATTCATGTTCTTGTCGCGTCGAGGAAGCGATCATAATCCAATGTTCAAGCTATCAAAACTGTTTGCGCTCCAACACTTGACCCCAATTGACAGTCAACTAGTACCTTAGGTCCTTAGATTGAGAAAGACTTGTCAAGAGTTTTTGATCACGTAATTCGTTGGACACTTCTCACAAAAGTATAAAAACACTTGTATCTTTAGCCCACCTAACTCTATGTTAGAGTTGTCTTAAATTATAAGCCAAAAGTAAACCATTAGACTTGGTTTTAGGTCCTTCAATAGAAAAACTTGTGTAGAATCTCCGATCTTTCTATGGCACTTCTCACAAAAGCATAAAATTAATTGTATTTTATTTTGGTCCTGCACTCAACTCTATCTTAGTTCCACTTATAAGTTATCCTAATCAACCAGTCATACCTAAGTTTAAACATAGGTCAATTATGTTCTGCATAATCTTCGTGTTGACCAGGAATAACCTATAGTTCTCCCCCTCCATGATAAGGATTGCGTAGCCAAAATCTAACCCATTGAATATGCCAATTGGCCTAACCATGAACAAGGGCGGCAAAATATGACACGTCCATCGCTTCGATCCTAGTTAAGTTGATTTCACTAGTACTATTCTATTGTCATTCTTCCAACCAATCACGGTTTAATATATTTCATTTGCATGGAAGAGGATCCTCTCTCTGGATTCACTTTGTGGGGATCCTATCCTAGCCGTTCATTGTATATTGTACGGTCAGTTTTTGTCAGGTACTATTTGTGTTTAGATTTAAATAAAAAAAAGTCAAATAATTTTTTACTACACAATACACAATGAATAGTTCAGATGTGAGGATTTTTAGGATTCCGATGGAATCCAAATCCCATTCGCATGTACATGTCAAATTGTGCTGAAAATAATAATAACGAGTCTTCCAACGTGAACTAGACCACAAAAAGGGGAACCGATGAGCCAATTGGATGGATAGTGTGTTCAGGAGCCGATTTAGAATTTGGACCTTGGAAGGTTCCAATGTTAAATGTAAAAATTTCTAGATAAAAAGAGAACACGAAATGCAAACTTTTTTTTCTTCAGTTTATTCACTGAAGCATTTCTTCAAATACTTGGTGGGCTTGTTGTCGTCAGCCAAACTATATTGCGTTAATGTCAACAACCGAAACAAATTTGATGAGCGAGATCAAAAGAATTTGTCGAGAATTCTCAACCCACACTTGATGGGAACAAAAAAGACCCGTACTAACTAACCATCAGAAGGTCCTCGAAAAATATTCATATGTATATTTCCGAAACTCCGAGTGATCTTTAACCACCTTAGTCCCAAACGTATATCCGTCCTTGAGTGTGTTCATCTTCTTGCACTCGAGTTCGAGAATACTGCGTTGCCGAAAAATGATATTAACAATTGGGCTGTATTAATGTACTTAACGCGCAGCCTGCGATGGTATTGTTAGGCCTGGAAAATGATTACCCGCCTAATTCAATTGAAATCCATAAATGGAGGACTAGTTGTTGGCGTAGTAATTACCCCAAAATTCCAACAAACAAAACTTAAAACACAGTGTGTTTGGGAATCCTAGTCGTATGACCAAACCGACACCGAAAGGAGTGGACCTAATTATTTTACAACAATTCCTCCTCCTCCTCCTCGTCTCTGTCACTCTCTCAGAAATTAACACCAAATGTCCTTCACGTCTAACATTAAAAATACCCTCCAATTAATTTTCTCCCATAAATATTTGATGGTTTTTATTTGGTGTAATAAATATTTGATATTTCTTTTAATAAATTAATATTGGTGAAAATGCAACAGCACGTTTTATATAAATAAATTAATTATTCATTAATAATTTTCCTTCCTATTCGGATCTGTACCTACCAGCGAGGGTGAGGACATGTTGTTTGCATCGTACTCCATTATTTTCTTCTTTTGGTCCTAACTGTTCCAATGATTTAATCATATATAAACGCTTCACTTTCTTCTTTTTTTCATACTTATTTTTATAGGTTTAATATTTAATGAAATTTGACATTTTATTTTTGGACTTTTTTATACAATGTATATTATGGCTCTATGTTTTTTTTGGGAGGAAAAAGAAGGGACCTGTATCAAAACAACATGTCGAGATGTGCTTAAAATGCATTCCATCAAATATGTAATAGGTACAAAAATGACTTGTACCAAATATTCGGTGGGTCTCGCAAGACCTTCACATATATATTTTTTGGACTTGGATGGTTCTGGGACCACCTTGGTCTCTACTTCCATCCATCCCTGGTTATGTGTCTGTTTAAGGTTATAGGTCTTTATTTGGACCCCAAGACTGTAGTGTGTTTTGCATGCATGATACAAAACTAGCATGAAATCCAATGGTCTTCAGAATAGTAAAATAAAAAATAAATAAAAAAGCAGAAAATAACATTCCAATGATAAGTAGTAGTAAATAAAATGACATGGGCCTTACTTTATTTGAAATTGCAACGAGATTATTTTAAATTTTTTGTTTATATAGATGACGAGCTTGATTTTTAATTAATTATTATTACTAATAAATTGTCCGATTTAGTCCAAATCACATAAGTTGACAATTACTTATACATTTTTAATACAATTGGATCCAAATACAATAACAAAACATGTATGGTAAAAAAGGAATCGACAAATCAGCTAATTTTTTATGTATTCAAATAATTCCATTGACGAAAGAAATAATATTTCATCAAGGTGATGTTATCGTAATTCTAAATCAATCATGTAAACGAGAAATTTTTCCACATATAAGTGTAATAAAATAAGTAAAGTTACACAAAAAATATATCGTTATTTTCACTTATATTATGACATGATATGTGAAGTAACGCTTTAATATCCGATGCTTGAAACATCTCCTCACGAAGACAAACAAGGGGAAACGGTCTGGGGAAGACTGGGTTGACTTTTAACGATGGGAACTTTCTTTTTACTGCGTGATATTTGTTTTTTTTTTGGGGTTGGGAAAATGAAAGGTGAAACGAAAACGTGTTGGGCTTCAGCCCACCTCAAATTTAAAAAATTATACAATAAAAAGTTACTGACACTATATTCTTATGGTATTCTTATACAAGTATGAGGTCAAATTCAACTTACCCTGATAAGTTCGATAATACATGGCGTATTGTTTAGTTTAACCTAAATATTCTCTGATATCATTTTTAAACATTAGCACATGTATCCAATATTAATTTGAACAAATACTACACTTGACCTCAGCCAAAAAGCCGAGAAAGGTATTATATGCCAGTATTTTTTCTTTTTTTTTTAGAAATAAGCATACAGTTCTACAGTATCACCATATGCTGACTGTAATTATAAGATTTAAAGATTTTTTATTTTTATTTTTGAGAAATTCTTCTTCAAGTTGATTTCATTGAAGCAATCTCTCTAGGTGTATGGACTAATTGGTTTAATGAGTAAAACCACCAAATAAACTCACACACAAAGCAGTATCATACTTTAAACTAATCTAATTGGGATGAGATATTTGAAACCGAGTGAGAGTCCATGTATGCGAAAATGATGTAGCATTAGATTTACATTATGGTCCCTGTTTGGTTCAGATAATTACATGATGGGCGGAGTTACTCCGCCGGACTATGAGGATGAGGAGGACAATGCTTGTTCGGAAAACAAGTAGAGAGAGTGGAGATGGTGAGGTCTTTGCATTGGTTCAACAGTTGGGGTGGCGAACAAGAACATTATAGTCTATAGATTTGCATAAACTTAAAGCCAAACTAAACTACTATTTTTGGTCACGAAATCATATTGCCTTGAATTAGGAAAACTAATGAAAATAGCTTGAAAACTTTGAGTTTTAACGATAAGGACAAAATAAATGATAAAGTGAATAGTACCATAATTGACTTTTTAATGTAAAAATGTGGTTTTTCGTTAAAGTGAATAATACCGGGAACTTTTCGTTAAAGTTCCCTTAAATTAATTTACTTGCTCTTATGGTTAAAATAGATTGCATTGTTTCGAAGTTCGAATCACTTTTGGATGCATGAATTCATCATTATGAATTAACTTTAGACTCATTTTGAAGTGCTTTTAAAATTACTGAAAATAGTTTTAGAGAAAATATTTTTGGGTTCCAAAAACGTTTGAAGTGCTTCTTATAATTAGTGTTTTAAGTACTTTCCAAAAATTTATTTGTATTTTTACTAATGATTGGTTTCAAAAATATTTTCACTAAAAACGTCATTTTAAAAGCACTTTCAAACGAGCTCATTAATTCCTAATTAAGGAACACACTTGACCAAATAATTTCCTAATTAAGGAACAAATTACATGATAGTTTCTAATTAAATTATTCAATACTTGTTTAATTGTAAACAAACAACTATCTTCCTTAGATTATAGTCCATATTTTATGGAAGAGTATTGTTTTGATTTTTTTTTTACATACATAAACGATACTGAGGGGGCAGGAATTCGAACTCAAAACTTAAAGCATATTCCAATTGTTTACATATATTTCTCACCTATTTTATATCCAAATGATGTGAGGTACAGTTTATCATTGGTTGGCGACGGCTAAACCCATTTTAGACCGAAATACCAAAGGTATCCAATGTTAGAAGTATAAGATTGTAAGGCTGTGATGATGCCACATGTAAACAGATTAGCTGGTCTATTATATTTGTTAGAAGAGTCGGTTGGTTATGACTATAAATACTTAATCTTGTAATAGCTTTCTTATTAAGCAAGGTATCAATTCAATCATTTTTTCCCTCCAATTTCTCTGTCTACAGTTCACTTTCTCTCTCTCTCTCTACATTCATAGAAACTGAGATACTTGGTTAACATCCGATATGCGGAGTTAAATATGTATGTCATAGCTGGCTAATGAAGATTAATCAAAAGCAGCCATAATACTACAACAACAAAAAACAATCAAGCGTTATGTCATTAAATATGGTCGGTTTTATAAATCTTAGAACTTTATTGTACTCGGTTTTGCGCAAAGTCTTCCGTTCTCTCCAAGTAATTCATATATTTTCTTATAGTCTCTTTCAAAGTCTTATTAGGTTTTCCTCTACCCCTTTTGCCTTGAGCTTCCGTCTCATAGTTGCATCTTATAACTAAATCATCTTAACCGATTTTCTCTCATTTTATTTTCAACTGCGGACACTTTTACTTTTCCTCTGATGTCTTCATTCTTAATTCTATCATTTTTCACATGTACACATATCCAACGAACCATTATCATTTCTGCTACACTCATTTTTGCACATGTTACTTTTTAACCAACTAACATTTCATACCATAAAACAACAATGATCTTATTATCGTCCTATAAAAATGGTCACAACATTAAACATTATAAATCAATGTCATCATATGTCGGTGTATATGGGTTAGGTAAAGGCCATAAAAGGGTTCCATGGGCACACATGCTTTAACCGTAAATAAATTACATCTTGCCGTGAATAAAACTGGTTGGTCAGTTTATCGTATGTCAGGCAAACAATATACCAAATTTGTTTGCTTGTTCAGTTAAAAACTTAAAAAATGGATTTACCATCAGTACACCCATCATATTTTGGTATGGAGTGAGATAAAGGTGACAAAAAATTAAGGTTTTTATGTCAAAATAGTTTTTAAAATTGATATAAACTCTTCATTTTAGTTATTGAGATTTGAAATCAATAAAAGTGATTCATGAGTTTGTCCATCATTAATCTTTTTTATCATTCCATGAAAAATCTCCATTAAATAAGGATAAGACAAAAATACCCTCATCTTTTGCCAAATTATTTTGGACCATTGTTTATTAGTATTTTTGTCATTTTAGCCCTTATTTAACAAAATTTTCATAAAATGACCAAATGATTGATGGTGGCAAACTCAAATATCATTCCTATTAATTTCAAATTTCAAGAACCAAAATGATATAACAATCTCAGTGATCATTTTAGCTAAAAGTAAAAAATTAATTATTAATTTTGCACCATACTTACTGAATAAGACCAATTATGTTATTATTTATATCGTAATAATGTTAGATAGAACACAATTTATATTACATTACATTTGAATATAGTATATCAGTAACTGATATAGGATATATGTACATCACTTGTGACACTGTGTGTGAAAAACACATAGCATGTGTAGACATAACTGGTGTTTTTTGCATATAGCACTTCATGTGTTTTAAAAAACTAGAAACATTTTCTCTAAAAACTTTTTCAATCGCCACTTAGTACTACAATCTAGTAGTATTCTTTTTCACTTGTAAGTGATAAGTCTAAGATTTGATTATTTTCAAATGCAAATTTAAACCACATTATTGTTAGTTCATTGTGAGGTTAAGTCCATCTCATCTCTCTAGTATAGATAATATTGTTTGTTCAAAAAAATAAAAATAAAATAACGGTCTCAATCATTTTAAAAACATTTCATACATTTCCTACGAGGAATGCCAAGCCTGACTATAAAGCACAATATATTCCAAAAACAAAGGAAAGGCTGTAAAACAATCCACTACAGTCCAGGATGATTGATAAAAGCAAGGGCAATGCAAAATGAATCAATTTGCAATTTGAAATCTGAATCCTCATGGACTGGATACACGAATACATTTATGATATGAATACACAGACACTCACATATATATACATATATATATGCACCCACCATGCTTATCATTCTGGTATGAAAACTTGTGAACTCAGGACTTTGGTTTTTCATTCCCCCACTGTCCATTAACACCACGCCTCTCTCTCTCTCTCCCTCCCTCCCTCAGGTAGCGCGCTCCACTTTTGGGGGTGACCAGACCACCACCCACTGCACTACGTTTTTTAATGCCTTATCGAACTCAACCACCCATTTTTTACGTTATCTGTCTCTCACTGCAAATATACTCACCACTATAAATACTCTTCCCTTATTCCCTCACGCATTTCTACAAATTCCTCCCCTGTAGTTTTCGTTAATCTCTCTCTAATTAAGCAGGGATTAGAAGCTAATCTCTTTCTTAATATCTCCGCTTCCGCGCCGCCGCCGTTGAGAAGTGATGGGGTCGGAAAGAGGAGGCCTAGCTTTGGTCGTCACAGCATTTCTATTGGCTGTTGGGTTTCCAACATGTTTGTCGGATTCAGATATCAACAGGGGTAGCTTTCCCAAAGGTTTTGTCTTCGGAACTGCGTCTTCTGCTTTCCAGGTTCGTCTTTTTCAACCGACTCTTTTACCCTTCTGATTAACCTGGTGGTTAAGGTCACTAATTACTCATTATTCTGGTGATTATAATTTTCTGTTTTTTAGTGTTTGGGTTCCAGCAATCAGTGAATAATTTCTGGGATTTGCATTTGCATCATATACTCTGAGTTTTGATGTTTTTCTCGCTCCGTTCCACGTAAAACCTAACTAGTAATTGTAAGCTAGGTGCAACACTGCGAGTGCAATAGCTCACTTGATTAAAAGTATTCACGCCCACTCGCATTTGAGAGCCCGAGCACTTGAGGTTCCGAGTTTGACTCATCGTTACAAATATTGCATGTTTGAAACAAAATTGTAGTTGTAGTTTTTGCAAGGTCATTGCATCTGCAGATTCGCAGTAATCACGTGAAGATAGAATGCCATGGTGATGTAACTAGGGGTGGATTTTTTTGCCAAATTGCCGTGCCAACCGAATTGCCAACCGTGACATACCGATTTTGTGCCAAATTTTTTGTACCAATCGGTAATTGTACGGTATTGTACCGTACCGAAATTTCATGGTACGATATTGGTAATGGATACCATTACCATGGTATTACCGTACCATACTGAAAATACAATATAATTTATAATTTATAATTTATATAATACATAATTATATAACACATATTTATAATGTTCCAATAATTTGAAAATAAAACCTTACTTATATTAGCATTGTTGTTGGTGACTTTGATCTCTTAAAATTGTGGAAATCAAACACAAAAGAGTTCCTAATTCTTTCACAAATAGCCAAAATATCTTTGTAACCCCCACTTCTACTGTTGCTAGTGAAAATGCATTTAGTCTAGGGAGGAGGGTTGTGAACCCTTTTAGGGTATCCTTGACTCCTAAAATAATTGAGGCACTATTGTGTACTAGTGGTTGGCTTAGGGCAGGTGAAGTAAACTTCTACAAGGACCAACGGAAGATATGCTTCAATTTTACAAGGAAATAGAAGAAGAGAAAACAAGAAAGATATACTTTAATTTTTTTAGTAAATTTGTTATTAAATGGTTTTCAACTTTAATTCTTCTTGCTACTAATTAATATGTTTTCTTTGTTTGTAATGTAAGCTTGACACAAACTCAATCTTCTACAAGTTCAATGCCTCCTCCAAAAGCTTCGACATCTCAAGCTTGAATAACTGATCAATGAATTCTCCTTTTTGAAGTTTACTTCCAATTTTCATATGGTTTGAAACTTTAATTTCTATTTGGATTGTTAACTTCTATTTGTTTTGGTTCGTAACTTTTATTTGGATTGTAAGCTTAATTTTCATGATGAATCTTGATGCTTCATTTGAATTATTATGTGTGTGAATTGTGAATGATGAATAATAGATGAATTTAATCTATAATGTATGAGATAAAGGTACAAAAAAAAAAGTTTTGCCCTTGAATTGGGTTAAAAAAACAAAAACATATTTTGTCCCAAAACAAAATGGCAATTACCATTGCCATACCATGCCAACCTAACTTTTGGCAATACCGAACTTCGGTATACCGAAAGTTTGGTACGGTAATGATAATAGATTTTACCAAACCGAAAGTTTGGTACGGTAATTGGTACAAGGGTTTTGGTACGGTAACCGTACCGAACCCACCCCTAGATGTAACTGCTGGAGCATGGGGCTTTTCCGGTTTTTCAATTTTATTGCTAAATAAACCCACTTAAAAGGCAAAAAGTACTTCAGCTCACGTATTGAAATGACGGTTGAGGGCCGGAGTCCACAAAGTCATGCAATCGAGAAAGGAGGGTCATTACCGGAATTCCAGTTCATTTTCGGGGGTTTTCCGGTTTTTGGCCTCAAAAAAGGACCACTACCTATAACGATAGAGGTAGAGAGGAGCTTGGCTGGCTCTTAACGTTGAAGAAGAGTTCCTCCTCAATTTAGCTAGTGTTCGATTTATAAAATATTATGCTTATAGAACTTTCTGTATTATAAATCATCTTTTGTGGATTCTCCAAAAAAAAAAAAAAATTAAAGTCATTCAATCAATCAATGATAGTAAATAGATAAACCGTTCATAATGATTTTATTAAATTTTTCCATTTGTTTGTGTTTAAATCATTTATAATATTAATGATTCTGATTACAATTACTTAAATCAATGACAAAGTAAGTTGAAAAAGAACTTTTCTTCAACAAGCCAAGTTAATTCCTTTCATGATATTTGCAAACCAGCCTTTGATTATAAATTTTCATATATATAGGGACCACGAAGACATTCAGAATTTGTCTTTCATCAACCAGATATTGTTTTATTTCATAAGTTATTTAAAATTTTATTAGTACTTTTTATACGATACACAATTATTTGAGGAATATGGTTATAAAAAAACAAGTTATTTACATTTTTTACCTTCTGATTTTTGTCAGTACGAAGGTGCAGTTAAAGTGGACGGAAGGGGGCCTTCTATCTGGGACACCTTTTCACATACTTTTGGTAATAATTTGTTAATTTATAGTCAATCTTTTGTTTTACTTCTAAATTATTTTTTGCCGTACTTTGGAACATTTACCAACTTCAAAGTGTCTCACTCATCACATGATCATTAAATAAAAAGGGAGACGCTCGTATATATATTCCATGTGACACTCAAATCGTCCATGTTTTAGGGAGCAATTCATAAATATATAACACCTAATGCATGCGGATCATTTGCCTTGTGCTGCAGGTAAAATAGCCGATTCCAGTAATGCAGATGTTGCTGTGGATGAGTATCACCATTATAAGGCAAGTCTAGTACTCAAAACTACCCTTTGCATTTTCTTTGTTAAATTGAGCAAATGTTAGCTTAGTTGCAAGCAGGAGGATGTGCAACGTATGAAGGACATAGGAATGGATGCTTACAGGTTTTCAATATCCTGGACTCGGATTTTCCCCAGTAAGCTCTATCAGTTCTATGAGTTCATATTTACTTCACATACAAGATTAGTTCATCAAATTTTAACTGCGAGTTTTTCGTATATTAGATGGAACCGGGCCTATTAATCAGGCGGGTGTTGATTACTACAATCGTCTCATCGATGCATTGCTAGCCAAAGGTGCCATAAATTTTCATTTTTCTCCAGAATTTTGTATGTACTTCCGACTTTGCATTAAGCTCCGTCACACTTGTTAATGGCAACGGAGAAATTTCAGCATCGAGCGTTTATTTATCAGGATGGAATCATGGACTGAACTATGAGATTTTGTATGTGCAGGAATTGAACCATATGTGACCCTCTATCACTGGGACCTCCCTCAAGCATTGGAAGACAAATACAGCGGGTGGCTCAACCCTCAAGTCATGTAATCTCAACGTTGACAGTTTTATGCCTATAATTTCCGTAAGTTTGATTAACGATGAGTTTTGGATTCAAGTGTTTCATATGGCCTTAGTCTATTGCAGAAAGGACTTTGCAACATACGCGGACGCATGTTTTCAAAATTTTGGTGACAGGGTGAAGCACTGGATCACATTCAACGAGCCACATACATTTTCTATACAAGGATATGATGTAGGGCTCGAGGCACCGGGAAGGTGCTCTATCCCCCCTTTACTTTTCTGCAGGGCAGGAAACTCAGCAACTGAGCCTTACACAGTTGCTCACAATGTCATCCTGTCTCATGGAACTGCGGCTGATATTTACCGGAGAAAGTATAAGGTAAGAATGATGGAATGGAGAAATATTCATGCACGTAACTATTAACAACAGAAGTTGATTAATGATACTACTTGGTGTCTTTGCAGTCAAAACAGCGTGGATCGGTTGGGGCATCATTTGATGTTATCTGGTATGAATCAGCAACAAACTCGACAGCAGACGTCGTTGCAACTAAAATAGCCCAAGATTTTCAGCTTGGCTGGTAATCACAAATTTGATTTTATTACTTAGTTATATTTGACTAGGAACTGCGTTATAATTTGTGTAATCACTATGTTGGAACGGCAGGTTTCTTGATCCATTTATGTTTGGGGATTATCCAAGCTCTATGAGAAGTAGGGTTGGAAGTCGGCTGCCAACCTTTTCCAAATCCGAGTCTGCTCTAATTAAAGGGTCCTTGGATTTTGTGGGCATTAATCACTACACTACCTTCTATGGAAGCAACGATACCGCTGATATAATTGGACATCTACTCAATGACAGCCTTGCAGACTCTGGTGCCATTACTCTTCGTAAGTACTCACATTGAACGCGCTGCATATTCCTCTTAACAGTTCTATGTTCCAGTTATTCCATAAGTTGTCGGAATCACCAATTCAGAGATTAAAGACCAACTTATTAGAGTTCCGTAACTTGTTATCATTTAAATTTCCGTTGTTAGCTGAAGATATCTTTTCTTTTTCCATGTTTTCAGCATTCAAAGACGGAAAACCTATTGGCGATAGGGTATGTAGTGTAGTTAAACTCTCATAAATTACTGCAATTTTTACTTGATCCGACATGAAAGCTTGTGTGAAATTGCAGGCGAATTCTATATGGTTATACATAGTGCCAGAGGGGATGAGAAAATTAATGAACTACATTAAGAAAAAGTACGGCAATCCTCTAGTGATTATCACTGAAAATGGTAATGTTTCGAGTTCCAAATAGAAGGGATGCGACGTCCAAAAGTTCTTCATGTTCACGGGACATTTCATGAGTTAATCTTGTTGGTTTCATTATTTCCACAGGCATGGATGACCCGAATAGCCCATTCATTTCTCTCAAGGATGCTCTAAAGGATACTAAAAGGATTAAATACCACCATGACTATCTTAAGAATTTGCTAGCTTCGATCAAGTATTAACCATCTTTAATTAATCCGCTAGCTATGAATCTACTTTTTCTTGTCCATATTTTGTGGTGTAAAAGCTGATATCATTCTGTCTTCGTTGAATGCAGAGAAGACGGCTGCAATGTGAAAGGCTATTTTGCTTGGTCTCTGCTGGATAATTGGGAATGGGCGGCTGGATACACTTCTCGATTTGGTCTCTATTTTGTGGATTATAAGGACAAGCTCAAGAGATACCCAAAGGACTCCGTTCAATGGTTCACGAATTTCTTGAATTCTACTCAAACAAGGCCAAGGATCATCTGATGTTGTGAATCTGAAGTCCTGCACTTGCACCCCAGCACATCGAGTACACGAGGGTTGTTGCAGTTCATGTTTCTTTGCGATCGAGCAAGCCATCATAAACAGTGTTCAGATGATAGTTTGTGGACAGACGTTTGGAGCAAAAATAGCTTATGATTCTATGAAAAGAAAAATATGATTTGAAATCACTAGCTTTTGATTTATTTTTGCAATCAATATATTGTTACACCAGTAATGTTATTCTTATCATGTTTTTATACCACCTTATGTGGCATCTGATGTGGACAACCACATCATTTAAATTAATCAGAATTTAATTTAAATTAAAAAACATTTAATAAACCAATAATTAAGAAGAAAAAAAGTTGAAATTAAATGATGATTGTGGCATACGAGGAGGCTTCTCCTTCCTTCCCGTTCAATCCTACTTCTTCTCCCGTTTCTTCTCCCACGCCAGTCCTTTCACGGCAGTCAGTTGAAGATTGTTACAGACCTAAAGTGGGAGAACATGTGCACACATCACATCTGCATCATAGGATGGCAACAATGTCGGCGAACATGTGCACACATCACGGCAGCCAGTTGAAGATTGTTACAGACCTAAAGTCCCTAGACATTGCCCATACTCCGATGGAAACACCAAGCACCACCATGACCGCACTGTCCAGCTTTGGAATGTTCTCCAAGAATGGCATTCTCACTTTGTAAAGCTCATGACTCATAAAAAACTATACATCCAAGCTCTTAATAGTTGGTTGAAGCTAAATCTCATACCTATCTAGGGCTGCTTAAAAGAGAAAATCTCATCCCCGCCAAGAGTTCAGCGTCCACCAATCCAAGCTCTCCTCCATTCATGGCACGATTCTCTTGAAAAGCTTCCTGATGAACTCGCAAAATCTGCAATATCGTCCTTTGCGGCTGTGATAAAGACCATCATACTTCATCAGGAGAAGAGGGAATGCGAAGCTCACCAGAGCCACTGTATCCAGGTGAGGGAGGAGAAGTCACTTGGGAGTTTCAAAACTCGCCTGCCTGAGACCTTCCGCGCCATGACAGACTATGCTAATGCCTGTTCCATTGCTTCGTCTGCTTCCATCAATGGCGAGGCGGCTGAAAAAAAAAATGCCGTGAAAGAACTGGCATGGAAGAAGAAACAGGAGAAGAAAGCAAGGGGAGGGAAGGAGAAGACTCCTCATATGCCACAATCACCATTTAATTCCAGTGGTTTTTTTAATTATTGGTTTATTAAATGGTTTTTAATTTAAATTAAATTTTGATTAATTTAAATGATGTAATTGTCCACATTAGATACCAAATAAGATGGTATATAAAGGCAAGCAAACTTAGGAATGAGTGTTCCATTCCATTCTCTTGGGAGTCAAGCAACTCATTCGGTAATCAAACTGGCGCTGAAGGCAATCAAACTCAGGATTTTTTAATTTCAAAAATTGATCATTCGATTACAAAGACAATCTCAAGAGATACCCTAAGGATTCTGCTCTATGGTTCAAGCTTCTAGGCTTCTTCTACTTGAACAAGGTGGTGATGAACTGATGCTCCTTACGGTCCGCGAAATTCTGCATTTAAATTGCACCAGAAGGATTCACCAAATGCACACAAGGGTTGTTTTGATTCATGTTCTTATCGCGTCGAGGAAGCGATCATAATCCAATGTTCAAGCTATCAAAACTGTTTGCTCTCCAACACTTGACCCCAATTGACAGTCAGCTAGTACCGTAGGTCCTTAGATTGAGAAAGACTTGTCAAGAGTTTCCGATCATGTCATTCGTCGGACACCTCTCACAAAAGCATAAAAACACTTGTATCTTTATCCCACCTAACTCTATGTTAGAGTTGGTCTTAAATTATAGGCCATAACTAAACCGTTAGAGTTGGTTTTAGGTCCATTGGTAGAAAAACTTGGGTAGAATCTCCGACCTTTCTAGGGCACTTATCACAAAAATATATAACTAATTGTATTTTGATCCCACACTCTAGTCTATCTCAGTTCCACCTGTCCTAATCAACCAGTCCTACCAAAGTTTAAATATGGGTCAATGTTTGCATAATCTTTGTGTTGACCAGGGAGAACTTATAGTTTCAAATCCTCCTCCATGATAAGGATTGCGTAGCCAAAATCTAACCCATTGAATATGCCAATTGGCCTAACCATGAACAAGGGCGGCAAAATATGACACGTCCGTCGCTTCGATCCTAGTTAAGTTGATTTCACTAGTACCATTGTCATTCTTCCAACCAATCACGGTCTAATATATTTCATTCGCATACAAGAGGATTCTCTCTGGATCCATTTTGTGGAGATCCCCATATTTTAGCTGTTTATCGTACATTGTGCGGCTAGTTTTCATTAAGTATTATTTATGTTTAAGTTTAAATAAAAAAAATCAAATGATTTGTGATCACATAATGCACGATGAATGGTTAAAATATGAGGATCCCTAGAATCCTCATAAGGATCCGATGAATTCCAAATCCCATTCGCATGTACATGTTAAATTGTGCCGATAAAAAAATAACAAGTCATGCAACGTGAACTAGACCACAAAAACGGGAACTAAGCCAATTGGATGGATAACGTGTTCAGGGGCCGATTTAGAATTCGGACTTTGGAGGGTCCTAATGTCAAATGTTCAAATTTCTAGATAAAAAGAGAACACAGAATGCAAATTTTTTGTCAGTCAAACTATATTACGTTAATGTCAACAAATATTAACATATGCCGAAACAAATTTGATGAGTGAGATCGAAAAAATTTGTCGAGTATTCTCGACCCACACTTGATGGGAACAAAAAAGACCCGTACTAACATTTGGAAGGTCCTCGAAAAATATTCACATGTATATTTCTGAAACTCCAAGTAATCTTGAACCACATTAGTCCACCTTAGTCCCAAAGGTATATCCGTCATTGAGTGTGTTCATCTTCTTGCACTCGAGTTTGAGAATACTACGTTGCCAAAAAATGATATTAACAATTGGACTGTATTAATGTCCTTAACGCGCAGCCTGCGATGGTATTGTTTGGCCTGGAAAATGATTAGCTGCCTAATTCAATTGAAACCCATAAATGGAGGACTAGTTGTTGGCTTAGTAATTACTCCAAAATTCCAACAAACAAAACTTAAAACACAGTGTGTTTGGGAATCGTAGTCATATGACCAAACCGACACCGAAAGGAGTGGACCTAATTATTTTACAACAATTCCTCCTCCTCCTCCTCGTCTCTGTCACTCTCTCAGAAATTAACACCAAATATCCTTCACGTCTAACATTAAAAATACCCTCCAATTAATATTCTCACATAAATATTTCATAGTTTTTATTTGGTGTAATAAATATTTGATATTTCTTTTCATAATTTAATATTGGTGAAAGTGCAACAGCACATTTTATATAAATTAATTAATTATTCATTCATAATTTTCCTTCCTGTTCGGATCTGTACCTACCAGTGAGGGTGAGGACATGTTGTTTGCATTATGTATGCCTTGCCTTGCATCGTACTCCATCATTTTCTTCTTTTGGTCCTACTAAATGATTTAATCATATATAAACGCTTCACTTTCTCTTCTTTTTTTTATACTTATTTTTATAGGTTTAATATTTAATGAAATTTGACATTTTATTTTTGGACTTTTTTATGGCTCTATGTTTTTTTTTTTTTTGAGGGGAAAAATAAAGGACTTGTACCAAAACAACATGTCGAGATATACTTAACATACATTCCATCAAATATTCAGCAGACACAAAAATGATTCGTACCAAATATTCGGAGGATCCCACAAGACCTTCACATATATATTTTTTGAACTTGGGTGGTTCTGGGACCACCTTGGTCTCTACTTCCATCCGCACCTGGTTATGTGTCTGTTTAAGATTATAGGTCTTTATTTGGACCCCAAGACTGTAATGTGTTTTGCATGCATGATACAAAACTGGCATGAAATCCAATGGTCTTCATAATAGTAAAATAAAAAAGCAGAAAATAACATTCCAATGATAAGTAGTAGTAAATAAAACGACATGTGCCTTACTTTAGTTGAAATTGCAACGAGATTATTTAAATTTTTTTGTTTACATAGATGACGAGCTTAACTATTAATTAAGGGGAATCTTGATATAACTCCAATTTTTTGAACCAATAGTAGGAATGGTCCAATTTATTAAAATAAGTCCAATTATTTAAATTTAATTAATTTATTATCAATAATTATCTCTTAAAAGAAAAAACTTATTGTAAAAATCAAATTTCTTCCTAATTATCTCTTTGATTATCTCTTTTTATATATATTTTTTGTTATTTCTTGTTCTTCCTACTATTTTAACCCATTTATAGATTTTTTTTTTAATTTTTATAATCAACCTATATCACAGGTTAATTGTATTTATCTACCTATATGACATATTCTTTTTCATAGTCAACCTGTCACAGATTAATATGCCTTGCTTGTATGTATATTATGTTTTTTCTACCTTTTAGTTAGGTTTCATATCTCACTTATAGGTATAATATACATTCATATATTTTGCTACTTGAGTTAGGGTAGAATATTTTGCAAATAGATTTATGTTAGTATATTAATTTTTTTTTTGTTTATAAGATATTAATTAGATATTTTGGAGTTGAAAAATGCATAATATTAAAAGATTTTAATTGATTTTTAATATTTTTAGAAAATATAAAAGGAGTATAAAAGAAATAAAAACATATAATTAGATAACTGGAATCATTCCTAAAAACACTATATGTTTTTGGACCTGGATCTAAAAGTCCCTTTAATTAATTATTATTACTAATAAATTGTCCAATTTAGTCCAAATCACATAAGTTGACAATTACTTATGCATTTTTAATAAAATTGGATCCAAATACAATAACAAAACATGTATGTTAAAAAAGGAATCGACAAATCAGATAATTTTGTATGTATTAAAATAATTTCATTGACGAAAGAAATAATATTTCATCAAGGTGACGTTATCGTAATTCTATATCAATCATGTAAACAAAATTATTTTCCACATGTAAGTGTAATAAAATAAGTAAAGTTCTACAAAAAAATATATCGTTACGTCCACTTATATTATGACATAATATGTGTTGAATATCCGATGCTTGAAACATCTCTTCACGAAGACAAACAAGGGAAAAAGGTATGGGGAAGACTAGGATGACTTTCGACGGTGAGAACTTTCTTTTTACTGCGTGATATTTGTTTTGTTTGGGTTGGGAAAATGAAAGGTGAAACGAAAACGTGTTGAATGGACGTGGATCGGGCGGGGCGCTGGGTACACACCACCACTGCTGTTTCCGGGTCACGCAGATCTCGGTTGTTGGATCTTAAAAATTCCTCACCGCGCTGTGAGCGTATATATATACCCCTCAGATCCCCTACATTGTCGGCCATCAGAAGAAGAAGAAAAACAGAGCTCCCTCCCTTTTTTTTATCTCTGTCGTCTCTCTTCCTCTTCTTCCGCATTAGATCTCTCTCACTTTTTCTCTCCGCCGTCGACCTCCCGCCTCACATTGATTGAGGTAATACTCCTGTGCTTTGCTCGTTTGGTATCTCATCAAGCTCAGTGGGTTTGCTCATTTGGGTTGTCTTTTTTGTGTTTTTGGGTATTTTGGATATTGTTTTGCGTAATTCGATTTGGGTTTTGTGTATTGAGGTGTTTGATTCGGGAAAGATTGCTCATTTACTTGTGTTGCTGTTTGGGTGTGGTGGAATGTGTAGATCTTTGTAGTTTCTCACTGATTGCTGTAGATCTGATTGGGATCGATTTTTAATTGGGAATTTGGATCTTATAGTTTGGGATTTGTTTGTGTGGGTTGCAGAAGTGGGATTGTGTATCTGAAAATTGAAGAAATTGTCCTCCTTCTCGATAAATTTCTTTCATTTGCTCTTAAAAACTGTGGATCTGCAAATCGTAATGCGTTTTTTGTCTAGTAAACTTGTAGATCTTGCATTTACCTACCTCACACTTAGCTACAGTGCTCTGTTTTAGGTTCATGAATCAGTATTATACTTTGAAATCGATAAAGTTTTGAGCCCATGCTGTGATATGGTTGTCGGTAGGAGAGACGTTGATTCATTAGTTTTGTTTAAATCTGCTAGATAAGTCGGCCCTTGTTTTCATGGTTAAACTTTTTGGGAACTTTAACGAAAAAATTTTGGTACCGTTCATTTTAACTAAAAACTATATTTTTACACTAAAATATCAACCTGATACTATTCACTTTACCCTTTATTTTGTTCTTATCGTTAAAACTCAAAGTTTTCAAGTTATTTTCATTAGTTTTTCTAGTCTTCTTCGAAACTTTTTTGTTTTTGCTTCACCATGGATGACCAATTTTTCTCCTAGATTTGCATATCATACTGCATTCTCAATGGAATATATGAAGTTCGATTAGTAATAAAGCTTGTTCGTCATCATTCTATATATTGGTGTATTTGTGCCTTTGTTCTTAATTCATTTATGTTTAGGCAAGTTGTTGTAAATGTTTTCGTTATGTTAAGAACAGTTAAAGGTCGGTCAGAAGCATTTAGTCCTTCAAATCTATAATAATTATATAACAGCACAAAGATCTAGTATTTCAGTGCTTGAAAATACTGTACCTTATCTCATTGTTTTGATCTGCTCGTCTTTAGGCCATCATTAGCAGAACAAGATGGTGAAGATCTGCTGCATTGGAGCTGGATATGTTGGTGGGCCTACTATGGCTGTGATTGCCCTTAAGTGCCCAGATATTGAAGTAGCTGTTGTTGACATTTCTGTGTCAAGGATCAATGCCTGGAACAGTGATACTCTCCCCATATATGAGCCAGGCCTTGATGATGTGGTGAAGCAGCGCAGAGAAAAGAACCTCTTCTTCAGCACTGATGTTGAAAAACATGTTATGGAGGCAGACATTGTCTTTGTTTCTGTCAACACGCCCACCAAAACCCAGGGTCTTGGAGCTGGTAAAGCAGCTGATCTTACCTACTGGGAGAGTGCTGCTCGTATGATTGCAGATGTTTCGAAGTCTGACAAAATTGTGGTTGAGAAATCAACGGTCCCAGTTAAAACAGCTGAGGCCATCGAAAAGATTCTGACCCACAACAGCAAAGGCATCAACTTCCAAATTCTTTCAAATCCTGAGTTCCTTGCTGAGGGAACTGCAATCGAGGACCTTTTTAAGCCAGACCGTGTCCTCATTGGAGGACGGGAAACCCCAGCGGGTCAGAAGGCAATTCAAGCACTCAAGTCAGTCTATGCCCATTGGGTCCCTGAAGAAAGAATCATCTGCTCTAACTTGTGGTCTGCTGAGCTTTCAAAGCTTGCTGCCAACGCCTTCTTGGCACAGAGGATATCTTCTGTTAATGCCATATCTGCACTCTGTGAGGCAACTGGTGCAAATGTCCAAGAAGTGGCACATGCTGTTGGCAAGGACACAAGAATTGGGCCCAAGTTTTTAAATGCCAGTGTTGGTTTTGGCGGGTCTTGCTTCCAGAAGGATATCTTGAACTTGGTATATATCTGCGAGTGTAATGGCCTTCCCGAGGTAGCAAATTACTGGAAACAAGTCATTAAGATCAATGACTACCAGAAGTCTCGGTTTGTGAACCGTGTGGTTTCCTCAATGTTCAACACAGTCTCGGGTAAGAAGATTGCAATTCTGGGATTTGCCTTCAAGAAGGACACTGGTGACACCAGGGAGACCCCAGCCATTGATGTGTGCAAAGGGCTGTTGGGTGACAAGGCCCGGTTGAGCATCTATGACCCTCAGGTGAGTGAGGATCAAATCCAGAGGGATCTTTCTATGAAGAAGTTTGATTGGGACCATCCCATTCATCTTCAACCTCAGAGCCCCCCTGCTGTGAAGCAAGTTGGTGTAGCCTGGGATGCTTATGCGGCAACAAAGGATGCTCACGGAATCTGCATCCTGACCGAGTGGGATGAGTTCAAGAGTCTTGATTACCAACAGATTTATGATCAGATGCAGAAGCCTGCATTTGTGTTCGATGGAAGGAACGTGGTGGATGCTGAGAAGCTGAGGCAAATTGGGTTCATTGTTTACTCGATTGGAAAGCCCCTGGACGAGTGGCTCAAGGACATGCCCGCTGTGGCGTAAAGACTTGATGATGAGGAGAGAAGCACAGTAATTTGAAGATCGATCCCCTTGTGCGTAAAAGTTCTATCAGTTCCGAAGTTTGTTACTGAGAGTGGATGCTTAATTCGTCCTTATTTTTATCTTCTTGTATTAATTTGTTATTTCACCTTTCTTAAAGTTGGGGGTTATGTTGCGTCATATTTTACTTGTAATAGTACCCTTAATACGGTTCCTGAGTTTGTCCTCAGTTTAGTGGAATATATCTCAATTTGTTATTCTCTTAGATTAATGTAATAAAATCAGAAACCAGGAAATTATAATTCTTTTGGTCTTCCTTTTTTGTTATGTTGCAAAGTAGGGTCGTTTACAATTGGAGAAAAACACGTGTGCTCTGTCACCATGACATCTCGTGCGAAACAGACAACGCTACGTGTGTATTTGATTAGAAGAAAAAGGCTCGAACCGAATGAAAGATTACTAGCTCACAAGAAAGGGTTGCAACAATAGAGAGACCTTACTTGTTCTGAAAAGACAGATGAGCTCACAGCAACCAACACAAATGGCTCCCAAATGAATGCTAGAGTAGCGTTGCCTCACATTTGGAATCATATTAAAGCTTTTTAGCCAAAATGGTCTCTGAGATTTGTATAACACATCACTTTAGTCATTCCGTTAAAAATTCCGTTAAGTGTCCCTGAGCTCTTAGCTGGAAGTTTAAGCAATTTTCAAAACTTTGTAACTCAATTGTTTATTAACCAAATTCGACCCATAATATATCAAAATGAAGATAGGAAAGTGTAGAACAATATTATACCTATTTGGAAGGTCAATGGTTGAGTGCGGTGGACGGAAAATAGTTTGGAATGTGACTGGTCCAAGGGAAAACTGGAAAACTCGCCGGAAACTGGGTAAATTTTAAACGTTCATAACTTCTTCAATAATCAACGAAATCGAGTGATTCAAAAACACAAATCATACTTCTCAATGAGAAGAAGAGAATGGTACTTTTCTTGATGGCTAATTCTCCGTGGTTTGGCCGGAAAATGGCTCGAAAGTGGCTAACTCAAGACCAAGATAGCTACTTTCGAGCCATTTTCCGGCCAAAACACAGCAAGTTAGCCATCAAGAAAGGTACCATTCTCTTCATATCATCGAGAAGTATGATTTTCATTTTTGAATCACTCAATTTGGTTGAGTATTGAAGAAGTTATGAACGTTTAAATTTTATCCAGTTTTTGGCGAGTTTTTCAGTTTTCCCGCGAACTAGTCAACTTTCAGGCTATTTTTCAGCCACCGCCGACAAGCATTGGCCTTCCAAATAGGTATAATCTTGTTATACAATTTCCTATCTTCATTTTGATATATTATGGGTCGAATTTGGTTAAGAAACAATTGAGTTACGAAGCTTTGAAATTTGCCCAAACTTTTGGCTAAGAGCTCCGAACACTTAACAGAGTATTAACTGAATGACCAAAATAATGGATGATGGACAATCTCAGGGACCATTTCTATTGATTTTCAATCTTAGTGACCAAAATGATGTGTTATACAAATCTCATAGACCATTTTAGCTAAAAAGCCATTCATTTATGTAAAATGGTACTATGTTGCAATATTATTTTACTTTAGTATTGTTATAGGTCAACGAAAGAGTAAAATTATATATGTACAAGGCAGAGAGTTCAAATCTATAAGACAATTGGAGGAGGGAGAGTTGGCGGTTCTTTTATTATTTTTAAGAAAAAATGACGAATTTTAAACTTCACTAAAGAAACAGTGTTGTTTTGCTAAAATTAAATACGTCTTTTTTCCCTCGGTCCTAAATGAGAATCGAGTGGTAGAGTTGCACCGGAAAGATGTCGATGCTTTTAGCTTTTGTTGAACTCGTTTTTTCACAAAAAAAATGATTCAAAAGAGATATTTTGAACGTAGTTTGGACAAATTACTTAGAACTAAGTGTATATTTCTTGAACCCAAAAAAAAAAATGAGATGGGCACATACCCCCCCCCCCCCCCGGGCGGCCCTTCATCAAATTCGATCAAGTGTACCATGAGTATTTTTTCTCTTGTATTTTGGCAAAAGAGAATTGCAAAATGACTTTTTTCAAAAGAAATTCGATGAATTGGAAATATTGTCATGCTGTTATTAGAATATTTTGATTGAGAGAGGAGTTGTATACTGAATAATATTTTGCTTTGAAACTTTCTTGACGAATTCAAACTCACAAATGTATTTTTGAAAACACCGTCTATGTTGCGTATCTTTTAACTTAGTAACTAAAAGTACGGTACCTTCTTATATAATGTCGGGGTTGCATAATAATAAATTAGTTTGTCATCAATGTAATTTAATACTTGTTACGTTTTAAAAAAATAAAAATAAAAACAGTTGGCTAGAAGTTCTTTAATGATTAAAGAATAAAGGTTTTGTGAGGACCTTATCGTAAATTCAATTCCACAAAAGCCGGCTTCAGCCCTTTCGAGTTATATAGGGTCCATCCCACACCAAAGCTCTCTCTCACGGTATCAAGATTAAACCGGTTTTTTTTTTAAATCCGGACCGCTTCCTTTACAGAAAAGTACGAACCGTAGCCCCTTTATCTTTCATCGTCATCCCCTTTCGATTCGATCCCAGACAGATCGATCTAAATTTCTTTCCCAGATTTCCCTTAATTTCTTATCATAATCGTTGAATCGGATGTCCGTTTGTATAAATCCGAATCTCCCCTATCGATTAATCCCAAATTCGACCAAATCCTTTGGCCTCGTACAATTCTAGGGTTTCGACTCTGAATCGGCCCCTTTCGCCTCGTAATATTCCAATCCATCTCGTTTCTTCGATCTAATTTCTGTCTCCTTGCTTTGCCCTCTTGAATTTGGTCCTAATTTTGTAGATTTTTTCGGCCGCGTCAAATTTCTAGGGTTTCGTAGAGTTCATCTCGTTAGGGTTTGTTCTTTGTGTAAATTCTTGTAGGGGTTTTGTTCGCCTCACCTTTCTTTCGCTATTTCGTATGTTTTTTTGTCAATAATTTCACGATTTCACTTGTCAATTGCAATTTCTAGGGTTAGGGTTTCTGAAAAAATTCAGCTTCTTTATTTGGTAAAATTGGATTAGGGTTACGGTTCATAAGGCCGATAAATCCGTTTCTGTTCATAACCAGCGTTCAATTGTATTACTTAAGCCGTCTGCTGTTCCTCTGAAGAATTAATAGAGGTACAATTTTGTTGTTGTCATTATAATCTTGTGATGGGTTTTTGTTGTAATTATTGGAAGCTTTTTGCCCTATCAGTTATCATTATTATTCTTATGCTGACAAATAAATTTGATAAGTGGAAACAGTATTGAGATTGATATTGATATTATTCAAAATATTTTGTAACTTTTTGGTTAGCTTAAGTTGGAGTGCGTGGTCCGGTGAAAATGGCTTAAGTGGTCTGTGTTCAAGTGAAGATATGTTGGTGTTCTGATTAAGTGAATGAGCAATTGAAAGCAAGTTACGCGGGTTTTGGCGGATTTAGATTAGCAACGTTACATGCCTGCAGTTCTTGTCTTGGAAAATCTGTTAGGACAAACGTAGTATTTTATTCCTGCTAAATGCATAAGTATTATTGTTATTGGTGTTGTCATGCATATTTTCAAATTTTTCATAGAAATTAATTATTTGGGCTTCAGGTTAATATGGGATTCAAAAGGCCCTTTGATGATGTCGAGTTCCAGGAGCTTCCTTATAAGCACTCAAGACAACATGAATTCGGTGATAGGTGCTCACCATTCTTTGATGCTGTTTCTTGTTATGGTGCTCCCCGAAAAACATATGTTTCAGGTAATGTTGTTTTGGCGTTACATTACTTTCATGTTCCTTTTGTAGCTAATATAGCCTGCTTTTTAACTTACTGAACATGGTTGCTTTGACTGATTCATGTTGAAGTCTAATTTTATTTTTATTTTTTTCATAAAACAGGTGAGAATGGGAGTGGTGATTGTAAGTCCCAGTGGCTTGAGGTTCTTGAAAAATATACTGTTGCTGAAGATTCAACAGCTGCCAACAAGGGTTGTGTTCCCTTCTCATTGGTTACCAGGAGTTATGGTGAAGAAGATGTGCGTTCTGGACCAGATGCTTATTCACCTTCTGCTGAGGATTTCAAATTTGAATTCCCAAGGAGAACATGTGTTCCTTTCAAGGATGCTTATTCTTCTTTGTTTGACCTCTCTCCAAGGAAACAAGTTCCGGTTGGACCAGATCATCAGGCCAGGATACCTTTATGGAGTGGACGCATGAAATCGACGGATCAGAAAGATGAGATTTATAACAACAACATTTCCTTGCAATCTTTGGAATCAGAAAAGACTGTGAACAATGATAGTGAGGAAAAGCTTTTAGGGACTTGTGTCATTCCAATGCCTGAGTCAAACCTCTCAGCACTTGAGTGTGATAAGGTTGGATTTGGTCGAACAGATTGTAGCTGCCTGGACGCAGGTACAGTCAGGTGTGTGCGACAGCATGTCATGGAAGCACGGGAAGAACTTAGAAGAACTCTTGGAAATGAAAAGTTTGTCAAGTTGGGGTTTTGTGAGAAGGGGGAGGAAGTGGCACGAAGATGGAGTGAAGAAGAAGAGCAGGCCTATCTTGAGGTTGTTTACTCTAATCCTGCATCATTGGGGAGGAAGTTTTGGAAGCAGTTGTCTGCAGTGTTCCCTTCTCGTAGTAAAAGGGAACTGGTCAGCTATTATTTTAATGTGTTTATGCTTCGCAGGCGGGGCACTCAGAACAGATCTAGTATACTAGAAATAGATAGTGATGATGATGAGTGGCATGGAAACAATGGAGATTCCAATGACGCACCAGATGCTGAAGATGATGAAGACTCCGTTATTGAGTCTCCTTATTATCAAGATGATCGTGTGGGCAATGAAGAAGATTACTCTGAAGAAGATGATAGTAGTGATGGTGGCGACAGTGATGGTGATGTGGGGCATGTTGAAGGAGATTCTAGCAAAGCGGATGGCAGGATAGATCATGTATCGCAATCATACATGCTGAAGTCAGTTAAAGAAGGAAAGTTTGATACACTTGGGGATTGGGAAAAGAATTCAGGGTGTACTGGAGACGAATTTGATTTCCAAGATGACTCATGTGTATCTTTCGAATTTCAGTCCAATATCCATGATTCTCGCAGCAAATGCTTGGATACCCAGCCTGATGCATCCAGTGATGCAGCTGGTCATGCATATTTATTGGAGCCTTGCAACGCTAAAGTTTGGGATGGAAGGTTCGGGGTGGACACCATGAAAGGCGATGATCTACTGCCAACGTGGAGTATGATTGAAGACATATTTGATCAAGGAATGGCGGCGGATTACAAGATGACGGATGAGCGCAAGGCACCAGCCGGTGGCTAGGTGGCTTACGAAATAATTCTTTTAACCCCAATTAGTTGCTAATAAAAAATATGAAAAGAAATGTTGAGTGGTTAAACTCGTCATCAAATACATTGTCTTTTTGTTTGTTCTCTTATTCTTCTTCTTTTTCTTCTCCTCTTCATCATCATCGTACAAAAGAAGTCGACCTTTCCCCTCGTCTTATTCGAAATTCCCAACTTTCTAAGCAAATTTCCCAACTCTGCATCAAACACCTGGCTTTGTGATTAGATGGGAAACGGAGTTGGATTCTCTTCCTTCTTTCTTCTTTCTCCAATCGCAATTATATAGAAAGACAAAATAAAAAATGTGATGGGAGAGGAGAAGGAAAAGAGAGTAGGACGGAAGAAAATCATACTCCGATGAAAAACCCCCACCATCAGGTGATGATTTTGGGCCCTTGGACGGGATCTGACGGCCACAAAAATTCGGCACAAATGCCGACCTGCACCGAAGAAAGACCGCAGCTCCATTACCTCTTTATTTATAGTCCCACAGCAGGCATCCTCATGAGAATTTTTATCAACACTTCCCCCTCTTTCGATGTCTCGGAACAATGATATTCACACTTTCATTTTTTTTTTCTTCAATACTATAACATATTTGCTGTGTGGAAAAAAAAAAAAAATGTGTTCCAAACTTTTGAAGTTGCGGGTGGTGAAATTTTTCTTTTTGTTATTTAGGTTCATGGGTTAATAGATGAATTCGAGTAAAGAAATATAAACATGAGAAAAATGCCAAGGTGACTCTTACAGAGTGGAACTCTTTATGAACTTACTGTCATCTTACAATTTAATGATAATTTTCTCATATTATGTATTTTTGTGCCAAAAATATAAAATCACAGAAAATTCATAAAAAGTCATACTTTTAAAAAGGTCTTGTTGGCATCTCGACAAACATGAATCGAGAGATAATAGAAAATGAGAACAAGATCTCCTCCGAATCCAAATAAACTGAGCCTAAGAATCAAAGGATCTGACCGTTGAAATTTGATCTAACGGCTACAATTATTATAATTTTTAGAGGGCTCTTTGTTTGTAGTTGTTAGATCAAATTTTAAATGGTGAATTCTTTGCTCAGAATGCTCAATTTATTTGGGTCCAGAGAAAATCCGGTTCCTAGAAAATGTATTTGTTGCGGCAGCCGACTAAGCACTCTGCTCAGAATATATAATGAGGGAGGACTGACATGCACACTGCAATTGCGACTCATATCTTCAAAGTCAATGCTTTCAAATATGGGTTGTTGAATTCTTTAACTTTTTTGTGTTGGCCAGGTGGTACTCTTCAGCTGGATTGGCAAATTTTGGTCAACCACTAGATAATTTATCAAACAACTGTAAAATTTAGAACTTATATTTACGTTAGGGTGAATTGTCAATTTAGTCCATGAATTCTCATTTCAGTGAAAATTAGATCCTAAACTATGTTTTTTAGAAAAATTGGTCCTTGAATTATAAAAATCCGCCAATTACATCTCTAATATTATATTCAAAGCTAATATATTCAATTTTCTGTCAATTTAAGTCACGTTACTTGCATATGATACACATTAGAGGGTAGATTGGTAGTTTTCCATAAAGAAATAGTGTATGGAGTTAATTTTGGAGGGTAAATTGGTAGTTTTACATAAGAAATCGTTTAAGTTAACTTTGGAGGGTAAATTAGATGTTAGATTCGCAACCTATATGAAATGTAAAGGGCTTATAAGCGAGAAAATGATGGTATTACACTCTAAAGTGTGTCAAATAACTTAAGTTGAAGAAAAACTGGATAAAATAGCTTTGAATATAATAGTATGGATGAAATTAGCAATTTTTAATGAATTTAAAGACTTATTTTACCGAAAAATAAATTTATGGACCTAATTTTTACTGAGGTAATAGTTTAGGGACTAAATCAGCATTTCACCCTTTAGGTTAAGCTGCCAAACGCAGGTCGGAGTTAAATTAATTGATTAAAATAGTGTCTGTCTATTAAAATTTTGATTTATGTTAATAGACACAAATAAAATAAATTAGGAGATGCAATCGAGCAGATAAGTTTGTTTTTCGTCTTTTATTTTCTCTTTGGCCAATAGTATTTGTTATCCAAACTCATAAAAGTTTTAAACAAAAAATAAGACCCACAAAAGAATAATGCATGATATGGAAGATGCCAAGCAGGAAATTTAAAAAAAATTAAACATCTGAAATGGATATATCACAATCAGATCCCTACAAGATGGGTGATTGACTTAATCAAGGGAACTGGTAATTACTAAGCAAATATGCCTTTCTATGAATTGAATAGTGTGGAATTTAGTATGTGTTTAGAAGTGTTTTTAAAATGATTAAAAATGTTTTTGTTGAAAATGTTTTAAAAATTAATCTTTAGTAAAAATCAAATGGGTTTTGGAAAGACAGTTAAAGTGTTTCGTGTAAGAAATACATATTTGGTGCTTCTTCTAAAAAACACTTAAAAGTGATTTTGAAACTCAAAATCAATTTTCCTAAAAACTCTTTTAGTCATTTTAAAAGCACTTCTAAACGGCAATTTGTTTTGGTGTTTGAAGAATTGGGAACAACATGTGTCATCTTAGTCAACATCCAACTTCAAGATTAGTTTGATGATTTCAATCTCAACCGTTGGATCAAGTATAAAACTTGAATTACACGGTGAAAAAGTTGTTAAATTCAAGTATGAAAATGTGGACTAACAACAAAGAAACAAGGTATATGAAAGTGTGGATAAGACTACAAAACACCAGTCATATACTACTATAGTGGGAAAGGGATTGAAAACAAAGAAAATTCATCAAATGTTGACACGCCCCTCACCTATGCAAATACATTTCCTTTTCGGATTGTGCTGGACGCAATCACTCATACCGGCTCGTATGGGCTCGCACTTGCACCAATGGCTGAGCATCACCTGTGCGTGAGTAGAAGACTGTCTCGAGCACTCCTCCGACTATATGACTAGACTACAGGAAGCTTATAAAACAATAAAGATCCGACCTTTGGATTGTGCTTCTCTACAATTACAAGCAAAGACAAGGTTAAGGCATAGTTTGGACTAGGAGGATTCTCGTCGGATTCTTTTTGTGAGGATCTTGAGAATCCTCTAATCATATTCATTTATTGTATATCGTGCGATCAATTTTTATCAAATTCTGTTTATATTTAATTTTAAATAAAAAAATTTACAATGATTATCCTCCACCCTAATTTCAACGATGATGTTTCAGTTTTATTTTAGACTAACTAGTAGTATTACTCCTCAAACCTTGGGATCCTCAAAACACACCCATCAATCCTGGCCGTCCAATTGAACAGCGAATACGTCTCACTTGACTACACGTGCTGCCAATCTTCTACTCCCGTTTTATCTTTTGCTTCCATGCATGGAATTCTCCTCCGACTATAACACAAGTTAGAGAGAGAGAGTTTGGAGAGAGAAAGTGAGAGAGAAGAATCTCTGAATCAGTCATGGCTTAGCTTTTTGATTGTTTTTTACAGGCCTCTTCATCGCCATCATTAGCGTGAAGAAACCCATTTCTTCAAAATTTAATCTTTTCGATTTAATCCTAATTTTTGTTTTCAACATTGAAGAAAGGGATTGTGGGTTATACTTTGAAATGGAATTTAAAGGGTTACTTTTTGTTGGGTCGGATCTCGTACTTCACAAAACCGTCACATCTCAGCACTTCGATTCTCCCATCTGTTCATCATCTGCAATAAAGCTACAAACTTTGTGATCTGTGTCTTCAGTTGCTCGCTCGATCTGAGAGAGATTGTGCCTCTGTTTCTATCTGCTATTTGGGTATTTTTTTGCTGGAATCAGGGAACCGAATAATGCTGCATTCTAGCTACTTTGTTCGAGGTAAGTTTTGCTGATTTTACTTTGTTACTGCTGCCCATCTTTTGGTTTGAACTATTGAATGATGAAAAAAAATCCAACCATGGAAGAAGAAGATCAGAACGATCAGAACCAGAAAAAGAAATTTGTCTGCAGGTTTTGCAGCAAAAGATTCCGTTGTGGGAAGTCATTGGGTGGTCACATAAGAACCCATCTGAAGATTCTGAACAAAAAACCAGTTATTGAAAAAGAAGAAGAGGAAGAAGACGATGAAATTATAGCCAAAGCTGCTGCTAGGATTGTAAAGTTTTCACCTTTTGATGGTGGGAATTCTGGGTACTCTCTCAGAGAAAATCCCAAGAAAACATGGAGGTTTTCGGATGCGGGCCCTACTTTCCAATTGCAGCAGGAGAAAGTGTGCAAAGAATGCGGCAAAGGGTTTCAGTCACTGAAAGCTCTGTGTGGTCACATGGCTTGTCACTCGGAGAAGGAGAAGCTGATGAACAAGTTTGAAGAAATCTCAGAGTTCAGTGAGAAACAGAAGCTGCTTGATGTAATGGACAGTCAGTCGGATACTGAGACATCGGCTCCTACGAGGCAGAGAAGGATTTCCAAAAGATTGAAGCAGCAGAATCTGGATGTTTACTCTTCTGTGGCAAATGGTGGTTCTTCGTCTGGTGGTTCCGGAATTGAGCAAGAACAGCAAGAGGTTGCTCTTAGTTTGATGATGCTGTCACGCGATTCGGGTGGTAAAGGGGGTTTGAATTCGTTTGCTGAATCTTCAGACAACAACTCTGTGATTTTGGAGGCCAAATCTTCGTCTATCGATATGAGGATTAATACTAAGGAAGGTCTGAACTGTGCCTATAAAGTGAGTGATGTTATGGGGATGAAGAGAGTTAGAGAGAAAAAGTTGAAGTCCGAGGAGATTGAGGTTTCTGACAATTCTGATTCTGGGTATTTTAGACATGAGCAACCTAAGAAAGTTGATTCGGATGTTTCGGTTGATGGGTTTTTTAGGAATGGTGAATTTCACAAGGGTAGAGCAGAATTTGGATCCAGAATTGAGGGATATGAGTCCTATGATGTGAAATTAAGGAAGGGTTTTCGTGTCGAATCTGAATTAGGGAAGGATGTGTCAAATGCAGAAGCTCGTAGTCCTGATCAAGTGCATAGAGATAGAGGGACTTTGAAGTATGCACTGAGAAAGACAACCAAGAATACAACTTTTCACAGACCAATTGTCGATGATTCGTCCAATGTCGAACCCTGCAGAAATGCGCGAAAGAGCGGAAAATACGAGTGCTTGACATGTAACAAAACGTTCCATTCTCATAGGGCTCTTGGGGGGCACAGAGCAAGTCACACCAAGACCAATGCCTACTCTGAGTCCATTTATGAGAGTGGGGAAAACAGCGTAGACACTGATCCCTCCCCAGTTCTGACACCCGAATGCAGCAAGCTTGCTGATCAGCATTGCAGTGGGAAAAAACCAATGAATGATCAGGACTTCAGTGGCAGTGCAAAGAGAAGTTCAGAGACCAAGAAAAGCAAGGGGCATGAGTGTCCATTCTGCTTCAAGGTTTTCAAGTCAGGCCAAGCTTTGGGAGGTCACAAAAGGTCACATTTTGTTGGAGGATGTGAAGTCAAAACTGTGGTACTTGGGCAACAAGAACCCGATCAACCCCCTCCTCATGAGGCTGAAATCACAGCACGATTTGATCTCAATCTTCCAGCTCCAATGGAGGATGAAGCAAATGACCATTTTGGGTACATGGCATGGTAGATTGGAAGACAGGGTTTTTCAAGTATGGACCGAAACACAGTATGCAACAGAATCCTTGAACGTTGAATCCTTAACTGCACTTCCAGCCGTTCATTCACCTAGTTGATTTTAGAATTTTCGTGGAAGGAAGAAGCATCAAAAGCATGAAACTTTTTAGGTGGGTCTCTTTATCTGTTACTGTAGTGACGCAAATGAAGGCAAAGTACAGGCAATGTGGTGAATTTTTTGTTTCTCTTTGGGTCCCATCAGTTCAAAGGAATGCCTTGCAGAGGTAATGGTTGCATTTTTAGTTTCAGACTTGGAAGAATTAAGTAATTCTTGCAAATTTTCCATCTTTTAGTTTTTGGCTTGTTCTGATTTCATCATCCTTCTCATTTGTAGTGCACTGTTTTGGAATTTTAAATTATTATATATTCTTCTACAATGTTTTGGATAAAACAGAAGTTAAGAGTAATGCTGGATTGACATTTTTAGACTAAATTTATAAATCATATAATGTGTCATCAATAATAAATCAATATGTTAATAATCTAGTCCCTGATTAATTGAGAGGACATCAAATCTTCTGCATCCAAAAGCCTATGTGACTTCTCTGTGACCTATTTCTTTTGTTGACATTAAACCGTTTATTTAAACTATACTTATCTGTGTTAACTTTTCAATTTTTCTTCCTAATAAAAAATCAAAAACTAAAGATAAATTAAATCAAACGAACATATGTCACTTAGTAGATAAGACAGAAAAATTACAGAGAATTTTGAGTACAGAAGATTTCAACTCTTCCGAGAGAGTCTAGGACGACCCAAAGAAATACTCTGGCCCATGATGGTTCGCAGCACCAAAAACGGAACCTAATAGCTAAGTCATGGGGTCCTAGGTGATGGAAAGTGACACTTCATCAGATATGGTTTTCATAAATAAGGTAATTTTCAAGAGCACATACTCTCTTTCCTCTTTTACTTGTAACTTTAAATGGAAAAGTTTAAAGACCAAGGGAAATTGGAATTCACACTAGTTTAATTTTTCGCTGAACCGTAAATAAAAAAATTTACATTTATACACTTCTTTGGATTTTCGAACGACATCTGTAGTTAATAAAATAATGGTATGTGTTTTAACTTTTTTAATTAATATCATAATAATATTGATACGAGACGTCATGTAAATCTCATTTAGACTAACCCTAAAAGATTACAGAGACAAATTGAAAGGACTGACTATTTCTCACCTTACATAACCAACTCCACTTGTAATTGTGACCATTCAGAACTTGAGATTGATTTCCTATTAAGCACCATATTCAGTGTTGAAAACTGTTTTATCCAAAAGTTTCTTCAAGGACCACCTGCTTTATGAGGAAATGTTACAAAGTGGTGCCACTTAAAATGTTGGAAGAGAAGTTTCCTCCATAATTTACATCCCTAAATCACTCACACCGTATTTTCACATTCAGATATGCATTTGCATTTCTGTAAAATTATGATTACATAGAAGAAAGTTTCAAGCTACTCTTCCTTGTAGAGTCTTCTTTCAATGTGATAAAAAATGGCGACCTTAAGCCAATAAGGCTCTCCGTTTTGTGGCGGTTGGTGGGAAGGAGGGGGGGGGGGGGAGTTTGGGGCTATTGTACGCAGCCTTATCCTTACTTTGCAAATATGTTGTTTCCATGACTCGAATCTGTGACATCTTGGTCACAAAGGAACACCCTTCAGTTTTATAAAATAAGAAACAAAATTGTTTCACATTACAACTTGTAAATTAGGGGATCCTAAAATAGTAAAAGCTTCTGCAAATAGAATTTGGGGTTGTTGGAGATATGGATATATCTTAAGCATCAAGGTTGAAATATTGGATTAAAGAAAAATAATTAGTTTGTGGAATCATGAGGAATCAAAGTCCATTGTGCACTTTTCATCAATGGGGAAGAAATTTTGGTTCAAGGTGGTTGCATAGCACCTACCACTAAGCATTTGAGTTTGTTTTAATTCATATGTGTTAGTGAAATTTTGGTCAAAAAGGGTCATATCCGTTTGGAAGAATCATTGTTTGATATTGGCATATAGTCACATGATATGGTTGATTTTCGTTGAATTCATTGAACTGTTATTGGCATTCTAAAAATCTAATTATGCAATATGCACTCTCATAATAATGTTTTTCTTTCTAAATCTAGAGTGCACAATTAGATTTTTTGAGTGCCAATAATAATTTCCTAAATTTATGCTTTTGAATATTCTATTAATACTCAATTCACGTGTTATAAGTTATAGCCGGTGTTTAAAATATTTACAAAATTATTGATATTTCTGTATAAATATCCGAAAAATCAAGGATCGATATAGAAATGGGCGATGAAATGCAAACTTCACCTATGATATTACCGATTCACTATAGAAAATTTGCCATAACCAATTGCAGGTTTCGAACTTTGGATTTTTTTTGAGAAATTTTTCTCTAATTACCACTAATCTAAATGAGTTGATATATTCATCCCAAAATTTTCATAATTTCTATCGAAATCAACCAATATTGATATTTTCACTTGTATCGATATTTTAAACATTAATTATAACATATGAATAAATTAATTATACTACATGACAGAATCGAAGTACTACTTATTTACCTTATTCTTCACAAAGCACACACAGGTTGTTTTGTGCATTCTTTTCCAACTAATATGTTCCTTCCATCATCTGATTGTAGTGTGTGTTCTGTAGATGACCTCAGCCCTCAGCCCTCAAGACCACCTTTTTCTTATGGGGAAATAAAAGCTCGAGTCAGCGCATTGCGTTCGCATCAACTCGAATCAAGAAGCACTTGAGAGGAGTATCAATTGCTTTATGTAAATAGAATTATGAACTCATATGGAAACACCAAATCTTTCAAAACCAAACATTCATTATTGCACACTCTAACTCTTTAGGCAACTTGGATTGGCTTGTCACTATATCATATCACAAACCTCTGTCACTTTTGAGTAGATATTTTAGTACTCGTTTTATCTTCTGTTAATCCAAATCGAGTAACTTGTAATTTTTATAGAATCCACAATACTAGTGATACAAACGTGAGCCAGGTGAATTGGTCGTTACAATATGCTTACCTACTGAGCTCTCATCCAAATTTGAATCTCCTCCCCTAAAATAAGAGTATGAATATACGAGAAGCTAAATTATTTTGGAATACCCGGCCAACTTGGAAAGACTTACTATACAAATTACCAGGCCCATTGTTTTTCTGAACCTGCTGGCAATAAGTACCCATTAATTAAATCAATGTATAAGTGTAACCATATTATGGCATGAAACCTTATTTGTTTGGTGTGATAGAGTAGTTGACTCATTTATTCCGATGGAGAAATGTTTATATGAAATGGAAGAATTAGGAGTGGGGTTGGTCATGACTATTTTTTCCATTTTTATCTCTGCATAGAAGATGGAAATGTATTACCTAACATGAACAATTGAGGGTGGCTAGGGTTCCTTGTGTTTCTGATTTTTATTTGTTTTTGGGTGGACATCTTTATCATGCCTTTTCTGATACTACAATGTGGATGATTTTCATATATTAAAAAGTCTCTTCCACTTTCCTATCAAATCTCTCTTTATTCTAGCACATAAATGAAGGATCAAAGAGATTATGGTAGATCGCATTCACCAAGAAATGACCTTAATCGAAAATCGGATCGGCAACAAATAACATGCTTTATCTGGATTCAACTCGTACTCATAGTTAAGCAGCAACATGAATATGAGACTAAAGTCCCTCTATGCATCCTACTACTTGCAGCCCCTTCTTAAAAGAGATTTGAGCAGCCGTCTGAAAAGACTAATGCTGCTCAAAAGAATATGTTTAAAAAGAATAAAAATCACAAAGTGAGTGCAGCAGGATCTGGAAAACATAGAGTGCTCCTGCAATCGAATGAACGTTTAGGCGCGGAACTGTGCTCAAAAACCCCAATTAGAGAGTAATTTTGTTTATAAGCTGGACCAGAGCAAATCATAACAATTTTTCTGAATTCCCGACTCCTTTTACACTCGAGTTCGAACCATCTTCTATAGTAGATGGGCTTATGTTCATGCTCAACATTGTAGATTACAAAGTAACAAAGCCCAGCCACAAGAAAGGCCAACATGGCTCAGTTAATTGAAGAAGATAATTTGATTTGTTGTGTCACTCTCAAATCTCTCAATCAGTTGCTTTGATGGAGATCGGCTACGATTTGTAGATTGATTGGGATGTTACACGTAACTGAAATCACAGTAACAATATGGACATACGGTCTGCCACTTGTTGTCCAGTTTCGAGAGGAAACAAAATTAGAATGCAAACAAGACGATATCTCAAAACTAATCACATATAAAAATCTCAAAATACGTGACATTGCATTAATCATCCAAGATGCCATGAATGCCTAGGCGTACAAACGCGGATGCCACAAGATTCGACAGTTCCACCACTCTTTATAACTTTACACAGCGGCTACGGTTAGAATGAGGATTTGATGGGAAGCTAATGCGCACATTGAGAACGTGAGGTTTTATTATATGGCAATTATATGGTCACGTAATGTTATTAATTTACATAAAATAAACGTTATGTATATATACAAGCCTTTTTATGTAGAAAGATTTTTCAATGTGACCGTCACACGGGATGGTACACCTCGTGTTATTACATAAATAGTGGGGTATGTTTGTCAAAAAGATAACAACTTAAAAAATATAATTTTCCACTACTTACATAAAAACACATGGTGTACCATCCATGTTCCTGTCACAATTAAAAATTTATCCTTTATGTGAAGGGATCCCCATTTTTTTCAAAAAATGAGGATTAAGTGTGGGGCTCCCTCCACATCGAACTTCAACGATCCGAATCGTCTATTTTGTAAGTCTCTATTTATATATCATCCTTACAAAAATTCAATTCAATCCGAAACCATTTGTCTATTTAATTATCAAGATAAAATTTTATTGTTTCTTATATAACAAAGTATTCGTTAATTTATTTGGACCCAATTAGATGTCTTAAACATTTTCGATTAGCTAATATTTTGCAATGATGATCTATGCGATGCAACTTGAAAAATAGACGATTCAGATCATTAAAGTTCGATGTAGTGTGGACCCCACAACTAATCCCCATTTTTATAAAAAAATGAGAACCCCTTCTTTTAAAGATTTCCTATATATATACACACACACATATTCCATGCCACCGACGATCAAGGAGACAGGAGACTGGAAATTTCCTGGCCTGTGATCATATCCCCTCCCGCACATAGCGGCAGGTTTAGCCCATCTTTTGGACCACCTCAATTTCTATGTTACCACTTTACGCTGCTCATTCACTCATCACCGACTCAGAGCCTCAGAGAGCTGCTCAATACGGCACGCGCGCGTCCTCTGCTATCTGCTCTGCTGACATTGAAGAACCTGTAGTCACCACGCCACTTGTTCATGCATGAATGTTGAAAGCCTTCATTTTAATCATGCAACTCCACACGCTCTTTGGGAGTTGGAATTGGAATTGTTAATGTATGCATGCACACAGGGAATTTATCAAAATTAACCACATCTTTATAATTTCTAAAACGTGGACCAAAATATATACCATCTAGTTCTAATCGATTGGATTTTTATGTTTCAGTTATACTCCGTTGCAGTTAGCCGCACTTGCAAACACAATAACGACGATATCAACTATAACGGGATTAATCCGCAACCTAACGTAAGATAACTTCTTTATACGTTCTAGGGTTTTTAAAGGGAAATTATGTTCAACAGAAAGCAACTGCCATCACCAAACAAAAAGAGGGGGCCACTGGTCACTGCATTACTTGATTAGTAGTTAATTAACAAGTGTACGTTCCTCTCTGAATCTCAAACCGAATTTGTAAAACTGCTATGCATGAAAAAGCTAGGCAGGGAGGTATACATAAATTAATCATGTCCAGCTTTAGAATATTAGGCGGCAATTAATTAACAATTCGGGTAAATGGCGCATGGGTAAGGAAATTGGCACTTTAACACCAGTCGGCCGGTAAGGAAGCTTTACGTACGTAATTGCCGTAAAAAGACGAAACAAAGGTGAAAAGGAAGAGTGAAAAAAGCAATGTCGGCCAAGCAACGCGTACGCAAACTCAGCCGACAACTATACAACTAGGGTAATTCACATATCTCCTGCAAAAACAATATGTTTCAAGGATCATACAAATTTAGTTTGGCGATTAATTCTGGGTTTTTAAGCTGACGATTACTTTACAAAACCTACCAAAATGATTACAATACGATCGATGCATGGTACATACACACACACGTATATATATTATTTGTTAAATAAATGCTTTATTCATATTATGAAATAATACTAAAACGATACTATGTCTGAAAAAATATCATGTGATATAAAACAAAAAGTGTAGTCTTCAAAAGTTGTCTGAATGAATAGGAAACTTTAACGAAAAACACCCGGTACTGTTCACTTGAACGAAAAACCACATTTTTACACTAAAAAATCAATCCTGGTACTATTCACTTTACTCTTTATTGTCCTTATCATTAAAACTCAAAGTTTTCAAGCCCTTTTCATTAGTTTTCCTGAATATGGTAATCAAATCTCAGTTTTGAGTTAATCAAATTTCGCAATTAACGTTGCGAATAAATATATGATATTCTTGGGATAATTTGTTCAACCTCTCCATAAATGGGGGTAAGGCTAGCCGACATTCACCTCTCCCAGACCCTGCGTAAAGCGGGAGCCTTGTGCACCGGGTATGACCTTTTTTATATATATACCAAAAATGAAAGATTCTGTTCATGAGGTATAATCCATTAATTTACATACAAAGCTCAATATATACTAGCTAGATCAGAAGCTGAAGATAATGCAGCTGCTAAGCCTACCCGCATGCATGGCCTGTAGAGACGACGTAGGCCAAGCTAATTTAACAATATTGATCCTACGGCCCTACCTACACAACAAAGATTTAGGTTAGTTAAGTACGTATTATCTGCTAAACCATGATTAACATCACTGAAAATGAAATTTGCGTTTCTCATGGATTATTCCACACTACAGGGTTTTGCGTTTTTTACTGCAGCCATTAAGAATGAGAACGTACGGCATCAATTTGTATGCGTTTCTTCTTTTGTAAGCTTTTTCCCTTTTACTTTTTAAAATGTTTTGGTCAATCCCAAAATTCTCAATTGACGCATATTTTGATCTATATATATATGAATGCACGAGTCTTAGTGCATACCACCTCCTGAGAGTAATATAACCACCCCATTTGTTAACCAAGTCAAGTTTTGGAAGCTCAAAAAAAAAAAAAAAAAAAAAAAAAAAGAAGTTTTCAATTTTAGTTGGTTTGCTACCACCCTTGGGGAGTGGGGTGCCTTACTAACCTGAGTAGCATAGGACATGTTTAATGCAACCTCGCACCCCGCCTTTACCCACCCAACTCAAGCTTTGCCAGTACCAATCACTTTAATGTGCTGCATAGTTACAAATCTATGTTACCAGGCTCAATAGTAGTTTTCAATTTTTGAAAAACCAAAAATAGTTGCTAACAAGTTTTTAGTTTAAAAAATAAAAATAAAAATAAAAACTGAATTGAATTGGTTATCAAACAACCTTTTATTTTCAGTTTTCAAACTCTTATTAGTACACACCAAAAATTAACCATTTAAGTTTTTTTTTTTTTTTAAATCCCCGAATGTATGAAAACTCAAAAAATAGCTTTCAATTTTTTTTTTAAACTGAAAACATTTACCAAATAAGTTTTATAGTTTTTATAAACTAAAATTAAAAATAAAATGATTATTAAATGGTCAGTTAAATTTTAAACTCACATAACAAAAAATGTTGAGTTTCGCCCCACAAGATTGTAATAACGTCGGAGGTTTCCGAGAGTATAACAGTTATAACATTTGCATGATCAGATATGTATTGCAACTATGGAGATGAAAATAATCAATCCAAACGCCCTTTAAGGGAAAAAAATTGAATTATCATGTCATAGAGCTTCCTTTAATTTGTTTTAGCTGAATGAGGAGACAGCTGAAAAGAAGATATGTAGGCATAATAATTAAAGTTGGCATGCTTCTAATCAAAAGATAAGATATAGTCAACAACCTAGCAACCTAGCACTAGATCCCAAGCGTAGCAGATAAGTTTGTAGCCAATGAGAACTACATGATGTTGATGGTGGTGCATAAAAAGCCACAAGCACACAATTAAATACACAAAACTATGAACAAGGATCCTCTCCAGATCTTCTTTGTGAGGATCCAAGTCACGCCCGTTCAATTATACTGAAAAATCTCTCAAGAATATAACCACTCAATTATACTTCACCCTTTTGTTATTTAATGAAAAAGGGAAACACCTCTACATTAAATCTACATATTTCAGAATTAAAAAGCGGATTTGGATTCTATTCGGATTCAAGTTGTGGGAATCCTAGGGATGCTTGCATTCTAATCGTTTATCGTACATCGTACGGTCAGAAATTATTTTAAATTTATTTATTTAAAATTAAACACAAATAATACCTAACGAAATGTACTATGAGCGGCCATGATATGAGGATCCCTAAGATCCTCACAAAGAGAATCCGGAGAAGATCCTCATCCTTAAAAAGCTACATTCTTCCATTCAAGCAGCGCCTAAAGTAACATGCATCTCCAGAAATCAAAATTACTATAATATGAAGTTGCTATAATTCATCATCATCCTTTTTAACTTTTAGGGTGTTCAAACCAACAGTAGTATTGCCTATATTCTGGTGATTAATATGTATCTGCAAGTGTTCAAGCTAGGTGATTGTTAAGAAGGAAGTACAGACGTCATGAACTTTTATCGTAAGAGCAACTTTTACGAGTACACTGCTCCTATAACGTGTTATGTCATGAAAGTAATTCTCCTTAGGCATTATAAATTAGAAAGATCTTTATATGCATTCAACAGTTAAATAATTCAAGTAAAATATTAATGTGTATTGTTACCATTTTATCCGTGTCCTCATCAATTTCGCATCCCAGGAGGTACAACGTCTCCAAGAAGCCCTTCGTCTGTAGGAAGAGGTGGGGTTGGCTGACGGTCAGTGGAGTGGGATGATCCTCCTGCAGCTTGATCATCGTCATGACGTGGGACTACTACTTGGTGCGACGAGGTTGGGGTCAAATTAATAGGACTAGTTATCTCTCTCGGTCGAATTGTTGGATAATACATGAACTGTGAGGCTGGAGGCAGCTGAGACAACTGGTGGCCTGTAAAGCCAGATTCATGACCCATGACTCCCCCACGAGGGAATGCAACTGTATGATGACAGTGTTGGCCTTCATATGTGGTAATTACAGTTGTGGGATCTTGAGAGGAACGCTCAACTCTTTTCTTCACTGTGCATTTGGTATTTGTGCAGCGATAATAGCTCCTGCAAATTAAACAAAAGATTGAGTGTAAGAATGTGCATATAAAAACTACAAGGCATGCATGTACATACATTTACTGTTCGAATATTCTTTTGTTTCAATAATTCAATTTGAAGTTGTTTGAGCCCATCTTTGTAAATTTTGTCAGCTAGAAGAAATTAGTTGTTTAATATTCAAGTATTCTCTGTTGGTAGATAATGGCATGGCACGCTCACAAATTATACAATCTCTAGACGTATTCCTGAGGCTTAGAAACTTAGGGTAAACATAAATAAAGTTATCAGTTGTAAGAAATTAAGAAAAATGTTTCCATGTTTATAGATGACAAGGATTTAACAATCTCAAAATGAAATATATAGCGGGTACCATAAGAAAATTGTTGTTTAATCAAATCAACCGACATTTTTAGTTTGAATTCAGCACTGAAAAGAATATCAAGTTCCTCGCCAGCTAATTTAGTGGAGATAGTAATTTGGTGACAGACCTTGGAAGCCAAGCTTGCCTAGCAGCTGCACGTAGTATCTTCAGCTTAACTAGTGTGTGTGTGTGTATTAAGCTTTGTATGTAAATGGTGCATACCTCATGAATCAGATTCTACATGAGGTCTAACATCCTAGTGGATGGAGTGTTGGGTGTCTATTTATGCGATGAGAGTTCGAAATTTCTTCCTCCCTAAACTAATGAAATAGTTTCGAACCTTTCCCAAATAACAATAAAATAAAAAAATTTAAACAAAAGTTAAAGACCTTGGAAAGGGGCTATTTTTAACAGCCTTCTGACCATATTTCCGCCAACGGTAGCCATCCTCAAGATTATCAACTTCACTCTTTGTCATGAATGCGAATCGTGGCTGCCGGATTCTCTTCGGCCCCTTCATTTTAACCTTACTCCTACAAAATATTTTACCTACAATTATCACAACAAAAACAATAGCTTGAAAAATCCAAAGAAAAATGGCAAAACATAAGTGAATTTTATTTCCTATATATTGGAAATTAAACGGAAATGTTATATAAAGTACTACTACATATTCGTGCATGTTTAGTTTCTAATTAATGTGATCCAACTAAAACTAACACCAATGAAAGAGTGGTGCTCTATTAATTAAATTTCAATTACCACTGAAAACTAATACATTCATCAGAAAATTAAAAGGGAAATGTGGTGTATTATGTGTATATATATCATGCATTATGTTTTACGTTAATTAAATCTAAAATGCAAGTGTATTTGTAGCTGTTAAATACTAGAGTTTTTGGAAATACAACCATATATTTATTTTAACAATTACTGATGGCAAATTTGATATCAAATTAGGTTACTCATTGTGTAGCTTAGCTTAACTCTCCATCTTCTCTTGTGTAAAAATATATTGATGTTCTAAAAAAACAATTAGTGCACATCAGGTGGGATTGCAGAGTATAGGACCAAACCTTAAATTGTCAGGGAATAAACCAGTAATTCTTATCAAAATTACATTAAATCTCAAATTCCAAACAGTACTTTACATGCATTAGCAAATGGTTCAACATGGTCAGCGACTATAAGTGAGATGGTGTATGTAATTTTGAAATTTTCAGTGTGTCAAGAACACGGTCAAGTCATAATACCAGTAGTTGAATTTTTTTTTTTCAAGTATTCAATCACTTGTATCGTTCAACCACCTGTATTGTAATACTTGATGTAACAACCCATATTCCCGGCACATTGAAAAATCTCTCCGTGTAATTATAAACCCCCATTATTAGGAAGAAATCCAAAAATATGGACCACAAATTAAAGAAGAATCCAGAATTATCATCACCCAACCCCCTCTTTATTATGGTAATGCAACTTAAGAGACAAATATGTCACATGCATCGATCACTTACTCACGAAAATGCTACTGCACTAGACGCAATAATAACGAAACGAATCAATATTAAAATATTAAAAAACCCTACAACAAATAAAGAAAGCATAAAATTACATTATTGTTCCTCATTAAACCCAAATCATTTACAAACAATCATATAATAAAAACTCGCTTTACTTGCACCATATTCTCCCTCTTTTTTCCCCGCACGCGTTTACCTAAAAGTGTGAATTTTAGCACGCCATCCGGCCGCTGTTACGGCGGTGTTCGCGTCCATAAAATTAGAAACCTGAAAAGCCCTTCCATCTCGGTTAAATTTGCTTTGCCACGCCCTAAATCTCTGTGGATTTACGAAAATGCCACCCCAACTTGCATGAAGTGGAGCTTCTTCTAGTTTCTTACTTTCTACAGCGTACGGACGCACACCCCAATTGCAGATTTTGCACTCCCTTTTTGATATTTTTCATTTTTCACCGTTTAACTATTTATTTTGTTAAAAGATCCCCTACCACAGTATTAGCCCACGAAAAAGCAAGTTAATCACGCATTAAGCCATCATTAATAAATAATACTCAATCATGGAAACCCAACTCACGGTATCTCGGACGGTGGTTTGCCACCGGAGCCTGTAGACCTCTCAGGCGGATCCTCGCTGGAGCTCGTTGACACTGACGGATTGGTCGAAGCGGATCCGACAACAGGGGCCGGGTCGGGGCTCCCAAAGGCGGCGCTGCTACTGCTGCTGTTGTTATCCAAAACAAGAGGACCACTACTAGTAGTTCCCGCCAAATCGGACGTGTCGGCGGCGGCGGCGATGGGGTCGAGGCAGGGGAAGCCGTCATCGGGTTTGGAGGCTTCCGGGTTGAAAATCCAGCCGAAGTCGCTGAGTATGTTGTTGTCTCTGTCGTGGGTATTGAAGAAGTAGGCGCTGTCCGAGTCGGGAGTCCAGGTGTGAGTCGTGAACTCGGTCGTGGTTAGTGGATCGCGTTTTTGGTTGTTGTCGTCCATGAGAATCGATCAGGACGATCCGCCGTGGAGTGGTGGATTGTAATCGGCCGTGAGAATTGAGCATGAATTTGAAGGATGAGGGAGAGAGAGAGAGAGAGAGAGAAAAAAGAGATAAAATTAGGGTTTTGGTGAGTGAGTGTTGGGAAGGACGCGTAGTTTTTGAACTTTATGAGGAAGGGATGGAAAGCTTAGTCTCGTCAATGCACAGTTGCAATATTTGGAGAGAGAGATAGAGAGAGAGGGAGGGAGGGAGGTGGAAAGAATTGGAAAAAAGGAATCAAATGGAGGAAGAGAGAAGGTAGGGAGAGAAGAGAGAAAAGATAAGTTAGAAAAATCGCCGTCAACCTTGCAAATATAGTACTGGAGGCTCAGATTTAAGCAAAGCCAAGGAGAGACCGGGGCAAATGGCCCCCCACGCGTTTATACATAAGAAAAGAGCCTATTTTGCATTTCAGCTGGCTAAGAGTCTTCATTCTTGTATTCATTTGAATTTCTCTCCAAACATTGCTTGTATCTAAACAATGAAGACAATTAATACTCATGTCTACTTATTCGGTGCACTTCATTGTCCACTCAATTGTAAGTAATATACTTTTATCGTACAAATATCTTAAGGAGAACCATTTATTTTTTTAATAATAATTTAAATATCATCTTTTGCTAAAAACCAATAAAAAAAACTATCTAACCATCCTCGTGTATCCAACGGTTTTGATGCTTCAACCTTATTACTACATATGAGTGACAAAAAAAATCGCCGGTTCATTTGATATTTGGCATACGAACTTTAAATAGTTATTCGAGAATAAATAGTTTTGACTACAAGATTTTTCCAATAAAAATATGTTAATTACAATTAGATGTATTTTTCCGTGAAAAGTAGTACTAGGTAGATCAAATTTTTAAATCAAATTTGTACACTATGTGATGTGTTTAAAGTAAGAAACAAACATGTTAATTAACACTTAAGTACTAATCTAACCATAAACACGTCATATGATTTACAAAATTTAATCTAAATAGTTGATTTCTCTAGCATTACCCTTATGTTAATTACAGTGAGATGTACTTTTCTTCAATTTCTTTATATTCATGTCTTTTGGCTACGGAATTAATGCATCATGTATATATATATATATTATTGCATGGGTCAGATGTTTATTGAGTAACTTAATTGAAGAATAGTAGCATGGTACTTTGTGAATGCCACCCTTTATGCGTGTGTGTGTGTGTATTGAAGATATAATCATGTGGCCGGTTCATGTGGTGGTGAAGGATTTTCGTCATTATATTCATCATTTTATTTTCAAGTTTATTGTAGAATCCCAAACTCGATTTTTTTATTTCAATATATGTGTTTAATTAACGATGTTGATTACATGTACGACTGTTGCAATGACTTAGACAATTCTCCAATGCTCAACATTCATGGCTTTAGTTAACCATGTTGCTTGAGTTGTAACATCATGTTCATACCAATAATTGTGAGAACATTAACACGTGTAACATATAAAAAAATCCATCTATGGTACGATTAAGTTTGAATTCGTTTTGTTTTCTCTTCTTTGTGGCTTTTTTCTAGGGAGTTTTAACGAAAAATCCGCGGTACTGTTCATTTTAACGAAAAACCACATTTTTACATTAAAAAGTTAATTTTGGTATTATTCACTTTACTCTTTATTTTGTCCTTATCTTTAAAACGCAAAGTTTTCAAACTCTTTTCATGAATTTTCCTTTTTTTCTATGATACTTATAGTTAATTCTTAGAGAAATTTTAGGAGATGGATATGTTGCACTACTTCTTTTACACACGTTTTTGTGGGGCTCTTTGTAATATGTATTTCAACGATCTGAATCGTCTATCTTTTAGGTCTTCCTACAAAGTTCATGTCTACCAAAAATTACTCAAATCTAAAACCAAATGACGTTGGATTAAGGGTTTAGAGTTTCTTTGTAGAACTGTATTCATCCATTTTCTTCATTACAAATGAATGTATTAATTATTCTAGATTTGTCTAATTTTGCAATGATAATCTATGAATGATGTTCTATGGTCTGAATTATTAACATATATTACGGAATGGGCCTAACAAAAATGTGTGTAAAAAATTATGTAAAAAAACGGTGTCATGAATCCACGTTTAGTTCTATATTTGTTCATAGAATACAAGTTTTCTTTTCTCACGAATCTCACCAATGTTTGTCGTGTAAATGTTATATCTAGATATGAAGAGAACTCTTTGTTAACCAAAGAGAAATAAACAACCATTTGACAACGATAAACTAACTATTATGTCATTATTACTCTAAATCAATTTATATATAATTTGATTTACCCACCTTCCTCTATCCAACACCCCTAACTTCTCTCTCAAGCTCTCCATAGTCGCTTGCGGTAACTAACTCACATTCATAGCGTAATTTTTCTCCTTAGTAAAGTTCGTCATAATCAATCTATGCATCACGTGGGTAAATGCTAGATACACATGACTAGATTAGAGCGATGAAGTATTGCTATCAACTTTCATGAACCGTAGTTAATTAAAATTAAAGTCAATGAATCAAATCAGAAGGTGTTGAAATCAAACGAGTATGGTTCAGTTGTCAAATTAAGTTTCAACAAACAATGTATCCATTTGACCAAAAAATAAATAAACAAACCAGCAATGTATGCCTACAGGCTACAGGTGATAAGGGGATGAACACTTAACCAAGTTCATCATCCCCGTTTACCTTGATTTCTTTGTCGTGTCCTTTTCTTTTTACAAATAATAAATCAAATATATTTATCTTGGAGGATATTATTTTCCTCAAAAAAAAAAAAAAAAAACAAAATCTTGGAGGATATTATTTTATTAACCAAATTAAATAGGGAACTTTAACGAAATCTATTCACTTTAATGAAAAACCACATTTTTATATTAAAACGTCAATTCTGCTATTTTTTATTTTATTTTGTTTTTATCGTTAAAACTCAAAATTTCCAAACTATTTTCATTAGTTTTCATAATTAAATACTACACTTCCTCAATTGGTCAAGGCTTTTGAGAGGGAGGAAGGGAGAGAGAGAGGGAGAGAGAGAGAGAGAGAGAGAGAGAGAGAGAGAGAGAGAGAGACTGATATCCAAATCTTTTTAATTGATATAAAAACTATTTGAGCCTCGTGCAAGCAAGCAAGCACGTCGTTTCAACCGATTTTTACAAAATAAAAAATAATAGACCATGTATTGTTAAAGGGATTTGAATCATCTCCTCAGCTTCGAGGTTAAGTCTTATGAGCAAAGCACATGAATTGTTAAATTTTGATTAAACGGTCACAAATATGAGATTTTTTAAAAATTATAATATTTGTATCTATTTGATCAAAATTCAACAATTCGTGTGCTTTACTTATGAGGCTCAGCCTCCTAAGCACCGAAGATGATGCAAATCCTTGTTAAAGAGCAACCATTGTAAAAAAAAATTTGGTCAAATATAAAGAACTGCTAACTTTGAAAATATTTGTGGATAGTATATTTCGGAACACTATAATTTTTTTATTTTTTAAGCAATCGATGATCTGTAAGACCTACGTAGAAGTGTGAGAAGGACTTAATTACATAAAATAAACTTACTGTCGCATGACGTTCAATTTATGTAAGTTGCTCTGTCAAGATACGATATAAATTAATATACTATGTATTTTGTTAGATGGGTGTGTGGAGACTGGGTACCCCAGGGACCCACATGTCATTTCACAGGATTTTATAGAGATACGTTGGGGTAATTGGATCGATTGTTACAAGATATAAGTTGAAATGGAAATGGAAATTTAAAAAGAAAAATTTTCCATTCTGAGTGAATATTTCTGATTCCAAAAATTTGGATGACACTTGAAATGTTCCTAACTAATCCCATTTGTCTTACTTAGTACTATAAAATATCATACATATCTTTATTTTATCATGTTTATTATTATATTTAGAAATGTTTTATTTTGTATTTTGTATATTTAATCATACTATTGTAGGACTCCATATAATCGCCTGCCCTAAAACATTAGGGTCCCTCCTAGAAGTGGGTGACTCAAAAATTGTGTTTTTTACACATTCCACCGGGTAGAGTCAATTAGTAAGTGTTTAATTTGTCATTAATGAATATTTGGTGTAGTAATATTAAGCCTTTATCTTGTTGGCGTTACACTATTTATAAGTTTGTGCTCTTAGATATGATTTTTATGGATAATGAGTTCGATACCAAATTATTAAGACTAATTATCGTATGTTTATCCGAAATCCTTTGGTATTTAATATAAATATGTAGTTATTTTGTGAAATTTAACTTGAAAAGTTACCTCAAAATGTATGGAAATTGGAAAGTATATGTGCATTATTATGATTTCATGGTTGAATTAAAGTCTAACCTCGGAATCCAAAATTTGTAATGTCATCATCAGAGTAGTTGCGGTTTCCTCCTCAGCATACAGTTGAGAACAGTGAGGAGCCTCTCCCCGTCCCTTGTTCTGGATCCACTGGTTATCTTATTTGATTATTATTACAAATCTCATATCAATTATTATCTTGCTAAAATAATATTAATTCTTTTATGTATTAATTAAATACAATAAGAGATCAATATCTTGCAAATTAATCTTTGAATTATTGGTTCTCTATGATGTCTATACTAGCATATATACAGGGCAGGATGGGTCCAAGCTAACAATATCTCCGGCACAACCGGTGAAGAAAGCTTCTTTCTCAAATGAACTCCCAAAAAAAAAAAAAAAAAAAAACATGAATTCTTATGTATTTTGATCTCATCCGATTTCATGCAAACTTTCATCCAACTAAGAGCTGCTTTAGTGCCAACTTGCCATATCGATGATTTACTCCTAACCCATGATCCAGAAAGCTATTCTATTTGAATGCGTTTGCACAGTGCACTTGATTGCGCTGCATTATGTTGAACTTTAAAGAAGAAAAAAAAAAAAACGAGAGTGACTCACTAAAAGCGTAAAACATGAATTCTTCAACAGTTCAGGATTACCTCCAGCCTTTAGATAAAGTAATAGTACAAATTCAGAATTCACCAAACAAAATACCAAAATCCAGCTCGATCTACATAAACATCACATGGCATATAGAAACAAGCAATTATATATATCACGTTCCTTGGATTTGGAACTTTGTCTTGATGTAGTTTAATCATTGTCATGCATGACTCAGACAAACCTACGCGAATAAGGCGCTTTATACATTAATTTGCATGCCAGTATATCGTGTATAAATGATATAATATGTATTCTACTGTTCTAAACAGTTTAGATTAAACATTAAAAAATTTACACAGATGGATCAGATAATTTATAGGTGCACCATAATTAGCATAATTACTAGCATAATCTTCTTATTATAATAGTATGGAATGTAAATGTACAAGGTACCAATCAAATCTTTGTGGGATTAATGTGGTAAATCATGATTCATGAGGCCCAATATGCTCATTTTCATAATCTCCAAAGATCTGCATCTGTATTCTCTGCAGAAGCCACTAGCACTGCCCAAATTAATGCGATAAAGAACAAGTTTTTCTCTTCTTTTTTTATTTATTATTATTTTCAAACAAAAAACGATTTGGGTTCCGACTAAATAGAAATATAACTTTAGGAACTTCGGCCAAGCACATCCTGTTCATATTGGTTTTAATTTTATTATTTTTGTTTATGTTGGTGATCGTTGTTAATTATGTAGCAATTATATGATGAAGACTCAAATTTTTGTGATCAATATTGCAAGGGGCCACTTTCCTTGAGTTTTATTTTTTATTTTTTCTACTTTTGGTTTACCCTCGCTCTCAAGAAATGTATATTGACAGGGGAGGTATATTATGGTAACCCCTATCCTAATATAATGGAACGCATAAATGCATACATAATTCCATATATTTTATAGATCAAATGTAGGCAATTTCATGTAGTTGGCAGTTGGCACGTAAAAAAAAGATCCAACTCACTTTCATGATATTTAACTCCATCGATTGACATGGAAAATAATTGTATAAACTTTATATTTTAGGGCTAGTTATGTTATAATACAACAACAAAGTCTTATCTCATTAAGTCGGGTCGACTATAGTGGTGGATCAAAGATTTGAATTTTGGGTGATCTTGCTCTTATAGGTCTAAGATTTTTAGACAGAAACAGAGAGGAAAACAAGCAAAAATTTCAATTTATTAATTGAGATATTTCGTCGAATACTTGGTGGGCTTGTTGTTATTTGACGCGCACATGTCAACATATATTGAGACAATCTGTCGAGTGCTATCAGCACAACAGGTCTCTGTCAAGATATATTAGTAAACATTACATATAACACTTGGTGAGAACAAAAAGGATCCGTACCTAATATTCGGAAGGTCATCAGAAGACCTTCACATATATATTTCCCGGATTCCGGGTGGTTCTAGGACCACCTTGGTCCTAATGTACATCTGCCTCTTGTCAGCTATATGAATTCTAGAACGCCACTGCGCTCGATTTTGCGTCGTGTCTTCTGTTAGATAAAAGTACTTCATATCTTTTCTTAAAGTCTCTTTCCAAATCTTTCTAAGTCTTCCTCTATTCCTTTTGTTCTAAACCTCTACTCTAATAAAAAAGAAAAAGATGCTAAGAATTATCCACAGCCAACACAGAAAAATTATTACAAGCATAAATATTACAACAAAAAAGTAGGTCAGGGCATCATCCCAATAACCAGAAGCATTGAACCCTAGATGTGTTATGTCATCATAAGTTTCCATTGTTAGTAAATTATAATCATTACACTCACTATATAGTGGAGGCAAATATGCCATGATTCTAGCTTGAGCAACCATTTTGTACAGTTCCCTTAGCAAAACCCTAGCACTGAAAGGGACATACACAACCATTTGGACCAAAAGATATAAGTTCTGCAGAATCTTAACTGCTCACACAAATATATGCATGTCGGAAGTGAAATATACCAAATAATATGTATATGCATGAACCAAATTGCTAGCTAGCTTTCATGCACAAATAATTGTTGGAGATCGAGTGTTCCTCTTTAACTTTAGCTTTATATATATCGTACAGAATCATTTTTTATCAAGTGGTGCTGCTTTAAAATGCAAATAACTTTGTTTCTGTGCTGTAATCTATGAAATTAAGGATGGACCACGCACTAGAGTTCTATGGCCCTTTTCCTTTCTATCTTCCTCCCAAGGTATAAGTTACAATTGGCATTACTATATATAGTAAAGAGCCTGCCTGATTAACCACTTCAATCACATCATAAGTTTAAGAAACCCAGACACGGAAAACAAAAATGTTAAAACTTTGTATAAAATATATCCTAATTTAACAGAGATTTCTTACAGAATGACTAAAATTATTGACGGTGGTCAAACTCATAAATCACTTCTATCGATTTTAAATCTCATAGATCAAAATGAAGAGTTATACAAATCTCATATACCATTTTGGATAGAAAAAGACCTAAAATATAATATATTTAAATGTATATACAGATATACTACATATTGTTTCTCATTCTGCTTGATAAACAGAAGCTTGCAACTGTATCAGTGGCTTGAAAAGTCGGACACTTCATGATGTAGCTAGCTCGCTTGGGCAAAACAAACACATTTGTGAACTATAAAGCTAGGGCATGCAAGTCCCACTAGAACTATAATGCTCAATTAAGCTTTTAAGTCATGTCTATGAGTCTGTTTTTCTCCCGATATGCATCTACAATTTCTGCTTACGGTTTGTGGAGTATTTTTTTAACCATGTACAAGAGCATGATATGATTAAGAATTTTATGGTTTATTTCTTTAGACTCTTTGACCAAATAAATAACGAAAATATGCATCCACATGCGCTTGAGCACTGTAAATTTTTTAAATTTGTTTAAATGGAGATGAACCATATTGATTTTACAAACTACTAAGGGCGGATGTATATTGGGATCCAGGTGTTCTCATAATCGCTAGGAGACCGGGAAACAAGCACCTGAAGGTCATCTAGGAACCTTCAGAATATTTGATATGGGTCTCCTTTGTACCCACCAAGTGTTTGATGTAATATTTGATAGGTATATCTCAACAACACTCGACAAGTTGCATAGGCAACACTCGACAAATGCTCTTGATAGCACTCATTAGATTGCTTTGGCAAATGTCGAGTTGACATATGCGCAACATGGTTCGCATGACGACAACAAGCCCACTTAGTGTTCGATGAAATATCTTTATTAATAAATTGAAATTTGTTTGCACGCTATGTTTCTATCTACAAACTTAGATCTTTGACATTGAGACCTTTCAAAGTTCAAATCCTAAATCCACCACTGCAAACCATAGCAGTAGGCCAGTAATTAACCATTGCATTATTAAAGTAGGAGTAATACTATAGTTTTTTCTCTGTTTAAAGGTGGTGTTGCTGGTCTAGGAACTCTAGGTGATAGGTGATTTTGTCACTGTGTGAAACGGACAAAGAAATCAAAGATCGAATGAGTTCCAAAACAACTTTTGTTAAGGGAATCGTATTCCAATTGAGGCATTTTTTTTATAATTATATTCTCTCATAATGTTAGGATGCCAGTTCCAAATTCAAATCCACTTTAAATGGTGAACACATTTGTCTTTAGGAATCTCAGAGAACTTCGATGGGGATCCTCCGAATAACTTTCACAAAAATATGGTTAATGGAGAAAATGGCATGCTAACTTTTGAGTTTTGAACTTTAGTTGAATATAGTAAGCTAATTATTAACTCGGGAAAATCAAATCAATTTATTGGTAAAAGAGTTCCTTTAGAAAGGCAATTTGAAGAGCATGAGAAAGAGAGGGAATACCCTTTACATTTAGTTGAAGGGAGAGGACACTAAACCAGGATTCGGAATATTGTGCTTTGAGTTGGATCAAAAGTGATTGGGTTCCTCAAAAACGGCACTTGATAGGGCCATTATACTTTTTTTTTAAGGAGCTAATTAAAGTATGGAGAAACACCATCTACCTCATGAAGAGCTAATATGCCTGCTTTATGACATGTTAGTTCTTCATAAGAGAGCTCTACCTCATAAAGTGCGTGGTTCGCCGAAAATAGAGGTGATTTTCGGCGTCAGGATAAGGAGACAGATGATTATGGCAAACCTGTAGAAACTCCATTGAGAGATAATATGCCTGCTTACGTTCAGTCTGTCATAGTACTCATAGGTAATTTTCTTAGTAACAATGAGCATATCACGAACACTTTAAGCAGTGGCGTAGCATCCTTACGAAGCGCGAACGATCCGATAGAGAAAGAGGGTGTGAATTCGGCATGGTATTTGATATTCAATGCAATGGACGAAGAATCTGGAGCATTTGTAGCCAAACTACCTGAAACAGTTGACCAAATGTAACAATTTCATAGTTTCTCGTCAATTAACAACTTCATGAAGTTTATATAAATGAATGAATATTGAAAGTGCTTTAACAACATAGAAAAAGTTGAAATGCTTCTCGGTTAGCAAAATACATGGAAGAGAGAATTTCAACTTGCTTCTGAGAAAACACTTTTGAGCTGAAGTGCTTTCCAGAGAAGCATTTTCAAACGACCTATGATTGGTCTCCTATATTGAAATTTCAACGACGGGGCAATGAAATCTTCAAAGTGAGACTGTGATGAACCCCTTTGACTTAAAACTGATATGGCAAAGTAAATTCCCACCTCAGCTGAGATGGGTAGAGAGCGCTTATGCATTTGGCTATGAAAGCATCAATCTTTTCACTTTGTGAAAAAAAAAAAAAAAAAAAAAAAACCCACGTTGCAACCAAAAGTTTATATCAAAAGGAAACAAATTTAACCAAGCCTTGTTGGGTTTGAGTGGCGACATCTTTCCCATCAGTCGTCACGTTCTTCACACGAAGCTGCCTCCTTGCTCGGCTGCCAGAACAAAAGGTTGTTATAAAGAAGAGTCTTGAGTTTCTCCTTTTGTGGTTGGAGTCTGTGAAGCTTGAGACGAACTTTGACGGCTTTGCCGCCATTGCTTTCTCAGTATCCCTCTGAGAAAGCAGCAAGGAGAGAATTAGTGAAAGAGAGAGTGTGTTACCTTTTGTCTGCTTATCTTCCTCATGTTTGAGAGGACGGAAATGTTTTGATTCGTCATTTTCCAACGTCTCCACGATTAATCTTTTTTCAATTAATTGGCTAGTCCAACTAAAGAAATTTTTTGTTCTTGCTCCATGTTCTTTTGATCCTAAAAAGTTTAGGTGGAGGGGAGGCTACCCCATTCCAGAGTTCAAGCATTTCACAAGTTTCCTTGAGGACTTGGAGATCTTAGCCCTTCTTTTGGTTTTTACATTGCCCATCAAGAAGGATTGTCAATAGGTAGACTTGAACCTAGACTTTGATCTAGTGAAAAAAAAACGATCCTTACCAACTCAACCAACCATCTTTCACTTAACTGGAAATTTGGCACAATTATTTGCATGATGATTGTTTCTGCATTTCCTTGAAATTTCTTGAAATGTATGTAAGATTTTGATCTCACTTTTAGCCAAGACAAGTGGGCCTTTCCATTATCCTAACAAGTTACCCTACCATGCAAGCAACTACCACCTTCTTTTTTCTTTTCTTTATTTTTTTAGAAAACTCAACTACCACCTTCTTTTGGTGACTCTTGCCCCTTCAAATTGCAACTAGCCACTTTGATTTTGTGGTGTTTTTGTTTGGCTGAGAATTTGATTTTTCCTTTACGCTAATTCAATTTTCAAATCATCCTTTTTAAGAGATTATGTTGTTGTTCATCCATTTCTGGCGAGAAATTTTTTTTTAGTGTGACAGTCTTATGTCGTTTGGTGTTACTAATTCAGTATTATATATGGGTCAACAACATTACAGATATTTCGTAAAAATTATGGTACATTATTTATAAACATATTATACATGAAAAGAGCTAAAAACATTAGATGACAGTTTAACAATCACACTGAAAAAGTAGTCACAACACAAAAGATTGATCCCTAATAATTTTAGAACAAACTAACTATCAGGTAGTCTAACGATATTTCTCTTCAACAAACGATAAAAGAAGTCTCAATCTTCAATTACTCTCACGAAAGATTAAAACAAACAAATTCTGGAATGAAATAAAGGTTTGGGCCACCCAATCACTTCCTCTCATTGAACCCAAAATGAGGGACCCAATTAAAGACCATTCGAGATTTTCCTTCGCTCAACAACAAAGCCCGCCCATTGCCAATGGACCACAGTCCTCGGTGGCCATCTGGTTCACCCACGTGGCAACACGTGGCGTGCAAAAATATTTTGACAATAATCTTTTATTTATCCATAAAAATAAGATTAGAAATAACCAAAAAAAAAAAAAAAAGTGAGAAAAATTGAGGAGGGAAGAAGTTAAAATCCTTCCCAACGGTCTCTCAAAGTTGGACCTTGGACTCGGAGGATGTTAGAGCCGTCCAGTTCCTCTGCTTTTTCGCGGCGCCTTTCTCTGATTTTTCTCACAACCACAGAGAAGGAAAATAAATACTTCTCCATAGAAAACCCTTTGTTTCTCTCCAATTTCTTCAGTAATTCCTCTTCTTGTTTCAAGCACAAACCAAACCCATAACCCAAAAACCGCGGCAGTTTGTGTAAGAAACACTGCCAAGTTTCGATTTTTATCGACATTTCTCGGTACATTTGTGGTTCTTGATCATAACCCATGTGTAATTTTCGGTCGACAAGTTTCAGTTTGATCTTCTATTGCTAAATTCGCAATCTTTTGCAGGCGTGACCACTTTGACAATTATTTGGTTTTTTGGCAAAATGTTTGGGTTTAAGAAATCGCCTGCAAAGATTGGAAAGCAAGGTTCTGTAGACCCAGGTTTTCAAGCTGATTCAGACGAGGGGAAGAACACGCTTAACCCCGCGAGAAGAACTTCTTCGGAACCTATGCTTATCACCCCGGATTTCAGCAACGAAAAAAAACCATTAGAGCAGCAGAGTATGCAAGAGTTAGAGAAATATGCTGTTAACAAGTCCGAGGAGACAACAAAGAGTGTCAACAATTGCCTCAGGATTGCAGAGAACATCAGAGGGGATGCTACAAGGACCCTTGACATGTTGCACCAGCAGGGTGAGCAAATTACAAGGACTCACATGGCGGCTGTTGATATCGATAAGGATTTGAGTCGGGTAATCTCTCCTTCTTGTTAGGGTTTTGTAATCTAGATGATTTTAGTTTTTCTTGTGACACAAGAAACTATGAAACCCGAAGAGGAGCAGCATTTTTTATCGTAAATACCTAATGATGCATTCTGAAAACAGGGTGAGAAGATTTTAAACAATCTTGGAGGCATGTTCTCAATGCCTTGGAAGCCGAAGAAGACCAAGGATATTTCGGGACCCGATCTGTCATTAGGTTTGCTTCTGCTATAATCTGCTTGCTTCATTTCTTGATTCTTCAAAACCTCATGAAGTTTTTTGTGTATGGTGATCATGCTCAGCTTCTGCACCCAAAAAAGCTGACCCACAGCAGAGGGAAAAGTTGGGTTTAGGTCCGAAAGGGCGGTCAGCTCCTGCGACGCCTCCTCCAGAAGGCTCAGGTGCCATGCAGAAAGTCGAGGTTAGTGTTTGCGATTAAGATTATCAAGAATGTGGCCACGTGCTCTCCCGATTTTACTTATTTTGGGATTGGTTTGTGAATAACAGTATGAGAAGGCAAAGCAAGATGATGGACTTTCAGATCTAAGTAACATTTTGGGGGATTTGAAGGGTATGGCTATGGACATGGGAAATGAACTCGACAGGTCAATATCTTTGTTCTTCGCTGTGAACTTTCTTCGTGATTTGCATCTATATCTCTGCATTGTTGTTAAGTAATTTGGAAAAATGCAGGCAAAACAAAGCCATCGATAATCTCTCTGACGATATTGACGAAGTTAACTCTCGAGTGAAAGGTGCCAATCAACGTACACGCCGTTTGCTTGAGTGAAGGCCAACACTCTTAGAAATACCGGCAAGCAGTCAACAGAAAATTTGCAATTTATTTTTGAATGTATATAACTGGTTCCCCCCTATTTGGGATATACATGCAATAAAATGAGCCTTTATGTTCAAATCTGTCAAAAACCATGAGCCTATATAGTTTTGCATTCCTATTTTCTTCTCCTCTACTCTTTTTTTTTCGCAGTTTTTGGTTCGAACAAATAAAATAAGATCCAGGGACGGGGCAGAAATAAGGGGATGATGGCGGGAAGAGAACGGAAGTGAAAGTCACTACCGACACCAAATGTGTGCAGAAAGTTTGAATATTTACAAGCACAGCAATCTGCAGTTGTCGGAGCTCAGGTTTCCTCACTCTTCACAGGAGTCCAGTTACTTCCTGGAACGGCCTTTTTCCTGGAATATGAAATGTAACCCACAACGTATCCTATAAAAACCCCAAGCACCAACACACTTGCTCCCTTCACAAACCAAGAGAATGTAGACTCCCCACTGCTCCTAATAACCCCAGCATCACCACTGCTACCGATATTAACAGACTTGATACCGCCTCCACCGGCTCCACTACCGCCGAGAACTTGGCCTGAAGCCAGAATCTCCACCGTGTCGTGCACCTTCCCATCATGGTTTCCAACATAAGTAAGTGTAAGCTTCTTCCTTGTGGCAACCAACCTAGTGTACCCAAATTCACCACCGCGGTATAAAGACCGCTCTGGCTGTGGGTACACTGGGTCAGTTGGATGATCTGGTCTAGGCTCCCAGATCGGTTGCCAGTCTTGGCCACCCATCCCAATCACAACATGAATAGGTCCAACACTCCCACAAGTATAGTTTACCAACTGACAAAACCTCTCGTATCTGTGTACATGTCCCCATAGTGCAAGATTTACATTGTTCTTCACAAACAGAGGCTCCAAATGCTCCAGCATTTTCACCCTCAAAGGAGCATCACCTCTCTCGTAGCTTGTTGTGTACATTGGCCTATGTCCTTGCACCACCACAAATGGCGTCTTCCTCCTATCCACCGCCTCCAAATCCCGCTTAATAAATTCCAATTGCTTGCTTCCTTCAACAAAATTGGTCTCAGTTGAAATGTACACAAAATGTACCGACCCAACATCAAACGAATAGTAAAGATTTCGTGTAGCTGGGGCACTTGTTCCAGTCGGTTCAGATGAGTTTCCTGGCATGTTGAACTTAAGACTGTAGGGCACCCCACATTCTCCCCCACCATCTGTCCCATACATTGTTGCCCACTCCGGTTTCCATGGCTGCAACGGCCAATCATACTCGTGATTTCCAATACAAACATGGTATGGAAGCTTGGATGCAAGGGGCTCAATTTGGATGAAGAATTGATCCCACAACCACGAGTACCCTCTCGCGTAGCTTATGTCTCCGATGTGGGACACAAAAGCGGGCTTTTCACCAAGAGCTTCAACATCCCGGAGGATCCATTTCACAGTGGCTATGCTCTCGTCTTGTGTCCGAAGAAACGTTGCATAAGGTGTTGCAGTCCCCATGTCACCAAACATAAAGGCCGTAGTTTCGTCCGAGTCCTCGTTTCGTGCGACAAAGCTGTGCGTTTTGCTCCATCCTTCAGAATCACTTCCGACCTGATCACAGAACACTTCCTGTCAGGTCCTCTTGAAATGCTTGTTAGAAAGCACTTCTCTTCAGTTCATGAGTGATTTTACTAAAAGCACTTTTATTAGAAGTACATCGAAAGTTCGAAACTTTTAATAGAAATTAAAGTGCTTTCGGAACTGCCTCCTAAAAAAGCTACTCTGAATACACTTCCAAGTTCCAAACATTCGTAATCAAACTTGTTAAGAATTTAACTAGAACAGTAAAATGTAAATTTTACCTTGTAATAATATCTGACGCCTTTTCCCAGTCGGGTCATGACCGCATCGTGGATAAACCCGGGATCTCTCCACCCGATACTGTTGTTGGCGGGTGCATCGCACATGTGCTCCCTTTCATACCTCCCCACACGTGCCACCACCACGTCTTCGAGCGAGTCCTCCCTCTGACCGTATCGAACCTTTCTCTCCCCGCCGTCTGGGGTCACGAACATGACCCGCATCTCGTCATCTCCGTCCGTGTAAGCGAGGTGGATCTGATCCGGAACACGACCCGATTCGAAGCTAAGCTCGTCATCTGAGGTGGCGAGCAGGTGGGCGGTGCCGGGGAGGGGGTTGTGGTCCTGGTCGACGTGGTTGGGGTCGACCTCGGACTCGTTCCAGCTGAAAATCCGGAAGGAGTAGTTCAATCGGAGATTGACCAGAGGGAGGGAAATGGAGCCGGACCCAGATTTCCATGTGGGGGCGGAGGAGAGGAACTTGTATCCTATAAAGTTGTCGTGGTGGGAGGAAGGGGGCGAGTAGATGCCGAGCCAGTCGAGTCGGGAGGGCGAGTCGATGCCGGACCATTGGATTAGGACGGAGTCGCCCGATTTGGAGAGGGAGGTTGGGGAGAGAGAGAGTGAAACAGTTTGGTGGGTCGGAGGGAAGAAGGTGAAGAGGAGGAGGATGAAAACGAAGGTTGTTGAAGGAACGGCCATGGCGATGGCGTATGAGGTGACTGATGAGCAATGGGTTTGGATTGGTAAATATCTATCAAAATAACATTTATTTAATACTCAGGCATATTCCTTATGGTTCTGCGGTATCAAAATCTATTTAGTCACTGTTCAATCTTAATTAATATTAATCAATTAATTAATACTGCCATTGTGTGTGTCAGAGCCAGCCCTGTGAGTGAATTAGGTCCTAAAATTGTGAATTTTATTTTATTTTATTTTCAATTTTTAGTAGGTGAATTATTGTTTTTTCTTAATTACTTAAATGTTCAACCACTTAGTACTACAACCTGATAGTATTCCTTTTTACTCGTAAGTAAGAGTTTGAATCACATTATTACTAGTTCATTGTGAGGTTAAACCTACCACTTCCCCTTAGTGTAAATAACATCGTTCATTCAAAAAAAAAAAAATTACTTAAAGGTCCAGGGTTAAAATTTTTATTTTAGTTTTGTGGAATTTTTTTATTAGTTTGAACCACATTATTGCTAGCTCACTATAAGGCTAAGCCCCCCCTTTCCCTTTAGCGTAAATAATATCGTTCGTTCAAAAAAAAATTACTTAAAGGTTCAGGGGGGTTAAAATTTTTATTTTAGTTTTGTGGAATTTTTATATTATTTTGGTGAAAGTTATGTATTTAATAATAACAAAGTAAAACATGATGGAGGTAAAGCCTCAAACCCATTCCCAAACGATTACAGAGAAGCATAAGCACCACTTGTACTAACAGTTGATTTTATAATTTTTTTCACATGTATTGGTATATATATGTACATTCATGTAAAATTGAAAAATCGGGACCCTATGCGGTGGCACCACTTGCACATCCTCAGGGCCGGCCCTAGTGTGTGTATTAAAAAAATTAAAATAAAAAATATATATGGGAGAAAGGAGTTGGGGGGAAAATGTGAAGTAGATAGATCGTGAATGTTATAAATAGGTTAAAATTAGAGAAATAACATTTGCTAGGGACAAGAACTCGGGTGCAAAATATCATACTGTTTAGTTTCGTAACTATAACACAAAATGATTACAGGTAAAGAGAGGAAGGAGATACTGATATAATTGCTTTCACTTTTTTTCTTTACTGTGTATTGTGATTACACACGGAGTGCTCTTTATATAGAGCTACATCCGTGAAGGTTTACAAAAATGAAATGATTGTTTTTTGAAAAACCTCACATATCAACAACAACAACACAACTATTCTCAAGTCTTCCTCACTATTAGCTAAAAAGCATGTGGGCATACATTTCCACAATTTTTACAACAATGAAAGATTTTTTAGTTTAATTTTTAATTTTTGGGAAATATAGATAGAGACATGCATTGATGATATGTGGATGAGAAAATTAAAAAAAAATCTTTTTGTGTAAAATTACTTCAATATCTATGAATTTTCTTTTCTAATATTTATCTCAATGCAATAGGGTGTAATAGTATTTTTGTTTGGTTCGTCTTCTCTCTTGATTTTGTGAATTGGGGATTTACAAATTTGGTGTCTATGATTGTAATTTCATTCTGCTATTCTGCAAGATCTAATGATGCGATATCAAGTTTGATTCTTTAAGTTTTTTTTTTTTTGGTTACAAATGGTAAAATTATTACCAACCGAAAACTTATAACACAAAGACCCACACTAAAACATAAAGAAAAAAGGGCCAAACAAACTACACACCAAGGTCCAAACCATATACATAACGCAAAAATGGACCTTACAAACTACACACAAAGGGCCAAAACAAAGGCTAAAGCCCAAAAACAAAGACACACCGAAAGAGAACCCTAGCCTTATGCTACAACCGCCTCTAAGAGCAGTTCCAGCCTTGTAAATAGGCCGGGGGACAGGGGAGAAGAAAAGGCCCGAGGGCCTGTCAAGTTGCTCTAGCCATGAAGAGCCCGAGCTCGTGGAGAAGGCCCGAGCAGGGGGCCTGTCAATTTGTGACAGCCCCGGAGCCCGAGCTCCAAGCTCATTTTTTATTTTGTCAGGCGCGTGCACCCCACTCGCGCGTGGGGGCGCGTCACCCGACAACTTTTCAGAAAAAAAAGACAACTTTTCAGCCTTTCACAGTTACCGTTGGGAAGCCACGTGGCTTCCCACGGTCCGTTCGATCTCAACGGCTCCTTCATTTGGACCGTTGGATCTCAACGGTAAAAAAAATAAAAAAAATCTGATTTAATATCAACCGTTCGATCTGAGATCAACGATTTATATTAATATGTTTTATAAATAAAGAAAAAATAGTTTTAAAATTAAGAAAAGTTACCGTTGTGACACGTGGCACAATCTGGAGTGTTGGAATTCAAATTTTTTTAAATCCAACGGCAGAAATTAATTATTTGAAAAAAAAAATTAAAAAAAATGGAAAAAATCCAAAAAAATTGTAAAAAATCTGAAAAAAAATTTGTAACTTTTTTTTTTACTTTTCTATAAATACCACTTCTTCTCCATCTACCTTACACCACAATTTCATATTTTCTCAACCACTTTCAATCAAATTCTTATCTTTCTCTCAAAGTTTCAATCCAATTTTTTTTTCCACAAAATGACTACTGATGCAGGTACGAATTGGTCGCTTCTTGAAGATGTTGCGTTGTGCACTAGCTGGGTTGAAGTTACTCATAATTCCCTTACGGGTAATGAGATGCAGTTGCGAGAAATGTGGAGTTTAATTCATACCAAATTTCTTGAGCAAATGAGTGGGAAAAGAACCAAAGAATCGATGTCCAGTCGTTGGAAAATACTTTGCCATTCCTTTAGTACGTGGAGAGATGCCTTGACACAAGCTAGTAGTAATGTTCGAAGTGGGGCAAATTATGCGGATGAGGTAAGATTATTTGTTTGTATTATTTATTTGTTACCTAATTTCATTATTATTATTATTTGTGACCTAATTTCATTATTATTATTTGTTTGTATTATTTATTTGTTACCTAATAATTTCATTATTATTATTTATTTGTATTATTTATTTGTGACCTAATTTCATTATTATTATTTGTTTGTATTATTTATTTGTTACCTAATAATTTCATTATTATTATTTATTTGTATTATTTATTTGTGACCTAATTTCATTATTATTATTTGTTTGTATTATTTATTTGTTACCTAATAATTTCATTATTATTATTTCTTTGTATTATTTATTTGTGACCTAATTTCATTATTATTATTTATTTGTATTATTTATTTGTTACCTAATTTCATTATTATTATTTATTTGTATTATTTATTTGTGACCTAATTTCATTATTATTATTTATTTGTATTATTTATTTGTTACCTAATTTCATTATTATTATTATTTATTTGTTACCTAATAGTCTCAATATTATTGTTTGTAGCAACTTCAAGCACAAGCATGGTATGGTGCCAAAATCAAATCAAGAAACAAATCATTCACCCGGTGGAAATGTTGGAATATTGTTAAAGATTGTTCTAAATTCAAAGTTGTGCCTGTTGGTCCAGAAGTATGCATCAACAACATCCCTCTACACAACACCTTTGTACACAGCACCCCTCCACACTCTACACCCGATCATGGCTCCCATGTTGATGAAGAAGATGGAGAAGAAGTGCCTGAAACGCCCATTCCTGAACAAGTGTCGGGGTCGACCCGTTATCCAATTAGGCCTCTAGGTAAGAAGGCTTCAAAGAGGAAAGGGAGTGCTTCCAAGAATGATTATGGAAAGTACATGCAAGAACTTGCTCGTCAAGGTGAATTGACGTTGGCGCGGGAATTGGCGAAATATGAGGCTGACAAGGCTAGAGATGAGGTAAAAGATGCAGCTATTCAACAAGCATTTCAAGCTGAACAGAGGGAAAAAGATCTACTTAGGCAAGAAAGGGAGTTGCTTAGAGAAGAAAGAATTGCACAACGAGATCGTAACATTATGAACACGCGTTTAGAAGGGATGTCTCCAAATTCTAAATATTTTTGGCAGTCGGAGAAAGCGGATGTGGTGCAAAGGAGGCGTGCAAGAGAAGCGAGATCAAGACAAGATGGTCCTAGCACAACAAGACAAGATGATCCTAGCACCACAGATTGGTTAAGTGGTGAGGAATATGGTACTTTTGTAATCGGAGCCCATAGTTTTCCAATCACTTTGGGTTGTAATTTATTATTTATGTTGTTTCCATTTTATTGAAGTTAGTACTTTATTAAAAGTGAGAGTACATGTATTTAATTTCGTAATATATTTATCCTAATAATAGAATCTTTATTCATCAAATTGTTCACGTATAATGAAATTATAAAACACACCAAATAAAACTAAAAAACTCACCAATTGGAATTACATAAACACACCAAATAAAATTACATAAACATGCGAAATAATAAAAAACTCACTACAAAAAACACACCAAATAAAATTACATAAACATACCAAATAATTCACACCAAATAAAATTACATAAACATACGAAATAATAAAAAACTCACTACAAAAAACACACTAAATAAAATTACATAAACACACCAAATACAAACAAACATACTAAATAAACTTAAGTATCTTCAGCTTGTTTCAATGCCCACTGGTGCTCTATCAAGTCAATTTGCCGATCAATGTGCATAGATGACCTTTGAAGTGAAGTATATCGTTGAATGACCCTTTCATTGTAACGTCCATCCCTTTCTAATGGGCTGTGTTGCACGGGTTCTTCGGTGGCATCATGCGCACAATATATCCGTGTTCTTGAATTGTTCATCGTGTCTGCCTCTGGCTCATATTCATCAACCGCATCATAATCGAACTAATCTTCCACAATCATGTTGTGAAGAATGACGCACGTCATCATGATGGATCGAAGTGACTCTACATCGAACATTCTGGCAGCACCCCTGACGATCGCCCAACGAGCTTGAATGATACCAAAACAACGCTCCACATCCTTCCTGCACCCCTCTTGACAGCTTGCAAAGTGTTTTTCCTTTGCACTTCACGGACGTGGCATTGTTTTGACAAATGTTTCCCACCGTGGGTAAATGCCGTCAGCTAGGTAGCATGCCCCTTTGTACCTACGTCCGTTGACGACGTATGTGACTTTTGGTGCCTTTCCTTGCAGGACGTCGTTGAACACTGGGGATTGGGCAAGGACGTTGAGATCATTTTGAGCCCCCGGAACCCCGAAAAAGGCGTGCCATATCCATGTATCAAAAGATGCCACTGCCTCCAAAATGATAGATTTTGATCCTTTTCTATCCCCATATGCGCCTTGCCATGCACTTGGACAGTTTTTCCACGTCCAGTGCATACAATCGATGCTTCCTATCATCCCAGGAAAACCTCGCATCTCGCCCTTCTTCAGAAGCCTTTGCAAGTCCCAGCGAGTAGGTTTTCGGAGGTACTCTGCAGTGTACAAAGATTCGACTGCTTCGCAAAACCTTATCAGGGCCTCAAGAATGGTTGATTTCCCCATCCTCGTTATCTCATCCACTTGGTTTGCAGATGCTCCATACGCAAGCATCCGCAATGCAGCAGTGATTTTTTGCTCAGGCAGGAGACCCATAACACCACAAACATCCTGCTTTTGCACAAAGTAAGAATCATGGTTGCAAACATCAGTCATGATTCTGTTGAACAAATGTCGTTCCATTCTAAAACGGCGTCTGAAGTACGTATCATGAAATGCACTGTTATGGACAAAGTAATCGTCCAACAGCTCTTCACCCCATCGTTGCCTACTTCTATCAAGGTTTCTTGAACGGTTGGGCCTGCATATCTGAGCAACAGTCTGGATGACTCGACGGGAATGTGAGGCTCTGGCCATTCTTGTTTTGTCATCTCTCCTTCTACGCTCCTCATCCTCTTCCATCTCATTTTCGGCTATCTGAAGGTTGAACATTCCTTCAGATTGGTTAAACAATTATTCCTCTTGCTGATCGATTTCCCACATCATCCTTGATGAAGAAGAAGACATTGTAATGATGGATGGTGAAGAAGAAGCAGAAACTATGAATAATGAGATAGAGATGTTGAGAAAATTGGTGTGAGATTTGTGAGGATGGATGGTGGATTATATAGACGATTCAGAAAGGATTGGATTGTAGATAAGGCCACGTGGCATGCCGTCATTCGTTAAAAATCTGATCGAAATCTATCCTCAAAGATTCTGAAAAGATAATGACACGTGGCACGATCGTATTGGATAAAAATCTTATCGAAATCGATCTCCAATAATTATATTTTCGGATAATGACACATGACGCAATTTTGAACGAGTTAAAATCTGATCAAAATCTATCGTCAAAGATTCTCAAAAGATAACGACACGTGGCACAATGACATTGGATAAAAATCTTATCGAAATCCATCGCTAAATAATTGTTTTTTTTATAAAATGACATGTGGCGCAACGAGAACGATTTAAAAAATCTTATCCGAAATTACAAATAATTTTATTTTGTATTATTTAAACAAACAAAAAAAACTAATATTTTATTGCCTATTGCCAGGAGGGAGGGCTCCAAGGGTGGAGATGCAAATGGCAATTACTGTTCATTAATGGCAGTTACTATTCATTAAAGCAGTTACTGTTCAAAATGGTGGATTCAATAGTGGATTGCCAGGGGGAAAGGCTCCATGGGTGGAGTTGCTCTAAGCACCGCACAAACAACAAGAACCATGTACACCAACTTACTCCAGAATTCTAACCAATCAACACCTCAGAGGCTAAAGCCCAAAAACAAAGACACACCGAAAAAGAACCCTAGCCTTCTGCTACAACCGCCTCTGCAGCACCACACGAACAGCAGGAACCATGTACACCAACTTACTCCAAAATTCCGACCAATCAACACCTCAGAGATGGGAGGAAGGAAGACCCCATGATCCATCAATGAAATCCTTTCCGACGGCAGCCACCAAGGAGAAGAAAACAAAGAGGCCTGTGAGAATCCCACAAGCAACACTGCTAATAAAGGCAGACCGAGAGAATGAGGTGGTGTGGACACCTAAGTCAATATGCAAACCGGAGCTCGACACACCTTCTCGTTGTACCATGATAGATCACGGTCAAAAGTAACTACATACCAAATTTGGGTATAAATTGATGAAGGATGGAGCCAAATCGAAAATAAAGAAGATCGGATTTGTGGGGGATGGATGAAGGGTAGGAAGATGGGGGGATGGATTGGATGGATATGAGGAATTAATTGAGTAGGAATAATGGCAACAAGGACGCATTCGGTCGCACTAACCATGATGAATAGTAGGGGAAAAACAGTAACAGAAAAGAAGGGAGGGAAGAGCAAAAAGAAAAAGAAAAAGACTACCACCAACCCTAGCCATAGCTAGCGTCGACGCCCGAATAGAAAAACCAATAATGGAAACCTCACAAGCAGTGAGAAATACTTTCAGGGGAGAGAGTTAGGGGTGGTTTTGGTACATTATTGTACTATAACCTCTGTACCAATTATCATACCAAATATTTGGTACGGTAAAATCTATTACCATTACCGTACCAAACTTTCGGTATACCGAATATCGGTATACCAAATAGTTTGGTTGGTATGGTATGCCAATGATAATTGCTACTTTGTTTTACACCACTTAGTTTGTCCAAAATCTAATATTTTTTAATTAATGTAGAAGTGTAAAAAATATAGAAAAAATATATAAATGCTCGTAATGATAAGCTTTACAACTTTCGTGAAGAGCTTAACTTTGAAATTTGTCATTATAATCATATAAATCATAGATCAAAATTTAACCGTTGATTGTTGTTTACATTTACGCTTCATTTTTCTCATCAAATTTTTTTTTTCTTCGGATTTTCTTTTTTGAAATCATGATCTATTAGAGGATGTAGGAAGATGAACGTTTGAATCGTTGATATTATGTTCAGAGTTTTACGGTTAGTGAAAATATTGCTTGATGTTTATAAAGTTTCTACAAACAATATGACATCGACTCATATTTCAGTTAATCGTAATTATCAAAACGTGATATCAAATATTTGAACCTTTCATCTTCTTACATCCGCCAGATGATCATGTTTTCAAAAAATAAAATTTTAAAAATAAAATTCAGTAAGAAGAATAAAGCGTAAATGACATTCGACGATTAAATATAAATTTAAGGTTTATGGATTATAGTTTTGGATTTTGAAACTGACCCTTCATGAAAGTTGTAAAGCTTGTTACTATGAGTGATTATATATTTTGTTTTTACATTTTTTACATTTCTACAATAATTATTATTGATTTTATTAATTTTGCCCTCAAATAATTATATGAATAAATACATAATATAATATTAATAATATTGATAGATACGGTATACCACCGGTATTGGTTTTAGATACTAATACCGTAACGAAACAGTATGGTACGGTACGAGTACCATTACCAATTGGTACAAACTTTTGGTAATAATTTGGTATGGTATAGTTGGTAGGACGGTTGGTATGGTAATTTGGTAAAAATTTCCACCCCAAAAAAGAGTCACAAAGGAGAGAATCCGCTTAGGGTCGATTAAGTCGTTATATCTTTTCTTTGTTGGTTAGTTGTGTTAGTATCTATTTTCTTGTTTCAATAAAAACAATAATTTCTGCTTGTCCCGAATGTCAAGTGTGTGTTAGGATCAAAGGCTGATATTCTAGTTCTTCTTGTCGTTATTCCTGCTTATTGATTGATGGTTAGTTGCTCATTTTAGTCACAACCTCTGCCAGATGAGTGGTGAATATGTTTGGTTCCTGAACTGAATGTTCATTTCCTAAATCAGCATAACAAGTTGCTGGAGTTGATGCTTCAATTGGTATTTCAGGTTCTCGAAAGTGTCATGATTAGTCCAAATTGGATCCTCTTGAGGTTTTTCTTGATTTTGATTTCCAATTTGCGGAGTATGGTTTCCAATTTTCTGGGTTGTTGATTCCTTTGTGTATTTCTGTGTTTACTTACCACTATATTATGTGAAGCTGTAGCTCTTAATGTTTTAACTCACATGAGTTTTGGGAGAATTAATGTTGTTTGCTGAATTTGGCAGGAAAAACTCGCTCTTAATTCAGAGCTTTTAAAAAATTAATCATGGTAAGCGGTGCTCTACTCTCGGGGCGAAATTTTAGCAGAATTACTTGACATGGGCTGCTCTCACACCGCATAGAACCAACGTGGAGACGAGTGATACCAAAATACAGGTAGTTTGCAAGAATCATGTTGTATGAACGACCAAATTCTTTTGCAACTCTAAGGACCCGCAAGGTTCTAGTTGACTTGGTAACTGTGAACACTATAGCTGATCAATTTTAACCATTCAATTATCTGTCTCATGATCTTTGCTGCATAAAACATTGAAAAGTATTCCTAATGCTGAAATTTGCATGTAGGTCCAGGCGGCTTATGGAATCCTCCCATAGAACTCAGAAGCATCACATTCTGGAGCAGGGGACCATGAAGGGAACCATGAAATGACTTTTCAAATATCCTGTGCTTTTGACGTTTTAATGTACATCGTATGAGTTGTGCGTTCTTTTTAAATTTTGAGGTGGAAGTGCTAATTTATGTCTTGTGATGATCGATCGCAAATGCTTAGATGTGCTTTGGTATCGAGAATATAATTTATTATTACTCGACACTAAAGAAACACGAATCGAAACAACCCTTCCTCCTATATTCAGCATCAACTGAAGACAGTGGAACATTCCTCATTTTCTTTGTATTATTGTAGTAGTAGATCAAACGATGAACGAGTTTCCATGTAAATTGCTCTTTATACTTGAGCTACAAATTCATTATTTTCCGATTAATTATTTATATTATATCTATATCTATTCTATATATATAAAGGAAGAAGCCCAAATAGGTGAAGCATTTCAAAATACCAAAAAAAACCCTTTCGTTTTCTTCACAATCAAACCCAAAAAAATCAGAAAATAAGGACAAACTGGTAAAAAAACATCCAAAACTCATCATCCCAAAGGGTAGTTTGATAAAAGTAGTTATCGAATTGAGTTGAGATATAATCTGAAACACATTAGAACACGTTCCCACTCTTTCACAACTGCTCTTGCCAGTTTGAATCGAACTCCACTTCTCCCTCTTAACCTTTGGCCAGCGTAAAACTGTTGGGAACCAGAACAAAAATACCAAGAGCAATACTGCAACTGACTCAAGCAAACTGGGAGAATAACTTGTTTATTGAATAGAAACGGCTATTATTTAGCCTTACATAGTTAACGAAACCCTAAAAAACAGCCCACGATCCACACTAACGGAAAGTGGTAACGTGCACGAGGAAATAGTCTACGTAGAACAAGTCTTCCTACATAATAGGAACTTATTGAAAAACAAAACAATCCTAAATAATAGAGTCCTACAACGAAAAGGACAATCAAACTTATCAAAAACTCATTCATTTTCTTCCTCCATTAGTTCTTCAATCATCTCACGTATTCAAATATTATTTTTGTTTCCTTTTTTTTAGCAGTTTAAATTTATTTGGGATTTTTTTTAGTCCACTAGATTCTTCTATTGCTACTCAATTCTGCGATCTGAGCGTGCTTTTTTGAATTGCAGCATAAAGAGATGATGAGGATTTCAACCCATTTACAAATGATCCCAATGCCATTGGGTGTTTGAGTGGTATTTAGTTTCTATTGTCTCTGTCTTTTTTTATCATATATTCTTTTGTGTTATTATTTTTGGAATATTTTGTATGTTGTCACACTCAAAATTGCAGGTTAGTAATCATATGTAAACAAATAAACTCCATGTTTGTCCCTTTGCAAAGCAATATTGCATAAGTTTTGATTTATTTGTAGCTCAATTTTTCATAAACGGTTGTTACTCATAACTGCCCCTCATATTCATCTACCAGACTACCACACATGAATACGAACTCATGAAGAGAACAAAGGCTTTAAATTTCTAAATATATACCGTTGGTTTCTTAAGTTATTTATTTTGGATTTTTATTTTTATATCGCTCTCTCTTTCCCACTTCATTGTTTGGCTTTGTTGTTGGCATAATCAATCATAATGCTACTCTCTATGTTTTTTTTTGTTTTTTTTTATTGTTGTTCAATACAGATTTTGGTTGGAATGCAAAGCAAGCATGCATGGACAATCATCGATAGGTTTTGATTATGATTTAATTCTTTATTGCTTTTGGCTAATTTTGTGTTTTAAACGATTTAGCTAATTATGTTTAGAGATATTGTTTCTCTCTATTTTTTATTGCTAATTGTTTACATGTATTATTTCTCTATGTTTTTTGCACTTTTGATATTCATACTATTCTCAAACACAACATCAGAAAAGAAATGAGCAGTTCTGCGAGGAGAAGATGGAATTGAAAGAATTGCAATGGATAATTCCTACAGATATATCTCAAATTTTCCTCCCGATATTTCTTGAACTTTTCGATTATTGGACAAAAAGAAGCAGGCCTGTCATGGTTAGTCAATAGCGATTTTCTAAGTTGCTGATTGTTCTCAATCTTTCTCTCACAGCCAAAAGAAAATCCTCAAAATGTTGGTACTTCTTCACGATTCCTGGACAAGCATCAAACGTAACCAATTCCACTTCAGCAGGATCAGCTACAAAGGTAGAGTTCTCTTCCACAAAGGTCAGAATTCTCGGGAACTTGACACCAAGGCACCTATATGGCAGGATCCATTATACTTCCCCGGTAGCCCACGTCCTCGTACGAGGCCATTCAAATCAAGGGCTCAATACATTAGCTTTCAGCATGACCACAAGATTCTGCCATCTAAAACTGTGAATAATGCCCCTTCCAAAGAGTTTCCAACCCTATATCCCACAACTACACTACCATCACGAGTAATGGAATGAAGAATACCTACTGGTGAGTGATACTTTCTTCAAGCGTACCCAATCACCACCTTCCAAGCCAAAAGTGGTCTGCTTAATATTCCTTAATTTGATATATATAGTACCTGCTTAATTTTCCTTAATTTTCTTGCTAATTCTTTGGTTTAATTTTCATTTCTTGTTACCTTTTCACTTTGGGTTCGCAGGACGTGACATCCTCAAAGTCTCAGTGATAATATCAATCATGCTTTTATTTAAAGACTTTGTACAATATCTTTTGTTTTGTTCGGGTTTCATTCCTTTAAATTTTTTGTTCAGTTGTTATTCAATGATGAAAATAGGATGTCATACATGTTTGGTATTCATTTCGCAACTTCGCTGATGTTCACTGAACTATTTTTCTGTACATGGCATGCTTCATGTTTTTTCAAGAACAAAAGTATGAAAAGTAGACGAGAGATCTGTTGTAACTGTAATTGCTGCTCATCTTTATTGTCGTATGTTTTTTTGCTATCTCTGATTCCTGTTACTCGATTTCTCTCCCAAAACATGTAATTATGTACTGTTGTAATACAATAACGTATTTATTCTATTACTGTTTTCACTAATATGGTTATGCGGCTTATGCTTTTTCCTTTGCATATTTACGAAGAAGGATAGAGGTGCTGAGGGATCACATGAGTCTCTGGAAGTATCACTTCAATGTATTCCTAGGAAAAGAGTGAATCTCATTTCATAATTTCATTTTGGGCATAAATTTATCTTTGTAGACTATTTAATGACTAAAGTTGTTCATTGTAGCTTGAATTTGTTACAATTAAAATCAAGTTCATTCACAAAGATAAATTCAATATATATTTATTTATACAAGCTTTGCATTACAATGAAATATTCAACGAGATTACCCCAAACAAATATGGGGATAAATTCCATAACTTTTATTATCATTCACTTTCTTTCATTTAGGAAGACATGTTAGCTAAAGAAACAAAGAGATTGATAATCAAGAAGTTTAACATGCATCAGAGTTTATTATCAAGTATCAACTAACTCAACATATTTTTAGAGGCACGTAGTGCTTGTGATTAAAAAAAGGCATTTCGCATACGCTCACTCACATACGTGTGAGCGCATGCGATGCGAAGAGGCTAGTAATAAATAAAGTAAAATCATTGGGCTTGGAACCAGTACTCACCACCATTTCACATGGAGGGAAATCATTGGGCTTTATTTTGTCTCACTTTGTAACCTATATGCGTTTTACGCCTTACTTTCTCATGTTTTATTATCTCCAACACACATGCGCATGTCAAAAGGCTAGTAATAAATAAAGTAAAATCATTGGGCTTGGAACCAGTACTCACCACCATTTCACATGGAGGGAAATCATTGGGCTTTATTTTGTCTCACTTTGCAACCTATACTTTTTTTATATCTCACTTTATCATGTTTTATTATCCCTAACACATTACTCCATCACATAAACCGTTAGAATGCTTATGTGGCATAAACATATTATAATTTTTGTGATTAAAAAATTAAAACATATAATTCGAAATTATTAAAGAAAAAATTGTAAACACGAAATTTTTTCTAATTATTGATCAACATTTATTTCACCGAAATTTCGATGTCTACAAAAATATTTTTGAAAAAAAAACCGTGCGTGCACATGGAAATGGGTGTCGGGGTGAGATTGAGAGAGATGGAATAGGGAAATTAACCGGTAGGGGCAGGTGATGGAGGGGTACGGAGAGGAGGTGGTAGACTGGTAGTGGTGGGGGAGGGCGATGATGGCTGGTGATTTTTTGTTTATTTAGTTTTAACTCGCATTCTTTATACTAGCCTCTCTGCACGCGCTCATGCACGTGCGGAAGGTTCTGTGAACACGGAAAATTCCTGAAACGAAAGAGACAAGAACAACGTGCACAAACAAAATATTTGTATTTGATGATTTTGGGTTACAATCTTTCTCTAATTTGATCCTCTGATTCGATCTCCGTAAGGTGTGTATTTGTGGATGTGCGATTGATCCAAAGGGCCGTTGGGCTTGATCTAAGGATGAACGTTCTTCAAGGGCCGTGGACTTGATCTTGAAGGTGGATTTGAGCGGATCTTCAAAGGGGCTTTTGGGCTTGATCTTTGAAGAACAGTGACGAACGGATCTCCAAGGGCTTTTGGGCTTGATCTTGAAGAACAGTGATGAACGGATCTTCAAGGGCTTTTGGGCTTAATCTTGAAGAACGGTTGGATGTGTGTGGACTTGTCGACGTTTGTTGATCCAAATGGCCGTTGGGGCTTGATCTTGGATGAACGGATGATGAACGATGGTGCTTTCTTCAAGGGCCGTCGGGGCTTGATCTTGAAAGAGCGATGAATGAAGAACGAAGAACGAAGAACACTTTCTTCAAGGGCCGTCGGGGCTTGATCTTGAATTGGTGGATGATTGTTGATCCAAAGGGCCGTTGGGGCTTGATCTTGGAAGAACGATGAACGAAGAACGAAGAAGGCTTTCTTGATTCTTCGGGAACCTAGATGCTTGAGAGCTTCGGAGTTTCAGAGCTTCAGAGCTTCAAGGTGTAATATGAATTCCTCCTCAAATGAATGAAATGGGCTTGTATTTATAGAATTTTCCAAGGCCTAATTTTGAATATAATATCCCAGATGAAATAAGTCGTTTCTGCCAGGTGTTGACACGTGTCCTATTTGATAACTTTTCCAACTCATTTCAATTTTCGTTGAGTCACACGCTACGTGTAAAATTTATGTAATACATGAGCGTTGACACTTTGATTTATCGGTCAACATTTATTTACCGAAATTTCGATGTCTACAAATGCCCCCACTTCAAGGTGCGTCGTATACATGTGATTGTCACGTGTTGGAGATGCGTTTTGAAGTCCCTTACTGTAGATGTCGATCCAAGGGCCGTTGAGGCTTGATCTTGAATTGGGCTGGAGATTTCTTCAAGGGCCGTCGAGGCTTGATCTTGAATTGGGCTTGAGATTTCTTCAAGGGCCGTTGAGGCTTTTTCTTGAACTTTTGTTTGAAATTTCTTCAAGGGTCGTCGAGACTTGATCTTGAAGGTTGAAATTGGGCCACAAGGAGCTTAATGTGGTAGATGATCTTTGGCTTTGGTAGTGGATGAATCGGCACGTATTTTGTTGCGCTTGTTGACTTTCCACAGCTTTGATCTTGAACTGGGTTGGAGGATTTTCTGGATTCCTCCAATTGTTGATTTTCCACAGCTTATTCTTGAACTAGGTTTTGATTCAAGGGTGGTAGACACTTGATCTTGAATCAGACTTGTGATTTCTTCCAGGGCCGTCGAGGCTTGATTTTGAATTTGGCTGAAAGCTTCTTCAAGGGCTGTTGAGGCTTGATTCTTGAAGGTTGACTCGAACATATGGCAAGCAGGCACGAGGTGAAGGTGACGACTTGTTGTTTTGTTCAATCTTTCTAATTCACACCTGAGCAGTTTGGTCAGCGGTATGATCTTCAAGATTGATGGGCTCTTCTTCCAGTTGGTGACTTGATCTTTAAGGATTTGATTCAAGGGTGGTGAATCGGCACGTGCAGCCCACAACGCCTAGTAAACCGACCCAAGAATTTGAGGGTCAAAACGAATTCACCGTCAGAGTGATTGCAACTTTGATGATATGAGATACTCCTGCTTTTGAAGAAGTAGCGGGTGAATCAGCACGTGCTTGGTTGCACTTGTCTCCACATGCTTCAAGGTATCATCTTCATTTCCTTTATCTGTTCCTCAGGCAGATGTGGCATCTTCTCGAGTTCTTCATCTCAGACTCTTTCTGCTGAGTTGACTGTTCATGCTGCATTCTTCTCTGCTTGTTCCTTCTGCACGTTGTCTCCACATGCTGCAAGGTATCATTTTCACTTGCCTTATCTGTTCTCCGGGCAGATGTGGCAGCTTCTTTGAAAGTACAGTAGCAGTGGGAGGCGAGTACTCGAGAGCAGTGCCAGGTAGGCAATCAGGGAAGGGTTCCAGTCAGTCGGTTCCTTACCCGAGTTTGAGTGGAGGTTCCGGCATATTGTTTCCTTTATCCTTGTCTTTGTAGGTAAGAACAAGGACAAAGAAAAGGACAGGGAGAACGCATGATATGAGATACTCTTGCTTTCTACCCTGATGATATGAGGTACTTTTGCTTTGGTGTCATTTGTTTGCTGAGGTACCCCAAGGAATAAGGAACACTGAGTGGCTCGAGAGGCTTCGTTGGGAAGGCATTCTCGGGGATGAAGAAAGGTTCTGTATGTCTCCCCTGCTATAGAGGGTGAAGGTGGACAGTTATAAGGAGTTCCTTAATACCTGTAGAGGTACTGCTCTTTCACTCGTGTCAGTAACCAATGCGTGATTGGTCAGTATGGCTTCACGTGCTTTCTTCTTTATCAGAAATCTTCGACAAATTGTCCGTAATTTCTGCCAAGCTGAGCGTGCATGTGATAAGTGCTGACGCGGCTGAAGAAGACTGACGTCTCTTCGATATCTGGGATCGGCGTTTCGACAAACCACCCGTGATTTCCATAAAGCTGAGTTTGCGTGTGATGGGTGCTGACGCGTCTGGAAAAGACTGGCCTCTCTTCGATATCTGGGATCGGCGTTTCGACAAACCACCCGTGCTTTCCGCAAAGCTGAGTTTGCGTGTGATGGGTGCTGACGCGTCTGGAAAAGCAAGATACCTCTCCGATTTCTGAGCTTGCCTCTTCGATTTTTGAATTGGCCTCTTCGAATTCTGAGCTTGCCTCTTCGATCTCTGAAATCCCGTTGAGTGCTGATTTTTATAGAGGCACGCAGTTCGTTTCAAAGCACACTTGAATTTTCGCTTGCAGAAACTCCCTTCTTGCGCTTCTAAGATCTTGATCTGTCCGACCTCTTATTTCTTCAACACCTTTGAAAATGTCTGGACCCTCCGACCGTCGTTTTGATTTGAACCTTGGTGAAGAGGCAGTCCCGCCTTCCCCCGACAACATATGGCGCCCCTCATTCGTATCCTCTACTGGTCCTCTTACCGTTGGGGATTCGGTGATGAAGAATGATATGACCGCTGCGGTGGTGGCCCGGAACCTTGTCACTCCCAAAGATAGCAGACTGCTTTCCAAGCGGTCTGATGAGTTGGCTGTTAAGGAGTCTCTGGCCCTTAGTGTGCAGTGTGCGGGTTCTGTGTCCAACATGGCCCAACGCCTATTTGCTCGAACCCGTCAAGTTGAATCGTTGGCGGCTGAAGTGATGAGTCTCAAACAGGAGATTAGAGGGCTCAAGCATGAGAATAAACAGTTGCACAAGCTTGCACACAACTATGCCACAAACATGAAGAGGAAAATTGACCAGATGCAGGAATCTGATGGTCAGATTTTACTTGATCATCGGAGGTTTGTGGGTTTGTTCCAGCAGCATTTACCTTCGTCTTCTAGGGCTGTACCGACTGCTGAGGCTTCAAATAGCCAACCTCCGACGCCTTCTCTTCCTGGGGCTCTGCCGAGTTGTGAGGCGCCACCTGATCGTCCTTGAATATCCCCTGTTGTAAATTTGATTTGATTTTTTTTTTTTAAATTTATGTATAATGCAAATTTATGTAAAATTTCCAGAAAAATAAATAAAATGGACCTTCTATTTCTCTCTATGCGTTTATTTATTTATTATTATTTTTTTCTTTTGGTGCTGGATGCACCAAGTTCCATCATTTTATTTATTTATTTATTTATTTTTATTTATTTTATTTTTTTACAATTTTTTTTTTCTTTCTGCACATGGTGCCCATGCACCACCAGAAATTTTTGATCTGCCATGGGGCTGTACCCATCTTTCATCCACCATTCCTCTTTTTTCACGTGGTGCCAGATGCACCACCACCCTTTTTTTTTTTTTTTTTTTTTTTTTATTGTATTTCTTTCTGTATAAATTAGGATGGTGGGTAGAGGAATTTGCAGGGAGCGGAGCAAGGAGGACGGAGAAGATGGTGCTTCGAGCTTCACGACCGGCTAGTCGTTTGACGGCGGTTGTTGAAGTCATTGGCAGCTGCGAGGCAAGAGACGGAAGAGGTGGAGGTGACCTTGACGTCGGATCCAGCTAGAACCCAGAGCATAGTCGGGTTGGAGTCAAGCTTGAAGCCGGGAGCGGAGCATTATGGCGGAGATGGGAGACCCGAGTCAGTCCTCACTGGCTAGAACATCATCGTGAAAGTTATCAACAAGAAAAAGGTCACTGGCACCAAACTCATGCCCAACATCAACAAACTCCATGAGGTCCTCGCCTCTAAGGCACAACGACTGCACAAGTATTGCACAGTCACTGCACACCCGTGGCACTATCTGCCGTCGCGGAGGAAGATGAGAGCAGACGGGCAAACCACCACTTATTGCATACAATTTCGTTTATTTCTTCCTCTGCATTTAAGATCTGCTTCAACACTTGAACTAGATTATGTTTCTTCTGATTCAAAACCTGCAGCTTCTCCTCAACTTCTCTCAGATTTAGGGTTTTCCTTGAATCGATGCAGCTGCTGCAACGAGCGATTTTACCAGGCACACCCAGCTCAGAATCTTCATCCAAGTCCAGGTGAAAGTGAAGTTGGGCATTTTTTTTTTTTTTTTTTTTGGAATGTACATCTCTATCGGGAAGTAGACTGTTAGCGGTCAGAAGGAGGCTGCTCCGAGCAATCCCAGGAAGTCGTTGAAGAACGGGAGCGATTTCGAACTGGGCGGCGAAGTCGAGGTCCACGAAGTACCGGCTCTGCCACATGGAGGAGCCCGATTGGACAGGAACGACGTCGATGAACTCGTAGCTCCCGGAGGTGATGTTGCCGGAGGAGGTCCATTTCGTCTTGCAGATCGCCGCATTGTGTCCCTGAGAGTCAACTGCTCCCTGAAAGTCTTCCGAAAGAGCTTCTCCCTCTCCCTTCTCCGCCGGCCGGAAAACCCGCTGGAAAATCGCCCCAGGTGATGACTTGAAGATCTTGCGGCGATTCTGGAGGAGGAAGTCGAGGGCTTCTTCGAAGGTGAACATGGGTTGGGTCGAACCGTCTTTCAATCTCCGGGTGAAGAGGAGGCTGAGGAAGAGCACGACCAGGGCGCAGTGGGACCGGGGCGAGCTCATCGGACTGCAGGAGCTTTCCACTTTTCACTTTCTCTTTCTCTGTACAGGCTCGGAACTTGGAAACAATTTCCCGATGTAAGCTTATTTACTGTTCTTCCTCGGCGGAGTGACGAAAGCGGAGAGGGAGGATGAGGTACATCAGAGTAAAGCTTGCCGATGTTCTGGAGGGTCGAATCTGATTGGGAGATTACGAGAGCAAGCACCAAAGGAGATGGGACAGATGTGTTGTAATTTATCACCAATTAAACAGCTGGAATCATCATGAATTACCAGATCGTCATCACCTCGTCCAGATTGATCCGACATAGGATGCTCAGATGACACAGATTCAACATCCACATTAAATTCATTCCCTGCCTTCTCAGACATTGCAAAAGCAGCATCCAATTTTCCAACTTCACCTGGAACAGGCCCAAGATACACACGTTGCATGATCTTCCCAACCTTCTTGTCTACTTCATGAAGATTACCCACTTCATCACTTGCCAACATGCCACCATCTTCTTTTCCAATATTCCCAGAGACATTCCACGGTGACTGACTCATTTTTTTTTGGCCCATTATGATTGTCGGCAACAAGCTTGTTGATTGCCTTATCACTCAATACAGACTTGCCATCATCGACTTCCTTGACTCTACCAGCAGTGTCCACTGATATTGGTTCTCTTTTACTGGATAATTGTCCCTGCCGCCGCTGATATTTTAACTTTCGTGAGCTGAACAACAATAAAAGTCTTCGGACCTGAGCTTTGGAGAGACCGAAACGGAACTTCCAATTTGAAAAGTAGTTATCTTTGATTGCGCCACTGAATTCAGGTTCTGAAAGCGAATGACAACGCCAAATAAGCTTCACTTTTACCTGAGCAGGAAACTGCCTTCCTGATGAATTGTATACAGAAGGCGAAATATTCATTTCACCATCAGAGCATGCTTGAAAAAAACACCATGAAGTTCTCTCCTATCGAATTCAAACAGAAACAAAATCATTCCAGTTTTAATCTGCTTCACAAATTGGCCTTGTGAAGATGGAAGGCCAAACAGTCTCCGTTCAAAACACTCATCTATCGTTGCACTGCTTGACATGAAAATTGCACCATACTCCGGATATAACCCGCGAAAACAATCCTGATCCTCGTCTGACTCCATTGGTGATAAAAAACAAAGAGAGAAGATGAGGAGGTAGAAGAGAGAAGACGACGACGGAGTGGGGCGGTGTGGCTTCTCGGGAGTGGAGAGGACTACCTCTTTATCAAACACCTTCTGTGCAATAGCTTTGGGGGCGGCAGCAACAACAGAGGCAATTTGGGGGAATTGGGCTGCAGTCAAGTCCGGAGGGCAAATTGGGGATTATGTAGCAGTTCTTTTTGCCAGAAGATAGAGGGAAGTAGCGGAGGGTCTTCTCTTGTGGGTGGTGGAATTGGAGAGGCTTGGAGACGACGGAGGTTGCGCCGCCGGTGAAGAAGCGGTCGGAGAGCCCGGTGGTGTTGAATGGGTCGGTTTGGTCGGAAAGCACGGAGGCTTTGGGCGAGCTGGAGCTGCTGTTTAGAGGGTGAGGCTGCTCATGTTGTTGACGGCGCTGCTACAAGCGTCAAAGACGATGCTAGAAAGGGAGCAGGAAAGACACGGGTCCAGTGGTTGCTGGAATTGGACTTGGAGGCTGTCACTTGGGCCTGGATGGCCTCTTTTTGAGAGGCTTGCTGCTGATGGACATTCATACATATATATATATATGTATATGTATGTATATGTATGTAAAAGAAATCCTTTTTTTTTCTTTTTAAATACATAAAACATATGTATTTTTTCTTCTAATAAAACATTATTATTTTTTTTTTATTTGATGTGACTGAACTTGAAATTGAATATTCAAGCTGCCTACGTACCCTTCCAAAGAGATCAAGTCAAAACGTAGTTCAAATACATATTTTTTTGGATTTTCTTTTCTTGTGCCGTTTGCAGTTTCAGCTCATGCAGGCAAGGAGCGTTGGTGTTGCCTTTTATGCTCGTGCAGACCAGGAGCGTTGGTTCGTGCAGTTTAGGCTCGTGCAGGCGAGGAGCCTTGTGTCTTGCAGTTTAGGCTCTTGCAGACAAAGAGCTTTGGTTCGTGCAGTTTAGGCTCGTGCGAACAAGGAGCATTGGTGTCGTTCGCAGTTTCAACTCGTGCAGACAAGGAGCATTTGGTGTCGTGTTGCAGTTTCAGCTCGTGCAGGCAAGGAGCGTTGATGTCGCCTTTTATGCTCGTGCGGATCAGGAGCGTTGTGCCATGCAGTTTAGGCTCGTGCAGGCGAGGAGCCTCGTGTCCTACAGTTTAGGCTCGTGCGGACAAGGAGCTTTGTGTCCTACAGTTTAGGCTCGTGCGGACAAGGAGCTTTGTTTCGTCAAGTGATCTGAGAGAGTCGTTCCTCGCAATCTTCATAGCAAGGAGCCTTGACTGAGTAGTTGAAGAAGTCTTCTAGGAAGATGTCACACATCGTGATGGGGATGGATGATCTTCGCGTCAAAGTTTCATTATCTCCAACACTTTCACATTGTTCTAGAGGTGAACATGAGCTGTTTTGCCCCCTTTCCCATTTGTGAGCTTGTGGAGAAGACATATGCTTTTTGTGCAATTTCTTCGGAGTGACATAAGTCCATCCTTCAACTTCACTCGGCTTGACTGGCATGTTTTTGGAGCATGCCCCCAGCGATTGAGGTGAAGATTTTGAGTTGACAGAGCTGGAAGTGACGTCTTCTTCCAGGATTTCGTCTTCTTTGTCTTCTCGGGCCTTCTCTTCAGTGCGGTCCTCTTGGGTTTGTTGCCGTGAAGATTGGCCGGTGTAGATGATGGTGCGCCTCCTTACCTTCAGTGGTCCTTTTGTGTCGACTTCCAAAGTTGCTTGGCGCTTCATCCTTGAAGGAATCAAGCTTTGAACATCGTTTTTTCCTGCTAGACTGTCGAGCTTCTCTCCCTTTGGCGTTGTCTTCCTGTTTCTAGAAGGCTTCTTAGTTTCTTCAAGTCTGTCCAAAGCCGACCGTTGCGGAGGAGATCTAGCTGTGCCGCTTTGTTTCTTGGGCTTTGATAACCTTTCAAAGACTGATCTTTGCGGTGTTGGCGTTTCAAGCCTTTTGAAGACAGAAGTTTGGTCTCGACCATTGATGCGATCAAGTGCTGCAATTCTAGGTTTTGAATAATTCAGTCTTTCGAAGACTGAAGTTCGAGAGGCGGGTTTAGGCTCATCTTTTGGCCTTGTGGTTTGTGGTCTTAGCTTCCTCGTTTTTTTGTAGGTCACCGATGTCCGCCATTTCTTATCACCAGTAGATGCATCTTGGTTGCTTGCCCCCGGTGATGGTTGTGTAGGAGGTGCCATGTGACCTTTTTCACCTTTGTCTCAAGAGCTTTGTCGTTTTTGTAGTTGGCGATCGGTTCCTTCTTCCCATGATGGGCGATGCTCAACTCCATATCATGGGCGCGAGTGGCCAATTCCTCAAAGGTCCGTGGTTTAATGCCTTGAAGGATGTATTGCAAACCCCATTGCATGCCTTGGATGCACATCTCGATTGAAGAGGTTTCCGAGAGCCTGTCTTTACAGTCGAGGCTTAGAGTGCGCCACCTGTTGATGTAGTCAATGACTAGCTCGTCCTTCCATTGCTTTGTGCTCGTTAGCTCTAGCATGCTCACAGTGCGGCGGGTGCTGTAGAAACGGTTGAGGAATTCCCGCTCTAATTGCTCCCAGCTGTTGATGGACTCAGGCTCTAGGTCCGTGTACCACTCAAAGGCATTTCCTTTCAGCGAGCGCACAAACTGCTTGGCAAGGTAGTCTCCCTCCGTCCCCACGTTGTTGCAAGTTTCGACGAAATGTGCAACGTGCTGCTTTGGGTTTCCTTTTCCATCAAACTGCATGAACTTTGGTGGTTGATAACCCTTTGGCATCCTTAGGGCATCAATCTTCTTGGAATAGGGTTTCGAGTAGAACAAGGAGGTATGTGAGCTCCTTTCATACTGTGCCTTGATGGTGTTGGTGATCATCTCCTGCAGCTGCTGGATAGAAAGAGATCCCATGAGTGCCGCTGCTTGGTCTGGCTCCGGCTTCCCATCGATTTTCTTCACCGGGGGTTCTTCCTCTCCGCCAGCTCCTCCCTTTAGTGGATCATCATCTGGGTCGGGTTTATCGCCGTCCTGCGCCTCCAGTCGGTTGACTAGTGCTGCAATTTGCAAGTCTTTTTCTTCCACAGTTCGGGTTAGCCTTGCGATTGCTTCATTCATTTGAGCCAGCTGCTCATCGATTGAAGTTGCTCCAATGGTCATGACTTGCATGGCTGAACTGTCGCTTGAATCGGCATCGGAGAGCATGGATTCGGAGTATTTCCTTGGGCTTTCCCCCCTTGGTGCCCTTAGTGAGGCTAAGGTGATCAAAGGCTCGTGCCTTGGGTGCTTTTGTTCCCTTGACAGAGTTGATGCAGAGGTGGAAGAGGCGGCAGAAGTAGCTCTTGCCATGCTTCGAGTCGTGATGCCTAAAGTGACACCTCTTGCGACGAGGGCGCTCTTGTTCTTTGCGCCAGTTGCGGGAACAGTTTGAGCCTTCCTTGAAGCCATTAATTTTGGAAGTGTGCTCGAATTTCTTGAACGGAGAAAGAGATTAGAGGTAGAGATTGTCCCACTGGGCGTGCCAATTTGTGAACATGGAAAATTCCTGAAACGAAAGAGACAAGAACAACGTGCACAAACAAAATATTTGTATTTGATGATTTTGGGTTACAATCTTTCTCTAATTTGATCCTCTGATTCGATCTCCGTAAGGTGTGTATTTGTGGATGTGCGATTGATCCAAAGGGCTGTTGGGCTTGATCTAAGGATGAACGTTCTTCAAGGGCCGTGGACTTGATCTTGAAGGTGGATTTGAGCGGATCTTCAAAGGGGCTTTTGGGCTTGATCTTTGAAGAACAGTGACGAACGGATCTCCAAGGGCTTTTGGGCTTGATCTTGAAGAACAGTGATGAACGGATCTTCAAGGGCTTTTGGGCTTAATCTTGAAGAACGGTTGGATGTGTGTGGACTTGTCGACGTTTGTTGATCCAAATGGCCGTTGGGGCTTGATCTTGGATGAACGGATGATGAACGATGGTGCTTTCTTCAAGGGCCGTCGGGGCTTGATCTTGAAAGAGCGATGAATGAAGAACGAAGAACGAAGAACACTTTCTTCAAGGGCCGTCGGGGCTTGATCTTGAATTGGTGGATGATTGTTGATCCAAAGGGCCGTTGGGGCTTGATCTTGGAAGAACGATGAACGAAGAACGAAGAAGGCTTTCTTGATTCTTCGGGAACCTAGATGCTTGAGAGCTTCGGAGTTTCAGAGCTTCAGAGCTTCAAGGTGTAATATGAATTCCTCCTCAAATGAATGAAATGGGCTTGTATTTATAGAATTTTCCAAGGCCTAATTTTGAATATAATATCCCAGATGAAATAAGTCGTTTCTGCCAGGTGTTGACACGTGTCCTATTTGATAACTTTTCCAACTCATTTCAATTTTCGTTGAGTCACACGCTACGTGTAAAATTTATGTAATACATGAGCGTTGACACTTTGATTTATCGGTCAACATTTATTTACCGAAATTTCGATGTATACAGGTTCTTTTATGATTACGGCGTTCTATGCGCGACTTATACAATTTAAATATATTCATCTACGTGGATTTGAAAAGTGAATTAAACATCAAAAGAATTAATGTAACCTTATAACTCTCTAGTTCCAGCAAATTGGCCAAATAAGATTTCAGCATCAATTAGACTATTCCAAACAATGTTTTCACCAAAATTTAATGATAAAAATACCACAATAGAAGTTTAACATAAGAGAAAGAGTCCACCTCTACCTCTAAAATGATAATCCTATCATTTCCTTGCATACTTGATGTCTTTTAAGTCCACCTGCTAGATGAAAAAAAAAAACATAAGACTGGTAACACAATTTGAATGAAAAGAGAGTTCTCAATCATGGAAAAATTCAGTTTCATGTGAAAAACATTTCAGGGCTTGACAATGGAATATTGGAATTTGCATTTGATTCAAATAAGTAAACTGATAAAGCAAAAGGTAACATAATCTATATCGATTGAATTATCCATCCAAAAAGACATAATTTATATCGATTGAATTATCCATCCAAAAAGACATTTGAACGAATAATATTTTTAAGGATCCAAACAATCATTAAACTAAACAATTAAAAAGTAAAAACAGCAAAGCATTCATTGAAGATATATATATATATATATATATATATATATATATATATATATATATTATATAACGTATTTGGTTCTTTATACCTAAAAGAAAAACATTGGCTTTCTTGTATGCACTAAAGTATGCATAACTGTCGGAAATTACAATCTATAGAGACTCAATCTCAGACTCAATAGACATTTAAAGGAAAAGTAATGAGGAAAATAAGTAGTGGTTTTACCTATACTCCATGTGCGGACTCCAATTTCCTATCACAATTCAAAATTCAAGAGGCCTATAAATCAAACATATAGGAAACGACTAGTAGAAGAAAAAGAAAAACAACTGAAGTCAAAATAGCATCTAACAAATCATTTAGAACCATCACAGAAAACAATTTTTGCATATAAGTAATTTAACGGAATACCATCAGGTCATGCATATATACAACGTATTAGGTAAGTAGCACATCAACAATTGATGATCAAAACATTAGTCAGCCTCAATTGCTTGAATCTAATTAACTCACAATAAACAGTCCATTTGATACACGGGCTGACTGTCAATTTTATAAAAGTATCGTTCTGTACAGCTCAAAAACAAAGTGATAGAATAGGCAAAAACTATCTCATGGACAAATGCAACATTTAATATAAAATTAAGAAATCGTGAGCCACATCCTTCCCTTATCTCAACCATTAGTCTGTCTAAACCCGAAATTTGTAGAAAATGTATCAAAATAACATGACTGTACTCTACCTTTACGACCAATTGTAACAATCAAAACATGGTCCTGCAAGCATCCACAATAATCAGCACAACGCCAAAAAAAAAAAAACTAAAATACCAGAAGCAGTATTTAACATAAATACCAAATTCTGGCAGAAACGGATAGAAACGTACATATTTGGAATAAAAATGGAATGTTTGAGTATTTAAATCTTACCCTTAACACTTTTAAAATGCAGTGGTCTAGATGCCAAGAAAAGCTGCAAAACAGAAATCCAGGCACAAAAACTTTCACAATCTTTATAATAATTAATCAACAAACAATGACACATTTGGGTGAGAAATAGAACACGTTGAAACAAACAATCAACAAATTTATATTTTGATTTCAGACCAAACCAAATTCATACTGGGAAGGAATCAATTAATTAAGCGTGCAAGTTAGCTTGCAATAATATCCGGATAGTGTATAACTCTTTTTATTGTAATAACGTTGCTGCTAAATGCAATCCTTTTTAGTCCCGACATCGAAAAAGAGTCGAGAGATGGATTCGTTTAAGCACTTGGTTCGAGTTTGTACAACAGGGGAACAATAGGTATAGTTGCAAGCTTCATTTTTCTTTTTCTATTTTATTGAAGCTTTTGGTTTTTGCGACGTTCTCCTAAAAGATTGTATAATCCTAAACTCAAAAATGGTTATCGTTTCCCATAATCTCTTCCCTTTCAAGATAAAAAGAAATAGTAATAACCTTAATAATTAGAGTATGCATGTGTAGATGATTTGGATAGTTTGATGAACGTTTAAAGTTTACTCAGTTTCGGGCGAGTTTTATAGTTTTCCCGCTGACCAGTTAACTTTGAGGATATTTTCCGGCCATCTCCGTCAACCATTGGGCTTCCAAATAGGTATAATATTGTTCTATACTTTCCTATCTTCATTTTGATATATTATGGGTCGAATTTGGTTAAGAAATAATTGAGTTACGAAATTTTGAAAATTGCCCAAACTTCCGGCCAAGAGCTCTGGGACACTTAACTGAGTTTTTAATGGAATGACCAAAATGATGGATGGTGGACATCCTCATGGACCAAAGTGATGTGTTATGCAAATCTCATGGACTATTTTGGCTATTTAGCCGATTTTAAAATAAGCATTTGTACTGTTAGTGGGATTTTAAGGGTCTGTTTGGTATTTGATTTGGATCCAATGTTTTTCACTCTAAAACAAGTTTTGAGTCACAAATTTAAAATCTTTGTTTGGTAGTGGATTTGAATACAATTCTCAAAACCATAACTCAAAAATATCTGAAAACAAGGGTTATTGGTTGAAAACACAAAAAGTGTGATTTTAGACTTTTTATTTTATAGATTATCACTCATGTCTCTCTCTCTCTCTCTCCCCCTCTCCCCCCCCCCCTCTCCCATTTGATGTACTCCCTTCCTTCTTACCTCTTCAATCCTCTTTTCTCTATTGCCTTTCCAATCCCTTCCCACTTATATCCACCATAGCCACCACCTCTATCATTCTCCCTCCGGCCAAGACAAATCGATCTCTCCCGCCTCTTCAATCCTCTCTTCTTTGTTGCCTCTTCAATCTTATCTCTTCTCACTTGCATCCACCATAGCCATCACCATATCACCATAGCCACCACATCTTCCCTATGGTTGTTGGATCTCAGGTTTGAGACTGCCAACATGATTAGCCTTTGTCAACTCGAGTTTGGAGTAAGGAGTTGGTAAATAGCCAAAAGAGTCGCCGCTAGGAAAGTGAGGGATGCAATGGTCGGGAAATTGGTCTTTCGCCACTGGGGATGGGAGGGATGGGGTGGTCAGGTAATTGATTGGGCTGGGCTTTTGACTTTTTCTGTTTGGATTAGTTTTGAGAAATTTCATACCAAACAAGGTTTTGAATTTAAAACTGTTAAATCAAAACATGTGTTTTTAGAAAAAATTAAAATTTTGAGTTTCGTTCTCAAGTTAGATATCAAACAGACCCTAAATAATTTCTCTGTATTTTTTAAGACCATTTACATTAAACAGGAATTGGGAGACCAAATACTGACCTATAAAGCAGTCCTACAATTTTGGTGTCTGATTTCTGGGTTTTGGTTCGCTTTTTCTGATAAAGATTTGATCTTTGATCTAATGGGTTTTCAAATGCACAATTTTCCAAACTCTGGGAACTCGAAGAAGATCGCCATTCTTTCCACATCACTCCTTTTAAGTTCCTTCTGAGTTTAAGATTTTGAAGTTCGAGTCGAGCACTGAGCAGTTCCGCCATTGTTAAAAAGACTTCGATCGCCATTCTTTCCACATCGCACTCCCTCCAGGATCGAGCACCAACTCCGAGCAATTCCGCCACAGGGATCGAGCACCGACTCCGAGCAGTTCCGCCACGATTACGAAGAACTTGCGATCGCCATTCTTTCCGCATTACTCCCTGCAAGAATAAGATTTTGAAATTCGAGTTGAGCATCAAGTAGCGGCGCCATTGTTAAGAAGATCGCCATTCTTTCCACATCACTCCCGCTGCTGATTTCTTCTCGGCAATTTTCTGTTCTTCAAGGTATTTTTCCTTCTTCGCTCTTGATTTTTTGAATTGGGGATTTTTACAATTCTGTTGTGCCTAATTTATGGGGTTTTGCTGTTCTTCGTTCTTGATTTTATGAATTGGGGATTTTTACAATTCTAGTGTGGTGTCTAATGGTTTTCTGTTCGTTTTTTTCTTCTTCGCTCTTGATTTTTTGAATTGGGGATTTTTACAATTATGTTGCTGTTCTTCGTTCTTGATTTTATGAATTGGGGATTTTTACAATTCTGTTGTGGTGTCTAATGGTTTTCTGTTCGTTTTTTTTCTTCTTCGCTCTTGATTTTTTGAATTGGGGATTTTTACAATTCTGTTGTGCCTAATTTATGGGGTTTTGCTGTTCTTCGTTCTTGATTTTATGAATTGTGGATTTTTACAATTCTGTTGTGGTGTCTAATGGTTCTGTTCGTTTTTTTCTTCTTTGCTCTTGGTTTTTCGAATTGGGGATTTACAATTTTGGTGTCTGATTTCTGGGTTTTAGTTCGCTTTTTCTAATAAAGATTTGATCTTTGATCTAATGGGTTTTCAGATGCACAATTTTCCAAACTCTAGGATCCCGAAGATGACAACTGTGTCTAGAAAAGTACATTTTCTCGGGAGAGGCAAAGGCTCGAACAAACCAAAAGATGGTGCAAATCTAGAGGAGGGAGAGTTTGATCTCTACCGAACCAGGTAAATTTCCTACATTTTTTAAAATAAGCATTGATATTGTCAGTGGGATTTTAAATAAGCATTTGTATTGTTAGTTGGATTTTAAATAATTTCTTTGTATTTTTATAGGACCATTGACATTAAACAGGAATTGGGAGGCGAAATACCGATCTATAAAGTAGGAAGACAACCGGTTTTAGGGTCAACGTATCCTTCATATTACCGAATTGGGTCATTTCACCGGAGGGTCCCCAGGGATATATCAGACATCGAATACGAGATCAAATTGGCACTTTTTAAAAGCGACGCAAAAGAAGGAATCTTCCAAGTGAGGTTTCGTTGCTGGCAAGATTTTGCGGCCCGTCACAGGAGTGTTTTAGTCTGGCCTAGAGATAAAGTGCTCAGGGAACTTCTTCCAATGCTTGAGTCTGTTACAATCGAGCAGCTAAGGTAACCCTTAATTTAAAGGAAAACTAATGAAAATGACTTGAAAACTTTGAGTTTTAATAATAAGGACAAAATAAAGGGTAAAGTGAATAGTATCATGATTGACTTTTTAGTGTAAAAATGTGGTTTTTCGTTAAAATGAACAGTACCGGATGCTTTTCGTTAAAACTCCCTTAATTTAAGGGTCATTTTTGTTCTGATTGCTTATTAACCTAATTGTTAGATTAAAATCTTGTTTGTTTAAATATTTTGATCGAGGTTTCTAGCATCATTTAAGATATTTAACTCATTATTTTATGCATTCAATATCCCTCAAATTATGAAATTTAACCAAATTCAAATAATATTTTTAAAATATAGAATTGTGTAGTTAATCTGTTGAATTTTTTTTTTTTTTTGAAGCAAAATCTGTTGAATTAAAACAGGGGTGATGTGCTTCCAGAAGCATGCTGGTTTGAAGATGGTTCCCATCTTCAAAGCGGCCGCAGGTTCTTCGTAACCATGGCGGAACTGCTCGGAGTCGGTGCTCAATCCTGGAGGGAGTGCGATGTGGAAAGAATGGCAATCAGAGTCTTTTTAACAATGGCGGAACTGCTCGGTGCTCGACTCGAACTTCAAAATCTTAAACTTAGAGGGAACTTAGAGGGAGTGATGTGGAAAGAATGGCGATCTTCTTCGAGTTCCTAGAGTTTGGAAAATTGTGCATCTGAAAACCCATTAGATCAAAGATAAAATCTTTATCAGAAAAAGCGAACCAAAACCCAGAAATCAGACACCAAAATTGTAAATCCCCAATTCGTAAAATCAAGAGCGAAGAAGAAAAAAACGAACAGAAAACCATTAGACACCACAACAGCATTGTAAAAATCCCCAATTCATAAAATCAAGAACGAAGAACAGCAAAACCCAGAAATTAGGCACAAAAGAATTGTAAAAATCCCTAATTCGTAAAATCAAGAGAGAAGAAGAAAAAAACAAACAGAAAACCATTAGACACCACAACAGAATTGTAAAAATTCCCAATTCATAAAATCAAGAACGAAGAACAGCAAAACCCCAAAAATTAGGCACAACAGAATTGTAAAAATCCCCAATTCATAAAATCAAGAGCGAAGAAGAAAAAAACGAACAGAAAACCATTAGACACCACAACCGAATTGTAAAAATCCCCAATTCATAAAATCAAGAACGAAGAACAGCAAAACCCCAGAAATTAGGCACAACAGAATTGTAAAAATCCCCAATTCATAAATCTTATTCTTGCAGGGAGTAATGCGGAAAGAATGGCGATCGCAGGTTCTTTGTAACCGTGGCAGAACGGCTCAGAGTCGGTGCTCGATCCTGGAGGGAGTGAGATGTGGAAAGAATGGCGATCAGAGTCTTTTTAACAATGGCAGAACTGCTCGGTGCTCGACTCGAACTTCAAAATCTTAAACTTAGAGGGAGCTTAGAGGGAGTGATGTGGAAAGAATGGCAATCTTCTTCGAGTTCCCAGAGTTTGGAAAATTGTGCATCTGAAAACCCATTAGATCAAAGATCAAATCTTTATCAGAAAAAGAGAACCAAAACCCAGAAATCAGACGCCAAAATTGTAAATCCCCAATTCGTAAAATCAAGAGCGAAGAAGAAAAAAACGAACAGAAATCCATTAGACACCACAACAGCATTGTAAAAATCCCCAATTCATAAAATCAAGAACGAAGAACAGCAAAACCCAGAAATTAGGCACAACAGAATTGTAAAAATCCCCAATTCGTAAAATCAAGAGCGAAGAAGAAAAAAACGAACAGAAAACCATTAGACACCACAACAGAATTGTAAAAATCCCCAATTCATAAAATCAAGAACGAAGAATAGCAAAACCCCAGAAATTAGGCACAACAGAATTGTAAAAATCCCCAATTCATAAAATCAAGAGCGAAGAAGAAATAAACGAACAGAAAACCATTAGACACCACAACAAAATTGTAAAAATCCCCAATTCATACAATCAAGAACGAAGAACAGCAAAAGCCCAGAAATTAGGCACAACATAATTGTAAAAATCCCCAATACAACAGCGTAGTCGAATCCAATACAACAGCGTAGTCGAATCCAATGATGTTTGAAAAACTGTGAAATATCTTTGTTGTGAACTTTTTTTTTTTCAAATATAAACAAGTTTTTATTATTTTTCTTCTGTCTAAATTATTATTTTTTCTTGTTTTTATCACTTGCTGGATTATTGTGTTTAACAAAACCAAATAAAATCAAGAAATGGACGCGTACTGTTACAGTTGCCATACGAAAGTGTATAACGGCGGCCACCTAGCTTCCTCCTTCAGCTTCCCGCGGTCTTCGGCGGCGCCTGCAACTTTCGGCCGCGTATACTTCGACGCTCCGAAACCCCGCCGTTTCCAAGTCTTAGCTCTCTCCGTTAAGCGCAGCCCCAAGCCTCAAATACTCCGCTCCCTCGCTTCACCACGATCCTCTCTCTCTGTGTTGAAATGTAAATTAAACAAAACTTTGGGATGAGATGCCTTACGTTGAAGTTGATCCGTCGCAATCGGGAGCTGACAGCTGGAAATTGGAACCAGTTGTTGATCTTCTGAAACAAGTAGCTGTTGGTGTTGTTCCTACTGATACTGTGTAAGTCTGTAAATTTATCGCACAAGTTTGAATGCCCGCGGTTTAAATTAGATTAGAATATCGCTCGAATGGAAAGAAAAATTTGTAACTTATAACAGTAATTGCATTGTAGGTATGCATTAGTTTGTGGTTTGAGAAACAACTCGGCAATTGAACGTCTTCGCCGGTAAAACCCTCTCATTTTTTAGTTCCGTTGTTCGAATTCGTTCAAAAGTTTCAATTTGTTTTTTAAAAATGCAGTCTTTGTTTCGTTGCAGAATCAAGAACATCGACCCTCTAAAGCCCTTGGCATCTTATGCCACTCCTTCCACGACATTGATACATATACGACAGGGTTTCCCCGCGGTGATGGCCAAGGTCACGCAAATTTTTTCCGATATGTTAAGCAATGCATACCCGGCCCTTATACTTTCATCTTAACTGCAACCAAACAACTACCTAAAAATTGTATAAGGTATGGGATGGCAGATGCTGTTAAGATCTTGCTCTACGTCTTCCTTGTTTACACAGAGAGAATACTAACAACCTTCGTATATTTCATAACATCTTCCTTCTGATACAAGCTGGCTACTTGTAGTCGGTTCTCTACTAACCTTCTAACTAACCAACTTCTTACAACAATTATCAATCAAAAGAAGATCTTCCACACACTATGATTTTAGGGTATTTATTCGGCACCTAACAAACACTGCAAAACATCATGTTTGAGAAAATGAAAAAAATCATAGTAAAAATTCATACTTTCTATATGGTTCCTTTCAATTTAAATAAAAGTTAAAAACTTTAATCTGTGTAACTTCCAATTTATTTCCCGATTTACGAAATTCACGAACTTCTTCAAATTTTCATCTGGGTAACATGCAATTCAAATAATAATTAAAACTCTCCATCTGGGTTCCTTAATGAATATTTATTACTAAAAATGGTAGCACACATTGTTAAAGTTGATCATGGTGGAAAATATTAAGATTGCGAAAAGGAAGAGAAAACAATTCTAAAAGAACAAACCGTGAGAAGGGATTGCATTGAATGGAAACCAAAAAGATGAACAAACGAAAAAAATGAAAAATAATAATTGAAATGGAAAATTAGAATCATATGATAAGAAAAAAAGTTATCGGGTTTTGGTTATTACAATCATAAACTGTGCAACCTTAGTGAAGATTGCACAGTTTATGATTGTAATAACCAAAACCCGATAACTTTTTTTCTTATCATATGATTCTAATTTTCCTTTTCAATTATTAGTTCAACTGTGCAACCTTAGTGGTTTGCAATTGGCATGCGCCACCAAAATTAACGACATTAAAGATGTTTTTCAAAAAGTATAAGACTGTCAAGTATACAAAACTTGCATAAGGTTCTCTATTTGTTTTGACATTGTTTCAAGTTTTAATTAGAGCGAAAGTCAAAGAGAGAGAGAGAGAGATATGTTTATCCTTATAAGGTTACATAGAAATATTAATACTGTATTGAAGGTATTAATACGATTGTAAATGCTATAGTTCCATATAGGGAAAGGCAGGAGAAAGAGTGGAAGAGGACATACTGAAATGTTATGTTCGTAGGCTGAGATGAGTGGCAGTGTACTGTAATATATATGTATACGTAAGTTGCAAGTGTTAAAAAATTAATCAGTTTGAAATCAAATATAAACCAAAGTGAATGTAAACTAACTAAAGAAAATATTAGGCCGGTAAACAGACAATCAATTGAAGAGAAAGAGGGAAAAATGATATGACTTCAATTTTTCTTGCGCATTCAGAGTAATTCCATTTGAAAAAGTAACATACCAAATCTTTATTCATACTTTATTCATAGGTATGTATAATTTCGGTTCTCAATTAGTTACACAGATACCACCTAAGTTGTTTTTGTGAACAGAAATTAAGATTAAATTATCAAGAAAAGAAAACACAGGTTTTTCATGGTGTAACTAACCGTACCAGTTTGTATTTAACAGAGGTTTTTTAGAGATCCAAAAGTATAAAAAATTGAGAAACAAATTAAAAGCTGGGATTGATGAACATTGTATACTAAAAATGGAAAACACATGTAGCCCTTTCAGACTTGTGTTAATTTGGGTGGAGGGGACTAAAATAGAGTCCAATTGTAAACACTTTGTGATACAGTCCTCTTAGGGCTGTAGAGAATTGGAAAGGTAGAGCAAAATGCAAGGCCTTCCTAATAATAAACTAGCCTCTCCGCACGCACTAACGTGCGTGCGAGAGGCATTTTTGCATCACGGGCGCTACGCGCCCCTAAAGATGTATTGTGTTAGTTTTTTTCCATTGTAATTGTCAAGATATACTTTAAATGTATTGTGCAAAGATGAACTTTTTTTTTTTACCATACACGTCCTAAAAAGTTATCATGGTTATCATTTTACTTTACGTAAAGTAATGATTTAAATGTTATTCATGCTCATGCGAGAGACATTTTTTCATCACATGAGCTACGTGCCTCTAAGAATGTATTGCTTTAGTTGTTTTCTTATTTGCCCATCCAAAATTTTAAACTTTGAAATACTAACACTCATATTCTTTACCATGTAAATCCTAAAAAGTTGTCATGTTTTTCGTTTTCACTTTGGTAAGAGAGAGGCTTTTACCTGTTATTGATAAGTGCCCCCTAAGATATGTACTCTCTCATACATAGCAGTGTCTTTACCTGTCTTCTTTAACATTACCTTCGCAAGCATGTTATATTAACTTCTTTTCTTTAATATTACCTTCGCAAGCATGTTCCTAACCCTTCGAGACTATGGATGTTGAAATGCATCGAAGTTTCAAATAATGAGAAGATATGTGACATTTACTAACATTTAACAAACAGTATTGTATATATTTACCATGACCATAGTACAACATAAACTTACACCTTAATCCATGTGATAAGGAGTAATATTTTACAATATAAAGCTATCAATCTCATTGTTTATTTGAACCATCTCTCCATAATTGTTTCCTGTACAAATTTGTGGCTGATCCTGCAATTGAAAAACCCAAATGTGCAGTAAAAACAACCAAGAGAAAACAGAAGCTAAAAGAAATCACACTAAAAAAAAATCAATTGAAATTAAGCAATCACTGTGCACTTGATCGACCCTAAGGTGACATACAAATGCCAATTGCCAAAAAATTTAAGAAACCATTTTGAAATTAAGCAAACATTATTCTAATAAGAAAAAAACCTCAAATGTACAGTATAATTGAAATTAACTCCATTTGGAGGGAATTAAAGAATGCCAAAACCACAATAACTTCATATTACATTAAACATTTTGACTAATATGTTATAAGCACAACCAACTCATCCATATTAAGAACCCAACAGAAACATAAACCAAATGATGCAATCTGCCAATTAATTGTTCCGTGCATCAACTTGTGAACGAAAGGAAAGATATGAACAGAAAATAAATTCAACAAAACTGGAAAAATGAAGAGAAGAAATTCCACTTATGAAAGGTGGTTAGAAAAAAAAACCAAAATCAATCAAAGTAGAAGAAATTCCACGACCGACCTGCGTATTTATCCTATACAGCATTCGTTGTCAAACTCTTTAGTCAAAGCTCTACACATTGCTTATATCTGTGAGATGAATACGACAAACATTTGAGGTTGAATTAGTGAATCTCAAATACACTGGAAAAGAGAAAATGCAGACCACATCTTGATCAACAAAATTAGAGAAAATGGCAGATAAAAAAATAGAAAGGGAGATCGATTAGGTACTCATGATTAAAGGAAGATTAGAAATTTCATTAAAATAAAAAGAAGAATTGAAAGAAAAATCAAATGTAGAAGAAAATTCCATTAATTGATAAAACACTCACGATTTGTCAGATTCTTACAGCCTTACAGGAAGCTTTGCACTATGCACTTTTTTTGCCTGAAGCAGCAAAAGGCCCACTCCTCACATCATGATCGCCACAATTTAAAGAAGTCGAAGTAGTACAAAGTCTTGGCAGAACAAAATTGAAAACATAAAGCATAAACCCAATAAGAGTCATAAACTAATGAAGAAAAAATTTGAAAATTTTCAAACTACTAACCCTACAATATTGTCTCGCCCACACATCACACATCACATTTATCTCCACTGCCTGCACTGATACAAATGATTTGAAACCTAATGGCAAAAGCACGATAAATAATTGGAAAATGGATTAATATAAACAAAAACTCCCCAGAGCCAAGAGTTTCCCAACAATCATACATGAAAATAGAAGGAAAAATGAATTTGGTTAATGGTGGACAACCACTGGAAAGAATGCAGAGATCATGGAGAATCTGAGATTGAAAGTTACCTACGATAAGAATCAGTTGATGTAGAGGAAGAGTCTTTGTCAATATATCTACCTGTCTGTTTCTCCCTTCCCATCGTTGTCTTCTTCTTGATTTCTGCACGACTACAAATAAACTACAAAAATTAATATGAAACTAAACTTACCCAATGAAATTTGAACATAATGAATTACTTCTCCATTATAGTTCATTTCCAAATCCTACTACTTTGAGAGGATTTAAAATACCCCGTTTTCTAAAAATTTGGAATCTCTAATAACTGAAGAATCACACTATGCAAAACCCAAGTCGTTTATTAGGACGAAGAATCGCAAAAGCCTCAGAATTTGAAATCTCATATTTCAATGTAATTTCTCTAATTGAAAACCCAACAATAATAATCCAATCGAAATTGATTGTAAAGACAAAAATCGAAGGAATTTAGGAAAAATCACCTGAAATCTTGTCTAAATCGAGTGTGGATGCCGAAGGAACTTCAAAAAAACACGAAGAAGAGGGGTCTATGCGGAAGACAAAAATGGGTTCGTTTCTTCCGGTGTATGACGTGTTGTTCACTCTAGAACGTGTAGCAGATGGCGGTTCCATCTCCTCTAGTGTTTACAACCGTTGCGGTTCGATGTGGTGTTCGAGAATTCTACTCTTTCGTGGAGAGTTTTTTTTTTTTTTTTTTTTTTTCGGAAAGATAGGACACAATGCAGTATTTGTGGGAGGATTAATCCAAGGGTCAAAATGAATTTGAAGTGCAGGTATTTTCATCCCGGTGGTTGTCAATTGTTATAGTTAAGAAGGGTGTTTATATTATTAGCATCGGATAATTTTACATTTTATAATAACTTTTAAATTGTACGATATTACAATTTTGACCTTAATTTTATTGGATAGTTAACGTTGGTATAGTGTATGAAGTGAGGGCATTTTTAGCATTTTGAAAAGCTTCATCTATTTGGGCTTCTCACTTTTTATATATATATATATATATATAGATATAGATTTTTTTTTCTGTGAGATGTTATACACTCTCGCTCTCCTAAAATGGAGGAGGAGTGGTGTTGGTTGGTTGGGTTAAATTCATTTTATCTCATTTTTTAAAATTCATTATATCTTATTTTGTTTTTTTTTTCTCTGAAAACTGATTTGGGTCGAACGTGGTTGAATTTGTGTCTTCCACGTTTGTTCTTTTGAATTTTATCTCTTTTTTTTTTTTCTAATTTTTTTTCTTTTGGGTTAAATTCATTTTGCCTCCTGAGTGATCTGACCTCCCGGACCCTGCAACAAACTAAGGAATATGGAGAGGAGGTTTGGCGTGAAAAAGCTTTAAAAAATGGAAGAGAAGTTAGAGGACGTTTTGGGGGGGGGGGGGGGGGGGGGGGAGGAAACGAATGAGGGAGTTCTATAACCGTAAAACTCCGTTGTGGATAATTATCATCATTTTTTTGTTAATTTAAATAGTTAGTTTTAATTCTAAAGTAGAGATATATTTTTTTAATACAGATTTTTTTAGTTATGGTTTTTTTACTAATTTTGTCCTCATTTTCCTCATTTTCTAGATTTGGATTGTGAAGAAAAGAAAGGGGCTTTCTTGGTATTTTTGAATGTTTCACCAAACTGGGGCTCTCACTTTATATATATATATGACAAGCATCCTTGGCAATAAAATACTCATTAGATGATGCCCCTTTTTACTTTAATTCTATGTGTGACTCCTCAGATGATCCTTCATCACTTTGTAGTAAGGATTGGATATGTAAATACTGTTGGATCCTCTTGAGGTTTTTCTTGATTTTGATTTCCAATTTGCGGAGAATGGTTTCCAATTTTCTGGGTTGTTGAATCCTTTGTGTATTTGTGTGTTTACTTACCACTATATTATGTGAAGCTGTAGCTCTTAATGTTTTAACTCACATGAGTTTTGGGAAAATAATGTTGTTTGCTGAATTTGGCAGGAAAAACTCGCTCTTGATTCAGAGCTTTTAAAAAAAATGAACTTTAACAAAAAGTTCTCGGTACTGTTTACTTTAACGAAAAATCATATTTGTACACTAAAAAGTCAATTATGGTACTATTCACTCTAACCTTTATTTTGTCCTTATAGTTAAAACTCAAAAGTTTTCAAATCATTTTCATTAGTTTTCCTTTTAAAAAATTGGTCATGGTAAGCGGTGCTCTACTCTCGAGGCGAAATTTTAGTAGAATTACTTGATATGGGCTGCTCTTGCACCGGATAGAACCAACATGGATTTGAGTGATACCAAAATACAGGTAGTCTCGTGCTTTTGCAAGAATCATGTTGTTTGAACGACCAAATTCTTTTGCAACTCCAAGGACCCGCAAGGTTCTAGTTGACTTGATAACTGTGAACACTATAGCTGATCAATTTTGACCATTCAGTTATCTGTCTCATGATCTTTGCTGCATAAAACATTGAAAAGTAGTCCTAATGCTGAAATTTGTTTGTAGGTCCTGGCGGCTTATGGAATCCTTGCATACAACTCAGAAGCATCACATTCTGGAGCAGGGGGTCTACACGAACACGACTGTCTTTTGGTTATGAAGGGAACCATGAAATGACTTTTCAAATATCCTGTGCTTTTGACGTTTTAATGTACATCGTATGTGTTGTGCGTTTTTTTAAATTTTGAGGTGGAAGCGCTAATTTATATCTTGTGATGATCGATCGCAGATGCTTCGATGTGCCTTGGTATCGTGAATATAATTTCTTACTCAACACTAAAGAAACACGAATGGAAACAACCCTTCCTCCTATATTCAGCATCAACTGTGGAACATTCCTCATGTTCTTGCATTATTGTATTATTAGGAAAATGGCAGCAGGTGTAGAGATCTTCTTGCTTTAGGAAACTTATGACCGCTTCCTATTTTGATGTAGATTCTCTCTTTAATAGGAAATTAGATCCTTCTAGGAAGGGGAAAATAAATTTCTCTCAAAGTCTATTTAAGTCCACCTTAAGTGGGTTATTAAATCAACTTTGAAGAGCAATTTATTCCACCCTACAAGAGAGAGAGCTTAGAGGATATTTGTTCCCCCTCCTCTAGCAATCTTCTACATCTTGCCCGTGCAAATAATCGTCTTTCGTTGCTTTCTTCGTCTTCTCTGTGCCGCACCGATGTAAGAAAAATTTAATTTTTCTTGTCTTCTTCTTGGATAGTGTTGTCACGGGGCAACCGTCGGGGTGGTGCGACACGTCGGTTGGCAGGAGCCAGGAGTCAGCTCGGCATGGGTCGAGGAGGTGTTGTGGCAGGGACCACGACTTTAGGCTGATCAATTTGGCTAGAGCCAAGGGCAGCTTATGCGGCTGGGGTTGCGGATTATGGCGCTGGGACGCAGTGCTAGGTGAGCCACATGGCTCATGTCCTTTGGTCTCTTGGACCTTACTCGGGCCAGGCTAGTGACTGAAAGAAATGAGAAGGTCGTGGACCTCATGGGTTGCTGGAATGCTTGGCATGCAGGCCTATTACCTGCTAGAATGCTGGGTTGATCTCCTCTGCTGAGTACCGTGAATGGCATTGGCTGCTTAGTTCTCTTTGCCGGAAGTAAGGTGGACTACTCCTAAAGACGAGGTAAAGAGGATCAACGCGGATGCATTGGCTAGTCTGATTGCTGTAGTAGAGCTTACTATGAATGATGGTGGAAAGAAGAGATCTTCCCCGCCTGCTTAAGAGATGCTGGTTAAGAGAAAATTGAAGACTTTTCCACTGCTCGTGAGGGTCTGCCTGCTGCCGAGAGGTCTATGATTGGCATGACTTCTTCTGATGGGAAGAAAAATAAGGCTGCTAGATCTGAGCATGTGGCGCCTGCCATCGAGAATGGCTAGTACGATTGTTGATAGGGTTGCTCAGTGTAGAGGTTCTGTTATGCCCCCAATGTCGAAGTCTGTACCAAAACTTCCGTTGGGAGCTAAGTCTGGTTCACCTTTGGATAGGCTTGCTATTATGAAGAACGATAAGATAGACTTTGCTGCTAAAGTGGCGCTAAGGCCCATTCCTTCTGCTGCAAAGTCTGACTCGCCTGCTGGGAAAGAAGAGACTACTCGAGTGGGCAGCTGTGAGAAATCCACTAAGCCTGCTTCTGGGGAGGCTGCTGAGACCCATGTGTTTTTAAGACCAGATCTGCTTAAAGACATGGACGTTTGTGCCAAGTTTGTTGATGGTGTTAGAAAGGTTGTTTGCCCAAGTTCCTTTGCGAAGCATACGACCCAATATAGAATGACTGCTCTGCTCTGCTTGCTATGATGCAGATGTAGCAAGGCTGCCAAGGAGGTGGCGAAGACTATAGCAGCTGAAGCTTATTCCTCGGCTAAGGAGATCAAGAGGTTGGATTCTGAGCTCGTTGCTTTGAAGGGGTCTAATATTTCTGCCCCCACTTCTCTGCAGCTTGAGACCGATCGCCAAGAGATCGTTGACTTGAAGACTAGGCTTGACGCGATCCAAGTTAAGTATGAAAGTGCAAAAAAGGAGATTGGATGTTACATACCTCAGATTCAAGATCTTGAGTTTGCAATTTCTGAGCTTCGTTTCGCTGCTTATGCAAAGGATGAAGAGTTGATTACTGCTTATAATCAAGTGATCCACTTCAAGAGAATCGTCAATAGGCTTGAACCCCAAGTGTTGGAACTTCAAGGTGTACTGAAGATCAACGAAAGTTTAAAGAAGGAAGTGGATGAGCTGCAGCGTGTCCGTATTGGTCTGCTTAAGGAGAATGAACAGCTGAAGGGTGAGAAGGATGGGCTCAAGGTTTCGAGACCTTATTTATTTCTTCGGAAGACTTGCTTGCTTTTACTGAAGATCAACGAAAGTTTAAAGAAGGAAGTGGATGAGCTGCAGCGCGTCCGTATTGGTCTGCTTGAGGAGAATGAACAGCTGAAGGGTGAGAAGGATGGGCTCAAGGTTTCAAGACCTTCTCTATTTCTTCGGAAGACTTGCTTGCTTTTACTTTTGAGGCTTCCATTGGTGAAGTAGTTAGAGAAGTTGGTGCCCAGGCTGGGGCAGCCGGAGGTGATGTCGCTGCTAAGAGCTTCGCGGCTGCTGAAAGTGTGGCGACCGAATAGTCGTGGGATGTCCAGGCTGCTGAAAGTGTGGCGATCGAATAGTCTTTTAGGTAGCCTTTAGGATTTTCTTTGTTTTTCCTTGTAGCTCTTGTTTTGCTTGAACTCTTTCGGCCTTTGCTAATTGTTTATAAACATGTTTCCTTCGCTTTTCTTCATCTTCACTTCTTTTGTTCATGCCCTAACCTTTAAACATTATAGTCTAGTGGCAGGCGTGCTACTTTTTTATAAGCAGACAGACCTGCGTAGCCTATGCAGCCGTAGGTGTTTGTGTAGAGCTTTGCAAAGTTGTTAGCCATAGGGTTGGCAGCCGGATGCCTTACTTACAGAAGCAGACAAGTCCGCGTAACCACTAGGCTGTTAACCTTGGCTTTCTCCAATTCTGTAGGTTGCGTAGCAAGTATCACAACACTTTAGGACTTAGTGTAGGTTGTTCCGTGCTTGGCAGAGGTGAAGTTTATCGACTACGTAACATGTCGGCAGTGGATAAAGCTTCGTATATGTGCGCTAGCTTCTTTAACCCTTCACAAGAATGTGCGGCTATATAAGTCTAGCGCGACTTTACTGCTCGAAGGGTAAGCCGTAAGCAGTCTTCCAGAAACTGTAGGCTACCTTAGTGCACTCGGTAGCAGCTTTAGGGTTCCAAGACAGCCGTCCATCAGATGTACTGCGTAATGTGCCCCCTCCGTCTCTAGGGCCCGGTTCCCCGCGGATTAGGCCAAGAGACCCAAAATCCTTCAGTTAGCTAAGCCTTGAAAAAGACCATTGTGACTACTTCTAGGAATCCATGTGCAAACCATTGTGCATCTAGTTATACTAGGGCAGCCAGGCTCATCCACGTCTAGATATTCAGAGTGTAGAGTTTATGCTCCCGTCTTAGAGAGCTGATCCATGTGGGTGTCGAGGAATTGGTTTACTCTCTCGCACTGGAGATCAATTAGTTTACCCTCTCGCACTGGAGAGCATGGTTGGTCATTCGAAGGGCGCAATTCCAGCGATGAATCCCTAAGAAGGGCGCGATCTTCTTTTGAAGTGTAGGAGTGATCAGTTGTTATAAGCATATAGCTGAGCCAAGTTGTGATTACTTCTGAATTCCACATTGAAAAACGAGTGAAACAAATGAAAACTTAGCTGTAAGGTATAAACTGCATAACAACTGGATAATCCTCAGCTTATGAGGTAGTGCCCGTCGAGCTGCTTAAGTCTTCGGGCTTTGATGTAGCGGGAGGTCACACATGGTACTTCCTCATATTGTAGGTGTTCCACTGTTTTTCGATATTTTTGTCATTTCATGGTGGCGAGGGTGTAATTACTTTTGCTGTCTACTCTGTTGATCTTGTACGGACCTTACCATATAGGATTCATCTTTTTGGAGCCTTCTCTGTGGGCAATGATCAAGGCTTTTCTTAAGACTAGATCCCCGGGCTAGAATTGCTAGATCTTGGCCCTTTTGTTGTAGCTGGTGAAGAGCTGATGCTGGTAGGCTACGATGCAGGTGATGGTCTACTTGTGCTTCTCCTCTGCCAGATCTAAGCTTGTGGCCATCTCCTTATTGTTCTGCTCAATGCCTGGTAGTAGAGAGGCGATACTTGGCTTGATGACATTAGGATGAATGATTACTTCTTAGCCAAATGTCAAAGAGAAAGAAGTTTCACTGGTTGCTCGTCTTTTGGTGGTGCAGTATGCCCATAAACATCCAGGAAGTTCGTCTGGCCATTTTCCCTTCTTGTTGGTGAGGGATTTCTTGAGGCAGTCGAAGATCGTTTTGTTGGATGTTTCGGCTTGCTCATTACCTTGAGGATTGTTTGATGCCATACTTTTGGAAGAACTTTGCCAAATCTCTGCCCATGAATTGCAGGTCATTGTGGGAGACGATGGACTGAGGAATGCCAAATCGGCAAATGATGTTCCTCCATATGAAGCACTCTATGTTAGTTTGAATCGTGATCATCATGGGCTCTGCTTCTACCTATTTGGTGAAATAGTTAGTTGCCACGATCATCATGCCTCTGCCCCCAGTAACAGGCAGCATAGGTCCTACCAGGTCGATTGCCCACTGCATGAACAGCCAAGGACTTGTCTGTGGGTGTAGCTCGCTGGCGGGCAGTGCTGGTATCAGCTTGTAGCGTTGGTAGTGGTTGCACTTTTGTACTAACTCTTTAGCATCTTGGTGCATGATATGCCAATAGTAGCATGTGGTAAGAGCTTTATGTGCTAAGGATCGACCTCCGGAGTGGTTTCCACAAACGACTTCGTGGATTGAGCTTAGAACTTTCAAGTCGTCAGGAGGCGTTAGGCAGCGGAGATGTGGTCTAAGGCCATGTTACATGTAGCAATAGATGCTCAACTTCTGGTATTGGGCCACTTTAGAGGTGAATAATGGAGCAAGGGTCGGCTAGGGCCGTGTGACACGCAGCAGGAGGTAATGTTTAACTGCCGGTACATGTTGCTCTTATGTAGAATCTTCTGGGGCGACGAGGACAAAACTTGCTTCTGAGTGTTCCTTCCAGTGTTCGTCTACCCTTGGAGTGTCTTTTGGGCCGAGTTGTTGCGTTCGTCAGAAAACTTTACATCCGCCAAGGTCTACTCCTTTATTGTCGCGCGTCTAGATTTGTCAGAATAGTGCGTCATGATGATGACTGAGTGCGTTTAAAGGTAAAACTTGAGCTTTTAGGTTACAACAATTATTACCAAAGTTAACTTTTGAATTTCTAATAGCATCGATGAGAGCTTTTGAACTATAAAATACAGGTAGTCGGGCCCTCAGCTCTTCTCGCATGATGATAGAGCTTATTGCTGCTCTAGATACCGTCAAACATGTGAATAAGTCCTTCGCTGCTTCCGGTTTGGATAGTAGGAATGTGACGTCGGGTACTTCTTCAAGTTTTTTAATGTGCATTGGCGAGCCTCGTCCCAAAGTGCATGCTTATCTGCCAAAGGGAAAGAGTCTGCCAGAGTTAGATCTTCTTTCATGATCAATTTTCTAAATAGCAGGTGGTATGCTGGAAGTCATTTTTGGAAGACTGCTCTAACTATCAAGTCGTTGCATCCAACTATCCTTGCCTTCTCTGCTTTGAACCTCATCACATAATCGCGAAGGGACTCCTTTGGGTTCTTCTTGACGTCGAACAAATGGTCGGACTTCTTTTTGATCGAGTGATATGATGAATATTCTTTGGTGAAAACCAAAGAAAGTTCGTCGAAATTCCGGATGGATTGTGGCGGCAGGGTGTAGAACCAATCTTACGCCTTGCCTTGTAGAGTGGTGGTGAATATCTTGCACATAAGATCATCGTTGTTTCGATAGAGGATCATTGCGCTTCGGTAGTGCTTTAAATGTCTCTTCGGGTCTTTATCCCATTTGAAAGATGTGAAATGTGGCATGCTGAACTCGCGTGGAGGCTCTGCCTGTTCGATCTCATCTGTGAAGGGTGACCTGCTTATGTTGGTCATATTCTGTCGTAGTGCCTTATCGGTGACCTTATTGCATTGGAAATTACGCAACTGCTTGGTCAAGAGTCTATCTACTTCTTTCTGAATTTGTCTTTGTTGAGGTAGCAGAACTCTCGGCTACCCCCAACCGTGACTTGCTAGTCTAGGCTGCTCTTCCATGTGTTTGGCTTGTCTATGCCGCGGATGCGGTGCATGTAGCGTGTTCCTAGCAGGCGAGCGAGTTCTTCGCAGGCTGCCGGTTGAACTTGAGCCGTATTGAGTGACTATTTCTCTCTGTCCGTTGTGCTGCCTACTCCGATGTGAGGTGGATGATGCTCCTTGCGGGCTTAGCCACGAATGAACACTTTGCCTGGAAAGCTACTCATGTTGACTATCTGAATATGACCCCAACCGTGAATGTATGCTCGTCTGTGGGCCTAGTCGAGAGTGCACACTCCTCCGCGCTCTAAGACAAGAGTATACGCTATCTCGGGGGCCCAATCGGGAGTGTACACTGCCTGAACACTCATTTCGTGGCTGGTCGAGTGGCTGCTTACCGGGACGCTGCTGGAGAGGTTCTTTGTTTGCCCTTGTCTTACTTCGGGACACTTCATCTGGGGCACATTGCATCTCGGTGCGCTGCAAGAGCTGGTTCACCAAGGTCGTTTGCTGTGCGAGGACGCTCGTCAACTCTATGACTTATCGAGACAAGTGTTGTTCTCCATTTGGGTTGGAAGAGCTTGAAATGAATGTTTCTCCTTAAGTAGTGGAAGTGTGGTAGACTCCGGGCGCGAGATTTGAGTTGGGAAATGTCAAATCTGTGAAAAAATATGGGGAGAATACCCCCAGCTCGATGGTAGGTCCGGATAGTTGAGATAGTATTGGGCCGACTTAGGCTACTTGGAAAGCCACGGGAGCAAGCTGGGCCGCGAGAGTGGGCTGCTCAGCGGGAGCAGGCTAGGCCACGAGAGTGGGCTGCTCGTCGGGAGCAGGTTGCTCAGCGCGTGATGCATGCGAATACGAGGCTTGGGCTCGGACCCATGCAAGCTTGGATGGCACGGCTTGGGCCATGGTGGAACCTTGTAGTGGTGATACCACTCCACCTATGACCACATTTAGCCTCGTGTATTGTCGTGGTCCCATTTCTTGAGTATTAGAATTTTCACTTGTGGAATTTTCTAAATTTCTAGCCATTATATTTTTCTTATACATTTTATCAAAGAACCTTTGCAAATAAAAAATTCTAATAATAAGAACGTATGAAAAATATTCAAATTGACTAGAAAATTGAGAAAAACCTTTTTATGCGAGAGTCTTCTACGAGTATGGATCTCAACTCTCAATGAAAGCACCAATTTGTGGATGCAAATTTCCGCCGCTTTCTTCTTGGACAAAATTGCACCTACAAAATAATTAACACCTTAGGTCAAGGCCAAGAGCCTCACGCGCCCACGATGAATGGAGGGGGCTTTGGCCGAAGAACCTCCGATGCCAAAGTTAAAATTTAGAGAAAAAGTGTTTAGAGAATTTTTGGGAATTTTGCAAGAGTATCAACTTAGGTCTTTTTAGAGAAAGTGGGGTCTAATTTATAGAGAATGACCAATCCCCTTTTTAGAAGATGTGGCCGGCCCTTTGGGGCTCCTTTTGGTGTGTCATGGGTGATGGATTATGTAATGGGGGATTAATTGGCATAATGGGTCATTTAATTGGTGATTTAATGGATTAATAGGAAATAAATCCATTAATTCACCAATTAATCTAATTTAAATGGAATGTTTGGAATGGTTACCTTGTGAAGTATATGGATGAAATAACTTTTATTTGTTACCTTCTTTGGGCATTTTTGACTTGGTTAACAGATGATTGCCCGCTGCTCGTGCGTAGGAATCCCGGTATGCCTCAAGGGTATTTTTGTTCGCTTTTATCCAAAAATTCACGTGTCCCTTGTGAATATTTTCTGCTCCACATCATGCATTCAAATTTCAAAGAGCAAACAAAATTAATAATAATAAAATTAAGTGAAAGCTCACAGACCTTGAGATTGAATCTATCCTTTTGGATCTCTTGTTATAAATAATGTGTCAACATAGTGAATACAATCTTTTCACTTGCACTCTCTGCATATCCTCGATAACTAAAAAGCAGCAGAAGTACAACATACTACTGAGGATTAAACCTAAACCCAACTAAGGGGATCAGGTAATCTACTCAAGCATACCAACTCAGGGTCCTTGGGCCACTTCAACTTTGCAAATAGATGACCTTCTGTCCTTGCATTTGACAACAATTTCCATGTCTCATAGTTTTCCCTAAAATTGGTAGCCAATAAAGTAATATAAGTAGGTGAGAGTCAAGCAATGGATGTAAGGATATGAACATGAGTATTCGGTGAACTAGCATTAGCTATTTGGTCCGATTAGTATAAGAAAGTCTTATAGGAAGATGAGTGTGAGTTCTTGGTGATAGAGGAATCTGTCATGGAGATGAACTGACATAGACTAGGAAACATGAGTTGTTTCCTAAGCAGATTGTAATAGGAAATCCTTATTGGATTAGGAGAGGTATATGTATATATATATATATGCTGTAATCTCTGCTCTCATAGACACACGCTCAGTCAAGAACTAAGCCATATTCTTAGTTAGAGCATTAAGAGTTCTACCAGAGAGGAGAAGAGTTGCAACATACAGAATTTGGATAGCTGCTGCAATAGTGTTTTCCAATGGAGGTTCATCAGGTTAGTGTGAATACAATAGTTCATATGGAAAAGATTTTATGCTTTCTTGATTGTGTTTACTGTGGCTTAAATCTTGATCTTGGCTATTTGATTCTAACATGTGGTATCAGAGCCTTAGATTTAAGTTCTTAAATTCAATCAAGCACGGGTCAATGAAAATCACCATAATCAGGTTTTGAAACCGGTTTTAAATCTCAAAACAATTTTTCCTAAACGGTGCGTTTTTGATAAAATTAGGTTAGATAAATATGATTGTTGGTATTCGAAATCGGTGCGATTTTCCTTTTGGGGTTTTCTGGGTTTTGTTCTTTTGCAAAAGAGGACTTTAACTCGTCCCTCTCATTCTGACCCGTTCATTAGCAATCCGAGTAAATCAAACCTTGTTATTGAGTGTTCAATACCTGTCCAAAAATGTTTCCGCTGCTAGGTGTTGATGGATGTATCTTTAAAAGGTATGTGATCTTCAAAACTCGGATTAGAAATATGAATATCATGAATCTTGTATAGAGATTTGTATAATGATTTTTGATGAACATGAAAGAAGTCATTCTTAGCATATGATTTAGTTTCTTAAAATAATGCATCTTAATGGTCTGTATAATGAATGAAGCCATTCGTAAGATGATTATATCTGGTTAAATTAATGCAAATTTATTGTCGCTATTAAGATCATAAACTGAGATGTATGGAACAAATCAGTGTGATGGTTGGTTCTGATAATACGGTGATCAGTTCATGATCTATTCTGAAATCGATAATCCTATATGCGTCTATCAACTGGTTATTGTTAAGATTGTATATATGGATATTGGTTATAAAGCTTTGATGTGCAATAGACTGTGAAACGAAATTAGAACTTTGAATGTTCATATGGTGATTTCAGGTTCATCGATGTTTGCAATATCAATGAAGACCTTAAACTTAGCAAATATTTCGATCCTTACTGGTGGTAGCAATTACAAGAAGTGGAAGAGGGATACCAACTTGCTATTGACTCTCAATGAGTTTGATATAGCAATTGAAAATCCCAAGCCTGTAATTAGTGATTAAAGCACCAGAGCTGAGAAGTCAGATTTTGAGAGGTGGTCAAGAGCTAATAAGGTAGCATTTTCCATCATAGAAGTTGTAATGACTGACACTATCAAATGAGGAATTAAGAAACCAGAGCTAGCTGTGGAATATTTGGCTGCAATTGAAAAGAAATTTAAGGAGTCTGAGAAGGCAGAAGTAAGCCAGTATATGTCTGTGTTGACTCAATACAAGATTGAAGGTACTAGCTCAATAAGGGATCATATAATGAAAATGTCAGATGCTGCCGAGAAGTTAAACTCCATAGAGATAAACATTGGAGAGAAACAGCTTGTGTTCATGATCCTTCAAGCCCTCCCTACCAAGTATAGTCAGTTGAAAGTCTCTTACAACACTCAGGACAAGAACTGGGGCATAGATGAATTGATTGCACAATGTGTGCAAGAGGAAACTCGGCAAAAGCAAGAGAAAGGCAAGGAGATCGAAGAAGCAAACTATGTGTAACCTGGAAGAGAGAAGAGAGCATTCAATAATGACAGCTCTTCAGGTTCTGGTAAGAATTCTAAATTCACTAAGAATTCTAACAAATTCAATATATCTGCTAAAGTAAATGACTCCCCTAGAAAATCTATCAAATTTAAGGCTAAACCTAAATATGTGTCTAAACTTAAGTGTTTTTGGTGCAAGACTAAAGGGCATTTGAAAGTTGATTGTGAGATTTTTAAAGATTTTGTGAAGAGCAAAGAAAAGGAACAAGTACTTGTCTGTGTTGAGTCAAATCTTTGTGAAGTACCTGTTGATTCTTGGTGGTTTGACACTGGATGCTCGGTTCACATAACTAATTCTTTGAAAGGTTTTCAAAAACAAAAGGAGATTGGAAATACTATGTATCATGTCTATGTGGGGGAAGGGACTAAGGTTTCAGTGCATTCCATTAGAGTAGTGAACTTAAAACTGAATTCTGGTTTTGTGTTACAACTGAAAGATGCGCTCTATGTGCCTAAAGTGAGAAGAAACTTGCTCTCTGCTTCTAAAATAATAAAAGATGGTTATGCATTCTCTGCTGATGATGTATGTTTGAAAATTTTTAAGAAAAACAGTTTTGATAAAATTTTGGGCACTGCCCTCTTGTCTGAAAATCTCTGGCGACTAAAGTGTCTAGTTGAGTTTGTTGATCAGTCTGTTTTAAATGTCAATTCAAAAAGAATGTTAGAACATGATTCATCTTATATTCTTTGGCATAAGAGGTTAGGGCACATCTCTAAAGAAAGGATTCTTCAACTTTGCAAAGCTGAACTAATTCCCAAACTAGATTCTACCACTGTAACAGAATGTGTTGATTGTTTGAAAGGAAAAATGACCAACTTTAGAAAACTAAATGCCAAAAGAAGCCTAGGGTTACTTGAAATCATACACACTGACATCTGTGGTCCTCTTCCAGTCAAAACCATATGCAGAAACAAGTATTTTGTTAACTTTATCGATGATTTCTCTAGACTAGGATATACCTTTTTTATTAATGAAAAATCTGATGCCCTTAAATGTTTTATTGTTTACAAAACTGAGGTTGAAAAACAGTTAAGTAAAGTTATTAAAATTGTTAAATCGGATAAGGAAGGAGAATACTTTGGCAGGTACACTGAATCAGGACAACAAAAGGGACCATTTGCACTCTATTTAGAGCAAAACGGCATTGTAGCTCAGTATACAACACCTGGGTCACCTTAACAAAATGGAGTCTCGGAAAGGAGGAATAGAACTCTTATAGGTATAGTGAGGAGCATGATGTCAAGATCCAAATTGCCTGGTTTCTTGTGGGGAGAAGCCTTGAAGACAGCAAATTATATTTTAAACAGAGTACCGAGCAAATCTGTTATCTCAACACCTTTTAAGTTATGGTATGGTAGAGCACCTAATTTTGAATATTTTCATGTTTGGGGTTGCAAATCAAAAGCGAGGTTCTATAATCCTAATGAAAGAAAATTAGATTCAAGGACTCAATCTTGTTACTTCATAGGGTATCCTGAAAAGTCAAAGGGCTACAGATTCTATATTCATCAACATCACACTCGGATCCAAGAAACGCATAATGCAGTACTCTTGGAGGATCAAAATGTTACAGATCTATCGCGGGAAAATTTCATTTTTGAAGAGGTGGATCAGTTACATGACATCCCTGAAGCCCTCAACTACACTCAGGTCCCATTATTCCGACAGCCATCATTTAATGAAAGAGAAGAAACACTTGCAGATTTGGATTCTCCCACAGACCACACTATGGAAATCGATGATCAACTTCTTGCACCTGCATCTGCTTCAAATTCTGAACAACCAGTGTTAATTGAACCCAGAAAGTCCACAAGAGTCAGGAAATCAACTGCTATGAGTGATTATGTTTACTTGCAAGAAGCAGATTTTGACATTGGTGATTTGGATGACCCTATTTCATACTTTCAGGCCATTGAAAGTTCACAGTCAACTCTATGGCAGAATGCTATGAAAGAAGAACTAGATTCAATGTATAAAAATAATGTATGGACACTTGTGGAGTCTAGCCCTCAAATCAAACCTATAGGTTGTAAGTGGGTGTACAAGACCAAAAGAGATGCTCTTGGTAAAATTGAGAGACACAAAGCAAGATTAGTTGCAAAGGGCTTCAATCAACGAGAAGGTATTGATTACAACGATACTTTTTCCCCAGTCTCTTCTAAAGATTCAATGCGAGTTGACATGGCCTTGGTTGCATATTTTGACTTAGAGCTGCATCAAATGGATGTCAAAACAGCTTTTCTTAATGGCAACTTAGAGGAATGCATTTATATGAAACAACCACCTGATTTGTTGAAAGGGGGAAGGAAAACATGGTTTGACAGCTCAATAAGTCAATCTATGGGTTAAAACAGGCCTTTAGACAATGGTATTTAAAGTTTGATCAGATTGTCTCTTCTCAGGGATTTGAAGAAAACAAATTGGACAATTGCATTTATCTTAAATTTTCTGGTTCTCAGTTCATTTTTCTGGTACTTTACGTTGATGATATTCTTCTAGCAAGCTCTTGTCCTCAGTTATTATAAAGAACTGAGAGGATGCTCAGTGAAAGTTTTAATATGAAGGATCTAGGAGAGGCACACTATGTGTTAGGGATTGAGATTGTACGCAATAGACAGAAAAGATTACTTGGCTTATCGTAAAAAGGTTACATTGATAGAGTATTACACCGGTTCAATATGGAGAATTGTAGTTGTGGATAAGTTCCAGTTAATAAAGGGGATAAGTTCTCCAAGAGTCAATGTCCGAGGACTGACTTGGAGACAGAAAAAATGCAGGGTAAGCCTTATACTTCTCTAGTGGGAAGTCTCATGTATGCAACTATATGTACACGGCTTGACCTTGCTTTTATAACTGGAATGCTGGGAAGGTTTCAATCAAATCCAGGTGAAGCACATTGGATATCTGCCAAAAAGGTTCTAAGATATTTACAAAGAACCAAGAATTTCATGTTGGTTTATGGAAAAGGCGAATCTTTGGAACTTGAAGGATACACTGAGTCTGATTTGGCTGGTGATATAAATGATAGAAAATCAACCAATGGTTATATCTTCATGTTAAATGGTGGTGCAGTTTTTTGGAAGAGTGCTAAGCAAACTGTGATAGCCACATCCACTATGGAGACTGAGTTCGTAGCTTGTTTTGAAGGAATGAAACAAGTTGTGTGGTTGAAGAATTTTCTGACTGATTTAAAAGTTGTAAAATCGGTTCAGAAACCAGTAAGGATGTTTTGTGATAACAACTCTGCTATGTTCTTTGCAAAAAATAATAGAAGAACTTCTGCCTCAAGGTTAATGGATGTAAAATTTCTTAAAGTAAGAGAGGAAGTAAAGAAGGGGATGATTGAAGTTCAGCACATCAACACTGTTTTGATGGTTGCAGATCCTTTGACTAAAGCGCTGCCTATTGGAGAGTTTCAGAAACACGTATCTCGGATGGGAGTGTTGGAAAATCTAGATCAGTGGGAGTAATTGATCTGTTTCAGAAAATTTGAAGGTTGCTGCTATGTGAGTAATTCAATTTGGGACTGTGTTTACATTTTGGTCTGAGCTAGCTTACTTAGTTATGTTTAGTTTGTTAGTTTGTTTTATATTTTAATAAGAGTCTTTGTTTCGAAACCTAAGGCTTCCGTTTTGGAGTATTGTGGTTTTGATGATGGACTTGTTAGATTCCTATGATGCTTTGCAAGAACAATTTGTTTGTTTTAAAGGTTTATATGTTTCATGAATTTTATTCAGTTATTGAAATGTTGTTTTTCATTGAAGATTAATATAGATTATAATCTTTTGAAAAGTGGGAGCATATTCTGGATTGGTGTTGTTAATCATGTGTCATATTTGCATATTTGATACATGTGAGTCTTGAATCAATAATTGTTTTGGTTGTAATCTGAGATTCTTGGCTTCTGTGTTTTGAAATGCAATGGGATATTGGTCATGATGATAAAATCTTGAATAAGGCTATGTGATCACTTCTTATAATCGGTGAAGGCTGTGCTTGTTCAATGTCTCATGTTCAAGTGGGAGAATGTAAGGATATGAACATGAGTATTCGGTGAACTAGGATTAGCTATTTGGTCCAATTAGTATAAGAAAGTCTTCTAGGAAGATGAATGTGAGTTCTTGTTGATAGAGGAATCTGTCATGGAGATGAATTGACATAGACTAGGAAACATGAGTTGTTTCCTAAGCGGATTGTAATAGGAAATCCTCATTGGATTAGGAGAGGTATATGTATATATATATATGTTGTAATCTCTGCTCTCATAGACACACGCTCAGTCAAGAACTAAGCCCTATTCTTAGTTAGAGCATTAAGAGTTCTACCAGAGAGGAGAAGAGTTGCAGCATACAGAATTTGGACAGCTGCTGCAATGGTGTTTTCCAATGGAGGTTCATTAGGTTAGTGTGAATACAATAGTTCATACGGAAAAGATTTTATGCTTTCTTGATTGTGTTTACTGTGGCTTAAATCTTGATCTTGGCTATTTGATTCTAACAATGGAAACTCTACCCATACGCATATAACACATGTTTAACTGACCTCAGGTCCATAGAAAGGATGTCATGGTGCACAACGCCATAAAGATCTTGAACAACCTTAATTGTACCTTTCTCCAGTTCGGGCCTTCCTCCTTCTTTATGTGCATTATATAAAACGAAGCAAAAAATTTGAGAAAAAGAAATCGATATACCAGAACAAAGCACAAACAAATAACTATATGACAATATCAATTTTATGTAATTAGAAGAAAAGAAAACTCATAAAGATAATTTAAATTTTAGAGAGTTGCCTAAATTTAAATTTTAGAAAGCTGCCTTCCAAGCGTTAGACAACTATCACTCGTAGGGATGGGCAATGGTTATGAGGGCGGGTAACCGCGGTTAATTTACCCATAATCGTTTATGTTCATACCCGCATAACCATTTACCAGTTGGGTAATTGCCTAAACGGTTATACCCATACCCATAACCGTTTATAAACGGTTAACCATACTCATAACCGCATACTCATTTAACCGTAACCGTTTAATACCCGTTTACCCATTTATCATTTTTAACCCGTTTATCTTCTTTTTTTTATCATTACCTTTTTTTCACCCGTCTACACCGTTATAGGTACATTCATCATACATTTCCATATTTTAATTTTTTAAATCCTTATATCATTCCAATAATTGAAATAATAATTTACGGACGATATTTTTAACTGTTACCAATGAAGGTAAATATAATATTTGCAAAGTATTATTGGGTTACAAAAATTGTTTAGGAGATATTTCTATCAATTTCACGGTTACCCGTAAGGAATTTAAATTAATTTGGCCAATTCCTTGATGATGAGAATCATCATTCCTGTAGTAGTGTTATTGAGAGAATGACCGATGAATTCCTTGCTAATTTCTTGGGTGCTAAGTATTATTGGATCGAGAACATGGTTTGTGTTAGTTTTACATATATAAAATAAATGGGTAAACGGTTACCTGTTTATAACCGTGGTTAATACTCATAACCACCCATTTAAATTTCGCGGGTAAACGGATATACCCATAACCGTTTATTTATCTAAACGGTTATCCATAACCGTAACCGTTTAATTTAAATGGACGGGTAACCGCGGTTACCCATAACCAATGGGTATTTGCCCATCCCTAATCACTCTCCCAAACCGTGTTCAAGATTCCCTAAAAGGCATTTAATACTTTTGGGCCAAAATTATCAACCCATTTGAAGAAGAAAACCCTCACCTAATTTCCGTTTTATGTTCCTAAATGCAAAGGATTAGGTTAAATGAATTGTCATATGCACACATGTACAGACCTAAAAAGAAATATTTGAAATTTAGAGTAGGATAAATTGCTTACCTATTGGTGGTGCGCGTGCGATTCATCGGATTTGGGTGAACTGGTGGTGGCAGTCGTTTAGGTGAACTGGTGGAGAAGCACTTGATAAGAACTACAAAACTGAATAAGAATAAGAAATTAAATCCAAGGAATTCGAAGATAGAAGAAACTAAACAACGGGATAAGAAACAATTGTACCTTTTTCACAATCATGTTCACACTTTTGTTTTGCTTTAATCCAACTGCAAGGGCCAATAAGTTGTTGATGGCCTTAAAGTTCTAAAACAAAATGCTATTGTTTGTACCATACTTGACCAATTTCAAAACTACTGAGCACCGGTCAACGTTATGCCGTCAAGGACCTAGAAGAATTTCCTCCCAACCAGGAGGCCAATTACAATGGGACACGTGTCGACATCAGAAGCCAATCACAGCGCGACACGTATCAACATCAGAAGCCAATCACAACACGACACGTGTCAATGTCAGAATAAAGCTAGAAACTCTTCTATAAAAGGAAATCATTCTCCCACAATATTTCCTAATGTCATTTGTACTAAATCATTCACTTGTACTCACTAAAGAAGAACTTGAACCTATATACTTGTGTAAACCCTTCACAATTAATGAGAACTCCTCTACTCTATGGACGTAGCCAATCTGGGTGAACCACGTACATCTTGTGTTTGCTTCCCTGCCTCTATCCATTTACATACTTATCCACACTAGTGACCGGAGCAATCTAGCGAATGTCACAAACTTAACATTTTCTGTTGTACCAAAGTCCTCACTGATTTTGTGCATCAACTGCTATCAACATTCAAATTAGATTGCTTACAACCCTAATTACCAAATTTTTCAAGCTGCCTAATCAAAATATAAGATTATTGCTACAATCAACATAGAAACACTAATTACACATAAACATCGCATAAAAATCATAAATAAATAAAAAATCCAAAACAGCAGCAGAGATAACGAAAATGATAAAAACTTTAAAAAAATTCAAACAAAATTTTAAAACTTCAACTCACAGGAAGCTCTGTAACCAGTTGCACTGGCTGCCCAGTTCGTAATTGTGAAGTCTGAAGAGAACCCAAAATTTGAATACTGAAATCTTGAGTTTTCTCAAACAATGGTAGATTTTCCATAGCTGATTTCAATAACCCCAAATCAATTTAAAAAATAAATAGATTTAAATTCCAAATTGGGCATGAAATTACTTGCCTTGAGTAGGAAGGGTTTTACAAAACGATGCCTTTGGAGACCCAGCCTTTGAGCGGCTACGGCGCTTGGTGGTGGCGGTGCGAGACAGAGAGAGAGTTTGAGAAGCAACGATTAATTTTTTGGATGAGAGAAACGGAATGAAGCAGAAGACTCGAGAAGAGGCATATTCAACGATAATGGACGCGTGGGCAGCGAGCAAAGCCTAAAGATGCAACAACAATTAACAGATGGAGAGAAAGGGTATAAGTGTCTTTCAAAGTGGAAAAAGAAGGCAAGACAACGGTAAATAAGGAGAATAAGAGGGCATTTCTGCCATTTCAATGTTCATTAACAGTATTAAACAGTGCCGAAGAAGATGGGCTCACCATTAATATCCACAAGTGTCAAGTGCCCGAAAGAGAATGAATGGTTGATAGATCCAGTCATTATAGATGATACATATGGACCAAAGGGCCTTGATATTGTCATTGATGGCGGGGTAAGAGTGTCTGAACCATCAACTGTAGTTGACATGAAGGTGATCGATCCATCCCAAAATCATACGACAAGGAAATGGACCTAAATTACACTTATAGAAGATGACAAATGAATCTGCTCAGTCGTAGGAAAGTTCATCTCCTCTATCAGTCCGAAGATAATCATTCATCTCGATAAGTCATTTGGAGAACCTGGATATGGATATGTCGAATGTTGCCCCGGTTTTGCCACATTTTCTGCTCAGTCGAGGATTTGCGTTTTTTTAGATTTACCTCCGTGTGCAAAGGGAAACAAAATAAATTTGTATGTTCTATTTAGTGTTAAGAAGTGCTTCTGTGGAAAGTTTAACAGTGTGAAAGTGAACCCAAAATGAGAGCCAAGAGTGCATCTTATGGTCAGCACTAGTTTTCCTTTAGAAATGTGATTTGTAGATATGCTGCACAACCTTTTTTGCACAACAAATACAATGAAAAAATTTTGGTTCAAGCTCAATTTCTGGCTGAAATCGAGGCGATTGGGGTGGTTTTTGTGGCTGGTTTTTGCGGAGCTGCTTGTTTGCATTTGGCGATTGTTGGAGGATTGTTTTGGGTTGATCGTGAAACTATTATGGTGATGGATGCTGGGGTTGAGAAGTCTCTTTTGTTATGTTAATTGTAACAACCCAATCCCAAATTAGTACAATTTTATGATAATGCCCTTGCATGGTGCATGAACCAGCACATGATCTCTTCTCCCCCACCCGTGAACAACTCATCCCTCTATCCACATTCTTTCTCCCTTGTGCTTTGTGTTTCCCCTCCCCCATACCTCGAACACCCTTTTCTCTTTTCTTCCCGTGCTCTCTCCCTCACCTCTCTACAATTCTCACTCTCGAACACTCTCATCTCCTCTCATCTCCCGAGCAACACCCACACAACACCACACCTTCATCACCACCTCTTGGAAGTCACAACGACCACCTATCATCGGTTAGGCACCCAACTTCTTTCCCCTTGCTCGACATTATGCACAGTCACTGTGCTCGAATCCTTTCCTTTAAGTTTCGCTGTCCACGACTAAGGTAAGCATCCTAGAACCCCTTAGATCATGTTTTAGGTTAGATTAGGTTGATTTACGTTTGAACGCAGAAGCACCTTGGGAGGAACACTTTCCAGTTTTCCGACGAGGACAACTACGGTTACAGGCGTTTTCTGACCAACTCCGCCCACGGTCGAGAAAACCAAAGGTATATCCCCATTCCTTGTTCTTTGGGCTTCAATTTGGTACATTGAATGGATGAAGGTAATGGAGAGCCCGAAACTTATGAGGAGGCTAGAGCTCATAACGACAGTGATAAATGGATGAAGGTAATGGAGTCAGAGATGGATTCCTTATTAAAGAATTATACCTGTGAGCTGGTGGAGCTTCCAAAGGGCAGAAAAGCATTGAAAAACAAGTGGGTATTCAAATTGAAAAGAGACGACAACACGACAAGGTACAAGGCTCGTTTGGTTGTCAAAGGTTTTGGTCAAAAGAAAGGAGTTGACTTTGATGAGATTTTCTCACCGGTGGTGAAGATGACTTCCATTCGAATTATCCTTGGTATGGCAGCAAGCATGGATCTTGAGCTCGAGCAGTTAGATGTTAAAACTGCATTTCTCCACGGCAATTTAGAAAAGGAGATATACATGGAGCAACCCTAAGGCTTTGAAGTCAAAGGTAAAGAAAATTTGGTGTGCAAGCTCAAGAAAAGCTTATATGGTCTTAAGCAGGCTCCGAGACAGTGGAATAAGAAGTTCAACTCATTCATGGTGAGTAATGGGTACAAGAGAACTCATGCTGACTCTTGTGTCTATATCAAACAATTTTCTGGAGGTAAATTCATCATTTTATTGCTTTATGTTGATGACATGTTGATTGTCAGTCAAGATGCTTCTATGATTAAAAAGCTCAAAAAGAGTTATCTAAGTCCTTTGACATGAAGGACTTAGGGCCAGCCAAGCAAATTTTGGGCATGGAGATAATTCGTGACAGAAAATCCAAGAAGTTATGGCTGTCACAAGAAAAGTATGTTGAACGGGTGCTTGAAAGGTTCAACATGAAAGCAGCCAAATCGGTAAGCTCACCTTTAGCCAATCATATCAAGTTGAGCAAAGAGTCATGTCCAAAAACATATGAAGAAAAAGAGAAAATGGCAGTTGTTCCCTACTCTTCAGCAGTAGGAAGTATCATTTATGCAATGGTGTGCACACGGCCAGATATTGCTCATGCAGTAGGTGTGGTGAGCAGGTTTCTCTCTAATCCAGGGAAGGACCACTGGGAAACTGTTAAGTGGATTCTCAGATATTTGAAGGGAACATCTAAGATGTGCTTGTGCTTTGGCGGTTCCAAACCAATCTTGGAAGGATTTACAGATGCTGACATGGGAGGTGACCTGGATGGTAGAAAATCTACGTCTAGGTACTTGTTTACTTTTACAGGGGGAGCCGTGTCTTGGCAATCCAAGTTGCAAAAGTGTGTTGCTTTGTCCACAACCGAGGCTGAATACATAGCCGCTACAGAAGCATGCAAAGAGTTGTTGTGGTTGAAACGGTTTCTCCAAAAGCTGGGTTTGAAGCAAAGTGATTATGGCGTTTATTGTGATAGTCAGAGTGCTCTGGATTTGAGCAAGAACACTACATATCATTCATGCACTAAGCACATTGATATTCGTTATCACTGGATTAGAGATGCTATCGAGAACAAGTTGCTACAGCTGAAGAAGATTCATACCGATAACAATTCTTCAGACATGTTGACAAAGGTAGTCACAAAATCAAAGTTGGAATTCTGCATTAAGGCTGCTGGGATGGACTCCAGGTAACTTGGAGTCATGATCGGAATTCCTCCCTCATGGACTGGAAGGGGAGATTGTTGGTATATGGTCCAGCCCATGATCAATGTTCTAGATTATTCTAGTAAGCAAGAGAAGTGGCTGGAGCATGCTAGACAATTCTAGCATGTTATTAAGTTGATGGAAGAAGCTAGAGAGTACTAGCTTCCTTGGTTGCAAATGGAAAGATCTAAAAGCTACAATTATGTGGCTAGTCTAGAATTTTCTATACTAGAGGTTTGAAGAAGGAACTAGAAACTAGTAGAATGCCAAGCCCTTACCTATAAATATGGGTGTGATGTAACTAATTACGAACCACGTGTGAGTAGCAAAGGATCAAGTCCAAAGCTAGAGTTCCACTCCAAGAGTGAGAGTGAGAGTGTTCCACTACACATTGTGAGTAAAGTTTAGAGTGATAAAAAGTGTGTGTCATACTTTCTTGTATCCATCAAGCCTTGTCTTTGGCTTGGTAAGACTATTCTTGTTGTACTCATCTTTTTCATATAGTGAAGATTGATCCTTGTCTTGTGGACGTAGGCATAAATTGCCGAACCACATAAATTCTTGGTGTCCATTTTCTACTTTACCTTGTATTCTCTATCTTGTAGTACCGACATTCCTTTTCTCTACCTTGTAGTACCGACATTCCTAACATGAAGCACCTGAAACTGATTACGTGAGGCAGCAATTCGAACTGCTGCGCAGATTCATACGAGCGAGGCTGCCGGAGATATACTCGTTTTCCTCCCCAAAGAGGACGAGATAGAAAACGTGTGCTGCAAAATTAACCAAGCAATTGCAATTGCTTCTGCCCAGTTTCAGGTATCTGCACCTGTCAAAATCCTGCCTCTGTATTCGGAAACTCTTGGTCTTGCGCCATCGGTTCAAAAACAAGTGTTCGATCAAATTCCTGAGAGTAAGATTGTTGTCTCAACAGACATTGCAGAAACCTCTCTAACCGTACCTGGAATTGTTTATGTTATCGACACGGGATTGGTTGCACATAAAGTATATAGCCCACAGTCCCCCCCTGTCCCTGTTGAATCTTTGTTGGTGTCTCCAATTTCAAGGCCAAGTGCCGCTCTGAGGTATGAACGTGCCGGGGGAACCCGGCCCGGGAAATGTTTCAGACTTTACACTGAGAATAGTTTCCGCAACCATCTTCAAAGACGCACAGACAGAAATTTGTAGGTCGAAATTTGCTTCGGCAGCTCTTACTTTGAGGAAAATAGTTATCACGGATCTGATGCTAGTTGATTTTGTGGAGACTCCTCATCCCGAGCGAATGATGGAAGAGGTAGAGATCTTGAAGCGTCTGGGAGCAATGGATGACGAATACCGCTGGACCAAGCTGGGGGAGATTATGAGCGAGTTCCCCTTAGATCCTCAGCTGTCGAAGATGCTTATTGTTAGCCCTCAACTCAATTGCTCAAATGAGATTTTGTCCATTTGTGCCATGCTTTCAGTACCGTTGAGTCCCTTTGTTCAGCCTCGGGAGGAGGCTCAAAAATCGGCTGCGCTGCTGAGAAAAGCAAGGTTTATCCATGCCGATGGAGATCACCTCACGCTGCTGAATGTGTATCGTGCTTACAAGGAAAACAACGAGGATCCATCCTGGTGCGAGCTCAACTTTGTCAATCACGCAGCATTGAAGGCTGCAGACAACATGAGGCGGCAGTTAGCGAGCATTATGGCTCGTTGTGATCTCAAGTTATTTAGCATTAGTACTACTAGTCCTGACTACTCTGTCAACATCAAGAGGGCCATGTTAGCCGGATATTCGTTTCAGGTAGCTCACCTACAATGCACATCCGGCAGTGGTTCCGGGCACTATCTGACAGGAGCCATGGATAAGGTACAGTTGCATCCCTCCAGTTGCTTGGGTCACAAGGCAGAGTGGGTGATTTTCAATGACTGTTGCGTTGTGGAAACCAAGAAGTTTGTCCGCACAGTGACCCAGATTCCCGGTGAATGGCTCGTTGCTGGTGTACAGAACCTGGCCGGTTCTGAAGTTTTTTAGTTTGTAAAATGTTATTTGTTCTGTGTTTTATCTTTTATTTTTTGTTCAGTTGTGACTGTTTTGTTAGTATCTATTTTCTTGTTTCAATAAAAACAATCACTTGCGATGCATCATATTAGAACTTGGCTTCAGAGTCACAGACTTCCTAAGTATTTTGAAATATTATTTGGTAGCATTCGTATTATCCGAGCTGCCAAACAAGACCTAAAGGTATATGAAAGTAAGGGTACATATTTACGTGTCTCAGATGACAAGATAATAGCAATAAAACATTTGATATTGCCAACACATCACATGTATATTAATTTTATGTGTCTAAATAGTATTACTCATAATGATTTAACCCCGAACTTAAAAATATGACATAAAAGTGAGTCAAAGAATCAAATATATATATATATATTGTATTACGTGTCTAAATAGTATCTATTTTCTTGTTTCAATAAAAACAATCACTTGCTATGCATCATATTAGAACTTGGCTTCAGAGTCACAGACTTCCTAAGTATTTTGAAATATTATTTGGTAGCATTCGTGTTATCCGACCTACCAAACGAGACCTAAAGGTATATGGGAGTAAAGGTACTATATAACATATTTACCTGACTCATATGACAAGATTGTAGCAATAAAACATTTGATATCGCTAACACATCTTATAATACATGTATATTAATTTTACGTATCTAAATGGTATTACTTAGAATGATTTAACCCCGGACTTAAAAATATGACATAAAAGTAAGTCAAATTATCCAATATATACTGGTGAATGGTGATGAGGAATAGAATGGACAATGAGTTGTGAATTTAAGTCCTTCATGTGTCTCTTGCGCCCTTCCCTTGCATTAAACTCCTTATACCACTGCAATTCCATCCACCTCTCAAAACCACCACCCTTTCACATCGCTCTCTCCAAAAAATGACCAAGAGCTCTCACTCTTCTTTTTCGTTTCCCTCCTCCACTTCCGGCCTCCTGCGGCTTCTTCTCATGGCGGCGGTCATCCTCTCCCTACTTTTTGTCACATCCGCTGCCACACCCATCTCTAACCCAACCAATGCTACGCCAAGAAACCCCCACCGCCTCCATAGTCAAGAAACCCACCACCACCGTGAATGCGATCGTCAGACTTCAGCTTCGGAATCGTCGAGCGCACAATTACGTTCCTTGTGCCTTCAACTCACCCACCACAGAATATTCCACGCCAGCCTTCCCCTCTCGCCGCTGCCACCGGTATCCCCGTCCGGCCCGTCGCAGCCGGCTCCTGGCGACCGTCAAGATGGTCACGAGATTGATCCAAGATACGGTGTGGAGAAGAGATTAGTCCCCTCCGGTCCCAACCCTCTTCACAATTGAAAGTCCAGTCCATTACCTCATCAAATCACCCTGCACCCCAAGTAACGTCCTCATTAAAACAAATTTCTGAATTTTGTACCATGAATATATTATATTTATCGTTCTTGATCGGTTCTTGAGCGTTTCTTGGCATCTCTCATCACCAAAGTCCTTCTTGCCCTCCTCGTTCCGTCTTCCGGCTGAAGTGATATGAACGACGATCATGCACGGGGTAGCATTACTATCGAGGAGCTAGCTAGTTCTTGAATTAATTCCTTCTCTTATTATAATTAAGTGAACTAGTTTCTATATATTTTTTCTTAATTACTTACTACTGGATCGTTCGCGTGCCATGCATACACTATTTCCATGCTTGTTTTTTAACATAGCATCACCACCTTAATTTTGTTTAGTATAGTTAAGTCGATTTAATTAGTACGTAATTAAAGTCACGAGACAAGTTTTTGTGGAAGCGGCAAAAACGAGCATGGAAATGGGTCCTCAAATTTTCTTGAATTGATGTTCTTCGCGGGATCATGCAACTCAAAAGAAGCCCATGAATGTCATAAATATATTTTGGATCTACAGCTTCTTCTTTTTTCTGAGGTCAAAGTGGACTTGTACCATGTGGGTCCGAATTTAAAGTCTTCGGGTATGTATAGTCAGTTGAAGCTTCTGTAGCTATGAAATATATGAATGAATTTAATTTAGATTTCAGGTTTTCAATTTTTGCCTTCACTTCATGTTCATAAATGTTCCATGATATATAACATGTTTCATGTCACAATTGAGTGGAAATTTTTAGTGTGCGGGAACACGGCTCGATGCACAAGTGTTAAAATCAGCTAATTGTATTATTACATTTAGTGTACTAGACCATTTCTAATACACTCGAAAATTTATTACAATTGAGGTGACGTACTTGAAATTAATTTCCTAAATTTGTCAACCAAGAGAATAGCATCTCCCATTCCCATATAAGGTGAGGTGAATCCCGTGACACAATTGGTCTTTTGGTTAATGAATGTGTTTCCCATGATATTCATGTCATAACAAAGTCCTATATTTCATACATCTCTCGCTTTCCTCGTATACTAAGGTGAATTATAAATTGCATATATCATGAAGGTGCATTTAATAACGAAACGCGTTATTGGGTGTAAACAAAAATATTCAAACGATACCTTACAAGGTCGTGGAGTAAATTGACTAACACATCTTTACTTTTTTGAACAACGCCAAGGATAAAATCGAGTTCTTGTTAGAGATGTATTAGCAGAAGACAATGCTCTATCCTTGAGATTAAAATGTTATTTCGAAAAATTAAGAATAATAAAGTTTTAGAAGACAAAGAAGAATCAAAAGATGCATGAAATTTATAACTCAGTTGATTAAAATTATTTATATTTTTTTGAAATTTGAATTCGAAGTCTCGTTGCTCAATACTGCTCTAGTAATATTGAAAAGAGAAAAATGAAAGGCCCAAAAACGGCCCATGAGTACACCCGTAGATAACTAAACTAGACCGGGCTCAAAAGAAAAACCCGGGAGGAGGCCCAAAGAAAACAAACCCGGAGGAGGCCCGACCAATAGAAATGAAGGAAATTGGTTGTATTCAATTGAGATTGTGAGAGATTTTAATTCTTTTAATGAATTAAGGGGTATTCAATCAAGATTTTAAGTGATTATCTAAAATTCAGGGTGTATTTAATTAGAATTTTAAGATAGTTTATTAAAATTCTTAGAAATCCGGATGTATTCAATTAGAATTTTAAAGAAGTTTATAACATTTTCGGTGTATTCAATTATAAATTGATTTTAAAGAATTTGAGAAAATTGAGGAATTAAAGGGAATTTGAGAGATTTCGTAGTGTATTTTAAGTATCTACAAATCTCATCTCTTCCCATGATATTTCGAAATAATTGAATCAAAATTTTATATGAAATTTACAAATCAATTAAACCCAATAAAAATCTATGAATTTATAAATCCATTAAAACCTCTTAAATTCTCAATTGAATTCATCCCTAAATTAAATTAAAAAATTAAGAAAAAAAGGTCACCGACGGACGAAAGCAGAGTTGCAATTCCGCGTTTGGCAGAAGAAGACTTTGGAGAGATTGAAGAAGCTCAAGTGAAATCAGTAATCTCTCAGCTAATTACTTAACAAATCATAATTAAGTGCAGAGGTTTATATCTAATCAGATAATTAAATGCCACTTGCTTAATCCGAGTTGAAACTGTGTGTGAGTGAAGAAGTCCGAGATCAGAGATTCCGAAATTCTCTTTTGGAGATGACAATGGCGCTTCGTCTTCCAATTGCCGCGTTTTCTCTGGTGCTCCTCCTCCTCCTCCTCGTCTTCCCTCCGCTGCTTCTCGACGCCAAAACCCTCAAACGCGACAGTAAGTCCTCCCGCCTCTCTCTCCCTCTCTGCGTTTGTGATTTGGGAGTTAATGGTAATTGGTGGTTTCTTTGGGCAGTGAAAGCACTGAACGAGATCAAGGCGTCGCTGGGTTGGAGAGTGGTGTACGCCTGGGTCGGAGACGATCCGTGCGGAGACGGCGACCTTCCGCCGTGGTCCGGCGTCACTTGCTCCACTCAAGGGGATTACCGAGTCGTCACCGAATTGTAAGAACATCACTTCTTCCACGTTCCATTCCATGCGATCCGATGTCCCGGAGTTTTTGGTTTTAACCGAAGATTGTGCATTTATGTGTTGTTTTTTGTTTGGAAATTTGCAGGGAGGTCTATGCAGTCTCAATTGTTGGGCCTTTTCCTACTGCCGTCACCAATCTCTTGGATCTCACTAGGCTGTAAGACCAAGACCACCATCTCTTCAATCTGCTGTTCTTTAATTTCTTAGCAATTATCACAATTGATACAAATTGACGTTTCAAAATCTTTAATTTATAAGCTGCAAATACATCATTAATAACCCATAAGTTGTTTCTTAGTTTTTGTCAACACTCAAAACTTGATCTTTGTTTTAAAAAATCTGCTATATATGTATGGGACTGTGTCTGTGTCACAGGGATCTCCATAACAACAAGCTGACCGGCCCAATTCCTCCGCAAATCGGACGTTTGAAGCGTCTCAAAATGCTGTACACCCCCCTATTTCTTTTTGTTTAAGATTAATTTGGTTTCTATTGAACATCTATGATTAGATTTCTAATTCTTTACTAATTATCGTTGCTTCTCAGTAATTTGAGATGGAATAAGCTACAAGATGTCATTCCTCCTGAAATTGGTGAACTCAAGAGTTTGACCCATTTGTGAGTGAATTTTGATTCTTTCTTTCGCAATGTCTTTGAATTTTCTTGTTTGGACTACTAATTCACCGTGATTTACTTATTCACTATTTTTTATCAACTAATCGTTCTGCAGGCATCTAAGCTTTAATAGTTTTAAGGGGGAAATCCCGAAGGAGCTTGCTAATCTTCCTGAGCTTCGTTATCTCTATCTGCAAGAAAATCGCCTTGTTGGGAGGATTCCTCCAGAACTAGGAACTCTGCAAAATCTTCGGCATTTGTATGTTTACATAAGTCTTCACATGTTGTTAATGATAATGCATCTGTATCTGGTTACTAACGTGTGTGCCGTTGTGATGCTATTTGTTCATAGGGATGTTGGTAACAATCATTTGGTGGGTACTATTAGGGAACTCATACGTATTGAGGGCTGCTTTCCAGCTTTGCGTAACCTGTAAGTTAATCCAAGTTGGTGAATACATAATTACTTTTACCTCTAGTATAAATGACATGAAAGATTAAGTGATTGTTTTTGAAACTGGGATGTGCAGTTACCTAAACAACAACTACCTTACGGGTGGGATTCCAACACAGCTCGCCAACTTGACCAAATTGGAAATCTTGTATCTCTCTCTCTCTCTCTCTCGGTCTTTCTTTCTTTCTTTTTCTCATTGGAAATCTTGTATGTCTCCTTTGAAGTTTTGCTTCTGAACTCTTGAGTTACTATCATCATCGAGGATGGATTTTATTATGTATTTACCGGAGAAGAAGTTTGTTGGGTTAATTCTTTTGATTGGTTACAGGTACCTATCTTACAACAAGATGTCTGGGATTGTTCCATTAGGACTTTCCCATATTCCGAGATTGACTTACTTGTGAGTTTCTTCTTATGATATTTATTCTCTTTGCATTTGTGCTATACTAGTTGGTGTCGAAACTTTCATCGAGGAGTTGCCTCCTCTTTCTTTATCCCAATATTCAACTTGAATCTAGACTCTTGCGATACCAGCGAACTTAATATCATTATTATAGCAAACCTTGGGCTAACTGAACAACCTTGACAAAGGATCTACCCTTACATAAGATTGAGGAATGAATATGTAATTTCTTTCATTTCTGATCGAGATTTTTGTTTTATCGATTTTAGGTACTTGGATCACAATCAATTTTCTGGGAGAATTCCCGATGCCTTCTACAAACACCCATTTTTGAAAGACATGTAAGCTTCTGCCTGGAACTCGGAAACTTTTAATTCCTGAACTTATGTAGCAAATTATTTGATATCTTGGTTGCATGTTCATCACAGGTATATTGAGGGGAATGCATTCCGACCAGGCGTAAAACCAATAGGCATACACAAAGTTCTCGAGCTCACCGACACGGAATTTCTCGTTTAGTCAAAAGACATCGAACTTTTATTTATTTGTTTTAACCAATTGTGCTTAGTACTGCCCAAACAAGGGTTCATATGGTCTCTGAATTAATGAAATAGAAATCTGTATCGACGAAGTTTTGCCGTGACTGATGAGTTCCTATGTCGCTAACTCCCCAAGGAGTTGCTTATATGGTAAATCCAAGTGCTTTGATTTAAGTCTGGTCAACTAGAAACAAATATTGATCGCTGCCTGAAAAATCCAAGTGCTTTTTTATGGTCTCCAAAACTAGTTGAATTTCATCCATTTTCGGGTGAGTTTTCTCCCCGGCAATGAATTCATGAACTGCCCTATTGATCTCGACCGAGCTGCAACCCGGAGCCTTCTCTACTCCCCTGTTTCTCATCAAATTCCTGATTCTTCTGGCATCACCGTGCTTCCCCGAAGCTGCGTATAAATTCGAGAGCAAGACATAGACCCCACTATGCCGTTCCAGCTGAAAGAGCTTCTCCGCAGCAACCTCAGCTAGTTGAGCTTGTCCATGATTGCAACAAGCACTGAGAAATGCTCTCCAAGCCACCGCTTCTTCCGAGGGTTTACTTGAAGTGGGTATTCTTGCAATTATCTCCTTTGCTTCTTCGAAGAGCCCAGCGCGGCTTAGAAGGTCAACAAAACATCCAAAGTGTTCGCTTTTCGGCTCAATGTTGTATATCCTACACATTTTATCAAACACCTTCATTCCTTCATCTGCCATGCCGGAATAACTGCAAGCAGTAAACAAAGCAATGAAAGTAACATCATCTGGCCTAACCCTAGCAGCCTCCATCTCTCTAAACAGTTCAAGTGCACCTTCGCCATCTCCATGCATTGCCATTCCCGAAATCATCGCATTCCAGCAAACCGTGTCTCGTTGCAGCATTTCATCAAACAGTCCTCTAGCCAACTCCAATCTCCCACATTTAGCATACATGTCGATAAGACCAGTGCTCAAACGAACACTCAACCGCAACCGAAGCCGATTCAAATACGAGTGAATCCAAATCCCAGTATCCAGAGCTCCCAAATGAGCACACGCACATAAAATACTCACAAAAATTGCCTCATCAGGTTCTATATCCGTAAACTGCATCAACCGGAACAAATAGAGACCTTCCTTGAAACAACTATTCTGCACATACCCAGAAATCATGGCACCCCATATTCCTCTGTCCCTCACCGGAGCTTCATCAAAGAACAATCTCGCCATGTTAAGATCGCCCACCTTTGCAAACCCAGAAATCATGACCGTCCATGAAACTACACTTAAGCTAGGCATTTCGTCGAACACGTACCGTGCACCCTTCATATCATCAGACGCACAGTACATAACCACCAGAGAATTACCCACAAAGATATCAGAAACAAAACCCAATTTCAAACAGAGCCCATGAACCAATTCCCCAAGACAAGACCTTTGCATCCTCGCACAAGCCTTTACCAAATAAGGGAGGGTATAATTATCTGGGCACATCCCGTTCTGCAACATCTTGGTAAACACATGGACGGTCAGGATGAGTTCATTTCTGAGCAGTGAAGATTTCAACATTGTGTTGTAGATGCAGACTGTGGGCTGTGGGATGTGTTGGAAGAGCTTCCAAGCATGGGAGAGGCTTCCATGGCGTGGGTCCGAGCAGAAGGCCAAGAGCCTGCTCAAAGCAAAGCTGTTGCTGCCGAGCCCAGATGTGAAGACTTGGGCGTGAGCCTGCTGCAAGTGCTTCATGTTCTTGCATTTCTCTAGCAGTTGGAGACATCTGCTGGTGGTGCTGCTGCTGCTGTATAATGCCATGGGCACCCGACACCTTCATGTTCAATTGATGGGAATGGAAGTGGGAAAGAATGATGTATTGGTAGATTTCGAAAGCCCATATGTGTTAGTTTGATCGGTTTTAATAAAAACGTTTCGGCTAAGGGTATCAGCAGGAATGCTTTCATAGCTCAGTTGGTTAGAGCACCCGTTTAGTAAGCGGGAGGTCTTGAGTTCAACTCTCAATGAAAGCATCTTTCTATGTTTTTTATTTCATTATTTTTAGCCGAGAATGTTGAAGTGAGAATCAAAGGAGTGACTTTCCATTGGGGAAGGTTGGCATTTCTAATCTAGTATGTATCGTCTTTTTCTCGGTTAAATATTGTTTAGTTCCTTATAGTTAACGAGTTATTTCTCAATATTTCTGATTTAGATATAACACTTGTTCATAAACTTCTTAAAAGCATAAAAGAAAAAGCTAATGCACGCGTTTCAAATTATGACTGATTTTGTTGTTTCTTCTACTTTTACTCATTTATCTTCTTTTGGAATATTAAGTACTTTATTCGAAATATAAAGATTTGCAAAATTGTTTCATGGAATTTTTTCTTTTAGAATTCTGAAAGCTAAGAATCATTGAAAAGAAGCAATACTTTCCTTCACCAGAAGGCCCTAACTTGCGTGCAAAGTAAGCCTACTAACTAGCCTACTAACTAGCTTTCTACAAGCTCTCATCTTCTCTACTTTATCCTTCAAACAAACACCAGACTATGAGCACCAAACCCTTATTCACAGAGAAGCAAATTCCGAGTTCGTTTCGTCTGAAAGAATGGAGCCTTTCGTTAACCAAATGAGGTAATTCGGCCCTTAACCCCGAAAATATTCGACTTTGATTATGTAATTATGATTACTAATCACTATTGTTAGGTTGAGATTTTCCGGTGCAGGACAAGAGAAGACTGAAGAGTCAGGCAGCGTCTACGGCCGAAGAATACCGCCGCAGAAAACTGAGTCTTTCAAAGGTAATATATGGCTCTTTGTCTCTGCATAATATACAAAATGGTTTGGTGAGGGAACAAATTTTGTTAGTGGTTTAAGCTATTTCTTGCAGAGAAAAGGAAGACCCAGAACTGGTTCCAGAGACAGCTCTCGGGAAAAACGAGTCAGGATTATGATGCTAGCAATGCAATGAAGCATGCAACTGCGGTGGGAGCTGCTGCATTGGCCGTTAAATCAATCGAAGATTCGGCCATCTCTGATAAGAAAAGGACGGGCTATGAGCGCAAACCAACTTTGGAGAGGATCAAGAGCGGAAGGGAAGAAACAACAATTTCAAAGCCGGAATCTGGAAGATTTTCCAAAATATTCTCAGGTAAAAGTATCTTATACGCATAACATTGTTAACGACCCTAAACACTGAGTTTCCAGCATTCAAACTAGAACCAAGAAGATGTTCTGTATTAGGTGGAGGTTCGACGAAAAGGACTCCAGAACGAGAAGATCCGCATGGCAAGGCACCAATAAGCATTGCCACAACCAGGAAGAACCCCGAAAAGGCCGTCCTTCCTGCCCCATCTATCAAGAAAACTCCAACTTTTGCTGATAAACAGTCAAACAGCGCTGGTGGTGTAAACCCTGAAACTGCAGCGCCGAAACCCAATCTGTCCACAACTAGGAAACCTGAAAGCCATTGGAATGAAACCAGGAGGCCGAGTTCAACAGGACCTGGAACAACGAAAACACAAGCAGATATTTGGGAGGAAACTGAGATCGCTAGACTCAAAGAAAGGTAGCTACTCAGAAATCGGCGATCATTTTCATAATTTATAATTGAAACATCATGTTACATATAGGTTTTGACAGCCATATCATTGTCAGGCATGAGAAAATAAACGCCACAATACTTGCATGGGAGAAGAAGAAGAAGAAGAAAAGCACAAACCATCTCCATAAAATAGAGGTTTTGCTTCATTTTATTTTCATATATAATCAATAATCTGATCATGAACTAATAATCCACTTATTGGAAAAGCAGAGTGAAGTAGAGCGAAAAAGAGCAAAAGCACTACAAAAGTTCAGCAGCGAGATGGAAACTATCAAACAGATTGCACAAGGAGCTAGGGCAGAGGCAGAGGAGAGGCATAGGAAAGAAGTCTTGAAGGTGAAAGAAAAGGCAAATGCAATGAGAACAACAGGGAAAGCTCCTAAAACATGCTTCTGCTTGTAACTAGACCAGTTGCTCACCGAGTTTCGAGAGTGTAAAATTTCTTTCACGATCCTGTATTTTCACTCAGAGTGTAATCATAATAAGAGTTCCACCGCATTATTAGCCGTACCATATCTAAAACATGTATAAATTAAACACAAAGGAATTTCCTATTACAAACTAACTAATAGGCACTCATTTCATATAGCAAATTAGACATCATAGCCATCTATTCATTTTCTGCGGATTTCAAATAAGCATGCATGTAAATTCACTACAATAATTTTCATTACCTCATCTAAAATAACATGAGCAACAATCTTGAGAGTACTCAAGCTTGGGCAAAAGGAAATCAGCTACTTCAAACTAATAATGATAGTTACATCAGTGATGATCATTTAGACACAGAAGTCGGAACTTACAAATTACCCAAGAAAACTTGCCACATACACTCTTGAAACTTCCACTGTCATACACACAACAGAATCTGAGAAGGCTTTGGATAGCGAAGACTCAATTTGATGTGTCACGAGCTTATCTCCTTTACCAGCCTATCCAAAATAGGGTATGCAAAGTACAACAACAAGAAAGATGGAATTGCAAAAACAACTGTGAGTAACAAGTAGATTGCCAAAATAATAGCACTGCCAGGTATTGCGAAAAATGCAATCACGAGAAACAATATGACTAATGGGAACTTGGAAGTAATGTGAATGAAGCAATCCAAAGACTTGTGCAGGGAGAATTGATGCCGCTCCACATGGCCACCCCTATCATCACGGTTATGCCTTGAAAGTGAAGGACAACTAGAATGGTTCCTCCTCAGGTTACCGTTGGCAGCTTGATTTCCAATAGCCAAACTTGCTATTGGAGAACCAATTAGTTGATTTTCCCCACTGATTGCAGGAACAAACTTTAACCTATCACCATTAAAGCTCTCAACCATCCACAGAAGGAAGAAATTCTTGCGAGGAAACTTTAGATTACCCTTATAAATCAGCCGCAAGGACAACTGGTGGCACCAAGGGCAAGAAATGAAAAATGGGATCTTAAACTTTTGAGAGGATAATTTTACGAGAGCCCATTGAAGCCCCAAGACACAGTTTCTACACAGGGTATGACCGCACCATAAGACATGGGGCACATTCTCGACAATGTTGAAAGATTCCAGGCATATAGGGCATTCTAACCCTTCCTCTCGGCTTGAATTCGAGCAGACTTCATCGTCCGAGGAGCCCAAGCAAACCTGACTCGGCTCTGATGAGCTTCTTTTTAGTCCAACGCTTGTGAAAGCATTTGAAGCAAAACCCCACATCGTAACAAATAAATAAGGGCGACACAAATTAAGGGGTTAATTACTAAAACCGCAGAAACTGCAACACCATTCAACCATGAAACTTGAATCTTCAAAAATTCTTCAATTTTACCCTGTCAACAGTAAGCTAGTTTAGTTCCTACAAATTTGAATATCCATATCCTTTTTCGACGTGAAAAAGTAATTTATTCAACAAATACACAAAAACATGTATGACATTGGCAACCCCTGCAACAATAGACCAACCCAGCACCAAAAATCCTTAACACAAACTTGCTTGATGAAAATTACTTCCGAATCGAGACACCCCAATCATTACAATTACCCATTTCACAGTAGAGTCCTTATTACACCAGTGAAGTAGACACCTTATAATTTGCACAATCACTTAGCATACTGGGAAAAATCAAAGAATAACCAACAACAATTTAGGTTCTAGAACATGAAATACTTTACCATTCTCTAAGGTTAACATAAAAATCCTTAAGTTTTAACACAATGCAGCATAATTTTAAAGTACCCACCAAAACTCATAAATTGATTTCTGATGGAGAAACCAAAGTGCTAGGATATGAACTACCCAACAAATAATTAAGCAAAATATGATTTGGGGTTCTAGTAATTTGCACGATCACAGTATTGACAGGCGAAATTAACAAGCTTTTAACAAGGAACAGAACAAACAATTATCCCAAAATTCAACATTTCAATGCGGCATATATTTACGTAGATTCGAATTGACGATTAAAGCAAATTAAGATATAAAGGGGACGATTTGGAGGTCAAAACTTTACCTTTTAACAAGATTGACTGAAACTGCAGTGGGGGGATGTAGAAAGAGGGCGGAGAGAGCGGCAGATGAATGAGCGAGCAGAGCTCGGTTCCTCGGTTCCTCTGTTCCTCTGCAGCTACCGTGTTAAAAGGACAAAGAAAAGGAGCCGTAGAGAACGTAACGGTGTTAAAAATTAGGGTAGGTGCCAGGTGGCAAACCCGTGTCATAAGGATTCTGGTTTGTTTGGTCAACAAGGATTCTGGTTAGGTCCTTTGTTGGAAAAGGAAACAGATCTCCCCCTGATCCCTTTTCACCTTATCCACCTAATTCAGAATTTGGACCGTTGAAATTTAATCAAACAGCTACACTTATTATCATTTTTAAAGGGGCTCTTATATTTGTAGCCGTTGAATCAAATTTCAACGGTCCAGATCCCAAACTAAATGAATTAGATGGAAAGGAATCCGGTACCTTTCCGTTGGAAAAACAAAAGAGCAAACAGAGGGGGAGAATAGAATAGGATACAAATTAAATATTATTATTTTTATCTGTTTTTTGAAACCAACCAAGAAAAATCAAAGTTTTGTTGGGCAGACCTGATACAAATATAGATGGTTTGATGTGTCTAATTATGATAGTCCAGATTACTCAGTAGTATGGAAAATAAACAGTTAAGATTGAATTGATAAAATGTTATTTTTATTTTATCAATTCAATTGATATTTTGTAGAACGGACTATTGAAGACTAACCCGTCTATGTACATCTAAATCTATTTTCCAAAAGAAAAGTATCACCTAAATCTGTTTAGATTATGTTTAGAGACACCAATTTGGCACCGGATTTTTTCAGTTTAGCTGTCTCATTAATCAAATTTAATATAATGTGGAATTTACATATGGAATTTATAATATTCTTTTATTATGCTAGAAAAACTTCCATGCAACGAAAATATTGTTTTGTATCGGTACTTCAAATGAATCACGTTATAATGTTCACTGCATCATTGCCTTGCATTGTCACCTGACATATCTGTGTATCTAAGTTTCTTGAAGTGGACAATTAACTTTACGTAATTAATGATTAACGATGATTGCTGGATTAGTCCTTCATGAAACCTTGAGCCATCTTTAAATAGCCCCCAAATTTACCATGCCCACCCTCCTCCTCACCGTCATCCTTTTTAGTGTGCTTTTTCTTGCTTTTAGGGCTCTCCTCCGACTCAGAAGCTGAAGAATGAGAAGTTTTGTGGCCACCTCCCTCACCTTCTGTGCCACCACCGCCGTACTTGCGGAGCAAACCTTCTGCCTTGCCGATGTAACTCCCCATGCCTTCCTTCTCGTCCAAACCACCGTATGCGGAGGCAGCGCTTAGAACGGTGCTGGCAGCCTTGCAAACCTCAGCTTTGTCGTACTTCTCCCCTTTAGCCGCGCCCGCCACAATTTTCGCGCTCGACATCACCTCCCCCATCGATGGCTTCCCGCCCTTCTCCTTCGCTCCTCCCATTTTCCGCTCACGATGTTCGCCCTGATCATCCTCTTCATCCCTTTCATCCCCATGATGCCGATCCATTAGCTAATTCAAAGAAAATGTAGCAGTGCTTTATATTTTTTTATTTTTTTTTCATATAGTGATGAGAAATTGATTAGCTTTTTGTTGAATATATACGACACTCTCCATGGGTATATATTCTCTCCACTTTGTGATGTACCCGTTTTTAATGCATTATCCACAAACAGCTTTTATTTTGGGTGATGTTAATTGATGGTTCACTTTTTTTTATTCTTTAATTATCATAGCCAAATATTTAAGCAGAATTTTTACGGCCACTCGTTCCTCACCGAGAAAAACTTCGATAGGGCGCAACATTTAAATGTACGATCGATGTCTTATATGCATTGAGGGTTTATTTGAAAGAAAAGTAGAGCCCACATATACATAAATCTTCTACATGACACAAACACAATTGCTTAAGAAATACATACACATAATACACAGGAAAACACAATGGAAATGGAAGGCCTAAAACCAAATACAGAAAGTAAAACAAACTTTAACTAACATCATAATTAAGTTAACAACTAAGAAAGCCAAATTAAGTGAGAGTGCCGCAGGATCATGAGGATAATAACCTTACATAATTAGTGATTAATTATGACGATCATCACTTCTTCAAGAATCCCTGAGCCACCTTAAGATAATCACCAAACCCACCTGATCCACCCTCCTCCTCCTCCTCATCCTTTTTACCATGTTTCTTCTTAGTCTCATGCTCTCCGCTCACCGGATAGTTCTCATCATCGTCTCTTCTCTCCTTCCCCACACCATGCTTATGAGACTCGGAAGAGTAGTGGCCTCCTCCTCCAGAGTTATGAGACTCAGAAGAGTAGTGGCTTCCTCCTCCGCCGCTTCCGCCGCCGCCGCTGCCGTACTTGTGAAGCATATCCTCAGCCCTTCTAACATAACTCCCAAGTCCTTCTTTCTCGTCCAGCTTCCCATAGTGCGCGGCAGCGCTTAGGATGTTACTAGCAGCCTCCGAAACCCTAGCTCTGTCGATCTTTTCCCCGCCGCCTTTGTTCATCGAAGATTTGGCTGCTTCCGCCACAATCTTGGCACTAGACATCAGCTCGCTCGTCGTCGGTGCAGCATGTCCCGGCTTCCCGTAGTGGCCCTCCGGCTTCCCGTGGTGACCCTCAGCCGCGGATTTTCTCTCGCCACCATATTGATCTTCCTGGTCTTTGTCCCCATAACCTCCGGACCGGTAGTGACCCTCAGTCGCGGATTTTCTCTCGCCACCATATTCATCATCCTGGTATTTGTCGCCGTATCCTCCGGACCGGTGGTGACCCTCGGTCGCGGATTTTCTCTCGCCACCATATTCATCGTCCTGGTATTTGTCCCCGTATCCTCCGGACCGGTGATGACCCTCGGTCGCGGATTTTCTCTCGCCACCATATTCATCCTCCTGGTATTTGTCCCCGTATCCTCCGGACCGGTGGTGACCCTCAGTCGCGGATTTTCTCTCGCCACCATATTCATCTTCCTGGTATTTGTCCCCATATCCTCCGGACCGGTGGTGACCCTCGGTCACAGATTTTCTCTCGCCGCCATACTGATCGTCCTGGTATTTCTCCCTGTAACCTCCAGACCGGTGGTGACCCTCAGTCGCGGATTTTCTCTCGCCACCATATTGATCGTCTTGGTCTTTGTCCCCGTAACCTCCGGACCGGTGGTGACCCTCTGTCCCGGATTTTCTCTGGCCATCGTATTGACCATCGTCGTCTTTGTCCCCGTAACCTAAGGAAGAGAAAGCTGATGAAAGCCGATCCATCAGTGAGTGAAGAAAAGTAGATCTACTGCTTTTGCTTTGTGAGGAGGATTTAATAAAACGGGTGGAAGCCGGTTACATATAAATCGACTTGCACATGCTTCTCGGTGGATGGATATTTGGGATTTGGATCCTCTTCGGATCCCCTCCCTGGGGATCCCGGGGATCAAGATACAAGGACCGTTCATCAAAGATCGTGCGGTCATAATTAAATGTTTTACGCAAAACGAGACTGATTTACTTTTAAAAATATAAAATCATTTAATTTTGGCCGCACGATATTTGATGAACGGTCATTGTGCCTTGATCCCCGGGATCCCCAGGGAAGGGATCCGGAGAGGATCCAAATCCGGATATTTGGATTTATTTTATAATTGTCGGTGGACCTTTCACGTGGTGATGTTAAATCCACGTCTCGCTTACAGCTGAAAAGCCAAAAGGAAACATTTTCTTTATTTCAATCCCTTGAAGTCATTTCATTTTTCTTTAGACAAATATTTATCGAATTTTCAAATTATAAAGATTTGACATAGCGATGAAAAATCACAGATGAGCAAGGACTGAGTTAATTTTTTTTAGATCAAATCCAACTCTGAGCTAAATGCTATTTTTAAGGTTTTATTTTCTCCCAAGTCCAACCCAGCTCATGCTAAATGTGTAGATTAAAAGCTAAAAGCCAAACAAAAGTCAAATTCTCCTTAGGATTTAGCCCAGAAAATGGTGTGGGCACCACTAGACCTCATCCATATGATCATGTCTCATAGGATTTATTGAATCCAACGGTTGAGATCGAATATAATCAAATCTAAATGTAAACTATATATATATAGTTACCCAAATTTAAATCCAACGGCTAAAATAATTAAAAAAATTATTTAACTCAAAATTCAACCAAATTTAATGATTTTTCAATATTTATCGGAATTTAAATATTTTTAGGTTAAAATGTTCATAAAATTAAATTATAATAGTGTACATAATATTTTTTTTTTAAATTAGCTTAAATTTATTCTTTAATAATCTTAGGTTAAAAAATTTAAGCCACAAGGATTGGAACAGAAAAAATGTCTCTAGGCTAAAAATTTTAGATTTTAGCCCAAAGGTTAGAGATGGTCTTAGTGGGAGCCAATTTCAAGACTTTGAAAACAAAAATTTGTGAGAGTAAATTTTTTTTTTATTTTATAATTTCATTGCTTTTCTTTTATTTTAAAATTTTATTAAGTCAACTTGTGGACATTTTTCACAATAATAACTTATTATACATATTTGTTGCAAATTTCAACTAAATGTTTTTTTAACTAACGATATTATTTACACTAAAGAGAATAGATTGGGCTTAGCCTCATAATGAGCTAGCAATAATGTGGTTCAAATTCGTCTTTGACGAGAATCGAACCTAAGACTTCTCACTTACAAGTGAAGAAGAATACTACTAGACTGTAGTACTAAGTAGCTAACCAAAATACTTAAATATGATAAATTCTTCTGATTTTTTTCCTCTACACAAAACTTTAGTTAGGCCAGTTGTCCCTAGTGGGTCTTAGCTGCCTCTGTCCTTGCAACAAAAGAATAAAAATGTAGGGCAAAAGACTGTTTACTACCCTCATGTTTCGTGGTTTTCAACATTTAGTACATCAATTTTTTTTATCTCAGAATCATACCTAAAGTGTTAATTTTGGGACAGTTTCATACATCCGTTAGTCAAACAGTTAGTTCTCCCGTTAAGTGATGACGTGGCGCCCATGTGGACAATAATTGGGCGCCACGTGTCATTAAAAATATAAAAATATTAAAAATATTTATATTAAAATAAAAAATAAAAAAAACCATAATCCCCTACTTCTTCCCTGCAACCCGCACCCTCCCCAGATTTTTCTTCTTCTTCTTCCCAGATTCGGTTTTTTTTTTTTCCTTTTCTTTCTTCTGTTCTTCTTCTTCTTCTTTCTTATCTTCAGGATTTAAAAATTTAAAACAAAAAAAAAATAAAAAAAATCTGGGCTTTCACCCATCCCGACACCCTCCCTCCTTCCCCCCCCTCTCTTCCCTGCACCCATCCTCCCCGCACACCCATCCATTCCCCTCCTTCTCCCTCCCTTCTCTCCTCTGCAGTCCACACGGAGCCCTCCCACCCCTCATTCCGAAGCCACTGGGAGGAGGTCAAGCTTCGTCGACACGGGGGTTATGGCGGAGATCGAAGGCCCATTGAGGACCCATCAAGTCCGACGACCTGCAATTCCAGATTTTGATTTTTTTATACCATATTAATGTTAGGGTTAGGGATTGGAGGGAGGGTGAGAGATCTCTGTGTGAACTGCAGAGGAGAGAAGGGAGGGAGAAGGAGGGGAATGGGTGGGTGTGCGGGGAGGATGGGTGCAGGGAAGAGAAGGGAGGGAGAAGGAGGGGAATGGGTGGGTGTGCGGGGAGGATGGGTGCAGGGAAGAGAAGGGAGGGAGAATGAGGGAGGGGATCAGGATGGGTGAAAGCCCAGATTTTTTATTTTTTTTGTTTTAAATTTTTAAATCTTGAAGATAAGGGAGGGAGAAGGAGGGATGGGGGTCAGGATGGGTGAAAGCCCAGATTTTTTTTTTTTTTTTAATTTTTGTATCCTGAAGATAAGAAAGAAGAAGAAAGAAGAAGAAGAAAGAAGAAGAAGAACAGAAGAAAGAAAAAGCTGGGGAGGGTGCGGGTTGCTGGGAAGGGATTATGTTTTTTTTTTTTTTTTTTTATAAATATTTTTAATATTTTTAATGACACGTGGCGCCCAATCATTGTCCACATGGGTGCCACGTCATCACTTAACGGGAGAACTAACAGTTTGACTAACAGATGTATCAAACTGTCCCAAAATTAACACTTTAGGTATGACTCTGGGATGAAAAAAAATTAATGTACTAAATGTTGAAAACCACGAAACATGAGGGTAGTAAACAGTCTTTTGCCCAAAAATGTATTACTTAAGTATGAAAACGGCGTGATACAGAAATTTGTATATGATTATTTGAAATGAGTAATTTACAAATCTTTGTCACATATTTGTAAGGAAAACTAATGAAAAGGGCTTGAAAACTTTGAGTTTTAACGATAAGGACAAAATAAAGGGTAAAATGAATAGTACCAGGTTTGACTTTTTAGTGTAAAAATATGATTTTTCATTAAAATAAACAGTAACGCGGACTTTTCGTTAAAACTCCCTATTCTGTAATGCTCATAAACTCCATTTTCTAATAATTCCCACCTATTTTTTCGATCTATCTCTTCTTTATTTGACCTATATGTCTTAGAATTTGAAAATAGCTCATCCAAACAATACCGTAATGAAATTTCTTCCAATAAAAATAAATCAATCCTTAATGGAACTGCATTAGCAACATATTTATTAAGAGCGTAACATACCCAATCTAAAAATTAACCTTGAGTTGCCACTTAATATTACAGTTTAGTGGTATTCTTCTTTATTTGTAAGTGATATGTCTTATGTTCGATTATCGCCAAAGGCGAATTTGAACCACATTATTACTAGCCCATTGTGAGGCTAAGTCCATCATCTCTCTTTAGTAGAATAATATCGTTTGTTCAAAAAAAAAAAAACCATGAGCTGAAGCTTATTACGTTGTTGTGTTAATTTTTTTTTTAGATGATGATTTACCAAGTGTTTATAGTCATATAAGCTTTATGTTGATTCTTTGTAGGGAACTTTAAACGAAAAGCACCAGGTACTGTTCACTTTAACGAAAAACCACATTTTTACACTAAAAAGTCAATCCTGATACTATTCACTTTACCCTTTATTTTTTCCTTATCATTAAAACTTAAAGTTTTCAAGTCATTTTCATTAGTTTTATTTCTTTTTAGTCAAGGAGACGTATGGTACAGTTAAAATGTGTGGTGAATAATGCGAAGAATAACTCCTTCAACAACCCCTCTTGGACTTTTTGGACTCGAGCAACCCTGTCGGCCACACGATTTTTGTGATCGTGGCAGTATCTTATCCTGTTTCGCACTTAACATTTTGGTCCACTCTTACACACACGTTGACATATGATAGGCTGAAATTGCTTTTAAAAATAGTTGAAAATTTTAGATGAAATTACATATAAATTTTTGAAAAACATTTAAAAGTATTTTCTAGAAAAAAACACATAACTGATATTTTTTTGCAAAAAATACTTTCAGTATTTTTGAAAATTTCAAAAATTTTATTTAAAACCGATTTTAGTCAATTTAAAGACATTTTCAAAGGTTGGAAAAAAAAGACATTTTCAAAGGAGCCCTATGTTTAGTTACATTTGATTAATACATATTATTGGATTAATAATTGATCAATTTTATTGACAAGTTTTTTTTTGACCCTCACCTTCTGAAGTGGTGCACTAAAAGAATATTGATATCGTCGTGGGATTAGTATCATTTTTATAAGCAAACGTAGATGGCGATTTACCATAGTAGTTTATGTTTATGTATTTTGGTACGGGTTTAATCTCCATCGATTATTCTTTCTACAACAGCTAATAATTTATCACACTAAAATTATCGCTTATAAAAAACAAACAACATAATCAATACAAATGACCATAAAATTTCATACCTTTACGAGTAATGTTACAAGGATGACATGGTCGCACACTATGGTCTGTGGCTAGTGGAGACGACACACTCCCTCTTCAAAGTGAGCAAAGGTATGTTGTCCCCTAACTACATGTTTTCTTTGCGACTCTTTAGAACATCTTTAAAGGAGATGTCAAAAGATAAATGTCAAATGTTAATTTGATGACTGGCGTGGCAATGTCAGATTTTCTCTTTTTCCAACTGATTTTTTTATGTTATAAATGATATTTGTAGGATCCATTTTAAAAAGAAATCAATTAGAATAAATTTTCAAGATCTATGATTGTTGCATTAATGGGACTCACACAATAAAGTAATTAAAAATTATTTGACATCACTTTTTCTCATATGTCAAATTTGATATATCGATTGGAACTTACTCCTACCCTCAAATTTGATTACATGATATTCTACTTAAAATTTAATATCTCATTTAGAAATGATCTTACTAATTTCTCAACACTTGTTCTTAGAGTTAACTAATTAAATATTAATAAAATAAAATAAATAAATAATTAACTTTGAAATAAATGGAAGAACAAGTTTCAAGAAACTAGTAAATAGACACAAACAAGACATAGGGTATAGCAAACTCTGGGCCTTCAAAGTGACATTGAAAGGAACTGGAAGGGTCCACGTATGCAATGGGCTTCAAGTTGGGCCAGTATTGGGCTTACATGTCAACTTGTCCAACGCGAAGTAAACCGGGAAGAACTCCCTGTAAAATCCCCAAAACCCCCAACTCCCAGCTTGCTCCGTACAGTTCGCCGTGGACATGGAGATCGATCATCCAGCGCCGTCCGAGCAGAAACTCAAAGCCGAAGACCTCTTCAAAGCCGCCGAGACCGGAGATTCTTCGGCTCTCAAATCTCTCTCTCAGAAACAGCTCGCCGAAGCTTTCTCTCTCAGGAACGAGGACGCCCGCTCCATCCTCCACGTCGCCGTCTCCTCGGGCCGCTCCGAGGTTCGTCTTCTCCCGCATTCCTCAAATTCCTGTTTGGTTCCCGAGAAACTGAGGGAAAATTAGAGAACATTTGAGGGTGCCCTCTGCTTTCTATTTGATTTCAGTTTCAATTGAAAATCAGTACTTTGAGTTTGTTCTCATTTCGCTTCAATTGTAATTTTAAATTTTAATACTCTGTGCTTTGAAGCTGATGAATTTGTGGCGTTCTGGGGACTCAGGTGGTGAAGTTGCTGATTGCTGCCGATGAATCAACGAGTGTGATAAACAGCACGGATGAAGACGGATGGGCGCCGCTTCATTCTGCGGCCAGCATTGGGAATTCGGAAATAGTTGAGCTGTTGCTAAGCAAAGGTAAATTTGTCAGATTTCATGGCTATATGCTTCATGACTTCGTGTTGTTTGTAGCACCGTTAACCAGGCAATGTAGTAGACGTGGTGGGCGTAGTCACGTTGGCTAGAGCGGATGTGCTCCTCTACGCACTCAAGTTTCAAATCCCCCTCCTCGCTGTTTAATTGGGTTTAAAGTAGAATATCGTTTGAAAAACAATGGTGGTTACTTGAACATGGCCGGTTGTGCTATCTCATCGTTCTGATTGTATGGTTTTTAACAGGAGCTGATGTTAATATAAAAAACAATGGCGGTCGATCTGCCCTTCATTATGCTGCCAGTAAGGGATGGTTTGAGATTACTCAGTGTTTGATCTCCCATGGGGCAAATATTAATCTGAAGGACAAGGTTTGTAACATCACATAATAGTGTTTTATCTGGGGAAGGGGAACCTTTTCTTTTAATTTTTTTTGTATTTGCTGATTTGTGATCATATGGTATGCATTGTGCTCAGGTTGGTTGCACCCCATTGCACCGGGCAGCGAGCACTGCAAAATCAGAACTGTGTGAGCTTTTAGTTGAGGAAGGAGCAGAAGTTGATGCTGTTGATAAAGCTGGTCAGACTCCTCTCATGGGTGCGGTGATTTGCGATAACAAAGAGGTAGGTTTGGGTGACTCTGAGAAAGAGATTATTATCTTTGCCGCATACATGGATATATTTGTTTGGTTGGTCAAGAATTACATCATGAATGCCACTTTTATTGCCCTTGTTGAGTCTACTTTCCACACTCTCGTTTTAATAAGCCAGTTGGGATTGAGCATTTCTGATTCAGATTTTAGCAATGAAATAAAGAGTTGGGAAAGAGATTAGCCTTAGGAAATGCATGCTTGGTTGCAATTTACAGTATTTCTTTCTGTCTTTTTTTGACTAGTATGGACTTGACTGTAATATGCGCCTTACATTATTATCTTAGCAGCTTCATACCATATAATGCTTCTGGCTAATGTCAACTATTGTAAGAAGGGCTTGAAGATTTTTGGTGTTTCTCCAATTGATTTTAAACACTGACCTTGATCCTGGCTTTTTAGAGCCTGTTGAATGAGTGCTTAACCTGTTTTCTCTAGCCCTGTGGTGTTTAATTTCTTCTTCCGAATTCCTGGCATTCTTTTACATCTCCGTTTTTGTTATTGCTAGACAAATAGGCCCATTGTAAATGGGAAATAAACTTAACAGTTTTGCTATGTGATTATCTGCCTTCGGTTTAAGATAATGCAAAGGATAGAACAATGGTCAATGTATTGATGCTTAGAGAAATGATGAGAAATTCTGCAAAGGTTGCAACAGTTATTATGACCTGCATATATTGTTTCCCTCTCGGTTTGAACCTTTTCTTCGTACTCAGAGACCTTAGGTTATAATTTTTAACTGTTTCACACTTGGTACATGTTAATGGTGCACTTCTATGTTATCAATTTTAATACCAAGTTGACATGGGAAGAACTTTGTATTAACTTCTAGTTTTGTCTAACAGAAAGCATAATTCAATGTTTTCTCAGATCTCCATTCATTTGTGTCGATGACAGGTTTCTCTCCTTCTAATAAGACACGGAGCAGACGTGGACGTGGAAGACAAGGAAGGATTCACGGTGCTTGGTCGAGCTTCTAAAGAATTTAGACCACTTTTGATCGACGCTGCTAAGGCCATGATTGAAGGATGATTTTCTCGACTGGCTTTGTTTTAGGTGCAAACAAACTGCACGAGTGACCATTAGAAACAAAGAGAGAATAGGAGAGTTTCGTGTAATTAACCAAAGGATTTGTTGCAGGCTATCGTCAATTTCAGTTTATTTCACTATTTCTTCCACTTGTTGGCCTACTCTCGCAAAAAATGACGTCGACGGTGTCGTTGTTAGGCATTCACTTGCTGTTATGACTTAATGCAAGTTTTACAATGTGGCATCTCCACACTCAAATCTCTCGGTTTTAGAAACCACCATAATCACCACCTCCCTTCAAAGATGTCTGCCGACTCCGGCAGCCTCCTCCAAACCCCTGAAACTAATGTCGTTGTATTCCCGAGCTCCAGCATGGGCCAGTTGACACCCCTCCTACGACTTGCCGCATTACTGCTTACCCAAAACCACTGCCCACTGAGGCTCACCGTCGCCATCACCCACCCCACCGTCTCCGTCGCTGAGTCAGCTCTCATCTCCCGCTTCCTCTCAGCTCACCACGACAAAGTCAATCACTCACCTCGAGTTCCATCCACTTCCCATAGACCCTTACACCGTGAATTCCACCGACCCTCAAGGGTGCATCTCCTTGTTTATCTAGTTGCACGGTTGTATAGCGATTAGAATCGTCTGTTTTCCTAGTTCTCATTTGAATATCACAACTAAGTGGACAACAAAGTGGACTTTAGCTTGAAACAAGCATCATCCGTTAAATAATGTATACACGTGTTATAATATGAATGAATTAACAATATTACGTGACAGTGTGATTATCATAATCATATTAAAAAATTACTCGTGCTTTTCTAGCATTTTGTATGTATGGATGACATGTGTTCAAAACTTTCAAAATTTAACGCATTTACTCCATTACTCGAAGTTCTAAGATGGATTTCCTCCTCTTCTACTATTGCCTTCATAAAGACTTGAAAAGCGTTAAAAACAGAGGAAATAAAAACATGTCGTTTTTGTTTTGTCACCTCAAACGACGACTTGAGTAAAAATACAATGCCGTTTAGTGAAAAAACGTTGAAAAGCGCCAAAAGTACTTAAGATGCTTCTGTGGTCGATATAAGCCGTAAATATAAGTATCCCTCCGCTTGTTATCTCTTTATTCGGGTTGGGGCTGTGGTATAAGCCAAACCATGGTTTCCTCTTCAGTCTCAGCTCTCTTCCGCTCCCATCCTTCCCTTCATATTCCACACACCAATTTAGATGTCCATAAAAGACCTACCCCAGTAGTAGTTTGTTCTAGTTCTTCTCCGGCGCCGACGTCTCCCCGCCATGTTCTTCTCCAAACCTCTCTTTCTTTGGCTGCTTCAGCTGCCATTCTTCTCGGCTCAAATCCAGGTATGCAGTTCAAAAAACCCAATACGATGATTTATTCTTTATCTTTGCCTTGCGATTTGAGCAGAATATAACAGATGATCATATGGAAAAAATGCTTAATTGTAGCGATGGTCCTCAACTATACATTTAGTTGCATTTTCGCCCCTAAAAAAGATGGAAATACGTAAGAACTAAGAAGTCATTATTAAAATTTGACGTGCGTGTAAAAACTTTTTGTTTTGTACAAAGACGGAATGACTTTTACACGTAAGGAGTCGAGTAATAAGTTTGCCGTTCTCTAACAGTGCAACTCAACATTAAATTGGAGGACGGCGAGACTTATTTTTGGAATTAACAGACCAAAATGTTGAATTATAAGTCTATAGCTGTTATTGAAATATGTTGTGATATTAAAATGTGTATGCACTTATGATAAAACTCTAAGTGAGAAGATATATAGTTGTAAGACAAATAATGTCAGGTGTCATGATCCTAGCACATTGCTAGATAAAGGGTTGAGATTGCTTTGTAATGAATGTGAATTCACCTTGGATTCCAACTGAATGTAAGCACCAAGTGTGTGCAATTTTAAAAAAGAGATATGAAGAAACAAACAATGCTCTGTTAGTATTTTTTTTTTTTCTACAGAGAGCTTCACCTTTTCAACTTCTCTTGTTGTCTTTCATTGTTCTTCTTTCTTCTTCACTAAATCCAGTAAACAAAGACAAGAAAACAACATGGCCTCAGAGCCTAGTTCGATCATTTGAGTCTGGGCGAAAATCTGTGATTTTCACTGAGCTGAATCGAAGCTCACTCAAAGCTCGGTAAACAGTCGCTGGAATTCCATAGAACCTGTTTTTCGATTTGTGCTCTTATCATCTCAGCTAAGTGATGGCTGGATCTGGAAGTTCTGAGGTGAGAACTCCGATCTTCTCCGATGAGAACTACGAGTTCTGGAGAATCAAGATGGTGACGATTTTCAAATCTCATGGGTTATAGAGATTAGTGGAAAAAGGAGTTACGAACTCAGATTCAAAGAAGAAGAAGAAAGCTGAAGGAAGTTCAAAAGAGGAAGAAGATGAGAAAATTGTGGCTGCATATATGCAAGACGCAAAGGCTCTGGGAATCATTCAGAATGCAATCTCAGATTAGATATTCCCTCAAATTGCTAATGCTGAATCAGCGAAGATGGCTTGGGATCTGCTGTATGGAGAATATCACGGTGGTGATCAGGTACGATCTGTAAAATTGCAAAATCTGATACGTGAATTTGAGTATGCCAAAATGCGTGATGATGAAACTCTGTCTGGGTATCTTACTAGGCTAAATGATGTGATAAATCAGATGAAAATGTTTGGTGAAATTCTTTCAAATGAGAGATTAGTACATAAGGTCTTGATTAGCCTTAGTAAACCATATGACCCCATATGCCTAGTTATTGAGAATACAAAGTGTTTGGAGACTGTAAAGTTGCAGGAGGTAGTTGCAATTTTAAAAAGCCAAGAACAACGGTTTGACTTGCATACTGTTGCTGCAACTGAGAGAGCATTCTCATATCTCTCTGTGAATCAAAAGGAACAAAATAAAAGTGGTGTTTACTCTGGTTCATCCAGATCTCAGAGAAACTGGAATTCTAAAGGCAAGAAATGGGAATCAAAACCCAAATTTCAACAGAAATCTCCTCTGAATACTTATCAGAATTTGAATGTATCTCGATCAATAAGTCAAGAAGTCACAAAACCTCAATGCAAAGTGTGTTCTAAATATCATTTTGGTGAGTGTAGATACAAAGGGAAACCAAAATGCTTCAATTGTGACAAATTTAGGCATTGGGCTAGAGAATGTACTGCAGCTAAAACAGTGCAAAAGGCAAACAGTGCAAATCAATTGGAGATGACAGGGAATTTGTTTTATGCAAACAACACAGTCATAGAACCAAAGGTGAATGGAGAGTGGTATATAGATAGTGGTTGTAGCAATCACATGACAGGAAATGTAGATTTGCTTGTTGAGGTCAGAACCAATGTAGCTGGCAAAGTTCAAATGCCGACTGGAGATCTTGTGAATGTTGTAGGAATGGGATCGTTGGTTATTGATACAAATAAGGGCAGAAAGTATGTTAGAAAAGTAATGTATCTTCCCGGTTTAAAGGAGAACTTACTCAGTGTTAGTCAAATGGATGAGCATGGATATTTCTTGGCGTTTGGAGGTGGAATGTGCAGTGTGTATGATGGTCCATCACTGGAATGCTTGGTTATGAGAGTGAAAAAGAAAGTGAATAGGTGTTATCCACTGACTTTGCTCTCTGAGAATCAAATTGTGCTGAAAGCTAGTGTCACTCACTCTATTGAGACTTGGCATAGGAGACTTGGACATTTACACTTTGGTGGTCTCAAACAATTGAGAGACAAGGAAATGGTACATGGTTTGCCACAGCTTGCAGACTACAATGGAGTCTGTGAAGGTTGCCACTTTGGTAAACAACACAGAGAATAATTCCTAAGAAATCAAGTGTACAAAGCAACTGCTCCACTTGAACTGATTCATGTTGATTTGTGTGGACCTATGAAGACTGAGTCAATTGCTGGAAATAAGCATTTCATGCTGCTGATAGATGATTTTACCATAATGATTTGGGTCTATTTCTTGAGATATAAGTCTGATGCATTCAACTATTTTAAGAAATTCAAAGCTATGGCAGAATTACAAAGTGGTTTCAAGATTAAGACTTTGAGAAGTGATAGAGGAGGGGAGTTCAAGTCATCAGAATTTGATCAGTTCTGTGAAAAGGAAAGAATACAAAGACAACTTACTCTTGCATATACTCCACAACAAAATGAAGTAGTGGAAAGAAAGAACAGAACCGTGATTGAAATGGCGAAATCTATGTTGCATGAGAAGAGGATGCCATATTTTCTCTGGGCAGAAGCAGTTCATACATCTGTATATATCCTAAATCGATGTCCCACAAAGGCTTTGAACAATATCACACCTTTTGAAGCTTATTCTGGTAGAAAACCAGGAATAGCCCACCTGAGAGTATTTGGATCTCTATGTTATGTTCATGTTCCAAGTGAACAGAGACATAAACTTGAACTTAAAAGTTTCAAAGGAGTATTTGTGGGATATGCAACCTGTGAAAAAGGGTATAAGGTATTTGATCCACTCTCTAAGAAACTAATTTTGTCTAGAGACATTGTGTTTGATGAAGAAGCTATCTGGAATTGGGAAGAATAGTCTTCAAAGTCTATTACTCACAATACAGGAAGTTTTGTTTATAATGATGCAAACACAGGAAGTGATGACAGATTGGTACTATCTCCTACATCATCTGCATTATCTCCATCTAGGAGAGTGCTAAGTATTGAAGACTCTGAAGTTCAATCCAAGTCACTCATTTAAGAGGAATCTGCAAACATGTTAAATTTGGATGAGGATGTCAATCAAGCATATGATCACACACCATTGAAGTGGAGGAATCTGAGTGATGTGTTGGCTCAATGCAACCTGTGTGTCATGGATCCAGAGAAATATGAAGATGCCAAACAAGATGAGTCTTGGTTAAAGGCTATGAAGGATGAATTATTCATGATTGAGAAGAATGGCACCTGGAAGCTTGTTGACAGACCAACTGGAAAACCTGTTATAGGGGTTAAATAGGTCTACAAAACAAAGTTAAATCTTGATAGCTCAATGTTGAAGAACAAAGCAAGGCTGGTTGCAAAGGGGTATGCACAAAAGCCTGGTCTAGACTACAATGAGACATATGCACCGGTTGCTATATTAGACACTATCAAAACTTTGATAGCCTTGGCTGCACAAAAGAGTTGAAAGTTGTATCAGTTAGATGTGAAATCGGCTTTCTTGAATGGAGTATTGCAAGAAGAGGTTTATGTTGAGCAACCTGAAGGCTTTGTGGTAAAAGGCAAGGAGGACAAAGTGTACAAGCTGCATAAGGCTCTCTATGGTCTAAAGCAAGCTCCAAGAGCTTGGTATGGAGAAATTGACAATCATTTCTCACAGTGTGATTTCAAGAAAAGCCTGAGTGAACCAACTCTATATATAAAGACGAGGGGAGAAGATGTTTTGATTGTTTCCATCTATGTAGATGATATAGTCTACATTGGTAGTAGCAAGTCAATGCTAGAAGAGTTCAAGGAAGATATGAAGATGAAGTATGAAATGACAAATCTGGGACTTCTTCATCATTTTCTTGGGATGGGAGTGATTCAAACAGATTCTAGCATCTTCATTCATCAAAAGAAATATGCAAGTTTTTTACTAAGTAAGTTTGGATTAAATGAAGCAAAGACTGTTTCAACCCCTCTTGTAGCTACTGAGAAATTGTCTAAAGATGATGGAAGTGGATCTGCAAATGAGGAGATATATAGAAGTATTGTGGGAAGTCTCTTATATCTTACTGCTACAAGGCCGGATATAATGTATGCAGCAAGTTTATTGGCAAGATTTATGCATTGTCCTACTAATAGGCACTATGAAACTGCAAAGAGGGTGCTCAGGTACATTAAGGGGACTTTGGATTATGGCCTGGAGTATGTAAAAGGAAGAAAAGCTTGCTTAATTGGTTTTTGTGACAGTGATTGGGGTGGTTCATTGGAGGACAGCAAAAGCACATCAGGATATGCATTCTCATTTGGTAGTGGTGTATTCTCTTGGGCTTTTGTCAAACAAAACTGTGTTGCACTCTCAACTGCAGAGGCTGAATATGTAAGTGCATCAGAAGCCACGACTTAAGCAATATGGCTGAGGTTTGTTTTGGAAGATTTTGGAGAATTACAAACTGAAGCTACTCCTCTTCACTGTGATAATACTTTTGTTATTGCAATTACTAAGAATTCTGTATTTCATCAGAAGACTAAACACATTGACAGGAGGTATCATTTTATCAAAGATGCACTGCAGGAAGGCATCATTGATCTGATCTATTGTCCCACAGAAAAGCAATTGGCAGATATCTTTACAAAGTCTCTTGCCAAGGATCGGTTTAATTTTCTCAGAAGCAAGCTTGGAGTGAAATCAGCTTTAGACTTAAAGGGGAGTGTTGAATTATAAGTCTATAGCTGTTATTGAAATAAGTTGTGATATTAAAATGTGTACGCACTTATGATAAAACTCTAAGTGAGAAGATATATAGTTGTAAGGCAAATAATGCCAGGTGTCATGATCCTAGCATATTGCTAGATGAAGGGTTGAGATTGCTTTGTATTGAATGTGAATTCACCTTGGATTCCAACTGAATGTAAGCACCAAGTGTGTGCAATTTTAAAAAAGAGATATGAAGAAACAAACAATGCTCTGTTAGTATTTTTTTTTTCTACAGAGAGCTTCACCTTTTCAACTTCTCTTGTTGTCTTTCATTGTTCTTCTTTCTTCTTCACTAAATCCAGTAAACAAAGACAAGAAAACAACACAAAATGCAAATTAAGGTGTAGTTCAAGGACCGTTTCTACTATTGAGCCAACGTCAAAGTATATTAGTCCTCTAGCATAGGGGTATTTATTTTTCAAATTAGGGAGCTGAATGTGGGAGGAATTTGGTGTTGCAGCTAGTGCTGGATTACTATCAGGATCGACTGGAATTGAATCAGTTCCAGGTCCTGAGTTGCCTCAAATCGACTTCCTCAAACGCTTCAACGGTTCGACTTCAACTCTCTCTGAATATTTACATTCATCTACGTACATTCAACATGCTGATTGAACTATGTGACAGAACGTTGTTCAATTATATATTATCGCAGAAGAAAACCAGAAAAAGTACGCAGAAAATGATGCAAGATTCAGATCAACTCCAATACTCAAGGAGCTACTAGAAAAATCCAAGCTCAACAAAGAAAAGTAAGTAAGATTCCTGGTTTGTGCTCTCCTAATTGCTTGCATAATTGGAAGTGTGAAAGTTCTAGGCTCGTGCTGCTGCTATAAACCCTAAACGGCCTAACAGTAGAACGAGCCTAAACGCTTGAAAGGAGCGACCAAGGCTTTTGATACCATTTATGTCAAACAATCGTGTTGTTAAGGAATGAGGCAACAATATCAACGTCGAAACAAAATCAGACGTGTTCTGTGTGAAACTGAAACTGTGCAGGAATAGTAAAGAAATTCAAGACAAGTACTGCATACGGGGGGCAGAGTGGGGAGTTGGGGATTGCTCGGCAGAGGGAATGACACCTGATGAGAAAGACAAGTTCATCGCAATGTTGAAGGAGGAGGCTGGCGTCAAGGATTGATATCCACTGACTTATGCTTTGTGTAAACCCTAATTTCCAAGTAATAGTAGAAATCAAACTTGTAGGAGCTTCTCATTTGAAGACATGGATACGTATGTAATATGAGTAGACGATCACAACCACTACGAACATATAATGATTCAATTGATGCGTAAATTGATACGATATTTAGTCTATGTCGCCGCAAAAGCACATGCGGAGAAAAACTAGTGAAATGACAAACATAACGTAGGACAAGAAGAAAAAAATTGAATTTTAAAAAGTAGGTAAATGTTTACCATCTTAATTTACAAAGTTCCAAACATTTAAATCTATGATTTCATTTTCATAGTGAGAGTGATGTGGATTTTTCTACTTTGCATCAAAATCGCGCGTATGAAAAAACATAACAAATATACGTACTTAGTGTGTGGCTTTTATCTAATTTATATTTATATATATAATTATATACATGTCATGTCTCATAAATTGTTCATGAATAAAATTGTCCAAAACTAATTTATTCAACCAGACAAGAAAAATTTTGGTTTTAAAACAGATGGTCTCACAAGTGATTTTAGAAAAGAGGTAGTTTCGGAGAAACTTTGATGAACTTAAAACACGTTTACGTGATGTTATTATTCTATTCAAATTATATTATGTGGATTGATTTTCTTATGTACTCATTATAATGCATAGAAATTACTCGTTTGAAAATGCTTTTAAAATAGCTGAAAGAGTTTTTGATGAAAATATTTTTAAAATTAATCTCTAAAAAAATTACAAGTGAATCATGCAAAAACACTGAAATACTTTATGCAAGAAACACAACTCGTACTTCTTGTTGAAGTAAGTAACTTTAAAACCTATGTATGTTTTGGGCATACATAATGATAAATCTGTCTTGGTTCTGATAAATATTCCTAGCCGGTCAAAGACAAAAAGACAGGAAAACAAAATAAAAAATAAAAGGTCCAGCAGGAAAAAGAAATATAAAATAACTAATAATTTAGTTTTACAATATTTGTGTATATAACCTATTCGGGGCCAAAATCCCATGGGCATTGCAAGCTCACCCACCCAGCCATCATTAGCTTGACCCGGCAATCATAGCTTGACCGGCAATCATAGCTCTCTCTCTCTGGTACTCTTCCCCTCTCTCTCTCTCCCTCTCTCCCTCTCTCTCTCTCTTCCCAACGAATTTTACAATTTCTTCAATATTTTATTTTATTTTATTTGTTCGATTTTCATCTTCAATCTCAGTTTCTCGGAAAATTTCGGCGTACGGTTAGATGTACGGTCTCCTTGTTCTGTGTAATGGACAATTGAATTCATTTCATTTTCTTGCAGTTTCTCAGCTGCCAAACGGGATTTCTAACAAATTCAGCTGTCTGGTGCTTTGAAATTTTGCTCTATCAGAATTTGAATTGGAATTGGGGCTTCTCAGCCAAGAAAAAGAAAGGAGGAAGAAGAGAAGGTGATTTTTTTTCGGTTGAAATTACGCGCACAATTGTAATTGGTAAAATTAGGTAAAGGGTTTATTTGGTTATGTAAAAGTTCAATTTTTTAACTAAATTATGTAACTTTGTTGAAATCAATGATCTTATTTGTATATAAATGTGATAAATTTGATTGTCACATAGCTTCGATCTTTCGGTTTCAGGGGAATCCTGTGTGATTAGTTTGGTTAGCATTGTAGAATTCACATGGGAGTTGAAGCTTGAATTTTGAAAGTTCTGGTGTATACTCGTGATTTTCGCTGCGGGATTGTGACTGCAATTCGGTGTCACAAAAATGTACCGGACTGTGGCTACGGCCGCGACTGCAACCCGGGGTGGATCTCCAACTGATAGTGGGGATTGTGTTGTCACTTTGGATCAAGTTCCGCGGTGGAGCAATTCAGAGTATCGTGCTTCCTTGGAATATGGCAATGAAGATCCTTCGTTTTCAAATTCGTATTTTCCTGATCCTTTAACTTCCAAATCTGGGGGAGAGAGCAGTATCCATGGGATGGTCTCAAGATTTCCAGTTGACCATGAAATTAATTCAAAGACATATCTATGGAGAGGGAACCCATGGAATCTCGAAGTTGATGCAGTAGTGAATTCTACAAATGAGGTGAGCACAGGTTGTGACGATGAATCTTTGATAGAGATTTCTTGACGTATAAACCTGGTGACATTGGTAAAAGAGACTAGTGTAAAATAAATTGTACTAGTCTGACATGTTTTTTGATTGGACAATTTACAGAACATGGATGAAGCACATTGTAGTCCTGGTTTGCATGCTGCGGCTGGACCTGGTCTTGCAGAAGAATGTGCAGCACTGGTATGCTATACTTATTTGCACTGGACTTCTTGTCTTCAGACATTCTTCGTACAGTTCTTGATATTTGAAATGCAATGTAAATACAGATTTATGGGTGAATTTGAAGATGTTGAATGGGATACAACATGGAACTTTCAATGTCATTGGCTTTTTAAGGCTCCCTGTGGTGTTCTGTCAGAATTGGTTTTTTTATTTATTAAGAGTCAACTGATTTGATGTACCTTTTTTTTGTTGGCAGGGTGGATGTAGAACAGGGATGGCAAAGGTCACTAAAGCATACGACCTTCCAGCTAGGTGAGTATATCAGTGCAGTTTTCATTTAGAGAGCTCATTGTGCACAAGTACTCTTTCATTTCTGTATGTAGACTTAATGAATGATGTTTCTTTCCTTGTACATTCCAGGAGAGTTATCCATACTGTCGGTCCCAAGTATGCAGTGAAATACCATACTGCTGCAGAAAATGCTCTAAGCCATTGTTATCGTTCTTGCCTTGAACTTCTCATTGACAATGGGCTGCAAAGGTGCTTGGCAGATGATTGCTGCGCTATTTTGTGTTTAGTATTCTATTTGATTGTTCTTCCCTTTCGTTTTGTTCTTTATAAAGTATGAAGCTTATTTTGTTTGGCCAATATATTGTAGCATTGCAATGGGCTGTATATATACAGAATCTAAGAACTACCCTCGTGAGCCAGCTGCCCATGTTTCTATAAGTGAGTTACTTTCATACATGTTTCAGAAATTAGTTTCCTAGCAATGATGTATTATGTGAAGCATGTGAAGTACATTGAGCATATTTGGGCATCCATGGGACATAGAAAGGCTGATACCAGCTTTTGTTGGATTACATACAAAATCGTGACATTCATTTCGTATGGTGTGGAAAGGACAACAATTAACCAATATTCAAAATAAAAGTTCAAAGGAAAAAAAAAGGATAACAATGTGAGGATGGCTCTTTTATCTCTTGCAGATGCAATCTCTTATGATGAGTTAGATTATGGTACACATAGATCCCCATCTTTAAAATATATGCACGTCTTTTGCATTCTGTGATAAATATAACTTGCTTATCCATTCGTATATGTGCTGGATTATTTGAATTTTTAGTCATGTACATACATCCACGTTTTAATTGCTGCTGGTAAAGTTCACTGAAGATTCAATTATTTCTTTCATTCTTTACTCTTCAGCTTATTTATTTTCTGCTTATTTTCAGGGACTGTGCGACGGTTTATGGAAAAGCAGAAGGACAAAATTGCAGCTGTTGTTTTTTGTACTACTACATCAATGGATACAGAGATATACAAAAGGTTGATAAATATAGCTATTTATTTATGGAGCACATGTTGCTTCACCATGATATATATATGACTTATAAACTCCACTCTTGGTTTTACTGTTACAAAATATTGAGAAATCATTTCCCTTCACTTTTTTTCCAACCTAGATTGCTTCCGCTTTACTTTCCCCGTGATAAACTCGAAGAGGAGATTGCTGTGTTGAAGCTTCCTGCAGATGTAGGTGATGAAAATGGCGAGACAATTATAGATGAGCGCAAAATCAGAATAAAGCCTTTGCCCAAAAAGAATATTCCAAAGCCTCCCCAGGCTCCAGTTGAGCTTCCTGTGAGTGATGTTGGCTTAGTACGAAGGTCAGTCAATGACTCAATGAGAATTTTTTAACATATCAAAGAGAAAACTTAGGGCTTTGACTAATATCAAGAGAAATACTTGGAAAATTCTTGCCACAGAAAGCTTCTGAAGAATTCCATGTTTCATATGTCAATTTTCATACTTCACAGATTTCTGTCCACTTATGTTCTCTGTTTTTGTGGTTATCAAGCTTTTTGTTCCTTTTGCTATACCACTATCATTATCTCTTTTGGTTAAAATCCTTAACTAACTTGCTGAAGATGTTCTATAGGAACTCATCATATTTGGATTCGTTTTTGGATCCTGCCTTCATGTCCTTAATAAAAGACCCAGATCAGAGACGCAAGGAACAGTGGGAGAAAAATGCTCAAGCACAAAGTGGATGGAATTGTGCTAAAATGCTTGGGTTTGGCGACCTTGGTGGACCTCCATTGTCTGCTGCAGAAGAATACTCACTTCATTCAAGATACCTTGCTAAAGCAAATTCTGTTAATCTTTCAGAAATTGCAGAAATGAAAATTGTGTAAGATTTATCTCTTTCATCATTGACATAGTAGCAGCTGTGGAGTCTAAGCTTGTTGATTTTCACAGCTGGACAGCTGCTAATATGTAAAGTGCTTTTTATTCTAGCATTTAGAGTACTTGGATCTAACGGAAGATGTGCACACAACCGAGCGCAATGGCGTTCTAGGATTCATACAGCCGACCCCATTTAGTGGGCAAAGGCATTGTTGTTGTTGTTGTATTAGTAGCACTTAGGTTGGCTCATATGTTCTTTCACAGAAAAAAGGAGAAGCTTTTATGTTATTAAAACAGTGCAAATATTGATATGTTGCTACCTAATGGTGGCTGAACCTAAGAATGTTATGAATCTAAAAATGGTTGAATCTGAATGGCTGTATGAGATGTATACATTTAAACTTCTGTCTATTTTTCTGTCTATTTCAGTTACCGAGGTGGGGTTGACAGTGAGGGTCGTCCTGTAATGGTGGTTGTGGGGGCACATTTTCTTTTGCGATGTCTTGACCTAGAACGATTTGTACACTATGTTGTTAAGGTAGTACATCATTAAAGTTGGGGTTAATCTGCATATGCTGTAGAGACTGTATCTTTGCTAGTTATGTTGTTGACGACATATATATCTAATCTTGTTTATTGGTTTGCAGGAGTTTGAACCCATAATACAAAAGCCTTATACTATTGTATACTTCCATTCTGCGGCATCTTTACAGCTGTAAGTTGTTCGCAGTTGAGTTTCAGAAAATGAAAAATTGAAAACAATTCTAGGTTCATAAGGTTTTTCATGTTATTTTATACTCACTCCATGTGACGGTTCAGTTTCTATGAAAGATGAAAAAAGAAATTTTGAACTCTCACAAGGACTGGCAAACTAACGTAGATTGAAGTAATTTCTTTGGTGGAATTTTAATTTCTGCTTATGAATACAAGTTATGATCAGTACCTTAATAGCGTATATTGGTAGCAAGTCGCTGTAACTAATTGAGTTCCCTTTCGTGCATGTATTGCAGCCAGCCAGACATGGGGTGGATGAGAAGGGTACAACAGATACTTGGTCGTAAACACCAACGTAATCTGCATGTAGGTATCACTTCGTTTGTCCATATACGTTAGCAATTGTGTCTGCGTCTCTAATCTTTATCTTCTTTACATAGGCAATATACGTCCTTCACCCAACATTTGGACTGAAGGCTGCAATATTTGCCCTGCAACTGTTCGTGGACAATGTGGTATGCCTAATTTTATCTGCGATTTCTTGTTTATCAAGACTTCACATCATTTAAAAAGCCTGCTGTAAGTGAATGTTATTCTAACTTTTGTTTTTAGGTCTGGAAGAAAGTGGTATATGTAGATAGATTACTGCAGCTCTTTCGATATGTTCCTCGTGAGCAGTTGACCATCCCCGACTTTGTGTTCCAGTTGAGTTTCTTTGTTCCTTTCCACCATCATGATTTCTATAGCAACCTGCATTTAAAAACACTAGTATGCAATGATTGTATTAGAAGGTAAACAGATGATTGATTCTGATGGTTTTTGTGACCGTGATCAATGCAGGCACGATCTGGAAGTGAACGGTGGGAAGGGTCTCATCGTGGACCCGAGAACAAAGTACGTGTATCATCGACCGTAGCATTGCGAATACACGGTTCCATGAGGCAACGAAGGAGGTCCATGGCTTGTGATTTCTTGATTCTATTTTCTTTTCCTACATCTTATAGGTAGATGGGAGTTGAATTTGCCGGTTACTTGTGTAGAAAAATATATCCTTTCTTTTCCTGGAAAGTTGTTTTTGAAGCAAATATTGTTTGTAACTAAAGATGGAAATTAATTATAAATATTCTTTCTTGAATTGTCTTGGATGAATTATCAATAAAATGTAAAGGTAGTTAGAGCTATAAACCAGGAAATCTACAATCAAAACGAACATCGTTCTGGCTACATTCCAATTCACTCTAATATTTTTTTTTAATTTATTAATTTTACTCTTTTTCAACTTTAATACTTAAAATTCATTACACTCAGATCTTCTGTTTATCCACTTTTTGTTTTTGTCTATTTTTATGGACAATGTGGTACGCTGGTGAATCGCACGATGGTGTTAGGAGGAGGCTGACAAAGCCACTAGCTGATCCTTTAAAAAAAAAATTATGACGATAAAAAGTCAAAGAAATAAAAGAAAGTCTAACTTTCTTTAACCTTCAAGAATTTGAATCATTTTTGTTAATTTTTCTTTTATATCTTTTACCACTACAACAAACTATCATATTCATGTTCCTCAAAATATATTTTTCTGTGTGTGGAGCTCAACTCATTTTCTAAGCACCGGGAGTTCATAAAACTCTTGAAGACGAAGACGAACCGAAAAACCAGGCAGCCAGAGTATGCTTCTTCTCTGCTTTCTCCGGCCACTCTCCGGTGAGCAAGTAAACACTCAAGCTAATCGATTTGGTTTGCTTTTCGGATTGCTCTGCTAAAATTTAGAACACAATTAGGGAGTATTTAATGTGATAATTTAGAAAGATAAGATTTTGATAGGAGTTTTCAAGCGGGTTTTTATGTGATTATTTTTACTCTCCCATTTTTTCACACCTGGAAGTTGATATCTTGCCGTTGTTTTTGTACATATATGTCTTGGTTGGATGTTTATCTGCATGAATTGAAATGTAATGCGATTTACTGTGTGTATAGATGCTGATACTTCTATACACAAGTGTGGTGGAAGAACTGAGGAAGGGTAGTATTCTGTAAAGGGTATCGAGTTTGATCAGAAAAAAATGGTGCAAGGTCTGTCACTGAGCACTCTGACTGCGTTTCGCTATGGTGGGCTATGTGGGTCGATGCCTTCTTGGAGGAAGCAATTCAAACTAATGAGCAAAACCCCGATAAGTTCTGGTGTCGAAAGGTGTGGTATCTGGCATCTGGGCTGTCAAAGCTTATTTGTAAGAGGTAAAACCGATGTGGTAAGACAAAGGAATGTGAGGGTGGAAGCTGGGTGGCTGTTTTAAAGGGGGTGATCAGGGGTTGAATGCAAGCTCGGAGCGGAGCGAGAGTGCTAATGAGGATATTTTGATATTCTTTTTCCAGCTAGACCTGGCAACTCGAGTACAGGTTCGTTGGGGCTCATTTTATAGTTGAAATTTTGTATTAGGTGAAGTGGTATTGGTTTCTCTCGGTTTTGATATTCTGACTAGCATTTTCTTTTTGGGGATGCATTTGCAGTATGCTTTGAACACGGAACAGTATGATGTTGCACAACAACTAAGAAACAAGCTGACTGAGGTTAGATCTCTCTTCCAGATTATAATTTTTTTTTCTTTTAGTCTAACAAAAATTGAGCTCGAATTACAAAAGGCAAAGAATACGAAGGAAGACCTTTTAGGCTTCTGCAGTGGATGCATAATTGCAAGTTTCTTGGCAGTATCTTGAGAAACAGAGCAATTGTTAATGCAGGTTTGGTGTTCCTAGCTTTTCTATGAGCCACAGTGACGAAACTTTGGATTACTTTAAAGTTTTAATAACATTACAAAAACCAAAAAGTGCTGTAACCAAGATCTATGGTAGGTTGTAGCTGATTTTTTCGTCTTTGAAAAGGACCGTTGGCATGTAATCTTTTGGTGTGCCCCATATCAATATGCATAAGCTTCCTGGTGAGTGGAGAAACAAATAATTGCGGCCTTCCCTAATTAAGTGTTCTTCTTGGAAGGTTGAAGCTGAGGTTATTAAGCAGCAGGAGGCAAAAAGGGGATCGTCTCCAAAGAGTGAAGCTCAAGATAAGGCGATAAGTATCATTCGCCTACGGTATGCCCCAAACCTTGCCATATTATCTAGTTAAGGGTTTAATTCAGTAAGAAAGGTGAAATTCTATGTTGCTCCTTTCTACTTTCTTTTGACTCTTAGATTCTTTTGGCATATGGGGTCAACTATACATTAAAGTATCCTGCTTTTCTGTCTTTTCTTACCGTGCGGACCTGCAGAATGCAATTGAGAGTGAGAATTATGCAGTGGCAGCCAAGCTACGAGATGCGATTTCTAAACTGGAGGCAGAGTCACTGGATGCATCTGCCAAAGCTTTGGCACATGAAAATGCTAATTATTCATTTCGTTTGGGACAGAGAGTGACCCATAAATTTTTTGGTTCGTTATATCCATGCCTTTTGCTGAAAATTTTCATCTTCCACTGAATGTTTGTTTTTATTTTTTTGTAAGTTGTGGTGTCAAGTTGTTTGTGAACATGTATGCTTCTCGATTCTGTAGTCATGTTGGGTGCATATTTGGGTGGTTGAATTTTATAAATCTGCAACAATTTCTGTGAAATTCACTACAAAAACTTGGAAGAATCTGTTTAACAAGTACAGCCTGAAAGAATCTGTTACATAATTCTTATGTACTTTATCAGGCTATCGAGCTGTGGTTTGTGGAATGGATCCGGTGTGTTCTGAGTCAAGTTCATGGATGGAAACTGCACAGGTTGAAAAGCTGACACGCGGTTCTAATCAGCCATTTTGTCAGGTTTGAGACCTTATCTATAGCCCTTCTGTTTGATTGCTTTTATTTCTGTTTGGGCCGGTGATCAAGCATCGCGTGCAATGCAATATGATTTTGAATGATCTCTGCATTATCTTTCCTCAGATTTTGGTCGATGTACATGCTGACCCCAACCTTCTGGTGGCATATAGTATATGGTAATACTCAACTTTCCGGCCCAATTCCTTATCAGATTTAAGTTTTCTTTTCCCGCTTTGTTGTCCATGAAGCTGCATCTTAGGAACCCCATAAAGCTGCATTTTTAGGCTCTGTAATCAGCGTCTCTTTCTGCAGTTTCTGAGGAGAATCTGTTAGCCCCTGAAGAACTAGATGTGGTGAGTAGAATTCTCCCCTTCTTTTGTTTCTTTCCATCGTCAACGTTTGGTTTCCGCTTGTTGAGTTGTGTCTGCACTTGAGGAACAGAAGAAGCTTCCCTATTAATCGGGTCTGCTGTTAACCTTGTGCAGGATCGATTTGATCACCCCTACATTTCCTTTTTGTTCTACGGGATGGATGCAGCTGGCGATTTCATCCCCATCAGGCAATTGCGAGAGAAGTGCAATAGGCCACGACACGAAATCCCCTATGATCCACTAGATGAGGGGCAAGGAAGTGATGCTTAGACAAATCCCGGAAACCGACCTTGTATAAGATACTGGTTTACATAGAGCCCGTCAATATATTCGTTTCTTCTGCCTTAAATGACGGCAATTTGTCTGAACTTTGAGGAAATATGCACAAATAGAAGGGTTACAAACTCTTAATCAAAAACAGCATTCGGGTTAGCGTCCTTCACTGCTTTTTTAGATGTATTCAGAGTAACGTTAACATTTACAAGTTAACTTAAACCCTTCAAAGCACGGTATTTGTGTATCCACAAATATAGCCCCACCATTCACATCCAAGTTCAAATCTGTTCACTCAACCCGCATGCCGTTCTTCTGCGTTGTGCCTTCCAAGTCTTGCATCAACAATCTGTCACGGATGATCTGTTTATCGAACGCTGTTAAGTCATCCAGGATAGCCGTGCAGCATCCCATGCTGTCACGTTTCTTCATTAGCTTGTTTGAAGAAGCATGCCCGTGAACGATACATCCAGTAAAACAGTATTGAAGTCGCAGAAAGTGCCTTGCTCTTGGGGATTCAAAATTTTTATCCGTTCATCCAGATCTTGGATGCAGTTCCTGTGCAAGGAACTGGTAATCCGCTCATAGATATGTTAAACTTTTTAAGCATCCAAAATCAACAAGGAGAAGGGCACCAGTACAATTTGACTCTTGGTGTTGCTACATCTCACCGGAAAATCCACTCTTTATATCCTAAGCAACACATGCATCTCTAACAGGTGCAATGTGATTTCTGATTAACCTGGCTCCATCTGCCATCTGAAGCATACAGGTTACGCATTAGCACATAGTAGCAAGCTTCACTGGGATGCAACTCTAGCATTCTTCTTATCGCCACTTCGCCAAGATCAAACCTTGAATAGAGTCCGCATCCATGGAGAAATGCCCCAAACAAGCTAACATCTGGCTGAATTGGCATTCTCTCAATGAATTCCAAGGCCTCTTCAAGTTTGCCAGCACGAGCCAGTAGATTGACCCTGCATGCATAATGCTTCATCGAGGGCTAGAAGTTATAGTCCTTGCAGAGTGAATTGAAATAGCTCCACCCTTCTGCAATCACTCCTGTATGGCTACAAGCTGATAATAAGGTCGTGAAGATTACTTCGTTGGGCTCTAGATGCTTCTCTAACATGTCACTGAAAAGTGCAAGGGAACCTGTACTGTCACCCTGAATTCCATAACTGCTAATCATTGCACTCCACGTGATGGTGTTCTTCTTTCCCATTGCATCAAACAAGCAGATTCAGCATCCCCGCACTTGGCTTAGAAGTTTAAAAGTGCAGAGCCAACATAGATATTTGCAGTTAATAGGCCATCCTTTATCGAGTGAGCATGACGCAATGAACCAACTGGAAGGAAACCAAGGGAAGCGCAAGCTGAGAGGACAAAGACCCGTTTTGGGAATACCCAGAAATAATGGAATTCCAAGCAATCACATTCTTGTCGGAGATTCTTTCAAAGATATAACGAGAATCACTAATCATCCGGCATTTTGCATACATGTCCACCAGAGCATTTCTCACAGTAGATTCCTCCAACCCAAGTTTTATCCCAAGACCATGGATTGACCTTCCCAAATTCAAATTACCTGACTGTACACAAGACGAAAGCACATTTGCAGTAGTTATAGAATTGGGCAAGAGACCAACCCATTTCCAATCCATAAACAACTCCAAGGCCTTGTCGGGATACCCACAATGAGTGTACCCTACAATCATTGCTGTCCACGAAACAAGATCGATCCCACAAAACTCATCGAATATGGAACGAGCATCTCCAATGTCCCCGCACTTGACATACACGTCCAGAAGAGATATCACCAGAAAAGACTTAAGTCCAATACCATTCTTAATCAAATGTCGATGAATCCACTTTCCCTGATGTAAAGATCTTAACTTTGTGCATGCAGTAAGTATGCTTCCTAACGTGAACTGATTTCCTTCGACCAACCCCTCTCTCATCCTATTAAACAAGACCAACCCATCTTCTGGACAATCATTTTGCACATAACCCAACTATCATTGAAGTCCAACAAACCACATTTCTAACAACAACAATCCCATCAAAAACCGCCCAAGAACACTCAATCCATCCACACTTCACATACACATCCACCAAACCTGTCAACACGAAACTATCAGGACTTGCCACCTTAACAATCCGGCAGTGCACCTTCCTCCCCTTATCTAAATCTCGCAACTCACTACAGGCCTTTAACACAATCAAGAAAACAGCGTTATCATGCTCTCTTGCGCACATTCTCATACGATTATAAAACCCTATAACCTCTTCATACAAATTATGCATAAAGTACCACCTTAGCATCACTTTCCACGAATAAAAATCTGGGCTTGGCATTTTATCGAACAGATACCGGGCACACTTGATGTACCCAAATGACCCATATAAACTGATCAATTTTGTTCGACAAAGGAGATCGTCGGCGAGGCCGTGGAGGACAATCAAGCTGTGGACTTTCTTCAGGGAATCGATGTTCCTACACAAAACGACAAGATTAAAACATGGGTTCGAACACCGCGTGCGTCGACGTTTGAGAAAAGTCGGGAGGCTCCGACGGTGGTGATTGGTAGATGGCATGCATCAGAGTCCGCCATTGAAGTAAGGGCGTTTTCTGTATTTGCAGATGTAAGGTGGCGATGAGTTTCTTCATCGTCGTCCTCATCAAATTTCCTTTTGTTTTAATTTTCCCGGAAAATTGTTCAGTGTTTGAAAAGCGGTTGATTCATGGCGGCTGATGCCGTTAAACCACCCCATACGGTTCTTTGTTTTGGCGCGCCCTGACCTTTCGTTTTGCGTTACATTATGGGCCTTGAGAAATTGGTCGGCCCAAAATGTCTGGGCTGGTTCTGAAGCTGTCCATTCCATTTCATCACTAATCATGTTGTGATTAACATATTCTTTTTATAAAACTCTTAACTAACAATTACTTGGGATTATGACATAGTAACGCGATTAGTTTGGATTGTGTCATTTTTTGGAGTTAGACCGTCTCCAATGGAGCTATCAAATTTTATTTTCATAGCTGATGAAACAAAATAACATTTTGTAAACTCTCCTATTTCAGCATCGACGTCAAATTAAAATGTTTTTTTATTTTTTATAAAACCAAGTAGGTTAAAATTTAATAATAAAATATTCAATAGGTGAAGAAAAATAAAGAAATATGTGGGCCCAACATTAAAATAAAACAACAACAAAATTGACGTTGCCTTCAAATTTGGCAGCAAAGTGTAAAATGTCAATTGATGTAGGATTTTGGCATCTCCTTTGAAACAAAAAAAACCACATTTTTACTTATCACAACAGTATGCATTGAATTTTTATGATCTCCTTCGAAAATTGATCTTATATGTCATTCATTTAAATAGTTGCTTTTTAAATTTAATTAATACTAATAAGATTTACCAACAAACAAAATAAGATTTAAGAAAGGGAAAGTTAATCATTTCTGAATAAAATAATTGGAAACATATTCAAACATATCTGCTGCATGAAAATGATGTCCCAACATCCTCGTTTCATAATCACAAACAGGTAATTAGTAATTTAAGACAAAAAATATATATTAAAAGAAATTAACAAAACCCAGTTGAATGAGACCATGGTATCTTCAAGAGACCAATGATTATCCATTTTTTTTTCCTAAACAAACCTATTGGTAGTCAAATGTAATCATAAAACCTTTTACTTTTTGGGTGGGTTTACGAAAATATTAAAATTTGAAATTCAATGAAAATAACATGGGAGTTGAAACTCTAGAATATATTATTGAACGTCAACAAAAAGAGTTATCAAGAACAATTTTATAGAAAGAATACAACGATATAAAATAATAAAATGGCCACGATCGGGAGAATTTGAGTCTAAAATATATTTAAATATTGTGAACAAGATTACGACCATACTAAACAATCACGATTCTCACTTAATGATCGTTTCATTTTCAATTGTTTATTAGGTCGTAGAAAAGGATAATAAAATAATATAAACATGTACCATGCTGAGTACATAAACAATTCAAATTGTCAATTGTTGAATGGTTGAATTCTTGAAGTGTGATTTTGAGTTGGGGGGGGGGGGGGGGGGGGTCGGGTGGGTTTCTTTAGCATTATTATTACTAGAAAATTAAATTTTGAAATTTGTTAAATGAATATATATAAATTTCAAAATTTAATTTTTATCTAATAATAATAAATAATATAGTGAGCATCACAATACTTCATTTGAGAGCGATGAGCAAAATATTCTCAAATAAAAAGAGAAGGGAGTGAGGGCAGGAATACGATTGGTGGGGAGTTTGGAAAGAATATCTATATTTTAATATCCATGTTTAAGATGTAAATATTTCTATTTTAACTTAATAAAATTTATAGAGAAAAAACCAAAATAACAAGGGTGTAGATAGTGAAAGAAAATAACATTACTTAATATTACAATTTTTTTTTTTCACTTTCTAAATAATAAGTCTTAGAAGGATTCTGTAAATGACAAGTTTGATATCAATTTATTTTTTTACCACAGTGGTGGAAATGTGTTGTGCCCTTACATGACGGCAGAGATTGAAACTCCGTCCCATAAGCTTGATCACGAGGGTTCAAATTCGGGTCTTCATCTCACCTTATGGCTAATCTAACTGTAGACATCGAAATTTCGTAAATAAATGCTGACCGATAAATCAAAGTGTCAACGCTCATGTATTACATAAATTTTACACGTAGCGCGTGACTCAACGAAAATTGAAATGAGTTGGAAAAGTCATCAAATAAGACACGTGTCAACACCTGGCAGAAACGACTTATTTCATCTGGGATATTATATTCAAAATTAGGTCTTGGAAAATTCTATAAATACAAGCCCATTTCATTCATTTGGGGGAACCAATTCATATTACACCTTGAAGCTCTGAAGCTCTGAAACTCCGAAGCTCTCAAGCATCCAGGTTCCCGAAGAATCGAGAAAGCTCTCTTCGTTCTTCGTTCTTCCAAGATCAAGCCCAAACGGCCCTTTGGATCAACAATCATCCACCAATTCAAGATCAAGCCCCGACGGCCCTTGAAGAAAGTGTTCTTCGTTCTTCGTTCATCGTTCTTCCAAGATCAAGCCCAAACGGCCCTTTGGATCAACAATCATCCACCAATTCAAGATCAAGCCCCGACGGCCCTTGAAGAAAGTGTTCTTCGTTCTTCGTTCATCGTTCTTTCAAGATCAAGCCCCGACGGCCCTTGAAGAAAGCCCCATCGTTCATCATCCGTTCATCCAAGATCAAGCCCTAACGGCCCCTTTGGATTAACAACGTCGACAAATCCACACATCTAACCGTTCTTCAAGATCAAGCCCAAAAGCCCTTGAAGATCCGTTCATCACTGTTCTTCAAGATCAAGCCCAAACGCCCTTGAAGATCTGCTCATTACCGTTATTCAAGATCAAGCCTCAAACGGCCCTTGAAGAAACATTCATCCTCAAGATCAAGCCCCAACGGCTCCTTGAAGATCCGCTCAAATCCACCTCCAAAGATCAAGCCCACGGCCCTTTGAAGAAACTTCCAACAGTTCATCCAAGATCAAGCCTTGACGGCCCTTGGATCAACGAAATATCCACCAATCAACACCTTACGGAGATCGAATCAGAGGATCAAAATAGAGAGAGATTGTAACCCAAAATCATCAAATACATAATATTTGTTTGTGCGCGTTGTTCTTGTCTCTTTCGTTTCAGGAATTTTCCGTGTTCACAAATTGGCACGCCCAGTGGGACAATCTCTACCTCTCATCTCTTTCTCCGTTCAAGAAATTCGAGCACACTTCCAAAATTAATGGCTTCAAGGAAGGCTCAAACTGTTCCCGCAACTGGCGCAAAGAACAAGAGCGCCCTCGTCGCAATAGGTGTCACTTTAGGCATCACGACTCGAAGCATGGCAAGAGCTACTTCTGCCGCCTCTTCCACCTCTGCATCAACTCTGTCAAGGGAACAAAAGCACCCAAGGCACGAGCCTTTGATCACCTTAGCCTCACTAAGGGCACCAAGGGGGGAAAGCCCAAGGAAATATTCCGAATCCATGCTCTCCGATGCCGATTCAAGCGACAGTTCAGCCATGCAAGTCATGACCATTGGAGCAACTTCAATCGATGAGCAGCTGGCTCAAATGAATGAAGCAATCGCAAGGCTAACCCGAACTGTGGAAGAAAAAGACTTGCAAATTGCAGCACTAGTCAATCGACTAGAGGCACAGGACGGCGATAAACCCGACCCAGAGAATGATCCACTAAAGAGAAGAGATGACGAAGAAGATGAGCCTCAGGTGGAGAAAAACGATGCGAAGCCGGAGCCAGACCAAGCAGCGGCACTCATGGGATCTCTTTCTATCCAGCAGCTGCAAGAGATGATCACCAACACCATCAAGGCACAGTACGAAGGGAGCTCATATACCTCCGGGTTGTACTCAAAGCCGTATTCAAAGAAGATCGACGCCTTAAGGATGCCGATGGGTTATCAACCACCAAAGTTCATGCAATTTGATGGAAAGGGAAACCCGAAACAGCACGTTGCCCACTTCGTTGAAACTTGCAACAACGCAGGAACCGAAGGGGATTACCTCGCCAAGCAGTTTGTGCGCTCGCTGAAAGGAAACGCCTTTGAGTGGTACACAGACCTAGAGCCTGAGTCCATCAACAACTGGGAGCAATTAGAGCGGGAATTCCTCAACCGCTTCTATAGTACCCGCCGTACTGTGAGCATGCTAGAACTAACGAGCACAAAGCAGTGGAAGGACGAGCCAGTCATTGACTACATCAACAGATGGCGCACTCTAAGCCTCGACTGTAAAGACAGGCTCTCGGAAACCTCTTCAATCGAGATGTGCATCCAAGGCATGCAATGGGGTTTGCAATACATCCTTCAAGGCATTAAACCGCGGACCTTCGAGGAATTGGCCACTCGCGCCCATGACATGGAGTTGAGCATTGCCCATCATGGGAAGAAAGAACCGATCGCCGACTACAAGAACGACAAAGTTCTTGGGACAAAGGTGGAAAAGGTTACATGGAAACCCACCAAGGAAGCGATGACGGTCAACACAGCTCCCGTCAAAATCTCCACACGAGGCAAGGCGATTCAAGCCGAAGGCTTTCGTGATCAAGAGATGCGTAGACGCACTTTGAAGGAGCTTGAGGAGAAAACTTATCCATTCCCCGACTCTGATGTGGTTGCCATGTTAGAAGACTTGCTGGAAAAGAAGGTGATCGGCTTGCCTGAGTGCAGACGGCCAGAAGAGATGAATCGTACCGACAGTCCAAGATACTGTAAATTCCACCGCTTCATCAGTCATCCGACAGAAAAGTGCTTCGTGCTGAAAGATCTCATCATGAAGCTGGCTCAGAAAGGAATCATCGAGCTAGATCTTGACGATGTGGTGAAGTCAAACTATACCACTTTCACTTCTGGCTCTTCCGACTCAAAGTTTTCACCTCAACCGCTGGGGGCATCCTCCAAGACAAGCAAAGTTGAAGGATGGACTCAAGTCACTCCTAAGAAATTGCACAAGAAGCATACGTCTCCTCCACATGTTCGCCAATCGGAAAGGGGGCAAAGCAGCTCTGGTCAACCTTCAAAGCAACGTGAACGTGTTGAAGATGATCAAATTTCGACACATAGATCGTCCATCCCCATCACGATGCGCGATTTCTTGCCCGAAGACTTCTTCAATCACGCGGTCAAAGCTCCTTGCTATGAAAATTGTGAGGAACGCCTCTCCCGGATTGCTTGACAAAATTCACAAAAGCTCCTTGCCTGCATGAGCCTAAACTGCATGGCACAAATGCTCCTTGTTCGCACGAGCCTAAACTGCACGAACCAAAGCTCTTCACCGGCACGAGCCTAAACTGCATGGCACAACGCTCCTGGTCTGCACAAGCACAAAAGGCGACACCAACGCTCCTTGTCTGCACGAGCTGAAACTGCAACACGGCACCAAATGCTCCTTGTCTGCACGAGTTAAAACTGCAAACGACACCAACACTCCTTGCCTGCATGAGTTAAAATTGCAAACGGCACCAAAAAAAAAAAAAAAAAAAAAAAAAAAAAAAAATGTATTTTTGAACTACGTTTTGACTTGATCTCTTTCTTTGGAAGGGTACGTAGGCAGCTTGAATATTCAATTTCAAGTTCAGTCACATCAAAAAAAAAATTAAAAAATTAAAAAAATGTTTTATTAAATAGAGTCAATTTTATTACAGAAAAAAAAATAAATAAAATACATATGTTTTATGTATTAAAATAAAAAATAATAATAATAAAAAATAAAAAAAATAAATACAGATTCCTTTTGTATACATACATACATATATATATATATATGTATATATATGTATATATGACCTCTATCCAGCCCATCAAAAAGGGGTCATCCAAACTCAAAAGGAAGCTATCCAGGCCCAAGTGACAGCCTCCAAGCCCAGGCTTCCCTCTCAACAACACCAGGCCCACCGGTGCTCTTCCTCAAACAGGCCCCGAAGACCTTGAAGCCAAGCCCACCGTGATGGTGTTCATCACCGATGCCATCTGCTCCATTCTCCTCATACAATTCTTGGTCGGAATAAAGGGCAATAATTTCCTCTTCTCTTTGAGACCACCATCCGCTTCTCGTATCAGTTCCCAATTCTTCTTCCCTCGCAAACCCTAATTTTGAAGCTCAGGAGCTCCGATTTCCGCAGATATGGCGAGATGTGCTGAGGGAGAACGCGAGGAAGAAGTTCGAGAAGGCCCGATTCGAGATGGATCCGGAAGTTATAACGCGACTACTCATCGGCGATCATGATGCGGTGCAGTCGGCGATAGATGAGCTCGCCGAGAAGCAGCGACAGCAAATTCAACAGAAGCGCAGGAGACCCAGTCTGCGCTTGAGACGCTGATGAATGGCGACTGGGTGATGACTGGAGAACCGGAGCAGAGGCCTACCTCGTCAATTCAGAAGGGACACCAGATCCATTTCCTCTCTCTCTAGACACCCTTCGTGCTCTCCGCCTTGGCCTCGCCTCTGCCGTCGTGGTCTCGCCGCCATCTCCGACATCGCCAAATATTAAGACCACCTACACGCATTCCGAGACGACATGGAATCTCTCGTCCTCAACGAGCCACCCTCATCCAACGACCTCCCTATGACTATGGCGCCTGCAATCAGCGGCGAGATCTCGCAGATCCACCACCAGAAGCACCACCTGGCTTACATCACCAACTGCAAAAAATCGATGTCGGCGGCGATCCAATGGACGACGGTCGGGATGGTCGCCACCTGGTACGGCTCCAACATCGGTATCCTGCTTCTAAACAAGTACCTGCTCACGAACTGCGGCTTCCGGTTTTCGATCTTTCTGACGCTCTGCCACATGACGGTTTGTTCGGTGCTCAGCTACGTCGCCATAGCTGTGATGAAGGTGGCCCCATTGCAGAGCTTGAAGTCAAAGGTTCAGTTAGCCAAGATCTCCGGGCTCAGTGTCGTTTTCTGCTTCTCCGTCGTTTCCACTCCTTTGCTGTCTCAACAGCTTCTCCTTCATTTGTCTTCCAGTGCTTTGCAAATGTTCTCAGAAAGCGGATCATCAGGATTTGGAGTACTCAGAAGTGCTTGAATGCTCAGCAATACTGTCTGGATTTGAAGGGCTGGACTCCATTTGTCTTTCAGAATATCGAGGCATATCCTCCCAAGCTTGTCAATGTTAGGATGATATATTTTTGTCAGGAAACGGACCTTTGGAGGTGCCATTGGATATTCTTCAGGAGAAGCACTGATTCCAGGAGCTGGTTCGCTGAGAAGCCTCTGCGTCTCCTTGATAATTCTTCTCGGAAGATTACTGTTCGCCATCAAATCTCTTATTCTTCTCTTGAGAGTTGGAGGACTCCAGAAGCCGAAGACTCAGAAGCTCTCTCTCTCTCTCTCTGTGAAGATCAGAAGCTGAGAAGAAGCTGAAAGCCAAAGGGACCAACAAAACGGGGGAAATCTGGTCAACAGCTTTTGCTAATAGGGAATAATGCGGAGAAGTTATAAAATTTCAGTTTCTCGATCGGATGTTGAACAGCATCGCCATGAGCAGCTTCACCTCCTGGAATCTTCTCGCAAGCTTGCCGTGCTCCATCTTCTTCGTCTTTAGCTCACCCACGGTAACATCAAGACCACCCAACAGCCGCGTCACCTTCGAGCTTGTTCCGTGATAAGTCTATGCTGCCCATCCAACTTCCTCCATGCTACCCCCTCGTCTTCATCTCTCGAGTCACGGCGGAACACTGCAAACAAGCTCCTTCTTCCTCCGCGACGGCAGGCAGGCTATGCAACGGGTCTGCAGTGGCTGTGCTCGGTGGCAGTGCAACGGGTGTACAGCGGCTGTGCTCTGTGGCTGTGCTCAGTGGCAGTGCAACGGGTGTGCAATGTCTGTGCTTAGTGGTTGTGCTCAGTGACAGTAGTGGTGGAGCGTCTTCCTCTGCACCTCCGCCTTGGCCGCTGCCTTTGAATGAGATTGACAAAAACAAAGTTTGTCAATACACACCCAAAGACCTCCTCCGTCTCTTGCCTCGCAGCTGCCAACAACTTCAAAGACCGCTGTCAAACGACTAGCCGGCCGAGAAGCTCTTCCTCAAACTCCAGCTCTCCGTCCGTCTTTGTCCTTCCCTACAAATCCCTCCGCCAAGCATCTTAATTTATACAGAAAGAAATACAATTAAAAAGGGTGGTGGTGCATCTGGCACCACGTGAACAAAGAGGAATGGTGGATCAAAGATGGGGTACAACCCCATGGCAGATCAAAAGTTTCTGGTGGTGCATGGGCACCATGTGCAGAAAGAAAGAAAGCAAGGGAAAAAAAAATATATATATAAATAAATAAATAAACATAAAAATAATAATAATAATTAAAAAAAAAAAAACAAAAAAACAAAAAACAAATGCATAGAGAGAAATAGAAGGTCCATTTTATTTATTTTTCTGAAAATTATACATAAATTAAAAAAAAAAAAAATCAAATCAAATCAAATTTACAAGAGGGGATATTCAAGGACGATCAGGTGGCGCCTCACAACTCGGCAGAGCTCCAGGAAGAGAAGGCGTCGGATGTTGGCTGTTTGAAGCCTCAACAGTCGGTACAGCCCCAGAAGACGAAGGTAAATGCTGCTGGAACAAACCCACAAACCTCCGATGATCAAGTAAGATCTGACCATCAGATTCCTGCATCAGGTCAATTTTCCTCTTCATGTTTGTGGCATAGTTGTGTGCAAGCTTGTGCAACTGTTTATTCTCATGCTTGAGCCCTCTGATCTCCTGTTTGAGACTCATCACTTCAGCCGCCAACGATTCAACTTGACGGGTTCGAGCAAATAGGCGTTGGGCCATGTTGGACACAGAACCCGCACACTGCACACTTAGAGCCAGGGACTCCTTAACAGCCAACTCATCAGACCGCCTGGAAAGTAGTCTGTTATCTTTGGGAGTGACAAGGTTCCGGGCCACCACCGCAGCGGTCATATCATTCTTCATCACCGAATCCCCAACAGTAAGAGGACCAGTAGGGGATATGAATGATGGGCGCCATATGTTATCTGGGGAAGAAGGGACTACCTCTTCACCAAGGTTTAAATCAAAACGACGGTCGGAGGGTCCAGACATTTTCAAAGTGTTGAAGGAAGAAGAGATCGGACAAATCAAGATCTTAGAAGTACAAGAGGGGAGTTTTCACAAGCGAAAATTCAAGTGTGTTTTGAAACGAACTGCATGCCTCTATAAAAATCAGCACTCGACGGGATTTCAGAGATCGAAGAGGCGAGCTCAGAATTCGAAGAGGCCATTCAAAAATCGAAGAGGCAAGCTCAGAAATCGGAGAAGCATCTTGCTTTTCCAGACGTGTCGGCACTCGTCACGCGCAAACTCAGCTTTGCGGAAATCACGAGTAATTTGTCGAAGCGCCAATCCCAGATATCGAAGAGGCGCCAGTCTTTTTCAGTCGAGTCATCACCTGTCATATGCACACTCAACTTTGCGCAAATCACGGGCAATTTGTCGAAGATTTTCGGTGAAGGAGAAAGCACGTGAAATTTTACTGTTCAATCACGCGTTAGTTGCCAACACGAGTGAAAGAATAGTACCTCTACAGGTATTAAAAAACTTCCTATAAACTGTCCACCTTCACCCTACATAGTAAGGCAGACATACATAACATTTCTTCATCTCCAAAAATGCTTTCCCAACGAAACCTCTCGAGTCATTCAGTGTTCCTTATTCCTTGGGGTACCTCTGCAAGCCAATGACTCTAAGGCAAAAGTATCTCATATCACCAGGGTAGAGAGCAAGAGTATCTCATATCATGCGTTCTCCCTGTCCTTTCCTTTGTCCTTGTTCTTACCTACAAAGACAAGGATAAAGAAAACAATATGCCGGAACTTTCACTCAAACTCGGGTAAGGAACCGACTGCTTGGAACCCTTCCCTGATTGCCTACCTAGCACTGCTCTCGAGTACTCGTTTCGCACTGCTGCTGTACTTCCAAAGAAGCTGCCACATCTGCCTGGAGAACAGATAAGGCAAGTGAAAATGATACCTTGCAGCATGTGGAGACAAAGTGCAGAAGGAACAAGGAGAGAAGAATGTGGTCTGCACAGTCAACTCAGCAGAAGGAGTCCGAACTGAGGAACTCGAGAAGCTGCCATATCTGCCTGAAGAAACAAGCAGAGAAGAATGCAGCATGCACAGCCAACTCGGCAGAAAGAGTCTGAGATGAAGAACTCGTTTTGACCCTCAAATTCTTGGGTCGACTTACTAGGCGTTGTGGGCTGCACGTGTCGATTCACCACCCTTGAATCGAATCCTTAAAGATCAAGTCACCAACTGGAAGAAAAGCCCATCAATCTTGAAGATCATACCGTTGACCAAACTGCTCAGGTGTGAATTAGAAAGATTGAACAAAGAAACAGGTTGTCACCTTCACCTCGTGCCTGCTTGTCATGTGTTCGAGTCAACCTTCAAGAATCAAGCCTCAACGACCCTTGAAGAAGTTTCCGGCCAAATTCAAGATCAAGCCTCGACGGCCCTTGAGGAAATCACAAGTCCGATTCAAGATCAAGTGTCTACCACCCTTGAATCAAAACCTAGTTCAAGAATAAGCTGTGGAAAATCAACAATTGGAGGAATCTAGAAAATCCTTCAACCCAGTTCAAGATCAAAGCTGTGGAACAAATCGCAACAAAATACGTGTCGATTCACCCACTACCAAAGCCAAAGATCATCTACCACATGAAGCTCCTTGTGGTCCAATTTCAACCTTCAAGATCAAGCCTCGACGGCCTTGAAGAAATTTCAAACAACAATTCAAGATCAAGCCTCGACGGCCCTTGAAGAAATTTCAAACAACAATTCAAGATCAAGCCTCAACGGCCCTTGAAGAAATCTCAAGCCCAATTCAAGATCAAGCCTCAACGGCCCTTGAAGAAATCTCCAGCCCAATTCAAGATCAAGCCTCGATGGCCCTTGGATCGACATCTACAGTAAGGGACTTCAAAACGCATCTCCTACACGTGACAAGCACATGTATGCGACGTGCCTTGAAGTGGGGGCATTTGTAGACATCGAAATTTCGTAAATAAATGCTGACCGATAAATCAAAGTGTCAACGCTCATGTATTACATAAATTTTACACGTAGCGCGTGACTCAACGAAAATTGAAATGAGTTGGAAAAGTCATCAAATAAGACACGTGTCAACACCTGGCAGAAACGACTTATTTCATCTGGGATATTATATTCAAAATTAGGTCTTGGAAAATTCTATAAATACAAGCCCATTTCATTCATTTGGGGGAACCAATTCATATTACACCTTGAAGCTCTGAAGCTCTGAAACTCCGAAGCTCTCAAGCATCCAGGTTCCCGAAGAATCGAGAAAGCTCTCTTCGTTCTTCGTTCTTCCAAGATCAAGCCCAAACGGCCCTTTGGATCAACAATCATCCACCAATTCAAGATCAAGCCCCGACGGCCCTTGAAGAAAGTGTTCTTCGTTCTTCGTTCATCGTTCTTCCAAGATCAAGCCCAAACGGCCCTTTGGATCAACAATCATCCACCAATTCAAGATCAAGCCCCGACGGCCCTTGAAGAAAGTGTTCTTCGTTCTTCGTTCATCGTTCTTTCAAGATCAAGCCCCGACGGCCCTTGAAGAAAGCCCCATCGTTCATCATCCGTTCATCCAAGATCAAGCCCTAACGGCCCCTTTGGATTAACAACGTCGACAAATCCACACATCTAACCGTTCTTCAAGATCAAGCCCAAAAGCCCTTGAAGATCCGTTCATCACTGTTCTTCAAGATCAAGCCCAAACGCCCTTGAAGATCTGCTCATTACCGTTATTCAAGATCAAGCCTCAAACGGCCCTTGAAGAAACATTCATCCTCAAGATCAAGCCCCAACGGCTCCTTGAAGATCCGCTCAAATCCACCTCCAAAGATCAAGCCCACGGCCCTTTGAAGAAACTTCCAACAGTTCATCCAAGATCAAGCCTTGACGGCCCTTGGATCAACGAAATATCCACCAATCAACACCTTACGGAGATCGAATCAGAGGATCAAAATAGAGAGAGATTGTAACCCAAAATCATCAAATACATAATATTTGTTTGTGCGCGTTGTTCTTGTCTCTTTCGTTTCAGGAATTTTCCGTGTTCACACTAACATTTAACTTATTAACGTCATCACTCGACTAAAAAAAAAAAAAAGAACTTTAACGAAAAGCTCTCGGTACTGTTCACTTTAACGAAAAACCACATTTTTACACTAAAAAGTCAATCCTGGTACTATTCACTTTACCTTTTATTTTGTCCTTATCGTTAAAACTCAAAGTTTTCAAGCCATTTTCATTAGTTTTCTTAAAAAAAAATCATTGTAAAATGATATTTACAAGAATAATAGAGCATGATGGAGAGAGGGTGGTGGGATTTTGTTTGGTTGACACGCGAGATCTTGACTAGATGATTGGGACAAAGAGAGTGCAGAGATTGAGGTAGTAGTCACTGTACCAGCGAATCAAATCCACTCAGTCTCAGATGACGACAGACAACAGTCCCATTCAATGATTTAATCATTCATTCCATGTTCCATCTCACTCTCTCTCTCTCATTGCTGCAGCGCGTCGTACAACCCGAAAGATCTTCTCCCTTCCGCACACGCTCGCTCTCTGTCAGTCCATGAAACATGTCCTCCCCACGCGCCTCATTTCGCGTGCTTCTTTTTCTTACGTTTTCTTTGGTTGAGAACTTCTCATACAAACAATAATAATTTCTTTTTAGGACGTCAATTCATTGGCCACAAATAAAAAAAAAAAAAAAAAAAAAAACATTACATTTTTATTTTTATTAGGTTTTTTAATCAAAATAATTCTTAAAATTTTCATAACTTCTCACAGCAATTATTGAAATCTTTCTGAATTTTTTTGTCATTAATCATTTTGATCATTTGCTAAAAATCTCGATTAAATACAATAAAATTGACAACAATACCCAATACCTTGAACTTTTGTCAAATCATTTTGGCTGTTGTTTATTAAATTGATAGTATTTTTGTTATTTTCGTCTTTTTTAATAAAAATTCATGGAATGACCAAATGGTTGATGGTGGACTAACTCAGATACCACTTCCTATTGATTTCAAATCTCAATGACCTAAGTACTATGGTCTTATGGTATTCCTCTTCACTTGAAAGTGAGAGGTTTAGGTTAGAATCTTGTGGATGACAAATTCAATACCAAATTAGATTGCACATTTTGTGGCTTAGCAAACTCCATCTCCCTCTAGCGTAAAAATATCGATGTACTAAAAAAAAAAGTTATGCAAATCTTAGAAACCATTTTGACTAAAAATATCTTTTTATTATTAACAAGCGTGAAATTTTCTTTTTATTGTGAATAAGTAAATTACAAAGTAAGTCTACATGTATAACAAATAAAGATATTGTCAAATTAAATGATATTTCAAGTTTTTGTATAATTAATAAGAGTCAGTAGTCCATACGTTTGCGAAAAACTATTCTTAACGTAATTCTTATATTTTCGTCAATATGGCATAAAACCTTATTTTGTACAAGTAATTATTTGATCAATGAGGTTGTATGAGTTATTTTTTGTTATATCTTGTGAAGTAACTGAAAAAAAAATTACGAGGTTTGTTATTATTATTATTATTATTTTTTTGCAAAATGTTAAGGAGACTCTCTCAAAAGTAGAAGAGGCCTTCTCATATTTTTAGAACAATATTTTATAATGTTAGCACGAGAATTGAAGTTAATCTGACATGTGACAGATACGAGAGTCTCTTTAACATTTCTCGTTTCTATAAGAAAAAAGTTAATTATACAAATATTCTTTGAGGAATGCTAAGATGACTTATCTCAAAAGTGAAACTCTCGTTACTCATTACAATCTAGTGATATTCTTTTTCACTTGTAAGTGAAAGGTCTTAGGTTTAATTTTTACCAAAGAAGAATTTGAATCACATTATTATGATTAGTTCATTATGAAGCTCAGCCCACTCTCCCACCTCTTACTGTAGATAATATCGTTGTTAAAAAAAAAAGTGGAATTCTCTACAGACTCTTTGTCACCTCACAGTTAACGTCAATTTTTATGTCAACATTATAAACAATCATGCCAAAACATAAAGTGTCAAACAATCATAAAAAAATTCAATTTTAAGGTCTCCTTAACATTTCTCATGTTCTCTTGGTATCTTAATAATGAAACAAACTTTTCAACTGCTTTATAACTAAAAAAAAAGAAGAAGATATGAGGAGGGAGAGGAGGTGGTTGGATAAAGTAATAGGTTGGCAAAGATTGCATCGAACACGCCAAATGCCAATTCTTGTTGGCTTTCTTTTGTCTTTTTATTTTTATTTTTCATGCTTTTCGGTCCAGAATATTTATTTATTTGATTATTTCACCTTTGTCAATGCTTTTGCAAAGTTAAACGAAGCTTATTGGTGGGGGCATGTTTGGCCAAAAGCCTTCCCAAATTTCTGCAAAAAGTTAGACAATGAACTAAAAACCGCTTTCCTCATTCGCAAACAAACAAGGCACCTCATGTGGCTACCTGTAACCCACCCCTTGTTTTACACGTTTATGTGGCAACAACATAATAAAATGGATCAAAATATCAAATATCCACTTCATTTCATACTACAGTTTCGTAATATTTTTCTTTACGTATTGAGACAAGTTTTAGATTCGATTTTTAACGTCGAGTTTGATACAAAGTTATTATTAGCCTATTATGCGACTTAGTGGTGAAAATGAATCCCACATGGCATCTTTTATTACAGTTGAGTGTTTTTTCTCCTTTTTTTCTTTTCGCCTTTTGTATTGGTGGATATAGTGTTTGTACTAGTAATTAGCTACTATTGTAGACCGAGGTGTAGCCAAGTTGGCTAAAAAATGCGCTCCCGCCTCTGCACCCTAGTTCGAATTTCCTTTCTTCGAACTTTGAGGTTCGGATCGGATTAAAGAAGAGTACTGGTTTGAATAAACAAAAATCAGAAGCAGCACATTTACATCCGAGATAAATGATAAAATCACATCTCAATTCCCCAAAGAGAAGCACAAAAAGAACACTGGTATCTATCCGGGAGTAAAATTTATGCAACATTATTTATGAAAAATACAAAGATGGTAGCACCCAAAGACAGAAAAATAAAACCAGCCCAGACTTTGGGCTAAGAAATGTACAGAGGGCAGTCAATCCCCATGACAACCTCAAGCCCCTGCAGCCACAGAAACAACCACCCTAATTGTTCTCTATAGAAACTCAATAAGTTAAAATCCTTGTCCCATTGTTTAGGTTAAAGGAACGGATGATGCGAGATTATTACCTGCCGCGCATCTCTGTCTACGGGGCCTTCTGGTCGTTTTACCCCAACCGGTTAGGCTTCTATCTTCCAGTCCCATTTCGGTATTATTAAGCTGCTGTACCAGCGGAGCGCAAGCTGGGATAGTTTCCACAGTGGGAGAGGGATTCACCACTGCTCGTCGCCTGCCCCTACCACCACCGTTTCTTGTTGAGTTTCTCCTGGTTAGTCCTGACTGCCATGAATGGCCTGTTGCCCGCATTAACCCTCCAAATGTCTGGAGATCTTCAGTCACTTCGTGCCTTGACAAGGAAGCAAGACCAGGAAGGATATCCCTTTGGAAGTCCCTCCGCTGCCTCCCTCTCCTTGACTGGCCTTTTCTGGGTGGATTTGGTAGTAATGTGTTTCCTGTTTCTTCCAGCTTCAAGTTTTCTGGAACCAGAGGCTTAGGCATGTAATCTTCTTCCCTGGTCTCTCTCAGTTTCAAAGTCACGAATTCAAAGTAATCAAACGCGTCTGATAAAGATTCATCATTATCATCGCCATCTTTGCCTCTCGCAACAATGTCAAACTTGCTCTCAAGATCATTCCCACAAGTAGAAGCTATCTCCACAAACCACAGAAGGGGGTCAGTTGAAGAAGCTTCGGGTGGACTGCAAGAGGATTCATCAGTATGATTGTGGGGACCAGTTGATGAGATGGCAACTATTGCCTCCGCTGCTACTCTCACAAGTTCCTCTTGAGGAGGTTCAGCTGGGTGTTGTAGTGGTGCTAAAGGCATTGCTTTCTGCTTTTCAGCAGATGCTTCCACAAGGCTGACACTATCATCAGCCTCCGGAACAATGGGGGCTTCCAAATCTAATCCAACTGTGATCTTCACACTGGTGCTTGGAGCAGAAGATTTCAAAGATTCTTCATCATCACTGACACACGAGTTCAAATCGATGACATGTCTGACACTTGCAACCTTCATATCTATTCTCTCTTCCACAACTACAATTTCTGATACATTCTGTGTGGCCAAGTCAGGAGCTGAAGGATCGCAGGGCAAGTTGATATCCAGTCCTCTGTATCTCTTATTATTTTCCACAGACGGGGAGGTAAGAGAATAGGACTCGTTCTTAGCATTATGAGGCTTTTCAAAAATAGGAAATCCAAGAAGTTTTCTCTTGCACGGGCTGTCACCAAGTTCGGTCCTTCTGGCCTCAATGTCATTCTCGCAAGGAACTGATTCTATGTCCTGAGCAAAAGTTTGATTTAAATCGTGCACACCAGTCTTTGAAACTCTGCCTGCATTGGCAAACTCATTCTTAGAAGAAGGCTTGGCTCTTAGCCACGGCAAAGCTGCAAGATGGTCCTCATGCTTTTGTTCTACCCCTACGATCTTAAGACCTTGCTGGGGTATTTCCTCATCGGATGAGCTATTTGAAAGCACTACATTTAAGTTTACTTCCTTTGCAAACTTCACATCCTTGCAAGTTGAACCCTTGTAGTGCACTGCTGAACCCTGACTCCTCAAGTGCTCAGATCCTCCATTGTGATCGTTACTGCTGCTCTGATAGTCGTAGCTGAGAGACGGGAAGCGAACTAGTTCCTTAGATCCCGAAGATGAACCACGGTGAAACCCATTTTGGTATGGTACTTCACTTCCAGAACCATGGTTAGAACTAGAATTGCTGTTGAGATACCACCTATCTCCAAAAATCCCATTGCTCTGAACTGATGACTGGGAACTCTTGCTCAAGATAGCAGATGAGGGAAAACACGGGTGAGTTTGAACTGATAACGGCTTTTGGCTTACGCCACTGCCTGGCTTTTCCGACGATGGAACCGAGCGAGTCCACGACCTGGCCACATCCGAGGAAGGAAGAATGGGATGATATGGACTTAGCATATGAGAAGCCACAAAATTGTTCGGATGCTTATTATTGGAAATTTCATGATTTCTTTCCGAATCCTCCACACCACAAACTGTCCTCTCTCTCCACAAGTCCACCTTGCTTTTATCAGTCAGATAGAAAGCAGTTTCATGAACATTGTTAATAGAACCTTGCATTGGCTGGGACGATATCGGCAACCTTTCTGTTTGGAGACATTGGGAAACAGTTTTAAGGTTGCTTTTACTTTGCCCTGTAATACAATACACGAGAGCTGGAATTAACTTTTATAATGGAAAAGATCTATAACAAGAAATGCTGCATTCTCAAAGCCTAGCCGAATGGCAACATAGCCCATAACAGGTGCCTAAAGATTCACCAACTACGTGCATGGTCAATTATGAAAGAATGAGATGATCCCGCAGCTCTGAACACTAATGTAAGTTGTTCAGATTAATCCTATTTATAAATTTGATTTCTTTATCAATTTCTTTGAAACAATCTAGAATATACTATAATCGCACATATGAATACTAAAGCAAAAGGAAATGCAGATGTCATAAAGGACCAACTTAAAGTTTCACCAAACTTCATGTATACCTGCTTCAAGAACATGGGAAAACCACCCTTTTACACTTCCGTTCCCCAAATGTATGTTGTTCAGGATCACCTTATCACTTACATGATGAGAGTTGAGTGATATTTCCTTTGGCAAACCTGAAAGCTGCGACCTCGACTTAGCAGCCTGATAGGGGCCCTGAATCTTTCCTTGATAAGAGTCATGGCCCAGAGGATAAGCGTATTCTGAAGCATTTGTTTCTTCAACTTGAATAGGCTCATTCAAGTCAGCCAAACCATTTGTGCTCCTCAAACATGTATCAGATCTTGAAACACGTCCTTCGCAATCTGTCTTCGCACCTTCACCAAAAAAGAGCTTTGCACTACCCTCGAGTGCAGTTTTACAATTTTTATTCGGCTGACAACTAGGTGTGCCAGAAACTTTCTCATCAGTGAACTGCTCCCCTTCGTCAGAATCATCGTACACATCAGCTGGAAGTTGAAGATCAAACATTTTTTTCCTCACTTTTGTGGGTCTCAACTCCATCACCTCAACATCTTTCGAACTAATCCCATTTTGGTATGGAAACAAACCAATTTTTTGGTTGTTTCCTTTGACAGCACTAGATGGAGAATGGGTACCTTCAACACCTGGAACCAATGGTCCAGCATTAACAGAGTTTACCAAAGGAAAGCTGGAATCATGCCATTTCCGAGCATCTTCAGATGTAATTTGAGATGCTAAGGGACTTGACGACAATGATGTTTCCATGGGTATCTGGTTTCTATGAAGTTCTTTCCTTTTTATTTCATCCATCAAGTCCCTTTGAATTCTGTACAGCCGGTGAAGTTCACTCACCTGGAAGACATGAAAATTCATAAATGTTCAAGTTCCTACTATATAGAGTAGAATAATAATTTAGTAAACAGCGTTTGGATTCAATCAGTCAATATCCCAACTTAAGGTCCTCCAAATATAGAATTCAATTAATATACAAAGATATCCAATTGACAGAATCACGAAGAATTGGTAAAGGTTTGAGAAATATTGTATGATAAGAAAGTAAGTACCTGCTTCTTAAATGTGGCCTCGTGCTCAAGCATGGTCTGCTTGACTACATCCTTATCATACCCTGGAAAAGCATCACTCGTGGCCCTCGGCAAGAAACCATTGCAATACTGCCTGTTTGACAAGGTTTTATCTCCATAATATAAGGGCCAGCTACAATTGTTTGGATCCTCGTTAAGATCCCTCACTGAGTAAAACCCGGGCATGTAGCTTTTGCACTCCATTTTTGTTCCCATTCCTAGAAAAAGAAAACAGTAAAGAAATATTTCAGTGACAAAATTAAGGCATACCAAACAGGGAAACTGATGGACTATACAAGGAAAATGATATCAAGTACATGTCAAAGAATCCTATTTAGCAGAACTACTCATCCTGGCTCTTAATATGACCGGAGAGGGAAATGAGTTTCGGTTATATACAAGAAACAACAATCTTCCGTGCAGTGTAACACACTAGCTTGAATAAGAAAGATGCTTTGATTTAACTCATAAGAACTACTAAATCATCCACATTCCCACCCTGAAATAAGGTGGGACGAACGGAATGACAACAGTGCTAACCACTCAAGCAAGTTGGTACAAACTAGAACACAAAGATGAGGAAATTCTCATGCAAAAATCAGCGCAAGGGCCAACAAAGCAACGTGGTTTGCTTTCACTACGGCTAAACTGAGAACCTAATGTTTCTTGAAACAAATTACATGAATTCCATATTCACCGAGAACTGTCAGAGTAATGCAAGTGATTGCTACACAAAAAGGCCTCCAGACATTCTTGAGTTCTGTAAACTATAGTTGAAAACTTGGCAGTGCCTCAAATATGAAATCACTAGTTCAAGCTACTATCTAAAGTCTATTTTATGAATCACGTCACCCAAAATAGAAAATTTTGCATGCTTGAGAGCCCCAACTATAAATATCACTGCGCTTCAGCTGAAAATTTAACAAACGCTTTTGTCCCCTCGTAGACTTTGAATGCTATCTAGAACAAAAATCCAACATACTGCTGCTTTTCGACCAGAAAAACATAATGCTGCTAAGAGAGCAGGGATCCACATCTGTCGTTTACAGCTTAACCGGAAATATAAACCAAACCAGCACATGCACAAAGAGTTTCACAACCTCAAGTAGCATTCTTTACAGCATAACCGGAAATATAAACCAAACCACTCAATTTACAAAAGACACACACAAGTGAACACTTAATATGATTTCAAATCAGTGATGTCATCTATAACGAACTAGAACCCATTGCGTTTAATGGGTATCGATCCAACCAAAATGGAATCAACCCACAGCAGAAACCTCAATGAATCAACAACAATAGAAACTAAATTTATTATTCCCTTCAATCTCAAGCCTAATGGATGCGAGCTTCAAGAAAACAAAAGAGGTATCTTTAACTGATGCAATTCGAAGCAGACACAAAAAGGCCAAAAAGCTGAAAGAAAATAAGCAATAACTAGAGACAAGCTTTCACAGCATCACCAAACCAGAGTGAAATTTGAGGGGAAAAGCCCAACATACTGGAACTTTTAGAAATCATATGTTAGAGAATTGAACTTTGCAATAAAAGTTAATTAAACAGATCTGGAAAAATTGCAGACTACAGAAACCCAGAAATTACAGTAACCAAGTCTAAAATTACCCACAGACACACACAAAAATTCTAATTTTCCATCAGACCAATCAACAAAGAAAAGAACCTGAAAACTTGCAATGAGGAAACAAATGCACAAACCCATAAACCCAAACATTCAACCCATAAATCCCAACAATTTACCCAAACTTGATACTGAATTTGAATTTACCCAATTCATCAAATCACCCAAAAAAACTATCTGAATTCAGAAAATTCAATTTACCCAGAAAGCAGATAAGAATTTTACCTCAGACCCACATCCTATTTTGTTCACCTCTCCTCCTCAAAACATCATCCCCAACAGATTGAATCATTCAGAAGAAGCTTTTCACGCGGTGGAAAATTCACACTAAAAAAAAAATAGCAAAGCAGCTGAAAACTAAAATTGTATATCTGAAATTATACAAAAACCAACAAAGTGGGTGCTTTTGCAAACACCATTCAGGAAGCCTAGATCGTCATCAGGTTGAAGAAAAGGAGGAGATTTCGATCTGATGGGCCACACACACACTCTCTCTCTCTATCCCCCTCTCTCTCTAACAAAAAAAGAAAGCACAGAACTTTAGAGAGAGAAAGAGTTTTTTTTTTTCTTAGAGAGAGAGATCCCAGATAAGAAATCTTCACACAAACAAAAGACCTTCTAAGAACAGTGACATGGAATTTGTCAACATCCGGTCTCTTTTTATTCTCTGCTTTTTCTTCACTTCTCCCTCTCTCTCTTTATTTTTTTTTTTCTCCATCAATATTTATACCAATAATATATATATATATATATAGGTTTTCCAGGAAATGAAAAGAAATGGGCATTTCTAGATTCTCTCCACCTTCCTTGCTTTTGGTACGGATATTAAAAAATATTATGAAACAAGTCTTGGTAGACTACATAGCAGATTAAATACATATAATATATATATACACACACACCTATAATATATATATTATATGTAGTAATATATGCAACGCCTGCATTACTGCAACAGCAGGAGGCACACCAAAGCTTTCTGAGCCCGGGTTTGTTAAAAAAAACACTGATTAATTAACACAAAAAGCACTCGGATTTTTCCATTTTAAGCAGTGATTAATCGGTTAATCCCAGCAGACAAAATGCGGGTCCCCCTGGTACTGTGGCAAGGATGAGGTTTCCTGAGGCTTTAGGAGCAAACAAATGCCCTTCTGGGTACATTTTATTTACGAAAACGGGATTTTTGACGCTTCTGCTGTTTGGCATTGATTGGCCGGTCCTCTGTTTTTTCTTGCAACAGCGAGTTTATTTGGTTATTTGAGAGAAACCCCAGAAACTGTGTACCTCGTTGAAAAAAGCAGATAGTGTAGCCTCTGCCACGTGGCTTTTTTGGAGCAAATCTTGAATTGCACGACGAGTGTGCCAGGTCAATTAGGAATGCTAATCACTTTATTAATTACAAGCTAATTAATCATGATTTTCTTCGTTTTACCAAACTAATCATTATAGAAGGTGAATTTATAGAGAGATTTCACTTATCATATACTTCATGAAAATAATTACTCGGGCGACATTAATCTGCTGTTGGGTATACTAGATTTTTATGTAAATAAATTTGCTTCAAATGATATTCGGGAAACAAAAAGTTTGTAAATGCATCCAATTATTTGATTAGTACATCTCTATTTGAAAACTAATAAAATTTTGATCGGTTACTATCTTTATGGGACAATTACTCTCTGTCTAACAATAAACGGTGAAATTCTTGAAATTCTAATTTACGATGTGAAAAAACTAATGCTTATTCGAAATAGGGTTATGTTAGGAAGACTACCAATTTAAATCATATTTTGTAAACCATATCACGTGGTTGTCGATAATTGTATTATTATTTAAGTGTTGATTAACGTGCTGATTTTTTCTTTTGTAAATATGGTTTAAAAAATTGGTCTACCTAAAAATACTCTTCAAAACATATTTGAAAATATAGTAACTCCCTTGCCGCATGCATTACACTTGCAAAATGAGGTCAAAGCTAGGTGTGAGCTAGTCATGAAAAACTCTAGTAGGGACTAATCACGTCATCTGTAAATACTTTTAATAACAACGTGACTCTCTTGTATTTTATTCTCATCTGACCTTACTCAGGTCTTAAACGTTGTTAGGGTTGGTAGGGCATCTCTACTAAAATTCTCTCGAGTTAGGCATCATTGGCCTTGAGCTGGGTAATCTACCTATGCGTAACAATTTTTTAAAATTTTCACCCCAAGCGGGCAAAAATTGACACAAAATGTTGAATAATGTAAGCAGTCTCGCACCAAAAAGTTGATAAAATAAAACACAACACTTAACAAATAGTTATGCTACTAATTGCATAGGTATTATTTTTGGACAAAACTTTACATATGCATAATCTTGACACAAAATAAGATAAAACGGAAAATAAAATTGCGATTGATAGTGTGTTGAAATATATTTAGAAACGTCTATCAAACAAAACCAGGACTGTAAAATACAATCCCAAAAATGGCATCAGTGGATAGTCTGCGCAAAGCCAACAGTGCATACCAGTTTTGGACATAAACTAAACATGGTGCCTAGGTCAAGTAACACAGATATGGAGGTTGAGTTGTTCAAAACCCTAGGGCAAATCCGACCAACAAAACAAAACCAAGTTGTAACAACCTAAAGCTCACAGGGAAGGAATCGTACTCGGGACTCATGTTTTCCAGAGGGAGTACATTTGTTCTAGTCAACGTGGCGCTAAAACATTGCTTCATTTTTGTCATGTTAGAAAAATTAATTAAGAATCAGAATGAAGATTATGAATATTTTTTTTAAAATATAATTTGGATTATATTTAATCATAAGAGTAAATTACCAATTTGCCCCCTGAACTATCATCCAACTTTCGATTTCCCCCCTGAACTTTTTAATTGGAAAATTAAGGACTTAAACTAAATTTGTTGGCTGATTTCCCCTCTACCGTTAGTTTTTCATAGATTTCATCCAAATTAACGTTAACTCTTATTATATGCAAACCACGTAACTCTCATTTGTGGACAAAAACGTCACTTCACTAAACCTTCAGACACAAAAGCTATAGAATTACACATATTTGCATAGGTTTATATTTTAGAAATCTAAGGTTTTCAATTATTTTAAATAATGAAGCGACCGAACTACCCACACATGTTGTGCACATATTTTCATTTAACAGAAATTTGGATGGAATAAATGAAAAATTAACAGCAGGGGCAAATCGGCCAAAAAAATTAGTTTAAGTTCTTAATTTTCCAATTAAAAAGTTCATAGAGGAAATTAAAAGTTGAATGATAGTTCAAGGGACAAATCGGTAATTTACTCTTAACCATAAATTGGTTGTGTATCTCCACCGAATGTCTCAAACTTCAAGACACTTGAATCAACCACTTCTAATTATCTTTACCAGACATGAAACCCTTTTCTTGTACATACTCATTGAGTCAAACTTCTTTTTTTAATCCTCTTTCTCAATCGTATAAGCCTATTTAAAAATGCATCTCTCTCTCTCTCTCTCTCTCTCTCTCTCTCTCTCTCTCTCTCTCTCTCATTACTCTCTAGTGGTTTTGAGACTAATCTACCCAAAAAATTTCAAGCAATTTATTTTCAATATACAATTAAGAGAATTAATTACAATACTTATATATATAATACAATTACTATTTGCAGATCAAATTAATTCATGTTAATATATGTATTTAATACAATCACCATTTAAAAGTATTATAGTCAAATCCTATTGTTAAACCCCGTATAAGTTGAACAAATGACAATTTTTGTAGTTAAAAGATTAAAAAATAAGCACCAGACATCAGCCAAAAATGAGTTTTTCCTAGATGCCATCGAGTTTGAATTCTTCTCCATACATGTAGATTAAAGTAGATTATCAATTATAAAAGAAAAAAGGAAAAAAAGGAAAATATATATATAATTAACCATCTAAACAAGTAAGGTAATCGTTGCATTTTTTTTCTTTTTTCTTTTTTCCTCTTTTCATTTGATAAGTTAGATTTTTTATTCATACAAACGAGAAATGCCAGTATAACACGCGTAACTCATGATAAGAGGTTAGCATTTAACTTAAGTAACTAGAGACAAACTCTGTAATCCACCCAACCTACAATGCCCAATTAAGCACAACGAATAACTGGTTGCCAGTTAATTAATTATTTAATCAACCTAGATATTTTTCCGATGGTCCATTAATTCCCCCATTAGTCACTTTCATGGAAAATGTGTGAGGCTTTCCAACTAGAGGAAGATTTGGCAAACTAGATGTTAAGGGCCCCACAAGGGTTTATGGTGCATGGGGTCCCACAAAATTGATTGACTCAAGCGTTAAATATAAAAGGTTGATTTTTGGTCAATTAACGCTAATTTTATTTCCATTTTTTGGGTAATTTGGTGAGAGGCTCTGGTGGAAAAAAAAACTTATTGAAATCAGATAACAATTGTCTTATCGAGGCCTATTATGCACGTTATCCTTAATTTGTACGAATTTAGTCTTACTTAATGAATATCGTACTTTTGATTAAAAAAAAAAAATTGTCTCTACGTGTTTTTTCGGCTCCCAGAATAGTAAATTTTCGTGGCAAAACAACTTGCTTGTCTTCTTTTAAAAAAAATCAGATAAAGACAAATTGTTTTTTTTTTTCGGGTAAATTGATGGAACCCTAGTTTGTTACAGGAACAATGAGTTCTTGAGATCTACTCCTCTGTACTATTTTCAGAAACAGTTACAAAAGCCAACTCAGTAATTCAATTGATTCCCTTGAATAGCAACCCCACCCCCCTTCAATTAGTTTCAACTACAAGAGTTAATAAAACAGCATGGACTTCGTACAAATTAATTACTCTATGTATGCCAATTGCTACAAAAATGATTTCGGTGACAGAACTACGGGTTTTTTATGTGTTGCTTTTCACGTGATCTTTTTTTCACATATTTTTAGTTTTGCTTTTGGATTTGTTACCAAGGTTAATGAAAAGATTGGTTATTAACTTATTAGAGAAGGTTTTACTTATCTGCCTTTAAGAATGAGGCATCGTCAATTGTTTGTTTTCAAGTCAAGTCATGTATCCTTATCTCGATTTAGGTTGGCACAACACTTCACTTTTGGTATGTTCGGGATCATAGGGTTACTTATGGACATAAAGACTTGACTTCACTAAACCGGCACATCTATTTGTTGGCTCCTACCACTCGTCCTTCTTTGGTGGCATATTTGCTCTTAATCTTGATGTCTCTTATAATCGAGATGAAATATTTCTCGTTTCTCATGTTTTGTTTCTTGAGCGTTGTAATTGGTTCAGAATCTCGAGTACTCATTATGTTCATGTATTGGGTACTAGTAAAAGAAATCAAACTCTAAATCTATCATAATTTTAACTCATTACTGTATGCACAACTCTACACCGCCGAAACTAAACTCTAACGAGTCGAGTTGAGTTAATTGAGGGTCAGTTTTCGAAAACGAGTTAACTTGTGGGGGCATGTTATTGATTTTTCTTTAACATTTTTTAAAGATGAAAGCAACAAGACTTAATTGTCCAATATCTAAATTGATCCGTGATTTGACTGAAGGGAATTTGGATAAGTTTCTTCTCGCACAAATGAAATTGCACAAAAGTTTAGCTTTGGAAATTAAGGGGCACTATGTGTGTATAAAACAGGATTGGCCGAGTCACTTTGATAAAATTCCTACCAAACTTTTCCTTTTTCTGAGAAGAACCTGCCAAAATTGTTCTCAATAATTTAATATTTTCACTGCAAATAGTATATTTCAACTAGTAAATTGTAAGGATAGGTTTTTAAATTTTTTATTAAAAGCAGCATTTTAGAAAAGTTGGAATTTTAATTGTGTTTGTTAAATGAAACCAAAAAAAAATTCTTTAATTTATGGGTTCAAAGCAACAAAAACTAGGAGCAGCTCTCTCTCTCTCTCTCTCTCTCTCTCTCTCTCTCTCTCTCTCTCTCTCTATATATATATATATATATATCTGTAAAAAAAAAACGATTATTTTCATTTAAGTCAGGTGAACAGTATCAATTAATAAAACTTCATATTGAAAATCCTACCTCGGTCCTTTTTTTGCTAAAAATACTTTTAGCACTATAATCTACTAAACACTTACATACTTCTTTTCACAGCTGTTTATTCTCATAGCACAGCAAAAATAGTTTTGAAAAAAGCACAACAACCCCAAACTAACCCTAACTCAAGCTTGTTTTGATTACATGCAAATATTAATGTTCTAAAGAACACTAACGAGAGGAGAGGGTTATAACTCGAAAAAAAAAAAGTAGAGTGAAGAGAATGTAAGTGATTTTCAAAAAACACTAGTTATAAAAACCGCATCAAACTTTACAGGGTTAAACTTTTTGAGCATATAAGTGATTTTCACACACTCATATTTACATTTCGTGGGTCAAATAAGATTCACATGACAAAAATAAACATAAGCATGCAAAATGAAAAATAAAAAAAAAGGTCTGCGAAAACTGTTTCCCTTTCAAGAATTGCCTAATTTTGGTATTCCCACAACTTGATGCATGTGCATGGAAACGGAAAAAGATTGAAACAGAATCCCAGCATCGAGAAAGGTAAGCCTGCAGCAAGCATAGGACGGCCAAAATTATCAAATGGACAAGTCATCACCATCGGTGGGGTTTTATTTGGCAAAGTCATGGAATTTTAGGGTTTTCCGACTGTGAAAGAATCCTGGTTGGGAATTGATTTGCAAACCAAAATTAAGCAATTAGGTGGGATTTGTTTGTGCAAATTAGGCATGTCAATTAGTGCAATTTCAGTTGCTGTCCTATTTGAAAACAAATGTAACACGCACGAAAAAGGGTCGTGGCCTAATTGAAAACCAAATTAAAACATATGTTTTGAGGTCACCAAACTTTGATTATTCAACTAATTGTTGTTTTCTGGGACCTATAGTTTAATGGGTACATACATAGGTGCCCATTTGCACGCAATTTTGGTCGAACAATACAAATTGTGAAGCATGTGAATCTACTAAATACAAAGGACGGCAAAAATATATATCATTGCTTTTTATTCAAGCGATGAGGATATTTTTGCTCACAACTCTCAAGTGATGGTAATACTCACCACTTTATTTATCATTGTTGGATGAGTTTAAATTTTGAGATATGTGCAATAGATATATACAAATATCAAAATTTAAACTTGTCTAATAGCAATAAGTAGGGTGGTGAGCAGTACCACCATTTGGGGTGGTGAACAAAAATGGTCAGTAAGTGATGTGAGGATAAGGTAATCAAACATAGGATTTTCGATGCATAGAACAATACTCCTAAACACTTTCTCTATGTAACTTATATCACTTCAAGTTAACGAAGCCTTTTTTTTTTTTTTTTTTTTGAAAGATGTTATTGACACTTTAGACGACCACATTGTTGTTAGCCCTTAAATAAAGACCGTCATCAGTTGCATGTAAGACCGACATGTATTTAATAATATAGTTAGTTTGTTGATCACCTTTTTTTATAGAGATATACCCATCATTATATGTAGAGAAATGCTAAGGAGATTTTCTCAAAAGTAGGGCTCTTCATAGACTCCCTACCACCTCATGTTTTTGGCACAATTTTTGTAATGTTGGCACATGAATTGACATTAAACTGTGAAGTGACTGAGTGTCTATGAAGAGTTCAAGTTTGAGAGATTCCCTTGGCATTTCTCTTATATGTAAAATGGGAGACCTACATGTGTCAAAGAGGTGATCAATTTTTGTGTCTAACGAGCATTACTCATCTACTATACTATACGCAAGACCAAATGTCTTAAAAAAATAATCAACAATATAGTTAGTTTTACGTTTCCAAATAATATTTTCTCCACCAACTTAATGAGAGAAGTATTTGCCCTAAAATCAATAAGAGAGCTCCTCTCTGTCAATTTGAGCATAGTTACAATGACAAATATGCCCTCATTTTTATTAACAATTTAATTGATGAATAAGAAAAATAAATAAATAAAACAAACCCTTTTTTTTTAAAGAAAAAAAAATCCAACTTAAAAGAAATTCTCCATCGTAAAACAGTCATTAATCGAAGGGTAAAACGGTCATTAAGTGGATTCCTAAGCGACAGGGGGAGTATTTCAGAGGGATAACATTTAGATTCCAACGTTGTCCGTTCATGTCTTTTATGCGTCCGAAATCTTGCGGCGTGAAATTCCATTTAAATCCCAAACTTTAAAAATACTCTCTCTCCTCCTCCTCCTCTCTCTCTCTCTCAAATCCCTATGTCGATCTGCGTCCACGATTCCTGGGCTTCCAAACCGAATAGCATGTGGAGAAACCGCCCCTCACTTTTAACAAAAATAACGGGAACGCCCCTGTCTTAGCGAGTTGACCACTATACCCCTGATGGATCCCTACATTCACAGCATCTCACCCTCGACGTCATCATCTCCAATTCTCTCTCCGTGTTCCCCTCTCACAACTCCCAAGAATCTGATTATCTGTGAGCAAGGCATCTGGTTTCCTTTTTCCACCAGCTTTTTCAAGACATTTGGTCAAAACTATTGCCCTAGCATTTACCATAATTGTCCTTTTAAGGTAAACTCATAAACAAAAATCACTTTCCCTTCTCATGCATTTGGTATTTATCGGTAGCGTTATTCATGCATTTATTTTTATTTTTTTACATATTTTGTAAATTTTTTATCGTCGAATTTTAAAAATTCTCACTAGTGACCTAAACTCATTGTCAGATATCGTCGAATCCTGCATAAGTATAACTCTCAAAACAAACGATAGACTCCACCTGAGAATACCCTAACCAATTACTTGACCAAATTGCCAAAATTTTACTCCTAGTTATTGTCTATTTTGCTTTTTAAACATGATTTTCACTTCCCCTTTTCTTCTGTACAACCATTCATTTGTTTTTTGGATTTTGATCCTTCACTTATTTATTCAAAACCAATGAAAGAATAGAAAAAATGCGTAAAATAATGAGGTGTGAAAATCACTTTTCGACAAATGTAGTAAATAAAACTATTTTACAACAATGGTTTTTTTTCTTTTTGCACTCGTGGAATTAGTATGTGCGTTTGCATGATCTCCTCAACAATAATTTTGCTCGTTAATTTTATGATTAGAGCATATCGACATGACAATTGCCCGTAACATATTTCAACAATCACATACCGTCTATATTGAAGTGACCTGAAATTGATAATTTGATGTAAATTACTTTGCCATAAGGATGTAAGCGGCCAAGTCGATTAAAATAATCAGAAAAAGGTGATTGGTAGGTGTAGGATTTTATTCCCTTGAATGGTCCAGTTAAGGTTCTACGGACAACCACTGTTTTAGTAGGGTAGCAGCTAGATATCAGTGGTAAGTCACAACTCATAAGTCATTAAACTCAATTTAATTACACATTTAATCTTCGGTCTGGTGCACTATGCAAATCATTGCCTTCCCTTTTTCTTATTAGTCCAGAAATTAACTTATGAATTTATAACAGAGTCAGCTTAAAAAGTGCCATTAAGAATTAAAAAGTGACATTAAGAAATTACAAAAAAAAAAATTTATTTAAAAAAACGCTAGAAGGAGGGTTCGAACCTCCGACCTTGTGGTTAACAGCCACACGCTCTAACCAGCTGAGCTATTCCAGCTTCCTGATATAAATGGTTCAAATATAATATTTAACTAGGCTCTGTTGCTTATATGACTACTACTGTCCCTTTTGCATGAGTTAAGCCCAGAATAAACGCTACGCGGGCTTTTCTCTGTTCCTTACGCAGTGTTTTAGCGAATCCTTAGGCCCGGCCACTTTGTACTTGGAATTCTACATCCTTCTTAAGAAGATGCATTTCATCAGCTAAGTAGGCTATTGATTCCGGAATTCAAATCAAAAGAACAAATTTCATCCCACGGAAATAGAATATGTAAATCTCCACTGTATGTTTTGAGTTCTATGTATCTTATTCCATCGTGTTTTCACCTGAAAATGGCGTTTGATGTACAAATTAAAAAATCGTCTATCATCTAGACCACATATTGTCAACAATCAATGAAGTAGGAAATTGGCGAGTAATCTAATTTTTTTATGGGTCTTTATCATAAATGGTTCCTAAATTTGACCTCTCCATTAAGATAGTTCCTGAATTAGAAAATCGATCAATGTCATTCATAAATATTAATGTCCCAAATCATTGTGTTTTTAAACGGTCCGCATGTGAAATATTTTTTTGTTCGCCCTCTAAGATGTGTTGATGGGCGTGCGAGAGACCTTTTTATTATCATGGGCACTATGTACCATTAAGGATTGTTTATTTATGTGAGGACGACATGTCATTTGGTTCTGATCGTAATTGTAATTGCAAATAATCATGATTATTGACATAAAATTGCTATAACTCAAATTCACTTCACAACCACTATTGCATTATTAGTTGTTAAGATTGAACAATTTAACTAAATATTCAATTATGCTTGTCTAATTAGCAAGATTGGAAATAAAATTTAAGCAATTGTAATTAATAAAATGTTTATGCAGACGACATACCACAGTACAATAATAACATTTTATATCAATCATGCAATGTTATGCGAAAGAAAATTACCATCATGTTGTATGATTGGTAGAAAATGCTGTAGTTCGAGTGTATTCATGCTATAAGAGCCTTTGTTCTAATTAATTATGGATATTGTTGTTCACACAATTTTAATCTTCTTTAATTCATTTTATGCTAATTATTTAGAAGAATGTGAAATATAAAAATAATGCGCGAATAAAACTACCTTTAATCATTTGTATTCGTAATTTGACGTCATAAATTGTAGGTTGGACCGTTACATGTAATCCGATGGGACGGTGAATGACTGATGCATGGTCATTTTCCTATTCAGGGAGTCAGAACAAGGACGAAAAAAACAGAGAACCGATGAGTCCCGGGACCCATACCGGAATCTATTTTGGTCCAATCCGCGCCTTCCGCGTCAGATTAATCATCTGCGTCCGCGGGCCCTCCATTGCTCCATCTATCTCCTCTACCCGCCGATGGAGCTATCATGTGGGGTCCACCGGATCGATCAAACGCCACGTGCGAGTACAGTCACGATGATGAAATCGTGCTCCTCCTGTGCGCGCGGGTACACATGAAAATTTTCACAGCCCTCCTAGTCATGATCATCATTCTTTATAAAGAGTTTTAACTAGGGGTGGGTTCGGTACGGTTACCGTACCAAAACCCTTGTACCAATTACCGTACCAAACTTTCGGTTTGGTAAAATCTATTACCATTACCGTACCAAACTTTCGGTATACCGAAGTTCGGTATTGCCAAAAGTTTGGTTGGCATGGTATGGCAATGGTAATTGCCATTTTGTTTTGGGACAAAATATGTTTTTGTTTTTTTAACCCAATTCAAGGGCAAAACTTTTTTTTTTGTACCTTTATCTCATACATTATAGATTAAATTCATCTATTATTCATCATTCACAATTCACACACATAATAATTCAAATGAAGCATCAAGATTCATCATGAAAATTAAGCTTACAATCCAAATAAAAGTTACGAACCAAAACAAATAGAAGTTAACAATCCAAATAGAAATTAAAGTTTCAAACCAAATGAAAATTGGAAGTAAACTTCAAAAAGGAGAATTCATTGATCAGTTATTCAAGCTTGAGATGTCGAAGCTTTTGGAGGAGGCATTGAACTTGTAGAAGATTGAGTTTGTGTCAAGCTTACATTACAAACAAAGAAAACATATTAATTAGTAGCAAGAAGAATTAAAGTTGAAAACCATTTAATAACAAATTTACTAAAAAAATTAAAGCATATCTTTCTTGTTTTCTCTTCTTCTATTTCCTTGTAAAATTGAAGCATATCTTCCGTTGGTCCTTGTAGAAGTTTACTTCACTTGCCCTAAGCCAACCACTAGTACACACTAGTGCCTCAATTATTTTAGGAGTCAAGGATACCCTAAAAGGGTTCACAACCCTCCTCCCTAGACTAAATGCATTTTCACTAGCAACAGTAGAAGTGGGGGTTACAAAGATATTTTGGCTATTTGTGAAAGAATTAGGAACTCTTTTGTGTTTGATTTCCACAATTTTAAGAGATCAAAGTCACCAACAACAATGCTAATATAAGTAGGGTTTTATTTTCAAATTATTGGAATATTATAAATATGTGTTATATAATTATGTATTATATAAATTATAAATTATATTGTATTTTCGGTATGGTACGGTAATACCGTGGTAATGGTATCCATTACCAATACCGTACCATGAAATTTCGGTACGGTACAATACCGTACCATTACCGATTGGTACAAAAAATTTGGCACAAAATCGGTATGACACGGTTGGCAATTCGGTTGGCATGGCAATTTGGCAAAAAAATCCACCCCTAGTTTTAACAAAACACATCCGTGCTGTTCATTTTTAATTAAAATTTATATTTTTATCTTTAACTGGCACTATTTATTATACATTTAAAAAGAACTTTTTGTTAATTTTCCCTTCTTATCCTTCAAAAATTTTATTGGTAATACTTTTCAAAAATACTTTTGAGAAGTATATTTTTGTGAAAATTATTCGGTAATGCATTTTAACGATTCGAATGGTTATAAAATGTCAGGTCCGACACACTGGTCCTACCCTTGTGTTCAATGCGGACGGGTACGCCAAAATCACGCAGGAGCCCATCCTCGTGAATGGAAAGCACGCGATTGGCGGGTTAGTAGGTATGCAGATTGACTGAGTTTTAGCAAGCACCCGATAATAAAACTCGTTAACGATACTGCCAACCATTGTTTTACTTCTGCCATCCCACAGACTTGTCATCATAAACCCTAAGTTGTTGCACAACCCTATAACGATGGTATATTTCCATACCATCCTAGACAAAGCCTTTGGCAAAAACGATCATCATTCTACACCTTCGACTTCCCGGCCGCTCCTCGTTTTACTCAGTCAAACCCTAGGCGTTGGTCAGGCGATCTTGAACCAAAATGAAGCGAAGCTAGCAACATAGAAGGTCGCTTTTGAAGTTGTGGCTTTTGAACCGACGTCTATGACTGATATGCACTTTGCGTACAATTTAATTAGTAAGAGCCACGCAAAATGGTCGGCATGCATGGTGCGGCGTTTACACACTTGTTCATGAGGCCCGCCGCGGCGTTCAAGCAGATTGTGCCTCTCGGCACCAACTGGCCGGCAAAGGATTGCTACGAGTGTCCGGCTAGGACTATGAGGTTGTAGCACATTGTCTATAGGATTCATGCAGAGGAGAGTAGCTTGGTGCACAAGTATGGCAAGGATGATGACATTGTGGTGAAAGATCCGACTGCTAAAATTGGTTCCAATTGGGATATTTTGATGAAGATATATTTGAAGGAACAAGATGTTTAAGCTGGATTTGAATAGGTTTACTTGGTTTTTGATGTCAACTTATGGGAAGGCCAAGAAATTAATGGACAATGAAGGGTAGTGCCACGGTGCCAAACCATATACATTATGCATGATCAAGTTTATCTTACGAAGTTCGAAATTGATTGACTACACAGAATATCTAATTTCATCTTTCAATAGAATTAAAACTGGTAAGAATCACCCCAGATTAAATACTGAAAAATAAAGGCTTAATCGGATAAATGGTCCCCGTGGTCATAAGGTATTCGGATGATAGCCCCTGTGGTAAAAAAATTCGGATTTAAACCCCTGTGGTCACAGTCTGTTAGGATTTAAACCCCTGTGGTCTAAGTCTGTTAGGATTTATGTCCTTCTATCATTCCTCCATTAGGTTTAGGTTTGCCAAATCGGATAAATGGTCCCCGTGGTTATAAAAAATTTGGAAGATAGCCCCTGTGGTAGAAAAAATTCGGATTTAAATAATTTTTAATTCATTTCTTCTTTTTTTTTTTTAAAATATGTAAATTAATTATTTAAATAAAAGATATATATCTATATATATAAAGTGAGCATCCTAAAATGGTGAAACATTCAAAATACCATAAATTGTCCTTTAAGAATTTCATAAATTACAATTGAACCAAAAGAAGCTAAAATATTTAACCATATTTTTATTTTGAATGAATTTAATATTTAAAATTATAGAAAAAAAAAACAAAACCCCCCACATTAGTGGGTGGTTTCACGTTTTTAATTCATTTCTTCTTCTTTTTTTTTTTAAATAAATTTTAAAAATATGTAAATTAATTATTTAAATTAATTCATTTCTTCTTCATAAATTCATTTTTATATATCTTTTATTTAAATAATTAATTTACATATTTTTTTAAAAATATTTTTTTTTTAAAAAAAGAAGAAGAAATGAATTAAAAACGTGAAACCACCCACTAATGTGGGAGGTTTTGTTTTTTTTTTCTATAATTTTAAATATTAAATTCATTCAAAATAAAAATATGGTTAAATATTTTAGCTTCTTTTGGTTCAATTGTAATTTATGAAATTCTTAAAGGACAATTAATGGTATTTTGAATGTTTCACCATTTTAGGATGCTCACTTTATATATATAGATATATATCCTTTATTTAAATAATTAATTTACATATTTAAAAAAAAATATTTTTTTAAAAAAAAAGAAGAAATGAATTAAAAATTATTTAAATCCGAATTTTTTCTACCACAGGGGCTATCTTCCAAATTTTTTATGACCACGGGGACCATTTATCCGATTTGGCAAACCTAAACCTAATGGAGGAATGATAAAAAGACATAAATCCTAACAGACTTATACCACAGGAGTTTAAATCCTAACAGACTGTGACCACAGGGGTTTAAATCCGAATTTTTTTACCACAGGGGCTATCATCCGAATACCTTATGACCACGGGGACCATTTATCCGATTAGGCCAAAAATAAAATAGGGCAAGCATAAATTCAACAAGAACCAACCCAAGCTGGCCAAATTAGCCAAACTCAGAAAAAGTGGCCCAACAATTTTTTTGTATATTCAAAACACGATCACGTGAAAAAAAAAAAAAAAAAGATAAGCCACTTAGTATTGTGATATAATGATATTCCTCTTTACTTGTAAGTTAGAGAGATCTTAGGTTTGATTCTCATCAAAGACGAATTTGAACCACATTATTGCTAGCCCATCCTCCTCCCCCTTAGCCTAGATAATAGGGGTGCAACTTGGGTTGGGCTAATCCGAACCCACCCATGTCCAACCCGACTTTAAACCCGAACAAGCGGATTTTTTTTTTAATTATAACCCATCCAAACCCAACCCAATTTCAACGTGTTTATTGATTGGGTTGAGTTGGGTTGATCATTTGCCCGTCCAACCTAACCCGACTAACCACACCCAATCTAACCAGATTGTAACTCATATCAATTAATACTCATACTACACCCAAGTGTGTCAAGTCCAAAAACCAACTCCCTTTCTAATAATTTTTTAATAAATTACCCTTTATAATTACTTAAGTTTTTAGGGAATAAGAAGTTTTGATTAGTCAGCCCATATTCGTAGCTTATAAATCCTAAATCTTTATAGTGGATTGATTTATGAAATTAGAGTTAGCTAGCTTTGATGTTACAAGATTAAACTTGAAAAAGTTTGGCAACCCAAACCTAACCCAAACAAACTAGAGCGTAAATGAACCTGAATGAAACCCAACCCGAACCCAAGCCCAAATTGTAAAAGTTGAGTTAGGATTGGGTTGACCTTCCAACCCGTCCAACCCACTCGAGTTGTATCCCTAATATATAATATTGATTATTCAAAAAAAAAAAAAACACGATTACATGAAGTTACTTCATTTACACTATAACATTTGAATTTGTTTTTTTTTTACTAAATAAAAGTGATATAATATGTGAAAAGACACATCACGAAACATGTAATAGAAGCATGAGAAAGAACTTAACTAGTTAAGTGGTCAAGAAATTCATGGACAAAGAAGGGTATTGATATATTTTGATTTTCTGGTACAAGCGACACATGATGGAGCATTGGAGCTATTTTATGTAACTGAATTACATGCAACGCACTTCCAAGAAAATAAGATTTTTCATTAATTAGAAAATAATTAATTGGATTGCAAGCTTAAGCAAAGCTTTAATTTAATTTCTTTACAGACCCAAATAGGTCACTTTAATTTTTCTTCTTAAAATTTTATTTGGCACTGTTCTCACTGTTCTCCCCAATCATCCTGTACAATTTCAGAACCCTAGCTAACCTACCTCTCTCTCTCTCTCTCACACACACACACACACACACACATATTTTATCAGCATCCAAAGCAGATTCGTATATGTTCTGGTTGTTCTCCATCGGATTCATGCCACGTACGTCGGCATGCTGAGGATATATATAGCTGCAGAAAACTGATCACTTCGTTTTTGACATAGCCATTGCCGGCAGCCAAGCCCCCGCCGCACAAGGAGGATGAAGGAGACAAGTCCGAGGGCTGCGGCGGTGGCTGTGGCCGCCTTGTGCTTGTTTTTCATTTTGTTCGAAATCAGCCTCTCTTCAACCTCCAGATTTCTTAAATATGCTACCACTACTACATATTCAGCGAAGACTACTACTCAAGGTATGAGAAATATTTTCAATCCCTCTGCTATTTTTCATCCAAAGCAATTACGTATCAAATTCCCTCAAGTTTTAGAAGCATATATATTTCAAGAAATTTGAAGGAAGTTTACCATTTTAGATCAAAGTTATAACCCAAAAAAAAATATTAATCCAGATGCACCATAAGTCGTTTAACGTTTAAAGCATAGGTTCGATGCTTGAAGCTCAGTTAATTAATAGCATTTACAATGCATCCGTAGTCTCGAGTTCGATTACTCCCTCCCCATTGTTGCTAATATATAAAAAGTGTTGAACAGATTGTACCGATTCTTCTTTACTATATTACTCGACTTAACGCATGGAGGCCTCTTTCATAATAAAATATAATTTAATCAAATATCATTTACTACTAAATATCATCACTAATTTTGTTTTAAACTTCGATTTCAGAGTCTTTGCAACTCTCACGGTCTCACCCTTCAGAATCTTTGCAACTTCCAATTGTCTGCGACCGTACAGATGGACGATATGATCTCTGTTCAATCAACGGTTCAACTGTCTTGGACACAAATATTTTCACATTCTTCGCTATGGGCCCAGCCCCCACAGGTGGGAAAAGTCCAGCCTTACCCTCGAAAATTCGAAGGGTTCATAATGTCTCGCATCAAGAACATCACTCTCACTTCCGGCCCACAAAGCCCATCATGTAAAGTCCAGCACAATGTTTCTGCCCTAGTATTCAGTGCAGGAGGGTACACCGGAAACTTCTTCCATGACTTCGATGACGGGTTTGTTCCGCTCTTCATCACCGTCAACACAATCTTCCCCGATCAAGACATCGTGATCGTGGTTTCCGAAGCTCCCTATTGGTGGCCTAGTAGGTATGCAGATCTACTAGCAATGTTCGACAAGTACCCTATCATTATCCTCAAAAATACTACTGCCACCCATTGTTTTCATGCCGCCACCCATAGGCCTCATATATAACACATGATTTCATGACCATGAACCAAATTCTACTACCAAATAAAAAATCATACATGGATTTTCGTGTGCTCCCAGAGAAAGCCTATGGGCCAAAAGCCCACCCCAAGGTTTTGACACCCAAGCCCACTAGATCACGCCCAAGACATGTGTTGGCCTACCGCGAAAATGCATGTGGACGCATGATTACGAACCATAAACAAGTGACTCGGTTAATTGAATAGGTGGGATTTGAAGTGATTGTGTTCAATCCCAAGAGGACAACCCCATTGCACGAATCTTATGCGTCACTGAATTCGAACCATGCCATGATCGTGGTCCATGGAGCATCACTGACGCACTCTTTGTTCTTTCTACCAGGTTCTGTGTTTATTCAAGTGGTTCCGATTGGGATCAATTGGGCTGCATTTGCTTATATCGGGACTCCCGATTCGGGAGGGGGGCTAGGTCTTTGAATTTGGAATATTCCGAGTACAAGATTGGAGTGAACGAGAGTAGCTTGGTGGACAAGTATGGGAAGGAGAATTTCTTGCTAAAGGACCCATCTGCCCTTCTGAAAAAAGGTTGGCCATCTGAGTTTATGAAGATTTACATCAAGGAGCAAAATGTCAAACTAGATTTGGAAAGATTTAAGAGTTGTTTGAAGGAGGCTTATACAAAGGCTAAGAGATTTGTGGACAAAAATGGTTAATTACTGTGGTTTTTTGTTTCTGTGATATGAAATAATGGAAGCAACATTTACAGGCTGGTAGTGGCTGTGTTTATTTTTGGTTTTTTAATATCAAATTTGGTCGTCACTACAACATCTTAGTAAGTAATCATTTAATTTTTATATTTTGACGGAATGGAAGAAAAGTAATGAAATTCACAATGGTATTCGTTTATCAAATATTGGTCAATTCCATCCAAGTTTGGTTTTGTCTAAATCTGGTGGAAGAAGAAATTTCTCATTGCAACTTGTTCATTATATAAAAAAAGACTAAACAAAAATAAACTAAAAATCCTGAGTGCGCTCAATAGATATTGTTTTTTTGAGACCACAACAAAAAAATATATAAAAATTAAAATAAATTAAAACCAGATATTAGAAAATGAAAATGGCTACACCGAATTTAATTGATTTTTATTTTTAAGTATGAGGTTTTAGTTTCGATTCTCATGATTACTGAGTTAAACACTATGTTATTATTGACTCGTTGTGTAACCCGTACGATGATCAATCTTGCCCCAAAATATCATTGTTTATAAAAAAAATTACGCTATATATGAATTTCCAATGTACTTAGAGTTTGCCAAGACATTACCAAAGGATTGATTAAAAGTTGCCAAAAATATAGAAGAGTAGTAAGGTAGGTGAGTGAGCATGCAGATTGCAGAGGCAAGCAAGAGGCAGAGATGGGAAACAACGACAGCGCTGCATGCAGCGACCAATTTTCGGTGTAACTGACATGCATACAACACCGACGCGCACGTCCAACAAAAACAACTATATAGACTTCTTGTCAATTCCTAGAACTAATTGGATAACATGCTTAAGCAAGCAAGCTTAATTCACTATTTTTGAAGAAAACGGAAGCTTTTCTCCCAAAGTAATGTTTCCTTGCATTAGTTTTAGTGCGGAATGGTGGTTAAATGAGTTGGGATATCAACGTGAGTCGAAACTGAAACTACAAGATTCGTGTTTTGACTCAGTTTCTTTCAAACTTAAGTTTTTTTATTTTCTTTTACCAACGATGGAATACATGCACACAATTAAGGGATATATATTGGGAACAAGGTGGTACTAGGAATAAGGTGGTCCTAGGACACTTAGAGTCAGGGAAATATACATGCGAAGGTCTTCCAAGGCTCATTCGAAAGTTTGATACAAGTTCCTTTTGTACCTACAAAATGTCGATAAATTTTCTCGATATCACTCACCATATGCTTCGACATATATATGTCGATATCTATTGACATATGCGCAATATGGTTTGGTTGGCGACGACTGGCCACCAAGTGTCGAGAAATGCCACAGTGAATCAACTAATTTTTTACATAAAAACTTGACCCTTAACACTAGGACGTCCTAATTCGAATCCTGAATTTGCCACTACATGCAACAACATATGTGTTCGTGTCAGGAATATGTACAACGGTATAAACCACACAAGAGTTATGCCTTGATAATACGACTAAAACGACCTGATATCAATGTGAGTTAAACCTGAAACTAGAACTCATCGTTACCTAAAGGAAAAACTAGCTAGTTTTGCCTCAAAATTATCAATAGCACGAGACCTACCTCTGGTTAGTTATTTAGCACCTTTTCTCCAAAAGCCTATGATCCCATTTAATTTGGTCGTTTGTCACAAACTCAGTTCTTATAAGTCTGTAAGAGCATTCAAATGCAGTTCAAATTTATATAAACTCCATTATTTTCACTACAACTCAAAAGTCCAAGAGTCCATACATATACATCCCTCTTCACACACACACACACACACACACACACACACACACACAGATATATATATATATATATATATATATATATATTAAAGAAGAGAAAGAAGTGGTAAGAGGCAGCCATTAGCCAAAGAAGGTCAAAAGATGACGAAGAAGACAGTTTCGAAGGCTGCGGTGGTGGCTTTGGCTTGGTGCTTCTTTATCATTGTATTCCAGATCAGCATCTCATCAACCTCCAGATCTTTAAAAAAATATGCTACTACAAACTCAAACCAGACTCATCAAGGTATGGAATTACCGCATTAATTTAGTTAATTAAAAGCTTAAGCATTTCCATTTCCTCTCCAATATTCATCTTAGTTTGCATGGCAACTACACATATTTGGATTTAACTAGTTGTTAAGAAAATTGTGCTCTACACTCTGCACTCAAATCTCTGATTCCGTAGTTTAAATTAATTTAACGTAATTTTTAATATCGTTTGTTAAACAAAGGTTTGCATGCATTGTCCACCACTTTTATTAGTTATCTTATTAATTGTTTCGATTTCTCGGTGCATGCAGTGATCCCTCGCAAAGATCTTAATTGGTCCACCGGTAATTCAATAGTATTCAGAAATGCAACCTTTCCTATTTATCCTTTTTTTTTTTTGGGTGTCTTCTTCACTCAGCTTTTGACATGTGAACTTTAGTTGCACTTGAAACTAAAAATTTAAGAATCGTATGAAAGTGTTTTTAAAATAACTGAAAACTTTTTTGATGAAAAAATATTTTGAAAATCAATTGTTAGTAAAAATGCAAAAACATTCTCTAAAAGGGTTTTTAGTTAATTATTTTAAATTGACGCTGTTAGATTTGGGGTTTTGTAGAGTTTTTAAGGTGCAGCGGCCTTAGCCTCTCGAGAAACGATGAGCCATACAGGGTTGGATTTCTTCATCATCGAATTCAATTCTACCGCGGCGTGGCGGTGGCTATTGTGGTTGTGGCAGTGTAAAGAGGCCTAAACCCTGTTAAAACATCGTGTGTTTTGCCAGTTTTATGAGAAAGAAGCGTTTGGATGGGAAGACGTGATAAGGCGAAGAGGTTTGAGGATACCCATGGAGGCAACTGTGCTGCAGAAGGAAGCGGTAGAGACGGGTAGGTTAAGATGGTAAGAGAGGTGGATGGAACCAATTTATATTCATTTTTAGTTTGTTAGATTTATTAAAGGGTAGAGAGAAGAGAACTGATTTGTATTTTCAAAAATCAATTTCGGATAATGCTCAAAAGACTAAATTTGTAGACGAAATTTATAAAATAAATTATGTGTCACCAATAAGAATATTTAATTTACAAAATTTTTTTTACAAATTTAATTTTTTTAGCATTACCCTTAAATTTTTAGTTAAGCGTAAGCAAATGCCCCATTTCAAAAGCCATGTGAAGAAGGCTAAAAGAAAAAGAGAAATAGGAAAAGTAATTAGAATTTCTCAATTTTTTTCTTTTTCTTATTATATTTTAATTTATTTTTGTTGAACTTTTATTAAAATTAACTCTTTGATTTCAGAATTAGAAGGAGCTCATGAAAAATTGGAGATGATTAGCACACAAAATTCACACTCTCAAGAATCTTTGCAACTTCCACTGAAGAACACAACAATCATGTGCTCATGCACGCTACGATCAATGCTCAATCAACGGCCCAACTGTCCTGGACTCGAAAACCTTGACATTCTTCACCATGAGCTCATCAGCCCAACCCCCGGCGGTGGAAAATATCCAACCCTACCCTCGAAAATTCGACGGTTTCATTATGCCTAACATCAAGAACTTCACGCTCACATCGGGTCCAGGAGGCCCGCCGTGTGAGGTTCAACACGACGTTCCGGCACTGGTATTCAGCGCCGGCGGGCTCATTCGAAGACGCAACTTCTACCATATTTTCGATGACGGGCTCATCCCACTCTTCATCACCGTCAACACGATCTTCCGCCCCGATCAGGACTTCGTGATCGTGGCTTCCTTGGCCACCACGTGGTGGTCTCGCAAGTTCCCAGAGTTAATGCGAATGTTCACCAGGCACCCTATCATCATCCCTAAAAGTTTTACACCCACCCACTGTTTTCCTTCTGCCACCATAAACCTCATCTCCCATGATTTCATGACCATAAACCAAACACTACTATCCACTCCAAAAACGTTCATGGATTTTCGTCTGCTCATACACCAAGCCTATACCGAAACGTCCCGCCGCAAATCTTCGCATCCGACCCCACTGACCCTCAACCGATACTCGTGTGGGCCAACCGCAAGGGGGCTCGTGGACGCATGGTCGCGAACCTGGACCAGGTGGTGGAGCTGATGAAGAAGGTGGGATTTGATGTGAAAGTGTTTGAGCCCAACACACCACCCCATTGAATGAATCTTAATTATGCATTGTTGAATGCAAGCCATGCAATGATTGGAGTGCATGGGGCTGCACTCACTCACCAATTTTTTCTCCGGCCGGGATCTGTGTTTGTGCAGGTGGTTCCGATAGGGTTACACTGGGCGGCGGATGCATTTTACGGGAAGGTGGCAAAGGATTTAAATTTGGAGTATATTGAGTATAGGATTGGAGTGGACGAGAGTTGTTTGGTGGACAAGTATGGCAACGAGGGTTTGTTGTTAAAGGACCCATATGCCCTTCTGAATAAAGATAAAAATGGGTGCCCAGTGGCCACCGACATTAGGGACATTTACTTGTGCCAACAAGATGTCAAACTTGATTTGACCAGGTTCGAGAGTTGTTTGATGGAGGTTTATCATAAAGCGAGGAGATTTATGAAGTTGAATGATTAGTTACGTAATGTTGCATTTGGATGAATGAAATAAATTGAAATTCAGCTGAATAAATAAAGTGTTGAATTGAATTGTACTAGTATTTACTGAGAGTTATTACTCATTTTTGTACTTGTTGTCTTATTTTTCAATTATTTTTTTAATTAAAACAAAAAAAGAAGAGATAGTAGGAATTCTCTTATCCCATTCATTGGTGCTTTATTTTTTATTGTATAGCAGATCAGCATCATATGAACCTGCTCTGGAAATTGTCGAGGTGTCAAATGGTTGGTGGCAAGTTGAATTATAATGATTTTAAATTTGAACATCCTCACATTTTCCTGCCCTATTTGTTTCTTTAGAAGGGGGGTTATTTTCCCTCCTAATCTCTCACTCATTTCATCCTCTTCTATTTGAATGGTTACAGTTTAATCATGTTAACATCTTATATTATATTTTTTTTTATAAAGATAATAAGACAAAAAACAATATGTGAGAAGAGAAGAGAGAAAGAGATGGAAATAGAAAGGGAGAGGATTCTACTTCGTTTTCTTAAGCCACAATGTATCAATTATTTCATGGAATCTTAATTAGTGGGTTCAACCCTAAATAAACAATATTACTTGAGCACCATGTGATTTTCCTGGGGTCACATGTATTGTGTTGCGAGGTGATTTTCCTAATAAACAAAAAACAACAATAATTAAGTTTTATTTTATTCAGTGAGATTGGTTGTATACATCTTAAAACGTTATTGTGCTCAGTTTTGCACTTTTCTGTATCTTTTCTTAAAGTCTATTTCCAAGTTTTTCTGTATATTTCTCTACTGCTTCTGCTATGAGTTTCTATCTCGTAGTTACATATTTTAACTAAAATATATGTAGATCTTTGTTTCATGCATCCAAACCACCTTAAGTCGTTTTCTCTCACCTAAACGCTGATTTTCCTAACAACTGCTGTATATATAATTGTATAATAATTAGCATGTTAATAGACCTTTTCAAAGTAAAATCTTAACGTGCTAAAGACTTGGAAGTCATTTGTTTGATTTGGAAAGTTTCCAATTGACTACATTTCCAATAAAGTGGTAGAAAGAAATCCACTTTTTGAAATGGTACGCATGTGTGTGCGTAAAAAAAAAACCTACTCCTTCGAGAAAAAGGTGTACGTCCTCGAGTTTTTTTTTATCCCCACTCACCCTCTTTAATCACATGTATCAACAAAATAAATTGTCCATTAGTAACCTTTAATTCACTTTCAATTTTTTTAATAATTAAAGTTGATCGTTATAAGCAAGAGAGATTTGATTGACATTTCATAAAAATCGTCATGCATTCCACAATTATAAAGTGCAAAATAAATTTTTTTAAGTGCATTTCAAAAAAAAAAAGGACAATTGTTGGCAAGCCAAGGTTATCCATCCCTTCCAGGGGCTGGGAAGACTCGCAGATGCATTTTAGCCTCCTCTTGGCCATAAGTCTAGTTTCCACACCAGCAACAGGTTTCAAACCCGAGACCTCCAGTTTTTAAGAGCATCTTCAAAGGCGATGTCAAAAAGTCTTACTTGGATTGTTTTGACAAACAAAGGTGCTTTTTTTATTCCAAATGAGATGTCAAAATCCTACATGGATTGACATTCTTCACTTTGATGCCAGATTTGAATGCAACGTCAACTTTTTTCTATTTTATTTTAATGCTGGGGCCACATATTTCTTTATTTTTCTTCAATTATTGATGATTTTATTAAATCCAACCCACTTGATTTTATAAAAAAAACCAAAAAAATATTTTTATTTGACATCTTGGGTAGAATAGTAGACTTTACAAAATGTTGTTTTGCCACGTCAACTGTAAAAATGAAATTTAACATTTTAATTTGACATCACCATTAGAGATGATCTAAAGTGTAAATGACAACCCCTTTAATATTCACAATTCATATTTTAGTCGGTGAATTACAGTTAATTACACTTTTTTTTTTCTTCTTCAAACATCTTTACTTTTTATCATCATAGTAAATAAATAAAACAAAAATTACGGACATGATTAAAATTACCATTTAAAAAAGAAAAATATAATATGTGCATATCAATTTTCTTACCATAATGTAGTTAAATTTGGCCAATTAGTCACCAACTTCTTTTTTTGTCCCCACGTGTGAATTTAGCCTTTAACACAAAGCCACAGCAGAAAGCGTTTATTTAAGCACTTTTTGCTTGAGGATCCCCATAACGTAACGTTACCAAGTCCAAACAAATCAAATTGTACCATCGATCGCCATGGGTGCCAAGCTCTTGCAAGCTTCAGTTCCCAACGCTTCAGCCCACAACGCCTCAAGGCCTTCAATACCCACTCCCCATTTTGTCTCCCACACCATTTTCAACACACCCAACAATTTTTTCCGATCAAATCCCGGAAGAAAACTGCACTTTCCTCTCCAAGTTTCTTCTTCTTCTTGTGCAACCTCTCCCATCAAGTAAAGACGATTGTTTTCACTTTTTTGTTCTTCATTTTTTAATTTTTTTTACATCGTCTGTTTAGTGCTATGCTATTGCTGATTAGAGCCATTAAAAAAAGGGAAATTCTAATGGAAAATAATCAAATTATATGGGTTTCTGAAAGAGAGTAACTTGGGATTGTACAGTTTGCTGATTGCATAATGTTCTTGCAAGGAAAGGTTGTTTGTATAATCTGAACTCGATTAATAACGACAGATAGATTACAGCAGAGTTCTTGAGAAGCATTTCCCATAGGATTTTTAACAATCTAATTACATTTTAGATAAGTTTTCAAAGGGTTTTGAGGTTTAATTATTCACTAGTTTTCTGTTGGGTTAGTGAGTTGAAGCTCTTCCCATATTTGTGTAATTCCAGAGAACTCTACTTCTTGCATTTTTAAAACCAGGATATTGTTGCAACTCAACCCTTTGAGTTTACCAATGAAGTTCAGCAGTTTATTGTTTTGCCTGCTAGAAAAGTCCAGTCTTGGTTTATCTGAAAACTATGAATTAAATAAGATTAGCTGACTCATTTGATACTCCTTGTTTGTCAGGTGAGGTGGTTTTGTTATTTATTTGTATATGAAACGTGATTAGTCTATTATTATGCTTGAGATCGAACGTAGAAAATCGAGCTATTGTTACAATAAAATAACTGTGGACTTGCAGCCAAGTGCTGCATGTTTTGTAGAATCATGTTATGTTTTTCTTGGCAGCCGGAAATTTATCATTGTGCACTCATTTCCCAATTAGCATACTTGCTAAGATCATAACTAGTTCAGATGTGCCCAACAAAGCCTATGTAGCAGCAGATTTTATGTTAGGAAATGAACTTTCTATTTCTTAATGAATCCATAATTTTCCGCAGGCTAACTTCTGACATGCGGCTTCTTTTTCTTGTAGATATTCAAGTAAGAAAAGGGTGGATGAGAGCGAAATCTTAACTCTGGACAGTATAAGGCACTCTTTAATTCGACAAGAGGACAGCATAATATTTAGCCTTCTGGAGCGGGCTCAGTACTGTTATAATGCAGACACGTATGACCATGACACCTTCTCGATGGAAGGATTTCGTGGTTCACTGGTTGAGTTTATGGTCAGGGAAACTGAAAAACTCCATGCCCAGGTAATCTAAATAAGATATAAAAGATTAATATAACTACTACAATATTATTAATGATGCCGGAGATTTTCTTAACTGCGCTTCATTTTCGCATGCCAGGCGGGGAGGTACAAGAGCCCTGATGAACATCCTTTCTTCCCAGCACACTTACCTGAGCCAATGCTTCCTCCTTTGCAGTATCCACAGGTAAATTCTAATACACAGCATGATAATTTACCCTTGCCCTGTAACTTGATAAATTTACTTGCATAATTTGGCTTGTTTTAGTGTATGCTTTTGAAGTGATTTCTGACCCGATTTGCGTTTTCTCTGATAATGAAACTAGGTTTTGCATCCGTATGCCGATTCAATTAATATAAACAGTAAGGTTTGGAACATGTACTTTAGAGATCTCCTTCCCAGATTAGTCAAAGCAGGAGACAATGGTAATTGTGGATCAGATGCTGTTTGTGACACACTTTGTTTGCAGGTAAACCACTGTCAACTGAATTTACAGAAGTTCACGATTCTCACGTAACGGTCCAGAAATTATGACAAACACAAATAATAGTCTATTAGGTTGTCACGTTATACTAGTTTAGGTAATTAAGTGTCGTATTATAGTTGAGAGGATTGTTTTATTTGCCTTTCTGTTTCGTCTCTTGTCTGGTTGTTTAGTTTGTGGCGTCTGCCTTGGGCCTTCTAATTTGGCCTTTCGTTTGTATTGCCTCTGGTGCCTTTCAGCCTTTCAATGAAAGGCTTCTCAACTCTCCAAACCCAAATATAAAAAGATAAAAGAAGAAGCGTCGCATTTTAACGTTTTCTCCTAGCCTTGTCCATGACATATGGAACCTTTCCCTCCTCATGAGTTCATTGAATTCTGCTCTTGCGAACCGGTTTTTGAAATTTTGAGTTCGGGACAGTAGTTTAGGATGCATTTTCGATGTTTTTGTTCCCTGCTGTTGTTCTTAAGACTTTGCGTTGTTGTGTTAGATTCTACATCAATCCTTTTAGTGTACCCTTTGATCAAATTCCTTTCCGATGTTGGATGTTTGTCACAGGCGCTTTCGAAGAGAATCCACTATGGGAAATTCGTGGCAGAGGCAAAATTCCGTCAATCCCCAGCGGAATATGAGGCTGCCATTAGAGCACAAGTAAGCTTCCTCTTATAAATGTGCCCTCATCATTGCATTGCTTGATGGTTCATTATCTCATATATTGACGACGTGTTTTTCTTGTGCCGGTGTGTGGTTCTTGCAGGACAGGAATCAACTGATGGTGTTGCTGACATTCGAAACAGTGGAAGCAGCGATCAAGAGGAGAGTGGAGATGAAGACGAAACGATACGGGCAGGAGGTTAAAATCGACGAAGGGGAAGATGATGCAGCTAACCCTGTATACCAAATCAAGCCACATTTAGTTGCCAGTCTCTATGGAGATTGGATCATACCTCTCACAAAGCAAGTTGAGATTGAATACCTCTTGAGAAGATTGGATTAAAGTGAAAATCCATGATTTGTTTTTGTTTAATTTGTTTAGGGTTGTGCTATCCGCACACTTATTTTTACTTCTCATACACCCCTCGCAATTTCTGGCTGTATGATTTACTGAATTGAAGAATATCAATCGCAAAAAATTAAGAAGAGTGTGAGAGATAAAACTGGATGTGTGAATAACACTATCTTTTATTTAATACGGATGTGAATTGTCTTCTCATTGTTTACGAGTCGAGTTGTTATTTAGTAGACATTTTAATCTATTTGTCCATGCCATTCATTTGCCTTAGATTACTGAATTAGTCCTTGGATATGAAACTACGTTTTAATCATGTGAGAAGAGAGATAAACACGTAACGATATGCGCTCTGTGAGTTTTGGCCTGACCTCGTTCCCCAAACTAGGATTTGAAGGAATACCCTGCATATGTCCAAAGTTGTCGTCAATCAAATGGCCTGAAAATTACGCAATTTGTGATTCCCACCACGTGCAGAAGAACCTTTAGCATCCAAAAGGGAAGAAAACAAAGGAAAATAAGAAAGAAAGAAAGAATGTGACTTGTAGTTCAAAAGAAGCTTAATCGGATAAATGGTCATCGTGGTAATATATATTTTGCCACACGTGAAGTTGGATTCAACGATTCTTCTGTTATGAGGTAAGCAAAAACGGGTAAGGCGATTCTTTTGAGGGGAATGCTCACAGGGATTAGAGGGAATGAAGACAAAGGCTCTAGTATGGGTTAAGGTCACTCGTGGAATAGTTGAAAGTTCTAAGTCCGATGACTTGTGGTTTATAGCCGGCTTCAAGAAGTCAAGACCAAATGATGTTTACATAACACCACGTGACTCGTGAGGGTAGAAAAAATCTGAGTTTAGAGTAACATCGGCGTTTCTATTGCCGTTAGTCGGAAGATAACCTGAAAAAATCTCACATTTTGTCTATTGGATGGATAATGCAAATCAATTGCTTCCTTCTTTTTCTTTTTTTCTATTTGATGTGCATTCTGTTTAAGGCGTATGGTACAGTAAAAATGAACTTTCTACGTAAAAGCACGTAAAAGATGAGTCAAGATGTATACTGAAATTGCAATTTAATTAGAAAGGAATCACAGAATTTTTTTTACAGTGAAAGAATATCCATAAAAAATCACTTTCTCTGTTGACAAAATTAATTTCCTACGGTAACTTTGGCTGCTGCAACTTTTCTCATCTGCTTACGAGATCACAGAGATGTTGCAGCTGAATCACGAACAATCTCGTGTAGTGATATAATGTTAAGCTGCAGCTGAATCACGAACAATCTCATATAGTGATATAATGTTTTCTATGCTCAACAGGAAGATGATGCACCATTCCAGAAGATCCGACTTTCTGTTTTGAAGGACTTCTTGCAAGAAATGAATGTTGTGCTGCAAAGAAAGAATGGTATAGTTTCAAAGAAAATATGAATGGATCGAAAAGATAACATGTATGCCGGCAACATACAACCTAACTTTTTATAAGTAACTTCTTTTCCATTTATATGTTTCTTTTCAAGTGATAAATTTCAATTATATTCTCTTTCTAGTCAACCTCTTACTAGACGGGATGAGGTAATTAAGTCTCCATGATTTAAGAACAAAGATGAATCAATAATTACAAGGACAAAACTACCTCTACAAATTTTAACTTGAAATCCAAGTTTCCGAAGCGTTGTGTAACCTCGTACTCCTCCCGAAGGTAATCATGTATTTGAGCGTACTTTGCATCCCTCCAAGCAATTTCTGATCTGATGGATAAAGAACAAAATAAATGCTAAAAGCTGCAATGCCATATTATGAACCAAACTGATATATTCGAGCACTAGAAGCAATTCCAGATAAACAAAGATGGCAACTGGTGATACCAAAGTTGAGTTTAATCTGATTCTTAGCTCAGCCAAGTCATAGCTTATTTTCTGAATTTCACAATAAGTTGGTACCAAGATTTCTAATCCAGAAGAGGGGAGAAGTTGAAAAATTACAGTTTAAGGTTTAAATGCAATATTGAAGGTCAGTGAGAAATCTAGATCATCCAGTATACCGAAGGACTAACTTTAAATGCAATAGACTACTGATCTTGAAATATCGCTACAAACAACCAATGAAAGCACAACGACATTACCTTTCAAAAAGACCAACTTTAAGAATTACGTCAGCTAAGTTTGAGTTAGCCTTCCCAACAAGTTGAAGGAGCTTCTTTTTGTGCATTGTGAAAGTTCCAGTTTTCTCCATTCCACGATTTATATCTGCAAACTCTTCAACCATACCATCAACCTAGAAAGAGAGACCCATGCAACCGCGGGGTTGGGAGGGGATAGAGAAAGATTTAGATTCTCATAATCTAATACAGAAGGTTCTCCAGAGAATTTGAAATGCAGCAATGTTGATTTACAAAAGATGCAAAATACCATCACAGTGCAATCTTTTCACACAAAATTGAATCCTGGTTAAGAATTACCTGGGAAACAAAATAATCTAAAGCAATACTTTGGCCAAGCACACTGCCAATAATGCGAATAGAATCAGTGTCCAAAGTCTTAAGAACTATGTAGTCTGGGCCACCCTGCATGTCCTCATCCAGCTGTGGCTTTTCTTTTACAGCATAATCTAATGCACGCACACACAGAAAGCCAAACAGCGAATTATTCAAAATATTTTCAACCTTTCTATTTCAGAAGAATACACTAATATCTTTAAAAAAATTAGCAATTGATGATTCAATGCAGTTGAGCTCAAATGAAGTGTAATATGACATTGAGTAATCAAATGAAATATGGTTATCTTCAAGAAATTTACCGTCTTTTCTCATCTCTGGAAGTAATCCAGAAGCATGCCTTGTAACTAGATCCAGATAACCATCAACTTCACGATCCTCAACATTAAACAGAACAGCAGATCCATACTGGAATACGACCATGTAACGCCAGACTCCAAATTCCTAAAAGAAAGCAGCAAGATAATGAAATGACTATCATATTAATTATACTCGATGCTGCTGTTAGCTATTAGCTATTAGCCCATGACTGAACAAGAAAAGCACACTTGTAGTTTTGGAGATGATGTCCTCACTTGAAAAAAGTACACTTGTTTCTCTATATACGCCATGTATGACCCTGGGTATAAATATGATTATGATGTCCTCACTCGAAAGTGGTCAATCAGACATCAATCACTCATTACATACATGGCCTATCCCAAAAAGTAAACGAAGAAAATAGCTTAATCAACAATGCAAAGTCAAGCATCAGTTTCAACAGTCTAGAAAATATGCTTGTACCAGTTGGAAAAAGCGCTACCAGGTTCAGTCTAAATTCCCTTTTATTATTGCTAACAGAAGCAAATGGATGCATTGCACTCCCGCAACGCAAATTTAATGCCCACAAATGATTTCTTTATGCATATCATGAGGCAGAATAGTCTCACGAAGGAAATTTTATCACAACAAGAACTTCAACCGAGCAAAGTATCAAATTGTTCAAAGAATCATCATCTTACAGTATTTTCTGAAGGGAAATCGCAAAATCTGAGGGCAATGTAATTCGATGAGCGAGAAGAAGGAGGAATGACATTGATTAAATTCTCGGCTTGCATACTCTTCAAATTGATACTGCGAAAACCATGAATCTGAGAAAGCCAAATCATAAAGAACATAGCCGGAAACAACTGAGAAAGTGAGAGAGACAACGAAAAACGGAACTGACCCAGTACAAAAACCGCGACAGACCCCGAAACAAAAATCAAAATCCCAGATCAAACATAAGAAAAAGAAAATCATAGGAGCATTGCAACAGCAGTAAATGGTCAGAATGTGCAAAACAAAACCTTAAAGCAATGTTCTTTAATGAAAGTTATCAGCTTGAAGAAACAATACGAGCCTATAACAAACTAAAAACACAAATGGAGACAGACCCACATAAACATATGACAAAACAATCAAACCCCAGACGAGGATTCGCAAAATTAGGAACTATGACGGCTAACCTGGTACAAAGGAAGTAGGCTTTAATAGGTATTTTTCCCGTTTCTTCGTCGTCCTTAGCTTGGCTCTGACTCCGAGCGTAGCAGGGCGGCTCAGAGTCGTAATCATTGGCTTCAAAGGAAATCCGAGACGGGATTGCAGAGAAAGGTCGTGAATTGAGGAAGCGGAAGTGGAAGGAGGTGGAGGCTAAAGGGCAGCTTATATGGAAAGGAGGCTTGGCGGGAACGGAAGATTTAGAAGCTCCGGCGGCGGCTACGCGGCTGAGGAGAAGAGAAGCAGTGGCTCTCCACCTCCCCATTCACTGAAAGCTTCAAGGTTTTGGGAAGTTATAATTTCGCCGCCGTCTTTCAAGTGAAAGGAGCACAAGTTTTGGTAGTTGTATGTTTTTGCTCCTCTTCCAACTTTTCGTAAATCGACATGTCGTTTGAACCCGAGAACAAACGACGTGTAGTTTTATGTTGGACTAGCCAGTGACAACCTGAACCCTTGGACGGCTGAGAAAGCCAGCCCCTTTGAGGAAACCAGAAGCGCGAGCAGTGAGCATATCTGAGGAGCAGAGGGACTGAGGAAGAAGAAGAAAAATGTCGATTTTTGGGGATCTGAGGGTCTCGGCTACGCTGAATTCTCACTCGACGCACTCTATCCGAACCCTTCTGCCCAATTCAAAGGTCTGAACTTCTTCTTTTTTTGTTAAATTCTTGTATTTTGTTTTTTGTCTGGTTTCGTGCATTTCCTCGAATTTGGATTTCTGGGCTGTTTGTTTCCCGGGAAAATGAGAGAAATGAACTGAGAATTTGGGTTTTCATTGAGGTCAAGCGTGACGGAGAATTTTGTGAATTTTTATGGTAGATTTCTTATTCTGTTTTGGAAGGAAAATTTGAATGATTATATCGAATTTGTCAAACTGCCAGTTAATTTACAAGCTTAAATTGGAAGGATATGGTGCAATTTAGTTATTTATGCCCATTTAACTGAGGGTTTTAACCCTTGGACTGATGGCTGAAAGGAGAATGATGACTTGGTTGAGGGTCCTTGAGAGACTTGGTTGAGGGTCCTTTAGAGTCTTACTTGTTGTATTTCATCTCCGATTCCGCTTAAAGGTGTCGATCTGAAGCTGAACAAGTATGCAGCATTAATAACTTACAGTTAACTGCAAGGGGTTTTCGCATCGTTATTGTCGATTTGTTGTCAGAGTCATGGTGATGACCATGGTGTCAGATTTTATTGGAAATACTTTCTTGTTTTGTTCACTTGCTTTGCTGTCATGTTGAATTGCGTTTGTCGTCTGGGTGGCCGATTCTAGATTCGTGTGTTTCTTCTTAGTAGTTAAGTGATGTCGTCTGGGTGATTGAGGGTATGATGGTTGTCTATTGAGCTATGATTTCATATAATGCATCACTGTTTGTCCATCTATGTGATCTTCCATGGTGTTTGTATGCAGAGTAGTATAAGGTATTTTTCTGAACTGGATGTTAAATTGAAGTGCTACTTTTGTTTATGGCCGGTTACCTTCTATGATCTGTATGGTTGCAGTTGGACTGAGGCGTCCCTAACGTTTTTCCTTCTTCATGAAGGGAAAGAAACTATCACTATCGTTTTGTTCTTGAAAACCTACCTAAATAGAAGTTGAAATTTTCATTTGCACCTAATTGTCAAGTTACATAAGATGGTTTAATCAGATATGAAAATGTCTTCCCCTAAGTCTCTGCTCAACTTTCAAGTTTTGTGCTGTGCTATAGGTAGACTTTGCTAGCTTTCCAAATGGAGGGTCTTGCATTTCTGAGATTACGCCAAAATGGCCGAGTATGTCATTTGATAGACGTAACATTTGTCAAAATTCCAAGCGGTTATCTGGAGATTTTCAATTGTCATCGAACTCAAGTAGCCAAGATTCCGAGAGCTTCCTCCTCAACGCCATCAACATGAGTTTCTTTGACCGTTTAAACTTGGCTTGGAAGATACTATTCCCATCTCCAACATCTAGGAGGAGCTCAAATGCTAACATTGCCAAGCAGCGCTTGAAGATGATCCTGTTCTCTGACCGATGCGCAGTTAGTGATGAGGCTAAAAGATTGATTGTCAACAACATTGTGCATGCTCTATCAGATTTCGTTGAGATAGAATCGCGAGACAAAGTTCAGCTGAGTGTGTCTGCCGATACTGATGTAGGAACCATTTACTCTGTCACTGTACCTGTAAGACGGGTTAAGCCAGAATACCAGATTGGAGACGAGACTGGGTCGATAACAAATATCGAGTACAAAGATACCGGAGACAGTTCTGGCTCTGTTGATGTCAAATTTGATTTCTTCATCCCTGACTAAAGCAACTCATTCGGTTTCTTTAAGTTTAAGAAATAGATTATTGTGTTTGGCTGAAACCAAAGAAGTTTATGGTTTAGATGTTTTGGATTGGACCTGTTTCTTCTGTATATATATGAAAAAAATTCCTGTAAGGCGATTAGGAGAAATCTTCTGTGGAATTCACGGTTTGGTTTTGTTTACGTGCGTGACTCTGTATTTGATCATCTGCTTAATTATTTATTTTTATCAACCGCGATGGATTCAAAGTTTGGGGAAATGATCATAATTACTTAGAATATGAATTCGTTATAAATGACGAGCTCGTATCAAATTATTACTGACTTGTTATGTGACTAGCCCTACCAAGATCCCTGGTTAGGAAAAAGAAAAAAATGTGACTAGCCCTACCATGATCCCTGGTTAGGAAAAAGAAAAAAAAATTAACAAGCGGGGATTGAACCCGACGTGAATCGAACACGCAACCTTCTGATCTGGAGTCAGACGCGCTACCATTGCGCCACGGATCCACTTGTTGTTACGTTCGTTAGTTAATATTATTTAAGAGAATAATAGCTCAGCATTAAATTCAAATCCACCAGAGTTATTTATTTCTCATTTAGCGGGAACTTTTCATCTTCTCCCTCCCTCCCAAATTCTCTGTACCAAATTCTAGGGTTCATGGTACCTAAGGAGGTGTGAATCCCAAAGCTCCATTTCTCATCAATTCTGAAAAAAATCACTGGAATTTCTGTCCAATATTGGTCGTTGGATTGTTGTGACGGTTCGGTCTACAATGACCACAATGGCCGCACCTCCTTTGAAGTTCGAAAACCCGATCCGAGATGCAATTTCCAGAATCCGGTTCGCTCCGAAATCAGACAATCTTCTCATCTCCCCTTGGGACTGTGTGAGTGGTACTCCACTTTTGAGCTCGGAAATTGGAGTTTGTAGCGCTTTTGTCTTTTCAATCGTAAAAATTGATTCTTCACCTCTTTTTGCAGAGCTTAAGATTATACGATGTCGGAAGCTCACAGCTCAGACTAGAAGCTCCGTCGGAAGCGGCTCTCCTCGATTGCTGTTTCCAGGATGAGTCCGTCGCGTTTACGCCTGGTTCTGATGGCTTCATCAGATGAAGGTTTGTCACTAGGATTTGTTTCATTTTGCAGTGGGTTGCTGTTGAAATTAACCTTCATCACCGTCGTAACGCTGTAATTTTTAGCTTTAATTAATGGGTAATCATAACTTTAGTCAGTTATCGAGGCTGATTTCTAATATGTCCTTTTCACTGTCAAGGCAATATGTGCCGACTCTTTTCTGGGTTTTTCTGTGCTCAAGATATGATTTGCATTCTGAAATTTATGATTCGATTGGAAATCACGATGACATACCGACATGCGTTGGATACTCGGGCGAAACCAGTAAGCTCTTATCTACATTCCACTCTCATTGGCATTGGATTCTGATTGACCCTGTAAGTATAGATTTTGACCTTTACACAAGTCAATAATTTATCTTTTCAAATTTTCGGCAGATGTTAAGAAAAACATAAAACCAACTGCTTGATATTGCCGTTAAATGAAAGATTTTGTGCATAATATTTCATAAAATTCGGAATTGTTAACTGCGGTATATGATCATTATGGCATGAGTAGTGGAAATGATTGAACTTGTAGACTTAATGGGCTAACAATAAGCTTATAATGCTATCTTCTTCTGTATAGTGATGTTCTCTGTTTTGGTTTTGTTACCGAACATATTGTTAACAATTTTTTTCCTAACTTGTTGTAGGCCAACTAATCACTGCCGGTTTGGACAGGAAGATATTGTCTTGGGACAACCGTACGGAGAAGGGTTTTGTGTTGGCAAGTAATCTGGATTCGGAGGTGATGTCCATGCCACTCTCAGGTCTTGATATGGTGGTAGCCATTGGATCATCAATATATGTGTATGATTTGCGGAACCTAGAAAAGCCAATTCAATCAAAAGATTCAAATATGGATGTTCAGATTGTGTGTGTGAGCTCAATTCCGTATGCTAAAGGTATTATCACTATACTTCACCAGTTCACTTAGCGGTGTATGTTGTAAACCATGTACCGGTTATAGTTATGAATATTTGAATTGGCTAATTTATATTAACTCTAGGTCTGTTGGTTGATTTTGCATTGCAATCAGAACATGTATCTTATGAAAAGTTTTGAATTGTCTTTGCAGGATTTGCGGTTGGCTCGATTAATGGACGTGTAGCATTGGAGATTTCCTGTCCATCCAGTTCGGATGACATCAGGTCAATTCCTGGAGTCTATGTGATATTATGATTGGCATATCCAAACCTGGCATGCTACATGACATGCCTTGTATGTATACAAACTGTCATTTCTTATGTTCTACTTTGTTCTGTTTGGAAGGAAGAAAAAAATAATGTTACTTGTTAACATTTGTTTCAGATATATGTTCCGGTGTCATCCAAAGTCAACTGCTAAGAGATATCACCTAGCATCGGTGAATGACATTGCATTCAATCCGCTGTATGTGTAACTCTAATATTCTATCAGCTTTGACCAACTTCAATTGAAAACTTACTTTCTACTTGATGTTTCTGATCTAGCATCTTCAGCGCCTTTGTTACCAGTGACAATGATGTTTATGTTACCGCATGGGATGCTACACAGGGGACAACTTCTGGTTGTTGCATCAAGCTACACATATCAAGAAGCTAATGAAATGTGAGCACGCTACTACTAAGATTTACTATTTCTCAATCCTCCTATAATCCCAGTATTATATATCTTTCTTGTCCACTTCCATTCATCAGAGAAGAGCTTCCTCTGGTATTCGTACATGAAGTTGGCAATGACAACATGAGATCTGTATCTGTTGGAAGTTCAAGCAGAAACTAATTGTACACCGTCAGATGAAGGTAATGAACTGCTAAATGTGTTCAATTTCTGTGTAATTTTCAGGATCATGTGTGAAGCCATGATGTTTGCAGGGTCCTTGTATATTAAGCATTGTCCTTTTTTATGAAAGTTGTACCCGCCGAAGTTGATTTTGATATGCAGATGAACAGAAATCAGCTGCAAAGGTAGAGTTTTAGGAATTGCACCTGCTGTATAATGTCGGTGGTTAACTTATGTACCGTTCCTCTAGAGTCTAGACAGATACCACTTTCATGGGTTTTGTTTAGTTTCTGCTGATTGGATCCATGAGTTTTAAATGGAAAAGCATGAAGCTTGGTTGTTTGTATTAATATGTAAACTTTGCAATCACCACCGATGATATGTTGAATTCTTTTGCACATTAGCCTGCAAAGTGATGAAACCATTTGCCCCTGTTTCCGTTTTGCGCCGGTGATATGTTCGATCTTCTATTTACCTTCGAATAAATTGATATCTTAATTGAATAGAACACTAACATATTCACAAAGAGCAGATGTGCATTGTCATTGTTTCAATATAACATGTATTGATAAATGTTGGCAACAATAACATCAACACATTAGTAATCAGGCTCTTTATGCAAAGGGATTCTCATTTTTTTCTAAAAATAGGGATTAGGTATGGGGCTCACTTCACATCGAACTTCAATGATCCAAACCATCTATTTTGTAAGTCTCGATTCATAGATCATAGTTGCAAAAATTCATTCCAATCCGAAATTATTTACCTATTTAATTATCAAGATAAAATTTCATTGTTTCTTGTATAACAAAATATTCGTTAATTTCTTTGAACCCAATTAGATGTTTTAAACATTTCTGATTTGGCTAATATTTTGTAAGGATGATCTATGAGGTGTAACTTGAAAAATAGACGGTTCAGATCGTTAAAGTTCAATGTAATGTGGACCTCACAACAAATTCCAATTTTTATAAAAAAAAAAAAATTGAAATCCCTTCGGTTAAAGACTTCTTAGCGTATCGGCAAATGAGACGTTTGTCCCATAGCTGACTAGAAGATAATGTACAAATGGGCCTAATTGTATGGTTTCATTGTTGGCCGGCCCATAATAGGAACCGAAAAAGGATAAAATGAAAAAAAATTAAAAAAACAAAAATGGAAAGACAAAGTGTGTGCAGGTGCAAAACAAAAAATTCGAGGCCGAGAAGAGCAGCCCACGTGCTAAATCCGCATTCGCGCGTCAATCATACGCAACAAATGATATTTTAATCAGTGCAAAGTCAAGCAATCCAACGGTGGACAGCGACCCTCACAGTCGCAGCATCTTTTAAACCAAAAAATAAAATAAAATATAAAAAGTATTTGAAACCAGAAGCCGTAGAGGGCTCGTCCTCTTCCCATTTCCTTGCGAAATATAAATACCATCCATCACTTGTAACCCTTCCTCCGCGTATCTCCTCCCCCTCCATCCTCCCTCGAGCTTTCTCTCTTACCTCTCTCAGTGCGATCAGAACCAGCCATGTCGGACGAGGAGCATCACTTTGAATCGAAGGCCGACGCCGGAGCTTCCAAGACCTACCCTCAGCAGGCCGGTACTATCCGCAAGAACGGTTACATTGTCATCAAGGGCAGGCCATGCAAGGTTCGACTCCTTGATTTTCTTTCGATCTGCATGTATTTTAGGGCTCTGATTTCAGATATTCGCGGGATTTCGTTCGATCATTATATTTGTTTGCATGCCGTATGGATTTGTTGATGAATTCTCTCTCCTGTGCAGGATTATGATCGGTACTTCTTTATTGAGATCGGAGTTTAGTTTTTGCGATTTTATTGTTTTCCGATTTTGTTCCTTCTCTGACTGATTGGATAGTGTTGAGCTGATGATCAATTATGTATGAAATTATTTGATTTTGATTTGCTACTGCTACTGATTGCTGCTATCTACCTGTGACTGATAATAACTATGCACATATATACATATTACTTACACCTATATATGCGCGAGCATATATTCATACACGTATATATGTATACACATATATCCGTACACACGTATATATGTATACACATGTATCCGTACACACGTATATATACACACATATATACATGCACAAACGTATACATATACACAGATATACACACACGTATATATGCGCGCATACACACACAGATATATAGCTGATGTCTTGAAAATATAGATGATACTTGTTCTAAGCTGAGCTCTGATTGCTTCTCCACTGCTATGTCTGAATAATTTTTAATTTTTGTTTACGTTTTCATTTTTTGTTTTTGTTTTGTGGCTGTCCGTTGTTAGGGAGTGAATATATTTGTTGAATCGATTGTGTAAGGTCGTCTCGTCGATGGTATTATATCAGATTGGATTTATGTTGGTGGCTGTGATATGAACGTGAAAGAACAACCAACTAATGGAATGTTGTGGGTCTGCTCTTTCTTTTGTCTTTTGTCACAGGTTGTGGAAGTTTCCACCTCCAAGACTGGAAAGCACGGTCATGCCAAGTGCCACTTTGTCGGTATCGACATCTTCACTGCCAAGAAGCTTGAGGATATTGTTCCATCTTCCCACAATTGTGATGTACGAACCCCCTTAAGTTTGTTTGATTTATATGTAAGCACGTCGTTTGTTTCTTTCGTTGGTATATCAATGTTTGTATCTTTGTATTGTAGGTTCCACATGTCAACCGTACTGACTACCAGCTGATCGATATCTCTGAGGATGGATTTGTAAGACTGCACTTTCGTTTGTTGTTATAAGATTCATTGATTTCATTGAATGTTGCTTGTTACTTGGATGATCCCACTAGTTTACAATGCTTACCCTGACTTGAACCGTAATCTGTTGCTTACTGAAGGTGAGTCTGCTGACTGAGAATGGTAACACCAAGGACGACCTGAGACTTCCAACCGATGACAATCTGCTTACGCAGGTTAGTTTTGTAACATTCGCCTCTTCCACTTAGTTTGAATGGTATAGTGTGCTTGTACATGTTTGTTGGGGCTTCAATTGTCTTAGTGTTGTCCATGCTGCTAGTTCGGCTTTATTCCCGAACGACTGTAGAATCCATGTCTGCTGGAGGATTTACTTTTATTGTGGGTGTTACTTGCATGAAATTTGGTTTAAAACTTTTTGTCATGTTTTTATTTTCACCAGACGCAGAGTCAACTTTATGATGTTTCTTCCCGTTTTTACTGTTCGACGCATTTTAAAACTTCTTTCCTTTGCTTAACTAATGTTATATAATTACGTTTCCTGCTGGTTATCCCTGTAGAATCTTAATTGGTTATTTTCTTGGTATTTTATGCAGATCAAGGATGGGTTTGCAGAGGGGAAGGATCTGGTTGTTTCTGTCATGTCTGCTATGGGAGAGGAGCAGATTTGCGCCCTGAAGGACATCGGTCCCAAATAGATGCCCTTCGTTCTTCGGGAACGTTAGCCTTCAGATATAAAATGGAACGGTTAATAGAAACTTTCGGGTCACCCCTTTCAGGAACTAGTGTTCTTGATTAGAGGTGGCCTTGGGTTATAAGTTAATGTTGCCATTAATTAGCGTGTCGTTATCAATATTTTTGTTCTGTTACTGTTCTGAATCATGCCCCCAATTTCATGGTATTGACAAGAGTTATATTGAAGACTGTATAGTACCTTCACTTGTTCTTGGTTCGAAATTTCACGGTCCTTGTTTTCGTCACCCGATGGATTCTTCTTGTTGCATTGTGTTTGCCTGGTGTTTCTGTGTTAAATTACTCTTTACCAAATAATCGACGGTGAGGCTGGTGTCGTACAACCGAGTCGGTTTCTTTCCGGTTGGTTGTTTTCCTTTGGTAACTTGATGGTCTGTTTGGTGTTTTGGAGCTGGTTTGGATCTACTTCTCTATATCGCTGCAAACCCGGCACGAGGAGTTTCCAAAACATTTGACTCTTCACCCATTCCAATATAAAGGATTCGTCAATCAAATAATAGGTAGTAAATGGTCATTTGAAAAGTAAATGAATTGCTAGTTGTAAAATATTTATTCTCGTCAGACTTAACCCCAACTAAAATAACAAGGGTTTGGACGATTTTGACCTAGTTACTCTTCAGGATGGAGTGGAAGAAGAGGAGATTCTTGAATGAGAAAATGATCTAATGACTTCAAAAGAATCGAACAAGGAGTGGTTTGAGGTGATATTTTTATGTACGGTTATGTAGAGTGATAGTAAGAATGACTTATCTAGCAATTTTTTCACTATTACCCCCAAAAACACCACCGTGCCTTGGTTAAAATTGCGAGAGTACGCTTAACCTCTGAATTTGAAATCACTCATTATATACCTAGTTTTGAGGACCGATGAATCATAAACGACCAGAGTTGGCTGGCCTGTCGCAGCGGGTAATGAATTTGTTTTTACCTCAAACACTCAATTGTCTGATCTTGTATCGAGACAGTTCATATAATCATAAGTGGTTAACATCTATGTCTTCTCCAAACGCCGACTTCTTTCTTGTGTTGGTCTCCGAATGTTTACGTTTAACACCTCGATTGTTCATAACAGCAAAAGTGATCGATCATTCATTCGAAAACCGGATTGCCGTTCCAAGCCAGTCATCTGGAATGCTACCTTTCAATTCTCCACTCAATGCCCTCAAAGCATGGGTTGTTGCTGCCTTCACGATGTACACATCGATTCCGAGTTTTGCAATCGCCGCAGCTTCCGATATCTTGGTCAGCATTCCGCCTGTTGTATCATGGGCTGCTGCTTTTGTCTCAACTGTTCGACATGACAACCATGCAGGATCTGGCATTAGCTGAAGCATGCTTAATGCTTAATAATACACAAACATTACAGATGCTAGTAACTTGAACAAATTCGGGATCAATTCCCATTTTGGCACAGCCAACAATAACGAAAACAAAGCTCGTAACGTGTTGGGTTCATTCGCACCTTGCTTATTCATGTTCTCAAGTGTTGGGCTCACGATCGACCAGCTCCCATCTTTAGCCACAGCTACAGTTGACAAACTTTGAATAAGTCAATACAATTCAACGAATAAAAACAAAACTCCATTTCTGTGCAAATCCAGGATTAGTAAGACTGCTTACCGATTTCTCTCAAGAGTACTGCATTTGGTTCCGACGGTGGACGGTCATAAACCCCAAAAACATCAGTCTTAAATCCACATTAAATAGAAAACAAACATAGGATGTTCATCCACTCATATCAAATGGTAATTTCCTGCCTATCTGACCCCAAGTGGTTGGACTCAGTTTTTCTTTGAGATTAGATGCTTTATGGAAGGAGGATGCATTCTTACTCTCCTAATGCAGGTATTGAGTTTGAGACAGTGGACAGATTACCTCTAGTTCACTTTCGCCTGTGAAGTTTGCTAAAGTAACTGGTTTAGCATTGGTCTCTTACAAAGACTAATGCGAATTTATTGGCCTCAAGTAACTTTTAAGACACTTCTATCAACTATCAGGTTGTGCAGTGTGTTCCGAAGTCATTTCCCAAAATACAAATGCATGAAACTTTCCATTTCGAGACAGTGTGGATACGAGAAAAACAACAAAGTCAGGCTTCAAGTGCGCTGCAAGGTGACTAATGATGACATCTCCACTCAATATGGTACAGTCCTGATTAGGCAAAGCGATTAACAAAGCATCAGTACAAGTTCAATATAAGCAATAAGCTAGTGAACTTCTATAAGAGAGACCAACCAGTAACTCATCGAGCACAGCATCTCCATGCAAAACCTAGGAAGCGTATAGCAATCAACATTAATCACCGAGGGAAAGATGAGAAGAAAAACAGAAACCAACAGCACGTATAAATAATTCATAACACAAAAGGAGGCAGTTCAAAATACGTAAAAAATAGAATGATAGGAAGAATGATAATAATAATATGAACTTACAGGTACTAAACCAGATTCGATAGCCTTGGACACTGCAGACAAATCAGCTGAAGCTATCTGCAGAAAGGGATAACTTACATTAATAAAGAAAATTTAACAATAAGGATAGAGAACATAAAATAACTTTTGGGATCAAAGCATTTAGCGGAAACAAGCCACTGACATTTCTTTCACGGGTCGACCATCCACATGAAAATGGAGACATTCCAATGGAAGGGATACCCTCTGGAAGGAAAACACATAACAATATTCATGAACGTGAAAGTTGGGTGAATTTAAGAACTTAAGCAGATAATAGCATGAAATCATGATAGTGAAATAACAGTTTCATGCAGCTTTGAGAGCCAAACAAAATTGACAAATACCGATTGGTCAAGTAAACTACAGAACTTACAAACTTCTTCAACCGCTAGCTAATAGTATCTCTGATGCATTAGATGCATTGTTAATTTAAAACTGCGAAAGCTGGTTTTTCCTTTGAATCTGTTGATCTTTAGAAATATAGTTTGTGTATGAAAACGTTTGTTAATAGGGTAGATTAATACCTCTGGCTAACGCTCTAACAATTTCTAGATTGAGCTTTGTAACCTGAAATAATTGAAATAAACATGAACATGAAAATGGAGGAATAATCCGAAAGAGACGAAAGCAAACTTAAAGCAAAGTCTATAGATGTGAAGCGAGTCAACGAGGCAGAGTCTTACGGAGATGCGTGTGGCAACAAAACCAGCCTTGACAAGGGGTTGGTACAACCCACCTTTATGAACGCCCGATTTACTAGCTTGAAAATGCCCAAAAGAACCTGAAGCCACCATAGCACACAACATATTAGACGAATACATATCTTTAGAAATTAGTGAAAAGGCTACTTTGTATCTCAACAAACAAATCAAGTTCCAAGTGATGAAATAAACCAAGCAGCTAACCTGCTCCATGAACAACTATAAAGGGGCAGGGGTCCGCAACTGGCCGATGTTCAAAATCAAGTATGGCAGATGAAATTTCTGATTCTCCAGGTTGCTTGCTCCAATCCATCCCAAGCACCTCCCCAGAAGGCGACCCCGTAGCCATTGATTGCCTCAGCTGCGACGAAACCATCTTGAGATTTGCTTCATTTATTGTCTCTAATTCGTTCTTGCAAGTAACTGCTGCACCTCCTAGACTAGGCAAAAAATCGTGTTGTAACAATCTAAGACCAAAATACGAACAAATGATTACAAATGCATTTCATAATTTAGTTTTATAAGCAACCATTCATCCAAACACCTCAGATTTTCCCAGATTGAAACGAATCGGTTTTCCACAGTTTATATTAACAAAGGCTTAAAATTTATCAGCTGCCCATTAATCTAGCACGCCAAAAGCACTTTTCTAGACCTCGTTTGAGCAATCAGCTTTTCTGGGTCAGCGTAAACAAAGCTAGAAATGATCGAAATGAAAATCTGGAGAACAAAAACTCAACCACAAAAGCACAAATTCTGATGCAAATTGAATTCTACCAAAAAGGAATAACTAGATTAACAGACCGAGTTTGACGATGCAGCGAATCGGTTTCGTGAGGCTGACAGAAGCGCTTCGGAGATCATTTGTGTTGGTCTCCTCCATCGTAAATTTGTGGGGTTTCCGGGACCTAAAGCTCTGAGTTTACACTCTCAAAAGTTCTGGGTTTTTAGGGCACGTTTACGTAGGTAATCGGCATCGAGAAACGGAATTGAACTCCGATTACAAATTATTCCAGTGCTTATCATATTTGGGAAATCAAAATTTAGTGGGTCCATCCAAATTTTGGAATCCAATTCCGAGATTTGGAGGAATTGGACTCCTAACGAGAAACGGAATTGAACTTCGATTACAAATTATTCCGGTGCTTATCATATTTGGGAAATCAAAATTTAGTGGTCCCATCCAAATTTTAGAATCCAAAACGGAATTGAACTTCGATTACAAATTATTCCGGTGCTTATCATATTTGGGAAATCAAAATTTAGTGGTCCCATCCAAATTTTGGAATCCAATTCCGAGATTTGGAGGAATTGGAGTCCTAACAATTGGATGGCATTTGGATTCCGGAGGATTGAGGGAATGAGGAATCCATTTTTCATACCCATTGTACCCTTGCATAAAAGTTGAAATTCCAAAGAAACCCAAGCTCTGGTCCCCAGAGTTATTATCCCTCTCTTTCTCCCTCACCACCGTCGCACATCCCTTGCCTTTCCATGGACGCAGACCCAACCATCATCATCTTCCACAACAATTAAACCACAAAAGTAGATCAAACCACAGACCAAGAAGAACCTTGCTGCAATTTTAGTAGGTAATCTTATGAACAAAATGTCAAAAACCAAACCCCCACACCAAACCAACATGAAATCACAGCCCTGTAAACTAATCCTTCATAGAAACGATATCATCACCACTACCACTGCCCATAGGCCACAAACCCACCTTCAATTTCAAACTGTTGAGAGATGAGAGAGGCGGAGAAGGAGAGGAACAATTAGGTTGGGGTTTGGTAATTGGTTAGTTTGCTTATTAATTTTATTTTATATCATTTGACTCTCTATTAATCAGCATACAAACTTAATTTAGTATAACAAGGGTATTTTAGTAATCACATTAGTTTCTATTCCGATTTATATGAACTAGTAAATAATTTATATAAGTCAATGTTATTCTTACTCCGATTACAAAAAGTTTAGTAAACAGCTCTAATAATAATCTGATTCTGACTCCACTCCATTTCAATTCCTTCTCAATCTAACACTATGTTTGGATGAAAGAAATAAACATGAAATTTTTGTAAAAGTCAGAATTTATAAATTGACAAACATCAATTCTCTTGTTTGAATTCATAAACATAGAAATTTAGAATTTTCGCGTGGAAAAAAACTTGGAATTTGGGACCTCCAAATCCCAAGTTCAAATTTCATATAAATATGTGTCATTTCTCAATTTCTATAATTGAAAGTTTAAAAATAACAAATTTCATATTTAATTTCATTGTTTTTTTAGGTTAACCAAACAAGAAAATTTACAAATTCTATAAAATAAAATCTCGTCATTTTAATTTTCAGCATTTTTAAATTCCTTAATAATCTTAAATTTCTTCATCCAAACATTCTCTTTATTTTGATTGCGAATTAATAAACAAGTCATTAGTTTCAAAAAAAAAAATTCTGGGTTTTTTTACAAAAAAAAAAAAAAAAAAAGTTCTGGGTTTCGTACTCGCAGTCGATGTCAATCAGGTCAAAACCCAAAACCCCACCTCCGATGTTTTTTTATTTTTCTTGTTTCCTTCCCTTTATTGTCACAGGGTTCTCGCGGGAAGACAACAAGAAAAAAAGAAAAGACAAACTTTATTTTCTATTTTAAAATATTTTTTTATCGTACGATATACTATGAACGGACACAATTTACGAATTCTCGGAACCCTCACAAACAGAATCCAAAAAGAATCCGGATTCCAATAAACTTGTCTTTATCTTAAATAGGTTACGTGTGGTATAGATGTAAGACACGTAAGAAAATTGTGATCAATTAATATAAATATATGCACGTGTTACATCAAGATCGGTGGAAAATAAATGCAAATTGTTTATCAACAACTATTGCCTTAGATATAAATTATGGAAGTTTGCTAAAAAAATGTAGAAATTTAAAACGAGGTTTTAGAAAATGCCATATGATAATTTGTCTATATTTAATCGTTAAATTGGAAATATCGACGAAATTTGTCGATTTTAGCAAAAATTAAGAGCTTATTCAACATCTCGTGAAATTTAGACTTTAACCCATTTTTCACATTTTTTTTTCTTCTGATGTTTATGATATTTCACAAAAATATCAAACGTATCAAAAAAAAAATTTAAACACTAGTTGTAAGAAAATCACATGACATTATTGTGGGGCAACCAAAAATTTACTTGCTTGACTCTTTACCGAAATTTTCGTTCATGAAATTTAGTTAATATTTTAAATATTTTTTTAAGTTTTTAATAATTTTTTAATAAAAAATAAACCCCGCCTCATTAGCATTTAACAGAGGAACTGACGGAATGTATGATATTGCAACAAATTCGAATATAATGTATGACATTGAAACTTTTTAAAGACAATGTATGAAATTGTTAATAACCCAATAGTTGATGTAGTTTTTTGTAATTTACCTATAAATTTTTATACGATTTCTTAACATTCTGACATGCAATAATTGTTCATAATGCAACTCGACTCCTACGAGTAATATTCCCACACATTATACATTCATTATTAATATATAAATAGAACTAGAAGGCACGTTGTCTGCAAATTCATAAATAAATACATTAATTAATTTATCTGCTATATTATTTGGATTTTGAGTAGTTGTGAACCATTCTATATTTATTTATTTTATTTTTTACTTTGAACGTCTTTTGGCTTGACAATATACAAATGTTATGTGAAAGAAAATATGAATTATAATATTATATTATTAATGAAAAACACTTTTCATGGGTGAATAACGACAAAGAAATTTTGTAATGGTCAAGTTGCAACATGTTACATGTATATATGTGCAGTTTGGAACTGCGACTGTACGTGCCACAACCACAATACAACATTTGACAGCGCTCCTTTTCCATGATTTTATTATATTATATGCCAACACGTTTTGCTTTGTGTGGAGTATATATTTGCCTCAAACCATATTTTGCATGTGAAAGAATCTACGTCATTAACCATGCAATCTTATCTTATGTTTTTATAATGTGCATTTGTCCTTTTATAAATACATCTAGTGAGTTGAATATTAATTAGGTCGATTATTCGTATTATAAGACATGAAATAATAAATCTAAGTAACGATATTTTGATACACACAAGTTTCTTCTAATGATTTGTTGATTATGGACTCATTTGGAATATCTTTAAAATAATTCAAAGTGCTTAGCAAATTTTTTCCGGTTTTTTAAAGCATTTGAAGTGTTTTGTCAGGATTCATTTACATTTTACAAAAAATTAATTTCAAAAATACGTTGACAAAAAAGCATTTTAAGTCATTTTAGAAAGAAAACTTTCATGAAAAAGGTTTGGGCCAAGTTTATTTTAACAAAAAATCATGCAATAACTTTATTTAATGAAAAATAAATAAATATTAATGAAAAACCCTTAAATTTTAATAAAAAAACAAAAGAACTTAAATTTTAATAAAAATGACATAATTTTAACATAAAAATATATATTTATGAAAGCGGTACTACACTATTTATTGGTCCAGTTTCATAAATAGCGTCTAGTTCTTTGTCTACTTTCATAAATAGTGTCTAACTCTTGGTCATGTTTCATAAATAGTGCTTAATTATTGGGTCGAGTTTCATAAATAGCGTCTAGTTCTTTGTCTACTTTCATAAATAGTGCCTAACTCTTGGTCATGTTTCATAAATAGTGCATAATTATTGGGTCGAGTTTCATAAATAGTGTATGGTAATGGTACAATTTCATAAATACTGTCTCTTTCTTGGTCCAATTTCATAATAATGCTTAATTATTGGTCCACTTTCATAAAGAGTGCTTAGTTCTTGGTCATGTTTCATAAATAATGTCTAGTTATTGGTCAAGTTTCATAAATGGTTTCCACCTATTGGTTTAGTTTTAGAAATAGTGCGTAATTATTTGTTTTGTTTCATAAATAGTGTTTACTTATTGGTTCAGTTTCATAAATAATGTATATTTATTGGTCAAGTATTATAAATAGTATCTAATTATTTGTTCAATTTCATAAGGTTTTGAAACTTAAACCCTGTTTGGTCCTATAAAAGCATCCATTGCGCCGAAACCGATGAACCAGAAGTGATCCTTTAGATCAAAACATTGGGAATATGATATTCTCAATAATTATATTTAAAAACTATTTTCAATTACCAAATTAAAATACTGGATACTATTTAAGTGTGGGAAATTTTTCCTTATGTCCGTAACACAAGCGGTACATCACATGTCATTATGTAAGTGGTGGAAACTTTTATTTTTATGTTATTAATTTTTTAACACAAGAATCTCATCACTTGTATAAGGACACGTTGTGTACCACCCCATATTCTGAGAAAATTGAAAAATCTCTCATCATCTTGACTACTATTGAGAAACAACATCACAAAAATAAAATTGGGGAATGTAATTCAATTTAAAGTCTTTTTCTTATTATAAGAAAAGAAAGAAGGAAAACTAATGAAAATGACTTGAAAACTTTGAATTTTAACGATAAAGACAAAATAAAGGGTAAATTGAATAGTATCATGATTGACTTTTTAGTGTAAAAATGTGATTTTTCGTTAAAGTGAATAATATCGAAAACTTTTCTTTAAAGTTCCAAAAAAAAATATCTATTAATGCAGCCGACGGAGAAAAAAGTGGAGTGTGGAAAAGGAGACTGGGTGGGGGTGGTGTTTATGTAGGCATGGCCTTTGACCAACTCCAAAGCAATTGGTATATGGGTTTCCACAATGCGTACGACAAGCAAAATATGAAGGATTTGTTGCATCAGTTTATAGGGAATTTTAACAAAAAACTTCCGGTACTGTTCACTTTAATGAAAAAACATATTTTTACACTAAAAAATCAATTATGGTACTATTTATTTTACCATTTATTTTGTCATTATTATTAAAACTCATAGTTTTCAAGTTTTTTTCATTAATTTTCCTCAGTTTATATGGGGACACGCCCAACACAAGTTGGGTTCTCTATGTTTTTTTTATTTTTTATTCTTTTGTCTTTATCATTAAATAAAGTTAGTAGATGATTTTTTATTAAAATGTAAAGATTTGAAACTATTTTCATTAATTTTTCTTTTTAAAAACAATTTCAAGCAAGCTATGTGTGTCACATCCCGGCCCGGGCCCTTACATCCCGGGCTTGACTCCGGCGTAATACAATATTGTTTGTTTTGGATCCCGACTACGCCCTTACGATTTTGTTTATGGGAACTCACACGAGAACTTCCCAATGGGTCACCCATAATAGGATTGCTCGCGCGCGAACTTGCTTAACTTCGGAGTTAAGATGGAGCCTGAAGCTAATGAACTCCCAAAATGCCTTGTACTAGGAAGAGATGAGCATGTACATATAAGGCATAGAGGATCCACTCCCTTGAGCGATGTGAGATGTTACACTGTGTATTAAAAAAAAAAAAAAAAAAGACTTAGAGCACACCATAATGCAAGTATAAGTTTGGCAACATTAAATAGTAAGCATGAGAGAACTCAGAAGTAAAACATCCATAATTAAATTAATTTCATTTTAATTAACCGCATAATCAGTCCATGGATATCATTGTAGATAGTACCATCGATAATCCGGTTATCCAGTGCCCAACTCTGTATCTTCCCCTTCACTACCCCTCCATTTTCAAACTTGGAAGATGGAAATTTTGTAGTTACTAAAAGTCTAAGGGGCATCACCGTCATTTCAAACACAGGCTGGATCGTGGAGGCGGTAGTAGTTTGCAACCTTAGCTCCAACAACACCAAACAACCCAAAAGCTCATATATAAAATAATAAATGAACCCCAAAAATTAAATAAAACCAAGCTTTTTTTTTAGTCAAAATGTCATACCTTCTTACTGGGATCTCTAGGATTTAAATTAAAAGAAGATTGCTCACTGTCAATTATTTTTTATCGTTTTATGAAAAATCTCAGTTAAATTGAAGAAAACACCAATTCAAGTAGAGGGTTTGATTTGACAAAAAAAACCCTCAATTTAACGATGATTTTTTACAGAATGATCAAAATTATATGTGGTGGACAATCAAAGGAATTTTCTATTGGTTTTAAATCTAAGTGATGAGTTACATCAATTTTAAAGATAATTTATTATTTAATTTTAATTTGTTATTTTAAAGGAAAATCAGGAAAGGACTTTTTGGTCTGTGCGGCGTGGACTTTTTGCAGAAGTTCAGATCCACAAATCCGAAAAATACCAAAACAAAACAGACAGACGCAAACTTCACACGGAAAGAAAGAAAGAAAGAGAAAACGAGAGTTTAAATGGTTAGTTGAAGGAAATACTCTCTCGCTTTTGTCCCCCTTTGTTTTCGGATTTTGATCCAATGGCTGACAACCAAGAGCAACCGCCCGCGCCGCCGTCCGGACCATCGCAACCGTCGAAGCCCGCAGCGACTCATCATCCTCCCCGCCCCACGATCACTCTCCCGCAGCGCACCTCTTTCGAATCAATCTTCAGCTCCGCCGGCGGCGGGAATACTGGGCCCGGTCTGGGCCTGGGGTTCAGCCCCGGACCCATGACTCTCGTCTCCAACTTCTTCTCCGACGGCGGCGACGACTGCAAGTCCTTCTCCCAGCTGCTCGCCGGAGCCATGACGTCTCCGTCGCCGAGGGCGCCGGGGTTCCCGCAGCTCGAGGAGCGAAATTCCGGCGACGGCGATGGAAGTTCGGATTTCCGGTTCAAGCAGAACAGACCGCCGTCTATGTTTTCGGTCCCGACGCCGTCCGGGTTTCTCGACTCGCCGGGAATCTTCTCACCCGGTCAGGTACACCCCTCGTCAATCACTTCTTCCATTTATTTACTGAATTACTGTTACCATTGCTTGTATGCTTATCAGGGAGCTGGGATTTTTTTGAAAAGTTTACTTTTTTTTAGTCCGATTTAGATAAATAAAATAACTCGTCTTTAGTTACTGCGAAAACTGAGAAATTTGTTACTCTTGGAAAATTAATTAAAAATTTTGTTGAGAAAAGAAAGCAGTGAGTTAAATGGCGGCAAATTAAGGCAGAGGATTTGAGATTCTAAATTTAGTAACTTTTAGAGGATTTGAGATTCTAAATTTAGTAACTTTGAGAGGATTTGAGATTCTAAATTTAGTAACTTTTTGCCCCTTTTTTTACCCCTTTGGCGGGGAAGGGGAATCTGCCAAATTCTGGGTTATTAGAATTGATTCACTTGTTAGTTAGGACAATTGGGTAAAAGCTAGGTCAGTTGCACCGGAGTTGAAATCCGTCTTCCTGTAACTTAGACGCGGGTTAGGTCAGTTGGCTAGTCTATTTGTAGGCTTGGTTCAAAACAGTTATCAAACGATTTTCATGTTTTCAGTTTTCCGAAAACAAAAATCGACTTGAAACTAGAAGCTGAACCGTTTTTTGGATTTTTAATTTTTCGAGATGATATTGTATTTTACACTAACATGCGGGAGTGGGGTTTGAACTTGGGTACAAGGGGCGGGCACACTGCAGTAGCACACATTGGCCTGGTTCCGGGTTCTTAGGATTGATTCACTTGTTTGTTAGGCAAATTGGGTAAGGGTACTCCAAAAGTATGCATATGAGACTTGTCTGCTTGGTACCACCTATATAAGTTATATTGGTTTCTTATGGTTGTGATTTATGAATTGTTGTAGGGACCCTTTGGAATGACACACCAGCAGGCACTAGCACAGGTCACGGCTCAGGCTGCTGCACTCTCCCCATCCTTTTTCAATTTCTCAACTGAGCATTCAACATCTTTCTCGACAGCACCCGCCACAGTGTTGACACAGCCTCCATCCTTTACTTCCGATACAACACCACCACAAGAGATACCGTCCGGAACACCTGACTTTGCCGTTGCCACAAAAGAATCATCTGACATTTCCCTTTCAGATCAGAGATCCCAACTGTCTTCATTTACTGTCGATAAGCCTAATGATGATGGTTACAATTGGCGGAAGTATGGACAGAAGCAGGTGAAAGGTAGTGAATTTCCTCGAAGTTATTACAAGTGCACCCATCCAAATTGTCCAGTAAAGAAGAAGGTTGAACGCTCGATTGAAGGACAAATAACTGAAATTATTTACAGGGGCGAGCATAATCATGAACGTCCTCAGTCCAAGCGTCCCCTGAATGGAAATAGTCAGGCAAATTCCGACTTAGCTTCCCAAGTTCATGGTGGGAATTTGAACAAACCAAAAGAAGGGACAGGTCCTTATTCAATGTCTAAGAAGCGTCAGGAATCCAGCCAAGCAACACATGATAATTTATCTGGGACAAGTGACAGTGAGGAAGTAGAAGATGCGGAAACCAGAGTTGATGAGAAAGATGAAGATCAACCTGACCCCAAGAGAAGGTAGATATTTTATCTTGATAAGCATATGCACATGCTTGCGGGCATTATGCTACTTGTTTGTCATGTATTCCTAACAAAATTAACTTTTATTTTCCAGAAACACCGAGGTCAGGTCAGAAGCAGCGGCAGCTTCTACACATCGGACTGTTACAGAGCCTAGAATCATAGTACAGACAACCAGTGAAGTCGACCTCTTAGACGATGGTTACAGGTGGCGAAAGTATGGGCAAAAAGTCGTCAAAGGCAATCCTTATCCACGGTAATACTGTTTCTCAATATTTCTAAACTCAGTGTTATATACAGTTTTATTCCATTGATGTCACGATGTTTTCATTTTTATGTTGCCTAACGTATTCAATCAAACGGGTATATTCCTTCTCGTATGGTTGGTTTAAAAATTTCCTGATTTGTCTTTGCTGCATTTTACAGGAGCTATTACAAATGCACGTTCCCTGCATGTAACGTCCGTAAGCACGTAGAGAGAGCCTCAACAGATCCTAAAGCTGTCATAACAACATATGAGGGCAAGCATAATCATGAGGTACCAGCTTCTAAAACCAGCAGCCACTACACAGGCAACAACAATGCATCGATTTTAAGATCAACGAATCCAGGAAATGGGAAGGTTAACCAGATGGATCTTAGAAACAGGGACCAGCAGCCTATAGCAAGTTTACGTTTAAAAGGAGAACAAATAACATAGTTTGGGTTGTACCGAAAAAACAAAACCCCCATAGTTTCTGTGAGTTTCATCAATCAGGAAAGAAAGCAGGAGCCGGAGAACTTGAAATTTCCACGAAGCAGGCAAAATTTGTAAGTTAACGTTGCCCGAATCTGCTGCTCACTACAGGCTGTAGATTTGATCAAGGCCCTGTTACCCAATTGCTAATGTACAAAGGAAAGAGGTAATTATGGAAAAGAAGGAAGAAGTCGGGTCAAATTTTTTTGTTGCATGTAAACTAGTTAACAAGCATACTGTGTTGAAATTTACAACTTCTGTGCATTCTTTTGTATATGTAAACAGTGATGTAGGCTTATATGATTATTTACGCTTGCGTTTGGTAATGTTGTATCGATGTTTGAACTGAACCTCCAAGAAAATTACTTCTACTTTCCGGTTGCCTATTTCTGTTTTGTACTTCTGTTTTTGTTCTTGCTTGCCGCTTGGTAGTCCGTCCTTAGTTCTTTTGCTGTAATGTGGGTTGTAAGGGAGTTTTTGTTGCTGTGTCAACACACACCAATCTTTGCACATCCGACATTGTTGAACAAAACTTTGTGCTGATCAACGATTAATCGATGGCATGTACAAGAAAAAGCCCTGATCCGTTTCTTAAAGCCCTTTACGTCCTCGTTCTTATAAGCTTTATCGACGTGATTAGATACGGGTAAAGATCTAATGGCCGAAGACAGATAGGAAACGCATGGTTTTAACTAAAAAGAATAAGCGTACAGATACAGATGCCATTTTGCACAAGAACAGTAGTACGGCATTTGCAGTTCATTTCTCTGTATGCCCCTTCTTGCAAAATTGAATTAGGTCGAAGCGACCGAATGTTAACAAAACATGGCATTTGATTGGTGTTTTGGCCGGAATTATAGACTTTTAAAGTGTAAACCCTCCAGGATACAGGTGAGATGCCCGTCCGAGTTAATCGTCCATAGTTATGAGAGTCGGAATTTGACCATGGTTCACAAATTCAATCTTGTTCAAGCGCAGGCAGCACAAGACTTGCTCTGGCAGTTCCTCTTGCTTTTGTGCCTGCCAACACCGTCAAACAAAACTCAAATTGACAAAATGCAGGATGCATATTTACTGTTACAGTAAATGGTAAGTTTGTGAGTTTACCTGGATTGTTAATCCCAAATCAAGTACCCCATTCTTCAAAGTCTCTCTGAATGATTCAAGTCCTTTCCTGGATATGTAGCTAAACCTATGTATATCTAGGTCAATCTCAAAGTAATTAGGTCCCTGCCAAATAAATTACAAAAAAAAAAAAGTTTAGTGTTAAAACCGAAAAAAAACCTCGGTAAGAGAGCATGACCACGTGGCCCGTCAAACACTATCACAAAGAGTTAGACCCTTGTACATGGGAAATTGTACCCATGTGAGGTCCGTTTCTTTAAAAGAGTGGCATGACCAACCACGTGATCAGGCTGCCCTACATAAGTATTTCTCCTAATAACATCGAACTAGAAAGAGTTTATCGTTTTCATTTTACCCTGAAGAAATTGTGTTGAGGGCGTGAAAGAACTGGCTTATCATTGTAAGCATGTATGAGCTTTCTTTCAGTAGAACTCAACTGGAGGTCATCTGGATTGACCAATCCAGCCATGATCTTTAGCCTTTCCCTGAAAGGAACTACAGACTCCTTTGCAAACCCCTTCACCTTCTCAGTCTCATCCTCGACAAATTTCTGAGACAGAAAAACAAAGCGTTGTTAGTAAAACCGTCTTCTTTGCGCACGGATCAAAGATGTGGGATATCCGAAAATTCACGACAAAATTTACCCTGATGCTGTCTTGAAACTGAGGTGATATCTCTTTTTCAAAGTTTTCATTCACTTTGAAAAATAGCACAAGACTCATGCCTTCCCCATCGCATTCGCCGAGGAACATTGTTGTAGGATAAGTAGGCAACTGCAACAACAACAACACCAGAATCAATGCCCCCGAAAACACAACGAAAACTGATCTGCGGCAAATTATTTTGAGATATGGAGGGAGATAGACAGAGTACCTGGATGTTAACAATGAGGAGGGAAGGAACTTTGTCATGTGGTTTTACAGAAGGAAGCTCAAGATGCTGAGCAATGTGATCTCTCTTTCGCGGGCAGATGAACAAATCGACACCAATTGGTACGTACGAGCTGCAGTTTGGAGCCGGGTACTTCAGTTTATCTCTGCACATTTCCATAATTTCATCCTTAGACAGCGGCACTCTGACAAAAACAAAACAAAATTAGTAACAGGAAAACAAGCGATGTACTTGAAGTAATTCTCGCCGCGGAGCTTGAATACTGAGGGTGGAACTGGAGACCAGGATCCCGGTGCTGGCTTCTCTTCCGTTGAGCAAGGGATTCGAAGTCCTGCTCTTGGACGGAATAAGTACTTCTGATCGGACGCACCTGTTCATCCATTGTCGCACGTTCAGTTTTGCAGCAGGGAGCAAGTAGGCACCGATAAATTGTTACTTGGACTCTAACTTCAAATTTTGATCACATTTACTACTTACTTTTCCTTTCGCTGTCGTCAACGGATTTCCTCTTATAAGAAAGCATAATCACAGCCGCGGGGTTCTTCTGATTCTTGTCGTTGAAACTCACTTGGGTTGTCTCGACAGAATGGCGTGCATTTCCATCTATTTTTAGGTAACTTTCGTAGAACCCTTCGTACTTACATCCATTATCGACAATGCATGATGCGGTTTCATACTGCACCAGTTGAGCATTTGGGATGTTCCCTGCTAAAGGAAACCCATCTGGCACCCAAAAAACAAAGAACTAGTTTTAGCCACCGAAAATTCACAACTGCCACAAAAAACAGGAAGGATTAAATTAAAATTAACTGGTGATTTAAGTGCGTTATTACCTCCATGCACACTGCAGAAATCGTCTTCTGAATCGGATTCCATCATGCTTAGTGAGTCAAACCATGCTTCCCCTGGGCCTTTCCCTACACGAAGTTGTAATCTGTACGGTCAGAAGTCACTTAACACGAAAAGCTTGGGAAATATATAGATAGAACTTTTCGCAAATCTTCGATCAAAAATATACTTTTTACCCTAAAAAGACACTAAACATGTTATAAAACACGTTTTATCGTCCATTTATTGTTTGTTTAATGTCCCTGTAGTGAAAAAGTTCATATATGATATGACTGAAGAAGTGAAGATTTATACGGAGTTCTATGTATATTTCCCTAAAGTATTTGAAGTAAGATGGGTTCTGTTGGTGCTAACTTTTCATGATGCTCCATTTCTAGTTGAAAAAAAAAAATGAAAACTAAAAACCAAGACACGAAATGGTTATCAAACGGGTCTTCAACATTTGAAACATACCGCCATTTGCATCTATTTGACTGTGGTTCCACTGAAGCTGAGTGAGATGAAATGTTCCATTAGAAACCTCAGATCTCTTGCAGGATGTTGCAGCACCTTTCTCGAAGTCAAGATGCACAAACTCACTCACAGACTGTCTTTTAGGCGCATCGGGAATGGCAGCGGAGGCAACCTTCTTCGTCTTCCTCCCCTTAATCCGGCGTTTGCCGGATCTGTGGACCTTTTTCTGATGAGCTTTGATAGTTTCATGTGGTCTTGAGTAACAAACGCCCATGGCAGCTAAGTTTCTTCAAGTAATGCAGATAAACTTAACCTGCAAGGCAAATATAGAACTCCGGTTTTAGAACAAACACCGGAGTCCGGACTCCTTCAGTGACTAGGATCAAGGTTCTAAAAGAAGTTAGGTACTAGTCAGGCGGTAGGCTGGGTCTAGCACTTAAGCAATTAGGCGGGAGCTTAACCGGGCGCCTAAAAGGATTAGGTGGATTTAAGTAGATTTATTATATTTCGTGTAAATAAATGTTTGTTTATATTTAAAATATATATAATTTTATCATAAACTATAAAATAGAATAACATATATAATATGAAGTATTAGAATATAAAGAAAAAACAAGCATATAATGTGTGTTCATTTAAGTATTCAATAAGTCTCTTATAATTTATTTTAAAAAAATACAAAATGAAAGTTATATATTTTGTCTAAGTGAGTCGCAACCTAATTGGATGCCTAGGCAGTAAGGGCGCATCAGCAGATCTAGACGCAATTTCTTAATTTTCAAACGTCTAGTCATTAATCGAGACTATGACCAACCGTCTAATGCCGTGACTGAATCTACGCAACATTAGACAAAAAAATTTAGAACAGTGACTAGGATTGGACTGTACTGGATAACTCTGTATAATACAGAGTAAGTTTGAATATGCAAATTGACTTTGACGATGAATGGAGTTCTAAGTAGATGGGATCTGCATTAATGTGGAATCTAACATATTTCCTGCTAAGACGTATTGAAGTTGGCATGGCCCCAATCAGTCCAATCAAATTATAAACATACAATTAATGCACAAGTTTTTCTTTTAAATTTTGTACTAGAGGCTGATATATTGCAAACATTCAAAATAAAAAATAATTTGTTTTTCAATGCATGCATGAAACTCAAGACTACCCAATATTTCTTGAAAAATTCTCGATAGAATTACTGCAACAGCAAAAAATAATTGTCTATGCACGTAATGCATGTTTGATACTTACCGAGTTTTCTTTCCCTAAATATCGATATCGGTTGTCTTTGGCAGAAATTATGGAAAATTACAGTGGGGTAGTATATCAACTCATTCAGATTTAGTTGAAATTAGAAAAAAATTCAAAAGTTTGAAATTTGTAATAGATTATGATAAAATTTATGTAGTGAATCGAAAAACATCATTGATATTCAATGGTTTTCTTAAATCTCACTACTTCACCCTCCTTCCCATATTGATCCTTAATTTTTCAAGTATTTCAACAGAAATATTAACAATTTTGTAGATATTTTAACCATAACAATTTAACCCCTAATACTATCGTTTATTTAAAAAAAAAAGAATTACATACCCAGGTGGGAATTCTTTCAGAAATATTCTACCAGCTAAGATTTTATGTTTTAAAAGACAAAAAATGGAACATGAAATATTGGAAAAATAAGATGGGAAAAACTAAACTAAAAGCAAAATCATACAAGAAATAAATTCAAGTCACCATCAGTCATGAATCATGATAGAAAAGACGAGGGCTGATAATTTGAAAGCCAAGTTATGATGTTAGATGAATTGAATTCACTTCATCGAGTGGTACGAAGAGAGTAGTTGCAATGTGTTATGATTCATGAATACATTAAAACAAACACTAAATGCATAATCAAGTGTAACAAAAATTCTATATGCATGACGTTCGTTTTTTATTGTACTGTTTTCATATTTGTACCAAAAACATGAATTATATCAAAATAGAGGTCTGTTTCATAGCCGGACAATGACGCATGATTGTAAATTACGAGGAAATGAAAATAATTGCATGCACAGAGAGAGAGAGAGAGAGAGAGAGAGAGAGAGAGAGAGAGAGAAACCTGAGAAAGGGTTAAGGCATCGATTAATATTCCGGCATGAAAAAAAGAAGAGGAAACCGTCGTTCCTAGGTGAGGAACTCGGCCTCCTTCCCTTGAAACTTGCTCTGTTTTTCTCTCTGCCTCTCTGTTTTCGATCAACTTAAAGTTTTTTGCTTTAAATCCAAACGAAAAAAAACAGAGATTATAAATTCAGACAAGACAGAACACAACGCAGAGGAACGGAGGAAGGAAAGGAAAACAGGTTCCGCTGCATCCGGATCCAATTTTCGTAAGTCTCCTTCTCTCTGTGTTTCCTCTGCTTTCGTCCCCTCTTTTATCTTATTTTTTCTTTTTTTGGGGTGCCATCTTTGTCTTAGTTGGCTTCCGAGTTGGTGGCATACCTTAATTTGACATTGTTTTTTGGGTGGGAATTATGCCTCAGGGTGTTAGATAACCATATATTTAGATTTACTATTTTGCTTGGATTTTGGGTTTTTTATTTGAGGGTTTTAACGAAACATTTCAGGTACTGTTTACTTTTAACAAAAAAACCACATTTTTATAATTTCCTGATACTATTCACTACATCTTTATTTATCATTTTTAATTAAAACAAAATAAAAATTTGAACTTTTCGTTAGTTTTCCTTTTTTATTTCTACGATAAATAAAGCGAGTTACTCAATTTGTAAACTAAATATGGTATATTTAACTTTTAAGCATAGAATGAAGCATTTTTTAATCGAAGTAAGTGATTGCAAGCATGCTTATGTGAGCAATAACTAATGCAATTGAAATCTTGATTCCGTACTCCAAAGTTTTTATAATACCAATTACGAAAGAAATTAGGGCTAGATTAGGGTAACATTCATACTAAATGAAAGTAGCATACAATTGGAGTCTAATAAGATTAAAAAATACGAAATTCATATTTTGATGAGAGTAGCCTTACGAGTCACATGATCAGACCGGCATAATCAAGTTTGTTTCAATCAACAAAACTAAGGATCCATGATTAGTAGTTACATATGTAAAAGAATTAAGTTCAAAAATGCATATGAGTTTGCAATGCAGGATGCGGGTAAGAAGGAATTGTCACTGTTTATGAACAGTTGTGAGTGCGGGAAGGTCGCCATCGATGGCAGAGTTGAGATTGGAAAAGGCAGACACTGAGTTTATTTTTTGTGCACGTCCAGATTCGAATCGGTCCGCTGAGACAAGTGACTACTGACCAATGACCACGACTGTTCCACCATATAAGACACCACTAACCTCTTAGTTCTTATTTCAAACTATTGATTGTTGAACCCCCCACTTCTTCAAAAAATATGATAAATGTGATTGATTGGTAACTATTACCTAGGATGATTATGAGTATCGTTACTAATCTATGTGTAATATTGATCGAAATATAATGTCAATTGGGTAAGACAGGATAGCGCATGACTGCTTATCCTTTTCTTTACACGAAATTAACAACTATGTTTTACTTTTCTCTAGACTCCTCCATTTAGTACTCATACCCAAATTCATCCACTTCAATCAAATTTTTTCATCCCAAGTTCCAAATTTCCTTCCTTAATCCCTTTGGCGCCACCATCGCTATTGACCTGCCCACCGACAAGGAAACTTAGGCAAAAACACCGCACAATGTTTTTATACCTGATCCATAAAAAATAAAAAAATCATGATTCCGCCGCTGCTTAAAAATATTAGAAAAAATTCATGAATCTTCCTAATATTTCAATTCATAAATAGCATGTTTCACTATCTATGAAAACATCAATGATGGCTAAACTATTGCACATTAGAAAAACAAGTATGAAACAACAGTTTAACATATAATTAGTGGGAGTCCTTAATCAGAATGGGAAGCTTAAACAAGAAACCCTTATTTTAAATTAACACATAAGTAGTTGGTTTTGTCTTTGATTAGGGTTTTTTCTTAATAAAGTTGAAGTTGACGAACTAAGTCTAACTGCGTGGCTGTGTGTAAGTGGTTGAGCCATACAATTAATTAATTTAGATTAGAGTTTGTTTTCATGATCCATCGAACATTCACACCACCCACCAAATGAACAACAAACAAATCATAAACTAAGACTGTTTTTTGGTGTTCAGTGAAAAACTTGACTTCATGTTTCATAAGCCCCAAAAGAACAAAAATTAGGTGACAATATTGATAAGAAATGAGAACGATTGATGATCGATCAGTCCCTTTCAAACTTGTTCCAAGTTCAATGTTTGGCTCACTTGCACTAACTATTTATTGTAGTTTATTCGGATTTTACTTTTGTCATTGTAATTGTTTTCGTACGTTCACGCTTGTAAACTTGTCAAAGAGAACTATATTGATGAAAGTGAAAATTTGAGTAACCTACATGAAATATTAGTGCAATTTGGTGTCTAAAAGGCGGATGCACACTGGGACTTAGGTGGTTTTAGGACTACCTGGAGTCCAAAAAAAAAACATGCGAAGGTCTTCTGATGATCCTTTGAATGTTTTGTACGAGTCTCCTTGTACTTACTAAGTGTTTGATATAATATCTGCTAGACATATCTCGACAAATTACCTAGACAACACTTGACAAATTTTATTGATATCACGCTTTGTTTCTATATAAAAAAAACTTGAGATCTTTACGACTCAAACCATCCAAGACTCGAATCTTGGTCCGCCCCACCACTATTAACGGTGTTTAAGAAAATTGAACTTGGTGTTCATATTTAATTTACTTATTCTTCTCTTTCTTTTTCCTACAAATGAGGGGTAAGCTCCTTGTTTCATTGTGATTATTCAATACATAAAGTGTTAGCCAGGAATACAATAATATCAAATCAATTAAAATCAATTAAGCAAATAATATCTTCGTTAGGTACAAATCACACTCAAAAGACTAAGGAGGATGACATAATATATCTCTAACAACTACATCATAATTTAATCTGATGATTATTAACGACTGTGTGAAAGCCTAGACCGAGTGAAAGACTTCCTGCTCAGAGTATTTAACTTGTTTAATTGGATTAATTACAAATTAGTGGATGATCATCTGGAAAACGAGACTGATTCAAAAGAAGAAAAGAACAAAATCTAACATTGGATATCATAAAAAAACATTATTTTACCTGGATTATTATTAAAAAGGAACAAAAAAGAAGCCAACAAAAAGAAGATACAAGATTTTTTTTATTTTTTATTTTTCCAAAAATCACCAACCCAATTATTATGTTGTGGTAGACAGCTACACTGCACTGCAACTGCTTGGTTTCCCTGTTGCACAAATCCGCACCCACTTTTAACATTTTTATTTTTGGTAAATCACTTTTAGAACTTGGAAGGAAGAAAAAATTGAGAAATGTTAAGGAGACTCTCAAAAATGAAAATTTTCATTTCATGAACTCTCCGTCACCTTATGTTTTTGGCACAATTCTCGTGCCAAAAATACAACTCTCTATGAATTCTCCGCTGCCTCATAACTCTCCGCCCCTCATATTTTGTATTATGTCCTAAAATTAAAATGCATGCATTAGCCATAATTATTTCCAATGTTCCAGTTTAGACAGTGCTAATTATTTTGGGAAATTGGAACGAATGACCCGTTTAACGAGTGATAAACTATATTAATTATTTAAAAATATATATATATATATATATATATATATATTTTTATATATATGTTGAATCCTTTACCCAATTGATAGTATTTTAGGTATTTTGACACACGCAAAGCCAAAGGGATATATCCCTTCTCATTGGTTGAGTTTCTCCCAGATTTGATACAATGCATGCAGTATATATGTGCATGCAAAGGTTTAAAAGCCGAGACTATATAAAATTAAGAGACACAGCAGCTTCATCGATGGCTGAAAAAGCATTAAAATCCCCATGTTCTTGAAATTTATATGATTTCAAATTATACTCGTTGTAGACACAACTACATTAATGACATGTTTACTAAAGCGGAATAGAATTGCACGCATTCTAAGCGATTCAAGTGCATGCTAATGAGAAATTTTCTAGTGTGCCCAGAACATGAGATGGTACATCACATATCATTATATAAATAGAGGGAAATTTTATTTTTCAAGTCTCTCCACTTGTATAATGACATGTGGTACGACCCCATGTTTCGAACACACTGATAAATCTCCATGTGCTAACAGTTTTGTTATAAATTAACAAGTGGGACTCAGCCTAAAATTAGGAATCAAACTTGTTAAGTTTTCGAGATTTAATTATTGAAGAAAGTATTTGGATTCCTAAATTTGGAGAATGATTTCAGCCTAGCCCAGACCGGCTAAATAATTACTCTTGGACACTGATGGGCTCAGACCAGCCCAAAGTCACATTGTATAAGATGGTTAGAAATATGGGCCCAGGTAGTAGGGCTGAATTTTCTTTTTGGTGTGAAATTTTTACCACATTTTTCAGGCCGAGTGGGGAATATAGGTGCGGGACACACATAGGATATACCAATATAGGTAGAGGGACCATCTAATCTAATCAAAATCCAAGAGGAGAAATATTTCAGTGTGTCGAGGCATGATTTTGTATAATAAGTGTCATAATACAAATAATTTATGATATTTGGTGTACTGAGCTGTATCACCGGCACATTAAAAAATATCTCAAGAGGAAAAAAGTTGGGACATTAGGTTAGCTAGGCCCAGGCATGATTGAATGCATAACATGTTTGTCTAAAGTTATGATGTAAATATTTATCTCAAAAGCCAAAAGGGCCAACACCCACCCAACATTTCCCCTTCTTTAATTTCCCATCGAGTAAAGAGTGAAAAGTGACCCTGACTCCTGCGCCTTTAATTCTCCATGGTCCTACTACTTCTTAGCCTTATGAAAATAAAGGCCACATAAATTTCGGTAGGATTGCATGATCATGATAGCTCTCACGTCAAGTGGATCATAAGTGAAACCAAAATTTAAGAGTCCTACATTTTTATCTAGCGATGCCCAGCAAATTTTAGAAGAATTCAATTGTTTTTAACTCAAAAACTTAAACTTTTTGTGAGAAGTAAGGCGATAGTTGAACTCTTAATTTGAAAATGAACTTACATTGACTGTACTTGATAGCGTGAATGAGCCCATATTTATCGTAAGTTTCAATCTATTTTGGAAAAAGGGAATGCCCTTGTAAGTTTACAACAAAAAAAACCAACGTGACACATGTATGCCATCACAATAATGTATCGTGCTATATATGTTCATTTCCTCCTCCTTATGTGTAGTTTTGGGGGCCCCTTGGAGTTTTATGGAGAAATTGCAAAGGAAAACAGAAAATCAGCAAGTTTGCCTCCCCAGTGCTCTCTCCTTTAATCTGACTGACATACTTTTCTGTATGATATTTATTTGCGTATATTTTTTTTAATTACGAAAGCTACATTCAGCAGTCCTTATCCATTACACATGTGTTCATTTTTGACAGCTAACTTGGGCTATCCAATAATCCAATGATTAATCTTAACACATCCTTAAAGGCCTAAACTAAATGGTCATAACCCTTTTTGGTATTATGGAACATGGCCTTGATTTTTACTCTTTTTCGTTTTTTTTTTTTAACAAACGATATTATTTATATTAAAAATAAGGGGTGGGTTTAGTCTCACAATCGGCTAGCAATAATGTGATTTAAACTCACATTTGATGAGAATCGAATCTAAAACATCTCAATTGACCTTTTAAACGAGCTTATGTTTTTTTTATTTTTTTTTAATGAATGTAAACTTCTTTTTTTCCCCTTTTTTTTTCCTTTTCATATGAATCAAATTTTGTTTCATATTTTTTTTCCTATAACTTTTATTTCACAAAATTTGTTTCATATTTTTTTTCAATTCTATTTTTTTCGTATAACTTCCTAGGCTATTTATACAACATTAAATTGTAGTTTTTAAATAATAAATTATGTTTGGCCCTATGGCCCTTTGGCCCTCGGTTGGAGACGGTTTTTTGTGACAGGGCTAAAACGAGCCCTTTGGCCCTCTGGCCCTCGGTTGGAGACGGATGCAAATATGGCCCTGTACTGTTCATTAAAATATTAATATCTTGGGGAATCTTGAAGGGCTAGAGGGCTCAAACCAGCCCTCTGGCCAACATTCGGTTGGAGATGGCCTAAGGTCCCTCATTTCCCCAATGTAGGCTTAATACTCTCAACACCCCCCTCACGTGTGACGAATTTTAAAGTCTAGCATGTGGACAATACAAATCAGGTAACGTGGAGCATGTATGGCCATTGGGCTTCACATGCGGGACAACTTGCTTTGTTATCATGAAGAGTCGAGGTTTCATCATAAAATTAATTGGTAGCTCTACTACTTATAAGTACATGTAAAGTTCCTTATTTCATCAATGTGAGATATATTCTAAAAAAAATGCTACTGTTCGAATATCTTAACTCACAATATTTTAATTTCTCTACATCACAATGTGATAATTGAATTAAAAGGTCGTCGTAATAATATCACGTTGCATGAAACGAGTAGAAAGAATAGTGGAAAGGAGTTTCATTTATGCGAAAGGACCATGGATTTCATTGGTTCCATCCAAGTCCAGCAAAGGGAAAGGGAAGCTATTGTCACGAGCATTGCGAATAAACAACTCAAAAGAAAAAGATGAAAGAAGGATGGTCGCGCGTCAAATGCTATCCAAACATATCCTTTTTTTTTTTTTTTGTAAGAATTCTGGAGATTCGTGAATCGTGTTTGTTCATTGTGCATTGTACGATCAATTTTTGTCATGTATTGTTTATGTTTAATTTTAAATAAAAATATTTAAAATAATTTATAACCGTACGATATACAATAAACGAATACGATTCACGAATTTTCAAGATCCTAATAAAGAATATCCAACGAGGATCCGGATTCAAATGCTATCACCTTCGTGTTTTACACGAGCTTCTAATTAACAAATAATTAATCATAATATTATTATAAACATAAATTTTGAGTCGTTTCATTCGTTTTTATTTTGTTGTTCATTTGTACTACCTTCGTATTCTTCTCGTAATCAGCGTCTTATAATTATTATATATTACTTAGAAGTAAGTAATCGAAGCAACAATTTCTTGGCAAATAGTTGGTTAGATTTTGACTTCTATTTCTACCAAAAATAACAACTCCTCATGTTTTGCTTATGCATCATTCTTTTGACTTTTTGGTAAAATTACGAAAATTTGGAACATTAACATTTTTATGAGACCTATTTGTCGATTTATGCCCTAACTTGTATAGAGATGCTAATTTTTTCTCTGAACTTTAATATTAGCAAATTATCTCTTGAATATTTATAAATAGTCAATTTCCTCCCATGTTAAATTTTGAAAATTTCCATTCATCTTGGTCATGTGGACAACACATGACAACTGTATGTGAACAAAAAAGTAATTTTGTTTTGATAAATGTGCGCAAAGCCGATACTTTGCAACTTCTAATTGTATTCTCATAACTAATTCAAACAGAAAGTGTAAGGAATCAACTAGTGGAAGAGAAGAAAAAACAAAAAGCAATATGCTGTCCACATGCGAGATAAAATTACTTTATTGACCTCAAACATTTGCGATGTGACTAAAATGTATAGACAATTAGATGGAAAATACCAAAATTTAACGTTTAGGGGCAAATTGGCTAATTATAAAGTTCAGAATAAGCAATCAACTAAAATTAAAGTTCATGAGAAAAATTAGCAACTTCTTACAATTTCGGGGAGAAAACCAACAATATCTCTTTTTATTAACTCATTGAACACTTTTAGTTTTTACTTTTTTTACAACAAGATTTACAAATATATTCACTCGCAACTCCTCAAAACAATGCTTAGATTTATCTTGAATATTTTTCAGGAGCGATTCAAATATAGAACTTCAAATACAAAGATAAATATTTTTAGGGAAAACTTGATATAAGTACAATTTTTTTAGCCAATAGTAGTAATAGTCAAATTTATTAAAATAAGTCCAATTCCTTAAATTTAATTATTTAATTATCAATAATTATCTATTCAATGATAAGATTTATTATGAAAATCAAATTTCTTCCTAATTATCTCTTTGATTATTTCTTTTTATTTTATTTTTTTGTTATTTATTGTTCTTCCTCCTGCTTTAAACCCCATTTATAGATTTATTTTTATTTTTATAATCAACCTATATCATAGGTTAATTATTTTTATGTATCTATATAACATATTCTTTTTTATAATCAATGTGTCACAGATTAATGTGTCTTACTCGTAGGTATATTATGTTTTTTCCTATCTTTTAATTAGGTTTCATATCTCGCTTACAGGTATAATATACATTCATATATTTGTTACTTGAGTTATGGTATAATGTTTTGTAGATAATTTATGTTAGTATATTAGTTTTTTTGTTATAAGATATTAATTAGATTTTTTGGAGTTGAAAAATGCATAATATTAGAAGATTTTAATTGATTTTTAATATTTAAAAAAATATAAAACGAGTATAAAAAAAATAAAAACATGTAATTAGATAACTTGACTCACTCTTAAAAACTATCTATATTTTTTGACCTAGATCTAAAAGCCCCATATTTTTTAACACTTAAACCTACTCACCTTTTAAGATGTAAAAATAATTTTCAAATATTATTTTTCACATCCCATACATACTCTTGTTAATTGATAACATAACTTGAATAAAGTAAAGAAAAACAAGCGCAAAATTAAATAAGTGTACATAAAAAGAAAATTGTGTGTATAATTATTTTTTCTTAAATTTATATATAATTGCTTGAAAAAAAAAAAACTGAGAAAAGCAGCTTCTGTCTCACCGTCACCGCAATTGCCACATGATCTCGACATTGGTCCCAAAGAGAAAAGAACAAGAGCAGAAATGTATCAATCATCTATCCACTACAGCTTCGTATGATGTAGAAGCCGACATGTACTGTGTGAACCGTCGATTCCATCATCAATCACAACCATCATACAGCTTTGCTGGACATCCACGGTCGTAATTATCCGTCTGGTCAACGTACACGGAAATAGGTGGGGTCTCGTTGAGTTTTGAGGCCCGAGATGCGGACAGATCGAGATCCAAAGAATTTAATGCAGCCCAACAACTGTGTCAGCGACCCTATACGTAAACTCGCTTTATTCTTTTCACTTTTTACCTCAAATTTTTTTAAGAATTTTAACGAAATTGTTTCGGTACTGTTCATTTTAATGAAAAATTATATTTTTACATTAAAAAATCAATCTTGGTACTATTCATTTTACCATTTATTTTGTCCTTATCGTTAAAACTTAAAGTTTTCAACCTATTTATTAGTTTTCCTTATTTTTTACCCAAACAAACCAGTAAAATTTCACATTTGTATCAATAAAGCTAATTCTACTTCTTATAATTTCACTGAAATAATAATACCACGAGGCCGTGTGTTGGATACATTGAAAAAAATTTCATATGTAGATTCATGTTACAATCTTCTTGATTACCAACTTGACATTTAATTGTAGTGTTTTTTACGTTGGTGATATTCACACACCTAACACTATTGTTATTTTTTTATCTTTAATCTTCTTCAATTCATTTAATTCGACGGTCATAAATTGAGTGAAGTATGTGTGAAGCAAAAATGAGTGTGTAGATAGCTATCCTATTTTTATTAGGATGGTAATTTTTTTGTTAGGATGGTACTACATATTCTAAATTTGTGCACTGAATGAGATATCATATTCTACACCATCTAACTTTTATTTATAACTATTAATTAAATTCCAACTTGAATTAATGTATAAATTTGATTGATGACACATTATTTGGTGCATAAATATGGGAATTTGGATTCTCTTTGGACATTAGTCTCTAGACCTTAAGGGAAATATTAGCCCTTGGTTTGTGCGAAAGAAAAATTGGTGCCCTTGGTTTATGTCAAGTGGATCAATAAAATGAGATAATAAAAACCACCAAATTCAATTTGAATTTTGAATTATCTGATCTTTGAGTTTTAGACATAGAGATCCGGAGCAAATCTTTACTCTAAGTTTGGTGATCGAATTATTTTTTGTACTATTTTATAACGTTATTTAGTGTGTCATCGAGTCCAAAATCTGACAAGAAAAGGACAAATGCAAATTGACAAAATGTTTTTAGAAACTCTAAAACCAGTGCCCATCCCTCCGATGCATGGACTTCGCAATCTGCACCATCCCCTTCGATTGCCCCTTTTGAGCCTTTTCTCACTGTTATGTCACTCTCGTTCCTTCTGGCTCTCTAACACATTGCTTATATCCATTTAAGTGGCGGAACTAGAATTTTGTAACAATAAGGTCATAATTTTAGTCTAAAAAAACATTATCAAATCATTTTTTTATATACTACTTGCCAAGTTATGCCACATTTTGTCTGAAGCTTTTTATTGAACACAAAAAATAGGAAAAGAAAAATAAAGAAAAGAACTGCATATAGTTATACAAGGGGTTGCACAAAATAAGCGGCAATTAGTAATTCAATGCTTTTGACTTGTTCTTTTAGTTTGCTGCAGTTATGTATAGTGTTATACACACATATATAGATTTAAGTTATGAAGCTAGCTATTGGGGTCATGAGCAGCCAATGATCCCATATTAGCTTCATCACTGCCTCACACACATTTTCTAGCTCTGAAGAAACTTTTGGTACTGCCCAAATATGAGAACAACTTGTACTATGTCGTTCGTTGAGCAACTCTCTTACCAATAGTCTCTTCGGAGCACAAGACTTTTTTACTTTAGGGTTTAGGAAACTTGTACTTTTATAGCTATGGATCTAATGGCTAAGGATCTTCATGCATACTTTTCTCCGGTTCATATAAGAAATATCTGTAAACAAGTGAATCTTGTTCCATTACCTTATAAATCTTTATTTTTGGTCGAAAGATTATTTTATAACGCTATCTGTCTGATTACCAAGATGAAACGATACACCCATGTAAACGTATATAAAAGTTATAACCGATGATAAAACACATTCTCTCAAATACAAAAAAAAACAAACACATCCATGCAAATCACTATTTCTAGACTGGGTTTAGTTAATTGGATGGTAATGGTTTCAACTTTCAACACATGAGTTGAGAGACCAATTAAGTACTGGTTTGGTGCTGATGTGCTTTTATAAAAAGTGGGTATAAAAAAAAGTTAAGCTCAAAAAAGTGTTTGGTAAACATTTAAAAACAGCTTATTTTCACAGTTTTTGATGAAAAAAAGCTGAAAACGTGAAACAGCAAAAATAAGCTTATTCTCACAGCACAGCAGAATCAGTTTTTTTTCAAAGCACATCAATACCTAACCAGCCTTAAATTTATCCAAACTAATGGCGTGCAAAAGAACAAACGTGAACCTTAAGCATTCTTCAAAGCAAAGCAATAGAGAGGGAGAGAGAGAAAACAAAGTAGGACCATTCAACATCAACATCCTTGTTTGTAAATGTATGCAGAATTACTCAAGTTCTTAGAAGGTTTGATGGTAAGGCAAAAGATACATCCAAACTTGGGTCTTTTTCTTGAGGCATCAATCCAACCACCCCCTCCTTGTAATTTTAGACAACATGATGAACAAAAAAACAGCATTCAATTTAAGTAGGTATTTGTCCAGTTCCTATAAGGAGTTAGCACCATAAGAAATACAAAGTTTTCCCATTAGAAAATACAAGATGGATGGACTTACTTACATTGGTTACTTCATTGAAGCGTTATCTCAAACAATAATTAGCAATGAATTCTCACTGTAACTGTTAGTTTTGAATACCGTCACAATAATATAAGGCTCATTTGGAAGTGTTTTTAAAATAGTTGAAAATGCTTTTGATGATGCTTTTAGAACCAATCGTTGGTAAAAATGTAAGTAAATCTTAGAAAAAACACTTAAAGTACTTCTTACAAGAAGCACACAACACAACTAAGAAACCCTTCAAATATTTTTAGAACCCAAAAACATCTTATCTAAAAACAATTTCAATTATTTTAAAAACAATTTCAAACGAGCTTCTACATATTACGGAGAGATAATGAACACGGTTGCATGGGGGTTGAGGGCAATTACAAAAAGGAGAGGGAAACAACTGTGAACTGTCTGTTGCACTGGTCTGTGACACACATGATTTGCCCAGAGGAAAAGGTAACGCTAGCAACAAATAAAAAAGTAATAGGTTGGTTGTAAGTAATTATAGGCAACGAAAGAAAACCAGAGACCCTCTCTCTCCTCCTCCTCCTCCTCTCTCTCCTCACATCTCATCTGTGTACAGTCAACCAGCCATAGATCTTTTGCTCAAGTAAAAAGAGGCCCTGCGGAAAGAAACAAGAGAAAATCCAAAACCAGCTAAGGTCCTCTCTTTTTCTCTCACCTTCCATAACGCAAAGGTTATGATTGAGTGAACCAGGACTAAGCTTCCTCATTGCTGTTTGTTGCCCATTTCTCTCAAAAACCCACTCTCTCTCCACCCTTTGAGCTCCTTTTTCCCTCTGATTAGACACCCTCCTGGAAGATGTTAATCCAGTCTCTGTTGGGTTGGTTCCACACTACCTCAATTGTTTTTAATTCACCTGGAAAATGAGGGAAACTGGAGGAAAATAAGTAAAAGATACACCCAAGTCAGGATTTTTCTTCCCCATACATTGTTTTCTCTGCTTTTCAATCTTGGGTTTTCAGCATTCCAGCTGAAAATAGTGAAAGATGAGGATGCATGGATGGCAACTTCCATACCATCCTCTCCAGGTAAAAATCTTTGCCGCCATTGTTGTTTAAGATCAGTCAATTGGAGTACTAATCTTGTTTTGCGGGGTTGTTTTTGCATCTCTGAAGGTGGTGGCTGTTGCTGTATTTCTGGCTCTGGCGTTTGCTTTCTATGTGTTCTTTGCTCCTTTTGTTGGAAGGAAACTTTTTCAGTATGTTGTGATGGGACTCTACACTCCTCTTGTAAGTCATTTTCTTTTGAATCCCTTAATTTTGTGCTCATGTTTTGGTGGTTTGACAGCTGAGATCCGTTTTTTTATTGTTGTTTATTCATGTCTGAAATTTATTCTCCAATCTGGGTTCTTGCTTTTTCTGGGTTTGATTAATTCTGGTTCGTATCATTCATTTTAGCTGATAAGGGAAATGGGTTGCTTGTCTTTTAGCTTGTGTGATTTCTGTTGCATGAAATTTCCAAATTTAATGTGTTAAAGTACGAGATTTTGACAACTTGTGTGGACAAAAGCACATAATTTGAGTGTCTAGCTCTATCGTTCTGTATTCTCGAAATTTTGAAGTGATTTCTGCTGATGTTGCAGTGCCCTATAGAGATTACAAATAAGCTTGTTCGGAGAATATCTTTTGTCCGTGCAGCCATTTCTATAGTAGCAATCTAGTTGTGTTGATTTTATAAATAACTAAATTGAAGTTTGAGACGTCAATCCACCGTTCTTATTGCTCTCTATTTTCATTGCCTTGAGAATCTAGACCATATATAGTTTCCCATTGCTTGAGTGAAAGGACATTAAATTGGGTAATGCGGGCAGTCCAAATTTCTAAACCAAATTTTGTAAACGAAAGGATGTGGATGTTGATGATTAGATTATTAAGTGTTGATTAACGTGCTTATTTCCTATTGGTGACACATTTGGTTTAAAAATTTGGTCTCCCCAACATTATCCCATTAAATTTGGAGCTCCATGTAACATGTTTGATGTGCCAGTTAACGAAATAGATTTACATTTTTCTTGATTGCATCCAATATAATATTACTTCTACCTATGCCCTCCTCGTTAAGTAACATCTATTTTCTTTTCAGATTACATGTGCCTTCAGCCTATATATTTGGTGTGCAGCTGCTGATCCAGCAGATCCACGAGTTTTTAGGTCAAAGAAATATCTCAACATTCCAGCCGATGAAAAGCATAAAAGAACAAAAGATTCCAAACTATGTGGGGAATCAACATCATCAATGAATGACGCTAATGCAGCTGGAGGAAAACCTTTGGATAAGGATGTTCTGGGCAAAGATGGGACTTCTAAAATGTCCACCAGTGATGGTGGAAAGAGTCCATCAGAACATTCATCTTGCTTTCTACTAGCTTGTTCTCCGTGTGCTTATGTCTGCAATTGCTCCGGTTCAAGTGAGGAATCTCTGCAACAAGGTGAAGACGGCATGTTCTATTGCAGCTTATGTGAAGTTGAGGTGTGTAAATGCAGTTGACATCTACTAAATTTCATTCTTCTTCCCATACATTTCCTGAGTCGTGCTCTGCATTAAATAACAAGCAGCGGAAACTGAAGGACTCATTTGAGGTGTCAGGTCAATAGTGTTGCATGCAGATATTTTGTACTCTAGTTTTGGTTTACATTTAGGAGATATCCTACTGCAAAAGTGGGATTGGTTGCGTTTCATGATTGCCTAACTAGTTTTCCTATTTTGTATTTTGTTTTCTAAGAGAAAAGCTTAATTAAAATGTAACCTGTTGGGGATCATTTCCTCCTAATATCTTCTCAAGCATCTCCTAACCATTCTTAAATTATTCATGGCACTTGCTTTGATGGTGTACTTAGTTGCTGTAATCCAAATAATTCTTCGCACACAGGTTTACAAGTACAGCAAGCACTGCAGAGTTTGTGACAAATGTGTTGACCAGTTCGATCATCACTGCAGGGTATACACGATCTTGATTGGTTGAATATCCTATTTTCTTTTGCGTGCCTTTGTAACTCCTCTAATTTCATTCAATTTTGATTTGTAGTGGCTTAACAACTGTATTGGCAAAAAGAATTACCGACAATTTTTCACCCTTATGGTTACTTCTCTCCTCTTGGTAAGCATGCCCCCTCCATTCTTTGCCTTTAAGATTCTTTAATAGCCCTTTGAGTTTGCTCCAGTTCCAGATAACCCGTGCCCTCTAATCATCCCCCATGCACTCTAGCCTTTTCTTTAAAATCTTGATGAAGCTTTGCCAGTGATTCCATATGTCATCTATTCTTACCAGATATGACCTTTGCTTTAGAACTCGTAGGACTCTTCCTTGGCAATATTGCTAATCAATTTCGTTTTCACCATTGGCTTTCCCCAACTGTTACCTCGACAGCCTTTCCTGGTTTCCTTATCCTATATTATCTGTCATTATGCCCAAAAGCAACAAGCCGGAACCTGAAGATGGCCTCAGAGTAAGCATTTTTATTTTCAAGTCACTTTCATTCGAATTAATTATTGACAGATATGTACATGGTTTGTGCACCATGTGCTTGAGATTGCAGCTTATTTTACAATGGTCAACTGGAATCTTTGTGATTATCTGCTGTATTATTGAGAGGAAGCATATCTCTGTGGATATTTCATCCAAGTTGGGAAGCAGTTTCTCTTTGGCGCCTTTCATCATTGTGGTGGTGAGTCTTCAGCTATTGTCTTGATTTCCAATTTAGCTGGATGTCCTAATCAACCTTCTGTAAATTCGTGGCTTTTCTAGTCTAGCTGAGAAATTCCTACGTGATGAGAATTATTTTATCTGATTTGTGCTAGTACTATAGAACTTATGAAATTCTTAAGCTTTGCAGGCAGCTTGCAGCCTTTTGGCTATGATTGCAACCCTTCCGATTGCACAGCTTTTCTTTTTTCATATCCTCCTTATAAAGAAGGTTAGCCTTGCAATTGCTTCATACATAATCATGTTGGCGTTTTCGTTTTATATTTACTATAGAGGATCAAGTCCTTGTAATAATTGTTTGGATCATTTTTGTCATTACAGTTTCAGGATCCGTTTCAATGCCTCCGATTTCTTTTTCTCTAGTAGTTGTTAGTCACCCGTCTCACTGTCAATGAGCATTAATAATTATTCGCCAATATGATACTTGTCCATTGAATATCTGTCTGTTTCACCTCAATTTCTTGCTTAACAGTTCACTTGCAGAACCTATCTTATCCTTTTTCACGCAGAATGTATGTTTTTGGTGAATACAATAAATTGTTAATTAGCTAACAATGGTAACCTGCAATTGTGCAGGGAATCAGCACGTATGATTACATCATCGCTTTGAGGGAGCAGGAGCAAGAGCAACAAGGAGTTGGAGGTCAGCAGAGTGCTCAAATGTCTCCTGCTAGCTCACTTACGGGATTAAGCAGTGCAAGCTCCTTTAATACTTTCCACCGTGGCGCATGGTGTACACCTCCACGACTGTTCCTTGAAGATCAGGTAATCTGACCTGCAACTGTTTTTCTACAGTAGATAGTGCTTCCTGATCTGTGTTTATACTTGTTCCATTGGGTGGTTGTTTTCCAAGTGATGGACTTTTCTAGAGTTTCTCCTCCTTAGCATAAGCATCAGTGCAAGCTCCTTTTCCATAGGGCTTGCCAATCTGTAAATTGCAGTAACAGCCCTGATATTAGAAAACAAAATGAGCTGATTTTGTTTTGCTGTTTTCCTTTTTCCAGTTTGATGTTGTGCCCCCAGAGACCGGATCTGTCAGTTCATGCGGAAAAAAGATGGTGGGAGGGGAACCAGTTAAGAAGAAGAATGCACCAGTAAAGATAAGTCCGTGGGCTCTGGCAAGGTTAAATGCCGAAGAGGTATCAAAAGCTGCAGCAGAGGCAAGAAAGAAGTCCAAGATCCTGCAGCCTGTGAGACGGGATGCTCCTTTTGTACTAGAAAGAGACAGCAGCTTTGGCGGAAGCAGTGGGCGCCGAATGGTTCCAAGGCCTGACAATAACAGAAGGCGACCTACCAAGCGGGTGCGACTCCCAGCTGACCTTCCCATGGAGTCTGTAACTAAGGGTTCAGCTATAGCTGTTGACAAGGGCTTTACTGAGACATCGACTAGTTTGGCCCCTCTTCAGCTTGAAGCTCGGAGTGCTTTCCAAACAAGCCGAGCTATGTCAAGCTCCACAGGAATTGTTGCTTCTTCTCCCGAGAGCAGTTTAGACTCACCTGACATCCATCCCTTCCGGGTGTCATCATCAGGAGCTGAAGAGGCAAGGCGGCTTACAGGTCTGCCTGCAGGCGCTATTGCAGCTGGCCAGAGGGGAATACCACTATCAAGGTCAACCAGTGATGGGTACGAAGGGTATGAGGCGTCGGGTGGAGAAGACAGCGACAGGGTTCCTACTAGAATTGTCCAAAGGTCTACAAACTGGAGTAACCTTCTCTTTCGGTCTGATCAGGACGAACGGGTCGTCAAACTGAACGCCTCATCATCTTCTGGCCTGGCTAACACAAGAAAGCTCTGATCAACAACTGCGATTTATCGGAACTTAGGTGATTTTAATTTTAATTCTTTCATTCGTGGGGCTGTAATCGGCGTCGAGATCTTAGTCTCAGGGCTTCATGCGATGTACAGAAATTACTAAAGTTTGGTTTCAAACTTTTAACCGAGATGCACATACTTCTGTATTGTCTGGTGAGCTTAATTGCAGCCACAGCCTCAGCTGGATTAATGTCGGTAAGTAGTTTCTTTCTTCCTCCCCAACTGGCTGGGTAAAACAATATGGATAATTTACTACTTCAAATGGCTTCCCAATTCATACAGACAGCTTGTAGCCATTAAAGCATTTCTGGGTCATAAAAACAATTTTTGGTGCTTTATGGAGAAGTGTTTATGATGGGCTTGTATGAAATTGCTTCTTTAGAAAGTTATTTTACTTATAAGTGCTTGTATTGTAATCACGTTGAAAAATTCACGACTAATGCTTTTTCAAAAGGCGTTTCTGTTATGGATGATTGTCTAAAATTTTTTTAGTTTTAATGAAAAAAAGACAAAAAAAGATGTAGTAAATAGTACCAAAGAAAGGTAAAATGTGATTTTTCGTTAAAAGTAAACAGTACCGGAAGTATTTCGTTAAAACTCTTTTTTTTTTGTCAAACATCGTTTAAAAGCGCTTCGATTATATATTTGCTTCCAGATTTATTATTGTGCGTAGCATCTCAGTTCCTAAGAGGTTGTGCATTCATCCGCATTTCACTGAATCCAAATATAAGGCCAAATGCCGCCTTGTTACTTGTTAGACTCGCAATTTGGAAACTGGTTTTAAGTTTATTAATCGATAGTGCCTTTCACTGCATCCTAACACAAGCAACTACCAAAACCAGAGAACTCAAAGAAGCTCAAGCTTGAAGAACTAACCACATCAAATGAACCCAGATTCAGCAAGGCGAGGTATGCATCTCGTATCAACTTTAAAATCGACAGATCTAAATGCGCAGATAGCTTCTTCGTTGGAACAAATTGTACTTTCAGAAGGAGCTGCAAGCGCTATGGCTTCGCTTTACATACCAATCCGAAAACAACAATGCCATCCGTTTCCCACAATCGTCGAAACACGAAAATCAGGCAACACCAATTGTATTTACAAGCCATTTGTATTGATCACATACATTTGATTTTATTCTTTTACACATAAAGTCCGACTCTGATGTACTAAACTACACTAGCAAATAACGAGTGCAGACATTCTAAATTAGAGCTTGCAGACTGACCTGAAGCTCCTCGTCAAGCATATGCAACCGAAACAAGATGAGGGACTTTTCCGTTGTCGAAGGGCAAGCTCACATACTCCCCAGCAAACTCCTCAGCAATTTCCATGGCAAGCTCACCATTCACGGCCTTGCAATACATATACAACACCGTATTTGCGGCGGCATTGTAGAGCATGAGCAGCACGAGAGAAGTCGCAGTCACCACAATTTGCACCACAAACGCCCAGCTCGTCCAACCATCAGTATCTCCCTTCAAATCCAATGCCGAAACCCAACTGCAGAACCCCAAAACCCCCACGAAAAAGCCGAAAAATATCAGCAACCGCAATGCCACCCATCTCATTCCCTTGATCAAATTCGCACTTCGGGTCAAGGACCCGAACCCCCATTTTGATTCTACCACCACCACAACACCAGCCAGTGTCCAATTCACTTGAAGATGCAGCAAAACCAGAAACAGAGCAGTCACAACAACCGCTAAAAACCCAATGAAATAAGGCGAAGAGTACTCCAATTCAAACCCCATGAGCTCAGCTCCTCGAACCACCAAGAACACGAACAGCCCGAAAAGAACAAAAACCAATAAAACGAGGACCTGGGAAATGAAAGCAGTGCCCAATAGAGGGAAGAAGGAGGAGACGACGGATTTGACGGCGGAGACGAGCTTGACCGGCCGGCCATATAATCCGTGAAACACACTGTAAGTGATCGACCCAAGGGCGCAGAGGGAGAAGACGACGGCGAAGAGGGAGAAAGCAAGGGCGATGAGAAGGGTTTTGGCGGGGATGATGGGTTGGTGCTGATGGGGGTCGAAAGTTGAGATTTCGAGGAATATCTTGGAGTTGTCTGGGACTCGATCGGCGAGGAGGTTCTGGATTGTGGGGTAAACGGTGGAGGAGAAGGCGAGAGGGAGGAGGAAGAGGACTGAGAGGGCTAGGAAGTGGCAGGAGTGGGCGTTGACTATGCGCTTGGATTCGTTGAGGACTGTGCAAACGGTTAGAGGCGGAGATGGGATTGCCATGGCTGATCCGGAACGAAGAAGTTTGAAGGTTTTGGAACTGCAGGTGGAAGGAAGCCAATGATGAAGAAGGTGATAATTTGGAGGAATTGGCTGTTGGGGACTGAACGGGCCTGGCTATGTTTTCTTGGGTTGGTCTTCGTCGGGCCGCCGGTACAACTCAGTCAAACGTAATGCTGTATCACGTCAATCACACAATGTTACGTGAATAAAATTAAGAACTTGGATTGTCCTCCCATTTCGGTGTCCTCATGCTCTCTTGTTTTATGTGGTCACGGTTAAGCCATGTTAATATTTTATATTATTTTTTTATAAAAATAATAAAACAAAAAGAAATATTAATATAAAATGTTAACGTGGCTTAACCGTAACCACACAAATAGAAGGGCACGAGGAGGGCACCGAAATGGGAGGGCAGACAATCCAAGTCCTAAAATTAAAAGATGTAACAGCCTAATAGAGTTGAGATACAATAACTAAATTTCACTCGTATTTTTTATCTGGGGTATTTATTAAAAATGTCCCTTGAAAAGTACTTCAAACATCACTTTTTTTTTTAATTGAGTCACTTTTTTAACTTGACTTTCATTTGTGTTTCTTTTATATTTTACAAATATTATACCTTGTTTAGGGGTGGTTTGGGAGTGAGGTGCTTAAAAAAAAAACATCCATGAAAAAAAGCTGTGAGGGTTTTAGGTGTTTGGTAAACTAAAAAAAAATGGCTTATTTTGGAAGCTGCTGTGAAAATAAGCTGAAATCAAAGGAAAAAGCTGAAGCTGCTATTTGCAGCTTTGGAAAACTGGCTTTTTTTCAAAGCACATGGAGCTACATGCTCCTTTAATGAAAAGACTCACTATCAGACTGCTTTTTTTTTCAAAAGCACTTTTACAAAAAAGTTTACCAAACACTCTGCTGCTTTATTTCACAGCCGCTTATTCTCACAGCACAGCCGCTTATTCTCACAGCAGCTTTTTTTCAAAGCACATCAATACCAAACCAGCCCTTAGAAAGACAAAAAAAAAATCACTAAATCGCAGTATTTGCAATAGAAAAAGATTTAGTTCTCATGCTTGCTTGGTAGTTGCACCGTACTGGTCTTTAATTGAAACCCATTGTCATGCTACTAATATAGACTTAGAATGTATGGTGGCCTCTCTTTTTTTATTTCGGTTTGAAAGTTCTAGTAAAGTTCTTTTACATTATGTTTGAATTAGGGAAATAGACTTAGATTTTTTATAAAAGTCAGAGTTTATAAATTGACATGTACCAATTTCTTTGTTTGGATTCATAAACGTATAAATTTAAAATTTTCGCATGGAAAAAAACTTGGAATTTGGAATATCCAATTCCCAAGTTTAACTTTCATGTAAATATGTGTCATTTCTAAATTTCTACGAGTAAGAGTTTAAAAATAACAAATTATGTATTCAACTTCAAGTATTCTTTTAGGTTAACAAACAACAAAATTCACAAATTTTCCATCATTTCAATTTCCGTCGTTTTAAAACTCTTTAATAATCTTATTTTCTATCATGTTGTACATCTTACCGAATATTATACCTTTCCATAAAAAAAAAGAAAAAGAAAGAAAAAAAAGAAAAGAGACATGCATGCATTACCAAAGCAGTACTTACCCTTTAGTCCATGAAAATGCAAATCGTATAAGTGATTCTTGAATTTACTCATCGCAAATCATTTTAGTATTATTGTAAAAAAATCTCTCAATATCCTCGTTTAGTGGAAGGATTAATTTGACCAAAGTGTCTGGTTACGTGGTCATTCACGTGACAATTTATCGAAGATATTGACATATTTTTTATAGAATAACCAAAATGATTTACAATAGACAAACTTAGAAACCCCTTTTATCGATTTTCATTATCAGGGACCAAGTCGAGGAGTTATGCCAATCTCAATGATTATTTTGAATTTAAAAAAAACCCCAATTATAATAATCAAGTGGTAATTAGTATATTTTATACAAAAAAAACGAAGAGTGAATTTGGATTTAAAGTCTTGTTACTTGTAATCACTCTTTTCATGTGGTAATTAGTATATTTATACACAAAGGAATGATTTTGAATTTACGCATCTGGTCTAATATTCTAGTGGAACGGTATTGAATTTCCACTCATGCGTCGCGAGTTCGAAACTCTCTACTCTAATATCACTGTTATGTCACTTGAATTAGGTGCAATCTACAACTATTGATTTCTCTCGTTTGAGTTCTTTTATGGAAAACTTTTAATTTGTGAGTATAAATATTGTAAAATTGTTTATGGAAACGTGTTTCTATCACTTCTCAAAGCAGTGCCAAACGAGGCCTTAACATATCAAATTGTACACAATATAATTTCTTTTATTATTTATTTTTCACTAAACCAATTCTTCATTGTATCCTCCGAGAAACAAACAATTTTCTCCTAAGCCGTATAATAACAAACAAACAAAAGTAAGTCCAAAACGTCGCCGTCCAGAGCGTAAGGTAGTGCAGCTGGCAGCTCCACACGAGTCCGGATCTGTGCAGGATCCTCTTTGTGAGGATTCGGTAATTTATAAATTGTGTTTGTTTATCGTACATTGTACATCTTAGTGTTATAAATTATTTTAAATATTTTTATTTAAAAATAAACATAAACAGTATTTGATAAAAATTAATCGTATAATGTACGATAAACAGACATTATTCACGGATCCCCACGCTCACCAAACGATCCGGAGAGGATCCTGTTGGCTCCACCACAATCCCATATAAAAGCCCGACCAAGTTAAACTCACCGACGCGCACACTCTCATTTCCTTCATTCATTTCTTTAATTCTCCTTCACGCCCAATTTCCACACGCCTTGCTCGATTCTCAATCAAATCCTCCATGAGAGTCAGAGCTCCCTCCTTCTCAACGCCTTCCTTCTCCGCCAATCTCGCCGGAGAACCTCCGCGAAACGCCTCTCCATCACCACCCCCAATGCGGCCTCCCAGCTTTCAAGGTACTGTCCCGTCTGTATTCCGTGACTCCTCAGATCTGTAGTGCCGGTAAATCTTTTCATGCGAATCTGGCTTCTGCGTTTTGCGTTTTGGGTTGAATCTAGCTCCGTTTGATCTTTAATTGTCATCACGTATATATACATTTTATATGTTTTGTAATTCTGTTGAATTGGTGTTGTGAGTGATTGATTTGGAGAAAAAAAAAATGGAAGCTGAAAGTTCACCAAGAATGAGATTGGATCACTCGAAAAAAGAGGGATCCGAAGAACCCCATTTGCGTAGATTTGAGTTAGATCTCTCTGGTAACGATCATAGATTTCATTCGATGAGTGCTCTGGAGATTTTGAGGGAAACTGTTAGAATTCTCCGGTACAATTCGTGGGGGTTTTTGGCGATTGCCATGTTGCTAATCTGCCCAATTTCCGCCGTGCTTTTGTCGAATTTCCTAGTTGATCAGTCACTTGTAAAGAGACTAACCATTAGGATGCTGTTAATTGCAAAGTCCAGTGGACTCCCTTTGAGGGATTTTATCAGTCACTCTTGCCAGAAGTTAGCTGAGATGGCTATCTCGTGTACAATGTGCTTTCCCTTGTACATCACATTATCATTGTTGTCGAAGGCTGCGGTGGTTTACTCCGTGTACTGTAGTTACTCCCTGAAGAAGTTTGATGCATCCCAGTTTTACTTTGTTATGTGCAAGATATGGAGGCGGGTTGTTTCAACTTATATGTGGATGTGTATGGTGGTTGCTGGTAGCGTTGTCTTGTTTTTGGTCCTTCTTCTTGCTGTGTGCAATGCATGTTCGATAGTGGGGTTGTCCCCGAATTATATTGTGTATGCTGCAATGGTGGTTGGGCTCGCCTTCTCGGTCGTTTTTGCCAATGCCATTATTATTTGCAACATTGCTTTTGTGATCTCTGTGTTGGAGGATGTCTCTGGACCAGAGGCATTGGTTCAGTCTGGGGTTTTGATCAAGGGACAAACTCAGGTGGGGCTTCTGATATTTCTTGGATCGAGTATTGGAATGGCGTTTGTTGAGGGATTGTTTGAGCATAGGGTGAAGACTTTGAGTTACGGAGACGGGTCTTCGCGCATTTGGGAAGGGCCTCTTTTGGTGATCATGTATTCGTTTGTGGTGCTTATCGACTCCATGAACAGTGCAGTTTTCTACTTCAGTTGCAGATCTTTGAAGATGGAAACATCTTTGGATGGTGAATCTCATTCGATTTTGGAAACAATAACCTTTTCTACTGAATCAGTTGGCATTCAATGACACCATCAACATAACTTTTTGATACAATTACTTTGAAGATGGGAGCTGCTGCATGAAAAATTAGGATTTCGTTGCCAGTTTGTGGTCACCGGCTGTTAAATGCCGCAAACTTGTGCATTGGTAGACCTTCCGAGCAAGCGTTCACGGCCGGATGTAACCTCAAGTGCCTTCAGCTGGTTAGTATTTACTTCATTTGATTGCAAAAAATTGACTTGTCGAGGGAGCTAGGAGAGTGAAGAATGAGGAAAAGAATTCTCAAGGCCACAAAGGAAGTGATGGGAAGCGTTATATTCTTCAAGAATAAATTATCCATAGTTCAATTCATATATATTTTTATTTTCCGATACATTATGCCAAATTAGTGTTAGTGTAATTCGTACAGGTAAGTTACTTTAAGCTTATCCAAATTTGCACTACAAAACCAAATGGTAATACGGAGAGTATCTCAACTTATCCATTTTCTTTCATGCACACTTCAGTTTTTAACAAAAAAAAAAGAATCAAGGAAACAAAAATAAACTCTGTTGCAGGGAAGCCAACTTCCTATTTTTGGGGAGAGATCCGGAAAGGATCATTTTCTCCTAATCCACAAAATCAAGGAATCTGTACCGTTGAAAATTGATCAAACGGTTGAAGTTATTATAATTTTTAAAGTCTTCTTTTCTCCTAATCCACAAAATCAAGGAATCTGTACGTTGAAAACTGATTCAACGGTTGAAGTTATTATAATTTTTAAAGTGGGTTCTTGTTTGTAACTTGTTGATGCACAAAATCAGCGAAGACTTTGGTACAACAGAAAGTGTCAGGTTTTGTGACCTTCGCTTGTTTGCTTCGGTCACTAGTGAGGATAAGTACGTAAATGAATAGAGACAGAGAAGCAAACACAGGATGTACGTGGTTCACCCAGATTGGCTACGTCCACGGAGTAGAGGAGTTCTTATTAGTAGTGAAGGGCTTACACAAGTACAAAGGATCAAGCTCTCAATTTAGTGAGTTCTTGTGAATGATTTAACACAAAATGGCATTAGGCAATATTGTGGAAGAATGACCCCTATTTATAGAAAAACTTGTAGCTTTGTCACATTGACATGTGTCGTGTTGTGATTGGTTCTTGATGTCGACACGTGCTGCGCTCTGATTGGCTTCTAATCTTGACACGTGTCGAGTAGTGATTGGCCTTCTGGTCGGAGGGGAACTCTTCTGGGTCCTTGACAGTATAGCGTTGGCCGGTGCTCGGTAGTTTCGGGATTGGTCAAGTATGGTACAAACAGTGCTCCCCTAAGTTCCCGAGTGAGGGAAACTCCTCGGTTGGGGACTTGCAAGATCCAATCCCTTGAGTAATCACGAAACTTCTAAGTACCGAAGTGTGGTCTGATCTTCATCTGCCCTTCTCTGGAAGTACCTTTCCTCCATCCGGGAATGGTGTATTTAGCTGATGTTGACGCACAAGGTAATGTATCAATTTCACTTGAAGCTTACTTGTAGTTTCGGGCTTGGTCAAGTGCGATACAAACCCTATAGTAGGAGTCCCCCAAGTCGCCGAGCTAGGAGATCTGCCGAAAGAGGTGACAGACAAGGTAAGCAGTCAAACTTCCAAGTAAGCAACCCAGGATCAGAGGTTTGACTTCGGCTTCCGGTTGATTGTTCTCATTCTCCTTGTCTCTCATTCAACTGCCAGGATAAGGAGAAGCAAATGGATAAGAGATGATATGAGATACTTTTGCTTTTGAAGAAGTAACTTTCCATAGGCTTATTCTTGAACTGTGCTGGAGGGTTTTCTGGTGCCCTTCAGAGTATAAGGCCGACTCAAAAATTCGAGGGTCAAAACAAGTCCATCAAATCTAGAGTACGTTCGACCTTGATGATATGGGATACTTTTGCTGTTGACGGAATAATGAATGTGGTATGGAAAGGTGTCGTGCTGTAGTGATCTGTTTCAGCTCACCGTTGAACCTTCTACTTCAATCTTTTGCATGGCAGAAGTGGTGTGCAACCTTTGCATTTAAATGGTCCTTCAGAACATTCCTTCATAGTGACTCATCCACGCTTGGCAGCTTCAGTGTAAAGAGCCAATATCTGATCAACTGTCATGAGGTATTTGCCGGTGGAATTCGTGACCTTGACAGCAGTTGAGGATGAGTACTCGAGAGCAATGCTAAGTAAGCAACCAGGCAAAGGCTCCAGGCAGTCAGTTCCAAATTGGAGGTTTGATTTCAGGTTCCGACTGACTGCTCTCTTTCTCCTTGTCCTGCAGGTGTGGACAAGGACAAAGACAAAGACAGGGAGAAAGCATGATATGGGATACTCTTGCTTTTGACCCTGATGATATGAGATACTCTTGTTCTTGGTGTGGCTTATTTGCTGAGGTATTATCGGGGGGAAATAAAGCTGAGTATTTCGAGAGGTTATGTTGAGGGTGCCTTTTCGAATGCGAGAAAGGGTTGAGCATTTTTGCAGGTTTGCCTGTCCGTTGAGGAGGGAGGTCAATGTATATAGGGATTTCCCAATAACAAGTAGTAATGCTATTCCTTTACCCTTCTTGGTCACAGCAATGTAGTGGGAGCTGCCAGCTTCACGTGTTTTAATTTTGTCAGAGCACTTTGAAAAAGTGGTATGTGGTATCTGGAAAGCTGATATTACGTGTGAAGATTACAGACAAGCTTTATCTAAGGAAATCTGGCTCTCGAAGTTCTGAGAGTTGTGCCTCTTCGGTTTTCGAACAAGCAATCCCGTCGAGGATCTGACTCTTGAGATTCGGAAAGCGGTGCTACTCCGGTTTTTGAGAAAGTAATTATGTTGGGAGTCTTTTCTCGAATGTGAGTAAAGGTTGGACGTTCTTGCCAACCTGTCTTGCCGCAAAACACGGAGGTCGACACACATAGGGATTTTCCAGTTGTCAAGCAGTGGTGCTGTTCCTTTACCCTTATGGGTAATAGTAGGGTAGCTGGAACTTCGAAATTCTCGTGCCTAAACTTTGTCAGAGATCTTTGACAAAGTTATATGTGGTACCCGAGGAGTTGATGGTGCATATGGAGAGCGGTGATTGAACAGTAAGATTCACGTGCTTTCTACTTCACCAGAAATCTTCGACAGATTGCCCGTAATTTCCGCAAAGCTGAGTGTGCATGTGACAGGTGCTGACGAGGCTGAAAAAGCAGGTGCTTCTTCGATTTCTGAGATCGACCCTCGTGGTCTCTGAGCAGCCCAACTTTTGAGAAAGCAAACGCCTCTTCGATTTCTGAGATCGGCCCTCGTGGTCTCTGAGCAGCCCAGCTTTTGAGAAAGCAAACGCCTCTTCGATTTCTGAAGCTCCGTCGAGTGCAGATTTTTATAGAGGCTGGCATTAAGTTCCACAGCACACTTGAATCTCTACCAGTAGAAACTCATTTCTTGCACTTCTAAGATCTTGATTTGTCTGACCTCTTCCTTCTTCAACACATTTGAAAATGTCTGGACCCTCCGACCGTCGTTTTGACTTGAACCTTGGAGAAGAGACAGCCACGCCTTCTCCAGACAACATATGGCGCCCATCCTTCATATCCCCTACTGGTCCTCTTACCGTTGGGGATTCTGTGATGAAGAATGATATGACCGCTGCAGTGGTGGCCAGGAACCTTCTCACTCCCAAAGATAACAGACTACTTTCCAAACGGTCTGATGAGTTGGCTGTTAAGGACTCTCTGGCTCTTAGTGTTCAGTGTGCAGGTTCTGTGTCTAATATGGCCCAACGCCTATTTGCTAGAACCCGCCAAGTTGAATCATTGGCTGCTGAAGTGATGAGTCTCAAACAGGAGATTAGAGGGCTCAAGCATGAGAATAAGCAGTTGCACCGGCTCGCCCATGACTATGCTACAAACATGAAGAGGAAGCTTGACTAGATGAAGGAATCTGATGGTAAGGTTTTACTTGATCATCAGCGGTTTGTGGGTTTGTTCCAAAGGCATTTATTGCCTTCGTCCTCTAGGGTTGTACCTGGTAATGAAGCTTCAAATGATGAACCTCCAATGCCTCATCCTTCTGGGGTTTTGTCAAGTACTGAGGCTCCGGATAACCACCCTCCGGTGCTTTCTCTTTCTGGGGCTCTACCGACTGCTGAGACTTCCCCTAAGCAACCTTTGTGAAGGCTCCCTTTTGTTTGTTTATTTTGACTCATGTATATGTACATATTTGTGGCTTATCGAAAATATTAATAAATAAGCTTTGCTTCATTTCAACATATTGTGTTAAATACACCAAAGCCTTCTTCATAAAGTTCTTTGAATTTTTGCTTTTGTTGAAACCTGTATTGTTGAAGCTTTGTGAGTGAAGCATGTAGTTTGAGGTAGTGTTCCCTTAATTTCCCGAGTGAGGAAAACTTCTCGGTTGGAGACTTGAAAAATCCAAGTCACTGAGTAGTCACGAACTTTTGAGTACCAAGGCGTAGTAGCATATGGTGGGAGTCCCCCAAGTCTCTAGTCGAGGGAGTTGACGAATGAGGTGTCTTGCTAATAGTCCATGTCGTAAGTACCAAAACTTCATTCTTTTGTTTTCTAAGTGGTAGCCCCGGACTTTTTCTTCATATATTTTGTTTATGAAGGTTGCTAGGCCCGAATAAGTGGAATTGCAGAAGGTGTAACGGTTGGTAGCTGTTTTATGGAAAGCCATCTGACTACGATAGTCTTGCACATGATGACTATAGGGAGATACACACACATACTGCTATGATAGAGGGTGTAACCGTTGGTGCATTACAATCATAATGGAAGCATCACAATGATGGAAGCATCACAATGATGAAAGCATCGTAATGATGAAAACACCATAATGATGAAACATCATAATGATGTTTCTTTGGTGGAATTGTTTTTCATTTCCCTTAACACCCTGAATTGGTTTTCAATATAAGACCATCATCTGTAGCTCGAATCACAAAGTTGTCTTCATGAAAGTTGTTCTTTAATTCCTTAACTACAACATATCCAAATTTGAGAGCCATCGGAGTAGTACAACTTCAGAAATTCAAGTATGATGAGTAACTGTTCATCAATGTTCTGTTAATCCGTCAGACTTGTTGTGAGCTTCGAAACTCCATTTTCTCTTGTTCAGATCAACATACTTTCTTCATCGAAGTTGTTCCTTAACTTGTGAACTACAACATATCCAAATTTGAGGTCCCTCGGAGCCGTATAACTCCAGAAATCCAGGTATGATGAGTGACTGGTTATTATTTTTCTGTCAACCCGTCAGATTTGTTGTGAGCTTCGAAACTCCATTTTCTCTTGCTCAGATCAGCATGCTTTCTTCATTGAAGTTGTTCCTCATCGTCTCTTTCATAACATATCAAAAATTCAGAATGAACTAATGGTTAAATATTTCCAGATCTTCGAAACATCACAGCAGCTTCGAAATCTGCAAGAATCCGACTGTCATGCTTGGAGCTTCAACACTTTAATTTCCGTGGCTCAAACAGAAATGGTTCCTTCTTGAAAGTTGTTCATCTGCTCAAGAACTAGAGGGTGTCCAAAATTCAGCTCCATTGGAGAGAAGCAGCAGCTGCAAAAATTTGATAGAGAAAAGGAGGCGAAGCTTTGTTGGATTTCTAGGCTGGGGAAGATTCCAGTTTTTGTAGCAACTTCAGTACTGGTGAATTGCTTGTATTTTTGTCCATAACTAAATTTTGGACTTTGAATTATTATTTGATCTATCATAATATGTTTGGGAACATATATAAGTGAATAAATAAGAAGGAAGATTTTGGGCCCTTGTGGGTGTAAAACAAAAAATGTTTAGGTTTTGTGAACAAAATTTGTTTATTTGGAGCAAGGTTTTGTGTTGAAGCTTTGTAGGTGAAGCTTTGGTGTTGAAGCTTTCTAGGTGAAGCTTTGATGGTGAAGCTTTGTAGATGAAGCTTTGTAGATGAAGCTTTCTAGGTAAAGCTTTGATGGTGAAAGTATGTAGATGAAGCTTTCTAGGTGAAGCTTTGATGGTGAAGCTTTGATGGTGAAAGTATGTAGATGAAGCTTTCTTAAGTGAAGCTTTGGGCCCTTGTGAAGCTTTGGAGGTGAAGCTTTTCGGGTGAAGCTTTTTTGGGTGAAGCTTTGTGGGTGAAGCTTTTGAGGTGAAGCTTTGGGCCCTTGTGAAGCTTTGGAGGTGAAGCTTTTCGGGTGAAGCTTTTTTGGGTGAAGCTTTGTGGGTGAAGCTTTTGAGGTGAAGCTTTGTGGGTGAAGCTTTTTAGGTGAAGCTTTTCGGGTGAAGCTTTTTTGGGTGAAGCTTTGTGGGTGAAGCTTTTTAGGTGAAGCTTTGTGGGTGAAGCTTTGGAGGTGAAGCTTTTCGGGTGAAGCTTTTTGGATGAAGCTGTTTTTTTTTTTTTTTTTTTTTTTTTGGCGCTTGACACGGTCTTCATTTGCTTGTTTTGTAGTGACTGTGGAAGACGGATTGCTTTCTGATTGAGAAGGGTTCCGGCATCGCTTTGCACCATCTTCATGTGGGTAATATAGGAACTTCCTTATGTTTTGATCATGCATGTAGTGATAGAATTTGTTTCTTCTTATTGTAGATGTCAGAGCCTGGAAGTTCTAGTGATGAGGGCTCTTCTAGCTTTAGCTCTAAGTCTGAGTCTGCAATGTCGGAGTCTTCAGGGTCTTTGTTAGAGTCCGGTACTAGAGAAACATTGGATGATCTTCCCAACCGTCAAACTTTAGCTATTGCTAGTTCTTCCTCCATGGCGTTGGGTGAGGGGGTTGTTTTTGATGCCATACCCATAGTTCGCTCTGAGTTCACAGCAGACCATCTAAAGAATAACTTGTTAGATAATGAGAAGCAGGTTGAGGCGCTAAGGCAGTCATGTAATATCCCTCGTAGTGTAGGGATACGTTTGGTACATGATGAAGAATGGCCTTCTGAGCCTCCCCAGGGTCATGTTATGTTCTACACCCAGATATTACTGACTTTAGGGGTGAGACTACCTTTACATCCGTGGTTGCAAAAGATGTTATCTTTGATCGGATATGCACCTGGGCAACTCAATCCTGGTTTCTGGGATACTTTGATTGGATTTTATATCATTTGGATGGAGTGTGGGTTGTGTGAGCCTTCCTTCCATCAGTGGCGTTACTGTTACAAGATGCGCCCAGCAAAATCATGCACTGGTTATGCCGAGTGTGCATGTCGGAGTGAGAGAGAGCGTATTGTGTATGGTAAGAAAAAGGCATACTACACATGGAAAAACCGTTGGTGCTTTCTGTATAATGATTGGGAGTATGATAAGGGTGTCACGCCTGAGCGACGTGTGCTTACTCACTTCCAGACTGTAGGTTGTAACGTATCAACCGTTCGTACTATTTGCTATTTGTTGTGGTCTTTTCTTGCTTCTAACACTTTGCTTCATGTAGTGACGCGGGGCACCATCCAACTGTTTGGGCAGGAGCTATCTGACATAGAGAAGGTGTTGAGGGTGCCCAAAGAGGATAGACACTTAAGCAAGCTACGACCCTTATTTCGTCGGTACGGTTTCCAACCCTTAGTTTCCGAGAGCCAGGGACGATCGAGTAAGTTGTATCCTTCATGTAAACTTAGCTCAATTCCTTACTTTATTTGGAAAGTTGTATTTCTTATTTTGATTTTCCTTATGCAGTGGAGAAGGTAAGCAAGAAAACAGGGACTAGCACCCATAAAAGGAAAGCACCAGTGTTAGTTCATTCGGAAGACATCCTACCGCATAAGAAAATTCATAAGTTCCGAGGGGAACCATCCGTTAGACCTAAGTCCCAAGATAGGGTCCTTAAGGGGCCTGCCTTTAGGAAGACTGGAGTCGAGGCCGTTGAAAATGCTGCTGCCGTAGTTGTAGGAGAAGGGAGCCGACTGTTGCCTCATCCTCTTACTATGGAGCACACTGTCCAGGAAAGTGATCCTGGTTCCCGCCATGAGGGGAAAGGCAAGGAAAGAGCTGGCAGTGTCCCGTGGAAGGACTTGAGGGTTGCCACGCGGCCAAAGGATTTTGGGGATATCAACAATTGCTTGGCAGGGCGTCGATTCGCCTTCGATGAGCTCGGAGAGCCCTTAGCTAAGGATGAATCGGATTGCGACCGGATGTTGAAGCTGTCTTCATATGTGAGTGTTACTTTGTCATTTCCTTACTTTTTCCTCTTTATTATCATTATTTAGGTAGTGATGATCGTCTTGCCATGCAGGTCATGGCCGAGTATCACGACAGACTGCAAGAGGTTGAGCGGTACAAGGCAAAACTGAAGGAGAATAAGCAGCTTGTGGACGAGGCCCGAAGGAATAAGGGACTTTTGACTCAGGCTCTCCAACTGAAGGACGAAACCATGGAGAGCTTGAAAAGGCGAAATGGTGAGAACTTAAGGCTTAAGAAATTGTTTGAGGCAACTAAAAAACAGTTGGAGGTGGCTACCTTGGAGGTATCCAAGGTTAGGGGAGAATTGGATGGTGCCTTAGTTGAGATTTCTGAACTGGAGAAGAGCATTCCAACTGAAAGGGAGGCTGCTGTGCAAGAATACTTAAGTTCTTCGACCTTTCATCTTGCTATTAAACCCCACTGTGCTCAAGAAGCTCGCTTTGAAAAAAGGAAATGGATGGCCGTCCTTGATCGTTATGATGATGGGAGCATTCTTCGAAAATACCACGAAGATATAGATGAGCATCATCGAAAGGGCGAGACATTTGTCCTTGCTGTTGATCCTAGCAGCGAAGATGAGTCTGATAATGAAGGTAGTGCTGATGCACAGACTCAGCATGGTGAAGAGGATCTTGGGGATGCAGAGGATGATGGTAGGACGCGGAGTGATACTGCCAGGGGTTCGGCTTCAGATGAGAATGAATAACAGTGTCTTTACTATCTGCATGTATTCTGGATGTAGTAGTCTGATGTGTGTATAACATGTGCCCATGTTATAAGCTTGAGAGTTTTGGATTTTAGGTGTTTATGAGTGTTTGCACTATTATTAATGCATGTTTGGCTATGTATGAATAGATCTATTGTTTGGATATAAGCCCTTGTTTGGTTGTTCCTTTCTTTGTATAGTCTTGTCGACACATACTTAGATTTTGTTTCGTGTTGGATATATCTGCTTTGAGGTTTCAACACTTGAGTGTTCCATTGCTAGGAATGTAAAAGAGTGAGGGCTGAGTTGGCTAAATTACCTCTTTATTGAATTCATTGCCAAATGGCCTTCATTACATAGGATGCCGAACGGCTATAGCTCAACACTTGTACATCGTGAGTCTATTTGTAGTAGTACTTCAAGTGATCAGCGTTCCATGGATGGCCAAGGGTCTTGCCATCGGAGCTTCTAAGTGTGTAAGAGCCAGGGCGACTGATGCCAATGACTTCATACGGTCCATCCCAGTTTGGACTAAGTGTGCCTTCACTCGGGACTCTGTCGCAGAGTAATCTTTTCTTTAAGACCCAGTCTCCTATTTTGAAAGAACGAGGCTTGACCCTAGAGTCATAATAGTTGGAGATGCGCTGCTTGTAGGCGACATTCCTCAAGTGAGCTTGGTTTCTGTGTTCCTCGACTAAATCCAAGTTGAGGGTGAGTTGTTTGTCATTTTCACTTTGAATGTAGTTCTGGACTCGGAATGTTGCTTGCTCGAGCTCAACAGGGACAACCGCCTCTGTGCCAAAGGCAAGTGAGAATGGAGTTTCTCCTGTTGAAGTCCGATATGAAGTGCGATATGACCAAAGAACTTGGGGTACAAATTCTGGCCAACAGCCTTTAGCTTTGTCCAAGCTGGTTTTCAAAGTGCGCTTGATTATTTTGTTGATGGCCTCAACTTGTCCATTAGACTGGGGATGAGCTGGAGAGGCAAATCATAAGTTGATGTTGAACTTAGAGCAGAACAACCTGAACTTCTTGTTGTCAAACTGTCGCCCATTGTCAGTGACTATCGCATTGGGAATGCCGAATCTACAAAGGATGTTCTTCCACACGAAGTCTTCTATCTTTGCCTCAGTAATGGTTGCCAAGGGTTCTACTTCGGCCCACTTTGTGAAGTAGTCCACTGCAACGACTGCGTAACAGACTTTGCCCTTCCCTGCCGGCATTGGGCCGATCAAATCAAGTCCCCACTGGGCGAAGGGCCAAGGGCTGATCATAGGAGTAAGAGGCTCTGGAGGGGAATGAGGAATAGTTGCATATCGTTGACATTTGTCACATGAGCGGGATACTTTGATGGCATCCTGGTGGAGTGTTGGCCAGTAATATCCTTGGCGAAAAGTCTTGTGTGCTAGGGACCGAGATCCAGCATGATCTCCACAGACTCCCTCATGTATTTCCCGAAGGACGATTTTCGCCTCGGCAGGCGTAAGACACCTTAAGTATGGCAGGCTAAAACCTCGCTTATAGAGTTGATCATTGATGATCAGGTAGCGGGTAGACTTGTATCGAATTTGCTTAGCCTGGACTTTATCATTTATGAGGGTGCCATGAGCAAGGAAATTATAGATCGGGGTGATCCAACTATCCCCCTGTTGTAAGTTGCATACTTCTGCGGCCATGGTGCTTGGTGTTGCCAACAGTTCGACATGAATTTTTCTTCCAATCTTGTCTTCCACAGCTGAGGCGAGGCGAGCCAGGGCGTCTGCATGACTGTTTGCCGCTCGAGGAACTTGGGTGATCTGGTAGTGGAAGTGCTTGAGCAAAAGTTGTGTTTGCGCAAGATATGCTGCCATGGAGCTGTCCTTAGCATCAAAGTTGTTGGTAACCTGGTTGACCACTAATTGGGAGTCACTGAAAATATCAATTTGTTTAACCCCGAGGTGTTTGGCCAAACGTAATCCTGCTAGAAGGGCTTCATACTCGGCCTCATTGTTTGATGCCTTGAATTTGAAACGAAGAGCATACTCCATTGCTACTTTGTCGGGCGTAGTCAAGACTAGTCCCGCTCCACAGCCCTGTTGGTTGGATGAGCCATCAACATACAGACTCCATGCTGAGGTCGTTGATTCTACCTTCTGAGCTTCCGGGGGTAATGAAGCCACTGCTTCAGGTGTAGAAGCAATGTCAACCGGATATGTGAAGTCGGCAATGAAATCTGCTACTGCTTGACCTTTTTCGGCTGGTTTTGGTTGGTAGGAAATGTCAAACTCACCCAATGCTATCGCCCATTTGATCATTCGCCCAGACGTGTCAGGACTCTGGAGTATCTGTCGAAGAGGGTGATTGGTAAGCACGATGATGGCGTGTGCTTGGAAATAAGGGCGAAGTTTCCGAGCAGACATGACCAATGCTAGAGCTAATTTCTCAATGTTGGAGTATCGTGTCTCCGCATCTTGTAGGGCTTTGCTAGCGTAGTAGACAGGTCGCTCAATATTCCCATCCTTTCGAATGAGAACGGAACTTACGGCTGAAGCTGATACCGATAGGTAGATAATGAGAATGTCTCCTACCTCGGGCTTGGAGAGTAGAGGGGCTTTACTCATGTACTCCTTGAGGTTTTTGAATGCCTCGGCACATTCATCAGTCCATGTAATGTACTTCCTACTTCCCTTAAGTGCTTTAAAAAAGGGAGCACATTTGTCTGTGGCCTTAGAAATGAACCTGGTTAAGGCTGCCACCTTGCCAGTAAGGCTCTGGATGTCCTTTGAAGTTACCGGTTCCTTCATGTCGAGGATTGCTTTGATCTTCTCGGGATTAGCTTCAATGCCTCGTTGGCTAATCATGAAACCTAAGAATTTGCCAGAGCCTACGCCGAAGGCACATTTGTTGGGGTTTAACCTCATTCGATACCTCTTCAAAATAGTGAAAGTTTCAGATAGGTTGGTGATGTGTTGGTCAGCATGTTTGCTCTTGACTAACATATCATCAACGTAAACTTCCATGCTTTTCCCAATCTGCTCGGCGAACATTGAGTTGACTAGTCTCTGATAAGTCGCTCCTGCATTCTTTAGGCCGAAAGGCATGACTTTATAGCAGTATAGTCCTCTGTCGGTAGTGAAGGCTGTGTGTTCTTGATCCGAAGGGTTCATGAGGATTTGGTTGTATCCTGAGTAAGCATCCATGAAGCTCAGGAGTTCACACCCGGCCGTAGAGTCTATAAGTCTGTCAATAAGAGGAAGAGGGAAGCTATCTTTCGGACACCCTTTGTTTAGGTCGGTGTAGTCAACACACATTCTCCACAAGACCTTTTGAAGCAAAAGACTTTCTTTGGTCGGATTTTTCTTAACAAGGACCACATTTGCTACCCATGTCGGGTAATTGACTTCGCGGACAAAGCCTATGCCTTTGAGTTTTTCAACTTCTGCTTTCATTGCCTCGTATCGTTCAACGTCATAAGATCTTCGCTTCTGTCTCACCGGCTTGATCTTGGGGTCAATACTCAAACGATGACAGATGACATCGGGAGAGATGCCTGGCATGTCCTCGTATGACCAGGCGAAGACTTCAGTGTTCTCTTTCAAAAAAGATATCAATGCTAACCGAAGGGGTGGTGACAATGTGGTGCCAATCTTCACCATGCGATCTGGATAATTTCTTGAGATAGGTACCTTCTCCAACTCTTCAGCAGGTTGGGCTTGCTGGGTGAAAGAGTCATCTCGAGGATCATCGGGTTGATTGTTGCTATCAGGAAGATCCAAGTTCGCTTCATCTAGGCTGGTCTTTGTGACTTGGTCATGTACAGACAGGGTTTCCTTGGGTCCGGGCAAGTGTTGTTGCTTAACTGAAGTGTTGTAACATGATCGTGCACTAAGCTGATCTCCTCTGATGTAGCCGTTGCCATGGGGGGTTGGAAATTTCATCAACAGCATATGCGTGGATACCATAGCCTTGAGATCATTGATGCCTGTGCGCCCAAAGATGACATTGTATGCCGTTGGGCAGTCAACCACTAGGAAGTTAGTGGTAATGGTAGCCGTGTAAGGGCCTGTACCAATAGTAAAGGGTAAATGTATGCTCCCTAAGGGTTGCACGATATCACCGGAGAAGCTTATCAGAGGAGAAATCGAGCGATCGAGCAAGTGTTCAGCTACACTGAGCGCCCTGAAAGCTTCGGCAAACATGATATTGACCGAAGCCCCTGTGTCTACGAGGATTCGTCGAACATCAAAGTTGGCTATGTGAGCCTCCACGATCAATGGGTCGTTATGAGGGTAGATGATGCCTCTTTCTTCCTCAGGGTAGAAACATATCGGATCCCAGTTAGGTTTTTGATACTTCCCTCCCCTGATGTCTTCCACGTGAAACACTTGGTGACCAGGCCTCAGACTTCGTTCACTGTTTTTCATGGCCCTATTGGAAGATTCAGATATGGGTGTGCCGTCGCTTATGGAATATATGACATTCACCTGGCGTTGGTTACGGTTATCCCTTTGAGGGTGAAGAAGGAATTGATCAATTTTTCCTTCTCGTGCCAAAGCTTCAATACGATCACGGAGGATGATACATTTCTCGCTATCATGGCCGTTATGCTCATGGTAGCAACAAAACGTGCCCGCGTTATTCGGGGGCGTGTAATCTGGGTGCCTCGGCTTTGGTTTTGGTATCAGGTGAGCTATGCTGGGGTAAATGGCCGCGCATGTGGCATTCAAGGGCGTGTATGTCTCATACCTTGGGGTAGGGGGTATCTTGACGCGGGTTTGACCCACTGCATTGACTGCCTGGGGGCGAGCGTTATTGTGGCGATACCCTTGGTTATCGGGATAGTGTCCCTTACTCTTTTTACTGAAAGGAGAGTGGTGAGGATGGAAATCCTTCCTCTTGCCTTGAAATTGATATGTCTGTTGATTCGGTGAAGCATTATGCAAGGCATGGGGAGGTGCCACTGCTGTTTGGGAAGTCGAGGTCTTCTCATTTAGGTGAGTCTGGCTTCCACCTCCCACTTGTTGATAAAGGATGGTTGTAGGGGGTTTCTCCTGATATGTCTTTGCCTCGGCGGAGGCATGGTTATAAGCCTGCGCCATCACCTCAGAGTAAGTCTTCCAAGTATTGGCATTGATCATGTATTTAAAGAAACAATCACGTAGGCCTGCCGTGAAGGCTTTGAGGGCAGTCTTGTCATCTGCCTCGGCACACCGGGAGTATTCATGGCTGAAGCGGCCAGCATACATACGTAATGACTCGTCTGGCTTCTGGCGGATAGTGTACAAGTCATCTGCAGAGTGCAAGCGATCGGTTTGGAAAATGTGTTGGGAAACAAATAGTTTCCTCAATTCCTCAAATGAGTCTACCGTCTCAGGTGTAAGACGACAATACCAATTTAGAGCTCCACCAGAGAGGGTGGAGGGGAAGAGAAGACATCGCTCTTCGTCGGTGTGCATCCGGTATGCCATGGTGGACTCAAAGAGGTTAAGGTGCTCAATCGGGTCCTCTTTTCCAGTATAAAGTTGCAAGCCAAGCTTTTGCTTTGTCTTTGCTTGAAGGGGGGTGTTGAGGATCCTCCTTGTAAGAGGGCCAGGCCTGGGTTGGTTCCAGTCAGGTATTTCAGCCTGACGTTCAGCCTTCAACTTGTTTACTTCCTCAAGAAGTTGTAGGACAAGGGGGTCCTAGCGGAGTTATGTGTCACTGGAGCTTTCTTTCGTAAATCTCCATCTCCTCTTGGAATTAGGAAGGTTTGATCAAGGGCATGAGATTTTTTCCTGGACTCGCTGTACTGGCTTCCAGGGTATGTCTGTCGGAACACCTCTGAGTCCCCTGTACCCTCATGTCTCTCTGGGACTTGTTGCCCCTTCCCCAAATTGGTGGCCGGCTTGGGCCGTGGCAGGGGACCGAGTCTCTCAGAAATCCTTGGGTCATTAATCTTTGAGCTTATATGGATGGAATTCTCTCGACGTTGCTTCAGGAAATCCCGACAATCGCGAAAGACGGCTTTCGATCCTTCTGCCCCTTCAGTAAAGAGGTGTCTCCCTCCACTTCTCATGGTTCGGGTCGAAGCAACTGGGTTAAGAGAAGCCTCATGTTGATTATCAAGTCGAGGGGTAATCTGTTCCCTATCAGGGATATCTATGTCGAATGCATGTGACCCTCCATGTTGGAGGGCACCCAGTTGATGGTTGACTTCCACGGGGGCAACAAGCTCGCGTGTCTGAGCTTGCCTAGCTTCGTGGAGTGTCTCGAAGAGCTTCTCATATTGCTCCTGGAGGACCTCATTCCTCATTGCTATCTTGTTGTTCTGAGCTTCCAACTCATCGACTTTAGCTTGAAGAAGAACTCGTTTTCCTTCCTTCTTTCGTTGTTTCGCACTATGTGCAAGGGGGGTGTCATTCTGTGTGCTGTGGCTTCCTTCGCTTCCCATGCTGGAGAGGGATGCCTGATCAAAAGAAAGTGTACGAATGATAGAAACCAGCTTGACACAGCTGAAGAGAGTAGGAATAAGTGTCGTTTCCCACAGACGGCGCCAAATGTTGATGCACAAAATCAGCGAAGACTTTGGTACAACAGAAAGTGTCAGGTTTTGTGACCTTCGCTTGTTTGCTTCGGTCACTAGTGAGGATAAGTACGTAAATGAATAGAGACAGAGAAGCAAACACAGGATGTACGTGGTTCACCCAGATTGGCTACGTCCACGGAGTAGAGGAGTTCTTATTAGTAGTGAAGGGCTTACACAAGTACAAAGGATCAAGCTCTCAATTTAGTGAGTTCTTGTGAATGATTTAACACAAAATGGCATTAGGCAATATTGTGGGGGAATGACCCCTATTTATAGAAAAACTTGTAGCTTTGTCACATTGACATGTGTCGTGTTGTGATTGGTTCTTGATGTCGACACGTGCTGCGCTCTGATTGGCTTCTAATCTTGACACGTGTCGAGTAGTGATTGGCCTCCTGGTCGGAGGGGAACTCTTCTGGGTCCTTGACAGTATAGCGTTGGCCGGTGCTCGGTAGTTTCGGGATTGGTCAAGTATGGTACAAACATAACTGTTTGATCAAATTTCAATAGAACCGATCTTTTGATTTGATGGATTAGGAGGAAGAGATTTTGAAAGGATCCCTTCGTGTACTCGGAACACGAACCGGTATAGGGCTGTTGGATAAGGACAAAAAGGTTCACATTTTTTTTTTTTTTTTTACTTTTCTTTTCCAGTTCGTGCCAATGAAGATATTTTGGGCTTGGGCCTGTACCCCTATAAGCCAGTAAAAATAATGCTGTCCATCCAAATTGGTCCGGGACCCAAATCGGGGACGTCGTTGGATCAAAGCCTATCATCCCTCCAGCTGCATCGTCGTTTACCTCCAGAGACCGATTTTCTGTGTGCAGAGAAGCAAGCGAGCTTTGCAAATCCAGTTTAGTCCAGCGCTCATGGACATCTCCCGCCAAAACAAAATTCAGAAATTCGAGGAGTTTGTCGACCAACGCCTCAAACCTGACCTCGTCCGCGCCATTGCTCAACGGTACCGTTTCGTACGCCCTCTCCCCACTACTTTACTGGAACCCGTTTTCTAGGGTTTTCTTTGCGTGCATTACCAATACCAAGGTCCAGTTGCATCAAATTTAATTGCTTATCAACTTTGATTAGGGTTTCCTATTTTCTTATCAAATTTAATTGTATATTTTTTTGGGTGTGATTCTTGCTTTGCAGGGACAAGGTGTTCGAGCAACAAAAAGTTTTGTATCCTTTTCGGTTTTCCCTCTTTCGTTTTGATTAATTAAATTTTACCCAAATGTGATTTTTTTTGGAAACTCGACATTCGGAATATGCAATTCCATTTGGTGTTTTTTGGTTTTTGAAGGTGTTTTCTTGACTTTCGTTCAAATTAAAGCTCGGATTTGCGGAAGAACATTGAGAATTTGGAGAAAAATAGTGTGACCAGTCTTAGGAGTTTGGTGAATCTTGGCTCTGAAGTTTATATGCAAGCTGACGTGTAAGTGTTAGCATCGCTGTATCGTTCAACTTTCTCTAATTGTGCTTTATATGGTACGGGAGATACGCATAAATAGAACCGGTTACAAACTTTCCATGAAAAATTGAGTAGGAGATATAATGTTACTAACCCGAAATGAGCCGTATGTAAACCACGTTTTGGTGCCTCTTTATTGACTTCTTAGTGTCCCTTGGGTTCTGATTTTGATTAAAACTTTGTAACCAATTCCATTTGTGTGTAAGTTTATATTCACTAGAATCACTACGTTGTTCGTAATCATAGGTATGTTGGGCTAAATTGGTAGTTACCACGATCCACGTCCACACATTGGAATCTTCATCAAAAGCATTATATGTTCGTATGTTTTGTTTACTAGTGTTGAAACTATTATCATTCTTAGTTTTGTTTCCATCTTTGATATCGATGGATTTTTAGTTTTTACCTGTTCCTTATTATTGCTGTGGGATGGGGCAGATTCACCTTCTCTCTGTCTGCATGTTCACAGGCCAGATACACGACGCATATTTGTAGATATTGGACTAGGATTTCATGTGGAGTTCACCTGGTCTGAAGCTTTAAATTACATATCTCAAAGAGAAGAAAAGTTAGCCAGGTACGAGCTTTTGTTGTAATTGTTCCATGTTGGTTTTCTTGGATGGTTTTATTATGGCAGATTGGATTACAGGACAGAAACAAAATAAAATTTGTCGAAATCTAGTAGATATTAGTGAAATGTATCCTACTAGATTCGTTGAAAAACCCCTTTTCCCTGTTTTAATATCTTCCGTCTTCTTTGATTAAGTACTGTCAAATTAATGCGTCTGATCAATCTCTGTAGGCAAGTTGAAGAGTGTACTAACCTTATTGCATCAATTAAAGCCCAGATAAAGCTGGTATGTTCACTTGCAGCAATGCTTTCTACTTTATTAGTTACATTTTTCCTTGGACATGGGTTGCAGAACTTGAAATTGTGTGATGGTCTCCGGTTTATCTCATTTGGATGGGATATTTTTGTGTTTTTTATAAGTATGTGTTCCTAATAATTCAGATAGTATTTGCTTCCAAAATAGAAAGTATAAGACAGAACGCCCGTAAAAAGGCAATATGAAATTGTGATCAAAGGATTAAAGCCTTTTCCCCTCCTTTAGAACTTCCAAATATCATATTCTTTGTGATTGTACAGAATTTGGCATAGTACTGGAAGTGTTTGCCTACAACAGTCTTACTATAAATTGCTTGCAGGTCTGCGAAGGGATTCGAGAATTACTCCAGCTTCCAGCAGAAGCAAAAACTGCCTCAGAGCGCATTTTTTGACATCGACAACTTAGTAAACTTGCTGTCTCATGACTTCCAAGTAAATCAGACTTGTCTACAGCTACATCTTTAAATTTTTGATTGAGTGTTGGCATGATTCTCTGCTGTTTCTTATTCTAAAAATTAAAAGCATGTGTCCCCTTTGACCTCGTTACAACCCTTGTTGTCGATTCAGAACTTGCGAAAGTGTGCTTGGCCATCAGGTATGTAAAGTAACATGATGTTATGGTAAAATGGGAGCATTTAACCTTCCATAGTTTCTTGAGCTTGAATTCACTTGCAAACTCAATTATACATGGTGCACTGGAAATGTGTCCATTTTCTCATGCTCACTCTTAACCCAACCCTGTCCCCAAAGACCAAAAATATACTCACCCGAAGGAGAGATTCTTGGGTACGGGCTGTGGCATCCTCAAACAATGGGTGTGGCACACACACCGTCGACCCATTGTGTGAGGCTGATGAATGAGGCAGCCTGTATCCAAGAATTCCGCCACCGGAAGTACACTCACCAACTTTGCAGTCCAAAGGGTTCTTGGGCTTATAACACAAGAATCTGCATGCTAAAATGCTAAAAATATTGGTTTTTGAAGCAATCGCATCAAAGAAAAAGAAAAAGAGACATGGTTGCAGGTTAAAGGTCAGAGATTTGAGCTGGCTCTCTGAGATGCCGCCTGATAATTTTCGTCTGGAGATGCCTCCTTTGGTCACCTCGAACGAAATTGATTTGATGGATAATACCGTAATTTTGCTGTACCAAATATTTACTTGCCCGTGGAAAACTGTGATCAATTGTTGCATTGAAGTGACAGCGAAATGACACTGGATTTCTTGATGGATCGATCAATCATCATTACTCATTTATTTTGTGTGATTCGAGAAAACTTCGATAAGGGTGCCCGATCACGTAAATTTTATATTTTGATTACATTCAAGCCTTTCACTTTCATTCATCTTTTAAAATATAGTTTTGGTAGTGTCACTTGTGGAATAAATACGTTCAAACAAAACACTGTTCATCTAATAGATGCTTATTATGTGATAGGTTGGGTTGAGATTGTAAAGTCTTTCACGTTGAAGTTGTTAGAGCATTTCCGAGAGAAGTTAAACAAGCAAGTGAATAGTATTAAAAAACTACTTTAGCTACTCAGTTAAATCTTTTTTTATCTCCAACAACTCTTTATTTTAACAAACTTTGAATATTTTGTTATTAGCAATTCAAATTCAACTCAATCATTTTATAAAACAACATTCTTTCTCTTCCTTTTCTTCTTGCTCCAGGATCTACCCTTGAATTTTATCATCATTTTAATATTAAACAAGAATAATTGAGGAAATTTTTCAATGTGTTGAGAACATTGTCTGGTATACAAAGTGCATGATACAATTGGTTAGATACTTGAAAAAGAATTTTTAACCACTTATATTGTGACATTTGGTGTAGTGTGCCGTGTTTCTGACATACTAAATTTTTTCTTGAATAGTTGCACTTCAAATTTAAAGAGTGACTATTCATTTTTATAATATAACCTCTTTTACAGCATCTAGATATATTTTTAAAATTTGATCCTTTTAAAATAGAGTTGTTTTACAGGAATTTGGATTCCATCTGAATTCAAATTTTACAATTGGTTAGATACTTGCTTATCCTCACATCCTATCTATTTATCGTACATCATAGGGTCATAAATTTTATATTGATTATTTTTATAGAAATAATAAAACAAAAGGCAATGGGAATATAAAAATGTTGACGTGGTTTAACCGTGACCGCATAAATAGAAGGGTATGGGATGAGGAGGGTCGACAATGCAGGTCCATACGTAAAATATATTTTACAAATGCATTGATATTTATATTTTGATTACATTCAAGCCTTTCACTTTCATTGATCTTTTAAAATATAGTTTTGGTAGTGTCACTTGTGGAATAAATATGTTCAAACAAAACATCGTTCATCCAATAGATGCATGTTACGTGATAGGTTGGGTTGAGGTTGTAATGTCTTGCACGTTGAAGTTGTTAGAGCATTTCCGAGAGAAGTTAAACAAGCAAGTGAACAGTACCAAAAAACTACTTTAGCTACTTAGTTTAATTTTGTTTTATCTCCAACAACTCTTTATTTTAACAAACTTTGAATATTTTGTTATTAGCAATTCAAATTCAACTCAATCATTTTATAAAACAACATTCTTTCTCTTCCTTTTCTTCTTCCTCCAGGATCTACCCTTGAATTTTATCATCATTTTAATATTGAACAAGAATAATTGAGGAAATTTTTCAATGTGTTGAGAACATTGTCTGGTATACAAAGTGCATGATACAATTGGTTAGATACTTGAAAAAGAATTTTTAACCACTTATATTGTGACATTTGGTGTAGTGTGCCGTGTTTCTGACATACTAAATTTTTTCTTGAATAGTTGCACTTCAAATTTAAAGAGTGACTATTCATTTTTATAATTTAAACTCTTTTACAGCATCTAGATATATTTTTAAAATTTGATCCTTTTAAAATAGAGTTGTTTTACAGGAATTTGGATTCCATCTGAATTCAAATTTTACAATTGGTTAGATACTTGCTTATCCTCACATCCTATCTATTTATCGTACATCATAGGATCATAAATTTTATATTGATTATTTTTATAGAAATAATAAAACAAAAGGCAATGGGAATATAAAAATGTTGACGTGGTTTAACCGTGACCGCATAAATAGAAGGGTATGGGATGAGGAGGGTCGACAATGCAGGTCCATACGTAAAATATATTTTACAAATGCATTGATATTTATATTTTGATTACATTCAAGCCTTTCACTTTCATTGATCTTTTAAAATATAGTTTTGGTAGTGTCACTTGTGGAATAAATATGTTCAAACAAAACATCGTTCATCCAATAGATGCATGTTACGTGATAGGTTGGGTTGAGGTTGTAATGTCTTGCACGTTGAAGTTGTTAGAGCATTTCCGAGAGAAGTTAAACAAGCAAGTGAACAGTACCAAAAAACTACTTTAGCTACTTAGTTTAATTTTGTTTTATCTCCAACAACTCTTTATTTTAACAAACTTTGAATATTTTGTGATTAGCAATTCAAATTCAACTCAATCATTTTATAAAACAACATTCTTTCTCTTCCTTTTCTTCTTGCTCCAGGATCTACCCTTGAATTTTATCATCATTTTAATATTAAACAAGAATAATTGAAGAAATTTTTCAATGTGTTGAGAACATTGTCTGGTATACTAAGTGCATAATACAATTGGTTAGATACTTGAAAAAGAATTTTTAACCACTTATATTGTGACATTTGGTGTAGTGTGCCGTGTTTGTGACATAATAAATTTTTTCTTGAATAGTTGCACTTCAAATTTAAAGAGTGACTATTCTTTTTTATAATATAAACTCTTTTACAACATCTAGATATATTTTTAAAATTTGATCCTTTTAAAATAGAGTTGTTTTATAGGAATTTGGATTCCATCTGAATTCAAATTTTACAATTGGTTAGATACTTGTTTATCCTCACATCCTATCTGTTTATCGTACATCATAGGGTCATAAATTTTATATTGATTTTATTTTTTTGAAATAATAAAACAAAAAGCAATGGGAATATAAAAATGTTGACGTGGTTTAATCATGACCACAGAAATAGAAGGGTATGGGATGAGGAGGGCCGACAATGCAGGTCCATACGTAAAATATATTTTACAAATGCATTGATATTTATATTTTGATTACATTCAAGCCTTTCACTTTCATTGATCTTTTAAAATATAGTTTTGGTAGTGTCACTTGTGGAATAAATATGTTCAAACAAAACATCGTTCATCCAATAGATGCATGTTATGTGATAGGTTGGGTTGAGGTTGTAATGTCTTGCACGTTGAAGTGGTTAGAGCATTTCCGAGAGAAGTTAAACACGCAAGTGAACAGTACCAAAAAACTACTTTAGCTACTTAGTTTATTTATTTTTTATCTCCAACAACTCTTTATTTTAACAAACTTTGAATATTTTGTTATTAGCAATTCAAATTCAACTCAATCATTTTATAAAACAACATTCTTTCTCTTCCTTTTCTTCTTGCTCCAGGATCTACCCTTGAATTTTATCATAATTTTAATATTAAACAAGAATAATTGAAGAAATTTTTCAATGTGTTGAGAACATTGTCTGGTATACTATGTGCATAATACAATTGGTTAGATACTTGAAAAAGAATTTTTAACCACTTATATTGTGACACTTGATGTACTGTACCGTGTTTGTGACACACTAAAAATTTTCTTGAATAGTTGCACTTCAAATTTAAAGAGTGACTATTCATTTTTATAATATAAACTCTTTTACAACATCTAGATATATTTTTAAAATTTGATCCTTTTAAAATAGAGTTGTTTTACAGGAATTTGGATTCCATCTGAATTCAAATTTTACAATTGGTTAGATACTTGTTTATCCTCACATCCTATCTGTTTATCGTACATCATAGGGTCATAAATTTTATATTGATTTTTTTTATAGAAATAATAAAACAAAAAGCAATGGGAATATAAAAATGTTGACGTGGTTTAACCGTGACCACATAAATAGAAAGGTATGGGATGAGGAGGGCTGAAAATGCAGGTCCATACGTAAAATATATTTTACAAATGCATTGATATTTATATTTTGATTACATTCAAGCCTTTCACTTTCATTGATCTTTTAAAATATAGTTTTGGTAGTGTCACTTGTGGAATAAATATGTTCAAACAAAACATCGTTCATCCAATAGATGCATGTTATGTGATAGGTTGGGTTGAGGTTGTCATGTCTTGCACGTTGAAGTTGTTAGAGCATTTCCGAGAGAAGTTAAACAAGCAAGTGAACAGTACCAAAAAACTACTTTAGCTACTTAGTTTATTTATTTTTTATCTCCAACAACTCTTTATTTTAACAAACTTTGAATATTTTGTTATTAGCAATTCAAATTCAACTCAATCATTTTATAAAACAACATTCTTTCTCTTCCTTTTGTTCTTGCTCCAGGATCTACCCTTGAATTTTATCATCATTTTAATATTAAACAAGAATAATTGAAGAAATTTTTCAATGTGTTGAGAACATTGTCTGGTATACTATGTGCATAATACAATTGGTTAGATACTTGAAAAAGAATTTTTAACCACTTATATTGTGACACTTGATGTACTGTACCGTGTTTGTGACACACTAAAATTTTTCTTGAATAGTTGCACTTCAAATTTAAAGAGTGACTATTCATTTTTATAATATAAACTCTTTTACAGCGTCTAGATATATTTTTAAAATTTGATCCTTTTAAAATAGAGTTGTTTTATAGGAATTTGGATTCCATCTGAATTCAAATTTTACAATTGGTTAGATACTTGTTTATCCTCACATCCTATCTGTTTATCGTACATCATAGGGTCATAAATTTTATATTGATTTTTTTTATAGAAATAATAAAACAAAAAGCAATGGGAATATAAAAATGTTGACGTGGTTTAACCGTGACCACATAAATAGAAAGGTATGGGATGAGGAGGGCTGAAAATGCAGGTCCATACGTAAAATATATTTTACAAATGCATTGATATTTATATTTTGATTACATTCAAGCCTTTCACTTTCATTGATCATTTAAAATATAGTTTTGGTAGTGTCACTTGTGGAATAAATATGTTCAAACAAAACATCGTTCATCCAATAGATGCATGTTATGTGATAGGTTGGGTTGAGGTTGTAATGTCTTGCACGTTGAAGTTGTTAGAGCATTTCCGAGAGAAGTTAAACAAGCAAGTGAATAGTACCAAAAAACTGCTTTAGTTACTTAGTTTAATTTTTTTTTATCTCCAACAACTCTTTATTTTAACAAACTTTGAATATTTTGTTATTAGCAATTCAAATTCAACTCAATCATTTTATAAAACAACATTCTTTCTCTTCCTTTTGTTCTTGCTCCAGGATCTACCCTTGAATTTTATCATCATTTTAATATTAAACAAGAATAATTGAAAAAAAATTTCAATGTGTTGAGAACATTGTCTGGTATACTAAGTGCATAATACAATTGGTTAAATAATTGAAAAAGAATTTTTAACCACTTATATTGTGACACTTGGTGTAGTGTGCCGTGTTTGTGACATACTAAAATTTTTCTTGAATAGTTGCACTTCAAATTTAAAGAGTGACTATTCATTTTTATAATATAAACTCTTTTACAGCATCTAGATATATTTTTAAAATTTGATCCTTTTAAAATAGAGTTGTTTTACAGGAATTTGGATTCCATCTGAATTCAAATTTTACAATTGGTTAGATACTTGTTTATCCTCACATCCTATCTGTTTATCGTACATCATAGGGTCATAAATTTTATATTGATTTTTTTTATAGAAATAATAAAACAAAAAGCAATGGGAATATAAAAATGTTGACGTGATTTAACCGCGACCACAGAAATAGAAGGGTATGGGATGAGGAGGGCCGACAATGCAGGTCCATACGTAAAATATATTTTACAAATGCATTGATATTTATATTTTGATTACATTCAAGCCTTTCACTTTCATTGATCTTTTAAAATATAGTTTTGGTAGTGTCACTTGTGGAATAAATATGTTCAAACAAAACATCGTTCATCCAATAGATGCATGTTATATGATAGGTTGGGTTGAGGTTGTAATGTCTTGCACATTGAAGTTGTTAGAGCATTTCCGAGAGAAGTTAAACAAGCAAGTGAACAGTACCAAAAAACTACTTTAGCTACTTAGTTTATTTATTTTTTATCTCCAACAACTATTTCTTTTAACAAACTTTGAATATTTTGTTATTAGCAATTCAAATTCAACTCAATCATTTTATAAAACAACATTCTTTCTCTTCCTTTTCTTCTTGCTCCAGGATCTACCCTTGAATTTTATCATCATTTTAATATTAAACAAGAATAATTGAAGAAATTTTTCAATGTGTTGAGAACATTATCTGGTATACTAAGTGCATAATACAATTGGTTAGATACTTGAAAAAGAATTTTTAACCACTTATATTGTGACACTTGATGTACTGTACCGTGTTTGTGACACACTAAAATTTTTCTTGAATAGTTGCACTTCAAATTTAAAGCGTGACTATTTATTTTTATAATATAAACTCTTTTACAGCATCTAGATATATTTTTAAAATTCGATCCTTTAAAAATAGAGTTGTTTTACAGGAATTTGGATTCCATATGAATTCAAAATTTAGGAATTATAGGAATCCTCACATCCTATCTGTTTATCTTACATTATAGGATCATAAGTTATTTTAAATTTTTTATTTTAAATTAAACACAAATAATACTTAACAAAAATTGATCGTACGATATACAATGAACAATTAAAATGTGAGAATACCTAAGATTCTCACTAAAGATGATCCTTATCCGTTTCACAGCATCTGCTGGAGATGATATAAAGGCTTGCCTATGACCGAAAACAGAAATCCTAGTCACCCCTACATGGTAATACTGTAGTGTAGTATCCAAAGGCTACATGTACGGAGCTGTGGACAAATCACATCACACAGATGTCAAGTTTTCTTGTCCAATTAGACATAAATTCTACCATTATTGAACAACACATGCAGCTTTGGAGGTCTGCCGTCCCACTTCTCATGTCTTCTCATGCCCTTCAGTTTTGTATGATTATGGTTAAGTTATATCAATATTTTATATTATTTTTTATAAATATAAAAAATAAAAAATAATAATAATATAAAATATTAACATAGTTTAATCGTGACCACACAAACAGAAGAGCACGAGAAGTGAGAGAGCAGAGAATCTGCCTCATGCAGCTTTGCTTTCATTTTGTTACTGTCTAAGAATCGTTTGCGCATAGTTGATTGAGTTTAGTACACTCTATTTATCGTACATCTCTAGATAAATGCATGAAGAAATTCCGATAGAACTGAATTATTAGGTTTGTTATGAAGTAAGATTGAGCTAGTGTGGGGTATACACTTAACAAGAGTGTCAAGTTCCGAGGTATACAATATCCATGTATGTATGTATCTACCTACTGTCTAGAGAGCTTCGATGAGAGTCGGGAGAACAGAGGGTAGGGGCTTGGGGGGCGCCCTGCCAAAATCCAAGTTGTGTCCCAGTCGTTCTGTTTTTTCTCGTGGGCGTGCAGTACTTAAAAGTAACACTTTGACGCATACACAATGTAATGCACAAATACACAGAGAAAGGAAAGGGTTCCTATCCCTTCTTTCTAGTCAATCAAATCAATGGATTTATGTTATTAAAATTTGATCCAACGACTATAAATAGGGATCAACTTTAAAAATTATAATAACTTCAGTTGTTGAATCAAATTTCAATAACACGAATTCACTGATTTGGTGGATTAAGAGAAAGGGATCCGGAGAGCATCCTTCCCACAAAGAAGGGAATATACGAGCTATTTACCTAAAACAGTTTATTGTTATGTAACGTCTCAGTTCAACAATGATGATGAACAGATTCTGGGTGAGTTATGAGAAGCACAGAGTAGGAGAGAGAGAAAATAATGGTGGGAAAAAGCCAGGGTTTTGCAAAGCTGAAGAGACAAAGGGGGATGTCCAAAGTCAGACTTAGTACTGATTTGGTACTAAGGTGTTTTTATAAAAAGTAAGTATAAAGAAAGTTAAGCTAAAACAGATGTTTGGTAAACACTTAAAAACAGCTTATTTTCATAGTTTTGAATAAAAAAAAGTTTAAAACGTGAAACAGTAAAAATAAGCTTATTCTCACAATACAGCATAAACAATTTTTTTTAAAACACATCAATACCAAATCAGTTAGACTCCCTTTACTTCATATCCTACCCTTTCTTGGCTCTTCATTGTCTTCTTCCTCCTCCATCTCTAGGAATTAACTTGGTTACTGAACAATTCAGCAGCTACTTCTGCTTACACCCAATCCCGTATGAACACGTGTCTAAATTTTAATTTTTTTAATCAAAATTTAAACACATGCCTATACGAAATTGGATATAAGCAGCAGAAGTGACTGCTGAAAATTCAGCAGCCAAGTCTTGTTCCCATCTCTATCTCTCTCTCTTTAGAATTATTCAAATGGGCTGGCATATGGTAGTCGCGACAGCTTTTGCTTCAGATTCTGAGTGACTGATACCATTCATTGGGGGGACCATATATACATACACAGAGATATAGATATATATATAAAATATGAAAGTGCTTTTTTCATCAAGTGTTTTCTCACTTTTGCTTTCTATTCTTCTTGCCGTCTGCATAGTTTTGCACAGTTTGCATGCATGGTAGAGTAATTACACTGAAAAGGCCATGTCACATTTCTCTCTTCTACAGCCCTTTTGCCCCGACCACCACCTCTGCACTCTCAAGTCTCAACCTAAGATCCTCTCCCCTCTCTCCTCATGTTACAAATTATACTCATGTTACAAATGATAGTTTTGTAGCAATGGAAACGATTCTGCTCTATCCACAAGTGTATATTACTGACGACAGCAACGCATAAGATTTATCCAGGATAATGAACTAATTAAACTATAAAATGATAATTTTAGTTGATGTTTGTAGCTAAATTGTTTACATGTGTATGTTGATAGCTGCAGATAAAATCCGTCTCGGACTATTTACCAACTTTGACAGTGTCAAATATTTGACAAGGGTTTACGATGAGTTTGGCATGCAGATTAATCATCATAAGTTGAGCTGTTCTGTTACATTGGCCTAACCATCTCCGTGGCCTTGACTATAATTAAACTAATGAATTAACTGCCATGTTAAGGAGGTTAATTAAAGAGATTAAAACTCAGCAGTAAAACATGAGTTTCTTAACATTCTCACTAAGTTTTGGTAAAGCCATTTCCTTCGGAGGGCCAGCTCTGGTGAGTGTCGAACCACTTCTGGTATAAGTTGTGGATTCTGACCTCTCAAGGTAAAGCCTGCCTCGATATGCCGCCAAGTGAGCGTAGTAAGCCGGGGGCACCAGAGAAACCGGCTTCGTGCACCTTGCGTAAGTGTAGCACAGAATGTTGACCAGCTTCTGCAGTTCATCTGAAGTGAACAGGTTTTCATCCCACAATATGTGGTAATGAGTTGGCCTGCTTGTCCCCTTAACACCCCAATGGCTGCAAAGATAGAAGTCGAATTCTTTCGGGTGAGTGATCACGGTATCCACAACGGTTCCAGGGGGAATGTTTTCGTCGAGTAACTGGTTCTGCTTCGAAGACAGATCAATTTTGAAAGGGAACAGCCTTGTGTGATGCCTCTTTTGAACCACTGCAAATGTTATGGGAGGTGCATAACCGGGAAAATTTGAACATGCCCCTTTAATGGCTTGCAACTCCTCTTGAAGCACTTTGTAGAATTGCGTTTCGCTTACCCCGTCTCTGAAGAAAATGATTCTCTTGGGAAGTTTGCCAACTTCCTGGCGAAACTCATTCAATAATTCTTCCACCATTGCGTCGAGATCCTGGATGATTTCTTGTCGATGCGTCTGAGACCTCATTCTTGACACATACTTATTTGCCGCCGGCCAGTTCATGCTACCAACCACAGCAGCAACAGAAGGACTAAAATCATCGAGTGGGTGCGGATGAGTCACATCCGCACCCATAAAGATCACCGGTTCACCAGCCTGAAGCAGCCGCGGGATTTGTGTTGGTAATGAATTGTACAAAGAAACCGTGCATCCTCCAACTTTTGCATTGATCTTGAGAGCAAGATTTGCCAAAAACTGTGAACCCATCTTCCCGAGGTTTGAGTACAAGCAGCATTGGCTTAAAATCCCAACGCTTGTATCCGCAATTCGCTTGAGATCTGCGTAGCCTTTGTGCTTTCTTTCCATCACACACATAAGCAGCTGGAGGTTGTTTGATGCAGCTCTTTGGATTCTTTTGAGCTTGGATTCTAACAGCGACACATTGTTAAGCACTTGGGATGGTTCGAATTGGGGGCTAACAATCGTGTTCTTGTTGAGGAAGATTCCCAATTGTTCACATCTTTGAGATAGCTGGCGTATGAATTTTGGGATGCTATTCTTCTGATCAGGGGTGCCACCGAAACCAATCAACGCCCACCTCTCGATTCGAGTACCTTCAAACACATGGCTGTTTATAAGATTCCATTGCCGATCAAGACGAGAGGGAACTAGGTCTCTTACGTGACCACCATCACCAAGCTTTAGCTTTGGAGGTTGAAGAACTCTTCCTTTTAATCGAGTCATGTCTCTCGAAACATGGAGCTTGAATTCTCTTTCCTGAATGCCACTGTGAAGAAAAAAACTGAAATGAACATCCACAAATAATCATAAAGCAAACTGAAATACATTTTAGAAGTTGAGAGATTACCTTGTTGGCCCAACAGGACCTCTCATGACTCCATCTATAATGGCTTTTCGTTCTTTGGGGCGTTGGCAGCCCATCTTAAGTATCCTTGCAGTTTGATCATCGGACAGTTTCCCGAGAAACTTCTGGCCTTCACAGATCATGCATAGCTCCATCGGAAGATAGCACGGTTTACTCCTACTAATCTGCAAACAAGGCAAATTCCTGAATTGTATATCATAATTATAGTGATCCTTGAAGTAAGTCAACAGCCTCAAATTCTTCCCATCCCTGTCTGCAAACCAAAGATTTTCTGTGGCTTCTTCGGTCAAGCCACAAACGCGGTATCTCTGGACAGTTTCTCTGTGGCAAACAAAGACCCTGATGTTCTTCAATGCCTTCTCCACTTCTTTCCTTTCTTTATCAGTTAAGCCCCTTGTCTTCCTTTGAGGAAGGTCTTGAAGAAACTCGAGGCGCTTCTGCAAGTATGGGATCACTCCAACGCTTTCGTGGAATGCAGTCACGGAGAAATCAACGTTGAGAGCTAGTCCTTGTTGTGTTGGTCGAAGGCTCTGGAAGAACCCTCTCAGTCCTACAGCCCCTCCTCCAATTTCTTTACTTCCTCCCATTGAACTCGAATAGAGTGATCTTCCCACAGGTACACACTTCTCCAACGGCGCCTCCCTCAAGACGACATCCAAGGCATGGAGATAATCCTGAGGAATCGGCTTCCATTCATTGCCCTCCTTGCTCAAGTAACTACTCAATTCCTTCGCATCTATCTTTGACACAAGTCTGATATTTATACGAAAAAGTTTATGTTCTTGATGCTTCTCCTGTAAGTCACTGAATGCTCCATATGGCAATGTTGGCTTGCTTGTGGGGATGGGAAGGCTTATATAGAACTCAAGCCTATCGTCTTGGAATTCGACTGCACTGTAAAGATTCTTCCGGCCATCATAAGCTGGAATTGCACCGGATAGCACAGCCGAGTTATCCTCGATCAGCTTCTGTTTGATCATTCTAGCAACTTCCTTCGACGGGTTAGGGGAAATGTCGACATTGTAATGGAAAATTTGTTGCGATAAATCGAATTGGACAAGAAAATGGTTAGCCAAGAGGGAGATTACAGTGCCCTCCACACCACCAGAATCTGGCCTCCTTGCAGTCACTATTGCTTTTCCTGTTCTTGCAGCTGTGAGCAACTTCCTTCCATCTTCTCCTTTAAAGGGTGAACTGGTTTGCTTCTGATACCCCTCTAAAGCTTCTGATTAATAGTAACAAGATTACTAAAAAGTTTAAGGAATTTGAAGCCTAAAATCAACCATTTTTATTGAAATTAATGCTTTTGAACTGGTAACAAATATCATTTTTTCAACAATCACCCTTCTCATTGTAGATAAATTTCTATCCATCTCTATAGCTGAAAGTAAATTACTGGGAGAACAAGAACCAACTATGTAAAACTGAAGGTAAAATATAAAAACCAAAACTTTGAAACACAGAGAGAAAAATGGCATGCAAAGAAAGGGGAAATAGCAAAAAAAAGCAGAGAGCTTTGAGGCTTACCTGGTGAAATTGTGAGTTGGGCCAGCTGGGTTTCGGAGGAGGCCGCGAAAGGAGGAGTATTGAGCCTGCAGGAATGTTTCTGGAGGTGGGTTTTTGATCGGAAGTGGTGGTTTGGAGGCAGAGGTGGAGTTAGAGCGAGTTGCAGAGGGAGGAGAGGAGGGAGAGGAAGAAGAGCTGGGTAGGAAGAGGAGTATCTCTGATTATACTGGTTCTGGTTGCAGAAACCGAACTGGTTTGTGTGGCGGATTAGTTGGTGGTGGTGGTGGTACTTCTGAGGATTGGCTCTGCTGCCGCCCCTCAGACTTCTGGTGTTGGGGTGGTATTTCTGGTCGCCATTGGAGTTTTCTGTGTCTTCCATGGCTTGATTGAGTGAGAATACAGGAGTGAGAAAGGAAGAATGGCTGTGTGCATGAGAGAGAGAGAGAGAGAGAGAGAGAGAGAGAGGAGAGAGAGATGCCTGAGCAGAAAGCAGAAGTTGTGTGTAGTTATTGCAGAGAGACAGAGAGAGTTTGAGTTTGAGTTCCGAAAATCCTATGGGGGTTCTTTATGTCGAGATGGTTTTGATACTGGTAAGTTGAAGGGAAAAGTGGACCGATGCCTGAGAAAAGGTTAAAACACCAAATACTTTTGGACTAGTCTTCAAAAAAAATTTATACTTTTGGATTTTTTTTTTTAACAAACGATATTATTTACATTGAGAATAGTAATAATATGGTTTAAATTTATTTTTTACGGGAATTAAACATATGACTTCTCACCTGCAAGTGAAAAGAAATATCACTGAATCGTAGGATTATGACATTTGGACTTACTAATGCAGTCTATACTTAGGGTAGAGTAAATATTTGGTGTGGTTAATTGGTTAGGGCAGCTTTCAATCTCAATAAGAACAAAATGAAATAAATTTCGTAGCTTTTTATAAATGACGTGACCAAGCTACGCTATTAAAAAAAATTATTAATTTTTGCAAAAAATAAAACTTTAGACTATTTTCGGATAACTCAAAAACTATACAGAGTGAAATCGAAATACACAAAATTCTTAGCCTTTGTAAAAGTTACTTTGAGGATTATATGATCTGGTTGTTTACTCAATTTTTTTTACATAACGTATTGTACAATTGATACGAGACATTATATACTATGCTCTTCTATTTTACAGTATTGATTATTCAAACACCCTTTTTGTTTCATTGACTACCTGTCAAACATATGGATTCTTCGACCTTAACCTTAGACCTTGTCCTTGAAAATGCATGGAAGTCAAACGAGGATGGAAAAGGTTTGTTGATAGTGATTAGGGTTCTTATCCTTTTACACTATTTTTTTATTCATCTTTTGTACTTTGTTCCTCCCTTTCTACAATTCATAATATTTGACTGCCTATTTTCTCCTCTTTTTTTTAAGGCATCATTGTCCTTGAAAACGGTTGATTTGGATCTTTTGGGACCATTTTTATGCGACCTCCAAGTGTTTTTTTATTAGTTTTAAGTGTTGTTATTAATGCGGGGGTGTTTTAAACCTCGAGTGAATAAAAATTCAACACTCTATACACTAAAATATTATAATATATACTTGACCTACAAGTGTTAGTTAAGGTTGAAAAGTTATGAGAACAAATAAAATTGTGTTTTACTAGCTCCTTCGAATATCGATTTTGGCTATGTGTTAATAATTTGTGCATTAATTGATTAGTTTATAATTTATTTGTACAATCACATGAACTGAAATAGTGCAAGAGATTAAAAGAGAAGCGTTTAGATTAGAAGTGGGTTCCAAAAATTGAACCGAACACTGAATCGAACTTGAAAAAAACTGAACTAAACCAAATAGTAGTTTTGGTTTGATTTTCGATTTTATCAAAAAACCAAACCGAATGAAACCGAACCCATCCTTAAATTATATCATTATTTTTCAATACACACATGATGAAGTGCATTTACAAATATCTGCATTTCTTTGTGTATTGAACATTATTGAACATTTTTCCCGATTGTATTTCCACTTTTTAGTACTACTGGCAGCCCCCCATTTGCCCCATCTTTTGTGAACATGATTAGTGCTCGTGTGATGATAAGATCATAAGAGAAGGGACCATTGATCCACTTAGGAAGGTGGGCCCCTTTGTATTTTAAGGATAAACATTGTTGGAATGTGGTGATAGGACAATATGATTAGTGTGGAGCCTATAAGCATTGTGATAATTGGAGCAATGGCCTTTGAATTTTTGTTCAATTTGAGTTTTTGATCCTTACATTAAAAATTCGTCAAAATTAATTTCAGAATTGGTCTAATGTAGAGCAATAAAGATTTTGGCTAACTCCGTTATAACTTTCATTCAAAATAAAGGATTTAAAGGGACAAAAAATAGATGAAATTTTTAACAGAGTTGGCCAAAAAGATTATTACTCCACATTATAAAAAGTTCAATAACCAATACTCATGAATTTTTAACTCAGAGAACAAAACTTTAATTGAGCCAAAGTTAAAAAATTGTTGCTCCAATTTCTCATAAATGTTTAATTTATTCAAATTTAAGACCACATCATATCCATTGTTCACTATTTTTTTTAAGAAAACCTCGATGATCCATTGTTCATGATTTTTTTTTTTTTTTTGCCCATGTAGCCTCCATTGTTTTGGTTTGTACAATATGAACAACATTTACATGAGTTTACGTCAGAGAATCTTACATACAGTTTAAATTTATTACAACATTTACTATGTGAAGAGAATGATAACATGTTGAACGTTTTCACTCGAGTTTTTCTTCTTACTACGTTCCTTTGGCGGTGTCAATATTCTTGATGCTCATGATGACAACTTGGAAAAGAAAAGGAAAGCAACAAGTGAGAAATGCAAATCCAAATTGGATACAAACAAGGAAGAAAGAGAGAAAACAGAATGGAGACAAAAGATCAAATCCTCCCCACTGCAACAATGGAAGTCAATTCAAGCAAATCTGATCGAACCCGATTAGCAGAAATTAACGGCTCTTAAGTTTGATTAGCGGAAACTAATTGCTATGTTTATCGTTTATGTCATCATTATTGCGTCATGCAAGATTATCTGTTACCAGCACTCCAATTTTAAATGGATGAATATTATGAAAGTTGAAGTCAAGATTTCACTTTCATCTCCAACCGTTGCTTTTGCTTTGATCATGATGTCTTTGACATTCACAAAAATATGACCCTTTGATTAAATAATTCATCGGGAATGATAAAATTATTTAATTATTTACTTTGGCTGATAAAATATGACTCTTCATTAGTTAAAGTGATCATTCTAATTTCTATTATAAAAACAAATTAAACAATTCAAAACCAATTAAACATTCGGGTTAAGTCACTTAATTAAGACATGTGTCGGATACACATTGGGACCAAGATGGTCCCAAGATCACCCAAAGTTCGAGAAATGTACATATGAGGGTCTTCCGAGACCTTCCGAACATTTCTTAAGGGTCATTTTTGTGCATATCAAGTGTGATAAATGCCTCTTGTGGGTGACATTGATAACACCCTCAATATCACTCGTTAAATTGCTTCGGCATGTCAATATCTTTTGACATGGACGCAATTTAGTTTGGCTAACAACAACAAACCCACCAAATGTTCAATGAAATGCTTTAGGGAATAAATTGCACGCTTCGTACTTTGTTTCTATTTAAAAACCTAGACCCTTAAAACCTTTCAAGATTCGAATCCTAAATCCGCAACTGATTAGGACACGGCACTTGTCCTTTGAATTCATATCCAAATCTTAGTTTATAAAGAAGTTTAGAATATCGGTAGGTAAAAATACAGGTAACAAATGATGAAAAGCTAAAAAAAATTTACATTTAAACGTAAGATTTAGAAAATTTGGTGTAAATTTTTGAAATATTTAACACATTTTTGTCGTACCATGTTAAAAGTAAGATTGTTGCAATATATTGCAGTCAAACATAATTATGAAAACGCCAAATTTCAGTGGGCGGGAAGAAGACCAGTCTAGTGATGTCAAATAATAAACTTCACTACAGACTTCCAATGGGAAGAGGCCACCGGTAAGGTTAAAGACCAAATTATAAAACTAATATTTAAATAAATAATTAATTATTGTTCGATTTTGTGTACTATGAAATTAAATTTTGGAAAGTGTCAACATTCGTTGTCTGCAAATAGAGCATAGAAATTTTCAAAATGTGGGATTTGATTAATCTTGTAGGATAGTTACGAGATGTGAATAGCTAGTCAACCGACGGTTTTGTGCGGGGCGCTCGCTACTCACATTCTGCAACTATTCCCATATTCGACAAACCCCCTATTTACTTAGAACACTGAAATGCATATTCCGTTAAGTCAAACTAATTTGAAATTAGTCCATCACTGCAAATTAGTACATTGAATAAACTTTTAGAACAACATCTTGACAATCTGCTATCAAAAGGGGAAGAATCAGACTTTTTAATCTGAAAGTTGATTTAAGAAACTTTCCTTTTTTCCTAAATTTTAGCTCATGATCATGACTTGGACCAAAGAAAGACACTAATCATTATTTACCTTGTGAATGGTTTAAACCATGCATCGATATTGCAACACCCTACACTGTATTTGTCAACTCCCCGGGATAAGTAATCGCGATTAGTGTGGACTAATCGCAATTTAACTTGTCTAATTCGGAAGAAATGTAGGGATTACAGAACAACCAAGACACCTTTATAAAAATTGATTTCAAGAACACATCTCAGATGGATATGCATGCATACACATGAGGAGAATAAACACATTGATCGGGCTGGAAGAGTGATCTTTTCGGGACATTTTGTATTGCAGAGGGAAAAGAATAAAGCTATGGAATGAAACGAAAATGGGAGGAAGATAACGCGTAGAGCCTGTACTATAACACCAATGTACATCGTAAAGACATTCGCGAGCATACCTCACACCTATGCTCGATGAGCAGAAGATAAAAGGGGACTGCTGAGCCTGTCACTGCTCCCAGAACAGTTGATAGGCATCAAATCGGGGTCCTGATAGACTGTGACCAAGTTATCGAAAAATTCAGGCATTGAAGGATCGTTCTCGTCTTGCCTGTCCTTTCGTATCAAACTCTGGAACAAAAAAGAAAGTAGGTCAAGCCAAAGATTTATAGGCCAGAAGTTGTGTGAAAGTGTAGTAGAAGTGTGACATTGAAACATACCTCGGCAGGGTAAGCAACGAAATTTGGAAGGAAGCGCTTCCGGCAGTACTCATTGAAAAGAAGTGTGATTACAGGAAGAGGAAAAGTTAATGTAGATGCTAGATCGACCTTCTTTATTGTAAAGATTCCAACTGCAATAGCGTGCATAAGTACCAGAGAGAATATCATTGAAGTATGCACGATCGGCCAAAACTTGCCAGCAGTTTCGTACCTAGGAGCATATACGTTCATGAACTGCACAGTGATTTTTTCCGAGTATCAATACGCTATATTCAAATCAAATCCTCTAACTAGTTAATTGAAATCTACTGACCTGGTTGCGATAGATGATGAATCCGAGACAGAGGTACACCAAGAGGAAGGGAAGAATCAGTGGAGCAAGGAAGAAGTATGTGAGACCGAGAAGTACAAAGAAAAGAACTCTAGGCATGTGACTATGGTAACTAATTGCTGGAACTTCAAATTCATCATCTTTACTGTCAGTAAAAGGTCTTTTTAATAGACTCCATATCAGAGGAATTATGCGAAAGAGTTCTGATGAAGTACTCGTCCATCCTGCAGTGACTACATACGCAATGAAAAAAGACGACTGCATCACCCAAAGTAAATGATGTTAACAAACTGAAAATAATGAACCTGATACAAATAAGGCAGTTAACTTGTACACTCATCGTTTTTATCGCATGCTTAAACTGAAGGGAACGTAATTCAGATTCAGATGTGTATTGCAAAAACATAGATTCATTCTCAGAAGTGCCCGACACTAAATATGTCTGAGCGTATCGATTGTAGCCATCTTTCTGAAATGAGCAGGTGTGATCACTTGCAACAGCAGGTGTGATCACTTGCAAGTTGCAACAAACATCGTAAAATAACTTAAAACTTGCTTGTACAAGATACTATTCAAAAGCAATAAAGTTTGAAGATTTTAGCTCATCAGCTTTGAAAGGATTCATATACATTTTTTGTGAGAAAGATCATGATTTAGTACAGTTATTGATAACAAAACAGAGGGCAAATGCGCAATAAAAAATGTACCAAATTTACACTAAGAAATCGATTAGAGAAGCAGGAATTTGGTACTCAAAAAGCACAGACAATAGCCTATAGGTTAGATGTGTTGACAATTAACACATAAGATATAAGCAGTTCCTAAGTTTTATTAATTTATTGAACAAGACGTTTATATAATTACATCGTAAAGGAAACATTTTCTCACCTGTGCTGGAACAGAAACGCCTAACTTTGAAGGAATATTCTTGGGGTCAAGAAAGATAGAAACCGCAGAGAAAACTGATCCGGAAAATACAGTAACAAAAAAAATGTTCCATATTGTGAACCAAAGTACTTTTGTACACGCACTCTTTTGTATATCACTGAGAGAAACATATCCTTGAATGGATGAAAAGAACTCCATGACGGGGGGCACCGTTTTCAGAAATAATAGAAGAATAAGACTGGGAAGGTATCCTGTGACGACCTGACTAACAAATGTTCTGCAGGAAGACACAGAAAGTTAGATGTTTGCATCACCAAGTGATCCAAAACATAAAAAATTGTTAGAACAATTATTGTTTAACTTTTTGAACTGTATAAAACCACAGCGGTCATTTACAGCAATAGCAAAAGATGGTAATCTTCAGAATTCCATAATATTTTTGGTACAACCAATTTCTCAGAACTTTGCCTAAGATCAAGTATTTCACAAATGCTGCAGAAGTATTCATGAATTTAATCGATCACAATGTTATGATATTTACTCACATGGTTAGAACGCTTTCGAGAAAGGGAAGCCAAACTTCCAGCTGGTTTAGGTTAGTAAGACCTTGGACAATTAGAACAGGAATAAGAAACAAGATTGTTAGGACTACGCATAAAATTATAACCACAAGCTTAGATATCCATCTTCGGATGAAAGATGACGAGAAGAACGGCCAATAAACATCATGAGGTTCAGGAGCTTCCTCCGTGACCCACTTGGTAGGATTATTTGATTGTTTCAAGCGGTGAGTAACTGCAGCACCATACCGAGACTTGAAGGAAACAAAAGCAGCTCGAACTTCCTTAAACATACAAAATAAATAAAAATAAAAATTGAATTAATAGCATGCCCTGAGAACCACAATTACATACAACAAACAGTGGAAAGATCATTTAGAATGCAGAAGAGAGTGGGGTGGGGAGAGAGAGAGAGTCATCACATACTTCTACTCCTAATGAAGCCTCTGATTGCTCCGATCTCACAATCTCCTCTACGCCTTCAAGCTTCTTTTCATAGTGATCCACAAGATTAACCTTGCGTCCAAGCAATCCAAAACAACAAGATCGTTTATACTTTTGCTGGTTGGGATCTGATTGCAAGTGAATGAGCCTGGTATAGAGTTTTTCCGCATCTTTCTAAAGAATGATAAAATCAGATAGTAATAAGAACAAAGTATAACATACAAAAACATATTGAAGCATGCGGAAAGACAGAAATAGAAAACTTTACAACATTAAAACAGTACATAAAACATCAGAAACAATGCTTACAAGGAGTTTTTCAAGATTGTTTGTTCGACGAACAACAATATGCGACAGATATGTTGAAGGGTGATACTCTCTAAAGAAGCTGTCAACGCTTTCGCTGACGCTGCTCCCATAAGGAACAGGAATGCTGCGAACTAAGATCGTGAACTGATGTGGTTGAGGTTTGGATGACTGAAAATAATCAAGCCGTCTTTGGGAAATATATCTATACTCCTGCACAAAGAAGGATCATTTAGTATCCACTTCCAACTTTTCACTCTTCCACAGATCATCAGCTGTAAACCAGTGACATCACAATTCGAATCTTGCGAGCGTAGCTTGCTTTCCAAGGAAAAAGTAACAACAAAACTAGCAACATTACATACATCTAATACAAATTATGACGGTCTTAAGCACATCCAATTCGGTTTAGCGATGTTCAACTATATAAGTGCACCAAAGATTTTACTTACATAATAAAGTAGACAGCAGACAAAGATGGTAACAAGGTACACAGCAGCAAAATGAATCCATAACCTGTCGAAAACGTCTGCGTTAGTAAGTTTAACTTTTGCATACGTAGGTTAGGCCAATTGGTCAGAGTAGCGTGCCCACCCCCTCAACTCGAGTTCAAATTCCCTCTCACCGTAGTTTAAAATAGAATATCGCATTGTAAATAAAATGCTATAATACACAAGGAAGACTAACTATAAATTTTTCTTATCAATTTTAGACATTAAAAGAGCTTAATTGTAGATTAAGTAGAATCAACAATTTTATAATTAGAAAATTTAATCTAATCACTCACTTGCTCGAGCCATCGTTCATATTCGAAATCGTAAACACGTCGAGAGAGTTATTCGACAGATCGGCGAAGTCAACATACTCGAGCTGGTTCCCGTAGCAGTTGACCGGAAGCAGGACGAAGACCCCGATAACTCCGGCGAACAGAAACACTCTGAGACTAAAATTAATGAGCCGCATGAAAACGACGGCGTCGAGGCCGGAGGACGACAGCAAGTCGTCCTCCGTGAGCTGCCAGGCTCGCTTGAGCCAGTGCGGCGACGGAATCAGCCGCTCGAGGTTGAAACGACTCGAAGAGTCGAACTCCCCCTCGGCGAGCAGCCGTGGCATGTAGACCTCATAGTTGCTCGGCTGCTTCCGGAGTATCGAGTAGAGCGTGAAGAAGAGGACGCAGAGGCCGGAGTTGATTGCGAGTGACGTCACCAGGGCGGAAACCAGCATTTTTCAATTTCTGCAAAAACCCTAGAGATTCGGGAGGTTTCGAGAAGCGATGAAGCTTTCGATCCGACTGTTGGCATTCAAATGGCTCGAAACGGACTGCTCTCACAGTTGGGTGCTTGATATTTTCGTGATGCGGAAAATACCCCTACATTTGCTTGCTTATTTCTCACGGAAGCGGGGAAGCTTCAGTGTTTTGCCATTACTATGGTGAAAGCGACGGTGTTTTGCATTTGGATTTCGGGGGTGATTTTGGGGATTTCGGTACGGAGGAAGGAAGGTGGCCGCGGTCGGCTGCCCCAACTACCAGTCAAATTCCCGCCATCGCCAGATTTTTCTTTCAACTCTTGCCGCCACGGTCACGTGATATATCACGTGATTTTAATGGATATTTTTGGTAAGGTGCTTAATGAGGAATGTCATGGAAACCCTCTCAAAGTTTATGAACTATCTGTCAGGTTTAACGTTCTTGTTGCGCTAATATTATAAAATATTATGTAAAAAATATGAAGTAGAATTTCACTGTTAAGAGTCCCTTTAGCATTTAACAATTTGCAACACAAAATATCTTTGTCACATCTTTGAAAGGTGAAAAGTGTGAATGACATAAAAATGTGTGGTCTCCCTTCAAAGTTACCTAGAATTCAATATTATCGATGTTTTAGTTCATAAGTTTGATAACCACAACTATTAAATCTTTCAAATTTAATTTAGTTATCCGTTTTTCGTATCATTATATGATGTGTTAATTGAAGAAAAATTGCAAAATGTGACAGTAGTCCTACTTCGGGAACTTATATGTTTGTATTGAGTTATAATGAAAACGATGCCATGTTCCCTTGTTATTAACCGGAGAGGAGATTAGAACTTCAAACATCGTTTGAAAACGATACAAAAAAAATTTCACCAAATTGAGTGCGAGTTGAATAAATTAAAAATAATTATAAATTACTGAATTACAAGTGGGTAAATAAATACCTTAAAAATGTGCTATATCGTTCGAAATATTTCTTTTATATTGATCATAGGAAGAGACGAATATTGATAAAAGAAAAGGAAATGAGAAACCTTCGCTGAACTTTTATTGATAAAAGAAAAGAAAATTAATGTTTCGGTTTAATAATATATTGAGAAAAATGTTAAAAAATACAAGTTACATACCACAATATCATTACTGTTGCGTTTTAGTTTTCTACACTTTTTTGCATTATTTACACAATTCTATTATATTTATTTTAAGCCCTCGTTTTTTGTTATTTAATTTTTACTCCTCCATTTCTTTTAACTTAAATATTTTTTATTCTTGGTGATAATTTTTTCTTAAATAAAACGTTATTGGATTAAATTATTAGTTAACAGAGAGAAAAGAGAGATTAGTAGAGATTAAATCCGAAACAAAGTGTTCGTTAAAAAAAAAAAATAAAAAACCCAACCAGAGTGCATAAACAAATTGTTTCCGTCATTCTTTCTTGAGAAGAAAGAAAAGAACATTATTATTTTTTTTTTTGTGATGAGGTTCTATTCCATACAGCTGTAGTCCACCAGATAAATTACACCTCCAACAGAAATAAACAGCACACCATTAAAAAAAAAAAAAAAAAAAAACAGAAAAAAAGAGAGAGAGAGAGAAAAGAGACTTGCACTGGCAAGGCTGAGCCTTTTACTTAAGAGTTGGGGACTTCACAAATCGGCCTTCTCCCTCTCTCTGCATCACCACCGACCCTCTGCGCATCGTCTTCACTGTTTCTTGAAGCTCTTTCAAATCCCTAGGTCGACCGGGTAATCTCTCCTTCCTGCGATCTTATTTACTTGAAATTCTCTGAATTTAGGTTTAATTTTTTTTGTGTTTTTCAAATTAGGGAGACGTTCTACTTTTAGGGTTTTTTTTTTCAATTTGTAATATTTGATGTTTGTATGCTGATTTCGGCTGGAAATTTAGGGTTTTTCCGCCTCTGACTTGCGTTTGTATCTGTGGGTAGTATGTGCTTACTCTATTTTTCATCCGATTTCGCTCGAATGTTGATGTGTTGCTGGATATATTACTATATTAATCATCAATCAATCTCCCTGGTTTTGTTTCAATTTCCTGTTCAGTTTGTTCGTCGGTGTTCGAGTTCAATTTTGTGTTTTTCCAATCGAATTTTGGTACCTTAGGTACTGAAACCATTGTTGGGCCTTAAATCTGCAGGATGCTATTTCTTGTTATCTATGAAGTTATATTGTAGATTGCCAAATTTTTATTAAAACCCAGTTTGTGATGTTGGCAAAGCGATGTATGAAATATGCTTTCGTTGTGCTAGATTTCGATTAGCATTGGTGCGACATGGTGACAGATATAAATATGCAGATGAACAAGAAACTAATCGGTTATAGACTAGCCATGTAGATCTTATTTGACTGAAGATTTCATAGGTTCTCGGAAGTCCAAATGGGTCGGCTAGATGAATTTGTGGTGCATGTATTTGGGGCTGACATGGATGGTTAAATGTTCTTGTAAAGTAAATTAGTTGCTTCTTTGAAGATGGCTAATAAATGTCGGTAAATACTTTGCAGAGAGAGAGGGTAGAATTTGTTATTTTTTATTCCTACACATTAGAGAATTGATAATCATTTTCCGAAGTTAGTGCTGTGGAATTTGAGTTTAAGTAGCGTTGTTATTTGCGTGTTATATTATTAAAGAAATTTCACCCAGCACGTCAGAGTTCTTAAGAGACTTGCAACCCCTTGGAACCCTTACTGATCTCTTTTATTTTGATATTCATTGGCTGATGTAATTTGCTACAGGAATTTAGTAATTTGGTCTGTTCTGTTTCTGCAGGACTTGGATAGTTCAAAGCATTGACAATGTCTTCGTCATATCTCCCAGCAACTACTGATTCGATTGCTCAGGCTTCAGAGGCCAAAACTCCATCTGAATCCATCTCTATTCTTTATCGCATTCTTGAAAACCCATCAGCATCTTCTGAAGCTATACGGATAAAGGAGCAGGCTATCACAAATCTTTCGGATCTTCTTAGACAAGAACATAGGGCAGAAGATCTCCGTAACCTTCTCACCCAGTTGAGGCCTTTCTTTAACTTGATTCCCAAGGCGAAAACTGCAAAAATTGTCCGCATTATTATTGATGCAGTAGCTAAGATACCAAACACGTCTGAACTTCAGATTTCCCTTTGCAAAGAAATGGTGCAGTGGACCCGTGCTGAGAAGCGAACTTTCCTTCGACAGCGAGTGGAGGCCAGGCTTGCATCTCTTTTGATGGAAAGCAAGGAGTACTCGGAAGCACTAACTCTCCTATCAGACTTGATCAAGGAAGTGAGAAGGCTAGATGACAAGCTTCTCCTTGTGGACATAGATTTGTTGGAGAGTAAACTTCACTTTTCCTTGAGAAATCTCCCTAAAGCCAAGGCTTCGCTCACAGCTGCAAGAACAGCAGCCAATTCCATATATGTGCCTCCAGCTCAGCAGGGAACTATTGATTTGCAGAGTGGGATCCTTCACGCAGAAGAGAAGGACTACAAGACTGCTTACAGTTATTTCTTTGAAGCATTTGAAGCTTTCAATGCTCTTGAAGATCCTCGTGCTGTATTTAGCCTCAAGTACATGTTGCTGTGCAAAATTATGGTGAGCCAGGCTGATGATGTGGCAGGTATAATTTCATCAAAAGCAGGCCTGCAGTACGTGGGACCTGAGCTGGATGCTATGAAAGCGGTTGCTGATGCTCACTCGAAGCGTTCTTTGAAGCTTTTTGAGACTGCTCTTCGTGATTTCAAGGCCCAATTAGAGGAAGACCCTATTGTCCACAGGCACCTCTCCTCCCTGTATGACACACTGTTGGAACAGAATCTCTGCAGGTTGATCGAGCCTTTCTCAAGGGTGGAGATTGCTCACATTGCAGAACTGATTGAACTGCCAATCGATCACGTGGAAAAGAAACTGTCTCAAATGATCCTGGACAAGAAGTTTGCAGGGACATTAGATCAGGGTGCTGGAAGCCTCATCATTTTCGACGATCCCAAGACAGATGCAATCTACCCTGCAACGTTGGAGACCATATCTAATATCGGCAAGGTCGTGGACAGCCTCTACGTGAGGTCTGCGAAGATAATGGCATGAGGTTGTACGGTCAAGGAGGCTGTTTCCTGCCCGTTGCTTTGTTTCTTTATTTCTTTTCGTTATATTCGGAGTCAGTAATCCTCTGTTATTATGGTTTTAGACTAAATTACTTTTGAGTTAGGCTCTACCATTCGGAGAATTTTCATTTTACACAAAAGGAACTTGTATTGAGCCTTCTCAGGTTGTTTGGTACTTACTGTTAGAGGTTAACTTTGTTCGAGATATTTGCCATTTTACTGTGGTTTGTGTTGATTAATCCCCTTATTCCCATTCCCTTTCAATGCCGATTGCGGTAAATGACGAAATACAATCATGCCTATGCTTCTGTATCGGATTTGATTTCACCGATCCTCCTCGCTCCTAAATGGTTGATCATATCAACTAACAAGAAAATTAGCAGGGAAAAAAGAAACAAAATGATCGAAACGCAGCGTCGCAAGGGGCAAAAATGGCATAAAGACGGAGTAACTTAAGATCTACCGGAACGTCTTAAGTAACTGTCAACGAATAGAGAGAGAGAGAGAGAGAGAGAGAGAGAGAGAGAGAGGTGGACGCCTGTTCATTTTTCACCGAACCTCTCGAAGTCGAATCTGGATTTCCGTAAAGACCAAAATCTGAAAATCGACGTTGAAGCCCCAATCCTCCGTCTCGGAACCCTCAGATCGTTGCCTTGCCGATTCCCATATTCCCAATTGAATTACTAAATTTCTGCGCCGCGCAGTAAAATTAGCAATCAAGATGAGTGAGGTGTTCGAAGGCTACGAGCGTCAGTACTGCGAGCTCTCCGCAAACCTCTCGCGAAAATCCAACTCCGCCGCTCTTCTTTCCGACTATGGTACTATTCTATTATTTTGCCGATTTAATGACATGGGTTTGTGAGATTAGCTCCTAATCTTCTTAATTATGTGTTTTTTTTAATCAATTAGTAATTCAAGAACATTAATTCAGGGATTTATTTTGGGGGCTTTTATTGGGGTTTTTTTTAGTTCGAGCGTTTGTTGGATTTCTTTGTGCAATTCAGGTCCTTTAATGCGTTTTTCTACGATTTGGGTTCGTTCTGATCGTTTTATGAAATGGGTTGTTTTGGGCCAATGTGATTGCAGAGCAGAAGAAGCAGAAGTTTTCTGAAATTAAAGTTGGATTGGATGATGCCGAAGCTTTGGTAATATGCTGCACAATAAACGCATATTTTCACTTGTTTTTTGCTTTTGCTGGAAAGCTTCTGGTTTTGTATACTTTCCTTGTTTGTTTATGTGAACGAGTGATGTGATTTGTTTTCTCAGATTCGGAAAATGGACCTCGAAGCCAGAAGCTTGCAGCCAAGCGTGAAGGCGGTGCTTCTTGCCAAGCTAAGGGAATATAAATCTGATCTCAATAAGTTGAAAAGGGAAATCAAGAGAGTTGCATCGCCTGATGCCACTCAGGCTGCTCGCGATGAACTGCTGGAGGCAGGAATGGCTGATACGCATGCGGTAAGCGTGGACTCTGTATGGATCATTCCACTTTCATTGTACCCTTCGTTGATTGAGAGGTTTTTACCAAAGCATGGAATTTCGCTAGAAGATTTTTATGAGATTATGCTTGACAATCTGCAATCAAAATCTGAATTCCCAACTATCTACGGTGCCCTTCTTGCATACTTTTCCTCTTGACTTATGACAATGGTAACAACTAGGCCGTTTTCTTTTATTCTCAATGTACTATTTACAGGATCGATATATAATATTTATCGTTCATTGCTTTTTCTTCGGTACAATACAATAAATATTCTTGGTGGTTTATGGACAATGAAACAGGTTTCTTCTGATCAAAGAGAGAGAATGGCAATGTCTGTTGAGAGATTAAATGAATCAAGTGATAGAATCACACAGAGTAGAAGAACAATATTGGAAACTGAAGAGCTTGGTGTCTCCATTCTCCAAGATTTGCACCAACAGCGGGAAACTCTCCTGCATTCCCATAAAAAAGTATGTTAACTTTTAGTCTTGTTTCTGCTTAACTTAAGGTTCATTGTCACTTAGACTTCCTTTTGGCATCCCCTGATGTCGAATTCATGGAGTTTCTCTTTAGATGTCGTTCGCATATTTGAAAACCAGACTCATTCCTAAACTTTATTGTTGAGGAACCAAAGACCTTACCCATGAAGTGGAGCTCATAACTCCAGTGGTAGTGTGCCAAAAACCCAAGATATAATGTGGGCGTCTCGCCCTATATCATCCCAGGCCACAGTCCTTTCCGATATAGAATATGAACAAGGCAGCTGCACTAACGAATTGCTAATCTGTGTTTTTTTATTTCTTCCCCTTTTCTTTTGCAGCTTCATACCGTAGATGACGCCATTGACAAGAGTAAAAGAGTTTTAACTGCCATGTCACGGAGGATGACGAAGCATAAATGGATCATGGGCTCAGTTATCGGAGCTCTTATCGTTGCAATCCTCCTTATTCTATACTTTAAGCTTTCTCATTAACGGATACCTGATACGGATACCATCTGTGTGGTACAGGTAACTATATATCTCTATATGCTTTGTTGCCCAGAGAGTTATGAATCGCATTCTTGTCATAATTCTCGTATTCTAATTCTATATTTCTGCATACTTTAGTGGAATGTTTAGGGCTCAACCACTCGATTAATGAAGAAAAATTGTCATTCCGCTAATTTTCTCCTCTAAGTGATTAAATTTAGTCATAGTGATTAGAAATTTACAGCAATAGTGATTAGAAATTTACAGCAAATTGGGGCATCGGATACGTGTGCGGGATGGTTCCAAGATGTTCCGCCGTACAATTGTGGTGCTGCCCTTATCCCTACGGGGAAGTTGACGGCCGGCCAGCCCAGCCCTTATGGGAGATTTCCCGGAACTCTGGCCGGAGTATGATTGTGTCAAGAACAAGTAGGATCATGTACTTATCAACTCATCACCCGAAAAAAAAAAACACCTGGATTAGTTTCGAACTTGACATTACCAAACAACATTGCCAGTTCTGCACGCATGGCGATCACCTACTTCTCCGCTCACCAGCGGAATAAACGCACGGAGTTGTTTTAAACTTTTAATTATGTTCAGAGGTGCTTAATCTGGGCTATTTGAATATTAAAAAACGATCGTGATTTTCGTTTAGGTACGTAGTTGCATACTTCCATGGTCAACTCAAATAAATATTGTTTAGTCAATCAACTGTAATAAATAGATAATCGATTTGTATTATCTCGTAAATTAAACATTGTTGATTGGTTTAATGTGCTTATTTCTTATTAGTAACACATCGACTATAAATTTAATCTACTGAAAATTATTTAGTTTATAATCACGAAGATCTGTAAATTGGGCGTGAGTAAGGATGGTAGCAAAGTAGTATTCCGGGTGCAAATATATAGTCTTGTTTCATGCAAGGACCCAATTCTTGTGGACCCACCACCAGCACGGATTCATTCAGATTCACAACCCAAACCTTTCTTCCTTCCTTTTCTTGTCCCACCTTCTAACTTCTTCTAAGCTCCGCCTACCACCCACCGAACCGTAATTGCAATTTTGCACCCATTTTTATTTTCAATTAATTCACAGCTTAACACAAGCATCCATGGATTCCCTCTCATCGGTAAAAGTGTCGCCCTCCGTAGTCACCAACCCTCTCTCTCCACGGCGCTGCCGGACGCTTCTCTTTTCGTCTTCGCTCGGCAGCTTACACAATCGAAGTCTCGGTCGATTATCCTCCTCCTCCTCCTCCTCCTCCTCCTCTGTATTCGGTGTACCGTGCCCTCCCTATTCTAGAAGGAGGCTCGTGTGCTGGTCCGGCGGTGGCGGTGGCGGTGGAGCTGCGCAGGAGGAGGACGACGACGGAGATGACGACGGAAGTGAGCAGGTGGAGAGAGCGCTTCACCTCGATGGTAATATCCCCTCTTCCTCCGACGAGTTCGTGAAACGCGTGTCGTCTCGTGCTTACGACATGCGCCACCACCTCCAGCAGACCTTCGATTCCAGCAGCTACGATGGTACGAATGCAGTTCAAAGCTGCTCCTGCTTTTATTTAGTCGTTTGAGAATTGAGATTTTTGTTAGTATCTGTTCTTTCAACGAGTGATTAATAAATTAATTAACAATTAATGGCAATTTATTTTGTTTTTGTCATTTCCCTTGAAATTCATGATTCAATTTGCTTGAATTAATGTCAAATATGTAGAAACCTTACTGGATTCACACATGACATGAGCTATACTTTCTTATTTCCAAATGTATTCACATGTGCAGTGGCTTGTAGCCCGGTTTTAAGAGCATTCGCACATGCACCAGAGGTCTCGTGTTCGATTGCCCTCTCCGTAGTTTAGTATAGATTATCCTATCATTTGTCAACTATTGAGTACACGTGCAAATGAAAGAGTTGCAAAAACTCACGTGCATGGTTGGCTTTGGGATAATATCGTAGTGCATAATTGGCTTAGGATACTGCCATTGTAGCACCCCGAGTGTTATGGTGCATTTTTTCTCACCATCACATTAATTGCCTGTCGGATGAATGTGATTTAATCTCTCCGTACACAAATCTTGGTTCAGTATTGGAGGCCAACCCTTGGAGAGGAAGTTCCAAGCCTGTGTATGTATTAACGCAAAGGGAAAACCAGTTGTGCACCATGAAAACCCGAAGAAATCGCAGGTCTCCTTCCTCAGCTCTCTCTCCTGTGTGTGTCTGTGTTCCTTTTCTCTTCAGTAGGCTTTAATTCTTGTTATTCGTGGCCTCAATAAGTCACTCGGTGCGGTGAAATGTTTGTGGTTTATATGTGACAGTGAAGTTGAAACGGAGCTTGGGAAATTGTTTTCGAAAGGAGGGAAATGGAACCCAGCGAAACAGCCTAGGAACGAGACAAAGTTCCAGATGCTTGTGGAGGATATTAGGGATGGAGTGCTCGTAAGTATTTTGCCTCTCTTGTTCTTGCCAATTGAGTTAATGCTTTGAATTGTTGGTGTCAGCGTGAAGTTTTCATTTCGTAGGGATTCATAAATCTCGTCTTACTGTATCTACGGTTGCATATGTTTCGCAAATTCCAATGGCATTTGTAGGTTTTCGAGGATGAGAACGAAGCTGTAAGGTACTGTGACTTGTTGCAAGGAGGAGGTAAAGGTTGTGAAGGTGTTGCAGAAATAGAGGCCTCATCGGTAAGAAATATAGAGCCGTCTTTAAATTTGGCTTCTTTAGCATCGCAAAATTGTAATTCAACGACGATGGATGCAGTTTTTACTGAAGTGTAACAACAATTGTGTGGTTGTGTTATAAATTTAGGTATTCGACGTCTGCCAGCAAATGCGAGCTTTTGCAGTTCTATTCCGTCGCGGAATAAGCCCTCCTCTGCCTCAAAGCCTGGAGCTCAACCTTCGGGCTCGAAAGCGCTCGCTTGAAGACGAACAAAACCCATAAAGACTACTCAATTCCTTCTTGAAACTGTATATTTGTATAAGAAATCATTCTTCTATACGGCTCCTATACATACCCTGGATCTATAAAGTGTAATATATGTATATCCATTGCCATTTTTGGGGGTTTTCAACTCTCGTTGTCTCGATAGCGTTTCACATATTGAATTTTTGTATGTGCCGGTTATATGTAACTTCATGGACGGAGCCAATGAAGGTTCACTGGGGTCATATGCCCTCACTCAACTAATTTGTTTGTTTAGTTGCAGACTACTACAATTATATAATATACACGGGTTATCTTTGAAGAAAATATATGTATCTAATATCCAACATACATTCATTCTACTTGTACTCCATATCAAATATTATATGAGTAATAGTGCTCTTGTTCTGTCATTCAAACCAAAAAAATCCTCTCCTGCCTATCATGTAGTTATATTTTTTTCATCACTTTGCCACTTTCCACTACTATATTGAAATTTTTGTAATATTAGAATTGTGATACATCATCATTTGAAACCATTTTTAATATCATATTGCATATAATCATACTATAATAAGGTTTTCTTAGTTGTTTTCGGTTGTCCCCACTATAAGAAATTTTTTACTCTGTTCCTGTGTAAATTAGGATATCATAATATGCATGTATAGCATGTGGATACAATGATTTTTTCTAATTTTGATGGCGGCTGCCGTAAGGTCCAAGTTCAAAATTGAGATGCATTTGCCTAAGAAAATCCCCGTGTGCAAACAAGTCTCCCCAAGTTCCAAAAGTTTTCAATGTGAGCGCGATTGTTACACTATCATATAACGAATTCACACATAAGTCTATTTTTTTAAACTATACCCTAACTCCATGAAATATTAACTATGCCGCCGCCAAATTATGCCGTCTATTAATTTGGTGGCGGTGTTCATTGAATGAAATGAATACAATCCCAAATTGGCAAACATTAGCATTAACATCATTGAGTAATGCTTAATTATTCTAGGATTAACAGGAACTCGTTCTTAAAATTCTTCGTGTCTTATTCACAAATCTTTGTGCTTATAATCAGAATTATAATATTATAAATCGCTTTTTAAAGATCATTTTTATAAAAATAAATTAAAACTAAGGTCGTTAAGTCAATCAACTATAGAAAATAGAAAGACGGTTCGTAACTTTTTTTTTATCATTTTCTTTCATTTGTTCTGATACAATTCGATGACTGAACAATCTTAATTTTAATTGATTTTTTACAAACATAATATTTATAGAATAATTTATAATATAAATTATTCAGATCATAAACACAAACGTCTATGTACCAGTAACGAACGGTATTGAGATTCAACTTGAATCACATGGGGGCACACCAACGCAACGGCAAAAGTTACGACAAAGTGGGAAAGGAATGCGATTCCGTTGAATAGTACGCCATAAAGCCAAAGTCAATTTGTTTTTTTTTTATCTACTTGCTTGTTTAGATCTCAATAAAATAAAAAGGATGACACAAAAACGCATTAGCGCACACCAAGTAGTACCATATTGTCAAAGCTACAGCGTTTACATTGGTGGAAGAAACTCCGATCACTGATGAGCTCCGACGCTTCCGACTCGTCCGGCGGGGGTAGTGCTTCGACGGCCGACAAGGACAAGCAGAAGGAGAAGGAGAAGGCCCGAGCCAGCACCTCCCTCATACTCTGGCACGCCCACAACAACGACGGCGTCGCCGTCCGCAAGCTCCTCGAGGAGGATAGCTCCCTCGTCCACGTCCACGACTACGACAACCGCACTCCGCTCCACGCCGCCTCGCTCCACGGCTGTATCGACGTCGCCAACTGCCTTATTGAGCATGGCGCCGATGTCAACGCCCAAGATCGCTGGAAGAACACCGTACTTATTCCCAATCTTCTGTTAGTTATTCAATTTCTTAAATAAGTAATTAAACGCAATGCCTTTTGTGTGTAATTTCGATTACACGTGCTAATCAGGTCTTAATTTTGTTAATGTTGATGGCAGCCTCTGGCTGATGCAGAAGGAGCTAAGAAGCAGGCGATGATTGAGCTTCTGAAATCGAACGGTGGCTTGTCTTATGTAAGTCCAAACTCCATAGCCATCATTCATTTCATGGAGTGAAGTTCTTTCGATTTTGTTTCGTTTGATTGGCTCTGAAGCTCTGTTTTCGAGTGTTTCTGGTGCTGCAGGGCCACAATGGGAGCCATTTCGGACCGAAGCCCGTGCCGCCCCCTCTTCCCAGCAAGCGTGATTGGGAGATTGAACCGTCCGAGCTCGACTTCACCAACTCACTTACCATTGGGAAGGTCTGAATTTCTTATCATTTACGAGTTTTAGAATGGCCAATTCTTGCAATGTATGTTCAAAGAATATCGTTCTGGTTAAGTTCTCGGTTTTGCTTTGTGATTCACTGCTATGTAAATCTTGTTGCCTGGATTTGCACATCTGTGGTTTTTAAGATTTTCCGTTGTTTTAATTAGTTCATAATGTTATATCGAGTCGTTATGCTGTATATTTACCCCCAACCCACTATAATCTGTAGTTACTGCTCAATATTCGCAGGCTATGAATAGTAGGTTCCTTTGAGCTAAGATTTCCCCCAAGGTTGAACTCTATTTTCACGAATGTAGTTACTTGCTCTTTTGTGCCGATGATCTTTTGGATTTCTCTTTTGTTTTTCAAGTTGAAGTAGTTGTGGTCTGCTCTTGGTTTTGTTGTCACCGCGCTAGATCTTTCTGTATTTCTATAATCTTTTGCATTCCGCAAGATATGGCCTCACCTTGGAGGGTGTTGCTTTTAGGGATCGTTTGGTGAGGTTTTAAAAGTGCATTGGCGTGGAACTGAAGTAGCTGTCAAGCGAATTCGTCCATCTCTTTCCAGTGATAGAATGGTGATGTAAGTTCCATCTAAATTTTTAACTGCGAGAGAAAAAAATAGTTGCAACTTAGTTGCTGTGGAACAATTTATGCATATATCAAGTTTTTCAGGAGCCCGGGAGGTGACCTTAAAGCTATGCTTAATATTGAAATCACAATCAGCATATTTTCTTTACCCACAGTTCCGTTATATTAAAAGGTTGTAGATTTCTGACTTGCTCTTTGCTTTCCTGAGACAGCCAAGACTTCCGGCATGAAGTTGATTTGCTAGTGAAGTTTCATCACCCTAATATAGTCCAATTTCTTGGAGCTGTCACTGAGAAGAAGCCCCTTATGTTAATAACGGAGTATTTAAGAGGGGTATACTTCTTGACAGTAGTTTTTAAGATGTGTTGTGCAAAGACGCTGCTTCTTACTTAATGTATTGTGTTATGTTTTAGGGTGATCTTCATCAGTACCTCAAGGAAAGGGGTGCACTTAGTCCTACAACAGCAATTAACTTTGCTTTGGATATTGCCAGGTACTTCAATAAAACTTCAATCAACTTATTGCCTTAGTTTAAGCAACCCTTTTGGAGGTGAAAGAGGTTTCTAATGTTCCTAAATTTCAACATGGCCAGAGGCATGGCGTATCTTCACAACGAGCCAAATGTTATAGTTCACCGAGACCTAAAACCAAGGTGATTTTATATGCTAGAATGTCTTTAACTAATACAATGCCCTAGATGATGCATCTGCACAGGATGAAAGAAACTCTGGATTTGTACAATTTTACGAGTTTCCATTTCTATTTCTTTAGTCTGTTTCCATCACCGGGAAAATGTGCCTTGCTCGCAATATTTCCTATTTGTGCTTCTGAATTTTGTTTGTTTATTTCAGAAATGTTCTCTTAGTAAATTCCAGTGCCGACCATTTAAAAATCACAGATTTTGGATTAAGCAAGCTCGTCAAGGTTCAGAATTCTCACGATGTATACAAGATGACTGGCGAAACTGGAACCTGTGAGTGTCTTCTGAAAAGTTTAACATTGAGTCGAAGTTACTACTGAATAAAGTTTAATTATTGTCATAAAACTTGTTCTTTGTGTTTTGCATCGGAACAAACAAAAGACCGCTATATGGCCCCCGAAGTTTTTAAGCACAAGAGATATGATAAGAAGGTTGACGTGTTCTCTTTCGCAATGATACTGTACGAGGTAATGTTGGTTTCTGCTAGATATCAAATTCAGATTCACCCTTGAAGGAAAAGATGTCAAATTGTTCAATTCCAGTCCTGATTTATAACACTCTGAACGGATGCAGATGCTTGAAGGGAACCAACCACTTTCGGATTACGAGGCTTATGAAGCAGCCAAATATGTGGCGGAAGGACGCAGGCCTTCGTTTCATGGAAAAGGGCACACCCCTGAACTGAAAGAGTAAGTCAGTTCTGTAATTTTTCCGTCAAACAAAATGTTCCCTTCATTCGTGCTCTTCCACCATCGCTCATCTATGAGATAAATTCAAAAGGCTTTTTGGTCAAAATGGTCTTGAGATTGTTATAATTCCTCATTTTGGTCCTTGAGATTTAAAATCCATAGAATTGGTCCTGAGATTATCCACCATAAAAAAAACCCTCAATTAATGGAGATTTCTCGCGGAATGATCAAAATGATTGACGATGGACAATCTCAGGGACCAATTCTATCGATTTTAAATCTCACGTACCAAAATGAGGTGTTCTGCCAATCTGAATGATCATTTCAGCTAAAAAGCCAATGCAAAACCATGTCCATATGTTGAACAGGAGTGAGTGGCATTCGGTTGCTAATTAAATTAAAGAGCCTTATGTTTTGAATATGTCCACTAGAACTTGAATATCCGGGTTGCTTATTTCTTTCCGTCGATTGTTTTACAGGTTAATAGAGCAGTGTTGGTCTGCTGACATGAACCAAAGGCCTTCTTTCTTGGAGATTATCAAAAGGCTTGAGAAGGTAAAGGAAAAAGTTGTACAACCAGAACATCACTGGCACATATTTAATGCATAAATTTGAAAGCTTGCGAGAGTATTCGTTGTGACTAGCGTTCTACTATTCTGTTTCAGATTCAATTGAAATTTCTCATGTTGTAAACTATTTTACAAAATAAGCAGTAAACGACGGAACTATAGAACTCCTCTCCCGAAACATTTTATATAACCTTCTTCTTCTCGAAAAATGTCTTCAGGTGCCACACTTGTAAACCCACAACCGATAAGCAAACAATAAGCGAAAGAAGACTAAGCCAGGCCATTTTCGAGTTTGTCGCTCTGTTAAGATCCTGCATCTCTCCTTCCCTGAAACACACATTGAGCAGACAACATATAAATGAACAAACGATTGACATCTGTTCCAAACGAAAATACTCATCGAATAAACAACAGTTGCTTACCTTTCGCGGAGATAGAACATCTCCTCTTGAATGGAAGTAACCGTACCAAACAACTTTTGAAGCTCCAATTCCATGACCTGGTACATAAGAAAACAGGCAAAACATTTGTCTCCATATATTCACAACTGAAAACATTTGCATTACCCTAACCAATATAAGAACCTTCGGCGAAGAAAATGTAGCCCGCATGAATTCTTCCGATACATCCATCAATGTTACATTGTCGGATCTTGCGTGCGCACAAGACTCCACACTATCGATGGCCTCGACAGATGACAAGAAAACATTTCTTATCCAAGAAACACATACGAAAATTGGTGTTGATTCGTAATTCGCAAGTTATCAAGCATTGCGTAAGGCATGGATCAATTGGAATTGTTTCGAAACTCCCTAGTTAGAAATTTGCGAGCACTACGATAGTTTTGCTATAAATAATTTGCGACAAGAATTCAGTTTTAGTTAGAAATTAAACAAAATTACTACACGGTTAACGGTATTGAAGCTGAATTTCATAGCAATATCGTGATAAAAACAAGCTAAATTTAGCTGAAAATAAAAAGGGTAGGAAAATACTTACGTCAACGGTGCCTTTCTTGGCGACATTGGACCAGTCCTTGGCGGCGACGCCGGTTTTCCAATCGAATTCGATGGTCAACGTCGTCTGGGGCTTGAAATCCGGCGCCCAGAAGCACGCCATGTAATCTCCCGCCTCCGCCGCCACAAACGCAAACTGCCCCGATTCCACCAGCTCCGAATAGTGATAGCTATTTCCGTAGTGCGACGTCACCTATACATATATATATATATATATATAAATACAATTAAATCCAATAATTTATATCGATGAATAAATAAAAAGATTTCGAATTCATCTTTAGGGTAGAAAAATTTGGCGAAAATTAAGCGTACCCGGACGGTCAACTTGTGAGAATTGGGCATGGGCTGGCCTTCGATGGGGTTGACGATGCTGTATTTTCCGACGGTCATGGCGCTGGATTTTATGTCTTCCACGATGCATTTCGTGTGACCCGATTGCAGCTCGAACCGCAGAGATTCGGATGTAGACAATAAAAACCCTGCGATCACGGCAGCAAGTAGAAGACGCAATCCGACCATTGCTGGGACTGAGTGACGACTCGGGTGGGAAAAAAAAAAAAACCGCTGCGACTCGGACTGACTCGGAGAGAAATCGAGAGGAAAGGTATTTTTTTCTTCGTTCTCTTCGGAAGTGAGTCGGACTCGGAAAATCTGGAATCCCTTGGCTTGTTTTGATTTTTACAGCTGGGCCCTTTAGGCCAGGCCATATCAGCTTTTTAGACACGTGTTTGTTCGTCATTCGTTGAAGTACGTAAATGAAAAGGTTGCCGTGTTGGACCAGGACAATACTCTACTGTTTTTCTTGGGTTGTAATAAACTTTTTGGGCCGATTTGGAATTTGAATACTCAACTTCAACCTAAAACTGACATGGGCTGCAAGTGGAGGCCCAAAACGTTATGCAGGCGATCAATTTTGCATTAGCCGGCGACGAGAAGGACTTTCATGAAACAAGATAATTGAAGATAGTGACGGAGATAGCATAGAGTTATTAGTTGTTTCTATTATGCACACTAAATGCTTGATAAAATGGCTCATCTAGAGTCTTTGGAGTCTTCAACATTATTCTACAGTTTCCTATAGCCACCCTTGACAAGCATCTACATATCATTGTAATTGTTGACATATGTTTGCATAGCCTTCGTCAAATTTTACAAGAACCGACATGTTCCTATCAGGTGCTCGACGAAGTGGTCCAATGAAAATTTTTAGGCTGAAATCATGATCCTCTTATTTGAAAATCCTAACTCCGTTACTGATTATAAAAATATTTCAAAACTCAATCATGCACTGTCATATAAAAAAGTGAAAACACATAACACAATAGCATCTCCGTTGTAAGCAGCTCTATACCATATATTCCCCAAATCATCATAAGCATCCTCAACCATTTTTATTTACTTTTAAAATAAAAATATAAGCTTCATGATTGATATGTCATTTTTGGCCTTCACTTACGTTCCACGCACACAAATATAATTGCTGTTGCTTGACACTGCTTTTTGCCCACTTGCCGACATCACTCCTTCGAAAACTTACGAGGCAAACAGACTTTTCTTTCTTTTTTTTTTGGGTAATGAGGCAAAACGACTTTACGTGAAAGAAAGGGAGTTGAATTCCTGAAAAAAAATAGCCAAAAATTGGAAACATAAAACCAGCTGATTTGTTAATGGTTCGTACTTGTTACCAAGGGTTGCATGTGTTTTGTGCGCACACGTACTATATATACAATTCCATGCAACACAAGTAATTTTAGCGTTTATTTCTCAAAATACTAAAGTGTCGCAACACTTTTTTATCTATAATAAAAGGCGGATGCGTCACACCATTCTTTTTATATACGTTATTGTGAAACTCATTTCGTAATATGTTTCAACGATTTGGACTGTCTATCATTTAGGTCTCTTTCAAATACCATTTGTACCAAAAAGTACCTAAATTTGAAATCATATGACCGTTGGATTAAGAGTTTAGTGTTTCTTTATAGAACCGTATTGGTCTATTTTCTTTACTACAAATGAATGTCTTAATGGTATCTGAAACCATATGACGGTTAGATTAAGAATTTGGTGTTTCTTTGTAGAATCATATTCGTCCATTTTATTCACTAAAAAGGAATGCCTTAATGATTTTAGATTTATCTAATTTTTTGTCAGGATGATCTATGAATGTTGTACGATTCAAATCATTAAAATACATTCTAAAGTGTGCCCATAAAAACGTATGTCAAAAGTTATATAAAAAAAATAGTGTCACAAATTCGTCTCCTATAATATACATCAATGGTTTGAATATTGCGTTAGCTATCATACATGTTGATCCATAAAAATTAATATATACATATACTCTTTTTAATAAAATCCGAAGAGATTTCAATTTCGAATTTTCTTACCATCATTTGGAAACACTACAAAATAAAATATTTGATAGACTGATTACAAGTTAGAACAATAAAAAAATAAAAAAAAATTGGAAAGCAAAAGTAAATATGAACTCCCTAAGCAAAGAAAAATGGTCCATAAAACTCAACAAAAATCGTATCCCCGGAGGCTTCGTTGATCGGCAAAGGGATCTTAGTATCTTACAACATCTTGGTTTTGAAGAATCCTAGACTCCTATACCTTGAATTCATCAATTTAAAAATACAAATGAATACAATTATTCTGTTTTATTTCTTAATTAGTTGGAGGTTGACTTTATGTATCGAAAAAGACATTCATGCCTTTTAAACTCCACCATTTCATACATTAGCTTTGGAATTTTTTTATTTTTCATGATAATTTGGACTTTATACTATATAATATATATCATAGTTGGTACATGGTTTGGATTCATCTTACAAAAAATGTTAAGGAGATTCTTTCAAAAGTAAGATTTTTTATAAATTTTTTATCACCTCATTTTTTAATATAATTTTTTATAATGTTGATACGGAAATTGGCGTTAAACTGTTAAATGAGAGAGAATTTATGAAAAATCTCATTTTTTTAGAGAGTCCCTTAGCATTCTCTTCATCCTAATGTATCATTATGTTACATAGGAAATATTTTGTTTGCGTGGTGTTATTCATACATTCATTTTTACCTTTCATACACTTAATGTAATTTTTGTCATTTGATATTATTTAATTCCGATGTCCAAAAATTAAAAAAAGTGTGTAGACGTAAAAAAAAAAAATACACGGATAGCACCGTCATAATAATATAATTTGTATGTTATTTCTAAATTTAGAAGAACGAGAATCAGCTAATAAATGGTGGATCTTGGTTTTCTGCTTGCAGTGCAAATTAACTGACTACTTTTATAAGACTAACAAAAAAAATATTGACAGCACTTATCAGACGAGTAAAACTGTAAAAAGCAAAAAACTGGTGTGAATATTTGCAACTTATATAAGCATAGAACGAGAGCAGAAATACCTGAATCTAATTTCTTGATTTTCTTCTTCATTCCTTTTATGTTTAATTAAAAAAAAAAAAAAAAAGAGTTCATAGCACGTCGCTGAGAAAATCACAAGATTTTCCCGGAAAAAGGAGGAAGCAAGAGGAAAATCGAAAATTGCCTTGCGGTTGCATTGGGTCGTTGAGATTTTTAATTGGGTTAGACATTTAACTCGTGAAATTTCAACCTCCTGCCTCTCCGCACCGATTCTTCACACAAAGTTTCGAACTTTTTCCCGTTTCAAAATCTGGGCTTTGAGGGCTCCCAAGTGTGTTTGATTCGGCAATGCTGGATTGAAATTGGGGATTTCGTGAGCTGAATTTGAATTGGGGGGTTGTGGGAATTTCGGAAACGATCAATGAAGCGGCTATGTGGCGTGTGAAAGAGGAATGGAGGTTAGATCTGAAGTCGGTTTACATGTGCGGTGCGAGAAGATTCCGGCGCCGGTGATTGGGCGGACGCGGTTGCAGGTGTGGTTCATTCGGGTGTGTTCGAGCTTGTTCCTGTGGACGTGTTTGGTTCAGTTAGTGGCGGTTGGGGAGCTATGGCATCCGCATTTGCTCTCCAATATAACCCATCGGATATCCGAAATCACGCTGGTTCCACTTCCGGCGGTCCCATCGCCGCCGCCTCTTCTCCCCGCCAGTGAGTTTTTAGATTCAACGAAAGCTTTTTTTTTTTTTTTTTTTTACTGTAAGTTGTTGGATAGTGCAGATAATTTTGCTGGTGTTACTTCTATTGAGCATGAATGTGATTGTTGGAGTTGGTAATTTGAGATTAGTGCACTTCTTCAATTAAGTTGTGTAAATGTTACCGGATTTTGTTATGATTATCTTATGCATGAATTTGGACTTTAGTTCATGAACTCAGAGTTTAGGCCATGAAAATTGGCTTTTCGATTGATGGATGCAAACCGATTTGGCAGCATTGGCGGATTGTTTGTTTATAAGTTTGGATCATTTGAGGTTAGGAGAAGGGAGTAGGTTGTTTTTAGTTGTTGGTGGAGAATTTAAGGTACACGTGCTCATATAGCCATATAGGTTGTTGTCCAATTTTTTTCTGGCTCACTGCAGACTCGGAACCTTTTATGGGGTGAGTGTGGCTGTTAGAATGACTCAAGAATGCCGACAAGAACTATAGTTTTGGAACTCTTTTTATGGTGAATTTGAAATTTGCTTTCGTGAAAAGTTCATTATTTCAAGGTTTTGATGAAATTGTTAAATAGGTTGTGTGATTCTAAGTATTACTCTGCGATTTTTTAATTTTATCTTGAAATATTATAATAACGGGGATATATGAATATGAACTCGGTAATACAATATGGATATGTATGCCTAATGGCCTGAGTTTTGCAGGAAATTATACAAGTAACGGGTTTCTTAGAGTTTCCTGCAATGGGGGCTTGAATCAAATGCGTGCTGCGGTTTGTGCTGTTTTCTTCTTTACTTTTCTTTGTTACTTTATCCTATGTCTAGCTATTGACAGAAGGTTCTGCATTTCAGATTTGTGACATGGTCACTGTTGCCCGGCTTTTAAATCTTACATTGGTTGTTCCAGAGCTTGATAAGACATCTTTCTGGGCTGATCCTAGGTAACGGTCCTTGGTCTAAATGAAACTGTGACTTAAAAAACTGATTCGCTTCTGCTTATTAATTTCAACTATTGGTATTTCTTTTGCAGTAACTTTGAGGATATCTTTGATCTAAGACATTTCATTAATTCACTGCGAGATGAAGTCCGAATTGTCAGAAGACTTCCAAAAATGTTTAGTAGAAAATATGGACATAAACCGCTCGAGATGCCTCCTATTAGTTGGTCAAATGAAAAATACTATCTTGAACAGGTTTGTGTCCTCTCTTCCCAGTTTATTTTAGCGAACAAGGTATCTGACTTTTGTACGAAGTTAACAACTTTCTATAGAATCTTTAACTACTAAATTGGTGATACCTTGTTTTGTTAACTATTTGTCATCCTATGGATAACATGCATTCACTTGTGCATAACGTAGAGATGCAAGTAAAACATATTCCAAATTGTTGTGTGATAAAACTGATTCAATGTTTTCGTTTATTGGGTTTCATTGAGTTTATCTGTTCTCTCTGCTTCCTGATTGAATGCATTTGATTCTGTATGCAGAAGTTTCATATTTTCAGTAATCATCCTGATTGAGTGCCTTGATTCCATTATGCAGATATTGCCACTTGTTAGCAAGCATAAAGTGTTGCACTTTAACAGAACAGATGCACGTTTGGCAAACAATTGGATACCTCTTGATCTTCAGAAACTTCGGTGTCGTGTTAATTTCCAAGCACTGAAGTTCACTCCCGAGATTGAGGCTTTAGGGTACAAATTGGTTCGTCTACTTAAAGAAAAGGGACCTTATGTGGCTTTGCATCTAAGGTACGAAATGGACATGTTGGCTTTCTCAGGTTGTACTCATGGCTGCACTGAGGAAGAAGCTGATGAGCTCAAACGATTGAGGTTTGTCGTGTTCAAAACTTGACTATTAGTTTTGTGGAATGTTCATTTGAAATTCAGCCAACAAACAACCTTCATCAGTATTACTTATCAAAGTTTGCTTGATAAAAGAGACATGCTTTAAGCATTATTGTTCCCATAGAAATATATTGAGCTTTACTTACATGCAATATATATTGTTGTACGTTTCATTCAGATATGCATATCCTTGGTGGAGAGAGAAAGAGATAATGTCTGAAGAGAAGAGATCTCAAGGTTTGTGTCCTCTAACGCCCGAGGAGAGTGCATTAATATTGCAAGCCTTGGGGTTTAGTAAGGACACACAAATCTATATAGCAGCTGGTGAGATTTATGGTAGTGAAAGGAGACTTGGTCCACTACGAGCTGCATTTCCACGGATTGTGAGTTGGTCTTCTAAATTATGTATCATGTCCTTTTACCATTGTGCGTTTGGGACTTCTGATATTAGTTGTTGCGCTGAATGGTTGTTTAAACACTTGGGTCTTCTTGCTTGTCTGTTTCAGGTTAAGAAGGAAACACTTCTTGCTCCGAAGGAGTTGCGGCAGTTTCAGAATCATTCATCTCAAATGGCAGCTCTGGATTTTATAGTTTCGGTTGCTAGTAATACTTTTGTTCCTACATATGATGGGAATATGGCGAAACTTGTTGAAGGTCACCGAAGGTATGCAAATATTCACAAGTCGGTGCAGCGTTGTGTACTATAAATACACACTTCCTAATTATATTTCATGCAGGTACCATGGGTTTAAAAAAAGCATCTTGCTCGACAGGAAAAGACTTGTAGAATTATTGGACTTGCATCTGAATGGGACACATTCGTGGAATCAGTTTTCGGACGCTGTACGTTCCATTCATGAGAAAAGAATGGGACAACCAACTCGGCGAAGAGTCATCGCAGACAGGCCAAAGGAGGAAGATTATTTCTACGCAAATCCTCATGAATGCCTCTGCGAGGAAACGAATTGTGATGACTTTAGCCCTGGAAACTCAAGCAAAACCGGGTGACTGCAAGCGACCAAGTCTGGAATCAACCTTCCACAGAATTGTCTTAAAGAGGGGTCAACAAATCCATGTGGCTTTTCATATTAGGGAAGCATGTACACACACATGAGAGTTTTGTAGGAAACGGCATAAAAAGAATTCAAGTTCCCAATTCGGGCGTCTAAAGATGTATTCATTCGTTTTTAATCTTTCAATTTGTCCATATGTTTCTTCGTTTTCTCATGTATTTCACAAATTGATACGAATTCATCGCTGTTCAGTTCTATATAAATTATAATTAACAGGAATATAGATGGAAACTTTGTCCATAGACGAAACTACTGCTAATTTATGACTTCCCTCTCAGACCATCTTCAATTCTGACCTAAAACCTAAAAATATTTAACCCAGAAAATTTAGGTTTTAGCCCAGAAACAGCTTTTCTACTCCAACCATTTTGGCCTACAATTTTAGCCCCAGATTATCAAAAAATGAATTAAGGCTAATTTTTTTTAAATTAACTTTTTTTTAAAAAAAAAAATTATGTAGACTATCCTAAATTAATTTTATGAACATTTTAACCTAAAAATATTTAAATTCTGATAAATTTTGAAAAATCACTAAATCAATACATGAAAATCATGATAAACCATATAAACTTTAAAAAAAAAAAATTATTCTAGCCGTTGGAAAAAAATATTTAAATTCCAAAAATTTTAAGATTATTCTAGCCATTGGATTTAAATTTGAACCGTTAGATCTTTTTTTTTACCGTTAGATTTGATTATATTCGATTTAAGCTGTTGGATTCAATAAATATATAAATATAAAACAAAAAAAAATTGAATGTGGACCGTTGGATTAACCAACGGTCCAATTACTACCACCACCCGATGAAGAAAAGCAGTCGTTGGCTACAGGACAAGACCCACTTTTCACTCTCATCCGTGGGTCCTAGCAGCTTTTGTGGGCTAAATTTGTGACCTATATTTGCCTTCATTTTAAGTTTTAGGTTTTAGGTTTGGTTTAGGTTTTGGGTTGGAGTGGATTTGAGGGGGAAAAAATGGGAAATTTTAGGTTATAAGCCACCATTGGAGATGGTCACAGTGACATGAATTTTCCCTACTTGGGTTCCCAGAAGACTATGTCTTCAAGCTCCCCGCAGAGGCCGAGATCCTTGAGCCGCCTTTCCTGGTAGTATTCCAGTTGAGATATATTAAAGCATGCAGATATATGAAAGAAGGCAGAATACCTCTTCGATGGTGGTGGGACAGCCGGAAAGAGCGGATTTGCAGGCATCTTGGACTACTCTGCATATGAGCTCTTCGTTGGCAGGGCTCACCGGCAGTTGAAGCCTTGAAGGTGGTCCCAGATATCGTTCCTGAATATAGATTCCAAGAGGAAAGCGTCGGTCCCTCCAAGAGCGACCAGCCGCAGATATGGAATCAATGCAGGTGGAAGCGAGCTCTCCAAAAATATGTCGAACCATGCAGTTGCACCCAAACCATTTGTCTCAGCAATGTCCAGCTTGTCCTCACAAAATGGGTCTGATCCGGATATTTCCAGCGTTAAGGTAAATCCACTGCGAGTAGCGTTGGAGACCACGCCTTCGTCCCGGAGCCACTGCCAGAAGGTTTGAACAGGAGGAGGGAGCGACCGGTCGCATTGCAGTGGGGAGGAAAGAGCGGTCACCGCAAGGCGGACGGGATTCCTGAGATGGGTTGGAGTTTTTGTTAGTGAAAGCTTTGTTCTTGGAGTGGGGAAGAGGAAAGTGGAGGCTAAAGAGAGTGTCCATTGTTTCTCTCTCACTCTCTCTCTCTCTCTGTCTCTCGATATTTGCAGCGTGTGGATTTTATAGATTGTGCATGCGAATAGGATATTTGGATGCGCCACCAACTGTTAATCCAATGTTAACGGTTTCACGTATGACCGAAGGAAAATTACAAATGTGACAATTTGCCACTTCAAGAAAAAAAAACGAAAAAAAAACTAGAATTTTAGGTAATTAATTTCTGTACGCATTTTTTTCTCTAATGATTTTAAATTGAATAAATTAATAAAGAAATAAAGAAATAAAGAATATAACGAAAAGGTGTGTGCATAGGGAGAAAAAAATGTGTTTGACAATTTATGATTAAATTGTCTAAATGAAACACTTCACAGTCATGTTGGGACTAGACCCAAATTTACATGTGTTTTGGCACTTGATCCTTCAAATTACATTTTATTTTGTAGTTGTCAAATTGATACATGGCCTATTCAGATTATTTTCCCATAGATAAATAAAATAAAAATCTCTGAATTTGGTCGTAAATTAGGAACTATACCCAAAATGGTTTAAGATAAAATGGGTTCAACAGGAAAGGGAAAACCACTTTAGGAAATGGGTTTGTGTGTTGTGGGTGGGTAATCACTAAGAAATGGGCTCAAGATTGTTTCAATACTTGGACAACTTTTACCATCCATTTTTTTTCACTAGGGCTCTTATAAATGCTTTGCTTCTAGAAGATTTTGGTCAATGCACACAGCAAAAAGAATTTGAGTGGTCTTATGTATACCCAAGTTTCGTTTTTGGACACTTTTTTCAAACCTAATTTGCTCTCACGCATTTTTTTGATAACCAAAATAATATTTTTTTGCCTTTTTAGCCAAAATGATATTTGAAATTTGCATAACACATCACTTTAATCATTGAGATTGAAAATCAATAGAAATGGTCCATGAGATTGTACATCATCCATTATTTTGATCATTCCATTAAAAACTTCGTTAAGTGTCCCAGAGCTATTGGCCGAAAGTTTGGGCAATTTTCAAAGTTTCGTAACTCAATTGTTTCTTTACCAAATTCGACTCATAATATATCAAAATGAAGATAGGAAAGTGTAGAACAAGATTATACCTATTTGGAAGCCCAATGGTTGCCGAAGGTGGGCAGAAAATAGCCTGAAAGGTGACCGGTCCACATGAAAACTAGAAAATTCGCTAGAAACTAGGTAAACTTTAAACGTTCATAATTTCTTCAATACTCAACGAAATTAAGTGATTCAAAAACGAAAATCATACTTCTCAACAAGACGAAGAGAATGGTACCTTTATTGATGGCTAATTTGAAGACCAAAATAGCCAGTTTCGAGCCTTTTTTGGGCAAACTACGGTGATTTAGCCGTTGATAAATATACCTTTCTCTTCGTCTCGTCGAGAAGTATAATTTTTGTTTTTGAATCACTTGATTTTGTTGAGTATTGAAGAAGTTATGAACGTTTAAAATTTACCCAGTTTCCGGCGAGTTTTTCAGTTTTCCCGCGGACCAGTCACCTTTCAGGCTATTTTTCGGCCATCTCCGGCAACCATTGGGCTTCCAAATAAGTATAATCTTGTCCTACACTTTTCTATCTTCATTTTGATATATTATGGGTCGAATTTGGTTAAGAAACGATTAAGTTACGAAGCTTTGAAAATTGCCTAAACTTCCAGGCAAGAGTTCCGAGACACTTAACAGAGTTTTTAACGGAAAGACCAAAATAATGGATGGTGGATAATCTCAGAGACCATTTCTATTGATTTTCAATCTTAGGGACTAAAGTGATATGTTATGCAAATCTCATGGATCATTTTGGATAAAAAACCTTTTTTTTTTAACAAACAATATTATTTACACTAAGACGGTGGGGGAGTGAGTTAAGCCTCACTATTGCTAGCAATAATGTGATTATGCCTTTGGTGAGAATCGAACCTAAGACATCTCACTTACAAAAGAAATATCATTATACCGTAATACTAAATGGTACCCAAAATAATTTGTTTAAGTTCCCAGAATACACTTCTTTTACTTTTTATGAATTTATTTTTCTCTAGACACTCATTCTGCCATTTGACTTTCCACCACCACCAGCACATCCTCGACTCCGCTTTCAACGACGGAGCCTCTGGAATCTCATTAGCAGCCACCAAAATTAATAGAAAAAAAAATACATAAAAAAAAATTCCAAAGTTAGGCAAATAACTTCATCATCAGAGCATAAATTTTACTAATATTTGGTAGACAAACTTGTTGATGCATTTTGTCTCCTTTCCGACTATCTTCTCGCCCGGGTGCCGAGTCGGTTCAAGCATGAATTATTTGACCCCCATTCAAAGGAACTGGCTCATTGTCCAGAGGATCCGCACCTAAATTATTACTTGGTTGCGGTCCTTTGTGTTGTGTGGGATTTCTCACATGTTCAAGTTTCAAAATATCAACCTTTTTCTAAACACGGTATCTTTCTGTTGTTTTGTTTCGTAGGTTGAATTGTGTGTGGTATTAAGTGGCGGAGTGAGCATAGGGTAATAGATTGTTCATAATTCTAACAACTTTAAAAATTTGTGTGTATTTGGTTTATTGTATTTGACCGTATAAATGGTTAGAACTACAACCTCCTCCTCTTGCTTGTTCTTCTATTTCTTTAACGTTCATGTTTTTTTTCTCTCTTTTCTTGTGTGCGGTTCTATTGTGCACACCAAATGCCTAACAAAATGCCTTAACAAGCCTCTACGTAACATAGTAGTTGGTGACAGTGGCGGAGCTAGTATGTGGTCATTGGTTGTCTTTGATCCCAACAACTTAAAAAACCCCATGTATATTTGTTTGTATATTGTATTTGACCTCCTATAAACAGTTAAGGCAAACTAAATTACAACCTCCTCCTCCTCCTATTTCTATTTTCTTCTATCACATTTGTCTTCCTTTTCTCTCTTCTTTGTATGAAATACTTTAGTTAAAAAGTCTTAGCAGTCTTTAACATTACTTCATGTATCCTGCATCCACCTTCAACAAGCCACTACAAATTAATGTCGACATTTGTCGGCATCGACATATGTTGACAAGAATTGAAGGGTGTCTATTAGGTACTCGACGAATTGGTCCAAGAAAGCTTTTTTAGTTGATATTATGATCCAATTATTTGAAAATTCTAGCTACGCCAATGGTTGTTGACATATATTGACATGAGCGGAGTTAGTTTTTTCTGTGATTATCAACTTGTGATTAAATTAAATCATCAACGATTATATTTGCCTTGAGCCAAATTAGTAGGGTTACGATTATAATATGGACAATTGGGTCTGACGTTGCTCATCAAGAAATTGGTCCATTGAAAACTTGAAAGTGAAAGATGAAAAGAGGCAAAACAAGATGTCATCATTTAATTAGTTTGTAATACTGTCATTTTGACATTTAGTTGCATGTAAATTCTTTCAATCTGGCTAGTGAGAACCGTATATCCTTGGTAATAATGTAAGTTGCAAAAAATGGTGTACCACTTGGTCAGGACTCGAGGACATACCTCATGGGAGTACCTCATCTTCAATAAGTTGTAATTGACGTGGTTTTAGAGTACAAACTTACTATAATAATTGTTCATTTTCTTAAAAACCGACTATTTAGAAATTATTTTTGCAAAAAATAGTTAAATTATACATAATCCATGTATAAAACAAATAGATAGTTTTGATACCAAGTAATATTTGCACGTCCATTTATTTAATGTTATGAATAACTACACGATCTTCTACTTGATTGAAGCTATGCAAAATACAATCTTGTGATGATTAATAAATGAATACTTTCAATTAGGCCATAGTAAAACTACGTTAATCACATATAAATAAGGTAAATACAAGTATTGAGTATTAATTAGTATTAATTAATTCTGGCCAAGAACGAGCTTTAGAGAGTGAAAACTACTTAGAAATTATAAACAAAGAAAAAGGAAAAAAGCTCTTTGTACGAAAATAGTAAATTCCGACCCTCTCATGGAAAAGTTGGTCGTCAACTGCGACTGCTTCCGCTACGAGTACTCGCTGGAGAAATGCGAAACATACTTTGTTTTGGGCCCCATTTGTCCTTTACTTTCTTTTTTTTTTTTTTAGCACAGAGCTCACTCTCCTCTTCTCATCAATCATGTCATGCCTGCCCAAATGGACTCAGAAGCTTCTCACGTGCGTTTTATTAGAAAAGTATTCTCATTGAGTTGAATAGTCAGAGTACATTTGGTATTTATACAAAGAGCTACATTTGACAGCTCATCAAAACTAACCTATAACTATTCAATAACAAACTAACTGTCCAATTACAACTAATCACTATCCTTCATACGTTTGACTCACTCAGATTTTGAAACTCACTCGGATTTTGAAACCTAATTTCCATATATATGCATATATTTATATAGATATATATGTGTGTGTATGTATGTAGCAAGATAGTTAAGCATCAATCTGAATCCTATCTGTTTTAGACGGTAAAACCGAAAACTGCAGAGGTAGGAGATTATGGTTTTTTAATTTTTTTTACTTTAATTTTATTAATTATTTTAATACTTTTTTTTAAAATTTTTTTAATGACATGTGGCACCCAGTCATTGTCCACGTGGGCGCCACATCATCATTTACCAACAGAGTTAACAGTTTGACTAACGGATGTATGAAACTGTCCCAAAATTAACACTTTAGGTATGATTCTGGGACGAAAAAAACTTCATGTACTAAATGTTGAAAACCACGAAACTTCAGAGTAGTAAACAAAGATTAACCCTTTATTTTATTTCTTCTCCCAATATCAGCCGGTTCCCTTCCCTCACATCTTTCTCTCTCTCTGACACACACACCCCACTTTCCCATGCACTCTCCCCTCCCTCACGTCACTCTTTCTTAGCCATTCAATCTCTTTCTATTTTATATCTCTCTTTCCCTCAAACTCTTTCATTTCATCTGCACACAGATAGAGCAGTGTTGCAGAAAGCAACGTAGAGAAGCAGGGAGAGAGGCCGAGAGTATGAATAAGAGCAAAGGCTCTCGTTTGTTATCATGCAAAGGAGTTAGTCAATATGCATGTAAGCTTAAGTTCTGGAGATTTTTAGATAGGTTGTTTTGTCAAAGCTCGAATTATCAAGGTGAGTGGGATCTTACATCTCTTCTCTTCTATTCTCCTTTCTCCTCATTTCCTTTTCCCTTCCCCCTTCCTTCCCCATTTTTCCCCTTCATTCCTTCTGTCGGGTTCAACACTTGCAACTGATGAGAACAAGAAGCAGAAGAAGAGCTCGAAAGAGAGCGCGGTGACGCACCGGCAATGGTAGAGCATGGTGGAGAACTTGCAGCTGGCGCACCAAGAGCTCTTCGTTATCATAGATCTCATCAACACTGTAAGTATTTCGATTTTCATTCGATTTCGAGGAGAGATTCATTTGAATGAGCAATGCTTGTTGTGATTGAGTGATTCTAATGGAATGTGAATGTGTGCAGGTAGAAACAAACAATGTTGTAACAATGGCTAGCATGACGCGTCCTAAGCCGCTTCCTAATGAAACTATGTCTGATCTTGCTGTGAATATGGAAAATGCAATGAATGCAGGGGATATGGAAAATGCAGAAAGTGGTTGTTTATATTTTTATTATTATTAATATATGTTCTGTCAGTTTTATCCGACAATAATACTTTTATTTATTCTTATTAATAAATTCGCTGTCGGTTATAGCCGACATAAGTTCTGTCGGTTTTAGTATTTTCTGTCGGTTTTAGCCTACAAAAATACTCTTATTTATTCATTATTAATATATTATCTGTCGGTTATATCTGACACAATTTCTGTCGGTTTTAAAGTATTATTTGTCGGAAAATTCATTTCCTAACTCAGGCAAATCTGTCGCTTATTATATCCGCCACTGCATCCATTTTCTGTCGGATTTTGCTTAAAATCCGACAGTAATATACGTTTTTTGTCAATTTTTGAACCGCCAGTTATAGATCATTGAAGCTATGCAAAATACAATCTTATGATGATTAATAAATGAATACTTTCAATTAGGCCATAGTAAAACTACGTTAATCACATATAAATAAGGTAAATACAAGTATTGAGTATTAATTAGTATTAATTAATTCTGGCCAAGAACGAGCTTTAGAGAGTGAAAACTACTTAGAAATTATAAACAAAGAAAAAGGAAAAAAGCTCTTTGTACGAAAATAGTAAATTCCGACCCTCTCATGGAAAAGTTGGTCGTCAACTGCGACTGCTTCCGCTACGAGTACTCGCTGGAGAAATGCGAAACATACTTTGTTTTGGGCCCCATTTGTCCTTTACTGTTTTTTTTTTTTTTAGCACAGAGCTCACTCTCCTCTTCTCATCAATCATGCATGCCCGCCCAGATGGACTCAGAAGCTTCTCACGTGCGTTTTATTAGAAAAGTATTCTCATTGAGTTGAATAGTCAGAGTACATTTGGTATTTATACAAAGAGCTACATTTGACAGCTCATCAAAACTAACCTATAACTATTCAATAACAAACTAACTGTCCAATTACAACTAATCACTATCCTTAATACGTTTATTAGGTATAATTGAGAACCTTTACTCATGCGATCAATGCATATGTGGCGTCTCTTTTGTACCTCCCTCAGTTATGAGGTTGTTGTCTTTGTACTGTGTCCGTTTGGACTTTGTTATCTAAGTCCTCCTTGACCAAAAAAAAAATACGTTTGACTCACTCAGATTTTGAAACTCACTCGGATTTTGAACCCTAATTTCCATGTATATGCATATATTTATATAGATATATATATATATATATATGTGTGTGTGTGTGTGTGTGTGTATGTAGAAAGATAGTTAAGCATCAATCTGAATCCTATCTGTTTTAGACAGTAAAACCGAAAACTGAAAACTAAATTTAAACTTGATTTCCAGAAATGAAGTTCGGGAAGGAATTTTCTGCACAAATGGTGCCGGAATGGAAAGACGCATACATGGATTACGACTATCTAAAATCCCTCTTAAAAGAAATCCAAGTCTGCAAGCAAAGAAACAACCCCGACCCACAGGCCGCCGCCTCGCCCCGCAGCTACGGCCTAAAGCGCAGACTCACGTTGTACAGAGCCTTCAGCGGTCTGACAAAAAGTAGGCACTCCCAGCAGCCCGCCAGCCCGTCTTCCACCTCCGACATTGAGAGCCAGGCCATTCTTGTCAATTCCGTCAACGAAAACGGCTCTGAGAGCTACCAGACGATGTTTCTGATGGCGGCGGAGGAAGGCGGAGTTCAGGAGCTGGAGTACTTCAAGAGGCTTGACGACGATTTCAATAAAGTGGACAAGTTTTATAGGTCGAAGGTTGACGAGGTGATGAAGGAAGCTGCGGTTCTTAACAAGCAAATGGACGCTTTGATTGCGTTTCGGATCAAAGTGGAGAACCCTCAGAGAACGTTTGATTGGTCAGGGGAGATGACTCGCCTTGCTTCCGATGTTGCCACGTCTACAGCTGCATTGGCTGCAGCCACCCCACGCAGTGCCAGAGCAAGCAGTAAGTATACTCATAAGCACTTCTGCTAGAAGTGCTTAAAAACATGTTAGAAATTTTATTGAAAATTGGAAGCAGTAATTGCTAATATTGTGTTTACGTCTAAAATTGCGTCGTTTAACATTGCGATTTGCGAGCAGGGCGGGTACTGGCTATGGATGCGATTGAAGAGAGCGGATTAAACAGTTCGGGTGACGAAGAAAAAGAAGACAAAAGGAGTGGAGACGTTGAGATGAAGGTGAAGAAGCCGGAGAGCTTGAGAGGCACTAGGCCTACGCCACTGGATATACTGGACCAGGTGACAATGAATCACATGGCTGAGACGCCGCGTTCCACCATCAAAGGCTTCCTCAACGTGGCTCCACATACGGAGCTCAAGTTCAGCAGGGCTAATCTCAGCAAAGTTGAACAACAGCTCAGGCGCGCTTTCATTGAATTTTACCAGAAACTTCGGCTTCTGAAGAGCTACGGGTAAAGATATAACGACTTTGGGGCACCTAATTTGGTTGGTTTTCCTTCTGTTTTCTTGACTGTGAAGCTAACTTTGTTATCCGCGAATGAAACAGATTTTTGAATACGTTGGCTTTCTCAAAGATCATGAAGAAATACGATAAGGTGGCTTCAAGAGATGCATCAAAATCTTACATGAACATGGTGGATAACTCGTACCTTGGCAGCTCCGACGAGGTGAGGATTCTTCATGCGTGACGCTAAAGAGAGGAAAGATTTTTCTGTTCATAGTTTTAATTTCTTCATGGAATTTGCCACTACTGCAGATTACCAAGCTTATGGAAAGGGTTGAAACTACGTTCATCAAGCATTTCTCGAACTCCAATCGCCGAAAAGGAATGGCGGTCTTGAGACCAAAACCGAGGGTAGAAAGACATCGGACAACATTCGCTCTGGGTAAGGTCTCTAGCTTAATAAGTATGGTAAAATTTCTTTCACTGAACAACGACAATTTCGGCATCAATTTCTTTCGTCTGAATCTGTTTACTCAAAAACCTTCAGGTTGCTTTGCTGGCTGCACAGCTGCCCTCATATTAGCCCTTGTATTGATCATTCGTGCTCGAAATATTATGGATAATCCGGAGAGAAGTAAATACATGGAAAACATGTTTCCTCTATACAGGTGACTAACCCTATGCTTTTCTATTCATTCTAAGTTTCCGAAAAAAAGGGATAATACTGAATTTTTCGTGACATGTTATTCTTCGTTGCAGCTTGTTCGGATTCATAGTTCTCCACATGCTTATGTATGCCGGAAATATATACTTTTGGCGGCGGTTCAGAGTCAATTACTCTTTCATATTCGGTTTCAAGCAAGGAACCGAGTTGGGATACAGAGAGGTCCTCCTTCTGAGTTCTGGTCTGGCAATGTTAGCACTAGCCTCTGTGCTCGCAAATCTTGACATGGAGATGGACCCGAAAACCAATGATTACAAAGCGCTAACCGAGCTTCTCCCACTCTTCTTGCTCCTGGTAAGATCATATTTTCAGTTGAACTATTTAATTTCGGCTGCATTGGCTCATCAAACATCTAGAGATTATATACTGAAACTAAATTCTTCTTATGCAGCTTGTGATTGTGATATTATTATGCCCCTTCAACATCATATATCGCTCGAGTCGCTACTTCTTCCTGGTTTGTGTGTTCCACTGCATCTGTGCTCCTCTCTATAAGGTAAAATTCCACTGCAGACACCTTGATTATTCGAGTTAAAAACTGTAAAATGTAACTCGGTTGGACGTTCTAATAGAAGTTTTAATTCCTTTACAGGTCACACTCCCGGATTTCTTCTTGGCAGATCAGTTAACTAGCCAGGTGCAAGCCTTTAGAAGTCTGCCATTCTACATTTGCTATTATGGCGGGGGAGACTACAAAGTCAGAAAAACAACTTGCAGATCAGATGACGTCTTCAAAATTTTTACTTTCATCGTGGCGTGCGTTCCATATTGGTCCCGCCTCCTTCAGTGCATCCGCCGTTTGGTTGAAGAGAAAGATCCAATGCAAGGTTACAATGGACTGAAATATTTCTTCACCATCGTAGCTGTCAGCATGAGAATAGCCTACACTCATAACAAAGACGTGAACTGGAAAATTCTTGCTGGGATTTTCTCAATTGTTGCAGCTATCTATGGAACATACTGGGATCTTGTCGTGGACTGGGGACTTCTGCAACGCCGCTCCAAGAATCGATGGTTGAGAGACAAACTCTTGGTCCCTTACAAAAGCGTATACTTCATAGCCATGGTGAGTGCTCTTGATTAGTGGTTCAGATTCACAGTATGACAGTATAAGTTTTACTAGCGATTTATACAATGATTAAAACATTGCAGGTGTTGAATGTGCTGCTGAGATTTGCCTGGCTGCAGACAGTTTTGAATTTCAGTGTCTCCTTCATGCATACACAGACAATGATCTCGGTTGTGGCGAGCTTGGAGATAATTCGTCGAGGGATATGGAGTTTTTTCCGGTTGGAGAACGAGCATCTCAACAATGTCGGAAAGTACAGAGCATTCAAGTCAGTGCCACTGCCCTTCAACTATGATGAAGACGAATGCAAAGATGAGTAGGCAAAGCAAATCGCAAACATCTCAAATTGTCTACAGGCTGCTGAAACTTTTCTTCTTTTTCCTCCCCCTTTTCCCTTCATTTATTGCTGAATGCAGAGTTGCATCTGTAGTTCTTTTTTTTTCCTTTGATTTTTTGGGAAATTTGTATATGGAATTCGTTACATTTTACGTAATGTAATCGCCTTGAAAAAATTATACTCCTATGACTGATTAACAGATCGAAAAATTGATGCACTCGTCAATACAACTTTCGCTATATGCAATTTCTTATAAACCAGAACCAGAGAATTTTTTTCAGGATCAACAACGAACAAGGCGATTCCATATGTACAATTACGAAATGAGCCTACATATGTTAATTGTGAATTCTCCACAATTAACCACAGATCGTACGTTTGTTCTTGGTTTGCTGCTTCATTATACTCGGGTGCATGAATGGAGCGAGACTGTGTCATGTTTAGTCATCCTTGTCAGCGTCCTCATCGTAGTAACTGAAAGGAAGAGGGACTGACTTGAAAGCGCGGTACTGGCCTACATTGTTCAAGTGCTCGTTCTCTAACCTGATTAAATTGTACATGTTAATCTCTCAAGCATAAGTTGCTTAAAGGATGCAACGACTGAAGACAAAAACAGTAAAAAGTCTCAATGTTGAATTTCAGGAGAAAAATATACCTGAAGAAGCTCCAAATGCCACGACGAATGACCTCTAGGAAGGCGATGACAGTTGTTATTGTCACTTTATTAACGGTACGCAATTTAAATTCCAACACCAACTGCATCCAAGCAAGTCTCAATACTACATTCAAGACCTGTAATGGATTTCCATAAACATATTGTGAATTAATAGTAGAAGTTGCAACATAGAACCCCATAACTCTCGAATTCAGTCACTTTAACCTTACCATGGCTGCAAAGTATACGATCTTGTGTGGAACTACAAGTCTATCTCTCAAATACTTGTTCTTTGATGTCTTTCGCAGAAGGCCCCAGTCCATTACAATGTCCCAATACGTATTCATTGTTGTTGCGACAGCTGAGCTAATCAAAGCTAACACCATCCAGGATGTCTTTCCCTTTTCCATTTCATAAACAGTTCGTATAATAACTGCAACGATTGTTGATAAGTACTTTAAACCATTGAAAATGTACTTCACATCCTTCTCATCACAGAATCGACGAATGCACTGCAAGACAAGATACACTACATTTAAGTGCATCTTTCCACACAGAAGACGTGATCTTCCAGAGATTATACGAAATTATAAGCTAGAATACAAGTGATACTATCCATCTCCATATTCATTTTCATTGTGAATAAGAGTGGCACACGCCTTTGAAAACACTAGAAAGTGAAAAATGTAATGAGACCTGTAGGAAGCGCATCCAAAATGGTACGACAGCAATAATGAAATATAACGTATTGTAGAGACCATGACTACGGCACTTGCTTTGCCTCCTTGAAGATTCCCCCAAACCGTAGTAGCAAACGTATAACACAAAACTCCTCAGGGCTTGCACCTGAGATCAGACAAAGGCAAAGAGCCTGCTCAAAACAGAGTTGGGAGTATTTACTACTTAATACCAATAAAGTTATAAGGGGGCTTTTATACCTGGCTTGTAAGCTGATCTTGTTGTGCCTTGGCCCGTTTGTCAGTGCGGAAACGAGATTCAGATTACAAACTCACCAAAATCACACTCAGTTGAACATAATAAAATACAAGAAATAAAGACACCGAGAAATTTACGAGGTTCAGCAAAAACCTGCCTACGTCCCCAGAGAGATATTGCTCTTCACTATGAGAATAACAGTACAAGTACACATGAGTTAAATCAACATAACCCAATCCCAAATCCCTTGCACACCCACTCATAGAATTTTCCCAAGAGCCTCACTCTATCCCAAGAGTTCTTTCACTAGAATACTTTTCACTCTAGCTCTCTTGATTTTCTCTCACCTGTGCCCATGCTTTCCCATGGGAGAGCCGAATGCTCTCACCCTTTGGATGCTCTCTGATGTCTTCTCAAGAGAGAACCAAATCTCTCATTCTCTCCCTTCGGTTCTTAGCAAAATAAATAGCAAAAGAAAAAGGAATCAACCTTCCCTTTTTCCACAAACATCATCATTAAAGTAAAAGCAAGCATCATCATTATGTTTTTACTCATGATGATGTCCACCAAACTTTTGCTTTTACTTTGTCTGCAATTTTCATGCAACCCACACCATGTGATATTTCCACCGAAAGCAAACACAGGTCACTTCATTGTTGTTAACACATGACTCATAATTACTCACAAATGTATGAGCCAAACACAACAATCTCCACCTTGGCGAATGCACCATGCAAAAATCCTTGCACCCATCACCAAAGTTCATTGGCCTTACGTACCAGCATGCACACTCTGAATCCACCTCATTGGTCCTGTTCCGATTCAGTCACTGCCAATGCATGTGCAACTGCTGCAAGCTAAAAAATCACCATTTAGCTTCAGACAGGATCTCGACACATCCTCGTCTCCTCCAGCAGGTTTTCCTCATCTTCATTGTCTGCAACCTGGAAACTCGTCAGCGCGCCCGTTTCCAGCAACAACCCATCGAGCCAGACAAAATTCCCACACTTCCTCCTACCTCAGGACCATCTCATCACCTGTGAATCCCATAGCTCCACCTGCTGCAAAACCCCTGCAACACTTGAGACTAAACATCACCAGGAGAAGTGTTGCTTCGAGTACCTAAAGGGCATACTCGAAGCCTTATGCCACAAACTTGCTACCACCCGGCCTTGCACCGTAGCACTGTGGACCCTTGCCTCCGGAACCGGATCTGAACCTGCTCTTTCTCAGATCCTCTTTCCAATTTTCTTCCACGATTCCGACCTTGAATAGCTTAAGCAGTCTCGTGCCCACCATCATCCATGGTCTCCTTTGTGTATCATTCCACACCAAAGAAGCTTGCACTTGCTCCAAACTTACTGTATATTTCCATGCAGTAAAGTTTCACAAGGTTCTAAGACAAATCTGAAAGTGAGGTAAGAAGAAAGAGGCCTTTGTCTTCTTCCTCAACATCAACTTTCGCAGTTGATCAAGCATCCCATGAACACTTCTTCTTGTTTAGGCTTCCATTACTCTCCTTTGTCAAGAGTAAAACCGCCTCTTCCTTTAAACCGCTCAACTGAAAATTCCATGGTGGACTACAAATCTGGACCTCCAACGAACCAAAGCCCCCAACGATGCTCTGATACCAATTGTTGTGCCTTGGCTCGTTTGTCAGTGCGGAAACGAGATTCAGATTACAACCTCACCAAAATCACACTCAGTTGAATAGAATAAAATACAAGAAATAAAGACACCGAGAAATTTACGAGGTTCGGCAAAAACCTGCCTACGTCCCCGGAGAGATATTGCTCTTCACTATGAGAATAACAGTACAAGTACACATGAGTTAAATCAACATAACCTAATCCCAAATCCCTTGCACACCCACTCATAGAATTTTCCCAAGAGCCTCACTCTACCCCAAGAGTTATTTCACTAGAATACTTTTCACTCTAGCTCTCTTGATTTTCTCTCACCCGTGCCCATGCTTTCCCATGGGAGAGCCGAATGCTCTCACCCTTTGGATGCTCTCTGATGTCTTCTCAAGAGAGAGCCAAATCTCTCATTCTCTCCCTTCGGTTCTTAGCAAAATAAATAGCAAAAGAAAAAGGAATCAACTTTCCCTTTTTCCACAAACATCATCATTAAAGTAAAAGCAAGCATTATCATTATGTTTTTACTCATGATGATGTCCACCAAACTTTTGCTTTTACTTTGTCTGTAATTTTCATGCAACCCACACCATGTGATATTTCCACCGAAAGCAAACACAGGTCATTTCATTGTTATTAACACATGACTCATAATTACTCACAAATGTATGAGCCAAACACAACAGATCTGCCAAGAAAAAATTTGGAAAAGTCTCCTGAAAATTTGAAAACAATCAAGAAATCATGCTATTTAGCTACATAGTCTACTTAAATATCCAAATTGTTATCCCATGCATTACCGGGTAAAGAGGGGCGCATGTGCAGCGGAATAAGGATCGAATGAAAAAGAAACGACTTGAATGGTATATAATTTTGAAGGGCAGAAGGTGATGGCAAGGACCAACTGCACAGAGAAAGGTAACACAAATCATTTGCACAAATTGAGGAAGTTCTACAACAGAGGCACCAGGCTATAGTTCATGGAAAGGGTCATGCAGCAGAAATCAATTGTGATAATCAAGTTCAAAGGATGCCACAAAAGTGTTAAAGATCAACACCAGCCCATTAAGATCAGTCGGTACAAAGGAACTAGATTGGTCTAGTTCAAACATGCATGGTTTTCTCTAGAAGATTCTATAATGGGAATATGCTAGAAAACTCTAGCAAAGAAGGTTGTTCCTTAAGTTGGTGGAAGATTCTAGAAGAATGGTGAGGTTTCCACCAACATACAAGATTAGTGTAGATAATTCTAGCTTGGGAAGTTAGTAGAATTATCTAGATAACTCTAGCATGATGTTTCCATGCTTCTCCAAGGTTCGATCCATGCCTATAAAAGGAGAAGGCATCCACACAATTTGTATTAACCAAGTAACCAACCAACCAATCAAGAAGGCAACCAAGTGAGAGTGAGATGCAAGAATAGTCTTGTAGGAGTGTGAGTGATCTAGAGTGTGTCTCTAGAAAGTGAGTGAGTGTCATTGCTTATAAGTTGTGTCATTGTGAGTGTTGTAATATTTTGTGTGTGTAATACAAGTAATTTGTTTACTTGTGTTGTCTCTCCAACATTTGTGTTGGAGTTGTGTACTCTAAAGTTTTTTCTCAACAAAAAGATACTCCAGCACTTTATAAATCTTACAGCAAGTAAGCCCAACGGAACCAATTCTGTCACAGTCTTGTATTTTTCAGCACTCAAGTCCAAGTGTAAGTTTGCCAGGAAACCACCCAATGAAAGTACTGCAAGACCAGTGGCAAGGAGAAAAACTTCGAGGTAGCCCAGCTCCGTTCCTTTGTTGAAACCAAATATAAAGGCATAGTTGACCCTATAACACCTCCAGAAATATATATCTGCAGCATACAAGAGCATATGCAGAGTGATGTATCCAAATAAACTGCAAGAAAACCCACTTGCATATTAGAGAAAAGACAGGTCCAATGAATAAGATAACTTTTCGTAGTTGAATACCAGAGGTTTAGCGGTCACCTGTAAAGTGGGAAAACAATAGCTACCAGTAGTGCAATTGAGCAGCCAGAAAAGAAACCTGAAAGTTAAAACGAAATAGGAATTAAATTATTTTCTTTAACAGATAACTAGGAATTAACAATTGGAGACTCCATGACACACTGCTACATGTTGCAACGGTCATATTTCTAGAAAAAGGTGGAGCAAAAAGGTTAATTGGCACTGTTACTACTCTTACCGGAGAAGAATGTTACACTGTGCCTTTCTCTTTTAGCTTTTGGCCTCAGTGACTTCATACCTTCCCTGCGATTTGAGTTTGAAATTTTTTGTATGAAGGTAGTCTCCACTCTCTCCAACAGGTTAGTGACCTATAAAGAAATAAAAATGAATCGATAACTTACAAATATACACCTCTTCAACATGTTTACAGGAAGAAATGATTAGAACTTGAAGATCAACAAAGCAATAGAATTCTGAATGCTGAAATGATTAACAATAGAAAAACAAGAAATACATCTGACAAACCTCATCAGAACTGCCGACATTAGAGTTGTCTACTATTAGCATGTATGATCTGGCCGCTCTCCTTGATGCAATCTGTGTTATTAGAATGGATTTTTCGTCACAACACTTTGCTTAAATTCAAATTGAGAATATGGAACTCAAAATTTTGACACATTTTGGTTTGAAGTGTATGTCTTACCTTCGCATATTTTTTCATAATCTTCGAATATGCTGAGAGGTTCATAAAACTGGTTCATCCATTTGCAAAAGTAAGTATAAGTACATAATACTGAGTGACAACCCAAATGCAAGACCATGCATCCAAAGTGGAAGGTATGCTGACGCAATTACTATTTATCACCTGTAGTGCTTTAGCAGTTGAAGCTGGTGGTAAAATTGAATGAACGCAGCTCTTAAACGTTCTTCCACTCTCTTCAGCTCCTCTTTATCAAAGCTCAACTCTTCTTCCCTAGAGTCCTTGAAAACACCTTTTATGGTGGATATTGGAGATTCAAGCGTATTGGTAATCCTCACATGCTCAAGAACCTCCATAGGATCTTCTTTTTGGGTATAGGTTTTCAATAACTCTCTTCCATCGCTACTAGAATTCTTGACATGGTTCGGATTGACTTCTGAACCACCAGTGCTTGGTTCTCGTCGATGCTCCTCATTTACTTGCAATCCAGATGTCAAACCAGTAGGCTCATTTCCTACACATTTGGCAGGAAACTTGAATTTGTAAGAATTAATTAAAACATTATTGTAATTGTCAACCAAAGCTTCGTAATTAACCACTCTCAATTAAGTGTACCACCTATTAATATGCTTGCACTGCATTTATTATATATATATATATGCACATATAACACAAATTGATCATATATCTCCACTTACCTAAGTTGTCATCTGCACTTGACTTATTACTTGTCAGGTGTACTGCAGAATTGTTATGTCTCTTTGAACGAGAGCCGTATTGATCAATCTTTTTGACTTTTAATCTCAGTGCAACCAAAGCCTCCATTTGCTTATCCAGATTATTTGCTTCTTTCTTCACCTCCTCCACTTTATCATTATAAAAGGTATTGACTTTGTTGTGTAAGATTGTGAGTGTCAAGGAGAATGACTTCTGGTTCTCAACAGCTTGTAATTCGGTTATGAGTTATTGTTGAGAAGATTACGCTATTACTTGGATGAGGTTGAGAGTCCTAATGACATGCAACTATATGTGAGAAACCTTATCAAGATCTTGACAAGAGTTCAGCAGTAAGTTGGACTGCTGCGAAACCCTAATTGATATGGAATATCCGAGTATCAGTTGATAGGCCTGGTATCCGGATTGTTAGCTATATATAAGGAGTATCCCTGCACTTACGATATTATTATTCCATTACGTGCTAAACCCTATTCTAAGCTGGAACTTCAGGCCGTTGAGTGTAGAAGATATCCTTTCATTCTTCCATTCAGAATGGCGAGTCTTTCTTCGGGTAAGTATATCTTCTTCATGTATGCATGTTCATCTATATATGTGATTCTATACATGCAGTGATTTATATGCTTACATGTGATATCAGAGCACACACTGTCGTGTTTAGAATCCTTACTAGCACAATATTTATCGAGTCGTTGATCCTGGTAAAAGACTTCCGCATATTGAACTGAAATAATTATGATCATCATCGATGTACCTTATGCTATGAACTAGCATCTATGTACACACACATATACATATGTGCACATAGATTGTTCTGCAAAATTTTATTTGCAGAAAGTGAAGGAGACTCTACGGACCTTGAAGAGCAGAATGGTTCGCTGTCACTAAACCACCTGACAGCCGAATCTCTTTTGTGAATCATGATCAATTTCAACTCAAAAGTGTTTGTATCATGTTTTCAAGTATTTGTTCAAATTGAACGTAATGATTAAACTGATGATGAATATATTCTGAGACAATTCTAAAGAATTCTTATATAATTTGGTGTATAAGTGGAATGCAAAATTAATATTGATGCAATTTTATCTGCTCAAAAGTGTTAAAATTGTGTAGCCAATATGAAACTTTGTATTTCGGTTGTGCGAACCCTAATATAATCAGTTTTCGATCTAAAGATGTGACTGGTATTATATGCTATTGATGCCATTAATTGTTCATTTGAACTTTTAATGATGAACTTATGAGAATGAGTCACAAATAAATATGGTTGATGCATATATGACCTCTCTCAACTTCTCGAACATAGAAACCCTAACAGGTTTTAATTACAAGAAGTGGAAAGAAGACCTGGAAATTGCCCTCGGCATGATGGATTTCGACTTGGCCTTGAGGGAAGACAAGCCTGCAGCGATAACTGATGCAAGCATAGGAGAACAAAGATTGAAATTTGCTCAATGGGAGAAGGCAAACAGGATGTCTCTTATGATTATGAGGAGGGCCATGACAAGTAGTGTGAAAGGTGGCATTCCAAAGAGTGACAGTGCAAAAGCATTCCTTGATGCCATAGGGAACAAGTGGTGTAAACTTGCAAGTGCACAAAGTAGTCGTAATATAGCGTTTTGCAAGTCCAAGTATCGTTCCCACGAGGATTCTAATTCAATCTCCAATTCGATAAACTAAACCAAATCTAATAATATTAATAACACACAAACACAAAACTATAAATTCAAACAACGGACTAGACTCGATCTTAATTAATAAATCAATCGAGGATGTGAAGAATTTGTTGTGATGATTTTATAAACGAACAAAAACAGAACCTTAAGTAAAAACTGAAATTAAAGAGAAGAAAATGTTGTGTTTTAAGGCAAGTGATGAAAAGTCTAGGGATTCGGAATCAACCACAAGCAATCTAATTTAGGTTTCAATGCATTCAACGGATCTTTCGATTCTTTAGATGATAATTCCCGTATCTACGTCCTTGTCAGGCACATTAGACCATAGTTTTCCTTAAGTGAATGATTCTCTCCTAGTTCAGGCAGAGGTCGTATATCCTAACATGCAATCTATCCTGTTTAAGGCATAAATTTAACAAATAGGACTCTGTACGCTCTAGAAAACAAGGGAACCAAGCAAACCATTATTCTTTGTCAAGCAACAATGTAATTTACCACACTTAACCACAAGAAGCTAATTGAATTATATTGCTAGTTCAGCCTCAAATTCATCTTCCAATCTTACTAGATGCAAAGCCCTAAGGTGATCAATCAAAGAACCCATACAAAGAGTAACAATTCAAACAGTGATTAAACATTCATCTAAAAGAATCTAGAAACCCAATGAATAACATTAAAAACCATAAACATCCATGCTAGGGCATCATCCTAACCCTAGAAGAAGAGTTTAGTTACTCATAGAATATGAAAACATAATTAACAATCTTAAAAACATGAAGAACTTAGGATCGATGAAAGGCGGCTGCTGCTCTTCCAAAAACACGCAGAGAATCCCTCCCCCAAGAGAACCCCTCTTTGCTTCCTACAATCTCTCCCTTATAGATTCGTCAAAATCCTAGCATCCTTAGGTCTTTTTCAATCTTTTCCTCATTTTTATTGGATAATTGATGATGTGGCAGGTAAGTTTCCCAAGTAAATTACTCCAGACCCATTTGAAATAGGACTAAAATCATCTCCAACGTTTTCTATCTTGGGCTTTGGGCTTCGACTGAATTATGACTTGAAAAACCCAACAGACTTTGCAATTTCCGCGTAGACTTGGCTGACCGACGTCTTGTACAAAAACTTTCATAACATCGTCTAGGAAACTCGAAATCACAGTCCGTAAAATTCCTCTGAAAGCTAACATCCATATCTTTCCAGTGGTGTAAGGCTCAACAGCTGGTTCATTCTGAGGAAGTACAGTTTATTCCGTCAAGTTGGCTGATCTGCACAAACAGCTTCTGCTTCCAGGGCACATAACTCACTTCAATCGCCAAAGTGCTCATTTTTCTTCTTTCTTCATCTTCACTCTTCAAATCTAAGAAAAACATAAAACTAAATGAAACAAACTAAATTCACTCAAAAACATAACAAAAATCTAAACTAAAGGGCATTAAAATGTATGCAATATTGGTCGTATCAACAAGTTCAGAGAATCTGAGAAAGCTGAAACTGGAAATTTTCTCACTAAGCTAGCATCCATGAAGTTCGATGGTGTTGGAAGCGTGAGAGAACACATTCTGAAGATGTCAGACATTGCACAGAAACTGAAGGACCTGGAGCACCCTTTAACAGATCAGTTTTTAGTGCACATGGCACTGAATTCCTTACCTGCACAATATGGCCAGCTGAAAGTGTCATACAACACTCAGAAAGCAACCTGGGATATTGATGATCTAATCTCCATGTGTGCGCAGGAAGAGTTGAGGCTGTCAACTGATAAGGTGGAAACTGTGAACCTTGTTCACACGGCAAAGGGGAAGCATGCTGTTGCTGATCAGTCATCTGTGACTGCTGGTAAGCAGAAGAAAAATTCAACCTTTTCTTCTTTTAAAAATACTAACCCCCTTAAACGATCTTAAAAGTTTAAAGTCACTACTGAAGCACCAAAACCTTGTTACTTCTGCAAAGAGGTTGGTCATCTGAGGAAAGATTGCACTGGTTTTAAAAACTGGCTAGTTAAGAAAGGTAATGAGATAAATGTTTATGTCTGTTTTGAGTCAAACTTGATTTATGTTCCTCCTTTTAGCTGGTGGTTTGATACTGGTTGTTCAATTCACATTACAATTACCTTGCAGGGCTTCTCAAAACTAAAGGAGAAAAATAATGAAGTTTACAATGTTTTTGTTGGGAATGGGAGCAAAGTTGCAGTCGAGTCCATTGGCAGTGTTTCATTAAAGCTTTCTTCTGGTTTCATTTTGTTTTTAAATCCAGTACTCTATGTACCTTCCATGAGAAGAAATTTAATTTCAGCTTCAAAATTAGTTCAATCAGGTTATACTTTTATTGGTGACAATGAAAGTGTAAGACTTTTTCATTTGAATAAATTGGATACCTTGCTCGGTTATGCTTCTCTTCATGTTGATATGTGGCAATTGAAGTGTGATTACTTGAATGAATGTTTTACAGTCTGCCATGTTGGTTCCAAAAGATTATTTCAAAATGAAAATTCTCCTTTTCTTTGGCATAAAAGACTCGGACACATATCCAAGGAAAGATTAGTAATTTTATCAAAACAAAATCTTATACCAAAGCTTGATTTTGAAAACTTACCAACTTGTATCGATTGTTCCAAAGGAAAAACGACCAATACCAGAAAGTTAGGATCCACAAGAAGCAACCAACTTTTAGAAATAATACACACAGATGTGTGTGGTCCTTTCCCAAACAAAACAATATGTGGAAATTCATATTTTGTCACCTTTATTGACGATTTTTCAAGATATTGTTATGTATTTCTTATAGCTGAGAAGTCTTCTGTCCTTGATAGTTTTAAAATATACAAAACTGAGGTTGAAAAACAACTTGATAAACAAATTAAAATAGTGAGATCGGATATGGGTGGTGAGTATGTTGGCAGGTTTACAGAGACTGGACAACATAAGGGAGCATTTGCATATTATCTCGAAGCATCAAGAATAATCGCACAATATACTACTCCAGGCACTCCACATCAAAATGGCGTGGCAGAAAGGAGAAATAGGACTTTGAAAGACATGATTTGATTCATGTTTTCAAGGTCCAAGCTTCCAATTTTCCTATAGGGAGAAGCACTCAAGACAGCCAATTATACATTGAATAGGGTTCCAAGTAAGTCTGTAAACGTTGTGCCTTTTGAATCTTGGACATGAAGAAAACTCAGTTTCAATCATTTCTATATCTGGGGATGTAGGGCAGAAGCTCGGTTTTACAACCCTGAAGAAAGGAAGTTGATCCAAGAACTGTAAGTTGTAGATTCATTGGATATGTTGACAAGTCTAAAGGTTTCAAATTTTATTGTCTTGATTCCCACACCAGAATTCAGGAAACAAACAATGCAAAATTCATTAAAGACTTGGAAGAAGGAATGGTACAACATAGCAGCACAGACTTTGAAGAAATTGGAGATGGTTTTGATCAAGATTCTGTCTCCAAGGGTGCACCGTTACTTACAACTCAAGGAAGTTCATATTCTCTTCTTGTTGTTCTTCAAATTCCCCAACCAGATTGCACCACGCCAATTCCAGAAGCTGCACCGTCACTAGTGCACAATTATGATCATGAACAGCAAGTAGCTGACTCTGAGCCTGTTGCTGCTCAGCCTTTGCACCAACAACAGCTGCCAACACGACAATCAAGTAGACAAAGAAAGCATGTGCAACTGCCTGATTTTGTCTATTTACAAGAGACAGAATACCACATTGGAGATGAAGATGATCCTGTTACTTATCATCAAGCTGTTAACAGCTCAAGAGCAGATTTATGGTATGCTGCTATGCTTGAAGAACTTGCAGCAATGGACAAGAACAAGGTTTGGACGTTGGTGCCACTACCATGCAATGCCAAACCCATCGAGTGCAAGTGGGTGTTCAAAACCAAAAGAAATGCAGTGGGAAAGATTGAAAGACATAAAGCTAGGCTTGTAGCTAAGGGTTTTACACAAAGGGAAGACATTGATTATAATGAAACCTTCTCACCAGTTTCATCAAAAGACTCCCTAAGGGTTATTATGGCCTTAACAACTCATTTTAACCTGGAATTACATCAAATGGATGTAAGATCAGCTTTCCTGAATGATGATCTGGTTGAAGAAATAGTAATGGTTCAACCACCAGGTTTTGTGCAGAAAGGGAAGGAATTTATGGTCTGCAGACTCAACAAATCAATCTATGGTTTAAAGCAATCATCCAGGCAGTGGTACGTTAAATTTGATCAAGTTGTTGCTGCTTTTGGTTTTGAAGAAAACAAGATTGATGACTGTATATACCTCAAGGTCAGTGGCTCAAAATTTATTTTCGTGGTACTGTATGTTGATGATATATTGCTAGCTAGCTCAGATTTGAACATTATGCACACAACTAAACAAATGTTGACTGCAAGTTTCGATATGAAAGACCTTGGTGAGGCACATTTTGTCCTTGGTATTGAAATTGACAGAGACAGATCCAAGAGAATGTTAAGGTTGTCTCATAAGACTTATATTGAAAGAATCATGAAGCGTTTTAATATGAAAAAAATGTGCAAGTGGCGAGCTTACCATTGCAAAAGGAGATAAGCTAAGCACCGATCAATGCCCTAAAAATGATCTAGAGAAGGATGGAATGAAAGATAAGCCTTACGCTTCGCTTGTGGGCAGTATCATGTATGCTCAAGTATGCACAAGACCTGATCTAGGGTTTGCAGTCAGTGTCCTAGGTAGGTTTCAGTCTAATCCTGGGAACACTCACTGGATTGCAGCTAAAAAGGTGCTCATGTACTTAAAAAGAACAAGGAATCTGGCACTAGTGTATCAACAAGTTGAAAAATTGGAAATGGTTGCATATTCAGATTCAGACTTAGCAGGCTGTGTGGATGATAGAAAATCTACTAGTGGATATGTTTTTCTTATCGCTGATGGTGCTGTCTTATGGAAAAGTTCCAAACAGAAGGTGATTGCTTCCTCAACCATGGAGGCAGAATTTATTGGTTGTTACACTGCCACCAAACAAGCAATCTGGTTGAGGAATTTTATCATGGGACTAAAAGTTGTGGACTCAATCGAAAGACCCATAACCATTTTTTGTGACAACAAGGCTGCGGTCTTCTTCTCCAGAAATAACAAGAGGTCAATTGCTTGCAGACTAATGGACATTAAGTTTTTGCGTGTGAGAGATGAGGTAAGAAAAGGGCTGATCAACATAGTGCATGTAGGAACTGACGCCATGATAGCTGATCCAATGACTAAGGGTCTACCAGTGGGAGTGTTCAAGAAACATGTTCACAATATGGGATTGCGAGAAGATTTTGATTCTGTTGATGAGTGGGAGTAATATCTCACTTGTTGTTTCTGTTAATAAGTGGGAGTAGTCCTCCACTTGTTGTTTTTGTTATGTTTTCTTGCTAATTGGATGTTTTCATGATGTTTAGTTCTCATTATTGAAATAATACGAGTCATGCGTATGCATGTGGCTCGGTTCAGGAGTTGAATTTTGCTTATCAACCTGAAATAATTACATCTTGTCAGACAACATAGTGCTCATGGTTTAAATGCCTGTGATGATAAATTGCACATGTAGAAGGAATTACATACTGCGTTTATGGTCTAGTATTCAAGTCATGAGTGACAGGTTGCTAAAGGTTTTGTTGCAGTTCTTTTGTGGACTAAGTGATCACCTTAGTCTCAACCAATGTAATATCATTCTTCTGGACACTCAAGTGGGAGAATGTAAGATTGTGAGTGTCAAGGAGAATGACTTCTGGTTCTCAACAACTTGTAATTCGGTTATGAGTTATTGTTGAGAAGATTACGCTATTACTTGGATGAGGTTGAGAGTCCTAATGACATGCAACTATATGTGATAAACCTTATCAAGATCTTGACAAGAGTTCAGCAGTAAGTTGGACTGCTGCAAAACCCTAATTGATATGGAATATCCGGGTATCAGTTGATAGGCCTGGTATCCGGATTGTTAGCTATATATAAGGAGTATCCCTGCACTCACGGTATTATTATTCCATTACGTGCTAAACCCTATTCTAAGCTGGAACTTCAGGCCGTTGAGTGTAGAAGATATCCTTTCATCCTTCCATTCAAAATGGCGAGTTCTTCTTCGGGTAAGTATATCTTCTTCATGTATGCATGTTCATCTATATATGTGATTCTATACATGTAGTGATTTATATGCTTACATGTTGAGCTCTTGATCGAGTTTTCGGAAGAATGTCACCTCAATATCTCCTCCTTCTTCGGATTGCCTCAGAAACTTGGTCTTGTAAACCTCTCTGCAACCGTCTCCGTGCAATGTGTTGACATCGATTACTTGGTCCTCGATATCTCCGTTGCTCCGGAGACTGCCAGATTGTAGCTCAATCACACTGATGGTTCTGCCAGGGGGAGAACGTCTCCGCTCAAAGTCTTTGGAGGGTGTTACGGAGTGCTTGTTTCGCTTGTATTCTCTGAGCTCCCTTAGTATCCTCTTGAGACCATTGTAATCCATGTAGGCTTCTGCCCACTCAGGCACCATTTGTTTCTTGAAATCTTTCCCGAATTTCATCTTGATGTTGGGTTGCAAGTAATTGCTTATGGTTACATAAAACTGATGAAAGTTCAAAACTTCCAGCTACCCCAAGTTCTGAACTCCAATTCCCTGCAAATAATAGGTGGTTTCTTAGAGAAAAACAATATCCAAAACCAAAAACCAAAACCAACAAAAGTTATGAGAAGCTTGAGCAATCAACTATGCATTTATCTGTAGATTACCCTGTTTTACTAAACCAAATGGAAATTAACGAAGAACAAAAGATGGGGGTTTTTTTCTTTCTCAGAGACCCATCTCCTCGAAACTGCCATTTTGTTAACTACATTGCAAAGATTAAGGAATTGTACAGAGAAAGAGGAAGAAGGCAGAGAGAAACAAAAGATATTCTAGAGAGAGAGAGTATTTAGAGAGAATAGGAATTGTATTGATTGAATGAATATTTACAACTATGAGACAACAGTTTATATAGCCACATTCTCAACTATCTAACTAACTATTGTTGAGCTAGAATGATATATTCAACATCCCCCCTCAATCTCAACTGGGATCCCCAGGTTGAGATTGAATGAATGCTGCAGGACAATGAAATCCTTCTTGTCGATGTACTCCTAGCCCCGCTCCCATCATCAATTAATCCTCCATGGCTGCAAGCATTGAAAAAATTACTCAAGAGCAGTGTTATTTCATACTCATCAATCAACTTCCCAAAGAATTTCAGCCCCTCAAACTGATTCACCGTTGTAGCTACCAATACCCTTTCAACCAACTGGTTCAGGTTTACATCTGTCAGATCATATCCAACTGTGGCAGCAGATAGTTCCACAACAGCCGTGGCAGCAGCATGGATATATCCCAAAACTTGTCCAATCTCCACTTCTATGGTGAAATCACATCCATCTAGTCTTCAACAGAATCAACAATCTCCCATTCATCAGTCAACACAATCTATGCTTCAGCAGCATCCACAGTCATCAAACAACAAGCTTTACAATCACAGAAATCAAGAAACACAACCCTCTTCGGCAATCGGCCTTTAATGAAGAAAGGGAACAAGAAGTGCACTCCGGCAATCGGCCTTAATAGAGTTGCACACAATAACAAGAAACAAAACTTTTCAAGAACGTTACTCCGGCTATCGGCCTTTAAGGAGTAACACACAATATCTGAACAAGAACTTTTCACTCCGGCTATCGGCCTTATGGAGGAAACAATTTGCATTCAACACACTCTTGGCAATCGGCCTTCAAGTGCACAAATCAAACAACAGAAAGGAATGGCTATCGGCCTTTGTATTCCTTCAACACACTCTTAGAAAATGGCTATCGGCCTTAATAGAGAAACCGACATATATGAAAACCCCATCGGAGAAATAAATTGTCACTGTAACATTTAAGCAAACAGATGGAGTGCAGAGCCAAGAACAAAACCTGAACCCCGAAATCGACGATCTTAGACCCATCAGAGTCAACCAAGAAGTTTCCGAGCTTGATGTCGCCGTGAAAGCGTCTGTGACCATGGAGATACGACATGGCATTTAGCGTCTCTCTCATCTTCTGCCAGTCTAGAACCCAGAAGGAATTGTACAGAGAAAGAGGAAGAAGGCAGAGAGAAACAAAAGATATTCTAGAGAGAGAGTATTTAGAGAGAATAGGAATTGTATTGATTGAATGAATATTTACAACTATGAGACAACAGTTTATATAGCCACATTCTCAACTATCTAACTAACTATTGTTGAGCTAGAATGATATATTCAACACATTTGAGTTCCTCTTTCTTCGTCTTGAAGTAGTAAGAAACAAAAGAGTCGCCCAATCCAATTAGCTATGCCGTTTCGATATATGTGCATACAACAAAAGTCACCGACTAAAATAGACAAACACGTAGTGGGCATTACATGCAGTCCCGTCACATTACCTTACGTGCTTCAATTTTCCAAAATCCAACCTTAAGGTAGACCGTCAGTTTCTGATACGACACGAAAACGACACGAAAATAACAGGTTTCGGGTCAACACGATAACTTATCGGGTCATTATCGGGTGACCCGTTAAGAACCTGTTAATAACGGGGTTCTTAACCGGTATACAAGCGGGTAACACGTGGGTAACCTGTTTCGACCCATTAAGAAAAAAATTATAGTTTTGTATTATTATTCTATATAAGTTTAAAAAAAAAATTTAGTCATTATTTATTTTTATTATGAGAGTTCCTTATGTTTATACCATACTTAGGGCCTCCGTATTTAGATCTCGTATAAATACTCGGGGGACTTAAATGTAATTATGTAATAAAGGAAGGGGCAAATATGTAATAAGTGAGGAGTCCTTATTCTATAAAAGGACTCCTCACCCTCACAATTAGGGGAGGCCAATTCCTAGGCCATCAGAGACCTCACTCTCTCCCTCACTCCCCTCACATCTCAGATACATACATAATCAATGTGGACGTAGCCCAAACCTTGGGGTGAACCATGATACATCTTGTGTTATTTACATTACTTGCAGATTCACGGTCGGATTTACGTTGTTCCAAGACCTCCGGTTTTGTGCATCAACATTTGGCGCCGTCTGTGGGAATCGATACGAAAAGTTATGTCGGTTCTCTCTCAATTTTTCATACCACCACCGTGAGTCTGCAAAATCAAAAAAATCCAAAAAACCAAATCTCTCTCTTTCTCCTCTCTCGGTCAGTCATACGCAGAGACCAAAACAAAAAAAAAGTCAGTCTCTTTCTCCTCTCTCAGTCAGTCTCTTTCTCCAACTTCGAAAAGCACAACTTCAAAGTTTTCGAAAGCCCAACAAAGAGAGGGTGGTGAGTCTCTTTCTCCGGAGAAGATCTGCGTCGGCTGAAGATCTGCGTCGACCGAGATCATTTCAGTCAGTCTTTTTCTCCAGCTTTCGAAAGCCCAACAAAGAGAGGGCGGTAAGCACTGGAGCTGTGAAGCCGCTAGTGGCGCTGGTGGCGGAGCAGGGGACGGGCCTGGAGGAGAAGGTGATGGTGGACCTGCCATCTGAGTACGCCCAGTCCAACTTCACTGTCTCTTCCGGGTCGAGCCAGAACCGTACTGACGACCCGAATCTGACTCTCTCTCCCTCCGACGACTTGTTCTTCAAAGGGAAGCTTGTGCCCATCGAGCCGTTGTTGATTGAATTCAACTCAGATACAGGTACCGAGGAGGAACGAGCAGAAGTTGAAGCTGCACGTGAACATATCTACCAAAATCGCTTTAAGGTCCAGCTTAGCAGTGACCTCCTATGGCGTTTTCAGCAGGATTAGCCCGTTTTCAGAGTCGATGGGATTGGGAGCCAACTGATTTGTATTCATATATATTCTCTGATACCTTATCTCATATAGATCTAGCTCTCTCGCTCTAACATGAAAGATCAGGCAATGAAGAAGGTTGAAGGAGATGATCACCATCACAATGGGTACGCCAATCGATGCCTTCCTGCCACGTCGCCATCGTCAAAATTCTGAGGAGTTGAGATCTCCAGTCCAGCTCAAGACTCCGTTTCAGTCAAGGAGGAGAAGAAGATGATGACCATCACCACGGAATCGGCTTTAGCCTCGAATTGATCCACCGTGATTCACCATCATCTCCGTTGTACAATCCGGCAGAGTCTCATTGGCAACGCGTAAGCAACGCCCACATCACCGTGTGACCAACCATTTCGGCAGAAAAGGTTCAGGACTACACGCTACGAGTCCTATAGCGAAAGCCCGTTTAATCTATGTTGCAGGAGAGTATTTGGTGAACATATCGATCAGGATACCGAGTCTTCGTCCTCCTCGTGCCTTTACACCATGAAAATCGTCGACAAGGAGGCTCTGGCGATGAAGAAGAAGGTGCAGAGAACCGAGATGGAGAGGAAGATCCTTAAAATGCTTGACCGCCTGTTCTTGCCCACTCTCTACGCCTAGTTCGAAGCCTCGCATTTCTCCTGCATCGTCATGGAGTACTGCCCCGGCGGTGACCTCCACTCCCTCCGCCACATTCAGTCTCACGAACGCTTCTCCCTCAACTCCGAAAGGTTCTACGGTGCAGAGGTCCTGGTGGCATTGGAATACCTCCACATGCTGAGAATCATCTATAGGGACTTAAAACTTGAGAACGTGCTGGTCAGATTGGACGATCACATCATGCTCTTCGACTTTGAACTCTTACCATGCTCGGACGCAATCCCTGCCAGCTCAACCACCAAGCAAAGAAAAAGAAAGGCCCATCACTCCAACAAAAGCAAAAGCAAAGCAGGAAAGGGAAAGTAAAAGCAAAAGCAAGTAAGTGTGTCTGGAGGTGGAGAGATCAGGTAAAGGAATAGAAAAGAAAAAGAAAAAAGATGGCGTCGTTAGGAGAATATTTCAGAAAGCATAAAAGAGAAAGTAAAAGCAAAAGAAGATAATTGCGGTGGTGATGGCATTATGGGCGTGACCCATTGAGCAGATGGTCAGATTTATTTTTGAAAGATGTAATTTATTTTGTATCTTTCGGAGACATCTGTATAAACCCCATCAGAGGGTAATTAAAAAAAAAAAAAGGGCAACCCCAAAATAATGGGCTGCAATGTTATGTGGAGGGCGAATGCCCATATGCCTAAAAGAGCCAGACCCTTTATTATCACCAACCAAGTGACCAAAAGTACGCCCAGTACTCCACAATTATTCAGCAACCTGCCGCTATTACCACCAACCAGATGATCAAAAGTACGCCCAGTACTCCAAAATTATTCGGCAACCTGCCACTATTACCACCAACCAGGTGATGAAATATACAACCCGTACTCTAATATCATTTGGCAACTAGCCATTCATGCCACCAACCAGGTGATGAAATGTATAACCCGTACTCTAATATCATTTGGCAACTAGCCATTCATGCCACCAACCAGGTGATGAAATGTACAACCCGTACTTTAATATCATTTGGCAACTTGCCACTCATACCACCAACCAGGTGAAGAAGGAACTCATCTTCATGAGCATGAACACTACTCATGTCAATCATACATAAACATTCATGAGCATCACTCATATCAATCATACATAAACATTCATGAGCATCACTCATGTCAACATTTATGAGCATCACTCATGACAACATCCATGAACATCACTCATGTCAATCAACATAAACATTCATGAGCATCACTTATGTCAATCAGCTTCAAAAGCTTCATTTACAGAGCTCTAGCTTCGAAAGCTTCATTTACAAAGCTCTAGTTTCGAAAGCTTCATTTACAAAGCTCTAGCTTCAAAAGCTTCATTTACAGAACTCTAGCTTCAAAAACTTCATTTACAAAAGCTCTAGCTTCAAAAGTTTCATTTACAGAGCTCCAGCTTCAAAGCTTCACTTGCAAAGCTTCACCTACAAAGCTTTAGTACAGGGTATACAAATACCGCATTCGAACAACCGCCACTTCGGCTCATACATGAATTCAATTTGAAGTCTCTAGCCAACAGACTCTATTGACCGAAGACTTGGGGGACTACATTATGTACCATATATTGGGCCTCATGAAAAATACTTGGGGGACTTAGCCCATTATTTATGTATTGAGGAGCGAGCCTTTATTTTATAAAAGGGACTCATTCACCATCATTAAAGAGCATTGCCCCAGTTGAGCAACCACATCGCCGCGAGCATTAACTCTAGCACATTATCCATGTATTGAGGAGCAAGCCCTTATTTTATAAAAGGGACTCCTTCACCATCATTAGAGAGCATCGCCGCCAGCTGAGCAACCGCCTCGCCGCGAGCATTAATTCTAGCACATTATTCATGTATAGAGGAGCGAGCCCTTATTTTATAAAAGGGACTCCCTCACCATCATTAGAAGAGCATCGCTGCCAGCTGAGCAACCGCCTCGACGCGAGCATCAACTCTTAGCCCATTACTTATGTATTGAGGAGCGAGCCCTTATTCTATAAAAGGGACTCCCTCACCTTTAAATGCCACAAGTCGAGCCAACCAAGGCAACATAAACCACGAGCCGAGCAGCCTCATAGCATGTGCTACTTCTAGTTGAGCATCATTTCAGATTGAGCACCGCCTCATATCGAACATCAGTTCAAGACAACATCTAGTTACTTCGGCCCACACATGGACTGAATTTCAAGTCTCCAGCCAAAAGACTCTCTTGACTGAAGACTTGGGGGACTACTGTTTATACCATACTTAGGGCCTCTGTATTTAGATCTCGTACAAATACTCGGGGGACTTGAATGTAATTATGTAATAAAGAAAGGGACAAATATGTAATAAGTGAGGAGTCCTTATTCTATAAAAGGACCCCTCACCCTCATAATTAGGGGAGGCCAATTCCTAGGCCATCAGAGACCTCACTCTCTCCCTCAAAGGCTCTGAATCTCTCTCCCTCACTCCCCTCACATCTCAGATAAATACATAATCAGTGTGGACGTAGTCCAAACCTTGGGGTGAACCACGATACATCTTGTGTTATTTACATTACTTGCATATTCACGGTCGGATTTACGTTGTTTCAAGACCTCCGGTTTTGTGCATCAACACCTTATTATCATTACTAGGATAAATTTTACTTAACATATTGTTGTCCAAAATTAAAATAAACTAATATTGTATTTGTATAGGCAAGAACTAAGAAGACATACATACAAGTATGAAAAATGTGAAAGAATATATAAACACTCGTGATTCATCATTATTCCTCCACGATTAGATAATGGTTACACTTACATTATCGTTTAGATTTTTAAAATCCTCCAAACCTTCATGAATAATGTTTTTTATTTGACGGAAAATTAATAAAATTAATAATAATTATTGTAGAAGTGTAAAAAATGTAAAAAAATAAATACAATCACTCATAGTGACAAACTTTACAACTTTCATGAAGGGGTCAACTTCGAAATCCAACACTATAATTCATAAACCTTAAATTTATATTTAACCGTCGATTGTCATTTACTCTTTATTTTTCTTACTGAATTTCATTTTTAAAATTTTCTTTTTTGAAAACATGATCATATGGCGGATGTAAGAAGATGAACGGTTCAGATCTTTGATATCACGTTTCGATATTTACGGTTAACTGAAATATGAGTCGATGTCATATAGTTTGTAGAAACTTTATAAACATCAAGCAATATTTTCACTAACTGTAAAACTCTAAATATAATATCAACGATCCAAACCGTTCATCTTCCTGCATCCTCTAATAGATCAAGTTTTCAAAAAAGAAAATCTGAAAAAAAAAACAAAATTTGATGAGAACAATGAAGCATAAATGTAAACAACAATCAACGGTTAAATTTTGATCTATGATTTATATGATTATAGTGGCGAATTTCGAAGTTAAGTTCTTCATGAAAGTTGTAAAGCTTGTCATTACGAGCGTTTATAAATTTTTTCTATATTTTTTCTTTTACACTTATACATTAATTAAAAAACTATTAAAGACTTTAGGTAAGTGAAAATATACTTAAAAGAAAAATGTGTTTTATGTTTTGGATGTGACAATATGATATGTATATACTTATTTAGTATTATGTTTTTCATTTGATTATTTATTGGTTTAAAATATATTTTCCTTAACGGGTAACGGGTCGGGTCATATTACCTGTTAATATTATCGGGTCGGGTCATTTTACCCGTTTATTTTAACGGGTGTTACACGATACGATCCGTTAAGATATCGGGTATAACACGAAAACGACACGAACACGGAAAATACAACACGAATGTCAGGTCTACTTAAGGGTGAAATTGCTCTAAGTGATATTCTTAAAACGTAATCGAAACAGTTTTGACAAAGAAAACGTTTTCATATGATGCCAGCCAATCCAGTTTGAGTAGTCAATTTATTATCGTGGTAGGCAGGACCACCAGTGGCGAAGCCACGTGAGGGCGAGGAGTGGCGGCCGCCACTCCCCTCGCCGGGAAACACCACTGGACCCAGCTCTTCGCCCCTCCCCTCGCGCGCGCCTCGCCGGAAATCCCTGGTTCAGCTCCTCTGTTTTTCTGGGCAATCTGCAATCTGCAGATTGCAGTTTAATTTTTTTTTTTAAACCAGGCCAAAACGACGTCGTTTTGGGCTTGGTAAAAAAAATTTAAAAATTGTTATACAAAACGGCGCCGTTTTGTATGTTTGAATTAAAAAAAAAATACAAATGGGGACCGCTTCCGCGTGTCGCCCAAAAACCCTAGTTAGTCAGTCTATTCCCCCACCCAACCCGTTCCCTTTACTTTTGTTTCCTTTCGTGCCGTTCTTCACCAATCAACACAGGAGCTTTAATTTCTGCTCCCCAACATCCCAGTAGCCAGCCAAGCCAACGTGCCTTTACCAATCAACACACACATGAGCTTTAATTTCCGTCCTTCCGTGCCGTTCTTCACCAATCTAAAGGTTAATTTTTTAATTCTTAAATGTATAATCCCTAACCTAATTAATTATTCAATACAAATTTCATTTAATTGGTATAAAATTATATGGTAATGCATTAATATGGTTATTGGTTATTGATTATTGATGTGAATCATATGCTTTTATGATTATTGATATGAAATTATGAAATTATTTTTTAGGGTGAAATTATTGATACGAATTGGGAATTAGAAATTTAACCCAATTGATACGAATTATTGATACAAATTTTTGATATGCTTCTATGATTCTATGATACAAATTTAACCCAATTGATACGAATATGGTTATTGGTTATTAGTACTTTTGATTAATTGAATTGTTGGTTGGTTGGATTAGTTATTATACATACTATAGTAATAGTATAGTCTACTTTAGGATTAAGAGTCTAAGAATTTTTATTTCTTTCCATTTTACAGTTACGTAATGGAACGATACTATAAGAAACAATGCTTAAATCCTCATTCAAACATTTCGGGTGGTCCTTCTCCTTCAAATATTCCGAGTAGTCCTCCTCCTCCTCCTTCAAATATTCCAAGAAGTCCTCCTTCAAATATTCCAAGTAGGTCACAACAAAGTGAAGCCACTGAGTTGGATTTGGATGAAATATTGGCTAATCTTCCTGCAGACCCTGCACATAGACGTCGAATGATTGATTATCCACCTAATTATCGTGAAGCAATTCGTAGACACTATCTCCAAATTGATCCTTGTCAACCTAGAGACCACATCATGCCAAGAAAGGTTAGTGACAATCGATGTTTTATCATTCGTTGGTTTGATAAGTTTAAGTGGTTGGAGTATAGTATATCAAAAAATGCTGCATTTTGCCGTTATTGTTATATTTTCAAATGTGATTTTGATCAAATGGGTAGCAGTGGAAGTGATGTCTTCACTGAGATAGGGTTTACAAATTGGAAGAAAGGACCCGAAAATCTTCGAGTCCATGAGGGAGGTGTTGGAAGTCTTCATAATAAAGCTGTACAACAAGTTAGAGATTTGATGACACAAAAACAACACATTGAAACATTTGTGATTAAGCAAACTGATGAAGCTCGCATTAATTATCGTACTTTATTGAGTGCCTCACTTGAGTGCACAAGATGGTTGTTGGGACAAGGTTTGCCTTTTCGTGGCCACGATGAATCGTTGAAATCAAGCAATAGGGGCAATTATTTGGAGCTTATGCAGTTTCTTTCCAAGCATAATGAACAAGTTAGGAAGGTTGTGTTTGAGAATGCTCCCAAGAATCTTAAGTATACTTCTTCCGATATTCAAAAAGATTTTGTCCGTGCTTGTGCCATTGAAACTGTAGATGCAATCACTAAAGATATGGAAGGTGCATTTTTTTCTCTTTTGGTTGATGGAGCACGTGATTCTTCAACTAAAGAGCAAATGGCGGTGGTATTGCGTTATGTGAACAAAAAAGGAGAAGCAATTGAAAAGTTTTTGGGTGTTCAACATGTCTCCTCTACAACTAGTAGCTCTCTTGAAGAGGCCATTGAGAGATTGTTTGCTACAACAAATTTGAGTATGTCCAAGTTACGAGGACAAGGCTATGATGGAGCTAGCAATATGAAAGGTGAGTTAAACGGTCTTAAAACAAAGATTTTGAACAAATACCCTCAAGCATTTTATATTCATTGCTTTGCACACCAACTCCAACTAGCTCTTGTATTTGTGGCAAAGGAAAATGAGGATGTTGCCAATTTCTTCATCAATGCTAGTAGTTTGGTGAATCTTATTGGATCATCGTGTAAGCGTCGTGATGCATTTAGAAAGAAACAACAAGCACAAATTCAGAAAGCTCTTAATCTTGGTAATCTTGAAACGGGTAAAGGGTTAAATCAAGAAATGAGTCTCATGCGTCCATGTGATACACGGTGGAACTCGCATTATGGTACTATAGTTAGTATTATTGTTATGTTTGAAGCCGTGGTGGAGGTGGTTGAATGGATAAAAAGTGATCGCAACCAAGATAATCTCGGTGAAGCAACTAGGTTATTCAAAGACATACAAACATTTGATTTTGCATTTCACCTTTTCTTGATGAGACTTATATTGGGAATTACAAATGAGTTATCACAAGCATTGCAAAAGAAAGATCAAGATATTGTGAATGCGATGGCATTAGTGGAAGTATGCAAGCAAAGACTACAATCCTTGAGAGATGATGACTTTGGAGACTTGCTTCAAGATGTAGAAAAGTTTTGTGAGGAGCATGATATTATCGTTCCTAACATGGAGGATTTGCATTTCGTACCTGGAAAATCAAGGCGTAAAGCTCAAAAAATCACAAACTTCCATTACTATCGTGTGAACCTCTATTTTCAAGTCCTTGATATGCAACTAAAGGAGTTGAATGATCGCTTCAATGAGGTAAACACCGAGTTACTTCTTTGTATGGCATGTTTGAGTCCGGTGAATAATTTTGCATCTTTTGACAAAGCAAAAATTGTTCGTTTAGCCCAACTTTATCCTCAAGATTTTGATCGTATGGACCTTATGAATCTTCCAATTCAACTTGATAATTACATTCATGATATGAAGATTACATTCATGATATGAAGATGCATAGTGAGTTTTCATCATTGAGAGGAATTAGTGATCTTGCAAAAGAGTTAGTGAAGACCGGAAGGTGTGAAAGCTATATGTTAGTGTATAAACTTCTTACATTGGCTTTGGTGTTACCGGTTGCAACCGCTTTGGTGGAGAGAGCTTTTTCTGCCATGAAGATTGTGAAAACACCATTGCGTAACAAAATGGGAGATCAATGGTTGAGTGATAGCATGCTTGTTTACATTGAGAAAGATGTATTTGCTTTTATTGATAATAAGCCTATTATGCGACGTTTTCATGACATGAAACATCGCCGGCAACAATTGTAATTTGTTTGTATTAATTAATTATGGAAGACATTACTATATAAAAATATTTAGTTGTTGCCATTTTTCTTTAACCTTGCATTCTTTAAGTTCGCCCCTCCCCCCGAGAAATCCTGGCTTCGCCACTGAGGACCACACTACTATTTCTTTCAGGTGCTGTGTGAAAATGAAAAAGTTAGCATCCTTGCCGGATCTTTTTTGTGAGGATTTTGAGAATCCTCAAATCACATCTGTTTATCGTACATCGTACGGTCATAAATTATTATAAATTTTTTTTTATGTACGATGACCGAATTGAAATGCATCATGAATATATTTAATTAATTAATCATTTTTATGTACTTTTTCTTGGGTACTTTGACTTTGTAGCGGTCGTGGTTGAATACGATTCACCGTACGATTTCTTGCTAAGAAGATTATCAACTTGTGATTAAATTAAATCATCAACTATTATATTTGCCTTGAGCCCAAGTATTAGAGTTACGATTATAATCTGGACAATTGGGTCTGGCATTGCTCATCAAGAAATTGGTCTGTTGAAAACTTGAAAGTGAAAGACGAAAAGAGGCAAAACAAGATGTCGTCGTGTAATTAGTTTGTAATACTATCATTTAGACATTTAGTTGCATGTAAATTCTTTCAATCTGGCTAGTGAGAACCGTATATCCTTAGTAATAATGTAAGTTGCAAAAAATGGTGTACCACTTGGTCAGGACTCGAGGACATACCTCATGGGAGTACCTCATCTTCAATAAGTTGTAATTGACGTGGTTTTAGAGTACAAACTTACTATAATAATTGCTCATTTTCTTAAAAACTGACTATTTAGAAATTATTTTTGCAAAAAATAGTTAAATTATACATAATCCATGTATAAAACAAATAGATAGTTTTGATACCAAGTAATATTTGCACGTCCATTTATTTAATGTTGTGAATAACTACACGATCTTCTACTTGATTGAAGCTATTGCAAAATACAATCTTGTGATGATTAATAAATGAATACTTTCAATTAGGCCATAGTAAAACTACGTTAATCACATATAAATAAGGTAAATACAAGTATTGAGTATTAATTAGTATTAATTAATTCTGGCCAAGAACGAGCTTTAGAGAGTGAAAACTACTTAGAAATTATAAACAAAGAAAAAGGAAAAAAGCTCTTTGTACGAAAATAGTAAATTCCGACCCTCTCATGGAAAAATTGGTCGTCAACTGCGACTGCTTCCGCTACGAGTACTCCCTGGAGAAATGCGAAACATACTTTGTTTTGGGCCCCATTTGTCCTCTTCTCATCAATCATGCATGCCTGCCCAGATGGACTCAGAAGCTTCTCACGTGCGTTTTATTAGAAAAGTATTCTCATTGAGTTGAATAGTCAGAGTACATTTGGTATTTATACAAAGAGCTACATTTGACAGCTCATCAAAACTAACCTATAACTATTCAATAACAAACTAACTGTCCAATTACAACTAATCACTATCCTTAATACGTTTATTAGGTATAATTGAGAACCTTTACTCATGCGATCAATGCATATGTGACGTCTCTTTTGTACCTCCCTCAGTTATGAGGTTGTTGTCTTTGTACTGTGTCCGTTTGGACTTTGTTATATAAGTCCTCCTTGACCAAAAAAAAAATACGTTTGACTCACTCAGATTTTGAAACTCACTCGGATTTTGAAACCTAATTTCCATATATATGCATATATTTATATAGATATATATATATGTGTGTGTGTGTGTATGTACGTAGAAAGATAGTTAAGCATCAATCTGAATCCTATCTGTTTTAGACAGTAAAACCGAAAACCGAAAACTAAATTTAAACTTGATTTCCAGAAATGAAGTTCGGGAAGGAATTTTCTGCACAAATGGTGCCGGAATGGAAAGACGCATACATGGATTACGACTATCTAAAATCCCTCTTAAAAGAAATTCAAGTCTGCAAGCAAAGAAACAACCCCGACCCACAGGCCGCCGCCTCGCCCCGCAGCTACGGCCTAAAGCGCAGGCTCACGTTGTACAGAGCCTTCAGCGGTCTGACCAAAAGTAGGCACACCCAGCAGCCCGCCAGCCCGTCTTCCACCTCCGACATTGAGAGCCAGGCCATTCTTGTCAATTCCGTCAACGAAAACGGCTCTGAGAGCTACCAGACGATGTTTCTGATGGCGGCGGAGGAAGGCGGAGTTCAGGAGCTGGAGTACTTCAAGAGGCTTGACGACGAGTTCAATAAAGTGGACAAGTTTTATAGGTCGAAGGTTGACGAGGTGATGAAGGAAGCTGCGGTTCTTAACAAGCAAATGGACGCTTTGATTGCGTTTCGGATCAAAGTGGAGAACCCTCAGAGAACGTTTGATTGGTCAGGGGAGATGACTCGCCTTGCTTCCGATGTTGCCACGTCTACAGCTGCATTGGCTGCAGCCACCCCACGCAGTGCCAGAGCAAGCAGTAAGTATACTCATAAGCACTTCTGCTAGAAGTGCTTAAAAACATGTTAGAAATTTTATTGAAAATTGGAAGCAGTAATTGCTAATATTGTGTTTACGTCTAAAATTGCGTCGTTTAACATTGCGATTTGCGAGCAGGGCGGGTACTGGCTATGGATGCGATTGAAGAGAGCGGATTAAACAGTTCGGGTGACGAAGAAAAAGAAGACAAAAGGAGTGGAGACGTTGAGATGAAGGTGAAGAAGCCGGAGAGCTTGAGAGGCACTAGGCCTACGCCACTGGATATACTGGACCAGGTGACAATGAATCACATGGCTGAGACGCCGCGTTCCACCATCAAAGGCTTCCTCAACGTGGCTCCACATACGGAGCTCAAGTTCAGCAGGGCTAATCTCAGCAAAGTTGAACAACAGCTCAGGCGCGCTTTCATTGAATTTTACCAGAAACTTCGGCTTCTGAAGAGCTACGGGTAAAGATATAACGACTTTGGGGCACCTAATTTGGTTGGTTTTCCTTCTGTTTTCTTGACTGTGAAGCTAACTTTGTTATCCGCGAATGAAACAGATTTTTGAATACGTTGGCTTTCTCAAAGATCATGAAGAAATACGATAAGGTGGCTTCAAGAGATGCATCAAAATCTTACATGAACATGGTGGATAACTCGTACCTTGGCAGCTCCGACGAGGTGAGGATTCTTCATGCGTGACGCTAAAGAGAGGAAAGATTTTTCTGTTCATAGTTTTAATTTCTTCATGGAATTTGCCACTACTGCAGATTACCAAGCTTATGGAAAGGGTTGAAACTACGTTCATCAAGCATTTCTCGAACTCCAATCGCCGAAAAGGAATGGCGGTCTTGAGACCAAAACCGAGGGTAGAAAGACATCGGACAACATTCGCTCTGGGTAAGGTCTCTAGCTTAATAAGTATGGTAAAATTTCTTTCACTGAACAACGACAATTTCGGCATCAATTTCTTTCGTCTGAATCTGTTTACTCAAAAACCTTCAGGTTGCTTTGCTGGCTGCACAGCTGCCCTCATATTAGCCCTTGTATTGATCATTCGTGCTCGAAATATTATGGATAATCCGGAGAGAAGTAAATACATGGAAAACATGTTTCCTCTATACAGGTGACTAACCCTATGCTTTTCTATTCATTCTAAGTTTCCGAAAAAAAGGGATAATACTGAATTTTTCGTGACATGTTATTCTTCGTTGCAGCTTGTTCGGATTCATAGTTCTCCACATGCTTATGTATGCCGGAAATATATACTTTTGGCGGCGGTTCAGAGTCAATTACTCTTTCATATTCGGTTTCAAGCAAGGAACCGAGTTGGGATACAGAGAGGTCCTCCTTCTGAGTTCTGGTCTGGCAATGTTAGCACTAGCCTCTGTGCTCGCAAATCTTGACATGGAGATGGACCCGAAAACCAATGATTACAAAGCGCTAACCGAGCTTCTCCCACTCTTCTTGCTCCTGGTAAGATCATATTTTCAGTTGAACTATTTAATTTCGGCTGCATTGGCTCATCAAACATCTAGAGATTATATACTGAAACTAAATTCTTCTTATGCAGCTTGTGATTGTGATATTATTATGCCCCTTCAACATCATATATCGCTCGAGTCGCTACTTCTTCCTGGTTTGTGTGTTCCACTGCATCTGTGCTCCTCTCTATAAGGTAAAATTCCACTGCAGACACCTTGATTATTCGAGTTAAAAACTGTAAAATGTAACTCGGTTGGACGTTCTAATAGAAGTTTTAATTCCTTTACAGGTCACACTCCCGGATTTCTTCTTGGCAGATCAGTTAACTAGCCAGGTGCAAGCCTTTAGAAGTCTGCCATTCTACATTTGCTATTATGGCGGGGGAGACTACAAAGTCAGAAAAACAACTTGCAGATCAGATGACGTCTTCAAAATTTTTACTTTCATCGTGGCGTGCGTTCCATATTGGTCCCGCCTCCTTCAGTGCATCCGCCGTTTGGTTGAAGAGAAAGATCCAATGCAAGGTTACAATGGACTGAAATATTTCTTCACCATCGTAGCTGTCAGCATGAGAATAGCCTACACTCATAACAACGACGTGAACTGGAAAATTCTTGCTGGGATTTTCTCAGTTGTTGCAGCTATCTATGGAACATACTGGGATCTTGTCGTGGACTGGGGACTTCTGCAACGCCGCTCCAAGAATCGATGGTTGAGAGACAAACTCTTGGTCCCTTACAAAAGCGTATACTTCATAGCCATGGTGAGTGCTCTTGATTAGTGGTTCAGATTCACAGTATGACAGTATAAGTTTTACTAGCGATTTATACAATGATTAAAACATTGCAGGTGTTGAATGTGCTGCTGAGATTTGCCTGGCTGCAGACAGTTTTGAATTTCAGTGTCTCCTTCATGCATACACAGACAATGATCTCGGTTGTGGCGAGCTTGGAGATAATTCGTCGAGGGATATGGAGTTTTTTCCGGTTGGAGAACGAGCATCTCAACAATGTCGGAAAGTACAGAGCATTCAAGTCAGTGCCACTGCCCTTCAACTATGATGAAGACGAATGCAAAGATGAGTAGGCAAAGCAAATCGCAAACATCTCAAATTGTCTACAGGCTGCTGAAACTTTTCTTCTTTTTCCTCCCCCTTTTCCCTTCATTTATTGCTGAATGCAGAGTTGCATCTGTAGTTCTTTTTTTTTCCTTTGATTTTTTGGGAAATTTGTATATGGAATTCGTTACATTTTACGTAATGTAATCGCCTTGAAAAAATTATACTCCTATGACTGATTAACAGATCGAAAAATTGATGCACTCGTCAATACAACTTTCGCTATATGCAATTTCTTATAAACCAGAACCAGAGAATTTTTTTCAGGATCAACAACGAACAAGGCGATTCCATATGTACAATTACGAAATGAGCCTACATATGTTAATTGTGAATTCTCCACAATTAACCACAGATCGTACGTTTGTTCTTGGTTTGCTGCTTCATTATACTCGGGTGCATGAATGGAGCGAGACTGTGTCATGTTTAGTCATCCTTGTCAGCGTCCTCATCGTAGTAACTGAAAGGAAGAGGGACTGACTTGAAAGCGCGGTACTGGCCTACATTGTTCAAGTGCTCGTTCTCTAACCTGATTAAATTGTACATGTTAATCTCTCAAGCATAAGTTGCTTAAAGGATGCAACGACTGAAGACAAAAACAGTAAAAAGTCTCAATGTTGAATTTCAGGAGAAAAATATACCTGAAGAAGCTCCAAATGCCACGACGAATGACCTCTAGGAAGGCGATGACAGTTGTTATTGTCACTTTATTAACGGTACGCAATTTAAATTCCAACACCAACTGCATCCAAGCAAGTCTCAATACTACATTCAAGACCTGTAATGGATTTCCATAAACATATTGTGAATTAATAGTAGAAGTTGCAACATAGAACCCCATAACTCTCGAATTCAGTCACTTTAACCTTACCATGGCTGCAAAGTATACGATCTTGTGTGGAACTACAAGTCTATCTCTCAAATACTTGTTCTTTGATGTCTTTCGCAGAAGGCCCCAGTCCATTACAATGTCCCAATACGTATTCATTGTTGTTGCGACAGCTGAGCTAATCAAAGCTAACACCATCCAGGATGTCTTTCCCTTTTCCATTTCATAAACAGTTCGTATAATAACTGCAACGATTGTTGATAAGTACTTTAAACCATTGAAAATGTACTTCACATCCTTCTCATCACAGAATCGACGAATGCACTGCAAGACAAGATACACTACATTTAAGTGCATCTTTCCACACAGAAGACGTGATCTTCCAGAGATTATACGAAATTATAAGCTAGAATACAAGTGATACTATCCATCTCCATATTCATTTTCATTGTGAATAAGAGTGGCACACGCCTTTGAAAACACTAGAAAGTGAAAAATGTAATGAGACCTGTAGGAAGCGCATCCAAAATGGTACGACAGCAATAATGAAATATAACGTATTGTAGAGACCATGACTACGGCACTTGCTTTGCCTCCTTGAAGATTCTCCCAAACCGTAGTAGCAAACGTATAACACAAAACTCCTCAGGGCTTGCACCTGAGATCAGACAAAGGCAAAGAGCCTACTCAAAACAGAGTTGGGAGTATTTACTACTTAATACCAATAAAGTTATAAGGGGGCTTTTATACCTGGCTTGTAAGCTGATCTGCCAAGAAAAAATCTGGAAATGTCTCCTGAAAATTTGAAAACAATCAAGAAATCATGCTATTTAGCTATATCGTCTACTTAAATATCCAAATTGTTATCCCATGCATTACCGGGTAAAGAGGGGCGCATGTGCAGTGGAATAAGGATCGAATGAAGAAGAAACGACTTGAATGGTATATAATTTTGAAAGGGCAGAAGGTGATGGCAAGGACCAACTGCACAGAGAAAGGTAACACACATCATTTGCACAAACTGAGGAAGTTCTACAACAGAGGACCAGGCTATAGTTCATGGAAAAGGTCATGCAGCAGAAATCAATTGTGATAATCAAGTTCAAGGGACGCCACAATAGATACTCTAGCACTTCATAAATCTTACAGCAAGTAAGCCCAAGGGAACCAATTCTGTCACTGTCTTGTATTTTTCAGCACTCAAGTCCAAGTGTAAGTTTGCCAGGAAACCACCCAATGAAAGTACTGCAAGACCAGTGGCAAGGAGAAAAACTTCACGGTAGCCCAGCTCCGTTCCTTTCTTGAAACCAAATATAAAGGCATAGTTGACCCGATAACACCTCCAGAAATATATATCTGCAGCATACATGAGCATATGCAGAATGATGTATCCAAATAAACTGCAAGAAAACCCACTTGCATATTAGAGAAAAGACAGGACAAATGAATTAAGATAAATTTTTGTAATTGAATACCAGAGGGTTAGCGGTCACCTGTAAAGTGGGAAAATGTTTTCCACGTACTCTGCACCCTCCTCCTTATCCAGTAGTTTTCGAGCTTCAATGCTTAAAACAATAGCTACCAGTAGTGCAATTGAGCAGCCAGAAAAGAAACCTGAAAGTTAAAACGAACAACAACAACAACAACAACAAAGCCTGAAAGTTAAAACGAAATAAGAATTAAATTATTTTCTTTAACAGAGAACTAGGAATTAACAATTGGAGACTCCATGACATTGCTACATGTTGTAACGGTCATATTTCTAGAAAAAGGTGGAGCAAAAAGGTTAATTGGCACTGTTACTACTCTTACCGGAGAAGAATGTTACACTGTGCCCTTCTCTTTTAGCTTTTGGCCTCAGTGACTTCATACCTTCCCTGCGATTTGAGTTTGAAAATTTTTGTATGAAGGTAGTCTCCACTCTCTCCAACAGGTTAGTGACCTATAAAGAAATAAAAATGAATCGATAACTTACAAATATACACCTCTTCAACATGTTTACAGGAAGAAATGATTAGAACTTGAAGATCAACAAAGCAATAGAATTCTGAATGCTGAAATGATTAACAATAGAAAAACAAGAAATACATCTGACAAACCTCATCAGAACTGCCGACATTAGAGTTGTCTACTATTAGCATGTATGATCTGGCCGCTCTCCTTGATGCAATCTGTGTTATTAGAATGGATTTTTCGTCACAACACTTTGCTTAAATTCAAATTGAGAATATGGAACTCAAAATTTTGACACATTTTGGTTTGAAGTGCATGTCTTACCTTCTCATATTTTTTCATAATCTTCGAAAATGCTGAGAGGTTCATAAAACTGGTTCACCATTTGCAAAAGTGTAAGTACATAATACTGAGTGACAACCCAAAATGCAAGAGCATGCATCCAAAGTGGAAGGTATGCTGACGCAATTACTATTTATCACCTGTAGTGCTTTAGCAGTTGAAGCTGGTGGTAAAATTGAATGAACGCAGCTCTTAAACGTTCTTCCACTCTCTTCAGCTCCTCTTTATCAAAGCTCAACTCTTCTTCCCTAGAGTCCTTGAAAACACCTTTTATGGTGGATATTGGAGATTCAAGCGTATTGGTAATCCTCACATGCTCAAGAACCTCCATAGGATCTTCTTTTTGGGTATAGGTTTTCAATAACTCTCTTCCATCGCTACTAGAATTCTTGACATGGTTCGGATTGACTTCTGAACCACCAGTGCTTGGTTCTCGTCGATGCTCCTCATTTACTTGCAATCCAGATGTCAAACCAGTAGGCTCATTTCCTACACATTTGGCAGGAAACTTGAATTTGTAAGAATTAATTAAAGTCAACCAAAGCTTCATAATTAACCACTCTCAATTAAGTGTATCATCTATTAATATGCTTGCACTGCATGTATTATATATATATATATATATATATATATCCACATATAACACAAAACAAATTGATCATATATCTCCACTTACCTAAGTTGTCATCTGCACTTGACTTATTACTTGTCAGGTGTACTGCCGAATTGTTATGTCTCTTTGAACGAGAGCCGTATTGATCAAGCTTCTTGACTTTTAATCTCAGTGCAACCAAAGCCTCCATTTGCTTATCCAGATTATTTGCTTCTTTCTTCACCTCCTCCACTTTATCATTATAAAAGGTATTGACTTTGTTGAGCTCTTGATCGAGTTTTCGGAAAAATGTCGCCTCAATATCTCCTCCTTCTTCGGATTGCCTCAGAAACTTGGTCTTGTAAACCTCTCTGCAACCGTCTCCGTGCAATGTGTTGACATCGATTACTTGGTCCTCGATATCTCCGTTGCTCCGGAGACTGCCAGATTGTAGCTCAATCCCACTGATGGTTCTGTCAGGGGGAGAACGTCTCCGCTCAAAGTCTTTGGAGGGTGTTACGGAGTGCTTGTTTCGCTTGTATTCTCTGAGCTCCCTTAGTATCCTCTTGAGACCATTGTAATCCATGTAGGCTTCTGCCCACTCAGGCACCATTTGTTTCTTGAAATCTTTCCCGAATTTCATCTTGATGTTGGGTTGTAAGTAATTGCTTATGGTTACATAAAACTGTTGAAAGTTCTGAACTTTCAGCTACCCCAAGTTCTGAACTCCAATTCCCTGCAAATAATAGCTGGTTTCTTAGAGAAAAACAATATCCAAAACCAAAACCAAAACCAACAAAAGTTATGAGAAGCTTGAGCAATCAACTATGAATTAATCTGTAGATTACCCTGTTTTACTAAACCAAATGGAAATTAACGAAGAACAAAAGATGGGTTTTTTTTTTTCTTTCTCAGAGACCCATCTCCTCGAAACTGCCAGTTGAGCTCCTCTTTCTTCGTCTTGAAGTAGTAAGAAACAAAAGAGTCGCCCAATCCAAATAGCTATGCCGCTTCGATATATGTGCATACAACAAAAGTCACCGACTAAAATACACAAACACGTAGTGGGCATTACATGCAGTCCCGTGACATTACCTTACGTGCTTCAATTTTCCAAAATCCAACCTCACACAGCGAATGGAAGTCGTGTTTATTAGCTGGGTCTGGATTTTGCTGGGTTGGAGTGCAACGCAAGCAAATGACACTTCAGAATGCGGATAAAAATACACCACTTTTGACACGCGTCGCCATTGGAGCCTGAAACTACTGCTGAGAATCGAGGCCACCGCGATTGATGGTGGTGACGTTCCCTCCGCCGACTCTTGAGCAGCTTCATTTTCAACCGCCATTTGCTTCGACTGTAATTTAACAGAGGCACTGGCGGCTGATGGGCCTCTGAGAGGCCGCCTCTCTATGATATTATGGAAGATGGGTTGGACTAGCCTGGCCCAGATTGTTCTGTGTAGTTGTTTTCAGCTTCATATCAGCCCAAGGTTGCGGATCGTAACACCAAACATTAAGTACTCAGATAGATACCTAGGCCATCTTCGATCGAAGGAGTTATATATATAGTCCCGTCCAGATAGACCTAGGCCGTCTTTCACAGAGTCTGTAATTTTGTTCTTTTGGTGTTTTGAAATCATCAAGTGTTTTGATTAACTTACCATGTAAAGTTGGAATATATACTTTTTTCTAATGCCAAAATCACTGTGTCTATCATTATTCGACATAAATAAAAAATACAAATGTTATGTTTGTCGATTAAATTGTTTATAACTTAAATTGTGGTTAGCGAAACTGAGTAACACGTATTCATTAAATTAAAATTTTATAAGTCGCACGTGATTAAGAAAGATTTTTCGCAAGTGCATCGTAGAGACCAGGCCATAAAGGTCATATTCTAGAAGCCTTGTTCTAAAATGCACTAAACAAGTGAATTTCCTTCCAAATGCATTGCATTTTGTCATTTTCAACTCTCAAGTCTAATTTTATAGTGAATTCTTAATAAATTCAGACTAAACTATATCAACAAAACTCTGATTGTTAAACAAAAATGTATGAAAACCTTCTAATCAAAACTGAACATAAATAAAAATAAAAGGTAATTTAATAATTTATTGAACACAAATTTAACTATTTTTTATATGAACCTTACAACCAACAAGTGATGATAACAGGTTTCGTTTGGAAATTCAATCTCTCGCCACATTACTTTCTTCCCTTTCATTCTATCTCTCTATTTTCTTCTTCCATTGTCAACGTTACAGATCGGGGTCGGGTTTGGGTGGGATGGGTCTCATAGGACGGGTCGTGTGGGAACAAGATCATGAGTGGTTTGAAGGAGGGGGTGGTGGATCGAATTGTGGAGGTTAGGTCGTAGAGAGTGGGCTAGGTAGGTGGTGGAGGGGTGTGCGTGTGTGATATTGGATGAGGCCACCGCTTAGACGGGTTTCACTGGGCACCGTTTGACATAGGTGACGGGGGTGGAGTGGTGATATATTGTGGTTTTTTTTTTTTTTTTTTTTTAAGCAGTTAGGGATTTTATAAATTAAAAAATAAATGAATGCACTCATAATCCAATGAATTGAGTGGCAAAAATTAAAAATTGGCACACACATCAAGCTTAAAAACACGAGTATGGCAGTAGATGTAATAGAAATAGGCTAGAAGGCTTTCCCCAGAGAGGCCACAAAGGATTTTCACACTCGTATCGCGTGTGCCAGTTAGCTAGTCTAAAATAACCATAATGCTAAGAATAATGATACGAAAATTAAAATTTTAAACTAAATGATGTGTCACCAGTGTAAAATAAGCGTGTTAATCAACAATTAAATAACAATACAATTAAAACAACCACATTATTTGGTTTACAAAGTTTTATTTTAAACTGTTATTGTCCCGAACCCATTGTTAATAATTTCGATTTGGGGACTCACATAATTAATTCCATTATTGGTTGGGCTTTTGTTTATGTTAAATATATTTGGCATAAATTTAAAAGAAAACTAATGAAAAGGGCTTGAAAACTTTGAGTTTTAATGATAAGGAAAAAATAAAGGGTAAAGTGAATAGTACTAGGATTGACTTTTTAGTGTAAAAATGTGGTTTTTCGTTAAAGTAAACAGTACCGGAAGCTTTTCGTTAAAGTTCCCTAAATTTAATTTTGAAAGTTCAACTGTATTAAAATAATAATAATAAATTTCAACCAAAGCAAGCTGCATGCGCAATCCGCCTGCCACGTTTGGCCTGTTGAAGACGAAACGAAACCAGGCGAAACCCCTCCTCATTTCTACGGCCTTAACCACCACGCCGAAACAATACGGAGACTCTTCCCACTTCCCAGAATCCCAGTCCACCTCCCTCCCTCCCCTCTCTCTCTCTCTCTCTCTCTCTCTCTCTCTCTCTCTGCAACTGCACTCGTTTAATGAAATACGAACCGAGAGATAACCATGGCATGCTCGAATCCAATCGAGATATCATAATTTATGAATGGATTTGAGAGAATCCAAAAGCAGGAGGCGACTTTCACCGCAACCGAACCCCGCGGGCCGTAATAAACCCGTCTCAGCCGATCGGGTCGCCCCGTCGACGTCCCGGCTGATGACTCCGATGAATCTGACCAAGATACTAGCTGTTCTATTGGTCTCTCTCCCGGTTCTCGTCACCCTCTCTCTCGTTCTTCAAAACTCGCCTTCCAATCAAATCAAAGGCTTCGCCGACGCCAGAATTATCGAAAGACTCGTTCAAAATGACACGTCATCTTCGTCCAGCTCAGGTAATATATGAGTAAGATTCAGTATTGTTCAAACAGCCTTACTTATTGTTTGGTTACCGAGAAAAATGCAGGGAAAGTTCAACAATGAATTTCATACGTTGAATTCGTAATTTTAGATTTTCTGCATGCAAGATTGGTAATCTGGTTCTGGTGTGGAATTGGGTGACGATCAAAGTTCGATCTTTCTAATTATTTTGCTCTGATTTTACAGTAGATGGTTTCTCAGATCATACTCACATGCCCAAAGACGAGCTACATGATGGACTAATTGCTCCTGGATTTGATGAAGGTTCTTGCTTGAGCAGATATCAATCCAATTTCTACAGAAAAATTTCACCCCACAAACCATCTTCTCATCTTCTCTCCAGACTCAGAGGTTATGAAGATCTCCACAAGAGATGTGGGCCCCACACCAAACCCTACAACAAAACCCTAGAGCAACTCAACTCCAGTGACCCTATCACTGCCATTGATAGTTCAGAAGAGTGCAAGTATGTGGTTTGGATATCTTACAGTGGCTTGGGGAACAAGATACTCACCATATCCTCTGCTTTCCTCTATGCCTTGCTCACGAACAGAGTCCTTCTCGTGGACCCTGGAAAGGACATGGCCGACCTCTTCTGCGAGCCCTTCCCTGAAAACTCATGGCTGTTGCCTAACGACTTCCCTGTTAAAGACCGCTTTGACGCGTTGGATCAGAAATCTCCTTATTGCTACGGAAACATTCTGAAATCAAAGAATAATAAGATCGCAAACGCTTCGGCATCATTTTTGTATCTTCATCTGGCTCATGATTATGATGATCAAGATAGGCTCTTTTTCTGCGATGAAGAACAAAGTCTGATCGAGAAAGTTCCTTGGCTGATTATGAGAACAGATAACTACTTTGTTCCATCGCTTTTCTTGATGCCGTCTTTCGAGCAAGAACTCGAAAAGCTTTTCCCGGAAAAGGAAACTGTTTTCCACCACTTGGGTAGGTATCTTTTCCAACCTTCAAATCATGTATGGGGGTTGATCACAAGATACTACCAAGCTCACTTAGCAAAGGTAGATGAGAGGATTGGGATTCAAGTTCGAACTTTCGAGGCAGGGCCTAGCCCGCTTCGGCATGTGATGAACCAAATCTATGCATGCGCTTTCAAGGAGAAACTGCTTCCTCAAGTGGATAGGAAGAAACCAATCGTCACAGCTGCATCAGGAATACCGAAACTTAAGTCGGTTTTAATTACTTCTTTGACCTCAGGGTACTCTGAGGATTTGAGGAATATGTACTGGGAACATCCGACTGTGAATGGGGACACAATCGGGGTTTTCCAGCCGAGTCACGAAGGGCATCAGCAGACGGATAAGAATCTGCACGACCGGAAAGCTTGGGCTGAAATGTACCTGCTTAGTTTGTGTGATGTGTTGGTCACAAGTGCATGGTCGACTTTCGGGTACGTGGCTCAAGGTCTGGGAGGTCTTAAACCGTGGATTCTGTACAAGCCGGAGAATCAGACGACACCTGATCCACCTTGCGGTCAGGTCATGTCGATGGAGCCATGCTTCCATGCTCCACCGTTTTATGACTGCAAGGCGAAGAAAGGAGTAGATACGGGTGCACTTGTGCCTCATGTGAGACACTGTGAGGATATGAGTTGGGGACTCAAGCTAGTGGATAGTCATGAATCTCATGGCCAGTTGTAGCTGTTTTTTCTTAAATGTAATGCGAGATAGTAATTCTTTTGGGCACCATTGTTGATATAGTCAATTTTTTCCTTCTTATGTCCCTTTCTCTTTTGAAAAAAATTACAAAGAAGATCCTTCGCGAATCTTTTAGTGAATGCATGTATCAAACTATATTCTAGATAGTACAATCTATCGAATGCTTCATTTGAAAAAACTTTTAAAATGACTGAAAGCGTTTTTTATGAAAGTGCTTTTGCAACCAATTCTTAGTGAAAAGCAAGTAGATTCTACTTTAAGTGTTTCTTGCAGGACACACTCTTTTTGGTAATCATGCAGGTTTGGAAACCAAAAACGATTTCAATCGTTTTAAAAGTACTTCCAAACGAGCCCAAAAATTACTAAACCAATCACACGCATGATCATACTAACGTCCTAAATTGGTAAATTCATAGGTCCTATTTAGACATGGTTTCAATATGGTCCCTGACGTTCGTAAACTCCGCACATTGAAAATCGATCAATGTCATTGCATTCCAAGTTAAAAGGCTGCTCAATGTTTTTTGCTTGCGCCATTGCAACTACAGTTTAACTCAGACAGCATTCAGCATGGAAAATTCTAGTGCAACAAAGTTCTGTTACTTGCCATTTTACCCAAAAGAAAGTTACCATAAACATGCTTCTGAATCATATAACTAAACTGGACTTCTTCATTTGCCTTGATGGAAAAATATAAAAATATTATTAAAAAAGATGTTGACAGAGAGAGAGAGAGAGAGAGAGAGAGAGAGATATAGCATTCATCAGTCATTAAGCATAATGCCTACAATATCAAAGCAGTATCTAACTAGAAAACTCATACATATGGCCAAAGTTGCAGACTTGCTCATCAGAAAATCAAAGGTCTTAATTCTTTCTGCCTTCGCACAAGATAATGTGGTAACCATGCCTGCACAAGTATCCAAACAACAACAAAATATGAACCAAACTGTGTCTCTAAATTCTGCACAAGTATAATATCACACTTCAAACTTAATGGCATCTTATAGCATCTAATCCAAAACCAAAATGAAAGGATTGGGCAGGAATCATACTGATAATTGAATGCTAAATCGACAATAGAACGTGTTTCGTTGCAGGTTTAGTGCCGATTGGTGAAAAAGTTTTATTTTAGTTTCAAGAATTGCTCAAGTTCTATGAGAAATGCCAAGGAGACTCTCAGAGTGGGACTCTCCATAGACTCTCTTTCACCTCACGGTTTAAAGTTAATTCATGTGTCAACATTATAAAACATTGTGCCAAACACCTGAGCTGAGATAGAGTTCGTAGAGAGTCTCCTTAGCATTTCTCAAGTTCTATTGATAAATATGAAATGAGTGATAAGAATTGCAGCCAAGCACTGCACAATCAACAAGCAATCTGATGTGACCTAAAACATGAGTTTATTGACTATAATCCAATCCAAAATCAAACAACACACGTATATCTATTCCTAATCAGCTGCGTAAACAGGTGACAGGACTAATCTAACCAATCAGCCAAAAGGAGTAGCAGATAAAAAACTGAAAGATTGAAACTTTGGAAACACATACGTCGATTTGAAAGGCGCACTGGTTGCCCCAATTGGAGTAGCGAAAGCAACATCCTGAAAAGGTCCTGCCATCTTCCCGCGAGGGAACCACCCAAGATCCCCGCCTTTCTTCCCCGACGGGCACTCGGAGTACTCCGCCGCCAGTTTCGCGAACTCCGGCTGAGGGACTTTGTCGCCGTTTTCGAGCCATCCGTCCTGCAGCTTCTTGTAGGCTTCGTTGATTTTGCCCTGCTTTTCACAAAGTATGTGCCTTGCTTTCACATAAGTGCAGGTGCCTAGCCCATCGGCGGCCTTCCCGGATTTTCCTTTTCCTTTTCCTCCACCGTCGTCGCTGCCGCCCGCCGCCTTTCCCTTCCCCTTTCCTCCTGCCTTCGCATCCTTCCCCATCTCTTTGACTAATTTATCCTATAAAATTACCGTTTAACCAAAATTAACACACAAATTAACAAAACCCACAAACATATTTCACAAATGAAATCTTAATTCTAACCGATTGGAGGTCGGAGTGATCTTCTGGGTTTTGGGTTTCAGTTCAACTGTGACTGAGGATATGCTCTCCCTTGGTGCCAAGACGACGGCCTGGACTTTGCAGATTTCGCAGACTAAAGAGAGAAAGTAGTTGGTTAGGATTTGCCCTCCAATTTGTGACATATTACTATTTGCCCCTATTAGTTTGGACCTTGTGTAAAAAAGAATGGGCCCATATTTTGTTTGGTTTATTCTAGCTGAGCCTCAGAGTATTTATCAAAAATTGGACTCCAAAAACATGTCAACAATTAAACAGACGGTTGAGATTTAACTAAATTTCAATTAAACCTCATTTGTTCATTCATAAAAAAATAAAAAAAAATAAAAAAAAAAAAGCGTGAGAGAGAATTTTCATTTTTTGGAATGGGCATTTACCTGTTGTATATTGTGGAAAAGTTGGTGATGTAATTGATCAGATTGGCTTAAGTTATAAGAGAGCAATGCATGTTTTAGTAGGAGAAAAAACATTTCATCATTCCGTCGGATCAGTTGATTGGAATACTCATTCAATATCGATAAGCATATTGAGAGGTTACTGCCTATCAATATGTCAGTTCATTTTTGTATCATAAATTTCGATATCTTTCAATAAGAATTTATGTAACATACTACGATGTGATATTATTTCATTAGTTGGAAGAGTAATTTTTTTTTTCTTTCTTTAGATCGAAGCTGGAAGAACACTTTTTTCGTTGTTTCAAATCGATCTTGTAATCATGTAAACAGAAAGTGATCCTTGAGATATGCTTGTGGAAAAGAGGAGTAAAAAAGATTTGCTCCATGATATACCTTCCTTTTGACCATGGTCGGAAGAACATCTTGCTTTTTTCACTTTTCTATATAAATATTTTTAATTTATATTTGATTTGTGCACATATATAAGTTTCGTTATGTATGGTGACGCACTGTTAGATTTGATATCAAATGTTGACAATGACGGAGCCATGATTTTAACCTAAGAGGGGCCTAAAAGTCTCAATCCGAAATGCTCTTCTGATTTTACAAAATTATTTTGTCATGTGGTGAGCAACGTACTACCGTCGCTTAAGTTTGGTATGGTGTCGTCCTCATCATACTCTTCCTTAAACCTAAACCCCAAGCCTTTTTTTTTTCCTCTCTCCCTCCACAGGTCCCTATACCAGAGTCTTCCTCAAAGCTCAAAAACAGCAGATTGCTTGAACTATGTAGGAGCCACCAACCTTAAATCAAACCCAATGAAATAAATTAAAGTAAAAATGTTGGATTAGGACCCTGAGCTTACAGAAAAACCTTGAAAATGATAAGAATAACAGTAAACTTTTATGCGTAAAAATATATCAAGATGGGCATGAGACCATCATAATCCCTTCATGGCTTTGCCTCTGGATGTTGAGATTAAAACACTAACAATACGTCATTTTATTGATAACCGTAGATATTAAATCTAATGATGAGTTGCAACTTAATACTACGGTATGTAATATTATTCTTCACTTGTAAGTGAGAGGCTTTACATTCGATTCTCACCAAAGACGAAGTTGAATTACATTATGGCGCACCCATTGTAATGTTTAGCCCACTCTCACATCCACTTAGGCCTCGTTTGGTAGCTCGGACTGTACTGACTATTTCTGTCAGATAGGATAAATAGCCACCGGATAGTACTGACTAAATTAGTCAGGCGTTTGGTGCAGTATCAGACAAATGACCGTATTATTTATAGTGTGTTTGATTTTATACCGGATAGGAAGAATCAAACTTTAAAAAAAAAAAAAAAAAAAAAAAAAACCATCACTTTTGTTCCCAGATCTCTCCGTTGCACCCCTCAAACTCACTCCCTCTCTCTCCCTTCTTCTTCTTCCCCGACTGCAGAAGAATCCCAAATAATTGTTCCCCAAATCTCTCAGTCGCACCCCCCAAACTCCCTCCCTCTCTCTCCCTTCTTCTTCCTCGACTGCAGAAGAATCCCAAATAAATTCAAACAGCCAGTTGCAGAAGAATCCCAAATTGAAATCATCTCTTCACCACACCATGTTTCTTTGCAAGACCTAGTTACAGAGGAGGACGACGAGTAGGCGATGAGGAAGGCCACAATGAGAAGACGACGAGGAAGGCGACGAAGACTAGGAGAGCAGAGATGGCGAAAGAAAGCGACGGGGATGACGACGATGGTGAGAGAAGGTGACAGGGAGGACGATGACGTCGAAAGAAGGCGAGAGAGAGATGGCCGACTAATAATCCAATCCTTTTGGTTGGTTTTATTAATCCGGCGTATATCGTGTTAAATAAATAGACCGGTTAAATTAATCTGGCGCTTATTTAGTACGAGTGAACGCCAAACACCCGCGTTCGTATAACTAGTCCTATCTGATCCTTTATCCTATCTGCCAAACAGGGCCTTAGTATAGTTACTATCGTTTGTTCAAAAAACAAAAAAAAAATTCTAACAATGATTTACCATACATTTCATCTTTCTTGATCACCAAACAAGAGATAATGGTCAAAGTAGCATCCACTGTAACTGTTCATTTCACTGTTTCTGTGAGAAAAATAGATGAAAGATGAAGATGATTCTTCACATTAGACCAATGTATTAAAAGCATGAGGTGTGGGCGAGGTGTCCGAGGGATAGCCCTGCCTAGGCGTGAGGCGAAGCCTTACGGGACCTAAATTTTTTAATATATACACTGAGCGTACACATATATTATATTAAAAAAGGTAAATTACATAGTAAACCCTCAGGTTTGAGGTAGATTACAACCCTATACAACAACTTTAAAACATTTCACTTTCATATCTCACGTACTATTTTATTTCAAAATAATACCTCTGTTAGATTTTCCATCCATTGGTCTGTTAAATGCTGACGTGGCATTAGTGGACCCTATTACACGTTAGCCCACTTCCTCCAAAACTTGCATATGTGGATATCCATCTGCCACGTCATGCCAACTTAGCAAAAAGTGCCCACGTGGACAAATTTTCAAATTTCAAAAATTTCCCGACAATTTTTTTTTTTAATTCCTATTTCTCTATGGGTTTTGGCAGCTAAGTTATGAACAATTGCATCAGATGCAATCCAAAATGCAGAAATGCATATTCCCACATAATTGAACCTAGTAATCAATGAATAGGCAAAATCCAATATCCAAATAGGCAACTAAAGTAGCAATATATTTCACTTTCTTGGTAACCAAATAACAAGCATGTTCCATATATTGGCAACCAAAGCTAACATCGTTCAACTGGAAATAACCATAAAAAAAACCCTAACAAGCTAGCATGTTCCCAAAAGGATATCCAGCCAATAGCAAAATAACAGTTCCTAATAACCTACAAATCTAATTGGGAGCAAAATAACAGTTCCTAGCGAAGCAAACAAAATAGTTCCTAGCTGCTGCCAACATTCACAAAAAATTCTAGCCACTAGCAAAAAATTCCAATATAAAAAAACCTAGTTTGTTCTTGTATGGTAATACTTTTCACTTTCTTGGTTGCCTTGTCTTTCTCTTCTACACTCTTCCATCTGTTTGAACCTTTGAATTACCTCCACCAGCTGTGCTTGATGCCTACATCCAATGTTCAATACAACAATATCCAAATCACCAACAATATAGACCATAAGTTATCACAAAAGAATATCCACATCCAATGCATACAAAAGAATCCCTAAGTTATCACAATATAGGCCACAAATTCATTTACAAACCCTAACTAAATAAAACAAGTGAAACAATGCTTACCTTGGGTTTCCTTCCCCTTTTCCTTGGTACACCACCTGGATTACTAGATGCTTCATGTGCAGAACTTGATGCCTAAAACAAATTAAAGGATTTCAGGATTAATAAAGTCTTAAATCAACTTAGAAATCATAAAACTTTGTACAAGGTTATATGTCACCTCTTGTTTTGTAGGAAGATGTCTGTGATGAGTCCTGGTATTGTGGCCTTCTTTTTTACATATTCCACATTTAACGGTCCCTTGGCCTTTCCTTGAGCGCTGTTGTGGCTGTAGAATATCTCCACTGGTGTTAGTAGCCTCATTTTTGTGTAGGATTAGCTTTTTTCTCATTTTCTTCAGCCTCTTTGTTTCTCTTCTTCTTGGGTCTTCCAGGTTGTCTAGTATATAGAAGAGGCTGAATAGGTGGATTTTTAGTGACCTCCCACATCGACATCCAATTCAGTGGCTGGATCAAGTGTCCATATATTTCCAAGTACATGACCTTGGAATAACAACCATCCAAATAGTCTTCTGGCTTATCCTGCTTGTAATTAATGGCAACAATGGCATGGTTGCATGGAATACCAGTGAGATTAAATCCCCAACATGAACATGTACGTTCAGTCAAGTCAACAATAAATTGGTCACCTTCTCCAATATCCACTTGGAATTTAGTCCCACCAGACCATTGAGCAATGCATCGACCACTCTCTATTTTTGCAACCTCCAACTTCTTCTTAAATCTTGGGGCACAAATCTCCAGGTTGTCTTAGCATAATGTCTATTCTCATTTGAATCATTCTCATCAACATGGTATGAATGATCTGAAACATGGTTACAATTGGTTTCGACCTTACCTTCACTATCACGGTATTGAAACTTTCACAAAAGTTGTTCAACAACATTTCACACTTGGTATGTGTTTGAAAATGGGAACTATTCCAGTGAATGACAGGTCTCTTCATAAGCCAATCATATGCATCTTCGTTCAACAATCTAAGCTCCTCCATGGCTCTTCTAAAGTGTGAAATTGTAGTGGTCTTGGCAACAGCCCATAAAGCATCCTTTAATGCCTTACCCTTAAACTGTTCTCTATAATTTGTTTACAAATGCCGCATACAAAACTTGTGGTGACAATCGGGAAGAACTGCCAAGAATGTAGGAATTAAACCATTCTGTTTCTCACTAATGAATGTCCAACGATGCTAATTTATAATCCCAAGATCTTCGGCTACAATCTCCAAGAACCAAATCCATGAACTTTTGTTCTCCATCTCGACAACTGCATAAGCTATCACCCAAGTTTCATCATTGGGACCTATCCCCACAGTAATAAACAATTGACCTACATGCTGAGACTTCAAATGATAACCATCTAAACCAATCAAGGGTTTGCAGCCATGCTTGAAACCTTCCTTGCATGTACCCAAACACACATACATCATTTGAAACCTTCATTCATCCAACTTTATCTTCACAGTGCTCCCCCGGTTTGCCTTTTTAATTTCCTCGCCAAAATCCCACAATCTCGTGTATTGCTCAGCATGTTTACCCTCTATAATCTTCATAGCAGTAGTCATAGCCCTATAAGCTTTCATCTTAGAGCAATTGTGTTTCCATTTAGCTTCAATGATGTCTATAAAAGACTCAACATGCTATGTTGGATTAAGTTGGATCCTTTCCAAGTACTGCTCAGTAAGCCAAGACTATTTCATATTCCTATTCATCCATAATCTACCACATGTGTGGTGATCCAAAATCTTCTTTATCTGCATGCTGTTTGAATTGCACATCTTCCAACACTTAACAAGCCACAGACAACCGTCTTTGCACGTTGCATCAACCTTGAACTTCTCATTCCGTGGAAAATAGACATCTCCATACCCATTTATCATAGAGTGCATAACTACTGCCTTTTTGAACTGTACGACATCCCTAAATATCAACCCTAAGGAAAAGTATGGGTTCTTCATGTCAGTCTTCTCATTAAACTCAAGATAATGCTCATTGTTGCTTGAACCACTGTCTTCATCTTCATGCACACTGTGAAAGCCATCCGAATTGTAATTCGGCTCACCAACAACATCTACATCAATCTTTTCTTCAAAATATTCCTTTTGTTGTTGAGATCCCTCCCCAAATTGTGGGTTATTTTGTTCTCTAATACTAGCCAACATTGCATCCTCCTGTGCATTCACATGATCATCTACAAACTTCATAAACTGTAAGTGATCTTTATCAGCAGGAAATTCTTCTTCTATGAAGTCACTGTCATTCTCAATCTTATTCTTCTGCTCATTCATCGGCCACTCATTCATTCTCCACCCCTTTATCGGCCACTCTTTCATCCTCCCTCCCTTCATCAACCATTCTTTCATCAGCTACCATTTCATCAGGCACTCCTTCACCCACTACTTCATCACCAACTACTCTATCACCCATTTCATCAGGCACTACTTCAACAACTTGAGTCTGTAAACACGGAAATTCCTGAAACAAACGAGACAAGAACACGTGTACAAAATAATATTTTGTATTAATGATTTTGGGGTTACAATCTCTCTCAAATTTGATCCTCTGATTCGATCTCCGTAAGGTGTTGATTTGTGGATGTGCGATTGATCCAAGGGTCGTCGAGGCTTGATCTTGGATGAACGGTTGAAAGTTTTCTTCAAGAGCCGTTGGGGCTTAATCTTGAAGGTTGTGGGAAGTTTCTTCAAGGGCATTTGGGCTTGATCTTAAAGGTTGATGGATGAACGGATCTTCAAGGCTTTTAGGCTTGATCTTGAAGAACTGTTGATGAACGGATCTTCAAGGGCCTTTGGGGCTTGATCTTGATGAACAATTGATGAATTGATCTTCAAGGGCTTTTGGGCTTTATCTTGAAGAACGGTTGGAGATGTAGATTTGTTGATGTTGTTGATCCAAAGGGCCGTTGCGGCTTGATTTTAGGATGAACGAATGATGAACGATGAACGATTTCTTCAAGGGCCGTCGGGGCTTGATCTTGAATTGGTGGAAGTTCCTTCAAAGGGGCCATTGGAGCTTGATCTTGAAGGTTGGGTTGATGAAGAACGAAGAGCTTTCTTGATCCTTCAGGATTTGCTTGGGAGCTTTGGAGTTTCAAAGTTTCAAGGTTTTGGGGTGAGGTGAATTGGTTATGAATTGGTCCATTTAAATGAATGAAATGGCTTCTATTTATAGAATTTTCCAAGGCCTAATTTTGAATATGATATTCAGATGAAATAAATTGTTTCTGCCAGGTGTTGACACGTGTCCTGCTTGATGACTTTTCTGATTTATTTTGATTTTTCGTTTAGTCACATGCTACTTGTAAAATTTATATGACACGTGAGCGTTGAAATTGTAACTATTGGTCAACATTTATTTCACAGAAATTTCGATGTCTACAAATGCCCCCACTTCAAGGCGCGTCGTATACATGTGATTGTCGTGTGTAGGAGATGCGTTTTGAAGTCCCTTAATGTAGATGTCGATCCAAGGGCCATCGAGGCTTGATCTTGAATTTGGCTGGAGATTTCTTCAAGGGCCATTGAGGCTTGATCTTGAATTGGGCTTGAGATTTCCATAAGGGCCATTGAGGCTTAATCTTGAATTGGGCTGAAAGTTTCTTCAATGACCGTAGAGGCTTGTTCTTGAACTTTGCTTGAAATTTCTTCCAAGGTCGTCGAGGCTTGATCTTGAAGGTTGAAATTGGACCACAAGGAGCTTCACGTGGTAGATGATATTTGGCCTTGGTAATGGATGAATCGGCGTGATTTTGTTGCGCTTGTTGACTTTCCACAGCTTTGATCTTGAACTGGGTTGGAGGATTTTCTGGATTCCTCCAATTGTTTACTTTCCACAGCTTATTCTTGAACTGGGTTGGAGGATTTTCTGGTTTCCTCCAATTGTTGACTTTCCATAGCTTATTCTTGAACTAGATTTGATTCAAGGGTGGTAGACACTTGATCTTGAATTGGACTTGTGATTTCCTCAAGGGCCGTCGAGGCTTGATCTTGAATTTGGCTGTAAGCTTCTTTAAGGGCCGTTGAGGCTTGATTCTTGAAGGTTGACTCGAACACATGGCAAACAGGCACGAGGTCAAGGTGACGACTTGTTGCTTTGTTCAATCTTTCTAATTCATACCTGAGCAGTTTGGTCAACGGTATGATCTTCAAGATTGATGGGCTTTTCTTCCAGTTGGTGACTTGATCTTTAAGGATTTGATTCAAGAGTGGTGAATCGGCACGTGCAGCCCACAACGCCTAGCGAGTCGACCCAAGAATTTGAGGGTCAAAACGAGTCCACTACCCAGAGTGATTGCAACCCTGATGATATGAGATACTTTTGATTTTGAAGAAGTAGCGGATGAATCGACACGTGCTTTGTTGTGCTTGTCTTCACATGCTTCAATGTATCATTTTCCTTTGCCTTATCTATTCTTCTGACATATGTGGTATCTTCTCTGGAAGCATAAGATGTTGAGACAATGGGTACTTCGAGAGCAGTGCTAGGTAAGCAATCAGGGAAGGGTTCCAGGCAGTTGGTTCCAGATCGGAAGATTGACACAAAGTGCTGGCTGATTGCTTTTTTTTCTCCTTGTCCCGCATGTAAGAACAAGGACAAAGAAAAGAACAAAGAGAAAGCATGATATGAAATACTTTTGCTTTCGAAGAAGTGGTGGCGATTTGACAGCATTGCACAGCGAGGCTTTGCTCTTCGGCGATGGTGCCGTTAATATGTTATTGAAGCTTCTTGAGCTCTTGGATTCAACTCAGACTCCTTCTGCTGGGTTGGTTGATTGTGCAGGGAAGTGGAGACTTGATCTTGAAGGAAATCAGCACATAACCTCCACATGCTTCAAGGTATCATTTTCACTTGCCTTATCTGTTCTCCAGGAAAATGTGGCATCTTCTTCGAAAGTACATCAACAGCTAAAGACGAGTACTCGAGAGCAATTCCAGGTAAGCAATCAGGCAAAGGTTCCAGGTAGTCGGTTCTTTACTCGGAGTTTGAGTGGAGGTTCCGACATATTGCTTTCTTTATCCTTGTCTTTGCAGGTAAGAACAAGGACAAATGAAAAGACAGGGAGAAAGCATGATACGAGATACTCTTGCTTTCTACCTGGTGATATGAGATATTTTTACTTTGGTGTCATTTGTTTGCAAGGGTATTCCCGGATAAGAAGAAAACTGAGTATTTCAAGAGGCTCTACTGGGAGTGTACTCTTGGAAATGAGGAAGGGTTGGGTATTTTTGCAGGTCTGCCTTGCTATGGAGGATGAAGGTCGACATATATAGGAATTTCCCAACAGCCAGTAGTCATACTATTCCTTTACTCTTATCGGCAACCGTTGGGTAATTGAAACAGTAAGATTCACGTGTTTTCAACTTTGTCAGAAATCTTTGACAAAGTTGCGCGTGATTTCCGCAAAGTTGAGGTTGTGTGTGAAGGATGGCGACAAATCTTGAAAAGCCGATCTTTTTGAAATTCGGAGAGTGGTGTCTCTTCGATCTTTGAACCGGTGGCCTTGTTGCCTCCTTGATTTCTGAACAAACGGCCCGGCTTTTGAAATTCGGGGAGAGGTGCCTCTTTGGTTTCTGAACGACCACATTGCCTCTTCGATTTCTGAACAGGCTCTGTTGCCTCTTCTTTTTATGGAGGCATGAATCGTGTTCAAAAACACATTTAGAGAGTTGCTACCTGTTAGGAATTTCCCTCATTTTGTATTTTCTAAGAATTCGACTTACACGACCTCTTCTTCTTTCATCATTTTTGCAAATGGCTTGCCTATCTGATCGTCGTCTTGATTTGAATGTTGGGGAAGATGTTGATATGTCTTCTCCAGACAACATATGGTGCCCGTCCTTCTTATCCGCCACCGGTCTTCTTACAGTTGGGGACTCTGTGATCAAGAATGACATAACCGTTACGGTGATAGCTAGAAATCTTCTCACCCCCAAGGACAACAAGATCCTTTCCAAGCGGTTTGATGAGCTGGTTGTTTAGGACTCTCTGGCTTTCAGTGTTCAGTGTGCGGGCTCCGTATCAAACATGGGCCAACGCCTTCTTGCTCGAACTCGTCAAGTCGAGTCACTGATGGCTGAGGTGGCGAGTCTTAAGCAAGAGATTAGAGGGCTTAAGCATGAAAACAGAGAGTTGCACATGCTTGCCAATAGTTACTCGACGAGCATGAAGAGAAAGCTCAACCAGTTGCAGGAATCCGAAGGTCGGATTGAGAGTGACCATCAGATGTTTGTGGCTTTACTCCAGAGACACCTATTGCGTTCGTCCTCTAGAGTTTTACCGAGTGTTGAGGCTCCAAACAGTCAACCTCCGACTCCTCTTCTTCCTAGAGTTCCGCCGAGTGATAAGGCGCCACCTGATCATCCTTGAAGATCCCCTCCTGTAAATTTGATTTGACTTTTATTTTATTTTATTTATTTATTTTAGGTATGTATAATGCAAATTTATGTAAAATTTCCAGAAAAAAATAAATAAAATGGACTTTATTTCTCTTAATTCATTTGTTTTTTTTTTTTTTGCTGTATACATACATATATTATGTACACATATATATATATATATATATATATTTTAATTATTATTATTTTTTTTCACGTGGACTGATCCACCATTCCAAAACCCTTTCCCTTTTTTTTTGCATGGTGCTAGCCACCAAGAATCCACTTTCTCCTTTTTTATATATATATATATATATATATATTTCTTTTCCATCTGCTTTCGGTGCCAGATGCACCCCCCCCTTTTTTTTCCACGTGGTGTCAGCACCACTTTGGTCCACTACACCAACGGAAGCCGTTACATTCCTAGGAAATCCAGTCACCCAAAGAATAACTACCCCAACTACCTTAACCTCTTCAGTTCCCAACTCTAACCTAAAAATTTACACTCTTTATCTCCTAAACTCTATCACCAGAAACATAGCTATCCTCTGCTCCACGAAGCCAGACACCGCCGACAACGAAAAACCACCATATTCGACCGACTATATACATATATAGAAAGGCCCAGCTTTTAGGTTGTCTTCAATCCAAGCCCGAATATATAGAAAGGTTCGTGCCCCAAGTAGTGAACTACTTGATGGTTTGATGAGGATTTAGAGAAAGGAACGCAATGATCCACCTTTGGATTCTTGAAGGCTGAATAGTCTTCAATGCATTGCAAAATAATTGGCAAACCACAAAAAACTTTTAGGGTATGTCTGGGTGAGGGACTTTCAAGTTCTCAGAAATTCTCCGCAATCGTGCGCATGGGTTATTCACTTCAAATTATTTCTGCCTTGATCGTCTCTCCCCCCCCCCCCCCGGCTTGTGGATTCGTCTACTATTTGACCAAGTATTGAGGATGAAGTTCTTGATGCAAATGATCGCTGAAGTTTTTGCTTCCCATATCTGCTGCCAAGCAAATTCGGTTATCGTCTTGCTAAATTCGCCCTCCACTCGGGGGTGATTGTACTTGGTTTGATGAATCTCCTATCATTATTTGTGATCTTCTTCTTGAGGAGTACCTCTCCATTCCTTGTACTATTTAGTTTGTCGGGCTTTTGAAATGAAATGAAATGAGATATCGCATTTTTCTTCAAAAAAAACAAATCCCCCCATGTAAATACTATCATCTTTGTACTGTCTTTATACTGTCAAATTCTTCTCCAAATTTCTTGACGGTTATGCAAAATGATGAAGAAATGGAAGTAGAAAGTTAGAAGGAATTAAAAAATACACTACATGTATATTACAAAGATATATAAGAGGGATTATAAATGACTCATTCTAAATAACCACGAACGTTTTACGGTTAAATCATGTGCCGGCTAAACTTCAAAGAAGCGTGATTTTTGTCATCAATGAGTTTGGGACAAGGACTTCTTGACTCGGAATTTGGAATTTCAATCCAGGCCATCGTCTACCTAATTAAGCATTCCTCCATACCAGGCCACCAGCCCAGAATCCCAGATGCTTGTACTGTAGATGACCCCTGTTTTCGTTGCCAATATATATGAGAAGGGAGCCTTTGCACTATGATATTGGTGTGTTTGAGATGAAAATAAGAAAGGGTTTTATTGTGTATTTCTCTATGACATTACTATTTTCCTATAATGTTATTTGCATTTCAAAGAAGTTATAATATACACCTTTTCTTAGCGAAAAAAAAAAAAAACGAAAGTTAACCCTAACATTGTATATATGTTACTACTCCTGCACTTTGCACTTTAAATCACTAGTGCACATTTATGTGTCTTTATAGTGATACACTATATAGAAAGTACCTCCATCTAGCTAGTCATTTTAGTTCCAACTTGAGCCAGTTCTGTATAAGAATAAATTTCACATAATTTTTCTAAGTTCCGTCTTAAGAAACTTACCTCAAGATAGTAATTATCATTAAGTCTATAAATATGAAATGTCACCAAAAAAAAATTAAGATGAAATAAAATATTTTTCTAAATTGTCCAGAACAATATTTTATTTATTAGGGTCAATGTTATGTCTTTGAGCTTGCACATACTTAATAACTCGTAACATGGCACGTTGTTGTTGTTCCAGCCAAAATGTTTCTAACTTCTCAAGCATGTTTACAACTTTTAGAATTAAATTTTTGGCATTAAATTGAACAACGCTACATTATGTAGTTTTTTTGTATAAATTCATACATACATACAGCAGCTATTAGAGACTAGATGTCTCCCTTTTCCAGTGGTATATTTTGAAAATGAGTAATGCTATTCATACTGTTTATACCATATTTAGGGCCTCTGTAACGACCCAAAATTCCTAATTCGGAAGCTAATTATTAAGATAGGCCCAAATTATTTTTCTTAGCCAACTTTCAAGAAAAGAATGATCTCAATTATTTTATTAACCACAACAAATTTCTTTCGTTAAAGAAAACCAACACAATATTTAATTTGGGTTATTATTATTATTATTATTATTTTATTTATTTATATGTGGCTGCATCTAACCGTCTCGTTAGACTGCCTACATACCCTACGAAGGGATCAAGCCATTCGTAGTTCGTCGTTTGTAAGAGATTTTTCACACACATCACTTAAGCATTTGAACAGATTTCTTATGAGTCTATGACATTTATTCATGCTTGTTAGAATTGAACATGTTACCCAAAAAGAACAACATGACTATTATTTCCCTAGGGCGTAGTTTGTCCATTTCATTCCGTTTTCCATTCAGTTCTCATGTTGTTTCTTAAGTCCATAAACATGCCGTAATGGACATTTGTTTCAATAATAATAAATCCAAACAAATTTCAAGTTTACTCTTCTCTTACGAAAATCCAATTTCTTCAAATACTTAAACCCAATTAGAATTGATTCATTTTTTTCTATGCCACTCCAGCATGACAACAAAACCCAATTGCATGTACCAAAAACCAACAAATTTCACCTATCAACTTACAGAAAATTTAACCAGAAAAAGAAAAGTAACAAAGCAAAATAACCCACACCTGAATCGAAGCATGATACGACCTTCATCTAAAACAACAACAGGAGCAATCCACGTAATATAAGAATAGAGCCAATTCATATTCAGATTGCAGGAGGTTTGAAAGGAGGATGTGTCTCCAACTCGCTGGAGTTCGCCCATTTTCATGGTTTTGGTAGCTTGGATGGTCTGCTTCGAAAATACTATGTCTTACAGTGCACCGATGGTGAATGCAAGAACCCAGTCGCGTTGTACATGCTCTATAGATTCGAGATATATGGTTTTGAGGTTAGATTATTCAAGGAAATGGTGGTGATGGTGGCTAGTTTACCACGGTGCCAGAGAGAGATGGAGAGTTTTTCGGAAATATGAGGACTCCCCCGGAACCCCCTGCATGTCAAGTGGCAAATTCACCCGTATAGCTATCTTGCCTGTATCACATGTGAAACTTGGGAATCTCCCCCCACACGCACACACACACACACCTAAATATATTTTTCCTACTTAACAATAAATTTTTTTTTTCCACATAATCCTATATTTTTAATTTTTTTTCCAAGGTATTACAGCCTCCGTATTTAGATCTCGTACAAATACTCGGGGGACTTAAATGTAATTATGTGATAAAGGAAGGGGCAAATATGTAATAAGTGAGGAGTCCTTATTCTATAAAAGGACCCCTCACCCTCACAATTAAAGGAGCCCATTTCCTAGGCCCTATCACCCCCTCTTAAAGCTCTCACTCTCAAAGCTCTCTCTCCCTCAGATAAATACATAATCAGTGTGGATGTAGCCCAAACATTAGGGTGAACCACGATACATCTTGTGTTATTTACATTTCTTGCAGATTCACGGTCGGATTTACGTTGTTTCAAGACCTCCGGTTTTGTGCATCAACATTTGGCGCCGTCTATGGGAATCGATACAAAAAACTATGTCGGTTCTCTTTCATTTTTTCACTTTGACCGTGAATCTGCAAAATCTGCAGAAACCTAGAAACTCCCTAAACAACAGTTTATTCTCTTTCCTGGGCTTCTTCCAGAAAACCACAATTTATTCTCTCTCTCTAAACAATACTTCCCCAAAGAGGCCAAAATACCCAAATTGGATGATCCAATCGCCAACACCCCCCGCCCCCTAAATTGGATGTACCAATCCTCTGAGTGCCCCTTAATCATCGACCCAGAATTCAATTGCCAAATGAAAGGCCACCCGGGCACAGGAAAATCCACCCTGGCCCACTCTTTATCCTCCACCTTCAAATTCCCGCTCATCGACAAAGACGATGTGCGCGACAAGCTCCAAGCTCTCCAGTCCCACCCCGCCGCCGTTTTCTTCCTGCTCAACGACACGTCCTACAGCGTCGTCTGGCAAATTACGTTCATGTAGCTCCGCCTGGACCTCAGCGTCATCGTCGACTCGCCCCTATTCCATAGAGCCCACATTGAGCACCTGACCCAGCTAGCGGTGTTGTGCGGGGCTCGTATGCTGGTCGTGGAGTGCAATCCTCAGGATGAGGCTGAGTGGCGCCGGAGGCTCAAGCGCTGCGTTGCGGCTGAGGTTGGATCATCCATCCGTGACTTTATCTTCGTAAACTTCTTCATCATCGGCCTCTCGATCTCCCTTTTCCTATTTCTCATCGTCATCATCCGCAGTAACGACAAGATTGAATTCCCGGATTTGGACGGTGAGCCGTGGAAGCAAGGGTAGCGGGTGAGCTATAAAGGGGATGAATGGGACTCTGAGAAGTTGGAGGTGTTTGTGGTGCCCCATTCGCATAACGATCCCGGCTGGAAGCTTACAGTCGAATAGTACTAAGATAGGCAACCCAGGCATATTCTTGACACCATTGTCGATACGCTTTCTAAGGATTCCCAGCGCAGTATATATGGGAAGAGATGTCTTATCTGGAAAGATGGTAGAGGGACTCCTCTGATCTTAAAAAGGAGTCATTCACAAATTTGGTGAAGAATGGTCAGCTAGAAATTGTTGGAAATGGCTGGGTAGTGAACGATGAGGCTGCTCCAAAGGGAAAGGTGGACCCTTTCTCTTGCTCAACTCTGCCCAACTCTGCCCAAATGGGCCCTCTTTCTTGACTGATGTCATCCTTGTCGTGAAAACCTCCATTGGCGGCACTCGCATCTGAGCTTTCTAAAAGTGGTTCAAAAGAGAGAGCACCACTAGTCTTTATGATTTGAATCCCAATGGTTTTGTTACACTTGACATTAATTCTTGCGATGTAAATAATGAGGTTCACGAGCAATGCCACGAGAAAAGGGTATTGGTCGAGAGTTCCTGTCAGCTGGTTTTTATCCTTGGGATGGGAAGATTCTCCGTTGACCTCTCCATCAACACCAACGACGACATTAATTTTCGTCGACAACCACGCCCAGCACGACTCCGTCAAGCAGAAGGAGGCTAAGAACGACAAGTGGCACAGGGTGGAGAGGAGCAGCGGCAAGTTCATAAGGAGGTTCAGGCTGCCGGAGAACGCGAAGATTGATCAGGTGAAAGCAGCGATGGAGAATGGGGTGCTGACTGTGACTGTGTGTAAAGAGGAAAAGAGAAGAAAGACAAGTCCATGCCCCCGCCATCTGCAATCTGCAAAGTAAAGCAAAGTAAAGAGAACTTTACTTTTGTCTGCCATCTGCAAAGGCTAAAGCACCTGGACCTCAGCAAAGAAATAATAAATGCAGTAAAAGCAAAAGAAAGGCACAGTGGGAAATAGGAACAAAAGCAAATAAAAAAAAAAACCAAAAGCAGAAAGCAAACGAGAAAGCAAAAGCAAGGAATAAACACCCCACCAGAATGATGTAATTTATTTTCCTTATCTTTCGGAAACATCTGTATAAACCCCATCAGAGGCTAATAAAAAAAAGGGCAAAGCCCAAAATAAATGGGCTGGAATGTTGTGTAGAGGGCGAAGACCCATAAGCCCAAAATAGCTCCAACCAGGCGATCAAAAGTACGCTCAGTACTCCACAATTATTCGGCAACCTGCCGCTATTACCACCAACCAGGTGATCAAAAGTACACCCAGTACTCCACAATTATTCGGCAACCTGCCGCTATTACCACCAACCAGGTGATGAAATGTACAACCCGTACTCTAATATCATTTGGTAACTAGCCATTCATGCCACCAACCAAGTGATGAAATGTACAACCCGTACTCTAAATATCATTTGGCAACTAGCCATTCATGCCACCAACTAGGTGATGAAATGTACAACCCGTACTCTCCTTGATGCCACCAACCAGGTGATCAAAAGTACGCCCAGTACTCCAAATTATACATGAGCATTACTCATGTCATTCATACATAAACATTCATGAGCATCACTCATATCAATCATATATAAACATTCATGAGCATCACTCATGTCAACATCCATGAACATCACTCATGTCAATCAAACATTCATGAGCATCACTCATGTCTACCAGCTTTAAAAGCTTCATTTACAGAGCTCTAACTTCAAAAGCTTAATTTACAAAGTTCTAACTTCAAAAGCTTCATTTACAAAAGCTCCAGCTTCGAAAGCGTCATTTACAGAGGTCTAGCTTCAAAAGCTTCATTTACAAAAGCTCTAGCTTTAAAAGCTTCATTTACAGAGCTCTAGCTTCAAAAATTTCATTTACAAAAGCTCTAGCTTCAAAAGCTTCATTTACAGAGCTCCAACTTCAAAGCTTCACTTGCAAAGCTTCACCTACAAAGCTTCAGTGCAGGGTATACAAATACCGCCTCCGAACAACCGCCTCTTCGACCCATACATGGATTCAATTTGAAGTCTCCAGCCAACATACTCTATTGACCGAAGACTTGGGGGACTACACTATACATTATATATTGGGCCTCAACTGGGCCTCATAAAAAATACTTGGGGGACTTAGCCTATTATTTATGTACTAAGGAGCGAGCCCTTATTTTATAAAAATGACTCATTCACTTTCATTAGAGAGCATCCATTATTCATGTACTAAGGAGCGAGACCTTATTTTATAAAAGGAACTCCCTCACCTTCATTAGAGAGCATCGCCGCCTGCTGAGCAACCGTCTCGCCGCGAACATCACTCCTAACCCATCATTCATGTATTGAGGAGCGAGCCCTTATTCTATAAAAGGGACTCCATCACCTTTATTAGAGAGTATCAACTCTAGCCCATCATTCATGTAATGAAAAGCGAGCCCTTATTCTATAAAAGGGACTCCCTCACCGTCAACGCCACAAGCCGAGTCAACCAAGGCAACATAAGCCATGAGCCTCGCAGCCTCGCATCATGTGTTACTTCTAGTTGAACATCATTTCAGATTGAGCACCGCCTCATATTAAACATCAGTTCAAAGCAACATCTAGTTACTTCGGCCCACACATACACTGAATTTCAAGTCTCCAGCCAAAAGACTCTCTTGACTGAAGACCTGGGGGACTACTGTTTATACCATATTTAGGGCCTCCGTATTTAGATCTTGTACAAATACTTGGGGGACTTAAATGTAATTATGTAATAAAGGAAGGGGCAAATATGTAAATGGTGAGGAGTCCTTATTCTATAAAATGACCCATCACCCTCACAATTAAGGGAGGCCATTTCCTAGGCCATCTCACCCCCTCTCAAAGCTCTCACTCTCAGAGCTCTCTCTCCCTCAGATAAATACATAATCAGTGTGGACGTAGCCCAAACCTTGGGGTGAATCACGATACATCTTGTGTTATATACATTTCTTGCAGATTCACGGTCGGATTTACGTTGTTCCAAGACCTCCGGTTTTGTGCATCAACACATACTATGTTTTTGTACCAAATTTTCATACCATCATAGGTGACATTTAATGTGGATAGCTATATCATTTGAATTAATCAGATTTTGCAAATGAGTAATGCTAAACTACTAATGTAGTTATTTGTATTCAGACAACTTTCAATAAATGATGACTAAGTAAAAAAAATAAAAGTTTAGCTGCACCTCTATTAACTAATAACCTCTTTATGGTCATAAATAGATTTGATCTCAACATATAACTATACAGAACTTTTATTGTATTCAAATTATTGGGGTTTTTGAACTTTAATTCTTTGAGAAGATTAAAATTTAATAAAAATTTGGTGTTAGATTGAATATTAATTTTAGTCCCTTAATGTGTACTTTATTCAAATTCATATTATATTTTTGTTTTTATATTTAATAGATAACATATTTAATGTTATTACATTAAATTTTAAATTTATTATTATACACATTTTAATTCATTAATTTTATTTAACTTTCTCTAATTAGTGGGCCTAAACGTCTGTATCATAATATATTTTACTAAATTAGTGTACCGAAATGCTCGTACCTAAATATATTGTAGTTAATTAGTGACACATAAGCAAATATGTAAAAAAAAAAAAAATGTACCGAAAATTTCGTACCTAACTATTTGATACTAAACTAGTATACCGAAATGTCGGTACCTAAATATATTATACTAAACTAGTGTACCAAAATGTCTGTACCTAAACATATTATACTAACTCAGTGTACCGAAATGTTCGTACCTAAATATATTGTAATGAATTAGTGGCAAATAAGAAAATATGTAAAAACATAACTGTACCGAAAAATCTCTACGAAAATATTTTCTTATATAAGATGCTTACCATAATGAGAATTAAAATTTATAATATTTTCATAAAATTTATATTCATAAAATTATAAATAAAAAAAGAGACATTGAATACATATGTTGGCATTAAATAGAGTCTAAAGACTAAAATCAATTTTCAATTTTGTATCAGACATTTTCTAAACTTCATCTTATTTAAGAATTAAAATCTAGTTTTCTATAAAAGTAATGAAGTGAAATAGTTTTGTAGTATGATATGATAAAGTTGTAAATGATTTTGTTTTCGAATAATCAAATAACACATTAATAAAAACTAAAGTGCTTGATATTTTCTGGTTGATCAAATGACTTGTTATTTAAAACTACAGACAACAACTCCTTATTACACTTGGTTAATTAATCCCTAATCATCAACCCTAGCTCCGATACAGTTACCTTACCTAGACTCTGAAACGTCCAAACACAGGCGACCCAGACGCTGAAGCATTAACCAAATTGAGTATACTGTTCCAGTAATTCCTGTTCTCTTCAAAGCCGCGACCGCCGCAGCTTCCGTCGTCGCCACCATTTCCAGAGATCTCTCCGCCCAGCAACGCGTTCTGCTGATGATCCTCTGAGTCGTAAACCAAAACATCCGTGAAACCCTCCATGACCTTACTTGAGAGCTCAGCTGGCACAACCACATTCTCCTCCTCATCAACATTCCCTGACCTAAAACCGTCCGCAAACCATGCAGCACTAGCATCCGTACAACCATAGGTAACATTATCATTGTTCTGCAACACCCCGGACTCGCATGGAAAAACATTGTTTATGTTTAGCATGGGAGGAGGATTAAACGCGTTATTAACGTGCCTCAAGTGCAACGTGGACGTCGGAGATTCAAGGTCGTCCACGGCCGTCATAGAACCACCTGAAAACATTGTACTGTTAACATTGTTTCTAATTGTTGAGTTTGTTGTCAACGAGCATCCCTCTCGCCATGCTTTGAGCACATCCAGGCACGGAAGCGCCGGCGGGGCGTTGCTGACGTGTACTACTTGGTGAGCAGGGTTGGGGGAGCTGCAGATCATGAGGTGGTGTTGGAAAGGGTTAGCGTTGGTGATGACAAGCTTGGATTCCTTGCCAAGTCTGGCCTCGGCTTCGAGCCTGGCACTCTCCCACTGCGCCATGTGGCTTATGTTGGCTGAGTCCTTGGCATAACCCTCGTGGTGCTTCAGCTTGTGAGTCATCGGGTCGATGCCCATCTTGGTTAGTCTCTTCTTGAGATGTGTGTTCCAGTAGTTTTTGATCTCGTTGTCTGTCCTCTTCGGCAAATGGCTTGCTATAGCTGACCACCTGAGATCAGTGAATTAATCATTGAGTACAAATCTAACAAAGTGCATACTATTTATCTTTTTTCATGGCTTAACATATAAAGGATTAACTAAATTAGTAATTAATTAATGATGGAGAAGATGAGGACAGTATTAGGACTGTGCGTGTTGTACTAATGGAGAAGATGGTAAAAGGAGAATATCTATATATTAGTACACACGTGTTAGAATTAGCAAGAATATACTGATATCAGTAATGTTAGGGAGACTAGATTTATAAACTAAATGATATGTCAACAATAAAAAATGAGCACGTTTATCAATGTTTAAGTAATAATTCAATCGTTAATTTACATGTCATTTAATTTATAAAATTTAATCTTCTTAGTATTACTCTAGTGATATTAATGAAGAAGATAATAAAGAAGAATATTATTACTATATACACACACACACACGTAGAAACAGATGTGATATACATGGGTTGAACGATGTATATAACTGGAGGGGAGAGAGAGAGAGAGAGAGAGAGAGTACTATATAGTCCTGTTGGAGTGCACGATGACATAGAGTCGTGATCAGTTGATCACTGTACAAATTACAAATTATATTTAGATATTAAAGTTAAATTAATTTACCTATTTCCGACAAGAGCATGGAGCTGAATGATGGTCTGCGCTTCTTGCAAATTGAAATTTCCTCTTTTGATATCGGGCCTCAGGTAATTAGACCACCTTAGTCGACAGCTCTTCCCACATCTTTGGAGCCCTAGTTTTACATCACAAAACCACCCAAAATTAACATGGACGTGCATGGAAAAAATAAAAGGGAACTATCTCCGGCATGCTGCATGCATGTCTTATAATTAACCTTTTCGTTTACTATTTACCCTAAGACAAGCTGATTAAGTTTAGTGTGGAGGAATCACCTGCTTTTGCTGGCAAGGCTTGCCAGCTTCCATGGCCATGCTCTTCTATGTAAGTTAAGAGCTTTTGGTCTTCTTCTGGAGTCCACGGTCCCTTTTTCAAACCCACTTTTTCCCAGCATGGAGACCTCCCCATTAGTTTGAAACCTAGCTAGCTACGTTGCTCTAAGCCTATAAAGCAAGGATATGTAATCTCTCAAAGCTTAATTTGGCCTAGATTAATGTTGGAAAACCAGAAAGGGTGAGGCCAACACACACACACACACATATATATATATATAAACGACGCATAAAGAATTAAATAGTAGGTGGATACAAGTGGCGTCCATTTTATTTTTGCTGTGCCAATTTATGACTTGGCTTTTCAAATCCAACTAAATCGTACATAGTAGCAGTGAATATATAATCGATCGATGGTATACTATTACTAATTACGGACGAGGATCCTCTTCGAATATTTTTTGTGGGAATCCAGGAATAAATCAATTGTGTCTGTTTATCGTACATCATGAGGTCAGTTTTCGTTAAATATTATTTATATTTAAAATTATTTTTTACTGTACAATGTACGATAAAAGGACACGATTGATTGATCATCCGAATCCCCACAAAAAGTATCCGAAGAGGATCATATTCCACTAATTACGATGATTGGAATCTTGTGGCTGTTAGCGTTGCGTGTATATTGCTATTTTATGAAGAACAATACTTGGCTACTCAAAGGTGAGTAGGAACTCCTATCAAAACTCTTAGTGTTTTAATCATACAACTTTGAGCTTATGATCATAACCATTCATATTATGAATCACATTGTAAAGATATCTCTGCAAAAAATAAATTAAAACTAAGGTTATTTGGTTAATCTATTGTAGTAAATACATAGACGGTTCGTAATACTTGTACCAATATTGTTCATTTGTTTTTAAACAGTTTGATGACTAAACGACCTTAGTTTTAATTGATTTTTTGCAAAGACAATCTTTATAGGGTGATTTATAATATGAACAATTTTGATTATAAATACGAAATTCTATAAATTGACAACGAACAATTTTGAGAAATTTTAAGTATGAGTTCCTACTCATCTTTGAGTAGTCAAATATTGTTCTTTTGTGATTGCATGTCTGGGAAATTGCCTTACTTTTTGGACAGTGATAATGTGAGAATTTTTTAGCTCGAGGTTGTGGAGCTAGAGCTAATATGTAGTTGAGCTTTTACTATTTATTTCAAATTTGAAATTTTAACATGGTTTGGAGAGTTGGACTTTATTACCCGGCCAATTGTAGCTATGTTTGTAAATGCTTATATAGGAAGTCTTTAAGGAAAGAGATTTTTATTTTTTTTCTAAAAATGGAGATTAATAATCGGGTCCACACGATATTGAATTTTTAACGATTCGAATCATCTATTTTTCAAGTTGCACCTCATAGATCATCCTTACAAAATATTAGCCAAATCGGAAATATTTGAGACATCTATTAATTGAATTTAAAAAAATTGATGAACACTTTGTTCTCTAAAAAACATTGAAATTTTATCGTGATAATTAATTAGCAAATAATTTCGGATTGAAATGAATTTTTGTAAAGATGATCTAGAAATCAATACTTACAAAATAGGCGGTTCGGATCCTTGAAGTTTGATGTGAAGTGGGTCCCACGACCAATTCTCATTTTTTGAAAAAATGGGACCCGTTCCCTTAAAGGGCCTGCGCACGCGCGAGCACACACACACACACACATATATATAGGGTAATGTTATTCACATACCTTTTTTTACCTTAGACATATCTTTGTTCATTTTTATCCATTTTTTTTAATTCATTTGATCTGACTATCGAAAACCAAATGTTAAGATTTGTAAAAGAGTATACATGCATACACACATACACTACAGATTTGTAAAAGAGAATATGCCGAAATGTTTTTATAAAATGTTGGGATTTGTAAATGAGTATATTCTTCAGATTACAGACGATTCGTAATGCTTTTAATAATATTGTTTATTTGTTTTTAAACAGTTTGATGACTAAACGACCTTAGTTTTAATTGATTTTTTGCAGAGACGATCTTTATATGGTGATTTATAATATGAATGATTCTAATTATAAATACGAAGTTCTATAAATTGACAACGAACAATTTTAAGAAATTTTGAGTATGAGTTCCTACTCATCTTTGAGTAGTCAAATATTGTTCTTTTGTGAATGCATGTCTGGGAAATTGCCATACTTTCTGGACAGTGATACTGTGAGAATTTTTTAGCTCGAGGTTGTGGAGCTATAGCTAATAGGTAGTTGAGCTTTTATTCTTTATTTCAAATTTGAAACTTCAATACGGTTTGGAGAGTTGGACTTTATTAACAAGCCAATTGTACCTATGTTTGTAAATGCCTGTATAGGAAGTCTTTTAAGGAAAGAGATTTTTATTTTTTCTAAAAATGGAGATTAGTAATGGAGTTCACACGATATTGAATTTTTAACGATTCGAATCATCTATTTTTCAAGTTGCATCTCATAGATTATCCTTACAAAATATTAGCCAAATCAGAAATATTTAAGACATCTATTAATTGAATTTAAAAAAAAATTGAAGAACACTTTGTTCTCTAAGAAACATTAAAATTTCATCGTGATAATTAAATTGACAAATAATTTCGGATTGAATTGAATTTTATGATCCAGAAATCAATACTTACAAAATAGGCCGTTCAGATCGTTGAGGTTCGATGTAGAATGAGTTCCACAACCAATTTTGGTTTTTTTTAAAAATGGAGCCCGTTTCCTTAAAGGCATGCACACACACACACATATACACACACACACACATATATATATATATATATATAGGGTAATACTATTCACATATCTTTTTTTACCTCAAATATATCTTTGTTAATTTTTATCTATTAATTTTTTTTAAATTCATTTCATCCGACTACCGAAAATTGATTGTTAAGATTTGTAAAAGAGTATACATGCATACACACACACTGCAGATTTGTAAAAGAGAATATGCCGACAATTTTTTGTAAAATGTTGGGATTTGTAAAAGAGTATATTCTTCAGATTATTTTATGTAAAATGTTAGCATTGCGGTAAATGCATAATCAATGTAGAACACGCATTTGATTAGAGGTGAGATATCGTCTGACCTAAACAAAATCTACACACTAATTATTAGTTAGCAGTAACCCCATGTGAACCTATGTGCCAAAAAATTAAAAAGAAAACTAATTAATGTTTGAAAACTTTGAATTTTAACGATAAAGACAAAATAAAAAGTAAAGTAAATAGTATTAGAATTGACTTTTTAGTGTAAAATTATGGTTTCGTTAAAGTAAACAGTACCAAGAACTTTTCGTTAAAATTACAAAAATTAAATCCCCAATAATGTGCAAAATTAGCTAAATTGCTACTTTCTCACAATTAACGTACCATATTCCAATCATTCGGGATTACGGATACTTATCATAAAGTTATGACATATCTGGAAACTGTCATTAAAAGATAATTTATGATTGTATATAACATAAGAAATGAACAATTAGGATATGAGATTATTTTTAAAGCCTATCTAGATGAATGATTAACACCGTATTAAATTACTAAATTAATTAGTGTTTGAGCGTACTAGTGTGTATATTTAAGCGTACGACGAAACTGCAATTCATTTACTTCCAAATGAACAAAATATCTTTGCAAGTGCCCCTAGTTCTACTAAAATGGCGGAGATGAGTGTTGTCCTTACATCATAACGTGAGTTCGAATTTTGTTGGCTCCCTAATCTAACATATAATCTAACAAATTTATCATTTTAATAAAAATCTCAAAATATTTAATTCTAATTTTTTTTTCTTATTTCTTATTAATTTAATAAAAAGAATAAAGTAAATCCTGCTACTTTCTTCCATACCTGCTGGCATGGTCTAAAATATCCATAATATTCTGATATTTCTATCGAAATTTCCGTGTTTTTGGACTACCGATATTTCCGATATCATCAATATTTTAGACCTTGCTAAGTCACTCATGTATATTACTATGCAATGTATAAAGTGTAAAATATTGTATTAATTCATTATATATAAATGATTATAGTGTGTTTAAACTTCTTTCATTAATTACTACATGTTTTCTACACTTACAATATTTGCTAACTCACTATATAATCAACTTAAATCAGTTATATCTATCATGCAATGCATTTACTTCCAATTTTTTGTGATAAACTAATAGATAATTGACTAAATAAACATCCTGCAAAGTTTCAATAAAAATCTCTATGTTTTTTTTTTACAATTTATGTGGTTTTTATTCAATTTTTATCGATATCGATAATATCTCGATATTTCCATTGAAATTTCCTCGTTTTTGGACTACCGATATTTCCGATATCATCGATATTCTATACCTTGCTGGAATAGTTGTAAGGAGGATTCTGGGGACTCTCAATGACACATTTATTGCCTTGGTTCCCAATCGTTTGGTATGCAGACGGGACCGGACGGAACAGAATGGGATGGGACGGGACAAGACGGGATGGAACGGAGAGGAAGTAAAGATGCCTTCGGATGGAAACAAGAAGGAAGAAGAAGGAGACGAATAGAATATAATTTTGTGTTCCACAGATGTGGAACGAGTCGTTCCAGTGAGTGAGGTGGAACGAAAATTCATCCAAAATTCGTCTCGTGGAACAGCGCGTTCCACCTATTTTAGACGCACCATAAGTGAGACAGAACATCTCCTCACTCCATTTCATTCCGTACCACGTACTAAACGGTATCAAGGTTCCCAGTCCAATGTCCATGCAGACCTATTAGCTTTGAATGCACTTATTTCTATCTCACCAAAATATGAATGGGTCCAGAAAGCGACCTGTAGGTATGCCCTTCGTACGTAACGATTAATAATCATTAAAAGCACTCTGCATGCGTGCAGAGAGAAAATTAACTCTTATATAAGGACTTGTATTATCAGCCCTTCCATCCCATATCAATTTCAATTCCACGTCCTTCTATATTTTATGGTTACAGTTAAGTTACGAGTCACGTTAATATTTTATATTGAATTTTTTTATAAAAATAATAAGATAAAAAGTAATAAGAATATAAAGTGTTATTGGCATTCCAAAAATTTCATTATACACTCCTCACAAGTGTATTTTTCTTTCTAAATATAGAAATTTGGAGTGTAGAATGAGGAATTTGGAGTGCCATAACAATTCAAAAAAAAAAAATTGTATTCCATATAAAAATATTTACCTAAAACTTTTAAATAGCAGATCACTTGGTACTGCAGTCTAGTTATATTTCTTTTACTTGTAAGTAAAAAAGTCTTAAGCTCGATTATCGTCAAAAGTGAATCTGAACCACTTTATTGTGGCTAGCCTGGTGTGAAGTTTAACGCATTCCCCCTTAAGATAAATAATATCGTTCGTTAATAATAATAATAAAAAACTCCCAAATAACGTGTAAACTGTCACATCCCGGCCCGAGTCCACCACATCCCGGGCCCTTTCTACCACCATAGCACGATATTGTCCGCTTTGGGCTTACCATTCCCTCACGGTTTTGTTTTTGGGAACTCACGAGCAACTTCCCAGTGGGTCACCCATCCTGGGAGTGCTCTGGCCTCCTTCTCGCTTAACTTCGGAGTTCCTACGGAACTCATAGCCAGTGAGCTCCCAAAAGGCCACGTGCTAGGTAGGGATGAGAATATACATTTAAGGATCACTCCCCTGGGCGATGTGAGATGTTACATAAACATTTTGTTATCTTTTTTTTTAAATAACATAAGCATTGTTCAATGTTTATTTATAGAATATAGTACATTTATTAAGTACAATAGGTACTTATTTATATGATATATAATAAATTTAAGTAAATCTACCTAAGCCTAGGCTAGGTCCTAGCCCGCCGCCCAGTTAGTGCCTAGCGTTTTTTAGAATATTAGTTTGTATTGATAAATTATGAACAATATTACTCTTGTCTACTCAGATTTGGTTGTTTACATTTTTGAGATATTTTACCCTTTTAAGTTTTGCCTTTCCCCTTGACGATTCCTGGCTTCGCCACTAACAAAGGCATAAAACCAAACTACAAAAGACTATCATAGAGGAGATCGACGATGAAAAACAAAGGACTATCAAACCATTCGAAGTGCCAATACTCAGGCTATAGCGGGCAAGATGATGAGCAACGATGTTGAGTTGGCAACGAGAAATATGGATACACACATCTTTAGTGATTGTAGGGAGCAACATTTCGTATCCTCCGCGATATATTCGATAACAGTTTAACTGACGTGCAACTTATGTCTTGCATGTGCAATTTAATTCACGTACAACTTTAGTTGTTAATGCCTCTTTGAGGATTTCCTTCCAATTTTTGGCACGTTTTTCTTTGACAGAAAAGGAGAAGCTACCATAAAATGTGATGGGTGAAAAGCACACAGTTGATATAAATAGCTAGAATTGATAATTATTTGTCGCAGAATATAATGCATAGCGTTGAAACATCATTTATGAACATACAGCAAATGTAGGTACATGGTACACCATATATATCATAATCACACTTTACATTTGTGGGACCATGCCACACGTCACATTTAGTGTGAACAGACTTCAGAAAAGAAATCTCCATGTGTTTTAAAAAGTGGGAGTTGGCCGTGGGGTCATATCGAATTTGATTTGAATTGTTTTTTTTTTAAAGTTACATTTTGATAGGGATTTTTATTACCTGTAAAAGTAAGAATAAAAATACATAAAATATTTGTAAGAGTATAAGATAATTGTAATAAAGTTAGCTCTAGTAAAGTCGTTTTCCATAAGAATTGAATGAATAATTTATATCAAATCAAATCTTAATTAATTGCCTAAAACATAGTTTTTGAAAAAAAATTGATTTTGTGATTTCAAATAATAAAAACGAATTTAATAGAAATAATTAAATAAATTGGTAAAATAACATAAACCAAAAGAAAACAGTTTTTAAAAATTAAAATTTGAAAGTACTAGGGTTCCGTCGTCACCTTAACAATCCTATGTTGTTCTTCCAATTACTTATGACTTACACAAGCATATTTGAAGATTAGATTTTCTTAATATATGCCTACTTGGACCCCCAACATAGAGCATATATCAAACATACAATTCGTCTGTGGTATTCAGCTTAAATCTAAACATGCAAGGCTCATTAAGCTTTGTGAAACCTTTTGAAAAACTACGCAACCCTTAAAACGTGGTATTTATCTTAAGTGAACTTGCATATATGAACCACAAGAAGCCTTCATCAATTTCAGGGATCGACCTTCGACCAAAATTGCATGAAATTACTTTTCTAAACATCCTAATGATGATCAAGCATCAAGAAAATTAGATAGTTTAAATTGGTGATTAATAATTCAAACCTGCATGCATAATATCATAAGCAAATTAAAAATAAACTACATATTCTTGTTAAGGCTCATGGCCTCGCTCTAGCAAAAAAGAATTAGTTATGAACAATCATAAAAAATAAAGGAATTTTATTGAAAAATAGAAAAAATAGAAAAAGATAGAAAACACCTTGACATATAAATCTTCAAATCCTAGCAAAGTTCTCCAAAATTTATGCGTTCTTCTCTTCTCTCCCCAAGATCCCTAATGGTTAAAAAGTCTTATTTATACTACTACACAATTAAAATACTTACCCTAATGGTTAAAAAGTCTTATTTATACTACTACACAATTAAAATACTTACAAGAAAATGTCTTCTAAAAACTAGGAAACATAATCCTAATCAAATACGGGAAGTCTGTCTAGCCACAAATTAGCCACGTTTCTAAATCTTTAGGGCTTCAAAGCAGGCCCAAAACAACATGAATTAAAGCTTGAGATGTGCTGAACATAATTGCAAAAGGCTTTGAACCCAAAAGACATCATCTTGGACTTTAAAAAGCCCAGATAAGCCCAAAAACATCACTTTGACAGCACTGGATGCTGCTCCTTTATTTCATTACCATAAATAAACCGCATGGTAGAAAAATCTGAAATTTTGACACGAATAAGTTGAGAGACACACGAATATCCTCCAATTGAAATCACTCCAAAATTCATCCGGTTGGCTACTTTTTGCTTAAGAGGAAGTCGAATGTCCTACATTATAAATATAATTCAAAGTATCAAAATTCTCACAAAATAACTAATAAATTAATACTAAGGTAAGAATAAAATACATAATATAAGATCTACTCATCACACCTCATATATCATTCTTGCCAAATATTAATCAAATCGGAAATATTTAAGGTATCTAATTGAGTTTAAAGAAATTGACGAAAACTAAGTTTTAAGAAATATTGAAATTTCATCGTGATAATTTAATAGGCAAATGATTTCAAATTGGATTGAATTTTTTTCAAGGATGATCGATGAATCGAGACTTACAAAATAGACATTCAGATTGTTGAAGTTAGTTGTGGAGTGGGTCTCACACACCTAATCTCCATTCTTAAAAAAAAAAAAAAAAAAAAAAAAAAAAAAAAAAAGAAGAAGAGATCCCTTTGCTTAAAGAACTTGTATTTATGAATACTCTACATATGTATGATGTCTCTTTCCAACGGCAAGTTCTTTTTGTTGGTTAAGGGATGAGCTTGGAGGACAATGAAATTTTATAAGTTATGGGAAATGATTTCCGTTTATTCTCTCTATTCTTTTAGTGATGAGTAATGTCACAATAGTTGTAGTGAGCAGGTGAACAAAGTAATGAATGGTGGTTCTATTTCTCATTACATGTTACTTTGGCAGTCGGCAATCACAACGTTTAATGATGGTTCGTTGCTTTTGCTTCTTAATCTATGATCTCTTTCTAACCTTTCAGTTGATTTAGTTTGAAGAATCAATGGGAAGCACTGTGGATTATATTTATGGGATGATAATAACTTGGAATCAGAAAGTAATAAATGGGAATGATACTAGGTTGTTTAAGTATAAGATAAACTACCCTTCTGTGACAAAAGAAAAATGAAATAAACCAATCCTTCCTATTCGAAATGACACATGATTGTTTAGGTGCCGATTACAAGTTTTTAATCCGTGTTGCTTATTTTTCTGATTCCTTAGGTGTTACTACACACATGAATCAAGGTCATGAACTATGTGATACGTGGCTATTTAGGTATGTGATAATCATACCCTGTTAATTATTTAATACCTAATTGTTCCCGTATGAGATATATAACCGATTTAACGTAAGGCCAAATTCTATTTTAATTCCTTATATGACAGTAAAGACGACATTTTGTACGAAGAGAAATGATACTTATACTTTGCATACGAATTCGAACCAATTTAAAAAAAAATAAAAAAAAGAGTTCTTAGAAGGAAGAGAATCCTGCAATTTGTCGAAACTTCTCATACGAGACCCATAACACGAATTGCCTAGGACCGAGCCTTGCCCACGGAGGAAAGAACCCTTTCCACAGTGCTCTTAAACCTTCAACTTTGACAGTCTTCACCAGACAATCGTACGAATTGTTATACATAATCTTCCCTTTCTTGCTCCGCGACTGATTCATCATTCTCGTCTTTACCACATCGGCTGGACAACTCAAAGAACTTGCCCAAAGGCCTGACGCGATCGACACCAAAGTATGGGTGGATATGTTGTCCTCAGAAACCCCATTTTCGAACACAAAACGTTTTGCCTGATCATAACAAGCCAATTCTCCCATGTTCACCAAGAATGCTCTTTAAACATTAGGGAAAACCCCTTTCCAAAGTCCCCCAACGCCTTCTACTCGTATGATCCTGTTCAACACATCGAAACACCCCGAATACCTAGGCTGCAACCCTTGGGCCACTGTCCGACCGTCTGCTTGCATCCTTACCTTAACAAGATCTGCAGGGCTTGCCACCAACTGCACTACTAGCAGTAAACAGAAGTATATACCATTACTTCCGAAGCATTTACAGAATTTAAAACGAAATAAAACCAATTAGCCTACTCAATTACTTCAAACTGTCTACCTTAATGTAGTGTAATCATTCTATAGATACATTTTGGACAGAGCAGCATGCAGAAATGCGAAATTATGCCGAATGATCTGATTGATTCTGAGAGGAATAACAGCAATATTAAAGCAACCATAGCTCAGCCATCTCAAATAGGTTTCTTCAAATTTTATGTTTCACCTAGGGGTGATGGTTTTGGGACTTTTCTTTGCAGCATTAACAGAAGACTGTAAGATCAATATATGCGGAATAAGTAAATCACAATACCAAATTAACCACCAACCTTTGACGCCATTGCTGCAATGAACTAAGGGTTCTTCTACTCTCAACACAGACCGAATGCACTGCTACAATCAATGGGGCTTGATATCTTTTTTGTGCGTAATTAGTGTGAGAGCAGGGTGTAAGATTAATAGGAATATATATATACCTAAATTACTAATCACAAGTTTGCCAATTGAATCACCATAAATCAAGAACAAACTAATATTCACCATTAAACGGGTTTATGGAAAACTGACGTATTTGCAGAAACACTAACCTGTAGAACTCGATATGGAAGACGAAGCCATCGCAGCTTGTTGATCTAATAACCTTCTCCTCTTTAGCAAACACAAGTGCTTTCCAAACAATAGGTATTTGGTACAAAAGAAGCAGACATTGCAAGAGCAGTGATTATGATCATATATATATATGGTCGTTCTAATCATTCCCCTATTAGAATTCTTATAGAACTCGAACAAGTAATCCATATTACAAGTGACTCTTAAAAGATAAAGTACAGAGATAAGTCCCTCAACAACAAGGACTTGTACTTATAATCCTACAAGAAAAAGGATTTCACTAAGCTTATCAACAGGACTATTCCATTCAAAAGATTTATACGACTCGGCTCTTTCAATTCATACTCATACTCTTACATTCTCCCACTTGAGTATGACATATGATTAACAGCCTTATAAATCATGGAAGTGATCACTAAGTCCATACCAACAGAAAACTTATCTTCACATTCGACGTTACTCAAGCACTTCAAAGCATGGAACTCATAAGTCTCCTTTGTCCATCACAAAATTAACTTAAGAATCACAGCATGCCTAAATTGCTCTCTGTGTTCATGTGAACGTATATATTCAGTAATGTCAAAATAATTACTCCCACTTTTCCAATATAACCTCAACACAAAAATTGTCAAGACATCAGTTAATGATCAAAACTTATTAACCGCAACCATCTTATATCAGAACAGCATATTCAATAGTTCAAAAAAGGTATTCTGCAACAAAATCACAAAGTGACTTTCTAGCAAACCAAACTATCAAATAAAATATGTTCTCTGGTACAATTGATCACAAAGTTTGAAAATTGAACCCTTAATGAGAACCAAAACAAACACTAACAACTAGATAAGCATAACTAAGCCAACTAGACTACCTTAGTTCTGGGAATCTTCAAGCTCATCGTTGCCATGTTCTAACTGAACAAAAGCAACTATCTTCAAGCCTTTAAACAGTGCACTCCCACTTATCTAGGCCATACTTAACACAACCAAGTTAAGTACAAGTTAATAGCAACTATATTAACTAAAAATCATTCCAATACAATGAATGACTAATCAGAATCCATATGGAAACCAAATTCGTTTCCTTTTGAATGCTAACATAATAGGATTCTTCTCATTACTTAAACAAATTAAGTAACACAAATAATTTAACCAATTGCTTCAATAAAACCATAAACTGGTTTTTAAGCATCTTGATGAATTATAATGGCCGGCTTAAATACTCTTAGCCTTATGCTTACATTCGAATATATGATTCTCCCACTTAAGCATAAGCAGAATGTACTACACAGCCGATAAAGAAACCGGAGATATGAACCAATTGGTTCCCGATTCCTCACCAATTGCATAATCTCAGTTTAGTCATATACACCTAAACCATTATGCAAACAGTCTATGTATCAAAAGATAGTCACAATCCATTTGGAAAAACTTATCTCACATAAACCCAAAATCACTAGTTTCAACAATGATCAAAATCAGAATAGTAAGCACAATATTTTTTGCATTCAATTTGATCCTAACTAGTTCAATATCCATCGAGCAAGATCAACTAAAAATTGATAATGTTTGGACATAGAAGCACAAGTTATCTTGATTAAAACGAGATAATCAAGATCTCAACTTTTCAACAATATGATTTACATATAATAATTCTTTAACAAGATCGACATGTATCATAATTCAATCTAGTCCAAAAATCAATTGCAAAAATACTAATTGAGGCTTCAAAATCTCAAACAATTCCAATCAATGGAAAACCCATAAGTTGTCAAAATTTCAAAATTAAATTCTTATGAACTTTGAGATCGCATCAGATATGAATTAAAGGATACATACCAATTAATCAGCAAATTTTCATTAAGAGAAGCGGAAGCAAACGAGAAACGAAAATTCCAGACCAAATCTTGCCAATCGATGAGTTCCACTATCACAGCGAAATAGAATGCATTCTTGCCAACAAGGCTTCACCAAAACAATTTATATCATTCCATACAAGGTATAAATACAAGAGCCTTCACATGTTTTCGGTTATACACTGCAAAGATTGACATTTATCGAATTCAAATTCCAAACTCCACCATTCATATATACGGCAACACTCCTAAAACATATTATATGTAGTCTAACCAAAACTGGGGATATGAATTGAACTTTTTTTTTTTTTTTTAATAATTCAAAACAGACCAATGCATGTAATTATATGTACCATAAATACAAACAATGGCATCCAAATTCCATTAGTTTAATATTAGAACCGCTTGTTCATTAAGCATACTTGTCCAGACAATATCAATTCATGGAGTTCTCGTGTAGTTAGATTGATTCCATTCCAAATTGATATTCATCATATATGTCCCAAAACAAACAGACAAAAGAGAACGATAGGTGCTATATATGAACAAGTTTTATCCTCCACCAAGACTAATTTAATCATAACCATAGACTCTTTAATGAAAAATAAAGAGTATACATAGACTAAATGCTACATTAACTTATTTATGCAGCAAAAGATGATTTCAGACATCCCACATAATTACAAGTTGGCATCCATAAGGATTTCGAGTTTAATCATGCCCTCACAGTATGTAATTAAACAGGCATACTCGAAATAGCAAAAGCCCTAATTCATCATGCTCAAACTCATCACACTATAATCATGCATATAAGAGAACAATTAACCATGCATGATAACATGAATTAAGTTACCTGAATGCATCGTTGGATCCATATTCGTCAACCCGATTGCAATTCCTCGGCTTCAAATAAATGAAACAAATTATCCATCAATGCTCGAGACCCAACCACGCGGATTTCCATCACTCCAAATTCCCATGGACCTCGTACCATTGCAGATTATCGAAGTGAATTGCCATTGTTACAGACGCGCCGATCCAAAATCATCGCCAAAGTTATCAGCCAGAATCTCGTCAGCACCAATTCCCAGAAAAAGACAATTCTCATTCAGATTTCAATAAAACAAAAGAAACAAGATGAACTTTGTTCAATGGTTCTCATTCATAATACAAGTTTATTCATTATACTGATAATACAAGGAGGATTAATAAACCAAAATTATCTCAATCTACAAACATCATAACCAACTGCAGCGGAAGCAATACTAATGCAACTTAAATGTGACATTAGTTAGAAAAGAACGGTTTGGATTCAACAATATTCAATTGCAGGTGTTATTTCAATATCACTGTCAAATTCCAATATTTCCGATCTACAACTAATTATTTAAGCGGAGTTTGAAGAACATACCTTTAACATATTGTTAATGGGGTTGTCGTGATCAAGAGATAGACGAAGCAAAAACTTCTTAATCGTAAGAACTTTCAGTGAAAGCAAGAAAGAAAAGAAAAAGAAGAAACCCAGATAGAAGAAACTGAAAACCCAGAAAATAACAGTCGAAAAATTTAAAATAAAAGGAAACCTTCTAACGGCTCTTTCGCCCTTTCCCTTTTTTATTTATTTTTTATTTTTTTTTAAACGGTGTCGTTTCTTAAGTTCTTTCTGGGTTCAAAAACCGGGAATTTATGTGAAATTTGATCTTGAACAAGATTTATGATTTCAATGGTCAAAATTTAACTGGCTCTGATACCACATGTAAGATTAATAGGAATATATATATACCTAAATTACTAATCACAAGTTTGCCAATTGAATCACCATAAATCAAGAACAAACTAATATTCACCATTAAACGGGTTTATGGAAAACTGACGTATTTGCAGAAACACTAACCTGTAGAACTCGATATGGAAGACGAAGCCATCGCAGCTTGTTGATCTAATAACCTTCTCCTCTTTAGCAAACACAAGTGCTTTCCAAACAATAGGTATTTGGTACAAAAGAAGCAGACATTGCAAGAGCAGTGATTATGATCATATATATATATGGTCGTTCTAATCATTCCCCTATTAGAATTCTTATAGAACTCGAACAAGTAATCCATATTACAAGTGACTCTTAAAAGATAAAGTACAGAGATAAGTCCCTCAACAACAAGGACTTGTACTTATAATCCTACAAGAAAAAGGATTTCACTAAGCTTATCAACAGGACTATTCCATTCAAAAGATTTATATGACTCGGCTCTTTCAATTCATACTCATACTCTTACACAGGGGACCCTATTATATATCCTAGGTGGTGGTGTTTGATAAGGATACTTCTCATCATGTAATCCTTATCAAATTGATAAACCTTATCACCACGAAACCATACTATTCATATCAGTATAGATATATCTACTCATATCAGAATTACTTTAGCTATATATCAGTCCACATACATTCCTTGATAGCTTACAAGTATAGTCAATCCTCATCTCTTATGATCTCAATCCCTTAAGCATGTGTTAAACAAGTGAGCAGCTCTAACAAAGCTTACAAAGACTAGTTATTTTATTTGATTCCACTAAATTCGGGTGGATTTCTTAGGTACTGAGCTGGGAGATAAAGGGGTTTCCATGGACAATTTGATGCTACAACCATCTCTTCAAATTTCTGGCCTCAAATCCAGGTAATGAATTGTTTCCTTGGTAATATCATTTATTTCAAAACTTTTGATAGAGGGAAAAGATCATGGATCATGGACTTGCATACTCATAATTTGAAATATCTTTATATAAATTTCAGGATGAGTCCCTCAATGTATGACAAACTACTATCTGATTATGCAAAGAGGTTTAATGAAATCAAGATACCTCGTAAACTACTATGGAAGAAAAGTCTTGGTACTGTCAAGGTACGGTGGTTGCACAATATCATTTCATGCCCTTTCCTATTAGGAGTTTTTTGACCTGCTTACTGTTTCTTTATTTTCTGAATCACTGAATCGACGTTAACAACATGTATGGTGGTTGTGTTAAAGTCGGTGGGATGAAAGGAAATCAAAGGGGTTTAAATAGTATTATCCCACTCTAACTAATACCGAGGCATTTTGTGGTAAAACCCCACACCTGACGGATTGGGTATGTGGTAAAGTTGAGGACAGTATCAGTGTCGTTAGAATGGGGCAGGCACGGTGATCTAAAAATCCAACATGGTATCATAGCCCAAGGTTCGGGCCCATGCAAGCCAATGAGCTTGTGTGCAAGCCAACGAGCTTGTCACCCATAAGGAAACAAGTCTGAACTCTTAATATAGAGACGACCGTTGAGTTTCATTGAAAACAAGTGGGCCCAATGGGGAGCCGACCTTTGAGTATCAATTACCAATATGTGGATTTCTACGTGTGAACCACTAAATGGGGTTACACATGAAGGGGAGTGTTAAAGTCCCACATCGGTGAGGTGAAAAGAAACCAAGGGGTTTAAATAGTATTACCCCACTCTAACTAATACCGAGGTCTTTTGTGGTAAAACCACACACCTGAAAAATTGGGCAGGTGGTAAAATTAGAGACAATATCGATATCGTTAGAGTGAGACGGGTCCGACGATCTAAAAATCCAACAGGTTGGTGTTGTTTTAGTTGGAGTTGCAATTTGACGATAGAGCAGTGCAATTCATGGTTGCTCCCGTACAAGCAGCAATTATAATGCATTCGTTACCTACTTTTTGCTATATTTATATTTTCTACTTTCAGCTGGACTTCTAAGGATCTTGCAGCTGCAATTTGGGTTCCAGTAGACGTTAAGCAAGGTATGCTTGATCAACTCATGCTTTCATGTTTCATAATTTACTTCTCGTCATTCAATACAAAAATAGATAGAGTGAGAGTATTAGAAACTCTGGATGCCGTACCAGCGGTTTGTTTAGATGGATTCGTACCTGTTACCGATTGAAGTTTTTAGATTTGGAAGTCAAGAAGAAAGCTCATACACTTGTCTCTTTTTTCCTACTGAAGGGAAATCTTGCAAAATCGCTTGGAGCAGACCAAGGGTGGAGCCAAGTACAAGGCTTTCCTAGGCTATAGTATAGGAAGAGTTTGGTTCTTCAAGCTTAAAAATATTAGTTTGTGATTTTTAATTGTCATATTCCACTTAATAAATGATTTTTTTTATTAGTAAGGTTGTTTTTAAGAATAATAAGAGCTAATAGATGTTAAATAAACTCATCACTTTAACCAATATTATATTTAATAGTAATAAATTAAACTTCCATATCACAAATGGTTCCTTATGTCACGCTCCGATCCCGACATACGACCATGATCGACACATGACGTCACCAAGTATCTATATATCCAACAGACCCCGCCTCCAGGATATGTACAAAGCATAATTCAAGATTCGAATTACTTAGGAATTTTCATATACTTTATGGTTGCATCTAACCTCTTCGTTAGACTGCCTACATACCCTAAATAGGGATCAAACCATTCGTAATTCACCATTCCCTACACCCCGACGTTTTCACGGTCAAGGTATTAAATATCGGTAATATCGGAAATATCGGTAGTCCGAAAACACGGAAATATCGATGGAAATATCGGGATAATATCGATATCGATAAAAATTACATGGAAACCACGGAGATTGTAAGAAAAACTTGGAAATTTTTATTGAAACTTTGCAGGATGTTTATTTAGTCAATTATCTATTAGTTTATCACAAAAAATTGGAAGGAAATGCATTGCATGATAGATTTAACATTATCAAGTTGATTATATAGCGAGCTGACAAACATTGTGAGTGTAGAAAATATGTAGTAATTAATGAAAGAAGTCTAAACACACCATAATCATTTATATATAATGAATTAGTACAATATTTTACACTTTAGTACCACATAGAGTTCCTATGAGGTTCAAATTTTTCACTATCTTCATCATCTCTATGTGTAGAGTGAGTGTATTGTGAAGAGTATTTATCAAATGATAAATCCCCAAAATAATTTTGCAAGTAATTGTTAACATGCCACCCATATGGATCCGAGATTGGTTGAGGTTGTCCATAAGCAAAATCATTTGAAGATTGAGTCTGGGATTGTTTCCATGAGTCGCTCGATTCCATCCCAACAAGAATGAGATATGAAGGGTAGGTAAATGGTTGGTTATGAGTATAACCATAGTTACCACTTCCCACTCCAACAGAGTCCGAAGTTCTAGATAACGAGTCATCTTCTTGACTTGACAAAATCCCCTTGCCTCTTTCTCTACGAGTATAGTCCTTCCTTATGGCACCAATTCCTGGTCCTGCCCGCCTACTGCCATGGTCATCATCCTGTGTTGCATGCGTGAAGTTTGCCTCACCAGTGAAGGGGGTCATAAATCCGGGAGGTGGTCCATAATAGTTTCCATATCCACCACCACTACCTCCAGCTCCACTGTATCCTTCATCATTCCCACCTCCGATGGTAGGTGAGTCTCCTAATCTTGTACTAGAGCTATCATTAGTATCAACACGATGTTGTGGTTGTGTAGGATTGGAAGAAGGTGGAATTCCAGTGTTTCTTGGTCTTGGGCGTAAAAGTTCTTCCAAAAAGTCAGCGCTGCTAGATCCCACCTTCTCCTCTAATACTCTTTCTACATTTATCCCTTCATTACGTGCTTCTTCAGCAACTCTGGGAGCTGGGTTGCCTTCATCATCATCTAAATGAAGAGGTCTAATCCATTGATAAAGTTGGTTACCCTCTGTATCATCATCTTCACCAACAATATCAAACACATCTAGTGGGTCACCACGGTCGACATGATCTATTTCTGCTTCCTTATCTCGAATTTGAAGCTTCATGTTATAGTAGCAATAAACTAATTTTTCCAACCTACTATGAGCCAACCTATTTCTTTGCTTTGTGTGTATGAGTGCAAATGTGCTCCAATTTCTTTCACAAGCAGATGAGGAAGCTGTTTGTGATAATACTTTGATTGCTAACTTTCTCACAGTTGGTGCATTGGTCCCATACATGATCCACCATTCAGCTACAATGAAAAACAATGTTGATAAGCCTAATAACTCCAACAAATTCTATTATAAACTTATAGTGAAATATGTTTACACTCACTAGGAGACATTTTTGTTCGAGCAGCAACCGATGTTGGTTCTTCAAAAGTTTTTCTTGCATCTTTAAACCATGTTAGCTTAATTTAATAAATCGTGTTAGTTTAATCCAACAATGTAATTATTATAATTTAAGGAATTGTGTACCTCATTTCCAAATTGGCCAACTTCTGGTGATGCAGGGTCCAATTTAATAAATCGTGTTAGTTTAATCCAACAATGTAATTATTATAATTTAAGTAATTGTGTACCTCATTTCCAAATTGGCCAACTTCTGGTGATGCAGGGTCCAATTTAGAGTATACATTATGTACAACACGTATAAGGGCACCATCATCTCCAACACCGGGTCTGTATTGGTATCGAGGATTCAAATAATATGCTGTTCAAAGAAACCCATACGCTAATAAGAGAAAAAATACTTATGCAACTAAAGAAATGAATTGCAAATTATGACATAATTTATACCTGCTGCATGCAAATCGTGGTATAATGTTTTATACCATCAGTCATCAATTATCTTTATGACCCACCTTGCACTAGGTTTTCTTTCCAATTCCTCCTTCACCACACGCATCAACTCATATATTGCCCCCATAGTAGGATACACTTCTGTGTCAACAATCCGTAAAACTTTGTAAAGAGGTTCAAACACTTGACACACATATTCTAATTGAGTCCAAAAAGCATGATCAAGCACTATACTTTCCACCATACGACCTGCATTTGAGCGGCTCAAATTGTGGTTGGCCCAATCTTCACTAGTGAATAATTGCTTCAACCCTGCTTTCTTCTTAAGTAGGCTGTCTAATGCAATATAGTTGGTGGCGAATCGAGTGGTAGCTGGACGAATAATTTCTCCTTTGCAAAATTCACGCATCTTTGCCAACAACCAACCGTGGTTGTAAATATAATTTGTGATCGTTCTAGCTCTTTTTACAACATTAGCAATATTCTCTCTCTTCCCCATTGCCTCAAACATGAGATCAATACAATGTGTTGCAGATGATGTCCAAAACACATTATGATGCTTCATTAACTTTTTTCCAGCTTTGACAAATGCAGAACCGTTGTCGGTCACGACTTGGACAACATTATGCTCTCCCACCTCCATGATTACATCCCTCAATAACTTGTAAATATACTTGTAGTTCTTTATATGGTCTGAAGCATCAACGGACTTTAAAAAAATTGTCTTTCCCTTGGAGTATACCATGAAGTTTATGATAGACAATCTGGTTGGGCCAGTCCATCCGTCACACATGATTGTGCAACCATTAGTTTCCCACTTTGACCTCAACTTGTTAACATACTCACCAATGTCTTTATGCTCCATTTCCAAATATTTGTTTCTTACCTCAAAGGGAGTGGGAGGTTGTACTCCAACACCGGCCTGTTGACATCCTAATACCATATTTTTGAAATGATGTGATGATGCCTTCTCAGCAGAGACATTTTCATAGATAAAGAACTTGCTAATTAGACGCCCCATTCCCTCCTTCACATTACCTCCCTTGAAGTAACTTCAAACACTCTTTTGACGTGCTTTGGATGAGTTATATAAACTTGGGGCTATTGGTGGTGTTGGTTGTGATTCTCTAAGACTGCCTCCCCGTCTCATTTGTGCACTACCACTTGTCCCGGAACCTTGTCCTCTATTAGGAATTTTATGAAGGTGTTATCTTTCCAATGCTGACGGTTTGGAGGCACGTAATGTTTGTTTGAAACTACGTCATTCTTCAGGTCCCATGTCATCATCACATTCGTCCTCATCGTCATCATCATCATTGTCAACCGCTTGGCCAATGCCTTCTCCTCGTAGCCCAGCTCGAATATTTTCCATTCCATATGTTTTCTTTTCCTTCTGGTGTTTTTTATTTTTTAATAATGTGGTGATGAATGCCTTCACTTCTGGGGGGACACTATCGCATCGTTGGACATTATGTCTTGGATCTAATCCACTAAGATGGTGCTTAAGTCGTGTCACTCCGCCACTCTTCATTACATGACCACAATATTTGCAAATTGTGCCATGTTTGTTTCCGTCTATTGGGTCTCCATGTTCCCAAGCTGGATCACGTTTAGACATCTTAAACGTACCTGTATTTATTTTGCATGGAAATTAGGCAATTATTTTTTGGCCAAAAAATATAGTAGTGACGGTTATATAAGAGAACCTAAATAATAAAGTTATTCTACAAAAGAATTAAATAGGAAGTAAACAAAATGATTGTAAGGTGTAGAAATTATAAAAATAATATGGAATAATAAAACCTAATATTAATGAATAATAACCAGTTTGATAATAAAATAATAAATAACATTAAACATATTAAAATTATCCTAGGGAATAATTATACAACATTACTTAATTACTTCAAAAAATTAACATATTATTTGGTTCTTAGATCACATGCACGGGTCCACACAAATTTTTTTGTATAATTAACCTCCTTATATATGTACATTATCTATATATCCAACTTAACTAGTGTTTGTATTATATATTATTACAAACTGTTAAGAATTAATTAAGTGTTCTAGACAAACTTCTTTCTTTTTTAGTGTTTTAAAACCTTTTTCTTTCTTTTTTTGTTTTTTGAGAAAAGTGTTTTAAAACTTTTTAAAATTGTTTATTCTTTCCTTTTCTTTTCCTTGCCGTTTCTTTTATATTCTTTGAAAATGGAGACTAAAAGGATTGATTATGGACCCTTTTCGTATGAGGTATGTAGAAATTGTTTAATCAAAATGGATAATCAGGAGCAAACGAGCTCGAACAAAGCCATAAAGCAAAGTTAGTAAATGTTTTGCCCCTCTTTTGGTGTTGGAAAGTTCATTTACGATAGTGTGAGGATGTGAAAATTAAAGAATCTCATGCATGGGTCTACACAAATTTTTTTGTTATTGTATAAATTACAATAATATAAATGTAAGTTTGTAAACTTACCTTAAATGTAACAAATCTGGAACTTTCGATGTCGTACGTAGCAGCAGCAAAACCTCGACGATCCTCTGCAGCTTGCCGTCTGTGAATAAATGAGAGAGAAAAGGTTTTGGAAAGGACCTGAAAGGGCTAAGGGAAGAAGAAGAAACGGAAATGTGTAATAGAGGTTTTTCAATTTTCGAAGGGTAAAAAAATGTGTGATGATCTGATACTCCACCTCTGGGACGCACACGGTTTTGAACTTTTGGCAGTGTTTTTTTTTACACACACACATGGGTTTGACAGTGAGAAACCACTCCACCATACATTTTTGTCTTGTCACTGTTTTTTTCACACACGGATATATCTTTTTGTCTTGTCAAGATTTTTTTCACAAAAAATGATTCTCTCCTGAGAGAATCATTTTCCTTTATTCACATTTCACATGTGATTTGAAGGTGTGTAAGGCTACATGCCTATATGGCAGTATGGGCATATGACAGTTTGGTTCAGTTTCAATGGGTTTTCTTTGGATTTATTTGCAAAATTATTGGCACAAACACACTCACACAAACCTAACATCTCACAGTCACATGCACATTATTTTCACATCTTTTCACCTCTGGGTGCAAAATTATTTTCACCTATTTTCACCTGTGCAACACTCTACAACACACACACACACACACACACGATGCAACACGCACACACGCACACGCAACACGCACACACACATACCTTTCTGGATCATTCTCTATCTCCCTCGGTCTCTCCGTCTCCTTCTCTCCCTCGGTCTATCCGTCTCCTTCACACGCACACGCAACAAGCAGAGAACACAGAGCCTTCTGTCTCCGTCTCTCCCTTGGTCCGGTCTCTCCGTAGTCCGTCGCTAGGTCACCTCATCACCTCAGTCTCTCTCAAATCTCGATCTCGATCTGGATCCTTCCCTCAGTCTCTCGAACTCGATCTTTCTCCGATTCTCCCCCCATCTCTTCTCTGCAACTCCGCCGAGTTGCTTGGGGCCTTTTTATGGTCTCTCTACACCCTGGGGGACGTGATTTTGCTGTTGTTCAGCTCGTACCCACCACCTGTGGTTTCCTCCTCCCTTTCTCACCTCCCGGCGGTGGCGACGATGACGAATATCGCGATAATATCGCTAATATCGTGATATTAGCGATATTATCACGATATTTTAAAGATATTTTAATTTTACTCAAAAAAATATCGGCCGGTCAAAAAAACGATATTATCGGCGAAATATCGCCGATAATATCGATTTTTAAGACATTGGTCACGGTACATTCTAACCGAAAGATATAGCATCCCTCAAACAATTATTAGAACTTGACAAGCATGAAATTACTAGATTTAGGGCTACATAACAAACCCACATGACAATCAAGATTTCCAATTTATCCATCATATGAATCACTATGTTTTACATAATACCGCAATTCATGATATACACATCTCAAGGAACAATCAACGAAACACAATATTATTCTCTAACCGCATTGGTCAACGAGTCTAATCATAATAATAACAATCACATCCAACATCATTCTACAATCACTCCAATTAATCATTTCCATGAATCAAGGATGCACGATATTAACATTTAACTACATTAATCCATCAATAAGGTCCCATATCAATTCACAAAATTAAATAAAGGAACCCAACATAACTCCCTACCTGGATTCCAAGTAATAACATGATAAATTTAATTTATACATAATGTCTACTGTGAGCAATTCATATTCGCTCGAATCTAGGGTCGGACTAACCTTATGGAAATGAGCAAGAGTAGGGATTCCGGACCACTCAACAGAATCCAATCATAATATGATCGCCTATCGAAATGTACCAAGTACAACTAATCCTCATCATCCCTAGAATGCGTATGGTCTCACATCGCAGATATACCAAGCAGAACCATAGGCATAATCTCATCATGTAAACAATGATCACCCATTGCGAATATACCAAGCATGATCACCCCTGAATACGTATGGTCCCCCATTACAAATATACCAAGTAGGACCATATCCTAACTCTAGGTAGTGATCACCCATAACGGATATACCAAATATGATCACTCATGTAATGCGTATGGTCCCCCATTGCGGATATACCATGCAAAACCATATGCATAGTCTAATAACGTAGGCGTAGATAGTGATCACTCATCGCAAATATACCAAGTATGATCACTCTTAACAGTCCCACATTGCGGATATACCAAGCAGGACTGTATCCTATAGCTCTAGGTAGTGATCACCCATCGTGGATATGATCACTCCTAGAATGCGTATGGTCCTCCATTGCGGATATACCAAGTAAAACCATAAGCATAGTCTGATAACGTAGGCGTAGGCAGTGATCACCCATCGCGGATATACCAAGCATAATCAACACTGAAATACGTATGGTCCCCAATTGTGGATATACCAAGCATGACCATCCATGTACCATTGCTACATGGTGCGGTAAATTCATCACACATTATACATAATTGTACGCATACACGCTATCGATTCCACGTATCAACCAAGCATCTAGTCATATGGAGCACAACACAAGGAATTCCCTTAATTACTATTTCTACTAAAAATCTAATAAAGTACCTGACTCATATTCTGACTTTCATCTTTATCTCACGCTAGGTAGTAATGCTAAGTTCATATAGGTATTCAGTTGGCAATCATATCCAAATAATTATCAAATAATATTTAGATCCCATAATAATACAAATAATAAACAATAATACTTATAATGGAGTTTCCCTAGAACCTCCTACCTCATGTTCGACTACCTTTGTCAACACAAGTCCTCCAAACTTTCTAGCACAACACCTGAATCTAAACCAATTTACAAAAGCATGAACAAATGAAACCAAACACAAGTAAACGCATATTAGCAAGCAAGGAAGTGAGCAATTACAAATTATTAACTTGTGTAGCATAGACATTATTTTAGTACAACTTATACTTTAAATAACAACACTAATATAAAGCAAAAGTAATTTAAAGAAAAACAGAATGATTAAGTACTATAGAAACCATAATCCTCCACAAAAGCCGCATAAAAACGGCTTTGATCAACGAAATTTAAACTCACTTTCAAACGCCCAATCCTGAACTAAATGGTACAAAGTTAAATGTTTTTGGAAACTTGTTTTGTGTAAATTATAACCACATAATATTGTGACTCAACTTTGAACATAGTTTTGGTCAACCAAAACTCAACGGAATTAAGTGAAATCAGATGGGTTTTGATCATGGACATGTCTAGTTTCAATACACAGAAGTTTGGATAAAAAGGAACTCATAAGGACCTGGAAATCGAGAGCCAAAGTAGGCTACTTGAAACATAATTTTTCTCCGTAAAATAGAAGTTTTCTGCAATAGAGCACCATACTCTTTTAATTCAAATTACAATTTCAGGACACTTCCAAGCTGTCCAGAAATCAAGTTTAACTTCTATTTCAATGTGTTACTTATATCATGCATAAATCTTCCTTTCGGCCAAAGACCACAGACATTTCAATAGAATTAAGGTATGTACTTTTCTTGTTTCTATACATTAATATAACAAATGACAAAGATAAGGAAATGAAAGGGGAAAAAGGGGCTCACCATCTTGCAAGTGAACTCGTTGCTCCATCACCTACTTTTCTCCTAATTCCTTGGCATTGGCTAGCACTTTGCTCCGTTCTCCATTGTGCTTTTCTGTATCATTCTTATCAACATCTTCATCCTCATTCCCTTCACCTTGATCCGTACCAGGTTGCATCCTCTGATAATATTATCTCTCGTAATTTCAGCACCACTCATTTGAAACCATCCAAAAGTAGGTTTGATGATTATGGGAGCTCCTCCATTCGTTATCTCTGAGTTTGATTTTTATTTTTTTATTTTTCCAAGAAAAGGGAGTAGGGGAGTTCGCGGCGAGATAGGGACTACGGTGATGATGGTTTGATGATCTGGGTTGGTCGGATAACGTGGCTTCGACGCTGGTCGGTCATGTGTGTGTCGTATGAGGAAGGGAAAAGAGAGATGGAGTGAGAGAGTTCTGGAGAATTCCAGAAATGAGTGGAAGAGACGGGAAGGCGTGAGAGAGTCCTCCCCCGAAACCCACCACATGAAAATTAAAATCCTCATTATTCCTCATTAAAATTAATAAAATTTAATATAAATTGTCGAAAATAATATAAAATCTCGTTAATACAAATATGTAGTTTACAATAGTGAAATCCAGGAACGGGATTTCACACCTTATTTTATTCACTTGAAAACTTTGAAGTCTAAAAAACCTAGAAAACTTTATGTAGGCAACATAGGATTAAAAATTTGATTTCGTAGTAACAATTTTATCTTAGTTCACCTGCCGAATAATTTATGGCTACACCAATGGAGCAGACTCTAAAGACCACATGTTTACAAGAATGGAAGGCATGGTTGACACTGGTACAAACGGTGATAACAATGGGAGCATTAAGGATCTTGTAGCTGGTGATGAGGAGGGAGAGAACTCTGTAGCTTCCGTAGAGGATCAACTGCGCAAGGGAATGACTGTGTATGACGTATGATGTGTTCGAGATTGCTAATCTCGCATTCCCGGAATGTGTTTTCATCTGTAATATTAGGGCCCTAGTTAAAAAAATTCTGACGAAAAACTAAAAGGGGGTGAAATTGCCGCTTATGATACTATCTTCCAAAATAGTGCTGGATAATTTGTTTCTGCAAAGCTGTTTTCAATATTTCTCCATACACATTCCTGCAGATGTTCTGCATAGCGGATCCACCTTACGACAAGACTCTCCTGCAGCTACAGAGTTTCTTATCGGGTCTATTCTGCAACGAGAAGTTACTTAGAACTAAGAAATGGAATGCACTTCATGAAAAAGTAATTACTAAACAGAATTGCAATGTATTCTTTAGCACCCTTATCATTTTAGCAAATTTATACAGCAAGATAATTCTTCACGCGGTTTCTCCTGTACCTTTCCTCCCTCTGCCTACAGAAAAAACCAAACCCTCCTAGTCGCCGCTCCTTGCTCTGGCTTGGGATCGACGACAAACCAACCCCAAGCCGAGTGTTTTGTGCGTGCGCGGGAGGATATGTGGTTTAGTCGTCCACTCTACGCCAATAATTTTTCGTTTGAGATCAAACATTTTTGCATGTGGTCCAACATCCTTAGGGATAGGGTGTTGCATTTCCACCTATATGTCTCAGATTCGAAACTACCCCTCCACTAAATTTTTGTAACAGTTTCAACCCCTCCCCCTACCTTTAGTAATAAATTAAAGCCACTTAATACTACAGTCTAATGATATTTCTCTTCACTTGTAAGTGAGAGGTTATATGTTCAATTCTCGCCAAATGTGTATTTGAACAACATTATTGTTAATCTTTTAGTGTAGATAATATCGCTTATCGAAAAAAAAAAAAATTTATTTTATTTTTACATGTGATCCAATATCTTATTAGATAGTGTGTTAGGTTTCCTACATCCCGAGTTCAAAACTCTTAATTCCCTATACAAGTTTCGAATCCTTTCCTCACCTTAAAAATAATAAAAGTTTCCGTTTGGAATCTTAACGACGTCGTTCTGCTTTTTTTACCGGCTATATTTTACGACCTCGTCAAGACCGACATATCCGTTTAACGTTACAAGCAATGCAGAATAAAAAAGGCAATGTGACCGTTACATGATCCCAAATTCAAAAACCACATCGAAACGAAACCCTCACCCAAAAAAAAAAAACCGAAATTCAGATAGATGAGAGAAGAAGCTCAACAGCAGGATCAGCTAGCAATGGCGACAGCAGAAGAGAAACTGCAGCAGCTCCGGTCCAAAGCCACGGAGCTTCTCCTGCGAGAAGAATGGCAGGAGTCCGTACAAGCATACTCTCACTTCATCACCCTCTGCCAATCCCACATCTCAAATTTCCCTCAAAACCCCAACCCCGACCCCGATCATCTGCCCAAGCTCCGAAAATCCCTCTGCCTTGCCCTCTCCAACCGGGCCGAAGCGCGATCCAGGCTCCGAGATTTCGCTGAAGCATTGAGGGATTGTGATCGGGCATTGGAAATCGAGAGGGCCCATTTCAAGACTCTTGTCTGCAAAGGCAAGATCTTGCTGAATCTGAACAGGTATTCCATGGCGCTGGACTACTTTCGAACAGCTCAGCTCGACCCGCAGGCTAACGGGAGCTCTGTGGACCTTGATGGGTACTTGCAGAAGTCCAAGAAGCTCGAGCTGATGTCTAGAACTGGAGCTTTTGATCTCTCTGAATGGGTTGTTAACGGGTTTCGTGGGAAGCCTCTGGAACCGGCTGAGTACATTGGTGCAGTGCAGATCAAGAAATCGGAGATTAGAGGGCGTGGACTGTTTGTGACGAAGAACATTGATGCCGGAACTTTGGTTTTGGTCACGAAAGCGGTTGCTACGGAGAGGGGAATTTTTCCTGGTCAAGATTTGGACGAGAATACACAATTGGTCATGTGGAAGAACTTCACTGAAAAGGTGATGGACTCCATGGCTAAATGTTTGAGAATCCGCGATTTGATTAGTACATTGTCGAGTGAGGAAGATGAGGATGAGCTTGAGGTCCCTGAGATCAATCGATTTAAGCCCGAGGCGAAGCACAATGGCGGCTGCCATAATGAGAAAGAGCATGAAGCGAGCAGGATTTTGAGCATACTGGATGTCAATTCACTTGTTGAGGATGCAGTTTCTTCCAAGGTTTTGGGGAAGAACAACGATTACTACGGTGTTGGGCTGTGGGTGCTGGCTTCATTCATCAACCATTCATGTGTTCCGAATGCAAGACGTATGCATGTAGGAGATTATGTAATGGTTCATGCTTCTAGAGATGTCAAGGCCGGGGAGGAGATAACATTTGCATATTTTGATGTGCTTTCACCATTGGAAAAGCGCAACGAAAGTAGCAAGACATGGGGTTTTAGATGTAACTGCAAGAGGTGCAAGTTTGAGGAGAAACTGTATTCTAGAGAAGACTTGAGAGAGATTGAGATGGGTCTCGAAAGAGGGATGGATGCCGGCGCAGCAGTTTACAAGCTGGAGGAAGGCATGAGGAGGTGGATGGTGAAGGAAAGGGAGAAAGGGTACTTGAGAGCATCGTTTTGGGAAGCATGCTCTCAGGCTTATTACTCAGAGAAGTCGGCAAAGGGGTGGGGAAGACGCATACCGCCAATGGAGACGGTGGTTGATAGCGTTGTGGAAGCGGTGGGAAGCGACAAGAGGGTGCTGAAGATGGTGGCGGAGAAGTTGAAGGGACGTGGTGGAGGAATGGTGGAAATGGAGAGAGCTATGAAGTTGGGAAGAGGGGTGTATGGGAAAGTAGTGAAAAAGCAAGCAATGAAGACTCTTCTTGGTTTAGGCATTCTTTAATTAAAGCTATTAACTAATAGCCTAAATTTTCAATCTTTATATTTTCTTATATTAGCAAATAATCCACTGATGATCTGATTTCTTGTTCAACCAATACAATTTTTTTATTTTTCGACAAGTCGATATTTTGAACTACTCCAATTTGGGAGCAGATGATGACAATTTCGTCAATGGCGCACGGCTTGAAGCTTATATACTAGAAAATAGCTTTGGAATTGCTTTTACAGCAAATAAACGCCACGGAAAACCAGATAGAATTGTAGATCAGGAGATCAGTTTCTTCTCCTTCTTCTTCTTCTCCTTCTCCTCTGGTCTTTCATCATCAATCCTGTCCTGGCTCGAAAAATTGCATGAAACCAGGGATACAGCCCGAAGCCGAAGAAAGCTTTGTAGAATATGTAGCAACAAGAAAACAGACGCGTAATGGTTACCAAGTCATAAAAGTCATGCTAACATCCATCAAAACTACCTCCAACAGAAGAAAGAATTCCAGAAATTACCTTCCAGACAGGCGTAAAGCAGCTAGCAGCCCGGCAAATTACGCAGAGCAGAGCAGCCGAGGAGCCAGCTTTCGCATCCTAGACAGGCGTAAAACACCAAATAGACTAAAGCCAACAAGAGGCCAACGTTGAAATTCATAACAACATGGTTTCCCAACACTGAAAACCCAAAATGCAGCATCTTCCGCAATCAATAACATTTATGTAAGACAAAGAGCTCTAGTGCATAATGCACCTACAACAAGGCTGCTATTTCTTTTCCCAAACAAATTGGACATATTTCTTATACTATGGGAACGATAGAAGCATCGTTCTAATGTAAAACGAAACAAAACTTTCAAATAACTGGAACAAGCGAACGTTATTATACGAACACAACTTAGCAAGAAATATTAGAAAAAATCCCATTCATTCTAAACAGAAACAAAAAGAACGCTGGGAAAAATTATATTAATAATCAATGAAAAAGAAATCTCTTTGTTCTAATGCAGAATGGAGAAAGGTTTATCAAGCCTCAGTTGAAGTCCTTCAATCTTTTCTTAAGCGTATCAATTGATTTCTTACGAGCACTTTGCTTGGTATTCCTGTTCGAAAGGCTCCCAAAAATACCATCAGCAGAATCCTTGAATTTCTCGCAGATACTAGCCACCTTTTTATAATCCAAAGCGTTGTAGTTTTTCTCCCTTATCACAGGATTCATGAAGTTCTCTGGCTGACTGCTCGACAAAAGGTTTATCAGCTGTCGTGCTTCTATCAAGCAACTTCTAAAACTACCTTCTTTGTAAATTTCGCTCAAGCCGGTACTGTGAAACCTCTCGTCTGCAAAATTCTCCAACATCTTCAAATCATAGTTGATACCCATAACTGCATTAGCATTGAACCTCTTGACGCTATCACTTAGAAAAGTCGACACTATAGTGTTAGAAATGTGTTCGAGAGCCCCACTCCCGACCTTGTATAAAGCATCCAAAGGTAAAATTTGTTGTGCCGTCGACATAAGAGTATCGAGGTAAATAACAACTTCATTTATACACTCATTTCCATTCTGTGGCATTTCCTCCATAGTCCAATTGATATTCTCTGTAAGTGCCATGAACTCATCCAACTTAGTGTTTACAAACTTCAGCAAAGCAAGATAAGCTTCATCCCTTGAAGTCTTTAGAACCACCTTAGCAGTTAAACTAGCTTGAGGCCTCTCAACTGAACGGATTGGGATCCGACACAGTTGGGCTGCATGACGAAGAAAATAGTCACAAGCTCTTTCAAGTACCGATATGTTTGCAGCAATCTGCATCGCTTGAGAGACACCAATGTTACCGCTTTGAATTGTATTAAGTATCACCTCATTTAACACATCAATCAAGAGTTTGTCCAGATACTTCCTCACAACATCATAATAATTAGTATGTGCCCCATGAGACAGGTAATCGACAGACCCCTTGATGAATGATCTGACAATTCGGCAGGTATCAGGTACTGCAGAGGAGAATGGTGCAATATACGGAAAAGCCGGTATTATGTCTGATGTCTGGAGATTGAATGACAGGACATTACTTTCGTAGTCAGTGTCCTTTTTCAAGACCATCTGCTCGTAGGTATCATTGGCAATAACATTTGCGATTTGTTTACGACACTCTCCTGAAAGAAGCTCGTGGTATTTCTTTCGGCTCTTGTCAAGCGTCTCAAGAAGTGGTCCCACTTCGTATCCATATTGTCTAAGAGTAGAGCCAAGAAGAGTCACATAATCCTTTACCAAAAGAAGATGGGTTGCAGAATTCATAAGGGAGAATTGTTCCTCTACCAGAGACTTCATTTTCGCTAAAGCCGTGTCCCACATTGTTTCAACTTGCTCGGCTAACAGCAGGCCCCCAGCAGTCCTCAATACCCGATCCTCCACTATGAAGTATCCAGCAATTTGAGCCAAAAAAGTTTGGTAGGATTCAACAAAAGGCTGTGCTGAAGAGATCTGCAAGTCTGAATTAAGCTGCAACAATCGATTTCTGTAGTAATATTCCCAAAACTGGTCTTGGATTCCAAGGCAACTTTGGATGTGATATGCCCTGTATAGAGGAGTCAAATCAACCTTCAAAATAGATTCTTCAACAATCTCTTCAACATCTAAAGTATATGCGAAATCTCCCAGCCCCGAAATATTCTGCTCCTCAACTACCCTTTGGAGTTCGAGAATTTCCTCAGCCTTCTGACGGGCAGATGCAGCATGGCCTATTGCGGTTTGTCCAATATCCTTTGCAGAACTCCTTATGTGAACCAGCCATTCATTGAATTGACTGGTTACTTTCTTCTCAATGTGCAATTTAATGATCGGAATTCTCTTCTCTATGACCATTCTTAGTGTCCTAACAGGAATATTCTGCAGGTAATTTTTCTCAATCAAATCCAAAGTTTTCAATGCCGGGTAAAACTGGCCTTCGGAAATGTGTTTATTAAACTTAACACAGAGCTCCAACACCTGTACACAGTTCTTGGACATTTTGATAGCTTCCGTCACATTCTTTTTTATTGAATAAGATTCAAGAAGCTCCTCGAGTTTAATCAGCAAAGCACTCCCGACCTCTTGCAACTTGAAATTATCACTGGAGAGCTGGCCTTTGAGCTCTTCGGCGTCAACCAACACACCACGAAGCTCATCAACTGCAAGAATGAATTCCTCATAATGAGTCTTGCAGAGCTCCTCAATTTCGACTTCCTTCTTTTTTACAACATGCTTGAGCTGGTGGAGGAGTGATTCTGGCCTCCCCATCTCAAATGCATGCCGGACAATAGGACCGAGGTCATCCCCATTCCCAATCAATGTAGCAAGAACCAAGTCCTCACCAGTATCCCCATTCTCTGTAGGAATTCTTCTCCTCGCTTTTGACTCCATTCTTCTGAAAGAAACAACAAAAAACAAACAAAACACTTTTAAATCAAATTACACACCACAAGAACAAAACAATTAAGTAAAAATTTAAGCTGAACAAAACACACAAGCAAATTTATACCTTACTCATCCGAATTAAGCAAAGAAAACAGAACATAATCATTTCTCATAACCTAATACATACATATCCATAACAGATTCAAGGGATTACAATGCACATTCTTAGAAAAAATCCAGTTGGGTAGCCCGAAGAAGACGAAAATATTTGCCTATAACCAAATTAACCCTAATTAAGTTACCCATTTACTAGCTCAGAAAAATAATCAGCAAAAAAGGGGAATTTGGGGGCGAAATGCACCTGAGAACAACAACAAAAAAATCAATAAAAATGGAAACTTTTTCTCTTAATATGTTAGAGGAACATTCTAAATCACGCCTTCACAGCCTAAAAATGGTGGAAAATTGAAACATCAGTAAGAAAAAGCAAGATAAAAACAACCCAGAAAAGGAACAAACCAAGAATTCAATCGATCAATTCAGAAAACTGAAGGAAAAAACATAGAACAAAAAACCCAGATGTATTTTCGACAAAATGTGAAAGCTTTGATTGTTAAAAGGGATAACTTACAGAGAGAAGCTGTTTATTTTCTTCTTCCTCCAAATCTAACGAGAAAATGCGACTATTCTAATGGAATTATTTGGATTAAAAAAAAAAAAAAAAAAGCCTTTACTTTTCCTGTTTATTCTGTTGTTTATTTTCTGTGTTTTCCATTTCGAAATGGATTATGCTTTTCTGCGTGCAATTGTTCGAGCTGGGAATTTGGCATTCCGCAACAAAATTTTTAACTTTTTTCATCTTTTTGCGATGCTGCCTATGCTTGTGAGGCGGAGGCCGGTGTCTTCCGTCCATGGAGATTTTCGCGCACTCGGTATCTTATTGGCGAGTGAAAGAGAAGACGGGCCCACCCTTTTCTGGGTCCCACTCCCATTTGAACAACCTCAATTCTCCGCTGGGTTCAAATGTTTATTTTACCCTTACACAAAAGTCAAAAAGAGGGAAAATTTCAAGGGCTACATTTCTCTCGTAGCAATATTTCCATGTATCATTTTTTCGTTTCATTTGAAAATGCTTTTAAAATAATTAAAAATATTTTTAACGAAGTTGATTTTAGATTTTAAAAGTACTTTAAGTAATTTTTGAAAGAAGAATCAGATATGTGATTCTCGCAAAAAAGATCTTCAAATGTTTTTCCAAGATCCACTTGGATTATTACTAAAGATTAGCTTTAAAAACATTTTCACCAAAACCTTTTCAGTCAACTTAAAAGCACTCTCCACACAAATAATTAAAAAGTATACACTACAACGTGAGATTCTGTATTTGAACTCTCCTCCATTTATATGACTTGTCTTGAAAAAAGCTTGCTCTATTTCTTCGTATGGTCGTCTAACGATAATCACGTTAGTGATCTTAAAACCAAAAGTTAAAAATCCAATACTGATCTAAGAAGTGGTTCCAAACTAATCTGAAATCTGGGTCCCTTGATCCTGACTTGTGTTGTTAATGCAAACCCATATGCGTATGTGTATTACACAAGTGCACAAATGGGGTGCAAGTGTAACAAGTCAAGAGAATAGTTCAACGGTTGGCTTTGTGATTGTGTTCCACTACTAAGGAATAAGGAGGTTTCATGATGGAGAACAAAGTCTCGTATCGGAAACTTCACAAGATAAATTATAATTTATATTGCATAGTTTTACTCTTAATTGCACCGATGCCTTTTGCGATAACACATGACGAAATGTCAGGCTAATGCAACTAGTACAATTAGTAGAGCATTGGCCCCAAGTGCTTTGCGAAAACATTTATATTATGGGATAGGCGCGAGCGCACTTTATTTGTTCTCTAAGTTGGTGACTCCTCCTGACGTTTTTTATTACAAAATGCTTAACAGAATCTTAAACGTTTTGGATAAACCTATATCCCAAAATTTATGGAGCTTAATTATGCTTATGGCTAGATTACAAAACGGATGTGACATGCCTCGTCAAAAGTCATTAGCCACCAACCAAAGAAAACTAATGGGAGACCAATAGTTTATTCAAGCTTTAGTTGCATATGCCATGCACAAGCCATGGCTTAATTACCTCGACAAACGTAACCCCCACAACACTTGTTTAGTATATTATCTATATACTAAAATCCAGTTCAAAAAACACTGTTCACCAGCACTAAATGACGAAAATGAAGCTCAACAAACTGCACGCCCCAGTTGTTTCTCCTCCTTGGCACAGTAAAATGACGCCTTTGTTCATGTTGGCCACAAGTCCATCGTCATCCAAGCGTCTGCTTCGACTACATCTTCTCGATTTTTCCTTCCGTTTCTACTTCTCTCTCACAAATCTCTGCTTTTTATCGCTCCCAAATCTAACGTTCTATCTCCCACGAAATGTATATTATATATATATATATATATATATATATATATATATATATACATATCATATCCTGATTTACTTCATTTAAGTTCATTACGAACGAGCTCTTATTATATTAATATCTATTTTTTTCAATGTTAACAATGTCTCATGATCGAAATCATCATCCCATCTACGCTAATAATTCTTGGATTGTAAAAACTTGATACAACGTTACGTTTTTATGACGATGGTTGCAAATCTCACATCTACAAAATGACAAAATAAATGGCAATATATAATACCTATTTTTATTCTCAATACCACTTATACCTTTTGAATAATTGGAGTTACACGTGCCTCTAATATTATCAATACAAAAAAATATACATAGAGGATTATGATGCCAACTAATCATGATTATGATTGCTAAGTTCTCATTAGTCATTATTTTACTCATAATAATAGAATCCACCTGGCACCTACTACTCCCTTGCATGCTTGATGGAAACGAGCCAAAATAGACTATTTAATTTATCTCGTTGAAATGCTCATGAGATTAGCTCAAACATTCCTGCCACGTGGTCAGTTTAACGTTTATCTTAAGAAACCAAACGAGCCGTTCACGTGACATTTAAAAATACCTATGTACATATGTTTGAGAAAATTGTAGCAAGCAATGTTCTTGCAATTTTAATCCAATTAAAGTAATAAGCTTAACTAAAAATGCATGATAGTTGGTTTCTTAACTCATCAAAACGTACAAGTATAGTCTTTTTTGTCAAATCCGTTATAATTTTTATCGAAATGAGTCACGTATCACGCACGCGAGGCTAAATGAAGGAGCAATATGGGAAACTAAATGAGAAAAATTGAAGAAATAGTTCCTCAATTTTAACTTAATTGAAGCAATAATCCCTCAACTTTAACTTAATTCTACCAATAGTCCTTCCATCATCTCTCATTTTGACAAATGTTCTAAAAGAATTTATAAAAAAAAACCATAACTACACATTTAAATGAATCAAAAGACCACTAATCAAGAATTTAAAGTTAAAGAATCATAGCCACAATTTTCATTCAGATGCTAAGAGACTCCGAAATAATAGATCTTAATTTTTATATTCCTATATTTTAATAATATCCAAAGTAGAATACTCGTGAAAGTGTCATCAAGGGAACTAGATCCTCCGACCTAAAGGAACGGAGTCTACTCATCAAATAATCCAGACTATTAAAATTTGATCAAACGGCTCTAAACAGGAGGTCTTTTAAAAGTTATAATAATTATAGCCGTTAAATCAAATTTCAATGATCAAAATCATTTGATCATTAGGCTTAGTTCCTTTGAGTCAAGAGAGGATCCGGTTACGTCTTCAAGAATAATAGTAAATCTTAATGTGCATCCATGGTCCCCACTGACGACATGCTAGATGAGCACCACAAGTAAACCCGCCTACAATTCTACCCTAGTGCTTATCCTTTCCTACCCTTTGTTGGGAGAGGACACGCGTCAGCTAACTAAACGGGAAAGATAGCTACCTCAGCCTACCTTGTAGACTAAGCTCCGGCAATTACTCGGGTAGGAATAACCTCCTTACTCGCTCTTTACCTAATTTTCTCTTCTTTGTTTTTATCAAACAAAAAATTTGTTGGATTAAATGTTAAATTATGTAATAGCAGGTTTCGAACCCAAGTCGAAATGAAATAATAACACTCATTTTTACCACTGCGATGGATAACCACTTGCCTCTCTACCCAATTATCTCAATTCTCTATTTTCCACAGTATTGGGATTTAGTGGAAGTTGAATAATGTTGAATTAATTAAAAATTAAATTTGATAGTTTTGTATTGCAAGTGTGGTCAATCACGTATGTATTAATAATAAATTATTGTTTTAATCACGTGTCAATTCCAAGGTAATTTTGACTGATTTTTCGTATACGTAAAAAATTACTGTTATACTGTTTGTCCAGATGTGGTGAATGATCGTATTAAATATGTGAATTGATGTACACATCAATAACATTTTATTAAAAATTGGTTATGTAAATTTGACTTATTATTCTAAACATATATTATTGTATGCCGACTCAATTAGTATGCTTTAAATACTTACTAAATTATATTTACTAAGTCACCATACACTTACGTTAACGTATACTTACTAGAGTTTTACTTACTTGACTTATTATTTATTTCTTTCACACGGAATAAGAAGAGGAACAATAAAAAAAAGTGTTGAGCAGGTTTTAGCCATCACTAGAAAACAAATTGAGTCGTAGAAAGCAAAGTAAGAGACCGAGATTATAGATTTATCAAGAAAAATTCTTACGAAGTTTTGTCATAGCATCTATAACGGCCTCCAATTTAAGCAGACGAAATAATCAATGTTTTCAGGTGTACAAATTGGTATAATTCAAAGATTCTATTTTCATTTTGTCAAATTCAAAGATTCTAATTATTTGACCATTTACTACCTATGAAAATACTTTTCTTTTTACAAACGCGATATTAATCTTTAACTTAATATGTGAAGGAGCGATTCGGAATTGATTACACATACGAGTAACGCATCTGTTTTAACTAATATAACTACACACGCATCTGATTGTTTATGAAAATGATTTTTCCATATTCATTTTATTAGGTTTAAAATGATAGTAGACTAAGTCAATATACTATAAAAAAAAATTGGAAAAAAAATATACTATGAATTTTCTCTTGAAAATTTTCACACCATTTATCAAAAGTACTAGCAACTTCCCTCTTTCATGTATATATAATGTGAAAGAGTTACGAGAAAATTTTCAGTATGCTTAAATTTCGAAAGGATACACAATATATTATCATAAATTTAGTGGAAAGTTTTCTTTCTAGTGTTTCTCAAATTGCATAATTATATGCAATATAGCACTATTTGTCCAGACATGCCAAAAAATCTTTTGACCATTACAAAGAATATTCCCAATAGAATAATGCTATCTGGATAAAGTTTGTGACAAGTGCAAGGAACCTTGGACAAAAGCCAAATTATTGGACAGCATCAAAGCTGTGTTTGGTTTACTTGCACGAGTACGCTTTCCACATTGGAGATGGATTGACTGTTTTCTTATTTTCATACTCTTCTCATCTTTTTTTGTTTTGTGTGATCACGGGTAAGCTACGTTAACATTTTATATTTCTATTATTTTTTGTTTTATCATTTTTATAAAAAAATTAATATAAAATATTGACGTGGCTTAACTGTGACCACACAAACAGGAAGGGATGGAAGGCAGACCATCCAACTCCTTCCGCGTTCGATTCCTAGGTAGCCAAAGTCAAATGATTAACCAATCAGAGCCACGGGACGCAGGCAAAACGACAAACACAATCAACCATAAAAGGAGCAACCCTCTCCGTTCAAACATTTCAAACGCCTTCATTTCCTTTCTACTCCTGTAACCCTAGAACCTCATCCACCAGCAGCAAAACAGTTTCAAAATTCTTAATCTTTGTCTTTGTGTCTTTGTCTTTTTTATTTATTTGATTATTTTTCTGAGGGTGGTCCAAAAATGGAGGCAAAACGAAGCTCTGACCTTCCCCCTGGTTTTAGATTCCACCCAACTGATGAGGAACTCATCGTTTTTTACCTAAAAAACCAAGCCTCCTCAAGGCCCTGCCCTGTGTCCATCATCCCAGAGGTTGATATTTACAAGTTTGACCCGTGGGAGTTGCCTGGTTAGTATCGTAATTTAGACGTCCAAAGCGGAGAAGGACTTACCTACACGCTCGGGATGTCACTATGACAGTGATGTCACTATGACAATATCTGAGTCCAATCGTGCGCACTGCATGCCAGAAAAGTTATGTCGTATGATAGTGCGCGATTGACTTAAGATACCACTACAGTGACATCCCGAGCCTAGGCGAGTTTCTCTCGGCCAAAGGGGCCTTTAGAGAAATTGCTTACCCTGATTTTTATTGATCGTAACTTGGTATTGTTTATGATGTTCAGAGAAGGCAGAGTTTGGAGAAAACGAATGGTACTTCTTCACCCCGAGAGACCGAAAGTACCCGAACGGGGTACGCCCGAATCGGGCAACCGTATCGGGTTACTGGAAAGCCACGGGAACAGACAAGGCGATTTACAGCGAGTCCAAGTACGTGGGGGTGAAGAAAGCTCTCGTGTTTTACCAGGGCAGGCCGCCAAAGGGGGTCAAGTCGGACTGGATTATGCACGAGTATCGCTTAAGCGACTCGCGAAAACAACAACCCAACAAGCACCTCGGGTCCATGAGAGTAAGCCACTTTGTCATCGTTCAGTCAGGCATTTTATCAAACACTTGACTGTAGTCTGACAATCGCTTCGTATTTCGCTTTGTATTTGTTGAATTTTAGCTGGATGATTGGGTCCTCTGCAGGATCTACAAAAAAAAGCATCCGGGCAAAGCTTATCTGGATCAAAAAGTGGAAGAAGATAAAAAAATTGAGATGAGAACACCAGAAACGGCGAAAGCCAATGAGGAACAAGTGATGTTGAAATTTCCACGGGCCTGTTCGATAACTAGCTTACTGGACATGGACTACTTGGGCCCGATCTCCCAACTTTTTAGTGACAATATTTCTGGATACGATTTTCAGACCAGCATGGCCGGCGCAGGAGCCGGCCAGGCTCAAATGTTTCAGTTCGGTGAAGTGCCGAATTACCAAAACACGACGGACTCCGGAAAATTCCAAGTGACGTCGGCTCAGACTAGCGTTTTTAACCACCAACCGTGGTTTGGACCGTAATTAAACGATGAAAATTTGGGTGTTTTAGATGGGAAATTAAGGTGGGAAATTAAGGTGGGAAATTAGGGTGTTAAAAAGAATGTTGTAATAAAATGGTGGGTTGTGAGAGGAGTTGAATTATTTGAAACAAATTATGAAATGGATTTGAGCTGTTTAATTTGAATTCTCACAAAGAAGATGATTTTGGGTAATTTTAATTTTTACCCATATTCTAAATGGAGCACCATTTATTTACATCATAAGTAATAAGTATAATCAAGATAGAAATTAAGTATAATAATCATGGACATCAAACTCAAATCCTTTCACATATGAGAAATGCTAAGAAGACTCTCTCAAAGTGAAGCTCTTCATAAACTCTCTGCCGCCTCGGAGTTTAACGGCAATTTTCGTTATATCATGTTGTCAATCTTATCGATTTGGTAGATAATTCAATTTTACAATTGTTGATAGCAAAACGATATATCCATTATTTTTTGTCTCTCACGCACATTCAGGTTCCATTTTCACTATATTTTTGTTAATTTATTCAATTTAATAGTAAAAAATAAAGAAAATTATATATGTGAACGAGATAATTATCAACTTAGTTCCAACGACATAAGTTCTTTGTTATCTTCGATTCGATGCGCGAGACGTGAATAATAACGGTGAATAAGGTCGGCCAAAGAAAACGTGCAAAGCAATTTGGGATGACGTATACCACGGACTACGTGGGTCATGAAACACGCGCATGCATGGGTTGAAAGTGAAATGTTCGATGGGAGCTGGCTGCTGATGACGTTCGTCCTTTGACAACATCCTATTTAACAAGCCTGATCATTTTTTATTTTTTTTTACAAATAAAATTAGTGAATGTTATAACGTGAGTTTATAACTAAATAAGATATCAAGATAATTTGATTGTGTAATTGTGGCCGATCATGGTAAGTCACACACTAAACGCATGTTAACACACCCCGATTCGAAATATCTACTTAAATACTCAAATAAAGACATGTTGGCCGATATCTGAAAGATAACAAAATCATAAAATAATAGAAATAGGGAAAAGTACGAGTAAACTACAAAAGTAATTAAAGTAAAAGTGCGTATCTGAGTAAGGTTGAAATTGTGGTTCATGGTTTGTGGGGAGTTTGTGGTAGGGAAAGCAATGTGATTTAAGCACGTCTTCTCTCCGCTGCAGATCGAAGCTATGATAGCAAGGGGAAGGTGCAACTTTTGAGGTGGAAAAGGGTCTCCAAAATTTCTTTTTAATGCGATTCTCTCCGAATCGTTTCAGCATTACATGATAATTCTACAGTTCTACTAATATGTCTGCAGTTGGACATATTGTGGAAGACACCAAGGTTCATTTGCCCATACGCGCTGCCAAGCTAATGGTATCGCTCATCGTCTAGCTAAGTTTGCTCTCCAAATTGATGGTGTTCGGACTTGGTTTGTTGAACCTCCCACGAGACACATTATTACCATACGGATTAGCTTTAACAAAAAACACCATTTAATTAGTTTGAGATACTGTCACGGTCGCATCTCAGAAAAGTTCTCTCCTTTCTCACCTCAAGTCATGAATTTCAGCAAGCCCTTATAATAATTAAAAATCATGGTCGGAAAGAATTAGGTTAAGGGCACAAAAGAGGTGAAACTGAGCATGTAAAGATTGTTAACAAAGCCATAGCTAATTTCTCACTAATCCCCAAGTCCCAACCACTTAACTAGCTAATTAGCTATTTAAATCTTTAACTACTTCATCTTTGCCATTATAAATCAACCCCCCTAGCATTTCAACATTGCCCTCTGTGTGTGAGGCATCTGATGAAATGGAAGATCAAGAAAGTAACATTTTATTTGCTTTTTCTTCCCAAGATGGACTTTTCATGGTACTCTGCATGGTTTTGTCATGGATATTCATCCACAGATGGAGCCAGAGGAACAAAAAAGGCCCCAAAACATGGCCTCTCGTCGGAGCAGCGATCGAACAGTTCACCAACTACGACAGAATGCACGATTGGCTCGTCAAGTACCTCTCAGAGTCAAACTCCGTCGTCGTCCCAATGCCATTCACAACTTACACGTACATTGCAGATCCTGCAAATGTAGAACATGTCCTCAAGACCAACTTTGCAAACTACCCTAAGGTGATATTTCTTCGGCGCCGTTACTAATTGTGTTGATTTGGTTGGTTCTTGTTTTTGTTTAATTTCGTGTTGATCTCCGGCGCTTTTTGTGAATTTTAAGGGTGAAGTGTATCGTTCGTACATGGAAGTACTGCTCGGAGATGGGATCTTCAATGTGGATGGAGGTCTTTGGAGGAAACAGAGAAAGACTGCAAGCTTTGAATTTGCGTCCAAGAATTTGAGGGATTTCAGCACTGTGGTTTTCAGAGATTACAGCCTCAAGCTCCATTCGATTCTCAGCCGAGCGTCTTTTCAAGGCCAACAAGTCGATATGCAGGTGTAAACACCTTCGTTACAGCGTCCGCATTGTCTGTCGTCTTGATAGAGATGGTTTTACTTCGTTGGCGGTGTTAGAAATGAATGTGTTTTCTTTGTGCAGGAACTGCTGATGAGGATGACTTTGGACTCCATCTGCAAGGTGGGATTCGGTGTGGAAATTGGAACTCTGGCTCCCAATCTGCCGGACAATCACTTTACCAAGGCCTTTGACACTGCAAACATCATCGTGACGCTTCGATTTATCGATCCGCTGTGGAGAATAAAGAGATATTTGAATGTGGGTTCAGAAGCTTTACTTGACAAGAGCATTAAAACCATTGATGATTTTACATACTCTGTTATTCGAAGAAGGAAAGCAGAGATCAAAGAAACTCAGCAGAGTTCTGAAAACAACAAGGTAACACGAAACGTTACTTTTTGTTTGCAGCATGAAGAAAACAGATTCATAATCCGAATAACCTAATTTGTGATCAGATGAAGCATGATTTACTGTCGAGATTCATCGAGTTAGGCAAAGACTCGGAAAGCGATTTAACCGACAAAAGCCTGAGAGACGTTGTTCTCAACTTTGTAATCGCCGGGCGGGACACAACAGCAACTACTCTCTCATGGGCCATATACATGGTAATGACTCACCCCCATGTAGCTGAGAAGCTCTATTCCGAGCTGAAAACTTTTGAAGAAGATCAAGCAAGAGAAGAGAAGGTTTCGTTGCTCCCGTATGACACAGAGAACCTTGAATTATTCAATCGAAGAGTTGCACAATTTGCAGGACTGCTGAGTTACGACTCGCTGGGGAAACTGTATTATTTGCATGCTGTTATTACAGAAACGCTTCGTCTGTACCCTGCAGTCCCTCAGGTATGCATCATACCTAACTAAAACGTTGATGTCGATATTGTTGCTCTAAGTAATCTACATGGCTGCAGGATCCTAAAGGCATCTTGGAGGATGATGTTCTACCAGATGGAACCAAAGTCAAAGCAGGAGGAATGGTGACTTATGTTCCCTACTCAATGGGTAGAATGGAGTACAATTGGGGACCTGATGCAGCTTCGTTTAAGCCCGAGAGATGGCTCAAAGAGGGTTTCTTCCAAAATGCATCGCCATTCAAGTTCACCGCATTTCAGGTTAGTTAACCTAGCAATCTTAGCCGTATATTCATTCTAAAGTCCAGGTCATAAACATAAACACTTGATTACCTCTGATTTGCAGGCAGGACCAAGAATTTGCCTAGGGAAGGACTCTGCATACCTCCAAATGAAGATGGCCCTGGCCATTCTGTGCAGATTTTACACCTTCACTTTGGTCCCCGGGCATCCAGTTCAATACCGGATGATGACAATTCTGTCAATGGCGCATGGCTTGAAGCTTACCATAGCCAGGCGCTAATCATCTGTGTCAAAGATAATTAAAAGCAGATTAAGAGTCTTCTCGTATATATCGAAGCTTTTTAGACACGCAACAGCCAAAAGGGAGAACTTAATTTTATTTGAATACACGATGTCGCAACTGACATAAATAGCTTCCCATTACATGTCCTTCTCAAAAGTTCATGTGCTATATTTATCTCAAAGCTTCCAAGTCACATGTTTACACTATATACCAGATAAAAACTTTCAAATTACTTTAACCACTCCCAGATATTACAGTGAAAGTAAATCCAATTACAGATTAGGATATCAGTTTCTTCTTCTTCTCTTGCCATTCACTGATTTCAGCATCAATCTTTGCCTGAACAATTGCTTGAAACCCGGGGTAGGGCTCGTAGCCGAAGAACATTTGCAGAGCCTGAAGCAACAAGAAAACACACTAATCATGATTATGCCAAATCAGAAAATTACCACAGAAATTAAAAAAAACCATCAAAATTACCTCTAACAGAACAAAGAAGGGAGCCATTATAAAGGCCTGTGCAAGATTGTCCAACAAAGCTGGTGCCCTTTTCTGCAGATAACATAACATTTCAAGAGTATAAATGCAACAAGGAAGATATGAAGTCACAAATGGAACTAGGGAAAATAAAACAAATTTAATACCTCAAAGGCCCCATGGCCAATAAATTGTCCAGTCCAACACACTATCTGAGTCACCAGAACAACCTGAAAATTCACTCAGGTCAAATTTACAGCTAAAGGAGCAATCAATTTATTGAATTCTAAAGAAAAATCTTCACAAAAAAGTATCTGATTTCACAAAAAAAACGAAACCAAGATCAAATTTCTTGATAAAAACTAAGAATAACTCCAAATTACTGAACTTCAAAGGAAAAAAATTCAAAAAATAAGTACTAGTTCCACAAATAAACAAAACCATGATCAAATATTTCATAAAAATTAATAACAACTCCAGAAATTACCTTCCAAGAGATGGAAAATCCGAGTAGGGTCCCAAGGAAACAACTACCAACCCAGCAAATTACACAGAGCAGAGCACCCAAGGAGCCAGCTTTTGCGTCCAAACAGATGTAAAACACCGAATAGATTATAGTCAACAGCAAGCCGATGTTGAAAGGAATAACGACGTCGTTAACCGCAAAACTGAGCAGCGAGGGCGTGAAGTAGAGGATGAGCAGAGAGGTGAAAAGGATTGGCCAGACGAAGAGCATGTGAATCGCTATGTTGACTGGGTTGCCGTGGTAAGCTCCGTAGAAAGCAAAGTGCTTTTCGAGATCGAACAGGCCGGTCTTCCCCATTAAAAAATTTTCCGAGAAAATTAGGACTTCTTGTTGCGAATTTTCTGGGGAAAATTTTTATAGGTGAAGGGTGATGGCGATTTCTTTGGCTCGTTAAGAAGGAAAAGTATAGGTTTGGGGTTTTGATGTTGTTAGATAAAATTGACCCGAACCTGCTATTCATTTGTAACATCATCTTAGGTTTGCGGTTACTTTTGTCACAGACGCACAGTTACATCGTTGTTGGTTAGGGATACACTCATAATAATGTGTATTTACTTAAGGTTATATCTTAGGTTCATGCATGATATAAAATATTGATGATATCGGAAATATCGGTAGTAAAAAAATATGGAAATTTTGATGGAAATATCGGGATATTATCGATATCGATAAAAATTGAATAAAAACCACGGAAATTGTAAGAAAAACTTGAAATTTTTTATTGAAACTTTGGATAATGTTTATTTAGTTAATTATCTATTAGTTTATAAAAAAAAATTAGAAAGAAATGCATTACATGATGGATTTAATTGATTTAAGTTGATTATACAGCGAGCTGGCAAACACTATAAGTGTAGAAAATATGTAGTAATTAATGAAAAAAAGATTAAACACACCATAATCATTTATATATAATGATTTACTACAATATTTACACTTTATACATTGCATGGTAAGATACATGAGTGATTTAGTACCACATAAAGTTCCTATGAGGTTCAAAATTTTCACTATCTTCATCATCTCTATGTGTAGAGTAAGTTTATTGTGAAGAGTATTCATCAAATGATAAATCCCCAAAATAGTTTTGCATGTAATTGCTAATATGCCACTCATATAAATATAAATATTTTAGCATATTATCACTAAAACATAAGTGATATATGGTGGTTACGGTGTTGGAGGAGTAAAATGGGAAGGGTTCAAATCCCCTTTGTGTTTGCTTTCCTCCCTTTTTTCCCTTTTTTTTTTCTTCTTTGTCTTTTTTTTTTCCTTCCTTTACATCGATATTTTCGATATTTTAGCGATATTACACCGATATTTTGACAAAAAATTGCTGAATTTATTTCTTCTTTTTTTTTCCTTCCTTTACATCGATATTTTCAATATTTTAGCGATATTACACTGATATTTTGACAAAATATTGCTGAAGTGTGAGCGAAATTATCGATATTCATATTTTCCGATATTATTGTCGATATTTGTACGATATGTAAATGGATATGTTCCGAAATATCCGTGATTCGAAAAAATCGAAATATCCTCGATATTTCGTTGATATTATCGATATTTCAGACTATGGGTTCATGGCATAACAATGATGTCATCGACTCATAGACTCACAGTTTGGTAGTAATGTGAGTTGATAACCCTATATAGTTGTGTGATCGTTATTGTCAAAAATTCCATAATGTGATTTTCACTCTCATTTTTCATCGATGCTCCACCAGATGAGTTTAGAAATTGAATAAATAAAAAAAGAACCGAGAGACAAAACAAGAAGATAATGCATAATGAAAAAGTAAGAGTGTGAAAGTTACTGTCTAAACTTTTCTTCTAATTTGGTCGATTAATAAGAAGTTCTAGAGTACGATTGACCGGGCCACCTCAGATTTACAAGCAACACACAAATACGTCTCACCATCCTTTGCATACTGGCCCCGACCCTCTCTAATTTTTTGTTGTGTGTTTTAATTGAACCACCGTGTGATCCAAGACGAGTATGCTTAAAACGAGGTCTGACACACCAAGTGTCATAATACAAGTGGTTAAAATTTTTTTTTAGTATCGAATAATTGATTTTGTAGTACTTCGTGTATCGAATTCTGCTAAAAAATCTCTCCTAATTTTGGAGAAATTTTTAATTGTGACGGGAATATGGTTGGTACACCACGTGTATTTAGTAGTGAGAAATTATATTTTTTAAGTTATTAACTTTTTAGCACACATATTCCACTATTGGTATAGTGACACGTGATGTATCACCTCGTGTTCCAGTCACATTGAAAAATCTCTCCTAGTTTTGGCCTGTCTTTCGACCATAACAAGATGGGGTGTGCTATCTACACACCCAAAATTACTTCTCACACACCCTTTGTTAATTTTTATTCGTTGATCTTCTTCAATTCATCCGATCTGGTGGTCGAAAATTAGAAAGGTATGTGAGAAGTAAAATGAGGTGTGTGGATATCACACCCTTAACAAGATAATGAATGCCACGTGGCAAGAAGGTAAGGTCCATGTTCGATTAACGAGCAACACGGTCAGCCACAGAAACCTACCCTGCAATCCACAAGTGAGTCCATCGCCATACTTTGATGAAAATTCGAACTTGTTCATATTTTCCCCAAAGCCATGGGCAGCTTCACTAACACCACCACATCCTTCCTCCAATTCCACATCGTCACCAAACCCCAAAATTTCCGCCACAAAATCTCACTCCCCGTAATCAGAGCATCCCTTCCAGGAGAAGAGCACGACCAAGAAAATAATGCCACGAGTCGAAGAAAAATTGTGACAACATTTTTGGTCACTACAATGGCGCTTGGGGCACATCAACACGGGGTTGCCACCCCGCTTGGACTAGCCGAAAATTGGGGCGTTCGTTCGTTTATAAGGGAACGTTTTTTCGAGCCTGGACTTTCTCCCGAAGATGCAGTGGCTAGGATTAGGCAGACCGCCGAAGGGCTACATAGCATGAGGGACATGTTGGAGGCCATGGCTTGGAGGTACGTCATATTTTACATTCGTCTAAAGTCGGCCTATCTTTCGCAAGACTTGAAAAATGCTGTGAATTTGGTGCCGGAAGCTCGCCGGAGTGAGTATGCTAAGACGGCCAATGAGTTGGTGGATAACATGGCAGAGGTAATGTTCAATCGGTTTATCATCTTGCAATGTTGCCTACACAAGTTTATCTTTCATCTGATTAATTACAATGTAATTATGTTTTTGCTGCAGCTTGATTATTATGTTCGAACGCCGAAGGTATACGAATCGTACTTGTACTACGAGAAGACATTGAAATCGATCGATGATTTGGTTGCGCTACTGGCATAGTTCTAGTGGCTCGGGTTAATATTCTGAGTGGCTTGGATTGAAACCCAATATGTTTGGGTAAATAATAAATATAGAAGTGCATGAACTGATGCAATTTTCGTAGATTTGTGATTACATTCATTTGGATTAGTTGTACAACTACATCATTGCAATTGAAAAAAAAAATTCAAGATATTGCAGATTGTAAGATGCAAAACCGCTCCAAATTTATGAATTGTAAATGAAGAAGTGATCAGTGACCAAATTTTTTTTTTGAGATTAATAAAACTGTCATTTTCATAAGGATTCGACGTGATCATGGAGTGCCGGCTGTCGACTACCTGACGCCCTCCCCCTCCTCCTTTATCCGGGCATGGTCACCAAAGTCAAAAATTAAGAACAGCCACCGCACAACCACCACCCGTAGCATACCGGCGACTCTACCTTATGGGCCATGTCTTGGAGAAACTCAGTCTGAATCCGGAGAATTATGTGGTTGTAGCACTTATCGATTTGTCTTACAAATTGGCTTTCATCAAAGCAGGCCAAAACTCTTGGACTTTCGCCGTTGACAACCGATCAATAGGTCGAATTGTTAACGTAATATTTTTCAAAATCCAAATCTACGTAGTTAGTATTCACGGAAGTATTTGTGTCACTGGATGTTTATTTGAGTGATAACCATTCACCGCCTCCAAAACTAAAGCTACTTACTCTGCGCTACCCGTCATGCAAACTGCGTCGTGCATATCTTGTGGAATCAACTAAGGGTGACCTCTTGCAAGTCCAGAGATTTTATGGCCCAAAGGAACCTGACATTACTCTCGGGACCTGCACGCTAAATGTCAGAAAACATTTTGGGTTGTGTGGTATCGTTTGATGGACTATGCTGCTAACTAGGTAGAAATCTGCTAAATTTGTTGCTATTTTCACGGTTTTCTTTTGGTTAATACAATACGTTGTTTTGATTTTCATATTGGTATGTCTAAATCCCTTGACAAAGTGTAAGTCTCTGCGACTTTCATTACAAGTACTGGTTTATGCGGTCGTTGTGTATTGGAAATTAATTATATTCTTCAACAGTATTTTACGATCCTCTTAGGCTAGTTGGTTAAAAATAGTATGTAAGCCCCTTCACGTATGAGATTGATCCCCTCCTGATTGATTATGGTCTAATCTCTAGATAGAATATGTATCGCCTTCGTGAAAGTTGTTCGCTTTAGTTTAGCTCTTTGGGGTTATTGCTTTTGTTACCGTGTTTAGATTCACATCTTGTAGACGTGTTTGAAGCCAAAAGATGATCTGGAAGCAACAGATTATGCATAACAAATGGATGCCAAGCTTTTTGAGATAAAGTTGCAATCTTTTTTTTCCAGAAGTGGTAATTGATGCATGTGATTCCGTTGAGGAAGAAAATACAGAACCATGAACGTCTCTGGTATACTCGCTCCTAAATCAATCAAGACCATGAAGGTTTTTGGGATTATTGAGAACTGCCCTGTGGTTATGATCTTATCGATTCTGGCAGTTCACGTAGTACCACTGATATGTATCCCTTTGGGTGAGTGTGATGTGGTATTAGGGGTTCAGTGGATTCGAACCCTATGTACGGTATTGTGGGATTTTGATAGGCTCTACATCAAGTCTATGAAGGGCAATGAGACCTACTGCAACACACACCATTCCTCTATGAACACAAATTCTCAGAGAGCGGTTTGGGTTGTGGCGCAGTTTGATGGACTATGTTAGCTTCGGATCAACGGATGATCTGGTTCCACTATTGGCCTAGTAGTAGGTGGGGTGACATAATTAACCAAATGTCTGGCTGTGTATGATTGATTAATCTTGCAATTTTCGGAGATTTGTTTGTGCTTATATTCATTGCGGTGAGTGTTGGTTTTATTTAGCGCAAAAGAAAATTGTAATTAGATATTGTAAATATGGTTTAAAGTTTAATTAAATTTACACACGATATATGTGATAATTACTAGAGCAAAAATCTTCCTATCACACACTTGCAAATTCATATTTGTATTCACACAAATAGATGGCATTCATCGTCAACAGTTGCTTGCAGCACATCAACGTCGAGAAATTGCTGCGGATGACATGATGATTAGCAGTACAAGTACAGTTATGGCGACGAAGGAGCCAATAAGAGACCCGGAAATGCGCCCACAGAAGCTGTTGAACTGCCGACAGAATGCGAACCAGTTGGTGGAGGGGTTCCCGTAGTGCGCCAGGTACACTATGGCTGTACAGCAGGAGAAAAGTGATTTCAACATGCCATTTCTCTCCTCTTTACTCTTTCCCTTTTTTTTGCTGCCCTTTAGATTGAATAAAAGGTGAATCAATGGACATAAATAAACTGAGGAGTACAGCAGGAGAAAAGGCGACTGCGGAAATCACTTCCCTTTAGTTAGCAAATGATTTCCACGTCTTTTACCGTGTCGGATATGATCAAGATGATCCTACTGTTTACTGCTGCAGTCCAGATGATATGGACAATAGATACAGGAAGGGAAAGCACAAGGTAGACGCATACGATAGAATTGGTAATCACAAAGAACCTGCATGTGACTGAACACATGCTCAAAGTTTGAGCATTTTATCTTCGAAGAAAAAGAAAATAGTGCAATTATTTTCGCGAAAACGAAAGATCCTTACGTTAACCTGGGAAGATCCTTGTACCGAGCCCCGAAGCGAACTGACCGCGCAGCGAAGGGAAGTGTTTCCCCGCTAGTTCCCATAGCTATGGCACTGGCTAATGTTCCAACGACTCGAAGAGTAAAGTCTAGGACGGAGAGCAATTTCCTCAGCTTGATTTTTGGGATCGGTTTCGATGCTTTCGTAGCCTCAACAACTGGTCCTCCTCCCGCCTTCATTTTTTTTTTTTCCTCAGTTCTTTTCTTTGAAGCTGAGCTCTACAGTGGTTGGTTCTGATCTGGAGTGACAGGGGAAGGCAAGCTTTTATACTAATGTGCATGTTGGAGTTCAATCCTATGTTTGTCTAAGCATGCCATGTGTAAACCTCTGATAGGCTGCAATATATATTTTTCTATCTTTACCTGCTGCACTTGCTGTGCATATATAATTCTGAACCATGAGGATGTTTCCAACCCTAGAAATTCTGGTGACGCGTCCAGGTACTAGAAAGATGACCAATGAAGATTATGAAATCATCAGGAAATTCTGTGGAGAATGTTGTCACTGTTTAAGTGGGTTTGGTGCTTAGGTTCCCAACATGTATTTTCTTTTTTAGGTGACAAAGGGGTTTTAAACTATTCTTATTTTTTCCAAAATGTGGGGTTATAACATTGAATGTAACAGGACGAACACATGACCTTAATCAACTGACTTAACCAAATCTGAGGTGTGACAAATAAGTTCATATAGCCTTCTTCAACAAACACAAAGAAATTGTTAAAACAATCAAAAGGTAAAAACCATGGCATCATTTGTCATAAAACACTCCAGCTAGTATATTTAATCAAAATTATGGTACTAATTAAATAATTACAACCCCAGACCAAACGGGGATTAGTGAAACAGATTGCGAAAACTTACTTACTGTCATGGCATGTTGAATCTTGGCCTCTTCCCTCGCCATTTTTGTATATCATCATAGAGATCTAACATGTAAACATGAGACAGACATGTAGCCAGGGACAACTTGCCGGTAATCACCTGTCGAAAACACACCTACTTCTTCCTAAATGCCACTAATCCACGATGTTAACGCTGGCGTTCGTAGCTAAACAAATCGTAACCTATGATCTGAACTAATTTTCTTTATCGTACGTTATACCCCTAAGAGCCAATTTTATTTGATGAACATATTATATACCTGTAAATAACAGAAGAAGAGGAGAAGTTGGTTGCTTCCGGCAAGTCATCCTTGGCTGCAGCACACATTATTATCTCATGTTTGCATGCAAGACTTCAGATGAATATTCATAACTTGCAGTTGTCTGTGTGAATGGTCGGAAGGAGGGAAGAAGGGGAAATATGTATCTTTTGACGTCGAGCCAAATAATGCAAAAACGTAGTTATAGTTTTCTTTAGACAATTCGATATTCTAAACTGCTCGACAGTCGTGAGATTGGTATTCTTGGCTCCATACTCTTACTTATAAGCAAAGCATTTTCTTGGAAAGAGAATCTTATCATCACTTGCCAAAATCATGTCTGGATAATTAAGCCCATAAAGATTATGGGAAGCAATGCCTGTCGATCATTGGAAAAAGATGTTTTGCACATGATGGGTGTCACTTTTGTGATGTAATGGCATATGGGGCGATGCATAGAATGATGAAAATGGTTATGGGGTGTGACACTGGCTACCTAACTGGTAATTATAATGGCCTTTTCTTTTTCACCTTTGGGTACCTTGTTGGAGTAGAAATTAATAGTACCGACATCCGATTTTAGGAGTAAGATTTTATCCTCTTCTAATCTCATTCTCCCTCTCTTATCTCTTATTTGAACGGTTATGATTAAGCCACGTCAACTTGTGTTGATTTCTTCAAATAAAAAGAAAGACAAAGAAAAAAGTGTGAGAAGATGGGAGACTCTCGAAGTCAGATTCTTCATGAACTCTCTGCCACCTCATATTTTAACGTTAATTCATGTGCCAACATTATTAAACATTTTGTCAAAAACATGAGGTGACATAGTGTTTACGAAGAGTCTCTTTAACGTTTTTCTTATTACCAAACATTGTTTTACTCTACAGAGTTTGAAACTCACCACTTCATCCCCATGCGCACTCAAATTTCAACCAACTAGATTTTGATCTATCGATATTTCTCTTCTCAAAAGATGTTCTGAGTTCAAACTCCTCGAGAAAAGGGAAAGAAAAAAAATCAGATGTGGATTTGAGGCCGAGGTTGATGAAAACAAAGGCCCAAAGGATACAGAATTCAACCCGGTCCAATTGAAAACAAAGGCCTCAATTCTCACATGCCCAAAAGAGTACCACTCGCTCTTACCCGCTCTTGAGATTCGAGACAATGTGCTGCGTACAGCGTATTCTCTAGGCTTGCTTCTTCTTCTTCAGAGAGCCTCTGCTGCTGCTGCTTCTGCAATCGGATCCGATCTTTGATTAGGTAATAATCTTCCAACCCTTTCGCTGCACTTCTGCTATTTCCCAGTTAAGAAATCTCGATATTTATCAATCAAAACTATTAGATTTCTGCTGCAAATCAAGCAACTTATCTGCCCAACTCACTGATATCTCTAATCCGGGTTCTTCCAAAAGTCTATGTTCCAATTGGTTTTTGCTCTGATTTTTTTATGATTACCCCTAATAGGAACCGTATTTGCCGTTTTTGCCATATTTTCAGCTCTTGTTTCACCAACTGAAGCTTCTTGCATGTTATACGAGTTTGGATTCGTGTTGTTTTTCTTCTTCTTTTTGTTGTTTTTGTTGGTGCCTTTGTGCGTGCGGAAGGATTTGGGTTGAATTGTTTTGCTGCAAAGATTTGACTTTCTTTGTTACCATAGTTCTATGTCATCTTCAAGATGCTGATCCGAGCCATTTCGGCTAAAGGTTAAATAGGGAAGTTAAACTTCGCTGCTCTTGTAGCCGGAGTTTTATCTTCAATGTTGGGTATTTGGGACGGCATGTTGAAAGGCTGCATCTTCGGTGATGCGCCGGGAGAGTGGTTTAATGGAATTAGTGCGGTTACTTCAATGTGTTTTCATGGCATCATACATTTATCAACATAGTCATAGTGATACTTCTGTGATTTGATGGATATAGTTGCACCAATGAATAGGTTGATCTTATTATGAGTAATTGTTGTATGAGATTTTAAAAAACGGAAGGAACTGGTTCGCTTATTTGGAATTCCCAAGGAAATGGCTACATTTGTTTACATCTGTTATGATTGGGTGAACGAGTCTTTTGTTTTAGCAGTTGTCGCCAGCACCCTGAGCAAAATATGTCCGGTGCAAACATGGACGAGGTTAAGGAGCAAGAGGTTGCTGATAGCACTCCTATGGATCTAGGTGATGGTGACGATGCCGGGGGAGACCAAAAAGCTTCAAATGAAAATCATGGAAATCCCATGCCTTCAGCCCAACAGGAGGTGCAACTCTGCTCTACAATTTAGTTCCGAAAATTTTGAAATGTCCTACCTGTTGCCCTGTTGTCTATTAGTACAGATTGTTTCCTTTGCATTGATATTCTCTTTTTGCTTCAAACTTTCCCAAAGTCTTAAGCTTTCGGTTATGATATGAAGTTATGCAGTAGGATCATTGTCTATGATTCTGTCTTCTGCAGGAGGCAGCAATTAAGAAAAAGTATGGAGGCATACTACCAAAGAAGACTCCCCTAATATCCAAGGTAATTGTTTGGTCTTGTATCCTTCTTTTCTTCTTATCTCCCCACTGTCCGATGTTGCTATTCTAGTTTTCGCTTTATCAAGATAAAGTTACAAACAAACAAGTTCAAATTTTCTGTCAGGACCATGAGCGCGCTTATTTTGATTCTGCTGATTGGGCATTGGGAAAGGTACTCGTGGTTGTGGATTTTCTTAAACTGCAGTTGCTATGACACTTTTAAATGACTAATCTCTTTGCCTATCTTTGGTTCTTTTCACTTCTTCAACAGCAAGGAGCAAAGCCAAAAGGGCCACTTGAAGCACTCCGCCCAAAGCTGCAGGTATGTTCGATGATATCATCCTGATTTTCTTACCTCAAGATGGGTGTTAGTTCAAAGATTGGCCAAGAAAACTAAAATTGTAACCGTATATGCTGATTCCGCTCTGCCCCTGCCAATTTTTGCTATTCATCAAGTTAGTTTGTTTGCATTTGTGGTGGTTTTAATCTCTTATTTGATCTTTTTTGTTGTCATCAGCCCACACCACACCAGCAGGGACGTTCAAGGCGCTCAGCTTATTCTCGTGGAGGCGAAGGTGATGGTATGTGCAATCAATCACCAATAAACTTCTTGTACATGTTAAACACCTCTTCAACACTCGAACTCCTTTTTCTTTTCCATATGGCAGATGGCGGAAATATGAACATTTCCTCAGAGGATCAACTAGATAGTGGCAGCGGTAACAACACTGGCTATGAGGATCAGATCCACCACCACGAGTAGGTGCTGCCTGCTGCATTTTCGCAAATTAGAAGCTGAGCATTCTATCATTACTAAAGTACCAGAGTGAATAACGTGAACAATGCCGGATTTTTGTACTGGTTGAATCATGTAACATGAATCGTGTACACACTGATGAACACATGACATTCATTTACTTAAAATTTGCACGTTGGACATATACATTATACACTGCAGGCAGAATTTTAACTGTTTATGGCTCTATTTTAACCGTTAAAACAAGCAAAAAGTAATAAGATTAAACGATATTGGTTATACTGTAGTTAGCCAAGAAAACATTGCGCCACGTGGCCTAATCACATCGCGTTCTGATCCTTCTCTGACCTGAGTCAACCCGGATTCTTCAACCGCTGGGTCACTGGTGCCGGACTGGCTCTGCGTCAGCAGTGGATATGTTCGTGCAGAGGACGGCGCTTCATTGAAGCAGCAGTGGCGACATCGTGATTCCCAATTTGGCCGCCATGGCTTCCAATTTGAAGGGTATTTTCGGCTAACATGGTTAGATGGGTATACGTTGATGAATGCATGAGCCATGTTAGAAAAAGTTCACCCTCCAAGACCAGACTGGTGCGAGGAGTTTTATGCATCAGTTTTGAATACCTCCATGAAATCTTATGAAGACGTGGTTCGTGATTATAAACTTAAAGTTAGTAAATGTTAATAGTTTTGATCTCATTTTCAACTACAGGCTTGCTTGAGACTGCTTCTAGATAGACTAAAAGTGTTTCTCTCTTGGGTCAACTAAAAGCATTTCTGACTACGTTTGACAAAGATACTAAAATGTTTTTGAGTCACCTAAGTGGATTTAGAGAAGCATATGCTCTTGAAGAATACTTCAACTTTTCAGTTAGCACTTGGATTTTTAGTGAAGTATCAATGTGCTTATAATAACACCTCTAGCAGAAGCTATTTTGAGCAAAAATGCTTCTTACAAAAGCACTTCCTATCCAAACTGGCCAAAGTTTGAGATTAGTGTAGGGATGTTTTAACTGCGATATCATTTGATGGTTAAGATTGCAGTTTACAAGGCAGAGCTCTTTGCTGAACTGAAAGGAAAAGCTGAGCAAGTGTTGGAAATTGGTGTTGGGACTGGTCCTAATCTGAGATACTATGCTGCTGATAGTGGTGTTTGGCAGGCGCTTTTGGCGTGGATCCGAATATAAAGATGGAAAATTATGCTCGGGCTGCTGCTGTGGCTGCCTGTCTGCCCCTTCGAATATTGAGTTTATACAAGCAGTGTGTGAAAACTTCAAACTTCCCTTATGGCATTGCAGAAAAAACCGAAACTGGTTAGCAATAAAACTATTTTCCAATGCATAATTTCTTGTTAAGATGATAACCTAGTAAGATGCAAGTTTTTTTTTTTTTTTTTGAGCTTCTTTGTTTACCTGTGATTAAATTTTGTTTTTCAAGTTTTCGTTTGCTTTCGCAATTGTGTTTGCGTTTTGTTTGTGATGCAAGAAAGTTCTGTTTTTCATAGCCAGGAAATGCTAATCTTAACAGGTTGGGGAGGCTATTCCATTAGATGATGCTTCAGTTGATGCAGTTGTTGGAACTCTTGTGTTGTGTTCTGTTAAAGAAGTCGATAACACTCTGAAAGGTAATTTAGCTTACGAGGGGCACAATTTCCTTTTCGTACACTTGTAGCACGAGGTAATTGTCGTCTAAGGGTTACTACTTGTGATTGTAGATGCCTTTTTCTTTCTAAGTTGATCGTTTGGGAAGCATCCGTTTTATTTCTTCAGCTTTCGAAAAAACTGCTCCTTCTCGCTGTCAAATGATGATGTGAAATGCGCATTCGTTTTTCACACCATGTAACTTCTGCAGACTGCTGACCGTGTTAATCTAAATCCGAATTATATTAACAATTTCATTTGTCCTGTAACCTTCAGATATAAGGGGAGTTCTAAGACCAGGCGGACGTTACCTGTTCGTGGAGCATGTGGCTGCAAAAGGTAGTGTGAGCTGGAAATCTTAATTCATTGATGACATTTAACGTAAGAGTATTGTGGTTTATCATTTTGTTTGCAACTGTATGGTGCTGCTGCAGATGGCACAATCCTCAGATTCATACACAATGTTATTGATCCTCTGCAACAAACCCTAGCTGACTGGTGTCGCCTCACCTGGGAAACGAGAAGCAAACACAATTGCGACACCTTGTCCAAATTTAAATCCGGGTTCTCGGACGTTAACCTTCACATGACCACCTTCTCCAGTGCCTCAATTATAAAACCCTCAAGTGTATGGAATAGCTTGTAAGTGACAACGTAATGTTATTACCCCGTCGTTCAATATTGGTCTCAACAGATGACGCGAGAGAAAACAAAAAAAAGTGAGTGCATGAACCTGCATGCGATAGCTAAATTTTCTTCTATGCATTATCTTTCGGCTTGTGGGCCTCAAGGTTCTTGCTTGTTGCTGAAGGGAAGTTGAACTAGCAATTATATAATGGGGTCTTTCAACATGGGTCCAATTTTATAAGGCTGTTTTGAAAGGAGTCCTTTGTATTACATCGTCCAAGGTGGGGCCTAGCATGTATAATATATCTCCACGTCAGTTATTTAGATGTCCATAATTTTCAAACGAATTACACCACTTGCCACTACGTAGTTTTTGAAATGAATTTGCCAAATTCCGAATATTTTGGGGGCGCTGAGTTTATCTCGTCGATTCCAATGATTTTGAAAAAACAATCTTCCTGATTCCTGCTTGTATAATTCAAATTCGAATTATGAGATGGATAAATATGATTCCGGCAAACAATCAATGCAGGAAGGAGTCTGGGTTTTGAAGGATATTCATACCTGGTGAACTGGTATGGTAATATGCACCTGTTTTATCTGTTCATCCTTTGTTGTTAGTTGCTTTTGTTGTCTACCTATATGAGTGGAAGGAAACCATAATTTTCCTATTAGGGTGGAAGTATAGATTATATATGCACTTGATTTGAGACATTTTTTTTAGGTGAAATTGGGTTTATATTACTGATTCGGGCTAAAGATTTTTAAACCAGGATCAATAGAAGTTTGAGCCTTGAGTTTTTAAATACGCGTTAATTGGGTTGGTGGGTTTTGTAGAACAGGTAGCTTAATAGCACCTTTTGTTGGTTGTGTCTTAGTTGTTGTTGTCTACCTATAGGGTGGAATGAAAGTAAACTACTTGTGTGAATTGAATTTTTTGTATCTATTTACGTACCTGAACAGGTGAAAAGTTATTGTGTTTTTTCTTTGATCTGGGAATTGAGTTTTTATAACTGATTTGTTGTTGTTTACCTACATGGGTGGAATGAAACACAACAATTAAAAATGGAAAATTTCAGGCGCCTAGAAAATTACAATTTTTTTAGTAGTGCATTGGTGATTAAAAGCAATATTAGCCCTTTGTATCTCATTGATTATCAGAGAAGACAACAAGAGCTTGAAGAACAGAAAACATAAAGGATATCAGTAATCCAAATTCAAAAATTATTATCAAGATATCGTACAACAGAAGATGACCGAAACTGAAGAATGATTTTTTTTTTTTTATGGATAATTAAAGATGAATATATACAGAATTTGAATGATGATACAAATAAAGAACATGGAAAAATAGGAGGGTAAAATAGTAATCACAATGCAAACAAATCAACTTAATCAGAAAAAATGTTGACATGGAGTCCTAGTCATTGGACCTAAGTATAAAATAACTAAAAATTGGACTAATCTGAATGTTGGGCCATAAAATTGGACCTATTTCAAGTTACCCCTTATATAATTCATGATGAATTAACAATTAGCGTAATCTGTTTGTTATACCTATAAGCTATAATAATGTATGATTATCAACTTAAATAAAAAGGGGTCCTATAAATAATGGTCAATTATTCGAGAATTTTTTGTGTATCGGACCGTGTTCCTAACACACTGAAAAAATCTCTCCAATTATATGAAGCTCAAAGAACTATAATTTGGACCAAGAACGAGCCGCAGGTGCCAGATTATAATTACTTTATGGCGGGGGGAGGTGCACTTGATATCCAAAAAAAGTTGATGGAGAATGTTGGCTAGATAGGGGCGTTTTATGGCGGGTCGAAAATTGAGTTTGATTCTAATTAATAGGATTAACACTTACAGTGCATCGAAAATTTAGGGACATAGAAGTGGTTATGAAACAATATTGGTCACTACAACCTCAGTGCAAGGAATTTGGCAACTTCACTTGGACCTCAAGAGTAAATCCATATGTTCCAACTTCTACTATTTTTTGTAACATATCCATGAAATAAATAAATAGACATATGATTTTTTAATCCTACAAGAATAAAACAAATTCTATAACTCAGAAAATCATCAGCCAAATTAAATATATATTATCCTGCTTAGGTTGGTCCCAAATTAAATATATATTATCAGCCAAATTCTATAACTCAGAAAATCATCAGCCTAATTTAATATATAATCTGATTAGCTCCTTTCAATCTTATACAATTTAATATATAATCCAATTATGGGTATGAACAATTAAAATAAATGTAAAGAAAGTAAGTTGAAAAAGAAGAAAAAAAATTAATGAGAAATTTTTCGTACAAAAAAAATAACAACGACCATATCTTATTACCCTAAGTAGGATCAGCTGTGTGAATCCTAAAATGATATTGCATTCGATTTTGCATTGTCTTTCGTTAGCTCTAAGCAGTTTATATCTTTTCTTTTTAAATTATGAGAAAATTGGAAGAATAATTATGAGTCATGTCATGCACACAATGCCAACATAAAAAACCAATCTTTGCCACCTATACAAAATTGTTAATTAAACTGCACCCAAAAGAGAAGGCAATTGATCAAGGGTTTTGATAAAGTTTAATGGGGATTACATAAAATTATGCAAAAAGGGAGGATCTTAATGCAAAAAGATCCACTAAACATGCTCCTCCTTTTTCTCCCCAATATATTAGGGTTTTCCATTTCTTCCTCACTCCACAACCAGTCTCGCGTAGGTCACGGCTCTGACTCAGAGAGTTTCTTATCGTGCTTCGTCACTGGCGCCTAATTGTAAGCTCCTGTCGCTCTCTATTTCTCGATTTACATTTCAGGGATTCAAAAATATCCAACTGTTTGTATCCAATTTGTAGGGTTTTCCACTGATTTCAGCTCCCAAATGCGCGTTCCATCTGTGTTTTTTTTCTTCACTGTAATTTCTGGATGGGTTTTTGGTGTTTCGAAGACTAAAATTTTGGTCTTTTGAAAAAAAAATTTACTGAGATTTTTGTTGAATATTCTATAAATATGAAAAAATGAATTTCCGAAAGACTTGAAATTTGAGTTAACTTGGGTCGTTATAAAAATACCCTTTTGACATAGGTGGTAAAAGTCACTGGATTTGTCGAATTTATGTAATTTTTCGGCTCTTTGTAGTTGTTAGTAGTTATCTCTATGCATTTCATTGTTTTTGTTTTAATAGCTGATATGTGGTTGTGGTGATGGATTAGTTTGTTGTTGAGTATTTGCGTTCTGGTGTTTTATTTTGTTGAAAGCTTGAAGCGAATTGTGTATTCGGTGTTTGAACATAGCCTTGTCTGAGTTCTTCTGGCTTAACTTTGTTCGTAGGGTTTGCCACTATGACCGTTGAAGAATTTTGAAAGTTTTCTGCTTTGCTGAAGAAGTATGGGGTTGTAAGCAGCATACTTATATTATGTCTGGTTAATGTGGAAGGAACTCTGATCCTATTTATACGTGAGTTTGCCCGTTTTACGCGTGAAGTTCATGAGGTCATAGAAAACCCTTGAGTACAGCATTAGTAAGGTCAGACGTTGCATAGTACATCGTAGTATGATGTGTTGTACTATGAGCCTTTGATAAGTGACACTTAGCATAAATGAGCGTAACTTGTTTCTGCGATGACGAATTCTTGTGAGTAATGTAAATTAGTGAGCTGAGCTTCAGGAAGGTTAGTAGCAAACATAATCAATCTCCTTGTGTCTTATAAAAAATAGCTAAAACGGGGTCACTGTGTTGTGTGGCCGCAAGGCCACATGAATCACATACTGCCAGTAGGGACTGGTCAATGGGTCCAGCAGAGCCATGCTGGCGAACTAATACTAGCTTCTCACCACCCCCATCAAGATGGGATTTCCGTTTCCAACCTGAAGAATTACAGTACGGTTTTCATGATGGTATTCAGCAATATGGGTCTTCTACTTCATCAAACAGTAAAGGAAGTAGGGGCTGGGTGAGAGGCAACAATCTCTACAATCACCACTACTCAGCTTCTGATGGTGCTGGGCTGTTTTTAAGTGGTTCATCTGACCTTTCTCAAGGTCCTCAATGGACACCTCCAGCAATACAGGAAATCAGTGTAGATGATTATGAAACTGCAAAAAAGAGAGGTAATACAATTGATGATGAATCTTTATTCTGTTATATTTGTGCAAACACACACATTATGACGTCTGAGATGAATTTCTACTTCTTGGCTTTAAATCTGGTGACAGAAAGTGCAGATGAGTTATGTTTGGTAACCTCAATGGTTTAAGATATTTCTCGGATTCCATATATTTTTCCGGTTCATTTAGTTGGATTGAACTGGACCATAGTACCATTTTATGCCTGTTAATGATCTTACAATGTATCAATAAATTTGTGCAAAGTATCTGCATGATTATTGTTTATATTTTTGAGCTACACATCTGCATATGCAGCTACTCCACAATTTGAGTGTATGTAACAGTCTCGTGAAAAATAGGGGTGTGCTATCCACACACCTCATTTTACTTCTCACACACCCCTTGATGATTTCTGTCCGTTGATCTTCTTCAATTCATCCGATCCGACGGCCGAAAATTAAAAAGATGTGTGAGAAGTAAAATGGGGTGTGTGGATATCACACCCCGAAAAATATTATTACATATATAGTACCCGTTAACATCTGTGTGTATGTGTGTACCGTGAAGGTGTCACAAAAAGCTAAGCCATCTGAATTAGGTGATCTGATAGATGGTTCTTACTAACTATCCTACGTATATGTCCCATTTGGTTATTATAGATCATCTGTTGGGCACTTCTATAATGATAACTAGTGTCATGCTTGACTACTTATAATTAACAACTTAAAATGCATCTTGTTCTTCTCGATCATGTAGGGTGCTAGTGATAAAGAATTTTTGGAGCTTATTGTATCTGATCTGGAATTCCATTCGTTTCAAGATCATTTCGATGAGTTAGTAAACTTGGATGTGGACCTTTGTTGTGCCCATTAGATTCCCAGGTACCGGATTGCAGATGATCACAAGTTCAATTGAACATTTCAGACTTTTGAGATTCTTGATAGAGTATCCTCGGGGATTTTCAAAGTTTCCATTTTGAAGGATTTGGTTATATCATTTGAAGTGTAGCCCTGATTGAGTTCTTGCCACTGCCATTGATTATAACAAACCATGCTTAAACAATTACCATGATTGATCATTAATCAGGTCCTTTCAGCTTCGTAAAAATAGAGAACTGAAAATATATACTTATTAAGGACATTCATTCTCAAGATTGTCATTGTTTGCTAATATTCATGTTGTAATTCATTTTGTTTTAACTTCACTCCTACTTGCTAGGTACAGCTTTGGGGCATACATCCTTTAGACCTACCATGGAGGTATTGTATGAGATTTCAACTTTCCTAGTTTATCGGATTTAGGAAATTTGTTTAGCGTTTCCTTTTATGGTATCTTTGCAGGGAACCTCAGAAATCCAAGACATGGGGGGCTCCACCTCATCCCGTTCAGACAGTGGCGAGTCTGAACCCACTCTCAAGCCGTACCTATCTTCTCATCATACATATGCAAGTCGGCGTTCGTTCATGTCCAAACCTATTCATCCCTTGTCCTTTCCTGCACAAACTTCCCCCAGAGAGTCTTCTGATCTCACAGTTGCTGGGTTTCCAGAGTATGATTCTGCCACTCCTCAAAGAGATGGCCACCGCTGGAGTAGTGCCAGTAGCAGCATTGATTTTGCAGATGTTTCTGAGTCATTTGAGGCAGAGAGTTCTGGTCGACCTTGTAATAATGTGTCTGATGGTTTTAGATGTGGCTTGTGTGAAAGGTTTCTTTCACAGAGATCGCCTTGGAGTTCTCGTCGGATAGTGAGAAGTGGAGATATGCCAGTTACCGGGGTTCTTTCTTGCTCTCATGTTTTCCATGCAGAGTGCTTGGAGCAAACAACACCCAAGACACGAAAAAGCGACCCTCCCTGTCCCCTATGTGCCAGATTTGAGGAAGAAAATCTCCAAGAACAGCAAGGCTTCTCAAGATTGCGGGCTGGTTTTCCAAGGCTTAGACCAATTAGTGATGATGGGCCATCCAGGCCTTGGGGCTGTACACAGGTGGGAGATTGCGTTGAAGGGGCTTTGCATGCTCCCCCGCGCAATAGTATGCTGTTGCTTAACAGGAGTCGCATAAAGAAAAATCTTTCTTTGAAAGGTAATTTGGGCAAAGAGTTTCCAGGTAAGCTAAGAAAAACTGGTTCTCACTCTTTGCAGCATTTCAGTGGAAAATCAGTCGACCAGGGAGCGGTTGGAAGCTCAAAATCATAGATGACAGCAGGCCCGAGTTCTAAAAACTGAAGAAAACACATAGCTAACTGGAAATTTGGAATCCGAAATTTTTCTCAATAGGCGATCGTTGAAGTCTGCTAATTGGTTGGAAGTCTCAATAGATCGTTATGTATCAACCGTGATTTGCAAAACCTATCGCCTTGTATAGATTCGATCTTGTGCAAATTGTGTTGGAAACCCTTTTTGGAAGTAGACAACTGCAGTGTTTAACATTGTTAATGTGCCTCTGTATTTTGGTTGTGAATGATTTTTCTTCCCCTTGTGGAAATGAATATCTGATTTTGTCTGAAGACTTAAAAGTCCTGTGTTGCACATTTTGTTTCGACGAGTCCTTCAAAGGAACTATAATATTGTCGGAGCCTCGGAGGTGGTTTTTATTTTTTTGCCCAGGAAGCTCGCTCAGTCGACTCAATCTCTGTGTAGACGTGTCATGTCGATCATCTGGCAAAATATTGTTACATTGTCATTTACTGTTTTTTACTTTATTCATTTATTTTATTTAGACTTTTAGCGACAAATACATCGACAGATTTTGACACTTACGTATTGAAATGTCAATAACAAACACCAATAATATGGACAAAACGTCGATATTAAATAAACGGCTACGTGGTCAAGCAACATGAATCTAGGTTGATATCTGAGAAGCTTTTTATTCACTTGGCATGGTTGACATATTAGCTGCTGTCACAGATTGCAGACAAGAACAAAGATAACGGAAAAAAAAAAAAAATTGGATTAAGTTGTGTGGGGAGTGCAACGTAACATATTAACATGCACATATTAATACATACAATTTCACTATCAAATATTGGTCCTCTACATATCCTGCAATTTGCATGCATATATCGAAAGGATCTAACATGCTGCTGCAAAAAATTTATCATATCCTTATTGAAAATAACCATTTTCTGGGCCAGATTTCTTTTCAGGGATCGGATTTCTTGGACCATCTCGTGTAATTACTAAGATGTGAGTGTAAAGTTCACCCTCCACCACAAAAATTGTTTATAATTAATGTATATTATAATTTACCCAAGTGAGAACAATTTTTCTGAATTCAAATCTTCCCTGGCTCTCGCAGTCCCAGTTCAAGAGAGGGAGAGAGATCCGGATTCTTGATTTGTGAGATGAGTTAGTGAATGGGCTTAGAAAGACCATAGAATTCAAAATGAGCAGTTCAGAATTTTCGATCGATCCGAATTAAGAGATCCGGAGAGAATCTCGATACATTTTTCCCATTGAAATTTTTTACCAATGGAAATGGGGGTAGTGGAATATTTTCTGCGGGGACCATCATCTTCTCCTTCCCCACAATCATGTGCGGAGCCGGGTTTGTGCCCCAGACAAATGCACATCCTGCATTTGTAAGATGCCCACCATGCCCAGATGTTTTGTTCTTTTCTTCGAACCATCAACCATCACTATTTCTGCAACTGGGCCATGTTTGAACATCACAAATGGAACTTTCACCCACTAGCCTATTGTATTTGTAGCCATGTTATGGTCCCTTTCCTTGCCACAATCAGATTAAAAGCCCTAATTACTCCTATAAAGATTTGAGATAGTATTGCGATTGTGACTAGATTATAGGCACATAGGCTAAGTATTTAGGTTTGATATGATAATACAATATTCTCAACCACTCTAATCTACGAAGTTGATGATCTGAAATTAAGAGTGAATGAGACACGCACACTGTATTAACTAACTGACATAATTAACCACTTAATGTTTTTATTTTACAGTAGGATATTTTAATTCATTCTAATTTACGATGTGAGTAACTTAAACTTCAATGAATGAGATAAAATACTACCTTAACCCATTGACGTAACTCACACATGCTTTTGAATTCGCTTTCCTAATGGGAGTGATAAAGTTTTGAACTTGTCAAAGAATGTACAATTTGAAACAAAAGATCGAAGCATATCTTTATTTTCCTTTTGGAAAAGGGAAAACCCTTCACCCTTTGTTTCATGCCATCTCTCTAAATTTGTGGGAGCATCTAGTCATGTTTAAATCTAGTAATTATCCTAACAATTATCATTTCGCACCCGACAATAGTAATGTGATGTCCCAATTCAATTGATTTGATTAGCTTAATGAATGAAAATATTAACAAAGCTCATCATGCATGATGCAAATATTTATCGATCCTATACAACCAATGTGTCTCTTTCTTCTTTCTTTTTCTTTCTTTTGAACAATTTTATAAATTACAAATTTTTTTGCAAAGTCAAATTCAGTTGGCGCTCAAACTGAATGGAATAAGGGTTTACGAAGTAAGTAATTTTCGATGACAAAAGTAAAAAGTTTAGTTAGGTATTTAGGTTGCATGCATGTTGGTTTAACTTGACAAAAGAGGTAAGGGACGGAACTAGGTCCGGCTCGAGCGTGCCAAATCCCACCGAGATTATAAAATATCGTCCAATAGCATCTTAGCACGTAGCTTATTCTCATTGCCAAACCTACCACCTAGAAGGCTCAGCCCACCGCGATATTTGTGGCCGAGTCGGTGCCTAAGCTGCATGCATGCATGTTCTTAACTAGTTATCTGATGAGGTAATTAAACCAGCTCCAGGCTGTTTAAATTTAATAACAAAAGATTAGGGTTTTGCTCCTTTATGTACTTTTGTAATGAAGTTTTGCTCCTTTATGGTGGTGCTGCATGTGAAGGGGGGGAGGGGCCCCCAATACAGACCAAGCGTGCATGAAGAACTTTATCGGTTGAGAGTTGAGGAGGAAGTCCTAATGAGACACTTAGTGCTCCTCCGACATGCTGGCCTCTTTCATGTGGGATTGTTTCCTAAAATGTAATAAACAGTACTTGCTCTGCCCAACCTAACTTCACTCTCTTCTCTTCGAGTCCAAGCAATTGTTCCTCTTATGAAATACATGACAACACGTGATATGTTTCAGACACTAATATTTTATATCTTTAATATTCTCGTTTCAGGTAAGTCTTCTTCTTATATTATGGTGTGAGATGTCTTGGTATTCATTGGTTGAGCGAAGTTGTAAAGTAGTTTGTAATAAAACTTGAAGCCGGTTCGCTTTTGTTTAGTGGTTCCAAAGCTCATCGTCTTGTCATTGAAGCACGTCTTCAAACTCTGTACTATACGTTTTAGTGGGTGACCATGCTGTCGTTCAATGGATTTTTACTTTTTGTTATCTTCTTTTTCATTTAGTGCAGAGCTGGACTCAATTGGCAGTGCTTAGGTTTTTCTTTTTCTCTATCATATATCCAATCCATGCACCCATCTTATAACATGAAAAGTACCATTCGGACAGCCACAACCATATGACGCTCACTCATTTTTATCCTTTCCTAGATTTCTTTTCTCAAGGTCTCAATTTCAACATTTGATAAATGGAGAATCCTGATCTAGCAATGATTTAGATTTTTTTTTTTTACGATAAATACATATATCAACGTCAACTTTTAATATGCTTTCTTCTCAACGATTGTAGAGCAGATTATCTTTTAACAAATCGTATAAATAAAACTTAGGCAATGCAAAAGTAGCATTTTCCTTACCATTTTATTGTGTTTAGACGGCACAATTAGTCTACCTGAAAACTATACAATTATTACATGTATAACATGCACCGAATGAACGAAAAGTTGAATGTGCAACTCCATACTAGAAAATCTTGTACTGTACAGTTTTCCCTTTTAAACATTTTACTTTCCCTTCCATGCTTGATGCTTGTACAGCCCTAGTAAGACAGATATTGTGCCCTCCTAAATTTCTTATCCACGTGCCATCCCAAATTTCGTACTCAGTACTGTCAATTCGTAGGACCATTTTGCCGGCCACTGTGGTGGTGATGGAGTCCCTCCAAATTTTAGCAGCCATTGCTATGGGATAGGGAAACTGTAGGGTTATCTAGAGCCAACCCAAGTTATCATGATATGGGCCTCATAATCTGGGCCAACCCAATTGAAAGAGCGTTGACCAATTAGAAAGAAAATTCAAGAAAAGTAAAATCCAAGCATTTTTTTCTTTTCTTTTGTATAAAAACAAACTCTTACCGATTGCATGTGGACATGTTCCCTTCACCAAACCTAGACGGAAAACTTGTTTCAAACGTTTCAAAAATGTAAAATTCAAACCTCCAAGCAATAAATTTCTAACTGATAGTTAAAGGGTAATGGTTAAAGTTTATGCACCAACTTGTACCATCACAATATACATATATCGTCATTAATACTACAATTTAGTGATATTTTTGTCTGCTTATAAATGATACATTTTAAATTTCATAAATAACGAATTCGATATTAAATTATTATTGATATGTTGTGTGACTTAACCAATACGCACTAATAATTAACGTTATATACATCTTATCATTTATTATAAAGTTTTTCTTTATATTATATATTTATTGGAATAAATTGACTTAATATGAAAAATATGGTTGATCTACTCGTTGATTTTCTCATTGACTATAAGAAGAAGAATAATTAATACATATAAATGTAATTTGAAGCGTTCAAGTCAAACTTATCTACAAATTGTTAGAAACTATAAACCCTAACTCGTATGGCACATGCAATTGCAAGGGACGTAGAACTAGAAGTCCAAGCACGTGCATGCAAGTGTGACTGTAAACCTCTCTGTACGCACACACGTGATGGAACTCCGCCTCGTTGTTGCTTGCTTGCAATGGCTGAAAGATGTATGCTATGTTGCTTAAGCTATACGGCAGGATTAATTTGGATATTGTATGTCAGTTGCTTCAAATAGGGTTTCCGTTTGTAAAGTACTGAATGCAAGTTCATGGCTTATGTCATGGAACCTTTGGCCTGGCTATACGGCTTTTGTGATCTCAAACAAGTGCTCGATCGAGGAAGAGCAATTTTAGATGAATTCATCAGTATTAGGTCTAGCTTTAAATGTGATCCAAAACATCAAAAGGTCGGTGAAGTATTTCCACAGTACTGAAAATCGAGACTACTGTGTGGTTAACCATCACATCGATTTAGGTCATGTTTGTGCAACATGAATCAGGTTTTGTAGAAACGAATCGACTCGAAAATGATAGCTTTAAATGTTATTAACCCAAGATTTCTATAGTTCGAACCATTTTTTCTGTTGAAGTTGTCAAAGATTTTAGTTGATAGGTTTCCTTTATTCTAGGGCTTATACCCTGGACGTGCTAATAACCCTCCTATACTTGAGGGACAAGTTTGTTATCTGTTTTTGAATTAGTCGATTACCACGATTCTAGGGTTGTTGTTATCGTGGGTTGTTATTTCATTTTTCTTGTTGATGTAAGGCTATTTAATAGCTGGTTGATGTCTTTCAGTTTAATAAGAATGCTTCTGAGTTATCCAGTGCAATATACTTTGTGTTCGTATTCTCAAAACTTCACGTAAACCTAGTTCAGTTTCAACATCTGGTATCAGAGCCCCATCACAGGGGCCTGACCAAAAACCAGCAAACACATTTGCTTGCGTGAAAGAACAAGAATATGACGTCCGATAACAGTTTTGTGCAACCTGCCATCCCGAGGCTCGATGGGCACTACGATCACTGGAGCATGCTTATGGAAAACTTTCTGCGTTCCAAGGAGTATTGGAACCTGGTGGAGACGAGGATCACTGCAGTCACATGAGGAGCGGACTCTAGTGATTCACAGAAGAAGGCACAGGAGGAGCTGAAGCTGAAAGACCTGAAAGCCAAGAACTACTTGTTTCAGGCCATTGATCATTCAATCCTTAAAACGATCTTGAAGAAGGACACGGCGAAAGACATATGGGATTCCTTGAAGCAGAAGTACCAAGGAACTGCACGTGTGAAGCGTGCTCAGTTGCAAGCACTTCGAAAGGAGTTCGAAATATTGCATATGAAGGCTGGAGAAACTGTTAATGATTATTTTGGGAGGACACTCACCATAGCTAATAAGATGAGGGTGCATGGAGAAAGAATGGAGGATATAGTGATCATTGAGAAAGTTTTGAGGTCTATGACGTCAAAATTTGACTATGTGGTCTGTTCGATTGAGGAGTCGAATGACTTGGATACTCTATCCATTGATGAACTTCAGAGCAGTCTGCTTGTGCATGAGCAAAGGGTGGGTCAACATGTGATGGACGAACAAGCTCTTCAAGTTACCACTGGAGTCTAGCAAGGAGGAAGAAGTGGTGGCCGAGGCTCCTATCGGGGAAGAAGTAGAGGAATGGGTAGATTTGGGTTCGACAAATCTATCATAGAATGCTACAACTGTCACGAACTAGGGCACTTTCAGTGGGAATGTCCTAAGAAAACTAGGGACTCCAAGGCTAACTTTGCAGAAACAAATGAGGAGATGCTGCTAATAGCGCTGGTGGATGCCAAGGAAGCTGAGACGGAGGCGCTGGTGGATACAAAGGAAGCTAAGACGGAGCATATTTGGTTTCTTGACTCAGGATGTAGCAACCACATGTGTGGTAGAAAGGAAGCGTTTGTCGAAATAGATGCAAACTTCAGAGAGTCAGTCAAGCTGGGAAACAACTTCAGTCTCAGTGTGCAAGGCAAAGGCAAAGTACGAATGGAGGTGCATGGGATCGTACATGTGATTACAAACGTCTTCTTTGTACCTGAATTAAAGAATAACTTGTTGAGTATTGGTCAACTGCAAGAGAGGGGACTCGCAGTGCTCATGCAACATAGAAAGTGTAAGATCTTTCACCCTGAGAAAGGTCTCATTCTCGAAACTGAGATGACATACAACAGGATGTTTTCCTTGTGTGCTCGCTGTCCGGTAAATGAACAAAGTTGTCTCTCTATGACAACCACAGATCAAGCTGATCGCTGGCATTGTCGATATGGACACTTAAGTTGGAGCGGTCTGAAGGTGCTACAACAAAAGAACATGGTTAAGGGGCTGCCAAAGCTCAAAGCTTCTCAGAACGTGTGTGAAGGCTGCCTTGTGGGGAAGCAGCATCGTGACTCTTTCCCTAGGGAAAGTGTGTGGAGAGCGTCAAAGATCCTGCAGTTGATACACGCTGACATCTGTGGTCCCATAATCCAATCTCAAACAGTAAGAAGAGATATTTTATCACTTTTACTGATGACTATAGTAGAAGAACTTGGGTTTACTTTCTGGTGGAGAAATCAGAAGCCTTCACCGTATTCAAAACATACAAAGCCAAAGTGGAGAAGGAAACTGGATCATTCATAAGGGGTTTGAGGACGGATCGAGGAGGTGAGTTCACCTCACATGAATTCACAGATTTCTGCAATGAGAATGACGTTCAAAGGCAGTTGACAGCTACCTATACGCCTCAACAGAATGAGGTTGCTGAACAGAAGAATCGAACTATCATGAATATGGTTCGATGTATGCTATCAAAGAAACGAATTCCAAAGACCTTCTGGCCTAAAGCAGTGAACTGGGTTGTCCACGTGCTGAATCGAAGTCCGACCCTTGCAGTAAAGAGCAAAACACCTGAGGAAGCATGGAGTGGGCGCAAACCCTCGGTAGAGCACTTTAGGGTTTTTGGTTGCATCTCTCATGTGCACATACCAGATAGCAAAAGATTGAAGCTTGATGACAAAAGCCTCAAGTGTATACTGTTGGGGTAAGTGAGGAGTCCAAAGCTTATAGATTGTTTGATCCTATTTCAAATAAAATCATCATAAGTCGAGATGTAGTATTTGAAGAAGATCAACAGTGGAATTGGGATGACAGTCATGAGCAAAATATTTTAGCTGATCTTGATTCTGGATATGAAGGAAATGAAGAAGAAGATGAAGGAGATGAAAAAGAAACTGACGTTCATGGGTCAGATGGCAATAATTCATTTGAATAAGAAGATGCCATAAATGAAGGCAGTGCACCTCAAGAGGGACGAGCTCGAAGGCCACCAATTTGGATGAGAGACTATGACGCTGGTGAAGGTCTCTTTGATGAAGAAGGTATGAACTTGGCTCATCTAGCTTTGTTTACGAATGGCGATCCTACTAGCTATTGTGAAGCTGTGAAAAGTGAAAAGTGGAAACAAGCAATGGATAGAGAGATAGAAGCAATAGAGAAAAACCATACATGGGAATTGACTGACCTACCAACAGGGGGAAAAACCATTGGAGTCAAATGGGTTTTCAAGACAAAATTGAATGAAAATTGGGAGGTAGACAAGTATAAGGCTCGGCTTGTTGCGAAGGGATATTGCCAACGATATGGAGTGGATTTTTCTGAAGTATTTGCACCAGTGGCACGAATGGATACAATTCGGATGGTTATATCCATTGCTGCACAAAGGAGCTGGAAGATTTACCAACTCGACGTCAAATCAGCTTTCTTGCATGGAGAGATCAATAAAGAGGTTTTCGTTGAACAACCACCTGGATATGAACAGAAAGGAAGCGAAGGTAATGTCTATCGTCTCAAGAAGGCACTATACGGGCTCAAGCAGGCTCTACGAGCATGGTACAGTCGAATAGAGGCCTATTTTATCAAAGAGGGATTCAGGAAATGTCCTTTTGAGCACACATTGTTTATCAAGACAGCCAGTGAAGAAACCAGATGGCATTTTTATAAGTCAGCGTAAGTATGCACAGGAAGTGTTAGACAGGTTCAACATGGGTCAGTACAACTCAGTGCACAACCCTGTGGTTCCTGGATTCAAACTCACTCGTGATGAAGGGGGAGCAAAAGTAGACAGCACGCACTATAAGCAAATGGTTGGGACTCTTATGTATTTAACAGCTACACGACCTGATCTTATGTACGCTGTAAGTCTAATTAGCAGGTATATGGAGAATCCTACAGAGACTCATTTGTTGGCAGTCAAAAGGATCTTAAGATACGTGAAGGGAACTGGTGATTTTGGGGTATTTTACAAGAAGAGATGAGATGAAGAGCTCATTGGCTATACGGACAGTGACTATGCCGGTGATCAAGATGACAGAAAAAGTACTTCAGGTTATGTATTTATGATGAATTCAGGTGCAGTATCATGGTCCTCGAAGAAGCAACCAGTTGTCACTCTTTCTACTACTGAAGCAGAATTCATTGCTGCTGTTTCAAGTACGTGTCAAGTGGTGTGGATAAGAAGAATTTTGAGTTGCTTGAATCTAAGGCAAAACGGTCCAACAAAGGTTTACTGTGATAATATCTCAACCATTAAGCTGTCAAAGAATCCAGTAATGCATGGTCGCAGTAAACATATAAATGTAAGGTTTCACTTCCTTCGAGATCTTGTTAAGGATGAAGTAGTGGAGCTGCTGCAGTGTTCTACTCAGGAGCAGATTGCAGACGTGATGACGAAGCTACTGAAACTTGAAGTATTTCAGAAACTGCGAGACCTAATGGGTGTATGCAAATGGCCTGGAATAAACTGAATCAATAGTATTCAGTTTAAGGGAGGATGTTGAAGTTGTCAAAGATTCTAGTTGATAGGTTTCCTTTATTCTAGGGCTTATACCCTGGACGTGCTAATAACCCTCCTATACTTGAGGGACAAGTTTGTTATCTGTTTTTGAATTAGTCGATTACCACGATTCTAGGGTTATTGTTATCGTGGGTTGTTATTTCATTTTTCTTGTTGATGTAAGGCTATTTAATAGCTGGTTGATGTCTTTCAGTTTAATAAGAATGCTTCTGAGTTATCCAGTGCAATATACTTTGTGTTCGTATTCTCAAAACTTCACGTAAACCTAGTTCAGTTTCAACATTTTCAACAAAAAGATTGCGTGACAAGAAGTTGGCAGTTGGCTTAATTTAGGTTCGACAAGATGGAATAATTAATTTAACATAAACCGAACATTCTCAAAATATAGATTGCTTACTGAAATGTAATAATATTCATTTCTTTTAGTAATACTTAAATTCTTTACATAAAAAAAAAATATATATATATATATATATATTTGTACTTTTTAGATAGCCTTCTTGATTTCAGCCATTGATTCTTGTTTTCATTTGTTCAATCAATAACTAAATATATATGTGAAAAATGAGAAAAAGTATGTAAAAATAATTTCTTTATATGTATTTACCTTTTATATATTTTTCTTGACGTAGATTTTATGAGATCAAAAATGTTTTTCTTCAAGGGGTACAATATGTAAGAGGTAGTACTTTGTTGAGAGTTATCAATCTCATATTAGGAAAATGAGAGACCTTGCATGTGCTTATAAAAGATTAGGTTGCTTCAGATGTTGCCAATTGATTTTATGGTGGAACTTTAGAGTCTATTTGTTATCCTATTTGAAAATTTTTATCATTTCTCAAAACATTTCTTAAGAACATTTCTTGAAAATAATTTTCTTTAAGACTCAAAAACTTGATTGGTTTAAGATTTAAAATTTTTAAATCTTACGACTTAAACTAGACAAATAGATCTAAAAATGGAAGGTCACACGAGAGAGAGAAAGATGAGAGATGATGAAAGAAAGTAAGAGATGATTGAAGGAAAGAGAAAGAAGAGAGAGTATATGACGAGATAGAGAGGAAGAAGAGTAAGAGAAAGAACCAAGAGAATGAAGAGAGTGGATTGGAGAAGAGATGAAAAAATGTAAAAATAAAATAAAATAAAAAGAGGAGAGAGAGAGAGAGAGAGATTTGGAGTGAGAGGGGAGGAGGGAGAGAAAAGAAATGAGTGAGTTTAAGTTTAAAAACTCTAAAAACTCACATTTTATGTTTTTAGAGAATATACTATATTTTTAAGTTAGTCTTGAGTTCAGTTTTAGAAAATAGTCATACCAAACAAGTTTTTAAGGCCTAAAACTTAAAAATTGTTTTTGAGTTTAAAAAGTTGGATTTAAGTAGAGTATCAAACAAGCCCTTAACTTTATTCATGGTATCAAAGCAGGTTGTCATAGGTGTGAAGCCCAACGGTCACACGTGATCCAGGTCACCCTATTATGTTGTTCACGTGTTAGACTTGAAAATTCATCATATGAGAGGGAGCGTGTGGACGTGTTGAGAGTGAGGGTCACATAACACAAAGAGAATCCAATAGATTTTCATGCACATTCGAACACCATGGGACATGCATGGCCCAAAGGGGAATTAGTGTGTAGTCGTTTGACATCAAACTATTTTTACACCCTACTTAAAATATAAAGCAAGATCCAACGCACACTTTTGCATAGACAACTTTTTTAGGGTTTATTCTAATGTAAAAAGTCAAGTGATCCATCATTAAAGGTTGTAACAAGAGGATCTATGCAAATCTTAAACATAATTAGTGTCGGCAGCATATTTTTCTTCCTACAATATCACTAGAGAATAATGTGACACACGAGAGTTGTACTTTAATTGTTACAAATAAAAGAGGTTTAAAGTTGTTTAAGATATAACATGTAAAACACAATAATTGTTTACTTAGGGTTCAAAATTTCAAAATTTACTTAGGTTGAGTCTCTAATTTTACATTCCTCAGACTAGAAAGATAATCATTTTTACTCTTCTTCCCGTTTAGGAATGAACAAACACTTTAAACTTTTTTGCCCACCATTAGTGCTTATTGTTTAACCAAGTAAAAAACCAAACCCTAAAACTTTGAAAGCACTTCACCAAATCTTCTTTGGGTTGTTGGAAGTGCCTTTACTGGCGCAGTGCTATGGAAGAAAGAATCCTAGAGGTAGTTGGGTTGGTTAACAATGAGGCAGCGTTTAAAACATAAAAGAAAAAGAGCAGGCAGACAAGAAAAGCACTTCTGAGAAAAGCCAAATCTACCATAAAGATATATCTTCAAATTAAATTCAAGTCCCTCCTGCTTTTTTAGTAGACAACAACTCCTTTGATCGCGGGCTTGTTCTCCTTCTCACATTCCCTTACTCGTACGCCTGCCTCGTTCTGCTTCTAGAGCAATGTGCTGTGACTTTATACTTCTCTCTCTCTCTCTCTCTCTCTCTCTCTCTGCTCACGGACTTGTAATAAGAAACTGGACAGCATTCAAAATCACACCCAACCGAATCGTCTTCCTCCACCATTCTTTAATTTTTTTCAAATTTTTGTTTCATTCCAACTGGAGGAATTCTGTTGGGGGTAAAAATTTCTGTTTTTTTTTATTTGTTTGCTGGACCACATGTTGTTGGTGATTAGTTATGGGGCTTTTTACACATATTTTGACCTCCCTAACACTTCTTAATAATTACTGTCATTTGACTTATTCAATTAATCCGATTTGACGATAAAAAATTAAAAGAGTGTGTGAAAGATAAAAAAAGATATGTGAATAACACCTCCCTCTCTTAGTATTCAATTGATTATATATTTGGGTTGAAGTCGATGCTCCATATGATTAGCATGTGATGGTCACTTTTAACAAGCACAAAGAAGGAGGTGAGACAAGAGATGAATATAGAGATTATGAGGAGTTGCGAATTAGAGTCATCCTCACGAGGTATATAATAAGCACTACTGCAATCTAATCAGATCTTTAATTCCCTTTTAACATATTCTTATACTGTTCCAGGAAAAAACACTATCACGCAAGTAAAGATTATGTGTTGCGTAAAGAAAGTTCAAGTTGTATCATAAAACCAAATTAGTAACACGAAGAAGAGTAGATTACTGCTTACGCTTACAAGAACATGTACGTTTGATATATTGCCAGTTGATTTATGGTGGATCCTCTCTACTTTCTTCAAACGGAACTGTCAAATCAATAAAGTTTTACTAATTAATCAACCATACAGACAACATTCACATGTCATGCCATACAATTCGTGTCTGATGATTTCTGAATCTAAAATTTGTTCAATACAAACTTATGAAAGGTTTAGTGTATGCTTGTAGTATTTTCTTATTCTTTAAATGGTGGATAATCAGATAAGCAAGAAAGACTTGGACTTAAAATTGCACACCTTAATTATGTTTCGACATAGTTTAGATTGTCATATACTAGTATATGGCCATACACAAAGTGTGTGAAGTTTTTTATTTTTATTTTTAAAATTGAAAGAGAGAGGAAGAGAGAGAACGTGAGAGTGGAGAGAAAGAGGAAAAGATTTATTTTTTTATTTTTTATTAGTTAGATTAAGGGCAGTAACGTGAAATTATGCTACTGTTTTTAATTTTTTTTATTATGATAGAAAATTAAATAGCCATTTCATTTTATTTTTTAGTTGACAACAAAAATTATATTAATATGTAGTTTAGATGATCGTTTCATCTTCAAGATTAAATCTAGCTATTGATTTGAGTAACGAGTAATAGAAAAACACCTTACTATGTTAGTCATAAGTTCTCAAGAATGAATGAATGAAATTTTTCGATGTACTTGACTTGTAGTCGCACTTTGCCCGGGTGCAGAGTATATCTTGAACTTAGGAGGGGCCAGTGGCCACAGAAGGCAGCGTACCCTTTCAAAACAGTGAAAGGTGTGAGAAAACAGAAAAGGTTACAAAATCTAAAACGCCATTACCTTTTGATACCAGTCAGAAATACTTGGGACTATGGACGGTCCAGATGGAATCTTATACTAAAGGGCACAGTTGAAAAAGCGACTTGGACCGATGGACTATTTCTTTTGGACGTATCTTAACTACAAGTTGGTTATTGGCCGTTAAACTTTCAATTTTCAAATAAAATAAGGAGTTGTTATTAGTATTTCAAAAATTTCATTCTACACTATTCACAAGTGTATTTTTTTTTTAATTATAGAAAGTTTGGAATTCTAAATAATATTTTTTGAGTGCTAATAACAATTCTCATAAAATAAATATCTTAAAATGGTTTTGTAGTGTATTGATGAAGATTTTCGGATTAAATTTTTGTCTACTTATAAAATTGACGTTATCTTCTATATATAAAGCCGGAGGCCCGTTTTGGTGTCATTGGCTTCGACAAAAATAATTGGACCAAATTGCCCCTCAGCCAAAAAATTCAAAACCTGTCCAAAATAATATATCAAATCATTCAAGGGTAAGTTGGTAATTTGATCATCATAAAATATAATATAAATATAAATAGGGAGAGAGAGAAGAATAAAACAATGAAAGGGAAGAGAGAAATGAATAAACAAATAACAAAGTTGATGGTGTCCACGTGATGGGAAAGAAAAATATAATAAAAAATAAGAAAAATTATGAATGTTGTATTCAAAACATTTTAAGAGGCGCATAGCGCCGGTGATAAAAAAAAGGAAATAATGAAATAAAAAATATTAAAGCAATTCATGCATATAAATATATTTAAAATGTCTAAGTCGCTGTCATTCAAATAATATCTTTTGCACGCAATTGTTTATTAAATATTATTTCTCAATTTTTAAATACTTAAAGAGGTGCGTAGTGTTAGTTATAAAAAAAATCTCTCGCACACGCATAATAATGTAATTTAATTAGTTGTCAAATTATCATTTTTTTAACAAACGATGTAATATACGCTAAGGGGAGGGAGTGGGTTTGGCCTCACAATGAGCTAGCAATCAATTGTTTATTAAATATTATTTTTTCTAATCCTAATGTAAATTCAATAAAATGTAGATGAAAATTGAAATATCGCTTTTATTAACATGGATTCAGCTGCTTTAATTAGTTAAATGACCGCTTTTATTAGATGTATTTATTATTCATTTCCATCTACATTAATAAATACATTTAAAACATGTAAATCATGCGTAACACGCCGTGATTCAAAAAATTGTCTTCTACATGCGTGTGAGCGTGTGCATGGAAGCTAGTTATTTTAATTTAAGTTATAATGACTGAGTTTATTTATTAGTAATAATATTCTGAGGTTATGTTGTCAACCCTGAGTAGCTTGTGAAATGATACACTACGAGACATGTATTTCAATACCCACAAAAGTTTCTCGGATTTTAGATACAGATTGGAGTGCAACTTTCGCGTATCAGATCCGATTTTGAAATGCGTTGTCTGTTTCTATTTGTGTTTCTTTCATCTGGGTTTTATAATTTAATGGTTCTGTGTGGAAAAATCTCTCAGAAAACAAAAAACTCAAAAGGAAAATCGGATAGAAGCCAAATGGTTTTTGAACAAAGAACAATAAGCCAAACAATTGCATGTGCAGCAGCTGCAACTTGGCGCCATTAAAGGACTCAACGAGTCTCTTTCACCAGACAATGGGCACATATCTTAAAAATCCACGAAGTTAAATAAGTTGGTTAAACCGTGCCAAGAATATTACTTTTACATCAATCAAGTAAATCGATGGATATTTTAAATTATTCTGATTTACGACGAAAAAGATTAAAACTTGGTTGTAAATGACAAACTATTAGAGCAAGTTCATCCTTAAAAAAATAAGTCAACATCCAGCCTATTTAATCCACTCAGTGAACACTAATAGACGTCCATGAATAGTAATAAGCCAAATGCATCTTCATCCTTAACAAAAAATAACATAGTCAATTTTATTAAAATATTATTATTTTTTATTATAAAATAATAATTTTATTTTTAATTTCTGACTTTATAAAAAAATATTATTAATTTTTTATATTTTTATAAAATATTATTATAAATTACACCCAGCAATGTATACACTTGACACACCCCTATACATACAATAACACCACGGTTGCCGCCACCTCTAGCATGACCGCCAGCTCAACCCGCGACGCCAAGCCCACCGTCCTCGTCTCAGAGAAGCCCAGCAAGCCCGGAATCAACCTCCTAAAGCAGTTCACTGACTGCTCCTCTGCACTAAGATCTCGCTTTGTGACGCATTGATCATGCGTAGCGGGACCAAGGTCACCTGCGAGGTGTTTGAGTCCTCTGGCGAGAGGTTGAAGGTTGTGGGAAGAGTTGGCGTCGACATCGACAACGTGGATTTGGCTGTGGCGACTGAGTTCGGGTGCTTGGTGGTGAACGCCTCCATGACCAACACCGTTGCAGTCGCCGAGCACGGGATTGCTCACGTCAAATGGCCCGACTGTTGGATCTGTCGATTCTAGGCCGGTTTCTTGCCTAGCTTGGGCTGGGGTGGTGTGATTTGGCTAGGTGCCGTCCTGTTTTGGGTGCTAGGTGATGGGCAATCCACTCTCGGTGGACTTGCTCTCAAGGCAACATTAGATACACGTATATGTCAAACAATAGGATGAATGTAAAGAAAGGAGTCTCGTATTAGAGAAAAATTAAACTTTGCAAAGACTTATAAAGAGTTGAGATACTCTCACTATATTGTCAATTCTCATGTACATTTATAACTGAATAATACACTTGTTACAATGTTGAGCTACCACTATGAGGTTATTCACATATGTGATCCAAATTTATCACAAATATACGAACATCTAGGGCAACCAGCAGTTCCAAGAGAAGGAAGATCCAGCAGGCGAGATCGGTTTTTTCGGTTCAAACTGTTGATGCTATACTACCAGAGCTGATCATCGGCTTTACGAAACAAGACGCGGAACGAGTAGACTTCTCCCATGACGACGTCCTGGTAAACCATGTCCAATTGGGCATGGTCGGTAGAGTGATGATGGACAATGACAGCAAAGTCAACATTCTTCAATTTTTCATGATCCAAAAGATGGCCTTCAAGAGCACAATCAGACCTCGGAAGGGGGTCTTGACCGGGTTCAATGGCAAGTTGAACATGAGTATCCTTCATAAACTCATCTCATTTATGATTAAACTTGCCTCAAATTGCCAATTTTCTTTTTATATTAGTGAATAGTACACATGACACTGAAGCCGTACAACAAAAAGAATAGAGTAAAAAAAAATTTAAAAAAAACTTATGAAGTTAATAAACATGGTTACTGCTGCTACCACGAATTACGTACATGACCTAAATTTTCTACGTGTAATTTGGACACTAGTTAGATGATTGAAAGCACTAATGCCGAGAATCACGGTCTTATTAAGATCTCGCCAAATCAAGTTGGAATCGAGTGGTTATCGTTTTCCATGCAATCTTATCTTATTAAATATAAATCAGGATTCAAGATCTGTGTTTAGTTTATGTGATTAACAAGCACCATTAATTAAATATCAGAAGCCAATATAATTTTACTTGTACAAGGTTTCATATTTGATTCATATAGATGACGAGTTCAATATCTAATTACAATTAGATCACGTTGTTAATTACCCACGCCCTCCATTTCAAGTTGATTTTTGTTGTAGTGAAAACACAACAATCTAAAACAATACCTGCGTCCATCTTAAGTGTGCACTTTCTTGTTCAATCAGTTACGATTAAGAAAATCTCTCTGTAATTCTTTTGTCTAATGTTTAGTAAACACCCCTAAATGAACCCTATGTTCGATCAACTTGGTGAAGTTTGTTTTGTAAAAAAAAAAAAAACCACTAACGTACACCTTCTGTCACATCATGGCCCGGGTCCATCACATCTCTGGCCCGTTCCACTACCATAGCACGATATTGTCCGCTTTGGACTAACCATTCCCTCAAGGTTTTGTTTTTGGGAACTCACGAGCAACTTCCCAGTGACTCACCCATCCTGGAAGTGCTATGGCCTCCTTCTCGCTTAACTTCAGAGTTCCTACGGAACCCGAAGCTAATGAGCTCCCAAAAGGCCTCGCGCTAGGTAGGGATGAGAATATACATTTAAGGATCACTCCCCTAGGCGATGTGGGATGTTACAATCGACCCCCCTTATGGGCCCGACGTATTCGTCGGCACACTTCAGGCTAGAGATTGGCTCTGATACCATTTTGTCACATCCCGGCCCGGGTCCAGAACATCATGGGCCCGTTCCACCACCGTAGCATGATATTGTCCGCTTTGGGCTTACCATTTCCTCACAGTTTTGTTTTTGGGAATTCACGAGCAACTTCCCAGTGGATCACCCATCTTGTGAGTGCTTTGGCCTCCTTCTCGCTTAACTTCGGAGTTCATACGTAACCCGAAGCCAGTGAGCTCCCAAAAGGCCTCGTGCTAGGTAGGGATGAGAATATACATTTAAGGATCACTTCCCTGAACGATGTGGGTTGTTTCACCTTCTTCATTAAGTTGTTATTAACGAATATTCATAGTTATTTTTTCTTTTATATAAAAAGGAGACCTCGAGGGACAATCGACCTTTATATATTTTAAGATAAATCACCCATCTTATTTCAAATAAATCTCTAAACTACGATTTAAATAAAAATGCTTTGTTCTACTTATAATATTTGTACGATTCATATTTTGAGAGGCAAAAGATAGTACACTCTTGAAGTGGATGCAAGTAAAGAAAACAAATAAGGGGAAAATTCGAAATAGCTTCAATTTTATAGGCTTACTTTTGAAATATGTCCAATTTTTAGTGATTTTTGACTTTTGAAATATGTCTAATTTTTAGTTACTTTGGACTCATATCAAAAGACTCCATAGTGGGATTTTAATAAGATGGAGGTCTCCCTTTCCATCTAATCCATCAAGTTTAGAATTCGGGTTATTAAAATTTGATTAAAAAGCTACCGTTATTATAACTTTTAAAAGGATTTCTTATTTGTAATCGTTGGATCAAATTTTAACGGTTTAGATCACGAATTTAGTGGATTAAATGAAAAGTGAACCGGATAGAATCCCTTTCCGTCTTGTTCAACTAGAAGACACCTAAGCTGCTAAAAATGTCATCACCCATGTGCTTCTCCGAGTGTACGTGGACCTTTTGCTTTCTTTTTCTGATTTTCTTACTGTTATGATTTGATAGAATCATCTGCAGTAACCCAACATACTTGAAAACGAACGGACGACTACAGTAATTTGAAATTATATATGATATGTAACGTTATCACCGTTATATAGCGTGTCCAGTTATATAACATCTCAATAATCAATTGTTTGTTCATTTTTTCCGCATACATAGTAATGCTTAATAACAATTAACTCGTTTTATGTAAATTATTCTTTCAATATTTACAAAGTATAAACTGACGATGATTTTTTTATTAAGAAAACTAATGAAAATATCTTGAAAACTTTGAGTTTTAACGATAATGATAAAATAAAGGGTAAAGTGAATAATAACATGATTGATTTTTTAGTATAAAAATGTAATTTTTCATTAAAATGAACAGTAGCGAGAACTTTTCTTTAAAGTTCATTTTTTATTTTGTTACAGAAGAGATGCCATTTAACGAAAAAGGATGAAATACTCATGGATTCATGAGTAAAAAATGCTCATTCAATTCGTTTACCAGAAAAGATTTGGGAATTGAATTCCTCCCTTCCTGCCCCAGGTCCTAATAAACGGCTATGTAATTAAAGCTTCTTTAACTGTGTGAGATGTGTGTCTCAATGTGTGCCATTGCAGAGAAAGGGAGAACAAGAGAGACAGAGACACAACACATCTCTCTCACTCTCTCCCCTCCCCCTCCCCCTTCCCCTCCCTCTCTTTTCTGATTGAGACAGCAAGTTCAAGATAAAATCTCCCTGCAAATTTTTATTCATGCACATTTCAGTTCTGCAATAATCTAAATAAAGTTGTTAATTTTCTGTTAGGTAAAAGAGATTCTGTCCGAAGCAAGAAAACCCAGTTCACCAAAAGTCTTTAAGCTCTTTAAAAATGGTTGTTGTGGTGAGTATGGGTTCCTTCAGGAAAAAACCAATACAATAAATATAATATTCATATGTAGGTTAGTCACGTTGGCTTAGAGCAATCCATTCGCCTCTTTTTTTTTGTGTTCGAAGTTCATTTCCATGAATTATACTAGACGTTGGTTAAGCTTGTTAACTAACAACAATCTCTCTTACGCGGCTACGTCTGAGTTCGAATTCTCTTATCTCTTTCATTAAACTAAATTCGCTTAAATATTGTTTTGTAAAAAGAAAAATATAATTGATAATCTAAATAATGAAAAGACAGGAGGAAAAGTAAAAGCTGAGAGAAGCATGGAAAACGAACAAAAGAGGGAAAAGGTTGTTTGCGGCAAATGGCCAATGCTTGCACGTGAGGTATGGATTCTACAGAAGAACACCCCAAAAAACCACCATATCTTACTTGCATTTGGGAAATTTCCCCCACAAAACCACACGGTTTGTCCTCCAAAACTGCCCTTCCATCCCAAAGGGTCTTGGGTTTTAGTACTAATTTGGTACTGAGATACTTTTATAAAAAATAGGTATAAAAAAAAGCTAAGTTAAAAGAAAATGTTTATTAAATACTTAAAAACAGCTTATTTTCTTAATTTTGGGTGAAAAAAATAAAAACGTGAAAGAACAAAAATAAACTTAAAGCATAAATAATTTTTTTTCAATGCACAGCAATATCAAATCAGAACTTAACTATTTCAAAACCAGTTAGCCCTAGAAGATTATGGTCCCCTCCCCAAACATCTTAAGTAACAGATATATTAAAAAATAAAAGTTTATGTCAGTGGCTCAGTGGCTCAGTGGCCATGGTGGCTAAACACTAAATTCCCCTACCTCCCCAAAAGTTCTATATAATCCTGCCTAACCCCTCCCACTTTCCTCACTCATCTGCCTCCTCCCATTTCCTCTCCCCTGGTTTTTTCAAGCCTTATTCGTTTCCAATCCAAATGTAATAATATTGTCCCTCTCTCTCTGCAAATTTTAATTAGAAATGCTTAATGGTTTCCAATAAAAAAGCTGCATTTTTTTCTAAAATGCTTAATGGTTTCACTTCTTTGCATGCAGGAAAATGGCTTCTTCATCTGGGTTTTTCATGGCGGGTCTTCTTGCAATGTTGGTAGCCTCTGCGCATGCTTACGGCGGAGGCGGGTGGGTTAATGCTCGCGCCACTTTCTACGGCGGCGGTGACGCTTCTGGCACAATGGGTATGCACCAAAACAGCATAAGATTCCATTTTTACTTAATGTTACCATTTTTAAGTGCCCTTTCTGACCTCTGACTTCTGAATTTTTGGGATTTTGTTTTTGAAGGTGGAGCTTGTGGTTACGGCAACCTCTACAGCCAGGGGTACGGAACCAATACGGCCGCGCTGAGTACTGCTCTGTTCAACAATGGGCTGGGGTGTGGATCTTGCTACCAGATTAGGTGTGTGAACGACCCCAAATGGTGTCTGCCGGGCACCATTGTGGTCACCGCCACCAATTTCTGCCCGCCGAACAACGCCCTCCCCAACAATGCCGGCGGCTGGTGCAACCCTCCCCAGCACCACTTCGACCTCTCTCAGCCTGTCTTCCAGCACATTGCCCAATACAAAGCCGGAGTTGTGCCTGTGTCCTACAGAAGGTAAAACCCTAGTTAAATTTCAACATTTCAGAGCTAAAGATTCATACTTTATCCCAAAAAATCATTAATTTTATGAGAATTTTTGTGGGTTCTTTCTCAAAATTGCAAATTTTTTGTGGACTCTTATCAAAATTACTAAAATTTAGTAGGAGAGGACAAGGATCCTCTCCTGAGCAATTCCCTGGGGATCCTAGGGATCCTGCAATTTTGTCCGTTCATCGCATATCGTGTGATCAGAAATCATTTAAAATTTAAATTTTAAAATTCAAATATGAATAATACTTAACGAAAACTGACCGATATAAAATGAACGGACAAGATTATGGGATCCCTAAGATCCCTAGGGAATTGCTCAGGAGAGGATCTGGTCCGGATTTTATCATGGTCTTTTAATATTGCATTATATTTATGAAAAAAAAAAATTGGAAGAAGGGCACTAGAAGAATTTCATAATTAAAAAATCCTCGAAATGAAAGAAGGGCATTAAAGGAATTTCATGGCTAAGAATCTGATAGTGCATGACATGCAAATATATGTGAAATTTTCTCTCTCTAATTGAGGTGTTTATCTAATTTTATTTTGTTGGGTTTTTGTAGGGTACCCTGCAGGAGAAGGGGAGGCATCAGATTCACAATCAACGGACACTCCTACTTCAACCTGGTCCTTATCACAAACGTTGGTGGTGCCGGTGATGTGCACTCTGTTTCCGTCAAAGGGTCCAGAACTGGCTGGCAAGCAATGTCCCGAAACTGGGGGCAAAACTGGCAATCCAACAGCTACCTCAATGGCCAAGCTCTCTCTTTCAAGGTCACAACCAGTGACGGCAGGACTGTTGTGTCCTACAATGCTGCCCCTGCTGGGTGGTCCTTTGGGCAGACCTACAGCGGTGCCCAATTCCGCTAGGGCACCCCCCACGCCACCTCCTAATTTACCCTCCATATTTAGCCATTTCCTAGGTCATTAAATATATACTGAAGTATAATTAAGATTAGTGCGACTCTTAAGTATACTACGATATTAGTTAGTATTCTGAGTCACTGAGTCATTCAGTCAAGGTCTTTGGCCTCTGCGGTCAAAAGTGAGTAGGGCTTATTTTATAAGGGCTCTCCCATCAAGTTTTAATTTTTGAATTCTATGTGTCTTAGGTGTAGGGTACCCTACTATCTTTGGGACCCTAACTCCTTGGGTATTGTTTCTTTTTTACTTCTGTGGTATTTGTAAAACCAGAAGTTGGCTGAGGTGGTGGACTTTGACCACCCGCCATTAGTGTTTTGAAATATTACTAGCATTTTGGGCTTGTTGGGCATTATTGTAATTCAGCTGAGGTTGATGGTTAATTCAGTATTGTCCTTGGTTGTTATGTTTGAATGTTGTTGAAGGACTAAATGTAAATTTTCCTTTTTCTACTAAGTAATGGATTTGCCAATTTACTATTTATTGCTTCTTATTTCACCTTTTGCGAATAATCAATCATTTTGTTCATCTAACTTGTGCTTGTTTCAATGAAGAAACCAGAAAAATAATGCATACGTGTGAGTTAAATCAAATTGTATAAAAAAAAAGTAAAATAATATAGACGTAGGTTATACCAGTTGATTAAAGCAGTGTGTTTTGTAGCGTTCAAGTTATAATTCCCCTAATTGTAATTACTTACAAAGTAACCTTTACTCTCAAGACTAAGCAAATTCATAGTTCCCTGAATGAGTAGGTTTGGTAACGAGTTTTCTAGATTGTGTTCGATGCAATAACAAATTATAAACAAGAGAGAAAAAGCATGTAGACATTGTCTAGTTGAAGTAATTGGCAATGGTAACAAGTTAGAAAAATATAATGTTAGGGATGGCAAGGAATGAAGGAAATGGGGATCGAGATTGAATTTCATGTGTGGCTATAGGAATATATTGGCACGGGCCAGCCCTAAACCAAAAGTGCCAACACAAGAGAAAATAGGGCGACCACGTAGCTAACTACTTGGTTAGCCACTCAAAAAGCGTGGGTTACCGTTCGTTGAGAATTTGTAGCTACATGAGGGATCATTTTCCTAGAGATCTTAAGGATCCCGTGATCTTACATGTTCACCATACATCATGCGGTCATAAATCATTTTAAAATTTAAAATTAAATATGAATAATATCTAATAAAAATTAACTGCACGATATACGATGAACGGATAAGATCACAGAATCCTTAGGAAAATGATCCGGTGATGATCCTTTTCCCATGAGGCGGATGATACCCTAAAATGAAGGGCCATTTTCTTTGTGAGAGTGATCTAACCAATCACGCGGTCATGTTGCCCTACTTTCATCTTTTACACCTAGCTATTTTCACAAGGCAATTTAATAAGTCTGTGAGCAGAAATTTTGTGTGATGGGACTGAATAATTGATTGGGTTACAACGTTACATGAATTGGAGTAAAACATCTGTACAGACATTTCATATCTCAAAATTTTCAACGTCTCATCCATTGTCCCTTTGCTTTCCATGTCCCTTTCAACGTAGATTGCCTCAAAGATTCATACCAGTTAACAACAAAAGATTTACCAGAGGGAGAATCTATGCAGGAAACTTCACATACCCAACTTTTTTTTTTTGTGGTTTCATTTAAATGTTTTGCTGTGTGTATATAGACAGACAGCAACACGGAATAATAGCGGTTTACGTGTATACGTAACTATTTTAGTTTTGTGTGTTCAATGATCATTCATTTTTATATAATAAATGAATAAAAGATTAGTGTTATAAATAGGTAAAAGTTAGAAAAATAACATTTGCTAAGAACGAGAGTGAAGCAGATGTAATATATCACACTATTTTGTGTATTAACTATAACAGAAAGATTGCAAGAAAAAGAGAAATAGGAGAATGTAGAAAATATTATAACTTATCTTTCTTTTCTTATTCCTTTTGTATATTCTGTTTTGAACACTCGTAGTGCTCTATTTATAGAGTAACTACCATGAAAACTTACAAAAACTTCACTATTTAGCATATGAATCTTTACTATATACATGTGGGCATTCTAGATTTTAAATCGTGTAAACTTTTATACTTTCTAGGCCTTTACGATCCATTCGGTTATCATAAATTACTTAAACTGAATAACTCACTATATATTTGGTTTAAGTACTATTTAAATTTCAAAGAATGGGGCTTTGCAAACACAACAAGCACTTGCCTTGTCTCACGAGTAAGTGCAGCCTGCCAGGTTCCGACCTCAACGGCAAAACGATTGATATAGAATTAGAACCTTGGTAACTTTTCTAGCAATTTGTAGCTAGAGTCTAGAAATTCATCTGACATCATTGAATTTTAGCAAAATCATTTGCCTTAAGTGTTCTTCTACACTCCATGATCTTCACAAGCTCTTCAAGACACCAAGTTGATGTGCTGCGTAGCTCCTCGAGAAGACGATGACAGAGATCCTAGACCCTTGGATTGCCTGCGCCAGTACGGCTGTTATATTTTGCCCTTGTCTAATTTCCTCGTCGCCATTAAAGACGTTGATTCCGGCATCTTTTAACACCTGTGGAGGTGGTTTCACCCTTGAAGCTCAAGAACATGTCGTACGTACAATGTTTTGAGGAGGAGGAAGAGAAGAAGGATTCATATGCTGTCCTGGTAGTGGTTCTTAATTCCCTGATCACAACAAAAACGTTCCAGTTGTCCGTCTGCTTAGGAGGAAGGCATGTTTAACCCAAATGGTTGACTTTGAGAATCATATATGAACATCATGCAATGTAGTTGTTGGGCAAATATTATTTGAATACAGATCCTCGACTACTTCCATTTTAAACAATTTTTTGAACTTTTCATTTTTGTTTAATTTTTAGTCAACATTTTTCATGCTTTAGAAGTGCAAACCAAAACCATATCGTCTGTAAAATTGGAACGAAGTAGAGAAGATTAGCATGGCCTTGCAAAAGGACGATACGAGACCGTGTAAACCTGGTATAGTTGCTTTGTGGTTCCAGCTGATGTTTTGCGGTGTGTAGACAGCAACAAGAAATAGCAGACATTAATTTACACAAAAAAATGGAATTTTAAAAATTTTCCAATATGTTATGGTTTTTGTATATTTTTATATGTACTTTTATTTACAGCTCAGATTACTGAGAGGGGAAGCAAGGGGGACTTGGATTGTCTGCCCTCCCATTTCGGTGCCCTTCTCGTACCCTCCTGTTTGTGTGGTCACGGTAAAACCACGTCAACATTTTATAAAAAAATAATATAAAATGTTGACGTGACTTAACCGTGACCACACAAAATAGGAGGGCACAGGAAGGGCACCAAAATGGGAGGGCAGACAATCCAGGTCCAAGCAAGGGAAGGCAATGTCCTAAACTGCCAATAGAAACCTTGACAGCCAAAGACATGAAGGGGGCGGAGGGAGCAAAAAAAACTCAGCAGAACACCTATACTTCTATATATATAAAACACAGAAGATCTCTCATTATATTTTTGGTGCTTCATTCTTTGCGCATCAGCACCGTCGTTTCTTCTCGCAGGGGGACTAATCACTAATGATAGGACCGTTTTGTGTTGAACCCGCACTGTACACTCGGTGGTTGCCTTCTATATTACCACGACAAAAAAAATATGACTGCGAAAACCTTGATGGATGAGTATGTTTTTCAAGCATTCAGTTGGATTTCTCCAGCAACTCCCCATCGGTGGATGAACGACAAAAGCACCCATGGACTTCAGTTTGTCTGCTGCATCAAGCAATAGAGATGCTTTTAAGATTTCAATACAGTACAGAGAAGTAAACCTTCCAATTAGTAGGACAAAACATTGCAACAACGGGGCAATGTCAACATAATACAGAGATGCTTTCTAAGGTGGAATATGCAGGTTTAACGCAATGGGGAGGAAAACAATTGACTTTGCAGTTTATCTCTGAAGAAAAATAAATTGGATTACATTGTAGCTGAAAGAAAAATCACATTAACAGTATAATAATATACATGGAGAAAACAATGTTATAATAACCAATGTCTAGTTTTTACGTAATTCGCTACTCCAGCAAAGGAAAACATGCTAGTAACAAGCATGAAAAATTTATTGAGAAAATCGGGGAAGAGAAACTGGCCTGGGAATATAAATGCTCGTCAAACATGGTAACTGCACAAGGACCAGATGTAGAAGCCCAATTATGCTGAGTGGGGTAAAACTCAGGTCTAGGAGCTTCAAAGCTTCCATTAACTTGATACTCAACAGGGTTTTCTTGAGGACTCATTTCTGCCGGTGGTTGGAATTTCGTATCAGTCAGCATATTGAGATTGTACGGAAGATAGGGAATGTGCCCACCCAGCTGTAGATTCAGCGGTGCGGTTCTGCTTAAGTCATTTAGAATACCATTTTCTTGTCCAGAAGTAGAAATCTCTGGACTTTTTCCTGTGCCAAGGTAACCAGAATAACTACCAAAGGAGGAACTTGCTGAGCATTCCATATCCCTATAACAGGAAATAATTTCACTGAGTAACACTTTTGAGATAAAGGCAATCCACCATTAGATGAAATTCGTAGATTTTTAATCAACAAAAAATTAGTTGGGGGAGCCTTTTAACGTTCTATGTTATAAAGACCGTCATCTTATCGCATAACATGTTGCGTTTCTTTTCAATTATATTTCCGTCTTACACAACAAAAATTCTTAGGAGAGCTAGTATGTACTTCCCAACAATCACTCACCTATGGGGAAGCAAGGTCGCGTCCTCAGGTAAAACTATATGTCGGCTTTCATTAGTCGGAATCCATGACAAAGGCTGGAGCTGCTGCTCAGCATTCATGCTGAAGGGTATATGCAACCCATTTTGGAACTGCAAGATGAGAATGTTTGCCAATATCGTACCGGTAAGTAAATAACACCTCAAAAAAGTTAAATAACACCTTAAAAAAGTTTCTCATGTCAGAAAAGTAGCAATGCTTTACCTGACTAGTGCATTTTATTGACATAAGCTGCTGCTTTTGTAAATTTTCCTGCCAGCGGAAAATTGGATAGCATTAGTATCAAGAGGTGTAGAACTAATCATTGTAGCACAAGGTCACTTGAAAACTACAGAGAAAGGATTCGAGGAAAATTATAAATTCTTTATTGTACAATTGTAATAACTCTATTTTGTTTGTAACTGTCAACAGTTTCTTGCTGAAACTCCAATGATGTCATACTCACTACTATTCACATACATTTCCAAATTAATAAGTAATCAAATTCTAAATTTCTACAGTCCAAGGCAGTACATCGTTTCAGCAACTTTCAATTATCAGTGGTAAAATTTCAATGGCATATAATATTGGAGAGCTAGCCAATTACAATAATTAGAAAATCTTAAAATTTGGAACCAGACAATGAGAACACTTACCAGTGCTGACCCTATCAAGCGCAAGAATTCTAACATCGGGCGGGTATACACTAAATGTCTTCATATAAAACCTACAACTGGATGAAGAGGATACCTTATGTGTTCGAATCTGGTTAAGCGATTCTCTAAGTGAATCTTCCATATGCCCCAACTGTTCTACACTGTTGATCTTATCAAGGCTAGTCCAACAGCTGCAGAATCCAAGATTGGTATAGCATTAGTTTAGGGGGTCATAAACCATAGTAAAATTTCATTGCAACTTAAATTAGTGAAACGTAAAATATGGCTCACAAACCAAATTTTCAGGTATTCACCTTAGTCTCTTTTTTATTTCGGAAAGCTGGGTTTGCAATAAACTAGACTGGTTACTCAGATCCTGTCAGAAAAAAAGAGAGAGAAAGAGAAATATAAACAGCACGTAACAATGAAAAGTTAAGCCAAAGAGACTCGAATGGTGAAATATCACATTGGAAATATAGGTTTGCATTCTTACCTCAATCGTTTGAGAACTGAAACAAAAAGAAAAGAAAAACATATTAATTGTAATTCTTGTAATTCCATGATTTCTGACAACATTTTAACCGAGTGTGTTAGCTTGTGTACCTTGTACCCAAAAATTCTTGTATATTAACGTCATGATCCAACTTCTTGAATGTTTTCTTCAGTGCCTACACTTTCAACAATAAAAACAGAAAATTAAGTAAGAGACAGCAGTGGTAGTATCTAGATTATACCCGAACAGAAAAGAAAAAAAAAAAGAAAAAGAAAGAAAGAACAATAACATCATCAATAAATAAATAAAAGGTTATCAAAAGGGACTTACTTCGAGGCTTTCCAATTTCCTGTTAGAATCCAAACAATTTAAATTTAGCTAGGATACTTTAAAACTTAATTCAGATACATGATTGTTTCTTTGAGCGAAGAAATTACCTTTTAGCTCTTTCCTGTGGAGTGAGTTGAGCAAACTTTGCTATAACATCTTCAATGCTACTAAAGTCAACAAGAAAAAAGAAAAGGGCAAGTTACTGATCATTTCATCTACACATGATTTCATAAATGCAAGGGCATGATCGTTATTTACAGCCCTCGTTACCAATAATGTTATACAAACTAATCTCCATTTAACAATAGAACAATCAGACTTGTTCAGAAATAACAGAAACAATTAAAACACTAAGGTAGCTCATGTGATCTAAAGAATTTTACATTCCTTACTGCTGAAACTCCTAAAGTGAATATAATTTGGTAATTAAACTAAATAACTGAATGAATTAAGGTGCCTCACACATTAAACATATCCCCCCGAATCAACTGCTTCGATTAACTAAAAGGCTTAATCTCGATAAGCCTGAATAGTTTTCAAACGCAAACATAAAAACCTCATGCGAGTCTTCATATAAATTCTTTAATTCGTTACCATTAGAATGAATGTACAATTGTAGATACATACCTGCGTTTGCCACAGCACAAAGAAGGCTTTCCGGTAGGCGAAAACATGAGAAGGATAATGTCAATGTCGCATAGTATAGATAATTCATTAGCCTTTTTCATAATGCCATTCTTCCTTTTAGCATAAGTTGCTTGACGCCCATTTGTGTTCTCCAACCTCTTAATCTTTAGCTTTACCCTTCCCATCCTGCACTTTCAACCGCGAATCTTACGCTCGAATCCCTCTTCTTTGACTGTCCAAAATATCGAAAAGCCTGCCCAAAACCAAAATCATTCATTTCTTCATCACAATCTATCCAACCACACACAGTTCAATTTCCCGACTCACACAATTCAGCAACCAATTTAAACAACGTTGCCAGATACAAGAACATGCTACCGAAAGTTCACAAATTTATCAACATTACAAAATAAAGACAGATGCTTTTCCTATTTTTCCATACCCTAATGACCAAATTAAATCTTACATAAACAGGGGTGATTAAAATTGCATTAAGCCCAGATAAGAAAACCAAGATTCAACAAAAACCCATTTGCCAAATGAAGCTAAAAAACCAAAATCGAATACCTTTTCTGAGAACGGGAGACTTGTGGGATATTTGAGAAAAATAAGGAATAAATAGTAAAAGGCAAAAAGCATATCTGAAAAACCACAAAAAAATAGAAACTTACCCAGAAGAGGAAATGAAACAGGGGAGTTTTTAGCAAAACATTATCCAAACGTCGGAAAATGTTGGGACACGGAAGAGAGAGAGAGAGAGAGAGAGAGAGAGAGAGAGAGATTGGCTGTCGAGGAAAGCCAATAGGGAGGAGATTCAAAAGGCAGAGAGAGAGACGGAGGGAGAGAAAGAGAAGGGTGTGTGTGAGCTTACATATAGCTTTGCATAACACGACCGGGTGACCGAAAAATTCGGTAAACAAAATTAGCGGGAGAATCGGAAACGTCGGAAATTCCCAAACTAACCAACCAAAAACAATTTTGTGCGTCGTTCGCCCTCCTTCCTCCTCCGACTCTGTCCTCTGATCCGGACACAGATTCTTGTTTCTCTAACATGTTTTGCTGGGTCGTGGAGAGTCGGTGGGCTTTGGAACTTAAATTTTGTGAAATTACGTTTCTATCCTCCACTTCCCATGCATTTTGATGGAAAAGATAATGTCGCTATGGTCATTTTAGGAAACGAGTAATTAATGGTGGGAAAATGTGGTGTTATTTTTGCTAACTAATTAATTCATGGGCCCCTGGACTAGAAAAATAGGCCTGATGGATTGGGTTGGTTACACACTTGCACTCTATTACATGTGGTCCATTGAAACCAGCAAGTGAGAAGAGGAAACTGCTACTAAACATCTAGGATTTCAAATCACAAAAGGATTGTCCCTCTTAATGACAATTTGTATGGATTAATTCTGTTTAGACACACAAACCAACTTCCGTTGTTGACACTCTCTAATACTGGTTTGTCTTTACATCCGATGGTAGCTCTCACTTTTATCAGGGAGTATCAACAATGGTTAGTTTTGTGTGTCTAAATAATATTACGAGAGAGGAGTAGACTTATGATTAAAAAATAAAAAGTACTTTATACACTGATCAAGGCAAAAACACATTGATAATCAAATCCCAAACCCACATTAATTCATTTACTTACCCATAAAAGTACTGAGTGTATAATAACAAGGTTTAAACATTGCAGTAATTGCCAACGTTTGATTGCACTGATGCTGCTAGAGTCATCACTGAGGTCAAAAAGAAAAGCAGCACGAACAGCTGAGCAGCTACCGGCAATGGACCAGCGGATTTTCGTGTGCATCATCATATTTTTCAATCAGTTAAAGTTTGATATGCGTGCAAAAATGGGCCATGGCTTTTGGAAAGGGCCTAATTGGATAAATGGTCCCCGTGGTCATAAGGTATTCGGATGATAGCCCCTGTGATAAAAAAATTCGGATTTAAACCCCTGTGGTCTAAGTCTGTTAGGATTTAAACCCATGTGGTCTAAATCTGTTAGGATTTAAACCTTTCTGTTAAATAATGCTGATGTGGCTGCCACGTGGCTGCCAAATGGCTGCCACGTGGCAAAATAATAATTTTTAATTTTTTTTTAAAAAAAACCTGAATTAAAAAAAAAAAAAAAAAAAAAAAAAAAAACAAACAAACAAACCGGATCTGCAAGAAGAAGAAGGAAGAGGGAGAGGGAGGAGGGCGCGAGGAGACGGCTCCGGCGAGGGGGGAGCTAGTCTCCGGCGGGAAGAAGAAGAAGAAGAAGAAGAAGAACAAGAAGAAGAAGAAGAAGAAGAAGAAGAAGAAGTCGCGCAGGGAGACCGGCGGGAAGAAGAAGAAGAAGGAAGAAGGAGAGGGAGGAGGGTCGCGCGGGGAGAGGGCTCCGTCGGGGGGGGGGGGAGCTGGTCTCCGGCGGGAAGAAGAAGAAGAAGAAGGAGAAGAAGTCCGGCGGGGTGGGGGAACGGGCGGAGGGCGGAGGGCGGAGGGCGGGGGGGATTTTCTGGGTTTCTGCGTTTTTTTTTTTTTTTTTTTTTTTTTTTTTTAATTCAGGTATTTTAAAAATTATTATTTTTGCCACGTGGCATATATGTGGCAACCACGTCAGCATTATTTAACCGAAGGGCATAAATCCTAACAGACTTAGACCACAGGGGTTTAAATCCGAATTTTTTTACCACAGGGGCTATCATCCGAATACCTGTTGACCACGGGGATCATTTATCCGATTAGGCCTTTGGAAAGTGTTAATAATTTAAGGCAGGTACTAGTTTGTCCATAAAAAGCAAGGAGCTCAAGAACCTCTTTGGGTTGCGTTACGTCAGATCAGATGAATCAGTTAGCTAATAACCACCTCTCTCTTTCTCTCTCTCTGTGATCGATCGATTTTCTGGATCACTGACAGTATATTGACAATATTATCTGACAGCAAAATTGTGAGACTTTATTCTCTGAAATGACCAATCGAGATTGCTGGTTTTAAGAAACTTTGAGCAATAATAACAAGGGTGTAGGGTTTGTGAATTTTGATGCTCTCTATCTCCACCCTTCGGGCCTCGGTAACAAGTAATAACCGACCGACAAAGACTAGATGAGAGGGTCGGTCATATAGCATTAACAAGAGATGAATATCTAGACTTCCAGCCAGATGTGCTGTATCAATATTTTCAAGTCAATTACACCTTGTTATGGTGCATTTTAACTATTTTATATAGTGATTTTGTGGCAATGGATCGTTATATTAAGCTTCATCTTCTATTGTTTAAAAAAATTCTTCATGCAACAAATTTTATGCTTATTTTTCTTTATTTTGCTCATCACTTTACTATTATTTAGGTGACCAGAGATAAAACATATGGGATATTTTTAGGGTTTGTATAGGATTGGACTGGACATGCCCAACAAACAAAAGCATAATCTGCCGTTTAGAAAGTAGTTGAATGCTTTATTAAGGGTAAAAATGTAATAGAGTTAGTAATATAGTTAGGTAGTTAGTATTTGGTTAAAGTGGTTAGGATTTCTATATAAACAGTATGTGTAATCTTCATTTTGTGATGTGAATACAAATCATATTTCTCTCTAAACTCTCTCTCTCTCTCAAACTCTGTGTTCATCCTTCTTTTCATCCATTGTTCTTGATTTTCCTTTCAATTCCCAAACACTACAATGTAGTTAACATGGTATCAGAGCCACCAGGCTCACGCCATTGATTCTGGTGGTTCCATTTTTCATTATTTTTCATCTGTTTCTACTTAGTTTCTTTCCAATTTTTCATTAGTTTCTGTTTCAAAGGAATAATGCGGAGATTTCACCACCGAGAGAGATTTCACCCCAACTCTTTGAGAGCTTCTCCTATTCAATGTTTTTTTCGTGGGATTCTTGGGATCAATGACGGAGGAAGACTTGAAGGTGTTGTCAAGGTGGAGCCCGAACAACCGATTCCTCACCGCCTCCAAGAACTGAAGATCTCTGCCGCCTTCCATCTTCTGGCTGTTGCTAACTCGCAGGATTTCAAACACCTCTGAATTTGTGGAGCATCTTGGTAAGACCGACCTTTATCGAATATGGGTTCTGCTTGTTTTTTTTTTTTTTGCGTCGGTGATTGCGCTGCAATTGTAGATTGTGCTTGCGCCGCCATCGAGGTGTTTGTGAAAATGCCTGAATGAAATTTCCGTCAAGTTCTTCGGTGCTTCCGCTAATCGACGAGAAGGTGTGAATCAACGAGATCACTGGGTGAATCAACGAGATCAATCGCTCCCTGCTCCAAACCGCGGCCTCTGGGCTTCTTCGTCTTCGCCACCTTTGGAGTCTGACCCCTAACGTTCCCGGCACGTGCGAGCGATCCGTGAACCTTACCCATGGCTGATCGGTGATGCCGCTGCTGCAACTCTGTGTGTTATCGCGTTTCTTCCACTGGGTCTTGGGGAAGAAACGGTTCAACTTTCAGAGTTTTAGTTTGAGCAGAAAGGTCTCACTCTCTGCTCTTTCTGCAGTTTATGGTATGGTTCTTTGCTTTTTCCTTTGATAATGTTCACTGAATTTGCATTAGATTTGGGTATGGTTCTTGAAGTTCTTGGAGTCTAGTTGCTGTTCTTGGATGGGTGCTCTTGCTGTAATCTTTTCTGGTGGCACTGTTGGAATCAGGTCGTTACATTTCTTTGGTTTTTCAATTCTGCACAGAAGGTGTTTGTGTTTTTGGGTCAATGAAATTTTATGCAGTGTTGGTGTGAATTTTATATGATCTGTTTCGGGGTTTGCGTATATGATTAAGGCTGATTGCAGTGGTTGGGAATTGAAGAAATTTATGAAGTTGCTTGTTCAGGGAGTTGTAAATTGTTGACATTTATGAGTTTTATGAAGTTGATAATTGAAGAAGGTCGAAGTCAGAAAGTTGGTGAATTTGTTACGTATATTGAGTAGCATTTGTTAAGGTGCTCTGGTATGATTAAATCCATTAAGAATGTTGCTTCAGTATCCTTGTCAATGGATAATGCCAGGCAACCTGGGGATAATTCTTGTCCAAGTGCAGGAGTTTGTGCAGTATATTTCTTTTCACAGCCTATAATGTCGAGTCTAACCAACTCAATTGTTAGCATGAATCTACAGTAAGTCCGGTTATAGATGAAGTTTGAAGAAGTTGTTCACGGTAAATCCCACGAAGGGTAATCCCGTGTTTTGAGTAGGTAAATCCCACGAAGGGTAATCCTACATAGATGTTGATTTTCAGTTGTTGAAATTGTGAAGGCCATTGCCATTGTTCAAAGAAGTTGTTTTTGGTAAAATCCACAAAGGGCGATCCCGTGGTGCTATAGTTAAGGCCGATGCCACACTATAGTTTGTTATTTGTCTGTTTTTTTTTTAAAGGCTGAAGCCAATGTTAAATGAAGTTGTTGACGGTAAATCCCACGAAGGGTAATCCCGTAAGAAATTGTTATAACCGGCCTGAGGGTGTGTTACAATTTTATAAGAGGCTGTTCTTTGATTGAAGCTCCTGCACAAGGCAGAGGAATATTAGACTTTTGGATGTGCTTCCCACTGGGCTTGCAGATTGAGTTTGGGGCAGTGAGTCAGTGCATATATTTGGGGCAGATTGATGTTCACTGCTGCTCTGCAGTTATAACAACCTCATTATTCAGAAAGGTTCGAGATAATTTCCATATTTGCAGAATCAAGTTGCAGTTGGTTCAAGTTGTTCTGTTTTTCTGGGTTTCATAAACAGTGACTGCAGTTGTTCTTCCAATCTCAAACTGGGTTACCCCAGTTGAGATTGAGGGGGAGTATTAAGGGTAAAAATGTAATAGAGTTAGTAATATAGTTAGGTAGTTAGTATTTGGTTAAAGTGGTTAGGATTTCTATATAAACAGTATGTGTAATCTTCATTTTGTGATGTGAATACAAATCATATTTCTCTCTAAACTCTCTCTCTCTCAAACTCTGTGTTCATCCTTCTTTTCATCCATTGTTCTTGATTTTCCTTTCAATTCCCAAACACTACAATGTAGTTAACATGCTTTTCACAGCAATCACTAAAAGTAAGGTATTATTAGGCATCCCCTGGTGATCATATAAATAACAGCAACAAATGACTTTGTTTCCAAAAGGACTTGCACCAATATTTATCTGTGCATGCATTTGATTTCGTATATATAGACAATTATAATGAAGCACTATTTTGTGTTAACTATTTACTTCAGAGTGCAGACAGACGCTTCTTCAACCGAGTGAAGCAATTTCGTGGTGAAGTTGGTCCACTGAAGATTATCACAGTTGGGGTTCTTCAGGACAGTCCAGGAGTCATGACTCTGCATTTGAAAAACAAATACCTTGGTCCCTACCACTACACTCCCCTACTTACTACCATTTATCAAACTTTGTAAAAGTTTCACATCAATCAAGCACGTTAAACATTGATTAGGCTTTTGGATAAACATCCCTTTCTCCTGCAGGTTATGCCAGAAAGATCAAATGAACATGGGAATAAACCACCACCTTTTTCATCACAAGTAAAAGAGTTCATGTTTGATACGTTTGCTTGATTAGGGCGATTTTTACAACGAGGCAAGACTGTGTGAGACATTTCTTTGCCGTTGACATGATTTGGCACTCCCCTCAAATTATCTTCTAAGACTATCTCCAAACCTTGGAATAAAATTTAAAATATAAGCTTTAAACCCCCCCCCCTCCCAAACTATCTCCAATCATGGGTTAAAATAAATCTTAGGATTTAGGATAAAATATATCTCTGGCTAGATTCCCCCATATTTCTAATATTTTTTTGTTTTTCACTTATAATTTAACGGTTATAATCAAATGAGATCAAATCTAATAGTAAAAAAAGAAAGATTTGATGGCCCAAAATTAAATCTAAAGTTTAAAATAATTTAAGAAACTTATTTAAATCAAATTTGACTTAAAACTTCATAAATATCTATGTATTTGTATGATTTTTAATTACTTATCGAAATTTAAATATTTTTAGACTAAAATATTCATAAAAATCAATTAAGATAATCTACATAAATTTTATTTAAAAGTAATTAATGAAAACAAAAAGTTAGACTAAAATCATTATTTAATTATCATAGGCTAAAATTTTAAGCCACAAGAGTTGAAGGAGAAAAACAGTTTTTAGCTTGTAACTTAAAATTTTATGGCTTAAATTTTAAAGTTTTATCCTCAAGGTTGGAGATGGTCTAAATAAGAAGTGATGCAACATGAGATTAGGTTTCCTTCGCTACAAGGATCAACCCTCTCACATCAGAAAAATCTATGTGATATAAGGTGGTAATAAAATATTGTGAGTCTCATACTTACGTGAAATATACCTTACAACTTAAATATTCGGATGCCCTTGTTGAAGTTATTATCCAAGTATATGTTAAAGTTTTAGGGGGACAGGCGTCGGTCCACCATTATACTAATAGCATTGAAGTTGTCCCCACTTAATCATCTGTGCAATCAATAAGCGTGGAGTTTTTATACAAAAAATCTTGATGTAATTAAAAGTGGAACCTTTTGACATAAATTGTGATTTGTTTTGTGAAATAACTTATGTGGGACTTTTTGCGGTCTTCAACACACCCCCTCATGTTGAACCACTTTAGAGTGGGTCAAACGTGTAGCTACATCAGTCAGGTTTGTAAGTGAACCCGATAGTTCGGGCCCATATTTGAAATCCGCCCTGATACTAAGTTAAAGTTTAAGAGAGACAAGCCGCAGTCCACTATGCCTCGATGCAATTAGCAGTGGAACCATTTGATATAAGTTGTGATTTGTTTTGTAAGATGGCCAATGTGTGATTTTTTGCTTTATTCAACAGTATATAAATATTTCTTTCTATCTCTCATCTCATACATGTATGTATATAAAAAAAATAGTGTTATCCACACACCAATTTCTAATTTTCACTCTTCTCAACTATAAAATATTAACAAGAATATATAGAAAAATGAGTGTATGAATATCGATAACCATAAGAAACCAAAATAAAGTGAATGAATCAAGCACAATTTTCCTTGGATGACTACACACGCATACACACATGCATGGTTGTCTAGCAACGACAGGCTTTTACGGGTGCGGGTGTCCAAAAGGACCATGAACCGTTGGCTTTGTTTTGTTTCTTTGCAAACAACATACAACAGGGGGCTCCAACGCACGTGGATTTCTGTTATAAACAAAGTTTTAAAAGATGTTTCGTGCTAGTTGAGTAACTGGTTGTGGTTTAGCGTCTAGACGGCTAGGTGGACTAGGTGAATTTAAGTAAATTTCACTACAACAATTTGGATCTTTTACAACTTGGCAAATACGACATACAGTACTGGTATGTCGTAAATAATATCATTCACGACATTCATAAAGTTCATATCGTAATACTTGTGCATAATCTCACATTCACGGTAGTACTTTTGTGCAAGTCGTTAAACACAAATATTTACAGCTTAAGTGTTGTGTGTCGTATTTGACAATTTATACGACACACTTTCCTCTTTTAAGGCTTCACGTTATGTCGTAATATGAATTTTTCATATATTTGTGTCCCTACCTTTTATGACACGTCGTAAATAATGACTAACTTTGGAAATTTATTATGTTATAAACAAGCCAAATTTTTCTAGTCAATCAATAGACAATTTGGCGCTGAAATTTTTTTTAGTTCCCAACTTCCCACCCAAATTTTCCCAACCCACATTTTATTATTTTTTTTGCTCAAAAATGAGCTTTTTGGCTTTTTGGCTTGGTTCTCTTTTCTTTCTCCAAAGTTCCCAGCTTCTACGACTCGTCAAGCTCTCCGGCCGGCCATGGTGATTTCCTAATCCAACACATCTCTTTTTTTTCACTTGCTTATTCTTTTTAGAAAATGCAGTTTTAATATTTTTCTTGAAACTTTTGTATTTTTAACCATTTGGTTTTACCCTTTTCAATGATATAAATGTTGAGTTTGTAATTATGAAAAATGATGTAGATTTTAATCTTTTGTCTGGTGCTATGTATGCATTTGTGAGTATTTGAAGGAATATGGCTTGAATGAAGGTGAAATGGTGAAATTTCTCTCTTTGTTGCCTTTTATTGAGTTTTAGTAGGGGCAAGAAGGTTAGAGTTATATGGGAGTGTTTGGCTCTTGCTGTAATTTGTGTGGTCTGGATGAAAAGAAATAAAGGGCTTTTGAAGGTATGGTGGAGTAGGGGCTGAGGAGCTATGGGATAACTTGGCGAGGAGTCTATGATGTTGTAGGCCTGCTAATTTTTTTTCAGATTTTAGGAGGGTTTTGTTTCCCTTATGCATTTCTGTTTTCCTTTAGTGGTCCTCTTGACCACTTTTTCATTGGTTGTTTTATTGTCTTTGTTGCAAGAAAATTGTTTTATTATCTTTGTTGCAACTAGAAGATGATTAGAATCCGGGAGAAAAGTAGTTTATTGGCACGACAATTCCATGCAATTACAAGTTATGAATCTTTTTTATTTTTAATGCAACATTATTAGTAATTTTGTTAGTTTTCAGACTTGTTTTCTACGTGAGATCATTATAAAGTATTTTATTACTGTTGGGTTGTTCATTTACAAATGTGTCTGTTTCCAAAAAGTATAAAATGACCAATAACATATTACAAGTTATGAATCTTTTTTATTTTTAATGCAACATTATTAGTAATTTTGTTAGTTTTAAGACTTGTTTTCTACGTGAGATCATTATAAAGTATTTTATTACTGTTGGGTTGTTCATTTACAAATGTGTCTGTTTCCAAAAAGTATAAAATGACCAATAACATAAACGATTGATGATTTATTTATGTAATCCATTTGAATGTTGATATTGTGATTTGTGATAACCAAGGAAAACTAAAGAAGAAGAATTTGAATGCATCAACTTCAAATTACCTTTGGAGGAAAAAGAGATTACAATTCATTTGGTTAAGAGTTAGGACTTAGGTCTAAATCTTGTAGATTTTAGATGCATTTGTTGATGTGACAAAGTTATGCATCTTTCATGTCTTCATCCCTTAAGACTTGACAATTGGATAACAAGTTAGGGAAGATTTGATATGTTTTACAAATAGTTGTGGTTTATTCTGAGAGTATATAATCTCCTAAAGTACTGCTTATTTGGCTATTGCAGGTTTGATAATATGCATGCATTGTTGCTTATTTGGCTTATCAAGGTTTCATCACTATCAATGCATGCCTAGAAATCCAGGTATAACAAATTATGTAAATGAGCAGTCATTTATTTTCATTATTATAATTGATGGCTTATTTTGTGTCTTGCCTTTGAATATGCTAAGTTTTTGTAATACAGTGCTTTTAAACTTGATTTTGTTTTCTGTATATGTTTTAGTAGCTACTATGTTGACTGCTAGAACTAGAGAACTTGACAATGTAGAGTGTAGAGTTTAATTGGTGTACAATGGATAAAGAATGTGCATACTTTCCACGGTTATATTATGAACTATGTGTGTAAATGTTAAGATTTCTTATTTATATTCCACACACATTGAATTTGTACTTTTCCCTTGTAGAAATTCAGTAGTGTATCAAAATGGGGTACATAGTTTTTTGAAGGATGTTCTGACTAAGGAGGGTAATCCAAAAAAAATAATATGTCCTTGCAAGGATTGGTTTTAAGCGTGTTACAATGCAACTCAAGCCTGATAATGTGAGTTTGGTACAATGGCGGAGTTTTGTTAAGAAACGCTTAGGTTCAAAATGTAAGATAACAATATTTCTTTTCTTTTATTCAAATATATCCATTCTATATTCAAATATATCCATTCAAATATATCCATTCTTTTATTGAATAAATTTTGGATATATAGGAGATAAGTGAGAGATTTAAGAAAATGAGGGCAAAGCAAACTATGTTACACACAATGAGTCACAAAGGCTATGCTCGCCTTGAAGATGAGATGGTAAACTACAATTTTTATTTCTGTTAGTCATATTTTACTTTTGTAGATTTTCTTATTTAAAGTTTCAATGTATATTTCATGTATGTTTGTACAATAGTGAGTCCAGGTATATATGAGAAGAGAGAGGGAAAAAAAATGGGAAGGATGGCTACAGCAAGCAGCCGACAAGAAAGAAGAAGGCATGTTGCCTACATAATCTAAACCTTACACAAATATATTACCCTAATCAGTCTCCTCCCTTAAATAAAGGGAAAGGTGATTTACATACTTTTACCCTAAATATTACAATGTGCCTTACCCTAGAGATTTACCTTAGGGGTCACCTTGGTAGTAGACTCCATATGCAGCATCAGTAGATACATCATCAGTCATATGCAGCATCAGTAAATGCAGCATTATTGATGCAGCATCAGTAGATGCATCATCACAACAACTTTTTAACATAATTGTGAGTGGTGTTGCTATATGAAGACTATGATCTAATATTCTCTCTTAGTGTTTTATTTTTTATTTTTTATATTTCTAATGATGTAGATAAGAGAAAGTGAAACACCTGATGCAATAACAAGGGGAGATGTATGGATTTATGGGCACACAAGGAAATTTGGTGAATTTTTAAATGAAAAGGTTGCAACTGTATCGGTAATGAATGAAACAATTTATACTTACTTGTATTAGTATTATAGTTTTTATTTTATAAGTTAACATTTTGCTTTTTCATCGTAGAAAAAAATACAAGAAGCAAATAAGAATATAATAGATGTTGATAAAAACTCTGTTAAGAATGATGCTCTTGCCAAAGCACTTGGACCCGAACGTAGAGGTAGAGTAAGGGGACTTGGGTTTGGTGCAACACCTGTGTTCAAACATATAATCGTGAGAAAGTTATTATGCTGGAAAAAAAGTTGGAAGATTTGAAAAATATTGTCGATTCCTTACTAGTTGGACGGATGGGGAAAAATACTAACTTGGTAAGTACATTTTTCATACACTTCATTATTATTATTAAATATTAAATTAGCATCAAACTCATAAATTATGGTCTACTTTAATGGCAGTCTCCTTGTGTTAGCACAAATCATCAAGGATCTAAAAACTTACCAAATGATTCAGCCAATCACCATGCTATTTCAGCAAACCATCATGCTACTTATTCCAAGCCTCAAGCTAAATCTTCCAACCTTGATGCCTCTTATGGTAATCTAAATCATAATTCTCCTAAACCTCAAGGGACTAAGTGCAAATTACTAAATTGTACAAGGACTAGAAAAGTTGTTGCACTTGCTGAAATTGCATAAATCCTCAAGATTTGGTGCATTTTGTGCCACTTGGACCAAATCATTGGAAAGTTTGGGTCCTTGAGATACTTGTATCTAGGATAAACTTACCTCGACCAACACGTGAGTTTTTTCTTCTCGACGATGCACTCCTTAGTACAATCCCATGGCCAATCGAATCTATCTCATTTGACTAGCTCTTGATTAAAATGTACTAATTTTGGTTGTGATGGTTCACTAAATTTATATCAATTTCTACTTTAGTTATTTCTTGTTTTTTCTCACTTACTAGCTATATATATTTTAGTCATACAGATTTGAGAATTAGCTTAACGCTTCCTTCTTGGTATGGTGCTATTTTGTGATGAAATTGATTGTTCCATGAACATGGAGGGTGTGCTTGGGATATTGCTTTTTGGTATGATGTTGCCTCATATTTTGGTACTACATATTTGAGAATTAGCTCAAAGCTTCCTTCTTGGTATTGTGACGATCCGTCCCAAATTATTATTATTATTATTATTATTATATATATACACACACACACACATATATATCCCCAAGTATGTAAAGTGACGATAATACCCTCGAGGTTTGGTGACGTGGATGTACATGTTCAAATTTAAATTGATTTTCTTGCTGATGTAATTAAATCGCACTCGACGTCACGAGCGCATCGACGTGAGTTAGGGGCGAATTGGTTCCTTAACAAAAATGTTATGATGATTTTAGAGCGAGATTGGGTGGAATTATATTTTTGGGTTGACTATTTCATATTTTCCAATCATCTTCTTTTCCTACAACCTTGGACCCAATTAGAATTTTTAGGCTTGTTTTATTTCATTTGAACCAATTGTTAGGCCCTGAATCACACAGCCCAATCAGGGCTTGTGATCCTTTTATGCTAACCAATCCCGTGCACACACACATGCACCCACACACGTACGCATCCTTCTTCTTTCCCTCACCTTCTCGACCTTTCCTCATTCGTACACCGTAGCACCCATACACCCAATCATCACAAAAACATCACGGATCGAGCTTTTGGAAATCACCATCACACCCATCTCAAGCTTTCGAACCTAACCATACCCATAGGTTCTAGTTTTGGTGAGATTTAGCCGTTGTTCCACGAACTCCCGCACGATGGGAATTTGAGACTCGTGAATCGTGGACGACTCACAAGGTTTTAAGGCTCGAGGAAGCTTTTATTCAACTTCTTAGAGACCCTAGACTAGCATTGGGACAGAGTTGACGTCGGGACTTGTGGTTTCGAGAAGTTGCAGGGGTGGCCGGATTTTCCAAGAATTATTCTGACCGTCTTTCATTGGTTTTAGGACCTCAAATAGGTATGGTTGTGTTCTATTCTTTAAGAGCTTCAAATCCATATAAAATTCATGAAATTTGGTTGAAAAACGAATTAGAAACTAAGGTTTTAAAATTTTCCAGTTTCTGGCATAACAGACGGCGACTCCGGCGAATCCACGGGAAAAGATAGAGAATATTCCATCAACTTTGAGGGAATATACTAACGACGTCAGGTAAATTTAACGGAATATGCTTTTATTTAACGGAATATTCCCCAATGCCGTTAGGGATTCCGTCAGTGTGCCAGACACGTGCCTGCGCATGGCCGACGAGTGAGACATCAAAAAAAAATTCTAAAAATATGGATGCTCGTGGTGTTGAGTAGGCCACAATGGTATATTCAAATGCCCCAATTGAGCAACGTATGAGAAGTTATTACATGATTCAATATGCACTCACCTGAAGCTTACCTGAGCGTCCATAGCATAATGGAATAATATGCATATTCCATTATGATGTGGACGCTCAGTTAAGCTTCAGGTGAGTGCATATTGATGATAGTAATTACAGTGTGTATGGTTATGTTTAGATGCATTTAGTGTTCATTATCCTACACCCCGATGTTAGTGCTCCGCCTGAGGCTAGAGCCTAGTCTTCACGTGATCGTTCACCTCTCGCACCACACGCTCACCTTGAATCCAAGGCAGGTGCCAGCCTATCGTACAGACCACATTAGGTGGTTCCGACTCGTAGGTGACTTGCAATACTTCGCACAGCCTTCATGTGATCATAGGACTTGAGCGTATTTATTTAAACCCAGCCTGTCGTACATACCACATTAAGTGGTTCCGACTAGTGTGCTAGAATTGGTAGATGAGCTATAGGCTTAGCCGTACAGGTCACGTTAGGTGACTCTGGCTGACATATCAGTCTACATTGATTTATTTCACCTGACTTACTTATTTCATTGCTGAGATACTTGACATGACATATACTTGGTTTTCACTACTCTCGAGCATGATTTCTACATACGTATGTATTATTATTTTCTGGGAAATTATACGGGTTTTACGGTGAGGGGTTATTATTTTTGGAAAGAGAAATGGTTTTAAAAAGCTTTGTTTTTGCCCACTTACGTTTTCTGTTTTGGGCCCTCCAGGTTCTAGTTAGACGTTCGTGCTAGTGGCTTATGAAGACTCTACGACGGTTCTGACAAACTTCAATTAATGTAGGAATCTCTTTCATATCTTGCATAATTAATACTTAGCCTGTTGGACTGCATTTAGGTTACCTATGCTCTGAATATGTGTATCTACACTTTAAATACCTTCACTTGCACTTATATATTTGTCTAGTGTAAGTTAGCTAGTTGGTTTTTAATTACTCACATTTTCATATCACTATAACTTCTGCTTTGCGCTCATGGCTACGTCACCCTCATGTGACGCCCAGCATGCCTCGATTCCGGTCGGGGTGTGTCAGGTATAATGCTCTTTTGTGATGAAATTGGTTGCTCCATGAACATGGAGGGTGTGCTTGGGATATTGCTTTTTGGTATGATGTTGCCTTATATTTTGGTCTTACAGATTTAAGAATTAGCTTAACACTTCCTTCTTGGTATAGTGCTCTTTTGTGATGAAATTGGTTGCTCCATGAACATGGAGATGGAGGGTGTGCATGGGATATTGCTTTTTGGTATGATGTTGCCTTATGGTCATCATTAGTTTCCTCTGTTAGCTTTAGGATGTGCATAAGTTGTAAGAGGAACAAAACAACTCAGGTTTTTTGTAAACTTCCAATTGTAATGTAATTGACAATTTTTCCTAATTAATCTAAGTATTTAGAGTTTAATGCGTTTACGATGATTATTGTTATCTTTTTATAGAGTTTAATGCGTTTACGATGATTATTGTTATCTTTTTATTGTACTCCTTACAATATTAATTTAGATGTTATGAAGTGAGGTCCATCTAAAATGAATTGTTAAAAATAAAAATTAAAATAAATGTAAACTATGGCATGCAAAATCAGCCGTAATTGTTAATGGTAGTCTTCTTTTACGATGTACGCCGTATGCCGTAATTGCCTTCACAATATTACGACACTCAATAAACGCGTATCAAATATAAATTACAGTACACATGTATGCTAATTGCTTTTGCAATATTACGACACTCCATTAATGCCGTATCTAATACCAATTAAGGCGCGCAAGGCACAACTTAAAGAACATTTATGACATGTTTTGCTTAAATTATTCACAGCTACTAGCGAACGTCGTATTTGACAAAACATCTTTTACGACAGGGGCTTTTACTGCTTGGAGGCTCACGCCGTGAATAACCGTTTACAGCGCCCTTTGTGCTCTGCTAAAGACCAATTATGTTGTAGTGTATATTATATTTCATATAAATAAGTGTCTATTTATATTTGAAATATATATAATTTCATCATAAACTACAAAATAGAATGACATATTTATTATGAAGTATTAGAATATAATGAAAACATAGGGAGCAAAGATATACTATGTATTCATTTAAGTATGCAACATGTCTCTTACAATTTATTAAAAAAAATGAAAGTTATCTATTTTCTATCTACGTGGGACGCGACCTAGGAAGATTAGGTGTTCTAGACCGGCGCCTCAGCAGGTATATACACTTTTTTGAAATCGGTTATCCTATGTCACTCACTTGTTAAATGTTGCTCATTGTATTTTTATTTAACGGCCAAAAATCATGAAGCATGAGATATTTCAGAACATATTAAAATGTCTCATCTGTCGTTCATATATATGCATGGGAAGAAATATAAATAAGAGAAATAAGAAAAAGAAATGAAAGAAGGGAAACCCTAAACCTAAAAGTATAGGGTACAGGGACAATTCCTCAATGTACACAAAGCTGTGTCTTTTTCCCAGTCAATGAAAGAAAATCTTAAACAAAATCAACCCCCTCTGTCCTTTTCTCTTCTTCCACCTCTCAGACTCTCAGTTACTTAACTTCTTACACGCGCAGATTCACTGATACATCATACACCCCACATTATTACTGTACAAAAATAAAATAAAAAAACCCCAAATTCCCAACTATACCCCTATTCCCTTGGCCCTTTCCTAACTGTACCCTCTGATATTTTTCACGTTACTGATGAGTACGTAGTACTATTGAATCAGATATTCACAGGGATTTTAATTTGAACAAGCAAAGAGAGACTGAGAGACTGAGGGATCCAATTAAATTATAGTAAACAATATATATTTTTTTAACGAATCATGGAAAAGAGGGGTAAAAACTGAAAACCAACCTTTATTTACCATATATGGGGGTGGTGAATTTGCGAAGAAATGAGAGTGGTACGTCATGTTCAAGTGAGCTTTATTACCGACTGTTAACGCCTATGACAAATTGACAGTCGACCTTTACTATCTACTTATGGCATCATATGGCTTTGGATGCCTCCCCCTTCTTTGGATAATTCACTCCCCAGTCAGTCAGTTTTACTAACTAGCACCCCGTTATGTCTATTTTGACTCACAAGTAATTTCTCTCTCTTTCTCTCTCTTTCTCTCTCTCATAATGTATGTATATGCAGTAGTACTATTAATATCTGGAAACATCTAGCTATACATGACTTCATTAGCTGGTGTAGTGATGAAATGCGGAGATCATAGAGTTGTAGCCCCTTTGTTGGAGTTCTGAGCACGCACTGCAATTAGCTAGCTTGCTCGCCCTACCTTCTATATATCCTGATTGACTGAAGAGGTTCTAGTCTTGTAGACTTTTTGTTCTTGGGCTTCTGTTGCCATGTATATACTCATATCATCATCATCATCATCATACATGCTTACATACGAACATCATTATCATCCATGTATGCGCTTAGATATCATCATCAATATATACTGTTGTTAGTCTTAACTATTCATGTTATAACGTTAGTTTATTCACTTAACACTATACCTTAAGGGGGTGTTTGTTTGCCCTTACTAAGTGGGACTGGACTGGACTGGACTAGCTGTTAGTCCAATACTGTGTTTGTTCTATGCTGGGACTAACATTAATGAGACTAAAAGGGACTAGTATGGACAAAACCCTTCACTAAGAGGTCTTAGCGAGACCCCCCAATAACCATGGGACTAGCTAAGACTATCCTCTCTCGTCCTCATCATGCTCAACAACCACTCCCGATAGACTTCTCGTCATCTCCGGTCACCTAGATGATAATAAAATATTAATAATTTATATATTAAATAATATAATATTAGAATTTGTTCTTATCCAGCTTCTTAGTCCAACACTGCACCAAACGCTTCACTAAGTTAGTCCAGCTTAGTCTAGTCTAAGCCAATCCAGCTTAGTCCTTGAAGCTAGTTCAGTCCCAGATAGTCCGGCGCAACAAACGCCCCCTAAGTGTGCCTAATAATATATGAATTAAGTTTGCCTTGCATTCATATTAAAAAATGAAAACCAATGAAAATGACATGAAAATTTTGAGTTTTAACGATAATGACAAAATAAAGTGTAAAGTAAATAATACCATGATTGACTTTTTAGTATAAAAATAAGATTTTTCGTTAAAATAAATAATACTATGAGCATTTAGTTGAAGTTCCCTATTAAAAATATGGAATAGTAACAGTATGTAAAGCGGTTTGACGGTCAAGTTCCTGAATTTCCAGACAACCCTCTCTAATAGTTGTTTCCATATTCCCAGCTTGTGTCCTCAGACAAAGTTGACTGCGATTCCATTTCCATATGCTTCATATCCAACACTCTAGTCTATGCTTCATTTTTTCTTATACTTATATTTACAATCCTATCCAATGTTTTAGAAACCATCTGTAAATTGTTGCATCAACTATTATCCATTAGAGTAAATTACATTTTACTTCAATTTCTTATAACATCTTTAAAACATTTCAATTTCTTACATTTATTTATCATTTTATTTCAATTTCATACAACTGTTAAGAAATCTATTAAATTAACCGTTAAGTGATGATGTGGCAAATATAGGGTCCCCATTTGTATTGACGTGGCTGCCACATTTGTGCCACGTGGCTAAACACTTAATAAAAAATTTATAATATTAAAATAATTAATTAAATAAAAGTATTTTTAAAAAAAACCCAGAACCTCTCTTCGTCTTCCTCACCCGAGCACCCCTCCATCCCCTCCACCCCCTCCACGGCTAGGGATGGCAATGGGGAGGATTGGGTTTGGATGTGCCATCACCATACCCGAACCTGTAGAATCTCCGAATGAGTTTTTCCCATAACCAAACCCGTCGGGTGACGGATTTTTGATCGAGGAATTGTTTTCCCCATTATGATATTTATATGTTTATTTATATTATTAACTAAATGAAGAATATTAAAAAATGATATTAAATAAATTGCTATTATTAATACAATTGACACAATGCATCTAATAAGTAATATTAAAAATTTATATTATTAAGAAAACATTTACACTCTTAAAAATTATAAGCATATAATTCTTATTATTAATGATATAAAAGTAAATAATTAATTTCATATTTAATAATGCATGATTATTAACAATCCTTTTTCATATAAAAAATATTTATATTTTTTTATTCATAGATGAAATGGTTTGGTTTCGGGTATGGGTTTGGATGTGCCATCCCCAAAACCAAACCATTTCGGATTGGTTACTTGCGGGGATCGAATTTGACAGGTTAAATTGTCATCCCTATCCACGACTTCACCCCGTTCCCCCATAAAAATTTTCCCCCAGACAAAGCCCATCACCTCTTCTCCCCCATCTCAAACTCCTTCGTTGCTCTCTTAAAGACGTCTCCTACCTTCGTCGTGTCTCCTCATCCTCTTCTGGTTCCCTCGATACTCGGGGCTTTGTTTAGTTCCCTTGTCGCCCAAAATTAGGGATAAAATTGGGGCTAATAAAATTTTGGGGATTAGGGTTGGGTGCAAGTTGATTTGGGGAGAGATAAGGAAAAGGAGGTGAAGAGAGTGGAGGAGAGGGAGTCGGGGAGGTGAAGAGGGATGAGTGGATCGGAGAAAGGGTGGCTCGGGTGGGTGATGGGGGATGGGAGAAGGGGTTGCTCAAGTGGGGAAGAAGAAGGGGGTGGAAGGGATGAAGGGGTGCTCGAGCGGTGGGGATGGAAGGGTGGAGTCGTGGAAGGGGTGGAGGGGATGGAGGGGTGCTCAGATGGGGAAGACGAATGAGGGTTCTAGGTTTTTTTTTAAAACTTTTCTTTAATTAATTATTTTAATATTTTAAATTTTTTATTAAGTGTTTAGCCATGTGGCACAAATGTGACAACCACGTCAGCACAAATAGGGACCTCATATTTGCCACGTCATCACTTAACGGTTAGCTTAACATATTTTTTAACGGTTGTATGAAATTAAAATAAAATGATAAGTAAATGTATTAAATTGAAATGTTTTCAAGATGTTGTAAGAAATTGAAATCGACCACGAACCTGAAGAGGTAAAATGTAATTTACCCTATCCATTAATATTGTTGGGTACAAGTATCATTTGTTCCAAAAACAAAAGGATAAAATTTGAGTTCATCATTTTTGCCTTGGAAAAATCCAATCATGCTGGTTAGATTTGTCGGGATCTTCTTAGAGCTTCTCCAACAATACCAAATAATTTTTTGTTATTCTAGCTAGTGACCCAAATGTTAATTGGCTAGCCACTACTTCCAACCAAGGAAGAAAATATCGGTAATATCGGAAATATCGATGGAAATATCGGGATAATATTAATATCGATAAAAATTACATGGAAACCACGGAAATTGTAAGAAAAACTTGGAAATTTTTATTGAAACTTTGCAGGATGTTTATTTAGTCAATTATCTATTAGTTTATCACAAAAAATTGAAAGAAAATGCATTGCATGATGGATTTAACTGATTTAAGTTGATTATATAGCGAGCTGGCAAACATTGTGAGTGTAGAAAATATGTAGTAATTAATAAAAGAAGTTTAAACAAACCATAATCATTTATATATTATGAATTAGTATAACATTTTACACTTTATACATTACATGGTATGATACATGAGTGACTTATTACCCTTTATTTATTTATTTAAGAATTATATGGTTGTGGGGGTTTTATTTAAAATTTATATTGAATATGCTCTTAAATTATGTAAAATTGTAATCGAAAACAATAATTTATAATTTATATAAGATATATATATATATTCCACTTTATAAACCGTCCATCTCACCTTGCTATTTCCCATCACCCATCCACCTTGGGTGGTTTTCATGATTAAAACCATCTCAAAGTCCATGGTTTTCAATTTTTAAACTATCCAAAAACGTCAACATCTGCTATCTCACATTACCCAATTTTTTGAGTCCTCAACTTGCACAACCACCGCATATTATTCACACTCTCTCATCTCTGCTCTCACTCACTCTCTCTCTGCCTTCGCACTCTTTCATCTCCGCCTTTGCCTTCGCACTCTCTCATCTCTGCTCTCACTCTCTCTCTCTCTCTCTCTTCGCACTCTTTCATCTCCGCCTCTGTCGTTGACTCCAACGACGACCACCACGACCCCCAATTGCCCCCAAACCCCAACCTCAACCAACACAACAACCACCCATTCTCCTCCCCCCCGGAGCCCGCCCCGCCGGCGCCGCGCTCGCCTCCGTCTCTGTTCCATGTCTGCTTCAACCAAGACCACGCCTGCTTCGCCGTGGGGACATACCACGGGTTCCGGATCTACAACTACGATCCGTTCCGCGAGCTCTTTCGTCGCGACTTCGACAACGGCGGCGGAATCGGCGTCGTTGAGGCGCATATCTTAGGTCTGAGTCTGCAATAGATCTGGGTAGTGGGATGACGCAGCCTCGGCTGCCTTTTCGACGAGATTGTTTCGATAATATCGAATATATCGCGATATTATCGATAATATCGCGATATTTTGACGAAAACCATTTGGATACCTATTTAAATATCCATTGCGCGAACAACCGATAATATCGGCGATATTTCGCCGATATTATCGGCATTTTCTTCCATGCTTCCAACGATACTAACTGGTTTAGCTTAAGTTAAAATATTTAAATATTACTTTTTTCTAAACTTAACAACCCAAATCTTTGTCTTCTCTTCAAGTCCACAAACAATTAAATTTTTGTATTTTTTAATGTTTAGTAAAAATTTAGCTTTTCCTCTCCTACCTAAATTCACAAAGCTAAAATAGCTACTCATTTAACTAGACCTCCTTCAGCTATGGACCTTGGAAGATACCCTGACTTGGGGGAGTGGAGGGAGAGTAACCTATGATATCGTTTGGTATGCAGACGAGACGGAACAGAATGGGACGGGATGAGATGGGACGGGAAGGAATGGAGAGGGAGCAAAGATGCCCTCGGATGGAAACAAGGAGGAAGAAGAAGGAGACAGAGAGGTTATAATTTTGTGTTCCATGGATGTGGAACGAGTCGTTCCAGGAGGGTGAGGTGGAACGAAAATTCACCAAAAATTTGTCCCGTGGAACAGCGTGTTCCACCCGTTTTAGGTGCACCAAACGTGGGACGGAACGCCTCGTCTCATTCAGTTCTGTCCTGTCCCACGTACCAAACGGTACCTATAGGAACTAAGACATTACTGGTTTTTCTTTTGCATGTAGTTCCAAGGGAACAGACTCAGTAGAATCTTATACAACAGTCCTACAAATTATATTGTGGGACATCTAATATATCAACCTTTTGTGACCCTTTCTTTCATGCGTTTCTGGCTGCCTTATTACATGAGCCAGCAAGCCAGCCTATTCCCATGTCTTTACATGGATCATCCCAGAAGCATGTTCTTTCATTAACTTGCCCTCAATATATAACAAACTCTTCCATCTTTTTACATAACACTTTCCTGCCTCATTCTTATACATGCATATGTCATACACAATATGTGCACACTCACAGCCGACAAAAAAAAAAAGGATTGTCATGACAGTATGAACTGAAGAAAAAGATAATAATAAGTGATAAAATTAGAGAAATTGGATGTTGTATGGACAATTATAAAAATATGTTGCTGAAATAGGAAAATCCACACAACCAACCTGAACTTTGACACGAAAAATATCTTATATGCCCTAAATATATCCCTACGCAATCGATCGACAATCTTCAATTCAATTTCATTTTCCAAATGCAAATTCTTACTGTTAAATACATGATATGTATGTTAGACCTTTTGAACATTTCACATGTTATGTCCCGTGTTGATCGTTGGATTTTTTTCTTCTTATTTGAGCAAAAACTATTTGCAGTTGTCCTATAATGACCAGTTTTCCTAAAATAAAATGAAAACCAAACAGAGATAATGAGTACATTGGCTATGCCTAGGGCTATGAAGACATCTTTTTTCTGCATTGATTAAACACTTACACATGAACTTAAGCATAAGATCTGAGCTCGGTGAATTCAGGATTACAGGCTTTCAAACAGTTCCACAGAGTCATAGGCTTTACAGCTAGCTTTTAAACATCAATCTGTATGTTTCATATCTCCTATTTGCCTTCTTCTATCTGAACATCTGAATACTATATAATTTATTTATTCCCATTTTCTTTCTTTTGTATATGTTATATATAAATTGTTTTGTAATTAGACCATGTTCAAAGTCACCGCAAAGTTTTTTTAACTGAGGTTTACTTTTGTAATCTATTTCTGGTTCAATTTTCATCGATTTTAATAAATATCGTATCTTTCCTCAAGCTGCAATATTTGTGTCATTGTTCTATTTAACATATTTAGTTTCACAAATTAAACCATCATTAGTGTATAGTTTTTTACATACCTTCAGTTGAATTCATTTTATTTTTGGGGCAATTATGCCAAAGTTCCCCTCATGCAGAGTCTGAGATTTAGGTTATACACGTGCAAACATGGGTCACACGTGGGGAGGGGCAGACTGGCAGAGGGAGAAGAAAACAAAAGAAAGCACAGAAGGTGTGAGAGAAGGCAGTTGATACGAGAGATATGGTGATGGGAACAATATATTCTCTACACTAATAAGTACTGTTCAATTTTACCTGTCAATGTTTAAATGCCCACGCGCGCGCGCGCGCCCCCCCCCCCCCCTCCCCCAAAAACCACACACGGTGATGGGAACAATATATTCTCTACACTAATAAGTACTGTTCAATTGTACCTGTCAATGTTTAAAAGGAAAACTAATGAAAAAGACTTGAAAATTTTGAGTTTTAATGATAAGGACAAAATAAAGAGTAAAGTGAATAGTACCAGGTTTGACTTTTTAGTGTAAAAATGTGGTTTTTCGTTAAAATGAACAGTACCGTAGGCCCCCCACAAACACACTTTTCGTTAAAACTCCCATGTTTAAATGCCCACACGCGCGCCCCCCACCCCCCACAAACACACACACATCACACATGCATGGTCTGAGAAGTCGAGGACCAAGTGATCCTTTGTCTTTTGAAAGATCTAACGATAAGTGGGGTTCTGTGAATTTCTGGAGATCGTTTCTATTAGTATTACCCCCCCAATTTTACTCATGTCCCAATTAACAACATTACGTTGTGTACTAATACATAACTAATCCATCCTGTCATCTTTTGCAAAACCGGTCTCGTATAGTAATACCCTTGTCTTTGTCTCACTTATTACTTAACCATGATGTTATATATCTATGTTTAAACCCTAATTGTCTGACCAAGTCCACTCAGTAATTGAACAGACTCTGTCTCGCTGATGAGAGTAGTAGTGTCTAAGTTTGTTTGTAATCTAAATTGAATTTTAGGCATGCAAATTAACTTTTGGTTTATTTAGTCGTTGGTTATGTGGATGAATATGTATGACATGGGCATATTAGAAGTTAGTTTTGTTTTGCAGCTTCCGAACGTGGGGTCTCCATGGATATGATGACATGAAGAAGCCCAGCCAGCAGGGATCTCATAAGCATGATCACATGCACATACATGGACCTTAAATGCTAAGTACAGGCATGAGCAATGAGCTAGTCCAGTGAGAGACTGAGAGAGTAGCGACACACAAACGTGCATCGTTTCTTTGGTTTTTTTTTTTTTAAAAATTATTTTTTCTAAAGAAAGAAAATTAAAAACAGAAAATCAAGTAAACTTAAGAAAGTAGATTTCATTTATTTTAAGCTAAATCCTAAAGTAGTTACTTAACAAGTTTTAAGTTAAAAAAAAATGAAAATAAAAACTAAAAATGAAATAATTATCGAACAATCTTATAGTAAAGGATTTTTCTAAATTACTTCAGTCTATGAATATTCAGAGTGTTTGAACGGCTAGACTTTCAAAATAAATAAAACCAAATCAGGGTTATCTGATATTGGGTTGTTTTTATTCTTTTTATTCTTGAGGTGTTATGTTATGACTGTTTATCTATGCATGCGAAATTTATGTCCGATTCATTCATCTCAAATATCATTTTTTATATATAAAAGATAGATTATTCAGCAGTGTTTGTTTAATTAGCTGATGATTCGAAGTCATTGGAATCTTTTGCTTATACAGAATAAGGTCATTAGAATCTTGGATTATATATGGAATCCATAAATAATGAAATTGTTGCCTCCTGGGCACATGATTCGTGAACACCCGTCCTCTCCGTAAGAGAGAGAGAGAGAGAGAGAGAGAGAGGTAGAGATATGTGGAGAGGTGGGGTTTAGAATGACGTTAAGGAAGTGGCCTTTCAGAACTGTTATAATAGTTGTGAAAGAAGGGACATGAAAAAATCAAGGCAAATAATTCATGGCCAAATGGGGTTTGGTGATGGTCGTTGGGTCAACTTCAGGTGGTTAACTGAAACCCAAGGTAAATTCCCCCAACTCTAGTTAAACAGGGGGGTCTCATCTTGCCAGAAAAAGCCGGTCTTATCTTTATAATTATGTGTCCATTCTTATTTCTGTACATACATAAAATATAAACACATACATAAGAATAAATACATACATAAGAGTCTCTTATCAAGTGATAAGAGAAATATATACATAACGTATTGTATATAACGAGATCGATCGCACGCAAAAATCTTTTCATATGTTGAGTGATAAGATGGAGGGCTAGCTGGCCTACCTTGTTTACTGGTGTCCAACAGGAAGGGTTCTTGTGTCAAAGTGCTCTTCAATCTGCGGTTTGAAAAGAGAAGGGGGGCGTGTCTAGACCAGCACAAGCCCAAGCGAGCATACATCACATTAAGAGTCTTCCTTGTCAATCTTGAGAGAGACAGCCTAAGAAGAACCCTTCAACTTTCAACCCCATCACCATAAAGAGAGAGAGAGAGAGAGAGAGAGAGAGAGAGAGAGAGAGAGAGAGTGTAGGCCTCACTTTCACACGTGTGAGTGATGTGGGATTTGTTAAAAAGAAAAAGAGGAGAACAACAATAAAATAGTAGTAGGAGCTTGTTAAATTTTAGGGTCAGGGTCAGTCAGGGTTGTTAACTACTTAAAAGCACTTCTCCCTCGCTCTCTCTCTCTCTCTCTCTCTCTCCTCTCTCCTCTTTCCACCACCCCCACACAGTCAGTGAGACTGATGAGGTGAGAGGCCGTGTAGGTTTCTGAACACTATTTGCTATTTTTGCTGTTTCTAGTTTTCTCGCCTGCAAACACACTCCTTGCTCTTCCTACCTAGCTTTCACTAGCGCGCTCTCTCTCTCTCTCTCTCTCTCTCTCTCTCTTTTGCTTCCAATTTATTTTTCCAATCCTTTTCAAACATGACTTTGTAACAGTTCTTCAATGTAAGAAAATGATGGCCAACAATGGTGCTATATATGCAACAGAAACCCCTAATACCTTAAGCTGTTTCTCCTCCTCTTCTTCTTCTTCTTCTTCTTCTTCAATGGGAATGGTTTATGCCGATATGGGCTCTCTTTCTCTGAGCTCCAAGTTTGGAGTATACTCATCAGTTTCTTCGCAGGACAGCAGCTACATCTCTAAGATTTCTGAACCAGAAAATGGAAGGGCATTCTGGGGTTTTCCTTCTACCAGAAGTTATGAGGATCACCACAACAGCAGTGACATGAAGGGCTCAGATTATATCAGCAGTGATCATGATAAGAATCCTAACGAGAGTGGGGGGAAAGTTAGTGAGAAGGAAACAGAAAGTGGGCAATCAAAACTGTGTGCCAGAGGGCATTGGAGGCCTGCTGAGGATTCCAAGCTCAAGGAACTTGTGGCTCTTTATGGCCCTCAGAACTGGAACCTTATTGCAGAGAAGCTGGAAGGAAGATCAGGTAAGAAAAATGTGAGAGATTGTTTAGTCCTTTTGTCTGTAGTTATGTCTTCTTTTTGGAATTGATTTTCACACTCGCGTTCTTCCACCGCACTCTCCTATTTTACCTGAACTCTTGGATTGAATAAACCAGATTTCAACAACAACAAAAAAAGAAGAATAAATCAGATGAGAAGTGCACGAGAAAACGAATCACTGCTATGTTTTCTCTTTGATTTCACGATTTTCACTCTAATCTAGAATAATTCATATGTTTTTGCATATTTGTGTTTGTTAAAAAGGTAAGAGCTGCAGATTAAGATGGTTTAACCAGCTGGACCCAAGAATCAACAGAAGAGCTTTTACTGAGGAGGAAGAAGAAAGACTAATGCAAGCTCATAGAATATATGGCAACAAGTGGGCCATGATAGCCAGGCTCTTTCCTGGAAGAACTGATAATGCTGTGAAGAACCATTGGCATGTTATCATGGCCAGGAAGTACAGAGAGCAATCCAGTGCTTATCGGAGGAGGAAGCTAAACCAAACTGTTTACAGAAGCATGGAGGAAAATCCAAGCTTCAATGCAGCCTCGAGGAGTACTGAACCTCCGCCACCTTATAATGGTCTCAGTCTCCCCAATGGCGGCCTCGGCGGCAGTGGTTCTATATCTTCTTTTTCATATGGAACAAGCTATGATGGTGTTGTTGGTTATGGGGCTGATTATTATGGCTCAAATGGTTCACAAAACTTGATTAGTGTGGAAGAAGAAGCAATCGCAAGAAAAAAGTTGCTTTCTTATAATAATAGTGGATTTTGTTCACAACAAACTCCTGAATTCTTCCGTGGTATGTCATTGTGCTTAGTCTTTTTAATTTATCACCTTTCCATTTGTCTAAAACTCTCTTCCAATAAGATCACTTAAATCTGAAATGTCATACTAGCCGTATCTCAGTCTATAATCACGCATTATCACGTGTATGATTAACTTGGGATAATTAACTTGGGTTAACTTAAATCTGAAATGTCATCCTATATATAATCATGTATTCTCATGTGTATAATTAACTTGGGTTAGACACAAGGATGTCCCAGTTGCAGCAAAGTCTCAAACACATAATGGTGGTTGTGTTATTGCAGGTCGGAAGAGCAATGAGGTGATGGGGATGATGAGCCAGAACCAATGTTGGGATGGTTCAGGTGAGATGGAGGGTCATTCATATGGGGGTATGTATACCCACCATCCACCTCCAAACATGAATGTGATGACAATGCAACAGTCAAACTTCCACAGCCTTGTTCATCAAAAGTACTCAGATTCTTCATGTCAATTTTCAGGCGGCAAGCCCTCACCATCAGCATCAGCTGCTGACAGAGTTGTTGGCAGCGGCGGCGGCAGCAGCCGCCGTGAGACGAGCATTCAGCCACCGCCCTTCATTGATTTTCTTGGGGTAGGAGCCACATGAAGTTAGAACTCAGCCGAAAAGGGTTTTTTTTATTTTATTTTTTATTTTTTTTATTTTCTTCACTTGAATCATCAGAAGAAAAAGAGGCACAATGTGTTTGTGGTCCAAGAAAAACTATGAAGCAATTAGAGGAAAAAAAAGAAAAAAGAGAGAAGGCTTGTTGTTTTAGTTAAGCTCAGCTGACAGTGAAAAATCTGCATCATCCCCTTTTTAGTCATATCCCACCACCATCTTTTTCAATGTACCCCCAAACTCTCACATGAGACCCCCTTACCAAAAGGTGATCCAATAAATTAGATTATTGTCACACATTGACTTGTCACTTTTTTTTCATGTTTTTCATCATTCTCTATAATAGTTTCCAAGGAGCTCAAGAGAATGAAGATCAAACTAACTTAAAATATGGTAGAAGCGATTTTCGCATTCCTTTTGTATCCCCTAACCCTTGAATAAATCAAGAGAGAACTAAACGATGTTAACAAGAGAATGAGTAAAAAAGGTTAAAGAAGGATAAAACGAAAGTGAAAATCACTATCTTATCAAATTTTGTATTTGTTTGAGTAAAGGTTAAGAAATTAAATAGGGGAAAAGGTGATAAAATAGGGATGATGATGAAATGATGAGGTAAACAAAGATAATAATAGGGTCATTGGATTAGAACTATTTGGAACATCCTTTTCTTTCCCACGGGGACTGAAAAACTCAGGCACAATTTCTGCAACTGAAGACTATCCTAACCTATGCTAATCTTACCGTGAGGGGTAGAGAGAGAGAGAGAATTCGCTCAATGCACATGGGAGTAGCCGTTTGGAACTGTGTTAAATAGTACTTATTACTATTTTGCTGAGGGATGGATAGGATAGGGCATGAGAGTCCAGGATTTCCAAAGGATATTACGGATATTTCTGAAAGCCTGGAACAAGTAACGTCAGTGGAAAGTAATGCACACTCAAAGTCGCCTATTCCAATCCAATCCAATACGTATTGAACTGGTTCAGTAATGTAAAACACGATTACACTGAGATTTCGTACGCAAGTTTTGTTTCAAATGTCTGTCGCCCAGAACAGGAAAATATTTGAGTGGTCCTGGTTCCAGACTCCATGCATCGATGGAATTCGACTTGAAAGCTCTCAATCCACGTCAGCTGAGACTTGAGATTGATGGAGGAGGTCTCACAAGGCTTAACTAGTATTTGGGCCTTGGCCTTCGTACAAGATTCCAATGAGTTTAAGTTTGTTGTCACTTGTTACCAATATGAATGTATCGCATGACCAACTTGTTCAGAATGTTGGATTCTCAAATCACCCCTCAATTGGGTGAGAAATTATTGGCCGTGGCAACTCGTTCCACCTCACACATCCGCCCTAGACACAAAAACATCCCACCTAGACCCTCCCACGCTCTCCTAGTCCCAGTGATGGGTTTTTGGCCGAACAACCATGTAATTCGGGCATGGAGACCGAAGAACTCCTCCGCTTGGGGCCAAGTCAATATGAGGTTGCATAATGTGTCAACTGAACTTCATAGCAAAACTAGATTTCAACCCGTACATGGCATGTTTATTTACTTGTAACGGAAAAAATAATGAATCAGGGAAGCTATGAATAGTAGGGTGTGTGATGTTCTTCTCCTTGTTATTGAATGGGGAAAGTAACGAGACTAGTACGAAAGATCAATCAGAAAGACAACAAATCACGATCACATGGTTTATTACCATCAGACGATGGACAAGATGATATGAAAGCATCGGTGTAATATCTAGAATTCCCGCGGCAACCAGGAAAATTTGAAGCCAAAACAGAGACCATGGTTGTCGCCCACAACAAGAGCTTCATCTCTAATGCTTTTTACCTCAACTTGGCGCACAATAGATCCATCTTCATTGTGGAGCCAAAAATAATAACAAGGCGATACATGAATTTTTTAGTAAAAGAGGACCAAACTACCATTGAGACACACCGAGATTCCTACACGCGATCAGCTCAAAAATGCTCCAAAAAGGTAACAATTCAATATTCATCTCATCAAATCCCGTAACCTCCAAAATATTTATTCCAAAATTATATTAATTGGTTAATTAATGGATTAATTACCCAATTAATCCATTAAACATCAATTAAAACATCCAAATAACCACAACATATATCCCACTCAATCCCAAAATTAGTGATTGACCGGCCACCCCCTTTCTCCCTTGTTTTTCACACTTTTTTCCATTTTATTACCCTATTTACACAACTATTCAATTTTGTAACCTCCTATTTATTTCTTTTACACTTAATTAGCCAATAAATTGGCTAATTAAGCCAAAACTATAACCACCAAAACCCATTAGTGGCCGGCCACACCTTGGGAAAATTGGGCAAAGCTTAGCCCTATAAATAGGCACCCATTCTCACCAAAAAGCTATTCCAACACTTTGGCAAAAATCTCAAAATTCCCTAAACACTCATTCTCTCTAAATTCTAACTTTGGCATCGGAGGTTCTTCGGCCAAAGCCCCCCTCATTCATCGTGAGCGTGTGAGGCTCTTGGCCTTAACCTAAGGTGTTAATTGTTTTGTAGGTGCAAAATTGTCCAAGATCAAGGAGGAAGAAATTTGCATCCACAAATTGGTGCTTTCATTGAGAGTTGAAATCCATACTCGTAGAAGACTCTCGCACAAAAAAGTTTTTTCTTTATTTTCTAGTCCATTTGAATATTTTTCATACGTTCTTATTATTAGAATTTTTTACTTGCAAAGGTTCTTTGATAAAACGTATAAGCAAAATATAATGGCTAGAAATTTAGAAAATTTCTTAAATGAAAATTCTAATGTTCAAGAAATGGGATTGCGGAGATTCGTGAGGCTAAATGCGACAATAAGTGGAGCAGCACCACCACCACGAGTTTCCACCATGGGAACCACCATGGTGGCGAGGTCCATGGTGCTTTCACCACGGCCCGAGCCGTGCCATCCAAGGCTCACAGCACCAAGGCCACGGCCCAAGTTGTGCCATCCAAGCTTACACGCGTCCGAGCCCAAGCCGTGTCATCCAAGCTTGCACGCGTCCGAGCCCAAGCCTCGCATTCGCATGCATCACGCGCTGAGCAGCCTGCTCCCGACGAGCAGCCCACTCCCGTGGTCTAGCCTACTCCCGACGAGCATCCCATTCTCGCGGCCCAGCCTGCTCTCATGGCCCAACTTGCTCTCACAGCCCAGCCTGCTCCCGCCAAGCAGCCTACTTCTATGGCCCAGCCTGCTCCCGACGAGCAGCCAACTCCTGTGGTTCAGCCTGCTCCCGCCGAGCAACTTGCTCTCACAGCCCAGCTTGCTCCCGCCAAGCAGGCTACTCTCGTGGCCCAGCCTGCTCCCGACGAGCAGCCCACTCCCGTGGTTCAACTTGCTCCCGCCGAGCAGCCTGTTCTCGTGGCCCAGCCTGCTCTCGACGAGTAGCCCGCTTCCGTGGTCCAGCCTGCTCCCGTCGAGCATCCATCTCTCATGGCCCAGCCTGCTCCCGTGGCTTTCCAAGCCTGCCCAAGACTATCTCAACCATCCAGACCTACCATCGAGCTGGGGGCATTCTCACTACATTTTTTCGCGGATTTGACATTTTCCAACTCAAATCTCGCCCACGGAGTCTACCACCCTTCCATTGCCCTAAGAGGTGCATTCCTTCCAAGCTCTTTCAATCCAAATGGCGAACAACACTTGTCTCGACAAGTCATAGAGTTGACGAACACCCTTGCACAACAGACAACCTTGGTGAATCAACTTTTACAACGTATCGGGATCCAACGTGCCCCGGACGAGGTATCCCGAAGTAGGACAAGGGCATACGAACCTTTCCAGCAGCGTCCCGGTAAGCAGCCACTCGACCAACCACGAGCCGAACATTCGGGCAGTGTACATTTCTGATTGGGCCCCCGAGATAGCGTATACTCCCATCTTAGCACGCGGATGAGTATGCACTCTAGACTAGGCCCGCAGATGAGCATACATTCACGGTTGGGGTCACACTCCGATAGTCAACATGAGCAACCTTCCGGGCAAAGTGTTCATTCGTGGCTAAGCCTGCAAGGAGCATCCTTCACCTCACATCAGAGTAGGCAGCACGACGGACGGAGAGAAGCAGTCACTCAATCCAGCTCAAGTTCAACCAGCAGCCTGCGAAGAACTCGCTCGCCTGCTAGGAACGCACCACATGCACTGCATCCGCGGTATAGACGAGCCAAACACATAGAAGAGCAGCCTAGACCAGCAAGTCATGGCTGGGGGCAACCGAGAGCTCCGCTACCCCAATAAAGGCAAATTCAGGAAGAAGTAGAGAGACTCTTGACTAACCTATTGCATGATTTCCAACGCAACAAGGTCACCGACGAGGCATTATGACGGAACATGACCAACATAAGCAGGTCACCCTTAATGGACGAGATCGAGCAAGCAGAGCCTCCACGCGAGTTCAGCATGCCACATTTCGTATCTTTCAAATGGGATGAAGATCCGGAGAGACACTTAAAACGCTACCGACACGCAATGATCCTTTATCGAAACAACGATGATCTCATGTGCAAGATATTCGCCACCACTCTACAAGGCGAGGCGCAAGATTGGTTTTACACCATGCCGCCACAATCTATCCGGAATTTTGACAAACTTTCTTTGATCACCAAAGAATATTCATCCTATCGCTCGATCAAAAAGAAGTCCGACCATTTGTTCGACGTTAAGAAAACTCCAAAAGAGTCGCTTCGCGACTATGTAAGGAGGTTCAAAGCGGAGAAAGCAAAAATAGTCGGATGTAACGACTCGATAGCTAGAGCAGCCTTCCAAAAAGAACTTCCAGCAGACCACCCACTGTTCGGAAAACTGATAATGAAAGAAGATCTAACTCTGGCAGACTTTTTCGCTCTGGTAGAGAAGCATGCACTTTGGGACGAGGATTGCCAATGCACATTCAAAGACTTGAAGAAGTACTCGACGTCACATCCCTACTATCCAAACCGGAAGCAGCGGAGGACTTATTCACGTGTTTGATAGTATCTAGACCAGCAATAAGCTCTATCATCATGCGAGAAGAGCTGGGGGCCCGACTACCTGTATTCCACAGTTTAAAAGCTCTCATCAATGCTATCAGTTGTATTCCACAGTTTAAAAGCTCTCATTGATGTTATCAGAAATTCAAAAGCTAACTTCGGCGATATTTGTTGTAACTTGAAAGTTCTCCTCGCACGCAGTCATCATCATGACACACTATTCTGCCGAATACAGACGCACGACAATAAAGGCGTAGACCTTGGCGGATGCAAAGTTTTTTTACGAAAGCAACAACTCGGCTCAAAAGACACGCCAAGGGCAAATGAACACTGGAATGAGCACTTATAAGCAAGTTTTATCCTCGTCGCCCCAGAAGATTCTACTTAAGAGCAACATGTACTGGCAGTTGAACACTACCTCCTGCTGCGTGTCACACGGCCCTAGCCGACCCTTGCTCCATTATTTAGCTCTAGAGTGGCCCAATACCGGCAGTTGAGCATCTCCTGCCACATGTAACATGGCCCTAGTTCTATGGCTCCCTACCGCGCCTTCACGCCCAGCCTTGACAACGTAACAGAGCGGCCCAATGAAGCCTCGAAGGTAACTGAGCACACTTCAGCCGCACTTGCTTCACCTGATGGAGACTTCTGGCATTTGCATGTCAACGGTGCATCCAACTACAAAAGTTCAGAGCAGACGAGGTCCTTGTCACCCTAGGCGGTTCGATGCCCGAGCAGGCGATCATTCTAGGTTTCAAAGCATCTAACAACGAAGCAGAGTACGAAGCCCCACTAGCAGGCCTTTGAATGACAAAAGACTTGGCGGTGAAAAAGCTTTCAATTCATTCCGATTCCTAGCTAATCATCAGCCAGACTACTAGGGGCAAAGGCATGATGATCGTGGCAACCGACTACTTCACCAAATAGGTAGAAACAGAGCCCATGACGACCACAATTCATACGGACATAGAGCGCTTCATATAGAGGAACATCATTTACCGATTTGGCATCCCTTAATCCATCGTCACCAACAACGGCCCACAATTCGTGGGCAAAGGTTTGGAAAAGTTCTTCCAAAAATATGGCATAAAGTAGCACATGTCTACGCCAAGATATCCTCAAGGCAATAAGCAAGCCAAAGTATCCACCAAGATGACCTTCGACTGCCACAAGAAATCCCCCACCAGTAAGAAAAGAAAATGGCCAGACGAACTCCCTGGATGTCTATGGGCATATCGCACCACCAAAAGATGAGTAACCGAAAAGAGATGGCCACAAGCTTAAATCTGGAAAATGAGAAGTACGAGCAGACAATCACCCGCATTGCAGCTTACCAGCAGTAGTTCCTTTCCAGCTACAACAAAAGGGCCAAGATCCGGCAGTTCTAGCCCAAAGATCTAGTCTTAAGAAAAGCCTTCATCATTGCCCACAAAGAAGGCTCCAAAAAGATGGATCTCATCTGAGAAGGTCCATACAAGATCAGCAGAATAGGCGGCAAGAGTAATTACACCCTCGCCACCATGAAACGATAAAAAGATCGAAAAGTGGTGGAGCGCCTACAATCTGAAGAAGTACCATGCGTGACCTCCCACTACATTAAAGCCCGAAGACTCAAAAAGCTCGATGGGCACCACCTCACAAGTCGAGGACTATCCAGTTGTTATGCAGTTTCTACCTTACAACTAAGTTCTTGTTCGTTTCACTCATTTTTCAATGAGGAATTCAGAATTAATCACAACTTGGCTCGGCTGCATGCTTACAACAACTGATCACTCCGGCACTTCAAAAGAAGACTGCGCCCTTCTTAAGGACCCATAGCAGGAATTGCGCCCCCCCGAGGGACCAACCATGCTCTCCAGTGCAAGAGGGTAAACTAATTGCTCTCCAGTACGAGAAGGTAAACTAATTGCTCTCCAATACGAGAAGGTAAACTAGTTGCTCTCCAGTGCGAGAGGGTAAACCAATTCCCCGACACCCATATGGGTCAGCTCTCCAAGACGAGAGGATAAACTTTACACTCCGAATATCCAGACGTGGATGAGCCTGGCTGCCCTAGTATAACTAGATGCACGATGGCTTGCGTCGGGATTCCTAAAATTAGCCACAATGGTCTTTTTCAAGGCTTAGCTAACTGAAGGATTTTGGGTCTCTTGGCCTAATCCACGGGGAACCGGGCCCTAGAGACGGATGGGGCACATTACGCAGTACGCCCTATAGACGACTGCCCTGGAACCCTAAAGCTGCTACCGAGTGCACTAAGGTAGCCTACGGATTCCGGAAAACTGCCTACGGCTTGCCTTTTTAGCAGTAAAGCCACGCTAGACTTATACAACCGCACATTCTTGTGAAAGGTTAAACAAGCTAGCGCACATATACGAAGTTTTATCCACTGCCGACATGCTACGTAGTCGATAAGCTTCATCTCTACCAAGCGTTGAACAACTTACACCAAGTCTTAAAGTGTTTTGATACTTGCTACACAACCTACGGAATTGAAGAAAGTCAAGTTAACAGCCTAGTGGTTACGTGGACTTATCTGCTTCTATAAGTAAGGCATTCGGCTGCCAACCTTATGACTAACAACTTTGCAAAGTTCTACACCAACACCTACGGCTGCATAGGCTACATGGGCTTGTTTGCTTATAAAAAAGTAGCATGCATGCCACTGGTCTATCAAGTCTAAAGGTTAGGTCATGAACAAAAGAAGCGAAGATGAAGAAAAGTGAAGGAAAACATGTTTATGAACAACTAGCAAATGCCAAAAGAGTTCAAGCAAAACGAGAGCTACAAGAAAAAACATAAAATCCTAAAGGCTACCTAGAAGACTATAGCAGCTTGGACATCCCACAACTACTCGGTCGCCACACCTTCAGCAGCCGCGACGCTCTTAGCAGCAGTATCATCCGGCACTTCACCCTCGGCTGCCCCAGCCTGGGCACTAACTTCTCCAACTACTTCACCAATAGAAGCCTCAAAAGTAAAAGCAAGCAAGTTTTCGGAGAAATAGAGAAGGTCTCAAAACCCCGAGCCCAGCCTTTTCACCTTTCAGCTACTCATCCTCCTTGAGTAGACCAATATGGATGCTCTGCAGCTCATCCACTTCCTTCTTCAGACTTTCGTTGATCTTCAGTACACCTTGAAGTTTCAACACTTGGGGTTTAAGCTTATCGACGATTCTCTTGAAGTGGATCACTTGATTATAAGCAGCAATCAACTTTTCATCCTTTGCATAAGCAGCAAAATGAAGCTCAGAAACTGCATACTCAAGATCTTGAATTTGAGGTATGTAACATCCAATCTCCTTCTTTGCACTTTCATGCTTAACTTGGATCGCGTCAAGCCTAGTCTTCAAGTCAACGATCTTTTGGTGAACGGTCTCAAGCTGCAAAAAAGTAGGGGTAGAAATATTATACCCCTTCAAAGCAACGAGCTCAAAATCTGCCATAGTATTTTCCGTCTCCTTAGCAGCCTTGCTATATCTGCATCATAGCAAGTAGAGCAGTCCTTCTATATTGGGTCGTATGCTTCGCAAACGAGCTTGGGTAAACACATTTCTGACGCCATCAACAAACTTGTCACAAGCGTCCATGTTTTCAAGAGATCTGGTTTCAAAAGCATATAGATCTCAGTAGCCTCCCCAGAAGCACGCTTAGTGGATTTCTCACAACTGCCTACGTGAGCAATCTCCTCATTCCCAGTAGGCGAATCAGTCTCAGCAGCATAAGGAATGAGCCTTGGCGCCACTTTTCCAGACTTAGCTCCCAACAGACGTCTTGGTACAAAATTCGGCACTAGGGGCATGACAGGACCTTTATGCCGAACAATCCTATCAGCAATCGTACTAGCCATTCTTGACATGACAGGCGCCACATGCTCAGATCTAGCAGCCTCATTTTTCGTCCCCTTGGAAAAAGTCAAGTCAATCACAAGTTTGGAGGCAGTCGGCAAACCCGCGGGAGCGAAAGAAGTCTTTGGTTTTTTCTCAGTTGGCATCTCTTGAGCAGGCAAAGAAGATCCATTTTCCCACCTTCACTTGCAGCAGGATCCACAACAGTGATTGGACGAGCCAATGCATCCGCCTTAATCCTATTTTGGGAGCAGCCCACGATTCTCCTAATGAAGAGAGTTAAAATAGCTAACGCCATTCGTGGTACTTAGCAGATGAGTTCAACCCAACATTCCAGCAGCTCATGAGGCCTGCAACCTCTTCATTTCTCTCAATCACCGGCCTAGCTCGCGTCATGTCCAAAAGCTTAAAAAGACATGAGTCATGTGACTCGCCTAGTATTATGCCCCAACGCCACAATCCGCGGCCCCAGCCACACAAGCTGCCCTTGGTTCTAGCCAAGTCGAGCAGCTTAAAGCAGTGGTCCCTGCCACAATACCTCATCGGCCCATGTCGAGCCGACTCCTGGCCCATGCTAGCCGACGTGCTACACCACTCCGACGGCTGCCCCGCGGTAGCACTATCTAAGAAGAAGACAAGGAAAATTAATTTTTTCTTACCTCAGTGCGGCATGAAGAAGACGAAGAAAGCAATGAAAGACGGTCATTTGCACGGACAAGATGTAGAAGATTGCTAGAGGAGGGGGAGCAAATATCCTCTAAGCTTTCTCTCTCTTGTAGGGTAGAATAAATCGCTCTCCAAAGTTTATTTAACAACCCACTTAAGGTGGACTTAAATAGGTTTTGAGAGAAATTTATTTCCCTTTCCTAAAAGGATCTAATTTCACATTAAAGAGGGAATCTACATCAAAATAGGAAGCAGTTCTAAGTTTCTTAGAGCAAGAAGATCTCTACATCTAATGCCCTTTCCTACGAGCAGCCCAGCAGGTGTGGGGGCATTTGTGGAGCCAAAAATAATCACAAGGCGACACATGGATTTTTTAGTAAAAGATGACCAAACTACCCTTGAGGCACACCGGGATTCCTACACGTGAGCAGCTCAAAAATGCTCCAAAAAGGTAACAATTCAATATTCATCTCATCAAATCCCGTAACCTCCAAAATATTTATTCCAAAATTATATTAATTGGTTAATTAATGGATTAATTACCCAATTAATCCATTAAACATCAATTAAAACATCCAAATAACCACAACATATATCCCACTTAATCCCAAAACTAGTGATTGACCGGCCACTCCCTTTCTCCCTAGCTTTTCACACTTTTTTCCATTTTATTACCCTATTTACGCAACTATTCAAATTTGTAACCTCCTATTTATTTCTTTTATACTTAATTAGCCAATAAATTGGCTAATTAAGCCAAAACTATAACCACCAAAACCCATTAGTGGCCGGCCACACCTTGGGAAAATTGGGCAAAGCCTAACCCTATAAATAAGCACCCATTCTCACCAAAAAGCTATTCCAACACTATGGCAAAAATCCCAAAATTTTCTAAACACTATTTCTCTCTAAATTCTAACTTTGGCATCGGAGGTTCTTCGGCCAAAACCCCCCCCATTCATCGTGGGTGTGTGAGGCTCTTGGCCATAACTTAAGATGTTAGTTGTTTTGTAGGTGCAAAATTGTCCAAAATCAAGGAATAAAAAATTTACATCCACATTCATTACTGAAGTAAACCTGAATTCCTTCGTCAGCGGCCTCCTAAAAAACCTGTCACCGGTTTCCTCTGGCCTATAAAATCTTAGGACGTGCCATAAGTACACATGATTGACTCTACCAGATATGGATGATCTGTTGAAATGGATTGGAAGGGGTGAGTAGCTTTAGTTCAGGCCGCAGTGAAGGGTTATTGCTCCCATTAACATCCAGTGACATGATACCTTCCAGATTCGCAATAACCATATGACGGCTCACATCCGTGTGCTTTTTTTCTTTCTGTTTTTTTTTTTTTTTTTTTTATGTTTTTTTGGCAGTATAGATTATTGATGGCAAAAAAAAAATGTATAGCTAATCAGGACGACATAAACCTTATCCCTAAAAAATAAAAAAATAAAAAAATAAAAAAACATGAAAAAGAGAGGAACATAAACTTTAATTTTCTAGAAACGAAAACAAAAAAGATACAAAAAAAAAAAAAAAAAAGGGCTTATAATCGTCAAAAACCTAGGTAGACAGCAAAATATAGCAATTTCGTAATCCATGAAACTTCATAACAATTAAAATAAAAGTAATCAGAAGTAGCACACACTTCAGTTGTACAGGAATTAGGCATTACAATATGCAAACCAGAACAATAAGCAAAAGCACACTTCAGCTTGGTTGTCAACAAAAGCTGTCCTCAATATGTTTCACAAACTCATCAAAATCAATTAGTCCATCTCCGTTCGTATCAACGGCCTCGATCATCCTCCGGCATTCGTCCAATCCAAACCCGTCCTCCAAACCCAAAATGTATAAAACTCTTTGTAACTCTGCAGCATCTATAAACCCGTCTTTATTTTCATCAAACACATCAAACGCTTCCTTTACCTCCTCCAAGCTAGGCTCCTCCTCATCGAACAGTCTCGAAAGCTCCTCCTCCGCACCAACCCCGCCTTGAATATCATCTCCTTGTGCATCATAACATGTTAACCCTAGCCTGTCCATCACCGTCTTCACTTCTTCCGTTACTTCTGTTTTATCAGAAGTTGATTTGAGGGTATTGGTGCAAACCCTCTTCGAAGGTGTGGAGAAAAATATTACAAGGGGATGAAACATGTGGTGTAAAGACAAAACTAAGAAATTTAATACCCAAGAAATCAATGCTGAAAAATAAAGGCAGACCAGTTGAGTTGTGTTTGTTGGTATGTCCTTCATGGATAAGTTGACAGAGCAAACCAACACTTAGAGAATGTTATATAGAAAAAAAAAGAGCGACCGGGTTACTTGTACTTGAAGCGTCAACGTCTTTAACTTTCTCAAGGGGTAAAGATGCGGTGCTCTTTTTCGGTCGACCAAATTTTCGTGGAAGATGCACAAGAATTTACTGAAGCTTGTTGGGAACAGAAACAGAAAGTTACCTCCTCCTATTCCCAACGGGCCAATAGGACTACCAGACTATTAACCTTGGGTTAAAACCTAAAGTTTTTAACATTCAGAAAATTTAGGTTTTAACCAAAAACATATTTTCTGCTCAAACTCTTATGGGTTAAACTTTTAGTTTGAAATCATTAAAGAATTAATTTAGAATTCTTAAAGTAACTTTTAAAAAAAAAATTATGTAAACTATCATAATTTAATTTTAGCGAACTTTAACGAAAAGCTCCCGGTACTGTTCATTTTAATGAAAAACTATATTTTTACACAATGGCGGAGCCAAGTTAAGGGCTGCCCTGGGCAGTAGCCACAGGTAGCTTGTGGTGAAAAATAAAATTTTACATGTAATTTTGATTGATTTTCTAATGTAGCCCACCAAATATTTAGTCGCTAATTCGAATTCTCTAGGTTTAACTATATAAAATTATATAATACAGTTTGCAAATCATCTCTTTTTCTTACATTATTTTTCTCATCGCTTCTTGTACATGTACAAATTTGGATTTGTTTAATTTTAACATGTTTTTGGCTCACCTTGTGAATTTTTTTAAGCTAGATGATACTATGAAAAATAGGGTATCAAGTTTCTTTATTTAAAGAGATTTAAAATTTTAAACTAGCCCACCCGGTAAAAAATTCCTAGCTCCGTTATTGTTTTTACACTAAAAAGTCAATTTTGGTACTATTCACTTTGCCATTTATTTTTTCCTTATCGTTAAAACCCAAAGTTTTCAAGTTATTTTCATTAGTTTTCCTTTAATTTTATGAACATTTTAACCTAAAAAAATTTAGATTCTGATAAATATTGAAAAATCACTAAACTGACACCATGAAACTCGCGAAATACTATGAAAGAACATGAAACACATAAAATAATTTTTCTAAATTATTTTAGCCATTGGATTTAAATTTGGACCATTAGATCTTTTTCTTTATCGTTAGATTTGATCATATTAGATCTTAGCCGTTAAATTCAATAAATTTATAAATATAAAACTAAAAAAAAGTACACATATATGGTGGGCCAGCCCGTCTAAATTTGCCCTAAAAATGAGCTTTGGGTTAAAACTCATATTTGGCTCAAGGGTTTGAGCAAGTTGAGATATGTTTAAAATCTAAAATTTGAGTTTTACACTAAGGATTGGAGTAGGTCTAAGAGAGTAAGCTTTCGGATTTATATTTTTATTTAAAAATTATATTGGCATATAGTTAATCTCATTCTCATTCTCATTCTCATTCTCATGTTTTTTTTTTTACATGTTCATGACTTCTCACATTCTAAATTAAGAGAAATTTAAAACCGCTTCATATTCTAATCAATATGGTTACGTATACGTACATATGCGGGATTTTTGAATTATAGTAAATTTAATTTTCAATTTGTTTGAACCAAACCTACCTTTCTTCAAATATGCAAAACAACAAAAGAAATTAAACAGCCTACAAACTGAACTGAAAGTTCACATCGCCTATGGAAGTTTCCAGCAGGGCCGGTCTAAAATTTTTTGAGGTTTGGGGCGACGTCAAAAAAATGTGCCCTCATTTTATATAAGAAAATTATTTGTTTTCATACATAAGACATTGATAAAATTGTACTTAGAAAATCACTTCAAACTTAATAATTTAGAAACACGGAAAAACTATTTCATTTTGTATCGTGAGAAGGAAACAAAAAAACTTCAGGTTTACAAGTAGATAGATATGAGTTTTGTTTTCCATTTGAACTTTTACAGTGTTTTTGTATAAATCATGAGGTGTTTTTTTCTTATATACTAACCTTGTCAATATGGGATTAAAAAGGTAATGATGTTTTTTTTGTCTTTAATTGATATGTATAAGTAATAAATGAGTATTAAATTAAACTTTTTGATGATACGTCATATGATTTGCAAATTTGGTCTAAAAATTTGGTCAACACATTACTCTTTGTTGAAGATTAGACTTGAATTGGAACAAATGTTTATAAATAACAATTCACATAGCTACTAGCTACTAATTAAAAATAAATTAACAACCAAACAAAAATTTGTAAAATTGAAAAGAATAAACATGCACTTAGCATTTTGAACTTAGGACATCTCGTTAATTTTAAACAACAAAAACCATTAATTCTAATTAAACTTCTTGATTATTTAGCCAAATTTTATATATTTATACTCTTATGAAAATAAATTTGTAAAAATTGAAAGGGAAATAAGCACACATGGTGTTTTGATCCCAAGAACTCCTCATTAATATCAAACAACAAAATCATAAGTTCTAGTTAAATTTCTTTGTCATCGAACCAAATTTTATAAATTTATACTTTTATAAAAATATATATAAATATATCATCCTAATAATTTTGATGTCCCCAATTATTTTAGGCCCTGGACGGTCGCCCTACCAGCACTAGGCCTAGGCCGGGCCTGGTTTCCAGAACTTGATAGTTAGTGCGTGACCGACTTAATGTTTCATGTTCCATGAGGACATCCAATTTCCAAAAGGCTTTACGAATCCTCGAAGAAACTGGGACAACAGCCTTTTGTTTTCTTCCCAACTTCTCTCTGTCAGGAGTAATTTCAATGCAACGACTTGTAGTTATAGTGTGTAAAATCATTTTACTCAAAAGTCCTTAGTTTGATCATGGTGAATGTGATATCATAACGCACTGTTGTGTATGTACATGATTGCTTGAGCAACTTTTAATGGAAACATAATAACACGCCATAACCAAAGAGGATTCTCGACCACAGCAGAAACAATGTCTCCCCAGAATATGATCTTAAGTATAAACGCAAGACCTTTTTGAGGAGGAAGTTGCCCATAACTATCTCTAGATTCTCTGCTCCTTGAAATCCTAAAATCCACCGCGTCGAGTCAAGTCGTTTCAGAGACGTCCCAATGCAAAATGAGGCCCAAGACAAAAATGAAATATGGCCTTCCAAATTTAGTATTTTAAGATGATTTCTTTGGTAACAATATGAATTTGAGATGCATTAGATTAGATTTATGAGAATAAGAGATTGTTTTCGTTCTTTTTAATCAAGACTACGTTTTTTTTTATTCTAAAAAATTTATTATTATCAATGGGAGTGAAAAGGTTCGAAACTATTACCATAATTTAGGAGGGAGAGTTTCGAACTCAAAACACTGGTGGATATACTCAACACCTATCCATTATGATTCCTACGATGAATAATGCAGAGTATGAAGAAAGTCAAGGCCTAATTTAAAGTGAGGACAAGGCACATGCCTTGTTCGTCTTGCCTATGGCCGTCTCTGAGTCGTTTGAGTTCCAAACCGGGTTGGGCCCAACTAAAAGTCTAAAAGTTTTGAAGTCCAAAATTATTATTTTCAAAACAACGAGGCCCAAGCGACGAGGAAATACACATATGTGACATGTCAGGGGAGAACTTTTCTATTAAAACTTCAAAGTTCAAAACAAACAAAAGAAAAAGAAAGGTGTTCATGTGAAGAACCCTTTTCCCCCTAATTATCTTCTATTTTATATATCAAAAGAAGAAATTAAATCGTACGGCAACCAATAAAGAACATGATTAGTAAGGTTTGATATTAATCTCCTTTGTTTTACTTTAAAGTCAAAGTGTTGATGTTAACATGCAAACCTAAGTGTTGGCAAACATAAGTGTTGATGTTAACATGCAAACATATAACAACCACAAGAGCTTTTATAATATATTTTGATCAATGTCACGTATTACTGATTGACACTGCAAAGAACAAGATACTATGATTTTATTTTTTCAAATAATTAATTTTTCTCCTTTTAATACAAGCGAGAATTGTAAATATACTAATTTCTCTCCAATTGACTGATTTTGATTCACCTTGGCCTCTTCGTACACAATGGTCTATTTGTTGAACCACATTTGGAATATGACTTTCTACGCCTCTCACATATATCGCGAAGTAAATGTTGTTAATGACACTTTGTTAACATGGCTTGCCTTCTCCAACTTTGGTATGGCATGATTCCCATCTGTTAGTGGCTCATGCTACTTTGTTTTCGGACTATGTTTTCTTTACTAACTTCTGCTTCTCAAATTGATGTGCATCTCAGCATACAAGTTTACCTTACTTTTTTTTTTTTCTCGATCTGTTTTGCAAGTTTAGATCTTTGGGTTTTGCTTTAGACGGGTTACGGTTTGTGTTCTCCCCCTCCCCTCCCTTACCCCCACCCCCACAAAAAAAAAAAAAAAAACATTTTTTTCTTTGTATCTTTATTGTCTTCGTTTCTAGAATAATAAGGTTTATATCCCTTCTTCTGTTTCATGTATTTTATTTATTTTTCCTTGTATTATGAGTAGTTTGATTTATGCCCCTTGACTAGATACAACTTTTTCTTTAAAAAATAAAATAAAATTCTTCTCATATCATCGAAGTTTAAGAAAAATTTAGCTAACTGATCTGATCCACATCTGCAACTCATCTTTGTCTATATCTTGAGAGTATTTGGTATGCATATAATATAATCAACATATAGCAAAAATTCAGAATTTTTTTGTTGGAATCACATGTAATGGGTCCCACAACAACTAATTTTGGGGCTCCTTCAAGTGAGGACAAAGACAAGGAAATATCTGAATGAGAAACCATATATAAATATGGAGTGTCTTCCCTGATTTTGATATATTATCCAGCAAGCAAAGTGGAAAGAGAAAAGAAGCCACTTTCTGTGTTTGGTGGATATACTTGGCTCACATCGGTTTACACTTTATGGTCTTTATCTTTACCAATTTGGATTCCTTGTATGTTGGAAAGGGATATATGCCCCTCCGATTGACCACTAGTTCAAAGCTTATCTTCCCAATTTAGGCCCTACCTTGACTTTTTCATTCTTTTGATGAATTAGTTTTCATTTAAAAAAAATTATATCACGCATTACTCTAAAGACAATAGAAGTCGATCATTTTGTAACTTATTAATTTTGTGATATTATTAAAAGTCAGTATATTGGGAGCTTTATTGACACATGAGTAGATCAGCGTATCATAATTACCAGAAACACGAAAAGCACATGAGAAAAATTAAAGTTTATTTAACAAATATTGGATTTTGTTTACATCCAAATATCTCTCGTTTTATTAGCTATCTTATGTTACCTCACATCCTAAATATGTATAAAAACACTTTCTGCAGCAACTAACTGAGGTGAAAACAAAAAGGACCTATCCATAATGTTACACAGAGATTCAAGAAAATACATCTATATGATCTAACTCAGAAACATTGAGGCTGATCAGTAAACATTGCCTTACGGTAAAAAAGAAAATGGAAAAAAAAGGTGTCATATTTGTCAGCAGCAAAGGTTGGAGGGAGGTAAACCCCCTTGCATCACATTGCCGAAGTTTACCACTCAGACTTCAGCTTTGATCATGTTCTTTCGCGGAAGTTGAGTGATCGGGAAAACGCTGCAGGGTTCGCTTGCAACACTGGAGAAGCTTCAACCACGTGATTCTTCTCATCTCCCTTTGATTGAAACGCCTTGAAGAGACCTCCTCCCTCATTGGTACAGTTTCCCTTTTCATTCTTAATGCCGAGTGTTGCCCATATAGAGCTTCTTGCTGCTTCATTAGGATCATCGATCCTTAAAGTTTTTGGGATCCAAACACATCTTTCGGAACTGTTCTCTTTCGCAGGCTCTTCGTTCTGAGAGCTGGATGGATTAGGTATGTCCTCGTCTCTTGAATGTTTCCCTAAGGTTGGGGAATTTGGACCGGGTCTTGTAGCACAATGGCTAAGAGTAGAGGATGGTGAGAGACATGGAACATTCCAAGGGCCCGGCACAGTGCAGCCCCAATATGGCGGTGCAGGGTAGAATGACATCGGAAAGCCTGAATGGCAGAAGCCGGGTGGAGGCATTGCAGAGGCCCACTGAGCTGAGTTCCATGGATAAGGCCAAGGGGAACCCGGAAAGCATGGTACTTGAGGAGGGAAAGTTTGACAATTTTGAGCTGAAGGCTCTTGAGAACTAGCTCTGCCTCCCCTCTCTGTTGAATTTGAAGCTGTAATGGATGATCCACTTGAGCGGTCGTCCCCATTATCTCCAGCAGTGGGAGAAACTACGAGTCTTTGTTCGGGTCCATGAAATCCATTTTGCACACAATTTTGGTTTCTCTCTGCAAGATTCAATACAGAAGCCATTGATTCACAAAGAGGAGAATCTGAACCAAAGGTAAGGACAGTGCCGTTGCTTCCCAAAGTAGCGTTGTGCGCACCATTTGCAGTGCTAGCATGAGCTGCTTGAAGAGCATCGGACATAAAAATGTGACGATACTGTGAAGCTGAAGAGTTCTTATTCTTGCGACGACCAGCACCCACAGGCACATTCCTCATGATTCCTCCAGCAGTCCAATATCTCTGGCAGTTCTTGCAGAAATGGCGAGGCTGGTTGACATTGTAGTTATTGTAGTAACAGAACTTGGTGTCCATACTATTACATCGAGGGCATGGAAGTATCTTGTCTGGCTTCTTCAGAGTCTTGTCTTGTGAGCTACCAGTCTCGCTCAGGTCTCCATTCTTAGATGAAGTTTCTCTATCAGCTGAAGGAGTTTTAGGATTCTCGCTTATTCCAGATGATGTTGTAGGAGCTTTTATGTCTTCTGTGATTCGATCTGAGGTATCATCATGCTGTTTATCAGCTGCGAGTTCTTTTCCTGATATTGTTTCCTATATTTCAAACAAAATTTTCTGATCAGAAAAGTGCTTTACAAGAACAGTTCCGAGTTCCCTCAATGTGCTGATAAACAGATTGTTGTGATCATACATGCTAAAACATTGATTTATAAATCAAACAGAAACCGCTTTCGAGTTTTTCAAGCAGAATAAACACGAGAAAAAGGGTATGAAGAACTTTTGATACATAAATTTCGTTATTGTCCGAAACATTGTCATTCACAAAACATATAAAGGGGAACCAAAGTAGATTAAGAACGGAGCCAAAGAAAGAAAAAAATCTTGTTACAGAAGCAGACGGTGCAAAACGCTAAAGTTGTCCAGAAAGAAAAAGGTACAAGAGGCTTTTTGGATAAAAAACATAATCACTGCAGAAAAACCGAAAGCTATCGCGGATTTTATAAGCCGTTTGTTCAACTGGCAAAAGTTATCCGATCCCAACGAAAATGAAGCAAAATTCTAGGATTCTCCCTTTTCTTTCCTCTAAAATGTTTACCAGCCATGTCAACGTACAAATTTGACATGGATGGGTAAAACAGAGCAAGCAATTCAAAGTATCCGTGGAAAGAGTCTCAGAAGCCAAAAGCACAATTAGCTACTTCTAAAGTGCAGTTAAAAAAAGCAACTTCTCCTTATCACCATGCCTTTTGATTTCCAAACCATTTCAACTGGAACTTTGTGATTTTATTTTGACCAAAAAATGAAAACGTTTTCACCAAATCAACAAAAATCCAAATTTTCGGAAACTTGAACAGAATCAAACTAAACCGAAATAGACTGGTAAATCCAACACAGCCAGCATCCGAATATCATGACGTAATCCTCAAGTTCCCCAAAGACAGCCTCGGGATAATCAAAAGGACAGAAAAGAAAGGAATAACACAGACCAAATCGACAATCTTGATTTCAGGACAACAAATAGTCAAGAATCATTAAGTATGTCAATTTTCAGATCCCAAAATCACAAACTCAAGAGCAGGTAAAATCGAGCCATTTAAATTTCTGAGTTTCTGAAAAATGGGTTGTTCTTAGAATCTAAAAGAACAGCCGCCATAGAAAACTCAAGCTCAAACATACCTCTTTCTGTGCATCTTCTTCTCTCTCCGACTTCTCTTCCCGCGAATTGGTAGCAGCTGAAGAAGAAGAAAGCTTCTGGCTGGTTTCGGAACAGTCTTCCGCACCTCCACCGCCGCCGCCGCCGCAAGCAGTAGCAGCGACATCAGAGTCAACAGCCCCACAACGCACGTCAATGGAGGAAGAAGACTCACGGTTCAGTGGCGCCATGGCCAAAGGTATAGTCTTTCCGAACAGCTTTATCATGTGTCCACCTCCTTCACTCTCCGACGACATTCTCGTAATTCGATTAAAACCCAGAAACAAAAATTTGTCTTTCGAACAAAGAGCACAGAAAGTTCGAGTCTTTTGATGTCTTTTGATGGTTTTGGTGCACTTGATGGTTGTTGTTTTTTGTTGTTCTCCGAGTTCTGATCGAGGAGGAGGATGAGGGGGAGTTTTGAGGAGAAGGGGGAAAGGGGTGAGTGGGGTTTAACGAGGTGGGGAATGCCACATCATAAAGGGGGAAAAGGAAGGAGATTTGTGAGCCACAAGTTGTATGTGGCGTTAGGATATCTTTCGCCCTGTTGGATTCCCCACATTTCTTAAAAAGATAGTGCTTCTCTTTGTCCTCTCTTTTTTCCATTCCATATCAGCATTTGAATTTCCACCCCCTTTTCACAATTTGCTAACTACTCCCTTCTCCTTTACGAGATATTTTTCATTGTGTCGAAAACACGGACTGATACATCAAGTATCATAATACAATCAGTTGATTTTTTTTTAAGTATTTAACTACTTATATTATAACACTTAGTGTACCAAACCGTATTTTCGACTGAAACATTTCTCCTCCTTCACCTGCCTTTGCCAGTTTGCCTGCCTTCTACTTCAAATATTCTCTCTTTTGTTTGTTCATTTATGCTATTTGCCTTTGTCAGATTCACTAATTTGTCCATGTTTTCTTTGCCTTTTATTCAAATTATTACTGCAAGAGTTAGGGAATAAATTAATATTGAATTCGCTATTTACGATATTCAAACTTAATACCTTACAAGAAGAGTAATACAACTAGACTGTAGTACTTAATGCAAAAAAAAACATTTTCTAATCACAACATATTACGTTGTACTTCAATAGAAAATAAGACTCATAAATATGTACCATTGAATGTATAAATTGGATTATTGGTGAATGAGACCTATAGATATTTTACCACCAACATCGTGAATTTTCACTGATAAGTATGCTTGGAATTCTGCTTATTTTTCTGAAAAGGAAAAACTGTCAAACTTGTACATAGAAAATGACTGAGACAAGTTTGGTGTCGAGAAATGAGACATATAAATACTTACTATCGTTGCACCTATAAAGAAATCGTGAATTTTTAGGATAAGTATGTATAGAGTTTTATTTCCACAAGAAAAATCTCAATTATGTTTCATTGAACATATAGGGCTATTGAAAACCCTAACCCCCGAATGAAATTATATAAAGCTATTAAGTACTTGCTGCAATGTGTTGAACTCTTGTTCCTTTATGATGATTAGTAAGTTATATTTTGCAATGGGGAAGTAATGAAAATTACCAAATGAGCAATGGGGAAGTAATAAAAATTACCAAATGAAATACTACCTTAATAAACACAATCCATAAATTTTACCGTAATAAAGTTCTTAGTTTAGTGATATTTTTCTCATATGGACCACATGCATAACTGATGGTTAACCAACTACAATCCTATGTTTTACCAACTGAGCTAAAGATAAGCTGACTATTCCAGTTTGGATAAGTTGACTGTAATAATATATTTTTCATCATTTGCATATAAATTTAAATCATTTTTCATAATCTAAAAGAATGTAACATAAGAAGAAAATTACAAATAAAAATTTTGAATTCAAAAGCAAATTACCCTTATTAATTTGGCTAAAAATTCAGATCTGCGAAGTGGAAGTTATTGTTTTGTGTTAGCATAATTATTGTGTGGCTTTTCTGAGGGAGGATAATGTCTATGCCAGCTGTGGGAAATAATTGGGTGTGCCGTGGGAAAAGGTCGCTTGCAGTAGAAAACACGTGGCGGACAGGAACCAGTGGGGGCAGCTTTGAATTCGATCAGCTACCAAGGAATGGAGGGTCGGGGACCCACCTGCAACCTGCAAAAAGTGTAGTGAAAAGGTCATCTGATATCAGCATATCACCGCCGTTGATCCCGTAGTTCGAAGCTGATGGCACTTTCGCTTTTGAGAGACTGAGCTGCCACGACTGCGTAATATCGGAAGAATGTGCTATTCATACATTTATTTTTACTTCTTTTATATATTTTATTAATTTTTATTATTTGATTTTTTTCAATTCATCTGATCCAACGGTCGAAAATTAAAAAGGTGTGAGAGAAATAAAAAATGATGTGTTGATATCACATCCCTATCTGAAATGGATTCTCTTCCAATCTCTTTCCATCAAATTCATCTAATTCGGGATCCTAATTATTATTATAACTTTTAAAGGGCTTCTTATTTGTAATTGTTGGATCAAATTCCAACGATTCGAATCCCAAACAGGATGAATTTAGTAAAAAGGGACCAAGAGCCCTCTCCGGTTATATCTAGTTCTAGTGGCTCTGCAAATTTGTATTATTTGATTTATAATTCCATCGTAATATGTATTTATTACATCACGTAACACATTATCTTTTAATATCTATTTTTTTTCATGATTAATTAGATGATGGCAGTCCATCATTTCACCAAATGAATTGGGAAGTTTTGTTTTAGATCAAATCTTCTCCACTGCCATTTAGTATTATGGTCATTGATATTCTTTTTCATTTGTAAATAAGAGTTTTTAAGTTCGATTATCGTCATAAGCGAATTTAAACCACATTATTGCTAACTCATTTTAAGGATAAGCCCACCCCTATATAATATTGTTTGTTCATAAGAAAAAAAAATATTTATACACCCAAATTTAGTGTAGCTTCTATATCGCCTCAATCATTGTTTGACACATATTAAGTTGATGACAATAAAATTAAGAGAAGTTATGTTTATAAATACATGTCAATCAACAATTGGGGACATAGAGAGACCACACCAATTTTGGATGCAGAAGATTTGATGATCTCGTTTTGTTTAGCTACATATATATGAGTTTTGAATTGGCTAATTTTTTTAAACTCATGATCTATTTCAACAAAATTACAGTGATATAGAATGCCCATTTTTCCATCAATGTGTGACTCATTCTCAACATGTCCCCTCGCGTGTGACGAATTTCAAGCCTAGCATATGGGTAACACAAATGGGATAACGTGAAGCACGTGTGGCCGTCAGGCTTCACAAGTAGGACAACTTGCTTTGATACTATGAAAAAAGTTGAAGTTCCATCATAAAACCAATTTGCAATAAGAGAAATATCTCAATTAAGTATAATATGCAAGTTCCCTCTTTCTATCAATATGATAATCATTCTACCAGAAAATCAAAGAGACACACTGTCAAAAACCTAAGGGAAGTGGCATAGACATTCTCTTAATTTCTTTACGTATATAGGTAAAATCAAAAGGACAATGTCTTAAGATGCATGCATGCACACGTTACTGGTTTTGAAATGAAGTATAATCACTTTGCTCTTGGTTTCCCCTTCCTGCACTAACTAATCCTGCCTTTCCAGCTGATTCAGAAGGTTGAAAGTTCTGTTTTCTATATATGTGCAGTCAATTTTTTAGGTATTTACTATTTATCTTCAGAGGATTTGGATCCTCTCCTGAGCAAGGGAGACGGATCCTCTTGACCCAAATATACGGGCCGTTGGATTGATCCAACGGCTACAAACAGAAGACCCCTCTAAAAGTTATAATAATTGTAGCCGTTAGATCAAAATCTAACGGTCTGTGTATTTGAGTTAAGAGGCGCCGTCTCCTTTGCTCAGGAGAGGATCCAAATCCATCTTCAGATATTCCACTTCCGGCAACTTTTTTACTGGTGGTCATGATTTATCTTTAAATTCTTAATAATATTCTTTTGAATTCAAAAGGGGGTCTGATTTCAATACTAAGCAGATATTGAAACACATGTTCCTAGAAGTCAAGTGTGGTTTAAGGGGTCTGATTTCAGTATCATTTCAACATTATGCAGATATTGACACCTCGATATTCGTCTAGAATGTTCAACGAAATATAACCTATCGTTTCTTGTAAAGAAAAATCGAAGTGAGGCTGAACAGTTTTCTGTGGTTTGCGATTTCACACAGCTGATTTAATTGAATCATAACATATTTAATATTTTGCTCCAATGAAATCCAAATCAAATAAAGAGAAAGTAGTGGCTGCCTCAGTGTACAGGTGGAGTTTGAAGAAGGTCAGGTGGAACACTACCTTTTAGGCTTTTGTATTTTAACTAGAAGTTTATTTTAATTGTTTATCGGAATGATAAGAAGAGTGTGAGCCTTGGTGCAATAGAAGTTACTCTTTTGTGCTCGAAATGTCACAAATTTGAGTTGTAAAAATAATATATATTTGAAAAACAAAGATAATGTTGCGTAAAAAACATTTCTTCTCGATCCTTACAAAACAGAGAGTATTGTTAGCTTAGAATCATAAATAAAATCTCTTTATCATACAAACAAACCACAAAGGTGTTTTATTTTTTCTTTTCTTTTTTCTGTTTTCAAACGAGAATTAAGACTGACAGAGTCTTCCAAAATTCATGACCTCAATCACAATTGCTACAACTTGTTCTGTTGGCCGACATAAATATGTCTTGCATCTAAAGTCTAAACCCAAAAGTCAAGAACTACTTTATTTGCTTGGAATTTTACAGTTGAAGGGTAATAGAAATGCTGAAATTTTTGAACGAGAAATTGTAGGAAGGAAATTCAAACTTGTAGCCAAGTTACTCATGTACGTATCTAATCTAGTTGGGGCTTCTTCATTAATTAAGCTAACATAAATCTATTGATTGCAACATGAAAGTTGACACTGCATGCACAAGCTAACTGAATCTGACCTGATTAGGGTTTCTTCATTAAGCAAAGATTAGCGTATTTTAAGTGTGACTTTCATGCTTTCCCCAGAATTGCCCTTTCCCAGTAGTAAACCGAAAAAGAATTTTCCCTTTCCAATAATAAAGGAGCAAATGAAATGAGAGAGCTCCAAGCAACCTTCACATATACCCTTCCAAATTATCTTCAAATATAGAGTTGCAGCCAAATTACAAGGGGTCCCTTGCTTTTAGATGTCTTATGAAGAAGACACACAATGTACGTATCACCATTAGAGTTATGGCCCAAACAAGTATTCAACCTATATATATATATATCATATAAGGGGTTTATAGCTAACGCGCTTATAGACTTAAGGGTTCTTATTCCAGCACCAATAATTAAGATCATAATAGGTTCAATCTGCCCCACCTCTACCGTCGTTTGTACGTAAAAGAAAATAGTTACACAATATAAAAGACTTTTGTATGTTACTTGATACACAAAATTTTAAGATTATACACAAAAAAGAACTACAAGTTTACATTAGAACACAATAAGAAGCAAGATTTATTGTACACAATAACATGGGACGAGTTTATGCTTAATAATCTTGGGATGAAGATCGTGGAGAAACAGATTAAAACAGTGTCTGGTATTTTTAATCCCTAATATGATTTGTCACTAAAAAGGAAATGTTTTAAGAAAAGTGCGTTATGAAGCGGAGGAAAAGTACAACGAACGAACGTAGGACAGGACGTTTCTAGGAAAATATGGATTTTTACTCTTTTAGGTAAAGAAATGACCTTTTATTTTGTTGTAAAGATTTTTTAATCTTTTCAGCAGTGTATTTTGTTATGCTTTCCCATGAAGAATTGCCCAGATTACAATTTATGGATTTGCTTTATATTCTTATAAGTTTGTAATTAAGCACGGAGAAATAAACTCCAGCAACTCGAGCATCAGCGTTGACATCTTTGTTACCAAGTTCATTGCTTGGGACATGTCAACTTTACTTGATATTCGAAATCTGAGATCAGATCTTGCATAGTGTTAATACTTAGATTTAACATGTTAAGTGATGCAACATATTTGAGATTCACCCTTGAAGCATGACCAGAAACTTTGTTCTAAATTCATCACACGTTTCTATCGGTGTATTTAGTCTGAAAATAAAGCTTCCATCAATAAGTTTTTAGATGGTCTTGATACTATACAGGGTGCGGGATGTTCCTTTGGATTTGTGCACTTCAGGTGGCCTGGAAAGCTTGTTCAGGAAGGCTATCTTCTGACTGATAATTAGTGTTGCTCGGCTTCATACCCTTTATGCCATTCTGCCATTCTGCGCGGGTTCTTGACTTGTGTAAGCATCCCTTATCAAAGGATCTTAGATTTGCCTCACCTTTGGAGAACTTGGTGTTAGGGCATCACCAACCCGGTTGATTATGTTTTCCAAAGATGTGCCGGTAGAACTAGAGCAGTGAATTTTAACAATCTGATCTTTTGAGATATGAGACTTCATATCGGAGTTCTATTGTATTGAAAACCTGGTTTGGGAGGCTGAGGTGGAGTCAATTATTATTCGTTCAAGTGTTGAAATGGACTCAGCAATCAATTTGTGATATATCAAATTCTTGTTTGTTGAAAGTAGGTCAAGTATTAGTTAGTCCTTCTTAGCTTTTTTTAGTTGCTTAGAAAGATAGAAGAAAAAAGGGCTCCAAGTGAAACCGTTGCAAAGTTAGATAGCTCCATGTTCTAAATCATCGTTACTCCTGTTATGGAATGGAAGCAGCCGGCGTTTGGGTCATAGAACTTGGTCTCTGGACTTTTCAACATACAAGTCACTGAAATGCATGTGGTGTGTGTCTCTCTGGGAGAACATGTTGTTTTTCAGTGAAGACGTTTCTCTGAAGTTATATTATATAGAACGATTGTTACTTAGAGATTGATGAGGATTTATGAGGTACCATATACATCATATCCTTTTGCTGGAAATAGTTGTTAGATTCTGTATCTAATGCTGCTAGCAATAAACTATAACAATAAGAATACTAATACTAATACTAATACAATAGAGTAACAGTAATATCTATAAAATTTTATATTATATCCAAAATGGCAAGAAAACATCAACTTCTCAATGAATCAAGTATAAATTAGAGGTACCCTATTTGTTTTCTTGAGAATTCCTACCAATTAACCAAGGCTTTGCCTCTCCAGGTACCTGCTTCATGCTGCTATGTCTTGGATTCATGGATGTCAACCAAGAGGTATTTTTGCATCCGTTGTATTGTTCCATTGAAAATAACTTGGTCTTGCCTGAATTATTTGAGGGAATATTCTTCATGATTGTGTTTTGTCTCAGTCATGTTGTGGGGTCCTGACAAAGATGGTGTGCTCGTACATATTCTACAATTGTGAGAGCAATTCCACCGGGAAGAAGAGAGCCCAGCACCCAGTCAAAAAACCAGGCTGGCACCCTGTCAATTCACTCCAGCCTGTGAAATCGACTGGCACCCAGCCCAAGCCAGTCCACAGGCCGGCCTAAAATCGACAGACCTTGGGACCGGCCTATCTGACGTCAGTGTGACGTCGGAGGGCATATGACGTCAGAGAGGGAGTTGTTGTGGAGGCTGAGGAGCGGAGCTGGTCGAGGCGGGAGAGGATGTCGCGAGGGAAGGAACCACGGAGGGAGAACGACGGGAGGACGAAGCGACGGCGTCGGAGGTGTGGAGATGCAGGAGGACGGCGTCGGAGATGCAGGGGTGGACGGCGTCGGAGATGCAGGGGGATGGCGTCGGAGATGCAAGGGTGGATGGCGTGCAGAAATGGAAGGTTTTGAAGAGGAAGGAGAAGGTGAGCTCACGGGAGTGAGCTGGAAAAGAGAGAGAGAGGGAGGGAGAGAGAGAGAGAGAGAGAGAAAGAAAGGATCGGAGAGGGAAAGGAAGAAAGAAGAAAAAATAAAAAATAAAATAAATGATAAAATATTAATTGATATGAATAAAATAATATAATATTAGATAGACTGGGTGCCAGCGTATTTTTAGGGGTGGAGATGCTTTGGCCTATTACTGTTTACTGGGGTCTATTACTATTTAATTGAGTGGATAAATGCGCTGGATGCTGGCACAAAGTCCTTAGGGGTGGACTTGCTCTGAAATATGTAACGTCTTCATGTTTGGTTGTTTAAGATAAAACAACTTTTGATTATTTAGTGAAGGTTATGTTTGTAGCTCTTTTTACTTATCATTAAGGACATTTGTAAACATGCAATCAGTGAGTACTAAAGTTTGTTTTGTTTTTTGAACAAATGATATTATCTATGCTAAGAGGGTGGGGAGTGGACTAAGCCTCACAATGGACTAACAATAATGTGGTTCAAATTCGCTTTGAGCGAGAATTGAACACAAGACCTCTCACATACAAGCGAAGAGGAATACCACTAGACCGTAGTACTAAGTGGCTTTGTGTTTGATTTAAGTGAATGTTTTCTAGTATCAATACATTGTCGTACTTTTTTAAAACTTAAAACTATCTTAAGAAGGGCCCTTTTTACAAATTTCGAACAGAACCCCTAAAATCTCAAAGACGGCCCTAGTCTTAATATATCCACTATACGCTAATTAAACACGCGCTTGGTAGACCCTGTATATATCTATGTGTAGCTTGCTACATCCTAAGATGTATAACGAACCTAAAGCTTGCATGATCAGCTAAGCATACCCTATAAGGAGAAGTTATATTGTCAGAAAGTTCAACAGCAATTTGATAGCTCCAAACATTGGCTTGTCGGCTCTCCAGATGTGTTCCTTCTAGAAGTAACACAAACATTTGGTTCGTGCTTTTAGTTTGATCTTTTGACAGGTTTCATTGTTTATTATTCTCATTACATATGCTTACATATTAAAGCTTGATATTAAGAGCTTGCCGCTTTGTTTATCAAGTCATTTGAGATAGCTGAATTCACTGCAGTTGGACACTCTTTTCAGTTCATAGTGGCTCCATCGTAGTAAAATCCGATCTCAACGAGGAGTTTTGTCTTACATTTTCCTTGTACTTGCATTAAATACTAGGCCAAAAAAACATTTGTGTCCAACACAATAGAAAGAAGTCCATTTTTAGGTGTAGCGTTTTTATCTGACTATTTGTTCGGGTAGAATTCATGTAAAAACAAGGACATCGACAGTGGTTGCAAAATGTTTACGAAGACGCTTCACAAACGTGCTCGTATTATTAATGCAACTGGCCTTTGATTTTGGGGAGGGGAGTTCCTTCTGCATTTCACTATAGCTCTTCAAAAAATTGAGGTGCATGAAAGTATGTAAGTCGTCATTTATACTCAAAGACGAAGCCCATAACCATGCACTTGTTACATAAAGAAATTGATTGGTGACATATTGCTCGCGTCATTTTCAGTAAGCGATTGTGATTTCTACACCACATTGCCAACAATTGTTTTTGGTATTCTTTTGGTGGGATTTTGACAGGTTCTTTTTGTTTCGCTTTTCTTGATTCCTGAGGCCATATTCTTCTCATCTTCTTCTATCTCCATGCTTTTGTATTGTGAGATCTCCACTAATGGGGTCCCTTGAAGCATAATAATTGATGAGAGGCACCTTTGTTCTTGTGGCTTTTTGATTCACTGGACCTTCTCCTACTGACCCAAAAATACCAGGGGCCATTTCGGCATCATCCTGGAATCTCCTTTACTTGCCATGGAATATATTAAAGCGACGAAAGGAGCTCCAAGTACAGCAGCTGGTTAAAGAGAAAGGTACACCAATAACTCATTAACTCTTGCTTCTTTTCTTGTTTTTCAAACATTCGGGCCACACTACCATAAGAATTTGTCAATGATTATATTCCTTTCTTTGAACGTGAACTATGAGCTTGCCACTAGGGATATGTTAGCTCCATAGAGGAGAAGCAAATGCTTGCTCAGGAAGAACCCTCCACCACCACCGGGAACCTAGACCCCGCCACTCGTAGGTCCCACCGGTACAATCTTTCGGTTAACCATTTTAGCTGCAGGAATGATGAGAGTAACAACCTGATTAGTGAAAGTATTTTCCCCATGTGACCATGTCATTGCCTTGTATCCAAGGATTGTGCTAATGAGTTTAGGATCAAATGCTTGAACAGTCTCAAAGACGACAACGTATGCATCGTCTAGTTTGTTGATAAGATTAATGTGTTAAGAAGTAATTAAATTAGCATTTGAACTTTGAATCCTGGGACATTTGTGTATTTATGCAGCAGGCAGACCAAGTGAATGTTAAGCACTGGGATGGCAAGTCCTTGGAAGATCAATAATCATTGAATTTTGAATCCAGTGATCAAACTCTTGACGACAACCCAAGAAATCCCGAGATCAATCCGATATCGATCGACTTTTACGATTTGTTGTTGGCCACTGTGATTTGTGACCTTCTTTTCTTTTTTCTTCTTCTCTTTTCTGATCAAAATTTTCTTTTTATTCAGTCCTTTGGATATGGATTACAGAATTAAAGCTAACAATCCCTTTGGAATATATTTCTTTTTGAGACTTTTATGCAGAGTGAGAGCCTGTAGATTGCCCTTTATGTCATTTCCATTTGTTTAGAGAGAGAAAAAGAAGGGAGAGAGAGGTTGTGTTGCTTTGTACCAAGACAATACTTATTCAGAGTTTTATCCTTTGTACCCGAGTTTAAATTCTTTACCATTCTATATCAGGGTAATTTGAAATATCGTTGTGAAAAAAAAAAACAAGTGCATTTATACTTTTGATTCCCTGTCTCTGATACATCCAAGGCAGGAACCATTGATTGATGTAACCTTGTGTGGCATTTAGTGCCATGTATTAACCTTTGTAATTGGACAACTAGATTCTCCCGTATTTGGATAATCTTACCTATACAAAAAATACTAAATTGTCATATATATATCCCAATCAATTTAGTAAGATATGGTCCCCGTTTTAACCACTGTAATATACAGAATTCTGATGATTACCACACGTGTCATGATTACCAAACATGTCTATTATTTCAATAAAATTGGTGTGATTTGGTTCACTTTATGTGGGAATACTTCTATCGGAGTAAAAAAAAGGTTATGGTTTGGGGTCCCAAAATCCAACGTTAGATTCGTTGATTCCTCCATCCTTACAAAGAACAAAAGGAATGTGCCAATCACACTACCTCCTTCCTCACAACAAGAAATACCCAAAAAATAAAAAACAAAAAGAAATGGGAAAGAAATATAAAAAAGAAAATGAAATCCCCATTTCCCTTTCAATCACCAAAAGAAAAAAAAAATCCAATTATGACGTCCCCATCAACTTATTTCTTATTTATAATTATAATTATTTTTTAGCTGCATTGCATTGCTTCTCACACTATTAGCAAAGTTGCCCCATTATTATTCGTCATGGTGGGGTTTTTTGGTAACATGGAAGCAAAATAGAAAATAAACACTAACGAATAATTAGTTTAAGTGACACCAGAGAAGTTGTTAGAAAAAGTTCGAACTAAACAAAAAAGAGATTTTGCAAGTTTTTTAAAAACTATCTCTATAAACAGGCTGTAAATTACAACTGCAACCCCAATTCTCTTTGTAAAATTTCTACACATCAAGATGAGATCATAGAAAAAATGATTAAAACTAGGAGAATCATGAACGAGAGCAATCATGGTGGGGTTTCTTATTCATCAGGGAATCATGCATAGAGTCTAGAGAGAGAAACTAGAGAGATACAACAAGGAGAGAGAGAAAGATAAGAACAAACCATACACTTTTCCTTTTCTCTCCTTTTAAGGCTCTCACAAATTGAACTCTCTCTCTTGTTTTTGTTGCATCAGAGATTCTCTCTACCTCTTTCAAGTCAAAGAAGCAAAGAAAATAAAATTATTTTTTGAATTTTTTTAGAAAAAAGTTGGTATGAAATGATAGAGAGAGAAATGGAGGAAAGGGTAAGTACAGCTCATGGCATATATTCTCTGCCTCCAACATAACCCCACTTTATGTTTCCAGATATGGAATGAGAACATAGGACACCCCTACAACTACTACTCCCATCCCCTCCCCTCCCAAATTATAAAGACCAGACCTTGAAACTCCCCTTCCCTTATAGCTTGGATCATAGAAACCAGAACCGCCATTATATATTTATGTTCCTGCAACTTGCCATCTCTCTCTCTCATCCACCACCTCAACAAAAATGGTTCATCAGAATATGCAAAACCAGAATATGAATTTGGTTTTATCCACCGACGCGAAGCCGCGGCTAAAGTGGACTCCAGAGCTTCATCAGCGATTCGTCGAGGCTGTCAGTCAGCTTGGAGGGGCAGATAGTTGAGTATATAAGCTTGGTGATGTAGGGGGACGGGTGGGGGCTCCTAGAAGTGTAGGTCATGTTCCCTCTTCTTTAGGATCGAGGGTGGATGTTCGCATCTTGTGACCTTCACTGAGGAGCTGATCTCGCCTAATCCTTATTTTTAGTGTCTTATACAATACAATACGAAGTTCTAATGTGTGTGTGTATATATATATGTTTCATATATGGACAGAGGCCACACCAAAGAGTTTGATGAGGATGATGGGAATTCATGGACTCACTTTGTACCACCTAAAGAGCCACTTACAGGCACTTTCTCTCTCGAGTTTCGTCACATCTAATCTTTGTCCAGATCATGATCGAAAAGCGTAATTCTCAAACTCTGTTGTGTTCTTGTGCAGAAATACAGGCTAGGGAAAAGCCAACAGTCCGAAAACTCCGCTGACATCAAGCAAGAAGGTGAGTCCATTACATTGGATTCCGAAAACTATAGAGGATCATCATTTGTTGCTCGTTCTTTAATCTTTGTCGATTCTTTATATTTGTCCTCTACTTTGATGCAGATTACAAGGAGATTCAGAGCAGTGATGGTCATTTCGGCGCGGATATCAGCGATGAAGATCACAGTCAGATTAATGAGTAATATAGTTAGAAATAGATCCCAATCTCTTTGATGAATTTAGATGGAAAAATAACAGCACAAAGAGCTCCCTATTGATTAAGTGTTGTTATGTTTATATCAGAAGCTTGCAAATAGCTCAGTCTCTCCAATTGCAAATGGAAGTGCAGAGGAAACTTCATGAACAAATTGAGGTAAAATTGATAAACGAATACCATATTCCCATCTTCGATTCATAAAAAGATTGAAAAAGTATCGGTACTTAAAGCCGGAGTTCTGTTTTCAGGTGCAGAGACATCTTCAGCTGAGAATTGAAGCTCAAGGGAAGTATTTACAATCGGTATTGAAGAAAGCGCAAGAAACTCTTTCAGGGTATAGTTCTTCTTCAGTGGGAGTAGAACTTGCAAAGGCTGAACTCACCCAGCTGGTTTCAATGGTTAACAATGGATGTCCGAGTTCTTCGTTCTCAGAGTTAACAGAAACAGGAACTTCAACCCTAAAAGACGTGGAGCGGAAGCAAATGAGAGGCTCCATGGACAGTTCCTTGACATCTTCCGAAAGTTCAGGAAGGAAGGAGGAAAAGCTCCCTAAAAATTCTAATGCAACCTGTGTTGAACTACCATTAATGGGCATCCACCCGGACAATAAGGCATGGAATAATTCAGCAAGCAATCATGTTTTTGGGAGCAAGAGAAGCAGCAGTCCGATTTCTGACGGTGTATCTGTAAAGCAACCAGTTGCTAAAAGAACACAAACACAAAGAGATAAGGGTGGAAACCATCTGAGAAAGTCTGGATTGTTGGCTACTTTTGATCTGAATAGCAAATATCAGAGTGACAACATTGATTCGGGACCGAAAGTAATAGACTTGAACTGCAAGGGAATCTGATTCCTCAAATGCTTTTGGAGCCATCCGGTTTTAGTTATATACAGTTCATGGACAAAACTTAATTCCCTCGTGTCCTAGTCTTTTGTTTATATACATGTATGTACACTTTTATATATGTATGCCACTTTTGAAAGTATATTCATATTAAAAGAAGGTATAATATATTGTGTGGATACATCTCTTTCTCGCTCTCGCTCTCTCTCGTACGTGTGTGCACGAACGTGCGTGTTTGAACACCAGATGGAAACTGCTTATTGCTTAATGCTTCTGAGATCTGATTAACCTAATTTGCCTAGAGAATGTAGAGAATGTTTTGAATACGATTCCCTACTTTTATAGCTGCAAGTCGCATGACTTGATGCTAATCATGTCAAGCACTCTTGAAATATTTCTTTTCGATGTTTGTCGAGGGACAAGCAGAAGAGGAGGAGGGTGAGAAATCATCATAGAAAACAAAATTATGAACTAAGCACGCGCATGTTAGCTAATCAATGTCAAAGAACTCACTCAAGTTTAGGTCCCCCACATGACAATAAACTACGACAACTCTACAATGCGTCAACGTATGGAATGCATTGGACGGGCGAGATCCTTCAGACCGTCAAATATGGAAGTTTCGTCTAAAATATTTAAATCTGGCCGTCCAGTTGAGTAATGTATGGTAGAAAAACTCGAATATACAATTCATACCTTTATCTTCCTAATCCTGTTATATGAAAGCACCAATCTTGGAGTTTCTAATGCTAAACACCAACTATTCAAAGTAATGAGCTTTTTATTCTATCTGTTCCTCCTAATTGTTATCTTGGCTTTGTGTTCTTCATGGATTCAAGGTTTGTCACTAACCCTATTTACTTTCACCAACATCTCATTTTAGATTGATGTCCAGTTTTCGTAATCGCAGGGAAAACAGTGCCCCATATGACTTCAGATGTCAATGAAGTTTCAGGCAAGTCCTTCGACTACATTGTCATTGGAGGAGGCACTGCCGGCTGTCCCCTAGCTGCAACCCTGTCGGAGAAATTCTCAGTGCTCTTGGTGGAACGAGGAGGATCACCATATGGAAATCCCTTGGTGTTGGATACAAAGTACTATGGATTCTCATTGCTCCAAACTGATCAATATACATCAGTTGCACAAAGCTTTGTGTCCAATGACGGTGTGAGCAATCTCAGAGGCAGAGTTCTAGGTGGAGCATCTGCTATAAATGGCGGGTTTTACAGCAGAGCAAGTGAGGATTTTGTCGAAAAGGTTGCGTGGGATAAGGAGACGGTAACAAATGCTTATCAATGGGTCGAATCTAGAGTCGTCTTTAAACCGGAACTGACCCCATGGCAGTATGCTGCTGAGTTCAGCTTTCTTGAGGCGGGGGTTTTCCCTTACAATGGTTTTAGTTTGGATCACATCAAGGGAACAAAGGTCGGTGCAAGTGTGTTTGATGAACAGGGAAGAAGACAAACCTCAGCTGATCTTCTAGAGGCAGGAAATCCGAACAATATCACAGTTCTTCTGAATGCAACTGTGAAGAATGTCATCTTTCACAGAAAAGGTAACCATAAAACTGGTAGTATTTCTTAACGGCGAGTTTCTGCGCCCCCTTTTCTCGACCTGCACTCTTCACATCTTCTTTGGCCTTTGGAGTTGATGTGTCAAAAGAGAATTAACGGACAGAAACAAGGGGCGGAATGCAGAAAGAGAAGATAGGAGTGTGAAAATCACTATCCTTAACTGGTCAACCCTTTATGATTGAATTCCTAATGGTTTTTGCAGGTGACAGAAATGAGACAATAGCTGGAGGCATACGATTCATCAAGAGCAACGGAAACTCGAGCGAAACTTATGAAGCTCACCTCAACCAGACAGAGAATTCATGCTCACGGGGTGATGTGATACTAGCGGCAGCGGCTCTAGGCAGTCCTCAGATTCTGTTGTCAAGTGCCATCGGCCCTCATCAACACCTAAAGAACTTCAACATCGAACTAGTTGTCGACTTAGATGTGTTGTGCTTGGCTCATATACTTATGAGTTAGCAACAATTTTGATAGTGTAACTTTCTGAGTGCTACAGGGAAATGGCAGTAGCCACTTTGTGTTTGGCTTTCAGTTGTGGCATGGAAGTCTTGTTACAAGAGAAGACATGGTGACTGCCACAAGCAAAGTTGGAAGCAAGCAAGACTTGACTTTGTGGTTGCTTGCACACAATTGTGCATGTTGTATTTTATATGCATTAAATGACAAATGGAGAAAAGTTGTACTTTATAGACTAGGTATAGACTTTGGTGCATGCTAGGTAGGCTAAGTGATAATTATGTCATGTGAACTTAAGACTTTTTGGTCTTGTTTGTTGGCATAGTTGCAAGTGTATGCCTATAACTAGATGCAATATTTGTGCATTTAGTAATGCATTGGGAGTGCATCCGGAGGAGAACACAAAGGAGAGAAAAATAGAGAGTGAGACTGAGAAACTCTTGGGGTAGAGTGAGGTTCTTGAGAAAATTCTGTGAGTGTACAAGGGATTGGGGTTTGGGTTATGTCGATTTAACTCAAGTGTATCTTGTACTAGTTATTCTCATAGTGAAGAGCAATATCTCTCCGAGGACGTAGGCAGGATTTTGCCAAACCTTGTAATTCTCTCGGTGTCTTTATTTCTTGTATTTTATTCTGTTCAACTGAGTTTGATTTGGTGGGGTTGTAATCTGAATCTCGTTTCCACACTAACGAACGGGCCAAGGCACAACAAGATGCTGTTGGAAAAGGAATGAAAGACAATCCTGGCATTGCTCTTTTAGCAGATCCTAAACCGAAAATTTCCCACCAGAACCTCCAAAAGTTGTCGGTATAGCAGATGACTTCAAGATCATAATTGAGGCAGGAATTTCACCTGTCAGCTCCAATGCAACAGTAATGCCGATAGCTGCGAAACTCGCCTTTCCAGTATCAGAAGGAACGCTTGAGCTGATCAGCACCGACCCCAGAGAAAACCCTTCAGTCACATTCAACTATCTGGCAAATGAGAAAGATTTGGCAGAATGTGTGAAGCTGTCTCAGTTGCTTGAGCGAGTGGTAAGGTCTGAATCGGTCGCGTTCTTCCTGGGGATCGAATGCAAGCGAAAAGACGAGCTGATGTCTACAGAAGATGAGCTGAGAAAACTGTGCAAGAAGAATGTGAGGACTTTCTATCACTACCATGGAGGTTGCACCATGGGCTCAGTGGTTGACAAGGATTACAGGGTTTATGGAGTTAAGGGACTGAGAGTAGTTGATGGATCAACATTCTTTGAGTCACCGGGCACAAATCCAATGGCCACTTTGTTAATGCTTGGAAGATACCTAGGGATGAATATTCTTCAAGAGAGAGAAAATGCTTAAACCCGAAAGGTGATCGACTTCATCAACTTGTATTTTTAGCCATAAATATCATGTCAAGTTAAGATTTTCTTTGGCCTCCGATAAACCAAACCATCCAGCCAACCAACCACAAAGAAAATACCAAAATCCAACTTCAGTGCTCACCGGAAATTTGTATGAATTCCAAGTCCACAATTCACAAGTAAAAGTTGAACTATAAGGCAGAAAGAATAGGAACAAAAGATCATTGACTAGATTGTTACTGCGTGCAGCGAATGGAACGGAGAATAAATTGTTGGTGCGTGAAAATGGATGGGACAGTTGGTGTATTAGTTTAATTAATTTAACGGGTAGTAAAATGGGGAGCCTTGACAACACATAAATGATGCTTCTTTGTGACCAAAGGGTCACATGTTAGAGTCATGGAAGCAGTATCTTTGCAAAGTAAGGGTAAGACTGCGTACGATAAATGTTCATCCGATCTTCGCAAAACACTGGTGACAAATTAATCTCTTCCTCATACAATCTCATATGACATGAGGTGGTAACATAACTTTAACCTTTAGGTTAAACGATACACCAAAGTAGAGTTAGTGGCTTCATAAAATGCATCCGTGGTAATTTGAACTTGGGTAAAGTGCTCCAACTCTTAACTTGTTTCCGATCGACCAATTTATGTATTCATTTATTATATTCATATTAGATTTTAAAGAAAATCTATGTATTTTTAAAAAGTACGATGTTTATTAATGCGGTGAAATAATAAGTACGGATATGATGCAATTAAATACACACCCCTTTAGTAGTGACTAGAAGGAAACGGTCGTTGACTTGTGCCTATTAATAAAGAAAAATGTCTTTAGTAGAACCTACAAGCATCAAAGAGAGTTCATGGCAATGGGATTTTCATTGTTTGTGTTCCTCCCATTTGCTTATTTGGCCTTGTGTTCTTCATGGATTCAAGGTATGCTATTTATCCTTCTCAGAATAACTGAAAATAAAAGCGGACAACTGAAAAACGAAATGGTTATCCAAAAAATTTAGCTAGCCTTGAATGTTGAGAAATGATAATCACATTTTGATTTCTTTCCTGGTTGCAGGACAAAGACTCCCCCACATGACTACTTCAGATGTCGATCAAGTCTCCGGCAAGTCCTTGACTACATTACCGTTGGAGGAGGCACCGCCGGCTGTCCCCTAGCCGCAACCCTCTCTGAGAAGTTCTCAGTGCTCTTGGTGGAATGAGGTGGCTCGCCGTATGGAAATCCCTTGATATTAGAAAACAGGAACTATGGGCTCTTATTGCACCAAACTGACGAGTACACATGAGTTGCGCAACATTTTATCTCCAAGGACGGCGTTTACAATTTCCGAGGGAGAGTTCTAGGAGGAGGATCTGCCATCAACGGCGGAGTTTTCAGCAGAGCAAGTGAGGACTACGTCGAAAAGGTTGGGTGGAACAAGATGGTGTTGGATGCTTACAAATGGGTGGAGTATAGGAATGCCTTTAAACCTAAACTGACCCCATGGCTGTATGTTGCTGAGCTTAGCTTTCTTGAAGCAGGAATTTTCCCATACAACGGTTTTAGTCTGGATCATATAGGGGGAACGAAGATTGGCGTGACAACGCGTGATGAACGGGGAAGAAGAAACACCTCAGCTGATTTTCTCGCGGCAGGGAATCCAAACTACATCACGCCTCTTTTGAGTGCAGCTGTATCGAGTGCCATCTTTCATAAGAAAGGTAAGCATGAAAACTGTTGAGATGTGAAGGCCACGCCGCGGGAGTTAAAGCCTGTCAATGGTCCCTATCGATTTTGGTTAAATTCCTAAGGGTTTTTTTGCAGAGGCAGTAGCTAGAGGAATAAGATTCATCAAGAGCGACGGGAGCTCTTCGCAAACTTACGAAGCTTATCTCAACCCGCGGAAGAACTCAAGGAGTTCAACGGGCGATGTGATACTAGCTGCAGGGGCATTAGGCAGCCCTCAAATTTTACTGTCAAGTGGCATTGGCCCTTAGAAACACCGAAACAAGTTCACATTCCAGTTGAGGTAAATTGCTTAATTAATAAGACAAAAGTCGAGCCGTCATTTTCTAGGGAAGCACTCTATGAACTCTGTGTTAGCGTTATTTTCGGTGTTCACGTTATAAAAGATTGTGCCAATGTCACATAAAGTCGAGGCGAGTCCCGCTGCTTAATTGTTAAACCGTAACTTTAAATATGAAAATGAAGCGTAAAAAATTAAAACTAGCAAAGTGCGGATTTCACCGTAAAATGAGAATTACCACAATATATAAAACTAATTTTGAACCTTGAAATCTTGGAGATCCTGTACAATATTCCTCCTCGTTCCCAGAAATTCATAAGAACAAAATTTTTTTTTTTTTTTTTTTTTTTTTACTAAAGCAACTTTTATTCTAACTCTGCATCGTATCATCATCACTGGATTGCTCAGAACCCTCACTTGCTCTCCTGCCATTGTGAACAAAAACCCTAACCGTTATCTCCCCGTGGAGCCTCCTCCTCTCTCCGCTTGCTTCACCGCCCTTCTTCCCCACCTCCTCCTCCTCAAAAGGCATCGTAAACCTGCAGACCGGGCACGACCCACGAAGTTTCAGCCACCTCTCTATACAATCCCCATGAAACCTATGCTTGCAAGGCATCTCCTTCGCCACGCCGTCGACCTCAAACTGCTCCAAGCAAATCGAGCACTCAGACCCGACGTCCGCCTCGACAATCGTGACACTCGGCATGGCGTCAATCGACGCCTTCGACGCAGGCGGCTGACCGTCCTTGCCACCCAGCCCCTGCAGCAGCGAGTCCAGGTCAGAATCGCCTCCGATCACGGCCACGCGTTGGTTGAAAGGATCGACGAGAAATATTCGCTCCCGCGGGGTTCGTCTTTCCGGGTTTTCTCCATCTGGGTTTTCCAGGTCGAGTGTCGCGGTGGAGGCGGAGGCGACTGCACCTAACATTAAGGGCATGAGCACAGAGAGCTCGCGATCTGGACCCCTCCTCGTGAGCCAGTCGAAAAGGGAAGCGAACTCAGGCGCAAACTCAGCTTCGGAATCCATGAAACTTCTAGGTTTTTTGCGGATTGAAAGCGTAAACAGAGAAATTTTCAGGGAGATTTGGGGAAAACGAAAAATGAGAAAAAATTGGAAAAAATTAGAGAATGGGGTTTAGCGATTGCGAGGGGAATGATTTAAGAGGTGACGGGGGAGAATGACCACACAAGGAAGAAAGAAGGGTGTAGAAAGATCTGGAACTTCTGGAGAAAACCTAAATGTATCGGGGTTGTTGAGGAGAAATTTTTTTAAATTACGTGTTTTTATACAAGTAATGTAAAATTTTACATTTTAAGTTATTAAATTTTTTACATACATATCTCATTATTTGCATAATAACACGTAATGTATCTGTTTAGGTCCAAAATATTGGTTTGGGCCAAGTGTGGAATCATTCTCGGCCCGGAATGATTTATTGTTAGAGTTCGAGTCGGTCGAGCCCCATTAGAAACAAGGAGCGGCCTGGATAAGGAAGAGGCGTGGGAAACTCTGCGTCTAACAGAAATCCTGATGTGATAAGGAGTCCCGGTGAGATGAGGAGGTCGAGACGCATTTTGAATACGGCCTGATAGAAAGGTTAGGTCCAAAATCCTGATGGGAGTAGGAGTATTCGAGATGGTGTTTGATTAGAAGAAGAAGTCTTCATTCGAGTAGGGTTTAACTACTCAGATTAACTCTGCTTAGGAAGTATCTGACGCTATAAATAGAAGAGGTTGTGCATTGTTCCAATTCAACACACAACTGCCCTGAGCAAACTCTCTCAACAACTTTGAGATTTTTATTTTCTCTTTTCGCTGACACATCTTCTATTGGCATCAACAGCACTGTGAAAGCAACCGGTGATATCTTCAGTCAGCATAGATAGCTCTGTCGCCGTAGAATCAGCCGATCTTGCAGTATCTTCCGTTGGCATCAACATCACTGCGGCGAGGGCAGTTGATTACCTATCCAAGTCTCGGTCGAGAAGGATTTCCGAATCCTTATTGATCGAGGTCATCTCATTAGCCTTCTCGACGAGGTGAGGTGTTACAGCTTACTGAGCTCAGCGCATTGCACACCGAGTTATTTTATGATTGGATACTCTCAAGTGAGATTTAGAGTTCGGCATTCAGACGCCCGAACCAGGTTCACTATTAATACTTATATCCGTTTTGAGTATTTGTGCCTTTACACTTTGCTGTTAATTCGGCGTGAGTTTACTCTGACGAAAACCATCACTGTGACCGAATCCAACGACAACGATTCGTGAACTTCGTAAGAATAGTAGCCACTGCTTCTACCTTTTTCGATGCTCGGCTGCCTGGGAATTGAAAGCCAATTCAATAACAATAAGGATATATATATATATATATATATATATATATCTAAATATATAAAGAAAGTTATATACCATGGGTAGCCTCTTTAGGTTGGGGAGCAGGAGCCTTGTGGGGACGATCGCCAAGGATCTTGTTAATGACATATTCGATCGGTGCGCTGAAGAAGCTATGAGTGTATTCTTCCCACCAATCGTCGAAGGTATCGGTGCTAAGAGATTCTGGAATGACCGGTCGAAGGCGGAGTTTTTGGCATCGCTCATGGAACTTATTTTTGGCGTCATTGCACTCATTCTCTAAAGAACCAGGTTCGCGTCCGCAACTTAGGACGAATCGTGAGGAGAGAATGGGGACCGGGTAACCTTGGAGGTAGCCAAGTTACCGAGCGAGGAAGTTGGGATGATACACTTCCCAACTTGCTCGGCGACCATCACAGCCGAGTGGTAGGTCGCAGGTAAGCACGAAAGACCCCCAAGATTGAAAAAGGTCAGCATCTTCATCCGCGCCCCACGCTGATGTAGGAAGCCTGATCGACGAAGGGTATTCTCGACGACGACAGATCAGGAGCTCGTAGTTAAAAAGGTCGTCGAGAGCGAAAAAGTATTTAAACACCTCTTCAGCTTGGTGAGGGGGTGTTGGCCGAGAAGCCAGCTGAGGGCCGAGCGCTTCCGTGGGCGAGAAATCAGCAATCGTTGGCCGAAGAGGGGTGAAGTAGACCTGCAGTCAGAGTTGGAAGACCTAGAGGGGACCATTCTGGTGCGGGTCGACCTTATCTAGGGTCGTATCGGCCAAGCAGCGTAGGAAATGGGCGAGAATGGTCGGGCTGAGTGTCAGAGTGTGACCGCTAGCTAAGGCTTCGGCCACTGGCATGTTCTCGACCAAACATTTGTTGGATTTGGTACAACAGATAAATTTGTTGTACCAATAGAAGAGGAAAGCCTCGTGTTCCCCTTCTCGCAGAACCTCTTCTCATCGGTCGGTAAAATAGAGATAGAGGGTGTTATAGTTGAAGAAGTTCTTGTGAAGTTTGTGAAGTTTGTGAACTTCTTCTTTCGAAGGTGTTTGGCCTTCACCGCTCAACGTCTCAAGGGCTCATTTGTCGAAAAGCGCTTTCAGGTCAAGGTTCGACGAGTACCTAGAGACGACGGCGTCGATTGGGACCCCAGTCGGGGAAGTCCCTAAGATGGCAATAATGTCAAGAATGGTGGGACCAATGGGGCCGAGAGGGAGAACCATGTTGTTAATGGCCGAACACTAGAAACATAAGGCTGCTAGAAGAAGCTCCTTGTCCAGGACGACTTCTATGGATGAGAGATGAATGGCGTCATAGATGCTTAGGGCTTTCCATTGCTTGCCGAAGAGTTTTTCCATTCGTACGACCCAAGCTGCCCAGGCTGTAGTGGTCGAGGGCCATGAACCTTGAGGCCTTGCCAGGTCCTACTTTGACCATTCAAACCCTTGCAATAAGGGTGATAGACAGTGCTCCTTGAGAAGTTCAGTGATGGTTGGTGGTACCGCCGCTTTGAAGAGAGGACCAAGGATTTGATGAGGGGTGCTCATGTCACTTTCAAAACGTATGGTTTTGATCGAACTTCGATCAATAATTTTCTGGCATTGGTCACATTGCTTGGAAAGCTTGGAGATGAAGGAGGCCATTGTAAGTGGGTTGAAGATGCGACGCAAGAGGAGTTTTCTGGGTTGGGGATTTAAAGACGAAGATCTGGAAGAAGGGGATTCACTGGAGAGCAATGGCAAGGAATTTCAGAGAATTTGAAAGCGTAAAGTATAAATGAAGGAATTTCGGTATTTATAGAATTGTGGAAGGAAGGGCAATCATTTGAAATTCAAAATGAAGGGTAAAATCGAACGAAGAATTCGCTAATCATTATGAACATTCAGAGAATCCAATTGAGAAGACCGAGGGTTTCGTGTTTTGGGGGGTGCATGATTGTGTGTGGCGACGAGATTTACAGTGAAAGATGTTTTGGCATCTGCACGATGTTGAATGGTTCACGAATCAAGGTGGCATGGTTGTTTCAGCAACAAGGTCATGATAGTAAGATGGTTCAGTGAGCCGCACGCTTTAAATGTCACTATTAAGGGTTAGCCGTGTTAAAGGATGCCACGTGGTGGATTGGTCAGCAGGATCGAGATCGTACAAATCGTGCTCCATAAATGCGCCTTAGAAATAGAGTATATGGATTCTGAGTATTAGTTTCGCTTCTTCAAGGTCAGAGCTCGACCGAAGAATTTAGGTCGAAGACCTCAGAAGCGAGGGGGCAATGTTTAGGCCCAAATATTGGTTTGGGCCGAGTGTGGAATCATTCTCGGCCCAGAAGGATTTATTGTTAGAGGTCATCTTGTTCATGGCTGCTTAATTGGAGTCGGTCGAGCCCCATTGGGAAAATGAGCGGCCTGGATAAGGAAGAGGCGTGGGAAACTCTGCGTCTAACAGAAATCCTGATGTGATAAGGAGTCCCGGTGAGATGAGGAGGTCAAGACGCATTTTGAATACGACCTGATAGAAAGGCTAGGTCCAAAATCCTGATGGGAGTATGAGTATTCGAGATGGTGTTTGATTAGAAGAAGAAGTCCTCATCCGAGTAGGGTTTCACTACTCAGATTAACTCTACTTAGGAAGTATCTGACGCTATAAATAAAGGAGGATGTGCATTGTTCAAAGCCTCTTCCAATTCAACACACAACTACCCTGCGCAAACTCTCTCAACAACTTTGAGATTTTTATTTTCTCTTTTCGCTGACACATCTTCTGTTGGCATCAACAGCACTGTGAAAGCAACCGGTGATATCTTCAGTTGGCATAGATAACTCTGTCGCCGTAGAATCAGCCGATCTCGCAGCATCTTCTGTTGGCATCAACAGCACTGCGGCGATGGCGGTTGGTTACCTATCCAAGTCTCGATCGAGAAGGATTTCCGAATCCTTATTGATCGAGGTCATCTTATTAGCCTTCTCGGCGATGTGAGGTGTTACAGTTTACTGAGCTCGGCGCATTGCACGCCGAGTTATTTTATGATTGGATACTCTCAAGTAGGATTTAGAGTTCAGCATTCAGACGGCCGAACCACGTTCACTATTAAGACTTATATCCGTTTTGAGTATTTGTGCTCTTACACTTTAGTGTCGATTCGGCGTGAGTTTACTCTGACGAATACCATCACTGTGATCGAATCCAACGACGACGATTCGTGAACTTCGTAAGAATAGTAGCCTTGTCTTCAGGTTCGAGAACCCAAAAGGCCGAGACGTGTTCTTTCCTTGGTCGCAATCTCAAGACGCAGAAGTCAGCCGCGCACCCAACGCAACATCAACAAATTTTACTCCTCGGCCGACGAGTTGACACACCCCGCATTCAACCGAATGACGTAATTAGCTTATAGATTACTCGGTCTGCGCGCCACGTAGGCTTGGTAGTTTTTAGGGTCAACAGTATCCTTTTGTGTTTTGGTCACATTGAAAAATCTTTCATTGTAGAGGATGAAAATTTTTTCAGTGTGACTGGAACACGAAAAGTGCATCATGTATCATTACACAAATAGTATAATGTGTATTAAAAAATTAATAACTTTAAAAATAAATATTTGACCACTTATATAAATATACATAATGTACTATTTGTATTCCAATTACAATAATTTTTTTTTAAGAAGATAGGTGGGACTACTGTCACACTACACGTGGCGTATGAACTAAAATTATGTTTTTTTTTTTTTTGTTTATTATATTTATAAAAAAATAACGATATTCACACCTTTAGTTCTTACATAATTTTAATTTTTTACCGTTAAATCGAATGATATGAATTAAGAGATAAAATCCCAATAAAATAAATAGAAAATTGACATACACCCTCGCCTAGCTAAGACGACATTGCTTTCTGGTACATTCAAGCCCGATCCGCCAAACCGGAAACTGTGCCTCTCCGCCAGAATGCACGCTACGAAACTTCCAAAATTAGTGCAATTTTAACTTTCTGAAAAGACCGCACGCAAGGTGTTTGATGAAATTCCTCAACGACCTTCTTTTGAACATAAAAGTGGTGTGGGTATGGCTCTTGCGAATGCTGCTGCTCTCAAGTTCTCGACTTCTGCGTTTTTGGATCTTCGTTCGGCAACTTCCATCTTTCAAATTCAACCCATGCAGCAGACTGGAAGAACAAGTGGATGATCCCAACTTACACTACTTGTGCTGCTGTGCATGCAACTCTGTGTTATTGGTTTACTGTTAAAGCTTGGGTTTCGTGTAGGTTTCTCGGTGAAGCCGTTCGTTATGAGAGCGAGGGGGAATGCCAGGACGGATAGTGCGAAAACACGAAACAGAAGAATGCAGAAGAAGGTAATGTCATTGTCATCTTCCCTGCATTTGATGAAATATGTGTGTATTGGTTGCTTTGGTTTCTGATCCGCCGGAATTGCTGTCTTTTTTTCGCTTCTGAATCAGTATAACGGCACGTCCAAAGACCGAGGAAGCTGCTAAACGTCTCGGTGAGGAGCTCGTCAAGGCCTGCAATGAACTTAACATACATGAAATATCATCTTATGATCGCAACGGTTTTGCTACTGGGGAAAGGATTCAGGCATTCGAGATTGCAATTTCTCAGCATGGTTTCTTGTCCAGATAGATTTGTATGCGCGTGAATTCTATACATCAACTCCACCTCTGTTATACTATATCCTATGGCCGTCGCTACATAGTATGAACTAAAATATACAGCAATCGTAGGCTCGTTACTGAAACAACTCTCTCCTCTTTTAGCTAGCGCCTTGGTAGGGTCTCGGCTTTGGTCAATCTCGGTCATCTACTCTCAGACAAAATGATCGGGCTAACCAAGATTTCTCTCTTCAACTTCGGAGGTTGATCGCGACTAAAAGGTTCCGATATGGAACGAATGATCTAACTGTGTCTACCTATCACCACCACAGCATTTAGCAACTTGCCCTTCTTGAATTTTCTGCCAGAGACACAGCATCTCCCTGGGACCTTGGTAATGTGCAACGACATACCCGTCCTTGCATCCTTCGTTGTAGACCTTCTCTTCCTTCTCATACCGTACGTTTAGACCCTCCTTTTTCATATCCGCGATCCAGATACCCATCGCCACGTCTTCCAGCTTAAACATCTGATCATAACAAAGCAGTGTTCTCTTTCAGATACAGAAACCGTTCCAAATTAAAACTTTCTTCCTTTCGATTCAGAAGCTATAGTGATAGACTGGTTGCAAAACGTAGATTGTTTCTTACCTTTAATCTGCCCTTTTTATATCGCTGGGAAACTGCCTTTGCTATGTCATTCGATACCACATAACCAGGACCGTGCGCCCAAGGTGGGTAAGTTGCTTCGGGCCATTCCTTCATTACCGCAGCAGACACAGCGAACGGGAAAAAATGTGAGAAGCAGAATACAATTTCTTTAACCTTTTACAACGATAAACTACGCATCAATTTAAGATATTGTAATTTGATTCCTAATTTGGGGAACAAACTCAGTTGTACCACGGCTTGCAAAGTTGGCAAAGTGTAGAAAATTACCTCATTGCTGATATACCACTTGCTATCTGGACTTCGATGAGGTCGAGAATCTGAGTTAATGAGGCCATAGAGCAAGCCACGATTCACTTTGATCCTGTGTAAGGAAGCTAGCACTTCATCCACACGAACAAATGCATCGTCATCCGTCTTCATAACGAACTTCGCTGAAACAACCTCCGTCTGTTGAAGCGATCAAATCAATTAGAAAAAGAAGAGATATCCCCACGCCACGCACTCAAGAAAAAGTAAGGATTTTACCCCAAAGATGCAGATGGCCAAAGTTTTCCAGGTAATGAGGCCATAGTAATCAACAAAAGGCATCAGCTGTATGTCTCCATAGGTTTGTGCCTCGTTCCAAAGCTCCTCGTTCACTATTTGGTTCTTATGCTGCATTACGTTACAAACTCGATGAATAATTTAGCAAAAGGACTCAAAGAAAACATAACAAAAATATAGAAAAGACAGCGTAAATATGGTTTGGTGAAAACAGTCATAAATTTTGCACATTGATGAGCAACATGCCCGATGATGGAGAAAAAACTGTTGTAATAACAAAGAACAAGGTTTCACATGTGAGCTCACCAAACCAACAAAAAATCGAACTGAAACTGCCCCTGATCGCACAGCTGCATACTGCATCCATGTTCTTCGAACTGCCATCCTTCGTTTAAAATTGTTTGCGGTAGAGAAAACACCAATAAAGAGATCCATTTGTTTGTGAGGAGAGAGAGGTGCAGATTTGAGTTCTTCTAAATTAATTATGTTCTCCGACTCCTCTGATGTGGGTAAACCGCTGGCTAGGACAGAAACTAATTTCAAGTCCCCAGATATCCTTACTTCATTAACAAGCCATGGCTCCAAAGTCTGAACAGAAAACCAGGAAAACAGCATATGAATTCACTGGGACTTTACGTTTTAATTCCAAAAGCAACAAGAAGAACTAAATTTGAAGAACTTACTTCGCGGAATGCAAAAGATGTTAGATGCTTCCCATCAACGGTCATTTGGATTCCTTCTGAACCAACTCTAAGTGTAGCAACAAATGGATAACCTTGCTTAAATGGAAAGTATCTTCTGGACTTTGATCCATCTTGCACAGTTGAAACCTGCCTTGAAACATTGGAACGCATCCTCTGCTCTTCAGTTTTTCCAACAATCTTGTTGCATTGGTCCAATTCATCCACTGGCAATCATTAACAATTTAAGATAAGGAAAGAGTAAAAATAAATAGGCCTTATAAACTACACAGAAACAAGTAACTGAGCATGGTTTCACATGGAAACATTACGATCAGTTGCATGCTATGACCCAAACGTAAAAAGAATTATAGACAACTATCACCAGTAACTGCACCAAATAGCTTATTGAAGACAGCCTTCTTCTGGATAAATTGAATCCTTGAGGCAAAATATGGGTTGAATATGTTTCTTAACTTATAGCAGAAATACTATGTGTCTAACGTAGGTAATGCAATTATCAACTTTCTTGGACTAACAAAGTAATAATTTTTATTTAATAGGGTCGAACATAATATGCATTACTGGTAAAGAAAAGAGTTTATCTGTTGGATGCACACCATGACGTGAAAAGGAAGAATGGGCTACAAAGCTATTGACAAACTGTTTCATGTTACTGTAACTGCAATTCTACTATTTGTCACCGGGCACAATAAGTCAATGAATTATCAACTGTAATATGTCAAACAAATCTACATACTAAATCTTTGATATAGTCGACTAATAGAAAAAGAGGCGGCAAGTTACCTTTATTATTCTTTTCAGGAGTTGGGGATGGGCAACGCTCCTCTTCACCCCAATCATGAGCAACAGTCCATGTGTTCTGGACAATTACGGGGTCCTCAGTTACCTTATCACCATTTAGCCTAACATTATAATGCAATATAATGGGTGGGTCGGGCTCCCCTGGAAGAGGCTCCCCTGTCAAGTCAATTCGAAAGTTTCCAAGAAGTCCATTCGGAATGCCGATAACTGTAATTGAAGAACCTTGAGTTAGGCCACAAGGGACCCGCAACTTAGAAACACTATTGTCGAATCCTGTCCCATTCATTTTATTAAGAAAATGAGGACATTGCTTTTCTTTTGCTTTCCCAGGTGAAATTTCATTTGTGTAACCAAGTCTTTGCTCTTCAACCGAAGCCATAAGACTATTCCATGCAACTCCAGCTTCCTTTATAGCATCCACCCCATTAGGCAAACCATGAGCTTGATTAATCAGATGTTTCAAAAGGTTCCATGTCTGCATATTTTGCCGCTCTTCATTGGATACATTCCTCTGAGCAAAGAGGCTAAAGACTATAGCCTCTCCAGAAATCACTTCAGCAGTATTCTCTGGATTCTGAACTGCAGGTGGAGTAGTATCTAACCATTCAAGAGGATTACTAATATTCGTGTAGAATGCATTGGTTAAGAAACTATCCCCAGCAGGATAGTTTATGATGCCATATCTCAAAACTAGCAGCATGAATAGACATGCAGCCACAATACCGCCATACGATTTCTTCATTCTGGTGATTAAGAAATTGCATCAACAGCTCTTAGCCCAATTTCCCAAGTTATTGATCATCATGCAGCCCAATTAACACCTTTTGAGAATTACGCGCATGAATCACTAAACGTCAATCCCTCACAGGAAAATCCAAGAGATCAGGTGCTTATAAAGAGAGAGAAGAATGATCTATGACATACAAATAGCTAAGGATCTTCGGTAAGAAATCAACAGGTCACAAGACGTATACTGGTATTCGTGGAAGGATCTCTACTTCTGTCAAGTGTCAAGTAAATGTTTCACATCTTCCTTTTCAGACTGCCATCCAAAGAGAAACCAACTATGGCTCTGGCAACAACTCTATCTTCCAGAGACACTACCACACTGAACCAAAACCCAAATTAATCAGTCTACAAGAACTTACAAAAATCAGCAACTGAAAAATCAGACGAAAATGAATAAGCAATGCTATGCACACATATAATTCTCAAGGTACCCAACTTCAATCGTTTCATTCGCATCTTATCTGGATCTAAATCCTAAATGTCCACTTTGCTTCCCCAACTATTTCCAGAAACACCAAATATGACACCGAATCTGGACTCGTCTAATTATTACATGGTCATTCATCATATTTCATTAAAAGCTTGTTCAATGTTTTCATTTAAGTTCATGATCAGTATTAAATTAAGTTTATGCACAATTTGAAGTCATAGTTCATACAATTGTTAATAAGGGTTAGCCTATTCACGGAAGGTTGTTCCATGCCCAGACTATTTAAACCCCCTCCTCATGTACGGAAAGACATTATCCAGAAATTGAGAATTACTTCTAAACTTGGTTTGGTGAAGAACGTTTTCTTCCCGTCCCTAAACTCTTATCTCTTTGTAGATTCCTTAGAGTGGCGAGTTATTTATCTTCGAGTGATCACTTGTGGTTTCTCTTTCATCAACATTATCCGGTGTGAGGAAAGTTGCTCTGAAAAAGTTGAAATTTTCCATTAAAAAGAAATAATATTTTAAGACTTTTCAACAAAATACAACCAGTAGCGGTTAATTACTTGTCAAAATTTTCCACAGACCAACTGGTCAAATCTCTACGATACTGCAATTGCTAGAAGTTCAGGGACCATACTGAAAAATTGAAATCTACAATCTCACAGCTCTTGAAGTAATAAATTCAGGCGAAATTACGGAAAATAAAGTGAATTAGATTTCTCGGTCGAATAATCAATCCAACATTTTCTTCTCTGGTTCATTTGAAGCTTAATTTCGAATTTCGAATTACGAACCATAAAGTTCTGGAGTGAGAAAATCAATACCTCCGATCGTCTTGTTACTAAAACGGCACACTATGCTGAGCTCGATTCTGATAGAATCGTCAACTTTCTCGGCAACCGAACAGTTCTCGAATCGATTGAAGCAAGAAGCAAGCGACCGGACTGGACAGATCCGAACGTGGAAGCAGCCGAAGAAGAACAACTCGGGACGCAAGCTACAGCAAAAGGATAAAATTATGAAGATGACTAACAGAGGACTTAAAATTAGCGATGTGACTAATAAGACAAAGGTTAAAAATCACCTTGTGAGGAGAAGGAGCGGAAGCGGAAACTTTCTGTTTGGGAAGAATGCCGGAAAGTGCGAGAAAATTCGCCGAGAAAATTTGAAACGGGAGAGCAAGTGCAGCGAGTGATGGATTTGAAAAACTTCCCGTCTAAGCGTTAAACGGTGGGAAACCATAAAGAAACTGTTTTGGTCTTTTGTAAAGACTTTGTTTTGGTCTTTTGCGAAGTGTTGATATCATTTTTTCTTTCGCTACTTGGTTCGACCATTTTTTACTTTAATTAGCATCACTTTATTTATTTAAAAATTATGAATCTAAACTCCGTATTGTAATTTCACACAAATTAATTTGCTTTTTTTTTTCCGGTCACTTACATGTCATTATAACATATCTTTTATTTAAAATAAAAATATAAAAATCTTCCCACTCTCTCACGGTCTCTCTCTCACCATTTCTATGCAACTTCTTTCTCCCATATATTTTCCAAGAAAAAAGCAAAAAAAAACACACACACACAAAGCGTGTGGGTTTAAGCTAGTAATCACTAAAATAACGAAAATTAGTGTATCTGTATATAAATATAGGGTGAGGCTTTCATAATCTCAAAATTACGCTTCTTTTATTAAAATTTCAAAAGAAAAAATAAATTCACATAAAAAACCATCATATAATGAGACGGTAGGTGGTTAATAAATTTAATATTTTCTAAAGTATATTTTTATAAATAAAAAAATAATAACTAAAACAAGTAAAACTTTAAAATTTAACCAAAAAAAAACCAACAAATAATATATTATCAAACGAAAATGAAATAAAATAGAAAAATCAATTTTCACACACATAATGAGAGAATGAATTATTTTCTTTTGGGGCTAAGTGATATTTATTTGGACTGCATGTATCTTTTAAGGAAATAATTGTTTATATCTTCATAATTGCCGAGCCTTTTTTTGTTAAACTGTCACATTGTTATATGTTTCATCAACCAACTCACACGTTTATCTATTAAATTTTTTTTTTTTTTGTACAAATAATAAGAAAATTTTCACTAAATTTATTAAAGCTACCTAAAAAAAAAACTTGAACTTGAAACACGGTGAATTGAAGAAAAATGCCCCTAACACTGGGACTATTCACCATTTGCAAGTTTATCTATTAATTAATAAGAAACCTTAGATCCATGACATATTAATTTTGTTTATATTATAACATCTGTGTTGATAACATTACATAACGACCACCTTAAAATTTTTCTTGAGAGAAATCTTTTTACTCATGAGTTTCTTTTTCAAGATTACTATTTACATGTGAGATAAGCACATTTTTGGTTATGTTAAAAAGTAAAATTATTTGAACAAAATAATTTAGCAACATGTTCATCCAATATGACTAATAAGATGGTATTAAATTATTAATTGAAGAAAGATGTTCACTGTAACAGAAAAATTGATAAATGTTGACCCGTTCAGCTGTTGACGAAACTTACAATTGCCTGTCCACATTTGTATTACGCGTTAAATATTGACCGGGAAAAGCTGACTGGAAAACGGTAAATGCGCGTTGGCGGTCGTTTTTATCGGAAAGATATTTTTCTTTATCTTTTTCACCGAGGCCATCAGATCAAGTGATTTGGATTTTTGGAATTTCAGCTAATTACAAAAAATTATTATAGTTTTTAAATAATCAAAACAGGTAGACCGTTGAATGAAAATTCAAAAATCTGAATGACTTAATCTGGTGATCTTGGTAAATGAGATCAGAAGAGAATCTCTTTCCGTTTTTATCCCTCTAACTATTGTACGTGTCGCCCTGTCAGTGGCGAGCCACCATGCAGTAGGAAAACTTGTCTTTTTGGTCAGAGAGGACGGAAAACTTGCCGTGGTTATGTCAAATGGGTCGATAGAAATCATGGGGAGTCCATTAAGGGTGGGATCCTCAAAGAGGGCCGCCTCATAAACATCGGAAGGCGATTTGTACGTTGCCATGTGTGTCTCCGCCATGAAATTGCAGGCGGGGCCGGCCGATTGCAAAAGGGCATGGGTAATGCTCAAAGGTGGAAGGACGGTTTTGTCCTTGGTCTAAACCCATGGTTCTGAGAATTTTCTAGTATTATTTATTCACATGTTTTTGAAAATTGCAACATGATTTATTTGTAAATTTTATATATGAATTTGATGACACATTAATCATATCATTTATATATATATATATATATATATCATTTATATATATATATATATATATATATATATATATCAACTTGTTAATTGGTACCAAAGAAAAACCTTCGATAGATCAGCTGGTTATGCCGATGTCATAAATGGTGTGTTTGTGAGTATGAGAAGTTTTATTCATATAGATTGAATGATACCTAAATATAAACGAGTCTCGTTCTTTGTAAAAATACATAACTATTTGGCTAGTCAAGATCTTGTACTTATATGAGCTCGAATAAGACCTAATATAATGGGACTCACTCATTTTTTTATGCAAATATGTAACCATTCAACTAATTATGTTGTCTTGGTCGTATTATAATTTAGCAACATTACATCATGGTATAACTGTTTGAGTAATATTTTGTGGTCCGTCGTTTGCTGGTGAAATGTGACCTTCAAGTTTGAACAAGGGGGGCCAAAGGGGTAGGCCTTAGCTAGGGACAACTCAACATGCGACTTTGCGAAAGGTAGAAGAAAGACCAAATGAAACATCAGTAAGCTTCCCTTGAATTTCTTTGTTTATGATTATTAGTTAAGGTAACATAACATCATTAAGATTTGGAGGTTGATTAATACTAAGCTTTGCACATAATATAAGAATTTGGTAGAGTGGTACCATCTATGGACCAGACAGTCGGCCAAACCTGATGAGACCTGGATTATCTGCCCTCCCCATCTCATACCCTTCATATCCTCTCCTATTTTTGTGGTCACAGTTAAGTTACGTCAATATTTTATATTAATTTTGTTTATAGAAATAATAAGACAAAAAGTAATGAGAATATAAAATATTAACGTGGCATAATCGTAACCACAGAAATAAAAGAGAATGAAAAGGGTATGAAATAGGGAAGGGCAGTCAATTTAGGTCATGAGGGCGTAGGTGAACATAAAATAATAAATAATAATAATAATAAGTAACGTTGTACAGTTGATCGCTTGCAACCTAGGACAGCGCGGCCACGTGTAGAGATGAAGAAACAGATCTCTATTGAAAAAGGTATGGATCCACTAAATAATTGTTGCGCAAATTATAAATTGCATATGGTGATTGACTGATTGTATGTCAATGCAATAATTTTCATGTTTTAATGCCGTTTGTTTTGGAACTAGACTTAGCTGCTGAAAGATGAGCAACAACTACTGATGATCACCAATTATGATTGAACACGTGTTCAAATATTTGATTTTTTAATCAAAACTTAGACATTTGTCCAAGCGTGATTGGTGACTAGCTGCTGCTGATCTTTTCAGCAGCGAAGTTCTATCCTTTGTTTTGGGATAATACTTGGTTAGTGGCTAGTACTTACACGCCTCAAATCAAATTAAACCACGTGTTAGTTATAAACCGGCAACCGAAAACTGCATCTAAAAAATGAGTATTTAAAGAGATACTGCTATTGCCACTTAATAATACGGTCTAATTGTATTCTTCTTCACTCATAAGGTTTTAGGTTCGATTCTCACCAAAGGCGAATTTAAATCATATTATTGCTAGTCTATTGTAAGGCTAAATCCATACCCTCTCCCTTAGCATAAATAATATCGTTTGTTCAAAAAAAAAAAATTTGTGCTATTCACACACTTTTTTTTTACTTCATACACACCATTGTTAAGTTTTATTCATTGATCTTCTTTAATTCATTCAATCCAACAACTGAAAATTAAGAAAGATATATAAAAAGTAAAAATGAGTATGAGAATAGCATCATCCTATTTAAAGTATCTGCATCATTCAAAAGTGGTGGGGTGGTGGTGTTAAGGACGTGAAAAGAAAACCACATAGCAATTAGAACGAAATTATTGTATTGCCCATATACGTCAGCACACTCAACACATATTTGAAAGAAGGATTTGGATCCTCGCCGGATCCCTTCCCTGGGGATCTTAAGGATCAACGCACGTGGACCGTTGATAAAAAATCATGCGGTCACAATTTGTCCTTATTTATATTTTTTACACAAAACGAGACTGTTTTACTTTTAAAAATATAAAAATCATTTAATTGGGACCGCACGATTTTTGATCAACGATCTACGTGCGTTGATTCCTAGGATCCCAAGGGGATCCGGCAAGGATCCAAATGGAATATCGTTAAAGTGGAGTAAAAGTTGAGTTTCATATTGTAAATTAACGATACTTTTGTTTCAAGGAGGAGAAGTGGGATTAAGTTTGAATTTCATGAGCAAAGCCAAAAGTAAGACTCAACATAATAATCATGCAGTGTGATTCTCCCACTCCACTAGTATATTGTCTCCATTAAAGTGGGCTTTAATGCAGGACCTGTGTCTTGTATTGTGCGTAGCCTGTTTTCTTCGGCCTTTAAATACTTTAGTTTACAACGAGGGCCCAAACACTGGCCCAAAAATGGCTTGGACAAACGGCAAACCGGCCTTACTATTAACTAAACCTGCTTTATAAACACGGCTTGATAAACACGTGTTGATAGGTTTCCAAGAGCTGACTAATTCTGTATCGAATTCACTATTTATGAGATTCGAATATAAAACGTTTCACTTGCAACTTAGTACTACGGTCTAGTGTTATTCCTCTTCAGTTGTAAGTGAGAGGTCTTAGGTTCGTCAAAGGCGAATTTGAACTATATTATTGCTAGCCCATTGTGAGACTAAACTAACCATCTCCCCTTTATAGAGAGTATAATTGATATTTATTATTTTTAATCCCACAAATTATGGGTTATATTTGAAATCTCATTATTATAAACAAATACAAATTTCAATTTTTAATTTTTAATTTAAAAAATATAGTAACTTACACTATTACATTAATGTCAGGGACTTCGATAAAAAACTAAAAACAAATAAGGTTTCAATCAAAGAATATCGATAGTTACGATAGTCTCCTTAACATTAACTAGTTTCAATCAAATAAGGTTTCAATCAAAGAACATAGTAACTTACACTATTACACTAAAATCTTTAATATAGTAACTTACACTATTACATTAATGTCAAGTTTAACTAGTTTTTGTATAAATAATATTTAAATTGATCCACTTTTAAAAGAATCTCCTTAACATTTCTCATAGTAATTAGAATAGCAAACAATTTCTGATTTAACTAGTTTTTGTATGAATAATATTTAAACTAACGACTTAGAAGAATGGACCTCTAAAATCATCAGAGACATTATTAGATAAAAACGGAACGAGAGAAATCTAAATAATAAGTAGAAAAGAGAACGCAGCCGAAGTTTGGTAAAAATTTATTAGCAACGTGAAGGTTGAATTATTCATAACTCATGACACATGAAGTGCAAGTGGCTAGCTAGTTGAAATAGAAGAAGTTGGAATCCTACATTGTGGGTGAAAAGAAATATAATGGGGTTTAAATATGATTACCTCACTTTAACTAATATCGAGACATTTTGTAATAAAATCTCATATCTGATGGATTTGGCAGGTGATAATGTTGGGGAATCCCACATCGGTGGGTGAAAAGAAAAACAATTGGGTTTAAATATGATTACCCCACTCTAACTAATATCAAGATCTTTTGTGATAAAACCCCACACTTGACGAATTGGGCAGATGATCAAGTTGGGAATAATATCGATGTTGTTAGAGTGGACCCTGCAGGCCTGCCGATCCAAAAATCCAACAGAAGATTAGTGTGAAATAATAAACTTTAGAAGCACATCCTTCCTTTGGAAGGAGAGGACACTCAATGATGTCTTGCCGGAAGTGTGGACGCACAAATAAACTTGGTAAAGTTGGCTGTTTCCGGCCGAATCGTTGTTGCACTCTATCCCTGGGGTGTACCCAGCACCTTCTTTCATAGCTTCCACTATGCTCTCTATGCTGTAAAATTCATCGTTTGGCACGATTCCTGCATTCAACAGTTACATTGTTGAATTCATTAGTTTTGAGTGATATTATATGGGATTTACTTTGGGAGCGGTCCCTGATCAGCCTAGACTGAAACTTAATTTTTTTGAAGTTAGCTAACTAATTACCAGCTTTTTTTAGGATTTGTAGAAGGTTAACTTTTTTTTGAGTTTCAGGGCTGCTTCGAAGTATTCTTTCTGATCGAGCTCGGACTCGGAGCAGGTCCCGTGCTTTTCCCATTCATGTGACCAGAACCCGTAACCGTCGTTACTTGGGCATTTTAGTGATGGCCAATTCTTATCAAGACTGCTCAAAAGCTCTGAGATCTAATTTTGTTCAAAATAAATAGTCCATAGAATAATTAGAAAAAGAAAACACTCAACACGCAGACAAGCACAAAAAATAAAAAATAAAATGGAATAGAAAAACAGTATTGCATGATCACTGTGTAATCAGAATTTGTATTCGAAGCTCCCTATATGCATACATATTCATACAACTATATGAAAATCTTTTTTGCGATACTGTCTGCTTACATTGTTAGATTATATACACAGACCAGTGATTAGGTTGCTTAATTATTATGTACCTCAGATTTGTCGAAGACACTGTCGGGATCACAGTTAGAGACTTAGAGGGGTAGCCACCATCCTTGTAATTAGGCCATGGACCATGAATGCCAAAATCTGCTGTAGGCTTTCCTGACTTGGGATAGCAACAAGTAAAGTTTGTGGCGTCACAGTATGCTCCTGGCCACTGCATGATATATATAAAACATCATGAGGATTATATACAGTACTAATGTCATATAGAAAAATAAGATCGAAAAGAAGAAAAATATAATGTTCAGCTAGGTTTAGAAACTAAAGAACAGTTGCGTAAAATTTCCACTAGGGTTGAGAAACCGAAATACCGTTGGGTTTTGAGACCGAAGAAAAAGTAAGCTGAAGCTCATTGATAAAATTTTTACCACCTGTGCAAAATGGTTAAAAACACGAAAAATTAAGCTGAAGGTCATTGATAGAATTTTTACCACTTGTCCAAAAGGGTTAAAAACACCTAAAATACTTGCAAGAGAAACAAGGTTATTGTAGTATAATTGGCTCAAGTAAGGTCGTTCTCCATAGAGATTAATTTAAAAAGACTAAAGCAAAATCAATTCTCAATTAATTATTTAAAACAAAGTCTTTGAAAAAGGTGATTTAATGACCTAAATTAAGAAAAACGAATTTAATTAAAAATATTACTTAAACATTGCAACTTTAAAAAAAGAGAAAGAGAATTCAAAGTGAGAAAGTAATATGGTTCCGCCATCCTCTTAACAATCATATGTAGTTTTATCAATTACTTATGAATTACACATGCAACTTTGAATGTTAGGTTTTCCTGATGCATATTCTACTCGTGGTATTCAAGCTAGAACGTATATCAAACATGCAATCCGTATGTGGTATTCAGATCAAATTGCATCCGATTCTTATCTAAACATCCTAATGGTCGCGAATCATTAAGACACAAAGACAGTTTAAGCACAGTGATTAATAATTCAAAGTATACATGCATAATATCATAAGCAATTAAATAAAAACTACATATTTATGCTAAGGCTCAAGGCATCACCCTAGCAATATTCATAATTAAAATCAACATAATTGTATTAAACTAGAAAAAGTATGGAAACACCTTGTAGAATAAAGTCTGAAAATCTCTAAACTTTGCCCAAAATCTTCTCTTCAAAAATTGCAAGCGTTCTACTCCCCAAAACCCTAGGTCTGCCAAAAGGCTTATTTATACTACTCTAAATAAAATCTTCCTAATAATAGGTCTTAGAATAAGACTAGGAAACTAAATAAATTAAAATAAAATAGGAAATATAATCCTAAATTGACTTAGTAAATTCGCCTAGAAATATGCACATGCACGTTTTGGACCCAAATCAGCTCCGAAACTGACCCAAAATAGCTGGATTTAAAGCCTGGACTATTTTGAACACTTCCCCAGAAAGCCACGAACCTATCTGAGGTCAACTTGGGCTCCAAAAACGCAATTTAAACCCAAAAATGTCACTTTCCAGCAACGCACACTGCTCCTTCATTTGATCGCCAGAAAATAACCGTTTGGTAGAAAAATCCCAAATTTTGATACAAACAAGCCAAGAGACATACGAACGTCGTCCAATTTGAATCACTCCAAAATTCGTCCGTTTGGTTATGTTTTTCTCAAGAGGAAGTTGAATGTCCTATATTGAGAAAATAAAGCAAAGTATCAAAATTCTATCAAAATAATTACCAAATTATACTAAGAATAGAGTAAAATATATAATATAATATTGACTCATCAATATGTTGATGTACATTCACTAAAATTAGGAAATTTTGGGATGGGCGTTACAGCTAGGAGCTAGCTGTAGCAAAAACACACCTGTTGAACAAAGTAGAAGAAATCGAAGTCCGGGGAAACACAAGGAACCGAGAGGTAATGAGTGATCAAACGCTTGATCAAGATCAAAGTACTGCTGTATCACATTGTTTCTTTTCTTTTTTCTGCAGAAGTAGGTTTTTTTTCTTTTCTTTTTTTGGGGGGTGGGGAGCTATATTACAATGACAATATGCCTAGCTGAGATGTCTGTATAAATAAGGAAAAAGACAGGGTAAATGGAATATCTCCTGAAAAGCGTATGCGGATGACATCATAGCTTATGAAAACCTGTAATCCATCATTTTCGTGTTTAATGTGATCGCACACAACTTTTTTTTCTTTGCTCCTTCGTTCTTTCCAACTACTTATTTACCTTGAAATAATTTAATCCGTTTACTTAACCATTAGTTACATTAAATCTAACCTTACTTTGTCTTTTAATTAGCTTAAGATCCCATCTCCATGAACTGTTAACCAATATAAACCAGAACGAAGATATCCCGTAGAAGAGTGTAGAAGAAGACAGAGAGAGAAAGAGAAGGCTATAGAGGAAAATTAATGAGTTGAAGTACATATATTTTCTTGATAGAAAGATACAACAATGATTAACCTTTATAAAGGTAATTTGTACAGCTAATCTCTATAATCTTATCACTTAGCAGATTCTAACAATCCTAACTAACTCTTTTGCTTATCAAGGGACAAGTTTATCAATCCACACCATCCATACACTCTATTCCCTAACATGAACAAGTAGAGGATATATATCCATTAACTCGTTGATTGAGTGACTAATTAAGTTAATCTAACTAATGATTTTCCACATTTCATATTTCATATAAATTAAGAAATGCAAGTCTGGAAGCAACGTTGGATAGATGTATGTCATGGGAAGGAAGTGGCCGGTGGATTAGTTTTTAAGTAATTAATTAATAAGATGGAGCGCTAGGTCAGATAGCTAGCTTTTCCAGGCCAATCTTAAATGAAGTTAGCTGGTTTATACTTGCTAGATCAGGCTTATTGGTGTTGCTTGCAAGTCATTTTTGCTTACGGATGCGACTCAATCTCATGGGGAGCAAAAATATGGGTTTGTATTATACCTACCAGCTGAATTACACATTTTCAAATTAAATTCATTTTAGCGTCAAGCCACACTAGATCAGATGGTGTCAAGGCTTTCCAATGGAGATGACCCTTAATTTTTGGTTGGATTTCTTTGAGTTAAAAGTAAGCACTGCACGATACACACGTGTTTGGTAGGGCTTTCAATAGAAATGGTGCTTCATTATTAACTATACATGCATGTCAAGCACTCATGATCCTTCTATTTATTTGATAATAGTTAGAATATTAATCAATTTTTGATTTAATTAGCTTCTGTATGATAATCTATAAACTGGCCACTTAGGATAATAGACAGCTAAAATCATCAAGGGCATTACTGGATGAAAACGGAACAAGACAAAGTTAAATATAAAGAAAAAAAGAGAACGTAGCCAAAAGTGTGGTTAAAATTTATTAGCAATCTGAAAGTGTTAGGATGCCACATGGCATCATCTGTGATTGACAAGTGTACGGTGGATATTAATTAGTTAGAGCTTGTTAGAGGGAGAAGTCGGTTAGAAGTGAAAAGGTTAGTACTAATAGAGGCTTGTAAAGGAAGATAAGTGTGAATGAAATTGTATTGTTGTTGGTCTCTGTGTATAATCGTAGAAGACGTAGGGTAGGTTCTAACAGAAAGTTCATCAATTAGTCATGACCATGGTCTCAAATGCCGATATTATTGGCGATATTTTGTCGATAATATCGGTTTTTCGGGTTAACGATATTTTAATGCTTATCCAATGAGATTTCGTCAAAATATCAATAATATCGCTATATTTCCGAAATTATCGCAATATCTTGGATCTGTGCCAATCGGAGAAGAACGCCGGAGATGGATCTGTGCAAACCCGAGCCGATTTCGTCCCAAAAACCTTGCAAAAACACAATTTTGAACTTAAATTTCACATAGAAGCTTCAATGTGGAACAGAAAGAGGTAAACTGAAGCTTACCTAACTGGGTAAATTTAAGAAACTCGCTGGAGTTCCTGCGTTCGCCGAGTTGCAGAGACGAGAAGGAGAGGGAGAAAGACGAGGTTGCTGATGACGATGGGTGTCTTCCTGAAGCAAGTGCGATGGTGTGCGTGTGTGTATGTGGGTCTCGGACTCGGTGCAGAGAGAAAGGAGAGTTTCGAGAGACGACGCCGACGCCGACGAGGCTAAGGGAGAAGAGAGATCGACAGATCTCTGTGCGTGTGTGTGGGAGAGAAGGGAGAGAAGAGAGAAGAAGGATCGAGAGAGAGAGACTGAGGAGTCTCTGTCTGCGTGCGTGTGTTGTGTGTAATCTAGGGAGAAGGGAGAGAAGATAGAAGAAGGATCGAGAGAGAGAGAGACTGAGGAGTCTCTGTCTGCGTGCGTGTGTTGTGTGCGTGTGTAATCTAATCAGAACATGTGTGCATGTGTGGTGGCATGTCTCTGTGTGTGTGGTTGGGTCACCTCAAATCAGTTAAGTAAACATCCTTTAAATCCATCATGTTTGCTAGCTCACTATATAATCAACTTAAATCAGTTAAATCCATCATGCAATGCATTTCCTTCCAATTTTTTGTGATAAACTAATAGATAATTGACTAAATAAACATCCTGCAAAGTTTCAATAAAAATTTCCAAGTTTTTCTTACAATTTTCGTGGTTTCCATATTATTTTTATCGATATCGATAATATCCCAATATTTCCATCAATATTTCCGTGTTTTTGGACTACCGATATTTCCGATATCATCGATATTTAATACCTTGGTCATGACTCATGACACATGAAGTGGCTAGCTAGTTGAAAGCAACATCGGTAGCCAAAGATACATACAAGTAACAAGTTACAAAGTAAAAGGTTATTGTGAAAGAATTACAACAATGAGTTAATTAAAATTTAGGGAACTGAACTTTGGAAGCACATCGTCCCTTTGGAAGGAGAGGACACGCGATGATGTCTTGGCCGGAAGTGTCGACGCACAAATAAACTTGGTAAAGTTGGCTGTTTCCGGCCGAATCCTTGTTGCACTCTATCCCTGGGGTGTGCCCAACACCTTCTTTTATAGCTTCCACTATGCTCTCTAGGTTGTAAAGTTCATCATTTGGCACGATTCCTGCATTCAACAGTTACATTTAAATGTTGATTCATTAGTTTTAAGTGCTATTATGGGATTTACTTTGGGAGCGGCCCCTGGCCAGCTCAAACTTTAGACAGAAACTTAATTTTTTGGAATTTGCTAATGAATTACCAGCATTTTTTAGGATTTGTAGAAGGTTAACTTTTTCTCTGAGTTTGAGGGCTGCTTCGAAGTACTCTTTCTGATCGAGCTCGGACTCGGAGCAAGTCCCGTGCTTTTCCCATTCATGTGACCAGAACCTGTAACCGTTGCTACTTGGGCAGCTCAGTGATGGCCAGTTCTTATTAAGACTGGTCATCAGCTCTGAGATCTAATTTTGTACAAAATAAATAGTCCATGAAAATGGAATAATTAGTTAAAGAAGACACTCAAAACACACACAAATAAAAATATTTTTTTTAATTCAAAATGGTTTTTAAGATTGACATGACTTCTCATGTTTTGGTCACTGAGATTAGCATAACTCTTCATTTTTTGGTTCATTGAGATTTAAAATCGATAGAAGTGATCATTAAGTTTGTTCACCATCAATCATTTTGTTATTGCGTAAAAATCTCCGTAAAATAGGAAAATTGACAAAGATACCCTCATTTTTATAAATTATTTGGCCCATAGTTTATTAAATTGAGAGTATTTTTATCATTTTGGTCCTTATTTAAGGAGATCTTTCACAAAAGAACCATAATGATTGACGTGGACCAAATCAGAGACCACTTTTATCAATTTCAAATCTCATAAACCAAAGTAAAGAGTTATGGCAATCTCAATGACCATTTTAGCTAAAAAGCCAAAGAAAAAAAATAGAGTATGAAAACATTATGATCATTGCGTAGTCTCAGTTTGCATTTGAAGCTCCCTATATGCATACATATTCATATCTATATAGGTGTATGTATATTTTAAAACTATGAAAATCTTATTTGCGATACTGTTTGCTTACATTATTGGATACACAGACCATTGATTAGGTTGCTTAAAAATATACCTGAGATTTGTCGAAGACGCTGTCGGGATCACACTTAGAGGGGTAGCCACCATCCTTATAATTAGGCCATAGGCCATGAATGCCAAAATCTGCTGTAGGCTTTCCTGACTTGGGATAGCAACAAGTATGCTTTGTGTCACAGTATGCTCCTGGCCACTGCATGATATAAAACATCATGAGGATTATAGTACTAGCTATAATGTGATATAGAAAAAAGAGATTTGAAAAGCTGATAGTGTTAGTGGTTAGATGTTAGATGTTACATTAGGAAACAAACATGGTTCAAACCACAATAAAATGTGAGGGCACAACTCATTTCCATTACTGTGGTAAAAGACCACTTGCTTATGCAAAAATAAGATCGAAGAGAGAAGAAAAATAAAATGTTTAGATAGGTTTAGAAACTAAAGAACAGTTGCGTAAAATTTCCACTAGGGTTTAGAAACTAAAAAACCGTTTGGTTTGTAGTTATTGGGTGGGCTAAATAAAATAGATACTAAAAAAATAAATTAAAGGATTCATTGAGATTCTCAAATTTTGAAGATACTTTTTTGAATGAGCCGAGCCACTAGGATGAAACTAAAAGAGTTTCGCATTATGAACTTTATACCGTGCACATCACTTAGATGGGCTATAGAAAGTAACATAAGAGGAAATAAAGTATGAAAAAAAATATAGAAGAAAATGAAAGAGGATCATATTCTATTTGGGGCGGGTCATCACAGCAAGCTGAAGCAAAAACACACCTGCTGAACAAAGTAGAAGAAATCGAAGTCCTGAGAAACACAAAGAACCGAGAGGTACTGAATGATCAAAAGCTTGATCAAGATCAAAGTATTGCTGTATCTCATTGTCTCTTTTTTTGTTTTTTTTCTGATGAAATAGGTTTCTTTTTTTTTAGGAATGACAATATGGCTAGCTGAAAGGTCTGTATTTAATAGGGAAGGAGAGAGGGAATATGGAGTATCCCGGAAAGCATATGCTGATCACCAATAGCTTATAAATCTGTGCAATCCATCATTTGCTTATCTCCTTCTTTCTTTCCACCCTCAATTTATTTATTTTGTAATAATTTAATCCAGTTAATTTCTCATTAGATACATTAAATCTTAAGTCTAATTTTAATTTGTCTTTTAATTAGCTTAAGATTCCACGTCTCCATGGACAAGTACAGGATATGTATATCCATTAACTCGTTGATAGAGTAACTAATTAATTTAATCTAACTAGTTATTTTCCACATTTCATTTCATATTTCATATAAATTATAAGAATTGCAAATCTGGAAGCAACTGTGGATCGATGTATGTCTTGGAAGGAAGTGGCCGGTGGATTAGTCTTTAAGTAATTAACTAATAAGATGGAGCGCAAAGTCGGATAGGTAGCTTTTCCAGGCCAATCTGAAAAGAAGTTAGCTCGTTTATGCTTGCTAGATCAGGCTTATTTGTGTCGCGTGCAAGTCATTTAATCTGCTTACAGACACGACTCATGGGGAGCAAAAATATGGGTTTGTATTATATACCTACCTGTGTTACACATTTTCAAATGAAATTCATTTTAGCATCAAGCTATACTGGATCTGATACCCCTCCCATCCCCTCCCGTCCCCTATTTTCTCAATATCTCCTTTATCTTTTTCTCTATAAAGAAAGTCACACAAGAAGTTGACGTGGCTTAATTGTGACCATTCAAATAGGAGGGAATGTGAGGAGCAAATCTGAAGGGGAGAAAATCCTACTCCCTAGATCAGATGGTGTCAAGTGTTCTTTTTTATACTCCTTGTGGAAAAAATGGTATCCAACCAACCGATCATGTGTCTGTGAGACACCACACACAAAATCAACATTTCGTGTATATATATATATTTTGTGTTATTCAAACGCGCTATGCTCACATCATGTTGGATGCGGTAGGCCGTACACAAGAATTTCTCCTATTATAATCACGTTTATCGACTAAGATATGGCTCATGCATGTCATGTCGCGTTGGATAACATCCCATCATGTACACTTGCTACCACCAAACGAAGTAACGAATATATGGACTTGGCCATATCATGAAGACCTTTTATCTAAAACCTTCCATTGTAAAAGGAACTTGCATTAGTGCCACGAATACGTACGAAAACCATAAGATAATTTCATAAACGTGGTTGATGGACCCCTCGATCAGCAATATATGGTGGTTGAATCCTTAAACTCAATATGATTTGGAAACTTGCTACAAAATTATATCAACGTATACAAAAGTGACGTGTAACTGGAAAGTGTTTATATCTCAGATAACGATGTGATCTACTCCTCAGATAATAACATATACTTCTTCTAATTAAGTATCCCTAAACTTCTATTAAGTAGTTAGCCGGTGAGCAGCTTCCATGACAAACACATTTCACCAGTTTTCTAGTACACGATTTGGCTTAAGATAGATCTCTTCTTCTGTATGGGTTCTTTTTTAAAGTTGTATAAATAAGCCATTCAATTTGATCTCTGCAACGCAGACGGTACTCCAAACGAAATCGAAATCTTACAACAAATATTGTTCAATTTTCAATTAAATAGATTATTAATACGAACTTGCTGGTGTTGAAATTTAAAAGCATGCCATGTGCACTAGTTTTATACATGACCCAATAACTCACCAAAACACTCTAACCCAAAATCAATCGATCTTGGCCGGTGAAAAATCGAAGGACAATTTTCAACAAGGCTCTCCTCATCAATGAAATCTAATGACTGTTGAGCTTTTATTTAGGATTGTTTATTAATATATACTCCACAATTTGTTGAAACAATCAAAATAGAAATTCTTTAAGGGTAATGCTAAGGAGGCTAAATTTGTAAACAAAATTTACAAACTAAAAAATGTGTTACCAATATTTTCAGATTCTCAAAACCACCGACTCCATCACTACACGGTGGCCGATGGCTGATTGTTGAGATCCTTTGCTTTATTTTAGACTTCTCGCACTTTTTTGACATCAAAATATTCATCGTTTTACTTTTGTTCTTTTCTTTTGTATTATGTTCAAATCCGCTTGGGAATTCTGGATTGGCCTCGGCATACTTCTCATATCGAGAATTGGACTCAGACAATATAAGAACAAAACCCTAATACAATTTGGAGAAACTTAGAGGTTCCGCAACCAGTGGAATAAGCCTTGATAACCCTGTAGTTCAATTTTATGGTTATGGATAATAAACTTCTAATACAGTTTCGAAATCATTATTAACAAACAATTAGGAATACTAATACATTTCAAGAAACCTTGAGAATAAGGCTTATTGAAAAACAATGTCGAGGCAAACACTCTCGCCTCTCCAAGGGCTCGGATAATCCGAAGAACACAATGGAGTCACAGGCGACGGTGTGGGGGGTATTGTGGGTGGTTGTGGAATTTATTGTTTTGGAAGGTGGGATGGATTTAACAAACGGAAGGGCAAAGATGAAATTGTTGAGAGACATTTTAGTTCTAGGGTGTATTCAACAAATTAACAGTGGTAATAAAACAACCCTTTATTTATTAAAATAAAGGTGTAAAAAATCTAGAAGGATGTAATATTATCAATCCATGTTGGTGAGTAATTTTTTTTTTGGCTTAATTAAAAGTCTTATGATGATAGGGTCTGGAGAGGCTATGGGGAATTTCATCCTACCTGTGGCCATACTCAATAAATGGAGTGAACCCAGTTGCATCTTTCACTGCCCCCTTGATGTTCTGTAGGGTGTATGAGTCCCCATTTTGCTGTATACCTGTAACATATAACATTATATATGTTTAATAAATTTGGATCGACGAACACAGCAAGGAATTAACATCAATAGTTACTGAAATCAGTGGGCTCAATATAAGGTGACTGGTGATTACAACATCTACCAACTAATAATCGTGTTTAATAACTGTTACGCATTGATAATTTGATGAGATTAGTTTCTTAATTTATTTATTAATTACCTGCACTTTCGAGGGCTTGGAGGAGGTTTATTTTCTTTTTGAGGTTAAGAGCAGCTGCAAAGTAAATGACAGACTCTGAGCAGGTGCCATGTTTCTCCCATTCATGTGTCCAGAACGCTATGCCATTGCCGCTTGGGCAAGCTAATGTTGGCCATTCTTTTTGCATGCTGCTTCTTAGATCTGAAACCTGTGACATCATTTTCCATGATAGGATTTAGTGGCATCTAAAGGTTGATAACATTCGTTAATATTATGAGCTATATATATATATATATTATAATCATAAATTCTTAATTTGTCAACAACAGAATATTAAAGTAGCATGAAAAAAACAGAATAAAGTATAAAAAGGCCGAAGGGGCCATTGCCTGCACGCAGGGGGTGTGAGATGTGACACCAAGCGTCCCGCCACAAAACCAAGCTTACACGAGATCACCAGGAGTCATTCGTTACATACAATTATGTTTTTATGTTTCTCATACATCACTAGTTACATGATGGGAGAGAAATACATGATTATACACAACTATTGAGAATACAGGTTTTCTCCATGCTTGCTTGTGGAGGACTTAGTTCTTAACACCAATGAGGCGTGTGACCATTTTGTTACAATTTTGTCCAAGTTCATTACTGTAAAACTCATTTTTAACAGATTTTGTAACTGGAAAGTGTTTATATCTCAGATAACGATGTGATCTACCTAGACCTCAAGATAATAACATATACTTCTTCTAATTAAGTATCCCTAAACTTCTTCTACGTAGTTAGCCGGTGCGCAGCTTCCATGACAAACACATTTCACCAGTTTTCTAGTACAAGATTTGGCTTAAGATAGATCTCTTCTTCTGTATGGGTTTTTTTTAAAGTTGTATAAATAAGCCATTCAATTTGATCTCTGCAACGCAGACGGTACTCCAAACGAAATCGAAATCTTACAACAAATATTGTTCTTTTTTCAATAAATAAATAAATAGATTATTAATGCGAACTGCTGGTGTTGAAATTTAAAACCATGCCATGTGCACTAGTTTTATACATGGCCCAATAACTCACCAAAACACTCTAACCCAAAATCAATCGATCTTGGCCGGTGAAAATTCGAAGGACAATTTCAACAAGACTCTCCTCATCAATGACATCTAATGACTGTTGAGCTTTTATTTAGGATTGTTTATTAATATATACTCCACAATTTGTTGAAACAATCAAAATAGAAATTCTTTAAGGGTAATGCTAAGGAGGCTAAATTTGTAAACAAAATTTGCAAACCAAATAATACGTCACCAATATTTTCAGATTCTCAAAACCACCAACTCCTTCACCTGGCCGATGGCTGATTGTTGAGACTTGAGATCCTTTGCTTTATTTTAGACTGCTCGCATTTTTTCAACATCAAAATATTCATCGTTGTACTTTTGTTTTGTTTTTTTTTTTTTTTTTGGTATTATATTCATATCCGCTTGGGAATTCTGGATTGGCCTCGGCATAGTTCTCATATCGAGAATTGGACTCGGACAATATAAGAACAAAACCCTAATACAATTTGGAGAAACTTAGAGGTTATGCAACCTGTGGAATAAGCCTTGATAACCCTGTTATTCAACTTATAGTTATGGATAATAAACTTCTAATACAGTTTCGAAATCATTATGAAGAAAACAATTAGGAATACTAATACAGTTTCAAGAAAGGCCTATTTAAAAACAAAGCCGAGGCAAACACTCTCGCCTCTCCAAGGGTCCGGATAATACGAAGAACACAATGGAGTCACAGGCGACGGTGACACAATGGAGTCACAGGCGACGGTGCGGGGGTATTGTGGGATTTATTGTTTTGTAAGGTGGGGTGGCTTTAACAAACGGAAGGGCAAAGATGAAATTGTTGAGAGACATTTTAGTTGTAGGTGTATTCAACAAATTAACAGTGGTAATAAAACAACCCTTTATTTATTAAAAAATGTAAAAAATCTAAAGGGATGTAATATTATCAATCCATGTTGGTGAGTAATTTTTTTTTTTTTTTTGGGCTTAATTAAAAGTCCGATGGTGATAGGAAAGATAGCTCCTAGGGTTTAAAATATAAAAAATAAAAAAATAAACCTAGTATTTAAGTCCATGTGGTAAAGTCGGTTAGGATTTATGTCCAAAATTGAAAATTCCGTCAACTATTTTGTTAATTATTGGTACATGAGTTAGCTAACAATTAACGTAGAGTTCCGTTTTAGCCTAATATATGTGGCTCATATGCTAATAATTAACAGAAAAGTTAATGGAATTTTCAATTTTGGGCATAAGTCCTAATAGATTTTATGATAAACCTGATCCCGATATCCTCCAAACACTAGGGTAGGCACGTGCTGGCCGACACCCGAAGGTGATGAAGCCATGCTAACATGCATGAGAACTATGAAGAAAGAACGAACATAAATAAAACTCGAAAATTTAACTATAATGAATATGCAATTGTGGAACGTGTTCAGAGCATACAACTAAACTAGAACATTGAAGAAAGAATAATATACAAATGTACGAACAAAAGAATGGGTCCTACACCGAGATGACTTGAAGCTACCGATGCGGGAGTGCCTTGACATCGAGATTGTACGCCCCAATTCTAAGTCTGAAGGGGACGCAAAACAAAACATGAGTGGACCAAGTTTATATATATGTAATACTAAAACAGTTATTCTTCAACATACTAACCCCTAGTTTAGAAAACTCATATAGCATAAGTAGTAATAGGTTTTCCGAAAACCCTAGCATGCCATAAAACCTTTCATAAAACATATATCATATATAGTGTGCTTAATAGTGGTATCAAAATCGCTTGAAGACCCTACATCACCCAACCAAAGCCATATATAAATATTTCTGGCCAAAGCCATCTATTAACACTTGGCTGAAGCCATATATAAGTATCTTCCGGCCGAAGCCATCTACAAACGCCCGGCCGAAGCCATATATAAGTATCTTAAGACCAAAGCCATATATAAGTATCTTTCGCCTGTAGGCACATAGTATGAGTAACCACTGAATACGCACATAAAATCATGAACATAATCTTTCCCAAATGTATCTCATCGGAGCTCAATAGCTCAAACATTATATCATAAATCATGTTCATAAGTATATAATCATAAATATATTTCAAAGAACGTAAATCTGATAAAGCATAAATCCAATTTACTCATAAATGTTTCATAAAACGTAGTCATAAAATCATGCTTTCATGTATGCATTTCTAATAATAAATTCATGCATTTTGGAAGGGGTCCACTCATCTTACTCTGTTGTCGAAAAGCTGTGCAAACAAGAGAGGACGGGAACGTCACTAACAAACGCACCTAAGCACATAAAATGACCAATTAATAAAACTTTACTAAAACGATTGAATTTGGGAAAACAGAGCGCGGATTTGGAATCAGGATGTCGAAATTAGTTTAGGAGGGGTCCAAGCATATTTTGTAAAAGTCAACACAAAATATTCTAGGAATCCAGGAATATTCCTTGACATAATATTCCCTAACAGAATATTAGCTCCATTTCACAACAATCACAAGCATGCCATATATGGATTTGAAGCTACGGAGGAGAGGAAGAGAAATATACCAATGTTTGGTCCAGCCGTGGTCGGAAAATGGCCTGGAAGTCACGGCATTCCTCGTCGGAATCTGGGAAAGTCTCCCAGAGGTGTTTTCAAGCCAAACCTTCACTAAAAACGAGTATATAACTTAGAAATCGAAGGAACAACCATTTGAGACAGAGAAGGTGACTCTGAGGCTCTCCTAATGTGAAAAAGGTGGAACTCGCCAGTTTTGTCGACCTACGGTGGTGGTGATAGAGGTCTCGGTGTCTGCACTTGCAGAGGAGGAAAAGGGACGAGAGAGGTGAAGACGTCCAAAATAGGCGAGGGAGATCAGAAAGAGAGAGAGAGAGAGAGAGAGAGAGAGAGAGAGAGAGAGAGAGAGAGAGGGTTGGTGCATGTGGGTGTGCTGCTTGGGGAAATAAAAGGTACAGAGAGAGAGTATGTGAGGGGGAGAGATGAGAGAGAGAGGTCCGAGAGTTATACACGGGAAAGAGAAGGGAGAGAAGAAGGGAGAGAGGGTCGGGGGACCAAAAAGGAAAGTGGGCCCCACATGGCACACCAAACAAGATCCAAAAAGCAACAATTTCAAAATATCTCCCAATCAAAGTGAAATTACAAAATTGCCCTTTCGATTCATAAAATATGGGATGGATCATTACATTTTACCACAGGGACTAAATCCTTGTTTTTTTTTATTTTTTATTTTAAGGGGGACAACTGGTGGTAAGCCAATATTATCCACCATTTCCGGGCGCGGAGAGGCTATGAGGAATTTCACTCTACTCGTGGCCACAATCAAGCAAACTCACTAGTTCGGAGCATCGAACACGGAACCTAGGCGCAGTCTGCACCATTACCAATGGGCCACTTGATGTGGTTCATGTAGGTGAGTATTTAAAAAAATTAAGTTCTAAATAGTCTGGACTCAAGAACTTCGTACATCAAAATATATTGTATTTTGCATAAACACACTTATCATAAATGGGTTATTAAAAACGGGACTACATCCAGAATTCATGATTAGTGAATGATGGTTACATGAAAATTTAGACAAAGCTGATGCTGTGGTCTGAGCTAGCGAGTCATCTTTCTACATTTCTAAAAAGTTGGGAATTCAATTTGTGCACCGCACTTTCCATGGGGGAAGACAGGACACTCAATGAGGTCAGAACCAGAAGTGTCCACGCACAAGTAAACCTGATAAAGTTGGCTGTTACCAGATTCATCCACATTGCACTCAATAAATGGAGTGAACCCAGTTGCATCTTTCACTGCCCCCTTGATGTTCTGTAGGGTGTATGAGTCCCCATTTGGCTTTATACCTGTAACATATAACATTATATATGTTTAATAAATGTGGATCGACGAACACAGCAAGGAATTAACATCAATAGTTACTGAAATTAGTGGGCTCAATATGAGGTGACTAGTGATTACAACATCTACCAACTAATAATCGTGTGTAATAACTGTTACGCATTGATAATTTGATCTGATTAGTTTCATAATTTATTTATTAATTACCTGCACTTTCGAGGGCTTGGAGGAGGTTTATTTTCTTTTTGAGGTTAAGAGCAGCTGCAAAGTAACCGTGTTGGTCAATGAACGACTCTGAGCAAGTGCCATGTTTCTCCCATTCATGTGTCCAGAACGTTATGCCATTGCCGCTTGGGCAAGCTAATGTTGGCCATTCTTTTTGCATGCTGCTTCTTAGATCTGAAATCTGTGACATCATTTTCCATGATAGAATTTAGTGGCATCTAAAGGTTGATAACGTTCGTTAATTATCAAGGGAAGAGGATCCTCTCTAAATCCACTTTGTGGGAATGCTAAGAATCCCCACATTCTAACCGTTCATCGTGCGGTCAGTTTTTGTCATATACTATTTGAGTTTAATTTTAAATAAAAAAGTCAGATAATTTCTGACCGCACGATACACGATGAATGACTAAGATATGAAGATCCCTATTCCATTATCAAGAGCTATATATATTATTATAATTATAAATTCTTAATTTGTCAACAACAGAAGATTAAAGTAGTAAGAAAAAAACAGAATAAAGGATAAAAAGGCCAAATCTTAATTTGTCAACAACAGAAGATTAAAGCAGTATGAAAAAAGAAAAAAAACAGAACAAAGGATAAGAAGGCCAAAAGAGCCATTGCTAGCACGCAGGGGGTGTGAGATGTGACATCAAACGTCACGCCACAAAACCAAGCTTGCAATTGCCAGGAGTCATTCGATACATACAATTATGTGTTTATATTTCTCATACATCACTCGTTACATGATGAGAGATATATACATAATTATACACAACTAGTGGGAGTACATGCTTTCTCCATGCTTGCTTGTGGAGAACTTGTTCTTTACACCAATCAGGCGTGTGACAATTTTGTTACAATTTTGTCCAAGTTTAAAACTGTAAAACTCATTTTAACAAATTTTGAATAAATGATAGATGATTTTTATGCGAAAATGCCTAAATGTAGCAGATTTTGCATTAGATGGCCGGCCTTAAATGTAAAAAGAAATATAAGATCGATGTTCTTTATGCCAAAGGACACTTTCAAGATTCAATTAAAATACCTCAGATTGATCAAAGGGGTTGTTAGGATCGCAGTTTGAGGGGTATGAACCGTCCTTGTTATTCGGCCAAAGCCCATGAATACCAAAATCAGCTGCAGGCTTCCCTGTTGTTGGATAGCAGCAACTTTTCTTTGTGTCACAATACGATCCCGGCCACTGCATTACTCAACAAAAAAACACAACCATAACAAGGTAATCATAAGAACTAACAGTCACATAGGTCAAGGGTTTGATTCCATCCGACGTAACATAAGATAAAACATCTCACTCACCTGCTGGACAAAGTAGAAGAAATCAAATTGTTCTGCAACACAAACAACTGAAAGACATCCTATCAGTAAAAGCTTGACAAAAGTTGAAGGGTTGGTCTTCATCCTTCTCACTCACACTCTCTCTCTCTAGATTTCTCTCTCTTGGTTATGGCCTTTGACTCTTGAGACTGGTTAATTTGGAGAGTAATGATAGTGTATATGAAAGGGAGGTGACGAGCCTTATTTATAGGCAGAAATATGGAAAGGTAGAGGGGCCGAATATCCAGCCTTATATGCTTTCATTACCAAATTTTATGAGTCCACAGGATTATTTATGTGTGTAACCGTTGCACGATGATAGATATATGTCGGCTCACCTTTTCTTTATACAGAATTTTTCCTTTCATATTTGTGGGATTTTTTTCCTGTCACATTCACTATTTTTCTTAATTTTGTTTGTTTGTCCAACTAATCGAAATTAGCCATTAATTAATTTAAATCTCAACGCGGGATTCTTCTGTGATTTTGGCAGATTGTGTTAAGCTTTTTAGCTAAGGTTTGACACATGTGTAAACAATTTTTATCATTTTTTTCCATTTAATACGAGACAATATGGTGCATAATGTATGATATGAGAGATTTTTCAGTGTGCCAAAAATATAGAGCGGTACGTCATATGTCATTGTATAAGTGGAGGGAAGATTTTTTTTAAGCGTTCTTGCACTTGTATAATTATGATGTATGTATTTGTGTTCCATTGAAAAATCTCTCGTATGACACACACTTATTGGCCATATTTGTGACTTCCTGCGACCTTTGGAAGTTACCTCAATTAATAAATAAATGTTAGGAATATTGTAAGGAGTGAGGATCTTGGGGATCCTCAAATCACATTCATTCATTGTACATCGTGCGATTAGATATCAATGTAAAAAAATTTATTTAAAATTGAATATAAACAGTACCTGATGAAAATTGACCGCACGATGCACGATGAACGAATATGATTAGAGAATTTCCAAGATCCTCACAAAGAGGATTCGGCAAGAATCCTCTCTCCATTGTAAGCATCTCTTTGTACTTGCACCAATTATTTGATGGATTAGCCTTCCAAGTTAGGTAGATAAAGTAATGCTTTCACACTTTATTTATATTGTATCAAATAAAACAAATATAAATCATGTGGTTGTAACTTGTAACATGCATGTATGCATATATAAATGTGGTCACCAATAGCAATAATATCGGTGAAATAGCGTGCCGTGATTTCCATACGTGCTTAATGCTTTCATACTGAAAACTTGGCATATATTGATCAAGAGGATATTCTCTCCTCATTTTAGCAATTTTCATTTTGTATATTGGCATTAGCTGAATCTTTTTCTTACAAAATAGATTCACAAAATACTTTTACAACAGTCCAAAACATAACAACAAAGTTACGTTACCACAATTGGATGAATCACAACTCATTGTCAAACTTATTACAAATATATAGTGTTATCGTCTCTACAAATCGAACATGATACTTACTCTAAGTGGAGCAAACTATCATGGTACAAACAAGTTGATGACAATATTTGATCTTTAAACAACTAAGTACAATGATCCAAGGAGTTCCACTGTTCCACTATTTCTTGTCATAATTGTCCACATGTTAGGCAGCTCAGGTTTGAATTTTTGTCATTTGTGATGAGAAGATGTGAAAGCATTGCCCCTATATCAGAAAGTTAAAAAAAAAGGAACTTTAACGAAAAGCACCTGGTACTGTTCACTTTAACGAAAAACCACATTTTTACACTAAAAAGTCAATCCTGGTACTATTCACTTTACCCTTTATTTTGTCCTTATCATTAAAACTCAAAGTTTTCAAGCCCTTTTCATTAGTTTTCCTTAAAAAAAAATATTCCAATAGCAAAATAAGAAGTTCGAAAAACTTTCCCAAATTTTAATTTATTTTGCGATGAAACCTAAATTTCTTTCTTATTACCTTTAAATTATTAGAACTCAAATAGTGCCAAGAGTCGAGATAAATTGTCAAGAACTCATGTCTCTGTTCAAATTACAAATTATATGTCTACACTGTGAAGAACGTAATCATTACAATTTATGAATATATTTGTGCGTATTTGTGATTGTTTTATAGGATTTTTCGTTTAACATCTGAACCTGCCTCCTAAAATGATTGCCGACGTCCTTTTTCTTTCTTTCCAATGATAATCTAGTGGACAAGAATTTTGACAGTGTGTGCTTTGTTAGTGTAGAGCAATTTAATTACATGCGTAATTACATTACGATGACAGCAAAATTTTACTATGAGAGAGTCCAATATCCAACAAGTGTACTAATATTATGGAAATTCTACTATGCTCCGGTATATGTAATACACCTGAAGTTTGGCCATCAAATCTTGGTCTAGACGATACTAGAAAATCTCATAATATCAAAGTAGCTAGAAGGATGGGAACTCAATGTTGGACGAGCATCTCATCGGGCTGCATGGACATTCAATAAACCTCATGAAGTTGGCTAGTCTGAGATGCATCTTTGTAACATGTTATACCAGGAGTGTACCCAATTTCTCGTGTTTCACTATAAAACTGAGCTTAGCCAAGTTGGTTAGAGCAGCGTGCTTCTAAGTTCGAATTCTCATGATTAATCTGTAAATACCTGAATTAGTACAAATATTTTTATAACAGCATAGTTTATCTTACATTTACAACAAATTAATCTGCATTCTTGTTGATGATGATTGACAAATATGTCAGCCTGCCGATGATCGTCGAAGTGGGTTTGGCGAAGAGCGTGAGGATCGCCTTCCACCAACAAAATGAAGAGTTTTGTCGAGCCAATATATTCTCTATGCTATGATAAAAATGATCTCCAGTTCGATTAAGTTAAACTACCAATAATCTCCACAAGAGCACTTTCCCTCTTTGAAATGATGGAACCGTTGGACATCTCGAAGAATTATATGCCTATTAAAGATCAACGATATATACTTAGCAGCAGAGTGGCAATCCCCACATACCCTAAGGTTCTTCACGACGCGGATTGTTGCCCCGGGGGCTGTGTTTAAGAGCCCGTAAGCAATCGCCAACTTCTCACTATGGTATCTGAGAGAAACTTCTCTCTCTTTATCTTCCATGTTAGAATGAAACACTAGAGAAGTATCAGGAACATATCCAGCCAGCTTTAATTCTTCAACCAATTCGTCAACCGCCTGGTGCAGTACAGTAGAAACAGAACGCTCCCCGTCTCCAGAAAAGAATTCGTGCACTACATTGTTCACCTCAATGGAGCTGCATCCGGGAATCTTTACAACTCCTCTGCTTCTCATCAACTTCCTTAAGTAATCCACATCCTCCCATCTCCCCGCTCTTGCACACAAGTTCGATATGATCACATAATCCCCACCATGAGAGTCATCTAACTCAAAAATCCGTTTAAGCACCCGCATCCCCATGTCTACATCACCGTGGCTGCCACAAGCAGATAACAACGTTCGCCAGAATATGGGTGTCGGCTTAATTGGTAACTCATCTATGAAGTTGTAAGCCTCCTCCAAGCGTCCAGACCGACCTAGCAAATCTATCATGCAACCATAATGCTTAATCCCTGGAGCAATCCCATATTTCTCACTCATGCTGTAGAAATAATTGCAACCCTCCTCAACAAATCCAGCATGACTACACGCGTACAAGAGACCCAAAAAGGTGATATCGTCAGGTCTAATTCGTGCTCTTTTCATTTCTTCAAACATAGATATGGCTTTGGAACAATGCCCGTGTGTCGCATATGCCACGATGATTGCAGACCAAGCCTGAGTATCTTTGTCGCTCATGTTTTCGAATACAGACACTGCATCCTCCAGGCTTCCACATTTTGCATACATGTCTATCAGTGCAGTGTTCACTTTAACGTATCTATCAAACCTGTTTTTCTTAACATATTCATGTATCCACTTTCCCAAGTCTAATGCTCCTAACAAAGCACATGAAGAAAGAGCACAAAGCATGGTTACATCAGTCGGCTTAACATTGCTTGCCTGCATTTCTCGAAACAACGCCAACGCCTCATTTGGCCGGCTACTTCGAGCATAGCCCTTGATCATGGCATTGTGTATAACAACACAAGGGTCAGTTATCTTATCAAACACCCGGCGAGCGGCATCCAAATCATTGCACTCGGTGTACATATTTATGAGTGTAGGACACACATAGATGTTAAGGTGGAGGCCAAACTTGATAGCAAAGCAATGCAATTGCTTCCCTTCTTCTAACGCTTTAGAGCCGGCGCACGCCTTGAGAAGCGACGGGAATGTGTAGTCATCTGGGAAGAGACCTGCGCACAGAACGTGGGAAAAGAGTGAAATGGCTCGAAACGGTGTGCCAGAGCGCGCGTAGCCGCGAGCAACGGTGTTGAAGACGACGATGTCCGGGTGGGGAATTTGGTCGAACAGGTGGTGGGCGTAGTCCATGGAGGTACTTGTTGGGTTCGAGGTGCAGAAATTGATGAGCTTGGTGAGGACGGAGATGTCATATTGGAGATGGGTTTTGATGGAAAAGGCATGGATTTGCTTGATTTCTCTCAAAGTCGAGCACTTGGGGACGAGAGAGAGAGGGGTGTTTGTGTTGGTTTTTGGGTGAGAGAAAGGGCTTATTTGGACAGCCGGCGCTGCCATATCACTATCTTGTGTGTTTAGAGCATACAGTATGCGGTGATGATTGAATTGCAATTTTGGAGGGAATGAGTGATTTGCAGATGGGTGGGCTTCGTACAACCATCAATTTTATTTGAAAAAAAAAACAGAGAGACTGCTATACGTATTTATAAAATTATACAAAGAACATAGTGATTTTATCGAGAAAAATAGTTATTTTTTTGGACGCTCATATGGTGGTAATCAAGCAATTGATGAACTTGAGGACGGTTGAATTTCACAATAAAATTGAAGAGAAAGCCTTCATAATTTATACAAGAAAATAGGTGTTCAAAGAAAGTAAAAAATAAGTGTCCAGAGAAAAATAATCATATAAAGCAAAAGAAAATTATTCTTTTGTCCGGGGAAACCTTTTGATGATGGAACTTGTTCCTTGTTTGTCTACCCAAAGCCCAAATTCCGGTTCTAGTACTTCATGCAGCCCAAGCCCAAATATATATATTTTTATGGGATTTTAATTTACCACATTCCTGTCTTCTTCTTGTGCACTTCTGTTTTTTGTTTACGTTACTTGAATTTTTTATTTTTTATTTCAGTTTAGTGGCTAGAATAAAAGGAAAAATAATGAAAAAAATTTAAAAATTTTGAGTTTTAACGATAAGGACAAAATAAAGGGTAAAGTGAATAGTACCATGATTGATTTTTTAGTGTAAAAATGTTTTTCGTTAAAGTGAACAGTACCGGGAGCTTTTCGTTAAAATTCTCACATTCTGCAAATTCACTATGCACATTCAAACTAGGTACTAATATGATCCAAAAAGGTGGTGCATTTTGCCTTATTTTTGTGAATCTATGATCATCACGCTCAAAAGTTTCTCAATCGTAGGTGTTAGGTTTTTGACTCTCCATTCTCTTTGCCTTTAGTCTTATGGGGTCCGACTTCAGGTGTCTCTCCTTAAGCCTTTCACATTAATTTGAGTGAATGTGATATTAATATATAAGAATCATGTAACTTGAATTTGATACGTATAACACTACTGCTATACTAGTGTAAGTTCAATATATTAGGATCACCTCAAATTTTCTAGTCCACTGTAAGAGGGTGACTCCTGTATAAGTTCAATATATTAGTCAACAATAGATAGTGCATGAGAGGCCATGAATAATGCAAGAAAAAGGACTGAAAAAAGCATCAAATTATTAGGGAAGAAAGCAGTGTACGCACTTTGCAGGGATCCCAAATCCAGATTAAATATATGCTCATCTTTTCTATGGATGTCCTGTTTTCTAGTGTTGAAGTGCTATATATTGGAAGCACATTCTTCTGCACTAAAAATAGTCAAAAGCCATTATTTACAATGAAACTTGCTGCTTTATGTATCCCAATGTCTCATGATGTATCCAGATTCAGTATGAAATACTTGACTGAACGTCATGAAATAATAATTCATCATCAAGATTCAAAAGTGCTTCCATATTGATTAAAAACAAAAGACGAAAGGTGCTTTTGCATAATTGCAGACAATGAAAAATGAATCAGAATAACCCGATATATAGCTGATAAACTACTCTCAACTTATTGCCGATTAATTTTGAGTTAGATGCTCGTATTCTATTATAATCTTTCAACTATTCAGTATCAAGTTAAGAATGTCATCTTTCATATCTTACGATTAATTGTTTTGAGATTTTTTATCCTTCACACTATCTTACAACATTAGATGCATTTTATAAATCTTCCTCTTTCAAATTCTTGCAGCTGGTACCCCCTCTTGAGGTCATTTTCTTTATCTTATCGTTATCTTTTGCCCCTTTAATAAAAGAAATAGCATATCCAAAGTTTGCTTTGGTGCAATTGAAATTAATCCTGACATGACCCTGACATTGATCAAGTCGCTTTTGGACAGATCCAAAGATTCCAAACTAATGATTCTGATTTACCAAAAAAAAAAAAAAAAAACTAATGATTCTGATCATTAGATGGTGCATGTGGGGCAAAAAATAATAAAATTTTTTATGAAGGTGACACGTAAACTTTTGGATGAAAATGACAAAATTATCCTCGATACACATCGGGATTCCAATGCACATGCAACGAACAATAACGGCTCAATCAAGAAGGAGTCAAAGATGATCAAAAAATTATATTTATTCAAATTCATCTCATCACTCATCATCAAATTCTTATTCAAAAGGTAACTTCCAATTTTTCTATTTAATTTAGGATTAATTACCATGTTAATTGTAAAATATTATTTCACATAATATCTTGCAATTATTCACTCAATTTCACCATATATGGCCAGGCACTATTCTCCAAATAGGACCGGTCACTTCCCTATAAATAGTCATATTCTCCCATTAAAAAACTAAGTCATTTGCTATTCACAAACTCTTAAACACATTATTTTACATGTGCAATTTTGTTAAAGGAGAAGACGGCGAAAATTTACATCCACAGTGCATGTTTCCTGATTCTTGTGAGTTTGTATGACTGTTATACTAGAAAATTTCTCAATTGTAGTATGTTACATGGGCGTTGGTTTTGGTTCTCCGTTTTCTTTGCTCTAAGGGATTCTGACTTTATATTCATCTTCTATATATAAAGCCAATCGAAAAGTGAATAGTGATTTTGGTGTCACCAAGCTTCAACAAAAGATTTGGACAAAAATGCCCCCACGACAAAAAACTTCAAGGGCATCCCAAAATAATGCATCAAATAAGGCAAAGACATTTTTCGTCATTTTAACAGTATTTTTTTAATAATTAATTTTTTTGTGGTTTTTTCTTAATTAATACCTCACAATATACTAGGAATAATATGATTCAATTTCTCTATATTTAATCACATTCAAAACATCTTAAGAGGCGTGTAATGCATGTTATAAAAAAGGTCTTTCGCGCGTGGATAATAATGTGATTATATTAGTTGTCAAATGATTTTTTTTAACAAACGATATTATCTACACTAAGAGAGAAGGGGTTGAGCTTAGTCTCACAGTGAGCTAGCAATAATATGATTCAATCAGTTGTTTATTAAATATTATTTTCTCTATTTTTAAACACTATCAAAACATATTAAGAGACGTGTAATGCCAGTTATAAAAAGGTCTTTCTGTCACATCCCGGCCCAAGCCCCCACCACATCCCGGGCTCGACTCCATCGTAGCACGATATTGTCCACTTTGGATCCTGACCACGCCCTCACGGTTTTGTTTCTGGGAACTCACACAAGAACTTCCTAATGGGTCACCCATCTTGTGATTGCTCTCGCTGCAATCTCGCTTAACTTCAGAGTTCCGATGGAATCGGAAGCCAGTGAATTCCCAAAAAGCCTTATGCTAGGTAGAGATGAGAATATACATATAAGACTTACAAGATTCACTCCCCTGGACGATGTGGGATGTGACAATCCACCCCCTTGGGGCCCGACGTCCTCGTCGGCACACATCCGGCCAGGGATTGGCTCTGATACCAAATTGTCACATTTCGACCCAGGCCCCCACCACATCCCGGGCTCGACTCCACCGTAGCACGATATTGTCTGCTTTGGGCCCCGACCACGCCCTCACGGTTTTGTTTCTGAAAACTCACACAAGAACTTCCCAGTGAATCACCTATCCTGGGATTGCTCTCGTTGCGATCTCGCTTAACTTCGAAGTTCCAATGGAACACGAAGCCAGTGAGCTCCCAAAAGACCTCGTGTTAGGTAGAGATGAGAATATACATATAAGACTTACAAGATCCACACCTCTGAGCGATGTGGGATGTGACATTTTTGCACGTGGATAATAATGTGATTAAATTAGTTATCAAATGATTGTTTTTTTTTTACAAATAATATTATCTACACTAAGGGGGAGGGGGTGGATTTAGCCTCACAATGAGCTAGTAATAATGTGATTCAATCATTTGTTTATTAAATATTATTTTCTCTATTCTTAATGTAAATTCTATAGAGACCGATTTTATTATGTGAATTTAGCTGTTTTAATTGGTTTATGAGAGATTTGTTCTAGCATGATATAAGATTATTCATTAAGAAGGTTACATAATTTGTAAGACTATATTGTAACGGACTTATACGACTCCTATTTATAAGAGAAAAACGAAAATAAATCCTAAACATAATGGATAAATAATCATAATCCTTGACCCACAAAAAAACTAATAAAATAACAATAATAACAAGAACTAAATTTCCAACAAATTCATCGTCAAAAGTGCTTCCATACCGAACCAAAAAAAAAAAAAGCAAAATCAAAAACTGATTTTGCATAATTGCAGAAATGGGAAATGAACCATGTGGTGAAATTCTACTTCTTGCAAAAAATTTATCAGAGTTACTAATTAAAACGCTCCATTACGATTTCAGAATTGTCTTACAATTTGTTTCACAGAAGTGTACGTACCCACTACGCCAACAAAAGACCCTATTACCATAATCGCAACAATTACCACCAACTCGAACCCGAATCTCCGAGCAGCAACGTTAATCTTGAGGTAGAACAAGCACGGCAGCAAGACTGAGACCATCACGTTCAGAGATGCGCCGATTAAAGCCATTAAGTAGCTAAAAAAGGGAATGGCCAAGGCCACAATTACGGTGCTAATTACAATTAAGGTTCGCACGAAGATGCTAATTGTGAGACTATTGCGAAAAGGGCGTGTATCCTCAATAGCAGCAGCAATCGGAGTGATTATAATTGCATACTTTGTGAGGGGATTAATTATAGTAATGTAAATTGCTATCCTTGAACTAATTTTTCGTACTGGAAGATTTAATGTGACTTGAGACTTCAATTCTTGTCCGAACATCAAGTAACCTAAAACCGCCATTGATCCGTAGGTGATGGTGCTTGCAACGAAGCAGATAAGTAATACCTGCAATGATGGGGAAAATGGACATGGTCATATCACTGCAAAAGATTTCAGGAACAAATAGAATCCGTTACAAAAAATTTAGTCAAAAATTAAGTTGAAGGAGAGTAAACCGACAATAAGCTATGTGTGAATCACGATTTAATGCCTCTTTATAGTCCTCTTAAATGTTTCTCTTATTCTGTTTTTTATTAAAAATTTGTAACCATTCTATCTGCACCTGTTCCCTGAATTATTTAACCGTGCTTTGAAAATACTGACCTTGGAGAATTTGCTCCTGTCCTTCATGGAATTGCACAATGTGGGAAAAACTGCATGGCCACAATAGCAGAACAGATACAAGTTCACAGCAGTAGGCAATCCTCTGAAATTCAGAAGAACATCTCCTTCATGAAACCCTACACCATCAACCGCACCAACCCAAAATACGCAGGCAACCAAAAAAAGAGAAGCGAAAACTCCTCCGGCGGAAACATACGCCAACAATCCCAGACTCTTCAGCCATGTCGTTGGCAGAATTACAAGGGCAGTGAGCAAAACAAAGCATTGTTTGCCTCCGACTTTGAGGCCTGCCATGTTAAAACCCTTGCTTGGGAACAACTGGCTTAAGTTGTCACCTTCTAATATTAGAAACTCAACAGCTACCAAATACAGCTCAAGGTACATAAAAATGGAGATGGCGACTCTTCCTTTCTGTCCATAAGCAGCTTCTCCAATGTCGGGATAACTCTTGATCCGCGGATTCCCGTCCATGCATCGTCGTAGAAGCAACCCGGTATACCAACAAAGAAGTGCCAACAGGAAAAGAAGGATTAAGCTCAGCCACCCTCCTTCAGAAAGTGCAATTGGAATCGATAGAATCCCAACTCCTGAAAAATTAAACAAGGTAATTAAGAACGTTTTGTGTGAAGGGGTCAGACACGCTATCCTAGTCAACCGACCTAATTCATATTTGTTGTAATTAAGAAATTTAAAAATATAGTGTGACAGAGAGAAAAAAGAGACAAATTTACCTGATAACGTGTTGAGGCCATTAAAACATGTTCTGAAAAATGTGGTGCCTCCACCTTTGGTTGGTTCCTGTGAGGGTAGGTTTTGGCTCTCAATTTTCTCTGCTTTAAGGCTGTCCATTTTTTGTATTGCCCACTATAAAAACTTTGGTTCCACTGAGGAAGCAAGGGCTATCCAGATACATAATGCAAAAAGGTGACCAAAGCTAGCATTGCCAGAAACGATTGAATTCCAATAACAAAATCATTTGTTCCTGGAAAAAAAGAAAAGAAAAGAAAGGGAAATGGATGGTGAGGATGAGTAGATAGCCACACAAACAAACATAAATATTTAATTAAAGAGAGCATTAAGCAGCTTGTGTTAGACCAAGTCCGTGTCTGGTTTCTGTTCCCGCAACTTCAGGAATTTGTGATCAACCTAAACTCTTATCTATGAAGAGTTAGCTCAGTTTACAACTCTTTTAAATGTTTGTTGTTTCTATGATACGTTTCCTCTGTATCTTCTGTTGTAATTTTTGAATTTTGAATAGCCTTGTAAATAGGGATTTCATTCTCTAATCTAATCTGAAGTGGAATATAAATACATGCAGCCCTTCATTGAAAAGGCATGCAATTGAAGTGAACCCTTGAATATACTTAAGTTTTACATGGTATCAGAACCCTAGCAGTCTAACGACACAAATCCAATTTTTTTTCCCATTGGCTGATAGCTCGAAGGCATGCAATTGAAGATACAAAGGAAACGTATCACCGAAACAACAAACATTTAAAAGAGTTGCAAACTGAACTAACTCTTCATAGATAAGAGTTTAGGTTGATCACAACTTCCTGAAGTCGCGGGAACAGAAACCAACTGGGTCTAACAGCTTGTACAATCTGTGGAATTTAATTGGTGAAAATTACACGTCTATAGGCTTTCAAGATGAAACCCACTTACATGTCACGAAATTTGCTTTAGAAGAAATTAAGCTTAATTTCCATTAGGATCCAATCTCAGAGGAGACGTATCCTCTTATTGTCATGCATTATTTGCGATATCATCCATAACTGTTCAGAACAATGATCGACACGCGAATATAAAACTTATTCGGCACTCCTCTTTTGTTATACTTGGAGGAGTGCGAATGGCTAACAGACTTTCTAGAATGTTATTGTAAATAGAATTTTTTTTAGAATATCAATAACGTTTTCAAATCATAATTGTGTATTTTATCTTATGATAACTAATATTTTGAATATCATCACTATTTTGGTCATTCTAATACAATTACAAATAAACACATGAAAATTGCACACTTAAAATAGCCCGAAAAGCACTTTCCACGTTCATGGTCTTATCTTACTTCACAATAAAAAAAAAAAACAGAGAGACTGTTATACGTATTTATAAAATTATACAAAGAACATAGTGATTTTATCAAGAAAAATAGTTATTTTTTTGGACGCTCATATGGTTGTAATCCAGAAATTGATGAACTTGAGGACGGTTGAATTTCACAATAAAATTGAAGAGAAAGCCTTCAGGCCATCTCCAACCGAAGGGTCTAAAAGATCAAAGAGCCGAAAATAGTCCGAAAACCGTCTCAAACCAAGGATCAGGGCAAATGGCTCGTGGGCCTCACTGGACAAAAAAGGGCCAACCCGCTGGCTAGCCCAATTTTTTTTTTTTTTTTTTTTGTTCTTTTCCATTTGTCTAGCCCCCTTTAGGGTTTGGGGCTTAGGTTTTATTTTTTGGTCCCAGCTTATTTTTTGTTTTTTATGCCTAGCCCACATTTCTTTTCTCTTTTTGGACTTTTTAAAAATAAAAAATTAATTTCTAATTTTTTCTTACATCATTTCTCACATATTTTTCATCATTCTATACTATCTTACCTCATTTTATTTCAATTCTTCACATTCCATACCATTACCATTTGGCCCTCGATTGGAGATGGTTTTTTATGACATGCCTAAAACGAGCCCTATGGCCCTCGGTTGGAAATGGTAAGAAATATGGCCCTGCACTGTTCATTAAAATATTAATTTCTTCGAGGGTCAGAGGGCTAAAACGAGCCCTTTGGCCAGCCTTCGGTTGGAGATGACCTTATAATTTAGACAAGCAAATGGGTGTTCAAAGAAAGTGAAAAATAGGTGTCCAGAGAAAAATAATCAGAAAAATTAAAAGAAAGGGTCGGCAAATGCTTATGTGGATGATTCTCCCAGATCTGAATAATTTAGCCCTCTGTCCAGAGAAAAATAATCATAATAATTTAGCCCTCTGTCCCGGATGATTCTCCCAGATCTGATCTCCCCGACTCAAAATGTTTTTGTGGCGGGTCGGCAAATTCAGGACAGTATTGGGATTGCCCATGAACATTTCCACTTCCTGAAAGGTAGAAAAGCTAAAGGTAAGTTCGAGATAGGCATAAAGCTTGATATGGAAAAGGCCTATGATAGGGTGGAGTGGGATTTTCTTGATGCGGTTATGGAAAGAATGGGTTTTTGTAATGATTGGCGGAGGATCATAATGGGGTGTGTGTTTTCGGTCCAGTTTAGTCCTTCAAGGGTCCTCAGACAGGGAGACCCCCTCTCACCCTACTTATTTATCTTGGTTGGAAAAGTTCTATCCCGGATGATTAAGGATGCAATGGATCACAATCTTCTGAAGGGTGTAAGGTTCGGTGGCTCCGGACCGATTATTTCGCATATGTTCTTTGCGGATGATACTCTTCTATTTCTGAGAGCAAATGAGAAGAATTGCCGCAATATTATCCAACTCCTTGAATTGTATTGTGAGGTTTCGGGTCAAAAAGTGAACCTTAATAAGTCGAGTGTTTTCTTTGGTGCAAATGTTCCTGTTGACTGCTCCACTCTTTTAGGCAATATCCTTGGTATGAAGGTGGTTGATAACCCGGGTGCTTATCTGGGTGTCTCGGCTATCTGGGGGCGTTAAAAAAAAAAAGAGGTTTAGCCTATGTAAAGGGGCGAGTGATGAAGAAGCTCCAAGGTTGGAAACATAATTCTTTGTCTCGAGCGAGGAAAGAAGTTCTAATTATTGCTGTGGTCCAAGCCATTCCTGCCTACCTAATGAATATTTTTAAGTTTTCGGCCATTGTATGTCAGGAACTAGATTCTCTGGTTTCAAATTTTTGGTAAGGGAGCAAGGATGGGGTTCGAAAAACTCATTGGGTTCATAAGTCTATTCTTGGGCTTCCAAAGTCTCGGGGTGGCTTAGGCTTCCGGAATTTTCAAGAATTTAATAAAGCTTACTTATGAAGCAATGTTGGAGATTGGTAACTAAACCAAATTCTCTATGGGCTCGTGTGATCAAAGCTCGCTATTTCCCTCACTGTTCTTTTTTGGAGGCTAGAAAAGGAGGTCGAGCTTCGTGGGCATGGGCTAGTCTTCTCTCAGTTAGAGATTTGTTTAATAAGGGTTCCCATTGGCAAATCATGGGAGGGCAAGATGTCAAGGTTTGGAGTGATAGGTGGCTGCCCTCGATTCCTTCGGGACACCCGAAGCCTATGGGACAGCAGAGTGTATCGCCAAATCTCAGAGTTTCTTCGCTAATATGCCCGATATCAAGTTGTTGGGATATTGATTTTTTTGCAAGCTTTTCTCTCTGAAATGGATCAAATGGCTATTTAGACTACTCCCATTGGTGTTTTAGGTCGTAAGGATATACTTGTGTGGGCTCCGAACAAGAAGGGTATCTACTCGGTTAAGTCGGGGTATAATTGGTTACTAAGCAATGCTGTGGACAAGAGGGGGTTTAGCTCTACTTTAATTAATCAACTCACTCCTATTTTTTTGAAACATTTATGGAAGCTTGGGGTGTATCCTAAGATCCGGCACTTTATTTGGATCTCGATTCATGGTGGGCTTCCCACCCGTGCTACTCTCTATCACCGTAAATTTGCCTATTCCCCTGTGTGTCCTATCTGTTTGTGCTAGGATGAATCTCTTGAGCATCTCTTCCTCCTTTGTACTTGGGTTCACCCTATCTGGTTTGGCGGTGCGCTCCCTTACAAAGTGGATGGTAAAGCTATTTCTTCGTGGGGTGGGTGGTGCAATGATGTGTTTTCGCCAACGTTTGGATCGGCTTCAAGCAAGAATTGGGTCCAATCTTACATTGCTTTCACTTGTTGGTTCATTTGGAAAGCTCGTTGTGATTTTGTGTTTAATAAGGTTCCATTGAACCCGGTTTCAGTTCTTCTAAAAATTTCAGCTGCCCTTAGTTCTTTTTTGAAGGCTAATTCTAGCGTGGAGCCGTGTGGAGTGACGAGTTTTGCTTCGGCTCCTGGAGTTGCCTCTTGGTGTGCTCTGTCTGATCCTTGTTTTAAGATAAATGTGGATGATAGCTGGTCGATGGTCACTCAACAAGGTTTCGTTAGGGTGTTGGTGCGTGTTGCTGAAGGAAGATTTGTAGCAGCTGCGCGCTACCCTATTTGTGCTCCATCTGCCATCACTGCGGAAGCCCTTGCCTTGTTTCATGGGTGCAGGTTGGGGTTGAAGTTGGGTTTTCAGGAGGTCATTTTCAAAGCGGACTTGTCAGAAGTCATTTCTTGTCTTTCTAGTTCTGTTGTTGACAACTGGGAGGCTTCCCCTACATTGGGGATGATCAGATTGTTGGGGAGTTCTTTTCAGAGTTGTCGTTGGTCTTGGGTTCCGAGATTAGCTAATGAAGCAACGCACATTTTGGCGTTGCATAATTCGTCGGAGATGAATGATTATGTTTAGGTTGATCGACCCCCATCTTCGTTGGTTTTCATCCTACACAATGACGGCCTTCCTTGTCCACATTAATTCTCATATGTTTTTTTTTTGTGCTGGGGTGACGCTTTCACAAGGTGGAAGTGTCCTATTATTTGTAAGCCCCGCACTATTGTTTCCTGCTCAGGCTCTACCTTTGTATTAGCCTCTTATAGGCTCTTCTGCTGCTGCTTTGTTGATCCTGTCTTGTTTCAATGAAGTGTGTTTCCTCTAAAAAAAAAAAGTTTGTTTTCCAACGTCCTCCTTTTTTCTTTTTCTTTTTTTTCTGGGTTCAAATTTGTCCAGGGAAACCTATAGATGATGGAACTTGTTCCTTTTTTGTCCACCCAAAGCCCAAATTCTAGTTCTAGTACTTCATACAGCCCAAGCCTAAATATATATATATATATATATATATATTTGGGATTTTAATTTACCACATTCCCGTCTTCTTCTTGTGCACTTCTTTTTTTGTTTACGTTAGTTGATTTTTTTTATTTATTCAGTTTAGTGGCTACAATAAAAGAAGAGAGTGGTTGGAAAAAAAAATTAGTGCAAAAATAATTTCTCAAATTTTAATACAAGATGAAGGAGAATCGAACGTGAAAGAGTTAGGTGCTCTCATGGATTTGACAGCATGCAACTTTTCCACATTCTGCAAAAACACTCTGCACGTTCAAACTAAGTACTAATATGACACGCCCCGACCGAAGTCGATACGTGTTGGCCGTCACGTGAGCGTGACATAGCCTTGTGCGCAAAGCGGAAGCGATAAAGAGTAAGGAAATACGAACAATTTAAAACCAAGCAACTAGCAATCTCAGTTAAGATAGGATGCTAGTGAAAAGTCTAAGTGTATAAATACACTTTCAGAGCAATAAGAAAGTCTAGTTGCAGTCAAATAGGACAATTACTAAGATACAACAGCCGAAGGTGAATCCTACTTTTTCGGATTCTATCAGAAACCCCGTTGGATTCCTCATGGCCACCAAACTCTGGTACCTAAAACCTAGAGGGGCGAAAAACAAAGTTGAGTGGGTCAGTAAAACACATTTACACGAAAACCTTATTTTTCTTTGAATATACTAACCCCTCGCCGTAAAACAAGTATATAGATAATTTCCAAAAAATAGAATACATAAATATGTATATATCTCAAATCATGCTCAATAATTCAAGATTCATATTTGTATGTATACTGAACTCCTACTGTCCTGTTACCAAGCATTCTCTCTTTTGCTCGCCTAAGGGTGCACTAAGAAAGATTGCTAAAACGACCAAAGGAAAGGGTATATACACCCATAAATTGTAGACCGGAACTGCCCTCGCCTACCTGCACTGACTTCCTTGCCTTACGAAAAGCATTTAAAAAGTTAAATTTTCCCTCCTCAATTAGTTTTTCCTTCGGCAACGAACAGTTCCATGCCTATATATAACAGAGTAACCAATTCAGGTAAGAATAATTTCATAGAAATATAACATGTTAGCCGGAACCTCTGTGGTAGTTTGTACGGCTGAATTCATAGCTCAAAAGTCACTCTAGCCGGAGTCACTACAATGACCTATACGGCAACATATTGCACAAAAGTCGGAACACAATAAAAGGGTCTGTACGACAATAATGGGTGTAATATAATCATGCTCAATATTACTCTCACATAATAGTTGTGCGATAAATCACTAGTCACCTATGAGTCGGAACCATAAATAAGGTATGTACGACAATAATGGTTGTAATATAATCATGCTCAATACTACTCTAACATAATAACTGGGCGATAAATCACTAGTCATCTACGAGTCGAAACCATAAATAAGGTTTGTACGACAAGACTGTGCACCTAAATTGGATCTAATGTGAGCATATGGTGCGGGAGGTGACATAATAAACAAGCTTGTGCCATATCTCTGGCTAAATCATAAGCACCCTAAGTGCAGTTTTATGAGTTTAACATTATTCAATCACAAATTGCATCATTGACAATTCATATAACCCAAACATAACTCACCTGAGCTTACCTGGGCCTCCACAACACCATACAACAATATGCATAATTATGATAATGCATATACCAAAATAAAATATAGGCATAGCATGACATTTAAATCACATTTCCTTTAAATACGTTTTCTGGGAAAAACGTCAAGTGTGTATATATATATATATTGAAAATAATTGCCCACTCACAGATATGCAGCTGGGTCGTAACCCCCATGCCTAGCCTGGCTACGCTCATCCTCCGGATAGGTCTTACCTATAAGAGAAGTACTGAAATAACGTTATTTAAGCACATAAACTAAACTATGTAATAACTTCTCATACATATCTCAAATTGGGTATATGAATATACCACAGTGACCTATACAATCTCAGGATCGTCCCCATATTTTTAAAATAATTTTTCATCCACTCACGCGCCGCCACGCACCGGCGAGTGCATGGCAAGACACGCGGCCAAGCGCAGGGAGCCCTAACGGAAACAGTAACGGCAGTTAGGGAATATTCTGTTAAATCCTAACAGATTCCGTTAAACTTAATTGACGGTGTCAGAATATTCCGTCATCTTCAACCTCAGACTCTGGCGACCGTCGTCGTCACCGGAAAACTGAGAAATTTTCAAATTGCTATATCTCTCTCATTTCTTCACCATTTTCTACGAAATTACCACCAAAATGAAGCTTAGGGTCCAAAGAATTACTTTATACCTATTTGAAGCTTTAAATTCCACGAAATCACGTCGGAGCAAGTTTGAAAATCCGGTGACCTCTGCAACTCCTCGTATCTGGGCTTCCCGACGTCCAATTTTCACCAACGATGCACTCCGAGCATTGTGGGAAGGTCCTTAAGCTTGCTATGGTTCTAAAAATTAAAGAAACTCACGATTTAAAAGTTGGTGAACAGTACCACCTTCGGAGGTTCAATTTCCAAGGTTTCCTTACGTCTACACCTGGCCAAAACTCATCCAAAACACTTAGGAGGGAGAGAAGATACCTTTAGGAGTCTTGATATGGCTTGAAACCTTGAAAATCACTTCAGTGGTACTGTACCTCGACGGACCTCTCAGGTCTAAGGTTTTCCTATGGTTTCAAGGTCAAAAATGACATGGTTGAATTTGTTGACCTTCAAGGATCTCGGATATGGTCACTGCAAGTTCAATCTGTGAGAAATGGTTGGTTTTGGGGTGTGATCCGTACAATTGCAGAGAGAGAGAGTGTGTGTCCGAGAGGGAGCGAGTACGGGAGGGTGAGAGAGAGAAAGTGGTACTTTTGTGTGTGTGTGGTTTACAAACAACCAACCAATCACCACTAATTTCCTTTAGTTCCAATTGGTCCCAAAAATTTAGGAATTTAACATATTAGTCCACTTCCAATAGCATGTCACACACAACACATCTCAACGCCCAAGGGCATTTTAGTCTTTTCACATCAACGATAATTGTTTCTCGGGACGGGCTGTCACAAATATGATCCAAAAAGGTGGTGCATTTTGCCTTATTTTTGTGAATCTATGATCGTCACACTCAAAAGTTTCTCGACCGTAGGTGTTAGGTTTTTAGCTCTCCATTTCTTTGCTTTTAGCCTTATGGGGTCCGATGTTAGGTGTCTCTCATTAGGCATTTCACAGTAGTTTGAGTGAGTGTGACACTTAAATATAAGAATCATGTAACTTGTGTTTGATACGTATAACAATACTGCTTCACTAGTGTAAGTTCAATATATTAGTATCACACTCAAATTTTCTAGTCCACTGTAAGTGTGTGACTTCTGTACAAGTTCAATATATTAGTCCACACTAGATAATGCATGACAGGCCATGAATAATGCAAGAAAAAGGACTGAAAAAAGCATCAAATTATTAGGGAAGAAAGCAGTGTACGTACTTTGCAGGGATCCCAAATCCAGATTAAATATATGCTCTTCTTTTCTATGGATGTCTTGTTTTTTAGTGTTGAAGTGTTATATATTGGAAGCACATTCTTCTGCTCTAAAAAAAGTTAAAAGTCATTATTTACAATGAAACTTGCTGCTTTATGTGTGCCCAATGTCTCATAATGTATCCAGATTCAATATGAAATACTTGGCTGAACGCCATGAAATAATAATTCATCATCAAGATTCAAAAGTGCTTCCATACTGATTAAAAACAAAAGACGAAAGTTGCTTTTGCATAATTGCAGACGATGAAAAATGAGTCAGAATAGCCCGATATATAGCTAATAAACTATTCTCAATTTATTACCGATTAATTTTGAGTTGAATGCTCGTATTCTATTATATTATCTTTCAATTATTCACTAACAAGCTAAGAATATCATATTTCCTATCTCACGATTAATTATTTTGAGATTTTTTATCTTTCACACGATCTTACAACATTGGATGTATTTTATAGATCTTCCTCTTTCAAATTCTTGCAGCTGGTACCCTCCTTTTGAGGTCATTTTCTTTATCTTATTGTTATCTTTTGCCCAGAGGTCGCACTTGGTGCGATGGCAAGCCATGAGCGGTAGGTCTCGGGTTCGAGACTTGGGAGCAGCCTCTTCATAAATGGGGGTAAGGCTAGCCGACATTCACCTCTCCCAAACCCTGCGTAAAGCGGGAGCCTTGTGCACTGGGTATGACCTTTATTGTTATCTTTTGCCCCTTTAATAAAAGAAATGGCATATCCAAAGTTTGCTTTGGTGCAATTTAAATTAATCCTAACATGATATTCCAAACTAATGATTATGATCAAATGATGGTGCATGCTTCCTGATTCTTGTGAGTTTGTGACCATTGTACTGGAAATTTTCTCAATTGTAGTACGATTCGTAGGCGTTGGTTTTTTTTTTTTTTTTTTTTTTTGAACTAAAAAAACATCCATTCCGAAAGACCAGAGGCCAACAGAATATAGACAGCCCACACAAGAGCAAGCACAACAAAACAAACAAAGGGCCGTGCGAGGGATAACAGCAATACAAAGACGCTACCACAAAGGTGAGACGTCGTCCCAACACACGCCCAAACCCAAAAAAACCAATCACGGAGGACAAGGCGTTGGTTTTGGTTCTCCGTTTTCTTTGCTTTAAGGGATTCCGACTTAGCTGAGTAATTATTATAACCAAGCACATGAAAATAATGCTGGGAAAAAGCAGTAAATTATTAGAGCAAGTCCAGCCCAAGACAATAGGCTAGTCTAAAGTCCCAAATGTGCTGCAATCCAGCCCAAGTCAGTCTCTAGGCCGGTCCAGAATGTGCAGAGTCCCAACCTACATGACGTCAGCCACTTGATATCCTTTTTTTGTGTTAGGCACGTGGAAAACACACGCGAATGGTCGCGAGTGGCCGACAACATCGCAAAGGTGGGGCCCACTATGCAGGTGCAATATGGGGTTCTTCCGTGTGGATATGTGGCACCATGTGGACTGTTGGATTCCCAATGGCTATTTTTCTAGGCCGTTAGATTTCAACGGTAAAAAAAATTGAAATTTAAAATTAATGGCTACTGACATGGCACAATGAGTACCATTTGATTTTCAAATAAACGATCCAGATTTTTTGGCCAAAAAACTTAAAAATAAATAAATAAAATGTCAGAAATTAATAATATTTTTTTATAAAGTCAGAAATTAAAAATTAAATTATTATTTTATTATAAAAATTAATAATATTTTAATAAATTGACTAGCCTATATAGTTTTAGAGATAGAAATGCATTTGATTAATTAAACTGTTCATAGAGTCTATCATTGTTTATTAAGTGGATTAAATAGATTGAATGTCAGTGTATTTTTTAGAAGTGAAGTTGCTGGAAAGCAATGCACTTTGTTGGCTGATTAAAAACCGGATTAGGTTTGCTCCTTTTTCTATGAATTTCTTGTTTTTTCAGTTTCGTGGATGCTATTGGACACACATCCTTCTCCACTACAGAAAGTCGAAAGCCATGATCCGGAAGCAGGATTGACATTTGACCGAACGTCAAAACTGACAGTTCAGTTGAAAATTAAAGTATGCGTACCATGATCGAATAAAAGAATTATAAAATTAAAGAATATTGAAATCGAAGAAACACAACAAGATTCCTTAAGAATGTTACATAATTGATAATTCATAAGATTACATTGTAACGCATTTATAAGATTCTTATTTATAAGAGAAAATGAAAAGAAACCCTAAATATAACGTATGAATAATCATAATCCTTGGCCCACAAAAAAATCTAATAAAATAACAATAATAATAAAAACTAATTTTCCAACAAATTCATCATAAAAAAATGCTTCCATACAGAACAAAAAAACAAAAGAAAAATTATATTCTGATCCTTATCCAAAATTACTTTTTGAATAAAACCTTATCTACGATTAAAAACTAATTATAATCCTTAGTATTTAGTTGTAACTTTTTAATATTAAATATGTTGTAATAATTATTGGGTTTTTTGTTTGTAGGTTATATATTGATTCCCATCAATAATAAAAATGTTATTTATCATTGATAGTTATTATTAAGTTCTCATAATAAGAAAAGTCATATATTATCATATATTTTTTATTGTGTGTGAATTTCTCCATATATATGTATATGCATATCACGTACATATGTATGTTTATATACTATAGTTATGTACCAATACATTTGTACCAATATATTCTTACTGATACTTCTGTGGGTATGAGTAATATAAAGTACCAAAGGTTATGTACCGATACTTTCGTACTTATGAATAAAATAAGATACCGAATGTTATGTATAAATTGATTTTGTTTTGTTGTTGAATTTTTTTAATAATGAGAATTTGAATTTTGAATAAATTTTTATCTATTCATATGATTAGAGCACAAAATAAAAAACATAATTATGGATGGGTAAAGAATTTCGAATGAAAAGTTTATAAATAATAAATGTGCTATAATTACTTAAATCTAGTAAGTTTTAAAAATAAGGACTTATATTAGATTTTAAAAACCATTCAGGTTAAAATTTAAAAACAATCTTATTGAAACCCTAAAATCTAAAAGCCCCAAAAAAAAAATGCAAAAACAGAAAGTGATTTTGCATAATTGCAGAATGGGAAATGAATCATGTGCTGAAATTCTACTTCTTGCAAAACATTTATCAGAGTTACTAATTAAAATGCTCCATTACAATTTCAGAATTGTCTTACAATTTGTTTCACAGAAGTGTACGTACCCACTATACCAACAAAAGACCCTATTACCATAATCGCAACAATTACCACCAACTCGAACCCGAATCTCTGAGCAGCAACGTTAATCTTGAGGTAGAACAAGCACGGCAGCAAGACCGAGACCGTCACGCTCAGAGATGCGCCGACTAAAGCCATTAAGTAGCTGAAAAATGGAATGGCTAATGCCACAATTACGGTGCTAATTACAATTAAGGTTCGCACGAAGATGCTAATTGTGCGACTGTTGCGAAAAGGGCGTGTATCCTCAATAGCAGCAGCAATCGGAGTGATTATAATTGCATACTTTGTGAGGGGATTAATTATAGTAATGTAAATTGCAATCCTTGAACAAATTTTTCGTACTGGAAGATTTAATGTGACTTGAGACTTCAAGTTTTGTCCGAACATCAAGTAACCTAAAACCGCCATTGATCCGTAGGTGATGGTGCTTGCAACGAAGCAGATAAGTAATACCTGCAATGATGGGGAAAATGGACATGGTCAGATCACTGCAAAAGATTTCAGGAACAAATAGAATCGGTTACAAAAATTTTAATAAAAAATCAAGTTGAAGGAGACTAAACCGACAATAAGTCATATGTGAATCACGATTTAATGCCTCTTTATAATCCTCTTAAGTATTCCTCTAGTTCTGTTTTTTATTAAAAATTTGCAACTGTTCTATCTGCGCATGTTCCCTGAATTATTTAACCGCTCTTTGAAAATACTGACCTTGGAGAATTTGCTTCTGTCCTTCATGGAATTGCACAATGTGGGAAAAACTGCATGGCCACAATAGCAGAACAGATACAAGCTCACAGCAGTAGGCAATCCTCTGAAATTCAGAAGAACATCTCCTTCATGAAACCCTACACCATCAACCGCACCAACCCAAAATACGCAGGCAACCAAAAAAAGAGAAGCGAAAACTCCTCCGGCGGAAACATACGCCAACAATCCCAGACTCTTCAGCCATGTCGTTGGCAGAATTACAAGGGCGGTGAGCAAAACAAAGCATTGTTTGCCTCCGACTTTGAGGCCTGCCATGTTAAAACCCATGCTTGGGAACAACTGGTTTAAGTTGTCACCTTCTAATATTAGAAACTCAACAGCTACCAAATACAGCTCAAGGTACATAAAAATGGAGATGGCAAGTCTTCCTTTCTGTCCATAAGCAGCTCCTCCAATGTCGGGATAACTCTTGATCCCCGGATTCCCGTCCATGCAACGTTGCAGAAGCAACCCAGTATACCAACAAAGAAGTGCCAACTGGAAAAGAAGGATTAAGCTCAGCCACCCTCCTTCAGAAAGCGCAAATGGAATCGATAGAATCCCAACTCCTGAAAAATTAAACAAGGTAATTAAGAATGTTTTGTGTGAAAGGATCAGACACACTAACCTAATCAACTGACCTAACTCATACTTATCGTAATTAAGAAAGTTAAAAATATGGTGTGACAGGGAGAAAAAAGTGACAAATTTACCTGATAACGTGTTGAGACCATTAAAACATGTTCTGAAAAATGTGGTGCCTCCACCTTTGGTTGGTTCCTGTGAGGGTAGGTTTTGGCTCTCAATTTTCTCTGCTTTAAGGCTGTCCATTTTTTTGCGCTGCCCACTATAAAAACTTTGGTTCCACTGAGGAAGAAGGGGCTATCCAGTTATATAACGCAAAAAGGTGACCAAAGCTAGCGTTGCCAGAAACGATTGAATTCCAATAACAAAATCATTTGTTCCTGGAAAAAAAAGAAAAGAAAAGAAAAGAAAAGGGAAATGGATGGTGAGGATGAGTAGATAGCCACACAAACAAACACCAATATTTAATTAAAGAGAGCATTAGGCAGCTTGTACAATCTGTGGAATTTAATTGGTGAAAATTACACGTCTATAGACTTTCAAAAGGAAGCCCACTTTACATGTCACGAACCTTGCTTTAGAAGAAATTAAGCTTACTTTCCATTAGGATCCAATCTCAGAGGAGACGTATGCTCTTATTGTCATGCATTATTTGCGATGTCATCAATAACTGTTTAGAACAGTGATTGACACGTGAATATAAAACTTATTTGGCACTCCTCATTTGTTACCGTTGGAGAAGTGCCATTGTAAATTGAATTTATAGAATGCCAATAACCGTTTTCAAATCATAATTGTGTATTTTATTTTATGATAACTAATATTTTGAATATCATCACTATTTTGGTCAATATCCAATAAGTTCTCATTCTAAAACAATTACGAATAAACACATGAAAATTGCACTCCTTGTTTGGTATTTATGTGCTTTGAAAAAAGAACTGCTTCTGCTGTGAGAATAAGCTCATTTTTGCTGCTTCACGTTTTCAACTTTTTTTCATCTAAAACTGTGAAAAATAAGTTGTTTTTATATATTTACCAAACATATTTTTTAGCTCAACCTTTTTTATACTCACTTTTTATAAAAATACCTCAGTACCAAACAATTACTTAAAATAGCCCAAAAAGCACTTTCCACGTTCATGGTCTTATCTTACATCACAATCAAACTGGAAACCATGTCTCTTTTTTTTTTTTTTTTTGTTGAGATTCTCAACAATTTGAGGAAATTTATTGATATGGATAAAAGAAGAAGTTATACCTAGTCGGGAGTGACATAAACCTTACCATGTGCTTTTCAACACTTTTGTTTAAAGATAATTAAAATTGTATAACACAAAAGAATATTATAAACATGATTAGTGTACATGTTTTGAGTAAATTTTAAAGCGCAAAGAAAAACATACATAACAATGGCAATTAGATAATTAGGGTTTTTTTGGTTTTTTTTTTTTTTTAATTTTACCATTATTAAGGAGAATGAAGATGGTTCGAAACTATTGAAATGATTTAGGAGAGAGAGTTTCAAACCGTGACATAGGTGAAAACTTAACACCCTATCACTAGGATATTGAACTACATGCAAATTAATTTTCTTTCATAAGATTGGATTGCCTTTTTTTCTTTCGGTGTTAGTAAGTGGAAGCTATTGGGCACACGGGTCTTGCACTAGAGAAAGAAACCAATTTACAATATTGGTACCTATTGATGCATGATCGGGACGTATATCTGAAATGACTCATTTAAGTGATTATTTACATTAACTAAAGATTTGAGCCTCTCTAATTTTAAATGTGAAAAACTCACATACTTTCAACCAAAAAGGGGTCGAATTTGTATATTTATACTGAAATCATCGGGAAAAAAAAAATTATGGAGAGTTTTGATACAAGTGATCTAAGTTTTGAGATGGAGAGTTGAACTCGGGTATACAAAAAAAGCATATTCGCTCTAACTAATGTAGTTACACCTGCCTCTAAAAAATTAGTCCAATATTAGAGCCGCATAAGTTTTAGTTTTCTGATAGACAAGTGAACAACTCATTTAAATGTGTCGTTTCAAAAAGTCAGGACGTTCTTTTTTATGTTTCCCATGATCGATCGATGCCTGGTAGTGTTGTGATAATTTACCTAGCATTATGTATGAAGAGAGTGGAAATATGACCGCATGAACAACGATAAAGGTGCTTCCATCCCATGTATATGCTCGCTTGTATAATTGTAAGGAAGACGTTAGAGCTATGATAATAATCCATCACCATTAATATAGAATCATGTTTCGCTACTAAAAGGAGAGCAGCAAGTGTTGCTGAAAAACCAATCATAAATGGATACGTGTCTGAATAATTAAAATTGGAACTATAATCGGACACTTATTTATTTGTGATTGGGTTTCAACATCACTTGCTGCTATTCTTTCACAAGCGAAGCATGATTCTTTTATATATGATCAATCCATCACCATCTCTAAGTAGGGCCGTCTCTGAGATTTCGGAGGTCCTGTGTGAAATTCATAAAAGATGCATTTTTTATAAGACATCTTAAAAAAAAATTGAATAATGTATTGATGTTAAAAAGTAATATCGAAATAAACTTTGTGGTTCCTTTTATTTCAAAAAGAACCTATCAATAGCTCCTTTTTGAGACTGAGTCAATTGTTCAATTTTTCTTTTTCTTTGACGCTTCAAGTAGCCAAATTGATATTTTCTAGTAGGTGTCATTTTTTATATCACAATAAAATTATAGTAACTATGAACAATGAAACCTGATAGTCCGCAATACGTGTGCGCCTAGTGATTTTTTGTGACTGTTCTTCTCTTGATTTTGTCCTGAAAAGTACAAAAGAAAAAAAAATATTATAAATGAGAAAGACCCAAATCTTCAAATTCCAAGTCAATATACTTGAATTAGTAAATATTTTATTTTAATCGAAATCTACATCATTTTGATCAATTGAATTGTCTTCATATTCAGAAATTTCTCTTCAATTTCATGAACTTATAAATTAGGGTTTACTAATTTGTGGGAAAAAGAAGAATAGAGAAGTAAAGTAGACTGCAGTGGTAGTGATGGGAATTCTGGAACTGTGGTGTGAATTGTGAAAGAAGAAAAATGGGAGCAGCGATGGGATTTGGACATGAGAAAAGAAAAGTAGGAAGGTGATGGGACTCAACGAATTATTGGGAATCAGCCATCAGATTTTTATATACATATTTCTTGATTGGATTAGTATTTTTATATATTATTATTTTCAGTAAAAAATTATTTTTGGAGGGCAGATGGCTTTTAGCCCCATCAAATATATATTTTTTTTATTTGATTAATGTTTTTATATAATATTATTTTATATAATATTATATTCAATAAAAAATTATTTTTGGGGGCCCCCAAAATTTTGGGACCTTATGCATTAAAACCGGTCACACCACTTAAAAGCCGACTCTGTCCCTAAGTTTCATAACGAATTGGTATGAATCATGAAAATATTCTAAAAATGGAAAATCATCGATCTGAGGAAGCTAACTTCTTCCTTTGGGTTACCCAAAAAAAGGGCACACATCACGGATTCTTTAGGCATGCTTAAAGACTCTCTCTAACCTAACTGATTGCTTGGGGAAATTGTGGACATGGTTCACTGGTTCTACTTTGTAGGTCAAAAGAAATTGCATGGAATATGCATTATATTATTTTCCAACCTTTTGTAAAGAATTTGAAAGCAACGTGACAAAAAGCAAATACTTCATATGATTAAGGGGTGTGATATCCACACACCCCATTTTACTTCTCACACACCTTTTTAATTTTCGACCGTCGGATCAGATGAATTAAAGAAGATCAACATACATAAATAATCAAGGGGTGTGTGAGAAGTAAAATGAGGTGTGTGGATAGCACACCCATGATTAAATATTCAGGTCTAGGCATGTTTGAAAGGAGAAATAAAAAATTGTGTCCAAATTGAAGCATATTCATTTTAATTCCCATCAAAATGGTGGGATGAGAAGATATATATTTGTATTATGTCTGACCTAGTTATATTCACATCTGGATTCTTTACGAGAAGTCTTTCAAAATGTAGTCAAAACATCGTCCATGTGATATTAGGATTCACTTAACTTATAACATGTGTATTTAATTTTTATCCATATTATAACACGAATAATAATTCACCGCGTAACATATGTTTCATGTACATAAACGAGGCAATAAGAATAAATTGTGTAGACCGGTGAAATTGGGTAGTCGGGTTCTGATAGCCCGATGCTGGGATCTTATTGGTCTTGATGGTATGGCCCAATACACTGCTAGGCCACACTGTGATATATTCTAGCCGAACTATGGGCTCACTAATGAGCTTCGCTCTTGTAGCATTCAACTCACCATCCTCGAGCCCCATATATATATATTTTTTAAGAAAACCTTAACAGTACGAATGAAATTTATTGATATGAAAAAGAAAAAAAAAGTTACACTTAGTTAGAGAAGACAAAAATCTTATCCTTTATAAAGCAAGAAAAACAAAATACAAGAAAAGAGGGGAGGACATACACCTTACCCTTCTTGAAAAAGAAAATACAAGAAAAAGGAGGAGCTAGACCTCAAGTCCTGAAAAAAGAAAATACAAGAAAAAGAGGGAAAGCCTTCTTGAAAAAGAAAATACAAGAAAAAGGAGGAGCTAGACCTCAAGTCCTGAAAAAAGAAAATACAAGAAAAAGAGGAAGCCTATATTTTCCCTTATTGATATATCCAACGTTTAAAATTTATACGATCAATATTTTTTGTAGAAATATATAAAAAATTAGAGAAATATATGAAAATAAGGATTGAAGTCTAAACTTCACCTCATATCACATAAACTCTTAAGTTTAAACTAAAATCAATAGATATTGTAGATATTTTTGACACATCTGTTAAATACTAGAGAAATTCGTATATTTTGTCATCCAAACCAATGTTTGACCTCTAAAGTTTCATTTTAAATTTTCATCATTTTCATCAAAAGCGACTAAAATCGATTCAATATATTCATTGATATTTCTACCAATTTGCATATGAATATTTATACTGATACTAATATTTAAAATATTAAAAGCGTCTGAATGATTTGTTGGTGAAAATATTTTGATAACTTTTAAACGCTAGAAGATTTTTTTGGTGAAATTTTTTTCTTTCGAGAAACTACGATATTCAGTAATTCAAAGAAAATAATACACAAACATGCAAGGATAGGGTGCCAAAAAAAAAAAAAAAAATATATATATATATATATTATAAAATTTTGGTACGGTTGTTCTTCGGTTTAATTCGTTTGTTCCATTTGTTTTTTTGGCTTTCGGTTGTTCGATGGTATACACATAAACAAGGCATAATCGGATAAATGGTCCTTGTGGTCATAAGGTATTCAGATGAAAGTCCCTGTGGTAAAAAAATTCGGATTTAAACCCATGTGGTCACAGTTTGTTAGGATTTAAACCCTTGTGATATAAGTCTGTTAGGATTTATGTCATTCTGTCATTCCTCCATTAGGTTTAGGTTGGCCAAATCGGATAAATGGTCTCCATGGTCAGAAGGAATTTGGAAGATAGCCTCTGTGGTATAAAAAATTTGGATTTAAACCCCTATGGTCTAAGTCTATTAGGATTTATGCCTGAAATTAGAGGTTTTGTCATTCCTTCGTTAAGCTTATAGGTGGAGCAGAGTTTCTCTGAGTATCTATCAATAAAAAATATCTTACAATGAAAAGAGGGGGGGGGGGAGAGAAGATTTCAGTTTATGGTAAAAAAATTCATTCATCTCAGTTATTTCACAAGAAGAAAAAGATGAAAACAGAGGATCTGTTGAATTTCAAATAGTTAGTTTCACCAATAGGATACGAAAACTTACTTCACATTTACAATTACACAAAAAAAAACTATTTATCTCAAGAGGTTTACGTAAAATTCTGGGAAAACGTCAATGATTACTGTCTTATTTGTCAAAGAAAAATAGAATATGTTATAAAGAATTAATTAATCGGTTGGATATTCAGAGTCAAAAACTCGTTATAAAGACATTTTGAATTATTTGATTTATTAGATCTTGAATTTTAATGAATTATGTGATTTATTAGTTCCACCTCGTTCTGTCGCGTCTCCTCAGAGAAACTCTGCTCCACCTGTAAGCTTAACGAAGGAATGATAGAACCTCTAATTTCAGGCATAAATCATAATAGACTTAGACCACAGAGATTTAAATCCGAATTTTTTCTACCACAGGGGCTATCTTCCAAATTTCTTATGACCACAGGGACCATTTATCCGATTTGGCCAACTAAGGGCTATTATCCGAATACCTTATGACCACGAGACCATTTATCCGATTAGGCAATAAACAATCTCAAAACAAAATGAAAAACGGTCCAGCGCGACAAACCGTAAAGAATGAGTCACAATTAGACAAGTGAACCGAACCGGAACGGTCGGAGGAGCGCTAAGGAGGGAGTGAGGAGGAGTCGGAACCTGCCTCTATAGGAAGAGGGAAAACCAGGAGGCCGTTCGTTTTTCCCAGATAGCAACACCTCCGACGCACACAGAGGGATCGAGAGGGCGACTCGCTGCCCTCTCCGTTTCCGATCAACCACCACCCCTCATTTTTGTTTTCTTTACACATTTACATTTGAATTTAATTTTTCATTGCGTTTCGATTAGAAACCCTTACTACGACATCATTGTTTTTGTCAAATTACCTGCGCAAATTGCTATGATTCTCGGTGCCTTTTCATGCGACGATTGAATACCCGTAAAGGGAAGCCTGCCGACGACGACGACGACAGCAATATGGATCCGGTTAAGCTCCAAATCCGACCCATCACCCGATCCAATCTCTTCTCCCGGAGTCCCAAGCACAACCCCAGATCGAGCCTCTTAATCATCGCCTCAGTCGCCATCGCACTCGCTCTCACAGTATGCTACTTTCTAGTTTCCGCGCGAAATTCGAGAAATTTTGGTACGAAACGGTACGGGATTGTCATCGACGGCGGGAGTACGGGAAGCCGGATCCATGTATTCGGGTACGGAGTCGACGGCGGTAATGGCGCCTTGTTTGATTTTGGAAAGGATGGGTTGGCGTCGATGCGGGTTAATCCGGGGCTTTCGGCGTATGCAGAGGATCCGGAATCGGCAGGTGGGTCGCTGCGGGAGCTTGTGGAGTTTGGGAAGGGGAGGGTTCCGAAGGAGCACTGGGCGGAGACGGAGATTAGGCTTATGGCTACGGCGGGGCTTCGATTGCTTGACTTGGGTGTTCAGAATCGGATTCTGAATTCTTGTAGGAAGGTGCTTCGCAGTTCGGGGTTTAAGTTTCGTGACGAGTGGGCTTCCGTCATTACAGGTACTGTTAGTTGTGAATTTATGGTGATTTTGGTATTAATTGCAATACTATTGAAGTGAAATGAATAAGCTTTGAAGCTAAATTTAGTGGCATTGTGCGAAACAAGCCGATATCGGATGCTAGGAAAGATTATTTGCCATAATGTTCATTGTTAATTGTATTTTAACTTCAAGTTTGTAGTTTTTTAATTTTCGGAATTAGTCTTCAAATCGTTATTGCTGAAAATTCTAGTTGATTTAGGATCTGATGAAGGATTATATGCTTGGGTTGTTGCAAACCACGCTCTTGGTACTCTTGGTGGTGATCCAACCCAAACAACTGGGATTATTGAACTTGGTGGAGCTTCTGCTCAGGTTAGGTTATTTCTATCTGCTACTTGGGAATTTGTGTTCTATTCGGAAATATGATTAGATATCTTCTTGCACAAGCACTAAAAAGTTTAGGCCTTTTCACTTAACAGTCCTTGATAATGTTGCACTTTAGAGAGAAGCACTTCAAGTCCAATGTTTTGGAAGGATACCCTGCTGACTTTGAATGGGTGAATGACAACAAAGGAATTTCACAACTAAGAATTAGTTAGAACATGGCAAGTGGCTAGCTGAGTTGTTTTTTCCCCTCCAATTATACTCTTGAAGTGTTTTTTCTAATTTACTAAAAAAATATCGGAGAAAAGAGTTGGAAGGAGTTATGCATGGTTCATGCGGTTGGGAATATGAGGTTCTTATTTTTTGGTTGTCTGAGAATGTTCAGTGCAATTTTATTTTAGGTGACTTTTGTTTCAAGTGAGTCAGTGCCTCCCGAGTTCTCTCGTGCAATTAAATTTGGCAATGTCACTTACAATCTCTACAGTCACAGCTTTCTTCATTTCGGCCAGGTATAGTTCTGTTAACTCTATTTAAAGTTGCCAATCAATTGGAAGCTTGAACTTTAATTTTCCTAAAGGTGCTACTTTATGGTTTGAAGTTTAAAAAGTAATTTGGTTTTGCAGAATGTTGCATATGATTCATTGAAAGAGGTTATTGTTTCTGGAGACTTCGACTCAGGTTTCTTTCTGCGCTGATTATATGAATGCTTTGAACCTCAAGTTATTTGACTTACTGAATTCCAAGATATTGTTGTGAGTGTGGCACCTTGAACTGATACCACTTTAGATACATAGAGTGTCGTTGTCTGTCCTGTTAGGATCTGTCTTTATTTGAATGCAATGGATTTGTGTTGGTTCACATTCGTTTGCGTTGAATGCTACAATTGACAGTTCATATATTCTTAAAACAGAATATTAGACTGTTTGCTAGCATGGAGCATATTTATGCGGTTCTTACTCTCCCTTTTGCACAGTTATTTTGATTCCTTTCTTTGATCAAATGCATTTTAGCCATACTTCTTAAAGTTTCACACTTAGAATATGATATTTTTTTTTCTGAGTTTCTTCATCCTTTTCTCATTAATGCAGCTGCTAAGTCACTTCAGGAAAGAATGTCAATAGATCCTTGCACCCCTAAAGGCTACTCATATAAGATGCAGTCTTTGGAGCTTCCTCCACGTTCTTCGGTTGGGAAGAATAGACATTTATCTGCTCTACAATCAAGGGGTAACTTCTCTGAGTGCAGATCTGCTGCAAAAATTATGCTGCAGAAAGGAAAAGGTTTAGATACTCTTCTTCAATCTTTAGTGTATTATTACATTTGCGTGACACGTTACCTTCTTTTAACACTGATTATCTCTTTACTTGGGATCAGGGAAATGCGCGTATCAACATTGCGATATAGGATCAACTTTCATTCCTAAGCTTCGGGGAAAGTTTTTGGCTACAGAAAACTTTTTCTATACATCTAAGGTTTTTTTCTTCTCGGTACTTTATTTTTCATCAGTTTCTTCTTATTACTGCTTTTACCATCATTTTTAGTGTTAAGCAGGAAAAAATTATACCTTTTCAGATTTGAAAAAAAGATATTATTCTTCATTGCAGTTAACGGTGTTTCTTACACTCCTTTTTCTTTTTTGTCAATACTTGCTTAGTTCTTTGGTTTGTCCCCAAAAGGATTTCTTTCAAATTTGATGATGGCTGGACAACAATTTTGTGGAGAAGATTGGTCAAAGATAAAGAAGAGATACCCGACAGTTGATGAAGAAGCTTTGCTGCACTATTGCTTCTCTTCAGCATATGCAGTAGCCCTACTTCATGATAGTCTTGGAATTGCTTTGGATGATGAAAGGTATTACTCATTTTACTTCAGAATTGTATATTAATATGATGACATACTTATACATTTGAACTTGAGCACACGAATGCGAATCTGTATCTTATTGTTTGTCACTATTTTTTTTTAATTACCAGGATCGGGTTTGCAAATCAGGTGGGAAGTATTCCACTCGATTGGGCACTGGGAGCTTTCATCTTGCAAAGTACATCTGATTTGGACGTAGGGCACTCTGATTGGCTTACCGCCATAATTGATGATGGATCTCCCACATTGCTATCAGTAATTTTTATCTTTTCAATATTAATGTTTACAGTGTGGTCACTGTCAAAGTGGAGGAAGCCACAGCTGAAGACAATTTACGATCTGGAGAAAGGGCGGTATATAGTCACTCGTGTTAGTAGATGATGATAGCGCCTTGTAGAGGAGTGCACACTTGCAATGTAGATTCGGATTGAAAGAGTGGTGCGATATGCTAAACCCAATTCACTTGAGCAGCCTCGGCTTCTTGCCCAAGGCCACCCTCTCGAGGTCACCAACCAGAAGTGAGATTGTACAGTGCGGGTATCTATCTGCACAGAATTTAGAGGTAACTTACTTGCGCCATAGCTACGCTTAGATCCCCATTTTGTATTCAGAGGAAGCCCGATACCTCTTATTTACTATATCATATGAGCTCACATTGGCTCCCAAATGCAATAAAGAAGGTTAGGATAAAAAGAACAGGGGCATGCTGGTATTGGAGAGAGATGTAGAAAGCTGTATTGTTGTATGATAATGTGGTAATGCACGTGATTTGTTCGTCACAATTGTTGTTCTTGTTACTGAAGCGCGAGCTTATTTCATTGCATCAGGGTTTCTACTTTTCATGTGCTTCGTGTTATTCAATTGTCTCGTTTGGATTAACGAAAGAATTACCAGCTCTCTCGACTGTTTGCAGCGAGTGAAAGCCTCTGGGAACGTATATGTTCACTGAAAATTGTAGTTGTTGATGTCATGAGATCCATTTGAAGACTGAGGTTATGGTTTTTCAGAATTTCAAATTTTGGGGAAATGAACTTTCTCATTTTCACTCGAAAACTAAGAAACCACGTAGAGCATGACCATGTTAAATGTCCGGCCCTTAAAGAGAAGCGTCAATAGACCAAAAGCTAAGAGTTGCGTCCCTGAGGTACCGTTTGGTACGTGGGATGGGACGGAACGGAGTGAGACGAGGCGTTCTGTTCCACGTTTGGTGCGTTTAAAACGGGTGGAACGTGCTGTTCTACGGGACGAATTTTTGGTGAATTTTCGTTTTGCCTCACCCTCCTGAAACGGCTCTTTCCACATCCGTAGAACACAAAATTATAACCTCTCCGTCTCCTTCTTCCTCCCTGTTTCCATCCGAGGACATTTTTGCTCCCATTCCGTTTCGTCCCGTCCGCTCTGCATACCAAACGATACCTGAAGGTCTGGTTTTTTCTGTTCCCATCCGGGCAATGCAAGTAATCGAAGTATGCCCGTGGTTATGTTGTTCCAATTGCTTTTAAAACAACGTCGTGGACGTGTAGTTTGGGTTGATGTTCTCTCCCACATGTTTCTACAATTTGGGAGAGAAACATGATAGCTCTCGTTTTCAGTCGAAAGGGTCTTGGTCTCTTTGGGCTCCAAGCCTCCAATCCTACCATTTTTGTTTGAACGAGTATCTTCTGAGCTGTATGAGTGTGACAAAAAGAAGAACATGCAGAAGAAATTAATAATTTAATTAACATTTCGTAGGGAAATTAATGGTCTTTTACCAATTTGAATCTGTGGGCGTTATCCTATTCTCACCTAATTAATTAAATCTGACCCAAATTATACAGCCTAAAGTGTGTTGAAATAATTGATTAAAGCGTAGCTTCACTATTACATTACACCTCCAATTTTGAACAATTTAAAGCAAAGTTTGCAAAATTTAAGACCGTGATTTTGAACCACGGAAGTGGTCTAATGGAAATGCGATAGAATTATAAGTCAGGTTTGCTCTTTGGTCTTGGATTCGATGCACGAAGCTGTAAAAAAATACGGATAATTTATTGATTGAAAGCTCTGAGAGGAAGTGTGTCATTGGACCGTGAATAAAAATGGGTTGAAATATCTTTGGCCCTTCTGCACTCCACTGAAAATTCGTCTACTTTTCAGTGTGTGGGATACCTCAAAGTTTAGAAAACAAAAACGCATGATTTTGATACCCTTCAAAGGTGGCAATTTTCAATAGAAGGATTGGAGCTACGTAGGCTTGAGGGTCGGTTCAAAAGTTGGATTGAACTATTAACTTCCAAACCTAATGACACTCACAAAATGTTACAAAAAGTAACCAAATTAGGGGCACGTGAAAGACCCGTTTAGGCTTTTAACCTAATTCCAATGGTATGTTTGAGACTGTTTGTAGATGGGGTAGAACGGGTTTTGACAATCAAAAGTGCTTTTGATCATTTCGTGAGAAAAATTCAGAAGTATTATAAATTAAAACTATATTTTCATTAGAAAGTTCGATAAACGCTCTTCATGTTATGGAATCCAATATTTTTAAATTTATAGTGTGTTTTACAATGTATTAGTTTTTGTAAATTTCCCAACACATTCCCATATTTGCCAAATTCGGTGATGGTGACGAGTCCGATGACGACGATGGTAAATTGATAAGCAACTTCATTTGTCCAAGTCAGTGTCGTTGTATATCGTGCAGAGCGGAACCGGTCGTTTTACGCGGCAACGAAAAATCAGTAGGACGAAAATACCCCTTCTAGTCGTTCGGCGAAGTCGAGGACAAGACAGCCGGCACTATATGTAGCCATTTGGCTATTTTGGGCAAATCCAAATTAACAACCAACGGACGACTCCAATTAGAAAATTCACGAAATTCCCTCTCTCTCTCTCTCGATTATCTTAACGCGCTTTCGATTTTCCTCTCCTACTCGGAGGTAAGATTTTTCTCCCAAATCGGGAACCTCCGATCCGCTGTGTCAGTCCAGCGCGATCCCGGGTTTTCGAGGGCTTTAATTTGACCCCAAATTCGTTTCGTTTGGTTGGTAATTTGTGTTGGCTCAATTCGATTAGGTCTGTTTTTCTGTGCAATCGGCAATGAGTGACCACCTCGTGTTGTACGTTGACCGCCTCCTTCGGCCCATGGCAGCGCAGCCGCCTTCCGAGCCTGCTGAGGCTGGTTCTGTGCCTGAGCCGGCTGGACCGGAGCCAGAACGGGGTGCTGCCGGGCCGTCTTCGAGTTCGTCATCGGAGGAGGCGGATGAGGAGGAACCGCTGATTCAGACGGCGGAGTGCCGCATTTGCCAGGATGAGGATAGCATTAGCAATTTGGAATCTCCTTGCGCCTGTTGTGGCAGCCTCAAGGTATAAATTTGCCGTCATTCTGGATTTTTTTTTTGTTGAAAATGGTACGGATTTGAATTCATTTGGGTGGTTGTAGGGCATGTTTTCGATTTTGTAAATTACTGTGTAGTTTTCGGGACAGAGAGAGTATAATGAAATGTCCCCAAATGAAAGTATGAGCATTTCGACATGGATGGGAGAATTTCCTAGCTAGTTATTTGAATTTGTGGAATCCATTAAGTCATTAGGACATGCCGTCTCACATTTCGTATTCAAAGTACCGGTCTTGCCCATCCTTGTTTGCAGTTCTTTCATCAATATTGTAAATTTGTAATTAACAGAATTGTTGCATTCCAAAATGTTGAATTTGTAAAGCATGTATTGTTTCTATGAGCTAGTGCTTAGTAATCATCTATTCATGTCTTCTTATCTTCGTTTTTCGTGTTTGTCTGATCGCATTGTGAGTGATGAAATTTGTTTTACATCTGTTTATCATATGGGTCTCCAATGGATTTCTTACTGTTTTTCTAATTTGTTTTTCAGTATGCTCATAGAAAATGTGTTCAGTATTGGTGCAATGAGAAAGGGGATATAACTTGTGAAATTTGTCATCAGGTATGCTTCTTGAATTTTTCTGCATCTATTATTGGCGCTAATCTTACGTTTGATTTTCCGACTGCCTTGGTTACTGGAATTTTCATTTGTTGAAAAATGTACTCCTAATTTCCTGTTAGAATCCTTGGCCGGCTGTGCGTCATGAGGAATTAAAAACTAGTAATGAGTGGATGACAGTTGAATTTATGTGGTGACATGGTAAGGGATGGATCACCCTTGACCTTTTCCTAAATGATGTGATACAATGGGGCCATGTTTACCTAAGAAAATTAAATTTGAGCGGGTGAATAGAAGTCATTTGTGTACATATAACTTTTAAATCTCTCATACACATTATGCTTTTCATGTATCCATTTAACGCTATAAAGATAGCTTACATTTTCTTCAGAATTTGGAAAAGTAGGTCATGTTCTGTTTTGTATTTAAGTTAGATGGAGAAGTTGTTTGAATTTGTTATTCTTCCATCTTATTTATTTTGAAAATTCGAAATCCTTCCAAGCGATATGAAATTTCTTTCCGTTCTAATACGTGGTCTTTTGCATTATGTACAGCCTTACCAACCTGGCTACACTGCACCTCCTCGTCCACCATCTGATGAAACTACTATTGAAATTGGGTGAGTCAAATTTTCTTATACATGTGTTCATGTTTTACTCAAGTGTCTGATTTCTCTTGATTATCTTGGTAACTTTGCTACTTAATGCTTCTGTCATGTTTATGAATGAAACTGTATAAATGGCAATCTAGATTCCTTATAGACTTATAGTTACCTTACTCATATTTGGCTATGGATGTTTCTTGCAGTGGTGGCTGGACACTTTCTGGCACTCCCTTGAGTTTGGATGATCCACGCATTTTGTCAATTGCAGAGGCAGAGCGTCAATTTATGGATACTGAATATGATGATTATTCTTCAAGTAGTAGTGGAGCTCCTTTCTTCCGTTCAGCTGCCTTAATTGTAAGCCAAATAATTTTCAAAACTTACCAGAAAACATTCATATTTTTTCTCATATGCTTATTCCTCATGTATGATGTAAATCAGCTTTGGTTTTTTATCTTGCAGTTAATGGCCCTTCTAATCTTGCGGCATGCATTGAGGGCCTCGGTTTCTGACTCCGACTCTGGGGATGACAGTGACACATCTGCCATTTTCTCTGTAAGTGGATTTGAATTTGCATTTTCTACAACGTGCTTGCTGGTGTTGCATTGGTGTTGCATTATTGAAAGAATGTGATTTGCGGTTCATTGAGGCTGATAAACTGGTCGTTCTTTGCAGCTTTTCTTGCTTAGAGCGGCTGGCTTTCTACTGCCCTGCTATATTATGGCTTGGGCCATCAGTATCTTGCAGCGTCGACAGCAAAGACAGGTCAGGATTATCTTATCCACTGTTGGGGTTTTTATTTATTTAATTTTTTTTTTCCCGGCTCTGCTCTTACCATGCTGGGCTGATGTAGCTACATAATAATCACTTGGTCTATTCCATAGTAATGTCGTAAAGATATAATCGTAGATTTGGAAACTGTAACATGATACATAGAATTTGTGCTTATTTTTGTTGCTCATTATTGTTCTCATCGTAATATGAAAAAACAGGAGGCCGCAGCAATGGCAGCAGCCCAAGTTGCTTTTGTTCTTCAATCCGGGCAACATAGGGGTTTGCAATTTGCGGTAGCACCAGGACCCAGCGGAACTCCACATCCAGAAACTGCACATCAAGAAACTGCCTAATTTATGAAGCCAACAACATGCCAGAGAGTTTCCCGTGCCATGATGAGGGCGATTCAGCGGAAAGTAGTGAACAATAAATGAAAACGTTTACGTTTGTCAAAAAATATGATGGAACAAAAAAAAGTGAAACATTGGAGAAGCGAGAAGGCTGTAATTGCTTGTTGAAAAAGGCTATGTCGGGCAGGTCTTGGTTCGTTCCATCTTTGGTTGTCCTGTATTTCATGTATGTTTTATGTACATTAATTTCGTCCAACCAGAGAAAGAAAGAAAAAAAATATTGATTTGGTACTCCAACTTGTTGGGTAGCTCAAAGCAGTTGGTTGTTCGACTTGAATATATTTCCTCAGCTCAAGGATGTTACATAGAAAGATTGCGGCGAGGGACTTAAAACATCTGTAGAACCTTGAGGTAAATTTGTTAGAAATGCAATATGAAAATTCGATAAACAAACTAGAAAATGATTAGATGCAATATATTTGAGTTAACCTTATGAAGCTTCTTCATAAGTCATAACCAACATGCTAGTGGCGCGTTACCGTGTCAAACACATGTTATGCCTTGCATTCTAGTGTAAACTAGCAAGGCTTGTTATGACATGCATTTTTCTAACACGTTGCCTACTATTTCATAATATTTTAAATAAAAGAGATCTAGGAAAAAATAGACCCCGTCCCTAAAATTATTTTTTTAGAAATTAGTACAAAACATGATGCTAGACGTATTCTTACCATGGGAGCGCCCATCCCAACAAGCTCTCCAAGATTAAGGTTGTGACGATGTTGATCGTCTAAATATTAACAGTGATGTCACAAAAGTTGTTGCGAGTCCAAACTGTCACCAAAGGTGATCTCAATCCAAGCCCAATTCAGTGAAGGGTGTCCAAGTGTGTAAAGATGGGTGTATTGAGATTTTTTTTTTCTTTCTAAAGAATAGACAGCAAAGGCTACCATAGATGGAGGTATAGGAATGTGGAATGAGATCGGAGGTGATTGTGGGACTAGGTTTTTAGGTTGACAACTTTTTTATTAATTATTAAACCTATTTGTCTTTTTTTTTTAATTAGACTTGATGACATATTTATATGTCACATCAGCACATAACAAAATTTTTGATAGAATTCTGATGGAATGACGACATTTATTTGAGACACTTACTTGCGAGACTACATTGGTTGATTTTCAATTTCAAAGACCATTTTGATGTCTCGGGTCAATTTCAGGGACCATTTTGATTTCGCGAGTTAATTTCAATGACCATTTATGATTAAAAATGACTTATGGGGCCTATTTATGTATCACATCAGCACTTAATAGAATTTTTAACAGAACTGTGGCTAAATAACCACTTTGATTTGCAACAACTATTTTCAGGAACTACATTGATCGATTTTCAATTTCAGAGACCGTCTTGATGATGAGAATCAATTTCAGGGATCATTTGTGACAAAAACCTTTTTGAAATTAGTAAAAAACAAGATGCTAGTCATATATGAGCGTGATCTTACCAGTAATAACACGTTCACTGATTGAGAAGAAAATTTACACGTGTTCTTACGTTTTTACAGGTAAGAACACTTGTAAATTTTCATCTCTAATAATGAACGTGTTCTTATCGATAAGAACGCGTATAAAGTTTCAGCTCTATTAATGAACATGTTATTACCATCATTTGAAATTCTTTCTTTCAAATTCATTAGTCTGTTAGGCTTTGTAGTCCTTGATCGGTCGTTGGTCTTTTTGTTGTGCATTTTAAACAATTGAATCTAAAGTTTGCTACTTTAAAGTCCCTCAGCCAAACATGGACTAATGAATTTGAAAGAATAGTTTTGCGTTTTACAACAACGTTAGAATATTAGATATGTAATTGAAAAAAAAAAAAAAAAAAAAAACTAAATGTTGTAGATCTGAAACAACTATACGCGAAAAAAAATTCAAATCCATTTATTTTCTTTGTTTTATTGTCAGGTTGGGGCGTATATAAATAGTCTTGTTTGGTGTTTCAGATTTGATTAAATAGATAATTAAACAAATACAATATATGTGTGTGTGTGGAAGCTAGAAATAGATGTTAATTTCCAAATTTGTCCAAATTAATAATAGATCAATGACTTACTAACATCTTCATGACTAGCCCATCTTTTGCCTTCAACAAAGACGAGATTTGTTAGTCTGAGACCTACTTCTTACTTCAAGACATTAAATCTAAGTAAGTTTTTCTTTTCTTTTTTATGAACATATAACTAAGTTGATTATGTAAATTCCTAGATTTGGAAGTGGTCCCAATTACAAAGTGATGGATGGATGGTAGGCTTGGAGCTTTTGTGAATCATGTTCAACGTGGTCTTGTGTTTTAATGCGATCTCTGTTGAAGGAAACCAAAGCATATAAGACTACATATATTCTCTCTCACATTGTTTGGTATGATTGTGAATCGTGATCCAGGAAGAATGATCGTAAAGTACACAAAGCAAGCATCTCTCTTTAGCATATATTTTTGGGACATTCTCTTTGTAGCTCCCAACTTCCCTAAATAAATGACTAATTGTCACAAATTTAGGCCATTGATAACTTGTCATACAGAAGTTATTTGAATTTTCGACTTCTCATTTGTTTACTGATACATTTATAAATAAAAACGTATGGATTTCACATTAGAATTCGTAATCTAATATTTAGAAATTAGGAATCATATTAGCTAGGAAGTAATTGATCTCATACTCATTCCTTCTTTCATTTTCATGATTCACAACTTCTCTCATTTTAAGTAAGTAAACACAGTTGTAAGTCATATACAAGATGAATAATACGATTTTTAGTTGGAAGATAATAGGAAACATTCTCTCGAATCTTAGTTTTAACTTTTTTCCCAAATGACACTAAACTCATATACATAAAAAAAAAACGCAAAACTTAAATCGCCTATTTGCGTTCTCATATACATCAACGCTTCTATATTGCTCGTACTATAGTGTGGAGATATGACGATCCGAATAAAAGCTCCCTTAATTTGAGTCACACATACTTAGCTTCAACACTACCATAATAAAACGCAAGGAAAATGAAGATATCAAATCAAACACATGAAATTCGAAGGGGGCAAAGGAAATAAAGAAGGCAAAAGAGGAGAAAGGAGAAGGAAAACTATTGGGGAACAAAATGGGATATATCCTTTGCTTTATCTTCTTTAACTTGCTTTGGCACTCATTGCTTTGGTGGCTTATGAATGTTGTCATTGCATCGAGACCGTTATGATTGGTGGGGTGGTTTAAACTTTCATGGGACCCCCTCTCCAGTTTTAAACATGTTTAGAAAGCCATAACTTTAAGACCAACCTCGAGAATCTACTAAACCCTGCCCTATACGAAATATATTAGCTCTTTAATCTTTAATCTTAATTTAGTTTAAGTTTTTGCTTTTAATTATTACTGTTAACATGATACTTAGGGATGGGATCCACCAGCTTAGTAAGAAAATATAATGTTTTGCATAATTAATTAACTGATCTAGTTTTACCTTAGCAATGTGGTACGTAGCCGTACAGCAATCCAAAGAATCAAAAGGTCCCACTCACACTATTTACCTATTTCCTAATTTGGCAAAAGCTTTTGGAGCCAACTTAGGGTTTGCAATCAGTTTTCTACGTAGACATCGATTCTGTTTTGCGATTAGGTTTTATCTAAGGAATTGTGAGGTTCCCATCTACCATCTACTCGCGCGTAAGCAATTATTCTTAGCATTTCTTGATGAATATACATTTCAAAAATTTTGGATGTCATGCATGCCTTTAAAATATAAATGTAGTATCACAAAAAAAAAATCAATTTTCAAGCAACATCAAGGCTAACCTAAAGTACAAAGTTTTTGAATGTATTGATAGTCACTCTTTCAGAATTGAGTGAGGAATTGAGTGATACTGAGTTCTAATTTTACTTGCATTAGTAGTTAATCTTGCTTAATTTTTTACACTGAATGCGAAGTACCTAAAATATGATATTGGTGTTCGAATTGGATAAATCATTGTATATACTACTTATATATGCATGGTTGGTGATAGGAAACCCACCAAAGGAGATTTTAAAAACCTTGTGGAGAAAAAAAAATCGACCAGAAAGCTACAATTCAGTTAGCTCTCTTTTCACTTTCATTGGTGGATAAAAAAGCAGAGAATCAGCACATTAACAAAAAACATTCGAGCCCAGATTTTATTTGACCAGTTGCCATTTATCTTAGGGCAACATGTCACCCACCAAATTGGATAAAGCACAAGAATTTATGCTTTCGAATGTTCCAAGTTGCATGTAAAACTTATGTTAATTATATAATATTCTAGAGTTGATTAAATCTCATTGGATATAAAGAAAAAGTGGTCTAAATTACAAAACTGAAATGAGTCGTTTTACTTAGAAAATTGAAGAGCAGGAGTTTTTGAGCAAAGTAAAGCATAAAGAAAACACATTTAGCACCAGAACCCAAGTGTCCCAGTGTTGTTTTTGATGCATCGGGAAGAGAGCTTGGAATTCTAAAGTTTGAAGGGAGAGGGGAGATCTTTAAAATTTAGAACGGCATAAAGCAAGTGTTTGTTTCTTTACATGCAATGCATGGCTTGCTTCTGCTTGCGACTGTAGTATATGTTAGGTTTACTGTGGTGTCTGCCCAGTCATATATTCCTATTAGAAAAACAAAAACATCCTTTTCTTAGTGGGAAAGGAAATGTATTTTACCATAAACCCCCCAGTACACACCTCAGATTAAGGAGCTTAAACCCCTTTTGTCCCAATACAAATCTCAGATTAATGAGTTAACCATCAAAATCTAAAGTGTTAGGCCAAAAAGGGACAACAAACACGAATGAAAATACTTGGCTCCTTATATGTAATATGTAATGATTTATTTATCATTATAAATCAATCACAATGTGTGTAAAAGTTTTTGGTTTTGTGATTTTCTAGGGACAAATGCCCTCATTCAAGTAATTCGTTTATTTAGTTGCAGACTACAATTATATAATATACACGGGTTATCTTTGAAGAAAATATATGTATCTAATATCTAACATACATTCATTCTACTTATACTCCATATCAAATATTATATGAGCAATAGTGCTCTTGTTTTGTCATATATTCAAACCGAAAAAACCCTCTCCCGCCTATCATGTACTTACATTTTTCTCATCACTTTGCCACTTTCCACTACTATATTGAAATTTTTGTAACATTGGAATTGTGATACATCATCATTTGAAACCATCATTAATATCATATTGCGTATAACCATACTATAATAAGGTTTTCTTAATTGTTTTTTGTTGCCCCCATTAGTAGAAATTTCTAGCTCCATCCCTGGCCAAACAATGTTCCTTGATATAAGCTACCTTTGTTGAAACACTGAATATGAGCAGAAATCCGAGATTATTTTGGGGCTACACTCATTTAGTTACAATTTACTTACACAAAACTAATCACATTGCTGATACACTATCTAATTGTAGCAAACTCTATTATTGTACATGTATTGTAAACTGTGTTAACAATATGGTCAAATTTGTATACCAAAATAGCATAACTTGATTAAATAAGTATACATCGAAATTACAAAAGCACAGTATAGTGATGTGGCAAAGAGAGACCAGTAGACTGGATTTGGCCTTTATATTCTGAGTAGACAAAAGCAGGGCAAATGATAAGAGATGTAGGGGAGGGAACAATTGAAAAAAGATGCTTGGCTTCTCAAGGGTATTGTTCAAATACCCTTTATTCATCCATGTCAGATTCTTCAATATAACAGCCTTAATTTGCCTAAGATTGCAGACTTATGATTTGGGTGAATCTAAAATTCCTTGTTGGTGTCTTGGGTCCCTCCATCCATCGCTTTACACTTTAAATCCTCCCCTTCCAAAAACCAGCACACATAAATACCCCTCTTGCATCTACAGGAAGGTATCTTGTTATCTCCTACTACTTCTCTTCTTGTTAATCTGTTTTGTGTCGAAATCAAACCATGATTTGCAGTAATCACAGTGTGTTTATTCTTCTTATCTGTATTGGGTTCTTAGTAGTTCAACCAGATGAAGTCTCTGCCCTCACTAGTATAGGTGTTGCCCTCAGACAGAACCGAGACCAATATCATCAAGGGATTTTGCCGTGGAATCAGCGCAGTCTCAAGGCTGTCACAGTGGAGGCAATGAACACTGAGAAGAAGAATTCAACAAACACAAAGAACAAGTTTGACCTGAATCAGTCGAGCAAAAGAAGAGTGCGACGAGGATCGGATCCTATCCACAATAGGGCTTAAAGGAGCAAAGCTGACATTTTTACACACAAAGTTGATTTGATTTCAAACAATGCAGCAAAAAACAGAAGGTGGTGAATTGCTTCAAAGTTTCAAAATTCAAGAGCAACTTTCATATGGTTGGTTGGTTGGTTGGTCTTTTTTCCTGTCTTGCTTTTTGAGTTTTTCTAATAGAGACGTGTATAGTGAAGTAACAGAGGAAATCACTGAAGGGTTTCGGCGACCGTGGAGGCAACGCCATCTCTATATTTTGAGCCAAGATCATAAATGAATGAGAGACATTAGAGATGAAGTCGGCGCCTCCAAAATGAAAGAAAGAATATAGGTGTTCAAATTTTTTCTACTTTTATATTTTTTTCTGAAGAACAATGTTCTGTTTCGTTTGCATCAGTGTTTGAGTTTTCTTGCATATTATAGTGAAATTCTTTTGAAATCACACAGCTCTCTTACTAGAATGTTACAATGGGTTTAGAACATGGATTTATTTGTCAGCAAGAATGGGTTTACAATGCAGTAAGTTGACATCCAGAGTAAGTAAGAACATGGACTTTATGAAATGGAGCACACTGGGTTTAGAAGGGGAGGAACATAATTAATTATTGGGAATTCAAGTGTTAGACGGTTCATTGTAGAGTTTACGTCCTGTGTTCCGATTCCCACATTTTGCTTTTGAGGCAAAACGACAGTGATTTTATTAGCGTTTTAAGAAAATGTACAAATTGCAAAGAAGGCATCCTGAATTAGAGCTGACAGATCCTCAAATAGAAATGACTCCAAAACAAAAAAAACAAAGCCAGTTCGGCCAATCTAATAGCCACCATATTGGCGGATCCTTTAGTGTGACAAGCACAAGAACACAAATAGCGCTACAAAGCCAAACAAACTTCAATCCTGACAACTAGAAGTTCAGTCACTTAATAACCCACCACATGAGAGACTTTGCCCACAAAATTGCCTATAAAACCGGTAAAGGAACACTCTTTGCATACAAGCAGCGCCAACTCCAATAGATCTAGCAAACCAACCTATCAACATCACTCTTGTAAACCCTTTTACAACGTTTGAGAACCCTACCAGAAAATTCGTCTCCCTCCTCTTGAATTTGAAGCTAGAGATATGATGTCATTGCCAACAGATAACATGAACCCTTACGAGCATTATGTCCGTAAGGTTTGATGAAATTGGGGTTTCACCATAAAATCAATTGGCAATATGAGGAGTAGCCCAAGATCATATAAACACATAGCAAACATTGTCCCTCACCGATGTGGGACAACTCTCAACACGTTCCCGCACGTGTGGTGGATTTTCAAGCCTACACGTGGACAACAACAGGGTGACGTGGAGCGCGTGTGGCCTTTGGGCTTCACACGTGGACAACTTTGCTTTGATACCATGATGAAATTGAGGTTCCACCATAAAACCAATTGGAAATATGAGGAGTAACCCAAGATCATATAAGCACATAGCAAACCTTGTCCCTTACCGATGTGGGACAACTCTCAACACGCCCCCGCACATGTGGCGGATTTTCAAGCCTACACGTGGACAACAACAGGGTGACGTGGAGCGCATGTGGCCTTTGGGCTTCACACGTGGACAACCTTGCTCTGATACCATGATGAAATTAAGGTTCCACCATAAAACCAATTGGCAATATAAGGAGTAGCCCAATATCATATAAGCATATAGCAAACCTTGTCCCTTACCGATGTGGGACAACTCTCAACAAGGTTTTCCTATCCGCCGATCCCAGTTTGAGTCCTGACAATTACATAGTTGTTACATTAATACCGTAGAGATGGCATGTTAGCTTTCACTAAACCGGGACAAATTTTGGACCCCTTTCGCTAAATTTGAAGGACACATTTGTGACACTGTCTTAAAGGTGTTTGGGCAAAGTTAGAATTGTTCTCGGCCCGGAAGCCTTGCTCAGGGGCCGTTGGGGGTCATCTAGTTCATAGGCCGCATAGCCAAGGTCGGCCGTGTCCTATCAGGAAGTGGGTGAGTCTCATTGCGAGACGGACGGATAGGGTAGAATCCTGATACAAGAAGGAGTCTCGGCAGGATGAGGATGCTGAAACTTGAAAATGAATGCGGCATGATAAGGGTTGAGTTCAAAGTCTTAATAGGAGTAGGACTGGCCGAGATAAGATTGGATCGGGGTAAGGAGTCGTAACCCGAATATAGTTTTGATTCGATCAGAAACAGGTTTGCTACTATAAATAGAGGGAGGAGTGCATCATTCAAGGCCCCTCCAATTCAACGCACAAATTGCCCTGCGCAAACTCTCTCAACAACTTTGAGATTTTTATTTTCTTTTTCCGCCAACACATCTTCAGTATGGATAAACAGTACTGTGAAGGCAACCGGTGATACCTTCAGTTTGGATAAACAGCACTGCGTCGAGGCCGACTGATTAGCTATCCAAGTCTCGATCAAGAAAGACCTTCGGGTCTTTATTGGCAAAGTCATCTCATTAGCCTTTTCAGCGAAGGTGAGGTGTTATAGTTTACTAGGGCTCGGCAAGTTGTTTTATGATTGGATACTCACGAGTAAGCTTTAGAGTTCAGCATTCTGACGGCCGAACCATATTTACCATCAAGACATATATCTGTTTTGAGTATCTGTGCCCCTATAATCTGGTGTCGATTCGGCGTGCTTATACCTTTACAAATATAATCACCATGACCGAATCCGACGTCGACGATTTGTGAACTCCATATAACTAGCAGCCTTGTCTTCAGGCTCTAGAACCCAAAGGTCGAGAGTGTTCCTTCCTTGGCCGCAATCGTAAGATCGAGAAGTCAGCAGCGCACCCAATGCAACATCAACATATTTTACTCATCGGCCGAGCTCGGCCGACAAGTTGGCACGCCCCGCATCAACCGAATGACGTAGTTAGCTCATTAGTTACTCGGCCTGCACGCCACGTAGGCTTGGTAGTTTTTAGGGTTAACAAAAAGCCTTGGCTACACAATCGCAAAATATGAAAATACGTATATAAACCGCCATGCTCGCAGAAGGGGAGAATATGGAGTTATGGAAAGTGTGGTTAGGACGTCAAATGGAAAGGCACTTTCTATTTAGTACCTCTCCCAAAACTTGTTGGCGGAGAATATGTTGTGGGAGAAATATATTGTGGAGTCAACTAAGGGAGATCCACTGCATGTTGCAAGTATTTCGACATCAGTGAGAGGCCTTCCTAATGAGACGGGGACTATGCAGAACATCACACTTGAAAATATGTTAACTCTAGGACTTGAATTAGGCAAAATATCAACTTAAAACTATTAATCAAACCAATCCAAATAATCAGATTTCCACAACTCAATCATATTGTTTATCTAATAACTGCGCAGTGAAATTATGTTACTTGTTTATTAGGGTTTCAGTATTTTTATAAAGGAAGACCAACTAGTTCTTGATTCAAAGAGGAACTACATGTTTTCAATTGTTCACTTGGTTTTTTTTTCCGCTGAATTTGGTCGTATGATAAATCATTGCTGGTAGGTTTATGATTAACAAAGAATTGTTGTCATGTAACGTTTGTTTGTAGGTCGAATAAGAAGCACTATCTTAGGGTTAGGAACAAGCGGATGAGTCCGACAATACTAGTTACCACCGATCAGTAGTATCAGAAATCAAAATGGGCCAGTCTTTGTGAAGACCTTATCTATCCGATTCTGGATAAGTTGTTGGAAACGAGCAACCATCGTCGCTTCTCTGCTGTTTGCAAGGAATGGCGTTGTCATTCAAAAGAGTATATTCAGACGACCCAAATGTGTTAGATGTTGGAAAATATTAATATTTATGTTTATTTTCGTATTTGGGTTTTCCTTATTAGTTTAGGATTTGGGCCTAACCCATCCTAGTTAGGATTTTTTAGATTTAGTTCTCTATAAATATTGCTTGTAATTTAGTTTGAGATATAAGTCATTCACAATGTAGCCTCTTGGAGTTTATGTAGCCGTCTCGACAATTTTGTAGTGTTTGATATCAATAATATTTATAGTTTCGTAATCCGTTTGTTCGTTCATTGTGGTATGCACACCTTGATATTCAACTTGGTATCAGAGCGAGTTCGATCCTTAGGGTTCAATCCATTCTAGTTGGTATCAATTTGTGTGCCTTTGTCGTCGTTCGTTTTAGATTTGTTAGTTGATATTGATTGTTTGCAAGGAAATGAAAAATGAAAGAGAAATAGAAAGAAAAAAAAGGTTTTGCTTGCAGAGGAGAAGATTCCCCAGCAAATAAAAAAAGGGGACGAAGGAGAAAAGAAAGGAAAAAAAAAAAGGAACCACGGAAAGGAAGAAGAAGGAAGAAAAAAGGGAAAAGAAGGAAGAAACAAGGAAAAAGAAGAAAGGAACAAAAAATATGGCTGTTGTGTTTTGAGGTTTGGGGCCCACGTGATGCTGTTGTTTGGGCTTGTTTCTGTAGTTTGTTGTTGCCTTCTACAACAATCGCTCGAATGCTTGGATTGATGACCATTCGAGTGACGTTGTGGACAAAGTAAATTGGATTTTTTGATTGTTTGTTCAGAAGTTGGAATTTGCATTGGTATCGGCATCGGTATTAACATTGGTATTGGCATTGGCATTGGAATTTGAATTGGCACTGGCACTGGAATTTGGAGTCTTGCATCCATATCTACTTTGGCAAACCCATGTCATGTACCGTCATGAGTTTGACGGGAGGTGTTGGAAAATATTAATATTTATGTTTATTTTAGTATTTGAGTTTTCCTTATTAGTTTAGGATTTGGGTCTAACCCATCCTAGTTAGGGTTTCTTACGTTTAGTTTTCTATAAATATTGCTTGTAATTTAGTTTGATAAATAAGTCATTCACAATGTAGCCTCTTGAAATTTATGTAGCCGTCTCGGCGATTTTGTAGTGTTTGATATCAATAATATTTCTAGTTTTGTAATCCGTTTGTTCGTTCATTGTGGTATGCGCAGTCTGATATTCAACATACTACTTCCTATGCTCTTGATCCCTTCTGAATCAGAATCGAAAGGAAATACTAGCCCAACAAACTACAGATTAGTGTACAGCATTTCTGAAAGGAAAGTTTACACGAATTTTACGTTACGAGTGCTTTCTGGTGAGAGGTGTTGCGGCTCTAGCCATGGTTGGTTGGCCACAATGGATCTGGCAGACCTACCTATCTATGATCATAGCTCTCGTAAACTCTTTCAGAAAAGAAGCGACCATTCGTCTCCCTCCTCTAGGGTTGAAAGCAAAAGATAATGATCCCAGAACACCTCACGAATCCTTTCAAGGATTAAGTTCGAAAGGTTGTACTGTCGCTGATCCCAAATTGAATCCAGACAATTATGTGATTGCTGCGTTATATGGTAATTAAGATCCCAAATTGGCTATTACAAATGCAGGACACAATTATTGGATTTCCTTTAGTAAGGAAATGACTGATGTATTTTACAAAGGCCAAGTCTACGCAATTAGAAATTGTGGGCATGTGGTGACACTCAAGGTTGCGACGTTATACATAAAGAGTTTTGTACCTAGTGCAGACTTGGGATTTTCTAGTTGGGTATATCTTGTGGAATCAACGAAGGGACACCTATTCTATGTTCAAAGAGTTCGAACAACGATGAGAGCCCTTCCTCATATGAGTATAGGATTCATCGTTTGCAAGTTGGTATTCCACGATAAACCTGTTGAGCATGTTGAGGTGAAAAGCATTGGAGATGAGGCTTGGTTCGTCGATAGCAAAGGTTCATTCTCTGTTGTGGCTTCAAGTTTCCTGAGTGTACACCAAATTGCATACACCACACGAATGGATATAGGAGAAAACGGCAAGGATTTGTTGAGTGTGACATGGTTATGTTCAATTTAGAAGAACCAACACCCCGGCTAACTTTGCAAAACCTGCAACTTGGATTGTGCCAAATGTCTTTGCCTTGTGAACATAACTTTTCTTCCTATAATGTCTGCTAGTTCATCTTACAATTCTACTTGTTTTAGGTAACTGTCAAACTCTCTATCTTATGTTTCATATATTGGAATTCTCATCATTTCTTATATGATTTAATTAGTTGGTTAATATGTTGTTTTCAATTCCAAACGGTATGGAATCATATGTTCAAAACATTACTGGCCCTCTGATTGGAGCTTATGGACCTTTGAATTGCACTTTGACTTAAACTAAGAAAATATTCTGAGCATAGTTTTTCTTTTCAATTTATGTACCTTTTCTATTTTCGACGTAACATTGCAATTAACTAACTATTGATTTAGCAATATTTTTTTAATAATGTTAAGAGTTCTTCTCGTGAGGAACCTACTTGTCTCTCCACTTATGATTAACGTATTTTCACCATACGAACATTATAATCGAAATCATTTTCATTTTCTTTGGAGATCGTACATTCTGATTAACAAATCACCCTCCTCCATTAAGCATATTTTAAAATGTTTGCTTGAAGTATTGAATTACCTTTGATGTTTAAGCAGTAATGCTTATTTACAAAGATAGGTTCATCTTAAAGGTAATAAGTTTGCCCTTGACTTCAAAGCTACTGCTCACGATTACTCATTTTTATTTGGAGATGGCATCAAGATAAAAGAGATTATCCACTAATCTACAATTTCTATAATGCATGTGTAAGAATTCGATTAGACACAACCCTTACTTGAAAACGAATATTATTTTTACTTTGTATCTATCTTTTGGAAGCAAAATCCAAATTATTTGCTGCTACATGATTGAAGAACAAATGAATAATTAGAGAAAATAAAAAAGGGGATTAGTGATGTGATTACATATGCAAAAATAGTAATAAGATAATGCTTATCCATCCTGTGGGGGATTTAGCTGGCTCTGTGTGGGAAGTGGAAGATCTTTTAGTTTTGGGTGGAAGCTGGTTGGGTGTTTATCTTGTTGTGTAATACTAATATTGCATGAAAAAACATAAATGCTTTTAGGTGGATGCTGATCCACCCCATAAATATAATTTCAAGCAGCTCTTGTGATATATTATCCCCTTCTCTCTACTGCGTGCTCAGCAAAGGATAAAAATTTGATGGTCCATATTATAAAATGGTGCCCACACCTGCCACTTGTAATGGCAATAGACCCTTCTGGAATCTGGTTCTGTTAATTAATCAACTAGAGCTCGACATCTCTCAAGTCTCTAGTCTCGTGAAAACAATGACGATATCTCAATTTAATAATTATTAACCTTTTTAGCTCACTGTAACTTATCACTACCTTCACTGATATGATTTTCATTTATTCACGTATTATTAGTTGTTGAGTTTTATCACAAACCACATCCATAATATTAGTTGGTGCTATAAACTCCAAAAGACTGGCCTAAGTGAAAGTAGCAAAAGTTTAGAACTCGTAATTTTCATGTGAGTTCGAAATCTCAGTATGCATTTTTTTGAAGTAACAGATTCTATTTTAGCGTACCATTTGATCCAGGAGGGATTTGTCATTGCGTGTGGAAAATTATCTACACATTTTGAAGGTGGTTTTTTCGTTTTTTTTTTTTCCTGCGTTTCCTTAATTAGATTCTTCAGTTTTGCCTTGCGTGCCAAAGACACAGAACCCAGATTGAAAAAAGGACAAATTGGAATGAACCAATGAAGGTTTTTGAATGTAATATTTTCACTGCATACACTAATTTTGTCGTGGAAGCACTCAAAACTAATATTACAAGAGAGAGAGAGAGAGAGCGAATTGTGACATAATTTATCAAATATAGCTAAAAATTAACTTTTAATTTCAAAAATGTCACTTTTTATAAAAACTTTCAAATATATCCAAAATTTCATTTAAATAGACACAAATAGACTCAAATTTAACAATTAAATAAATTAAAGGCTTTTTAGCTACTGTCGCCTCAAGCTTTGGTCCAATTTCACATTCGCTTCAACACTCCACCACAACAACCCTATCCCTTCGACCCCCTCATCACCGGCATTAAGCGACGCTGCGGTTACCGCAAGTGGGAGTAGCAGAATTTCAATCATGCCTTCAACGTCTTTTTTCTTACTAATATCTTTTTTAGTTTTAAATATAAAAAAATAGTTTTTAAAGCTAATCCACATGTCGTTATATGATTGTATTTGTGAAACCCACGTAATGCCACATCATCACACTAACAGAGCAATTGATAGATTTTTCACGAAAAAACTAAAATGATCACGATGGACATATTCAAAGAAAGATAAATGATTCATGATAACAAATTCAAGAATCCTACTATTGATTATCATTAATTATTAAGGATCAGATTAATGAGTTATGTCAATGTCACGAATCATTTTGGCTAAAAAGCCTTTAATTTATTTGATTGTTAAATTTGAGGGTATTTGTGTCTATTTAAGTGGAATTTTGGATACATTTGAAAGATTTGATAAAAAGTGACATTTTTGAAATTAAGGGTTAATTTTTTGCTATATTTGATAAATACTCTCTCCAACCTTGGATAAAACTCAAATTTCCCCTTCCCCCGCCACCCCCCCCCAAAAAAAAAATCCAACCCAACCCAACCCAAGTGCTAGGGGTAGGCACGGTGCGGTTCGTTGCGGTTCCACCCCTAAAATGGAACTGGAACCGGAAAATATCAACGGTTCGGTTCGGTACGGTTCCGTTTAAATTTATTACTAGAACCTTACGGTTCGGTTTACACCGGTTCCGATTCGGTTCTTGCCGGTTTACGGTTCCGAATACTAAATTATTTGAACACCACATCATCATACATTCAAATACATCTTCTAAAACTGATTATATAAGTTGCATACAATACATCTTTTTTAATGCAAATGTCTTTGGCAGTGGCACCAAGTGAATAAAAAGAGACAACTAACAGAAATATGCATTGATCAGTTAGTCAACAAACAAAAAAATGAAGAACTCAATTACTCAAGCAGCATTAGTCTCCTGATATTGGCAGCAACAGCAACAGTGGCAAGCAAACAGAAATATTGAAATTGCAAGGACACAACGACAGCAGCAAGCAAAAATGACTAGAAATAGCAGAAGACGGCATATTGCTTGGTTGTCTCATGAGTCTCCTTACTCCAACACGTAGCGCTCCATTTTCACCTCTGGAACATACATGTAAAACAACACATAAGCAAACAATACACCAACTTAATGTTAAGCTAACAAAAGAAATTTTAGATTTTAAACTAAGTGTTAGAGATGATCTAAGTGGGGTGAGTTTATCCAATTCTGTTGCCCCTTACCGTTTATGTCAATTTGCTCATTGCGCGTGCTGTTGGAGAATGACAGAATTGTCAGAACATTGTATGGACAATTTTTTACTCCCTCGATTCCTAAAGCCCTTATTTTATCTTCGGGAAAAAAAAATTTCCTAAAGCCCTTCTTTTTCAATGGCCTATACCCAAGTAGCTAGCTAGGTTTCTAGTTGAGCATACAAGTCACTAATCACTATTTTTTTCGATTCTAACTAATCTCCGTTCTTTTTTACGTTGACGTGCAATGGTTAGAGCGGATATATTCTTTTGAATAATAATTTTGTATTTTAAAAACGAATTAACTTTTCTATTTTAATATGAAATAAACTGTGTTACGGTCAATCATTTATGTGTTTAGAATTTATCGGACACATGTGTATGAGCTAATTGTGACCGTTTGTATATGTGAGGTCTACAAGCTATAAGGTATCAATAGCTGAAATCACGTCCGACCATCCTTCTTAATAGGATTTGGGAAGAAAGTTGAGACCCCATTGTGATCTTATTTTCTAATTTCTTGGATTCTAACAAAAGCATAATTGAGGTTTATAAACATAAACGACAAGGAAACATCACATCTGAAGCAATGGATGGAGAGATTAGGAGGAGGATTACTCCAACGTTGTGTGCCTTTTGTTTTCGTTTTGAGATGACTAATATCTAATCCAAATGCTGTTGCCATGATTAATATAAAACATGGCGTGTGTGTGGGCGTGGCCGCATTTCTTGCTACGTTCTGTTCATTGCAACGCGTGGATGGATCATTGAGAAGATAACTGAGGATAGGACCAGAAACCGACATGCGTTTTAATTGTAGAGTGGGATTCTCTTCTTTTTCAATTTTTCTTTCGTTCATTCTCATCTTATTTAAACAATCATATTAAGTCACGTCTACATCGTTTTGTGTTGATTTTTTTTTTAAAAAGAAAAACAAAACCCAAGAGGAAAGTGAGAATGAATGAGAGAGAAAGGGAGATTTAGATAATAGAGAATCATACTCCTTTAACTTTTGATTAAAATTTAACTTTTGATTGAAAACACTTTTTTCTTTAATTTTCTGGTGATGACTTGTTTTTCTTACTAGTCAAGCAGCCTGTATTTGTTACTGGAAGATCCAGTTAACCTAAAGATGATGTCAATTTGCCATAATCATCATCATCATCATCATCATCATTAATATTTGATGGAGGGATGGACTCATAAGTTTAGTTGACAAATTGTGGCCTCTAATTTCAACTCAATTAATTCAAGGCTTTCTTATGTTTTTCAACCGTAACAGTTGTTAGCAGTTGGTGTTCTGTATTACCAATATGTTATAATGACAAATGCTGAGGAAACTCCTTTAAAGTGAGATTCTTTATGGATTTTCTGTTACCTCATATTTTAACGTTAATTTTCGTGTCAATATTATAAAATATCGTGTCAAAACATAAGGTGGCAAAGAATTCACAGACAGTCACACTTTTGAAATAGTCTCCTTAGCCTTTTTCGCTTATAATATAAGTGGGCGTCAAATTTATATTTTGAGAAATGCTAAGAAGGCTTTCTTCATGTACTCTTTGTGACATCATAGTTTAACGTCAATTCTCGTACCGATGTTACAAAGCATTGTGCAAAAAACATGAGATGACAGAGAGTTACCACTTTTGAGAGAGTCCTCTTAACATTTATTTTATATTTATTTTATGTATTTAGAAAGTATATACTTGACTTCTTTCGTTGGAATACTCCTTCTTACTTACTTATCAATCACATTTGACATGTGTGCATAAAAGTTAAATTTCTTGTTTTTCATAAGTTATTTGTTCATGTCTTAAGCCCTGATTTAAAGAGAGGAAATTTGGGATTTGTGGTAACAAAAATTCCATTCCTCTGATTGGTGGTTTTTGCCTAACGTTTTATAAAATGTGGCATGGTTTCATCTCTCTTGAATCTTGATGACCAGTTCCGATTTAAGGAAGAAATGGTGATCGAGGAGAAATGGATTCGTTGTGCGAAAAGTGTGTTACCACCTGTGGCTGCCTACCTAGTAAGGGCCGCTCCTCAGCCATGTATCACTATGTATATTGTTTAATGCTGTAGTAATACATGGCATTGCATGCTATTGCTTTGAAACTCTTGTGCATTTGATGTTCCAATCCTTATAATCTAGTAAAAATAATATTTGGCTATTAAGGGATGATTAAAAGTTCTTACTCAAAGTTGTTCGCCGTTATCAATTCACGGAACTTCATAATCGTTCACATTATAAATCACTATATAAAGATAGATTATGCAAAAAATCAATTAAAACTAAGGTCGTTTAATTATCTAAGTATATAAAAGCAGATGTATAGAATTGATAAAAACATTACAACTGTAACATCCCACATCGCCCAATTGTAAGCCTTTTATGTATATTCTCATCTCTACCTAGGAAGAGACATTTTGGGAGCTCACCGGCTTCGGGTTCCATCGAAACTCTGAAGTTAAGCGAGTCCCATGATGGGTGACCCACTGAGAAGTTCTCGTACGAGTTCCCAGAAACAAAATCGTGAGGGCGTGGTCAGGGCCCAAAGCGGACAATATCATGTTACGGTGGAGTCGAGCCCAGAATGTGACAATTTGGTATCAGAGCCAATCCCTGACCGAAAGTGTGCTAACGATGACGTCGGGGCCCCTAAGGGGGTGGACAACATCCCACATTGTCCAGGGGAGTGGATCATGTAAGCCTTATATGTATATTCTCATATCTACCTAGCACGAGGCATTTTGGAAACTCACTGGCTTCGGGTTCCATCGAAACTCTGAAGTTAAGCGAGTTCGCACGAGAGCAATCCCATGATGGGTGACCCACTGGGAGGTTCTCGTGTGAGTTCCCAGAAACAAAACCATGAGGGCGTAGTCGGGGCCCAAAGCGGATAATATCGTGCTACGGCGAAGTCGAGCCTAGGATGCGGTGGGGCCCCAGACCAAGATGTGACAACAACCGTCTATGTATTTGATACAATAGATTAACCAAACGACTTTAGTTTTAATTCATTTTTTTCTGAGATGATCTTTACAGAGCGACTCGTAATTTGAACGATTATAATAATAAGTACAAAGCTCTGTAATTCAAATACGAAGAGTTTTAAGTACAAAATTATACTTATCTTTGAGTAGTTAAACATTATTCAACTCAATAATTCATTTCAAAGTCCTAATAAACTTTCAAATTTTGATTTACACCAAGACAAAAAGCGAAGAAAGTATTCAAAAATTGGATTAGTTTGGTACAACTCAGAAGAGGAGGGAATCCCCACTGCCACAGGGCCACAGGGCCACAGGCAAAGCAAAACGATGCGCACCAGGAGGCACTGGGAGCTAGCTGTGTGCTGAAAACCCATGTACTATTTGAACTGCGAATCTTATGCGTACAACCTCACTCGCATGACACGTACACGTTTCGTTGGGTGGCAGGTGTCCAAAATTTGAATCGCTGACTCCTACGAATATATATTCCAAATTCCAAACTTATATAAGAACAAAGAAAATTTGCACAATAGTATACGAATTTTTTCCAATTTATCAAATTATCACCTAGACTAAAGAAACTTACAGTTGACCACTCAAATTTTGAATTGTATTCGAGCACATATGTGATATGTCTGCTTCTATTCATTCTCATTTCCGTCGAATAATGGCTCGTGACAAGAAGATGTGCACTTTGTAAAAGCTATTTTCGTAATTTCAATCTAATATGGTCTAGGTTTGATGAGTTCTGAGTTTTTTAGGAGAAAAAAGTTGTATATACACATAATATATGTCTATTGAGTGATGAACGGTCCCAGTATTTTAAGAGTTGTTTGGTATTTAATTTGGAACGTATGTTTAGTTTTTTTTTTTTTTTAATCAAATGAAACATTTGTTAAATTAGATGTTACATAAAAGAGCAGACGAAGTTTAAATCCACACCATTATCCTATACTAACATTCTTATCCATCACCATAGTAAGGAGTCACTTCAGTTCACATGAGTAATTGTACATAATTGAAAAAGTCAAAAGGAATATCATTTATGCAATTTTCTCCAAAAATAAAAGAATAGAATGAAAAGAATTATATGAGAGCCTAATTTATTGCTCTCAACGAACACATGAAGGCACGGACTGACATACGTTACCTCAGATTAAACCCCCATCCCTTCAAGAAGTGAGAGAGATTTTTTCCCCTAGCTTAATTAGGTGGTTGAGAATATTGGTCTGTGTTTTTATGGAGCTAAAACAGGTTTAGGTACACCACTAATTATTGGATTAAATTCATATCAGATATCTCTGCCCCCACTAAACACCCCATCTATATATTTGTCTTCACTTCTCATTACATCCTTCATCACCCCAATCATCCTCCAAAACCCCATTTAAGTTTTCAACTTTGAGCTTTCACACCCTAAGAACAAAACCCTAATCAGTTTCTTATGCTTCTTCTCGCCTAAAGTTATGAACTTTACCACCGTCACCGCCACCATCCAAACCCCAGATACGGACACCGAACCGCCCTCGCCGTCGGACCCCAAATCCAACTTCTTCAGCAGCAGGTCCTTATCCTTCACCAACGGCGCGTTCCAGCCTCAGTCGACGCCAACAATGGTGGTTGCCTACAAAGAATGTCTCAAGAACCATGCTGCCAGCTTAGGCGGCCATGCTCTCGACGGTTGCGGCGAGTTCTTGCCTTCCCCCTCCTCCAACCCAGCTGACCCGACCTCGCTAAAATGCGCCGCTTGTGGCTGTCACCGCAACTTCCACCGCCGTGACCAGTACAGACCCAAAAGTAATGTTATTCGCAACCCCCACCGCCTGCTACCGGCGCCGAAACCAGCTCACTACAACCACAGCTCAAGCCCCAGCCCGAGCTCGAGCCCCAACCCAACTTTGAGCCCGCAGTCTCCACCGCCAGTCTCCCACTTGCCCCCCTCCTATTTCGCTTCCCCGCCGCAAATGCTGCTCGCTCTCAGTTCCGGCTTCTCTGGGCCGTCTGATGAGCACCCCCACCAGCACCAACTCAATCCGACGGCTGTGAAGAAAACGGAGAAGTACCCAGGTGAGAAAAAGAGATCCAGAACAAGGTTCAGCCAAGAGCAGAAGGAAAAGATGTTGTCTTTTGCCGAGAAAGTGGGGTGGAGATTGCAAAAGAGCGAAGAAAGACTGGTGGAGGATTTCTGCAGCGAGGTGGGGATTGGGAGGGGAGTTTTCAAGGTTTGGATGCACAATAACAAGCACGGTCGGAGGAGATTGGAGAGATTGGGCAGCGGAAACGGCAGCTTAGGCGACGGTGGGAATATGAACAAAAATGTCAGTGAGATCAACGGTGATGGTGAAAGACTTGGTTTTGACTCCATGAATGCTCACATCGCCAGCTACAATGTCAATGCCAACCCCCTGAACGAAGGCAGCAGAGCAAGTTTCCACCTTTCCACCAATGGGTCGTCGTCTTCGTCGTGAACCAGAGAGAAAGATGGAAGCTTTTGGGAGATATTAAAGTTAATTAATCACGCTTATTAGTATAAACATCTCTTGTTAATTCGCTAGCTCGTTCGTTAATTAATAGCTACCGCGTACTGACCGATCTGCTACTGTTTTGGCGAGGCCGAGAGGAAGGGATTAGAGAGGATAACGATTAAAGAGAAAGTTAATCATATGTTTAGCTGAAAGATATTATTCTTAATGCAAAGTTAATTAGTCGATGTTTTTAGCTTTCCATTAGTAATATAAAGTTGCTTTCTTATGCAGACATGTTTGTTTGTTTTCTAGCTGCTGATTAGTCTTTTTCCTTGTGGTTTAACGATTATAATATTTGATATTTCCATTTTTGGGTGGCATGAATTTCGTGTTTGGTATTTTAAATTCCCTTTAAATGTTTAATATTATCCATTAAGCTTAAAGGCAAAGCCTTCCCCATGCTTGTTTGTCCTATAGGGCACCCGTATTCCTAATTTTATTGAACTAATTTTTAACTTGAATAATATTTGGTTATTTAAAGGATGAGTTAGAGTTTTTACTTAAAAAAACTTGCTTGTTGCTAATTTATGAAACTTCGCGTTTGTAATGAAAACAGTTTATATTTAAGTCATTCTATAAATATTGTCTTTGTTAAAAATCAACTAAACCTAAGATCGTTTAATCATCGAACTGTATAAAAAATAGATAACGAAATTGGTAAAAGCATTACGAACCGTCTATGTATTTGCTACAATGCTACAATAGATTGACTAAACGACTTTAGATTTAATTTATTTTTTTTGCAGAAATGATCTTTACAATGTGATCATAATATGAACGATTCAAAATCATAAACATAAAACTCTCTGAAGAGTTTTGAGTAGGAGTTCATACTCATCATTAAGTAGCTAAGCATGATTATTCAATCATATTGTATTATACTATTATTGGTATGATAGGTCATGTTATTCGTATCTAGATACTATTATTGGTTCGAGATACTATTGGAGAACCTCCAAATCATTCAACACAAATTTAAGTATAGGAGGAGATAAAACAAAAAAAAAAAGATTAGTGGTAATTAATCTTCATGAGATAGGGCATAAGATTATCAGGTCGAGATCTAGAACCGAGTCCCCGTGACTCTTTAAATTGAGATAGAATTGGGACCAGCAAACAAAAATTAATAATCTCCTTCATCAAACTTGTTCTTTGGCCTTACAATATTAATGCTTCCTTTCTGACATCACCAAATCCACCATTTCCATACTTATTATCCTCACCTGTGTGTCAAAGTTGTGCATGGTCCTTTCATTTTCGTAGTCTTCCCTTCACATTTCACTCAATCACTGAGAAAGGAAAGACCGCTTGCATAGAACGGGTCCACAGTTTCGATGACGTTTGTGGTAACGTTATGTCGAGAAACACCGGTTGCACATGAATTTGCATATCTGGTTTTAGGGTGTAGCAACATGTATGTACTAAAACAAAGGAAGATCACATCAAAGTTCAGATACATCTCTACAAAAGCGAATATAAATAACCGACACATTGTTCTAATCAAGTAACGTAACGTGCGTTGCTTTGCCGTGATGTTTAGACTTCAAAACGAGGAAAATGTTAAACTACGGACGCCGGGATTAGGTATGAAGTTTGAACCCAGAAGGGACATGTGTAAAAGATGTGTTGTCGTGCTGCGCATGCAGTTGTCTAATTTAGAATGCTGAAGATGATTGCCTGGGCTTTTAAGGCAAGCCAAGCAGGAGAGGTTGGCTAAATCCAAAAGATAATAATTAAAATTAGGGTTTAGGTGATGGAAGCGGTGCCCAGGAGCCTGTACATATAAAGAAATTTTTTATTGTGATGGAAACACGAGTAATGCATCACTTTTTTTTATATAAGTGGTGAAAAGTTTTACTTTTTAAGTTATTAATTTTTTAACACACATATCTCATCATTTGTATAGTAATACATGATGTACCATCTTGTATGTCGATCACACTAAAAAATCTCTCCTACAAACGCCACCCTTACTTTGTTTGATTGGTTACTTAGAACGGCAAGCATTGTTTTCCTTCTTTGCTTTGCTGCTGATGAATATATTTATATATAAATTATAATCCGCTATATATATATATATATATATATATATGTTGATGAACGATGGTGATGATGACACATCTCTCTCTGAGATTCTCCTAATCCAATTTTGTTGTAATCAATTTGATCCACCGCCCTATTTGTACACACGTGTCAAGAATCAAAGGTTAAGTCCTTGTTCTTTATTCTTCCTTACTTTATTTGGGACTTAGATCTCTTCATATTTTAATTTGGATTTTTAACTGATTTTGTTGGAACATGAATATTTGTTAGGCAACAAATAAAAAAGAAAGAAGCGATGCTTTGACATTTTGACAAATATGTGAGGGCTTATTGGGACAATGCAATGGCTTCATTCTTCTGGGGCCCAAATCTTTACAAATAGAAGACCGAAATTGTTTGTGAAATGTCACTTAGAGCGGCAGGTAACGTCAATAAAAAAGTAATGATATTTATACACTCTGATGTGAGTTTAATTTTTATCGATTTTTTAAACAACTAACAATTTAATTCACTAGCTTTATCGTTATTAAAAAAATACTGTTATATGATGAAATCAGTTTTAAGTGGCAAATCAAATAAGGACGAGCGAAGGCTATTGTCTCAACTGGCCTTGTTTTGCCACTTATAATGTTCCAAAGTTTCCGGAAACACTTTCAGCCGTGTTTTACAACATGCTTATAAATTATCATCTGCTCAAATCTCGTTGTAACATGATGTACTATGTGATAGTGTTCTATTACATGTGGAGTATGTTTGTTCCCAATTATCCCATATAAAAATAGAGAACTGTTATTAGCACTTCACAAATCTCATTTTACACTCCTTACAAGTGTTTTTTTCTTTCTAATTATAGAAAGTTTAGAGTACAAAATGAGATTTTTGGAATGTCAATAATAATTCCCTAAAATCATAGCATACTTAGGGTGGTCCCTCTCAAGGACTCCTCTCTTTAGAAGATCGTTTTCAAACGCAAGTCCTGTCGATGAGCTCTCAAGTATGTCAAAAAGGGACATGGATCCTCTCCGGATCCATTGGTTCTAATCCATCAAGTCTCATCATCTGGACCATTGCAATTTGATACAATGTCTACAAACAGGAGCTCACTTTAAAAGTTATAATAATTTTAACCATTGGATCAAATTTCAATGGTCCGGATGATGAGACTTGGTAGATTAGGACCAATGAATCCGGAGAGGATCCATGTCCATAAACAACATGGGAACGAAAACGAGGGCTCCACTTGAAGTGGCACCAAAACCAACGGCTCTCTTTTGAGTTTTGACAAGTTTAGCACTCTTTATATCAACCTTAATTCAACTTGAGCAATGAATAAATCACGCTCAAGTCTTCCTTCTTGGTGCTTTTTGAACTTCTTCACCACACAATTTCCACTTCTTTGTATTTCTTCAAGCTTTCTCTCCTTCTGCAATTTGATACGTAAATAATGATTATCGCTCTTTGTAGGGACCACAGTTAACGCCTATTTATTTGACTTGTATATACGATCAAATATTTAAGTGTGTGAATGGGAAATGTGTTATCTGGTATTCAGAATTTGTCACATCTACACTCAATTTTAGATATTCCTCATTTGAGGAAAACTGTAAAAGATAATGTAAAGTTGGGTACAAACAAAATACGCAGTCAAGAAATTGGCCGGCTGTGGCCATCATTATCAAGAAATTAGCATGTCATTATATACTTAATCATAATCATAACAATTTAAAACGTACTTGTCAAACCTATTCATAATGCACACGCATGTAAAGATGAGACATCAACATTTGAAACTAGACTCATACCATCCCATTACACAAGTTCGATTGGTTCAAAAATATAACTTTAATCCAACAAATGCGATTTATTTGTTTCTTTTAACCATCAAATCTATGTAGAATCAAATTCAGTTCATATCTAAAAAATGAAGACCGTATATGCCCCCAAACAAAATTATTCCTTGTAGTGCAACTTGTTGGTATAATGATTTTGACACAAATGATATTTTACTGGAAAAGAGATTCAAACTTAATTCAAAATAGAAAAACGCTATTATAACTAACTTGACTACGATTAGATCAACCGATACGATGATTTAAGTTGCCTAACATCTGCAAGATAGTTACTTGATCCAAAACAAAGTCCGGAAGGGTTTAGTGGGCCTAACTAGCCCAATACATTACCACAGTGGGCCTAACAAGCAGTCCAGTTTTTTTGTTAAAACGACATCGCATCAAATCATTGGTGGCAATGACGCAAAGATCTAATGACAACCCTCCGATCTTATGCAAATCCATTAAATAATTGTTCGTATAAAGCCTTTCATCTTCAACAAAACCCTAGACTGAGTGGCAGCTGAAACTCGATTGCAAAAATGGTGCAGCGTCTCACGTATCGCGCCCGGCACAGCTACGCCACCAAATCCAACCAGCACAGGATCGTCAAAACCCCTGGTAAACTAAATATTACTGCTCTTAAACCCTAATTCTGTTTGCTTCGTTTCTGGGTCAAATTTGTGTTTATTTGCATATGAAATGTTGGATTAAGATGGTTTTTTTGAGATTAAGATTGTATTTTGATTTGTGGGTTTTGTTTAATTTGTGTTAGTTGAAGTTCTGGTGCTGTTATTGATGATTGTTTTGGGTGAACAGGAGGGAAGCTAGTTTACCAGACCACTAAGAAGAGGGCAAGCGGGCCCAAGTGCCCTGTTACCGGCAAGAGGATTCAAGGGGTATTTATTTGCCTTATTTAATTTCGAAATGATGGTTCTGTTTTCACATATTCTGTTGATTTAATAGGATTTCGTTGTTAGTTTCGTATCCGTAGTCTTTTTGTGGGTTCACAGTGTTTTGCATTTGCAAATGAGTGAGAGTTTAATTCTTTTACTTAGAGATATGCCGCAACAATAATCCCAGTTTATTGGTAGGTTATGCATTAGAGTTGGAGCTACTATCTATGAAACTGTTGATCTACCCTCGTGTAATTGGATTCATATAATTTGTGCTAGAATTATCAATATCATGCTCAGTTCACCATTGTGTGTGGAGAGGGAACGGTTCAAGTTCTCGTGAATTTGACCTTCTCTCGAAGCTCAAAGTAAAAAGTACCCTTGAACTTATATATTCTGTTTGCAAAACAATATTGTGCATAATGATTGCGTAGTCCAGTTACTTTAAGTTTGTTCTGAGTGGCGATACATTGTTGTCATTGTTTGTAGATCCCTCACTTGAGGCCTACTGAGTATAAGAGGTCCAGATTATCTAGGAATCGGAGGACTGTTAACCGAGCTTATGGAGGTGTATTGTCTGGAGGTGCTGTCAAAGAAAGGTTCGTGTATTGATTTCATTACGACGTTTTCTTCTTCTTTTCATGTTATGTTGCACTGATGGGATTTAGGCAAGTTGCTTTCTATTGGTTTGCAGGATCATCAGGGCCTTTCTGGTGGAGGAACAGAAGATTGTGAAAAAAGTGTTGAAGATCCAGAAGGCAAAGGAAAAGCAAGCTTCAAAGACCAAATGAAACTCAACCGAGTTTTAAGTAGCTTCAGACTACGCTGATTTTGGCTTATGGTGAGCTATGGGATCTAATTCGAGGTGTTCCAATTTGTACTTTTATATTTTGTTGTGGATGGTTTAAGTTATGATGTTAAGTACATTTTCTTCAGAAGTGCATCCTACCATGGAATTTCCTGTTTTGTATTTCAGTGGTAACATATACGCTTTCGAGTTATTTGTGTAGTGTCAGATTACTAGCTTTATTTGCGATTGTAGTTATGTCACGGTTTTTACATGTTTCTGCTTGTGAATGGTGGGAACTCTACATGTTTCATCTTGCCCCAGGGGACATAGAAGTGCAATTTTTCAAGGGAAACAGTAAATGACCACCTAGCTTCTGTCATGAAGTGAAAGTATTCGCAGTCTAATACAACAAGGGTTTTTCTACGTCTCCCTCGAGCACACAAGATCAAGCTGAAAAGCGCTTCAGCCTGACGACATATTTGTCGTTAGGCGGGAGTGTCTCCTTGAACGGAGGACGGTCTTTGAGGTCATTCACCCAAGACAAAAGTGCCAGGGTCTTCGGGCCTCATGGAAAAACAGGATTCGTGGTATGATCTGATCGATATCAGAATCACTTGTTTGTAGTCAGCAATTAGGATTCGCAGTGAAGAAATTTCTTTGTGCAGGATGTCCCGTCTTTCTTTAAAAAGTGAGGCTTTCTTAGTTCGTCCTACCTTTAACATCCTACGGTTCCCAACTGTTTGAAGTGATTAAATATGACTCATAAGTATGACAGATCATGATCATGATCATGATCACGCAGTAAAAAAGAGCAGGAACCCCTTTTCATCAATGTACTGGAGGATGACGGAGTGACTAGGAGGTGATCACGGTGATCGGGTTGCTCTCATGAATAAGAACAGGAACCCTTTTGTGGACATGATTGTAGGATAGCCGCAGTGATTCTCTCTCTCTCTCTCTCTCTCTCTCTAAACTTGGAAGAGTTATAGAAAATTTTGGTCTTTTTTATGTTTTGAATGATACAATTGGATAAAAAAAAGTTTCCCTGAATTTGTTTTGGTAAAATTCTCTTGGATATAGACTAATATCTAAATGGGCCTATCTCAGCTTCGCATTTTGCTCTCTCCGTATTCTAACGACTCTCATGAATATTTCGGCTCCGAATCCAATTGAAAGTACCTGCTCCTTTGGTTCTTGTCAGCCCCATGTACCAAAAAGGTAATTATAAAGAGACAAACAAAACCAAAGCTTCGACTGTTTTTTTTACAAAGAGTAGGATTATTTACATTAAACTACAAGAAGGGAGATTCGAACACTGGATCTCAAATGCAGAGGCAAATACTCTTAATCAACTGAGTTACAAGCCACTTACAAACTTTCTCGTTAACTATCCCGCCTATGTTCATTGCAAATCCTAATCCAATTTTTTGTTTTTTGTTTTTGTTTTTGGGTTCAAATATGATCCAATGCTTAGTACATATATAAAGCTTTCATCCAACATCCACGTTTTTGTTTTGGACACAAAAAACAAAACATGTTGATTAATGTTTTTAGGTCTCTCGAGTCTGAGGACATGACTTAGTTAATTTGATAGAGGACCCCAAACATGTCAAACCTGATCAGCCTTCTATTTCCTTAATCATACCCTTTGGGGCTTAATTAGCAAAAAGAATTCTACAAACACGAAACTTAATTAAATAATGAGCTATAGCCTATAGCTGGCACAACCTAATAAGCTAAGAAACATTAGTAATTATGCAATGTTTCTAATTATGTGACAAGTTTAAGTATAGCATCTGGTTGTGGACATTTCAGTCGGACATGGCGAAGACTCCCACGTCAAACTCGACTTCCATGCATCCCCTCCTCCTACATCCATAGGCAAAGGCAAACTACTCATCAATGGAAACCCAATATTTGATCTCGCACTTGTCTCCCACTGATGATCGTCTCTTTCTTCTGTCACGTTCGAGTTCACATTTTGAATGTTTTTAATCAACCCAGCTATATTGTCATAAACATTGCCAAGGTTATTATTACTTCCTTGCATGATCTCATGATGATGTGCCAATGCCGTCGACGAAAAGCCTCCGTTAGTACTAAAGTCAAAATTAGTACTCTCTGCAGAGGAGCCCTTGACGTTGTTGCTGCCATTGTAATCTCCAACCATCGAGGATGACATGTTTAACAAGAAGGAGGACACATCCACCGTGCATTTTTCAGCTGCTGGTCCGGATGAAGTTTCTAGAGGTGATGGAAATGTGAAGCTAGGGTTAGAAAAGTAATCTGATGATCCACTGGGAAAATTGGAGGAAATGGGAAAGTACTGATAGGGTAGTTTGACACTGCAACCCATCATCAGGGGGTTTACGGGTTTGTAGGAGTTGGGATAAATATCTAGAGGGGATATATTGCTTGTTGTGGATGAGATTTGTATGTCATTGTTGTTGCCAGAGAAGTTGGTTTTTGATGTCAGGCTCTCTGAACTAAACTCATGATGTTGATGAGTTGTATTGTGTGCACCTTTGGAGCCTAACATATGATCACCAAAAGTGTTTGTTTCAGGCAAGGCAGACACCCAAGAGTGATTAGAAAGGGCTCTCTGGTGAGCATTACTTGAATTTGTTTTCTTAAATATCCTGCATATTGCCCATGAATCCTGCAACGTGTATATATAAATATTAGCATCGGAAATGTTTTTGTCAACTAGTCTCACAAGTTTGACAACAGATTGACAGTTTAACAATATAACAATTAGATATTATGTGAAAATAGCGATGCATATATAGAAAAATAGTTTTTTTTTTTTGGCATACATTTGCAGGAATAGTTTTGTCCATGAACGATGATGATCTCTTTGGTGGGAGTGAATCCGTGACAGAAGGTAAACGAAACTCATGCATCATCCAGTCGGTTTTGACCCCTTTGGCAGCTCTACCTTTGTAGAAAACAAGAGACTTCTTCAACCCAATACACTTGGAGGAACTACATGCATCTTCGGATGAATAGATGGGACGGTCGGTTCCTGTTGCTTTCCAGAACCCGGCTCCGGTAACCCTGTTAGGCCTTGTGCTGTTTCTGTATTTTCTGTCCCTTGGACAGTAGAAATACCACTCTTTCTCCCCAGAAGCTGCCAACTCTACACATATCATGCAAAAAAGTAAGTTAAAAAGTTTATAGCTAAGCCGTTCAAAACAGATGCAACTAAAGCCCTTGTATATTTTGAACAAATTAGAAAGTGAAACCCTAACCTTAAAACACAGATTACATACACACAAACATATATAACAGATATTAGGTTCAAAACTTCTATGTAGTAGTGGTAAATAGCGGGCATATCAAAGAACACATAAGAGAGAAAAAGATGCTATATAATATTACACGGAGATGGAAGTCCTTTTAGTCATGCATGAATATGTAAGATTATGTTTTGAAAAATTACTTGGAAGATCCCAGGGGTCAAATTTATAGATGTCGATTTGCTTGATGAGCTCAATAGAGAGGGGCCTCTGCTGAACCTTCCTCTTGAGATAAAACCCTACCAGCTCCTCATCAGTTGGATGAAAACGAAACCCTGGCAGCATCACTTCATCCATTTTTTCTCCTCCAATATTATCACTTCTCTCATCCATTTTTTTCTACAAAGCCCTAAAGTACTGGTAGGTATATACTGCTTCTCACTAACTATTTAAAGTTACCCAACAGTGAGAAACTGAAGAAATTAATGTTAATGTTAATTACAGTGCTACTGTGTGCATATATAACACCTGAATATGCCTGAAACTGCAGTAAGACGCAAACCCTAGCTGTAGCTAGAAAAGATGAACACACAGAACGAGAACGAAGAAGAAGAAGTGAAGAGGTGGAGTGAAAGCAACGAGTTTAAGATGGCGGTGAGGGATTGGAGTTAATTTGTAGGGAAAATATATGCTTCCTGAGGAGGGTTCTGCCTCCGAAGGATCAGCCGCCTTTTCTGGTGACTTAATATATATGAGTCTGTGTGTTTTGCGAATATCACGTTGGCTACTTCACACTCTCAGACAGTAGTACAGATAGAAATTAATTAGAAGGGAGCTCTTAAATATTGAAATCAAAATCAAATTAAAATTACACCTACCAAGAAAAAAATTAAAGCTGAAGTCAAGAAAATAGATTTCCATAAGAAGACCCTTATTTCTAACTTGGACCTTAATGAACCCAATTTAGGGTTTTGTTTATTAATCCAAGTATTGGAATCTCAAGGAAACCCACCACTATCAGCACCAGCTTATAGGGATTATGAATCCTTTTTTATTAATTAATATTTCTTAAATATATATGTTTTATAATACAAGCTTTTTATTCATAATTCATCTAAACTACTGAGCATTTGAAATTCTATACAGGGATGAGCACACTACTATAGAGAACTTGACTAGCCCTGATCTTCACCTCAACTATTAGAACGAGAGATTTGAACTTGAAAAAACACACTAGTCTGACCAACTTAATTAAGTTTAATCTACAAAAGATTGTTTATTAGTAATAATTAAGTTTTGGTCTCTCCACTACAAATCAAGACAAGGAAAATTTCCAAGCAAGTACTAGTTTTTTAAGTTGAGGTATTTGAATTGGTGTTTGGAAACGTGGACCTGAGCCAACCTCCAAGACAAAGCTCAAACAGTTTCAATATTTTAGAACTTGAATTCCTATGAGAGGACTTATTAGGATCCCATCATTATAATTAAGTGATATTATATTAGTTTCTCAATATCCGAAATTCCCGTTTCTATTCCATTCCCAGAACTTCTATTCCACTGACTTTGTCAGGTTCAATAGGTTTAATAATTTTAGCGTCATTATCTCACTCATCTGCAATTTAATCAGCTGGCTATTACCCTCCAAATCTAGCCAATATGGACCACTTGCCCTGGATAGAATACACAATACAGGTTACGTTTTACATGATATGGTGAAATTATGTGTTTGACCTTTCAGGAGAATCGTTCCACCTATCTTTCAGAAACTGATCAGAGTCAGAGGCTTAATTAAGTTATTAATTAGTATTTACTCATCTTATCTGGAAATTTCAAATTAATTACCATAGTTTTTACAGGTATTAGGAAAGCTAACCCTCAATGATTTTTTTGATGGTTATATGTTAAATATACAACTTCGTGCCCGTGTTCCCCTCAATTTTTTCTTTTCTAATTTTCTGTGCTGTAATGCATGTTTAAGTTTGTGTCACTATAGTTATATAAATTCATGATTATATATGATGAAAACTATAGAAAAGTAGATTTCATCCCAATTGCATTAGAATATTTTAGGAAAAACCCACACATCTTTTGACTATTTTTTTCATGTTAAAAAACATATCATATTGTGATAATGAGGTCAATTAATAGCTTAGAGTTCTCATCTAAGATTTTGTTTCATGCCTGCTTTACCCTCTACAGTTTTTATTTGTCAACAATACTTTTTTAATTTAATGTTATTTATGTGGTACAAATTGATTTTTAGCTTAAAAATCAATAGATTTGAGTCTTATATATTAGTAATGTAGATTGGTGTGATACCCAATGTGTAGGTATGTGGATGAGGCTGATATTAAAAGTATATGTAATGTGGATATATAGGTTTTGATACCTATCGTGGAGGTGATGTAGATAGGATTTGCTTACCTAGTGATGAAATTTCAATTGACTATGCATACTAAGTGTCCATGTGTTGATTGTATTTGGATTTTTTTTAAGAGACATTTTATATACCTCAACAATAGGTTTTATGACTTCCTTTTTTTTTTTCTACAAACGATATAGGGAAGGTTTTCAAACATGGGACCTTCGTTGCAAGGGCGAATGCTCTTAACCAACTGAGCTACAAACACTTGCAATAGATCTTATGGTTATATATGATGAAAAATATAAGTTATACATTTTTTTTTTGTCAAACGATAGATTTTGTTAGATTGGTGTTAAATTAATCACCGATGGGGTTTGAACTCATGGCGGTATGCAAGAGCTCAACACCTTCCACCACTGTGGTAAAGGCCACTTGCGAAAAATACAAGTTATACCAACTGCATGATTAATAAGTGACTGGAAGAAAAAAAATTGTCACATTCAAGTCCTGTTATTAGTGTAATCAGCCACCTTGTTTATTATTTCACAATGTCATTTTTTTAAGAGAAATGTTAAGGAGGCTCTCTTAAAAGTGAGACTCTCTATCACTTCACAGTTTAACGCAAATTCTCATGTCAACATTATAAAATATTTTGTCAAAAATATGAGATGACAGATAGTCTATGAAAAGTCCCCACTTGTGAGAGTCTCCTTAATATTTTTTTATTATTTTAAATTCTAAACTTCATCACAAAGTCAAAACTAAATGTCACTAGACTAGTTACAATGAATATTAACTTGCTAAGCATTTCATGAAAATCATATCTTATGATTGCTTGTTGTGTCGTTATAAGCATATATGGGTGGGGAAAGAGAGCTATGGGGCTTTAACGTACATTTAAGTCTTTTAAGATGAGTAAAAGTTTATCTGATTTTGTAGACTTTGGAAAAACCAAGTGTGGGATTCCTCAATTCCTTGCCTTCTGCAAAACCAAAAAGGTTTCATTTTTCCAACAGCAATGAATAAGTTAAATTACAGTTTAAAATCCATGCATTCTTCATTTTGTTAATGGATAATGCTAGGGAGATCAAAATGTAAAACTATATTTACAAATCAAATGATGTGTCATAAATAAGAAATAAGCACTAGACAGTAGTATTATGTGATTCAAGGCTCTTTTTTTCAAACAAATATTAATTAGTTCAAAGTCCAGTTGGTCATACAGTACTTGAGTTTGCTTACAAACAAGGTCTACTGTGCTGTGCTGGTTGGCAAGTGAAGTACTGTAGTAATCAATTATTCAAGAGTGATAAATTAGGGTTTTCACAGAGTCAAATGCCAAAACTTGGGGACTCCAAAGTCAGTGAAACTCCCCAAATTTCTTACCCTCGGTTGGAACCCATTTTGTCTGTTGATTGACCTAGAATTACTTCCCCGAGCGTGCAACCAAAGTCTTTAAAAAAAAGGGTCAAACTCTTCAACTCCAAGCATCTATACACCTCTTTCTACGTGAAACATTATTAACCCCCCACACCCTTCCATTTCAACCATTCATTAACTCTACCATGTATATTTGCAAAGGGCCAACCTAACACTCCACTTAACAAGGTTTATGAATTTTACCAACCGCACTCACTTGTAAACAATTGCTTGCTCAATATTCATTAATATTCACTATCAGCTTATAATTGAAATGGTTAAGAGGTTTATCTATGTTCTTAAAAAATGATGTGTTCAAGCTCTTCCTTAATATCGTTTGTATAAAATAAAATAAAAAAAAAATTATTATTAACACTTCAAAAATCTCATTCTACCATCCTCATAAGTGTATTTTTTTTTCTAATTATATAAAGTTTGGAGTGCAAAATGAGATTTTTGGAGTGCTACTAGAAATTCTCAAAAAAAATTATGTATCTCATAATTACATCACTTAAATCCTAATCTTTGCCTAGATTATGTTAACTTGTGTCACTGTGTGAACTGCTGAAGGTGAATTGACCCTTACTTCGTTAAGAGGAAATAATTAGTTAAATCGGAATTTCATGACTAAAGTATCTTCTATCTGGAATTGATACAATACTCTACTTAAGCTAATCTAAACTAAGAGGAAGGATATTCAAATTCAAATGTATAGGATGAACACATCCGTTCTAACCAATGTGCCCACGACCATTGCATAACCTTTTCCAATTAAGAAGGTTGCATGTACACTTTTGTCAACAAACAAGTGAGAAACAAGGGCCAATGACATCGTGGAATACAACAATACTACTTATATCATAATATTTTCTTTCTTTATTTTCTCATTATTTTCTCTTTTGTTTGTACGTCTTCCTTAGAACTCAGTCAACAACCAAACCAAAAAAGAGAACTTAGTCAAACAAAAGTAATACACTATACGGTACATACGAAAGCGATCCCACAGTACATTGTTTGTACGTTGTGTGTCTACACTGGTAGAGCCGAAAGTAGGTTTAATGCCTCTAATACATATTAACTTTTGCCTATTGATCTGGAACAAGCACCAAAAAGATTAAAGATCCTGATTTTTGGCGACATTTAAGCAAGCCTTGCAGGCCGTCTTCTAACATTGTGCACCCGTTGCAGCAATCCTCTGTGTCGATTACCATCAACGTAATATATACTCAACTACTATCCTATCAGGTTGTCTGCAACAGTTCCTTGATATCGTACCCTTGTAGCTGTCACATAAACAAGAAGATTGGTTTTAGCAATGAGAAAGAGTACTTGATGCTTACCCTTCAGCTTCGGAATTCGGACTCATCTATAACCATAACTTACATACTCCGAAATCTTGTTTACCTGAAGGAACGTCAGAAGCAAGATCACTCCTGAGTTCCAGAGAGCATGTATTGTGATGGGAGTTACAAGGTTGCGAGTTTGAGCATACGACAATCCCAGAGCAGTGCCTATACAGACCATAAAGTAAATGAGATAAAAATGTGTTTGATGAAACCTAAAGCACATTAATGTGCGCCCGAGGTGATGCACAAATTTGATTTGATTACTTTGGTAGACATGCTACCTAGCACAAACAGCTGGGGAAACTCTCCAGGAGTGAGATGTGCAAGTGCAAATACAGCGGCACTTATTACAATAGCCACTGGTGTAGGTACCCTGCAAAACACATTTTCAACGGCAATAAGATACTCAGGGATGAACACTTGACACCAACAAATGCAACAATACTAAAACAAGTGAAACTAAAAAGTTTTAAACCCATGCTCAGCCACCTCTCCGAAACCTTATGTAAAAATTTTGTATGATTCTGCCATTCTCCTACATAAGTACCTCAAAAGCAGTTTCTTCTACCATATATTTCTTATCCTCTACACTATTCCGGCTGTGCTCTTGTTAGTAGAAATATCCGATTCTGGTTGATTAACTCAGAAAATAAGTTTTAGGAGTGAACCAAATCACACTGTCTGGATGGCAACTTCCTAGTTAAACTAGCCCTCAATTTTCCAAAACTTATAACCAATTCTACGGGTAGTAATTACTGGGAATATTTATAAACAATTGCAGGCAAGCTTAGAGGAAGAACTGTGCACGTTTATTAGAGAAATTTAGATAGAAATACTCAATCATTTTAGGCATATTATGCAACTCTATTAAACAGAGAAAAAGGGAAGTATACCATTTAGTCATGGAGACCATAAAAAACCCGCGAAACACAGTTTCTTCGAGAATTGGAGCCAAAACTCCAGTGATGCCTAGCAAGCAAGCAGTACTGCACCCAACATTAACAAGAGCTTAATCAACTTGCTTAATCCTCAAGTTCTAGTGATGAAAAAGAAAAGACCTTCTAAAGTACCTAATACCGGACGATCCAATCAGTGGAAGCAAACTTACTAGAGCGTCCTTCTGAAATCATGTCAATATGAATAAAACATATAGTCATGTTAAAATTATAATTAAAACAAATAATTTGCTTATTAATTCAATCCAGTGTCCATTGCATCCTATAGATAAAGAGATAATAAGATAAATTTGAATAATTCAAACCTCTCGTTCTGGGCTCTCCCCCCTCAACATGGACAATGCAGCCCCTGTCACTGCAATAGCAGCTATGGCACCAACAAAACCAATCCCTGCCCACAATAGCCATCCCTTCTGTAGATTGAAAGGTTCCTTCAAATCTGAAACGGTAAAAGCTCATTATCTATTTATCAGAAATGGTAATAGCTAATTAACTCAATTGGCCACAGTCTAGAAATAGGCCTTGACAAACCAGAATCTGGCAACGATGAGCTTTCAAATCTAAATTTCGCAACTATATGTTAATGGAAGAAATACAGATTACTATTCATTGCAACTCAACAAATCACACATTCTATATATAAGCTACAACAAGAGTTATCTCATTGAGACATTTACCAAAATAATGTTACAACGGGTACCCTTTGCCACCGCTTTGCATTGAAGCAATTAACAGTGAGCAGGGTGAACGACAATCCAACAAGAAGAAAATTTACGAGTGTGTTTGTGTTTGTGTTTTCGTTCTAGGATAAAGAAATAAATTGGAAAAAATCAGTACCGTAGCGATAAACATCTTCAGGCAGTGGTTGGTAAGTGTTGGCAACGGTATATAGAACAGCAAGTACAGCTGCAGTTGTAATACTAGCGAAACAATAACCAAACCAATCAGACCACGTCGAAATTCGCTAAGCACGGTTATAAACACTGCAAAAGAGCTCCTGCAAGTAGAATTACAATGTGATTACGCATTACCCTTGATCAAGAAACAGTATCTCTGCCTTCTCATCCAAACTCAAATCCTGAATTCGAATTCCTAAATACGGTATAGCTGCCGCCTCTACCAGTCCTGTCAAAACAAAACTGCCTGGGACAAAAATTAATCTTTCTTCTTCTGAATTGTGATAGTAACATTTATAAGCTAATTAAACACTAAACCCACCTCAGCCCACAAGCAAGCGATGTTAACGACGCCGTTTGCCATTCCCAGGGGACATCCCACCGCTTCAAAATCAGCCACTGCGATTCATTTTCCTGATAATTTCACCCAAAGATGATTACTTTAAAGTTGAAATGATTACTTTAAAGTTGAAACTCTCTCTTCTTAATCTGGGTTCTCTTGGTTGAAGCTGAAAGCGAGTACCTTTTCTTGGAAATCGCCTTTGGGCTTTCCTCCGCCGCTGAAAAAGCAAATGTACGGCGGATTTCTGACGTTTCTGAGCCTTGAAAGCTGGGTCGATCGGCGCGGCGAGAAGCCGGGGGTGAAGCTTCTGCGGCCGTCGAGAAAAAGGGAGGGGATTTGGGTTTTGGAGGAAGTTGGCTTGGGTGAGTCCGAGAAGCAGGAGAAGGAAGATTGAGCTACAGATGTGAACAGCGTGCACACCATTGCTGGTTTTGATATTGTATTCGAACTTTTAAGCATGCAGAGAATTGCCGAGCAGCGGGAGAGACGACTGTTTGAGCAGGGGGATAAGGCTGGCCTGAGGTTTGCATAATTTCACTTTTCACCCCGTAATGTTTCTAAAATTGCATTGAGCTCCCTGTGAAGTGTGAACAAGTTGCTTGGGCCGTTTGGGTTTGGCTAAACTCCTTTGATGGACTCCTCCGTTGTAGGCTGGTATGACCAGGCCTAGGTGGGCTTTTTGGTATTTTGGGCCTCAGGCTGATAATCCGCTCGTGAAGGCTTTCACTCAGATGTTTTTGAAATCGAGTCGTTTGATAAACATTTCAATTTAGATTTTTAATTTTCTATTTTTTTGTTAGATTTGAGGGCAAATATAGAAGAGAAACAAGGGATACATGGCGGGAGAGATTTAGAAGAAATCAATAAGAAAATGGATGCAAAATTGACTTCCCTCACATCTTAAACATAATACATGAAAATCAAACCCTAAAAAATGACGTGGTTATAAAACGGGTTATTGACTTCTCAGTTTTACAACTGCTATTTGATACTTTAAAAAAAATATATCTTATACTGATCATTTATTTCTTTGTCACTTTGTTTGCAGGTGACTAGTATATTAGGTTCGTAAAATCATCCGCAAGCCAAATGTACAAGTCAAGACGTAGTTTTATTGCTATAACTTTTATGTTTATACTTGTGATTCTTGTAGCTGGCTCGAGCTTAACCATTTTTTTTTTTTTGGAAAAATAATAATATTGTAAACTATTATAGTTTATGGTGAAAAGTCTGATTTTTTTTTTAACAAATGATATTATCTATACTAAGTAGAAGGGGTGAGATTAGTCTCACAATGAGTTACCAGTAATGTGGTTAAATTCGCCTTTGGTGAGAATCGAACATACAAACTCTTACTTACAAATGAATAATCTGAATTTAGATGCAATGAGTCGAATACTCTACCTTATCCAAGTGCCCTAACTCACGTTTGTCAGTATAACATAAATTAATAAGATATAATAATGCGCATATCTTCGTCTGTATATTTATATGGATTAGGATCCTCTCCTGAGCAGATGGAGAGGATCCTCCTGACCAGGCCCATCGGGCCGTTCATTTTTTATCCAACGGCTACAAACAGGGGGTCCTCTAAAAATTATAATAATTATAACTGTTAGATACAAAATGAACGGCCCGATGGCCTTGGTCAGGAGGATCCTCTCCATCTGCTCAGGAGAGGATCCTGATCCTATTTATATTAACCTCATGTTTTCTTTGTTGTCCGACCTAACATATGACCAAATGGACCACCATTTGTAATTAAATGGTTCCAAGCCAACTTCCCCCAAATTTAATTTCTAATTATAAATTATTGGAATTTGGAATGGAAGCTGTTAAGTAGGATCCTCTTATCATACTTTAATTTAATATTTGATAATTCATGTGGAATTGAAATAATTCAGCAGCTTGATCCGATCTAAATCCGGCAAACTCTCTGACCGATTGGAGAACAAGGGAGCAAAGTGAGTTGCGTTCATGTTTTTGAGTCAAAATAAAATATGCATAAAGTCGTAGGACAAATAAACTAATGAGATGAAACTTGTAATGGTAGGGGAATGGGACATCGTGGTCACCCACACAATCTCTAGTCTATGTACAAAGCCAAAGTCCATTTAATATGCTTTTTTTTACATGTACGATATTATTTACAGTATGTATGGGAGAGCGAGTCAAGATTCATAGTAAGCTAGCTATAATAATTTGGTCTGAATTCTGTTTTGGCAAGAATCAAACTGAAGAAAAATATTAGACCGTAGTATAAAATGGCAAAACAATCTAATATTTACCAATTTTAGTAATTTTGAAAGGAGGTTTGAATTTATTAATCATGGTGTTGCTTGGCTATTGCCGCCCTATCGGTATTTGATTCCTTTTTGTGTGTTGTATTTGTAATGATCCCATTGCCTCATTGCTAAACCCTACTAATCAATAACATGCCATTTGTACATTGAGTTTTTTTTTTTCTCACCATCCTTAGGTAGTAAAAGTAGGCTTTTTTTTTTTTATTAATAATCCTTTCAACTCCATTTCATGCTTACTTTACTCTCTAAAATAAAACTATCGTCACTTCATACTCTAAAACTCAAGTTTCACTTTGAAAAGATTCCTCCATTTGGTGAAATGTTCGTCAAATATACTGAAGTGCAAGAAATCTTGCTGATGTGCACACCCTACGTTTGTTTCTGACAATTAAATCAAATGAAGTCAAAAAAATCAAAACCAAACAAAAAGTGCAAATACTTTTTTGATTTGATCCTAAACCACGCCTCATAATTTATCTATGTTCATGAGAATTCTCAAATATTAAGAAAATTTGCTTTTTCACCTTTCATTATACACAGTATGTAATCGGTGACACTCAATGTGGAGATGGTATATATGATAAGTTGATCGATCGTGGTAGGCTTTAGCTTTAGGGAATTTGTTTGGATCAAACAAAATTCTATACATTGGAGCAATTTGAACATCTCTAGATCTAGTTTTTAAATGATGGTAAATTTAACTTTATGAAAGTCATGATTATTGAAATGGACTTTAATTATATAGAATTAAAGCTGATAAATGTTATTTAGTCAAACTTTGAAGAATGTAATAATGTATGAGAGTGGTGGTCTATGTTAGGTGATACGTCATATGCCTATAAGTCGTCCTTGCCATCTCCTATGAGAATCTGAGTGCTGGGTGAGGATTTTGCCTAATCATTTTGATTTTTTACTTTACACATGAAAGTTGATCATTAATCAAAGAGTGCAACTTTGCTCACAAGGGTGATGGTCACTCTTGTTGATTATTATTAGATTAGTTTGGTTTAATTGATTTAATATATAGATCTCGAAATTTAAACTAATATAACTGAAATCCATAAAAGGATGAGCATCACCCTTAATTAGTGTTTAAAATATCGGTATTGATAGAAATATGGATATGTAAATGGGATGAAATATCGATGGATATATCAAATATCGACATTGGTGGAAATATCGATATGCATATTTAAAATGAAACTTTAGGAATTGTCAAGCGTTGGTTTGAACGAAATATAAGAGTTTCTCCAATATTAAACAAATGTGTTAGAAATATCGACGCTATATGTCAATTTTAACCTAAACTTAAGAGTTTATCTGATACGAGGTGAAGTTTAGACTTCACCGATTCATTCTATTTCCATATATTTTTCTGATTTTTTTTATATTCCTATGGAAATATCAGTCGTTTCGAACAAATTTTAAACTCTACCCTCAATTCAAAATGAAAAAAAAATGCGCTTTTAAAAAGTTGTTTTTATATCAAAAACGCTATTTATACCATTATTTATACAGTAGATATAAGACTCATATGTATTAGTGAATTCTATCTATATTAAGAAGAGAATACAAACTGTTTATACCATATTTAGAGCCTCGTATTTAGACATCGTATAAATACTCGGAGAACTTAAATGTAATTATGTAATAAAGGAATGGGCAAATATGTAATTAGGGGAGGAGCCCTTATTCTATAAAATGGCCTCCTCACCCTCACAAACGGAAAGGCCTCTCCTATCTAGAGCAAGGCTCTCACACTCTCTCCCTCACTTCTCAGAGAATACAATACAATCAGTGTGGAGGTAGCCCAAACCTTGGGGTGAACCACGATAACTCTTGTGTCATTTACATTACTTGCAAATTCACGGTCGGATTTACATTGTTCCAAGACCTCCGGTTTTGTGCATCAACACAAACGATATAGCACTTACTCTTTTTCATATATAAATTCCCCCATCAAACCAGAATTTCTGCTCCATCAAACGAGAGATTTTTCAGTGTGACCGTCATATGAGGTAGTACACCACGTGTTCTTAAATAAATGGTGGAATATATGTGTTAAATGATTAATAACTTAAAAATTAAAATTTTCCACCATTTACATAAAAACATATAGTGTACCATCCGTATTCCGGTCACAACTAAAAATTTCTCCCACCCAAAGACCAAAAATCGTGGAGAACCCCCTAATCCCCAGTCTTGCCATTTGTCTCTTCGTCGTCGGGCATTGGAATCGCACCTTAATTGGCGCGTGGGTCCCAAGCACTGTCAAGCTCTAAACGCTGTTTTTTGTTTGTTGGACTCCAAGCACTTCATAATCAAATAAAGTTTAATAAAAAGTTTACTCAAAATATAGACGTTCTGTCATATTTCACTTAGGTTAAGCATGAAAACATGAGTTACTTAGTATTACGATATAATGATATTTTTTTTTATTAATAAATAAAAATTCTTAAATTCGATTTTCGTAAAAAGATTAATTTGAATTACATTATTGTACATACAAGTACGAATAATATGTTTCACATCCATGATTAAATTATTTATAAACACAAAAGATATTAAGAAAGAGAAAAATTAAACTCGGTACTTCAAATACAAGATAAATGCTATTTTGCTTTTTTAAATGCAGAGAAATGTTATTTGCAAACTCTTTCTTGTAATTTAGACTACTCTATCTTAGACTCTCTTGCAAAAAGAATATATATCAATGACGAAAACATATAATTTATTTATATTATTTTGTTGTTTATGTGTTAAATAATAAATATTCACTAAAACGAATTATAACGTTTCTAGTTAGAAAATGAAAGGAAAACTAATGAAAAAAACTTGAAAACTTTGAGTTTTAACGATAAGGATAAAATAAACGGTAAATTGAATAGTAGCAGGTTTGACTTTTTAGTGTAAAAATGTGGTTTTTCGTTAAAATGAACAGTACCGCGAGCTTTTCGTTAAAACTCCCTATAATGAATTCCGTTACTTTGCAAGAGGTCATTTTTTTTTTTTACAAAGTGATATCTAAATTTCTATAAATATTTAGAAAAAAGTATACATTGTCCGATTAATTGGCTTAAGGCATATTGCGTACATAGTTAGTAAAATACATAACAAATATAATACATTAAAAATAATTATGTGTATTATTCAACTACTTTATTAAAAAAACATTTTGAAAACATTAGTCACTTTTAAAATTTAATATTAAATTTATTTAAAATATTTGTTTATCTTAATATTTTCAATATCATATTAAAATTACGTATAAAAATGTGAATTTTGTATATTTTATTAAAAATGTGTCAAAATAATGTGTATTAAACATAAAAAAATATGTTCGAATGTGAATAAACATGTATGGTACTTTTGAGTTATAATTATAAAAGACGTGCAATTTAACGAACCATTAAAACATATTAAAAAATAAAATTATTTAAAAAAAATACATTTGTACGCGTATAATATACTCAAATTTGCTAATTATGGTTGTGTAGTTAGAAGTTCAATATATTAAGGGTTGTAATATTCATACACCTTTTTTACTTTTCAGACACCTCACATACACCTCTTTAATTTCTCAGACAGCTTTTTAATTTTCAGGTGTCGGATCAAATGAATTGAAAAATATCAAATGATATAAATTACTAAGAAGTGTGTGTGGAGTAAAAAGGGATGTGATAGTACACCCCTATATTAATTTGTATGAAATATGACCAAAATTGCTCGTATTAATTTTGAGTACAAATCCTCCTTGGATCTAAAAAAACAGAGCCTAAGCATCAAATAATCTAGACCGTTGAAATTTATCAAATGGCTACAATAATTATAAATTTTTGAGGAGCCTCCTGTTTGTAGCCATTAAATCAAAGGGATGTGCTATTCACACACCCCAAATTACTTCTCACACATCCCTTGTTAATTTATGTTTGTTGATTTTCTTCAATTCATCCGATCCGACGGTCAAAAATTAAAAGGGTGTGTGAGAAGTAAAATGGGGTGTGTGGATATCACACCCCTAAATCAAATTTCAATGATCCGAATGATTTGATCCTTAGGCTCCGTTTTTTGTTTTTTTAGATTTGGAGAGGATCTGTACTCATTAATTTTGTTCATTCAGCTGTCGTTCCTAATTTTAATTGGTCAGTTAATGGTGAGAGAGCGAGGTAAATTGTTTACCCTCCTGTTTGGGTGCCTTTCCTATCCTCTCATATTTTGTGCAGTCATGGTTAAGCAACGTCAACATTTTATATTATTTTTCTTATAGAGATAATAAGACAAAAAATAATAAAAATATAAAATATTAACGTAGCCTAATCGTGACCGAACAAATAAGAGAGAATGAAAATGGCATCCAAACAATCTGCCTCGGTGAGAGAGACCGTGATCGCATCATGTCGTACAATTTTTTGTTTTGTTTTTTCTTTTCATTTTCTCTCCGCTTTTATATAATAAAAAAAATACAAGAGAAAATCCAGTTCCGCATATAAATGTCACAACAAACTCATAAATCCACAATTCAGAAAAGGGTCTCAATCACCCTCGGTCACCAGATTTTAAAGCTCCTTGAGGTTTTTTCAGAGGCTTTGTGTCGCGTCTCCACCGCCATCAGTGAATCCTCCACCTCCACACGCACACTCTCTCTCTCTCATAATATCAATTTCTCACCCTCATCATTCGAACACAGAAAAAAGAGTGAAGATTTTCTCTTTTTTCTTTTGCTTACGTTGGATAGATCTCGACGCTCTGCTCGCTTTTTCCTTAATGCGATTGGTAAGCGATCTAAGCATTCGCACCCCATTTTTCTTATGCAATTTTCAGTAATCCGTGTTTAATCAGCTTCTTAATTAGTGGTTGTTTTTGGGTTAATTAGAGATTGATCCTTGGTGTTTGATAAATTTAATTTGAACCTCAGCACAGTAAAGCTCTAATCTTTGTTGGATCTCATTTGGGAAACAAAAAACTCTGGAGTTTTAAAGCTCCAAGCTTCTCTCACTAGCTATTTTTAAACAAGCAGAGCATTACCCAGTATGCTAGTTTTGTGCTTTTTATTGTAATTAGAGAGTATTTGCTTGCTTTAAACGGATGCTTAATTTGTTATTAATGGATGCATTTGGATAATTAATTACACTTAGTGCTCTGCTATTTTGGTTAATTGGTTTGTCCTTTTTCTTGTAATTGTAAGTTAAGCAAATCCAATGCAGGTTTTACGGTGTTGTGACGTAACAGACGCACTCAAATCGTAATTAGACACAGATTTGTGATGGAATGTGTGTGTGTCTGTGTGTCTGTGTGGTGTTGCTAGTTGGTAGTGGATTTGCATTTTTTGGATTTCGTTTTCTGTGGCAATTAGTTAGTGTGGGAATTATTTCAGGTGTTCAATGGCTCCGAAAGCGAACGCAGATGGTCGGACTAGGAGCTCGGTACAAATTTTTATTGTAGCTGGTTTGTGCTGTTTTTTCTATATATTGGGTGCTTGGCAGAGAAGTGGTTTTGGGAAGGGAGATAGTATAGCTTTAGAGATCACTAAGAATGGGGCTGACTGCAGTATCATTCCAAGTTTAACTTTTGATTCCCACCATGCTGGCGAAGCTGGGAATATTGATGAATCAAAGCCCAAAGTTTTCGAACCGTGTCATCATAGTTACACTGATTACACCCCATGCCAAGATCAAAAGCGTGCAATGACATTCCCTAGGGAAGATATGAATTATCGAGAGAGGCATTGCCCTCGTGAGGAAGAAAAGTTACATTGCCTTATTCCAGCACCAAAGGGGTATGTAACTCCATTCCCCTGGCCAAAGAGCCGTGACTATGTACCATATGCCAATGCACCATATAAGAGCTTGACTGTTGAGAAGGCTGTTCAGAACTGGATCCAATATGAGGGTAATGTATTTCGATTCCCTGGTGGGGGAACGCAGTTTCCTCAAGGGGCAGATAAATATATTGATCAACTTGCTGCTGTAATACCAATAAAGAATGGGACAGTGAGAACTGCACTGGACACTGGTTGTGGGGTATGTTGTGTTCCCCCAATTCACTGTTTCTTTAGCCTTGATTCCATTCTTTTATGTTTTCCCGTTCTCTTATCTGGGAGAAAATGTAACATTTTTTTCTGTTTGTTTGATCCATATGACGTAACAATGGTATATTTTTCTTAGGTTGCCAGTTGGGGTGCATACTTGTTGAGTAGACATGTTCTGGCCATGTCGTTTGCGCCAAGAGATTCCCATGAGGCACAAGTCCAATTTGCTCTTGAGAGGGGTGTACCTGCAGTTATTGGTGTTCTGGGTACAATAAGGCTGCCTTATCCATCCAGAGCCTTTGACATGGCTCATTGTTCTCGTTGCTTAATTCCATGGGGAATAAATGGTAAGCATTAGATACACCAAACTCAGAGCACTTCTACTTGGTATGAATTGTTGATATCTAATAATCAGCAGTCATTTCTGACATTAAATTTACTATTTGTTATGTACAGATGGAAAATATCTCAAGGAAGTTGACCGAGTTCTTAGGCCTGGGGGTTATTGGGTGCTTTCGGGTCCTCCAATTAATTGGAAGAATAATTACATTTCATGGCAGCGTCCCAAGGAGGATCTTGAGGAGGAACAGAGACAGATTGAAGAAGCTGCTAAACTTCTTTGCTGGGAGAAAAAGTCTGAGAAGGGTGAAACTGCCATTTGGCAAAAGAGGGTAGATTCTGATTCATGTGGAGACAGACAAGATGCTTCCCGTGCTAACTTTTGCAAAGCTGATGAAGCAGATAGCGTCTGGTATTTTCCTGTGCTTAAATTTTGTTTACCATTCTCATTGTTTTTAATATTGGGAGGCCTTCGTGCAGTTATCAATTGACAAGAAGACATTGATTCTTTTTTTGGTCTTCCCTTATAACTTTACATGTATCCAATTTGTGTTCTCAACTTTTAAATGCCAGCATGTATAGGAGGATGATAGAAAATATGGGGCAACTACTTTAAATGAATGCTAATGGTGTTCAAACGTTGTTACCTTAGCAGACAGGGTTTGTTGTCATCTGTAATGAAAAGCCTTGCAGAATTATTTTTAGTTAAAAGGGGTCCTGAGGTCTAGATGGGTTATAATTAAATCTCATGTTTGTGCTTTTGCTTATCAGCTTATGCTGTTAACATAGATATATCTTTTCTTATTTTTTCTTCATTTTGGTTGTTATCAGGTATAAGAAAATGGAGGGATGCATAACACCATATCCTGAAGTTTCCAGTGGGGAGTTGAAGCCATTTCCAAAAAGGCTTTATGCTGTTCCCCCCAGGATTTCTAGTGGGTCTGTTCCCGGAGTTTCTGCTGAGGATTATGAGGAGGATAACAAAAAATGGAAGAAGCATGTAAATGCTTATAGGAGAATCAATAAACTAATTGACACAGGAAGGTATCGCAACATTATGGATATGAATGCTGGTTTGGGTGGTTTTGCTGCAGCAATTGAATCTCCAAAATTGTGGGTCATGAATGTGGTGCCCACAATAGCTGAGAAAAATACGCTGGGTGTTGTATATGAGCGAGGATTGATTGGCATCTACCATGACTGGTACCCTACTCTGAACTTCCCTCCCCTGTCTAATTGTTTTCCTCTAAAGCATCCTTTTTAGCAAATTCTGTTGACATTCCTATATAACCATTCAAGTATATTACACGCTTCCTAGGGACCTAGACTCTGCTTTCAAGATAAATCTTATTTCCTTTCCTGCTAAAAATCTCTTCTGGCAGCTGAACATTTGTGTTAGAACTTAAACCATGTCAATAGAAGTGCGTGTTGCGTATTTTACAGCGTGCATATGGCTTTTTCCAAAAAGGTTTTAGAATATATACCCATCTTTTTTTCATGAAAAAGAAAAGTTCCTGTGATGTGTTAAATAATTGTGAGGTCCTGGAGCAGATCTCTCCTTCCATTAATTTTGTTTGTTTATCAATCATTTTATTCTTTTTTGGTGATGCTATATCAGGTGCGAAGGTTTCTCTACTTACCCAAGGACATATGACCTCATTCACGCCCATGGTGTTTTCAGTTTGTACAATGGAAAGTAAGTATATCTTCATTAGTTTTTGGCTTTCTTTAGTGCTTTTTACTCCAACAAAGAAAGCCTTGGCTTATTTGGTGTAATACCTAATTAGATATTCCCTAAGTTACTTGGGCTCAGTACATAGAAAACTGTGTTAAGCTTGATTCTATGGCTGGTTCCAGTAAGGATGGATTGACCTTGATAATGTTAAGCTCATTTAGGTCAACCCGACATTGTGGACTTGTTTAGCTTCACTCAATCTTGGCTATCCACCCATTATGCTTTTTCTTGGTCGAATATTGTTCTTGAAGCTTATTGGATTGGCCTGCCTTATTTTTTCAAGTAGAACGATTAAGATTGGTTAATACGGTAGACTTTTTATGAAGTTCTTTTACGGTCCAACAGTAATTTCCCTGAGCACTTCGCTTATAAAAGATGGTACACGAAGCCGTTTAGTTGAGGGTGAGGTGATTCTTTTGGTTATGACGGTATATGCACTTGTAACACCAACTATTTATTAACTTGTCATAATAAGAATCTGACTGTAGTGTTGCGGAATCATCTTAATGAGGGATAGTATATGTAGATCCAATCAGGGGTAATTGTTTAAGTACTGACGGGGATTCCATGCTTGCAATAGTAGAGGTAGAACTAACCACTTCAATTCCAGATTGTTTCTTATGCCAAGACCAATTCACTGTTTTGCTTATGCTTTCCTTCCGCTTTTCTGTGACTGATTAAGCTGTATTGACTATATTGCAGATGCAATTGGGAAGACATTCTTCTTGAGATGGACAGGATTTTGCGGCCAGAAGGTGCGGTCATATTCCGCGATGAAGTTGATGTATTAATTAAGGTGAAGAAAATAGTTGGAGGAATGAGATGGGATACTAAAATGGTGGACCATGAGGATGGTCCCCTTGTACCAGAGAAGGTATTGGTTGTTGTCAAGCAGTACTGGGTTGGAAACTCCACCGACACACAATGAACGCCTTAAAGGACAGCTTCTGATATCGTGGATCTAAGCTGGCAATGTTCTCTGTTACAAGTCCTGACAGGGATGTGTATTTTTCCGGTGAGCACTTTTGCTGCCCGAGTACTGAGTACTTCATACGGAGGAGGGCTTACACAATCTATGTTTGCTAACTATCTTCCACCACGTTCCTTTGTAGCATTTTATAAGTAGACAAAGCTACAGAGGTAATATGCTTGTATGTTTAGAGTATCATTCATTTTACAGAACCCCTTTTTTGTTAAATCTGTACGCCGCAGAGGCCAAAATTCGATCAAACACTAGCTTCCTTAGTTGACTGTCGAATTTCAGATGTATGATTTGCACTTGCAGCCTGCAGCTTAATGTGTTTATCCTTTTACTCATTCAATTTCCTCTCGAAACATCGATATTCTCTGGTTTTTAAGGTTTCCTTTCCATTTTTACCACTTTATTATTTTCGCTTCTATGGCTCGTAAAATCGACATGTGAACTGCCTAAATCTGGCCGACTGGTGTTGAAAAGGCAAAAACCAACAACAATTGGAATTTATTGCGATGGGATGGAATTAGCTTTTTTGGTTTAGAAATGAATTCAAGTCCGCGTGTAATATTCATATCCTCACCGCCCTTAATTTCATAAGGTGAAATTTCTGTCCGGTCAGCTTCATCTCACATTGGATATGAAAGTCTTATGATAAAAGTTTAAAAGCTCTTCGGCCTCCCCAATCACTGTCATACCGGCACGGTAACACGTTACAAAGAGTCCCTTTTCATTGTGTTTCATCAAAATTATTGATGATAATTTTTCTACTGATCTGAAGAAGAAAAAAAAAATTGACAGATCAATGGTGTTCCGACTTCACAAGACACCGCAACCTGTGGATACTGAGACGACAAATTCTGTGTGTCTTTGTATTAACAGAGGAGGATGGGTGCTATTTCTTTCTTTAAATGGCTTTACCTGTATAACAGATCAAATACAAATTATTATTGTTCACATACACTTCATATTCTCTAGAAATTTAAAGGAACGACTTAGAGGTTTGTAGCTCGAGAAGTCGAGATTATTTGTCTATGTGTCCGAAGTTTTGTGCTCAATTTCAAAAGAAGATAACTCAAGAAGACTGAAATCGCATTTTATTCACTAGAGTCAGTTCTAAAATGACTTGATTCGCTAACCGTAGAATCTATATTTAGTGATGAGGTGAGGACCGTTGCCTGTTGAGGACTTCCGACTTGGATTACCAGTTTCTCATAGAGTTTCAAACGCTTAGGGATTAATTAGGGAGGCGGTCAGCCGCCTAGTGCCTTGGTAGAAATTTTTAGAACAGTGGTCATAACTTATTTTAAGAAAATTAATCATGCATCCGAAGTCATGTATATGTTATGTATAGGTAAAAAGATTCAATAGGATAGTATGACCACGTGATTGTATAATATCCAGAATCCTACTTCTAAGAATGCCAAACCAATCACGTGATCGGGTTATCCTACCGAAATTTTTTGTATGTACATACAGAGGGCAGCTCTAGGTCTGTTGTTAGTCATATCTTCTTTAAGAAAGAACCAGAAGTTGAAAATTTTCTTTGGTATTATTGGAACCCAACAAGTTGGTGTGAGCTTGTTATATTTGTAGGCGTCCAAAATGTTCAAATAAGCACCATGTTATATGACAGCCGCAAATATGGAAATCGAACCAAACATTTAACGTATACATTTGGCAGATTTCTTGGAAATTTATATGTCGAGTTGATACATTATACAGAGTAATGCTAGGAAGATCACATATTTATACTACATTTGTGTGCTATATCACATAATAAATGATGCATACAATTAATATCCGATAAGATAAATTTATTAATTGACGTGACATGTACATATCAGTTATCACATCAAATAATACACATAATATAAAAATACGATCCCCCAACATTTTCCTATTACATATAATGGTAACCTGAAAACCAATGATTTTTTCCTCACGTGAAAAAATGGCAAACTGTCAAATTAGGCAAACAAGCAAATATGTCCCTACCCTCTGAATGTACAACTTTTCATGTTCCATGATAAGCCTATGCCTCTACATATACAACCATACTTCTCAACTAGCTCTCTCACCAGCCTAATCTTCTCTAAGCCTCTAAAATATTCAACAAAAACCCTCCTCGTCAATTCAATTCCTCTTTCAATCCGATCCATCTTCTCTTCGGTTTCAAATTTTCAAACTTCTGATTTTTTTTCTTTTTTTTTTCTTTTTGTAGTTTTATGTGTTTTCTCCCTAGCCTTTGGAAACCAATTCGTTTTCTCTACTTTTTGTTACATAGAGTTTGTTCGAGAATTCAACCCTTCACTCGAGTTCCAGAATTCGATTCAACTCCGCTCCACCAACATTACTTGTCTCAAAAAAGTTTCTTGGAGAATTTTGAGTTCTCTTCTCTATGGCCATTGTTACCTCAAAATCAACTAGTAAGGCGAACCTCTCGCAAACTTTTCCATTCGAGAACGCCGCCGCCAACCATGATGCTTCATTTTCTTCATACTTCAGCGGCAATGAGGAAGCCGTCGTGCATAAACTCGCCGATCAGGCGAGCAAGGAGCAGCAGCATAACAATAACATTCACTTGGGAGCAGAAAAGGAAGCAGCTGACGACGAAGAAATTGGAGTGTTCAGAGCTGAAAAATACTTCAATGGAGTAATAGATGAGGAGACAAGCGTCACAAGCCCGAAAAGCGGCTGCAGCAGCACAAATAAGTACCATCATGACAAGGATAAACCAGTAAGTATGGATCACATGAAGATAAGGGTTCAGCCGGGGACTCCGAGTGTGCGTTCTGAATCGAGCTGGAACAGCCAAAGCAACTTGCTTCGAAGCGCGTCGAGAAATCCTTACCGGACAAACACAACTACGGGAAACAAACAGAGGAAGAACTTCTTTGCCAGCCTTGGCTGCAAATGTTCGTGTTCAGATAAGAATTCGGTTGATGTGGATGAACACGTCGGCGAGATCAGCTTCAAGAAGAACGACAATGGTGCAAACACAAGCTGCACGACAACACCAATTAATCATAAACCTCCTGGTGTGGCAGAGATTGTTGATGAAGTTGTAGTTGATATGAAAAAAAGCGAAAAGCTCGAAAAGTTAGGAGTTGAGTTGGGAAGAGAGAACTGTTTTACTTTCCCAACTTTAAAATCCGGGGCGGGGAGTTTGCCGCCGAAGATGCTTCCCTTTCAACAAGCAGAAGAGGAAGCAGAGAAAGTGAGGAAGTCTCTGGAGGTGTTCGGCTCCCCTGTGTTTGTGAAGCGAAATAAGTCTTTCGCCCTTGGAAAAAAACTCACAATGCTGCCGCGGGATGAGTTTCCGGCAAATTCTGGTGGTGTAATCTACAACAATGAGTCGGATAGTGATGCAAGTTCGGATCTTTTCGAGATCGAGAGCCTCACCGGCAAAGCAAACCCTTTTCTTGCGCGGCAAGCATCAGATGCTGGCTCTGCGACGCCAACGAATTGTTATGCGCCGAGTGAGGCGAGCATAGAGTGGAGTGTGGTCACCGCCAGCGTTGCTGACATGTCCATGATGTCCGACTTCGAAGATCACCAGAGACCAGCGAAAATGGCTCCGAATTCTACAAATGCCAAAGCAAGAATGAGCAAGGAAATTCTGAGGCACCACTCCGGGGCACTGTTGGGTTGTAAGAGCCATAAATCTGTGAAAGTTGCAGGAGATGCACACAGAAGTACATATCAACACGAGAAGAACAATTTCGAACCACAGATCATGCGTCACCGGGCAGAATCATACATGGCAGGGACAAGGTTTCAAGCTGAGACAACTAATAAGCTGGCAAGCTTTGATGCCAGAGTACAAGGGCAACATGCTCTTGCACAGGGACGAAGCCAGAAATTTAACTAAGAGCCCACCTTAAAATATTTGAGCTGCTTTTTTGGACAAATAAAACTAGTTCTTTTACAAATGCTGAAAAAATTAATTTCAAAATGCCTAATTTTATTACTCTATTGTCTAATTTTGTCTTTAATTATTGACAATCTAATGCTCATTTGTACTAATTAACCAAATACATGCAACTCAACAAGATTTAGGCATTAGTGCGTGAGAAAAATATTCAGGAGGGAGGCGCATTTAAAAACTAAAAGAGGATTTTCACTATTTTAATATGATTAATTGAATAATCTGCATACCAAAAAAGATGGAAATGATTAATCGAATAATTTGTGATGCAGAAAAAATGGGATGAGAGGGGACATGTGCCCCCACTGGGCCTTACCTCCCTCCGTCCATGCTCTTGCAGCACGGCCGCTTCCTTGTTCACATTCACCACATGCTTCACATCTTTTTGTTCATGTAGTCAAGTAAATCTATTTATTGATGTAGTATATATAGTATATGAATTTAACGGCTGGATGTGCATTAAAGAATTTAAAAGGTATATCTAAATCACTTAAAAGTTAGAAGGCAATGCATACCATACATTGTCACACTTGCCATAATAAACTCCACAATACCTAGTGTACGACATACAAAACTAAATTTAATGTAAGACATATATTATTGAATTTAATGACTAAATATGCTTGAGTATCCAATTTCAATACGCAATAGTTCTTTTTATGTCTATATCTAACTAGTTTTCTTACTAGTTCCTTCCAACCTTTTCTGCAAGGAAAATGCAAAGATTTTGGTGTATGTTGCTGGCCTATTACACGCAACCACAGGAAAGCTACTTTTCAAAAGCTTCCTCTTCCATGACATGCTTAGAAGGCTACAGATCTATCTTTCTGTTTTCTTGTATTCTCGTGGATTCAAAACCGAGGCTCCCAATACTCCAATTTCAGTGCTTCACAAAAAAGCAGCTTAAACGGGAAGCTAACATGACCGAGTTGTCAAATCTTTATTCCCCTTTAACGACCACACCTGAAGTGACACACACACACATATAAATATATCTAGAGAGCTGATTTTCACACAACTTTTATAGCTTTTCTCACACCCCTCTTTGTTCCTGGTCATTGGATTGAATAAATCAAACGAAAATAACAGACATGATTAGCCAGAAGTGTGTAGGAAGCTATAAAATGTGTGTGTTTATTATTTCCCTATATCTAAACAAAGGTAAACTGTTAAGCGGTTACAAATCTTTTACACTTTTCCTCCTTCACAATTGCTTTGAACTTCAGTAGAAACAGAAATAGCAGAAACATTGTATCCAGTCTATGAACAGAAAGCTGTCCATCATCAGAGACAATCAAAACTCAATCAGACCCCACACTGGGATGGATTTGCTTCCCACTTGTAATAAGTAATCCGGGTATGAAGCATGCATCTGGTCTTTATAATGATTGTCAATATGAACAGACTATTTACATTGGTAATAGGAGCAAATATTATATAATTTAGACAACATTTGGTTCAGGCAAGCCATGCTCTGGGTTATTCCTTCCTTAATGATGATGTGACATTAGTTCATCGAATCATTCCTCATTCAATAGTGATGTGATATCATTTCATCTTTAAAATGTGATAATCACAATTTTTAGTTTCCTTATTATCATCTACATATCATATCTAGAAAATTCATTCACTTTTAAAAACCATTAAACCAGTCATATATGTCAAAAAATAAAAATTTATGTAACGAGTAAGATCCTTATTAATCGTCAATTTAAATCCATCAATAATCACACATAAAGTGATTTACATTAGGTCCCTCATGGGAGAAGGTCTTGGGTGCAACACCCATACGTGGTGGGCAATGGGGGTTGTGGGAGTGGGGTGAGGTCATTATATAGGATAGTGGTGGGTTTCATGGCAAGCGGTGGTAGGCCATAAGGGGAGATATTGTATCTTTGTCTGCACATATACGTAATCCGAGTACCGAACTTCAGAATTTCTCTCCTAAATTTTTAGTTGTGACGTTAGGGCTAGAAAGATTCGTAAGTTAAAAAAATAAGTTCAACCATGAAGAGTGGCCTGAAGCCAGAAAGGTTCCCACGTGTTCCTGAATACAACCTCCAAATCAAATAATTCACTCAATTTAGTCTTCTCTTACTATAATTTTCCATTCTCTCCAGCTATATACTTTTTAATGTCGATCTTTCAATTTTAAAGGAAGGAATGTCTTCCAAAAATGACATAATCCTCACCATGAAACATTCATACCCTCATTAAAAACTAGAGGCATAATTGGATAAGCATCAAAATCTGCAATAACTTGCTTATAAATACACTGCCCCATTTCTTGCCCTTCTATTTCAAGTGCCTGGGCCAAATATTTTATGATTTATTTCAGTACTAGATCTCATCCCAAATGAACAATAATATGAGGGAGAGGGTCTACTACTGACACTAGGGTTTCTACTTTGTACCAGTAGATCTCAGTGGTGATGTTGTTTGTTCGGAAGCTTTCTTAAACATTCCAATTGTCTTGACGTGCCACGAGAAGAGGAGAGCTAAGTGAGAGAAACTTGCATGTCAAGGCGTAAATACTGTCTTTGGGGTTACTTCTTCCGACAAACGTTGGTCACATTTCTTTATGTTATTTGTACCACTAACCGGTTTATGAATGAGTGATCTAGAAGTAGTCTTTCTGGCCTTTAACTTAAATGCCTGTAACCTTGTGAGGTGAGAGGTAGGAACAATAAACCTCGTCATATTGTAAGAAAAGTAAAGTACTAAAATTAAACGAGAGATATTTGCACGTAAAAAATGTACACAATTTTACGAGAAGAGAGACAGATATGAAAAATGTATAAACTCTATGACATACAAATTGTATTAGAAAGGGGTAATGTTATGGAGATTAAATTTGAAGACAAAATTTGCAAACTAAATAATGTATCACCAATAAGAATGAGCACATTTATCAATGTTTAAGTAATAAATTAATCAACTTTCATGTCCTTTAGTTTTCAAAATTTGTCTACAAATTTAGTCTTCCTAAACATTATCCATTAGAAAGACGCACATGTGCAGATGTAAATTCAAGAAGGAGAACGTGCTTGAGGGCCTCAGGGCCATGAATGTGAGAGAGGACAACATCAATCAAACACACCGCACAAACACTGAGGGGTAATCGGATCAAGTGTTTACTTCTAATTGGAAAACGTAACCATCTTCATCTCTTTTATTAAAGTAAATTGTAGCAATGATAATTTATCTTTAATCAAATTGGAACAATGGTTCTTCAACTAAAAATTCATTACAATTGGTCCCTCAGCTCATCAAAATATGTAGTTATGATCATTTTCGTCAACTTCGTTAAAATTTTATCAAAATAAGTTATGTTGGAATGACCATTGCTACAATTGGGGTCCCTCAACTCATCAAAACGTGTAGCTATGGTCATTTTTGTCAACTTCATCAGATTTTTTTCAAAATGAGTTATCTTGGAATGACCATTGCTACAATTGAGTTAAAGTTGAGGGACCATTGCTTCAATTAGGTTAAAGTTGATGGATCATTGCTTCAATTAGGTTAAAGTTGAGGGATCAATGGTAATGAATTTTTAGTTGAGGGATCGTAGCTGTAGGTTTTTGATGAGTTGAGGGACCAATGATAATGAATTTTTAGTTGAGAGACCATTGCTCTAATTGAGTTAAAGTTAATGAACCAATGCTACAATTTACTCATTTTATTAAGTTAGGTATATAATTCAAGGAATGAGGATCCGGGGATATTCCAATCACATCCGTTCATCGTACATCATGCGGCCAGTTTTAGTTAGGTACTGTTTATATTTAATTTTAAATAAAAAAATTTATAATAATTTCTGACCGCACGATATACGATGAACGAATATGATTGAAGGATCCCCGGATCCTCATTCTAATTCAAGCACAGACGTTGAGGATCATGATTGTGATTGTGAACCAAAAAGCGTGGGAAAGTAAGCACCCCATGTCCTATTGAATTTAACAACTGAATGTGCACTGAAAAAATTAAAAATTACTTCTAAAGCACCTAAAAGTTAGAAGGCATTGCATACTATACATTGATGCATAGTCACACTAGCCATAAAAACTCCATACCTTAGTGTATAATATACAAAACTAAATTTAATGTATGACATACGTTACTGAATTTAATGATTAAATATGTGCTGAATATTCAATTTCAATACGCAATAACTCTTTTTAAGTCTGCATCTAACATTTTGTTACCGTTAAAAGATCATCAGTTCTTGACGAAATGGATGTAGCAGTGGCTTGTCGTTGAAATGGATGTAGCAGTGGCTTGTCGTTCCTTCCAACCTTCTCTGCAAGGAAAATGGATGTGTCTTGCTGGCCTATTACAAACAAATTGGTCCGCAGACTGCAGTGCAAAAGCACCTTTCTCCACGCATGCGCAGGAAAAGTGCTTTCCAAATACTTCCTCTTCCTTGACATGTTTATAACTTATAAGGCTACAAATCTTTTTTTTTTTTCTTGTATTCTTGTGGATTCAAAACCTGAGGCTCCCAACACTCCACCTGAGGCTCCCTACACTCCACTTTCAATGCTTCGCAAAAAAGCAGCTTAAACTGGAAGCTAACATGATCGAGTTGTCAAATCTTTTGTCTATATTCCCCTCTAAGGACCGCACCTGAAGTGAGATATATATATATATATATATATATAGAGAGAGAGAGAGAGAGAGAGAGAGAGAGCTCTAGACAACGGTGAACTGTTAAACAGTTACAAATTTTTTACACTTCTTTCATCCTTCCCAATTGCTTTGAATTTCAGTAGAAACAGAAATAGCAGAAACATTAACTGTATCCAGTTTTATGAACAGAAAGCTCCCCATCATCAGAGACAATCAAAATTCAATCAAACCCCACACTGGGATGGATCTGCTTCACACTTGTAATAAGTAATCTGGGTATGAAGCATGCATCTGGTCTTTATAATGATTGCCAATGTGAACAAACGTCCCGCATAGAGAATCTGGACAATTCTTGGCTCAGGCTAGGTCATGGTCTGAGTCATTCATTCATTAATGACGATATTACATTATTTCATTAGACCATTCCTCATTAATAACGACGTGATATCATTTCACCGTAAAAATGTGATAATCTCAACCTATATTTCTCTTTATTATTATCTAAAAATTAAGTCTACAAAAATTTATTCAATTTGAAAACCGTTTAATTATTTATATATGTTGACAAATCAAGAATTAATATAACAAGTCACATCCTTATAAGTATACATCAATTTGAATCCCTCAATAATCACGCATAAAGTGTTTTATATTAGGCCATCTCCAACCGAAGGCTGGCCAGAGGGCTCGTTTGAGCCCTCTAGCCCTCCAAGATTCCCCAATATATTAATATTTTAATGAACAGTACAGGGCCATATTTGCCTCCGTCTCCAACCGAGGGCCAGAGGGCCAAAGGGCTCGTTTTAGCCCTGTCACAAAAAACCGTCTCCAACCGAGGGCCAAAGGGTCATAGGGCCAAACATAATTTATTATTTAAAAACTACAATTTAATGTTGTATAAATGGCCTAGGAAGTTATACGAAAAAAATAGAATTGAAAAAAAATATGAAACAAATTTTGTGAAATAAAAGTTATAGGAAAAAAAATATGAAAAAAATTTGATTCATATGAAAAGGAAAAAAAAAGGGGAAAAAAAGAAGTTTACATTCATTAAAAAAAAAAAAAAAGAAGTTTAAATTCATTAAAAAAAAAAAAAAAAAAAAGAGACCTAATAATACAACGGCTACTAGCCGTTATATTAAAAAACATTTCAAACTATTAGTGTCGGTTATAACCGACACTAATAGTAGAACTATTAAAAAAAAAGAATATCTTTAATGCTGTCGGCTATAACCGACAGCAATAGGAAATCATTAAAAAAAAAAATAGCCAGCCCGGGGCTGGCTGGCTGGCCGAAAGCAGCCAGCCCTCCAGCCCTCTCCGATCCCGTGGGGCCCTCCCAGATTCCAGAGCCCTCTGGCCTAGCCCTCGGTTGGAGACGGTTTTAGGGCTATTTTCGGCCCTCTGGCCCTCTGGACCCTTCTGTTGGAGATGGCCTAAGTCCCTCACAAGAGAAGGTTTTGGTTACGGCGCCCATAGGTGGTGGACTATAAGGATCGTGTAAGGGGGTGAGGTTATCACATAGGATTGTGGTGGGTTTCAAAGCAGGTGGTGGTACACCATATGGAGAGGTTTTGTGTTTAAAGTCCGCACAGACACGTGAACTAGTTACGAACCCCAGAATTTCTCCCCTCATAGAAGCTAGAAAGATTCCATAAGTTTCAAAAAAAAAAAAAAAAAACCAGAGGTTCAACCATGAAGAGGGCCAGCAGCAAGAAAGATTCCCATGTGTTCCTTAATAAACCTCCAAATCCAATATTACAATCAATTTAGTCCTCTTAATATTATTTTCCATTATCTCCAGCTCTATCCTATTTAATGTCGATCTTTCAATTTTAAAGGAAGGAATGTCTTCCAAAAATAACAAAATCTCAGCATGAAACATTCGTACCCCCGTTAAAAACTAGAAAGCATATTTGGATAAAGCATCTAAATCTGCATTAACTTGCTTATAAATACACTGCCCCATTTTTAGCCCTTCCATTTCAAATCCTGGACCAAATATTTTATTTTCGATGTACATGTATAACTTTTTTTTTTAATAAAATTATTATTATTAAGTGGAGGGGTGAGAGTTTGAAACTATTAACATGCAGAGAGTTTCAAACTCAGGATACGTGGGTGAAGCCGCACCCTACCTACTCAGATAGGTGATGGAAGAATTTCAAACTCGGGATGCATGGATGTACAAGTATAACAAGTAAACTGCAGAAAAGGAAAAACAACAATCGTTTTTAGCAGTTTTATGATTTATTTGAGTCCTAGAACTAAACCCAGATGAACAATAATATGAGGGATTACTTCAGACGCTAGGGTTTCTACTTTCTACCAGTAAATCTCAGTGGTTATGTTGTTTGTTGGGAAAGCTTTTAGAAACATTCCAATTGTCTTGACATGCCACGAGAAGAGGAGAGCTAAGTGAGAGAAACTTGCATGTCAAGACGTATATACATATACTATAACCTTGTGATGAACACTAAACCCTGTAATCTTGTAAGAAAAGTAAAGTTAAACGATAGAAACTTGCTCTTCACGAATGAACACAACGTTATGAAAAAGAGAGACAGGTACGAAAAATGTATAAACTCCGTGACAAGCGAATTGTATCAGAAAGACATGCATGTGAAGATGTAAATCCAAGGAGGATAAAGTGGTTGAGGGCCATGAATGCGAGAGAGGATAACATCGAACAACATCATACACACCACACAACAAACACTAAAGGGTAATCAAATCAAGTGTTTAATTGGAAAACGTAACTATCTTCATCTCGTTTATTAAGATAGGTATATAATTCAAGCACTCACGTTGAGGATCATGGTTGTGATTGTGAACCAAATAGGATAGCGTGGCAAGTAAGCACCCCACACAAAACTTAGCTACCAACCAAACCATGAATCTTACAAAATTTCCTTAGGTGTCGGTTACTAGTCCAGAAAAGAGATGAATAGGATTTGCAAGGGTGAATTTGAATTTTCATTCAACCAGAGTAATTTAGAATATCGTATATGTCTCAGACCAAAAATAGCAGATGGACTCCCTAGTTGACATTCTAAACGAACCATTTTCAGCACGAAGCAGTTTGGCACAACCGATGGTTCTGGTTAACTCGTAACCGGAAATCTATTTCCTTAACACATAGGAATTAGGATCCGAAACCCAATTGAACGACAAAATCGAAACAATAGATTGAATGCATAAACCAGAAACATGCTGCCCATGAATGGAGCTTTAAACAAAACTTAGAAAGTACTAACATCTAACATCTTGTTGTCTTAAATAAACGGAGTTGGAATAATATGCCACCACAAGAACGGTCAACAATCATTTGGTTATGCCATTTTGGGTTTTGCTCTAACCAAAGCTATTGCATCGTTTGCCCCAATGATGGCCTTTTTTATCTCATCTGTACGCCGATCGAGATTGAACTTTCATTCTTACAACTATCGAGCATGAAGAGAAACTAGAAAACAATCTAGGGAGGAATTAGACTACATAAGCGAGTAGACCTGCACAATCACATCCTCAATCCAAAAGCAAATGTAGTTCACGATGACATAATCCGGTGGAAGATTGAAACCGCCGGAGCTACTGTCGGAATTTATCTTAATACATGAATTCTTGATTCCACAACTAAGGTTTAAAACTCATCCAAAAAGGAGAACAAAAGAATAAGGCACAACACAGTATATGTATATACAAAAACATTTAGGCAGTGTGGTTCCCTAAGAAAGAAAAAGAATAAATACCGGTACAATCGAATATAGACCCGTGTTTCCTCATGTAAGAATCAGTTCTCCTTCTCTACTTTCTTAGGCCGCACTTCAAAGCCCCCACCTGCTCTCTTCTCTAATGAGTAAGGCATGTACGTACCAAGTATTCTATCCCACATAACAAAGAAAGGCTGGGAGAAGTTATACTTGTTTCCATAGAGCTGGTGATGGACATCGTGGTAAGCAGTATTATTTCTGAACAATGCATGGAAGAGGTTCCCAGGAAGCCATAATCCACAATGATCGTCCACCGTTTTGATGGTCGCAAAGGAGAAGAAGAATATGGAGGCCCGAGGAGACATACCAGAGAAGAGAAAAGATAAAGCCCCGCCAATTGTATCAAGGAGAAGTCCCTCCACAGGGTGATTGTACAGAGCTCCAAATGCATAGGGCACAACAAGTCGGTGATGTTGGGAATGGATATGTTTGTATAAGAACTTGTTGTGGTGCATGTATCTGTGCATAAAGTATTGCCAGGTATCCAAAACCACCATTGCAATAACAAACTGTCTTCCTAGATCAATGAAAGAAGGCTTTGTAACTGCATCCCCGCCATCATTTCCTGTCACCTGTCAATTAGATTTTTTTTCATAAGTTACGTAAATAAAATCAACAAACAAATATGAGCATACCGCAGATGATGCATCAAGTCTGAAGAAGGGGTCAGGAAATGGAAAAGATGATGGCAGGGTGCTATCGATAGTATAAGCACAATCTTTTAGCCAAAAAACAAAACTACCATATCCCTGCATAAATGAGGCAGAATTATAGTAATGACGGTAATTCATGCATCAATTGGGACTTTAAGAAAATGGAACTCTAACTAAGACTTGTGAATAACACTACATGCAAAAATAGATTGCAACAACCACAGCAGAACCAAAAGCAAGTGAAGAAAAGGTAGCACAATGCATAGTAAAGATTCTGTTTTAACTCCCTAAAAAAGGTTATCATGAGGAAAGCAACGACAATCTTGGATAGTGACAAGTATCAAATTTGTTTCGTGTAATTTGTGGGTCAATATTAAACAATAAGGTGGATGAGGGACCTAATGTTCTCCACCTAATGATACTCAATCATCACCATCCTTTAGTGAAAGTTTGCAGTACTTATGACATACATTCAAGTGGAGCACCTAACTATTCAAAAGCTAAAACCTTTACAAAGTAAAATTTTCACAATAGTTCTTCAGAAAAAAAGACATACAAACTGACTGAGGGCGGCCACAGCTAGACTAGTTCTGGCTCAATCGTCCTAAACTGATCAATGAACCCAATTTTCTATAATCATGTTACACTTTCCTCATATGCTAACAACAAAAGGAAAGAAGCTTGCATAACACACAAGTCCATCCCTTGAAAACTCAAACGTCTTCCACGGTGAAGCTTAGATTCCAAGATATGTCATAAAGCATGATCGCTAAAACAATATAATGCGAAGAGGATAAGATCACCAAAACCTAAAGTATTAGGTAAACCAACCAAAAGAAGCAGGACCTGCTGCAACCATCACATTTCCAACTACTTTCCTAACCATGTAATAGAAAAAAACACGAAGAATCCAAGGTATTATGTAACTAGGCTGCCGTTTATCAGCCTGTTTGTTACATTTTATTTTCTTTTGACAAACGATTGAGTTAGTGGATTAAATTATTAGTTGTTAGGGGGAGGGGGATCTGGGGGATCAACGCGGTGCATAGGCATTAATGCTTTCTGCCACCAGCTGCCAGCCCGTTTGCTACAATTACCACACCATAAACATAACCCAGAAAGGAAAAAACATGTGCAAAACCAAATTATCAGAATTTATCTCCAAAAGAAAATTAATCAAAATTTGAGCCTCCCAAACCAAAACTTTCCCAATTCATAAGCTAATCAAAATTATTTCCTTCTGAGCATGGAAAATTAACCAAATTTTGCCTCAACAAAAAGGGAAAGGAAATTGAAGTAGTTACCGTGAACAGGATAATAGCGACAATAGCCTGAATCGTCTGCTGCAGAAGAACCCCTTTGACGACGGTTCTCTTGGAGACCAAATTCTTCTCGTCCTCATCCTTCCTGGTGTGCAATCGGTACTCCTCGAACGAATCCAGCAGCACGTAAATCCCCGAATACGCCCAATATATCAAAACCGGGACGAAAGTTCCCAACAGCTCATCGGAAACCTCGATTCCCATCTTTTGATTTTTCAGGGGGGGAAAAAAGACGATCAAGACGAAGAAGGAAACCCACGAATCGAAATTCGCATCAAAAGTTATCGATTCGATTCGAATTTTACTCCAAACGGCCCTAAATTAGAGAAAGCGAGCCTAACCCTAAACTAAATTAGGAATTCTCTTCCCCCACCATTATTGGCGTACGCTGGAAATGCAATTGAGTTTTTAAAAATTGGAAATTTTTTAGGAAAAACATATTAAAATAATAATTTAAAAGAAAACGTGGGTCAAGTTTTGATTTTCCTGTGGGTTCCCGTGGGACGGACAAAAACAGAAAAATGACGGCAAGATTTTTCTCCCGTTTAAAAGCCGACAATTCAACGCGCAAGGGTGGAGAGTCCAAAGTGCCCCTGGGGACGACGTGTCAGCTTGTGCTCCTTGGAAGGCATTTTGGAGATTTTACAAATTATGATACCAAAAGTTCATGTTGATCAAAGGAATAAAAAAGGATACGAATATTACGAAATATGTCGGTAACGTACACTTGTGGTATCATATGACGTTTTGTATTTTGATCCCATGTGAGTGTGAATCTTTGGTATGGACATTATATGATTTAATTTGTAAGGTGGTTTAATAAAAAGTCGTCTGCCAAATTAACCATACAACAAAGAGAGTTTGAGAAAGTATATGAAGGAAGATGCTGAGTTGGTTGGACCCTCTACCTTAAGATTCTCTTTTGCTAGGCACAATGTTGGTCTTTATTTTTATTTTATTTTTTATATCTCTTTTTTATATCTTTTTTTTTTAACAAACGATATTATCTACATTAAGGAATTTGTGGGCTTAGCCTCACAATGTGCTAGCATTAATATGGTTTAAACTTGTTTTTGGTGAGAATCGAATCTAAGACCTCTCATTTATACAACCTCTAAGTTATGAGTATCAGATACGTGTACATCCTTCAAAAGGTTTACGCTAGTTTGAATGGTCCTCTTGCAAAGAACTGCAAAGAGCAAATACATCTTCGTTAGACCCATTTCAACCATGGGCTAAAACCTATAATTCCCCTTCTCCCCCCCCCCCCCCAAAAAAAAAAATCCACTCAAACCCATGATCTAAAATTAACCTAAAATCTAAAACCCAAATGGGGTCAAATACCAGCCCAACTTTAGACCACAAAGCAAAGTGGACCCTAGCAAATGAGACTGAAACTGGGGCTGTGAAGCCCACTGTCCATTCCCTACTCGCCTACGCGCTGCATGCGCCAGGCAATTTTTGTTGCCCAACAAACCCACGTGGGGTTGTTCCCCTGAGTGTCAGACCATTAAGTAGCCCAACGGTTAGTTTTCTTCATCCAACGGCTCGATTTAAATGGGTCATTGGTTAATCCAACGGTCCAAGTTTAAATTAATTTTTTTTTAGTTTTATATTTATATATTTATTGAATCCAACGACTTAGATCGAATATAATCAAATCTAAAGGTAAAAAAAAGATCTAACGGTCCAAATTCAAATTCAACGGCTAAAATAATTAAAAAAAATTATTTAACTTAAAATTCAACCAAAAACTCTATAAATACCTATGTATTTGTTCAAACATCCACACAAAACTCACTTTTCTCCTACAATTCTTCCAATTTTTCTTTCTACCATTTCTTCTCATTTCCAAATTTTTCAAGATGGCAAAAGAGCATGTTAGAGGTCATAATTAGACCTTTGACGAAGATATTGCTTTATATTTGGCATGGATTTCTATTAGCGAAGATGGTGTCGTCGGCACGAATCAAAATAGAAAGATTTTGTGGGGTAAAATCGTTGATAAGTTCCATGAAAACTCCAACGCCGATCGAAGGGAAGTTGGTGGTGTTTATAATCGGTGGAAGATTATCAACAAAGCGTGCACTTTGTGGAAGGGAAGCTTGCAAAAAGCCATGGTTGACATGCCTAGTGGAAGGGGCACCTCAGAAATTGTGAGTTTCTTTGTTGATATTTTAGTTGTCATGTATATAATAGTATTTTGCAACTAATTATTTTTATGTATTTGTTGCATAGGGTGACAAAGCAATAACAATTTATAAGACAAGAACCACACCAAAAAATCAAGTTTTTAAGTTGCATCATGCTTAGAACATCCTCAAGGATTGTCCGAGGTGGGGAACCAATGCGTACCAACAATGTGGAATATTATTTCATAGTGAAGCCCCACCCCTAAATGATGTCAATGAAAGTGTGAATTTTGCCGACAATGAATGTGTCAAACAAATGACCTCAACTTCTTCTTTTGCAAGGCCCCAAGGTAGAGATAAACAAAATGAAGCAAAGAGAAAAGGGAAGTCTCAAGATCCGATACGTGCACAGTTTGCTAGCGAAATTGCAAGAATGAACAAAAATCATATCTCTGGGCAAGAAGAATCAGCCCAAATGCATTTGGCCATGAAGGAAGAAGGGGATAGGGAGCAAGAAAGGTTCGAAATTAATTTGATGATGGAGGACCTCGACAAATACACTTCAGAGAGGAAGAAATACTTACGTGGTAAGCAAAATGACATTTTACGAAGGAATGCCACAAGGAGTATATTTCAAGATGATGATTCATCTCAAAAACTATCACACAAGTCCATCACCAAGTCAAGATGGTGGATATCATTATTAAGTTTATGTAGTTTATGAGTTTTCAATTGTATTAAGTTTACGTGGTTTATTAATTGTCTTTTTTTTTTTTAAGTTTATGTGGTTTATTAATTGTCATTTGTATTAAGTTTATGTGGTTTATTAAATGTCGTTTGTATTAAGCTTATGTGGTTTATCATGATTTTCATGTATTGATTTAGTGATTTTTCAAAATTTATTGGAATTTAAATATTTTTAGGTTAAAATGTTCATAAAATTAATTTAGGATAGTCTACATAATTTTTTTTAAATTTAATTTTAAAAAATAGCTTTAATTCATTCTTTGATAATTTCGGTCTAAAATTTTAGGCTAGAAGGATTAGAATAGAAAAGCTGTTTCTGGGCTAAAACCTAAATTTTCTGGGTTAAATATTTTTAGGTTTTAGGTCAAAGTTGGAGATGTTCTTAGGATTTTCCATCTCAATATGCATGATTGGTACAGGGTGAAGATAAGGTATTGGTATATGATTCAAGTAGAGAGAATAAAGCTTTATAAAATGGAAAACCGACAAAGCAAGCCAGTGAAATGCGAAGTATGAACTTGGTTGAGAGGTTGACTGCCTTCATCGACGCTGCTAACAAGGAAGATGACGACGAGGAGTGAAAGTTGAACAGTTGTAAATAATCACAAACTTGATTAAACAAACAGCCAGAATTTAAGAGATTACATTGATTATCTTATTAGTTAAGTTAAGATGAGTAAATTAACCGATTAAGATAAGCAAATAGTTATATTTGATACTTACTGGGACTCTCAAAAAATAAAAAATAAAATAAAATATAGGAAACTAATGAAAAAGGTTTGAAAACTTTGAGTTTTAATGATAAGGACAAAATAAAGGGTAGAGTGAATAGTACCAGGATTGACTTTTTAGTGTAAAAATATAATTTTTCTTTAAAATGAACAGTAGCAGTAGTTTTTCATTAAAGTTCTTATAAAATATTTTACTGGGACTCTAATACCTCACTCACTGGCGCATCAGAGAAACGGAAGGCTAAGAAAAATGCCACGTCCAACTGAAACTACGTACTACAGACAGAGGAAACTACTTAAATTAGAGATTGAAGATGAAAAACAAAACACTAGCTAGATAGTTTAACCGACCGGAGTAAAGAAATCAAATAGTGGCCGGAGCCGGTGGCTGGATAACGGCGGATATGGCGGACGACGAGGCATCAATGAGGGAAAATGGGGATCCGTTGGCCCTGTGCCTAAGCCTGTAATTACCTTAATTTGATTAATCTTGTTGTTGTTGTCGTCAGTATATGTTCAGAGTGGAAAATAAGGGTGAGTGGGTGTGAAAATAAGGTTTTATTTAAACCCTTCTGAAAACATTATAACTGTTCGCCGTAAAACAAGTATAGTTTCCAAAATATACTTACCACGTATAGTATAAAAATAGTTACGGTAGCTTGCAAAATCTCAAGAATTTATTACGGCACAATATCTCGTAACTAAAGGTATGACATCCAAAATCACAAAATCTAAACAGTAATGTAAGTAAAAATCAGGTGCCCAATCAATCTATACCAGCACACCAGCTGGAGTCGCCTAATGAGACCTGTCGACTGAACTAATTGCTCATCAATCTATGCTAGCACACGAGCCGAAGTCGCCTAATACGACCTGTACGATAGTACCGGGCATGCTTCTTAATTGTTTAAGAAGCACAACCTGGTTACGTTGTTCTGTTAAAACTTAAAAATATCATGCGTGCATGTTGTATTGATTTCTAATTTTGTTCTTGCGTTGTCATGTGCATGTAGCATCGTCTTAGGGTTAGGAGGAACCTGTCGATGTCGATATCAAAATGGGCAAGTCTTCCCGCAGCCCTTACGTTCCTAATTCTGGATAACTTGTTGGAACCCATTGATCATGTTCGCTTTGCTGCCGTTTGCAAGGAATGGTGTTATCTTTCGAAAGTCTATAATCTTGCAACGCAACGGATGCTTATGGTGTGCTTCCCATGCTCTTGATCCCTTTCAAATTAGAATCACAATCACGAGTAGAAACTACCGGCCTGACAACAAACCGAGCAAGAGCAGTATACAGTATTAATGAAGGGAAAGTTCACGAGAATGTTCGGTTACCTGTGCCTTACGGTCAGATATGTCGAATGTCGTGGCTCCAGCCACGGTTGGTTGGCCACGATTGATCTAGCGGACCAACCTATAAACATAACTCTTGTGAACCCTTTCAGAAAAGAAGAGACCATTCATCTTCCTCCGTTAGAGTTCGAAGCCCAAGATATGAACCCAAGGTTTCACCTCTACGAGAATTATGTCCAAAAGGTTATATTATCCACCAATCCCAGTTTGAATCGTGACAATTATGTGGTTGTTGCAATGTACCGCGCAGATTGCAGGTTGGCTTTCACTAAAGCGGGAGAGAACTATTGGAGGCCCTTCCCTATAAACGGGGACTGATGCTGTATTTTATCAAAGCAAAATCTACGCAGTTGGATATCGGTTGGGATGCATCGTCTCAGTTGATGTTGAGAAGTCACAAGCACATCTCACAAAAATATGAAATTCTCTACATTTTGATTCATTTCGACACAATGTTGGTTTCATCTAACATAAGAGCGGTCCTAGTTTATCTTGTGTGTTAGGCAACGAGCATTCTTATGGTTTCCAAAAATAATAAAATAAAATAAAAAATTGCAAAGCTCCAATGAGTGAAATAAATCAACCCAAGATACTCAACGAGCAATGGCCATCCGCAACCAAAAAAATAGCTGAAAATTCTATTGATACAAGGCAAACATGTATCATCCTATACAGCCTCCAAGTTCTGAGTTTCGGATACGTGTACATCCTTCAAAAAGTTTAGGCTAGTCTGTCTGGTCCGCTTGCAAAGAACTGAGAAGAGCAAACACATAATAGTTAGGTTTTTCTATCTCAATGTGCGTGATTGGTACAGAGTGAAATGATCTGAAAGGAAGTGCATTCAAACCTTTTGCCTTGGTTTCTTTATTAGATGTGAGGACTGAGGTTTTCCAACCCTCATAGGCATGCTTTTCCATCTTTTTGTGCCGCTTGTAACTCGAAGGCTGCAAGTTCAAGTGCATCAAAGTCAAACAGTTACATTCCATGGTTTTCATTTCTTGGGTGGATACTCTAGGGATCGTTAAGATAAGTAGACCGATCAAGAACAGAAAAACAAAAGCTACATCATTTGTTCCCTCATGCTGTACGGGCAGAGTCCACTCTAAAGAAATGGATGGTAATACCCGTCGCCATAGAATCCAAAATAACATAAACGATATTAAAAGTGAACCATTGCGAACCTATCAGAGTTCTAACATATATCTCAAGTGTAGAAAATCCAGTTGCTTTGATAAGGTAGTGGCAGGATTGCCATCAAATGTGGCCAACCGAAAGAACAAAAATAGCATGATAACAGGTTGCAGGGACGAAGCCTGCAAGTCTGTTTATGTGTGCTTATATAAGGGCAACCATAAACAATGCCTTCAGCTCAGCTAGGAACCGATGTAGCAATTAGAATTAGGTTATCAGTACCTCGTTTCCTTCATCGGAAGAATAGCCACCATCCTCAAGTTTCCTTTTCTCTGGCAAAACATCTAGAAGCTCTGCGAAAAATCAATAAGTTAATGATGGCAAAACATCAAGTTATGCACCATGGCAATGTTATAACATAAATTCAGAGACTGACACCTACCTCGGTTCCCCTTCACATCCTTGGGATCTTTCCTTTCCTTTTCAGTCCCACAAACATCAAAGCACAAGTCCTTCATGGAAGTCGAAACCTGCAGAAGAAGCTCACATATATGATAGATGTACATAGTGAAGACTAGAAACAAAATGTAGTTGGCAACAAAAGATAATCTTGCATGGTAGAAAGGCTCTATCTTACGGAAGAGAATTCAGTTTCAGATGCACCACAAAGCTCAATTAACTTAAGCTTGTCTACCTTTAACTGCAAACATATTAGGTATGACACTGTAATTAGTAAAAGCTCAACGGAGTTAATTACTTTCTTGCCTTGAAACCAAGTGAGAGAGAAAGAGGTCACGGGGATACCTTGTGTTTTTTCGCACACAAATAGAATGCCACAGCAATGAACACAGGTCGAGTGAAATCGGCACTTGCACGCCGAGAAGCTGGCAACGATGCAAGAAACCGAGTCTTGTAACTGAAACATAACAGAATAAAAATTACACTTAGAATCGAGCCATCCTAACAAATTAACAGAACGTGATGCTCTCAGCAGCATTCTGTCAAACATCTAGCATGTAATATGCAGCCCCATGAAGCAAACACATGAAAGTATGCATCAAAACCCAAAAGAGATTGACAATGAATCGCGGAAAGGAAATCAAATCTTACAGAGACAAAGCCTTCTGTACAAAGGGAATGATCCGAACACACCCAAACTGAATTGCCAGTTCTCTGACATCCAGCTTGTTCCTACACAACCACCACAACACACAATCCAATCCAACAATCAGTATCCACTCACTAAACCGAAAAGTCACATCGAAATCGGTACAAACAAATGAGAAATCGAAAACCCACTTGACCCCGAGACCATTCTGCATCGAATTGTAGGATCTGGTGTAAGCCTTTTCAGACATCCCACTCAACATTATCGCCTTTTTCCGATCGAATAGGAGCCCCGATCTGTAAACCAATTCAATCCGAAACAATTACAACCATAAAATTAAAGTACGATACTGAAAGCCAACGCGATTGCAAAATCAAAGCTCGATTACCTTGTGGCGGCGATTTCTAAGCAAATCACAGCTTTGCAAACCTCGCCCTGCGAATCATAAGCAAAATCGATAAACAAAATACCCAGTTGGGAAAATTGATCAGATAGAGATTTAGGGATTTTGAGAGAAGCTTACGACGCCGATTATGGAAGAGTCGAACTGGATGTCGCAGAGACGGCGGAGCTCGGCGGCTCGTCGGATGACGTGCTTGGAGTCGGAGAGGTCGAGCTTCCTTGCTATGTCGGAGAGATCCATTTTTTCTGAGATGTAATCTCTCGCTGATTGGTGGGTTTTAGGGAGGGAGGGGGAGAGAGAGTGAGAGAGGGTTTGGCGCTGCAATTGCCATTGCCATTGCCATTTGAGCACTCTCGAAAATGGCGGGAAGTGAATTTTGCTGGTTTCGCGCTTAATCGGTTACTTGGATTTTGCGCGGGTAGTTTTTGGCGCCGCTGCGAATTTTAAAAGGACGTAGGTCTCGATCTACGGTTGACTACTTGACTTGATCTCTACAAAATTTCAATAATTTTTCGTAAATTTTCATAAAATCTCAACTGACTCGGCTCCACGTGAAAAACTAAACACTGAGTTGGAGAGTTTTTTTTGCCATTTTTTTACCGTTGTAAGTCTATGTGACAGTTTTGAAATGAAAAGGAAACACAACTTTATTTTTTCATTTTCCGTGAAGAGGGAGATTATGATCAAGCGCTTGGGATGGCTAAAACAGGCGGTTGGTACCTGATTTTCTGGTGGAGGTCAATGGTTCTATAGTTTCTTAGGTACAACTAGGGCAGGGCTGGATTTAATTTTGAAGGGATTGGATTGGACTCGGGTTTAAAAGAAACGGATCGGACCGGAACAGGTACAACATATTTTAAAGGGACGTTTTGAATTAGACACCTCGTTTTTAAATGTCATAGACTAAACATCTATTCCTTTTGCAAATTTGATTAAACATTTTCCCTACAATTTTGGTACTTTAATTTTATTTCATTAGAAGTCTATTCACGTTAGCATTCTCTTTTTTCTTCCTATTTTTATGCATCTCTTATAATGGTACATTTAGTTACTTGGTACATTTGAATTTTTGGTCCATTTGACTTCTTGGTACATTTTAATTTTTGATACGTGTTTGTACCATACTTGACCAATCCCGAAACTACTGAGCACCGGTCAACGTTATACTGTCAAGGACCCAAAAGAGTTTCCCTTCAACCAGGAGGCAAATCACAGTGCGACACTTGTCGACATCAAAAGCCAATCATAGCGCGACACGTGTCAACATCAGAAGCTAATCATAACACGACACGTGTCAATGTTAGAATGAAACTAGAAACTCTCTTCTATAAATAGAGATCATTCTCTCACAATATTGGCTAATGTCATTTGTACTAAATCATTCACTTGTACTCACTAAAGGAGAGCTTGAACCTATGTACTTGTGTAACCCCTTCACAATTAATGAGAACTCCTCTACTCCGTGGACGTAGCCAATCTGGGTGAACCACATACATCTTGTGTTTGCTTCCCTATCTCTATCCATTTACATACTTATCCATACTAGTGACCGGAGCAATCTAGCGAAGGTCACAAACTTAACACTTTCTGTTGTACCAAAGTCCTCACTGATTTTGTGCATCAACATTTGGCGCCGTCTGTGGGAAACGACACTTATTCCAACTCTCTTCAAATGTGTCAAGCTGGTTTCCACCATTCGTACACTCTTTTTTGACCAGGCATCCCTCTTCAACATGGGGAGCGAGGGAAGCCATAGCACACAGAATGACACCCCTCTTGCACCTAGTGCGAAGCAACGAAAGAAGGAAGGAAAAATGGTTGCTCTTCAAGCTAAAGTCGATGAGCTAGAAGCTCAGAACAACAAGATAGCAATGAAGAATGAAGTCCTCCAGGAACAGTATGAGAAGCTCTTTCAGACGCTCCATGAAACTAGGCGTACTCAAACATGCGAGCTCGTTGCCCCTGTGGATATCAACCATCATTTGGGTGCCCCCAACACGGAGGGTCACCTTCCTTCGACATGGGTATCCCTGATGAGGAGCAAGCTAATCATCAAAACATTGATCAACGTGAGACTTATCTCAACCCAACTGCTTCGACTCGAAGCAGAAGAAGTGGAGGAAGACACCTCCTTGCAGAAGGGTTGGAAGGATCGAAAACCGTTTATCATGACTGCCGAGACTTCCTAAAGCAACATCGAGAGAATCCCATCCACATATGCTCGAAGATCAATGACCCAAGGGTTTCTGAAAGACTTGGTCCCCTCTCACGACCCAGGCCGGCTGCCAATCTAGGGAAGGAATGACATGTCCTAGAGGAACACGAAGGTACATGGGACTCTAAGGTATTCTGACAGACTCGCCCTAGAAGTCAGTACGACGAGTCCAAGGAAAAATCACACGCCCTTACTCAAACTTTCCTATTTCCAAGAGGCGATGGAGACTTACGAAAGAAAATCCCAGTGGCACATGACTCCACTCAAGATCCCCTTGTCCTACAGCTCCTTGAGGAAGTAAACAAGTTGAAGGCCGAACGTCAGGCCGAGATACCTGACTAGAACCAACCCAGGCCTGGCCCTTTCACAAAGAGGATCATAGACACCTCCTTCAAACGAAGACAAAACAAAAGCTTGGTTTACAACTCTATACTGGAAGGGATGACCCAATTGAACATCTTAACCTCTTTGAGTCCACCATGGCATATCGGATGCACACCGACGAATAGCGATGTCTTCTCTTCCCTTCCACCCTCTCTGGCGGAGCTCTAAACTGGTATTGCCATCTTTCACCTGAGACAGTAGACTCATTTAAGGAACTGAGGAAACTGTTTGTCTTTCAACACATATTCCAGACCGATCGCTTGCATTATGCAGATGACTTGTACACTATTCACCAGAAGCTGGACGAGTCACTACTAGAGTATGCAGGTCGTTTCAGCCATGAGTATTCTCGCTGCGCTGAGGCAGATGACAAGACCGCCCTTAAGGCCTTCACGGCAGGCCTACGTGATTGTTTCTTCAAGTACATGATCAATGCCAACACTTAGAAGACTTACTCTGAGGTGATGGCACAAGCTTACAACCATGCCTCCGCTGAGGCAATGACATATTAAGGGAAACCCCCCACAACCACCCCTTATCAGCAAGTAGGGAGTGGAAGCCAGATCCAACCAAATGAGAAGACCTCGACCTTCCAAACGGCAGCGGTGCCTCCCCTGCTTTACTTAATACTTTGCCAAGTCAAAAGACATATCAATCTCAGGGCAAAATGAAAGATTTCCATCCTCACCAGTCTCATTTTAGTACAAGGAGTAAGGGACACTACCACGATAATCAAGGGTATCGCCATGATAATCCCCAACCCTAGGCAGTCAACACAGTAGGTCAAGCACGTGTCAGGACAGCGCCTACCACGAGGTATGAGGCATACACACCTTTTAACGCCACATGCGTGGCTATTTACCCCAGCATAGCACACCTGATACCGAAGCCAAAGCCAAGGCACCCGGATTACAAGCCCACAAAGAACACAGGCACGTTTTGCTGCTACCACGAGCATAACGGTCATGACGGCGATAAGTGTATCACCATTTGTGATCATATTGAAGCTTTGGCACGTGAAGGAAAAATTGATCAATTCCTCTGTCACCCTCTAAGGGGTAACCGTAACCAATGCCAGGTGAATGTGATATATTCCATAAGTGGTGGCATACCCATATTTGAATCTTCCAACATGGCCATGAAAAATAGCGAATGTGCTTTAAGGTCTGGCCACCAAGTGTTTCACGTGGAAGACATCAGGGGAGGTAAGCATCAAAAGCCTAACTGGGATCTAATATGTTTCTACCCTGAGGAAGAAAGATGTATCATCTACCCTCACAACGACCCACTCATCGTGGAAGCTCACATAGCCAACTTTGAGGTACGACGAATCCTGGTAGACACGGGGGCTTCGGTCAATATCATGTTTGCTGAAGCTTTCAGGGCACTTAATGTAGCTGAAAACTTGCTCGATCGCTCGATTTCCCCTCTGATAAGCTTCTCCGGTGATATCGTGCAACCTTTGGGGAGCATACACTTACCTTTCACCATTGGTACAAGCCCTTACACATCTACCATTACCACTAACTTCCTGGTGGTTGATTGCCCAACGGCATACAATGTCATCTTCGGATGCACAGGCATCAATGATCTCAAGGCCATGGTATCCACACATATGTTGTTGATGAAATTTCCAACCCCTTATGGTCATGGTTACATCAGAGGAGATCAACTTAGTGCATGATCATGTTATAACATTTCGGTCAAGCAACAACACTTTCCTGTGCCCAAGGAAACCATTTCTATACATGACCAAGTCATAAAGACCAGCCCAGACGAAACCAACTTAGATCTTCACGGTGGCAACAGTCAACCTGACGATCATCGAGATGACTCTTTCACCCAGTAAGCACAACCCGCTGAAGAGTTGAAGAAGGTCTCTATCTCAAAAGATTATCCGGATCGCATGGTGAAGATTGGCACCACCTTGTCACCACCTATTCGGTTGGCATTGATCTCTTTTTTGCAAGAGAACACTGAGGTCTTCGCCTGGTCATACGAGGACATGCCAAGCATCTCTCCCGATATCATCTGTCATCACTTAAGTATTGACCCCAAAACCAAGCCAGTGAGACAGAAGCGAAGATCTTATGACGCTGAACGGTACGAGGCAATGAAGGCAGAAGTTGAAAAACTCAAAGGCATAAGCTTCGTTCGCGAAGTCAATTATCCAACGTGGGTAGCAAATGTTGTCATTGTTAAGAAGAATCCGACCAAGGAAAGTCTCCTGCTCCAAAATGTCTTGTGGAAAATGTGTGTCGATTACACCGACCTAAACAAAGGATGCCTGAATGATAGTTTTCCTCTTCCTCTCATAGACAGACTTATAGACTCTACGGCAGAGTGTGAACTTCTGAGCTTCATAGATGCTTACTCAGGATACAACCAAATCCTCATGAACCCTCCGGACCAAGAACACACAGCCTTCACTACTGATAGAGGACTATATTACTATAAAGTCATGCCTTTCGGCTTAAAGAATGCAGGAGCGACTTATCAGAGACTGGTCAATTCAATGTTCGCTGAACAGATTGGGAAGAGCATGGAAGTTTACGTTGATGATATGCTAGTCAAAAGCAAACATGCTGACCAACACATCACCAACCTATCTGAAACTTTCACCATTCTGAAGAGGTATCGAATGAGGTTGAACCCCAACAAATGTGCTTTCGGCGTAGGCTCTGGCAAATTCTTAGGTTTTATGATAAGCCAACGAGGCATTGAGGCTAATCCCGAGAAAATCAAAGCAATCCTCGACATGAAGGAACCGGTAACTTCAAAAGACATCCAGAGCTTTACTGGCAAGGTGGCAGCCTTAACTAGGTTCATCTCTAAGGCCACAGACAGATGTGCTCATTTCTTCAAAGTACTTAAGGGAAGTAAGAAGTACATTACATGGACTGATGAATGTGCTAAGGCATTCAAGAACCTCAAAGACTACATGAGTAAAGCCCATTAGCTCTCCAAACCTGAGGTTGGTGACACTCTTATTATCTATCTGTCGGTATCAGCTTCAGCAGTAAGTTCCGTTCTTATTCGAAATGATGGTAATGTTGAACGGCTTGTCTACTACGCTAGCAAAGCCTTACAAGATGTGGAGACACGATACTCCAACATTGAGAAATTGGCTCTAGCATTTGTCATGTCTGCTCAAAAACTTCGCCCTTACTTCCAAGCACATTCCATCATCGTGCTTACCAATCATCATCTTCGACAGATACTCCAAAGTCCTGACACTTCCGGACGAATGATCAAATGGGCGATAGCATTGGGTGAGTTTGACATCTCCTACCAACCAAAGCCAGCTGAGAATGGCCAAGCAGTGGCAGACTTCATCGTCGACTTCACAGCCGACTTCACATATCCTGTTGACATTGTTTCTACGCCTAAATAAGTGGTTTCATTACCCTCGGAAACTCAGAAAATAGAACCAACAGCCCCAGCATGGAGTCTATATGTTGATGGCTCGTCCAACCACCAAGGTTGTGGAGCAGGACTAGTCATTACGACCCCTGACAAAGTGGAGATGGAGTATGCTCTTCGTTTCAAATTCAAGGCGTCGAACAATGAGGCCGAAAATGAAGCCTTCCTAGCAGGCTTACGTTTGGCCAAACACCTTGGGGTTAAACGAATTGATATCTTCAGTGACTCCCAATTGGTGGTTAACCAGGTCACCAACAACTTTGACGCTAAAGATAGCTCAATGGCAGCATATCTGGCACAAACACAATTATTGCTCAAGCACTTCCACTACCAGATCACCTAAATTCCTCAAGCGGCAAACAGTCATGCAGATGCTTTGGCTCGCCTCGCCTCAGCGGTGGAAGACAAGATTAGGAGAAAAATTCAGATCGAATTGTTGGCAGCACCAAGCACCATGGCTGCGGAAGTGTGCAACTTACAACAAGGAGATAGTTGGATTACCCCGATTTATAGATTCCTTGCTCATGGCACCCTTCCAAATGACAAAGTCCAAGCTAAGCAGATTCGATACAAGGCTACCCGTTACTTGATCATTAATGACCAACTTTACAAGCGGGGTTTTAACCTACCATACCTAAGATGCCTTACGCCAGCAGAGGCGGAAACTGTCCTTCGGGAAATACATGAATGAGTCTGCGGAGATCATGCTGGATCTCGATCCCTAGCACACAAGGCTTTTTGCCAAGGATATTACTGGCCAACACTCCACCAAGATGCCATCAGAATATCCCGCTCATGTGACAAGTGTCAACGCTACGCAACTATTCCTCACTCCCCTCCCGAGCCGCTAACTCCTATGATCAGCCCTTGGCCTTTCACCCAATGGGGACTTGATTTGATCGACCCAATGCTTGCAGGGAAGGGCAAGGTTCGCTATGCAATCGTTGCAGTTGACTACTTCACAAAGTAGGCCGAAGTAGAACCCTTGGCAACCATTACTGAGGCAAAAAATAGAAGATTTTGTATGAAATAACATCATTTGCAGATTCGGCATTCCCAATGCGATAGTCACTGACAATGGGTGACAGTTCGACAACAATAAGTTCAGGATGTTATGTTCTAAGTTCAACATCAACTTATGATTTGCTTCCCAAGCTCATCCCCAGTCTAATGGACAAGTTAAAGCCATCAAGCGAACTTTGAAAACCAGCTTGGACAAAGCTAAAGGTTGTTGGCCAGAATTTGTACCCCAAATTCTTTGGTCATACCGCACTTCGTATCGGACATCAACAGAAGAAACCCCATTCTCACTTGTCTTTGGTACAAAGGCAGTTGTCCCAGTTGAGCTTGAGCAAGCAACGTTCCGAGTCTAGAACTACGTGCAAAGCGAAAATGACAAACAACTTACCCTCAACTTAGATCTAGTTGAGGAACACAGAAACCAGGCTCACTTGAGGAATGTCGCCTACAAGCAGCGCATTTCCAACTACTATGACTCAAGGGTCAAACCTCGTTCTTTCAAAGTAGGGGACTGGGTATTGAAGAAAAGATTACTCTGCGACAAAGTCCTGAGTGAAGAAACACTTAGTCCAAACTGGGATGGACCGTTTGAAGTTGTTGACATCAGTCGCCCTGGCTCCTACAAGCTTAGAAACTCTGATGGCAAGACACTTGGCCATCCATGGAACGCTGATCACTTGAAGTACTATTACAAGTAAACTGACATTGTACAAGTGTTAAGCTTCAGCCGTTCGGCATCTTATGTAACTAAGACTATTTGGCATGAATTCAATAAAGAGGTGATTTAGACAACTTGATCATAATCCTCTTACATTCCTAACAATGAAACACTCGAGGTTCAAAGCTTCAACATGAATGCTTCCAACATGAAACAAAGCCTAAGTATATATCAACAAGACTATACAAATAAACGAACAGCTTCACAGTATATCCGTTCAATCATACATTCCAACACATTCATACATAAGCCAACTGTGTTTTGAAAGGGTTCAACATATTTTGTGTCATTTGACACTTGCTACAATGTGCCTAGACACCTTGCCCTTAATCTCACCAACCAGGTGATGAAATGTGAAGAAAGAACTCATCTTCATGCCACCAACTAGGTGATGAAATGTACAACCCGTACTCTAATATCATTTGGCAACTTGCCACTCATGCCACCAACCAGGTGATGAAATGTACAACCCGTACTCTCCTTCATACCACCAACCAGGTGATGAAATGTACAACTCGTACTCTAATATCATTTGGCAACTTGTCATTCATGCCACCAACCATGTGATGAAATGTACAACCCGTACTCTCCTTCATGCACCCAACCAGGTGATAAAATTTACAACACGTACTCTAATATCATTTGGCAACTTGCCACTCATGCCACCAACCAGGTGAAGAAGGAACTCATCTTCATGCCACCAACCAGGTGATGAAATGTACAACATGTACTCTCCTTCATGCCACCAACCAGGTGATGAAATGTACAACCCGTACTCTAATATCATTTGGAAATTTACCATTCATGCCACCAACCAGGGGAAGAAGGAACTCACATTCGTACCACCAACCAAGTGATGAAAACAACTCACCATTCACTCCATCTACTATAAGACGAGTGGTACAACTTGTACATGTGAACTCCTAGCATTCACAAATAATCAAAAACCCCCAAGCTTGACAACTCAACTAGGGGAGCACTTATGCCCAACAAGAGTTATAGTCACCAACAAAGTCTTATTGCAAGCCAACAACAACTTCAATGCATGGCATACGAAGATCAAGCTATTTAGCTCTTTTGCATCTGCTTCAAACATTTCCCCTCTGTAACAATGCAAACACTACAACTCGTAGAAAGCTTCACACACTCTTGATCAAGACAGTGTGAAGCAAAACCAATTTATGGTGCCAACAAGAGCTTCATCAAAGGAGTTCAACCATAATTCTCAAAAGTTTCACACACTCTTGATCAAGACAGTGTGAAGCAAAACCAATTTATGGTGCCAACAAGAGCTTCATCAATGGAGGGCAACCACAATTCTCAAAAGCTTCACACACTCTTGATCAAGACAGTGTGAAGCAAAACCAATTTATGGTGCCAACAAGAGCTTCATCAATGGAGGGCAACCAGAATTCTCAAAAGCTTCACACACTCTTGATCAAGACAGTGTGAAGCAAAACCAATTTATAGTGCCAACAAGAGCTTTATCAATGGAGGGTAACCACAATTCTCAAAAGCTTCACACACTCTTGATCAAGACAGTGTGAAGCAAAACCAATCTATGGTGCTAACAAAAACTTCATCAAAAGAGTTCAACCACAATTCTCAAAAGCTTCACACACTCTTGATCAAGACAGTATGAAGCAAAACCAATTTATGGTGCCAACAAAAGCTTCATCAAAGGAGTTCAACCTCAATTCTCAAAAGCTTCACATACTCTTGATCAAGACAGTGTGAAGCAAAACCAATTTATGGTGCCAACAAAAGCTTTATCAATGGAGGGCAACTACAATTCTCAGACCTTCAAAGCAAATTCAATTTATATGGTTCATCCAAACCTTCGACTACTACAAGGTGTGGCTTGCATCATAATCTCTTGCTCAACAGTGTGGAAGAAAAATTTGTATATGTTGTCTCTCCCACATTTTCAAATTTCTAGTTTCCCACAAAAAAAAAAGGGAAATTCAACAAAGCTTCATCAATGGAGGACAACTACAAATTCTCAAAAGTTTCACACTATCTTGATCAAGATAGTGTGAAGCAAAATCAATTCATGGTACCCAACAAAAGCTTCAACTCCAAAGTTTCACCTACAAAGCTTCAACTCCAAAGCTTCACTAACAAAAGCTTCATCAATGGAGGACAACTACAAATTCTCAAAATCTTCACACTATCTTGATCAAGATAGTGTGAAGCAAAATCAATTCATGGTACCCAACAAAAGCTTGACCTACAAAAGCTTGACCCATAAAAGCTTGACCTACAAAAGTTTGACCCACAAAAGCTTGACCCATAAAAGCTTGACCGACAAAAGCTTCACCTACAAAAGCTTCACACTATCTTGATCAAGATAGTGTGAAGCAAAATAAATTCATAGTGCCTAACAAAGATTGACCTACAAAAGCTTGACCCATAAAAGCTTCACCCACAAAAGCTTGACCCATAAAAGCTTCACCCACAAAAGCTTGACACATAAAAACTTGACCTACAAAAGCTTGACCCACAAAAGCTTGACCTACAAAAGCTTCACCCACAAAAGCTTCACCTACAAAACTTCAACACAAAAGCTTCACCTACAAAAGCTTCACATTATCTTAATCAAGATAGTGTGAAACAAAATCAATTCATGGTGCCCAACAAAGCTTCAACCTTAAAGCTTCACCTACAAAGCTTCAACACCAAAGCTTCACCTACAAAGCTTCAACACCAAAGTTTCACCTACAAAATTTTAAAATATATATATATTTTTTTTTTCGGAAATTCGAAAATTCAAAAAATCGAAAATTCAAAAAAAAAAAATCGAAAAAAAAATTCAAAAAAAAAAAAATTGCCTAGGCCTCTTCTTCTTTGGTTCTAACAACTTTCATAACAAATATATATAAAGAAGGAGTTTTGGGCTACCACTTAGAAAGGAAATGCCTTATTCATCAACTCCCTCGACCGGAGACTTGGGGGACTCCTACGATATGCTACTGCACCTTGATACTCGGAAGTCTCACGACCACTCAGTGACTTGAATTTTTCAAGTCTTCAAACGAGAAGTTTTCCTCACTCGGGAAATTAAGGGAGCACTACCTCAACCTACATGCTTCACTCACAAAGCTTTAACATACAAGTTTCAACAAAAGGAAAAATTCAAAGAACTTAGTGAAAAAGGCCTTGGTGTATTTAACACAATACGTTGAAATGAAGCAAAGCTTGTTTATTGATATCTCTTATAAGTTACAAATATGTACATATACATAAATCAAAATAAATAAACAAGAGGAAGCTTTCACAAGGTTGCTCAGGAGAAGTCTCAGCAGTCGGCAGAGCCCCAGATTGAGGAGGCACCATAAGGTGATTATTCGGAGCCTCAGTACTAGGCAGAACCCCAGAAGGAAGAGGCACCGAAGGTTGATTATTTGGAGCTTCATTACGCAGTACAGCCCTAGAAGACGAAGGCAATAAATGCCTTTGGAACAAACCCACAAACCTCTGATGATCAAGTAAAATCTGACCATCAGATTTCTGCAGCTGGTCGAGCTTCCTCTTCATGTTTGTAGCATAGTCATGTGCGAGCCTGTGCAACTGTTTATTCTCATGTTTGAGCCATCTGATCTCCTGCTTGAGACTTATCACTTCAGCCGCCAATGATTTAACTTGGCGGGTTCGAGCAAATAAGCGTTGGGCCATATTAGACACAGAACCTGCACACTGAACACTGAGAGCCAGAGAATCCTTAACAGCCAACTCATCAGACCGTTTGGAAAGTAGTCTGTTATCTTTGGGAGTGATAAGGTTCCTGGCCACCATCGCAGCGGTCATATCATTCTTCATCACAGAGTCCACAACAGTAAGAGGACCAGTAGGGGATAAGAATGATGGGTGCCATATGTTGTCTTGAGAATGCATGGCTGCCTCTTCACCAAAGTTCAAGTCAAAACGACGGTCGGATGGGCCAAACATTCTCAGAAATGATGAAGGAGAAATGAGGTGCAATAAATATCTGAATTAAGGGGAAAATTCCTACAAGCAATAACTGTCTGAATGTACTCATTGCACACAATTGGTGCCTTTATAAAAGAAAGGGCAACATGGCCGTTGATTCAAAAATTGAAGTGGCACCACTCTTTGGATTCCGAAGAGGCACCACTTTCCAACGCAACATCAGCTCATCGGGTACCACATATAATTTTGCCAAAGATCTCTGACAAAGTTTAGACACATAAATTTTGAAGGTCCAGTTACCCTACTATTACCCACAAGGGTAAAGGAACACCACCATTGCTTGATAACTAAAAAGTCTCAATGTGTGTCAACCTCCGTGTTCCGTGGCAAGGCAGATTGGTAAAAATGCCCAACCTTTACTCACATTCGAGAAAACACTCCCAACAAGATTGCTTTCTCAAAAATCGAAGATGCACCGTTCTCTGAATCTCGAGAGCCAGATCCCCTACAAGATTGCTTGTTCGAAAACCGAAGAGGCACCGCTCTCCGAACTTCAAGAGACAGATTTCCTTAGATAAAGCTTGTCTGCAATCTTCACATGCAACATCAGTTTTCCAGATACCACAAACCATTTTTTCAAAGCGCTCTGACAAAGTTAAAATATGTGAAACTTGAAGCTCCCACTACATTGCTATGACCAAGAATGGTAAAGGAATAACATTATTACTTGCTCAAAAATCGAAGAGGCACCGCCCTCCGAATCTCGAGAGCCAGACTCCCAACATGATTACTTTCTCAAAAATTGAAGAGGCACCGCTCTCCAAATCTCAAGAGCCAGACTCCCAACAGGATTACTTTCTCAACAATCGAAGAGGCACCGTTCTCCGAATCTCGAGAGCCAGATCCCCGACAGGATTGCTTGTTCGAAAACCGAAGAGGCATCGTTCTCCAAACTTCGAGAGCCAGATTTCCTTGGATAAAGCTTGTCTGCAATCTTCACACGCAACATCAGCTTTCTAGATACCACATACCACTTTTTCAAAGTGCTCTGACAAAGTTAAAACACGTGAAGCTTGCAGCTTCCACTACATTGCTATGACCAAGAAGGGTAAATGAATAGCATTACTACTTGTTGTTAGGGAGACTTCTATATATGTTGACCTTCATCCTTCACGGACAAGTGAACTTGCAAAAATGCTCAACCCTTCCTCATATCTGAGAAGAAACCAGAAAACCCTCCAGCCCAGTTCAAGAATAAACCTGTGGAAAGTTACTTCTTTAAAAGCAAAAGTATCTCATATCATCTCTTCTCCATTTGCTTCTCCTTATCCTTGTTGCTGTTTACGACACAAGGAGAAAGAGAACTATCAACCGGAAGCCGAAGTCGAACCTCTAATCCAGGTTGCTTGCTTGGAAGTCTGATTGCTTACCTTGTCTGTTACCTCTTTCGGAAAATCTCCTAACTCGGCAACTTGGGGGACTCATACTATAGGGTTTTGTATCGCACTTGACTAAGCTCGAAACTACAAGTAAGCTTCAAGTGAAATTGATACATTACCTTGTGCATCTTCATCGATTAAAGATACCACCCCTGGATGAAGGAAAAGTACTTACAGAGAAGATACCACATCTACATATGAGACAGATAAGGCAAGTGAAAATGATATCACACTTCGGTACTTAGAAGTTTCGTGATTACTCAATGGCTTAGATCTTGCAAGTCCCCAACTGAGGAGCTTCCCTCACTCGGGAACTTAGGGGAGCACTGTTTGTACCATACTTGACCAATCCCGAAACTACTGAGCACCGGTCAACATTATACTGTCAAGGACCCAGAAGAGTTTCCTTCCAACCAGGAGGCCAATCACAGTGCGACACGTGTCGACATCATAAGTCAATCATAGCGCGACACGCGTCAACATCAGAAGCCAATCACAACACGACACGTGTCAATGTTAGAATGAAACTAGAAACTCTCATCTATAAATAAAGATCATTCTCTCACAATATTGACTAATGTCATTTGTACTAAATCATTCACTTGTACTCACTAAAGGAGAGCTTTAACCTATGTACTTGTGTAAACCATTCACAATTAATGAGAACTCATCTACTCCGTGGACGTAGCCAATCTAGGTGAACCACGTATATCTTGTGTTTGCTTCCCTATCTCTATCCATTTACATACTTATCCATACTAGTGACCGGAGCAATCTAGCGAAGGTCACAAACTTAACACTTTCTATTGTACCAAAGTCCTCACTGATTTTGTGCATCAACAATACATTTGTTTTCAAAACATAAGTTTTATTACTTTTTGTTCTAATAATGAGGAATTACTTTAATTAATTTTTTTATATAAAGAGTCGTTAACAATGTAAAAGTTTAAATTACTTGAATTAATTTTTTTTTTCTATAAAGAGTCATCAATCAACGGATAATAACCTTTTTGTTAATTCAAAAGTATATGATTTATCATTATTATTTAGATTCTGGAGACTTATCTACAAAAAAACAAGACTATCTAGAGCATTGTGTATGAATCCATGTTTTTAAACATTCCAAAAAGATGAATATTCATTTTAATATAGTTTATAATTGGGTACGTTTTAATTCAGGGTTGGTATGTTTTCATTTGATGTTGGTACGTTTTCATTTAATGTTGGTACGTTTCCATTTGGCGTGGGTGTATATTTAGATTTGAAAAGTTTAAATTTTTAGACTTAAATATAGTTGAAATTATTTAAAATATATAGTAGATAGTTAAATGTAAATTAATTTCAATTAATTTGAAGTAATTCAAATCTCAGTATCTTAATTAAATGTTTCAAAAGCTTAATAAAAAACTCAAAAAGCATAAATGTTTAATCTACAAAAGTCTAAAATGAGGCATCTAATTCTAATTTCTCTATTTTAAAACGGAAACCGAACTTAACCCAACCCGCTTGAAATGGGCCGATTCGGGCTAGGGTCAACGAGTCCTCTTTTTATTTATTTTTATTTATACAATCAAGGCCGTCTCCACCCGAACCATCACTCAATAGCACCGCCCGAACTCAGATCTGCCTCTTATCCCGCTGCAAATCCACCAAGAGCTGATGCAACTGCAAATTCATTCGAGACACAGAAACCAACCTAGAAGATTACTGCTTGCTTTTGCAGTTGCTTCCTTTTCTGCATATCCAAATAATCCAAGCAGCAGCAGAGTAATGGAAGATCCCAAGAAATATGTGGAGACTAGCTTAAGGAAGGCTCCACCCAACAAATCGAATCCGACCACAATCGGTAACCCGATCGATATTGGTGTAAGGATCCCAAAATAGAAAGAGAAGGAAATTCCACTTATCGACTTTAATAAAAAAAAAAAAAACACAGATTAAAAATTTGGAAGAAAGAAAAGCCAAGTTCAGATCTTTATCTTACCTCTGAAACGCTCCAACCAATATCTCCAAATATGCACGTGCTGATTGACATCGATTTTGTTGTTTCACCTGACCATGTAGCGCAGACACAGCGAAATATTTGATCTAGAAATTTTAGCTTGCCTCAAATGTTAAAAACGACGAGTATTGTTATATTCATCCACTTGTTTTATTTTTTTGGGTAAAAGACTGTTTACTACCCTCATGTTTTGTGGTTTTCAACATTTAGTACATCAAGTTTTTTTCATCTCAGATTCATACCTAAAGTGTAAATTTTGGGACAGTTTCATACATCCGTTAGTCAAACTGTTAAATCTGCCGTTAATTATGACGTGGCGCCATGACTGGGCGCCACGTGTCATCCACGTTTTTTTTTTTTTCTTCTTTCTTCTTCTTCCTTCTTCTGCAACTTTTTTTTTCTTCCTTCTCCTTCTTCCTTCCCCTTCTTCTCCTTCTTCCTTTTTCTTCCTTCTTCTTCCTCCGAATCTGGGGAATTTTTTTTTTTTTCTTCCTCCGAATCTGGGGAAGATGAAGGTTTTTTTTTTTTTTTTTTCTTCCTCATTCTTCTCCTTCTTCTCCTTCTTCCTTCTTCCTTCCTCCTTCCTCCTTCCCCTTCTTCTTCCTTCGAATCTGGGGAAGATGGAGGTTTTTTTTTTCTTTCTTCTTCTTCCTCCTCCGACTGCAGCTTTTTTTTTTTCTTCCTTCTTCTTCTTCCTCCTTTTTCCTCCATCTTCTTCTCCTTCTTCCTTCTTCCTTCCCCTTCTTCTCCTTCTTCCTTCTTCCTTCCCCTTCTTCTCCTTCTTCCTTCTTCTTCATCTTCCTAAAAAAAAACAAAAAAAAAACCTTCATCTTCCCCAGATTCGAGGAAGAAGAAGAAGAAGAAGAAGGAAGAAGAAGAAAAAGAAGGAAAAAGAAGGAATAAGGAAGAAGAAGAAGAAGAAGAAGGGGAAGGAAGAAGGAGGAAGAAAAAAAGAAGTTGCAGTCGGAGGAAAAAGAAGAAGAAGAAGAAGAAGAAGAAAGAAGAAAAAAGAAAAAAAAAGAAAAAAAAAACTTCCCCAGATTCGGAGGAAGAAGAAGAAGAAGGAGAAGGAGAAGGAAGAAGAAGGAGAAGAAGGAGAAGGAAGAAAAAAAAAAGTTGCAGAAGAAGGAAGAAGAAGAAAGAAGAAAAGAAAAAAAAATGTGGATGACACGTGGCGTCCAGTCATGGCGCCACGTCACAATTAACGACAGATTTAACAGTTTGACTAACGGATGTATGAGACTGTCCCAAAATTTACACTTTAGGTATGAATCTGAGACGAAAAAAACTTGATGTATTAAATGTTAAAAACCACAAAATATGAAGATAATAAACAGTATTTTACCGTATTTTTTTTCTCATCCAACTGACATGGATGAGCGAATGTGCCTGGTAGCACCTTTACCTATTAATGATGTATGCCCCGAAGCTCGAAATGATGATTGACTTTATTTATACTAGCCTTTTTGCACGCGCCTTGCGCGTGCGAAAGATCTTTTTTTTATCATGGCGCGCTACGCGCAATATACAGATTCTATTAATCGCAAGCCTTGCATGCCCCTAAAAATCTTTTAAATATACGACGTTTATTTGTAATCTTACTCTGAGTCCCTCTATCTTTTACTTTAGATTAATCCATGATGTTTAATTTCTTTGCCTATTTCTTCTTTTGTTAGACCTTTTATTTTTCACGGGAGCTACGGACCCTTAAAAATCTTTTAAATATACCACGTTTATTCGTAATCATGCTCTAACTCATATTTTTTGCTTTAGAATCCATAATATGTAATTTGTGTGCCGATTTCTTCTTTTGTTTTCTACTGGTGGCATTCTTTCTCGTTCTTCTTCCTCCCAGATTATATTGTACATGTAAGAGCATAATTAAAATGAAAAAATGGTAGAACTGTTCTGCTTATTAAAACTAAGAAACTAATCAAAGTGTGTAAAGAAAAGAAAAAAATCACAGCAATTGAATACAAAAAATAAAATACATCAACCAACGAAGATACAAACCTAATCAAAGTGTGTAAATCCCCGAGATGCTTTGGTGCATTCCATATCCTATTTTGCCGCTACAGTCCTTGGTGAATTGATGGTCCCTCATCATCTTTTTTCTCGACTGCCCTCATCATCCTTTATATCTTCCTTCAGCTAAGATTAAAGCAAAAACTGAAACCCTGATCATTCTCAAACATGCAATTGGAATCTGAATACAAAGAAAACATGAAATTGGAGGACCATACAGAATTGGGCTAGGGATTGGACAACACTGACACCATTAAATATTATAATACAGAATTGGGTGGAGAAACTCTGAATTTATACTATAAATATGACTTCTGGACCTTGTAATTATACTATAAGTATGTGCGTACCTTTCTGCGTAGCAAGAAGATAGTGATGAAGCACTCTAATTCTGCTATTTAGCATCTTGATGGCACTGTGAATTCCTGTAAGATGAGCAGCCACTGCACACAACCCAGGTTGTATTAGTTTGTATCACAAATATAAACCTTTCTTATAACTGGATGATCCCACACTTACTCAAACCATGTATGATATCTTCAATTGCCATGACAGTACCAAAAACGCAATGGCTAAAATGATCGAAAATATCCATCCCATTGAAAGTATAGACGATCTGCTAGCAACCTAAAATCCCAAAATCCCAAAAACACGTCTATAAAAAATTCAAACTTTGACGTGATTTCATAAATGGACGTGGGAGTTCGAAAAATGAACGGAACTGCTATACAGTTTGAACAAACGTGCTGGACGTGGTGATTCTTTTCCCCACGAAATTATTTTCTTTTCTTTTTATTTTTAATTCTGTTTTGTTTCTAATGCTTTTGTGACAGAAGTATCCCTGTATTTTGATTGCATTATTTTCAACCAGTTTTAGTTTTTTTGTTTAAGGGGCTTTTCGGTCCAATTTTTTTTGGTGAAGCCTTGAGACACCAAAATGTCCTTCTGGCTTTCTAATATTAGAGATTTTTATTATCGAATTTAATAAATCAAACAAAAACGATGATTATAATTCCACAGTGATAAATAGGAAACCACGAACATAGTTGAACATAATGCTTGTGTAGGACTTTGTTTATTACTAAAAGGTTCTTGGTAAGACCGTTGGTTTTCTACAAAAGTTAGTTAGGGAAAAATAAAACGAAATAACTATAATCTTTTACCTAACGACGCTGCCATGGAAGGTTGCTTGATGAGATGCTCTCACGGCGGCGCACTATTCAAAAACCTCAAACCCCTCCCTTTAAACCTCCCCAGAAACTCCATTCGCGGCTCTTCCATGTCCGTCTACTCCGGCGGAGGAGGAGGATCGGCTCTTAGTCTCAAGGTCTACGACGCATTGCTGTTAGACGCTGGAGGCACTCTGTTGCAGTTGGCGAAGCCAGTCGAAGATGTCTACGCTTCCATTGGAACCAAATACGGTGTCGTATCGAAATCCCACTCCTCAATTTCCCATCAAAATTTTAAAATTGGAGCCAAATTCAAAGAACCCTTTTTTTTTTTTCTGCAGGTGTGACTGCAACTCCAGCTGAAATCAAGCAGGGATTCAGAAGAGCATTTTCTGCTCCTTGGCCTCAGAAGCTGCGTTACCAGGTTCTTAAATTGGTTTAATTTAAATTTCTGCGAATAATTCAAAACTAGTGTGACTAATTAGTTGTTTTGGGTACTAATAAGGCTGTAATTAATCGATAATTATAGGGAGATGGGAGGCCATTTTGGAAACTTGTTGTGTCCCAAGCCACTGGTTGTTCTAATCTGGATTATTTCGAACAAGTTTATGAGGTAATTTCAGTGATTATATATAAAGATTGAAGCTTTGAAGCGAATTGCTTTGAAGGAAGCAAAGGAAAACGTTGAAATTTTTGTTAGTTCATTGTTAGAAGTGCTTTTGGTTGTCAGAAAGTACTTTTAGCTCTTCCAGAAGTAGTCTAAACCGACCATGGTTATGATATTGTTGATGGTTTTGGTTGTTTTTATCAGTACTATGCTAAAGGCGACGCATGGCGTCTTCCAGATGGAGCTTATGAAACAATGCTTCTTCTCAAAGAGGCTGGAGTTAAGCTGGCTGTTGTATCCAATTTCGACTCCCGCTTACGGAAGCTACTTGAGGACCTTAATGTTTTGCATCTGTGAGCATCTGGGCTAGCCTGTTGGATTCGAGGTGCACGGGTGTAGGGTTTCTTCGTTTCTTTTACGTGAAGAGATAAAGCATTTCTCATGCTTTTGTTTGCAGGTTTGATTCCGTTATCATATCTTCAGAAGTTGGGCATGAGAAACCAGATGCAGGCATATTCGAAGCCGCTTTAGGTATGCATAGCAATGTCGTCGTAGAGATCAAGATTTGTTCTTACAATTTAAAAGTACACTTTGAAGCTACTCTCTAAGTCCGTCTGTTGTTGCAGATCAAGTACGTGTGGATGCTGGCAAAGCAGTACATGTTGGCGACGACAAAATTGCAGATAAGGATGGGGCCAATGCCATTGGAATTGATTGCTGGTAAGAGTTCTTCACAGTACAATGTCGCACTATACAAAACAAAGCTGTAAATTTAGTTGATTCCAGAGTCGATACTACTTACCCTTGATTTGAATAAGCAGGTTATGGGGCCTAGATGTGAAGGCATTCTCCGACATTCAAAATCGCATTCTCATTTCAGAGTCTTAGCTTCCGAAGAACTAGGTACCACGCTGCATTTTTGTCGATTGTAAATTCAAGCTTGCTCGATCCTCATTTGTTCTTTGTTTTTCAGGTACCGCACTGTGAATCCCAAGCAGTGATTGAACCACAAGCAGTGTCTTCGGCTCCAACTGATCGATTGACAGATTCATTAATTTAACCAGTGATATTACTGGAAAGGAAAATATCATCCGATCAACTCAAACAGTGAATGTTTCAAGTGGAAATAAATGGATATTCATTGAACATCAATGGAGCTTACAGAGATCAGGACAACGTTACATTTGCCCTAGCCGAGGTACACTTTTCAGTTGTAAATGCTAAGACAACAATTAAACGATTTCGTTAAGCAAGATACCGATACAATTTTCTGTCCACATTGTCCCGTTCCAAAAATTCCCGCTCGATAAGAGACTCAATCCGCTTCTTAACCTCCGTTGGGTTGGCCAGGAATCGAGATTGCAACTGCTTTGTGACCTCGGATATTACGTTGTTATGATCCAGAGTCCTCCTTGATTTCATGATCCTCACAATCGCAGCTTCGATCTGGGGCTTCCTGTCCTCCTCCACTCTCTGCCGAGTCTCTTGCTTTTCAGGTTCTGATTCCTTCTGTGCAACCACAGTTCCTATCTTCACCTTATGTAACTTACTCGTGAACTTGTCATTAACGAAAAAAGCATCGTCCTCACCAATGTCTTTACTCATAGGCTCTTTCCGAAGAACATTCTTGCCCTTCACACAAGCCATGGATTGCAGACATCTCTTCAAATCTAAAGCAGGAATCTCCGTCGCCTGCTCAATCTCCTTATAGTTCAGCCGATCGGCATTATTGAACAGCATTAGGACACACATTTGGTAAGTGGAGACATTCAACTCATGCCTCTGGCCTTTCCCGAAGGTAGCCTTTATATCCGCCGTGCCCATGTTAGTCTGCCAGGACAATCTCCGACCTGTATGCGTCCCGAGGTAATACGAACGGAACTTCTCACAGAGTTCTGACATCTCTAACGGAAGGTTGCATGTCACACTAGGTTGAGTTGGCCAGGACCCTGTCGTCAGAACCTGGACAGTCAATGTAGGGCCATCCCCTAGCTCGGGATGACTTGCATAAAACCCTTGCATTGTATCCTGGGCAGTTTTCATGTCTGTAAACATGCCCTCTAATTTTGAAGTAAATTGGTATCCGCATTCGGTCTTGAGCTTAACTATCAAACTTCTCTCTGCCTCGTCGGAGACAGTTTTACCGGACAAAAGCCGCTTTGCCAAATGCTGTTTATAGTACTTCTCGAATACGTCTTTCTCCTGCAGGTAACGGAACAACATCATCACCTTGTCGAGAATAATTTCTACATCCTCCTCGCTGACCCCCTCCAAACCTTTGCGGAGTTTGTCATCAACGAACAGTGAGATGAACTCAGGCGAGCGGTTGTTGAGATTAATGAAGTACTCGAAAGAGGAATTCAAGGCATTTAGGAATGTCTTGTCATTGTTAAAAGACAATCTAATGATGCTATCGTACTTATCCTTCTCATCCAAGAGCCTTTGGACAAATTCCACCGGATCTTTCAACGTTTCCGGATCACTAACCAGCTGTTTACCGGTTTCCCTGATGTGGGAAGTCATCACTTCTCGTATTGTTGAGAGACCGTTGGCAACCCGACGGAACAAGTTGTACATTCTTCCAAGGTCTTCGTACTTGTCATCAAGAAGCATGTTCACCAAACCTGAATTATCCATGTGGACTAATCTCAGCATGTGGTTTGCAATCATCTCCTTCTCCACCACATTCGTTATCTTGGCTTCACTCTTGGCATCCAAGTAATGTGTCACCCTCTCCAGTTCCTCATTCAGGCGCCTCTCAGCCTGCTGCAGATAATCTCCACAATCGCAGCACTCGATAAAATTTTGAGACTCGCCCTTGTAAAATTCAGCTGAAACCTCAAGAAAATGATTCTCAAAGTCGTCCTGGTAAACTGAAGGACCTAAATCCATAAGCATCTTGATTATATTCCTCATCAAACCGCGGTTGATAACATCACCTGTTCGTTCTCTCAGCACTAGTTCAAGAAGTGTGTTTAGAAGCCTCGTCTGAATCTTGCTAGAGCGGACAATGTTGTCTCTCCAAAGGTTCAGCCCAAGCTCGTGAACTGGGGTTTTCTGGGTGCTCGGAATGTAAGTCCTGTCCATGTACATCAGAATGTCTCGAATCATCTGCAACGCCTTGTTGTGTTCGGTCCATTTCTTATTCATTTCTTCAAGAAACATTCCACCCTGAGCAGATTCAATCGATTTAGATATCTCTTTGAGATGGGAAGTCATGGTTGTAACCAGTCCCGAGTAAAGCTTCTCGCCGAATTTGTGAAGCACCATATTGTAGGCATTTCTACGTCCATAAAACAACCAGAGCATAGTTCAGTAACAATATAATCAATTCTCATTTTCTAAATAAAATGCAAAATCACATAAAATCCTAAAAGCACTTCTTCTCAATTATAGTCACTTTAAATGCATATCAATTCACAATTAGGCATGTTTGGACTGCTTCCGCATGGACCAAAAGCACTTTCTGATGCATTTGGCACGACAAATTAGAAGTGCTTCTGGTTTGTGAATGTGCTTTGAGGAGGAGAGGCAACGAAAAGTCCTCAAAAACTCTAGTTTTAATAAAAAATGACAAATAAATGTGTAAGTGAATAGTACCAAGAAAGGTAAAAATATGGTTTTTTGTTAAAAGTAAACAGTACCGGGAGTGTTTCATTAAAACTCGCTTAAAATTTAGGGCAATTAGCTGAAATTATCAGTTTATGACATTTGGTTACAAAAATAATCAGTTTTACATGTCGTCATTATATCATCGTTGTGTGGTCGCTATATCATCATTGTGTTATCGATATATGATTAATATGTCGTCGTTGCTAAAAACTGATAATTTCTGCAATCAAATCTCAAAAACTGATCATTTCTGCAAATAACGTCAAAAACTAATCATTCCAACTAATTGTCGGAAGATTTAATATGTTTTTGACGTTACATATGCAAACAAGTGTTTTCTGCAGCAAGGTTGTTTTCATTTCATTCAAACATATTTGGCATCAAAACACTCGGAACCTAATTTAGCTCTCCCTTTACAAATAATCAATCCATTCCTGGTTCGAAAGCATCGAAACCAAAACGATGAAAGTGAATTTAACAAATAATAATAATAATAATAATCAATAAATAAACAGCAATCAACAAAATCTAAAATCTCCAAATAAAAGCAAAGCAATTTAAAAAACAAATACATGAAATTAAGAGGAGGGTGAGGGAGCGAGCGAACCTGTAAAGCTCTTCGAAGCTGAGGCCACTGGCATTGTGATTGTAAATCTCGCGGATTGCGTGCTCCAGAACATTCCACGTCTTGTCAGCGTATTTCGGATCCACCACCACTCTGTGCTTGAAGGCCTCTATCTGAAAATTCCGCTTCTTCTGGTTACTCATCGGATTCTTCTATTTCCGATTTCGGTATCGCCGCGTGACTGTGTCGTTGAAAATTCCTCTGCTTTTGATTTGACGGAGGCGAGCGGAGGGAGGGAGGGAGGAGACCGGCGGTGATTGGAGCTTTTGATTTGATTTGCCGCGTGACAGCGACGTTGAAAATGATTGAAACGAAATTGATTGGATGGTGGAGGGGAGGGGATTTAAAGCTTTGTATTATTAATCATTGAGGGATTATTGATTAATTAAATTAATTAATAAAAAATATAAAAGGTTGAAGGGTGTGGGAGGAGGAGAAGCAAGGCAGGGGGTGGCTTGGGTTTGCGACGATGCCATTTGATTTCGTTTTTGGTTTTGCTGTTGGAGAAAGATGGAGTTTTGGTATTTTCTCTCGTTTCGTTCACTACTTTTCTCGTTAAGTTACGAAACGTTTCGCCGTTGCGTCCGTTGGTAGGTTTTAACCGCACGTTTCGTTTCGCTTCTGTGAAGGGTGAAAACCAAGCCTCTCTCTCCTCTTGGGCCTCCTACCCTTGACTTGGGCCTAAGCCAGTGGAAGCCCAAGAAGTTAATGAGAAATGGGCTTTTAAGCCCGTTGCGCCTCTCTCCTTCTGGGCGTGGCGTTAGAAGTAAGCGGTCGTAAATTTCAAGCAACTGCATGCTATAAATATACACAGAAATCTGCAGAAGGCAGAGCCTTCGAACTTTCAGAAGCTTCTACAGAAGAAGAAACCAGAAGCTTCTGCTTCTCAGCGGTACGAGGTTCCACGATTCCTGTGCTCTGACTCTTTAGGAACAAAGCGACGCCGCTCGCCTCCATTTCCCATCACCGAACAAAATGTCCCAGGATATCTACTCCGAGCGCCCCTTGTTCGGCGGCGCCATTACTAGCACCTTCCCTCTCAGATTCCAGGTCAGTTTTTGTGTGTGTGTATATATATATATATATTGATTATTTTGGTCTTTGTTTTCGTAATTTTATTCCAAATTCTGCATCTTTTTCTTATTTTTCTGTCAAATTTGTAGGATGTGAGCAACATTCGGCAAGTTCCCGATCACCAGGTTCGTTAATTTTGTTAACTGGTTTTACTACTTCTTCAAATTTTGCTTCTTTTACTTAATTTCATGTTGTGGATTTTATTTATATGGTGGGTTTTTAAAGGAGGCGTTTGTGGACCCTGCCCGGGACGAAAGCTTGATCTTTGAGCTCTTGGAATTCAAGCATGAAGTCGGCGACAATGGAAGCGCCAACTGGTTTCTTCAGGACCTTGCCACTGAGCAAGATGCTGAGGGAAGCATGGTAAACCCTGAACCCTAAACCTTTGCAGCCTAATGTATCGGTTTTGCAATTGTATTTCAACGTTTTATTTTCACAATTATTTCGTCAGGTGATCGAGCAGTCTGGCATAATTGAGGCCCCCGGATTGTGTTATAGAGACACGCCTGCTGTTGTTACAACTGCTGTTGGTCAAATGGTATGTGCGGTTTCGCTTTTGATTCATGCCATTCGTTTTAGGGAGCTATATCTGTGTTTTTCATTTTCGAATGTAGGCAATTTCCAAGGGGCGGCAAGGAAGAGATGCACAAAATATTGTGAGGGTATGTTTGTTTGTTGTGTTCTCTGGTGTTCTAAATTGTTTCAGAGTGCTACTCCAAGTTCACTTGGGCAAGTATGCTAACCAAGGTTTTATCGTTTGGAGTTGGCCAGGTCTATGTGGCGAATCTGCGCCTTAAGGGAGTTAATACGGATGTGCTGATTACTGCATATGAGCCCGTTCATATAAAGTAAGTTTCCGTACAAATTTGACGTTTGTTCTTGACTGAAACTTATTTTGGCTCTTTCATCTAGATACAACAGAAACTTGTCTCTTGGAAACATGATAATCGTGGATGTCCGTTTATTTTGATTGAGATTTTGACGAGTATGTATGAAAGATGTGATATGAATTACACCACCTCCTGACTGCACCATACCCTTTAGATGTCGTGTATGCCTTCTTACATGAAGTTTGCAATATACTTTATTCTGCTGCTTATTTCCGTTAAGCAACTAAAAAGGGGAAATTACATCCTACATTGTTAATCCATTGGACGCTTTAAGAAATACAGGTCCCTCCCGATGAGCCTTCCCTGGTTTTCATTTAGTACTGCATATAATCTTCGTGTCATCTCGTCTGTAAGCAGTTTGGTTGAGTCAATCGATTTGAAAATCTGCCAAATGCAAACAATTAGTGCATAGCTTCCTCCTTTTATGTTATCATTATCGTGTATGATGGTAGAAAAGAATACGGTTGATATGAAAGGATTTGAGTCTGCTGCGGTTGAATTCATTCAGGTCAAAAATTGAAAATATGTGCATTTTAATGTCTTATGTGTCGATAATTTGTGACGTGTGCATTCTATGACATTGATGTGGTTATGTTATTTTGGTTGCAGTCCTTTGAGCGAAAGTGCAAACATCGTGGGGGCTGGTTTTGCGGTACCTGCAGTACAATCTGGGCATATGCCGGTAGCAGAGGTCTTTAAACTCGCCGTCTCTAGCTTCAGAGTCAATGACTGGAATCTTTTTGGTTCTGTTGCCTGAGATGTATTGTGTGTTCATATCTGCAGACTGCAGCAGTATTTTTAAGAGAAGGTGAAACTCTAAATTAGGATAAGATGGGTTTTTGGAAGAGGCATGGGTTGTGACATTTTGTAGTTTGTTTTCTTTTTCCCTTTTGGGCTTCTAAGAATTCAAGTTTTCTTCCGATCACAAAAGTTCAAATTACAAGAGTACAGACCATCTATAAAATTGATGTTGGGGGCTTGGCATCTGATTGACAACCAAGCAATAACGTTGATTTATGTATGAAAGTAGCTAAAACTACGTCATCTGGAACTTAATTTTAGTTTCACTATGACTCATAAAACTTAAAAGTTGCTACTTTATATTTGAAATTAAAAAAATCGCTTCAATTTGCCTCCTGAAACTTTATTTTGATCCCATTTTGCCCCCTCAAGTTTGAAAGTCGTCTCTATAAATTTCAAAATCCGCACCACATTGTTTTAGATCTGTTAATTTCTATGTGGTTTTGATTTGGTGTGCCATTCTAATCAATTTCTTTTTTTTATTTTTGGCATCTCTTCGGTTTCTTTTAAACTAAATATTCTATGATTGTTGTATGTTAACGCATAATGAAGATTTTTAATCAAGTTTATTACACGTGTGGCATATCTTATTGGGTATTAGATTCCACATATGTTTTAGGAGGCGACTTATAAGTTTAAGCAAAAAGAGAGAGTCTACAAGTCAAATGAACGAATTTTAAGTTTCAAGAAGTAAATTGGTGACTTTTGAGTTACAGAGACAAAGTGAGATCAAAATGAAGTTCTAAAGGGCGTAATTAAAAATAAGTCATGAAACTACTATCGTTTAACTTTTTATTTCTTTGTTCCTTGAAATAAAATTTTAAACAGTTTTACACGTTGACCCCTTGAGGTAAGATTTTGGATCAGTCACTGCACCACAAGGACCACGAAAATATTTTGGCTTATTATTGATATTATTAATAGTTGGCCAAATTTTTTTTCATGATCCTTGTGATGATACACTACTTTCGATGTGACCCTCGTAGTGAGAAAGTTTTTAATTAAACCCTCGAGGTGGGCCTTGTTAGCAATTGAGGTCCAAATCCAAATTTCCGGTAGTCTACCGTTAAATAAATTCACGTGACTATCACATGAAAGGTCAAATTCATCATTTCAATCCAAATTACATCTCATTCAATGGACATCTAGTATAATTTATAGTATAACTGAAATTAGAGTTTACAAAAAAAAAAAAAAAAAAAAAAAAAAAAGCTTGAACGCGAAGACTGAAACTAAACTTGTAAAACCATGTCAATGGCTAGGAGAAAAGGTAAAGGTGAAATCGTGTCTAATTTCTTAGGTATGATTTAATTTCGTTTGAAAATTCTAATACTTCTAATATACCATTGTTTTTTTTTTTTCAATGCCAACACGTCTTTGATCATGAGTTAGAGTCTTAGTCTTACTTGAATTTTCATTCTTGTATCAATTTGTACCAGTTTGAATGCATAAATACCTTTCAGTTTGTTTTTTTAATTGGTAATGTGGTTTTATACAGACCCTAGTCGCCCAGTACACAACTTTTCAAATTTTTTTCTTAATCTTCTTTGAATTTTAATTCTTTAACGTTCTTACGCTCTTGAAGTTCATATGCGGAGAGTAGACCTGAAGATTGAATTTTCCGCAATGCCTTTCACCCATAGTCTTTAATTCTACAATGCCTTTCACCCGTCTGAATGCATATATACTGCATTTCACCCATTTTCTTTAGCTCTTTAAGTTATTTTTGTGCATATGTGATTTTTCTGCATTATATAGGTTGAGATACATGTACTATCAAATTGAGGTGATGGTTAGTGACGGTGGAGGAGTCCACTAGTGGCTATGGCGGTGGCTAGGAGCTTGAGATGAGAAACAGGAACTGTTGGTTTTTTTTATCTTTACAAGTTTCTTTTGTTTGTAATTTTTTTTAATTCAATAATGTTTATGTGTTTTTATTTTTCAAAATAAATAAACTTAATTTTGACTGATCCACATGTGATAGTCACATGATTTTATTTAACGGAAGACTAACGGAACTTTGGATTTGAACCTCAATTGCTAACAGGGCTCACTACGAAGGTTTAATTAATAGTTTTTTTCACCACAAGAGTCAAATTGAAAGTGGCGTATAACCACAGGGACCACAAAAAAAAATTGGCCCGTAATATTTCTAACTTAGTGACATGCTAGCCTAGGAGGTGGGGAATTTCTTTTGGTTGAGTAAGTGTGAAGTTTTATCAAAAAAATCGATGTGATTCTTTATTTTGTCACATCTCAGTTGTAAAGTTTTACATTCCTCCTTAAGTTTTTCTCCAAAATTACACCTATTTTAGATGTACTTTGATTGAATAAAGAAAAACTATACCTCACCAAGCTAAAGCCACCGTCCTAAATTTTAAATTGGACCGGCGTCCCCTTTCTTTCATCTTGAGTGAGAAAGGAGTTTGGTTTCTTGATTTATTCAGACAATGTATGGCAAAGCTTAAGATAATAAATCCTGATATTTTATGTCATTGTCACACTTATCGTATCTAGATTATAAGATTTTGCAATGATATGATGTGAATTGGGCAAATTTGACAACCAATAATTTCAACAAATTAGTCATCATCTCTAAAGTATGAAAACAAAATACAGTGGGAGGGAGGGCAGCCATATTGTATGCTTTTGGCCCCACTAAGTTCATAATTCAAACTAGCTGCCTGCCACGTGATTGACTTGGTATATATTTTGCCAAAGTGAAAGTTACACTTACACACTACACATATGTGATCTCCTTAACATTTTCCCCTAAGTTTTTCTCTTATTTTGTCTCTCCAGGAAAATTTGGGTCACGTAGTCTGGTACCGTGCAATCATATGTAGATTATTGCTAACAACGCATCAATAATTATATAAAGTTTCGATATTATCAATATGAAAAGTATGTCAATAATCGATGATGTATCAATGTTAAATTGTCGGAGCAACGAGCTATGTATTCATTATTAATTTTGTTGACAAGTTTACTGATTTTCACGTAATATGGGTCTGAAATTCGTTTCTAACCTCTTGACCACCCCGTGGTGGTTACATGATCAAACTATTAAGGCCAACTTTTTTTTTTTTTTTGTGGTCCCTGTGGTGACACGCCACTTTCAATGTGAATCTTGTGGTGAAAGGCATTGTAGAATTAAAGACAATGGGTGAAAGGCATTGCAGAAAATTCAATCTTTAGGTCTGCCCTCCGCATACGAACTTCAAGAGCGTAAGAAAGTTAAAGAATTAAAATTCAAAGAAGATTAAGAAAAAAATTTGAAAAGTTGTGTACTAGCCGACTAGGGCCTGCATAAAACCACATTACCGATTAAAAAAAAAACTGAAAGGTATTTATGCATTCAAACTGGTACAAATTGATACAAGAATGAAAATTCAAGTAAGACTAAGACTCTAACTCATGATCAAAGACGTGTTGGCATTGGAAAAAAAAACAATGGTATATTAGAAGTATCAGGATTTCCGCGACTTCACCTTCACCTTTTCTCCTAGCCATTGATGTGGTTTTACAGATTTAGTTTCAGTCTTCGCATTCAAGCTTTTTTTTTTCTTTTTTTTTTGTAAAATCTAATTTTAGTTAAACCCAAAATTATACTAGATGTCCATTTAATAAGATGTAATTTGTATTGAAATAACGAATTTAACCCATCATATGATAGTCATTTGAGTTTATTTAACGGAAGATTAACATAAATTTGGATTTGGACCTCAATTGCTAACAAAGCCCACCACGAGGATTTAATTTAAAGTTTGTTCACTACAAATCACATCAAAAGTGGCATGTCACCACAAGGATCACAAAAAAAATTTGACCAATAATACGATGTTGTATAGATTAATAGTGGATTGTTGGCCTTTCATTTATTGGTCGATTCGACCGGAGAGCGACGATCACGTGTATTATCCAACTGATTCACATATTAAACGAAGACCCTATATTTTGGTTGTATATACCCAACTCTACTAGTTATATCCGATTTTGAGAACTACTTTAATCATACAGTATTATTGAAGTTTCTATTGAAAGTTAAGAGCAATGAAAAATAAAAAATAGTGTTTTTTACGTTCTTTTTTACCTCTCATATGTTCTTGTTCATTTTGTTTTTATTGATCTTCTTCAATTTATTTGATTTGACGGTTGAATTAAGAGGGGTGTGAAAGATAAAACAAGTGTATAAATAACACCACTCAAAATAAAAAATAAATTAAAGTTAAGGGATGTTAACGTCAAATTAGTGGCGAGCCAGGCCAATTAAAGTCCATCTGACTTGATAACACATAAGCTAATCATCTGGTATCTAAAAGAAAAGACATGATGTGACCCCAACTACCGCAACTTTTTTAATCTTATCTTAATACATATTATTCCAAAATATTACAGTATTTAGATAACTTCCCCAAATCTTGAGAGGAAAGTAAGAAGGTAGAAAAAACAAAAAACCTCATAAATAATTCATAAACCTTTTTATTTTGTCAAACCATAATAGCACTGGATTCGTAATGAAACATTACATCCTCAACAAGAGTAGTAGACAACCATTTAGGAAAAAGACATACTCTATCTTACTATGAGTATCCCCATTTGTTGATACAAAAGAAGTTACCGAGCGAGCTGCTTCGTGTCGAAGGTAATACCATAAAATTAGGAGGACAAGCAGATTCCGATTGTTTGAGTCCTATGTTGCTGTTTTCCTACCCAGGACTGTCTCTGAGATTTTGGGGACCCTATGCGAAATTTATAAAAAGGCCTATTTTTAAGATAGTTTTCATTTTTAAAAAAGTAGGACAATATTTTGGTACTAGAAAATAATAAATAAATCAAAACAACATTTAGGACTCACTGTAAGTTTACAAATGTCATTAAATAAGTAAAAAGAGTTACAAATATAATCTTCACTAACTAATAAAAAACAGTTCAATCTTAAGCAACCAAATAAAGAAAAAAAAAACTTAAAAAACTCTAACTTTAAAGTTTCACTTGAATATATAACATTATTATACAATAAAATTGAAAAGAAAATCGTTTTTTAAGGTGTTGTTTTGGCTCTCCTATTATCTCATTGTGCACTCCAAATTTTTTTATTTAGAAAGAATAAAAAATTACACTTACAAAAGTACACTATAAGATTTTAAAGTGCTAATAAAAGTATTTTTAATATATAACATTTACATATAAATATAAGATACCAAACAATTTTGGGGGGCCCTTTAAATTTGGGGACCTTATGTGATTGCACCTTTTGCTCTTCCTCAACGCCGCCTCTGTCCCTGCCCACCCACCAACTCCGGCAAAAATGCTCAAGAAGGAAAGTAATTTGTATGACACGTTACACCGTAATAATGACGATTCGTGCCTATAACTTCAAGACATTTGACAATTACATACATGTTATTGTATTACTTACATGAGACACCGTGTGGCAATGCATTTGTGCCATGCAAGTCTTTATCCTCGAGGAGGAGAAAGACATTCCATTGACTGTTGTAATTATGCCCATTTCTCTTGTGTAAGTTTGTAATATCAATGCGTGTGCTTTTACGACTGAATGTGATTTAATAGCATAATCACAGCGTTAATGCTTAAGCGTTTAATTCTCAACACAAATATCTAAATTATATTTTGGCGTACAAAGACTTTAATTCTTAAAATTAGAAGAATTAAATGTTGTTTCGATAACATGTTTTACAGGAAGTTAATTTTGTGTATATCACATGTGATTCCAAACTAAGGTCATCGGCTATGTGATAGAAGAATTTGCATGCATTTACATAGTATATTTTTCTCCACTTATTACTGGCTGACGAGTTCAATACTTCCTTAGGACTAATGTATTATGTAGTTTACTTCAAATCTTTTCTTCCAAAAATTGTTACCTGCATCCCTTGAAATCATAGTGTGCAAAGCTTGGGACATATTTCAAATTACAAAGTGAAACACCTAGAGGATAGAACAATATATAAAATATATGAGTTTAAACAATTATTGGACCCATACCTCAATCGTGCTCACAGATATACTTTTACCGACACAGGCATAGCTGTGAATCGTGATATGGTTTCTTTAGTTTAGTATGGTAAATTCCTTTCTCATGATGGAGACGGTAATTAGATTAATATAGATTAATTATCATTATTGTTATTATTTTACTTATTGCACCATGCAAGCAAACATATCAACACTTCCCATACATCCCATGTTCAACCGGCAAAATCTAGTCATATACAAACACTAATGATATGGGGTTTTTCTTTAAATAATGAATTTATTGTTGACTGTATTTTTTTTATTAGGGGTAATTTGATATGGGTCCAAAATAACTAAAAATTTGACCTATTTCAAAAATCAAAAGTCACTAAAAATTGGACCTATTTCAAAAGTAGATCTATAAAATTGGACATATTTCAAATTTTCCTTTTTTTTTATCCGAGCGCTAATAAGAGTAACAGAGGAATCAAACTTCAAATTATTAGGGTGATTATTCTTAGGGAACTTTAACGAAAAGCACCTGGTGCTGTTCACTTTAACGAAAAACCACATTTTTACACTAAAAAGTCAATCCTGGTACTATTCATTTTACCTTTTATTTTGTCCTTATCATTAAAACTCAAAGTTTTCAAGCCATTTTCATTAGTTTTCCTTTATTCTTAACTAACTGTTACTGAGTTATAATTGTTTACATGGTCTTATTTTGGTTTAACCAAGTTTAGAACAAAAAATTCGATACCTTACCCCCGAATCATAATTTAATTTTTTGCCTTTGATTTGGACATCACAGTATCACACCAATCACTGCTTTGACACAGGAGACAATAATCTCTATGAAACATCAAATTCTAGACTGATCTATTGCTTTCCATCTCAAGTTCATAACACTGCCTCTTTTGTCAAATTTGAATCTTGTACGATTTTGAAACTTGTATACAGAATTTAAAATTGAGTTGACTTCTATATGAATATGCATATCAGCGTATTTTCAAAGTCGATGTGAGTGTGAGAGACTCATAAATATGAACGGTCAAGATCGGTCCGCATTTGCATGCACGACGTATTCTACCATGGCAGATAGTATTTTGTACGTAAAGAAAATTGGACGGTGAAGCGTTGAAGCATGCAGCTGTCCTCTCTGCTGACAGAGACCATAAAATTATGAAAGCAGCATAAAGATGGAAAGGATATCAGAAGGAGGAGACCCGTCGCACAGTTTCTAGCTACCAACAAGGCAACCAGCTACTAAAACTAGGTAAGGTCACCGCAAGCAATAGCTGTGGAATGACCCACAAATATTCATCAATACATTTCTTTCTGTGCATAGTACGGAAAAGTGCTTATTGGATTCTTCAAGTTGGTTAAGCTGCTTAAAAGAGTGCACTCATGATTAATTACATGATCCCAGTAACCTGTCATTCAGTACTTCATTCTTTTACTTCATTTTATTTTGGATTAATATTGTGCATGCGTGCACAACTGTCATTCCATATCTTTCTAGCTAGCTAATATTCTTCTAATCATAGAAAAGAAATTCATCCATGCATGCTAAGAAGGTTATTGTTTAAATATAATTTTTATCAATCTACACACAGACGGGTTGTAACTACATTATTCTGCATAGGGGTCACATTGTGTATATGCACATGATAGCTTTTTCTCACTCCCTTCCAATCGGCAAGTTCCAATCCTTTTGTTCGAAATTTCTTCGTTCATATCGAACCGCTTGAGAATCAAATCATGTTCCACAAGACCCTATATCAGCTACACATTCTTTTGCATTTATGCCGGAGACGTCATTAGTGCTATGGGTGTTGGCTTATGTAGATAAATAATGATGAATGAACTGTGGCATTCCACTCGCCACCAATGCGGAAGGATTTCATCGAAAAGAATGGAACGCTGCTTCGTCATGCTGAATGTGTTAGATCTCGTACAAAAGCAAGTTTTTTATTAAATATAAATTCGAATTTGAGACCTTGTTCGATATTAAAAAGAAAGATGGTAATGGATTAAGAATGTGTTAGTGTGTGACATAATTTGTGAGAATCAATTGCCCGGCAGTTGGTCATTAACAAATGGCTCATGCATAACCAATTGATGCTGCTTAATTAGCATGCCCACTTGGACAACACAAAAGGCCATAAACTGGAATTTTTTAAACCAGAGTCTTTATTTTTTGCCAAGAATTTGAGTATAAAGGCAAGAGATATTAAATCCATGGTGCTTATAATATGTTTGGATATGAATTGAATTGTATCTTTTGAAAAAAAGAGGGACTGGCTTGGCCTAAAAGAAGACGAAAATGATTTATTTATAGCTCGGCCAACCACCAACATTCCGACAAATTTGTTTATATGATTGAATCTGATGAACTAGCCTGTGTGGAGGGTAAGCCATCTTCATCACCCTCATGAATATGATAGCCAGGTACGTAGCAAGACACGTGATTTCTTAGGCCATCATCGTCAGGTATTAATCCCATTGGTCTCTTTCGATATCCCTTCAACGGTGTGGATTCAATATTGTGATGTTGGAGAGAGAGAATAGAACCTACGATACAGGAGGGCAATTTTTTTTTTTGGATAATGCCTCTTTTTTTTTTAGGGTAATGCTAGGTAGACCAACTTTTCAAACTAAATTTGCAAACTAAATAATGTGTCACTAATGGGAAATAAGCAAATCAATACTTAAATAATAATCCAATGATCAACAACCACAACATTTAGTTACAAAATGTAGTTAAAATTTGTTCTATCTAGCATTACCCTTTTCTAAAAGTAATAATTCTTACGTTTTTGTCAATTATACTCTGACATATATGTGTAGAAATTGAAGAAAATTGGGGTTCCAACATAAAACCAATTGATAATATGGGGAGTAGCCCAACCTCTTCTAAGCCCATGCAAGATCCCTCCTCCTATCAATGTGAGATTCATTATCAACACCTCCCTCACGTGTGGCGAATTTTCATGCCTAACACGTGAACAACATAATGGGATGACATGGAGCACGTGTGGCCGTTTGGCTTCACATGTGGGACAACTTGCTCTGGTACCATAAAGAAAGTTGGGGTTCCATCATAAAACCAATTAGCAATATGGAGAGTAACCCAACATCTTATAAGCCCATGGAATGTCCCTCCTCCCATCAACGTGGGACTCATTCTCAACATAAATAAGTCATTCAAAATGCAAAAAAAAATTTGAATTTATGCACAACATATAAAAAATATTTGAAAAAAAAGTGTGAGAAATGCATGTAAAAATTTCTATTCCACGAGAAGAAGCTAAGTCTAATTCATTTTCTTATATATATGTGTGTGTGTGTGTAAAGAGCTTGATAGTGCTATTTTTGTCACAACCATTTTGGTATTTATAATTTATTATTTTACAATGGTGTTTGGTTTTACCCTAAAGAGAAGAGAAAAGATATAATTGAAATAAACTTATATTATAATACATGATTTTATTTTTTAATTACAAACGTTATTTTACACTAATCAACACTAAGTGGAAGAAAAATGGTCTAAATATGAGACACAACGAGTTAAAAAAGAAAAATCCTAATCATTAGAACAATTCACCGTTTATAATACAGAATAGAAATTAATATAATAAAATAATAATTGATTAATTAATTAAGTTGGGTGCAGAAAAGTAAATGTCTTGGGATACTAATGAAATGACTAGGCACTGGCTAGTTAGTGCTGGTCATCACAGTATTAGCATTCAAGTTTAATTAGTTTAGTACAAGTTAATCAGACGTGAAAGATAATGATCGATCGATCGATCGATCGATTCAATTGTCATTATCGAATGCCAACTGGTTTTATTTCCATTTACGTGTAAAGATTTATTTAGTTTCTACGTACATATATATGATTACTATCTGCTGGATAGGTTTGTTGGTTGTTGAAATGTAATTGTTCCTGCTTCCGATTTATGTTCTTTTTTTCTTCTCTTTGCTCCCTTTTAAGTAACACTAATTGACTATTAGGTGTGTTAAGCACAGCGCTTGAGATCTACAATGTTCTAAAGTTCAAATCCTCAAGAAAAAACATTGAGATGAAATATTAAATTACTTCGCGAACACGATGACATTTATGTGTGCCAGCCCCAATATTCATCAAAAGTAGTCACGACACACTCTACTGAGATATTATATGTTATACTTTGTAACCTTCTCATACATTTATATTCTGCTAAAAATACCTGTTACTTGGCAGTGATGCAAAATCATATAGATGCATTATGTAACAATTACAACAACAAAAAAGTATTATCTTACTAAGTCGGATTGACTGTATGAATACTAGAACGTCATTACACTTGGTTTTGTGTCAAATCTTTCTTTAGTTCTAAGTACTCCGTGCATTTTCTTAAAATCTCTTTCCAAGTCTTCATAGGTTTTCCTCTATCCCTTTTCTCTGAGCTTCTGTCTCATAATCGCATCTTCTAATCGCAATATATGTAGATTTTCGATTCACATGCTCAAACCACCTTAACAAATTTTGAAAGTCCTCTTCCGTTTGATTTAGTTCATAACGATCAATACATAGAATCATTAAGCAAATTTCAGAATTTGAACTTTGAAAACATAGTGCTTGAGTCATGAGGATCAAATATCTTGCGCAACGTGGCTCACATGTATTGAATAGAGAACACCAAAACTGTAGGGTATATTTATGTAGGGACACAAGCCTCTGCATTATGGCGTTTGAAATAAAGTTAATTAATTATTGAGTATCCTATTCTTTAACATAAAGATAACTTTATTCTTCTTATCATACATGTTTATCCTTGGTTGTTTTAGTTGATAGTTTAGAGCTTTAAGTGGTATATGTAACGATCATGAGTCTCTGCATTTAGGCGTTTGAATAAGTTAATTAATTATTGATTATCCCATTGTTTACTATAAAGATAACTTTATTCTTCTTATCATACATTATTACATGCCATATATATATGCATGCTTCAACTATATGTAAAATTTTAACAAAGTCACAGTTTTTTTACAGCTCGTATATTAATCCTTTATGCGTGTTTGATAAATGTAATATTTGGAACTTTACTATGGTAAATTATTATCCATTTATTGTTCGAAGATCCTCGAGGAGGTAGCATAAAATGGTGGGAAGTGGGAACCTAATTTCCAAAGGTAAAGGGCAAAGGTGCAAAGGCAAAACCGCAATGATTACATGAATGCGATTGGAGCCACTAGATAATCTTTTTCCTCTTTTAAATTACCAATCAGTCTATTAGGGTTTTAAGAAATGCTAAGGGAATTGGCTTAAATGTGAGACTTTTTATGGATTATCTACTATATTTCATAATTTAACTTCAATTTTTTTTACTAACATTATAAAATATTGTGTAAAAAATTTGAGGTGATAAAAAGTCTATAAAAAATCACACTTTTAAGAGAGTACACTAATCCTTTCTCAAGGGATTTTGACTTGGAAGAGTGGGTCTCCACCTGCGGCCACCACCTTCTTCATGGATTGAATGGTAAGGAGCACCACACGTGGAGTCTGAATCAAGGAACTGTCCAACCACAATAAAAAGGACACAACTCAGCAAATTAAATTTATATTTTTGGTAGGAAATCAAACGAAAAAAAAATATTTGAGAAACGTCCAAACTTACAAACAAACTCTCTCATCCTTCTAATGAATGAAAGCAATAATTTCAATGGAAAAAACTATTGTTTTTAAGAAAAAGAGAACGGTAATATTCCAAGAATTATAGAACCAAGTTCATGCAGACATAGAACATGATCAATAAGTAAAAAGTATTTTATCATAATGTTAAGAAACATCGATATATATAGATATATATGTAGAACAAACATGATAACAAAAAATATTTTAAATTGTAATTGAATGATTCAACCATTAATCGTTCAAGTATTCTTTCAAAGATCATCTCTTATGTTTCATCTCATAAGGCGTCCCTCAAACTTATTTGATGAATTCTTCAATACAATAGGATTGTTAGATTATTAAAATAATTCTTTTTGCCAATACTTAATATCATATCGCCACGGATCTAAATGTAAATCTGAAATAATCTGGTAATTATAAAAAATAAACAACTTAAAACAAAGAGAGAAGATTGTTCTTTATAATATGTATGTATATATATTTTAGATATTTATTATGGATCATAGGCCAACCATATAATTCCCACTCATTATTTTTGTTGCTTAAAGCTTGCCTGGCCTCTTCCCTTGAGTCTTGACCCTTATCCTTTCCTTTCTGTTCTCTTCTCTCTCTCTCTCAAACAAAAGTGAGAAAAAAACAACTCAAACAGCTGCTGAGCTGCCACCTTCCCCCTTCGGCAAAAATTTCATGCTCCGCAGTCCACACGAGAGAGACCCACTAGGCCAGGCCAGGCCAGGCCACCACAAATTGATAGAAATTGCGCTGCTGGGTCAGCTTTCTACAGTTGTTTGTACCAGGAGAAACCAAGGGAAAAGAATTAAAAAAATAAAAAAATAGTGAGTGATCGATCGTCCCCTCCATATGATCATGGAAGCAGATAATGGGATCCGCTGCAGGCCCAATTTTCCACTACAATTCCTCGACAAAACAAACCAAGTCGATGACGATCCAGAACCAGCTGCTGCATGCTCTACTGTCGCCGATCCCGGTTCAGACCCCAACAGAACCGGTTCTTCCATTCAAGAAGAACAACCCAGTAACAAGAAGCCTCCCCCGAAGAGGACATCCACCAAAGACAGGCACACGAAAGTCGACGGGCGGGGCCGCCGCATCCGCATGCCCGCCACGTGCGCAGCTAGGGTTTTCCAGCTCACGCGTGAGCTAGGGCACAAGTCCGACGGCGAGACCATCGAGTGGCTCCTTCAGCAGGCCGAGCCTTCCGTCATCGCCGCCACCGGAACCGGCACTATTCCCGCCAATTTCACCTCCCTCAACATCTCGCTCAGGAGCTCCGGGTCGAGCATGTCGGCGCCGTCGCACTACTTGAGGACTAACGCGAGTAATTATTACTTCAACTCCAACAACTTCGGAGCAGCTGCGCCCACCGCGCAATTGGGTACGGCGGAGCACTCGCAGCGCGGAAGGATTTTGTTTCCCGGGGCAGGGTTAATGTCGTCTGAGAGTTCTCCTCCGTCGTCGATGTTGTGGAATTTCAATAATTCTGGCAACAATAATCTAAGTAATAATACAATGTTGGAAGCTAAGCAAGAGTTAGGTGATCATCATCAGGCTGTTACTCTCGATGAGGCAAGTAGTATGGCGAGAAAGAGAATTCGGCCGGAGCAAGATTTGTTATCCGCGAGTACAGGTTCAATTCCTGCGAGTCAAAATACAATTCCGGCTACATTTTGGATGGTGGCAAATAATAACCCTAGTAGTAGCCAAGGGAGTATTCACCACGAACACATTAATTCCATTAATCCCATGTGGACAATTCCAACAGTTGGTAACGCCGGCAATATGTATCGAGGGCCCGTGGCTGGCGGTGGCCACGGCTTGCATTTTATGAATTTCGCTTCTCCATTGGCTATATTGCCTGGCCAACAATTGGGTACGGGATCAATTACAACAACCCAAGGCGCCGCCGACGGCCACTTGGGAATGTTGGCCGCGCTCAACGCATATCGGCCTATTCTTGGCGGGGTAGCCATGGAGTCTCCTGTGAATGGGCAGCATCCGCACCAGGGAGCGGACGAGGGACATGATCGTAATACCAATGCTAGGTAGTCTCTATTAATTAATCCTTGCTAGGTTAAGTATTCCAACAAGAGTACTATGGTTTTTGGTACTTTTATTTTTGTTTTTTAGAATTAATAATTACTAGCTAGTTTCTTAATTAAGTGCATATATGTCCATTTTAGAGCGAAGGCGCAAGGTTGATTGCTTTGAATTTTGAGTTAATGTTGGATATTTGGTGTGAGTCAGCTAGTAAGAAGATTTTATCAGGGTTTTTTATTAGAGGAAAATTTTCGTTTATAATATGGGTGAACGACAGTTGTGTTTTAATTACAAAAACGTATGGCGTGTTTTTTGGTATGATTGGACTGCAACCAATATATAACTTCATCATGCATGGTTTAGTTGCTAATAACTATTAATTCAGAATATGTGTTGCCATAACATATTTGCCACAGATCGAGTTCAGGAAAGCCTACATGCATGCATTTCTGTCGTTACTAATGAATTAAGGCTAGCTCATTTGTTTTTCATCTTGGATCAACATAAACTCGATCATAATCTGTTTCTGTAGAAACATTTGCTTCCCCCACTGAAAAGTTTGCATGTCTGATTATGACTGGCTAGACATATCTACGTATGATGTCCCACGATCATGAACTAGAGTTTTTCTAAAATACATCGGTGTATGAGATGCACAAATGTTCGAACTGCTACATTGAGTTTAGGAAAGCCTATGTGCATGCATTTCTGTCGTCGTTAATGAATTAAGGCTCTTTTCTTTATCCTGGATCAATCAATATAAACTCAATCAATGATCATATAAGGCTCTTTGTATCTTTCTTTCATTGATCAAAATCTGAAACTTTCAAGTATATATACTCCCAGTACATATATAGGATACACCATAGCATTGTAGAATTTTCACAAAACCTTTCATTGATCAAAATTTTATGAGCTGCTAAGAATCAGAAACATTTGTTTCCCACACTGCAGTATTGGACTTAAAAATTCTTTGAAAGAGTTTCCATGTCTGGTTCTGATTCGCTAGAAATACGTATACATGATCTCCCACGATCATGAATTAATAATATGCATCATACTGCTACCCTCCCAGTAGCTACTGCAGTTGTGATTCAGGTTCCGTACGTAAGCCGGGCCAGGATGAAGAAGCCCCACAACGCCTAATCAGGTCGATCCGGACCCTTAATTAAGATGGCTGTACGCACTCGCTACTCACGTTTTATCAGCAAATGGTCAGATGGGAGAGCAATTTAAAGGCATGAGTACATCGTTAATGTGACATCTTGTGTCAATGATACAACGGTATGTAAATAAAACTTTACACATGTATTTGTATCACTGATGCAAGACGCTGCAGTAATGATGTACTCGTGAATTAGCCGACCATTGCCTATAAATAAATTGAAACCAATAATATACAGTGGTACTCGCTGACTTCTGCATGCATTTCTCTTCTTTCTGTAGCGACTTATTTGTTCGTATATAATTAAGGTCGTCGTCAGTGCTATCTTATGGTATATATAGAGATGGATCAAATTAAGTGGCTGGCTAGCTAGCTTAGCTACTACTGCATGTGGTCCTGCATGACCATTTTCATTCATTGTATTGGTTAAGTGGCTAGCTAGGACATGGCAGATAGACGTTGATACTACTGCAGTTCTTCATGGAAATATATACATATATATGCACATTTACATGTGTGTGTATTAATTTGTCCTACCTATATATGTTCCTATCTTAATTAACTTTTTTTTAACAAGCAATGACAGAGAGCGATCGATGTGAAACGTCGGTCATTTAAGTTTGGTCACTTAGCATTAGGACATGGGTTTGCTTTGCTTTTATGTTATAGCCAGCATGGTTGTCCATGACCCAACAACTTCAAATATGTGTATTGTGTTTGACCCTATAAACAGTTAGGACAAACCAAATTACAACATTTTCCTCCTACTTATTCTTCTATTTTTTTCTATCATCCTTGTCTTCTCTTTCTCTCTTCTTGTGTGCAACTCTATGTTGCCACCAAACTCGCAAAAAAATGCCTGAGTTGACAAACCTTGACAATCTTCAACATTACTCCCCAGTTTCTTATGGCCACCCTCGACAAGCCTCTACATATCATAGTAGTTGTTGGGATATGTTGGCATAAGCCTTCGGTAGATGTTGACAAAAATCAACAAGTTTCTACCAGGTGCTTGACAAAATGATCCATAATTTTTTTATTTTTTTGTCAAAATCATAACCCCATTATTTGAAAACCTTGGTTTTGCCATACACGAATTATTGATTAATTTTCATGAATATATATTATATATTTATATATATATATACATACACACACTTATTATGTATATAAATGCTCAAAGAGTTGTTGGATGCAAGTTGCAATCTTTTAAGCCTATTTTTAATTATTGAATTATAACTTGCATGATGTCAGTATTGTATGATTGTTCTATTTCGTCTCAGTGTTCTTAAACAACCGTTTCATTTAGAGTTTAGGATTTTTTTCATTGAATAAAAGTGATAATATTAATTTATTTTATGGAAAGTGTTATTGGCACTTCAAAATTTTTATTCTACACTCCTCACATGTATATTTTTCTTTCCAAATATAGAAAGTTTGGAGGGTAGAATGAGATTTTTGGAGTGCCAATAACAATTTCATGTTTTATAATAGAGTGAAAACGAGAGTTACCCAATTTAATTACAATATATACTTGCTCCCGGGAACCTTGAACTAGCTCGCTTGGATCAATATTATCTCTTAGTTTTTTGGTTAAATCAAGCACTTAAAAAGATGAAACACATGCTAATTTGGCTACAAAATCGTTATTTTACACACTCATATCTAAATTATGGAGAAGAAAATTCAAACTTGAATGTAAGGAAAGAGTATGTAGCTCTAAACTTAGACATGCAAGAGAGGAAACGCATGTTAATTTGTTTGTTTCTTCTTCTTCAACGATAGATATGGTTTTCGTACTACGTATATTGAAGTACTGGTGTAAAAAATACACAAACATTATAGCCGAACAACTGAGACGTAGTATTGTAGTCATACCACAATTTATATTGAAATATAGAATAATATATATGAGTGTATGGCAAGAGGACTTTAAAATCTCCATACCACATTGGTAGGTACGATTAGTATTGCAGGCCCCGGTGGATATTATTGTTATTTAAATAGCACTATGTGCAAGCTAGCTATGAAGATAAAATTGCTCATCATTGGACCATCCAGATGCTTCACTATATAAATCATACCTAGCTAGTGATTCATACAGTGATTTTCATTTAACTGCAACCACATGATGATAACGTCATTAAAATGAATAGAGTGTTGTTATACTCACCCCAATGTCTTATTTCTCTACTCAAATTAGAGTGTTGATAAGTCCAATTGAGCCTTCACTCATGCCAAGGCCTCCCTTCCCGATTTTATTCCTGTTAGAATTCTAGAATCTTGTCATTTTCCAGATCTTCAGCCGATTGCGACTCTTCTTCCTCCTCTCTTCAGACCCCCAACGCAACCCCCTTCCCTCCCCTGCATTCGCAAATTTCATCCTCATATGCCCCATTTCCAAATTGGGGACAACCCAATCTCATCCCTCCAAGCCCAATTTCTTCTTCTCGTCTCCCATTTCATTTTTGAAAATTTAAATAATTATTTTATTAGTCAAATGCTTTGAACTATTATATATGATTAAACTAGAGGAATATAAAATGGAGAAAATCCTCTCTTCTTTTTTTTTTTCGAGGAATTACAATAATTGTGAGGGATGGTGAATGGAAAAGAGATTTTTTTTTGTTTTTGGTTTTATTTTGTTTTGTTTTGTTTTGCTTTGGTCATTAGGAGTCATTTTAAGAGGATAAAATTGGTATGAAATTTTTATTAAAAAGTGAGTGTGGAGTTAAGACAGTTAGAGGTGAGTTCGCCAGCACTCAATAAATATTAAATAGGGATATGATATCCACACATCCTTTTTTACTTCTCTCACATCTTTTTGGTTTTCGGCTGTCGGATCGGATGAATTAAAGAAAATCAACGGACATAAATTAACAAGGGGTGTGTGAGAAGTAAAAAGAGGGTGTGGATAGCACATCCCTATTAAATATTAATGCTTCGATAAGTATGCGTGTGATTCGTTGTACTATACTTCTCTAATCATTCTGATTAATCATTGATATTTGAAAGGAATGTGTCTTCAAACCGTTTGAGCTTGCCGGCTATGCTTCTGGTTTGTTCTAATCCTATACTCAAATTCGGTATCGCTAGTAAATTTTTAAGGCCTCGTTAATATGTTGTATATGATTAAATTATAGAATGGGTAACCTTTTAAATTCAAGATATATTAAAGATAGCGTAGAATGAATTTTTTCATTTTGAGGGGATTACAAAGGGGATACACATGAAGAAAATTTCTTCATTCTACTTAATTTTCTTCTTTCTACTCCTACTATCTTGTGAGTATCCTATTTTCAAGTTGGCCACAATTTTTTCATTTCCCTTTAACATACATTGAAAATCATGATTTATTTGTTCCAATTCAATTTTCTATATCAAACAACGCCCAAGAGACTAGAATAAGAATCTTAAACCAAAATGACAACAAAAAAAAACAAAAAATTCAAGAGCAAATTAATGGAAACAATGGCGTAGCCACACCAAAGGCTACGGTGGGCTGTAGCCCAGGAAGAGTTTGTGGCATATGTGTGTGCATATATATATTAGTGCATATATGTATATCTCGTAGTGCATAATCTAATATAATAGACAAAAAAAAAAAACTGCAAGAAGAATTAATTTTTAATGAAATTAGCCCGGCGAGTATTTAGCATAACTAGAAATATAAAACTTATCATGGAAAATGTGATGCCATTTTGTTCAAGATTATTCTGCTTTGATTCAGCGGACTTTATATTAGTTTCAATCAATTTTTTTAAGATTGCCTTTACATCTACTTTCCTTGTTTTGATTTGTGCTAGTTGTGTGATTGTAATTGAGATGTCAAGTTTTTTATCTTCTTCTTGTCTTTGCATCTAAATATATGTAAATTTGATGATTCATTGTAATATTTGCGGTTTGCAAATGCAAAGATGGTTGAGTTCATGCCAAGTAAATTTGAAGTATACAAATACGTTAAACTTAAATTTGTGCATGCAATATATATGTAGCAAAAAATAAAATAAAAATCATTTGATTTTATGATAATTTTTTTGGCTAGCCCACCCATAAAAAATTTTCTAGCTCCGCCATTGAATGGAAATCAATGTTTGTCAACTAAATTAAAAATAGTCAGGTCTTAATGTGACATGCATGCATGTTGGATACTGCATGCAAAAAATTTAGGGAGTTTTAACAAAACACTCATGGTACTGTTCACTTTTAACGAAAAATCACATTTATACCTTTCCCTATATTCACTATACCTTTAAAAATAGTTTTTCAATTAAAATGAATTTTTTTTTTTACTTTTCGTTAGTTTTCCTAAAAATTTAAGCTTCACAGTGTATAGTGACAGTACATTGCAGTGAAGTTGCCGTTTCTCGGCCATGCCTCCCTCCTTCCATCGAGAGAAAATTTGAACCTGAAGGAAAGTTATTAAATATGTGAAAACAGCACTGTTTACGATTTAACGGGACCTAGAGCTATAGTGATCGGACAAGGATTGTCTGCCCTCTATTTCTGGTGTCCTTTCGTACCTTCTTGTTTTGTGTGATCACGATTAAGCCACGTCAACATTTTATATTATTTTTTTATAGATATAATAAGAAAAAAATAAATAATAATATAAAATGTTGACGTGGTTTAACCGTGACCACACAAACAGGAGGGCACAGAAAGGGCACCAAAAGTGGAGGGCAGACAATCCTTGTCCATAGTGATCTGCATACGGTGGGCCACCTCATTTGTTTATTTTCCTAGATTTTGGGCCTCGAGCAGAAGCACTAACTAAAATATCACTCCAATTTATCCGCCCACTAATTATTGCTCAATTAATTAACATCAAATCTGCTATTTCTTTGTGAAGTTAAAGACTGTCATGCATTATCTAAAATTTGGGCAAAGCAGTCTTAACAAAATTTGATCTCTATGTCAATTGTGTGACAATTACGTGAGATATCGTCCTGATATCACTTAATCTTACTGCATGATTTTTATAGTGTTCGAGTGATTTGAAGGATGAGAGTGGTGACCTCTTTTAGATTTGATTAAGTTTTTTCACTCGATCGGTAACTTCTCATTTACAAGTCAATATTGTTGGGACCTGGATTGTCTGCCCTACCCCATTTCATACTCTTCTATTTATATGGTCACGGTTAAACTTCGTAAACATTTTATATTCTTATTATTTTTTGTCTTATTATTTCTATAAAAAAATCAATATAAAATGTTGACGCAGCTTAATCGTGACCACAAAAATAAAAAAAGATAAGAAATGTATGAGATGAGGAAGGTAGACAATTCAGGTCCATATTGCTGAGGCATGACAATCTAATCAACATGCCTACTAGCAATGTCTAGTAGTAACAAGCTGTCAATCATTTGGCCTATTTGGAGGCTAACACAATTTAGGGTTAAACGATTAGAACAAAACTGGGTTCGCAACAAGTTTGGATAGTTAATTAACAAGGTTGGAGAAGGATTTAACAGAGAATTCAATCCCTAATGATGATTAGCGACTGTATCTTACTGTCAAGCAGGCTCGAAGTTCAAAAATCGGTGCCTAGTTTCTTGTGTACAAATCTCCGCAAAATCAGCTTACACTTTGCAAACTTTTCAACGTTTTCTTTCTTGTCACCTTTATAGCCAGCTTTTTGAAACCCTTCTCCAATCTCTCTTTTTATCGACCCAGCTCATAATTTTATAAGAGCTCAAAAGGACGTAGCAGTAAGATTGTATACAGCCAATCTGCAAGAGATGGGTCGTAACGATAATTCTGGGAATTTTCTACAAGTTGTGGCTAACAACTTTGATGTTCTTGCTTTGTATGTCCCCCTTAATTAGCCCCATCTCTAAATTCTACAACTACATAAATGTATGATTGTTCTTGTTCAATTAATCTGGTCCTTAACATATCTAAGTTGGATTCTTTGTCTCTCATTTGCAGGCCTCTAGTCACACTAGTTTATCCCCTGTAAGTATAGTATCATGATTCTGTGCCTTTCTTCTTGAACGAACACTGCTAATACGGTTTTTCTAGTATGCTATATGGAGTATTCTACATACTGAATATATATTTCTTCCGTTAGATCTTAGTTAAGAATCAATGATAAACAAAACATTTGTATATATAGGATACACCTGAGCGTACTAGAAGTTTCGCTAGCAATCACCTATGGTTTCATGATAATTGTTGTGTTTTTTTTGCTAGATATGCTTCAATTAGGGCAATAGAAACCAAGTCTCGTACTGATGATCAACAATGGCTTACCTATTGGGTTCTGTATTCTCTGATGACAATCTTCGAGCTCACATTCGCCAAAATCCTTGAATGGTACTGTTTTTTCTTGTTAGATTTCAGATAGAATGTTGTTCATAACTAATTCCGGTCTAATTCTCAATGTCTAATGAAGTATCTAGTTAGAAACTGGCAAACTATAACCCTAATTATCCTATAATATATGTCCTCACTATCGATCAGCTTTCCGGTATGGACTTATGCCAAGTTGATATTCACATGTTGGTTGGTGCTGCCACAATTCAACGGAGCTGCATATGTATATCGACGCTTCATCAGACCCTACTATATGAACCCACAAGTTGCTCATCAAATGTGGTATTTCCCAAGAAAGAAGGGCGGTAGCCTCTTCAGCAAGCCGGATGACGTTTTAACCGCTGCCGAAAAGTACATGGAAGAGCACGGGACAGAAGCATTTGAAAGGCTCATAAGCAAGGTACATTGATATGCCTAGCTAATTTGTGTGTATGTGAAAGTCCCACGTCGAAACTTGAGAAACTAAAATACAGATAAAATACAACATATTGTAGAAACTGAAGAAGCTAAGAAACTAAAATACAGATAAAATGCAAATATATTGTAGAACCATCAAAAAAACGCCAAAGATTTTGGCCGAGGTGGAACGGTTTGACTTGGCTTTCCCATATCAGATAGTTGGTGTCAATGAGTTTCAAGGAAACAAGATGAGAACTGTTTGGAATGGAAAGAGTAGGAAGCGTGCAGGAGGTTGCCATGAGGGAGAGAAACACGGAGAATGAGGATCGGACGAGGCTTTAGAAAGTTGATAACGTGTAGAAACTGATTTTCTTAAATATTTACAAGACCAACATACAAGATATATATACAAATGGGTGGCTAATAATATACGGTTACAGCTCAAAGGCGATAAACATAAACATCAACATAAATATAGAGCTACAACATAATTGACAGTTGGCTATTATTCTAGAATTAATGTCTATAACTATTGTAACGGTGTAACTATTGTAACTCTCTAACACATATAATAGTTCCACTACTAATTGTATTTATAGCAGTCTTTCATATATATAAAACCTTATTCAACTCACTGGTAATATGTGAATGTGATTAAGTTAGAAACAATATAAGTGTTAATTGGTAGTGATCATCTTTCCATGTTCATGTTGCAAGTATATGAAGGAATATTATTTCTGGTTTGCAGGCTGATAGAGAAAGGAGCAACAGGAAGAGCAACAACTACATGATCTTTGATGACGATTATATGTACTAATTAAATCGCAGTTCCTGTCTTAATTAATTCTATTAACAGTACTTATGCTGATCTTTTCCTAAACAACATTTTGTATGGTACGTCTCTTAAATCATGAAATGGTGTGTGTGGATTTGGTTTTTAGTATTTTTGGCTGCAAGTGCATTGTGCTGCTAAGCCAACACATACATCTAACAATGCGATACCAACTTAAAACCACATAAACAAGAACGAAACTAATAATTTTCTTGAATTATTTAATGAATATATATATATATATATATATATATATGCATGGCAAGTTTCATCACAGTTCTTATCACGAAACGAAAAAACATATGTCCCTAAACCCTAAATCCAATATATAGTCAATAACTGAGCCGATACCTTCACATCGGATTCCAGCAAAAGTTGAAAATGTTTTTGAAACGAATATTCTTTAATAAAAATCCAAGTGATTTTGTAATTTAAAATTAATTTTACCAAAAACGCTTTTAGTAATTTTAAAAGTACTTCAAAACAAGCTATTTATATTGTTGATTTTTTGTTTTTTAAAGCATATTTGGTGACAGCTCTTTCTTCTTGTTCTTTATTTTGGGATCGAAACATTATTGGGGGACATCTTTTTCTTATCAAAGCATTAGGGGACATAACTCTATAAAGAATCAATTCAATGGTGCTTTTTTATCATCTAAAAAGACCACCAAAGTGGCAATCCAAAGCGAGCTTATTCTTTATACCTAGGCTAAAAATTAATTTTATAAACAGGACTGGTTTTCTTTAATACATACAATATTTGTATTTCTACTAATTTAATTTTCAGATTCATCTAAACGATATTGTACTCTAAAACCAATCTTGATTGCAAAAGTAAAATCAAAGCTTATTTGTATAAGAGAAACACATTCGTTGTACTGAATATAACAACAGACACATCTACATACAGATATTATGATACAAAATATTTACTACACTAAATTCATCTAAATTATATATAAAAAAAATTCAAACTTTAATACAAAGAAAAAACCACATTAGTCTAATTAATTTATCTAATCTGAAATCTGTGTTATTTAATTTGGTCAAAAAATAAGACATGGTTTCTATTTGGGTCAACAAAACAAGACATGCTTTTTTCTTGGTCAACAAAATACGACAAGCTTTTTTCTTGGTCAAGAAATAAGACAGTGCTTATTGGCGCAAATAAGGACAAAAGCAAACCATCCCGGTCCCGCGAGATTTTCAGTTGGTGACGTGGCATGAAGCAGGAGCGACAAAACCAACTGCTCAACTTCAAAAGAACGAAAGAGAGAAAGGAAAAGGAAAAGAAAAAGAAAAGAATGAGAGAGGCGCGCACGTTAGCTAACAAACAACCACAATCCCCGAAGCTCTGCTACATTCCACATTGACGACGACCTCTCCGACGACGACGACGACGACGACGACGACCTCTCCGACGTCGCAGAGCGCTCGCTTACTTCTCCTCCCATTTTCCTGTAAATTTTTCCAATTTTTTTAACTTTCTTTTTTCTTTTTGGAAGTGAGCGACGTCCGATTTTTGGCGAATTTCTTCATCTTTCTCGCAATGTAGGTAAAATCAGTCTTCGTTTGCCCTAATCTGCGCTCTCTTTTGGTTTAGAATGTGTGCTTTGGTGTCGAAAAATACAAAAATCTCAAGTTTTCCGAGGAATTCGACCGCGTATGTGAATTTTAGGGTTTCTCTGATTTCCAAGGAGCTGGTTTGAGCTGTTTCGGAGCAGAAAGTTGATCGGTGGAGCCTCGTTTGGTTGAAATTTAGGGTTTGGTTTTACGGAATTGCAAAATTCTGAGGAGGGGTTTGAGTTTCTTGAGCTGCAAGGTTATGTTGTTGAGAGCCGAGGTTTATTTGTGGGTGTAATGGGTTAGGGGTGGAGCAAAAAAATTTCCTTTTGTTGTTTTAATGGGGAGGAGTTGGGAATTGGGTTATGGTATTAGGTGGTGGTGGTGTTCAAATGGGTATTGGGTCTTGGACTTCTGGGCAAAACCTGATATTGCAACTTGAATGGCTAGTCCTCAGAGAAGCGGTCCGGTCGAGAGGGATATCGACCAGGTTTGTTCTTTTTCATCAGTTATTTCCCATGGAATTAACACTCAGAGTGAGCCATGACAAATTTTTTTTGTTCAAATGATGTATTGAGCTTAGTCATTTCAGCTCATGTTTCCATTTTTCTTCTTTCCATTCTGTTTGCAGGCCATCACAGCACTTAAGAAAGGTGCAACTTTGTTAAAATATGGACGCAGAGGGAAGCCGAAATTCTGCCCATTCCGGCTTTCTAATGTAAGTTGGCTCGACATATAGCCTTGTTTGGTTTCTGCTCTTTTGGCTCAGATAATTCTGGTTTCGTTTCAGGACGAGGCTCTTTTGATATGGTACTCTGGCAAAGAAGAAAAACACCTTAAACTTTGTCATGTTTCGACAATTATTCCTGGCCAGCGTACTGTGAGTTTCAGCTCCCATTCTGTTTTCGGATAAAATCTCCACCAAAGCTTGACTGTAAAATCTCAATTTTCTTGAACGCTTATGCCTGCTCTCGAAAGAAGCTTACATGGAAGATTTGTTCTTTGGTGGCTTCACCAATTACCTTCCATAGATAATTATAAACATCACTGCGGTTTTTCTTTGCAGGCAATATTTCAGCGGTATCCACGGCCTGAAAAGGAGTACCAGTCATTTTCGCTTCTATACAACGATAGGTCCTTGGACTTGGTGAGTAAATTTGCTACATATATTCAAGGATCATTGATGCAACTGCATGTATAAAGCACCTGAGAAATTGTATTTTCTGGTATATCATGGTTTAATCAGTTACCACCCCCTGCTGGACAGATATGTAAAGACAAAGATGAAGCTGAAGTTTGGTTTGTTGGTCTTAAGGCGATAATCACTCGAGGTAATTACCGGAACTGGAGAAGCGAATCAAGATTGGAGGGCACATCAATAGATAGCCCCCATGCTCGGACTCGGCGACATTCTCCAACAGTGACACCATTCTGCATTGGGGTGATTTATCTGTTGTTATTTCTTTTATAAGGAAACAAAGAATATACTTCTCTTGATGTATCTGGCATTTACGTTTTATTTCTTGGTGTTTTTACCAAATACGACAGGATCCAAGAGATACTGAGGGAGTTTCTTTGGAGAATATCCCACAGAGTAGATTAGGACGAGCATTCGCTGACATAATATCTTATACCGCCACCCCCAAGAATGCCATACAAGCTGAATCAGTCTCAAATGCATCGTTATCACCTGTATCTGTGGATAACTCCAATGGTCGAAATTCTGCATCTGAAGCATTTCGGGTTAGTTTATCTAGTGCTGTAAGCTCGTCTAGTCAAGGTTCTTGTCAAGATGATTTTGATACTTTAGGAGATGTTTTTATTTGGGGCGAAGGTATTGGTGGTGGAGTACTTGGAGGCGGTGTGGATAGAGTAGGGAGCTCATATGGTTCCAGGACGGATGCTCTTCTGCCTAAGGTATTAGAATCAACAGTGGTCGTAGATGTTCACGGAATTGCTTGTGGTGCCAGACATGCTGTTCTAGTCACCAAGCAAGGGGAAATCTTCAGCTGGGGAGAGGAGTCAGGAGGCAGGCTTGGTCACGGTGTTGATACAGATGTTTCCCACCCAAAGCTCATTGAGACTCTTAGTGGGATGAATGTGGAATTAGTGGCATGTGGGGAATATCACACTTGTGCTGTTACACTTTCTGGAGATCTCTATACATGGGGTGATGGTACTCATCATTTTGGCCTGCTTGGGCATGGAAGTGAAGTTAGTCACTGGATTCCCAAAAAGGTATGTGGTCACTTGGAAGGTATCCACATATCCTATATCGCTTGTGGACCGTGGCATACAGCTGCTGTGACATCAGGTGGCCAGTTATTTACCTTTGGGGATGGAACTTTTGGTGCCTTAGGACATGGGGATCATAGTAGCACAAGCACGCCGCGGGAGGTGGAGACTTTGAGAGGGCTAAGAACAACAAGGATTGCTTGTGGTATTTGGCACACTGCTGCAGTTGTTGAAGTAGTGAATGAATCGTCTAGCCCCGAGACTTCTAGTAACTCTTCATATGGGAAGCTCTACACTTGGGGTGATGGTGATAAAGGCCGACTTGGACATGGTGATGAACAATCTAAGCTAGTTCCTGCACGCGTAGCTGCATTGGTTGATAAAAATATTTGTCAAGTAGCCTGTGGCCATAATCTCACAGTTGGCCTTACAACCTCAGGACAAGTATATACGATGGGAAGTGCTGCTTATGGACAGCTTGGGAATCCTTCAGCTGACGGGAAAGTTCCCACTCTGGTCGAGGGTGAAATTAGTTTTGTGGAAGAAATTGCATGCGGTTCTTATCATGTTGCAGTTTTGACTTCCAAGACTGAGGTTTATACTTGGGGAAGGGGTTCGAATGGGCAACTAGGCCACGGAGACAATGATCATAGATATACGCCTACCCCTGTTGATTGTATGAAGGATAAGCAAGTAAAGAGTGTAGCATGTGGTCCAAACCTAACGGCGGCCATTTGTCTTCATAAATGGGTATCAAGTGCTGACCATTCTGTTTGCTCTGATTGTCACAATCCCTTTGGTTTCAGAAGAAAACGTCACAATTGTTACAACTGTGGGCTAGTCTTCTGCAAAGCATGCAGCAGCAAGAAATCTCTGAAAGCTGCCTTGGCTCCAAATACGAACAAGCCATATCGGGTGTGCGACGAGTGTTATAGTAAACTGAAGAAGGCTGCAGAAGCCAGTTCTGCTTTGCGAAGTCCAATAAGAAGTGGAAATATGCGTCCTAAATCCCATGAGGTGACAGATAAAGAAAATCTGATCCCTATGTTACGGGCAACGCTCTCCAGACTCTCTTCTTTTGGCACAAACAACCAGGGCGAAAGCAAGCAGCTTAAGCAAGAAAGAAAACCAGAAGTGCGTGATAATCGTGTCTTCCCAGATTTGAATGGACAGTTGCAGTTAGGGGGTTTTAATTTGACAAGAGCATCAACTCCTCCCACTGCAGGTTCAGAAAAAGTTGTTTCGCCTTCTATTCCTGCCTCTAAAAAGGCTTCTCGGTATACATCTCCTGTTTCAGGAAAGTCAAGTCCACGCCGGTCTTCTGAAGAAATCATTCTTGAGGATTCAAAGCATATAAATGGAAGTTTGAGCCAAGAAATCATACAATTAAGGACACAGGTAGGCCTTTTTATAGTGCTTTAATGTCTACAATCTAATAGTTGATGACATCCGTGCATATAACTAAATCTTTTGGTGGGTTCTGGGATCCAAATCTTTGACATTCTGTAGCTGCTGAAGAGAGAGGAACTAGCCTAGCTTATGAACTGAGGAATTGGATTAAAATTTGCATCCTTACGAAAATTAGTTAAAGTAATGTGTATACATTACGCTGAAATTGTTCCAAAAACTATGTAGGTAGAAGGCCTTACTCTCAAATCCCAGCATCTTGAAGCTGAACTTCAACGCACATCAAAGAAATTGAAGGAGGTCTCTGCAATAGCCGCAGATGAAGCTGAAAAACGCAAATCTGCAAAAGAAGTTATTAAATCTCTAACTGCTCAGGTTGCAACCGTTCTGTGTTCGATGTTCTGTTTTTTCTTATGCTTTCTGATTCTTTGGCGTTGCAACTTATCCTATCCTCCGTAATTTTCTAGTGTTACACTGATTTTACTTGTCGAACAGTTGAAGGAGATGTCTGAAAGAATGCCTGAAGGGCAGATGAGTCACTGCAATACAGGTTCTATTTCGCATGCAATCAGCTTTGGAAACCAGTTATCCAAAGAGCCCTCTCTGTCAAACATAAATACTTCGCAAACTTTGTCCAATGGCAATTCAATGGATCGAATCCTAACTAATGGGACTAAATCACCAACTGGAAAGTCCGAGCGGGTGCTACAAGATGAACCTGGTGTATATATAACTCTAAGCTCCTTGCCAGACGGCAGTAATGAACTCAGGCGTGTTCGCTTCAGGTACCTCTCTCCTCCTCCCCCTTTATTTTCAGAGTCAGATAAATACAACCAAGTAAATATCTAAGGCCATGGCTTAGGCTGCAGAAGATTCACTCTGTTTCTTTTTCGGCCTGCCACGTTGTGCCGTCATTGCATTTGAATCCATTACCTTGAGGAATCTCCATCAGCTTTCTCACATTATCCTACCATTTCTGAATCATTCATATCTATGTTAGTTTTCCATAGTCTAGATTTTTCGAACGAAACTATTACAATCGACTTTATAATATCACGGTGCGGATTGATGAAATGTATTTGATGCCCTCTATCTTGTTTGCTGAAATTTAAATTGTTGTTCGACAGCCGGAGACATTTCACTGAAGAAGCAGCGGAGAGATGGTGGGCTGAAAATGGGGTAAAGTTATGTGAGCGGCACAACATAAAAGGTGCAGAGTAATATGCTGTCAGCTCTCCTGTGCAAACCTCATATGCGTACAACCAATGATCCTCTTCCCCACCAGAACGTGTAAATTATTGAACCCGTAAATCATTCCGCCGAGATAGGGCGAAGGATATGGAGTCGGAATTAGTAGGTAGACTGATATATTAGGATGTCAAAATTGAAAAGATGAGAAAGACATTTGAGAATTCTAGATATTCTGCGGTTAATGCTGTTTTTTTTCCCTTAAATTTGTGCCAAAATACTAGTTTTGTACAAATATCAATCTCTAACCTTATCTTTTGTACATCAAGTTGAACACAGTTCTTCAACCTTAACTATCCATCTCAATTGAGCTCAGTCCAGCTTCCTTAATCAGGTTGTCTTCTATTCGAACTGGCCGAAATTTCACTTCTCCCGCCATATTTTCATCTTCTATTTCCTGCCTTCTTGTTATATGATCCGGCAACCTTCCGGCAATCGCGTAAGTACCTGATAATAGCATTGAATTGGTCGGATGATCATCATTAAGTTCCAGTAGCACTTTCTGTACAGATTCCCCGAGAGCAACATACCCATAAACCCTGCAAGCCGAAAGCAGTGCACGCCATGCTGTAACATCAGTCTTAACGGGCAAGCTTTCAATTAGTTTATGTGCTTCCTCCAACAACCCGGCACGACCCAAAAGATCGACCATACAACCATAGTGTTCCACCTTCGGCACAAAGCCATACTTGCAAACCATCATCTCGAAACACCTAACTCCCTCTGCCACCAGCCCTCCATGGCTGCAAGCACTTAAAACTGCTAAGAAAGTGACCTCATTAGGTTGACAGCCCTCTTCTTCCATCCTATCGAATAGCCTTATGGCATTACCCGCCTGCCCATGAACACCATAACCTGAAATCATGGCAGTCCATGATTTCACATCTTTGCTTTCCATGCTCTCAAAGATGTCAAGTGCCTTGTCCAAAAACCCACATTTAGCATACATATCAACCAGAGCTGTTCCGAGAACCGCATCCAATACCAAGTTCTCGTCTTCCACATAATCCTTAATGCAACTCCCTACACTTACAGACCCAGAAGCAGCACAAACTGAAAGCAACCCGGCCAATGTAGATGAATTCGGTTTCATTCCTTCGAGTTTCATCAGCCTTAACAAGGCTACTGCTTCTTCTACCATGCCACATCTTGCATGCTTATCAACCAAACAATTCCATAACACGACATCCTTCACAGAAACTCCATTGAAAATCCGACGTCCTAAATCGATTTCCCCTTTCTTCGCGTACGCATCAATCAAAGCAGTAAGAACATGTAAATCCGAACAGAATCCAATCTTGATGCAATAGCCATGAATACACTCTTCTCCAAGGTGACTCTCTAAACCACCAATGGCAGACAAAAGGTTCAAAACGGTGGTCACAGTAGCTTCAAAACCGATTCTACACATTTGCTTGAACAAATCCACAACCACATGAGGCTTAGACGCATGAAGATACCCGCCCATCAAAGTATTCAACGAAACCAAATCATTTCTTTGAGGAAATTCATCAAACACCTTCCGGGCATCTTCAATCTTCCCAGAACTACAATAAAACTGCAAAAGGGTATTCTTTACATTGACAAACGGTCCAAACCCAGACCTCACAACAACCCCATGAATCCCTCGGCCGGTCCCAATGGCCGATTCACGAGCGCAGGCTTTGATCGTCGCGACGAAAGAGAACTGGTCCAGCGTGATATTCTGAGCTCTCAGGTTATTGAAGATATGAAAAGCATGCTTTGGATCATCGCTGATGGAGTAGGCTCTGAGCATGGTATTAAACATGAAGAGATTTGGGTTTTGTATTCGGTTGAAAATGGCGGCGGCGTATTGGATGTCTTGGATGGAAGAGGCGAGAAGCTTGCTGGAGGGAAAAGGAAGGTGGTCGAGACCAGTCTTGACCATGGACCCATGGATCTGTGAGATTTCTGAGACTGTTTTGCAGGATGGTAAAAGAGAAATGAGGCTGAGATCTTGGAAGAAGACGGAGTTGTGTGTGGGCGAAAGTGTGAGTCTTTGCCCCAGACGTGACGACTTGGCTATCAATGTCATCAGCCATGCGGCGCTGGCACGGCGGCGGCAGCGTTTGAATTGTTTGGAGCTCACGCCAAAAATTCAGGCATTCAAATACCAAAGCTCCGAAGCCATGTATAGTAGTGTCAGTTTTTGCATTCCATTCAATAAAGTTCAAAAAGTTCATGCAACTGGAATACCAAGTAATAGTACCTAGTAACTACCACTCTCGTTTTGTTTTAATTTGCTCATATGTCGTCTAGTTTGGGATATTGTCATCTTGGTATCCTGACCGGTCTTGAACTCCACAAATTACACAACTTCCATGCTAGTAAGTTTCTCTCGGTTGTTATGGTAGTCAATTAATTTTAGACTTTTGTTCGTGAAAATGTAAGCAATAGGATCTTGTCATCGCGACTATCAGGTTCTTTTTTTTTTATTGTATCTTGTTATGGTGAGAACTTACATGCAGCTGAAATATCATAAGTAATAGTATCTAGTAACTACCACTCTCTTTTTGTTTTAACTTGCTCATATGTCGTATAGTTTGGGATATTGTCATCTTGGTATCCTGACCGGTCTTGAACTCCACAAATTACACAACTTCCATGCTAGTAAGTTTCTCTCGGTTGTTATGGTAGTCAATTAATTTTAGACTTTCGTCCGTGAAAATGTAAGCAATAGGATCTTGTCATCGCGACTATCAGGTTCTTTTTTTTTTATTGTATCTTGTTATGGTGAGAACTTACATGCAATTGAAATACCATAAGTAACAGTATCTAGTAACCACCACTCTCTTTTTATTTTAACTTGCTCATATGTGTCTAGTTTGGGATATTGTCATCTTGGTGTCCTGACCGGTCTTGAACTCCACAAATTACACAACTTACATGCATGTAAGTTTCTCTCGGTTGTTATGGTAGTCAATTAATTTTAGACTTTCGTCCGTGAAAATGTAAGCAATAGGATCTTGTCATCGCGACTATCAGGTTCTTTTTTTTTTATTGTATCTTGTTATGGTGAGAACTTACATGCAGCTGAAATATCATAAGTAATAGTATCTAGTAACTACCACTCTCTTTTTGTTTTAACTTGCTCATATGTCGTATAGTTTGGGATATTGTCATCTTGGTATCCTGACCGGTCTTGCACTCCACAAATTACACAACTTCCATGCTTGTAAGTTTCTCTCAGTTGTTATGGTCCGCGAAAATGTAGGCAATAGGATCTTGCATGTTTCTAGGGTAGTGCTATCCGCACTCATATTTACTTCTCACACATCCCTCTCAATTTTCGGTTTTCGAATCGAATAATCGAAGAAGATAAATGATCTAAAGCCACTTCTCTTCCATACAAGTGATGTGAAAATGACCTATAGACGGGTAAACCGTGTGGAGATGGAGGCGGAAGAGTAAGCGGCTGTCTGCAAAACCATATTCAAGGTTCATACTATGATACTCCCAACTGAAAAACGCCATTAGGAAGTTGTAACTGCAACTTTGAAGGATATACATATATTCACTTGCGCTAATTGCACTTTCAGTTGCCTAAAGGATGGTACCGTCATACATTGAGAAAACCCGATATCACAACTTGCAATAAGTGATGCGGTAACTATAAATACATTCTTCGGAGCTGATATCTACCGTCGGCAGAAACGGAATATATGAAAGTAGCCCGATACCAAACTACCTTTCCTTATATGGGGAAAGACTGCCGCTGCTCATCGGAGTCTTCTCCTCCTTGAAGGGTTGGGTTGATGCATCGGATAGACTTGGTAGCCTTGAAACAGAACCCTTCCCTTTCCTCGCATTCGGCCCTAACTCCTCTATCATGTATTTCCACCCATCAATTGGTCTCCTCCGGCTAAATATGTGAGTCTTGATAAAGCTAGCAATCTGCATGCCAATGTCATACAACCAGCGGTAAGCATCGAGACAGCAGAAAGAAATTGTTAGCAAGATCGTCATGCGTGTAATAAAACGAATGAATTCAGAATTTTGTGTAGAAAGGCTTTGCAAAGTCTGGTTCACCAGAGCAATGTGAAACTTCTGCGATTGAGTTATTAATCCGATGGCTCTTCCAATTACTCATTTCAACAAGAAAGGAACCATACTAAAACTACAAACCTGTACGAGCTGAACTTTTCTAGCATATGAAATAGGTTCACACAAAGAATGTAAAGTTCAGGGCTAATCCAACAAGTTGTACCGTTCATTTATATTATTAGTGTGAGTGAATATACACACCTGAAATTTATTGTATGCAATCCGACGCTCAAACTCTTGAAGAAGAATGTCTTCTTCTCTCTGCGTCATCTCCCATATATTTCCCTCCTGAGCCTTAGATGTAGTTTCCCAACCATCAGGTTTGTTTTTGTAGTCAGAAGCACTCGGTGCATTAGAGTTCCCCAAATCGTTGTTAGGGGAGTCAAAAATGCTGCACGTATTAAAAAGGTAAACCAAAAATGTAAATTCGCAAGCAACCTCAAGAAACTTTGCTACTACTACGCTGAAACAAACAGAAAGTAAAGATTGAAGATTTAATCCAGTAACTTCCGTGCAAAACCGAAGACTTTAATGCAAAACAATCAATTGGACTCGAAGCTCTTAAAACATAACGAGGTCATAACTTTACATGTGCAAGTGCAACATCTGAACTCGGATACATAACCCACATCAAATTGATAGCAGAACATTCACATTCCATAGTTCATACCAACTGATGAAGCAGAACAAAACCCACCATACGTATCTAGAAAGCACTTCTACTAATAAGCAGTTTTATTGGAAGCGCTTTTATCATAATCACGTCGAAATTTCAAATAAAAAGCCCAGAGCTTCAATCAAAAGGACTTGAAATGCTTCCCCTTCAGTTCAAGGTGATTTTCTATCCCAGAAGCATTTTTACTTTTTCAGCCAAACTTGTCAATTAACGCTTTTTTATAAAAGCACTTAAAAACACATAAACACATTACAAATGAGTACACAAACAGATACATTCATGTATATGCAAAGGTAAACAGAGAGAAAGATTAACATACTCAGAGCAACTATCGAGCAATCGCTCGATGTCGTCGCCACCGCCAATCGAATTCGAGTCGGCCAATTTAGCCTCCTCCTGCTTTTCAATCTCCTTCATCCAAAGCCCAGCGTGAATCCTCTGTTTCTTCACCCGATAGTCCTTCTTCAAGCTCTCCAGGCTATAAAGCGACGACCCACTCTCGCTCTGCTGATTCTGCTTCGTTTCCTCTTTGGGTTTCCGCCTCTCGTTCCAATTCTCGTTCATGTCCTCCACGAACGCCTTCGTGTCGTGGTCAGCGTCCGACGGAAGCACGATGCTCGACCCGGGAGACGAGAAATTGACGTCGGTCTCCCATGGAGCTCTGCTGTTATTTCCCGAGAGGTCGGGTGGGAGCCACGCCGTCTCCCACGCGTCGTTCCAGTCGTCGTCGCCGCCCGCTTTCTTTGAGTTGGAGGAGAAGGTTCGGACATTGGCGGCTGAAATGAATTGGGTTTTAGCGATTGTGGACGAAAGTCGGTGGAGCTCGGTCTTTCTTGCTATGCGTTTAAGGGCTTGCATGGTTTGTGGAATCGGTGAAGAGAATCGGAGAGAATCGGAGAGAATCGCAGAAATGGAAGCATAAACCCTTCGTTCTTAGAGAGACGGGGACGCAGAGAGGAGGAAGACAACATACGGGCCAAACCAAAAGCCCAAGTATTTCAATGGCTTTGAGATATTGGGCCTAACCTAAAGCCCAAGTATTTCAACGGCCTTAAAATAATATAACGGGCCGTACGTTCGATATTGGGCCATAGAGAAAGAAATAAAACTTTGTGCTTAATTTTTTTTTCTTTTTTCTTTGTTCTTTTTACATTGGAGGAAATCGAACCCCGACTTATCCCAATCCTAACCTTTTCCCCACTTTTTGTCACTAGTTATGCAAACCTCAAAAGCTTAATTCCCTTGTTTTTAGGTTGACAGCAACATGTAAGTGTAGCGGTTTTCTCACTCTAATTTAAAATCAGAGAATCCTATTGTGGAATGGGCGTGGCAACAAGTTTTGTTTAGGTTTTATCTAATTAGATGTGTCACGCGAGTATGCTATTGGTTGACTAATTTAATCGTAATTTCTTCATGTTAATTGTGTACTTGTAAGGTCCTATATTCGTGCGTGTTTTAATTCGTGTAACGTACCGTGTCTGAAATTGTCGTCCTTAATAATAAACGTAAAAAAATGATAAAGTATTCAATTTGCGAGATCAAAATTTAACAGGAAGTGTCAAAATGTTTTTTTTTTTTTAATACAACGATATATTTTACACTAAAGGAAGAGGGAAGTTTGGCTAAGCCATACAATGGGTAACCTAATTTGGTATCAAATTCGCTATTTACGATATTCGAACTTAAGACCTCTCACTTACAATTGAATATAAATATTAACAGACCGTAGTATTTATTAGCTATTATTATTGTTTTTTTTTTTTATTGTTCACTCATTTAAATAAGTAATGGTGTTGGGGCCCCCTACCCCATAAACCGTAAACCTTACGCAAATGGATAGGCCACGCCACAGCATACAAAGCCCAGCTGAGCTCCGAGTTTTGTTTGTTATCTTGGTTATGATGAATACTCTTAAAGCATGTTTAGACAAGCATACCGATGGTACAACGCATTCAAGGGTCTTATCTCATATCTATAATTTTTAAAATGAACTTGTTATTCCTACCTTAATATAAAATAAAATAAAATAAAAACACGAGCTCGTTTGGAAGTGCTTCTAAAATGATTTGAAGTATTTTTAGAGAAAATATTTTTAGGTTCTAAAAGCACTCTAAGTGTTTTTCTAAGATTTACTTGTTTTTTTACTAAGAATTGGTTTCAAAAATATTTTCACCAAAAACGTTTTTAGTTATTTTAAAAGTACTTCCAAACGAATTCTACTTATATGATTCAATAATTCATCTAGTACATTGATAAATAAATTGTGCGTTATGCGCTTGTTTTGTGATCAGGATTAGATTGATATATTCACAATTTCAAAGCATGTTAAATAAATAAATGAATAATTTCGTCTAATTTAAACGTAGAAGATGAATGGTACATAAATAAACTTATCTATTTCAATTCAAACATAACTATTAAGGGGTGGCTCAGTGGTTAAAGACGAATTCCAAGTCTATATTCCACATGGCACATCCTGGGTTCAATTCCAAGCACTGGCGAGTCGCACAATGGGGGTCAGGGGAAGGCTGAAATGCCATTGTGAGTCTTCCCGACCCCCGGAATGGTGGATTGTCTTGACAAAACTACCAATTGGTCCCCCTTGTAACGAAAAATATTCCAACATAATGATAGGCTTAGAAAGATAAGTTTCGTTCATGTCTAATTTCTTCTAATCTGCTCCAAATGAAAATTTATTCCTCTTATCTTCAACATATCTTGAGTTCTATGAGTAATTCACCGCAATTTAATTCTAGTCCACAAACGAATGTTATGATTTTTTAAAGTACAAATAACGTGATTCATAATTAATAGTGTTCGATGATTAGTTAGTTCATGGATGTAACTATTGAGAAATTTTTAGTTTTGACGGGAATACAAGTAGTACATCATGTGTTTTAATAAGAGTGGTGGGAAATTTTATCTTTTAAGTTACTAACTTTTTAGCACACATATCTTACCATTTGTATAATAACACGTGATGTACCACCCGTGTATCGATTACACTGAAAAATCTCTGTAACTGTCAATCTAGACGGACTTTGCCTTCCTCCACCAATCGAAGCAATATGTGGAAACATCTCGCCCATAAAATACGCATCTATATAGTCGCGAAGAAATTGTGGTTAAGTGTCAATACGCATTCCTTTCAAGTTCCAGATATTTGAAAAACTGGGAATTAATTGCAGAGAAATAGACAGGAGAGAGCCAATCGCCATCAAACCGCAGGTTGGAAAGAAGCTACTAACTACTGAGTTGCTTGTATTGCAAGAAATTGGAAACTGGTGGGGTTGGGAGAATCTGATTTTGGAATTACCTGTGTCTGAGGAAGCTTCTCGCGCCTCAAATAATTTTTCAATATATTCCGAACAAATCATCTGACGATGTTATTTTACTCAAACAAAATCTTAGATATTTGTGTTTCATAATACGCGAAACGATACACCGTATGATTAATGTTCTTGATGCTTATAAAGATTTTCTCCCAACAGCACAGAGAATGAATTTTATAAAATAAGTATAAATAATACAAATATATATGCTAATTTCTCTTCATATGTCATTATATAATTAGTACAAAACGTCATCATAACCGTTTGCTTTGGTTAACCATACAAATTGCTTTCCATACCATTTCAATGGGTATCAATTACCCACTTTCTCTTGAGTTGTGTGTTTAATTAACAAAGTCGTATTCTCTCCACTTGTAATTTTGTGGAGATTTAAAATTTGGAATCTTCCCCTAAGGCAACCACTTTCGTTGTTGAGCTTCTTCCCTTTTGCTTATTAATTGTTGGACAATTGCGATGATGGCACGCTTCAACCATAGTCTCCATCCTTATCATACATTACACACGATAGTTCATACAACTTTTTCAAGACTAAAATGAGGCCTAAAATAGTAGAGTAGGGGTTTTTTGCAATAAAAATTTGGAAAATTGTTTTGAGGCTTGTTTGAAAAGTGCTTTTAAATAACTGAAAACGTTTTTAGAGAAAAAGGAAGAGATTCTTTTATGTGTGAAATGATAAATTTTTTCACACATTAAGAGTATTGATTATTGATTATTGAGTTTGATGTGCCAATGAAATTCACGTATTAATATCTAAATGTAAAAAAAAAAAAGTGAAAAAAGTAAATGGGAAGAAATTTTTCAATGTGCCCAACGATTAGTATTCTTGTTCTTTAAATTTGAAGTGAAAACGACACGATCCTTGCAATTGTCTTCTAGTCTACTTGACGCGCCCATGTTTTTCACACTTAGCCAAATTGAAGTGTATTTGATTTGAATAAATCGTCTGAATGAAAATGAAACCAAATCGCCTTCCTACTTCTTCTTGTTATACAACAACCTTAATTTACATAATAATGTATTGGTATATCTAAGTTATCCTCCACATTGAAAGAACAAGAATGCTAATGCATTGGTAACTTAGATATACCCACTATTCTAAAAATTCTCACCTACGCGCTAAGCGGTCGGGCGTCGCCCCAATTAATGTCTAGACATTTGAAAATTAAGAAATGGCGCATAAACCTACTGAGATCCCGCCTAACCCGCCCAGATCCGCCTAGGCACATGCCTGGGTCATGGCTCACTTAATTATAAAATAAATAACTTTCATTTTGTATTTTATTTTTTTTATAAATTGTAAGAGACTTGTTGCATACTTAAATGAACACCCATTATATTCTTGTTCCCCATGTTTTCATTATGTTCCAATATTTCGCAATATACATGTCATTCTATTTTGTAGTTTATAATGAAAATATATAAATTTTAAATATAAGCAGACACTTATTTATATGAAATATAATAAGTTTACTTAAATCCGCTTAGTCCGTCTAGGTGCCCGCCTAAGCTCCGCCTAACCGCCAAGGTCTTAAGCTTCAGCCCGCTACCTGACTAGCGCCTAACGTCTTTTAAAACCTTGGATATACCAATGCATTGGTATATTTAACTTATTAGATATACCAATGCATAATTAAATGGTCAAAAAATAACGAAAAAAAAAGTAAAGAAATATGTGGACTTAGCATTAAACTAAAATAATAGAAAATTTGACATTGTTTTAAAATTTGACAGCAAAGAGAAGAAAGTTAATTTATGTAGAATTTTGACATCTCCATTGAAACAAAAAAAATCATATTTTTTTGTCAAAACAATTCACATAGGAATTTTACTTCTCTTTTGTAAATGCTCAAATAAACTGAAAATACATGAAAGAAATAAGGGCTGTAAGAAATGAAGGCCCCTAATTAAAACTATGATTTAAAACCAAAACTTAGAAATCGTTGAATAACTATTTTAAATTTAGTGTTTATGTCTATTTATTTAAAAACAAAATGGGGATAAAACGACAACTTAATAAAATCATTGGTTAATCAAACTAATGTAAACCAACCAGGCATTGAAGATCACAGCTAAAATCCGAACCACGGAAGTTACTAGGACCAGAGTCGTTTACGTAAATGCTGATATCGATATTTCGAACCCAGTTATTATTTTCGTGGTCCCCATGTCAAGCAGATATAGAATCGATGGCACCACGATGTAATTTGTCCTTGTCGCCCCAAATGTGTCCATCCATGGTCCCCATGCATGATGCATACCACTCCATCCCACAATATCTTCCCTCCCATCGTATCACATCATCCAACCCATCCCCATGACATGGTACATGTCTCGTATAAGTTCACATATGCATGGCCATCGATGGCTTATAACCTTGTTAACGTAGATGATGTTCATTATTCTATATATCATGATTTATGAGTTTAACAAATAAAATCTTCGTGCAGTGATAGTTGATAAACACAAATTTTGACCCTTAATCTCATTTAACTGTAATGATTTAGGGACTTTTTAGTCAAAATGGTTCATAATATTTGTATAACACATCACTTTAGTACCTGAGATTAAAAATCAATAGAAATGGTATCTGAGATTGTCTATCATCTATTATTTTGGTTATTCCGTTAAAAATTCCGTTAAGTGTCTCGAAGCTCTTGACCGAAAGTTTGGGCAATTTTCAAAGTTTCGTAACTCAATCGTTTCTTAACCAAATTCGATCCATAATATATCAAAATGAAGATAGGAAAGTGTAGCACAAAATTATACTTATTTGGAAGTCTAATGGTGGCCGGAGATGGCCGGAAGATGGACGGAAGATAGCCTGAAAGGTGACTGGTATGCGGAAAAATTGAAAAACTCACCGGAAACTGGTAGATTTAAACGTTCATAACTTCTTCAATACTCAACGAAATTGAGTGATTCAAAAACGAGAATCTCGTCGAAAAGTATGATTTTCATTTTTGAATCACTCGATTTCCTTGAGTATTGAAGAAGTTATGAACATTTAAAGTTCACCCAGTTTCCAGCGAGTTTTTCAATTTTCCCGCATACCAGTTACTTTTCAAGATATTTTCCGGCCATCTCCGGCAAACATTGGGCTTCCAAATAGGTATAATCTTATTCTACACTTTCCTATCTTCATTTTGGTATATTATAGGTTGAATTTGGTTAAGAAACAATTGAGTTACAAAACTTTGAAAATTGCCTAAACTTCCGATCAAGAACTCTGGGACACTTAACGGAGTTTTTAACGGAATGATCAAAATAATGGATGATGAACAATCTCATGATCTATTTCTATTCATTTTCAATCTCATAAACTAAAATAATGTATTATGTAACTCACATGGAGCATTACCACTTGAAAATAGTGGGACAAATGCGCTCCTCTACGGTCCCGCTAGGTCCATCAATATTATTTGTCGCCACATGATTTGGTTTTACCTCCTCATACGGCCCCACAGCTTTGGTTTGCGTACGACTCGTCGGCACTCTCATCGTCTTTCAATTTCTATTATCTTTGTATTTTTTACGGAACGGTGCGTCGTCGCACTCTCTAAGTAATCAAAAGTAGAAAGTGGATATAATTTTTTTTTTTTTTTGGTGAACGAGATAATATAATTTGATGTGCAGTGAAGTGAGAGAACAAGCGAATCCAAATGGAACCAATATTTTAACCATGAGCTAGTGGTCCTGGTAAATGACGGATTACGAACTTTCTTTAAAATTAAAAACTAAAGGTTTTAGGTTTGAAATCTACTGTTGATGTGAAAGCTATAAACTTATAGCCAAGGAAAAATTGAAACATCCTTGTGAATCTTTTAGACCTTCAAAAAGAATGAATAACCGTGGTTTAATACTAATGGTTCGCTTTTATTTAAAAAAGAAAAAGGAACCAATATTTTTACTATTAAGTCGCAACGTTCAATTTAACTTTGGTCGGTTACGTACAAATGTACCCTGTGCATCCTACAAAAATCTTTTGAAGTGCGCAGTGCGCAGAGCATGGCTCACGTTAGCAGCTCCCGAGAACACACAGCGTTTTAACTTTTCCCACTGTGGACCTACTTTATTAATAAGCTAAGGGTGAAAAATTAAGGAAATTTGTGTTCCTCAAAGGTCAAATTTACCCATTCAGCTTGGTTTAGTCCTACTGTGTGAAAGTTTAAAATGCAAGGACAAAATGGGTACTTCAACAAACAAACACAATAACAAATACAGGTGTTAAAATAATTTCTTGAAATTTTGATTTCATTTTCCTTCTACAAGTTAAATCTCCTAATAAGTGGCAGAGGACGGTTTGATATTTTTACACAAGAAGAGGGACCAAAATGAAAATTAAAAATTCTCTCCATTTTCTCTGTATTGTCCCTCATTTAACTCCTTTTAAACATCATTTTTTTCGTCCAGAGTCCCCTAACATATACTTCCTTTCCATTTTTACCCCTCCACCTGTCCAACCCATACCCTAATCAATGTACTACATGAACAGTTCAGATTGCATCAAGGTATAGTAGTTGGCGGCTTCGTCCTCTAGCTCCCACAACCCATCACCAAAAGTAAACCCATCCAGACCGTTGAATTTAAACCCGTTACCCGCCTCGTCATCGAACCCGTCAGCCTCCCTCTGCGGAATCCCGAGCTCGTCATCGGAAGCTTCTAGAAGACGTCGCAAAACCCTCTCGCTCTCATCCTCCTTCAAAAAGCATGCATTAGAAGAAGTAGGAGTGGAAGAGCCAGAGGACGAGGCATAGCCTTCTAGAGACGACTCAGCAGCTAGGGTTTCGGAGCCGTGGAATGTGTTGAGAGGCTCAGAGGAGATTTCTTGCTGCAGGGATGTGATTAGAGAGGACAAGTCCTCCGAAGTTTCAACTTCTTCTTCGTCGAGGACAGAGAGTATGTCGGTGTAGGGCTTCTGACGCTTGAGATCAACGGAATCCTCATCTAGGGTTAGTGTTTCGTCCCTTTGGCGTTTAGACGTAGCTTGACGAACACTGTCGTCAACGGGGGTTAGGGTTTCATCCCTCTGCTGTTTAGCCGGAGTATGATCGGCAATAGCCATTTGTCAAGAGAGGAAGTAGATAGGAAGACAGAGGTAAAGAGGAGATGTAGAGAGAGAGGAAGTGGCTAAGAGGAAGAAAAGGGTTTGATGAGAGAGAATGGGGGATGTAAAGTCTTTATATAGAGTGAGGGAGAGATGGGGAAAAGTAAAGGGCCGGTCAAAAGGGCTCTCAAAATAGGATTTGGATCCTCTCCTGCGCTCAGCATCCTGAGCTTACTGAGCAAATCATATGGACGGTTGGATTTTGATCTAACAGTTACAAATAGAAAACTTCTCTAAAATTCTAATAATTGTAACCGTTTGATCAAAATCTAACTGTCCATATTATTTGCTCAGTAAGCTCAGGATGCTGAGCTAAGGAGAGGAGAGGATCCAAATTCCGCAAAATAATCGAAACATGGAGGCTGGGGAATATTTTAATCAATTTTTTTGGTGTTGTGTTAGAGGGAAAAGACGCTTGGAAACCATGACTTAATTAAAAAAAATATTTTCCTAAAAGAATAGTATTTAATGGAAAAGGTGTTGTACAGAGGGGAGATGTAAATGCATCAGACCGTTTGATTGGCTTTTGGCGTTGTCGAGGAAAACGAGCGGTTGGTAATTGCGGAGGAAGATATCTCGAGGACCCAAAAGAAAATGACAAAGGCAGTGAGGCGTGGGTGAGTGAGAGAGAGAGAGTAATGGTAATGTCAGTGATGAGTCTCTCGTGTGATAAAGCAGAGCTGCAGATTCTTGCTCGAGGCGGATGGTAGGTGGGGGATTCGGATTTGAAAATATAAAATAAATGGTAAAATAAATAGTATCAGAATTGATTTTTTAATGTAAAAATATAATTTTTTGTTAAAATAATACCAAAAGTTTTTTGTTAAAATTCTCTTTAATTTACTGATCCCGAATTTTAAAACAACTAGAAATTTATTTTATTTTAAACAAACGACATTAACTACATTACGTAATAAAAGATTGATCTAAGACTCACAGTAAATTAGTAATTATGTGGTTCAAATTCGACTTCAGTAATGGTCAAACTTAAGAGTTTTCATTTACAATTAAAAAAATATCATTAAACTGTAATACTAAGTAGCAACTAAAAAAAGTAATTAAACAAAAGAATTGTTGCTTTACTAGTACTAAAATAATTTTGATTTTTAATAATTAAATAATAAATATGTTAAGTAGTTGGGTCTAATAGCATTATCCTGGGAATCCTGACATTTTAACCTTGTATTGTATATCATACGTTTAATTTTTGTTAGATATTATTTATATTTGATTTTATGTTTAAATTTTAAAATAATTTTTAACCATAAGATTAGAATATGAGAATTCATAAAATTCTCATATTTTGATCCGAAGAGGATTCAAATCCAAATCTCGTAACTTTTTTTTTTCTTTCGGAAAACTCCAAATCTCGTAACTTTAAGATTGTGTTAGAGAAAAGAAATTAGAAAAGTAACATGTATATTACAAAAGATGTAAGAGAGATTGTCGTATTCCTCCTTGTCCTTCATCATTTATAAATTCTCCCTGCGTACCTTTTAGGATAATCCTAAGTCTAACTTCAATGGTGGGCTAAAAGTCAAATTGCCTTCCAAAATTTCCTCCCAAACCCAATCCAACCCAAGGGGAAAACTTGGAGTAAATGTTAAATGTTAAACCAAGGCCAGATTCCCCCAAAATTTAGCTCAGAAATTGGAATTAAAATTTTTTTAGATTAAAATGTTCATAAAATTAATTTACGATAGTCTACATATTTATTTAAAAAAAATTAATTTAACAAAAAAAAACCTAAGTTCATTCTTTAATAATTCCAGGCTAAAATTTTAGACTATAACGGTTGGAGCTGAAAAACTATTTTTGGGCTAAAAGTTAAATTTTCTAAACTAAAATATTTGGCTTTTAGCCTAACTATTAGAGATAATCTAAAGAGGTTAGATTTGTAAATAAAATTTACAAATTAAATAATATATCATTAATACAAATAAACATATTTATTAATATTTAAATAATAAAATAAATACTAGACTCATCCCAGAGCCCTACGTCCCCACCCCACCTTATATTACCACCCCTTAAAAAAGCTAAAAAAATTAAAAAGACTCTTTCTACACCCACCTATATTCCTAAGATGTCCTTTACATATTCTACTATTTTGCAAGCCTCATTTTCAACGAAAGTGCAGAAACCATCCTATTTCAAGTACACATTTTTTTAAGGGATGAGTTATCCACACATCTCTTTTTACTTCTCACACATATCTAATTTATGTTCGTTGATATTCTTCAATTCATTCAATCCGACGGTTGAAAACTAAAAAAATGTAGAAGAAGTAAAAAGGATGTGTGAATATCACATCTTTTTTAGCTACCATTTGCTGGAACACGTATCCAGTGCTATCCAAATAACCAGTTTTCCTATGAAGATCCACCAACGCAGTCCCCAAAAACGCATTCAATTCAATCTCCTTCCAAATAACATGCCTATGGATTTGCTTTCTCCAATAAATAGATCCCAACCCATCCAAATTAGCACAGGAAGAAAGCACACACTAACATAAGTAGCTTAATTTGGCTTTCACAAAACAACCCAGATGGGGAAAACATTTAGAAAGAAAAAAAAAATCAGATGGGGAAAAAAGAAAAAAGGAGGATAATATTGTGAGGGTTATGGGGATGAAAAGGAGCTGAGAGAGCAAAGTAAGAACAGTAAAAATCAAAGATTGCACTTTGAACAACTTCTTGTCTTTATTCGTCATTTTGTTAAGAAGTAAACTTGTAAATAAATTTTTTATTAAGATATGAGTGGGAAAATAAGACACAACGGTAGAGATATCAGCACTCAATAATAATTTAAACTTCAACTTTCGTGTCATTTAATTTACAAAATTTTGTATATGATCTTCCTATCATTCGCCTACCTTTTATATTACTCATTGTTACAATTTTAATTTCTCCTGTTTAACATTTAGCAATACATCCTTTATTAAATTAACATCGATCGATGAAATTTAAAAGCTTCTCACGTAATCATAGTGCTAGTGTGATTGCTATTGTTAGAATTCTAGGTGATGATACAATGGATTTTTGTGCAAATATAAATTAGATTTAATAAATAAATGAGAAATTATAAGGAAACTGTCTTAAAATGAGATTTTATATAAATTTTCTGTTATATCAGTGTTTAACGTCAATTTTCATACTATTATTACAAAATATTATGTTAAAAATATGAGCTGAAATACATTTTAGATAGTCTCATTTTTAAGAGAATTTATTTAACGTTTCTCTAAATAAATTATTCGTAAAGGTTTCAACTGTTGCATGCTTATATTTTGACACGTAAAGCATCGCTCAAGCCTGAATACACAACTGCATCTTTTAAGGTCCAATAAGAGGGACTTGGATTGTCTGCCCTCTTAGTTATGGTGTCATTTCATGCCCTTTTTTTTTGTGCGGTCACGGTTAAACCACATTAATATTTTATATTAATTTTTTAATAAGATAATAAGACAAAAAATAATAAAAATATAAAATATTGACATGGCTTAAACGTGACCGCACAAAATAGAAGAGCATGAAAGGACACCTCAACTAGGAGGGCAGACAATCCAAGTCCCAATAAGAGATGGACATCGACGGTGGATCTAATGAAAGATATTTTTATCACGTAAGTCAAACTTGTAAGCAGAGGGCATACGGATGCGACGTGTTTGATGGAAGCAAAGCGTAACCTAATTAACTGCTTATTTAATATTTCTAGGGTTTTTGGTATCTTGCGACCGACGTAGCTAATTGTTCAAGTTGTGGAACAGTTGATTTCTGGCCAAACACACCACATAAGATAAAGATAAGAGTGGAACGATGATGTTTCAATATTACAATTTTATTATTTTATTTTTCGTTTTTGGACTGTCTCTGTCCCGATAGCATTTTTCCAACGTCCAACTAGAAAATGTAAACCCCAGTCCGGCCGGCAACACAAAGTGAATTTAATTAAAGCAAGATTGTTCCTGGGTGGTATGTGGTGTTAGACTTTGGACTTTAAGACTTCAGAGAGAGAGAATACAATTTCTCTTTTTCGAACTTTCTTGGAAGATAAGATAGACAAGGCTGATGATTTGTCAACAAAGACTAAAGTTTTGGTGGATTTACCAAAGGGTAGTGCTTTCACGCACTTCTTTTTAATTTTTTGTGTATTGATTTTCTTCAATTCATATGTAAAAACAATACTTGTTTACTTGAAGATAAAAATGAACTCCTACTCGAAACTCTTAGTATTTTAAACATAGAGTTTTGTACTTATAATCAGAATCGTTTATATTATGAATCACACTATAAAGATCATCTCTGTAAAAAATAAATTAAAACTAAGGTATTTTAGGCAATCTATTGTAGCAAATACATAGACAGTTCGTAATGTTTTTACCAATACCGTTATTTTGTTTTTAAACAGTTTGATGACTAAATGATCTTAATTTTAATTGATTTTTTACATATGTGATATTTATAGGGTAATTTATAATATGAACGGTTCTGATTATAAACACGAAATTCTATAAATTGGCAACAAACAATTTTGAAAATTTTTAAGTAGAAATTCCTACTTATTTTTTAGTAGCCAAGTATTGTTCTTCATTCAATGCAACAACAAAATCAGTCGTGAAATTAGTATTTAAGAGTTTGAAAAAAAAATTCTCATACTTTTTTGTTCTAATATGTAAAAAGTTGGGGATTGCTATTGACACTTCGAAACAAATCATTCCACACTTTCAATATTGCTTTTTTAAAATGATAATGTTCATTGAGTAAAAAAAAAATTTTAAAAAGCAAAAAGTAGAAAGAAAAACAGAAACCCTGCCTCTCTAGGGGTCCTTTTCCTTTACCTGATTCAATTGTCAAGGGTGCCATGTTCAAAGTGGTTCACTTATTAAGATTAATTAAAAAAAAATAACTTTGATTACTTTCCCCCTTTTTTTTTTAATTTAGGCCGGCGGTATTGATGAAGTTGCTCATGAATTCCGGTCAAGACGACAAAAAGCCTAACACCCACGCCAGCTTCCCCAAGTTTTTATAATTAATCTACGTGATTAAACTTATTTGATTATCTTATCTTATCTATTAATTTAAACATTCAGTTTGCGTAACTAGGTTAAAGAAGTACTACTAGATAAACTAATTTTTCAGACTAAATTTACAAATCATATGATGTGTCATTCATAATAAATATTTAATCATCAACAATCAAGTCATATGATTTATAAAGTATCTTGTTTGCATCTTAAACTGCTCGTATGCAAAGCGAATAGAGTATTTCATTATTAATTAAATAAATTATTTATTTGATTGGTTAAGTAACCAAGAAGGTTCATGTTGAACAGTTCATGTTTCGTGCCTGACCGAAATTAATTAGTTAAAGTAACCCCAAATATAGGGCAATCGGATCTTAATCACGCGGACTGTTGCTTTAAATTAATCTCTCATAGAACGACTAACCCTGAATAATTTTATTTTGTTTTGTGCATCATGACCAGTTTGTCGATCAAGAATTAAACTCCTGGCACTGTCATATATATTAATTTATTATATTAGTATTAGGGTTTGGTGTTAAACTTAATTATTGAAGTGAAATAATTAGGTTTTGCAAAAGGCATCCCAACCCAAGCAACAATCAGGATTAAGAAATGGGGACACACTTGTTCTGTCTAAATCACTTTGTCTGGATTATGCTGGATCGTCCCGCTACATTTTTCTATTCATTTTCTAACTAATACAACCTCAACTAATATCGTTTAATTATTCCAAATAAATTTGATATGTGTGAATCATTATTTATCTTATGAATTGATCAAGAAAATGGAGGATGCGTTAGAATCTAAACTTGCCATGCGTGGATAAACAAGTTATTATGACTTAACCTACAAGCCTATCACCAATTAAAAATATAAATTTCATAATTAAATACTCGTATTTTGTTTGAAGTCGACCCTCTTCTCGTAGTTTAAGTATCAACTTAGGATGGAGTGATAATTCAGGATTAGGACAATTAAGTTTGAGACTCAGGCTATCTCAATGTTCATGAAAACGTAAAGCTGATTGGGTAAGTACTAATGAGTAGTTCTGCAAACAATTAAAAGTAAAATCATTTGATATAAGTTATGTTTATTTCGTAAAGTTCTAGATATGCGATTTTTTCATATTGTTTCAATAAAATCTCATGGGTTGAAAGGAAGAATCACAAGTGTAGAAGTTAAGCTCTACCATTGAGTAGTTACGCAGGAAGGTTTTCCTTACCAAAACGTATGAGATTCCAACTTCTCACTTTGATTGTAACATGTATTCTATGCACTGTTCTAGAATTCCTCTCCTAGCGCTGCTTAGGTCTCCGTTTAGGTCCTGTGTCAGGTTCGATCTAGTCGCTTAAGCGCTAAACACCCAATCCTCACTCAACCAATGCTTAAGCGTTTTTAAGAGTTGATTTTTTATGCTTGTACGATTTTCTCCTCGTTCCAACTTGCCATTGACCAGACAGAAGGCATGGATATGGATGTTACGATAGATCGAGGACATCCAGAATTGTGAAAGACGGAAAGGTGAGCATACGAACGTGCTACATCTGGCCAAGAAGTAAGAAGTGCATGTGGGTTGTGGAGGTCATCTGAGTCATCAGACAGTGCACTGCACGTGGTTCGTATACCTAATCTCAACAAGAAGTGCTGCTCCATGACAGTGATGACACAATCCTCGGAACATGGATCTTCCCTTCCTTCCGTTCCCTTGATTGGACAAGGATTGTATGCCCTTCTGTTTTTTCCATGCCTTTCGATGCTCTTCTGTTTGCATGGTCACAGTTAATCCACGTTAATATTTTATATTACTATTTATTTTGTCTTATTATCTTTATAAAAAAATAATATAAAATGTTAACGTGACTTAACCGTGACCACACAAAATAGGAGGGCATGAAAAAAGGGAGGACAGACAATAATTGGCCCCCTTAATTATATGGGAGTTTTATCAAAACAATCACAGTACTGTTTACTTTTAATGAAAAACCACAATTATACATTTTTTCTGGTACTATTTAATATACCTTTAAAAATGATTTTTCATTAAAGGAGAAGTTTTTTTAGACTTTTCGTTAGTTTTCTTTAATTATATCTCTAAATGAATAGTATAAACCATGTAATTAAATAAAGAAAATAATTATCGCACGTCCCTGCTTATTCTTAATTATTTATTTATCTTTTTGATTGTTTAATATTTAGATAAATAAAAATTAAAGGTAATATTAGAGAGATTAAATTATAAACTAAATTTTATAAATCAAATAACATAGAAGTTAATAATTAAATTATTATTTAAAGTATTGATTAGTTTGTTAATTTAGTCTACATAAAGGTATGCAAGAAAGACAATTGTTAATCCCCTACTCTTCAGTGGAGGGTGCAAAAATCAAGTCCCTTTGACAGGCCAGATTTGAACAAACTTGAAACTTAATGAGCTACTACTCAATATTGAGCTCACTATAAATACAACTTTTTGAGATTTTGGCTAATTAAATGGCAATCGGGTGCAACTAGACTAGCTGATTATGTGCAATAAAATAAAATTTGATTGAGTTGAGGTAGTAGTGATGAGTCGTAAGTCGTGCATGAAAATTTTGTTGCAAGTTTCCATAATGTGTGCGCCTCAACCGCTTGGCAGATGGACCATATTTTCCTTTGGTTTTCTAAGTGTTTATGTCATCATGTTGTTTGGTTGCATGGGCTTCCCTTCCTTTATGGTCGAGGGTTCAATTATGCCGTCACTCTTTGTGGGGTTTGATGCATGCCTCAGTTTTGGTACATATACAGAGTACTATACTTTCTGTGTCAATCATGCACCTGATGTCCCCGTATTTTTGTAGCTAATTCAAATTTTTATTTTTAAACTTGGAAATTGACACACTAAATTAAATAATTGGGTATCTTGCATGTAGAAGGATGTGGAAATGTCAATTATGTTACGATCCTACTCGAAATTCAACTACAAAATAATTGGGATTCTGGTACAAGTTTGCCAGCCACAGAAATGGAGGTATTCAATTTCTTACCTAAATATTCAGAGAAAATAATAGTTCCTGAAGCAGAACATACAGTTTAGCATCAACCGGTGGGGAAATCCTTGGTGGACTCGATTGTTGGGCCATTTCGAGTCAAGGATTGTATGCCACTTACAGCTCGAATTTGTGCAAAATTTATCTCCAGTTAAGAACAAAAATAAATCTGCTAAAATGAATCAGGTTTGTTTTGTTGTTCAGTTGATAAGTCACCATAGATCGAGTAAGATTAAACATAAACACTAAAATGGTGTTTGTATTTGATCGAGCGTGCAACTTCTACTTCAACCGTCATCATTTTAAATTAAGGAAAACTAATGAAAAATGTTTGAAAATTTTGAGTTTTAACGATAAGGACAAAATAAAGGGTAAAATGAATAGTACCAAGATTAACTTTTTATTGTAAAAATGTAATTTTTTATTAAAATAAACCATACCAATAACTTTTCGTTAAAGTACTTTTTAAATTAATCTGCATAATAATTCTTCCTCTTTAGTCGCTAAATAAGATGGAAATAATGATGATCAAGTGAATTGACCAAAATTAAACAATTAAATGGAAATAATGGTGTTTAAGATGAAATCTTCCTCCAAAATATCGTAACCAATCATAAGAAGATTATTAGAGCTGCAGACATACTCAACGTGCCGCATTCTTAGCTTAAGATGCCTCAAAACAAAGGATCAAGATCCTCTCCTTATCCTTAAAAACTGAGGCTGCTGAGCAGACAATAATGATCGTTTAAATTTGATCTAATGATTACAATTATTATAATTTTTAGAAGGTCTCCTGTTTTTAACCGTTGAATCAAATTTTTACGGTCACGATTGCCTGCTCAGTAACCTCAGTTTTTAAGGGTCAGGAGAGGATCGTGATCCCGAAACAAGGCCATCTAATTTAGTGCAATTAATTAGAACAATTATGAAGTATAATAATAATAATACATGCTTAATTTGTAACAAAATGTAATCGTGTTTTTGGACTGCTTCATGATTCATTAGGGTTAATTCTGAATATGTAACCAAAATCAGAAACCTTTTTTGGTTGCTTCTCGCAAAAGATAACGTCTATGGTATGCGGTCTTACATTTACTTAGAAAATAAGTTTTCACTACTCGAGTTTGTGATTTTTTTTTTATAACAAAACAAACAACCTTTGCGTTGAAACTGGAAACCCAAAATATAATCCAGGTTGTTAATTAACTAGTGTGTGTGTGTGTGTATATATACATATATATAATGTAATCCATTACTCATGCCACTATTATATTTAATCAACATTATATACTTTTATTACCTTGTTTGAAGGTTCTCCACCGTTGGTGTCCATTTCATTAGTTCTCCAATCACTAGAAGGAATCTTATAGCTAGGTTTAGCACATGTAACGTATGCATATATAGGGGGATCATATCGTTGAGAGATTATTAAGCACTAACTCATCATATCTTTGAAGATCTTAAAAGTCCAAAACCAACTCAACAAAAAGCATGAATTGTGTCACTTTTATTTGGCCCGACATAGAGTTAAGGTGTCACTTAAGCATAGGTGCTATTTATGCTCCTCCATGACAAGTTCTTTTCTTATGGACAAACTTTTGTATTTGGACAGCTATATCACCTAATGTTACTAATCATGTACAGATGTACATTGGAGATAAGCTGGTTTCAAGATTATTTGGAATCTCAGAAATATATACGTAAAGGTTTTCTGATAATTATTTGAATGTTTGGTACTGAGTTTTTTTTGTGCTTATCAAATGGTTGATGTAATATCTTTTAGGTATATCTTAACATGTTGTGTCGACACCACTTGACAGATTCTCTCAATATCACTCATTAAATTGTTTTGGCATATGTCGATATTTGTTGGTATGTGCGCAACATGATTTGATTGACGACAATAAACTCACTAAGTGATCGACAAAAAGCCTCAGTGGAAAAACTGATTTTTTATTTATTTTTTGCACACTTCACGTTCTGTTTCTATCTAAAAACTTATATTTTAACATAGGAACCCTAAAAGGTTCGAATCCTAAATCCATCACTTTTACAAATATATGTGTCATGATATGAAAATGAAACTAAAAGCATTCATTGGCACCCCAGATGCTAAGAGTAATGTGAAACTATGGTGACGAACAGAGATATAAGCCTAGAAGGACGTGAGAGTGGAGGGGATTTGTGAGATTAACGCAAGGGAGTTCAGGGTTTAAGAGGATATTATTAATACGTCATGTACCTATAACATAATACTAATAAATACATATGCTATACACACGAATGAATTGATCAAAACCCCCTTTACGATATGACAGTTACACTAAAAAAGTTATGGCTTTTAAGATACTAAAATGGGAGACCAAATCTAGGATGGATTCCTCACCTAGCCCTAATATTATACACATTAGTCACATTATGTGGGGTTTTGGTTCTAAAGTGAAAAAGCAAACCATTGCTCTCCAAAGATTAACCACCTGAAGATTATAAAAAGATTGGGGATATTGCTACTTAATGGAGGAAATGGGCCTTTAGTTTATCTTTTCCATTGATTTTATCCCATGTTGTGATCAATTAGTGGGAGAGGATGACATAACTAAAAGCCATTGTTTGTGGCATCAAAAGGAATTTCAATGGATGATGGGATTATGTTTTCCACCACTAAACTATTCTTAGCTGCCTTTTGCAACTTTATCTTGTTCATCATTTATTTTATGGGCCACCAGGTCCTGTACATTATTATGCACTAACTAAGCATGGATTTTAATTGTGTTCTGAGGAATTTCTTAGGTCAATTTCGACATAATTTTGGTGTTGATTTTGTTAATATAAAAGTTAAAACATCTAATAGGAAGGGATCAATTAGGAGTCCAAATCCTCTTTGTGAGGATTTCGAGAATCCCTAAATCGTGTTCATTTATCGTACAGATAAAAAATTATTTTAAATATTTTTATTTAAAAATAAACATATACAGTACTTGACAAAAATTGATCACACGATATACGATAAAGGTCGTACCTAGTGCACAAGGCTCCCGCTTTACGCAGGGTCTGGGAGAGGTGAATGTAATTCATCACACGATATACGATGAACAAATATAATTCACGAATCCCTAGAATTCTCACCAAAATGGATCCAGTCGAGAACAATTAGCTGAGGCAACTGGAGATTCTTGGTAGATATGGGGTTCTTAGGATTGCTCCGATTTCCATCTGACACCTGGGCACCTGGTTTTGATTTTTAGACCAAAACCGACAGGGAGGACAAAAACTTAACTGGTGTTGTTATTGCGTGTGTCTGTTTGTTTGATTTTGTTTAGAGTATAGATTCCACGTTGAAGAAAAGAGAGAATTTGCATGAATTTATATGTAATTAAGTTATTTTTCATATAATCAATTAGTTTTATAGTGTAATCATAATTTTCTTTGTTATATTAGAGCAGATTATACCATATTGTGAAGCTCAATGACCACATGTACTCCACGTCATTCGATTTGTGTTCTCCACGTGTTAGATTTGAAAGTTTGCACCTTGTGAGCGGGCATGTTGAGAGTATGACACACATCGGGGAAAGGAGGGACCTTGTATTTATAAGTAATGTGATTACTTCCCATATTGCTAATTGATTTTATGATGAAGATTCAACTTTCTTCAGATTTGCTATAGTTTGGTTCCTAGTTCTTATCGTGTGAGTTGCTTTAATCAAGCAGCACCCAAAAGGGAAGATGAAAATCCTTTTGTCCATTGATATTCTTCAATTCATTTAATCCAATTACGAGAGATGTGTGAAAGGTAAAAATGAATGTAAGGATAGCACCTCCCTATATTTCATGTTAGGAGCCAAGCAATGTTCTTCTGCAAAAAAGGGCCTCAGCGAGCTTCTAAGTTTAGTGGTGAAATCCTCTCTACTTTGTAGTGTCCCAAGTCCCCAAACGCATTTGAAATCAGAAGGGCCTTCGTGGGCTACAAAGGTAGAGGCCTACTTTCTGGTTATGGTTTGGTGAGAAAGGGATGAGCTCATTGGGTGAGCTAATTAGTTGGAGCACCCTTTACAAAAGCCCATTAAGGCCCAATGTCGGATTTTTTTTTTCTTTTTTTGGTATACAATTCAACGGAAAATTTTTTAGTGTGCCGGATGTGACATTATTAAATTTCCCCGCCCGTTAAAGAGCGGGCCGGTCAACAACATTGTTGTTTTACCTTGTACATGATATAGTAATAAATTAATTTATATGTTATCATATAAGTGAGTTGATAACATCATGTGACGACAAAACGACATCCGTCACGAAAAGTTTCTCAAATTTCAAACATAAAACGCCAAGTTGAGCCGAAAGCATAGGTATCCAAACAAATAAAACTTTAACCCATACAGAAAATTCCATTGAAAGAATAACCATCACTTCCCAAAACCAGGCGCATCACGAACAGATAACGATCATGTCAAGCAAATTGACGTGCATGAACAACAAGAAATCAGTCTTATCCGATTTAAAAAGAAGAAAAAGCAGAAGGTCAATGCGCTCTACTTTCAAAAGTTTCAAACCTACCAATCATATCGCACGGCTATTCTACTCCACATGCCAAGACACCATTGGCCGTAATCGTTATTGACACTCAAAAATAGTCATCTTTAAAACCTTCTCTTGCTCTTTTTTATTGGAGCGTCGATAACAACTCCCCTAATATCAAATCGGAGGAAGCCATAAGCAAGTGAAACCATAGCACACTCCTCGTTTTTCTAGCCTTTGGGATCACGAACCAAAGACGAACCAAGGGACAAAAGAAAAAGGGAAGAGTGCAGAAGTACACACTCAAACAACAGATTAACACATGAATGGAAACATCTACTGCAACACAAATCCGCCAAAAGTATTCTAACTACGATGAGAACATTGCCGAACAACAGTAAATTTCAAAAGACACACCTAAATGTGGAAGCAACAGTACCAGAAGAGGGAAGATGCACATAACTTACTTCCTAATGTGGTAACTTTTGTTTTGCAAATAACGGGAAAATGTTGCGTACGTAATACAGTTTTGCAAATTTATTACCATAAACGTTTATGAAGATTAGATAAGGTCGTACCCAGTGCACAAGGCTCTCGCTTTACGCAGGGTCTGGGAGAGGTGAATGTCGGCTAACCTTAGCCCCATTTATGAAGAGGCTGCTCCCAAGTCTCGAACCCGAGACCTACCGCTCATGGGCGAAGGCACTTGCCATCGCACCAAATGCGACCTCTGTTTATGAAGATTAGATAGGAATCCAATAATTCAGAGGAAAGTCAAAAGTTCGATACATATATAATCCATCACAATTTCATCAAGTAATGCAATCAGAACATAAGCCAGCATCAAAGATAACAACCTTCATAATTTATTTCCTCTTGTGAAGACAACACAAATACAATCAAGAAGGCGAAACCCGTAAGACTAGTTGTGTGTATTTTAAAAAGCTTCAGCAGGCACTACAGACAACCTACCGATGTGTTGGTACTTCAAATTATTGAACCTGTTCCTATCCTACACGATGCCAAGGTTTAAAATTTCTCATGTTACTAAAAATGGGGGAAGACAAATTCCATCCGAGGAAATCAATATAAGCTGGAAAAAGGGAAAGTAAAAAAGAAAAAAAGAAAAAAGTTTACTCAAGATCTCATTCCCAGAAAACATTCAATTGAATCTTTGAGTAAAATTTAAAATTCTTCCCCATTGTCCCCCACCCGAAAGGGGTTTAACAATCAAAAAGAAAAGGGGGAGTTACCAATTAGCAAGACTCCTGTGTCGATGGACAATCCAATCTTATACATGTGTACCTTCAGCATCCCATCACTGCGCAATTATAGACAAAGTTACCCGATTGCTTCCTCGCAAGCAAGTTCCATTGTGGAGGACCTTCACCCGGAACCCATGCATTGATCTCTATGAATCCTTCACCCAGAGCCCTAGGGCCGCCAATAACAATAAGCTGGTCTCCACAAGCCCTGAATGCAAGACCCCAACCATTCATTGAGGCTGCCCGCTCGGGCAATCTCCCCACCGTCAGCCACACTCTTCTCTCCTTGTCGTATTTCCTCACCTCCATGTCAGCATAGTCAGCAGCATACAATTCATTATTTACCACTGCAACCAGAGGTGGTGCCTCACCAGCAGGCACATCAGTCTCTCTGGCTGCACCACTCCGTCCAGGAGACATGTTAGGTATTTCTGTCCATGTTCTTGCCGTTAAATCATATTCTTCGCCACATGTAAGAACCTTCAAATCACTTCCCCCAATCCCACCAATAACATAAAATTTATCGTCCATAAAAACCCCAGAACACATCTTCCGGGGCTTATTCATGCTCGGGAGCATCTCCCAAGTCTGAGTCTCAGAATTATATAACTCCGCGGAGCTGAGTATATTTCCCTGCGAATCACAACCACCTGCCAAAATTGCAATCTCCTTGAGGCTGGCAGACCCAAACAAGCATCTCGGGGCATTCATCCTCATTCCAGAAGACCACGAGTTTGTCAAAATACTATACCTAAAGATTACATGGGAAGTCACCTCCTTCCCAAATACAAGAAGCTCGGTTCCCACGGCGCAAGATTCCTTGTCCGAACACATGAAACATTCATTGGAAGTCATCCTTGGCAAGTGCATCCACCTGCCGCGATTGGGATCAAAAGCCTCCCATTCAAGTAGGTGGCAAGAGAAATAAATCCAGTGCTCAATGACATCATTCTGCCTCCTCAGTTTATAGAGCTCCCCGCTCCTAACTAACGAGCGGAAGCTCTGGTTTACAAAGGCAATGGAACCATAATCAGACCTCGAGCAGCGAATGAGGCAGCTGATCAAGTTGTCCCTACCAATCCTATTTATATGCTTATCCGAATCTGAAGAAGACCCAGAATGCTGTTGATCCTCCGATTGCTCACACGATGACTGATTCACCTCCGTCTCCACCATGTCACAACAATCCAATAGCTTACACAACTTCCTCTCTCGATGCTCTTCGTCGTCATCACCGCCATCAAACCCCAATGGGCGCTTGCTGTTGGAAATATCGTCGAGCCGGCGGTAAGTCATGTATGGCCACTCGTTTTCTGGCTGGCAAGAGCTCGGAAACACCCTCGAAAGCAAGCAGGACCGACCCTCCAACATTTCTCCGGGAAACAATCAATGGCAGGCCACCAAATTCAGACCCAAATCCTATCCAAAAGCCTCTTATCTCTGGGTAAAAAAAATTGACAAATTCCACAGATAAATTTTCCAAAAATCCAATCCCCCAAGTCCCTCAGAAAGTTCAGTCAAAATAAAAGATTCAAACTAATCAGAATTCAATCAAAAGAAAAAAAAAATGTCCAGTTTGTCTGTCAAAAATAGTATAAAAACCAAATCTTTGCATGAATCGGATGAAGAAAGTCCAACCTTTTCAGCACTATCTGTCAAACTTTCAGCCTTCCAACTCCATCATCCAACGATCCAGATGGGTTTTCTCCAAAAACCAATCTCTCAATTATCCTTTTCTTTCCTTTCAATATGTGAGAAAGTCAAATCAAAACCAGAGTTTCACAGAAATTAATACCCAAAAAAATGAAAATTCTTGTTTGTCAGAAAAGAAAATTGGGTCGATGTTGGAACATTAAAATCTGTAAACCCAGCGAATCAAACGAGCAAAAAAAGCTTAATTTATAAGTTCTCATTAACCCCCAAAACAATAACACAAAGTTAAATTAGATCTGTTTAGAATTGGCTATTCACAAATAAACCTTTTTAATCCAGCAATTTCCTCACATAAAAAAGCAAATTAAATTGATTAAAAACGAGAGATTAAAGAAATGCGAGGGACTTACGGATTGGATAAGAAGAAAAAGGACCTGGTTGGAATTTTCAAAATTTCTCCCTCTCTCTCTCTCTCTCTCTTTCTCTCTCTAACTGTAACTCCAAACTCTCTGTGTCTTTTCTTCGCAGCTCTCTCTCTCTCTCTCTCTCTCTCTTCCCCAATTGTCCTTCCTTTGGATTCTCTCTGCAAATCAGAGAAAGCTCTGAGCTTCTTCGGCTTTGGAGCAAAATTCTTCAGCGAGCCCCCCTATCCCTCTTAAACCATTCCATTTAAATTTATAAATTTTAATTTCTTGGTTTTTTGGCTTTTAATATTTCGACGTTATTTTTTAAGATCATAAAACAGTATTATTTAATTAAGTTATTATTTAAGTCGGAAGCACTACGGAAGTCGCTTTTGTGTTAACATCTCTAGTTGAGTGGAGGTGGGTCCCCCAAAAAGCCTGGCAAACAGAAGTTCTAGCCGTAGTTGCCGTTATAATTACCGGGAACCGGTTGGCGCCTCCATACGTGTTGACCGGGGAGACTGGCGATGGCAACTGTCCCTCTCTGGCGTCGACGTGCTGGCTGGACACGACTCCGTAATCTTACGTCATTTGCTGCCCGTGAAAGATCCGATTTCTCGTCTGTCGTTTTGGTCAATTTATCGGAACTTTCCGGATGGTTTCGGCCTCTCCCATTGGAGGTTGGGATACTCTGCGATTGAACTTCTTACACTCGTTTTGCTTTTTTGGTGGTTAACCTTTTTTTTTTTTTTGTTTTCTTTCTCTCTTGTGTGGTGAAATCATAAACAAAAGGACCTTCGTTCATAACCCTATTTGACTGGTCAAATCCACCGTTAATTATATTGTTAATATCATTATTATTACTTGGAAACTTTAATATCAATTTGTATGCTCAACTTAGTATTGTGTTTTTTACTTGTAAGTGAGAGTTCTTATATTCGATTCTGACACAGTCGAATTTGAACTACATTATTATGACTGTCTCACTTCCCCACCGATGTAACGTAAATGATATCGTTTGTTCCAAAAAAAAAGATATCAATGTTATGAGATATTCGACCCCGATGTTAATTAAAAATTATATTTTTTTCCCTAATTTTCTGCCAATAATTCTCAATTAAGTTCGTATTTTCTTCTCAGGTTTTCAAAAAATTTGATTAGAAATAGCCAATTATTGATGTGAAAAGTGAATTGTTTGTTTCATTTGATGCAATTTGTTGTTGAATAAGAAAATTGGGTTTATAGGGGGCGTGTCATTTTTTTGCGTTATATATAAATTAGGTACGCTCGCTAAATTTTAGATTGAATTATATGAAAAGAAAGAACGTTTTAACATTAATGTACAATGAAATATGATATAAGCGGTTGCACTCTGTAGGGATAAAATGTTATATTTACTCGTCTATGTAAGATATAAACTGAGGTAGATTGATCAGACACACGTGTTTACCACTAAGTAATTCATAAACTTATGAACATTCATTAGTACACAAATCTGCAACATGCACTTGAACAACTTGCCACACTCATTAATAGTGACATATTTATGTTGAAACGACTGCTTTTATCATACAAAATTAAGATCAACTTGACTAATTTATATGCCAGATCATTAATTATTCGTTGAGTATGAAAGATGGGAGCCATGTTGAAAATTTGTTAAGGATTCAATTTTTTGGGCTTCGACACCAACCAAACAAATAGGTAAACTTCATCTTACTTTTTGTTCAACCAAATCGTTAACATGATGAAAAGGTGTCACAACTCCAAAATGTTTCAATCAATTATTCTTCTTTTTACTTTGAAGTTTGTCTTTGGACATTAGCACTTTAAAATTACGTGTCGACATGCTCGAATTAGAAAAAATCCATTTCGTGCGGGGGAGAGCCGTGTCAAATTAATCACATTTCATCAACTTTTACCATGCCTACATTCTCAATGATCTCATTTCCAATTTGTAATTATCAACTTACAATTTATATAAATTAGGACTTAGGACTTAGGATCAATAGTTGTCGCATTTTCCCACATGTACGCTATAACCATGAAGTTGTGGAAATAGATCCCTTTCTCCTAATCCACCGAATCAAGAAATCTGTGCCGTTGAAATTTGATCCAACGGCTACAAACAAGGGCCCACTTTAAAAGTTATAATAACTTCAGCCGTTGGATCAAATTTCAATGGCACATATTCCTGATTTTGTGGATTAGGAAGAAGGGATCCAGATCCCTTTCCTTAGTCATAATCATATGAACCTGAGAAATGCTAAGGAGAATTTCTTAAAAGTGAGACTCTTCATGGATTCTCTAACATCGAATATTTTTTATGCTATATTTTATAATGTTGATATAAACATTAACGTTAAATTGTAAGGTAACAGAGAGTCAATCCATGTAGAGTATTCTTAACATTTCTAAGAACTTGGTACCTTCCATTTTTTTTAAATTTATTATTCTCTTTTAACTCCTTTTTTTTCTGTCACTTAGTATTATGGTCTAGTGGTATTCATTTTCACTTGTAAGTGAGAGGTTTTAAGTTCGATTGTCGCCAAATGCGAATTTGACCCATATTATTGCTAGCTCATTGTGATGTTTAGTCTACTCAATCACCCTCTTATTGTAAATAAATAATATCATTTCTTTAAACAAAAAAAATCCTGCAAATAGAAAGTAAAACTGAAACTAATTTACCTTTTGGTGGAAAATTCCAAGTCGGCAAAAGCTTCAGTCAAATCAAATAAAATTTCAACCTCCATGAAAATACCCTTTGCCCCTTTGGATATGATAAGGTCCATAAGTAATAGGATAACATAATCGAAATAAAATAAATAGTAAATAATAAAATGGTACGAGAGGGGTCAGGGGCTGAAGTGTCAATTTAAGTAGACGGCTTTTCCCATTTGACCCTGTCTAATAAAAACCAAAATTTGTTTGAATTAATTTAGATTATCTTGTTCTGATATTGCGAGGCGGATAAAAATAGACGGATTGGACGTGTCATTACTTGATTACTAACAAACACACACAAGCTACACAACAAAATACAGGTAGAAATCCATTCCTCACCAGATATAGCACATCAATCAAATCTAATCATCGTCTTTAGAACGAATTTCAAAATCGTATTCTATACGATATGTTCTGAATTCAATTTATAGCGTTAATGATTCACGCGATAAGGTGAACTGCCATATCAAAACCGCAAGCTAATCTTATTTAAAATAAAAAAAAACGAATCAAAGAAAATTCAAATTTTAATTGACACGAATACGAATATTATATAGTATGCATGTTTATTATAACTTCTACACGCATACTATTAACTACCAAACAAAAAACAAGTAGACTCTACCTTTGGCTAGTTATAACCAAGTGTTTAAAATGCTATATAATTTCATATTCATCAAAAGAAAGATGTTGTATCATTATTTATTTTGGAGAATCAACAATAAAAACTTTAATGCAAATTAAAATGTTTAGAAAAAAAACTTCAGCGGCAAAACATTGTTCCATATATAAACCAGCTTTGCTCCATAATTTTTATCTCCACCAAGTTACAAGTTAAAGGGGTATGCAGCTACGATACGGAATTTTCTTTCGTTTATAAATAACGATGTAATTTGGTTGTGCACTCAAAGTATATTACGAAATATTTTTTAATATAATTTTGTTCGTCAGAAGTAAACATTTTTCTATCAAGTACTCCTGAAACACACACTCGTGCACAGTACCTTTGCTTGTGTATTCAAACTCGAAACGCACAGATAAGAACCCATCACACTGTTTATTAGAATATTAAACTATATGCAATTTTATTATTAATTATTACTAACTTTAGTAAATCACTCGCAGTCCGTAATAAAATAAAGAATATTTCCATAGATTTGGCGCGCTTCTATTGAGGGTAGACACTGATATAGAAATATGTGCCACGTGTCGGCGCTGCACGTGGGTGGCTCCTAGTGGGCGGTAAGAAATTGTCCAAAAAGCAATGGCTTTTTTTTTTGTTTGTTTAACTTTAACGTTAATTGGCCAATTAAATTACTCTGTAATTATACGGCGGTCTACCGTCTACTGTGCTTCCCTATTATATCGGCCAATCCAAAATATCTCATACTAAACATGTGGAAGAATGTCCGTCTGTATCGGCTTTTTGCTTTTCACACGATTTTTTAAACCACGAAACTATGAATTTTTTTTTTTAATTTGAATAAGAATTTATTGATGCGTAAGAAACCATGACTAAGGCGTACTTACCACCTAAAATCTTTGAGTCTGATTTTGCTCTACTCCTAATTCAAGGTGACTGTAACCATTGGTGAATCTCACAGGGTTCCAATGTTAAAGGTTCAAGCAGTGTTTAAAATTTCTTCGATATGGTTGATATTTTTATAAAAATATCTAAAAAATCAGATAAAGACTAAAACATCAGAGAAAAATATGAAGATAGGGGGTTAAGTCTAAACTTCACCTTATATCAGAGAAACTCTGATATTTCATCCAAACGAATGTTTGACAATCCCTAAAGTTTCATTTTAAATTTTCATCGTTCCATTGAAATCAACCGATATCGATGTCGATATTCAACATATCCGTCGATATTTTCACAAATTTGCATATTGATATTATCCACGGCTTTTTAACCAAAATGATCCCTGAGATTTTTATAACTCATCACTTTGGTCCTGAGATTTGAAATCAATTTCACTGGTCCCTGAGTTTGTCCATCATCAATCATTTTGGTTATTTCATGAAAAATTATATTAAATAAGGACCAAAATAACAAAAACACCCTCAATTTAATGAACAATAGATCAAATGTTTTGACAAAAATTAAGAGTATTTTTATCATTTTAACCTTATTTAATGAAGATTTTTCATGGAACAATCAAAATGATTGATGGTGGACAAACTCAGGGACTACTTCTATTGATTTCAAATCTCAATCGAGAGAATTTGTTAAGTGTTGTCGAAGCAACCTATCAAGATATAACTATCGGGCATTACATCAAATATTTGGTGGGCACAAAAAAGACTCATATGAAACATTTATAGAGTTCTCAAAAAGGACTTGTACCACCTTGGTCATAATGTACATCCACCCCTTGACCATCAACCGTGTCTTTCGGAATGGTGTGAGTGTCTATGGAAAAGGATCATCTCCGGATCCCTTCTTCCTAATTCACCAAATTAGGGGATTCGTGCCGTTGAAATTTTATCCAACGACTGAAGTTATTATAACTTTTAAAGTGGGCCCCTGTTTGTAACTGTTTGATCAAATTTTAACGGCACAAATTCTCTAATTTGGTGGATTAGGAGGAAGAGATCCAGAGATGATCCTTTTCTAGTGTCTATTTCACTAATCATGGTTATCCATGCATTTAATTAAAGGAACTTTAACGAAAAGCTCATGATAGTGTTCACTTTAACGAAAAATCACATTTTTACATTAAAAAAACAATCCTGATACTATTCACTTTACCCTTTATTTTGTCATTTTTGTTAAAACACAAAGTTTTCAAGCATTTTTCATTGGTTTTCCTTTTAATTAAATGTACCACTTATTCCTTCATCTATATCCCATCAATTAAAAAATTGATTATAGGCTTTTTAGCCAAAATGATCATTGAGATTTACGTAACTCTTCACTTTGGTCTTTGAGAATTTAAATCGGCATAATTGGTTCATAAGTTTGTCCACAATAAATCATTTTGGTAATTTCTTGAAAAATCTCAATAAAATAAGGATAAAATAACAAAAATACTCTTAATTTTTTTTCAAATCATTTTGTCCTATTGTTTATTATATTGAGGGTAATTTTGTCATTTAGATTCTTATTTAACATAATTTTTCACCGAATAACCAAAATAATTGATGATGGATAATCTCAGAAATTATTTATATTGATTTCAAATTTCATGAACAATTTTAACTAAAAAGGCTTGATTATATTATCTTCCTCTCTTATCGGCTTACAGTCCAGTCTTGATTAAATTTTTTACCTCTCCTGCTACGCCCACAGAAAGGAAAAACACAACGGAAGAAGAAAAAAACGAACCGAATGGCATAAAGGCAAAACGGACAGCAGCATCCGCTGGTAAAATGATGACATGACGTCGAAGGCTATGGTGCAATGCACGGGAATTAAGTTTTTCTGAGAGTGCTGTAGCCGAGAGAGAAGGGAAGAGGTTACAGATTGGTGTATGTATGTGAATCAGTTCTTTAATTAATTTAATAGTACATTTCCTCTCTTAATAATTTAATTATTTGTTTTACAAAACTTTTAATTAAACGCAAAGACTAACCATGGATAGTCTAGTAGATACATGCGAAAAGGAAAAACATGAGGTCTTGAATTTAATACTTTGTAAGCTGTGAATCTTTTTTATTCTCGTTACAGGTACGTTGCATTTCCCAATTAGTCTGTTTCAGGCTCGAAAATAATGAATAATAGTGATTTGTCACTAGTTGTCCTTTAAATAAATAAATTTAATAAAAAAGGTTAAGGTTGGGGTGAGAAAAACAAAACAAAATATTTTCACATTAAGCGCGGCCTAAGCCCTCATGTTAATAGAGCATACTCACATCTGATAGGTGCGTAGCAAACCACAATTGCTTGCTCAGATTAAAAACATACCTTGAACTATATGTTATGAGATCTCCAAGTTATTTTTCCTTAGGAAATCATATTCTCTAGTTGTGATTTTGTTTCACTATCATTAGCATCATATTTGGAAAACGAAGAATATAGATGACAACGGTGATCTCACATAATACTAAAGTCGTAACATAATTATGTGCTACTTTTATAAGTGTTGTCTTGTCAATATTTGAAAGAGGCACGATTATTCCTTCACGATTCATTTGGTAAAATTTTGGCGCAGCTTTTAAGTGCTATATTTTAAATTAGCGTTCAGTTATAAAGATTAAGAATTACTCAAAGATTGAGCGATGTGGCGATAATGAATACATGATGATAGAAACAAACAAAACAAAGAAGAAAACTCGAATGAGTACACTTTCATTTCCTCCATCTAAATGCAACTTGTATAAACCATAAGATCCTAACAATAATTGCACTTACATGTTGGGGGGGGGGGGGGAATTTTCTTTTGCTTGGATCAAATGTAATGTGAGTGAATATTAGGAATACAAAATGATAATTGTGAAGTGCAAAAGAATATAAAGTTAGAATAAGGTTCATATGGAATCACTCAATTGCAAAATAAAGGCAAAAGCTCGCAAAAGGACTTGAAAGTGGGATTGTTCATAGCTATACCCTATAGGAGGGTCGTACTCTTTTATATATAAAAGAAAGCAAACCCTAATTAATTAGAATAATGCTTGTAAGTACGTCTTTGTGACTTTGTTTAGAGGATATTTAGCTCTATCCTAAAATTAAGATGATAAATTTTTCACTACAGTCGAAACAATAAGGTCGTGTTATCCTCGTACCCTTATTAATTTTAGTCCTTCAATCTTCTTCAATTATTTCATTAAACAGTCAAAAATTAAATGAGGTGTGTGAGAAGTAATAAAGGGTACGTGGATAGCATCACCCAAAACAATATTAGGCGGTGTTATAGTTTAACTAAAAGTATAACAATATATATATATTCGGTTAAGATGGTTTCGACACATGAATTGAAGACCTACATATGTTTTGATTAGAATATATGACTATGAGACGAAAGCTCAAGGCAAAATGGGTAGAAAAAGACTTGTAAAGACTTTGAAATAGACTATAAGAACATATATGGAGTACTTGGAGGCTTTGAGTTAACGTAAGACTTGACGTAAAATCGAGCACAATAGCATTTTAGAATTTATACAACCGACTTCACTTATTAGAATAAAGTTTAGTTATTATTGTATATACAATTTTGTTAATGTATAATTAATGTAAGACATATCAATCCTATCGTTTACTGTACATGTGAAAATACATTATGTAACTTGTCAAAATTCATCGATAAAGACTAAAAATAAACATAGGAAACGCGGTGTAAACACGACCACGTGCAGACATCATGTTCAAGGATCTTAAGAAATTTAATTAACGAAAACAATTATTTTAAAATATTGCATGTCTATAGTCTAATCGACTAATCCAATAGGGTAAAGAAACAAACTTCAAAACCAAGCAACTCCACTATCTCTCTCTCTCTCTCTCTATCTCTTTCTCTCTCCTCCAACCCAAAAAAAAGATTCTGGCGTGCACTCGCAAATTTTATAATAAATAATTATTAACAGTAATAATCCTCTTTCATGAACCGAGGCAGTCCCTTCTCCAACGGGGCCCGACCACGTGTCGGTCATTTGTGTAAAGACGTGTGGTCATGTGGAGCATTATTGGATGATGAGAAAGGTGTTTAATCACACTCACTTACTAATCGCAACTCGCACAAATATACACATTTCAAACTTCCAAGTGCTCTGCAGTCTGCACCCAACTTAACTTAATTACCAGATAATTAAGGTTAACGATGACGATGATGGTGATCAAGTCTCGTGTAGCTCATTGACTTGATTATTTTTTTGAACTAAGTTAGGTGAGACCGTAAAATCATGCAAAAATAAGTAGTGACGGATTTAGGATTCGAAATTTAAGTGGTTGTAATATTAAAGGTCTATGCTTTTTAGATAAAAATAGAGTGTGAAGTACGGCAAAAAAAAATATCAATTTATTCATTGAGGTATTTTCTCAAACACTTGACGAGTGATATTGAGAGAATTTGTTGAGTGTTGTTTATGCAACCTATCGAGATATGGCTAACAAAAACACTTCGTAGGTACAAAGGGACTAGTACAAAATATTCGGAGAGTCTACGAAAAAACTTCACATATATACTTTTTGAATTCCGGGTGGTTGCAAGACCATTTAAGTCCCAGTGTGCATCCTCCTTTGAATACAAGAACACAAACGATATATTGTAGTTCATCGACAACATAATTCTTATCTATATCAGAAACGAAAGAAAATTTTGGCCCATAGATTAAGTAGCAGTTCGAAAGATTAACCTATTCGGGAAATCTTCGAATCTATGCTTATTTTCAACTCCTCGAAGCATTTTATTGCTTACTGCGCACTTCCTCGTCTCTGGGTGCCTAGGTATCCACCTTAAGCCTTTCCTCGTTTGAACATCGCCCTTATCACGTGATATAGTGGGGAATGTCTCATTTGCGTGAAACAAATTTTTGGCGGTGATGTTTTGGAGTGAAAGAGAAGTGAAATTGTGGGGGGAGGTGGCTAACCCATGTGACATGTATGGTTGTATGCAAGACAATACAGCTTTGCTTGCATGTTAGTTTGGGTTTTATACGTCAAGGGCCCATTTCAACGACATCAATTTACACAAGGCTATAAAAGTGGTAAACTTTGTGTTTAATCTTCGCTCACAATTGGAAACAAATTCATTTAAGAAATGATTAATCCTCCCAATTTTGCTTTCACTTTTTGGGGAAATGTTTCATGTTTTTTTTGTTGGGAGTAGTAATGATTTAAAGTATTTATTTTACTATTTTGTACAAATTTTATCGCAAATAATTCATTAATTATCAACTACTTAATATCTAATTTTGACACGACATTCATTGTTTATGAGTAAAATCATTTCTAAACACGGTGAAAATAGACTTGTTGGGAGTAGTAATGATTTCAAATATTTATTTTCCTATTTTGTACAAATTGTATATCGCAAATAATACATAATGTATCAACTACTTAATATCTTGTTTTGACATGACATTCATTGTTTACGAGTAAAACCATTTCTAAACACGACGAAAATAGAAAGAAAACCTAACGGACAATCTTTTTTGTTTGTATTATATTTTTATTTTATTTTATTAAGACTGTATTTGAACTATTTTATGCATTTATGAGATCAAACGAACGTGCATTTGACACACTTCGGAGCTTAAGGAAATAAAAGTATATAATATGCTACTAGACTCCTAAAATGAGTACTCCAAAAAATAAAAACTTATTGTTTGTCAAAAGTACACAATTCTTCACTTTAGAATGTATTTGAATTGTTTTATGCCATTCATGAGATCAGTCTTTTCAAATGATCCATACCAAAACATATTAGGTCGTGTTTAACGATCTCGAATCATTAAAACATTATGCCTCCAACAAAACAAAAAAATCCATACATCTAGCTGCGTATAAACATGCTTCGTACAAACATGCTCGCAATACATCACATAAAACGATGTAGATATGATGTGCGCGTGTGTGTGTGTGTGTGTGTATGCATACAAAGTCGTATGTAACTCCATCCAAACTTAATCATCACATGAACCCATGTATATATAGTATAAAGGTTGCAGATATAAAGTGTAGATGCTTTTAAAATTATTGAGAGATTTACAAGTTTGATGGGGGTCTATAAGACCTAATAAGTCAACAAATAAGCATAAAAAGCCAAGTGGAAAATGTCAGCACAAGAGACGTATTCCTCGTGCCCTCCCTCCCATTTCCGCATTAACGAATAATCTTTTTCAAAAAATATTGGAAAAAAATAGAGAGAAAATACATTTTTGTTAGGCAAACGTCATCTTCAAAACCCATCCTTTTCTTTTCTTCATTTTCTGATGGAAATGGAAATATACGCATAAATACGACACTTGTAGATGCAGCGTATGAGATTAGCTTTATGTCGTATTCACAGATAATAAAGGGAGGAACAAGAAACCCGTGAATTTCGCCAAACCAAAGCAACCGACTTTGATTAATAAAACACTCTGAAACCCTAAATACGCATGTAAAATGACTGCCTTCGTGACAGCGACTTGGGTCCATTCAGGCAATGGGAAAAGATCACACGCTGTGTAATGTATGAAAAAGAAGCTAAGAATCTTTGAGTTCTTTATCTGAACACAAGTTTGAAGTTTCTCTTCTTCCTTTTGCCTTTTACTTCTTAACAAAAGCCAAGAATTTAGATGCGTGTTCTCCGCCAATGAGAGAAAAAAACTTTAATGTTAGCGATTGGATCACGTCACTTATCGCCTGAACACATAAAATTACTCAATCTTCGGTGTGTTATATCTTATTATGCTCGTCTACGTTTGATCTCTACGTGCAACAACCCTAGAAACCATTCCATTATTTTTAATGATATGACCCGCTTGCTAGTGAGTAAAGTGGCCTCGCTTGTTAGCAATGATTTGATGTGGTCTCGCTTGTTGGAGATGACATTATGTGTGCCTAGTTTAGGTTCGTTGCGTCTGTTGTATTTGTGGCGGATCTAAACCTGTGCGCTTGTGCTGGTACCGATAGTGCTTGTGGTAGCCAATTAGCTAGAGGTTGATCTTTATGCTTGTTTGTGCTAATTATTTCCAGATTATTGAATTGGCCACTGAAGAATGTGTCCATGTGGTAACCTTGTATCTGTTCTTGTTTGTTAATGAAATCACTATCGCTTCTTGTCAAAAAATGGTATGACTCGAACATTTCTTATCAAATTAGTTTGTATCTATCTAAACAAAACATCATTTTCTCATATTACTTTATGAAGAAGTTGGGGGATTTCATTTTTTTTTTAATTTCAATATTTAATTGTTGAGTAGCGTCTCAGATCACCATCTTAATCTTGGATTGCTCGTCTAATAAATGGAGGACCATCATTCATCATCATGCATGTTAATCTATATATTATTTAAATTTGTGACATTGGCAAATGTTTTATTCCTTGATAGCTTATAATTTAATAGGCTAAATTGTTTGCGAATATTGCATGCATGTTCCAAAGAGCAATTGTCAATGAAAACCTACAAATTTAATAAGGTGGGGGAGATGGAAGATAAATTATTTGGTTGGTATCATCGTATATACGTGTCTTCTAATTAAGTTTATAACAATTATTTGTAATGTCTCGGAATCATATTTTGCATAAAACAAATAATTAATCAAAGAAGATAGATGATCAAGTGGGGTTGAGAGACAAACCATATGTTGCAATTACTTTTTTCTTTTAGCAATTTTCTACACGTACATGATGCCACGCCAACGGAAGCTAGTGGGAGAATTTTATGCTGATGATTAAGATGATTTCCAATTTAATTAATCACATAAAACGGTCTAGGGTTTATCTCAACTTGATGCATGTTTAAAGCTGAAGAGTTGGTGCGCGCATGACAATTTTTTGTTCCTTGATCAAGTTGAAAGTCCTAACAATGTTATAACATGATCACTTGAACATACATTGTACGTTTTTTTTATCGTAATGAATATCACACGTTTTCAAAACCAAAGTTAAAAAAAAAAAAGATACATATTTATTTTATACGCACGCTATATGAATTATGGAATACATTACATTATGAAGACCATGTCTTTGTTTGCTGGTTTGTTATTATTTTGTTGGTTTTGTTTCTTTCTAGCTAGTTTTGTACGATTAAATGGTGTTGTAAGTTGCCAAATTTTTACGTGAGATGGCATCCATATTCTCAGCGTCTTCTTCATTGTGCAGAAGTGGGACATCTTCTGCAGTTTATTGTCATCACATGGTCCCGATGATCATCAACTTGTTATTGTTTTAGTTTGATGAGGTTTGAGTTTGTTGGATGCCCTAAAAACTAGGGTTAAATTTCTTGGTAAATACTTATGATATTAGTTTGATTTTCGTTGATTAGTGTAACCGTTTACACTATATATGAGGAGAAAAACTCAATAGTTTCGATATATTGCATGCAACAATTGTGCATGCATTACTTTTCTCGTCGCGCGAGAAGAGGTACAGACGTAGTCATTGCATACGACCATCATCTGCTAGAGTTTTCCGAAAGACAGCACATAAGCACATTAATTAGTACAACTCATGATAGATTGTTAGTTAGCTATTTTCAAGTCTATGCATTCAATATACACGCATCATTGTGGTTTTGAAGGGCTTGTTGTGTAACTAGCATTGGAAAATTGAGCAGACAATTCTGATTTTGTTTCCACCTCTTCTTTGCTGCAGATTCTGTGTATGCAGACATTGCGCAGAGAGAGAGTTGAACGCTTTTGTTTTCGAGTTTTCTTTTTCTTTTCCTTTGGATGCCAATGCTTGTCAAAGTTTACGACTTCTAGAGCATGCATAAGGTTGGCGCAATCTGAAAACCTTGATTGGATTGATACGAGAAACTGATGATTGGGGATTTGATAATTTTCAACAGAAGACCGGGCTGTAAGCACTGTGTCGTGGAGCCGAAATCATGATTACGAAGAAGAAGAAAAAGAGTGTTCATTGTATGTAAAAACCGGAATTCTATTATGTTCCGATGTACTGACTACTGAATATATCAACGCATGCTATAAAATTTCATATAAAAGCAAGAAAAATGCAAGAAAAAAATTTGCTCGGGAGATCAGTGCGTAAATAACAACACCATATAAACAGTAATTTTCTTTTACAATTTAATAAAATTAAACACTGTAGATCAAAATTGGGCTGGGCTAGAGTGCAAGAGGGACACTTGATATGTTTAGAAGATGGGAATCAAATTACTACTAGGTAGATAGAAGCATCAACGAATTATCAATGTCATTGACCAAAAACTGATTTTTGGGAAATGTGGATGGAATATTTAGCACATATGCTTAGGAAACAAATACCAAATTGATATGAGCCATTGAGAGAATGGGTGCAATTACAACTCACATCGAGTTCGATGGATACTACGAATTGAATAAAAGAATCTTGGGCGAAACTGTCACATAATTCAACCCCACTCGTTTAAGATGGGATCGCATTATGCCTGAAACGCCGGTTGAGGCAGTCTCACTCAAGACTTTTTCAAATCAAAGACCTTGCTCGATCCCCTTGAGGTTGTAAAGTTCATAGATGGCTACTCATCGTAATCCAATGTCCAAAGGAGAACTATTTGGTAGTCCACTGGGTGTTTGGTTTGGTGAACATGACTGCATTGGACGACGACGTTTCAATGTCATTACAGCCACTCGTGAAAAAGAGCACATATTAGCAAATAATCCCTTCCCATAGGTCATGGCGATACAATAATAATTGTAGCCTATGTGGACCGGATGACATTTCAACGTCATAGGCCTAGTTGGGCCCGTTTCTCACCTACAAAAAAAAAAGAAAAAAAAAGAAAAAAGGATGGTGCCTTGTTGATCCAAGATGCCGGTCATGGTTGCATTCTCAAAGAAGGAACTTATACGTCTGCATGGCATCTCCGTATCAGGTGAAACTAACATGAGCTCGGTTGAAACTCAAAATAAAAGTTTCATGCTTTTACCAGAATGGTTTAACTAGGCATGTTAGTCATGGTTTAACTAACATGAGCTTAGTTTCCTCCTTAAATGGTGTGTTATCAAGGCTCCTCTCCATATGAAAGCTCGAAAACATGTCGTTTTAGCTCAATAAGAGGACATTTCATACAATCAACATTGTCTCAACTCGACCCAGATATCAAATTAAACATAATTTTTGTGTAACTAGCTCCGCAAAGAACTCGTCATGAACTCCTCCATAATTTACAAATAAAAAAGATTGCAGCATCATTATTTTTGGAGTACTAACGACAGTTCCGTTACAAAACATCCGAAAACCATAACTTTGCACTGCTTACAAATTTATTGGGCCTCTAGTAGCATTTTTGGGTCAAGAGTTGGGCACGCAAAATTTGGGCCTCATAAAATACTCAAAGCCCTATAATGTTGAACCGAGCAGCGTGTTTTTGGTAGTTGACGCGAAATGCGTTGGACGGACGGCAGATTTGGTGGGAAAATGTTGAACCGCAAATCGGCACTGATCGGACTGATCAGTTGCTTTTACTTTCACTCCACATTTCTGACAAGTTTCGTCGCAGCTTCTTCTCCGGACCCGCTGCTCGGATCCGCCCGCGTCGTTTTTCAGGTAAAAAAATTAAATTTGAAAACGTAGTAGAAATTAATGTGAATTTTTGGGGACGAATTTGGATTTTGATCTTGTGTGATTTTACAGACCAACTATGGCGACATCGAATTCGGGTTCTACCCGACCGTCGCGCCGAAGACGGTGGAGCACATTTTCAAGCTGGTGCGTCTCGGCGGCTACAACACCAACCACATCTTTAGGGTTGAGAAAGGGTTCGTCGCCCAAGTGGCCGACGTGGCCAGCGGAAGGTCGGCTCCGATGAACGAGGAACAGCGGAGAGAGGCGGAGAAGACGGTTGTCGGAGAGTTCAGTGCCGTTAAGCATGTCAGGGGCATTCTTTCCATGGGAAGGTACAGTGAAGTCTCTATCTTTCTGATTTACTTGCTTAGAAGTTTGAAATTTTCGCATTTTCGTGTCTTTAATTGTAAATTACTATCTGGGTAATTGTTGTTTTTGCTATTTTTTTGTGTAGATATGACGATCCGAACAGCGCCGGATCCTCCTTCTCAATGCTGCTTGGAGATTCCCCTCATCTTGATGGGAAGGTAAGCTGACTACACTTTGATGACATTGTTGAATCGGGCATGATCATCGATAATGTGTTGACATAAGAAAACCTTTTCAGTATGCAATATTTGGGAAAGTTACCAAAGGTGATGAGACCTTGAGAGCGCTCGAGGAACTCCCTACACATCGGGAAGGGATTTTCGTAATGGTATGCTTATCCCTATGCTATTCGCTTATTTTCAATTTCGATAAGATCAATTCGTCAATCCTGTAAAGTTAGAATCATAGTTTTCCTGTGTTAGTTACGTAGGATAGTATCATAGAACAATATAGCTAGTTATTTTCACCCTTCTAAGATGTCTATAGATATTGCCATTACATTTGATGTGCAAATGTATTAATGGATTGGAGTCGAAACTAAATATTTTCGCTTTGCTAGGGAGCTTGACATCCAATTGGATGAGTTTCGTATAATTAAATTAAATTAAAATTCTTGTTATGTGGAGTCATATGGTTCTCTCTCTGGGGTATAAATGTTTTGTCATCATACTTGGACTGCTGTACTTTTACCCTATGCACCACAGGTAGTGTTATCTACCAGTGTCTCCGGCATTAGTATTTCCCCGTACATTATACTCATTGGTTGCATGTGGTAAAGTAGCCGTGCTTCTTACCACGGCCTATTAGTTATGCTTCAGTTACGCCTTTATCATATATGCTCTGGGTCACAACTCTTATATCCGTTTGATGGGAGAATCACTGCATTCTTGGCTCAGAAATGATTATTCTCTTTAATTCATTTTCTTATTTTTCCCTCCAGCCCACCGAGCGCATTACAATTCTGTCAACATACTACTATGGTGAGAATCAAGCACCCTTTGATTTATTCATTGCTTGTACTAGTTTCATATGTATTGACACTAGCTTTAACGACTGGATAAAGGAGCAGCGGTAGGTTTTTTGAAAAGTTTGAGGCCAAAGGCCGAACCGTGCACATCTCTGAAGTTCTCCGTTTCGTTACTTCTTTCCTTGTTGATACATGTCTGCCATGTGATGACGGGTCCAGTGTTTGTTGCATTGGAGATTTTAATGATCACATTTAAATCATTTAAATCGGTTTAGTTTACATTGTGTTTATGGCTTGATTGTGTTACTTTTAGACACCGAGATGGAGCATTGTGAACATGAGAGGTCTGTCATGAAGCAGAGGCTTGCTGCATCTGCTGTTGAAATCGAGAGACAGGTAAATAAGATTTACAACGAACATTATCTTTTCAAACATCCAAATGTAAACATGGACTTATCACGTGTCATATTTGTAGAGAATGAAATGTTTCCCATGACATAGCAAGCAAATATCAGAATGAAGAGATGCTGTGGTTGCTATCAATCTTCCAGATATCCGCTGTATGTTGTCAGAGAACAGTGTACAAAGGGTGAGGAAAGTTCAAAAAGATCCATTCGAGCAGATGGGAGACAATATTTGTGGTGTCAATCGAGTATCTGCCGCTGAATACCTGACACTAAAGCTGTCTCTGTAAGTGAACATCGAAACCTGATGTTGTACTGGATGTCGATAATGGCTGACATGTTCGTTGAAACCACACACTTGATTCTTTATGTTAGCTGTGGAAGCAAATAATGGATTTATAGTGGCTTAGTGTTGGTAGTATTACTCTTCACTGTTGTTTGTATGGAAAGTACTTCCGGGTAACGAGAATGTAACTATGACGGTATCCCAAGTTCAAGTTACTCTTGATCTTGAGATGCCGCCTATAATGACATATGTTGCAAAGTATCGTACCGTACACAAGAAAACTCTAGACTTATAAAATAAGATTGAAATGTTGCTTGGCGCCTCGGAAGTTTGATCTTTACTCGAGAGGACGGTGAGAGTTGAACTCTTATTAGCCCGGTTTTTGCCACCAAATTGATGAGAAATTTGCAGCTTCGCGTAACAATCGGAAACATGTCAAATTCCTAACAAACCGGAAGTACCCTAGTGCTTTGAGGGCGTAAAATGTATGGAGGTAGATTGAGTGGACTCTGCCCACAACTTTCACCGTAACGACAAAAGCGAGACAGTAAGATTCAGTTGACGGTCGATTTGGGTCAAAACATGTCGCTGGCCTTGCAGACAAGGAGTCATGTGTTGCATGGTGAAATTTATCGAGCAACCTAATCTACCAGGAAGGCCGCAGATGGCCTACACCAACATGGGAATCGCAGTCAGTGGAGAGTCACATGTCTGAATCTGATCAGAGTAAGCAAACTGTTTGGTGACGAGGAAGATGGTAACCCACCCTCCCTCCCTTTGTCCTGGTCAATATACCAAAATCTCTCCCCCTCCCCCTCCCCCATGTGTTCTGCCACTGATGAAGCCGAAATCGGATTTCAATGCCGACTAATCAATAAGAGTTTAAGGACATGTTTACTTACCAGGAATAGTGATTGGGATCATTTTGATTATTGGGTTCCTTGTGTTACTAGAATATGGGTACGAGAATCGTTTCACTTTTTAAGTTCTCTAATTCATTATTTCTCTCATTTATGTTAAGTAAACATACTAAAAGGAGCGCACATAAGTAGAAAATTATACGAGTTCATTTGATTAATTTAGGCAAGTTGGCTACGATAGTAATGTCTCCGACATTGCATCCAAGTTCAAACCGTTTTCATTAATTAGACTATTTTAGAATGTTGTCCTACCAAAAAAAAATCGAGGATATGTCCAATTCGGTAGGAGCTGCATTCCAATCCATCTAGCAATTTTCAATTTAGAGTTGCAAACTTGCAATGGGTACACGTGGACAACACAAATTGGGTAACTTAGAGCATGTGTGGCCTTCCACTTTACACATGGAACAACCTACTATAATACCATGAAGAAAGTTAAGGTTCTTTCATAAACTCAATTGGCAATATGGGGAGTGGCCAATTATTTAGAAGCACACGGAAGGTCTCTTTTATCCGGGTGTGGGACTCACTCTCAACATGTGTGTCCAAATCAACGGACTCAAGCAGGCTTGACATTAGGGGAGACGGAAGTCTTATGATGTTTCAGAAGCTTGAATGTCTTCAAGTGATGGAAGACAAACATACCCACATGGATTTAAAACGCCAACACAGAACAAAGTCGTCTACGTGAATTAATTTATGGCATCAATCTTCTTTAACCCCATATGTGATTAATTGCATCTTTTGGTTGGTAATTCACTCGACCCATCACATGGAACAACGAACGTTTTTTTTAATTTGTTTGGGGTGTTCCACGTGAATCCAATTTCATCCCAAGCTCCACCTAAAGTTGATTGGAGACAAAACAGAAAAACGACTAAACTCTTAAAATGTTAGGACCCAAAATCCCACGTTGGAACAACAGCCTGTGTCGGGATAGTTTGTTTACGAGCTGGTTTTGTAAGGTAAGTTGTAGTACCATTCAGCTCGTATCAATTGGTATCAGAGCAGGGCCGCCTACAAGAGAGAAAAAGGATTACCATTAATGTCGACAAAGTGGGCCGATGAGAATTTTTTTTTCCTTTTTTTTTTTCTTTAAAAAGAGAACCAATTGGTGGCTTCATCATGGTAGTACAATCTTTGGAGGGCCAAAGAGGCTCATAGAGACATTTCAATCTCCTATGATCATTATCGTGTGATTCACTAGCATCAGGAATCGAACTCAAAACGTACCGTTTGAAATACGAATCTGAAATTCATCCAAACCACTGGGCCACAAGAATTAGTCGGCTGTTATATTGGCAATGCCACGTTCCTATTTAGGTTTGCCAAGTTCATTCACGGCATTTGAAATAATTGTCACGTGACTAGGTTTTGGCATCATCTGTTTGAAAAAAAAAAAGAAAAAGAAATTATTTCCACAACTATGTAATCGCAGAAGCCCGTTCAGATTGGTTGGTATACGTTTTGGCATTTCCAGGCCCCATTTTGAAAGGGTGTATTCAATTAAGAATTTGAAATATTTTAATAAATTTATAAATTCATAAATTTTTATGAAGTTTGACTGATTTGTAGAGATTTCATGTAAAATTTTGATTCAATTCACTCGAAATCTCATGGAGATATGTAAGATTTGTGGATGCTTAAAATACACTACAAAATCTCTCCAATTCCCTCTAATTCCTCAACTTTTCCAAATTCTTTAAATTATAATTCTAATTGAATACACCTGGAATGTTATAAATTTCTTTAAAATTCTAACTAAATACACCTAGATTTCTAAGGATTTTAATAAACTATCTTTAAATCCTAATTGAATGCACATTGAATTTCAGATAATCACTTAAAATCCAGATTGAATACCTCTGGATTCATTAAAAGAATTAAAATCCCTCAAAATCCCAATTGAATACTTGGTTCAAAATAATTCAATGGAGTTACGGGTGAAAGCCCGAATGCAAACGCTGGTCATCGCAGTTTATTTGTATTGTTTGGGCATGTTTATATAGAAAACACTTTTGTTTACTGAAAAAATAAAATGAAACAACACTTTATACCAACAGTGAATCTTTGGTAGAAGCGTCATATGAGGTCTATAAAGGCCGAGGAAGAAGTTGCTATGTTGTCACAAATAGGATCAAATTAACAGAAAAAACAGGAGAATTTGTGAGTGTTTCTGTCCTGTTGAAGTTTTTTCCCATGTCCGGGATGTGGGTACTATGTGTTTTCTCTCATAATAACAAGTTTTCAAACAATTTTTCATTTTATCTTTTATTTTTTTTTTTGTGATAAATGATAATGTTATTAGGTTAAATTGTCGGTGAAGATCGAACTTGCACCAAAATACATAGATATTATTACTTTCTACTGCTGCACTAAACCGCCGTCTACCTTTATTGTTATTTAATTAGTGCATTATGCATATGCGAAAAATAAAAATAATTGTTTGAAATTCGAAAGGTGTAGAAGCCACAGGAGGCGCATGTGGTCAGTTAAATTTGGCTGCTCTCAACTTCTTCACATGCACGCGCATGCCTTAGTTTTTTTTTCTCTGGTTGTGACCCTTTGATTGATTGTTACCTTATCTTCTCGTGCAAGTTAAAAGTTAAAAATAAAAATAGGGTAAATTATATAGTAACTATTCAGGTTTGAGGTCTATTATAACCCAATATAATATCTTTAAAATATTTCATTTTCAGACCTCACGTACTATTTTATTTCAAAATAATACCTCTGTTAGATTTGTCATTCATTGATCTGTTAAGCGTTGACGTGGCTGCCACGTGGTTGTCAAATATGTGACACGTGGCAAAATAATAATTTTTTAATTAAAAAAACCTAAATCTTCTAAATTATAAAAAAAAAAAGAAAAAAAAAGCTGAAAACTTATCCCCCCTCCTCCTCCTCTCTTCTCCCCGCAACCCCCAAACCTAGAAACCTTATCCCCCATCGTCCTCCTATCTTCTCCCCCATCTTCATCTTCTTCCCCCTGCAACCTAGGAAAAAAAAAAAACCCTTCAGTTCGTCTTTCCCCATCATTTTCCCCTCTCTTCTCCCACATCTTCATCTTCTTCCCCCAACCCCCTACCTGCAACCCATAAAAAATAAAAAAAAAACCCAGATCTCGTTTACGCGTCATTGTCGGGTTCGTGAGGTGGGAGGAATGGATGTGGATTTAGGGAGTGGGGGGGGGTGTGTGTGTAGAGGAGGGAAAAGGGTGGGTGAGTGCGAGGGCAGGTGCGGAGGGAGGGATGTGGGTTTCTGGGTGAGGTGGGTTGTGAGGGAGAGAGGGGCTCCGCAGGGGGGAGGTGGGTCATGGGGGAGGAAGGGTCTTAGGGGGGTGGGGTTCTTTCTGGGTTTCTGGTTTTGGGGGTTCATAGGGGTGGGGATTTTCTTTCAGCTTTTGATTTTTTTTTTCTTTTTCTCTGGTTTGGGGATTGTGGGGGAGGGAGGGTTTTAGGGGGGGGGGGTGGGTTCTTTCTGGGTTTTTGGTTTGGGGGGTTCACGGGAGTGGGGGTTTTCTTTCGGCTTTTGATTTTTTTTTATTTTTAAGAAGATTCAGGTTTTAAAAAAAATGAAGAAATTAGGTTCTCATCCTTACTTTTGCTTTATCAAGGTACTTGGTATTAATAACACATTAATTATTTCAATAATAAAATATTTTTTATTTCTAAATATATTCATTTAATGTTAAAAATGTTACAAGTAATATATTTATATTTATGGTTAAATTTTTTATCATATATTTTTATTTTTATTTTTAGTTTGTACCCATTTTTAATTTGTACCAATTTTCTTTTTAGTTTTAATTTGTACCCATATATTAATTTCTTTTTATGCCCGTATTTTTTAAAGTTTTATTTGTATTTGTACCCATATTTTTTTATTTATTTGTACCCATTTTTTTTTTGCTAAATGTACCCATGCTAATTATATGTACCCATTCATGTAATTTTTTCAAATTTTTAATCTTAAAATGTACTTATTCTTAAATATACCAATTTGTTATATGTAAAATGTACCATTTTATAATATATATATAATCTATTCAATTTTTTTTCTAATCAATTTTTAAACTTATATGGGTACATTCTTTTTTCTTTGATTTGAGAATGTATCCATGTTAAGTTTAATCGAAGAAATTTACTAATATTATTAAGCCTAATATCTCTTTTTTTGTGATTTTGAAGAATGTACTCATGTTTTGATACAATAATTCTTTGGTTAATTTTGATGAATATACCCATGTTTACACACACACACACACACAATAGTATATTTATATTTTAATATTTTTAATCCCACAAATTATGGTTTTTTTATTTAAAATCTCATTAATATAAACAAATATAAATTTCAATTTTTAATTTAAAAAATATATTAACGTACATAGAAATAAAATTATCACATTAATTTTAGGGACTTGGATCAAAATTTGAAAACCAACAAGGTTTTAGTCAAAGAATATTCATAGTTAGGGACCGCATCCAAAGTCTCAAAAAAAAAATATTATTTTTGCCACATGACACACATTTGGCAGTCACGTCAGCGATTAACGGATCAATGACTGGAAAATCTAATGAATGTATTATTTTGAAATAAAATAGTACGTGAGGTATGAAAGTGAAATGTTTTAAATATGTTGTATGAAGTTGTAATAAACCTCAAACTTGAAAGGTTACTATGTAATTTACCCATAAAAATAAAACCACTACAAACACGTGCAGTAAAAACCGCAATCGGGATTTTACAGTGATGATCCCAAGCCCCAGCCAACGACTAACGTCGACATACCAACTTAATTACCAGGAAGCACGCCAGAAAAAAAGTTTACATATTGTCCGGGGATTTAGTACTTTTTTGTCTTGGAAAAGTAGAAAATTCCCGATTAAGTGCAGTTTGTGACCCCTAATATTTTGATTATGTTTTGTTTTATTATTGTTGGTTATATTTAGATATGAATATTTAACTTAATTAGTTGCATTAAGGTCTTCAGAGTATATATTGGAGAAATACTTTAAGTAAAATAGCAATGCAATATCAGTAAGCTGTGCTTCTTTAGTCTCACTCTCCTCCAACCAAACTATGGGCGGGTTAGTTCTATTACCAGAATTAGATACTAGGTCAATAAACTGATATGACACTCATATTTCAGATTATTCTATCTTATAACGGGTGAAAAACTAGTTCAGTAGACTAGTTAGACCAACCAACTAGTAAGGTTGGTCTCACGATGTGTAAGACTTATCTATTAATAGTTGTAATACATCAGGTTTGATGTTTAAATGTACGACAATATGTTGATGCTACAAAAGAATATATTATTTAGATAGTAAAACAGAAACAATTGAAGGCATGAGGTCTTATAAAATAGCGTTTGACCAAGATGTCTTGTATAAGTATTTCTCCATTAACTATATAGTATAATTTGTAGTTTTAAACTTTATGTTAAGAATCTATCCATGGCTCCAAAAATGTTATGCTTGAACTTGAAGGGTAAACTGCTAAAAACATGCTTAATCTGTACTTTATGTTTTTTTTAATTAGGGTTTAAATTGACAAGAAGCATGCTTAACTCATATAATGAAAGCATTACAATGAGTAGTAAAGTAAAATTAGACAGATTTTTTGCCTGGGAATCCGGTTTAGATTTTGACACAGACGAGACCACACGTGCATGCTCTAAACCCAAAGTGCTTAATTGGAGATCAGCCGGGTCAACATTCAACAATGTCATACAACACACACTTGCACAGTACTCACCTTGGAGCTTTCAAACAAGGAAAAATGGAGGAGAGGAGCCTCCCTCACCACTCTCAAGTAGTAAACAAATTAATAAATAATGTTGTAGAAGGTACAGATGTTAATTAAATAATTAATTAAAATGACAAACAAGTAATAAGATAACATGGCCTTGCGTGCTGGGACTGACACAGAGAGGCCCGCGTAGTAGGCCGATAACAAGCACATTCCTCTTAACCCACTTGAACTCTAACCCTATTTTGCAGACACTTGATCAAAAGACAGTATGGCCGGCGTATCTCCATTTCTCCATCCCTTCCCCACTTTGGAAAATCAAACTTATATGGTATGAGTACATCATAAATGTAATTTATATTATGTTAATTATACAACACTGCACATAAATTTTTCTCTATATAACGTTATATATTAACGTAAAATACTATGTCAAGAAAGTTGCTCTCCATTGTGATCCCCACTAGATTTTTTTTTTTAAAAAATTCAATTTTATCCCTTCCATCGCTCTCATTCCTCAAACCCTATTAATATCAACCCTTTAGCCCACTGCTTCTTCCCATGCACTTGTCTCCCTACTCCTCAAGCATTCCTTCTCTGCTCTCTCTCTCTCTCTCTCTCTCTCTCTCTCTCTCTCTCAGCTCATACTTTCTCGCTCATTTGTCTCTCAGGATTTTTCTCATTTTTCTCGTTCTATTAATATAATTGATTCTAGACGAACTTCAAACTCTATTACTGTTATTCCTTCTGAGCTTTGAGTCTTCTGTCAGAACTTCAAACTCACCAAATACTTGACAATGTCGAGCAGAAGGTCCTCACGGTCGAGGCAGTCGTCGAGCAGGAACAACAACAGTATCAGTGATGAACAGATCACTGATCTCGTAACCAAGTTACAGCAGCTTCTTCCCGAGATTCGCAATAGGCGTTCCGACAAGGTATACATATACATTTATTATTTTTTGTCTTTTTAAAATTAACTTTCATTCTTCCTGGCTCTCTTTTAGCCTTTCATGTTTGTAATATAATGTTGCAAAAATTAATGCAATTATTCTTTTATGTGGTCTCCGTTTGGTTAGATAATATGTAGAGGTAGATAAGTCACACTCGTCTCATTTATTCTGTAGCCACAACTTGCGGTGTGGGACTCCAATTGTTCCCCCATGCCATCCTCACCAGACCCTCTCATTTGTATATGTTTCTGTCTAAATTGAGGTGGATAATTATATATGTGTAACTGATTAGTTATTATGTATTAATTTGTTAGTTAATGTGTTCCGATTAATATTTTGGCAGGCGTCGGCGTCGAAGGTTTTGGAAGAGACTTGCAATTATATTAGAAACTTACACAGAGAGGTGGATGACCTAAGTGAGCGCTTATCAGAGCTTTTGGCCACGACGGACATGGATAACGACCAAGCAGCCATTATTAGGAGTTTACTTATGTGATGATATATGTACGGAGAGCTTCCTAATTAATCATCAGTGTTAAGTACTAGTACTGTTAAAACTCTTTTTGTCGTGAGCCTTTGATATATAAATCTGGCTAGTTAGCTAGCTAGGGTTTGCTCATTAGGCCAGAAGAAAGAGATTTTTTTCGTCTTCTTTCTTTTCCTTTTTTCATTGACAAGAATGTGACATGGAGTAGTCTTCAGTCCATGTCTATGCTATTACTTCCGAGTTTCGACGACGTGTAGTAAGTTTTTAACTTTGGTAATAATAAAAGCACTTTTAGACTTCTACTTCTTTTAATTTGTGTTGGATCATATATATATATATATATATATGTATGTATGTATGTATGTGTCTATATATTATATATATAATTCAAATCTCAATAGCTATATCCATTCGGAGAAAACTGAATTTCTTAATATTATCTGTTATTTGTGATTGTGACACTTATAGTGAATATTTAGCTATATATATACAACCGATAATACTATTTGTATATATACAATTATCAGTTCTGATGATACAATTCCGTAAGAGGGATGAACTATATTATTTTATGCAGAACATACTTGTATAAGAGACTACGTCAACAAATACGATATTTTTCTTACGTCAACAAATATGATATAATAGTTTGTGTGTCTAGATAATATTATTCTTCAACAATACACGTGATTAGTTAATTGTTGAAATATTATTCATCATTTTTTGTATACATTAAAATGTTAGATGTGGACTGTAGAGGCAACATTGAGGCTGACAATGTCAATCGAACATGTGACTTTACCCCACATATAAATTTACTTACCAATTTGGTAACAAAATAATTCCAGTGAATTTGTTGTACTAATTAACTAGCGGTAGGAGGATTATGCCATGACAAATAAACATCATGCAGAAAATCTCTGGTGTGTTCACATTATCAACTCTGAAGCTCATTGAATATACGACAACTCGATCTCAAAGAATTCTCATGCTCGTCCTAATTATAAAGTTAATTGGAAGAGCTAGCACGGAAGAGTTACCTAGTCATTACTTCTATGCGTGATTACTCCCCGGTGATGGAAATGAAGGAATGTGGAATGGTTTTACAAGTAACAGTCGCTAATTAATCTAAACTACGAGAAAAGAGACGAAATAATGGTGTAGAGTGGAAAGCGTTGTTCTAACCAATTTAGCTAAACCAAAATATGCAAATGTGGAAGGGTTAATTATATAAAATAAGTAAAATACAAGAGTTTAATTAAACAAACAAGTATGATATTGTTCAATGTGATTGTCACACACTGCCGCATAACGTTATTATTTCACTCATGTTATATACTTTTAATATAATACGGGAATTAGTAACATCATTTGTCGGTGTAACACTCAATATGTTTCCATGTAAAAACGGGACCTAACTATTACTATAGAGTGGTGTCAAATTCAAGGTCAATTAACTGGGGAATGTGACTTTCAGACCAAATTAATTTGGTAATCGGTGCATTCTTACACGTTATACCATGTAAACTGGACCTAAATATTACTGTAAGATCCATAGTATGCCAGCTCACAGCTATGGCTAGATGCTCATGCAAAGAACCGAAAATTTACTATTTGCTTGTGTAGTTTCAACTTTGAACACAAGAATATAGCTCACAGAATTAGTCGAAAATGTAGTGCCTTGCATCACATGGAAGGAACAGCTTAATTAAAAAGCGAATTACGAAGGAAATTGGTTTAGATTTAACTCGTTTGAAAGTATTTTTAAAATAACTTAAATCGTATTTGGTGAAAATATTTTTCAAACAAATCCTTAGTAGAAGTTATTCTGAAAAAGCACTTTAAGTGTTTCCTACAAGAAATACATATATGTTGCTTCTTTGAAAAAAACATCAAAATTCAAAAGATAAATAGCTTATATTAAATGAAATCAAAGTCTAATCGTTTCTAAAGTACCAAAATTTAAACTCTAGAAGAAGAAAGAGTGGACCTTAATTTGCATACTCCCCGGGCGCTACTCCCGCAAACATGATATTGAAAAAAACATGGATAAGACATCAAATGGTCTCTCAACGTGACAAACATATTTCTTGCAAGATAATTGCTCTTGGTATAGATTTTGAAAAAAAAGAAATATCATAAGAATTTATTATTCTATTGGTCCACATACCATACTCGATCAGAAGTTGCTGAATTTGTTCATTCAACTGACTACAAATGCGCTCACATCAAATTTGAACTCACTAACGTAAGTTTTTCTAATCAATTGCTCACACGTATTGTGAGACGTCTAGACACCTTCATCATTTAGTGTAAGATAATCTCAACAGTTACTGTAGACATCGAAATTTCGGTAAATAAATATTGACCGATAAATCAAAGTGTCAACGCTCATGTATTACATAAATTTTACACGTAGCGTGTGACTCAACGAAAATTGAAATGAGTTGGAAAAGTCATCAAATAGGACACGTGTCAACACCTGGCAGAAACGACTTATTTCATCTGGAATATTATATTCAAAATTAGGCCTTGGAAATTTCTATAAATACAAGCCCATTTCATTCATTTGGGGGAACCAATTCATATTACACCTTGAAGCTCTGAAGCTCTGAAACTCCGAAGCTCTCAAGCATCCAGGTTCCCGAAGAATCAAGAAACCCCTTTTCGTTCTTCATCAAATCCACCTTCAAGATCAAGCCCCGACGGCCCTTGAAGAAAGTGTTCTTCGTTCTTCGTTCATCGTTCTTCCAAGATCAAGCCCCGACGGCCCTTGGATCAACCATCCACCAATTCAAGATCAAGCCCCGACGGCCCTTGAAGAAAGCATCATCGTTCATCATCCGTTCATCCAAGATCAAGCCCCAACGGCCCTTTGGATTAACAACGTCGACAAATCCACACATCCAACCGTTCTTCAAGATCAAGCCCAAAAGCCCTTGAAGATCCGTTCATCACTGTTCTTCAAGATCAAGCCCAAAAGCCCTTGAAGATCCGTTAATCACTGTTCTTCAAGATCAAACCCAAAAGCCCTTGGAGATCCGTTCATCACTGTTCTTCAAAGATCAAGCCCAAAAGCCCATTTGAAGATCCGCTCAAATCCACCTTCAAGATCAAGTCCACGGCCCTTGAAGAACGTTCATCCTTAGATCAAGCCCAACGGCCCTTTGGATCAATCACACATCCTCAAATACACACCTTACGGAGATCGAATCAGAGGATCAAAATAGAGAGAGATTGTAACCCAAAATCATCAAATACAAATATTTGTTTGTGCACGTCGTTTCTTGTCTCTTTCGTTTCAGGAATTTTCCGTGTTCACAAATTGGCACGCCCAGTGGGACAATCTCTACCTCTCATCTCTTTCTCCGTTCAAGAAATTCGAGCACACTTCCAAAATTAATGGCTTCAAGGAAGGCTCAAACTGTTCCCGCAACTGGCACAAAGAACAAGAGCGTTCTCGTCGCAGGTGGTGTCACTTTGGGCATCACGACTCGAAGCATGGCAAGAGCTACTTCTGCCGCCTCTTTCACCTCTGCATCAACTCTGCCAAGGGAACAAAAGCACCCAAAGCACGAGCCTTTGATCACCTTAGCCTCACTAAGGGCACCAAGGGGGGAAAGCCCAAGGAAATACCCCGAATCCATGCTCTCCGATGCCGATTCAAGCGACAGTTCAGCCATGCAAGTCATGACCATTGGAGCAACTTCAATCGATGAGCAGCTGGCTCAAATGAATGAAGCAATCGCAAGGCTAACCCGAACTGTGGAAGAAAAAGACTTGCAAATTGCAGCACTAGTCAACCGACTGGAGGCGCAGGACGGCGATAAACCCGACCCAGAGGATGATCCACTAAAGGGAGGAGCTGGCGGAGACGAAGAACCCTCGGTGAAGAAAATCGATGGGAAGCCGGAGCTAGACCAAGCAGCAGCACTCATGGGATCTCTTTCTATCAAGCAGCTGCAGGAGATGATCACCAACACCATCAAGGCACAGTACGAAGGGAGCTCACATACCTCCTTGTTCTACTCGAAGCCCTATTCCAAGAAGATTGATGCCCTAAGGATGCCAAGGGGTTATCAACCACCAAAGTTCATGCAGTTTGATGGAAAAGGAAACCCAAAGCAGCACGTTGCACATTTCGTCGAAACTTGTAACAACGCGGGGACGGAGGGAGACTACCTCGCCAAGCAGTTTGTGCGCTCGCTGAAAGGAAATGCCTTTGAGTGGTACATGGACCTAGAGCCTGAGTCCATCAACAGCTGGGAGCAATTGGAAAGGGAATTCCTCAACCGCTTCTACAGCACCCGCCGCACTGTGAGCATGCTAGAACTAACGAGCACAAAGCAGTGGAAGGACGAGCCAGTCATCGACTACATCAACAGATGGCGCACTCTAAGCCTCGACTGTAAAGACAGGCTCTCGGAAACCTCTTCAATCGAGATGTGCATCCAAGGCATGCAATGGGGTTTGCAATACATCCTTTAAGGCATTAAACCACGGACTTTCGAGGAATTGGCCACTCGCGCCCATGACATAGAGTTGAGCATCGCCTATCATGGGAAGAAAGAACCGATCGCCGACTACAAGAACGACAAAGTTCTTGGGACAAATGTGGAAAAGGCTGCATGGAAACCCACCAAGGAAGCAATGACGGTCAACACAGCTCCCGTCAGAATCTCCACACGAGGCAAGGCGATTCAAACCGAAGCTTTTCGTGATCAAGAGATGCGTAGACGCACTTTGAAGGAGCTTGAGGAGAAGACTTATCCATTCCCCGACTCTGATGTGGTTGCCATGTTGGATGACCTGTTGGACAAGAAGGTGATCAGTTTGCCTGAGTGCAGACGACCGGAAGAGATGAATCGTACCGACAGTCCAAGATACTGTAAATTCCACCGCTTCATCAGTCATCCGACAGAAAAGTGCTTCGTATTGAAAGATCTCATCCTGAAGCTAGCACAGCAAGGGGAAATCGAGCTTGACCTCGAAGACACGGTTGCGGCACACACTACTACTATCGTGTTTGAATCACTCGATCCTGTGCATCTCCGAAGCATGCATGACCATTCCCGTCAATGTTCAAGTCACATGGCACCTCCTACACAACCATCACCGGGGGTAAGCAACCAAGATGCATCTACTGGTGATAAGAAATGGTGGACATCGGTGACCTACAAAAAAACGAGGAAGCCAAGACCACAAGCCACAAGGCCAAAAGAGGAGCCTAAACCCGCCCCTCGAACTTCAGTCTTCGAAAGGCTGAATTATTCAAAACCTAGAATTGCAGCACTTGATCGCATCAGTGGTCGAGACCAAAATTCCGTTTTCAAAAGGCTTGAGACGCCAACACCGCAAAGATCAGTCTTTGAAAGGTTATCAAAACCCAATAAACAAAGCGGCACAGCTAGATCTCCGCAACGGTCGGCTTTGAACAGACTTGAAGAAACTAAGAAGCCTTCTAGAAACAGGAAGACAACGCCAAAGGGAGAGAAGCTCGACAGTCTAGCAGGAAAAGACGATGTTCAAAGCTTGATTCCTTCAAGAATGAAGCGCCAAGCAACTTTGGAAGTCGACACAAAATGACCATTGAAGGTAATGAGGCGCACCATCATCTACACCGGCCAATCTTCACGGCAACAAACCCAAGAGGACCGCACTGAAGAGAAGGCCCAAGAAGACAAAGAAGGCGAAATCCTGGAAAAAGACGTCACTTCCGGCTCTGTCAACTCAAAATTTTCACCTCAATCGCTGGGGGCATGCTCCAAAAACATGCCAGTCAAGCCGAGTGAAGTTGAAGGGTGGACTTATGTCACTCCGAAGAAATTGCACAAGAAGCATATGTCTTCTCCACAAGCTCACCAATGGGAAATGGGGCAAAACAGCTCCTGTTCACCTCTAGAACAATGTGAAAGTGTTGGAGATAATGAAACTTTGACACGAAGATCGTCCATCCCCATCACGATGCGCGATTTCTTTCCTGAAGACTTCTTCAACTACTCAGTCAAGGCTCCTTGCTATGAAGATTGCGAGGAACGACTCTCTCAGATCGCTTGACGAACCAATGCTCCTTGTTCGCACGAGCCTAAAACTGCACGAACCAAAGCTCCTCGTCTGCAAGAGCCTAAACTGCAAGACACAAGGCTCCTCGCCTGCACGAGCCTAAACTGCACGAACCAACGCTCCTGGTCTGCACGAGCATAAAAGACGACACCAACGCTCCTTGCCTGCACGAGCTAAAATGGCAACACGGCACCAAATGCTCCTTGTCTGCACGAGTTGAAACTGCAAACGACACCAACACTCCTTGCCTGCATGAGCCGAAACTGCAAACGGCACAAAAAAAAAAAGGGAAAATCCAAAAAAAAAGTATTTGAACTACGTTACGACTTGATCTCTTCTTTGGAGGGGTACGTAGGCAACTCGAATGTTCAATTTTTCGAGTTCAGTCACATCAAAATAAAAAAGAATAAATGTTTTATTAAAGAAGGTCAATTTTATTACAAATTTATTTTGTTAAGAAAATTTGCAATTCTCTTTGTACAAAATAAATTACAGTTTCTTCGAAAAAAAAAAAATGAATACATATGTTATTATGTATTTAGAAAAAAAAAAAAGAAAAAAAAAAAAAGAAAAGGGAAACATATATATTTACGTCTCGGCCCAACACCAAGCTCCAGCATCAACAATGCTATTGGGCCAACAATGGTCCGGACAAGCCTAGTTGCCCATCCTCACACTCTTCACGCCAAAGTCGTCATCCATGGCTGCCTCACTCCACCAAACCCCACGTACTGCATATGGTGCGTACACCCGGAGCAAGTCCACATACCTGTCGCTACAACCCCCGCGTCTACCAGCGCCGCCGCAACTCAATTCCAGCAACCGCTGAACCCGTGTCTTTCTTCCACCCGTGCCTCATAGCTACCTGGACCTGCAGGCACACCAGATCCGGATGCAGAAGTGGTGTCTCTGTCCTCCAAGACCCTACTCGAATCGGATCGGTACGTGTGCGAGATCTGCAACCAGGGATTTCAGAGAGAAACAAAATCTCAGAAGAACAGAACTCATTGCCAATCGAGAGATGGAGGGTGTGATGTCAGTCAGTGACCAGCAGACTCTGGTCTCTTCGTTTTTGGAGATCACCGTCGGCCAGACCGCCGATACGGCGCGGCAGTTTCTGCAGGCCACTGGGTGTAAGCTTGAGGAAGCAATTCAACCTTTTACGTGGGTAATGAAGCTGGGATAATGACCAAGGCGACGCCGTTACCGACTGAAAGTATTGATCAGTTGGCCGAACAAGCTTCTGGTGTGAATGAAAACGTGGCACTTCCTGGTGTGAATGAGAATGCGGAACAATTCGCTGATGATGAGGTGCGCGCTCCTATGCCTGTTATAAGGGACTTTCTTTTTGACGATATGTCGCTCTATGGAGCACCTAGGGCTAGATTTTCATAACAGGGTTCTGTAATTGCCTTCCGTAACTTTGAGGAGGAAATGAAGCATCCTGGGGTATGGGAATCGGACCAAGGTGATACATCCTCAGCAAATGCTGTTCAAGGTAAACTTGCATCCTTATATCGTCCTCCCGTCCAGCTCGACGAGATCACCGAAAAAGAATTGAAGCCTCTGATTCCAAGAAGCCTCTGCTCATGGCTATCAAGGGTCAGATATATGACATGTCCCAGAGCAGGACGTTTTATGGACCTGGTGGGCCTTACGCACTGTTCGCGGAGAAAGATGCTAGCATAGCTCTTGCAAAAATGTTGTTTGAAGAAAAAGATCTGACTGGTGATATCTCTGGTCTTAGTCAATTCGAACTCGAGGCCTTGCAGGACGGGGAATACAAGTTCATGAGCAAGTATAGCAAGGTCGGATCTATTAAGAGCACCGCTCCTGCAACTGAAGGAGAATCCACTAGAAGGTACCGTGGAGACGTCGGCTCCGATCTCCAGCTCGAGAGGAATATCATGATTGATCAGGTCTCGGAATTTCGAGTTCATCAGACACCACCTTCTTGGCGAGTTCTCACCAGTGAGGAGCTACGCCACCAGGTCCAGTTCATCAACATCATCCGCACGAGGAAGCATAATCTCAACACGGCAGAGAAGTGGGTGAATTGCATGGCCCAAGCTCCTCCCTGCATGTGTAACACCCAATCTGTCTCTTCCACCGCTGCTACATTGCATTTGATGAAGAGGATGAAGAATGGCGACGCAGAGACGAAACGCCAGGCAGTACTTATCGCCCTTCAAACACAAATATGGCAAGTCGTGCCCTCGTCTACTTCAAGGCCGAGACTTCCTGCATGCACCACGAACTCCACTCCTTCGTCTTCTTCCACCATGGCTGCTGCCCAAGTTCTCCAGCTCCTCATCCTCTCCTCCTTGCTCCGCCATGGCTGCTGCCTAAAGCTCTCCGTCCGTCTTCGTCCGCTCCCTGCAAATTCCTCTACCCACCATCCTAATTTATACAGAAAGAAATACAAAAAAAAAAAAAAAAAAAAAAAAAAGGTGGTGGTGCATCTGTCACCACGTGAAAAAAAAGGGGATGCTTTTGGCAAAAGAAAAGAAAAGAAAATATAAAAAAATCTTGGTGGATCAGCACCACCATGTGGAAAAAAAAGATGGTGCATCTGGCACCATGGGCAAGAAAAGAAAAGAAAAGAAAATAATAAATAATAATAAATAATAATAAATAAAAAAAGGAGAGAATGGTGGATTCTTGGTGGCTAGCACCATGCAAAGGGGAAGGGTTTTGGAATGGTGGATGAGTCCACGTGAAAAAATATACATATATATATATATATACATACATACATAATATATGTATGTATATAGCAAAAAAAAAAATGCATTGAGAGAAATAGAAGTCCATTTTATTTATTTTTCTGGAAATTTTACATAAATTTGCATTATACATACCTTAAAAAAAAAAAAAAAAAAAAATCAAATCAAATCAAATTTACAAGAGGGTATCTTCAAGGACGATTAGGTGGCGCCTCAGTACTCGGCGGAACCCCAGGAGAATGAGGCACTGAAGGTTGATCATTTGAGGCTTCATTACGCGGTACAGCCCCAGAAGAAGAAGGCAAATGCTGCTGGAACAAACCCACAAACCTCTGATGATCAAGTAAAATCTGACCATCAGATTCCTGCATCTGGTCAATCTTCCTTTTCATGTTTGTCGCATAGCTATGTGCGAGTTTATGCAACTGTTTATTCTCCTGCTTGAGCCCTCTAATCTCCTGTTTGAGACTCATCACTTCAGCCGCCAATGATTCAACTTGACGGGTTCGAGCAAATAGGTGTTGGGCCATATTAGACACAGAACCTGCACACTGCACACTGAGAGCCAGAGAATCCTTAACAGCCAACTCATCAGACCGTTTGGAAAGTAGTCTGTTATCTCTGGGAGTGACAAGGTTCCGGGCCACCACCGCAGCAGTCATATCAATCTTCACCACCGAATCCCCAACGGTAAGAGGACCAGTAGGGGATATGAATGATGGGCGCCATATGTTGTCTGGAGAAGGCGGGACTGCCTCTTCACCAAGATTCAAGTCAAAACGACGGTCGGAGGGTCCAGACATTTTCAAAGTGTTGAAGGAAGAAGAGATCAGACAAATCAAGAGCTTAGAAGTACAAGAGGGGAGTTTTCACAAGCGAAGTGTGCTTTGAAACGAACTGCGTGCCTCTATAAAATCAACACTCGACGGCATTTCAGAGATCGAAGAGGCGAGCTCAGAATTCGAAGAGGCCATTCAAAAATCGAAGAGGCAAGCTCAGAAATCGGAGAAGCATCTTGCTTTTCCAGACGCGTCGGCACCCGTCACACGCAAACTCAGCTTTGCGAAAATCACGGGCAATTTGTCGAAGCGCCGATCCCAGATATCGAAGAGGCGCCAGTCTTTTTCAGCCACGTCAGCACCCATCACATGCAAACTCAGCTTTGCGGAAATCACGGGTAATTTTGTCGAAGCGCCGATCCCAGTTATCGAAGAGGCGCCAGTTTTTTTCAGCCGCGTCATCACCTGTCATATGCACACTCAACTTTGCGCAAATCACGGGCAATTTGTCGAAGATTTTCGGTGAAGGAGAAAGCACGTGAAGTTTACTGTTCAATCACGCGTTAGTTGCCGACACGAGTGAAAGAATAGTACCTCTACAGGTATTAAGGGACCTCCTATAACTGTCCACCTTCACCTTCCATAGCAAGGCAGACATGCAGAGCCTTTCTTCATCTCCAAAAATGCTTTCCCAACGAAGCCTCTCGAGTCATTCAATGTTCCTTATTCCTTGGGGTGCCTCTGCAAGCCGATGACTCCAAAGCAAAAGTATCTCATATCACCAGGGTAGAAAGCAAGAGTATCTCATATCATGCGTTCCCCCTGTCCTTTCCTTTGTCCTTGTTCTTACCTACAAAGACAAGGATAAAGAAAACAATATGCCGAAACTTCCACTCAAGATTGGGTAAGGAACTGACTGCTTGGAACCCTTCCCTGATTGCCTACCTAGCACTGCTCTCGAGGACTCGTCTCCCACTGCTGCTGTACTTCCAAATAAGCTACCACATCTGCCTGAAGAATAGATAAGGCAAGTGAAAATGATACCTTGCAGCATGTGGAGACAACGTACAGAAGGAACAAGCAGAGAAGAATGCGGTCTGCACAGTCAACTCAGCAGAAAGAGTCCGAACTGAGGAACTCGAGAAGCTGCCATATCTGCCTGAAGAAACAAGCAGAGAAGAATGCAGCATGCACAGTCAACTTAGCAGAAAGAGTCTGAGATGAAGAACTCGAGAAGATGCCGCATCTGCCTGAGGACGGTGAACTTGTTTTGACCCTCAAATTCTTGGGTCAACTTACTAGGCGTTGTGGGCTGTACGTGCCGATTCACCACCCTTGAATCAAATCCTTAAAGATCAAGTCACCAACTGGAAGAAGAGCCCATCAATCTTGAAGATCATACCGTTGACCAAACTGCTCAGGTGTGAATTAGAAAGATTGAACAAAGCAACAAGTCGTCACCTTCACCTCGTGCCTGCTTGCCATGTGTTCGAGTCAGCCTTTGAGAATCAAGCCTCAACGGCCCTTGAAGAAGCTTCCAGCCAAATTCAAAATCAAGCCTCGACGGCCCTGGAAGAAATCACAAGTCCGATTCAAGATTAAGTGTCTACCACCCTTGAATCAAAACCTAGTTCAAGAATAAGCTGTGGAAAATCAACAATTGGAGGAATCCAGAAAATCCTTCAACCCAGTTCAAGATCAAAGCTGTGGAAAGTCAACAAGCGCAACAAAATACGTGTCGATTCACTCACTACCAAAGCCAAAGATCATCTGCCACATGAAGCTCCTTGTGGTCCAATTTCAACCTTCAAGATCAAGCCTCGACGGCCCTTGAAGAAATTTCAAACGAAAGTTCAAGAACAAGCCTCAACGGCCCTTGAAGAAATCTTAAGCCCAATTCAAGATCAAGCCTCGACGGCCCTTGGATCGACATCTACAGTAAGGGACTTCAAAACGCATCTCATACACGCGACAAGCACATGTACACGACGCGACTTGAAGTGGGGGCATTTGTAGACATCGAAATTTCGGTAAATAAATGTTGACCGATAAATCAAAGTGTCAACGCTCATGTATTACATAAATTTTACACGTAGCGTGTGACTCAACGAAAATTGAAATGAGTTGGAAAAGTCATCAAATAGGACACGTGTCAACACCTGGCAGAAACGACTTATTTCATCTGGAATATTATATTCAAAATTAGGCCTTGGAAATTTCTATAAATACAAGCCCATTTCATTCATTTGGGGGAACCAATTCATATTACACCTTAAAGCTCTGAAGCTCTGAAACTCCGAAGCTCTCAAGCATCCAGGTTCCCGAAGAATCAAGAAACCCCTTTTCGTTCTTCATCAAATCCACCTTCAAGATCAAGCCCCGACGGCCCTTGAAGAAAGTGTTCTTCGTTCTTCGTTCATCGTTCTTCCAAGATCAAGCCCCGACGACCCTTGGATCAACCATCCACCAATTCAAGATCAAGCCCCGACGGCCCTTGAAGAAAGCATCATCGTTCATCATCCGTTCATCCAAGATCAAGCCCCAACGGCCCTTTGGATTAACAACGTCGACAAATCCACACATCCAACCGTTCTTCAAGATCAAGCCCAAAAGCCCTTGAAGATCCGTTCATCACTGTTCTTCAAGATCAAGCCCAAAAGCCCTTGAAGATCCGTTAATCACTGTTCTTCAAGATCAAACCCAAAAGCCCTTGGAGATCCGTTCATCACTGTTCTTCAAAGATCAAGCCCAAAAGCCCATTTGAAGATCCGCTCAAATCCACCTTCAAGATCAAGTCCACGGCCCTTGAAGAACGTTCATCGTTAGATCAAGCCCAACGGCCCTTTGGATCAATCACACATCCTCAAATACACACCTTACGGAGATCGAATCAGAGGATCAAAATAGAGAGAGATTGTAACCCAAAATCATCAAATACAAATATTTGTTTGTGCACGTCGTTTCTTGTCTCTTTCGTTTCAGGAATTTTCCGTGTTCACAGTTACATCTAGCTAAATTTTTATACCCCCTATGCTAATAATTAGAACTTTAACCTTGTGTTGAGATCTACGGGTCAAACGACAGTCTCAAGTAGACAATTTCTACAAAACCAGACCGTACCCCTCCTGAGAGGTACGGTGTCGAAATACGTTGCGGTCCAAATCTATCCATACGCCATGGGCCTTGCCAATTTGCTGGGTTGGGCTTCATGCTTGTAATTGTACCCTGTATTGGGCTTTGCCATGGGCATTTTCTCCGATTATTCGTGGTATAGTCGTAAATCAGTTGGATTACCATTCTCCATTATTAGTTATGGAGTGAAGATAATTTACTTGCTTAGTGTGAAACCTAAGGATTTTGATTAGATTTATCTCTAGTGAGATGATTCACCGTCGTCTTACTAAAACTCTCCAATCACCATTAGCAAGTGTGACCATACGCTCTGCTATAAAACAAATATTTTTTTTTTGTCTACAAGTGTAAGTAGATATTAAAAGGGGTTCCCTCCTCCTGCACGTCTTCTGATACACATTGATCAGAAACACCGAGCTCAGGTGCGTTAATGAATTCCTCACGCTTTACGTTTCTCATTATTTTTCCGATTAGTGTTTAAATTGTGTGAAGATTATGTATTTGATCAATTTCTGTGATGGAATTGGGAATTGGAAAGTCGGAAGATTAGATTGTGAGATTCTGGTTGGAATCTGGATTAATTGGACTAATTAGTCTTTTAATTTCATGAAATTCGTAAGATTTTCGGAGAAGATGAGTTCTGGTGGATACGCCGTCGAAGTTACGGGTCTGTCCCCAAAAGCAACGGAGAAAGACGTCTACGATTTCTTCGCCTTCTCTGGTTCCATCGACCATGTCGAAATCGTCAGGTTTCGTGGTGTTTTTAGCATTTTGAATATTTTTTTTGTCTTAAATTTTTTTTTTGGGATATTAATTTGTTGTTAATCTGGGGAAATTCAGGTCGGGTGATTGTGCATGCACTGCCTATGTGACGTTCAAAGATTCGTATTCTCAGGGGACTGCTTGCTTGCTCAGTGTGAGTGTTTCTTCGACTCGTCGCAACTGATCATTCATGTGCTCGCTTCCTATATTTCGTGATCAACTTCTGATTAATGCACTGTGCATATAAACATAGTCGTAGTTGCTCCGTGTTGGCCTAGACCGATGAATATAGCGGTGCTTAAAGCTCGTTTATGCCGGCTGTCCCGTTAAAATTTGTGTAAAACTTGCCAAATGCTTTCGACAATATATTTGTGCTTATATACATAGCAAGAGATAGATACTTTGACAGAAGAATGGTAATTATACTAAACAATTCAGTGATGGAACTTTGATGGTATCCAATATAGCCTAAGATTTCGAAATACCGGGCTCAACTGGTGACCTTAACTAAATAAGTTGTTGCTTGGATGAATGGGCTTCCGTGTTATCATAGTGTCCTTATAGCCGGAGCTTGGTTATATCACATCCCGACCACCTCCTGAAACATTTACTTAAAGCTGTATTTATCATTATGGTTTGGTTATATGGTTTATCTTGTTTACTAGTCCTTTATTAACTTAAACCTGTCTGTGCTCGTATGTGGCTTCTTACTGATGCCTAGATGATGACGCTTGTGCGGTTTCTTATGATCTTTCTCGCCGATGATTTGTGAGCGTTAATTCATGTTTCCCCCTTAAAATCTTATTGTCTCAGGGTGCTACAATAATAGATCAAGCTGTGTGCATAACGCGTTGGGGGCACTATCAAGATGAATTTGATTTTTGGAACAGGCCTCGGCACGAAGATGAAACTTATTCAACCGTATGTATATTTTGTTTCTTTCTACCGCTCAAATATTTGGTTTCTCGTTTGTACATTTTCGCACACACGCACAATACTGTTGTACTGAAAAAGGTTTGCAAGAGTAAGCGATCAGTATTTCTTGGCAGCGTCCACAGGGAAGCTGGAACATTCCTAGTGCCGGAGAAGTGGTGAGTGGGGCTCCGGAAGTAGTCTTGACCATGTTGGCCAGGGGCTTTGTGCTCGGAAAAGATGCATTAACCAAGGCAAAAGCATTGGACGAGTCTAACCAAGTCTCGGCAAGTGCAGCAGCTAGGGTGACTGAACTGAACCAGAGATTTGGCGTCACCGATAAAATTCATGCAGGGGTTGGAGCTGTTAAGTCTGTAAATGAGAGGTATCATGTGTCAGAGATCACCAAATCAGCAATATCAGAGACAGGAAGAAAATTAGTGAACAGTAGCTACTTTTCTAACGGAGCTCTTTGGGTGTCGGGTGCTCTAAACCGAGCAGCTAAAGCTGCTGCTGATATGGGAAATCATAATGCTAGGCAGTGAGGTATTTGATAAAATCGTATACTCTTGTTTTGTTCGTATATAGAACAGAATACTGTAGCCATTTTGTACTTTCGATACCTTGGCGTTAGTATAAATAATGCTTTCTGTACATATTCATAACCCCGAAGAACATTACAAAGTGGAGAAATGAAGCGAATAATTATTTACAAACGATGAAGGAAAACATTATTAACATCCATTTGGGTTTACGAACCAGTTGTACTTAGCATCTAAAGTGAGAAGAATTAGGATGGGCGGTGTTTTGCCAATGAACTGAAAGTATTGGGTAGAATCCAAGCCCTCTGGCCTGCGACGGCCCTTGGCCTTGTATTTATCTACAGAACCGTCAGGGTTTCTTTTAATACGAACTGCCTGGTTGTTGCAAGGCATTGAACTCTTCTTGCATTGCGGTCTTCCATGGAGGTTGGTTGTAGCAGAGAAGGCTTTTGGCTTGAAGATTGGTCGATTAAGTAGACGATAAGGAGAAGGAGAAGCAGCAGAAGGAGAAGAAAATAACTTTGGTCTGGAGATTGTTCGATTAGGCCGAGAAGGAGAAGAAGCAGATCGAGAAGTTGGAGCATGATTAGGAGCATGATTAGGAGGATTAACAGAATCAGAACAAGTAGCAGCAGCAGTAGTACGAGCATTTGTAGGATTAGTTGCATCATCAGTAGGAGCAATCCTAGGATTAGTTTCAGAAGAGGGAGCATTAGGGTTAAGAGAGGAGAGAGAGGAGGTAGGAGATCTGAAAGAAGCTGGATTATCAATTCTAAGAGCATTGCAAGTGGATCGTCATCATCAAGATCAAGGCTCGAATAGCCTTTCTCGTGAAGGAAATAGCCAAAAACACACATCATTTGTTTGGGATTACAAATTCTCGACCTACTGGACTTGATATAGCACGACTACACATCATCAAAATACTGATTTCTAACTTGACTAAACACATGTCGTTACGTAAATAACATTTATTTGGCAACATACCATAGGCATGAGGCCATAGCATTGTTTATCAAATTGAATTTCCAGGTCACACACTTTGAATTTCATGAGTACAAACAAGTGTGGACTGTCGTGTAAATTTGACTCAACTTCCAATCAATGCGAATCTGACGGTCCAGATTCAAAGTTATCTTTACGTATGGGCTTTATATTAAAAATATACAATTCCACATGTTTAAGTCCGAATCACGCGATAGGCCCACACCGTAGCTTTCACTGGGCCTTTTAAAGTTGGCGGGGGCCCATAAAGCTGATAAACCGAAAGCAGGCGCCGAAGTAGGGAGTCCTCATGGTGCTGCGGTGCACGCTAAATCTGCCACCGAATTGCGATCAGACTCTTCGCTCGCGCACCCGCCCAAATTTGATCCTTCGCAGTTCTGACGCCGGAATCCGATCTACATGCAAAAACCTTGATCCGCACCGTTTTTCCGTTTAATGCGCGGGAAATTGAGCTTCTGGCTCGCGGCCGTTACTCAGTGAGTGAAACCGAGTCGCCATGGCGGGGAGGACGGACTCGGAGTCCATCCGGGTGCCGTACAGGAACCTGAGGAGGGAGGCGGAAGTGGAAATGATGGGGACGGACGAGCCTCATCATCGTATCGACCTCAATTCGTCTACGTCTTCCTCCCCTAGGGTTCCAAATGGGGGCGGCGGCGGCCTCTCGCCGTCCGGTCAGCCCGGACACAAACACAATACTCTTTTGACGCTTATTCTGAGCTGCACGGTCGCCGCCGGCGTACAGTTCGGTTGGGCGTTGCAGCTTTCGCTTTTAACTCCCTATATACAGGTTAGATTTTGAATCTGTTGCATGTCAAGAATCAATTTTTATGTATTGTTGTGTAATTTACTGTATAATATCTACCATTTAGTAGATTACTGCATGTCAAGAATAAATTTTTATGTATTGTTGTGTAATTTACTGTATAATATCTACCATTTAGTAGATTACTGTATAGTTTTAATTTCAAATTCTGTAGTTTGAATCACACTGCTTAAGATTGTAGACTAATTTATTTTTCTGTTAATGTAATGCGTGAACATGAAATATTTTCGCAATCTTCGATTGGTACATTCTGCTGTGGAAAATGAAAAGGAAGATGATAGTGTAGTGTATTCCGAATATGGAATGCAATCTTACTGTTAATATGGAAAGCGGTTGTTGATTAACCCGAACTGCATTAGTTATCACTTTTTCTTTTTTAATCTTCGCAATTCATATCGTTTCTTGATCTTCATATTGCTATACAAATGCCTGTGCTAATTTTGGATTATTGAAAGCTTGTTTGGTTAATATCCACTGTTTGAATTTTTTATGCAGACGCTCGGAATAGGGCATGCATTTTCTTCATTTATTTGGCTTTGCGGCCCTATTACAGGCCTTGTGGTAAGTGACGGCAGCTAGTTTCCAGCAATTTTCAACAATTTTGATTGTAACATATATGTTGTAACCTTTATAATCGTGTTGGTCTATTTGATGGGGGCACAAACATATCTCCTAATGGGGTGATTTTATTCTAGCCTACTGTTGGTGCATGCGCCATCACGATTATTTTGGCTACTGGGATATATGCTGGGAGGGTTAGGGTTGAAGCTATCTGGATATTTTTTAAATATTTTCTTTCCTTAAGTTATCTCAACTTTTATTTTCTTCAGGTTCAACCTTGTGTTGGTATTTGGAGTGACAAATGCTCTTTAAAATTGGGAAGAAGGCGCCCCTTCATTCTTGCAGGATCTCTCATGATTTCAGTTTCCGTAAGTGCGGAGAGTTTTTATTTTTGTACTTTACCATTATATCTTAGATTAATTGGTGCATACCTTTTTTTTGCTAAACTAAGTCTTGTAATTTAGGTGGTGTTAATCGGGTTTTCTGCAGACGTTGGATATTTATTAGGAGATACAAAGGAGCATTGCAGGTTTTTGTTGCCTTCTGTTGATTCTTTGTGTTTTATATTATAAAATCTCATGAACTGTTAGCTAAATCATTTGAGCCAATGCAGCACATTCAAAGGTACCCGGACAAGGGCAGCTTTTGCCTTTATTATTGGATTTTGGTTGCTGGATCTTGCCAACAATACAGTGCAGGTAATGGTTCTAAGGCTATCAGTTTGTGCGATTCGATCACAATGTAAAACAGATTACACTGTAGTTTCCTAATGAAAAAACAAATATCAAACTTTTAGTATAATGCTACTCATGTCTCAAAATAAAGTGTAACTCGTAATTTTTGTAGGGACCAGCTCGTGCTCTTCTGGCTGATCTAGCAGGTGACTTTCGCCCCAAACTATCATAGAACTAGTTACATTTATGTTAAATTTTTATTTATTTATTTTTTATAAAATTTAAAGTATGTAATACTTTGTCTAAACATAATATGTTGTGTCACAACTATATTCTAGGCCCCGAGCAACGCAATACTGCAAATGCTGTGTTTTGCTCATGGATGGCCTTTGGTAACATCCTAGGATTTTCTGCTGGTGCAAGTGGAAATTGGCACAGGTGAAACTCCTCAAATATGTTTTTTTTGCTTTTTTTATGGGATATTTTTGTGCAGTGGCATGTGTTTGCATAGGACTTTAAAGTCCTTGTATATACTTCTCATCACCCTTACACTAAACCCTTTTTATGCCATCTGAACCTAATCAAACTTAGTTTGCAATCACTGAATTCTGCTCTTTTTTTCCCACATAATATAGACTTATTGTTTGCATCTCAAATTCTAGGGGCGGTTTCTTTGTCTGACAATTTTGTTTCTTGGCAGATGGTTTCCTTTCTTGTTGAGTAGAGCTTGCTGTGAAGCCTGTGGAAATCTTAAAGCAGCATTTCTTATTGCAGTGGTGAGTTACCAGCATGCACGGAAGTGCATGTATTTATGAAGTCATGTTCTACTGTTTGAATTATACTAATTTCTTTTGGGTGCTTAATGATTGACAATTCTATCAGCAAACCTGCTTCTATCTCAATAATGCAGCTTGAAATCCATGAATTGTACTATCTATTTCTATGACTTCTTTCCTGATTTGCTACATATTTTTATTAGCTCAATCATGAATGGAAGATTCCGATTAACTACTGCCTACTTGCAGTTTGCTTGTTATGCTGAACTAAATTGCGTAGCCACTAATCATTGTTTCACTGGATGGTGTATTTCTTATAAGATGGCCCCAGATTATGATATTTTTCAATGTCTGGGACAAGTAATAAAAGTTTTGGCTGGTCTTGTCAATGTGATATATATTGAGTTTATTAACTGAGGTAGGTATGATATGCTTACATCAAGTGTATAGTTGGGTGGTTAAAGAAATCATATCGATCTATTTATTAAGTTTCTGTTCCCTTTTTTTTGGGAATTTAAGGCATAGAGTTGTTCATGAGTTCATTTCATTTTCAAATGAGAACTTCTAGTGTTGCAATTTGGTGCTGAGGCATGTGGTGTATTGTACTCTGTACAACTCTAGATAATAAGTTTGTTATGTGTGCAGATCTTTCTCACTTTGTGTACACTTGTTACCTTATATTTTGCTGAGGAGGTTCCACTCACTATGTATCAGCAGAATCCTTTATCAGATTCTGCTCCTTTATTGGATGATCCCCAACTAAATCCCCAACAAAGTCGTCTTGAGCTTTCGAAGTTAAAGCGTGATAAACAAGTTATTGATAATGCAAATGGAAGCAGAACTGACTATGAAAGGGATAAGAATCTAAAGGAGGCCATCTCAAAAGTTGAGGAAGATAAGAATGGTGATTTTAATGATGGACCTGGAGCAGTGTTAGTCAATCTATTGACCAGTTTAAGGCATTTACCACCAGCGATGCATTCAGTGCTAATTGTTATGGCTCTTACATGGGTATGTGACACTGTTATTTTGCACAAGCTTTTCCATTTCAGTGCTAATTGTTATGGCTCTTACATGGGTATGTGGCACTGTTATTTTGCATGAGCTTTTCCGTCTCACCCTTTTTAATAGCATTTTTGCTTATTTCTGTTTTCTCATATTTGGTACCATTAGAATTTGTGTTTGTTGCCATTACGAAGTTCTGTTTTGAACTTATCTTCATTTCAATTCTTACATGCAGTTATCCTGGTTTCCATTCTTTCTTTTTGATACGGATTGGATGGGTAGGGAAGTATATCATGGGGATCCGAATGGGAACTCAGCCAAAGGACAAGCTTATGATCAGGGTGTCAGAGAAGGTGCATTCGGTCTATTATTGAATTCAGTAAGAACTCAAAATTGAGAACCAATACTTGATTTCCAAAATTTGTCATATGTAATTCAAATACTATCAAGCAACCTTTAATTTAAGCTTCTCTTTTTCTGGGGCGTAGGTTGTTCTTGGCATCAGTTCTTTCCTAATTGAGCCAATGTGTCAGCAGATGGGTGCAAGACTAGTGTGGGCAATGAGTAATTTTATTGTGTTTGCCTGCATGGCAGGCACCGCTATCATAAGTTTGATATCCGTTGGAGAGTATTCTAAAGGGATTGAACATGTAATTGGTGGGAATCAAAATATCAGGATTGCTTCCCTGATTGTTTTTGCTCTTCTTGGCTTCCCTCTTGCTGTGAGTATTAGTGTTCCTGTAGAAAATGTCCATTTTCTACCTACCCCTAAGTATGCAAAGCGCTGAGTATGTTCTGTGTTGCAGATTACCTACAGCGTTCCCTTTTCTGTTACAGCAGAGTTGACTGCTGACGCAGGTGGTGGCCAAGGTTTGTGTGTTTTTTTCCTGAATCTAGCAACTTATTTCTGTTCTTACTGAACTTGGTGATTTGAATTCTCACGCATTTTTACTATTGTGCAGGATTGGCTATTGGAGTTTTGAATCTTGCAATTGTTGTTCCACAGGTATTTAGCATGCACTATTCCTGTTCTATCACTTGTTTAGCTCAATTATGTAATGCTGCAGGCTGTTGTCTGTTGGATCTTTTTTTTTTCATGTGATACAATTCACCGTCACTGTGCTTGGTATACATGCATATATATATATACGTTTTCGTTCTCTCCGATCCCTTTTTACTTACTTTCTCATGGTAAGATTTCAGAACCAGGCTTCTTATTTCATATGCAAAATTTTGACCTGATCATGGACCAGGTTTGGCCTTGGAGAGTGCCAAATTCTAGATAGGCCCAGCCTGAACCCGACAAAAGTGAAGTAGAAGTTCGGAGCAAGGTGAAGCCTATGATCAGGTCTAGTAGTGTGGCGGTGTAACCTGGGTCCTGATATCTGCATTTGGATAAACCTGTTTCTTATTCCTGTCCCTCCCGTTTCATGGACTGACCGTTCATAACTTTTTTATTTAGAACTTTTTCTTCTTCAAGTTTGGTAGTGCTGATTTCATGTTCCTCGTTGATATTGCGTAGATGATTGTGTCTCTTGGTGCGGGGCCATGGGATGCTTTATTTGGGGGAGGAAATATACCTGCCTTTGTTTTGGCCTCCTTCGCTGCCCTTGCTGGTGGCATCATCGCAGCTCGCAGACTACCAAATCTATCGAGTTCTTTCAATTCAACAGGTTTTCATTTTGGGTAATGACAGAAGTAGTTCACCCGATCGGCTAATGACAGAAGCAGATGATGACCACCCCGCGTACGATTCAACCATGCATGAGCATTTGCTCTCCAAGGGATTGCTCTGGCTCTGGCGCTGGAATTATGCGTACGTATTACACTTACCAACCGAATTACCCATTCCGTAAATTCATTCATTTTTTTTTTGCCTCACTTCTTGTGCAGAGTGTATGTTGTCAGGTACATTGAAAAGGATAATACATACATGCATATAATGTCAATGCCGCTCTCGGAAAATTGTTCACTTCCTCCTCATCCGATTAACATTTTACGATTGGATATGTATATATTTCATAAGACTTTTGTTTTTGCCTTGTATAAAGCAGCAAGTATGTTGTGGCCGGGTTCCGGCAAGCGTGACCTGAAGTGGCCGGTGGCTACCACTACTTTCCCATTCCCGGTAACCCGAATTTGATGGAAGTAAACGTTATTTTGATTAAAAGTTCATGATAATATACAATCAAGAGACACGAGTAAATGAGTTTATATGATGTTGATGGAGGTTAATTGGTGGGTTTGTATTAGTCTAATCATCCTTTATTTCCTTTTCAAGATCCTCTCAGTCTCATGCTGTACAGATCACTAGATGCTTTTTTTTTTTTCATTTGGTAAAGATCACTAGGTTGTAATGCTAGTCTGTCATCTCAATCTCAAACCGATCCACCAAAAGTTTCCCCTAATTAAGAATGCATTAGTCGTATTAATTATAATTAATTAGCAGGTAAACCTAGTTAGGGTTGTTAGGGGCAATGCATGCCTGCATGACTGGGCTTGCAATTGCTAAGATTAAAAAGTACTAAATAAAGATGTGTGCCACGTCCATGCTCTGCCTAGTACCGTCTCACATCGGCATCAGGCAACCAACGAAATGGACGGCTCAGATGAATCACTGTCCCCACCTCAATCCCTAGATCAGAAAAAGACTGGGAGCCACCTAACACGTTTGATGTAATTCTAGTTTTTGTAATTGGAAAGAGATCCTCTCTAGCTCTTTCTTCAAAGTTCGCAGATCAAGTAATTTGGGTTTGTGAAATTTGATTTAACGGTAAAAAATTATTACAATCTTTAGGGGCCTGGATTTCAAGGACCGTTATATCAAATTTCAAGAGTTCAGATCATTTGATCCGCAAATTTTGAAGGAAAGAGAATGATCTCCTTCCTTTGTAATTTTATCAAATTGATGACGTGTCAAAGTGCGAGACTTAATTTTTGAGCTAAGCATGGTAGTTGAGGAATCAGTATGCGTATCTCCTCTGCCCAAAAAGCAAATCCCAGAAAAATATAACAATTAGATTCAACAAATAAAAGAAAAGGATAAAAGGGAACATTTCTGCTTTATCATCATAAATTATGATGTACGTTCATTATATACTTAATTATTTGTGTCTTTTCACTTAAATTTGATTAATTTTTTAAAATAAAAAAGATAACATTTAATGTGAAAATTAATTAGAATTAAGTAAAAAAATGTATAGATGATTAAAAATATGATGAGCATATACCATAATTATGGTAGCAAGTAAAAATGCTCTCGAAATAAAATATTGTAATTTCTAAAGAAGGATACATATGCATGTACACAGAGAGAGAGAGAGAGAGAGAGAGAGAGAGAGAGAGAGAGAGAGAGGAGTGACGTCAAGCAATGGAAGAGAAGGCCACATGAAGAGAGCAGAATCCTATGAGCGCATGTGGAGAGGAGAAGATTCAGCAATTTCTTTATTCCAAAAACACTCGCCCAGTTGTTACTTCCTTTTCTCTTTCTTTTTTTTCCTTCTAATTTCTCTAATTTTCTATGAATTTTAATAAAATAAAGAAAAACAAAACAGATAGATATAGGTAATATTATTCAGGTACTAAATTAAGGAATTTGGGAACATGCATGGATATGATATCCACCCCATTCCATTGGATTTGTGGGCACACAGGCACAGCACACCCCCACTGCAACTACTGCACAACTCAATTCTAATCCAGGCATGTGATTTAGCAGCCTACACTCTCGTCTTTGCCAAATATTAAACCAACTGTTTATGTTATTTAATGTTACTATTGGCACTTCATGTCCCATCATCACTATTATTCTACACTATATATGCTCTTTCAAATCTTCGATCAGGCAGCCTGACACCTGGATGCTCCGGCCAACCCCTTGTATTTGAGCATCTATGCATCAACGACTCACAATTATTACGATGACTGGGTCTACTTTCAAAAACAAGTTCCATCCACTTGAAATAGATATGTTAGGCCTTGACAATCTAGCCCCATCTCCATGCATGTAATAAACTCTAGTGTTTTATTAATTACTAGATTAGTTAAAGATTTGATAAGTACATCTTTTCCTTAAGGAAAAGATGGGTTATATGATTTTATCAGTGTATCATATCATGCATGCTAAGTTGCTAACAAGAAATTAAGAAGCGGTACTTTAATCAAATTAAATGACGTCCGATCAGATAAATGTCAATTGGTTCAAATCGTATATCACTATGCATGGATGGGTACTTTAGTTATTTCACGGTTCCCTCTTGCTTCACCTTCTTTCATTTCTGTGGTTTTTTCTGTTGTCGTCAATAATTTGAGTTTTTATGTTAAGGAAGCGAGCTTCCCAACATATAGAATTTATGATAAAATGAGAAAAAGAACAGAAGATGAATAGAAACAGGTAATAAGCTAAGGGAACCCTTTTTATTCGGAGCAATTTACATGACACAAGTGTGTTGAAGAATGTAATATAGTATATATTACAATAAGTGATTTTGTTTCAAATTAGTTTAAGACTGTTGTGAGAAAACCTCACATATATTGGGCTATCATGTAGCTAACTTAAGAATGGTACGGTGATTGGTCCATTAGTAACGAACCGCTAGTTCTTTTTGAAATATTGACTGCACCGCCATTGTGATGTCTCATACCATGAAATCCTTCTTGTAAAGGGCTATGCTTTCCTTGCCCCCTCTCTTTGTTATCCTTTCCAGCTGATACGCTAGTTGCCGATTCCTTTTAATGCACAGAAAGAGCAACGCAGCTCCATTTTCCAGTATTAATTAACTTTGTACAAGTCCTTTCACCCCTTTACGTACACTTGGAGTTTGACAAAATTATGTAAAGAATCTAGTCCCACATCTTAAATTTCCATGCATGCAGCCGCGTGCTTGCTGCCGCCGAGTCCCACACACACTATTTAGCACCTGGGTAATTTTCGATCTGTACGAGTTAACTTGTACGTGTCAAGGTGAAAAAGAGGTGAAAAATGATCAAGAGTAAAAAGTTGTAAAGTTTTTCGGGATCCTCTCCGGATCCCTTCCTCCTAATCCATCAAATTAGGGGATCGTGCTGTTGAAATTTGATCTAACGGCTGAAGTTATTATAACTTTTAAAGTGGTTCCCTGTTTGTAACCGTTGGATCAAATTTCAACGGTACGGATTTCCTGATTTGATGGATTAGAAAGAAGGGATCTGGAGGATCCCTTTCCAAGTTTTCCTACCATAAATTAAAACAACTGGTGGTCGTATGAATACTACAGTTACTTTACGTAATTATTAACTATATAGTATGCACAGATATATAAAGATGATGTTGAAAGTTTCCAATTGAAGGGGTGGACTGTGGAGGGATGATGACATATCCCATATGGAAATTGAGGTGGTGTAACAGAACAAATCAAGAGAGATGAACAGTGGTGAGATATATATAGATAGAGAGAGTTGATATATATCTGTATATATACATATGTAAGTATATGCATGCATATGGGGGTATATACTAAGATTATGATGGGTGCACAAAGACAAAACTGACCAGCTCTTGGCCCTAGTAGTAGGGTTTACGACAACAACCTTTCGTTTTCACTTTCAATACGTACTGTTTCCCCTTCACTCGAATTCACAGCGGCGTGCAGGGGAGAGAGAGAGAGAGAGAGAGAGTTGAGGTGAGGAGTGAGCAGTGAGCAGTGTTAGCAGCGGGAGAGCTTCGTCCTAACCCACGATACCTGTTGGTGGGTTAGGTAGCAAACCCTGCCCCCCTCTTTGGACCCCATCCCCTTCATTCCTGCCTCCCCTCCCTCTCTCTCTCTCGCTCTCGCCAACTCATTTCCTTTTTTTTATCCTCAAGTAATTGGTTTGATCATTTTTTTTACATAACTGAAATCATCAATCAAATATATGCTTTATTCTTTTTTCTGATGAAACCCAAAGTCCTTTCACTTTTTCTAGGACGCCCAAGCTCAATCCATCCCAACAATGTCTTTTGAGTCCAAAAAGAGGGACATTTCTTTTTCTCTCCAAAGTCACCCACTTGACATTGTCCAGCATAGACATGAACCACCTGCGTTTTCCCTTTAATTCACAATCGAAACAAAGCTAGTTTAAAAGTTTCCATTCCCCCTTGTAAAAATAATCTTGAAGACATTTTTCTTCTTTTTTATTTTTGACAAAGCGATATTTGAAACTTACTTTCATTTATTAAGAGTGGTGAAATTTGAATTTAGGTGTAACGATGGGCATATTGCCCTGATTATCAATATTTGACCTAATGCATATCAAGAACACACACACACACACATGCATGCCTTTTGTCAATCCCTCTTACATTTTCCCACTCATATTCATAGTGACTTAACAACTCTACTCCCACAGCTAACTCTCTGGTAAAGTGTGACGGACAAAAGAAAGACCAAAAAGTCTATATTGCTTGTAATTGAAAAAAGAAAAGAAAAGTCATAGGTAGGAGAACTCTCATATAAAAAGAGGGAAATCACATCCTATGACTATGAGGCTGTCTCAAGGAGGTGGGAAACAATAAAAACCTCAAAATTTGGGCCCATATCTCTTCAAGGAATGTATTTTGGGTGTGAAAATTTTGGGATTTTGAGTTTGAGGGTGAGAATCTGGGACTGCAACCCACCCCGGATGGATAAGGAAAGCAAGTGGCGGCATGACCCCCAACTTGCTTCTACAACACATGAAGAGGGGAAAGGCGGGTCTCGAGCAGCAGATGCAACAGGGCAGACTAATTGTCTACGGGCGAATGCACCAGCAGTAGCCTTTTTACGACTGGGATTGGTGCGTTCCTAGGTTATGACCTAGTGTGGCGCGCCATACCCATTAGTTTCCAACATGTCCTTCTTGTGTTGCCCAGACTTTTTTATCGTTGCAATCCAAAGGCCAATTTTGAATATTTTTCTTCAATTGTTATTTTTTCAAATCCAATGGCTCAAATCTAATTTAAGCAATTTTAACGGTAAAGAAAAAAATTCAATGACTCAAATTTAAATAACGGTCAAATTGATATTATTAATTAATCCAAATCAGATACAACACCAAAACTCTTTTAAAACTTTATAAATACCCATACATTTGTTCACTTATCCATAAAATATAAAAAAATCAATTTTCTCATATTTCACCACCAAATTTGTTCAATCATTCAATTCTCCATTCAAATTTATCTCTTATGGTAGACAGAGAGCGCTAGAAATGCCAATTGGCTTCCTAGTGAAGATGTCGCCTTATGCTTAGCTTGGGTGTCGATTGCCGAAGACGGTTTTGTTGGTTGCTTTTAAACAATTGATACGATGTGGGGGCGTATTTACAAAAAGTTTCTCACTAACAATCTAGGCACTATAGGGGAAAACCTCGAATACAAGGATGATGTAAACCTCGCTTCAAAACTCTCAACCAACAATGTCACTCTATGGAGTTCACCTTTAAGTGTTGTACATCGTAATCCAGCAAGTGGTAGCAATGTAGAATATACGGTAAATTCACATATTTAAATGTTACAGTTTTAATTGTGTTAATATTTTTCATCTGATTAACTTTCCTTTACTATATGCGTAAGGGTGGAAAGCACACCGATTTTTTGAAGCTGGAAATAAATCATGCAACCACGCAAAATTCAAGTTGCAATGTTTGGGAGGTTCTAAAAATTCTCCAAAGTGGGTTAAGCTTGGGGGGCAACGAACAAAGTCTTCTCACAGTTCCACATATGGTGTGGATTGGGGGAAGAGGTCGAGCTAGCTGTAACGCCACTCCCACGGCTAGATGGATGCGATAAATAGAAAGAAGACGAGAAAAAAAGGGAAAAAAAAATGATGAGTCTTTTTTTATTCAACAATCTGGTGAGTACTTGTGTTTAGTTTAATAAGGAGTAAAGATGAGGGCATGGATGGAGCCAATGAAGGTTTATTGGGGGCAGATGCCCCCATTCAAGTAATTCGTTTGTTTAGTTGCTTACTACAATTATATAATATACACAGGTTATCTTTGAACAAAATATATATATATATCTAATATTCAACATACATTCATTATACTTATACTCCATATCAAATATTATATGAGCAATAGTGCTCTTTTTCTATCATTCAAACCGAAAAAACCCTCTCCCGCCTATCATGTACTTATATTTTTCTCATCACTTTTCCACTACTATATTGAAATTTTTGTAACATTGGAATTGTAATACATCATCATTTGAAATCATCCTTAATATCATATTGTATATAATCATACTATAATAAGATTTTCTTAGTTGTTTTCGGTTGACCCTACTAGAAGAAAATTCAGATTTCGTCCCTAGACGAGGGACGACAGAAAAGCGAGGATACGATTGCTTAAAGAAGAAAAAGAAGAGAAATTATCGAGAAGGATCCACTCCAATATACTCCAAGAAAAAAGAGGTATTGGCAAACTAAACAAGATGCAATTATTGCACAAAACTCGTACCCGGATTTGGACACTGCATCCTATAATCCCAGTCCATAGATCTCGGAAAGTGATTAATTAGTGTCTTTGATTGTCGTCTTTAAGTATTCTTGTGCAATCCTTTTGTTGTTCTTGTAATGTTATTAATTTTATGTAATGTCAAGGAATTGTTTGTGTTTACCATCACAATTTTTTTTAAAGAATTTGAATTTTTTTTTTATATCAAAATGTTCGTAAAAATAAAACAACATATATTATACAAAAATTAATTCCAAAACTATTAGCCAAAAAAATTTAACAAAATACAAAAGTTTAATAAATTATAAAGTTGGAGGTGGGAATTATAGGTCTCTTACTATTGAAGAAAAAACTGTCTAACCTCATATGTATAAATAAATGGTTAAAAAATATGGGGCTAAAATTTAAGATTTCTCACTCTTGACTCTTGAATTGGAGATAGCCTAAAAACAATGTATATAACTTAAGAATCATGCACTCTCTCCCCTCCTACAGCTAGCCCTCAAAAAATAATGTGTGTGTGAGTGTATTTATATATATATATATATATATATATGTATATATATATATATATATATATATATATATACATGAATTCCTAGAAGCTGCTGATGAGGTATATAAGCCACCCACTGCATCAATTTCTGCATCCCCTTCCGTTTGAAGAAATTAATATTCCCTTTTGAATATTTCAGCAAAAAATCTATCATTTCCTTCTGTGATAAATCTACAAACCTATCTTTCCTTCACCAACAGTTAGATTCTGTGCCACTCTCTGAACATGACAGCTGCTAGATCATTAAGATTAGTGGCAAAAGCTTGATTAATCATCAAACCATGACTACCAATGGGATGGTCTTCTTCTCTTCAAATTTCATGCTTCAGAACCCCCATGGTCACGATGACCATCAACCTCCCACTTCTCTCAATCCAATGCTGCCTTCCTGCACACCTCAAGATTTCCATGGCACGTCTCTGAAACTTTAACATCAATTCGTTTTTGATCAATCAAGTTCATAAGTAGTAGTGGGCCGCTAATCCGTCTCGCTGGTCTGTCTTTCTGAAATCTTGACGTTAATATTTGTTGTGTTTATGCAGGAGTGGCATCGTTTCTAGGAAAGCGATCGGTGTCGTTTTCGGGGATTGAGTTGGGAGAAGAAGCTCATGGGGAGGATGACTTATCAGATGATGGGTCACAGGTAGGGGAGAAGAAGAGGAGGCTAAACATGGAGCAAGTGAAGACACTTGAAAAGAACTTTGAGTTGGGGAACAAGCTTGAGCCTGAGAGGAAAATGCAGCTGGCCAGGGCTCTTGGTTTGCAGCCAAGACAGATTGCTATATGGTTTCAGAACAGGAGGGCCAGGTGGAAGACAAAGCAGTTGGAGAAAGATTATGATCTCCTCAAGAGACAGTTTGATGCCATCAAAGCTGACAATGATGCTCTCCAATCTCAGAACCAAAAACTTCAAGCTGAGGTTAGTTCAATTCAAATACAGTGATCTATAAAAGTACGCATTAAATCAAATTCTTCTCGTAGTCAAGTTGGTTATAGCAGTTCTGAAACTCTATTTATATAGTTTAAATTATATTAAAATATCGCTCAAATCAAGTTTTGCATACGATTGTGCTCTGGTTCTGTAGAATATGGTTTGGAACTTAATCATCTGCTTTTCATCATAAAGATTTTTGCTTTTTTTACTTTAAAATGATTGTCTCATGATTTTAAGAACCTTTATAACTGTTGATCATTTGGGGTCCCTGAACCAATAATCTCTGGTTACATTAAGTTGCTTTTTCCAAGATAGGTTAAACTTTTTATGCACTGATTAATTGAACATGATTTGGGGCTTAAAAGGGTAATCATCATTCTAGAAGTAGAGATCTTTATTTTTTTCATACATCTTTGAATTGGTCCGGCTACGAAACAAACTTACATTTTTTACTGATCAATTTAATGGGTGCAGATAATGGCATTAAAAAACAGAGAGCCAGCAGAATCCATCAACCTCAACAAAGACACAGAGGGATCCTGCAGCAACAGAAGTGAAAACAATTCCGATATAAAACTGGACATTTCGAGAACGCCGGCGATCGACAGCCCTCCATCTTCTCACCATCATCACCACCATCAAAATCCAACCCTTTTTTCGTCTTCAATAATAAGGCCTGCCCAGCTCTTCCAAAACACATCAAGGTCTGAAGCAATGCAATGCCAGAAGATCGATCAGATGGTCAAAGAAGAAAGCCTGACCAACATGTTCTGTGGCATCGACGATCAGTCTGCAGCAGGGTTTTGGCCTTGGTTGGAACAACATCAATTCAATTGAGCAATGAAATAATCAAGAGGCAAAAAATCCAAATTACCATGTTAATTTCTATCAGTTTTTAATTAAAATATTCCATGCTTTTGGTGACTAGATTAAAGTTAATGGGATGAAAAAAATATCCAAGTGAATTTGAATTGCATGGTAGCTAGTGACTGAGTGTGTCAGCAGCTCCTAGCTAACATGGACTATGAAATAAAAATAAATAAAAAAAAAAGGATTTCTCTCCTCCGCCATTTTGTGTATTTTTTTAGTATATTGTCGATTTTCTCCCTAATTTTCTGTCAAAAAATATTAACATGTTGGTCAATAAATGTTATTCTTATTTGTCCCTTTTACTTTCTCTATATTAAATTTATCAAATAAAATTGGACATTTATAAGTTTAGTGAGAAAATTAACCAAATAAAAGTTCTAGAGTTTTTCTGTACTTTGGAATCATGGCATTGTACTGTCAATGAAAATTTGCCACAAGTGCTGTGAAAAAAAGTCCTTTTGTAATGATTTGCTTGCTGATTTCATCAATCCAGTACAAAACGGAGAACAAAATCTACTACTTTTAAGTTTTTGCTAAAACAAATCTACTTGAAGTGAATTAAAAGAATACATATAGAGAAATTATAGAGAGAGAGAGAGGGAGAGTACTGAGAGGGGGAGAGTATCGAGCACACATTCCAAGAGGGAAATGAAGACAAGGAGATGGAAGAGAGTGGAAGAAAACAGAGTTGGAAAAGGGTCATACTCGTGAAGGGGACGTTGGCAAGTTTAATGTACTGACAATCGAAGGGAATGGACAAAAACCCAACTATGCTCTGTCTCCACCACCATCACCTCTTTCACCACCCACCTATCTCTCTCTCTGTTAAGAAGACAATCTTGGACATGATATCTTGATAAGTTACACGACTCGATTCTTGTACGAATATAAAATTTGACTAAAATACAATTAACATTTTTCTATCAACATTGTGCTAACTAGTAAGATTGTAGCTTTTTTCAGGTTTGAGACAAATAATATGAGTTATTATATTGTTACTTTCATATCCTTGAATTTACGAGTTAACACAATTACGATATGAATATAAACTGGTAAACTTGAGTGCGACTCATTGAAACCATAATGTTAATTTATCGGGAAAAAAGAAGAAGAAAAGAGTAGTGTGTCATGTGAACTCATTGTCACCCACTCTCTAACGTCCCACAAGATCCTTTTTCAACTTGCTTTTAGAAAAATACATCTCCCTTCCCACACTTACCATCTCCTTTTTCTTTTCCATGATGTAATGCTTTACTTCCAAGTTCCAACACATGTCCATTTTCGAACAGTTATTTTCAAGTGACAGGAACACTTTCACTTGTCCTCATCCTCAATTCTGTCTCTTTTTTCCAAGATATTTTGAGCTCAAAAGCAATATCTTTGACCTATATATACAGTCGTTGATGCCTAAAATTGGTTGTAACAGTAAGATTGACCTTATCGATCAAGAGATTGACCATTAGAGAATATATAACTATCTAACATTTTTTGTATTTAATTGTTCTTGGTAATGAAACATTCCATCGTTTCTGTAAAAAAAAAAAGAGCCGGACAATCCTTCTAAACCAGCTTAGCGTGACCGACCAGACTGACAAAGATTACTAGTGCATTAGTATTTACCCTGACATTGCATGCATGTCGATGTTTAGGTCGGACAACACTTTTAAACCAGCTTAGCGTGACTGACCAAGAGTCGTCAAACCTTACGTTGCATGCATGCATGCAGAACGACAGTGCACTCCAGAGCTCAACAGAACATGCTTAACAAGTTTCGGATCAAACACATGAAGATTGTCATCAAAATTCCTAATGTAATCATGAGCATCTCTCAGGATGTAGATTTTAGTTGTTGCTAGCAACTGTCACAACAGAATTAACGGGAGCTATTAGCCACTAATTCATTAAAACTAGCCCGTCATTAAAAGGACAAATCAACAAATTAACATGTCACAGAATCTGCATAACCTTGTCCATAACTGCATATCAAATTAAGTTGACGCAAAATATATTATTTGTATTTTTTAAAATTTGTAATTCGTGGGATCATGTGATGAAGCCATAAATAATTTTTGGCCGCCATGGCTGGAAATTCGGCATTTTGCAGTAGGGGTGGGCACTTAGAACCGAAAACCGAAACCGAAACACGAACCAAATCGAACCGCACCGAACGGTTTGGTTTTGCGGTTTTGAAACGGTTTCGGTTTTGAAACCAAACCGCAACATAGAAAACGGTTTGGTTTCGGTTTTGGCTTTTGAAAACCGCACCGAAACCGAACCGCACCGCAAATATTAATAAACATTTAATTAAATGTCCATATTATATTTCATGTTTTAATTGGTCGTTTGTTAAAATCCATACACTTAGTATGGACTCAACCACACTAGAATATCATCATTCATCACTTTCTTTTGTTCATTAACTTGAAGAACCTTTGTTATTTTATACCATCACACACACATATATGTACAAGGGTGGACTAATCTTGTTATCAAGAGTCGAACAATGATCTACTAAAAGCCACTCATTTGAAGCATGATATCACATATTCTAGTATGAAAATTTCGCTCACGTTTAATGAATTCAAATTTATTCAACTTGTTTTATGAAAAATATTGTAAGGGACACTTTTTTGTTGCACAAACATGTTTTAACATCACAACTACATGCAACATGCTAATTGTTTACATAACAAATGTCATTTTCCTATTACTATTGGGAAATGCTTTTTAATATGTTAAATTGCAAATTGTACATTTTTTCTTAAAAACCAAACCGAAACCGTTTGAAACCGCACCGAACCGAACCAAACGGTTTGATTTCATTTTGGTTTTGGCTTCAAAACCGCACCGAACCAAACCACAAAAACTTGCGGTTTTGGTTTTGGTTTCACTCAAAACCGCACCAAACCGAACCGCGCCCACCCCTATTTTGCAGACACTTTGAGATGCCAACTTATATTACACATATAAATATTGTTAGTGGCAAAATTAACAATTCCAGTTAACAAAAACTAGCTAAGTGGCCACGTGCCTTTGTGGCCTCACATTCACACCTCAACTAAATAAATATACCAAACCAAATTATTTATTTGTTTGAGAATATTAGAGTATTGTTGTTGAACTTCAGTTTAATTAGAGCTTTGGATTTTAAATTAAAAATTTGTGAGTAGTATTTATTGAACTCTTTATTTTGTGAAGCAATAATCTTTTTGGGTCACATTTGGTAAAACTCTCGTCTAAAATAAAATATTTTAAAGAATCAAATAAGAGACGAAAAATTTAATGTAGTTACCCAAAAGGATCATTATTATTTCTCACTATGACAAGTTGAATAACCTATACTCAATATTTAGTTCCAGGGAGCAGATGGCGCTTTACCATAGGCAGAAAACAATAGTGCCTGTCTACCCCCTGATGCATGTTCGATCTCCACAAATGCCATCATTTTGTATATAAAAAAAAAAACATTTAGTTTAAGGCAAAACTTAATTGGATATTGAATGAAAATTCAAGGACCAATTAATACTTAAATTTTCTCCATGTGTTAAGCTAAATATTTGTTATCAGAAGAGAATAAGAGCAACCCAGAAGCATGTTTGCCATTTTTGAGACCAAAACATGTGCAGGGTTATATATGTATTAAAAAATAATTATGCATTATTGCGTTTTAAAATATGTTTGGAAATGCTTTGTGTATCCATTTGTGTTGTGATTTACCATGGATTTGAAGCTCTGTCAACGGGTAACATAATATTTTTGCAATGACTTTTTTGGAAGACGACTTAAATATTCTAATTTCTGGGAGGACTACGTATTACCACTCCACATGGAACAATCATTTTTATCTTATCTCGAAGTTGATCCTAACCATTTGAAAAATCAACAAATTGAAAAATTAAAGAGAGACAAAAGTGAAGTATATATTCAACATATGATTCATATGTTGCTTCCTAGCAAGAAAATTAAGTTTGGGCCTAAGTCTAGTACCGTGATGTTATACAACTTTGGGCTTTTAGTTTGGTCCAACTGCATTTTTAATTTTTAATTTTCGGGCGAGCCCAAATAAGGCTACAAAAAGCGACGTGTCTTGTTCATGTGCAACAATCTATGGTTGATAAACATCATTCTCATTGTTTTAAATCTCATAGTCCAAAGTAAATTGTAGTTATTCACTGTCTTAATTGAACGGTGGAAGAGAAAATACTTTCTTACTAGTATAATAACAAAAGTTAAATGACCTCTTACTCTTGAATTAAGACCAAAGAGTGAGTGACTAAAACTTTTTTAGGAGAACAAGACTAATAAAGCCGTAGAACAACATAAAAACAATAATATATAATAAATGTGATATAATTTGAGTAGTATTTATTGTGTTTTAATTGTGACACATAGGGTCATATATTCGGGTGAGTTTTCGTGTTGGTATTAAAATTTAGATGGTAAAATTTAGAAATTTTAATGATTTATATGTTCGTGGAAGGGAATGGTTTAAATTTAGTCCATTAAACTGAACTTTTACTTCAAAGTTATTTTTTTAATTACTTATGTGTACAATACACACTTAACTCTAACAAAATATTAATATTTAATTTTATATGAGTGATTAAATGGTCTCTAAATGGGGGTAAGGCTAGCCGACATTCACCTCTCCCAGACCCTGCGTAAAGCGGGAGCCTTGTGCACTGGGTACGACCTTTTTTTATTAAATGGTCTCTAAATTGAGTAATTTTTTTAGCATAAATAAATTTTTTAAATGATAATAAAAAAATAAACGATTCTAATTTTAACTTTTATCCAATAAAATGATGTCAAAGCTGTCTCAACTGTAGCCAATAGAAAACCCAGAGAAATATGAAACACACAATTTCAGCTACCAACCCAATCCTTATGCGACACTCCTTCCCCTTCTCTCTATCTTCTTTCTCAAATTTTCTAACTTGTAACTGATAGCCCAATGGCCTCCACCCCAATCCTCTCCCCCACCACAACCACCACCACGTCCTCCTTAGTCCACCACCACCACCAATCTCTACACTTCTCTAAATTACCCTTTCCCAACTCCCTCACCAAACCCAGCACTCTCAATTCCAACAGACCACTTACCAGACTTCACGTGTCCACCCCAACTAACAAACCCAGCAACACCACCGCCACCTCCACCTCCAAGAAACCCACGACGGAGACCATCTTCTTCGACGGCGGAGCTCACTACGGCGACCTGCTGGCCAACCTTATCCTGGGTTTCACTCTTCTCTGGCTGCCCTTGACTTTAGCTGCGGTCTTCAGGGCCTTCTTTTTGAGGTACAGGTTCACCAACCTGCGTGTGACGGTAATCTCGGGACTGACGGGTCAGGACAGGAGCGACTTCTCGTACAAGGTGATCAAGGATGTCCAGGTGGTGCCGCGTTTCATCGGCGAATGGGGTGATATTATCATCACCCTCAAAGACGGCACCAAGGTTGACCTGAGGAGTGTGCCCAAGTTCAGAGAGATTGCCAAGTATTGCCTCTCTTTGGCGGAAAAGCCGGCCGTATTGAAGGAAACGGGAACCAAAGGCTTTTAATTTAATTTAATTATTACAAGGTTTAATTTCATGCAAAAACATTGATGGTGTTTTTTTTCTTGTATAAGAATTCTCAGAGGTATGCTAAATCAATTTTTGTAGATAATTAACTAGTTCTTGCACTTTGAAGATTGAGATTACTATACTGTTAAGAATCTAAATTATCTCTTTCTCGAATTAGTAAAGGTACAATACTTGAACTGATGACTTCGAAATTGAATGATTTCTCTCATATTGTCGACGTTCTCTTCGATAAGGAGAAGAGGAGCATATTTGTTCTAGCTAATATTGCTACTCCCACATCTACCAGTGACAGTGGTTTAGTAGAATATCTCATGCGTTCCCCGACTGGAGAAGGTCATTTTTGGAGGATAAACTGTGGGTCGGAAGAACGGGTTTAAAAGAAATATATATATTAGCTTGATTTTTATGCAAATAAGGCTTCGGCGCTACTACGCTATGAGAATCTAGCTTCGCTAACGCTCGGTGTCAGTGTGAGTTAACCTTGTATGGTGGTCTATAGGCAATTATGAGATGTGTAGACAAAATTTTAGGGTTTTTCATAGAATCGCCCTATTTGGGAATGGACTGAAAATGGGCCACGACGCAACATTAAACTTAGGCCCAATATGTGGCCCCAAACTTAGTTAGCCCAATCCGCCACCCGATATGATTTTCACTCTCATATGATAAAGATGGTTGTGTGAAAATTATTTCCTTTGCAATATTATTTAGAAGCGGCACACTTTTTTTCTCATATGATGAAAACATCACATGCATGTAGATAGGGATAAATTCACATAAACACCTGTTCAATCGTAAATTCACATAAACATTTGTTACATATTCATGGTATGTGACAAATGTTGGATCTACGATTGATGGGGCTAGTGATTTAACACCTGTTATTCTTTGAGACCTGCAAACAGAAAAATCAAGAAAAATTTAAAAAATAAATCCAAATTGTTAGGTAGCTTGGAGCATCCAGGCCAGTTATGGGCCTTTGAATCGTGGCAAGGCCCGGTATGTCGGACTTTAATTTTTGTCCTGGCCCACCCAAATACAGGCGTGGAGGTGCTACTGTGGTTTTTTAACACAGCCTGAGCCATTGGCCATTAATTGTCTGCAAATGAAAACGCAGAAGCAGAAAAATGGCCCCAATCTTCGGCTAATTTTAAACTGTTGATGGGTCACCATTTATAGTCATTAGGTTTCACGTCCTATCACTTCAATATTTATTTTTTCTCGTTTTAACTTCTTTTATATATGAAAAATAAAGCTTCTTTAATTACTCTCAACTCTCAGATATATATTATATAAACTATAACATATATATCCAATATTGATCACGTGAATGAGTTCTAAATGAAACACATTCATCGCCTTTCCCACCTGGTTCATGAAAGTTGCTCTTCTTTTATCGCAGGATCAATTAGTAGACGTGATATTCAGATTTTGAGACTTTGAGATAAGTTAAATCATAGCACTTAATTAAGTACAGCTGATTACAGCATGATTAACTTGTGATTTTCACTTCTGGTAAACATGCACTTGGTTCAAAGTTGGTTTTGAGTTGGCTGCTTGTTGACATGCATGGCCTACGCATTGCTGTTAAGTGGAGACCGAATAGTCTGTTCATAAACACGGACTGGATGTCAATATAGCTCACATGCATTTTATAGCCTTTGGCTGTGGGGGACGTTTGCTTTTGTTTGCCTCATATTTGCTGTGCTATGTATGTTTTCTTTTTTCTTACTTGTTTTCTTCTTTCTTTAGACCCAAAAAATGTATGAAGAGCATGTGACACTTTGTTCACTAATTTTAAGCCTTAGTTCTTTAATATGTTAATTTTGTTGTCCACTCATATTATAACACGTGAATTTGTAACATCTGGTGACTATGCAACTTTGAAACTCCAAAATTTGTACTAAATTTGATCCCTTGACTGGCTTGATAATTGGTTTTTATTTCAAAGACAATGAGAACCAAAAGTCCATCTCTGCAATCTTCATAGTAATTGGGTGAAGAAAGGAGACATCAAACATGAGCTTGCAACTTGATTTTGTGACTCAGTTAGTGCCCCAAGGGGGCCCAATGGGAACTTTGTAAGGAATCATTGATTTACACAGACATAATCTTCAGTTAAAAATACTTTTAAAATCCTCAATCAAATAAACCAACTGGCCTGTCAATTACATATGTGTATGTGGGAGCAGCTATGAAATTTCACAGGCTCTGACAAAAACTCATAAAAAGTTGACACGGTGAAAAGTGATCAATCATCCAACACAACCAGCAGCCGTACTTAGAGTTTAGTCCTACAATCCCCTTCCTTGTTTGAACTTGCCTGTCAGCAGTGACCACCAGCATCTTTACCTCAACTTTTAATATTCCCTCATCCACCAGGAATAATAGTGACACGAATCGAGTGGGGTTGAGGAAGTACGATCTTTGGAGACCTTCTCTGAAGTTTCTCTAATATGTTCAAGGATTAATCCTCAGTAGCTAGCCCTAATTAATCCTTGTGTTTTGGACGAGATCGCCACCCATGCATGCCAGCATCAATTAGACTAGCATCCATGCATGTTTCGTATTTGAAACATACGTAACCAAGGTGCACGAGCATATGTACATGCCATGCCGACTAAGCCAGAAATATACGAATCACATGACAAGAAATATATGTAAGCATTTTTGTCATGAAGTAAAACAATTCTTTTGAAAAAGTGTTGTTAATGTAGCTTTAAAAAATATTAAAACAATTCTTTTGAAAAAGTGTTGTTAATGTAGCTTTAAAAAATATACTGTATGTGAGAACATGACAAAGGATTTTCAATTTGAAATATTGTGACAGTGGATTGGAGGTGTGCATCACTCTTCACTCAATGCCGTTGGTCTACCAATTGAGGTCCTAATCCATGGCTACCAAACACAATATGGTCCCTAGTAATAATAATCGACCCTTCCTGATCTAATATTTCAAGAAAAATAATCGATAGTACTCCTAGTAGGGTTTTGTAGGACGGCTGACACATTTTGTAAGTTCGATTTATTTAAGTTTGTATATACTTGAAATACTTCTATGTGATGTTATTATTTTATTTAAATTATAACATGTATATTTAATATTTTTATTAATATATTCTACAGACATATTAACAATATTATTCATACATATTATAACACGTTAATGAGATATGAAATACAAAAGGAAAATAGAATATTATTATAACAATATTTTTCATCCATATTATAACACCATGTCATATCCCTACGTGCTCCGGCAGAGAAAAAGAAAAGGAGAAAAATGGACCGACCTCGAGTCACAAAAGGGAACTGATCATGAAGCTAGGGTTACTACTGCTCCATTGGAAACCTTTTGACCATATAGAGATTGCAGTTGCTTCTTTTTTTCCTGCCATTTTTCTTGATTTGGTTTCCTCAGAAAAGCAAACACATGTATTAGTGTGGGTTTGGGGGGAAGGATCAGGAAGAATGAAAGAGTAGTGGAAGGTGATGTCAAGTCACGAGGCAGAAGGAGGTCCTCCCAGTTAGGTGAGCAAAACTCCTCTCTGAAAAAAACACCATCTTTATTGAAAGAAGCTAAAGAGAGATAGACCCCCATTCTTAATTATATATGACAGAGGGTGCTTAATACTCAGGTCCCCTTTGGCCCTTTGCAGGTTTTGTTTATATGACCACACTTGTTTCTGAATGTTTTGTGATGATCAGGACCAACTTCCTAAATTCATTTTGTCAGCAACAAAACATGGATAAGTTCTTTCGAATCAATAAGGCTTATATACGGAACGAAACAAGCAAAGGAAATTTAAACAATAATCCTAAAACATAGAAATGCGGAGTATTGGGGATATATGAGAGAAACCTCAAAGTTTAATATTAAATGATAATCATAATAGCAGTTAAAACTGTTTATTTAGCTACCTCAAACCCTAGAATCGCTTGAAACCTATTCATGTTTTGACCTAATAAACGGAAGATGTTAGCCCAAAATGCATGCCCATATATTACGACAAAGCTGCGAGTTTGACTGTGTCATTTGTTCCACATAAATAATCCCACAAAAAAAAAAAAAAACGTATTATCTAGTTTAGTGGCATCTAAGAGGAAAATTTAGGCTCCTTAAGTTTGAGGAGAGGAGTATTTCCTCCTCAATGCTTCGTTAGCGATTTATGGAATCTTGTTTTTATGATCGGAATGTTTCATATTATAAATGACTCTGTAAATACTATCTTAGCTAAAAAATTAATTTAAAATAATGTCATATAATCAATCAATTGTAACAAATAAACAAACGGTTTGTAATACTTTTACTGTATCCGACCATTTGCTTTTATACAGTTTTATGACTAACATCTCTCATTTTTATTGATTTTTTACATATATAAATGATTTTTACAAAGTGATTTACAACATAAATAATTTTGATTATAAGAACGAAATTTCATAAACCAGTAATAAGACATCTTGAGGAGGAACTTCTCCTAAGGGAAGTTAATTCCGACATCTAATCATTAGAGAAAATTCATAAAAAAATAGTTGTTCAATAAAAATAGGTTTTTAAACTCAATGCCACATTGCCACATCAAGAGAAAGCGCACGCACGAACACAAGGAGTATTATTTTAATTAAACTACTCATTAGTTTATCTATCTAGTATTTCCAATTTCCAAGCCACTTAGCCACACTGCTCAAGTGTATACACTATAACATTGTGGCGGGAAATTCAAGTAGTGGAGCTGTGGGTTTGACTAGAGCAAGCAAATCCTTTTTTGATTAATAGGATTTTCTATCTTAGAGTACAATATCTTCCTAATCACAGGGGGCCTGCAATTCAAAACCAACTGGTCTCAGTCTTTGTTTAGCACCTAATTTCCTAAATATCTTAAATTAGATTCTGAGGTCGATCACCTATATAGCTAGGTAGGTCCTCAAGCATCTCCAATTCTCCATCATGAATCAAACAATGTTAAAAAAAATGGATTCAGGCTTAAGAAAAGCTCACTGCTTCATTTCATTAATTAGAATAAAGGTAACACTACAACTTCGTGAATTAAGCAATGGAACTTGTTTAGTATATACGATATATCTAGTGTTGGACTGCATCGGTCAACTACGATTATCATAAAATGGTCAAAGCGTTAAGTTTGAACTAGAAATTCATTAATTTCTGATAAGTTTAATTAAAGATAATAAGAAGTATTCAAAGGAACCCTAGCTATACCAATATGTAGAAATTTATAGAACGAGTAACACTTAGGTATGGGATGGGAATCTTGTAATCTGCAAAGGGACAAGACCCAAACTATGGGAATATAAGGAAGGGCATAGGATTCCCAAAACCCTTTCTCTTTACAAGAAAGCACAGTTTGTGCTAAAGATACGCAGAGAAAGTGAGGGAAGATAAAATCCAGAGGCTCTCTTGAAAAGGTGGCTCCAATATCCAAAATGGGTTCCCACAGCCCACAAGCATGTAGGAATCCCAAGCAATAAGAACCACAACATTCACATAAAGCTAAAAATAGATAATTTTTTTGTATAAGCTCCATACTTTTCCTTCCACACGCGGGGCCTTTGCCCCTAAGTTTTTTCCTTTTATTTTTACATGGGATCGGTCACCAGTCAAGGAATATTTTGCCACCCATGAAATAAAATCATCATTTAATTGTCATTTCAAAACTAACCGTAGAACAAGGTTGTAATGCTATATATGCTTAGTAGAATCCAGGCCTCATCTATATATGGTGGTACGCACGCTATAGCTAGCTTAGGGTTTATGGTATCGTAACAGTCAAAGTTCTTTAAATCTAATGATCAATAAGGTGTGAATGTGTGTCTAACCCTATATATAAGTGTGTGTGTGTGTGTGTGTGTGTGTATTGTATGCTGTATATTTTTAATTTATTGGGGACTTGTTTGTAAAATTGGCAACATAGGATTCAAGAGCTCTCTTGATATCTGCATTCAAGGTTCTATATTGAATCCGCGGCTCCTACTCATTACACAGTGGAGAAAGCAACACAACGCTACTGCAAATATTGACTCGATCAATTAGGAACAGGGAATTTTGCCAAGAAGTAAAGATTGAAATTATAAAAGACAAATTGTAAAAAGTTAGTTTGTACTCTTTCTTGGTGCTTTGTTGATTAAGTATTCAACATGAAACTTTATTTGTAGGGTAAATCACCCTCTCTTTTTCAGCCTTCTTTTTCGACCTTCATGTCATCTTTTCGCTAAGTCTAGCTTGATTTAGTGAAAAAGATAAATTAAGGGAGCGCTAAGCAAATCCCAAATCGGACCCTCTAACACAAACAACAAGACGAATGATCATGCATGTACTTAGCAAACAAATTAAACACTGTGCGTTTTATTGAAAAGGCATGCAGTTTTGGCCAGTAAAGTTGTTTTAGATTAATTACTTTCCGAAAATCATGTAGACGAAGTGAGGGATACATAATGTTTGAATACACACGTCTTCACACATGATGAGGGGCCTAAAACATGTTTTAAGTATAATTAATCTCTTAAAATTATATATGTACGCTATTTATATATCCAACCTAACTAATGTTGGTAAATTCTAAATTCTAGTATTTATATTAATTATTATTCTAAATTCTAAGTTATGAAGAATAAAGTGTTATAGACAAACTTCTTTTTTAGTGTTTTAAAACTTTTTAAAACTGTTTTTTCTCCTTCCTTTTCTTTTCCTTTCCCTTTGTTTTATATTCTTTGAAAATGGAGAATAAAAGGATTGGTTATTTATGGACCCTTTTGGTGGGAAGTATGTAGAAAATTGTTAAATTAAAATGGAACCCTTTCACCTGTAAAGGGTAGAAGAAGAACTAGGGGATGTACTTGAGCATAATTAGGAGAAAACGTGTTCGAACAAAACCCATAAAGCAAAGTTAGTGAATGTTTTTAAGGAAAACTAATGAAAAAACTTAGAAAACTTTGAGTTTTAACAAAAATGATAAAATAAAGGGTAAAGTGAATAATACCAGATTAATTTTTTAGTGTAAAAATATGGTTTTTCGTTAAAATAAACAGTACCCGGAGCTTTTCGTTAAAGTTCCAATGTTTTTACCCCTTTTTTGGTGTTGGAAAGTTCATATATGCTACTAAACTAAAGCAAGGAATCTGTTTATGCGTTTCATTTTTTTTCATACATGCACGGTTATGTGAAAACTCAAATTATAAACAAATATGGAATGTAAATAAAGAAGGATGAGATTGCTAAGATAAAATGAATGCAATTTTTTCGTTTGCGTTGATTTATTTATTTATTTATTCAATTCAAATAGCAGAAATAATCAAGAGTATGTAGGAATAAAAGAAATGTAAAATATTATTTTCCTAAGATAATTTAATAATGTAAGTACATATATATGCAATTTATCATCATTCATTAAGTAGCAAAAATAAATTGAAATGATGAAAAGCATAACAAGTTAAAGCTAGAATAGATCTGCACTAAGATAAGGCCAAAGCAAAAGTAAGTTATGATAAGCTTATTGAATATTTAATAGCTATGATTCACCATTGCCCTTTTGTTGAGAGAATGGGAGCCTCAAAATTGGCCCGTGTTTTTTATTTTCTTTTTTTTTGCTTGTATGGGGAAGTTTTTTTTAGAGCGATGTTATTCATACATTATTTTTATCTTTTACATATTCTTTCAATTTTTTACTGTTAGATTGAATGAATTGAAGAAAATTAATAAACAAAAATTAACAAGAGTATATTTAGAAACAAATAGTGTGTGAATAACACGACTAAAAAATTAAAGCAAGGCAAGGAGAGCGGAGGGACACTTGGCGCGTGGTAATTGATTGGGTGGCCGCTCAGGTTGGGATGATGGCTGAGCAAAATATACGAAGGGGGAAGCCCTACTGCCCCCACCCCATCTAATCAACTATCAATCTCTTTGGGAACTTGGGCCTCTCTCTTCCCTACCTAGTTAAGCTCCATTGCAGACAACATTATACCTTGCAAGATTTTGGTTTTGGATTATATTTAAGGTTTAAGTGCTTTAGTGGAATAAGTATAATTGCATGGTTTAGAGTTTAGTCATTACATAATTAACGGTTTGGCCACCCTCAACCTCATGGCTTGCTCATCCTGATCATCTCCTTCGATTTCATATGTTATGTTATCATATTATCACATTATTATTATCATATACATTTTTATTTTGTTATTTGGTTCATATTGTCTCGTAACATATTAGCATGCTAAACTATTTAGGAAAAATAACACTGTTCATAATATATGTGTGTGTGTGTGTGTGTGTGATAATATGAGTGCATTGCTTAGTGATGAATAAGGCATGAGAAATGTTTAACTTAAAGTTCAAAAACAAAGGAGAGATGTTTGTCAAAGGAATGTTACTGCAATTATGACTTTTGATCCTCAATATCCATATCTATCAACAAAACTATTTTATTTGTTAGATTATAAATGTGGGGAAAGGGAAATGCTTAGACATTGTCCAATTCATTTTAATTTCTTCCAAAGTCTTCTAGGTTAGCCGTAAGGTATTAAATTGAGAAGGGCGCGTTGAAGATATATAGTGACTGCCACATCATTTGACACATCATCATAAGTGCCATATCAATTATTGGAGTTAGTTAGTTTGTTAAAAGCTAGTTACACAGATGACTTAGCTGATAAGCTACATTGTGCAGAGTATATAAGCATGTATCGATTCATTGTGTAAGAATCTTTCATCTCTCTAGAAATAACAAAGCTTTCACTCATCCTTTTCTCTCTTTCTCTCTCTATCTTTCTCTCTGCATTTCTTTGATATTTCTCTACATACATTCATCTGTGAAATCCTTAGATGAATGTTAGCAGGGCGAGACCGCCTATTGTCTTGCGTAACGTTGAAGTCGTAGCCAATTATACACACATACCATCTCTAAATAATATGATTCTGTCAAATTATGCAGTTCAACTAGTATATGATGTGCCAAATCATACCCTACTGGTTTACCAAAAAAAAAATGAAAAAAAAAAGCATGCCCTACTGGTTTCAGATTTACAAAGTTTAGAAACTAAACGTATAATATTAATATAGGTAATTGACCAAAAACATAAGAAGTCATGCATGCTATACTTTTTTCTTACATGCATCCGATGCATATGGGACCAAATGGACCTAAATTCTGATAAAACCGCGTGAAATTTGTCAAACGTGACGATTATATATACCACCATAAGAAGGGCATTTACAAATATCCAGTAGCCTAGCTAAGCCATATAGCTACGCGTCAAAAGATAAAAAAGTCGAGGGAGGCAGGACAAGAAAAAAAATGAAAGGTTTCACTTTCAAGGTTCAATCAAAGATGAAAAATGACAAAATTAAGGCACAATGGGTGGAAGATGATCGAAGAGGGAGGGAACTTTGCTTTTTGAATATTAGGGTTTCATGCATGGTCCTGGGAGTATTGTACGTTAGATATATGTACGTATTTGTTCTAAAGTCTTTAAAGCTTTTAAAAGTTTTAAAGGGATAATTCATATATATAATTATATATGTATATATTCATGTTGAAATACTGCAAATTAGTTTTTACATAGGGTTCCACAAGGTCGGTCTTTTTTTTTACTTTTTCTGGGTCTTTGCCCTTCAATTTTATGGCTGGCTGTGGGTCAAATATCACCGACCCTCTACCCAGCTAGCTACATACTCCCACTATTTCCCTTTTACGTGAACATTTTTAGATTTCCTTTCCATAAAGTTTAGGTTTATTCTGCAGTCCCTCTTAATTCCGGTACTTAATTCTCTTTTATTTGTTCGATCTCTAATAACTAATAAAAATATAATTAATGTAAGTGCAATAAGTGAGCAAAACATTTTTTGTGTTTATACTATATATCACCATAAGTTATATATATATATATATATATATGTATATGTACATATATATGTGTCCCATTCTTTTCTCTGACTCTGATTGCACCATTATTCTCAAATAGTATGCAGAATGAGTAAGCAGAATTCTTCCTTGAATCAATAGCTTGTCTTGGCGGGAGACTTCGCTGTCAAGAAAGAGACCATTGAGATGCCAGTTTCTGGTTTTTTTGCCGTTTGTAGGGCTCCACTAATTGAAGATTTCAAAAGTTCGACAGGATTACGCATTTATCTTTTTACTGGGCCACGTGGTGGATCGCGGGCTTGCCCACCTGGCAAAAAATAACGTGCAAATAGAAAATTCAGCTTGGTTAAAGGGGAAAGGGATCATCTCCTGATCCTTTCTTCCTAATCTACCAAATCTGATGATTTGAACTGTTAAAATTTAATCCAACAACTACAAATAGGAGCCCACTTTAAAAGTTATAATAATTTTAGCCGTTGGATCAAATTTCAACAGCCCGAATCCCCGAACTTGGTGGATTAGGAGGAAGGGATCCAGAGAAAATCTCTTTCCGTTAAAGGAATAAGTGAAAGTTTAGTCTGTATAATATATGAAGAAATGTTTTCCTTTTCTTAGTCAAACGAATGGATGGATGTTTATACTTTACAAGAATACAATGTCCGATCATAATATTATCTGAACAATATTAATGTATGGTTTATAACGATAATCTTATACCAGCGAGATTAAGGTTAGAGGAGCCAAGTCGAACACAGAATTTTACAATAGTATTATAACGCACTTATGTTGTAAGCTGCTTGAATGGATAATTTAAAAGGAAAACTAATGAAAATAGCTTGAAAACTTTGAGTTTTAATGATAAGGACAAAATAAAGGGTAAAGTGAATAGTACCAGGATTGACTTTTTAGTGTAAAAATATGGTTTTTCGTTAAAGTGAATAGTACCGGATGTTTTTCGTTAAAGTTACCTAATTTAAAAGCATGACATATCATAGTATATATACTATATATTAGAAGTTTAAACCCTATGCACGGTCAGTGCAATGTGAAGAAAGTTAAGGTTTTATTATAAAATTAATTAGCAGTATAGTAGTCCAACTATTTATACACACATGAAAAGTCTATTCTCTTATCATTGTGAAACTTATTTTCAACACAATGATACTATCATTTTGATATTAATTATAATAAGATTCTGTCACAGTAATGGACTTATGGAAGCGTAATATGAAAATGTGGAACTTTTACTTTATTGTGTTATATATTTTGGATATAAATATGTTCACCAGCAACCAGTCGGCTACTTAGTTTTGAGGCCCGCATGAATTTTCAGTCTAAAATAACAAATCACATTTAATATAAATATAGTTAGGTTTCTGTCACTTCGCAGAGAGAAATGTGGGGTTATATCTTTTTTCTAATTTCTCTACTATTTTTCTCATCAATTTTGAATTACTATTGACAATTGATGAAGACCCTTTCCTGGCTTTCCTTTTTGACTTTACATATATATTGCAGGAGAGGGTGAACAATTTCTAATTAATTTGCATATACAATTTACGGTCCAAACTAGCTAGTATTGGGAAATAATCTTTTCATTAAAGCTTTGAATAAAATTACAACCTGTATATATACAAGTATATCAACTAATAAAAGTAGCACCACTACATTAGCACCACTAACTAACATAATTAACTATCCAATATCTAAGTAGGATCTTTTATATCTGCATTTACATTTATACCCTCAATATCCCCCTTCAAACTGATATGAGGTTGCTGAAGAGCAAGTTTGGACCGGAGAAACAAAAAACGGGATTTGGACAGAGCCTTTGTACAAATATCAGCTACTTGATCCTGTGAACAAACAAAATGCAGAGAAATTGCATGAGCCAAAACTTTTTTCCGGATGTAGTGATAGTCCAATTCAACATGCTTAGTACGAGCATGGAAATTAGGATTCTTGGCAAGAGAGATAGCTGATATACTGTCACACCACAACTTTGGTAGACAAGGTAATTGAAAACCAATATCACCAATAAGCTTGCAAATCCAAGTTAATTCTGCAGCAGTGTTAGCCAAAGATCGATATTCAACCTTTGTAAATGACTGTGCCACGGTGGATTGCTTCTTAGCACTCCAACTGATTATAGAATTGCCCAGAAAAATACAAAAACCACCAGTTGATCTGCGATCAATAAAACAGCCTGCCCAATCAGCATCAGAATAAGCAGTGATACACGATGGTGAGGAACTTTTAGAAAACCAGAAACCACACTCACTTTTAGAAAACCAGAGACCACACTCAATGGAACCTTTGAGATACCTCAAAATGCGTTTGACAGGTTGAAGATGAGCAAGTCGAGGACAGTGCATAAACTGACAAACAAGGTTCACTGCAAAAGAGAGATCGGGCCTAATCCATGTGAGATATTGAAGGGCTCCAACAAAGGATCTATATTCAGTAGGATCATCCAAGAGAGGAGAAGAGTGATTAAGTTTTGATGTATTAAGGGGAGTAACACAGGGTTTGGCACCATCCATTTTGGCCTTGTGCAACAGATCCAGGATGTATTTAGGCTGAGAAATGAAAATACCCTTGAAGGATCGCTTAACTTCAATGCCAATAAAGTAATGCAAATGACCAAGATCCTTGATAGGAAAGAGAGCACTGAGTTGTTCAATAACATGCTTGCAGGCTTGAAGAGAAGGGCATGTGACAAGAATGTCATCAACGTAGACAAAGATAAACACCAAGAGATGATCTTTCTTAACAAACAATGAATGATTAGATTTTGAGCCAACGAATCCCAAGGAGTGTAAAGCACCATGTAGTTTATCATACCAAGCTCTAGGAGCTTGTTTGAGACCATACAAAGATTTATGGAGTCTGCAAACAAAATTAGGCTGTGTAGAAACCTGAAATCCTGGAGGTTGTTGCATGAACACAATTTCTGTAAGAGTACCATGCAGAAAAGCATTGCTGACATCAAGTTGGTTGAGAAACCAATCATATTGAGTAGCCAAAGTGAGTAAAAGTCGAATGGTGACAAGTTTGGCAACAGGGCTAAAAGTCTCAGTGTAGTTTAACCCTTCATGTTGATGAAATCCCTTTGCAACCAGTTGTGCCTTATACCGATCTATAGAACCATCAGGCTTGCGTTTGATTTGAAATGCCCACTTGCAACCTACCAGATTCTGAGAAGGAGAATAGGGAACCAAAGACGAGGTACCATTGTTTAGAATAGCATTGAACTCTTCTTGCATTGCCTTCCTCTAGTGAGAATATTTGGGTGCCTGATGATAGGTGGAAGGAACAAAGTCAACACTGAGATGAGATGAAATGGTATGTTTAGTGGCAAGCAAAGCTAGGTTTAAAGATGCCAGACTTGGAACGAGTCTGCATTAGATGAATGTTGAGAGAAGGAGATGGCCGTGATGGAGAAGAGATATTTAGTTGTTGGAAAGTAGATGGATGTGGTGCAGGAGATGTATTTTGTGAGGGAAATGAATTTGGTGAAGAAGATGTATGTAGTTGTTGGGATGTAGATGGATGTGGGGGATGAGATGTATGTGGTGAATGAGATGTATAGGGTGATGATGGGTTGGAAGAATGAAATGAATTAAATGTGAGATTAGATGGTATAATATGTAAGGGTGAGGAAGATATAGGCTGAGAAGATGAGGACAGAAAAGAATTATGAAAAGGGAAATTGTGCTAATCAAATATGACATGCCAGGAAATATAGATTCTATGAGATAAAAGATCCAGACATTTGTACCATTTGTGATTTAAACTATACCCCAAGAAAACACAATGCTTGCTCTTTGGTTCTAACTTAGAGGTAGTGTAAGGCTTCAGCCAAGGAAAGCAACTACAACCAAATACTTTGAGAGAAGTATACTCTGAAGCTTTCTTGAATAAGGATTCCCATGGAGATACATTTATGGCAGTAGGCATTCTGTTGATGAGGTAAATTGCTGTGGATAATGCATGATCCCAATATTGATGTGGAACTTTAGAAACTGTTAAGAGAGTACGGGCAGTTTCAACAAGATGTCTGTGTTTGCGCTCATCACACCCATTTTGCTCGGGAGTGTGAGAGCAGCTGAGTTGATGTGTAATACCATATTCAAGTAAGAACTAAGAGAATTTAGAGCTCAATAATTCACCACCAGAATCTGAACGAATAGAAATAACTTTGACACCCAACTTATTTTCAATAAGAGACTTGAAGTGAACAAATGTAGAAAGAACATTAGACTTGAACTTCAGAGGATAAAGCTAAGAATACTTTGTATAGTCATCAACAATTATCACATAGAATCAAAAACCATGTACAAAGGAAATAGGAACTGGTCCCCAGACATCCATGTGAAAAAGCTCTAATGGCTTGCTTATAGCACAAGAACCAGAAACAAAAGGAAGCTCAGAACTTTTGCTTACAGCACAATCTGAACAGAAAGTGTTATTTATAGTACGAGACATAGAAATACACGAAGTAGAGACCAATTTATTTAAAATTTTGGTAGAGGGATGGCCAAGTCTCTTGTGCCAAATATCCCGAGAAGCCATTGTAGTAGCAGCAAACAAATGTTGAAAACCAACAGTAGGAGACGATGCATGAAAATGGTAGAAGCCATCACGAACTGGTCCACTAAAAAGCATATTCCCCGAAGAAATATCCTTCACAGTGAAGTGAAAAAGATAAAGATGCATGGAACACCAGTTGTTAAGAAGAAATTGATTCACAGATAACAAATGTTGCTTTAAATCAGGCACATGAAGAACATTTTTCAACTGAAAACAATGGTGACGAGTATTTAAAGAAGAAGAGCCAAATTGGTGAATGGGCAAACCTTTGCCATCACCAATGTAGACTTATTCAGGACCATGATAAGTTTCAGGATTTTGCAGATTGATGTAGTTATTGGTCATGTGGGAACTGGCGCCAGAATCAACAAGCCAAGTTGGAGCAGATGAAGTAGAATTAGTGTGAGCAACCATAGCAGAGTGAGATGAAGATCCAGTGTAACTAGGATTCTTGCGCTGTGGACAATCAAATGCTTCATGATCATAATGACGGCAGATTTGGCAATGAGTGCGTTTGCCAGAGAAAGAACGACCACCATAAGAAGAACGGTGATTATTCGGCCGGTAAGTGTTGCGTTGAAATTGCCTCTAAAATTGCCTTTACCTTGAAAATTTCTAAGGTTTGAAGAACTGCCACGATTTTGAGAGTAATTAGAATAACGACCTTGAGAGAAATTATGTGAAGAATAAACCGGAGCAGTGTAAGCCTGAGAAGCCATAGATGGTGTAGGAAAAATACCCGTAGAAGAATTAAACGCTTGGAAATGAGTAGTGAGAGGCGATTTCTTGCGATTATTCAACTGAATTTCTTTGCTCAGAAGAAGGCCATGCAATTCATCAATGGTAGTCGATCCGATGCGAAATTGAACAACATCAACAAAAGAATCATACTTTGATGACAGTCTATGAAGTGTGACAGAAATGAGCTAGGAATCAGCCATCGGAGCTCCAACACTCGTAAGAGCATCTGCAATTTCCTCAATTTGTTGGAGAAATTGAGCTGTTGTAGATTCACTTTTTGTAAGGTTACGTAGACGCAATCAAAGATCATGAATGTGAGATTGAGAAGTAGTAGCTAATCGTGACTCCAATTTCGCCCAAAGTTCGCGAGAAGAATTAACTCCAACAGTGTAAGGAATTAAGGTTTTAGATTGTGTATAATTGAGCCAGATAAGAATGTTTTGATCATTTTCATACCAAGAAACATGATCAGGATTGATGAGAGAAGTGCGATTGTCAGAATCATCCAGTATCATTTAAGGCGGCGGAGGTGTTAAGCCATCAACAATGCCGGTGAGATTGTAGCGGCGAAAAATAAGAGCAAACAAAGCACTCCAGGTGAGGTAATTCGTAGTGGTGAGCTTAATTGGCACCATAGATCCAATATTTTGAATTGTGATAGAGGAGGTCACCAGAGGAGAGACCGTGACAAAGGAGTGCAACAGATGTGGATGAACATGAGCAGTAGAGTCAGAAGAAGAAGCAAGAGCCGCCATTGATGCACAAGGTTAGGGTTTGGGAGATCGAGATGGCGATTGCAATCAGAAAGAGGGAAGAAGAAAAGTCGCAAGGCGGTGAAGTGTGTTTGGATCAGGTCGTGAGACAGAAGGCGGTTGATACCATATTGGGAAATAATCTTTTCATTAAAGCTTTGAATAAAATTACAACCTGTATATATACAAGTATATCAACTAATGAAAATAGCACCATTACATTAGCAACACTAACTAACAGAACTAACTATCCAATATCTATCCAATATCTAAGTAGGATCTTTTATATCTACATTTATACCCTCAATAGCTAGTTATTAGGGCTAGGTGTATTAACTCTATTTACCCATTTGGTAATTGCATTGCGATAATTGATAACACGAGAAATGCTAAAAATACTATCTAAAAAATTGGACTTTTCATGAACTCTCTACCACATCATATTTTTAGCACAATGTTTTATGATGTTGACATGAAAATTGACGTTAAATTGTGAAGTGACACAGAGTCCATGAAAAGTCCTACTTTGAGAGACCCTATATCTCAAAGCCTTTCATCTCCAGAAACCTTAGATCTCAAAGCCTATCAATCGTCAGTCCCTTGCTTTGGCTTGAGGCTGGCGGTAGCCTGTTAAACACGCTAATAGTCCTTCATCTAGTCTCTCATTTCCCCTTCATTGCTTAGTCTCATCGCGTCGCTTACCACCATTCTTCCGCCGCCCCCCTCCCGAGTCAATCTACTTGGGCCTTTGCCTGCCCACCAGGCGCCCCCCTTGGTGCTACCTCGCGTTCCCCCTCATTTCTCCCACTTTTTGTAGATAACCCTCCAATTTTTGTTGGAGTTTTCTTTCCAAACCCATGTAGGCTTTCGACTTTAGCCTGGTTTCATGGTTATGGGCAAGATTTATGGTTGTGGTGGGTCGGATCCACTTCCTACCACTTGTTCTCTATGGTGGATGTTATCTCCTCGACCTACTCACGGCTGAGCCACCTCTTTTGGCCACACCTGTGATGTCTTCGGAGTCGATATATTTGTCTCGATACGATGTCGCCCTCGCTATGTTGACAAGCTATTTTGTGGTTCCATTATCGGATTAGCTAATTTTCTTATTTTGTGATGTGTTTTGTGGCCCCGTTTGTGACGATTTGTTATGGCCTTGCTTGTTTGAGCGATGGCATTATGTTAGCATTCGGTACCAATCGGACGTTTGTATCGTCTTTGCGTTATATTTGTATTGTTTGCGCTTCATGTTTGTGGTAATTGTTGGTGGTGCCATGTAAAGGTTAATCTATTGATTTAGTTTATGCAAATTTCTCTCCATATCAAGGTTGGTCACCGGAGATTTTGTACCTAATATGGCACCCTCTTGTATTGTTCGGATCTTTTATAGTGTTCGGTTCTTACCAATGAAATCACTCTATTATTGTTGTTCAAAAAAAGATAGATATCAATATAGACCATAGGTAGAAACAGTGAGATTGTCATGTTTAATGGTTAAAAGAAAGGTTGTATATGTTGTACATTGTTGTATAATAATGCATATTATATACAAAATTGTATTATATCGTAACAAAAAGTTAAACTGATAGTTTTTATCCCATCAAAACCTATCAATTTTAATTTATAAATACTGAAAACAATAGTAATTATGTAAGAAAAACTTGTGATAAGAACAAATTGGGGAAAATCTAGTAATACGATTAGACTCCATTATTATGTGATTGAACAAAACTCCTTTAGCATGAATCATGCGTGCATGCATCTAAACAATTGGTATGATCAATGATACCTAAAATATTTCAATTTTTAATTTTCAAATGCATGTGGGTAATGGACACGCGCCTCACATACGCGTGGGGATGAAGAAAGGCCAACTGAAATCACAGTAAAATTGAAGGCGGCGAAGAAGAAATAGCAAGATTAATGTGAGTGAGAGTGAATAAGTGAATGGCTGAATTTGAAGGTTAGGTCACGAAGATGGTCACGTCCCCTTTAAACAAAAAACGTATTCAAAAATTTGAAACCAACAGATCAAAATGCTCTCATATATATATATATATATATATATATATATATGATGGTGTTCATCATGCATGTGCCACTCCCAATCATATCAATTTTAATTCACTTTAATTAAAAAAAAACTGTATAAAATATACGTGGAATTCTTTCCAAAGTTGGCCTCTCAATTATTAAGTTTATTCCAGTTTGGTCCCTAGATAATAAATTCCTTTGTCGTCATAAGCCTAAACGTATGCAAGTCGTGGTGACTTCTGCTTAAAATACTAACATAAGTAGAGGATACTATACACATTTTGAGTGTTTTGAAAGGAAGTCAAATCTCACAGATTAAAACCCTTCTAACCTATTTCTTCCATTTCTCAATGTTGTTTCTGCCTTGTCCCTACTAATTAAACTCATAAAAACTGAAATATTAAAAACGCAAGCATTGGAAAGAAGGTGAAGCCTGTGTAAAATTCATAAAATAACAATACACTGCATGAGGCTACCGTTGCTTATGTATCCAAAACCGGGTCTACAATGTTGAATGGTGTTGGATTGTAAAAAGTGGAGGCAATACGCTCGCCTATGAACCCCTAATGTGAATCAGGAGCTTAGACATGAGTGACTTGGTTGAAATGGAAGTCAAAATTTACATCACATGCCCATGTCTTTTAACTTTTCTAACTTAAGTCACTGTATGTCTTCATTAAACACACTTACAAAAGTTTGAAGACTAACTTGGGGAGAAAATAGTGATAAAAGTGAAAAAATTCAAAAGTTCAGGGGTCAAATTTGTAGGCAACTCATATATATTATTACAAAATACATAATGATATGAATAATAAATATTAAAAAAAAATTATATATGTATGTATGTATGTATAGTGTGGTGTGTGGCCCTGTGGGGTTTAGTCTACTCCAGCATCATCCATCCATTAATATTATCTCATGGAATTCAGCGTTATTTTTCAAACTTCCCCTCATACCCGCGCACCAAACAATCCGTTGGTGTTTATTTATTTTTTATTCATTAAAATATACGATTTTTCCAGACTTGCAGTCCTTGTAACTTGTAAGTTGAAAGTTAATTGGTTTTAAAGAAACAGAGAAACTTTCAAAAAAGCTCTCCCCTCTCCCCCTCTTCTCTCCACCCTCGCACTGTTCTGTCCAGTCCAGTCCACTCCCACCCCAAAACTCTCACGAACCCTGATCGTATTTTTCATCCCAAAATCTCTGTAAGCTGTTGAAAATCGATACAAATACAAATACCCAGATCCAATCTAATCTGTTTTTACAAGTACATGCACTGTTTGAGCATGTACTTGTGATATAAACTCCAAACTCCAAACTCCAAAGGGTGCGGCTGAAAAGGTAGAATCCGAGGCAATTAAAATCCAATCCAGGGAGGAGAGGATAGCTTTTGAGGTGTGGCTGTTTTATTATATAGCTGAAAAAAGACTCTGGCTTTGGTAGTATTATGCAACTTGGTTTTGATAAAGGGATCATCTGGGAGCGTCAGAGAGAGACAGAGAGAGACAGAGAGAGAGTGAGAGTGAGGAGTGAGAAACTGTGAGATAGCTAGAGAGAGAGGTGAAATTAAAAACCCAAATGCCGCAGGAGGAGTCAAAGAAGAAGGAGCGCCACATCGTTACTTGGTCTCAAGAGGTCTTCTTTTCATCTCTCTCTCTCTCTCTCTCTATTTGATTGGACTGTTTTGAGTTCTGAGTTTTGATCAAGACACCCAATTATGTTTATTTGGTTTTTCTCTGACATGGGTTTTGGTTGTTTTTTTTTGAGTTGCAGGAAGATGATATACTGAGGAATCAAATTAGCACCCATGGAACAGAAAAGTAAGTTTCTTGGTTTTTAAACCTGGGTTGGTTTCACATTTTACTTTACATTTATTCAATAAAATTACCATTCTCTTGGTAGAAAATGAATTAAGGGCTTTGTTTTGTGATCAATTTGTGTTGCAGTTGGGCTATCATTGCATCTAAATTCAAGGATAAAACAACCAGACAGTGCAGGAGAAGGTAATTTCAAACCCAGTGATATTGATGTTTGAATTTAAGTTCTGTTGAGAAATCCTCTGTTTTTCATCCTACTCAATTATCGAGGTCTAATTGTTTTGACTGCTAATTTGTTTTGTCTGAAATTTGACAATAATGTTGCAGATGGTACACATACTTGAATTCTGACTTCAAGAAAGGAGGGTGGTCACCAGAGGAAGACATGCTCTTGTGCGAGGTAATTGATTACAGTAGTTTAGAATATCGCCTTATTCCAGCCTCCTTACGCCCAAGTTTTAATTCCCATCACCGTAAATTAGACGAGTTTGAATATTGGCTTGTCAAAAAAGGGATGAAGTTCTTCTACTTTCTGCATCCTTAATTGGTTTAAGCAGAAAAATAAATCATCAAAACTCGATTTTAGAGAAGCTTTAATCATTTTCTTTAATATGACCAAGTAGGCCAGACCTAGTGATTGCATTGTGTGACTTCCTAAAGTTGAACAGAAAACCTGACCACTGTTTATTCAACATTAAACATCATTGCCCTCATCATTGGATGTGGTAGCAACCTAATTGCTCTAGGTGATCTGATCTGCAGGCTCAAAAGATATTCGGAAACAGATGGACAGAAATAGCGAAGGTGGTTTCGGGAAGGTATATTGACTTTCTTTTTTCTCCTCCTGTTATAAGATAGCTGTGTCGAATGACGCGCTTAAGATCATAAGTTGTGCTATTGATGCAGAACTGACAATGCTGTGAAAAACCGGTTTTCCACCTTGTGCAAGAAGAGAGCAAAATATGAAGCCTTAGCTAAAGAGAATGCCGCTTCATATATCAATCAGAATGACAAAAGGGTCATAATCCGAAATGGATTCAATACAGATGGAACAGCAGAAACTACAGCACCTTCTAAGAAGATGAGGTATAGTAAAGTTTATATCTTTATGTACAAAATGTTGATTAGATTACTACTCAAAATCGTAGAACTCATTCTTTGTGCGACACAGGAGAAGCCACATCCCTAGTCTATCTGAGGGGGACAGACTACTCGAGCAGTGTGGAAAGATGAGTCAGCAGCTAAGAGCTCCATTTGCAGTGTTGATTCAGAATGTCCACAATGTAGAGAATCCGCCAGACCAGAATAATGTGAATGGCACCAAGGAAGTCCCCGTGAATGGTAAATCACCTCAAATTAAACTTGTTCGGCAACTCTTCAGATTTCTGTTACAATGCCCGATAAGCACTTTGCAGGAAATGTGTGAGAACATAAGCATATTCCTTCTATTTGGACAGCAGAAAGTTGGCCTATTTATCATTTGAAAAATTCATTATGCATTGATTTATATTTTTCCAACTACAAAACTTAAGGAGAATCTAATGTCACTCTACTTTCATTTATCAGCAGTACAAAAGAGCAAGTTTCAAGGATTATTTCTCAAGAAGGATGATCCGAAGATAATCGCTTTGATGCAACAAGCAGAATTGCTCAGCTCGCTGGCATTAAAAGTTAATGCAGAGAACACAGACCAGAGTCTTGAAAATGCATGGAAGGTGAGAAAAAATTATCTATTTGCTGTGGTCCTGTGGACTGAGCTATCAACATTTAATTGCTTGGTTTTTGAAAACGGTCTATCAGGTAAAATCGTAGGAACATATAAATACAATTATACATATAACTCGCATATATTGTGAATGTAATATTCAGATGCCTTTAGTACTTGATTCCTCCATATCTGATTCATAGAGTAAAACAGATTTATGTCCGGTGCCAAATTGAATCTGCATATCCTCACAAACATCAAATGTGATATTCAGGTGCTCCAAGATTTCTTGAATCAAAGCAAAGATAGTGACATCCTCAGTTATGGAATTAACGATTTTGATTTTCAACTCGAAGATCTTAAATATCTGTTAGAGGACTTAAGGAGCACCACGGAAGGAAGCCGACCATCTTGGCAGTAAGAAAAGTGACTTAGACTACTATTCTTATATGAGCATGCTTAAACCCCTGCACAACATCTAATTGATGACATAGACATTGCAGGCAGCCTGATTTATACGAGGAGTCTCCAGGAAGTTCCGAATACAGTACAGGGTCAACTCTTCTGTCCCAAACAGAATACTATCAAGTGGAAAAAAATGAAGTTGAAATAGGTTCACTGAATCAGGAGATTCGACCAGGGTCACAGTCAATTCCTATTGAAGGGAAAAATGGTGTTGGTGATTGTGAGAAAGGGATTTTTTCCGAAAAGCAGGGTAATGGATTAACATATAACATATTACATATGTTGGATGATGATAACTTCTGTTTTTGAATTACACATCAAATTTGCTATTCAATCAAATTTCCTGATAACTTATCTAATCTTTCTTTTCACAGAGATATTTCCATCATGTGATGAAGCAACAAAAGACTACGCAGTTGTTTCTGCATTGTCAAGTATAGAGTTCAATTCTCCTATTAAAGTTACCCCATTGTTCAGATCCTTGGCAGCAGGAATTCCTAGCCCAAAATTTTCTGAAAGTGTAAGTTGTCTCAGAAGTTCAACTCTATCAAACAATAAGATATTAGTCTTAATGGTTGCAGAAGAAGTGGTATTAATAATGATGCTTAACGTTGTTTCAATTCACCCCGCTGGAATCTAAGTGAAGCTATGCAATGCTTAACCAAAGTCCAGGTGATGCTAAACAAACATAAAGCAGACAAGAGTGTTTCCATCCTAAAGAAAAAAAAATTAGGAGCTACAACACTGCTTTCATTTACAATATGCACCACAAACTATTGATATCCTAGTACATTACCATGATCAGCCATGTTCTTAACTTCTACCCGCAAACTTGAATTTGGAAACCTCTGTAGCTTCTTGTTTGCCACATAGAATCTAGTTGACGGTTAGTGTATGTATAACAAGTTCTTAACTTCTTCTAGTACGAATGCATGACATTATATTGATTCAAGACTGACCACTTATGTGTTGGATTTTTCAGGAAAGGAATTTCTTGCTCAAAACGCTTGGAGAGGACTCCCCCTGCCCCAACCCAAGCACCAATCCTTCACAACCGCCACCCTGCAAACGATCCCTTCTCCAAAGTCTATAACCAACCTTTTTGATCCACCACCTCATATCTAGTCATTTTACATGGCCTACTGAGTTCATGTCCGTTTTGAATTCCTCTTTTCTGAGAATTGCAGCCATTCCAGCCTACAATTTTACAAATGGGCAGGTAAAGATCTGCTTCCCAAAACCCAGATCTAGAATGCAATGGTGCATTTTAGCATTTGCAAACGTATCTAACACAGTTTTCTGCATTCTTTTGTCCTAAGCAGAGTTACCTCCTTCAGAGTTCCTAATCGGTATTCGCTTTTCGTGTGTTTGGCGTGTCATTCTTTAGCTAGTCTCTTGCCATCCGATATGTTTTCCGAGTGTTCGATTTTTTGGCCTTGATTTTTACAGTTGTACAGAACTTGCTATATCCCCAGTTCCAGAGTGTGAGACTAATGTAAGCATACATAGGCAGCTCGCCGATATTTTCCGCTAGAGTATATGATCAAAACAAAACAGAGAGAAAGGGAAGAAAAAGAAAGAAACAAAAGGAGAGAGGATTAACCAGTTCAAATGGATTCCTGTTTATCGTTTTTCCGGTGTGGAAAACGGGTATAGAATAAATTTATATTTTTTTTCTTCTTTGGTTTGATTTCCCCCATGATTTCTGATGTAACTAAACTTTATGTAATTTGAGTGAAAATAGTTTTGGTTTTGGTGTGCACTACTCTCTTTTGTTATATCCTACCTTCCTAGAAGTAAGACATGAACTGATGAACACATCTCCAGGTCAGACACTCGTAGCTCAGTTGGTCAAGAGTATTTACCCTTGCATCTGAGGTTACTTGTTTAAACCTCCCTTCCCCAGCTATCGCTTGTGTCAAAGACAAACACATCTCTAGGAAGTGTAGAGTAATGTCTGTACATTCAGCATCAGGGAAGTAAGACACCGACTCGCACACAGATGCAGGAATGCTTGAACTGCATTCAAATTAAGGAACAATAAATCCGAAAAGAAAACGGCGTAAAAGTTGACGATATTTGAGCTAGAAAGCCAGTGGTTTTGCTTACCAGAGAGTTATGGCTGGCGTGAAGGAAACTCCCAGTCTTCAGTGCTTCTGTGTTGAGAGCAAGTTGTTGAAGTGGGGAAGAAGGGTTGTGAGAGAACTGTGTTATTTGGTCGTCGTGGTGGTGGTGATGGAAGACCAGTATGATTAGGAAGAAAGCAAAAGCAAAGAGGTAAAAGAGGGAGGGAAATCTCTACAAAATAAAGTGCACATATAATTATTTGCTGTTAACTTTCTCGAGTGAAGGTATAGTAGCACAAATTGACAATTTTGACCTCTCAACTCCAACTTAAAACTGTTTGATCTCAAGGATAAACTAGTAACAAAATTATATGTTTGTTCTAGTAATGCTTTGCAATTTGCATTCGAGAAAAAAAAATGAAAAAACCGAAAGGTCGTACAAGAAGCAAATTGAACATGGTAAGAGAAAGGAAAAATGAAAGATCGTACAAGAAGCGAATTGAACAAGAAAAGAGAAAGGGACTGCTTGATGTTCAACTAACATTACTGTTAAGCAGATGGCGTTTTATTATAGTGGTGAAAAGTAATTATATTTTTGTATTTTGATGCATGTTCGATTCTCAAAGATTCTCATCCTTAACAACTAACAATTTAACCTTTTTTTTTTTTTTGGCCGCAAAGTCCATCTCACTCCAGCATTGCTATCATGGGAAGTGACTTTGAGGAGAATTTATTGATAACAAGAAAAATACAAAATGTTAAGGGGGACATAAGGCCAAACTCGGACCATTAAATAATTCATAACAACAATTTAAAACCTCTTTCAGCAAAACCTATAACAAGGAAGCTTAGAAAGGTTTGTGAGAATAAACAGCTGCAGCACAAGGACGGCATGAATCCCACCAATGGACACTGGGGTGATCAACACCATAATTGACCAAACAATCAACAACTTGATTACCCTCTCTAAAAATATGAGAATTCTAAACCTGCATGGAGGATAGTAAAACTCAACAATTATGCCAATGGACCAAAAGCCTCCAAGGGATAGATGTCAAAGAAGGTGAAGATGAAGAAAGAAGATGAACAACCAATGAGGAGTCACATTCAATCATAATGAATGCCAACCTATATCCCAAGCTACAGAGACAACATGAATAACACCACGTAGTTCGGCATCCATAGAAGAGGCCAAGCCTATTGAACTCGCAAAACAACCAAGAGAATGATCGGTAAAATTTTGAAAGATACCTCCAAATTAATGCAGCCACACCAGGGGAACCTCTTGCATCACCATCATTATTTACTTTGATCCAAGATTGAGAAGGCGGGCGCCACAACACCTCAATAATTTTTGGAGCCTTAGCAGGATGTCCACAAACACCAAGAGAATGAAGAATGCAAAGCTTTTCCACATAATTCTTCATACAACCGAAATTGAGACAATCAATTTCAAGGAGTTGAAATTTAATAGACCTTACAACATAATTGATGGAAACAACCTCCTCATTAAAACAAACAACGTTGCGAGCATGCCAAATAGAAAAAAAACCAACTCCAATCATACCCCACCGAAGCTGCACTTGGGTACCAAAACCTTGTTGTAAAGGATAATGGAAAAAGCCAAAAATATCTTGAAATAAATTATTGAACTCTGAATAATTCTAAAACAGTAGACCAAATATTTGACATGCAAAAAAGCACTCAAGGAAAATATGTGAAGCAGTTTCCATACCTTCACAACAAAGAGAGCACATAGATGCTATAGCAAAACCTCTTCATTGCAAGAGATCATCAGTGAACATCTTACCATATAAATACTTCCACAATGTAATCAAATTACAAGGGCGAAAGCAAGATTGCCAAACCCATCGATCCCATCGAACCATTGGTTGCTTATTACGCTTCAACTCATAAGCCAAAGATAAAGAAAGGTCACCATTTGAAGCAGACATCCAAACCATTTTGTTATCAATCCCAGACTCTGAATGAAGCCCAATAGAAGAAATATCATCCCAAATGGGATGCTAGCCATGAATGTAAAGTAGGTGGAGGAGTCCAACAACCATCCACAATAAAATCAGAAACTTTAGCCCAAAAAACCTTGCATAAATTTGGTGGAATATCAAGCCTATCAACTATTGGAAAATCTAACAATCTCGCATGCCAAAAATTAATATTTTCACCAGTACCTATCACCCATTTTGAGTCGTGAAAAGTATCTGAAAAAAGAGGGTGTAAATCAGACCAAATGGAGGAACTCTTGTATGTAGAACATATCCAAGACAATTAAAAAACCGACCTTGAAAAAACCGTCAAGCCATAGATGAGGCCACCAAAATATCCCAAAACTTTTTCAACAGAAAAGCCTTATTTAAAGCTGAAAAATTACGAATGCCAAGACATCCTTCATTTAAAGGAACACAACATTTTTTCCATACCACAATAGAAAATCCACAAGAATCAGCACATCCCATCCAAATGAAATTTTGATTCCAACTACAAACCTGATTTAATATCGTAGGTGGCCAAGAATAAACCAAGAAAGTATGAGATAACATGCTTACCACAACTGACTTGATCAAAGTAACTCGACTAGCCATTGAGAGAGAGTTACCTTGCCTTCAAGAAAGGCGAGAACATATTATATATAAATTAGGGATGAAATAGTGAAATGTATTATTTAATTTGTGAAATGATCATGTTCTTAATTTTTTATTGATATGTCCTTAATATTTGATCGAGAATAGCATCAATCCTTTATCGACGGCTTCTATGTACTAGATGGCACCAATATTCATGCAAAAGCTAAAATTTAAGACCATGCTCTTATTCTGGGGATTACGCCTCTCCACCGTAATCAGTAAGATTGGAGTTTATAAAGCTTATCTTTGTCAACTTCAATGCCATTTTCATTTTGAATTTCTTGTTCCTTAGAGCAAAGTCTATCTCACTTCAAGGCAATTGTTGCTCAAGCAGTTGGCAAAAACAATTACTGCTTTAGTGAAAAGTAATTGTCCGAGTGCATCTCTATCCTGTAAATGAATTGCCTAGGCAATAGGTACTAAAAGTTTATTCAAAATAAAATAAAATAAAAGATCATTTTATGTTCAATTTCGGATAGTATTTTTAACCAATTCCGTTATGACACGTGTCATTATCCGAAATTACAATTTTGTGTGGATAAATTTTCGTTTAGATTTTTAACCAATCATGTGGCACCACATGTCATGATCTTGTAAGAATTTTGTGAATAGATTTCCGATAAGATTTTTAACCAATCTCGTCGTACCATGTGTCACTATTTGTTCATAATTATTGTAGAAAGACTTTCGATAAGATTTTCAACCAATCACAGCATACCACATGACATTATCTACAACTTAATTCTTTTTTTTTTTTCATATAAAACCTACCTACAACCTAACTCACGCACTAAATGCATAATATCTTTGAATCCTTGTTCATGGTTTATAAATCTTGAGTTCTTACAATGTCTAGGTTGATGAGACCAAGAGAATGAATTGTTCGAACATATGGCAGCGGTTTTGAACGATGGCGAACATGGCAGATGAACATCCATCATTCTCGACGACATCAATAAAGGAGGTTGGGGGTCGATCAGATTCAGAATTACCAGACAACCCTGCGGTCCCATTCAGGTAAGCCCACAGTCTAAGCCTCTAGCCTTTAAATAAGAATCTTCTTTTGATCGGTTTTAGCACCCTGCTTATATATTATTGATTCATTCTGGTTTTTGAAAGCAGATTCTCAACATCTATTCTAAAATGTAAATGCACTTTCGTTAAGAATCAAGCGCCAGCACGTTGGCTTTTTATGATCCGAAACTGGGGGAATACTTAGACTCGAAACGTCGAGCTTCTGAACCCTAAACCCTAAACAACTAGCCATAATTGGCACTAGAAGTCTAGAATACACAAGTATCGTTGTTGATTTTGTTTTTGTTTGTATTTCCTCCACTTTGATTAAGATTAATCAACTCGTCAACATTGATTTCATCGGACGACTCTCCACTCTAGTTGGTTTTTTCCATAAGGAAAAAGTGTTATGGTTTTTTAGATATAGTTCCTTGCGATTAACCACCCTTGTTGTATTTAGTCGATGTTGAGGAGTCAAGAGTCGAGCTACTTGTATGTTCAGTAAGGTACCGTTTGGTACGTGGAACGAGACGTTCCGTCTCATGTTTGGTGCGCCCAAAAATCGTGGAACGCATTGTCCCACGGGACAAAATTTGGCTGATTTTTTGTTCTTCCTCCCCCTAGAACGACTCGTTCCACACCAGTGGAACACAAAATTATAAATTTTTAAGACAAAAATGCCCCTTATCTTTTTCAATATTCACTTTTAGGTTCTGTGTTGGAACCAGTCACACTAAACCCTAGCAACTACAACCCTAGCATGTCATCTCATATCACAAGTCTCCAAGTAATCATGGATGCACAAGTCAACCGCCAGCTTTCTTTCCAGCTTTCCAGCTCCTTGATTCAAGGCACTTAACTTGCTGATTACTTCTTAGTCTTGGATTTGATTACACCATCCAAATCACAGAACAAAACCCTATCATCTTCTTTCCCTCTTCTCTACCGCTTGCATCTCCCAGGTATCTCGCAACCTTCTCCTCATCCTCTCCCGTAGCCTCTCTTTTCTCTTCCCCACGGAGTGGAACTCAAAGCTCTGCATCTCCAGGTTCAATCTCTGCATCCAATTCCAATCTCTTTTTTTTCTTCACAATATTATCTGATCCTCTGCAATCGATAATCTGGTTCTAATTTGCCATCTCCTCCTTAAAACCTAGGTTTTGCTCTCAAAGTTTTGATCTTAACTTTTTCTGGGTTTTGGTTTTTAAGGGGGCTTGAAGGTTGATTTGTTTGCTTTTGAGGTAGTTCCTGTTGATTTCATTGGATGATACTATGTAATGAATGATCTAGTTTGGTTTGGATTCATAATCTAGGGTTTTGAATTGGGATTAATTGTTCAAGTAATTTTTAATTCTGCCGATTGTCTGTTTTCTGAGTGTTTCTGTGTAATTAGCTTCTGTTTATGTTGCTAGGAAACTGCTCAAATTAATAAATCATTTTAATTTGATTTTTGTGTTGTGATTTGATCAGGTTCCAATTTAGTAATGAGCCTTTGCTTTGTTAGACTAATGAAATAGTCTTCATTTTTTTGAATTTTTGATTCGTTAGACTAATTGGGTTTCTTTGTGTTTATTGTGTGAAGTGTTGGATAATGTTTGATTAACTCTGGGATTTAGTTTCCATTTAGTTTTTCCTATGGAAGAGTGAGGGCATTTACTATTGATTTGGAATTGAAGAAGTAAACTTTAAACCTTTCCATGGTGTTGAATTTCAAACCTCTAGCATCTACTCGAAGAATTTCATTATCTTCGACCAGATTGATCATCGAAGTCAGATTATGTTCAATCCTGAAATTGCCCACAAAATTACTGGTCCTACCTTTAACCTCTGTGCAGCTTACATCCAAGACAATATGGGATTGATAGCTTGTTGAAAGTTTTCTGGTTTTTAATTAATTAGGGTTTTTTAGTGCTTATTGTAGAGCATATGATGCATGGGTAAGTTAGTCATTTAATCTTTTGGTTCCGTTTCGTCCTGCGCGTACTAAACATAATATGGAAACTTCGTTTTCTCCTGTCCCATCTCGTCCCGTTCTGTTCTATCTCGTCCCGTCTACGTACCAAAAGGTACCTAAGGTCCTCATCATTTTCTTTCGGAGAATATCTGGAATCAACTGAGGGAGACTTATTATATGTTCGGTCAAGTTCTTTGATACAGGAGAGAGGCCTTCCTGATGAGGTGCGGACTAGGAGATTCAGCGTTTACAAGTTGGTGTTCGACGAGAGTGTCAAAATGCTTGAGCATGATATGGTCGGAAATTTTGAGAAAGTTTGAGTTAATAAGCATTGGAGAAGATGCTATGTTTGTTAGCAAGTACGGATCAATTTGTGTTGTCCTCAGATCTTAATTGGCACAAGCCTAAACGACATGCAGTTTGGATTCTGCCGCCATTAAATGGAATGGACTTTGCCTCCCCGCATAGTTTTATTGAGCTTGTGGTAAGAGCAGATTGCATAACCTGTGCTAGCTATATTACTAGACATGTGCATTGGGCTATACAAAGTCCGAAAAAGAAGAAAGAAAAAAAAAAACAAAAACAGGTTTTAAAAAGGCCTGGGCCGAACTGATGGTCCATTCTAAAACATTTTAGAAGTGTATGGCATCGATTCAGTCCTACCCTTCTCCTATAAAAGCAATCATTGCAATGTCCAAAAAAGTTCAAACCGCCGACAATTTTTGCCTCCTATTCGAGGTCATCTTTTTGCTCCTATCCATTTTTGCAATGTCAGAAATCATTATTTATTATTCAATTTTTTGCTTACTTACCAAGTTTCGTTCGTTTATTATTTAATTTTATGCGTTATTTTTTAAATAAAAACTCAATAGTAGTCTCTCAGGATTTTTGCTGCAGTCTTTTTATTGTCTTGATTTAATATAATTTTTTGGAAGAAACAAATAAATTATTCTTATATGGCCGGCCGCTTGTTGGTTGTCAATAACTCGTATTTTATCTTATTATTGAGAGATGAGATCATCATCTCCTCTCCTGTCGATGTTGAGAGATGAGATCATCATCACTTACATTTTTTTTCTTCATATAATCATTACTCACACACCACACGTCCTTTTTGTATTTTCTTTTAAGAAATTACAGAAAATTATTAATGAGCTCCCATTTATTTATTATTTTATTTTCTATGTGCAGTCAAGTCACATAGATCTATTGAATGTTTGCAATTATTCTGTTTCTTTTTATTTTCAGTGAAATTATGGATAAATCCCTTGACGATTACACTTTGTTGCTTAAAACTGACGATTTTGATGGGTCGAAATGGACTTTTTGTCCAAACAATCAGCACACTTAGTGCTAAAATACCTTTGTTTCTGTTCGACATACCTTCAGGTAAATAAGAAAAGAAGAGGTCTTAAAATATATAATTTGTCTTGATCTTCCTAAAAAATAACCATCTAATTAAGAATTGCTCTTTATTTCTTAGGGTTCTTTTGGTACGGCCCGAAGAAAACATCCACTTTTTTCTTTGTATTCACGGGTTCTGAACCGCTAGGAGAAGCTGACTGGTTGGTCAGGGAAGGACCCAGTGATGCCCTTGCCAACCATGAGAATTGGTCCACATAATCATGTGGGCTTTTAACATATTGGATTTTCTACCATATTGCTTTGCCTGGTACGTGGTAGAAAACTCAATCTGTTACAAAGCCCACAGGATTATGTGGACCAATACCCATGGTTGGCAATGGCATCACTGGGCATCCAACAATGGGTCGCCAAAAGTTATCTCCTTCGATGACCAACGAGTTAGCTTCTCCTAGCGGTTTAGGCCCCGTGAACACAAAGAAAAAAACGGATATTTTCTTCGGGCCGTACCGAAAGAACCCTAAGAAATAAAGAGCAATTCTTAATTAGATGGTTATTTTTTTCGGAAGATTAAGACAAATTATATATTTTAAGACCTCTTCTTTTCATATTTACCCTAAGGTATGTCAAACAGAAACAAAGGTATTTTAGCATTAAGTGCTGGTCGTCCGGACAAAAAGTCCATTTCAACCCAACAAAATCGTCAGTTTTAAGCAACAAAACATAATCGTCAAGGGATTTATCCATAATTTCACTGAAAATAAAAAGAAACACAATAAATGCGAACATTCAATAAATTTATGTGACTTGATTGTGCATAGAAAATAAAATAATAAATAAATAGGAGCTCATTAATAATTTTCGGTAATTTCTCAAAAGAAAATACAAAAGGGACATGTGGTGTGTGAGTAATGATTATATGAAGAAGAAAAAAAATGTAAGTGATATGATCTCATCTCTTAATAATAAACGGTCGGCCAAATAAAATGCGAGTTATTGACAACCAACAAGCGGCCGGCCATATAAGAACAAAATAATAATAAATCAAGACAATAAAAAGATTGCAACAAAGATCCTAAGAGATCACTATTGAGTTTTTATTTAAAAAATAACGCATAAAATTAAATAATAAACGAACGAAACTTGGTAAGTAAAGCAAAACATTGAATAATAAATAATGATTTTGGACATTGCAAGAATGGATAGGAGCAGAAAGATGACCTCGAATAGGAAGCAAAAATAGGCGGCGGTTTGAACGTTTTCGTACACTGCAATGATTGCTTTTATATGAAAAGGGTAGGATTGTGAATCGACGCCCTACGCTTCTAAAATGTTTTAGAATGGTCTGTCAGTTCGGCCCAGGCCTTTTTAAAACTTCTTTTTTTTTTAGGGTTTTGTAGCCCAATGCACATGTCTATTGGTTTGGGCCCTTTTATTATTAAACAACTCTCTTAAAATTTGGTGCCACATAAGAAGTTTTTAGTTCTCTAACATTCAACATATTTACATAAAATGCCTTTTTTTTTTTAATTTTATCATTTTAAACGTCTCAATTTTAATTTTACTAGTTTAACAACCATGCAATAGGGTATATTTTGCAATGTTTTTTCGTTAATTAAGTGGATGCAAAAATGTAAGGTAGCTTTTTTTTGTCCAAGTAAGGTAGCCTTTGATTTTCATCATTTGTTAAACTTAAAATACTAAAATGCAAAAATTAAAACCACAAGGACTACTCTTTTTGTAATAAAAAAAAAACACTAGAGCTAAAAGTGAATTTCAACTAAATTACAGGGACCAAATTAAAGTGAGTTTTGACCAAAAGTGAATGGCATCGTTTTGTTTTGTTTTTTTTGTTTTTTTGTTTTTTTTTTGCATCTATATTTATCTGATAAAATACAATTTAAGCCCCTTTTAAGTTGCCCTAACTTCTAGAAACAAATAGTTGTGGGCTCACTTGAAGCCCATTTTAGCACCAGACCCCTTTTTTAAGGCTTCTTTTGTCCGTTTGTAAACAGGCATATTTCTCATTATTTTTTCCACTTTGGGGTGTAAGCTAGGATCGCCATATTTTAGGGGTGGGCAACGGGCCAGCCCCAAATTTGAAGGGATCGGACCGGACTCGTTTTGGGCTATAATGGGACGGGGTGTTGGGTTTTCAATTATGAAATCGGATGTAACCCTAGTCCGTGTAAAATGGGCCGAGTTCACGGATTCATTTTCCTTTTTTTTTTAAATAAATAAATAATTAATTAATTATCGTCGCTCCCGACCTCTGTGCTCGAACCCCTTTCTTGGTGGTTTGCGTAATTTCGATTGTTATTTTGATCGTAGAATCGATGGCAGCCGTCCCCGACGGCAATGGCATGATAATCCGGTTGATTATCGTTGGAGTTCAAAACCCTAACGTTATAATAACCAATCGCCAGTTGACATTATGAAAGATGAGATAAAAAGGATTGCAAATCTTTAGTTTAATCTCTCAACTTTTACTCCTCGAAAGTTATTCCATCTTTATATAAATCATTTTAATATTGAGAAAATTGTTGAAATGGTCTTTCAACTTTAACTCAATTGTAGCAATGGTCCTGTAACTAAAATTTCATGATCATTGGTCCCTTAACTCATCAAAATGTACAGTTGTGGTCCTTTTCATCAACTACATCAGAATTTCGTCAAAATGAGTCATGTTAGAAGGACTATTGCTAAAATTGGGTTAAAGTTGAGAGACCATTACTCCAATTAGGTTAAAGTTGAGGAACCACTGCTTCGATTGGGTTAAAGTTAAAGAGTCATTACTACAATTTATCGCATTTGGTTTTCCATATATTTTCTCTTGATTCAACCTCACGCAAATGACACGTCACTTGTATTGACGGAAGTTCTAACAAAGTTGATGAAAATGACCATAGCTGCACGTTTTGATGAGTTAAGGGACCAATGGTTACAAATTTTTAGTTGAGGGACCATTACTCCAATCAAGTTAAAGTTGATGGACCATTGCTATAATCTCCTTTTTAATATTTTAGTAAAATATTACTTGTTATTTCTAGTTGCATATGAATTCCTCATTATTTGTAATTAAACTTGGTAAAGAGAGAAACAATATTTGTTTATTAACTTTGTATCCAAACTTTTTTTTAAGGAAATAATGATCTCAAAAACAATTTCGAAGATAAATGCTTATAGGAAGGGCTAGTTGGGTAATTGCAATTGTAATGTGTGTGTGTATATATCGTTTTAGACTTTTAGTATATGTGTCAAAGGAAATGCTCATTATTTATCTTGTGTTTGTTAGAAGTCCCCCGCCTCTGCCAATTTCTTATCAGTTTCCATTTCTCACCTTCGCCGCTCCATCTCCCTCTTCCTCCCCTCCCAATTTTCTAATATCATTTTTTTTTTCCAAGAAATTGAGCTCGATCGAAGAGAACCCAGAAGAAGAAGAAGTCAGCTGCAGTTTCTTACACGGATTCAGGTTTTTTTTTGCCATGACTTGCTGATTTGTTTGTTACAAGTCCTGAGAGAGAGTAAAAAGAGAGCGCCTTTGAGCTTTTGGAGTAGCAAATGGGCAACTGTTTAGGTTCTTCTGCTAAAGTCGATACCGCACATAGCTCCGTTGGAACTTCGGGTGAGTTTCAATGCTTTGCTTTGAAAAAATACCTTAATTTTCATCAGCTGGTCTTGTATTTTGATGGGTATATTGGTTGCTTTGATGGGTATAGTTAGTGTCTTCTGAGAGTTTTTACTGAATTAGAAAGTGTTTTTTTTTTTTGGATTCTGGGTAGCTTAGTTCATCTCTGGAGCAAATTCTGCTATGCATTGAAACAAGTCTCTCTCTCTCTTTATTTCTGGAGATTGGTTAATTTATTCTTCTTTTGTTTTCTGTTAGTTATTAATTCTTTGTTTTTGCAATGGATTATTGGTTTTGAATATCATTTAGAAAGATGGAAAAATTTCAGGGGTTTTTCCATTTTTAAGCAGTTTTTTAATCTGCAAAGAAATAGGATATCTTGCCCTTTTGAGGAGAATACAGAACGCGTTGAAGACAGCTTTGGATAGTTTTGTCATTATTTGGTGATGCGCAATGTGCTTTTAGTAATCTTTTAGCTGGTAACTGTTACAATTTTACTCGTTTTGTTTTTGCCCTGAATGTGGGCAAACTGTGAAAGTGATTTCAACATTCATTTTGTTCTTTACGATAATCACGTGAAGGATGGGCGTTAATGGCACGCTAAGATTTGTAGAATCAAAGACTTTAGTAACAATTGGGGCCTCAGGGGAAAAGTATGGTGGTCCTTTGTACGAAAACAGAGTTTCATATACGAGCGATCATTGGAACATGGAGCAAAGATGCTTAATTTAAGGTGTTTTGTGAACCGGGCCAGCTGGTATCTTTCTTTGAGGCCGCCTGATCACTCAAAACCCTGTACCTTGATCGACAAGTTTACGTCGGTCCTCTTAGAATTCATTAAAAGAATTTACACAATCATTTCATTTTGTTCCTCTAAAATTTTGAATCGATTAGTTTGCTTAAGTGTCTTAATACTCTATTAGATTTGTACTATATATAACATTTCTTGAGGAATGCTATAAGTTGGTGTAGGTTTACAAATTGATTGTTGATTATTGATTACTTGACCTGTCAGGATCAGGGGTTTCCAAAGTTTCCAGCAAAACTATCCCTTCCTCAGTTCCTTCCACTTTGACCGTCCCATCGTATAGTGGAAGGAGCAATGCTTCAAGTCTTCCTACCCCAAGGACTGAAGGTGAAATATTGTCATCTCCAAATTTGAAACCCTTCTCATTCAATGTGCTAAAGACTGCCACCAGAAGCTTTCACCCTGACAGTCTTCTCGGTGAAGGAGGATTTGGTTATGTTTTCAAAGGATGGATTAATGGGAGCACAGTGACAGCTTCAAAACCGGGGTCCGGAATGATTGTTGCTGTCAAGAAGCTCAAACCTGAAGGTTTCCAAGGCCACAAGGAGTGGTTGGTAGGTTTCTTCTTAACAATTTTCTTTATGTGTGTTGTGTTTCAATTCTCATGCTTGGCTTATGTAGTGATAACCAATGAATTTCAGACAGAAGTACATTATCTTGGACAACTCCATCATCCAAATGTGGTTAAACTTATCGGATACTGCTTAGAGGGTGAGAACCGCCTTCTGGTGTATGAGTTTTTGCCAAAAGGAAGCCTAGAGAATCATCTGTTTAGAAGTAAGTGATGTATTCTTCTACCATTAATAGGAAGCATAGTTCCCCTCCCCCTCATCTCACAATTGTTTTAAGTTATCTGGAAGTTAACTTTTATGCTTATTTTCTTGCAAATAAACAACGGTTGCGTTGGCAATATTAAGAAACTCCTTGGTTTTGGCCTTGAAAACTTTGTAATTTTGAACTTTTACACATGTTTCACAGGAGGGCCACAATCACTTTCATGGGCAACAAGAATGAAAGTAGCCATAGGTGCTGCAAAGGGGCTCAGTTTTCTTCATGAGGCAGAATCACAAGTCATATATCATGATTTTAAGGCTTCTAATATTTTACTAGATTCGGTATGTTGAACAAAGAGGAAACTAGCTCATCATGTTTAATAATCTTATCATTAGATTGGATAAATCATTGACATAAACGTTGCATTGTGGTTCCAGGAATTCAACGCGAAGCTTTCTGATTTTGGCTTGGCTAAGGTTGGTCCCACTGGTGACAGGACTCACGTGTCTACTGAAGTCATGTGTACTCAAGGCTACACAGCACCCGAATATGTTGCTACAGGTCTGTTTAATGTCTATATGCAGTATTATTGGTGTTTTACTTTTGTTATATATGACCAATGATCGCTGGCAAATATCCCTGAGTCATAGACTCATTTTATTAGTACATGCGATGCATCTTGTTAGGGAAAGCTGATATTGTGAGTCTCTAAATATGCTATTACTATGGAATTTAGTACAAAATAAATTTTAACGAAATTTGCATTGAACTATCTCTTTGACGCTGCCCCAGATTACCTATAACCGGATTGGTCATCTCTAACCTTTTGATTAGAGGATATCCACCTTGGTGCCAGTTGACTAACTAATAAGAGGTTGTTTCAATACTTTCTCTGAGGTGAAATTAGAGAAGAACGATTCGTTAGACCTATATATAATTAGTGTGATTTTACATTTGGAGTTTGCTCATCTATTGATTCACAAGGTTGAGAAAGAAAAAGTTAAAGCTTTTGAGTTGCATATGATAATTGAACGGAACAAATTTGATTATTGTAATTATTTGTCATTGAGATTTCCTTAAGGCGGAACTTATGTAAACTGGGCTCTGTTATGCAAGCCATTGTTGTAGCAGATACGATGCAGAGAATCTTAAGTGCTTGAATTCACTATGTTCGCAACACATGATAATGCTTATGTAGATGTCTAACATGCATTTTCACTGTTTAACAGGTAGATTGACTGCTAAAAGTGACGTCTATAGTTTTGGGGTTGTACTGCTGGAACTACTGTCTGGAAGGCGAGTTGTTGATAAAACGAAAGTTGGTGCGGAGCAGTACCTGGTAGATTGGACAAAACCATATTTGGGTGACAGTAGCAAACTATTTCGGATTGTGGACACCAAGTTGGAGGGCCAATATCCCCAGAAAGCAGCTTATACAGCTGCTACCCTTGCTTCACAATGCCTATGCCCCGAATCTAAACTCAGGCCCACGATGTCAGTGGTATTAGCAACGCTGGAACAACTTGAATCCCCAAATACTGCAGCCAGAAACTCTCAATCAGAACAGCAGACACTTCCTATTCCTCGGAAGTCGCCAATGTGACAACACCGTTCTCCTCTCAACATACCACCAAATGCATCCCCATTGGCATCCCAAAGGCAATCTCCACGCGTGCGTTGATAGAGTTTTTCCGTCTGTAAATAAGAAAAGAAGAGGTCTTAAAATATATAATTTGTCTTGACTTTCCTAAAAAATAACCATCTAATTAAGAATTGCTCTTTATTTCTTAGGGTTCTTTCGGTACGGCCCGAAGAAAACATCCACTTTTTTCTTTGTGTTAACGGGTTCTGAACCGCTAGGAGAAGTTGACTGTTTGGTCAGGGAAGGACCCAATGATGCCCTTGCCAACCATGGGAATTGGTCCACATAATCATGTGGGCTTTTAACAGATTGGATTTTCTACCATGTTGCTTTGCTTGGTACATGATAGAAAACCCAATCTGTTACAAAGCCCATAGGATTATGTGGACCAATACCCATGGTTGGCAATGACATCACTGGGCATCCAACAATGGGTTGCCAAAAGTTATCTCCTTCGACGACCAACTAGTCAGCTTTTCCTAGCGGTTTAGGCCTCGTGAACACAAATAAAAAACGGATGTTTTCTTCGGGCCGTACCGAAAGAACCCTAAGAAATAAATAGCAATTCTTAATTCGATGGTTATTTTTTTCGGAAGATTAAGACAAATTATATATTTTAAGACCTCTTCTTTTCTTATTTACCCGAAGGTATGTCAAACAGAAACAAAGGAATTTTAGCATTAAGTGCTGGTGGTCCGAACAAAAAGTCCATTTCGACCCAACAAAATTGTCAGTTTTAAGCAACAAAGCATAATCGTCAAGGGATTTATCCATAATTTCACTGAAAATAAAAAGAAACACAATAAATGCGAACCTTCAATAAATTTATGTGACTTGACTATGCATAGAAAATAAAATAATAAATCAATAGGAGCTCATTAATAATTTTCAGTAATTTCTCAAAAGAAAATACAAAAGGGACATGTGGTGTGTGAGTAATGATTATATGAAGAAGAAAAAAAATTAAGTGATGATGATCTCATCTCTTAATAATAAATGGCCGGATAAAATGCGAGTTATTGACAGCCAACAAGCGACCGACCATATAAGAACAAAATAATAATAAATCAAGACAATAAAAAAACTACAGCAAAGATCCTAAGAGACCACTACTGAGTTTTTATTTAAAAAATAACGCATAAAATAATAAACGAACGAAACTTGGTAAGTAAGCAAAAAATTGAATAATAAATAATGATTTTGGACACTGCAAGAATGGATAGGAGCAGAAAGATGACCTCGAATAGGAAGCAAAAATAGGCGGTGGTTTGAACTTTTTTGGACACTGCAGTGATTGCTTTTATAGGAAAATGGTAGGATTGTGAATCGACGCCCCTAAGCTTCTAGAATGTTTTAGAATTGTCTGTCAGTTCGGCCCAGGCCTTTTTAAAACTTCTTTTTTTTTTCGGGTTTTGTAGCCCAATGCACATGTCTATTGGTTTGGGCCCTTTTATTATTAAACAACTCTCTTAAAATTTGGTGCCACATAAGAAGTTTTTAGTTCTCTAACATTCAACATTTTACATAAAATGCCTTTTTTTTTATTAATTTTATCATTTTAAACGTCTCAATTTTAATTTTACTAGTTTAACAACCATGCAACAGGGTATATTTTGCATTGTTTTTTTCGTTAAGTAAATGGATGCAAAAATGTAAGGTAGCTTTTTTTTTTTTGTCCAAGTAAGGTAGCCTTTGAATTTCATCATTTGTTAAATTTAAAATACTAAAATGCAAAAATTAAAACCACAAGGACTACTCTTTTTGTAATAAAAAAAAAACAATAGAGCCAACTAAATATAGGGACCAAATTAAAGTGAGTTTTGACCAAAAGTGAATGCCATCGTTTTATTGTTTTTTTTTTTTTTTTGAATCGATGGCAGCCGTCCCCGACGGCAATGGCTTGAGAATCTTGTTGATTATCGGTGGAGTTCAAAACCCTAACATTATAATAACCAATCGCCAGTTGACAATGACATTATGAAAGATGAGATAAAAAGGATTGCAAATCTTTAGTTTAATCTCTCAATTTTTACTCCTCGAAAGCTACTCCCTCTTTATATAAATCATTTTAATATTGAGAAAATTGTAGAAATGATCCTTCAACTTTAACTCAATTGTAGCAATGATCCTTTAACTAAAATTACATGATCATTGGTCCCTTAACTCATCAAAATGTACAGTTGTAGTCCTTTTCATCAACTACATCAGAATTTCATCAAAATGAGTCATGTTAGAAGGACTATTGCTAAAATTGGGTTAAAGTTGAGGGACCATTGCTCGAATTAGGTTAAAGTTGAGGATCACTGCTTCAATTGGGTTAAAGTTGAGGAACCATTACTACAATTTATTGCATTTGGTTTTCCATTTATTTTCTCTTGATTCAACCTCACGCAAATGACATGTCACTTGTATTGACGGAAGTTCTAACAAAGTTGACGAAAATGATCATAGCTGCACGTTTTGATGAATTAAGGGACCAATGGTTACAGATTTTTAGTTGATGGACCATTACTCCAATCAAGTTAAAGTTGATGGATAATTGCTACAATCTCCTTTTTAATATTTTAGTAAAATATTACTTGTTATTTCTAGTTGCATATGAATTCCTCATTATTTGTAATTAAACTTGGTAAAGAGAGAAACAATATTTGTTTATTAACTTTGTATCCAAACTTTTTTTAAGGAAATAATGATCTCAAAAACAATTTCAAAGATAAATGCTTACAGGAAGGGCTAGTTGGGTATTGTCATGTTTAAAAATAAAATAAAAAAATAAAAACTATTTTTGCTTGTGAGAATAAATAACTGTAAAATAAAGTTGTTGAGTGTTTGTTAAATTTTTTTTTGTAAAAGTGCTTTTAACAAAAATAAAAAACAGTGTCGGAGTGTTTGGTAAATTTTTATATAAAAATGTTGTGAATATGTTAAAAACTAAAAAGAATATGATAATGAATGTGATATTATAATTACCAAAGAGAATATGTAAGGGCAAAAATTGGAATTTTGTAAAATATGTTGGGGTATATTGTCAACTGAAATTTCATTAAATGAGCATTGTTCACTATCCTTTAAATTTTTATTTTTTTAGAAGCACTGTAAACTTGCTTCTGCCTTTTTTTAAGCTTTTCTACCATTCTTGACACTAGGTTTTTTTTTTTAAATAACATTTTTCTGTCTTTATCTCTCTAGTGTTGACGTGACTTAATTATTACTATTCAAATAAGAAGGCGAGAAAAATTTAGAGAGGAGAGAATCTTCGTCCATTTTTGTTTGAATCACATACTTCAATTAATTTCTCAAAAGAGCGAATTTGGTAGAAGGTCTATTCAATTACATTACAAAGAACCTTGAGTATTTAACTATATAAGGTTCAAATATATGACCAACGAAGGAAAACAAAAGAGATGGAAAATTTTGGAAAGAAAAAAAGAAGGGCTTTTGAATGTCTAAATTCAAAATTGTTGTTACATTGGCTTTCTCTTCTTCGGCGCTCTCTGGGATTTCCTCCACTTGTGGTAGATGTGATATGACAACCCAGAAAACACCATGAAAACAGACCCCCACTGCTTTGTTGACAGGGGATTGCCACTCAGCACCGAAGACACCACGATGCTTACAAACTTGCGGGTAGTGGTAATGGTGGTGTTAGCTAAGGAACCAAAACGACTTATGGTTAGGAAAATGAAGTTCTGCCCAACCGCACCGCAGAGACAATAGAGAAGAATGTCCCAAGCTGCTTCCGGATGCAGCTTGCAGAACTGAACCGCCTCAAATCCGCTGCCACGCGGCCAGCCAAACATGTAAATCATGTTGTATATGGTACCCCATAAATTCATGCCTAACATTATTTCCCAGGCGCTTGTTTTTGGATACCTAAGCAAAGACGAAAGCAACAACATTTGAGACTCAATTCTTTGTATCGGTCATGTATAGATGGCTCTAACAATTTCATGCATTTATTCCCATAAAGAATACATAGAGGATTGGAATATGAACTGCCTCGAGCATTCTTAAAAGCTAGGTTTTTCATCAACGACAAATGATTTGGGGTCTGGGGTTGCAAATTTTGATAACCGGTTTAAATAACGTCAAGAAAAAGTGAATAACAGAAACGCAACCAGTAGTTAAATGGTAGGAGAAAGATGATGCTGTTCTGAAGTATACCTTGCAGTTATTGAATCCTGGGTGGCATTTGTGAATCCATCAAAAGCGAGGTTGAGAAAACATAGTCCATATCCAAGGGGAGCATTTGGGTGTGCCAACTTGCTAATAGTCTTTGAGCTAGTCTAAAATTGACCAAATGAGAAAAACGTAAGAATAACAACAAGAATTGCATATATTTATTGGGGCCAATTTATAGAAGGAAAATTGAAATAGAAAACGAAAAAATTATTTCGTTTTTGTTCCATTCTCAAGAAACACGCGCGCACACACCATCCCTCACCTTCAAGAGTGCAAATATGGATACCCCTCCGGCAACAAGGAGAGTACAAACATATTCAGGAAAGCTGTATCTTTTGCCGTAGACTAGAGTACCCATCAGCATCACTGCATACAAATAACAATAATTTATTACTTTATTTATTTACGAAATGCAATGGTTAATCTAATTAATGTAATCAATATAATAGTCACAATCTTAATTGAACTTAATGAGTAGCATGCGTGCTTTAATAAGATATGGAAAAATAACAAACTTGAAGATATCTGACCTGGTATCATTTTTGAGGACTTTGCCAAGACCTGCAAGTAAAAAGAACAGCTTTAACATCCAAAACTATGGACCCTTTTATTTGGCATTACTTAAAAACCACAAGAACGAAACTTTTCACAGTTCTTGTCATCCCTTCAACAACCAATTCAACACCCTTATCAACTCAGCTCAACTGACCACTTGTCCAAAAGATGGGATGGGTCCTAGACCATTTTTCTACCAATGATTTTTATCCAGAGGAAATGAACAACCCCATAACATATATGACAATCGCTTGCTTCTGCACTAATTAGATCCTAAGAAACTCAAATCTAGTAAACTAGACTTAGGACACAAAACCATCAATTCTTCCCATAACCATTACTATATATTCTCTAATGCTGCTCATTTGGTCTACACATGGATACGAATCATACGATTGATCAAACCCAAAATTGGAAAGCAAACCTGAGCCGGATAACTGATATACTTCAACGCTTCGATCCCCATAGCGGGTCCAATCGTATTAGTAATCCCGGCACTCCAGTACGTCCACATAGGTGCGCCTCCAGCATTACTACTAGACCAAAGCTTTAACACTACTCAAAGAAAACCATATGACAATATTATCGCCCAATTCATATGTTCAGCTCAAATCAATCCACATTACAAGAAATTCAAGATTTTCCAGAAAGATTGAAACTTACTTATATATGACCAGATTAGACAAACCACATTTTGAGCCAGGTTCAGGAACGCAAGGTGTTCGAACCTATCCCCATCTGGCCCGAATCGCTTCGTGGACCTAAAAACAAAGATCAAGGCATCACCAATTTGATTATCTTCAACAATCAGCTCTCCGAATTTCGGAAACAATTTCAGGAACTGAAAATCCCCAAAAATAAATTTTTTTGCGTGATCTGGGAAATCCCCAAATGCAGAGAGAAAGAGAAACGAAGTCTTACAGAGTTTCCTGAAGCACGCCTTGGTAGATATAAGCAGCCCAAATTCCAACGACGCAGAAGCCGAACACCAACACGCGCCGGAGCCCCGACCCGTGCGCTTCCATTTCAGCCGCCGAATGTATAAATGTGGCCGGAAATACCCCTTCGGAATCTGGATCCGGCCTCTCCCTTTCTCTCACTCGTCTCTTATTTTTTCCCCCTTTTTTCAAATTAAGCAAGATAATTAGGGTTTCAGATGAGCAGATTCAAGAGGAAGCTAGAAGCAGATTAGCAGAATAATTTTGTGCAAATAACCGCCACGATTCAGGAAAGACGAAGAGACCGTTGATACAGGCGGGAGCGCCAAGGCTACGTGGGTTTTGTCTACGTGGAGGCTTTTGATTGGGGTAGGTGACAGTGTGACACTGCGTCGCGCTTCTCATTGGCTGCGCAAACGCGGACCCCTGGCACTTGGGCACGGTATTGCCTCATTTGCTTTGCTACCATTTAACTCCTCAAAAGCCAAGCCCCTCTCCCAAATTACCAATAAATTATGTTTTATTTTTTCTCCTCGGTCCTTCTGTTATAAAGAGCATTTCCTTCTTGTGTTTGAATTACAGTTTGATATGTGGATATATAAATCGTTTTAGGATTTGTGTCAAATCGTAGTTTGATTACAAATGAAATTTTAATTGTAAATTTGTTAAAGAGTTAAATAGTTTAGTATTTTCAAACAATATTAGGTGAACACAAGTGGTATTTTACCACAGTGGTGGAAAAATGTTAAGCTTTTGCATGACGGCGTGGATTCAAACCCCATCATCGACGACTAATCCAACATCTAATCTAACAAAATCTATTGTTTGACAAAAAAATAAAACAATATTAGGTGAACAATGCTATACAGACGCCAACGACAATGTGTAATGATACATAATTTCACTTGGAAATTGTTTTCTCAGTTCAATCATGACTGTTTATATCTCATACTGAATGATTCAGTCTATTGAGTAGAAATTGACAAGAAACTTGTAGTTTAAGTAATTAAGAGCTCATCCATACATTCGAAGTCTTATGTTTGATTTCCTTCCCTCTCTACTATTGCTTGTGCATTCACGAAACCTCTTTGGATTTCCGGAAATCACATTATCATCCCTTGAAATTTTAAGTTGTTTTCACTTTTCTCATAATTCCTTCCATCCAAAACTAAGGTTTTATGAAAATATGGAAGGAGAAATTTTTCGGAGTTCCCAAAACTCCAACTCACATATGCCAGGTGGTGTTCCCCACCAATGAGAATTAGATACTTGGTTTTTTTTTCTTTCTCCTTTAATTAAAATAAATTCTTAAAAGCTGAAGTGCAACCATTAAACACAAACTAACGGAGGTTTACTTCAAAACCCCAAAGGCACCGTCGGCAATATTGTTCTAAGGGCTTTTGCAAATTGCTTTCAAACAACCATCTAAAAAGAAAGGATGGAATAGAGGCAATGTCGCGACATGAACGGTGAACACGACTCTCTCTCTCTCTCTCTCTCTCTCTCTCTCTCTCTCTCTCTCTCTCTCTCTCTCTCTCTCTCTCTCTCTCTCTCTCTCTCTCTCTCTCTCTCTCTCTCTCTCTCTCTCTCTCTCTCTCTCTCCATGGGAACCAACCCATGCAAGCTCTCTCTCTCTCTCTCTCTCTCTCCATGGGAACCAACCCAAGCAAGCAAAGCTTGCAGGATGAGTAACGACTAACGATGGTGGAGAACAAGTGCAATTACACAATGTACCCTGGCATTCTCTCCAACACCGGCGTCTCTCCAACGCCGGTGCCATGGCATTCTCTCAAGAGAAAGTGTATATATAAATCGTTTTATTATATGTGTCAAATCGTAGTTGATTACAAATGAAATTTTAATTGTAAATTTGTTAAAAAGTTAAGGGTCCGTTTGGTATCCTATTTGAAATTTTTTATCATTTCTCAAAACATTTCTTAAGAACATTTCTTGAAAACAATTTTCTTTAAGACTCAAAAACTTGATTGGTTAGTGATTTAAAAATTTTAAACCTTACGATTTAAATTAGACAAAGAGATCTAAAAAAATGGAGTCGTATGAGAGAGAGAAAGAGGAGAGAGGAGGAAAGAAAGTAAGAAGTGATTAAAGGAAAGGGAAATAAGAGAGAGGATATGACGAGATAGAGAGAAAGATGAGTGAGAGAAAGAATCGAGAGAAGGAAGACAACATATTGGAGAAGAGACAAAAAAGGTAAAAAAAAAAAAAGGAGAGAAATAAGGAAAGATAAATAGATTTGGAGTGAGGGGAGGAGAGAGAGAAAAGAAATGAGTGAATTTAAATTTAAAAACTCTAAAAACTCATTTTTTATGTTTTTAGATAATAGACTATATTTGAGTTAGTCTTGGGTTCAGTTTTTTAAAATAGTCATACAAAACAAGTTTTTAAGGCCTAAAACTTGAAAATTGTTTTTGAGTTAAAAAAATTGGATTCAAGTAGAATACCAAACAGACCCTAAATAGTTTAGTATTTTCAAACAATATTAGGTGAACGCAAGTGACCATTTACCACATTGATAGAAAGGTGTTGAGTCATTGTATGACGGCATGGGTTCAAACCCCGTCGGCGATTAATCTAACATCTAATCTAACAAAATCTATCGTTTGACAAAAAAAAAAAAAAAATTAGGTGAACAATGCTATATAGACGCCAACGACGTTGTGTAATGATACATAATTTCACTTGGAAATTGTTTTCTTTATATCTCATACCGAATGGTTCGGTCTATTGAAAAATTGTAGAAACTACCAAGAGACTTGTAGTTCAAGTGATGAAGAGCTCATCCATACATTCAAAGTCTTATGTTTGATTTTCTTCCTCTCTACTATTGCTTGTACATTCACGAAACCTCTTTGGATTTCCGGAAAATCACATTATCATCCCTTTATATTTTAATTTGGTTTCACTTTTCTTATAATTCCTTCAGTCCAAAACTAGGGTTTTATGAAAAGATAAATTTCACAGATGGAAGAGCTCAAGGGTGCCATGCAACTTTCAAATTTGACCCTACACTGTTAATCTTCCTCTCCCTTACCATAGCCTTCATTTATTTGTTCGTGTAAGAACTACGTAGCGAAACAAACAAAAAACTGAATACTCATTATTTGCTGATGCCAATTATTCAAGTCGAAACTGGGCACGTAGCTCGAGAAGGACTTACTTACACCATTGACAAGTCATGCGCTTCAACTTTCTCACATACATCGCTTTGAATCAGTGATAAGTTTGCAGCACCGTTTATTTCACCGTATCCATTTCATGCAAATCCTTCTCCGTAACTCGGTTTAATTAAGTAGAGCATCAGGAGGGATCGAGACTGATTGTGCATGCAGTGCTGCCAAGCCCTAATAATCTGGCCCGAAACACTTAGTGGGCCTAAATACAAACGTCTCTGAGCTGCCAGCCAAGGAAAACGACGGGGAGGAGGACAACCTAGACGGCTAGACCCATGGAGGTGACAGGTCAGGTCAACATTCTTAGCTACTAGCAGCGCGATGTGGTTTCGTCCCGTTACTTAGGGCTGTGGTATTGCTGTGCTTTGAAAAAAAACTGCTGTGAGAATAAGCGGCTGTGCTGTGAGAATAAGCGGTTGTAAAATAAATCAGCAGAGCGTTTGGTAAACTTTTTTGTAAAAGTGCTTTTGGAAAAAAAAGCAATCTGATAGTGGGTCTTTTCATTAAATGAGCACTATAGCTCTGTGTGCTTTGAAAAAAAGCCAATTTTCCAAAGCTGCAAATAGCAGCTTCAGCTTTTTTCTTTGATTTCAGCTTATTCTCACAGCAGCTTCCAAAATAAGCCATTTTTTTTCAGTTTACCAAACACCTAAAACCTTCATAGCTTTTTTTCACAGGTGCTTTTTTTTTAAGCACTTCACTCTCAAACTAGGTCTTAGAGTGTCCACCGAGGCTACCGTGTCCCGTTGTTTGAAGGAGGACTTACTTACACCGTAAATGTTACTATTGTCATATAACATGCCACGTCATAACCATTGACACAGCAACTTAACACATTGACAGATGTCCTTGCTGGAAATCAAGGTTGGCATTAGCCAGTTTCCATGATATTTTGCGTCTCCTGCAGTAACATTTATCCTCTTCCTATTACGTATAATATGCATACGTAATATTTCAAAAAAAAATTACCCTTATTCGTTGTATACTAATTAATTACAATGGAATGCAAAATACACATTTTTCTACATTCAGACGTATTATATGCTTGTTACGCACGTACTTTCTTAGTTTTCCTTTTCAATCTAACTATAACAATAAAGAATCCGGGTAGTTTCACATATTTTTTTAGAAATACATGTTAAATTCCTAAATTATACCCTTTCCAATTTTTCAAAATTACCCGGAATTATCTGATGGAACCATAATGGTAGTCGGTCCAGTGTGAAAAGGGTTAGCGAATGCAAGGAATTTGCAGTCAAGACATTTGAATTTCAACGCTATCAAATCCTTTTTTTATTATATATATATATGTATATTTCAATTTCTCCACATGATGCCCCCTCTCTATTTATCTATTGATTCTTTGTTAGCCAATAGCCTTCATACGACGCATTATATGCATTTCCAAATATACCCCTCAATTATTTCTAAATTGATTGCATATTTGGAAGTGATTGGAGGAGGGTATCAAACTATCAATCCGAAGTGACCAAATGAATATAAAAACAAACAGAGCACCAAAAGTTTTCATTGACCGAATTAAAAAGATAAACCACGATGAGTCAACTAACACCATTCTCTTTCACACCTACTTCATAAAAAATAAAAAATAAAATTGCGAAGGTTGTTAAAGCTTTATTAGATTGGATTAAAAATGATACTTTTACCACATATCTGTATGATTATTTATGTTATTTTTATAATAAAAATGGCACTCACATGTGTTGTGGGCTCTATTTTTATTAGAAAGATGGTACAAATTGTTAATACTCAAAACTTGCAGGTTAACAAATTAAAATACTAAACCCTTGGTGGGCAGGTATGGAGGGAAATCAAATGGACTAAAAGGTTTAAGTGGTTCATCCCTTAAAACTGAGCTACATCTACTCTGTTTCTCAGATTATAATGATTTCAAGACTAAAAATAGGGCTGGATTAATACTTAACTCTCTCTTATGTCAGTTGTTCGACACACTACAATAGGTTGCTACCACTTTATATAGGTTATCAATAAACCCCCTACCTTGAGTTCTCCCAATTTGGCATTTAATGTGCCACCTTATTAGAATAGCACGGTGACACCTTTTCACCTATAAACCAGACATTCGGGCATGAAGTGACATGTGTTCAGTTAAGATGACGCGTCTTTTCAGAGTGATGGGATGCTTGGCCTTGGTTATCCAACCTTCTCTTTGAATATCGTTCCAACCATCTTTACGTCTCATCCTAAGTCTTTGCTACTAATTGTGAGTTGTCGCCACATGGTTTGACTAATGTATGGGTAGACATGTCCCATAAAGTTGTCAGTCTGCTCATGTGCCCTTGGCGGTTGGAAAACTCTCCATGTATCTTGATCGGGCTAAACTCATAGGCAGTCGATTTTAGTGCTCGGGAGTATCCTCTAAACCCCTTGGACCTTGGGTTTCTCAATTTTCCTTGAGGTTTTTGTGGCTTATTTCCTAGCCTGCAATATTATATGGATCTTAAAGTGCCCAAAACTACTATAAAATAAACATATAGCAAGTATAGCATTATTCATATTAGATATTACCCAGTTTAGATGTGCACTAATTAAGCACGAGTGGATGAAGAAAACTTCAGGTAAAGCGTTGGATCACACATATATATTTTCTCTATGATAATGAACACGCCTTTGTTCTTACTTCATTTAAATTGATGACTGTTGTTATTTTTTATATGGTTTACTTCACTATCAAGTCTCAAAATACAAGGGATTATTGACTCTTACAAACTCGAAGAGAGGATTGAATTAATTAAAGGATGCACACAAATGCAAGCAATTATATATATATGCACACAATCACCACCTCATTAGGATTAATTATTATAATTGTGACAACAATATAGAATAACATTAAAAAAAATCATATTATTATCATTCTAACAAGTTATACATTACTAGAATTTGAGTTAAGCTCTTCACAAACTGATACGGACTACCGGTTATTGTGCAAGATCATATATTGACTTTAGATAGGGACTACCAGTTATTGTGCTCGACCGTATACTAAGATCCTCGCATCAGTCATTCCTTATACGCGTATGACTAATCGATTCTATTATAAGAGGAGTGTATACAATTGAGATTTTGATGGATTTATAAATCCATGAATTTTAATGGAGTTTAATTGATTTGTAGAGATTTCATGTAAAATCATGATATTCCCTGAAAATCTCATAGGAAGATGTGAGGTTTGTATGTGAATGCTTAAATTTTTTTAAAGCCCTAATTGAATACACTCGTATTTATAAGGATTGTAATAAACTGTTATTATATCCTTATTAAATACGTGTTGAATTTCAGATTATCACTTTAAATTCTAATGGAATACCCCTTGATTTATTAAAAAAATTAGAATCCCTCAAAATCTCAATTAAATTGACACTAACTAATCATCAATTGACATTATAAAGAATCTAATCAAAAGGTTGCCATCTTTGTTGATCAATCTCATAACCTTTATTCGTGTTACAAACGAAGCATACATGCACATGACAACGTACGATGGAAACATACAAGGGTACTTTCGTCATTCAAACTAATGAAATCGATCTGTGACAAACTGCAAGTCCACAATACACGAGGGTACAAAAGGGAATTCACACACAAGTAAAGGGTAGACCACGTCATTGGCTAACAGCGTGCGTCCACACGTTTGTCGCGTCTCTTAGCCAAAAGACGAAGCCAAGACAGACACTCATTCCCCCGCCTATGCCAATTTCTTCTCAGTTTCCATTTCTCACCTTCGCCGCTCTTTCTCCTTCTTCCTCCCCTCCTAATTTTCTAATTGCATTTTTTTTTTCCAAGAAATTGAGCTCGATCGAAGAGAACCCAGAAGAAGAAGAAGAAGTCAGCTGCAGTTTCTTACACGGATTCGGGTTTTTTTTGCCATGACTTGCTGATTATTTATCTTGTGTTTGTTAGAAGTCCTGAAAGAGAGTAAAAAGAGAGCGCCTTTGAGCTTTTGGAGTAGCAAATGGGCAACTGTTTAGGTTCTTCTGCTAAAGTCGATACCGCACATAGCTCCTTTGGAACTTCGGGTGAGTTTCAATGCTTTGCTTTGAAAAAATACCTTAATTTTCATCAGCTGGTCTTGTATTTTGATGGGTATATTTGTTGCTTTGATGGGTATATTTAGTGTCTTCTGAGAGTTTTTATTGGTTTAAAGCAGTAAAAGTTTGGAGGGTTTTTACTGAATTAGAAAGTGTTTTTTTTTTTTTGGATTCTGGGTAGCTTAGTTCATCTCTGGAGCAAATTCTGCTATGTATTGAAACAAGTCTCTCTCTCTCTGTATTTCTGGAGATTGGTTAATTTATTCTTCTTTTGGTTTCTGATAGTTATTAATTCTTTGTTTTTGCAATGGATTATTGGTTTTGAATATCATTTAGAAAGATGGAAAATTTTCAGGGGTTTTTCCATTTTAAAGCAGTTTTTTAATCTGCAAAGAAATAGGATATCTTGCCCTTTTGAGGAGAATACAGAACGATTTGAAGACAGCTTTAGATATTTTTGTCATTATTTGGTGATGCGCAATGTGCTTTTAGTAATCTTTTAGCTGATAACTGTTACAATTTTACTCGGTTTGTTTTTGCCCTGAAATGGGGGCAAACTGTGAAAGTGATTTCGACATTCATTTTATTCTTTACGATAATCACGTGAAGGATGGGCGTTAATGGCACGCTAAGATTTGTAGAATCAAAGACTTTAGTCACAATTGGGGCCTCAGGGGAAAAGTATGGTGGTCCTTTGTACGAAAACAGAGTTTTTTTTTTAGAGATTATATTTACACACCCCAAATTACTTCTCCCACACCTTTTTAATTTTTTAATATTTTCTACCCACCACTAACCCTTGATATAAAAATATTAAAAATTAAAAGGGTATGAGAGAAGTAATTTGGGGTGTATGAATATAATCTCCTTTTTTTTCATGCTCTACAAAATTCCACTTCATCATATACTAGTGATCATTGGAACATGGAGCAAAGATGCTTAATTTAAGGTGTTTTGTGAACCGGGCCAGCTGGTATCTTTCTTTGAGGCCACCTGATCACTCAAAACCCTGTACCTTGATCGACAAGTTTACATCGGTCCTCTTAGAAGTCATTAAAAGAATTTACACAATCGTTTCATTTTGTTCCTCTAAAATTTTGAATCGATTAGTTTGCTTAAGTGTCTTAATACTCTAGTAGATTTGTACTATATAGAACATTTCTTGAGGAATGCTATAAGTTGGTGTAGGTTTACAAATTGATTGTTGATTATTGATTACTTGGCCTGTCAGGATCAGGGGTTTCCAAAGTTTCCAGCAAAACTAACCCTTCCTCAGTTCCCTCCACTTTGACCATCCCATCGTATAGTGGAAGGAGCAATGCTTCAAGTCTTCCTACCCCAAGGACTGAAGGCGAAATATTGTCATGTCCAAATTTGAAACCCTTCTCATTCAATGAGCTAAAGACTGCCACCAGAAACTTTCGCCCTGACAGTCTTCTCGGTGAAGGAGGATTTGGTTATGTTTTCAAAGGATGGATTAATGGGGGCACAATGACAGCTGCAAAACCGGGGTCCGGAATGGTTGTTGCTGTCAAGAAGCTCAAACCTGAAGGTTTCCAAGGCCACAAGGAGTGGTTGGTAGGTTTCTTCTTAACAATTTTCTTTATGTGTGTTGTGTTTCAATTCTCATGCTTGCCTTTTGTAGTGATAACCAATGAATTTCAGACAGAAGTAAATTATCTTGGTCAACTCCATCATCCAAATCTGGTTAAGCTTATCGGATACTGCTTAGAGGGTGAGAACCGCCTTCTGGTGTATGAGTTTTTGCCAAAAGGAAGCCTAGAGAATCATCTGTTTAGAAGTAAGTAATGTATTCTTCTACCATTAATAGGAAGCATAGTTCCCCTCCCCCTCCTCTCACAATTGTTTTAAGTTATCTGGAAGTTAACTTTTATGCTTATTTTCTTGCAAATAAACAACAGTTGCATTGGCAATATTAAGAAACTCCTTGGTTTTGGCCTTGAAAACTTTGTAATTTTGAACTTTTACATATGTTTCACAGGAGGGCCGCAACCACTTTCATGGGCAACAAGAATGAAAGTAGCCATAGGTGCTGCAAAGGGGCTCAGTTTTCTTCATGAGGCAGAGTCACAAGTCATATATCGTGATTTTAAGGCTTCTAATATTTTACTAGATTCGGTATGTTGAACAAAGAGGAAACTAGCTCATCATGTTTAATAATCTTATCATTAGATTGGATAAATCATTGACATAAACGTTGCATTGTGGTTCCAGGAATTCAACGCGAAGCTTTCTGATTTTGGCTTGGCTAAGGCTGGTCCCACTGGTGACAGGACTCATGTGTCTACTCAAGTCATGGGTACTCAAGGCTACGCAGCACCCGAATATGTTGCTACAGGTCTGTTTAATGTCTATATGCAGTATTATTGGTGTTTTACTTTTGTTATAGATGACCAATGATCGCTGGCAAATATCCCTGAGTCATAGACTCATTTTAATAGTACATGCGATGTATCTTGTTTGGGAAAGCTGATATTGTGAGTCTCTAAATATGCTATTACTATGGAATTTAGTACAAAATAAATTTTAACGAAATTTGCATTGAACTATCTCTTTGACGTTGCACCAGATTACCTATAACCGGATTGGTCATCTATAACCTTTTGATTAGAGGATATCCACCTTGGTGCCAGTTGACTAACTAATAAGAGGTTGTTTCAATACTTTCTCTGAGGTGAAATTAGAGAAGAACGATTCATTAGACCTATATATAATTAGTGTGATTTTACATTTGGAGTTTGCTCATCTATTGATTCACAAGGTTGAGAAAGAAAAAGTTAAAGCTTTTGAGTTGCATATGATAATTGAACGGAACAAATTTGATTATTGTAATTATTTGTCATTAAGATTTCCTTAAGGCGGAACTTATGTAAACTGGGCTCTGTAATGCAAGCCATTGTTGTAGCAGATACGACGCAGAGAATCTTAAGTGCTTGAATTCACTATGTTCGCAACACATGATAATGCTTATGTAGATGTCTAACATGCATTTTCACCATTTAACAGGTAGATTGACTGCTAAAAGTGACGTCTATAGTTTTGGGGTTGTACTGCTGGAACTACTGTCTGGAAGGCGAGCTGTTGATAAAACGAAAGTTGGTGCGGAGCAGAACCTGGTAGACTGGACAAAACCATATTTGGGTGACAGAAGAAAACTATTTCGGATTATGGACACCAAGTTGGAGGGCCAATATCCCCAGAAAGCAGCTTATACAGCTGCTACCCTTGCTTCACAATGCCTATGCCCCGAATCTAAACTCAGGCCCACAATGTCAGTGGTATTAGCAACGCTGGAGCAACTTGAATCCCCAAAGACTGCAGCCAGAAACTCTCAATCAGAACAGCAGACACTTCCTATTCCTCGGAAGTCGCCAATGCGACAACACCGTTCTCCTCTCAATGTACCACCAAATGCATCCCCATTGGCATACCAAAGGCAATCTCCACGCGTGCGTTGACAGAGTTTTTCCGTCTGTAAATTACTTGTTTGATCCCATATTATGTTTACAGAGAATTGAGTTTGGGCATGTATTTTTCACAGTTTTGAGTCATTCTGAAGAGGTTACCACCGCCTGTAATTCAAGAAGCCATGTAGCTATTTTGTATTGGTAATCTGCTTGATGGTAGTTGTGTAAAAAGTTAGCTTATCAGTTTAATTCTGCAGAATGACGGATGTTCTAATCCCGTCACAACTGTTGGTGTCAAATTATCCCGGCGCCAATACATGCTATTCTTGCTCTCATAAATGTTGTATTTTCTGTAATTAGAGTTTGCTAATTCATGCATACAGTTGCCCTGCTTTCATTATATAGTTTTAGTGGACACTTTCGCATTGTAGGATAGCATTATGAAGGAAAACAGTTTACTAGCTTTATGCCTGACATCCATTTCGTGTAGGGAAAATCCTTCTGTAAGGAGGAGGGCATGGTGTAAATGCGGTAACATGGTCTGAAGTCCGATTGCTGCTTGTGTTTTCATGCAACTCCTCCAAATCAGCCACGACTTCATTCATCGTTGGTCTGTTCGTGGGGTTTGAATCGAGGCATCGGAGAATCAGTTCAGCAAACTTGTGAGCTTTTTCCACCGGGAAGTTGTTTCCGAGTCTCTGATCAATCACACAATGCAGTTGTTGGCGGTTGCTAAGATATGGTTCAGCCCACTTGGTAAGATCACCAGCCATTCCATCCGAATATTTCTTCACGGCGCAGGAGCCTGAGAAGATCTCTAAGAGCACCACGCCGAAGCTGTATACGTCCGTTTTGAGTGTCACATGCCCTGTAAAAATGAAAACCAAATTACCCCTTAGAACAAATGAAATGTCTGGCAGCATGTGCTAGGTGTATAAAATGCCCTTTTCACGTAAGTTGGTCAAAGTGACACCAATTTTATGTACGAATTGTTGTATATTTGGTGGTTGGTTGAGTACCTGTCCCTATGTACTCAGGTGCGATGTAGCCTTTGGTGCCAAGAACCCTTGACATTATGTGGTCCTGGTCATCTTTGGGTCCATATTTTGCCAGGCCAAAGTCTGATAGCTTGGCATTGAAGTCCTGCAATGATGATTATCTTCTTAAGGTTAGATTAATTATTGACAAATACAAATGAATAGGACCCTTACGACTTTTGATTACAAATAGAACTGGAGGAACACTAAATCGACAAACCATATAAATCATGTTTAGTATTCTTTTATTGACATTTTAGTGTTCTCATGATTCATTTAAAATTATGTATTGATACGTAACTAGCTCTATTTGTATATATTTTCCACAATTAATTGTTAAAAAGTATGATGACATAACCTCACATCATCTAACAGAACATTTGAAGCTTTGAGATCACGATGAATGACTGGCGCCCTACGAGTGTGAAGACAATGCAGGGCCTTGGCCGAGCCGAGTGCTATTTTGGTTCTTCTCCTCCAATCTAACCGTGTCGCATTTTCTGCCAAGAGTTGGGCCTCCAAGCTTCCTCCGTTCATGTACTCATAAACCAACATTCTGTGCTCACCCTCGCAGCAGTACCCTATTAGTTTCACTATGTTTGGATGACTTATTTTGCTCATAAATTTCCTCTCATTCTGCACCCACAACATAAATTGATGATGTCGCAGACGTTAGACACGTTTTTAAGCGGAGTAGGAGCCACATTCACATCAGTGAGACTAAATTGTGTGATTGTATGTCAATTGAGGAGAAGTTGAAGTTCCATGCATGATGAATTGTTTTGGTGTGTGCAAGTGTGACTTCCAAGTCAACTCCTAATTGGGTCCCACACTTGTCATGTCAAATCAATGTAAGAAGGGTAATGCTAGGAATGTCATCTATTTAAACCATATTTTATATACCGTATAAAATGATTGTTGATGATTAGATTATGACTTAAGGGTTAATTAACATGCTTATTTTTTATTGGTGACACATCACATGATTTGCAAATATGAACTAAAGAATTAGTCTACCTAACATTACTCATTTAAGAATGATCATATACCAAAAGATATCAATTAAAACAATTCAAAACTTCACCGTGTAATATGAGAAAATAAAACCTTGTTGTCAAATTGAAAACTGCTCCAAACCTAAAGGGTGAAATATGTATTTTGCCTTGGGAGAAAATTTTATAACCGAAACCATTCAATTTCTTAATCTTCATTTGAAGATCATTCATACAAAAAATTAATCGAACCTGAGATCATTTACTAATTCAAATATATAAAATAAATTAATAGTGTAGATAATAAATACTATATTGGAATCGGACTATTAAATGGTCTCCAATTGAAATGATTTTTTGGAAGTATGTCCAAATGAAGACTAAGAAATTGAATAGGTTCGATTACGAAGTTTCTACTATGAAAAAACGTTATTTACAAGTAGAAGAATAAGCTCATTTCCCAAAGAGGGAGTACAAGGATTATTCAAAAATAAAAGAGAAAACAAACTGACCTCCCATTGTTCATCGCCTTGTAGTGCTGTCTTTCTAAGCCTTTTGATAGCAATTGGAAACCCCTCACTTGGTTTTGCAGCAGCCTTCATATTACAATACCTCACGTACCCTTTGTAGACATCACCGAATCCGCCTTGCCCGATCAAGTTCTTGCTGCTAAACTTGCGTGTGGAAGCTTTCAAGGCACTGTAACAGAAGCAGTATAGCTTGTAATCTCGCAACAGTCCGTCCTTCTTGTTCACTCTCTCCAAATTCCGATCTTTTGGACTCGGAGTATTGGAGTTTGTGGTGGCCCTTGCACTTTTGCTACGGTTTTTTTCTGCACTTAAACGCATCAACAAAAGAAGAAGAGAGCAAAGTTTTGTTGGTTAGCAGAGGAAAAGGAACTGCATGCTTTTGGGATGCATGCATGCAATAACAATAGCTATGTTTATAGAGACAGATAAATTCCTCTCTTGAAGTGGTGATCTAAGTTTCTCACGTTTTCTCATGGACCCAGAAACATAAAATTAACCGAAGGATAAATAAAATTTATACAAACTACCCAAAAAAAGTTTTTTTCTTCAGACAAAAAATGAGATATTAATTAGTACCTTGACCTTGTAAGGAAGTTGAGGAAACAGTTGGAGCTTTCTCTCGAACTGTTTTATTAGTTTTCTTGGGTAGAGAAATTTGCAACCCAACGTCTCCTTCATTACCAAATAGAAAGAAAAATATAATTTTAATTTTAGAAACATTTTGCCTATAAATATTCAACTTCAGATCATTGAAAAAAAACACAGAAATTAACAGTATGAGTGCAAACCAATGGGATGAGGTTTAGGAATGACAACTGATGAGTCTGTCTCTCGACGGTGTTTCCTCAAGCAGTTTCCCATGAGACCCGCTGATGATGATTACGTACGCTAGAAGAACCAGAACCAAAGACACGAATTGACTTTAATTATAAAAGTGTGTGAGAGGAAGCTGATGAGGGAAAGAGAGAGATTAATGAGGTAATTAAACTAAGTAGAAAGATAAATTAAACACGATTAGTATTATTAATACAACCTAGTAAAAGATGATTAATCAGGTGATGTGGGCTAGGTGGACAAATACATGTCCGGAGTTTCAGGAAGAAATATCTGTGGTCGATTATTTCAAGAAATCTTTTCTCGTCACAACTGTAAAAGCTGGGAGACGAATAAAAAAAGAATATGTGCAGGTGGTAGTTCTATGCCTCTAACAAACAGCTTATTAGTTTGAGATAGATATTGATCTTAACTTCCAAGGGTATTGGTTGGTGGACTTAGTGGATTATTATTAAATTCTTAAATTATAGCTGGAAGAGGTGGTCTGGTCGCAACTTCACAGGGTCAGATTGGAGGGAAAAGACGCAAACCAAACTGTTCTAATTTATTAGTAAAAGGCGATGGATTATGACAGAGTTAATCCAACTTCAGCTCTCTCAATTTTTTCCTTTTCTAATCCTGTAAGCCGGATATGGATCCCCATCGTTCGGGGTTCCTGTACTATTGAAAAAGTTAAAAATTTCTAAATCAAGCAAATGAGAATATGAAGTGTGAGCCATTGGGAGTGAACCATAGAAAAATTTCGAAATTCATCATTTATTATTAGGCGGCATAAATAGATGTTATTACGATTCTACGGACAACAGGTCGTTTATTTACTTTTAAAATTAGCATATGGAGTAAATATATACATCTTGTTTATGGCGAAAATGTTATGTTTATGCCGAGACAAGTATATCTAAGGCCTCCTCTGGTGGAGTTTAAACACAAAACAAAAAAAATTAAGAAGAAAAAGTATTATATATATGGTTCATTGGGCTACTAAGCCAGAAGAGTGATGGAAAAGTTTTTAGGGAAATTGCTGTGAATTTACAAGAAAACTATTGCTGTGAATAAGAAAACTAACCTTTTTCCAAATAAGAGAAACAATATAGCATGTTAATGATCTCGAGAAAATCATGAGAACAGTAAGTAGAATACAGAGAGAATGCTAATAATGAGCCCAAAACCCTATGCTGCCATGCATATGCTAATAATCAATTAGAGAATTGATATTTGTTGCAGAGAGTCAATAACATTGACTTAAAACCAGGGTTGGTACTTAATTAGGTACTGTAGTAATCAAATCCCAGCCATCACCTCCAGTAATTTGTGTTGAGATATGATCAAATGACACCCGGAGTTCCCCCAAACACTTCAGTAGAGACGGTGCAATCCTTCAAAGAATTTATGTATCGATCCTAATGAAGTATTCGGGGGAACTCTAGGGGACACCTGATTCCAGATGTATGTGCACAGTAGCCTAATTCACTACGTACTATGTACTGTTTTTGATTGCTTGGGTACTTAATTATGAAATGCAAACCATGCATGCTAGCTATATATAATATAGTCGTAAGCTGCAACAATTGTTATGTTTGAGTAGAGATCCTGGAGAGGACGACATAACAGTATTGAGCAGTGAACCTAGACAGAAGTGTGGATTAGATTGAATTTGAAGGTACGCACGTCATTAAGGAAAATAATCTTGAGGCTGTGATGAGATTGAGAGGCCATTCGTTTTCAGGTATCTTTACCAAAATCTAGAACATGCTGGGGGCATGTGATCATGACAAAGGGCTTCTTATTCTTAACCTAGAATACCAGCTTGTATGGTAAGCACTGTAAAGTCTCTCCAAGTGGCCCACACGCGAATTCCTTCGTCTTCTGCCTATAAATAAATCTTAGCTTAGCTTAAGATGATCATAATTTAGGACAAAAAAAATTGCTATGATGTGTGATAGATCCGTTATTCCATCATTATATATCGAACTAACTTGCGCTTAGAGTTCCTTAAGGTACTATAGCAAACTACTTAATTAGCTTTGGCACCAAAATTTGCAAGTGTATATTGAAGATTTTGTTTTGAATTCATACCCCCTAAATTAATATTATGCGATGAAAGTGACTGAAGAGGATGTATGTGCAAGAATGGAAAAGGTATGGCCATGGGGCGAGCTTGTGACCACTCATTGAGTGTATTTGAACAATATTCCCTCCCTCTCATTTTCCCGCAATACTGACCAGGTTCATCATCAATAGAAGTATGAGGATATCATGTTTCTAATCTAATGGTTCTCCTACATGCCAGAAACCGCAACAATGTAAGAAAGAGATTATAGGCTAGTTTGCTACAAGTTTTGTTATGCATAGTAATTAATTTCCCTACATTGTCTTGCCAAGAAACCACGAAAGTGAAAGAAAGAGATCGTCAGCTGTTCCCTGGAGTTCCCCTGATCACTTCACTGGGACAGTTCATATGATCAGTGCCCGTAATTTATTAACCTACCAGATTAAGGGTGCACAGCTTATTTTTTACCGTGCATCTTAAGTGTTTGGGGGGAACTCCGGGTGCCATGACAGTGATCAACATGATTGACAGCAGAAAATATATACTTGGTGATAGCAGTAGGTGCAGGACAAGCAGAGACGGTGTTGAGGGGGAGCGAAATGTGCAATTGCACAGGGCTCACAAAAAATTTTGGTATCTTATATTTATATGTAATAATGTTATATATTAAAAATATACTTTTATTAGTACTTTAAAATCTTATAGTGTACTTTTTATAAGTAAATTTTTTTTTCTTTCTAAATATAAAAATTTGAAGTGCACAATGAGATAGTAGGAGTGCCAATAACAAATAATAATGCTATATATTCAAGTGAAACTTTAAAGTTAGAGTTTTTGAAGCTTTTTTTTCTTTTCTTTATTTGGTTGCTTAAGATTGAACTGTTTTTTATTATTTAGTGAAGATTATGTTTGTAACTCTTTTTATACTTATTTAATGACATTTGTAAACTTACAATCTGTGAGTTCTAAATGTTGTTTTGATTTAAGTTATTATTTTCTAGTACCAATATATTGTCCTACTTTTTAAAAAATAAAAACTATCTTAAAAATGGGCCCTTTTATAAATTTCGCATAAGACTCCCGAAATCTTAGAGACGGCCCTGGACAAGGATGAGATCCATCAATGAATTGCCAGTAATTTTGGCCAACCAAGAAGGGTTTTTACCTGACATTCCCATTGGAGGTAATTCGTTTCATAAAGGTTGACAGACACCAGAATAGAAATATTGGGGACACAAGAGGTTGAAGAAGCCATGAGATTGGGAAAAAAATGATCCTAGAAGAGGATCAGAGGCTCGAATACCATGTAAACTTTGTGATTCACATTAATCTATATATATAATGCTGCTGTACGATCTTTCTATTCTGGAGATACAAGAATATTATCTCATCTAGACATATACATCTGAAGTTCAAAATACAATTCAAATATACAAAGATAATTAAGATAATTGAGAGAATTATATCTAACTGACTGCCCTTACTAACAACTTTGATTATCTAACAGAGTAAGTTTTCTTGTTGAACTCATTGGAATTTGGGATGAAGCCCTTCGCTGCTATAAGCTTTTTTTATTTTATTTTATTTTTTTAATTTTTTTTTATTCCAAAAAAAAGGTTCCTTGACCATGAGGCTTTGATTTGTCATAATGATGAGCAACCCCGTGCTGCTTGGCTACTAATTCCACGCTATTTTGTCAAGGCTCTCTATAAGTTTCTGGAGATCTAAAACTATTATTTTTGTAGCTTTATGGCTGTTTTTTTCAGGTCGTTTTAACTTAACGTTGATTTGACGGAACAACTGAAGAAGCTTATTTTTCCATAGCCACCAAGTCGGCAAAGAGGAATTAAGAAATAAAGAGAAGTTTGAGGATATTCTTTTGGTGTTGGTTCGAGAAAAATAAGAAGATTGTTTGATGCGTTGATACAGGCGACTTAGGCCCAGTTTGATATTGTTTTTTTTTTACCAAAAATTGCTTCACTCTAAAGTTAGCAGTAGAAAAGTGTTTGGTAAAAATAAAATATAAAGTAATGGCCTTCAGACAATAACTTTTAAAAGTACATGTATGTTGCTTTTAAAAGCTTGTTTTAATAAAAAACGGAGTTGAGCCTAATTCTTGTAATAAGCTCATTAATCGTAAATAATGACATTAGGTATCCTTCCATTGTTCTTCAAACTCACAACCCTTTTACAGAAAACAGTTTTTCAAACGCTCAATTGCTTTATTTTGCGTTTGATTATTCTTAAAGCACAGCAGAAGCAATTTATAAAAAAGTACAATAATGCCAAACTGGCCCTTAATGGTTTAAATTTTAAGGATTTTTTTGTATTTCATTAGATTTCCTGTGTTGATGACACCATAGCAATTTCGAATCGATTTTAATTTGGGAGAATGTTTGGAATTGATGTCAAAACTGTTACAAGATTTTCTTGACAATTGAAAGTGTCTTTGGTAAAAAAAAAAAGCTTTTGGAGAAGCATATCTTAAATTCTTGTTATATGAATATAAAAGTTGATATTAACCATATTTCATTAGAATATTTTAAGAAAAATCCACACATATTTTGACTATGTTCCGAGATTAAAAAAGGAAGTGAGAATCCTTGCTGGATCTTTTTTGTAAGGATCTCGATAATCCTCAAATCACATCCGTTTATCGTACATCGTGCGGTAAAAAATTATTGTAATTTTTTATATTTAAAATTGAATATAAACAATACTTGATTAAAACTGGTCGCACGATGTACAATGAACGAATGTGATTGGAGGATCTCCGAAATACTCACAAAGAGGATCCAGCAAGGATCCTCTCTCTAAAAAAGGGGTGTGCCACACACTCCTTTTTACTTCTCATACATCCCATGTTAATTTCTGTCTTTTGGTCTTCTTCAATTCATCAGATTTGACAGTCAAAAATTAAAAAAGTGCATGAGAAATAAAAAGAGATGAATATCACACCCCTTACAAAACTTACCATAGTGAGACGATAATGTCAATTAATAGTTAAGGTTCTCATTTGTCATTTTGTTTCATACCTATTTATTTTTTATAATTTTGTTTTATTTTGTCAATTATCATTTAGTTTAATGTGGATGTGTTTGGTAACAAAGAAATTTTTAAAAAATGGTGTTTTGACTGTTCCGGTCTAAATCATAAGGCACCTTAAGAAGCACTTGGATTTTTAATAAAAGTTTTAATGTGTTTCTATTGAATACACTTCATAAGCAGAAGTACACTTACATAAGGAGTTTTAAACCATTCATATTTTTTGTGTGATTTGAACCCTAAATGTGGAGAGATTTTTGAGTGTAACCGGCACACCGGATGATACATCATGTGTCACTGTATAAATAGTGGGATATGTGTGTTAAAAAGATAATAACTTAAAAAATAAAAATTTCCACCACATAAAAACACATCGTGTACCACCATTATTTCTATCACAATAAAAAATTTCTCCTAACCGTGAATTCAACCTTGAGATTTGACTCGCAGCCATCCATATCAATAGACCATACATATATAAGCACGTCTATTTCTAATTTATTCTTCTGTATTGAAAAATGTGGAAAGGGATCCTTTCCAGATTCCTTTCATCAAATCCTCTCAATCAACAAATCCGGACCCTTAAAATTTGATCCAACGATTAAAGTTATTATAACTTTTAAAGAGGCTTCTTGTTTGTAGCCATTAGATTAAATTTTTTGATGAAAGGGATGAGGAGAGCATCCATTTCCGAGAAATATTAGCACGTCTATTGCACTATTAATTAGGTAACCTCTTCTATTTTTAATTATACACTTCCAAAACCAAAAGAAATTAAAGTCGGTCTCCCATGACGAGAATGAGACTAAACTTTTCAATGAAGAAACTCAAGTTTCCTAAGTCGGTCATTCATTACTTAATCCGCCACCAATACGGAATCCACCCGCCACCGTATAAAGCCTCTATATATACGTATTTGTTGTCCCTCAAAAGTATTCACTTCTTCAAAATATACTACTCTCGCTCTCTTTGTCATTCCAGCCTTGACTAATTTCTATGGAACACTTCGAAGTCTACCAAGAGAAAGACCGCCTCGGATTTGAAATCCGAGACATTACCGCACAACTAGACAACCCTGGCAATCATGACCAGAACCCTACTTCAGTACAACAGCCGGTTCAACTTCTGGTCAAATTTGTGCACAATTTCCATTACAAATTCACCAATACTGCCATAGACCGCACTGAAACCACCATCAGAGAATATGATAGAATAAAAGAAAGAAGCTGCGGATTTGATATTGATAAGTTAAAGGATTACAAATACTCGTTCGGGATCTTTACTAGCATGTTGTCGTTGACTGGAGTCAGAATAAGACGGGAGGCGATTGTGAAGCTAATCATCAACGGTGGGATCAAAATTCGCAATAAATATTGCTACAGGGGGCGTCAGGTATTAGGGTTGCACGTTTATGTCAGAAGTGAGTACCTCAGGGTCCGATGTAATTTCTGTACAGTAGGAAGGGGTACTCGCATGATGGAAGCAAGGTTAGCGCAATTGACGAACGATGATAATAGTAACAAGGGCATGGTGCCAGCGAGTTATCCAGCGATTAATAAAGTACTAAAGAGGGTTAGAGTGGGTAGTACTTCTGCGGATGATGGAGAATCGCCATCCCATGATGATGTGGAGGAGGAGGGTAGAGAGAGAAAAAGAAGGAAAATTAGGGTAAGTGAAAGTGAGAGTTGCACTGTTTGTATGGAACAGTTCAAGGGAGGATCAACGGTGGTTTGCATGCCTTGCTTTCATGTGTTTCATGGCAGGTGCATAGTGAAGTGGCTGAGAAAGAGTCAATATTGTCCGGTTTGCCGATTTCAAGTGCCTACTGATTCTAACCAAAAAGAAGTGCCTACAGATTCTGAACAAAAAAATGAAGTGCCTACTGATTGATGAAGATCATTGCTTTATTTGGTCTTTCCTTTAAAATTGATCTTAATTTCTAAAATCTTGGATGAATGTTACTGTACTCAAATTACATATAATATAAACTAGTACAATTTTGTTGATTTTGTTTTCAGGCTTATTGAATTGTTACTGTTTCTTGGTTTATTTCTGCTTTTACTTTTGTGAAAGATTTCATTGATAAAAAACACCGCACTACTAGAAAGTTGGACTATATAAGCGGATTTCATAGCCATGGCATGGGTTGGTAATGCATACTATATACCGTCTGTTACTCACAAGAAAGCCATGGAATGTGTCAATTGTCAATGTGTTAAATAGATTTATGATTTCTTTTGAATTTGAATTTCTTAGGACATAAAAACCGAATTCACCCATGGCTAAACCAACTTGAAACCTTATCCAACCTGACCTCATTCAATTATTTATTGGGTTGATATCTTGTCCACATGTTGGGGATCCAACCTATCTCTGATAAAACTCATACTATTCTTCATGTGATATGGTCTCTTCCCTAGTTTCCTTGAATTAAACTTAATATATATTGTTTGTCTTGTGGCAGGGACTACCATGGTCGAATCCTTGGCGTGGCCTTCACATTTGATGATTTGAAAGATGACTTTTTGTTGCTCTTGCATCTATCTTAAAGGGAATCTTGTTGCCAATAGCTTTGCTAAAATGGTCCTTCTTCCCCAAGTTTGATTGGCATGATTCCTCTCCATTGGCGGTTTGTATTTATTTGTTTTCTGACCACTCTAGGCTTGTCAATCATTTTATTTTCTTTTGTTTTTACTTTTTATTATATTAAATTAACATCTAACCTTTTTTTTTCTTTCTATTTTCTCTAATATTTAGAGCAAAAATTGCAGTTATGTTTATTTTAGCGCGAAGGGGTGTGGTTGTGTTTTTGGTGGAAGAACAATATCCATATATGTAGATATGGTGTGAACTGCCATATTACCCTTTAATTTAATTTTATCTATTTGATGAAATAAAAAAAATTTTGGGTGATGTCACATCCCGGCCCGGGCCCCCACCATATCCTGGGCTCGACTCCGCCGTAGCACGATATTGTCCCCTTTGGACCCTGACCACGCCCTCAAGATTTTGTTTCTGGGAACTCGCACGAGAACTTTCCAGTGGGTCACCCATCATAGGATTGCTCTCGCGCGAACTCGGTTAACTTCGGAGTTGTGATGGACTCGAAGCCAGTGAGCTCCCAAAAGGGTAGATAGAGATGGGAATATACATATAAGGCTTACATAATCCACTCCCCTAGGCGATGTGGGATATTACAATCCAATCCCCTTAAGGGCCTGACGTCCTCGTCGACACACATCCGGCCAAGGATTGGTTCTGATACCAAATGGGGCCCGGGCCGAGATGTGACAATTTGATATCAGAGCCAATCCCTGGTCGAATGTGTGCCGATGAGGACATCGGGCCCTAAGGGGGAGTGGATCGTTACATTCCACATCGTCCAGGGGAGTGGATCCTCTAAGCCTTATATGTATATTCCCATCTCTACGTAGCATGAGGCCTTTTGGGAGCTCACTGGCTTCGGGTTCCGTAGGAACTCCGAAGTTAAATGAGTTCGCGCGAGAGCAATCCCAGGATGGGTGATCCACTGGGAAGTTCTCGTGTGAGTTCCCAAAAACAAAACCGTGAAGGCGTGGTCGGGACCCAAAACGGACAATATCGTGCTACGGCGGAGTCGGGGCCCAGGAAGTGGTGGGGCCCGGACCAGGATGTGACAGGTGAACTGAGACTAAATAGGTTGAAAATGACAAATTCAAGGGGCAAAGTGAGGTAAAACTAATTTCAAGAAGTAACATGAGACTAAACAATAATTTCTCAAGAAAAATCAATTAGCACGCGTTTATATAATCCCAGCCGTGGTTTAATCCTGAGAATTGAGTGGCAGCCATCTAGTAGTAGACCCAACGAATAATTTCAAGAATTGAGTGGCAACACGGTTTTCATAAGCCAATTTGCCTCTTTCCAAACAATTTGTGGGCTAGCAATTTGTGCTGTACCAAATTTGTTCAAATACAATTTTACTAATATTTCATCGTTAGTTGGAAAATCAGATCTGTGTTGTCTTCAATTAACTATTTCAAAAAAACTAGGTCTCCCATAACCAAAATGAAACTTACACCTCAAGAAACTCAAGTCTCGGCCAAACCCTATATAATTACCAAATCCCCAACAAATAAGAAACTAGGTCTCCCATAACCAAAAGGAAACTTTACTCTCAAGAAACTCATGTCTCAGTCGGTCAAACCATATCATTACTAAATCCCCAACAAATAAGAAACCACCCACCACCCTATATGTACTTTTGCTACGAGTAATTAAGATCACAGTACTGAATATACCTAGCTACCTACGTACTCTCTCTTCTTTGAGTTTCCGTCGGTGAGCTAATTTTCATGGAATACGTCTGTCACAACACAACATCTTACAGTTTGAAGTTGACGAAGAACTAGACGACCACGTCGTTGATCGGAACCTGTCATTCTCAGTACGGCCAGTTCAACTTCTGGTCAAGTTTGTGTACCGCCGTTATAAAAGAATTAATCGATTTGTGATCAGTGCCAAAGCCATGACCGATACAGGTGACAAAAAGACGGAAAAAATCTGCCAGTTCGACATGGACTTGTTGAAGGAGTTGGAGTTGCACGGGATTCTTTGTAGCATGCTGGAGTGGTTTGGGATCAAAAGAGCTATTTGGTGGGGGAGATCATCGAGCGTGGTCACATGATTGGCAGTAGGGATTTCAACAAGGGTCGTAAGGTATTAGTGTTGTGTGTCAATATGAAGGAGGAGTTAAGCAAGACATGCTGTCAGATTTGTATGCTAGCAGAATATTGTGACGAAGAATCTTTATGTGATGATGCGAGAAAAGCAAGGAGAGATATTATGAGTGTAAGTGATATTCGTGTGAGGGAGAAGGGTCGAGAGAGAAAGAAGAAGAAATACTATTAGCGCAAGTGATGATCAAGTGAAGGAGGTGGTCAGTCAAAAGAGAAAAATGGATGAAGGAGCGACAATTGCAGCACCAAGCACTGAAGCATCGTCCCAAGGAAGGTCGGAAAGGATACGGAAAGCCCCAAAGTATCTTGAAGATATTTACTTCTTTTAGATTGACTGTAATCTTTCTTGTTATTTCCTTTTTTTCTCCTTGTAAATAGTCTTGGGGACTGAATATTCCACAAAATATGAAACTAGCAACTTTGTGATACTTCTGTCTTAATTATGTGATCACTGAGTACGTGGCTGGGTTTGATTTTGTCACCATTTGTCGGGTTCACTTCGTAATGTATTTCAACAATCCAACCGTTTATCTTTAGGTATTCCTTCAAAGGTCACATCTACAAAAAAGCACTCAAATTCGAAAGAGCAAACAAACAAGAGAACGAGAAGGTTATTGTGTGTTGAAAGAGCATAAAAGAACGAGAAATATAACTAGTGCAAGCGATGGTGTGAAGGAGGAGAGTGCAAGGAGAAAAGGAAGGAGAACTAGCGCAAGTGATGATGTGAACGAGGAGGGTACAGAGAGGAAAAAAAAAGAGAATTAGTGTAAGTGAAAACTAATAGTTGCATTGTCTGTATGGAAGAGTTTGAAACGGGGTCAGAAGTGGTTTAAGACAGAGCCACTGTTGTCCGGTTAAACGCTTTGTTGCCCTACTGATTAATAATCTGGTTTCTTGTTCGTTTATCATTGATCACAAATGTTACATAATATTCCACTCCCGTTAAAAAGACAACAGAACCATAAATAAATGTTAGAATGTACAATGTGAATTGCTATTGTTCAAGTAATGAACTTCCACGAGTAATTAATATAGCTAACTGCAAACAAATGAAACATGTAAAGTGCATCCCGCCATTGTTCACCACAGATGTATGTGAAAAGAAAGATCCATTTCAATGGCTACTTGAGGTCCTGCATAAGAAAAGTCTTAACACATGATGAGTTATCATTAACACATGTGAAGTTATTGCAAGTGAACACACATACACACACACACACACACACACACACACACACACACACACATTTATTTATAAGGGGTACAATGATAAAATAAAGTGGCAAAAAAAAATAAGAAGTGAGAAAACATTACTCCAATGCGATTAAGCAGCTAGCTTCCTTGGTTTATATGGATCAAATGGCTCCAGGGGTTCCCCCAAACACTTCAGTAAAGAGAGGGAGAGAGAGAGAGATGGATTACTTAGGACTCCCTATTAATTTCCAATGAAGTGTTTGAGGGAACACTAGGGGCCGTCTGATGTTATTTCTCTTAACTCGCTCTCTTTGGTTGATAAGTTTCTAATGGTTCCTAACTCCACTATTTATAGAGAATTACTGCCTTTGCGATTCAGCTGAATATGCATCTGTTTCGTCTTTATTTATCAAGATCAAAGATTCATAGAGAACAGTCACACCATTTGAAGTGCAACTATTTTGTCAACGAACCTAGACGTCAATGTGGCCTAGATGGGAAGTTTGGAACTAATTAAGGAATCCACTTCTAGTAGACATGCCGCCGACCAGTCTGCATAGAAATTGTATTCTTTCACACATTTCTCTACCCAGCCTGTAATTATTTTCAGTTTTATTTGATATATGGACAGAAGAGAAAGTGATACTCGTGATTGTTCATTATTTATTATTTCTAGAATACACTTACGAAAAAACATTTTAAATGGGTTTTCTCATATGTGATGCGGATGCTACAATAAAAGTTTAATCAAGTTGATGAACGCATGAGGCAAATCCATGCGATATCAATTCCTTGTTGGCATCATCTGAGCTTAGCATGTGCTACCGAGCCTGAGCAAGAGTTATCCTATACATGTACGTACCAGGGCATGAAGATGTCCTCTGTTACGTTTATCTGATATCTAGTAGAGATTCTTATCCCACAATCCGAAATATATCCTCAGTCACGTGACGATGAGTTGTAGAGACTTGTCTTGGTGACACACGAGAATCTCTCGATATCTAGCTATCATAGAGATGAAACTATATCTTAAATCACATAATTAGTATTGTAAACTTACAAGAATATATCATCAATGAGACATGAGATCATTGCTCAATATACGCTATCAAAGAGATATTGAGGAGGATGCGCCTCGGAAATGCAAGATGCCAAGATGCTTGTTGGATAGAAAGCTGGGGGTTATCGAGCTAGGTCTGTCACTCACTATAAAATTTACTTCCAGATCTTGTTCAGTTCCATCCAAGCTGGACGAGAAAGACATGGGAGGACCACCAGTAGAGAGAGAAGGAAAAAGATTGAGATGAAGTAATAGAAAATTGAACCTGGTCAGAATTGCAGTCAGATGGAGGAGAGAACAAAAGTGAGGTGAGTGTCAACCCTTTTGTTGTGTTTCATATCCAAGCCTGTTCCTTTCATCCTTTTTCTTGGATGCAAAAAGCATACATTCCAGAAGCAGGTCTTAGCTAGTAGCAACAACACATATGAGGTTCTGAGTTGTGACAGAAATTCAATTGTATATGTGAATTGAAAAGGCTGAAAAGGAAAGGAATGGAGGCAAAGTGCATGGGAAAAGATCGAGGATAGAATGGCACATGACGATCTCTCCTCAATATTATTCGCTACCTTCCATTTGGCCTCCAATTTTGTCTAGGTTCATAGATCGATTTCCTCTTCTAACTTCCCTCTTGAACAAAGACAAAGAATTCAGGACCATCCATGATATATACAACAAATGCCAAGAGAGTCACTCACTATATATAGTAGAGTCAGTTGCAACGATTATAACCAATAAGCTATAACAAGTTTCGAAAGAAGTAGAAAGAAAGAAAAGAAATAGGTCTACAATGCTATCAGGTGTCACCAAGAGTTCCCTTGACCACTTCATTGGGAAATAGTCTCCTTTGCAACTAAATATCCTACTGAAGTGTTTGGGGGAACTCCCGGCGGCATTTGATTTTACAAAGAACGAAAAGGGTTATGATCAGCCTCCTACAGTCCCACCTCCACTTCCCTAGTTTGAGTTCCCATCGCAATGTACTTAATGTATGAGGCTGTTATAAAGGAAGAAGAATATCATCAGGTGTGGCCAAGAGTTCCCTTGACCACTTCATTGGGAAATAATCTTTTTGGAACTATATATCCTACTGAAGTGTTTGGGGGGAATTCCTGTTGGCATTTGATTTTACAAAGAATGAAAACGGTTATCAGCTTCATTTAGTCCCACCTTCATCACTTCCCGGGTTTGAGCCCCCATCGCAATGTACTTACTCTATGAAGTTGTTATAAAGGAAGAAGAATATTATCGAGTGTCACCAAGAGTTCCCTTGACCACTTCATTGGGAAATAGTCCTTTTTGCAACTATATATGCTACAGAAGTGTTTGGGGGAACTCCCGTTGGCATTTGATTTTACAAAGAAAAAAAAAGGCTCACCAGCCTTCCACAGTCCCACCACCTTTGATTTCCACAGGTTTGAGCCCCGGCACAATGTCATTGTTGTATGAAGTTCTGCTAACAATCTAGTTTGCTACATTGTTTTCGCAGCTCAATCATAAGCTAATTAACTATCTAGAATATATTCTCCTCCCTTTTGTTGTGTTAGTTATGATTTTATTAGTAATCATTCTACTTTATGTGCAGTGTGCAAACACATATTGCTTATTCTTTTCATGATTAGACTGGCAGACAGTTCTCTAGCAGCAGCAGCAGCAGCGCATCGATGACCAATTCTCAGCAATGTCATAAACTTAAACTGGTATTTATCTTTTTCATTTTTTCTGTTATCTTCAAACACTCCATAAACACAGCAGCAGCGCAGTGCAACAACAAACGTACCTGATAAAGCAAATGTTTGTGCCTAAAACCAGGAATTGAATGACAACAATAGGATTGATTGGCCGCCTTCGTATTGCGCACTAGGCCATTGTTTCTTTGGCCAAGAACTTGGTTGGATCCAATTCAATAATCCTTGAATTCTACAGAATAGTATATGAAAAGAGGAAACTAATGTCAGCCATTGAGTTCAAAGAGAACAAAACAAACTGCCCCCGTTTGAGAAATTTTCAAGCCTAGCACATGGATAGCACAAATCGAGTGGTGTGGAGTGGCCATTAGGCTTCACACATGGAATAATCTGCTCTGTATGTACCATGAAGAAAGTTAGGGTTCCACATAAAATCAATTGGCGATATGAGGAGTAATTCAATTACTTATAAAGACATGTAATGCCTTTTTTTTCTCCGATGTAGGATTCATACTCTCAATACAAATTAATAAAAAGAAGTTACAGATTCAAGTTTCATGTTGTCTTGTAAGTCACATAATGCTGCATTACAATTTTAACTTCCATAATTGTAATACGAATTAATTTTTTGCTCTGTCCAAACAAATAATTAAAAGTAGCCATGTCCATTGTTACCTTAATGTGACTTGATGATCGAGGTCTGTATTAAGGTCTAAAATTATTAGGCTCAAACTGATGAGTCAGGACAAGATTTCGCATGTTCCTTTCTTTTTCACAATTTCTCAGCAACCAAACAAGAAATTAGGGCTTTTGGTTCTTAGCACATCAGCGAAAATAGAAACTTTAGAGAAACTATAAACCATACAATTTGATTAACTGAGAAAATAAATCGTACAATTAATTTGATGACCATGCTTCGTCTCGTTAACGACAATAAAGTTGGGATTTTAAGTCTGTTTCCGGCGTTTTCTGCACGATCAAATAGAAAAATTTGAGTACCTTCCGGTTTAAAGTTCGGTAAAATTTGTAATTAATCAGAAGCCAACATAGTAATTTAGGGTTTCATGCTCCAAAGAAAACATTCGACGTCATACTCAGACACGATATTGTAGTGGGAATGGGACGGACCCTCAAGGTGGGCCACACAAAACTTCTCTTTAATTTTAGACGGACACAATTCTTTAATCCGACTGAGGTCAAAACTAACCCAAAAAACAGAATCCTTCGCCAATAAAAAAAAAAAAAAAAAAAAAAAATTATGAAAAGGCTTCACAAAGTTATTTTTTTATTCAAAAATGCTTAATAATTTTTTTTATCCATAAGGGCAAGCCTTATGACAGAACTCAGGAGTACATGTGTGGCTTTGGGTTATACTAGTCATCATGGAGCTTTGTTAGCTAATTTCCAAGTCAGGTTTGTCTTGGTGGATCAAATCCGAAATGCTCAGGTGAATGATCCAGAGTGTTTGGAGTTGATGCGACCAGTACTGAACCACGTCTAGAGAAAGTCACAATATTTACAAACGATATTTTACATTAATCTTCTTTAAGCGATCAAATTCTTTTTTATTATTATCATCATCATATTAAGTCCCAGTTTGGGGTTGAGGTGATTTAAAAAAAAACTCCTATGAAAAAAAGCTGGGAGTGTTTTTGGTGTTTGGTAAACTTAAAAAAAAGGGCTTATTTTGGAAGCTGCTGTGAGAATAAGCTGAAATCAAAGAAAAAAGCTGAAGCTGCAATTTGTAGCTTTGGAAAACTGGCTTTTTTTCAAAGCACACAGAACTACAGTGCTCCTTTAATGAAAAGATCCACTATCAGACTGCTTTTTTTTTCAAAATCACTTTTACAAAAAAGTTTACCAAACACTCTGCTGATTTATTTCACAGCCGCTTATTTTCACAGCACAGCCGCTTATTCTCACATCAGCTTTTTTTCAAAGCACAGCAATACCAAACCAGCCCTAAGACCTAGAGGAAATCACAATCTGATTGGTTTTGTGGTTCTTTAGTTTTTTTTTTTTTTTTTTTTTTTCAAAACTTGATTTTGTATTATAAATAATTAGCCTAATTGTTTCTTGTATTAAGTCGGGTCGAATAATAATTGAACTATCAGATTGAGAATCTCACCAACTCGTACTAAATTAGTTTCGGGATCAAAAATCTAATCCATTAATTAACAGGTCTTAGGAAAATAAGCGAAAGTAATTACATTTGAGGGTATTGTATTCAAGTTCTTGTTAATTTCGCACCACGTGCAAGTCATTATAATATATATATTGAACAAACGATATTATCTACATTAAAGGAGTAGGGGAGTGAGCTAAACCTCACAATGAGCTAGTAATAATGTGGGATAGCAACAATGTGCGAGTCATTATATATTCATTCACAAAACACAAAGAAGAATATGTTTGAAATTCTCATAGAGAATTTATTTCAAGTTAAAATGTGATGAAGAATACCAATCATGTACTCTTCATGATAGAGTCTAAGCCTAGCTCTAACTTCTAAGCAATCTTCTTAAAGAGTTGAAAAATTAATATACATTCTGCTTCAGTAGTAGATCTACGGTTGACTAATATAATCAATTCCATGTCTTCATTGATGATAGCCTAAGCAGTTGGACGAGATCAACGCATTACCTATATATCACAAGAACAATAATATAATATCAATTACAAAGTAGAAAAGAAAGCAAGAAGCTTTAGAATATTTATGAATGTGAAAATATATAGCTAAGAATGCAGAAACTAAAAAAATTTGTACTCTTGATTATTACAACGTCAGTCTTGAAATGACATTTGTTTATCAAATGACGCCAGGAGTTCCCCCAAACACTTCAGTAGGAATACATAAGAAGACAATTGTTCGAAACCATATCGGAGAGGGAGATTAATCGCACCTCCCAATGAAGTGGTCAAGGGAACTCTAGGAGACACCTGATTTCTTTGTTGATGTTTAGTTTGATTAGATGATGAGGTAATGTCAACAGGGTCTATATATATATATATATAGTTGTCGATCGATGATCATAGTTGTCTAGTACTCTTCGGATTCAAATCCAATGGGAAAAAATTATGTGGGGATAAAGTTGTAGGCGGTGAACCTAGACTGCTATGTGGGATAAATACACAGTAGAGAATAATATCTTAGTCGTAGTAAAGTGGTCTTAAAGATTTTAATTGCAGTGGAGTTACAGGGTTCTCTTCTAGTGATCAAAAGCTGGCCAAGTTGCAGTGCCAAAGGCCAATGTGAGAAAAGTATCTGCATGCCCCCACACCTATGTATCTATCGCGATCGTCCTTCAAAACTCGATATGCCAAATTAAGTTAAACTATGCAACTCTTAGCTTGTAAATATGTTTATAGTGCGTAGCTTAACTTCCAATCCTTTAATAATATGGGTGAAAAGGAAAAATATATATGGTTGTTTTATTTAGCTGAATGAGAATATTTGCAACATATGGAGCCCTCAACCCCCTCCTCCTCCTCAAATATCTTTCTTCATATATGAACTTTCATATATCTGATTCTAACCCACAATTGTGACCAGATACAATTGCTGTGGCCCAAATTCCATTTAGTAAATTTCTGTCATCTCAACTGTGGTATTTCATTTCTAGGAATCATGACAAGTGAAAACTAAGAAGCTAATTGGTTATAAATATGGTATACTCACCCAGCTAGGAACCAAATTAAGCAAGTGAAGTCAGATGTCCCCTGGAATTTCCCTGACCACTTCATTGGGATGAATCTTCATAAAACCTTTCAACTGAAGGTGAAATTCCATGCATCATGCATGGATATCCCACTGAAGTCTGGGGGAACTGGCATGACCTCTAGCTGATCATCGTATGTGTCCAGGTCAGAACTGTATATTCCTTGATGGATATCTGGCTAACTCAGCAATTGTATTGCAACCTCAGTCTTGCTACTCAATCTATATCATTTCCCAAGAGGCCTGCGGGTGAGCATTAAACAGGTGAAGTCGAAACAAATAATGATGAGACCATGCATGGAGTAGTGAGGGGAGCTTCCTCAATTTGGAAAGCTTTTTTTATCTAAAGTTGTAACTTATAACTCTTTTTCCCGGATAAGCGGCTGAAACTCAGTCACTTTAATTAATATGCTGATCAGACCGAAAGTGCAGCTTGCAAATGTCATATACTATTTTTGAACTAATAACTTAGGGTGGTGATATTTAAACCCAACTTTTTTCCTAACAATCCGCAACCTTTCATCGATGTTTAGTTTTCCAAGTTTACCGTATATTGTGGCAGTAAAAGACTAAAAGAGTACTCTAGGAATATGGTAAAATTCACTGAAAGACATGAGTATATGATGTTTTCCAAGTAAACATGAGTGAATGGAATTATTCTAAATTTAGGCATTTATATTAGGTGATTGAGAGTACGTGTGGTGAAGTTGAAGTTTTACCAAAAATCAATTCGACAGAGGTCCAATATCATTTAAACAATCATATATATTATATAGAACTAATTTGCAATGGTGTGGTTTTTGATAATCTACGTATATAGAAAAGTCAATAGCTACGGTAGCATGTTGGAGTTCTAATGGGGGTACTTTTGGAACAGGAGTTGGGTATAGTTAGGATTCAATAAAAAGTTGGGCGTAGATAGAACATAGAAGGTTTGGCATGTACCAAGGAAAAGTAGGGTTTAAGTAGAGACGGCACCCAATAATTTAATGTTCCAAGAGTAACAGCTAGCTGCAAAAAATGCAACCGTGAATCGTGAACGTTACGTACAAATTGGCTCATATACCTTATATATATACACACACACCATCCCTAGCTAACCAAAGAGAAGAAACCATACTGTCACCAGCGATGGCTTACATGGAAAATCTGAAATGTCACTACACCATGAAAATGTTAATCATGCTATTGTGTTTGTTTACAGTTCTTGATACCACAAATGCCATTGTAAGTACTAACTAATTATGTATGAAGCTTTAGTTATGCATGCACAATAATTAGTTAATTAGTATATGTGATGTATAGTTTGTTCTGAATTTTTATATGTTTTGATCAGTGGTTAAATCATGGAGGTGATATTGGCAACAGAAGGAATTCTGTTGGGGAAGTGCTAATCAACCCTAGGACAGTGCAAAACATGAGCTTGAGATGGTCTTTTTTCGCCGGTAGAGACATATCAGCGACGCCGGCACTAGCTGATGGAAGGGTTTATTTTCCGTCATGGAACGGAAATGTGTATGCTGTGGATGCATTCACTGGTCGTTTAATATGGCAGCGGAATCTTGGTGAGTTAACTGGACTCAATGGAACAGGAATCGTTTCGAATGTGAATGCCACAGTTTCAAGAGCAACCCCATCAATAGCTGGAAACCTATTGATCGTCGGAATTTATGGACCTGCTGTTGTGATTGCCCTGGATCGATCCAATGGAAGGCTTGTGTGGTCTACTGAACTTGATCCACGTCCAAGAGTCCTCATCACCATGTCTGGAACCGTACACTTAGGGTTAGTGCAAGCACTCAAATATGTTATACGTACCATTTGTGTCCGTCCATATTTCGTTCAGAGTTAGATACCTAACTGCTGTTCGAATTTGGTGAATTTTGTAGTGACGATCTTTCAAAGGAGACCTAGAATATAAACAGTTCTAATAATAAAAAATATTGTTTAGCGGACTCAAATGAGTAATTAGCGTCGTATTAACTTATCTTAGCTAAGTCTAGCACTTTAATGTATATTTTAATTTTGCAGTGCATTTTATGTTGGTGTGTCGTCTTTGCAAGAAGCGTTACCAGCAGCACAATGTTGTAATTTCCGAGGAAGCCTAGCGAAGCTCAGCCTTAGAACCGGGTCGGTCTTATGGCGGACTTACATGCTACCGGACAATGGCGGTAGCTTGGGAGGTTACTCGGGAGCTGCCATATGGGGAAGCAGCCCGGCCATCGATATATCCAGAAGACACGTATATGTGGCTACTGGGAACCTCTACACGGCTCCACCTGAGGTGACTGAATGCCAAGAGAGGCAGAATAACCAAACAGGAAGACCTACCCAGCCTGATCAGTGCTTTGGTCCAGATATCAACTTCAATTCGATCCTGGCTTTGGACCTTGATTCCGGGAGGATTGTATGGTCTAGGCAACTGGGTGGATATGATATTTTCTATTTTGCTTGTTTGGTACCAAACAACCCTGACTGCCCGCCGGGACCTAATGTGGACGCCGACTTCGGAGAGGCGCCCATGCTGCTTACCATACGCCCTAACGGAACAAGACGTGCGCTGGATGTCGTGGTGGCAGTACAGAAAAGCGGGTTTGCGTGGGCACTAAACCGTGACAATGGAAGTATAGTCTGGTTTAAGGTAAAATGAGCAGCTAAAGAAATCAGGTTGCGTGTTTAAAATTACGAATTGCTTATGTCCAAATCAGCGTGGAATGCAAAAAGGCTAATAAGTTTGCTGAATTTTGTAGTTGGCCGGACCGGGTGGCAATGAGGGAGGAGGGATATGGGGTGCAGCCACAGATGGTAGAAGGGTATACACAAACATTGCCAACGGCGACCGACAGAACTTCACTCTCGCACCTTCAAACCAGACGACAACGGCCGGAGTATGGGTGGCTCTTGATGCAGATACAGGGAATATCTTGTGGACAACTGCAAACCCTAGCAACGATACTTCCCAGGCACCTGTGACAGTCGCTAATGGTGTTGTTTTTGCCGGATCTGTAGCTTCAAACGGTCCCGTATATGGCATGGATGCGAGCACTGGAAAAATTTTGTGGACGTATAACACTGGTGCTACGATATATGGGGGTATTTCGGCAAGCTACGGGTGTATTTACGTCGGAAGTGGGTACTCAGTTGGCCTGGCCAGTTTTCACCCTTCTTGGACAGCTGGGACTAAACTGTTCGCTTTCTGCGTTATATGAGAGAAACCTCTTTCCGAAGACATCGTAGGAATCTGAACAGTTTACTATGCTTCAGATCGAGGCTTGAGTCGAGGTGCAAAATATTGCACTTCTACATCTAAGAAAAAAGTTAAATTACAGAAATAAAAATTACTGCAAAAGCAATGGACTTTTTAGTAACTACGACTGTAAACATCGTAACTGCGAATTTGGTAGCAAAGTATCCATTTCCAGTATAAAAAAACCCCAAGTATTTAACAAGCAAAGAGAATCCCAGACTCGAAATCCGTCTCTCGCATTTGTACATAACTCGATGATCAGACAGAATATCACAAACATCTCAAGCCCGAAATAAAGTATCCAAACCGTAAAATAACCCCTATTGGTAAGTAAGAGAACAAACTTAATTGACAAGCACAACACTGATTACTCAACACATCGATCTTGGATTCAACTATAAAAAGTCACAACAGCAACAAAACCTGAAACTGCAAATGGGTTGGTGTTTTTCTCTTTACCTGACCTTGATAAATTTCCATGGAACAATACCTCGCCCGAAATCACCTCCTCCACTCTGGTTGGATTGCCTTATCTGAAATTCGCATTACCCACAATAAGGGACAATTAGAATGCATACCACATATTTCAACCCGATCCAAAGACACCAAGACAAAATGATCAACAAGGAAACAAGAAAAAATTCAACACACAAAAAGCAATAAGTCATGAATAAATTCAGCATAGCCTTCTCTGAGCCTAGAAGGAAAGTTGTATAAATGTGATTGCGACAATATCCCAACTTTCACTAGAATGAGCACACAAATGCTTGAAAAGATGGGATTTTGTGTTTAAAGTATAGATGGATGGACGCATGTGCAAGAGAGTTTCGAGGGGCATGGGAGAATGGAAATGAAGAAAATCGTGTAAATCAGACATGCAATTGAAAAGCACATAGGGGATTTCACAGCTTACCCAAACCATCCCTTGAAGACGATAAAGATCTGTCACTTCTGATTACACCTTTGCCAGCTTGAACCAGTCCGTGTGCCCGTGGGGAAGGAGAACTAAACTTAGTGTTGGTGGAAGCAGACAAAGAATGCCGCCTGGTAATAACATTCTTCTCAACAATATCTTGGTCAAACTTAGGGGAGCCCTGTCCTCTCAGCCTAGCTTTTGCTGATGCAGTTGGTGCCATATAACTCGGGACTCTTGGTGAGTTATGAACCCCATTCTCCTGATGATCAAACTTCATAGGTAGAGAAGCCCTTCTCTGGCTGGTTTTCTTATCCTTATTCCCAATAATGTGATCCCTCGAGTTTGGCACCTGATTTATTGCTTCAATTCCTTCACTTGTCCCAGCATTCTCCATGGGTTGTATGTCACCAGAAGGATGGTCATCTAACTTTTCCATTGGTTCATCTGCCGAAGGCAGTTCCAAACTTCCTTCTAGATCGGACTGTTTAGACACAGCAACTGCCAAATTTACCATTTTCTCGGAAATTTCACTAGTGCCTTGCTCTGAATCATCAGGAGCAGCAGAAGCCAAACTCTTCGTGGTACTGTGCTTTGGTCTCTCATCACCAACTAATGACCGATCAGAAACCTCCTTCTTGGTATCAGAAGATTTTCTTACATTATTTTTAACCTTTACGACTTCAGAAGGGCTAGAAACTTTCCTTAAATTGCGTTTAGTCTTTTCAGAATCAGGGGTGACACGTTTTGACCCGTTTTCAACATTTGTCCTGGACAGTGTCTGTACACTTCTTTTTGGTCTCGCCTTTTCAGTCTCTATTGTTTGACCCTTCTCATGCTTCCTACGAGACCTTGAATCAGGGTTTTTCTTCGGTTGTACAACAGGTTCCCAAAAGCATGACCTGGTCCAGCGCTCAAGCCACACCCAGGACGAGTTAGGCTCCCCTGGACCGTACTCCAGACGCAGAGGAATAGTAGTATGCAATGAAGCCAAAAGCTGAAAATGAAAATAATAATCAAACAAGCAGTTTTCTATTTTGGGCAATCAAATTCTGACTTTGGCACAGCAGTAAAAGAGACAAAAAGGTGCAGGAACAGATCATTTATCATGTTTCCCTTTTTAAGATCAGCACCTAAGGTTTTACTCAGTTTTCAAAACTCGTTTTTGGAGCCATAAGTTGCTTGTCTCTCCGTATAGGTTTGAGAGAACGTCGTTACAACTTACAATTAATACAAGCATATAAACACCAGACTATTCCCCGTATACCTAGGTGGGCCGACAATAGCGAGAAGGAAAAGTCATCTGTGATAGATTGTGTTACTTTGTAAACTTAAGCTAATTTCAGTTACATGATCCAAAGAAAGGAATCTTTAATTACATAAATAACCATATGTTGGGCAGTAGTAAAGTAAATCTCACCTTCTGAACAAAAACAATTTTGGACAGCCTCTCCACCTGGGAAGATGTGCTTACTCCAGATGAATTAAAACATTTAGCACCCTGATTCATAACAAAAAAAAATATCGGCATATAAGTGGCAACAAAAGTTTAGGAATGAAAGGATATACAGACAGGCTTTTGCTCTTGGTTGAAAAAGCATGAATCTATAACCTCAGGTTCAATGCATGAGCCAATTGAAAAAGTAAGCAAAAAGTACCAGATGAGTTTTACACACCTCAACCAAGATATCAGAATGTCTAGCAAGTTGACCACGAATCAGAGCCTGAAACTTAACAATCCCCTGGACACATAATAATGTGGATACAGCTTGTCTTCTAACCAAGTGACCACGAATAAGTGCTTGCAGCCTCACGATTCCCTTAAGGGTCCGAAATGCACGGCGAGCCTTCAAAGTTTAAAGATAATTAGTTTCCATCAGTAGTTGGAAGGTTGGCCAAAAATATTCTCTAGATACTAAAGTCATCTCACAGAAGTACAACAGAAAATGTGAAGAAATATTATTAACCATAACTTTTAAACAAAAGCAGAACATCAATGGGAAGGAAAGAAATTACCACATAGCTCCTATAAGCACTTTGCACCTTTGTGGCAGCTTGCTCTTGCTTGATTGTCTCACGATCTTCCTGAGAAGTCGAACTCAAGATAACTTGTGCTTGGCCATCGTCTTTCGTAGATGACATTATAACCCCATCATTCGGCAATTTTTCAGCTACTGTTATCTCTGAACCCACTTCATTACTAGCAACAGTCCCAATCAGTGGTGATGAAACCAATGGTGGTGATATGACTGGAGCGCTCACAGTTAACTCTGACACAGATACCTTTGATGAGAATAATGACTCCCCTTTATTTGTAGATTTCTGTAAAACCAGAACAACATCATAAGTTGTAAATTAGAACTTAATGACCAACAAGATGAAGGAAAATTAACATAGAGGTTCCATGTATGCAAAAATTATACAAATAGCCAAACCAAAGTAATATTCAAGAATAAAAATCCAAGGATATAATAGGAAATGTGAGCGTCCAGTGTAAACATCTCATCCCATTATAGATATGAGATAAAAGTTCATTTTTCGGAAGAAAAAAACGATACAGCAGAATAACTCACGCAGTCACTCTCCAAATTTGGTGAACCATTCACCACATGATTGAGAGGGGAAAAAAAAGAAGTCTACCAGTGACCGAGTTACACAACCCAACCATGGTAAACTTCGGGTCTGGTCTCGTCAAGCTCATACTTAACAATTGCAATTGACAGGATTTTCTTTTCTCCTATTCCTAGTTTAACTTGACAAGCATATAATATTTTGTGTTTTTATTTTAACCCCTTTCTGTTTAACCGACATACGAATTGATTTTCAAACCAACGTGCATCATAGTAATACCTCTCTTCCTTTGGAAAAAGTAGATTTGGATGATTTCTTCCCAAGAAGCAAATTCTTGATCCATTTCCCGGGGGTTTTTCCCATTGCAAAAGGTTAAATGCAGCCCGCAAATGCTTAATGCGCAGAACCCTGCAGTTATACACACAAGTTGAGCCATGGCAGTACCTAATTACCAGCTGAAATTTGTAAAGATTAACCGAAAACCTATATCACTGAACCCATTTGCAAAAAGAAAAATAGGGTTCTAAACAACATGATCTGCTCAGCTGAAATGTTACAGTAAGAGTAGTTTGTATCCAATAAGACCATGGAATTGAAAGCTATCCGAACTAAAATTCAAAGCCCTAAAATCTCAATTTAAAAAAGAAAATGTAACAAAAACAAATATACAAAAATGCTGAAATGGAAACAACGAAAATAATGGAACAAAAATTAAAATGCGATAAACTGTAAGGTTGGAATAGAAAATATGAACATTTGGGGGAAAACAAAAAATTCAAATCTATCAAACGATCGAGGCCGTTCGAAAGAAGAGTACCACAAACCGGAGTAGGAGAAGGCGAAGACGAAGAGGGAGTAGTACGACGACGTTTCGGGTCTGCTGCTCTACTGGCCGGCGACTGTGGGGGTGAGCTCCCTCTGGTTTTTCACTGTTGACATTTCACCTGAAAAACTTGCAAATTTAGAAACTGTAAAGTAATTAGGCGACGTGTAGAAATGGAAATAATATTCCCGAAACGAGGTGGGGAAACGACAGCGTTTGCGGTGGGTTCGCTTTGTTTATTCGGAATGTGGACCTAGCCCAATTTTTAAGTTGACCCAAAGAAGGCAAGCAACTGGCCCAAATTGTTTTTCTTTTTTAATGTTGTCTTGCTATAATTGGTTTTTGCTGTTGGATTATGGAGATTCAATGTGTCGGAAACATAGTTGGTAAACCAAGTGTCATAATGCAATTGGTTGTAAATTTTTATTTTTCAAGTTTCTAACCAATTGTATTATTACACTTGATGTATCAGGCCGTATTCTGACACACTAAGAAATCTCTCGATTGATTGAAGGAAGGAATAGTTATTGCAATTAAGGTGACAATAAATCTGAAGACAATTATACTGAAGGGAGGAAAACATTGGCCAGTCTGATTAACTAGATGTTCATGCACTCTCACAAAGGAATAGACTTTGAATTTGAGTATAAATTTACTTGACGTAAGTACAATTTCTTGTACACGAATATCTTTTATGAGAGTAGTTTGGCAAGCTAGCTATCATATTGAATACATTCACCTAATAAAAGAATGAGTCTTAATGCATGGGCGCATGATTCACGACATGTTCAATGAGAGTCCAGGCACGACTGATGTTGACACAACTCTTCCAATAGTTGCAATGTTGGATCAATGGAATAAAACTTGTTCTAATTCCTCATACAATTTGTTTTGGTTTGGCATTGCATGACAAACAACCCATAATGGAATCTTTCACCCAAAAAATTGAATATTGTCGCACCAAGTTGTTTAAACATTAACACCTAAATTTACATTGAATTCAAGGGTTGAATAGCTTTATGAGATATGCTGAGGAAATTCTATCAAAAAGTGAGACATTTCATAAACTCTTTGTCACTTCCAGTTTTCGGTGCAATATTTTATGATATCGAAATGTAAATTAACATTAAACTATGAGGTCACAAAGAATTCATAGTTAGCAGTGCCAAAGCCAAGATATTAGCCTAGAAGGAGCCCAAAAGTCCCAATCTGAAATGCTATCGGAATCTTAGTCGTGTGGTGAGTATCGATCACTGTCGTTTGGATCTGCATGGTGCCATCCTCATCATCCTCTTCTTTAAACCTAAACTTCAAGCCTCTCTAGCTTTTTTCCTCTCTCCTTCCTCCTCAAAGCTCACAAATAACAAATTGCTTGAAGTCCATAAGAGCCACCAATCTCAAATCAAACCTTAAAAAAAATATTTAAACTAAAAACCTTTGTAAGCATATAACACTAAACATTTATGCGTGAAAAAAAATGTCAAGATGTGCCTGAGACCACTGTGGTCCATTCATGGCTCCGCCTATAATAGAGAATCTCATTTAAAAAAATCTCCTTAGTAGCTTTATTTTTCTTCCATCCAGATATTGAAGAGATGCAAAGAAGTCATTGTTTTCGCAAATTGCAAACAAATCTTTCAGCTTTGTTGTGTCCAATAGAAAGAACAAAACACTTAAACACAGATAGATAAAAGCAGCTTTGTTGTGTCCAATAGAAAGAACAAAACACTTAAACACAGATAGATAAAAGCAAGTGTCAGGCTGGCTGGAACGAGCAGCCAGCCACCCCATATCCCAGTGAATTATTAATCACTATAATCCACTGATAAAAAGGATCAGGTGGAGCTAATACCTTAATTAATCAAATCATCCACCCTCTCTTATTCGTACACACACCGACAGCCTCACACAAAACGACGCACATATATTTGTCATCGGAGTTATTATCTGGATGCAATGCCATGCAAGTCTAATTATTTTCCATTGACATCGACGCGGGAGGACGTTCTGGTCATGCAAAATCATAAATGTACATATTTTTCTAGCTACTGATTTGCATTAGTAGAAAATGACTTGTGGTCCTTTTCGTTCACTGAAATCATTTCTCTGGTTGATTGAGCTTACCGATGCACACTGTAGTGGTAGTCGATTTCATTTGCAAGTTTATATTTTAAATTCGATTTACGTAAATTAGTATTTAATTATTATGTATGACTGATTGTTTGTTCTCTTTTAAAGATAAATGTAAGAATAAATTCACCTCAAAGGGACACCATTAAAGATTTTCTACAACCACCTTAATACTAGACTAAAGATTTTTGTGTTTTGTTGTGTTTGACATAAAAGTAAAAATAATAAAATACATTTGGATCATATAAGCGTTTTCCAGGACATGAGTAATCTCCGGATCCATGTATCCTAATCTATCAAATCCTTATATCCGGACCATTGAAATTTGATCAAACGGTTAAAGTTATTATAATTTTTAAAGTGAGTCCCTGTTTGTAACCGTTTGATCAAATTTCAATGGCTCGGATATATGAATTTGGTAGATTATAATACATGGATCCGGAGAGAACCCATGTCCTTCTAAATAAACTCGTGTCATGAATATTTTTAATAAAATTTCAATTAATGTTTATTACTATTCCTCGTAAACATTTTAACATGTTTGTTGATGAACAATTTTATGTGAAAATTGAAAATCAAAAGGTCTCGTGATTTCATTCATCATGAGTTTAAAAAGAAGAAGAAATAGAAAAAGGCCACGTGGCCACGGCTCTCCGGTAAGTAAGTTTACCATAACAAGAAATGCTAAGGTTACTTTTTAAAAGTGAAAATATTTATAAATTTGGGGAGTTTTAACGAAAAATCATATTTTTACATTAAAAAATTAAACCTGATACTATTTATTTTGTCATTATCGTTAAAACTCAAAGTTTTCAAGATTTTTTTATTAGTTTTCCTATACATTTTCTGTGATTTTATATTTTTAATACAATATTTTATAATAGTAACATAAAAACTATAAATTTTCTACGATTTTATATTTTTAATACAATATTTTATAACAATAACATAAAAACTGACGCTAAATTCTAAAGTAACAAAAAATCTATAAATAATCTTAATTTGAGAGAGTTTCTTAGTATTTTTCTTACCATAATAAATGTGGTCAACAACATCGAGCTTATCGCAAATTGCAAGCGTTTGAATCACCGACAAGTTGACTTCATTTATAATCCCAAACAAATAAAACAGTGCAGAATGGTAGAAAATTACAAACTTCGAAAAAACCAGTTTGCCACTTAAAATACTAGTTCGCGTAGGAGGATCGGGATGGGGTTTGTTGAAAAAACTTGTCATACATCGCTTTCGTTAGTACGTCGGTATTTCAAGTTAATAATGCATTTTATATGAAAATAAACATGTAAAATATGGATTTATAAATTCGTGATGTTGTATCCAATAATCTAAAATAAGTGACATTGTATTACGCACACCTTATTCGGAAACCGTTCTGTGCAGGTCCTCCTACAGATGGGTTGTCTTGCATTGTCGCTTTGCACTTGAACTGGACCGACTCCACTAAGTACTGTGCGATTCTTGCCTTGCTCCACTTCAAAAACTCTGCAATTTTAGTCTCTTCGGATCTTTCATTCCCTCCATATAACAATGGCTTCCACTATTATTTAAGGTCCCGTAAGGTTTCGCCTCACGCCTTTCTTTTAGGCGGGGCTATCCATAGAACGCCTCGTCTACGCATCCACCTTTTAATACATTGTGTCTGACTGATTGTTTATTCTCTTTTCAAGATGAATGTAAGAATAAACTCACAGAAAAGCGACATCATTAATAGGAGTAGCACAATTAAGCATCAAACGCATCGTTTGAGGTGAATCCATGAGATTTTCTACAACCACCTTAATACTAGACTAAAGATTTGTGTGCTTTGTTGTGTTCGACATAAAGTAAAAATAATAAAATACATTTGGATCATATAAGCGTTTTCTAAATAAACGCGCGTCATGAATATTTTTAATAAAATTTCAATTAATGTTTATTACTATTTCTCATAAACGTTAACATGTATGTTTGTTGATGAACAATTTTAGGTGAAAAGTGAAAACCAGAAGGTCTCGTGATTTCATTCATCATGAGTCTAAAAAGAGGAAGAAATAGAAAAAGGCCACGTGGTCATACCATAATGAGAAAAACGAAAAAGGATCATCGTCAGATCCTCTTTGTGGGGATCTGAGGGATCAAGCAATTACGATCGTTTATCATTTATCGTGCGGTCAGAAATAATTTAAATTTTAAAATTGAATATAAATAGTATCTAACGAAAACTAACCGCACGATGCACGATATACGAAGAACTACCGTGATTGCTTGATCCCCGGATCCCCATAAAGGGGATCCGACGATGATCATTTTCCAACAAATACTAAGGTTATTTTTTTTAAGGGAAAATTAGAATGCCCTACATATTTTTTATAGTTGTTAGATTAAACATTCATCCCTTTTAAAGATTTGATTAAGGTGCTTCGATTAATTACCACCTCAATAATTTTCCATTTATTTAATTTCCATGTCATTAATTTAAATGCATTTATATAGAGGCATAAGGTAACTTAGCAACTAATTGCCTATAATATATGAATTTAATTTCCTCAATCCCCTTCTGCGCATTAAATGACAGTTTTTTTAATAAAAAAAAATAAAAATTAATTAACTAATTCCTCATTTCCTTATTATCAGTATTTAAAAAAAATTACTCTTTCTATTAAAATTGTATATATAAAAAGTCTTCAATACATATTTTTTTTCATGTATAGATATATAAAAAATATACTTAAAACTTATGGTACATTTGAGAACAAAAGTATCGACTTTTGGTACGTTTAGATTTCAAATGTACCGAGAAACCAAATGTACCAAAAATTCAAATGTACCATAAAACCAAATGTACCCATTGTTATGTAACCTTTTTGGTACGTTTAGATTTCAAATATACAGAGAAATCAAATGTACCAAAATTTCAAATGTATCATAAAACCAAATGTGCCCATTGTCAGGTAATCCTGTTGGTACGTTTAGATTCCTATTGTACCAAAATACCAAATGAACAAAAAATCTCAAATGTACCACAAAACCAAATGTCTTTATCAGATAACCCTTTTGGTACATTTAGGTCGTCTCCAACCGATGGCTAGCCAGAGGGCTCGTTTTAGCCCTCTGGCCCTCCAAGATTCTCCAAGATATTAATATTTTAATGAACAGTACATGGCCATATTTGCCTCCGTCTCCAACCGAGGACCAGAGGGCTAGAGGGCTCGTTTTAGCCCTCTCATAAAAAACCGTCTCCAACCGAGGGTCAAAGGGCTAAACATAATTTATTATTTAAATTTAAAAACTATAACTTAAATTTAAAAACAACTTAAATTTAAAAACTACAACTTATATTTAAAAACTACAACTAAAATTTAAAAATGACAAATTAAATTTAAAAACTACAACAACTTAAATTTAATATCCATAATCATTATTATCTTCATCATCCACCATCATAGGAGTATAGTCAGTCACAAACAACTGCCGTCGGCTCATAATTTCTTTTTTTTTTCCTATCAAAATAGGCCTTACTCATTGGAGTGTAATTCGAAGTGTTCATTTCCACATTCTTATCATCCATCTCTTCTTGTATTTTCTTGGCCCGTTCTTCATGCCTACACTTCCTTTCTTCCGCCTCAAGGGCATTTTGCTCTGCCAATAATCGCAATGAGGCCGCCACTTTATGTTGAGCAGCGTAATCAGCATTTGCCTTGCCCTTTTCCTTCAACCTTCTAGCCTTGTTTCGTCCCATAGCCCTAGGTAAAGAACTTTCGGATGGAGTTGGATTTTCTACTCTTGTTTGTTGAATGGTAGGAGATCCATCTTCATTCATATTTACAGATGGGGATGCAGCTCCCAAATTATCCACTCTATGTTGAGGTGGATCTTCAAATAACACCCACCCTTTACAAATTTCCCAACAACCGTGAAACTGAAAGTGTTTTGAGCTACCCTCCATATACAATTCCTCCACTTGGCGTACCTATAAAATATAATTACAAAAATTCTAGGAAATTAATTCATGAAATTAAATGTAATATAATGATATATAATTACAAAAATTAAATGTAATATAATTAAACATTTAAAATAAACTGTGAAAACACTAACTTCATCATAGTAATTGGCGCCGCTTTCATGTCTACTTGCGGCTGCTAATAGTGCTTGATGCCATTTATTCAAACTTGGATGAAGATGTTTCTTCCATCTTGAAGAACAACTTTCGTGGTTTCGGGTATTCGGTGGAATGGTACCTTCGTAGAACTCTAAGTATTTTTTGGACACACACGTCCAAACACCTTCTTCACTTGTTTGAGAAATCCCCCTCACACTATCTTCTAAGACCCATCTATAAGCCTTGCAAAGAGCTTCATCTTCTTTTCGGGTCCAAGCCCTATCCTTTATTGTAGATGAGGCCATTTTTTTTTTGAAAAAAATGAAGGAAATATTGAAGGAAATTATTGAAAAAATATTGAAGGAAATTATTGAAAAATTGAAACAAATATTATAGATAAAGGAAATATTGGAAAAAATATTGAAGGAAATATTGAGAAATATATTGAAGGAAATATTGAAAAATATTGAAGAATGAAATATTGCAAATGAAGTGATGAATTGAAAGAACTTCACCATATTTATAGAAGAAAAGAAATGTTTAAATTAAAAAAAAAAAAAACCCCCAACGGCTAGCTAACTCAGCTAGCCGTTATATTCAAAAAAATTTCAAACTATTAGTGTTGGTTATAACCAACACTAATAGTAAATAAAATTTTTTTTGCCTATGAATACCTATTATTGTCGGTTATAACCGACAGTATTAAAAAATCATTCTTTAATGCTGTCAATTATAACCGACAGCAATAGGAAAACTATAAAAAAAAATAGCCAGCCCTTTGGCCCTTTGAAATTTCGTGGGGCCATCCCAGATTATCGAGCCCTTTGGCCTAGCCCTCGGTTGGAGACGGTTTTAGGGCTATTTTTGGCCCTCTGACCCTCTGAACTCTTCGGTTGGAGATGGCCTTACATTCCAAATGTACCAAGAAATACAAAAAATCAAATCCACTATAAAACTAAATGTGTCCATATTATAGGTAACTAGACGTAGCTATATAATCAAACAAATCTTTACTATGTGTTGGGTCTTCTAAATAATAAAAGTTGACAATTTTTTTTATAAATATTCTACTATATTCACAAAAAAAAAGTAAAAATTATAACAAACAATAAAAAAAAGCATAGAGATGGATAATAAATGCATAAATATAGGGATAATAGGAAGAGAAAAATAAAAGAAAACGAAATGCCTAGGAGATGGATAATAAATGCATAAATATAGGGATAATAGGAACTGAAATAAATAACCAAAATTTTAGGAAAATGTTTGATCAAATTTTCAAAAGGAGTGTATGTTTAGTCTAAAAAATTAAAAAACAAGACGCCTATATCAAAATGCCCCTTTTTAAAAAGTAAAATTTTCTATAAATTTTCTTTTATCTTATATTTTTTATACAATATTTTATAATATTAACATAAAAATTGACGTTAAATTATAAAATAAAAAAATTATAAATAATCTTAATTTGAGGGAGTTTTTTACCATAATCAACGTGATCAGCAACATCGAGCTTATCGCAAATTGCAAGCGTTTGAATCACCGACAAGTTGACTTCATTTATAATCCCAAACAAATAAAACAGTGCAGAATGGTAGAAAATTACAAACTTCGAAAAAACCAGTTTGCTACTTAAAATACTAGTTCGCGTAGCGGAGGATCGGGATGGGGTTTGTTGAAAAAACTTGTCATACATCGCTTTCGTTAGTAGGTCGGTATTTCAAGTTAATAATGCATTTTCTATGAAAATAAACATGTAAAATATAGATTTATAAATTCGTGACGTTCTATCCAATAATCTAAAATAAGTGACATTGTATTACGCACACCTTATTCGGAAACCGTTCTGTGCAGGTCCTCCTACAGATGGGTTGTCTTGCATTGTCGCTTTGCACTTGAACTGGACCGACTCCACTAAGTACCGTGCGATTCTTGCCTTGCTCCACTTCAAAAACTCTGCAATTTTAGTCTCTTCGGATCTTTCATTCCCTCGATAACAATGGCTTCCCCTCCTTTTCTTTCATGATTTCATGATCATCACCGTCGCCAGTTTTTTCTCTCACTTCGAACTGTAAAATCTTTTCTTAGTCACCTCACCTCACCTTACCAAACCAAGATCTTTCTGCTCATTACCTGCTTCCTTCTTCTGAAATATTCTGCAGTATACTGAATTTAACGGCTGGACGTGCGCTCAAGAATTCAGCGGAGTTCAACGGTTGAATCTGAGCAACAGAACAACTTGGACTAACTAGCTTTTCTGGGTTAATCTCACTTTCTTCAAAAAATGAAGAACTTCTGGGTTCCTCTCTGTTTCTTTTTTCTCACTCTATCCATTTCGCCTCCGGTCTCAACCGCTCAGCTCACTCCGACCGAAGTTCGAATCCTCCTCCAAGTGCGGAAGCTTCTCGAATACCCCGAGCCTCTTCGGGGATGGACGAACTGGACCAACTTCTGCTTCCTCCCTCCCTCCCCCTCCCTCACAATCGTCTGTACAAACAACCACCTAACCGAATTAACCGTCATCGGAAACAAAACCAAAACCTCCCCTCCAAAACAGAGCACTCTGTCCAAATCCTTCTCCATCGACTCCTTCTTCACCACCCTCACCAAGTTGTCCAACCTCAAATCCCTCTCATTGGTCTCCCTCGGCCTGTGGGGCCCGCTTCCGCCGAAGATCAACCGGTTCTGGTCGCTCGAAACGCTCAACCTCAGCTCCAACTCCATCTCCGGCGAGATTCCGGCTTCTCTCAGCTTCATCAAGAATCTCACGAGCATAAATTTGGCTGACAATTTCCTCAACGGAAGCGTTCCGGATCTCAGACCCCTAACATTTCTCCAGGAAATCAACCTGGGAAACAACAAGTTGGGTCCTGGATTTCCCTCGTTGGGAAACAGTATTCAAATCATCGTTCTCAGAAACAACTCCATGAGATCTGAGATTCCGACGAGACTGAAGAACTTCGATCAGCTGACGAAACTGGACATCTCCTACAACAAGTTTGTGGGTCCCATACCATCTTTCCTCTTCTCCCTGCCCTCCATTCAGTTCATCAATCTCTCCCAGAACCAGCTCACTGGGGCCCTGTCCACCAACGCAACCTGCGGCAAAAACCTCAGAGTTTTAGACATCTCCCAGAATTTGCTGATTGGGAAGCTGCCCACCTGCGTCGGGTCGAACTCCAAGGCGTCGAACAGGACGGTTCTGGATTCGTGGAACTGTTTGTCGAGTGGGAACTCGAAGTACCAGCATCCGTATGCCTTCTGCCACAGGGAAGCTCTGGCCGTGAAGCCGCCGGCTGAAACTGCGGGGAAGAAGGAGGAGAACAGAATAAAGCTGGGTGTGTTGCTGGGTCTGATTGCCGGCATTGTGGGTGTTGCTGGTGGTGTTGGGTTGCTGGTTGTGGTGATTGTCAAAAGGGCAGGGAAGAGGAGCACAGAGGATCGATTTGACAGATCCAAGATGGAGAAAATCTCAGTCAGAAGCTCCCCAAAGCAAAATGTCAATGCAAGTAAGTGGCTGTAGAGTGAAAAGTCTCTGACTTTATTGGCTGAAAAAATGAAATCAAAGTAAAAAGTGATTAATATTTGCATTTGGGTTTTTTAGGGCGTGTGCCCCAGTTGACGAGGCTGCTAACACTCGGGCTCCCCCCGTATCAAGTTTTCACGCTTGAAGAAATCGATGATGCAACAAACAATTTCGACGCAGCGAATTTGATCGCGGAAGGACCTCAAGGACAGGTATTGCATTGAATTTGAACTTGTTTGTCATTCATTTAGGACAATATCAGTATCACATGGATGAACGTCCGTTAATTAAATAAAAGAACGAACGTCATGCACAGAGAATTTCTATTGAAACGAGATATTGCATTATGCAACATTAACAGGTGTACAAAGGGTGGCTGAGAGATGGTTCACAAGTGCAAGTGAAATGTGTGAAGTTAAAGCAGAAGCAGTTGCCACAAAACTTGAAACGGAGCATGGAAGGCTTGTCAAAGATGAGGCATAAGCATCTGGTCAGCCTTATCGGACACAGTGCTGTCACGTACCAGGACTATCCCACCGCATCTAACACAGTATTTATTGTTCTTGAGAACGTCACCAACGGGTCGCTGATGGACCATCTCACTGGTAAAGAACAGACGTCCTGCACAGAGAAGAACTGTAATTGGATTAACTGAAACAGTTCTAATATGCACGGTTTGGTTTTGTAGATTGGAGAAAGAAGGAATGGATGAAATGGCCGCAGAGAATGGCGGTTACCATTGGCATTGCCAGAGGAGTCCAGTTCTTGCACACCGGCGTGGCTCCCGGCATCTTTGGGAACAATTTGAAGATAGAGAACATATTGTTGGATGAGAGTGTTTCTGCTAAAATCAGTAACTACAATCTTCCATTGCCATTTCAGGTGAGAATTGGCAAAAAGTAAACGAGCTTGAAAATTTTGAAAAGAAGGTGAAGTGTTTGTAGTCATTAACAATTGCATTCTCTAATTTGCAGGTTGGTTCGGAGAGTCATCTTCATGGAGAAGGGATTAGCAGTAATTCCCATCTAAGCAGGTATTTACTTTTCTTCATCTTCTTCTGTTCCACCGCGGCATCTAAGTTTTCTTACGAGAATGGTACAAACGCAGTGCCGAAGCAGAGAAGGAAGATATTTACCAGTTGGGCATTATTCTACTTCAAGTTCTTACTGGTAGATTGACCAAATCAGCTACTGAATTGGATGAGCTTAGGATTCAGGTAAATCTTGTAGAAAAGAGTTGTTCTACTAACATTTTCCGTTGTCGCAGGAACTGAACTAATGAAGTGCGTTTCCTTTTCATTTCTAATTAACAGTTAGAAGAGAGCTTGATAGAAGGACCATCGACGCTACGAGAAATAGTAGATTCATCAATGATTGGGAGTTTTGCGTATCAGTCACTGAAGACGGCGGTTGAAATCACCGTCAATTGTTTGAGCAGAGATCCGAGCAAGCGTCCTTCAATAGATAACGTTCTTTGGAATTTGCAGTATTCGATTCAAGTTCAAGAGGGATGGACTGGCAGTGGAAACCTCAGCGCACAAATGTAGTAGTTCTTTCGCGGGATTTACAGTTTCACTTGTTACTTGTTAGGCAAGGTGTCTATATGAATAAATCAAAGGCTATAAATTTTGCGTTTACTGTTTTCCGTTCACTCAATATTCTAAACTCTCTAATCTACGGCAAACATAAGCAGAACCAAACATGAATGCAAGGGGGCGGACACGTCAGACCCGGAAAAAAAGTGTACAACCGCCATGGATTCATGGTACACAACTTCGCACGCGATGGTCGCGCGGCGATGTAGTGAGAGGCAAATGTATACAGCAGATGCATATCAATATTTACTTCAAACCCCAGTCTACATGATATGATAGAGCAAAATTAAATGCAGTTTTAGATGGAAGAAAACTGCAAGGCAGGTGGTCCAACGTATTAGATATACGAGGCCTAAACGCCACTGAATTAAAAGACCAAGCAAAATATTTCACAAGATCGGAAAGTTGAGTTCTTCACAACACAAATGGTTTTCAAGTTTCAAAGTTATTTTAAACAGAGGCTGATTCAACTGATCTTCGAAAGCTCTCCATCAGGAGTCTGCATTTTAATCGGCAGTCCAACTCTGCTCCACAATCTCGCGGACTCTCCTATTGTATTCACGCTTGTTCTCGCTAAACATCCGTGCGGCTTCTGAATTTGCTGGAGAGTTTGGGTTTGGATCACACAGCAAAGACTGCAATAAGAAAAAACATATTAGGAAATAAAAAATGACATGACGTCCTGAATAAAAAGGCCATTAGAAACAGAGTGAACTCCCTCAACAATCTTATATTTCATTCATCTATATTGACTAAAAGCCATATATCGACATAAACATAGGAATATGCACGTGCACCTGTAAACATATGAGAGAAGTAAAGTTCGGTTGTGTGTTGTTAAAAGAGAGTATAATCAGATAGTTTTGTATTAAAAACAATTCCAATGCATTTAGTTATGGTAATAATTATGGGAAAATGGAAGTGTGGTTAGATACTGAGATGATTACTAATTTTATGCAACATGAAGCGGTAGCCAAAGATCTGAGAGAGGTGCAATAAGAAGTACTTGATTGTCCACATGCTTTTAGAATTCTTGTTATTTGAAATGAAAGGTGAAACAGACAGGGACACATGAAAATTTCATGTGGATAGAAGTAATAGACATAATTAGGTGTGAGGTGCATGTGCATGCATTGGTACGATGGTTGAAAGAAAACAGAAAAGATGGGATATTTTCTTGGAGGAAGAACTCAAATCAGTACAATCAATGCTTCCTTGCTCTCGTAGTACTCAAATAAATGCTACAAAACTTAGTTTTGGATTGGAATGAACAAGATGGGGCAGTTAGACCAAATTTGTGTGACGCAAAAGACAGCAACTTATCCTTTCATATATGGTGTGTGGCCTCTTACAAACATAGCATATGACACACGTAAACAATAGGTTCTCAATAAATCCAAGGATCAGAAGTAACCAAGCAATAAATAGAACATAAACAAATACCTGAATGGAGGTAAGTATAGCTGCTACATCATAGATAGGGCTCCACTGATTCTGTAGGATGTCCAAACAAATGCTTCCATCCGCATAAACTGAAATGGTGAGACAGACAGCTTAAAACTTGAAACAGCCCGAAATCTTTCCAACTAATTGCATTCTGGTTAACTTGTTAAAACATATTCACAAATATGAGTGAACAACCAAGGCAACAAGCTGTGAAGGTAAAGATGATCAGTGATTCAATCTCAATTAACACATTTTTGCAAAAATAAAAATAAAAAATAAAAAATTAAATACTTCCATTTCCTCAGCTCCTTTTTCACCCATAAAAAGCTAGTTTGGCTAAGTAAATGAGTGTATGACCATTAAAAAGAAATAATGAAAGACATAGTTTTCTTCCAAAACAAGGTAATGACAGGATATGCACATAAGAAGACTAAACCCTGATAAAAGCACAACACCAGAGAACAAACTGTGCTATGATTACATATGCACAAACCCAAGAGGAAAACTGAAATAATGGATCCAAACACAATAAACTCCTCTACTAATTTAAGAACCTTCATAATTAACAATTATTGCAGTTTGTATTTGTATGTGCATGCATATGTACCAACTCATGTATAAACGTAAAATGTGCATGCAGGTATGGGTGTGCAGTTTCTGTTTGAACTTACTATTTGGATGAAACATTCGAGAAACGAAACGCACAGTTGGTGGCTTATTTGGATAGTCCTCTGTGAATTGGAGTGTCAACTTAAACGTACCTGGGAAACACAAAAATATTTTTAAAGATGTAACTTAAAAGTTACACATGCAAGAAGAGAAATCCAATTGCAACATGATACAAAGTTCATCTCAGTTTTTACCTCCATCCCATGGGGTGTCATCAGGCCTGCAGTTCAAACAATGAAGTGCATAAATAAAATTATACGGGATCTCAAGAAAAACAATCAAACTAAACTGAAATAGGCAACAAAACACAATCTCCTTCGGAGACGTACCCAAATATAACAGCATTCCAAAGCATAATATTGTTGTCTTGTGGGGCACCGCTTATACCAGCAGGAGGATCCTGTTGCAACCTCTTGAAATCCCTCATCAGTCTCTTCCTTGAGGGAGTCGACATCCTCACCGCCTATATATTAGGCCAACCAAAGAAATAAAAACACTCAGTCATGGTCGAATACTTTTCCAAACATGGGTGCCCAAACGTAAACACGCAGGCGGCGTTGGAAGCAAGAAATCAATTCATAACTTGCATCAACAGCGAATTGCAGAAAGTACAACCCAACCAACACGTTTAGGCATTCGAGCAACATAATTGAGGTTAAACAAAAACTTACCTAAAGATTAAACCTAGAAATGAACACAGATTCAAAGACTTCAATCCGAAAATCTCGAGTAACCTCTAAATTATAAATAAATATCAAAGCCCAAATTATGCCATATCCAAATTATTAAACAAAATATAATTGATTCCTATAAATAATTGACTGAATTTTGATGCACCTGAGCTCAAATAAAGTCTAAATCCAACACTAAATGGATCCAATTGCACACAAAATCTTAGTCAACTGGTTGCTATACAAGTTCGAGCTATAAACAAAAACAAAAACCACAACCATGCATAATCAAAATCCAAGATCCATATTCCAATCAGCTAATCACGTCAAGCTAAAATCATTAACAATAAAAAATGAAATCAAACAAAAAATTAGGGTTTATTTTCTTGTATTACAATTAAGAAATTAGATCTTCTACGAAATCAAATTCCACACAGCCCACAAATCGGAGGAAAATTCAAATATTGCATCTGTTATAAGATAGCTGAAGAAATAAACCCAGAAATTAAGAAAAACCTGTTAGCCGACGGCAAGAGAATTTGATTCTCAAAGACAGATGTCCAGAACCGCGGGAACGGATGGGAAGCTCAGGAATTTTCCCGCGAAACAAACAGATGGATGTTAAGATAGAGAAAACGGTGTCGGAGGAGGATTTCCGCGGTGGCCGGAGGATGAAGAGAGAGAGAGAGAGAGGGAGAGATAGAGGTGGAGAGAGTATTTTTAGGTTAACAGGTTTTTAAGCTGGGATTGATTTGGTTTTATATTTACAGGCAATTAAAAACGCTATTGGAATTTGGAAGTCTCTCAGGTCAGCGCTTATTCTCTCTCTCTCTCTCTCTCTCTCTCTCTCTCTTCCTGGCGCGTCTTCTTCTCTTTGCCAACTTGCAAAAATGCCAACATGACAATGGGGTGTCATCATTCATCAACCATCACCACATCAACTTCATGTATGGTACCATATCATTTTCATGTGTAGCGTAGGGCTATTAAGATATTGGTGTTTATTATATTGTCGTACTATGAATCTCATTATACAATTGAACATAAAGTAGTGGTTGGAATAAGGAAGAGCGGCTCCCCTGAGTCGAAATAAGTTGCAGTAACTCAATTTCAATTTATTGTGCAAGTTTTGTAGTCACTTTGAAGTTTGTGTTTTTAACTTAATTACATGTTAACGATAACCATGCATACTGGATTTTTGCAGTATATGTGACCCTGTTTGAGCGTTGTTATGGCGGGAGGAAGATGTTGTATTCTAGTGTTGTTGATGAATCCGCTCGTGGATTACGTATTTGACATATGGCTAAAAGCGTTGTGGCGACTACGAATACAATTTTCTTTTAACAAAAACAAACAATCTAGCATAATTTACTATGGTATAGTAACTTCTTACATTTATTGTTACGATGTTGACATGCTACACTAAGAGCCAGTCGGTACTTGGTGTAAAAAAAATTATAGCATTGATCCTTAAACTTTGACCAATTGAAATTTTGATCTTTGAACAAAAAATCTATAAGTATTAATCTATGAACTTGTTTCAATGTGAAACAATAATTCTTACGAGTAACTCTGTTAAAACTTGCATGACTTATTTGCCCCTTATAGCCCTTCATTTTGAACAAAAATTCTAAACAAAGAATGACTATTATTCAATTTATTCTACATTGTGACAAAGTATTTTTCCAATATTAGGCAAAGCGCTTTTCTTTAAAATGTAATGTTTATCAATGACTTGTGACGCCAAATAAATATAATACGGAAACTAATTTCGTTGTTGGTACCGGGAAACTTCCTCATTTGGAAAGCCGTGTTGAAAGGGAATTGGCAAAATTAAATTAGCAACAGTATGAATGTTGGACTAAAATGATGAACCAACCATGTCAACGATACTTCTAGATGTGGACCCCCCATATGCCATTCCTAAATATACATGCACGTATACGTTACCATTTGAGAATCCGGATTATTGCCGGATCTGTAAATTATATTCGTTCATCGTATGATTAAAAATTATTTTAAATATTTTATATAAAATTAAATATAAACAACACCTGATAAAAACTGATCACATAATATATGATGAACTAATACAATTTTACGAATTCCTAAGATCGTCACCAAAAGAATCAGAAGAATATCCTGCTGGTACCATTTGCATTCACAAAGTCACAATATCATTTGTTAATTTTATCAAATGGGTCCAACTAGTCACTTTATGTGTCAAATGTGGTAATCATTAATCCCAAATTTAATCTTAGGTTAAAATGCATAAATCATATGGTGAGTTTATAGTTATGGAGTATGATTTTCTCTCTTCCTAATTCTCTCTCCTTTCCTCTTCTCTTCTCACAGTTTTTGTTTTTTTTGTCTTTTTTTTTTCTATATAAAAAAATTTAATATAAAATGCTAGCGTAGCTTAATCGTAACCGTTTAAATACAAGAAGAAGGAAGCAGAGAGACGTTAGGAGGGGAGAAAATTATACTTCGTAAATTATTACTAATAAATCTCTGTACATCGACAAAAAGTTAATCTATAATATATAAAGCCAGAGCCCCACTTTGGGGTCACGGCTTCAACAAAAAACAATAGGACAAAATTGCCCCTCAACCAAAAAAATAAAAAAGAGCCCAATATAATACATCAAATAATGCATAGGTAATTTGGTAATTTGATCATTTTAAAATATAATATAAATATTAGTGGGAAGAGAGAGAAGAATAAAAAAATGGAAGGATGAGTGAAAGTTGATGGTGCCCACGTGAATGGGAAAGAAAAATATAATAAAAAATAAGAAAAATCAAGAATGTTGTGTTTAAAATATATTAAGAGGCGTGTAATGTTGGTTATAAAAAAAGTCTTTCGGATGCGGATAATAATGTGATTAAATAATTTATCAAATGATTGTTTTTTTTTTGAAACAAACAATATCATTGTTGTGTTTAAAATATCTTAAGAGGCGTGTAATGCCAGTTATAAAAAAGGTATTTCAGATGCGGATAATAATGTGATTAAATAAGTTGTCAAATGATTAATTTTTTTTAACAAACGATATTATTGTTGTGTTTAAAATATCTTGAGAGGCGTGTAATACCGGTTATAAAAAAATCTTTTGGATGCGGATAATAATGTGATTAAATAAGTTGTCAAATGATTGTTTTTTTTTAACAAACGATATTATTCACACTAAGGAGAATGAGGTGGGTTTAGCCTCACAATGAGATAACAATAATTTGATTCAATCAGTTGTTTATTAAATATTAATTTTTTTAAAAAGACCTTTTGAACGCGGATATTAATGTAATTAAATTAATTGTCAAATAATATTTTTTTTTAACAAAATATTATCTACACTAAAGGGGAGAAGGTGGGCTTAACCTCACAATAAGCTAGCAATAATGTAATTTAGTCAATTGTTTATTAAATATTATTTTATCTATTCTTAATGTAAATTTTATAGAACCGATTTTATTATGTGAATTCAGTTGCTTTAATTGGTTTATGAGGGGTTTATTCTAGCATGATCTAAAATTATTCATTTACTTTAAATATTTGACTTTTCTTTTGTCAATTTACGCATATAAATACATTTAAAACGTGTAAGTCGTGCGTAACACATAGTGATTCAAAAAATGCTTTCTACAATGCTTTCTACACGCGCTCACGCGAGTGCATGAAGGTGAGTACTAAAAAAAGTGTGAATTAAATATACGACTTCGAGTGCATAGAAACACAATTTTAAATATTTGAGTTACATATATTTTTGAAAAGATTGAAAGCAACTTGATTAGTAGTACTAATGATATCTTATCTTTCTACTCCACCTTATACTCTCAGCCATCACTAAAAGTTGAAAAATGAAAATTCTCTTTTCTCAGCCACCCTAATTACTAAAATAACCTTGATGTGTTTTTCCTTTAACATGAAACAAATAAAATAAAACAAAAAACTGAAGGAAAACTCAAAGATCCTAGGATCTGTACCAGACGTGGCTACGACAAACACCCCCTTCCCTCTCTAGAAAGGGATTCTCTCTGAATCTTTTCTTCTATAACTCGTAGATCAAGTGATTCGGATTCGTAAAATTTGATCCGACTACTCTTGAAATCCAGACTCCTAAAAATTATAATAATTTTTTGCAGTTTAATTAAATTTCAAAAGGCCGGATCATTAGATCCGTGGGTTTTGAAGGAAGGGATCTGAAGATGATCTCTTTCCCTTCCCTCCTAAGTTCTGCACCAGACCATGAATGCCCGACAAGGATGAATTTATATTCTCTACTCTCTCTCTCTCTCTCTCTCTCTCTCTCTCTCTCTCTCTCTCTCTCTCTCTCTCTCTCTCTCTCTCTCTCTCTCTATATATATATATATGCCTTCCTCTATTCTCTCTTATATCCATACCCGTTCTTATAAAAAAAACAATCGCATAAAGTGAGGCCTCATCTTTGTCCTCACAAGGTTTCTTTTTCGGACTTGGATTGTCTGCCCTCCCATTTCGGTGCCCTTATCGTGCCCTCCTGTTTTGTGTGGTCACGGTTAAGCCACGTTAATATTTTATATTATTTTTTTATAAAAATAATAAAACAAAAAGAAATAGTAATATAAAATGTTAATGTGGCTTAACCATGACCACAAAAACAGGATGGCACTGGGAGGGCACCAAAATTAGAGGGCAGACAATCCAAGTCCCTCTTTTTTTAGGCTGCTCTCAGATGACCGCGTCGTCAAATTTAAGGAGATTTGCACGAAAAAATTCCAGTACGGAATAGTTAGCAGGAGGAATCTGGTGCACGATTGCAGTTTTATTTGGGCGATTGGATATTTCTTGGTGTCATTGAGTGTTCTTCAGTTTCTTTGTCAACAAAAATGGTTGGGTGGGTGCTGGCTAGTGACATTAATAATTTTTTTTTATAACTTTTTGATTTTTAGATCAGTCATTTTGTATGAGGTTAAATTTGTCAATAAAACTTTTATATTAAAGTGAATGGAAATATAAGCTAATAAGATGGGCATAGCACCTCTTAACTTTTATTGATTGATTCTTCTTAGATTTATTTATTTTATTTTTTCTGAAAAAGGAGGATAACTAGTAGCAAGTCACATTTATCTACTTCTTCGGGATTCAGAGAGGCTATGGGGAATTTGACTTTGCCTGTGGTCACAGTCAAGCAGACTTAACTCATAGCATCGAACCTAGAACTTCTCATATTTTTTTGTTTATTGAGGCTGCGTCCTTACCACTATGCTACTTATTGGTATTATTCTTCTTTGATTTATTCAATTATTAAATAAAGATGTGAAAATTATTTCCGAGCTTCTAATTACTAGACTAGTATCAAACTAATAAAAAAGGAGAACGCTTCGGAATCTGCTTTGAGCATGGTGAAAACTCCATTTTCTTCAATTTTGATTCATCGCAAACTAAGTGCTTTAATTATGGTCAATTTCAAGTGATGGCATAAAGAAAATTCTTCTCCCATAAAACGATAAGAGAATAGTGGATGACTTTATATAAAGAAAAGTTTTTTTGCGCCAACAAGGATTGGCTCAGTTGATAAGATCTCTATTTTGTGTGTCGCTTAACCAAAGTTTGAATTTTATTGCCAATAGTTTTCGTTGGTGTGTGATATGTAAATTTTTACGTAAACCGAAACTAGAAATAGTTGGCAGTTAAGTGTCATGCGTAAGTCTTTCTAACTCGAGGCTGCATATATACTCGACACTGATTGGGAGAATAACCAATCTCTCCGTACACTTTTGTGAATAAAAAAAAAAAAAAGATTCTTGCACAAACCCTACATTTTGTTGGCTCATATTGAGTATGCATTTAAAACAATCTGCCCTAGTTCACCAGCACCCTTGATGTTGTGATGCATGAATTTTATATGCGAAGCTATTCGTCATACACGTGACACTATTACTTGATTTATACGTGTATTGGTTAGAAAAGTCTTAAGTTGGATAACTTGATTACATATTGTCACTTAATAAGATGCTACTATGTCAGTTACTTTTCATCTAAAATTAAATAAAGCATCATTTCAAAAAATTAAATAAAATAAATAAATAAAGCAAGCATATGATTAAATGAAACATTTAGGTAGAAAGTAAATGACATAGTAGCATCTTATTAAGTGAACGACATAGTAGCATCATAAGTTCGATGACAATTATAATGTGAACCATGTCAATTATAGTAATAATATACGGACATGAATGTTGATATTAAGTAGTTAGCGTACCACGTGATTAGACAACCTAAGAGAATTTCTCGCCATAATAGCATCGTAAGTTCGATAATAATAATAGTGTGAACAACATGTCAATTATAGTGAATAATATGTCGAGATGCATGTTGAAATTAAGTAGTTAATGAACCACGTGATCAAACAGCCTGAGCGAATCCCTCCACCATGCCAAGTATGCCATGTATACACTATGCCATACCACAACCCTTCAATATCCCATCATCATGATATTTTAATTAATTATTTATTTATTTTTTTACTGAATATGCCACTGGGGAAGAAAAAAATAAATAGCTGGACAGCATAGTACCCAATTGCACAACGAATCTTTGATTCGCTGACCCCACGTGCTATGCTTGTCGGCCGACTCAAAATGTCTTGATATCTAAACTGGGCCGGGCCGAACTCTGAAGCCCATTTATAAACCCAGTTTCCCAAAATAAACACAAAGAAATGGTAGCAGAATGACGTCACCCATTTTTGAATCCAATCAATGAGGCGCGAAGCTGCTAAGCTAGACGCGAGTGGGTCGTACAGAGAAGCCCTCTACTTACACGCGCAGCCCGTCTCTGCGTGTCCTCGCGAATTCACATTCCCGCCTCTTCTCAAAGCCTGCGGAAAGCTGAGCTCCGATCAGCTCCGCAGGCACAAATTCTACATACCCATCTCGTCAAAACCGGGTTTTCGGCCGATGTTTACTCCGCCACGGCTCTCACCGGTGGTTGCATGAAGCTTCGTTTTATAGAAGATGCACTCAAGGTGTTTGAGGAAATGCCTGAACGGAACTTGGCTTCGTTGAACGCAGTGATCACTGGGTTTTTGAAAAATGGGTACTGTAGAGAGGCTTTGCGATTGTTCAAGAACGTGGGGATTGGAGGGTTCAAGCCCAATTCAGTTACAAACAAAAACTAGTATGATATTGGCGTGTGGGAGTGCAGAACACGGCGTGGAAATGCATTGCTTGGCAGTGAAGCTTGGCATTGAGAGCGATGTTTATGTTGCCACGTCTGTTCTGACTATGTATTCGAACCGCGGAGAGTTGGTTTCTGCGGCAAAGGTGTTTGAAGAAATGCCCAACAAGAATGTTGTGAGCTACAATGCTTTTGTTTCAGGGCTTCTGCAGAATGGGGTTCCAATGTGGTGTTGGATGCGTTTAAGAAAATGAGAGGATGTACAGGTGAAAACCCCAATTCAGTTACGTTGATTTCGGTTGTTTCTGCCTGTGCTAGCCTTTCGTATCTTCGATTTGGCAAGCAGGTTCACGGTTTGATCGTCAAAATTAAGATCGGGCTTGACGTTGTGATTGGAACAGCACTTGTGGACGCTTATGCTATCTTCAAAGAATTAGATGAAAAGAGGAACTTGTTTACATGGAATGCCATGATCGCCGGAATGATATTGAATGCGCAAGCTGAGAATGCCGTTGAGCTATTTGAACAGCTAGAATTCGAAGGATTTGAACCCGATTCCGTTACTTGGAATTCAATGATCAGTGGGTTATCGCAGCTAGGGAAGGGCATTGAAGATTTCAAGTGTTTTAAGAGAATGCAATCAGCTGGTGAAGTCCCCAGTTTAAAATCTATCGCAAGTCTTTTACCAGCGTGTGCAGATTTATCTGCTCTGCATTGTGGAAAAGAAGTTCATGGGCACGCAATTTTGGCAATGATCTGTTCATTTCACACTGGTTTGGTGGAGAAAGGATGGCAAGTTTTTAGGATGATGAACAAAGATTTTGGTCTAAAACCAAATCCTAAGCATTTCGGTTTGCATGGTTGATCTTTTGGGTCGGACTGGCAGGTTGGATGAAGCCCGAGAATGAATAAAAGAATTACCAGAGCCTTCCGGAGCAGTTTTCGATTCTTTGCTAGGTGCCTGTGAATGCCATTTGGATTCAGAAATGGGGAAAGAAGTGGCTACAAAACTTTCTGAATTAGAGCCAGAGAACCTGGCACCTTTCGTCATCCTTTCGAAGATGTACGCTGCACTTGGCAGGTGGGAGGACGCAGAAAAGATTAGAGGATTGATGAATGATAAAACACAAAGAAAGCCCCCTGGCTTTAGTTTATTAAGACTGCATGAGAAGTAGATACATGAAACAAAAACTGCAACTCAATGTCCACTGTTTAAAAGTCCCAAACCAAAATTTTGAGACTCTCTGCTTCTCGGTAGAAGTTTTGGGCAAACAGAAATCTCACTGATTCAACATCTCCTTCACCGCAAACCCCATGTAGTTATTGAAGTGGTCTGGTGGTTCGTAGATGAAGCAAGAGATCACATCTCTGAGTGTAATGACGCCGACAACTTCACCTTCCTCCCCAGCGACTACATGGATCCTATGAACGGACTTGGAAGCAAGACTTTCAATCACATTGCCAAGAGGCGACCCCAGTTTGCATGTAATTGGTTGGATAACTTTTCCAATTTCGTTGGTCGTTGCGATGGTGCTCATGAAGTCCCTAACAGTGAGCTTCCTGAAAGCAATTGGCACACAAATTAAGTACCTCATCAAGAATGATTGTCTTTGTCAAGTGATCAAAACAAGCATTGGTTTTGTTTCTTGACAGAAATCAGCTTATGCAGATTAGTTCAAATTCACAACTGGATGAGTTCAGTTTCATAAGTAGGTATTTCAGATCCTTCCTACTAGCAATTTGAAGTAAATGGCGGAACGTCCAATGGTGTTTTCAACCTTGAAGTTGAGAGGATTAGAGCACTCTACAGTCCATCGTGAGGACCTCTACAACGGGAATGGTTCAAAGTTTATTTTTGAATACCTGAAATTGGAGAAAAGCTCGGGTTTGAGTAGCAAGTATCTGATATCTCTGATGCTGACATTACCGACTATGTTTTTCTTGGGCCCCTCTACAACGGGAAGACCACCGATTTTGTTATCTCTCATCCTCTTGAAAGCTTCCAGTATTAGATCATTGCTCGTGATGCTAATAACCTAGCCAAGAAAACAAAGGAGCAATAATATTGAGACTCCAAATTCACTGTTTATGAAGAATATTGTTTCGGAAACCAGGCAACCTTACCTCTTCAGAGGACATGAAAGGAAGTCCGAAATCAGAGATAGGCTTTGCCGCTATGCAGTCGAACCAGTCTCTTCCTCTGCATCTCTCAAGACCCTGAACAAGTCCTGATTGAGTAATGTAGTTCTTAATGTTGGGTTGGCCTGGTTCTATTACAGGTACATTCCTCAGCCTATATTTTGAAAGTAGTAGCATAACGCTCAACATCGAACTATCTGTTGCCACTGGAATGAATGGCGCCCAGCGGAAGGATTTAAGTATTGACCTCACCTGAAACATACAAGTACATATCACTTTCGGTTCACCCCGTCAAATAACTCGCAAGAAACCAATACTCTACACAGAATCTTCTTACTGTGGTTGACTTGAAGGGTTCATCATTCAGTATAACATTGTAAAAGTCTTTGCCCAATTCATCAGCAGCTGTGGGAGCATCTTTGGCTATTCCTTTCTCTGCAGCCGCACCGCCAGCCACGGCAGCTCCAACAGCAGCAGCAGTTAGCCCTACAACTGCAGCAGGACCAGTCACCCCCAATGCTAGAGCCCCAATGGCCCCTACCGCACCCGCGCCGACTCCAGCCGCTGTTGCTGACGTAGCTGATATAGCAATCGCAGCCAGCTCTGCACTCTCCAACACCCAAAGAATAATGGCAGAGTAATCTATGAGACCTAGGTACCTGCCTCTCCAATCTGAACTTGTATCTGCTTCTGGGTTGCTCACAGGAGCTGACAAAATGTTGTTTTCAGACAGAATCTTAACCGCGTCGCCAACGGATGTATCTGCCGGAATCTCAATTACTGCACATAATAATGTAACAAGGCACTGCTTTTAGCTAACCATTTATCTCAGTCAATTCATATCTCATCCATAAACACTGTAATTGCGGATTAAATAGTGATTTCTGTCACCTTTGCCTCCAGGTACTGCTGGGAAAGATGAAACCGGAATTTTCGCAAATGCATTTGTCAAAACCTCCTGTAGGGGACGAGGTAATTTCTTCCTGGATTGGATGGTTTCGAAGTAGGCATCGTAGCTTGAAAGTTTAGATCTTTCCTTAACCTCTTGTGCCATATCTACTGTGGAGACAGAAATCGAAATCTTAATCCAATGTCTTCACATGAAGTCGTAGAATCATTATATAAGAATTTTCTTAATGTAGTTCGAATTAACCAGGATTAATTTGTTTTGTGCAATTTCTGTCTCCCATCTGGGTTGAGATCCTATTAATTCGCTCTTAGATTATGTTAATTTGACATAATTAATCTAAATAGATGGCTAAGAAAACATATTCCAGAAACATAAATTGTTAGCAAAATACAAGATTAAAGAGGCTGGTGTAGGGGGTACCTCCAAATGTGTGCTTCCAATGGATTCAGAAACTGCTGTCGGACTCTGTTTCTTTGGAAACTTTGAGGATTCTCTCTTCCCTAGTAACCTCTGCATGTATGGAACCCATACTTTTGACACGTGTCACCACCTGAAATGTGTTGCATTTCTGACTCACCACTTGTCACGAGTTGGTAAGAGTTCAGTTGGGCCTGGCCCAGGATACACAAACCACTGTGAAGTTTTAGCTCTGCACAAGCAGCTAAACCCGCGGGTTACAAAACTTTGTTAAACATGTAGAAAATTTTGAAAAAGTATGTGCTAAAGAATAGTGTTTGTGTACATATATTATATGCGAAAATTGAGAACGCTGATATGCCATAGCTAGGTAGTGCTATTTACAAAATGTATAAAGATTATCTTCAACCCTTTGTAACCATATAGAGGTATTGAACGATTGATAACCATGAAAACTCATATGTATTCTATAAACAACATAAATCTACCAAGTTTATGAACTACAACAACAACAACAACAAAGCCTTTTCCCACTAAGTGGGGTCGGCTATATGAATCCTAGAACGCCATTGCGCTCGGTTTTGTGTCATGTCCTCCGTTAGATCCAAGTACTCTAAGTCTTTTCTTAGAGTCTCTTCCAAAGTTTTCCTAGGTCTTCCTCTACCCCTTTGGCCCTGGACCTCTGTCCCGTAGTCACATCTTCGAACCGGAGCGTCAGTCGGCCTTCTTTGCACATGTCCAAATCATCGGAGCCGATTTTCTCTCATCTTTCCTACAATTTCGGCTACTCCTACTTTACCTCGGATATCCTCATTCCCAATCTTATCCTTTCTCGTGTGCCCACACATCCCACGAAGCATCCTCATCTCCGCTACACCCATTTTGTGTACGTGTTGATGCTTCACCGCCCAACATTCTGTGCCATACAACATCGCTGGCCTTATTGCCGTCCTATAAAATTTTCCCTTGAGCTTCAGTGGCCTACGACGGTCACACAACACGCCGGATGCACTCTTACACTTCATCCATCCAGCTCGTATTCTATGGTTGAGATCTCCATCTAATTCTCCGTTCTCTTGCAAGATAGATCCTAGGTAGCGAAAACGGTCGCTTTTTGTGATCTTCGCTAGATTGCTCCGGTCATTAGTGTGGATAAGTATATAAATGGATAGAGATAGGAAAGCAAACACAAGATGTACGTGGTTCACCCAGATTGGCTACGTCCACGGAATAGAAGAGTTCTCATTAATTGTGAAGGGTTTACACAAGTACATAGGTTCAAGCTCTCCTTTAGTGAGTACAAGTGAATGATTTAGTACAAATGACATTAGGAAATATTGTGGGAGAATGATCTCGTAATCACGAAACTTCTAAGTATCGGAGTGTGGTGTCGTCTTGACTTGCCTTATCTGTCTCATAGGTAGATGTGGCATCTTCTCTGGAAGTACTCTTCCTCCATCCAGGGGTGGTATCTTTAACTGGTGGAGATGCACAAGGTAATGTATCAATTTCACTTGAAGCTTACTTGTAGTCTCAGGCTTGGTCAAGCGCGATACAAACCATGTAGTAGGAGTCCCCCAAGTCGCCGAGCTAGGGGGTCTGCTGAAAGAGGTGACAGACAAGGTAAGCAATCAGAGCTCCGACTTATTGTTCACCTTCTCCCCATCTTGCAGCAGCATGAAGGATAAAGAGAAGAAAAATGAGAAGAGATGATATGAGATACTTTTGCTTTTGAAGAAGTAACTTTCCACAGGCTTATTCTTGAACTGAGCTGGAGGGTTTTCTGGTTTCCTCCAGAGTATAAGGCCGACTGAAGAATTTGAGGGTCAAAACAAGTCCATCAAATCTAGAGTACGTTCCACCCTGCTGATATGGGATACTTTTGCTTTTGACAGAGTAATGGGTGTATCGGCACGTGTGCTGTTACGCTTGTCTCCACATGCTTCCTTGTATCCTTCGCACTTGCCCTATCTGTTCCTCAAGCAGATGCGGAATCTTCCCTGGAAACATAAGATGTTGAAGATGAGTACTCGAGAGCAATGCCAGGTAAGTAATCAGGTAAGGGGTTCCAGGCAGTCAGTTCCTGGCTGGAAGCTTGATCCAAGTGCTGACTGATTGCTCTCTTTCTCCTTGTCTTGCAGGTAAAAACAAGGCCAAAGGAAAAGACAGGGAAAAAGCATGATATGGGATACTCTTGCTTTTAACCCTGATGATATGAGATATTCTTGCTCTAGTATAGCTTGTTTGCAGAGGTATTATCGGGGGGAAAGAAAGCTGAATATTTCGAAAGGCTTCGTTGGGAGTGCCCTCTCAGATATGATGAAGGGTTGAGCATTTTTGCAGGTCTGCCTGTCCGTTGGGGATGGAGGTCGACATATATAGGAGTCTCCCTAACAACAGGTAGTAATGCTATTCATTTACCCTGCTTGGTCATAGCACGGTAGTGGGAGCTGCCAGTTTCACATGTTTTAACTCTGTCAGAGCACTTTGAAAAAGTGGTCTGTGGTATCTGGCTCTCGAGATTCGGAGAACGATGCCTCTTCGATTTTTGAGAAAGCAATCATGCTGGGGGTCTGGCTCTCGAGATTCGTAGAGCAGTGTCTCTTCGATTTTTGAGGAAGTAATCATGTTGGGAGTCTGGCTCTCGAGATTCGGAGGGCGGTGCCTCTTCGATTTTGGAGCAAGCAATCCTGTTGGGAGTGTTGTCTCGAATGTGAGTAAAGGTTGGGCATGTTTGCTAGTCTACCTTGCCACGAAGCACAAAGGTTGACACACAGAGACTTTCCAATTATCCAGCAATGGTACTGTTCCTTTACCCTCTCTTCGCTTTTGAGAAAGTAGTCATGTTGGGAGTCTGGCTCTCGAGATTCGGAGGACGGTGCCTCTTCGATTTTGGAGCAAGCAATCTTGTTGGGAGTGTTTTCTCGAAAGTGAGTAAAGGTTGGGCATGTTTGCTAGTCTACCTTGCCACGAAGCACAGAGGTTGACACACAGGGACTTTCCAATTATCCAGCAGTGGTACTGTTCCTTTACCCTTGTGGGTAATAATATGGTAGCTAGACCTTCAAAATTTATGTGTCTAAACTTTGTTAGTGATGTTTCTTTGCTATTCTTTTACCTTTCTTGGTCAGAGCGATGTAGTGGGAGCTGCAAGCTTCACGTGCTCAACTTTGGCAGAGAACTTTGGCAAAGTTATCTGTGGTACCCATGAGCTATTGTTGCGTGTGGGAAGTGGGTGATTGAACAGTAAGATTCATGTGCTTTCTACTTCACCAGAAGTCTTCGACAGAATGCCCATAATTTCTGCAAAGCTGAGTGCGTGTGACAGGTGCTGACAAGGCTAGAAAAGTAGGTGCCTCTTCGATTTCTGAGATCGGCCCTCGTGGTCTCTGAGCAGCCCAGCTTTTGAGAAAGCAAGCGCCTCTTCGATTGATTCGGAGAACGATGCCTCATCGATTTTTGAGAAAGCAATCATGCTGGGGGTCTGGCTCTCGAAGATTCGGGGAGCAGTGTCTCTTCGATTTTTGAGAAAGTAATCACGTTGGGAGTCTGGCTCTCGAGATTCGGAGGGCGGTGCCTCTTCGATTTTGGAGCAAGCAATCTTGTTGGGAGTGTTTTCTCGAATGTGAGTAAAGGTTGGGCATGTTTGCTAGTCTACCTTGCCACGAAGCACAGAGGTTGACACACAGGGACTTTCCAATTATCCAGCAATGGTACTGTTCCTTTACCCTCTCTTCGATTTTTAAGAAAGTAGTCATGTTGGGAGTCTGGCTCTCGAGATTCGGAGGACGGTGCCTCTTCGATTTTGGAGCAAGCAATCTTATTGGGAGTGTTTTCTCGAATGTGAGTAAAGGTTGGGCATGTTTGCTAGTCTACCTTGCCACGAAGCACAGAGGTTGACACACAGGGACTTTCCAATTATCCAGCAGTGGTACTGTTCCTTTACCCTTGTGGGTAATAATATGGTAGCTAGACCTTCAAAATTTATGGGTCTAAACTTTGTTAGTGCTGTTTCTTTGCTATTCTTTTACCCTTCTTGGTCAGAGCGATGTAGTGGGAGTTGCAAGCTTCACGTGCTCAACTTTGGCAGAGAACTTTGGCAAAGTTATCTGTGGTACCCATGAGCTATTGTTGCGTGTGAGAAGTGGGTGATTGAACAGTAAGATTCATGTGTTTTCTACTTCCCTAGAAGTCTTCGACAGAATGCCCATAATTTCTGCAAAGCTGAGTGTGCGTGTGACGGGTGCTGACAAGGCTGGAAAAGTAGGTGCCTCTTCGATTTCTGAGATCGGCCCTCGTGGTCTCTGGGGAGCCCAGCTTTTGAGAAAACGAGCGCCTCTTCGATTTCTGAGATCGGCCTTCGTGGTCTTTGAGCAGCCCAACTTTGAGAAAGCAAACGCCTCTTCGATTTCTGAGATCAACCCTCGTGATCTCTAAGCAGCCCAGCTTTTGAGAAAGCAAACGCCTCTTCGATTTCTGAGCAGGCGCCTCTTCGATTTCCGAAGCTCCGTCGAGTGCAGATTTTTATAGAGGCTGACATTAAGTTCCAAAGCACACTTGAATCTCCACCAGTAGAAGCTTCATTCTTGCACTTCTAAGATCTTGATTTGTCCGACCTCTTCTCTCTTCAACACCTTTGAAAATGTCTGGCCCCTCCGACCGTCGTTTTGACTTGAACCTTGTTGAAGAGGCAGCCCCGCCTTCTCCAGACAACATATGGCGCCCATCCTTCGTCTCCCCTACTGGTCCTCTTACCGTTGGGGATTCCGTGATGAAGAATGATATGACCGCTGCGGTGGTGGCCAGGAACCTTCTCACTCCCAAAGATAACAGACTACTTTCCAAACGGTCTGATGAGTTAGCTGTTAAGGATTCGCTGGCTCTCAGTGTTCAGTGTGCAGGTTCTGTGTCTAATATGGCCCAACGCCTATTTGCTCGAACCCGCCAAGTTGAATCCTTGGCGGCTGAAGTGATGAGTCTCAAACAGGAGATTAGAGGGCTCAAGCATGAGAATAAACAGTTGCACCGGCTCGCACATGACTATGCTACAAACATGAAGAGGAAGCTTGACCAGATGAAGGAAACTGATGGTCAGGTTTTACTTGATCATCAGAGATTTGTGGGTTTGTTCCAAAGGCATTTATTGCCTTCGTCTTCTGGGGCTGTACCGCGTAATGAAGCTCCGAATGATCAACCTCTGATGCCTCCTCCTTCTAGGGTTCTGTCCAGTACTGAGGCTCCAAATGATCCCCCTCCGGTGCCTTCTCTTTCTGGGGCTCTACCGACTGCTGAGACTTCTCCTAAGCAACCTTTGTGAAGGCTCCGTCTTGTGTGTTTATTTTGACTCATGTATATGTACATATTTGTAGCTGATCGGGGATATCAATAAATAAGCTTTCCTTCATTTCAACGTATTGTGTTAAATACACCAAAGTCTTCTTCGCTAAGTTCTTTGAATTTTCTTTTGTTGAAGCTTGTATGTTGAAGCTTTCTGAGTGGAGCATGTAGGTTGGGGTAGTGTTCCCTTAATTTCCCGAGTGAGGAAAACTTCTCGATTGAAGACTTGGAAAATCCAAGTCACTGAGTGGGATCGGCTATATGAATCTTAGAACGCCATTGTGCTCGATCCTGTGTCATGTCCTCCGTTAGATCCAAGTACTCTAAGTCTTTTCTTAGAGTCTCTTCCAAAGTTTTCCTAGGTCTTCCTCTACCCCTTCGGCCCTGAACCTCTGTCCCATAGTCGCATCTTCTAATCGGAGCGTCAGTAGGCCTTCTTTGCACATGTCCAAACCACCGTAACCGATTTTCTCTCATCTTTCCTTCAATTTCGGCTACTCCTACTTTACCCCGGATATCCTCATTCCTAATCTTATCCTTTCTCGTGTGCCCACACATCCAACGAAGCATCCTCATCTCCGCTACACCCATTTTGTGTACGTGTTGATGTTTCACCGCCCAACATTCTGTGCCATACAGCATCGCCGGCCTTATTGCCGTCCTATAAAATTTTCCCTTGAGCTTCAATGGCATACGGCGGTCACACAACACACCGGATGCACTCTTCCACTTCATCCATCCAGCTTGTATTCTATGGTTGAGATCTCCATCTAATTCTCCGTTCTTTTGCAAGATAGATCCTAGGTAACGAAAACGGTCGCTTTTTGGTATTTCTTGATCTCCGATCCTCACCCCTAACTCGTTTTGGCCTCCATTTGCACTGAACTTGCACTCCATATATTCTGTCTTTGATCGGCTTAGGCGAAGACCTTTAGATTCCAACACTTCTCTCCAAAGGTTAAGCTTTGCATTTACCCCTTCCTGAGTTTCATCTATCAACACTATATCGTCTGCGAAAAGCATACACCAAGGAATATCATCTTGAATATGTCCTGTTAACTCATCCATTACCAACGCAAAAAGGTAAGGACTTAAGGATGAGCCTTGATGTAATCCTACAGTTATGGGGAAGCTTTCGGTTTGTCCTTCATGAGTTCTTACGGCAGTCTTTGCTCCTTCATACATATCCTTTATAGCTTGGATATATGCTACTCGTACTCCTTTCTTCTCTAAAATCCTCCAAAGAATGTCTCTTGGGACCCTATCATACGCTTTTTCCAAATCTATAAAGACCATGTGTAAATCCTTTTTCCCATCTCTATATCTTTCCATCAATCTTCGTAAGAGATAGATTGCCTCCATGGTTGAGCGCCCTGGCATGAACCCGAATTGGTTGTCCGAAACCCGTGTCTCTTGCCTCAATCTATGCTCAATGACTCTCTCCCAGAGCTTCATTGTATGACTCATTAGCTTAATACCCCTATAGTTCATGCAATTTTGTACGTCGCCCTTGTTCTTGTAGATAGGCACCAAAGTGCTCGTTCGCCACTCATTTGGCATCTTCTTCGTTTTCAAAATCCTATTGAAAAGGTCAGTGAGCCATGTTATACCTGTCTCTCCCAAAAGTTTCCACACTTCGATTGGTATATTGTCTGGGCCTATTGCTTTTTTATGCTTCATCTTCTTCAAAGCTACAACCACTTCTTCCTTCCGGATTCGACGATAAAAAGAGTAGTTTCTACACTTTTCTGAGTTACTCAACTCCCCTAAAGAATCACTCATTTCATGTCCTTCATTGAAAAGATTATGAAAATAACCTCTCCATCTGTCTTTAACCGCGTTCTCTGTAGCAAGAACCTTTCCATCCTCATCCTTGATGCACCTCACTTGGTTTAGGTCCCTTGTCTTCTTTTCCCTTGCTCTAGATAGTTTATAGATATCCAACTCTCCTTCTTTGGTATCTAGTCGTTTATACATATCGTCGTAAGCCGCTAACTTAGCTTCTCTGACAGCTTTTTTCGTCTCTTGCTTCGCTTTTCTATACTTTTCACCATTTTCATCGGTCCTCTCCTTGTATAAGGCTTTACAACATTCCTTCTTAGCCTTCACCTTTGTTTGTACCTCCTCATTCCACCACCAAGATTCCTTTTGGTGTGGGGCAAAGCCCTTGGACTCTCCTAATACCTCTTTTGCTACTTTTCGGATACAACTAGCCATGGAATCCCACATTTGGCTAGCTTCCCCCTCTCTATCCCACACACATTGGGTGATTACCTTCTCTTTGAAAATGACTTGTTTTTCTTCTTTTAGATTCCACCATCTAGTCCTTGGGCACTTCCAAGTCTTGTTCTTTTGTCTTACTCTTTTGATATGTACATCCATCACCAACAAGCGATGTTGATTAGCCACGCTCTCTCCTGGTATAACTTTGCAATCCTTACAAGTTATACGATCCCCTTTCCTCATTAGAAGAAAATCTATTTGTGTTTTTGACGACCCACTCTTGTAGGTGATCACATGTTCTTCTCTCTTCTTAAAGAAGGTGTTGGCTAAGAAGAGATCATATGCCATTGCAAAATCCAAGATAGCTTCCCCATCCTCGTTTCTCTCCCCAAAACCATGGCCACCATGAAAACCTCCATAGTTGCCTGTCTCCCTGCCCACGTGTCCATTTAAATCTCCTCCTATAAATAACTTCTCCGTCTGAGCAATTCCTTGCACCAAGTCTCCAAGATCTTCCCAAAATTTCTCCTTCGAACTCGTATCCAACCCTACTTGAGGTGCGTACGCACTAATCACATTGATAAGTTCTTGTCCTATTACAATCTTGATTGCCATGATTCTATCTCCTACCCTCTTGACATCTACAACATCTTGTACCAAGGTCTTGTCCACGATGATGCCAACACCGTTTCTCGTTCTATTTGTGCCCGAATACCAAAGTTTAAACCCTGAGTTTTCTAGATCCTTTGCCTTACTACCAACCCACTTAGTTTCTTGTAGGCACATAATATTTATCCTTCTCCTCACCATAACTTCCACTACTTCCATAGATTTTCCCGTTAAGGTTCCTATATTCCACGTTCCTAAACGCATTTTGCTCTCTTGAACTCTACCCTTATGTCCTAGCTTCTTCACCCTCCCCCGTCTAATAGGATCAAAGTACTTCTTTTGTGTGTCCCGGGTAAAGTTGATAGGAGCATATGCTCCCAAACAACTTTGAGTGGAGTCGTTCGAAAAGAAGTTTCTATGGCCCCCTTGCTCATTTAACACTGCATCCGGGTGCCGATGGAGATGCAGCGACCCTTGCTCACTTATCACTGTGCTCAGGCCACACAGCGCGCCACTTACGGGTGACGCCCTAGCTTTAGCGCGATTTTGTTCTGGATTCATTTTCATAAGGATTCGACGTGATCATGGAGTGCCGGCTGTCGACTACCAAGTTTATGAACTGCATTAAAAAAATCTACCAAATGAAAAATTCACTTGGTATTTACTGTAAAGCCAAACCACTAAGGAATTGGAACTTATTTTGTAAAAAGATTAACCCTTCTTCGGATTGAACCAGCTACAACTCTTGGCGTTGGCAACCTCAAGCATTGTGGCAACTCTTCTATTCTCATCATAAACATCTGATTCTTCCAAATCCTTCCACTTCCATCCTAGAATTCGTCCCCCGTCACCACAAATACACGTAAAAAATCAGAGAAAATCAAATGATAAAAACACCAAATTCCAAATTTGCAGTAAAAACCAAATTCCAAACAATGATTGGATCCATATCCGAGCCATAAGGGAACCAAATTTAAAGAATTATTTGGACATGAAAACACAAAATAGCGGAGGGAAAAATTCATCAAAATTCTCTACTCAAGGATAAGCTAAAATTGGAAAATATTCAAACCCCAGAAGCTCTGGTTTCCTAAACGCCACATACGTCTGCATTAGAAAACATTGGAGTACTTAATTCGGTATAAAAGTGAAAAATTTAAGTCTTTTCTGTATAATGCAAGTGGTAGACATGGCAAAATTACAATTTGAGGGCATAAAAATAAAAATCTCGTAGGATTGCTACAAATACTAACAATTGTAGTCAACCAATTTACTAATATTACGATTTATCTTATGATATTTTTCTTGTTTTGTTAGATATGAAATTTAATTAGTAATATAATTTCATATTTACTAAAGCAGATGTAAACTCCTGTAAAACCACAATTCTCTTAAACCCCTGAAGACTAACTCTTACATCATTTATAGTGCAAAATTTGATGAATCAAATAAAGATTGTCAAATTTTTAAAATTTTAACATCAATTACAACATGAAGACCCAAAATTTGATTCAAATCAAAGTTGAAGAACCTATTAACCGAAATTTTGACATAAATCACAATCTATAGACCCAAGAGGCGTAGAATCAAAATATACCTAAGATTTGGTGATTGGATGACTGTGAGGGCCTCAAAAAATACAGGGAAGCTGGCGGATTCGCCGGAATCTGGGTTCCGTATTGAGCTTCAATCTTCTTCAAACCTTCACCTCTCTAATGTTGTTGGTGGGACTCTCCTGAGTCGAATAGATGTGGTTGCAGGGTCGGCCACAACCGGAAAACTTATGAAAGCCGTCGGGAATGTCGAACCGAAACTGGGTTCGAGGGTTCTGGATCTAATGTTGCATGCTAACCAAAACCAATGGATTTGAAGATTGAGATCGAGTTGAAAAGGCTATCGAGTGAGTGAGTTTTGGGTTTTTCATTCAAAAATTGGAACGATCTCGAGCGAAGTGGCTCGTGAAATTTGGATTCTAGGGTTAGGGGAAGCAAAGAGTAGGGAGTGATACGGAGGAGCCCTCCGGACTCGTTAGGGAGCTTTTAGGTTAGAATTGAAGTGAGCAGGAACAAAGAGGGGAAGGAGGAAAACTGAGTTTTCGTGCTGTGCTGTCGAAGAGAATGAACGGTGCGTCGCAACACGGCAGCGTGAGAGGAAAGAGGGAAGAAGAATAAATTTAAAAAAAAAAAATGTATATATATTTTCTCAAACAGTGGCAGAAACGTAATAAAGCAAAATTAATTGGGACAAAATAGGAAGCACACTGTGCTTATGAACAGTGAATCAGTTATATTTGGGTTTTAGTATATATTGAATTTGTTCTGTTTTTTGCCCTTGCCCAAAACTTTGGTTTCCCATTTATTTGGATTTGAGATTCTGTAGCTTTAACTTATAACTATGTAATTTGTATAATAATTTTGTGTTTAGTAGAAGTTGGTGTTCAATTTTTGACATGATTATTGAATATTAGAATTGTGATTAGTGGATTATTGGAAAATTAGAATTGTGATTAGTGGATTGTTGGAATATTAGAATTGTGATTAGTGGATTGTTGGAATATTAGGATTTTGATTAGGAGAATAGAAAATGGTATGAATTTAAGCTGATTCGATAAAATTTTACAACTTGAAATAGTAAAGAAGATAGAGAGATTGATGGGATTTTGTTACTTTCTCTGCATCTCCCACACGTTCTGTTTAACAAACAGATGTCTCACTGCCTCATTATCTGCTCCTTAGCAAACCCCAGGTAGACATCAAAGTGATTGGGTGGTTCAAATATGAAGCAAGAAATCACATCTCTGAGTGTAATCACACCAACAACTTCTCCTTCATCATCCACCACGTACACTCTGTGAACCGATTTGGAAGCAAGAGTTTCAATCACATCGCCGAGAGTCGACTGCAGATTGCATGTAATTGGTAATATTTGTCTTCCCTGCCTTTCTGAGATTGTGTTCATGAAGTCCCTAACACTGAGATTCCTGAAAGAAAAGGGTAACAAGTTAAGTTCGATTTCACATTGGGAAGTGATTTCCACGCACGGTAAACCCTTTTCTCCTCAGGCACACGCCTGTTTGTTTCTGGCCTTTAGATTGAGTAAATCTAGGGAAATCAAGGGACAAGATAATAACGTGCTGAAGGAGAAAAAAGGGTGTGCGGATATTATTTCCCTTTCGTGGTTGATTGACTCTGCCGAGTGGTAAAAGTAAAACCACGCATTGATTTTATTTCTTTGACAGAAATCAGTGCATGCAGATGAGGTCCAGAGTTTGGTTTCCGTACCTGAAATTGTTGAAGAGCTCTGGTTTCAGAAGAGAGAATCTGATATCGCTTATGCTTACATTACCAACTATCTTCTTCTTTGGCCCCTGCACAACTGGAAGCCCACCAATTTGGTTCTCTCTCATTTTCTTGAACGCTTCAAGTACCAGATCGTCGACATTGATGCTAATAACCTGCCCAAGAAACAATGCAACATTCATATCGAAATTCCAGATTCGCTAGTCAGCCAGAACCAGAAGAACGTTATGGTAACACGGCCAAGATTACCTCAATGGAGGACATAAAAGGAAGTCCCAGGTCAGAGATGGACTTTGCAGCAATGCAGTCGAACCATTCCATTCCTTTGCATCCCTCAAGACCCTGAACAACTGCTGATTGTGTGATGAAGTTCTTAATATCGGGTTGGCCCAGTTCTATTACAGGCACATTTCTCATCCTATATTTTGAGAGTAGTAGCAAGACGGTCAACATTGAACTATCTGTCCCTACCGGAAGAAATGACTCCCAGCGAAAGGATTTCAGTATTGATCTTACCTGAAACAGTCAAGTAAATATTGTCGGCTTCGAAACTAATATTCTTGGATATAGATCGATGCAGCAATGTTGTTGTCATCTTCTTGGTAAAGAATGAACTTACTGTGGTTGTCTTGAAGGGTTCATCTTGTAGTATAACGCTGTCGAGTTCTTCGCTCAGTTTATCAGCATCTGTGGGAGAATCTCTGCCCTCTCCTTTGTCTTCAGCTGCACCTGTTAAACAATACGGCTTTCACCAATGAGGTGTTTGGCTAACGTTGAGTCATAATCGTGCGGATTTAACAAACCATTCGAGTCACATTTCACCTATTTTTCCAACTGCGCTGCCAGCCATGGCAGAGCAAACTGCTGCTGCAGTTAGGCCTGCAAGAGCAGCAGGACCAGTGACGCCCAGAGCAACTGCTCCAATAGCGCCCATGGCTCCCGCACCGCCAACTACAGCCGCGGTTGAGTGAGCCGAAGGAGAAAATGCACTGGTCTCCAACACCCAGAGAAGAATGGCGGAATAATCCACGATTCCCAGGTACCTCTCCCTCCAATCTGCACTTGCATCTGCTTCCGGGTTTCTCACAGGAGCTGACAAAATGTGGTGGTTAGACAGAGTCTTTACTGCTTCAGCAATTGATGTATCCGCTTGAATCTCCACCACTGCAAATTATAATTTATAACACAATCTTAGTTTTAAAGGGCACTGTTTCGTTTTAGCCAATCATTGATTAAAGTAGCTAATCGTTGGTATTGTTATTACCTTTGCCTCCAGGAACTCCTTGGAAAGATGAGACTGGAACTTTTGAAAATGCAAATGTTAGATTTTCTTGTAGGGGACGAGATAATTTCTTCCGGGACTGGATCGTGTCGAAGTAGGCATCGTAGGATGAAACTTTAAGACTTGTGCCCTTCACCTCTTGTTCTTGGGGTTGTGCATCTGCCATGGTACACTAGAGGCAGAATTTGGGATATTAAATCCCTAAATCATAGAACAATGTAGCAGAATACCACAGCAGAATTGTTCTTAACACTCAAAATAGTCGTCATCGTGCATTTCTCCTATCTTATTTTTACCTTACGGAATAATACATAATGACTATTTCTAAATGCCGATAACAACTCCGAACTAGAATGTAGTAATCACTATCAATTTGATTTGTAGAAAGGACCTTAATTATCTAACTTATCAAATTGTTTAACATCAGAAGATCAATGGATCAGATCGGAGAGAGAGAGAGGAAAAAAAAAAGAAAAAAGATCAAGAGATATAACTGAGGATTTGTCGATATTTTGATACCTCAAATGTCTGTGCTGCCGATGGCTTCAGAAATAGGATTTTGGATTCCCAGATCGTTCTCCTTCCATAAAACAATTAGCTTATGCCTCTGCATGCATGAAGTCGCAGCTTTGCCAAGTGTAGGCGCTGGATACATGTTGGGCTTATAATTCCCAATTAATTAAGTTGGTAACTAATCTTCATTTGGGTCTACTGGTTTATTGGGCCTGGCCTAGAAATCATGACGTGAATACATAGGAGAAAAATGGCATGAATGAATAACTTATCTAATCATGATGTGAATTTATTATAATTGTATAAAGTTCGGGAATAGTTATTGGCACTTCAAAAATGTCATCATGCACCCTTTTTATGAATATACATAAGGGAATGTACATATAACATTTTTGGAGCGCCAACAAAAGTTTTACAGTCTGTATTAGTTCTTACATTATGTGTATATAACACCTTATCTAATTTACACTACACCATGACTTGCTTGGTTTATGGATTTTTCTAGATGCCAAGACTTGTAGCTACTAACTCATCAAAGATAATGAATCAAAAATCACAAAGATTCGTTCAAGTAGCTTGATGCACACCCTATTCCATTTTGGCCTGATGGGAATATTGAATTCGACGTCAACGACTCACCCCGCTTCAATTTCAGCCCAGAAGCACTTTCTACAATAGTCCCAGTACTTAGATGACTTTCTCTGATCCCAGTGGTACTACTTGTACTCCCATTGCCAACAAATGATGTGAGTGCAGCTGCCAAAGCCGATTGAAAATTTGGATTCGATGTGATTGCCTTTGTGGCGGTGGCCATTGAATCGGTGAACATCTGAGGATGATGAAGAGGAGGAGGAGAGGGTTTTTTATTTTGTATGTAGGAATAGGATTGGTACAATATGTTATGTTCTTGAAATATTGGTTGCTTTCCAACGTTTAGGGCTGATCCAACTTGATTAATTCTATTCCCATAGTTGAAATATCCAGAAGCTGTGTGATTGATGTTGTTCCAAGGAGATTGCAATTGCAATGCGTTATTGTGGTCTAAAGAAGACGAAAAGTTGAGAGATGTTGAGGGATATCTTGGGTTGGAAGAAAAGCTGCTCCCCGACGCGGAGGGGAATATTCCGAAATGAGAAGGAGATGGGACGGTGAGATCAAGAGTGATAGTTGGGTGGGAATTGTTGGTTGAGATCGAACTGTTGGGGAAGTAGAAGTGTTTCTGTGGTAGCCTTGAATTTTGAGAGAGAGTACTAGTACCACTGAAGTTTACTCCTTCGAGATTAGTGGAGGCAGAGATGGGAGCGGTGGTGGAGTTGATGAGGTCTTGTTGGGAGGTGGATGAGTGAGACTGAAGCATGGAAGCAGCGGCGGAGGTGGTGGAGGCCATGGCTGTGGCTGACATGGGAAGTGGGTGGTTGTGGCTTCCTTCGTAGGTTGTGGTTAGTATGGACATGTCCTCGGAACTTCTTTGCACCTGAAAAATATTGAACAAGCTTTAATATTACACATAAGAAACTAAGAAAGTAAAACATAGTGGTGCAAGCTGAATTTAACGAATTAAGCAGAAATGCATACCTGTTTTCTCACAGGGCAAGATGCTGAGACACTGCAACGGTAGTACGCTCTAGGGCATGGATTTCCTTTTGCTATTTTCTGTCCATATTTTCTCCATTGACATCCATCATAAATCTGTAGTATAAAACATATATAAGATATTAATCCATAATAACACGAATAAAATATAAGGAGAATCATTTATATAAAATGACTGTTTCATAATCTGCTTATATTGTCAGATGTGAATTTCTATCCTTCGTTAGGTTAATTCTTTAAATATGCATGCTGCCTAAGTCTGCAATCTACGTATTTGTTGAGCAACGTGACCTTATGTATAACAATACCGAATACCTACTTACCAAACGTCGTATTTAAATAATCAATTTGCTGGCAGTGACTTTCAATGTATATAATCGAGGTTAATTTATGGAATGCATGAAACATCTGGTTTGAAAGGTTAAGTTTGATATACTAACCGTGTGATCATCGCATCTAACTCTGACAGAAACCCTAGCTTTCTTCAAATGGGTTTGTTGCGAAACCTCATCATCTCTACTTCTCGTTGTCTTCAACGTCTTACTAGGCGGCCATATCTCAGCCAGGTCGTCTTCCTTCGGGCCTCCAGAGCTATTATCAGTTGACTGATCAGCAGCCGGCTCAAATTTGCAGCCCAACTCCAGTGCAAGTCCAGCTCCATTCAGCATTCCATTATCATCGTCATCATCTTTTCCATTAGTACTTAGTTGGCTAATCTTTTTTATCCGACCATCCTTTCTGGGCTGAACAATACTACTTGAGGTTCTCCCAAGACTAAGAGACACTAGGTCAGCTTCTTCAGTATTTTGCTCATGCGTAAGATCAAGAGCAGTACTACCACTAGTATCCGTACATTTCTTAGTTTCTCCTCCATTTTGAAGAAGGCCATGAAAATGCATCTGCAGAGACTGGTAATCCTTAGAGATTTGGGATAATAACAGCTTTAGCCTTTCGTTTTCTTCCGTAGCCTCTACCATTTCTGCTTTTGCTGATTGCAGCTCATCCTGCTAGGGCAACACAAAGGGAACATATTTACACAACGATATATTTAAGCAAAATTTGAACGATATATTTAAGCAAAATTTGAATGTAAGACATCTCACCTTTAAATGAAAAAAATATTAAAATGGAAAACTAACCAGTTATGATATACATTTAGCGGTAACGTTATGTTAAATAGGACTTGCTAAATTCTTGTGGGGACAGAGTTCAAAATGCAGAGATTTATTTTATTAATATCATTGCACATGTAAAAGTGCACCTATATCAGATGGAATCTATGTGGATTAAAAATAATATAATGTATATAATGTGTGTGTGTATATTTGTGTAAATTTTGTAGAGAAGAATTAGGCTAGATTAGTTTTTTGTCAATAATTGTGTGTGAGGCACCAACCTTCTTCCGAAGGAGAAAAGGCTGTTGCACCCAGAAAATTCCCGTCCGTCCTCCCTCCATTATATTTTATTAATAATATGAAATGAAAAGTAAAACGAACGGGAGGCTAGGCTAATACCCGCTAAAACCAATTAATGAAAGCGATATGTGAGCACACCATTCATTCGGTGTATTAAGATATATGATTCGATATCAGATGGAATCTATATCTATAAATTGACTTGGTGGGCTGTGGTAGATTCTTGATCATCTTAATTAATTCGTAGACTCTGATGATAAGTCAGATCTATCACATGATATTGATGATTGAGATATCATCATAATATGGATAAATATAGCATATTACTAAATAATTTTCTTCAACTGTGAGTAGTACTAAGTGGTACGAAAAAATGAATAAAAACTATAAAATCTGAGTGTTATATAACATTGAAGCCACACCCATAAGTAAGATCAACTATATTTGATAATAAAATAAAAAATTAAAACTAGATCAGCTTAACATATATAAATATAGAGAATATTTTAAGGTAAATTGATGTTTTCTATTTTATCATTCAAAAGGAAGAAATTACTATAACGCTAAAATTATCCACATCCGCTTAATTTCCTTGGTTCTTTCCCATTCTTTATCTAGTTTTGCCTGTTTGTGGTTGACAAGGGCTCTATTTTTTCCAGTCGAAGGATGCTCCAAGTCTGGTTCAACATGCCACCCATGTCCTCCCTGAATTATGATATATTCATGGGGATTGAGAGGAAGACTAAGATCAATAAAACCCAATATATACAGTACGAGAAATATTTTGTAGTATCATATCAGAAGAGAAAGAAGAATCAAACATCAGAAGACAGACACGGAGATAAACAGTGAAAAAAGGAAGATTAATTAATTAATTTCCCGCCGGCCTTCAGGGTGCAATATTCTTAATCTCATATTAACTACCAAACTTCATCATCAATCCAGTTAGAATATATTTACTAAGCTAGCTTAACTCATATGTAATGATTATTTCATCAAATACCAAGTTTTGGTATTTGGTCGATTATTGTAAAACAATTTTAAGCGATATCCCAACTCATAAATTCATCTTAAATTTGAATTTTGAATATAAGATAATAAGAACAGTCCAGAAAAGAAAAGGATAAGCGAATTTCATATAGTAAATAATTAAATGAAATATTTTCACCTTGGTTATCTCCATGGGAGTACCCTCTTCATGATCACCATCAGATTTCACAGTTTTGTCTTCCAAAATTGTTTTGCCAAGAGAAGACGTTTCCTCATGAGTATTATCGTTCTCCATTAATGCTTTTGAAGGCCTCTTTGGCATTTCTATGGCTGCAGTTTGGCTTCTTGTATGTGTAGGGAGAGATATATAAAGCCTGCAGATTTTGACTTTCTGTGTCTGTTTTCAATATATAACCATGCCAGTGCTTATCTATAATTTTAAATACACACACAAATAATATATATGTGTGTGTTATTAGTTACTAAAGAAAAAGAAGCTAGCTCATTGAGATATGTCAACAACGCGAACACATTTTTTCAAGGAGGAGCCGGGTGCTAGCCAAATACGCCCCAGGAAGCAAGTCGATATTATAAGTTTAGACCATTTTTTTTTCCCAGTTTAAGTTTAGACCATTGTACTTATTTATAATAATTGATTAACTATGTATAAAGAAACGTAGCTAGTTAGCTAGCAAGCTAATAAAAATTAAATTCAATAGTACGATTTTAATGAAACACTAACTTTACGAGACCATGCTTCAAATATCCGAAAAATTAAACTAAAAAGATGTAGAGAATCGTAATCTTTATCTTTGAATAATATATTCACACAAAAAAGAGAGTGTATGAATATATTATTTACACATTTTTTTTTTTACTTTCTACATATTTCTCTTAATTTTTGAGACTCACATTAAATAAATTGAATAACATAAAACCACAGAAACTAACATAAAATGTATAAAAAAATAAAAAATGATGTGTGAATAACATTACTTTTTTTTTTTAGGAAAACTAATGAAAATAGTTTGAAAATTTTGAGTTTTAATGATAAGGACAAAATAAACGGTAAAGTGAATAGTACCAGGATTGATTTTTTAGTGTAAAAATGTGGTTTTTCGTTAAAATAAACAGTACCGGTGCTTTTCGTTAAAATTCTTTTTTTTTTAACATAATCTTTCAGTCATGTTGAAAGATTTGCTTGCAATTGTGTGCAAAAAAGTCACACGACTACCCACCTATACTATTCTAGTCAAACCTCATCCGCCGTCATCAAACATTTGACTCCAGTGACTTCCTTCAGATTTTAGGTGCATTTTCAGTGTACGTAGTTTCTAAATTTTTTTACGCCATTATTGGTGCATAGTTGAAAGTTTTTCAAAACCAGGGGGGATGTTTATTTATTTTAAAACAAATATGTCACAGTTCACAACATAAAAAAAATAAGGGTGGTCGACTATTGTGCTTATAATACGTGATCATGTTCAAAAACCTATTAAGTTGCGGACAGTATTTTTTGTGACAGATTCTTGTGCTAGTCAAATTTGAAATGATAAGCCAATTAGCTATGGTGAACTATTGGGTTTCTTTTAGAGTAATGCTAGGTAGATCATTTTTTAGATCAAATTTGTAAATCATATGATATGCCATCAATAAAAAATAAATATGTTAATCAACATTTTTGTAATAAGTATCAATACTCATGTCATATAATTTTACAAAATTTAGTTTAAAAAATTGACCTCCTATTATTATCCTTTGTAGGTCAACCAAGCAAAATGTTTTTTTTTTTTTCTTAACACATGATAGCATTAGTGGATTAAATTATTAGTTGTCAAATAAGATAAGGAGGATCGGTAACCGTACCAGAGTGTATGGGCATAATTGATTTTCGTCATGACATTAAGGTGTCATCTATCGAAATGATTTTGTTAGTGTATAATTTTTTTTTTTATTAACACTATGGAGTGGGAAGATTTAGGCTGAGCCAGTAACCTGTAGTATTTAGTGACAAGGGTTGCATAGATCGATATTTTTTTTTTATACAAGATAAATTTTTGAAGATATATTGATAAATTTTGAGTTCTTTTTTTAGTTTTTAGTTTTAGTTTTTAGTTATAGGTTTTTTTTTAAGTGAAAGGTGAAGTTTTGGGGATAAATTTGAAGTCGGTGGCCGCAAGTGAAAATTCGAACTCGGATTATTGAGAGTTCCAAACATTTCTTCGTTTTCACACTTATACCAACCGTAAGATTTGAAATATGCAACGGGCCACCATCATAACATCAATAACTTGGGTTGCATTAACTAATTATTAATTTCCTTTATAAAAATAAGGCATATTTCTGTAACAAATTTTTTTAAAATAATAAACCTTTTCCGACCTTTCGAAAGCCATATAGTTGTCGAATGTGGACATAGTTGTCAACATAGAACATATATAATTATCAATTGGCCTTTGAAAACAAATTAATCCTCGGCGTATGATGAAAGCATATAAATACGATGAGCTTCCTCTTATTTTTGTATTAATTTCTTTGCTTAAATATTAAAGTCCTCGCTGTATGATGGACGCATCAAATTAATCCTTTGTAAATCAGTCGTTTACAAAGACTTCGATCTTTGGCCAAAGTTCATGAGTGAGTGAAAGAACAAATTTAAAGTTGGTGATTTTTATACAGCCCTTTTACTTCTCACAGATCTTTTAATCGCTTGAACACAATTTTATATGTATATTTATAATTGATTACCGTTTGAACGCTACTTATTATACATGTATGTGACCAAAAAAAGTTGGCCGGCAGCCACAATAAAAAAATAGAAGATGATGAGTTTAGTACGGTTAACACGACCCTGAGGCTCTTTCTTTTTATCCACATCATTCCGTGTAGAGTTTATAAGCCAAACTTAGTGGACTAATTATCGTTATTTAATTAGTAAACGAATAGTTCAAAACTGCAACTTTCATTACAAAAGACAAAGTAAACAAAAAAAAAAAAAACCAAACGACAGCAGCCAGCGAGGTATATACTATATCTTAATATCAGCAACCAGCAGATGAAAATCAACTTAAAACTTAAGAACTTGTTTCATTAGCTTATCGACGATGACTTGATTAAATCTAACTAACTTGTCACACAGTACAAGCATTTTATTATTAATTCTGGCTTTAGAAATCTGATAAACATGATTACAAATCTATCTAATTAAGAAAAATAACAACTGGTAATTAAATATAAAACTAAAAAAATAGGGTCAAGGGTGTTGTACATGTTGACAGCTCAAGCCAACGGGTTTGATGGTTCACAGGGCACATGATTAAGGAGCCACTCACTAATGAATCTCAAGAAACAGATTTTTATTTTTAGGTATAAGAAAATTTTGAAACTTTTTTTTATATAAGATTCTTAATTAGTAAATAAATCAAGTGATTGTTATTGTATAAACTTAGGTCAATGGATGCTGATGATCATTCAAGTATTTGAAACTAAATTAACCTTATCTATATACACATTGAATAATTTAACACATTGACCTCTAGTAATATAATAAGATCATAGATATAGAAAATTGCCAATGGGATTGGAAATATTCTTAATTAATGACGTGAATCATCTACTTAATCACTTGTGTCTGTTTAATTAGATAAATCTTAATGTAGCAAACTTCCATAAGTCTACTTTATGCCAAAATTCATATTTTAAATTTTTAGAGAAAAAAAGTTATGTTGATGATCATTTAGCTAACTGGAACTACAATATAGATATGAGGGTTTGCATTTTTCATGATCCTTCCAATATAGATCTGAGGGTTTGCATCTTTCATGATCCTTCTATGTGGATTGGGATGGTGTTGATGGATGGTTGCTTAGGGATCTCCTAAGGCTCGTTTTGTCTGTCCGTGTGTTTCTTAGTTTTGTTTGGGGTTTTTGACCCCCTTATTTTACAATTTACACAAACAAAATTTTCATATTATGATGAAATTGGTCCATCCATTGTCATGTCAGTCAACGTCCAACTATATAATTGAATCGTACCATGTATAAATTAAAATCAAAATATATAAAAGTTAAAACAACAATATATTAGGAAGATGTATTCAATTGAGAATTTGAGATATTTTAATATATTTATAAATTCATGGATTTTTATGGAGTTTAATTGATTTGTAGAGATTTCATATAAAATTTTGATTCAATTATCTCGAAATCTCATGGGGAGATGTGAGATTTGTGGATGCTTAAAATACACTACGAAATCTCTCTAATTTTCTCTAATTCCTCAACTTTCTCAAATTCTTTAAAATCAATTTCTAATTGAATACACCTAGAATGTTATAAATTTATTTAAAATCCTAATTGAATACACCCGGATTTCTAAGGATTTTAATAAACTATTTTAAAATTATAATTAAAGACACCTTAAATTTCAGAGAATCATTTAAAATCCTCATTGAATACCCCTAGATTCATTAAAAGAATTAAAATCCTTCAAAATCCCAATTGAATGCACCCCCTTAGTCTTTGAGATAGTGGTATAATAAATTGATATTTGTTTGTAGCTACTTGGAGGATATTTAAAGTTGGGATCACAAATAAAAAATAATATTAATAGTGATTTCGATACATTTATAGTTACTTTGAGGATATTTCTAGTTCAGATCACAAATCACAAATAATGTTTACAGTGATTTCGACATTTGTAGTTACTTGAAGAATAATTCATGTTCGGGTCACAAATCACAAATAATTTTATAGTGATTGCGACACATTTGTGGCTAGCTCACTGTAGTAGTAGTACGTGAATTATATTTATTTTGTAAGTTTTTTCTTTAAAGGTAAATATTTAATAAAGTAGGTTAGCAATCGGATTAATCTAAAGAGGGACCAACAAATTTGTCTTTCTTGTCTAATGAATTATCACATAATTGCATGAAGTTTTGTGGAGTAGGCGATTTAAAACAATATATTAATCAGTCGAGTTAGATCATGTATAAAGAATACAGCCAATTATAAATTATTAGAATATTAACTAGTAACAAAGTCCCAACCGTTTTCTGCAAGAAATCATAATAAAGTGTTGCACCGAAAATTTATGGATACACGCATGCCAATTGTTTCTTCCATTTGTTTACAAAATGATTTCTAACATTTAAATTATTTCCATATATAGGATGAAATGTTGACCCATCGCATTTTTTTTGTACTAAAATCTCAAGGCTAGGGTTTCTGTATCCAATAAGAGAAATAGTCCTATAGATGAATTAGGACTCATGGGTTGCTCTGAAATATAACTCTATCCATATTAGAAGGGCAAGAACTTGCTTATAAGAAGTTATACTATTTTATTTAAGCCAATTAATTTTAGAGTAGAACGTCTTTCTTCAATACCGTTGTATTTGCAAAGAACTTAATTTTTGTTTTTTTTAGGTCAATTTTAACAAAAACCATCATATGGAACATTCAAAACTGACACGGGATGTGCCTAAATTTTGGGGTTAAGGTGATGCATGGCTTATAACAATATAAAAGATATGGAGGGAAATGTGGATGCACCCTCATCCTCATGAGTCTTAAAACAATACACACGTTAATGACTAAATAACACGTGCAAATGTAGTCACTCAATACTACGATTTGGTGGTTAATTCAAAACACTTGCAAATGTAAATTTTGTTGTCTTCAAAATTAAAAAAGGAGTTGTTATAACGAAATTCATTATTATCACCTTCACAAAAAACTTGAAAATAAAATAAAACGTCGGTGATAGTGTCTAATTCAAAACGATACTCCCCAATGGAGCCCAAGGAGGTAAAATGGTTAGACCACTAACGTTACAATAGTGTGTTGATGCAGGGGCAGGGTTCCAACCTTTTATGGCTTGTAAATTTGTGCTCCTATCGACTATCTCAATAACTCTATACTTCTCCACCTGAGCAAACAAATAAAATGGATTAAAGATTACCAAAAAAAAAAAAAAAAAAAACTAGATGGAACGATGAATATACAAAAGTTTAAATTGATGAACTAATCAAATTAAGTATCGGTAACATATCAATGATATATTTAAAAATTGATGATTTCAGTAAATTAAATTCGCAAATTTACGATTTCAGAAATTTGTAAATTCACAATTTCATCCGGTTTTCCTAAAAATAAAAGAGAAAGTACAAAATAATGTTTTACATACCAACATTTCTACATGAGGATCATATTGTCGATAATACGCGGGGATAACCTCTGGGTTCAGACGGGATTTTCGCATTTTATAAAGTCGGTTCGCCGCATGGAAAGGGTCACGTGCTCGTCGCCGACGAGGCACCAGTAGGCGTATGGAGAACATGGTCTCTTCTTGTTGTCATCCCTTTCTCTGTCGGAGTTAATAAAGAAGATAGCAGTACTTATAGCTCCATGTTTAAAGAAAACTGAGAAATAAATTCATAAATTGAAATAGTTAGGAAAATGTTAAAAATATACAAGAAAAAAAAGACGTATACTCAGCTTATGAAATTACCAGCAGGGGATGGCGGCAATTGTTCTTTTAGTGAGATTATCTCACAAATTAAATCTGTTATGGGCATTATATTATCACTAATTTTGTTCCACAAGTATTTAATTAACAACATGTCTAGTTCTGGCCGAAAGACAGCGGATCTGTAAACTTGAGCCTCCGTGAAATGGGTGTTAAATCTGGCAGCTATCAAGTTGAAAGGTACAGCCATTGACACTGAAATAATGAAATAAAACAATTAAGGGTGACTTAAGCCAATAAGGTTTCTCACTTTACAAGGTTAGAGGAAACATCTATTGTATTCAGCCTTATTGGAAAAATAAGAAATAATTAAAATATTATAGAAGCAAAAAAGAAAGTAGAAGCCAAAAAGTGTAGAAATTGAGAGCAAATAGGGGGGGGGGGGAATTGGCATTTAGCCTAGGGTTGGAGAGAGTCTTAGGGTCCGTCGTGCAGATACATGACGTAAATGTATGAAAAATGGCATTGGAGTCTCGTAGGCGATGGACAAAATACCGCTTTAATCCAGATATTATCCTTGTGTAATTCATCAATATATATAGGTTGCTTTAATGGTAACTCATCAATGTTTTCATCCCACTCAAGATTCAATTGCATACAGTACTTGAGTTTAGTTTCATAAATAATGTGGTATTTGTGTTCAATTTTAGAAATAGTGTAGCACTTGTTTTTAATTTCAAAAATAGTGTAATACTCGTTTTTAGTTTAAAAAATAATTAGTGCTTAGTTTCCGAAATAGTGTACTACTGTTTAGTTTCAAAAATAGTGTAGTGACGTTTAATTTTAGAAATAGTGTAGTACTTTTCAGTTAGAAACAGTGTGTGCGATGGACATAGGAGCGTGTTAGCTTTTTATTACTTTGTATCTATTTTTTTTATTATATTAAACTTTTGTCATTTATTAAATAAAGTAATAAGATGATTTTTTGTTAAAATAAAATTAATTCAAGTCTTTTTCATTAATACTCCTAATTAAATCATGAATTTCAAAAATTAAACTAATTTAACGCCAATTAACGAAGTGGCGAGCATCAAAGTATTCCTATTGTTTTAAGAGTCAGGGTGCAGCCACAGTTATGAATGTTTCATATAAAGTTGGTTTTAATATTGACCCAAAGAGAAGAAAAATTAGTAAATTACAATACTTTGCAAATACAATAGAATAGATTCTTACAATATTAGTTATTATATTATTGGGCCAGCCCAATAAACAAAATAGTCTAGACGTTTCCCCTTCCAGCCTCCTGCTTCCCTATATAAATAATTAATAATCACTTGTTACAGAATAAAAATGGCAGGTTTTAATTTGACGTATGTTGCCATGTACCAGAGACTATTTCTTCTGCTGGGTTTACTGGTGTTGGGAGCAACTTCACACCATATGAAGAAGACCTGCTAGCCGAGTACCTATGGAATAAAATAATAGGAAATCCATGTCCAGTGACAGAGGCAACTTCCGAGATATCGTTGGGAGGGCAGGCTCTGTGTCCTTTGATGATTCCTCTAGGTAAACAAAAATAAACTACAACATCATACTATTTTTGTTATTATTTAATTAACTCATGAATTCCTATTTTATTAGAGTGGTTCAAGTTTGGAGAAGAATACTGGATATTTCTATATCCTGGCCGAGATTGAAGAAGCAAGCGTAAGGCCGTGCTATTCTGGGCTCTGTAAGCTTGCAGGTGAACAGACTGTGCAGCAACCGAGTATTACAGTAGGTCATGCCAAAGAATGGGATTATCATATGTTTGGGGCACCTCCAGGTCTGGAACCTGCATTTCAAATGATCGAATACCGCTTGGATCCGGCCATTGTTCCTCTGGAAGTATTTGGTCATTCGAAATGCGGCCTGGAGGCGCCCCAAACATATGATAATCCCATTCTTTGTCATGACCTACTGTAATACTCTGTTGCTGCACAGTCCGTTCACCTGCAAGCTTCCAGAGCTCATAATAGCACGGCCTCACCGCTTGCTTCTTCAATCTCGGCCAGGATATAGAAATATCCAGTATTCTTCAGAACTCCAAACTTGAACAACTCTAATAAAATAGGAATTCATTAGTTAATTAAATAATAACAAAAATAGTATGATGTTGTAGTTTATTTTTGTTTACATAGAGGAATCATCAAAGGACACGGAGCCTGCCCTCCTAACGATATCTCGGAAGTTGCCTTTGTCACTGGACATGGGTTTCCTATTATTTTATTCCATAGGTACTCGGCTAGCAGGTCATCTTCATATGGGGTGAAGGAGGTGGCTTTGCTGGCGGTTCAACAGTCAATCCTGGTGGTTGCTTTGCTCGTGGTGGAGGTGTCAGTGAAGGTGGCAGCTTTGGTGGTGGTTCTGCTGTGTCTTAAGGTGGTGGCTTTGCTCGTGGTGGAGGTGTCAATGAATGGGGTGGCTTTGGTGGCGGTTCTGCTTTGTATCAAGATGGTGGAGGTGTCAATGAAAGAGGTGGCTTTGCTGGCGGTTCGACTGTCAATCCTGGTGGTGGCCGTAATATCAGGCGTAGACTCGAGTAGGTATATTATTCAGTTCAGTCAGTTCTGTATTCGAGAGCAATGATCACCGTTGGATTGCTGTAATGAAATGAACCCGTGAATTTTCCAGACAGTTACTTTTGGGTAATCGAGGGGAATCAATTTGTACTGGATCGAAAAAGACAAAAAAAAAAAAAGAAAAAAAAAGAAAAAAGAAATGGAAATTATCCCTTTTTCTACGTTCACGTAGTGTTTCCCTCCCACGTCTAATTCGTACTCGAAAGGCTAACACGTTTTGCACACGCGCGGCATGAATAGGTTATACTTTTATCTCCCGTTTTGCACACGCGCGTCAAGACTCACGAATCAAGTTGCTGTCATAGCAATCATGTGTGCCGTTATATCGAAATGAAATGGAGTGCCTTTCTCTCTCTCCAGCCATTGCCAAAATTTTGGGTCAACAAACTAAAATATTCCACTGACAACGTGGACCCCCCAGTTAATAATAAACTGCATATAGGCACACACAAACTGTGTGAGAAAATTTTTTATTTTTATTTTTAAAATAAAAGGATAGAAGAAGAGAGTGATAGAGAAGGTGAAAGTGGGTAGTTTTTTTTTATTTTAGAATAAAAATAAAATTATTTTCACACAAAGTGTGGGACATATGCTAGTTAGCTATTACTTTGTCGAACAATTGTTTTAGTCTAATTTCTTTTATTAACTTTTCTGAAATGACTTTTAGGGAGTTATATTAATTTAGTTTTACAACCATTTGTCGAACAATTATTTTGGTCTAATTTTTATTGGATTAATTTTCTGAAGTGAATTTTAGGGAGTTATTTTAATTTAATTTTAAGAATATTATAGCTAAAAGAAGTTTAATTTTTACATAATTTGCAAAATCACACACAGAAAATGTTTGACTCTGAAAAAGCCAAAAATGTTTGTTAAAATTGTTTGAGAACAAGTAAGGGTAATGCTAGAGATATTAAATTTGTAGACAAAGTTTTGAAAACTTAAGGATATGAAAGATGATGATTGATTGATTACTTAAACGTTGATAAATGTACTCATTCTTATTGGTAACACATTATTTAGTTTTCAAATTTAGTCTTCTTAGCATTACCCAACAAGTAATTGTCAATTCTACAAGAAATTGAGTTGTGGCTCTTGGTTCGATACCTATTGAATCTGGGTTTTTTTTCCTCATTTTCTTAATAGAGTTGGGAATTGTGACCGATGGAGCCAGCTCGATAACAGTTTCAACTCTCATGTGCAACGTGTAAAAAATCATCACCGGATGTTCCAGTGGTTAATGACAAATTTTATGCCCGTATTTCATACGGCACGTCTTGAGTTCGATTTCTGATGTGGTGAATCATAAGATGATGGTTAAAAGATGCTGAAATGGTTTTGTGAGTCTTTCTAGGCCCGAAAAGATAGACGACCGTAACGAAACCACCAACTGGTCTCATTTTAAAAAAAAAATACAAAATCTTAATCTAGCAAACTTCCATTAGTGAACTTTATGCCAAATCCAAAATTCATGTTATGATAAAATTGGTCCTTCCATTGTCATGCCAATCAACCTCTGGCAGGGCTAATAAAGGCATAGAATAGTCACTGGATTTTTCTCACTTTTATTTGTATTTTTTTTTTGGTATATCAAATTTCTCTAAATTTTGACCCGTCTGGTCCATTCAAAAATATGATACTTTGATTCTTTAAACCATATCATCAGCGATACAACAAATGAATCAACAGTAACGATTATACAAATTTCTCTTTATTTATAGAATTACTAACATATACTTTCTAAAAATTATTACTAATTGAAAAATCCCTTATTCTTTGATCCATATCAAGCTATAACTCTCCTTAGACGAAGTTGGTTTTTTTTTTTTTATAGGAAAATTAATGAAAAAAAACTTGAAAACTTTGAGTTTTAACGATAAGGACAAAATAAAAGGTACAATAAATAATACCATGATTGACTTTTTAGTGTAAAAATGTGATTTTTCATTAAAGTAAACAGTCATGAGAACTTTTCGTTAAAGTTGCCTTTTTCTTTTTCTCTTTATTATATCAGCTAATCACTGATTAATGTAATCAACTAACACTTATTATGCAATTCCTTTTGAGATCAGAGTAGCAACATGCTTTTGGGCCTCAGACGGGGTATTTTGATACGGATCAAAAGTAACTAAAAATTGAACTTATTTCAAAAGTAAAAAATCACTAAAAATTAAACCTATTTCAAAAGTAGACTTATAAAATTGGACCTATTTCAAAATTTCTCATGAAATATCACAGAATACTAGGGCTCCACCTCCTGCTAAAAAAACTAAGACTACTAATAGTCAACAGCTCCAATGGTTAACTACTTCACTCTTTAATCTGCACTAAAATTTCCATTAATGTTGTACCCAAAATTTGGAGACACATAATAACAGGACATACACAACGAACGATTAACATCAAACCATCATCATTTGCACTTTAAGGTTCCCTTAGTGTCCCTACTATCTGCTCCATTCAAAATCTCCTCCGTATTTAATACCAGAGTTAATGGCACGGCCCGAATCTTCTGGTTTTATGGAGTTTGCATAGGCATGCCAACCTAAAATGTACGGCAAGATAAACTGCAAAGAACAGAAAACGTATGAGTCCTAACCAGTAAGGATTCAGCAAATGCAGGTATGTTTTATACAAGGATAATTGGGTGGGTGGATGAGTGTGTGAGAGATGGAGGAGGAGGAGAGAGAGACATCACACATTGAAAGCTGATTTGAGAACAGCAAATTCTGCTCTGGTGATAGGAATATAAATGCTCTCGTCCAAGTTGATAAGCTTGTTTTGAACACCTTGATTATGCCATAATGATAACAGCAATATATGTTAAAAAAACTTAGCACCCTCCAATAAGTATAATAAATGGCTTGTGTGCAATAAAATTGTACTGATTTAACAGAAACTATACGTTGCAAACAGACCACGCCTAAAAAAACGTCATCACCTAAATTTCTTCCATGTATTGCATATCCATTGTTTAAACATGCAGCATAATGGTGTTTAGTTATAAACTTTACCGCTGAAAAGTCTGTAGCTTGATGAATAAATGGGAAAAGTTTGCCAAAAGCATTGATGTACCAACGATTGACTATACTTTAAATGACTGAAAATTTAAAAATCGCAGCATCAACTTATATATTATGGCATAATAAGGTGAAGATAAATAAATGTAATGTTCACCACCAAGATTTCAAGGATAAGACAATTACTGAGGTTAAAGAAATGGCCAGATCCGTCTGGAAGAGGCTCCACCTTCAACACCTTCCTGACCTTGCCCTCATCACTGCAAAACAAAACATTTTAGTACATATTACATCACTTACATTATGCACCATCAACAAGTCGGAGATGCACGAAAGTATAATCATGTATATTTACATATCTGTCATCAGATGTTCATATCATTAGGGATAGACTATCAAACTTAGTACAGTCACAATGAACAAATACTTGTCCCACTCTGCTTGTCTAGATATCTTAATAATTTCAAAGAGAAAATGAAGACATTTGTATTGAACGCAAGATTATTACTGTTCCATATACCACCACATGAGACCACCAGTTATTGCAGTCACTCAGATTCAATGAATGCTGATTAGGAGAACCATATACAGATAATCCAACACAGGCAACACCACCACTGTTACTGAAATCCATGATAACACAAAGAAAGGGGGAGAGTGAAGGAGTTACCTTTTCCCCTTAAAAGGATCATGGAAAAATTCAAGGGACTCCTTTGAGCCAAGGCTAACCAGGCTTCCAATTTCTGTCACTGATATAATAAGTGTTAGTTGATTACATTAATCAGTGATTAGCTGATATAATAAAGAGAAAAAGAAAAAGGCAACTTTAACGAAAAACTTCTTGTAATGTTCATTTTAATGAAAAATCACATTTTTACACTAAAAAGTCAATCATAGTACTATTCAAGGGACTCCTTTGAGCCTAGGCTAACCAGGCTTCCAATTTCTGTCACTGATAGCGAGAATACCTACACAAACCAATTGTTGTTTTGCATAATTAATGATCATCATAATTACAAAGTTACAATTATAGTAAGTGGCCATATGCACTTAACAAAAGGTTTTATTAACGGTGGACTGGTATGCGGTAACCATACACCTCAATGTTTTTAATGGAAGTATTATGTAACGACTAGCCAATAATCAAAGTTATAGGATTTCACAATTTGGAAACAGAGGCTATACAAAGGAAATATTTGACCATTGACATTACTAAAAGTTTTCAGTTCTTATCATTCTTGTAAATTCATTATTCATATGAGCAAACGCAGCATGAATCACCTGCTTTCTGCTCCAGTCATATACACGAACACCTGCTGCTGGAGCAAACTGAAGTAGCACAAAACCTTCCCGGGAAAGTTTGAATGCCCCTGACTGTCCGGGACACCAAACCATCAAAGAACAATCAATTAGACGCTCCATAACATATTAACGGTTGAGAAATTATAATCTGGCCAAAGAACCATATTCTTACAGAGAACTAAATAATGCATCAATCATATCAAACATACATCCAAAGGGGTGAACTCTGGAGCTTTGGGCTCTACAGTAAGAGCCGCCTTTCCCTTGTATATCGAGTGACCCACGTAAATCCTAGGTGCCATCCCAGTCACTACACACATAAACCAAACAAATACATTTATTAATCACACTATACAACAACAACAACAACAACAACAAAGCCTTTTCCCACTAAGTGGGGTCGGCTATATGAATCCTAGAACGCCATTGCGCTCGGTTTTGTGTCATGTCCTCCGTTAGATCCAAGTACTCTAAGTCTTTTCTTAGAGTCTCTTCCAAAGTTGTCCTAGGTCTTCCTCTACCCCTTCGGCCCTGAACCTCTGTCCCGTAGTCACATCTTCGAACCGGAGCGTCAGTCGGCCTTCTTTGCACATGTTCAAAATCACCGGAGCCGATTTTCTCTCATATTTCCTACAATTTCGGCTACTCCTACTTTACCTCGGATATCCTCATTCCCAATCTTATCCTTTCTCGTGTGCCCACACATCCCACGAAGCATCCTCATCTCCGCTACACCCATTTTGTGTACGTGTTGATACTTCACCACCCAACATTCTGTGCCATACAACATCGCTAGCCTTATTGCCGTCCTATAAAATTTTCCCTTGAGCTTCAGTGGCCTACGACGGTCACACAACACGCCGGATGCACTCTTTCCATCCAGCTCGTATTCTATGGTTGAGATCTCCATCTAATTCTCCGTTCTCTTGCAAGATAGATCCTAGGTAGCGAAAACGATCGCTTTTTGTGATCTTCGCTAGATTGCTCCGGTCATTAGTGTGGATAAGTATATAAATGGATAGAGATAGGAAAGCAAACACAAGATGTACGTGGTTCACCCAGATTGGCTACGTCCACGGAATAGAAGAGTTCTCATTAATTGTGAAGGGTTTACACAAGTACATAGGTTCAAGCTCTCATTTAGTGAGTACAAGTGAATGATTTAGTACAAATGACATTAGGAAATATTGTGGGAGAATGATCTCGTAATCACGAAACTTCTAAGTATCGGAGTGTGGTGTCGTCTTGACTTGCCTTATCTGTCTCATAGGTAGATGTGGCATCTTCTCTGGAAGTACTCTTCCTCCATCCAGGGGTGGTATCTTTAACTGGTGGAGATGCACAAGGTAATGTATCAATTTCACTTGAAGCTTACTTGTAGTTTCAGGCTTGGTCAAGCGCGATACAAACCATGTAGTAGGAGTCCCCCAAGTCGCCGAGCTAGGGGGTCTGCTGAAAGAGGTGACAGACAAGGTAAGCAATCAGAGCTCCAACTGATTGTTCACCTTCTCCCCATCTTGCAGCAGCATGAAGGATAAAGAGAAGAAAAATGAGAAGAGATGATATGAGATACTTTTGCTTTTGAAGAAGTAACTTTCCACATGCTTATTCTTGAACTGAGCTGGAGGGTTTTCTGGTTTCCTCCAGAGTATAAGGCCGACTGAAGAATTTGAGGGTCAAAACAAGTCCATCAAATCTAGAGTACGTTCCACCCTGCTGATATGGGATACTTTTGCTTTTGACAGAGTAATGAATGTATCGGCACGTGTGCTGTTACGCTTGTCTCCACATGCTTCCTTGTATCCTTCGCACTTGCCCTATCTGTTCCTCAAGCAGATGCGGAATCTTCCCTGGAAACATAAGATGTTGAAGATGAGTACTCGAGAGCAATGCCAGGTAAGTAATCAGGTAAGGGGTTCCAGGCAGTCAGTTCCTGGCTGGAAGCTTGATTCCAAGTGCTGACTGATTGCTCTCTTTCTCCTTGTCTTGCAGGTAAAAACAAGGCCAAAAGAAAAGACAGGGAAAAAGCATGATATGGGATACTCTTGCTTTTAACCCTGATGATATGAGATATTCTTGCTCTAGTATAGCTTGTTTGCAGAGGTATTATCGGGGGGAAAGAAAGCTGAATATTTCGAAAGGCTTCGTTGGGAGTGCCCTCTCAGATATGATGAAGGGTTGAGCATTTTTGCAGGTCTGCCTGTCCGTTGGGGATGGAGGTCGACATATATAGGAGTCTCCCTAACAACAAGTAGTAATGCTATTCCTTTACCCTGCTTGGTCATAGCACGGTAGTGGGAGCTGCCAGTTTCACATGTTTTAACTCTGTCAGAGCACTTTGAAAAAGTGGTCTGTGGTATCTGGCTCTCGAGATTCGGAGAACGATGCCTCTTCGATTTTTGAGAAAGCAATCATGCTGGGGGTATGACTCTCGAGATTCGGAGAGCAGTGTCTCTTCGATTTTTGAGGAAGTAATCATGTTGGGAGTCTGGCTCTCGAGATTCGGAGGGCGGTGCCTCTTCGATTTTGGAGCAAGCAATCTTGTTGGGAGTGTTGTCTCGAATGTGAGTAAAGGTTGGGCATGTTTGCTAGTCTACCTTGCCACGAAGCACAAAGGTTGACACACAGAGACTTTCCAATTATCCAGCAATGGTACTGTTCCTTTACCCTCTCTTCGATTTTGAGAAAGTAGTCATGTTGGGAGTCTGGCTCTCGAGATTCGGAGGACGGTGCCTCTTCGATTTTGGAGCAAGCAATCTTATTGGGAGTGTTTTCTCGAATGTGAGTAAAGGTTGGGCATGTTTGCTAGTCTACCTTGCCACGAAGCACAGAGGTTGACACACAGGGACTTTCCAATTATCCAGCAGTGGTATTGTTCCTTTACAGTTGTGGGTAATAATATGGTAGCTAGACCTTCAAAATTTATGTGTCTAAACTTTTGTTAGTGCTGTTTCTTTGCTATTCTTTTACCTTTCTTGGTCAGAGCGATGTAGTGGGAGCTGCAAGCTTCACGTGCTCAACTTTGGCAGAGAACTTTGGCAAAGTTATTTGTGGTACCCATGAGCTATTGTTGCGTGTGGGAAGTGGGTGATTGAACAGTAAGATTCATGTGCTTTCTACTTCACCAGAAGTCTTCGACAGAATGCCCATAATTTCTGCAAAGCTGAGTGTGCGTGTGACAGGTGCTGACAAGGCTAGAAAAGTAGGCGCCTCTTCGATTTCTGAGATCGGCCCTCGTGGTCTCTGAGCAGCCCAGCTTTTGAGAAAGCGAGCGCCTCTTCGATTGATTCGGAGAACGATGCCTCATCGATTTTTGAGAAAACAATCATGCTGGGGGTCTGGCTCTCGAGATTCGGGGAGCAGTGTCTCTTCGATTTTTGAGAAAGTAATCATGTTGGGAGTCTGGCTCTCGAGATTCGGAGGGCGGTGCCTCTTCGATTTTGGAGCAAGCAATCTTGTTGGGAGTGTTTTCTCGAATGTGAGTAAAGGTTGGGCATGTTTGCTAGTCTACCTTGCCACGAAGCACAGAGGTTGACACACAGGGACTTTCCAATTATCCAGCAATGGTACTGTTCCTTTACCCTCTCTTCGATTTTTAAGAAAGTAGTCATGTTGGGAGTCTGGCTCTCGAGATTCGGAGGACGGTGCCTCTTCGATTTTGGAGCAAGCAATCTTATTGGGAGTGTTTTCTCGAATGTGAGTAAAGGTTAGGCATGTTTGCTAGTCTACCTTGCCACGAAGCACAGAGGTTGACACACAGGGACTTTCCAATTATCCAGCAGTGGTATTGTTCCTTTACCCTTGTGGGTAATAATATGGTAGCTAGACCTTCAAAATTTATGGGTCTAAACTTTGTTAGTGCTGTTTCTTTGCTATTCTTTTACCCTTCTTGGTCAGAGCGATGTAGTGGGAGCTGCAAGCTTCACGTGCTCAACTTTGGCAGAGAACTTTGGCAAAGTTATTTGTGGTACCCATGAGCTATTGTTGCGTGTGGGAAGTGGGTGATTGAACAGTAAGATTCATGTGTTTTCTACTTCCCCAGAAGTCTTTGACAGAATGCCCATAATTTCCACAAAACTGAGTGTGCGTGTGACAGGTGCTGACAAGGCTGGAAAAGGCTGGAAAAGTAGGTGCCTCTTCGATTTCTGAGATCGGCCCTTGTGGTCTCTGGGGAGCCCAGCTTTTGAGAAAGCGAGCGCCTCTTCGATTTTTGAGATCGGCCTTCGTGGTCTTTGAGCAGCCCAACTTTTGAGAAAGCAAACGCCTCTTCGATTTCTGAGATCAACCCTCGTGATCTCTAAGCAGCCCAGCTTTTGAGAAAGCAAACGCCTCTTCGATTTCTGAGCAGGCGCCTCTTCGATTTCTGAAGCTTCGTCGAGTGCAGATTTTTATAGGGGCTGGCATTAAGTTCCAAAGCACACTTGAATCTCCACCAGTAGAAGCTTCATTCTTGCACTTCTAAGATCTTGATTTGTCCGACCTCTTCTCTCTTCAACACCTTTGAAAATGTCTGGCCCCTCCGACCGTCGTTTTGACTTGAACCTTGTTGAAGAGGCAGCCCCGCCTTCTCCAGACAACATATGGCGCCCATCCTTCGTCTCCCCTACTGGTCCTCTTACCGTTGGGGATTCCGTGATGAAGAATGATATGACCGCTGCGGTGGTGGCCAGGAACCTTCTCACTCCCAAAGATAACAGACTACTTTCCAAACGGTCTGATGAGTTAGCTGTTAAGGATTCGCTGGCTCTCAGTGTTCAGTGTGCAGGTTCTGTGTCTAATATGGCCCAACGCCTATTTGCTCGAACCCGCCAAGTTGAATCATTGGCGGCTGAAGTGATGAGTCTCAAACAGGAGATTAGAGGGCTCAAGCATGAGAATAAACAGTTGCACCGGCTCGCACATGACTATGCTACAAACATGAAGAGGAAGCTTGACCAGATGAAGGAAACTGATGGTCAGGTTTTACTTGATCATCAGAGATTTGTGGGTTTGTTCCAAAGGCATTTATTGCCTTCGTCTTCTGGGGCTGTACCGCGTAATGAAGCTCCAAATGATCAACCTCTGATGCCTCCTCCTTCTAGGGTTCTGTCCAGTACTGAGGCTCCAAATGATCCCCCTCAGGTGCCTTCTCTTTCTGGGGCTCTACCAACTGCTGAGACTTCTCCTAAGCAACCTTTGTGAAAGCTCCCTCTTGTGTGCTTATTTTGACTCATGTATATGTACATATTTGTAGCTTATCGGGGATATCAATAAATAAGCTTTCCTTCATTTCAACGTATTGTGTTAAATACACCAAAGCCTTCTTCGCTAAGTTCTTTGAATTTTCTTTTGTTAAAGCTTGTATGTTGAAGCTTTCTGAGTGGAGCATGTAGGTTGGGGTAGTGTTCCCTTAATTTCCCGAGTGAGGAAAACTTCTCGGTTGGAGACTTGGAAAATCCAAGTCACTGAGTGGGATCGGCTATATGAATCTTAGAACGCCATTGTGCTCGATCCTGTGTCATGTCCTTCGTTAGATCCAAGTACTCTAAGTCTTTTCTTAGAGTCTCTTCCAAAGTTTTCTTAGGTCTTCCTCTACCCCTTCGGCCCTGAACCTCTGTCCCATAGTCGCATCTTCTAATCGGAACGTCAGTAGGCCTTCTTTGCACATGTCCAAACCACCGTAACCGATTTTCTCTCATCTTTCCTTCAATTTCGGCTACTCCTACTTTACCCCGGATATCCTAATTCCTAATCTTATCCTTTCTCGTGTGCCCACACATCCAACGAAGCATCCTCATCTCCGCTACACCCATTTTGTGTACGTGTTGATGTTTCACCGCCCAACATTCTGTGCCATACAGCATCGCCGGCCTTATTGCCGTCCTATAAAATTTTCCCTTGAGCTTCAGTGGCATACGGCGGTCACACAACACGCCGGATGCACTCTTCCACTTCATCCATCCAGCTTGTATTCTATGGTTGAGATCTCCATCTAATTCTCCGTTCTTTTGCAAGATAGATCCTAGGTAACGAAAACGGTCGCTCTTTGGTATTTCTTGATCTCCGATCCTCACCCCTAACTCGTTTTGGCCTCCATTTGCACTGAACTTGCACTCCATATATTCTGTCTTTGATCGGCTTAGGCGAAGACCTTTAGATTCCAACACTTTTCTCCAAAGGTTAAGCTTTGCATTTACCCCTTCCTGAGTTTCATCTATCAACACTATATCGTCTGCGAAAAGCATACACCAAGGAATATCATCTTGAATATGTCGTGTTAACTCATCCATTACCAACGGAAAAAGGTAAGGACTTAAGGATGAGCCTTGATGTAATCCTACAGTTATGGGAAAGCTTTCGGTTTGTCCTTCATGAGTTCTTACGGCAGTCTTTGCTCCTTCATACATATCCTTTATAGCTTGGATATATGCTACTCGTACTCCTTTCTTCTCTAAAATCCTCCAAAGAATGTCTCTTGGGACCTTATCATATGCTTTTTCCAAATCTATAAAGACCATGTGTAAATCCTTTTTCCCATCTCTATATCTTTCCATCAATCTTCGTAGGAGATAGATTGCCTCCATGGTTGAGCGCCCTGGCATGAACCCGAATTGGTTGTCCGAAACCCGTGTCTCTTGCCTCAATCTATGCTCAATGACTCTCTCCCAGAGCTTCATTGTATGACTCATTAGCTTAATACCCCTATAGTTCATGCAATTTTGTACGTCGCCCTTATTCTTGTAGATAGGCACCAAAGTGCTCATTCGCCACTCATTTGGCATCTTCTTCGTTTTCAAAATCCTATTGAAAAGGTCAGTGAGCCATGTTATACCTGTCTCTCCCAAAAGTTTCCACACTTCGATTGGTATATCGTCTGGGCCTATTGCTTTTTTATGCTTCATCTTCTTCAAAGGTACAACCACTTCTTCCTTCCGGATTCGACGATAAAAAGAGTAGTTTCTACACTCTTCTGAGTTACTCAACTCCCCTAAAGAAGCACTCATTTCATGTCCTTCATTGAAAAGATTATGAAAATAACCTCTCAATCTGTCTTTAACCGCGTTCTCTGTAGCAAGAACCTTTCCATCCTCATCCTTGATTCACCTCACTTGGTTTAGGTCCCTTGTCTTCTTTTCCCTTGCTCTAGATAGTTTATAGATATCCAACTCTCCTTCTTTGGTATCTAGTCGTTTATACATATCGTCGTAAGCCGCTAACTTAGCTTCTCTGACAGCTTTCTTCGCCTCTTGCTTCGCTTTTCTATACCTTTCACCATTTTCATCAGTCCTCTCCTTGTATAAGGCTTTACAACATTCCTTCTTAGCCTTCACCTTTGTTTGTACCTCCTCATTCCACCACCAAGATTCCTTTTGGTGTGGGGCAAAGCCCTTGGACTCTCCTAATACCTCTTTTGCTACTTTTCGGATACAACTAGTCATGGAATCCCACATTTGGCTAGCTTCCCCCTCTCTATCCCACACACATTGGGTGATTACCTTCTCTTTGAAAATGGCTTGTTTTTCTTCTTTTAGATTCCACCATCTAGTCCTTGGGCACTTCCAAGTCTTGTTCTCAATATCCCTGTTTGGTTGCAGAGAAATTAAGTTCCCGTTTGGAACTGCTTCCATAATATGCACTTCTAATCATGCAGAAAATTTTATTAAAAATCCAAGTGCTTCACAGAGCAGGTGCTTCTCCCGAAAGCATTTCTACAACCAAGAAGCGCTGTCGATTATCAGAAAGCACATTTAGAGATTCCATAAGCAATCCCAAAAGGGCCCTAACTTCAAAATGGTCAAATTCAACCCTGTCCTTCATGCTAAGTGGGCTCCTAATCTAGCCAAACAGCTACACAACACTCAAGCAAGTGCAAAATTTTCATGCTTTCTTACTCTTCATTTGCTCAGCTACATGTAACCAAACAATCCCTTAACTTTATCCATTTCCAAACCATTTTTCTACAGCAGCACAGGGATAAAATAGTCCAAGGACAGAGTAAGTACCTCCGGCGGGAGTTTGCGAAGCAGGAGAAGGCTTGTTCGGGGAAGCGGCGGTGCTGGTTCTCTGCTGGTCGAAATACTCCGACTGGCGACATTTCAAGGAGAGCCTCTTCGTCGACGAGCTCGGACTCGGAGCGAAGCCGAAGGTGTTGGTGCTGAAAACCCTACCTCTACTGGAGAGCTGCGAAGAGAGTAACTGGCTCGGGCTTTTGTGACGGTTTTGTGCAGTCACAGGGGAAGATAGCGAGTGTAGTTTCAGCATCCTGAACACTCTCCCTCTGTCTCTTCCCTCGTCTCTCTGCAACTCTGTCTCTTCCCCTATATTATGCTTTAAGGAGAAAATTGTAGCACTAGTTTCTTAATTTTAACTCGTTGATGTTTTATTAGCTAAAAGGGAAAATTGTAGCACTAGTTTCAATTGAAGTCTTGGTCTTTTAACTAAAAATTCATGATTGTTGGTCTTTTAACTCATCAAAATATACACCTATGGTCTTTTTTTGTAAACTCTGTCGAAACTTCAATCAAAATAAGTCATGGTGGAATGATCATTATTACAATTTAGTTAAAGTGGAGTGATCATTTCTTTAATTAGATTAAAGTTGAGGGATCATTGCTCTAATTGAGTTAAAATTAATGGGCCATTTCTATTATTTTCTCATTTTTGTTTTTCATATTTGCCTCTTGATTTAACCTCATGTGTGTAGCACGTACCTTATTTTGACGAAAGTTCTGACGGAGTTAACTTAAAAGACCATAGCTGCATGTTTGATGAGTTAAAAGGGCAATTAGTTGAAAGACCATTGCTCTATTTCAGTTATTATTAAGGGGACTACTTCTACAATTTTCCCTGTTTTAAAACAATGGCGGGCCGGATTTTAGGCTGGTTGCTGACGTTTTATTTTAAATTTCGGCCCAAGATGATTAACTAGTGGGCTGGTTGATAATGGCATGCCATGTCGACACATAAGGAGGGGAAGAGGCGCGTGTTGTCTAATTTTCAGCCACACGCGAGACGTCAGTGTAGCAACGCGACGCGACTCTCCCACTCTCAAAGCCGCTTGCAGCCTGCAAGGTCTCGGAGCTTTTGTTTTTCATGTCAAATGTCGTCGCTTTGTTGCTCTGGACTCGCACTGCAATGGAGGCACAGGAGCGTCCGCTTCTTTCTTTTTCTTCGCTCCAACACAAGGACTAGTTGCAGTCGCAGCAGTATTACGTTCGTGCCCAGAGTCACTTCATCTTCAACCAACGACGACGCCGTCTCAGCCCCCAAACCACCGCAGGTACCCTCTCTCTCTTGAATTTCCCGGAAAATCTGACTGCATTTTTTTTTTATTGATGGTGTTTTGGGATTGGTATGGCAGTTGGGTTATGATCCTTCCGAAGACTTATTCGGGCTCGAGGCCAATTCAAAGCCGAGGTTTGTAAATTTGTAAAATTTCCACCTCATATAATTCCATTTGTTTATAGTATCTCACTCTTATTTCATAATTAAAAGACGATATTCTATTTTAATCTAATCTAAACTACGGAGGTAACACGATCCGGCCCATCTTGGACACATAAAATAAAATTTCAACATTGACCCTTGGTGTATCGGGTCGTGTTGCTGGCACACCTGCTCACTGGAAAATTTCTCGGTAGATAGGGGCACATCCGTTCTAGCTAACGTGGCTGCGCGCACTGTCTGCTTAGATTATGTCTAAGTTGGCACTTAGACTTAATAAATGTATCTTAGTTTCAGGAATGTTAGTTTGGGTGCTCGCAAACCAAGGTCGTGGTTTGGTCCAAATGGGCAGTATATCAGGGAGCTGCCTTGCCCGAGTTGCCGGGGAAGGGGATATACTCCTTGTTCGGACTGTGGTATAGAAAGGTCCAGATCAGATTGTTCACAGTGTGTTGGGAAGGTTTGTGCTTTTTCTCAAGCTTGTTGTGAAGAGTTGCTTATAGATAAGATATGGATAGAATACGCATTTCATAATGTGCTATTTTGCTGTTAATTATCGATTCGGACATTATTGTTCTTGAATCTATTATCTTTCGTTTGCTTCGGTTAGATGATTAAGAATGTGCTATAGCTATGGATAGAATAAAGCATAAGGCATTGATTTTCAAGGGAAACTCGACGCGTTAACCTTTCACTTATCGTAACAGGGCATAATGACTTGTCGTCAGTGTTCGGGAGAGTGTGTCATATGGGAAGAGTCGATTGATGAACGACCATGGGAGAAAGCCCGCTCAATGTAACTTCTTAGCCTTCCTACTTTATCTTGCACTCTTGGTTTGTTTTCCATATTCTATATTTTCTGCCGTGCTGTTCCTTGTATTTAGTACCTAGTTTATAACAATTTAATCACTGCCTTTTTTATCTGGTCATTTTAGTTAGACTTTAGTTTCGGAAATGATGTCTTAAACCGAAAGATTGACATGATCACTGAAGCAAGTATTTCTACCTAAATTTTGCTTCGTATTTTCTTCTGTTTAGCTTTTACATGTCAAGTATTTTGAGTTCTTTCATGATGCAGTGTAATTTTGGATTTCTTATTTTAACTTTTCCCCCTCCCAGTTCTCCGCTCAGAGTGAAGGAAGATGATGAAGTTGACAATTTAGACGTAAAGCTAGTAAGGAGAAAATCGAAGCGAGTGTACCAATCACCACCACCTGAAGTTGGACTGAAGATCAGCCGGTCTCTAAAAGTTAGTTTATCCGCTTCAACCTTACCAGAAATGTTGCATGTAAATTGGATGACATGAATACGTATAAGATCACGTATTAATTGCAACCTAGAGCTATATAGCTATATATGATACCTGCAATTGTAGCTATCAGAACTCTACAGACGCTTGTTATTGTTATTGGCTTGATGCTCGGTTTTGCAATTGATATATTAGTTCATAAACTGTTACTTAATAGAGGACACGGCATAAATATTGAGTTCCATATCATGAATTTAATCTTCTTTGTCTAGTTGGATGATTGCAGAGTCTGAATGCCAAAACCGGTCTATTTAGTAAGAGAATGAAGATCATCCATCGCGATCCTATGCTTCATGCTCAAAGAGTGGCTGCAATTAAGGTCCAGATTTTAAGATTAAGTACTTTTGGGAACTTCCAATATTTAACTTTGATGAATTTTGTGCTCAAACATTCATTTCGAACTTCAAAATAAAGAGGATTTAATTGCATTGGTTTTATATGTATTGCAGAAAGCCAAAGGAACTGCTGCAGCAAGAAAGCATACTTCGGAGGCTTTAAAAGCTTTCTTTAGTGACCCAGAAAACCGTCGCAAAGGGAGCATTTCCATGACGGGTAAGTTCTCATACTCCATTGTAGATTTACTGTTGGTAGTTTGTCACTGAATCTGCATACTAGGATTACATCCATTCTTTAGTACAGGCACATTTTGTAACCTTATTTTCCATCTGTTCTATTGCCTTAGTTTGTTGACCCAAAATTTTGGCAGTGGCTGAAGAGAGAGAAAGTCACTCCATTTCATTTCGATATAACGGCACACATGATGGCTATGACATCAACTTGATTCGTGAGTCCTGACGCGCGTGTACAAAATGGGAGATAAAGGTATAACCTATTCGTGCCGCGTGTGTGAAAAACGTGTTAGCCTTTAGAGTACAAATTAGACGTGGGAGGGAAACACTACGTGAACACAGAAAATGGGATAATTTCCATTTCTTTTTTCTTTTTTTTTTCTTTTCGATCCAGTACGAATTAATTCCTCTCGTTTACCCAAAAGTAACTGTCTGGAAAATTCTTGGGTTCATTTCATTACAGCAATCTAACGGTGATCATTGCTCTCGAATACAGAACTGACTGAACTGAATAATATATCTACTCGAGTCTACGCCTGATATTACAGCCACCACCAGGATTGACAGTCAAACCGCCAGCAAAGCCACCTCGTTCATTGACACCTCCACCACCTTGATACAAAGCAGAACCGCCTCCAAAGCCACCCCATTCATTGACACCTCCACCACGAGCAAAGCCACCACCTCGAGACACAGCAGAACCACCACCAAAGCCGCCACCTTCACTGACCACCACGAGCAAAGCCACCACCAGGATTGCCTGTCGAACCGCCAGCAAAGCCACCTCCTTCACACCATATGAAGAAGACCTGCTAGCCGAATACCTATGGAATAAAATAATAGGAAACCCATGTCCAGTGACAGAGGCAACTTCCGAGATATCGTTGGGAGGGCAGGCTCCGTGTCCTTTGATGATTCCTCTAGGTAAACAAAAATAAACTACAACATCATACTATTTTTGTTATTATTTAATTAACTCATGAATTCCTATTTTATTAGAGTTGTTCAAGTTTGGAGTTCTGAAGAATACTGGGTATTTCTATATCCTGACCGAGGCTAGGATTGAAGAAGCAAGCGTAAGGCCGTGCTATTCTAGGCTCTGGAAGCTTGCAGGTGAACAGACTGTGTAGTAACCGAGTATTACAGTAGGTCATGCCAAAGAATGGGATTATCATATGTTTGGGGCGCCTCCAGGTCTGGAACTTGCATTTCAAATGATCAATACTGCTTGGATCCGGCCATTGTTCCTCTGGAAGTATTTGGTCATTCGAAATGCGTGTTCTAGACCTGGAGGCGCCCCAAACATATGATAATCCCATTCTTTGGCATGACCTACTGTAATACTCGGTTGCTGCACAGTCCGTTCACTTGCAAGCTTCCAGAGCCCAGAATAGCACGGCCTTACGCTTGCTTCTTCAATCCCAGCCTCGGTCAGGATATAGAAATACCCAGTATTCTTCAGAACTCCAAACTTGAACAACTCTAATAAAATAGGAATTCATGAGTTAATTAAATAATAACAAAAATAGTATGATGTTGTAGTTTATTTTTGTTTACCTAGAGGAATCATTAAAGGACACAGAGCCTGCCCTCCCAACGATATCTCAGAAGTTGCCTCTGTCACTGGACATGGGTTTCCTATTATTTTATTTCATAGGTACTTGGCTAGCAGGTCTTCTTCATATGGTATGAAGGAGATGGCTTTGCTGGCGGTTCGACATGCAATCCTGGTGGTGGCTTTGCTCGTGGTGGGGGTGTCAGTGAAGGGGGCGACTTTGGTGGTGGTTCTGCTGTGTCTCGAGGTGGTGGCTTTGCTCGTGGTGGAGGTGTCAATGAATGGGGTGGCTTTGGAGGTGGTTCTGCTTTGTATCAAGGTGGTGGAGGTGTCAATGAAGGAGGTGGCTTTGCTGGCGGTTCGACCGTCAATCCTGGTGGTGGCCGTAATATCAGGCGTAGACTCGAGTAGGTATATTATTCAATTCTGTATTAGAGAGCAATGATCACCGTTAGATTGCTGTAATGAAATGAACCCATGAATTTTCCAGACAGTTACTTTTGGGTAATCGAGAGGAATCAATTCGTAAATGGAAATTATCCCTTTTTTTGCGTTCATGTAGTGTTTCCCTCCCACGTCAATTTGTACTCGAAAGGGCTAACACGTTTTTCACACGCGCGGCACGAATAGGTTATACTTTTATCTCCCGTTTTGCACACTCACGAATCAAGTTGCTGTCATAGCCATCATGTATGCCGTTATATCAAAATGAAATGGAGTGCCTTTCTCTCTCTTCAGCCACTGCCAAAATTTTGGGTCAACAAACTAAAATATTCCACTGACAATGTGGACCCCCCAGTTAATAATAAACTAGCATATAGGCACACAAATGTGAGAAAAATTTTTATTTTTGAAATAAAAGGATAGAAGAAGAGAGTGATAGAGAAGGTGGAAGTGGGTTTTTTTTTTTTTTTTTTTTTTATATTTTAGAATAAAAATAAAATTATTTTCACACACAAAGTGTGGGACATATGCTAGTTAGCTATTACTTTGTTGAACAATTGTTTTAGTCTAATTTTTTTTATTAACTTTTCTGAAATGACTTTTAGGGAGTTATATTAATTTAATTTTACAACCATTTGTCGAACAATTATTTTGGTCTAATTTTTATTGGATTAATTTTCTGAAGTGAATTTTAGGGAGTTATTTTAATTTAATTTTAAGAATATTATAGCTAAAAGAAGTTTAATTTTTACATAATTTGCAAAATCACACACAGAAAATGTTTGACTCTGAAAAAGCCAAAAATGTTTGTTAAAAATGTTTGAGAACAAGTAAGGGTAATGCTAAAGAGACTAAATTTGTAGACAAAATTTTGAAAACTAAAGGATATGAACGTTGATGATTGATTGATTACTTAAACGTTGATAAACATATTCATTCTTATTGATAACACATTATTTAGTTTTCAAATTTAGTCTTCCTAGCATTACCCAACAAGTAATTGTCAAGTCTACAAGAAATTGAGTTGCGGCTCTGGGTTCGATAACTATTGGATCCGGGTTTTTTTTCCTCATTTTCTTAATAGAGTTGGGAATCGTGATCAATGGAGCCAACTCGATAACGGTTTCAACTCTCGTGTGCAACGTGTAAAAAATTATCACCGGATGCTAGTGGTCAATGACAAATTTTATGCCCGTATTTCATACGGCACGTCTTCAGTTTGATTTCTGGTGTGGTGAATCATAAGATGATGGTCAAAGAAGGCTGAAATGCTTTTGTGAGTCTTTCTAGGCCCGAAAAGGTGGACGACGGTGATTAAGCCACCAACTTATCTCATTTAAAAAACAAAAACAAAATCTTAATCTACCAAACTTCCATCAGTTAACTTTATGCCAAATCCAAAATTCATGTTATGATGAAATTGGTCCTTCCATTGTCATGCCAATCAACCACTGATAGGAGAAATTTTTAGGTGTTCCCGTCACCCCACATCACCATCACACTTGGTGTACCCATCCAATCAGGGGATGTCACGTTTCCCATTAAAGTGTTTGTTTAATTGATTTTCTTAAAAAATAAATCAGAAATATTCTTTAATGGAAAACGTGGTATCTCCTGATTGGATGGGTACACCAAGTGTTCATGGTGATGTGAGGTGACGGGAACACCTAAAAATTTCTCCACTGGCAGGGCTAATAAAGGCATAGAAGAGTCGCTGGATTTTTCTCACTTTTATTTGTATTTTTTTTTTTGGTATATCAAATTTCTCTAAATTTTGACCCGTCTGGTCCATTTAAAAATATGATACTTTGATTCTTTAAACCATATCATTAGCGATACAACAAATGAATGAACATTAACGATTATACAAATTTCTCTTTATTTCTAGAATTACTAACATATACTTTCGAAAAATTATTACTAATTGAAATATCCCTTATTCTTTGATCCATATCAAGCTCTAATTCTCCTTAGACGAAGTTGGTTTTTATTTTTAGGAAAACTAATGAAAATGGCTTAAAAACTTTAAGTTTTAATGATAAAGACAAAATAAATGGTACAGTGAATAGTAACATGATTGACTTTTTAGTGTAAAAATGTGATTTTTCATTAAAATGAACATTACAAGAAGTTTTTCGTTAAAGTTTCATTTTTCTTTTTCTCTTTATTATATCAGCTAATCACTGATTAATGTAATCAACTAACACTTATTATGCAATTCCTTTTGAGATCAGAGTAGCAACATGCTTCTGGGCCTCAAACGGAGTATTTTGATATGGGTCAAAAGTAACTAAAAATTGAACTTATTTCGAAAGTCAAAAGTCACTAAAAATTAAACCTATTTTAAAAGTTGGCCTATAAAATTGGACCTATTTCAAAATTTCCCATAAAATATCACAGAATACTAGGGCTCCATCTCCTGCTAAAAAAACTAAGACTACTAATAGTCAACAGCTCATTTGGTTAACTACTTCACTCTTTAATCTGCACTAAATTTTCCATAATGTTGTACCCAAAATTTGGAGACACATAATAACAGGACATACACAACGAACGATTAACATCAAACCATCATCATTTGCACTTTAAGGTTCCCTTAGTGTCCCTACTATCTGCTCCATTCAAAATCTCCTCCGTATTTAATACCAGAGTTATTGGCACGGCCCGAATCTTCTGGTTTTATGGAGTTTGCATAGGCATGCCAACCTAAAATGTACGGCAAGATAAACTGCAAAGAACAGAAAACGTATGAGTCCTAACCAGTAAGGATTCAGCAAATGCAGGTATGTTTTATATAAGGATAATTGGGTGGGTGGATGAGTGTGTGTGAGAGGAGGAGGAGAGAGACATCACACATTGAAAGCTGATTTGAGAACAGCAAATTCTGCCCTGGTGATAGGAATATAAATGCTCTCGTCCAAGTTGATAAGCTTGTTTTGAACACCTTGATTATGCCATAATGATAACAGCAATATATGTTAAAAAAACTTAGCACCCTCCAATAAGTATAGTAAATGGCTTGTGTGCAATCAAATTGTGCTGATTTAACAGAAACTATACGTTGCAAACAGACCTCGCCTAAAAAAACGTCATCACCTAAATTTCTTCCATGTATTGCATATCCATTGTTTAAACATGCAGCATAATGGTGTTTAGTTATAAACTTTACCGCTGAAAAGTCTATAGCTTGATGAATAAATGGGAAAAGTTTGCCAAAAGCATTGATGTACCAACGATTGACTATACTTTAAATGACTGAAAATTTAAAAATCGCAGCATCAACTTATATATTATGGCATAATAAGGTGAAGATAAATAAATGTAATGTTCGCCACCAAGATTTCAAGGATAAGACAATTACCGAGGTTAAAGAAATGGCCAGATCCGTCTGGAAGAGGCTCCACCTTCAACACCTTCCTGACCTTGCCCTCATCATTGCAAAACAAAACATTGTAGTACATATTACATCACTTACATTATGCACCATCAACAAGTCGGAGATGCACAAAAGTATAATCATGTATATTAACATATCTGTCATCAGATGTTCATATCATGAGGGCTAGACTATCAAACTTAGTACAGTCACAATGAACAAATACTTGTCCCACTCTGCTTGTCTAGATATCTTAATAATTTCAAAGAGAAAATGAAGACATTTGTATTGAACGCAAGATTATTACTGTTCCATATATCACCACACGAGACCACCGGTTATTGCAGTCACTCAGATTCAATGTATGCTGATTAGGAGAACCATATACAAATAATCCAACACAGGCAACACCACCACTGTTACTGAAATCCATGATAACGCAAAGAAAGGGAGAGAGTGAAGGAGTTACCTTTTCCCCTTAAAAGGATCATGGAAAAATTCAAGGGACTCCTTTGAGCCAAGGCTAACCAGGCTTCCAATTTCTGTCACTGATAGCGAGAATACCTACACAAACCAATTGTTTTTTTGCATATATTAATGATCATCATAATTACAAAGTTACAATTATAGCAAGTGGCCATATGCACTTAACAAAAGGTTTTATTAACAGTGGACTGGTATGCGGTAACCATACACCTCAATGTTTTTAATGGAAGTATTATGTAACGACTAGCCAATAATCAAAGTTACAGGATTTCACAATTTGGAAACAGAGGCTATACAAAGTAAATATTTGACCATTGACATTACTAAAAGTTTTCAGTTCTTATCATTCTTGTAAATTCATTATTCATATGATCAAACGCAGCATGAATCACCTGCTTTCTGCTCCAGTCATATACACGAACACCTGCTGCTGGAGCAAACTGAAGTAGCACAAAACCTTCCCGGGAAAGTTTGAATGCCCCTGACTGTCCGGGACACCAAACCATCAAAGAACAATCAATTAGACGCTCCATAACATAAACACAGTTTTGTATTAATGGTTGATAAATCATAATCTGACCCAAGAACCATATTCTTACAAAGAAATAAATAATGCATCAATCAAATCAAACATACATCTAAAGGGGTGAACTCTGGAGCTTTGGGCTCTACAGTAAGAGCTGCCTTTCCCTTGTATATCGAGTGACCCACGTAAATCCTAGGTGCCATCCCAGTCACTACACACATAAACCAAACAAATACATTTATTAATCACACTATAAACAAAGAAATTCTGCCTAGCCATCATTAAACTGGTTCATCAATTTGTAAGCTTTTATCGCTCAATATCCCTGTTTGGTTGCAGAGAAATTAAGTTCCCGTTTGGAACTGCTTCCATAATAAGCACTTCTAATCGTGCAGAAAATTTTATTAAAAATCCAAGTGCTTCACAGAGCAGGTGCTTCTCCCGAAAGCATTTCTACAACCAAGAAGCGCTGTCGATTATCAGAAAGCACATTTAGAGATTCCATAAGCAATCCCAAAAGGGCCCTAACTTCAAAATGGTCAAATTCAACCCTGTCCTTCATGCTAAGTGGGCTCCTAATCTAGCCAAACAGCTACACAACACTAAAGCAAGTGCAAAATTTTCATGCTTTCTTACTCTTCATTTGCTCAGCTACATGTAACCAAACAATCCCTTAACTTTATCCATTTCCAAACCATTTTTCTACAGCAGCACAGGGATAAAATAGTCCAAGGACAGAGTAAGTACCTCCGGCGGGAGTTTGCGAAGCAGGAGAAGGCTTGTTCGGGGAAGCGGCGGTGCTGGTTCTCTGCTGGTCGAAATACTCCGACTGGCGACATTTCAAGGAGAGCCTCTTCGTCGACGAGCTCGGACTCGGAGCGAAGCCGAAGGTGTTGGTGCTGAAAACCCTACCTCTACTGGAGAGCTGCGAAGAGAGTAACTGGCTCGGGCTTTTGTGACGGTTTTGTGCAGTCACAGGGGAAGATAGCGAGTGTAGTTTCAGCATCCTGAACACTCTCCCTCTGTCTCTTCCCTCGTCTCTCTGCAACTCTGTCTCTTCCCCTATATTATGCTTTAAGGAGAAAATTGTAGCACTAGTTTCTTAATTTTAACTCGTTGATGTTTTATTAGCTAAAAGGGAAAATTGTAGCACTAGTTTCAATTGAAGTCTTGGTCTTTTAACTAAAAATTCATGATTGTTGGTCTTTTAACTCATCAAAATATACACCTATGGTCTTTTTTTGTAAACTCTGTCGAAACTTCAATCAAAATAAGTCATGGTGGAATGATCATTATTACAATTTAGTTAAAGTGGAGTGATCATTTCTTTAATTAGATTAAAGTTGAGGGATCATTGCTCTAATTGAGTTAAAATTAATGGGCCATTTCTATTATTTTCTCATTTTTGTTTTTCATATTTGCCTCTTGATTTAACCTCATGTGTGTAGCACGTACCTTATTTTGACGAAAGTTCTGACGGAGTTAACTTAAAAGACCATAGCTGCATGTTTGATGAGTTAAAAGGGCAATTAGTTGAAAGACCATTGCTCTATTTCAGTTATTATTAAGGGGACTACTTCTACAATTTTCCCTGTTTTAAAACAATGGCGGGCCGGATTTTAGGCTGGTTGCTGACGTTTTATTTTAAATTTCGGCCCAAGATGATTAACTAGTGGGCTGGTTGATAATGGCATGCCATGTCGACACATAAGGAGGGGAAGAGGCGCGTGTTGTCTAATTTTCAGCCACACGCGAGACGTCAGTGTAGCAACGCGACGCGACTCTCCCACTCTCAAAGCCGCTTGCAGCCTGCAAGGTCTCGGAGCTTTTGTTTTTCATGTCAAATGTCGTCGCTTTGTTGCTCTGGACTCGCACTGCAATGGAGGCACAGGAGCGTCCGCTTCTTTCTTTTTCTTCGCTCCAACACAAGGACTAGTTGCAGTCGCAGCAGTATTACGTTCGTGCCCAGAGTCACTTCATCTTCAACCAACGACGACGCCGTCTCAGCCCCCAAACCACCGCAGGTACCCTCTCTCTCTTGAATTTCCCGGAAAATCTGACTGCATTTTTTTTTTATTGATGGTGTTTTGGGATTGGTATGGCAGTTGGGTTATGATCCTTCCGAAGACTTATTCGGGCTCGAGGCCAATTCAAAGCCGAGGTTTGTAAATTTGTAAAATTTCCACCTCATATAATTCCATTTGTTTATAGTATCTCACTCTTATTTCATAATTAAAAGACGATATTCTATTTTAATCTAATCTAAACTACGGAGGGTAACACGATCCGGCCCATCTTGGACACATAAAATAAAATTTCAACATTGACCCTTGGTGTATCGGGTCGTGTTGCTGGCACACCTGCTCACTGGAAAATTTCTCGGTAGATAGGGGCACATCCGTTCTAGCTAACGTGGCTGCGCGCACTGTCTGCTTAGATTATGTCTAAGTTGGCACTTAGACTTAATAAATGTATCTTAGTTTCAGGAATGTTAGTTTGGGTGCTCGCAAACCAAGGTCGTGGTTTGGTCCAAATGGGCAGTATATCAGGGAGCTGCCTTGCCCGAGTTGCCGGGGAAGGGGATATACTCCTTGTTCGGACTGTGGTATAGAAAGGTCCAGATCAGATTGTTCACAGTGTGTTGGGAAGGTTTGTGCTTTTTCTCAAGCTTGTTGTGAAGAGTTGCTTATAGATAAGATATGGATAGAATACGCATTTCATAATGTGCTATTTTGCTGTTAATTATCGATTCGGACATTATTGTTCTTGAATCTATTATCTTTCGTTTGCTTCGGTTAGATGATTAAGAATGTGCTATAGCTATGGATAGAATAAAGCATAAGGCATTGATTTTCAAGGGAAACTCGACGCGTTAACCTTTCACTTATCGTAACAGGGCATAATGACTTGTCGTCAGTGTTCGGGAGAGTGTGTCATATGGGAAGAGTCGATTGATGAACGACCATGGGAGAAAGCCCGCTCAATGTAACTTCTTAGCCTTCCTACTTTATCTTGCACTCTTGGTTTGTTTTCCATATTCTATATTTTCTGCCGTGCTGTTCCTTGTATTTAGTACCTAGTTTATAACAATTTAATCACTGCCTTTTTTATCTGGTCATTTTAGTTAGACTTTAGTTTCGGAAATGATGTCTTAAACCGAAAGATTGACATGATCACTGAAGCAAGTATTTCTACCTAAATTTTGCTTCGTATTTTCTTCTGTTTAGCTTTTACATGTCAAGTATTTTGAGTTCTTTCATGATGCAGTGTAATTTTGGATTTCTTATTTTAACTTTTCCCCCTCCCAGTTCTCCGCTCAGAGTGAAGGAAGATGATGAAGTTGACAATTTAGACGTAAAGCTAGTAAGGAGAAAATCGAAGCGAGTGTACCAATCACCACCACCTGAAGTTGGACTGAAGATCAGCCGGTCTCTAAAAGTTAGTTTATCCGCTTCAACCTTACCAGAAATGTTGCATGTAAATTGGATGACATGAATACGTATAAGATCACGTATTAATTGCAACCTAGAGCTATATAGCTATATATGATACCTGCAATTGTAGCTATCAGAACTCTACAGACGCTTGTTATTGTTATTGGCTTGATGCTCGGTTTTGCAATTGATATATTAGTTCATAAACTGTTACTTAATAGAGGACACGGCATAAATATTGAGTTCCATATCATGAATTTAATCTTCTTTGTCTAGTTGGATGATTGCAGAGTCTGAATGCCAAAACCGGTCTATTTAGTAAGAGAATGAAGATCATCCATCGCGATCCTATGCTTCATGCTCAAAGAGTGGCTGCAATTAAGGTCCAGATTTTAAGATTAAGTACTTTTGGGAACTTCCAATATTTAACTTTGATGAATTTTGTGCTCAAACATTCATTTCGAACTTCAAAATAAAGAGGATTTAATTGCATTGGTTTTATATGTATTGCAGAAAGCCAAAGGAACTGCTGCAGCAAGAAAGCATACTTCGGAGGCTTTAAAAGCTTTCTTTAGTGACCCAGAAAACCGTCGCAAAGGGAGCATTTCCATGACGGGTAAGTTCTCATACTCCATTGTAGATTTACTGTTGGTAGTTTGTCACTGAATCTGCATACTAGGATTACATCCATTCTTTAGTACAGGCACATTTTGTAACCTTATTTTCCATCTGTTCTATTGCCTTAGTTTGTTGACCCAAAATTTTGGCAGTGGCTGAAGAGAGAGAAAGTCACTCCATTTCATTTCGATATAACGGCACACATGATGGCTATGACATCAACTTGATTCGTGAGTCCTGACGCGCGTGTACAAAATGGGAGATAAAGGTATAACCTATTCGTGCCGCGTGTGTGAAAAACGTGTTAGCCTTTAGAGTACAAATTAGACGTGGGAGGGAAACACTACGTGAACACAGAAAATGGGATAATTTCCATTTCTTTTTTCTTTTTTTTTTCTTTTCGATCCAGTACGAATTAATTCCTCTCGTTTACCCAAAAGTAACTGTCTGGAAAATTCTTGGGTTCATTTCATTACAGCAATCTAACGGTGATCATTGCTCTCGAATACAGAACTGACTGAACTGAATAATATATCTACTCGAGTCTACGCCTGATATTACAGCCACCACCAGGATTGACAGTCAAACCGCCAGCAAAGCCACCTCGTTCATTGACACCTCCACCACCTTGATACAAAGCAGAACCGCCTCCAAAGCCACCCCATTCATTGACACCTCCACCACGAGCAAAGCCACCACCTCGAGACACAGCAGAACCACCACCAAAGCCGCCACCTTCACTGACCACCACGAGCAAAGCCACCACCAGGATTGCCTGTCGAACCGCCAGCAAAGCCACCTCCTTCACACCATATGAAGAAGACCTGCTAGCCGAATACCTATGGAATAAAATAATAGGAAACCCATGTCCAGTGACAGAGGCAACTTCCGAGATATCGTTGGGAGGGCAGGCTCCGTGTCCTTTGATGATTCCTCTAGGTAAACAAAAATAAACTACAACATCATACTATTTTTGTTATTATTTAATTAACTCATGAATTCCTATTTTATTAGAGTTGTTCAAGTTTGGAGTTCTGAAGAATACTGGGTATTTCTATATCCTGACCGAGGCTAGGATTGAAGAAGCAAGCGTAAGGCCGTGCTATTCTAGGCTCTGGAAGCTTGCAGGTGAACAGACTGTGTAGTAACCGAGTATTACAGTAGGTCATGCCAAAGAATGGGATTATCATATGTTTGGGGCGCCTCCAGGTCTGGAACTTGCATTTCAAATGATCAATACTGCTTGGATCCGGCCATTGTTCCTCTGGAAGTATTTGGTCATTCGAAATGCGTGTTCTAGACCTGGAGGCGCCCCAAACATATGATAATCCCATTCTTTGGCATGACCTACTGTAATACTCGGTTGCTGCACAGTCCGTTCACTTGCAAGCTTCCAGAGCCCAGAATAGCACGGCCTTACGCTTGCTTCTTCAATCCCAGCCTCGGTCAGGATATAGAAATACCCAGTATTCTTCAGAACTCCAAACTTGAACAACTCTAATAAAATAGGAATTCATGAGTTAATTAAATAATAACAAAAATAGTATGATGTTGTAGTTTATTTTTGTTTACCTAGAGGAATCATTAAAGGACACAGAGCCTGCCCTCCCAACGATATCTCAGAAGTTGCCTCTGTCACTGGACATGGGTTTCCTATTATTTTATTTCATAGGTACTTGGCTAGCAGGTCTTCTTCATATGGTATGAAGGAGATGGCTTTGCTGGCGGTTCGACATGCAATCCTGGTGGTGGCTTTGCTCGTGGTGGGGGTGTCAGTGAAGGGGGCGACTTTGGTGGTGGTTCTGCTGTGTCTTGAGGTGGTGGTGTCAATGAATGGGGTGGCTTTGGAGGTGGTTCTGCTTTGTATCAAGGTGGTGGAGGTGTCAATGAAGGAGGTGGCTTTGCTGGCGGTTCGACCGTCAATCCTGGTGGTGGCCGTAATATCAGGCGTAGACTCGAGTAGGTATATTATTCAATTCTGTATTAGAGAGCAATGATCACCGTTAGATTGCTGTAATGAAATGAACCCATGAATTTTCCAAACAGTTACTTTTGGGTAATCGAGAGGAATCAATTCGTAAATGGAAATTATCCCTTTTTTTGCGTTCATGTAGTGTTTCCCTCCCACGTCAATTTGTACTCGAAATGGCTAACACGTTTTTCACACGCGCGGCACGAATAGGTTATACTTTTATCTCCCGTTTTGCACACTCACGAATCAAGTTGCTGTCATAGCCATCATGTATGCCGTTATATCGAAATGAAATGGAGTGCCTTTCTCTCTCTTCAGCCACTGCCAAAATTTTGGGTCAACAAACTAAAATATTCCACTGACAATGTGGACCCCCCAGTTAATAATAAACTAGCATATAGGCACACAAATGTGAGAAAATTTTTTATTTTTGAAATAAAAGGATAGAAGAAGAGAGTGATAGAGAAGGTGGAAGTGGGTTTTTTTTTTTTTTTTTTATATTTTAGAATAAAAAAAAAATTATTTTCACACACAAAGTGTGGGACATATGCTAGTTAGCTATTACTTTGTTGAACAATTGTTTTAGTCTAATTTTTTTTATTAACTTTTCTGAAATGACTTTTAGGGAGTTATATTAATTTAATTTTACAACCATTTGTCGAACAATTATTTTGGTCTAATTTTTATTGGATTAATTTTCTGAAGTGAATTTTAGGGAGTTATTTTAATTTAATTTTAAGAATATTATAGCTAAAAGAAGTTTAATTTTTACATAATTTGCAAAATCACACACAGAAAATGTTTGACTCTGAAAAAGCCAAAAATGTTTGTTAAAAATGTTTGAGAACAAGTAAGGGTAATGCTAAAGAGACTAAATTTGTAGACAAAATTTTGAAAACTAAAGGATATGAACGTTGATGATTGATTGATTACTTAAACGTTGATAAACATATTCATTCTTATTGATAACACATTATTTAGTTTTCAAATTTAGTCTTCCTAGCATTACCCAACAAGTAATTGTCAAGTCTACAAGAAATTGAGTTGCGGCTCTGGGTTCGATAACTATTGGATCCGGGTTTTTTTTCCTCATTTTCTTAATAGAGTTGGGAATCGTGATCAATGGAGCCAACTCGATAACGGTTTCAACTCTCGTGTGCAACGTGTAAAAAATTATCACCGGATGCTAGTGGTCAATGACAAATTTTATGCCCGTATTTCATACGGCACGTCTTCAGTTTGATTTCTGGTGTGGTGAATCATAAGATGATGGTCAAAGAAGGCTGAAATGGTTTTGTGAGTCTTTCTAGGCCCGAAAAGGTGGACGACGGTGATTAAGCCACCAACTTATCTCATTTAAAAAACAAAAACAAAATCTTAATCTACCAAACTTCCATCAGTTAACTTTATGCCAAATCCAAAATTCATGTTATGATGAAATTGGTCCTTCCATTGTCATGCCAATCAACCACTGACAGGAGAAATTTTTAGGTGTTCCCGTCACCCCACATCACCATCACACTTGGTGTACCCATCCAATCAGGGGATGTCACGTTTCCCATTAAAGTGTTTGTTTAATTGATTTTCTTAAAAAATAAATCAGAAATATTCTTTAATGGAAAACGTGGTATCTCCTGATTGGATGGGTACACCAAGTGTTCATGGTGATGTGAGGTGACGGGAACACCTAAAAATTTCTCCACTGGCAGGGCTAATAAAGGCATAGAAGAGTCGCTGGATTTTTCTCACTTTTATTTGTTTTTTTTTTTTTGGTATATCAAATTTCTCTAAATTTTGACCCGTCTGGTCCATTTAAAAATATGATACTTTGATTCTTTAAACCATATCATTAGCCATACAACAAATGAATGAACATTAACGATTATACAAATTTCTCTTTATTTCTAGAATTACTAACATATACTTTCGAAAAATTATTACTAATTGAAATATCCCTTATTCTTTGATCCATATCAAGCTCTAACTCTCCTTAGACGAAGTTGGTTTTTATTTTTAGGAAAACTAATGAAAATGACTTAAAAACTTTAAGTTTTAATGATAAAGACAAAATAAATGGTACAGTGAATAGTAACATGATTGACTTTTTAGTGTAAAAATGTGATTTTTCATTAAAATGAACATTACAAGAAGTTTTTCGTTAAAGTTTCATTTTTCTTTTTCTCTTTATTATATCAGCTAATCACTGATTAATGTAATCAACTAACACTTATTATGCAATTCCTTTTGAGATCAGAGTAGCAACATGCTTCTGGGCCTCAAACGGAGTATTTTGATATGGGTCAAAAGTAACTAAAAATTGAACTTATTTCGAAAGTCAAAAGTCACTAAAAATTAAACCTATTTTAAAAGTTGGCCTATAAAATTGGACCTATTTCAAAATTTCCCATAAAATATCACAGAATACTAGGGCTCCATCTCCTGCTAAAAAAACTAAGACTACTAATAGTCAACAGCTCATTTGGTTAACTACTTCACTCTTTAATCTGCACTAAATTTTCCATAATGTTGTACCCAAAATTTGGAGACACATAATAACAGGACATACACAACGAACGATTAACATCAAACCATCATCATTTGCACTTTTAAGGTTCCCTTAGTGTCCCTACTATCTGCTCCATTCAAAATCTCCTCCGTATTTAATACCAGAGTTATTGGCACGGCCCGAATCTTCTGGTTTTATGGAGTTTGCATAGGCATGCCAACCTAAAATGTACGGCAAGATAAACTGCAAAGAACAGAAAACGTATGAGTCCTAACCAGTAAGGATTCAGCAAATGCAGGTATGTTTTATATAAGGATAATTGGGTGGGTGGATGAGTGTGTGTGAGAGGAGGAGGAGGAGGAGGAGGAGAGAGACATCACACATTGAAAGCTGATTTGAGAACAGCAAATTCTGCCCTGGTGATAGGAATATAAATGCTCTCGTCCAAGTTGATAAGCTTGTTTTGAACACCTTGATTATGCCATAATGATAACAGCAATATATGTTAAAAAAACTTAGCACCCTCCAATAAGTATAGTAAATGGCTTGTGTGCAATCAAATTGTGCTGATTTAACAGAAACTATACGTTGCAAACAGACCTCGCCTAAAAAAACGTCATCACCTAAATTTCTTCCATGTATTGCATATCCATTGTTTAAACATGCAGCATAATGGTGTTTAGTTATAAACTTTACCGCTGAAAAGTCTATAGCTTGATGAATAAATGGGAAAAGTTTGCCAAAAGCATTGATGTACCAACGATTGACTATACTTTAAATGACTGAAAATTTAAAAATCGCAGCATCAACTTATATATTATGGCATAATAAGGTGAAGATAAATAAATGTAATGTTCGCCACCAAGATTTCAAGGATAAGACAATTACCGAGGTTAAAGAAATGGCCAGATCCGTCTGGAAGAGGCTCCACCTTCAACACCTTCCTGACCTTGCCCTCATCATTGCAAAACAAAACATTGTAGTACATATTACATCACTTACATTATGCACCATCAACAAGTCGGAGATGCACAAAAGTATAATCATGTATATTAACATATCTGTCATCAGATGTTCATATCATGAGGGCTAGACTATCAAACTTAGTACAGTCACAATGAACAAATACTTGTCCCACTCTGCTTGTCTAGATATCTTAATAATTTCAAAGAGAAAATGAAGACATTTGTATTGAACGCAAGATTATTACTGTTCCATATATCACCACACGAGACCACCGGTTATTGCAGTCACTCAGATTCAATGTATGCTGATTAGGAGAACCATATACAAATAATCCAACACAGGCAACACCACCACTGTTACTGAAATCCATGATAACGCAAAGAAAGGGAGAGAGTGAAGGAGTTACCTTTTCCCCTTAAAAGGATCATGGAAAAATTCAAGGGACTCCTTTGAGCCAAGGCTAACCAGGCTTCCAATTTCTGTCACTGATAGCGAGAATACCTACACAAACCAATTGTTTTTTTGCATATATTAATGATCATCATAATTACAAAGTTACAATTATAGCAAGTGGCCATATGCACTTAACAAAAGGTTTTATTAACAGTGGACTGGTATGCGGTAACCATACACCTCAATGTTTTTAATGGAAGTATTATGTAACGACTAGCCAATAATCAAAGTTACAGGATTTCACAATTTGGAAACAGAGGCTATACAAAGTAAATATTTGACCATTGACATTACTAAAAGTTTTCAGTTCTTATCATTCTTGTAAATTCATTATTCATATGATCAAACGCAGCATGAATCACCTGCTTTCTGCTCCAGTCATATACACGAACACCTGCTGCTGGAGCAAACTGAAGTAGCACAAAACCTTCCCGGGAAAGTTTGAATGCCCCTGACTGTCCGGGACACCAAACCATCAAAGAACAATCAATTAGACGCTCCATAACATAAACACAGTTTTGTATTAATGGTTGATAAATCATAATCTGACCCAAGAACCATATTCTTACAAAGAAATAAATAATGCATCAATCAAATCAAACATACATCTAAAGGGGTGAACTCTGGAGCTTTGGGCTCTACAGTAAGAGCTGCCTTTCCCTTGTATATCGAGTGACCCACGTAAATCCTAGGTGGCATCCCAGTCACTACACACATAAACCAAACAAATACATTTATTAATCACACTATAAACAAAGAAATTCTGCCTAGCCATCATTAAACTGGTTCATCAATTTGTAAGCTTTTATCGCTCAATATCCCTGTTTGGTTGAAGAAATTAAGTTCCCGTTTGAAACTGCTTCCATAATAAGCACTTCTAATCGTGCAGAAAATTTTATTAAAAATCCAAGCGCTTCACAGAGCAGGTGCTTCTCCCGAAAGCATTTCTACAACCAAGAAGCGCTGTCGATTGTCAGAAAGCACATTTAGAGATTCCATAAGCAATCCCAAACGGGCCCTAACTTCAAAATGGTCAAATTCAACCCTGTCCTTCATACTAATTGGGCTCCTAATCTAGCCTAACAGCTACACAACACCCAATCAAGTGCAAAATTTTCATGCTTTCTTACTCTTCATTTGCTCAGCTACATGTAACCAAACAATCCCTTAACTCTATCCATTTCCAAACCATTTTTCTACAGCAGCACAGGGATAAAATAGTCCAAGGACCGAGTAAGTACCTCCGGCGGGAGTTTGCGAACCAGGAGAAGGCTTGTTCGGGGAAGCGCCGGTGCTGGTTCTCTGCTGGTCGAAATACTCCGACTGGCGACATTTCAAGGAGAGCCTCTTCGTCGACGAGCTCGGACTCGGAGCGAAGCCGAAGGTGTTGGTGCTGAAAACCCTACCTCTACTGGAGAGCTGCGAAGAGAGTAACTGGCTAGGGCTTTTGTGAGGGTTTTGTGCAGTCGCAGGGGAAGATAGCGAGTGTAGTTTCAGCATCCTGAACACTCTCCCTCTCTCTCTCTTCCCTCGTCTCCCTGCAACTCTGTCTCTTCCCCTATATTATGTTTAAGGAGAAAATTGGGAAATTTGGAAAAATAACCAAATTTTAGATCTCATATAGAATTATAACCACAATTTTAATTTTATGATAATTATAACCAAAACTTGATGTAAAACTATTAATATACTCTTAATACTAGGGTTTCTCATAACAACCACAACACAACCTTTAAACTACCTTAAAATGTTGAGGATTACCGCAGATTGAGGCCACTGAATTAACTTTCTCTTTAATTAGCAAGACAACCTATGAGAATGTTCTTCAGAAGGTACTAATTCCGTAGCTAATTATTATTTTTGTAATTAGATACTTTGATTTAGTGTTTCACTGACTAAATTGCATACATTCCAATATATTTTTCCAATGGATGAAGAAAGAATACGAAATTGCATATGCAAAGTGAATAGTGAAAACAAAAAAGTGATGAAGATTAATTTCTCATTTTAGGATAGTTTAAAGGTTTGTTTTGGTTGTTGTGAGAAACCCTAATGTTAAGGGTATATTAGTACTTTTACATTAAGTTTTGGTTATAATTATCATAAAATTAATATGGTGGCTATAATTCTATATGGGGTCTAAAATTTGGTTATTTTTCCAAATTTCCCGAGAAAATTGTAGCACTGGCTCGTTAATTTTAACTCAATAAGCGTTGGTCTTTTAACTAAAAAAGGAAAATTGTAGCACTAGTTTTTTAATTTTACCCAATTGAAGCGATAGTCTTTTAACTAAAAATTCGTAATTATTAATCTCTTAACTTATCAACATATACACCTATGGTCTTTTTTGTAAATTCCGTCGGAACTTCAATCAAAATTAGTCATGGTGGAATGACATTGTTACAATTTAGTTAAATTTGAGTGACCATTTCTCCAATTAGATTAAGGTTAAAGGATTATTGCTCCAATTGAGTTAAAGTTAAGAGACAATTTCTATTATTTTCTTATTTTTGTTTTTCATATTTGCCTCTTGATTCAACCTCATGTGTGTAGCATGTACCTTCTTTTGACATAAGTTCTGACAGAGTTAACGTAAAGAATCATAGTTGCACGTTTGATGAGTTAAATGAGCTATTTCAATCATTGCTCTAGTTCAGTTATAATTAGGGACCATTGTTACAATTTTTCTGTTTTAAAACAATGGTGGGCCGGATTTTAGGCAGGTTGCTGACGTTTTATTTTTAAATTTCGGCCCAAGATGATTAACTAGTGGGCTGGTTGATAATGGCATGCCATGTCGACACATAAGGAGGGGAAAAGGCGCGTGTTGTCTAATTTGCAGCCACACGCGAGACGTCAGTGTAGCAACGCGACGCGACTCTCCCACTCTCAAAGCCGCTTGCAGCCTGCAAGGTCTCGGAGCTTTTGTTTTTCATGTCAAATGTCGTCGCTTTGTTGCTCTGGACTCGCACTGCAATGGAGGCACAGGAGCGTCCGCTTCTTTCTTTTTCTTCGCTCCAACACAAGGACTAGTTGCAGTCGCAGCAGTATTACGTTCGTGCCCAGAGTCACTTCATCTTCAACCAACGACGACGCCGTCTCAGCCCCCAAACCACCGCAGGTACCCTCTCTCTCTTGAATTTCCTGGAAAATCTGACTGCATTTTTTTTTTATTGATGGTGTTTTGGGATTGGTATGGCAGTTGGGTTATGATCCTTCCGAAGACTTATTCGGGCTCGAGGCCAATTCAAAGCCGAGGTTTGTAAATTTGTAAAATTTCCACCTCATATAATTCCATTTGTTTATAGTATCTCACTCTTATTTCATAATTAAAAGACGATATTCTATTTTAATCTAATCTAAACTACGGAGGGTAACACGATCCGGCCCATCTTGGACACATAAAATAAAATTTCAACATTGACCCTTGGTGTATCGGGTCGTGTTGCTGGCACACCTGCTCACTGGAAAATTTCTCGGTAGATAGGGGCACATCCGTTCTAGCTAACGTGGCTGCGCGCACTGTCTGCTTAGATTATGTCTAAGTTGGCACTTAGACTTAATAAATGTATCTTAGTTTCAGGAATGTTAGTTTGGGTGCTCGCAAACCAAGGTCGTGGTTTGGTCCAAATGGGCAGTATATCAGGGAGCTGCCTTGCCCGAGTTGCCGGGGAAGGGGATATACTCCTTGTTCGGACTGTGGTATAGAAAGGTCCAGATCAGATTGTTCACAGTGTGTTGGGAAGGTTTGTGCTTTTTCTCAAGCTTGTTGTGAAGAGTTGCTTATAGATAAGATATGGATAGAATACGCATTTCATAATGTGCTATTTTGCTGTTAATTATCGATTCGGACATTATTGTTCTTGAATCTATTATCTTTCGTTTGCTTCGGTTAGATGATTAAGAATGTGCTATAGCTATGGATAGAATAAAGCATAAGGCATTGATTTTCAAGGGAAACTCGACGCGTTAACCTTTCACTTATCGTAACAGGGCATAATGACTTGTCGTCAGTGTTCGGGAGAGTGTGTCATATGGGAAGAGTCGATTGATGAACGACCATGGGAGAAAGCCCGCTCAATGTAACTTCTTAGCCTTCCTACTTTATCTTGCACTCTTGGTTTGTTTTCCATATTCTATATTTTCTGCCGTGCTGTTCCTTGTATTTAGTACCTAGTTTATAACAATTTAATCACTGCCTTTTTTATCTGGTCATTTTAGTTAGACTTTAGTTTCGGAAATGATGTCTTAAACCGAAAGATTGACATGATCACCGAAGCAAGTATTTCTACCTAAATTTTGCTTCGTATTTATTTTCAAGTATTTTCTTCTGTTTAGCTTTTACATGTCAAGTATTTTGAGTTCCTTCATGATGCAGTGTAATTTTGGATTTCTTATTTTAACTTTTCCCGCTCCCAGTTCTCCGCTCAGAGTGAAGGAAGATGATGAAGTTGACAATTTAGACATAAAGCTAGTAAAGAGAAAATCGAAGCGAGTGTACCAATCACCACCACCTGAAGTTGGACTGAAGATCAGCCGGTCTCTAAAAGTTAGTTTATCCGCTTCAACCTTACCAGAAATGTTGCATGTAAATTGGATGACATGAATACGTGATCTTTCACGTATTAATTGCAACCTAGAGCTATAACTATATATGATACCTGCAATTTTTAGCTATCAGAACTCTACAGACGCTTGTTATTGTTATTGGCTTGATGCTCGGTTTTGCAATTGGTATATTAGTTCATAAACTGTTACTTAATAGAGGACACGGCATAAATATTGAGTTCCATATCATGAATTTAATCTTCTTTGTCTAGTTGGATGATTGCAGAGTCTGAATGCCAAAACCGGTCTATTTAGTAAGAGAATGAAGATCATCCATCGCGATCCTATGCTTCATGCTCAAAGAGTGGCTGCAATTAAGGTCCAGATTTTAAGATTAAGTACTTTTGGGAACTTCCAATATTTAACTTTGATGAATTTTGTGCTCAAACATTCATTTCGAACTTCAAAATAAAGAGGATTTAATTGCATTGGTTTTATATGTATTGCAGAAAGCCAAAGGAACTGCTGCAGCAAGAAAGCATACTTCGGAGGCTTTAAAAGCTTTCTTTAGTGACCCAGAAAACCGTCGCAAAAGGAGCATTTCCATGACGGGTAAGTTCTCATACTCCATTGTAGATTTACTGTTGGTAGTTTGTCACTGAATCTGCATACTAGGATTACATCCACTGTTTAGTACAGGCACATTTTGTAACCTTATTTTCCATCTGTTCTATTGCCTTCTTCCGCAGAATGCGGGAATGTAAGCGTATGCAACAGGCTTTGACTGGAATCTGTTTCCCTTCTGCGATGCAGGAGTAAAATTTTACTGCCGAAACTGCGGACGCGAGGGGCATAGAAGACACTACTGTCCAGAATTAAAGGGTGGTTTGATAAATAGACAGTTCACCTGTGGCGTTTGCGGCGAAAAGGGCCATAACAGAAGAACCTGTCCAAAGTCGAGGTTGATGAGCAGTCACAAAAGCGGGGTTAGAAGACATCACCACTGCAAGATATGTGGTCAAAGAGGCCATAATCGCAGGACATGCCCCAAACTTATTGGGGCGAAGGTCAAGCTTGGCAGCAGAAGAACATACAAGTGCAGGATGTGCCAAGAGAATGGGCATAATAGTAGGACATGTCCTAATAGATTTGTATCTTCCTGAAAACATTGTTCACCATTCAGAAGAAATTAAAGCAATTAACGTTGTGCCTTTCCCAGAAAAAAATCCACAATGAAATACTATGAAACATGCCAATGCGAGACGTGGGTTGTATCAGTTTGTCAAGATCATCTTCTTGTAAATTAGTGGAAATTAAGTAGTCTAGAATATCGTCTCACACTCATGATGGTATTTAATGTTAAGCTGATGCTCTGCATCACTTAAGAGCTTGTTTGAATGTGTTTTTAAAATGACTGAAAGTGTTTTTAGTGAAAATGTTTTTGAAACTAATCCTTAGTAAAAATCAAAGTGAATCCTGAAAAAGCACTTTAAGTGCTTCATGTAAGAAGCATATATCTGATGCTTCTTCCAAAAGGCACTTAAAGTGCTTTTAGAACCCAAAATCAATTTCATCAAAAACGATTTTAGTCATTTTAAAAGCACATCCAAACGAGTCATAAGATTACTTGGATAGGACCAACCTAGTCCCAAGTGGTTTTGAATATACAAATTGGGCCAAGTAAGCACAAGGCTCATGTCACTTATTGCGTCTATAAATTTATAAAATAAGGAAAATGAGATTCAAGCACTTATTTTATTTCTTATAGATCTTTGTTAATTTTTATGCATTTAATTTCTTCAATTTATTCGATTGGTAGAAAATTGAGAAGGATGTGTGAAAAGTAAAAATGAGTATTTGTAGCTACTTTGTACTACGGTCTAATAATGTTATTCTTCACTCGTAAGTGAGAGGTCTTATGTTTTGAACCTTATTATTATTAGTCCCTTATGAAGCTAAACATTTTTGTTAACAAAAAAAAAAATGTATTTGTATGGTGGTATCCTAAACACAATACCTAAAAAGAACAAAGCGTCCTACGAAACGACGTCGCGGGGCATAGAAAAAGGTCAAGGTCGGTTGTCTCATCAATAAATACGCCGTCGTTTAAACAAGAGCTTCCCCTACCCCCAATTTGCACCCAAAAAATCCACTCTCCTCACCTTCCTGCACTTTGTGATCGAACACGAACTCCGCCATGGCTATGCAGAGCGGAATAGGGGTTTCCAAGATCCTGATCTTAGCTGGGGCAGGTACTTATCCCTCGCCCGTATTCTGTGTTTTTCTTACTGGGTCTGTTTGGTTGCGGAGTTAGCTGTATTCGATCTGAGTGATTGGTTGTTCTCCGCGCAGGGTATACTGGCACCATCCTTCTTAAGAACGGTAAATTATCCGAGCTGCTCGGTGAACTTCAGGTACTGTTTTTATCTTGTTTGTTTTCTGCTTATTTAGTGGTAAAATCAAATTTATGATCTTTTTTTAAATGTTTATTTGTCATTGTTTACTTGGGTCGGAGTGGATTGGTGTTGGGGATAAGGGGTTTGATCGTTTTGGTAATTTTGTTTGTTTATTTGGGAGTTCGTGTTTGGTTGCTGATAAAATTTGATGGATTTTGGCGTTTGTTTGTGGTTTGGTGGCAGTCATTGTTGAATGGATCCGGGGAACACGCAGACGGTGACTATGATTCCCTCACAGCACAGGTATTGTGGGAATTGGTGTAAGTTAGTATGGAATGATGTTTTCTTGTGTCTAATTTGTTCGTATGGTTATGAAGTTTCCTGTTTGATTATCTTTTAGATTAGCCGAATGACAGCTGAGATCAGGCAAATTGGCTCGTCGCGTGGCGGGGGAACGGTTTTTGTGAATGGGAACGGTAGCCAAATTGGTATCTCACTTTTCTCGCTGGTGCTTCTAATAAATTCTTCAGTTGCTTTGTGTTTTCTTCCTTCTGTGTATTCAAACTTAATTAATGCATGGCCATGCCCCTTATTTTGGGTTCAAGTTGCTACAACTATTCGTATATGCGTTATGCAGTTCATAATACAAAAGAAACAATTTCGAAGTGGTTCTCTTTTTCCTTTTCATTGAAATTCTTGTTTTTCTTTTCAGGTAATATGACATCACTAATAATGCCAGCAGCTACCTTGGGAGCAGTGGGTTATGGATACATGTGGTGGAAGGTATGCAGATTATATGGATATGTTTATATTATTTCTTCAGTCATTTCCTTGAGTTATTTTTTTCTTGAGTAAACTAATATTTTTCTCTTCGCAAATGGTTAGGGTCTAAAATTCTCAGATATGATGTATGTGACAAAGCGTGGTATGGCTACTGCTGTTGAGAACTTGACTAAAAATCTGGATAACGTGAAGGAGGCTGTTGCTGTAAGTTTTCTGTTGTCTGTGACAAAAAAGAAAATCCTATGTTGTGTGAAGTTGTATTAAGGAGATCATAGTTGTTCCCAAATCAACTTGGCTTGCAGAACTCATATATATATATATATATATATATATATATATATATATTAATGGATACAATTCAACTGTATTTAATTTTCTTATGCTGGACAGAAAGCAAAGAAGCACCTGACGCAGAGGATTCAGCATGTGGATGACAAAATGGCGGAGCAAAATGAGCTCTCAAGGTCAATTAAGGAAGATGTATGTCCTTTACTGCATATTGAACCCTTAACTCATAGATTTAAAAAAATACATATTAATTTTCATGTTTGAATGAGGCTGATTCTTGTTAGATTTCCACAAGTAGTGAGCAAGCAATAACTTTTGATATGATCAGTGTTGATTTATAGAGAATAATTTTTCACAGATGGTTTTTGGGGGTGTATTTAGCTATTCGCTATCCATAGTGTGATGCGTGATGTCTTAACTGTACACATTTCAGTATTTAACAAGCCCTATCCAATTTAACCTTAGATGTATGGTATTTGTACTTTCTTTAGTATCATATGGATATTTTCTGATCAGTAATATCATATGGCATTCTTTTTATTACTGTACATTAGATATATATATTATACTTTTTTGTTAACGTCATCTCTATATTTGTTTACAACTTGTGAAACAGGTTGCTGGAGTGCAACATTCTCTTACTGATATTGACTATGACTTGAGTAGATTGCAGAGCATGGTTTCTGGTTTGGTGAGTTCTCCTTCGAGATTATGTTGGTTTAGGTCAATTTTTTACCTCTCCTTTTTAAGCACACACGTTTTCATTTTCCCTCTCTTCATGATGCACACACATTTTTCTTTTCCCTTATGTACTCGTTGTCCTTTACATATCTATTTCTCTATCAGGCACACATTATATTTGAATTAGTAGTAACTTGTTTTCCGTTTCCCATTCTCAGGATCATAAGATGGGTTCTCTTGAACAAAAGCAGGTAAAACAGCTTTACTTCTAGTGGAATAGTTGAGCCATGATTAATTGATGAGAAATTATAGAATTTGTTTTTTAGGGATGACATGCTTGATCTTAATTTTTATTGTGCATAACCTGGCTCTTTCTTCATCTTTAAAACTGATACTAACGAGTTGTAAGTCAAATTTGTTTTCACTTTGGAGAACTTTGAGTGGTTCTTGCATTTAGTTCAGTACATACGTCACCCATTTGTCTGCTTGAGGTCGTACTTACAGTCTTACATAAATATGTTGTGCAGGATCTTGCAAATCTTGGTGTTATCTACCTGGTCAATTTTGTCGATGGAAAAAAAGTTGAAATGCCTAAAACTCTGCAGGTTTGTACCCATTCATGGATTTATAATATCTTTTGACTATAAGAAAATGAAAAAATAAATTAAAATTGTGTTCAGTGTATCAAAGTTACCTTTAATTAGTAAGATCATATCGTAGTCAAAGTTAATGTGGCAACGGGAACATCTGATATTGTTGATCTACCTGTTATCAATTTCAAAGCAGCATAGTGACTGCAAAGTTACTTTTTTCGTGCTGCCCTTTATCTTTTACTGTGGTCCTGTACTTAATTAGTAATACCACCTGGATGGTGTAATTTTTCCACTTGCAGAAGCAACTTGAAAACTCTGGGAAGTCACGTGGTCGTTTACTCTCATATTCAGATACTTCAGGCCTGATGGTTTGTTTTTGAGAATCCCTTTTCTTCTGGTTGTTGATTATATGCTAGTTGGAAATATTGCAGAGGACTTGATATTTATTTGTTATTATTATTTGTGGTTGATAAAAGCGTGTAATAATGTAAGGCGGTTGATCCCTTTGTTTTCCTGAAAAACAGAGAGTAACCTATGGCAATTAAATGCCAAATTAGTGCATTTACGAAGCAAGATGCTTTAGTTTTGCATTCTCTTTGTTTCCATTTCATTTTACACCACAACTTTGGGAGCGAGGAAAGAGGTCAAATATGGCTTCCTTTCAAGCTATTCCCAAGTAGCTACTGAAAGTCATAGGTCTTTCAGCTTTTCCCGTTTCCTGCAAAATGTCTTTAGTTTAAATTGGAGGATGAGTTGGTCATGTTGTTTTATTTGGCTTGAAAAATGACATTACCATGTAAGCCACTGGAATCTTGATAGCTAAAGCATTAATATCTGCTACTTAATTGTAATTCGTTCCACTTTCTTGCAGGGTCTTAAAGAAATTGCGGACTCTCTGTCTGAAACATTAAATCCATCAACTGATGCTATTGTGAAAGATGATACTGAAATGACAGGAGAGTATCAGAAGAATAACCTAATAAGGTTTGAATAAAAACTCTATTATCTAGTATTTGCATCATTCTTGAACAGTGTAATGGCTATCAGTCTGTTTGTATCCATATCTGATGCCTTCGACTGAGATTACCAAGCAATATTAGCCATACTTATTTTGGACTTAGCTCTTTTTAGTTTCTCGTATCTGTGGGGGAGAGAACTGCATTTTATTCTTTTTCGTGTGTTTAATTTTAACTGCTGTGAACTATCTTGGGTGGCCGTTGGTAATTAACATTTAGTTTGAGACAATATCATGTTACCTGAGGGCTGATTGTAGATATTGATTTAGGATTCAATCCCGCCTTGTATCTATAAGGTAGCTAGAGCCTAGATTAATGATCTGGGGCAGTCCTATGGATAGAGTGCATGCATCCTGTTGATATTCATAGGTCTCAGTTTCAGAACTGACATGCATGAACTTTATCCTGTTGAGCGTCGATTGATATTCTTCCGTTGTATGCTATTTTTGCAGGTCAGTGTCAACCAGGTGTTGATTGCAATATTCTAAAGAAGATGGCTGCGTCGCCATGTTTTAATGTTATGTAGTCATAACTCATGAGAGACAACTAGGTTTATTTGGTCCAGTTGTCCAAGTTTGATGTACAAAATCTCAGCAACCGCGGAGTTGTTTTACATTTATGTATTTAGATGTTTTATTTCTGAAGTTTCGGATCACGGAGAGATGAAGTAAATATTACAGTGGAGCTTAGTAGCCTTATTTTGTTGGCTTAAATGAAAGCATAGTGTTCGAGTACAAATTTCGGGTTCTTTCGGTGTCGCCGCAATGCAGTTGCTTAGTTCATATTAGTGTTACTTTCAAAATCTCGATTTGTCCTTATTTTTCTACTGATTTGAAAAATTAGGACTCACTTGTATTCACCTCAACCCTTGTTCTCTCCCTCTGATTCATCTAATGTCTTTTCAATCGTGCAAGGTGCTTGCCCTCCGTTAATTGCATTGTTCTGTGCACCCGAGATCTCGAGTTTGAATCTCTACTCCCTCAATATCGTGACATATGTAGCCACAACTTCCAATTCGAAAAATCTCTAAACCCACATTTTAGTGGCTGAAGAAGAGCTGTCACGTAACTGGAATTAATTAAGTTGCATGATCACGTCGAATCCTTATGAAAATGAATCCAGAACAAAATCGCGCTAAAGCTAGGGCGTCACCCGTAAGTGGCGCGCTGTGTGGCCTGAGCACAGTGATAAGTGAGCAAGGGTCGCTGTATCTCCATCGGCACCCGGATGCAGTGTTAAATGAGCAAGGGGGCCATAGAAACTTCTTTTCGAACGACTCCACTCAAAGTTGTTTGGGAGCATATGCTCCTATCAACTTTACCCGGGACACACAAAAGAAGTACTTTGATCCTATTAGACGGGGGAGGGTGAAGAAGCTAGGACAGAAGGGTAGAGTTCAAGAGAGCAAAATGCGTTTAGGAACGTGGAATATAGGAACCTTAACGGGAAAATCTATGGAAGTAGTGGAAGTTATGGTGAGGAGAAGGATAAATATTATGTGCCTACAAGAAACTAAGTGGGTTGGTAGTAAGGCAAAGGATCTAGAAAACTCAGGGTTTAAACTTTGGTATTCGGGCACAAATAGAACGAGAAACGGTGTTGGCATCATCGTGGACAAGACCTTGGTACAAGATGTTGTAGATGTCAAGAGGGTAGGAGATAGAATCATGGCAATCAAGATTGTAATAGGACAAGAACTTATCAATGTGATTAGTGCGTACGCACCTCAAGTAGGGTTGGATACGAGTTCGAAGGAGAAATTTTGGGAAGATCTTGGAGACTTGGTGCAAGGAATTGCTCAGACGGAGAAGTTATTTATAGGAGGAGATTTAAATGGACACGTGGGCAGGGAGACAGGCAACTATGGAGGTTTTCATGGTGGCCATGGTTTTGGGGAGAGAAACGAGGATGGGGAAGCTATCTTGGATTTTGCAATGGCATATGATCTCTTCTTAGCCAACACCTTCTTTAAGAAGAGAGAAGAACATGTGATCACCTACAAGAGTGGGTCGTCAAAAACACAAATAGATTTTCTTCTAATGAGGAAAGGGGATCGTATAACTTGTAAGGATTGCAAAGTTATACCAGGAGAGAGCGTGGCTAATCAACATCGCTTGTTGGTGATGGATGTACATATCAAAAGAGTAAGACAAAAGAACAAGACTTGGAAGTGCCCAAGGACTAGATGGTGGAATCTAAAAGAAGAAAAACAAGTCATTTTCAAAGAGAAGGTAATCACCCAATGTGTGTGGGATAGAGAGGGGGAAGCTAGCCAAATGTGGGATTCCATGGCTAGTTGTATCCGAAAAGTAGCAAAAGAGGTATTAGGAGAGTCCAAGGGCTTTGCCCCACACCAAAAGGAATCTTGGTGGTGGAATGAGGAGGTACAAACAAAGGTGAAGGCTAAGAAGGAATGTTGTAAAGCCTTATACAAGGAGAGGACCGATGAAAATGGTGAAAAGTATAGAAAAGCGAAGCAAGAGGCGAAAAAAGCTGTCAGAGAAGCTAAGTTAGCGGCTTACGACGATATGTATAAACGACTAGATACCAAAGAAGGAGAGTTGGATATCTATAAACTATCTAAAGCAAGGGAAAAGAAGACAAGGGACCTAAACCAAGTGAGGTGCATCAAGGATGAGGATGGAAAGGTTCTTGCTACAGAGAACGCGGTTAAAGACAGATGGAGAGGTTATTTTCATAACCTTTTCAATGAAGGACATGAAATGAGTGATTCTTTAGGGGAGTTGAGTAACTCAGAAGAGTGTAGAAACTACTCTTTTTATCGTCGAATCCGGAAGGAAGAAGTGGTTGTAGCTTTGAAGAAGATGAAGCATAAAAAAAAAATAGGCCCAGACAATATACCAATCGAAGTGTGGAAACTTTTGGGAGAGACAGGTATAACATGGCTCACTGACCTTTTCAATAGGATTTTGAAAACGAAGAAGATGCCAAATGAGTGGCGAACGAGCACTTTGGTGCCTATCTACAAGAACAAGGGCGACGTACAAAATTGCATGAACTATAGGGGTATTAAGCTAATGAGTCATACAATGAAGCTCTGGGAGAGAGTCATTGAGCATAGATTGAGGCAAGAGACACGGGTTTCGGACAACCAATTCGGGTTCATGCCAGGGCGCTCAACCATGGAGGCAATCCATCTCTTACGAAGATTGATGGAAAGATATAGAGATGGGAAAAAGGATTTACACATGGTCTTTATAGATTTGGAAAAAGCGTATGATAGGGTCCCAAGAGACATTCTTTGGAGGATTTTAGAGAAGAAAGGAGTACGAGTAGCATATATCCAAGCTATAAAGGATATGTATGAAGGAGCAAAGACTGCCGTAAGAACTCATGAAGGACAAACCGAAAGCTTTCCCATAACTGTAGGATTACATCAAGGCTCATCCTTAAGTCCTTACCTTTTTGCGTTGGTAATGGATGAGTTAACAGGACATATTCAAGATGATATTCCTTGGTGTATGCTTTTCGCAGACGATATAGTGTTGATAGATGAAACTCAGGAAGGGGTAAATGCAAAGCTTAACCTTTGGAGAGAAGTGTTGGAATCTAAAGGTCTTCGCCTAAGCCGATCAAAGACAGAATATATGGAGTGCAAGTTCAGTGCAAATGGAGGCCAAAACGAGTTAGGGGTGAGGATCGGAGATCAAGAAATACCAAAAAGCGACCGTTTTCGTTACCTAGGATCTATCTTGCAAAAGAACGGAGAATTAGATGGAGATCTCAACCATAGAATACAAGCTGGATGGATGAAGTGGAAGAGTGCATCCGGCGTGTTGTGTGACCGCCGTATGCCATTGAAGCTCAAGGGAAAATTTTATAGGACGGCAATAAGGCCGGCGATGCTGTATGGCACAGAATGTTGGGCGGTGAAACATCAACACGTACACAAAATGGGTGTAGCGGAGATGAGGATGCTTCGTTGGATGTGTGGGCACACGAGAAAGGATAAGATTAGGAATGAGGATATCCGGGGTAAAGTAGGAGTAGCCGAAATTGAAGGAAAGATGAGAGAAAATCGGTTACGGTGGTTTGGACATGTGCAAAGAAGGCCTACTGACGCTCCGATTAGAAGATGCGACTATGGGACAGAGGTTCAGGGCCGAAGGGGTAGAGGAAGACCTAGGAAAACTTTGGAAGAGACTCTAAGAAAAGACTTAGAGTACTTGGATCTAACGAAGGACATGACACAGGATCGAGCACAATGGCGTTCTAAGATTCATATAGCCGATCCCACTCAGTGACTTGGATTTTCCAAGTCTCCAACCGAGAAGTTTTCCTCACTCGGGAAATTAAGGAAACACTACCCCAACCTACATGCTCCACTCAGAAAGCTTCAACATACAAGCTTCAACAAAAGAAAATTCAAAGAACTTAGCGAAGAAGGCTTTGGTGTATTTAACACAATACGTTGAAATGAAGGAAAGCTTATTTATTGATATCCCCGATCAGCTACAAATATGTACATATACATGAGTCAAAATAAACACACAAGACGGAGCCTTCACAAAGGTTGCTTAGGAGAAGTCTCAGCAGTCGGTAGAGCCCCAGAAAGAGAAGGCACCGGAGGGGGATCATTTGGAGCCTCAGTACTGGACAAAACCCTAGAAGGAGGAGGCATCAGAGGTTGATCATTCGGAGCTTCATTACGCGGTACAGCCCCAGAAGACGAAGGCAATAAATGCCTTTGGAACAAACCCACAAATCTCTGATGATCAAGTAAAACCTGACCATCAGTTTCCTTCATCTGGTCAAGCTTCATCTTCATGTTTGTAGCATAGTCATGTGCGAGCCGGTGCAACTGTTTATTCTCATGCTTGAGCCCTCTAATCTCCTGTTTGAGACTCATCACTTCAGCCGCCAAGGATTCAACTTGGCGGGTTCGAGCAAATAGGCGTTGGGCCATATTAGACACAGAACCTGCACACTGAACACTGAGAGCCAGCGAATCCTTAACAGCTAACTCATCAGACCGTTTGGAAAGTAGTCTGTTATCTTTGGGAGTGAGAAGGTTCCTGGCCACCACCGCAGCGGTCATATCATTCTTCATCACGGAATCCCCAACGGTAAGAGGACCAGTAGGGGAGACGAAGGATGGGCGCCATATGTTGTCTGGAGAAGGCGGGGCTGCCTCTTCAACAAGGTTCAAGTCAAAACGACGGTCGGAGGGGCTAGACATTTTCAAAGGTGTTGAAGAGAGAAGAGGTCGGACAAATCAAGATCTTAGAAGTGCAAGAATGAAGCTTCTACTGGTGGAGATTCAAGTGTGCTTTGGAACTTAATGTCAGCCTCTATAAAAATCTGCACTCGACGGAGCTTCAGAAATCGAAGAGGCGCCTGCTCAGAAATCGAAGAGGCGTTTGCTTTCTCAAAAGCTGGGCTGCTTAGAGATCACGAGGGTTGATCTCAGAAATCGAAGAGGCATTTGCTTTCTCAAAAGTTGGGCTGCTCAAAGACCACGAAGGCCGATCTCAGAAATCGAAGAGGCGCTCGCTTTCTCAAAAGCTGGGCTCCCTAGAGACCACGAGGGCCGATCTCAGAAATCGAAGAGGCACCTACTTTTCCAGCCTTGTCAGCACCCGTCACACGCACACTCAGCTTTGCAGAAATTATGGGCATTCTGTCGAAGACTTCTGGGGAAGTAGAAAACACATGAATCTTACTGTTCAATCACCCACTTCCCACACGCAACAATAGCTCATGGGTACCACAGATAACTTTGCCAAAGTTCTCTGCCAAAGTTGAGCACGTGAAGCTTGCAGCTCCCACTACATCGCTCTGACCAAGAAGGGTAAAAGAATAGCAAAGAAACAGCACTAACAAAGTTTAGACCCATAAATTTTGAAGGTCTAGCTACCATATTATTACCCATAAGGGTAAAGGAACAGTACCACTGCTGGATAATTGGAAAGTCCCTGTGTGTCAACCTCTGTGCTTCGTGGCAAGGTAGACTAGCAAACATGCCCAACCTTTACTCACATTCGAGAAAACACTCCCAATAAGATTGCTTGCTCCAAAATCGAAGAGGCACCGTCCTCCGAATCTCGAGAGCCAGACTCCCAACATGACTACTTTCTTAAAAATCGAAGAGAGGGTAAAGGAACAGTACCATTGCTGGATAATTGGAAAGTCTCTGTGTGTCAACCTTTGTGCTTCGTGGCAAGGTAGACTAGCAAACATGCCCAACCTTTACTCACATTCGAGAAAACACTCCCAACAAGATTGCTTGCTCCAAAATCGAAGAGGCACCGCCCTTCGAATCTCGAGAGCCAGACTCCCAACGTGATTACTTTCTAAAAAATCGAAGAGACACTGCTCCCCGAATCTTCGAGAGCCAGACCCCCAGCATGATTGCTTTCTCAAAAATCGATGAGGCATCGTTCTCCGAATCAATCGAAGAGGCGCTCGCTTTCTCAAAAGCTGGGCTGCTCAGAGACCACGAGGGCCGATCTCAGAAATCGAAGAGGCACCTACTTTTCTAGCCTTGTCAGCACCTGTCACACGCACACTCAGCTTTGCAGAAATTATGGGCATTCTGTCGAAGACTTCTGGTGAAGTAGAAAGCACATGAATCTTACTGTTCAATCACCCACTTCCCACACGCAACAATAGCTCATGGGTACCACAGATAACTTTGCCAAAGTTCTCTGCCAAAGTTGAGCACGTGAAGCTTGCAGCTCCCACTACATCGCTCTGACCAAGAAAGGTAAAAGAATAGCAAAGAAACAGCACTAACAAAGTTTAGACACATAAATGTTGAAGGTCTAGCTACCATATTATTACCCACAAGGGTAAAGGAACAGTACCACTGCTGGATAATTGGAAAGTCCTTGTGTGTCAACCTCTGTGCTTCGTGGCAAGGTAGACTAGCAAACATGCCCAACCTTTACTCACTTTCGAGAAAACACTCCCAACAAGATTGCTTGCTCCAAAATCGAAGAGGCACCGTCCTCCGAATCTCGAGAGCCAGACTCCCAACATGACTACTTTCTCAAAAGCGAAGAGAGGGTAAAGGAACAGTACCATTGCAACTGGCAGCTCCCACTACCGTGCTATGACCAAGCAGGGTAAAGGAATAGCATTACTACTTGTTGTTAGGGAGACTCCTATATATGTCGACCTCCATCCCCAACGGACAGGCAGACCTGCAAAAATGCTCAACCCTTCATGATATCTGAGAGGGCACTCCCAACGAAGCCTTTCGAAATATTCAGCTTTCTTTCCCCCCGATAATACCTCTGCAAACAAGCTATACTAGAGCAAGAATATCTCATATCATCAGGGTTAAAAGCAAGAGTATCTCATATCATGCTTTTTCCCTGTCTTTTCCTTTGGCCTTGTTTTTACCTGCAAGACAAGGAGAAAGAGAACAATCAGTCAGCACTTGGAATCAAGCTTCCAGCCAGGAACTGACTGCCTGGAACCCCTTACCTGATTACTTACCTGGCATTGCTCTCGAGTACTCATCTTCAACATCTTATGTTTCCAGGGAAGATTCTGCATCTGCTTGAGGAACAGATAGGGCAAGTGCGAAGGATACAAGGAAGCATGTGGAGACAAGCGTAACAGCACACGTGCCGATACACCCATTACTCTGTCAAAAGCAAAAGTATCCCATATCAGTAGGGTGGAACGTACTCTAGATTTGATGGACTTGTTTTGACCCTCAAATTCTTCAGTCGGCCTTATACTCTGGAGGAAACCAGAAAACCCTCCAGCTCAGTTCAAGAATAAGCCTGTGGAAAGTTACTTCTTCAAAAGCAAAAGTATCTCATATCATCTCTTCTCATTTTTCTTCTCTTTATCCTTCATGCTGCTGCAAGATGGGGAGAAGGTGAACAATCAGTCGGAGCTCTGATTGCTTACCTTGTCTGTCACCTCTTTCAGCAGACCCCCTAGCTCGGCGACTTGGGGGACTCCTACTACATGGTTTGTATCGCGCTTGACCAAGCCTGAGACTACAAGTAAGCTTCAAGTGAAATTGATACATTACCTTGTGCATCTCCACCAGTTAAAGATACCACCCCTGGATGGAGGAAGAGTACTTTCAGAGAAGATGCCACATCTACCTATGAGACAGATAAGGCAAGTCAAGACGACACCACACTCCGATACTTAGAAGTTTTGTGATTACGAGATCATTCTCCCACAATATTTCCTAATGTCATTTGTACAAAATCATTCACTTGTACTCACTAAAGGAGAGCTTGAACCTATGTACTTGTGTAAACCCTTCACAATTAATGAGAACTCTTCTATTCTGTGGACGTAGCCAATCTGGGTGAACCACGTACATCTTGTGTTTGCTTTCCTATCTCTATCCATTTATATACTTATCCACACTAATGACCGGAGCAATCTAGCGAAGATCACAAAAAGCGACCGTTTTCGCTACCTAGGATCTATCTTGCAAGAGAACGGAGAATTAGATGGAGATCTCAACCATAGAATACGAGCTGGATGGATGAAGTGTAAGAGTGCATCCGGCGTGTTGTGTGACCGTCGTAGGCCACTGAAGCTCAAGGGAAAATTTTATAGGACGGCAATAAGGCCAGCGATGTTGTATGGCACAGAATGTTGGGCGGTGAAGCATCAACACGTACACAAAATGGGTGTAGCGGAGATGAGGATGCTTCGTGGGATGTGTGGGCACACGAGAAAGGATAAGATTGGGAATGAGGATATCCGAGGTAAAGTAGGAGTAGCCGAAATTGTAGGAAAGATGAGAGAAAATCGGCTCCGATGATTTGGACATGTGCAAAGAAGGCCGACTGACGCTCCGGTTCGAAGATGTGACTACGGGACAGAGGTTCAGGGCCAAAGGGGTAGAGGAAGACCTAGGAAAACTTTGGAAGAGACTCTAAGAAAAGACTTAGAGTACTTGGATCTAACGGAGGACATGACACAAAACCGAGCGCAATGGCGTTCTAGGATTCATATAGCCGACCCCACTTAGTGGGAAAAGGCTTTGTTGTTGTTGTTGTTGTTGTTGCTTAGAGCAGTGTATCTAGTAGTATCTATCCTCTTCGACAATAATTCACATCTCTCTTCTCGTAAAATACGTTGGAGTTATAAAACTAAAAGTGGAGAAGAAGAAACAAAAGACGGAAATTAAAAGGCTTGCATTTATCTTTAATGTTCTTGGTGGGGTAATATTTAACCCAAACCCTATCTTACAGATCAAGGTAAACCACTAAAACTGATATCCCTTGTTATTTCTTTATATTCCCAGTGCCTCTGCATCATATGGAAAAATCCAGGGATTTATTAACACCAACTCCATCTAACAGTCAGAAGAAGCGAAATCGAAACGATCTAGCTGGAGTTTTATGAGTGATTTAACTAAAACTAAAGTTAAATTAGTTAAAGTCCGGGGAAGTAAACATGTTTAAGACACCATTCCAAAGGGGTTGGTCCCTGGAGTTGCACAAGGGCAGCAGGCTCTCCGCCTGTGACTCTAATGCGGGCAAAACGCAGTTGTTTGAAGAACACGTAAAGGGATTATTTCGCATTCCTTCGTACAAAGTCCGCTTAATATTGTCGCTGTTGTTCTGTTCCGGAAGAAGGTTTAAATCATTCTTCTCACTCTCTTCATTATCTCCATTTAAATTCTTTTCCACCAGCTCTTTAAATATTGAGGATTGAAGGAGGATGCCAAGTGCTGTTGGGGAAGGTGATGACTTGGGGCAGGGGCTAACGGGCATAGGAGGCTGCTGCTGCCTTGGGAAAATGTCGTGATTTTTTGAGGCGTCTTTGTCATCTACGGCGAAGGAGTTGGGTTGGAACATGGACATCTGTCTTCCTTCCTTTCTCAGAGGGACGCCATTTGAGGAAGTAGGCATGGGGAGAGGCTGATCCGGATTCGATTTCGGTTCCTGAGGGCCAAGAGAGTTGGCTCCTGGCCTCAGCCATCTGATGTATGTGCTCAAGTCAAAGTTGGTCACTGCGTTTATGCCTCTGTATTCTATCGCTGCAATATCATAAGCATGAGCAGCCTCTTCCTGGGTACCTAGATGGAATAAAAGAAGCCATATAAACCACTTCACACACCCATTGTACTTTGAAACAAATAGATTTAAAGGTCAGCCAACGATTTTAATGCTCATTTTTAGCCTCCTACACTCCTGTGAGTGCAGAAGAAGTATCAAATATTCAATTTAGACCATAGTGACAAAAAGGAGAGTGTGGAAATCGCTACCCTAGAGATCGGATTGAAACTCACCATAAGTGCCGAGGTAGAGGTACTTGTTTCCGAAAACTCTCCCTATCCTTGCTTCCCATCTCCCATTGTGATGGTGCCTGCAGTTCTCACAAGCGTTCAATCTTAGAAATTTTGAATGACTTGTTTAACTTAAGAGAAACAAAAGATTAAAATGGTAAAGAAATTAAGTAGTATTACCTTGCAACTCCTCTATATTTGGATACACCTCTTGAAAAGCCACTGCTCCTTCTGTAAACAGAAGAAAAAGGAGATTATTGACATGAAATTAGTATACAAAAAATGTTTACAGGAGGAGTGGTCATCAGGAGATGAATACTACCTTCTCAGAGAGGCTAAATATTCTTCTTTTGTTAAGGTGTTCATTATCTCAATTTCACTCTCATAATCAGGCACCTGAAAAGAAAAAGACATTGAATCAAAATTAACGACAGTCGCGTAGATCATTGCCTATAAATGGTGTGTCGTCGGAAAATCATACCGGAAAATTTGTAAAGGTTGATGTTCCCCAATACTTGAGTGCTGCCAAATCATAGGCTCTTGCAGCAGATTCTTCTTCATCATAAGCCCCTGTTGGATTTCCCTCAAAAATGTTTAGTTGCGCACTAAAATGTGGACCAAGATAATGATTAGAAGTTTATGTGAAACGATTTCTGCATTCATTTTCTCATTTAGCCTATCCTGTTTATTTGTCGTTTGAGTTTCTTTTGATTTATTTAATCTAAAGGCCAAACATATATAGCATTGATGTGATGGAGAGTAAAATGATGTGCAGAAATCACTTCCCTACTGTAAATCTGTGACTAGTCATGTAAGTACTTACCCAAATAAACTTGCTTTCCCTTCTTCCTTTGTGTTGGGTTCCAAGACCCTTTATCCCATAAATGAGCTTCATATCTTCCTGTCCATCGATGCCTGCATATATAAACTCCTCGATATCAAGCCTCATCATTTGACTAAAGCACAAATAATTGTCAGCATAAACACAACATATCAGACCGGCTGACTCCACGAAATCTGGAACTTCTCTTCACAGTTGTCGTCGTGGTAGTACTAGTAGGAGATTGATCAGCCTGAGCCTGCTGCTTTAGTCTTTGATCACCTTGCTGATCAGTGTTTCCTGGAGCAGGTGCAGCATCAACAGCAGACGAATCACGGCGCCTCCTTTTGACGCACTTGCTCACCAAAGCGTCAACTTCTATCGTGCACAACGGACGCCTCCTGGGGCTGATCAGTTCAGATTTTACAGCACTAGTAGCCAGATCCATCTCTCTATCTTGTTCTTTGTCAATACTAAACAACATAAAACAATTAGGTTTTCACTTTTCGAGTGTTCGCTGCTGGAAAACAGAATGCAAAGTGCTTATATGCATGTGCTTTTACTTGTTTTATGCTTACTTTGTCTTTTGAGTTGCGATGATTTCGGTGCCTTTTTGAGACAAGAAATGAGTGTCTGCATGCTAACAGAAACTCCGGCCGACTTCAGGCTCTGAAGGAGGCATCACTATTATTCTTTTTTCAAAACTCCAAGCGGATGATACAGAATTGACACTATTTAACCCTTTTATTTTTCTTGGATAGAAGATTAGTTAGACTAACTCTTCGGCATAATCTAGGTTCACAAATTAACTTAAAAATTTAAATTCACATGCTGAACACTAAGGCTGACTTTGTCTAAATTCAGATTGTGTGACAAAAAATATATATATTTTCGTGGCTTTATTGCCCTTTTTCTAGGAAGCATAACTTTGGCCAACAACTATTTTGCTCTGATATGACAGCCGGTCTTTGAGTTCATATCTCATGGATTCTTCAGAAAATATTGAACTATACGTATCCGCAGTGCAATTTTGTAATTAAGATCAGTCAGCATTCGTTGCTGCACCAAGGTTATACGCTCGATTCAGGGCCCCCTCCTTCATATTGCTTGTATAAAATAGAAATAAATTAATGTAGCTGGTGCATATCAAGGTATAATAAAAGTGGATCAAATTCTATGTTTTCACTGAGGGTATGAAGGGAATTTGAACCCTATATTTCCAAGAAATGGGAGCAAAGTAAAAAAAAAGTTATCTTAACACATAAATGGTGAAGTTTTGGAGGATCATAGTGGACAAGCAGTGGACGAGACAAGTAAATTCTGGCTTCTCCAAAAATGACAATATCCAAAGGGCATTAGGTTTTGTTTTGTGGGATAATTAGGGCATGGCCAAACCTGTCGCTTGTGTTGCTATACGACAACATATGATTCCCCGTTTGTTTGTTGTGGTTTTAGCTTAGGGTTCTTCGTCCATTATTTACTACTTTGTGTCTGATATGATTCACTTGTATTTTATGGCAAACGTGTCAATCGCCTATAGCTAGAATATTGTATGCAATTAAAATGTGTGGAGTTGCTTTCCACACCACGTTAATTCCTATGGAGATTTCGAATAACCCTTGTCCTTGTGATGATGCTTTGACGGACTGGATGTCAAATTGTTAATTAATCAATTCGCACTAATCATGATATATAGATCATATTATGCTGCGCGCATCTTTATGGATCGTTCCATTATAATTAGTATTGTTAACTCTAATGCTGCAATTAGCATCCACATGCAGTCCTAAATTAATTATTCGATCAGTTTGATTGGACAGGACCTTTACTGCTTTCTTCAATTTACATTAGATTTGAATTTAGGTGTATATCCCTCTCCCACTTCCATCTTTTTTCCTTCATTAGTTCCCCAATAAATTACCAAAAAGAGAATAAGAAAATAATTAGAAAGTGCAACAATGGCGACATATATGTACAGCTTCAGAATATCCTCTTTTTTCATATGTTTCGATCCTTTTTTTTGCGTTTGAATACAACACGTACTGCATCCAATGGTGTGCAAGTTCAGAAAAGAGGAAATTAATAACAAAAAAACTTAGCAGGGTTTGCCGACAACGCAGCTTAGAGCGCCGGAAAATTTTGTGAGCTTTGTGGCAAAGGTCCCTGGTTGGAAGGGCATCATGTCCAACTTTGCTGGGTTTTGGCTGGCTCTTGATCCAGATTCAACAAAGAAAGCTCCATTCATCATCAAATCTCCCTCAGATCTCCATTCCCAGTTCTTCCACTCTGACTCTGGTGTATGCTCCCTATGGGTCACCTATACAATTAAATCCAGAATTAATGACAGATTAAATATGAACGAACGTATTAGAGCATGTATAATAAACGGTTATATTTGGACTATATTTACCGATTACTTTTTCGATCGAGTTAGCACACGTTTTGGTAAAAACTAACATCCGCACTCGTGCATGAAGACACTTAACTGGGGCTAGTTAGTATTTACTAATTAATAAAAATTAATTCATGTAAACTGTATGTTACCTGTTTGGTGGCCTCGTTCACGGGAGCAATGAACCTGTTACCCTGGCTGATGATGGTAGGGTTCATGTTTCCTCCGATGGCATACATGATCCAGTGGTTGTAGTCGTTGTTCACCAGGTGGAAGAATCCGTACCGGACCCTCGGCATCCTCTGCACCAGTCCCCGACCAAAGTGGTTGAAGGCCAAAGTAATTTGCATGATTTTGTCTTGAGTGTGCGCGTTGTTGGCGCCAAACAACATCACCTGCGTGCATGCATGATTTTCAAATTCTGTACGCACCATTAATTATTAGGTTAATTAGTTTAAGGTTAAAGTAATTCCAATTTAAGTACATCATCGTGGTCAGTGAAGTGGGAGTTGGAGATGGTGATGGCGGTGGAAGCCATGACGGCATCGATGAGCCCATCTGCGCACCGGGACATGGACATGTGGTCGATCCAGACGTTGGAGGCACCAAAGAGGGAGATACCATCGCCGTCACTCTTGGTCCTCAAACCCATATGGTCGACGGAGTCCCTGATCATACCACCGGGTTTGGACACAATCATTTTGATGTGAAGGTTGGTGAGGATTACATTCTTCACAAACTGGAGGGTAATGCCACCACCCTCTTCTATCACAACATTGGCTCCTCTACCATCAATGGTCTTGTCACTGGTCACCATCAGCTCTTGCTGCAGCCTAATCACCATGCTTCTTGCGAAGATTATCCACAAAGGTCCTTTCTGAATCACGGCGTGGCGTAGGGTTCCGGGTTTGGGGTTTTGTACGTCATCATCTGTGCCCACAGTCACCACGTAAATGGGACCGTCCTTACCTCCGGTGGCCTTTTTACCAAAGCCTTGGGCGCAGCCTACAATCTTCTTTCGGTTATCGGCCCAATTAGGGTCACACCTCCAGCAGGCGTCAATTGGATTGGTCGCCATGCATGGACCATTATAACCCTTGTTACCCCTCAAGTTCCTTCTTGTGGTGTTTTCCTTGGACAAAAGCCTGCATATGTGTATATATGTCACTGATGACAAAACTGAAACATATACATACGTATATATAAATGTATGAAGTCCCATTTTTTGCCAGACTTATATTGTTAAGCAAACGTTATATATATATATATATATTGTCAAACTGTAAATCTGCATGCAATAATTAGACTTACTCGGCAACTCCAGTATTGAACTCCTCAGTGACTTGCTCAGGATTTTTATGGTAGCTTTCCATGGCCTCCTTTAAGGCTTCTTGGGCTCGTTCTTTCCAGTACGCATCTAAATCTAATACCGTACTATCTTCATTTGCAACATCGGTTGGACCATCATTACTCGAAACAAATACAGCAAAGGATAAGAAAAACAAACATAGAAAGAAATAGGACGAGTTAAACATTGCTGCCATTGTCGTTGGTACTTCGTCGGCGGCCACCGACACCTTGCGAGAGGACACTGTCGGGTTGGGCGAGGACAGGGTTGCTCGATGGTGTTGAAGCAGTCCCGGCCAAGCCAAGCCAACAGATTAAACCGGTCACAAGAGATTATTAATTAACCAACCGACTTACCTATTGATTTGCTTGGGGGTGTCTTTAAATATGAGAACAGATTCGCTAAATAAGGCATTTGCAGTTAATTAATTATAATTAAGCGTCTTAATCTAACATTTGACGGGAAGTGTGGGCAGCCGCTCCCCTGCATCGGTTGACCGTTAAAATAGCAATAGGGCTTCCCTTCCCCTTTGAAAAGTTCTTTATCTTCTCGCATTGATTAATTCAGGTGCTAGCTAATTTTGGATGTTGTTACAGGAAAGACTATCACCATAATACTCGCGTCGACACATGTTTAATACATTTGTAAATTGTAATAGTCAAAAGTCTTTTTTTTTTTTTTTTTACGGTTTTCAAGGTTTACGTGCATATATATATGTGTAAATCAAGTGTCTTTACTGTATGGATAAGTTCAATTTGGAACTTTTGATTGGAAAGTAATATTTGTAAACATCCTTGCTTGTAAAAAAGTTTGTTTATAAACTTAAGGGTTTTCATCATAAATGATCATTAAAATTGACCCTCACTATCAAGATGGTCCCTGATATTAAAATCAATTAATGTAGTTCTTGAAAATATGTGTCGAAAATCAATGTGATCATTCCGTTACAATTATGTTAAAAATTCTGTTAAGTGCTGATGTAGCACATAAATGAGCCTCATAAGTCATTTTTTTCTCACAAATGGTCTTTGAAATTGACCCATAACATCCAAAATGGTCTGAAATTGAAAATTAATCAATGTAGTTTCGCAAGTAAATGTCTCAAATCAATGTAATCATTCTATCACAATTATGTCAAAAATTTTGTTATGTGCTGATGTGACACATAAATGTTTCACACAAGTATAATTAAGGTTTTCAAGGTTTACGTGCATATATATGTGTAAATCAAGTGTCTTTACTGTATGGATAAGTTCAATTTGGAACTTTTGATTGGAAAGAAATATTTGTAAACATCCTTGCTTGTAAAAAAGTTTGTTTATAAAACTTAAGGGTTTTCATCACAAATGGTCATTGAAATTGACCCTCACTATCAAGATGGTTCCTGATATTAAAATTAATCAATGTAGTTCCTGAAAATATGTGTCAAAAATCAATGTGATCATTCCGTTATAATTATGTTAAAAATTCTGTTAAGTGCTGATGTAGCACATAAATGAACCTCATAAGTCATTTTTTTTCTTTCTCACAAATGGTCTTTGAAATTGACCCATGACATCCAAAATGGTCTGAAATTGAAAATTAATCAATGTAGTTTCGCAAGTAAGTGTTTCAAATCAATGTAATCATTCTATCACAATTATGTCAAAATTTTTGTTATGTGCTGATGTAACACATAAATGGTTCACACAAGTATAATTAAGGTTTTCAAGGTTTACGTGCATATATATGTGTAAATCAAGTGTCTTTACTGTATGGATAAGTTCAATTTGGAACTTTTGATTGGAAAGTAATATTTGTAAACATCCTTGCTTGTAAAAAAGTTTGTTTATAAAACTTAAGGGTTTTCATCACAAATGGTCATTGAAATTGACCCTCACTATCAAGATGGTTCCTGATATTAAAATCAATCAATGTAGTTGTGAACACGGAAAATTCCTGAAACGAAAGAGACAAGAACAACGCGCACAAACAAATATTTGTATTTGATGATTTTGGGTTACAATCTCTCTCTATTTTGATCCTCTGATTCGATCTCCGTAAGGTGTGTATTTGTGGATGTGCGATTGATCCAAATGGCCGTTAGGCTTGATCTAAGGATGAACGTTCTTCAAGGGCCGTGGACCTGATCTTGAAGGTGGATTTGAGCGGATCTTCAAAGGGGCTTTTGGGCTTGATCTTTGAAGAACAGTGATGAACGGATCTCCAAGGGCTTTTGGGCTTGATCTTGAAGAACAGTGATGAACGGATCTTCAAGGGCTTTTGGGCTTAATCTTGAAGAACGGTTGGATGTGTGGATTTGTCGACGTTGTTGATCCAAAGGGTCGTTGGGGCTTGATCTTGGATGAACGGATGATGAACGATGGTGCTTTCTTCAAGGGCCGTCGGGGCTTGATCTTGAATTGGTGGAAGTTCTTCAAGGGCCTTTGGGGCTTGATCTTGAAGGTGGATGATTGTTGATCCGAGGGCCATCGGGGCTTGATCTTGGAAGAACGATGAACGAAGAACGAAGAACACTTTCTTCAAGGGCCGTCGGGGCTTGATCTTGAATTGGTGGATGATTGTTGATCCAAAGGGCCGTTGGGGATTGATCTTGGAAGGACGATGAACGAAGAACGAAGAACGCTTTCTTCAAGGGCCGTCGGGGCTTGATCTTGAAGGTGGATGATTGTTGATCCAAGGGCCGTCGAGGCTTGATCTTGGAAGAACGAAGAACACTTTCTTGATTCTTCGGGAACTTGGATGCTTGAGAGCTTCGGAGTTTCAGAGTTTCAGAGCTTCAAGGTGTAATATGAATTGGTCCTTTCAAATGAATGAAATGGGCTTGTATTTATAGAATTTTCCAAGGCCTAATTTTGAATATAATATCCCAGATGAAATAAGTCGTTTCTGCCAGGTGTGGACACGTGTCCTATTTGATGACTTTTCCAACTTATTTCAATTTTCGTCGAGTCACACGCTACGTGTAAAATTTATGTAATACATGAGCGTTGAAACTTTGATTTATCGGTCAACATTTATTTACCGAAATTTCGATGTCTACAAATGCCCCCACTTCAAGGCGCGTCGTATACATGTGATTGTCACGTGTAGGAGATGCGTTTTGAAGTCCCTTACTGTAGATGTCGATCCAAGGGCCGTCGAGGCTTGATCTTGAACCAGGCTGGAGATTTCTTCAAGGGCCGTTGAGGCTTGTTCTCGAACTTTGTTTGAAATTTCTTCAAGGGCCGTCGAGGCTTGATCTTGAATTGGGCTGGAAGTTTCTTCAAGGGCCGTTGAGGCTTGGTCTTGAATTGGGTTGGAGATTTCTTCAAGGGCCGTTGAGCCTTGATCTTGAATTGGGTTGGAGATTTCTTCAAGGGCCGTCGAGGCTTGATCTTGAAGGTTGAAATTGGACCACAAGGAGCTTCATGTGGTAGATGATCTTTGGCTTTGGTAGTGGATGAATCAGCACGTATTTTGTTGCGCTTGTTGACTTTCCACAGCTTTGATCTTGAACTGGGTTGGAGGATTTTCTGGATTCCTCCAATTGTTGATTTTCCACAGCTTATTCTTGAACTAGGTTTTGATTCAAGGGTGGTAGACACTTGATCTTGAATCGGACTTGTGATTTCTTCAAAGGCCGTCGAGGCTTGATCTTAAATTTGGCCGGAAACTTCTTCAAGGGCCGTTGAGGCTTGATTCTTGAAGGTTGACTCGAATACATGGCAAGCAGGCACGAGGTGAAGGTGACGACTTGTTGCTTTGTTCAATCTTTCTAATTCACACCTGAGCAGTTTGGTCAACGGTATGATCTTCAAGATTGATGGGCTTTTCTTCCAGTTGGTGACTTGATCTTTAAGGATTCGATTCAAGGGTGGTGAATCGGCATGTGCAGCCCACAACGCCTAGTAAGTCGACCCAAGAATTTGAGGGTCAAAACGAGTTCACCGTCCAGAGTGATTGCAACTTTGATGATATAAGATACTTTTGATTTTGAAGAAGTAGCGGATGAATCGGCACGTGCTTTGTGCTTGTCTCCACATGCTTCAATGTATCATTTCCCTTGCCTTATCTATTCTTCTGGCAGAATGTGGCATATGCTCGAGTTCCTCAGTTCGGACTCCTTCTGCTGAGTTGACTGTGCAGGCTGCATTATTCTCTGCTTGTTCTTCAGGCAGATGTGGCAGCTTCTCGAGTTCTTCAGCTCGGATTCCTTATGCTGAGTTGACTGTGCAGACCGCATTCTTCGCTGCTTGTTCCTTCTGCACGTTGTCTCCACATGTTGCAAGGTATCATTTTCACTTGCCTTCTCTGTTCTCCAGGCAGATGTGGCAGCTTCTTTGGAAGTACAACAGCAGTGGGAGACGAGTACTCGAGAGCAGTGCTAGGTAGGCAATCAGGGAAGGGTTCCAAGCAGTCGGTTCCTTACCCGAGTTTGAGTGGAGGTTCCGGCATATTGTTTTCTTTATCCTTGTCTTTGTAGGTAAGAACAAGGACAAAGGAAAAGACAGGGAGAACGCATGATATAAGATACTCTTGCTTTCTACCCTGGTGATATGAGATACTTTTGCTTTGGAGTCATTGGCTTGCAGAGGTACCCCAAGGAATAAGGAACACTGAGTGACCCGAGAGGCTTCGTTGGGAAGGCATTCTCGGAGATGAAGAAAGGTTCTCGGAGATGAAGAAAGGTTCTCGGAGATGAAGAAAGGTTCTGTATGTCTGCCTCGCCATGGAGGGTGAAGGTGGACAGTTATAGGAAATTCTTTAGTACCTGTAGAGGTACTATTCTTTTACTCGTGTCGGTAACCAATGCGTGATCGATCAGTATGGCTTCACGTGCTTTCTTCTTTATCAGAAATTTTCGACAAATTGTCCGTAATTTTCATCAAGCTAAGTGTGCATGTGATAGGTGTTGACGCGGCTGAAAAAGGCTGGCGCCTCTTCGATAACTGGGATCGGCGCTTCGAAAAATTACCCGTGATTTACGCAAAGCTGAGTTTGCGTGCGATGGGTGCTGACATGGCTGAAAAAGACTGGCGCCTCTTCGATATCTGGGATCGGTGCTTCGACAAATTGCCCGTGATTTTCGCAAAGCTGAGTTTGCGTGTGACGGGTGCCGACGCATCTGGAAAAGCAAAATGCTTCTCCGATTTCTGAGCTTGCCTCTTCGATTTTTGAATGGCCTCTTCGAATTCTGAGCTCGCCTCTTCGATCTCTGAAATCCCGTCGAGTGCTGATTTTTTATAGAGGCACGCTGTTCGTTTCAAAGCACACTTAAATTTTACTTGTGAAAACTCCCTTCTTGCACTTCTAAGATCTTGATTCGTCCGACCTCTTCTTTCTTCAACACTTTGAAAATGTCAGGACCCTCCGATCGTCGTTTTGACTTGAATCTTGGTGAAGAGGCAGTCCCGCCTTCTCCAGATAACATATGGCGCCCATCCTTCATATCCCCTACTGGTCCTCTTACCGTTGGGGATTCGGTGATGAAGAATGATATGACCGCTGCGGTGGTGGCCCGGAACCTTGTCACCCCCAAAGATAACAGACTACTTTCCAGGCGGTCTGGTGAGTTGGCTGTTAAGGAGTCTCTGGCTCTTAGTGTGCAATGTGCGGGTTCTGTGTCCAACATGGCCCAACGCCTATTTGCTCGAACCCGTCAAGTTGAATCGTTGGCGGTTGAAGTGATGAGTCTCAAACAGGAGATTAGGGGGCTCAAGCATGAGAATAAACAGTTGCACAAGCTCGCACACAACTATGCCACAAACATGAAGAGGAAAATTGACCAGATGCAGGAATCTGATGGTCAGATTTTACTTGATCATCGGAGGTTTGTGGGTTTGTTCCAACAACATTTGCCTTCGTCTTCTGGGGCTGTACCGCGTAGTGAAGCTTCGAATGATCAACCTTTGGCTCCTCTTCTTCCTGGAGTTCCGCCGAGTGGTGAGGCTTCAAACAGTCAACCTCCAGCGCCTCTCATTTCTGGAGCTCTGCCGAGTGGTGAGGCGGCACCTGATCGTCCTTGAAGATCCCCTCTTGTAAATTTGATTTGATTTGATTTGATTTTTTTTTTTTTAAGGTATGTATAATGCAACTCCGCCTATGTCTTACATGGCCGGTCCCAAGCCCGGATAAAGGAGGAGGGGGAGGGCGTCAGGTAGTCGACAGCCGGCACTCCATGATCACGTCGAATCCTTATGAAAATGAATCCAGAACAAAATCGCGCTAAAGCTAGGGCGTCACCCGTAAGTGGCGCGCTGTGTGGCCTGAGCACAGTGATAAGTGAGCAAGGGTCGCTGTATCTCCATCGGCACCCGGATGCAGTGTTAAATGAGCAAGGGGGCCATAGAAACTTCTTTTCGAACGACTCCACTCAAAGTTGTTTGGGAGCATATGCTCCTATCAACTTTACCCGGGACACACAAAAGAAGTACTTTGATCCTATTAGACGGGGGAGGGTGAAGAAGCTAGGACAGAAGGGTAGAGTTCAAGAGAGCAAAATGCGTTTAGGAACGTGGAATATAGGAACCTTAACGGGAAAATCTATGGAAGTAGTGGAAGTTATGGTGAGGAGAAGGATAAATATTATGTGCCTACAAGAAACTAAGTGGGTTGGTAGTAAGGCAAAGGATCTAGAAAACTCAGGGTTTAAACTTTGGTATTCGGGCACAAATAGAACGAGAAACGGTGTTGGCATCATCGTGGACAAGACCTTGGTACAAGATGTTGTAGATGTCAAGAGGGTAGGAGATAGAATCATGGCAATCAAGATTGTAATAGGACAAGAACTTATCAATGTGATTAGTGCGTACGCACCTCAAGTAGGGTTGGATACGAGTTCGAAGGAGAAATTTTGGGAAGATCTTGGAGACTTGGTGCAAGGAATTGCTCAGACGAAGAAGTTATTTATAGGAGGAGATTTAAATGGACACGTGGGCAGGGAGACAGGCAACTATGGAGGTTTTCATGGTGGCCATGGTTTTGGGGAGAGAAACGAGGATGGGGAAGCTATCTTGGATTTTGCAATGGCATATGATCTCTTCTTAGCCAACACCTTCTTTAAGAAGAGAGAAGAACATGTGATCACCTATAAGAGTGGGTCGTCAAAAACACAAATAGATTTTCTTCTAATGAGGAAAGGGGATCGTATAACTTGTAAGGATTGCAAAGTTATACCAGGAGAGAGCGTGGCTAATCAACATCGCTTGTTGGTGATGGATGTACATATCAAAAGAGTAAGACAAAAGAACAAGACTTGGAAGTGCCCAAGGACTAGATGGTGGAATCTAAAAGAAGAAAAACAAGCCATTTTCAAAGAGAAGGTAATCACCTAATGTGTGTGGGATAGAGAGGGGGAAGCTAGCCAAATGTGGGATTCCATGGCTAGTTGTATCCGAAAAGTAGCAAAAGAGGTATTAGGAGAGTCCAAGGGCTTTGCCCCACACCAAAAGGAATCTTGGTGGTGGAATGAGGAGGTACAAACAAAGGTGAAGGCTAAGAAGGAATGTTGTAAAGCCTTATACAAGGAGAGGACTGATGAAAATGGTGAAAGGTATAGAAAAGCGAAGCAAGAGGCGAAGAAAGCTGTCAGAGAAGCTAAGTTAGCGGCTTACGACGATATGTATAAACGACTAGATACCAAAGAAGGAGAGTTGGATATCTATAAACTATCTAGAGCAAGGGAAAAGAAGACAAGGGACCTAAACCAAGTGAGGTGCATCAAGGATGAGGATGGAAAGGTTCTTGCTACAGAGAACGCGGTTAAAGACAGATGGAGAGGTTATTTTCATAATCTTTTCAATGAAGGACATGAAATGAGTGCTTCTTTAGGGGAGTTGAGTAACTCAGAAGAGTGTAGAAACTACTCTTTTTATCGTCGAATCCGGAAGGAAGAAGTGGTTGTAGCTTTGAAGAAGATGAAACATAAAAAAGCAATAGGCCCAGACGATATACCAATCGAAGTGTGGAAACTTTTGGGAGAGACAGGTATAACATGGCTCACTGACCTTTTCAATAGGATTTTGAAAACGAAGAAGATGCCAAATGAGTGGCGAATGAGCACTTTGGTGCCTATCTACAAGAATAAGGGCGACGTACAAAATTGCATGAACTATAGGGGTATTAAGCTAATGAGTCATACAATGAAGCTCTGGGAGAGAGTCATTGAGCATAGATTGAGGCAAGAGACACGGGTTTCGGACAACCAATTCGGGTTCATGCCAGGGCGCTCAACCATGGAGGCAATCTATCTCTTACGAAGATTGATGGAAAGATATAGAGATGGGAAAAAGGATTTACACATGGTCTTTATAGATTTGGAAAAAGCGTATGATAGGGTCCCAAGAGACATTCTTTGGAGGATTTTAGAGAAGAAAGGAGTACGAGTAGCATATATCCAAGCTATAAAGGATATGTATGAAGGAGCAAAGACTGCCGTAAGAACTCATGAAGGACAAACCGAAAGCTTTCCCATAACTGTAGGATTACATCAAGGCTCATCCTTAAGTCCTTACCTTTTTGCGTTGGTAATGGATGAGTTAACACGACATATTCAAGATGATATTCCTTGGTGTATGCTTTTCGCAGACGATATAGTGTTGATAGATGAAACTCAGGAAGGGGTAAATGCAAAGCTTAACCTTTGGAGAGAAGTGTTGGAATCTAAAGGTCTTCGCCTAAGCCGATCAAAGACAGAATATATGGAGTGCAAGTTCAGTGCAAATGGAGGCCAAAACGAGTTAGGGGTGAGGATCGGAGATCAAGAAATACCAAAGAGCGACCGTTTTCGTTACCTAGGATCTATCTTGCAAAAGAACGGAGAATTAGATGGAGATCTCAACCATAGAATACAAGCTGGATGGATGAAGTGGAAGAGTGCATCCGGCGTGTTGTGTGACCGCCGTATGCCACTGAAGCTCAAGGGAAAATTTTATAAGACGGCAATAAGGCCGGCGATGCTGTATGGCACAGAATGTTGGGCGGTGAAACATCAACACGTACACAAAATGGGTGTAGCGGAGATGAGGATGCTTCGTTGGATGTGTGGGCACACGAGAAAGCATAAGATTAGGAATGAGGATATCCGGGGTAAAGTAGGAGTAGCCGAAATTGAAGGAAAGATGAGAGAAAATCGGTTACGGTGGTTTGGACATGTGCAAAGAAGGCCTACTGACGTTCCGATTAGAAGATGCGACTATGGGACAGAGGTTCAGGGCCGAAGGGGTAGAGGAAGACCTAGGAAAACTTTGGAAGAGACTCTAAGAAAAGACTTAGAGTACTTGGATCTAACGAAGGACATGACACAGGATCGAGCACAATGGCGTTCTAAGATTCATATAGCCGATCCCACTCAGTGACTTGGATTTTCCAAGTCTCCAACCGAGAAGTTTTCCTCACTCGGGAAATTAAGGGAACACTATCCCAACCTACATGCTCCACTCAGAAAGCTTCAACATACAAGCTTTAACAAAAGAAAATTCAAAGAACTTAGCGAAGAAGGCTTTGGTGTATTTAACACAATACGTTGAAATGAAGGAAAGCTTATTTATTGATATCCCCGATAAGCTACAAATATGTACATATACATGAGTCAAAATAAACACACAAGAGGGAGCCTTCACAAAGGTTGCTTAGGAGAAGTCTCAGCAGTCGGTAGAGCCCCAGAAAGAGAAGGCATCGGAGGGGGATCATTTGGAGCCTCAGTACTGGACAGAACCCTAGAAGGAGGAGGCATCAGAGGTTGATCATTTGGAGCTTCATTACGCGGTACAGCCCCAGAAGACGAAGGCAATAAATGCCTTTGGAACAAACCCACAAATCTCTGATGATCAAGTAAAACCTGGCCATCAGTTTCCTTCATCTGGTCAAGCTTCCTCTTCATGTTTGTAGCATAGTCATGTGCGAGCCGGTGCAACTGTTTATTCTCATGCTTGAGCCCTCTAATCTCCTGTTTGAGACTCATCACTTCAGCCGCCAATGATTCAACTTGGCGGGTTCGAGCAAATAGGCGTTGGGCCATATTAGACACAGAACCTGCACACTGAACACTGAGAGCCAGCGAATCCTTAACAGCTAACTCATCAGACCGTTTGGAAAGTAGTCTGTTATCTTTGGGAGTGAGAAGGTTCCTGGCCACCACCGCAGCGGTCATATCATTCTTCATCACGGAATTCCCAACGGTAAGAGGACCAGTAGGGGAGACGAAGGATGGGCGCCATATGTTGTCTGGAGAAGGCGGGGCTGCCTCTTCAACAAGGTTCAAGTCAAAACGACGGTCGGAGTGGCCAGACATTTTCAAAGGTGTTGAAGAGAGAACAGGTCGGACAAATCAAGATCTTAGAAGTGCAAGAATGAAGCTTCTACTGGTGGAGATTCAAGTGTGCTTTGGAACTTAATGCCAGCCCCTATAAAAATCTGCACTCGACGAAGCTTCAGAAATCGAAGAGGCGCCTGCTCAGAAATCGAAGAGGCGTTTGCTTTCTCAAAAGCTGGGCTGCTTAGAGATCACGAGGGTTGATATCAGAAATCGAAGAGGCGTTTGCTTTCTCAAAAGTTGGGCTGCTCAAAGACCACGAAGGCCGATCTCAAAAATCGAAGAGGCGCTCGCTTTCTCAAAAGCTGGGCTCCCCAGAGACCACGAGGGCCGATCTCAGAAATCGAAGAGGCACCTACTTTTCCAGCCTTTTCCAGCCTTGTCAGCACCTATCACACGCATACTCAGTTTTGCGGAAATTATGGGCATTCTGTCAAAGACTTCTGGGGAAGTAGAAAACACATGAATCTTACTGTTCAATCACCCACTTCCCACACGCAACAATAGCTCATGGGTACCACGGATAACTTTGCCAAAGTTCTCTGCCAAAGTTGAGCACGTGAAGCTTGCAGCTCCCACTACATCGCTCTGACCAAGAAGGGTAAAAGAATAACAAAGAAACAGCACTAACAAAGTTTAGACCCATAAATTTTGAAGGTCTAGCTACCATATTATTACCCACAAGGGTAAAGGAACAGTACCACTGCTGGATAATTGGAAAGTCCCTGTGTGTCAACCTCTGTGCTTCGTGGCAATGTAGACTAGCAAACATGCCCAACCTTTACTCACATTCGAGAAAACACTCCCAATAAGATTGCTTGCTCCAAAATCGAAGAGGCACCGTCCTCCGAATCTCGAGAGCCAGACTCCCAACATGACTACTTTCTTAAAAATCGAAGAGAGGGTAAAGGAACAGTACCATTGCTGGATAATTGGAAAGTCCCTGTGTGTCAACCTCTGTGCTTCGTGGCAAGGTAGACTAGCAAACATGCCCAACCTTTACTCACATTCGAGAAAACACTCCCAACAAGATTGCTTGCTCCAAAATCGAAGAGGCACCGCCCTCCGAATCTCGAGAGCCAGACTCCCAACATGATTACTTTCTCAAAAATCGAAGAGACACTGCTCCCCGAATCTCGAGAGCCAGACCCCCAGCATGATTGCTTTCTCAAAAATCGATGAGGCATCGTTCTCCGAATCAATCGAAGAGGCGCTCGCTTTCTCAAAAGCTGGGCTGCTCAGAGACCACGAGGGCCGATCTCAGAAATCGAAGAGGCACCTACTTTTCTAGCCTTGTCAGCACCTGTCACACGCACACTCAGCTTTGCAGAAATTATGGGCATTCTGTCGAAGACTTCTGGTGAAGTAGAAAGCACATGAATCTTACTGTTCAATCACCCACTTCCCACACGCAACAATAGCTCATGGGTACCACAAATAACTTTGCCAAGTTCTCTGCCAAAGTTGAGCACGTGAAGCTTGTAGCCCCCACTACATCGCTCTGACCAAGAAAGGTAAAAGAATAGCAAAGAAACAGCACTAACAAAAGTTTAGACACATAAATTTTGAAGGTCTAGCTACCATATTATTACCCACAACTGTAAAGGAACAGTACCACTGCTGGATAATTGGAAAGTCCCTGTGTGTCAACCTCTGTGCTTCGTGGCAAGGTAGACTAGCAAACATGCCCAACCTTTACTCACATTCGAGAAAACACTCCCAATAAGATTGCTTGCTCCAAAATCGAAGAGGCACCGTCCTCCGAATCTCGAGAACCAGACTCCCAACATGACTACTTTCTCAAAATCGAAGAGAGGGTAAAGGAACAGTACCATTGCTGGATAATTGGAAAGTCCCTATGTGTCAACCTTTGTGCTTCGTGGCAAGGTAGACTAGTAAACATGCCCAACCTTTACTCACATTCGAGACAACACTCCCAACAAGATTGCTTGCTCCAAAATCGAAGAGGCATCGCCCTCCGAATCTCGAGAGTCAGACTCCCAACATGATTACTTCCTCAAAAATCGAAGAGACACTGCTATCCGAATCTCGAGAGTCATACCCCCAGCATGATTGCTTTCTCAAAAATCGAAGAGGCATCGTTTTCCGAATCTCGAGAGCCAGATACCACAGACCACTTTTTCAAAGTGCTCTGACAGAGTTAAAACATGTGAAACTGGCAGCTCCCACTACCGTGCTATGACCAAACAGGGTAAAGGAATAGCATTACTACTTGTTGTTAGGGAGACTCCTATATATGTCGACCTCCATCCCCAACGGACAGGCAGACCTGCAAAAATGCTCAACCCTTCATCATATCTGAGAGGGCACTCCCAACGAAGCCTTTCGAAATATTCAGCTTTCTTTCCCCCCGATAATACCTCTGCAAACAAGCTATACTAGAGCAAGAATATCTCATATCATCAGGGTTAAAAGCAAGAGTATCCCATATCATGCTTTTTCCCTGTCTTTTCTTTTGGCCTTGTTTTTACCTGTAAGACAAGGAGAAAGAGAGCAATCAGTCAGCACTTGGAATCAAGCTTCCAGCCAGGAACTGACTGCCTGGAACCCCTTACCTGATTACTTACCTGGCATTGCTCTCGAGTACTCATCTTCAACATCTTATGTTTCCAGGGAAGATTCCGCATCTGCTTGAGGAACAGATAGGGCAAGTGCGAAGGATACAAGGAAGCATGTGGAGACAAGCGTAACAGCACACGTGCCGATACATTCATTACTCTGTCAAAAGCAAAAGTATCCCATATCAGCAGGGTGGAACGTACTCTAGATTTGATGGACTTGTTTTGACCCTCAAATTCTTCAGTCGGCCTTATACTCTGGAGGAAACCAGAAAACCCTCCAGCTCAGTTCAAGAATAAGCCTGTGGAAAGTTACTTCTTCAAAAGCAAAAGTATCTCATATCATCTCTTCTCATTTTTCTTCTCTTTATCCTTCATGCTGCTGCAAGATGGGGAGAAGGTGAACAATCAGCCGGAGCTCTGATTGCTTACCTTGTCTGTCACCTCTTTCAGCAGACCCCCTAGCTCGGCGACTTGGGGGACTCCTACTACATGGTTTGTATCGCGCTTGACCAAGCCTGAAACTACAAGTAAGCTTCAAGTGAAATTGATACATTACCTTGTGCATCTCCACCAGTTAAAGATACCACCCCTGGATGGAGGAAGAGTACTTCCAGAGAAGATGTCACATCTACCTATGAGACAGATAAGGCAAGTCAAGACGACACCACACTCCGATACTTAGAAGTTTCGTGATTACGAGATCATTCTCCCACAATATTTCCTAATGTCATTTGTACTAAATCATTCACTTGTACTCACTAAATGAGAGCTTGAACCTATGTACTTGTGTAAACCCTTCACAATTAATGAGAACTCTTCTATTCCGTGGACGTAGCCAATCTGGGTGAACCACGTACATCTTGTGTTTGCTTTCCTATCTCTATCCATTTATATACTTATCCACACTAATGACCGGAGCAATCTAGCGAAGATCACAAAAAGCGATCGTTTTCGCTACCTAGGATCTATCTTGCAAGAGAACGGAGAATTAGATGGAGATCTCAACCATAGAATACGAGCTGGATGGAAAGAGTGCATCCGGCGTGTTGTGTGACCGTCGTAGGCCACTGAAGCTCAAGGGAAAATTTTATAGGACGGCAATAAGGCTAGCGATGTTGTATGGCACAGAATGTTGGGTGGTGAAGCATCAACACGTACACAAAATGGGTGTAGCGGAGATGAGGATGCTTCGTGGGATGTGTGGGCACACGAGAAAGGATAAGATTGGGAATGAGGATATCCGAGGTAAAGTAGGAGTAGCCGAAATTGTAGGAAATATGAGAGAAAATCGGCTCCGGTGATTTTGAACATGTGCAAAGAAGGCCGACTGACGCTCCGGTTCGAAGATGTGACTACGGGACAGAGGTTCAGGGCCGAAGGGGTAGAGGAAGACCTAGGACAACTTTGGAAGAGACTCTAAGAAAAGACTTAGAGTACTTGGATCTAACGGAGGACATGACACAAAACCGAGCGCAATGGCGTTCTAGGATTCATATAGCCGACCCCACTTAGTGGGAAAAGGTTTTGTTGTTGTTGTTGTTGTAAGGTATGTATAATGCAAATTTATGCAAAATTTCCAGAAAAATAAATAAAATTGACTTTATTTCTCTCAATGCAATTTTTTTTTTTGCTATATATATATTATGTACACACATATATATATATATATATATATATATATATATATATATATATATATATATATATATATATATTATTTCTTTTTCTTTTGGCGCTGTACAACCATCCCTTTTTTTTGTTTTTTTTTTTTGTTTTTTTGTTTTTTTTGTTTTTTTTTAATTTATTATATATATATATATTTATTATTTATTATTATTATATATATATATTTTGCTTTTAATTATGGTGCCAGATGCACCATTCTCCTTTTTTCACGTGGTGCCAGATGCACCACCACCCTTTTTTTCTTTTTCTCTTTTATTTATTTATTTATTTATTTATTTATTTATTTTGTATAAATTTGGGTGATGGGTAGAGGATCTTCTGCAGGGAGCGGAGCTCGAATTTGAGGAAGAGCTTCTCGGCCGGCTAGTCGTTTGACAGCGGTCTTTGAAGTTGGTGGCAGCTGCAAGGCAAGAGACGGAGGAGGTCTTTGGGTGTGGATTGTCAAACTTTGGTTTTGTCAATCTCATTCAAAGGCCGCAGCCATGGCGGAGCAAGGAGGAGAGGATGAGGAGTTGGAGAGGGCTTCGGAGCTCCGGTGCTTCAGCCATGGAGGGCACGAGGTCGAGCTTGCTGCTGCGATCGGGAGAAACTTCATGGCTATCTTTGATCTTCCCATAAGCAGCTTCTGAGAGAGAAATGGTTTTGTTATGGTTTCGAGCCATCGCAAAGAGGCACAAGACGGCCACGACGAGGAGCGAGACCCTGATTTCAACGCCGATGAGGAATGCTACGACCAGGAGGAGAGAGAGCACGAACGGAGGTGCATCAACGCCGAGGGTCTGCGCGGGAGGAAGAGAATCTGGACTTTGGTCTCTAGGCTTCTGGGCCTGTGAAACGAAGCCTGGGCTTTGACTCTCATTCATGTCACTCAAAACTTTACCATCTTCGCCAAGGATCACAAGATGGGGTATCTCTCTAACTTTGAACAACTCATCCACACGATTGCGTGCTTTTGAATCAGAGAACGTGATTGCAAGCCATGGCATCTTCGCGAAGTACCCTTTGAATGACTCATCATCTTCATCAGCGGAGATAAATACAATCCCAAAATCACCTTTTGGAGAGAGTTCATTGTAGGCCTCAACTAAAGCTGGGGTGAGTCGTTCGCATGTACTGCACCACGATGCAGAAAAATACAGCTCAAGCTTTTTTTCCTTCAAGCTCTCAACCTTAATCTGATCACCTTTGTTACGGACAAGAAGGTCCCTCCCGGAAGCCGAAAGAAGCGAGACAACGTCGTGGGGTTCGGAGCCAACCAGCTTGGCAGCTTTAACTTTGCCGTCCTACATTTTTGATCTTTCGTATGTTCCTAGACGAGGTCGGGATTTCGAACTTCGAATTCACCGGAGGCTGTGTGAATTGTGAAAGTGAGTAGTGTTTGGCGGTTGATCTGCGGAAGGATAGATTTCATACTGCAAATCTTGGGACGGCGGCAATTTTGGTGAGACATGAAAATGTGCTTCTCGGGTTGGTAGAGTTTTGGTCGCCGGAGACCAACACTTTTGTCTTCCCATGGGGGTAGCGGTTTTGGGGCTCAAGCTAGTGACCTAGACCGTGGCCAGAATGTGCATAGCCTTGGAGGACTCGCCAGCTTTAGCAAAACCAGCAATGATGTCGTTGAAGAGTTGGTCATCAATCTCAATGCTCTCGGACTCAATCTCCCTGTAGAGTTTGAGCATGATTGGAGAATCAATCTTGTTGGAGAATCAATCTCCCAAAGACAGCTCGCCGGCAGACCGCCCAAACCTGTAACCAGATCTGTATCGTCTCCGGAGTCTAGCCGACAGGCCACATGTGCCGACGCGCTGTTTCGATTTCTCAGCTGGCGACTCATGGTGGAGTTGGGGTCGACGGCGACGACTAGGTGGGCTCCACCGCATCGGACGCCGACCATGACGACAAGATCAGCAAAGACGACCTCCGGGTCTTCTACACCGGCTTCTTCAGCTCCGCCGTGGGTGAATACCTCATCAAATCGATGATGTTTACCGCAGATTCCGACAACGATGGGTTCGTCCAGATCCGCCGGTAGCCGACCTTCAACATTAACTTCAACATTTGAAAGAACGATTACAGGAAGCAGTCATGTAATCATCAGATTTCCTGTTAGGGACTGGTCATCCATTTTGGCTTGGGGACGGCTTTGGAGCTTCTGGTAAGGATAAGAAGTCTAGGAACAAGTGGGGCTGGAGTTGTGTGCTCTGCTGGGCTGCACTGTGGGCCGAGGAGAAATGATCCCTTTGGGCTTCGATAAGGGCCTGGGCTGCACAGGCTTTGGGCTTCACAGGCACAATCAAGTGCCTTCTTGCTGATTTTTTTTTTGGTACAAAGAAATTGTAATAGCATTAAAACTTTTAATAAAATTTTTATTCCTTATTGTGGTGTGACGGAACTCAAATTTTGAATATTCGAGCCGCCTACGTACCCCTCCAAAGAAGAGATCAAGTCGTAACGTAGTTCAAATCATACATATATATATATATATATATTTTTGTCGTTTGCAATTTTAACTCATGCAGGCAAAGAGTGTTGGTGTCGTTTGCAGTTTCAACTCGTGCAGACAAAGAGCATTTGGTGCCGTGTTGCAGTTTCAGCTCGTGCAGACCAGGAGCGTTGTGCCATGCAGTTTAGGCTCGTGTAGGCGAGGAGCGTTGTGCCATGCAGTTTAGGCTCGTGTAGGCGAGGAGCCTTGGTTCGTGCAGTTTAGGCTCGTGCGAACAAGGAGCATTGTGCCATGCAGTTTAGGCTCGTGCAGGCAAGGAGCTTTTGTGAATTTTGTCAAGCAATCCGGGAGAGGCGTTCCTCACAATTTTCATAGCAAGGAGCTTTGACCGCGTGTTTGAAGAAGTTTTCAGGCAAGAAGTCGCGCATCGTGATGGGGATGGACGGTCTATGTGTCGAAATTTCATCATTTTCAACACGTTCACGTTGCTTTGAAGGTTGACAAGAGCTGCTTTGCCTCCTTTCCGATTGGCGGACTTGTGGAGGAGACGTATGCTTCTTGTGCAATTTCTTAGGAGTGACTTGAGTCCATCCTTCAATTTTGCTTGTCTTGGAGGATGCCCCCAGCGGTTGAGGTGAAAACTTCGAGTCGGAAGAGCCAGAAGTGATGGTGGTATAGTTTGTGTTCACCACATCGTCAAGATCTAGCTCGATGATTCCTTTCTGAGCCAACTTCATGATGAGATCTTTCAGCACGAAACATTTTTCTGTCGGATGACTGATGAAGCGGTGGAATTTACAGTACCTTGAACTGTCAGTGCGATTCATCTCTTCTGGCCGTCTGCACTCAGGCAAGCCAATCACCTTCTTTTCCAGCAAGTCTTCTAACATGGCAACCACATCAGAGTCGGGGAATGGATAAGTTTTCTCCTTAAGCTCATTCAAAGTGTGTCTACGCATCTCTTGATCACGAAAGCCTTCGGCTTAAATCGCCTTGCCTCGTGTAAGGATTTTGACGGGAGCTGTGTTGACCGTCATTGCTTCCTTGGTGGGTTTCCACGTAGCCTTCTCCACCTTTAGCCCAAGAACTTTGTCGTTTTTGTAGTCGGCAATCGGTTCCTTCTTCCCATAATGGGCGATGCTCAACTCCATGTCATGGGCGCGAGTGGCCAATTCCTCGAAAGTCCGTGGTTTAATGCCTTGAAGGATGTATTGCAAACCCCATTGCATGCCTTGGATGCACATCTCGATTGAAGAGGTTTCCGAGAGCCTGTCTTTACAGTCGAGGCTTAGAGTGCGCCATCTGTTGATGTAGTCAATGACTGGCTCGTCCTTCCATTGCTTTGTGCTCGTTAGCTCTAGCATGCTCACAGTGCGGCGGGTGCTGTAGAAGCGGTTGAGGAATTCCCGTTCTAATTGCTTCCAGCTGTTGATGGACTCAGGCTCTAGGTCTGTGTACCACTCAAAGGCATTTCCTTTCAGTGAGCGCACAAACTGCTTGGCGAGGTAGTCTCCCTCCGTCCCCGCGTTGTTGCAAGTTTCAACGAAATGTGCAACGTGCTGCTTTGGGTTTCCTTTTCCATCAAACTGCATGAACTTTGGTGGTTGATAACCCCTTGGCATCCTTAGGGCATCAATCTTCTTAGAATAGGGCTTCGAGTAGAACAAGGAGGTATGTGAGCTCCCTTCATACTGTGCCTTGATGGTGTTGGTGATCATCTCCTGCAGCTGCTGGATAGAAAGAGATCCCATGAGTGCCGCTGCTTGGTCTGGCTCCGGCTTCCCATCGATTTTCTTCACCGGGGGTTCTTCGTCTCCGCCAGCTCCTCCCTTTAGTGGATCATCCTCTGGGTTGGGTTTATCGTCGTCCTGCGCCTCCAGTCGGTTGACTAGTGCTGCAATTTGCAAGTCTTTTTCTTCCACAGTTCGGGTTAGCCTTGCGATTGCTTCATTCATTTGAGCCAGCTGCTCATCGATTGAAGTTGCTCCAATGGTCATGACTTGCATGGCTGAACTGTCGCTTGAATCAGCATCAGAGAGCATGGATTCGGAGTATTTCCTTGGGCTTTCCCCCCTTGGTGCCCTTAGTGAGGCTAAGGTGATCAAAGGCTCGTGCCTTGGGTGCTTTTGTTCCCTTGGCAGAGTTGATGCAGAGGTGAAAGAGGCGGCAGAAGTAGCTCTTGTCATGCTTCGAGTCGTGATGCCCAAAGTGACACCAGTTGCGACGAGGACGCTTTTGTTCTTTGCGCCGGTTGCGGGAACAGTTTGAGCCTTCCTTGATGCCATTAATTTTGGAAGTGTGCTTGAATTTCTTGAACGGAGAAAGAGATGAGAGGCAGAGATTGTCCCACTGGGCGTGCCAATTTGTGAACACGGAAAATTCCTGAAACGAAAGAGACAAGAACAACGCGCACAAACAAATATTTGTATTTGATGATTTTGGGTTACAATCTCTCTCTATTTTGATCCTCTGATTCGATCTCCGTAAGGTGTGTATTTGTGGATGTGCGATTGATCCAAATGGCCGTTAGGCTTGATCTAAGGATGAACGTTCTTCAAGGGCCGTGGACTTGATCTTGAAGGTGGATTTGAGCAGATCTTCAAAGGGGCTTTTGGGCTTGATCTTTGAAGAACAGTGATGAACGGATCTCCAAGGGCTTTTGGGCTTGATCTTGAAGAACAGTGATGAACGGATCTTCAAGGGCTTTTGGGCTTGATCTTGAAGAACGGTTGGATGTGTGGATTTGTCGACGTTGTTGATCCAAAGGGCCGTTGGGGCTTGATCTTGGATGAACGGATGATGAACGATGGTGCTTTCTTCAAGGGCCGTCGGGGCTTGATCTTGAATTGGTGGAAGTTCTTCAAGGGCCTTTGGGGCTTGATCTTGAAGGTGGATGATTGTTGATCCGAGGGCCGTCGGGGCTTGATCTTGGAAGAACGATGAACGAAGAACGAAGAACACTTTCTTCAAGGGCCGTCGGGGCTTGATCTTGAATTGGTGGATGATTGTTGATCCAAAGGGCCGTTGGGGATTGATCTTGGAAGGACGATGAACGAAGAACGAAGAACGTTTTCTTCAAGAGCCGTCGGGGCTTGATCTTGAAGGTGGATGATTGTTGATCCAAGGGCCGTCGAGGCTTGATCTTGGAAGAACGATGAACGAAGAACGAAGAACACTTTCTTGATTCTTCGGGAACTTGGATGCTTGAGAGCTTCGGAGTTTCAGAGTTTCAGAGCTTCAAGGTGTAATATGAATTGGTCCTTTCAAATGAATGAAATGGACTTGTATTTATAGAATTTTCCAAGGCCTAATTTTGAATATAATATCCCAGATGAAATAAGTCGTTTCTGCCAGGTGTGGACACGTGTCCTATTTGATGACTTTTCCAACTCATTTCAATTTTCGTCGAGTCACACGCTACGTGTAAAATTTATGTAATACATGAGCGTTGAAACTTTGATTTATCGGTCAACATTTATTTACCGAAATTTCGATGTCTACAGTAGTTCCTGAAAATATGTGTCAAAAATCAATGTGATCATTCCGTTACATTATGATAAAAATTCTGTTAAGTGCTAATGTAGCACATAAATGAGCCTCATAAGTCATTTTTTTTCTTTCTCACAAATGGTATTTGAAATTGACCCATGACATCCAAAATGGTCTGAAATTGAAAATTAATCAATGTAGTTTCTCAAGTAAGTGTCTCAAATCAATGTAATCATTCCGTCACAATTATGTCAAAAATTCTGTTATGTGCTGATGTGACACATAAATGGTTCACACAAGTATAATTAAATTAAAAAAAATTTACAAATAGTCTTAATAATTTAATAGTTAATAAAAAAATTGTCAACCCTAAAACCCAGTCATGCAATCACCTCCGATCCCAGTCCACATTTCTCTACCCCATTTGCCCTCTATTCTCTAAAATAAAAAAATAAAAAATAAAAAAAATCAATACACCCATCTTTACACATTTCGACACCATTCACCAAATTGAACTTGGATCGAGATCACCTTTGGTGACGGCTTGACCCATTGGCAACGATTTTTGGGATATCATCGTTAACATTTAGGCGATCAACATCCTCACAACCTTAATCCTGGAGAGCTTGTTCAGTGATTCCCTGGTGGTATGGTGATGCAAAAAACGGCGAGTTCTCCTTTGAGATAATGAGGTTATAACTGAGGTGCGTCTATTGTTGGTTGAAAAATATTTCCACACCCCCTCTTAGGCCTTGGTTAAGCCATAAGCCTTTAAGAATTTATGGAAGTGATCTCTATTTGGAGTGTGCCATACTATAAGAAAAAAAAATTCATTGTGCAACTTGATTTTAATTTACTAATTAACTACATGTTTAAAAAAAGAACAGAATGGATTGATATGTAAATTAAACAAGATATGTAAATTAAACAAGCTTGACATTTAATTATTGATTTATTATTATAACTTGAGATTGGACGTGATGCATATATCTCATGATCATCAACTTTGGCTCAAGTCACTTGTTTATTACTTTTTATTTTCAAGCACAAATCAGTTAATTATTTGTTGTGTTATATGAATATGTTTGTCTTGTGTGTGTTGACTCTTCACAACAGGTGAAAATCTGTGTGTCAATAACAATTCCATATATAATATATGGATCACATATTAACGATATATCGATCATCCCGTTTCAGGAACAATACTAAAAAATTAACGAGTCCATGCATAAAGTTGACGGACTGGAGCAATGTGAGACAGAATAAAAGTTCAGATAGGAAACTCACTCAACGTTCATGGACCACGAGTCACTGGCATGCACCAATTTATACATTATTGGTTAAAAGCATCAGTATAAGGTGGAGAGTCAACAGTGTGTGTAAGATGGAGCACTGCCCTTGGAACCCAGTACCATGCTCACCACTTCCACACTCAGCCGACTGGCCGCGATTCTGTGCTGCTGAAGCAGGCTGGCCCGTCTCGTCCTCAGTTGAGCGTTTACAGTCCCTTAAATTCGGAAAATCTCTGCCGAAACAACTTCAATTCAAGGGTGTCAGCCAGACCTCTAGAGAGAAGTACATATTACTCTATCTCGGCATCCTTTGATTTGCTTACAATGTAAATATGGGAACTTCCTTATTGAATCATCCGGTACTCAAACCTTATACACTCGAAGTTACATACATACCGGTGCAGAAAAAATTTATGACGCTTCCCAGACCTTGTAGTCTCTTCCCTCAAGGCTTTTATTCCAATTTTGAGGTCCACTAGCAGGTTCGTAATGACCTGGTCCGATTTTGATGGCGACCTTTTCATCAATGATGGCCGCGTAGACGTCTCTTTCTGCCTTGGTGATTTTAACCTACAGTGAAAAGTGAAATGAAATTCAACCTTCGGTGATATGTTCCACAGAAGAACGAAAACAGAAATCTATTTCAACTTATATTTCCTTGTGAATGAGACCGACTTGATTAGCGATACTTACTCTACTCCGACAGTTGAGCTTGTTCCGGTTTCTGAGAGAGATCAGAGCAGCAATTTCAGATTGGTAGTGAGAGAAAATGTGGTCATAGAAAACTGTAGGTGTTCCCGGATGAGTCAAAATGTATGCATATCCTTGCATTTCTTTTTTATTTGGAAACCTCCAATGACCCTTCAAAAGGGAAGAATAAAAGAATTTGTATCTCGATACTTGTAAATATAACTATGCTTGTTTGTAAAATGACAGAATTCAAGATGAAAAAAACTCAAACCTGAGTAGAACCAGTATCATGATTCTCTATGAAAGTGACAGCACGAGATGGCCACCATCCAAGAACCCCTGGAGGCTTACCCTTCTCATCTGACAATCGCCAATACTCGCATCTTTCCAGTGCCTGTATAAGTAGTTCCATGTGAATAAAAGTATCATCCGCCATACAAACATGGAAAGCAAGGTCATAAAAGTTTTAACAGTTGAGTTTTAAATTACAAAGATGCACACTTACTGCATGGAGAATCCCTTTTGTTGTGACATCGAATGCACCACAAGTTCCATTAGTAGCGTTGATCCAATCAACAATTCTCTGCCTGTGTGCATCTTGATTGTGATCCATTTCCCCGTATGTATAACTTAGGGAATCCCAATACTCGCCTACGGCAAAGTAGGGCTCACTGGCATCCATGTAGTCCTTGACGTAGCCACCCCAAAATCCTCTAACGAAATCAAGCCTCCATCCGTCATACCCAATATCGTCCCTGTGACGATCACTCATACATTTATATCAAAGTAACATAGTAAACTTTCAACAAAATATGCAGCAAAAGGGAAATGCACGTCAATTGGATAACACATAACATGTCCATGAATTTTGTAAGGCACGTCCACAAACTGATATTCTACGTCAGAATGTGCATAAGAAATGCATGAACACAACCTCATCACAATAAATTTTGAAATCCCAAGGCTAGGTAAACTTCCATGTAAATCCCAGAAAATCTATAATCTCTATAATTTCCAGTGCAAAATAACTCAAGTTTAGGATATAGTACGTGCTTTGCTCTTTTACATACGATCTTTGTTTTTATTGAGTGAGACAAATTTGAAGAACTTGTAAAAAATCAGAACATCTTAGGAATTCACCTTAGCCAGCATAACCATTCTCTGATATCCTTCCTCACAAAATCTTGTGAATGATCAATGTTTGGGGCAGCATGAAAACTATCTCCACTACTTTTGTTGCCCCTACCCTGTATAACAGAAAGAAGATGTTTTCACAAATCTAAAGTACAGCTACAAAATACAGTTTTCCCATAAAAATGTACTAAGCAAACTTCAGCAATGAAGAGTCGATGAACAGAAAAGTTTGGTTTTCCAGAGATTGGAATTCTTATCCTGCGATGGGATTATACCGGTGTGATGCCAAAATTCTTGGTGAGAGGCCAAGAACGGGTGTGATGTCCCTAGAGTGATTCCAGTTATCCTTTATTGTTGTTTTAATCTATTGTTTTCGCTTCCGCTAAGCTATTAAATTTCTGCTGCCCTACTCTGTCCTACATCACCACATATCACATTTGTTCTGTTTGTCTTTAAGTAACATAAGTAGAGTACTTTCCAAAATAATCAAATCTATTAACCACACACATGTGAAAAAAGACACTCAAGAAGATTATCCAAAGAACAGGTAACATGCTTCGCTAAAGAGTCTGTTATTATTACTTTGTTTGAAGCCAAATACTAATTTTGGTCACCATTTGGTCGATTTGGACTGTGCATGCGCTATGTATATGGTACGGGGTTGTGCAGCACTGGGCACCATGTTTGGGGTTGCAACACTGGGCAGGATGGACATTCCAGAAACGAAGTTTAGAGGTCTTTGGAAGTTTGTCACGTTATAACGTAATGAACTACAGCATCCCATGGGCACATGTGCGGACGTAAAATAAACTGCTGTATCACATTCTAACAAGTTCATAAACTACAGCATCACATGTACGCGAGTGCACATGAAATATACCAAATAATAAATATCATGTCTCTTTTGGAGCATACTAATGAACAATATCTAGAAATGAAATTCAGACAAGCACTGAAAAGTTGTATACCTGAAAATGTGGATCATCTGCAACAACTGCACGTTCATCCCAATTTAAACGACCACCAAATATATTCCAAACACCATTTTGATTCTGATATTCTGCACAACGGTGATTCAGAACAGCATCTCCAAGAACTTTTAAACCGGCATCATGGAATGTCTTCACAGTCTCCTTCAGTTCGTCCATATTTCCATATCTGAGAAGTGTGAACAAGAGCAATCACTACTTTTACATTATCCTTCCCATAGTGGTACTAACTAGCATCTCTCAAATGAGAGTTCAGTATCAAGACTAATAAAAAAAAGTAACTCGCTGCACCATATAAAGAAATTTTACTACAATAATGATAAAGAATTCATCCTTAAGACTCACCACATAACTGGTATGTTGATAAACCCGGCAAGAAGAGGCATGCCGAACTACTTTTTTGTTTATTCAAAAAATTTACAGAAGAAAATAGTTGTTTGGTATGTGTATATATGAGAAAACAAGTGACAATGGTTATCAAAGTGAAACGTGGAATGAACAGTGAATACCGTGACAAAAGTATTATGAGTAACATATGGTACCTGGAGTTCATATTGTATAAATCCCTCGGCATGTACCCTTGAGGCGACACAGAATCTGTAGGAGGTGGGAACCAAATCACAGTGAAACCTAGTGAGGATAATTCTGCAGCTTTACTTTTGAGTTCCTCGTACCATCTTCCAGATTTACTAGATTCCCAGTTAAAACCTTGGCACAATATTTCAAAACCTGTTCCTGTCCCCGAGCATATTTTGGCAGGGGCGACTTTCACCCTTTCAGTTTCTGCAATGATTTCCTCCGGTAGAGTTGGAACAGTAGTTCTGAAGATACTATACGCTTCAGCAGCCAATTTTTCTATTTCTTGAAGAATGGTTTCTTGTGCTTCTTTGGATCTTTTCCTTTGACTCTTCTCAGAGGAAATATCACTCACCAAGTTCCTTATTTCATTGATTATACCATCGGTATATGCAGTAAAATTAGTTTCTCTACTTCTGTCAGGTACCTGAGCATCTTCAGACTGAACCTCACTATGCACAGCAATTGAGTTATTTGAGCTTAAAAGGGGGATGTAGAAGTCATTTCCCACACAATTCAACCACATAGTTTCATTTAGTTTGAAAACAAAAAGAAATCCTGCGAGTCCTTCTTCCAAGGTAAACAGTCCAGAACATCCATTTCCATCCTCCCTTTGCTGCACACAAGTTGTCCATGAGAATAACAAAATTGATCAAGAACATAATTCATTCTTGACAAGTTTAATAGAAACATTCTTTAGTAGGCACGACACAGCTAATAAACTTGCTAATGCGAGCGTGAGGATGCATATAGCCGGAACTTATATGCACTCACCACTTCTCTATCATGTACATCATGTACACCAAGTATGTATGCACTCAGAAATTTCTAACAAAACCCTCCTACTAGAAATTATTCCTTTCCACGAAAATTCACACAAAAAATTTAACAGCAATCCCATAACTAGAAATACAACATCCACAAACATTCGGGTGTTTACACCACAAGAAAGAATGGTCAATTAAAAATCTATGAATAAATATAAACCGAACAAGAGAGGAAAAGGAATAGAAAAGAAACAGAAAAGGTCATAGAAACCTGTAATCGAGTCCGCAAAGCCTTGTCCTTGAAAACTACTGTTTCTGGTGGATGCGGGGCAGCTGGAATTTCCCATCTTTTAGCATCATCTCTGCAAACTCCCCAGTGAACAACAGCATGATCAGGTAAATCTGTTTCCAAGTATAGAAGATTCTTAGTAGTCTCAGGGCACTTCCTAACGGAAACAGTTGCTGAATGGTTAACAGCAATTTCTTTTGCAATTGGCAGTTCTTCATAGAATCCTTCTAGACGCATAGTTTTCTGTTGAGGGTCTCTGGATTCACTGCTGCTTTCTTGATCTTTGGAATTTGATGTTTCTGCTTTGACAAACACATTGGATAGTTTTCCCAAAGTTCCTAGAATAAAAAAGAAGACTATCACTTTTCACTCAGTTCAAGTTGGACAAACTGTGGAAATAAATTGAAACTACAAAACTAACCACCCCTAACCCACCTCCTCCACAGCCGAAAGGAGTGGGTCTGTGTGGGCACTACAATTTAGCCACGACTGCGAGACAGACACTTAGCTCAGCTGTTAACATTGGTTACATAAGAATATAGACTCACACTAGAAAAACTCGGAAAGGTAAAAGAAGGGGAATAATTCATGCTACTAAACAACACCTGTTTTCCGATTCTTTAACTGCATCTAAGGATAAACAGAAAAGGAATCATTTTTAAAGATCTAGAAACAACGGAGTTTCACTCTTAAGCGAAATTAGGACAGTCGGCGCTCCCTTGGGGCTTTCGTTACACCATTTCTTAATCACAAATTGGTTCTGAATGAAAATAGTAGTAAAGTGGAAAAGATTCAACAGTATCACAAACAAAATAAATCAAGCAAACCAGAGGATAGAGTGGCTTTGACAACCTGACCACGCGCCCAAGGCCCTTGTTGCTCCAACTACATTGTCATCGTCTTGCAGGTAGCAAACGAAAGGCACTTTAAAGTCTCTCCCTCTATGCTGATACCAGGCACCGGTTTCTTCATCCTGCAACACCAAAAGCCCCCAACAAGAACAGAAACTAAAGATGAATAACATAATAGCCAGCATATATAACATAAAGGGCTTAATAGTTGAAAATCACAACCTTGAGAACAAAATTTATCGCTGCGATTGCGCTGTTGGGTGTAACATCAATCTTCACTTCGTGAGATGTATCGCCTCCCACCGGCGACAACGATTCCTTCAAGGGTGTCTCTATTGCATAGTCCTGAAAATCCACACGTATATTAAACTCATGCCAACCAACAGCTCTGCAATCAAACTTAAGAACCCAAATACGTACCTTGATGGAAACTGAACCAGCTGGTCTCATTTCACTAGGAGGCTGATCCCATTCACTGCACAATGCAAACATACATTTTAGAGAGAGAGAGAGAGAGAGAGAGACTGCAATCTACCATTAAAGTCTGAAACTTTACCTGCCGACGTCATCCACATAATTAACTCCCCAGTGAAGAACCCATTTTCCAGGAAGATTACAACCCACAGTCAGCACCCAATTCTTTGCATCCTTCCCATTATCTAATTTCACGATCATCTTTCCCTCCACCTACAATTTCAAACAGACTGAATCAGATAATTCAGAAGAAAACTCGACTTTCTGTTTGGACGCAGAGAAAACAGAGGAAAAAAGAAAGAAAAATGAACCAAAAAAAGGAGCACCACTCAAAGTTTCCAGCTTTGAAAACACTGTTCATCGAGAGAAATTCCAGAGCTTCAAATTCGAGCTCAATAAATGGGGCTACAAACTCAAACAGTGTCGACAACCCAAAAGAAAAGGAAGCAGCAAATTCAGAAATGGCGGAAAGAAAGCACAGACCACTTCAGTTCGCTTGAGAGGGAAGGTCTCCTTGTAGAAGGCGTCGGCGAATTCGGTGGCCTCGACGGTGGCTGTATCGGTGGAGGCAGCTCTGACACTGAGAGTGGGAGGCTGGAAGTTGCAGAAGCTGCGGCCATTGGAGACTACTAGCTTCTTTGGAAAAGCAGTGAAAGAAGAGCTGAGCTTTAATGGGTGCTTCGACGGCGGAAGGCGGTGGCTGGGTTTCTGTCGACGGTAGTGGTGGAGGAGGGGCTCTATCCTAACCGTCGACATGGAACGAGCAACGGCCACTCAGGCGACTGAAGAAACGAAACTGATGGACGGAATGTAAGTGAAAGAATGAGGGAGGAGAGGAGAAATTTATTTATTTATTTATTTTGAACGTTGTCATGGATTTGGATCCTCTCCTGAGCAGGAGATCAGGATCCTCGGGATCAAACAACATGGGCCGTTGGATTTTAATCCAACGTCTATAATTATTATAACTTTTAGATGGACCCCTGTTTATAGCCGTTAGATCAAAATCCAACGGTCCATGTTGTTTGATCCCGAGGATCCTGATCTCCTGCTCAGGAGAGGATCCAAATCCATTTTGTTGGTCGAATTATCAACGTCTGTCTAATCTCAAGCATGTCGGCTCCAACGACAAAGCTTTCAAGACGTGGTCTAATCTCATGTGGTTAACAGCTCGTTTGATATTACTTTTTAAAATTATATAAGTGTTTTATCAAAATTAAATTGCTTTTGATTACGTTCGGTAAAAAATTTTAAAAGTACTTATGCATCATAGAGTTTTATAAAAGTGTTTTTAAGATGAAGTAATTTTCATGGAAGTAAACACCAATCGAAGCCAATTTCGCTTGTGCATTAAACAGGCTTTTAATAAAGAGATTTGAACTCAAGTATAGAACAAGCCAATTTCGAATACTAATCAATTAGTCAAAAGAGCATAGTTTTCTTTTAATCGGATTAACGGATTTGAGTCTGTTTTCACTCACCTTGAGGAGCAAAAACGGACCCAGTATATTTTCTTGTTTCAACTTCCGATAAAGAAATTTTACTATGAGTGAGATGAATAGAAAAATATATAAATGATTACACTCAAAATTTTCCCGTAGATGAGAAGCGGTTTTTCGTTATCATTTTTTAACAAATATCTGACAAATGATGATTAAAGTAATGGGATATTTTCTACCAAATTAAATCGGACCACTCGATCTGTTTTACACGTTCCGAAACGTTTACGTTCACGCAAGAAGCATCTTTTGGATGTTCTCTTTATTTTTCCCTCTTGCGAATGTCTCGTGGAGTACGAACCCTCTTGTCTTGTCCACGGGGTCCCGTGCGTACGAGCATTTTTGTATCGTTAACAACTTTCAAGGAACCGATCGCCAGATCCAAAAGCAAATGACCAAAAAAAGGCCGACCGAAACACGAAAAACACGATAACTTGTGATCTATCCTAAATTTGAATTTACCATCAATTCGAATAGAAAATTTAAAAACATAATCAAAATTTAGACCACAAATAGAATTTTAGCCAACTATTATAAATTCTCATAATTCTAATCAAAATTTGATATGAAAATACTTTATTCCCCTCTCTTAACTAAAATAATTACAAAAGTATATCTTCTTCATTCAAGTTTACAAAAACCTATAGCTTCTTCATCTTCATCAACTGTCAGTCGGTAACTTCGTCTATTGAAGTCGTCAGAGATTTGTAGATTCAATTCTGGTGAAAAGAAAACGGAGAATCAACAAAAACATCAAATCACTATAAAATAAACATTAGCGCGATGCATTTCCTTCCTTCACAAACGAGCTTCGTGATGACTGGTAAATAAGATCCTATCAACCGATTCCTTTATCCAAGTCATATGATATATCGATCCAATTCCGACCAACAGGCTCGTTATTGAAAAAAACAAAAAAACAAAAACTTGACAATGGGATGGATGCTGTGGTGTTTTAGGGTTTTATGTAGTTATTTTTTTTAAAGAAACCAAATCAATACGAGAGTAGAGCAATACTGACTCTGTTGCAGGAAAGAGTCGGAAAGACTGCACAAAAGATGGAGAAGATGTAGTTGTGTAATTATTTAATTAAAAAAAGGTATTGTAGTATTTTCATGTCAAATTTTGGTTATAATTATAAAAAAGTTATAATAATTGGTTAAAATTCAATTCATGATCAAAATTTTGGACAAGAATTGTCTACCCTTCCTTTTTTTATGCCCTTTCATGCCCTCCTGTTTGTATGATCACGATTAAGCCACGTCAACATTTTATATTACTATTCATTTTTGTCTTATTATCTTTATAAAAAAATATATATAAAATATTAACTTAGCTTAACCATGACCACACAAAACAGAAGAGCATAGAAAGGCATGGAAAATAGGAGGGCAAACAATCCTTGTCCCAAAATTTTGGCTATTTTACCAAATTTCCCAATTCGAATTCATTTGCAACTATAACACCGGAATAAAACTTGGGGTTACGGCGATTGACAAAAACCCACATTCAGTATACCCTCCGTTAAGATTTGGGTTGGATCGACATTCAGAAGGAATGACATGACATGGTTCGTGCCAATTATTTTATACAACGTATGCCGGAATCAAATATCACCATAGCGAAAGGACCAAGTTCATCAGAGAGAATTCGCCTGCTGTCTACCTACCTTTCTGCCCCCTCCATGCGAAAGACAGAACAATCAACACTCCGTTTGCACCGGATACCTGCCTACGCCTAGGGCTTGAGTGCCAAGGCTAGACCGACCTTTGCGCTCTTCTCTATTGCCCTGGTATCGACCTCTCCTGAGATGGTGAAGAATGACTTGGGACGCCACTCGTGCTGGATGAGAGCGCTTGCCCTGCCGTAGTTATTCACCCGAGCCTTCACTGTGGTTAGAGGGTCAAGTGCATGCGCTGTGCCGATTGTGAGGCTGTTTTCATTGCTTGAAAAGCTATGGGACAGCTCCGCACCAACAGCAGTGTTGGTGAGTGGGCTTACAGTGTGGTAGTAGGAAGCAGTAATAGTATCAGCTTTATCGTTCCTGTATATCCACCGACAATATCAGATAAGCACCATCAAGCTAAACACGCACATGCAAAGACCACATCAACCTAAACACGCACATGCAATAAGCCCAACTCAACTCGAATAACACAACAAAATATTGTCAAAAGAAGTACTCACAGTAACAGGGAAGCAATGAGGTCAGAATGGGTGAAATTCAACCCTGCATTCACTTTGGTAAAGTTCCCAGAGGCAGTGTCGAAAGAAAGATCGGTTCCCAGAGAGAGAAGATTGTTCCCCACAACCCCAGAAAAGTTCACAATCGGATTGGCAGTCAAACCAATGCTGGTACTTATCCCAGCATACTCATGCTGATATTGGAGTTCCACCTGTTTACAAAATACCCAAGTTCAGACCATAAAGCAATGATATGTGTGCATATCATGCCCGATATGACATGCATCGACAGAGCAAAAAAGTGAACACAACTGAAGCAACAATGTTACCAAGTCAGAAAATGGACACGATGATTCTTACCTTGCCAGATCTCTGGTCAGGTGCAATAAAGCTAAAGATTGCCTTGAGACCAGGTGAAGGTTCATCAACAGTAATGGTCGTGATAACCTGCACGTTAACATACAATTATCAGTCACAATAACAAGGTATTATATTATGAAATTCATATCCAGAGAACAACAGGAGAATACTAAGATTACAGGTGTAACCCTGTCTCGAATAAATTCACGATATAAGATAAGCACATAATTATAAGAATCATACACAAGATGGCGAAGCCAATGCAATACTGTAACACAATATTATCAGCCAAGTAAATGTAGACAATGAATTTGTAACAGTTTGGCCTGTATGGTTGCACTAACACCACGAGATGTGCTTACAGTCTTATCTAGTAGTTGGGAAGAAAAATGAAGAACTTGTAATATTAAACATAGCATGCGTCTGAGATTTATACAAAAACAAGTTTCATGTTTTAAATCACACGGAGCACATCTTCAAAGTACCAAGATAAAAATTCAAAAACTAGCTAAGAAAACCATAAAACCTCGTATTGATCGTACAAACAAGTGATAAACAGTAGTGAGTACCGGGACAGGAAGTTTCCAGCTACTGCATTGACCTATTCAAGTTCTTTACATGAGAAGGAAAAAAAGCTAATGGAGATACAATTAGTTCTGTTGACTTACGTTAGAGTTGGTGTCAACTTTCACATCAGTTGTGATGTTCTTGTTCTTCAGCTGAGTACTGACATCCCCCAAATACAGATCACCCTTCCTGATTCCGGTCGAACTGATTGCCTTGAGAAGTACAACGATTCAAAATATCAGAACAAAACAAAGTCGGATAAAACAAAGCTAATATCACAGGGAGTAGGATCCAATATATATACAAAACACATATCGTAAATCTTACATAGCAAGCAGAAAATTACAAACAGAGCCTGTAGAAAAGGGCTGAGCCTATATAAAACACATATCGATAAACAATGTACTTTTGCGTGCTCGAGGAGTAAAATATTTTTTGACAATCAAAAAAATACCATGCCATTTGCACATATACGCGAAAGAGCGAGCTGAAAAACCATAAATTCGACTAAAGCAACCGAAAAAACAAAATTACAAATGCAATGGCATTGCAAGATTAACTTAACATAAACCGGTGAAAAACCGTGCTGCAAATCCAAAGAACCCACAGGAACAAATAGCAATCAAACAGTTGATTTATGATTTAGCTACAAAACAATCAACCAGTCCACTAGCTCGCATTTCGTTAGCCGAAAGAACGAAAATTAGCTAACCCTAAGTAGAATGTAAGTGCAGGCCTTAAAATTCTTGTATTGATCGTGTGATTTGAACGATTTGATACAGAAAAATCACATCAAGGAAAAATTATAAACTTTCTCAGCAACCAAACAGAAGGAAAATTTTCAACAAAATATAAAGCTTACAACTCCGGTGGAAGTGTAAGTGGTGACGGTGAACTTGTGGTCGCTCTGGTAATCCTTGTAAAGAAGATCTGCACGGTAAAAAGCAAAAAATAAATATTTATGAGTGAAAAATTAATAAAAATGGAAGAAAAAAAATTAGGAAATACGATAAACCAAAGAAAAAAATGAAAAGGACGGACCTCTGGCTTTCTTGCCGATATCGAGGTAGAGTCCTGGGCCCTTCACCATGATTGTTTCTCGAGAAAATTTGGAAGGAAAATTTCAGAGAAATCAGAGCTGGATTTGTGTTCTAGTTAGAAGACGAAGAAGCGAAATGGATAAAATCTAGAACCCCAAAAAAGGGTGATTGCTGAGACTGAGAGGAGAGGCGTGGGCCGTTGGATCCTGTACTGGGTATAGGTACGGGTTTGTGGCCGTTGATTTGGAGGAGAGGTTCGGTGCTTTGATGACCTCGAGAATCGTACGAGAGGTTGCTTCGGGCATATTCGGCTTTTAGGTGCTGCTCTATGACACGTTGCTAAATAATATTAAATTCATTTTTGTGACACGTTGCCGGTTTCTTTTCTTTAAATTTTTCTTCATATATTTTCTTGATTTCTATTTAAGAACGAGAAACCCACAATTAAATTTAAACCACAAAAAATAGCAAATTAAACCAGAAAAAGAGCAAGAAAATTGTAAATAGAAAAAGGGGCAAATATTTTGATTAACTTGTAGACTATATTACAAAGTTGAAGCATCACCCTTCAGTTTCAAAAAGCCAAAACAAGCATAGAAAACTCACACTGAAAATTATATACGTGATGATACGTCCATCAATTCAACAATAAAATTAACCACGCTGTTTTAGATCCTAAATCACACCCAAATTCGAGTCTAGCGTAACCGCGCTAACAAACCATCGGAAGCTTAAAGATGCCGAGCCTCCCACTACTTACCATGTAACGGCATTACACCCGACTTCCTTGAAGGAGGCCGTCTCTTATCTGTGAAGAGATATCTTTCACAGCACCGGGTCCGTGCGGGATGAAAACCGAGTTGGACTTTGAGGACGCACCGATGTCCTTCAATGTGTCGAAGTACTGGGTCACCAGAACCATGTCCATGACATCCTTGGATGATGTCCCGGGTACGTTCTCAGAGAAGGCCAGCACACTGTCTCTCAGCCCGTCCACAATGGCCTGGCGCTGCCTTGCTATGCCGAGCCCCGACAGGTACTTGGACTCCGCCTCTCCCTCAGCTCGCTTAATCTGTAGTATCTTCTCTGCTTCAGCTTTCTCGGTTGCAGCCAGCCTCATCCTAGCAGCTATTAGTTATTGGAAAACAAGCATACATTAGTCGTTCTGCGGCTGTTACGGCCAAACAAACTTAATAATTCAAAGAAAAACACTTATTGCAGGTGCATTTGCGTTGGTGTCCTGCAAAAAAGGAATTATAATTCAAAGAGGCGCATGAGACATCTCGGTCTCAACACTTTTCATGTTCCAAAGTGCAACGGAGGAGAATCCACACCGATGCTATTTAGAAGATAGGAGTGGAAAGCCTTATAAAAAAGGTCGTACCCAGTGCACAAGGCTCCCGCTTTACGCAAGGTCTGGGAGAGGTGAATGTCGGCTAGCCTTACCCCCATTTATGGAGAGGCTGCTCCCAAGTCTCGAACCCGAGACCTACCGCTCATGGGCGAAGGCACTTGCCATCGCACCAAGTGCGACCTCTCATGAAAAAAATCCCATTCGTTTTAACTGCCAGAAAATTCTATCAGTCAATATTTAAACGAAATATTATACCTGCATTTATCTCATTCATTGCTCTCTTCACATGCTCATCTGGTTCGATATCCACAATTAGTGTTTGAACTATCTCAAACCCATAATGCGACATGGCCTGCGTATTGACAATAAATTACTAAGCATAATAGATGTTTCACAGCTGGATTCTATACCGAACAAGGCAGAAACACCCATACCTTTGCAAGTTCATCTTCCACAGCTTTGGCTATATCATTCTTCTGCTCAAAGGTCGAATCTAGGTCCAACTTTGGAACGCTTGCCCTGATAACTGAAAAGAAAAATAGAATTCCGTTGGTTTAAACAACCACGCCATACTCCTCTCCAAGGTACGATGGCTTGAAACAAGAATTAGCTAGACTTAAAAGCATTGAGCCTAAGAAATATCCCTACACCGAAACTCAATCCATAAACCAAGCAATTTTCTGTTTTACTCAAAGAACAGTCCCATCTCTAAACAGCTCCAAATCATGTTTTAAGAAAAATTTAAACGAAAGCCCCCATCAAAAGTCGATTGTAACAGTTATCCACAAGCTGCACTATTTTCTACCCAGTGATAAATGATGATTCATGACACAACTGAACTAGCTATTTACATATATTTTGATTGCTAGAAGGAAAATAACAACCAAAAATAACTTGTGTAATTATGAGTTTCAGTAATAAATTCATACCGTCAAAGACATAAGACTGGATCTGCCCTCTGGTATTGCTGAGCTTGTAAAAAGCATCAGAAGCCTTCTCAGCCAAAGCTCGGTATTGAACAGAGGCAACCACAGTAACAAAAACATTATCCTGAAGAAACACCAAACATCAGAATTGCAAGATAGATTGAACTTCAAATTCCAAACTCCGACTTTGTTACTCCAGTACTAAGAGATACTCCTACAGTGCGTGTGCAGTGCGCTACGGTGCATGCTTAGAAGGTCATAAAAATCCTCTTATTGAAATGAATCAATATGAAACGAACCTTCGTCTTTGTTTCACAACGAACATCCAATTGCTGCACACGTAAAGAGAGATGACCAGCTATCTGGCTACCCAAACACCATGGCAAACAGTGACAACCAGGTTCAAGCACATCATCGAACTTCCCAAAAGTTTCCCTGATAGCAACAGTAGACTGGTCCACTTGAACACAACCAAGAACTTGTCCCATTTTCTGATTATGCCAACAACGGTAATCAGATGTTAATTGTAATGCAGATTTTTATAGTCAACTTAAGAAAATTAAATTTTATCTCAGGAAGAAGGATTACGATATCTTTTAATAAAGTACATTTTATCTCAAGAAGAAGGATTACGATATCTTTTAATAAATTGCAATAACCGTCACATTTCAATTTCAATTTAAAGAAGGTTTATACAGGCAAGGCTTGCTTTCAGAAACAATATATTATGACACTATAAAATACTATACAAATTTCACCAAGTGCACAAGTAACCAACAAGATATGTTCAAACTTTAGTTCTCATCGCAATGCGAACAAATATATAAGGATGTGCTATCCACACATCCCTTTTTATTTCTCACACACCCCTTATTAATTTCTGTCCGTTGATCTTCTTCAATTCATCCAATCCGACGGCGAAAAACCAAAAAGGTGTGGGAGAAGTAAAAATGGATGTATGGATATCACACCCCATATATTAAAAACTAAGGACAACGCAGATGAGCTGCCAAATGGAACAACTGGCTAAGTGCCTCAACGCTGAACTGTTCAACCAGAGCTGGATTGTTACAAACCTAAGCCTTGAACTAATCAATTTGTATTAAATAACAGCCGTATGAAGCTAAAATCGACTGCGTCACGCGTCCACATAATATCTCTACTTTTAGTTAAAAATAACAGGATAGTCTCAGTTTTACTTTTATTGAGTAACTTCCGTCAATGATTCAATCCTTATACACACGCCTTACCGGCTTGACCACAGAGGAAATATTTACTATAATTTAAATAGATAACAGTAATCTGCAACATAATAAAGAAAACAGCCACAAGATAACAAAAACGCTAGGGCTACCACATATTTAGACCAAATTTTATAAATAGTTTGTCACCACTGGATTATTACTTATATATTATTGACAACACTTAATATGATTTGCAAATTTGAGCTTAAAAGTTGATCTACCTACATATCAATATAAACCTAACAGACCAAAGCGAGTTCAATAACGAGAGTTTTTTTATGTGTCCGAAACATTAGATGGTACGCCATCTATTATTATATAAATGGATGGAAATTTTTTTAATGAGAGAGGAAGGGCATGGTCTTGATTTTGATTCTCAATCTCTTGATTGATATTTTTGATAAAAAAAAAAAGTGAAGTGGTCGCAGATTTAGGTGATGAAGGGAGCGATGGGGTTGTTGGGATTTCCGACAAAAAGTGGGTGAGTTTGGAAGTGGTGGAGATATCTTGGTTTGCCGGAGGTGTTTGCAGGGGGGAGGATTCTCTTCCTTCTTATTCTTATCCCTTCCCTTCCCTCTTCTTTCTCTCCTCTCACACATTATTTTTTGTCTTATTATCTCTATAAAAAAATCAACATAAGATATTGACGTGGCTTAATCGTAACCGTTCAAATAAGATGAAAGATAGGATGAAAGGGAAAGAGAAAGAGATTAGGAGGAAGATAATCCTCCTCCGTTTGCAGGAGACAGTGAATCGGTGTTAGAAGCGAGAAAAGTGAGGCCCAAACCTGATCCTCTCCGGATCAGTTCTTCCTAACCTACCAAATCAGAGAATTGAAATTTGATTCAACGTCTGCAAATTATTATAACTTTAAAGTGAGTTCTTGGGTGTAAAAATTAGATTAATTAAACGAATTTCTTGATTTGGTAGAATAGAGGAAGAGATGGGTCTTTCTTCAAAATTATACTGGTGTGACCCATATTTGACAAAGTGTTTACTTGGGTACAGAGTCTATCCATAATTGGGACCCGTATGCAGTATTTGAGAAAGTGTATGCTGGGCCAGGGCAGAGAGTTAGTCAATGCAGACTTGTTTTTTGAGCGAGTCTCCCAGCATTCCTCAACAACTAATATTAATAAATAATTACAAAATAATCATACAACAATTTCTCAAGCAAATTTATCCAAAATTATACCATGTCAAATCAAATCACACAAGTTTCAGTCGGAAATTCAAGTAAAATTAAAACTCCAACCGATTCACGCTGTAAAATCAAGAGCTAGAAGAACCAGAAAAATAAAAAAATAAAAAGAAAAAGCAAATTCCTTTGAAAAATCGAACAATTACAGCAACGAAAACGGTAAGGAATGCAAAATTAGAGCGAAAATTCACCTCAGGATGGAAGCGTTTGTCTGCGAGGCTAGCGAAGACGAGAAGCGGCCACGTGAAATTTGGGAAATAGGAATTGCAGAGAAGTGGATATTTATAGGGCCGCGAAGGGAGTGGAAATTTTGGGCGAGAGGGTTTTATCTTTATCCGCGCCAAGGAAGAAGTTCGGGTCGCTTTCGGGGACAGCACAGCTTTGCGCAGAATTTTCCTAGGTGCGTGACACGCAGGTTCTGTGGCCACCTCCGTACCGTATCTTTTGGTAGAACTTAAATATGAGATTACTAGTTTTAATAATAAGATTAATTTTATTGATGATGATTAGGCTTTCATGTGATGTGTTAATGCTTGAATTTTACTTGAATTTGATCTAGTGTGGTCCTTCTATTTTATTTATTTCCCAAAGCCTAGGTATCTCATACCTCAAAAGATAGGACTAATCTTTAATAGGGCTCGAAAAAGCTCTAGGTATTTCAGTTTATTCTTGACAACAATCAAATGGCACATGTTCTTTTAAAACTTTTAACCAGGAAATCACTCATATTTTTATCAGTTTTATATCTCATACCCAAAATCAAAGAGTAAACCTGACTTGAAATTCTACTGTGGTCTATGAATGAATGCTTAGATTTCAATCTCACTCTCAACCCAAGCCAACCCAAAAAACTAAAAATAATTTTAATTAATATTTGTGGTTTTTTTTTAATTATATGCAAAGAGTATGTTTGGAAGTCCTTTAAAAATTATTAAAATGTATTCAAATAACCAAATATGCTTCTGACAACGTTATCATAAAACATTATAAAATGTATTGCACAGCACATTAATCACAGGCAAATTCCTTTTCTAATGTAGTCCCAATACCACGTGAAGCCGTAGTGTACTAATGTTAACCCCCTAGTCAATCACTAAGCCAAAGTAGAGCCTTAGCTGCATAAAATTTGTCGTGGGAGATCAAACTCAAGTTGGAAGATCCTCGACAATTGCTTTTTGAGTGCTTTTACAAGAAGCACTTTGATTTTGAGAACTAACTTTTGCACACCCCTTTTCTCTCATACACATATCTATTTATTTATGAACTTTGAATTGAATAAACAAACAAGAATATGCCTACTTATTTATTTATTCAAATAACATAAATAAATAAGACTGTGCATAAAACAAATAAATATGCGTAAAAAAATATTTATTTGACTTTTTATTAAAAATATCGACATGCTTATAATAAAAACACTTTGAACTAAAAATGTTCAACGAGCAGAAGTGCTTCCTCTCTCTAAAGTTTACAAATTTTGTTAAAAAAATATGTTGAATTGAGGAGTACTCGTGTTAGTGACATCATTATACATTTATATGACGTCTGAAGAAAAGTCGAAGAAGCGTGGGCTTTCATTTGTTTGTCATTCAACTGTTTGTGAGAAAATCTGGATTTTAATTGGCTGCTGGTGACTTGTCAAAATACATTTTCCTAATTTAATAGATAATTGCGAGCAAGCAACCATTAATTTTCCTAAAATAATATATAATTGCTTGAAAGCAACCGTTGATTTATCGGTATAAAATTTGGACCCATTAATCAACATTTTGTGGTTAATATATAATTGGTTGACCCAGCTGGTAAACTTGTATTATGGTCTACGCGCTGTATCATTATCCAAAAACAAAAAGGCCGAAGATGAATGAGGAAACTCGGCAGCACCTACATTCCCTTTTCAGAAGAGAAACGTTAAGGAAATTCTCTTAAAATTGTGACTTTTTACGTATTCTTTGTAATTTCATGTTTTTGGACAAACTATCGTGCCAGTATTATACAATATTATGCAAAAAACGTGAGGTGACAAAGAATCCATGAAGAGTTCCACTTTGAGAGAATTTCCTTAGCAATTCTCTTCTCATAATCAGTAATAGAGCCACTTGACGACCAGGAAAGACTCATGCCTACCCTGAAGTTATTTCACTTTGTCGCTATGTTTGTGTGCTTTAGGTTGGATACTCATTCTTCAACTTATGTGCTTTTGCTTCCAACTAGTTTTATTTTGTTTCTTTAATTGATTTAAAAATGTATTTTACAATAATATTGTTATGAAACCAAAGAGTTATACGAACTAACCTTCCCTAGTTAGTTCACCATTTTGCATGATAGAATGTTGTTTTACAGTCAAACTCGTATATAAGAAATAGAGGAAGAATTTATCTTGAAATAAAATTTTCATAGCTGTAGTTTTGGGCCATGATCCTTAATTTTCATTCAACTTATATCTAGAAACTCATAAGAAGCCAGTGCTGATGATATAACTATCTTAATTGTATTTTTTTTCGTGACTACATTACTCTCTTTTGATTAAAATTTCTTTCCACTACATAAAGTGAAACTTCAAGTTTTCTCCCATTAGTTATATTATTTTTGTCCAATTGTTTTCATATGGCTTAGAGACCCCTCCTAGCCTCGATTTCTAACTCCACCGCTACCCGAAATATCCCCCCTCTTTCTATTCTTGTGCTTCGTTTTACATGAAAAACGTTTGCTCTACTATTTGAGAGAAGCATGCTTTCTTCAATTTTATTGTGAACGAAGACGACCTAGTTTACCAGACGCTGATTAAAAAATGATTAAAAGCATAGCATTTTTTAATGTCTAAAAATGAGTTTGGCTGCTGTTGGCAGAAAAAATTGAAAGTATATCTAAGTCATAGAAGCGCTTTATGAAGAAGTACATGTGAATGCTTATTCATGAAGTACTTTAAAATGTTAACTCCAAACAGGTCATAAGGTATAACTTGTATTAGGCTATACAAGTGAGCTTCCGACTCATTACAATAAATACTTTGTAAATATCCTATAATTTGACAAATTACTCATACCAATACTAATTAAAGTTACAGTATTTCTTTTTACTTATAAGATTAAAGTTTTAATTTCGAATCATTTAAATAACGAATTTAATAGGCCAATTCGTCAGTTGTCCAAGATCAAATCCAAAGCCTCACATATCACCTCGCATTTTAATCATGCTTCAATTCAAAGCCCCACCACCAATAATGCTCTCTTTGTCTCTTATTTTGGAGAAATATTCAGGGTACCAGGCACCTGTGCTAGGTGATGTTTCCACTAGTGGAAATTTAACATTTAAATATATATATACTTTTTAAAGGAAAACTAATAAAAATGGTTTGAAAACTTTGAGTTTTAATGATAAGGACAAAATAAAGGGTAAAGTGAATAGTACTAGGATTGACTTTTTAGTGTAAAAATGTGTTTTTTCGTTAAAGTAAACAGTACCAGGTGCTTTTTGTTAAAGTTCCATTTTTTTAATTAACGAAATTTAGGTGTTATATTCTAACAAGTGGAGAATACCACTTGGCACAAGTGATGAAAACGCTTAAAAATTTGTCCTTATTTTGACAATTATAGTAGGTTATTGTTTCATATTTTGCCTTCTCATCCAATCACGTCTCACATCAATCAATACTAACAAAACAACAATAAAAGAATAATATCATAGTTAAACTTTCAATGTTTAGGATGTTTTTCACTTTCTCTCTTAAAAGAGAAAATGTCCTTAACCATGGTTTGTTTCACGTATTAGATGACCAAATATTTTTTCACTTAGATGATGTTTCTGCAAGGTCTATCTCTTTATTTTGTGTTTGAATTTGGATGATTTTTTATTTTTATATACATACAATATTCTACTTTAAGTGGGATTGTTAAAAATCAAGATTGGTTTTTGGATGAAGTTTAAATTAATCGCACAATGAGTTTAGGTTCAAAATCTTAATTCAAGTCAAAGAAGGTGAGATTCGGAGGTGACAAATTTTTGGTGGAAGAATGATTTGTGAGGTGTGCAGTATATAAAAAAGAGATCGTGCAACAAGACAAGAACTTTCAACTTAACACACAAATCAACGTTCTACGCGAAAACCTCACACCTACGATTGGCTACTCACCCCAAACATTCTTTACGATTAAGACGCTCATTTTCTTTGAGGATATGTGTTCATAATATCAATTCGGTAGACGGCCAAACCTTAATATTCACTCGCTTGAGCTCATTAGTAAATTGGCACGCCTACATTAGCATTCGAGCTACTAAAGAAATGATGTAGTTAGCTCTTAGTTATTCAGCATATGTGCCGTATAGGCTTTGTAATTTTTAGAATCAACCACCATACAATTGATCGCCTACTTACTAAGTATCGAACTTAACACAAATATAATATGTACTTATCATTCATAAAAGTTGAACCTTAAATAAAAAAAAAGTTAACTTTAATAAGAGTTGATGGATTTAGAATGATTTTCCTTCCCAGCTCCAGAACACGACGCACTATCCCATGATTCTCCTTCCCAAGTTTGACCTTTCGCCTGTTGGAAAGGAATACCGCTAGACAGTAATATATATTTACTATTTAGATTATTTGATCATGTATTGCAGGGAGCTGAATCGTTTTTTCAGAGGAGTGTTGGCAAGCATGGAGGCTGTCTACCTAAGCAGAAACCCAACTGCAAAAGCAATCTTGGAGCTTGTTGGGTCCGCTTCCGATGAACAAATTTGCTATGATCATTTTGCATTCAGGACTTTTGGGGTAACTCTGTTAAGACTTCAGACTTTGTATATGATGATACGCATTCATTTTTGTTGACAAAAATCGATGTTCTATAGAATCTAAACTACGAGCATAGTGTCCTAGCTAACTGACTTAATTAACATATTCATTTTTAATTGATCTCGTTAGCATTGTGTATTGGAGTTTGTTTCAAATTTGGAACAATAAATAGGTGAATGGTTATGGGATTGATTCCATGGCCAAAATTTTCCTGGATTTTGGGTACACGCCGCGGGAGGAGTTAAGATTCCCAGCTAAGAAATTGAGAGCATTGTGGTTTTCTCCTCCCAGTGTTCCCATTCCTCATGGCGGTATATACATACATACATACATATATATATATATATATATATATATCAATATATGTTCCTCTGTTCATGGAAAATAGATAACATGTTGTGGTCAGATGGTTCCTGTTTAGCATATAGTGAAACTGTTGTATTAATAAGATGACAAATTAAATATGGTATTTCCAACCAAATATGGCAGAAGACATTTTTGCTCAAAGAAGCTTCACCTGCCCTTGCATTCTAAACATAACATCAAAGCAAACATGAATCCCTGCTGCTTTTCCAGCTGTCCAAGAACAAATGCTTTAACCGAAAATTACATCTATACGGATCGAAGAAGCGAAAAACGGGGAAAAAGAAGAAGAAAATGATTGCTGACAGGAGGTGGGAATTGATACAGACAGCTGCCAACCCTATCTTACGATTTGCCATTAGGTTTTGGTGATGGTTGGGGATGTTGAAGGTGATATGGAGAAGCATGGGTACCATTTGGTATCGAAAGGCTCCTCTGCTGATTATGCCCGTTCCTCGTCAGCAATCCTCCCTGTGGTCTGACGCCGTTTCTGGTATTTGGGCTGGACCCGACACGGTCACCTTGCATGGTCTGGAAATAATATGACGAGCTTGCCATGTCCTTGAGGGCTGGCAGCGGCTTTAAGGCTTCGACAACTTCACTCATTAAGGGTCTGGCCTTTGGATCTCGACTAAGGCAGTGAGCAGCTAGTTGTGCGGCTTTTTGAACACCTTTTATTGAAAAGTGGCCTTCAAGCCGAGGATCTATCAACCGGTAGAATCTTCTTCTTTCTCCTAGATGTGGCCGTGCCCACTCCACAAGGTTATGTTCGCCATTGGGTCGATTTTTGTCCATGGATCTTCTGCCAGTCAGCATCTCGAGTAAAACCACACCAAAACTATAGACATCACTCTTAGATGTAAGATGTCCTGCAACAAAATACAAGTGAATCTACTTAGACTTCAACAAAGTATTGAGAATCTTTACGTACATCGACAACATAATGTCCAACAGGATGAGCACTAATTGCAGCCACCATCTTGAGACCTAGCTCCTGTAAATAACACTCACTACCAGATAATGGCAGTATAACTTCTATATGCTCAAGACATGAAGTTTGAGAAACTAAACCAAGCAAACTAGTGAGGCGGATGGACAATTACAAGAAAAAACAAAGAGACGACCATTTAAGTATTTCAATAGCAGTATCTTAACTAATTATCTTTGAGAGATATATTCCTTACCAGTCATTACATATTCTGGAGCTGCATAACCATAAGTTCCCATCACACGGGTGGAGACATGAGTTTTATCACCCTCGGGACCATCTTTGGCAAGTCCAAAGTCAGACAGCTTGGCATTGTAATCCTGAAATGGCACTTTATTAGAAAGATGAATCATATAAAGGGGGAGTATGTGATGTTTTCCAAAGCTTCAAGCACATACTGCGTCCAATAAAATGTTAGAGGTTTTAAAGTCACGATAGATCACAGGTCTTTCTGCTTCCTCATGGAGAAAAGCAAGGCCCTTTGCAGCACCTAATGCAATCTTCATTCGAATAGACCATGGAAGAGGCAACGACCCTGCACATAGTAGATATTGTCAAAGAATGCCAAAAATAATACTCCTAATTGGCTAATTGGGTGCATTAAATGAAAATTAGATTTTCAGAAAGGCAGTTACATACTCCTAAATAGATGGTTCTCCAAGCTCCCTCGAGGCATGAACTCATACACTAGCAGCCTTTGATCATCTTCAATGCAGTATCCTATAAGTTTAACTAAGTTTGGATGGACAAGGTCACCAAGATAATTTACTTCAGCCTGCCACGGTGAAAGCCAAACAAAAATCAATAATTGTACAAAATGGGCAGAGAACATCAAACTATTAAGCAGTGCTAAAGTTACAAAAAAATAAGGAAAGGTCCAAACCAGCCATTCTTTATGACCCTGAAGTCCATCATGGTTAAGAGTTTTAACTGCAACAGTAAGACCTGTGCCAGGTTTTACTGGAGCAGTTCCATTTTCTTCTATCCACCCCTTGAACACGCAACCAAAACCACCTTCACCAAGAAGACTTTCAGGTCTGAAATTTCTTGTTGCCAATTTAAGATCAATAAATGTGAATTTTCGCAACCGTGAAGCAACTTTAAGTTCCTCTTCAAGTTTGGAAGTGGATGCATTACTTTCTGTATTACTAGTGGTTGATGAAGAGACTACAGTAGCTGTTGGTTGGTCTCTGCTTGTATCATTTATAGATTTAATTTCTGCACACACCAAAAAGAAACATTTGACAACTGATAAAAACATGATTTCATAATCGCACTAAGTTGAAAACATGTAACCATTAAGCAAATTAAGTTTAAAGCATACGTAGGATTTGATGTAAGAGATTATTCTAGAAGACAAGTACACACAGCTGAAGAAATGCACAAAAAGATATACCAAATTCTGTGTGTTTGATAAGAGTATCAGCTGTCCAACACAGAATAGAATATCAAATAGAACTGCTCAAACTATCATATAAGTCAGTAGCGTTCAATAGGAATTTAGAAGACCATCTAAATTAGACGCCGTGACGACAGCCATCTGACATGGGCCATGTATCTTAAAAAACCAGTTTATATCTAGAATCACTATATATTTAACTCAACAACCACTCTTCCAACCCCAGGAAAATGTTGCTAAAGCCATAATTTTCCATCCCAGTATGATACAGACTCACCTCTGCTACCAAAATTTCATCTGCATGCCCAATCTTTTCCTTGCCAATTCCGTAATTATCAACCTCACTGTTCCTAACTCACACAGATTGAGCCTTCCTAGTTGCTGATTAGTTTTCATAACCTTCCACACAAGACAGACCTAATTTGTTGGTTGACAATCCTCAGAAGAAGCAGATAAGTTTTATACAAAGCATACAACAAACCAAAAGAGAGTGAAAACTACAGGATAGTACAGTATCAGGATACCCAAGCCTTCATCCTTCAATAAGGCGGAATGCACTTCAAGTTTTCGCAAACATGTGTCTTACGTATTTATTTAGTCATACAGTCTGGAATCAAGATATTGTTTTCGCGCTATAGGAAGCCCAGCAAAGAGGGATAACTCTTGTTCTCAAAAGCAAGCTCACATGTTTCTGTGGAATGTTTCTTTCAGGATCAAGAGGCTTTTTCAGCCACCAATCAGGTTATTCTCGAATGAGAAATCAAAAAAGCTCAACTGGGTTTCATCTCTAGACTCTAAAACCCCCCCCCCCTCCAAAACGCAAATTTTACCACGGTAACTGCAGGTATATTTAAAAAAAAAACTGGGAATTTCCATGCTTTAAAATCCACCAGGAGCAAAGCTCTTTGGATTGACGAAGTAGTATAATGCAGTCAACTTATGGGCAACTACTTACAGAATCTCCACGCTAAATTTGCTTATCCTATGACTGACAAAGTAAGAACTCTCAGATTACACAACACAAGCTCAAACAGAAACAACAGAACAATCCCAAAAAGCAATCAATCTCAAGTCTCAACAAGCAAACTTGAAAGCATATGAGCTACTAAAAAAAGTGATTCCAAGAAAAGCAGAAAGTTACCACCACAGTGAGTAGCACTGGTCCCACTGGTTGAGCTATCGACTTTGGATCTTGAAGAAATGCAGCTCCCAAAGAACCTCAGCCTAACCCAACACCCACTCCCCTCCTCCTCCACGTCATCATCATCATCCCCATCAGCTTTGTGCTTCTTCTTCCTCCTCACCTTCGATTTGCTAATGTCCCAGGCCTCCACTTTACCATCCTCAGCTTTCAAACCCATTTCACAAACCCTAAAAACAATCAAATCCCGATACCATCAAACACCCAAATCCACCACCCTTCCCACCGCCGCAGAACCACCCAGAAACGTCTCTAGCCGCCGCCGACACAACCCATATGAAAACCCACCAAAATCTCTGAAATTTCCGAACTTTACAAAAACCCAACTGAATTTAGAGGAAAAAAAAGACGTCCCAGCTGAGAAAATAGCTAGATCACGCAGAAAGTAGATCAAATTCGACGAACCCTTGAAGTGAAATCGACCAGCTCGCGAGGAAAATGGGAAAAAACCAAAATACCCAATAGAAAAGTGTCCGTTTTTATCAGAAAGGAACAGCGAAATCTTCAGTTTTAACCCAGAAATGTCTGCAGAAATCTCAGAAAATACTCCCACAAGCTGACCAGTTTAAAGTTGGGTGAAAAAATAAATAATATTTTTTTGGGGACCAAAAATAAATAAATAATTTGATAAAATACCCTTACAAGACACATATGATATTCCGAATTATCGATTCTCTCTCTTCATTTTTTAAAGCTATTTTTAATGGAACCGAAGACTAGAAAAAGGCCAATCGAGCTGCCGGAGAAAACGGGCAGCTGGTATGGGCTGCCCATTGTGTTGCTGGACCGTGCAAGTCTTTGGAGAAATTTTTAATTGTGACGAGAACATAAGTGATACATCACGTGTTTTAATAGGAATGATGAGAAATTTTATTTTTTAAGTTATTAACTTTTTAGCACACATATCCCACAATTTATATAATGATATGTGATGTAACCATCCTTTATACTAGTCACACTGAAAAATCTCTCAAATGTCTGAGGCTACGGAAAAGAGGGAAGGGGGCGGGCAGTTCGGGCAGGGGGAGAAGGGAAAAGTAGGAACAGTTCGGGCAGGAGAGAGAAAGGAAGAGGTGGGACCCAGTCGGATGGTGACGTGTCTGGCTGGGTGGGCGGACGGAAACGCCCGCGTCAGGTTTAAATCATCACTACTCAGAACCTGCAAAATCTTGCAATGCATGCATCTAATTATTCTCATCTTTTATTTATTTATTTATTTATTTTTTTCGAATTTTCAACTTGTTTTTGTTATGCTAAAATTAAAAAGTATTTCCGAATCTTATTTAATTCTACGAGTCACGGATTCGTGGAGTTGGAAAACAAAACAGTGTTGACAATTTAAAAAAAAAATTAAAAAAATAATAATATCATTTTTGTTTTCTAATTTTGTATTGGTGAGAGAGGGATGGTCAATTATTGAATAGATGTAGATAATGCGATAAAACCCATAAACAAAAAAAGGTAATGGCAGGCATTATCTTGTTGTTCGATTGAGAGAGAAATGAGTTCATATTGGAAAAAAGGAGATTGTAAAAATCACTAGTAATCAAGAATTATAAGTGATCTAACTAGTATATGCTTTTACTTTAAAAAAAAAATTTAAAAAAAATGCAAAAAGCGTGCAAAAAACAAAAATATTTCGTGTCTAAATTTATGATTGTTGATGAAAATAAAGATATTTTGGCTATTGATGCCAAACCCAAGCCATCATGGATAGAGGAGTTTAAATCTTCTGCAATTAAAATTTTGTGGTCTATTTGTGTCTTGTCTACTTGAATGACACGTATTCTTTTGGCTTTATTTATCTTTAGTTTGTTATTTTTTTTTAGGGGTGTGATATACACACACCCCTTTTTACTTCTCTCACATATTTTTAGTTTTCGTCCGTCGGATCAGAGGGATTGAAGAAGATCAACGGACATAAATTAACAAGAGGTGTGTGAGAAGTAAAAATGGATGTGTGGATAGCACACCCCTTTTTTATTGAGAAGATAAGTTCAAGAGTTAATACTTTTAAACGAATATTAAATGAATTGTCAGGTGTCAGCGAATGATAAGTTATAAAGATGTCGAATTTTGGGTGCAGAAGATTTGATCTCGGCTAGGAGAAGTACTGAGAGCTAAATTAAAAGGAGGATAAGATTAAGATTAAGATTAAGATTAAGGTATTGACATTATTAGTTTGTTTATTAGTTTTAAGAAATGTGAGTTGAGATTAAGGTCTTAGCGTGCAACGCAAAGATTGACTTCCAACTTCCAATATGCTTATTATTCTTCTTCTTTTTTTATCCAATAAGAATGTTGTGCCTGCATTTTTTTTTAATGTTCAATGATTATTTTAATTTTAAATTAATAAAAATAAAAACGAGAAAATGTGACAAAAAATAAGAGTGTGAAAGTTACTCGTTTTCGTAGAAAACAAAATATCTTTCCTCTAAACTTGTCACTCTTGACTACCAAAAATGGAGAAGAAAACAAACTTTTTACTACATAGTAACTGAATCCAAAAATAGAGTTTGGAACAGTAAGAAGCACATGGGTATACCTAATTATACCAACACCAAGTTTGACATGAATATAATCACATGTATGAATTGCCGACTTCGTTCCTGAATTATCACCTGAATAAAAATTAGTTCTAAAACTATTTTTTTCGGAGAAGCGAGTCCTTAAACTAATAAAAATTTGCCAATTATATCTGTAACATTAGATTTGAAGCTATTTTATTCAATTTTCCTTCCACATAAGCCACATGACGCATTTTACAAAGTAATAACATTATTTTCTCGCTTATAAACCCTTAAAGTTGCATATAAGTTGACGAAAAAAAAAGGATAAAATAATTATGAATATAATAATAGTGATAAAATTAGTAGTTTTTAATGAATTTATGATATTATTTTATAAAAAAAAAAAGAATTTAAGAACTTAAATTTCAATGAAGTAATAACTAAGCGACTAAATCAAAAGTTCACTCTAATTACAATTTTTTTTTTTTTTGGAAACATTACATTTTACAACTTAATTTCATATGATTATTACCCAATGTTAAATGATGATTGAGATTTGGGGGAGTAGGCCAACCTGTCCTGTATCATGCCATAAGGTTAAGGGATCAAAGTTGAATACCACGACTCTGTCAATATCATCTGCCTGGATTTTCAGAAATTGCCATTATTTATTTTGTTTTTCAAATTTTAGTATGAATGTCAATGGTCGTACATAAAAAAAATTAAAAAAATATCTTATTTTATACATCTATATATTTATTTATTTTGTTGAAATCACGAGTCTCAACCTCTAAACAAGACTTTTACTGGGTGTGCTACTGCGACAATATAAATAACGCACTGTGTTTGAAAAATTAAAACAAATAACATTCCGTCATTAGTTTAATATACTGTATAGTCACGTAGCGGGTGCACGTAAGGCCCTCGTGAAAATGTTGCGAGAGGCATCGCATCATATGGTGGGGAAATTTTTCATACAATTGGTTGGAAATTTTGTTTTCAGTTTCCAAACAATTGTACTATTACACGTGATGTATCCGGCCGTGATCCAGAGAGACTGAAAAAGTTGAACAAAAAAATTGAACGAAAATAATGAGCCAATATTACCACGTATAAAACTAAATGAAAAGCTCTATAATTTTTTCCTGTATAAAATGATTACATCTCTCACACAAGTAAGATTCGTCTACAGAGAATAGAGGCCTCCCATCGAAGGGATATTTTGTAACAATCCCTAACCTCTCCCAAACCACCATTTACAACACACACACACGGGGAAATTGTATTTATAGAACGATTGACATGAGAATCTCGACTGAACAAAGCAAACGGAAACCCCGGTGCGGTACCTGTTGCCAAGAGCCTGATGCTGGATGACTACACATGCGACGGCTCAAAATTCTTCCACGGCTCGGGTTAAAATGGGAGGATGAAATGCATGCTGCACTGTATGTTTCCTAAAGAATCCCCGTGGAAATGCTGGAAGTCGCATTAATCTTCAGTGAGTACTCGGGTATGTAGGTAACACCTGTCGTGCAAGAAAATGATACTCGATCAGAACAACATATGCATCGGTTGGAGGTTCGCACTTAAGTAAGGATAACCCTCAGGTATGATTGGAATATTGTGTTGAGGGAGGAACCAGAGAGAAAGCAGAAAACCAGCCAAATTGCCTTCTGGATACTGATTCGTTATTGATTAAATTAACCGCCAGATACTTGTGCCCAATTTTTTTCCTGATGCTCCATCGTTAAGCAGTCAAACTAGCGGACCTAGAATCCATGAGAATACACCTATACAAGTGCTATTTATCTTCTTTTCAGACCTATGAATAACAATGGTCTTTTAACACTCAAGGCGGGAAAAATTTGAACAGTAGGACTGTAGAATACTCCCCCTAAGCATCAACTAATCATCCTAGCGTAGCACTTAATTTTGCTAGACATGAAAATGCATAAACCACTCATTCTTCCGACAGTGATGCATGGGAAACAAAAATGGTAGAAATAATGAGATGTTTACCTTTTTCCTTGACATCAATTTGCAGAGTGTCCAGTGTAATTATACCATCCGTCAATGGAAGTAGCTCAAGCTTGATGGTTGCCATAGATTGAGATGGGACACACCTGATGTGACCATAGAAAATTATAATAACTGAAATATCAATGAATATGAAACGAAAAGAAGATAAGAAAATGGAGCATTACCCTAGTGGAACTCTACTCTGAAGCCACAGATGTGTACAACACAGACCAGTGCTTGGAATGGCATCAGACAATGGAGAAGTCTGTTCGCTAAAAGAAGCTGGCGAAACTCCACCTTTAACATTTTGTTTCTGATTGTCCGAAAGGAGTGGTGAGCTTAGCCTCTGTATTGTAGGACTTTTTCCTGTATACTCAGGAAAACTTAAAAATGGACTCATTGGTGAAGCACGGGAAGAATTCAAGGAGACCACTGAAGGAGGGGAAGTGAATGAAGCTGGAGCAAGAACTGTTAGATTTAGATCTTCTGACATTAGATTTGAAACCTGGAGAGTCAAGACCTGCAAAATTGAAAAGTTGAATGAACCTAATACAACGTGAAAAAAGGAAATCCCCCAAAGACACATTTGAGCTACTAAGTATTTGAAACCTGAACAGGAAGCTGAGAGACTCCTCCGTTGGGTGCACTAGATTGTCCGGACATTTCAGATGCAACAGAGATCATAAGATCCCTTGAAACACGCGGACACCAACTTGTTGGCTGTTTGAAAAATAATCTTGACCCTGCAGATGTAACATAAAAGGAGAAGAATTAGAAATTAAAACTTAGGTCCTCCAAATATGGAACACTGAGAGATATATAATTACCAGTGTAGTTGCACCGACATGATACCATAATTGCGTACTGATCAGCAGTTGAAGCACTCTTCTTTCCTTCAACAGTCTTGGGCGGCAGACGCAAGCTTGGTGCTGCATTTCCAGCCTGTAGTTGTGATGAGTGATTTCTTCTATCACCACCAGCCTTGAAATTCTTCCACAAGGATGTTGCTGGTTTAAGAATAAAGGAATGCTCTTCACCTCTCCTGCCATGAGAAACTTTAATGAGAAGAGAACAAATAAACTTGGGATTCCAAAAGCTATACATCTTTCTTCAAAAAATGTGTGATGTAACATATGAGTTTCAAATTCTAAAGATATGAAGCTCCAACTTTATTCCAGAATGATGGTGCCCTTTTTCTATGTCACTAAGTTTGCATTTGCTGTATCAAACCTGGTATCAGAGTAGCCAGAGGTTGTTTTATCAAACTAGATGCAAGTCTTTTTTTTTTCTTCCCTTTTTCTCAGGCATCTAAGCTCTTTCTAAGTTCAAGAGAATTTGCCAACTGTTATACATGCAAAGGAATTTCTTCTATGTGAACATATAGTACTAGGGATTTCGCCCGACCAATATAATTTTCTAATCCTAGACATTAATGTGATCAAGAAAGGCACAATCACAATGAAAAAATGAAGTTTTTGTATTAAGGAAAACTACAGTATGAAATGAAAACCAAATTGAGATACCAAAGACATAACAACAACCTGAGGGCAAGATTTGGCAAACTGTGATCATTTCCTGCTTCAATACATGCAATTGGTAATGATAAGGATTGTCCACCTTTCGAAGCCTCCTCAAAAACAATTGTTATAGCATCAATATACACCACAATATTTGGTGCATGTGCTGGAGAAACATTCTGCACAACAAAAGGGTAGCTTAATAGGAATGTGAGACGAAGCCTAGTAAACATGTCATTCCTAACAAAGTGTTAGACATTATAAAAAAATAAGGCAAAAACAAGTATTAACCCATGTTCTGAAGAAATATTCTGCAAAACAAAATGATAACTTAATAGGAATGTGAAACAAAGCATACAAACATGTCATTTCGAACAAGCGTGATTAGATATTATCAAAATCCAGGAGGAAAAAAAAACATATTTAACAAACACCTCGATCTAGTCAATCATTGCTCACACCTTTATCTGGACACAAAGAAGGTCATCTGTATTGCAGTCAGCAGCAAAAGAATGGATTTCTACCGGTTGTATGATTTCAAGTTTTCTCCTCCATCTTCTTCCAGGTATATAGATTCCCTCCAATCCACAACGAACAGAAAATCTTTCTCGCTCCAATGACACGCCTCGAAAAGATAAAAGCCCCTCGCCACCAGTTTTTTGATTCTTCAAGAACTTCTGAGATGAATACTGATCCCAGTCTTCAAGATCAAAGCTTGGCTTAGAACTTGCAGCTTTAATAGGTCCCGGTGGTGGTGTAGTATTTTGTGGTAATGATGACATGGAGTAACTTCTAAAATGGGATAAGAGTTGAGAACCAGATTTTTGAGATGTGCTACCAATTGCTGAATTGGAAGTTAAAGGAGGAGATAAAGGTTGAGCAGGAGGTGGAAGGGTGTTATCCAAAGGAAGCAACCATTTCAACAATTCTCCACATGGGTCCTGATTTGCATCAACTAAGCTGTCCTGAGTCTGAGCAAACAAACTTCTCTCACGATATTTCTCAAACTGAAGAATCTCAATAACAGGGTCATTCAAAAAATCTACACCAACATTCACTTGTAAAAGAACCTGCATCCTTCCAAACAAGAAAATGGAATGAGAATAAGTGATCTGAACAACTGCTTACACTAGCCATGAATGTGAGAGGAAAAAGAAAATATAGAATATTTTAAAATGGAAGGGTCATGAATTTGTTATCAGAGTTACACGACTCTTACTTATTTTAGTACCAAAAAAGACCCACCAGGGCTTTTCTCCTGTTGAACCTTGCAGGAAGCTTAAAAACTAAAGCTGCATGAATATGGTGGAAATTCTACTCTAAACTTTCAGCTAACAAATGAGGACCAACAAACCAGCAAAAAGCGTACATGGGTTCTTCAATGTATACCTAAAAACCTGCTAAACATACCTCTCTATTATTCTATTAACAATTTTTGTTTTCCTACAGTAACCTGAAAACAAAATTATTGGAATACAAGCACAGAATAACATAAACCTAAAAAGAATTCCGGTGGTAGAGTCATTGCCAGTGAGCCATGGTCAACCTAAGAAAACGATAGATAAAATTATGAGACGATTATAGGGGGTTAAGTGTGAAGACTAGCTGGATGGGTAAGCAAAACCTTTGGTGCAGATAGAAGCTCACCACTTTTTCACCCTATAAACAATGTCCCAATATCTTTTAGATATTTTGTTTCTCAAGCGGGTTGAAGTACGATATGAATATACATATGGTGTGTGTGCGTGTGCACGAGCATGTATACAACACAAAATATGTATGTATACAATGAATAACCTACAAGCTTCATTACACATACCACTATGTCACCATTAGAAAGAGAGCAACACTTGACATTATTTCTTGCTACGCCTCCAGATACATTGGGATCAAAATTCCCTTTATCAATAATGGCATTTACTGCAGTTTTCTGGGTTCCATTTTCCATGTACTCTTGACCATCCGCCTCAACGGATTCTGAAGACTTCTTAGAAGTACTTTTTTTTGCCCAAAGTGCCTCACTTGACTCTGCAATCCTAACAAAAAAATGAGACCTTTCGAATCTTTGCAATAAAATTTCAGTCTGTCTTTTGTGATCCTCCATTCTGAGAAGAGATTCACTAGCAGAAACATCCTTTTGTGAATCAGTCCCCTCTTTTGAAAGGGTTTCACCATTTTGATCGGCATCTTGACTGTTAGGACTCATATCTCCTTTTCCCAACAATGTACCATTGCTATCTTCCACATTTCGATTTTGTTTCTTTGGACTTAGTCTTATGCCATTTTTATTCATGACTGCAGCCAATTTAAAGGGAGTAATAATTTCTGTGTCCTGCTTACATGCTGACAAGCATGCAAGGATGTGAACTTGTTCACCTGGATTAAAAATTAGATTTCAGGTCCTAATAAAGGATGAATCCTCCATGTGAAGAATAAAATGCATGTCAAAACCAAAAGAGTCGGGAGATTGAAGAACTACCAGGGAAAACAAAGGAGCGGTCCAGAGGGCGTAATAACTGTATATCTGGTGCATCATTCCAATTATCAGGGAGTTCTTCTGCAAGAGCAAAACAAGCTTTAGACATATTAGTTTATAATCACCATGATAGAATTACGCATTTAATACATAATATAAACACTCAGTCAACTATATATGTGTATATCATAACTCAGTTTATGTGCACACCTATAAGAGCACATGCAGTCCGACACTATGCAAATTATCAGAACATAGTTGAGTGTAATGGAAAGCACTTACTGTATGGAATGGCAATCCATCCCTCCTCATCAGAGACATCATAATGCTTTGCTATGATAGAGGTTTCCTTCTGTGCACCAATTCCATTTTCACCACTAGATTCACTTTCTGCAGCATTATCTTCGGTTGTGGAATACTGTGGATATGAATCTTCAGCAATTAGACCCTCCAAGGTTGTTGCTGATTTTGGGGTAGGATACGTCTCTGCAGGTGGTTCGTGGACAGGAGGCACAGGCGGTACAGACAGAACAGATGGCTGTTCTGCCGTCACACGCTGTACATGGTGAGTAGATCGCATAAGAAAATTCATTGTCCCACCACTGCAAAATCCATAAATGTTGTCAGTCAAACGAAACAGGGGTTACGTTAAACAGGCGAATGTGTATGTATGTATAGCTTGAACATGTGAACCCATGCCGATAAGACTGGTAAGAACTCTCATTGAAACGGGACTTAAAGTGCCTAGCAAGAGAAATTCACGCCCGAAAATTCTCCATCACCTTCCCAAACACTTTTCCCATACACCCGAATTTTCGACACACGCAATCAAATGCCAATGGAAAGCCATCCAAATCAGAGGCTTTTACCACACTACAACAATGGCCCTTGATCAAACAGTTCAAATACTCTAAATCTCAAATCACGATTCTTGAATCATGGAATATGTATAACAAAAAAAAAGCTCTAAAATCTTCACAACCCATTACGAAATCTATACTGCTATTTCTGGTTCCCTGGATTCGGCATTGGAATTGAATTTCGAGACTGACCTTCCAATGCCGAATCCAGCAGCAAATGGCAGAGAATTCAAAGTCTAAATTCTATTTAGCTGTTCATCAGAACCAAATATACTGACCTGAGATCGAGTCCTCCGTCGAACCTCGGCGGTGATCGCAATCCCGGAAAGTTTCGAAGCTGAAAACCCTAATTGTTCGATTCCGGTGCTTCTCTACCTGCAATGTCCGAATCGTAAGCTCCGGAAGTTAAACGACGGTGATGCGACGGTGGAGTGCGATCAGAGTTCAGATGGGACAGTATGCGAGCTCTGATTGTAGACTACCGGGTTCGAATTCACCACTGCGGTGCCACCATAACCGTCACTGTAAAATGAAGAAAATAGTTTGTTGGTTTTTTGGTCGGAAACTTTCAAAATCATGAAGCCCAAAAGAGAAGGAAACTACCAAAATCGGCCCAAACGAATTGGGCCCAAATTGCAGATTTTCCTTTTCTCTTTTTTTTTTTGGTAAATAAATATTTAAAATTATTCTAATCTCTCTTTTTCTTTTCATTTTTTGGGTAAATCAATGAAGCCGGTGCTTCTCTCTTGTTCTTTGTCATCTCATTCGATAAGCCATTAAGAGCTAGTTTAAGATTGTTATGCTGCGAAAAAAAGAAAAAATGTTTTCAGAAGCAGGAGGAGCTGTTTTTGTTTTCTACTATTTTGGATCCATAATTTTGAGAAAAAAAAATTTTAATTTACTAAACACAATTTTTACCTCAAATTTAAAAAAAAAAAACTGTTTTTTTTTTAATTTTATATTCAACAGTACTAAACTAGCCCCAAAGGAACTACACATGATGACGAGAATTGAATAAGTATGATTAGAGTCTATCACTGTATTTTCGAACTCAAAACCCAATTTTGTTTTGTTAACCCAACTTGGTTTGACAATGACTACTATAACCCACAGAAATTAGTTAAAACAAGTCTGATTAAGATGTGTAATAATAAATGGTTTGGATCAAATAATTGGAGTGAAGTCGAAGCTGGAAGCTGGAAGCTGGGGTGGTCCACGTGTGCAAATATGAGTGGTTCCATTGTAAGCCAAACCGAAGGCGGGTTAGTTGAAACCGATGGTGGCGTGTGTCGGTGTGTGGGATGAGGATCGCCGACGTCCCCCACCACAACGCCCCCACAACAATGACAAAGGAAAGTTCCTTATGGTCATTTTTCCCACAATTACCATGCATTTCTCTCTATTTTTTTTTTTTTAAGTACAAGTAAGTTGCTTTCTCGATTGCTTTAGGAAAAAATTGTCACTCTAATGGAACATGCAAGCAAAGTAACAAAAATTATTTTATTATTTACTTATTATCCTTTGACGAAAAGTGTTGGAATTTAAACATCCTTGACAGTGGTATGCTATTAAAGTTCAAGGAATTTTTTTATAGGATTGCAATAAGGCCAACAACGCTTTTTGGCACGAAATGTTGGGCGGTCAAGTATCAACACGTGCATAAACTAAGTGTATGAGAGATGAGAATGTTTCGTTGAATATGTAGGCGTACGAGAAATGATAAGATTAAGAAACAATGATATCTTAGGTAAAGTAGGAGTTGCTCCAATTGAAGATAAGATGAAAGAAAGTCGATTAAGATGATTTGAATATATAAACAAAATACCTACAAATGCTCCGGTTAGAACTGTAGTTAAGAAATGGAAGTTCTAAGTTAAAACCGAGTTAAATTAATACAATGAGAAGCAAAGTTTGTATTTTTTTTCGTACAAAGGATAAGGGGTATGATATTCATACAACTCATTTTACTTCACACATACCCCTTGATAATTTTTTTCCGTTGATCTTTTTGAATTCATCTGATCCAACGATCGAAAATTAAAAAGGTGTGTGAGAAGTAAAATATGATGTGTGGATATCACAACCCAAGGATAATTATCTATATTAAGGGGTGAGAGTTAAACCTCACAATGAACTATAAATAATGTGGTTTAAATTCATCATAGACGAATCAAACTTAAACATTTTTACTTACCACTAAAGAAGAATATCATTAAACTGTAGTGCTAAATAACATTAAAAAGCAAAGTATTTGAAATGAAACACAAGTCTACACCACACGTACATTGTAAAGAACTCGAATCTTCTTTGTGATGATCTTGAGAATTCGTCAATCATGTCTGTTTATCATACATATTACGGTCATAAATTATTTTAAATATTTTTTGTTAAACATAAATAATACTTAACAAAAACTGATTGTACGATGTACAAAAATAAACACAATTTACGCATCCCTATCATCATCGTCAGAGCGGAGATATCCTGTTGGCGTTGTAAAGTTACTGAAATCCACATACGCACACAATCCCAGGTTGGTGTCATCGCAATTCCGAATGCAAGTGGTTGTCGTAACTCTTGTCCTTTTCATGTTAAAACCATAAAGTGACAAGAACTTAATTAAACTCCACCCCAAAGTGAATAAAATAACCAGAGCAAAATTAATCACGGTGAGAATCCTTTTGAGTAAGCCGGATCGTTAAAATTTTATCCAACGATTATAAATAAGAAATCTTCTAAAATTTATAATAATTATAACCGTTAGATAAAATTTCAATGATCTGATAGACTTGCTCAAAAGAATCCTTACCCTTAGCTCAAGAGATGATCCTGATCCAAATTAATCAACTGATGTTAAAATTAATTATTTATTAATAAAATAAGTTAAAGTATTTTAATTTGTGACTCTGCACAGCTGCTACCCCCTTTCTGTCTCGTGAGTTTCTACACACTACTGTACAGATTTATATATTTTTCCCACTAATTAAACAGCAAACGATTGATGGGTATTTCTCAGCGATTATTGTTCATTCGAAATCACAACAACCTGCACTAGATATTTTCTGAATTTAAAGATCCTGATGGCTTCCCCTTCGCTATAAGCTCACTCTCTCACAAGAAATGTTCATCAAAGCTGCAATCTTTACATTTCATCTGTCACCAAACTCCCCTAGTAATCAATGGGCGACGCCAATTGATCAAATTCTTTGGATTTCTGCGTGCTCTGCTCGTTTTCTCAACTGGGGTTTCTCCAATTTTTGAACTTTACGGGTGCCCACATGGGATTGGGACTCGATCGAACACAGAGCGACGAAGGTTTTGTCGAAGTGATTGAGGAACAGGGACGATGGAATCGGAGCTGGGTTTAATCGAACAGTCGTTGATCAGCCGCTACTCTCTCTGTGTGCACGAAACTCTGAGCGAATTGCCCGACAGCTTCACGATCACTGACCCTTCGATTTCCGGGCATCCAATCGTGTTTGCGAGTAAAGGGTTCCTGAAAATGTCGGGATATTCGAAGAACGAGGTGGTCGGGAGGAACGGCAGAGTGTTTCAGGGTCCGGGGACTTGCAGGCGGTCGGTCATGGAGGTCCGGGAGGCCATCAGGGAGGAGAGAGCTGTTCAGGTTAGTTTGCTGAATTATCGGAAAGATGGGACGCCGTTTTGGATGCTGTTTCATATGTGTCCTGTTTTTGGGAAGGAGGACGGGAGGGTGATTCATTTCGTGGGAGTTCAGGTTCCGATTTCGAGGAGGCCGAGGCGGTCTGGTGGGAGAAATGGTGTTGGTTTGTGTGAGGAGGGGTCTAGGATGAGTGATATTGTTTACGGGTCGTGTCGAAAAGAAGTGTTCTTTGATTCGTTGGTTGATTTGCGTCGTGTTTTGTCGTTGGAATCTGCATTGGATGATGCTGATAATAGAGGTTCGTGTTCCTTAATTTTTTGTTCCAAGTAATGTTGTAATATGTTTCTTTTTCAATTGTTGTTTCCTGTTATCTATATGATTGTTGGTAATGTTAATGTTAAAGTTACATTCCTTCCGGTGTTCGAGCTATGTTGATTGCGGTTTCTGGTTTTGGATGGTGACCAAACTTTTGTTGTGGTTGAGTCTTCGTTTACTATGTAACGCCCAGGATTTGACATTGAAGAATCGTGCGAGGCAAGTGATGTAGAGAAGACGAGAGCTGCAACTGCGATTAATAACATCTTGTCCGTGCTAACGCACTATAGCGAGTCAATGGGCAGATTAGTTTGTGGGAAGAGATGCAGCTCATCAGGGGTGGGCCTTCTCAGTTCAGCCTTAAATATATCTCTTGGTAGAATCAAACAAAGTTTTGTATTGTGAGTTGTTGCAAATTCTCATTTTCTTACTTTGCAGAAGGTTTCAAACTTTCTGAAGATTGCTGATGATTGTACATTTTGTTTGCTTCGAAATGATTGTGCTGCCTTGCAGAACTGATCCGAACTTACCAGACATGCCAATAGTTTATGCAAGTGATGCCTTCTTCAAACTGACAGGTAACATGTACAATGTTAGCTATTTACCAGGGTCTCTCTAGACCATTCTAAACTCCATGTTGTTTGCAAATCTATAGAATAATTGGGCATATGCAGTTACTGAACTCAGTGTTTTCCATGTATAGGTTATGCCAGACATGAAGTTTTGGGGCGCAATTGTAGGTTTTTAAGTGGGGTGGAGACCGATTCCTCAATGATATATCGGGTATTTTTCCTTTTCCGTCATGATCATGTCATCACCATATACTTTGTTGGTTTGGTGGAATAGATAGATGTTAGTGCGTCATCCCATTTTTGCTTGTTTTCCCCCAGATAAAGGAAAGCGTTCAAAACAAAACAGCATGCACAGTACGTATCTTGAATTACAGGTTGCTACTTAACGATTTATTCTATACGTTCCACATGCACTACATATTACTTATCGGATTTGACTTTGTTGCTGTTTCATTCTCAGGAAGGATAAAAGTTCATTTTGGAATCTCCTTCACATATCACCCATTCGTAATGCTTCTGGAAAGGTATTTTATGGCTAAAGCTTTCACGACTCAATTTTTTATATTGTTAATGGCTTTTTTTCAATGAGACTTAGTGTGTCGACTTGGTGTGCCTTGGCTTAGAGAAAAGTAAGGCAGAACATCGTTTTCAATTGATCAACCTTTTCTGGCATACAAATATGAAGTTTCGCTGTCCGGCGACTTAAGTTTTCTTCATTTCTTCTCTTGTATTGGGATTGCTTCACACAGTCAATTTCCATGTTTGTGTGCAACTATATGAACAACAACAACAACAACAAAGCCTTTTCCCACTAAGTGGGGTCGGCTATATGAATCCTAGAACGCCATTGCGCTCGGTTTTGTGTCATGTCCTCCGTTAGATCCAAGTACTCTAAGTCTTTTCTTAGAGTCTCTTCCAAAGTTTTCCTAGATCTTCCTCTACCCCTTCGGCCCTGAACCTCTGTCCCGTAGTCACATCTTCGAACCGGAGCGTCAGTCGGCCTTCTTTGCACATGTCCAAATCACCGGAGCCGATTTTCTCTCATCTTTCCTACAATTTCGGCTACTCCTACTTTACCTCGGATATCCTCATTCCCAATCTTATCCTTTCTCGTGTGCCCACACATCCCACGAAGCATCCTCATCTCCGCTATACCCATTTTGTGTACGTGTTGATGCTTCACCACCCAACATTCTGTGCCATACAACATCGTTGGCCTTATTGCCGTCCTATAAAATTTTCCCTTGAGCTTCAGTGGCCTACGACGGTCACACAACACGCCGGATGCACTCTTTCCATCCAGCTCGTATTCTATGGTTGAGATCTCCATCTAATTCTCCGTTCTCTTGCAAGATAGATCCTAGGTAGCGAAAACGGTCGCTTTTTGTGATCTTCGCTAGATTGCTCCGGTCATTAGTGTGGATAAGTATATAAATGGATAGAGATAGGAAAGCAAACACAAGATGTACGTGGTTCACCCAGATTGGCTACGTCCACGTAATAGAAGAGTTCTCATTAATTGTGAAGGGTTTACACAAGTACATAGGTTCAAGCTCTCCTTTAGTGAGTACAAGTGAATGATTTAGTACAAATGACATTAGGAAATATTGTGGGAGAATGATCTCGTAATCACGAAACTTCTAAGTATCGGAGTGTGGTGTCGTCTTGACTTGCCTTATCTGTCTCATAGGTAGATGTGGCATCTTCTCTGGAAGTACTCTTCCTCCATCAGGGGTGGTATCTTTAACTGGTGGAGATGCACAAGGTAATGTATCAATTTCACTTGAAGCTTACTTGTAGTTTCAGGCTTGGTCAAGCGCGATACAAACCATGTAGTAGGAGTCTCCCAAGTCGCCGAGCTAGGGGGTCTGCTGAAAGAGGTGACAGACAAGGTAAGCAATCAGAGCTCCGACTGATTGTTCACCTTCTCCCCATCTTGCAGCAGCATGAAGGATAAAGAGAAGAAAAATGAGAAGAGATGATATGAGATACTTTTGCTTTTGAAGAAGTAACTTTCCACAGGCTTATTCTTGAACTGAGCTGGAGGGTTTTCTGGTTTCCTCCAGAGTATAAGGCCGACTGAAGAATTTGAGGGTCAAAACAAGTCCATCAAATCTAGAGTACGTTCCACCCTGCTGATATGGGATACTTTTGCTTTTGACAGAGTAATGGATGTATCGGCACGTGTGCTGTTACGCTTGTCTCCACATGCTTCCTTGTATCCTTCGCACTTGCCCTATCTGTTCCTCAAGCAGATGCGGAATCTTCCCTGGAAACATAAGATGTTGAAGATGAGTACTCGAGAGCAATGCCAGGTAAGTAATCAGGTAAGGGGTTCCAGGCAGTCACTTCCTGGCTGGAAGCTTGATTCCAAGTGCTGACTGATTGCTCTCTTTCTCCTTGTCTTGCAGGTAAAAACAAGGCCAAAAGAAAAGACAGGGAAAAAGCATGATATGGGATACTCTTGCTTTTAACCCTGATGATATGAGATATTCTTGCTCTAGTATAGCTTGTTTGCAGAGGTATTATCGAGGGGAAAGAAAGCTGAATATTTCGAAAGGCTTCGTTGGGAGTGCCCTCTCAGATATGATGAAGGGTTGAGCATTTTTGCAGGTCTGCCTGTCCGTTGGGGATGGAGGTCGACATATATAGGAGTCTCCCTAACAACAAGTAGTAATGCTATTCCTTTACCCTGCTTGGTCATAGCACGGTAGTGGGAGCTGCCAGTTTCACATGTTTTAACTCTGTCAGAGCACTTTGAAAAAGTGGTCTGTGGTATCTGGCTCTCGAGATTCGGAGAACGATGCCTCTTCGATTTTTGAGAAAGCAATCATGATGGGGGTCTGACTCTCGAGATTCGGAGAGCAGTGTCTCTTCGATTTTTGAGGAAGTAATCATGTTGGGAGTCTGGCTCTCAAGATTCGGAGGGCGGTGCCTCTTCGATTTTGGAGCAAGCAATCTTGTTGGGAGTGTTGTCTCGAATGTGAGTAAAGGTTGGACATGTTTGCTAGTCTACCTTGCCACGAAGCACAAAGGTTGACACACAGGGACTTTCCAATTATCCAGCAATGGTACTGTTCCTTTACCCTCTCTTCGATTTTGAGAAAGTAGTCATGTTGGGAGTCTGGCTCTCGAGATTCGGAGGACGGTGCCTCTTCGATTTTGGAGCAAGCAATCTTGTTGGGAGTGTTTTCTCGAATGTGAGTAAAGGTTGGGCATGTTTGCTAGTCTACCTTGCCACGAAGCACAGAAGTTGACACACAGGGACTTTCCAATTATCCGTACTGTTCCTTTACCCTTGTGGGTAATAATATGGTAGCTAGACCTTCAAAATTTATGTGTCTAAACTTTGTTAGTGCTGTTTCTTTGCTATTCTTTTACCTTTCTTGGTCAGAGCGATGTAGTGGGAGCTGCAAGCTTCACGTGCTCAACTTTGGCAGAGAACTTTGGCAAAGTTATCTATGGTACCCATGAGTTATTGTTGCGTGTGGGAAGTGGGTGATTGAACAGTAAGATTCATGTGCTTTCTACTTCACCAGAAGTCTTCGACAAAATGCCCATAATTTCTGCAAAGCTGAGTGTGCGTGTGACAGGTGCTGACAAGGCTAGAAAAGTAGGTGCCTCTTCGATTTCTGAGATCGGCCCTCGTGGTCTCTGAGCAGCCCAGCTTTTGAGAAAGCGAGCGTCTCTTCAATTGATTCGGAGAACGATGCCTCATCGATTTTGAGAAAGCAATCATGCTGGGGGTCTGGCTCTCGAGATTCGGGGAGCAGTGTCTCTTCGATTTTTGAGAAAGTAATCATGTTGGGAGAGTGGCTCTCGAGATTCGGAGGGCGGTGCCTCTTCGATTTTGGAGCAAGCAATCTTGTTGGGAGTGTTTTCTCGAATGTGAGTAAAGGTTGGGCATGTTTGCTAGTCTACCTTGCCACGAAGCACAGAGGTTGACACACAGGGACTTTCCAATTATCCAACAATGGTACTGTTCCTTTACCCTTGTGGGTAATAATATGGTAGCTAGACCTTCAAAATTTATGGGTCTAAACTTTGTTAGTGCTGTTTCTTTGCTATTCTTTTACCCTTCTTGGTCAGAGCGGTGTAGTGGGAGCTGCAAGCTTCACGTGCTCAACTTTGGCAAAGTTATCTGTGGTACCCATGAGCTATTGTTGCGTGTGGGACTACTTCCCCAGAAGTCTTTGACAGAATGCCCATAATTTCCGCAAAGCTGAGTGTGCGTGTGACAGGTGCTGACAAGGCTGGAAAAGTAGGTGCCTCTTCGATTTCTGAGATCGGCCCTCGTGGTCTCTGGGGAGCCCAGCTTTTGAGAAAGCGAGCGCCTCTTCGATTTCTGAGATCGGCCTTCGTGGTCTTTGAGCAGCCCAACTTTTGAGAAAGCAAACGCCTCTTCGATTTCTGAGATCAACCCTCGTGATCTCTAAGCAGCCCAACTTTTGAGAAAGCAAACGCCTCTTCGATTTCTGAGCAGGCGCCTCTTCGATTTCTGAAGCTCCGTCGAGTGCAGATTTTTATAGGGGCTGGCATTAAGTTCCAAAGCACACTTGAATCTCCACCAGTAGAAGCTTCATTCTTGCACTTCTAAGATCTTGATTTGTCCGACCTCTTCTCTCTTCAACACCTTTGAAAATGTCTGGCCCCTCCGACCGTCGTTTTGACTTGAACCTTGTTGAAGAGGCAGCCCCGCCTTCTCCAGACAACATATGGCGCCCATCCTTCGTCTCCCCAACTGGTCCTCTTACCGTTGGGGATTCCGTGATGAAGAATGATATGACCGCTGCGGTGGTGGCCAGGAACCTTCTCACTCCCAAAGATAACAGACTACTTTCCAAACGGTCTGATGAGTTAGCTGTTAAGGATTCGCTGGCTCTCAGTGTTCAGTGTGCAGGTTCTGTGTCTAATATGGCCCAACGCCTATTTGCTCGAACCCGCCAAGTTGAATCATTGGCGGCTGAAGTGATGAGTCTCAAACAGGAGATTAGAGGGCTCAAGCATGAGAATAAACAGTTGCACCGGCTCGCACATGACTATGCTACAAACATGAAGAGGAAGCTTGACCAGATGAAGGAAACTGATGGTCAGGTTTTACTTGATCATCAGAGATTTGTGGGTTTGTTCCAAAGGCATTTATTGCCTTCGTCTTCTGGGGCTGTACCGCATAATGAAGCTCCAAATGATCAACCTCTGATGCCTCCTCCTTCTAGGGTTCTGTCCAGTACTGAGGCTCCAAATGATCCCCCTCCGGTGCCTTCTCTTTCTGGGGCTCTACCGACTGCTGAGACTTCTCCTAAGCAACCTTTGTGAAGGCTCCCTTTTGTGTGTTTATTTTGACTCATGTATATGTACATATTTGTAGCTTATCGGGGATATCAATAAATAAGCTTTCCTTCATTTCAACGTATTGTGTTAAATACACCAAAGCCTTCTTCGCTAAGTTCTTTGAATTTTCTTTTGTTGAAGCTTGTATGTTGAAGCTTTCTGAGTGGAGCATGTAGGTTAGGGTAGTGTTCCCTTAATTTCCCGAGTGAGGAAAACTTCTCGGTTGGAGACTTGGAAAGTCCAAGTCACTGAGTGGGATCGGCTATATGAATCTTAGAACGCCATTGTGCTCGATCCTGTGTCATGTCCTTCGTTAGATCCAAGTACTCTAAGTCTTTTCTTAGAGTCTCTTCCAAAGTTTTCCTAGGTCTTCCTCTACCCCTTCGGCCCTGAACCTCTGTCCCATAGTCGCATCTTCTAATCGGAGCGTCAGTAGGCCTTCTTTGCACATGTCCAAACCACCGTAACCGATTTTCTCTCATCTTTCCTTCAATTTCGGCTACTCCTACTTTACCCCGGATATCCTCATTCCTAATCTTATCCTTTCTCGTGTGCCCACACATCCAACGAAGCATCCTCATCTCCGCTACACCCATTTTGTGTACGTGTTGATGTTTCACCGCCCAACATTCTGTGCCATACAGCATCGCCGGCCTTATTGCCGTCCTATAAAATTTTCCCTTGAGCTTCAGTGGCATACGGCGGTCACACAACACGCCGGATGCACTCTTCCACTTCATCCATCCAGCTTGTATTCTATGGTTGAGATCTCCATCTAATTCTCCGTTCTTTTGCAAGATAGATCCTAGGTAACGAAAACGGTCGCTCTTTGGTATTTCTTGATCTCCGATCCTCACCCCTAACTCGTTTTGGCCTCCATTTGCACTGAACTTGCACTCCATATATTCTGTCTTTGATCGGCTTAGGCGAAGACCTTTAGATTCCAACACTTCTCTCCAAAGGTTAAGCTTTGCATTTACCCCTTCCTGAGTTTCATCTATCAACACTATATCGTCTGCGAAAAGCATACACCAAGGAATATCATCTTGAATATGTCCTGTTAACTCATCCATTACCAACGCAAAAAGGTAAGGACTTAAGGATGAGCCTTGATGTAATCCTACAGTTATGGGAAAGCTTTCGGTTTGTCCTTCATGAGTTCTTACGGCAGTCTTTGCTCCTTCATACATATCCTTTATAGCTTGGATATATGCTACTCGTACTCCTTTCTTCTCTAAAATCCTCCAAAGAATGTCTCTTGGGACCCTATCATACGCTTTTTCCAAATCTATAAAGACCATGTGTAAATCCTTTTTCCCATCTCTATATCTTTCAATCAATCTTCGTAAGAGATAGATTGCCTCCATGGTTGAGCGCCCTGGCATGAACCCGAATTGGTTGTCCGAAACATGTGTCTCTTGCCTCAATCTATGCTCAATGACTCTCTCCCAGAGCTTCATTGTATGGCTCATTAGCTTAATACCCCTATAGTTCATGCAATTTTGTACGTCGCCCTTATTCTTGTAAATAGGCACCAAAGTGCTCGTTCGCCACTCATTTGGCATCTTCTTCGTTTTCAAAATCCTATTGAAAAGGTCAGTGAGCCATGTTATACCTGTCTCTCCCAAAAGTTTCCACACTTCGATTGGTATATCGTCTGGGCCTATTGCTTTTTTATGCTTCATCTTCTTCAAAGCTACAACCACTTCTTCCTTCCGGATTCGACGATAAAAAGAGTAGTTTCTACACTCTTCTGAGTTACTCAACTCCCCTAAAGAAGCACTCATTTCATGTCCTTCATTGAAAAGATTATGAAAATAACCTCTCCATCTATCTTTAACCGCGTTCTCTGTAGCAAGAACCTTTCCATCCTCATCCTTGATGCACCTCACTTGGTTTAGGTCCCTTGTCTTCTTTTCCCTTGCTCTAGATAGTTTATAGATATCCAACTCTCCTTCTTTGGTATCTAGTCGTTTATACATATCGTCGTAAGTCGCTAACTTAGCTTCTCTGACAGCTTTCTTCGCCTCTTGCTTCGCTTTTCTATACCTTTCACCATTTTCATCGGTCCTCTCCTTGTATAAGGCTTTACAACATTCCTTCTTAGCCTTCACCTTTGTTTGTACCTCCTCATTCCACCACCAAGATTCCTTTTGGTGTGGGGCAAAGCCCTTGGACTCTCCTAATACCTCTTTTGCTACTTTTCGGATACAACTAGCCATGGAATCCCACATTTGGCTAGCTTCCCCCTCTCTATCCCACACACATTGGGTGATTACCTTCTCTTTGAAAATGGCTTGTTTTTCTTCTCTTAGATTCCACCATCTAGTCCTTTGGCACTTCCAAGTCTTGTTCTTTTGTCTTACTCTTTTGATATGTACATCCATCACCAACAAGCGATGTTGATTAGCCACGCTCTCTCCTGGTATAACTTTGCAATCCTTACAAGTTATACGATCCCCTTTCTTCATTAGAAGAAAATCTATTTGTGTTTTTGACGACCCACTCTTGTAGGTGATCACATGTTCTTCTCTCTTCTTAAAGAAGGTGTTGGCTAAGAAGAGATCATATGCCATTGCAAAATCCAAGATAGCTTCCCCATCCTCGTTTCTCTCCCCAAAACCATGGCCACCATGAAAACCTCCATAGTTGCCTGTCTCCCTGCCCACGTGTCCATTTAAATCTCCTCCTATAAATAACTTCTCCGTCTGAGCAATTCCTTGCACCAAGTCTCCAAGATCTTCCCAAAATTTCTCCTTCGAACTCGTATCCAACCCTACTTGAGGTGCGTACGCACTAATCACATTGATAAGTTCTTGTCCTATTACAATCTTGATTGCCATGATTCTATCTCCTACCCTCTTGACATCTACAACATCTTGTACCAAGGTCTTGTCCACGATGATGCCAACACCGTTTCTCGTTCTATTTGTGCCCGAATACCAAAGTTTAAACCCTGAGTTTTCTAGATCCTTTGCCTTACTACCAACCCACTTAGTTTCTTGTAGGCACATAATATTTATCCTTCTCCTCACCATAACTTCCACTACTTCCATAGATTTTCCCGTTAAGGTTCCTATATTCCACGTTCCTAAACGCATTTTGCTCTCTTGAACTCTACCCTTCTGTCCTAGCTTCTTCACCCTCCCCCGTCTAATAGGATCAAAGTACTTCTTTTGTGTGTCCCGGGTAAAGTTGATAGGAGCATATGCTCCCAAACAACTTTGAGTGGAGTCGTTCGAAAAGAAGTTTCTATGGCCCCCTTGCTCATTTAACACTGCATCCGGGTGCCAATGGAGATACAGCGACCCTTGCTCACTTATCACTGTGCTCGGGCCACACAGCGCGCCACTTACGGGTGACGCCCTAGCTTTAGCGCGATTTTGTTCTGGATTCATTTTCATAAGGATTCGACGTGATCATGGAGTGCCGGTTGTCGACTACCTGACGCCCTCCCCCTCCTCCTTTATCCGGGCTTGGGACCGGCCATGTAAGACATAGGCGGAGTTGTGTGCAACTATATGAACAAATGAGAAAATTATGTGAGCTTAGACATGATGACCTTGGAGAGATGTGTTGACAGAGCTGTAACTATGCGCTTTGTGTTGCACAAGTAATACTGTTCTCAAGAGCGATTCAGTTTACTGCTGCAAACATATATGTGACACATTTGTTTGATTGCATAACCACTTTGCACCGTCATGTTCAGCTCAGAATATGTTTTGGGGTAAATTCAGAATAAGCTATTGGCCATCCGTATGCGTATTACACAACTAAAGTGCATTGATGGATAATATCTCGGAGGTGTTACAGTTTACCAATTTCTAGTCTTTCTCCATTTTATGAAAGAATTGAACCTCTTGATATTTTGGCCTGTTGAATGTGGTTGTTTATTTTCTTCATAAATCCCATTTATGAGTCTTAGACACAGCATCCTTGGATCCCAAGGATCCAGATTAATACTCAACTGGCAGTGCTAATTGACAAAATCACTTTAGTTCCACTTTACTCGATCTATTGATATGGACTGAGTTGCTCATCTCGTATCTCTCCGTTTCTCTTACTATGTTTATGGCTGTTCAGATTGCATACTTTGTGGGTGTTCAGATGGAAGAAGGGTGTAAGAACCAGGTCGGACATGGGCTAAGCCCTGAGATGAGGCAGCTTAGCGCTGTTGGTGCAGTCAGAATTGCAGTGAGGAGCTTATCAATGGGTGCTGGCCCTTCCAAGTCTTGAGAGAGTAACAACCTCCGTACCTTGTTTGCTGCTAGTACCGCCTTATATCTCACCGGTGTCTCCCACGGTCCCATGCTAGAAATATGTTCCATTGGGTTGCATTTATAATCTTATCTGACAGTAGATGGAAATGCAGAAATCGGAGAAAAAGTTTGGTTCGTTGCCACATCCGATCCTTGTTACACTTAATTGTTTATATACGAAAGGTCTATCAGTGGAAATTTATCTACTTTCTGCTCAAAAGTCTCCCTCCAGCTTCAAGCTGCTGATGGTGATTGGTCTTCTTCTCCGTGGTCGTTTATCTTCTGTGGCGCTTTATTTATTTGTTTGTTTAATTATTATTTTTCTGGTGTTTGTCCTCCCTCTTTGATGTCTTCCTTCCTTGTTTGGTGTATTGTACCTTTCTTGGCAAGAAAAGAGATGTGGAGAAAGCAATTTGGCGTTGCATTCGTCTATTAAATTAAACACCAAAGTTTGTGTTGTGTTTTGTTTTTATCAAACGTCTGTGTTGTGGCAAAATGTACAGTTAATAAATAATTCGGGAAAATAAAATGGCTTCAAAGTTCTAGGTTTGAGCATCTAGGATGAGTTTGGATAATGATAAGGCGGCTTTTTATCTAAAATGATTTGAGATTAGTATAATTCTTCATTTTAGTTCTTGATATTTTAAATCGATAGAACTGGTCTCTGAGTCTGTTCATGATTAATTATTTTGGTCATTTCGTAAAAAATCTCATTTAAATAAGATAAAATGACAAAAAACACCTTTATTTTTGTCAAATTATTTTGGCCCATTGTTTATTAAAGTGCTAGGGGTCGTTTGTTTGACATCGTTAGCATTCACTGGACAGGACTGGACTAACAGTCCGTGTAGTCCTGTGTTTGGCATAGCAAGGGACTAACTTAAATGACGCTAAGTTGGACTCGCCTCGACTCCGGACTTCGCTAAGCGTTCTAGCTAGTCCCGACTGAAACCTTGGTATTAGCTAGGACTAAGTCACTGCCCCTTGTCTTCCCATAATCCCTCGAGCCACCACCACAAGCTTGCATCGCAAAGGAGTGCAGAACTACTCAGAATCCGATTACGACCCAGAACCTCCAAAAATCTTAGAACCAGAACCACCCAAACAAGAAAACTCGCCATGGCCGCCGACGGAATTAGGGGAGAGAAGGATTTGGCCGGATGAATTTAGATGAGAAAACAAAGGAAAGAGAGAGAGAGAGAGGTTGTCGGACGGGAAAACTCACCATGGCCGCCGACGGAATTGGAAGGAGTAGCATTGGGGTTTTTGGTGGGAATTGGAAATTTGGGGAAAAAAATTAGGAATTGAGAATTGAAGGTGAAGCATGTTTCCATTTTGTAATTATCAATCTGTGCATTGTGACTAACTTGGGGAATACAGGTGAAGAAACGGAAGGGGGAAGGGAATACAGAGTTCTAGAAATGAAAAGAAAAGAGAAGAAAAAAAATGAAAAGAAAAGAGAAGAAAAAAAAAACGAAAAAGAAAAACAGACAGAGAACAGAAGAGAGTTCTAGAAAATACATATAATAAGACAAAAGAAAAGAAAAAGGAAAACAGATAGTTCTAGAAAATGAAAAGAAAAAGAAATAAAAAAGAAAAGAATTTTATTATCCTACTTCTTATCCGACACTGCACCAAACGTTTCACTAAGCTAGTCTATATTAGTCCAGTCTAAGTCAGTCCAGGTTAGTCCCTGCAGCTAGTCCAATCCGAGATAGTCCGATACAACAAACGCCCCTGAAGGTATTTTGTCACTTTGGTCCTTATTTAACATAGATTTTTCACGGAATAGCCAAAATGATTGATAGTAGACAAACTTAGGGACCACTTATATCGATTTCAAATCTCAATGACCAAAGTGAAGAGTTATGTCAATCTCATAAATCATTTTGGCTAAAAACTTGATAAGGCTAGCTTGTATTAGGCAAATTTCTATAATACTCCCGTTTCTGTGATCTAATGCACTGGTGTTTGAACGGTCAAATTGAGATTATGTGAACCTAACCGTTTAATGAACCTGTGTATGCGATGAGCTGGTATTTGCTATATTGACTCTCTATAAATTGAACTGTTCAGTGGACCGGTCCATATCCCATAAGAGGTGCATTGTAAATTTTTACCGTATTATTATGTACTTTACTGCTTCATCTCATGTTGCAAGTTGCAACTGGTATTTGGTTACAAATGATAGTGCTGTCAGTTCACAACCAATTTAGGACTCAACAACAATTTGTAGCCTTATTATGAATGTGGATGAAATAATTAGACGAAAGTCGATTAACTAAATTATCAAATATTTTGTTTCCATTTTCTTATGGGTATATCGGTAACTCAAATTTAGAAGAAATTACTCTTCAATAAAAATTGGCATGTGAGGTGGAACAAAAAGGATCTGAAGCACAGCACCTCACTAATAAGACTTTAATTCTTAAATACAATGTTTAAAAGGCATTATTTCATGTCCCCCGAAAAGACAAATACCGTAACGAAGCCACCAGCTGGTCCTTTAAAAAAAAAAATCAAAGAATCAAAATTACACCGAAATGTTTATAAATCTCTTAATTTTGTAACAAATTGTGTAGAAAATCTATTAAAATTATTGTCGTTTTCAAATTATCTATGAAATTTCAAATATACCGTAAGAATCTATTACTTCACCTCCTTTCGATTACCGACAACTCCGTTTGTGAATACTTGATAATGTTAGAGATATTTAAAACCTTACTTAAAATGCTTATGGAAATTAGGTGGTTATCTCTCCATCTAGATTTTTCATTTTTTGCTCACAACCTTAGCCCTTAAGATAATTCATGATTTTGGACTACAGTTAATAACAAGACAGATCAATTTCGTGACACTTCATATTTTATCTCTTCCCTGCAATGTTCACTTAACCTTTTTAATTCTTTGCCAAAAAACAAAACTTTTTAACTAAAAAAGTAATTTCAATAAGTGAAAAAGGTAAATACGTTTTAAAAAATTACATTTCGTATCTGATTCCGCCACAGCTCGGATCATCGTTGCATTACGGAACAAAATTCAACAAGTTCAAGGAACACCCACATAATGATTTTACAGTTTTACCCCACCAAACCCTACCACATACAGCAATATGTGCATATTGGTCAGGCCCGGCCCGGCCCACGAGCCCAATGTGGCAATAACTAAGCTGTGTCTGACCCTCCGTACGGAACAAACCTACCGCTTTGACCTAAATGAAAATTTTTTAATTGTGACGGGAACAAGTTGGCACACCATGTGTTTTAATGTAAGTAGTAAAAAATTATATTTTTAAGTTATTAACTTTTTGACACATATATCTTATTATTCATGTAATGACACGTGCTGTACTATTCCGTGTAACGGTCACACTGAAAAATTTCTCAATAAAAACAAGTTCACCACCATCACCATGCACAGCTCAGACCTCCTTCATCGTCCTCATCCTCTGTTATCTCTTTTACTACGCTCATCTGCAAAAAAATCAGACACTGAGAGTGTGAGATTCCACTGTATATATATGTACACTCCACTGCATTGAAACAATCCCCAAGAAACCATGGCCTCCGTTTTCAAGAACCTTTCTTTCTCCTCCTCCATTATCCCCTACTTCGTCCCCATCTTCTTCTCCTGCTTCTTCATCGTCTCCCATTCCGAATACTTGTCCAATACCACGTCGTTTCCCTCCATTACGACAAAAAATACTAATGTATCAGACGGCGGCGAGTGGGTTCTTTTGCACAAGAGCATCGGCGTCTCGGCCATGCACATGCAGCTACTCATAAACGACAGAGTCATCATCTTTGACCGGACCGATATGGGCCCTTCCAACCTCTCCCTCCCCGACGGCACCGTCTGCCGTCAGTACATCGCTCACAACAGGACCGTAAACGACTGCACCGCCCACTCCCTCCTCTACGACCTCGCCACCGATACATTCCTCCCCCTCTTCGTCGCCTCCGAGTTCTGGTGCTCCTCCGGCGCCCTCGAACCCAACGGCACCCTCGTCCAGACCGGCGGATACGGGGACATCGGCATCCGAAAAATCCGTACTTTCTCACCCTGCAACGACGGCAGCTGTCAGTGGATCGAGCTCCCGGAAAAACTCTCCGACAACCGATGGTACGCCTCCAACCAGATTCTCCCCGACGGACGTGTCATCGTCGTCGGGGGAAGAAGAGCCTTCTCCTACGAGTTCTACCCCAAGAAGAACGACAAGTGGTTTTACTTCCGGTTCTTGGCGGAGACCAACGACCAGGGGGAGGAGAACAATCTTTACCCGTTCTTGCACCTCCTGCCGGACGGCAACCTCTTCATCTTTGCAAACAACCGGTCAATCTTGTTTGACTACAATAACAACCGGATCGTGAAGGAGCTCCCGGGTATGCCTGTCGCCGTCAAGCGGAACTACCCCAGCACCGGGTCCTCTGTCCTCCTCCCGCTCAAAATGAACGGGATTTTATCCGAGTTGGGTCTTCCTCAAGTTGAAATCTTGATATGCGGCGGGGCACCACCCGGCGCCTTTCACAAGGCGAAATATGAAAATGTACACGTCTTCGCCTCCAACAGCTGCGGCCGGATCAAATTGTCCGACCCCGATCCTAAATGGGTCATGGAGGAAATGCCCATGCCACGTGTCATGTCCGATATGCTACTCTTGCCCACGGGCGACGTCCTCATAATCAACGGCGCGTCGAACGGGACGGCGGGCTGGGAGAACGCGGAAAATCCAGTTTTCAACCCGGTCTTGTACCGAACCTACGAATCCGACCCGGAACGGAGATTCGTGGTGCTGAAGCCAGCCGGCATTCCAAGAATGTACCACTCATCCGCTGTTCTTGTGCCAGATGGCAGAGTATTGGTGGGCGGGAGCAACCCGCACGAGATGTACAACTTCAGGAGAGCTTTCCCCACCGATCTCAGCCTGGAGGCTTTCCACCCGCCGTACCTGGCCCCACTCTTCGCTTCCCTGCGGCCGTCGATCCTGACCGTCGAAACGAGGGACGATACCGTATCGTACGGCCAGGAGTTTTCTGTTACTTTTGTTTTATCCGAGTACCGGACCGATCCCGGGATTACGGTGGCGCTCGTAACGCCGTCGTTTACGACGCACTCGTTCGCAATGAATCAGAGGATGGTGGTCTTGGACGTGGCGCGCCTGGTGCGCCTGTCGACGTCTGCTTACAAGATTACGGCGTATGGCCCACCGAAGAACACAGTGGCCCCACCTGGATACTACTTGCTATTTCTTGTCCACGCTGGCACCCCCAGCCACGGTGTCTGGGTCCGAGTGCAGTGAATGTCTCCATTCATAGGGCAATATTAGTTTGGGATTTGATTGAGAATTACTGTATTCGTTCATACACATTACCCCTTAACAGTAATAATAATCATAATTAATATAGTTAGGAATTATTCGACCAATTCAATGTTTTGTTCACGCTTATCAAATTTTTTGACACATTAATTCGAATGCTTAAGAATATGATCATTGCGACGATAATATACGATTGTGCGACTATAACATTAAAAAATATATACAAATCAATGAAGCTCAAACGAATCCATCTAAAGTTAGTTGTCTTAATTTCCACTACACAAAAGTCATTAGTGCACTCATCTGTTACATCGACAAGACGAAAATTCTACTTAAGTGAGTGTAAAATTACTTTTTTCGAAGTATCAATTTCAATTTTTTTAGGGGTGTGCTATCCACACACTCATTTTTACTTCTCACACACTCCTTATTAATTTATGTCCGTTGATTTTCTTCAATTCATTCGATCCGATAGTCGAAAACCAAAAAGGTGTAGAAGAAATAAAAAGGGGTGTGGATATCACACTCATTTTCTTATTATAGCTTGTGTAGGACCCCTTCCCTTAAAAGTCGTGGGTGGATATTTGCATCTTACAACCTTCACTAATGAGTGAATCTCGCCAAACACTTTATTTATTATCGTTCCAAAAAGGAGCATAGGTTACGTGCAAAAACATGACATGAGTACACGACACATAATCCATTAGTCCATTGCCAGTCTGACAACATGAACCAAACTACCATATATTTCTATAAGATAACTTAATGACTACAAGATTATAAAGAAAAAACTATGCTTAGATCCCATTTCTGTGTAGGCCTCTCTGATTCAGTTCTCACTCGCTACCAGTTTGGGCATCATTATTTACAGTCCAAGCTGTTGTCTTGCAAGTTATGATCATCATGCCACATATTATGATCCTGCCAAAAAAACTGTTTTGCAGATGACTTTCACGAGGTATACTGTTACCATAACATCTTATATCAACAATACGTAGATATGTGTAAGTTTTTGTTCGCATAATGTTGTATCATTGACACGGTACATCACAGTGATAGTGTATCCATACCATGTAAGTTGATCTCCTGTTTTACTTATCTGTTCTTGTTGATCTGTATTTGTACCTGGTTGCCCAGAAAAGATAGTGCAAGAAATTCAATCCACTCAGCACACACATGAGCCAATAGAATCTCTCCAGGTGGTAGTGATTCAGCATTTTACCGGACAGCCATTTGTGGTTGGAGTACTTCCCTGAAACATCATTCACCACAGAAACAATCACTGAGCTCAGATAATACCCCATTGCCAAGGAAGCCCAAGTGAGAGCTGTTGCCAGAGACCTCATGCTCGTCGGCGCTTCCGTGAAGAAGAATTCCAACAGTCCGGCCAATGTGAAAAGGTCCGCTGACCCCAGGAACAAGTACTGAAGCGCAATCCAAAAGAACGTGATGGGGAGTGGCTCGGTTGAGTCTAGCATTCCAGAGTTGGACGCTACGCGCTTGCGCTTGATCTCCACGAGGGCTGCTATTGCCATTGCAATGATGGAGAGGGCTAGGCCGGCTCCTATGCGTTGCAAGTGCGTGATTCCCATTTCCGATTTCTTGGCCCTACGTGCGAATGGGATGATGAAGAAGTCGTAGACTGGTGCTATGATCATGATGAAGAGTACGGGGAAGATGGGGAGGGAAGCAGGTGGGACTTTTAGAGAGCCGAGCTTTGTGTCCATTGTCGCAGCTTGTTGGACGGAGAATGTGGAGAGCTGAGCTAGGCAGCAGTTGAGCATGATCGTGCATGCGAAAATCGGGAGGATTTTAAGCACGATTTTGACTTCTTCTACTTGCTTCACGGTGCAATGTAGTTTATCGTCGACTCGCTTGTTCACTACAACCGCTCTGTTTAGGAACTTGAGGCTTTCTGTTGGTGTTTGATCATCAGTGGCGTAATCCTCCTTCTCCACGATGTTTGGTTCTGATACTTCTTTGGTGATTGGGGTTGAAGAATAAGAGCTTGGAGCCATGCTCACAATGGCATTGCTTGGACTTCCGGTCACACAGCTGTGAAGTGTGGCAGCAATTAAAACCTGCTCAATAGCGACAGAAATTAAATTAGATTACTTGGAATTCAAGCTACCTTTTTAGGCCATTCTCCGCATTTTAGATTAGTTTAAAGCAGAAAATCGCTTATATAAAAAATCTGCGATTTAGATTTCATCCCTTGCTTAAGTAACCTAGATCTCCCCGATGTGTTAGTGATGTGGAATTTACGTTATCACGAACATTACAAGGTGCACATATCATCTTACTTTTCTTACCTTGAAAATGGTTGTTAGGGGACTTCCATTAGGTATCTTGTTCCTGTAAAGAGTAGAACCAGCAAGGAACACCAGAATAGACAACAATATGCTAATGGTTGCAATTCCGAAACCCCATACCCACCCTTTGTTGTCTTCAGTCCACACCACCAGTGTCACCGCAATCAGGCCGCCACAAGCGAGGCAGAAGACATAGTAGTTGAAGAAGGTTGATCTCTGCTTCCTGCCTTGCGGAGTGCTCTCATCAAATTGCTCCGCGCCATGTGATGGTAAAGAGCCCTTTATTCCTCCGACCCCCAATGCCACCAGATACAGGCCTAGGAACAACATGGCAGCTTTTCCGCCTTCAACTTCTTGGCATGGATTGTCGAGGCTGCCTTTGGTGCATGATGGTGGCTTCAGTGAAGGTAAGCGAGCTTGCACTGTGAGTAGGATCAAACCCTGTGACAATGTTGGGAGTTTGAATCGGTTGATAAGGCAGATAAGCATTAGGCAAAAGAATAAAACATTTGCAAGTTAAGAAGACTAAAATATCTCAAAGTCTGTGATTTTCATGCGAATGTGAGTTAGCTCAATCGGTCAAAGCATTACATCCACCCCGGTAATCAATTTCAATCTCCTCCCGTGAATTAAACTAATTTAAAATATCGCCACGTCTACGTTGTGAACTTGGGTTTGCCCTTGGACTTAAGTTGGGCTGACCAACTGCCATAAATATGTAGGACATGATTGGGCCACAGATAATGGGCTCCACACCCTTCAAAGTGACCAATAGAAGAGTTCCAAAGTTTCTGGTTCAATCAACAGTAAACCCCAAATTTTTCTATAGGCAAAAAAGGAAAGCTATAAACATTGGGTCCCCAATCCACGTGTTGAATCTCCACTTCAATTTTTGGAGGAAAAGGACTTGCTTATGAAATGTCGCTACAGATGAAAGTAATGTTTTTGCCTTGGGGTCCTATTTATCCTAAAGACCATGGTTGATGGCTCTACTTACATTTTGTCGAATTCCACATCCCTCTCGACCTCTGGCCCCTATTGAAACCGCAACCCGACACGTGGTTATGTGAATATGGACAGAAGACATTGTCGTTGTATATGATACTTGCCTCTTGCACAGTTAAAACTTATACGAGATCCAAAATAATGAAATATAATGTTGGATGTGGATCTTTCAACCACAATATATATGATTGATTTTACTTGGTACAATCATGTTTCCTAAAACATGGGTGTACGTGGCAAAAAAAGGGCCAGCACAAGGGGTGGAGGTGGTACACTTCTCCTAATCCACCAAATCAGGAGGATTTGTTCGTTGATATTTGATCAAACGGCTGAAGTTATTATAACCTTTAAAGTGGGCCCCTGTTTGTAGCCGTTTGATCAAATTTCAACGGCACGGATTCTCTGATTTGATGGATTAAGAGGAAAGGATCCGTAGAGGTTCCGTACACTAATGAGTGATATAGCTAGTGAGATCTTATCATGTAGTACTGAGTAGTGTTTCAATCAAGTAAGTCTTAAGCAAAGACAAGGTTGTGAAGGGAGAAGACAAAGATTGTATTAATGCCTGCAGTGCTGTCAAACTGAAATTGAGCAATCTAAGTTTCTCATTGTCATGGCATGACATGAGAAAACAAATGCACATCAATACATGGGTCCTCAACCTCGACAACAATTTATATGCAATGAGTACACTGTTATGATGACGTTTCATACCAATAGTACATTGTTATAAGGACAAGGCGGAGCTAGAAAAAATTAAAGGGATGGGCTATGTTTTCTTTCTTGTTCATGATAGGCTAATTTTGTCAAAAAAAAAAAACACATGGGCTAGTAACAGTTGGTTCTGTCTAGCATCTAATGCTCTTGTCATCCCGCACTATCTGTAAAAAATAAAATAAAAATGTACAGATAGCACCACTCTCTCCTTATCAAGACTGTGAGCTTTCTCAAATCAGAAAAAGAAAAAAAACAATGAAGTGGTGTGATCTCTAGGCAGCAACTGAACTCATTGATTACAGTAAGTTATGATTCTAACTAACATATCCATACAGTTTTCAATTTCTGAGAGGCTGAGGGTTTTATGGCGCTTGCTCCCAACCCCAGCTTACACAGACTCCGAGTTCCGACTGAAACATAATCCTGTTGCAAGCCACGTGCCCTTTGGACTCCCTCGAGAGAACCAACCCAATTATTCCATATATATTATAGAATTAATAGTCTTAAAAACGATGCAAAAGTTAAGGGGAAAGGAATGGAAGAAATACGTGCAGATTATCAGCATATATATAGCTATTAACAAAAAGCAAGAGAAAGCTTATAACCGAAAAAAGAAAGAGCGGCGTTATTCATAGATTTTTTTTTTATCTCTCACGCATTCACACTTTTATTAATTTTTATTTATTTGGTTCGATGACTAAAAATTAATAAAAATATGTAACAAATAAAAATAAGTATGTGGATAGCATAAAAAAAAAGGTAAGCAGAAGTAACCAAAAAAGAAAAAACGTTCAGAGAGAGAGAGGGACTGGAAACTGTAATTACCAGAAATTCAATAACTGTACTTATCAGGTAGATGTGATAAGTTGTGAATAAGGCATCGGATAAGAAACCACCGAGAAGGGCCAGAAGGAAGGCGGTGCCCATGAAATCTGTGACATTGTTTGCGGCTTTGGACGGAGATAAATGCATATAATCCTTTAAGTACATGACCAAGTTGCTTGAATTTGCCAGATATGCCAAATTCTCCAATACCTCCGCCACTAAAAACATATGCATAACAACACAAAAACGCAGCAAATCAGTGAAAAAAATACCAAAATACTTAGAAATACAACATAATCAATGATTTCAAAAACCCAATTCTTTGTTTTGGGGTTTGGAGTGATGAGGATTTGGTAGAAATGTTCTCTTGTTCATCAAGTGACCAAGGAATGAATGATCACTTACCTTTGGATTTGACATCAAGGGTGGAGAATAAATGAATGTACTTTATGTGTTTTATTCTCAATCCTTGATGTGAAATCCAAGGTTACTTAAACCAGGTGATCGATCAGGTGACAAAGAAAAAGAGACACATACCCAGCACAAAGGAGGAGGCGAGCATGCCGCCATGGCGACCTCTGATTGCAGGTCGGCTTCTCCAGTCAACATAGCCTTCCCATCTGGTGCTGAGCTGCTGTTCTTGCTCCTACAGGAACCATTACAAAAACTCATGAGACTTAAAGGGGTGTTGCAACTTGCAATAAAGAAAAAGCAGCATGACAAGAAAAGAAGTGTGAGGGATGGGAGGAAAAAAAGGAGAGAGGAACCCACCATTTCTTTCTTGTGCGCCCTCCTTTTCTTCCCACTTTGGGTTTCAATTTAATTTGGATTGGATCCCTGGTGCCAGAGGGTTTTGATTAATAAAGAGTGGTGACTGGTGGTGGGAGATTTATAGAGTTGGTAAGGATTGAAGGAAGGGAGTCCAACTTGGGGAGAGAATGGTCAAGAGTCAATAGACCCTTTGGAAAATGACTTAATTTCCCTTTAAAATCTCACATTGCATGTTACAATAGAGAATAAATCAAATGAATCCTAATCCTCTTTACATTTTATAGTCTAATGAACATATAAAATTAATTAATTAATTTGTGCATGCATGTTAAATTGTAATTTTCGTAATGATTCCATGTAAGCAAGTAAGTATTTTGAAATCAATTATTTTTCATGCTCAATTTATATTATTGGAAGGGTAGATGTTTTATGGAAATATACTATATAACTAGACAATAGTAAGCGGTGGATTGCCTAGTGATTAGTGTCTTCCTCTTCAATCCCTTGCATCCTAGTTTTAAACTCATCTCCTCATCTTAATGTAGATTAGTGTAGAATATCTCACATACTTCAAAAAATTAAAATAAACAGTAAAAGAGCAGTAAATCGTGATAAATATACTTAAAAAAATTAAAATAAACAGTAAAAAGCAGTAAATTATGTTATATATACGTCTTATTGTCTAATTAGTGTTCCTTAGTGCTATTTTTATTGAAAATTAACAAGAAGTTCCATTAGTATATATTTTTATTTTAAAAATAGATGCTTTACAGAAGTATACATGTCTCAGAGAAAAATAGGGAAGCATCAAATCATCTTGACCCAAAATGAAAAAAAAAGAGCCAAAAATTATTGGGTACCCGTTGTAATTTTTTATTTTTTATTTTTATTGCAAAGCTACCCCTTGTAATGTTTTTTCACCAAACTATATATTAAATGTAAGAGAGTTTTAACAAAACACTTTCAATACTGTTCATTTTTAACGAAATACCACATTTATACATTTCCTTGGTACTATTCACTATACCTTTAAAAATGGCTTTTCATTAAAATGGAAGTTTTTTTAGACTTCTCGTTAGTTTTCCTTAAATGTAAAGGTGTTGGTGCCTCATCTTCTATGGTGCGAAATTTGTCAAAGGGCTCTTCCTTAAGATAGTTTTTCAAAACATTAGGACAATGTATTTATGTTAGAAAGTAATAACTTAAATCAAAACAAACTTTAAGACTCACTGATTGTAAGTTTACAAATGACATTAAACAATAAGTAAAAAAAGCTACGAATATAACCTTTAGTAAATAATCGAAAGTAGTTCAATCTTAACGACCAAACATGAGATAAAGCTTCAAAAACTCTAACTTTAAAGTCTCACTTCAATAGATAGCGTTAACATATAATAAAATTGAAAAAAAAAGTTTTTTAGGGTGTTGTTATTAGCACTCCAAGTATCTCATTGTGCACTCCAAATTTTTATGTTTAGAAGGAATAAAAACTTACGCTAATAATGAGTGCACAATAAGATTTTAAAGTGCTAATAAAAACAATTTTTTTTAATATATAGCATTATTATATAATAAATATTAGATGGCAAATTTTTTTGGGAGCTTCTTCAAATTTGAAATCATGTGCGATTACACATTTCGCTTCCCTTCAAAGCCGTCTCTGAATGTTACCATCTCTTCTTTCAAATGATAAATATAAAAATTAAAATAAAGAACATATTCTCTGTTCTTTTAATCTTTAACAGAAGCATAATGCTAGCTATTGGACAATTGTGATTAAAAGATTAGTGATGGAAGATTGAGAGTTAGTCAAATTTAAGCTTTTCAAGGACATACCTGATACCCACCATCACCATAGCTTACGACTCATCAGTCTTACTTACCATCTGCTAGTGGTACGACCGCGGATTTATTTGTCCTAATGCAAATACAATAATATAGCAGTATTGATCGAGGTCTTATAATATTGTCTAAACCGTTAGGTTAGTAAATGCTTTGAATCTAAAGATTTTCCGTCTATTATATATATATCTTCGTTCCACAAAATTTTCTTAAAATCGATTAGGGTGAAACGTGGTTGAACATGATCACATATTCCATTACGGAAAAGTAGAACTATATATATTACTATGCCGACGTTCACGAAGTTATGCCTTCAATCAATCATCAGTTTTATGTAAAAAAGAACTTGATCTCTTTTTGTGCACATACAGTGGTGGAGTCAGGAATTTAGACTAGGAGGGGCCTTTAAATACAACAACAACAAAGTTAACATTAATTTCAAACCAAAATTTAAATCATGGCTCGATACTATTATTGTGAGATTTTTCTTCAACATAAATTAACCTTGTTTCGTATCAACTAACCAAAAAAAAATTGCTGATAAAGAACTTGGAGGAGGTTCACCAGCAAGTTGAACCCCGACGTGCAGGAACACAAAAACCCCTTCAACCACCGAGCCGCATATTCTTTAGTTACCAAACCAACAGATAAAGTATATAAACTAATATTTCAGGATATGCCCGTGCCCATCTTGGTCTCCATGTGGCTCCGCCACAGTGCATATATATACACAAATGGAGGGCCGACAGAGAGTGTTGGGGGCATTTTGACTATCCGACTTGCGAGAGTCTGAGAATGTGCTGTTCTAGCCTCTACCACGACACTGGCTCCCACTATTCAGTTCAGTGTTCTGTGAACCAAAGGTCTCTCTGCTTGGAGTTGGAGAAAACACGTATCCAGATAAAAACATTGGGCAGGCATTGGGAATCAATTCATAGCATAAAAAAAATTAGGTTTTGTGTCTATAACTTGGTACTACCGATTCTTAGTACATATAACAATCGATATATAAAGTAAATATTAGCATGTCTCTTCAAATCCAAGCTTGCACTATAAATTTTATAATATAACGTTCTTGTGTTTAATACGCATATTGAATATATATATATATATATATATATATATACACATATATATACATACGTACCTTCTAATAATATTTTTATTTTTTGTTTATGCATGAATGAATTTGTTAATTGTACTTTTTTACAACTGTACATTACCATACATATATTATATACATACGCACATACCTTTTATGTTCAATACACATTATTTTTACACATTTTTCAATAATAAAAATAAAATTCACATTTCCTGTACATTTTTTAACATATTAATACAGGTATGTATGTTTCACGTATTATACACACATTTCATATATTTATTAACAATGCGTTCAAGTATAATATTCTACCTTAGCAGTATATGTTGTTTTAGTTCTAAACTTCAATAAAAGCCCTGGGGGTTTAAACTCAACTTCATTGACGGAGGACATACGATAAGAATCTAACTCTATTTGACATATATGAAAAATTCATGGCAGTAAGCTACTGTAATTAACCTAGTAGTAAATAAGATGATGGGTAAGATTAGGTTTGGTTCAGCATTCAAAACTCTTTTAAAATTTAAATTAAAGGTTAAATATAACATTTTTTTGTACAAACGATAAATTTATAATGAGAAAGTGAGGAAATAATTGACTGTGAACTCTAAATTCTCGAAATTCAAGTCTTAAGAGTTAGACGATGTTAAATAAACAAAACATACAAATTAGGTTTAAACAAATGCACGGTGAAAAAACATTGCATGTGTCTCCTGTCTCCATAAAGCTTCTTTTCACTAACAAGTGTATAATAATCTCCGCCCGATTATATATATTGCCTCGTATATATGGTTATTGGCCAGTTATATATTTACATTATGTAGCTCGTGTTTTTTTATTAACTTGTTTTTCATCCTTAACATGCAAAGATGCAAAAATGAAAGAGACATGCAATGCAAGTGGGTTAATTAGCAGAAACAACACGGGGTTTCCCTTCTTCTAAAGTTTTTGACTGTAATTTTCACCTTGCGGCCTCCAATAACTAGTCATGATAAGCAAGTAACCCTAGCTGTCCCGCTACTGTGACTGAAGGTCACTGTTTCAACAAAGACAGCACTGTTGAGATCAGTTCAAATCAAAGGCCGTTTGGATATGATTCTGGCAAGTTTGGATCTGCACATATCATGAAGTATTAATATTATTTTCCTCCAACTCAAAAATACTTATTATCTTCCTTCTTAGGCCAAACATTTAGCATATCCCCTTATCCATTTCATATAAGTAATTTGGTACCATGTTCCATTATATCGTCTTCTTTCCTCTTCCATATAAAAGCTTGGAAAATACTAGATCGAGAAACCATATTTTAAGACCAAATTTTATAGATTACATAATGTGGTTGAAGAATCCAGCAATCAACCGCCACATCATGCAGTCTATAATACTAGAGTCTAAAAACATAATCCTAACATCTTCCAATTTTTTATATGGAGGAGGAAGGAAGACGATGTAATGGAACATGATATCCGCATTACTTTAATGAAATGGATAAGGGGATATGCTAAATGTTTGAGGCCAAGCATTGAAAATAGATCAACTTCACAATTAATCTACTATATATCCATCTTTGACTGCAAATGTGGCCACATTGCAATTTACAAGAACGTCCAAAATATATATATACATGTACGAGTTGAGATCCTCTCCGAATCTCGTAGTACAGAGCTGATAGACAAAGAAATTCGAATCATTAATTTTAAATCTTACGATCTTCAGCAATTAATCTCACTGCTCATTTCACACAATTCAAGAATTTGATCTCTCTTTTTATCTTGAACGGTTCAAATTTCTCGGTTTTATAGGCTCCGACTGCAAGGTCTAGAGAATTCTACATATATAATTAAGGTCGATTTTATAAGAAATAAAGTAATGTTATCTCAGCTAGGTAGTAACTCTATAGTGCAACGTGGAAGCATATTATCAACACCAGATCATCCATATATTATTGTCGGGTGAAGTTCGATGAAAGTTTAAGCAAATCCTGGCCGTTACGTAATTTTATGTGCTGATCGATATGTTGTTTTTGCTTGTCACTACTCAGCTAAAATGTTTTCTGCCTTTCCCGATATGTTAAAAATTGTGTTAATCTTCACGGGATGTCAATGACATCCATGTGTGTATAAGTTAGTTAATCAAAGCAAATTGCGGCTGTACCTGAATTTATTAATTAATTATATTCTTAGATTGCAAACAAGTAAGAAACAGATCTACAGTCTGCTCTGAAACCATGCAACTGCAACATGGTCTCTAATGGATGAGGTTAGAATTAGGACAACTGTGTCTTAGACAAGGTGAATTTTTCTACTGATTGCCTAATTCATTCGAATGACAAATTTTTAGCGAAGCAAATGTCAACTGAGAATATCACATATACCAAATTAATGAACCCATTTTCCATGATGGCTAGCTGTACCTCATTTGCCCTTACCTTTTCAATCTACCTTATCAAACTCATTGAATCAAATCAAGTTGTCGTATTGCTTGTTGTCTAATCGATTTGAGAGGTTAAAATATTGAGATGGCAAGTTGAGTTTGTCTTGATCCGATTTGTTTTTACATTTGCAAAAAAATCTTTCAGTTTGTATCATCACATGATGATATTATTTCACTCGTATTAAATGTGATCTATTTATTAAAGAAATTTGATAAACACACACATTTTCCCTGATAAAAAAAGTTGCATAAAAATTACTTCTCTTTATTAAATATTCTCAACGTCCATGTAATATCAACAACTCCATCACACCCAAATATTTTGGTCCCTAGAAGATGCCCTACAGGTGTGTTTGAAGGGTCAACAAAATTTTCATTTTTCCCATTTCTCCATTTCTCCATTTCTCCCCATTTCATCCGTCTTTAGCTCACAGTGACATCATATGTGTGTTCAATTCATGCCATTGCGCTGAGTACATACATCACATGCAGGCAAAAATTATGGGTCTCACCGTCCCAGAACATAGAGATAGCCAGCAAGCCATAAATAAAGCTTCCAATAAAATTTATTTATTGTTTGTTAGGTACGTCGCTTTAAATTATATAAGACATACGGCCAAATGAAAAGGTCTACCCTCTTTGTTGTAACCCTAACGAAAAGTCTACGTATATCCTTATCTCCATTGCTAGCACAGATCACACAGAGAGAATTTCATCGTATGCAAAACCAGTATTGTTCACGTTACTGTCATTAATCACTCAGAGCAATACATTGGTGTTGTAATCCAGTTTGTGTGCATGATCCAGTGATCCGGCCGGGGAGCATGATAATTAAGGAAATTAGCTGCATGCATGCATGTGGATCGCTTGCACATATATATAGTTGGATTCTTTTTGAAGCTGAATTTGGAGACGACCACGTGTGAACTGTGAACTATGATATGATGACCTGCCCTAGGGTCCGGCAGATCCATTGTTCATGGTCATTTTGCTCCATTGATTAGTCTAAGCCCCGAGGCTAAGGGCATTATTCCTTCATTTTGGTCCCCACAATGGCTGGAATATAATGAGAAATGCAACTTATAGTCCGAGAATCCGAAGCGTGTGAACGGTGTTGAACTGTTAATCATAGTGAGAAATGCAGCTCATAGTTCGACAGTCACTATGGTATAAAGTGAATAACGGTCAACTATTAATTATGTGGAGTACATTAGAGCATCAATAAGTGACAGTGACTTGCATATACTTGTAAAGCCCAACTTGAACTAATAATTCGTGGGTTCACTATTAAATGATACAATCGAACTCATTTCTTGCACTTGAGAAATGTATGATCCCCCGATATGAAGAGAAAAATATTCTTATATTTTCGTACGGTACCTATCTATTCTATCCTTACAACAAATTATGATCTTACCTATGATGTAGATTGGTGTTATAATATTTAAGTATATGAGGTAAAATCCAAGTAAAAGAGTGAATTAAGGACCCTTAGCTAGCACATTATTTTATAGTTTAGTGATTTTAGCACTATTTTTTCTCCAACAACACTTCACATTTTAGTTACAGTTTTTTTATTGAACAAATAAAGAAGAATGAAGAATCAATGGATAAAAACAATAAATTGAGTGCAAAAGAAAAAAAAAATTAAAGTGCAAAATTATTATTCTTCTTATATAACACACTTCTCAAACCCATGATTCAGTTTGAAGCTGAAACTTTAAAACAAAAACAAACAAAAAAATCGTCCCATCCCTCCAAATGCTAGCTAGAAAATCAATACTGTGTGTATATATATATTATATGAGTTCACTTTCACATTTATTCTGGAAGATTTATAAATTAGAATATGAACAATAGGGAAGACGTTTTCCAAATTATATATGATGGTTGGTTAATAAGAGAAATTCCACGGCAATTTTAAAAGATGCCAAAGAAAAGGCCACAATATATAGAAGGGTAATATCTTATCCTTAACTGTATAGATAGATAAACATGCAGAAAAACAAAAAGTGAAAGAACGGTACAGATGCTGTTGAAATATAGGGTTGATAAAATCTATCATATCAATGAGATGATGATCTCCCTGTATGGGTTCAAAATCGAATCCAAATTCCCCTGAAAATATAGGTGAAACATAGACATGTGTGCATGCATGGCCGTCCGAATCATGTGTGGCTAGCCTGCTGCTATATTTTAGATATTCTTATCCCACGCCACCCCATCATCCCCTCCAAAAAAAAAAAAAAAAAAAAGTTATTGGCATCATCATGACAGGAATTAATAGCAGAATATGTATTTTGCATCATCGCGACAGGAAGTAAATTAAATCGTCCTTTTTTTTGTTGCCCAAGGCACACGTCTTTTCAAAGGTTGCAACTAGGGCATCACTTGTGTTTTGCTATCATCTTGCCTCATATGCAATACTAGAAACATATCGTACTTGAAATTTTACTGCATTTCAACTGAATCACTTATTATGATTAATCTAAATTATCTTCTATTCTTTCTAAAACGTAGACGCGGTGTACGCTTTAGACAACTTTTTACCAAAAGTTTGATTAATTGTTTACAGTCACGTAATGCTCATTTTAATTAACAAATGATGCTCTTACATGATTGCAATCAATATATATGTGGATGGATAGAGTGTGGGTTTCCACTTATGTATTTTGGATTTGAGGCTCTTTATCTTTTAAATTATTATAATAATTACGATGATAAATTTAAAAATATATATAAAATAGAACAAAAATAATTGCGTTCAGTTTCAGAAAAGGACTTTAGGTGGTGTATTTTCCTTGGCAAAGAAGAAAGCTGATACCTTGCAACTTGCCTTGGACACTAGTAAACTAGTGGCAAGAACACTTGCTTTTTCAGGAAAATACGTCTCATAAATAAATCTGGGCGGTCTTGTGACATCTCAAAAAATTTAGAGGTGTGATATCTACACAACTTATTTTACTTCTCACACATCTTTTTAATTTTCAGCCGTCGATTCGGATGAATTGAAGAGGATCAACGGATATAAATTATCAAGGGGTGTGTGAGAAGTAAAATAGGGTGTGTGGATAGCACACCCCAAAATTTAAAATCAATTGTAATTGGAAACATTGATCCAGTAGACTAAAATTCTCTAATTTTGGTTGGCTAGCACACAATATAGGTTAATGAGATTTTTGTCATCCTAAGGATCAAAACTAACTATGGTACCAAGGAGTGGGACATTTTAACAAATATATCGTAGGTCAATTAAACAAGTGGTGGATTGTTGTAATTAATGGACAGGACATTCGTTTTAAACTAGTGTAGCTTAAAATAATATTATTACTCGTAATTAAACGAAAGGGTAAACTGTCGGTTTACCCCCTGAACTTTCACCCCACTTTCGATTTCCCCCCTGAACTTTTCTATTGGAAAATTAAGGACTCAAACTAATTTTTTTAGCCAATTTGCCCCCTACCGTTAGTTTTTCATATATTCCATCCATATTTCCGTTAAGTGAGACCATGTGCATAACATGTGAGGATAGTTAAGTCATTTCAATTTAAAAATGATTAAAAACTGAAAATAAATAATAATAATAATTTTCCCTCTATTTTTTCCCGCTAATTCCTATCCTCAATTTTAATTTTCCCTCTCATTCCTATGCATGAGAAATAACATACGGTGTTATTGTCTTCATAAGTAGCTAAGTTAATCTTTTTTTTTGAAGCATGTACTACCATTTTAATTTTCTCTAACAAATTAATAATTTGACAAATGCTAATGGTGTTATTGTCTCCAAAGCAGTGCATTAATATAAGAAACATGTCCATAAAAAAGACTAGGGTTTCTTATATTAATGCACTGCTTTGGAGACAATAGCACCATTAGCATTTGTCAAATTATTAATTTGTTAGAGAAAATAAAAATGGTAGACAATAACACCATATGTCATTTCTCATGCATAGGAATGAGAGGGAAAAATAAAATCGAGGATAGGAATTAGTGGGAAAAAATAGAGGGAAAGTTTTGCTTTTTTTATTATTTTCAGTTTTTTAATCATTTTTAAGAGTGAAATAACTTAACTACCCTCACATGTTGTGCACATGGTCTCACTTAACGGAAATATGGATGGAATATATGAAAAACTAACGGTAGGGGGCAAATTGGCTAAAAAAATTAGTTTTGAGTCCTTAATTTTCCAATGGAAAAGTTCAGGGGGGAAATCGAAAGTGAGGTGAAAGTTCAGGGGGTAAACCGACAGTTTACTCTTAAACGAAATGAAATAACAGCAAGGTTTTCATTTTCTAAATTAATCAAATATTTCTTCCGGAAAAAAGGCTGCTGCTATTACCATTGGAAAAAAAAAAAGAAAAAAAAAAAGTAGTTGTTTAAAACTAACATGGATTGGTTAAAAAAATAAAAATTTAAAAATTTAAAATTTAAAATTTAAAACAACTAACATGGTTTTTCACATGGCTGCAGTTTTTGAAATTCATACAGTATTTTTCTAATCAAAACATTGAGTATATTAGAATATTGCAAGGGTTAATCAAATGAAGCATAATTACAGTGGCAGATGATTGAGGGGCAGTGGGGGTCAACTAACCTTCTAAACTTTGGTGAACGTCCATGGATACCTTGGATGTTGACCCTTCGAACTTCGATGAATGTCCATGGATACATTGGGTGCTGCCCTTTTGAAGGTTAGAGTTGGCTTCATACATGCCCTCCAACTGTTTGATAAAATGTCTGAAAGAAGAGTGAATGAAATGGTCATCTCAGTGAATAACAAAGCATCATCATTCTTGGACAAACATATTGATGAGATGCAATGATATCAAACATTGTTAGTGTGTTCAAGATAAGTGTGTTTCTTTGTTAAGCATTCATATGGGAGCAGCCTTGGAACATGTTAGTTACCCTCACAAATGAGGCATTAACAGGTGTGCAGTATGCCTTTCAGATGACTTCAGGCCTACGAAGACTTAATGAAATGACGATATGCATGTTAACGTGAGTGGTATTAAAAAGGGTATGTAAATATATTGTAAATATTAAAATCCTTTATTAGGAAGGATAATTGTGTGTCCTTTATTGTTTCCTTATATAACAAGGATTTTATCTTGTATATATTGTCTATTATGCAATACAATGAAAATTAAGCCGTAAATTTCTATTTGGCATCAGAGCCAAGTTGGCGTAACCCTAGAAAATGTATCTTCCGTTGCTGTTACCTTCGGTTGACTTGTACCCTGGGATTGCAGCACGCTGTCTTGCTGTTGTTGTGTGTCTGTCGTGTGTTTCTTTATAGTAGCATCGTTGTTGCAGAAATCAGTGCAGGCTGTGATCCTGTTGCTGCTTCAAATTAAAAATTGTGTTGTGTGTGTTTGTTTTACGATTGCTAGTGCTTGTAATTGCGGCTCGCAATTGGTAGGATATCTGCCCGTGTAAGAGCTACATACGTGGAAGCTTTCTGCTACTGCAGTGAATAATTCAAACTGTGCAACCGTGTGTTAAAAAAAAAAAAAAAAAAAAAAAAACCTACTGCTGTGTATGTGTGTGTATTGTGTGGTAGTCAATAACGAGTGGCAAAGGTGAGGTTGGACTGAAATTGGAGGGTGGGGCGTTTGGCTCTACCCACAGGTCAGTTGTCGATCCGATGGTTATTCAAAGTGATGTTTCGGCCACTCCAGGTAGTATAGGGTGTGTTCTTTTAGCCTCTGATATGGAACATCATACAAGTTGGATTCTAGACTTAGGGGCAACCGATCATATGACTTTTGATAAGAATTTATTTACTAGTTTGACAACCAGTTCACATAAGTGTATTGCAACTGCTAACGGAACAACAACACCGGTTTTGGGGGTCGACACTGTGAACCTCATGCCGACCCTTCCCCTTCATCACTGCCTGCTTGTTCTCTCGTTGTCTGATAATTTGTTATCTATTCCTCAAGTTACTGAGCAATTAGATTATGTTGTGCTTATGTATCCACTGTTTTGTTTGCTTCGGATATTCAGACCAAGGAGATAATTGGGCGTGGCACTAAGAGAGAGGGGTTATATTATGTGGATGACGTCGTTCCTGGCAGAGCTAATGCAGTTCGAGCATCCCGTACCAATAATTTACATGAAGTTTGGTTATTGCATCGTCGGTTAGGACACGCTTCGTTTGGTTATTTGAGGCGTATGTTGCCTAGTTTAATCCATGAAATAAAAGAATCAGACTTACATTGTGAGGTATGTATTCTCATGAAGAGTCATCGCATTTCATTTCCTCTTAGTATGAATAAAAGATTGTTTCCCTTTGAACTTGTGCACTCTGATGTTTGGGGTCTCTCTCCTGTTAGTACTTTGTCTGGAATTAAATGGTTTGTTACCTTCATTGATGATTGCACTTGTATGACTTGGATTTATGTGATGAAGAATAAAAGTGATATGGGTATGGTGTTTCGATCATTCTCTCAAATGGTTGCAACACAATATTCCTCTGTTATTAAGGTTATCCGCTCTGATAATGGAGGTGAGTATATTGGTTCCGAGTTGTCCAGCTTTCTTCGGGATCAAATAATTCTACATGAGACTACTTACCCTCATACCCCACAACAAAATGGGGTTGCTAAAAGAAAGAACCGTCATATCCTAGAAACTGTCCGTGCATTGCTCATTGGTGCATCTGTACCCAAACGGTTCTGGCCTGAAGTTGTCACTTATGCCGTGTATGTGATTAACCGTATGCCATCCCGGGCTGTGGATTTTCGTACACCTCTCCAAGTATTGACATAATTTGTTTCAGTAGTGTCAACCAATACTCTTTCTCCTAGTGTATTTGGGTGTGTAGCCTATGTTCATATTCATAAGATTCATCGTAGTAAGCTCGATCCATGTGCTCACCGATGTGCTTTTTTGGGATTTGCTCATCAACAGAAAGAGTATAAGTGCTACCACCCTGAAACTCGTCATATGTATGTAACTATGGATGTTACCTTTTCTGAATCTGAGTTTTTTATGCTTCGACTCCATCACATTCCGATCACCTGGGGGAGAATATGAGTGGTGATCTTGGATGGTTGGAAATATGTAGCTTAGGGGGAGTATTTATTGACAAAAAAAGCTGCGAAAGTTATCGACAAGACACTGCCAAGAATGGAGATAGTGACTCTCGGCAAGACACTGCCGAGAATGTGAGTATCATTTAGCCAAGTAGCACCAAACCAGCTGAGTCTTCTCAGCAACGTACTACCGAGTATGATGCAGAATGTCAGTAGGGAACTGTCGAACCAGTTTCACCGCTTCAGCAACCATTAGCTACAGAACCCGCAACCCCCTTTCTCGCAAGCTCAATAGTGCCACCTAATATGTCTTCTCTGAATATTCCTGAGGTAAGTACTACTAATACTCATGTAACTAATCCAGATAATGTTATGAGTACATATAAGTTTCTGCCAAGGCAAAATCATGGTGTTCCTCCTGACAGGTTTTCTCCTAAAGGAAAAGTGAAGTATCCAATAGCTAATTATATGTCATGCTCAAACCTTACACCAAAACGTCAAGCCTGGGTAAACAATGTGGAAGCAATCCAAGCACCAACTCGAGTTGAAGAGGCCTTGAAGGATCCTAAATGGGCTACTGTGATGGATGAGGAAATGATGGCACTACATAAGAATGATACATGGGAGGTAACAGAGCTACCAAAAAGAAAGAAACCAGTTGGGTGTAGATGGGTCTTTACGATTAAATACAAGGCAGACGGATCGATAGACAGGTATAAAGCAAGGTTAGTAGCAAAAGGCTATACTCAAACTTATGGTGTTGATTATCAAGAGACGTTTTCTCTAGTAGTGAAGATGAATACAGTACGAGTTCTGATTTCTTTAGCTGCAAATTTGAATTGGCCACTAAAACAATTTGATGTGAAAAATGTTTTTCTTCATGGGCACTTGGAAGAAGATGTATATATGGATTTTCCTCCGAGGTACTATGCTGGAGGGAAAACTGGAGTATGTAGGTTGCAAAAGTCACTCTATGGACTTAAACAATCACCTCGCACGTGGTTTGGTAGATTTACCCAAGTTATAAGGCGGATTGGGTATTATCAAAGTCACACGGATCATACATTATTTGTGAGACGGGGAGGTGGTAAAATGACAGCCTTAATTATTTATGTGGATGACATGATAATAACAGGTGATGATTCGGAAGAGATGATAAATCTAGAACAAAACCTTGCCACCAAGTTCGAGATGAAGAATTTGGGAGATTTGAAATATTTTCTTGGCGTGGAAGTTGCTCGGTCATCTAGAGGTATTTTCTTGTCTCAACGTAAAAATGTTATGGATTTATTGAAGGAAACAGGGATGCTTGGGTGTAAACCCGTGGATACTCCCATTGTGGAGAAACATTACTTGGGAATTTATCCAGATCAAGAACCAGTGGATAAAGGCAAATATCAGAGACTGGTAGGAAGACTAATTTATTTAGCTTATACCTGTCCAGATATAGCCTATGCAGTAAGTGTGGTGAGTCAGTTTATGCACTCGCCAAGTGTGGATCATATGGCAGCTGTTATGCAGATTTTAGCTTATTTGAAGTCGACTCCAGAAAAAGGAATTTTGTATAAAAATTCCAATCATCTGAGGATTGAATGATTTACTGATGCTGATTGGACAGGTGATGTAACTGATAGACGCTATACTTCTGGATACTTTACGTTTGTTGGGGGAAATCTAGTTACTTGGAGGAGCAAGAAGCAAAACATGGTGTCAAGATCGTCAGCTGAAGCCGAATTCAAAGGTATGGCACATGGAATATGTGAAGTCCTTTGGTTACGTAAGTTACTTGATGGTCTAGGTTTCAAAGCAAAGGAGGCGACAAGTTTGTATTGTGATAATAAATCCGCACGGGAGATTGTAGAGAATCTGGTACAACATGACAGAACAAAGCATGTGGAGGTTGATTGTCATTTTATTAAGGAGAAGCTGGAGAAGAAAATTGTTTCGATACCGTTTGTGAACTTGGAAGAGCAACTTGCGGATATCCTCACTCATGCCGTGTGTAGTAGATCTTTTGGTGACTCACTTGTCAAGTTGGGCACGTGTGATATCTATGCTCCAACTTGAGGGGGAGTGTTAACGCGAGTGGTATTAAAAAGGGTATGTAAATATATTGTAAATATTAAAATCCTTTATTAGGAAGGATAGTTGTGTGTCCTTTATTGTTTCCTTATAGAACAAGGATTGTACCTTGTATATATTGTCTATTATGCAATACAATGAAAATTAAGCCGTAAATTTCTATTATGCATGCTATTTCTGGTAAAAAAAATTTGAGCACGCAGCGTACTATTCTTACTAACCCCCTCCTAGATAGCTGTTATTTTGGGCAAAAATAGCGCTTCCAAATTGTTTTGTCTGCTATCTAATTGATGTGGAGGCCACTCAATACTACAATCTGATGGTATTAATCTTCACTTGAAAGTGAGAGGTCTTAGAATCGAATATCGTAGATGGTGAATTCGATACCAAATTAGGTTGCTTATTGTGTGGCTGAGCCAAACTCCCCCTCCTTTAGTGTAAAAATATCGATGTACTAAAAAAAATTGGTGTGGAGACCTAAGTTAATTAAACAAAGATTAAAGAAACTTAGCAATTTATATGGTTCGAAGGTCTTGCTTTGTGTCTCAAGAAATATAAGGCGTTTAAGCCAAAGGGGTTGTTGAGATTGACATAACTCTTTATTTTGGTCTCTGATATTGAAAATCAATCTAGTGATCTTCAAGTCTGTCCATCATAAAATCATTTGGTCATTGTGAAAAACCTATCAATTCCTTAAATTGTTACGTGAACGACCACGTGACCACCTTTTAAGGGCATTTAACCCTTCACTTAATGATGATATTGACATATTTTTCACGTAATGACCAAAATGATTTAGGGTAAACAAACTCATGAACCACTTCTATCAATTTTCATTGTTAGAAATCAAAGTGAAAAATTGTGTCAATCTCATAGATTATTTTAGCTAAAAAGTCGAAATATAATAACACAGGACATAGATTACCCTAATAATTATCTGAGTTGAGGACTGGGATTCGCATCTCTCCTACCATTGACCTTGAAGAATTATTATGATTTAAGATATAATAAAAATGCACGCGAAGCCAGAGGAATTTGAACTCAGAATTGACACGACCCGTACGCCTGTCTCATAGCCGTAGTAGGGGGCGGCACCGGTGGAAAGATTTGCGTACGCGGACTCCTTTTTTCCTACCAATAAGAACGAAGGTTAGGGCCTGAAAGTAACAGAAGAATTTGTAAGCATTAGAAACTGGGGTTTCAAATTCAATTATTGAAGCAAAAGCAATTTTAATTGAAATTAGATTTAGGTATGGACAATTATTCAGTTGACCCTCTTCAAAATTGGTACAGGAGATCCAGGCATCATTGAACTTGATTATTTAATGTTGCATAAGCGATTAGACGAGATTAGCTCCTCATTGCCGGCCAAAGGCACAAAGTGACACTTTCAACCTGAAAGAGAGAGGACAAACACATTAAGAAAAGATAAACGCACACATGCATATAACCAAACCTTGCACAAAAAGGGAACCAACCAGCAAAGCGAAGGGAACAAATAAGCATGGGCGGGAAGTCATAAACGAAAATAAGCAATGTGAGACGCAAATTCATCTAAACAAACTCGAAAATTTGGGGAGAAGAGCAATATTATGATGATAAGCAAAAATAGCGAAGGGAGGACAAGAATCCGACCAATAAACTCCATAACAAGGTTAATGTGACATCATAAATCATACACAGAGATTTGAATTTCTCAATTGTGTTATCAGTACGTACTCTGCAAGATCCGTGATTGCACATTTAATTAAAATTAATTGGTCTTGTTCATCAGCTAAACGGAACTTAATTGGCTAGTGGTAATGTGTAGTGGTAGTTATGCCACAACAAAGTTTCTATATCCTTCCTTAATGTTTTCACACACAGCAAAAAATATGGACCGACCAAACAACGACTTAGCCCCGAAAGCTGATAATTTCATACGAAAAGTAAGATACATGCCTAATTTTACAAAGACGTGTAGATTTTTATGTTGGAAATGTCGCTTTCTTAATTCATAGATTAGGTTGGTCACAGTAGAAGGACCATCTCGATGACTTTGGTTAACCCTTGTCTACCATAATTACATAGAAGCTTACAATTTTATGAGCCAATAACATGAAGCCACATGGAGACCGCTAGTTGACCATGTGGATGTGTTCACTCCTTTGCACTCAAGTTTTGTTAGGCCATATTCTCATTGCAAGTGGTGGATTGTCGTCAGTGGATATGACATTCATCTTGATTAAACCCTCTACGTTCTGCTTTCAGACACTCTCCTTGTCGTTCGCTAGTAGAGCTTAGATTAGTGATATCGCTTGTTGTGAACAAGAATACTTGTTTTGTCAACAGAAAAAAAAGAAGAAGATTATATTGGGCTGGAGAAATGGGCTGGATTTAGTGGCTGAGATAGACTTGGACTTTACTAGTAAAACTTTGGAAGTGTACTTGGCTGGGCTGTAGCCTAAACTTAGTCCAGCCCATTGATTAGATTCAAAGAATAAAGAATAAAAAATCACCTTTATTTTTCGTCATTCTTTTCTTTCTAGTCAAAATTTAAAGGACAAAAATCCTGATGAACATTTGATTTAACATCACCAGTAACCCTTGCAAGAGCACTCACCATCTTTAAAATGGTGAAACCTATTCCTATCTCTTACAACAATCTCTCTGTTAAAAAGCTTAGATATCATTTTGGTTACGTCATGGCAATCCCAACAGACCCTGAGGTTCTTCACAATCCGAATCGGCACGCCTTCTTTCAAACTGATCAAACCGAAAGCAATTGCTACCTTCTCGCTATGTTTACACAATGCATCCTCTTTCTCTTCTTCTTCTATGTCGAACAACACAGGATTTGTATTAGCCACATAGCCCGCCAACTTCAGCCGCCGAGAAATTTCTCCCAGCATTGTCTCAATTTCATTGTACCGAGGATGGGACTTGTCTCCCACAAGGAACTCATGAACTTCTCCATCGACCTCTAGGACACTACAACCGGGAAGCTTCCTTACACCTTTTGCCTTCATAGTCTGCCGCACGTTACTAACTCCATCCCAAAGCTTGGAATCGGCATAAATATTGGACAAAAGCACGTAAGCTCCATGGTTCTTGGCCTCCAGTTCTACTATCTTCCTCGAGGCAAGCTCACCTATTTCCATATTCCTGTACATTCTACTAGCGTTCAGCAAAGCCCCCCAAGCACCTGCATGAGGCTTCATTGGCATGCCGTTTATGAAGCTCAGGGCTTCATCTAAACGCCCGGCACGACCATATAAATCAACCATGCACCCGTAGTGCTCTAGCTGAGGCTCAATCCCGTACAATTTTCTCATTGAGTCGAAATGCTGACAACCTTTCTCAACTAGTCCAACCACAGTGCAACCCCTCAGAACCGAAACAAACGTAACTTCATTCGGATGAACCCCTTCTTTATTCATAAGGGAGAAAAGCTCGAGACACTTCTCACCAAAACCATTCATGGCTAGTCCTCCCAATGCACTACTCCATGTATACACATTCTTTTCTTTCATCCCCCAAAACACTTCCATGGCCTTGTTCATGTTCCCGCATTTCGCATACATGTCGATGAGTGCAGTCCCCAGCGTCACCGTCATCCGCACCTTGTTCTTCTCTATATAGGCATGAGCCCATCTCCCTTGATCCAATGCCCCCAAGTGGGAGCAAGCCGATAAAACCGAAACCATAGACACCTCATTGACCCTCACACCCTCCATTTGCATCAAATGAAACAGATTCAAGGCTTCCCTGGACTTCCCACATTGCGCATACCCTGCAATCATCGCATTCCAAGCAACGGGATCCCTCTGAGGCATTTCATCAAACAGGTCCCGTGCAAAACCAACGTCACCGCATCTCGCACAAGCACTCACCATAGCCGTCTGGCAAACCAAATCCGGCTCAACAATTTCTCTAAACACTCTGTGACACGGATCTAAAGAACCCAATTCAGCATACATGAAAATTAACCCGCTTTGGACATGTGGGTCGTTCTCAAACCCGTGCTTTATCAATCCGCCATGGACGGTAGGACCGGTCTCACGTGCCAAAAGCTGCGCGCAAGTGCGAACCAAGAAGTTGAAGGTGTAATTATCGGGTGAAAGATTGTCACTTGATCGGAGAATTCTGCTGTAAAAGTGAAAACTTTTGGATGGCGTGGAGCTTTTGGAGTAGGCTCTGATCATGGAGTTGAAGGCGAAGAGTGTTGGGTTCTGGCATTGGTGGAGGACTTGATTGGAATAATCCAAATTGATGGGGTTTCTGAGGGCAATAGCGGCGACAAAGTGGCCGGAAAGGTGACGGTCGTTGAGAAGGCCATTAACGAGCAGTTGGGAGTGGATTTGCTTGAGCTCTCTGAGGGTGCTGTATGCGTCTACTAGGGCAATTGTTGGGTGTTTTGCAATGCATCTTAGGGAGCTCATGACTGGCAAATAATCATAGTGATGTGCTTTTGTTTCGGGTGGCTATATGATGCATTTGTGTGTCAAACATCTAACAAAAATAATGAAAATCAAAACACCCTTTTGTTCTCCTTCAATGTCATTAGGCAAGTAACGTTGGGAAATTTGACTAAAATGATAAGAATTTTAAATTTCGATTAAAATTATTAGTTTATCACTATTTCGTTGATATTTGATTGATATAGTGGCGATAATTAATTTTGAATAGTTTTGTTATTTTCTTTCTTGTCGGTTTTGTTCATTCATAAACATAGAAAAGGTAAATTGCATAAACTAACCTAGAAACACTTATGACACAATATGCTATGATCGTGTCTATCTCACTCATCACTTGTTAAGTCAAATAAGAATGAAAAGTGAGTTGAGCTTAGTTTATACTAAGTGAAAGAGTACTCAGTGACTTGTGTAATCAAAAGAGTATTCAGTGAAGTTGTCACCTTAGAACAACATATAAAGGATATGATTTTTGTGTGTGAGGGCTCGCGGGTGGATGAGTTGCGTTACTAAAGTTTCTTTTCTCTTTGCTAGGTAAATTCTCCTCCTATAATCCTATTAACCATTCTTGGAACCAGTTGGCAGGGAAAGAAGATACCTTTTATATGCAATGCAGCACCAAATACATGAAGTTCTACATCCTATACGATGAGACTTTTTGTTGAAGATGACATCTGAGTGCTCTAAAAGTATTGTCTGTTGGGAAAACTTTGCGTCTCCAGTTTGTAAAGAATGAAGACGAGCTAGGGTTAGCTAGCAGAAATGCTTGTACTCGTAGCTAGCTAGCATCCAACAAAATAAAGTTAAAGTAGCTACGGCATGCAGTAGTACAGTTCCTATATTCCTCATGGCTCATGCATTTAGTAGGGCACGAGTGTTTCCTTCAGATTATCCAAACAAAACAATGTACAACCGAAACCTCACGAGTTAAAGTAGCTATCTGTATAGCAATGTGCTTGATGTTTGGAATCTTTGGATGCATTCGGCTCAGTCCTCAATTACATACTGGATTTACTACTGCGCTGTTCTACATATCTTCATTGCCAATGCTTTTTTCTGCTAGCAATTAATTGTCATATATGAGATTTGATTTTTGAACTCATGGTTAATTGGAAACTAGATGCACAAGACCAGACGGTCGCGTGCCATTGTCGATACCTTACAAATTAAGAACATTATTCTAACCAAAGCCAGTTGATTAATCACCAGGGCTTGATATGTAAGTTGTGTTTTTCTAATAATCATTGTGTGCAACAATTACAGGACTAGATTAAAATATTTTAGATCATATCTGACGGTCTAAAAAAACCTACAGTTCACTGCAAAAAGAAATGATCATAACTCAAGTTGCTCTCTTAACCGTGTCATAAGACTCCTAACCATTCTTGATGGGATAACATGATAAGGTACTCCAATGATCTGATCAGGGAAGCCGACAATATGTATAATCTACGAATGCATGATATGCATGCTACACTCGATATGTCGACTAGATCTATGCAAATGTTACTCCAGAGTCCAGACCACCTTATATTCAAAAGTTTTTAACTGTTAAAATATAATTATTACATGATTAACAAAAGAAACTAACGATTGATAGCCTCGCTCTAGCATAAAATATCCCAGAGTAGACTAGGAAATCTAAGCAAAGCCTTTGACATTGTGAGAGTTGAGTAGGAACCAAAATTCAAACCGTATTGCAAGTCCATGCGGCCATTGGCAGGCTAGCTGGCAAGTAGCAGCCTTGACTTTGGACATGACACTCAACTGCTCGGATCGCAGCAGTTAGCTTATCAAGAAGAACACCTTTGTTGAATAATACTCCTCGTTCGCCACCAACTTGCTTTTGCTCAACCGTCTCAACTCTCTAGTCGTACTAAGCACAATATAATAAACTATTAATAATATAGTTGAAGATTTTGTTAAACTCGTAGCCAGTACATAATAACTTCAATTCTTACGTCAACAACAACAACAACAACAAAGCCTTTTCCCACTAAGTGGGGTTGGCTATATGAATCCTAGAACGCCATTGCGCTCGGTTTTGTGTCATGTCCTCCGTTAGATCCAAGTACTCTAAGTCTTTTCTTAGAGTCTCTTCCAAAGTTTTCCTAGGTCTTCCTCTACCCCTTCGGCCCTGAACCTCTGTCCCGTAGTCACATCTTCGAACCGGAGCGTCAGTCGGCCTTCTTTGCACATGTCCAAATCACCGGAGCTGATTTTCTCTCATCTTTCCTACAATTTCGGCTACTCCTACTTTACCTCGGATATCCTCATTCCCAATCTTATCCTTTCTCGTGTGCCCACACATCCCACGAAGCATCCTCATCTCCGCTACACCTATTTTGTGTACGTGTTGATGCTTCACCGCCCAACATTCTGTGCCATACAACATCGCTGGCCTTATTGCCGTCCTATAAAATTTTTCCTTGAGCTTCAGTGGCCAACGACGGTCACACAACACGCCGGATGCACTCTTACACTTCATCCATCCAGCTCATATTCTATGGTTGAGATCTCTATCTAATTCTCCGTTCTCTTGCAAGATAGATCCTAGGTAGCGAAAACGGTCGCTTTTTGTGATCTTCGCTAGATTGCTCCGGTCATTAGTGTGGATAAGTATATAAATGGATAGAGATATGAAAGCAAACACAAGATGTACGTGGTTCACCCAGATTGGCTACGTCCACGGAATAGAAGAGTTCTCATTAATTGTGAAGGGTTTACACAAGTACATAGGTTCAAGCTCTCCTTTAGTGAGTACAAGTGAATGATTTAGTACAAATGACATTCGGAAATATTGTGGGAGAATGATCTCGTAATCACGAAACTTCTAAATATCGGAGTGTGGTGTCGTCTTGACTTGCCTTATCTGTCTCATAAGTAGATGTGGCATCTTCTCTGGAAGTACTCTTCCTCCATCCAGGGGTGGTATCTTTAACTGGTGGAGATGCACAAGGTAATGTATCAATTTCACTTGAAGCTTACTTGTAGTTTCAGGCTTGGTCAAGCGCGATACAAACCATGTAGTAGGAGTCCCCTAAGTCGCCGAGCTAGGGGGTCTGCTGAAAGAGGTGACAGACAAGGTAAGCAATCAGAGCTCCGACTGATTGTTCACCTTCTCCCCATCTTGCAGCAGCATGAAGGATAAAGAGAAGAAAAATGAGAAGAGATGATATGAGATACTTTTGCTTTTGAAGAAGTAACTTTCCACAGGCTTATTCTTGAACTGAGCTGGAGGGTTTTCTGGTTTCCTCCAAAGTATAAGGCCGACTGAAGAATTTGAGGGTCAAAACAAGTCCATCAAATCTAGAGTACGTTCCACCCTGCTGATATGGGATACTTTTGCTTTTGATAGAGTAATGGATGTATCGGCACGTGTGCTGTTACGCTTGTCTCCACATGCTTCCTTGTATCCTTCGCACTTGCCCTATCTGTTCCTCAAGCAGATGCGGAATCTTCCCTGGAAACATAAGATGTTGAAGATGAGTACTCGAGAGCAATGCCAGGTAAGTAATCAGGTAAGGGGTTCCAGGCAGTCAGTTCCTGGCTGGAAGCTTGATTCCAAGTGCTGACTGATTGCTCTCTTTCTCCTTGTCTTGCAGGTAAAAACAAGACCAAAGGAAAAGACAGGGAAAAAGCATGATATGGGATACTCTTGCTTTTAACCCTGATGATATGAGATATTCTTGCTCTAGTATAGCTTGTTTGCAGAGGTATTATCGGGGGGAAAGAAAGCTGAATATTTCGAAAGGCTTCGTTGGGAGTGCCCTCTCAGATATGATGAAGGGTTGAGCATTTTTGCAGGTCTGCCTGTCCGTTGGGGATGGAGGTCGACATATATAGGAGTCTCCCTAACAACAAGTAGTAATGCTATTCCTTTACCCTGCTTGGTCATAGCACGGTAGTGGGAGCTGCCAGTTTCACATGTTTTAACTCTGTCAGAGCACTTTGAAAAAGTGGTCTGTGGTATCTGGCTCTCGAGATTCGGAGAACGATGCCTCATCGATTTTTGAGAAAGCAATCATGCTGGGGGTCTGGCTCTCGAGATTCGGAGAGCAGTGTCTCTTCGATTTTTGAGGAAGTAATCATGTTGGGAGTCTGGCTCTCGAGATTCGGAGGGCGGTGCCTCTTCGATTTTGGAGCAAGCAATCCTGTTGGGAGTGTTGTCTCGAATGTGAGTAAAGGTTGGGCATGTTTGCTAGTCTACCTTGCCACGAAGCACAGAGGTTGACACACAGGGACTTTCCAATTATCCAGCAGTGGTACTGTTCCTTTACCCTTGTGGGTAATAATATGGTAGCTAGACCTTCAAAATTTATGTGTCTAAACTTTGCTAGTGCTGTTTCTTTGCTATTCTTTTACCTTTCTTGGTCAGAGCGATGTAGTGGGAGCTGCAAGCTTCACGTGCTCAACTTTGGCAGAGAACTTTGGCAAAGTTATCTGTGGTACCCATGAGCTATTGTTGCGTGTGGGAAGTGGGTGATTGAACAGTAAGATTCATGTGCTTTCTACTTCACCAGAAGTCTTCGACAGAATGCCCATAATTTCTGCAAAGCTGAGTGTGCGTGTGACAGGTGCTGACAAGGCTAGAAAAGTAGGTGCCTCTTCGATTTCTGAGATCGGCCCTCGTGGTCTCTGAGCAGCCCAGCTTTTGAGAAAGCGAGCGCCTCTTCGATTGATTCGGAGAACGATGCCTCATCGATTTTTGAGAAAGCAATCATGCTGGGGGTCTGGCTCTCGAAGATTAGGGGAGCAGTGTCTCTTCAATTTTTGAGAAAGTAATCATGTTGGGAGTCTGGCTCTCGAGATTCGGAGGGCGGTGCCTCTTCGATTTTGGAGCAAGCAATCTTGTTGGGAGTGTTTTCTCGAATGTGAGTAAAGGTTGGGCATGTTTGCTAGTCTACCTTGCCACGAAGCACAGAGGTTGACACACAGGGACTTTCCAATTATCCAGCAATGGTACTGTTCCTTTACCCTCTCTTCGATTTTTAAGAAAGTAGTCATGTTGGGAGTCTGGCTCTCGAGATTCGGAGGACGGTGCCTCTTCGATTTTGGAGCAAGCAATCTTATTGGGAGTGTTTTCTCGAATGTGAGTAAAGGTTGGGCATGTTTGCTAGTCTACCTTGCCACGAAGCACAGAGGTTGACACACAGGGACTTTCCAATTATCCAGCAGTGGTACTGTTCCTTTACCCTTGTGGGTAATAATATGGTAGCTAGACCTTCAAAATTTATGGGTCTAAACTTTGTTAGTGCTGTTTCTTTGCTATTCTTTTACCCTTCTTGGTCAGAGCGATGTAGTGGGAGCTGCAAGCTTCACGTGCTCAACTTTGGCAGAGAACTTTGGCAAAGTTATCTGTGGTACCCATGAGCTATTGTTACGTGTGGGAAGTGGGTGATTGAACAGTAAGATTCATGTGTTTTCTACTTCCCCAGAAGTCTTCTACAGAATGCCCATAATTTCCGCAAAGCTGAGTGTGCGTGTGACAGGTGCTGACAAGGCTGGAAAAGTAGGTGCCTCTTCGATTTCTGAGATCGGCCCTCGTGGTCTCTGGGGAGCCCAGCTTTTGAGAAAGCGAGCGCCTCTTCGATTTCTGAGATCGGCCTTCGTGGTCTTTGAGCAGCCCAACTTTTGAGAAAGCAAACGCCTCTTCGATTTCTGAGATCAACCCTCGTGATCTCTAAGCAGCCCAGCTTTTGAGAAAGCAAACGCCTCTTCGATTTCTGAGCAGGCGCCTCTTCGATTTCTGAAGCTCCGTCGAGTGCAGATTTTTATAGGGGCTGGCATTAAGTTCCAAAGCACACTTGAATCTCCACCAGTAGAAGCTTCATTCTTGCACTTCTAAGATCTTGATTTGTCCGACCTCTTCTCTCTTCAACACCTTTGAAAATGTCTGGCCCCTCCGACCGTCGTTTTGACTTGAACCTTGTTGAAGAGACAGCCCCGCCTTCTCCAGACAACATATGGCGCCCATCCTTCGTCTCCCCAACTGGTCCTCTTACCGTTGGGGATTCCGTGATGAAGAATGATATGACCGCTGCGGTGGTGGCCAGGAACCTTCTCACTCCTAAAGATAACAGACTACTTTCCAAACGGTCTGATGAGTTAGCTGTTAAGGATTCCCTGGCTCTCAGTGTTCAGTGTGCAGGTTCTGTGTCTAATATGGCCCAACGCCTATTTGCTCGAACCCGCCAAGTTGAATCATTGGCGGCTGAAGTGATGAGTCTCAAACAGGAGATTAGAGGGCTCAAGCATGAGAATAAACAGTTGCACCGGCTCGCACATGACTATGCTACAAACATGAAGAGGAAGCTTGACCAGATGAAGGAAACTGATGGTCAGGTTTTACTTGATCATCAGAGATTTGTGGGTTTGTTCCAAAGGCATTTATTGCCTTCGTCTTCTGGAGCTGTACCGCGTAATGAAGCTCCGAATGATCAACCTCTGATGCCTCCTCCTTCTAGGGTTCTGTCCAGTACTGAGGCTCCAAATGATCCCCCTCCGGTGCCTTCTCTTTCTGGGGCTCTACCGACTGCTGAGACTTCTCCTAAGCAACCTTTGTGAAGGCTCCCTCTTGTGTGTTTATTTTGACTCATGTATATGTACATATTTGTAGCTTATCGGGGATATCAATAAATAAGCTTTCCTTCATTTCAACGTATTGTGTTAAATACACCAAAGCCTTCTTCGCTAAGTTCTTTGAATTTTCTTTTGTTGAAACTTGTATGTTGAAGCTTTCTGAGTGGAGCATGTAGGTTGGGGTAGTGTTCCCTTAATTTCCCGAGTGAGGAAAACTTCTCGGTTGGAGACTTGGAAAATCCAAGTCACTGAGTGGGATCGGCTATATGAATCTTAGAACGCCATTGTGCTCGATCCTGTGTCATGTCCTTCGTTAGATCCAAGTACTCTAAGTCTTTTCTTAGAGTCTCTTCCAAAGTTTTCCTAGGTCTTCCTCTACCCCTTCGGCCCTGAACCTCTGTCCCATAGTCGCATCTTCTAATCGGAGCGTCAGTAGGCCTTCTTTGCACATGTCCAAACCACCGTAACCGATTTTCTCTCATCTTTCCTTCAATTTCGGCTACTCCTACTTTACCCCGGATATCCTTATTCCTAATCTTATCCTTTCTCGTGTGCCCACACATCCAACGAAGCATCCTCATCTCCGCTACACCCATTTTGTGTACGTGTTGATGTTTCACCGCCCAACATTCTGTGCCATACAGCATCGCCGGCCTTATTGCCGTCCTATAAAATTTTCCCTTGAGCTTCAGTGGCATACGGCGGTCACACAACACGCCGGATGCACTCTTCCACTTCATCCATCCAGCTTGTATTCTATGGTTGAGATCTCCATCTAATTCTCCGTTCTTTTGCAAGATAGATCCTAGGTAACGAAAACGGTCGCTCTTTGGTATTTCTTGATCTCCGATCCTCACCCCTAACTCGTTTTGGCCTCCATTTGCACTGAACTTGCACTCCATATATTCTGTCTTTGATCGGCTTAAGCGAAGACCTTTATATTCCAACACTTCTCTCCAAAGGTTAAGCTTTGCATTTACCCCTTCCTGAGTTTCATCTATCAACACTATATCGTCTGCGAAAAGCATACACCAAGGAATATCATCTTGAATATGTCCTGTTAACTCATCCATTACCAACGCAAAAAGGTAAGGACTTAAGGATGAGCCTTGATGTAATCCTACAGTTATGGGAAAGCTTTCGGTTTGTCCTTCATGAGTTCTTACGGCAGTCTTTGCTCCTTCATACATATCCTTTATAGCTTGGATATATGCTACTCGTACTCCTTTCTTCTCTAAAATCCTCCAAAGAATGTCTCTTGGGACCCTATCATACGCTTTTTCCAAATCTATAAAGACCATGTGTAAATTCTTTTTCCCATCTCTATATCTTTCCATCAATCTTCGTAAGAGATAGATTGCCTCCATGGTTGAGCGCCCTGGCATGAACCCGAATTGGTTGTCTGAAACCCGTGTCTCTTGCCTCAATCTATGCTCAATGACTCTCTCCCAGAGCTTCATTGTATGACTCATTAGCTTAATACCCCTATAGTTCATGCAATTTTGTACGTCGCCCTTATTCTTGTAGATAGGCACCAAAGTGCTCGTTCGCCACTCATTTGGCATCTTCTTCGTTTTCAAAATCCTATTGAAAAGGTCAGTGAGCCATGTTATACCTGTCTCTCCCAAAAGTTTCCACACTTCGATTGGTATATTGTCTGGGCCTATTGCTTTTTTATGCTTCATCTTCTTCAAAGCTACAACCACTTCTTCCTTCCGGATTCGACGATAAAAAGAGTAGTTTCTACACTCTTCTGAGTTACTCAACTCCCCTAAAGAAGCACTCATTTCATGTCCTTCTCAATTAAAGAAAATAAAATGTTAAACTTTTGGTTCGTTTAGAATTGCTTATGAGTTCTTAGAATTTGAGATATTATAATTGTAGTAAGGTAGTAGGATTATAAGGGTATAAAAATGACGTCGTTTATTTATTAATTTGGTTCGATTTGATTCTTGAACCACTGAAATCAAAATTGAACCAACTAATTTCAACTCGGTTTGATTTTTTTTTTCAGCTTTGATTTGATACTCCGCTTGGCTGTTTTTGGTTTTTGGTTTTTCGAATTCACCCCCAATGCTTATGGGGCATTGAATTTGATTCAAGTCGACCGAAACTCCACAAAATAGTTGACTGCAAAAGTAGATAAAAAGAGTCATTAGCATGTAAAAAAAAAAGTGTGCTATTCACACTTATTTTTATTTCTCACACACTCTTTATTAATTTATATCATTTGATCTTTTTTAATTCATCTAATTCGATGATTAAAAATAAAAAGAGTCTGTAAGAAGTAAAAAAATGATGTGTAAATATCACATCTCAAAAAATATATATATAAAATGAGATGGGAAGTATGAAAACAATAAATAAAGCAAAAGCCGATATTGAGGACACTGCGGCGGCTGGGGAGTTTGCGCCGGTGGAGCCACTGAGAGTCGGAAGGAAAACTGAGAGCGTGGTAGGTCAGTTGTCAGTACCCTACGAAATTAAAATTAAAGAGTCGTAGGGCCCTATAGGCCATAGGCCTCAATGACCCCTTCTTGTCATCTATGTAAAACTATACTCAGATCCATTTACCAAAATACCCTCTTAGTAGGTTGCATTAATTGAAGGTTTTTTGTTTTTTTGGTAGAAGGTAAATTTCATTATCAACCGAACAAATGTACATAAGAGATCCAAGTACAAGATAAGCACTACACAAAGAACAAAATAAAACAAAACAAAGCCCAAAATAGAAAGAAAACAAAGCAAAAAAAGCAAAACATAAACCCTAGTAGCTTGTAACCCCCGTCGTCGTCGTAGCAGCACATATACACCAACACGAAAAGCTTGAGATCCGACCAAACAACATCCTAGAAGTGAAGGAAATGAAAGAAAATATGGCTTCATTGTTCTCCACCAAGCACCACCACAAAGATCGCAGCCACAAATTAAGGGAAGACCGTGAAAATTCACATCCCACAAGCAACATTGCCTAAAGGCAAACAAGGGGAAGGTGATGGTGTGAACTCCCGAGCCAGAACTCAAACACATCTTCTGATAAACCTGCAACTTGTCACGGTAAAGAGAAGTGGTTGCAGATCAAGATTAATGTTTGGATCGAGAAGGGACAAAGCTAAGTGGGAAGGGTATGAATTAGACTGATGAGAAATATAGAGGTGAACAGGCAACTGGGAGTGGAGGGAACCGGAGGATGGACTTTGGGGATAAAGACGATGAGATCAAAGGCAAGAGGAGTGTAGAACGGGAGATCATGAGGGAGTAGGGAAAAACGCAAGCTGAAGCAAAAAGGAAGAGAAGGAGCAAAAAGCTACCCCCGACCCTAACCACATCTAGGACCGACGGTTGTAGAAAAGTTATCAGATTCGAGATCACTCACACAATGGTGAGAAAAAACTCTCAGTGAGAGAGGATGACTCACGAAATGTGAGAGAATTAACATAATTGAAGGTTTGACAGGTAGTTAACATTGATGATCATACATACGTATTGTTCCAATCTAATTGTCTATAATTGAAATTCATCAGTTTGTTGTACTTTTATGCGTAAACGGAAGCGAATTATAACAAAGTACCAAATATCAACGTCGTAGGTGAAAGCTAAAACAAACAATCTCAAACTGACACAAGATATTTACGTGGTTCGGCGTAAAGCCTACTCCACGAGCGAAGCACGGCGAGGAATTTCACTAAACAAACGGAGATTACAAAAGAGTGTTTAAACTCTCATAACCCAAATCCCACAAATTACAAACCCTATACCAAACGAGTAGAGAACCCAAACCTAACGAAGAATATTCTCCCAAATTGCTCTCTAACTCACAAATTGACTCTCACCAAATTGTCACACGAATGAGCCACACAAAATACACTAATCCTAACGTCCTATTTATAGTGCATAGGACTTGGGTTACAATAAGAATCCTAATAGGAAGTAAATCTAAATCCTAATCAAATAGGTAATTAACAAAATCTCTCTACCAAGGAAACCAACTAAGAAGTCAAAATTCAAACCCAAATAGGACACCAAAACCAAATAGGTAACACAAACCTAATTCTTTGCATCATCCTAATTTTGAGCTGTAAAAACCCAACACAGTTGTCCATCCCGGATTCTTGCATGTCAATGAAATATATCTTCAATTTTACGACATTTATTACGTGCTTATCCAATGAACGATTATATAAGTTACACACACAATGAAATATATCTAATAAGACCTAAGTCCGTCCTCTCACGATGCTTTGAAAATGAGATGGAGACACTGATCCGTTGTTGAGTATTATCAAACATCACATTACTCGAACACAATAAAATTACTTGAGCATTGAGCAACAGAATATAAGCAACTTTGGCCATTTTTTCAAACGAACAGATCAAATACTTTGGACCCAGAACTTTTTACCTTAACAAAACAAGTGGCAAATCTCAAATTTTGTCACTAATTTAACCACTAATTTTTTTATATGAACATTGAAGATTATCCAATTATTTGTTAGTTTAAAACAAGATTCATCATTATTTTTCTCAATTTTCTAAAAATGCAAGCAACAAATTGGATAAGAGAAACCAGAAGGGGGCCATTCGGTAATTCCATCCACCGGTCTACTCTCCCCCAAGAAAAGAAAGCCTCCCGTCTCTTCACCAAAGCTCCTTTTATAACCCCACCAATAAGCTCTTTCCCCAATAGAAGAATCTCCCCTCTCTCTCTCTCTCTCTCTCTCTCTCTCTCCCCTCCAAAGTTTTAAAATTTCTGGCTTTCACAAGTTCCCAACCATAGAAAAAGCAGAAACTTGCAGCAGCAGAACAAAAACAACTCTTTCTTCTTCTGCAAAACAACCCCATGATTTTACCATTTTCCTCTCTCACCCCAAGCTCTTTACTCTCACAAGAGTGATGGATGTGAGCTCCACTTTCTCTCACACTTTCCACATTGCAGTAATCCTCACATTAAACCCACCACCCTTAAGCCCCTGATAATTCGATTAATTACACACACATCATTTGATTTTTGTAAACTGATTGCATTAATATATGGCGAGTGGGAAACTCTACGGTTCTTCTTCTTCTTCTTCTGCGGACATGAAAGTAACTTTTCGAAACGAAAAGCATCCTCGCTCTTCTGACGTTCTCGAGTCTCTCTGGATTCCCAATCCTTCCTCTTCTTTTCATGGTAAATTTTTTATCTGCCTTGCATTTTATTTTATGCTATTTTATTTGTTGGGATTGTAGCCTTTCTGATTTCGTATTTCTTTTCTGAGAAATTGACTCGTGGGGTTTTCTTGGTTGACTTGATGGATTAATGTTAAAGCTTGAAACTTCCACACTTATCATCTGAATCAACGCACTAATTTGTCAAAAATCGAGTTTTTGTAGCAGAATTCTCCTACTATTCACCAAAGTTTAGCACTTTTTCTATTAAATGTTGCCAGTACTTGCTTAATTAACACGTAAAAGATTGGAAGTTTGGAGCTTTTTGGATTTTTAGATAGAAAGCTTGAAGCTTTTTGCATGTTTAGATGGAAAGTTTGAAGCTTTTTGCAAGTGAAGTTTGAAGGATCAAAGTTTTTTGCTGACATGATGAATAGTTTCAGTCCGTCAACAAAATTGGAGGACTTTCATAATTTGGTTGCACCTTTTTACTATGCAGCCTCAAATTCAATGGTTAATTTTGGAAATGTAAGTGGAGGGGATTCATTGGATAGGCCATTCTTCCAACCTAAAGAAGAAAATGAGGATGAGGATTATGACGGTAGCTACCTTCATCAGCCCGGAAAGAAAAGGCGGCTCACGGCGAATCAAGTTCAGTTTCTGGAGAAGAATTTTGAGTCAGAAAACAAGCTTGAACCGGAGAGGAAGGTGCAACTTGCTAAAGAACTTGGCTTGCAGCCTCGCCAGGTAGCAATCTGGTTTCAAAACCGGCGGGCGCGGTATAAGAACAAGCAGTTGGAAAAGGACTATGATTCATTGAAAGCTAGCTATGGTAAGCTCAAGGTTGATGCTGATAATCTCCTCAAGGAGAATGGAAGTTTGAAGAATGAGGTATAACAAACTCCTCAATTCAGTATGCATAGCCTTTTAATCACTCACATTCGGCTGATAAGCTCGGTTCTGGAGCGCACATTCAGCCGTTAAATTCAGCTATGTCTGTCATACTTTGGTGTACTCTAGAATTTAGTTTTGAGTAACTAGTAGTTGTTTGGTTTTGTTACGTGTTAACAGATTGATTCCATCAAGGATATTTTGCTTTCGAGAGAGAAAGGAAAACCAGGAAAGGGAAATTCGGATTCACAGGATGCGATCAATACATCGGATTTGGAGCCTCGGAATGCAATTCTGAATGCGGGTTCAGAAAATGTGACCAAAGTGGCAATGGTGGTGTGCAAGCAAGAGGATGCAAGTTCTGCAAAAAGCGATGTCTTTGACTCGGACAGCCCGCACTGCACTGAAAACCATTCATCATTGTTAGAGCCGGCGGATTCCTCCCATGTGTTTGAACCAGCTGATCAATCAGATTTCTCGCAGGATGAAGATGATGATCTGGGAAAGACCCTTCTGCCCCCACCACCACCAAACTTGTTAAAGCTTGAAGATTGCTGCTATGATGATTTACCCCCTCCAAGCTCTAGTAATTTTGGGTACATCCCTTTGGACGATCAGGATCAGCAGCCCTTTTGTTTCTGGCCTTACTGAGAGAGAGAAATCACGTTTCACAGCAGACTGCCGCTCCATTTCTTTGCACTATCTAGTTAGTTGCCAGTTGTAATTAATGTATCCAATCATTATGCCACTAATTATGTTTATGCTTACGGGTTTATGATACGACATGGTTTTTCATTCAGTGCTGTGAGAGATTTTAAGTTTGAATCGTCATGTCCCTAATTGGAAAACAATATCGACATGAAAAGATAAGAACATATGGAATTTTAGTGCAAAGGAAGGGAAAAATCGTATCTTAATGCATATTCTGGAACTAGATCATGCTGCTGCATTCGATAACCTGTGTTTTAAATCGATTCTTCTGCATTAAGATAGGCAGCCCCAACGAAAATACAGTAAACAAACCAAAAATAAAGCTGAGAACGACCGTTTTTAAAAGTGGGGCTCTTCACGAATTCTGTCACGTTAAGTTTAATGTCAAATTTTATGATAATATTATAAAATATTATGTCAAAAACATGAGATGAGATAGAGTTCATAAAAAGTCATATTTTAAAAGAGTTTTCGATAATAGAGAATTATTTACACATATTCTTTTAAAAGAAATCTAACGAAAAGTCTAAAAAAAAACTTTAGTTTTAATAATAAAAAATGACAAATAAAGGTGTAGCGAATAGTACCAAGAAAAGATAAAAATGTGATTTTTCATTAAAAATGTACAGTACCAAAAATATTTCGTTAAAATTCTATTCTTTTAATCTTTGGATTTCTAGGAAAGATTACATTAAAATCGAATTATAACCATGTTGTTCAACATAGCACACGCACTCCAGAGGGGATCAAATAAATATCACCAATATTTTAATTTTTGTTGTAAACTAATGTGTTGAATGCTGCGTCCTTGTGAAGTAACGGCCAAGACAAGTATTATTTTACACTTGAAAAAGATGGTGGAAATTTACAGAAATAGAGCTTTCATAAAGTCAAATTTTCTGGTATGGTTCGTCTTCGGTGACAATTACTTGTGTGTGATTGGAAAGGACTTTTTGGACAACCCAGATCCGATAGCTTATTGGGGATGTTGACACCTTGTTTACGTTATTTAAAGTGAGATAGTATTAGAGAGATTAAAATTTTTAAACTGAATTTACAAACGAAATGATGTGATTATTGATGATTGAATTATTGTTTAAGTATTGGTTAACATGCTTATTTTTAATTGGTAACACATCATTTGATTTGTAAATTTGGTTCAAAATTTTGATTACCATAGCACTACTCTTAAAGTGTAAGTATTTTACAGGTTCAGACTAATTATGCAACTTAACTTCAATTTTATAGTCGAGCGAGTATGACATTTGATTGTGGCATTTGGGAGGACGAGTGTGTTGAGAGTATTAATTCTATCTCGGAAAAAAGAAGAAGATATCATATGTGTTTATAAGTAAGTAATTAAGTTATTATCCATATTACCAATTAGTTTTACGATAGAACTTCAACTTTCTTCATAATATCAGAGTAAATTGTCCCAGGTGTAGAGCCCAACAGTTAGCGATTTGTGTTGTTCACGTATTAGGCTTGAAAATTCATCGTACAAACGTATTAAAAATTAATCTCATATCGAAAAAGGAGAGACCTTCCACATGCGTGTGTCATTTGATTCTTAAATTGCCTTTTGTCTTCATGGCCTCCACTGAAAATTAATTCTACTAATCTCTGTGGAATGCCTAATTTTTTGGGTAAAAACAAAACCGTCAATTTCATAACTAATATTTTTATATAAAAAATATGTAAAATATTTCAACAGTTGTATATACATTTTTCTAATATTGCGACTTTATTATATACATATTTCTAATCCATATGTTTGCATTTGTCCTCAAGATTGCGTCCGTTGCAGAAAAATCTTGCTGATGCAAGCCTGGGATGTTGCACAAGAAATCGAGTCCTTGAAATTGTAAAACAAACCCTAATGAGGGAATATAATACATAAGGATATGGTCCCATGATTTATTTAATTAATTTTATGGAATATAGATTGCATCATGCATGGTCCATGCCCAAATATTAAAATGGAGGAGGTTGCTTAAAGAGAGAGGTGAGTCCTATTGGTTTGTCACACTTCACGTGAAAAAAAAAAAAACAGCAGCAGCTTTGGTTTGATGTGAAAAATTTGAACTTGTTGGGTGAAAGAGAAAATACCATTCACTTTGATTTGACACCAATGAAGAAGAACTTAACTTTTGACTGAAAGTACGGTGCTTAATCGAGGATTTTTTTAAGTATGCATCGTATATATTGCTTTATGCGATGTGTGTTTGAGGGTTCGATTTGGGTGCGGTGATTGTTTGATTTTTGTAACCTTATAAAATTAGGAAAAATAATAAAAAAAACTTAAAAACTTTGAATTTTAACAATAAAGGTAAAATAAAGGGTAAAATGAATAATATCATGATTGACTTTTTAGTGTAAAAATGTGGTGAATAGGTGATTTGGCTATTTGAATTGAGAAGAGATCCTTGTCTGAATAGGTGATTTGGTATTTGAAATTTCATCCAACTGCAAAAAATTATTATAACTTTTAAGGGGTAAAAAATTATGGACCGTTTGATGAAATTTCAAAAGACCGGATCACTTGATCTAGTGACCTTGGTGGAAGAGATTTGGATAGGATCTCTACTCGTTTGAATTCATGGATTTTGATGTTTTCTGCAATTTGATAGTTAAAGAAAAGCAGGAGGATTCTCTCTCATCTTAATTTCTTTCCTCCTATTAAATCATATCAACATCTTATATTGATTTTTTTATAGAGACAAAAAAAGAATAAGCAAAGTGTGGGAAGAGGAGAGGGAAGGAAAGATAAATAAGAGGGAAGATAATCCTACTCCGTAAAATGATACTGGGAAGATGAACGACAAGTTTGGGGAGGAGGGTTGAGTTTTTTATTCTTTTTTATTATTATTTCTATTTACACTAGTTTTAAGAGATAATTGAGTTCACGTTACGTTAAATGAATGAAAAATGCAAATTGAATAAGTCATAAGAGAAAGATCGCTAGCGTTTCTCAAGAAGCAAAGAGTAAGATAAAACATGCGGCCACTCAAGTTGAACTACTGTGTAAACTCCGAAGTAATAGGAGTTATTTTCCAAATTGCTTTAATTTAATAAGCGAAAAACTTTTTAATCGTGTTTATGAAGTTTTATTAAATACTTTGTCTATTTTTAAGGCGAACCTTATTGCATTGTATGATATATCCAACCCTAAATCTGACTAATGATTGCTTGTTGGAAGCAATGGGATAGAAAAGTGGAAACTTCACCTCCCAAACATCCCCTACTCAATTGGGAAAAAACAAATTCAATAGAGGGTTAGGAAGAGTTTTTGTCATAACAAACATTCCCAATTCACTCAAGCAAACTATTGACTTGTACATTTGGGGCAGTTTAGTTCATCTTCTCAGCTACAGGGATAGGGGTGTGCTATCCATCCACCATTTTTTACTTCTCATACGTCCCTTGTTAATTTCTGTTCGTTGATCTTCTTCAATTCATCTGATCCGACGACTGAAAACAAAAAATGTATGGGAGAAGTAAAAAGAGATGTGTGGATATCATACCCCTAGAGATAAACTTCGGGATTAGAATTGCTTTTATCATACCGATATAATTAGCAGGATCGAATGAAACCACCAACACATATTGTTCGACTGCTCCATCGAAGTTTTTCTTGCAAATTCGAACCCAACCACAAGTCAAATGTGTTCCGTGTGGAGTGTGAGAACTCCAACAGCGACCACACTACGACTTCTAATGGCTCAAGAAATCTCCCCAACAAGTAGTTCACGGTTGGCAAGCAACGCCACGTGGACACATCCATTTCATAGTTGGCAAGCTATGCCACGTGGACACAGCCATTGGCCACTTCAGTTTTTCTAACTTTTAGATTTATTTTTTTTGAGAAATTAGGTTCTCATCCTTCTTTTTGCTACTTTATTAATTAAAATCTTATTCCTTTTCAATTTTTGATCAAGGTCCTTAGATATTAATAACATAATTAATTGTTTTAATAATAAAATATTTTTTTTTATTTCTAAATATATTCATTTAATGTTAAAAAAGTTACAATTATTATATTTATATTTATGACTAAATTTTTTATCATATATTTTTAATTTTAGTTTGTACCTATTTTTAATTTGTAATTTTTTTTTAATTTGTACCAATTTTCTTTTCAATTTTAATTTGTACCCATTTATTAATTTATTTTGTGCCCATATTTTTTAAAGTTTATTTGTATTTGTACCCATATATCTTTTTATTTTGCTATATGTACCCATGATAATTATATGTACCCATTCATGTAAAAAATTTTAATCTTAAAATGTACTCATTCTTAAATATACCAATTTGTTATATGTAAAATGTACCCTTTTTTTTATATAAAATCTATTTAATTTTTTTTTCTAATCCATTTTTAAACTTACCCACATTCTTTTTTCTTTGATTTTAAAATGTATCAATGTCAAGTTTAATCGAACAAATTTACTAATGTTATTAAGCCTAATTTTTTGTTTTTTTTTGTGATTTTGAAGAATGTACCCATGTTTTGATACAATATTTTTTTGGTTAATTTTGATGAATGTACCCATGTTTATACACACACAATAGTATATTTATATTTTAATATTTTTAATCCCACAAATTATGGTTTTTTATTTAAAATCTCATTTATATAAACAACTAAAATTTCTATTTTCTAATTTAAAAAATATAGTAGCGTACAAATAAATAAATTATCACATTTATTTCAAGAATCTCGATCAAAAATTAAAAATCAATAAGATTTCAATCAAAAAATATTTATAACTAAAAACCGTATCAAAGTCTTAATTTTTTTTCTTCTAATTAGACCACCACACATTACTGACGATCTCAAAATCATATCGAAGCAGACAATCACATTCTCCACAAGTAGCAGAAGGGGCTAGAAGCCTAGAACGTAGACCATAGACGTGGCAACTGTCTACTGGGAGAGCACAACACCATAGGCACTTTAATGGGCCAGGCCCACATTCGGGCCGTGGATGTATAGCGTGCTACGTGGCAAGCAGGCCATGGTGGTTCAGAAAGTGAAGGCTGGGCCCACTGAACAAGGGTCCCTTTCCGTAGTCTGTTTCAGGAGAGGCGCAGGATAAGAAAGCAAGTGGGTGGGCGATGTGTCGAAATTGGGCCCCGGAATGTGATATGGGCTTTTGTTTGTATTGACAGGTCTGTCCCTGCGGGACCATCGACGCTCCTCTCCCGGCGATGGCACACGTGTACGGTCTCTTTCGTTGGTTCTAATACCCACGTGGCCGCCCACACCTCGTCAGCTGATTCAACGATCGAAGTGGGCCAGTGACTACACCTCTCCGGATCTCTTCCACCAAATTCATCCAATCAATTAATCTGAACTCTTTAAATTTGATCCAACGACTAAAATTATTATAACTTTTTAAGAGAACCCATATTTGTAGCCGTTGTATTAAATTTTAAGGATCCGGATTTATTGATTGGTGGACTTTGGTGGGAGAGATCTGGAGAGGATCTCTTCCCGATTTGCTCTATGCATAGCAGGACAGTGGCTAGGCAAGCTGATTAACATCTTTATTTGATAATACAATGTGACGTGCAATGTTAAGTGTAAGTTTTGTTTCACATAATGTTTATAGGATGATACTAGAGAGACCAAAATTTTAAATTAAATTTGCAAATCAAATGATATGTCACCAATAAGAAATAAGCATGTTAATTAACACTTAAGTAATACATCAATCATCAACAACCACATTATTCGGTTTCTCTAGTATTACCCATATTTATATGGTTGGAGTGAAAGGGTGAGCCCATTTCATGTAATTGACACTTTTATGCTTTGGGTTAGAGCTCATTTGAAAGTACTTTTAATATAACTAAAAGCGCTTGTAAATAATATTTTTACGCTTGAAAGCACTTAAAGTGTTTTTCCAGAATTTACCTGCGTTTTTACTAAGAATTGGTTCCAAATATATTTTCACCAAAAACGTTTTTAACAATTTAAAAAACGATTCCAAACAAATTTAATTATTTTCACAAAAAATACTTTTAAATATTTTTACCAAAAACACTTAAATATTTTCACTCCCATGCATAAAGCTAGAAGGATTTTGGTCCTCACATGCTCAACCTTACTTTGGGCCACTTAAAGATACCTACAAATCACTCAAGCAAAAAGCAATCCAATCCTAAAGCCCAATAAGAAGAGTTGGCACTTGACACCAAGTCATTCCTTTCAAAACAAGAATGCTCAACTCCCAACTCCTTGAGATTCTCATGTGTCACCGGTTATATACAAACATGCACAAGTCTCTTTCATCATGTGCCAAGACGGGAGACAGACAGAGATAGACACATGATTGTACAAACCCGAGGAGTAAAGAAAATTCCCTCCAATGCTAGAATGGTTCATTATTACAAGTTGCCGGGGTACCATAACCATAGATTGACAAAGATACAAGTGCTTGAGATCAAGGGTTGGACAATCACTTCATATTCAGCGAGGCTAAACACATTCTGGAATTGTTTACCAGTGCTTGAGAAATAGATTTAGACAAGCAGAGTGGATAGATTTCGATCGATGATTAAACCTATCCCACATGTTCCCAATCATTGTGTTTAACAGACAAACAAAATGCGATATTCATCAAATGACAAGACAAAACTCAATCGAAAGGTAAGCATATCGTAGATTGTAGCAACTCAGTTTCGATACATGTGCTTTGATTGCCCCGAACCACAACTGAACAAATCATATTAGTAACAAAATACGAGGGTATTCATAGAACTTCTACACCATGTTGTGTAATTAGTCAAACTATGCTTTGAAAATTTGACACAAATGAACATGTAGAAGCGAATAGAGAATGTATACAAGCTCAAAAATTCAATCGTCGGTAACAAATTTAAAATTTCATGTCAGTTTGATGAGCTTAAAGACTTCTTAAGATTCCGAAGGATGCTCCACATGAATGTGGAAATAAAGAAGAGGACAATACCAGTAACAACTGCATATTTGAGGCCAAGGTTCACCAGCAAATTTACCAGAAGCCCGGCCAACACAACACCAAAGAAATTTGCAGACACCGCTGACCAGAATGGCATGTCGAGAATGGAAGCTATGATGGCCCCTGTCCATGCTCCTGTTCCCGGGAAAGGCACAGCCACAAACAGCATCAGACCAAGCCATTGGAACTCCTCTACAGGGCCAGCTTTCTCTTTAGCCCTCACAAACAGCAAGTCAAGGAACCGAGCTGCAGCCTTGTTCTTTCCAGCAAGGAAAGATGCAAATCTCTTCAGGTAAAGTATGATGAAGGGCACAGGAATCATGTTCCTACAGATGCATAGTCCCAAACTCTGTCAATCCCTAACTTTGTGAATTTCAATGAAAAATTTGACTAAACTACTCTTCTTAGGATCACAAATATCACATTGTACACGAAAATGCCATAGATAGTGCATAAAGGTAAAATGCTGAAACTTGAAGCACCCTTTTGATCAAATGGGCAAAAGCCAATAGGCCATTACGAGCGTCAGGATTTCAGACTGACATACTAGCGGCCTACTACTAATCACACCTATATACTATATTTCATTTTGTCAATTTACCGACGTGGGACGTTTTACATTCTTCAACAAGGAAAATGCTGAATGTATAAATTGTTTAAAAGTTAAGAACCACATTGCACAAATATTTCCATAAGCAGGCACATTCTATAAAACAGACACAAATCAATCATTAGAGACCTGTCAAACAACGTTGGTGAAACAAAATCCCAACAAAAATCAAGTAAAATGTCGAAAATGGCTATAGTGGAGAAAAATGACTAACCCAATAACAGATAGAACTGTTAGCAGAACAGGCTTAAGCTGCATCCAGTAACCAACAGGAATAGCCCCACGAAGCTCGATGACCGGAAGTGTGGCCAGAGCAAACACCACAGCCTCATCAGGCCAGCCGGAGCTTCGAAGCGCCGTCGCAATCTTCAGGCCAAAGTTGGAGGCTCTGATTGAATCCGCAGCCGCCGCAGCAGCAGCATTTGCATTTCCGGAAGCCGCGAACAAAGCAAGCGACACAGATGCCCAGACCAAAACCCAAAGGGCAAATTTGACCGGCCGCTCAAACAACGGCAAAAGCTCATCTTCCTCGTCTGTTTCAAGAAACCCACGTGAGGAAACTCGTGATGCAGCGCGAGCGAGGGGTGAAATTACAATAGAGGGGTTTAAATTGGGCAAAGTTTGAAACTTCAACTCAGCATTGGGGCTGGAAGGGGATTGTTTGATGAGGGTAATGATTGGACGGCTATTTTGCGGTGAAAATACGAAGTGGGTTTTTCTGAGAGACAAATTTGACGTCAATGGCGATGTGGATGCTGATAGAGATGCAGCCATTGCTGCAGAGTTAGGTGGACGATAGAACCCAAGGAGGATTGTGACTTGCGAATTGAGGCAAGGTTTTAGGGGGTTTCTGTTGGGGAGTTACTTCTCTGAGTGAGGATTTTACCGCGTCCAGGCAGGGATTTATGAACACCATCAGAATGTTTGGAGTGTGAATGAGTTGAGTATTTATCAAATATAGCAAAAAAACTAAGCCTTAATTTTAAAAATGTCCTTTTTTTTATAAAAACTTTCAAATGTAATTTAATTTTAAAAATGTCCTTTTTTTTATAAAAACTTTCAAATGTAATTAAAATTCCACTTAAATAGACACAAATACCTTCAAATTTAACAATCAAATAAATTAAAAGTTTTTTAACCAGAATGATTCGTGACATTGACATAACTGCTAAAAAATTACTTTTTAAGACACAACTAAGTAGTGGTAGATGAAGTATTTGTGAAATTGCGACGTCAAATTTTTTTTAAGTGAGGCATTTTGTGGAGGTAAACCTGTACACATTGTGTGTTTAGCATACATTCTCACACTTTGTTATATTTTAATTGTATATTTAAGTTAATATTGTTATATTCAACGTAGGGTTAAATCATGTAAGTATAGGATTATGAGGTAAAACTTCTAAGAAGTACGGGAGGTGAGAGAGTTAAGGACTTGGATTGTATGCCCTCCCATTTAGGTGCCCTCCCCGTGCCCTCCTGTTTTGTGTGGTCACGGTTAAGCCACGTCAATATTTTATATTATTTTTTTATAAAAATAATAAAACAAAAAGAAATAGTAATATAAAATGTTGACATGGCTTAACCGTGACCACAAAAACAGGAGGGCACGAGGAGGGCACAGAAATTGGAGGGCAGACAATCCAAGTCCGAGAGTTAATGGTCTTGTTATTATTTTAAGAAATAATAACTAACTTTAAAACTCTTTAAAAAATGGTATGGTTCCCTTGAAATGTATAACTTTTCTCCTATTTCTTCTTCTTCAACGTGCGCGGTAATCAACCATGCAACTAATTGTTTTTTTTTTTTTTTTGTTAAATCTGCTTCCTGGTGATTTTAAGTAAGAAGTGAGTGATGGAGTTTGTGATAATGGTGAATTGATTATTCTTCATCATGATCCGATACAATATCGTACCAAACGAAGAAAAGTGACTACAAATAAAAAATAAACATTGTCATAATTGTTTGAACATATCCACTCATTTTGTGCACTCGAATTCGAATGATAATCTCATGCCATTGCATTTTATTTTTCTTGGTGAACCGTACAAAATATGTTTCCTATTCATTTTCCGATAGATATTTACCCAAAAGAAGGAAAGATATTTTCTACTCGAAGAAATAAAAGGATTCCATGACTTTTTACTGTTCAATGACACCAATAGTCAACCCACTTTGACGGTCAAACTCCAAACTCGCATGTCATACGCTTCCACTATCGCAAGAACGCCGGGAACTACACTGTGAACTCGCACATCTAACACCATGAGCCGGAAGAGAGACAAACCCTACTTCTCCCGCCACGCCCCCTACTCCGGATCGAAACGCCGTCGTCCCCTGCCTCCACATCCGGAACCCGAACCCGAGCTCGACAAACCCACTTACAAGCAACCGCCGCCGCCGGCTCTGATCGTAACAGGTCTCCCGCCCGACTGCTCTGTCCTAGACCTCAAGTCCCGGTTCGAGATCTATGGACCCATCTCCCGCATCCGCATTGACCGCGACGCGGTCGGCTACGTCACCTACCGTGCCGCCGACTCCGCTCAAGCCGCCATCGCTGCCTCTCTCGACCCATCATTCGGTATCACCATCGAATCCAAAAAAGTACTGATCTTTCCTCTTCAATTGACCCAAAGAAGCTTTCTTTTTACTATTTAGTTTCTGGGTTTTCGAATATTTGTTGAAATCTGGGGTTTTGCCGCAGCTGCAGGTGCTTTGGGCGACGGACCCACTTGCCCAATGGCGGAAGGGAGTCGGAGCTGGTGCTGAAAATAGAGATTCCGGTTCCGGGTCGTCGGCAAGTTCGAATCTTGTGAGGGCGGAGGTGCCGCTGAGGGGGCGCGGCAGAGGGAACAAGCTTGCTTCGGCAATAGTGAATCCCAGAGGCGGCGCTACTGCTGTTCCTGCCACTGCTGCTGAGAGTTCTTCGTCGGCGTTGGATGCGCCTTCCAAACCCAGAGAAATCGTTGCTTATGATGATATCCTGTAATACTATCAGCTGCGTTTTGGGATTTGGAGGGTTTAGTTTTGTAACATTAGCTATGGGTTTTAGTTCATAGAGATATGAGTGGGTATGAAGTTGCTTGAGTTAGCAGAGATAAAAGGTTTGGCTTTCAGATCATTGATGATTGATGTTTTATGTTTGTTTGTGAATCCGATGTTTTGCATTTGTTTGGTTTGTGATTCTGTATGCTCTTTTGTTTTATATTTTAATGAATTAGGCTGCTCCATGTTGTGAATAACGCAATGCAGTACTATATTTGCTTCAAGCCTTCAGCTGTTCAACAATGTTGTTGTTCTGATTGTGAATGTGATTGCATTCTGTTTGTTGGGTTAGATTTAAGCAGCGGACCTATACCCGGCCTTGGAGGCAAGTGCCAGATTTTAATGAGTAGGAGAGGACACGGCAGCTGCCCAAAAACATGAACGGAGCTCTGCAGATCTTGGTGATTGTATCAAATATTCAAATCAGAACTTTGAAAGCGGCGGAGGGAATTTGTAACTCAACTGCAAGAAATATATGTAAATCTCAAAAGCTATGAAAATGTTTAAGCCCAAGATCTTTAGCCTAAAGACCCCACGATCGAGCAGTTTAATAGAACAGAATTGTAAAGCAAAGTAATTGAAAACAAAGAGCAGAGACTAGTGAGCAATCAGAGAATTGTTGTAATGGAAGAGAGTGAAGAAAGCAGAGGAGTAAAGCAAGAAGAAGCATGCAGCGAGCAAGAGATATGGAGTTGGGGGGCAGGAGCGGACGGGCAGGCTACAGGACGAGCACGTCCCTTAACTGCTTCACCTCCCTACTCTCTCCTCTGCCGCCGGACCCATCTCCTTCCTCGCCTGCGGCGGCGCTCACGTTCTCGCCTTGACCTCAGGTCTCTTCCTTGCTTCCGTCTAAATATTACAAAAATACTATATTTTTCCTTTTTTTTTTCTTAGGAACGAAAAATAAAAAAAACCACCTTTATGCGGATGTATATGTTTTGTGACCCATTTGTCGATATGACCCATTTGTCGTAGTGTGTGATGTTTTCTGCAATCAATAGGCTGCAGGTGTTTCAGGAGATGAAGTTTATGGATTTGGTTCTGGAAAGCGTGATCAACTGGGTATCTCCAAAGGTAAGATAAAATTAATTAGTCTTTCCTGAGCGAACTTATGGATTTGAAGGCGTGAAAATTGCAAGCATCGTTGCAAATGGAGATCATACTGCAGCATTATCTGGTGAGTGCAGCAAATCCCCCTTTCTTGATTTGGTCATATAAAGCTGATCACATTGCTCGTCATACGAATGTCCAGCTTAAAAATGTACCAGTTCATGAAAGATCTAAGGACTTCCATGCTAGTTTGGTCCATAGTTTCCCACATAGTATAGAAGCCGGTGCTGTAGGAAGTACCGATTGAACACTATTTGCCTCGGTAGTTTGATTCTCTGATTGCTGTTTTCTTTGTTGTCTATGGCGTCAGCTGAGGGGTACACTTGGGGAAGAGGGTTTGGCTGCACTTTAAGCACTCACTGTCCACAGTGTTTACCTACATCGTTCTCGTTTACCAAAATTGCTGTCGGATGGAATCATGCTTTAGTATTAGTGGTATGCACATTGATTTCATGTTTTAACTAGTTCTGTGTATTCATCATCTGTGGCGAAAAGATGTCGTGTTTTAAAATAGCTGCCCTGCCTCGGATATATCTTAAACAGGTGCGGAAGTTCATATGCTTGGTGGAAATCACCATGGAGTCCTTAGTAATCCTGAAAAAATGACTCCACTAAAGCACTTAGCAGGTTAAGGCATTTCATCGTACAGATCTGAAAAGTACACTGGATATTTCTGGTAAGTTTAATGTATCTGAATGATCTTCGTGCTCGAATTGTGATTGCTGCTGATTGCGTGTGTGATTCTTTCTGTCAACAGATTCAAAGTGAGTTGTCGTGGAGAAAATCCCCGGTCTCGGTGAGAGTAGAAGTGTGCAGATTGCAGCTGGAGCCGAGCACTCTGCTATTGTGACCGAGGATGGAGTGATTAAGACATGGGGTTGGGGTGAACATGGTCAGCTTGGCTTGGGAAATACAGATGCCAAACGAGTCCTCAAGAAGTGAGTTTCTGCCACAAATTTCGGGAAGAAGCCGACACAATCGAGATTTACTGCGGTAGCGGGTTTACAACTTCGTGTCGCCATTCTCAGACTGATTAACAACCTAGTTACCTGAGCTTTACCTAGTTCATGCGGTAGCAGGTTTACAGGGTCATGTTTTTTGGACTGAAAGGTCACGGATTCAAGTCGTGAAAACAGCCTCAAGCAACCAACTTTACTTTCGAAACAAAAAGCCGCATACTTAAAATTGAGTCTGCGATCAGAGCTAGAAAAGTGAGAGTTTTCCGGAAATTTTCCCATTGAATTACTTGTCACAATTAAAAAATTCGGCCTTTACATGAAGAAGATTAGAAGAAAAGACGCCAACGGTGATGTTACATATGAATCATGACATAAAAGAATCACATTAGTTAATATCTACTGCCTATATCTTCAAGAATCTGGGGAAGAATTGCCGTCTCTGCTCGATGAATACCTTCTTATGCTTGTTGGGGACTTCAGTTGCATGTGTTATGTTATGATCAGGACGTTGTTTTCATACCCGTTGTTGCGAACAATTGGGCGTAGGGGATCAACCCGCCATTCACCATCGGCAATGAACTTAATCTGAAATGCAAGATCCAAAAAACATTAATCAATGGGGTTCCGGAAATATAAAAGCTCAACCGGATAACAACAAAATTTACTTGCCTCGTATCTGCCCGGATACAATTTAAGGGACAAAGAGAAGACTCCTGTTCTCGACTTCTCCATCTTTCTCTGCAAGCAACCAACCAGGCAACAACATTTGTATTACAAAAGCAAGTAGAAGACCACTGCTAAGAAACATGGTGGTAGTACTGGTATTTCGAAAACGTAGGTAAATGCAAGTATAAATTACCTCATAAAACAAAAAATACATGCACATGATACAATAACTTATTAATCGTTTGCAGTATTTCTTCATCTAATAACGAAAGGAAAGTAAGAAAATAAATGAATGAGTGGACAAGGACATGCATCTACTCTTATTACTTAAGCCTAACCTAACTGATCAATTCAAGAGGAGATCAGACCTGGGTAGTCCAACCATCATATGATCCAGATATGAGCACTTCTGAGGCTGAATTTGGCCAAACAATGCATGCAGTACGAAGAAGTCGTAAGGCCCTGCGAGCATCACTAATCCGCTTCTGTTTCTCCTCCACAATCTTTTGCGCTTCGCTGATATGGGTGGGTAACATGTCAATAGTCAAGCAAGTCATAGTCTTGTTTTTAAACTAACAGAAACTGTGCATACATTATTGCCATTGCCACCTTTCCTTCTAAAACAGCTAACTTGGCACGTGTTGAACGCAATTTGTCCTGGGCTTGCATAATCTCATTTTCCTGAAACTCCCAAGCATCAGCAAGGTTCTGCAAATCTGCAGAGTTGCTTTCATGACCCTGATGAAAAATATAGAATGTGTTTAATATAATGACACGAATCCTCTAGAAACATTATAACCGTATGAGAATGCTTCCAAGAGAAACTGAATGCAAACAAAACTTAAGGGTTCCATGGCAAAGAAAATGAAAGCGAATACATAGTTAAAACTTTAGAGTGAAAATTTTCAAACTAGATATAATTTTAATATTTTTGTAATGAAGACTGTTCATACCCACCTCCTGTGATGCAGCTTCATCAGTTTTAGACCTCAACAAACGAAGTGCAGAGATGAGCTCTGATTCAAGGTGCTTGATGTGACTACGTATTTGCTTGTGATTGATCCCTTTCTGATTAGAATCCAGTTCAATCCTTCGATCGGGTTCATTAGCTCTTGCTCTTAGTTTAAATATGCGATCTCTTGAAACATCCTCAGACACTCCCGTTTTATCACAAGAAAATTCATCAGCTGTACATTACATACATTATATCATCAATCAAAGGTTACTTGAACCAAATATTGAACCTTCAATCCAGTGAAAACTGAAAACAAGTAACTATAAAATACCTTCAAAATCCAGATCCGAAACTCCAGCCCTCTGGGTGCTCCAAGTTCTCCACATGTCAGGTCTGGGTGAGTCTCCTCTTAGCACATCAATGTTTGAAAGAGATCTGTTGTGATTAGACCCGTCTCTTGAATCGTTAAGAATGGCTTTGGTGGGGTTTACTGATGCAGGTCCACTGCTTGTCAAGGCCAGCAACTGTCTTTTACAATGCAACATGCATCACGTTATGTTTTAGAATTTCTACATGCAAAGGAAACAATCACATCAAACTCTTAAAAACAAATTATTTTCATGCCGATGCTGTCATTGTGACTGCCAACATAAAAGTTATCCTCTCTTTCAAGTTTCAAATGAACTTCATGGTGGAAAGAACAAAATAAGTTTCATTAACATTTGCTGATAAATTGGAATTGATTTTGTTTTAGACATATGCAATCCTCACGAAATATACCAAAAATGCAATTCAATTCTGAAATATATATCATCAGCTTACCACCATAAATGTATACAGAAGTATGTAAACTGGAAACAAGTAAAAATTTCAGGACTTTGCATAATGCTTTCCCCTAGAATATCACCCCACCAAAAGACACAATCAATTTCAAAGTAAATTAAACGAACTTACATCATCAGCTGAGTCTTCTTTCTCTCTCAAAGTCAAACCAAGCGTCAAATTTCTCTGTTTCTCCAATCGATTCAATATACCCGCAATTCCAGTATCGTCCTCTGTTGTAGCGGCTTCTCTACACATATATACAACAGTTGAGTTGAATCCCTTTCCCAAACAAGTATTCATCGATTCTAGTGTTAAACATAGAGTATCAATGAACGACGAATATCTTGTCCTCGCCTTTTTTTTAGATAACAAATCTCATCCACACAATACATATCCATGGTGCAAATATTCAATGAAAGTTTCACAGTTTGCACATCACTTTCCAAATTAATGACATAGAAAACAAAAAGAATAATTATACCTGGGAAAAAAACAAATCTAAAAATTTGAACAAGTTTCAATTATAACAGAATCCTCACAGTGATCGACCAGAGGACGATGCTGCTTGAGAAGAATCATCAAGAATCGAAGAACCCACGCCGGAAACCCCAATTTGATTGCCGCTGGAGGCACCGCTGTCGAATTGTTTCGCCATTGTCGAATCCCTATTCCTAAAGTTGCGTTCTTGAGCTCTATCTTCTTCTTCCAAATCCCAACCCAACGAAAGCCAACCGCCTTTCTTCGTAATAGCATCGACCAAATCATCTCTCCCAGCTTCCAACAGCTCCTTCTTGCTCGGAAACGCCTGGGGCTTCTTGGAGCTCTTCATGAACTCCAGAATCTCAGCTTCCAAGGTGAAATCATCCCCCTCGCCATCCCAATCTTTACACCGCCTCGCAAACCCAGAACACCCACAATACAACCCGTTGTAATTGTACCCTTCTCTCGACTCTGAAAACCCTAGAATCAAAGAACAGCCGGTTATCGGGTGATGACCCTGCAGCCGCCGGGTTATTGCTCTTGAATTACCGATGAAAAGAATCGAGGGAAAGGCGCGAGGGACAACAACTGGGGAGGAGGAGGGCGGGAGGATCAGGTGGTTTGCGGCGGTGGTGGAAGAGAGCATGGCTCAGGCATTTCGACGAACAGATTGGGGGTGGAAGGCGGAGAAATGGAAAAAAAGAGGGGAGGGGGAGCGAAGCAACGAACAAAACCACCGGGACACGTAAACAGGCATTAAAGGCGAAATAAGCCGAAGGTGTACGAATAGAAATTCAAAGCGCGTTTTCCATTTTTAAGAATAAAAACAATTATTTGCTAATTACTGTGTCTGATATTTTAATCGTTAATCAATGCATCTTGGAAGAGGATAAGAGGGCAAAGGACCAAGGATTCCGCAGAATGATAGAGATTCTCGACGGAAGAGATATTGACTCATATCTTGTTCTACATAAAAAAAGAATTGACTCATATCTTATTCTACGCTCGATTCTCTTTTGAAATAATGAATAATTTTAGTGGTTTATTATTTAAACACTTGTCATTGCTCTTAAATGCTTTTGTCATTGTCATGTTACTAATTACATGATAATGTCTCTCTTTAACTAAGTAATGTCAGATCACATGTCTATTTAATTTGAGATATATAAACCACCTGCGTTTGTGTCCACCAAAATGGTTTCATGTGGAGCTTGAATTCAAAAGGTCCTCCCTTGTGTGTCATCCTTGGGCGTGGAAGCTCCTATCCAAAAATTTATCAAGTAAAAGGGGTTAGTTTATGGGATCAATTCCAACTAAACATGCATGTTAGTTAGTATAGTACCCTAACAAAACGAATTAGGCTTCATGTTTTTTTTTTTTTGAAGAGCGCCGATAGCATATCATTTAAAAAATAAGGGCTGATTACAACAGAATAACAAGGAGGGAGACAAAAGACTAGTCCCCTCACTAAAATAATCAACCATTACATTCAAACGACAAAAGACTCGTATAATTAATATTGTGATAAGTATTATAATCTCGTAACATGCAATATATTTTCGATGATAAAAAAATTTCTTATGACACTCATGATCGGTCCAGGACCTATGTATAAAACGCATGTCCTATTCATTTAAAAATGAGCCAAATAAAGTTCGATCTTACAATTAGGCTGAATTAATCACAATCTAAAAAATAGTATCGAACTCGAGCCCGCTCATTAGGACTTAACACTTTTTACATGCCTAATTTGAAAGAAATTATGAGATCCGACATTTGGTACCACGTATTTGTGCAAATTCGATACACAAAAAAACACCACATACACCCTAATGTGTTATGCTAATCCTACCTTATTTTGGCCCGCCCGCTTTCTCACACCAACCCCAACTGCCCAAGAACTTCTCCTAATTTGGCTCCAATGTCTCTATCTCATTTCTTTTTTTCCTTTTCTTTTTTTTTCTTTTTTTTTAAGTTATACTTTGGCTTGAGTCGCCTAGTTTGGCTTGGATTCCTCGTATTAACTCATTCCTCCTCAGGAGCTTGACAACTCAGTACGGAAAAAAGGACGATGCATGCCTTATTGTCGGGGGTAGTTTTTTTTTTTTTTGGGGGGGGGCGGTGGGGGAGTGTCCGTTATGTCCAAGGTAGGTGGCTTCTCCTTCTCCGGATTTCTCCCTGTACAAGTATATTAGCTTCCTTCATCACGCTCCAAATTAACATCACAGAGAGAGAGAGCAAATGGCGAGGGATAAGAAGAGCAGTTGCAGCAGCTTTTTCTTGCCCTTCTTATGATAACCACTCTCCTTCCTCCGAGCCATTATTATTGCCACAAAACCGACCAAACAATGCCCGAGTGGAAGCCCATGCCTCACATCTTAGGTGTGTATATTATGTGGTTTTTATTATTCTTTGAATTATTCAATCCAAATCTAAAAAATAATTGCAAGTGGGGAAAATAAATATGTAGAAATCATTTTCTTTTATTATATATTATATATATGCATGTTTTGTGGATGCAAATTTCTTCCTCCTTGATCTTAGACAATTTTGCACCTACAAAACAATTAACACATTAGGTTAAGGCCAAGAGCCTCACGTGCCCACGATGAATGGGGGGGCTTTGGCCAAAAAACCTCAGATGCCAAAGTTAGAATTTAGAGAGAAAGAATGTTTAGAGAATTTTGGGATTTTTGCCAAAGTGTTGGAATCAATGTTTGGTGAAAATGAGAGCCTATTTATAGGGCTAAGCTGGTCCACTTAGGAGAGAAAGTGGCCGGCCAACTTGTGAATTTTTTGTTGAATTTGTGGTTTAATTAGCCAATTTATTGGCTAATTAAATATGAAAGAAATAAATGGGGGTTATCCAATTGGATGACTAACTTTATTTGGGTAATAAAGTGGAGAAAATAAGAAAGGTAAGGAGCAAAGGGAGGTGGCCGGTTTTGACTAGCTTTGGGGATTAATTTGGGTGACTTATTTGATATAATGGGTGATTAAATTGGTGATTAATGGATTAATTAGCCAATTAATCTCTATTTATATGAATAATTTATAGGTTATGAAGTAATTACCTAAGATGAGGATGGATGAGATAACTTTGAATTTGTTACCTTTTTTGGGCACTTTTGACTTGGTCTAGGGATGATTGCCCGCTGCTCGCGTGTAGGAATCCCAGTATGCCTCAAGGTTATTTTTGTCATATTTTATCCAAGAATCCACATGTCGCCTTATGATTATTTTTGGCTACACATGTTTTTTTCATATATGAAATTTTTATTTTGTGTGTGTGTGCAGGTCTGAATCATTTTCTTGTATCACATGGAGCAGGTTACTGCTGCCAGCATAAATAGCATTTGGGTATGTAGCTACTGTTTACTAACAATCGTTGGTGCCTCCATTGCTGATATTTTCTGCCTAATTTTCATTTCTAAATTGTTGGCTCCCAGCTTCTTGAAGAAAGCTGCTAGAGTAGTGGACAATGAACTAAAAGATGATGGGTCTTGTGCAACTCCATCGAGGCTATGTAGCATTCAACAAGTTGAAGAGGTAATACATGTTATGAAAATCTTCCCCAGTATTTGTTTCTGGTGTCATCTGCTTGCTGGCCCTTGCCCAAGAACCAACAGTTGTAGTAGTACTAGTATCACAAGCCATGAAAATGGATCGTCACATTGGACTGAATTTCGGAATCCCTGGCATCGGCGAAAATGATGTCAATTATGACGCTCTTGATTTCCCTCACGTTGAACAACCGTGTCTTACAACGAGCCCTAACAAAGTTCACTAAATGTGAAGGTGGGATCCCACATTTAGTGAGCAACAAAGGAGAACTTTGGCTACATCACAGTGCTTCATCGAACGGGGTTGTAGCCACGTCGGTTTTTTGGCTATTTCCTCAGCAAATGTTGCTCGGACTTTGCGAGATGTTTGGCGTCGTTGGGCTCCTTGAATTTTACAACCAAGAGTTTTCTGAGAAGATGAGAAGTATTGGGAATTCTCTGCCCTATCTTTGCTTGGCCGGGGCTACTTATCTGAGTACTGTGGCGGTGTGCATTCTGCGTAGTGTTACAGGAAGGCATGGTCAGCCCAACTGGTTGGACAATGATATCAATGCAGGATTGGACTATTTTTTACCTTTTTGTCTTGTAAAATTATCACGTGAATATTTTTAGCACAATAGAATGAACGAACTTTTAAGGAATGCAGTTGAACAGCATACATTTAGGAGAAGAAAGTAGGATTGTCGTCAGTTGATTCATAACTTTTGAATACATTTGATTGGTTAAGAAGTTGGTTAAATCTCCTAATAAACTAACTATAATTTGGCTCGAGTTATTATTCGGCATGGACGAATATCGTAAACAAATACGTCAGCAAGTGAAGATGCATCATCATCAATCTAATCATGAAAATTGTGAGTCGAGATGGTCGATCCACAATCCAAGCATCAAAATCACGCGGCAAAACGGATATATCCAGAAAATGCGATTACATTTCGCATGACTAAAAGGAAAAAGATGGAAATGATGTATTGGGCCATATTGGTAAAGAAAGAAGATCATAACTTGGGCCTCAATTTGTTTGTAATGGGCCTTTCTTTTTTTTTTTTTTTTACTTTTTTTTCTTTAGAGATACGTCGGCCACAATTAATGGAGGGTGCGCACAGTTCAATATGGGACTTCGTTCGCCATCTTCCCTATATATACGTCTGCCCCAGCAAAGCATGTTACCTCAAACTCACAACTCTTCATAAGTGCTTTTAGAAAAGCACTTCCTCAAAGCTTAGCTAGCCGCTTCCCGCTTAATCTTCTTGCATGTTGATAAGCTGAATTAGCAGATCAAAATACATAATGGCGATGATGGCTGAAGGCAAGAAGCAGCAGCAATCAAGCCACTGCCTCTACGTTACAAAGTGGTTTCAGAAAAGCACTGCCTCAGAGCTGTCACACAAATTTCCTAGCCCAGATAAAGAACCAGTTGATAGAAAACGTGATGTCACAAGAAAACCTGGTGGTTGGAAGGCCATGCCTTTCATCTTAGGTCTCTCTCTCTCTCTCTCTCTCTCTCTCTCTCTCTCTCTCTCCCCCCCCCCCCCCCTCTACCTCTCTCTTTCTCTCTCTCATGGAGGATGCTGCACCGAAATCGTTGTGTCCCAGGTCATTGATGAAAAAATATGCAAGTTTTTTTGTCGACATGATCGAGCACGGGATGCTATCGGTGGCAGTTTACTCTCATTCCATGATGTGTTAATACATCTTTATCCATTATATTGCGGTCAAAGAGTCTAATTTATTAAAAGATGATAAAAAAAGGAAAACGTTTTTAATGGTGGTGGTGGTGGTGCAGGAAATGATACGTTCGAAAGGTTGGCTGCTTTTGGGTTGCTGGCAAACTTTATGGTGTACTTGACGAGGATGCTACACCTAGACCAGGTTTCAGCTTCCAACATTATCAACATCTGGTCTGGTTTGACCAATTTCGCTCCTCTCCTCGGTGCCTTCATCTCCGACGCCTATATCGGCCGCTTTCGGACTATTGCTTTTGCGTCCATTTCTTCTCTCATGGTACCTCTCTTTCTAACTTCTCTCTCTCAATTATATACTTATTTTTATTACTTTTTGGCCAATGCTTTCTTTGTTTTATCTTGGTAACTTCATTAGTTTGGCAACTGTTTGTGCTAATATGTTAATATTTGGTTACTATTAAATACTACTTTGACTAAATTTGAAGATAATTTATAAAAAAAATAATTTAAATCGGAATTTGTTTAGTCATCTAAAGTATCGAATAAGTTTTGTTAAAAAAAAAAAGTATCGACTAAGTTAACACTGTGGTACCAAGTAATATATTCATAATGAACCGTCAATTTATTTTGACATATTCGAATTATTAAACGAACTGCTATTCGAATTTCGAATGAGTTTTTGTATGGATAATCTTCAAATGAAAACTAAGAAATTGAGCAGTTTCGATTATTAAATTTTCACAATAAGATACTTTTTTTTTTTAACAAAATAAAGATACATTATTAACAAGTCAGAAAATAAGTTCATTCACCAAAAAGTAACACAAGTATTATCCACTTAATAATGTATCAAATAATGTATATAGATATAAAATATTGAATTTAACAACTAATCACTCCTAAATCGTGTATATATTTTTCAGATATATGATTTATAAATCTGTGGCCCTTCTAGGGCCATTCTACATTAATTAATATTTGTTTCATGTGTCATGTGCTTTAGTACTCTATGGTTGTGGGGTTTAACTTTTAGAGGTGGGAGAGCGCCGGTGATGATCTTGTAGTTGGCTTTGTTGTCTTGTTGTACGCAAAATCTCAGAAACTCTTTGAAAAGGTACCCAGTGAGTTGATATATGGATTGGAAAGGGTAAGGGTTCTTTAGCAAAACCTACCCTTTGTGCACAGTTGAAGTTTTATTTTAATTTTTTACATGAGGTTATTAAGTTAGAAATTTGAGTTAAGTTGCGCAATAAATCAAATATAATTTTGTGTTGAACACGTCAACTACAGAATGAGAGAAATCGGTTGAAGTTGAACTACCAGTATAATAGGAAATCCAATAAGGGAACCCAATAATTGAAGCTAGAGCTACCAGTCAATATGGTATACGGTTTTGGAAAGCTTAGCCAACATTTCGAAAACACTCGAAATGTTACGTGATGAATAACAGTAGTCTTGTTCATCCAGTTTTGATAACAGTCGTCTTTTTAATCCTGTCTTCATTTAAAATCTACTAGTAAATCAATAATATAAATATTATAATGGAAAGTTCGTTACTCATTCGTAATTTGTTATTCGACAAGTTAGGTTACGGAGAATCCCATTTGAAGATTCTATTGTTTCAAGTTTAGAGAAAAATAAACGGGTTTGGTTATGATAATGACACATCCGAACCCAATCACCTCGTTGCCATCCCTAGTGTCACTTTCATCAGTTTTAGAAAAGATTATTAGTTCCACTGCGTATACAATTTTGCTTTGTAGTAATTTTTTTTTAATTGTAAGAAAAAAATTGCTACAAATTTTGAAGTACGTAAAAGTTCAATTAGATTTTTCTCTATGGAACTCCTTTTTAACTTTTTACCGCTTAGTTAATTTATTGTGTAACATTACTTATATAACAACAGGGAATGGCGACAATTACTTTAACAGCGTGGCTGCCGCAGCTGCATCCTCCGCCATGCAGCCCACAAAAGCAAGCACTGAGTCAGTGCACCGGTCCAACCCGAGCTCAACTCGGTCTCCTGCTACTGGGTCTAGGGTTTCTGTCCATAGGCTCAGGTGGCATCAGGCCATGCAGCATCCCATTTGGCGTTGACCAGTTTGACCAAACCACCGAAGAAGGAAAGAAAGGAGTGAAAAGCTTCTTCAACTGGTACTATGCTACGTTCACAGTGGTCTTGTTGATCACCCAAACCGTAGTGGTTTACATTCAAGACAAAGTCAGCTGGAGTTTAGGGTTTGGGATCCCAACGGTGCTAATGGCTTGCTCTATCCTGCTTCTGCTTATCGGGTCTAGGGTTTACGTGCATGCAAAGCCACAGGGCAGTATATTCTCTGCGATTGCACAAGTACTTGTTGCTGCTCATAAAAAACGCCACGTTAAGCTTGCGGAAGAAGCAGAAATTATAGAAGTTGACAAATTCTATGATCCTCGAATATTCAAGGGGCATTACGCCTCTAAGCTCCCTCTCACAAACCAGCTCAGGTAACAAATCTTTGTCGTGACAGATCGATCAGTTCTTTATTCATTAATTAATCATTGATTTGAAAGTATTAATATGTGTAAAGTTGGCATCTCCGGCTTAATCTATTGATTATAGATTTTAGGTTTCCAAACATGAGAGAGGATCCTCGCCGAATCCTCTAATTACATTCGTTCATCATACTACTAACTTTTTTGTCAAGTACTGTTTATATTCAATTTTAAATAAAAAAATTTACAATAATTTTTTATCGCACGATTTACGATGAACGATGAATGAATGTAATTTGAGGATATCTAGGATGCTTACAAAGAGGATCCGGCAGGATCCTCACTCTCCAAAACATATATGGAGTGGCCAAAGTAAAGTTTAATTAGGTTTCTTGAGGACGTGTTTGAATTGTGACAATTATAATTATACTTAATGATTGTTGTCTAACCTCTTTGTATTACTTGTAATAATTTTTCCTATTTATTGATGGGAGATTTTATTTGACTTACACAAATGACAAGTTAAATATTCAGTTATTACAGATATAAAAAAAATCCAATTATTATGACTAACCGCTGACTGGTTTGGCCTAATTGAATTGACAAATAATCATTAGCTAATCAAGAACCATCATCACATCACACCGGATTTTTTGTTTTGAACGATCATCACATCGGATTAAGACTCAGATTACATAAGTATTCATAATATAAGCTCATCGTTAACCACCGGCCGTCACATTTGTAAGGTGGGGTCCATACTTATATGTTTATAATATTATAATATTTAATTTCGATGTCCCTGAAAAATAATAGTCAAGTGTTTTAGTTGAATTCAAATTCAATTGCTTAAGTTGCATCTATTCGTTAGAACTTTAAGCAATAATCACCATGTTTCAAAATGGTGGCTTGAGTTCCGTCCAAATGAATTAAGAGAAGCATTTTCTCTAATGTCATTTATTTTTTGTTAGTTAAATTCCGAGTCGTGTCTTTAGAGTACGGACTATATGAAATTCGCCAGAGTCCAAAGTATGAGGTGTTTAAACTTTGGATTATAGATTGTTGAATCCTATGTGACAGACGTCTACCAAACTATAAGTACAAGAGTAGAGATGAAATTTTGTTTAATATGAACTATGAACTGTGTTTCTTTTAATTTTTGATTTGTTCATCGTGTTAATTAACAATCTTTGTTCATTGTATTTTCATTAGGTTCTTGAACAAGGCTGCTGTAATATTGGATAACGATCTGAAGCCTGATGGTTCTCCAGTCGATAACTGGAGGCTGTGCAGCGTGCAACAAGTGGAAGAACTTAAATGCGTATTAAAAACAATCCCGATATGGTCAACGGCCATAGTTAGCCTGACCGCCATGATACAGCAGGGCACGTTTACTGTGTCCCAAGCTCTAAAAATGGACCGTCATCTCGGCGCTAACTTCGAAGTCCCAGCTGGGTCCATCAGCGTCATCTCCTTTCTCACCATTGGCCTCTGGCTCCCAATCTACGACCGGATTATAGTCCCGTCCCTCAGAAAATTTACAAAGCTCGAAGGTGGGATTACAGTCCTGCAGAGATGTGGAATCGGGATTATATTCTCCGTCCTGTCCATGGCAGTGGCCGGAGTAATCGAAAAGGAGAGAAGGGATTTTGCAAATTTGCACCCTGACGCACATGTGTCATTCCTCTGGCTAGCCCCGCAACTTATTCTGATGGGGCTCTGTGAGGCGTTCAATATTATAGGTCTGCTGGAGTTTTTCAATCGGGAGTTCCCCGACCACATGCGAAGCGTTGGAAATGCCCTTGTGTCTTGCTCCTTTGCCGGTGCGAGCTACTTGAGCAGTTTCACGGTGACTGTGCTGCACCATGTGACTGGGACAGAGAAGCACCCGGATTGGTTGACCAATGACCTCAATGCTGGGAGATTGGACTACTTCTACTTCCTATTGGCTGGGATTGGGGTTCTGACTTTTGCCTACTTTCTGTTTTGTGCGCAACGTTATCATTACAAGGCCACAAATGTGAACGTTGAAGAGAAGCCATATGATACTGATCAGGTGCAGTTAGGTTCAACAAATGCTTAAACATGGCTCTGTATATATGCAAATAAAATCCAATCAAATCGAATCAACCTGTTTTAGTATTAGATGTTAGAGATTTCAATAATAATAATAATTATTATTATTAATATATATATATATATTAATATATAATATTTATGAATATATAAATATATAAATATATATGACCTAGTGCTGGTGCCATCCGCAGCATGCATGCGGCAATATGTTTTGAAAGGTTGGATTTAATTCAACCTTGTACCTTTTGGTTGAATTACAACTTTTGGTTAAAAGATATGATGTTTACTCAAATTGTATGAGTAGAATTAAAGGATATAATTAGTCAATATTTATTTTCTGAAAATTCTAAATAAAACATATGTCTTTTGGGTCAACACTATTAAGAAGAGTTGTGTGTCTTCAACTAAAATGAAATGGCTCGATGAACGGGTACTTTGATGTCTATAAATACATGTTGTGGTATAATGTTTCATACACAATTCATTCAGAAATTTGTTGTCTACATAATTTCTTTGCTCTCTTTTCTCTACGCATCACATTCATACAATTTCTTTCTAGTTATTTCTAAGGGAATATAATTCGGTTTTGCTAATCGAATATTCCATACTTTGTTGTATCCTGGAAGTGATTTGCCAAGAACCCTTTAGCAAACTCATTCGAGTGAGGGCAAATAACACTTTAAGGAAACGATTCAAATCGTACCTCAAAGTCATTATTCGGATTATTCTCCATAAATCTACATTTAATCTAACAATCTTAAAGTGTTATTTTCGTTATGGATAACAAATCTGATAACATGGCTTTGAAGATTATCAATCAAGATGTCTACAAGTTAGACAAATTTGATGGATCAAATTTCACCCGATGGAAGGACAAGATGCGTTTCATGCTTACTGTTCTAAATGTCATATATGTGTTGGACCCGAAATTGGAGCCTATTTGTGAACCAAGTGACAAAGACTCAGACAATATAGTTGCCGATCGAAAGAAGCGTGAAGAAGATGAATTGGTATGTCGAGGACACATCTTGGGCACATTATCTGATCGTTTATATGACCTGTATGCACACATTCAATCTCCAAAGGAAATTTGGGAAGCACTTGAACACAAGTACACAACGGAAAAAAAGAGGTACAGATAAATTTTTAATGTTCAAATATTATGAATTCACTATGTTTGATAACAAACTCATCCTAGACCAAGTTCATGAATTAGTGGTCTTGGTCTCAAAGCTTCGTGAACTTAAAATAGTTATTCCGGATCCTATGATAGTTGGAGTTATTATGGCAAAATTACCCCAAACATGGAATAACTATAGAAAGAAACTTCTACACATGGTGGAAGATATTAGTTTGGAGAATTTGCAAAAGAGTATTCAAATTGAAGAGGAAACTCGAAATCGTGATAAGAATTTTGCAAATCAAGATTTCTCTAAAGTTCACATTGTCGAAGGAAACACATATAAAAAGAACTTCAAAGTCAAAATTGACAAAGGGAAGTTTAAGAAGACCAATTCCAACAACAATCAAAAGAATGAAAATGGTGTATGTTACCATTGTGGAAAGTAAGGTCATTACATTCGTGATTGTAGACACAGAAAAGCAAGTGAGGAATATGCCAATAAGACCAATAGCGCAAATATGGTGGATTTTTACAATTGCCGGAGGAGCAATTTCTTGGGCTTCGAAGAAGCAAACATGTATAGCACATTCAACTATGGAATCTGAATTTATAGCATTAGCAGCAGGTAAAGAAGCGGAATGGATTAGAAATTTGTTATTGGAAATAGAGTTGTGGCCACAACCAATGCCATCCATTTCTTTATACTGTGATAGTGAGGCTACTTTGTCTAGAGCATACAATAAGGTATACAATGGAAAATCTAGACATATTAGCTTGAGACATGAATATGTCAAGCAATTAATAACTGATGGAGTTATTAATATTGTTTATGTTAAATCAAGTAATAACTTGGCTGATCCGTTAACGAAAGCACTTTCAAGAGCTTTGGTAGTTAGTACATCTAGTGGAATGGGGCTAAAACCCTTTACTGAAAATTAGCCACCAATAATGGTAACCCGACTTTATCTAGAACATCACTAGTTTAAAAGTTTAATGGGTAATAACAAGTTATTGTTAAGTGGTTGTGCAAGCACTGAAAATTATTATATAGCTCATTCCAGGATGATCAGTGCAAGACTGCTACATTTAGGAGGATGAGTTTTAACTCTTAATGAGGTTATTTGTAGTTATGTCTATAGTAGCAGGGACATGGGAAGGAACCTCACCTATATAAACATAAGAAGTGGTGCCGGTTCTGCCAAGAGTTGGGTTTTCTCTTGTAAATGTTCATGAAACCAGGATGAAGCACAAGGCCATAATAGTGCTTAATTAGTTCAGAAATTTCTTTAAGGAAATAAGACATAATCATGTGTGTAGTAATTCCGGTTTTAACATAAGAATAGGTGGTTTAAACTTAGGTCACCATCGCATTCGTTATAACTTTGAATCACTTACACTAATTAAAGGTTTAATTCGAAAGACACCTTTATTGTATGCATGATTATATCGGTATGCTTGTGATAATTATAAAGAGAGAATTATTGTAATATCATTTACCATATTATTGAAATTGGGAAGGATTGTTAGAGATTTCAATAATAATAATAATTATTATTATTAATATATATATATATATATATTAATATATAATATTTATGAATATATAAATATATAAATATATATGACCTAGTGCTGGTGCCATCCGCAGCATGCATGCGGCAATATGTATTGAAAGGTTGGATTTAATTCAACCTTGTACCTTTTGGTTGAATTACAACTTTTGGTTAAAAGATATGATGTTTACTCAAATTGTATGAGTAGAATTAAAGGATATAATTAGTCAATATTTATTTTCTGAAAATTCTAAATAGAACATATGTCTTTTGGGTCAACACTATTAAGAAGAGTTGTGTGTCTTCAACTAAAATGAAATGGCTCGATGAACGGGTACTTTGATGTCTATAAATACATGTTGTGGTATAATGTTTCATACACAATTCATTCAGAAATTTGTTGTCTACATAATTTCTTTGCTCTCTTTTCTCTACGCATCACATTCATACAATTTCTTTCTAGTTATTTCTAAGGGAATATAATTCGGTTTTGCTAATCGAATATTCCATACTTTGTTGTATCCTGGAAGTGATTTGCCAAGAACCCTTTAGCAAACTCATTCGAGTGGGGGCAAATAACACTTTAAGGAAACGATTCAAATCGTACCTCAAAGTCATTATTCGGATTATTCTCCATAAATCTACATTTAATCTAACATTAGATATATCCCAGGAATATTTAGTGCAATTTTCACATTATGGGAGTTGTAACTTATTGGTATGGATATGTTCATATAATGAATAAAATTGCAAGAATAAGGACATGTATGATCTTAAGTGGATAATTATAATTTTTTTTTTCATATAACGATATATTATACCAAGAATTAGGGAATAAATTAGTTTTAAACTCGACATTCACGAGATTCAAACATAAAATCTTTCAATTGCAAATAAAGATGATACCAGACCCTTATATTAATTCGATATTATTTATTATAACTAAAATATAAAACCCATAAAAATAATAATGAAATTTTTTTAGTAGCCCAACTATATGTATTGTCCTAATTTTCTAATACTAATTATTGTGCAACACATAACATGACACAAATTGGTAAAAAAAGTCATGAGTAGGTGCAAAACAAGAAAATGTGAGCAGACAAAAATAAAAAATTTCAAAAATCATTTCATTTATGAACATATTTAACCTGATCCGTTTTGAAAATCATATACGGGAAAACGTACCACATATATGTAGTACCAATAAATTCAAGCATGCCGAGTTAAGTAAAGAATCCAACGCATCACATCGTAATAAACATCTGTGGCATTGCATGACATAGGCACTGGCGTCAACCAGCTCAAACATGAAATGTAAGCACTGTCCACCAGCACATATGAAATGCAGACACTGTCCTAGTGTGGGACGTTTTGGTGGACAAGATTACTACTGAGATCGCGCATGCAACACGCCTAGAATGCTAGAGTGAGAGGTTTTGGTCGACAAGACTACTACTGATGAGATCTTTGTTTGGAGGCTTCTTGGTTGGTTTCCAGTATGTGCGAATATGAAGCTTTCAATAATGATAGTGATCGGTTCGGTGCTTTGCAATTTGCAAGGTGGACTAGACGAGAAAATATGAGCCATAGCTAGGCACGTTTCTGCCAAATTGTCTTATTGCTTGTTGCGAATCTGGAACCTTCTCTTGTTCTGTAGAATTTATGGTTGTAGTTTCTTTACCGGCGGAATGTTAGTGAAGGCAGAATTATTGGAGAAGGTGATGGACGAGGAAAAAGAAAGGTGAAATGTGAGAGATGAATTATTAAATCAGAAACTATAAATAACTTTAACAAGAGCTAATCCTCATCTTCTAGAATGTTAATGCACCAGCAGAATCTCCGAAGTACTCGATCTACTGTTTACAGGCTTACAGCAAGCTTGCCCTAATTAACCACTGAAGGAGACACGGAATGGTCGTATATAGTGTGGATAAAGTCGTCTAATCAAATTCAATAGAGAAATTATAAGGGACTCTCTCAAAATGAGATTATTTATAAACTCTTTACCACCTTATAATTTAAGGTTAATTCATATCCTAACATTATAAAATATTGAGCCAAAAAATGATAGGTGACAGAGAATCCATAAAGAGTTACACTCTTAAGAGAGTCCCCTTAGCATTTCACAATTGAATATATACGAGATTGCAGGCCGCAAGTGCTGTGTATGGTTCAAATTTAACGTTAGCTTTTAGTTACCGCTGCACAACTACCTGATTCTGGTCCCAATCAATGTTAATAATACTGTCATATCTACTAGTCCTTGCCATAGTAAGCTACCGTGTGGTGAGAAGTCGACCTGCATGCATGGACAGACCAGGACCAGCAGCTTAGTTATATAAAATAGACCGGAGTTAGGGAGTATAGTAGATTTTTCGCTCTCAATATTTATATTTTAATCTCAAATGCAATGTTCAAATTCTCACATTTGATTCCGAAAGTGGTGGATTTTAAGACGTGTGATATTCAAAACGAACATAGATGAGAAGCCCTAAAGTATATTTTGACTGATGTCTACCCAGCATTTGTCTTTATTATTGGAGATTGCCTGAATGATTGATTGAAACTAATGCTTTCACTAGTAAAACGTTGCTCAGAAGGAATTGATGGAAATCAATTTAATTTAGAACTCTGTTCCAAAAGGGAAGATGATTTGAAATCCATTTTAGAATTCGGTTTGGCTTCTTGGTGGTTGTTTGCTGTTTAACATTATAGTTTAGTTGTATTTTTTTCAATTTGTAAGTTACATGTTTTAGGCTTAACTCTTGTGTACGATGAGTTCAATGTCATATAGAGTAATCTCATTTCGCCTCAAAAAAAAAAAAAAAAAGGGAACTTTAATGAAAATGGTTTGGACTAAGTTTATTTTAACAAAAAACCATGCTATAAACTTTATTTAATGAAAAACCCTTAAATTTTAATAAAAAGGACAAAAAAACTTAATTTTTAACGAAAATGTCACAATTTAAAAACAAAAAAACAAAAAACCTGACGCGCGCGCAGTCTATTTATGAAACTGAACACTGCTTATAAAACTGAACACTATTTATGAAACTACACTATTTATGAAATTGAACGGTACTATACTATTTATTGGTTCAATTTCATAAATAGTGTCTAGTTTTTTGTCCACTTTCATAAAATGATGTCTAGTTCTTGATCATGTTTCATAAATAATGCCTAGTTATTAGGTCCAGTTTCATAAATAATGTATAGTAATTGGTACAATTTTATTAATAGTGTCTTTTTCTTGGTCCGGTTTAATAAATAGTGTCTAGTTATTGGTCCACTTTCATAAATAGTGCCTAGTTCTTGGTCATAATTCATAAATATTGTCTAGTTCTTACTCCAGTTTCATAAATAGTGTATAGTCCAGTGTTCAAATTATGCCTAATTCTTGTTTTCGTTTCATAAAAAATGTCTACTTATTGATCCAATTTCACAAAATGATGTCTACTTATTGGTCTAATTTCATTAATAATGTATACTTATTGGTGAAGTTTTATAAATAGTGTTTAATTCTTGATTCAGTTTCATAAGGTTTGAAACTTAGACCCTTATTGGTGAAGTTTTATAAATAGTGTTTAATTCTCGGTAATTATATTTAAAAATCTGTTTTCAATTACCAAATTAAAATTTCCTCATTTTTTTCATATACCTACAATAATAAATGTAGCTCTCCATCCAATTTCTTGAGTTTGGGTGTCATCTTCGAGAAATTTTTCCTTGTGCCCGTAACACAAATGATATACCACATGTTATTATATAAGTGAGGTGGAAAATTTTATTTTTTTTGTTATTAATTTTTTAACACAAGATTCTCACAACTTGTATGGAGTGTACCATCCCGTGTTCTGGGCACATTGAAAAGTTTCTCATCATCATGACTTGTCACATCCCGGCCCGAGGCGGACCACTTCCCGGGTCCGCTCCACCACCGTAGCACGATATTGTCCACTTTGGGCCCCGACCACGCCCTCACGATTTTGTTTTTAGGAATTCACGAGCAACTTCCCAATGCAGGAGGTGACGTAAATAAACAGGTATGTACTTCATATCTCTGGCTAAATCACAATCACCCTAGGTGCAGTTTTATGAGCTCATATTGGATCTAACTTAAGTGCACAGTCTTGTCGTACAGACCTTATTTATGGTTCCGACTCGTAGGTGACTAGCGATTTATCGCCCGGCTATTATGAGAGATTAAAATTGAGCATAATTATATTACACCCAATCTTGTCGTACAGACCATTTTTTAGTGGTTCGAACTTATGTGCAGTATATTGCCGTATAGGTCATTGTAGTGACTCCGGCTAGATTGACTTTTAAGCTATGAATTCAGCTGTACATACTACCACAGGGGTTCCGGCTAACATATCATATATCTATGAAATCATTCTTACTTGGATTGTTTACTTTGTTATATTTTGGCATGGCATACATATGAATATGATTATCTGAAGCATGAATTGAATTGTTATGATTTCATATATATATATATATATATATATATGTATGTATGTATGTATGTATGCAAATGCTTATATCTTGATTATGGGAAAAAATTATACATGTTTTACAACGAGGGGTTAGTATATTGATAAATGAAATGGTTTTGTAAAACATTTGTTTTTGCCCACTCACGTTTTCTGTTTTGCGCCCCTCTAGGTTTTAAGTAAGCTTGTTGTTGGTGGCTTGAGGACGTCGGCAGTTCTGACTTATCTATATCATAGTAGGACATTTTTGGTACTGTATAAGTAGTACTTGTCCTCCTGGACTGCACCTAGACTTTATGCTCTGATTAGGAGTGTTTACTGTTGTAAATAACTCTTATCACTTTCTCTTTAGTAGTGCACTCTAGTAAATTGGTTTTCAATTATTCGTATAATTTTTATCATTATCGCTTCCACATTGTGCACATGGCTACGTCACTCTCATGTGACGGTCAGCATGCCTTGATGTCGGTCGGGGTGTGTCATGACCAGTGGCCGATCCACATTGGGGTCAATAGGGTCGCATGACCCCTTGGAAGCCATGGAAACAACCTTAGAGACCCCTTGGAGCTGCTGGTGCGACCTCTTGGCTGCACACCAAGTGTTCGACGAAAGGTCTGAAAAAACTCATTGGCTGGGCTGGTTGAAGACGAAGGCGCGCGCGCCTGTTTTTTTTTTTTTAAACAACCTGGGCAAAACGACGTCGTTTTGGCCCAGGAAATTTTTTTAAATGACTTGGCCAAAATGATGTCGTTTTGGGCCAAGTCTGAACAAAAAAAAATGCCCAACGTGTCCTGGGCAGGTCTGAACAAAAAAAAAAAGCCCAGCGTGTCCTTTTCAGCCCTATTTCACATAGATCCGAAGCCATTCATTCCAAACCCCCAAATTTCTTTTGTTTTCTCCTCCTCCAACCCTAAGTTCCAAACTCAATCCCCCACAAACCCTCAACTCCATCTCCTCCCTTGCTGCCGCCATTAAGGTGCCTTTGTGCTGCCGTCGTCGTCACTGTGGTGGTGGTGCCACCAGCTTTGCTCTTTGTATTTGCTCATTGTTATTGTGAAATTTCACAATTCAAGTAAGTTCAAAACCCTATGTATGATATATTTAATTTAATTGAAACCTAATTCATATTTATTTTGATTATATTGATGGTTTGTTTATATTGTGAGTTTTTATTTTCATTATTTTGTATATGTAGAATGCAAGATGAGATATTTAATTTAATTGAAATCCAATTCATACTTATTTTGATTATGTTGATGGTTTGTTTATACTGTGAGTATTTATTTTGAATATTTTGTATATGTAGAATATATTTAATTTAATTGAAATTCAATTCATATTTATTTTGATTATATTGATGGTTTGTTTATATTGTGAGTTTTTATTTTCATTATTTTGTATATGTAGAATGCAAGATGAGATATTTAATTTAATTGAAATCCAATTCATATTTATTTTGATTATGTTAATGGTTTGTTTATATTGTGAGTATTTATTTTGAATATTTTGTATATGTAGAATTATTATGGAACGGTTTTTTAAGAGAAAGTCATCATCAGGTTCGGGTAGTTCGAATAATGTTGATAGTTCAAATACTGTTGGTAGTTCAAGAACTCCAAGTTCAAGACAAAGTCAGTTAGATGGTGTTTTGGGTAATCTTGAAGCGGATCCTGGATTGAGAACTCGAATAATAGATTATGATGCTAATATGAGAGATGAGGTCCGAAGATCATATCTACAAAAATGACCTTGTCAACCTAGAGGTCATAATTTCCCAATAATTAATATGTCGGGAATTAATCGACGCTTCATTCCCCAATGGTTTGATGAGTTTGATTGGTTGGAGTATAGTATATCTAAAGATGCGGCATTTTGTCTCTATTGCTATCTCTTTAAAACCAATTTTGCACAAATGGGTAGTGAAGCTTTCACTGGAGATGGATTTAAAACTTGGAAGAAAGGGAGAGAAAGATTTAAGATGCTTGTTGGACCGGTTGGGAGTGTTCATAATAAGGCTAGAGAAGCTGCTACAAATTTGATGAATCAAGCTACACATATTGAAATGGTAGTGAGCAAACACTCCGACCAAGCTCGTAAGTCTTATCGCACATGCTTGAATGCATCAATCAAGTGCACTAAGTTTTTATTGCGACAAGGTTTTCCTTTTCGTGGCCATGATGAAAGTGCCACTTCAAGCAATAGGGGAAATTACTTGGAGCTATTGCAATTCCTTGCAGATAATAATGATAAAGTTAGAGAAGTTGTGATGGAAAATGCTCCGGGGAATCTCAAATTACTAGCTCCTAGCATTCATAAAGAAATTGTGAATTCATGTACCCTTGAAACACTTGATGCTATCATGGATGGTCTAAAAGATATATTCTTTTCAATATTGGTGGATGAAGCATGTGATGTGTCAGTGAAAGAGCAAATGGCTATGGTGTTGCGTTATGTGGATGACAACGGGCATGTAATTGAAAGATTTGTGGGTATCCAACATGTTACCAACACTACTTCAAGTTCACTAAAGGATGCTATTAACACATTATTTTCTCGCAACGGTTTGAGCATTTCCAAGCTACGAGGACAAGGTTATGATGGTGCTAGCAATATGAGAGGTGAGTTGAATGACCTTAAAACAAAGATATTGAGAGAACAAGCTTGTGCATATTATGTTCATTGCTTTGCTCATCAACTTTAACTAGCTCTTGTTGCCGTAGCAAAGAAGAATATAGACATTGCCTCTTTTTTTGCAATGGCTAATACTGTGGTTAATCATGTTGGAGCATCTTGTAAGCGGCATGATTTACTTAGAGGGCAACTTCAAGAAGAGCTTGTGATAGCTTTTGAAAATGATTGTCTTATAACGGGGCGAGGCTTAAATCAAGAAACAAGTCTTAAACGTGTCGGTGACACACGATGGAACTCACACTATGGTACCTTGATTAGCATCATTTCCATGTTTTCATCCGTGGTTCATGTGCTTCAAATGGTTATTGATGATAATCCCAATGAAAGTGCGGGTGAAGCAAATAAGTTAATGAGAGAAATACGTACTTTTGAGTTTATGTTTCACCTTTTCTTGATGAAAGTCATATTGGGACTCACAAATGATTTGTCACAAGCATTGCAAAGGAAAGATCAAGAAATTGTGAATGCCATGGCTTTAGTGAAATCATGCAAGGAAAAGCTACATTGGATGAGGAATAATGAGTTCGATGCATTGGTTGATGAAGTATCTTCTTTTTGTGAAAAACATTATATTGATGTTCTTAACATGGAAGAGGCATTTATACTTCCAGGGAGGTCAAGGTGTAATGCTCCAATAAAGACAAATCGTCATCATTATCGTGTGGAGCTCTTTATTTATGTCATTAATAAGCAAATTACAGAGTTAGAGGATCACTTTAATGAGGTAAATATCGAGTTGCTTATTTTTTTAACATGTTTGAGTCCGGAAGATTCATTTGTAGCTTTTGATAAACCAAAGTTACTTCGTCTTGCTTAATTTTATCCTCAAGACTTTTCGGATGAGGATCGTATGGCACTTGAAGATCAACTTGAGATTTATATTCATTATGTGTGTTCCAGTAGTGATTTCTCTCAATTGGAAGGGATTGGTGATCTTGCAAAAAAAAATGGTGGAGACAAGGATGCATCAAGTATTCAATTATGTATATTTGTTCATTACATTGTCTTTAGTTTTACCAGTTGCAACTGCTTCAGTGGAGAGAGCATTTTCTGTCATGAATATTGTTAAGGATCCACTTAGGAACAAAATGGGAGATCAATGATTGAGTGATAGCTTGCTTGTTTATATTGAGAGAGATATTTTTGCTTGTATTGAAAATGAAGCTATAATGCTTCGTTTTCAAAATATGGACGATTATAGCTTGTAATATTGTTTCCGTTATGAATTATGAATGAAAGTACTATGATTTCATTTTCAACATGTTTTTCCATCCTAAATTTTTTTTTGGACTTTTACACTATGACCCCTTGTGGTAAGATTCCTAGCTCCGCCAATGGTCATGACTACTGTTAGAAAACAACACCACAAAAATAAAACAGGAGAATGTAATTCAATTCGAAGTTTTTTTTTAATTTTTTTATTCTATGCAAAAAAAAAAAAAAAAACTATTAATGTAGTTGAATGATGGGACAAAAGGTAGGAGAAAAAAAGTGGACTTGGGGGGAAGACGCGCCCAGTGCTAGTGGGCTTGTTATGTTTTTTTTATTTTTTATTTTTTAGTCTTTTGTCCTTATTATTAAAACAAAGTTAGTGGATGGTTTTTGATTCATATGTAAATATTTGAAACCCTTTTCATTAGTTTTCCTAAAAAAAAAAGAAGCATGTCCGACTAAGCAAACTTGTACTAGATCGCCTCATGGGACACATTGCTTACTCATGTCTTAGGCAAATTAACTAAACAAATTATACTTTATTAATTTATTCATCATTTTAACATTTACTTTTAGATTTGCCTATTCATGTTGAAGTATGCAACAATACCGTCACTTAGTATTACGGTCTAGTAGTATTATTTTTTACTTGTAAGTGAGAGGTTTTAGATTCGATTCTCACCAAATACGAAGTTGAACTATATTATTATGGCAAGCCTATTATTAGGCTTATCCCACTCTCCTCCCTTATAATGTAATACTATCGTTTGTTTTAAAAAAAAATGCAACAGTACCTATTTGGGGATATTTTTTAGTTGTGATGGGAACACGGATGGTACACCACGTGTTTTTATGTAAGTGGTGGAAAATTTTAATTTTTAAGTTATTAACCTTTTAACACACATATCCAACTATTTACAGAAAGACAAGCGATGTACCGTCTTGTGTGACGGTCACATTAAAAAAATTCTCCCTATTAGGAGAAAGTAGGAAAGAGATTTGCCTACTCAATTGTCTAACGTCTGTACTATTTGTGGATGCAAATGCCCTCACACCTGTTGGGCTGTTCGCAGGAAATGGCAGCAGGTGTAGAGATCTTCTTGCTTTATGAAACATAGGATTGCTTCCTATTTTGATGTAAATTCTCTCTTTAATTGGAAATTAGATCATTCTAGAAAAAGGAAGTAAATTTCTCTCAAAACCTATTTAAGTCCACCTTAAGTGGGTTATTAAATCAACTTTGGAGAGCGATTTATTCTACCCAACAAGAGAGAGAGCTTAGAGGATATTTGTTCCCCCTCCTCTAGCAATTTTCTACATCTTGCCCGTGCAAAGGACCGTCTTTCGTTGCTTTATTCGTCTTCTCTGTGCCGCACCAATGTAAGAAAAATTTAATTTTTCTTGTCTTATTCTTGGATAGTGCTGTCGCGGGGCAGCCGTCGGGGTGGTGCAGCACGTCGGCTGGCAGGGGCCAGGAGTCGGCTCGGCATGGGCCGAGAAGGCGTCGTGGCAGGGGCCACTGCTTGGGCTGTTTGGCTTGGCTAAAGCCAAAGGTAACTTGTGCGGTCGGGGTCGCGGATTGTGGTGCTGGGGCGCAGTGCTAGGCGAGCCACATAGCTCATGTCCTTTGGGCTCTTGGACCTTACTCGGGCTAGGCTGGCGACTGAAAGAAATGAGGAGGTCGTGGGCCTCATGGGTTACTGGAATGCTGAGCATGCAGGCCTCATGCCTGCTAGAATGCTGGGTTGATCTCCTCTGCTGAGTACCATGAATGGCATTGGCTGCTTAGTTCTCTTCATCGAGAGAAAGGTAGGCTGTCTTCGAAAGATGAGGTAAAGTGGATCAAGGTGGATGCATTGGCTCGTCTGATCGTTATCGTAGAGCTTACTATGAATGAAGGTGGAAAGAAGAAATCTTGCCCGCCTACTCAAGAAATGCTGGTTAAGAGAAAACGGAAGACTTTTCCACTGCTGCTCATGATGATATGTCTGCTGTCGAGAGGCCTGTGATTGGCATGACTTTTTCTAATGGGAAGAAAAAGAAGTTGCTAGATCTGAGCATGTGGCGCCTTCCATGTTGAGAATGGCTAGTACAATTGTTGATAAGATTGCTTAGCGTAAAGGTTTTATCATGCCCCTAGTGCCGAAGTCTGTACTAGGTCGTTCGTTGGGAGCCAAGTCTGGTTCACATTTGGAGAGACTTGCTATTATAAAGAGTGGTAAGGTGGACTCTGCTGCTAAAGTGGAGCTAAGGGCCACTCCATTTGTTACTGAGACTGATTCGCCTGCTAGGAAGGAAGATACTACTCGCGTGGGCAGCTGTGAGAAATCCACTAAGCCTGCTTCTAGGGAAACTGCTGAGATCTATGTGCTTTTAAAATTAGATCTGCTTGAAGTCATGGACGCTTGTGCCAAGTTTGTTAATAGCGGTAGAAAGGTTGTTTGCCCAAGTTCCTTTGCAAAACATACGACCCAATAGAGAATGACTGCTCTGCTTGCTATGATGCATATGTAGCAAGGCTGTTAAAGAGATGGCGAAGATTATGGCAGTTGAAGCTTATTCCTCAACCGAGGAGATCAAGAGGTTGGATTATGAGCTTGTTGCTTTGAAGGGAATGGATGAGCCACAACTCGTCGTGTTAGTTTGCTTGAGAAAAATGAGCAGTTGAAGGGTGATAACGATGGGCTTGAGGTTTCCCTATTTCTTCGGAAGACTTATTTGCTTTTACTTTTGAGGCTTCCATTGGTGAAGTAGTTTGAGACGTTAGTGCCCAGGCTTGGGCAGCTGGGGGTAAAACGCTGGATGATGCCGCTGCTAAGAATGTTACGGCTGCTGAAGGTGTGGCGACCGAGTAGTCATAGGATGTCCAAGCTACTGTAGTGCAGTATTTTAAGTAGCCTTTAGGATTTTCTTTGTTTTTCCTTGTAGCTCTTGTTTTGCTTGAACTTCTTCGGCCTTTGCTAGTTGTTTATGAACATGTTTTCCTTTGCTTTTCTTCATTTTCACTTCTTTTGTTCATGCCCTAACCTTTAGACTTGATAGACCAGTAGCAGGCATGCTACTTTTTTATAAGCAGACAAGCTCGCGTAGCCTATGCAACCATATGTGTTGGTGTAGAACTTTGCAAAGTTGTTAGCCATTGGGTTAGCAGCCGGATGCCTTACTTACAGAAGCAGACAAGTCCGCGTAACCACTAGGATGTTAACCTTGACTTTCTCCAATTTCGTAGGTTGCGTAGCAAGTATCACAACACTTTAGGACTTGGTGTAGGTTGTTCCGCTCTTGGCAGATGTGAAGCTTATCGACTACGTAGCATGTCGGCAGTGGATAAAACTTCGTATATGCGTGCTAGCTTGTTTAACCTTTCACAAGAATGTGCGGTTGTATAAGTCTAGCGTGGCTTTACTGCTCAAAGGGCAAGCCGTAGATAGTCTTCCGGAATCTGTAGGCTACCTTAGTACACTCAGTAGCAGCTTTAGGGTTCCAGGGCAGTCGTCTGTAGGGCGTACTGCATAATGTGCCCCCTCCGTCTCTGGGGTCCAGTTCCCCACGAATTAGGCCAAGAGACCCAAAATCCTTCAGTTAGCTAAGCCTTGAAAAAGACCATTGTGGCTACTTCTAGGAATCCCAGCACAAGCCATCGTGCATCTAGTTATACTAGGGCAGCCAGGCTCATCCACGTCTGGATATTCGGAGTGTAAAGTTTATCCTCCCGTCTTGGATAGCTGACCCATATGGGTGTCGGAGAATTGGTTTACCCTTTCGCACTGGAGAGCAATTAGTTTACCCTCTCGCACTTGAGAGCATGGTTGGTCCCTAGAGGGCGCAATTCCTGCGATGACTTCTGAATTCCTCATTAAAAAAAAGAGTTAAACGAACGAGAACTTAGCTGTAAAGTAGGAACTGCATAACAACTGGATAGTCCTCGACTTGTGAGGTGGTGCTCGTCGAGCTTCTTGAGTCTTCGGGTTTTGCTGTAACGGAAGGTCATACATGATACTTCTTTAGATTGTAGGCCATCCATTGCTTTTCAATCTTTTTGCCGTTTTATGGTGGCGATGGTGTAATTACTCTTGCCACCTACTCTGCTGATCTTGTACGGACCTTCCCAGATGGGATCTATCTTTTTTAAGCCTTCTATGTGGGCAGTGATGAAGGCTTTTCTTAGGACTAGATCTTTAGGTTGAAACTGCCGGATCTTGGCCCTTTTGTTGTAGCTGGGAAGGAGTTGCTGCTGGTAGGCTACGATTCAAGTGATGGTCTGCTCACGCTTCTCCTCTGCCAGATCTAAACTTGTGGTCATCTCCTTATTGTTCGGTTGTTTGTCTTTTGGTGGTGCGATATGCCCATAGACATCCGAGGAGTTCGTTTAGCCATTTTCCCTTCTTGCTGGTGAGGGATTTCTTGAGGCAGTTGAAGATCGTCTTGTTGGATACTTCGGCCTGCCCATTGCCTTGAGGATATCTCGGCGAGGACATGTACTGCTAGATGCCATATTCTTAAGGCACTTTTGTACTAACTCCTTAGCATTTTGGTGCATGGTAGGCCAATAGTAGCCTGCGTTAAGAGCCTTATATGCTAAGGATTGGCCTCCGGAGTGGTTTCCACATACACCTTCGTGGATTGATCTTAGAACTTTCAAATCGTCGGGAGGCGCTAGGCAGTGGATATGTGGTCAGGTGTGGGATCTTTGGATGAGAATGCTATGACACTTAGGTTGCTGGCTCCATTTCTATGCTTGGCTTGTCAAGATATTCCATCGGAATAAAGCGTTTTGAGTTGGTGATCGAGTGTGGAGCCTAGGCCGGCTAGTACGTCTGCATGGGCATTGTCTGCCCGGGGAACTTGAGTGAAAGTTTAAGTCTGAAATGTCTCAAGCTGCTTGCGTACTTTCTCTAGGTATTACGTCATCGATATGCAAATGCCAGAAATCTCCATTGAGGGAGCAGGTGCAGCTAAAGTGTGCTCGGCTACCTTCGGGGCGCCGTTGGGCCGCTTTGTTGCGTTGTCAAGGCTAGGTGTGAAGGCGCGGTAGGGAGCCGTGGGGCTGGGGCCATGTTACATGTAACCGGAAATGCTCAATTTCCGGTATTGGGCCACTCTAGAGCTGAATAATGGAGCAAAGGTGGGCTAGGGCCATGTGACGCGCATCAAGATGTAGTGCTCAATTACCGGTACATGTTGCTTTTATGTAGAATCTTCTGAGGCGATGAGGACAAAACTTGCTTTTGAGTGTTCCTTCCAGTGTTCGTCTACCCTTGACGTGTCTTTTGGGCTTAGTTGTTGCGTTCGTCAGGATTCTTTGCATCTGCCAAGGTTTACGCCTTTATTGTCGTGCGTCTAGATTTGGCGGAATAGTGCTTTATGATGATGACTACGTGCATTTGAAGGTAAAACTTAAGCTTTCAGGTTACAGCAAATATTGCCAAAGTTAACTTTTGAATTTCTAATAGCATCGAGGAGAGCTTTTAAACTGTAGAATACAGGTAGTCGGGCCCCCAGCTCTTCTCGCATGATGATAGAGCTTATTACTGCTCTAGATACCGTCAAACACGTGAATAAATCCTTCGCTGCTTCCGGTTTGGATAGTAGGGATATGACGTCGGGTACTTCTTCAAGTCTTTGAATGTGCATTGGCGAGCCTCGTCCCAAAGTGCATGCTTCTCTGCCAGAGCGAAAGAGTATGCCAGAGTTAGATCTTCTTTAATGATCAATTTTCTGAATAGCGGGTGGTCTGCTGAAAGTCATTTTTGGAAGGCTGTTCTAACTATCGAGTCGTTGCATCCGACTATTCATGCCTTCTCTACTTTGAACCTCCTTACATAGTTGCGAAGCAACTCATTTGGGTTATTCTTGACGTTAAACAAATGGTCAGACTTTTTTTTGATCGAGCGATAGGATGAATATTCTTTGGTGAAAACCAAAGAAAGTTCGTAGAAATTCCGGATGGATTGTGGTGGCAGGGTGTAGAACCAATCTCGCGCATCGCCTTGTAGAGTGGTGGCGAATATCTTGCACATGAGATCATCGTTGTTTCGATAAAGGATCATTGCACTTCGGTAGCGCTTTAAGTGTCTCTCTGGGTTTTCATCCCTTTTGAAAGATGTGAAATGTGGCATGCTTGGAAAAGATAAGCAGGTCACCCTTCACGGACGAGATCGAGCAAGCAGAGCCTCCACACGAGTTAGGCTGGTTGGTTGAGATAGTCTTGGACCGACTTAGGCTGCTTGGAAAGCCACGGGAGCAGGCTAGGTCGTGAGAATGGGCTGCTCGACGGGAGCAGGCTGGACCACGGGAGTGGGCTGCTCGTCAGGAGCAGGCTGGGCCACGAAACTAGGCTGCTCGACGGGAGCAAGCTGAACCACGGGAGTGGGCTGCTCGTCGGGAGCAGGCTGGGCCGTAAGAGTAGGCTGCTTGGCGGGAGTAGGTTGGGCCATGAGAGCAGGCTGGGCCGCGAGAGTGGGCTACTCGTCGGGAGCATGCTGGACCACGGGAGTGGGCTGCTCGTCGGGAGCAGGCTGCTCAGCGCGTGATGCATGCGAATGCAAGGCTTGGGTTCAGATGCGTGCAAGCTTGGATGACACGGATTGGGCTCGAACGCGTGCAAGCTTGGATGGCACGGCTTGGGTCGTGGCCTTGGTGCCGTGAGCCTTGGATGGCACGGCTCCGGCCGTGGTGAAAGCACCATGGACCTCGCCACGGGTGGCTACCGACGTAGCCACCGTGGTGGAAACTCGTGGTACGGGTGGCTACCGACGTAGCCACCGTGGTGGAAACTCGTGGTGGTGGTGCTGCTCCACTTATTGTTGCATTTAGCCTTACAGATCTCCGCAATCCCATTTCTTGAACATTAGAATTTTCACTTGTGGAATTTTCTAAATTTCTAGCCATTATATTTTGCTTATACGTTTTATCAAATAACCTTTGCAAGTAAAAAATTCTAATAATAAGAACGTATGAAAAATATTCAAATGGACTATAAAATAAAGAAAAAACCTTTTTGTGCGAGAGTCTTCTACGAGTATGGATTTCAACTCTCAATGAAAGCACTAATTTGTGGATGCAAATTTCTTCCTCCTTGATCTTGGACAAAATTGCACCTACAAAACAATTAACACCTTAGGTCAAGGCCAAGAGCCCCACACGCCCACGATGAATGAGAGGCTTTGGCCGAAGAACCTCCGATGCCAAAGTTAGAATTTTGAGAGAAAAGTGTTTGAGAGCTTTGGAGAATTTTAGCAAGAGTGAGGACCTAGGTTTTTGGTGAGAATGAGAGCCTATTTATAGGGATAGGGTTCTTGATTTAATATGATTTTGGGAGTTATGTGATTAATTGACTAATTAATTTGGCAAAATAGGATTATTACCAAATGAATTAGCTAATTAATGGGATGAATATGCAAAGTATGGCCAATTCCTTTTCTAGCAATAGATGGCCGGCCATTTAGTGCATATTTGGGGATATTTTGTGGTAATTGGGATTTTATGAAACAATTAGCTAATAATTCCCTATTTATCTTAGCTAATTATTATCATAAAAATGAAAGATATGGTAGAAAAGGTAGGAAATAAAAGGAGATGGCCGGTTCCTTTGGGGGAGTGGGTAACCGGCCAAAATAGGTATTTTTTAGGTGTGATTGGTGATTTAATTGGTTGATTAATGAATTTAGGAATTAATTCATTAATTAGCCAATTAATCTCTATTTATATGGAACAATTTATAGGTTATGAAGTAATTACCTAAAATGAGGATGGATGAGATAATTTGGAATTGGTTACCTTTTTTGGAGCATTTTTTACTTAGTTGAGGATGATTGTCTACTGCTCACGCGTAGAAACTTGGTACACCTCAAGGGTATTTTTGTCATTTTGACACAAAAAACCACGTATCACCTTATGATTATTTTTGGCTTCACACTATTGGAACAAATTTTTGTCTACATGGTTCATCAAACCTTTGCTATATTATTGACTACTCAGTTACCTATAACATTCTTCAAATCAATTAAAATATTACTATTCAAATTGCAATAGTGCTATACATACCATGTTTTTATATACCATCTTAGGTGGCATCTGATGTGGACAGCCACATAATTTGAAAAATTTGCAAAACCCAAAGAAATGAAGGAGAAAGACTTCTCGTATACCACAATCATCATTTAATTAATTAGTTTTTCTTAGTTATTAGTTTATTAAATAATGAACTAAATTTAAAAATATGATTAATTCAAATAATGTGGTTGTCCACATCAAATATCACTTGAAATTGTATAAAAATAAGAAAAACTAATGAAAAGGGCTTGAAAACTTTGAGTTTTAATGATAAGGACAAAATAAAGGGTAAAGTGAATAGTACCAGGATTGACTTTTTAGTGTAAAAATGTGGTTTTTCGTTAAAGTGAACAGTACCGGGTGCTTTTCGTTAAAATTCCCATAAAAATATGGTATAAAAACATGATATAAACAGCATTACTCTTCAAATTTTGTGGAATTGTTCCCTCACTTTTGGTCCAAAAGTAATCATACGCATGTATTCATGCATGACTGGGGTCCTACCTTGTTTCCACTCCGCGCATCCACACCACCATCCCCACCATACCTACAATTAATGCTGGCTATTAGACAAATTTATTAGCCGACTAACTGGGAAACTTGGAATCTTGGACCATTTAATTCATGCACTACTAGTCAATTTGAAAGCCCTCTCTTCCGCATAAAGTAATAAAAATATAAAATGTTGACGTGGTTTAATTGTGACCATAAAAATAAAAAATGATGAAAATGGTATGAGATGGAGAGCAGACAATCTAGGTCAATCTTTGATAAACCTAAAATTAATTAAGTGGAAACAGCTTTCAAAATCATAAAATCATTTGATGCGTGATGCGTGATGCGTGATGCGTAATGATCAATCAATCTCTTTCACGTTTCTACCTTCGTGCAGTGTCATGCATGCGTGTACCCAAAAGAGCTGGCACTCACTGAATTATCTATATACATGTCAGATTAGAGAACACATATTTTGACATTTCCTTTTGTATTTCTCAATTTGTAACCTTTTTTTCTTCTTCTAGGATTTGAACAGTCTATGTTTGAATTTATCATTCATAAACTAGCCTTACCAAAACATAAACAAATCCGAAATTAAGACATCTGATGAATATGGTTTTACAAAAAAACAATAAAGTTACTACCATTCAATCCTACAGTGATATAATTTTCGGATTTGAGCAATATTTCAAAAAGATAACCTTTAAAAAATTACTTTACATATAAACGATTGAATTGTTAAATTACATTGTAAAATAGACCCTCAAGTAAACGGTTGGATAGTATAGGTCAAGATGCTTAGTGCTAGTTGTCTGTCTTTTCTCACGGACGATGATAAAGGGGTGTGCTAAGCTCGAAATGATTGTGGTGCGAACTGCTCCAGTGGTCACGCATTAAAAAACAAACTTATCTCTTTCCTCCGTTGAAGAAACATCCAAAATCTTATTTTATCAAAGGTCTGGTATGCCTAAGCAGAAACAACCAAAAAGACAGTGACGACGATGGAGATATTATTGTGATTTCCCGTGGGTCGGCGGGCGGTTCAAGTTGGCAATTATGGGGAGGAACTGTGAAAGAAATCTGGGCCTAGATTGGGATGAAACACTTGATTCCTAGGTTTAATTGAAGGTCCATGAAGAAATGGGTTAATAACTTAACATACAGGAAATAATGGGTGAGGGAAGGGAACAATGAAATGGGTTTAGTTCGTGCCTGATCCAGCTCCATCATGAAAAATGTTACCGACGAAATTGGTGCGGATATGACTATTTCGATTAATTTGGACAATGTCACTTAGTACTACAACGTAATAGTATTTTTATTTACTTGTAAATGAAAAGTCTTAAGTTCGAATATCGAAAATGACAAGTTGGCAACCAATTTATTTTCGCATCCCTTGGTGAAAATATATCATTGTATCTTAAGTGTCCTAAACTTTCTTGCTCCACCACCTATCATTATGAACTAATCTCAAATGTTGGACTATAGTCTTGAGATAATGAGGTCCAATTGTCCCTCCAGTACTCACAAGCCAAGTCAAAAGTTATCCACTGAAAACCTCCTTGGTTATCTTAGGCCCAATTTAGTTGAACCATTAAAACGAATTATACTATGGGTCACTGAAGCCTCAGTTGGTGGTCTGGATTGGCTCGGACTTTGTATTTCAGACCGGCTTGGCTAGGATTAGAGTGAATAAATTGGGGAGTCTTGTCTAATGTTTTGTGTAGACAACTGCCCAGAACTTGTGCAACCCACTCGCCTCTCTTTAAACCAACAACCCCACAAAGGAGATGAGACAAGGAACCAAAGATGAAAGGAGATGGAGAAGAAGGTGTCGCGTGAAAAGAGAGGAAGGTGAGCTCGCCGGAGTCCATAATATTTTAACCAAACCAAATAACTTCTTGAGAAAGCCAGGCATGTACTTGTAGCCGGGCAAAATAGTGGTTGATTGATTTTTGTTTCAAAACAAATGATAAACTTTTTGTTTTTGACAAAGGGATAGAAATAATAAACGGTTTTAGCAATGTAAAGTCAAAGACAATTAAGTGCTTCACTATTAATCAGCATTAATATGTCTCTAACTTAGCCACTTATACAGTTCAATAATTGTAGAATTTTATATAAACGATCATGATACAACTACTAACAAAGTCATTCAAAATAAAAGAGACTTAATTTCATTAAGCTTCCATGCTTCAACGTGTATATTCTTAAAATAGTACATTCACAAATCGACACTTACTCAAGAGTTGTCGGATTTTTCTACGACTCCAACAACAGATACACAATGATTTTAATTAATTCTTATATTTTACCAACTTCAGCAATATAATTAAGCGAATATTCTTAGATCATAACAAGCAGTTCTATGTGCATGGCTGTTATTCTGATGACGATGATCAATGAAGATCTGACTTATAAATTATAATTAAGCCCCGAACGTGTACAAATGCATTAGGTACGCAACGAACCTCTGAAAATCTTCATAGGACGACCCTCCTTCGGCACAAGCAATCTTCGATTTCTTCTTCCACTCCACCGTCTTGTTCCTCATCACCTTCCCACTCTCCCTCTCCATCATCTCCCTCACCAAACCCTCCACCCCTTCCCTCTTCACGTCGCTATAAATCTCCAACCCCACCCCCCAAGTCGTGCATGCATACCTACAGTTCACTTGCTGCTCCGCGAAAAACGGCCAACAAAGCATTGACACCCCTCCATATCCCCTCCACCGTCGAGTTCCAACCGCTATGATCGGTCAGAAAAGCTCCCACGGATGGGTGCGCGAGCACTTTGTCCTGGGGGCACCATCGGGCAATCATGCCTCCTCAAGAAACTCTTCGGGAAGAGTGGTTGCGTTCGTGCCCTTAACTAGGCCTGACATTTTGGACCCAACCCGTTAACCCGATCCTACCCAACCCGTTAATATTTGTATTTGGGTGGATGCTTAACGGGTCGGGTCGCTAACGGGTGAACCCGTTAACAACCCGTTAAATAACGGGTCACTTTGGATCAACCCGTTAGACCCGTTAACACCCGTTAGCACTCGTTAGTTGAGGATATTTTAGTAATTTTAGTAAAGTTTTAATAACAAAAAATAAACTTTATGCAAAAAAATAATAATAATAATTGTTAGCGGGTGTTAACGGGTGAAACGAGTGACCATTTAGCTTAACGGGTCGGGTTCAGGTGATCCATTAACTTAACGGGTCGGGTTGAACCCGACCCAAACCCAATAAACCCGACTCGTTTACAGGTCCAACCTTAACCATATCTGGACGTACAATCCATAATAACAGGTGGCTGCTATTGGCGAGCCCTCATGCAAACTCTTTGAGGTTGTCCTCTATCATCATGGCGATGCTACCAAAGTTCAAGTACACGATGGAGTTGGGTTTTTGCGTGTCCAGCCACGCGAGGCACTCAGTGTTCTCCTCCCACAGGCTCGGCCTTCGGGAGTTTGTTTCAGTTTGGAGGAGGCTACTGCAGAGGGTGTTGAGGAAACTGAGGTTGTAGATGTTGGAGAACATGGCGGAGACCGTGTCTAGGACCTCAGATTCAAACTCATAGAAGGTGTTGAAGACAATGACATCGGTGGTGAGGATGTCTTGGGCTTCTTTAAGGCACCGGTTGAAGGCAATGTCGTCAAGGTCGGTGCTCCGGACGAAGTTGGGCATGTCCTTGAGTCGCATGTGTTTCATTCCGAGTATCCACTCTAGGGTAGTCTTTTCCAGATGTCCATTTGTGACATCTTTCTCATCTGTAACCAAAAGAGGAACATCCTTACGGTTGGGATTTTCTCTAAGATCCGATTCGTCTTCGCCGACAAAAGGGAGGAAGAAAGATAAATACAAAGAAGGGAAACCCAGCAGATGGTGAAATTTGTAAGGATTGATCAAACGCCGACATTTGAACCGACACAAAGCCAACAAGAGGGAGGAAGAGAGATATTTTTTTTTAATTAAACGTAATTGAAAGATTAACAGTGTTAAATATGAAGTTATATAGAAAAACTAAAAAAGGGACACAAAGCAGACACGAAATAAGAGACAGCAAACCTGGGCCAAGTCGACTTCATGGTTTTTGACAACTAGAAAGAAATGAATCATATTAGAATTTCAAATAATTGATTTAGCACTCATCCCTAAGACCAACTCCAAACTTGGGCTAAAAGTCAAATTACCCCCCTAAACGCTCTCCAACCCATGTTAAAATTTTGAGCTAAATGCCAAATGTTATTTCTAGGCCAAATACCCCTCAGCTTTCCCCCCAAGTGCGATTGGACTCGCTGGCCTTTGGGCCACTCTCGGCCCGTTCACGCTCCAACGCGCGCCCACGCGGAGCTCCTGCGTTTCTTTCCCGACAGCGTGGGACCCAGCGTCAGGGCCATGTCGGCCACTTGCCCGAGCCCAACGGCTCTTTTCCGCATCTAACGGCCATCGTTTAAGGACCGTTGGTTGATCCAACAGTCCATATTCAAATTTCATTTTTAAAAAATATGTTATTTTAAAATACATTGAATCCAACAGTTGAGATTGAATATACTCAAATCTAATGGTAAAAAAAAGATCTAACGGCCCAAATTAAAATCCAACGGCTAAAATAATTAAATAAATTCATTTAACACAAAATTTACCCAAAAACTCTATAATTACCTATGTTTTTGTTCAAACATCCACACAAAATTCAATTTTCTCCTACAATTCTTCCAATTCATCTTTCTATCATTTCTTTCCATTTCCAAATTGTTCAACATGGCAAGAGAGCATGTTAGAGGTCGTAATTGGACCTTTGAGGAAGATGTTTCTTTATGCTTGGCTTGGGTTTCTGTTAGTGAAGATGGTGCAATTGGCACAAATCAAAATAAAAAGGTTTTGTGGGATAAAATCATTGCAAAGTTTCAAGAAAACTGCAACGGCGGCGGGCGGGACGGTGGTGGTGTTTATGATCGGTGGAAAACTATCAACAAAGCATGCACTTTATGGAAGGGAAGCTTGGAGAGAGCCATGGTTAGCATGCCTAGTGGAAGGAGCGCCATAGAAATTGTGAGTTTTTTCTTCTTGATATTTTATTTGTCATGTACATAATATTATTTTGCAACTAATTATTTTTATGTATTTTTTGCATAAGGTGACAAAGCAATGGAAATTTATAAGACAAGAGTAACACCAAAAAATCAAGTTTTTAAGTTGCAACATGCTTGGGACGTCCTCAAGGATTGTCCAAGGTGGGCAACCGATGCAGACCAACAATGGGGAAGATTATTCAACGTGAAGCCGCATCGAGAAATGAGGGTGTTGATGAAATGACCCCATCTCATTCTTTAGCAAGGCCCCCAGGAAGAGATAAGCAAAAGGAAGCAAAGAGAAAAGGGAAGTCCCAAGATTCGACTAGTGGAGACTTTGCTACCGGAATTGCAAAATTACACAAAACTCATAGCGCTAGCCAAGAAGAAGCGGCCCGCATGTGTTTGCAAATGAAGGAAATCTCGGATAGGGAGGAAAATAGGTTTGAAATTGAATTCATGATGAAGGACCTCAGCAAATACACTTCAGAGAGGAAGAAGTTCTTACGTGATAAGCAAAAGGAAATTATGCGAAAATTTGCCTCAAGGAGTATGTTTCAAGATGATGAATCCTCTAAACCCTATATCCCAACATTTCAACAAAGTCCATCACCAAGTGAAGATGGTGGATATGATTGTTAAGTTTATGTAGTGTATGAATTATGTGCTTTATTAATTAAGTTTATTAATTGTCATTTGTATTAAGTTTATGTTGTTTATTATGTGGTTTATGTACTTTATTAAATTTATGTCTTATTAATTATTGTTTCTATTTAATCTAGATGTCTTCAATAATTATTGTACTTATTATTCCACACTTTGATGTAGAATAGATGCCTTCAATAATTCAACCTCCATTCAATAATTCAACCTTCATTCAATAAATTATCCAACGTAGTAGACAAATAACAACATAGTACACTTAAAATTATTACATAAATGCTCAACCAACATCATCAACGTTCACCTTCTTGGCACCACACATGCTCAACCAAATCCTTGCAGAGTGTGTCATGAATTTGAGGAGGTGATAGCATTCAAAATGCAGATGTGAGCTTTTGATGAGGTGATAGACTTTGTCAGCCTATGACATCTATCTTCCTTGCAAAGTAGTGGTCATGATTGACAACATCGTTCAAGATGCCTTCAAAAAGCTCTATCCTCATCCGAAACCGCCTCCGAAAATCATGAGCAGGAAATCTCGGCCGCTCAATGAAATAATCTTTCATCATTTGGTCATGAAACTTTTATCTACACGCTGCACGAATGAACGCCCCGTGATAAAACCATGATGGCTAGGTTCGCCATGATGCTCATATTGCATAAACGAGTTTACAAGTTCAGCTTCGGCGTTGATCAGTTCTGAATCCTCAATGTCAAGCCTTGCTTGGTATTGTGCCATCTCCATTGCCCTACTATGTCTTTTTCTATCACCCATTGATGAGATATTGAGAATTTTTAGGAAACAAAAACTCTTTGAAAGTTGAAAGATTGTTTGATCAACTAATATTGGACCTGTGTTTATATAGATGATGATTGATGAACGGTTGGTGAAAGTGGAAAGTTTGGTGTTGAACGGTTGGTGAAAGTTGAAAGTTTGGAGTTGAACGGTTGGTGAAAGTAGCTTGCTTTGTGAAAAATTTAATGATTTTTTAATATTTATCTGAATTTAAATTTTTTTAGATTAAAATGTTCATAAAATTAATTTACAATAATCTACATATTTATTTTTAAAAAAATTGATTTGAGAAAAAAATTAGCCTAAGTTCATTCTTTAATAATTCCGAGCTAAAATTTTAGGCTAAAAGGGTTGGAGCAGAAAAGATGTTTCTGGGCTAAAAGCCAAATTTTCCGGGCTAAAAAATTTGGCTTTTAGCCCAAGGGTTGGAGATGGTCCCTATAAAAGAATAAATAAATAATAATATAGACAATGCCCTAAACAAATGAATAAAATTTGTGCAAAATTCTTCTTGTTTTTTTTTTACAAATTTTTGTACATTAAATAAATTCATCTAAACTATGGATACAGATTCGAATAAAAAGAGTACACTGCTATATCTAATTTGACTAACCTCATATCCATAAAATATTTAACTGTAGAAAGAAGTGAAAGAAATGACGTATATGCTAAATAATTTATTTTTAGAAGATTATGCTAATTTATATAGTACTATTTACACAATCATTTTAACCTCCTACACATCCTTATTAGTATTTTTGGCCAAATCTTCTTCAATTCATTCAATTTGAAGGTTGAAAATTTTGAAAGGTGTGTGATAAGTAAAAATGGGTTTATAGATAGCACTACCCCTAATATAGTTCTTAGTTTAAGTATCCTACTAGCTAGTTACAAGGCACGTTTGATCGAACAAAACTGAGATTTCGAAAGCGATTAGTAGCTCAAGCTTAACTTTGTATTTAACATTCGTTTAAAACTTAAACTTGTTTCTTTTAGGTATTAGTGTCGTACTAATGAATATTTGGTCATGTCTGTAGTACGGTGAATAGGTTTTGAGCGTACGTGGGCCAAACCCCAACAAAATACTATAGTTTGAGCTCAAACGTAATTCTAGTCCGGTCAATAAACTAGTGAGCTATTTTGAGAATTATAATAATGACTCACAAAATTTAACTTGTATCAAGTTTACTTTATATATATAGGCTAAATAGTCAAAATGGTTCATGAGATTTGCATAACTCATCACTTTAGTCTCTAACATTTCAAATCGATAAAATTGGGCCCTGAGATTGTCCACCATGCATCATTTTGGTCATTTTGTTAAAAACTCCGTTAAGTGTCCCGAAGCTCTTGGCTGGAAGTTTGGGCAATTTTCAAAGCTTCGTAACTCAATCGTTTCTTAACCAAATTCGACCCATAATATATCAAAATGAAGATAAGAAAGTGTAGAATATGATTATACCTATTTGGAAGCTCAATGGATGCCGGAGATGGCCGGAAAATAGCCTCAAAGTTGACTAGTCCGAAGGAAAACTGGAAAACTCGCCGGAAACTAGGTAAACTTTAAACATTCATAACTTATTCAATACTCAATGAAATCAAGTGATTCAAAAATGAAAATCATACTTCTCGATGAGACAAAGAGAATGGTACCTTTGTAGATGTCTAAATCTCTGTGGTTTGACTGGAAAACGGCTCGAAAGTGGTTAACTCGAGACCAAGACAACCAGTTTCAAGTCGTTTTTCGGCCAAACCACAATGAGTTAGCCATAAAAAAAAAAGTTACCATTCTCTTTGTCTCGTCAAGAAGTATGATTTCATTTTTGAATCACTTGATTTCGTTAAGTATTGAAGAAGTTATGAATGTTTAAAGTTTACCCAGTTTCCAGCGAGTTTTCCAGTTTTCCTTCGGACCAGTCAACTTTAAGGCTATTTTCCGGCTATCTCTGGCAGACATTAGGCTTCCAAATAGTTATAATCTTATTCTACACTTTCCTATCTTCATTTTGATATATTATGGGTCGAATTTGGTTAAGAAACGATTGAGTTACGAAGGTCAACAGGGTCAACAAATTGGAGATAGGCCATGAGACCACAAGATGACGCAGTCCAGAACTGAACCTCCAGAATTCTAAGCTCATGGGCCACCTTTATTGCAAACCTCATGATCCCATCTGAAATAATGCAACTCACCTTAGGCAAACCCTCGGTGGAATTGAGCTTCACAATCAAATCCCGGAGCGGAACCACAAAGTGTTTCTTGGTGTAATACAAAAGCTCAGTGACACTCTTGGTGGCATCCAGGTTTGAAGGCGGGACACTGTCAGGGATGGTCTCGAACCTAAAATCCAGGGAGTTCTTCACTGCATCTAGCCCTTTGGACTGGAGCAAGCGGCTGTGGCTGAACTCTGTATACACCATGGTTATGTGAAAGCCTCTTGAGTGAAGAAGCTTGGCCAGGTGCATAAATGGGTTGACATGGCCTTGGGCGGGGAATGGAATGCACACGAGATGAGGTGTGCCTGATGGAACAGACCCCATTTGTTGAATGATACCACAACTATAGAGAGCAAGGGTTTTCAAAATAGGATTTGTGTTTCCTACTATCCTCTAACGTCTTGTATATATAGAAGAGTTAGTAGCGTAAGTTGGCAAAGTACATGGTTTAGGAAAAGGTTAAACCATTAACTATACTCCAACGTTTTTTTTTTTCAATAATTTTGTGATATCTTTTATTTAGAAAAATCAAATAAAAATAAAAGATAAAAAATAAATTGAGTGCGTGTAAAGACAAAAACACATGCATAAATATTTTTTTTGAATTTAGCAAGTGAAAATCAGTGATGGTGATGCTCACCATTTACTACTGTTGGATGAATTTAAATTTAAAATTTATAAACATAAATCTTAAAATTTAAAATCATCTAATTATAATGAGTAAGATGGTGAACAAAAATGCTCTCGAAAAACTTGACCTAGTCTAGTATCAATCGATTTCCTTACATGCTCTAGTTGCTTGAGTTAAGCAAGAAAAAGAACAATATTTGGCTACTCGAAGATGAGTAGGAACTTCTACTCAAAACTCTTAGTATTTTAATCACAGAGTTTTGTACTTATGATCAAAACCGTTGATTCATACATTGTAAAGATCATCTCTACAAAAAATAAATTAAAACTAAGGTCATTTAGTCAATCTATTGTAGCAAATACGTAGATGGTTTGTAATGCTTTTATTAATATCGTTAATTTGTTTTTAAAAAGTTTGATGACTAAATGACCTTAGTTTTAATTGATTTTTTGCAGACGCGATCTTTATAGGGTGATTTATAATATAAATGATTCTTATTATAAATATGAAATTCTATAAATTGACAACGAATAATTTGAAAATTTTTAAGTAAGAATTCGTATACATCTTTGAATAATCAAGTGTTATTCTAAAAAAAAAATATTAGAAACAAATAAAAAACTGTGGTGATTTCAAACCAAACAAGCATGTGGACCCATGGGATCTTTTCCTTTTTCGGCTGGTTGGAACTTGGAGCTTCTCCTTCTTGGATGCCTAAACTTTTTAGATTTGATTAATTCTAAACAAAATTAATTTTTAAAAGATGATCTAAAAAATAGACAATTTGAACTTTCGTGCACATAATGAAAAGAGAACGAGGGATTTGTGTTAAGTAGTTCGGACCCCTGGTACATAGTATGACTTTCTATTCATTAAATTGGCAAGTTAAGGAAATTAAAATTTCTTCAATTTAGTTTTATTCGAATTTTTCGTGCTACTGAGTTGTACAAACTATTAAAGGAAAATTAGAAAATGAGTGTAAAAAAAAAAGGGTTAATATCTGTTTACTACCCTTAAGTTTGTAGTACAAGAAGTTTTTTTCGTTACAGAATCATACCTAAAGTGTTAATTTTGGGATAGTCTCATACATCTATTAAGTTTTCCGTTAGAACTTCTGTTAAATGATGATGTGGCGCTTACGTGAATAATTACCGGGCGCAACGTGTCAATATGGGCCAACTTCAATATTTAAAAATTTAAAAAAAAACACAAAATAAATAAATAAAACGTCTGTACCCATCTTCTTCCCTGCACCCTCTCCCTCCCTTCCCTCTTCTGCAACCCCACTCCTTCCCTCCCTTCTCTCTTCTGCACCTGCACCACCACCCTCCCTTCTCTCCTCTACAACATGTACCCACCCTCCCCGCACACCCAACCCAATAAAAAAAAAAACACAAACATACATATGTGTCCACTTTCTCCCCTGCTCGTCTGTACCTCAGATTTTCTTCAACGAGAAGTAGTTCGGAGGGCTAGTGGCGCTCAACTCGCTGAGGAACAGTGGCGGATTTGACCAGCAGTTGAAGGAAATGCTTAGCTCGAAATGTCCCAACGAGGCGCCTCTGCCGCCGATTTACGGATCGACGATCTGGGTGAAGGGGAGTTGATGGACCAGATGATCGGTATAGTTAGGTTGTTGCGGCTAAAGTTGCCGATTCAGGACCGTCTGATGAAGATGAAAATCATCAAGAACTGCTTTGCCGGGAGCGAGATGGTGGAGGTCCTCACTAGGGATTTGGGAATTTATCCAAATTAGGGATTTGGGTCAACTGGGTTTTGTTGGGTTGGGTGTGCGGGGAGGGTGGGTACGGGTTGCAAAGGAGAGAATGGAGGGTGGTGGTGCAGGTGTAGAAGAGAGAAGGGAGGGAATGAGTGGGGTTGCAGAAGAGGGAAAGGAAAGAGAGGGTGCGGGGAAGAAGATGGGTACAAACGTTTAAATTTTTTTTTTTTTGTGTTTTTTTAATTTTTAAAATTTTTTAATATTGAAGTGGGCCCATATTGACATGTAGAGCTTATTAATTGTTCACGTCGGCACCATGTCCTCAGTTAACAAACTTAACAGATGTATGAGACTGTCCAAAAATTAACAATTTAGGTATGACTCTGGGATGAAAAAAACTTCATGTACTAAATATTGAAAACCACGAAACTTAAGATAATAAACAAAAATTAATCCAAAAAAAAAAGTGAAAGTTCAGAAAGCTGTCAACATTCGTTAAATTTTTGACCTTACCGTGGCCCTCCGGAATGTGATCCGGCAACTGTGCCCAATTATTGCTCTAACATCCGTCAAATAATTTAGGGTAAATTACATAGTAACCCCTCAGGTTTGAGGTCTATTACAACCTCATACAACATCTTTAAAACATTTCACTTTCATAGACCTCAAACCCTAGGGTTGTTGTATGAGGTTGTAATAGACCTCAAACCTGAGGGGTTACTATGTAATTTACCCAATAATTTATTATCATGTGACCTTACTAGATTACTAGGGCCCATCTATGTGGTTCACAGCTTCTGGATCCGATCGAGTCTATACTTTTGGTCTATGCTTCATGCAAGACTTCAAGCTAGGTAGTTAAGACATTTCCAACCGAACGGGTTGAGTATAACTTTGTTCAGAATTATAGTTTTATAAAAAATTATTTTTAGATGAATAAGGTCGGTTCATATTCATATATCATCTTGAACAATATTTATGTAGTTGACAGTTTCTTGATCTGAGTCTATACTTTTGGTATCCTCTTCGTGCAAGACCTTAAGCTAGGTAGTTAGGCCATCTCCAATTGAAATGGCTGAACATAGCTTCGTCCAAAATTATAGCCCAGCAAAAGTTTAGTTTTAAATGAACAGGGTTTGATCTTACTCGTATATCATCTTCAATCGAAAAGGCTAAACAGAACATCCTTAATAATTTATTAGTTTTAAGTTTATATTCTAAATTTATTGGTTAATTTAATTAAAATACCTTTGAATACTTTTAAATATAGTTGTTGAATTTGAATTAATTATTACAACTAAGGAGCTGGCTCAAAAAAAAGGGAGGGGGACTACATTTCACCAACTTGATGCCATTTTGACCAAATAATGGTTTGTTGGGCTCCATAGTACTATAATCCTGCCATCGGTTGAAGATGAGCTTTTAAGAAAATCATGCTATTTTTTAACTTTTAAATTTTTAGCCCTCTTTATTGAAGATGATCTTACTACTAAGTTACTAGTCACTATAACAAAGCTGATCAATCTAATTACCCCCACAATATTAACACAAGTTGCAAGTAATGCAATTTGGGTGGATGACTTGACTTGACAAGTTCCTCAATTAATATATAACATTTGAAATCTAGAATCTATAAAAAGTATGTGTCAAAACCAAGCCCAAACAGTGTGATAGGGATTAGGGAGGGGATAACTCAAGTTTTTTTTTTTAATAGAACGATATATTTTACATTAAAGAGAATGAGAAGTTCGACTAAACTATACAATAGGCAATCTAATTTGATATCTAATTCGCCGTCTACGAGATTCAAACTTAAAACCTATTACTCACAAATGAAAAAAAAATACTACCAAACCATAATATTGAGTGGCAGAAATAATTCAAGTTTTGGAAGAGAGAAAAAGTAATCAACAAGAAGGAATGCGAATCAAGAGGGAATGAGAAACGAAAGACTATTTCCAAGAAAATGTATTACTTACCACATTCTCATTAAAGTGGGAAGTTTTGCTTTAATATTATGTAAAGAAATCATTTGGTTTAGTTTGAAGATCATTTAGTCGAGAAATTTTTTCAATGTGATCGGCATATAAAGTGGTATACTATATGTTATTATATAAATAGTGGTATATATGTACTAAAAGTTAATAACTTAAAAAATAAAAAATTTCACCACTTATATAAAAACAAGTGGTGTATCACTCATGTTCCCGTCATAACAAAAAATTTCTCGATTTAGCCATCTTTTATGTATTAAGCAAATCAACAATTAACATGTAACAATTTATGATATGAGACAATTTCTTTGAATCAATTTACGAAGGACAACTAGACGACTTGTCCCTTCCCTACTCTAATTTAGTCCTTACCCATTCTTGAAATTATAAATAAAAATAAAATCATTTCATTTCCATGTGCTAACATATATGTCATTATTACCACTTAGTATTACGGTCTAATATTATTCATCTTCACTTATAAGTGAGAGGTGTTATGTTAGATTCTCGCCAAAGATGAATTTGAACTACATTAGTGATAGCACATTAACTCCATTGTCAATGTTGTTGAAGCATATGTTTCACATCGAAACCCTCGTGTTGTTAAATTTCTCTTATAATAAGTAGTTTTACCATTGATTGAATTGCACATGTTAATTGATTTTTGGCCTCTAAAAAGCATTCTTAAAGGAGATGTCAAAAAAGTTAATGTCAACATTAATAGTAGAAAAAAGACAGCACTACTGTTTTCCAATGAAAGAAAAATGTCAATTCTTATGTGACATGACATGAAATGGCAGCATAGGAAGTTGTTGTCAAATTTAATAGCAGCTTCAAATAATTTTTAATTAAATTTTAATTTTTTTTATAGTTTAAACATTTATTATAATTAATTGTTAATTGTGTGGCTGTTGCAATTTGTCTTTCATCCTACCTCTTCTTCTTTTTTTTTAATCAACGAATTCTTTTATTATCCTATTTTGGTGACCGTTGCAATTTCTTAATAGAAGGCTATTAGTGTTCAGTTATTTTACTAAAGGATTTTTATTTCTTCTAATTTTTATCATGAATTATTTATATATTTAAAACTTAAATTAAAAACAGAACTTAAGAAAAAAAAATAATGTAATAAAACAATTGTTTAATTGACATATCGGATAGTAAGCGAAACTTTAAAAATATCATAATGCTACATAGGCGGTCAAATTTTAAATTTATGTTTAAAATTTAATATCTCATTTGAAGATCGTCTAACATGATATAGAAGAGCACAATTTTTGAAACATTCATACTGACACACCCCGACCGAGATCAAGGCATGCTGGCCGTCACGTGAGAATGACGTAGCCATGTGCACAGTGCGGAAGCGATAATGATAAGAATTATACGAATAATTGAAAACCAAATTACTAGAGTGCACTACTAAATAGAAAGTGATAGGAGTTAGTTACAATAGTAAACACTCCTAATCATAGCATAAAGTCTAGGTGCAGTCCAATATGACAAGTACTAGTTATACAGTACCAGGAATGTCCTACTATTATTTAGATAAGTCAGAACTGCCGACGTCCTCAAACCACCAACAACAAGCTTACTTAAACCCTGGAGGGGCGCAAAACAGAAAATGTGAGTGGGCAAAAACAATTGTTTTACAAAATCATTTCATTTATCAACATATCTAACCCCTTGCTGTAAAACATGTATAATTTTCCCAGAATCAAGATATAAGCATATACATATATATGAAATCATAACAATTCAATTCATGCTTCACATAATCATATTCATATGTATGCCATGCCAAAATATAACAAAGTAAACAATCCAGGTAAGAATGATTTCATAGAAATATGATATGTTCGCCAGAACCCCTGCGGTAGTCTATACGTTTGAATTCATAGCTCAAAAGTCAATCTAGTCGGAGTCACTACAATGATCTATACGACAATATACTGCACATAAGTCGGAACCACTAAAAATGGGTCTGTACGACAAGACTGTGCACTTAAGTTGGATCCAATATGAGCATATCGTGTGGGAGGTGACGTAAATAAATAGGCATGTACTTCACATCTCTGGCTAAATCACACTCACCTTAGGTGCAGTTTTATGAGTTCAACATTATTCAGTCACATATCACATTATCGATGATTCATATAACCAAACATAACTTACCTAAACTTACCTGTGCCTTTACAGCACCACATTTATATATATATATATATATATATATATATATATATGCAACAATGAAATGCATATTCAGAATATAAAAGCATTTGACATATTATTTCAAAGCGTACTTTCCTTAAAAAAATGCATTTATAGGAAATATATCAAGTATATAAATATATACTGAAAACAAAAGCCTACTCACTGGTATGTCGAAGGGTCGTAGCCCCCGAGTCGCCCGTGGATACGTTCGTCCTCGGGATAAGTCTCACCTATATGCAAATTAACTATAAAAACGTTATTTTAAAGCACATAAGCAAAAACTAGCTAATAACTTCTCATACATTGCTTAATTTTGTTATTTGAATATACCAACGTGACCTACACAACCTCACGAACATCGTGATATTTTTAAAATAATTTTTCTGTGGCTCACGCGCCCTCACGAGCGGCCCACATGCAGGCGCACTAACTGATTCCCTAACTGCCGTTAGGGAATATTCCGTTAAAATCTAATAGATTCTGTTAAAATAGACTGACAGCTTCAGCATATTCCGTCCAAACTGACGAGCCGTCATCTTCTCCGGCGAGTCACCGGTTGCCGAAAAACTGGGTAAAACTTTAAAACGTCTATTCTCGCTCGTTTCTTAACCATTTTTCATGAAATTTGTACCAACATGAAGCTAGGGACATCCACAATCACGTTATAATAGTTTTAAGACCTAAAAACTGCTACATTTTTCCTAGGGAAAGCTCGATAGTTCGGCTTACCTAGAATAGCTTCGATCTCGGCCCTCCAACATCCATTTCCTTCCAACGAAGTACCTCGAGACTCATGAGGACCTCCTTAAGCTTCCTGTGAGCTTGAAATTTCCAAAAATACAAGATTTAACGTTTGCATGAACAGTACCCCAAATCAGGGTTATGGTTTTGACGTGAAGACAAAGCTGTCCTTACCTGAAAATGGTCTAGATGTGTTCCTGAGCTTGCAAGGAACACGATGGTACCTTCAACGTCTTTGATCTACGAAGTTTGAATGAGTTTTGGTGTTTGTCCATACACAATGCTGAGAAGGAGAGAGAGAGAGTCTGAGAGATGGAGAGATAGCACGGGAGAGAAGAGAGAGAAAAGGGTATGGATGTGTGTGTGGTCCAAAAATACACACCAATCAAATTTGTTAATCCATTTGTTCTAATTGGGTCCAATTAGTTAGGAATTTAACTAATTGACCCAATTCCTTAACCCAAAACACAAACACACATCCAACGCTCAAGGGTAAATCTGTCTTTTCACAACCACGATAATTAATTCTCAGGATGGGCTGTGACACATACTCCCACATTATAAATTTATATATTCTGATTCGATCATTGTGGTTGTCATTTGACAATTAGTAAAGAAAAATAAGAAGGTTCAAATCACTATCAGGCAAACGTGTGCCAGAGCTTATGCTGGAATGGAAATTAGGATAAGAGGTTGTTCGTCTTTTATACACCCAACTTTTGAAGAATGATTTGTATAAAGAGTAAGTTAGGGTGACTAAATATTTGTAGACAAAAGTTAAAAACTAAAGGATATAGAAGTTGATGATTAGTTTATTACTTACATGTTGATAAACATGTTTATTCTTATTGGTGACATATCATTTAGTTTGCAAATTTAGTCTCCAAATTTAGTTTCCCTAGCATTACCCTTTATATAAAATGAGTTCACTAACACACTATGTTCTTTGTCCAATACTGCATTGCTAATACGGAATGCAGCAACGTCACGTAATTATGTATTGTAGCAACTTCACGTACGTATTGTTGAAAATTAGTCCCATGACAAGGAGAGATTTTTCAATGTGACCGGAATACGGGGTGATACATCACATGTCACTATGCAAATGATGGGGTATGTATGTTAAAAAGTTAATAACTTAAAATGTAAAAATTTTCATCACTTTTATAAAAAAATACGTGATATATTACCCCGTATTTCGATCATCCTGAAAAATCTCTCCATGACGTGTCATGACGAACTTCGGCCGCCACCGTTCGTACACAAGCGACTGGCACCAAAATATTCACAACTTTTTCTTCTGTACATCCACCAATTATTGTTCTTCTTGTCATTCACAATAACAAGTCCCTCAAAAAATTGCTGGCAGTGGTACCTGAAGCTGTTACAAGAAGTTAAAAAGAGAGGGACCACAATATTGTGTTTCTAATTTTTAGATTTAATTCTTTTGTTAGACATAATTGAGGAAATAAATGGATGAAATGTATATAAAATTGTACACACAATGATTATTAAAACTTAGAACTTGAAAACAATTTCTTTTTTCGTTTTCAAATTTTTGTTTCATGCATTCTTTTTCCTCCCTCCGTCTTTTTTGTCTATTTTTTATCTATACATTTTCTTTTTATCTTTAACAAGAATGAAAACTAAAAATTTAAAGTGAAATGATTATTAAATAGACTCTGTTCATGCATGCATATTAATTAACCTATTAACCGAAACATTGTATAAGACATATGTAAAATAAGCATTATGTTGATCAACTAAGTTGGATATATAGATCAACGACATGGGTGGGCATCCAACAAATTTGGTAGTTAGTCCTGATTTTATGATCATGACTCCCGCGATGAACTTGTTTTGACTATAAGAAAAAGTAATTGGGACCTCCCAAATCCTTATGAGCATATGAATTTTGTTTTATTTATATATATCTCAATTAACTAGCTTTAAGATCCATTATATCATAATATTTGAGAATATATATACTAAAGAGCTAGGAGCATTGACAGTATACAGGAAGTGCATATTAACTCGGATATATTTATGGAAGATAATTTTTTTTTTTTGAAATGTTGTATAAACTTACACATTTTTTTTCAATTTGTCATATGAACTAAAATTTAAAGTAATTTTTCATATTAATTTTCTAAAATCATTAATTTGTCATCTCACCTAACTCTGTTAAGTTTTCCATCTAAAATAAACCATGCGCAATGCACATAACTTATGTTCAGAATTATTTCAAACTTTTGAGACCTTTTCACAAGGTTTTTATTTTTATTTTTATTCTTATACATACATACATACATACATACATACATATACATACATACATACATACATACATATATATATATATATACACACACCTAGGGTGGGGAATAAATTGATTTAAGACTTTTGACATCCTTTTCACGAATTCTCTACTTTTCTTTGGCATGAATCCAAAACTTTTGGCTGGTAAAAAGAACATGTCGGGTTCGTTTCATACATTTATTGTCAACTACTAAAAAGGACATTAGGCTCACTAACATGAATTTTAACTAATTGCAAGCTTTAACAACCCATTGCTGTCGTCCATGTCCACAAAATAAAGTATCTGAAATGACTTTGAAATTTTCAAAATAATCTTGAAGGGGAGTGGGGAATTGGAGATTAGAGTGTTGAAAAATTAAAATAACTTGTATATCGAATGATGAAGGTCCAACATAAATTTTTAAAAGGTTTTGAGTCTCTCGACGCCCTTAATCTTCATTTTGTAATGAATATGTAATTTCTGATATAGAAGATCGATCTCTATGGTCGAAAGGTGTCAACTAATGTATCATGCATGCTGGCATTCATGTCGCGGAAGAAGTTAATGGCATTATTAGTAGGTCTTTGGTCACGTTTTCAATCTCTCTCTGAGAAGAGATCGAGGACCCGTGTTCTAGGTGTACTTTCCGTTAATATCAGTAATGTTAGATAGATCATTTAACTATATTTTACAGATTAAATGATGTGACGGTTGATATTTAGATTATTTCTTTAATAATTTAAAGAAGATCCAGTTGGAAAATTAGTTATTATTTTATTATTGTTTATGGTTTTTTGGTGGGCCAATGATATTAGAGTTTCTTGCTTGTTACAGATTTGGGTTTTGCTTTAGTTTTCACTATATATAGTAGTGATTGAATTAGTTTATTTTATCAAGTCATTCACAATGTAACATCTTGGAGTTTTGTAGCCATTTCGACATTCTTGTTTGTTTAATAATATTCTATTTTGGAATCTTGTTTGTGGCGCACTCTGATATTCAACTTGGTATCAGAGCATGTTTGATCATTTCGAGGTTTAATCTGCTTTTGATAAGTATATGTTTTTGTTTGTCTGTTTGCTGGGTATCAGTTTCGTCTCTAGGTTTGGATTTTCTTGTTTGAAAAAAAAAAATTAGTTGGAAGTCTAAAGCCAAGTCGCGTTGCTTGAAGCCCAGAACGCAGACCCTGTATCTGTCACAGTTCGTTGTCGCCTTTTGCCATAACCCAGACCTGAGAACCTCAGTCTTGGAACCTGTTGTCACACCTTCTGCTTCAGCCTGTACCACTTGAACCATCCTGACTGTGCTCAGCGCCGCCACCTAACACCATCCACTCACCATCTGCTTGAACCGCATTAGAATCTTACATCCGCTGCTCGACTCGAGAATCATTAACTCAAATCGAGTTCGCCCTCGCTCTATACTTTGCCGTAGTCTCGTACCCGCACCGACTAGTCTCGTACCCTCAATCGACTCTCATGAGTTGAATCTATTGAACCCACTGGAATAACCGCTGCACCATAATGCCATCGCCATCGAACGCTGTCACCACCACCTGCCGCCTGCAACCAAAAGTCTCGCCGTCGCTGTTTGCACTTGTTCGCACAGAAAAAAGAAAGAAAAAGGAAATAAAAGAAGAAAAAGAACGAAAAAAAATAGAAAAAGAAAACAGAAAAAAAAAAGAAAAAAAGAAAAGAAAAAAAGGGTATAAAGCCCATAATATGTTGGGCTATTATGATTTGTTTGAAGGCCTTTAGTTAGGCCTTGTTGATTGAAGCTCTGTCAGCCTGGTTTGTTTAGGGCTCACATGTTAATGTGAGAATGGTTATTGCGGAGCTTGTCTTGCTCGTTTATCATGTTCGCCTAACAGAGCTTGCCTTGTCGTGTCCACCTAACGGAGCTTGCATCTGTATCTGCTTGTTGGCAAACTCATGACATGTACCGCCATGAATTTGACGGAGGGTGTTGGAAAATTAGTTATTATTTTATTATTGTTTATGGTTTTCTTGTGGGTCAAGGATATTGGAGTTTCTTGCCCACTAAGGATTAGGGTTTTGCTTTAGTTTTCACTATATATAGTAATGATTGTATTAGTTTATTTTATCAAGTCATTCACAATGTAACCTCTTGGAGTTTTGTAGCCATTTCGGCATTCTTGTTTGTTTAATAATATTATATTTTGTAGTCTTGTTTGTGGCGCACTCTGATATTCAACTAAACATCAACCATCACATTATTGGTTTGCAAAATATGGTCTGAAAGCATAATCTCCCTAGATTTTTCTAAGGAATATTATGCTCCACAAATTCTTGTGTTCGGAGGATACAAACTTATACAATACGTACCCAATGAAATGATTCAACTTTAATAATTGCTTGATATTGGCGTCAGATGGTGATTAGTTAAGGACCCAATGCAAACAAAATGAGTAACTCAATCACATCTGCACTTGTCTCGTGAAAGATCAACATGGTTAACTCAAGTCTCAGACTCTCAAGTAGTATATTACTGATAACCCTTATTTTTTTCCGAAAACCACAAAGTCATTCCCACTTCAGTATTGTTATCATGAGAATGGCAAAGAGGTATATCTATTAAAAAAAGAAGAAAAGTACAATCCGTCAAAGGGGACATAAAGTTTAACCCTGACCGTAATAACAATCATATCAAACAAAACCTTAAACAACCAATACAAGATAAAGCAATGCCAACAAAAGATAACAGAAAATGTGAGAACACTAGAAAAGCAATAACGCAATGCTATTGTTAAACTATTAGATTGAGCTAGGGGTGGGCAAATGGGTCCAGGACCTGTGGGTAGGGGCGGGTCCAAAATTTCAGAACACAAAACGGGGCAAGGTAGGGCGGGTATACGAATTTAGCGAGGTAGGGTGGTTATTAAAAAAGGAGTGGACGGGCCCCGGTCCGGCCTATTTCTAGCATGTCCTAATCTGAGTCAGAGTCAAATATCCATTCATTTATTCAGCTTCCTTTTCCCTCACTCTTTCAGTCTCTCATCCTGGCTCATTTCACGCACAGACATCGATCTTTCCTTTGTCCGCCACCATCATCATTAGACGTCGATCTCTCATCTGTCCACCACCATCATCACCCTCTCAGTCTGATTTCTCTCCCTTATTTTCTGAATTTCCTTCTCTCTCTAACCTTCACTTTGCAAAACCCTCTTATTTCCACCGAGAAACCATCACCTACAACCATTATTTTCCTGGCCAGATTCAAATCGGAACCACCAAAATAAGTTTTTGGGTGGCTTAAAGATCATGTTGTGTGCTTGCATGGAAGATCTGAAGTTGCGACATTGGTAAACTCTCGAGCCCGAGAACCTTAGGCCAACTCATCAAATTTTGGTGAGTCATTCGTCCAAATTCGTACCAATTTGTACATGTTTGAGTTATGTAGTGATGTATGTTGGGATTTGGGATGAAATTTGAGGGTTTTAACCTTTATTTCATCACTGTTAATTTCTCCAGAATTCGGATGGGAGACTCATCCAAATTATGGCGAATCAGAGACGGATTTAAACCCCAATTATAGAAATTATGAGCTTGTTGGTAAGTTTCTAGACTCTTACATGAATTTTGAATGGAATATAAGTGGGAATCGGGATTCTTATCCTCTGAATGCCTACGAGCATTTTTCCAAAAACCGGTCATAAACTCCAGCTGAGTTTCGTAGAGTTCGAAGCCAATTTCAACCCAAATCTTCTTGGATTGAACGTAATAGAATATTTCCATCATTTTTGGAAGGTTTTGATTTAATTTGGTGAAGGTATAGATCTGATTCTAACCTGGACAATTCCTAGATCTTTTTTGCCGAATCTGGTGAGCTCTGGTGATGTCAACGATATTAGACCCGTGGGCCGACCCATTTTGTCCCATTTCAAACGAGCCGGGTTATGTTCGGTTCCAAATTCACAAAATCCATTACCCGGCTCGGCCCGCCCCGTTACTATTTACAACAGGTAAGGTATGGTTCCTCTAAATTTAGGCCCGCCCCAGCTTGTGCCCATCCTTAGACTAAGCCAACCGGCCCGACCCTATTTAAAATATGTAAGGCCTTAGTCCAAGTGTTGACAAAATTCGAGCCTATGAACGGACCGCTCAGACGGGTTAAATTTTGGCTCGCAACCTATTTAACTAAAAAAAATATAATTTTTTAAAGTTGAAAATTGAACATAGCCACTCAGTACTACGGTATGGTGGTATTGTTCTTTACTCGGAAGTGAGATGTCTTAGGTTTGAATCTTGTAGATGGCAAATTCAATACCAAATTAGGCTACCCACTGTGTGCATTAGCCAAATTCCCCCTGCTCTTAGTGTAAAAATATCGATTTACTAAAAAAAAAAAAAACATAAAACCTCTTATTGAATTATGATAAATTATTAATTGAACAAAAAATGACTTAATTTGTTAAAAGAATCTAGTAAATTGTACAAGTAAACAAACTAAATTAATAAAATCTATTTACATTGGGCCGAATGAGCTGGCCAGGGCCTCATATGCAAGGCCCAAACCTTTGGTATTTAAAAATATGACGAGTAAAGCCCGGCCGTATGACCAAGTTGGAGCAGTCCGAAGCCCACTTTTATTTTTCACCATTGGATGAAAATGTTAACTCAAATATTAAACAGTTGGTACAACATACGCACTCCACGTGGACCATGGGTCCCACCAATATCGGGTTATTCGACACATTGGCTATAGTCCTGGGTCCCACTCTTAAACCCTCGGGTTCCCTATAAAAGCCCAGTCTACCAAACGACCGCCATTCGTACGCTACTCCTTCGTCCTTAACTCTCAGCTGAGAAGCTTTATTCGAACAAAACGTGCCCAGAGTCCGCGTTCCGAGTTCCGATGGACTCGTCCTCCGCATCCTCAGCTCCTTCGGCTTCCTCTGTGCACTTAGCCATGGCGGCCTTCGTCGGCGCCTCCCTCATGGCCATCTCCGCCTTCTACATTCACAAGCGCAGCGTCGATCAGGTCCTCGAGCGCCTCATTGAGTTCCGCCGCAAGCCTAATCGAGTTTCCAGCAACCGCGCCGCGGTTGAAGCCGAAGAGGAAGAAGTTTACAACGATGACGAAGAGGAGCGAGGGTTTGATTCCGACGGCGAGGTCGCTGACGTGGCAATTGATCGGAAGATGCGGCCGAGGTCGGTGGAAGATAAGGCTCTTCACTCGTATAGGATATCTTCTTCGCTGCCCAATGTGGCTATGAGGAGCGGCGGTTGGGTGGAAGAGGAAGCTAGGTTCGATCGGCCACCCAATTTTGGATCTCCAGGGGTTTCTTCTTCGTTGGACAAGCTCAATTTCATTCCCTCCGGGCTTCCGCTTCTTCGGACCGATCAGAGAAACGGTTTGCGTTCTCAGCTTCCACTTGTATTTCTCAATATTTTAATTTAATTCTCTTTATTTTTTATTTTAACTTAGGTGGGTATTCAATTGAGAATTTGAGAGACTTTAATGGATTTCCATGGATTTTTACAAAGTGTAATTGATTTGTAAAGATTTCATATAAAATTTTGATTCAATTCCCTCAAAATCTCATGGAGAGAGATGAGATTTGTGGATGCTTAAAATACCCTACAAAATCTCTCCAAGTCCTCTAATTTCTTAACTTTATCAAATTCTTTAAAATCAATTTCTAATTGAATGCACCTGAAATATTATAAACTTCTTCAAAATCCTAATTGAATACATCCAGATTTCTAAGGATTTTAATAAACTATCTTAAAATTCTAATTGAATACATCTTGAATTTTAGAGAATCACTTAAAATCCTAGATTCATTAAAAGAATTAAAATCCCTCAAAATCCTAATTGAATACATCCCCTTAAATTGCAGACATTTTTCATAGGAAATGATATTTTCAGAAAATTACTTTTTTTTTTTGGTAAAATGTGACTAGGATTGGAAATGGACGCCAACTTTCAAAATATTGTAGGTAGAAAATGGATTAGTCACGAAGAAAACTGCATACTTTCAATCTGGGATAAGAAGGGATAAGTTTCCAGCTTCACTAATCCATCTTCTACCTTCAAATTGGACAAAGCTTGGAACTTGGCATTCATTTCTTCTTGAATTTAGTGAGCTATCTAATCCAATCCAATATTAGGCATCAAATGTGGCCTCTAGGGTTTTGGATACTTGATCAATCCCAATTAGCATTGTGTTTTTATTTCATCTTGCTTTTTGTAGGAGACGGTCAGTCTGCTACTCACTCTAGTACCAATACAAGGACACCAATTGGTAGGCTAATGACTCCGAGATCCCAGGCTGGAAATGCCCTCGAAAGTATTGGAGACTCCGACGAGGAAGGAACTGAGTATGCAAATGAAGATGACGATATTTTCAACTACGGGAATGCAGATGCTTTAGATAATTCCATAACTGTATGTGTGCCTTTAATCCTAGCTTATTTTTTCCTATGCTTTGCCTTGATGCTTATTGGAAAATGATCATTATTTTATATTTTGTTTTTTGTTTTCAGTCAGTTTACCAAAATGAAGGTACAGATGTGAAGGCTTGAAAGCAATGGTGCAAACCAATAGATTCAGACAATTACCTGGTCATGCCATGTTCATAAAGAATCCATTCTTGACAATGACGAAATAGATACTGTAAATAATCATCCTATAATGAATGCCAATACTGTACTTATCATAAAGTAAGAAATGTAGAAATTGCCTGGAACCTTTTTTGAAATGAGAACTGTAGCGTGTGTACGGCTAAAATATCAACAGATTGTACTGCAGCACATAAGAATCTCTCTATACATGATACATGTTTACTTTGCGTGGTATATGGCCTTCTTGATGAAACAAAAGCATCTAGAACCAACCCATTTTACTAGTAATTGGATTTGCAGGATGTAAATTCATACCTTCAAAGTTCTTCTGCACTTCTACATAAAAGTGATGTTATGAATTTTATACTAGGTCAAATGTATCAAATGACATTAAGTGAAGCAAAATCTGTTGTGGATCGTCAAGGTGATGGAAAGGTAGATACAACTTCAGCACACTTGGTGAAGAAGGATCTAAATTTTACCAGCATACCAATGACTTCATCAATGCATGGTAATTCCAATGACTTCATTAATGTTGCAGCATATTCGATTCTGACTTTGTAATCATAGAAAGGCTGCTTTTGTGGCAAGTGAAGTAAAACACACATTTAGTCATAACCTATGACGAAATATATCATTGAATGATGGCTAATAACTTGTGATTCCATTGTGATTTTTTGAAACAATTATGTTCAGAGTCAATAAGCAAAGAAGAAGAGGAAGTACATAAGATGATTCGAGAATGCTTGGATCTGCGTAAGAGGTATCTTTACAAGGAAGAGGTTGCTCCATGGATGGTAGCTAGGCTAGACTCTATTGCACCAGAGAAGAAAAGTGACCCATTTCATTTTGATCCTGTGGAAGCATCAACTGTGAGTCATTCTCTGCTCATTTATAATGTTTCCTTCCTTCCTTGCAGCATGTAGAATCTGTAGGGATTTTGAGTGTCCAACTGAATTATTTTGTCATTAAGTTTTTGTTTAATTCCTTATTTCTTTCAAACTTTTCTTGCAGCATTGCTTTAGGATGGAAGATGGTGTCATACATGTTTATGCGAGTGAAAAGGGTAAGCACTAAAATTTAATTTGTAGTTTAGTAAAAGTGATACATTATTAGGTGTCTGACTTTGTCAAATGGGCTTACTCTTGTGGGAGTATTTTTAGCTACTTGAGCGATGAAATCTTGCCTTCTAAGAGCTTACCTTTTACTAGAATTTATTTTCTGCAGACCCTGTAGATGTATTCCCTGTTGCAAGTGCAACGGAATTTTTCACGGATATGCATTATCTTCTGAAAGTTATGTCTATTGGAAATGTTCGCTCTGCATGCCATCATAGGTTGCGATTTCTTGAGGAGGTTGGTTCATTAAATTTGTGTTTGTCTTAGCATCTGTTTTTGGTCTTTATTTATGACTTGTCTGAACATCATGCAGAAATTTCGTGTTCATCTGTTGCTAAATGCGGATATGGAATTTTTAGCTCAGAAGAGTGCACCACACCGTGATTTTTACAATGTTAGAAAAGTTGATACACATGTGCATCATTCTGCTTGCATGAACCAGAAGCATCTCCTCTCATTCATCAAGTCAAAGCTAAAAAAAGAACCTGATGAGGTAGATACTTATTCCCTTTATAGTTGTTCGTTTACTGAACTTGCTTTGAATATTTGTTTCAGCATTGTTATTTTTGGTCATGGATTTAAATTGTAAAGAGAAGCCATGGCCATTTGGTTTCTCAACAACAGTTAAATTTTACTTCCTTACTATGCTGCACAACTTAAACTGGGCAGGTTGTCATATTCAGAGATGGAAAATATCTTACACTCAAGGAAGTTTTTGAGAGTTTGGACTTGACAGGGTACGGTTAACCTTGATCGTGTTATAGGTATCTGTCAATTATAGACTCTATCTCTCTGTAACTGACGTGTTTTGCATTTTAGGCATGACCTGAATGTTGACTTATTGGATGTTCATGCGGATAAGAGTACTTTCCATCGATTTGACAAATTCAACTTAAAGTATAATCCATGTGGACAGAGCAGACTTCGTGAGATATTCTTGAAGCAGGACAATCTTATCCAAGGTATGATCACAATGAATGTGAAGCCCTTGATTTCAGTAACTTCATATACACTATTTTCTGCTGGGAAGGATATGCATCTCAAAATCAACTGCATCCTAATGCAACGCAACATATGTTGCACCGTTCTCTTCATCTTATTCTATTCCTTTTGCTCGTGTCTCACAAAGTTGGTTTGATTATTTGTAAAAATTGCAGGGCGGTTTTTAGCAGAAGTAACAAAAGAAGTTTTGTCAGATCTCAAAGCCAGCAAATACCAGGTTTTTTATTTGAACTTTTATATTTACTTTATATGGTCTTGGAAAACGTAAATTATCTGTTCAGGTCTCTCTCTCTCTCTCTCTCTCTCTCTCTCTCTCTCTCTCTCTTACCCTCTCCCCCTCCCTGTGCTAATTTTAGTAAAGTATTTCTCTAAGTAGGTTATCATGTAATGGTATGTTTTGATGAATGCCCATAAACTTCAGGAAATATTGTACTTGTATGAGTTATTTATAAAGAAAGATTGTTAGTAAACTTTTTATATCATTCATCTTTTTTTCAGATGGCAGAGTACAGGATTTCAGTTTATGGAAGAAAACAAAGTGAGTGGGATCAGTTGGCTAGTTGGTTTGTTAACAATGAAATTTATAGTGAGAATGCTGTCTGGTTAATACAGGTATCTAAATATTTCTTATTTTATCTTTTTCTTTACTTTCTTTTTCTGTTCTGTTGTGTGAGTGGTCAACTGTCTGTCTGCCCTGCGGATCTTGTACTATTGATGGCTTTTTTCTTACTGCGCTGGGCTCATATCATTAGATATAGCCTGCGCCTATTTGTGGTTGGAATTTGGCTTATCAATATGCACCTATTTTACATGACCTCACAAGGTTTAGTAATAATCAAAATTTGCAGCTACCACGGTTGTACAATATCTACAAAAAGATGGGAATTGTCACCTCTTTCCAGAATATTTTAGACAATGTGTTCGTGCCACTCTTTGAAGCTACAGTTGATCCAAACTCCCATCCTCAACTACATTTGTTCCTGATGCAGGTTGGTCAATCTTCTGGATACATAGATGCCACTTATCCATTAGAAATACAATTTTAGAGTTGTGCTAGATGGTTTTGTGTGTCGAGAGAATTTCATGATCAAATCCCCTGAAATAACTTAAATGATGGTTTTAGTTGGGTAAAAGACTCTTAAATCAAGAAAATATTATGTTTCCTATGCTTGAATGAACATGCATTTACCCAAATACTCAAAGTGAAGAATTCTACAAAAAAACTGGGTAGAGGTCTGTAGTATCGACAGTCCGTAGTTTTACAACGTAGAAGGTGATAACTTCTAGCAATCATTTACAATAAAGGATGAACCTTCTATACCCTTAAAGTCATCCACCATAAATTTCCAGCCGATGGGAATCTTAATACTTGTAGCTTTACAATAATTATACCAGATGTGTTAACGTGGCAATCCATTTGAAACAGGTGGTGGGTTTTGACATTGTAGATGATGAAAGTAAACCAGAACGCCGTCCAACTAAACATATGCCAACACCATCAGAATGGACTAATGAATTCAATCCTGCATACTCTTATTATGCATATTACTGCTATGCAAACTTGTACACTCTTAATAAGGTTAGCAACTTCATACCCTTTTAAATGAAATCAATGATCAATTATAGTTGGGTGATATTGAAATTGGTTTCGCTCTCTTGTTTTCCTTTGTTTCAGCTGCGTGAATCTAAAGGAATGCAAACAATCAAATTTCGGCCTCACTGTGGAGAGGTTATTGTCTGCAGCCTAAACTCAGGTATTACTCTTTAGTGATGGTTGTGATCTCATGATTGTTATGTCATACAGGCGGGTGATGTTGACCATTTGGCTGCTGGATTCCTTGTATGCCATAATATCTCGCATGGGGTTACTCTTCGGAAAACCCCTGTTTTGCAGTATCTGTATTATCTGGCACAGGTTAGCTCTTGTGACTTGATTCGCTTATTTGTCCATGCCATTTAGTTTCATTTCCAATTTGCTATTGACCTTTGCTTCTGCGTTATATGTGATATCAATACAATTAGTAACCACCTCTAAATGTAGGTTGGATTGGCAATGTCACCTTTGAGCAACAATTCCCTTTTCTTGGATTACCATCGCAACCCCTTTCCTATGTTCTTCCAACGTGGTCTAAATGTCTCACTTTCAAGTGATGATCCTCTCCAAATTCATTTGACAAAAGAACCACTTGTGGAAGAATATAGTGTTGCAGCACAGGTTTGTTGATTTATATCTTTGCCAGTCTTCATAGTCGTGGCCGTGTAATGTGCATCTTATCAAATCAGTGTGATGCAGGTATGGAAGCTCAGTGCTTGTGACCTCTGCGAGATAGCTAGAAATTCTGTCTATCAATCAGGATTTTCACATGTAGCAAAGGTGAGGAAATTTACCAAAGGAAAATTCTGTGTTCCTGAGAAATATGTACCATCCAATTATAACTTAAAAGGCTTTCACCGTGATTAATTCCTTTTTTCTCCTCGTGCAGGCGCATTGGCTTGGTAGCAAGTACTTCCTGAGAGGACCTGAAGGAAACGATATGCAGAAGTCAAACGTGCCCCCTTCGAGGATTGCCTTTAGACATAAGGTAACTGTTTATGGTTAACTTCTCCAAAGTCCGTCCGTCCCTCCCGCTTCCACTTTTTCATGGTGAATGATCCGCTTTTTGCAGACTTGGAAGGAGGAAGTACAGTATATCTTTTCAGGAAAAGCGAGGTTTCCGGAAGAAGTAGATCCATGAAGCAAATGTACCAAAGTGTTGCTTCTTCCTGGCAGTCCGATTCCAATGGAATGACGGTGCTTAGTTAGCGCCGACGTCAAAACTTCCCCAGGCCCTTGTTCAGCTGATTTTGAACCGAAATTGGGCGGTACTAATTTAAGTCGCGCACAAGTTTTGAAGGAAGAAACGTAGGGGAAAGTATTGATCCAGTTTTGTTCTAGTCTGTAGGCGTTGGCTTTCTATAGGCTCCGAGTCCCTGGAAATCATCCTCTGCCACTGTTAACGAAACCTCTACCATCAAGCTTTAAGAAACCAACCCTAATTATATTTGATTGATGTGTTATCGTAATGTTTATGATGTTTGTCTTCCGATTTAGATTCCCATATTTTTGTGTTGCAACGATTGTAAGCTCCGGTGGACGCACAGCCGGTGCCTACAACGGTTGCAAGTAAGTTTTTCAGGGCTCCATGGTCCTTAAATTAGGATCGGATCTATGTGAATGAGGATTCTCTTCGGATCCTTTTTGTGAGGATTAGAGATTCTTAAATCGTGTCTGTTTATCGTACATCGTGCGGTCAGAAATTATTTTAAATACTTTTATTTAAAATTAAATTTGAATAGTACTTAACGAAAATTGACTGCAAAGGGGATCCGGAGAGGATCCTCCTGGCATTTCTCATCAGTGGGAAGAACTAGTCACAAATACAATGTTCAAAACGGTTACATTCGGTGTCAGACCGTCAAACCACCAAATCCTAAGTCACTCTTTCACTCATCCAAATCAGAAAACATTCAAAAACACACAAAAAGGCGAATGACACTTTACTGCAGTGTCAAACAAATAATAGGTCTATGTATTTTAGCGAAAACAATCATTACAACTAATAGTTTAGGTTGCTGACATTATCTTTTGTCAGAAAGAAAATTTAAAAGTCGTTACTATTAACACTTTAAAATTTGAAAAATGCTAAAGAGATTTTCTCAAAGTGAAACTATTAACTTTCATCTACTACACAGTTTAACATTAATTTTTCATGCTAATATTATAAAAAAGTGTACAAAATATTGAGTTGACAATAAATCTATAGAAAATCCTACTGTTAGGAGAATCTCCTTAACATTTCTTTTAAAATTTTAATTATATATTTTTAAAGAGAAAAATAGCTTAAATGTAACATCCCACATCGCCCAGGGGAGTGATCCTTAAATGTATATTCCCATCCCTACCTAGCACGAGGCATTTTGGGAGCTCACTGGCTTCGAGTTTCGTAGGAACTCCGAAGTTAAGCGAGAAGGAGGCTAGAGCACTCCCAGGATGGGTGATCCACTGGGAAGTTGCTCGTGAGTTCCAAAAAACAAAACCGTGAGGAAATGGTAAGCCCAAAGCGGACAATATCGTGCTACGGTGGTGGAGCAGGCCCGGGAAGTGGTCCGCCCCGGGCTGGGATGTGACAAATGGTATCAGAGCCAATCCCTGGCCGGAAGTGTGTCGACGATGACGTCGGGCCCCTAAGGAGGGTGGATTGTAACATCCCACATCGCCCAGGGGAGTGATCCTTAAATGTATATTCCCATCCCTACCTAGCACGAGGCATTTTGGGAGCTCACTGGCTTCGAGTTTCGTAGGAACTCCGAAGTTAAGCGAGAAGGAGGCTAGAGCACTCCCAGGATGGGTGACTTACTGGGAAGTTGCTCGTGAGTTCCAAAAAACAAAACCGTGAGGAAATGGTAAGCCCAAAGCGGACAATATCGTGCTACGGTGGTGGAGCAGGCCCGGGAAGTGGTCCGCCCCGGGCTGGGATGTGACAAATGGTATCAGAGCCAATCCCTGGCCGGAAGTGTGTCGACGATGACGTCGGGCCCCTAAGGAGGGTGGATTGTAACATCCCACATCGCCCAGGGGAGTGATCCTTAAATGTATATTCACATCCCTACCTAGCACGAGGCCTTTTGGGAGCTCACTGGCTTCGGGTTCCGTAAGAACTTCGAAGTTAAGCGAGAAGGAGGCTAGGTCACTCAGTGGATGGGTGACCCACTGGGAAGTTGCTTGTGAGTTCCCAAAAACAAAACCGTGAGGAAATGGTAAGCCCAAAGCGGACAATATCGTGCTACGGTGGTGGAGCAGGCCCGGGAAGTGATCCGCCCCGGGCTGGGATGTGACATGAAAAGTATACAATTTTTGGAGTAGCAACGTATTTACCCATAAAAATTGTGTTTCTATTGTGCCCCAAACTTTTTATTAAGGGCAATATTGTAAACTCATCTTCTAGGGATAATACTTAGAGGTTAAGGGAAAACTGTTATAGCACGTTTACTAATCCGTAATCAAATTGAGAGGAATTGAATTGAGTAGGAATTAGATTGAGGAAGAATTGAAATGAGGTGGAATCAGAATCAGATCCCAAAAACAAAACCATGAGGAAATGTTAAGCCCAAAGCGGACAATATCGTGCTACGGTGGTGGAGCAGGCCCGGGAAGTGATCCGCCCCGGGCTGGGATGTGACATGAAAAGTATACAATTTTTGGAGTAGCAACATATTTACCCATAAAAATTGTGTTTCTATTGTGCCCCAAACTTTTTATTAAGGGCAATATTGTAAACTCATCTTCTAGGGATAATACTTAGAGGTTAAGGGAAAACTGTTATAGCACGTTTACTAATCCGTAATCAAATTGAGAGGAATTGAATTGAGTAGGAATTGAAATGAGGTGGAATCAGAATCAGATTCCTGTCGAAGTTGTTTACTAAAACTGTACAAAATCGGAATACAATTCTATAAAGCTGTTTACTAATTCAGCAGAATCGGAATATAAACCAATATGATTACTAAAATGCCCTTGTCTCAAATCAAATATTTTATATACTTTTTTTTTTATAAAATTTGATATAGTATATAATAGTAAGAAAAAATTAAATTGCTTTTTTATTTCATAGACATACTAAAATGATTTTGTTTATTTTTTTATAAATCTAATTATTGACTTTAATATCTAAATTTTCTCGCTCAAGTTGTAGTTTTTTCTCTTCGACATATGTATGGAGTTGTGCATAATGTGAATGAGCATAAAATTATGCTTAATGAGCTAGAAGGATATGGAAAGAAATTGTTAGGAGTTGGGTGAAAAGAAAAATAAGTCTAGGGTTAAAAGGATAATCTTGGAAATAATGAAAGTGAGTGAGGGCATAAAGGGAAAAAAATTATCATTCCGATTGCTTGGGCAATCCGGAATCCAAATACCTTGTATATGTTGGGAATCCAAATCCTCCAATTTCAGGAATTGGATTCCATTTTTTGTGTGGGCCCCATGCACTTTTGATTCCTCCCAATTTTAGTAAACACATGTATAATCCGTAATCGGAATCGAATTCCTTATTCTCATTCCGATTACGGGTTAGTAAACGTGCTATTAGTTTGTTATGATAAGATTTCTCTTAGTTGGAAAGTTGTTATGACATAGTTAGCCTACACAATTTGTATATATACTAAAATTGTAACTTTATTCATTTGTGAAATGAAAACATATTTTCCTAATATGGTATCACCCGCCGACATCTCAAGACTTCTCTCTCTTCAATCCAAAATTTCCCGCTTCTATTTGCGTGCTTCTCTCTATGCTTTCTTGCATATTGATCGTCTTCGATCTTGATCGTCTCTGAGTTCTTCTCCTCTCTGTCTTTCTCACCAGCCTCTCCTTCATCGGCATCGGATTCTCATGTTCTTCCTCTGACTGCATCCTCAAACCCTAATTCTTCAAACTCTGCTTCAATTACAATTCAGAACATCAACTCTATGGTTTTGATTAAGCTCACCACTACCAATTACATAATATGGAGTGCTCTCTTTGCTTCAATTTTTCGTCAATATAATCTCACAGGTTTGATTGATGGCTCTTTGTCGGTGCCATATTACTAATTCTTCAGTAAATCGCATTCTTAATCTGGCGTATGTTGCTTGGTTTGATAATGATCAAAACATTCTCATCTGGATCAACTAACTCTCTCTGAATCCCTAATTCCCTATATTATTAAAGTTTCCTCAGCTCAAGAACTATAGGCCAAATTGGAGTTGCGTCTTACCGCCTCATCACACTCTCAAATCCACAAACTCCAATCTCGCCTTTGCAGTCTCACCAAAGGCGATCTCAATGTTGCTCAATATCTACAATGCACTGAGGAAATCGCTGATGCTCTTGCCAATACTGGTGCTCCATTTGAAGATTCTAAATTAATCTATGTGATTCTTCATGGCTTACCTCCAAAATTTGACTCTTTTATGGATGCAATTCAATTTTGCCTTGGTTCCACAACAATTGATGAGTTACATGGTTTGCTTCTCAGTAAAGAGATCCAACTGAATAATCGCAAGCAAAGTGCACCAGTGTCATCCTTTCATGCCTACAACACCTCCACTAGTATTTTTCCTCTGCCTGTTCACTTTACCTCTCAAGGATATGTTACTCAAAACTCATCTTCTTTCAACACTCCAAGCCGTGGAATGGATCAAAATTTCAATCGAGGTAACCACAACAATCGTGGAAATTTCAGGCTAAATAATAATCAAAGGTTCAATAATTTCAATCGAGGCAACAATCAGCGTTACAATCGTGGAGCTCGGTCTAATTTTTCATCCAATAAGAAACTCTCTTGTCAAATATGTTGTCAACTTGACCATGAAGCTTGTGATTGTCCTCATCGTATGGATCCTCACTATAATGGCAAGTCATCTCAATCGGCATTGGTTGCCAGCACCTCTAATCTTTCTCCTACATGGATTATTGACTCCGGTGACCAACAATTATGCCACTCTCTAGAATCCTAAAGCTTACACAGGCCATGAACAAGTGTACATTGGTGATGGTAAAGGTTTGCCTATCACTCACTCTGGTTCTTTTTCTATTAACAATTGACATAGCAATTTTGCACTCTAGAATGTGTTATATATGCCTGATTTGAAACATAATCTACTCTCTGCAAATCAATTTTTAATTGATAATCACTGCTCCATGCATCTTTATCCTTCTCACTTCACTGTGAATGATCTTTCTTTGGGGATAATGCGTTTTAAAGGTCATGTCCAACATGGTTTCTATCCATTTCATCACTCTTCTCAAATTGTTGACAAGCAGATTGCACTCACTGCTACCACAAAAGCTTTAAGGAACCTTTGTTATAGACGATTGGGTCACCCTTAGTCAAGATTATCAATAAACTAGTTTCTCATTCTTGTATCTTAGTTTTACAGAATACAAATAAATCCTTTTGCTCAGATTGTGCATTAGGAAAATGTTCTAGACTACCATTTGTATCCCCTACATGTACCACAAGGGAATCACTAGAACTCATCCATACAGATGTTTGGGGACCCTCACCTATAGTGTCTCAAGATGGTTTCGGTAGTATGTCATATTTGTGGATGATTTTACCAAATATTGTTGGTTTTATCCTCTGAGATATAAGTCTGATGTACTATCCATCTTCATGCAATATGTTGATGCACAAAATCGGAGGTCTTAGAACAACGTAAATCCGATCATGAATCTGCAAGAAATGTAAATAACACAAGATGTATTGTGGTTCACCCCAAGGTTTGGGCTACGTCTACACTGATATTGTATTTATCTGAGAAGTGAGGGAAAGAGATTCAGAGCCTATGAGGGAGAGAGTTTCTGAGGGTGAGAGGGCCTAGGAATTGGCCTCCCCTAATTGTGAGGGTGATGGGTCATTTTATAGAATAAAGACTCCTCACTTATTACATATTTGCCCCTTCCTTTATTACATAATTACATTTAAGTCCCTCGAGTATTTATACAAGGTCTAAATACGAGGCCCTAAATATGGTATAAACAGTAGTTCCTCAAGTCTTCAGCCAAAAGAGTCTTTTGGCTGGAGACTTGAAATTCAGTCCATGTGTGGGCCGAAGTAATTAGATGTTGTTTTGAACTGATGCTCAATATGAGGCGGTGCTCAATCTAGAATGATGCTCAACTAAAAGTAGCACACGCTGCGAGGCTGCTCGGTTCGTGGCTTATGTTGCCTTGGTTGGCTCGGCCTGTGGTGTTTGAAGGTGAGGGAGTCACTTTTATAGAATAAGGGCTCACTCTTCAATACATGGATGATGTGCTATAGTTGATGTTCTCTAATGATGGTGAGGGAGTCCCTTTTATAGAATAAGGGCTCGCTTCTCAATACATAAATGATGGGCTATGAGTGATGCTCGCGGAGAGACGGTTGCTTAGCTGGCGGCGATGCTCTCTAACGAAGGTGAGGGAGTCCCTTTTATAAAATAAGGGATCGCTCCTCAGTACATGAATAATGGGTTAGGAGTGATGCTCGTGGCGAGGCGGTTGCTCAGCTGGCGGCGGTGCTCTCTAACGAATGTGAGAGAGTTCCTTTTATAGAATAAAGGCTCGCTCCTCAGTACATAGATAATGGGCTAAGTCCCCCAAGTATTTTCCATGAGGCCCAGTTGAGGCCCAATATATGGTACATAATGTAGTCCCTCAAGTCTTCGGTCAATAGAGTCTGTTGGCTAGAGACTTCAAATTGAATCCATGTATGGGCCGAAGTGGCGGTTGTTCGGAGGCAGTATTTGTATACCTTGCACTGAAGCTTTGTAGGTGAAGCTTTGAAGCTAGGGCTCTGTAAATGATGCTTTTGAAGCTAGAGCTCTGTAAATGAAGCTTTTGAAGCTGATTAACATGAGTGATGCTCATGAATGTTTATGTTGATTGACATGAGTGATGCTCATGGATATTGTCATGAGTGATGCTCATGAATGTTGACATGAATGATGGTCATGAATGTTTATGTATGATTGTCATGAGTGATGCTCATGAATGTTTATGTATGAATGACATGAGTAATGCTCATGTATAATTTGGAGTACTGGGTGTACTTTTGATCACCTGGTTGGTGGCATGAAGGAGAGTACGGGTTGTACATTTCATCACCTGGTTGGTGGCATGAATGGCTAGTTGCCAAATGATATTAGAGTACGGGTTGTACATTTCATCACCTGGTTGGTGGTAATAGCGGCAGGTTGCCGAATAATTTTAGAGTACTGGGCGTACTTTTGATCACCTGGTTGGTGGTAATAGCGGCGGGTTGCCGAATAATTTGTGGTCCTGGACGTACTTTTGGTCACCTAGTTGGTGCTATTTTGGGCTTATGGGTCTTCGCCCTTCATATAACATTCCAGCCCATTACTTTGGGCTTGCCCTTTTTTTTTTTTTTTTTTTTTTTTTTACCCTCTGATGGGGTTATACAGATATCTCTGAAAGGTACGAAAAATAAATTACATCACTCAAAAATAAGAAAAATAAATTACACCATTCTGGTGGGGTGTTTATTCCTTACTTTTGCAGTGTTTGTGTTTATTCCTTACTTTTGCTTTTCTCTTTTCCGCCGCACCTTTCTTTTGCTTTTGTGTTTTCTCTGCAACTTTGAAGCTTGCCTCACTTGAAATGACGAATGGGGGTGACAGCTTGCAACTCCCTCTTTTGCTTTTGTCGTTCTCTTTTCACTTTCTCAAAAAATAATTTCACATGGCATTATCCTTTTGCTTTCTCACATCCATGAAACCGCGAGCACAACTTTCTCCTTTTGCTTTCTTTAATTTTTCAATTAACCATTTTCCCCTCACACAGTCCATTTCCAGATCTCTACTTTCATCATTGGTTTTTCTTGATTGATGTTCCTCTGCAGATTTTGAGCTTGAGATCCACCGAGCACATGGAGGGCCATCACACGGTCACTAGGCTGACCCACCTTGACCAGAGCCCACGTCAGCAGCAGCGCGCGGGTCGGCGAGTGAGAGTGAGAAAAGCAAATCTGATTGCTCTCCTAGAATGTACCGATCATTTAGATTTGAGGTCTCATCTGCATCTAAGATGGAGGAAGTCAAGCTAGCAATTTTGTAGCAATTACACAGCCCTGTTGATGCTTCACTGCTGCTGTTGCTCTTGGCAACAGCCATACCAATATCCCGTTCCTCAACCATGCTGAAGAAGCTACAAAGCATATCGGAGAGCGCGAGGTAGAAGACAAGCTTGAAAGAGAACTTGCGAAGCTCTTTGAAGAGGACATAGCAGAGAATGATGAAACCCGACCTAACGAACGATAGGTTCGCCGCTTCGACGTTTACTGCCATCAAGAAGTGGTAATCGTACGTCGTCAGACCTCTGGCGACTTGCCCCGTCGTCGCCATTTTCTTCACCCACTCTTTTTCGTCGAGGCTGATCTTCGGGAATCCTGAGCCTCTGACTTTGTTGACGCACTTTCCTTTGCTGCAAGCCTCTGACCTTGTCAGCCACGGGCATCCGCTTCGACAACCCACGAGAGAAGCAGCTCAGGCTGTGGGAGCGCCGACGAGGCGACTTCAGATTAACCGTAACTGAGTCTTCCGGCTTGAGCCAGTGGATGATGAACCAGTGAGAAAGTGGTATCTGTGTCCAGATCTGATGATGCACATGCAGCAGCAGAACCCGGAATTTTCCCTAGTGGAGACAAATCCACCATTGGCGGCGCGGCATCACAGAGGTTTTTGGAGGGGACAAGACCTCGAGCACATACGATCTGGTTGAGCAGATGCATTACTTGTACATGAGTGTGGTGAAGGCAAGAGATCTTCTAACCATGGATGTTATAGGAAGCCTTGATCCTTATGTGAAGGTGAAGCTTGGCAACTACAAAGGGGTGACCAAGCATGTCCAGATCTTCATGGTTTGAAGCAGCCAGTTCGAAACGAAATTGGTGGTCGGCGGTCGAGTGCAGGAGGCAGTACTTCGAGGCTGCTTTGTTAAATCCAATCGAGATCCTCCTGGGTTCTGGATGATGTCGATTTGGTTTTGGAGATGGGAAATGGAAGCTACGAGCTTATGCTTGCCATTGAAAGTGGGAAATTGGATAGCTCTTGCTCTGTCTTCGAAATAACGTGGCAAAGCCATTCCTCCTCCTTCTTCATCTTCTCTTTCTTTTGCCGGAGAAGATGATGGGTTTGCTTCTACTTGCTTATCCATTCACAAATTCCAACCAAAGCCTCTCTCTGTTTTTACCCCTAGAACTGAGTATATTGTTTAGAGAGAGATAGAGAGAGTGAGGAGAAAGAATGAGTCAGAGACATGAAAAGACGCGGTGGTAGCTGTGTTGTTGAGATAGAGATGGGAAATAGGTTTTTGGATGGTTTCTTAAAACTGCACAGAGTCTGCGAAGCTTTTCTGGAAAAGCCCCAAAGAGTGAGGTTTTCTGGGTTCTTAGGTTTCTGCAGTTTCACGGTGGTTAGATGAAAAAAATGAAAAAGAACCGACATAGTTTTTTGTGTCGATTCCCACAGACGGCGCCAAATGTTGATGCACAAAACCGGAGGTATTGGAACAACGTAAATCTGACCGTGAATCTGCAAGAAATGTAAATAACACAAGATGTATCGTGGTTCACCCCAAGGTTTGGGCTACGTCCACACTGATATTGTATTTATCTGAGAAGTGAGGGAGAGAGATTCAGAGCCTTTGAGGGAGAGAGTTTCTGAGGGTGAGAGGGCCTAGGAATTGGCATTCCCTAATTGTGAGGGTGAGGGTCCTTTTATAGAATAAGGACTCCTCACTTATTACATATTTGCCCATTCCTTTATTACATAATTACATTTAAGTCCCTCGAGTATTTATACGAGGTCTAAATACGAGGCCCTAAATATGGTATAAACACAATATAAATCTCTAATTGAAAATATTTTGTGCACAAAGATTATTGCTTTGAGATCTGACTCTGGTGGTGAATTCATGAGCACTCTATTTTCTAATTTATTGGCAAAACATGGTATCCAACATCAGCTATCTTGTCCACACACCTCGGAACAAAATGGGTGTGCAGAACGTAAACACATGCATCTTGTGGAAACTGCATAGACCTTTTTGGTAGCATCTAAAGTTCCTTACCTATATTAGGTTGAATCATTTGTAACTGCCACCTATCTTATTAACAGGTTGTCTACTTTTTCTCGATGTTCACCTTGGGAGTCTCTCTTCAAGAAAGTGCCAAATTATGACATACTGAAAGTCTTTGGCTGCCTATGTTTCCCATGGTTGAAGCCTTATACCTCATCTAAGTTGGATCCTAATAGTGTTTTCTTGGGTTATAGTCTCAACCATAAGGGGTACAAATGTCTTGATCCCATCACAAGGTGAATTTATATCTCCTGGCATATGTTATTTGATGAGTACACCTTTTTATTCCATTAACTTCACCATTATTCCCCTATTTCCCAACCTCATTCTCCCATCCCATCTTTTGCCATACCATCAACCTTAACCTTTACCTTTATTCCTACCATATCTCCACCACCTATATTATCTGCAGCATCCTCACTCTTGTCTCAATCTGAACCTCAACCCAATCCTACTTCCCCACTTATACCTTCATCAGATTCTTTACCTAGTGATCATTCCCCACCACGACTTAACATCCATCCTATGCAAACCCAATCTAAGTTTGGTATATACAAGCTTAAAGCTCTCACTGCAACTAAGCATCCCCTACCCTCTCATTTGTCACCAAATTACATTCCCACAACCTATCTACAAGCATCCAAACATCCATATTGGCATCATGGAATACATGAGGAATTTAATGCTCTCCTTAATACTGGCATGTGGTTACTTGTTCCTTAACATTCCTATCAGAACATTGTAGGATGAAAATGGGTTTTCTGGATCAAACAAAAACCTGATGGATTTATAGATCGATACAAGGCACGTCTTGTTGCTAAAGGCTTTCACCAACAAGAAGGTCTTGATTACATTGAAACTTTTAGCCCTATGGCTAAACATGTGACAATCCAAATCTTACTTACTGTGACTGCTCAATTTGACTGGTTTTTGAACCAACTCGATGTCAGCTATGCATTCTTACACAACATTTTCTTTGAATCTATTTTTATACAACAGCCTCCTGGATTTGAAGACTCTACCAAACCAAATCATGTGTGTCAGCTCCATAAATCCTTATATGGCCTGAAACAGGCTCCCTGAGCGTGGTATGATAAGTTACATGCTGCACTTCATTATCTCGGATTTGTTGGCTCTCAAAATGATCACTCCCTCTTATGAAAAATGATCATTCCTTGATTTTCATTTTGGTTTATGTGGCCGATATTATGGTCACTGGTCTTTTCTCTGCAGCTTGTCAAAATGTGATCAAACAACTCAGTACTATGTTTCCTATTAAAGATCTTGGAGCTTTGCACTATTTTCTTGGCATTGAGGTCAAACGGTTGTGGAACCAAAAATATTCACCAGGCGACACGTGGACTTTTGAACGAAAGAGGACAAAAATACCCTTGAGGCATACCGGGATTCCTACGCGCAAATAGTGGGTAATCATCCTCAACCAATTCAAAAATGCTCCAGAAGAGGTAACCAATTCCAAATTATCTTATTATAGGTAATTATTTCCAAAACTTAATTTCCCTAATATATTATTTAGTTAATTAATTATCTAAATAATATATTCTTCCCATATCTCCTAAAATCATCCCTTAATTACCAATTTGAAACATCCACTCAAACCTAAAAAATGGCATAGGGCCGGCTACCCCATTCGAAATCTATTCCATCACCTTTTTTTCTACCTTTTCCACCTTTCTTTCCCTTTTAAATTAGCCAATCAATACCATAAATAATAAAATATCTCCTTTCATATTTAATTAGCCAATTAATTGGCTAATTAAACCAAAAATAAAACCCAAAACTCCCATCTAGGAGCCGGCCACATTCCCTCTCTTTTTCCTTATCTTTTCATATTTCCTCCACTTCATTAGCCAAATAATGATAACCATTCAATTTAGTAACTTCCCATTTATTTCTATTGTATTTTATTAGCCAATAAAGTGGCTAATAAAACCAAAAAATTCACCCAAAAGCACACAAAGGGGCCGGCCCTTTTCTTGAAAATGTGGACCAATTTGGTCCTATAAATAGTCACCCATTTCTACCAAAACACTCTAAACACTATTTCTCTCTAAATTTCTAACTTTGGCATCGGAGGTTCTTCGGCCAAAGCCCCCCCCATTCATCGTGGGCGCGTGAGGCTTTTGGCCTTAACCTAAGGTGCTAGTTGTTTTGTAGGTGCAAAATCGTCCAAGATCGAAGAGGAGAAAATTTGCATCCACAACGGTCTTCTACCGGAATTTTCCTATCTCAAACTAAATACATTTTGAATCTGTTAACTAAAGCCAAAATGGTTGGAGTTAAACCTTGTAGCATACCACTCAGCACCACCAATATTGATCATGACTCTTATCTTCTTGAGAATACTTTTGAATATCAATCTTTGGTTAGTGATCTCCAATACCTAACCTGGACACACCTAGATCTCAGTTTTGCTGTCAATCATGTGTGTCAATTCATGCATGCTCCCAAAGTTTCTCATTTCCAAGCTGTTAAGAGAATACTTAGGTATCTCAAAGGAACAATTGATCTTGGCCTCTGGTTTTCTAAATGTTCCTCACCACCTTATATCACGACTTTCTCAGATGCTGATTAGGTCGGTTGTGCTTTGGATAGGCGATCTACTAGGGGTTATTGCATCTTTCTGGGCAATTCCATTATCAGTTGGAGTGCTAAAAAGCAACCAACTGTAGCTTGTTCTTTAACAGAGGCCGAGTATCGGTCCCTTGCAAACACTGCCTTTGAAATCACCTGGATTTGTAAACTGCTTACTAATATAGGCTATCGTCTGCCTTGTTCTCCTCAACTTTGGTGTGACAATGTCTCTACTATATCTTTGCCAAGAATCCTATCTTTCATGCTTGGACGAAACATGTGGAGATCGACTATCATTACATTCGGGAAAAGGTCTTGGCCAAACAAGTCTCCTTTCACTTCATATGCACCCAAGATCAAGTGGCTAATATGTACCAAATCTCTGTCTAAGTCCAGATTTATGCTTCTTTGAGACAAACTTCAACTTCGAGTTCCCCAGTTTCATTTGAGGGAGGATATTAAGGGTAATATTGTAAACTCATCTTCTAGGGATAATATTTGGAGGTTAAGGAAAACTGTTAGTAAGTTGTTATGACATGGTTAGCCTACACAACTTGTATATACTAAAAGCGTAACTTTATTCATTTGTGAAATGAAAACATATTTTCCTAATACATTTCACCAGCTATTTAATATTTGGCAAACCATCTCCCAAAGGGCCAAAACCCTTCACTCCACCTCTCTCTCTCTCTCTCTCTCTCTCTCTCTCCGTCCCCAAATTCCCTCCCGCCGCTTCGTTATCTCTAAAACCTTCACCACCACGCCGCCGCCTGGTGGTGCTTCTCCGATCACCCGAATTACAAAACCGTAGAACTTCCCCAGCAGCCGAAATGGAGGCCACCGCGGCTTCGGACCTCTCCGACGGACCAGTCCTCAGCCTCATTAACAAGCGCATCCGAGCCCTCCGCAAAAAGCAGAACCGCATAATCCAGATGGAGGAGTCTCTTGCCCAAGGCAAGGTCCTCAACAAGGAGCAGGAGGGCGTCCTCAAATCCAAGCCCGGCGTCTTTGCCCTAATCGAAGAGCTCGAGAAGCTTCGACAGCCTCTCGCTGATGCCGTCGCCGAAGAGCAAAGCCTCGCCGTGCAGCGCCATCAGGTCTCCGCCCCTACCCCGCCTATCTCCGATGATAAGCCCAATGTCCTCCAGCCCAGTGAATCGGACGACCGCCAAGCTGCCGCCGTCGAGGAGCTTCTGAATCTGCTCTACTTTGGGTCCTTGTTCGACGTGAAGTCGCAGAGTGACTTCACCCGGATTATTCTAACCAGGACCCACGAGAGAGAATGCTGCTTGACCTACGATACCATCACTGACGATGACACTGAGATGCTCGCCCCGAGGGACTTGGATTTGATTTCGTCTCTCGGTGGATTTTTGATCTCGCGGCCCGGCGATTCCAGCTTGTCGCATAAGAATGCGTTGCAGCAATGCCTCGAACACGCCAAGCGTTGGCTCGCGAAGTCGGAGCAACCCATTGAGCCGAATTCCAATGTGACATGTAAAGTTTCTATCTTTTTGTGAAATGTTTAGTTTGTTTTTGTAAATGATTGAAATTCTGTTTTCTATGTGGCTTCTTCGTTGACATCAATGGTTTAATTTGTGTGCAGATGCGGGCTTGAGAGAGAGGCTCAGTAAGATTATGGCTTCGGACTACTTTACCACAACGCCGCAAATGAAAGAAGTTTCGGCCGCAGCAGCTGCAGGGAACTATGCTCCATTTCAGGTGCCGGTACATGAGTCTATCTCGCCTGTCCAGGTGCCTGTCCAGCTGGATTTCCAGCAGAAGGTATTATGGATTTAATTGTAAATTTTTGTCATTAGTGATATGCTTTGAGTTGTTCTATTAACAATTTGGGTGCTTAATTCATTATGATGTTTTTGGTGTTTTGATTGTGAGGCATATGATTTGTATTATTGTGGTGTTTCTTATGAGATATTGTTTTATATTTTTCTGAGTTGCTCTTGGTGTTTATGATAAAAAGTAAAAGTAAAGACTATTTCAGCATCTCTGCTTATTACTGCACAGAAATAGTTGACGTTGAAGCAAGCAGAGACAGTCTCCAAAATGGTGGATTTGGGTTGGTTACATGGCAAGCTATTGAATCTGGCAGTCAAAACGCCTAAATATAGATGCATGTTAGGTGGACAATGTAGCATGAGTACCGAACTATCTTTTATTTTGAAAGTTTTAAGAACTGTTGGCTTTGTCTTTTCTTATTCGTGCTACTGCTTCTCTTGTGGGTGATGCCAACCTTGAACTGTAAGATGTAGTGATCTGATTCAACTCTTTTACTCTCAGGTGTAGTAATAACTTTCACAAGTTTAAAAAGGGTTTAATTTGACTGGAAACTGGAAGTCGGTATTAACAGTCTTATGAAGGAATGAGTTGTTGGCTACTACCTACCCTTCCAGACGCGAGTTAAGGGTTTAGGGAAACTACGAAATAGTGAATGATGCTTTTTATTTAAACTGACCAACATGAATTAGAATAGAAGAGATTGGTATTTGGTGCTACACGAAACTAAGATTTTTTGAACCACAAGCATAATTAGGTCTCACAAAGATTTTGTTTTATCTATTGGAAATCAGAAGTTTTTATTCTTGCTGTGTATTTCTGTATGGGAATATGTGCCCTCGCCTCCCCAACAATGATCCGTGAAATTTTTATGGGCTTCTTGTATGTAGGACAAGAATCACAATTATTCTTACCACCATGCCTAATAATTATTAGAATCTTTCAACATGCACGGTTGTATTTGGTTTGAGATTAATACGAGTCTTTTTTTTGGTTATTAATGCAAATGAAAACATCATTATCTCCTTCACAGATGAACTATGCATGGTAAAGTCTTTTCTCTATTTTCTTTTGCTGTTTGCAAGAACATTTGATATTATGCATCTAAAATGAGTGCTCTTAAAGGATAATCCTAATCTATTTCTTGCCCCCTTACTGCATATTTCCCAAATCCATGAACCCTAGTTTTTATTTGAATGCAACTTCGGACTTTGTGAAGGAGGTATTTGAACTCATCCACTTTTACTAGTTGTTGGGAACAGTGCATTGAAGAATAATTCAGAATCCGAATAAGTTCAGTCCAGGGGACAAAATTAATAGTAAATGCTATTTTCTTTGTATGGATAATTTATGCTTGCCTACTTTGGAGGCCACGTGACTGACATTCTTGAATTGCTATGCAACAACTAAAACTTTGATTAGGCAATGGTTAAAGAGGTACTGTGTCTCCTTCTGGCTGTGTAGTATTTTACTCTCTTTACTTCTTAAGGTCAGAAGTAGAAAAGTGGTTGTGGTTGTTAATTTATAAATAAAGAATATAAAGAAACATCTGTTTTAGCATCAGCCTTCTTTGCATGTGCGGGGTGATGTAAACAAGTGCATTGTGATCAATCTAAATATTGGATTCAAGATTATCTAATGCATGTCTACCTTTCTCTTTCTTATTATATCTCTAGGTATACTAAAGCTCTCTTTTATTTTTTCAAAGTTTCTATTAGGTATGGTAATTTTGGGGCTTTCTTTTCCTTTTTTTTATTGGTTTACCCGAGTGTGGATGATAAACAAGTGAGAATGCAACTTTTACTAGTTTCCTTTTGACAATACATTTGGCGTCGTTTTCTTTATTTCAAGTTCATTGCTGTGCTGTTTTCTGGTCACACTCCTCCTCATCTTACTAGCACTAGCATCCATCCCTATATGGGCTGTTAACAGTTGCACTCCGTCCCATCTTTCAGTAACCCCCTTTCTCAACTTCTGCTATCTTTGTGCGTGCTTTACACCATATTTGTTTGAAGTTGTTAGGAACAAGAAATTGTTAGCATGAAATCTTCAAACTTAATGAAAGTTGTTTAATCAACTATAAGTGTAAAATGATTATTTGATTTTGTTCCAGTTATTGTTGACTGAGTAATAGATTTTGGTCAAGCAATACGCATTGAATTTTCTTTAAATGCTCTGTAGGTTGAAGACACTGCAAATTTTCAAGGACATGATACAGGTGATAGCCAATCGAGTCATACAGAGGAACTTCAGAAGGTGCTCTCAGCATAGCATTCGACAGTTGGTTCTTCTTATTTTAGCATTTTACAGGCAATTTTTTTTGGAATTTGCATCTAGTTTATTGAATGTGGGAGGTTCTTTCTTTGCAGGATGAAGTAGTGACAGAAAATCAGTCGGAGGCTGTCTCAGCTCAACAAGAAAAGGTTCAGCTAGAAACAGAAGCAGACTACAACCAGAGAGATGTAGAATTCGAGCAACAGCATGCTTCTCGCAGACCATACCAAAACCAAAGAGGTGGTCGTGGGGGAGGTGGCCGTAGAGGTTACACTAATGGCCGTGGAGGTCGAGGCAATGGCAGAGGAGGTGGTTCCTTCCAGAATGGTCGCAACCAGTATTACGACCAGCCTGGAAATTATTATCCAAGACCCTACTATAACAATAGGGGAAGGGGTGGTAGGGGTGGCGGGTCCTCATACAACCACCAAGATGCAGCTCAAGAGGGTCATGCCTCGGCCAACGTTGGAGTTGCTTCATAATGGTACCTTCAGTCTCTGTAGAATGTTTCTTGCTAGTTTTTGTATGGGGCAGTGGGGTGGAGACGTTTGCCGCATTGCATGAAACATGGTTTTTCGATGTGGGCGGTTGACGGACTCACCATCTGGGATGGTTTTTGGTCGTCTGTCGTTCAGTTAATGTGTTTTGTGTTGGAAAACATCCAAAGATATAAGATGTTGAAGTATTTTTGGGACATTGTTTGACTTAATTTAACCCCGGTGCGGCGGTGCCTGATGCCTGATGATTAAATTTCTTCGTCCGACTACAATTTATTGTACTTATTGATGGAAATGGTTCGTGTTTGGGTTTACTTATCCGTGTTGAGTCTCCACCCTCAAATCTGTATACAAATAATTTACAGTTGCTCATACTATTTGTCAGAGAAATTAAAGTTGTTATTTTTTATTTGATTAGTTGAACGGTTTGTGCTGTTTTGAACAAATGAAAATATAAGGGTTTTTTAGTTAAAATAGTTTATGAGATTGATATAATTTTTTACTTTGGTCTTGAGATTTAAAATTGGTATAATTGGTTTTTGAGTTCGTCCATTATCAATTATTTTCGTTCTTTTGTGAAAAATTTCCGTTAGATCATAATAAAATGACAAAAATGCTCTCAAATTTAATCAAAACATTTTGGCATATTATTTATTAAATTGAGGATTTTTTTTGTCATTTTTGTCTTTATTTAATAGAAATTCTTCATGGAAGGAGATGGTGGAATAACTCATTGACCATTAATATTTATTTCAAATCTCATATACCAAACTGAAGAGTTATGTCAATCTCGGAGACTAATTTTGGCTAAAATATCTAGATATAATTGTATATAAAATATATCTGTTTGGTATATCGAATTTCTTTTTTGGAAAAATTATAGATAAAATATACTTTTAATACTTAATTTCATATTTAAACAATACTTTTTAAACATTTCAATGAGAGATAAAAATTAATACATGTGAAAGATGATATCATTTACTTTTTTTTTCCTCTAAAGTGTAAGTTACAAAAATACCCTTTATCTTTTGCATTTTTTCACACTTCTTTCTCTTGTTCCCTTATCTTTTTACTTTCTCATGCTCCCTCTGTCTCTCTTTCTTTTTTTCTTTTTTCGAATCTCTCTCTCTTTTTCTCTCTCCCTTCCCTTTTCCCATTTCATCATCAAACAAACAACAAATATTGATCCATACACCAATAAAATCTTAAGTTATACATATGCCTGATCAAGAAAACACAGTACGATGAAGCACAAACCATTCTTCACAATTTGTCACAAGATCATCTTCAAGAATTTAACGAGCCCAAGTAAAAAATTTGATATGAGGAAATGTTGCAGGAGCTAGCTAGACCAATGTTAACTTGTAAGTTTGTCTACCAACTCTTTATATTTAAATATAAAAAATAAAAAAACTTTTCTCGAGGAGCTTGACCACTTGGTGAAGCACTGAAATCCTCTATGGTAAAGGAGACTTCCCATATTTGAAGAGATTTCTTCATTTAGAAATGAGTTAGTTTGTTAATTTTGTAGAGATTTATAGATGTTGAAATGGATCTTAATTTGAATTCTACTATAAGTTAGAAGGTCAGTACCAAAATAGCTTATATTTGTACAAGAACAACAGCATTGAAATTCATTTTTCTTTACTTCGATTAAATTATGGTAACAAAATAGGGTGACATTTTGTAGTTCTGAACTAACATATATAGTTTTATTTCGTTAATTTAAACAAAAGCATGCTTATTTTCTAGTTACTGAGCTTAAAGTATCACTATAATTTATGTTTTGTTTCTTCTGCTTATTTGCTTTCAGGTTCAATATCTACAGATGAAACAAATAAAGATTTGTATGCGAGGATTAGTGAAATAGTTGTATTGTAATTTTGTTGTATTTTCGTTGGGTTGTATAGGGAGCTGAGTTTGTAAATGAATCTATTAAATGTGTTTCTTTTGGTCTGCAAAAATGGTTGAAGACGGGTTTAATTGATTCTGCAAAAAATAATCGAGGATGGGTTAAACTGATTCTGCAAAAATGGTCGATGACGGGTTGAACTGATTTTGCAGGTGAGTTGAACTAATTCTACAAAAATAGTCGATGACGGGTTGAACTAATTCTTCAAAAATGGTCGAGCACGAGTTAAACTGATTCTGCAAAAATGATCGATGACGAATTGAACTGATTTTGCAAAAATGGTCGAGGATAGGTTGAATGATTATGCAAAAATGGTTAACGATGAGTTTAACTAATTCTGTAAAATGGTTGAGGACAGGATGAACTGATTCTGCAAAAATAGTTGAGGACGGGTTGAACTGATTCTGCAAAAATAGTCGATGACGAGTTGAACTAATTCTGCAAAATGATCGAGAACGGGTTGAACTAATTCTACAAAAATAGTCGATGATGAGTTGAACTGATTTTGCATATAGTTTCAGAACTGATTCTATAGAAATAGTCGATGATAGGTTATGCTTATGATATATATTAATTTTGTTGGAGTTGTGAGGGCTGAGTTCTATTAACAGCCCTAAAGATTTAGGGGTATGGTTGGTATTCTAAAACATTGTTTTCATGTTTTTGGGCTGGACTTTAGTTGTTTTTTTTTTTTTATGTTTTTGTCTCTTCTTGACATGTTTAAAAACTAGTGGGGTTACTTGAAATATAGTAAAAGTTTTTGTCTCTGTATATAAAACTCTATTTTTTTTCTTCTTCTTATTTTTCTTTCTTTACATGTTCTCTCTCCAATTCCGCACCCTTCCTTGTATAAATAAATAAATAATAGGAAAGATTCCCTCCAAAGTCAAGAGATAAAGTAATCCATGCCTTTAAAATTTGATTCAACAGTAAAAGATTGTTATAGCTTTTAAAAGTTTTTACTAATTTCTCTGTTTCTGGTCGTTGAATCAAATTTTAAAGACCTGAATCACCTGATCCCTGAGCTTTAGAGGAAAATATACAGAGAGGATTTCTTTCCTAAATAATATATCAATTTAGCCAATCGAATTTCTTTTTTTTTCTTTACATGTTTTCTCTCCAAATTTACTCCCCTCTTTTATCACTTTTTTCTTTGTCTTTCTTTTTCTATACAGAAATCAGTGCAAGTTGTTGACGTATGATCTTTAAATAGAATGAGAAGAAAGAGAAAAGAATCATACCCCTTTTCTTTATGGACAAGGATCCGCTCTGGATCTTCTTTGTGGGGATTTGGGGGATCAATCAATCGAGTCCGTTCAACGCACATCGTGCGGTCAGTTATCGTTAAGTACTATTTATATTCAATTTAAAATTTAAAATTTAAAATAATTTCTAACCGCATGATATACGATGAACGAACAAGATTGATTGATGTTCCGGATTCCTATAAAGAAGATCCAAAGAGGATTCTATTCCTTTCTTTATTACTCCAGCCCAAAGACAAAGTCTTTTTTTTCTTTTAAATTGGTCCCTCTCAGCCCATTGTTTGTCCGGTCCACGAATAAACTTTTGAGTTATAGTGGGGTTTTTTTTGTTTGCTTTCTAGTCCCTCCAAGAAGCAGCATCCAACTAATCTAAATTATAAAAAGAGAGATTCGTGTTTTGAGTGCGTAGTTGGAAGCTCATATGTTCTAATTAGTGCGACTACGCTCACATATGATATATGCTACATTCATAATTGTTATCTTTTAAACTAGTATTGTTTTTTGGGAACTTTAACGAAAAGCATCATGTACTGATTACTTTAACGAAAAACCACATTTTTACACTAAAAAGTCAATCATGGTACTATTCACTTTACCATTTATTTTGTCCTTATCATTAAAATTCAAAGTTTTCAAGCTCTTTTCATTAGTTTTCCTTTGTTTTTTTTGGTTTAATAAGACATTCTATATTATTTTAATGTGTAGGGAGGGATAGTTCAAACTAAATTTGAAGATGGGGACACGCTGCACTAACTAGTTAGTTTAATCCACGTCTATAATTTTTTTTGAAATCCTCCATGGAAGAATTAAGTGTTGCCTTTTGAAAATCTGAGATGCTCTTGAAAGTTGTCCACCAATTACTCGACGAATTGCCTCTATGGTATTGGACAGGATAACTGCTAGCATCATATGCCGTGTATGCGTTGCTATGACATCTTTCCATAGACTCACTCAGCATATGTTGGCATTTGTGGACATGGTCACTCAAAAACTATTGATATCAGTTGACATGCTCACTTTATGTTGGCATATGTCGATAGACGTGCAATATGTCTTAACAAATGATCTCAAGCCTACCAAGGCCCAATGAAATATCAATTTGCATACTATTCCAATAAAAAAATATTTGCACGCTACTTGCACAATTTTTATTGATCCCTCAATAATTTTTTCTGAATCCGCCACTTAGACTAGTTTGGTACTAACGTGCTTTTATAAAAAAATGGGTATAAAAAAAAAAACTAAACTCAAAAAGGTGTTTGGTAAACACTTAAAAACAACTTATGTTCACAGTTTTGGGTGAAAAAAAACTAAAAATGTAAAGCGCAAAAATGAGCCTATTCTCATAGCACAGCAAAAACAGTTTTTTTTTCAAAACACGGCAATACCAAATCAGTCCTTAATGGGTTTATGTGCATTGCACGGTGGTGCGCAACTTGGATGGAAGCAAAAATTTGGGACCATAGGAAAGTTCAAGAAAGAGATGCCTTTTTATTGGAGGCAGATTGTCAGCCCTCCTGTTTGGGTGCCCTTCTCATCCTCTCCTGTTTGGGTGCCCTTCTCGTCCCCTCCTATTTTGTGTGGTCACGGTTAAGCCATGTCAACATTTTATATTAATTTTTTTTATAGAGATAATAAGACAAAAAGTAATAAGAATATAAAATGTTGACGTAGCTTAACCGTGACCGCACAAATAATAAAGGATGGGAATGTCACCCAAACAGGAGGGCAGACAATCTGCCTCCCTTTTTAGTAGCCTCACCTAATTCATTAAATTTGCTTCCGCATTATAGGAGCTCATGGATTTGGACTTTGTTCACATGACGGTTATTATGTGTAAATGTCTTGTTCTAAAGTAGTTCCGGCAGTTTCCAAAAAAAAAATTTGTTCCGGTAAAAATTCTATTATGTTCTGAAGTATATTATATTTTTAAAACTTTAACAGTTAGATTCTAATTATTGTACTATTAATCAAGTGTCTAATGATCAAATATCTTAAAATATAACGTAATCCGATACATTGAAAGAAATTTCATTTGGTCATGTAATTAACCTGACTTTTGGTATAATTTGGGATTGCTACTAATGGTGAATAAATGCCATTCTCCTTGTTTTTACGTCATGTGACAAAAATTGCCCATTGACATTAACAGCAGCCAAGTGCTCCTCTTTAAACTCCAATTGGTGTAATTAGGGATCCCAGCATTTAGATCCCAGCATTTACCTTTTAAGTAGAAAGTGAAAAATGATTGAATTGACTTAGATCCCAACTCCACAAACAACACAACTCACCAACTATCATAGACTTTTACTTTTTTTTTTAAATTTATTTAATCTTTTTGCGGTGTTCATTTAGACTTAATTAACGTCTAGGATCGATCTACTAAGAGTACATGGATAGAAATTGCCTTAAAAAACCGGTTTGTAAGAGAAAGGTGCCCAAAAGCTTTAAAACAACACTAGTATATTTTATTTTCTGATATGAGGACAATTGAGTCATAACATTACACAACACTTATGTACGCAATAACTCTTAAACGGGTCAGTTGATCATTTAAAAAAGGGAACTTTAACGAAAAGCTCCCGGTACTGTTCACTTTAACGAAAAACCACATTTTAACACTAAAAAGTCAATCCTGATACTATTCACTTTACCCTTTATTTTGTCCTTATCGTTAAAACTCAAAGTTTTCAAGTCATTTTCATTAGTTTTCCTTTTAAAAAATTGGCTTGTAAATAAAGAGTGTACAAATACTCTTAAACTACTATAACGTCCTAAAAATATCCATAAAAGGGGGAAAATGCTATATATACCTTTTCGTGGACGTATCATTAAAACTAGTGCCGAGTGAGTTGGAGATATAAATCACAATATGATCAATAAATATGTTATAAATATGCTTCAATTATAGCAATAGTTGCTAAATTATGGTTTTGAAAATATTTGGTTCATGAATTTAAATATTAGTTTTATAGTCCCAAAATAAAATCTTGCTTTGTCCTCCATCGAACTTTTTCTACCAAACGTAGGGGTACAAATGAAGAATCAAACGTCCACTAGGCAAAAGGAATACACGTTTATATAAAAAATGAAATGTCCCTTTAATAATGATCAATATCAAATCTTAGATGCCTTAAAATTTTCCTAATTAAGTTCAGTGGTGTACAATTCATTTAGCAAAATGTGGTTTAATATCTCAGTGAATCAAGTGTTGAGTTCTATTTATGCTTCTGAGTTTTAAACTTCTTATATCTTAAATTATTACAATAGTTTCAAATTTTCTTTATTCTGCTTAATAATAATTAAAAAAAGAAATAAAAAAAAAGGTCCAATCAAAAAGCCGAACGAATCCAATGCTTAAAGTTGATCGCGCAACTTTTGCCAATTACCCTACACTATATAAACCCCTTCCCACCAACACCAAATATCCACGCCAAACGCAGTCGATTTGAAGAAAATAATTAAGCTTAATTATTTAAATTAAGCTTATTATTGTGCTTTATCATCATCTCTCAGAGACAAAGAGAAGAAGAAGAAGAAGAAATGGGAGGTAACACGTCACACTTTGAAGACTCGGATGAATCTCCACTTGAACACTTGTCTCGCATCGTGGCCTTCCATTCCCAGGACCAATGGAACACCCACTTTGCTGCCGTCAAAGACAGCAATAAACTGGTAATTAATTATGTTTAACCCTTAAGAAGTTTGTAGGCTGTGTAATTCAATTGTTTAAGGACATCCATTTTTACGTTGAAAGTCTCAAGTTCAAATTCTCCATCGTAGGTACTAGCGTTTGTATAAACTCTATGATTAATATATGATATATCAACTCTATTATACTCTAGTCTGTTTATTTTAATGAAGTTGCTTAACTGATTAATTATTTTGTTTGGATGGTGATGGTGATGAACAGATGGTGATTGATTTCACGGCTAAATGGTGTGGACCTTGTAGAGCCATGGAACCAATCTTCAGAGAGTACGCTAATAAATTCACCGACGTTGAGTTCGTCAAGCTTGATGTCGACGAGCTATCGGTATACATATTTATGCATGAATACTTCTCATATTTTTCTTTAACTGTGTGTATATATTCCAATAAAAACTGTTATTTACATCTCAAAAAAGTTATCATGCGCTGATTCATTATAAAAATATAAAAATGGAATTCACAACCCGAAAAATGTAGGGGTGTGCTATCCACACACCTCTTTTTAATTCTCCCACACCCCTTTCTGTCATTTGATCTTCTTTAATTCATCCGATCCGATGACCGAAAATTAAAAGGATGTGAGAGAAGTAAAAAGGGATATGTGGATATCACATCCCAAAATGTAATGACTATTTTTAAGTGTCAATAACATCTTCTTGAAATATGGATTTGACCCATGATTGAACATGACACACACACATATATATATATATATATTATATCAGAGATGTTGCCTTAATTACCAAGTGACCAAGGAATACATCGCTACTCACGCTTGAATTTGACACCAAAAATGGAGAATAAAAGAAAGTTTGTTTTTTTCTTTTTTTATCAACCCGTGATTTTAAATATAAATATGAGTGACCATGAATCCTCGATCACAGATGACAAAAAATGAGATTATTAAAATATATATTATATATATGGTGTATAACTGATAAATGTGAATGGATGGATGCAGGATGTGGCAGTGGAGTTTAGTGTGGAGGCAATGCCTTCATTTGTGTTCGTGAAGAATGGGGAGGTGGTTGATAAGGTCGTGGGGGCCAGGAAAGATGAACTGCAGAAGAAGATTGAGAAACACAGGAAATCATAATTAAGTCTCCAGAAGAAGATTGTGGAACACAAGAGATCATAGTTAAGTTTTAATTAGTAATCAATGGATTAATTAACTCATGTTGTGGTTTCTTGGATAGTACTTAGGTACTCACTTCTGAGTACCATATATACTCATTTTTTTTGTTTGGCCTAATCAAACACGTGTTTCTTGTTTTTTAAAAGTTATTATGACACTATTTTTTAAAACAATAAAACATGTATTAAAATAACGTTAGGCCAAATCTAAAAAGTAAATATATAAAGTATTCACTAGTGAGTATCTAAGTATTATCCAATTAAAGCTCGATCAGGAATATATTATAATGACAACATGATACCAACATGTGAGAGTGGAAGAAATAAAGCGAAAAGGAAAGAATATAGGAAAGCTGAATAAGGTGTACAGTGAATAATATTGATCATGTATTCTTTAATTTTCGTGATTGTCTATGATGTTTGTATTTCTCAAGTATTATTTCTCTTTTTGATAAATTGTAAGCTATGTATCAATAAATTTAGAGCAGTGTTATTCACACAGGTATTTTTACTTCTCACATGCCCCTCTTAATTTTTGGTCATCGAATAAAATGAATTGAAGAAAATCAATGGCCAAAGATGACACACCCCGTCCCGAAGGAGGGCATGCTGGCCGTCACGTGAGAGTGACGTAACCATTTGCACAGTACGGAAGCTTTAAGATACAATTTATAAGTTGATACACCCGAAGGTGAGTCCTAATTTTGTCCAATCTGTCAGAACACCGTCGAATTCCTCGTAGTCACCACACATTTGTGATTCCTGAACCTGGAGGGGCGCAAAACCAAAATTGAGTGGGTCAGTAAAACAATTCTTTTCCAAATCCAAACATTTCTCAAAACGTTGTAACCCCTCTCCGTAAAACCTGTATACTTTCCCAGAAATGTAAAATATAAATATACATATATATTCTCAAGACTTCATTTTTACTATCTCAACATTATCTCTTTATCAATCATGCCATGCCATGTCATCTCAACATTTCTCATATTAATTATGCCATGCCACATCATCTCAACAGTAATAAGGTATGAATGCATCAACATAATCATATCAGGTGCAAGAAAGTAATCAACCGTAGGCCCTCTAATAGCCCTATACGGTTGAACCTAGAGCTCAAAATCTATCATTATCACTCTACCGGAGTCACCTCTGTGACCCGTCCGGCCTTCTGCACACAAGTTACGCTCTAGTGCTTCTCATAAATCATCTGTGCACATAATCTAAGGTCACCCACCAGTCGGAATCTCACTAACACTCTCGCGACTGGTCTGTCGTACCCACTCCGCGTGGACTGTACGACTAGCATCTACTTGGATCCAAGGCGAGCGTGCGATGCGGTGAATACTATAAGCACTAAACCATGGTGCAGGATTTGAGCTCAATATATATCATCATCATCATAACAGTAATTAAATACTCATCTGTGCGTCCACCGCACCATTTCATACATATGCATCATAAATCAATTCTTACCTGTGCGTCCACCGCACCAATTCATACATATGCATCATAAATCAATTCTTACCTGTGCGTCCACCGCACCAATTCATACATATGCATCATATATTAATTCATGCATGGCATTTCAACTCACATTTCTATATACTTTTCATATCAATTCTATGCATGGTATTTCACTTCCCGTTTTTCCACATAACTCATATGCATTTCATTTTAAACATAATTTCATGCATTTTCAATTTCTGGGAAAACGTTAAGTATATATATATATACGGAAAACAAAACTGCCCACTCACCTGGAGTTCGTCCAACAACTCCCTAGCACCTCACATCAAGGCGTCACAACGATCGCCGCCTAGAATAGTAATCAAATCCAACCTCAGAATTCATATCGATAGAATATATAACTTATATAAAATACGTCACTACGTAGTTCGATCCGGAAGATCTGCCACTCAGATTTTAAATCCATAACTTCCAGAGGTCCACAATATATCTCTAGGATAACATCCTAAAATTTCATTACCATCCAACGGTCGGATCTCCGTCAATTTCCAAAACTAAGTGACGGTTAACATTTTATTTTATGGACTTACAATTCCAATTCTGGAAGATCCGTAACTCAGATTCCCAATCCGTAAGTTCCAATAATCCTCAAATATTACGTATTACAACGTATCAAAGTTTGGTGACGATCCAACGGTCGGATCATCAATTCACATTTTCACCTAAATGTGAAAACTATAAAACGTTATTTGAACACCTAACCAACAATCTTCAATAACTTTCTCATACGGTGTTCAATTTAGGTATATGAATATACCACAGTGATCTACTCGACGTCACGGACGTCGACATATTTTTAAAATATTTTTATTTTTATTTTTTATTTTTACTGTAGCACCTTCTTCTTCCTTGGGTCGCCGGACTGGTTTTTCCGGCGGCCGTTTTCTGGGCAGTTTTTCAAATTGCCATAACTTTGTCATTTCTCAACGAAATCAAGTGATTCAAAAACTAAAGTTGTAGCCCTTGAAGATACAAAGAGAATGGTACCTTGCACAACACCTAGTTCGCCGTGGTTTGGCCGGAAACTGCCTCGAAAGCCTCGGAGGTCGCCGGAAACTGGGTATTTTTCAAATGAGTATAACTTCTTCAATACTCAACTAAATTGAGTGAAACAAAAAGGAAAGTTGTAGTAATTGACGAGACGAAGAGATTGATACCTACCTCGACTCCTAACTCGCCGGGGATTCGCCGGAAAACGCCTCGAAAGCTCCGGCCAAACTTTGAACTTGTCGATCTCCGTGTTCTTACGTCCAAAAACTTCCAACGAAGCACTCCGAGCTTCCTTGGGACCTTACTAAACTCGCTGTGATCTTTTTTTAGCCTAAAACGTAACCAATTCAAAGCTCATGAACAGTGTCATCTCACGGCAACTTTAGAACTAGGGTTTTCGAAGTGAAACTCACCTGAAATTGGTATCCCCGTGCTCGTGAAGTCCCCAGGATCACGATGGTGGTCTTAAATGGAACGTTGGTACAAGATTGTGGTGGTTCTTGGTGGTTGCCGTGAGTTCGAGAGTAAGAGAGAGAATGAGAGAGTTTTCAGAAAAGAATAAGAGAGAGAGAGAGTCTGGAATGAAAGAAGAAGAGAGAAGAAAGGTTACGGGTTTTAGGGAGGGAATTCAGGGTAGGAGGCCCTACCTAAGTCCAAGCACAAATTAACACATACAAATATAAATCTAACCCTAGTTTAGGATCTTAAAGTAAAACAAATGTCATACATTTACACACCTTAATCCCGTTTAAGGTCACATTGGTCATCTCACGTCCTCGGAATTAATAATTCCGGGACGGGCTGTGACAAAAGACTAACAAAGATGTGTGCAAGATAAAAATGTGTGTGTAAATATAATTGTCCTAAATTTAATGGATCACTTTGTATTGCTTTCTTTTGATTAATTGGCGTTGTAAAATTCTTTTAAAAAAAAAAACATCGTAAACCTATTTTGTGGAATATTGCTACACTATAACGAAATATTCTTCATAAATTTTAAAAAGTTTTGTGTTAAATGGCAACATTTCACTATTTCACAAACAAATTAACAATCATGAGTAAAATGTGTTGGGTTTTGGTGAGCTCTTTTGTGTGTACATTAAGAACAAGGTTATAATACATTTGGAAATATCGTCATTAATTGAGTGACATAAGTATTTCCAACGGTCCTTTCGTCTAGGTCGTTGGATTTCCAACTGTAAAAAGTTTGCAGATTTTTCTACAGCTACCACATGGCAAGATTTGGGGCATCCAATAGTAATAGTTTTGAAAATCAATGAGAAGTCAAATTGGTCTTTGCTTCAGGCTTGGGTGTTACGCATGACGGAGAAATGAGATGAGTGTAACCCACGTCTATATTATTTTAATGTGTAGGGAGGGAGAATTCGAACTAAATTCGAAGATGTGGACACGCTGCACTAACTAGTTAGTGTAACCCACGTCTATAATTTTTTTCAAAATCCTCCACGGAAGAATTAAGTGTTGCCTTTTGAAAATATGAGAGGTTCTTGAAAGTTGTCCACCAATTTCTCGACGAATTGCCTCTATGGCATTGGACAGGGTAACTGCTAGCCCCATATGTTGTGTATGCGTTGCTATGGCATCTTTCCATAGACTCACTCAGCATATGTTGGCATTTGTGGACATGCTCACTCAAAAGCTATTGGCATCAGTTGACATGCTCACTCTATGTTGGCATATGTCGACATAAGTGCAATATAACTTGACAAATGACCTCAAATCTATCAAGACTCGATGAAATATCAATTTGCATACTATTCCATCCAAAAAATATTCGCACGCTGCTTGCACAACTTTTATTGATCCCTCAACAATTATTATTATTATTTTGAATCCACCACTTAGTGGGTTTATGTGCATTGCGCGGTGGTGCGCAACTTGGATGGAAGCAAAAATTTGGAACCACTGTAAAGTTCAAGAAAGAGATGCCCTTTTATTAGCCTCACTTAATTAATTAAATTAGCTTCCACATTATAGGAGCTCATGGATTTGGACTTTATTCACATAACTGTAATTATGTCACTACAACAAAAATAAGCACTGCACATAATAAATTATATGTGCCTTCGAGGCTAAAGAGCATCAACAAGTGTGCCCATAGAGCAGTAGCAATGATGCAGCAACTAAATTTGTATATGTACCCTCTATGGGCGTTACCATTAATTAGAGAGCACAATATGGCTATTGGTGCTCAACCCTTTGAGCACAGATAGGGGTATTTTTGTGCCCCTGTTCCAACACATGTGTCATGTGACATTTCAAATTCATGTTAGCACAATTTTTGTAATTGTACCCTATCAGTTAAATATAAGAGAAAAAGAAAAAAAAAATTAAAAATAACATCGTAACACATTACAACCTGAAACAAACATTTGAAAACACCAGATCGGAATAGAGGAAAATATTGCTCATAGTTTCTCTTCTTAACAGATCAGACTGAACCAAGTAATCAACATTATAAATTAAAGAAAAAAAACAAGGTAATGATTTCAAACGTATATTATTCCTTTCAGCCACTCATCCTTCGGTGAAGGCATCTGTGCACCACGCACAGCTCCACGCGCCATTCCCTGCAGCTACACCAGGGGTTTTAGAATTCGTTCCCAAAACAAAATCATTTTCAGCGATTCAAAAGCCCGAAAAAAGTTACGAAGGTAAGGATTCAAAATATACCTTCCTCACGGCCATTCGGCGGCCGGTGATAGCCTAAAATCAGCCTGAAACTCGCGGGCCTCACCGGAAATCTGGGGAATTTCTCCCGAATTGAAACTGCATCCAACCTTAAACAAATTAGGCATCCAGTGCACGAAAACGTTTCTAAAAAACCTAGAGAACCTAACTAAGGTGTTTTCGAGACTCACCTATACTAGATTCGACGGAAAATCTCACCGGGGAAGTTAGGCCGCGACGGAGCTCGTCACTTCACCGCGTCGATTTTGGTTTCCAAAAAGCAAAAAGTAATGGGAGTCCGTGGTGACGAGAGGAATAAAGCTGGTGGTTGCCTCGCCAGAGAACGGCAGTTCCCCCACCGTCATTCCTTATGTGCTTCTGTCTGTCAAGGAAGAAGCCGAGAGGGGGGGAGAGGAGAGGAAAGAGAGAGAGAGTGCCAGTGTGGTGTTTAGGTGGTGGCAAGGTTTACCGGAGTGGCGAATGAGGTGGAGATGGTGCTGCGATTTTCTGTGCAGTAAGCACAGAGATGGTGAGGGAAGGGTTGTGTGAAGGAGAGACGGAAGTGTTGTGTGAATGGGAGACGGAAGTGAAGGAGAGAAGGAAATGTTGTAGTGAAGAAGATAGTGATGCACGGGAAGGCGTGAAGACCCACGCGGGGTGTCAAAAATTAATTTTAAATAATTTAATGAGTGTAAAGGAACCAGATCAGTGGAATATGGTTTAAGGGCACAAAAACATATTTATTTATTTAAATATATTCAATTAGAGGGCCCCAAAAGCCCATATTGTGTGTTGTAAATTAATTAAAAAAATTCAAATGAGGGATGCGAGTTTGAGTGTGGGGGATGGGGATGGCAGAAAGAGAGTGGAAAATGAGGGGGTTTGCACGGGGAAGAGGGACTCACAAGTGGGTGGGTCCCACGGCAGACCACTCAAACATAAATAATACTAAAATAATTCAAGCGCACAAATCCATAATTGTGACAACATGTTTTTTTTTTCTGTATGGTAAGTGGAATGATTTATTATTTTTTACTATTTACTGGACACAAGTTTTAAAATTTGTGTCACAAAAAGGAAATTTATAATTATTAATATTCAATGGGCATTTATTTTCAAATTGTGTCATTTGAGTGCACCGCTCGACAATGTTGTTTAGAAAATGAAATAAATTTAAAGAAATGATTTCTACACACCTGTAAATAAAAATTGTCTATTAATTCTTCTTTATTTTGTGGAATCAAAATGCCATATATAAACATGAATGTGCATTAATAAAAAAAAAGTGTGTCAAAATCCGATTTCGCTAAATTATTCTTCGTCTGCAAACTACCATGGTGTTTATTTCTTCATCTACATACTGCCATTAATTATATGAGACTCTCGTCAATGCAGTTTTTAACGAAAGTAGGGTATGCGTGCAAAATTGCATGGACTTTCCTATTTGTTGAGCTACTTAACTTAGCAGTTCTTTAGGAGATATTCATTGTATTTGAAACATAGGTTCGTACACCGTATGTCATTATAAGTAGAGGGACACTTTAAAAATAAAACTTCTCTCTACTTAATAATGACTACCATCCAGTGTTTCGGGCACAACAAAAAATTATCATTCTTTAAGCCAAATTTTTAGAATGTATATTAGGAGTACAAGAATCTTGCTAAAATCATTGTGTCAATGATTAATTTTACAAATTCTAAGGATTTGGTCAAATTCATGACCAATTGACCATTGACGAGATACAATCAACGATTTGAAAAAGAAAGGAATGAATTTGGATATGGTAAGTCTTTTCGATTTCTTCATTTTCCATTTTTGTTAAGCAAACATATTACAAAAAGTAATGACTTAAGTTTGTCGGCGTATTAGTAAAATACCCACATAAAACTCTGGCGCAATGATGACTGTTGATTTTTTTTTTATAAATTTTGTTGGCTTAGTTTTAAATAATTAAGAGTGTAAGGGAGTTGAGAATAGGGAAAAAGGTAAATGTAAAGGGCACAAAAACACATTTTTTTATTTAAATATATTCAATTAGAGGGCACAAAAGCCTTTATTGTATGTGACACACTCCGTCCCGAAGGAGGGCATGCTGGCCGTCACGTGAGAGTGACGTAACCATTTACACAGTTCGGAAGCTTTAAAAATACAATTACTAAGATGAAACACCCGAGGGTGAGTCCTACTTTTAGGAATTCTGTCAGAACACCGTTGGATTCCTCGTGGCCACCAAAGCTATGCTATCTAGAACCTGGAGGGGCGCAAAACAAAATTGAGTGGGTCAGTAAAACAAAGTTTTTCGAAAACCTTTCATTTAAAACATATCTAACCCATCGCTGTAAAACATGTATACTTCCCCAGAAAAATAGTATATAAACATATATATATCATCAAAAGCTCAAATTACAATCCTTCAACGCTTTTCAGAAAGAATATGTCATGCCATATGCCAAAATATAATATGAAAGCATCAATATAAATCAGGTGAAATAATAAATCAACCGGAGACCCTACAGTGGTCCTGTACGGCTGATTCTATAGCTCAATATCCCATCCAGCCGGAGTCACCAACTGTGACCTGTACGGCACTACACTGCACGTAAGTCGGAACTATCTATAGTAGTCTGTACGATTAAGATGGTGAAATAATACGCTCTAGTGCTTCTCATCAATCATCGGCGCGCATAATCTAAGGTCACCTACTAGTCGGAACCCCTCTAATGGTCTGTACGACTGGCATGTCGGAACCACCTCTAGTGGTCTGTACAACATCCACCTACTTGGATCCAAGGCAAGCGTGCAGTGTGGTGAATAATATAAGCACTAACACCATGATTGCAGGTTATGAGCTATCAACATAATATACATCATCAATGATTCACATGAATAACATAAAACTCACCTGATACTTACCTGTGCGTCCACAGCACCAATTCACATATATATATATAGACATATATACATCAATATCAATTCATATAATTGTAATCTGCATCATGGCAATTGAAAACATACTTTCATATAAATTCAATTTTCTGGGCAATTAATAGTATATAGGTAATACGAAAAAAAAAACAAAAACTGCCCACTCACCTAGAGTTCGCCCTACAACTCCCTAGCACAATACATCAAGGCGTCATGACGATCGGCGCCTAAAACAATAATCAAATCCAACCTCAGAAATCATATCGATAGAATATATAACTTATATAAAACACGTCACTACGCAGTTCGATCCGGAAGATCTGCAACTCAGATTTCAAATCCATAACTTCCAGAGGTCCACAATATACCTCTAGGACAACATCCTAAAATTTCATTACCATCCAACGGTCGGATCTCCGTCAATTTCCAAAACCAAGTGACGGTTAACATTCTATTTTATGAACTTACAACTCCAATTCCGGAAGATCCGTAACTCGGATTCCCAATCCGTAAGTTCCTATAATCCTCAAATATTACGTATTACAACGTATCAAAGTTTAGTGACGATCCAACGGTCGGATCGTCAATTCACATTTTCACCTAACCACGAATCGTAACCAACTTAGGTTCAATTACTCAATTTACGTCCATCAATTATCAAAACTGAACCTAGAACCTTAAACACATGCTAAGAATGACATTGGCCACGCGCCGCCGCGGTGAATACTATATAAACGTTATTTAAAGCATATAACCAACAATTCTCAATAACTTCTCATACGGTGTTCAATTTGGGTATATGAATATACCACAATGACCTACTCGACGTCACGGACGTCGACAAATTTTTAAAATAATTTTTGGGCTTGTCACGCGCCAAGAAGGGCACGGGTTCACGTGCCCCCACGCGCGTCTCCTACCTTGGTTCGCCGGTTTCTGGGCAGTTTTTCAAATCGCTATAACTTTGACATTTCTTCACCATTTTCAACGTTCTTTATATCAAAATGAAGATCTTGACGAGATGAACACATCCATACCTGCCTCGACCCCCAACTCGTCGGGGATTCACTGGAAAAAGCCTCGAAAGCCGTCGGACTCGTCGGAAACTGGGTAAGTTTCAAATGAGTATAACTTCTTTAATACTCAACGAAATTGGCTGAAAAAAAAAACTAAAGTTGTAGTTCTCGAAGAGACAAAGAGAATGGTACCTCGCATGATGTCTAACTCTTCGTGGTTTGGCCGGAAAAAGCCTCGAAAGGCACAGGTCAAACTTGAACTTTTCGATCTCGATATTCTTACGTCCAAAAACCTCCAACGAACTACCCCAAGCCTCCTAAGGACCTCACGAAGCTTCCTACAAGCTTGAAAACTCCTAAAAATCAACCAATATTCTTACGTCCAACGAACTACTCTGATAAAAATTTATACGATCAATAATGGTACCATTTGACAATTTGACAACATAAGCATCTAGACATCCTACTAGTAACAATTTGACATCATATTTAAAACATTGCAATGTCGTCCACAAAGTTGTGAATTTAATTGCACTATCATACATCCGTTAGATATTCTGTTACATAAATCGTTAAGTGACAACGCAATATATATATATATATATCAACGTACAAAAATTATCAAGGGGTGTTCAGTTTAAGAAATAGTCAGTATTCAGTTTAAGAAATAGTTAATGTTCAGTTTAAGAAATAATCAGTATTCAGTTTAAGAAATAGTTAATGTTCAGTTTAAGAAATAGTGATAGCATCGATGTTCAGTTTAAGAAATAATCAGCATTTAGTTTAAGAAATAATTAATATTCAGTTTAAGAAATAGTGATAGTATCAGTGTTCAGTTTAAGAAATAATCAACATTTAGTTTAAGAAATAGTCAATATTCAGTTTAAGAAATAGTGATAGCATCGGTGTTCAGTTTAAGAAATAGTGATAGTATTCGTGTTCAGTTTAATAAATAGTCAGTGTCCAATTTAAGAAATAGTGATAGTATCAATGTTTAGTTTAAGAAATAGTAATAGTATCAGCGTTCGGTTTAAGAAATAGTCAGTGTTCAGTTTAATAAATAATAATAGTATCAGTGTTCAGTTTAAGAAATAATTAGTGTTTAATTTAAGAAATAGTGATAGTACTAGTGTTCAATTTAAGAAATAGTTATAGTACCCGTATTCAATTTAAGAAATAATGATAGTACACGTGTTCAATTTAAGAAATAATAATAAAATGAGATGAAAGTTTAAATAATTAGAACTATGTAGTACTTTACGAAATATCTTTAAAAAATCATATGAATTTGTTGTTCATCCCTTTCCTGCTTTCACCCTGTCCCCACATTCTTCCTTTCCCCCCGCTCACCATCGCCACCTTCCTCTTCCTCAGCCACTGCAATGAGGCCAATCCAGGCTCGCTCACCCTCAAACTCGCACACCTCCTCCAGTTCTTCCCCACCATCGGTGCCCAAAGATTATCTGCGATTCCTAACAGTATCAAATTGCTAAAAAACCACTCAAACCAATAAATAATCATAACTAATAAATCATGGGGATCATTTGATTCCTATTAAATGAACATAATTTATCTGTTTGGCTGCCTAGAAAATGCCGGAACAACAATTCAACATTTCACTAACTAATCCCAGAAACCAAGGACTAACCAACGCAACAAAAATTACATGCATTTTGCTCAGAAATTTTGAAACTTTTGCAGCCTTGACAAACAAAACATAAAACAAAAGACCATTTAAAATTCACATATTTTCCTTCATTTTCTCAGCAACCAAACACATGCCAAATTTTGGAGAGCAATCCAGATACTTACAAAGAAGGAACTTTGCCAATTGCCCACGTTGAGGTTAACCAAGCAGCGAGTATCTTCGATGCTCATGGTTCCTCGCTGGGCTTTCGAGCTTCGTCTTGAACCGGGTGGAGGACGACAAGTTGGAAGCTCGGATTCCCGGGCTCCGAATTGTAGAAATGTAGCGAGAAAACAGGTTTGGGGCGTGAAGATTTGTGGGTAGGAGTTGGATTTTGTTGAGGTTTGGTGGCTTGGGAATGGAAGGGAGTAAAAGTGAGTAGCAGTAATGGGAATCGAATATCAGCCATTGATGAAAACTCGTGGTTCTTCACCATGTCAGTCTGATGTCCAAATGGCGTTGGGAGGGATGATGAATTTTAGTAACTGTAACTTTGGCTAACGGGCCTGGGTTAGGCTCCGTTAGGGGCAATTTTGAAATATTAATTGTTATGCGATTTGGGCTTTTTGGCAAGCCCGTGTGTTTTAGTTTTTGTAGGACCTGACATAAAAGTTTTGTGTCCTTATGATTAAAATTCAAGCCATTTTTATTAAATAATAGTTTATGGTGGTTTTTCATTAAATAAAAGTTAGTCCAAGCCATTTTCATTAAAGCTCCCTTAAAAAATTGGCATGTAAAGAAAGAGTGCAAATACTCTAAAACTACTATAACGTCCTAAAATATCCATAAAAGGGGGAAAATTCTATATATACCTTTTCGTGGACGTATCATTAAAACTAGTGCCGATTCAGTTGGAGATATAAATCACAATATGGTCAATAAATATGTTATAAATACGCTTTAATTATAGCAATAGTTGCTAAATTATGGTTTTGAAAATATTTCGTTCATGAATTTGAATATTAGTTTTTATAGCCCCCCAAATAAAATCTTGCTTTGTCCTCCGTCGTACTTTTTCTACCAAATGTAGGGGTAATGATCAACATCAAATCTTAAATGCCTTAAAATTTTTCTAATTAAGTTCAGTGATGTACAATTCATTTAGCAAAATGTGATCCAATATCCCAGTAAATCAAGTATTGAGTTCTACTCATATGTTCCGGGTTTGAAACTTCTTATTTCTTATATTATTACAATAGTTTAGAACTTTCTCCATTTAGCTGAATAATATAAAAAAAAAAGGTCCAATCAAAGAGGCGAACGAATCTGATGCTTGAAGTTGATCGCGCAACTTTAGCCGGTTGCCCTACACTATATAACCCCTTCCCACCAACACCAAATATCCACGCCAAACGCAGTCGATCTGAAGAAAATAGTTGAGCTTAATTATTTAAATTAAGCTTATTATTGTGTTTTATCATCATCTCTCGTAGACAAAGAGAAGAAAGAAGAAGAAGAAGAAGAAGAAGAAAAAGAAATGGGAGGTAACATGTCACACATTGAAGACTCGGATGAATCTCCACGTGAACACCAGTCTCGCATCGTGGCCTGCCATTCCAAGGAACAATGGAACACCCACTTTGATGCCGTCCAAGACAGCAATAAACTGGTAATTAATTATGTTTAATCCCTTAAGAAGTTTGTCGGATGTGTAATTCAATTGTTTAAGGACATCCATTTTTACGTTGAAAGTCTCGAGTTTAAATTCTTCATTCCTACAGTACTATCGTTTGTATAAAAGGAAAGCCATGGAGCCAACTGATTAATATATGATTTATCAACTCTATTATACTCTACTCTGTTTATTTTAATGAAGTTGCTTAACCGATTAATTATTTTGTTTGGATGGTGATGGTGATGGTGATGAACAGATGGTGATTGAATTCACGGCTACGTGGTGTGGACCTTGTAGAGCCATGGAGCCAATCCTCAGAGAGTAAGCTGATAAATTCACTGATGTTGAGTTTGTCAAACTTGATGTCGACGAGTTTCCGATATATATATATATTCATGAATACTTCTCATATTTTTCTATAACTTATGTATATGTTCCAATGAAAGCTGTTATTTACACCTCAAAAAAGTTATCATGAGCTGATTCCTTGTAAAAATATAAAGATGGAATTTACAAGCTAGAAAATATAATGACTTTTTTGAAGTATCAATAACATCTTCTTGAAATATGGATTTGACCCATGACTGAACATGGCATATATGTGTGTGTGTGTGTGTGTGTGTGTGTGTGTGTGTGTGTGTGTGTGTGTGTGTGTCAGAGATGTTGTCTTAATTACCAAGTGAGAAAGGAATACATCGTCACTCATCATTGAATTTGATATCAAAAGTAGAGAATAAAAGAATTTGTTTTTTTTATCAACCCATGATCCTTGATCACAGGTGACAAAAAATGAGATTATTAAAATATATATATTATATAAGGTCTATAATTGTGGATGGATGCAGGGTGAAGCAATGCAGTTTAGTGTGCAGGAAATGCCTTCATTTGTATTCTTGAAGGGAGTGGAGGTGGTTGATAAGCTCGTGGGGGCCAGGAAAGATGAACTGCAGAAGAAGATTGAGAATCACAGGAACTGTGATTATAATGTCTGGTTCTAAAGTTGTTCGGCAAACTAAGAAGAAGGAAACCACAGACAGTAATCTTAGAGAGAGAAGTCAGAGAAAGAGATTTATAGAGAGAGAAAGATATTTCTATTTCTTTTCTTAATCACCAAGCTATTACACTATAAGAGTATATATACTACACCCTACTTACATTTGCATATTCTTAACAACTATAACTAACTCTCTTAATCTGTTTACAAGTGTCACAATCCTATGTGTACATTATCTCTAACATCCCCCCTCAAACTCATGCATGGGAGAAGAACCAAGCATGAGATTGGTACAATGAGTCCGAAAGAGAGGAGCACTAAGACCTTTGGTAAGGATATCGGCAAACTGCTCTCCGGAAGATACAAACTGCACAAGTAACTTCTTTTGAGCAATCTGTTCACGAACAAAGTGAACATCAATTTCATTATGCTTTGTCCGTTGATGTTGAACGGGATTGAACGAAAGAGCAATGGCGGACAGGTTATCACAGAAAAGCACAGGAGCACAAGACAGAGGAATGTGCAGGAATGTAAGAAGTTGCTTAATCCAATCAAGTTCAGCAGCAGTGGAGGACATGGCTCGATATTCGGCTTCAGTTGACGAACGAGAAACTGTTTGTTGTTTCTTAGAAGACCACGAGATGGGATTGGAGCCCAAGAAAACAACGAACCCAGTTGTAGAGCGCCTGCCATTAAGATCACCAGCCCAGTCGGCATCACTAAAAGCTTTTAAACCAACTTTACCAGCAGCATAAGTAATGCCAGAAGACAAGGTGCCTTTCAAATAACGCAGAATGCGTTTGACAGCAGTGAAGTGAGACACCATAGGGTTTTGCGGAAATTGAGATACTTGATGGATAAAGAATGCAATGTCGGGACGAGTGAAAGTAAGGTACTGCAGGGCACCAACGATACTCCTGTATGTACCAGGTTCTGAAAATGGAGCGCCATCATCCTTCAGTAAACGAGTATAAGGTAAGCATGGAGTGTCACAAGGTTTGCAATCACTCATTTCAGTCTTGTGTAACAAGTCTTGAATGTACTTGGTTTGTGATAAAAACAACCCAGTTGCTGTGCAGGATATTTGAATGCCCAAAAAATAATGAAGTGTGCCCAAATCCTTGATGTCAAACTCAGTAGTAAGGGACTGAATGACCTGTTGTATAGCAGCTGTAGCATTCCCTGTTAAGATAATGTCATCTACGTAAAGCAGTAAAATCACTATCTCAGAACCAACATGCTTCACAAATAGAGACGGATCAGAATAGGTGGAGATGAACCTGAGGGAAGGAAGGAAAGCGGTGAATCTCTCATTCCAGGCCCGGGGGGCTTGCTTCAATCCATATAGAGATTTATGTAGCTTGCAAACAAAATGAGGATGCACAGGGTCTGCAAAACCAGGAGGTTGTGCCATGTAAACCTCTTCATGCAGTATGCCATGCAAAAATGCATTCTTGACATCAAGTTGCCTTAAAGACCAATGAAACTAAGCAGCTAAGGACAGGACAAGCCTTACTGTGGTAGGCTTAACCACTGGACTGAATGTCTCCCCATAGTATAATCATTCCTCTTGACTGAAGCCCTTTGCAACTAAGCGAGCTTTATGTCTTACAATAGAACCATCCGAGTTCTTCTTTATTTTAAAGATCCATTTACAGCCTATTAAGTTTTTCTGAGAGGGCAGAGATACAAGAGACCAAGTACCTTGAGAGTGCAGGGCAGCAATCTCTTCCTTTATAGCAGCCAACCACACAGAGGATTTCATAGCAGTCTTATAAGAAACTGGCTCAATGAGAGACATATCAACATCTCCAGATGGCGCTAAAGAACTGAAAAACACCTTGGGTTTGACGATACCATTTTTACTCCTGGTCTGCATAGGATGCATATTCAATGGTGCAATAGGTAACACCACTTGTAACCGATCGGGGCTGAACTCAGGATCCACAGGAAGAGAAGGAGTAGTACTTGGTGTAGCAGTAATGGAGGAAGAAGAAGGTAAGGAGGAAAATGGAGGTGAAGCAACCATATTTGGAGAATGAACAGCAACACTAGAGTCAGGGGATGGAGGGACATGTGGAGAGGTTAAGGAAGAAACCGGAGGAAGAGGCACCACCAAAACATTCTGATGGTTAGGAACAGGTGTAAAAGATGAAGGTGAACAAGGGACATGGGACACACTACTTTGTTTGGACAATTGAAGAAGACTAAGATAAGGAAATTCAGTCTCATTAAAGAGAACATGTCTGGAGATAAAAAACTTAGCTTTGGACACCTCATAACAAATATAACCCTTATATTGGGAAGCATACCCCAGAAAAACACACTTGGTGGTCTTAGCTTGAAGTTTGGAAGTGTTGTAGGGTCTAAGTAAAGGATAGCAAGAACAACCAAAGACACGGAGATGAGTAATGACAGGATTTTGACCATACAAAACTTGAAAAGGAGATTGATTCTGTAAAACTGGAGTTGGCATCCTATTGATTAAGTAAATTGCTGTTTGACAAGCAAAGGTCCAGAATTGAGAAGGCAGTGTGGCATGTTGTAACAAAGTGACAGTAGTTTCAATGATATGCCTATGTTTCCTCTCAGCTAATCCATTATGTTCAGGGGTATAGGGACAAGATTTATGATGTACAATACCTTCAGATTTCAGAAAAGTGTGGAGCTTATTACTAATATATTCACCCCCCCATCAGTTTGTAGTATTTTCACAGAAGTAGAGAACTGAGTGGAGACAAATGCATAAAAGGTAACAAAAACATCAGTGAAATCAGATTTATTGGATAAGGGAAACAACCAACAAAACCGAGTGCACTCATCAATGAGAGTAACATAGTATTTATAGCCATCAATGGATGTACATGGTGCAGGACCCCAAAGGTCACTGTGAACAATTTGAAATGGTATGACAGACTTGACATGAGTGGAAGGAAATGATAACTGTGTGAATTTGCCCTTGAGACAACTTTGACACAAATGAGAGACAACATCCTTATTACATGGAATAATTGCTTGTTTAAGAAGTAAAGAGACTACAATATTGGATGGATGTCCGAACCTAGTATGCCATAGGCTGGAACCAACAAGATGTCCAAGAAAAGCAACATGTGAAGATGGAGAAGGTATGAAGCTAGTATAGAGGGAGTGGATAGGATAGAGTCCATTACTGCACGGGCCCTTGTACATGATTCTCCCTGTGACCTTGTCCTGAATCCAGAAGTAAAATGCATCAAAGATTAGCCAGCAATTGTTGTCCAAACACAACTTATGAACTGACAATAAATTCTGTGTCAATTTAGGAACATAGAGAATGGAATTTAATGTGATAGGATTTTTAGAAGTGTTAAGAATAGAACTGCCAATGTGAGAAACTCGCAAACCTTCACCCTTGGCAGTTTGAACAACTTCATTGCTGGGATATGGAGAAGCTATGGACAAATTGTTAAGATCAGCTGTCATATGTGTAGTAGCACCGGAATCTGTCAACCAGACTTGTGGTGATTGAGAAGTAGATGCCACAGAGCCCATATGAGAAGATGGAGATGTGGGAGAAAAGACAGTATTCATTGCTTGCAGGGAAGAGGGGTGAGAGCCATGCAACACAGGAGGCACATTGTAAGAGTATCCCTGCATTGGAGTACCTGCCCGTTGAGAATACTGAGGTCCCATATAGGAAGGCCCTTTTTCATTGTAAAAACAATACCAAGTTGTATGATTGAACTTGCCACAGATTTGACACTGTTGGCGATCAGAAGACTTATTGTAACAATAAGGGGCAGTGTGACCTTCAGCATTACACAATTGACAAGTCGGCAAGAGAGGTGCTGAGGGCGACGAACCAAGAACACCAGGAGTAGGTGTAGGGAAGACATGGGTTTGTGTATGATACATTGGTCGAGGAGTGTAGTATCGCTGACCTCCATTGAACTTGCCCTTCCCTTTGTTCTTGTGAACATACGGCTTGAAACCTCCTGAAACACCATAGGACTGACCCCCAGTATGATGAAAGGAATGACCACCGCCAGAGTTAAATGCCTGATTAGAACCTTTGTGCACAGTGGATAAGTTATTATTGACAACCATCGCAGACAGAAAAGGAACATGAGAATGACTATCAACAATTTCTTCTTCAGCAAGGAGTTGAGTCCGAAACTCTTTCATAGTCATAACACTTTCTCGGCTTCGAACAACCGTGCGGAATGTATTATTCTCTGGAGGCAAACCATTAAGAGCCAAAATAATGATGTCTTCATCATCAAGAAACACACTAGCAGCAGACAAATAATCCCTTGCTTCTTTGATCTTCTGTAAATACCGAGTGCCGAATCTGACCCCTTTTTAATGGTTTGAAGATTGGACTTCATCTGAAAAATACTAGTCTTGGAAACAGTAGAAAATCGTTCCTTAAGCCGAGTCCACAACTCCCGAGAACTAGCACTACCAATGGCACATGACATGGCTACTGGGGACAAGGTGGCAGTAACAAGCTGCATAAGTGCGCGATCATGTAATTTCCAAACAGTATATTCATCTGTTTCTAAACCAGAGGAGGAAGTAGCAGAATTAACTCCAGAATCACCAGAATTAGGAGCAAACCGAGCAGGACAGGGTGTTGAACCATCAACAAACCCCATGATTCCATTACTTTCCAGTAACAATTGCATTTGGAAATGCCAATTAAGATAATTCGAATCATCAAGCTTAACATTGATAGATGTTGAAAGAGTAGAAATGAGAGCAGTAATAGGCGACTGAAGGAGTTGTAATTGAGATGCAGACACCATTTATGCAGAAAGAAGATAGAAATCCAAGAGAGGAAATATCACAAACACCTGGTGTGCACACTCTTGAAACACCGATGCAAGAAGATCAAGAAACACCAAGAACCTTAGATATCACAGAAGAAGAAGAAGAATACCAGAATACGTCCAAGCATACAGAAATGAATCGACGTCGAAGACGAGAAAGAATCACAGAGTGAGAAGATGAGCGGAAGCAGCCGAAGGATCGAAGAAAACAGCAAGAGCGAAAATGGCGATTGATACCATGTAAACTAAGAAGAAGGAAACCACAGACAGTAATCTTAGAGAGAGAAGTCAGAGAAAGAGATTTATAGAGAGAGAAAGATATTTCTATTTCTTTTCTTAATCACCAAGCTATTACACTATAAGAGTATATATACTACACCCTACTTACATTTGCATATTCTTAACAACTATAACTAACTCTCTTAATCTGTTTACAAGTGTCACAATCCTATGTGTACATTATCTCTAACAGTTGATAAGCTCGTGGGGGCCAGGAAAGATGAACTGCAGAAGAAGATTGAGAATTACAGGAACTGTGATTATAATGTCTGGTTCTAAAGTTGTTCGGCAAAAATTCTATTATGTTCTGTAGTATATTATATTTTAAAAACTTTAACAGTTAGATTCTAATCATTATACTATTAATCAAGAATCTAATGATCAAATATCTTAAAATATAACGTAATCCGATGCATAGAAAGAAATTTCATTTGATCATGTAATTAACCTGACTTTTTGTATAGTTTGGGATTGCTACTAATGGTGAATGTATGCCATTCTCTTTGTTTTTACGTCATGTGACAAAACTTGCCCATTGACATTAATGTGAAGCCAAAAATAATTACAAGGCGACACGTGAATTTTTGTGTAAAAGAGGATCAAGCTACCCCTGAGGTATACCGGGATTTCTACACGCGAGCAGCAAACAATCGTCCTTTAACAAAGTCAAAAATGCTCCAAAGAGAGGTAACCAATTCAAGATCTATCTTATCAAATCTCTTTTTGCAAGGTAACCTCCAAAATAGTGTTAATTGGTTAATTAATCCATTAATTACCAATTAAATTATACAAAATAACCCCAAAAACTATCAAAGGGCCGGCCACCATTCCCATCCTCACCTTTCCCATTTACTCTATTTTATTACCCAAATTAAAATAGACATTTATTTTTATAACCACCCATTTATGCCCTTCATATTTAATTAGCCAATAAATTGGCTAATTAAATGAAAAAATTGAACCCAAAGAACCCTTGAGTGGCCGGCCATCTCTTCTCAAAATTGGGCAAAGCCTAACCCTATAAATAGGCACCCATTCTCACCAAAAAGTCAGGCCAACAATCTTGCAAAAATCCCAAAATTCTCTAAACAATATTTCTCTCTAAATTCTAATTTTATCATCGGAGGTTCTTCGGTCAAAGCCTCCCCATTCATCGTGGGAGCGTGAGGCTTGTAGCCATAACCAAAGGTGTTATTTATTTTGTAGGTGCAATTTTGTCCAAGATCAAGGAGGAAAAAATTTACATCCACAATTAACAGCAGCCAAGTGCTCCTCTTTACACTCTAATTGGTGTAATTAGGGATCCCAGCATTTACCTTTTAAGTAGAAAGTGAAAAATGATTGAATTGACTTTAGATCCCAACTCCACATACAACACCACTCACCAACTATCGTACACTTTTACCTTTTTTATTTATTTAATCTTTTTACGGTGTTCATTTTGACTTAATTAATATCTAGATTGATCTGCTAGGAGTATATGGATAAAACTTGCCTTAAAAGAGAATGGTGCCCAAAAGCTTTAAAACAACAACAGTGTATATTATTTTCCGATATGAGGACAATCGAGTCGTAACATTACACAGCACTTCCGTACACAATAACTCCTAAACGGGTCAATTGATCATTTAAAAAATTAGCTTGTAAAGAAAGAGTGCAAATACTCTTAATTACCATAACGTCCTAAAAATATCCATAAAAGAGGGAAAATGCTATATATACCTTTTCGTGGACATATCATTAAAACTAGTGCCGACTCAATTGGAGATATAAATCACAATATTGTCAATAAATATGTTATAAATACGCTTTAATTATAGCAATAGTTGCTAAATTATGGTTTTGAAAATATTTTCATCCATGAATCTGAATATTAGTTTTTATACTCCCTAAATAAAATCTTGCTTTGTTCTCCGTCGAAATTTTTCTACCAAACATAGGGGTACGAATGAAGAATCAAACGTCCACTAGGCAAAAGGAATACAAGTTTATATAAAAAAATGAATTGTCCTTTTAATAATGATCAATATCAAATCTTAGATGCGTTAAAATTTTCCTAATTAAGAACGCGGTGTGCAATCCATTTAGCAAAATGTGGTCAAATATCCTAGTGAATTAGGTGTTGAGTTCTACTCATGCGTTCCGGGTTTGAAACTTCTTATCTCTTAAATTATTACAACAGTTTCGAACTTTCTTCATTCTGCTTAATAATAATAATAATAATAATAATAATAATAATAATAATAATAATAATAATAAAGTAATAAAAAAAATGGTCCAATCAAAGAGGTGAACAAATCCGATGCTTGAAGTTGATCTCGCAACTTTTGCCAATTGCCCTACACTATATAAACCCCTTCCCACCAACACCAAATATCCACGCCAAACGCAGTCGATCTGAAGAAAATAGTTGAGCTTAATTACTTAAATTAAGCTTATTATTGTGTTTTATCATCATCTCTCATAGACAAAGAGAAGAAGAAGAAATGGGAGGTAACACGTCACACATTGAAGACTCGGATGAATCTCCAAGTGAACACAAGTCTCGCATCGTGGCCTTCCATTCCAAGCATCAATGGAACACCCACTTCGCTGCCTCCATAAACAGCGATAAACTGGTAATTAATTATATTTAAGCTCCTTAAGGAGTTTGCAGGCTTTTTAGTTCAATTGCTTAAGGACATCCATGAAAGTCTCGAGTTCGAATTCTCCTTCCTGCACTATTGTTTATATAAAAGGAAAGTCATAATATTTAAGCTCTATATATGATATACAACTCTACTATACTCTTTATTTTAATGAAGTTTCTTAATTGATTACTAATTTAGTTTTGATGGTGATGGTGATGAACAGATGGTGATTGATTTCACGGCTACATGGTGTGGACCTTGTAGAGCCATGGAACCAATTTTCAGAGAGTACGCTGATAAATTCACAGACGTTGAGTTCATCAAGCTTGATGTCGACGAGCTACCGGTATATATATTTATGCATGAATTCTTCTCCTCATATTTTTCTTAAATTTTATAATTGTTAGTTACACTTCAAAAAAGTTATTGTACGTTGATTCCTCGCAAAAATATAAAATGGAATTCACAAGCAGGGAAATGTAATGACTTTTGTGAAGTATTAATAACATCTTGTTGAAAAATGGATTTGATTCGTGATTGAACGTGACATACAAATATTAGAAATGTTATCTTAGTTACCAAGTGATTAAGAAATACATGGTCACTCACCTTTGAAAATAATATCATTAATGATGGAAAAAAAATGTGTTTTTTTATTTATCAAGCCGTGATATTAAATTTAACTATGAGCGGATGGATGCAGGATGTGGCAATGGAGTTTGGTGTGCAGGCAATGCCTTCATTTGTATATATGAAGAAAGGGGAGGTGGTTGATAGGATCGTAGGGGCCAGGAAAGATGAACTGCAAAAGAAGATTGAGAAACACAGGAGATCATAATTAAGTATGGATTAATTAACTGATGCGATGAATAAATTAAAGCTCGATTGGGAATATATAATGATGATGACGTGCTACCACCGTGTGAGAGCGGAAGAAATAAAGCGAAAAAAGAAAGAATATAGGAAAGATAAATAAGGTGTAAGAGTGAATATATATAAGATTTGGGAGTAATTCTCTCCTTCTAAATTCTCCTCCCCTCAGTCTTTTACTATAGGAATGGTCACAATTAAGTAACTTCAAAGAGGAAAGTAGAGAGAAGAGGAAGGGAAGAAAAGGAATTTGGAAGAGAAGTAATCCTACTCTATAAGATTGATCATGTGTTCTTTAATTTTTGTGATTCTCTATAATATTTGTACTTCTCACGTGTTAATTCAGTTTTTTTGGTACATTGTGAGCTATGTATCAATAAAATTTATCACTTTGTGAGCTTTGTATTGCTTTCTTTTGATTAATTGGCTTTGTAAAATTTAAAAAAAAAATCTTCATAAATGTATTTGGGAAATTTCGCTCCACTATAATGAAATATTCTGCATGAATTTTAGGAAATTGTGCAGCAGTGAAAATTCCACTAGAATTTTGCAAACCAGTTAATTAACAATCGTGAGTAAAATTCGTTGAGTTTTCGCAAGATGTTTTGTGTATATATTACGGACAATGTTATAATACATTTGGAAATACTGTAATCAATTGAGTGACATAAGTATTTCCCTTTGAAGTAAAAAAAATTGAAAGATAAATAGAAAATTCCAACAGGGCGTACAATTTAGCAATAACGTAGTTCCGTCTATTTGAACATTTCTAGTACATCTAATATGACTTTTAAGAAGTTTGTGGTGTGGCAAAAGTTCCACGAAAATATAACTTACGACATTTCTTTCATTTCGGAAAACCGATTAAACATTGTGAGTAAAATTCCATTTGAAAAGTGCAATTTTTGAGTTTTTGCAAGATTTTTAACATGAGCATCCAAGAAAAAGAAGTGTTAAGGAAAAAGTGCAAGATCTTTAACAGTTATATCGGAAATACGCAATAAGTATATCACATGCATGCAGAAGCACTTACACGCATGCATGGCCATTCTTGATGCAAACAGAAGTAGTCTTCTACTTCCCGTAGCCTATATGAACTCTAAGTACTAACGAAATAGGTTTGTGGCTTTTGCGAGATTCGACTGGTATGGAAGCAGGGACTGCTACCTTGTTTCATAGCTAGGGTTTTTATCAAATCCAGCATATTATCGGACAGAATTTCAACCCATACTCTATTAAATCCATTAGAGTCCCATCATGATTCTATATCTTTGTGTTTAGCTAATAAGGGTCCTAATAGATTTGCTTATGGTTAAGACTCCAATATATCTACTACATTATGGCACCGAGAGTCCTTGAACGTCTAATGAGTAAACCAACTACCAAGTCATCTAGCCTACCAATTTTTGGATTCCAACGTTCAAACTAGTCTTCCTAGTATGCACAATTGCACCGTGGAAAGATTAAATATTCACATTATCATACATTGACAATTAGGGAAATATTCACATTATCATACATTGACAATTAGGGTTAAATAGATTTGGTTTTTATTCTAGGCATATGGATTCTCATAGCGTTTAGGTATCACCTCCACCCAGCACTCTCCTCAGACCATCCTTCTGTTCTGCACTGAGCTTCGCCGGAAAGACCACGTCGAACTTGATCCTAAGGTTTCCTTTCTTGACCGGATCATTAGAGATGGGCATTATCTCATTAGCAACCACCTCCTCATGGCCTGGTTTGATTATGTCTCTCACCGGGATCATGAGAACCCTTCCATCCAACGTTGTCAGATTGACGAATGCTCCGGTGAGAGCCTCCAGTCTAGTAGAGATAATTTCTGAGTGACCACAAGGTCATTCCCATCCCTCTTGAAAGAGGGTGAGGTTTCTCGTCGATGACAAAGATGAGAGCAGCCGGATATAAGCCCTGTTCTTGGCTTCCTTTCTCTGGGAACGTGATCTTTGTTCCCTTCTTCCAGCGGGGCTTGATGTCTTTCTCTAGGATTTCCTCAATACTCTTTGGCTTACTGCAACAGAGAAGTTATTTCAACATTGTAAGGCAAAAAAAAACTACTAGAGAGGGCAAAAATCTTCTGGAAAAGAAAATGCGTTTTAGAAGGGGGAGGAACGTGTTGCTACATTCAACTAGTATAACTTACGTCTGATCAAACTAAAATGATATGGACCAACATATTGACCTGATCAACTGACATAACTCACATCTACCCAACTGCACACAAATTAAGAACACATCATTTGGGTAATATCAAGGCAAGAAAGATCATGAAGCCTACTAGTGAAAGAAATCTAACCCAAAATCCATTTTAAATGTTTCTTATTCAGTTTTAGATTGAATTAAAAGTCAAGATCACCCACCCAAAACGGCAATTTTATCCAATGTAACAGTAATCCCCCAGCTTATAATTAGATTCTGAAGTATATTATATTTTAAAACTTTATCTGTTAGATTTTAATCATCGTATTAGTGATTAAGAATTCAATGATCAAATATCTTAAAATAAATTCCATTTGGTCATGTGATTAAGCTGACTTTTAGTTTTAGTTTTGGTTTTGGAAGCTACTAATGGTGAATATTTGCAATTCTCTTTGTGTTTTACGTCATGGAACAAAACGAGAATAGATCCTCTCCGGATCTCTTCCACCAAGGTCATCGGATCAAGTGATCCGGACCCTTGAAATTTCATCAAATGGCAAAAAATTATTATTGCTTTTAGGCCTGGTTTGGTACTGAGGTGATTCTGAAAAAATGGGTATAAAAAAAAAGCTGGGAGCTTTTTTGTGTTTGGTAAACATTCAGTTTCAGTTTTTTTTCACAGTTTTGGGTGAAAAAAGCAAAAAATACAAAGCTGCAAACCCAGCTTTGGAAAACCGCTTTTTTCACATCTGTTTTACATAAAAGTTTAGCAAACACTATAATACTGCTTTTTTTTTTTCCAAAAGCACTTTTACAAAAAAGTTTACCAAACACTCTGCTGCTTTATTTCACAGCTGTTTATTCTCATAGCACAGCAGAAGCAGTTTTTTTTCAAAGCACAGCAATACCAAACCAGCCCTTAAGATGTCAAAACAGGTGGGCCATTTGATGAAATTTCACAGGCCCGGATCACTTGATCGGGTGGCCTTGGTCTCCAGATCTCTTCTTGGACAAAACGTGCCCATTGACATTAACAACAGCCAACTCCTCTTTACACTTTAATTGGTGTAATTAGGGATCCCAGCATATACCTTCAATTAGAACATGATAAATGATTGAATTGACTTTTAATAAGAGATCCCAACTCCAGAAACATCACCACTCACCGTTTGTCATTTTGACTTAATAAACGTCTTGGATTCATTTGTATGTGGTCTAATATCATAGGGGATAGAGTATTGTGTTTCTAACCATGAATTTCAAGTTCAAAACTCCCCCCTCCCCTTTTATTATTGTACTAGTTTCAAACTCTTCCCTCTCATCCCTAATAAAAGTAATTTTTTAAAATAAAAAAAGAAACGTCTTGGATTCATCTGCTAAGAGCATATGGATAGAACTTGCCCTATAAAACCGACTTGCAAGAGAAAGGTGACCAAAATCTTTTAAACAACTCTATTATATCTATTATATGTTATTTTTTGATATGGGGACAATTGAGTCATAACATTACACCACTCTTCTATATGCAATAACTCTTAAACCGAACAATTGATCATTTTAAAAATTGGCTTATAAGGAAAGAGTGCGGAAACTCCTAAAACTACCATAACGTCCTACAAATATCCATAGAAGCGAAAAAAATTGATATATCTACCTCTTCGTGAACATATCATTAGAACTAATGTCATCTTAATTGGAGATATAATTCACAATATGATCAATAAATATGTTGTAAATACTTTATTTATTGCAATAGTCGTTGAATTATGATTTTGAAAACATTTCGTCCATAAATTTAGAATATTGGCTTATGTAGTCCCCAAGTAAAATCTTGCTTTGCCCTTTAGACTAGAATTCTCACACCTCCTATTTTCACAGGCAATGCCTTCATTTGTATTCGTGAAGAAGGGCGAGGTGGTTGATAGGATCGTGGGGGCCAGGAAAGATGAACTGCAGAAGATGATTGAGAAACACAGGAGATCATAATTAAGTTCAAGTTTTAATTACTACTAATAAATAATCATTGGGTTGATTAACTGATGCTGTGAGTAAATTAAATCTCAATGATGATGACGTGATACCAGAGTGGAAGAAATAAAGCGAAAAAAAAGAAAGAATATAGGAAAGATAAATAAGGCGCAGGGGGTGCATAAGATTGATCATGTGTTCTTTAATTTTCGTGATTCTATGATGCTTGTATTGCGTTCTTTTTTATTAATTTGCTTTGTTTAATTATCGTAAACCAATTTTGTGGAATTTCGCTGCACTATAACGAAGTATTCTAGAATTTTAGGAAATTTTTGGTGCGGCGAAAATTTCACTAGAATTGCAAACCAATTAACAATCGTAATTCAATTTGTTGAGTTTTGACGAGATCTTTCTGAGTATACATTAAGAACAATGTTATAATACATTTGGAAATATTGTCAGCAACTGAGTGACGTAAGTATTCCAGCAGGGCATAAAATTTAGCCACAACGTTGTTCCATCCATTTGAACATCTCCAGTATATCCTGCATGAAATTTAAGAAGTTCGTAGTGTGACAAAAGTTCCACGAGAATATAATTTATGATAATTTATTTATCTTCGGAAAACCCATTAAGTAAAATTCTTTTTGAAAAATACAATTTTTGAGTTTTTGCAGGATCTTTGACATGAGCACCAAAGAAACATATTATGATATACCATTAGAAAATAATGTCACAAATTATGGAGCCCCATTAGCATTTCTTACAATTTTGGATTCCAAACCTTCAAACTAGAGTTCCTAGTATGCACAATTGCACCGTGGAAAGATAAAATATTTACATGATCGTACATTGACAATTAGGGTTAAATAGATTTGGGTTTTATCCTAAGCATATGAATTCTCATAGCCTTTAGGTATCACCTCCGCCCAGCACTCTCCTCAGACCATCCTTCTGTTCTGCACTGAGCTTCGCCGGAAAGACGACGTCGAACTTGACCCTGAGGTTCCCTTTCTTGGTCGGATCTTTAGAGATGGGCATTCCCTCATTAGCAACCACCTCCTCATGGCCAGGTTTGATTATGTCTCTCACCGGGATCTTGAGAACCCTTCCATCCAACGTTGTCAGATTGACGACCGCCCCGGTGAGAGCCTCTAGTAGGGATAATTTCTGAGTGACCACAAGGTCATTCCCATCCCTCTTGAAATGAGGGTGGGGTTTCTCGTCGATGACGAAGATGAGATCAGCCGGAGAGAAGCCCGGCTCTTGGTTTCCTTTCTCTGGGAATGTGATCTTTGTACCCTTCTTCCAGCCAGGCTTGATGTCTATCTTTAGGATTTCCTCAATGGTCTTTGGCTTACTGCAACATAGTTGTTGCTTCAACGTTATAAGGCAAAAAAGAGCTACAACAGGGGGCAAAAATCTTCCGGAATAGAAAATGCGTTTCAAAAGGGAGGAACGCATTGTTCCGGCCAACTCGCATAACTCGCGTCTGATCAAACTAAAATGACATGGACATGGACGAACACATTGTCCTAACCAACTGACATAACACCAGCGTCTACCCAATTACACACAGATTAAGAACACATTATTTGGGTAATATCAAGTTAAGAAAGATCATGAACCTGAAAGAAACCTAATCCAAAATCCATTTCAAATGTTTCTTATTCGATTTTAGATTGAATTAAAAGTCAAGATCACCTACCTAAAAACGGCAATTTAATCCAATTTTAACCATATTAACAGTAATCCCCCAGCTATCATGCCTTAATCAAAGTCAACTATACAAGTCAACACACGCAGAACTCTCAATTAACAAACCATACAAACACATCACTTCCCGAACATCAAAATCTCAGTTAACAAAAAAGAAAAAGAAACAAACTTTGCAGCAATTCCGACATATTAAAAAAAATCCAACCAGAAAACAAACAGAAACAGAGTACTCACCCGAACCCATCAGGAACAGTTCTCGAAATCCTCATCTTCCTCCTCGCCCCTCTGTAAAGATCCTCCAAACTGCACACCAACTTGCTCTCTATCGCCGCAGCCTTCTTACTCTTCAAATTACCATTACGCCCTTCGCCATTCACACTGCTCTTCTTGAACACCTTGTCCCCAACGCCGCCAGATCCGCCGAAAAACTCGGCGAAAATGTCATCCGGGTCGCCGCAATTGAGCCCCTCCTCGCCGTAGATGTCGTAGATCTGGCGCCGCTGCGGGTCGCTGAGAACATCGTACGCCTGGCACACCTGCTTGAACTTGGCCTCCGCTTCCTCGTTGTCGACCAGGTTCTTGTCGGGGTGCCACCTCATCGCCAGGCGCTTGTACGCCTTCTTCAGGTCCTCCTGGGTCGCGTTCCGGTTCACTCTCAGCACGTTGTAGAAATCCACACCCATGTGATTGCTCTGATCGAAATTATCAACTGCTCTGATTTGATAGGGGATAGTCGGAGAGAAAAGCCGGATGTGGAAAAGTGCTTATCCAGCAGAAAGCCAACGCGGTTTTAAATTTGGCTTTTGGAGTTATAATTTTCTGTGTTTGGTACGCGTTTCGTCAATGGAGCGGTGGTGGGGGGACTGGAGTGAAGGACACTGCGGGGATTTAAATAAATCAAATCTGTATCAGAACGTGCAGTGAGGTGGGAGCCTAGCAGACCTGAAGTATCTTTGTAGACTTTGTTTTATTTTTATTTTTTAAGGAAATATATTTGTAGTTACAGTTGCACAGATTCTGGTCGGTCGTTGGTGTTCCAAATTTTTTATAGGTGTTGAGTCCGTGTTATAATAAAATTGAACGATATAAATGATGTATTATAGTTTTATAATACATTAACAAAAAAAAATCTACGTGTTATACTTGAAATAGCAATATTATGCGACTTTATCTATTGTGTCGAATGTATATTGGGACCAAGGTGATTTCAAACCACACAAATTTTGAAAAGTACACATGTGAAAGTCTTCCGAGTACCCTTCTAATGTTTGGCATGGGTGTCTTTGTGTTTGTGCCCACAAAGTATTAGATGTAATGTATGATCTGCACATGTCGGCCACACTTGGCATGTTTTGTCAAGAGCACTCGATAAATTCTCTCGATAACACTTATCAGATTGCTTCAGTATATCTCGATATTTGTTTCACATGTGCTCAACACAGTTCAATTGACGACAAGAAGTCCAACAAATGTTAGATAAAATGCCTAAGCAAATAAACTGAAATTTTATTGCGTGCTTGGCGCTTTGTTTGTATTGAAAACTTAAATCTTCATCACTAGAACCCACAATGTTCGCATCTTAAATCTGCCAAATCTGAATACATCCTAATGTTGGTCTACGTTGCAAAGGTAGATGAGTGATATATGGATGGCGGCTTTATACGTAATGTACGCGTAACACGACATCGTTTTGGTGGTTTTTTTAACCTTGTTTAAGTTGAAAATAGTGATTAATACGCCGCCCTTTCTTCTTTAAATATGTGACATTGTGAGTATTAAATTATGATTGTATCCTCTGAACCTGTAATTTGGCGGTCGACATGCTTTGGGGCATTCAATAATTGTAACGAGCAAGAATTTAAAAACAGCAGCTGGCCGGCGAATTGACTTGTGAAAGTAGGCAATGACAAATCAATGCCCAATGACATAGTATTTGCTTGCTTATGGGACAAGGAGTTGTTGTCGATGCTACTTGCAACCATGAGTGTAACGAAATGATAAAGAGTAGATTAGATTTAATATTTCGAAAAGTAACATTCGGAAGGAAGGCAGAATAATCAAAACACATTGGAGGAAATTACAAACATAAAAGCTCAGCCCAATAAGCAAATAAATAAAAAGTAAAATCCTAATTTTTATCTTCCAAATGCATAGAGTCGCTTTTGTCGCCGTCGCTGCCACAAACGTCTTCCCAGCAGTCACCAAGACAGCAACACTAGAGAAGACGACTGAGTGAAAAACTGAAGAACATAAGGCAGAGAAATTTGACAATGGAGAAGTAGCGATGAATGTCGAGGAAGGGGCATTAAGCCCAAACTTGAGACAAGTTCAGGGAAAAATTTGATACTTAGCTTGAGGAAAACTAAGATAAAATTCAAAATAAAACTGAAAATAAAGAGAGGGAAGAAGGGAAGGAGGAGAAAAAAGGGGATTGCCACCGGCACCCAAGGTAAAGGTTAGGGTCGGCGGCTAGGGTTTTTCTATGCTTGTATTTTCTTTTAATAATCCAGACTATTTAGTAGTATAAACAATGGACGGTTATAATATCATTATTCGGAAAAAAAAATATTTGTCATTATAGGATACAAAAAACCTTATTAAGATCGATTATTTACAAGTGATTCATCATATAGTGTATTAGATCAATTATAATAATGACAGACTATTCATATGGGTAAGAATTAGGAAATATATCATCTCCGGATCCTTTCACCTAATCCATCAAATTTGGGGATCCGGGCCGTTGTAATTTAATCTAACGGTTACAAACAATGGCTCATTTTAAAAGTTATAATAATTTTAATCGTTTGATCAAATTTCAAAGACCCAGATCTTCGAACTTGGTGAATTAGGAGGAAGAGATCCAGAGATGATTCCTCTCAAGATATTTATTATAAGGTTACAAGTGGAAGTTTGTTTGATGCCGCGAAAGAAGTCATCATCCACGTCCAAATCCAATGGCCCAGTGGTGGTATGGCGATGGCGGTAAAGCTACTTTTCTCTGACCAACGTGAAGAAAGCATGGAAACATGAACAGTTTTCAGTTTTCAGTTTTCAATTAGGAAATGCTTTCTCTTTAAGTGATTGTCAAATTGTCTTTAATTTAGCTTTTTCGGTGATGATAAAAGAGGAACGCCAAAGCAAAGTGTCCTGAAAGAGGAATGCCAAAAGTCTAAAGCATTCGCATGGAAGATAAGATAAGAACTAGGATTTCTTTAGTAGAGTGCTTTATTTTTTCTTTAATAATTGACTACTTAGTAGTTCAAGAAACAAACGGTTATAATTGAATTGAGTTAATATTGTTTTTCTCAACTTGTCAATTTAATAGATAAAAAATCGAACTACTCATGTGTCCGGACTATTGAAAATAAACCTGTCAAAAATGAACATGAACTTAATAGGATAAAAAATGAGTTACAACATGTTGATATGAGGGCTTAAAATTGCGCCACGGCTTCTGTAGTGGATTCCTTTCTCGCTTGACAAACATAGCCTTCAAGGTTGAAAACCTAGCTCAATTAATTTGACGCCTCGATATTGTTTGCATAAAAACCCGACTAAATATGCTGACTAAAGTGAAATTTTATGAAAACTCCATAAATTTGTATAAGGTCAGCACTACTGTAATGTCTTAATTTAATAATATAATATTATATATAAATTTTATATGTGATAAGTTCAAGTGATGAACTCGTTCCATCCACCACGACGTTGAATCCATTCGAGGTAATTTACTGCCACTCACAAATGTTTCTAGCAACCATGGTATAAAATATCGATGATATCGGAAATATCGGTAGTCCAAAAATATGGAAATTTCGATGGAAATATCGAGATATTATCGATATCGATAAAAATTGAATAAAAACCACGGAAATTGTAAGAAAAACTTGGAAATTTTTATTGAAACTTTGGAGAATGTTTATTTAGTCAATTATCTATTAGTTTATCAAAAAAAATTAGAAGGAAATGCATTACCTGATGGATTTAACTGATTTAAGTTGATTATACAGCAAGCTGGCAAACACTGTGAGTGTAGAAAATATATAGTAATTAATGAAAAAAAGATTAAACACACCATAGTCATTTATATATAATGATTTACCACAATATTTTACACTTTATACATTGCATGGTAAGATACATGAGTGATTTTGTACCACATAAAGTTCTTATAAGGTTCAAAATTTTCATTATCTTCATCATCTCTATGTGTAGAGTATTCATCAAATGATAAATCCCCAAAATAGTTTTGCATGTAATTGTTAACATGCCACTCATATAAATATAAATATTTTAGCATATTATCACTAAAACATAAGTGATATATGGTGGTTATGGTGTTGGATGAGTAAAATGGGAGGGGTTCAAATCCCCCTTTTTTTCTTCTTTTTCTTATTTTTTTCCTTCCTTTACATTGATATTTTCGATATTTTAGCGATATTACACCGATATTTTGACAAAATCCCTCCCTTTTTTCCCTTTTTTTCTTCTTTTTCTTTTTTTTTTCCTTCCTTTACATTGATAGTTTCGATATTTTAGCGATATTACACCGATATTTTGACAAAATATTGTTGAAGTGTGAGCGAAATTATCGGCATCGATATTTTTCGATATTTCTTCTTTTTCTTTTTTTTTTCCTTCCTTTACATTGATATTTTCGATATTTTAGCGATATTACACCGATATTTTGACAAAATATTGCTGAAGTGTGAGCGAAATTATCGACATCGATATTTTCCGACTTTTTTTCTTCTTTTTCTTTTTTTTTCCTTCCTTTACATTGATATTTTCGATATTTTAGCGATATTACACCGATATTTTGACAAAATCCCTCCATTTTTTCCCTTTTTTTCTTCTTTTTCTTTTTTTTTCCTTCCTTTACATTGATATTTTCGATATTTTAGCGATATTACACCGATATTTTGACAAAATATTGCTGAAGTGTGAGCGAAATTATCGACATCGATATTTTCCGATATTTCTTCTTTTTCTTTTTTTTTTCCTTCCTTTACATTGATATTTTCGATATTTTAGCGATATTACACCGATATTTTGACAAAATATTGCTAAAGTGTGAGCGAAATTATCGACATCGATATTTTCCGACTTTTTTTCTTCTTTTTCTTTTTTTTTCCTTCCTTTACATTGATATTTTTGATATTTTAGCGATATTACACCGATATTTTGACAAAATCCCTCCCTTTTTTCCCTTTTTTTTTCTTCTTTTTCTTTTTTTTTCCTTCCTTTACATTGATATTTTCGATATTTTAGCGATATTACACCGATATTTTGACAAAATCCCTCCATTTTTTCCCTTTTTTTCTTTTTTTTTTTCCTTCCTTTACATTGATATTTTCGATATTTTAGCGATATTTGACACACCCCGTCCCGAAGGAGGGCATGCTGGCCGTCACGTGAGAGTGACATAACCATTTGCACAGTACGGAAGCTTTAAAGATACAATTTATAATTTGATACACCCGAAGGTGAGTCCTAATTTTGTCCAATCTGTCAGAACACCGTCGAATTCCTCGTAGTCACCACACCTTTGTGATTCCTGAACCTGGAGGGGCGCAAAACCAAAATTGAGTGGGTCAGTAAAACAATTCTTTTCCAAATCCAAACATTTCTCAAAACGTTGTAACCCCTCTCCGTAAAACCTGTATACTTTCCCAGAAATGTAAAATATAAATATACATATATATTCTCAAACTTCATTTTTTACTATCTCAACATTTTTCTTTATCAATCATGCCATGCCATGTCTAATTCAACAGTTAAGTATGGATGCATCAACAATAATCATATCAGGTGCAAGAAAGTAATCAACCGGAGGCCCTCTAATAGCCCTGCACGGTTGAACCTAGAGCTCAAAATCTATCACTCTCACACTCTGCCGGAGTCACTCCGCGTGACCTGTCCGGCCTTCTGCACATAAGTTACGCTCTAGTGCTTCTCATAAATCATCTGTGCACATAATCTAAGGTCACCCACCAGTCGGAATCTCACTAACACTCTCGCGACTGGCCTGTCGTACCCACTCCGCGTGGACTGTACGACTAGCATCTACTTGGATCCAAGACGAGCGTGCGATGCGGTGAATACTATAAGCACTAAACTATGGTGCAGGATTTGAGCTCAATATACATCAACATCATCATAACAGAAATAAATACTCACATGTGCGTCCACCGCACCATTTCATACATATGCATCATAAATCAATTCTTACCCGTGCGTCCACCGCACCAATTCATGCATATGCATCATAAATCAATTCTTACCTGTGCGTCCACCGCACTAATTCATACATATGCATCATAAATCAATTCTTACCCGTGCGTCCACCGCACCAATTCATGCATATGCATCATAAATCAATTCTTACCTGTGCGTCCACCGCACTAATTCATACATATGCATCATATATTAATTCATGCATGGCATTTCAACTCACATTTCTATATACTTTTCATATCAATTCTATGCATGGTATTTCACTTCCCGTTTTTCCACATAACTCATATGCATTTCATTTTAAACATATTTTCATTTCAATTCAATTTCTGGGAAACGTCAAGTATATATATATACGGAAAACAAAACTGCCCACTCACAGAATACATCGACGTCTCGTAAGTCCCTGAGCATCCCTTGGCCATGCCCGATGCCCGCATAAACCTCACCTATACAAGAGTAACCAATTTGACGTTATTTAACGCCTAACCCAAATCTTAGTTAATAACTCCTCATATATTGCTCAAATTGGGTATATGAATATACCACCGTGACCTACACAACCTCAGGATCATCCCCATATTTTTAAAATAATTTTTGGAGTCCTCACGCGCCCCCACGCGCCTGACGTGGCACGGACCTACGCGCCCCCACGCGCGGCCACGTGTCGTGTACACTGACGGCACAGTAAACGGCAGTTAGGGAATATTCCGTTAAATCCTAGCATATTCCGTTAATAATTAACGGCGTCAGTCAACGCCGTTAGCATATTCCGTCAAAACTGACGGAATATTCCCTGTCTTCTCCGGCGATTCGTCGGTCGCCGGCGACTGTTCGCCGGTTTCTGGAAAAATTTCAAACTTGCTATTCTCCTTCGTTTTTCATCCATTTTTCACGTAGATTATACCAAATTGAAGCCCTAAACATCTACTATCACGTTGGACTAGTTTTAGGGTCTAAAAACAACGGGATCAAACTTTCAAAAATTCAAGAAATCGGCCTACCATCGAACTAGGTGATCTCGACGTCCAATTCATGCCAACGAAGCACTCCGAGCTTCCTTGGGACTTCCTTAAGCTCACTGTGAGCTTGGTTTCACCTAAAACAAAGTCAATTCGAAGATCATGAACAGTGTTCTTCACGGGAACTTTGAAACTAGGGTTTTCCGAAGCAAAACTTACCTGAAATGGATACCATCGTGATCGTGGAGGTTCCAGGAGTTTGATGGTGGTCTTAACTCCGTCGTTGGTGGAAGTTTAAGGTGGTTTCGTGGTGGTCCGTGTGAGTTCGAAGGAGAGGGAGAGAGAACTGAGAGTTTCGTTAGGGAGGAGAGAGAGAGACAGTATGCAGAAAATAGGGAGAGGATTGAGGGATGTGGGGATCCCTCGTGGTCCTTTTCCAATCCCCAACTCCAAATCACAAAATTTTAACCTAAAAATCTAAGTTCCATCCTTAATAAATTCCATTTTATTTTCAAAACTTAGGAACCTAGATAATTAACAACTTGAGCTTCTCATACTTAGTATTTCTTAAGGGCAATTTCGTCCATTCACAGCCACGAATGTAATATTTTGGAACGGGCTGTGACAATCTCCCTTCCTTATAGAATTTCGTCCCCGAAATTCCAGCAACCAACTAAATCAACCATACTCCAACAATCGCTTCGGGTAAATCTCTCTCATCCGATTCTCTTTCTCCAACATAATTTTCTACTGAATGATTTCCTTCACAAAGCTTTTACCACTTACTCTGTCTTACTTTTCAGGACCTTCTTTTTCCAATCCAAAGTCGTCCTTGGTTCCTTATCAAGTCGAATCCAATTTAATTCTCAATAGTTGCACCAGAATCTCATGTGACGAATCTACCACCTAGTGACAACGTATCGAACCCAAAATACATTAAGTACCTTAGCCAACTCTGAAGACATCACCACTTGTATGCACTTTATTGATTCCTTTAGTGATCAAAAATGGTCTGATGTGACTAAGTCTTATCTTGTCTTCCTTTCTGAATCTTACTATTTCTGTTCATGGTGAAATTTCCAAAAATATCAAACCATTTACCTTACACACTCGATTAGTGGCATATCCATCTGTTAGTCTCTTTTGCCATTCCTGGTTACTTCAGGTTAACTTAATCACATGAATACTTTGAGGAGACTCATCCATAGTCTCAGGGTCTACTAAAACTCTTTCTTGATCGAATCTTTCTCTATTCAGAAGCATTTCGTTCACACGACACGCTTCAGGGACCCTATGGCGTTACTTCGGAAACTGCACAACCAACATACTTAAGAAACTCAGCAGTTCCGTAAACCAATTCTTCTTTCCATAAAACAAATAAGTACCGTTACGCTGTCTGGGAAAAAGTTATTACTCAGCACTGGAGTAATTGTACTAACTTGGTACATTGACCAACTATCACTTCAACTTCGATCATAACCATCCTATGTACAAGGAAACTTGTACACATAATCGAAAGTAATATCTTTCCATTTCCACTGTGAAACAGAAAATAGTTATCTCAATCCAAAGGTTTATCTCATTCTGCCTCGATCTGCTGACCAAATAAAACTGTCGAATGGTATGATAAACCTTATTACTTTCGGAATATTGCAGAAGCTGAACAGTGTACTTCGTCCAAAATTACTTACTTTAAATCCTTAGCATTAGGCACATACTTTTTGTTTTCTTGTATCCACATACCATTTGATTCACGAATCATGTACTCATTCTTTTTCCTTTCTTTCTCTGCCTTGGTTAATTCTTAAATTTCTTCGTTAACCATTTGAGTCTCGAGTACGGCCTTACCAAACAGGCCTAACTTGAAAATTAACAAGTATAACTTCTTCTCGATCTTCCATTCTTAATTTTTCTTCCGTTGGTTTTCAATCCACAAGATGATACTCTTGGCAACGTGCCAGACATTAATCTTACTGCAATCTTTTCACCAAGTGTATCAGCTAGAACAATTTTACGATCACCCTGATCGTACAATCATATACATTAAACAATTCAATTTACCTTCGCTACCTCAGATCAAAATCCTTCCGAGTAATGGATATTGAAGACTTTTTGGATTCGTAAAAATCTTGCATTCTTACCAAATATAATGCCTTCATAACTTCACAGCAAGAATGGTAATCATGACTTCCAAGTCACTCGTAGGGTAATTCATCTCATGAGGTTCCATTTATCGTGAAATGTATGCAATCACCCTAACATTTGCATCAACATGCCTCCAATACCATTCAAGAAACATCACTAAAAATTTATGATTACCACTATTCTTTGGGAATACCAAAATACGTGCATGAGTGAGGAAATACTTCAGTTGTTGAATCCTTTGCTCACAATTTCCTTCCCACTCATACATAACCTCTCAATCTTTGCTTCACCAACTTAATATGTTTACATGCTCTGCTCTGGCTCAGAATATGCCAGAATATCTTCAATGAAAATGATATCAATTTATCAAGGCATTATTGGAATACTTCATCCATCAACTCATAAAACAGCATGAGTATCCATATAGCATCACCAAACTTCATAAAGACTATAACGAGTCCAGAAAACCATCTTATGATCAACGTCACTTATAATATTCAATTGGTAGTAACCAGATCTCAATTCAATCTTTGAATCTTCGCAATTACTTCTGAGCTGGTTAAATAAACATCAGTACATCACCATGGATAACGGTTCTCAATCGTTACCCGACTCCATTGTCTATAATCAATGAACAGTCTCAAGATCCATTTTCTTCCTCACCAACAAACTGGGCTCCTCAAAAGTGTTGTACTCGGTTGAATAAAACTTTTATCAACCAATTCTTTAACTTAAATTTATACCTGGCAACAATTCAATAGTGAACCTCATATCTCTGCCTGAAGGCAATCCAGGTATACTTTCAAGGAAGACATCAAGAAAAGTCTAACCCTTTTGACATTATTCACACTACTCCGAGCAACATCATTTAGCATCACATAAACTAAGTATTTTTGGGCAGCCTTTCAAAACAATCTCTTTGCTTTCACAGCATAAATAATGGCTGAACTCACTTCACTTTGCATGCCCACTCATTAAGGTAACCTCTGATCATCCAGATCGATGGAAAGTGACTGGTTTCCCGTAACAATCCATCTAGTCACGATTATAATCAACCAATCTAATGGAACAGAATTAACTGATACAATATATATTCTATTATTATTAAGTATTCTAAATAAGTACAATACTAACATAAAATAATCTACCGGGTTGCTTGCTTAACGAATCCACGAATGAGTTATTAATATTACGGTCTGCAGCCCGCAATACTGATAAATCATCGTTGTCTCGATAAGTAGGCAACCACTCTCAAAGATATAATAATACTATTTTGCCACTCAATGCAAAATACATACACTCGTCTCAACCGCATTTATTTACTACTTTCTAGGCAATATCACTCATAATAATAAAATATATATATATATATATCAGCCGGAGTCAACTAAAATGACCAATACGGCTGATTCAACTCTCATCTCAATAATACGTCGGCCGGATCCACTCCGCGTGGTCGGTACGGCCGAGCCTATAACTCACCAATTTCTCATGCGTCAGCCAGATCCACCTCTCATGGTCTGTACGGCTGAACATATAACTCATCAAATCTCTCTGTACCCACGGTCAATCCGACCAAACTACTAAGTTCATAAACTTGCTGAATCGACACTACGATGTCATAGAAAACTGTTGGGTACAACTGATTCTAGGGACGATTCACAATTCTGTGTCCCCTCTGTTCACATAAACACATTCATTTCTTATTCTTCTTTATTCTCGTTGCTCATGTTCTCAGAGTCCTCAAGACTCAACAGCATCTCGTATATTCCTGGTAAAAAGTACAATGGATAGTGGTCACCCAAAATACCACTTCCCTTTTTCCACCCAGCTTAAAACAACATAACACCTCAACCAAATTAACAGTAATATCTGGATGGAAACAAGGCAAGTCTGAAAACTTTCTATAATATTCATTTATCGTCAACTTCCTTGATTCACATTTGCAAACTCTTGTTTACTACCATCGATAAATGCCGGAGGGATAAACTTTTCCTTAAACAAGTCCTTAAACAATTTTAAATCGGCTGATTCCTCTGGTGACAACAATTAACAATCCTGTTTCCACCAGGATACAAATTCATACCCAAAACCAGGTAGTCATCTCGACCCCTTGTCAGAAGGAAGATTCCTTTGACTTGCATAATCCGAAACATCTTTTCCAAATGGTTAAACCGTTACTTCGCTCCCTCAGGTTCATCATTTCTCTTAAGTGATTCAAATTCAACTCATAACCCATCTTAAAATGTCCCTTTAGACAATAGACTGAATCACCATAGTAATAGTTTCCCCCTAAACCGCTAAATCAGGGAGACTAAATTCCTCTAACTACGTGGTTTGCTACGAGGCGGTGTAGTTCTGACAGAATTCACTAGAAACTTCTCAAGATGTCCAAGATTGCAACCATGCTCTGATACCAACTGACACACCCCGTCCCGAAGGAGGGCATGCTGGCCGTCACGTGAGAGTGACATAACCATTTGCACAGTACGGAAGCTTTAAAGATACAATTTATAATTTGATACACCCGAAGGTGAGTCCTAATTTTGTCCAATCTGTCAGAACACCGTCGAATTCCTCGTAGTCACCACACCTTTGTGATTCCTGAACCTGGAGGGGCGCAAAACCAAAATTGAGTGGGTCAGTAAAACAATTCTTTTCCAAATCCAAACATTTCTCAAAACGTTGTAATCCTTCTCCGTAAAACCTGTATACTTTCCCAGAAATGTAAAATATAAATATACATATATATGCTCAAACTTCATTTTTTACTATCTCAACATTTTTCTTTATCAATCATGCCATGCCATGTCTAATTCAACAGTTAAGTATGGATGCATCAACAATAATCATATCAGGTGCAAGAAAGTAATCAACCGGAGGCCCTCTAATAGCCCTGCACGGTTGAACCTAGAGCTCAAAATCTATCACTCTCACACTCTGCCGGAGTCACTCCGCGTGACCTGTCCGGCCTTCTGCACATAAGTTACGCTCTAGTGCTTCTCATAAATCATCTGTGCACATAATCTAAGGTCACCCACCAGTCGGAATCTCACTAACACTCTCGCGACTGGCCTGTCGTACCCACTCCGCGTGGACTGTACGACTAGCATCTACTTGGATCCAAGACGAGCGTGCGATGCGGTGAATACTATAAGCACTAAACTATGGTGCAGGATTTGAGCTCAATATACATCAACATCATCATAACAGAAATAAATACTCACATGTGCGTCCACCGCACCATTTCATACATATGCATCATAAATCAATTCTTACCCGTGCGTCCACCGCACCAATTCATGCATATGCATCATAAATCAATTCTTACCTGTGCGTCCACCGCACTAATTCATACATATGCATCATAAATCAATTCTTACCCGTGCGTCCACCGCACCAATTCATGCATATGCATCATAAATCAATTCTTACCTGTGCGTCCACCGCACTAATTCATACATATGCATCATATATTAATTCATGCATGGCATTTCAACTCACATTTCTATATACTTTTCATATCAATTCTATGCATGGTATTTCACTTCCCGTTTTTCCACATAACTCATATGCATTTCATTTTAAACATATTTTCATTTCAATTCAATTTCTGGGAAACGTCAAGTATATATATATACGGAAAACAAAACTGCCCACTCACAGAATACATCGACGTCTCGTAAGTCCCTGAGCATCCCTTGGCCATGCCCGATGCCCGCATAAACCTCACCTATACAAGAGTAACCAATTTGACGTTATTTAACGCCTAACCCAAATCTTAGTTAATAACTCCTCATATATTGCTCAAATTGGGTATATGAATATACCACCGTGACCTACACAACCTCAGGATCATCCCCATATTTTTAAAATAATTTTTGGAGTCCTCACGCGCCCCCACGCGCCTGACGTGGCACGGACCTACGCGCCCCCACGCGCGGCCACGTGTCGTGTACACTGACGGCACAGTAAACGGCAGTTAGGGAATATTCCGTTAAATCCTAGCATATTCCGTTAATAATTAACGGCGTCAGTCAACGCCGTTAGCATATTCCGTCAAAACTGACGGAATATTCCCTGTCTTCTCCGGCGATTCGCCGGTCGCCGGCGACTGTTCGCCGGTTTCTGGAAAAATTTCAAACTTGCTATTCTCCTTCGTTTTTCATCCATTTTTCACGTAGATTATACCAAATTGAAGCCCTAAACATCTACTATCACGTTGGACTAGTTTTAGGGTCTAAAAACAACGGGATCAAACTTTCAAAAATTCAAGAAATCGGCCTACCATCGAACTAGGTGATCTCGACGTCCAATTCATGCCAACGAAGCACTCCGAGCTTCCTTGGGACTTCCTTAAGCTCACTGTGAGCTTGGTTTCACCTAAAACAAAGTCAATTCGAAGATCATGAACAGTGTTCTTCACGGGAACTTTGAAACTAGGGTTTTCCGAAGCAAAACTTACCTGAAATGGATACCATCGTGATCGTGGAGGTTCCAGGAGTTTGATGGTGGTCTTAACTCCGTCGTTGGTGGAAGTTTAAGGTGGTTTCGTGGTGGTCCGTGTGAGTTCGAAGGAGAGGGAGAGAGAACTGAGAGTTTCGTGAGGGAGGAGAGAGAGAGACAGTATGCAGAAAATAGGGAGAGGATTGAGGGATGTGGGGATCCCTCGTGGTCCTTTTCCAATCCCCAACTCCAAATCACAAAATTTTAACCTAAAAATCTAAGTTCCATCCTTAATAAATTCCATTTTATTTTCAAAACTTAGGAACCTAGATAATTAACAACTTGAGCTTCTCATACTTAGTATTTCTTAAGGGTAATTTCGTCCATTCACAGCCACGAATGTAATATTTTGGAACGGGCTGTGACAATATTACACCGATATTTTGACAAAATATTGCTGAAGTGTGAGCGAAATTATCGACATCGATATTTTCCGATATTTCTTCTTTTTCTTTTTTTTTCCTTCCTTTACATTGATATTTTCGATATTTTAGCAATATTACACCGATATTTTGACAAAATATTGCTAAAGTGTGAGCGAAATTATCGACATCAATATTTTCCGACTTTTTTTCTTCTTTTTCTTTTTTTTTTTCCTTCCTTTACATTGATATTTTTGATATTTTAGCGATATTACACCGATATTTTGACAAAATCCCTCCCTTTTTTCCCTTTTTTTTCTTCTTTTTCTTTTTTTTTTCCTTCCTTTACATTGATATTTTCGATATTTTAGCGATATTACACCGATATTTTGACAAAATCCCTCCATTTTTTCCCTTTTTTTCTTTTTTTTTTTCCTTCCTTTACATTGATATTTTCGATATTTTAGCGATATTACACCGATATTTTGACAAAATATTGCTGAAGTGTGAGCGAAATTATCGACATCGATATTTTCCGATATTTCTTCTTTTTCTTTTTTTTTCCTTCCTTTACATTGATATTTTCGATATTTTAGCGATATGACACCGATATTTTGACAAAATATTGCTAAAGTGTGAGCGAAATTATCGACATCAATATTTTCCGACTTTTTTTCTTCTTTTTCTTTTTTTTTTCCTTCCTTTACATTGATATTTTTGATATTTTAGCGATATTACACCGATATTTTGACAAAATCCCTCCCTTTTTTCCCTTTTTTTTCTTCTTTTTCTTTTTTTTTTCCTTCCTTTACATTGATATTTTCGATATTTTAGCGATATTACACAGATATTTTGACAAAATCCCTCCATTTTTTCCCTTTTTTTCTTCTTTTTTTTTTTTTCCTTCCTTTACATTGATATTTTCGATATTTTAGCGATATTACACCGATATTTTGACAAAATATTGCTGAAGTGTGAGCAAAATTATCGACATCGATATTTTCTGATATTTCTTCTTTTTCTTTTTTTTTCCTTCCTTTACATTGATATTTTCGATATTTTAGCGATATTACACCGATATTTTGACAAAATATTGCTGAAGTGTGAGCGAAATTATCGACATCTATATTTTCCGATATTATTGTCGATATTTGTACGATATGTACATGGATATGTTCCAAAATATCCATGATTCGAAAAAATCGAAATATCCTCAATATTTCTTCGATATTATCGATATTTCAAACTATGCTAGCAACCACACCAAAACAAGTTTAGGCAAAAAATAAAAAAGAAGATAAAACCGATATCGATCTACTTATGATTCCCTTTTTTTCTTCTTTTTCTTTTTTTTTCTTCCTTTACATAGATATTTTCGATATTTGTACGATATGTACATGGATATGTTTCGAAATATCCGTGATTCAAAAAAATCGAAAATATCCTCAATATTTCGTCGATATTATCGGTATTTCAGACTATCCTAGCAACCACACCAAAACAAGTTTAGGCAAAAAATAAAAAAGAAGATAAAACCGACATCGATCTGCTTATGATTTGGCGGCGTTGCAAAGATTCGGCAGCGCGGCAATGGTTCTCGCAACCACACCAACCCCACGTCCTCGTCATCTCCCTCTCCCCAACACCAGCAATGGAGACTCCCGCACCCACCACCACGCCCATCTCCTCCGCCTGCTGAACGAATGCACGGACATGTCGCAGCTCAAGCAAATCCACGCCCACACATTGCGCACCACATCGCCCACCAACCCCCACACCCTCTTCCTCCACAGCCGAATCCTGCATTTCTCCTCCCTCGCTGACATCAACTACGCGTTTCGGGTTTTCGACCAGATTGAAAAACCCAATTCGTTTATGTGGAACACTCTCCTCCGGGCCTGCGCTCGAAGCTCCGAGCGCGAAGAGCAGGCAATACTGTTTTACTGCAAAATGCTGGAAGAAGGGGATGTTTTTCCCGACGAATATACTTTCCCGTTTGTTCTCAGAGCTTGTGCGTATTTGTTTGCCTTGTCCGAAGGGAAACAAGCGCATGGAAACGCTGTGAAACTTGGGTTTGATTCGGATGTGTATGTAAGCAACAGTTTGATTCATCTGTATGCGTCTTGTGGGTGTTTGGAGTTGGCAGAGAAGGTGTTTGAGGAAATGCGCGAAAGAAGAAGCATAGTGTCGTGGAATGTTATGATTGACTCGTATGTTCGGGTTGGGGAGTTTGAGACTGCGCTGAAGGTGTTTGGTGAAATGCAGAAGGTGTTTGACCCTGATGGGTACACAATGCAAAGCGTTATAAATGCTTGCGCTGGGTTGGGGGCTTTGTATTTGGGGATGTGGGCTCATGGTTATGTGTTAAGGAAGTGCGACAGTAGTGTAGCTAACGATGTTTTGATCAATTCTTCGTTGGTTGATATGTATTGCAAATGCGGGTCCTTGAAACTTGCTCAGCAAGTATTCGATTGGATGCCTAAACGTGATGTAACTTCATGGAATTATATGATTCTAGGGCTCGCCCTGCACGGGCAAGCTGAGGCAGCTTTGAAGTGTTTTGATCGTTTGGTTGAAACGGAAAGCTTTGCACCCAATTCTATCACATTTGTCGGAGTTCTGAGTGCATGTAATCACAGAGGAATGGTTGAAGAAGGCCGTAAGTTTTTTGATATGATGGTAAAGGACTACAGGATCGAACCAAGGCTAGAACACTACGGATGCCTAGTTGATCTTCTGGCGCGTGCAGGTTTCATCGACGAAGCTTTGAATTTGGTAACAACAATGCCTGTTAAACCCGACACTGTAATATGGAGGAGTCTTCTCGATGCTTGTAGCAAGCAACACGAAGCTCGCATTGAGCTAAGCCAAGAAATGGCCAGGCAGATCCTCGAGTCATCAGAAGGGGATGCTTCTAGCGGTGTTTATGTGCTCTTGTCAAGAATCTACGCCTCAGCTAGCCGTTGGAATGACGTCGGATCAATTAGGAAACTAATGGAGGAAGAAGGCATAACAAAAGAGCCGGGGTGTAGTTTGATAGAGATTGATGGTATAACCCACGAGTTTTTTGCTGGAGACACATCGCATCCTCGCAGTAGAGAAATTTTTCGGGTCCTTGATACGATCAACGAGAAGCTGGAGGCAGTAGGGTATGCGCCGGAATGTTCCCAAGGAGATTTGATTGATGAAAAACGATGGCAATCGGTCGGTGTTGGGCTGCACAGCGAGAGAATAGCCATTGCCTTTGGACTGTTGAACTTGAAGCCTGGCGTGCCTATACGTATATTTAAGAATCTGCGGATATGCAACGACTGCCATAAGGTGACCAAATTAATTTCTGAATTATTTGACGTGGAGATTATCATGAGAGATCGTGCTCGATTCCATCACTTTAGAGATGGCGTCTGCTCTTGTATGGATTATTGGTAGCTTTTTGCTCTTGTATTGTATCACCGGTCAGCAATGTATATAGAAAAATGCTATGGAGACTCACTCAAAAGTGGTACTCTCTGAATCCTTTGTCACCTCATGTTTTTATTACAATGTTTTATAAAGTTGGCACGGAAATTAACGTTAATTGTGAGGTGGCAGACAGTCCTTGAAGAATCAGCATTTCTTCCAATATTTTGAGATTCTCAAATCCAATGTTGTATCATACTACGAGACAAAATACTAATTTGCAAGAATGCACCGAAGTGGATTTGAGAATCTCAGCGTCATACTACAAACCCTAATTGACTTTTGAGTAGATATGTCGAGCTTATATGGTCTTATAGAGCTTATCAAAGGTGAATAACTTACATGATCCTGTCAATAATAGTATGTACACAAATATTTCTTAAGACCACTCGAAATTCACACAAAAATTTCTTAAGACCACTCAAAATTCAAAAAATATACATGTGAAGATGGTCTCAAAATCCTTCAAATGTTAGTACGCGTTCTTTTTGTGTTTACCAAGTGTTTGATATAATGCATGTTATACATATCTTGATAGGTTGCGTCAGCAACACTTGACAAATTTTATGGGTGTTGTTATTATTACTCTTCAGGTTGTTTCTTGTTGACATGTGCACAATATGTTTTGATTAACGATAATAAACCTACCAAATGTTCGACAAAATGTCTTGGTGAATAAAATAAAACATTTTACGCGCTTGGCGCTAACACCAAAACTCCCTAAAGTTCAAATCTGCATAGCAGTGTGTACATGGATTATTGGGAGAAGAGATCCTCTCCGATCTCTTCCACCAATATCACCGAATCAAGTGATTCGAACTTTTCAAATTTTATCAAACGGAACCTTTTAAATTTCATCTAACGACCCATCTGTTTTGATTATTTAAAAACTATAATAATTTTTAACTGTTAAATAAAATTTAAAAGATCCAAATCATTGAATCTGACGTTTCTTAGTAGAAAAGATCATGAGAGAATATCTTCTCGATTATTGGTAACTTTTCACTATAGTCAATATATAATTCTTTTGTTTTTATTGTTCACACGTCTACGCACGCTGTGGGACAGGAAAAAAATAAAAATAATTTCTTTTACGAGTTCAAAATAATTAAAAATAATTTAGGTGGTGGGTTTGGTATTGATTTGGTTTGGGATCCACCGAACCTTCACCTCTGTTTCCCAAAAGCCATCGATCAAGACGTAGACGTGCGTTTAAACCGGGAAAAGCACATGCTAGAGCAAAGACCCACCAAATCAATAAAAAACATCATTTTCCAAAAATAATTAAAAAATAAACAAATCCACAAAATAATTCTACAGCCAAAAGCAATCCGAAAATTATTGCAGGAATAAATAGCAGCAGCAGCACCAGGAGGAACAACAAAGGCACCAGTTCATCTGAAATGCTAACACGAAGAACATAACTTTTTCACAGATTCAAGCATGTCCCAAGCACAAAACAATGGACAAGAACACAAGTCCTTCAAACTCTCTGCATATGAAATCGACTGAAGGCCGGGCTTCGCGTTATCCGGTAATTCGAATCCTTGGTATACCACACAAAGAAGTCTTAAATCTAAATATGTACACAACATGATGAGAGTGTATATACGCAGCCGGACCAAAACTTTGATTTCCATTTGGTGTTGCCTCCTATAACAAACCTTGTTTTGCAAGATCTCTTCCAGCTGATACAACAAAACACGAACAAAATTGGAAAGACATAATAAGCCACACGTAATCGAAGGGAAACACCGCAAAAGATAGCAAACCAATCCATTCCAAATCCAGAACAATAACTAAGGGCTCGTTTGGGAAGTATTTCATACAAGAAGCATATAACTGGTTCTTTTTACATGAAGCACTTCCAAGTGCTGTTGGAACCCAAAGCATTTCCTCTAAAAGCTTTCAGTCATTTAAAAGCACTTCGCAAACGAGCCCCGAGACCATAAAAAAATGACAATAGAATTGAATCACACTCGAAAAGAATTGCCTTTCAACTTGAATGTTACCAGAACTACAGGCTACTCTAAATACTCAAATCAGAAATGGTTATAAGATTTCAAATCTCCTCATCAAAAAGGGCAATGCTACTTTTCGTTCTATGAATACAAAATTTCGCTAATCATAAGACTACAAGATGAGATATTCATAGATAAAAGGCAATGCTATCGAGTTTTAACTTGTTAGTTCACTAACATTTTCAGCTAAACGGCATCGGAAATTGCAGAGTTGATCACAATTAGTACATTGAACATAAACAAAGTAAATTAATAAAAGCCAAGCCCTCACCTTTAGAATCTGGCAACACCAGGACGACCTGCATTGTCACATTGTTTGGTGGAAGCTGCAATCGAAGTGGAAAGAGCTGGTGATTCAAAGGGCTTCGAGCGCAGACGATGATCCCCTCAATCCCGGTCTCCTCCTCGAGCTTACGAGTCAACTCATCAACCCCATTTCCTTTGAAAGTCATAGAGTAGCCCTGCACTGCCTCATCATCGACATCGCCGTTATCTTCAGCTATATGGTAATATATAGTCCTCCCTTCCGACTTCGGCGGCGACGCCACATATGAATCACTCGACTACAATTTAAAATCATCAAATTCAATTAGATTAAATCGAACAAAATTCATGGTCGAAATACGAATTTACAAAAACCCAATTCAGAAACAAACCTCTTGTCTTGACAAATGGCTGGATCTGACGGAACCGCCTGATGGGGAGCTGGATTCGAAGTCCAGAGAATCGGAGTGGGGAAGCGGTGGCGGGCCGGACGGCTTAGCAGCCGGAGAGTTGATTTGAATCTCCACAACATCGACATCCCACAGAACCCAATCCTGAGTTGCGGTTCTGTGAGGAACATCATGGGTCACCGAGTTCCGCCACGGCGGGAGTCCTCCATTTGCTCGGAGGAAGTTGCCGTACCGGGTCTTGAGCCGGACCTGCTTGCCATCCCTGACGGGCTCCCACTCGACGGAGGAGTCGAGCCGCCGAGGCAGAGTCTGGAGCACTTTCCGGCCGGTCATGCCGAGGAGGTAAGGCTGGTTGGAGGCGGTGAGGTACTTACCGAAGCAGCTCTTGAGTCGGATGATGTTGTCGGTTTCGGTTACGACCTCGACGGTCCACCGTGCCCTCGTGGACGACCCGTTTCGATCCTGGGTGACGGACTCCTCGTCCTCCTCCGCTAGGAGGTACTTGTCGTGGTGGCTGCGGAGGCGCACCGCCTTGGCCTTGTGGAAGAAGTCCATTCCGATTCGGAACTTGTTGGATTTCGTCTGCGGAGAAAATGGTTTCGGGTTAAAAAATGTGAACTTGATGGATATTCTCGGTTTCTGGATATCTGAAGACAATGTGGAGCGTACGCATTGAAGTTATGACATTTGTATGGATTGGTCAAAAAACGACAAGTGCCCAGTCAGCGCCCGTCACTTACAGCGTAATTGGCAATTTCCTACTACGCCCGCGGTTGTGTATACGTGGCACTTACGCGGCCTAATCTCTTTGTGGGTTCCGTGTGGGAGAGGCTGTTGGGGGTGGGGGGCCGACTTTCTTTTATGGGCCTGGCTCGAGTTCATTGCTTATCAATTAGATTGACGGTTTATTTAAAAATGTTTTTAAAATTATTAAAACAACTTATGACAAGAATAATTTTTAATTAATTTTTTGTAAAAACGCAAGTAAATTATAGAAAAGTACAAGTTATGATGCTTCTTTTAGAAAATACTTCAAAAATGTTATTGAAACTTAAAAATATTTTTCTTAAAGTCCTTTCAATCATTTAAATAGCATCTCCAAATAAGGCCTAATTTAGAATGCATCACAAACACATTTCACATAGGTTCACCAAGCACTACAAAGCCTAAAGCCACGTTTAACACATGGACAATGTGGGAAATGGGAGTTCCTATGGGGAAAAGATTTTTTCAAGCGTTGATTGTTTAAAAAGTATTTCATATGTTAAAATAAAAGTAGAAGAAATGATTTGCAACTTTCCGCATGTTATAATACAATGAAATCCTCGCTTAGATACTAGACACTTCAAAAAATTTCTCCCTATAAGAGAATATGTTCTTGATATTACCATATTCCCTTCTGGATAAATTAAAAAGAATGTTCACTTAAATAAAAATTTACTAGATTTACATTGTCACGATATCATTCACAAAGAATTGAGTTGACTAAAATCCGTGTAGTAACAAGATCATGTTAGTGGTTAATATATTAGTGAAAGATATATTTTTTCTAGTTTAAGGTTGCAGACCCTAACTAGCCCAAAAACATCACATTTATTGTAAGCATACCTAAAAATAAGAAATTTATCATAGATAAGATCTAGGTAGGGTTTTCCTTTTAATGTATTTTTGTAGATAAGGGTAGGATTGTCCACTTACAATATAAATTATAATAGTGTAATGTCTATTTCATGACAGATGTACAACTACATCAATCGCTAATATGAAAATGGCACCATGAGGCGATTGAGAGGAGTGAAAACTTGACCAAATGTAAAACAAAGAATCATCTCCGGATCCCATCCACCTAATCTTACTCATCAAATAATTTGAATCCTTGAAATTTGATTCAACGGCTAAAAACAAGAGTTCACTCTAAAAGTTAAAGGATCCGAATTGTTTGATGAGTAGAATTAGGTAGAAGAGATCCGAAGATGATCCATTTCCAAATGTAAATGTGTTTTTATAAACTAGTGTAGCTTTTGTGTCCTCCTACGGCCCACCCATTAAGTTGTGGTGCGGACGGGTTGGTGTGTGTTTTTCAGGGAAGATAAATGATAATGAGACTCTCTCAAAAGTGCAATTCTTTATGTATTCTCTGTTACTTTATGTTTTTGGCATATTATTTTATATGTTGGCACAAAAATTGACATTAAAATATAAGGTGACAAAGAATATATAGAAAGTCTTATTATGAAAAAGTCTCCTTACCATTTCTTATTAGGAGATTATATTGCAATTTGCAAACAATTATATGTCTGAAATCTAATGAATAGTCAAATTAGGGAACTAAATTCCATGGTTAGAATATACAAATTGCAACTAGTGTGTTATGCAGCTATATAAATACTGAGTGTATAACTTAAGAGTGTAGAACTCGTGACATTTAAGTTTGTCTCGTCTTTTAATAAGTATTTTATAGTTTGGATCCTAGAGATTTCTTGTGGAAACAAATCAGTAGGCTCTAGTACCATATTTTTGTATTTGACGAAATAAAATGTAATATTCCTCACTCAATTAGAAGCGTACAGGCTTGTCCAACCAATGCATATCCATTTTTTTAAAATTTTATTATTATTAAAGAGAAGAGGAGGATTCAAAAATGTTAAATATTGCAGGAGAATGAGAAGTTTTGAACACAGAACGTTCAAGTGAAAATTTAACATCTTTTCCACTAAGATATTGAATCATATGCAATATTATGTATAATCACCAAACATTATAACTGTACTAATAATATAAAATATTATGTAAAAAACATGAGATGAAACATAGTCTATTAAAAGTCTCCTTACCATTTTTCAAAATTTAATACAACCACTAAGCATTTCGAGGAGCAATTAATAATTCAGTTTGCAATTAATTAAGAGACGTGATTTTTGCAATTTTATTTATTTTTATTACGCATCTACTAATTTTTTAATAGTTGTTCGATTAATAAATTGAAAAATAATTAAGAACCTAAAACAAAAAAAATGAGTGTAAAAATGGGCATATAAACCATAATTCCGTTTGGCCCAAGAAGAAGTAAGTTAAATAAATTGAACAATCAGCTCGGTATGTCATGATCAAACAAAAATAATTGATTAAAATTTAATGACAATTAACAAGACTAATTAACTAAAATTAATTAAGCAAAAACTGAACATACCTGCTTAGCTAGATTTTTCGACGACGGCTTCAGAGACTTAGCCAGCTTTTCCGACGACGGTTCTGAATTAGGCGACTTGGTTGAAATCACAGAAACGGGCGACCCGTACCCCGACCCGTTAAGCTCGTCGGAAAACGACGAAAAACTCGACTGCTGCGAGAGCAACAACTCTGACGCCGGAACCTCCGTCTCCAGAACGTCCCACAGAATCCAGTTCTGGGTTGATGTCGTGGTGGGGTCGTCGTGAGTGAGCGAGTTTCGCCACGGAGGCGGCCCACCATTGGCGCGCAAGTACGTGCCGCACCACGTTCGCAGCTTGACCTGGAACCCGTCGCGTATGGGCTCCCACTCGAACTTCCAGTCGACGAGCTTGTCTAACTCCGCCTGGATGACTTTATTGCCGGTCATGCCAAGAAGGAAAGGGAGGTCGGTGGCGGTGAGGTAGAGCCCGTGGCAGCTCTTGAGGCGGACGACGTGGGATTTGTTCTCGACGAGCTCGACCGTCCACCGGGCCTTTCGGGAGGTGCCGTTGCGGCTCTGGCGGACGGACTCTTTGTTGTCGTCGGCGACGAGGTACTTGTCGAGGTGGCTCCGCAGCTTCACCGCCCTGGCGGTGTTGAACAAGTCCATGATTGATGATCAAAAAATGAGACCGTACTTTAAAAAATTGGGAAGATTGGGGTTTTGGGAAAAGGCTGGGTGTGTTGGGTTTTGCTTGTTGGTATTAAACTGCTTTTATAGGTTCTTTATATTATAATCAGAATGATCATCGCATGATCCGAATTCTTACATTCATTCATCGTATATTGTATGGTCAGACGGATCATTTCTCATATTATAATAACTCTTAGGCTCGCGAAAACTTTATTAGAAGATTATTATGGTCAAGCATTTGGATCGCGAAAGCAGAAGATGAGAAGAAAATGACGATTACGTATTTAGGTGATGTTTGTCCAAAAAATTAAAAAGGTACTTTGGTGATGGAGGAAGAAGTTTCCTGCTGGTGGAAATGAATCATTTTCGGATCTTTTTTTCCTAATCAACCAGATTAAGAAATTCGTGTCGTTAAAAATTAATCCAACAGCTATAAAAAGAGAACCATTTTAAAAGTTATAATAACTTCAGCAGTTTAATCAATTTTCAACTGCACGAATTTCTTGATTTAGGTTATATATTGGGGTTAGGGTTTAAAGGGATCCTGATTATTGATGCCAGAGACTGGTTTTGTCTTGGTATGGCAAAGGCGTACGAGGTTGTTGGTCGTATATTCTAGAAGGTCATATTCGTGGACCGACGAGATTATTCGTGGAAGGTTCATGCATTTCTAAGTTGGAGTCTCAAAATAATTGAATCTACTGTATCAATTAGCCAAAATAACATAATTTTTATTTTAATTTCGAAGGTTTAAAATCGATAGAACGATATTTGATATGTTTATCGTCTATTATTTTGATCATTCCTAAAAAATATCCGTTGTCAAATTATTTTCTCCACTTGAACTCGTGATTTGTTTAACACAATAGAAAATTTTCACAAAATAATCAAAATAATTTACGATAAACAATTTTAGATACCACTTGTATTGATTTTAAATCTCAATGATCAAATTAAGGAGCTATGACAGTCTCATGAACCATTTGGCTAAAAAGCCGTTTAGTGTTTCCTTTTTTTTTTTTTTTTGAACAAGTGATATTATTTACACTAAAAGGGAGGGAGTAGATTAACCTCATAATTAGTTAGTAATAATTTGGTTCAAATTTGCATTTTTGTGAGAATCGAACCTAAAGCTTCTCAGTTACAGGTAAAGAGGAATACCACTAAATCGAAGTGTTTTCTTAAATTGTCATTATTTTATAAATCGTTGAATTTAAATTAAGACATTTACATTAAGACATTTAAAACATTATTAAGATGCACTATTAAGAGCATTTTAATGCGAGAAATTGAGGTCGATTTCTGCGTGTTTTTTTTCATTTAAATATGAACAACAAGAAAGAGTGTGAAAAGGGGGCAATAACTCCATTTATATTCTAACACTTGATTGAGATGGTCCAATGAGACGTTGACATTTTCATGCTCATATTATATTGTATTAATATAATGCTCCATTCCCTTCCATGTATCACTCTTATTAAGGTTTTAAAATGCGCCATGTGCTAGGTTCTAGTCAAACAGCGAGCAGGAGTCTAGTTTAGGAGTGATGACCTAGGTGGTTTAGACGGACCTAAACGGGCGCCTAAGCATATTTAGACGTCATTTTTATACTATGTAAAAGCCTAATTAATTCTGGCAATGACGAACAACGCCTAGACGAAAATTTTTTGAACACTACAAGTAATACATGAGACGGTACACTTGTTGGATTTTATTTTGAATTTTGATTGTTGTAGTCACAATTTCAGCTACACAAATGTATACATCAAATGTGTGTACACGAGTTCTAACGAATTGCAGCTTAAGCAACCTAATAATTTAAATAATTTTTTTTTAATTACAAAATGATGTATACAAATGAGTTGAGAGTTTAAAATCGAGATGAAAAAAAGACTTGTATGGGCCATACAATCTTGTCTCAAGGAACGTAAATTATAGGGCCAATAATAACGAGATGGGCTTTCAACAATAACATCCACATATGCATCCAGACGTGGGCCCACCTTCGGCTTGGGGCAACATAAGTGAAACTCTCCCGCCTCTTTTTTTTTTTTGATAAAAAACGATACGTAGTATTTCATTAATCAACACAAACAATACAATAGTGTCATTGGATATATAACTTTAATAACTAATAAATTAATCTGAAGTGAATTTACGCAAACAAATAAATAAGAGTAAACCTGTAAACATACTATTATTTGTTTAATAACGTACATGAGTTAAAAGATTGAACATAAATACAAACTGCATAGACATAATTAGTTTTCGCTTCGTCTTTTTACATTCACCAAAACAAAAGGTTAAAAATGTTCGCAGGAATAGTGGACGACGTGCTCGAGGAAAAAATTGCACACGGAAGCTGTAACCAAAGCACAGAAGGCCATTTTTTTAATATAATTTCACAGAAATCGAGGTGCTTTTTAGCTTTCTTGGTTCTTGGGGCCTATGGCTATGCGCCCCTACCATGAGAAAAAAAGAGGTCAAAAAGCCGAACCCGGATCGTCTTATCCTAAACTTAGGGATCAAATTATCCGAATAGTTGAAATTTGATCCAACGATTACAAACAGTGAACTTCTTTAAAGTTATAATATTGTATCTGTTGGATTAAATTTCAACGATCCCGATGATTTAATCCCTACACATAGGATATTGGGATCCGAAGAGGATCCGGGTTCCAAAAAGCCTAATACGCTATTCACTACAGTTTGTCAACCGCAGTCAATGGAAGAACAACAACTTTGTTGTTCAATTTCCCTTTTTCTTTATCCTATTTTTTAAAGAAACCTTATTATCTACAGTAATATGAAAGATGAGCTTAGTTTTATAATAAGTTATTGATAAGAATCGAACTGAAGACTTCTTATTTACAAATAAAAAAGAATATCACTAGATCTCATAAGAAAAAGAAAATATTTGAAATGTCATATAAATTTTCATACTTTTTTTATTTTGTCACATGAACGAAAATTTAAAGTGCATTATCATATTAACTTTATAAAACTATTAATTTGTCATCTCATCTTAACTCCGTTAAGTTTTTCATCTAAAATAAATCACGTACTTTGCACATGCTTTGTGTTCATTGTAATTTCAGACATTTCAACATAAAAAATATCATTAAACTTTTCTATAGATGAAGCATCTCCGGTGACTACCATTTTGAGTCATTTTCACCTCAAAATAAAGAGCAACAAGTGCAAGTCGTTCCCCTTCTAGGAACGACAAACTCTCATACCCTAGTATAAAAGATAAGGAGGCAGATTCTCTGCCCTCCCATTTCTCGTGCCTTCTGCTTGTGTGGTCACGGTTAAGCCACGTCAATATTTTATATTACTATTCATTTTTGTCTTATTATCTCTATAAAAAAATAATATAAAATGTTGACGTGACTTAACCGTGACTGCACAAAACAAGAGGGCACGAGAAGTGGGAGGGCAGATGATCTACCTCTAAAAGATAAACCCTATTTCTGTACTTTTTAATAAACTCTAGAATTATTTTGAGTAAATTACATAGTAGCCCCTCAGGTTTGAGGTCAATTACAACCCCATACAACAACTTTAAAACATTTCACTTTCATACATCCAGTACCATTTTATTTCAAAATAACACATCCGTTAGATTTTCCATCCATTAATCTGTTAAATGCTGACGTGGCTGCCACATTTGTGCCACGTGGAAAAAATAATAAATTTTTATTACCCTATTGAACAAAAAAAAAAAAAAAAAAAAAAAACCAGATCTCCTTCCCCAGAATCCCCACCCGTGCCCACCCTCGCACCCCCCAACACCCATCCCCCATCACTCGCAACCATTTCCCTCCCCACTGCGCCTCCAAAAAGATTCCCCGTCCAAACGACCATCGCCCCCTCCCCCGCACGGCTGCCGTGTGGTTTTCTACCATCTTTCCCCACCCTAAATCCAAATTTCTAAAGCCCAACAAGCAAAACCCTTTTGCCTTGGCTTTGGCAGCTGCTGTATCTTCCTTCACTTTTTCTTTTTGCAGGCGCAAAGGCATATATGGACTCCTCAAAGCTTTCTGTCCATCCTTACCCGAAAGCAAATGGGAGGGCGGCGGCAATGTATAATGCCGAGTCCCTGCACTATTCATCCCGTCAAGCGCAAACCCACCATCCTCTGCCGCAAAACCCAGAAAAGGAAGAGAGAATTGATTAAAAAAAAAAAACCCAGAAGACGAAGAGAGAGAAGATTGAAATTTGAAGTGGGTTTTTGGTTTTTGAAATTGTGAGGTTCTACAATTCCTTGAAACTATTGGATTCTGGGGTGGGTTAAGAGAGGCTTTGGTTTTGGATTGAGATAAAATGGGTGGGTGGGTGGCTGCATCTGTTCGAGTGGTGAAGTGGGGGTGGCTCTTGTCTTTTGGGTTGATGAAATGAATAATGGCAGTGGCTTGGGTAAGAGAGAGAGAGAGAGGGGGTGTGGTGAAAAATGACGGTTTGGGGAGCTTGGGAGTGGATAATCGGGATGAGATTCTCGTGGTGGTTGAAGGTCAAGAACTGGGAATTTTGGATCTGGGGATTTTGGGGGGTATGGGGTTCGAGAGAGAGAGAGTGGGGAAGACGAACATGGTTTCGTTTTTTTTTTTTTGTTCAATAGGGTAATAAAAAATTATTATTTTTTCCACGTGGCACACATTTGGCAGCCACGTGGCACAAATGTGGCAGCCACGTCAGCATTTAATAGACTAATGGATGGAAAATCTAACGGAGGTGTTATTTTGAAATAAAATGGTACTGGATGTATGAAAGTGAAATGTTTTAAAGTTGTTGTATGAGGTTGTAATTGACCTCAAACCTGAGGGGCTACTATGTAATTTACTCAATTATTTTTGCCAAAGGCAACTTACTAGAAGGGGAGTGAAATGTTAAAATGTCAAAATAACTTTGAATGCAAGTCATGTGCAAACTTATTTTGGATGGAAAACTTAACAAAGCTAGAATCAGATGACAAAATAATGATTTTGAAAAGTTGGTATTACAAATGGTTGAAAATTAGATCATATGACAAATTAAAAAGAGTGCATAAAGAATTATTCATTTTTATAAACAAATTATGCGATGATGCATGTTGAAATTTATTTTCTCTCTTATTTTAATTAGTTTTATTTACATATATTTTAGGTTGTGCGATAGATAAGAAATCTTGCATATATTAAGCAAAATTGTGTCATGATTGAATTAATCAAGCAATAATAAAAAGGAAAATTAATAAAAATTAATGAAAATGATTTGAAAATTTTGAGTTTTAACAATAAGGATAAAATAAATGGTAACATGAATAGTACCAGGATTGACCTTTTAGTGTAAAAATGTAATTTTTTGTTAAAATAAATAGTATCAGAAATTTTTCTGTTAAAGTTTCCATAATAAAATGGCAATCATTTTGAAGGGAGAGACCTCGTCACGTTAATGCAAGAATTCAAAAAACCGGAAGAATTAATTAATTATGAACTGGCTATTATTTATAAAAAGAAAGTTAATCATCATAAAAATAGAAAAAATATCACCCACCAGGGCCTCTGGGCCACCAACCGCTTTGGAGATTTTTTGTCTTCTCTCTTGGTCTCCACCTCACTTCACGTGACCCTCAGATTCAAGGTCTCCTTTTTATCATTCGTGACTCCTGAAACTTCACTCTTTACACTCGCCTCCTCACACCCGTTCCCATCCACATCCATGCCTCCACCACACTCCGTCGCACTCTCAGCCATGATCCTCCTAACACTCTACTCAGCTGCCACCGCCGCCCGCTCATGTTTCCCAAAACCATCGTCCTCCTCCACATTTTCATGTCCACCATTCACTTCGCCGCCGCCGTTCCCCTTCTCTTCTTCACCAGGCTGCGGCCACCCTTCTTTCCAAATCCAATGCTCTGCCCCCCACTCCACCATCTCCATCAATAACCTCTCCTTCTCTCTCATCAGCTACGATGCCAACGCCTCCTCACTCCTTCTCTCTCCCTACAGCACCAACTTAACTGCCACAAACTGCTCATCCTCTCACTATTCTTCCATCCCCAGCCGATCCATCAACATCTCCGCCTCCCCATTTCGAATATCCGACGCCTCCTGCTCCCGCCTCTCAGTTCTCAAGCCTTGCTCCCCGCCGAATCTTCCCAACTGCAGCCATTGCCCTTGGGAATGCAAGCTCATCAAAGACCCACTCAAGCTTCTCCACGACTGCGGATCTCCGCACCCCCCTGTCACCCACCAGGGCTGCCACGCAGACGTTTTGAGCTTTCTCGACTATTTCCTCAAAATTGGGATCGAGCTGGAGTGGGACGAAGCTCAAGACTCTTACTTTTCCAGCTGCAGAGCTTGCAAGTCCAACAATGGCTTCTGCGGCTTTAACTCATCCGACCCAAATAAGCAATTCCTCTGTTTTCACGCCGAACCTCACCTTACGCCGCCGTGGATCAGCAAAGACAACCCGAACCGAATCGCCATCTTGTCCTCTGTGTTCACATTAACTTGCTTCCTACTCGTCGTCTCTGTTATCATAGCCGTCTTCAGGTCCAAAAGATTAAGCTCCGCCGCAACAGAGGAAGACCCAACAACTCTGTTCCTCCACCGCCACCGCTCCGCCAACCTCCTTCCGCCAGTTTTCACATACGAAGAGCTCGAATCCTCAACAAACCACTTCGACCCGAAACGCAAAATCGGGGACGGTGGGTTCGGGTCTGTCTATCTGGGTCAGCTCTACGATGGCAGAGTCGTCGCCGTAAAATACCTCCACAAACCCCTCCGCGGCGCCGCCGCATCCGGGAAAGCCTTCTCCAACAAATGCTTCTGCAACGAAATCCTAATCCTCTCCTCTATTGACCACCCAAATTTAGTCAAACTCCACGGCTACTGCAGCGACCCGAGAGGCCTCCTTCTCGTCTACGACTACGTTCCCAACGGCACCCTCGCCGACCACCTCCACGGCCCCAAAAGCCTCCATCGGAAAGGGTCGATGACGTGGCAGGTGAGGGTCGACATTGCTCTGCAAACGGCCATGGTTATGGAGTACCTGCACTTCTCGGTGGTGCCGCCGGTGGTCCATAGGGACATAACGTCGTCGAATATCTTCATCGAGAAAGATATGCGGGTTAAAGTCGGGGACTTTGGGCTTTCCAGGCTCTTGGTATTCCCCGAAACGACGTCGTCCAGCTCCGGGTACGTTTGGACCGGTCCGCAGGGGACGCCCGGTTACTTGGACCCGGATTACCACCGGTCGTTCAGGTTGACCGACAAGAGTGACGTGTACAGTTTCGGTGTCGTTTTACTGGAGCTGATTTCGGGGATGAAAGCGGTGGACCAGCGGAGGGACAAGAGGGAGCTGGCGCTGGCGGATTTGGTGGTGTCGAAAATCCAGATGGGCCTGCTCCACCAGGTGGTGGACCCGGTTCTGGTCGTCGACGGTGACGTATCCGACGGCGTGGATGCGGCGGCTGAGCTGGCGTTCAGGTGCGTGGCGGCGGATAAGGACGACAGGCCGGACGCCAAGGAAGTGGTGGAGGAGCTGAAGCGGATCAGAAGCCACACTCGTGGGGTGTCCCGGGTGTCGAGTTCGAATGTGATTGGCGATGACGTGATAAAGGGATGATCTGATTGGACAGAGGGTGGGGCCTCGTGTGCATGTGCGGGGTTTGAGTTGGACTGATAAGTGAAAGAGTGAGGGAGGGGGGAAGTCAGAGATGGTGGTTGAACGAACGTGAATAGATTTGTGTTTGGATAACTTTGGATCTCCCCTGTGCTTTTCCCCTGCTTCTGGTTTTTACTCTCTCTCTCTCTCTCATCTCCCCCCAAATCAAATTTTGGCGGTTTGTTCTATCTGCTAATTTATCAGTTCCAATTCGATCGTTGATCATGTCCTTCATTGCTTCGGTGTGCGTCATATATCGAAGCATCGTAAATAAATGTTGTTTCTAAATTTTCAATTTTGGTGGAAATAGTTGCTCGGTTAATTTGTGTGGAGAATATTAGCTATCTCGGTTGTAGTTGTAGATACCCCTAAAGTTAAGGGTACAAGAGAGGCGGTCATGTTAAGGTTAGGTAATGCCATGCCACCTTTAAAACGTGTGGGCTTGTGAGCGTTGAAGTCGTACTCAAATACATCGGAGCCTGTCCCTGTGAGAGTGTGTAACCATCAAGCTGCTTAGGCTGTTCTACACATGTTTCTCCGTTTTCCCAGTTGTAAACACAGAATTGCAAAGAGAAAGAAACGTCAACTAGCTGTTTCCAAGGTAGGAAATTAGGTTGTTCATTTATTTGAAACCAAATGTACATATTTGTTCATGTTATACACGAGTATCCCGTGTAGATGGAACATTCCAAGTATAATGTAATGTGTAACGATAATACATATAGTACAGAGGAACCAGGATCCTCTCCTGAGCAGTTCCTAGGGATCCTAGGGATCTTGCAATCTTGTCCGTTCATTTTACATCGTGCGGTTAATTTTCACTAGGTACTATTTATATTTGAATTTTAAAATTTAAAATTTAAATAATTTCTGACCGCACGATATACGATGAACAGACATGATTACGGGATCTCTAGGAAACTGCTCAGGAAAGGATCCTGGTTCAGTACAGAGGACACATACAACACCTGGTTTCCTCACTACAAGGTCATGAAGATGCAAGCGTTTGGCTTGGCTTGGCTTTTAGCACAGAGGACACATACAACACCTGGTTTCCACATATTATTTGTATTAATAATTCTTGTCCAAAAAAATTTGTATTGATAATTCACATATTATTTAGTAAATAACCAAGTTTTTCTTGCTCAAAAGACCACTGACAGTGAATTATCAATTATGTGCATTATTAATACAAATAATATTGACCCTAAGGTCGATATGTAGAATGAGGATTCTCTTCGTGAGAATTTCGGAGATCCTTCAATCATATTTGTTTATTATATATCATGCAGTCAGAAATTATTGTAAATTTTTTTATTTAAAATTAAATATAAATAATACTTGACGAAAACTAACCGAACGATGTACAATAAACAAATGTAATTAGAGAATCTTCGAGACCCTCACAAAAATAATCCGGCCTCATTCCGATATGTAATACATAAGCAACCAGGTGTCGTCGAGTTTATTATTTTCATCAAGAAAAATGAAAGTAAAATATCCTGTCCATGAGCACCAGGTGTCATTTCAGTTTATAGTTTTCTTTGTAGGTTAAATATCACAGCCGCTACACTATGTAAAGTTTAAAGTAACAACGAGCGTCATGTAAAATCATTTTGTGAATAACAATGAATTATGCTGAGAATAATTGAAGGCATAGTTAACTTGGCAATCAAGTTAATGAAATCTTTAAGACTCTCTCGGTGCCTTAAAGGAAATAAACATATTGAAATCCTAATTACATGCAATCAATTATGGACCTTTATTAAGTAAATTCAAGGAATAAAAGTCATGATGGGACTCTAATTGATTATATATGATTTGAGTTGATATCATTTCTGATAATAGGGAGGAATTGGTTGCCCTAGCTATATAACCAAGGAGCGGTCCTTGCTTCTATACCAACTGAAACTCACAAAAAATACTAGCCTATTTCGATAGTAGAGTTCATTGAGAGGTACTGGAAGTAGAAGACTACTTCTACTTTGTTGCAAGGATCAATGGCTTCATCTTCATAACCATGTCTTTCGTATTCTACATATAAGTTTAATATAATTAGTCGATCTCTATTTTATATTGATTTGATTTATTCGTGATCCTAAAGCCTTGTTGTGATTTCAGAATATATCTTACACATCATACTTTAAAACATGTTAGTTTATAAGTATCAATAGTTTATAAGTATCACAATCATAAATTCAATATATTAAACTCGTGAGCATTGGCTCATTGTAGGTGTGTGATTCGTATATAAATTTAGGGGTGTGATATCCATACACCCCATTTTACTTCTCACACACCTTTTTAATTTTCGACCGTCGGATCGGATGAATTAAAGAAGATTAACGGACAGAAATAATCAAGGGGTGTGTGAGAAGTAAAATGAGGTATGTGAATAGCACACCCCATAAACTTAATATATTAGTATCACATTCACTTTTATCAACTTAATGTGAAAGGCCGTAGTAGTCTCGAACTGAAGAAAATGCTATCTCGTTATTGACAACTTGGAAGAAGATGATTATAAGCTAGATTCTTAGCATTGGAGAAAGAAAATTAGACTACAAGAATACACCATTTTTTGGGGAGAAATTCTATGGTTCGGAGTCTAGACCACCAAATCCCTACGACCTAGACTTAGAAAACCTCCATTGTGAGTACTCACAGACATAAAAATAGGCCAGGCTATAAGTTTTGTCAAACTATGGTGAACATGTCTCGCTATGACCTCTTAGTACTGATTTGGTACTGAGGTGCTTTTATAAAAAGTAGGCATAAAAAAATGCTGAGCTCAAAAAGATGTTTGGTAAACACTTAAAAACAGATTATTCTCACAGCATAACAGAAACAGTTTTTTTTCAAATCACAACAATACCAAACCAGCCCTAAAGTTTCTCGCCTAATTAGACGGAGGAGGAGCGGCTGCAGCCCTTGCTTTGGCAGCAAGAATCTTAGCAATCTCAACAAGCTTGTCAGTTTCAGGCATAACATCCTTCACAGCAGCATGAGCACAAAACTTGTCAGCCCATTTTACCAGCCCCGGCGTTTTCGTCTGGTCAAGCAGTTTGATTCCATGCAGCTTCTCGTTTACTCTGAGCCACCCCAAGAAGCACCCGAACGCAATGTCCAAGTATCCGATCTCATCTCCACCGAAAAATACGTTGCCTTTGCTGGATTTCTCAAAAGCTTCCTCCAGCAGCGCCAGCCCTTCTGTCACTTGCTCGATTGCTGCCTTCTTTGCCTCCTCTCCTTGTGCAAAACCAATGCCTTTCATGGATGGGTACCACTACAACCATTTCAATTGAATGAGACATAAGTTAGTAACATGGATTAATTGTACCAAAAGCTTAAGCTAGCAACAAAGAAAGACGTTTTGCTTGGGCTTTGAATAAATACTTGTTATGCTTCTAATAAAAGCGTTTCTATTAGTAAGTTGGACGTTTATGAGAAGTGTTTTACGCATGACCATAATAAATCATTACCTTCTCGCTGATATAGGCAGCCCAAAATCGTGCAGTAGCGCGATCGTAGGGGTCAGAAGGGAGGATAGACGGACCAGATGCCCAAACTTCGTCAATGTACTCAACAATGACGAGAGATTCACAAACTGGTTTGTCACCATGAATCAGAACTGGGACTTTCTTGTGGACTGGATTGGACTGAAGAAGAAGCTCGCTTTTAGATCCGAATGTCTCCTGAAGAAACTCGTAGTCGACGGATTTGAGGTTAAGGGCAATGCGAGCCCTCATCACGAACGGACTCGGCGCCATTCCCAGAACTTTGACATTGCTCTCGCCCATAATTAATCCTCGACTAATTAGCTTAACACTCAACTAGTGATCTAATTCAAACACTGATGAGTTCTACAGGGTTTAGTGTATGTGCGTGTTGGGTGGATCTAAACCAGGAAACAGAAGGATTAAGTAGGAAGAAGAAAATGTTTGGTATCAATGAGCCTACTGGCATTAGTTTGGTGCGTTTGGTGGGTGGACGCATGTTTCAACTTTGAAGGGTAGGCAACATTCTAAGTTTTTTTTAATTAAAAAAAAAAAGTCATTGAGTCAAAATCAAAAGAATGACTTACTTATACCTAGTATACTATTGTGGCATTCTAGCTTAATAATATGACGGTTCTATCAAGACCATCAAATCAAGTGATCTGTGATTTTTAAATTTCATATAACGGTCCATTTGTTTTGATCTCTTAAAAGCTGTAATAAATTTTGGCCGTCTGTTTTGACCTCTTAAAAACTGTAATAATTTTTTATCGTTAGATGAAATTTGAAAGGTCCAAATCACTTGATCCGGTAGCCTTGGTGGAAGAGATCCGGAAATGATCTCTTCTCTAATAATACGATTCCAAAATCATTAAATTAGGGTTTTGAGATTTTCCGAACCTGTGCCAAAATAAAAATTGCAAACCTTGACTTTTTTTTAGTGAAGTTTTTTCGATTCATTCCAAGAAATGAACCGTAGGATTGAAATTTCCTGAGCCCCTGTGCACAAGACAAAAGTAGCACAATGAATCACACAACGATCAATAGTTGACAACTATCTATACAATTTTTCTTTTTAACTATACCGTTACCCATGTTATAACAAGGACGAATTTATATAAAAGACATCTATTGAACTAATAGATGCACGTAAATGATTTATTTCACTATCAAATAAACATAAAAACCAGACACAAAATAAAACAAAGTCCATGAGTTTACCAAACTACAGCACCGTCTAATACATCCGACTTAATTTACCAAGAAAGGGATCCTCTCTGGATCCCTTCCACCTAATCCACCAAATTCGGGAATTCGGACCATTGAAATTTGATCAAACTGCTACAAATAGGAGCTCACTTCAAAAGTTATAATAAATTTAGCTATTTGATCAAATTTCAATGGTCTGGATTCCCGAACTTAGTGGATTATAAAGAAGGGATCCGGAGGATCCCTTTTCAATTTACCAAACTACAGCATTGTCTAATACATCCGACTTAAGTTCTTAATCACTAGTTTAAACAACAAGATCCATTGATATGATTCACTAATTAATCACTTGGAAGCACCTGCAGCTCTCAATCTGGCCGTAACAATCTTAGCAACCTCAGCCAACTTGTCAGTCTCCGGCATAACATCCTTCACAGCAGGATCTGCTCTGAACTTCTCAGCCCATTTGGCCAGCCCTGGGATCTTTGCCTCGTCCAGAAGTTTGATCCCATTCATTTTCTCTGTCACTCTGAGCCACCCCAAGAAGCAACCGAATGCAATGTCCAGGTACCCAATTTTGTCCCCACTGAAGAAGTCCTTGCCTTTGCTGGTCTTTTGAAAGGCTTCCTCCATTTTATCCAGCCCTTCTGCAACTTGCTCGACTGCTGCCTTCCTCGCCTCGTCTCCTTCAGCGGCAGCAACGCCTCTCAGCGACGGAAACCACTGCACCCATTTGAATTCATTACTTAATTAAACGAATAAATGTGCAACGACCTTTACAGTGCACCATACCAAATGTTTTTCGACAAAAATTTGCACGTCTCATGTTGTATATCCCATTTGTTTTTCTATTTCCCTAATCACACACACGATGTAACGAGAAATAAAGAAAAAGTGGTATACAAATTAATTCATAGGACTCTCTCTCTTTGTTTCATTTTAACTAAACTATTACCACTCAATACCATTTCTACGCCACTTAGTACTTAGAGGTACTTCTTTTTATTGTACGTGAGATGTCTTAAGTTCGAGTTTGAACCATATTATTCCTAGCACATTGTGAAGCTAAACTCATCCCCTCCCCCTTAGTGTAGATAATATAGTTTGTTCAAAACAAAAAAAAAAAAACCATTTCTACAAAAAAATATTCAATAATATCTACAAAAGTGAACATATATTAGGGTTTGTTTGGAAAATTCTTTTGTAAGGAGTAAGTATGCAGATATGCTTTTGTGTTTCTAAAAGGAGTAATTAGAATCCCCACATTTTTTTCCAACTTATTTAATTCTTTTTACAAAATTTGATTAAGAAGCTTTGATCAATTGCCAACTCAGCAATTTTTTATTTATTTAATATATATATATATATACATACATACATGTGTATATATATCTACTTAAACTAGCTAACAACTAATTTCCTACAATCTATGAATTTTAAATTCGTATTTAAAACTTATGGTACATTTGAAAATAACCAACTTTTAGTACATTTAGAATTTAAAAGTACCAAGAAACAAAATGTACTAGAAATCCAAATGTTACATAAAATCAAATGTACCAATATTATAGATAATCAAACGCACCTATAATTTGACCCCAAAAAAACGCACCTACAATTTGACCAAAAAAATCGCACCTATTATATAATATGGTAGAAAAAAAATGTTCAATCAAATTCTTAAAAGAAACAAATGCTTAATCAACAAAATTGAAAAATGAAGCGCCTATATCAAAACGTCCCTTTCTAAAAACACCATTAATCATTCTATAAGCAATTCTTAAGTAATTGTAAAACAATAGAAAAGAAACAAAGAGCAACATAATCACTCACATTTAACTGGTTAATCCAAACAAAATTTAATAAATTAACGAAATTAGCTTGCAAAAATTAAAAATTAAGGAAATGAACAAAAACCATGCACTTACCTTCTCATCGACGTAGGCAGCCCAAAATCTTGCAGTAGCGCGATCCAACGGGTCGGAAGGGAGAATCGACGGGCCTGAGGCCCAAACCTCATCGATGTACTCCATAATGATGAGAGACTCACAGACGGGCTTATCACCATGAATGAGAACTGGGATTTTCTTGTGGACTGGATTGGACTGGAGAAGAAGCTGGCTTTTGGTTCCGAACGTCTCCTCAAGAAGTTCATACTCCACTGACTTGATATTGAGCGCGATCAGAGCCCTCATCACGTATGGGCTCGGCCACGCTCCCAAAACCTTCACGTCGCTCTTCGCCATGATCAATGATTCAGATTCTCTATCGAACTCGGAAAGCTCTCGAAATGCAAATGCAAAATCTGTGTTTTGGGATTCCTGTTATTTATGAATGCGCATGAAAGGTGAAAGCAGAAGGAGGATTTATGAAGAGGTTTGGAAAGTGAATGTATTTGGTGCGAACGTAATGACAAAAGGTGTAGCAGTGGGGAAAGGTTTGAAACGTAGGAAAAAAATTTAATGTCCTGTGGTGTGAACGTATTGACAATAGGTGTGGCACTGTGTGGATGGAAAGAGACTTGCATAGTTGCATGTACTTTTCAAGACGATGATGAGTTGTTCCAAGTCAATAATACGATGCAATATGAGAACGTTAGAACACATAACACTGGATTATTTATTAACGATGTTATCGAGTATGGATATGGACGGTTGAGAGAAACTTGCATAAGTTGACCCTATTACTTGCTGTCACGTACTTTAACTTACCCGCTTGACATGTCGTGATCTGTTTGCGATGCCGTCTTTGAAGGGGTGTTCAGGTTCAGTGTTTTCAACTTGAACCTACTTTTGGTTTGTCTTGTTTGTTCAGACAGGGAATAGGACGTTGTTGGTGTGTCGTGTGGCGTAGATGGGAGCACGTAAGGTATAAAATATCAATGATATCGGAAATATCGGTAGTTCAAAAATATGAAAATTTCGATAGAAATATCGGGATATTATCGATATCCATAAAAATTAAATAAAAATCAAGGAAATTGTAAGAAAAACTTGAAAAATTTTATTAAAACTTTGCAGGATATTTATTTAGTCAATTATCTATTAGTTTATCACAAAAAATTGGAAGGAAATGCATTGCATGATGGATTTAACTGATTTAAGTTGATTATATAGCGAGTTGGCAAACATTGTGAGTGTAGAAAATATGTAGTGATTAATGAAATAAGTTTAAACACAGCATAATCATTTATATATAATAAATTAGTACAATATTTTATACTTTATACATTGCATGGTAAGATATATGAGTGACTTAGTACCACATAGAGTTCCTATCAAGGTCTAAAATATCGATGATATCGGAAATATCGGTAGTTCAAAAACACGAAAATTTCGATGGAAATATCGGGATAATATCGATATTTTAGACCTTAAGAGGAAATTTGAAGTGCGGAGGCTTTGGAACTGCGTGGCGTACTCTGCATTCAGTCATTTCTGCTGCGAGTGGACTTTTCTTGTTCGTACGTGTAAACACATTTGATGTCTGTAGGCTTTGGAACTGCAGGCGCAGGGTACTATTCTGCCACTAGACCGCGTGCAATCTTTTCCACAATACACCTTTCGGAAAGACTCTTAAGTTTAGAAATTCAAACGGTTGAAATTTAATATAATGATTAAAATTATTTGAACTTTTAAAGTAAGCCTCTATTTGTAGTTGATGAGTCAAATTTCAATGATCTAGATCTTCGAATTCGGAGATGAGCTATTTCCCTAGGACAAAAGAGGACCGAGCTGAGAGCTGTGAAGGTGAGTGACAGTTGTATATGAAGATGCTACTTCTGGAAAGGTGGAGCAGAAGCACCAGTGGTCTAGTGGTAGAATAGTACCCTGCCACGGTACAGACCCGGGTTTGATTCCCGGCTGGTGCATAGCTTTTTAAATTTTGAAATAAACTGAGTTGTATTAGTTATTACTCCTTGTGTGTGAAGCTTTCAGAATTCAGACGCATATAGAAAATGGAATTCGAAATTCCAGCATCTCTTCAAAGTTTCTTTTTTTGTATTGACTATGGAAGCATACAAGTAACAGAAATCTTTGCAAAAACAGTCACGTTACAAGTCTATCGGGGTTCAAAGCAATGGCATGGCTCGTTGTTACCAGAAACTCTTTCGGGGCAGCCCGACATTTGCAAATTCTTCCGACTTCCGAGTCTTTCATTGTCACTCGGTCTCTTGGGTCTTAAGTTGGCCCTTGAAGCGGCTGTATTTGCGATTTGCCCCTGGTAACGCCGTATCAGCCTTACATTTTGCTTTGCTCATTTTTCGGAATGCGAGCACTTTTGCATCGTCTCTGCTTTTACACCTTCCGACTCTACCAAGACTGCTGAAATGCAAGCACTTTTGCATCTTCTCTGCTTTTACACCCTCCGACTCTACCAAGACCGCCGCACCCAGTCAAAGTAGTTAAGATCAGAAGAATGCTGACATAACACTTCTAAGCTGCATCCAACGGTTTCATGCCAAATCATGAAAGAAGAAAAATTCACACATACCAGGAGGGTGTGTTTACACAACATTTGGGCTGTGATGAAATCCAACAGATGAACTTTTGAGTGAAATAGCCATCTTGAGATTGCTTGGATCTGTTTACGGGACATCTTATTCCTTAGGGCCCGTGCTTCGTCTATCGTTGATTTCATATCAAATGTTCGATAGCCAGGTACATACGTAGGTCCCTGGGTAACAAAGAGTTGTAGCTCACAACGTGCACAGATAGATTCATCTTGTAAAAGGTAAATGTCTAGAAATGATGCCATTAAGAACTTACTAACATTTCAACATTATCATTTCAAAAAGGCTGTGCAATATCCTTGGATCATACTAATGAGAAAATTCTTTTGTACGAAGTAAGGGATCTGGAGATGATCCATTTCCAATTTACCAAACTACAACATTGTCTAATACATCCGACTTAATTTCTTAATCACTAGTTTAAACAACAAGATCCATTGATATGTTTCACTAATTAATCACTTGGAAGCACCTGCAGCTCTCAATCTGGCCTTAAGAATCTTAGTAACCTCAGCCAACTTGTCAGTCTCCGGCATAACATCCTTCACAGCAGGATCTGCACTGAACTTCTCAGCCCATTTGGCCAGCCCTGGGATCTTTGCTTCGTCCAGAAGTTTGACCCCATTCATTTTCTCTGTCACTCTGAGCCACCCCAAGAAGCACCCGAATGCAATGTCCAGGTACCCAATTTTGTCCCCACTGAAGAAGTCCTTGCCTTTGCTGGTCTTTTGAAAGGCTTCCTCCATTTGAGCCAGCCCTTCTGCAACTTGCTCGACTGCTGCCTTCTTTGCCTCGTCTCCTTCAGCGGCAGCAACGCCTCTCAGCGATGGAAGCCACTGCACCCATTTGAATTCATTACTTAATTAGAATAAGAGTGCGTTTGTTGCACCAGACTATTTCAGACTGGATTAGCTTCAGGAACTAAGCTGAACTAGGGTTGGGTTCGGTTTAAATCGGTTCGGTTTTTTGCCAAAACCGAAACCAAACCGAAATTTCGGTTCGGTTCGGTTCATTTTTTTTTCGGTTCGGTTTTTTTTCGGTTCAGTTTTTTCCGGTTCGGTTTCGGTTTTTTGTTTTTTTTTTTTCAAAAAATGAAAAACATTGAAATTTTAAATTTTAACATATCCAACACAATCATAACATAAGCATTTTAACTAAAATCAAAGACAATGAAAATAAACATTTAAAGTTGAACTAAAATCATCAATCAAGTCTTCCAAAGTTCAAACTAACAACCTCACAACACAAAAATCGTACAAATGACTTAGAAAAGTTAAATTGTATGATGTTGTTCAAAGATCAGGGTTGTTTGCTTGTAACTGCATGTTGACAACTTGATTAGTAAAAGTAATGCGTGGGTGGATTTATTTAGTGTGTGTTAGATTCTTTTCCATCACAAATTACCCAAGTAATCTACCCGAAAGAAATGTTTATGGATTCTGTTACATGTTATATGGGAGTAGATTTGGAAAAGAAAGCTGGGACAGAAGTAGACAGTGCTATGGAGATGGATGTAGGTACTTCAGAAGTTTGCTTCGTCCATCCCCATTCCTGATTCTTTTCCACTAATCTCCCCATTTCTTTCCAAGTTTGCTTCGTCCCTTTCCCTATGTTTCTTCCTCTTTCTTCTTCGCCCCTCTCTCTCTCTTCATCTCCATCTTTTTCTTCCTATTTCTCTCTGCTCATCTCCCTCTTTTCTTCTTAATTTTTCTGGGACCTAATTGGCAAATCAAAACCCATTCAGAGTCTGGGTCATTTGGGTATTCATGGGTCTGCTTCTCTAGCGTCAATAGCAAAGGTCTGCGATCAGGGAGTCTGGACTAGGTGGAGTGTGAGCAGAGTTGCTGAGCGTTTCAGACGCACAACGATTTTGTATTTTTTTTTCGCTTTTTTGTTCTAAATTTTGGATTTGGATCTAGTTTTGAAAATGAAAATATTGCAGAAATTTTTGCCTTTTGTTTCCAATTTTGTGGGATATGGGTTTGAAAATGGTGGATGATAGGGGCGAAGCAGAGCAGAGTTTGTATATATGACCTGGGTTCCACATCTTGCGAGTAACAAGTTGATGGGAGGGCGAAGCGAGGAGGAACGAAGCAGGAGGAGTTGGGCTTAGCAGTCATGCCGATTTCGAGGGGTCTCGCTAAGACCCCCTAGCGAACTACTTAGTCCCGTTTAGTCGGGGTGAGTGTCATTAAAACTTGTCTTCATTTGTATCAAACACGGGACTAGACTCCCACTTAGTCCAGTCCAGTCTAATAAACGCTAGTGAGTGCAAACAAACACACCATAAATGTGCAACTACGTGTACAGTGCTTTTCGACAAAAATTTGCACGTCTCATGTTGTATATCTCATTGGTTTTTCTATTTCCCTAATCACACACACGATGTAATGAGAAATAAAGAAAAAGTGGTATAAAAATTAATTCATAGGACTCTCTCTCTCTTTGTTTCATTTTAACTAAACTATTACCACTCAATACCATTTCTACGTCATTTAGTACTATGGTGTAGTGGTGTTCCTCTTCACTTGTAACTTATAAGTGAGAGGTCTTAGGTTCGATTCTCGCTAAAGACGAGTTTGAACTATATTATTGCTAGCACATTGTGAGACTAAGCTCACCCCCTCCCCCTTGGTGTAGATATTATAGTTTGTTAAAAAAAAAAAAAAACCATTTCTACAAAAAAAAAAAATTTCAACAATATCTACAAAAGTGAACATATTTTAGGGCTTGTTTGGAAAATTCTTTTGTACGAAGTAAGTATGCATATATGCTTTTGTGTTTCTAAAAGGAGTAATTAGAATCCCCACATTTTTTTCCAACTTAATTAATTATTTTTACAAAATTTGATTAAGAAGCTTTGATCAATTGCCAACGCAACAATTTTCTATTTATTTAATATACTAGCATTTGCCTGCATACTTTATTTATATGAACACATTTTTTTAGAAAATAAGGAGGGAGGGAGGGAGAGAGAGAGAGAACATGGGAGGAATGGGAGGTTTTTGTTTTTGGTTTTTATTTTTTTTAAATTTTAAATTAGAGATATTTTAACATCATCTGTAGTGAGGTTTCAATAAAAACAGTAAAATTTGGACATCTGAAATTACATTATTGCCCATCTTTTTTTTTGTGTAATAGAAAACTGAGTTGTCTTTTCACCCATTTTTAGTTGACAAAGAGGGTTTCGTTAATTAATAGAGATACATGTGTATATATATCTACTTAAACTAGCTAACAACTAATTTCCTACAATCTATGAATTTTAAATTCGTATTTAAACTTACGGTACATTTGAAAATAAACAAACCAACTTTTAGTACATTTAGAATTTAAAAGTACAAAAATGTACTAGAAATTCAAATGTTACATAAAATCAAATGTACCAATATTATAGATAATCAAACGCACCTATAATTTGACCCAAAAAAAAAACACACCTACAATTTGACCAAAAAAAAAGCGCACCTACAATTTGACCAAAAAAAAAGCGCACCTACAATTTGACCAAAAAAATCACACCTATTATAAAATTATAGAAAATAAATGTTCAATCAAATTCTTAAAATAAACAAATGTTTAATCAACGAAATTGAAAAACAATGCACTTATATCAAAACGCCCCTTTCTAAAAACACTATTAATCATTCTATAAGTAATTCGAAACAGATGTTATTTGAGTCATATTAAAGAGAAAGACGATCAACAAATCCCTTTAAACATATTTTATTAAGTAATGGAAAAACAATAGAAAAAAAAAAACAAAGAGCAACATAATCCCTCACATTTAACTGGTTAATCCAAACAAAATTTAATAAATGAACGAAATTAGCCTGCAAAAATTAAAAATTAAGGAGACGAACAAAAACCATGCACTTACCTTCTCATCGACGTAGGCAGCCCAAAATCTTGCAGTAGCGCGATCCAACGGGTCAGAAGGGAGAATCGACGGGCCTGAGGCCCAAACCTCATCGATGTACTCCACAATGATGAGAGACTCACAGACGGGCTTATCACAATGAATGAGAACTGGGATTTTCTTGTGGACTGGATTGGACTGGAGAAGAAGCTGGCTTTTGGCTTCGAACGTCTCCTCAAGAAGCTCATACTCCACTGACTTGATATTGAGCGCGATCCAAGCCCTCATCGCGTATGGGCTCGGCCACGCTCCCAAAACCTTCACGTCGCTCTTCGCCATGATCAATGATTCAGATTCTCTATCGAACTCGGAAAGCTCTCAAAATGCAAATGCAAAATCTGTGTTTTGGGGTTCCTGTTATTTATGAATGTGCATGAAAGGTGAAAGCAGAAGGAGGATTTATGAAGAGGTTTCGAAAGTGAATGTGTTTGGTGTTTACGTAATGACAAAAGGTGTTGGTGTGAACGTAATGACAATAGGTGTGGCACTGTGTGGGTGGAAAGAGACTTGGATGGACTTTTCAAGACGATGATAGAGGTGTTCCGAGTCAATAATACGATGTAATGTGAGAACGTTAAAACACATAACACTGGATTATTTATTAGCGATGTTATCGAGTATGGATAGCTGAGAGAAACTTAACATAAGTTGACAATGAATTGAACCTATTACTTGCTGTCAGTGTCACGTACTTTAACTTAACCGCCTGACATGTCGTGATCTGTTTGCGATGCCGTCTTTGAAGGGGTGTTCAGGTTCAGTGTTTTCAACTTGAACCTACTTTTGGTTTGTCTTGTTTGTTCAGACAGGGAATAGGACGTTGTTGGTTTGTCTTGTTTGTTAAGTTGGCCCTTGAAGCGGTTGTATTTGCGATTTGCCCCTGGTAATGCCGTATCAGCTTAACCTTTTTCTTTGCTCATTTTCCGGAATGCAAGCACTTTTGCATCTTCTCTGCTTTTACACCCTCCGACTCTACCAAGACTGCTGAAATGCAAGCACTTTTGCATCTTCTCTGCTTTTATACCCTCCGACTCTACCAAGACTGCTGAAATGCAAGCACTTTTGCATCTTCTCTGCTTTTACACCCTCCGACTCTACCAAGACTGCTGCACCCAGTCAAAGTAGTTAAGATCAGAAGAATGCTGACATAACACTTCTAAGCTGCATCCAACGGTTTCATGCCAAATCATGAAAGAAGAAAAATTCACACATACCAGGAGGGGTGTGTTTACACAACATTTGGGCAGTGATGAAAGCCAACAGAAGAACTTTTGAGTGAAATAGCCATCTTGAGATTGCTTGGATCTGTTTACGGGACATCTTATTCCTTAGGGCCCGGCTTCGTCTATCTTTGATTTCATATCAAATGTTCGATAGCCAGGTACATACGTAGGTCCCTGGTTAACAAAGAGTTGTAGCTCACAACGTGCACAGATGGATTCATCTTGTAAAAGGAAAATGTCTAGAAATGATGCCATTATGAACTTACTAACATTTCAACATTATCATTTCAGAAAGGCTGTGCAATATCCTTGGATCATACTAATGAGAAAAATTACCGTGATGATAATATCCCAGATGCGAGTCCGCAGGAACTAAAACTGATAATTTCTCTCCAGGAGAGCAGTTCAGCTAGTTTCTTCATTCTTGGGCTTGCCAACAAGACAATTCTCTATAATTTCGTCGCAAAGATCAAGAGTAATGTCCATGTTCCCTTCTCCATAGTTCATATCGACAAAAATGTTGTATGTTTCTCTATCTGCAACCACACCATGTCTCCTCATTTCTTCAAATAGTTCCCTTGCCTCTGCAAATTTCCTTCTCTTGAAAAAACCCTTAATAAGTGCACCGTAACAACTTGCCGTGGGAATAAATCCCTTTCCTGCCATTTCTTTATGCAAAAACCATGCCTCTTTCATATTCCTTACCTTAGAATGCCCTTTTATCAAAATGTTATAGGTGTTGCTATCAGGAATCACCCCACCAGCACACATGCTCCTATATATTTCCGCCGTAGTACGCATATTATTTCTAATGCAGTACTGCTTCATGAGAGAATTGTAGGTTGCCGCATTGGGCACTATACCCTTCTCCAACATCCACTTAAGTAGCCTCTCAGCGTCTTCCACCATTCCTGACATACAAAATCCATTCATAAGCACATTGAATGTAACAACCGTAGGTTGAAGCCCTCTATCGAGCATCTCAAGCAGGACCTTCTGAGCCTTAGCCATATCCCTCATCTTACAATATGCATCCATCAGAGTGGTATAAGTAATAGTGTCAGGACAGGGCCCTGCACCCTCCATCTGTTCCACCAATTTTTCTGCCTCCGCTATGTTTCCCGACTTACAAAGGCAGTTAACAATTGAGTTGTAAGTGCAGACATTAAGTTGAAGGCCCTTCCTGCACACCTCATGAAGAAGTTCATTTGCTACATCTACCTCCCCTCTTTTACAAAGGCCATCAGCCAATGCCGTATAAGTGACAACATTTGGGGTAAGTCCCATATTAACCATCTGGTTGTGAAGAGAAAACGCCTCTTTCATCTCGTCTGTTTTGCAATAACCATCAATAAGTGCTGTATAAGTAACTTCATCTGGTTCTAATCCTCTGCTAACCATTTCATGGAAGAGCTTATCTGCTTCTGTCATCTTCCCTATTTGACAAAATCCATGAATAATAGCAGTACATGTAATATAATCAGGGATTATTTTCCTATCCCGCATTTCGTCAAATAGCCTATATGCAGCAGGAACATTACCCAACTTACAGAATCCATCAATTAGAGTAGTGTAGACGACATTATCAGGAAGTACTCCCAGAACCATCATCTCCCTCAGTAACCCTTCTGCTTCAGATAGTTTACCTGTTTTACACAGAAAGAGTATTATGCTGTTATAGGTATAGGAATTTTGCTTCAATCCTTTTACTTTCATTTCCTCTATGAGCTTCAAAACCTTCTGCAGTTCTCCAACATAACAATATCTGCTGATTAAAGTACTATAACTTACAACATCAGGTACACAACCCCTCAACTCCATTTGCAGGAGTAAATGGTGGGCCTCTTTTATTTTCCCTAATCGACAAAGACAATGAATGATAATATTGTATGATGTGGTGTTCCAATGAATACCCACTTCAGGGTATTCATTGAAGAATTTTATTGCCATCTCAATCCCATCAAAGGTGCTTGATAGCCGAGTAAGAAATAAATTACAGGAATCAACAGAGATAACCAACCCATAGCTCAACAATTTATCAAAAAGCTTTCTTGCTTCATTGAGCATCTCAGTTTCAACAAGGACCCGGAAGAAAACATCAAACACATGGGGATCTGAACCCCAATCCTTGTAAGTGTATATCAACCGATCAGAAAAGTGAGCAAATGAAAGACCAACATCTAACTTGGGTTTTGCCCAAAAATTATGAATGAGCTCATGCGCTGTTTCAAGATCCTTTGATGCTGCAGCAATTTGTACAACGACACAACGGGCTTCTAATGATGGGTCCCTTCGTAAGCATGCCCAGTCAAAGAAATCCAGAACTAGTTTATAGTCATTCTTAATATTCATGAGAACCCAAATAAGATGGTCAGACCTGAAATTAGATTCGTAAGGCTTCAGAATACTGCGAAAAGGCTCAGAGCAGCGAAGCTTAATTGTGGTGGAGATGAGATGTACAAGTTCGGCATCTTTGATGGTAGGTTTCTTGGGGGAATAGTCAGGAAAAGGCCTTGTATGTGTTGATCCCAAGGAAATTCCATGACTTAAACATCTCCTAAAAACGAATAGAGAAGAATTTAAACCAAGATTTAAGCAGGGCCGATGATAGGAGATCTGAAAACAATAGACTGACAAGATGGCGCGCCTCTTCATGTCTATCAGAGGAACCCATCAAGAAAAAATTTGGGGACCCTTTTCTATTAATGCAGCAGCTTTCCTCCATTTAGAAGAACCAAAGCAACGAGGTTGCTTCATCACATCACCTGTAAAGTAACCATTAAACACAAACACTCAACGTATAAAAACTTTGTAAAATATACTGCCTATACACCAAAGCATACATTTCATAATCAACTTTCTTCCAATCCTCTATATATACTGCTGAAATATGAATATACAGCGGTACGAAAGTAGAACACTTGCATGGCAAACGCTTGCAATTTTGTATTTGAACAATGAACAAATTCTGTTTGCAAAACCAATAAAACCATTCAAGTTGCTACTATTTACATTGATTCTGAAACCAATAAAACGTTCAAAAATTAATCACACTCGCACCCACAATCTGTCACTAACTAAAACAAATTAAAGGTGGTTCACGCATTCTATCAAACACTTGGTGAGCAATCACTAAAAAGTACTTAAAACCGAAAAGTAAAATGCAACAAGGTGACAAAGAGTGACAAGCTTTCGAAGCTGGGAAACATGAGAGGTGTTACCTTAAAGGTGATTGACTCCGAGAAGCTCGAAAGCTTCGAACTTCCAAAAACTTGTTTCAGGAGGATGGCTGTTGCCGGTGGGTATCTCGAGTTTCATTCGGCCTCCACTCTCCTCCTCCGGTAGAACAGCACAGGTGTTTTAGTGAGAGAGACAATGTTGGATAAAGATATTTTATTGGGCCTATATGTTTGGGTTAACTAAATGGCACCAATGAAGCTGGTAATTACCAAAAGACTTGAGCCGGGCCCAAAGTTTAGAAATCCTTTACATAAGAGTTGAGGGCTGTCATTTGAAAATTTGAGATGCCTTCTAAAGTTATCATTCAACTGCTTGACGAATTATTTCTATGGGTGCTGAGTAGGGTATCTGCTAGCCTTATTCCCTTGAACTATGTGTTGCTATAGGCATTTTTTGATAAGTTCACTCGGCATATGTTGGTATCTGTCGACATGCTTACTTGAAAGTTATTGGCATATGTCGATGGGCGTGCAATATAACTTTGCAAATGATTTTAGGCCTACCAAGGCTTGATGAAATGCCAATTTGCTCTAATTGTATACGGGAGGTCTCGAGTTTGGCTAACTTGAATGGCAAGTTTGATACCTAAATATTGTGGCAAAGTCATTGAATTAACTTTGATTCTGGCCCTTTTACTCTTAGGGTAGAATATCACCGTACCAAAAATAAAAACACGTAGACAAATAACATCGTATGATAAACTCATAAGATCGTTGCTATAACGTTCTAATTGCATGTAAGTTATCTCCACGATGAGTTCACCATCTCACATGGAAGGTCCCACATGTTAGATGCCTTCAGTTTTATCTAGCAAACAAAGGTCTGGCTATGTCTCAAGCCAAAGCGTTGGAAAGAATTGTTCTTCACCGTCTAAGTTGACTTCAGTTATAATCAGGTCCTTTAATATTCTCAAATATTTATTTAAAAATCAAGTTTGTGCTGGATCTGATAATAGTCAGTAACAAAATGATAAATAAATATGGGAAAAAATTTTGGCACCAAAAAAAAAAAAAAAACTCCTTAATTGAAGCAATGCTTGGTGGAATATGCACATGAATTGTTGAGGGGGATTATAATTAATGAATGATTACAAGTTTAATGTGAAATTTCTTTTTAATTAGTTACAACACCTTAACAATTTTGTTTATTTATTTATTTCTAAGTGATATTTTATACTAATTTATATTTTTTTAAAAGAAAAGAAAAATATGAATCCAAAATACAGTGAGTTGCGGTAGAAAGTTGTATCCATTAGGGTAACTCACCACTCGTCCTTTAACAATTTGAATTTGGATATCCTACCATCAGAACTATGCCCCAGTTACATATATTATTGGAGATTAATTAAGATTAAAATTCGCTATCAACAAATAATGTCGATGATGATGATTAAATAATTGGAAAGTTCAATAAATGAAGGAGAGATCATCATTGCTTCATTTTCAATCCCCATTTTTTCATTCCAGAACATATGCTTTTGATCTCTTTTCCTGATTTGGGACTGAAAGTGGTGGTGGTAGGAATATATACTCATTGCTCCAATCAAAAAGCCGAGTTTGTGAATGGAAATTCAAAAAATATATAGAAAGCTGGGGCTTCGCTTGTTTTGAGGACGAAAGGGTATGGTAGGTGGGTAGCCGTATTGGGATCTCAAACACACAAAAATCCATATTCTGTTTCGGAATGCTTTCGAAAGAGTTAAAAGTGATTTCAGGTGCTTAATGCGGTGTTTGACATAAAAACAAAAAATATTTTTGAATTTTAAAAACTGTTTTTGGTGTTTTTAATAAAGTGCTTTCAGCATAAGTGATTCATACAGAGAAGCAAGTGGATAGTTATTAACTTATAAGCAAGTCGACCAAGGAAATGCACGTGGACTGTTTAGATCAAATGGTTATTAGCTTATTACTTCATGTCTTGATTAATTAAAACTTATTGTTCGAGATCTCTTGTGGAGTCTCTTAAAATAATGGACGTGACATGATCTCTAGACTCTAGATACGAATTATATATATTTTTATGTACGTGGTATCAGATGCATGCATGGATAAATAGTGAAAAATGTGCAACCCCTTCAGCAGGCAAAAAGATATAAACTTGTATTCTTATATATAACCAAAAGGATGATTCGAGGAGTGTAAAACTTGCTTGGTAATATATGTTGGGAATTGAAACTAAACAAAATCCCAAGAGATTTAGTACTTGTTTGGTACTAAGGTGCTTTTATAAAAAGTGTATAAAAAAAAAAGCTGTGCTCAAAAAGATATTTGGTAAACACTTAAAAACAGCTTATTTTCACAGTTTTGGGTGAAAAAAAACTGAAAACGTGAAGTAGCAAAAATGAACTTATTTTTACAGCACAGCAGAAACAGTTTTTTTTTCAAAACACATCAATACCAAATCAGCCCTTATAAAAAAACAGATAATCAATTCAATGCTAGGCAGGGGGAACAAAATCAGTTCAATGCTAGGCAGAGGGAACAAAATCAGTTCAATGCTAGGCAGAGGGAACAAAGGCATCTGCTAATAGGGAAAAGAGAATCATAGAAGATCAAAAGCTAGCCAATATTCTAGTTTAAGTGGTTATGAGCATTTATTTTTGTATTTGAGGTATTAAGTTCGATTATGTACTTCCTCTACTTCGCTGGAATAAAGAAAACAAAACAAAAACAAAACAAATAAGCTACTGCCAGCCAAAAATCGAAAGCGTTGATAACATCTCAAACTACATGCTCCTTACTCTCAACAAAATATTAATATTTGTATCATCACATCTGATCGTCTAGCATACTATTTTGTTGAATATATCTTACGCTAATTAGATGTCAGTTAAGATGATACAAGTAGTTTTATTTATCGAAAAACCCCCGCCCCAAAAGTGTAAACTCTCTAAGCTTTCTTCTTCCACTTCATAATATATATACACACACCAAGGCCTCACTTCACACACTTCACACCTTATCATTTTCTCCCCTCCAAACTCACAACAATATGAAGTTTAGCTCTCCTTCAACACCAACTCTCTCCATCATCTTCCTCTCCACCTTCCTCCTCCAACTCACCTTCATCTCCTCCCAAATCTGCCAAAGATCCTGTGGCAAACTCCCCCTCAGGTTCCCATTCGGCAGCGACCCCGGCTGCGGCGACCTGCGCTTCAACCCCCACGTGTCATGCAGCCAGGGAAGCCCCATCTTCACAACCCACACCGGATCCTACCCCATCACCAACATAGACTACACAAACAAAGTTATGTACATCTCAGACCTCTCCATGTCAACATGTTCATGCAACCAACAATCCAAAGGTTTTTCCCTAGACTGGGACGCACCCTTCAGTTTCCAAGACGACAACGTTTTTGCCCTACTCGACTGCTCGCTTTCCAACTCTCCAGTCTTCCAGCAAAACTCCCTATACAGAGACCAAAAAAACAACTCTAAAGTGTCCCTATGTGACAACCAAGGTGCCCCGATTTGCAGCTTCTTGTACTCGTGCCAGGCGATCAGCACGATCAACCTCCCGATATCCACGTGTTGCGTTTACACGCCGGTGGATCTCGGGCCGGCTTTCGAGATGGATTTGGAGAAGCTGCAGTGCAGTTCTTACTCAGGGTTTTACAGCTTCAACGAACATGAGTCTGACCCAAATGGTTGGAACTACGGGATTGCCCTCAAATACAAGTTCAGTCTGAACAACGAGTATCCGGACTCGTGTGTTAATTGTGAGAGGAGTAATGGGGTTTGTGGGTATTATGGTAATTACAACTCGTTTATATGTAATTGTCCGAATGGGATCAACACTACCAATGATTGCTTCTTTGGAGCTTCTTATAACTATGGTTCAAGGCTTCGATCGTTGCAGATTGGTACGTATTCAATCTCTCCCCTTCCCTTTATGTGGTTTTGTGTTTCATTTTTTTATTCAAACTCGGAGGAAAGAAGGGGAAGTCCACTACCGTAGTCAACTTAGCTACGCTTAAGTCTATGTTTAATTTTTTTATTTATCTTTTTTTTGCAGGGACTTGGTTAATCTATTGCTTGGCTTGGCTATTGGCTTTGATATTGTAGCTTGTGAAATTTCATAGATGAATTTTAGAGTTCTAATCAAATGCAAGTTGAGGTTTGACCTTTCTATGAATCATATGAAGTATGTTGAGATTCAACTTTTTTTGTTATAAAATGTTGAGGTTTCTCCGTAATGTTCGTAGCAATACTGGGTTAAGTCAGTTAGTTTAGGCAGTGTGCCACTAGGCCTGTCCTCTTGCCCCGATATCATATAAAAAATAAAATAAAGAACTCAAAAACCCAAAGGAATTGGCATATAGAGAAAGAAGGTTAGGGAATTTGGTTCCTCCTTTTTGTAGCACCATCACCACTAAGAAAGAATAAACTTTCATTACAAAGGCTCTTTCTGTAGCAACACTTTACAGATAAGCTCCAGAATGCAATCCACTGTTCCATCACCATATCTGGTTAGCCAGATTCTAAAGAACAGAACAGTAACTTTCTCCATCTAGCTTCTTTACAATTGTAAAGACGGTAAATGAGGGACCGAGAAAGTAAAACAGGTGCGAAATTTTGGACAGAGTTAACCCCCACCGGATATTTACAGCGGGATACTGTGACTGCAAAACTTGTTTCTCTGTATTCTTCTTTTCACATTCTCTACACTGTAAGCAAAAAAATGTTTGATCAATGCATATTCCTGGTCATCGCATATTGCAGCACTGGGGTTTCCCTTGTTGTTGCAATTTGTCCCACATGCATATCATTTGTCTCGGAGATTGGTAATGCGCGGTGTAATAGTCGTTGATGCACCCAAACTGGCAGAACTTCCCGCTATGCACATACTCCACTGGTTTGGATTTGTTGAACTGCTCTACCCACATTCCCATGCTCACATCTTCCATCTTGAACAACTGCACAACACATATGAATTTAACGATATGGAGACCTGCACGCGCACTAACAAGGAAAAAACAGTATTTTCATCACATACTCGCAACTTGTGCTTTTCAAACTCGGATACGACGGACTTTGCTATGTCAGAGGAGATTATGTATCCTGGACCATTTGCATAGGGTGGATAATCTTCTTCTGGCCATTCCTGGAGCTCAGCAAGGAAGAAAATGAAGGATGAGAGATTGTTCATGACACAACCCATATATCAATTCTATATGAATGTGAGCTAAAAAGTGACAACGTTAAATGACATATTGACTGTCAGAAGCTAAATAGCAAATACTATCTAATTCTAATCACCAGTCACAGTCGCATACGTCATCATATGCAATGAGGCAAATGACAATGAGGTAGAATAAGAAAACCAAACGATATATTCACGATAAAAGCTAGAGTTTGGTACGAATACTAAGGCTGTCAAATTTCTAAATAGTGGTTCCTCTATCTCCTTTTTTAAGTAAAAATTTGTTCATCTCTTGATTGCTACAAAGTACAAACACATGATCTCTAAACACCTTGAAGGAAAAAATATTACTCTAATCCAAAGCATCAACACTCAACTAAGAGGCGTCACAAACAGAATTTACCAGAAAACATGAGGCAAAAGATCAAAGCTAAGCATTAGAAGAAAAACTAGTAAAAATCACAAGTTGTATGCATTGCCCTTAAAATCAGATAAGAGAATGTTAATCCCAAGCAATACATTTAAAGGACGTATACAACTTGAGAAGATCAGAATTACTCAATGATTTAGAGAAGACCAGAAAGGACTTATAGACAGTAGAAGATGTATATAAATCTCAAGTTTGTGTACATTGTCTTTTAGAATCATTGGGGAAGGGCAGAATAATGCATACCTCATACGTCACTGCCCATTTACCATGGCGAAGAGGCTTGTGGTGGTAGTTCATATTTCCAATATAGAAGCTTCTATATCCACGAACTTTCCGTGCTTCCTTGAGCACAGCATCCACCCTGATAAATGTGTCATCATCGCACTTCATGATATACCTTGCAGGCACCGTGCGAACCTGTAAACAACCACAAACGTCGATGTTAAGTATTATCCACAAGTAAAAAATAAGTATAAGACAATTGAAGTCTTGTTATGAAGCTTACCCCATATTCGCAGATTGCAACAGTCTTCAATACTACCAGATCATAGTTATCCATATAAGGAACTATAACAATGTCCCCAAAATAATCTACTTCTTTCATTAGCTCCATATTCACTTCCTTTCTTCCGTGCTGTCAAAATATAATTCCGAATACTGTAAATATTTGACATAGAATAGAAATAATGCACGATTGGTTTATCAAAGCACAAAACACAAATTCTACATTCCTTACCAATGCTACAAAAAAACGAGCCACAACACGCGAAGATTTGATTAATTTATGCTGCATCCAAGACTTTCTCACAGCCATACGCTCTGCAAAATGGTTCCCAGCAGAAAGAATGCCAATGAACAACTCTACATGCCCATAGGGAAGAAACGGAGCTTTCCACTTAGTAACCATTTCAAGGTGCATCTGGGGTGAAAAACTAGGATGTGATGTGGGTAAGGAGGCTGCAAGCACAGAGTGCACATCAATGTCTCCATTTACAGAGAGTCCGGTAGCATCCTCAAGAACAAATCCCTGTCACCCACAAATAAAATTTTATGATATTCCGCATTCCTTACAGTGTAGGCCAATATCACAACACAAGGGTACTCACCGTGCGATAAGGGAAAGCAGTGATATGCCTCCCATCGACATTGATATGGAAACCTTCCAAACCAGCACTTACGGTAAGAACAAACAGCTTTCCCTCTGCAAAAGGGTATGGCCAGTCTATGGTCACCTTCTTCGTTCGTCCAATCAGCCTGTTCAACCACCATGTGGCCTTTGATTCTTCCGTCTTATTGTCATCATCACGAATCCACTTCTCACATTTCACCTGTCCATCAACTTCACAAAACAAAAGAAACAGACTGTGGCATCAGAACATTGATTAATCGAATCACAACCGCTTTATTTAGATTAGTTAGACACATCTAATATAACATACTATTTACCTACCAAACTAGCATTTAGTTAAATGCAGCACAAAGACCCCTATTTCTCAATTCATTAAGCAACGCAATTAGAACACAATGAAGCCACCTACCAGTATCTTCATCAGCCAGGGACCCCCACCCCTCGCAGCGGAGCGCCGAGCCCCATTGCATCCGGTAACAAGTGTTCTGCTCGATCACCGGCTTCCCACTCCAATCCCCCTTCAACCTCGGATTGAAATGCAGTATCCTCGGCGGGTCCTCCCCCTCCACATTCTTCAAACCCTGCAACTCCATCATAAACTGCGAGACCATCACCGCCTCGTCTCCCTCCTTCAGCACCGCAATCTTCGGATCGTACTCCGAGTGGGCCCACCTCGGCGTGCCCACCACCGTTATGTGAGACCCCAGAGTCATCCCACAGGGGAGAACCATGACCCGTTTCCGGGACTCAAATTCCGACCCGGACAGCAAAAACGAGTACGGGCACGGCTCAGAGCGGTTCTCGGGCTTGGTCTTCAGTTCAGACTCGAGCTTTCTGGCCTCGAGCTCCGCCCAGAGCTTCTTCCCAGCTGCCCAAGCGCTCTTGGCGGTTCTATGAAGCTCGGAGACTTGGTCCTTACTGACATTGCCGCCGAACAGAGTGTCCTCGAACACCAAGCCGGAAACTTTCTTGACCCCCCGCATTTGCAGCTGGGGGGTCCGGTACGGCGAGCCGCCGGCGACCCGAAACGCGTCCTCCGCCGGCCTACTCGGGACGTCCCTCTCGCCCATTTCCTCCTCGCTCTCGAGCCAAAACGTTCTGGGAAATGCGTCCTCCAGCGTCTCGAACAGCCCGTCGTCCAAACCCGAAGACTCAAACCCGGATTTCAAAACGTGGGGGATTTCGAAGCTGATCAGGAGCAGGTAGACGATCACTCCCCCAATAAAAACCTGAATCATTCTGAGTCGACTCGGCGGCAGCAACGAGTCGAACTTGCCTCGCTTCATCTGGGTACTTTATTCCCGCAATGCCCCTCAAAATTTCTGCTTGTTTCGGACAATGGGCATAGAACGATCACTGAATCAGTGGGTTTGCTCTGCTGCCCCTGCTTCCTGCAAACCCTAGATTCGAAGAAATTGGGGAAAATCAAGGGTTAATTCGCACTCACAGTGACAGAGTGAAAGCTTGAATTTATTTTCGTAAATATGCAGATGTAGATTTTTAAATAATATTTTTCAGAGAGAGAGCTTGAATTTTTCAGACATTTGTCTTTGGCAAATTTGACGCCTTTCAATTTCCATGCCGTAAAGGGAAACTAAATTTTATTTGCTTTCACACGCTCCACGAGTGTAACGGCGCCGTTTTGCGCAACTAGCTTCCAAAATAAGTCCGAGGTGGCGTCGGCACGTGGTTAGAGTATTTTTTTTGGTAATTAATTTATTATTTATCATAATTTTTTAACTGAATATATTTATTACTCAAATTTTGTAATGAAGAAAGAATACGAGGTGGTTCATGCTCCCACATATTCTTCAACTCTTGGTCAACTTTTCATTCTATTTTTGAGATTTGTTCCTATTGTATAGTAAAAAAATATATTAAAAGGGATAATATAAAATAAAAAAGTACGTTGTCACTTAGTACTAAGGTTTAAGAGTATTCATATTCATTTGTGAGTTAGATGTTTTAGGTTCATCCTCGTTAAAGGTAAATTTGAATCATATTATTACTAGTCCATTATAAGGCTTAATCAACTTCCTCTTCATTTTAATATAGACAATATTATTTATTAAAAAAAAAAACTACACGTTGAAATTGTAGGCCGTTTTCTAATTTTAGAAGTAGAAGTTTTATTCTTTCTTTTATTCATAACAAAGATTTTTGTCTAAATCCCTTATAAAAATGATTTAGCAAATATAATTTCATAAGAATTTTGTAAAGTAACTTGATTATGTAGTTTTTGAAAGGGAGAATGTCTAAAATATTGATACAAAATGTTTCTTCTCGTTCAAAAGTAACTTGACTAATTGAAGGGGTGTGACTTGTGAGGAGTCTGAATCCTCTTTGTGAGAATTTCAGAAATTCGTGAATTATATCCGTTTATCATATATCGTACGATTACAAATTATTTTAAATATTTTTATTTAAAAATAAACATAAATTATACTTAATAAAAACTAACCGCTTGATATACAATAAATGAACATAAACAATACTTGATATGTATATCCTGTTGGACTTGTGAGACCGTTGAGGACGTGATTGCACCGGGTGGGGGCCGCTGCTCACCCGTGGGATTTGAAGTTGAACAAATATGTACAACAGTAACACAGTTTGGTTGGTCCGCTAGTGGTGCGCCTCATTCCTCAGTGCGCTCCACTTGCACCAACTTGTTTTTGTGCCACTTGTCTCCTAAATTTAGTTCCAAATAAAATTAAGATAGTATTAAAAATATATATATCGAGAATTCAATTGAAATTTTGAAGGATTACAAATACGTTTTATATTTTTCATAGATTCTGTAAATTTAAGCGTATTTCCTTCCACATATCTTAGTATTTATAGGCATGTTGGTCAATGGAATGGAAAACTTGCATTTCAGTGTTAGAACATGTTGAGAAATAAAAGCGAGAGGATACTATTTTTTCCATTTCAATGTCTAGTTATTGAAGTGAGCCAAAACGTTTTTATTTTCCAACGATCCATTTGCATAATTTACTTAAGAATTGTATCTTGATTTTAGCAAGATAAGGTTTTTTAGCTAAAATCATAGCTGAGATTGACATAAATTCTCACTTGATCCTAGAGATTTAAAAATTGTTAGAATTGGTCCATGAGTTTGTCCACCGTCAATCATTTTGGCTCTTCTACAAATACTTTTTTGTTAAATAAGGAGAAAATGACAATATACCCTTAATTTTTGTCAAATTATATTGGTGTATTGTTTATTAAATTGAGGATATTTTTATCATTTTGGTCCTTATTCAACAGAGATTTTTCACGAAATACAAAAATGATTCACAGTGGACAAACTTAACGACGACTTATATTGATTTTAAATCTCAATGATCAAAATGAAGAATTATGCAAATCTCATATACCAATTTTAACTAAAATGTCCCAAGATAATCCAATAAAAAATGCATTATACGAGTAGTGTATAAGTTAAAACATTCCTCTCGTGCATTCAAGGTCTCGAATTTGATTCATGATAAATGATGGGCCGATATCGTTTTCGTGAATGCGACATCTTGGCATGTCTTTGTCCTTCTAGGTATCATATTCCATGGGGGCTAAATTTTTTTATTACACTTGATTAATTAAGCAATAAGATAGCCTAATCACATTCACATGCATTAATTAACCAAATTATTACAGCTTGAATTATGCTATTATTTGCTGTAAAGTTTGAACTTTCCAATTATTTTCTTTTCGCCCATGAGTGTGAAAGCTTTCCAAAACAAACAAGAAAATAAACAGAAAATAACAAAAAAAAAAAAAAGATGAGAAAGGACAAATCCCCGTGAGACCGACAATTTATGTCATCAGAGTCCACTAATTTGCTTATGGGGCCAAGTCAGCTTCTTTTTTTTTTTTTTTTTTTTTTTTTTGCAAAAAAAGAGTGATGTTTTCCACACATTTTTTTATCAATCCTTTTCACATTCATTTCAATTTCAGTCGTCGGATTAAATAAATTGAAAATTATCAAATAATATAAATTAATAAAGTACGTGGGAAAAGTAACAATGATTGTGTGGATAGTATCATCATAAATTAAAGATAAGAGTAAGAGCTAAAAGAATAGATAAATTTTTTTAGTGTACTAGGAAAACGGTCCGGTACATCAAGTGTTATAATATAAGTGGTTGAAAATATTTTTTTTAAGTATCAATTACTTGTATTATAACATTTGGTGTACCATACCATATTCCTTGCACATTGAAAATCTCTCTTAAGAATGACAATGAGTCAAAGCGGTAATGGTATGTCATTAATTAAAATTTGACTCAAAAATAGAAAATATGATTGTAAATGCTCTAAAGAACCAATTCGATCGAACCAACTAATCGAATGACAATGGCTGAATTTTATGATAGTTTGTGCTAAACTGCTCAGAAATAAACTTATGTATGTCGCAAGTTATATGACATTTTTTCGTGCACTTCGGCTAACAAGGTTGATAAGATGCCAAGAAAGATAAAATAAGAATCAAGCTTATTAGGCCCAAACTGCTCAAACCAAACTGTCAAATATTGGTTCGGCTTTGGTCTTGGGGAATACAAGTCCAATAAGGACCATGCAAATCCTTCACAATATTTTTTTTCTTTTTGGTATAACCGTTATACTATCATATGATATTATAATTCACTTATATTGTAATGCGTTTTTATGAGTCGGCTGTACAACTTGCACTCTATTACAATTTACAGGATATGATCTTATCCGGATCTCACCCGCCCAGCTGAATTCCTCTCCCAATTCCAGGTAATTCCCTTGCTACTTCTCTCATTTTTCGGTTTCAATCCAATGCCCCATGCGGACTTCAGTTAATCTGTGAGTTTTTTCGAAAATAGCACAATTTCAAAACTACGAGTTGTAGTACGTTGTTACGACCTTGCCAACTTCGATGACACCCACGCTTTTGCCGATAACCAGCTCCGAGTGAGTCATGATGCCGACCGGACTTTGAAGAAGAAGGAAGAAGAAGGATCCGGATGGATGCCATCGGAGAGGATCCTATTCCACAATTTACAACATACCAACAACACTAGTTTCAAATACTCATAAGAATTCACAGGTGACAGGTCCATCAACCACCACTTGCACTTTGTCAACCAAAAACTTTTCAGCATCATGCACGTAATTAATTAAGTTGAATTTGTTCCCTTGGCTTAAAATTCATGTCAATGATGAATCGATGAGAGTCACAATCGAGTAAATTATTTTTTTGGATTTAAGTCACGTGTACTACATGTTGAATGTTGAGTAGCCAAAAATTAATTAAATTGATTATGTACGTTAGCAGTTATCTGGTAAGAAAGTCGCACTTCGCTTTTAAACCAGTATACGTAGTAATATGTCTGCAACTACACAAAGACAAAGAAGTTGGCGGTGGAAACAAATAAAGACAGCAGCGAATTGCCGCGCACAACCAAGTTCCCTCTTATCAACGCCACCTTTTTCTCATTGTTCTAATAAATTAATTAAATCATAATCCAAATTTGTCCCTTTTAATACGAGAGATTTTTCAGTGTGCTCAGAATATGAACATATACGTTATATATGTCATTACGTAAGTTGAGGAACACTTTGAAAAAAAAAATACTCATTACTATGTGCTTTTTAAAATTACTGAAAGTGTTTTAAAAAAAATGTTTATGGGTTTCATAAGCACTTAAAGTACTTCATACAAGAAGTACTAGTTATGTGCTTCTGGTCAGAAATATTTCAAGTGCTTTTGCAAAATTTACTTACATTTTTACTAAAGATTGGTTTAAAAAACATTGTCACATGGTTCTAAACGTGTCTTATTTCACTTCACTTATATAATAACATATGACATACAACACTCTTGTTCTGATGACATTGCAAAATCTGTCTTTTAATGCACACCCTGGCATTAAAGTTTATAAACTTTTGCGCTTCTCTCTATATATAGCATGTACAACTTTTATTTCAAAAAACAAAAAAACAAAATCAGCTAAAGAGTACTCTAAAGTTTAAACCCTAGTTTTTGAAATCATAGTTCGAACCATCTTTCATATTTTGTATCAACAAAGTTTTTGAGTTCGAATATCCGCTATCTCTAACTTACTTTATAACAACAAAAAAGTTGTTACAGTATGACTATGGCGAAGTTCCCGACGGTTGATCAGTGCACATCGGATGGACGGGATAAGCACACGGTGGTCGCCGACATGGACGGGACTTTGCTTAGAGGCCGAAGCTCCTTCCCTTACTTTGCTCTTATTGCCTTTGAGGTTGGTGGGATTCTGAGGCTCCTATTCTTGCTTTTAGTTACACCACTAGCCGGACTCCTCTACTACTTTGTCTCGGAATCAGCCGGAATCCAAGTTCTCATCTTTGCAACGTTTGCCGGCGTTAGGGTTTCGGAGATCGAGTCCGTGGCCAGAGCCGTGCTGCCTAAATTTTACTCGAGCGATTTGCACCCCGAGTCTTGGCGCGTTCTCTCTGCATGCGAAAAGAGATGTATTCTTACTGCAAATCCGAGGATCATGGTGGAGCCTTTCTTGAAGGATTTTCTTGGATTCGATACGGTTTTGGGGACGGAAGTGGCGACTTATAAGGGTAAGGCTACTGGGTTTGTTTCCCCACCTGGTGTGCTTGTGGGAAAGAAGAAGGCAGATGCTCTTAAGAAGGCTTTTGGAGATGTCCAGCCAGAGATTGGGCTTGGTGATATGCACACTGACATTCCTTTCATGAAATTATGCAAGGTTCGACAATTTTCATGCTAACTTTTCGTTTTAATTAATACTATTTTGTTTTAATATTAACTCTCAATCATATATATATATATATATGCAAATTCACTATTATATTCTAAAATATTTCATGCAATAAGACATTTATACAATTATTCTATTTTTTATTTTATTAGTGTCATCTAACTAAATTTAATTAAAACATGTAAATGTGAAAAATTGTTGCAGGAGGGTTACATGGTGCCAGCAATACAAGAAGTGGAAGCAGTAACAAATGACAAGCTACCAAAGCCCATAATCTTCCACGACGGCCGTCTTGTCCAAAAGCCAACACCTCTCGTGGCGCTCCTCACCCTCCTCTGGCTCCCCATCGGCTTCTTCCTCGCCTGCCTCCGTATCTCAGCCGGGGCACTCCTCCCCATGTCGCTCGTCTACTATGCCTTCTGGGCCCTCGGCGTCCGCGTCACAGTCAAGGGCACCCCACCACCCGCCCCCAAGAAACTCACCGGCGTCCTCTTCATCTGCTCCCACCGCACCCTCCTCGATCCCATCTTCCTCTCCACCGCCCTCGGCCGCCCCATTCCCGCCGTCACCTACTCTGTCTCCCGCCTCTCCGAGTTCATCTCCCCAATCAAGACCGTCCGCCTCAACCGCGACCGGGCCCTCGACGCCGCCATGATCAAGAAGCTTCTAGAAGAGGGTGACCTGGCAATCTGTCCGGAAGGCACCACGTGTCGGGAACCCTTCCTCCTGAGATTCTCCGCACTTTTCGCGGAGCTGACGGACGAGCTGGTCCCGGTGGCGATGGTCAACAAAATGAGCATGTTCCACGGGACCACCGCACGTGGGTGGAAAGGGATGGACCCGTTCTACTTCTTCATGAACCCAAGCCCGGCGTACGAGGTGACCTTTTTGAACAAGCTGCCGGCGGAGATGACGTGTGGGGCCGGGAAGTCGAGCCATGAGGTGGCGAATTATATTCAGAGGGTTATAGCGGCCAGCCTTTCGTATGAATACACCGGGTTCACCAGGAAGGATAAGTACCGGGCTCTTGCCGGAAATGATGGGACCGTGACTGAGAAGCCGTTGCTCCATCCCAGTAAAGTCATGGGCTGCTAGCTTTATATTTTGGGAATTATTTTTCTAAAGTTTTTAGAACTTTGATTTACTAGCTTATATTTGGGGAAAAAGCTTATTTAAGTGTACTTTTTCTAGCCTGGTTAAATGTTTATGTAGAAATAAATGGCATGGGAAAGTAGAATGTTTATCAAGAATAAATTATGTATTTGTATTTCCCTATTCTTTGTTTAGAATAATATCAATTAATGAAATATTTCTTACTTGAAAAAAAAAAATTTGATAGAAGCATATTATAATTTTTATTGAAAAAAAAAAACACCTACAAAATGCTTCCCAAAAGAACATTTATCAAAATCACGTTGAAATTCCCCCACCGTCGATATCTTTTGAATAAGAAAAAAAACACGTTAAAATTTCATATTAAATCCAAGTACTTTTTAATTTTTTTGTTAAACGCTCTTAGCAACGCTTACAATTAGTCATTTTGACACTTTCAAACATATACAATCTCGACATTAGAGGTGTTGTTATTAGTACTAAAAAAAATCCTTGTACAAATATTATTTTATACGTCAATAACACCATCCTTTTAAAAATGAAAAAACTAAAACATTTAAGTGAAGATCAAACGGCTATGATAGATTCAATTTATAGGCCAACAGATGGTCATGATAGATCTAAAACAAACAAAGCGAGTCCTCCTACGTGTTTGTAAAATGGTTGCAAAGCATGAGCATATCGTTTCCCCGCCTTTGTCTCCCTCATTTTCCTCTTCCTCCTCCCACTTCAATCTCTCCCTCTCTCTCTCCCTCTGCGATCAAAATCATGAAATCATCGCATTGATTTTGTTTCCAGCTTAATTAAGCGTCGAAGAAGAATTAATTAATCGTAATTAACAATGGACTCGACGACGATTTCACATCTTTCACACGGATCGATTTCGTCGAGCATTGGAGACTCGTGGGAGCTTGAAGGCAATCTTCCGCTCAAAGATCGCCTCAAGGCCTTTAAAACCAACCAGTTCGACCCCAACGTCTACGTCACCACCAAATGCCATACCATGAGTGAGAAGGTCCCCAATCTCTCTCTCTCCCTCTCTTGATTTTCATATTTTTCATGAAAATAATGCATGGGAATCTTCACAAATTAGGAAAATCAAAATGGGATTTTCGTAATTATGCAATTAATCGTGTTCACTAATAGTTTTAGTGATGCATGGTGAAGAATTTAGAGCTAGTTCTCAGTAATTTATTTTCGAAACTATTTACCTAGTGAGATAGACTTACATGAAATGGGTTCATCGGTACCATGACATTCGGAACTATTTGTGTATATGGAGTGTATTAGTGGTTTGGGACACTGTGGTAGCGGTGAACACGTTCCACCTAAGTCCAAATCCTGCAGCACAACAAACAAGGTCTTACAGTTTATAGGTTGGTGATGATGACAGGAAATAAAGCACCTCCACTCTTACCTTGTTGACCTGAAGAAGGCGTCTGCAGAGGAAATGCGTAAAAGTGTTTACGCTAATTATCCGGCATTTATCCGGTGAGTGAGCACAATTTTCTTTGAATGTAATGGCGATGATTTTTTAATAAACGTGAATTAGGCCAGTTGCTTAATCATGAAGGTATTTCCGACTTCTTGCAATTGGGTTTCAATTTCCTCACCCCTTGTATTGGAACTTTAGAATTTTCATAACATATTACACCATGAAAGTGTTTGTATTGGTTCATTTGCAGTACATCGAGGGAAATCACTGAACTTGAGGGACAACTCCTTTCCATGAGAAATCTCCTCTCTAGTCAGGCAACTTTAGTTCACGGTTTATCTGATGGAACTCGAGTTGATTCATTGTCCACTGGCAACGAAGATTTAAATGACGAGGACATATTAGTAGAAAGTAAGGAACTTTCTGAGATTGAGAACTGGTCAGGAGAATTCGAGGACACCCTCGAGGTTCTATTGGCCGAAAGAAGAGTGGATGAAGCGTTAACTGCCTTGGACGAAGGTGAACGCATAGTGCAACAAGCTAAGGACAGGAATAAATTAACCTCAGCTGCATTCTTGTCACTGCAGACTACCATCACTGAACAGAGGCAAAAATTGATGGATCAGCTGGCAGAGACAATGAGTCAACCTTCCACGCGTATCGTTGAGCTTCGCCCAGCTGTTCTAGCTCTCAAAAAGCTCGGGGATGGTCCCCGTTCACACACGTTGCTGCTCAATGCTCACCATCAAAAGTTGAAGTCTAATATGCAAGGTCTTAGCTTATCTAGCACTTCATATGGCGGAGCATATATCGCTGCGCTTTCTCAACTGGTCTTCTCAAGCATTGCGCAAGCGGCAAGTGACTCCCTGGCAGTTTTCAGTGAGGAGCCCGCTTATACATCTGAACTTGTCACTTGGGCAGTCAAACAGACCGAGGCTTTTGCTCAGCTCCTAAAAAGGCATGTTCTGGCTTCATCAGCAGCTGCCGGGAGTCTAAGAGTTGCCGCAGAGTGTGTTCATATATGCTTGGGACACTGTTCGCTATTAGAAGATCGCGGGTTGTGCCTCTCTCCTGTCTTATTGAAACATTTCAGGCCATTCATTGAGCAGGCATTGTACTCCAACTTGAAAAGAATTGAACAGAGCAGTGCTGCATTAGCTGCTGCTGATGATTGGATGCTTCTTTATCCACCGGTAGGCTCACGCCTTATGGGTTCGACTTCATCTCTTACTACTATGAGCCAAAACCAGCCAAAGCTTTCAAGCAGTGCTCACAGATTCAATTCAATGGTTCAGGTGATCATTGATCTCACTTTTACTTTAGTACTTCTTCTGAGATTTCCAACTTAATTCAATTTGTCACTATCACGGCGTTAGGAAAACGAGATGGCATAATTTTGACCATGCAGATAGCTTCTGAACTACTAATTTGTGCTAATAATATCTAATGGATTTAGGAACTTCTTGAGGATATGGTGCCGCTTGAGACCCTGCAGTTGGATGGTCCGGCATTAGAAGGCATTTTACAAGCGTTTAACTCGTATGTAACTATATTGATGAATGCAGTGCCTGGTTCAGCGGAGACTGAAGAGAACTTGGAAGGATCAAGACATAAACTTGTTAGGATGGCGGAGACAGAAGCTCAACAGCTAGCTTTGCTAGCAAACGCATCATTGCTAGCAGACGAGCTGCTACCACGAGCTGCTATGAAGCTTTTGCCCCTACAGCAGGGTCAGCAGGCTAATAGACCAATGGAAACCCCTAAAAGATCTTCGGACAGGGGAAATCGTGTCCCGGAACCTAGCAGGGAATGGAAGAGGAGGCTTCAACGCTCGGTCGAGCAGTTGAGAGACAGCTTCTGCAGACTACATGCCCTTGATCTCATCTTCACTGAAGATGGGGACACGCGCCTTAACGCGCAAATGTACACCAGCATGGACGGAAACCTAGACCCCGAATGGTTCCCATCTCCGATACTTCAGGAACTTTTCACAAAATTGACAACCTTGGCGAACCTTGCAACGGATATTTTTGTAGGGAGGGAAAGGTTTGCGACTATCCTGCTAATGAGACTGACTGAGACTGTGATCTTGTGGCTTTCAGATGATCAGAACTTCTGGGCAGAAATTGAAGGGCCAAATCCATTAGGCCCTCTCGGCCTTCAACAGGTATAAACATACATGAGAACAAAAGTAGCTTAATTGACTAAGAGCGTTCATCCCCGCACCTAAGTCCAAAGTTTGATTCCCCCTTCCCCCAATATCGCTTGTGAACAATTCTTTATTTAATTTGTATGCAGTTCTATTTGGATATGGAGTTTGTGTTGCTTTTCACATCGCAAGGCCGGTACCTTTCTCGGAATCTGCATCAAGTTATAAAGAACATCATTGCTCGAGCCATCGATGCAGTGACTGCTACCGGAATAGATCCATACAGGTATGTATAAGAGAAAGATTGTAAACAAACTGGCTATCTATATAATTACATCGTCTGATGAGAAAAGTTGAACATAATCTTATTTGCGACGAGAATGATAGGCACATAGTTGTAAACAATAGGTGACACCTCGGAATCTCTTTAAGGACTCGGAATCAAATGGCACCATTGTAAATTAGCATTGGTCAGTGTAACCCTAACAACAACAACAACAAAGCCTTTTCCCACTAAGTGGGGTCAGTGTAACCCTAACGATAAAACTATTTCTTTTGGGCAGTGTTTTGCCGGAGGACGACTGGTTTGCCGAAGTAGCTCAAATAGCAATAAAGATGCTGACAGGGAAGGCCAACTTCTCGAATGTGGAACAAGACGTTATGAGCCCTAATCAATCTGCAAGATCTTCTCATGGAAGTGAGACCGGTTTTTCTCAGCACTACAGAGAGTAATTATATTCATTTAGATTCTACATTAACAACAATAAAACAAATTTTTTTTTATTGTTTTATGGATGGTCATTTTTCCAATTAATACATCTTATGATGTTTACCGATTTGAAGGCGTTGGAGAATAAGAAACCTACAATGGGAATATGAAAAAAGATATACAGTTAAGATGTGAGAGATTTCACTTCTAATATCACCAAAGTTTTTTGTGATAAAACTCATCAACACTTATTAATAAGTTTACCAGAAGTTAGTTTTCTCATAAACGATTCTGACCCTTCCAAACGAGCTTTAGGTGTGGAAAAGAACTTAGATGGATAAAGTAGCAGAAAAAATTAAATAGGTTGCCAGATTAGAGCACATCTTTCATGCTGGATATGATTAGTAAAGTTACGTGAGACTTGAAAGCAACGGAATATTATTCCATCGCTCGAAAGGCTGATCCACAGAGCTATTATAATTGGGAGTTTTAACGAAAAGCCGCGGTATTGTTCACTTTAACGAAAAACTCTAAAAAGTCAAACCTAGTAATATTCACTTTACCTTTTATTTTGTCCTTATCGTTAAAACTTAAAGTTTTCAAACTTTTTTTCATTAGTTTTCCTATAATTATAAGATGTAAGAAGTAAAGAAAAAAGCCTACTTCGATCATGTTCATCTTCCTTTCGTACGTTCATGATATTGCTTTCGCTTGGCTCTTAAAGGCTCAACTAAATGAACTCTAATGGATTTAGCTTGCTCCAAGTGAATTATGGGAGAGTAATCAACTATACACGTAGTTTGGACGGCGGGATGTACTTAATTAGAATTTTGAGAGATTTTATTTCTTTTAATGAACTTATGGGTATTCAATTAGGATTTTAAGTTATTCTCTGAAATTCAACATATATTCAATTAGATTTTTTGCTACCTAACGAGGTTTTGTTATTTTTTAATCATTTTATTAGTATTTTATTATTATTAATTCAGATATATTCCCCCATTAAAACCTTTTCCACCAAACTCATTGCAAAAGTCAACTCCCAGAGAGTTCCCCATGAACCTGCATCTCTCCACTCTACCTAAAAACCTCACTGACTTCACCAAAAAAATATGATTTTTTTTGTCCATCAATATACGTCCAAATCCGAAGGCACAAACCAACTACAAAGCCAACACTCTGCCGCTGCTGCAACATCGAATTAGACACAGTCAAACTCATCAAATCTGCAACCTCTAGTTCGAAGCCATACCTGCAATCTCGAAGCTCGAATCGAATAAAGCCTGAATTGCTTGCTGTTGCACCACGAATCTGAATCTCTCAAACCCAGTTCGCATTCTGATGAAGTCCCAGTTGAAGGCGCATGCTTGGATCTAATCTCACAAACCCAGTTGGAGTTGCGGAGGCGCATGCTTGGAGACGACGAGGCGTTGGAGACGGGAGGGCAATATTGGCAAATTGAAAAATTCATTACTAAAATTATTGTAGCTCCGTCATTTTCACAATAAGCTGCTTTTTGCAGCTTTCGGCTTTTAGCTTTTTTCATCTAAAATTTTGAAATAAAGCTGGTTTAAATTGTTTACCAAACACCAAAAATCCCCCTAACTTTTTTTTATGCCTGCTTTTTAAAAAATCACCTCCAAACTAGAGCTAAGTCTTTCATATTATATTAAAAAATACTTTTCCGGTTTTTCTTGGATTACATGCAGATGATTACCATGCACTACCATGCACTAGTCAGACGGTGCCTATAAATATTAAGCCCTAACATACAAGCTGAACACGCATTCTCCTAAAATCCCAAATCAATTAAGCAAACAGAAATACTGATGAAGTTTCTTTGGGTTGTACTACTCATCACCCTTTCTGCACTTGGAGAGGGAAACACAACCCCCAACTAAGCATGCAACCCAACGACCTCAAAGGCCTAAGCAATTTCAAGGCTGGGATTCCCATCGACACCTCCGGCAGCCTAGCGATGTGGGGGTTGGCGGCGGTTGCTGCGAGTGGCAAGGCATTACTTGTGACAACAGGACCGGCAGAGTGATTGGAATCAGCCTTCCAGCCTGGATCACAAAAGATGATGAACCTTTCCTCGCCTGTATGGTAGGCACTCTCTATCCTTCAATAAATCTCATTTCATTCCTTGAAGTCCTGAATCTTGGTGAGAACTCTGACCTCACCGGAAACATCCCAGAACTCATCCTTCCGAAACTCCAAAGGCTTTACCTCTATTCAAACAGTTTCTATGGACCTATGCCTGATTCAATTGCAAGCTTGACACGTTTAGTAAGTTTGGATCTTCATAACAACTCTCTGAGTGGTCACATACCACAGGGAATTGGTCAATTGCAAGTCTTGCAAGACCTTGATTTTTCAAACAATTTTTTGTCTGGTCAACTTCCCTCTTCCATGGCTAATCTGTCTGCCATTAGAAATCTAGGGTTGGACTCTAATTTTCTTGAGGGGCCAATTACATTTCTGTCGATCTCTCCGAAAATGTCTCATCTCAGGCTTATAAGGCTGCAGGATACTAGTCTTAGTAATGGTTTGGTACTGAACTTGCTTTTATAAAAAGTGGGTATAAAAAAAAGTTGAGTTCAAAAAGGTATCTGGTAAACATTTAAAAACAGCTTATTTTCATAGTTTTGAGTGAAAAAAAACTGAAAACGTGAAGCAGCAAAAATAAGCTTATTCTCACAGCACAGTGGAAGCATAAGTTGTTTTTTTTCAAACCACAGCAATACCAAACCAGCCCTTACCGGAAAAATTCCAAAATTCATTGGCCAACTCCTACGGCTTGCACACCTTCTCCTCGCTCGGAATATGATTGAAGGACCACTCCCTTCTGAGATGTCTTCTCTTAAACATCTTGAACACTCGATGTTTCTTTCAACCCATTGAGGCTATCTGCCGTCCCAAAATGGCTCCCAGAGTTGCCGTCACTTCTTCGGATTTTCTTGGCGGGGTGCGAAATCCAGGGAGAAATTCCAGAGCTCTTTCCAAGTGCAATACAAGAATTGGACTTATCAGCCAACAATCTCACCGGAAGCATTCCTACACGCTTTGGAGATGAAAACTTTCAAATGCTCTTCTCATTGAACCTATACAAGAACACACTCGTTTCAAACATCCCCCAGTCAATTGGAAATTTGAAAAGGTTGATATGGCTTGACCTTCACGCCAACAAATTATCTTCCAACTTACCAGAGGCGTTGGGAAATCTGACCAAGCTGACCAAGCTCGAGCTGCAGCAAAACCAGTTTTCCGGAAAAATTCCAAACAAGTTTTTGAAGCTGAAGGATTTGTGGAAATTTGATGTATCGGACAATCTTCTGGAGGGGAAAATCCCGGAAGGCAAACCATTCAGTGACTTCCCGAAAAGCTCCTACTCCGGAAACAAAGGCTTATGTGGAAAGCCTCTCCCTCCCTGTAAGAACACTTGAAGGCCTCCTATCTACGTAGCTAAATAACTTTTCTTTCGTATATGCTCAGGTTTATGGTACGTTAAATATTAAGCATCTGCATTTAAGTAGTTAGAAAACTGAAGGATGGTTGTTGCCTCAGTTCACTGGAGATTCTGAGTCTATAAAACTACACAAAAGATGACACAATTTCTTCTTGAATTTGAACTGTATTAATGGTTAAATACGAGATTTACATTGTCCCATCATTTACAGGGTGTCAAGGGGGATCTTGGATCAACCCTAGTTGGTGGTAGTTCATGTAGTCAATTCCGTTTAATCGTATACAACATAAGATCTGCTCCGGCAACTCTTCGGGTTTGTTTCCCTATTTCAAAATGCAAATATAAGATATAAATGAACAACTCCAAAAGGGCAGCAAAAGAAAAAAGAATTAAGGGATTGATAAAAGAAGTTTAACTTGCTGCAGGGAAAATTACCTGAATCGTGAGCCCGACGTCCAAAATGCAGTGCTTTAGTCTATCTAGGAACGCTTCAAACCCTTTCCTAGAGATATAACTAAATCTGTGCATATCCAAATCAATCTCGAGGTAGTTTTCTCCCTGAAATCCATTACGGTTAGCAAGAAAACAAACCTTAAGAAACCATAAAACCGAAGGCGAATTGGAAAACTGAGGTAAAAAAATTAAAGTAACCCAAACACGCTCACCGTGTAAAATTCATGTTGAGGACGTGAAAGAACCGGCTTTTCATTGTAAGCCTGCATAAGCTTCCGCTCTGGTGCACTCAAGTGAAGATCTTCCACATTAGCAACACGTCCCAAAATCTTCAACCTTTCTCGAAAGGGTGCAATTGAGTCCACAGGAAAACCTTTGACCTTTTCTACTTCATCGTCAATTAACCTCTGCATGAAAATAGGCATGGGCATGAATTAAAAAAAATTATACGCATTGTGCTGGGATGACTTGCCCAGCATCATCTCTGATGGAAACGATGTTTACTGAGAAAAAAGGTTCAGTATGAAATGGGAGTACAACGAAAACTACAAAAGGCTCCATCTTACTCTGATATTTTCTTGAAAATTAGGTGGAAGTTCTTTAGCGTGCATATCGTTAACCTTAAAGTACAAAACAAAATTCATTCCTTCTCCATCCGTCTCACCCTGAAAAATTGCAGCAGGATACAAGGGTACCTGTAGAATCAATGAAAAGGACATTATTAAACATCTGAATAAGTTTTACACATATCTAGAAAGCAAAACCAACTGAATCTCCTTAACTAGCCAGAAGGTATCTAAACTAACTACTCATCTTGAACTCAATTGGAGGTAAACAAGCAAGGTGCATTGTGTGGCCAACGACCTTCGTTAAAGTTGGAACCTAGCCTGAAAATTCTTGTCACAGGTGGCAGGGTACAAGTCCTCAACCGTTACAGCTTATTAGTTATTATTCAACTTATATTCTGAATCCGAGCTGGATAGTCTAAATCCGCACAAGGAGTTCAGTTGTCGTAGGCGCTTAAAAATTATATTACCTGACAAATTTAAAGATGGACAACTATGCATACAGAGAGCAATAGAAAAGGAGAGAGGCGGGGAGAGAAGGAGAGAGAGATCAAACTTACCTGTACATTTACAACAAGAACAGTGGGAAGATCTCCAGAAGAATTAACAACAGGCAGTTCCACAAAGCGAGCTATATGATCTATTTTTCGCCGAGATAAAAATACGTCAAGACCAAATGGATAATATGCAGCATAGCTGGGAGCATGTTCCTTCTTTCTGTCCCTGCAATAAAGAAGATCAAATTCAAAGGTCAATTGGAAAAGTAGCTTGGCAACAAAGATCTACACAGGTAAATCTCAAATTTTGAATATGGTGAATCTTATATGTTAATGGATGCCAATGACGATCAATACTTTACTAGTGATTATTTTAATATAAAAAAGTAAATGTAGCCCTATATGAATGTACATATGTACATGTACAAGTTCTTAAACTAAATGAACACTTTACTCCGCGAATCTTACCTAAAGTAATTCGGCCCCCGAACTTTGAAAGAATTTGGCTCAATATGTGACCAGGAATCAAACATTTTCTTATCTATAGGGCAAAAAGGAACTTGAGAACCTGCTATTGGTCTTTGCAGAAGCATCTTTGAGGAAACTGGAAATATGCATAAAAAACAAAAGGTTAAAGGAATTACAATTGGATATGTTTACACTAGACTAAAGAGTCGGAATGCTTACAATGTATGAACGCTAAGAACTACCATCAAACAATATAACATTTACTTAACGAACAATCTACGACCAATTTAAGGAATAACCAAAAGAGATACTACTCAACAAAGTATGATGAGAATAACGAAAATATACTACAAGATTATACGGTTGCTGTAGATGACAGTAAATCTTAAAGGAAAAAGCGGCGCAAGGACAGGTTTCATGAATAACAAGGCTGCGGCTAAAGACTAAAGAAAATGCACACTCAAAATAATAATGATGGCAAAGAAATGAATCCCATGCGTGTTCACCATTTGCATGTCATATTAGCTCATCAAAAGATAGTTCTAGTTCTTACATAAACTTGCATTGGGATGTCCTTCTTTCCATTTAAAGGGAAGTTTTATGGCAGCTTTTTTCCTTGCACTTGGTGGGCTAGAACTCAGTGACCTTCTCTTTTCAACAGGGGGAACGGTTGAAGCAAGAAAAGGCAGACAGGTGCTTGGAAGAATCCCACAATTGTCCAATATTCCTTCCTCCCTGGGAGAAGATTCATCGACAGAGGGGGAGATTTCATCGAGGAACACAGGTTGATTTGCTTCAGTTGTCGAATGTCCATCAACGTCATTAGCATTCATGATATGATTATTGCTCTTTTGAGAAACCACACTGACAGGGTTGTTTGCAGAATCCCCTGGTTTATGTATCTGATCAGTAGAGGAGGCATGCAGGTCATTAACATTATACTGTTCACAATTGGCATCTCTTACTGACGAATTGCTTGATACTGATACGCGTTCAAATCCATTTAGAGAAAACACCTCTGCAAATAAAGATATTTTAGTAATTCAAACCTAAAGACATCAAATTAAGAAAAAAATTGAAAAACAATACAATATGACTGAAATTAGACATCAGTAAAAGTAAAACTTTACCATCCTGAACACTATGGAAATCTTCATCGCATTCTTCGAACTCAAATATTGCAACCGGATCAAACCATGCGTCTTCACTACTTTCTGCGGATGCCATCATATTTTTAACGATAATCAGAAACTATGGACATAGAGGAAATTACGGTACAATGCAATTTGAGAATTACAATGTTTAGAAAAAACAAAAATGCCACCAAAACCCTGACTAGTTTGTCACTAAAAAACAAGGACAACACAATTTTCAGCAGCAACAAATGCACAAGCAATTGCTTCTTGCTGCATATCAAGCATCAACCAGCTCCGAGACAGATTTTCGGAGACGGATTCACATAAAGACTCTACCTTTTCCAGAAAATCATAGCTTAAATTAAAAAATTGGTGGTTCTCAAAGAAAATTATAGCTAGTTCTGCGGTCAATTGCTCTATCTCAATTATGATGTTCTTAATTAGTATCTTAATTACTCACATTATTTTAATTATCAAGAAAATTACTCTCAAGAAAGCGCAAATTTTCCCATAAATACAATTCAGCCAAACAAGAAAATCCCAGAACTAAATTCCAGAAAATAACTCAGTTCCAAACAAAAAGCTCCAAAATTTCATCATTTTACAACTTCTAATAACAGAGCATTCTAGAGAGAGATGAAAAAATGGACCTTGGAAAGTGGGGTTGTTGAAGGTGGAGCGATCAGGCGGGGCAGACCGATCAAACTTTTCCGGCGATCCCTCCGACAACCGATCGGCCCGACCCGGAGACTGTTTAGCCTGCCCGTCTCTCCTCCTCTTCCGGATCCTCTTCCGCTTCGACGAGCTCAGTCTCCCTCCGACGCACCCCTCCGGCTTCGACACGCACGCCCCCATAATCCCCCTCCCTCCCCCTCTCTCTCCTGCTCAGAGGTCAACAAAACAAGCGTCGCCAATTCACCATAACATAATTATAGAGAGAGAGAGAGAGAGAGAGAGAGAGAGAGAGAGAGAAAGTGAGCTGGAAGGAGCTATCGTTCGTTTGTTGGTAGTTGGAAGCAAAAGGTTGAGGCGGAAGCTTTAATGGCGGGCAGAGTCAAATAAAAGGAAGGACAAAGGTGGGAGGGAGGCAGCGAGCGACGGCAGTTTGAGGCAGCGTAAAGGCATCTCTAAGTTTATAGCGGCCACAGGTGGGTGGTGGGGGCGGGACCCGCGACCAAAATGATTTGACACGTGGCGCTATGCGGTTTTACCTGAGCCGGGAACGTGCGGGTATTCAGTGTCTCTGTAGGATCTCTGTGTGTGTTTCAAGACGCTGCCGTTCAGATTACGTTGTCCCGTAATTTCACGGTGTAGTGTAGTCTACCTTTTTGTTGGAAAGTATTTGGAACGTCATGCCGTTAAACTCACGTAAATAACAAGTTTGATTTATTTGCAACTGAATTAATGTGGAAATCAGTTTAAGTATCGCTTCCTCATATCGTTGTATTAAAAGAGGCACGTTACAATAATTTGATTAGGTCTCTCTCCAACCACGTCTCATATACAAGTATAAGGCTATTTATTTTGATCCCATCTGACTTTACGTGGCCCTCCAATCATGTGACTCAATAGTGCATCCCACGTATGATGACGTCTTGTAATTTATACGTAAACATAAATATCTAACTATAAAAATAAATGATTTTTAATCGGCAAGGATTGAAGCAGTATTCTTTGTTCCATTTGCTTTTTTTTTTTCTTTCCACTCTAATAATGAGTCCGACGAAACGTCGTAGTCTCATAGATAATATAAAGTTGTGCTACAGTTCCTCGACAATTACAATAAGGTCGGCTGGCCTATATCTATGAGACTTAGATTGTCTACCCTTGTCTTTTTCATCACTTTTTATTCTACGTGGTCACGGTTAAGTCACGTTAACATTTTATATTGATTTTTTTTATAGAAATAATAAGACAAAAAGTAATAGGAATATAAAATGTTGACGTGGCTTAACCGTGACCACATAAATAGAAGGGGATGGGAAGGGCATGGAATGAAGAGGGCAGACAATCCAAGTCCATATCTACCTGCATCATTTGTCATTTTAATCATAAATAATAATATTATTAGAAAAAAATTAAAAAATAATAATTTGTTATTTTAATTATAAATAATATTATTATTATCTCTTAATAACATAGGAAAATAGAAAGAAAAATAGATAAAAGAGAAACAAACAAGAAGGGAAACCCATTTTAATATTTTAACTTTTCCTTTTTTTTGTCCACTCATTCTTCACCGATCAAAATTGATTTTTTTCCTCCTCTAGATACTCGATAAATAAAATATAAATTAAAATAAAATCCATGCTTTTATCGTTTTATCTTACGTTTGCAAGTGTATAATATTATGACGGCGTTATCCACACACTACATTTGAACTTTTACATATCTTTCATAATTTTTTACTTTCGAATCAAATAAATTAGAGAGGATCAAAGGATAAAATTTAACAAGAGATTGTGTAAAAAGTAAAAGAATGTGTGGATAACACAACCTAATATTATGATCACTTATACAATTTTGTTCTTTATATTTGTGCCCATGCAGAACAAAAATGTAATTTGTACGGTGAAGAAAAATTATTGTAATATTTTAGTTTTATTGTACCAAGACATTAATTTTAAATTTTAATGGTACTAAAACATTATTTTAAATTTTATTGTACCAAACCATTAATTCTTTATTTATTATTCAAGGTCAAATTGTTCAATTATAAATTTTTAGTTGAATAAACTTTTGTATCATAAATAATATTAACAACGGCATTAAGATTGTTTATCTTCTATTATTCGAAAGGTTTTCGTTATAACTTTTTTGTTTTATAGAAAAAAAATTGAATAATTGCAAAGTAACCTTTTACCATAATGGTAGAAAAAAACCGAGCTCTTGCATGGCAGCGTAAATTCAAATCTCATCAGTAGCTAATATAACCCGTGTCACTCATTTTAAATGTATTATATGCACTGATAAATATCTAAATTACTAGTCATATAATACACATTTCACTTTCGAGTTTGGTGCTAAATTAAATAAATAAATAAATAACATGTGCATTGAAAAATATCTAAATTACCGTGTCACTTTTCATTAAAACTCTCTTATATTTTTAAATAAAATAAATAAAAAACATGTGCATTGAAAAATAAAAAATAAAAACAAGATACAAATATAAAAGGACATGTAATGCTAAGGAAATTAAATTTGTAGAGAAAGTTTTGGAAATTAAGAGACATAGAAGTTGATAATTGGTTTATTACTTAAACGTTGATAAACATGCTTATTTCTATTAGTTACACATCATTTAATTTATAAATTTAATCTCTCTAGCATTATTCATAAAATGACATATTAGATGTAAGACTAGTCTACTGCCACATATTGTGGCGTGGGTGACGTGGCAGGGGCCCACGTGGCAGCTGTGAAGAGAATTTTAAACCAATAAGCAAATAATCAAATTACAAAGGTAGACTCGAAACACTAAAATTAGTAAACTCCATGAGGAACGTTCGTGCATGTCCCGGATAGCAACAGCTTTAAGAACTTAAGGGTTTATTCGGAATTATATTTAAAATAATTGAAAATGTTTTTTATGAAAGCGATTTTAGAATCAATTTTTAGTAAAAATTCAAGTGAATATTATAAAATCACTTGAAATGCTTCTTGCAAAAAACACTTGAACTGCTTCTAAAACCAAAAAACATTTTCACTAAAAATATATTCAATCATTTTAAAAATACTTCCAAAAGAGTCATAATAATATTGTATCATCAATTTTTCTAGAAGATGAACAACAAGAAGATATTTGACACAGGATATATGGGACCCTTGCCTTTGGTGGTGGGGATTGGGATTGGGATTGGGATTGGGAATGCAGTGTACGTCCTTCAAAGGCTTTGCTTGCCACAATTATTTCATCAATCAATTCCCACACCTTTGAAAATTGAATTTAGTGAGAGAAATTAGCTTTTGTTTCATGGAATGACAGAGGCAGAATTCAATTAATTCCCACACCTTTTAAATTCTATTATGCAAACACAGTAAAATATATCACACATGTTATAAATTTTGAATTCTTTGTCACTTCGTATTTTTTATAATATTTTATATTATTAATACAAGAATAAATATTAAATCGTGATGTGACAAATAGTTCATAAAAAATTAAGATAGTCAGAGTAGCATTTCCATTGAAAAAAATATTGGAGTATGCCCGTTACTCCAAGGGTGTGTTTGTTTGGCTTCACTAACCTTCACTAGACTAGACTAGACTAAAAGTTAGTGTAGTGTTGTGTTTGTTAATCACAAGGACTAACTTTAGTGGGACTAGGTGGGACTCGTCCCGACTATCGACCTCGCTAGAGGGTCTCAGATAGTCCCCCCAAAATGAAGCGGACTGCTAAGACCACTCTTTGCTTCGTCTACTTTGTCTACTCGCGTCGCGTTCTCTTCCTACTGGACGTCCTCTTCCTACTGGACAACCTCGCCGTCAAATCCTCCCACTCTCTCCCCGCATGGATCTTCCCTTGCTATATCTCTGTGCACCGCCAACCCAAACCACCACCTGAATCCCAAAATCTATTTACCACCACCGATGGGTCGGGCTCGATCGGTGGATCAATTAGAAAGGAGAAAGTTTACTTGATATTACGATCGGCTGAGGGCTGGGGTTGACGACCGAAGGCTAGGTTTGAAAGTTGAGGTTCGAAGACAGATGTTTGAAGGCAAAAACGGATTGCAAAGATCTGCTAGAGAAATTGGATCAATTTGGGTTTTTCCAAGCACTACTCTCTCTTTTGATCTTTGGGATCCAAGCAGTGAACTTGTCATCTGGGATTTTAACAATTTGTCTAGTTTAAAAGATCTGCTGGAAAATTGGATTGTTTGGGTTTATTTTTAATTGGGTTCAATTGGGTTTTCTGGATTTGAATAATTGGTGATATAGATCGGTTCTTTTGTTTTGGTCATTTTTTGTTTTACATTTATTCTTCGAATTTATGTTGTTCTTACATTGAAGATAAAGATTTGGAAATGTTGATTGTGCTGTTCTTCAATGGATATTTTACAAGTTGTTTGGTTGTTGAGAAAACTGACGAAGAATCGTAATTTTATTTGCCATAGATTGTGGGTTATGGATGCATGTTTGATTCCAACTGTGGTTGCAATGTCTGAAAATTAGTTGAGTTTCTTTTGACGTTGAGAGCTCAAAAGCCCCCGTTTCTTTCGAACATTGATAACTATTTCATTATCCTTATTTTTAGTCCGACACTGCACCAAACGTTTCACTAAGCTAGTCCATCTTAATCTAGTCTAAGTCAGTCCAGCTTAATCCCTACAGCTAGTCCAGTCCGAGACAGTCCGGTACAACAAACGCACCCCAAAAGATTTACGTGGGTCTATCTGCCCCATCGACGCGAAGCTGGATAAAGCCCGAACCTTTTGTTTGTTTCCAGCTACTTTATCCTTGGGATCAACATTTTTCAGTCTTATATGGATTTGAAATTAATGGAAGCACCGAAATTGAAAATTAATATTTGGACATACAATTTACGTAACTACTACCAACCTCAACAAAAAAAAATTATACATTAATTTACGAGTTATAATACAAGTTGAACGATATTTTTATGTTTTAAGCTATATAATGGATAAAAGTGTTACCTCAAATTTGAACCATCAATTTTTAATATAGATAAATTCTGAAGCACTTCTGATAAAAGTGTTTTTTAATTAAAAATAAAAATATTTTTTGGAAACAGACTTAGAAATGCTTCATGAAGAAACACACTGTAAGTGATTCTCCAAAATTGCTTTTGCAACCTAAAAATAGAATCAAGTTATTTTAACGTAGTTAGAATGGATTATTCTATTGTTGTTAGAAAACCACTTAGTCTTTTCAAAAACAATTTCAAACAAGAATCGATCTCAATCTCTTACCACTTTGACACATGATTTATGGATGGGTATGTAATGTATCCAAATCTCCACAACCAAAGTAAAAGAGAAGAGAAAAAATCCCTACGACCAAAGAGATAAGAAAACAAGTGAAAGTTCGAAGGGAATGGCCGTATCACATTCATATGGCCAAACCAAAGTTGACCAACGTTAATTGTCATCTGGGAGGTAGTTAAAGGAGTTGACTCACGTGCCGTCCAGGTAAATCTGCACGCCAACTTATGTTGCATCTAGGTTTTACTTTCTGTACGTCTTATTACAAACACCGATCCAACAATCTTCACACTTCGTACATCACCCATGAACCCATCATTTCACCAACATATGATTTACTAATATCCTCGAGGGGAGGACGAGAGAAACCTGATTGCAATTTTAACATAGCAATATTTAAGTTTATTACGTATAATTATGTATTTTAATTTGTACGCATAACATCATGCAATTAATTTGTAATATCATCGCTCTAACATCTTAGTTAAATGTAAGTCCTCTTTAAAAACGAGTTATTTGCTCTACTACATGAATTTCTGGTATCTTCGATATCATCACCCTAACGTCTTAGACCATCTTTAAAAGAGATGTCAAATTTTGAACATAAAATTTAAATTTTGACAGCTTATGTGGCACTTTGACATCTTTTAAAGTTTTGTTCTCCAACCGATATGTCAAATTAAATTATTATTTTATTATTTTATAAAATAAATTATTAAACTAATTAAAATTTAATAAAGAACATTTAAAGTTTAATCAATAATTTGTTCACTTTCCTTGATTGAAAAGAAGAAAAATGTAGAATAATTACATCGGTCAACTCAACATTAATTATAATAAATGATTAAACTAATTAAAATTAATAAAATACATTTAATAATTAATAAAATAAAATAAACATTTGAAGCTGCTGTCAAATTTGACAGCAACCTCTTTTGCTGCCAATCCATGTCATCGCCACATAGAATTTGACACTTCGATTGGAGAATATTAGTATGGTCTTTTTTTACTGTTATAGCTGATGTGTACATTTTGGCATCTCCTTTGGAGATGCTCTTAGTCGCTTGATTTTCTCACAATTTGTAAGGTTGGGTATCCCTAATGAATTTTGTAACAATGGTCATCAAATTCAACTTAACATTGTTGTCTCCAAGGAAAACCAGGCAACTGGAGTTTAAAATATATAACTTCCTAGGCTTGGATTTTATAACAGTATCACTGAGCTCATAGATTAGGATTTGAATTTGAAACTAATAATAATATAAAAAATATAAACAAAAAATGGAAACAAAAAAAAAAACCAAAGAAGAAATAGTTGAAGCACTTGACATTGCATGGTCAGCCCAAAAATTAATCAAGGTGGGCTGAAGCCACCATGGCCCAACCTGTTCTACATCTACAACATGAACATTTTAAGAAGAAAATGCATCGACGTTAGGAGAAAAATTTGAGGAGTGCCCGACACGAGTTCAGGGCCTACCTAAGTTTCTCTCCCAAGACAGTTATATAAATTTACCTATTTGCTGAAGAAGCTGTGTGGTGGGAGGATCAGTGTGAGCAGAACAATATACAGCATGCTCCAATTGCAACGCCCAAATCTTGATAATCCTTGAGATTTTAAGATTATGCTTTAGTCTCTTGCATCCTCCTACTTGTATGCTTGTAAACTTTAATCAAATGGTTAAAATTATTAGGTGGGAGTATAGACGAACCTAATTCAGAGCGTGTGAGGCTTCATCTTGGGTTGTTGAGCACTCTGAATCTATATGCATTGATATTGTGCAATTATCCTGACCATTACATTACACAAGAAAGAAATCGATCAATCTGTTTAAGCTGATTGCTAATGCATTAGAAGAATTAGACAAGATTACTAATCATCACAAGTATTCACTGAGAAAACAGATTGTAGGCCAACTCCGTACCTTTCTATCACTTACTGAGATACTTAGAACAGTAGCTTCCAATTGAGGTTTTGAGGAAGCCGACTGTGGGGAACAACAGTTAAACTGCCAGTGCAATGTTAAACAAGATTATTCAATGCAGAATGACCAATCGATGAGTTTTTCAATTTACAACCAGTAAAATTCACTTGCCTCTGACACGCATGAGTCCAAGTTATTGTTCTCTTGTAAGTTGTTCCCAGCTGACTTGCACTTTTGAGATAGATGTGAAGCTGCAAGTTTTTGAAATGTCCATATAAGTAGAGTACATGTATACATCAACTCTCAACTTTCTTTCTCTTAGAAAGAATAAGTGAAGTAAAGCAGCCCTCGGAAGCAAAATTGTTTGCATCGAACATGGTATTTGAAGTGAGACAATATCTTCACTCGCAGTGAGTGTATCATTTTCTTTTTTGATAAGCAAGTGTATCATTTTCTGATACATGAGGTTCCAGAAGCAGAAAGGTTTTCAGGACAAACCTGTATTTCCTCCATCGCCAGACCCGTAAGCCTTTTCTTGAGATTTTCCTGTATATTTCTGGACTGCATCTTCAATCCTGGAAAGTTAATAACAATGTTAAGTTAAAATTAATGAAAAACCACCCATTGTGCACTACTGCGTAGATGGTAAGAGTATGAGCACTACCTATTATCTTCCTTCGTCAAAATCATATTGCATCCTCCTTGGTGTTCCAGAATTGAGGAAAATACCCCTTTGTCCTGAAAAATAAATTGACGACAGTTCCCACAAGGAAGCAATGAGTGTCTTCACTAGAAGATCAATCAGAAGATGTTGGGGAAAGTTCTACATGCATCACAAGAGGCAAAACCATAAAACTTAAGAAATCACACCATATATCCATATGCGTTATATGTTAAATTGTTAATTGACCAATTGGAAATGTGGCATTCAATAAAACTTTGAATGTGAATTCATCAAGTGAAAGCATGGCAGGTTAAACCTAAACTGAAACTTTTAAAGCCAAAATGAAACTTTTTCTACCTCTTCATTCATACTTTTAACAGTGTCCTGAATCCTCCTTAAGATAATCCCCAAACTTCCAACTTCAAAATGCAATGCCTGATCATGGAGTTCATCAAGTAAGTTTAGAAGTCAATAGCAGAACTCGGTAAGGTCTAAACAAAAACAAAAACAATATGAAATTTAGACCTGTTTTTCTGAAATCAAATTCTGTATGACCGCATCCTTTGCTGATATAACTTTTTGAAGGTAAGGGAGGTTAAGAAGACCTTGATGAGAAAATTTTTGGCTAAAACAGTAGACTAGTTTTACGAATCAATCGAACAAATGAATCTCTGATGCATGGATATATCTTCTATTTGTGTCTGGCTTCTATTACAAATTTTTGCTGCCTCCATCTGAGCTTCTAGTTCTGAGATGGCTTTATCCTTTCTCCGAGTCTCGTCTTCATAATTTTTTAGTTTGTTTTCCAGGTCACTGATCTTTTCTGCATAAATTAGTACATGGTCAATAAATTATTAGTGGTTTCAAATTTAACCTTTCCTTCAACAATTTAATAACGTAATTTACAACATCGAAGAATTGATATATAATGATAACTTGGAGTTACCAATAAATACTTTCTCGAATGTGGAAACAGTATCCAATTTGCTCTTTAAGCCTGCCACTGTGAACAAAGCAGTGAGTTAGGAGGAATCTGATGCTGCAACTTCAAATGGAATATAAGCATACAGTAACAATTTAAAATGTTGCTTGCCTACTTCCTCTTTCTCACTAACAACGCGTTGCACATTATCCACAACTTTCTTTACCAAAATTGCCTCCTTTTCTATTGAATCGAATAGCAAAAGATGAGATTTTATCTTCTCAGATAGGAAAGCAAGCTTTCTGTCCCCGCATTGAATCGAGCGTTTCATTTCACAAGTGGATTCCTAAACATGAACATGACACCAGTGAGTCATATTTCGGTTAAATATGTTCGATACAAAATTCATCACGGGATCAAAAAACACTGACAACATTGCATGGTAATCTCTCTCGATGTCAAATTTCCAACGAACCTGATAAGAGTTGACGAAATTTTCCCTGGACTGGAGTAGGTTATGAATCGTTCCCTTCAACTCCCTTTGCCTGTTCTCGAGCATAGAATTGTCACTCTGAAGGTAACTCACCTGCAAGAACAAGATTCGAAAAACAAAAAATTGGCTGTGATCTCTAACAAGCATTTCAACAAACACCTTCACCGCAAACAAAAACAATTACATAATCCCACAAACCTCTCTTTCGAGTTTCTGTCGCAGCTCATTGGAGGAAGCCAATTCCGCCCGCAATTCCTGCAACTTCCGGCCGCATTCTTCCTCGGTTTGCTTTTGTTTCTGTATCCAAACACTCCGTCAATACGAACAAGTAAACTCAATTGGAATCGGAGAGTAGTGATTGATTTTAAAAGGAAACCTGAATAAGAAGACGGAGCTGTTCGGCGGCGGAGCGTTCCCTTTCCTGAAAATGTGAATTCACAAAGGACGGTGAGGGAAAGGGAGATAATGGAGGTGGCGGCGATGAGAAATCTTACTCGGAGTTGTCGGACTTCGGAGATAAGAGTTTGAAGTTGGAGCTTGAATTTGGAGAATTTCAGCAACTCCATTTCCGTCTAGTGTAAAATAATAAAATTGTTTGGATGGCCGCCGGAAAAACGGCCTTCACCGCTTTTAATTCGCATTTGATTTTCCCGCCACTGAAATTTCCCCTTTTTTTTCTTTTTTTTTTACTGTTTTTCCGTTTTACCTCTCATTTGACGCGAAATTTAACTTTTAAAAATCATCTAACTGTTAAAAATAATCCAAGTTTTAATTACCTTATTGAAACATTGGTTAAAGTGTAAACTCTGTCTCTCTCTCTCTCTCTCTTTTCTTTTATATTAAACTAGCATAGGGCCACACACAAAATGTGTGTCACAATTTTGCATTTTTGTTTTTGAAATTGAAGGAGAAAGGGAGAGAGACTATGGGATGGGAAGAGAGAGGAGAGAGCTTTACTTTTGGTGAGTAAATTGTAGTAAGGGGTGTGCTATCCACCCACCCTATTTTACTTCTCACACACCTCTTGATAATTTTTGTCCGTTGATCTTCTTCAATTCATTCAATCCGACGGTCGAAAATTAAAAAAGTATGTGAGAAGTAAAATGGGGTGTGTGGATATCACACATCTTGTAGTAATTGTTCATCAACTTTAATCAAATTGAAGCAATGGTTCATCAACTAAAATATACTATCGTTGGTCCCTCAACTCATCAAAACATGTAGCTGTGGACATTTTCGTCAACTCCGTCAAAATTCTGTCAAAATTAGTTATGTTGGAAGGACCACTGCTACAATTGTGTTAAAGTTGAGGAACCATTGATACAATTTTTCTTATTTGATTTTTCATATTTGCCTCTTGATTTAGCCTCACGCGCATAACACGTGACTCATTTTGACGGAAGTTCTAATGGAGTTGACAAAAAGGATAGTTGCACGTTTTGATGAGTTGAGAGATCAATAGTAATAGATTTTTAATTGATGGATCATTGCTTCAATTGGGTTAAAGTTGAGAGATCATTGTTACAATTTACTCTTTTATTTTTTTAATTAAAGATGTATTAGAATCACATGTAGGTGAGGTATTAAAAAAAAAGCAAAATTTTGATTGTGTGAAATTACATTATTGCCCACATTTCTTATATATGTTCAGCTTTACTTAGAGGGTTAGAATGATAATTTCATGAGCTTTTAGTTGACAATGAAAATTTTATTACTATTTAGATATCTAGATAATTATTACAAAAAAAAATAATGCATGCATCTTTCATGGCAGACTTACTTGATAAATAATAGAAATTATTCACTTTTTATTATCGTCTAAAGATTACATATATAAAAAATTATTCATCTCGAAATTTTTTAAGTAAGCATAAAACAAATTGACCGCTCATTATAGGGGTTCTACTTGATACCAATATCGTTAATTGTCTTAACACGTACGGGTGACTAAAAGATTTTTCAAATTGAATAATTTTTTGCAAAAAAATTGATTGGGTGATTTGAATGTTTATACTCTCAACCCTCGATCAATTTGGCCAATTAATCTGATCATCGACTACTTTGAATGTTTTCGCAATGTACAGCTACCTAACACCAGATAAAATACTGGACACGTTTGACAGTTGTGTCTGAAATTAGTGTCCAAATAGGGTCGCAAGGATGATGAAAACATGTTGTGAGAAGAATTCAAAAACTTATCACGGATGTTCCCCATCTGCTTCTCCAGTTGGGCTGTCTGGCATTCCTCCATTTGCTTTAATTTATCTTTCAAATAAGCAGGATTTACAGCTCTCATTTCAAACACAAAATTAATAATTCATGAGAATCTATAAAATATGCATGTTTTTTAATTGGCGGATAAAAAGGGTTACCAATTGGACTGGATATTTTGGATCCCAATTCTCCCGAATTTGGATCATGTTCGGATCTTAGTGTCGGAATCTAAAGATCAAGAAATTCGAGCATTTCGTTTGTGTGAAAGAAAAAGTGAAATTCTTAGTTAACGTAAGGTGGCTAGCTAAGTGAGTTAATAGAAACCATCAGATTTAATTTCAGTGATCCTAATTGTCTATTCCTTGGCTCCAAAAAGTGAGATCTGTCCAATTTCCTCAGGATTAGGATTATCTTCCCTCCTCTTTTCATCACCTTCCATCCCTTCATCTCACATTTTCTATTTTGTCTTTCTTTTTCTATAAAAAATTAATATATGATGTTAACGTTGTTTAACCGTGACCATTCAAATAGAAGGTGAGGTAAAAAAAGAGGAAAGATAATCCTTCCCCATTTCCCCAATACCTATTATCTATCTTCCAATTATTATTAGCCAGTTGTCTCGTGGGCCACACATCATTTCACTGGGCTTAAAAAAAATATGGTCGAAATCCGGACTCCAGTTTATGTACTTTCATTCCAGACGACACTGCAACGGTGATATGTATGCCCTCAACCAACTAAAGTCCAAATTGTTAATGTACTGCAGCTAAGCACGAGCTGTTTTCTTCCTTTTTTTTTTTATTTTTTTTTTTTAAGAATTCAATTCTATCGTACAAGAATTGGATGGTGTGAATTCAAGACATCACAATAAAAGTAAAGATTAAAATTAATCTAGGTCATTCAATATTTATAACATTTAATGTTAAATAACACGGAATAATTTTCCTCCTTTTTGTTAATGTCAAGAAAAAATTTTCGTATCCTGAATGAACTGATTACCAATATGATACAAGAGTGTGTTAAGATTGTTCATGAAATTGTCAAAAGTAATTTATAACATCTAAAAGCGTTTCTTGTTACTTTTGACCAAGAAATAACTACATTTGGCATAGCACCTTAAAACAGTTGTCGATGGTAGACGTGCTTTCTAAAAAATCACTTAGTAAGTGTTTCTTATAAAATAATTCCAAATACATTTTCAAGAAATACTTTGATTTCTAATAGAAATTTTTACATGTTTGCAATAAGAAGCCCAAAAAGCATTTATCAGCAAAAACATTTCGTAGTTTATAAAACCATTTGCAACTAAGAATATTTTCAACAAACAATTTGGAACGAATAAAAACGCTTTCAAAAAACCAAATCAAATTCCCAAACATACCCTAAAATTGTAATTATGCATGCAACTTGTCAACTCTCATCAATTTTTCCTTTTCCCATAATCAAGATTTATCACGGAAAATACATTTTGAAGAACATAAACGGTGATAATTTGTTGTTATGGTAAGGAAAACAAGAGAAAATTTTACCCAAAAATTGAAAATGAAGGACCATTATGAAGCTAGTGATTGTCCCAAGTGGTTATCGATGTGATGCTAGTGAAGCTCCTCCAAGAGGTTCGGTTGCTAGCGTTCTAGCAACAACTACTTGGAGGAGCGTCGCTATCGTTCTAGCGACAACCAATTGGGACAATCGCTATCTTCATACCGATCCTTCATTTTCAATTTAAAAACAAAAATTGTTAATTTTTTCTTTTGTTTCCTTTACCATAACAACAAACTATCATCTTCATGTTATTCAAAATATATTTTCCGTGCAAAATCTTGATTTTGGAAAAAGGAAAACTTGATGAAATTTGACAAATTGCATGCATAAAGCATGCGTTTTATGTGTTATGTAACATTGCAACTTATGTTTGAGATTGATCTCAAAAGATGCATTTTTTTCTTAACACGCTTTAGCTAAAAGCAGAATAATTTTTTTTACAAAATAGTTAAGTACTCTTATTACCCATAATCATTTTAAAATTCTTAAAATATTACCAAAAGCGTTATTGATTTTTTGAAAGCATTTTTATTCATCTAAAATTGCTTGTTGAAAATATTCTTAGTTGCATATGCTCTTATAAACTACAAATTGCTTAGACATTGTGGAACCATGTAATAAATTAAAGGATATCTATGAGACAAACTAGCAATGGCTAAGCAATTCGTAGTTTGTATGAGCATTTTCAATTAATAATATTTTCAGCAAACAATTTTTTTAACAAGCGATATTATCTAACTAAGGGGTGAGAGAATTAGCTAAACTTTACAATGGATGAGCCAAAACAATGCGGTTCAAATTTATCTTTCGGCGAGAAAATAATCTAAGACATCTCATTTACTAGTGAATAATAATATCCTAGGCCATAGTATTAAGTGGCATAATTGCAAATGCTCATATAAACTACGAATTACTTAGCCATTACTAATTTGTCTCATAGATGATTTCAACAAACAATTTGGAACCGAAAAAAAAACGCTTTAAGTAATAACGCTTTTGGCTTTTAAGAAGTTTGAAATGTTTATGAGTTATAAAAGTACTTAAATATTATATATATATATATATATATATATATATATATATATATATAACTTGTTGTGCTTCTAGTTAAAGCATTTTACGAAGAAAAAAATGCATCTTACGAAATTAATCTCAAACAACACATGCTTTATGCAATTTGTCAAATCTCATTAATTTTTTCTTTTTTCATAATTTATGATCACTCACCAATTAAGAACACAGACTGGTAATAAGCCCCAAACAACTACTTTTTTTCAGCATTGAAAACCCCATCATTAACCATTATTCAAGGAAGAAAATATCGGTAATATCGGAAATATCGGTAGTCCGAAAACACGGAAATATCGATGGAAATATCGGGATAATATCGATATCGATAAAAATTACATGGAAACCACGGAAATTGTAAGAAAAACTTGGAAATTTTTATTGAAACTTTGCAGGATGTTTATTTAGTCAATTATCTATTAGTTTATCACAAAAAATTGGAAGGAAATGCATTGCATGATGGATTTAACATTATCAAGTTGATTATATAGCGAGCTGACAAACATTGTGACTGTAGAAAATATGTAGAAATTAATGAAAGAAGTCTAAACACACCATAATCATTTATATATAATGAATTAGTACAATATTTTACACTTTATACATTGCATGGTAAGATACATGAGTGGCTTAGTACCACATAGAGTTCCTATGAGGTTCAAAATTTTCACTATCTTCATCATCTCTATGTGTAGAGTGAGTGTATTTTGAAGAGTAGTTACCAACTATGGCAATGGTTTTCAAGAACCAAAACCCAAAAGTCAATAGGAAACCGAATACTTCGGTATTTTTCGGGATTACCAAACAAATGGGATTTGGAAACCAATCCCATATCGAAAATTTCGGTATTTTTCGGGATGGGATTCCCGAACTTCAGGATGGTTTTGGTTTGGGATTTTTCGGTTTGGGTTTGGGACTTTTTCGGTTTGGTTTGGGATTTTCCGGAATTTTTTTCAGCCCTTGACCAAATAAAAAATAGAAAAATTAAAAACCACTTGCCATTGACTAAGTAATTAATTGACACAATTTAAAATATAATACCACAAAAAATTTGGAATATGTGCAAATTTGTTTCTTGTAAAAATAAACCATATATATAAATATTGTAGCTTATTATCATAACAACATAAATGGTACAGTGGTTAAGGCATTAAGAAGTTAAGTGGGAGGGGTTCGAACCCCTTTATGCTCAAAACCGATTCTTTTCCAAATTTTAAGGAATTTTTGGACTAATATCGCGATATTATAAGAAATATCGATAAATATCGCGATATTATCGATACTATTGCGATATTTTGACGAAAACTCATTGGATACTCCTTAAAATATCGGTAAGTAAAAAAAACGAAAATATCGCCGATATTTTCGATATTTAAATCCATGCCATTATTAAGTAGGGACCAACCATTGGGGCAGATCAGATTAAATTTAATTCCATAAAATTGTTCTGACATCTACACTTATCAAACACTTCAATTATCGGAAAAAATATATTTTCCGGATATTTTCCACCAAAATCATTGGATCAAGTAATCAGAGTTTTTGAAATTTCATTTAACGGCCCACCTGTTTTGATTCATTAAAAGTTATAATAATTTTTTACCGTTAGATAAAATTTTAAAAGTCCGAATCACTTGATCAGTCGTTAATTGGTATGTTATCTTTAAACGATCACCTAGTTACATAGAAATTGATATTCGTTTGCATATTTTTATCAAGAGTTTTATTATTTATTATTTTTTATTTACAATTATCGTTTATGAAATTTGAATTTAGATTACAACAAAGCTGAGATTGAGTATTGACTCGTTAGATAGTTCAAATGAAGTCGACCAAACGCATACAGAGAAAGTTCTCTTATCCCAACATGATTTATTTTGCTCACTATTTGAGAATAGTATGACATCATATGGTGCCAACCATCTGTCTAGTTACTGTATAAAACTGCTACATCCACCCGAAAGAGAAAAAAAAGTCGACAGAAACTCCAGAGTACACAATCATCTGGCATAAAATGGCGTGGTGATTCCTTACCCTCTGATAGTATTTTTCCCACATGGCAGGCCGAATTGAATTAATTCCTTGATGTAACAGTAAACTTCTGTCTTTCGGTTTTCAAAAAGAAGCGAATCATAAGGATTCGACGTGATCATGGAGTGCCGGCTGTCGACTACCTGACGCCCTCCCCCTCCTCCTTTATGAGACATCGATATGAAGAACAATCATGCATGCCACATAATATGAGAGTAAAACCTTCCCGACCAATCAATCTCAACATTACACTCATAACAAATCCAAACGTAAAGTTGTAAATGTTAATTCAGCGTGTCGAAATATCAATATCAACGATGATGACGACACAGAAGTACATTTAATCTTTAGAAAGGCAGAGCCACCAAGCTTTTTTTTCCCTTGGCTTTGCTGGTAGCTATATCAATCGCATCGGATTGAACACAGACGACAAAAAAGGACCAGTATCGCAATCAGCACACGTGATGAAATAGATTAACTGCACGAGTTGAATTTCTTGATCCAAGGTGTGTTTATTTGGAGCAAGGGCAGCATATCCTTTCCGGCCACTGTGTGTGCCTAACCAGAACTGGCAGTGGAAAGAGGCAAAGGTTTGGCACGACTTGTACTCGACGCAATCTCATAACCATCAATACTGTCCGATGAGTTTTGACAAATGAGTATTGCATGTACCAAACTAGGTCAGGCCAATGACACAACCTTTGTACTACAGTTTTTGCTTTATCGAAGAGTTGTTAAATGATAAGTACGTGTAATACAACCAAATAACTAACTTCAAATTCACGCTTTTACTTATGCTACAGTTTATCATGCACACATTGATTTTGGTCATTGATGCATTGTGAGTTTCATATGCATAAACGGCCAATATCAACTCACAAGCATGCAAGACTGACCTTATGACGGTTGTTTATGGGTACTCATGTGTACAATAGCCTTTTCGAAGCCTCTTGTTTTTTATTTCAAATACTTAATTGGGATAAAAGAATACTACCATTAGTTGCCTGTGTGTGCAAGGATTGATGTTGATTGTCATCTACATATGCAAAAACAGATCTTAAATATCAATACTAATAAATTATGAGTTGCATGCATCAACGGTTAAGATCACCAGGTGCATGCATGCACCTTATACATGATCATGCATACAAGGGATATTTTTTTCAGTCAAAGCAAATGCGAAGCTTTTTCGGTAAGTGCTAAAGTCACTGTTACTGATTATTTTCCTCTAGAGAGGTAAATTCTCTGTGAAAGTTGGTTTGGAATAGAATTTCAACCCGATTGAGATAAATTGGGATGTTTGGCTCATAAGTTATTATAATATGATAATTTTTATAGGAAAAATTGAAAATTTTAACCTGAAACGCTTTTAAATTTTGTTGTCAAATATGATAATAAATGTTGTTAATCGTCATAAAACACTTGAAGCTTTTTCAAAAGCTCATTATTAATAAGTGTTTTATAGTATATAATTGGTAAATATGGAACATCATTTGGTTAAAATATGTGACACACTTCACAAATGGACGTTTGATTTAGAGACGCATAATTTTTATGATATTGAAGAAAATTCTTATGTTCAAATTCTACCTTCGTCTATCATTTAAAACAACTAAACAATTACATCAAATATTGTGATTGGATATTTGGATATTCCTGATGTAAATATTTGGTTAAAGATTGAATTCGAGATTAATTATATAAAAAAAAAGCATCTAATTTTATTTTTTTAAGAACTATATTTCCATTTTGGGAAACAGTGATGGTGGTGATAGGCCAGTGAAGACTGGGCCTCCATGCTGTCCAAGCTTCCAAAATTGGTCCAATTATCCTCTAACCAAATCTAAAATTATAGATTAGTCAATTCTTTAATATTAATTACACCTTTAACACACATCATAATCATAACAATGATTAAACCATAGAAAACCCACTAACCCACCTTTTAGGATATAATAAGCTACGTTAATCAAGCATTAAACAAGCCTAATCTACGTGACTCGATACCTCAAACAAGAGACTACATTGAACCTGTACTCGGAGGTAGCCCGAGAAAATTGGAGCTTGACTCCAAGTTGAAAATCAGAGTAAACACAACAACGAACGAATAAACAGATTATAACACTACAAATATTATTGAAAATAAAAACACACTACAAGATTTACTAAGAAGGTTACTGTGATGCTCCGTTTTTATCGTACTTTTGTACTAAAATCCCTCACCTTGAATACATAGATTAGTGACATATAATTTCGTCGTCCATTTCTATTGTAATACATGACTAACAACCTAACAAGAGACAACTTAAAATTCATCGTCATTGTGATGTTCCGTTTCAATGAGTACGTGGCATTGTAGTATCAACAGTAAGACAATGCATTCGGGTACGTGACCGTATGATTATTGCTCCAAAATGTCTCCCAACCGTTAGTGTGATTGACTGGGATTGCACTTTGATCGGACGGTGGAGAAGGGAAGTGAAGGTCTACATAAAGAATAGTGAGAGAGAAGAAAGGGACAGAGAAACGCTGGAGACTGCGAGAAAAGCTCTCACTGTAAGCGACTTCGTTTCGCAGCTCCCGAGGCTGCTGTCGATGAAAAAACAAGTTCTTTGCGTGGAGGGAGAGGAGGAGAGGCGCAGTGGAAAGAGAAAAGAAAGAGTAAAACTCCCCAGTACGCAGTAGGCGCAGTGCGCACCTCTCCACTGTCCAAGGAGATCACGCACAGCACCAAACACTTTCTCTCTCTACATCTCTCTCCGCTTTCTCTCTCTACTTATTGCGACATCCCATTCGATTTTGAGATTTGTTTGAGCTTACTATTTGAATCCCGCGAATGCGAACGTTAATCCGAATCCAAACCCGAACTTGAACCGTATCGGAGTGTGAAAATGGATCCGCCGACGCTCGTCAACCAGTGCTCGTTCCCTAACGCCAATGCGACGTCGTTTGATCTCCCGGAGATCTGGCAGTTCGCGATGAACGGAAGCGGCGCGAGCGCCGGAGATTCCGTAGGAGCGTTGGGGCTGCGGAGGCCGAACTTCTCGCAGAGTTTCGCGCAGTTTGGGGACGTCTCGGGCTCGATTCGGGACGTCTTGGCCGATAGTGATCCGAATACGATGAGTTTGGACCACCTAGGCAACCACGGCGGCGGACATGGCGGTGCCTCTAGAAAAAGGCGCGACGCCAACGCCGACGCCGAGTCTCCCAAAAGCAGTGGCAATATTGGCGCGGTATTTATATTTTTCCTTCATTCAATATATAATTCAATTGTTTAATTGCTTAAACTCGGATTAGCTTTTTGCTAATTATAGCAAACTATTTCTGTTTGCTGTTTGTTCATAGTGATTTTCTTCGAAATTTCTAATGATTTATTTGAAACTTCTAAATCTGCACATCTGTGATTGGAAATAGGCCATTTCTTTAATTGAACAATTTCTAAATCTGTATATTTTTGGTCCAAATTTTGTTTTGGCAGAGGGATTGTGATGGGAAACGGCTTAAAGCATCGACTAGATGCAGAGATGAGAGTGCCCGTGAGTCGAAAGCCGAAGCGGAAACCAGTTCATGCAAGCCGGCGGAGCAAAATGCTCAGCCGCCTGATCCGCCTAAGCAGGACTACATACATGTCCGAGCTAGAAGGGGCCAAGCTACTGATAGCCACAGTCTTGCAGAAAGAGTAATTTACGTCAATTGTCCTACGTCCTTTATTTTCGAACGATATTTTAAACTACTCTAATTTACAGGCCGAAGATTGATTGAACTCTAGGGCTGTTATTTTCAGCTGCCTTATAGTAAGGGATATAATTCGAGAAACGGGACACGAATCAAGCACGTATAATCCATAATAATAATTATCTTTTGTTCACATAACATCATCGTTGATTTTTTATGAATTTTCGAACAATCTTCTTGAGCTATTAAATGATAAATACTGAATGAAAATTTGGAAATATGTGGTGGACAGGCTAGAAGAGAGAAGATAAGCGAGAGGATGAAAATTCTCCAGGATCTGGTCCCTGGTTGTAATAAGGTACGGTATGGTATGCCCATACTTTTCATATATTCATCTAGTAGTCAATACCCAGTTGCATCTCAATGTGTTAGAAATCACCTCACGGATTTTTTTTTCTTCCGATTTTTATTTTTTACTGAGTTGAATTTTTTCGTGTTTTTGCGTAAATTTATCTCCTAGTCTGCATCAGTACCATTGAGTTTATTTGAGCCTTGGATTAACATGGTAGAAAACTGCTGATTAGGGTATGTTATCTGATTCAGGTTATTGGAAAAGCACTGGTGCTTGATGAGATAATTAATTACGTCCAATCGCTACAGCGTCAGGTTGAGGTATGAATCTTGCAGTTGTTCATTTTTACGATGAATTTTTCAACATGTAAACTTACGCTCGAGCACTATCAATCTTTGGGATGTTGCAGTTCCTGTCGATGAAGCTTGAAGCAGTTAATACAAGAATGAACCCCGGCATTGAGGCGTTTCCTTGTAAAGAGGTAAGTCCATAAGATTATGTGCAGTTGTTGGAGTTTAGAATCACTTTCACCTCGCTTTTTTCTTTCTTCGAACGCTTCGTTATATAGTACCTTCTTGTTTTCTTATTGCAACTTTTTTCCATATGCCATGTATTATTGCACACATGAAATTCATCAGGCTGAACATGTACATGTCAGCTGATGTTCTATGTTTAGTCTTATTTGAAAATCGGTAAAGTAAAACCGAAGCAAGAGGACAATCAAAAGTTCCTCGAGTACTTCTTTACTTGATGTGAGGTTGTGCGTCTGTGTTGTTATCCATCGTTGTCTGTTTTAATGAGGGAAGATTCGTACTCTTTCATCAGAACTTCGTAGAGACCCACACGCATTTCTCTCTGATGGAAGCTACGCGTGTCTATCAAAATAGGAATCCATGAGTTAAGAAACAAAAGATGAAAAATACAGATGTGTTGGTGGGATTTGATTCATTCCTCTATTTTATGGACTGCCATTCTCATAACAGATCAATTTGCATTGTTTCAGTTCGGTCAACAAACATTCGATGCTGCTTCAATGGCTTTCGGTACACAGCTTCCAAGGGAATATAGCCGCGGCAATTCACCCGAGTGGTTGCATATGCAGGTTGGTGGTGGTTTCGATAGAGCAACATAGCCTAGAAAACTCGTCTTCAAATTGGGAATAAAACCGCAAAGGGAACGCTTCCTCCTTCAGTAGCTGTCGAAAAAGTATACTGCATTATGTTAAATCAACGAACACCTCCTCGTATCCTACATCAGGCATGGAGTTGTGATTATTTCCGTCTACGATGCTGCTGCTTAAGTTAGTAATGTAACTAAACATCTCCATCTGTTTGCGTGTCGGAAAATCGAACTTCGAACTTCGTATATCATCCCTGTAGCAGGATACACATTCTTCTCCGTATAAATACCGAAGCGAATACCCGGGGGCAATAAGTGACGTTCTTGTAAAAGAATGATGATTGTTCTATATTTTTTATGCTCCCACTTCTTGTGTAAACGTTGTTAGAACATTGATGATTTGTTATTAAGCTGAAACTACATTAATTAAATAAAATTAATTAAGCCTCTGCTCTCTGGACGTGCTAGGCTTTAATATTTTGAAATTTACAACTTTAGCTACCATCCTTTAATTCGATGTAAATACATTTGTTGGGCCTGTTAAGAAAGAAAATGGAGACATTCGTTCGGCCTAGGCCCAAGCCCAACAAAACAAAAGTTGCACAAAGAAGTTGGCCTCCTAACAAATAAAAGAGAGAACGTCAACTTAAACACCACCTCATATTTAAGGCCATCTCAATTTTTATCTATGGGGACAGATTCATGTCCCTATTTTTTTACAGAATTTTTAGCACACGTTTTTGTAGGGTTCACTTCATAATATATTTCAACGATGTGAACTGTTTATCTTTTTATGTATTCCCTCAAAAATCATGTCTACCAAAAATCATTAAATCTGACTGTTAAATAATGGGGTTAGAGTTTTTTAGTAAAATCGTATTCGTCAATTTTTTTTCACTACAAATGAATGTCTTAACGGTTTTGAATTTGTCTAATTTTTTTTTTTTGCAATAAAGACGGGTTCAAATTGTTAGAGTACATTCCAAAGCGGGCCTCACAAAACATGTATTAAAAGCTGTGTAAAAAAGTGATGTCACAGATCTGCCATCTTTATCTATATATTGTTTTTTTTTTTAACAAACGATAAATGAGCTAGGAATAATATTGTTAAAAAATTAAAATTTTCTAAGAACATGTTCCCAAACTACCGTTAAACACCAACACATCTACAGTAATCTTCTTATAACCGAGTGCAAAAACGAATGCTTTTATTTAATTGAGGTTTCATGAAATTTAAGATAAGGTTTTTGTAACAAATTGTAGACAAAAATAACCATAGGCAATATAATGGTTTACTTGACAATTTCAGTTAAATCAAATAAATATGATAGAAAATTATACTAAATAGTAAGTTTACTAAATGTAATAACTAAAAATTGTAATAGAGACAAAAAAAAAAATAAAATTGAATAATTTGATTGTGTAATCGAGACAAAAGCAAAAAGGGCGAAAAATGGTATTAAAGCTTCTTATTAAAAATGATATTAAATCCTAAAATGTGCCCCATAAAATCTAACGTCCAGGAGGTAGTTTAAAAATCTGTGAACCGTACATTGTTTAGTTTAAAAGTCTGTCAAGCATACATTGTGCATTGTGCTGTCAAAAATTATTATAATTTTTTTATTTAAAATTGAATATAAATAATATTAGATGAAAACTAATTGCATGTATTATAATTTTTTTATTTAAAATTGAATATAAATAATAGTAGATGAAAACTAATCGCATGATACACGATTGAAGAATTCCTGGAATCCTTACAGAATTCGGAAGAGGATCCTCAATACTGATTTGGTACTTATGTGCTTTTGAAAAAATGGAGTATCAAAAAAAGTTGGGAGCTTTTTTGTGTTTGGTAAACTTTCAACTTTAGTTTTTTTTTTTTCCACAGTTTTATGTAAAAAAAAAGCAAAAAAAAAATAGAAGCAGCAAAAGCTAGCTTTGAAAAACCAACTTTTTTTGCTTCCACAGCTTATGTGCAAACCTAATTTGAAAGAGTCGCTGAGTCCTTTAATTAAACTTTTAAATACCTAAAATGGCTTAAACAATTAAATAAAGTACACATAATACCAAACGGAAGACGTTGTCACATCCCGGCCCGGGGCGGATCACTTCCTGGGCCTGCTCCACCACCGTAGCGCGATATTGTCCGTTTTGGGCTTACCATTCCCTTACGGTTTTGTTTTTGGGAACCCACAAGCAATTTCCCAGTGGGTCACCCATCCTGGAAGTGCTCTAGTCTCCTTCTCGCTTAACTTTGGAGTTCCTACGGAACCCGAAGCCAATAAGCTCCCAAAAGGCCTCATGCTAGGTAGGGATGAGAATATACATTTAAGGATCACTCTCCTGTGCGATGTGGGATGTTACATTTCCCAGGCCCGTTCCACCACCGTAGCACGATATTGTCCGCTTTTGGCTTACCATTCCCTCACGGTTTTGTTTATGGGAACTCACAAGCAATTTCCCAATGGGTCACCCATCCTGGGAATGCTCTAGCCTCCTTCTCGCTTAACTTCGGAGTTCCTACAGAACCCGAAGCCAGTGAGCTCCCAAAAGGCCTCATGCTAGGTAGGGATGAAAATATACATTTAAGGATCACTCTCATAGGCGATGTGGGATGTTACAGACGTCGTCGACTTCAATTAGGAGATCGTCCTCGTCGACTCCTCCACAACGCTGTTCACTCACAGCTTCAACAATTACCTTTATTGACCTTGGATTCCATAGGCATCGTTTCTATCTCTGTCCTTTCACCCATCTCTTGTTCGTCCTCTCTCACTTACACACCGACAAAATCACATCGAGAAACACCACCATCTTTTCCGGCGATAACTAGACTCGGATTCGGATTCAATTTTGGCATTGTGGACTTGCCTAGATTTTCCAGATTGCACCGCTTACAGGAGACTGATCTTCGTATTTCTGCAAATTAGGAGAGCCTAGATTGCCCAGACGGAGAAGATGAGGAAGAAAAATGCACTGAGACGGGTGAGAGAGATTGAGGAACAACCCATCAAAGACAACATAGTCACAACGTTGACGTCTTCAGAATCCATGGATATGAAAATAAAAAAGAAGAAGACAGAGCAAAAAAAATAAAAACTAAGAAAATTGGGGTAGCGGGGGAGACTTGGAGAGAGATTTTTTTGGTTTTTGAAAAAGTGTAGTCAATGCCGAGGGAGAAAATAAAGGAGAAAGACTCAAGAGAGAGTATTAATAAATAAAATTATTATTCTTTATTTTTTGCCAAATATAAATTAAATTATTCTTATTTTACATTGAATATCATGCATTTTTGTCATTTGACATAATCACAGTAGCTTTATATAAAAATTTACCAAACACTTTTACACTTAAAAGAAATTTTATAAAAAAAAAATTACAAAACACTCAACTACTTTATTTTACAACTATTTATTCTCATATCGTAGCAGAATCAATTTTTTTTTAAAGAAGCACGACAATACCAAACTAGTCCTCGTTCAATCCGATCTAGGTCCTGCTTTGCGCTTTATAGTATTGACCCTCCAAACACCACGCTCTCTCACTCGCGCGTCAAGTCACAGTTCCTCTCCTTGTTTCCCCACCGGTCACCATATCTAGAAAGCCGCCAGATCTCGCCACACGCGCACAGAGTACTCGCGCTGTGGAAATTTTACCCAATTCGCGGTCTACAAGAAAAAGAAAAAAGAAAAAGAAAAAAAAGGGAGGAAAAATGAAAGCATGTTTGAGGGGCCGTTGAATAGCGCATGCACTTCCTCTGGCACCGTACGACGAAGCGTTTTGAACCACCGTTTACCGCCGAGAAATAGGGGAGGAGACGATTGAGGGGCTGATCGGAGAGTATTCGTTGGAAGAGACTCGTCGTTTGAGTTCCGATCGGGCCGAAGATGAGTGGATGGAATCGGTCCTCGAGAGGAGCGAGGCTGGGCGGTGGTCGCAATTCGAGTTTGCCGCCCGGGAGCACGTCGACGGTTCGACTCGGAAGAGTCCAGCCACAGGCGCCGGGTCACCGCACGATTTTCTGCAACTATCGCGAGCATAACATTCCCGTCAGATTCCCGGTTGGTGACTCGAATTTTGTCTACCTTTTGTTGTCTTATTCTCCGTTTACTCATTTTTTAATTTTTCTGTTTGGTTGCTGAGAAAATATGGCGGAGTTTAGAATGATCATTGGAATTAAAATGTTGGATTATTAATTTATCCTCCAGGAATATTGGAACTTCACTGACGTATTTCGATAACGTCCGTTTCTTTACCTTTCGTTATTTTTTCTTTCTGTTGAATTAGTTGCGGTTAATTATTGTTGGTTTTTGGTGGATAGTGTGGTATTGAAGAGATTGTAACGGAAAAAAAATTCAATAAAAATGCTTTTTATGCTAAATGAAGCTTCCTCATGGTTCTAAGGAAGGACAAATGTTCATAAAAATCACAATGCTGTTGTGGAAGTAAATTTAAGCTCCTTTGAGTGTTCCTGCTTTTTTAATTAATTAATACAATTGTTAAAATTTGCAAACAACAAAAAGGAATATGAATAGGCGAGAAAGATTATCAGCCTGTATAGAAGCATCAATGTGGGTAAACTCGTTGTTGTCGATTGAGTCATAGTGTTATACTTTTTAGATTGTTAGCTGCCCAATTTTCATCTGGATCGTAGAACAGAAGATTAGGATATGGCCTTCTCAGAATCTAGAATATGTTTGTATTGTAGCACAGTGGATGTTTTCAGGATTTTGTTTTACCTCCACCATGTGCCATCAACAGGTTTATTAGTATAAACGTGTAGGATATGTAATCTATGTTCTGTTATCTGCCACTTTAAATCTTACTTCATTTTGTTTGTATTCGGTTTTAATTATTATGCGTTCAATTGTTCCAGGGGAATTCTATATCGACTACAAAGTACAACTTCATTACATTTTTGCCGAAAGGACTCTTTGAACAGGTAATTCATGGGCCTTCAAACTACGTAGATGAATATGATTATATTAGAATTTAAAATTATTATATGATTCGGTGCGGCAATTTCTGACCCAACCTAATGACAAGTTGGAACCAGAGCTTGTGTTCTAAATCTTATTATGGTTGTTTTGGTGTACTGAAAATTAGACTGGATGGATAAGAAAAGTTTATAGGAATGTATTCCCTTGGTAGATAAAGTTGGAAATCTTAAAATTAAGGGCAATTTCAATGCATTTGATTTTAGTTTTCAATCAACCTGCTTGCTGATGCAGTTCGAAGCTTATCTGATTTTTTTGTGACGAAGTGTAGGAATATCATTTTGCTATGCGTTATGCATAAACAAATTGACTAGAGTTTCCAATACCTATGATTTTATTTTGTCATGGTCCTGAGAAATTGTTACACTGACAGTTCAGGCGGGTAGCTAACCTCTACTTTCTGACGATCTCAATTCTATCAACAACGCCAATCAGGTATGTTGACTTTATTTGGTTTGGTACTTGTTTTGTAAGGTCTTAACAAGAAAACGTGTATGAAGTGGAAAACGCACCTCAGTAGAGGAGATGCCAATGTTATTTTATTTATTTTTCGCATTCAGTTACACACATTTTTAAGTGGAAGTCTGTTTAAGTTTCTGAAAATAAAAAAGAGATGACTGCACCCTATTTTTCTTCAGTTTGGGTTCTTTGATTTGTTATTAACACACTTACGTGCACTTTGGAAATATTGCTTACAAATTTGCTTTGGCATCTCTGAATATGAAAGGGTACTGACTACAATTGGTTTACCTCTAATAAATTAATTTATAATAATAATAATTGTTACAATTCTAAGCATAACGTTTTCAAGTATGTCTAATATTGCAGTCCTGTGCATCCTGTAACCAATGTGGTCCCTCTGAGTTTGGTGCTTTTTGTTTCTCTTGTTAAGGAAGCATTTGAGGATTGGGTGAGTACCAGTCTGCCTATTATATCATGCAACCTTGATTTTTAGCATAACCTTTTTTGTTTTTCTGTATTGCCAATATCAACCTTTTCTCTCTGTGATAGCTGCGGTGTGAAGTTTTATCTATCACTTATGCAGTTAAGTATGAAAGCAAGGACGAATTATTAACTATGTACCTTTTTATTTTGAATTTATGTTAAACAGAAGCGCTTCCAGAATGATATGACCATAAATAATGCTTCTGTTGATGTCTTGCAAGATCAGAAATGGGAAAGTATTCCCTGGAAAAAGTTGCAGGTTGGAGATATTGTCAGGGTGAGTGTACTGCTTGCTTATGTTTCCTTATGGATGTGCATTTGATGTGCCATAATATGATATAGGCACTTCTATAAGGTTATTGTGTTATGCTGTAACATGGATATTGGTTGTAACTCCTGTGGATGATGATGGTTGTTGTATGTTGTAAAACCTTACCCACCCAACCCTGGGGCAGGAAAAAAATTCCCATTTATCATATAAACATTTGAGTATCATGTCGTTTTCACCTTATGGTGCATCTATTCATTTTCTGCTGATTGTTTTTCTCCAGTTTGTCATAGTATTCATTTATCTTCTATTCCCATCATTTTTTATGGCCCATTTGCCTGCCATTGTGATAGAACTTTAAAGGCTTGTGAATTATCGTATCCGAGCTTCCTTCATTAAAGACTTTGCTTTGTATTGGGAGGTTTTGCTATGTCATATTATGTTTTGAGATTTTTCTATGGATAAACAAGTCTCCATGATTATTGGCGCTTTTGACAACCCAGTTCTGTGGGAGTTGATTTTTCTTTGTGGCAACAAGGGTGGTGGGAGATAGAAACTACTCAGTGCTTTAGTCCAGCTGATGCATGGTCTTGTTGGCATGTAGATGATGTGTGCGTAAATAATTATGCAATAGTTGAATTGGCACTATAGAGCAATAGAGATTTTTGCTATTGGAGAGGTATTGTCATGTTGATGATGTGGCCAAACATGATCATACGATAGTTGAATTGGTTGGAAGTTCTCTTGAATGGTAACTCTTCAATGTGATGACGTGTTTAAATAAACTTGGTCCTGTGATGGCTAAGAAGGTTGGAAATTCGCATTACAACTAACTTTCATTTCTCCCCCCTTGCTGCCCAAAGTTTTAGAAACATGGAATTGAGTAATGCTTTATATGGTCATGATGATTTTTTTCTAGCAATCAGAAGATAATTGATTCATATTGTCTTGGATGTTGGCTGTCTTTCTTTTAAACGTTTGAATTGTTCTGTTGTACATTTGCATGTTGTTTCCATTAAAAAAAAGAATGTTATCTGGCACTACCTAGAAGCTGATGTTTTGTATTGGTTTTAGATTAAGCAGAACGGATATTTCCCTGCAGATCTGCTTTTTCTGGCTGGTACAAACGCAGATGGTGTCTGCTACATTGAGGTTCTTGATTCTTTCATATCTTTTAGTTTTTGAATATTCAGTCATGCATGTTTAACATGGATGGAGTCACCATTTTTTGAAATAAATAATAAGTAAATTTTTGTTTTGTTTTGTTTTGTTTTTTGTTTGTTTTGTTTTTGGGTAACAGACTGCAAATTTGGATGGGGAAACTAATTTGAAGATCAGAAAAGCATTAGAAAAAACTTGGGATTACTCGACTCCTGAGAAAGCATCTGAATTCAAAGGTTTAGTATTTCCTGTTAACCTGCTGTTCAGCAAGTCTTTAGAATTGTACATTCACATACTTGAGTGTGCTTCAAACAATGATCCAAGTAATCTTGTTAAATGCGATGGGTATGAAATTTGATTGCTAAATTGACAAGTCATTTGTTGCGGTTGTGATGAATGTTTAATTCATTGCAGGAGAAGTGCAGTGTGAACAACCTAACAATTCATTGTACACCTACACTGGAAATCTCATTATTGACAAGCAGACATTACCTCTATCTCCAAACCAAATTCTGCTGCGAGTATGATATGTCTTTTTGTTTCTCAGTATTGGAATTTATTTTAGAACGTGATTTTAATAGCTTCTCATGGATTTTGCGCCCATTTTTTCAATGTAAAGTTACTCTTGCAGCTGATTAAAATGGTCTATGTATTACTATCTTGCATTTCAATTTTCTATGGAACTAGTTGGTGTGCATGAATTTTTTTTCTTCACTAATAGTTATAGAATTGTGAATTATGTTAATCTTTGTATTATTGATCCGTAATGGTCTTGTATTGTTTGTTTGATTTGATTTCGACTCTTGTATCGACTTGTGAAACTGACCTGGGAAACTCATTGGAATTGGGACTTTGCTATGTTTTTACAGGGTTGCAGTCTCAGGAATACTGAGTACATTGTTGCGACTGTTATATTTACAGGTCATGAAACCAAGGTATGTTGTCATGAAGTGGAGTAAATTAAATGCCTCTATTTTTAACTCCCACCCTTTATGTTTACATATGTAGAGTGTAGTAAACATGAATTCTTGGATTAGTTTCCCTCTTTGTCTGTCAGTGTTCTTACTTCAGTAGATGTTTGTGACTTGGATTCTCTTTCAGAAAAAGTACTTTTGTGCTATTGTCTTACACATGCTTCTTTTACTTGTCCTATTCCTCTTATTCTATTGGTACCTCCCTCTTGCTTTTGTATTTTCTGTCCATACTTGCGAACTATTGATAATTTTCTATTTTGGTTATTGCAGGTTATGATGAATGCCATGAATGTTCCTTCGAAAAGAAGTACACTGGAGAGGAAACTTGACAAACTTATACTCGCGCTTTTTGCTTTTCTCTTTATGTTGTGTTTGATTGGAGCAATCGGCAGGTATGAGAATATGCTATCCAGTAATTTGATTATGTATTTTCCTTTGGAATTTATATTACCACTCAAATTCTTTACATAATTTTTCCGCATCATGATGATGTTTCTGGTTTATGTAATTCTATAGTGGTGTATTCATCAACCGCAAGTACTACTACTTAGGTCTCTGGGGAAAAAAGAGCGGCGACTCAGCAATTGCATACAGCTCGTTTGACCCTAATAACCGTTTTCTGGTAACATTCTTGCTTCAGCAGAACAATTGCTGTAGAGTAGATTTCTTTTAATTGATTCATGCTGTACTATTTCTTTTTGCTTATGTTGTTTATTGGTCTTATAGGTTATCATTCTGACGATGTTTACCCTCATTACTCTGTACTCAACAATAATCCCTATTTCTCTTTATGTTTCCATTGAGGCAAGTTTCTTTGCTTGACGCTGCATCTACCTGCTACTTAAATATTCACTTTTTGATGGGTTGAAAATTCTATTAAAATTATTTTATCTATTGCAGATGATCAAATTTATCCAGTCTACCCAATATATCAATAATGACTTGCGTATGTACCATGTCGAAAGCAATACCCCTGCCTTGGCTAGGACGTCAAATTTGAATGAAGAACTTGGACAGGTAAGTTAATCCCATATTGGCATTTTAATTGTGGAGCGCAAGGTTTTTTCTCACTAATTTATTCTAGGAAAAACAATTATTTGTTTACTATTTTCGTTTACTTTATATTGTTATATTACAATTTATCATAGTTAGTAAAATACGGAACGGGTATACTACGTGAAAAGAACGTAATTGTATTATTCAGCAACTTTGTGAAAATAACGTGGTTTAAACATGAAAAGTACGTACATACATGTATAATACGTGTATTGTATGTTGGAGTTTTAAAAAACATGCAATTCAACGAATAATTAATAGTTGTTTGAAAAAAGGAATTTGTTTTTTTTTTTTTAAATACGGACGTACTTGTATACACCAATTTACTGAAAGATTTACATTGTTTTAGTATCCCAGAGGAATGTTTATTGAAATCTCTATCAATTTGCTCTTATAATGCTTTTGTTGAGGGTGACAACTTGACAGTCTATTCTTTGGTCAGGTGGAATACATTTTTTCTGATAAAACTGGAACCCTAACAAGAAACTTGATGGAGTTCTTTAAGTGTTCAATTGGAGGGGAGGTCTATGGAACTGGTATCACTGAAATTGAAAGGGGAATAGCAGAGCGGAATGGTATAAAACTTGTTGAGGTATATTTCACTCTCTGTGTGTGTACATATATATATATATATATATATATATAAATGGTATAATTATGTTAGATATGAAATGAAAAAATCTTCCTCTTAATGAAATTATGATTTCACTACAGGGTTACAATTCAGGCAATGCAGCCCATGAGAAGGGATTCAACTTTGATGATCCTAAGCTTATGCGAGGAGGTTGGAGGAATGAGCCTAATCCTGATCTTTGTAAGGTAGATTTTTTTATTTGCTAGAAGTATAATGAAATATCTTCATCATTACTGTGGTGTGGAGCTACATGTAGCATGCTCAATGTTGGAAGTTCTTTTTCTCCTTTTGTTTTGGGGGATTATGATAGCTGTTTGCGCTCTGTTGTAGTTTTTCTCCTTGCCATCTTGTTTTATGGTCTTTATGGTCTATGGAAGTTTATTTTCTTTGAGCGAATTCCATACAGAATTATTCTTGCGACAACTGAATTATTGTATCTCTGATTCTCTGACATATCATGAAGGCATATCATAAATTCTTAGCTTTGATACTTTTATTGATAGTTTTTGTTCTATTGGTAGGAATTCTTCAGATGCCTTGCTATATGTCACACAGTGCTTCCTGAGGGTGAAGAGTCCCCAAAAAAAATCACATATCAAGCTGCATCCCCTGATGAGTCTGCTTTGGTAATTGCTGCAAAGAACTTCGGCTTCTTCTTTCACAGGTATACACTTCTCATTTCTGTCCTATTGACTGGGATTGCTATTTGTCATACTTGTCTATATTTTAAGCCACATAGTGACAGATGTGTGAAGGGAGGTTCGGTTTGGTCACATCAGATAACATCAAACTATTTTTATTTGATCCATGAATTTGTTTCCATCTGATCTATATTTCAAGTGTTTGAATTGCGTCTTTTTTTTTTCTATTTTTTTGTGTGCTAATAATGTTGCTCTCCATTCTTTTTTCTGGTTCTGCTAGAAGTGCCTTGAGAGAGCTGTTATCAATTAGTCCAGCTTATTTAAGGTTGATATCTTCCTTTTTTCTCAGACGTACACCGACGACGATATATATTCGTGAATCTCACACTGAGAAAATCGGTACAGTTCAAGGTGTGTCTTACGAGATTCTCAATGTGCTTGAATTTAATAGGTGGGTTATGTCCTCGAACACATTTGTTCACTTTTATTTTTTGGGCCATGGTACTTTTATAATTTCAGGGTTGATTGACTAACATTTATTACATATCTGTTGCTTAACTAGTACAAGGAAGCGTCAGTCTGTTGTATGCCGTTACACAGATGGCAGGCTTGTTTTGTACTGCAAGGTAATAGCTTATTGGGCTTTTATATTCGATGAAATTGCTGAGCAGTTGGCAAATAAATTGACATTAAGTCAGGAACCTGTTATTGACAGGGTGCTGATAATGTAATCTACGAGAGATTGGCTGATGGACAAGATGATTTGAAAAAAGTATCTAGGGAACACTTGGAATTATTTGGATCTGCTGGATTACGTACTCTTTGCTTGGCCTATAGAGATTTAAGTCCTGATACATATGAAAGCTGGAATGAGAAATTTATTCAGGCTAAATCCTCACTACGGGACCGTGAAAAGAAGTTGGATGAGGTATGTTCTGTTGAATCTGGTTTTGGTAGTAAAGGGGTGTGACTTTCTAGATTTGGCGTGAACTGTTATAACTTCATTAGCTTTATTTCTTCGAGTTGTTTTCTGTTTTATTCTTCTATGATCCATTTTGTTTTTGTTTTACCAACCCCCGCCCCCTCCTCTCTCTTTCAGTGTTTATTTTTAGTGATGTTAATGTTCAATCATTGCAAAATTATTTTGAAATCAATGAAGGTGGCAGAAATTATAGAGAAAGATCTCATTTTGATTGGATGCACTGCCATCGAAGATAAGCTTCAAGAAGGAGTCCCAAATTGCATAGAGACTCTATCAAGAGCTGGTATTAAGATTTGGGTGCTAACAGGGGACAAGATGGAAACTGCAATAAATATAGCTTATGGTGAGTGGTATCTTATGAGAGCTGGTGCTTCTTTATTCCCTTCACATTCTCTCTCTCTCTGATAACATTATCTTTTGTTTTCTTAAATTTGCTGCAGCATGTAATTTGATCAACAATGAAATGAAACAGTTTATTATCAGTTCAGAAACTGATGTGATTAGGGAAGTTGAGGACAGGGTAAGCAAAAAATATATAGCTTGCACGTTTAGCCTGTACATACATTAAAAATCACTATCAGCCACAATAATTGCCGTTTGCATAATACGTTCTGATTCTGGCATTAGGGAGACCAAATGGAAATTGCACGTGTCATTAAAGAAGAAGTCAAAAAAGACCTAAAAAGGTGCCTCGAGGAAGCGCAAAACTATCTTCACAGTGTGTCTGCACCAAAACTAGCACTTGTAATAGATGGGAAGTGCTTGATGTATGCCTTAGACCCCAGTCTACGAGTGACGCTACTCAACTTGAGCTTGAATTGTAACTCAGTTGTTTGCTGTCGAGTTTCTCCTTTGCAGAAAGCACAGGTGAGTTTCCAATGGATTTCAACTCTTAACATTATGTGTTTTAGTAATAAGCCTATGAAGTCAAGAACCTTTATGCATTTCTGTTTTATGAATCATGTGTTGGGCTACTCCCTATATCGCCAATTAGTTTTATGGTGGATCCTCAACTTCTTCATGGTATTAGAGCAGGTTGTTTTATGCGTGAAGTCAAATGGCCACACGTGCTCCATTTCACCTGAGTTGTGTTGTTCGTTAGGCTTGGAAATTCACCACACGTGAGGGGGCATGTTGAGAATGAATCCCACATTGATGAGAGGAGGGACCTTGCATGTGCTTATAATTAGTTGGGCTCTACCCATATTGGCAATTGGTTTCATGGTGGAACCCCAACTTCGTCAAGAATATCTTCACAAGAGAAGCATTAGGAAACTAGTTTTTGTTCTTAAAATTTTGACTGTCTAATATATATAATATTTAGAAGTTTCATATTTTAAAAGTGAAATTATGTAGTTCACTTGAAGCATTGCCACTGTCTTCAGGTGACAAGTATGGTAAAAAAGGGTGCAAAGAAGATAACACTGAGCATTGGTGATGGTGCCAATGATGTGAGCATGATCCAAGCTGCTCATGTTGGCGTTGGAATAAGTGGGCAAGAAGGAATGCAAGCAGTGATGGCTAGTGATTTTGCTATTGCCCAGTTCCGCTTTCTTACTGATTTATTGCTTGTGCATGGACGGTGGTCATATATTAGATTATGCAAGGTATGGATTTCTTGCAACTTCCAAAACTTTAACATCTGTAGGGTGGTTACGAGTTTGACAAATCTTATTGCAATTTTCAGGTTGTTACATACTTCTTTTACAAGAATCTTACATTCACGTTGACTCAATTTTGGTTCACCTTTCAAACTGGATTTTCTGGTCAAAGATTCTACGATGATTGGTTTCAGTCATTGTATAATGTCATATTCACAGCCTTGCCTGTAATCATCGTTGGGCTTTTTGACAAGGTATCATATCTGTCCACGCACTCAATAATGCCATTTATTTTTAAATTGCGTCTGGGAGAAATTATTATTTGGGCGTTGCTTTTTAGTGGATGAGGCGTATAAACTTTTTTTATGAGTGTCAGCTTTCTTTATCAGGATGTCAGTGCAGCCCTCTCCAAGAAGTACCCTGAACTATACAGGGAGGGAATAAGAAATGCCTTTTTCAAATGGAGGGTTGTGGCAATATGGGCTTTCTTCTCCGTTTACCAATCTTTAATCTTCTATTATTTTGTAACTTCCTCAAGTGATCGTGGTCAAAATTCATCCGGAAAGATGTTTGGACTTTGGGATGTCAGCACAATGGCCTTTACTTGTGTTGTAGTGACCGTCAACTTTCGTTTGCTTATGATGTGCAATTCAATCACAAGGTGGCATTATATTAGTGTTGGAGGAAGCCTTGCAGCATGGTTTATATTCATCTTCATATATTGTATCATAGACCAGAAGGTGGGTATTCTTATGTTCGTATTTGGTTTGTTCTTTTGAGTTTTTTATTGAAATATTTGAGATATTAACTTATTTATTTTTCTTGCAGAGAAATCTTTATTACGTCATATATGTCCTGATGAGTACCTTCTATTTCTACCTGACACTTCTTCTAGTCCCAGTTTTTGCACTTTTTGGCGACTTCGTTTATCAAGGGTAAGAAAATGAGATCTCTGTTGCAATCTGCAGCTTTTCAATAGGTACGGGTTGGTTTTCCATTTATCATTGATGAAATAACCGATGGTTTTTTTATCCAGGATCCAGAGATGGTTCTTTCCTTTCGATTATCAGATAATTCAGGAAATTCACAGGCATGAGCCCGAAGGTAGAAGCAGGGATGATTTACTGGAAATCGGAAACCAGCTCACCCCAGCTGAGGCCAGGAGCTTTGCCGTAGCGCAACTCCCTCGGGAAGTATCAAAACACACAGGGTTTGCTTTTGACTCTCCTGGATACGAATCATTTTTTGCTTCCCAGCTGGGAGTCCATGCCCCTCAAAAAGCATGGGATGTCGCTCGGAGAGCCAGCTTGAAAAGAACAGCGAAAAAGAAATAAACTGGATTGAGAAGATTCTTGTATAAATTATCATTTTGACGTCGAGGCGTAGGAAAATTTGTAATTAGCCCCGTGCCATATCACCCGTAGTTCTAGCTCTTTTGATATATCCAGTATCTGTTTTACGTCTTCAGAAACTGTAGTGGTATATCCAGGTTGTACATTTACATGATTTAAGTCAACTTAGTGAAGAGCATTCTCTTCCAGTGTAAGAGAAACCACATTTCGACCATTTTTCGCTGTTGATGACGAAGTGTTTTCTCGCTCGAGGTCGACGTTGTATATTCGTCCCACATTTTTGTAATGTGAGCTGTAAGAAGCCCTAACTTATAACTTCTGTCAATTGATTGCGATAATGTTCAAGGTTTTTGCCTCATATTCTTCAATGTGCGCTGGCTCGATAATGTAGTTTGGCTTGAAATGGTAATTTCAATCAAAATAAATAGTAGATCAAGGGGCACTATCAAAGGACTTGTTTGGATGTGCTTTTAAAATGACTGAAAGCGTTTTTATAGAAAATGTTTTTGGGTTCCAAAAGCACTTTAAGTGCTTTCTATAAGAAGCACAAGTTATTTGCTTCTTCCAGGAAGCACTTTAGATGCCTTTCTAGGATTTACTACTATTTTTACTAAAAATTGTTTTCAAAAATATTTTCACCAAAAGCGCTTTCAGTCATTTTAAAAGCACATCCAAAACAAGCTCAAAGTGTTTTTCGACAAAAGCATAATGGAAGGGAGGGGAGAATCGAATACAATACCTTGGGTGCAGAAGCTCGGGCACAAAAGGATACCTACCAGCCTGTTTTAAGTTCATAGATACAAGAACCACAACCAACTCAATGACAGAAAGACGAGAGAGAACACTACGAAGCAAGAAAAATTACTCTCCATCATCGTATAATGATAATCTTTGTTCACTTGTTTTGGTTTCTTGAACTGTTTCTTCATCTGCACAAGAACTAGATTCAGAAGAGCTTCCTTCTTTTTCAGGAGTGCAGGTGCAGTCGCCTTCTTCAACGAGCCGCGGCCAGTTTTTCCGACAAGGATTGCTGGCATTCATTTAATGACTCTTCATCTCCCTCATACTCATCATCATCTTCACAGACAAAATGAAGCCCCCACTTTTCAGCCGCCTTTCATCGATGGCGGATCTCTCCTCGTCACATGTAGCTTATAACCGTCTTTTAACTGCAAAACGGTACCAAGCGATCCCCAATCGGGTACCAGCACAAGGGAACTTGGTCTTCATTCGTGTTTGGTTCTCCCAGTAAGCTCAATGCTGAAGTGAGGTAGGAAAATCCACCACGAGGGAGTTCTTCTCTTATGTCATCTGGTACTTGCTGGTTGAGAGAGACTACAACGCCTATGATCACGCTTTTGCGAACGCGGGTTTTCTTTCGGAGAATGTAACCACACCTTGAGAAAACCAGTCTGGTATCTTGTTTCCTGGCTTGCTAAGGTTCCGTAGTTTCCTCAAGTAGCTCTGCAACAAAAGATTTCAAACCGATGACGACTTAGTTACACTTTTCATACGTGTGCGTATGTGTGTGTAGAGAGAGAGAGAGAGAGGACCTTAGCGAGTCTTTTCTTAACAACCGAGGAGCAAGCATTGCAACCACTCGTATACAACCTCACCAAGGATTTCAAGCACTCAAGGCCCCGAGTTTCGCAGGTTTGAAATATCAGAGATGCTTTCTAATGAGGTGCAGTTTGCAACTTTTACCTCTTCCAAACTCGAAGGAACCGGAGGAAGAGACTTGAGAGTGTGAAAGTCTAAGCACAATTAGTATTGCACCCTAACCTTTCATTCCTAAATAGTAACATAAACCAATGAGAAAGTAGAGAAAAGGCATATATATCCAACTTCCAATTATATAGTTAATCATAAGATTGTTGACATCTAAACAGTCGCAAAGGAAGAATTGAATGATGGAAGAAATGATTAATTTTATCTAAGAGACATTTTGAAAGCGCTCCCTGATCAACTCAAACTTTAGACTAAAACTTTATGTGTTTTAATTTTTTAATTCAAATCTCCAAATCTTAGTGCACAATGCAACGTCTTTTTTTTTTTTTTTTCATTTCAAATTTTTTTTATATTAATTAAAGCAATTAAATCTAACAAAAATTGTTTTGAAAAAATCTAACAAATTATGAAATTTAATATTAATTCCACAATTAAATCTAGCCATGCTTAATTAGCATGGTTCAGAATAAAGAGAACAAAATAATAGCTTTGGAGGGGTTTTGTTTGTAATGTTCCATGCATATTGATTTATTGAGCCATAAACATATATCGAATAAGTGAGAAACATTTCACTAATTAAGTTCTCGTGTACAAATCCATAAATTAACAAAAATAAAAATAACTAAAGAATTAGCCTGAATAATACAGGCGCCAACCATATATATAGGCCAATTGGCATGGCTTTTATGTCTATAGTGGATGAAACGACGTACGTAAACAAAATTTGAGATTCGATGAAACTACGTACGTAAACAAAATTTGTGATACAATACATATTATTATTTAATTATAGTGTCTACCTTTGCTGGACAGCTGGTTCAGATTACCAAGGGCATGAATGAAGGAATTGGATCTGTTCCGAACCTTAGTGTCCAGAGTTTAAAGATCAATTCATCTGGATCGCTGATTGGTGTGTAAAAGAAATCAGAACCGTTAATTTTATGTAGTGAGCCAGAAAAATGAGTTAATGAAAACCGTTGAATTGAATTTGTGCGGTCCAGATGAATTGATTTCTAAACTTCGGACACTAAGGTCTGAAGCGGATTCATTCCATAAACTGAAAGTTGTGATTTGACAGAACATCATTTTCAATGATCACCAAGTTGACTGATTTTGCTTTTAAAATTCCTAATTTCATCATAAGTTCCTACAGTAAATATTGTAGTATCTAGAAGCTCTTGTTCATCGATTTCTACTATTTAGGTCGAATTTGTTTACTTTCCGACGTCGGGATAAATGGTGCAATTGTTTTTTTTTTTTCAGGGAAGGAAAAGATTTACAACAAGAAGCTCTTAGGGCAAGCAAATTTATAAAAATTCCAGAATCAAATACAACGCGCCTCAACATAAAGATTATGCCACCACAAATGATCAACAAAAGATGTTTGCCACTTTTTAGCCAGTGCGTCAATCACAAAAATTAACTTCGCAGAACATATGATAGAATGAAATATTGGAAACAGCAAGCAAATAACTTTTGGACGTTGGACACCAAAGTCCTAAGTTGCGAGGGGATAGAAGAGGTCCCATTCAAAGCATTAAGAAGGAATTTAGAATCCCCCTCCACCTCCAAGCAAGAGAAACCACGATCATGAGGAGTCTTAAGACCATCAAGGAGAGCTTGACCTTCAGCAAAAAGAATATTATAACAGTTAGATCATCTGCGGTTGGCGACAAAAAAAATTGTCTAAGTCACTTCCTTTCTTTTTTTTTTCCAAGTTACTTCTTCTTCTTTTTTTTGTCAAAATTTCATTAGGTCTCAAGCGCATTGGAGATGCTTAGTATGTTTTTAGGTCTCCCCAATATCCTGTGTGACCGGGACTTGATATTTAATCTTTGTCTCAAAAAGAGCAAAGCAAAAATAACCTCTGGAGGTAGACAAAGCTTCCAAATATATTAATAATCTACGTATTACAATATATAGATAATTTCAAATTTTCTATAATTAGAAAGAAAAATACATTTGTGAGTAGTGTAAAATGAGATTTTTAGAATACTAATAATAGTTCCTTAATATATATAATAAACAAAGAATTTATATATAATATATTGCGTAGAAGATATATTAATTGTAACAGTGTAACGATCACAAACAAATAATTACAGTAGGAGAGCAATAAGCTAAATAGATATTTTATCCTTTCTCTATTTAACTATAAACTGTCCTCAAAGGCTCAAACTCAATTCTTATCCTGGTCCCTAAAAAAAGGGGGTCAATCCAAACCCTCATCATTTGAGTTCATGATGAGATCGGGACAATATAGGAATAAGAATATCATCAAGTAGAGACTAAATACTATATAGAGAATCAGCTATAATTTTTTTTTTTTTTTGACAACGGGGCATAAGACTGAATGAAAAGGAAGATTACACAAGAATATCATGAAGTCATGAGACTCTAGATATATCTACAACTAACAATCGACAACAAAAAAGATGAGCTTGCTAAAAAAAGATTGGATTTAGGTTTCCAAATACTAGTATGTGTAAATATATATATATATAGAACACTTTGGATGCGGTCCTTAACTACTAATGTTCTTTGATTGAAATCTTGGTGGTTTTTAACTTTTGATTGAAGTTCCTGAGATTAATATAATAATGTATTTTTATGTAGGTTATTATATTTTTAAATTAAAAATAAAATTTGTAGTTATTTATATTAATGAGATTTTAAATGAAACCCATATTTTATGGGATTAAAAATATTAAAGATGAATTATACTCTCCAATATATTTTGTGTGTGTGTGTATGTATGTGTGTGTGTGTGTACATGGGTACGTTCATCAAAACTAACCAAAAAGTTGTTGTACCAAAGCATGGGTACATTTTTCAAAAGCACAAACAAAAAAAAAACCTTAATAACATTATTAAATTTCTTCTATTAAACTTGACATGGATACATTCTCAAATCAACGAAAATAGAATGTATCCATATAAGTTTAAAAATGGATTAGAGAAAAGATTGAATGAAATTTTATATAAAAAAAGGGTACATTTTTAACAAATTGGTATATTTAAGAATGGATCAATTTTTTATAAAAATTTAATGGGTACAAACTTATTCTAATTTTATTTATTTTTATTTGGGAAATGTTTTAATTAAAAATTAATTAGGAGTTTAATAAGGGTGTGAGTATTAAAACTCTTAAATCAATTACTAATTTTTTTTGTAAAAATTATGTAACTTACATGTAATTCATTAATATATTAATGATAGGGACTTTGATCAAAATCTAAAAAATGATAAGGTCTTAGTTAATGAACATTAGAAACTAGGGACCGGAAACTAATTTTTCCTATATATATATTAGGCATAATTGTATAAGTAGTCATTTTATTCTTATGTTTTTATTGTTATATAATAAATTTTAAAAAAAAAATCGGCCTGGGCTACGCTAGCCCTTTCTCAGCCTTTGACAAACGTTTGGCACTTTTTAGAACCTTGATACCGTCACGTGTACACACACACACACACACACACAAGAATTCAAGCGGTAATAAGTTAGTAAGATTAAAACGGTGCCAACTATCTTTGTACTACACCAGCAAAGCTCCCCACATCTGATTTTAAGTAGTGGCAGCATCGATCCCATATCTTTGTACTGCACTAGTTAGCATGTGTTTTTTACTGGTTTAGGTGGTTTTTATAGATGTGTAGCTTTATTTACCTTCAACAAGAAGCTAATACTACACTAGTGAGATGTTGAGAAGCATTTGATTCTTCACAACAACAACTTTTACATGTTTCTTCTGCACTACTACACCTCTGCTGGGCTGATTCATATGAGAATGGATAAGACAAAAAGGTGCGAAATGCTTGCTGCTTTGGTCTTATCTTATGGAGTTGCAACAGGGCGTGCCAAATATTCCTTCTAATCAAAACCAAAACCTGTTGCAAAGAATCATCTTCTGTATTAATTTTCAGTATCTATTCAGAGCTCATGCGTGTGTTCATGTTCGTACAGTCATGTGTTATACAATCTTTTATTAATTGTATTATATTTTATTCCCTCACTCTCAAGGAAATTAACAGTCCCATGTAAAGAGTGGTTCTAATTATCATGGAATAATTTTGTGGAGCATGGTTGGCCGGAATTATAAAGTTGATAAATAATATATATTGATAAATAATATATATATATATATATATATATATATATATATAATATATGAAATTGTCAACTGTATAGAATATTCTGTATATGAGATTTCGAGTGCGATTTTCTGTCTCTCGTGTGTGTGTGTATAAACACAAAACAAAAAGCAAAAATACTAAATCCAACTCCAAGCAGCTCACTCCACGTATGGATGACGGCCCCATCGTTTAGATGTAAATCAAGGAGGTGGATTGTCTGCCCTCCCATTTCCATACTCTTCTTATTCCCTCCTGTTTGTGTGGTCACAGTTAAGTCACGTCAACATTTTATATTGATTTTTTTATAAAAATAATAAAACAAAAAGTAATAAGAATATAAAATATTGACGTGAATTAATCGTGACCACACAAAACAGAAGAAGATGGGAAAAACATGGAAATGAGAGGGCAGACAATCCATCTCCATAAATCAATCATAAAATATAGTTTTATTCTTCCCCTTTTTTGGTCGAAGATTTTATAGTGTTATTCTTCCTATATATACCTTCTTATGGAGATTATAGATGGACCAAGCGATATGGAGATTTGGTGCACGTCACAGACAGTGGGCGACCCCCAAATCCCTTTTAGTATTGGCTTTCATCCTGTTGTAGGTAAGGGATGGTCTTTTGGCATCGTAGAGATGTGCTATCTGCATGAAAATACACAAATCAACTCAAAGCAAAAGAGGAGTGTCGTATCCAAACCTTCTCAGTATAAAGTAAAGTTGTTCTCTCTCTCTCTCTCTCTCTCTCTCTCTCACGTTCCAAACCAGCTAAGCTATAACCCTTTCTTTGTTCCCTTCTTTCTCTCTCTCAAGGTCCCTGAGAAAGTGCATCATAAACCCTCAAAATCCTATAAAGAAAACTGCCTCCCCCAACCCCAATGAAATAAAAAACTGCCTCTCTAGCTAGCTAATTAAGAAACTTCTTAACCCTCCTCCCTCCCCTCTCCTATATATCTTCTTTCTTTCTAGCTAGGTGCAACGATCTTTCTTATATAGCTACTATATATTGGGAAACAAAAATATATATATATGGGCAGTGGTGGTGTTTCTTGTTTTTTAGAGTGTTTCTTGCGAACGCTTGCGGTGGTAGGGTTTATCTGTCTTTTGCTGGTCGGAACCCTAGAGACTCAAGGAGGTACGAGTACAGCAGCCTCAAAGCATACCGATGCGGTTGGAAGAGGGAAGCTTGTTCATCCAGATTTGAATTTTAACTATATGAGCAAAAGAAGAGTTCCCAACGGACCAGATCCAATTCACAACAGGTGGGTTTTATATATATATGGCTTCGTACTCTTTAGTCTTTTCGTTGTGGTAATCGAGTTTTTAAGTTTTAGATTACTACAGTGGTGGAAATGAGTTATGCCATGACATCTTAACTCTCAACGTGAGTTTGAACTTCGTCGGCTCTCTAATCTACCATTTAACCACTAAGCTATCATATTTTCAAGAAAAAAAAAGGTTTTAGATTAGGATTTTATATGGAAAATAATGTAATTAATTTGCCAAAACTAGTGGGGTGAGTGTGTGTGTGTGTGTACGCTTCTCACTTTATCAATCACATACTGTTCATGTAATAAAATGATTATGGCAAACGTGCGTGTCTTCTGTTCTTTCTCTCATATGGTGTTATTCACATGCATCGATGCAATTATGATTATGCATCTATTAAATACTTTAGGATATGTATATATGTGTATATGTTCGTCAAGCAACATCATTTTTCTATCAAGCAACTGTCTTTTTTTTATCAAGCAACGTCCTTCTGTAAAAAATCTTCGTTAAATTAAAGAAACCATCCGTTTAAATGAAGAAGTTAATTTGACAAAAATACTTTTTAATTTAACAAAGATTTCACGAAAGAACCAAAATGATTCTTGATGTTCTTGCAAAATATACAACAGTATTTATATATATATATATATATATATAGGGATGCTAATAGAGATTTGGCTCTCTTTGTTTCCTTTCTCTTTTTCTTTTAGCTTATAATATTTGAGTATCTAATGCAACTACAATATGAAGTACACTCATGCATGCGGATATGCACCCAAAAATAAAAGGAAAACTATTATGCTCTAGATGCTTTAACTGTTACATTGATTTGTTGCAACAGTTAAAGCATGATTAGGTACAGTTTTTAATCTCCCATTCACTGACTCCAATAAAAAGAAAAATAAAGCATGCCCTTCACTTTATTCCATTTCTTAATGATGTTTGTTTAAAGCTAATTAACATTTAACCTTGTTCTCTACATTTATGGTACCTTCAACCTTTACGTTTGTGTCTTTCTTTCCCCTTCTTTTTTTTTTTTGCCTCCTTTATTGGGCATGATGCTTCATATCAACGGATAGTTACCTTTCAATTAGGCTTCTACATTTTAATTAAGTACTTACTTATTCTTCTCACAGGAGAGCTGGGAACTCGGGACGGCCCCCGGGTCAAGCTTAGCCACTAATTAAAGTACTTCAGAAGCTAATTCAGCAGGAGTATTGCAGGTGAAGATGATGCACGCGATGGATCGAGATGCATACGAATCGATGAAGATGCATATGCCCTTTAGGATTATGTATGTATGTGTTTAAATATTCTTGAAAAAATATTATGAATAATCCCAGCTGTGTGTGCATATGCAAATCTTTTTCATGACAGAAATGGCTTTGGGAGGTGTTCGGGGAGAGTGTACGAAAGGAAATGAAGATTGCCACTCGCACAAAAAATAAGTTCTTCGATCAAAGATTAATTACTGTTTTCTCCACAATTTTTTTATTGTGACTGAGTGATAGATATAGCAAATTTTTAATCGATTGAGAAAATGTGTCTTTGCATGTAAAAAAGACGATGAGAATATATTTATTTGTGGAACATAACTTAAAGCAGTCGCCGTGCATGCATACGGGATAGTTTGGCCTGTAGTCTTCAAGATTCTCAAATATAAATAAATAAATATATATATATATATATATAAAATTTAAAAATTAAATAGATATGCTTAATTATGGCATGAGTTCCAAAACTAAAGTGAATGTATCCTACCAATTAATAAAGGTGGAATTTTGCATCTGGAAAATAAAGTTGCCTCTTGCATGCTGCATCTTGTATGTGTGGTAGCTATCTTCTTCCTTGATTCTTTGACGAAATGCTGGAGTACGTATTGTTTTGGTCTTTACTCCATTCAAACTTAGTTTTGCATAGGTATTCTATATTCTTACAAATCACGGTTTGACAGATACTTAAAAGTTTTTCTTTGTGTTTTTATGAGTTATTTTTTGCACATGTACATCAAATTAAAGTTTCGAAGTGAAGAGTGACTCATTTCTGCGAGAGGAGTCCTTTCAATATCATAACAAAAAAAAGACAGAAAATATACAAAATAATAGAGGTTAAAAGAAAAGGAAGAACTATATACGGTCTTCTTTAGCTTCAAAGTGAAGCTTTTTGTCCTCCTTTCTCTTTTGTGGGGTTTTGTGTTTTATTATTGGATTGAGAAGCAAAGAAGCAAAGACAGAGTCTAAACCATCTCCAATGGTGACCTAAAACCTAAAAATATTTAGCTCGGAAAATTTAGGTTTTAGCCTAGAAACAGCTTTTCTACTCCAACCCTTCTGACCTAAAATGTTAGCCCCATATTATCAAAGAATGAATTAAGGCTATTTTTTTTAAAATTAACTTTTAAAAAAAAATTATGTAGACTATCCTAAATTAATTTTATGAATATTTAAATTCCGATAAATTTTGAAAAATCACTAAATCAATACATGAAAATCATGATAAACCACATACACTTAATACCAACGACATTTAATAAACCACATAAACTTAAAAAAAAAAAGACAATTAATAAACCACATAAACTTAATACAATCGAAAACTCATAGACTACATAAACTTAATAATGATATCCACCATCTTGACTTGGTGATGAACTTGGGTGATAGTCTTGAGATGATCATCATCTTGAAATATACTCCTTATGGTATTCCTTTGTAAAATTTCATTTTGCTTACCATGTAAGTATTTCTTCCTTTATGGAGTGTATTTGTCGAGGTCCTCCATTATCAAATTAGTTTCGTACCTTTCTTGCTCCCTATCCCCTTCTTCCTTCATGGCCAAAAGCATTTGGGCCGATTCTTCTTGCCGACAACACTGGTTTTCGTTCATTCTTGCCATTTCGCTAGCAAATTGTGCATGTATCAGATCTTGGGACTTTCCTTTCTCTTTGCTTCCTTTTGTTTATCTCTACCCGGGGGCCTTGGAAAAGAAGAAGTTGGGCTTATTTGGTCGACACCTTCATTGTCGGCAAAATTCACACCTTCATTGACATCATTTGGGGGTGAGGCTTCATTATGAAATAATCTTCCACATTGTTGATTCGCATCGGTTCCCCACCTCGGACAATCCTTGAGGATGTTCCAAGCATGATGCAACTTAAAAGCTTATTTTCTGGTGTAGTTCTTGTCTTGTAAATTGTCATTGCTTTGTCACCCTATGCAACAAATACATAAAAACAATTAGTTGCAAAATACTATTATGTACATGACAACTAAAATATCAACAAAGAAACTCACAATTTATGAGGCGCCCCTTCCACTAGGCATGTCAACCATGGATGTCTCCAAGCTTGCCTTCCACAAAGTGCACGCTTTGTTGATAATCTTCCACCGATCATAAACACCGCCAACTTCCCTTCGACCGGCATTGAAGTTTTCATGAAACTTATCAATGATTTTACCCCACAAAACCTTTCTATTTTGATTGGTACTGACGACACCATCTTCGCTAACAGAAATCCATGCCAAACATAAAGCAATATCTTCGTCAAAGGTCCAATTACGACCTCTAACATGCTCTTTTGCCATCTTGAAAATTTTGGAAATGAGAAGAAATGGTAGAAAGAAAATTTGGAAGAATTGTAGGAGAAAAGTGAGTTTTGTGTGGATGTTTGAACAAATACATAGGTATTTATAGAGTTTTTGGTTGAATTTTAAGTTAAATAATTTTTTAAATTATTTTAGCCGTTGGATTTAAATTTGGACCATTAGATCTTTTTTTTTACCATTATATTTGATTATATTTGATCTGAGCCATTCGATTCAATAAATATATAAATATAAAACTAAAAAATAATAATTTGAACCTGGACCGTTGGATTAACCAATGGCCCATTTAAACGTAGCCGTTGGATGATAAAAAAGTAGCCATTGGGCTACTTGATGTTTGACAGAGGGGCGAACACCCCCACGTGGGCTCGTTCTTCTTTGCAGCCAAGCCTACTGCGTGCGCGCATAGGCGATTGGAGTTTGGGAAGTAGGTTTCACAGCCCTGATTTCAGTCTCACTTGGTGGGGCCCATTGTGCTTTGTGGCCTAAAATTAGGCTGGAATTTGACCCCCATTTGGGTTTTAGGTTTATTTTAAGTTATGGGTTAGAGTGGATTTGGAGGGAGGGGGAGGAAGGGAAATTTTAAGTTTTAGGCCACCATTAGAGATAGTCTAAAGGAGATATGGGTTCAAAAATGGGGCGGTTACCAAAAAGGGAAAGAAAGAAAAAAAGAGCTTGGAAGTGGTGCTTTTTCCACCATATGAGAGTGAGACAGAGATAAGCTAGCTTAACGAGACTAAATTATCAAATTATAACCTCTTTATTATAATAATACATCTCGTATGTAGTCATGCTCTACAAGTTCCTCCTTCGAATAAATTAAGGACCCGTTTGGCATTCAACTCAGAATTTATATTATTCTTTGCATGAAAACATTTTGTATCATGGATAAATAAGCCAAAAAATTATTTTATTTCTTAAAAAATATATTATTATCAAGGAGAAAGGGAAGAGTTTGAAATTATTACAATAATTTAAGAGAGGGATTTTTCGAATCCAAGATGCATAGGTAGAAATCTAACACCCTATCTACTAAGATATTGGACCACAAGTAGAAAAAACTATTTTCTTTTAACTAAACCTGTATTATTATTATATATATATATATATATATATATTTTTTTTTTTTTAAAGGAACTAAACCTCTATTAAGTAATAACCTTTTTATAATTCTACAATTTATTTAATCTCAATATCATAGCAATATAGAAGTTTTACCGTAACGATATAATTCCATATTATGGGACTTATGTTACTGCCAATTTGGTTCTATTGTTTGTGGACTTTTGGGTTAGATTTCTACATTCGACAAATGACATTGTTTAGTCATATGGTCCATGTTCAAAGAGTAGTTGAACTTAACTCCATGGCCTCATGTGCTGCCGGACCCAACTCGACGACTCTTTTTCATTCACGGGTGTGAAGTTTTCGAAGTCCAAATCTCCTCCGTAGTAAGAAAAGTATCATTATAACAATAGCGAGTCAGCATGAAACACAACTTTAAGACATTATCTGTCTTCTTTTCCGTGATATTGAACCCTAAACCCTAAACCCTAAAAAGGTTTATTCCTACCCCCTTTTCTTCTCCTTTTGGTCAATGTTGTCAATTCTCAGAATACTTATAATGTACCCTCGCGCATACAATTGCCCGTTTTAGAGAATCCTGCTCCTGTGTCCCGTGGAACTTGTAGCTTGGCAGTCCACCAGGTGCGGGGTGGTTTTGTTTATCCTTCCAGTTTTGAGTGTCTTCTTGGATAATTATAGTGGTCCATATACGCGAGATGTGACGGTCTTGCCATATCTATAAAACTGCTGAGATAGATCGGCCTAATCAAGAACGCATAAGGGTGTTTAGATAGTTTTTGAGAAATCTTTAAGAGATAGCTAAATCCAAGTCATGGATAACTCTGGAAGAGGAGCAACTAGTGAGCCCCCTCCCCTGACACCAAAAAACAAAAGGAAGCCGAATTCAGCTCGAAAATTGAGTGGAACTCGCATAAAATCCTCGACATCTCATAGAAGACCTTAATCCAAATATACCACATGGATTTTCACACTATATATATATATATATATATATTTTTTTTTTTTTTTTTGGTCGAAAAGATTTTTAAAGAAAGATTATATTCATATATCCCAAATTACTTCTCCAATATCCTTTTATTTTTTTAATATTTTTTACATACCACTAACACTTGATAGGAAAATATTAAAAAATTAAAAGGATGTGGAAGAAGTAATTTGAGGTGTGTGAATATAATCTCCCTTTTTAAACTATATAATAAAGCTTAGTGTTTAGGGTAGCTTAATTTGAAAATGATGGTCAATGTTTCAAAAGTCTACAGGCCGAAGTCTGAAAATTGAATGAATCTTCGGTGTAATTTGTTGGACCAAATAAACTCCAAACTATTCCCTTTTGGTTTTTGTGTGGTTCCCCTTTGGAGGGGCTGCAGCCTGCATTCCTTGACTAATTGAACCCATCCATCCCAAGGCCCTGCTTCAAGTGTTTGTTCTCAATTATACATATATAAAAGGGAATTTGCACAAATGGTTCTTACAACTTGGATAGTTTTGTGCAATTACAATCTAAACAACAAAGTTTTACTACGAACCTCTTACACTTTAAAATGTGTTACATTTTAGTATTTATATCTGCTTTCATTCAATGTTTTTTTGTCAAACAATGACACGTGAGAAGAACACATTTTTTTTTATCAAGGACATTATTGTCGTTTCACACAACTACAGTCCATTTTTCATGAGTTTTGAAGAAAATGTAAGAGAATTGCCAAGAGAGAAAAAACTACGTAAAGTATAATTTTCGACGACAATAAGATTATGTAAAATATAATTTTCGACGACAATAAGATTATTGTATCGTTATATGACAAATTTCAAGTACCTTACTCGAAGTAAATGAAAAAAAGTGTCCTTGAAGAAAGGTAGTCGTGAAGTTTGGGTGTCAAATGTCCCCTAGGATGGGGGACACCCGAGGCCCGATCAAACAAAAAAATTGGGTGTCAAAGTAGCAAATCGTAGCTATTTAGTATTATGGTTTAGTGGTATTTCTCTTTATTTGTAAGTAAGAGATCTTAAGTTCGATTCTCTTCAAAGGTGAATTCGAATCACATTATTGATAACCTATTGTGAGATTTAACCCACTCATCATTTGTTAAAAAAAAAATAGCAAATCGTAAGTGATGAGAATGCTCTTGAAAAAGGACCGCCGTGAAATTTGAGTGCCACAATACAAAAATTTTGAAAGAGGTAATTACACGAAACCAAAAAATTTGGTGATAGATTGTAAATTTTTATAATTAAAGTGGTAATTGCACGAAACTAAAAAGCCCACGTACCATTGCGCAATTTTTGAAAACATATCCTGAAAAGGTTAAAGGAGAGAAAAAGAAAGAAAAATCGAACGGTGGGTACGGGCAGAGCTCAGCAGGTTAAACAGTCCAAAAGTAGCAGCTGGAGTCGACACGTGTCGGTCATTAGTGATGTAACTGATGTTGACTCGGCGGAGCCACCGGTGAGAGAAAATGTTTTCTTCCTTACAATATTGACGAAACAAAAAGGAGAAAATAAAAAATCTAAAATCTGCGTTTTCATTTGCATTTGCATTTCATTTGGAGAGAGAGAGAGAGAGAGAGAGAGAGAGAGAGAGAGAGAGAGAGTCTCCTTCTTAACCGTCCCTCCTCCTCCTCGCATTTCATTTCCCTCGTCTTTTCTTTTCCCACATTTATAAATAAATACATTTTTCCGATAATTTCCAGATTTTTTTGACCTTTTTAATTTTTTTTTGCTGAAACAAATAAAACAAACACAGTGCGAGGAATGATAGAAGAGAGGTCGAAGCTCGACCGATCTCCTCCAAGACGACTAGTTTCGCTCCCCGCTGCGAGATTGTTCCGTCGCCGCTGAGTTCGCGCGCATCGGTTTTTTATTGGATCTAGGAGGAATCGGAATCGGAATCGGCGATCGGATCTGAGGGCGGTGGTGAAGCGAAGCGATGCCGTCTCATTCGGATCTGGACCGTCAGATCGAGCATCTGATGGAGTGCAAGACGTTGCCGGAGGCGGAGGTGAAGACGCTGTGCGAGCAGGCGAGGGCGATCCTGGTGGAGGAGTGGAACGTGCAGCCGGTGAAGTGCCCCGTCACGGTGTGCGGAGATATACACGGCCAGTTCTACGACCTCATTGAGCTTTTTAGGATAGGAGGGAACGCTCCCGATACTAATTACCTTTTTATGGGTGATTATGTAGGTCAGTTTCTTTTTTCTTTCTGTTTACTTTTCTGCTTTCTTGCTTTTTTCCCCTAATTTCCTTTGGGTTTTGATTTATCTACCGTTTTTGAGATTACTTTTTTATTTATAATTTATTTATGGAAATGAATGAGGCTCTGGATTTTATTTCTATTTATGTATTTATGGAAATTGAGTTGCGAACAATCCAGTTTCTGTATTTGAAATCACATGCTATAATCCCCTTTTTTTCTTGGATTAATGAAAAAAATTGAATTTAATCTGATATTATGTTGTGGCCTTGATCAGCCTTACTATAATTGTTATTATGGGCATTGGTTGGCTGGGTTTCTATTGCTTGTATTATGTTCTTACCTGTCTAAGATCTGTTGGATTGTTAAGATTAATTTTCCGTAAATGGGAAAAAAATTATTGTGCTGAGCTATGCGTTATATTGTCTTGTTTAGCTTAATTGATGGGTTGGCATTGTTTTAGAAGATAGTTTGGAATTTTATGAACTTCTGTACCGATGTTTTCTTAACATCTTGGCCCACTGAATTGCAGATCGTGGGTACTATTCTGTGGAGACTGTCACGCTTCTGGTCGCTCTGAAAGTCCGTTATAGAGATAGAATTACAATCCTCAGAGGAAATCACGAAAGCCGGCAAATTACTCAAGTGTAAGAGTGCTTATTGTATTTCATGTCTGTCGCACTTAGTCTGACTAAGTTTTGTTATACCAATCAAAGCATGTGGAGCTGTATCTAGATTTTTGTATGAATGCTAGCAGCTATCCCTTTTATGTATTTGGTTTTGTTGGTTGGCTTGCAAGTTTACACAAAAGAGTAATGTAGATAATGCTTGGAAATGCCGTGCTAGTATTAAGCGTTTTCCTTTTCTTCTTTTTCCTTGGCATATTAAGATACTTAGATTTCTTTTAAAACAGTGTAGACACCTGCTTTCACTGTTAGATAGTATGCTCTTGTGGGACTGTCCTCACTCCAGAAATAACAGTCGGGTTATGTGTGGTGGGTAGAAGATACTTCTCTGTTATAGAGGGTGTCCTACTGCCAGCAGAATATATAGAGTACATCCCTTTAAGGCTCCTACCCATGTCCCCGTCAATAAGAGGCTCCCGTCTTATGGTAATATTGTGTAAAATATTGATATGTCTAATCCTTCCATGGTACTTTATATGGCTGCGACTTGAGCTACGGGTATTAACAAATTACTTGGTGTGGCCGCATGGCTAAAAACTGAGAGTTAAAAACAGTTAATTCCATTAATGTTGACAAGTTTTTGTTGATTGACAGAAAGATTAGTTTCTTTCTTGGTTGGATTCTATGTTTTACTCATATTTGTCTCACTTATTTCCCTTTTTCCAGGTATGGTTTTTATGACGAATGCTTGAGAAAGTATGGGAATGCCAATGTCTGGAAGTTCTTTACCGATTTATTTGATTATCTTCCCCTGACAGCCCTCATTGAGAGTCAGGTTAAGTTACTTATTTTGCTGGCAGTTTGATGAACTTCTTCAAGACATGTTGGTTGCATTAGTTTTTTGACAGCTTCTGGTATATCTTATAGGTCTTCTGTTTGCATGGGGGTCTTTCACCATCTTTGGACACATTGGACAATATCCGAGCTTTGGACCGTATACAGGAGGTATATACGCATTTTATGTTTCAATTTAATTACAAATACGTGTGCATGGCTTTGCATCTTACAAGCTTGTTGTGGTCATTTTCACATCATAACATGTTTCTGCCTGAGCAGGTTCCACATGAAGGACCAATGTGTGATCTCTTGTGGTCTGATCCAGATGACCGCTGTGGGTGGGGAATATCTCCGCGGGGTGCTGGCTATACATTCGGGCAGGATATAGCTGCTCAGTTTAACCATACCAATGGACTGAGTCTAATTTCAAGAGCTCATCAGCTTGTCATGGAAGGATACAATTGGTGCCAGGTGCGTGAACCCGATTGGAAATAGTTCTCTTTTCCTCATTTTGCGTCAGTTTTAGCTGTATTTTTAACTTTCATCATAACTTTGTCTTTCAGGAGAAGAATGTGGTGACCGTTTTCAGCGCTCCAAACTATTGCTATCGGTGTGGGAACATGGCCGCAATTTTGGAAATTGGCGAGAACATGGACCAGAATTTTCTGCAGTTCGACCCAGCCCCTCGTCAAATTGAGCCGGACAACACACGCAAGACTCCCGATTATTTTTTGTAATTTCAATATCTTACGGGCTGTTTGTAATCCATGTTTTCTGCCGCGTTTACTGTAGATGTGTCGTTAAAAGGAGTTGTGTTGTTCAAGTTGAGGGTTATGGTCAACATGATTATTTTGTTTGGTGTTTTTTTTTTCCCCTGCTGCTGCTGCTGCTTTGTTGATTTTCCGAAGAAACTCATTAGGAGAACTGACAATAGTCACCAATGGCCTGTGGCTCTTGTTTTGTATATTTTTCGGAGGAAACGTCAATAACATGGTATATCTTGTTCTGTAACTTTGCAACCTCAACGTCGAAACCTTACTTTCCGTGTTACGCAAGTTTACGTTTTACCCAATGAACCTTACTTTCCGAGGCGATTTCTTGCCTCTCAAATTCTATGGAGAATGGCAGTTGGGAGGCTTTTCCTATTTTAGAAAGGGTGAAGCTCTTGGGGAAAGCCTTTCAGAATTGTCGCTGGTCTTGGGTCCCAAGATCAGCCAATATGGCGGCGGATGCTCTTACGTTGCGTGATTCTGCGGAGCTGTGTGATGTTGTTTGGGTCGATAGGCCTTCATCTTCGCTGGTTTTTGTTTTAAACAATGATGGTCTTCCATGTCCTCATTAGCTGTAGGCGGTAATGTAGGGGATGACGCTTTTGCTTAGTTGAAGTGTCTCTGTATGTAACTCCTTACACTGCCTTCCTACTTTTTCTTGTCTGTTGTTTGCCTCTTTGTAGGCTCCCTTGTTTCCTCTCTAGCCTCTGTGCCCTGGAATGCACTTTCCTGTTCTTCAAAAAAAAAAAAAAAAAAGAGAATGAATGGTTTAGGGCAAGAAATTGCCATGAGCAGTTCGTTTGCTGTATTCGATTGTAATGACCCGAAAAAATAAATTGCATTCGACTGTATGGTAATGTCAGATTTTTCTACATTCTTAACCAAAGAATAATACGCTGTATGAGAAATATTGCATAACAAACAGAGAGAATACTAAAAAGGGTTCTTTTTAACGCGAGAAAAACTATCCAGAGTGTAAAATTGGAGGCAGTAAACGGTTCCGTTGGATGCTGCTCGAATGAGCTTCCGAAATGGCACTGATAAAACCTGGAGTTGCTCTGAATTCAACAATCCTGCAGTGGAAGCAGTCTGCTTTCTTCTCAAGTATATTAACGAACCGCCGATGAGCAACAAGAACAGCATGATCGCCTGTTCCAGCAGTTCATAACACCATACATTAACATGTAGCATTTCAAGGATACAAGCCACAGTTCTTTGTTTCCGTTCTTGATACCCTTCGATTAACTTATTTGATCAAGCATACTATCACAATAACCGAGCTCATTTTTCATATCGGATATAAACAAGCAAAAGGAAGGTACCAAAACTTAGTATCGGAAGATATATACGTACCTCAAATCCAAGCACTGACAACTTCTCTTCGTTGAATGCGTTAACAAATCTATAAAAAAATCCGCATATATGTGTGCTTGCGGATTATATATGAAATCCGACTTCTCTTCGTTGACTTCATTTGCACAATTTAAGAAGTTCATTTCAAGCATTTTCTGGCAAGGGAAACTTCCAAGATTCTGAGCTAGCATTTTCAAGAAACGAAAACAGAGATTTTGTGGATTACATAAACATTAAAATGCATAATGTTTCTTTATGATACAGAATGATTCAACGGGTGAGCGTTACAACAGCCAAATCCTGCCCTACTGGAAACCATACCAATTACAGAACATGCCCTTCGTCCGCGTACAATGAAGACATACTGAAATGCTGCATTATCTTGCGCTTTTGGAACTCTCCCTGCGTGCGTATTCTTTTAAAATCAGGATTCAGGAACAGGTTTGCCATACACTAACGGAAATTCATCATACTGTTTGGAGAAGCCGTGTTTCTCAGCAAAACTCTTCAATGACTCGCAAACCTGGTACATGGAAGGCCTATCCTTTGGCCTAGAAACAACACAAGTACAAGCAATCCTCATAAACTGCAAAATCTCATCATCGTGACCTTTCCCGGTTAAGACATTGTCAATGGCATCCATACTTCGACCAGTGTTTGATAAATGATTCACCCAGTCCACCAAGTTCCCCTTGAATCTTTCCACTACATTACTGATTTCAAGCGGCTTCTGTCCAGTCACCAATTCCAAAAGAACCACCCCAAATCCATACACATCCCCCTTCAACGATGCCACCATTGTGCTCGAGTACTCAGGAGCCACATAACCAAACTCTCCCAAATCCCCATTTACGAACGAACTGTCATTGGAATCACGAGAAGCCACCAGCTTTGCCAGCCCAAAATCCGTTATGCGAGCTTCAAAATCATAGTCAAGAAGAATCACATTCGAGCTAATGTTCTGATGCATATAAGGCGGCTGACATGCATGGTGAAGCCAGGCAAGCCCTCTGGCCGCACCTACACCAATCCTTAGCCGAGTCGGCCAATCCAAAAAACCATACTGGCTATTCACATTACCACTTCCATGCAACTGAGAGTGTAACGTGCCATTGTACATGTGCTTATACACCAAAAGCTTCTCTTCCTCCACAACACAAAACCCCAACAAAGGCACCAAATTTGGATGCCTGAGCTGCCCCAACCTATTCATCTCCGACCTAAACTGTTTCTCACCAAGCTTACACGCATTGAGCCGCTTAATCGCCATTGCCGACCCATCAGGTAGCACAGCCTTGTAAGAAACACCGGTCCTCGTAGAAATGACAATGTTTTGGGAGTCGAAACTGTTGGTGGCGGCCAACAAATCCGCCAACCGGACTTTCACAATGGGTTTTTGAAACAGGGACACCTGAATAGCCTGGTGAGACTTCAATAACCCAACCCAGCCACCCTCACTCTTTTCACCACCGCCAACACCATCACCAAAGCTTCGCTTTTTCCGACCCGCCCTGACGAAAAACCACCACCAAATGCCCAATCCCAAAATCAGAGACCCGGCAGCACCAACAGCACCGGCGGCGATTATAATGCCGAGGCTTTTGCTGCTCAATCCACCACATTTCAACCCCAGAGGCTTCCCACAAAGACCACCGTTCCCATCGAAATCATCCTTCTCGAATTTCGACAAATCCGGCGGAATCGTACCAGTTAAGTCGTTATTAGCGACGGACAATTTCTTCAGCCTATCAAGCCGGCCGAGCTCGTAGGGCAAAGAACCGGAGAGGCGATTATCGTTCAAAATTAGAGTGTTGAGGAACTTACAATTGACGATCTCCGGCGGGATGGAACCGGAGAGAGCGTTGCCGGAGAGATCCAGTGTTACGAGGTAAGGAAGCCAGTTGCAGATTTGAGGAGGAATCGAACCGGAGAGAGCGTTACCGGACAGGTCTAAACTCTGGAGGCTGTGGCAGAACTTGAGAGACTCCGGGAGCATTCCGACGAGCTCCATCGACGGGAGCTGGAGGCTGATGAGGCGATTCTCCTTCTCATTCCAGCAGGAAACGCCGACCAGCTTGCAGATAGAGGCCACCGACCTGTTGGCGAGGTCCCATTGGCCCAGCCGCCCTTCTGGGTCAGTGAGCGAGGACTTCACTCCCTCGAGGCATGCGACGTCGTCTTCGAGGGAGTAGCAGGGGAGGAAGGAGTTGACGAGCAAGAGGGAGACCATGACCAAAATGGCCTTCATGGTTGTTCGAAATTGCGATTGGTATTGGGGGTTTTCGGATGATTTGTAGGTGGTGGGATTTGGGACTGTGGATGCGGCGTCGATGGTGATGGCGACGGTGGGGGTTGGGGCAGATGGGAATGGAATTCCATTTGATTTGACAGTGGTTCTTCAGTCTTGACACTTGACAGGGACCACCATTTTGATTTTGGAGTTTTGACTGCAGACAAGCCTCCCACTTTCGGTGTCCTCCCGTGTCCTTCTGTTTACGTGGTCGGTTAAGCTAAGTTAACATTTTATATTATTATTCATTTTTATCTTATTATCTGTATGAAAAAATAATATAAAATATTGACGTGCCTTCAACATGACCACACAAAAAAGGTCACAAGAAGTGAGAGGACAAACAATCCTTGTGCTTTGACTGCCACCTGTTATCTGGGCATTTTATGGGGGCTATGCTACGGTGTCGTTTTGTACCACGCTCTTTTTCTTTTGCTTTTTTTTTTCCTGATAAAACACTCTTCTAAATCTTTAATATTAGAAAGTCAGAAGATAACTTTGGTATCTCAAGGCTTCACAAAAAATAATTGGATTAAAATAACCCTCAACCAAACGGTAGAGAAAAAAGAAGCCCCCACTTGTACCACGCTTTTTTGGTGTGAGAATGACTTATGTGACAAATACACTACACCAATGATGTTTAGTGCTAATGAAATAAATGAATGTATAAATTTTGTGAACGTATTCTTGTTTTATTGGCACAAAACGCCTAAAACTCTTTTTTACTTTCTCATTCAGTAGTCTAATACATGACATATTTGATTTGATAAATGTAAAAATATGAATCCAATTAATTCGATAAGTACCTTAGACAATCATTTTATGCAAGTGATAAAATTTGGATAACGCTGTTTGTTTAGGGCAGCTCTAACACGAGAGTCATGCTTTTGTAAGGGTGGCCACTGGCAAGGTCAGTAACGTGGTTAGACTACCCTACTCAATTTACTTTCCTACAAGAATGAATGATCATGTGTTGTTAACGGAACATTCATTGAATCAAAGATAATATTGGATTTGAATGAGCTTATAGAACTAAAGAAGATGGAGCACAAATCCACAACTCAAACTTAAAGCCCAATCCAAACACAAATTACAAGCCTACTCTGCACAAGGTCCAAGATCTACATAACACAAACATAATGCAAAATACTATACCCTGGATCCATTAATAACACATCAACTAATAGCATAATGTGTTAGTAGTATAAACCGTCACATTAAAAAATTTCTCCATCGAGCCGTTGAGGATTCCCAATAAAACTGGAAGGGACACCAACTCTCCTATCAGCTTCAGTCCATGCTTGAAAAAGAAAAGAGAAAGGAAAACGGATGGAGCACAAAAGAAGATAAAAAAAGTGATGTCATAACGCCTAAAAAATGAAGGAGGCAGATTGTTTGCTCTTCTATTTGGGTGCCCTTCTCATCCCCTCATATTTTGTGCGGTCACAGTGAAGCCACGTCAACATTTTTATATTAATTTTTTATAGAGATAATAAGACAAAAAACAATAAGAATATAAAATGTTGAAGTGGCTTAATCGTGACCGCACAAATAGGAGAGGATGGGAAGGGCATCCAAATAGGAGGGCAGACAATTTGCCTCCAAAAATGAATGATTCGGATCATTTGAAATACATTACAAAGTAAATCTTAGGCTCTCTCCAACCGAAGGGTCCAGAGGGCCGAAATAGCCCGAAACTGTCTCCAACCGAGGGCTAAGCCAGAGGGCTCTGGAATCTAGGAGGGCCCCAAGGGATCGGAGAGGGCTAGAGGGCTGGAAGGCTGACTGCAAACAGCCAGCCAGCCTGGGGCTGGCCAGAAACCGCATAATCCTGTCGGTTATAACTGGCAAGATTTCTTATTCAAAATTTTGAATCCAATGGCTAGCTGACGTCAGCTAGCTGTTGCTAGCTGGCGCCATTTACCGTTGGTTTCAAATATTTTTTTTTTTAAAGGTTGTTGGGGCCTTTTTTGTTTTTTTTTTAATTCTCAAAAATTCTATTTTTTTTCATATAAATACCCAAACCATTCATTCACCATTCCTCACAAAATTTTCACCATTCCTCAAAAAATTTTCACCATTCCTACACCATTTCAATTCTCATATTTTCCTTCCTCTTTCAAAAATCTATCCTTCAATTTTTTCAATAATTTTCAAATGGCCTCGTCAGCAATTAAAGGTAGGGCTTGGACCCGAAAAGAAGATGAAGCTCTTTGCAAGGCTTATAGATGGGTGTCAGAAGATAGTGTGAGGGGGAATTGTCAAACAAATGACGGTGTTTGGCCTCGTGTGTTCAAAAAATACTTAGAGTTCTATGAAGGCACCACTCTAGTGAATATTCGAAATCACGAGAGTTGTTCTTCAAGATGGAAGAAACATCTTCAGCCAAGTTTGAACAAATGGCATCAAGCATTGTTAGCAGCCGCAAGTAGACATGAAAGCGGCGCTAATTACTACGACGAAGTAAGTGTTTTCACAATTTATTTTAAATATTTAATTATATTACATTTAATTTCATAAATTAATTTCCTTTAATTTTTTTCTAGGTACGCCAAGCGGAGGAATTGTATATGGAGAGCAGCTCGAAACCCTTTCAGTTTCACAGTTGTTGGGAAATTTGTAAAGGGTGGGTGTTATTTGAAGATCCACCACAGAGAGCTCCTACGCCAGTGTTCGGAACTACATCCTCAACTGCAGATATGAATGAAGATGGATCTCCAACCATTCAACAAACAAGGGTAGAAAATCTGTCTTCGGGTGAAGGTTCCATACCTAGGGCTATGGGACGAAACAAGGCGCGAAGGTTGAAGGAAAATGGCAAGGCAAATGATGATTACGCCGCTCAACATGAAGTGGCGGCCTCATTGTGATTATTGGTGGAGCAAAATGCCCTTGAGGCAGAAGAAAGGAAATGTAGGCATGAAGAACGGGCCAAACAAATACAAGAAGAGATGGATGATAAGAATATGGCCTATTTTGATAGAAAAAAAAAATTATGAGCCGACGACAGTTGTTTACCTCTGACTATACTCCTACAATGACGGATGATGAAGATGATGTTGATTATAGATATTAAATTTAAGTTAACGTTGTTTTCAAATTTAATTTGTAGTTTTTAAATTTAATTTGTCGTTTTTAAATTGTAGTTGTAGTTTTTAAATTTAAGTTGTTGTAGTTTTTAAATTTAAATAATAAATTATGTTTGGCCCTATGGCCCTCGGTTGGAGACGATTTTTTGTAACAGGGCTAAAACGAGCCTTTTGGTCCTCTGGCCCTCGGTTGGAGACGGAGGCAAATATGACCATGTACTGTTCATTAAAATATTAATATCTTGGAGAATCTTGGAGGGCCAGAAGGCTAAAACGAGCTATCTGGTCAGCCATCGATTGGAGATGGCCTTACAAAAACTTGCATAAAAAATGGTGTCACGAAATGTGAGCACACCCAAAGTGTAGAGTAGAAAGATTTGAGTGTTGTGAAGTGAACAGTAGAACAAGCAGTTGGTTCTTAGGCCATCTCTAACCAAAGGGTCCAGAGGGTCAGAGGGCCGAAAATAGCCCTAAAACCGTCTCCAACCGAGGGCTAGGCCAGAGGGCTCTGGAATCTGGGAGGGCCCCACGGGATCAGAGAGGGCTGGAGGGCTGGCTATTTTTTTTATTTATAGTTTTGTTATTCCTGTCGGTTATAACTGACAGGAATACATACTATTATTTAATATACTAAATAATGGTGTATTCCTGTCGGTTATAACAGACATGATTGTTTTAAAAAAAAATCAAATGAAACGGCTACTAGCCGTTGCATTTGATTTAATTTTTTTTTTACATTATTATTATTTTTTTTTATTTACAAAATTTTTCATATAACTTCTATTTTTTCCTATAACTTCTATTTCACAAAATTTGGTTTTTTTTTTAAATTCCATTTTTTTCCTATAACTTCTATTTCACAAAATTTGTTTCATATTTTTTTTTCCTATAACTTCTATTTCACAAAATTTATTTCATATTTTTTTTTAAATTTCATTTTTTTCCTATAACTTCTATTTCACAAAATTTACTTCATATTGTTTTTTAAATTCCATTTTTTTCCTATAACTTCTATTTCACAAAATTTGTTTCATATTTTTTTTAAATTCTATTTTTTTCCTATAACTTCCTAAGCCATTATACAACATTAAATTAAATTAAGTAACATGAAACAACATTAAACAATATGAAACAACATTAAATAAAATTAACCAACATAAAAATTATACAACATGAAACTTAAACAACATTTTAGTTGTAGTTTTTAAATAATAAATTATGTTTGGCCCTATGGCCCTTTGGCCCTCGGTTGGAGACGGTTTTTTTGTGACAGGGCTAAAACGAGCCCTCTGGCCTTCTGGCCCTCGGTTGGAGACGGAGGCAAATATGGCCATGTACTGTTCATTAAAATATTAATATCTTGGGGAATCTTGGAGGGCCAGAGGGCTAAAACGAGCCCTTTGGCCCTTTGGCCCTCGGTTGGAGACGGAGGCAAATATGGCCATGTACTGTTCATTAAAATATTAATATCTTGGGGAATCTTGGAGGGCCATAGGGCTCGTTTTAGCCTTGTCACAAAAAACCGTCTCCAACCGAGGGCCAAAGGGCCAAACATAATTTATTATTTAAATTTAAAAACTACAACAACTTAAATTTAAATACAACAACTTATATTTAAACACTACAAATTAAATTTAAAAACTACAAATTAAATTTAAAAACAACATTAACTTAAATTTAAAAATTACAACGACTTAAATTTAATATCCATAATCAATATCATCTTCATCGTCCGCCATTGTAGGAGTATAGTTAGAGGTAAACAATTGCCGCCGAGACATAATTTTTTTTTTTTTCCTATCAAAATAGGCCTTACTCATTGGAGTGTAATTCGAAGTGTTCCTTTCCATATTCTTATCATCCATCTCTTCTTGTATTTGTTTGGCTCGTTCTTCATGTCTACACTTCCTTTCTTCCGCCTCAAGGGCATTTTGCTCCACCAGTAATCGAAATGAGGCCACCACTTCATGTTGAGCGGCGTAATCAGCATTTGCCTTGCCCTTTTCCCTCAACCTTCGGGCCTTGTTTCGTCCCATAGCCCTAGGTAAAGAACTTTCGGACGGAGTCGGATTTTCTACCCTTGTTTGTTGAATGGTAGGAGATCCATCTTCATTCATATCTACAGATGGTGATGCAGCTTCCAAAGGATCCACTCTATGTTGAGGTGGATCTTCAAATAACACCCACCCTTTACAAATTTCCCAACAACCGTGAAACTGAAAGGGTTTTGAGCTGCCCTCCATATACAATTCTTCCGCTTGGCGTACCTAGAAAATATAATTAAAAAAAATTTAGGAAATTAATTCACGAAATTAAATGTAATATAATGACATATAATTACAGAAATTAAATGTAATATAATTAAACATTTAAAATAAACTGTAAAAACACTAACTTCGTCATAGTAATTGGCGCCGCTTTCATGTCTTCTTGCTGCTGCTAATAGTGCTTGATGCCATTTATTCAAACTTGGATGAAGATGTTTCTTCCATCTTGAAGAACAACTTTCGTGGTTTCGGGTATTCGTTGGAATGGTGCCTTCGTAGAACTCTAAGTATTTTTTGGACACACGAGTCCAAACACCTTCACTTGTTTGAGAAATCCCCCTCACACTATCTTCTGAGATCCATCTATAAGCCTTGCAAAGAGTTTCATCTTCTTTTCGGGTCCAAGCCCTACCTTTCATTGCAGATGAGGCCATTTTTTTTGAAAAAAAATGAAGGAAATATTGAAGGAAATATTGCAAATGAAGTGAAGAAATATTATAGATGAAGGAAATATTGAAAAATTGAAACAAATATTATAGATGAAGGAAATATTGGAAAATATATTGAAGGAAATATTGAAAAATTGAAACAAATATTATAGATGAAGGAAATATTGGAAAATATATTGAAGGAAATATTGAAGGAAATATTGAGAAATATATTGAAGGAAATATTGAAAAATATTGAAGAAGGAAATATTGCAAATGAAGTGAAGAATTGAAAGAACTTCACCATATTTATAGAAGAAAAAAATGTTTAAAAAAAAAAAAAAAAAAAAAACCCAACGGCTAGCTGCAACGGCTAGCTGACTCAGCTAGCTGCAACGGCTAGCTGCAACGGCTAGCTGAGTCAGCTAGCCGTTATATTCAAAAAAAATTCAAACTATTAAAAAAACAAAAAGAATCTCTTTAATGCTGTCGGTTATAACCGACAGCAATAGGAAAACATTAAAAAAAAATAGCCAGCCCGGGGCTGGCTGGTTGGCCGAAAGCAGCCAGCCCTCCAGCCCTCCAGCCCTCAAGCCCTCTCCGATCCCGTGGGGCCCTCCCAGATTCCAGAGCCCTCTGGCCTAGCCCTCGGTTGGAGACGGTTTTAGGTCTATTTTCGGTTCTCTGGCCCTCTGGACCCTTCGGTTAGGCCATCTCCAACTGATGGCTGGCCAGAGGGCTCATTTTAGCCCTCTGGCCCTCCAAGATTCTCCAAGATATTAATATTTTAATGAACAGTACATGGCCATATTTGCCTCCGTCTCCAACCGAGGGCCAGAGGGCTCGTTTTAGCCCTGTCAAAAAAAACCGTCTCCAACCGAGGGCCAAAGGGCCATAGGGCCAAACATAATTTATTATTTAAAAACTACAACTTAATTTTATTTAAAAATCATGTTGGTTAGTGTTGTATAATTTTTATGTCGGTTAATGTTATTTAATGTTGTTTCATATTGTTTCATGTTGTTTCATGTTACTTAATTTAATTTAATGTTGTATAATGGCTTAGGAAGTTATAGGAAAAAATTAGAATTTAAAAAAAATATGAAACAAATTTTGTGAAATAGAAGTTATAGGAAAAAATGGAATTTAAAAAAAATATATGAAACAAATTTTGTAAAATAGAAGTTATATGAAAAAAATATGAACCAAATTTTGTAAAATATAAGTTATAGGAAAAAAATAGAATTAAAAAAAAATTGAAACAAATTTTGTAAAATAGAAGTTATAGGAAGTTATAGAAAAAAAAAAGAAAAAAAAAGGTTTAAATTCATAAAAAAAAAAGGTTTAAATTCATAAAAAAAAAAGAAAAAGGATTTACAACGACTAGTGGCGCTAGCCGTTGGAAGTTTGAATTCAAAATGTTATTTCTGTCGGTTGTAACCGACAGAAATAAGAAACATTAAAAAAAAAATAGCCAGCCCGGGGCTGGCTGGCTGGCCGAAAGCAGCCAGCCCTCCAGCCCTCCAGCCCTCTCCGATCCCGTGGGGCCCTCCCAGATTCCCGAGCCCTCTGGCCTAGCCCTCGGTTGGAGACGGTTTTAGGGCTATTTTCGGCCCGCCCTCTGGTCCTCTGGACCCTTCGGTTGGAGATGACCTTAGAGATGGCCTTAAGAGTCCTTTTCGAGGAACCAAAAAGATGTTAGTGTTCATGTTCGTGGCGTGAGAGGAACCAAATGAGGGAAACCAATTGCTTTGAAAATGTGGATAAAATCATTGGGGACGAATCTTGCTCCTAAAGTTTCTATAATCTGTTTACTTTACGTCTCTTGCAAGAGCAATGACCAAACGCAGACTAATTACGTACTCCTACTGATAATTAAGTAACTCATTGACTACAACACGTGGTATCAAAGCCAGTTGAAGCTAAACATTTGTTGGAGACGAATCTTGTCCCTAAAATAAAGTTTGCTCTGATAACCATATTTCACATGTCTGTCTTACACGAATTCCTGATCATTCTCAATATTATTTCTTAAAGACTAAGACAGCTCGAGCATACTCATAAGGTTAGAATCTAATTCTCATTTTCATCTTTTGCCAAGTATATTCAAAATGGAGATAAAGTTGGTATCCACTCCCATCTCATTACACGACAACAATTATATATAAAAACAAAGAAAAAAAAATTAATGAAAATGACTTGAAAACCTTGAGTCTTAATCAAAATGACAAAAATGTGTTGTAAGTGAATAGTATCAGGAGTGACTTTTTAGAGTAAAAATATCATTTTCGTTAAAAATGAATAGTACCATGAGTGTTTCATTAAAACTCCAAAAAAAAAAGGGGAATTTTAGATCCTTACAAGTTACAACACAAAACACATGGGAATATTTGCCAAACAGTAAATAATAAAAATTGAAGTTTCGCATAGTAGTGAAGTCCTTGCTAGTTTGATCATCGTCTAGTTAGTTTCTTCAGGAACCCCACAGAACTGAACAATTTGACTTAATTTGCTTCCTTTTTAGTTCTTTAATTTATTTTTCTCATCTTTTTCCCGATCGATTTCATACAGCTCCTTTATAAATGCAATGAGATATATTCATACAGCTCCTAAACCCTAGTTCACTGGTTGCTTGTCTGCTCAAATTTGGGAAGCTATGAAACACAAGGGCAGTAGTACTAGTCGCAAGAAGAAATCTCTGTGCGAGAAATCGATGATTTTGGTGGCAAACATCATTAAACTTTCATCTCTCTCTCTAGGCAATATCAATCTTGGAACAACCAGGATCAAGATTCAGCAGCCACCGGAGCCAGCAGCTTCTGGTGCTAAAGTTACCAAAGTAGACGTCCCTGGTCATCAGACTCATCACAGTTCCAGGAGCCAGCCGAAAAGATCCCAGGAACCAGAAAATGAATCAAAGCCGTCCTCCATCGTGATGCAGGTACCAAGCACAAATCAGAATACTAGCACTACTACTGCTGCTACTGCTGCAAGTACTAGTACTCAATCATCGTATGTGAGTGAGAAGAGTAAGCGCGACGCTGGAGGCGATGTTAATCAGAGAGCTGCAGATTTTATTGAAAAGATGCGTGACAAGATTCAGAAGAACCAAGACGATCAACTAGTAGTGAACCTCACTCCTGGTACTACTACGGCTGGAATAGTATCATCGAAACATACTTCACGTGCACTGCCTGCCCCGGCTCCAAAAATATCCAAGCAGCACTACTACTCTTAAGCATATGTCTGCTTGTTGGTATAATTCTTGGAATAATTAAGTAGTACTGGAATACTGGAAAGAATAACGTTCTCTTTCGTTAAGTTATATATTTTCATCTAGCTTGTTCATGTTTCTTTTTCATTAATATATGCATCTATAAGTTGATGATTTTAACACATATGTATCTCTGTGTGATTTGAAGAAGCTGCTTTAATTTTTGAAATTATTAAAGGATTTGTTGCATCTCATAAAAGTTCAAAGACACGTTTCATAAATTTGGAACATTGTGCAAAACTTGTTGAGATCATGCCGTTAACTAACGAATACCAAGCAATATCTTTCACACATCCCTTTTAATTTTTAGTCATTATATCCATTGAATTGAAGAAAATCAATGAACAAAATTAATAAGGGCATTTGAATAGCATTACCCTATATATATATATATAGGAATCCTTTAACAAGAGGGATCTCCATTTAAAAAAAAAATGGAGACATTTTCTTGACCGTTAGATTTGACTTTAATAAAATTGTGTGGTTGAGATTGTGTGGTTGAGATTATATCTCAACCACACAATTTCGTTAAAGTCAATCCAACGATTAAGAGGGTGTCTCCATTTTTTTAGAAAAATGGGGATCCCTCTTGTTAAAGGGCGTGTGTGTGTGTGTGTATGTAAAGATAAGTTTGGAATCACACATGTAATTACCTATTTAATTGTCACTTAGTATTACAATCTACGGGTATTCCTCTTCACTCCTAAGCGAGAGGTCTTAGGTTCGAATCTCATGGATGACGAATTTGATACCAAATTAGACTGCCTATTATGTGGCTTGGCAACTCCTCCTCTCCTTAGGGTAAAAATATCAATGTACTAAGAAAAAACTTACCTATTTAATTACCTATTGTTAAGCAGAAAATTAAAATTATTTATACTATTATCAAGATAACTTTTTTCCTAGAAAACCTTTGACATCTCATTAGCTTAAGAACTTAAAATAGACTATCCTCCATGCACGGCATTTTTTGCATCACGGTGTGCTACGCGTGATTTACATATTTTAAATGTATTTATTAATGTAGATGGAAATGAATAATAAATACATTTAATAAAAGTGGTCTTTTAACTATGTTGATGCACAAAATCAGTGAGGACTTTGGTATAACAGAAAATGTTAAGTTTGTGATCTTCGCTAGATTGCTCTGGTCACTAGTGTGGATAAGTATGTAAATGGATAGGGACAGGGAAGCAAACACAAGATGTACGTGGTTCACCCAGATTGGCTACGTCCACGGAGTAGAGGAGTTCTCATTAATTGTGAAAGGTTTACACAAGTACATAGGTTCAAGCTCTCCTTTAGTGAGTACTAGTGAATGATTTAGTACAAATGACATTAGGAAATATTGTGAGAGAATGATATCTATTTATAGAAGAGAGTTTCTAGTTTCATTCTGACATTGACACGTGTTGTGTTATGATTGGCTTCTGATTTTGACATGTGTCACGCTATGATTGGCTTTTGATGTCGACACATGTCGCGCTATGATTGGCCTCCTGGTTTGAGGGAAACTCTTTTGGGTCATTGACGGTATAACGTTGACCGGTGCTCAGTAGTTTCGGGATTGGTCAAGTATGGTACAAACAGTGCTCCCCTAAGTTCCCGAGTGAGGGAAGCTTCTCGGTTGGGGACTTGCAAGATCCAAGCCATTGAGTAATCACGAAACTTCTAAGTACCGAAGTGTGGTATCATTTTCACTTCCCTTATCTGTCTCATATGTAGATGTGGCATCTTCTCTGGAAGTACTTTTCCTCCATCCAAGGATGATATCTTTAACCGATAAAGATGCACAAGGTAATGTATCAATTTCACTTGAAGCTTACTTGTAGTTTCAGGCTTGGTCAAGTGTGATACAAACCCTATAGTAGGAGTCCCCCAAGTCACCGATCTAGGAGATTTGCCGAAAGAGGTAACAGACAAGGTAAGCAATCAGACTTCCAAGCAAGCAACCTAGATCAGAGGTTCGACTTCGGCTTCCGGTTGATTGTTCTCATTCTCCTTATGTCGTAAATAGCACCAAGGATAAGGAGAAGCAAATGGAGAAGAGATGATATGATATACTTTTGCTTTTGAAGAAGTAACTTTCCACAGGCTTATTCTTGAACTAGGCTGGAGGGTTTTCTGGTTCCCTCTAGAGTATAAGGCCGATTCAAGAATTTGAGGGTCAAAACAAGTCCATCAAATCTAGAGTACATTCAACCCTGATGATATGGGATACTTTTGCTGTTGACAAAGTAGTGGATGTATCAGCACGTGTTCTGTTACGCTTGTCTCCACATGCTTCCTTGTATCCTTCTCACTGGCCCTATCTGTTCTTCAGGCAGATGTGGTATCTTCTCTGGAAGCATAAAATGTTGAAAATGAGTACTCGAGAGCAATGCTAGGTAAGTAATCAGGCAAGGGGTTCCAGGCAGTCAGTTCCTGACTAGAAGTTTGATTCCAAGTGCTGACCGATTGCTCTGTTTCTCCTTGTCTTGCAGGTAAGAACAAGGCCAAAGGAAAGGACAGGGAAAAAACATGATATAGGATACTCTTGCTTTTAACCCTAATGATATGAGATACTCTTGCTCTGGTGTGGCTTGTTTGTAGAGGTATTATCGGGAGGAAAAGAAGCCGAGTATTTCGATAGACTCTGCTGAGAGTGCCCTCTCGGATGTGAAGAAAAGTTGAGCATTTTTTTTTATTTGCAAGTTTGCCTGGCTGTGGAGGATGGAGGTCGACATAGATAGGAGTCTCCCTAACAACAAGTAGTAGTGCTATTCTTTTTCCCTTCTTGGTCGTAGCAATGTAGTGGGAGTTGCAAGCTTCACATGTTTTAACTTTGTCAGAGCACTTTGAAAAAGTGGTATGTGGTATCTGGAAATCTGATGTTGAGTGTGAAGATTGTAGATAAGTTTTATCCAAGGAAATCTAGCTCTCAAAGTTCAGAGAGCAATGCCTCTTCGGTTTGCGAACAAGCAATCATGTTGGGGATCTGGCTCTCGAGATTCGGAGAGCGGTGTCTCTTTGATTTTTGAGAAAGCAATCATGTTGGGAGTTTGGCTCTTGAGATTCGGAGAGCGGTGCCTCTTCAATTTTTTAGAAAGTAATCCTGTTGGGAGTCTGGCTCTCGAGATTCGGAGGGCGGTGCCTCTTCGATTTTTGAGCAAGTAATAATGTTATTCCTTTACTCTTCTTGGTCATAACAATGTAATGGGAGCTGCAAGCTTCACATGTTTTAACTTTGTCAGAGCGCTTTGAAAAAGTGGTCTGTGGTATCTGGAAAGCTGATATTGCGTGTGAAGATTACAGACAAACTTTATCCAAGGAAATCTGGTTCTCGAAGTTGGGAGAGTGGTGCCTCTTCGGTTTTCAAACAAGCAATCCTGTCGGGGATTTGGCTCTCAAGATTCAAAGAACGGTGCCTCTTCGATTTTTGAGAAAGCAATCTTGTTGGGAGTGTTTTCTCGAATGTGAGTAAAGGTTGGGCATTTTTGCCAGTCTGCATTGCCACGAAGCACGGAGGTTGACACACATTGAGACTTTCTAGTTATCAAGCAGTGGTGCTGTTCTTTTACCCTTGTGGGTAATAGTAGGGTAGCTGGACCTTCAAAATTTATGTGTCTAAACTTTGTCATAAATCTTTAGCAAAGTTATCTGTGGTACCCGAGGAGCTGATGTTGCGTGTGGAAAGTGGTGTCTCTTCGAAATCCGGAGAGTGGTGCCTCTTCGGAATCCGGAGAGTGGTGCCTCTTCGGAATCCGGAGAGTGGTGCCTCTTCGATTTTTGAACCAACGGCCCTGTTGCCCTATCTTTTATAAGGGCACCAATTGTGTGCAAGAGGTTTATTCAGAGAGTTATTGCTTGTAGGAATTTTCCCCTTACTTCAGAGATTTATTGCACCTCATTTCTCCTTCATCATTTCTGAGAATGTCTGGCCCATCCGACCGTCGTTTTGACCTGAACTTTGGTGAAGAGGCAACCATGCCTTCTCAAGACAACATACGGCGCCCATCCTTCTTATCCCCTACTGGTCCTCTTACCGTTGGGGACTTTGTGATGAAGAATGATATGACCGCTGCGGTGGTGGCCAGGAACCTTCTCACTCCCAAAGATAACAAACTACTTTCCAAACGGTCTGATGAGTTGGCTGTTAAGGATTCTCTGGCTCTCAGTGTTCAGTGTGCAGGTTCTGTGTCTAATATGGCCCAACGCCTATTTGCTCGAACCCGCCAAGTTGAATCATTGGCGGCTGAAGTGATAAGTCTCAAATAGGAGATCAAAGGGCTCAAGCATGAGAATAACCAGTTACACAGGCTCGCATATGACTATGCTACAAACATGAAGATGAAGCTCGACCAACTGCAGGAATCTGATGGTCAGATTTTACTTGATCATCAGAGGTTTGTGGGTTTGTTCCAAAGGCATTTATTGCCTTCATCTTCTGGGGCTGTACCGCGTAATGAAGCTCCAAATGATCAACCTTCAGTGCCTCATCCTTCTGGGGTTCTGCCTAGTACTGAGGCTCTGAATAATCACCCTCTGGTGCCTCATCTTTCTGGGGCTCTGCCGACTGCTGAGACTTCTCTTGAGCAACCTTTGTGAAGGCTCCCTCTTGTTTGTTTATTTTGATTCATGTATATGTACATATTTGTAACTTATTAGAGATATCAATAAACAAGTTTTGATTAATTTCAACGTATGGTGTTAAATACACAAAGACCTTCTTCACTAAGTTCTTTGAATTTTTTCTTTTGTTGAAGCTTGTATGTTGAAGCTTTGTGAGTGAAGCATGTAGGTTGAGGTAGTGCTCCCTTAATTTCCCGAGTGAGGACAACTTCTTGTTTGGAGACTTGAAAAATCCAAGTCACAGAGTGATCGTGAGACTTCCGAGTATCAAGATGCAATAGCATATGGTAGGAGTCCACAAGTCTCCCGTCGAGGGAGTTGACGAATGAGGCATTTCCTTTCTAAGTGGTAGCCTAAAACTCCATCTTCATATTTGTTATGAAAGTTGTTAAGCCCAAAGAAGAGGAGGCCTATGCAAATTTTTTTTTTTTTTTCGAATTTTCGAATTTTTAAATTTTCGAATTTCCGAATAAAAAATAAAATAAATAAATATATATATATATATATATATATATATATATTTTTTAAAGCTTTGTAGGTGAAACTTTGGTGTTGAAGCTTTGTAAGTGAAGCTTTGAGGTTGAAACTTTGTTGGGCACCATGAATTGATTTTGCTTCACACTATCTTGATCAAGATAGTGTGAAGCTTTTGTAGGTGAAGCTTTTGTGTTGAAGTTTTGTATGTGAAGCTTTTGTGGGTCAAGCTTTTGTGGGTGAAGCTTTTGTGGATGAAGCTTTTATGGGTGAAACTTTTGTAGGTCAAGCTTTGGAGTTGAAGCTTTGTAGGTAAAGCTTTTGTGGGTCAAGCTTTGGAGTTAAAGCTTTTGTTGGATACCATGAATTGATTTTGCTTCACACTATCTTGATCAAGATAGTGTGAAGCTTTTGAGAATTTATAGTTGCCCTTCATTAATGAAGCTTTTGTTGGTGAAGCTTTTATGGGTGAAGCTTTTGTTGGGTACCATGAATTGATTTTGCTTCACACTATCTTGATTAAGATAGTGTGAAGCTTTTGAGAATTTGTAGTTGTCCTCCATTGATAAAGCTTTAGTTGGCGAAGCTTTGAAGTTGAAGCTTTTGTTGAATTTCCATTTTTTTTTTTTTTTTTTTTTTTTTTTGGAAAACTAGAAATTTGAAAATGTGGGAGAGACAACATATACAAATTTTGCTTCCACACTGTTGAGCAAGAGATTGTGATGCAAGCCACACCTTGTAATAGTCGAAAGTTTGGATGAACTATATAAATTGAATTTGCTTCGAACATTCTTGAATTTGCTTCGAAGGTTTGAGAATTGTAGTTGCCCTTCATTGATAAAGTTTTTGTTAGCACCATAAATTGGTTTTGCTTCACACTGTATTGATCAAGAGTGTGTGAAGCTTTTGAGAATTGTGGTTGAACTCATTTGATGAAGCTTTTGTTGACACCATAAATTGGTTTTGCTTCACACTGTCTTGATTAAGAGTGTGTGAAGCTTTTGAGAATTGTGGTTACCCTCCATTGATAAAGCTCTTGTTGGCACCATAAATTGGTTTTGCTTCACACTGTCTTGATAAAAAATGTGTGAAGCTTTTGAAAATTGTGGTTGCCCTCCATTGATGAAGCTCTTGTTGGCATCATAAATTGGTTTTGCTTCAAACTGTCTTGATCAAGAGTGTGTGAAGCTTTTGAGAATTGTGGTTGCTCTCCTTTGATGAAACTCTTGTTGGCACCATAAATTGGTTTTTTTTCACACTGTCTTGATTAAGAGTGTGTGAAGCTTTTGAAAATTGTGGTTGCCCTCCATTGATGAAGCTCTTGTTGGCACCATAAATTGGTTTTGCTTCACACTGTATTGATCAAGAGTGTGTGAAGCTTTTGAGAATTGTGGTTGAACTCCTTTGATGAAGCTTTTGTTGGCACCATAAATTGGTTTTGCTTCACACTGTCTTGATCAAGAGTGTGTGAAGCTTTTGAAAATTGTGGTTGCCCTCCATTGATGAAGCTCTTGTTGGCACAATAAATTGGTTTTGCTTCACACTGTCTTGATCAAGAGTGTGTGAAGCTTTTGAGAATTGTGGTTGCCCTTCATTGATGAAGCTCTTGTTGGCACCATAAATTGATGAAGCTAATGTGTTCACCTCTTCCCCCCCCCCTTTTTTTCAAATTTTTTTTTTTTTTAGAGGGAGAGGGGGTGCTGCAAGTTTGAAATTTGAAAACTCCTTAGCTTGTGTGGAAATTTGAAGACTTTCCATTTGGGGTTTTCTCATGGTTTGAATTTTGAATTTTGAATTTCTTTGGCCATGTTGAACCCTATAAGAATGAGAACTTTCCACTCTTTTCATTGTCTTCATTTGCTCATTTTGTAGTGATTTTTGGAGATAGAGTGCTTTTATAGTTGAGAGGGATTCCGGCATTTCTTTGCACCATCTTCAGGTTGGTAGTCTTCTACACTATATCACATGCTTTTATTCTTGTTGAATTGTTTGAGTGTTCATGTATTTGGTTGAGAACATAATGAACTGATTGAGCTTTTCTCCACGCCCTAAGAACTTCCTTATGTTTCGATCTTTCATGTGGTGATAGAGTTTGTTTTTGTTTGTTGTAGATGTCAGAGTTTGGAAGTCCTAGTGATGGGAGCTCCTCTAACTCTAACTCTAGGTTTGAGCTTGCAATGTTGGAGTCTTCAGGGCCTTTGTTAGAGTCTTGTACAAAAAATTCAAGATTGGGTGATCTTCGCAATTGCCAAGCCTTAGCCAATATTGGTTCTTCCTCCTTCATGTCAGTGGGTGAGGGGGTTGTTTGTGACGCCATACCCATATTTTAATCTGAGTTCACAGCAGACCATTTAGTGCAAAACTTGTTAGATAGCAAAAAGCAGCTTGAGGCCCTAAGGCAATCATGCAGTATCCCCCGTAGTGTAGGAATGCGTTTGGTGCATCATGAAGAATTGTCCTTTGAACCACCCAAGGGTCATGTTATGTTCTATACCCAGATATTATTGACTTTAGGGGTGAAGTTGCATTTGCACCCATGGTTACAACGGATGCTGTCTTTCATTGGATATGCACCTGGGCAACTCTACCCTGGTTTTTGGGATACCTTGATCGAGTTTTATATTATTTGGATGGAATGTGGGTTAGGTGAGCCTTCCTTTCATCAATGGCGCTACTACTATAAGATGCGCCCGATGAAAGCATGCACTGGGTATGCCGAGTGTGCATGTCGTAATGAGAGAGAGCGTATTGTCTTTGGTAAGAAAAATGCGTACTGCACTTGGAAAAATCGTTGGTGCTTTCTTTATAATTATTGGGAGTATGTTAAAGGTGTCACGCCTGAGCGACGTGTTCCTACTCACTTCCAAATTGTAGGTTGTAATGTATCCATTGTTTGCATTATTTGCTATTTGTCGTGATTTTCTCTTGCTTCTAACATTTTTTCTTCGTACAGTGACACGAGGGACCATCAAGCTGTCTGGACGAGAGCTAGCTGACGTAGAGAAGGTGTTGACGGTGCCCAAAGAAGATAGACATTTGGGCAAGCTACGACCCTTATTTCGAAAGTACGGTTTCCAGCCCCTAGTGTCGAAGTGCCAGAGACGAGCAAGTAAGTTGTGTCTTTCATTTCGCCATCTCTTTCTTTTACAAAGTTCCATTCCTTACTTTGATTTTTCATATTCAGTGGAGAAAGTGGGCAAGGAAGGGGAGACTAACGCCAAGAAAGGGAAAGCACCCATGTTAGTTCCTGTAGACGACATTTTGTTTCACAAGGGAGCTCGTAAACACCGGGTGAGGCCAACCCCTAAACCTAAGTCGCAATATGAGGTCCTCAAGATTGCTACCTCAAAGAAGGCTGAAGCTAAGGCCATCGGGTGTGCTGCTGCCATAGTTGCAGGGGAGAAGAGACGATTGTTGCCTCCTCTTCCTACCATCAATCCCATATTTCCTCCAACCATGGAGTCTGCTGACCATGAATGTGGCCCTAGCTGTAGCCGTAAGAGAAAGTATAAGGAAGAGGTTGGCAGCATTCATTGGAATGACTTGAAGGTTGCCATGCAACCAAGTAGTTTTAGGCAAGTCAATAATTGCCTGGCAGGACGTCGATCCACTGTTGATGAGCTTGGCGAGCCACTAGATGAGAACGAATCAGATCGTGACCGGATGATGAGGCTATCTTCTTATGTAAGTGTTACTTTATCATTTCTCTGCTTTCTCCCCTCTTTTTCCTGGTAGTGACGATTATCTTGTCATGTAGGTCATGACCGAGTACGATGACAGATTGCGAGAAGTTGAGCGGTACAAGGCAAGGTTTAAAGAGAATAAGCAGTTTGTGAATGACGCCAGAAAAATGAGCAAAGCTTTGGCTGATGCCATCCGCCTTAAGGATGAAAACTTTGAAAGTTTGAAGAGGCAGAATGGTGAGAACGTGAAGCTCAAGAAACAATTGGAAGTGACTAAGGAACAGTTGGAGACAACCGTCCTTGAGGTTTCCAAGGTTAAAAGGGAGTTGGATAGTGCCTTGGTTGAGGTTTCTGGGCTAAAATGAAGTATCCCAATTGAGAGGGATGCTGCTGTGCAGGAGTTCTTAGGTTCCCAGGCCTTTCACGATGCTTTTAGACCTCACTGCATCCGAGCGACTAATTTTGAGAAAAGGAAATGGATGGCCATCCTTGAGCGTTACGACAATGGAAGCATTATCCGAAAGTACCGTGATGAGATGGATGAGTACCGACAAAAGGGTGAAGCCTTTGTCCTCGCAATTGATCCTAGTAGTGATGATGACTCTGATAATGAGGCTAGTATCAGTGAGCAGTATCAGGAGATTGAGGATGGTCCTAGAGATGCTGAGGAAAGTGGTGATGGCGATGGGGTTGAAACGCATAGTGATATTGTCAGGGGTTCAGCCTCAGATGAGGATGACTCGTAGTGCCCTATTTTTCTGCATGTACTCTGGATGTACGAGTTTGTTGTTTGTGTGGCATGTGCTATGTACTCTGGATGTACTAGTTTGTTGTTTGTGTGGCTTGTGCCACGTACTCTGGATGTACTAGTTTATTGTTTGTGGGGCTTGTGCCATGTACTCTGGATGTACTAGTTTGTTGTTTATGTGGCATGTGCCATGTACTCTGGATGTACTAGTTTGTTGTTTATGTGGCATGTGCCATGTACTCTGGATGTACTAGTTTGTTGTTTGTTACCAAGTATTTGCCCTATCATTGATGAATGTCTGGCTATGTTTGAGCAAATCCTTTGTTTAGATATAAGCCATAACTTGGATGTACTAGTTCTGTCCAGTACTGTTTATTTATTTGTATAGTCTTGTTGACTTTTACTTAGACTTGATTTCCTGTTGGAAGCATTCATGTTGAAGCTTTGAACCCGAGTGTTTCATTGCTAGGAATGTAAGAGGATTAGGACCGAGTTATCTAAATCACCTCTTTATTGAATTCATGCCAAATAGTTTTCATTACATAGGATGCCGAACGGCTGAAGCTTAACACTTGTACAATGTGAGTTTACTTGTAATAGTACTTTAAGTGATCAGCGTTCCATGGATGGCCAATGGTCTTGCCATCGGAGCTTCTAAGCTTGTAGGAGCCAGGGCGACTGATGCCAACAACTTCAAATGGTCTATCCCAGTTTGGACTAAGTGTTCCTTCACTCGGGCCTTTGTCACAGAGTAATCTTTTCTTCAATACCCAGTCCCTTACTTTGAAAGAACGAGGTTTGACCCTGGAGTCATAGTAGTTGGAGATGCGCTGCTTATAGGCGACATTCCTTAAATGAGCCTGGTTCCTGTGTTCCTCGACTAGATCTAAGTTGAAGGTAAGTTGCTTGTCATTTTTGTTTTGCACGTAGTTCTGGACTTGGAACGTTGCTTGCTCAAGCTCAACTGGGACAACTGCCTCTGTACCAAAGGCAAGTGAGAATAGGGTTTCTCCTGTTGATGTCTGATACGAAGTGCGGTATGACCAAAGAACTTGAGGTACAAATTCTGGCCAACAACATTTAGCCTTGTCCAAGCTGGTTTTCAAAGTTCGCTTGATTATTTTGTTGATGGCTTCAACTTGTCCATTAGACTGGGGATGAGCTGGGGAGGCAAAACATAAGTTGATGTTGAACTTAGAGCAGAACATCCTGAACTTATTGTTGTCGAACTGTCGCCCGTTGTCAGTGACTATCGCATTGGGAATGCCGAATCTGCAAAGGATCTTCTTCCATACGAAGTCTTCTATTTTTACCTCAGTAATGGTTGCCAAGGGTTCTACTTCGGCCCACTTTGTGAAGTAGTCAACTGCAACGATTGCATAGTGAACATTGCCCTTCCCTGCATGCATTGGGCCGATCAAATCAAGTCCCCATTGGGCGAAGGGCCAAGGGCTGATCATAGGAGTGAGCGGCTCGGGAGGGGAGTGAGGAATAGTTGCGTAGCGTTGACACTTATCACATGAGCAGGATATTCTGATGGCATCTTAGTGGAGTGTTGGCCAGTAATATCCTTGGCGATAAGCCTTGTGTGCTAGGGATCGAGATCCAGGATGATCTCCGCAGACTCTTTCATGTATTTCCCGAATGACAGTTTCCGCCTCTGTGGGCGTAAGGCATCTTAGGTATGGTAGGTTAAAACCCCGCTTGTAGAGATAATAAAAGCGGTTAAATCCATATTAATAAAAGCAGTTTCCGACTCTGCGGGCGTAAGGCATCAAAGCAGTTAAATCCATATTAATAAAAGCAGTTTTTCAATTTCAATCTACATTTTATTAAATTTACATTAAGATTAGAAAAAATAATATTTAATAAACAATTAATTGCTAGCCCATTGTGAGGTTAAGCTCACTTCCTCCCAGCAGTGTAGATAACATCGTTTGTTAAAAAAAAAATTGATCATTTGACAACGAATTGAATCACATTATTATGCATGTGCGAGAGACTTTTTTATAACTGGCTATACGAGCTCGAGAGACTTTTTTTATAACTGGCATTATGCATCCCTTAAGTGTTTAAAAATTGAGAAATAATATTTAATAAACAACCACGTGCAAAATGCAGTTTTTTTGAATCACAGCACGTTACGCGCGATTTAGACATTTTTAATGTATTTATATGGGTGAATTGCTTCAATATATTTTTTTATTTCGTTATTTTCATTTTTTATCACCGACGCTACCCGCCTCTTAAGATGTTTTGAACACAACATTCATGATTTTTCTTATTTTTTATTATATATTTCTTCCCCATCACATGGGTACCGTCAACTTTGTCATTTGTTTATTATTTTTTCTCTTCCCTTTCATTTTTTTTATTCTTTTCTCTCTCCCCATTTATATTTATATTATATTTTATGATGACCAAATTACCCTTGCATGATTTGATATATTATATTGGATTGCTTTTGAATTTTTTTGGCTGAGGGGTAATTTCATCCTAATATTTTTTGTTGAAGCCGTGACGTTAAAAGAGCCTTCCGACTTTATATATGATAGATTTATTATAGAGCAGCATGGTGATTGTATAAAACCTCACTCCTTGATTGGTTCCCACTTTTACTCGTGTCTCACTTTTTGATTGGTTCCCACCTTACCCGAATCAATATTTAAAGAACAAAGTACTTATTCTTTTTAAGGATGAACTCATTTTTTTACTTACAAATAATTTAGTTTTATAGCAGAAATTTCATCATTTGAACTATTCGATCTCTTATAGGGGTGTATTCAATTGGGATTTTGAGGGATTTTAATTTTTTTAATGAATCTAGGGGTATCCAATCAGGAATTTAAGTGATTCTCTGAAATTCAATGTGTATTCAATCAGGATTTTAAGATAGTTTATGAAAATCCTTAGAAATCTAGGTGTATTCAATTAGGATTTTAAAAAAGTTTATCACATTACAGGTGTATTCAATTAGAATTTGATTTTAAAGAATTTGAGAAAATTGAGAAATTAGAGGGAATTGGAGAGATTTCGTAATGTATTTTGAGCATCCACAAATCTCACCTCTCCCCAAGAGATTTCGAGGGAATTGAATCAAAATTTTACATGGAATCTCTACAAATCAATTAAACTCCATAAAAATCCATGGATTTATAAATCCATTAAAATCTCTCAAATTCTCAATTGAATACACCCTCCTTAATCATGATTTGAAAATTATTCCTACAGAAAATCGGATACAATTATAGATATGATGATCGAGAAATTGAATGATTTAGATGATGAAATTTCTAAGGTAAATTATTTAACTCATCCCCAATAAAGAATATAAGTATTATTCTTTTAAGTATTGATGCAGTGAAGCTATGTTTTCCGTTTTAAGGTTTTAACATGACCAAGATTTCATTTAGTGACCACACTTTCAAATTTGACATATTTGAAAGATTAAACGTATTGTATCAACCGGTGTGATGAAATGCATATTGCCTGCAAAGTGAAGGAATTGTTTTCTTGGCAACCAACTTTCTTTCAATATCAAATATTTATCGCTGTGTGTTTTGCCAAGTGGATTACTTGATTGATTTGAGAGATCATCCTTAATAATATACTAATCATCTATAATCACACAAGAAATTGCAAGGAAATCACTCATCATTCGAACCTTGATTTTAATATTTGTTATGCGCACTAGTTCATCGATTCAGTTTTAAATGAATGATTGAACAAAAACGATTTCTAGACCTAATTTTTAAATAAAAAGAAGAAAATTAAACCAAACAAATTATATATTACAAATTACTCATTTGGTGACAAAAAATTGGTAGATATGTTTTTTTTTTTGTCAAATATAAACGGTAAAGATTAAACACCAAAGCCACTATTCATGCATTTCTTAATTATTCAGAGAACGTTTATATATATATATATATATATATATATATATATATATATATATATATATATATATATATATTACAAAATTAAACAGATCGAATACTCTGATATTCTTTTGCTAGCAAGTTGAAATTTCCAAGTTGCAAAGGATCCTGCAATCCCAGTCAGAGGACCAAAGAACAGGGACTTGGATTCTCTGCCCTCCCATTTCGGTACCCTCCCTGTGCCCTCCTGTTTTGTGTGGTCACGGTTAATCCATGCTAACATTTTATATTGTTTTTTATAAAAATAATAAGACAAAAAAAATAGTAATATAAAATATTGACGTGGTTTAACCGTGACCACACAAACAGGAGGGCACGGGGAGGGCACCGAATTGGGAGGGCAGAGAATCCAAGTCCAAAGAACATTGCGCACCTGCTGCTTTTTATCATTCGAACCCAAAAGCACCAGCAGAGCCACATTAAGGGTTACCCTGGGCTGTAGCTAAGGTTAGGTAGTTTTTGGTAGAAAATAAAATTTTATATGTAATTTTTATTAATTCTGAAATGTAGTCCATCATATATTTAGTCATTGATTTGAATTCTCTTGGTTTAATTATATAATACAATTTACAAATCATTGGTTCTTGTACATGTACAAGTTTGAATTTTTTTGAATAACGATAGTTCTTGGCTCACTTTGTGAAAATTTTCTTAAGTTAGCTGATACTGAATATGACTTTAGCCCCTGAAATTTAATTTTCTTCACATAAAACCCGTCATAAGTTTTTTACTCAAACAAAACCGCTTAACTAGATTCCACATCAGCAAATTCATTAATTATATTTGACTTTACACATTTAAAAAATTTCGATGCCCAAAACACCCATATTTGAATGTTTGATGTAAGATCCCACATCGCCCAGGGTTGAGGATCATGTAAGCCTTATATTATATTCTCATCTCTACCTAGCACGAGGCTTTTTGGGAGCTCACTGGCTTCGGGTTCAATTGGAACTCCGAAGTTAAGCGAGTTCACGCGAGAGCAATCCCAGGATGGGTGACCCACTGGGAAGTTCTCGTGTGAATTCCCAGAAACAAAACCTTGAGAATGTGGTCGGGGCCCAAAGCGGACAATATCGTGCTACAGAGGAGTCGAGCCCAGGATTTGATGGGGGCCCAGGCCGAGATGTGACATTGATGTACACAATTAGTTCCATATAGATTGTCAGAGAGAATTAATGATTTTACGAAAATAATAAATAATAAATTTATTGCCTAATATATAATAACAACAAAACATGCCTAATATATGTAATAATACATGCTTAGTTAAGTCAACAAATTATATTTTACATATAAATGTAGGTAAATTATTTCACACACATATATATAACAAAAAAACAAAACAAAAAAAACATGCTTGGTATACGTAAAAATTCATGCAAAATAATTTACCTACAAAAAATGTTATTTGATTTAGTGCACCTATTATTCGAATTTTAAAATGTTAGATTGCTTAAAAAGGCAAAATAATTTCCCCATTATATGTAAAACACATACAAAATACTTTATCTACATAATAAAGCAAACCCAATGTATGCAAAATAATGTACCTACATAAAAAAAATGTCATATCCTAGCCCGGGATCCACCACATCCCGGGCTTGACTCCGCCGTAGCACGATATTGTCCACTTTTGGCCTCGACCACACCCTCACGGTTTTGTTTCTAGGAACTCACACGAGAACTTCCTAGTGGGTCACCCATCATGGGATTGCTCTCGTGCGAACTCGCTTAACTTCGAAACTCAGATGAAACCTGAAGCCAGTGAGTTCCCAAAATGCCCCATGCTAGGTAGAGATGAGAATATACATATAAGGTTTACATGATCCACTCTCCTTGGTGATGTGGGATGTTACAATCCACCCCTCTCATGGGCCCGACGTCCTCGTCGGCATACTTCCGGCCATGGATTGGCTTTGATACCAAATTGTCATATCACGCGAGAGCAATCCCATAATAGGTGACCCACTGGGAAGTTCTCATGTGAGTTCCCAGAAACAAAACTGTGAGGGCGTAGTCGGGGCCCAAAGCGGACAATATCGTGCTATGGTGGTGGAGCGAGCCCGGGAAGTGGTCAGCCCTGGGTCGGGATGTGACATTTTGGTATCAAAGCCAATCCCTGGCCATAAGTGTGCCGACGAGGACGTCGGGCCCCTGAGGGGGGTGGATTGTAACATCCCACATCGTCCAGAGGAGTGGATTCTGTAAACCTTATATGTATATTCTCATCTCTACCTAGCACGAGGCCTTTTGAAAGCTCACTGGCTTCGGGTTCAATCGGAACTTCGAAGTTAAGCGAGTTCGCACAAGAGCAATCCCATGATGGGTGACCCACTAAGAAGTTCTCATGTGAGTTCCCAGAAACAAGACCGTGAGGGCATGGTCGGGGCCCAAAACAGACAATATCGTACTACGGCGGAGTCAAGCCCGGGATTTTGTGGACCCCGGGCTGGGATGTGACAAATTGGTATCAGAGCCTAATCCTAGCCATGGTGTGTCAACGAGGTCGTCGGGCCCCTTAAGGGGGGTGGATTGTAAGATCCCACATCGCCTAGGGGAGTGATCCTTATATGTATATTCTCATCCCGAACCTAGCACGAGGCCTTTTGGGAGCTCACCAGCTTCGAGTTCCATCAGAACTCCGAAGTTAAGCGAGTAGCGCGCGAGGTCAATCCTATGATGGGTGACCCACTGGGAAGTTCTCGTGTGTGTTCCCAGAAACAAAACCGTGAGGGCGTAGTCGGGGCCCAAAGCGGACAATATCGTGCTACGGTGGTGGAGCGGGCCTGAGAAGTGGTCCGCCCCGGGCGGGGATGTGACAAAAAATGTTATTATTTTATTCAATACTATTTTACCTATTCTTTTGTACACATAATAATAAAATGTGCCCAATATATATGATGATATCTACAAAATATATGTTATTTGCTCATCATAAATTTACATATAGGTAGATTAATTAGTATAATATATTTGATCATATATATAGTACTGTGCATATACATACATACATACATACATATATATATATATATTTGAACGTATAGTAGTACTATATATATAGGTAAACTATATATATATTGAGCTTATGGTAGTACTATATACATTTGAACGTATATATGTATATATATGTGTGTGTTAGGGGTAATAATATGTAATAAATTATTTATTCATTGTAATTAAGGTGAGTAATAATATTTATTGATTTATTTTGAATATTGTGGTACAAGTTGTAAATATTTTGTATTAATAGGTCAATTACTTTCCTACATGGCAATCATTTTTAAATTTGGGTTTTATTTGGATGTTTATTATTAGAAGGGTTTTTATATAGGAAATAAGAGTTGCAAGAGTCTATATCTAAAGAACCCTAAAAAAAATATAGTATCAAGTTTCTTTGTTTATAATGATTTAAATCTTTAAACTAACCCAACCGGTGAAAATTTTCTAGCCCCGCAATTGCCCATAAGGAACCAGACAAAAATCAACCACAAGAATCCCCACCATAGCGAGAATACTGAAATCGACATCACATATCTTGTTCTAACTCTATATAAATTAAACCCAACCATCCTGTAAAAAATAGGCAAATTAATCACCTAATTACCAAGCTACATAAAGTGGTATCAGTATCCACACACATCTTTTTACTTTGGACACACTTCTTTTAATTTTTTATCATCAGATCAAATGAATCGAAGAAAATAAAGTAAAAAACTGATGTGTAGCCCAATCCGTAATCCCTTTTGCCCCTAATTATCTCACTGATCGATCTAATCTCGGGCCACCAAATAATTCATTTCCATTTCCCACCATGCTGCATTAGCCGGCCGTATATATATAATAAACAAGTAGGACATACATGGAGTTCAAATTGTTCAATAATTAATTTAAGCAACGCTAATGATACTATCAGAGCCACTAGACATGGCTTGAAACGTAGACGAATGCGACGTCGTCGTGGGCGATTGCTCCTGGGATGGAGTCGTAGAGAGCTTCAGAGACAATGGCAGTGGGTCTCTAGTGGGTGACGATGAGTTCTTATTCTTCAAGTTAAAACCGGCCAGTTTAGAAGATGGAGGGACAACCGGAGGATGAAGTGGGATCGGACGGATGGGCTTAGTAGTTGTTTGTGAGACTTTTGTCTGGCTCTGCTGCATGTCTTGTAACGACTTCATGTTTAATCCTGATGATATCAGCTTACTTTGTATTGGTGAGCTTTCACCAGTGACAGGTAGGGCTGCCGGAAAAGTCGAAACTGGAAACCCTCCAAGAATATTGCAACCCAAATTAGAGTGTGGCTGTGGTGGGAATGGCAATACTGGTACAACTGATGGTGAGGTTTCGCCTAGATCTTCTTCCATCAATGAATTCAACTGCACACATTTAAAATACATAGTTAATAATAATCCATCGATTTAAAAAAAAAAAAGTGATATTATAAATTATTCTAATCTACGAAAAGAAAGTAATCAACCTTGGGCGCAAGAAAATGCCATGTAAAATGGTTTGGTCGTGACTCATGGCTAACAATGATATATGTGAACGTAGAAAAATTGCTACGATGTCAAGTTGATTTTAATTATGTTGTCAAGCTATAAATCTAAACCCTACATTAATGCAAAAATTTATTTTAGATTCAAAATCTGAAAACATAAAATTTTCTTTTAAAAGTACAAAAGACAAATCAAATTCATGGAAATAACTAATAGGCATGAACTAAGATTAAGGTAATTCAAAATGCTAAATTACTATTAACTACGATTATAATATTAATAGTACATACGGGGGTATCGGTGGTGATGTCGAAGAGACTAGATCTGCGGCGTCGTCGGTTATGGTTGTTGCGCCGGAGGAAGTACTTTTGAGCATGACTCGCCACCTGAGTCGGCGTACGAGTCTTCACGAAGTTCCTAGATATCCCCCTCCAATCTCCTCTCCCTACCATCTGTAAACCCACCAAGAACAGCTTGTGCTCCTCCTCCGTCCACGCAACACCTTCCCATATCAAAAACCAACCAATCCAACAATTAGTCAAGTAAAAATAATTAATTCAAAATAAATGAAAAAATTAAGATAATTAAACTCCAGATTAGATCAGCAAGACGCTTGCACATGAGATTTCAACTTCGATTTCTCTCTCTAATAAAAAAATTCAAAAAATAAGTCCACTAGTAGTAGTACTACATACCTCTCCTGCGCTCGCGGCGGTGTCCAGAGGCGTGGACGACCTCGTCGGAAGCGTAACCCGCTTCGGCGTTTGTGTCGGCCTGCTGAGGCCGCTCATACTGGGACAAGTTGTTCATGCTGACGCTCTTCCTGAACACGTTTCCCTCCGTGACTCTAACACCGAAAAGCATGATGCCGTTTTCGGCGATCGGGCCACCACAGCCTCCGCCGCTGACATCCGAGCATGTGCGGGAGTTGTGGCCGTTGTTCCCACACTGAGAGCACGTGCGAGACATGATCTTCTCTCACGACTCACACGTTTGTTGTTGGCGGTGTTTCAATAAGGCAGGCAAGAAAGAAAGGAAGAAAAAGGTAATAATCTGCGAACAGGAAATTGGTTTGTGTAATGAAAGAGAAAAATGAGGGCTGCTGTGGTTCGTATATAGGGAGTTGCAGCTCTAAACAATAACCCCGCGTTTTGCGTATATTTTAATGTTTCTCTGTACGAACATGGAGAGGGAACTAAGAGATTTCATTTTAGGGATACTTTGGACGCTGTCCTTAATTCTTAACATTTTTTTATTAAAACCTTAATGATATTTAAAGTTTGATCAAAGTCCCTTGACTTTGTACACCTCATTATATTACTATTAATATTTATATTTTTATAGTTTTGACATAAATTGTTTGATATTTTATGAGATTTATAATCCTATAAATTTAAAATCCCTCATTATAATACTATTAGAAAATGTTACAATAAAAGAATTAAAACATTTTGATTGAATAAATGGATAAAAACTATGTAAAAATAAGAAATAATAAATGGCAAAATAATGTATTCATAGTGTTAAAAAAATTGGTACATTTCACATATGTACATTAATAAAGAAGAATGGGTACATTATAAATAAATTAGGGTACATATAAAAGATTAAAAAATTATGAGTATAAATGAATTTAAAAAAAATATAGGCCCTAAAAGAAATTAATACATGGGTACAAAATAAAACTAAAAAGAAAATACTGCAAATTTTAAAAAAATGTTGCAAATTAAAAGTGGGTACAAATAAAAATATAAATATATGATACAAAAGTTTAGGCATAAAACATAAATATACCATATGTAATTTTTCTATCATTGATTAAATATACAATGTCACGTGACGGTATACACATGGGTACAAACACAAATAAAACTTAAAAAAATATGGGCACAAACAAAAAAACTAATATATGGGTACAAATTAAAAATGAAAAGAAAATTGGTACAAATTAAAAAATATTTGCAAATTAAAAATAGGTACAAACTAAAATTAAAAATACATGATAAAAAATTTAGTCATAAATATAAATATACTAATTGTAACATTTTTAACACTAAAGGAATATATTTAAAAATAAAAATATTTTATTATTCAAATAATTAATGATGTTATTAATACCCAAAGACCTTAATCAAAAATTAAAAATGAATAGGATTTTAATCAATGAAGTAACAAAAAGAATGATGTGAACCTAATTTATCATTTTTTTTATTATGCTCGTAACACTGGTGGTACATCATGCTTTATTATATAAGTTGTTCAACTTTTTAACATAAATATCTTACCACTTGTATAGTAATACGTAATGTAGCACCCCTTGTTCCGGACATACTAAAAATTCTCTTGTGGAACTCCAGGAAATTTTACTATGCACCGCTAGAGTATTGAAGTAAAATCGGACATATGTTAATTCTCCACTTTATATATTGTATTTTTTGTTAACAACAGGAATTCGAATTGAAACTTCTTTTAAAATAAAAATAAAAATTACAAAATTACTAATTATCTGTTAAACAATCTAACCTGTTATATATGTTCACAATTAGTGTCATATTAGAGTTTACATTTTTTTTTAGAATAGAAATAAAATTATATATTATGTAAGAAAACTGATGTCAGTCATAAAGTCGTTCATAAGTTCAAGTTGTATCCATTTAAATATCATCCAAGAAATCCTATGTGTTCTCATTACATATATTTTAGTTGTCTTGTTAATTAATATGTGCTATAATTTTATATTATCGTAGCTACAATAGGTATTATTGTTAATGAAGACCATATATGTAGACAAATATTTGCATAAAATAATTCAAGATAAAATTATTGTTAATGGTAAAAAGCGTTGGTGGAGGCGCAAAGTGATTTGTGCACCGTCGACTGGGCATATTCGATGGCTCTTTGACAAAGACATCGTTGTCTCAATGCCTTCGCGTTATTCAGATCGTTCGTTGGATTTCAGTCATGGACCATGGTGACGGTGGTGGGGTGGGATGTGGTTGTTGATGATAAGTAAAGCCTGGACCCCACTCATCACCTTCCACGACTAAACTTCTCTATTTAACCTCGACCTTCGTATGTGGCTACGCACCTCTTTGGTGGTGGTGGACGGATGCCCTTTTGCTTTCGATTTCCTATTTTGTCCATCACTTTCTCCCTCTTTTTGTCCTGCTTTTCTATTGGTGAGTGAGACTCAAAAGTTTGTCCACCATAAGCTCTCATACCCAACCAGGTGAGGCCACGTAAGTAATAGTTTGCACAACATGAAGAAGTTTTTCAGTCGTAGTGTAACATTTTCACGTGATATTACTATATTACCGCATCTATATATGTTCATTAGATATCGTAACTTAACTAGGTTGCATATCAAGTAGTATTTCGGTGTCACGGATTAATAATATCACTTGTCGGTGTGACGAATTCATAGGAGGTTGAGAGTGTGAGCTGATTAGGCGGTTTTACAAAGCAGAAGAGGGCATGTCATTTTATATGTGCTCTGTCTCTTTGGAAGCACGTGTCCCCAATGTGTTGCGCTGCTTTTCAAAGCATTTGATTCGTTTTATCCTTTTATCTACGTTGAACCTTTTCATTAGGTGCATGTGTTTTGTGTTCCATCTGCATCTTGTTTTCTTCTGCAATTTTTCTGCAGTCACATGCAGTGACTCGATGTGTACGTGGAGTTAAGGCAGTGCAGCGGCGGCTGCAAGTGCAACTTTCATTCAACACCCAGTTTCTCCAACAGTTAGTTACATATTGTGACTTTTGTTCCTAGCTTCCTATTTTGATTATTCAGTTTCCCCAAACTAAAAATCAATAAAAACATGCATATCACGATTGGATATAATATTTGTGCATCATAGTGCATGCTCGATTCTCATCGATCATCAAATATTTAACAATTTAAATCACTAACGTTATCGTTTGTTGAAAAAAATTGTATATAATAGTTGAGTTGATTAATTCTTTTTTACATGGTTTACAATATGAACAGAAAAAAGGACTCAACCTTAGCATAATACATGCATATATATAATCAAGCTTTTCTCTCGTATTGCACAGAAATTTGAACCAACAGTTTTAACTATAAAAAAAAAGGCTCTTAAATTAGCCTCAATAGTTAAATAAAAGTCTATATTACTGATCATGTTATCTAAACAAATACGAGGAGAGAAGTACACAATTAAAAACCAAAGTAATTGAAAAAACAGAAGAACGAAGATAAATAATTATGATGACTATTATTTAAAGAGATCTCCTACCGTCCAATCTGTTGACTGCACTACGCAGTCATAAAATAATTATGTTCTCATGATGATAGACCTTGTTCTCACGTATATCACGTGCTAGAATTAAAATATCAAAACCCTAAGCAAGAAACAGGCAGCTACAATATCTCCATGACTCTCGGAGTTAGCCCTCCTAAATCAAAATCAACTAGCTAATAATAATTGCTCCGTTGCAGACCTCAACTTAATAATTGCTCTTCATCTAAGTTTGAATTTCCTATTTGTAGTTTAGAATTATATCGCTCGAATAAAAAATAGCTAATGATAACTTAAACTTTTATTTATTTCCGTAGTTTTAGTTCATAGTTAATAATTTATTATTATTATTTTTTTACAACGATATATTTATACTAAAAAAATGCGAGAATTAGTTGGAACTCGCCATATCCGAGAATCGAATGTAAAAACGCTCACCCACAAATAAAAAAAAATCATTAAATTTAGTACTAAGTGCAAATAAATAAACAGGCAATAAGGCACAGAATTGTACTGGTGTAGCTTGTAGGGTGAGCAATGGTCCTAATCAAACGAAGACAAGGAGCATCTGATATTACATATCCTAGGAGAGATTTTTCAGTGTTATTGGTACACCGGGTAGTACATGTCACTAAACAAATATGGTGGGATGTATGTGCTAAAAAATTAATAACTTAAAAAATAAAATTTCTCACAATTCCTATTAAAACACATGATGGACTATTTGTGTTCCCGTCACAATTAAAATTTTCTAATCGTTTGGATAAGTTTTTCTGACTTTGATTGGCCATTCAATCCACTGATTGGTGTTTGGTATCATATTTGATGGGACAACATGTCTTGAGATTGGCTAACAACAGCATCGGATAAAATGTTTTTCTAAAGCCACCATAGATCAACCGCAGCGATCGATGCCTTCAACCTAACAAATTAGATTGGATTATTGGTCAAAACATCTTTTTTATTTCTTTGTAACTTGTTTTTCCATGTAATTTGCAATTGAAAGTGAAGGTTAAACTAAACCATATTCTCTTGTTGATAGCTTATGTCCGTGTGAAAATTTTTGGCAAATGAAAGCTAAATTCGAGCAATTATTTTGGTGAATTGCTTATGTGCGTGTGAAAATTTATTATTGCTTAGCTTTACACGTGCGATGATTTCTTACCACCTCGTCAAAATTAAAAATCTCATGAGCAACTAACCTAAACAAAATCTTTGTAAAACATGAACATGATTACGAAAAATTAATATGATCAATATCCATCACAAATTACAGAAAGCTCTATAAAATTAATTGGCAATGATGCATGTGTTGTCTAAACTAGTTTAATTACTTAACGATAAGGAAACCCTAACCATACAAACTAATACTGTCAAGCTAATTTAGAGTTAAACTTCCTTAATCAACTGCTAATTAACTACACGCATTACCATTGGATTCGTTGCCGTTCATTTCAAGAAATAGTTGTGCAGTTCAGATAGCTTAATTAGCAGAAAAACAAGAGGAATACCAGTGTACGGATGGCCATGGTTTGATACTTGGTGCCGAGCAAGTCTGCAACATCATGCCGGACGTAGGCCCTACAAAGTATGAAAATAACGTAACGTAGAAAAGGAGTTATAAGACCAAAACTCTTTTCAAGTCTTCTGTCCAGTTATGTCCCCAGATTTCAAGAGGGCCGACCTTTTAGATATTGAAGTTTGACCATAAACGTGTTGATCCACTCCGAGGGGGAGTCTACGGCTCTCATAGTTTTGCATGTGCATGAGGATATATTAATATGACAATGTACGCCCATCAATATATATACACCCAAAGCTGCAAGATAACAACTAGGGAATCGTGCATTGATTCGAAGAGCGATGATATTTTGGACGGTTTGATAACTATTTCAATTTTTAATATTTTAATATTTAGTTTTTGTGTTTAAAATAGGAAAAAATATATGAGGAAAACGTGGTTGGAGAAGGGTGAAGCGGAATGTGATAGAGAGATGTAGAAGAAATATATACAAAATGAAAACCACAAACAAAAAACAGAAAACTATTTTATATTAGTTTTATTTTTAACGTTCTGTAATCATTCATTATTCGTTTCTTCATCTTCCTGCCACTACCTTCTTCATTTTTTATTCTCCCAACTTTCCCTTTATCTCAAAATTAAAAACAAAAAACAAAATAATTAAGAAATATATTTGTAACTATGTTCCAAGACATCTTCTATCGCCTGGTATGGTAAAAATAGCTACAACTAATGGCATCGTTTGGTGGAGTAGAATGAACAAAACACTATTTTCAAGGTACGGCAAAAGAAGAAATAAAAATTTGTGACCAAGTTAGAGGTAGAAGAAGAATTACTCAAGAAGAAAATCAGTTCATTTCAATTCTCCTCAAAATAATAGGACTAGAAAGGAGAAATTCTTTAATGTCTAAACCTCTATTAATCTCCTCAAAATGAAAAATCATTATTTTCTATCGTTGATGCGCCTTAAATTTTGAGATATATTATTCTAATCCAGTCCTTTATACCAAACGGGAAAGATTTTCTATCGTTGATGCGCCTTAAATTTTGAGATATATTATTTTAATCCAGTCCTTTATACCAAACGGGGAGAATGTTTCAAAGTTGGAATTATGGGCTCGTGACGAAAAAATGGGTTCAATTATGGGCCTAGTTAAAACCCAAAGTTATAGTCCAAGTCCACAAAGATTGTCCTAAAGTCAACAAAAGTCACATATCTATGTCCTTCATGCCTAAAAAGGTACAATGCAACGAATTCAACTAAACGACAGGCCGTTTCCAATCCAAAGCAAAATATCAAATATCAGCGCCACGTCACCTATTCCACAGATTTCGATGGAAGCGGGAAGCCTTCTCCGCGGTCCAATTCCATGGACTCCAAAACGCCCTTTCCGACGTCGTCTCGTCCCCGCTTTCCCGCGCAGCATCAGGGCTTCGAATTCAGACACTCGTTACAGAGGCCCCAAGCCCAAGAGAAATTGGGTCGCCGATTGGGTCTCCAACAACGACGACGCCGCTCGGAGCTTGCCGATATACGCGGGCGGCGCCTCCCTCCTGGCCGTCCTCTTCAACCGCACCGTTTCGGACATCGCTCTCGTCGCTGACGCCAGCAGGTAAGCAACGCAAACACATTTCTATCTGCTTAATTACAACCACTGCTACTTCAATGCAATTTTCAGAATTTTGAAGCTTCATTAGTGGTTAATTAATCATGTGAAATTATGTTTAATTTGTAGTTCACAGTCCAGAGCTGATTTATTGACGTTGGGATTGGCCGTGACCAACATACTAGCAGGTTTGGTGTGGCTGTCGATCAGGCCAAAATCTATATCTAAGGTCAGAAAATTAGCTGATTGATCACATTTTTTCAAATGAATTAGTGCTAATATGTTTAGGGTTTAATTTCAGGTGAGTCCGGAAGGGGTCGAATGCGAGCAGATGCATCCGAATCTTCCCAAGACTCTACTTTCTGAGTTGTTGTGGTAATGCATTGGCATAGCAATGTTGATACCCTTTTCGTCATCGTCCGCAGTTTCATGTGTTTTCAATTCGTAGCGCGAAATTCTGTTTTATAAAGCTGAAACCAAAACCTTGATGTTAAGTAAGAGAGGGGGAATGTAGGTTATTTGTTGCGATTGGCGGATTAAGAACTAAGCACTTTGCTAATCTGAGTATGGCTGGTTAATTGTTGTTTTTCGTTACTTATTTTCAGGGCATGGGAGTCTCTCTCAAGCGTGACATGCTGCCGGTGTCTAGTTATAGTTTATGATGGCAGATGTATCCTTCAGATTGGTTTTGCAGCTGAATCTTCCAATGGTGATGGAAAGGCTGCGGATGTGGATGCTGATAAACTGATGCAAGGGTCACTCTATCGAGGGGTTATGAAATCAGGAGTTCGTAAGTACCTGCCAACGACTACATGTTATCTGTCTAAGTTCTTCGACATTTTTCCATGTCACAACTCACAATCTAAACAAGACTGCCATTCTGTTTTCTTCAGAGAGCTATTTGGCCAACCTATATCTTTACCCTGGGAAATCCGAGCTACCATTTCTGCCTTCAAATACGCAGGTTTAGTTCCGTCTGTTGTTTTATATACATTATTCTTAGATTCTACTATTCTGTGCGTTTAGAATCACCGCGTATATCTGCATTTTAAGGATTGCGAAACACGATTTCCAACTTTTTCAGGCAGTAATATTGCAGCCACTTGGAGACAAGGGGATTGCAGTAATTGGTGGCGACACAGTTCGAGGATTCACATCGTCTGATCAGGTGTGTGCCCATTTTTATTTTGAAAATTTTGAATTTGTCGATTGGTGGTAACACTGTTTGACAAAGGGCCTATTGCATAAAAGATAATGTTCCTGAAGTTTTCCTCTTTTATCTATATCAAAGTGTATAACAGCAAACATGCATTCTGCAGAATGAAAAATATATAACGTGTGACCGGTTGATCAAACTCGTTGGCATAATCAATCAATTAGGCTCCGTTTGTTTATATTTATCAAGTTATTGCAATAACAGTTGAAATGGTAACAGGCATGGATTTCATTAATTGGAGAGAAGCTCGATTCTACGCTATCAAAATACGTGGATAACCTCCCGTTGGCTGTACAAGATCCAGTTTTGAAGTAATTAAACTGTGAGGCTTAATGATCGTATCGCCTTATGCAACCGCTGTAGCCTTTAGCCAGGTAATTTCTCATTTTTATTTTAACAGCATCGCATAGCTTATAATAATTTTTGAAATTATTACCCAATATATGGCCACAAAGTTTGTCAGAGGCTTTCTCAAAGAGAAGCAAGCAAGACTCCATAATTTCAGCACAAACTGCTCATGCCCAACCGCGCGACGTCTCTCTCTCTCTGAATTACAAGATGTTTATTTTCATGTTTAGGTTCCTCAAGCAACAGCTTATCGTACAGAGGTTAACGTACAGATGATTCTTCAGAGCTGCTTGCTGGGAATTTGTACAAAGCGGACTCTTCAGAGCTGTATCTAATTCTAAACTCAAAACCGCACTTTTATGACTAATGCACGTAATTTTGCTCGATTTATATAGTAAGAATGTTCAGTTAGCTGAGTTGTACTTGCGTTGTGGTTTTGCCTCCAATTTGCCTGCTAAAACATTTCCAAATTCATTTGGATAACTCTAATTCAAATCCCCGTCTGTCTCTCTTGAGGATTGATGCGGAGCTATAGTTGTTGCAGCTGTTGAATTCAATTAGTGGTTTAAATTAAATTTTGAAACGCACCCCTTTATTTGCTTTTGAAACATAAACCATTATTTGCTTTTGTCAACTGCTGCATCTACAACTCCACACCAATCCGTAAGAGAGACAGATGGGGTTTTTTCTCACCTTTTCCATTTGATTTACACTTGGAATTTAATGTTCCCTGCGATTACTTTTCCTTTAAATGACATGAAAACAAACAATAAAAGGACACACTGGAGAGGAAAAAATCCGTAGTCCATTTTATTTGATTGGGAAAAATGAATTTGTATACAAGCAAAGGAAAAATTCATTTGATATTGTCACAAAATTTACACTCTGAGAATCCTGTAATTAATTCGATTCGTGTGTAAAACGTGTAAAAAAAAGAATGGAAACAAATGGGCAGCTCTGTGTGATTTACTCTGCAGAAGTAAGAGACTTCTTCTCCCATGGCAGCAACCTAGTTACAGGATCAGCAAAGTACCCCAAAACAAAGTCCTTCAACCCGGTGTCCCACACCTCACAGAACCTCAGCCGCCAATTGGGCGGCTCAACCGCCTCCGTCCCCAGCCCCGGGGCCCTATCTTTCGACCCCTGATTCTGATCCTCCTGCCAATCCACCACGTACGTCGCCACCCGCCTGAAAAATTTTGCCCTGAAAGTCTCCCACACCTGGTACTTGTAGTGGTTGATCACCGCGATTCCCTCTGGAACACTGAGGTACCTGTACCCCTCTCTCAGCCGGAAATGGTGCACCACATTGAGCAGAGTCACGTCGAGCAGCTCCGTCCGCACGATCGACTTGTGCCGCTCCGGGCTCTGCAGCCGGCATGTGTACCCGACAGTGACTCCCTGCGGGGGTTGAGAGCTCAGCCCGGACGGGCCGAAGCTGTGGCAATCGGTTCTGATCTCCGCAATGGTGGCTGAATTTGAAAAATTTGAAACTAGTTTTCGCAGCGAATTCTCCCCCGGAACACCATAATCTCCTCCGCCACGGTGGAAAGCGAGCGGGAAGTAAAAGAACTCATCCACGTCAAAGAATCCGACCCAATTGCATTCGTCTTTTGCTCTCAAAGCGCAGTGGGAAAAGCCTGCTTCTTGGGTTTTGATCCACGGCCAGCTCTGCCTGCTGACATTGTAGTCCTGCGAATCGAGCTCTCGAACGACGTCTTCGATCCCGTCGTCGCTGTTGTTGTCGTAGATGAACCACCGCTCGACGCCGAGCCACGAGTGGTACATAATCCACTCTTTGATCGCCGGTGCTTGGTTCCACAGCATTGTGCACACACAAAGCTCATGCTTCTTCGGATTGGATTGGACTGGATGGGATTTGGAATTGTGAATTGTGGCTACAGAAGGCAGAGTGACGTGGACTGGAGCTCTGGGGTGGCCGGTGTTGTATCCGATAGTGACCCGGATTCCGTGGGCCTTATCCGGATGGTTACGGATAGTGCGGGGGAGGAGGCACCGGACGACTTCCTGAGCGGCGGTGACGGCTTCGGTGGTGAGCACAAAGCCGCTTTGTTCTTTGTCTTTGTCCCAATTCCCCAATCCGAAGTGGCAGCTGAGCCGGGTTGGATCCGAATTCTTGTGCGGTCGGAGGTTCAGCCCCTTAACGAACACAACCGCCGTGTCTCCGTCAATAACCGCCTCATAAACCACCTTGTCCCATGGAGAAGCCGTGCCGTTTGTCGCAGCAGTCGTATCGTAACTGCCGCGTCGTCGCAAATCAACGGCTGTGGAGAAATTGAGCGGCGGCAGCGGACACCGGACGATGGACCGGAAGTCATCGTAGCTGTCGGTGGATAAAACCGGTCGAACCGCAAAATCCAGGTGCTGATTCTTTTCTTTATCTTCAAGAATGTCGTCATCCGAACCGTTGAACCGCTTGTGGTAAACGCACTCCAACTCGTCGTTTTGGCGGAACCGATTGGGCACAATGAGAAGCACGTGATCGGGAAACAAGATTCGATCTTGGACTCGAAACGACGGCGGCGACTCTTTGCTGTGCTTACTGTGGGCAGCGAAGGACTCGAGTATCGAGTTGCTGGCGGTAGAGGAGAGGAGGGAGAGGGTGGTGGAGGAGGCAGTTAGGACTGGCCGAAACGACGCCGGGCGGAAGCGGCCGGAGGATACGAACAGAAGGAAGATAAAGAACGAGAAGCAGAGCACCAAGGGTCGTCTCAGTGACAAGTACTGCTTCGCCTGTAAGTAGGACCGCCCCATGCGCTTCCGCTTGCGGCGCTGCTCTGACGAGTCCATGATTGCTAAAAACGGACAGTGTGAAAAAAGTCCAAAAAAGCGGGGGGAGGGGGTGGAGAATAATTAGTGGGTTTTGTAGATCTGCTACCGCCGACAAGTGGGTATTATGGAATTTGGGAACTTTCGGGGGAGGTTTTAGAGAGAGAGAGAGAGAGAGTCTATAAGGGCGGCTGGTGGTGGTGGATGAGGTGTCAAATGGGTAAGGCTGCTGGTGGAGGAGATGGTGGAGGATTATGCGATTAGTCTGTCGACGTTGATTAGTTAAAGGGATTTTTTTGGCAGGAAGAAGACTTGGGGCGACCGAAATTATTGGGATTTGAGGTGGACGCTTTTCGGGGGATTGATTTGATTTTCTGAGGGGAATATGAATATTGTAATGTATTTTGTAATAACATATGGCGTGAGGTAGAAGACAGGCGTCCATGGAGGTTGCTCAGAAACTACACATTTTATTTATCTTCTTGGATAAAAAATTAGGAATTTTAACGAAAATATTTCGGTATTGTTTACTTTTAACGAAAAATCACATTTTTACACTAAAAAATCAATCATAGTACTATTCACTTCAACATTTATTTCGTCTTTATCGTTAAAAGTCAAAATTTTCAAGCCATTTCATTAGTTTTCCTTAAAAAATTAAGTTGATGATTGACTATGAAGGACATACATATAAGTATAGTTAGGCGACTTGGCACTCCGTTTCGTTTTTGTTAGAGAAGATTCTGATTTTAAAATTTTGTGAATGAGAATTGTTGGTCGAAAGAAGAAAATATTGATGTTCTATTGACCAAAAACCGAAATATTAACAATGTTTTACCGTCTGTTCATTCATTTGCATATCTTCTATTTAATTGGGTTACGAACAAATGAAAGTTATTACCCAATAAAACAGTATTGACTTAAGATACTCATAATCCATAAGATTATGTTTATATAAGTGGAATACCTTATTTGACACTAACCGAATATGTATTCCATTTGGATTGAGGAACTATAAAAGCAAGATTTGGATTCCACAAGACTAAATGTATTTTAAATTTTCTTAAGAAAACTAACTAGTACTGGATTTAATGTATTTTAAAAAACTGTATGCGTTGTCAAATATGAGAGATTTTTCAGAGTACTTAGAATACGGGACGGAATGCAACATATCGTTAAACAATTGGATGGTTACTTGAAAAACAAATTTTTCTCCAATTATGTTATGACATGCGATGATCCGTCCCGTATTCCGGATACATTGAAAAATCTCTCGTCAAATAGATTTGAAATGACTATATGCATTAATTATTTAAAATCCCGTCAAGGAGGATTTTATCTCCATTGTAATTGAGAATGACATGATGAACAAACCCGACACCAAATATAGGTACATTCTTTTTCGTCGACCAATTTCAACATCATATTCGCAACCAATTAAATGCAAAATTGAAATAATATAGAGAGAATTATACGCAAACTAACTCAATAAATTTCAATCACGTACTAGTTTTCCGCGCTCTTTTTTGTTCTGCCTCTGTGGGACATCCATACGAGTGTGTGACTAGTTTTTCTCTTCTCACCCGCCCTATCTATGATTCTATATATAGGACATACGTGTATAAGTGTAGGACAATTCTCTAACTCTGTCCAATTATTCTAATGAACTTTAACGAAAAACTCTCGGTATTATTCATTTTAACGAAAAAACATATTTTTATACTAAAAAGTCAATTCTGATACTATTTACTTTACCATTTATTTTGTTCTTATCGTTAAAACTCAAAACTTTTAAACATTTTTTTATTAGTTTTCCTATTATTTTAACACTTAGGTATGTGCATGTCAAGAGGCTAATATGGTATTTACCGGATTTGGATCCTCTCCTGAGCCCAAGGAGATGATCCTCCTGACCAATGAATGTGGACTGTTGGATGAAAATTCAACGACTATAAACAGGATGATTCCTTTAAAGTTATAATAATTATAACCGTTAGATGAAAATCTAACGACCCACACTTCTTGATCAGGAGGATCTTCTCCTTAGACGCGGGAGAGGATCCAAATCCGTATTTACCAACAATTGTAGCAGTTGATAACATTGACTTTAGAGGTGGTCCATGTGTTGTCTAATGAGCTGGTCGACATTCATTCAAAAAGAGCACGTATCCTTTTTTCTTTTTTCTTTTTTTCTCTTTTTTTTTTTTTTTTTTTTTTTTTTTTTGGTTGGGTTTGGTCAAGACTCAATACGCAGGGAGGATTAGCTGGCAAAAGGTTAGGTCTTGGGGTTTTCATAAAACCGTGTGAACCACGAATTAAGCAGCTGCATGCATAATTCCATGTGCTTCACACGATAATTCGAACGACCCTTCTCTCTACCATTTGATTCGTTTCTTGCACCCTTAGGAACACATATATTCTCTCTTCAAAGTAAAAGTTCGTTTATAAGTGTTTTTAAAATGTTTAGAAACGTTTTTTGTGAATATACTTTTTAAAACAATTCTTAGCAAAAATATAAATGAATCCTAAAAAAGTATGCACTAGTTATTTGTTTCGTGTTTTTAGTACTCAAAAATATTTCTCTAAAAGAATTTTCAATCATTTTAAAAGTAATTTCAAACGACTTTGATACTTAAAAAGAACTTGGTCTTGCGTGGTAGTTTGATTAATTCTTCTACATTGCGGTTAATTGCATGTTTAAAGTCAAATTTTTCCACGCACCTTTGTTAATTTATTTTTTTTTTTAAAGAAAAAAAAGATCAGCTAGTGTTTTCGACACGACAACGTACTCTTCTGGAGAACAGAAAGACTTGCATAGTCATTTCAAATCTCAAAACAATTATAATTAATTGTGTGAAGCACTCACTTTCACATTAGTTATCAACGCACCATAGAAGATTCGAATACAATGACTTTCATGCAACCAAACCCTAAAATCATCGAGTTAAAGTGTTGATTCTGATGGGTTTTGTGGTCTAATTCAACATAAGAATTACATAACCCAACGAATAAAACCATTTGTAAAAAGGACGGCTGAAAGAAACTAATGATAATTGAAGGGAAATTAATCCATGACGCAACTCCATTAGCAAACTTTTCCTAACAAATTATGAGCAGTGTTTAAAATATCCACAAAATGCAAACTTTATCCTATATCGGTGAGATATAGAAAAATTAATGAATATTAATGATATTTACCGATTCACTACAAAAAAAATTGCTAGAATCCATTACAGATTTTGCACTTTTGATTTTTTTTTTTTTTTTTTTTGAGAAATTTTTCTTTAATTTCAACTAAATCTGATTAAGTTGATATACACATTCCATTGCAAATTTTCATAATTTCCGTCGAAGAAAACTCGTATATCGATATATCCACTCTATGTTCCCATCAATTTACATATCGACATTTCTACTTATATCAATATTTTAAACACTCATTATGAGTAGCATTTAGGTACACTGAATACTGAATATAATTGCAAGAAATAATAATAATAATGCTTGAATATAATTGGGTCAAAAACACTTATTTTTACTTCTTAACTTTTACAAATTAAGAAAATACTTTTGGGTGCTTGACATGACACACCTCGACCGAGATCGAGGCATCCTGGCTGTCACGTGAGGGTGACGTAGCCATGTGCACAATGCAAAAGCAATAATGATAATAGAGAATACGAATAAATGAAAACCAACTCATAAGATTACTAGTTAAGACAAGTGCTAGAGTATGTGTGAATACACAATCAGAGCGTAAGTAGCCTAAGTTCAGTCCAGAAAACAAGTACTAGATAAACGACACCCGGAGATGTCCTACATTTGTGATAGTCTGTCAGAACCTCCAATCGATCATCGTGAGCCACCAACGAACAAACTTATCTAAAACCTAGAAGGGCGCAAAACAGAAAGTGTGAGTGGGCAAAAACAAAGTTTTTCAAGACCATTTCATTTTATCAAAAGCTCTAACTCCTCGCCGTAAAACATGTATAACCTTCCCAGAAATGGAATATAAATAAATAAATAAATATATTCAAATCATGCTTCACATATCCATATTCATAAGTATGTCATGCCAAAATATAAAACAGAATAAGTAACTCAGGTGAAAATAAATTCATGGAAAAATAACATATTAGTCGAAACCCCTGCAGAAGTCTGTACGGCTGAATTCATAGCTCATTAGTCAATCTAGACGGAGTCACTGCAAGTGACCTATACGGCACTACATTGCACACGAGTCAGAACCACTGTAAAGGTTTGTACGACAAGACTGGGTATAATATAGTTATGCTCAATGCTAAGCTCTCATGATAGCTGTGCGATAAATCACTAGTCACCTACAAGTCGAAACCACCTATGATGGTCTGTACGACAAGACTGGGTGTAATATAGTTATGCTCAATGCTACGCTCTCATGATAGCTGTGCGATAAATCACTAGTCACCTACGAGTCGGAACCACCTATAATGGTCTGTACGACAAAACTGTGCACCTAAATTGGATCCAATGTGAACATATGGTGCGGGAGGTGACATTATATACAGGCATGTGCCATATCTCTGGCTAAATCACTAACACCGAGGTGCAGGTTTATGAGCTCAATGTTTCTTAATTAATCACAACCGTTATTCACATTCACAATCATAAACTCACCTGAGGCTTACCTGAGCGTTCACAGCACCACAATAATATATATATATATATATATATATATATATATATATATATATATTATTGTATGCGCAAACATCATATGCATATTCTAAATGTAAAACATTTGGCATGGCAATTTAAATCATAACTCATTTAAATGCATTTTCTGGGAAAGATACCAAACATATACATATATACTTAAAACCAAAAGCCCAATCACTGGTATGTCGAAGGGTCGTAGCCCCTGAGCCGCCCTTGACTGCGCTCGTCCTCAGGATAGGTCTCACATATATGCGAAATAACTGAATAAATGTTATTTAAAGCACATAGACAAAACTAGTTAATAACTTTTCATACATTGATCAAATAAGATGTTGAATATACCAACGTGATCTACACAACCTCACGAACATCCCCATATTTTTAGAAAAATTTTCCGACCACCCATGCGTCGGCCAAGGCACGGCCAGACGCGTCGCCCACGGGTGGGCACGTACTAGGCACACTGACGGTAACCCTAATGGTGTTAGGGAATATTCCGTTAAATAATAGCATATACCGTTAAAACTAACATGACGCCGTTAGAATATTCCATCAAAATTCTTCCTTTGAACTCCGATGACCGTCGTCGTCGCCACAAAACTGGGAAATTTTCAAACCTTAATATCTCAGTCCATACACAACCAAAATCTATGAAATTTGTACCAAAATGAAGCTTAGGACTAGAAGAACACAATCTTACCAATTTCAAGCTCCAAAAATCACGGGATCTCGCCGGAAAAAGCACAATAATTCCGGTCAAATTTCAAACTCACCAAACTCGACTTCCCGACGTCCAAAACACCTCGTTTTTCTTCTCTGAGCTTCATGAAGACATTCTAAAGCTTCCTAGCAACGTTAAAACTTCTAAAAACCTCACATTCACGAGTGCATGAACAATGCTCAAATCGAAGATTATGGTTTCTCGAGTTTTTTCGAGGTTTCACGTCCAAATAATAGTATCACTGGGTTCCTGGGCTCGCAAGAAACTTGAAAATGGTCTCCATAACCTCGATCCGTGAAGAAATGGTTTGGTTGAGGTTCGTCCATACGTATGATATGAAAATGGAGAGAAACCGATAGGGAAGAGAGAGAAAGAGAGGGTGAACGGGAGAAAGAGGTAGAGTATGTGTGTGTGTGGTCCTAATCCTCTTACAACCAACCAAAACAATTAGAACCTTTATTTCTAATTGGGTCCAAAAGGTTAGGAAGAAAGTAATTGGTCTACAACACAACTTAAACCACACAACACCACAAATGTCTAAGGGTATTTTAGGCAATTCACACCATCGAAAATTATATTTCAGGACGGACTGTCACATGACAGGTTCAAACAATTTAGATACGAATAAAATTGGCATTTTGGGGTATATTATTAATTTTCTATTAGTTACACCAAGAACAAGTCTTGCTCAATTATTAATTAAAACAGAAGCAAAAGTTTATGAAATTAGGTATTGGTCCTCTAACAAAGATAAAAAATTCAGTTGAAGTGGAAATATATATATTTTTTAATCAGTGGAAGTATATATATATATATATATATATATATATTGAAATTTGGTCCTTTACTGTGAGCATGTTATGAAAATATTGTAATATTTGCAATTTTTTTTTATAAGTCGGACAAGTGAATGGTTTGTGAGTATGTGATAAGCCTGTCTGGCGTGGTCCAGCACCAAAAATGGTCGAAAAGAGCTAATTTGCAGATGACGCTTTATCGTAATGGTATAAAGTAATCATGTTCATGCACTTTGATATGAGTTCGATTTCTACCGATCTCTTTATCTCCTAACAACTAACAATTTAACCCATTAACGCTATCATTTAAAAAAAATGATTATGTCATTTTCTGACCGACCTAATCTCCAAGAGATAAAAGAGGTTTCCATATGCACTCAAACATTTGGTGACTGCAGCATATAAACAAAACTTCTAAATTTTTCGTCATACCCCTGGTTCAGGGGCAAAATTTTCGATAGGACTGTCTGATTAATGTAGATTTGATTCTAGCCTAGGGCACACTAATGAAAGCATTTAAAAACATGTTTACCACAACAACTCTACCGATCGGTTCGAAACACATAAATGGAGACTATGGAGTCCTAGTGGACATGACAAAAACAATTCGGAGCATCATAGGAATCCATAGATAGAAGTTGCTCTTACAGAGCACAAAAGAACCTTCCATATTATATAAGGAAAACTAATGAAAAGGGTTTGAAAACTTTAAGTTTTTACAATAATGACAAAATAAAAGGTAAGGTGAATAATACAATAATTAACTTTTTAATGTAAAAATATGATTTTTCGTTAAAGTAAATAATACCGGAAGTTTTTCGTTAAAATTCCCTATTATATAGTGTACCCAAATAATAACCACACATCCATTTTTCTCGTTTGATTTCGTCTGTTGCTTTTATTTGAAAAAAGAAGGTTGTAACCGGAAAATTAAAAGTCCATACAGCCCTACCCGTAGTGCTTGTTTGGGCCATTCCTAAACGCGAGAGGATTGTTTAATCTCTTATGGGCTTTATTTGTTTTAATCATGCATGGACTTTTTATAAAACAACGACAACAATCAAATCTTATCCTACAAAACGAAGTCAGCCATATGAATCGTAGACTGTCCACTACGCTCGGATTGCTTGAATCTAAAACCAGCTGGCCACCTTATTGTTTTATCTTTTGCTTTTGTGTGAGATGGCATGCTTCAATTTTGCAGCCCACGTTCTTTTGTTCTAAATAGGTTTCTGAACAATCTTTTACCAAGGCATTTGTAGCCGAAAATAATTAAGAGCGTTTATCCTGCATTCAAATTCCGTCGGAATTTCCTTTTCCAATACCACTTGTATATATTTATAGCGATAAAAAAACTTATTGATCATATACAGCAAGTACCAGCAATCCAAGAAAAGATGAGCAAACTTGGATCTGTACGGATTAACTTCCTTCCCTTCACCGGCAATGGTGCAGGTTAGTGATAAATAGAACACATGCTATAAAACACTACTCTGAGTAACATGTAGAAGCAGAGCCCTATGCTCCCGGTGCATCAAATGCTACATTGATTTAGAAATCTCATAAATTATGGGCACCTACATATCGACTTGATCGGCATCCGCGTTCAATTTAATGTGTTCGGGTCCTTCGATGACCCACAGTATGATGCTTGTATCCAGAGCGAAATTGACCCATCAAACAATTTCCACTTTCATTCTCTTTAAGCAGATGATCTGAGAAAGAAGACAGGTGAGTTAGAAATCATTTCTTTGAGGATAAAGTGTACATTACAAACTTTAAGCAATCATAACTTCCGACGTTTTGAAGAAAATTAAATAAAAAAAACTTCCAACGAGTTAAACTACTCAGGTAACGGGTGGGGAGGCACAAGATTGTTTAAGCACTTGTGCTAGACTGATTTCCTTCGATGTGGGAAGCTATGGAATTGAGAACCTATTTTCTTTTACAGATAAGCTGTATATGATGGCAGGACATGGAAAGGGTATAGGCTTTTTATCTGGCTCCCTTGCACTAAACAATGTGTGTGTAACGTAGCAACAGCTTAAAAAAATAGAACTATTGCAGTAAATAGTTGCGGGATTTAAATCCTAATAACTTTAGTAAAGTTTTGCAATGTCTTGGAAGAATTTTGTTCTAACTTTCAGAGGTAATCAGTCAAATATTACCAAAGCATTGAAATTGTGAAAGCTAAACAGATACTTAATATGCATCATAGATTGCCAGTGGCCCACTGGAGATGATGATTTTGGAACGCTTTCACGAAATTTGTGGGAAGTTGACATTTTCAGTAGAAAGATATACTCATGAGACATGAAAGTGTTGCAAAAGATCCCCTATGAGTTTCCGCATGGGAATTACTTTGAGCGAAACTCCAGCTAATTATGAATGACGAAAAAGTGAAACTACCAGTCTGTAAGTAGGCAGACAAGAAAATATAATGAAACAACTAGAAGTAAAAGATAAAGTGCTAAAATTAGTTATCCTTACCTTTTGTTGATGTTCCTTGATGGTGTACAAGTAGTTGGCGATACCCCATCATAACGACTAGCATTGGAAACTTGAACCCTCTCAGCATCTTGGATTTCTGCCACCGAGTAACCAGTAAATGCACCCCTACTTTGGTGCTGAAACCTTTCACGGTCAAAAGCACACGATTCAGTACTTGTATTTTTATTAGGTATGTTAGGCACAGCGTTGAGTGAGGGAATGGTTCCAGAAGTGAGCCTTGAAGTAGTACACCGCCCATCTGTTCTACGCCAGAACTTGGAACTCAAGAATTCTGCACCAGGCAGCTTGCAGCATGTATTTTCTGCAGATTCTGTGTTTGGGATCCTTCCACTTGATATTGCCAAATCATATGATATTTCATCAAGAGCCATCTCAAGGCCGTGTACACGTGACTCAAGAGCATTCAACCCACTCTGAGAGCTCCCAATAAATCTCTGTATACAAGTAGAAAAGGGGATTCAGTAGCAGACCTGAAGATTCTTTAACATTGTAGGACTAAACTTTGTCCAAAAAACTTAAGATGATTAGACTAACTAACAATGCCTGCACTATCCCATTCTCCATTATCAAATTTTAAGTTTGCCAAGACCAGGCAGCAATGGGGCGGTTGGAGCCTAATGAGTAATGAGAAGTAAGGCAGAGTAACTTTTGAGTCTTTGAATAACAATAACACCACCACCCTAAAGATTAAGTAAAAAAAAAAAGACAACAGGAAAGTAATGCCTCAGGTTGTGGTGCAATTTACATTTTTATTAAGAGAGAAGGTGAACAAGTATCAGGAACCTACCTGGAGTAGGTTTAATAAACTGGACTGCTGGTTTTCAATCTGAATAAGTTGTTCGCGGATCAAACTGAGATCCTCAGCATCCTTTTGGTTCTCATAAACTTCTTCTGCAGCATTTCCGACTACAATATCTGAGTCATAGTTCTCCTCATCATTAAATGGAACAACGCGTGACCCAGATTTTAAACCACCAAATCTGTGTACTTTTTCACCATGATTCTTACTAAAGAGCAAGTGCTTAGTTTCTGGCTTGCCATTTCCAAAGTGGTCATTCTTTCCTGAATCCGGATCTCTACAGTCGCTCCTAACAATATCATCCTTATGAGTCACCGTCAAAGAGAGGGAGTTTGGCGTAGCAATTTCAACTTTCCAATCAGAGGGTTTCTTGTGGTCCTGCTTAGCGAACACAGCTGCGTCTGGTTTTCTATCGCTTCCACTTGAAGGACTTCCCTTTTTAGGTGTGGTCACCAAAGAAGTATCCGATGGAGGGGACCTGTTTGTGGGGACTGCTTTCTTTGGTTGAGGAGTCCTAAAACCGGCATCATCGGAACTTTTCAATGAGGGAGGAGAGCATCGATCAATCCCATTATCTGGTCCCATAGGAAAAAAAAATCCATCAGAAAACAGAAGATTACATGAGATTAGACAGGTTCTAAAGTTGTTTAACTTTAAAGATTATACAGCAGGATGAAGACCACAACAGAGCTTACTAAAATTGGACAAACTAACACCATAGTAACAACAATTTCATACTTCAAAAATAGCTTTTGAATTCAGATTCATGGCGAAAAAATTCTATTTCGCTTTTCGTTTCCTTTCTCATGTCATAAATCTAAAACCGTTTGATCAAATTACTGAACAAGAAAAGAAGTTGCAGGCGTTTATTGCTACATTTTGGTGTTTCTGAAACAAAGAAAAAGCCTTTACCAGTTGACGATCTGGATTGAATTGGAGCAGGAATCTCTTCGGAATCGCCGGCAAGAAGAACCTTCCACAACTCCAATGTCTGGTTCATAGTCTCCCGGACTAGCTTCACCTGTTAAAAGAACGAATTACTAAAATCCCAACAAAAAAATTATTAAGAAAAAGAAAAGTAAATAGCTGATAGGATTGAAATCACAATATTTTTCCTCTTCTCCTACCCTTTCTCAGCAACCAAACAGAGCCTCAAACAACCGATTTGGGAGGTAGGGAAGGCAATATACCTTATCAAATCTCCGACTTTCCAAAGCATTCAAGCACAAAGCTTTATAAAGCGGCGCCAAATCTGTCTCCACGGTAGCCACCTTCCCAAGCGCCTCGGCCGCGGCCTTCCTCACTGTCCAGTCCTCGCTGCTCAAGAACTCAAGCCCGCACGGCACAAGCCAGTCCAACGCGCCTTGGCTCGACGCGCCACCGGCACCAACAATGCTCCCAACAAGCACCAGCAGTGCCGCCTTGGCCTTGAAACTCTCGCTCTTCGCCAGCTTCCCGAGCCGCTGCAAGCTCCGCTTCAGCTGAACTGGGTCCGGGTCAGGCGCCGAATCGATCGCGCCGGCCAGACACAGCGCCGAGCCGATCTGAGAGTTCAAGTCTTGCTCCGTCACCAGAGCGTCCATCAATGGCTTTAAGAACGACGACGAAAACGCCGGCGTCGTGATCTTGGACGACATGGCGGAAACTGCGTCCACGCAAGCGGATCGGACGACGGAGTCGGGGTCGCGGAGACGGCGGACGACGGTGGAGATCATCTTAGACAAAAAGGGAGCAAGGGCGTCGCCGTGGGAGTTCGACAGCAGGGTGAGGAGCGAAACGCATTGCTTGCGGACGGGTGGCTTGGTGGAAGAGTCGGTGTTGTGAATGCAAATGAGGAAGGTAGCGAAGGAGTCGGGGGCGAGGGTTCGGGCAATGGAGTCGAGCTCGGCGGAGGCCATGGCGAGAGTGTCGCGGTCGGCGAGCTTGTTGAGGCAGGTGATGACCCGGTGCTTCAGATCCGGAGTGGAAGATGCGGCGGTTGGCTGGGGCGAGCTGCCGCAGGAGGCTCGCCGGGAGAGAGACGCCATCGAAGATTGCTGGCGAGGTGTTTGATGTAATGCCGCAGTGAATTGGAAAACTGAGGGAGGAGGTTAGATTGTCGGCATTGGGAATGGGGGGAGATGAAGGGGGAGGCGGTTGACGCGGTGGTAGGTGTGGGTGGGAGAGTGATTTGGCGGCAGAGTTATGGGGGATGTGTCAGTTGGAGTGGTCTCTGGGGTTTTTAAATGTTTGAGAGGGAGGAGCGTCGACTGGACTAAGTACAGAGGCCGTGTACAGTTAACATCTCAGTAACTTCTTTCTTTTTTTCGCTTTTTTCGCGGGGAAAAGAAAAACTACCAAGTTTCTCGCACTGAATTTTTTCCGTACTAGTGTTTAAGCTTTCGATGTTTTAATCGTTAAATTTTTACTTTTATACTTTCTAATTAAAAATTTAACATTTTAAAACATCCGAAATATTTTATAACCGGAGCATGATAAAAAAATACATCTTAGAAAATCTATTGTTTGAATACAATTAATTTTATGATAAATATTTGTTTATTAAATATCCAATTGTTTTAGTGCTTGCTGATTATACTTTCTTAGAAAACGTTTTGATGATTTATGACAATTTGTAAACTTTTATTGTCAAACACTTTCGCAAACATTTTAGGGCTTATTTGGATGTCCTTTTGAAATTACTGAAGGTGTTTGTACAAAAAATGTTTTTGGGTTCCAAAAATACTTGAAGTGTTTTCTACAAGAAGCACTATTTATGTGCTTCTTGACACACCCCGTCCCGAAGGAGGGCATGCTGGCCGTCACGTGAGAGTGACGTAACCATTTGCACAGTACGGAAGCTTTAAGATACAATTTAAATTGATACACCCGAAGGTGAGTCCTAATTTTGTCCAATCTGTCAGAACACCGTCGAATTCCTCGTAGTCACCACACCTTTGTGATTCCTGAACCTGGAGGGGCGCAAAACCAAAATTGAGTGGGTCAGTAAAACAATTCTTTTCCAAATCCAAACATTTCTCAAAACGTTGTAACCCCTCTCCGTAAAACCTGTATACTTTCCCAGAAATGTAAAATATAAATATACATATATATTCTCAAAACTTCATTTTTTACTATCTCAACATTATCTCTTTATCAATCATGCCATGCCATATCATCTCAACATTTCTCATATTAATTATGCCATGCCACATCATCTCAACAGTAATAAGGTATGAATGCATCAACATAATCATATCAGGTGCAAGAAAGTAATCAACCGTAGGCTCTCTAATAGCCCTATACGGTTGAACCTAGAGCTCAAAATCTATCATTATCACTCTACCGGAGTCACCTCTGTGACCCGTCCGGCCTTCTGCACGCAAGTTACGCTCTAGTGCTTCTCATAAATCATCTGTGCACATAATCTAAGGTCACCCACCAGTCGGAATCTCACTAACACTCTCGCGACTGGTCTGTCGTACCCACTCCGCGTGGACTGTACGACTAGCATCTACTTGGATCCAAGGCGAGCGTGCGATGCGGTGAATACTATAAGCACTAAATCATGGTGCAGGATTTGAGCTCAATATATATCATTATCATCATAACAGTAATTAAATACTCATCTGTGCGTCCACCGCACCATTTCATACATATGCATCATAAATCAATTCTTACCTGTGCGTCCACCGCACCAATTCATACATATGCATCATAAATCAATTCTTACCTGTGCGTCCACCGCACCAATTCATACATATGCATCATAAATCAATTCTTACCTGTGCGTCCACCGCACCAATTCATACATATGCATCATAAAACAACATGATTATCCATATAGCATCACCAAACTTCATAAGGACCATAACAAGTCCAGAAAACCATCTTATGATCAACGTTACTCATAATCTTCAATTGATAATAAACAGACTTCAAGTCAATCTTTGAAAATATACAAGCACCTTTGAACTGATCAAATGAGCGTCAATACACCACAATGGATAACGGTTCTCATTCGTTACCCGATTCCATTATCTATAATCAATGCATAGCCTTAAAATCCATTTTCTTCCTCACCAACGAATTGGGGCTCCCCCAAAGCGTTGTACTAGGTTGAATAAAACTTTTATCAACCAACTCTTTCAACTGAATTTCCAATTTTCTTAACTCATCATGAACTGATCTCTATCATAAAATTTGTACCTGGCACCAATTCAATAATGAACCTTATATCTCTGCCAGAAGGCAATCCAGGTATACTTTCAAGGAAGACATCAAGAAATGTCTAACTCTTTCGACATTATTCACACTACTCCAAACAACATCATTTAGTACCACATGAGCTAAGTATTTTTGACAGCCTTTCAAAACAATCTCTTTGCTTTCACAGCATAAATAATGGCTGAACTCACTTCACTTTGCATACTTACAAAAGTAATCTCTGGTCATCCAGATCGATGGAAAGTACTGGTTTCCCATAACATTCCGTCTTGTCACAATTATAACCAACCAATCTAATGGAACAAAATTAACTGATACAATATATACTCTATTACTACTAAGCATTCTGAATAAGTACAATACTAACATAAAATAATCTACTGGGTTGTTTGCTTAACGAATCCACGAATGAGTTATTAATATTACGGTCTGCAGCCCGCAATACTGATAAATCATCGTTGTCTCGATAAGTAGGCAACCACTCTCAAAGATATAACAATACTATTTTGCCACTCAATGCAAAATACATACACTCGTCTCAACCGCATTTAATTACTACTTTCTAGGCAATATCAATCATAATAAAATATATATATATCAGCCGGAGTCAACTAGAATGACTTGTACGGCTGATTCAACAATTATCTCAATAATATGTCGGCCGGATCCACTCCGCGTGGTCGGTACGGCCGAGCCTATAACTCACCAATTTCTCATGTGTCAGTCAAATCCACCTCTCGTGGCCTGTACGGCTGAACATATAACTCATCAAATCTCTCTGTACCCACGGTCAATCCGACCAAACTACTAAGTTAATAAACTCTGCTGAATCGATACTACGATGTCATAGAAAACTGTTGGGTACAACTGATTCTAGGGACGATTCACAATTCTGTGTCCCCTCTGTTCACATAAACACATTCATTAATTTCACACTTCCCAAAGTGTTAATTTTGTACCTGCTGCACAAAGTACATTTCCTTTACTCGAGACACCTTGTCTCAAATATCTGGGATTACCAGTATATCCATCACTTTTATTCTGACCAGCGACATTAAAACCTCAGCTGGAAGAATTAACTCTAGCTTCACTTCTTTCGAAGCTCTGAATCTTTCTATATCCTTGATATGACGAATCATTAACTTTATCGTCTTCTTTTAATTCTCATTCATTTCTTATTCTTCTTTATTCTCGTTGCTCATGTTCTCAGAGTCCTCAAGACTCAACAGCATCTCGTATATTCCTGGTAAGAAGTACAATAGATAGTGGTCACCCAAATTACCACTTCCCTTTTTGTCACCCAGCTTAAAACAACATAACACCTCCACCAAATTAACAACAATATCTGGATGGAACGAGGCAAGTCTGAAAACTTTCTATAATATCCCTCGATCATCACCTTCCTTGTCTCATATTTGTAAACTCTTGTTTACTACCATCAATAAATGCCGGAGGGATAAACTTTTCCTTAAAAAATTTTAAATCTGCTGATTCCTCTGGTGACAACAATTAACATTCCTGTTTCCACCAGGATGCAAATTCATACCCAAAACCAGGTAGTCGTCTCGACCCACCTGTCAGAAGGAAATTTCCTTTGACTTGCATAATCTGAAACATCTTTTCCAATTGGTTAAACCGTCACTCCGCTCCCTCAGGTTCATCATTTCATAAGGTGATTCAAATTCAACTCATAACCCGTCTTAAAATGTCCATTTTGATAATATACTGAATCACCATAATAATAGTTTCCCCCTAAACCGCTATATTAGGGAGACTAAATTCCTCTAACTAAGTGGCTTGCTACGAGGCGGTGTAGTTCTGACAGAATTCACTAGAACTTCTCAAGATGTCCAAGATTGCAACCATGCTCTGATACCAACTGACACACCCCGTCCCGAAGGAGGGCATGCTGGCCGTCACGTGAGAGTGACGTAACCATTTGCACAGTACGGAAGCTTTAAGATACAATTTAAATTGATACACCCGAAGGTGAGTCCTAATTTTGTCCAATCTGTCAGAACACCGTCGAATTCCTCGTAGTCACCACACCTTTGTGATTCCTGAACCTGGAGGGGCGCAAAACCAAAATTGAGTGGGTCAGTAAAACAATTCTTTTCCAAATCCAAACATTTCTCAAAACGTTGTAACCCCTCTCCGTAAAACCTGTATACTTTCCCAGAAATGTAAAATATAAATATACATATATATTCTCAAAACTTCATTTTTTACTATCTCAACATTATCTCTTTATCAATCATGCCATGCCATATCATCTCAACATTTCTCATATTAATTATGCCATGCCACATCATCTCAACAGTAATAAGGTATGAATGCATCAACATAATCATATCAGGTGCAAGAAAGTAATCAACCGTAGGCTCTCTAATAGCCCTATACGGTTGAACCTAGAGCTCAAAATCTATCATTATCACTCTACCGGAGTCACCTCTGTGACCCGTCCGGCCTTCTGCACGCAAGTTACGCTCTAGTGCTTCTCATAAATCATCTGTGCACATAATCTAAGGTCACCCACCAGTCGGAATCTCACTAACACTCTCGCGACTGGTCTGTCGTACCCACTCCGCGTGGACTGTACGACTAGCATCTACTTGGATCCAAGGCGAGCGTGCGATGCGGTGAATACTATAAGCACTAAATCATGGTGCAGGATTTGAGCTCAATATATATCATCATCATCATAACAGTAATTAAATACTCATCTGTGCGTCCACCGCACCATTTCATACATATGCATCATAAATCAATTCTTACCTGTGCGTCCACCGCACCAATTCATACATATGCATCATAAATCAATTCTTACCTGTGCGTCCACCGCACCAATTCATACATATGCATCATAAATCAATTCTTACCTGTGCGTCCACCGCACCAATTCATACATATGCATCATAAATCAATTCTTACATGTGCGTCCACCGCACCAATTCATACATATGCATCATATATTAATTCATGCATGGCATTTCAACTCACATTTCTATATACTTTTCATATCAATTCTATGCATGGTATTTCACTTCCCGTTTTTCCACATAACTCATATGCATTTCATTTTAAACATATTTTCATTTCAATTCAATTTCTGGGAAACGTCAAGTATATATATATACGGAAAACAAAACTGCCCACTCACAGAATACATCGACGTGTCGAAGGTCCCTGAGCCTCCCTTAGTCATGCCCAACGTTCGTACAAGCCTCGCCTATACGAGAAATAACCGAAATAATGTTATTTAACGCATAACCTAATTCTTAGCTAATAACTCCTCAAATATTGCTCAAATTGGGTATATGAATATACCACCGTGACCTACATAACCTCAGGAACATCCCCATATTTTTAAAATAATTTTTGGAGTCCTCACGCGCCCCCACGCGCCTGACGTGGCACGGACCTACGCGCCCCCACGCGCGGCCACGTGTCATGCACACTGACGGCACAGTAAACGGCAGTTAGGGAATATTCCGTCAAATCCTAGTATATTCCGTTAAAAACTAACGGTTTCCGTTAAAACTGACTAACGACGTCAGAATATTCCGTCAAACTTGACGGAATATTCCGTCACCTTCAACCTTCAGCTCCGGCGACCGTCGCCGGCGCCGGAAACTGGGTAATTTTTCAAAACCACTATTCTCCTTCGTTTTTCGTCCAATTTCTTCGCAATTTATACCAAAATGAAGCATTTAACACCTACTATCACGTTGGAAGGTTTTTAAGGTCTAAAAACAACTAGATCATACCTTCCAAAATTCCTCAAATTCGGCCAAACTCGAACCCAACGATCCCGACGTCCATTTTGTTCAAACGAGGCACTCCGAGCCTCCTTAGGACTTCCTAAGACTCGTGGTGATCTTGCTTTAGCCTAAAACACAACCAAAATTAAGTTCGTGAACAGTGTCAATTCACGGGGTGTTTTGAAACTAGGATTTCAGAAATGAAACTTACCTGAAACTTATACCCCCGTGCTCGTGAAGTTCCCAAGATCACAATGGTGATCTTAGATTGGACGTTGGTGTAGGATTATGGTTGTTCTTGGTGTTTGCCGTGTATACGAGAGTAAGAGAGAGGGTGAGAGAGTGTTTCTGAATTGAAGAAAGAGAGAGAGAGAGTGACTAGGGAGAGCTGAGGAAGAGAGAGACAACCTACGGGTTTTGGGGAAGGAATTCAGGAGGTGGGGATCCCACGTGATAATTTCCAAAACCAACATTAAAACTTTAGTATGTAATTGTAACCCTAAGTCTAAGTTTATGTTTCTGACACTAAATAATATTCCAATTAACATAGATTAGGGGATTTAGGTAAAAACCAATAGATAAGTGACGCACCTTAATCCCGTTTAAGGGCGTTTCTGTAATTTCACGTCATCGGAATTAAAATTCCGGGACGGGCTGTGACAATCTCCCCTCCTTATAGAATTTCGTCCCCGAAATTCCAGTCACCAACCATAACATCAAAACTCATAGACTAGTCTCGGATACATATCTCTCCTCCTTTCTTCCGTCTCCCAAGTAGCTTCTTCAGCTGAATGATTTCTCCACAATACTTTTACCAAGCTCACGGTCTTATTCCTCAAAGTCTTATCTTTCCAATCCAGTATAGTCACTGGTTCCTCATCATACGTCAAATCCGGATTAATTTCCAATGGTTGAGGAGGAATCACATGTGAAGGATCTGACACATAATGCCGAAGCATCGGGACATGGAACACATTATGTACCTTAGACAACTCTGGAGGCCATTCAATTCTATAATCAACTTCACCAACCTTTCGATGATCACGCTAAGTCCGATTCATTTAGGATTTAACTTGCCTTCCTTTCCAACCCGAATTATACTTTTCTATGGTGAACACTTCGAAAATAATAAACCATTTACCTTATATACTCGATTAGTGGCATATCTATCTGTTGATCTCTTTTGCCATTCCTGGTTACTTTCAGGTTAACTTACTCACCTGAATATTTTGAGGAGACTCATCCATAGTCTCAAGGTCTACTAAAACTCTTTCTTGATCGAGTATTTCTCTACCCAGAAACATTCCATTCACAAGTCATCAAAAACCGACTCACATGACACATTTCATGATCCTTATGGCGTTACTTCGGAAACTGCACAACCAACATACTTAAGAAACTCAGCAGTTCCGTAAACCAATTCTCTTTTCCATAAAACAAATAAGTAATGTTGCACTGTCTGGGAAAGGTTGTTACTCAACACTGGAGTAAATGTACTAATTTGTTACTTAACAAGTATAACTTCTTCTCGATCTTCCATTCTTAATTTTTCTTCCGTTGGTTTTCAATCCACAAGATGATACTCTTGGCAAACGTGCCAGATATTAATCTTACTGTAGTCTTCTCACCAAGTGCTTCAGCTAGAACAATTCACGATTACCCTGATCGTACAATCATAATCACTAAGTAATTCAATCCACCTTTGTTGCCTCATATCAAAACCCTTCCGAGTAAACAAATATTGGAGACTCTTTTGATTTGTAAAATCTTGCATTCTCACTAAAATATAATGTCTCCATAACTTCACAGCAAGGATGGTAATCGTGACTTCCAAATCACCAGTAGGGTAATTCATCTCATGAGATTCCATTTGTCGTGAAACGTATGCAATCACCCTAACATTTGCATCAACATGCATCCAATACCATTCAAGAAACATCACTAAAAATTTATGATTACCATTATTCTCTGGGAATACCAAAATACGTGCATGAGTGAGGAAATACTTCAGTTGTTGAATCCTTTGCTCACAATTTCCTTCCCACTCATACATAACCTCTTTTCTCAACAGTCTCGTCAATGACAAAGCAATGACTAAAAACTCTTTCACAACCATCCAAAATAGCCTGGTAAGCTAAGAAATTTCGAATCTCAATTACAGCTCGTGGTTGTTCCAATTCCTCAATTTCTGCTATCTTTTAAGGATTCACTTGAATACCTTAAGAATATATAACAAATCTCATAATGCCACCTGATTCATCTAACTTTAGCATTTGCTATTTAGCATACAACCAACGTTCTCTCAATCTTTGCTTCACCGACTTAATACGTTTACATGCTCTGCTCTGGCTCAGAATATGCCAGAATATCTTCAATGACAAATGATAACAATTTATCACGACATTCGTGGAATACTTCATCCAATAACTCATAAAACAACATGATTATCCATATAGCATCACCAAACTTCATAAGGACCATAACAAGTCCAGAAAACCATCTTATGATCAACGTTACTCATAATCTTCAATTGATAATAAACAGACTTCAAGTCAATCTTTGAAAATATACAAGCACCTTTGAACTGATCAAATGAGCGTCAATACACCACAATGGATAACGGTTCTCATTCGTTACCCGATTCCATTATCTATAATCAATGCATAGCCTTAAAATCCATTTTCTTCCTCACCAACGAATTGGGGCTCCCCCAAAGCGTTGTACTAGGTTGAATAAAACTTTTATCAACCAACTCTTTCAACTGAATTTCCAATTTTCTTAACTCATCATGAACTGATCTCTATCATAAAATTTGTACCTGGCACCAATTCAATAATGAACCTTATATCTCTGCCAGAAGGCAATCCAGGTATACTTTCAAGGAAGACATCAAGAAATGTCTAACTCTTTCGACATTATTCACACTACTCCAAACAACATCATTTAGTACCACATGAGCTAAGTATTTTTGACAGCCTTTCAAAACAATCTCTTTGCTTTCACAGCATAAATAATGGCTGAACTCACTTCACTTTGCATACTTACAAAAGTAATCTCTGGTCATCCAGATCGATGGAAAGTACTGGTTTCCCATAACATTCCGTCTTGTCACAATTATAACCAACCAATCTAATGGAACAAAATTAACTGATACAATATATACTCTATTACTACTAAGCATTCTGAATAAGTACAATACTAACATAAAATAATCTACTGGGTTGTTTGCTTAACGAATCCACGAATGAGTTATTAATATTACGGTCTGCAGCCCGCAATACTGATAAATCATCGTTGTCTCGATAAGTAGGCAACCACTCTCAAAGATATAACAATACTATTTTGCCACTCAATGCAAAATACATACACTCGTCTCAACCGCATTTAATTACTACTTTCTAGGCAATATCAATCATAATAAAATATATATATATCAGCCGGAGTCAACTAGAATGACTTGTACGGCTGATTCAACAATTATCTCAATAATATGTCGGCCGGATCCACTCCGCGTGGTCGGTACGGCCGAGCCTATAACTCACCAATTTCTCATGTGTCAGTCAAATCCACCTCTCGTGGCCTGTACGGCTGAACATATAACTCATCAAATCTCTCTGTACCCACGGTCAATCCGACCAAACTACTAAGTTAATAAACTCTGCTGAATCGATACTACGATGTCATAGAAAACTGTTGGGTACAACTGATTCTAGGGACGATTCACAATTCTGTGTCCCCTCTGTTCACATAAACACATTCATTAATTTCACACTTCCCAAAGTGTTAATTTTGTACCTGCTGCACAAAGTACATTTCCTTTACTCGAGACACCTTGTCTCAAATATCTGGGATTACCAGTATATCCATCACTTTTATTCTGACCAGCGACATTAAAACCTCAGCTGGAAGAATTAACTCTAGCTTCACTTCTTTCGAAGCTCTGAATCTTTCTATATCCTTGATATGACGAATCATTAACTTTATCGTCTTCTTTTAATTCTCATTCATTTCTTATTCTTCTTTATTCTCGTTGCTCATGTTCTCAGAGTCCTCAAGACTCAACAGCATCTCGTATATTCCTGGTAAGAAGTACAATGGATAGTGGTCACCCAAATTACCACTTCCCTTTTTGTCACCCAGCTTAAAACAACATAACACCTCCACCAAATTAACAACAATATCTGGATGGAACGAGGCAAGTCTGAAAACTTTCTATAATATCCCTCGATCATCACCTTCCTTGTCTCATATTTGTAAACTCTTGTTTACTACCATCAATAAATGCCGGAGGGATAAACTTTTCCTTAAAAAATTTTAAATCTGCTGATTCCTCTGGTGACAACAATTAACATTCCTGTTTCCACCAGGATGCAAATTCATACCCAAAACCAGGTAGTCGTCTCGACCCACCTGTCAGAAGGAAATTTCCTTTGACTTGCATAATCTGAAACATCTTTTCCAATTGGTTAAACCGTCACTCCGCTCCCTCAGGTTCATCATTTCATAAGGTGATTCAAATTCAACTCATAACCCGTCTTAAAATGTCCATTTTGATAATATACTGAATCACCATAATAATAGTTTCCCCCTAAACCGCTATATTAGGGAGACTAAATTCCTCTAACTAAGTGGCTTGCTACGAGGCGGTGTAGTTCTGACAGAATTCACTAGAACTTCTCAAGATGTCCAAGATTGCAACCATGCTCTGATACCAACTGACACACCCCGTCCCGAAGGAGGGCATGCTGGCCGTCACGTGAGAGTGACGTAACCATTTGCACAGTACGGAAGCTTTAAGATACAATTTAAATTGATACACCCGAAGGTGAGTCCTAATTTTGTCCAATCTGTCAGAACACCGTCGAATTCCTCGTAGTCACCACACCTTTGTGATTCCTGAACCTGGAGGGGCGCAAAACCAAAATTGAGTGGGTCAGTAAAACAATTCTTTTCCAAATCCAAACATTTCTCAAAACGTTGTAACCCCTCTCCGTAAAACCTGTATACTTTCCCAGAAATGTAAAATATAAATATACATATATATTCTCAAAACTTCATTTTTTACTATCTCAACATTATCTCTTTATCAATCATGCCATGCCATATCATCTCAACATTTCTCATATTAATTATGCCATGCCACATCATCTCAACAGTAATAAGGTATGAATGCATCAACATAATCATATCAGGTGCAAGAAAGTAATCAACCGTAGGCTCTCTAATAGCCCTATACGGTTGAACCTAGAGCTCAAAATCTATCATTATCACTCTACCGGAGTCACCTCTGTGACCCGTCCGGCCTTCTGCACGCAAGTTACGCTCTAGTGCTTCTCATAAATCATCTGTGCACATAATCTAAGGTCACCCACCAGTCGGAATCTCACTAACACTCTCGCGACTGGTCTGTCGTACCCACTCCGCGTGGACTGTACGACTAGCATCTACTTGGATCCAAGGCGAGCGTGCGATGCGGTGAATACTATAAGCACTAAATCATGGTGCAGGATTTGAGCTCAATATATATCATCATCATCATAACAGTAATTAAATACTCATCTGTGCGTCCACCGCACCATTTCATACATATGCATCATAAATCAATTCTTACCTGTGCGTCCACCGCACCAATTCATACATATGCATCATAAATCAATTCTTACCTGTGCGTCCACCGCACCAATTCATACATATGCATCATAAATCAATTCTTACCTGTGCGTCCACCGCACCAATTCATACATATGCATCATAAATCAATTCTTACATGTGCGTCCACCGCACCAATTCATACATATGCATCATATATTAATTCATGCATGGCATTTCAACTCACATTTCTATATACTTTTCATATCAATTCTATGCATGGTATTTCACTTCCCGTTTTTCCACATAACTCATATGCATTTCATTTTAAACATATTTTCATTTCAATTCAATTTCTGGGAAACGTCAAGTATATATATATACGGAAAACAAAACTGCCCACTCACAGAATACATCGACGTGTCGAAGGTCCCTGAGCCTCCCTTAGTCATGCCCAACGTTCGTACAAGCCTCGCCTATACGAGAAATAACCGAAATAATGTTATTTAACGCATAACCTAATTCTTAGCTAATAACTCCTCAAATATTGCTCAAATTGGGTATATGAATATACCACCGTGACCTACATAACCTCAGGAACATCCCCATATTTTTAAAATAATTTTTGGAGTCCTCACGCGCCCCCACGCGCCTGACGTGGCACGGACCTACGCGCCCCCACGCGCGGCCACGTGTCATGCACACTGACGGCACAGTAAACGGCAGTTAGGGAATATTCCGTCAAATCCTAGTATATTCCGTTAAAAACTAACGGTTTCCGTTAAAACTGACTAACGACGTCAGAATATTCCGTCAAACTTGACGGAATATTCCGTCACCTTCAACCTTCAGCTCCGGCGACCGTCGCCGGCGCCGGAAACTGGGTAATTTTTCAAAACCACTATTCTCCTTCGTTTTTCGTCCAATTTCTTCGCAATTTATACCAAAATGAAGCATTTAACACCTACTATCACGTTGGAAGGTTTTTAAGGTCTAAAAACAACTAGATCATACCTTCCAAAATTCCTCAAATTCGGCCAAACTCGAACCCAACGATCCCGACGTCCATTTTGTTCAAACGAGGCACTCCGAGCCTCCTTAGGACTTCCTAAGACTCGTGGTGATCTTGCTTTAGCCTAAAACACAACCAAAATTAAGTTCGTGAACAGTGTCAATTCACGGGGTGTTTTGAAACTAGGATTTCAGAAATGAAACTTACCTGAAACTTATACCCCCGTGCTCGTGAAGTTCCCAAGATCACAATGGTGATCTTAGATTGGACGTTGGTGTAGGATTATGGTTGTTCTTGGTGTTTGCCGTGTATACGAGAGTAAGAGAGAGGGTGAGAGAGTGTTTCTGAATTGAAGAAAGAGAGAGAGAGAGTGACTAGGGAGAGCTGAGGAAGAGAGAGACAACCTACGGGTTTTGGGGAAGGAATTCAGGAGGTGGGGATCCCACGTGATAATTTCCAAAACCAACATTAAAACTTTAGTATGTAATTGTAACCCTAAGTCTAAGTTTATGTTTCTGACACTAAATAATATTCCAATTAACATAGATTAGGGGATTTAGGTAAAAACCAATAGATAAGTGACGCACCTTAATCCCGTTTAAGGGCGTTTCTGTAATTTCACGTCATCGGAATTAAAATTCCGGGACGGGCTGTGACACTTCTTCTATGAAGCACTTTAAGTGTTTTTTTTCCAGGATTTACTTACATTTTCACTAAAGATAGGTTCTAGAAACATTTTTACCAAAAGCAATTTCAGTAATTTTAAAAGCACATTCAAAAGAGCTCTTAATTGTCATAAAACGTTTTTAATCCTCATAAAAGTAAGTCTCAAACATGCCTAGCGTATTAAGTCTCAAACATGCCTAGCGTATTTAACGTTTACAAAAATAAGTCTCAAACATATTTAAATAATAAACGGTCAATACGTCATTGTTAAAATTTGAAATTTTCTTTGAGGGTGCCTTTAGATGCGGTTCCTACTTATCAACGTTTTTTTTACTGAAACCTTGTTGGTTTTCAGTTTTTGAATGAAATCCCTGAAATTAATGCAATAATACATTTCTACGTAGGTTATTATAATTTTAAATAAAAATTTGATATTTGTAGTTACTTATATTAATGAGATTTTGAATAAAAATCAAGATTTGTGGAATTAAAAATACTAAAAAATAAATTATACTTATATAAAAAAGTATAATTTATCTTAATGACATGATTTGTCATTAAGATAAATTGTATTTAAATAAAACTCATGATTTGTCATTACTTATACTAATGACATTTTACATAAAAAATTAGAAATTTTATACGGTACATTTTACATACAAAGAGGTGGTACATTTTTTACAAAAAAGGTGGTAAGTTTTATATTAAAAAAATGGGTACATTTTATATTAAAAAAAAAACAATGGGTACATTTCAGATTAAAAAAATTTAACAGGTCTTACATTAGAAAACAGGTAAATTTTACATAAAAAAAAGGGTACTTACAAAAAAAAAGGGGTATATTTTACATATAACAAAGTGGTACATTTTAAAGACAAATGAGTACATTATTAGTAAACTATTGGTGCAAATAAAAGGTTAAAAAAATTAGTACAAATAAAAGTTTAAAAAATATGGACCCAAAAATAAATTAATATACGGGTACAAACTAAAACAAAAAAGAAAATTGGTACAATTTAAAAAAAGGGTAGCAAATTAAAAATAAAAATATAAGATGCAAAATTTAGCCATAAATATATATTATATCAAATGTAACTTTTCTAACCCTAAATGAATATATTTAGAAATAAAATTTAATTATCTTGACATGTAAAATATTTTATTATTGAAATCATTAATAACGTTTATTAAAACCGAGGGACCTTGATGAAAAATTGAGGCTTAAATGTTAAAATGGTCTCTGTGGTTTTAGTAATTGGGTCAATTTAGTCCCTGTGTTTTCAATTGGGCCAATCTGGTCCTTGTGTTTATCTTCGTTAGCCAATTAATGACATTTCCATCTAATTTTTGTAAAAAAAAAATTAATAATATTATTATTATTATAAACTTATTTATAAAATTATAATTTATTTGATTTAAAATATTTAAAATGAAATAAAATTAAAAATTAAAAGAAAAATTATTCTCCTCCCAACTCTCCGACCTCCTCCCTAACATTATCCCCTATTTTCTATGTCACAACCTTAATCATTTTTCAGATTGGAAGTTTTATTTCTTATATGTGTTATTTCTCATCAATTTGCATTTTTCTGTAAAGAGATAGGGTAATTATTTGTCATATGGTTTTTCTTATGAATTTTTTAAAAGATATTAAATGAAATCTCCTTAATTGGCTAATAGAGATAAACACAATGACTAAATTAGTCAAATCGAAAACACAGAGACTAAATTGGCCATATGGCTATAACACATGGACCATTTTGACATTTAAGACAAAAATTGAAAAGGAATAAGGTTTCAATCAATGGAGTTGAAAAAAGTTCTTTTATAAAGAACTATGTTATCGATTTAGTTTCGAAGTATAAATACAATGTCGATGCATTGTTCACTTAATTGGTTTATGACTTCTGTTATACATTGATAAATCCTCTCCTCATTTGTCACGTACTCTCAGCAATCTCAAAGTGAATGTTATTCTGGATGAAAAGAAAACAAAATGCTACTAGAATTCGCTTTCTAGCTCGTGCTACAGTTAAATAAAGGCAAAAGTCTTGAGATTTAAGCCCTTTTGAGTGCCGCTGCGATTGCAACACTTCCAAGTTACCAAACCAACTATCCCCTTGGGCTAATTATAAAATATAATCATAATTTTATTGTTAGTGAGAATGAATTAAAGTATTTTTGTAGTTAATTAAAATACAATTTAAACAATATAAAATTCTTCTGTTGTCTGTTGAGGCTTTTCTTGAATAATAATTGAACCCTTGTAAAATTTATATTTCTCAGTTTTTATTGTAATTAATTTGTAATTTTGGCCAATGCACATGCATAGAAGCATAGAAATTCAGATGGCACATAAGAAGCCATACACAAAACAAATTAGGTTACTTAATAGCAGGCCACGTTGCCAAGAGCCAATCAGCTCCTAATGATGGGAAGGTTTACAACTTAATTAAGGGTTGAGCAGTCCAATTATTGTTTAATATCCAAAACATGTATAATTAATAGGACACTTTGGATGCGGTCCCTAGCTATCAATATTCTTTGATTGAAACCTTGTTAGTCTTAGTTTTTAGTTTTTGATTGAGGTCCTTGACATTAATGTAATAATGTAAGTTACTATATTTTTTAAATTAAAAATTAAAAATTGAAATTTGTAATTGTTTATATTAATGAGATTTTGAATAAAACCCATAATTTATGGGATTAAAAATAATAAAATATAAATTATACTCTCTATTATATTGTGTGTGTATATACATATATGTATGGGTACATTAACCAAAATTAACAAAAAAAGTTATTGTACCAAAACATGGATACATTCTTAAATCAACGAAAAAGAATGTACCCATATAAGTTTAAACATGGATTAAAAAATTTGAATGGATTTTATATTCAAAAAGGGTACATTTTACATATAACAAATTGATATATTTGAGAATGGGTACATTTAAGATTAAAAAAATTGAAAAATTATATGAATGGGTACATTTAAGATTAAAAAATTGAGAATCTTTTTATATATAAAAAAAAACTAATAGGTACAAACTTAATTTAATTTAATTTTTTATTATTTTGGAAATGTTTGAATTGAAAATTAATTAGAAGTTTAATAGAGGTGTGAGTATTAAACCCTAAATTAATTACTAATTTTTATATTAAAAATTATATAATAAACATGTAAATTCATTATAACATTAATGCTAGGGACTTGAATCAAATTTGAGAACTAATAAGGTCTTAGTCAATAAACAATAAAAACTAGGGACCGGATACTAATTTTTCCATAATTAATTAATATGCATGTTAGGCAATGTGCTATGCATGAAGGTTGGGAATATATATACACGTACGACCACCACACATATATTCCACAAGTAATTACGTCACCCAAGGAGATCGATCGAGCATCTAACCACAGTGCAGATTCCGCGGGTAAAAGAATGATTCGAAAGGAGAAAGAGAAAACCCTAGTTTCTAAAGGCTACAAGGGCATGTGATCGCAAGAGGAAGAAGATCTATGATCATGGGTACATATCTACTTTCGCGTCTTGCAGTAATAATGTAACAAAATCTATAAAAAAAAATTGCTTGTAACGTTGTATAATTGACATGAAACATCACATGCAGTAATATTGTACTTATGCTCCGTAAATTACTTTTTCAAAACAAGGGTAATCGTGCGACACGATGCTTGGAGTATTCGATTAACCAAATCTAGCAAGACTGTCTCTTCTAGCTAAAGCAGAAAAATTAGGTTGGATTCGGGTCGAGATGCGGACGATGCTTTTTTTTTACTTCATATTTACTTGATGTGCTAGTCGAGATTAGAACCCACTACCCCGTTTGATTCAGCTTTTGTCATCGGGGCTGTTCATTTGCTCCCTGTGAAAGAATAAACCCTAAACCTAATGCTAATCAGTGATATGCTAATGGAGTCCATTTAGCTGGGCCAGTAGGGTCGTTGAAAGTCGACCCTTTATCTATCCCTCCCGGACAAGGATCCTCTCTGGATCCTTTTGTGGAGATTCGAAGATTAATTAATTATATTCGTTTATCGTACATCGTATGATCAGTTTTCGTTAAGTACTATTTATATTTAATTTTAAATTAAAATTTTAAAATAATTTCAAACCGCACGATATATGATAAATGGACACGATTGATTGATTATCTGGATCCTCGCAAAATAAATCAAGGAGAGGATCCTATGCCATCTCTCCCTACCAACCCTAGTAGCTAGGGTTAATACATGCTATGCCACAATGTTACAGAATCTGAATATACTTTTTAACTGAGAGACAGAAAGGGCTCCAAGTTGGTCTGTTGGTGTAAAAGAAAGAAAGAAAAGGCCCCGTGATTTAAGTTCAAATGAATGAGAATAATAATGAAAAGAATGAAGAGAAAATTTTATGTGTTTACGAAATGCATACATTTTGAAGAAAGTTTAAGATTTTACTATAAATTAATTGGTAATATGGAGCGTAATTTAACTTACTTATAAATTCATGCAAGGTTCATCCTCTTATCAATGAAAAATTCATTATCAACACGCTCCCTCACGTGTGGCGAATTTACAAATTTAACGCGTGGACAACACAAACGGGATGATGTGAAACAAGTGTGTATGTTAGGCTTCACACATGGGACAAATTGTGACGAAGAAAGTTAAACTTTCACCATAAAACCATTTGGCATTATGAGGAGTAGCCAAACTTACTTGTAAGCCTATGCAAGTTCTATTTCTCATCAATGTGAAATTCTTTCTCAACACATGTCTCGTGGTGTATCATTCTAGTATTGTAATATAAGTGAGCGATATGGTAGATTAATAATTTTATTTTTTAGAATATATTGATAAAAAGCAAATACACATTATCATAATTTGAGTTAAATAGTAACATCACAACAATGTTGAAAAATATATCGTGATAGAAACGGGGAGAAAATTCAAATTATACTGGCATACACCATAAATAGGATATATAGCCCTAATTTGAAGGAAATATATATGTTGGGACACTAAATAAGTTTGGATTCATGTGACATGTTTATTTTTTTTTTCAATCGGTTTGGCACTATCCGGCAGTGTGCTGTTGCTTTCGCACTTGTATAGTTCTGTTGAGATCACACAAGTGAAATTATATATCCTTCTTTCTATTTGAAATTCAGAAAAATGAAGTTCTAGTTGCAAATGTTTAGTTTTAAGGGTCGTAAAAAATGTGGCAGTATATGGATTATATCTTACAAAATAAGATTAATTATTAAATTTAAATGTATAGTATAAAGCCAATAGCTGAGCATGGTGTTTGGAATATTATCAGTTTTAGTTTTTGCTTTTGCATAACATAACAGTCTGCATCTGCAAAAGTAGAGTCAGTACACATTAGCACTAATGTATGGTGCAGCGATGTTAACTTTTTTTTTTTTTTGGTAATCGCGATGTTAACTTTTGGAATGTAATTTGCTTAAATTATTCATGCCCCATTTGATGGCGTAGAAGGTGGGAACAGTAGAGATCGGGCTTAGACAACTAAACACACCCAATTATTATATTGGCTTAAGAAATGGGAACTTTAACGAAAAGCACCCGGTACTGTTCACTTTAACGAAAAACCACATTTTTACACTAAAAAGTCAATCCTGGTACTATTCATTTTACCCTTTATTTTGTCCTTATCATTAAAACTCAAAGTTTTCAAGCCCTTTTCATTAGTTTTTCTTTAAGAAATATGCATGCTTAGACTTGTATTATATTTATATATGGGGAGCGGATATGTCATATTACTTCTTTTTATTCAGATTTTGGCACACGTTATATGGGGTTTATTTCATAATGTATTTCCACGTTACGAATCGTTTTATTTTTTAGAATATCATTTATAGACAATCCTTGTGAAAAATTAGACGAATAAAAAATCATTAAGATATTCATTTATAGTATAAAAATAGACAAATGTGTTTTTACAAAGAAATCCTAAATTATTAATTCAATGGTCATATGATTTCAAATTTTGGTGATTTATGGGAGGCATGATCTTTGATGGAATACCTAAAAGATAGATGGTTCAAACCATTAATATACATTATGAAGTTGGCTCTACAAAACTTGTGAAAAAAATATGGTGCCACGCATTCGTCCCCATATATAATATATGTATATATTTGTGTGTATTTTGTTAAGTCAATAAAAATACTTAAATCAGGTAACACACACATATGTATGCGATATTTGTTTTAAGTACAAACAATATAAAAACTAGGATGGGGACTCAAACTCAGAACATCGAGTACAAGAATGCCTCTTTACATGAGAGTCGATATTTTATTTGTCAACTAAGTACGTTCACTCTTCAATGTCTTTATATATAGCACGGGAATATTATAATCATAAAGGACATGAAAGTAATACATGAAGGATCTACGTTATATGTTTTGTTTCTAGCTACGATCCAGCGAGAAGGATAAGATTGAGGAGGATGTGCATGCATGTGACATTACCTGTCCTTTCCGAATCGAACCAGAAACTCTCTTTGTAAATTAGTGAAAGTCTGATGATGCGTACATTTTAATTGAAACTATGTATAATTAGAGGTTACAGAAAATTAGAAGGGATATTTGCTTGGTTTGCTCCAAACCCATGCTTGATTTATTTGCACGAAAGGGTTTGTGACCCTTTTTGTGCTTAAGATTGGATCGAATTGGACAACATAAAATTCAAGTTATGTTTCGGATTTAGTAATTCATAGAGGATTAGAGACTTGTTTCTTATAATCTTACCTTTTTATATGAAGACTAAAAGCTTAAGCAATTAGCAATCCATTTTTAACATTCAAGTTTCTTTTTACCTTTTTAAACATAACTTAAACATAGTGATTAGGATATACAATTCAATTATGAGCACCAAACAAGTTAAAGAGACGTATACCAGTTTAATGCATCAGATGACATAGTTGACCAAAAAAGGGTAGATCTTGAGACCAATACTAATATAATTGCCTTAACTTTAACAAATTTTGACTAATACTGTCGTTATTTTAGGACATGTGAGCTCCTGTTTCATATGAATCCTAAGATATATCTTATGGTAGACTAAGCTATTAACTGAAATAATCCATGTTACACTGAAGCACAATTATTTCGCAAAATCATTAAATTTAAAAAAAAAAATCCCACGTGACACTTTCCGTCTTCTTCCCCTACTGTCTTTCTTCTCCATGCATATCCTTGTCCTCTCTCCATCTCTCTCTCGATTGTTCACTCCCCTTCTCTCCTCTTGTGTTATTTATTTCTTTTCGCATATGAGAAAATGAGAGGGTCAGTTTCAAAATTTTTACCGTCGTCATCGAAAAATTTCATATAAAAAAAGGTTCACACGTTCAAGAAGAAGGGAATCCCAATTTTCGAAACCACACAATCTCAAAAAAAAAAAAATAAATAAAATTGTGCTTTGTTATTAACTGAGTTTGAATATTATTGATAAGAGTTTGGATGAAATTGGATGTGTAAAGTTATTAGGGTTTTATGCAATTGGATTTGTTGGGTTTAGTTTAGATATTCGATGAGGGGACTAAATTTTGCAGATGGAAGGGATTCAATATGACGTGAAACTTTCTTCTTCTTTTTTTATTTTTTCTTTGTTTTATCAATTAGTATTTTATTTTCGTATAAGAGAAATTATTTAAGTTGATAACTTAGAGCTCGTTTGGATGTGCTTTTAAAATGACTGAAAGCGCTTTTAGAGAAAATATTTTTGAGTTCTAAAAGCACTTTAAGTGCTTTCTACAAGAAGCACCAGTTATGTGCTTCTCACATGAAGCACTTTAAGTGCTTTTCCAGAATTTACTAACATTTTTACCAAGGATAGTTTTCAAAAGTATTTTCACCAAAAGCGCTTTCAGTTATTTTAAAAACATATCCAAATGAGCTCTTAATTTACCACAAAATTAATCTGAAAATTATTATGAAAAAATGTAAGATCCCACATCGCCCAGGGGTGAGGATCTTGTAAGCCTTATATGTATATTCTTATATCTACCTAGCACGAGGCCTTTTGGGAACTCATTGGCTTCGGGTTCTATCTTAACTCTGAAGTTAAGCGAGTTCGCGCGAGAGCAATCCCATGATGGGTGACCCACTAGGAAGTTCTTGTGTGAGTTCCCAGAAACAAAACTATGAGGGCGTGGTTGGGATCTAAAGCGGACAATATCGTGTTACGGCGGAGTCAAGCCCGAGATATGGTGGGGGCCTGGACGGGAATGTGACAATTTGGTATCAGAGTCAATCTCTGGCCGGAAGTGTGCCGACGAGGACGTCGGGCCCCTAAGGGGGGTGGATTGTAAGATCCCACATCGCCCAGGGGTGAGGATCATGTAAGCCTTATATATATATTCTCATATCTACCTAGCATGAGGTCTTTTAGGAACTCACTGACTTCAGGTTTTATCGAAACTCCGAAGTTAAGCGAGTTTGCTCAAGAGCAATCCCATTATGGGTGATCCACTGGGAAGTTTTCGTGTGAGTTCTCAAAAACAAAACCGTGAAGGCGTGGTCGAAGCTCAAAACGGACAATATCGTGCTACAGCAGAATCGAACCCGAAATGTGATGGGGCCTGGGCAGGATGTGACAAAAAAAATCTCACGGATCCTCAAAATAGAGAATATTGGTGCCATTATTTAAGGGTGCAGCCTGTAACTTTAATTAGTTGGGCCATTATTTAAGAATATTGGTGCTGAATCACGATTTATGTTGTCATTTTAAGTTGCTGTCATTTGGACTTTTTATGTCCTAATAAAATTCCAAACGATGAATAATGTTCCAAAATCTAATCAGATGCAAGGTCCACTAGCTGTTGATTCGAAATACCTGTGGATTTTAAAATATCTTTATGTGCAGCTTTGTCTATTGCTCATTAGCTAAGGAAAAAAAAAACTTGGAAACCTTGAATCTTAAATAACTTGGAACTAGTTACACGTACTATCTTCAGATAGTAGGTGATATATTATTAGTAAAAGATGATTTAGCTCAATAAATACGAGCTCTTGTACTTCTAGTTTATTGAGATATATGTATTTAATTTTATTCCATTTGTCAATTTAATTAGAAAAAATTTGACACTGAATCATCTTATTAGTCGAACAAAAATGGATGAGTAAAAGGCATCATTAGCCACTATATATAAATAATTACAAATTAAAAGAACTGATACTAGTCATTAACATTAGTTATACATAATGAGTTGGGTGAAAAACCTATTAGTGACTAATAAATATCAGCGGACTAATAGCATCGTTAAGAACTTTTATATTCATTTTACAAAATCTCCATGACAAATACTTGATGAGCATGGATATATGCAAACATGTGTGTGTGTGTGTATACAATATACAATATATATATATATATATATATATATATATATATATATATATATATATGGGGACAAAGAAAGGAGATAGATAAGATCATAAGAAGTAGCCAACTAGGCTAGCTTGAGAGAGAGAGAGAGAGAGAGAGAGAGAGAGAGAGAGAGAGAGGAGATGGAGAGATCAACGATCGAACTAAAATGTAAGTGGATATATTGGATATTGGACGCCTGTGCATGGACTGCATGGTGTGGTGTGTGGTCCATGCATGCATGCTGTGCATGCAAGGGGCAGTAGCGGCCATATTGTTTGGCTGAGAGGTGAGGCAGACCCCATCTGAGAGAGAACCATTGTCCTTGGATGATAACTTGGGATTGCTCGGCGGCCCTTCACATGGGCTGGCAGGCCAAAATATAGACCAAGACCATCGATATCGACTTTTCTTCCAATCTATTAATCCATCCATCGCATGTCGTTTCTTCCATTCCATGTGTTTTGTGTTTTCCTTGTCACAGACGACAATCTCATATGCAGCGGGAATTTTGTACGAACTAGAATGATAGGCCAAGTCGATTGAACAGTTTATATGGACCATATATGTTTATTTTCTTGTTTGGCTTGATTGGTATTTAGGAATTAGGAGGCATCAGATCATATAGGGCAATGCTTCGCCACAAAAACATTCTCCACTTTGTTGTCACAATATACACACATACATACATATATATATATATACATATATACGTACATATAAGGGAAGGGTTTATAACCACATCAAGTACGTGTGGAAATGCGGTAGAATTTCATGTCAAGTTTGCTCCCTTATCCAAGTGTTCGAACCACAAATGACAAAAATACTAGTGATTAATTCCTTATTGAAAGCTTTGGAATCGGATGTGTGTCATTTGGCTATGGCCAAGAATGAGCCAAATGCTCTTAGCTTTTTAGGGAGGATTAGTCCTATCATTCTTAGTGTGGGAGCTTTTTAGGGAGGATTAGTCCTATCATTCTTAGTGTGGGGTACCTCAAACAGTATAAGACATTGTCAAGCATAGTATAGGACGAAAATAAGTCATTGTGAAACATATTATAGGACGAATACTTGATTTATTATAATTTCAGCTGAATCAATAATAACACACTTGGGAGTTTGATTTCACATGTTAGCTAAATTTATACAATTGATCAAATAATTGTGCCATATTAAAATTAGGACTTCACGAAAGCGAAAGCTGTGCATGGACGTCCACTATTGACTTAAAAGACTTGAGGGTCTTGCCTCCCTATGATTAGGAATCGGAACAATATGTTAATAATTCCACATGGAGGATGAAACACAAGGACAACAATCATCCACTGATTTTGGCTGCATATCTAACAGCATTTAAAAAAAAAAAATGTCAAAATGTTCAAATCAATACTAACAGTCAAAAAACATAACAACAATGCTTTCCAAGTTTAATCTAATATGAATGACATGGTTTTCTACCCCTCACTCTTGCAATTGCTGCCAAAATTGACGGCAGCTTCAAATAATTTATTTTAATTGATTATTAAATACATTTTATTATTATTATTATTATTTATTTAATAAATTTATTATAATAAATAAATAATAAAATAATAGCTCAATTTGACATGTCGGATGAAAAACAAAACTTTGAAAGATGTCAAAGTGCCACATAGGCTATTAAATTTAAATTTTATGCTTAAATTGACATCTTATTTGGAAATATTCTAATCAGCGAACGTTCTTAATTCATTAATATTTTTTTTTCGAAAAAAAATCAGTTGGACTGCGAAGACTTGTTGGACTTGTTCCGTATGCCATGGAGTTAAAGCCTATAGGTACTGCCCATAAGAAAAAAAGAAAACTAATGAAAAGGGTTTGAAAACTTTGAGTTTTAATGATAAGGACAAAATAAAGGGTAAAGTGAATAGTACCAGGATTGACTTTTTAATGTAAAAATGTGGTTTTTCGTTAAAGTAAACAGTACCGGGTGCTTTTCGTTAAAGTTTCCTAAGAAAAATGGGGCTTCTCACTGTGCGAAGAGTCCAAAATATGGGCTAGGCTTCTTAACTATCTGAATGCGGAATGTAGCTGTATAGCCCAGCCTACAATGAACTTAGACAAAACGCGTATCACCTTTGCTCTCGAGATTATTTGTTTGAATCACCTTTGCGCTCAAGATTATGAAAAGTTGAAAACTCTTATTGCTCGTTTGAATGTGTTTTTAAAATAATTAAAAATATTTTTTATGAAAATGTTTTTAAAATCAATTCTTAGTAAAAATCCAAATGAATTCTGAAAAAACATACTTACAACGTCCTTTGCAATGAAAAGAGATTACAACAGCACATCATGGTCTCAGCGTGTTGAAACTATTATTGTTGAGTTGTATCAATCAAATACATACTTACAACGTCATTAAGGAAAAATTTACTTATTTCGAATGAGTATCGAAATAAATTCGATTATGTCTTCCCTTGCATTTACAATCACATACATAGAAAAAACAAGTATATTTCCACATTGCAATATGTAATCTTGTACTTTAAAAAAAAAAATCATAAATTAGATTCATTAAAAAGCAGTTGATCCGTATACTCATTCTAATATTGACTTCTCGATTCCAAATAAATAAACATATAAAGAATGGGTTTCAAAGTCCATTGGGCCTCTTGGTTAATCCATGACTTTCTTATTGGGCTTTATCCAATTGCCCAATTTGGGCCTTCTTTTCAGTGTCAGATTTGGACCAAGACAGCAAGTCTTACTTCACATGCCAATAGTCAACTGCGTAGTTGAGTTCGGTTTGGATCCTAGGACCCTGTTTGGATGCCATAGCTTCCGCTTAAAACCAAAGCGTCACAACTTGAGCTCAGCCAGCCCATCTCAGTTTTCAAAAGTCAAATTGCAGTCACGTCATTATCTATCTTTTTTTCTTCATCTACATCAATATGTATTCCAATGGTTGATATATTCGGAAATATTTGGATCTACGCTTATTTTCTACTTCCAAAAGCATTTCATCATTTACTGCACCCCACTTTAAACTAATTTAAATTGAGAACTACATCCACTTTTACGAGTACACGTGGTAAAAATCCCTTATGGTAATGTCATCACTTAGCTAAAATACTATGGGAAGGAGAATCCATTAAATTTAAACACGGTCAAATGGCAAAAACAAGTCCACGTTTCTTCCATAGTGAGAATTCTAATTTATTGTTACTTTTAGAACACAATCAAATAAAAGCCAGCAAAAGACAATAAAACAACTTGATAAGCATGTAAGCGCGTGCAGAGAGACTAGTCATTTTGTGATTTCCAACACGTATAATGAAAACAGACAATTTCAAGTCAGAGCAAAAAAAAAAAAAAAAAAAAAAAAAAGAGAATCCAAATATGACAAACAAATAAAAGCCAGCAAAGGACGATAAAATCACTTGATACGCGCTTAAGCGCGCGCTCAGAGATTAGTCATTGAACAATTTCCAACACGTGTAACAAAAACGGACAATTTCAAGGCTAAGCTAAAAAAACAAAATAAAAATTGATTACAAAGCTATATTACATTATTAGTCTCTCACAATCAATTTGTTAGACGCAATATCATGATCAAAAATCATGATCTAGAAAAAACCCACTTCCATTTGCTACAACCACTCACAGGTTCACACCAAACCAGCAGCACCCATAAATCAAAATCTATCAAAAATTAAAATTAAAAAAAAAAAAAAATTCTGCGGCCTTTGCCCAAACCCTAAATCCCCAAAAAGCAAAGCATGCCCAAAATCAATTCAAAATCCCTTTGACGCATTTACCCCCAACACCTCCACTCAATCACTCAAATTGCCACTACCCCTTTGCGATTAGTCCATGCTTTGAGTAGTTAATCACCTCCTAATCGATACCCAAATCCCTAATTTTTCATGACGTGGAAGAGAGTTAACCGCCTAAAGCCGGTAAAACCATCCCTAATGTGACCGGAAAATTAACCCCAATGTTTTTTCCTTGTCTCTGTAGGAGGAGAGAGCGGCGTTTATATTTATATCCCTAATATTATATAAACCACATTTTCTTAAACTCATCCTCTTCTCTCCCTCTCTCTATTTTCTCTCTGTTTTTTTCTGTTTGTTTCTCGAGAAAGATAAAAAAGAAAAAAAAAAAACATAAGGGGAGAAGTTTTATAATTTGGCTTCGTCTTCCCTCGCTGCGCCTTCAGAGAATCACAACAATATCCGCAGCGAAAGGTTTCGTCTGCGTTTTTTGTTCGGAGTTGGGAGAAGAGCTCGTTGCGGAAGAAGACTTCGGCTGTTTGACGACTCGACGATCTCTTCGTAATCTTCGTTTCCTGATTTTCTCGGGAATATTTGAGAAAATTTTATCTGAGCATTGCTTTACCTTCAAGTAAATGTTAATTACTGTGTGGTTTTGTTTTGTGGTTAGGATTTTGGCGTCGGAGAGGTGATCTGCTCGGAGCTCTGGGATTGGAATTGTGGTGCTTGTATGTAGCTTTTCGTCGAGTTTTGCGTTTGAATTTTTGGTTTTTGGTTTTTGGTTTTAGATCTGCTCTGTGCTTGTTGCTTGTGTTTGAATGAGGGAGTTGGTGTTGAATCGCAGTTTGAAGCATGATTTGTGGCTGAGGAGAGGAAGAGTTGGCGGCGGCAGCGGCGACGACGGAGATGAAGAGGTCCAGAGACGACGTTTTTATGAGCTCGCAACTCAAGCGCCCCATGGTTTCCGCTCGAGGAGAGCCGTAAGTTCTTCATCTCCTTGTATTCTCTTCTCATTATTGTTTTAATTTTTGTTTTTGTATTAATTATTTTTTAACTCTCGTGTTTGATTATCGTAGAACATGCTTTTTAATTATGAGATTAAGTTGATTATTGGTCGAATTTGGTGACTTCGTGCTTGTTGATTTACTGCGTGTGCTTTTAATTTTAAAATTAAATGTTAATTTATCAGTTTGAGGCTACGAAATTAACCGGTTAAGCGTGACTTACCCAGAAAGATCAGTTTTTTGTTAGGTTTTTAGACCAATTATCTCTGAAAGTTTCAATCTTCCTCGGGTGTGGACTGAGGAGAAACTTAAATTTTAACTTATTACCCTTGTCATGTATGCGGATTTTCTTATCTTTCCTTTAATGAAAAACAAAATTTAAGATGGTGTTCAATTTTACATGAAAAAGTTGTTTTCTGGCGATTGATCTACTGGAAGAGTTTGGAATTTTGTTTATTAACTAATTAGTAAGTTTCTTTTTGTGCAATGAAGTTCTGGGCAACCCCAGATGATGGCAGCAGCAGCAGCAGCTTCCCAAAAACTAACAACAAATGATGCCTTAGCGTATCTAAAAGCGGTGAAGGATATATTTCAAGACAAGAACAGGGGAAAATACGAAGAATTTCTTGAAGTCATGAAAGACTTCAAGGCCACAAGGTTCGATCATGTTATATGCTATACTGAAATTTACTTGGTAATTTGCTTACGCGAGCATGTGTTTACTTGAGTTTTTTTGTGTTGTGTTGATTGTAGAATTGACACTGCGGGTGTGATAGAGAGGGTGAAGGATTTATTTAAAGGGCATCGAGAGCTAATATTAGGTTTCAATACCTTCTTGCCAAAGGGATATGAAATAACCCTCCCACTTGATGAAGACCAACAACCTCCTCAAAAGAAGCCTGTTGAATTTGAAGAAGCAATCAATTTCGTGAACAAAATTAAGGTCGGAACATCACTTTGTAGCTTAGTCTGGTGTTACTGGTTGCTTTAAAGTTTAGTAACCTAATGATTTCTCTACCTGCAGACACGATTTCAAGGCGACGACCATGTTTATAAATCTTTTTTAGACATTCTGAATATGTACAGAAAGGAAAACAAGTCCATCCAAGAGGTTTACCAGGAGGTGTGTTGATGCATCTTTTACATACCTTATTCCTTAATCTGATGCTGTTCGTTTATTTCATGTTCTAAAAAGTTCACTTTGAACTTCTGCAGGTTGCTGCACTTTTCCAAGACCACGCAGACTTGCTTGTGGAGTTTACTCACTTTTTACCTGATACTACAGGAACAGCCTCCATTCATCCACCTAATAGAAACTCAATGCTCCGTGATAGGAGCTCTGCGATGCCCACTATGCGGCAAATGCATGTGGACAAGGTTTTTTTTTTTCCTTCCATTCTCACTCTCTCACCCTTGTATTACTTATTTTTTTCATTCTGATGTCTCATTGTTTTTTATGCTAACATCTGGTTCATTGTTGCCAGAAAGAAAGGACCATGGGTTCTTATGCTGACCATGATCTCAGTGTTGACCGTCCTGATCCTGACCATGATAAAGCTCTAATGAAAGTGGACAAAGATCAAAGGTGGCGTGGCGAGAAGGAGAAGGAGAGGAGAGAAGACAGAGAAAGAAGAGAACAGGATGATAGGGATTTTGACCATGATGGCAGTAGAGACCTCAGTATGCAGCGTTTTTCTCACAAACGGAAATCTGCTCATAGGATTGAGGACACTGAACAATTGCAGCCAGGTGGGCAAGGCCTTGAAAATTTTGCAGCAAATCTCATTTCATCCTCTTATGATGATAAAAATTCTGCAAAGAGTGAGAATTATATGATATTTTTGAACTAATTTACATAACCATTGATGAAAGTTGGTTTTCATCAGGTAATTAATAAATTAATACGTTATAGCAATATATCTATCGACAAATTTGACTTGTTCCCATGTGCGTTTGTGTGTGCGTGATTTGGGGGTTGGGGGGGGGGGGTTAAGTAAAGACTGTCACACCTTGGACAGCTCAGTACTGTTGCATATACATAAGTTAAGATTTTTGTCAGTTTCAACTATATGATCAGTTGTTTGTGCACTTTTATTCTTTGATGAGCACTCTATTTGCCTGTTTGTTCTTCCTCCAGTAGCTTCTTTTACTCATTGTATGTCATCGCAGGTATGTATGGCCAGGAGTTTGCTTTCTGTGAGAAAGTGAAGGAGAAATTACGAAATCCTGAAGATTACCAGGAATTTTTGAAGTGCCTTCATATTTATAGCAAGGAAATTATTACACGCTCTGAATTGCAGTCTTTGGTAAGTTGTTTACTTGTAATACTGATATAAACTGTTATAATTTATTTACCTGTTAAAAGGAAATTTACAGAACACAATCTCTAATTTTGCTTTGTGTAGGTGGCTGATTTAATTGGAAGATATCCAGAACTTATGGATGGGTTCGATGATTTTTTGGCATGTTGTGAGAAGAAAGGTATTGTTCTAGTCTATTCTTTTACCTGCACTATATATGTGTGATTAACACTATCTAATTGAGTCCTGTCCTGCAGATGGGTTCCTTGCCGGTGTCATGAGTAAAAGTACGTAACATGATTTGTTCCCTTTTTTGTTCCATATAAGCTAGATCCTCCTCTTAGTTTATCATAAGAGTTCGGGCACTGGCATGGTCTTCAACAGAACCATTTTTTTCCCTTTTATTAATTTTTTTAAATTTGATCTGAGGGTTAGTTTGTAGTTTTTTTAATAAATATTTTGTACTTTGTCAATAGACTTGCAAACCAACTCTTAATTCTTAATTCATCACAGAATCCTTGTGGAATGAAGGACATTTACCCAGATCAGTGAAGGTAGAAGATAGGGATAGGGATAGAGATCGTGAAAGGGATGATGGGGTTAAAGATAGAGAGCATGAAACTCGAGAAAGAGATAGACTTGATAAAAATGGTGCCTTTGGAAATAAAGAAGTTGGAGGCCAGAAGAGTTTATTTACCAGCAAGGATAAATATTTGGCAAAACCCATTAACGAGCTTGACCTCTCCAACTGTGAGCGCTGCACTCCAAGTTATCGTCTCCTGCCAAAGAACGTATGTGGTGCTTTCTTAGACAGTTATCTAGTTTTCCTTTTTAAGGAGGTATTGATGCTTTTACTGATATTTCTAATTGTCTTTTCATGTCATGCAGTATCCAATACCTTCTGCTAGCCAAAGAACAGAGCTTGGTTCTGAAGTATTAAATGATCACTGGGTATCCGTTACTTCTGGAAGTGAGGATTACTCTTTTAAACACATGCGCAAAAACCAGTATGAAGAAAGCCTGTTTCGGTGTGAGGATGACAGGTTGGTCAAATATTTTTCAATATCAACCATTTTTTCCCCATTATTTATTTGTTTTCTAGCAACATTAACTCAAGGTGGTTGTACCCTACCCACCTCCCTCAAAATTGTATTTATTGTCATCGGTGATTAGGGTTCATGTTTCCATTTTTGCACTTTGGTAATGCTTATTTACAAACAGGGAACCTCTGTTTTTTGTTTTTGGCATCTGTCTTTCGAGAGGGAAAGATTTGTGTCATGCTGTTTATTTCTACTATTTGCCCTTATTGCGCCACCAAATTACCAATTGCTTGTAAAGATTTCCAGCTATTGACTTTGGCACTGGGTAATTCATTTTCTTATATTTCTTAGGTTTGAACTGGATATGTTGTTGGAGTCCGTGAATGTAACAACCAAGCGTGTGGAAGAGCTACTAGAAAAGGTCAACAACAATACGATTAAGATGGACAGTCCAATTCGTATTGAAGAACACTTCACAGGTTATATTCTTCACTTCACAGGTTATTATTTTAATGACTGAATTGAAGATACCTGCTTATGTAATGTAACCTCAGGTGTTGATTTTCTTTTTCTTGGGGATATATTTTTGATGGGACTTTTCCCTTGTCTCTTCTTTTCTAGCTCTGAACCTAAGGTGCATTGAGCGATTATATGGTGACCATGGGCTTGATGTGATGGATGTGTTGAGGAAAAATGCTCCACTAGCTTTGCCTGTCATATTGACCCGTTTGAAGCAAAAGCAAGAAGAGTGGGCAAGGTGTCGTTCGGATTTTAATAAAGTTTGGGCTGATATATATGCCAAGAACTATCACAAGTCACTTGATCATCGTAGCTTCTACTTTAAGCAACAAGACACCAAGAGCTTAAGCACAAAAGGTAATTTAAAAATTGCATCTTCTTTTTCCTTATTTTCTCTGACTGAGAGTTTTTAGTTTTACAAATTAATAATGGCAGCAAGCTTTCTCTTCCATTTTAGTATAGAATATTGAGATTCTGTATTCTTCCATTCTTTTGAAATTGCTCTTTCCACTTATGGATTTTATTGCTCGTTTCCACTTTCCTCTCATTGATGGGAACAAACTTTTGCAGCCTTGTTGGCAGAGATTAAAGAGATTAGTGAGAAGAAGCGGAAGGAAGATGATGTTCTTCTTGCTATTGCTGCTGGAAATAGACGACCGATTATTCCTAATTTGGAATTTGAGTACCCTGACCCAGAAATCCATGAAGATCTGTATCAACTCGTCAAATATTCTTGTGGAGAAGTTTGCACTACCGAACAATTGGATAAAGTTATGAAGATATGGACAACTTTTCTTGAACCAATACTTGGTGTTCCTACACGGCCTCAAGGTGCAGAGGATACTGAAGATGTTGTGAAATCAAAAAATCTTACCGTAAAGAGGGGTTCTGTGAGTCCGGGAGAGAGTGATGTTAGTCCTGATGCTGATGCTACTTTAACGAATTCCAAACAGTTAAATTCATCAAGAAATGGTGATGAAAGCATTCAGCCTGAACAGTCAAGTTCTTGCAGGACTTGGACAGTAAATGGGGCTAATGGGGTCAAAGAAGAAAGTTTGCTTGACATTGATCGTGCTGCATGTAAAGGTGATACTTTCTGCAATACCTCTCAACAAGGTAAAGTGCAGAGTAATACATCTACAGCTGATGAAACGTCTGGGGCTAGCAAACAAGACAATTTCAATGAACGATTAGTGAATTCTAATGTATCACTTGCCACTGGGTTGGAGCAAAGTAATGGAAGAACTAATTTAGAACACTCATCAGGTTTGTAGAACGTTCAAAACTACTGAAAATTTTTATTCGTACTACTTGGACGTATTGCTTTGTTATTTATTTATTTCATACTTTTCTTTCTGAAATTGCAACTAGATATCTGAAATCCTTTTTTTCGTTGGTTACTAGGGCATAGTCCTACTCCGTCCAGACCTGGTAATGGCACTGTTGATGTTGGGCTGGAGTTACCTTCATCAGAGGTATGGCTGGTACAGTGGTAAAACTTTGATGTTTTGAGAACCCTGGTTGATATTGGCAGTATGGGTTGTTGGTACATATTTGATGAAACTAATTTTGGTTAGTAGTTTGATTACTTATGGTGAAAGGGTAGTGAAAAAATAGCCAACTTTGCACATGTTGAACAATTAAGGTTAGATGGGAACAAAGAGAGTTTCCTGTAGTGTGTGTGTAATATTAATCTTGTAGAGGTTTTTGCACTGAATTTTGGAGCACTTTGTGTTGGGTGAGTTGATTCTTATCGTGAGTGTCTTTGGTAAAAGCTGAAAGATATGTAGTAACAAATGAAACAAAAGGTATGACACTTGCAGCTATATTTAGGGTTTATATAAATTTCCAACTACGTGGCAGTTTGCAACCTTGTACGTTGATTATGTTGAGATGATAAACTTGATATGGCATGTTGCTATCTTAAATGTATAGGTTAGATACATTGTAATCAGCTATTAGATAAATCTTGTGGATAAACATGCCATGGTATGTGGTCTACTTGTATATAGTAAGATATGTTCTAATATCAGCTTTTGATAAGTCAATTCAGTGATTGTATTTACTACTCATCAAATAGTGCTATAGCTGACAAACTGTATGCTAGTGGTCTTTGTGGTGGGTACTGGATATTATTTCTATATTGTCGCGATAAATATTTGCTGAACATATTTGTGTTCCTATTGATGTCATAGGTTGGTGATTCTACAAGACCAGGTATTTCCTCAAATGGAGCAATAGCAGAAGGCGCCAAAGGTCTCAGATATCTTGAAGAGTCTGCTAGGCACTTCAAGATTGAAAGAGAAGAAGGCGAAATATCTCCAAATGGAGATTTTGAGGAGGATAATTTTGCAAACTATAGAGAAGCTGGTTCGGAGGCCATTCAAAAATCAAAGCATGGTACTATCAGCAGGCAATATCAAGCCAGACATGGGGAAGAAGAAATATGTGCTGGAGAGACAGGTGGAGAAAATGAAGCTGATGCCGATGATGAAGGTGAGGAAAGTGCTCCGAGGTCATCGGAGGATAGCGAGAATGCCTCTGAGAATGGTGATGTTTCTGGAAGTGAGTCTGGTGACGGGGAGGAATGTTCTCGTGAAGAGCGTGAGGAAGATGGGGACAATGATGAGCACGATACTAAGGCCGAGAGTGAAGGTGAAGCTGAAGGGATGGCTGATGCCCATGATGTTGAAGGAGATGGAATATCTTTGCCTCTTTCAGAACGTTTTCTCCTGACCGTGAAGCCTCTTGCAAAGTATGTTCCTTCAGCTTTACATGACAAGGAGAAGGACTCTCGGATATTTTACGGAAATGATTCTTTCTATGTGCTATTCAGGCTTCACCAAGTAAGGTTAATTATTAAGACACGTACACACAAGCGTACGTGTGTATTGGTGCACAAGGACTTAAACTTAAGTACTTGTAGTTCAGCCATTAGATCATATATGGATCAGTGGGTCGTACTCGTATATATCTCAACTGTCCATATCTAATCTAATGGATGCAAGTACTTTGGTCAAAATATCGTTTTTTTTTTCCTTTGAATTTTGTAGATGGTGATGTTGATATATGTGTATCCCAACTGTTTCACTTATTTGATAGACATTATATGAGAGAATACAATCAGCAAAGATTAACTCATCATCTGCTGAGAGGAAGTGGCGGGCTGCTTCAAATGATTCGAGCCCTTCAGATTCTTATGCTAGGTAGTTTTTCTTTGGTCTCCTTGTTTGTTCACAACTAAGTGTATATATTTCCTAACTCCTTATTTTATGATACAGATTCATGAGTGCACTTTACAATTTACTTGACGGTTCTTCTGACAATACAAAATTTGAGGATGATTGTCGAGCCATCATTGGGACACAATCGTATCTTCTATTCACATTAGACAAGCTGATCTACAAACTCGTTAAGCAGGTTGGATGGCCGTACATTTTCTTTTTTCAAGTTTCTTTCCCATCTCCCTTTTTTGACCCCAGAAGTTTTGCTTCATTTCCTATTTTTTTTCAGCTCCAAACTGTTGCCAGTGATGAGATGGACAACAAACTTTTCCAGCTTTATGCATTTGAAAAATCAAGAAAACTGGGAAGATTTGTTGATGTGGTTTATCACGAAAATGCTCGTGTTCTTCTTTACGATGAGAACATTTATCGCATCGAATGTGTATGTCTCGTATGTTACATTCTAAGTTGTAATACTATCTACACTAATGGAATTTCAACTCTATCTATAATCACTATTTTCTTCGTTGCAGGCATCCTCTCCAACCCGGGTGTCTATTCAGCTTATGGATTTTGGGCATGATAAGCCCGAAATGACTGCTGTTTCCATGGACCCTAATTTTTCCGCATATCTGCATAATGAATTCCTGTCAGTTCTTCCTGACAAAAAAGAGAAGTCCGGGATCTTCTTGAAGAGGTATGTTTGCTATAGTTGGCAGTACGGAGTTTTTGAAGTTGAGTTGTCATGACTATTAATGCCTTGCTTTTTTTTTTTTTTTTTCCAGGAACAAACACAAGTATAATAGTGATGAATTGTCTGCAATCTGTGAGGCCATGGAAGGACTAAAAGTCGCCAATGGTCTGGAGTGTAAGATTGCTTGCCATTCATCCAAGGTACTACATTCACTCCTCTGCCTATATGTAGCTTGTTATTATTTTGGTGCATTACGACGATAAGTTTTGCATTAAATTGAGCCAGTCTCTGGATTTCCTTTCTATGATTAGGTCTTCTTTTCTGGCCTTTCTGCATCTGTTAATCATTTAAACTTTTGTGTGTTAGGTCTCGTACGTCTTAGATACAGAAGACTTTCTGTTTCGGACAAAGAAGAAAAGGAAAAGTTTGCACCAGAACGGTTCATGCCATAACCCGGCTAGGTCTCCTAATGGTTCTGGTAGAGTAGAGCGATTTCAGCGGTTGCTTTCGAGCTCATGATATGTCATCTTTTGACCATCAAGTAAATATGGTATGTGCTTCGTTTCTTAATAGCGGTGTCTGACACTTCTATCGTTTAGGTAGTGTTTTTTAGTTAATATAATTGAAAAAACCTTCTAACCATGTGTGATGCTGTTTACATCCTGTTTCTCCAGTAGCATTTTGCAAGCATTACATACCATGGCGCTGGAAACTCGAAAAATTTGAGACGCTGTGAGCGAAAAAGCTTTTGGTGGAATTACCTGTGTATTCTCATACATCCGTCTCTCCAACCTAATAAAGAATTTGAGGAGAGGATGACGGGGGTGCGGATCTTTAAGCCGCATTCATGTAAATAGAGGTAATTTGTGTTGTAAACTTGAGATGCATGGTCATTTTATTCATCAATTTTTTTTGTTAATCTTTCTTAATGTCGTATCGGAAGCTCTAATTAATTTTACGGTTGATACTTATATGCGTCGGTCATTAAAATTGCCGGACTGATTTGGCCAGGAGACCAGCCAGCCCGGTTTTTACTAGCTAATCGTTAATCTTCCATTTTTGGTCTGTATGTTTATCGTGTCGTCTTTAGTATCATTTGGTATGGAGGATTAGATTAGAACGGATAATTTCTTAATCTTGGAAGCGAATGATTTTTTGTTTTGTGGAATTAGAAGATGATTTGTTTTTTAAACAACGATATTATACTTACGCTTAAGAGATGGGAGAAATAATTTGGTATCGCCCAACATGGAGAAAACTCATCCCTTCTGATCCTGCAGTAATGGGAGAAGTTTTCTTCATGAGTAATTTATCTTCGTGATATGGTATTGGGCTGGGTGGGCTTTGTATTTGTCCATAATCCGTATTTACTATTTGCTTGAATCCGCAATGCACCGAATTGATCGAAAACCAAACATTGGTAAACCAACTTCATCTACATCAATGTCGGTTCTCAAAACTTCATTTCGACGACGTCGATTCGATAACCCAACATTATCACCGTCTAGTAATATTCAACTTAATTTGTAATTGAGATGTCTTTAAGTTCTGCTAGTCAACCATAATCGTTGTTTTCGTCTAATTTTCTCAATTGGATGATGAAAAATAAATAAATAAATAGTATGTGAGAATTTTATAGCCTTTGAGCTAAAGACTAAATAGACCATCATTTGTTTATTATCAACTCAAACAAATTATTGGCAAAATAAAGAAATAATAATAAGGCGCCCGCCCAGCCGCCGTTCAATATGCGTAGACCATATAATATCCACCCACCAAATCACCAAACCACATGTAGCGCATCTTTGCTTACTTCCACCAAACCCCATTTCGCATCTGCTACCAATACTTGTACGGAATATTTTACTCAAATACTCAAAATTAAGTTTTTCAGTGCAAATTAAATTAACGAACACCCACAAAAATAGATACAACTATAGACTCAGGAATATAAAATAAATAAAAGTTTAGATTTAGAAAGAAAATACTAAAGAAATCATTTGCTTAGACGGTATAATGTCACTGATAAAAAATAAACTCGTCAATTAATTCTAATTCAATTATAAACATTCACTTAATATAATTTATAAAATAATACCAAAATTATAAAGTCAAAAGAAATCACTCCGCCACAAAAAAACGGCAGCTTACGTTTTCACTAATAAAATACTTTTATACAAATGATGAAAAATAATATTATTTTTTTTTTAACATTTTAACACGCATATCCATCTCTTATACAACGACACGTGATATACAACTGTCAATCTCCCGAACTCTCCACAAACCCTTTTCATTTTTCTTTTACCGGTCTCTTAGCTCCCATCGTCTCAGACAGCCGGAACGATCCAACGGTCAGATATGGCTCTATCCCGCCTAGCCTCCTCCTCCTCTGGCTCCAATCTCCTGAGGCCCTTCGCCTCCGCCTTATCCCTCACCCCATCTCTCCGCCGTCCGATCTCATCCGCCGCCGATGACTCCACCACCCTCACGTTCGAGACCTCCCTCCCCTTCACCTCCCACAACTGTGAGCCGCCGTCGCGCACGCTCGAGACCACTCCCAAGGAGCTTATGACGTTCTTCCGCGACATGGCGTTGATGCGCCGGATGGAGATCGCAGCCGACTCGCTCTACAAGGCCAAGCTGATCCGAGGGTTTTGCCACCTGTACGACGGCCAGGAGGCCGTCGCCATCGGCATGGAGGCCGCGATTACCAAAAAGGACTGCATCATCACTGCGTACCGTGACCACTGCACCTTCCTCGGCCGCGGTGGGACCCTCCTGCAGGTTTTCGCCGAGCTCATGGGGCGCCAGGCTGGCTGCTCCAAGGGGAAAGGTGGGTCCATGCATTTCTACAAGAAGGACGCTGGATTCTATGGTGGCCACGGTATAGTCGGCGCTCAGATTCCGCTGGGATGTGGATTGGCTTTTGGGCAAAAGTACTCCAAGGACGAAACGGTGACGTTTGCTCTCTACGGTGACGGTGCAGCCAATCAAGGGCAGTTGTTCGAGGCGCTTAACATTTCTGCGCTTTGGGATCTGCCTGCGATTTTGGTCTGTGAGAATAATCACTGTAAGTAGATGTTTCTTCATGAACAAAAGATTGATCCAATGGATACTGTCAATTTACATATACTGAATGATTTGGATGTGCTTTTGATGCAGATGGAATGGGTACCGCCGAGTGGAGAGCAGCGAAGAGTCCCGCATATTACAAGCGTGGAGATTATGTTCCTGGCTTGAAGGTTAGATAGAATTTTTCAGTCTTGAATTTTACTGGTTTCCGCTTGTGCATTCTTTGAATTTCGTTAGCTAATTGAAGAAATGTTGGTTTTGTGATTGGTATAACATGCAAGTATTTGCAAAGAGTAGACGATTGTAGATGATAATCAGATTATTGTTTCTAGTAGGAGTTTATGCTCATTTAGCGAATGGTTTATGGCCAATCTTCAGGTGGATGGTATGGATGTGTTTGCCGTAAAGCAGGCATGCAAATTTGCCAAGGAGCATGCTCTGAAGAACGGACCCATTGTGAGTTATTCCTCCGTTGTTTGCTCTGACATGATTTTTTTAAAGTTCTTTGTGCAAACTATGGCAACATGATTTGATTTATTGTTAGGACATCTGCTTCACTGTTTTAGTTTATAGTCCCACGTATAGAAGCAAAACCTGATAGGTAGTGCGTATGTCAAATGACTTTTTGGGGGAGGACCCATAATTGATAATTCCTTTGTGATTGCAAATGCTGCCAGAGTAGGTTAAGCGTACATTAGATTGAAGCTACAATGAACTATCACGCATGTGATCTGTGAATTAATCTTGTGTATGAGGGAAATGTCTAAGCCGCCTCTAGTCCGGGGTCAGTTTGACAGTAAATGTATGACTGTGATTTTAGTTTTAGAAATTGCAACTCTGTTTTCAGACATTCCGAAATTTGACGCAGAATCCCTTTAGAATTCTAGTATAAACTTGGGTTACAGTTGCATGGACTCCGGTACTTTGTTGGGTAAGCAATGCATTTTCTACTTGAAGAGACCTTTTTAGCATTTGTACACCCTTTGTGGAAGTAAATAGAGATATAATGCTTTGGAAATGAAAAGGGGCATGAAATGAAATGTTTGGTCCAAGTATTACATTCTCCATTTTTCTAATTTGAAATTGTTCAGATACTTAGAGAAGCCTGTGTGGTTCATTGAGGAATTGTAACCTTCATTCAGACCCAGGGTTTTGTTTAGATCAAGCTTTGAACCGTAGAGATTAATTGGTCTTTTTGAAATGGTGTTCTGTGTGATATATGTGATATATGGAAGTCGTACAAGAGCTTTTTAGGCTTTGAATTGCATATTTGTTATTCATACAATCATGGAACTCATGTAACTATTTCAAGTGTTATAATTGTTGAATTTGCTGTTACTCTACATGATATTTTTTGCCTGACAATCTTCCTGATACTGGTGGTCAGATTCTTGAAATGGACACTTACAGGTACCATGGTCACTCTATGTCTGATCCTGGTAGCACCTACCGCACACGTGATGAGATTTCTGGCGTGAGACAGGTTTGATATGCATACTGAAATCCTTTCCCCCTTCCTTATTTTGGAGATTATGTGCCACAATTTTACAAGTGTCTTTTATAATTTTACTTTGTGATGCAATTTCTAGGAGCGTGATCCAATTGATAGAATAAGAAAGCTGATATTTGCTCATGATCTAGCTACTGAGAAGGATCTAAAGGTATCCTATTCAACTATACTGACTTCTGTATTAAATTTACTTTCATTTCTATTTTGATATAAAATTCCATAATTGAGGTTAAATGTTGGTTTATTGGTCCCGTTCCTGTTTCTCATCTTGCTGTCAGGGGATCGATCCCTGCTTGAATGCCATAAGGACTATGAGAAAAACGTATATGTATTTATCTCTTTCTCTACTCTTCGTTTAGGATATCGAGAAGGAAGTAAGAAAAGAAGTTGATGAAGCCATTGCTCAAGCCAAAGTAAGTGTAACTTTCTGCTGTCATTTGATTTCATTAGTTTATCTTTATTTTTATTTTTAAACGCGTGCTGCCGTATTTTTATTGTTACTAGATATCATTCTGTCACACTGTTTTTGATGTCTGTTGTTCCTGTTTTCAGGAAAGCCCGATGCCAGAACCCTCCGAACTCTTCACAAATATCTATGTGAAAGGCTATGGAACTGAGGTAATATTTTATCCCTTCCCTTGTATTTCACACACAGATAACACAATATGCTTTCTTACGTGACCATGTATTACTTACGTCCTCTTTGATTACGTTGTATGTGGATGTTACTTGCCCCGGTTGCAGCTAAAATCTCACGTTTAATTGCAGTCTTTTGGACCAGATAGGAAAGAAATCAGAACTGTACTTCCCTGAATCCAAAGCGGAAAGTTGCCGATGAGCGACCAAAGACTGTCCTTCGTCGACCCTGAAGGTCCTTTTGCTTTCACAATTGAACCACACCTTCCAATTTCCCGGAAAAGAGAAAAAAAATGAAACAATAAATGGTTCGAATCAAGATGGCCATCTCTTCCGAGCTGTACATTTTGATACTCGCCGTCGTTTTTGTATAGGATTATTGATTGTTCTCGCAAGTATTGAGGCCGAATTGTTGCATTCATGATATGTAGGTCTCGATGCTTGAGAGGTTACTGGTATTCGCGTTTGGAAATCTGCATCTTGTTTTCCCATTGCTCAATGCCATTTGATAGCGTCTGAGAATTGTTTTTTTCTCATTTCCAAGTTGTATTTGAAGCCTTGTTTTTTTTTTTTTTTTTTTTTTGGAAAAATACAGTACAAGAGTTACATCCAGAGCCGGTTATGGCAGTACATTATCCTCCACAAGTCAGTGACAATAGCTGGGGGAGTAACATCTCATAGACAATCTTGTTGCACCGAGAGACCAACCCGTGCAAGGCGATGAGCAACCAAGTTTGCTTGGCAACGAGTGCGGGTAATTTTACCTTCAGTGATTGAAAATATCTTCTACAATTTGCCCAATGAATGACAAATTTGGAGAGAAATCACACGACGCCTCCACAATCTGAAGTGAATTGCTTTCGAAAGAAATATATTGAAAACCCCTGTGAACTGCCCAAGACAAACCCGCCCTTAAGGCCACTGCTTCTGCATGGAGAGGAGAAAAAACATCCTCTTCCCTGCCGCATTTTGCTGACACAAAATTACCTGTTTCATCGCGGACAATGGCACCAAAACCGGCCACATTTCGTTCTACCGTAACCTAGCCCGAGAAGTTGTATTCAATCCGAAAGCAACTATTTCACTTGGTATGTTGGATGGATTCCACGCAGGCCATGAGTCCGTGGACGAAACGGACTTCGTTTTCCTGCGAATTGAGGATGAGGATGACTAGGTGGTGGTGGTGGTTGGGGAAGGGTGGAGACGGTGGGTGAAGTAATAATATGATGCAACTGACGGCGGGTGAATTAATAATATGATGCAATTTATGGTGAAATTGGTCATTGAATTTTATGGAATTATTGGGTTTTATTTTTTTATTTTTTTATTTTTTTACAAGAAACAATAGAATATTTTATGATTTATTAGATCATCTCCAAAGGAGATGTCCAATTCTAAGTGGAATGTAATGTAATCAAATTTGAAGGTAGGAGTAAGCTCCAACCGATATGTCATCCTATGTGGATTGACATATGAGAAAATGTGATGTCAAATAATTTTTAATTCTTGAGTTTCATTAATGCACTAATTATAGATCTTGAAAATTTATTTTTCATTGATTTCTTTATTTATAACAAAAATATATATTAGTTGGAAAAAGAGAAAATCTGACATTGCCACGTCCATCGGCGGAGCCACATTAAGGGCTAATCTGGGCTGTAGCCCAGGTAGCTTTTGGTAGAAAATAAAATTTTACATGTAATTTTTATTGATTTTCGAATGTAGCCCACTATATATTTAATATACATTTTTTGACATATCCTTCATAAATGCTTTTAATAAATCTACCTGATAAAATGATCATCCAATTAATTCCCAATTTATTTACTATCCATTTGAACAAATGATGTTGGGGAGTGCAACTATACACGAGCATTGGAGTGCGATGTGTAAATACGTTCCGCACTCTAGCTATGCCCGCCATAACTTTCCTCCTGAATTTCCTGAAATTTTTCTTATTGTAAGATGTTTCTGTTAAATGATTTTAGGTGGATTGCAGATCCATTGCTCAAACGGATTTACTGCTATGGTGGTGTTTAGGCAATTAATAATTTAATACCGAGTCATTGGTACGGGAACCAAATCTCTTTTGGATCCAATAAAATTGAGCATGTTGAGTAAAAGATTCGGACCGTTGAAATTTGATCCAATGGTTGCAATAAATATTAACTTTCAACGGTCCAGATCTTTTACTCAGCATACTCAATTTTATTGGATCTGGAGGTGATCCGGTTCCATAGGTAAGAGTAAGACTCACTACATAGGGAGAGGGGCCCTTGTATTAGTGGTCGTGAACGCCTCACTGGTAGTAAACCATCTGTACAAAGGTCAACGCCACACAAATTAGATTGTAAAACAGCAAAAGTCATTTATCATCTACTTGTATTATGGTACATGTAATCACGTCACACTTTTTCAATATCCTACAACGAGTATTTGATGTATGTAGAGCGTGTAATTACGTCACGTCTAGAGAATATAAAACGATCTCGAAATATACTAGAAAATCTCGTATATAGCTAGTTTGCCCTCGATGAGCTTGAGATCCCAAACCACATGTCAACAAGGTTCCGGAATCCGGCTCCTCTTCTCTCCTGTGTCTATCGATAACGGTCCAGGCCGAATAAAGCCATCACCAAATTATATGCATGACTGACGCTCTCTATGTGGATGAAGAAGAAGCGTTACAGCATTTGCAGAGGTTGACACTTGCCGCTTCTTGTTGCCAAATTGGAAAAGTTTGAAGGCCTCACGTAAGACGTTACCAAACAAAGGCAATGGATAAACATGAGCAAAAAACCGGCGACTCTGAGAAGGGAGACACGAAACACGCTTGTTTCACGGGAGAGTAAGTTGAAAAGAAGAAACAGTGCTAATTTCCACAGTTGGCAAATCCTCAAATACCCACGTGGCGTTGTTTATATTTGTGTCGTGTTCATGTCAATTAAGAGAGAATTACTGGAGTACTCGCTCGTTGCTAACTGTCCGCTCATGGAGAAAAACTCATGTTGGGACATTATAATCACGTCACATGCTAGACACCTTTCACAACATCATGAAACTTTCCATTTGTTTTGTTCTAGCCCGACCCGCGTTGGTTCCTTCAACCTCATGGAAAGCTGCCCTAATATAGCAGCTCTACAGATGTTTCTCTCCTATTTAAGGCAAACACAAGGATGACCCCCATTAGGATCCACCAAAATGAGTCCCCATGATATCGATGTGAATGGAGAAGTTCCGTATAAAATGAGTGTGATGTCTTAAATTCGAGTTGCAAAAAATTAGAAAAATTTATCAAAGCCCTTTACTTACTCCTCAATATAGTCTATGAGGATGTCCTTCTGCTACAACAAAGACTCATTGGTTTAACTGAATAACTAAATAAAATCGATGAACATTTCTCTTCGTCTCAGGTCGACGGATCTTCTCAATTCAAAGATCCCCTATATGGAATTAATAATATATTATTGTTCTTCCACACAAAGAAAATGGAGGTAGAAGTTGGATCTTCAATAATTTAAAATCTCACTCGCCGTTTATGCATCCCGAATTTAAGTCTCGCACTTATAAATGTAGAAGAGTATCCGTAGACATCAACAAAAATATTAGTTGAATGATATTAATCGCGTAAATAACAGATTTTGTATTCATACGAATTTCACGTCGTATAAAAATGGAGAAATTAAGTTCTCATCCTTCCTTTTGCTACTCATTTGATAAAAACCTTATTACTTTTCATTTTTTGATCAAAGTCCTTGGTATTAATAACATAATTAATTATTTCAATAATAAAATATTATTTATTTCTAATATATTCATTTAATGTTAAAAATGTTACAATTAGTATATTTATATTTATGGCTAAATTTTTTATCATATATTTTTATTTTTAGTTTGTACCCATTTTTAATTTGCAACCCTTTTTTAATCTGTACCAATTTTCTTTTCAGTTTTAATTTGTACCCATATATTAATTTCTTTTTGTGCCCATATTTTATAAAGTTTTATTTGTATTTGTACCCATTTTTTTTTTTATTTGTACCCATTTTTAATTTTGCTAAATGTACCCATGCTAATTATATGTACCATTCATGTAATTTTTTTTCAAATTTTTAATCTTAAAATGTACTTATTCTTAAATATACCAATTTGTTATATGTAAAATGTACCCTTTTTTTTATATAAAATCTATTTAATTTTTTTTCTAATCCATTTTTAAACTTATATGGGTACATTCTTTTTTCTTTGATTCGAGAATGTATCCATGTTAAGTTTAATCGAAGAAATTTACTAATTTTATTAAGCCTAATATCTTTTTTTTTTGTTTTTGTGATTTTGAAGAATGTACCCATGTTTTGATACAATAGTTTTTTGGTTAATTTTGATGAATGTACCCATGTTTACACACACACACACACACAATAGTATATTTATATTTTAATATTTTTAATCCCACAAATTATGATTTTTGATTTAAAATCTAATTAATATAAACAACTATAAATTTCAAATTTTAATTTTAAAAAATATATAGTAACGTACATAGAAATAAATTATCACATTAATTTCAGGGACTTAGATCAAAAATTGAAAACCAATAAGGTTTCAGTCAAAAAATATTCGTAGTTAGGGACCGCATCCAAAGTCTCCCTATAAAAATTGCTCCCCTACATGCAACCAAGGTGAATGTGAACAAACAGCACCGTCCGAGTGGTGAGTCAGCAACCGTGGTGGTTGCATCATTCAATTTGTAACTCAGTGGCGCGAAGCCACCGTCAGAGCCTCAGGGCATCCAATGCACCCACTTCCCCCACCAAACTTCCCACCTTCCCAATTATTAATCAAATTTTAATTAAATTAATATTCGCTAAATCCCAAATTAACACGAAGAAAATCATGTTTTGTTGCGAAGTTTAACTCCTCATTGATCCTTTAACCCCCCACACGTGCAGTCAAATTATTCACGTCCTCTACAGTATATAGTACTCTGACTTACCATGAGCTCCTGATTTTGCAGACCAATCCTGACCGTCTGATTAATCATGAACGCAGAAACCAAAGCACACATTCTGATGAGTTTTGTATAAAATATTAGACTTTCCAGCTGCTAAATTTGACACTAATTTTTGTTTTATCTCCAAAGAGCGACAGACACTTCACTTTAAGACACTTCACTATATAACCTTTTTTATTTATGATTTGTTTGTTATTTGACAGTTAAAAGTGGATTTTTGAACATTGATTACGTTATTAGTTGATTAGAGGAAGTTTTAAGTTCGACTTACAGAAATGCGAGGCCATATAATAGTTGTAACTCATTGTTGTCAACGACACTTTATAAGTTATGGGTGCATTTTTTTTCACCATTCTACTTATTACTATTGGATTATTTTAAATTTTGAAATTTGTATTTATCCACTATACAAGTTGTAGAATTTAAACTCATCCGATAAATAAGGTGGTGAACATCACTAATTCATCATCGAGGTCGTACCCAGTGCACAAGGCTCCCGCTTTACGCAGGGTCTAAGAGATGTGAATGTCGGCTAACCTTACCCCCATTTATGGAGAGGCTGCTCCCAAGTCTCGAACCCGAGACCTACCGCTCATGGGCGAAGGCACTTGCCATCGAGGGTAGTGAGAAAAAAATATTAACATAAGTTACGACAATACATAGTATACATATGGAAATATCTATCTTAAACTATTGAAAAGTAAATAAAACTTATATTTGCAACCCTTTTTTTTTTTTTTTTACATCTTTTGGAACTAGATCCCTCCAATAAAAAGAAATTAAATGAGATCTCAAATTTTTAACTCTCATATTAACATGTCCTAGAAATGTAAAATAAGATATACATTAGTTTTGGCATCAATGTTAATCGATGATGTAAATTTTGAACTTAGAAATATTTTTAAACATTAAAAAGAAAGAAGTAGTTCAAAAATTTTGACAATTTTGGGAGCAGAAATTAACAATGAAAATACTATTTTGGAAACTACATTCAAGTATATATTTTGGTATAACTTGAGTTAATGAGTTAAGAACTATTAAAGAGACTCCATAAAAAATGCGACTATCCATAGATTTAAAATCACCTCATGATTTTGATACGAGAATTGCCGTTAAACTATTAGATGCCTAATAATCTATAAAAAGCTTGAAAGAGTGGATTTAGTTAATTAAATACAAGTTGGGTGGTTTCCGGAATCCCAATCAACCCAATTCCAATATAATTTAAAATGTTAATCCTTTCCACCTGACACTTTTATTATAAATAAATAAATTAGAATATAAATTATAAGTTGAGATCACAATAGTCTAACAAAAAGAGGAGAGATGATTGGGTAGGCCACTCCCTCCCATTATTTTAAAATTTTATGGACAGCTTTCTAGTTGAAAAGTTCACGGACCATTTCCAAATCGTTTTTATATATATTGTCCACTTTTTCTAAAAAATAAAATAAATTATACAATATGTTGCGACGGTGCGCTGCAAATTATGAAATGAATGGATCGTGAATTTAACTTCATACCAGCTTAATTAAGCCTTGCATTTGTATTTATTCACCAATTTATACAATTAAATGTTTTATAGGTGAAGTGATTATGTCAGAAACTTTAACAATTAGCATATCATTGTTAATTAATTGTGATTTATCGACACATTAAATTCTTATTAGTTTTTTTTATATATGTGAAATTGACAATTTAAATAAACAATGCGTTGAACTGTCTATTAAGATGAAATTTTATGACACGCTTCGTTTTACTCATTCTTATGCACTCCACTATATAACGAATTCGAAAGCGAAAGTTGTATGACACATTTAATTTTTAAACAAAAAGAAATTAATTTTTATTGGATAAAGATTGACAATTTTTAAAATATAATGCGTCAAACTTAGATATCAAAATCATGTGAACGTTATTGAGTTCAGATACTGCTTTCGCTGCAAAGTTATGAAATAGGACGGACACTGCCTTATACGTTTTACAAAATACCTAATCAACTCATTTTTTTTTCCTACTTTTATAATAAGGCAGTGGTGCGTCAGTTTGATTTCCAAATCAAATGCTAAGTCAAATGCTTAGTCCTTAAGTACCGTTGTAAATAACTTTTTAGGATTACCATCATTTTGGTTTAGTTTTATTAGTCAGTAAATTATACAATATGTTGCAAGGGTGCAATGCAATGAATGAATTATGAATGTGACTTCATACCAGCTTAATTAAAATTCACATCCTCTTCGGATTTTTGTTATGGGGTCGACGGGTCAAAGAAGACAAATTGTTTAAGGACTTGATTTTATATGAGGTGGACCAGTAAAATAGACTAATGAGAGCCTATAATTTAAATTGAGTGGTCCGAATTTCATGATATGTTGACCTTTGACACAAAGATCCATAGAGGATCTAAATTCGCTTAATTAAGCCTTGCATTTGTATTTACTCACAAATTTATACAATAAATGTTTTAGAGATGAAGTGATTACAGGGCCGGCCCTGAGAATTTGGGGGCCCTGAGAATTTGGGGGCCCTAGGCGAGCCTTCGAAATGGGACCCTAGAGTTCTCTAACTCCCGACCCTTTGTACATTGACATGTGTAAAAAAAAATTCACTAAATACATGAAAAGCCTATTTTTACATCAAATATCATTAAAAATTAATATCAAAAGAAGAAAAATACACCAACATTACTCAAATTAGTATATTACTTGTCTCACATTTTTAGATGCAAATGCACTTATTAAGTTTACATAATCTAATTTTTCAACCAATTCAAACCGAAAGAGAAGTCCCTACCCAGTACACCAAATTCCAATCATTTTTCTATTGTTACAATGTTACTTATCACATTCAATAAATGAATGAATAGTTGGATTACAGAGACAATATCTTACAACTAGGAAAAATAATAGAGTGAAGAGGATAGTAATTTTTGTATACGTGCCTAGGAGGACGAAACAGATTTGAATAATTTATTATATATTATATAAACTAATTAATTTGAACATTTAATAAATGTAATTTTTCAAAAAGTTGAGAGTTTTAGCCCTTTAGGTACATAATAATGATATATGTGATGTGATCTTAAAATAGGGTAATAAAACCCCCGTAAAAATAAACATAAATGTGATATTCAAGAGAGAAGCAAAAAAGTAAAAATAAGATGGTGGAGACTATTTAAAGGGAAGAAGACGTGCATATATAAGAAAAAGATGGTGGGACCATCTTAAGTAAAATCGTGCAATTAAAATGATGTTGGGAAAATGGTTGTTTTCTTCCTCACGCGAGGCCGACCCTGCAACAAGAGATTTCCAAATTCCGGCTTTTATATATAAGCCCGCATAGCTCCTGCACATCCTCGTCCAAACCTGCCTAACTCCACCTAAAAATTTGGGGTCCTTCCGAAGTGGGGGCCCTAGGCGGGCACCTACTCCGGCTATCCTTAGGGCCGGCTCTGAGTGATTATAGATGTTTTAGAGATGAAGTGATTATGTCAAATACTTTAATAATTCACATATCATTGTTAATTGATTGTGATTTCTTGATACATTAAACTCGAATTTGATTTTTTTATGTGAAAATTTTCAATAAACAATATATTGAACTGTCTAATAAGATACAATTTTATGACACGCATCATTTTACTCACTCTTATACACTCCACTAAATGACAAATTCGAAAGTGAAAGCTATTTGACTCATTTAAAGAATATTTTTTTTTAATTTTTAGTAAATAAAAATTTGACATTTTTTATAATGTAACGAGTCAAACTAAAATATAAAAACCCGTTATTGAATTGAGATACCGCATTCACTTCAAAGTTATGAGATAAGACGAACATCACCTCATTCGTATTACAAAATATTTAATCAACTCATTTTTTCCAACTTTTATAATAAGGCACTAGGCGTCAGTTTGATTTCCAAATCAAAATGCTTAGTCAAATTGCTTAGTCGTTAAGTACCGTTTTAATTAGCTTTTTAGGGTTACCATCTTTTTGGGTTAGTTTCTTGGTTTCTTCTTGTGCAACGCAAGCAATGCTTTTTTGAAAAATAATGGAAAAATTGCAACATTTTGGAGGTAAAGAATTTGATACAATAATTGTTGGAGACGGAAAGTTCACTGAATATCCACTACACAAGCAAAGAATTGTCTAATTCTTGGCTTCCACTCAACAGATAATTATTATGTGTATTGTTAGAGGAATTGAAATCCTCTTCAAATCTCTTTATCCAGAGTTGGCGGATTCAAAGATTTGGATCACTTATTTTAAATTATATGGCTTCTATTAGTTCATTTCATTGACTCACCTCACACAAATCAAGTGTCCAGCACCCACTTCCTAAATATATACTTCAATAAGAATCACACAAGGTTAGATTGATATAATAGAAATCTCTAGTAAAATGCCCACCTATAATCCAGCAGATAAAGTACATTACATAGTCCGTTTTAGGGATTGGCGACTTACCCATCCAGTGACTATGGCACTGGACGTTCCAAAAAATGGGTATTATCGGGTTAGGGACAACTTACATTTTTAACATAAGTAAAGGACTGGTCTTTACCAGTTCTCATTGAGATAGGTTAGAATGCAAGCCTTTTTTTTCTTTCTTAACCTGACATAAATTGATTATCTCTCTCCCTTGAGCGGACCAATCTCTGGAGGCACTAGCTCCGGACTTCAAAATCTAGAGAGAATCTCAATTCTTTTTATAGCACATTTGTTTCAAAGCAAAAAAAAAAAAAAAAAAAAAACAATGTCATTTTTGCAAATTTTGTCCTTTAACTTTTTCGTAGCGATACTATAACCTAGTTTGATTTGTAGTGAACATAATTCAAATTTGATTGCAAAGCGAACGGACACAATATTCTAATCAACTTACTATAAATATAAATAAATAAATAAATAAATAAATAAATAAATAAATATATATATATATATATATATATATATATATATATATATATATAGCATGGTAGACATAAAAAAGATGATTAAGTGGGCTTTTTGCAAAATGTATTTGTCAAATAAGTAGTCGTTTAGAGCAAGTCCACCCCAAAGGGGTAGGCCAGCTCACAATCCACAACATGGCCTGACACCCATAAAAAGTGCTTCAGCCCAAGCCGTCCTATAGGCCGGCCCAGAATGTGATGAGCCAAGGCCCGGCCTATGTGACATCATGTCGACGCCAGGGTGACGTCATGTTGACGCTAGTGTGATGTAACATGCCGTTTCAATTTTTTTTTGCGCCTATCGGGTGGAAAACATGCGTGCGTGGTCGCGAGTGGGCAACAACATCGTAGAGGTGGGGCCCACTGTGCAGGCGCACTATGGGATTCTTTCGTGTGGATACGTGGCACAATGAGGACTGTTGGATTTCCAACGGCTATTTTTCTGAGCCGTTGGATTTTCAACGGTACAAAATTTTGAAATCTAAATTTAATGGCTACTGACGTGGCACAATGAGAACTGTTCAATTTTCAAATCAACGGTTCAGATTTTTCTTTTTAGAGCACATTTGTTTCAAAGCAAAAAAAAAAAAAAAAACAATGTCATTTTTGCAAATTTTGTCCTTGAACTTTTTCGTAGCGATACTATAACCTAGTTTGATTTGTAGTGAACATAATTTAAATTTGATTGCAAAGCGAACAGACACAATATTCTAATCAACTTACTATAAATATAAATAAATAAATAAAAAAAAATATATATATAGCATGGTAGACATAAAAGAGATGATTAAGTGGGCTTTTTCCAAAATGTATTTGTCAAATAAGTAGTCGTTTAGAGCAAGTCCACCCCAAAGGGGTAGGCCAACTCACAATCCACAACATGGCCCGGCACCCATAAAAAGTGCTTCAGCCCAAGCCGTCCTATAGGCCGGCCCAGAATGTGATGAGCCAAGGCCCGGCCTATGTGACATCATGTCGACGCCAGGGTGACGTCATGTTGACGCCAATGTGATGTCACATGCCATTTCAATTTTTTTTTTTTGCGCCTATCGGGTGGAAAACATGCGTATGTGGTCGCGAGTGGGCAACAACGTCGTAGAGGTGGGGCCCACTGTGCAGGCGCACTATGGGATTCTTTCGTGTGGATACGTGGCACAATGAGGACTGTTGGATTTCCAACAGCTATTTTTCTGAGCCGTTGGATTTCCAACGGTACAAAATTTTGAAATTTAAATTTAATGGCTACTGATGTGGCACAATGAGGACTATTCAATTTTCAAATCAACGGTTCAGATTTTTCGACCAAAAAACTTAAAAAAAAATCAGAAATTAATAATATTTTTTTATAACTGTTCACTGAGTGAATTAAATGGGCTGAATGCCAACACATTTTTTAGAGGTGGACTTGCTCTTAGGGTGTGCACAGATCATGTGACTCCACCTCAAAACAACTAAAAGAAACGATTAATATTTGAAAAGAAAATTGAAAGAGAAATTTGTCACATAATGTTGTTGCGTTGTAACATTTTTAGATGATCGTAGTGGGAAAAAGATCATCGTTGGATCATTTTCTTAAGGATTCTAGATATCCTGTGATCATGATCGTTCATTGTATATCGTACGGTAAAAAATCATTTTAAAATTTAAAATTAAATATAAATAGTACCTAATGAAAACTGACCACATGATGGACGATGAACGGTCACGATCGCGAAATCCTTAAGATTCCTAGGAAAAGGATCCACCATCATACTGTATGATTCACACACCCATTCTTCCTAGTGCCCTAACATTTTCTTGTTGGTCTTCATTTGGCCATATAAAGATGAAAATATTAAAAGGGAATTGTTATTAACACTCCAAAAATCTCATTTGGCACTCCAAATTTTTTATAATTAGAAAGAAAAACACACTTGTAAAGAGTGTAAACTGAAATATTTAGAGTGCTAATAACAGTTCCCATATTAAAATTTTGTAAGTAATATCTTATGCAATGTGACATACGTGGCTCATGCATCAGAATTGGTGGGGGATATTAAAAAGTGTCACTTTTTATTAAACAGAAAGAGATTGTGACTTAAACCAATCGCTAGTTGGTATGATGCAATATTAAAAACTATTGGTAATGCAGGCCTTTAATAGAAAGGATTTCTAATTTATTTTTAAAATGGAAATTAATTGAGAGATTCATTTCGCATTGAACGTTAACGACCCGAACTATTTAGTTAGTAGATCTGGATTTATAGACCATCATTGCAAAAATTCAATTCAATATAAAATCATTTGCTTATTTAAATGTCATGATAAGATTTCAATATTGCTTAGAATATAGTGCTCGTTAATTTTTTTTTGAACTTAATTAGTTGCCTCAAATATTTATGACTTAACTAATATTTTTCAAGAATGATATGTAAAGTGCAACTTGAAAAATAGACGATTCAAATGAAATACTGTGAGCCCGAATCCCATTTTTTAAAAAATAAAAATTTCTTTTCTTAAAGGACTCTGAGTCTGATCCATGATGCAACTCTCGTACTTATGTATATAAGTGTCTAAATTAATAATGGGACAAAAATATAACATATAATCAGATTCATTACCGTTTGAGAGTTGAATATTTATCAGATTTGACTAATTCAGCAAAGTTGATATACTGTAGCATATTCCGGACGATTAATACAGAAAAGAAGAAAATTAACCCGAAAACGGGAAATAGAAAGTCCACTAGTCCACTTGGTAGTGGGAGCACGTGGGGGCACGTGGGACGTAAGCTTATGAGAGGATTTGAATCCCATTGGAATCCAAATTATGAGAATTTTAAAGATTTTCATATTTTAATTATTTATCTTGGATTTTACGATCATAAATTATTTAATTTTTTATTTAAAATTAAACATAAACAGTATTTGACAAAAATTAAATACGCGATTGATAAAGAACGCTAGAATATAAGAATTCATAGAATTCTTATAAAGTAGATCCGGAGAGGATTCTCTTTCCTTCTGAAAGAGGCAGCAGGAGACCATGGCAAAGTTGCCAGGCTGAACATAGCCACCAACGAGAAGAAACAGCTGGCATTTGGGCAGTGGGGCCAACAAAGAGTATAACTTGTTCCTATTTTGCAACAACAAAAATAATGAGGGGACGTGAATGCCTCACCCTCACCCTCAGACAGATATTTTTATTGTGATCGAAACACAGAATAATATACTATGTATCATTAAATTAATAGTAAAATATGTGTTAAAAATTTAATAATTTAAAAAATTAATTTTTTATCATTATATAAAAATACGTGATGTATCATCAATTCCGGTCACAATGAAAATTTTTTCTGCATCCTGACCCTCACCCCATGCTGCCCAGCTGTCCACCCGTACGTTTTGTTGCTTTATCTGACCTGGCACTTGGTTTATTTCTTTTTTCGTTTACAAGGTCATTTATTTGCTATTTGCTATTTATTATATTCAGATATAATCGTTAACTTTGATTTACAGTTGTGCAAGGCGTCGGACAAGAAAAAGTATTTTCTTTGGAATTGGATCCTCTGTGAAGGAACCTTCGCGATCATTCTGATCCAATAACACAGATCGTTAGAGTTTTTGATCCAACGATTATAATCATTATAACTTTTAAAGGAACTTCTTGTTTGTAGTCGTTGAATCAAAATTCAACCGTCCGTGTTAGTAGGTCAGGAGGATCATGAGGATTTGCCTCGGAGAGGATCCAATTCTTTTCTTTTTTCTTGTGTATTTGTCACTTATTTACTGTAGTTTTATTAACTATGTCGTTTATTCAAGAATATTACTTAAATTATGAGTGTTATGTGATGATGTGACCGTCCCAAATATTTTAGTATTTGTATGGCAGCTCTCAATAGAGTTTGGGACTCATTGCATTTTGGTTCTTCAAAATCACGCACATGTCTTACTATGTGTGAGCTGTTTTAGTTAGGCATCCATAATGAACTAATGAGAAATATGAGTTAGACCAATAAGGCAACAACGCATCTCTTATGTTGATCGGGATTTGTGTCAACGAATTGAGTCCGATTGGGTCATCATGTTCTTTGCTTGGGCTTCTTTGCCATTTGGTCTACTTACAGCTTGTTTTTATGTTTATCTCTAGTAATATCTTCTTCCATCAATAAAGTTTATCTTTAAACAAAAAAATAAATAAATGTATCTGCTTACCTGCCCTTGCACTTGTGTTTTAGTCACTACTTATGTAAATTAATATTGTTTTTTATCTTTAAAACCAATATATTGATTTCTTAAAAAAAAAGAAACCAATATATTGAAATCAAACTGACAGGAGGCTTAAGGCATGTTTGGTGGTGAATAAAAAAGGCTTCTGATTCAGAAGAAGTAGATTAAATGCACATTGATGAATCAATCTCAGTCCCCAATCTACCATCAATTTTGAAACCAAATCCCAACACTTCCATCTTCTTTTTTTTATTTCTTTCAATTAAATGCATATTAATTTTCACTAATCCCGATTCACCAAAAGAAAGGAAAATAATTATTTTGGGAAGTTTACATTCATGCACTTATTTTTCTTTAATCCCACCCATTTTTTCAATTTTCAAACGTGTTTTAGTAAAACTAGAATTTATTTATTTACCTAGAAAACGAAAAATAGAAACCCAACAATCTAATATCTAATTTAACAAAATTTATCGTTTGAAAGAAAAGAAAAAGAAAAAACTATTTAGTATTTACCACCGGTTACAGAGAGAACCGAGAGAGAAGACGGTAAACAGTAAAATAATAAAAACCTTTTCTATACTCCGTGTCCGTGTTGTCTGTATCTCCGCGTTTAGCATCAAAACAACCGCGTTTGGCATTTCTCATTTTCCTTTTACATTTCCATTTGCCTTTCCAATTTTTTTTAATTTTTTTCTTTCAGTAATTTCAGAAATTGGGATTGTTAAGATTGATTGCATTTGACCTGTCTAATTAATTCGTTAATACTTACTTAATTAGTGAAAATTTGCAAATCTCCCACAACCGTCTCTTTCTTCTCTCTATAATAACTATCTCTCACCATCCACCCAGACACATCCAGACACCCCGCACCCACCATTTCTGTTACTCATTCACTCTCTTCGATTTCTCATCATAAACCCAGCAACAAACCCCACCATAAACCCAGCAAGAATACACAATACGAAACCCCCACCACGAAAAGCGGCGAGCAATGCTCCCATTCCGGCTGTACGCCGCCGTTTTGTTCGTCTCCAGTATCTCCCTCCTTTTCCCCCCCTTCTGCATCGGGACCCGCTCATTCCCGACGAGGGCGATCGACGGCGATGATGCCTTCGAACTGGGCTCCGCCGCCCGGGCCCGATTCTCCGAAGCCCCCGACTACCGAAACGGCGGCGAATGCGCCGTTTCGTTGAACCGGGAAATGGTGTCCTCCTGCGACCCGTCGCTGGTCCACATCGCCATGACTCTCGACTCCGAGTACCTCCGGGGGTCGGTAGCTGCCGTGCACTCCGTCATCAAGCACGCTTCTTGCCCGGAAAACGTCTTTTTCCACTTCATCGCAGCCGAGTTCGACCCCACGAGTCCCCGGGTCCTGACCCAACTCGTCCGATCCACCTTCCCATCGCTTAATTTCAAGGTCTACATCTTCCGGGAGGACACCGTCATTAATCTCATCTCGTCGTCGATTCGGCAGGCGCTCGAGAACCCGCTCAACTACGCGAGAAATTACCTGGGCGATATTTTGGGCCGGTGCGTGGACCGGGTCATTTACTTGGACTCCGATATACTGGTGGTCGACGACATTCACAAGCTTTGGAACATTTCGCTCACCGGATCGCGGGTCATCGGAGCCCCGGAGTACTGCCACGCCAACTTTACCAAGTACTTCACCGACGGGTTCTGGTCCGACCCGGTTCTCTCCCGGGTTTTTTCCTCAAGAAACCCCTGCTATTTCAACACCGGTGTGATGGTGATGGACCTGGTGAGGTGGAGGGAGGGAAATTACCGAAAGAGGATCGAGAACTGGATGGAGTTACAGAGAAAGCGAAGGATTTACGAGCTGGGTTCTCTGCCGCCGTTTCTACTCGTCTTCGCCGGCAACGTGGAGGCCATAGACCACCGGTGGAACCAGCACGGCCTCGGCGGCGACAATGTCAGAGGCAGCTGCCGGTCTCTGCACCCGGGTCCGGTCAGTCTCCTCCATTGGAGCGGCAAGGGAAAGCCGTGGGTCAGACTCGAATCCAAAAACCCGTGCCCGCTGGACCACCTCTGGGAGCCTTACGATCTTTACAAGCCGATCCACCACCACAACCCGGCGAAGTTTCAATCCTTATCGTCGATCTCTGCATCTACATTGATCTTGTTTTCGAGCTATTTGTCTTGAGATGACGCGGCTTATGATAATTCTTTCATACATTGTTGATTCAGACATTCTTTTGATAGCCATTTTGTACAGATTGATTGAATTTTAGGTGAAACTGTGAGCGGAAAATTCATGGATTGTTCATCAGTCTCAATTTTTTTGTTCTTGTTTCTGGAATTTTCTCGGCGGATTTGACATATGTGATGAGATCCAATTTTCAATTTCTGGGTCCCAAAGAGGAGAGAATGTTATCATCCCAAATACCATGCGCTTCTTGTTCTTCCTTCTTCCGCTTCAAAGCTTCCAATTTTTATTTTTCTTAAATATTGACTGTATATTTGGTGTATGCATTTTCTGTCGCGTTGTCTCTCAATAATTGCAAATTTGAAAGTGGCCTGAGAATCTGAATGACAGTGTAGACAGTGAAATCAACGGTGTTACAGCTCAATGGGTTCACGGGCCTCTATTGGGAGCGTTGCTCGGATATCATTGTGTCAGTATTTTCGAACAATTTTTAATAGTGCGTGATTGACTTAAAAATCGATTCGTATTCCAACTAATCCCTAAATAGTGTGTTATTGTGTCGGTATTTTCGAACAATTTTTAATAGTGCGTGATTGACTTAAAAATCGATTCGTGTTCCAACTAATCCCTAAATAGTGTGTGATTGACTTTAAAACTGAATTGGTGTTCCAAACTAATTCCTTTGACTTAAAAATCCGACTTTTGGCATCTCAAGTGCAGATAAGTTTGCTCCACCCTCTACTCCATATTATTTTCAATTTCCACCCAATAATTTTTTTTTTAATTTACTTTGGTATTTGTAGAACTCACATTTTCTTACCATTTGTGGGGTTTATTAATTTTTAATTTTGGGGTATTGTTTTCGATAGATGTTTCTTTTCCGAAACTTGCAAAGTAAAGAGAGCATAGCTGGTTTGACGTCGCTATTTTTATATTTTAATTATTCAAATAATCAAGTTATTTAATTGGGTGGCTAAGATTAGGAGCAGGGGCTTAAACTCTAGTGCAAAACTCACTCGGTTTCTGGTGGATGATGTGCGTGAAGAAAAGATATTAAAATGGGTAGTTTGCAACAATTCTCGACCACGTTTCATGTCATGATGCCAATAAGCTGCCAAGTGCCCCTTCTCTTCCCCTATATTTTCCTCACATCATCAAGTTTGGTTGAACCTTCTATTCCTTAATTTGGACTTTTTCATTTAACTCATTTGCTTGTACACATCAACTCTGTTATTTAGCTTGAGAATTTTCAACTTTTAATTCACATGCGTTCTAGTGATGAAAGGGAAAGAACTTACCTACAACTGTGATTGGGACGTGAAGATGCCAGTATTTTAAACTAATTATGCGATATTATATGCATGATATAAAATGTACGTCAGTGTATGATAAGTTTAAATAACAGCTATCTTTGGTGTCCCAATACTTAAAAATTCATGTGTTTGGCGTTTGACGGTCAAGCCATGTAGATTGTTCGATATACCTGGCAAATTAGTAACCATTATAAACCCAATGAGTTTAATGATCCACTCACAGGGAAGTAGACCTTTGGATTGGGATATGAATGATGAGCATAAGGGAATAAGATCCTCTTTGGATCCTTCTACCCGAATCCTTAAATCATGTCTGTTCAATAAAAAATCGAACAGTTAGGAATTAATACCATGTTCACCTTCACTTATTCATGTTCATCTTCTTCAATCCTCACATTCTTCGGTTCATTTTCTTCCGTCTTATTTCCTATTCACCTTCTCCTATTCATCTTCATCTTCATCTCCATCTCAATATCTCTCTCTCTCTCCAGCCCTAGAATTGAAGGATCCGGATGGAAGGGATTCGGAAAAAATCTCAGTCCGAGCTAAGGATTTGATTATTTTTAGGGAACTTTAACGAAAAGCACCCGGTACTGTTCACTTTAACGAAAAACCACATTTTTACACTAAAAAGTCAATCCTGGTACTATTCACTTTACCCTTTATTTTGTCCTTATCATTAAAACTCAAAGTTTTCAAGCCCTTTTCATTAGTTTTCCTTTATTTTTACCATGGGGATTCAAGTTATCACCACACTTTTTTTTCACCTAAGTAATTATTTGTAAGTTACCTAATGGTGACAAAACCTTGCATAGACCTAGACTTAGTGATGAAAGCTGGAAAAATTCCCGACAAAGATGCATAGCAAGAACCACTTGTCACTGCAGCAGCAGTGTGCACAGACGTATGAGCTGGGATCCAATCACTTTATTTTTATTTTTAAATTTTTTTTTTTGGAAACATCACTTTATTTATTTTAATTCCTACACATGCTTCACATTTTCTTGCATTTTCTCAAATCGTGCACGAAATTTGAATTCATGATATTTTCCAGTAAAATATTTGCGCTTTAGTATGATCAATAGGGATTTTATTTTCCAAGGCAGGATAGTTACAGGATGTGAATGGATAGTGAGCAACCGGCACAACATTCAATTTATTGGCTACTTACATTTTGCAACTGTTCTGCGCAGTCAAAATCGAGGTTCCTTTGAACCTTGAGATTCTTTTTTTTAAATCTCAACTGGGATTGAAAGGTTTGGATGTGAATGTCACAAGTGGTATTAAATATCGATGATATCAAAAATATCGGTAGTTAAAAAATACAGAAATTTCGATGAAAATATCAGGATATTATCGATATCGAAAAAATTAAATAAAAACCACGGAAATTGTAAGAAAAACTTGGAAATTTTTATTGAAACTTTGCAGGATGTTTATTTAGTCAATTATTTATTAGTAGATCACAAAAAATTGGAAGGAAATGCATTGCATCATAGATATAACTGATTTAAGTTGATTATATAGCGAGCTGACAAACATTGTGAGGGTAGAAAATATGTAGTAATTAATGAAAGAAGTTTAAACATACCATAATAATTTATATATAATTAATTAGTACAATATTTTACACTTTATACATTGCATAGTAAGTTACATGAGTGACTTAGTAAGGTCTAAAATATCGATGATATCGGAAATATCGGTAGTCCAAAAACACGGAAATTTCGATGAAAATATCGGGATATTATGGATATTTTAGACTACACAATTTGTGCACCGGGGTTTTGGGGATTTAGATCCTCTTCGAATCCCTTAACTGGAGATCCCGGGAATTAATGCATAGTAACCGTTCATCAAAGATAGTGCAGCCACAATTGAATGCTTTTTATATTTTTAAAAGTAAAGTAACCTCGTTTAATGTGAACAATATAAAAAAAAAAGAAAAAATTATGGCCTTACAATCTTTGATTACTAAGCATTGATCCTCCGGATTCCTAATGAGGGGATCCGGACAGGATCTAAATCTGGGTTTTGGCTACTGAACCCGGCCAAGGCCACAGCTGGAGCCAACGAGTCCTAGTTGTACAGAAAATGTATCAAACCCTTGGGGAACACAAATGACTCACCAGGCTTCAGTTGTTGGGGTAAAGACCCTGTTTGAAGTATCCACAAAGCCCACAAGAAGCAAGCCCTTGAGGCAGATTGTGACTTCTAAGTCCCTTGGGTGCAAGTGAGGTGGCACAATCCCAAAGGCTGCTATGTCAGGCCCATGGTGTTGAGCCCAGGTAGATTGAACCGGTTGGTGAGGGTCACGTTGAACGGGTTGGCCTTTGTGTTGCCCCGGTTTGGTTAGGACTGATGTGGTGAAGTGGGAAAAGGTTGCTAGGTTTGGGTCAATGCATGGTGCACCATTGAGGAAAAATGTCCGAGGGGTTTACGGATCTGCTATGCAGTAATCTTGTACTGGATCCGGGTCGGATTTGGGGGGAGGGGATTGAGTAGCTTTGGGGTATTGGAGGAGGAAAATACAAGGCAAGTTAGGAGGAAGGAAATCATAGTCGGAGATAAAAGGCCTAAAAAGGTTAATGATGCAAAACATCAAGGGAGAGAGGGAGATGGAGATCAAATTCGCACCAAAATACATAAATATAATTACTTTATGTTAATGCAGTAAAGCGTCACCTGCATTCTTAATATTGTTTGGTTGAAAGGGTACCATATACAACCTATGTAGATAGAGACAAGAAATTGAAAGTGTTGGGTGCTTAGAAGCTTTTGAAGTTTAGACATGTCACATGTAACTTTAACTACCACATCTTTCTACTGTAGTGCTCTTTCACTCTCTCAAGTGGTCCATCTATTTTTTATCACTTCTTGGAACCTCTGGGGTGTCTCTTTAAAGCACCCAATGAGAAATCCACATGTTATCAATAATATTAATACTTAGATGTGTGTATAGCCACATTTTAATCGAGTTTGAATCGTGTTCCTAATATTTTTAGATCTGTTTAAAAACAATTATTTGTGTCTTAAGTATTATAGTTTGATAGTATTTCTCTTTACTTATAAGTAAGATGTCTCAAATTCAACTCCTATAAATAATGATCTCAAGAAATTATTGATGACACGTTTTATGACTGAGTCCAATTCCCTCTCTAGTATGGGTCTATCAAAAAAGTAAAAGTTTGTTTGAAAATGTTTTTAAAATGACCGTCACTTTTAGATAAAATGTTTCTGGAATGCAAAAGCACTTAAAGTCCTTGCAAAAAGCATTAGTTCTGATGCTTTTGTTAAGAAACATTTTAAGTGTTTTTTTAAATGTAACTTTAACTATCGTGTCTTTCCACTGTAGTGCTCTTTCACTCTCTCAAGGGGTCCATCTATTTTTTTTTTATCACTTCTTGGAACCTCTTGGGTGTCTCTTTGATGGAAAAGGATCCTCGCCGGATCTTTTTTCTGGGGATCCTATGAATCTCGTAATCATGACCATTCATCGTATATGGTGCGATAAGAAATTATTTCAAAATTTAAACTTAAATATAAATAGTACCTTACGAAAACTGATTGCACGATGTACGATGAACGATCACGATCATATGATCCCTAAGAAAATGATCCAACAAGGATCCTTTTCCCTCGTTGAAGCACCCAATGAGAAATCCACATGTTATCAATAATATTAATACTTAGATGTGTGTATAGTCACATTTTAATCTAGTTTGAATCACATTCCTAATATTTTTAGATTGGTTTAAAAAAATTTATTTGTGTCTTAGTATTATAGTTCGGTGGTCTTTCTCTTTGTTTATAACTGAGATATCTCAAATTTAACTCCTATAAATAATGATCTCAAGAAATTATTGATGACACGTTTTATGACTGAGTTCAATTCCCTCTTTAGTATGGGTCCATCAAAAAAGTTAAAACTTGTTTGAAAATACTTTTAAAATGACCACCGCTTTTAGATAAAATGTTTTTGAAATGCAAAAACACTTAAAGTCCTTACATGAAGCAACAATCATATTAAAAATTGGTTTCAAAAATACTTTCAGCTATATTAAAAGTAGCTCAAAATACGAGCCATAAATAAATAGAATCACTTGTATGAATAAAAAAAGTGTTTGTTCCTACCAAAAACATGTTAAAAGCTTCGTTGGTTAAGATGGGTAAACCACTCATATCTTTGCTGATTCAATACGCCCACTCTGATTTGTTGAACCTTCATAATTATTTCACCAAATAATAAGAAACTTCATAATTACCCAATTAATCTCTATTTTCCCACTAATTAATCATCCCATTTAGACATCAGTCAGCTGAGAAAAAGAAAGTCCCCAAACCGTTCAACCTTTTTTGAATCCAAAGTGAATGCAAGTAAAAGCCAAATCTTCCTTGGAAATTAATAATTGGTGTTTTGTGGGTCATCATCTGCAAGTTCAAGCCTTTATCTCCATCTTTTAATTTTTCTTCATATAATTGGAATTGTCTTGTTCTGATGATTGATTGCCTTTATCATTTTTGGAGTCCCCAGAAGTGCCACGAACAGTGAAAAATATGAAGTGAGAAAAAAAAGACCAGAACAACAACACATGGATATGGTTTTTTATTATTATTTAATATTAATTTAATTTTTTTATATTCTTTTCTTCTTACAATTTTAAACCCTTTTTTTTTTTTGTAAATATTCTGGGTTTTTTCTCACTCTTGGTATTGTTTTTGCGTGTGTGTGTGTGTGTGTGTGATCGAATAGATTGGTGATGTGCCCTCATGCTTGCTGCTGGTAGGCAAAGCTCTTGCTTTTTAGCTCTCTGGTTGCTCTCAAACACTACCAACTCTTTCAGAACTCATGGGTGAATCAATGATGCATTTTGCCAATGATGCTGAAAAGGTACGCACTTTCTAGTTTCTACCTTGGATTTGTCGAAGGACATAACCCATGTGTTCGATTTTGTCTGCAATTGTTGTCGTTTGAGGATTATGCTTTGTGGGTTTTGATTGATTCACTGTATAATTGCTAGATTTGCATGATTTGGTTTCGCCACTATGTTGTTGCTTAAGGACATGTTTTGGATTCTCGGTTTTTTGGGTAAATAAACAGGTGGTTGAGGGGGAGACGGTAGCTTCAAATTCTTCAAATCCTGTACTGGAAGTGTCGGTGTCTTTCGGAAAATTTGAGAATGATTCTTCACTGTCTTGGGAGAAATGGTCGACGTTTTCGCCGAATAAGTACTTGGAGGAAGTGGAGAAGTGTGCCACTCCAGGCTCAGTGGCCCAGAAAAGGGCTTACTTTGAAGCTCATTACAAGAGGGTTGCTGCTCGAAAAGCCGAGGAGATGATGGAACAGGAGAAGCAATTGCGAGATGGTGATACCTTTAGGTCGGATTCTGACCAGACGAGTGGAGATCAGATGGATTCTGAGGTGCATTTCGAAATTGATTTGGCCAACAATCAAATTAATGCCCAAGGAAATGATCAAGAAGCGAATTTCGACAATGAGATTATTAAAACTTACGTGGATGATCTCGAGGAGGATGATGTTTTCACCATAGAGTTTCCAAGCTCATTGGCTGAGGGAGAGAGAGAAGAAGCTGATTGCAGAACGGATAGTCCTGATTTGAACAATCCGGAGGATGAACTTGCTGTGGTGAAAGAAGTAGAAAATGTCCCTGCTGAATCTCAGGGAGTACAGGAGATTCCAAGGACTTTGGACAATGATGTAGGAAGTGCTCCAGAAGTTAAAGAGGTGCAAGAGGAAAAACCGAGATTGGATCTTCTGAAGGGATCTCCGAAGGTGAAGTACTTAGCTCTTGAATCTATTTAGCAAAACTTCTCCAGATGCCATGTTCTTTATTTCATAATCTGAGAACTTGTTTGGTTCTTGTCTGATTTTCATATCTTTTGCATTTTCTTGCTGTGCAGGTTACTCCATTGAGCAAGGAGAGAAATGTGGCAAACGTTAAGAAGAAACCAGTTCCACTAATAGCCAAAACACCACAGAAATTTGCCCCTAGGGCATCGAAGTCTGTATCAACTCCCACCCCTAAAGCATCGAAGCCCATATCAACTCCGACCCCTAAAGCATCGAAGCCCGTATCAACTCCGACCCCTAAAGCATCGAAGCCTATATCAACTTCCACCCCTAGAGTATCGAAGTCTATATCAACTTCCACACCTAGAGTGTCAAAGTCTCTGTTAACCTCTACTGCAACACCTGCATCGCGGTCCTCAGTAAAGAAGAGCAATGCTTCCTCTTTTCCTAGGAGCAAAAATCCTTCAACTGAGGAAACCAAGGAAGTTCCTCCCAAGCGTTTGCACTTGTCACTCAATGTGGAATCCAGTCCCACAATGTCTGGTTCAGCGTTTGTGACCACCACAACCAAAAAGTCTTCCATTATGGAGAATATGGGAGATAAGGACATCGTCAAACGAGCATTTAAGACATTTCAAAACACTTACAACCAACCGCAACCCTCCAGTGAAGAGAAACCGCCAACACCAAAGCAGGTTTGTCAATTTAGTATATTTTCTCGTTTGAAGAGATGACCAGGTACCTCGGTTGGCATCAGAGCATCTAACGTCAAATTTTATTTCTGGAAAATTTCTTTTGAAAAAGCAGCTCTCTACGAAGGGAAAAGAATCAAGGGTTTCCACTTCTGCGCCCCTGACAAAAGAGAATGGAGGGTAAAGCCTTAAACTCATATGTGACTGCTGATTGTGTATCCTGTTTGCATGCTCTTCTTGCATAACATCAGTCTCTGCATGATAATATACTATCATGTTTCACATAGTCGATGCGACTTCACTTGGTGTCTCAATTAATTTATATTGCATTAATTTCTTTTTGTCATAGATATCTAGATAAAAGAACTGCTAAGGCCGCTCCATCATCTGTTAGCTTGAGAAGTGATGACTGCGTAGATAAAAGAGAGGTATCGGTTAACAGACCCCCGACCTCTTTCTGTTTTAATTTATTAACCATATATATGTAATCTCATTAAGCAATATATTTCAGTTTTCACAGAAACTGGCGGCGAAATCCAATGCGAAAGTGACGGAGAAAGCACACTCCCAACCGAAGTCAAAGGTGAGATCTTACAAATAACTATTCTTTTAAGGAGCATAATATTGTACCTGTGCTAAATATAATTATGTCATATAGCCTGCAAAAATTGAATTATTTCTCGAAACTGTATGCTTGACATAGGATCAAAAGGAGGCAGAGATAAAAAAGCTCAGACATAGTCTTAATTTTAAGGCTACACCCACGCCATGCGTCTATCGGGGGCAAAAAGTATCAAAAAGTACTTCCGAAAAGGTATAGTCCAATTCTGTTTTTATGTTATGGCATAAGATCTGTTTGCTCCATTTATATTTTCAATAGAATCGGACTATATACAATCCATCTTAGTGATACTTATAAATCCGTCTTTCACGAAGTTCCTCTTTATTATGTCACCGAATACACTTGAAAGTCGAGTGTAGGGGGAACGTTTTGGGGATTAATTTTCTTTATATCGTAAAGTTTGCAGCCTCCCGCGTGCTGTGTACTTCAGAACAAGCATAAAAACTAATTAGCATTATGCATATGCAAAGAACATGATGAGTTAAACACATTCAATACACATATGCAAGAAGGAAAAATGCATGTGTATGCCTTAACACTAGCATTTCAATCTGCACAATGAGTTACTTTACTGCACTGCATTTCTGAAATTATCGGTGTGATTCGTGTATTTTATGTTTTTCTTTCCGTATCCTAATGTCAACTGTCATGACTTGTGTAGGAGACTTCCAACAATGAAACCCATCGGTGAAAAAATCGTTCAGGCGGCTGCAAGGTCACTCGTCATCTTCCAAGAAACCATGTCTACTTCAGTGGATAGACGAGAAGGAAAGTATACGTGACGGAATTCCCTCTCATGGAAGATCCATGCTTAAGTATTATCGCTTAGATGATGACAACGTGACCATGGTGAGTCGGAACCTGTATAACTTGATGTCTAGAACAGATCTACGGCATAGTAATAATATGCAGATGATAAGAAACAGGTCGGGGCTATGCTTTTCATTCCCTGCTCGTCCCAAATAGTATTCGGAATTAGAAATGCTACGTATACATTGTTGTATTTGAAGGTATAAATGTTGGAACTGTTATAATTACATGGAAATCCAAAGTTGGTTGCGTAAATCTATCATAAATGTTTACACCTAAATTGCAGACCAAAGAACAAATATTTGTGGATGGAACGCCTGTAATCGTTAGTGGGAAAGACGAAGAAGACGAACTATGCAAGTTATTGGCTGAAAGTTTACGGAATAGAACGTTGAAAAATCACTAAGCTATTTACGGATTGTAATCGAGCTTTTTGTAATCTATACACATTGTAAAAAACCATTCAAAAATCATTGTCTGATTCACTGTTAGTGCTCCTAGAGTTTCCCGACATGAAGTTCTTAGGCAAGATCGGGAACCTTACGGGGTTCCTGGGCGGCGAGTCTGCTGACGATGACCCTAAACTCGCTGCAACCGCCTTCTTCTTCTGTATATTTCGAGAAATTTCAACGCATGCTTGATCAACCATGCCTAGAAAATCTTTAACTATGACAAATAGTTGAAATGGGTGAGCCCCTTTATCCTTAGAAGCCCCTGCTTGATAGTATTCTGTTGTTTTCTTCACCAACTCCATCACCCTTTTCTGCTCTTCTCTCACCACCTTCAGCTCTTCCTCTGCTGCTTTGAGAAAACCCTTCATGTCCCTAACGAATCTTCCACCGTCATTCTCGCATTGGAGCAGGAGTTCTCTAGTTTCCACCACGCGGGTTGTGAGAGCTGAGCACATCCCTGCAAAGCTGTCATGATCTATACTAGCCGCCTTCTTCACATTAGAGAACTCGGCACTGATGCCTCCAACCACTGGCAATCCTACCGTCATGTACTCCCTCTCTCTTTCCTCTTTCGGTTTTATATTCTCAGCACTTGGGTTTCTGTTATGGCTCTGGCTGTTGCTGCGACTCAAACTATGATTCGTGTTGATTACACATCGCTTCCCCTCAGATCGCACCACTTCTTCCACAACGAAATTGAGCAGAGTTGTTTTCCCATCACTGCTTCTAACGTCGGATAGCTTTCGAAGAGAACTGAGGTTGAAAGCTTGGGCATTGCCTCTCGAAGTTCCTGCATTCATGCGGTTTCCAGCCTTGAGAATTGCCTCTAGCAGCTTCATGAAAAGCCCTCGTGTTCGAAGCTCCTTGCACCCGAGTTCAAGTGTTTGTACAGACTCCTTGAGGCTAGCAATCTCCACGTCATAGTTGTATCTGAAGAGCATGGCATTGAATCGAATGAACGCTGAGGGAACAGCTTTGAGAATGTGGTAGAGGAAGAACTCTGCGTCAGCAAGCCTTGTAGGGTCTCCACTGTACTCAAGGATTTGGGATTGTTCTTCTTCGGTTGGAGCAATTCTAGCAAGCTTTTCAAGAGTCTCTACATCGAGACCTCTGCCCTCCATGAGCACATCAAGGAGCTCCTTTCGAGAAATCGTCAGCGATTTTATGACAATGGCAATGTTCTGGGACTTCCGGCTGTCCAGGAGACAAATCTGCGCTGATGGACCGACGTTGGCGCCCCTTGGATTCGCTTGGCTGCTGTCTCTTCCGGGGGATAACCGTTTGGTGGCAACCGTACCAAAAAGCGCTTCCATTAGGTCACCATCAAATCTGAGAGTAGCAAACGTTTAGAAACTTCAAAACCAAATACAATATAAAACAACACGGTTAAACGCGAAAAACTAGTGTGTAGGAGGAGAAAAATGGCATGCGGAAGTCACTTTCATTACCTGAATGAACCATCCATTTTGTCCCACACCATGGAATTCTGAGTATTATTTGTGTTCACTTTGTCCCAATGTAGTGGCTTCAGTTTCACCTGATCATTTCCTGCTCCTGATGAAGATTCCCCAGGTTCACCTTTCTGTCCCGGAGATGGCTTCGACAACGCGTTCAAACTCCGCACTTTGGGTGGAGGAGGCGGCGGTGCAGGACCATTCTTAGCTGCAACTTTCGGTGCTGGAGGAGGAGGCGCTGCGGAGCTTTTCTTAATTGCAATTGGGACAGGAGGTAGCATTGGCGGCGGCGGCGGTGGAGGCGGCGTTGGTGGTGGGGAAGTAGGAGGCGGAGGACTTGACGGTCGAATAGTTAGCTCTACTTCTGGTTCTTTTGATTTCTCAACAGCATTAAGAGACGTTGATCCATTTCGAATTCGATCATTCACTAACTCTGGTACATCATTGATGTGGGAAGTTGAAGACTTTCCTCTGAGCAGAGGAACTTCCTGTACGGGCTCACGCCTTCTTCTTCTGCTACTCCCTTCGTCTTCCTCACCATCTTTTCGAAACAACTCCTTTCGAAAACTCTTCTTCGAGTTTTTCGCTTCGAGCTTCTTCCAGTAAAGCACGTCCAGACCGTTCTCATCAACAATGAACCCCTTGAGATTCCCATCATATCTTGAAAACTCACTCTGATCCGCTACAGGAGGCCCCGGCTGAGGCTGGCCTCCTTGCAAACCTCCACTTCCACCACCACCACCACCACCACCACCATAACTACCCCCATTAATTCTCTTGCGCCGCGCAACAAGGTACCTATATACAAAAAAGAAAACCAGCCCGGAAATCACCAGAGTGGAGGCTGCAGTGATCGCTGCAGCCTTCGCAATCTGACTCTTTGACGCAGACTTTCTTGGCGGCAAAGGCACCGGCTGCGGCTGTGATTCCTGTTGCGGCGGAGAGTCTTTGGGAGGCGATGAAGGTGGGATTTCGGGTGACGGAGCCGTAAACGGATAGAAAGTTTCAATATTTTGAGGGGATTGGCCATGACAAGAAGGAATAACATTTACAAAAATAATAAAAGTAATTAAAAAACCATGAGTGAAAAAACAAGAGAGCATCCATGGCCGAATCCTGACAGCCATGAAGCTTTTTGGAAAGATTGGAGAGATGGGTTTTTGGAAACTGAATCGGTTGGAACTCTCTGTAAATTTGTTGACATTGAATGGAAGAATTTGTCGTGGTGCTTTTTGGGGGAGGGTTTGGTTGATGAAAAGCTGAAAGCTTCAAAGTTAGTAGTTAGCTGTTTGTTTTTCCAGAATTTCTTCCCGGGCTTTTTTATATATAATTCAACCACTCAACATATGTTTCTAAATTGGATTAAGTTCACAACCCATTACTAACTACAAATCCACGCTTTACCAATTCAAGATTAGATTTTTAATTCATAAAATTAATTAAACAAATGACATGACTGGTTTACTGTTTCAAGCCAGAAATTATGGACGGTTTGTTGAAGTGGTAAATCACCCAATTTGTTTCTATATAATATATTTATGAATTTATAATTGTCAGATGTAACGGGAAGATGCCTGACGGCAGAAGCGTACAAAGATGGAATTTGATCCGTTCCGGACCTTAGTGTTTAGAGCTTAGGGATCAAATCATCTGGGTCGTTGATTGGTTTGTTTAAGAAATCAGAGCTGTTGGTTTTGTATGGTGGGTCAGAAAAATGAGTTAATGAGAACCGTTGGATTGAATTTGTGCTGCCCAGATGAGTTGATCCCTAAGCTTCGGACACTAAGGTCCGAAGCAAACCCAATTCCTACAAAGATATCGATGCTTCCATCGCTTAGATTTAGGGTGATAGGTCTTAATTTATTAGATCTTGGTAAACTTTAGTGAAAAATGAATTTAGTTTTGTAAGTGGTGGATTACTCTAATAGTTAAGAGTTTTTTTTTTCTTTAAGTCACTAGTCTCGGGTTCAAACCATCTTCTTTCATTACTATAAACTTTAAAAATGTGACTAGTTGGTGGATTTGTCATGACAGTTTTCATTTTCAAAACCGAAAAAACTCTTAAGAATCGAATCCAAAATGTGTTGTGAAAGTTAGTTGGCTACGCCGACATGTTTACTCCCAAGTCTCATTCTGGACCTTTTACTTAATCTTGCTGACCTAGTAATTAGAGATTAGTTAATCTTTGTACGTAATGATAATATCATCGAACAAAAGTCAGAAAGGGAGACTTTATCAACAGTCCCCATCCCTTCCTTCCTTCAATAATTTTTACAGCTGAAATGCATTTGGGCTTTTGACGCGTTTTTTTTTTTTTTTTTTTTTTAAATGATGCGATTTTTCTTTCATCAAGAACAATTACAACAATTGTCGCATGTACCGACGGAGCTAAGTACAAAATTTTAGTGGCTATAACATAGAGAGAGTTTTAGTTTTTAAGCTTAAAGATACTAATCGTTTAGATTGTTTTATAATTTTGAATTGTCGTAGCCCACCTATTAAATGAGAAGTACGAATTTTAGAGTTGTTTTTAGGGAAAGTAAGAGTTAATAAATGTTAAATAAACTCTATTCTTTAACGAATACTAAAACTTACCAGTAATAAACTAAAACTTCTCTATTCTTTAACAACTGCTAAAACTTAACAGTAATAAACTAAAATTTCTATACCACACAAGGTTCCTCATTGTATTCATATGAAAGTTTGAAGCCTAGAAAACAGGCTATAAATGTTTCATTTCGAATTATTACTTTTAGAGTTTACTACATGGTTTTATGTAGGCAACAAAAAAAAAAAAATTGAGCATTTGATTTCGCAGTAATAATTTTAGTTTATCCCACCTGTTGAATAATTCCGCACTCCGTCATTGATCTCATGACGTAAATACATGTTTCAATGATCAATCTGTTAATGTGAAGATAATTCGAAGAAGCAAGTGTGAAGAGATTATTGTTGTCTTTAATGATCCGGACTTTGGACGCGTTGAAAACTATGTTAAGCCAAAAAGGCGACGAAATAAATTGGTCAACGATCTCGGTTTCATGCGTTAGGAAAAGAAATGGAATTGTAGGTTTTGACGATGACTTCATTGGCACACATTCCCCATGAAGAAATTGGAGAAATAGTGGTTGAAAAAACCCCACAAATTGATTACCTATTTCTTTACCCACCAGAAAAAAAAAAGGTTTGAAATTTGAAATAAAATTGGATTATTTTATCGGAGAAATGGTGGTTGTATTGTTGATATTCAAAAAAGCGAGATACATTCTTCAATAAGAACATTCCAATAATATTTGAAGGTTTCTCGAACTAAAAAAACTCGTGCTTAAAATATTGTATCTGAACGAAAATTGTGAAACTAATATTTTTTTAAGCTTGTATTTGTGAGAATAATCATGACATCTAGGGTGACTAATACTTTTGTTAATCATGACATCTAAGGTAACTAATACTTTTGTTTTGGTCAGAGGTGATATTACGAATTTGAATTTTGAAACTAAATATTTTTTTTTTTTTGGGATCATTTTGAAACTAATTAATTAGGTCAATAATTTAAAGGATAGAGAGTTTTAACTCATGATGCATGGTAGAAACTCAACACCCAATTCAATAAAATGTTAGACCACTTATGAAAATGATCTCTAAAATTATATAATGATTTGCTTTTTCACGTCTAAGGACTATGCAATTCTTTTAGACGTTGTCGTGCCTGAAAATTTAATTATTCTCTGTTATTTGAAGGGTAAAAAAGTCAAACAAGTCCTTTGAATTCCTTCAACTGTATGACCATGCGTACCGAGTTTGAAACTTTCTAATTTTCCTTCTTTAAATTATTGTAATAGTTTCAAATTAGTCTCCTTCCTTCTAATAATCGTAAAATTTAAAAGAAAAAATTATTCTCTGTCCTAGTATCCTACCACAATTTGTCGGTTTAGGGTCCTCCACATGCTTCTCTCACGGGCTTTATGTTTAGCTCTTTCTCTTCTATTTGGGTTGGGCCGAATGGCCTTGTAGTTTATTGTGGTTTAAAGGCCATTTCTAATGACAGATTGAAAAAGGCCCAATTTGGTAATATAGGTGACATGGGCCAGTTTGCTTCAATCTATGTGCCTTCTTGTGATTGACGGTACTGAAGGTTTGGGGCATGGCCATTTTAAAAGAAGGGGCATGGCCAGTTTGCTTCAAGAAAACCGACATGTACCGGGCCGGTTTTCACTTTATTCTCTTTTGATTACAAGCAATATTCTACGCTAAAAGAATCGGCAGTGATTTAAACTCAAGATGCAATTAGTTAAGGTCATCTCCAACCGAAGGGTCCAGAGGGCCAGAAGGCTGAAAATAGCCTGAAAACCGTCTCCAACCAAGGGTTAGGCCAGAGGGCTCATGGGCCCGATGGAATCTGAAAGGGCTAGAGGGCTAGCCCCTTCCAGCCAACCAGCCCCGGGCTGGCCAAAATTTTGTGTAAAAGTGTTGGATTTCCTATCGGATATAACCGACATGAATAATATTTATTATTGAAATCGTGTCAGTTATAACCGACATGAATAGTACTTTGAATATAAATGGCATCGTAGGAATCAGTTTGACTCAACGGAATCATGTCGGTTATAACCGAAACGGATAGTAATTTGAATTGCAATCGTCAGTAATAACCGACACGAATAGTTTAAAATTTTGAATACAACGGCTAGCTGATTGCAACTAGCCGTTGCCTAACATTTTTTTTTTTTGTTATGAATTTACACTTTTTTTTTTCTATAAATACCTAAGTCATTCCTACACCATTTCTCACATAATTTTCACCTTTGCATACTATCTCACTTCATTCTATTTCAAATTTAAGTTGTTAATTTAAATAATAAATTATGTTTGGCCCTATGACCCTTTGACCCTCGGTTGGAGACGGTTTTTTGTGACAAGGCTAAAACGAGCCCTATGACCCTCAGTTGGAGATAGAGGCAAATATGGCCAAGTACTATTCATTAAAATATTAATATCTTGGAGGGCCAGAGGGCTAATGGCCAACCCTCGGTTAAAGATGACCTAAGAGAAATGCCCTAACCACCATATATCATTTTCTTTTATTTCTCAATATCGAAAAGAAAAACACAACTAAACCGGTTTTCAAAATGTCAAAACCACATGACAACAAACTCGTAAGGAATAAAACGCTTTTTTCTTTTCTATCTTAATCAGAAAAGAAAAAAATGTTCTTCTAGTGGTAATATCTAAACCTCTTTTGTCTATGCATAAATGGGTGTCGTTTACAGCTATCATGAGTCTTCAATTTTCACATCAAATCTCACCTAAATCAACGGTTTATAATCATCTACGCCTAACTAGTGGCAAAAGTAAAAAAAAAAAAAAACTTATATGATATCGTTTACCAAAGTCTTGAGGATATAGTTTTAAGGGTAAATTAAGATCAATTTTTCCTTGATTACATTTGATTGTTTGTTGCTTTGGTGGCCATCTCAATGAATAAAAAAGTTGATGCCTTTGGTGAGACCAAAAGCCAAACTAGTCACAACCACTAGACCCACTTCCTCTTTTTTTCTTGATTCACAATCAAAATGATTCAAAAACAAAAACTACAGCTCTGCATTGTCTTCTCTCTCCATCTCTACTTCCCATGTGGGGGTCCAAATGATATTTTCTCAAAGATTAGCCACTCCTACATATATCACATAATCTCTTCCATTCAATTACAATTTTAAGTATTATGTAATATTGTTGATAAATTCTTGGAAAGAGACTTTAAGAAAATACATGGTCTCTGAAGTTGGCATAACTCCTCACTTTAATCTTTGAGATTGTCTACCGTCAATCATTTTGGTTCATTCTGTGAAAAATCTCCGTTAGATTGAAGAAACCACTAGCTTAAGTAGAGGAGTTTATTTGACCAAAACATCCTCAATTTAACGGAGATTTTTCACAAAATGACCAAAATGATTTACGATAGACAATCTTAGGGACCATTCTATTGATTTAAAATCTCATGAACAAAAGTGAAGAGTTATGCCAATCTCATGAACCATTTTGGCTAAAAAGCCTTTCAATAACCCAAGCGTAGAACTAGTCCACAAAATGAACAATGAAGTTTGAATCTGAACAAACAAAGTGTACATTATTTTGAAATATCAAATTACTTAGTAAGCTTGACTACGAAAGCGAAACTTATTTATGACTTCTATCGTTTCAGTAAATTTTGCCTGCAAAAATTATCACATGGAGGATGAGTGGGTCTCAACCCTCAACTATGAAGGCTTTAGAGCAGGAATATGATAAGCATGCCCACTTCCAGAGAGACAAAGAGACAAAACAGGGGAGTTGAGCTCAATGGGCATTTCAAACACGTCCAATTCACAATCCCATTCCAATATATTCTCTCTACCAGACAAGATCTTGCAAGCTCATCTCTCCAACTCAACCAAATCAATACCAAATCTCTATGTCTTTTTAATTTCCAATCCCCACCGATTCACCCCACTCTCTACAAATGCACATCCACTTCCCTTTTCTTCTTCTCTTCCTTTATTTTTTTTTTGTTTCTTAATTTTTTTTGTTTGAATTTTGAAGCAAACCTAACGTTCTCTAATGTTGCTATTTAGCACGGTTAACAAAAGCGATATTCAAAGTTATTCTAATCCAAAGCGTGAGTGTATCGTAAAAGCGATTTCACACCAGATCATTTTTCTTTGCCAGAAGAACATTTTTGTATCACGTTGTGTGTACTAAAAGGGGTATACTTCCTCGAGTAACCACGAGAGGTTAAGATTCGAAAGAACCCAACTATTCCCTTTGTGACTTTTTGTATTTTTTACCATCACATACAATTCGTATATTTTAATTCGTTTACTGACGCATACGAAATCACATAAATAAGTAGACATCTAAAAAAAAAATATTCATTATCCGTCCCACACAACACATTCAAGCGGAAAATAGACGGAGTTAAATTTTGAATTGAAGATCAGAAATGTAATCAGTTAATCAGTTTCAGTAGTATTAATATTGTTACTAATAGTCATATAAACAAACAAAATAAATCATAGCCAAAGAAAAAAAAACAAACACAAAAAAGGAAAATAATTCATCAAAAACCGTTTAAACGGGTAATTGCAGTTTGGCCCCGAAGAAAAAAAGCGCGATCGCGGTACAATCGGGTCCGATTGATCTAATCAGCGTTGGTCATTTTGAACCGTCGGATCGGAGAATCAAGCGACGTGGGCGACGATGGAGCCGAGAACGACGATGACATGGGAGGCGACGGAGATTTAGACGGCGACGATAAGGACGACGAAGGAGACGACGATAAAATGGAAGGCGGTGATGAGGGCATCATCAGATCACACGGCTCCCGTAGCTTTCTCTTGTTCATTCCTCCGCCGCTCTCCTCCACTCCGACATCCCTCGCGGTCGTCATGTAATCCTTCAGCCTCTTGACGTCCGCTAACTTCACCGGTTTCACTATGAAATCCTCCGCGCCTTCTTCCAAACACCTGCCGAACACAAAAGTAACCCAAAATTTAAATTTAAAATCGAAATTAATTGCAAAAACCAACTAATCTCGAAAAAAATTGGATAATTAATCAATTAAACATTAATTTCGGGGGAAAAATAAATTACCTGTCTATGCGCGCCAAAACGTTCTCGGATGACATAATCACGACGGGAATCTCTTTGAATGCGGAAGATTCTTTGATTTTCTTGAGCAATTCGTAGCCGGTCATTCCGGGCATACAGTAATCCGTGATGATCAGATCCACCTTCAACCCCTGGAGATAATTACAGAGAATCAAAAATTTTATTCGAAAAGATTGAAATTTTACCGATGGAAACTAGGAGTCGTTGATCGAACTTACGTCGAATCCGACGGTGGAGCTCTTCTCCTCGTCCAGGCCGAGGAACTGCAGAGCTCGTCTTCCGCTGTCAACAGCCGTCACTGTACCCAAAAAAAGATCCGAGTTCAAAAACACAGAAAACAAAAAACGACGACGTTTCCAGAAATGTAACTCTGTTTTCAGATTCTACCTTTGCAGGAGGAGATTTTGAGCAACCGCTCGATGACCTTGCGATCGACGAGGCTGTCGTCGACGGCGAGCACGTGAGCTTCTTCCGAAATCAACGGCGGCGAGAGGTCGAGCTTCTCCGACCTCCTCCGCCATGAAACGACGCCGTTCCTCGCCATCGTACGGATTGGAATCTGACAAACGAAACGAGGGTTGCTGTGCTTTCTGCGGGCGGTGTTTTATACAGTAGAAAATGGAGGAGAGAAATGGCGAAGGTGGAAGCTGTCTGTCAGCGTCACAGGCACAAGAGTGTGGGGGGTTTCTCTCTCTTAATATAGTATTGGTCTCTTTCGCCAAATCAAATCTTTCTCTCTAACAAATCTCAAAATCTACTTTATTATATTTGTTTAATTTTAATTTATTAAACGGTGAGATTCTCAAATCCACTTTGGTGCCATCCTCCCAATCAAAACATTTAAAAAATAATATAGGGTCAAAACGATCATTTTCCGATTCTCAATTGTTAAAATAATCAGTTTCATAGTACGTCATCGATATCAAATTGTTATCTTGTCAACTTTTTATTAACAGATGATAGGATAGTTATACCAAAATCATAAAAACTATCGACGACAAAATATATGCACGAATCAATTTAAAGTTTTCAAACTTATTGTTTTTACTCTTGAGTCGCTATATGTACCGATACGTTCTTGATCTTGTAACAATTTAACTATTCATATTTATTTTCGACCAATCTTGTATCGATACGTTAAATGTATCACATCGCTAGGTTGTTAATTTTAAATTCATAGAAAACTTTATTTTCGTCCATAAAAATGGTCACTTTTAGACTACAATCTTGTGTAAGATTACAAACTAATTTTAATCTGTTTGGCTCAATGTCCATGTGATCATACATTTATGTATCGTTTGGTATGCAGATAGGATGAGACGGAACGGAATGGGACATGACAGGACGGAAAGGAATGGGATGGGACATGATGGGACAGAATGGAGAGGGAGTAAAGATGTCCTTGGATGGAAACAAGGAGGAAGAAGGAGAAGGATATGTTATAATTTTGTGTTCCACGGATGTGGAACGAGTCGTTCCAGGGGGTGGGACAGAACGAAAATTCACCCAAAATTCGTCCAGTGGAACATCACGTTCCACCCGTTTTAGGCACATCAAATATGGAACGGAACGACTCGTCCCACTCAATTCTGTTCCGTCTCACGTACCAAACGTACCTTACTTACATCACATATTAATTATACTTTGATTTTTATTTCTCCTTTTCTTCTTAATTTTGACGAATTGATTACATATAACCCTAATTTTCGTTGACCGGCGGTCAGCGGTGGACTGCGCCGTCAAAACCTTGGGGCGAGGGGCGGAATTTGGCAAATTTGGACCGGCGCGCGAAAACGCGGGTAAAATAAGAGGGAGAGGGTTCCGCCGGTGGCATTTACTGGTGAGGGTCGTACAGAGTGACCCTGTGAGCTTCCACGAGTGGTTCCAGCGTTTTGTTTTGTTGTAAAAAGACTTGGCAGGCAATATCTCCTCGCGAATCTTTGGATTGCCCCACCGCCTCTCCTTCCACGTGCTACCTCGTGCTCCGTAGGTCCTTTCCATTTTTTCTCAACTTTGTATTAATATTGGTTTTTTTTACTACTTTTTATTGGTAATTGTTGTTGTTAAGGACTATGATTCTTTCTCTTCCTCTTTTCATCATCTTCTATCCTCTCATTTTATATTCTCTTATTTTGTTTTTATCTTGTTATAAACAAAATTAATATAAGATGTTAACGTGATTTAAACATGACTGTTCAAATAGGAAGGGAGGGTAGGGGAGGGAAAAAAATAGGAGAGAGAATCCTACTCCTGTTGTTAACTTGTTGTTGTGGGTAGGGAGCTATTTTTTTCAGTTTGTTCAAAACACGTTTAATACACTAAGTGTAATAATGCAATTGGTTTCAAACTTAAAAAAAAAATAATTCAATCAATTAATTTTTGACACTTGATTTACCAATTTGTGTTCCTACCACATTAAACAATTCCTCATGATTAAGGTGTTATCTACACTATGAGTGTGTGTGAGTGATCTAAGTCTCACAATAAGCTAGCAGCAATAATGCGGTTTAAATTCGTTTTTTTGCGATAATTGGACCTAAGACATCTTTTATACAAGTAAAGAAGAATATCACTCGAACCTAATACTAAATAGCAATATAATTATTAAGGATCCGTATGATAATCTTTATAAAATATTATTTTGTCACATCAGCTATAAAAATGGAATTTAACATCTCTATGGAGATGATCTTAATATTTTATTTTTCAGCTCTTACTATCTTTAAAATTGTTACCAAACGAATTAACAAAAACTAACTATTAAAACTAAAAGAAAATATTTTTGCTCATCATTCTTAATTGTTGTTGAATGAGTTTAAATTTTAAAATTTATGTAATGAAAAGATTAAGTCAAAGTCATCTAATAGTTATAATAAAACGATAAAATAATATATTCAAAATAAAACTATTATTAAAAGACCCTTAATTATTATATACCATCGTACAACACTATGGCCATGAAGCATGGAAGTAGGAAACATTGTTTAAACGAAATGATTTTTAGAAATTTTTCAATATAATAAGAACAGCTCGAAACACTGAATGAAATAATACAATTCGTACCAATACAACAAGAGACAATAGATAGAATTGAGGAGATTTGGAAGTCCGAAAATAATCTGAGGTGGGACCAACATTACTCTTCCTAATGCTTGGACTTTTGCTACCAAAATTCTAAAAATTATTTTCTTTTCAAACACTGTATAATATCAAATCTTTTAGGACATCACCATCGCTTCCAAGATTGATTTTCCATCTCCCTCGTAGTCACACACACACACACACACACACACACACACAAATATATATATATATATATATATATATTATTACCGCTAAATAGGGCGGATTATTGGGTAATTGTAGTCTTCCAACCTCAATACGTGTTATGTTTCCATGCACTTACAATAAGAAAGCTCGTATGTAATAAACTTATGATACAAGTTAAAGGTATAAATTGTCGATACACAAATCGACAGTTTGTTAATGTTCAAAATTTGTAGGTTAACAAACTAGAACAATTAGCTTTTGGACGGCTTGGATCAAAGCTATGAAATAAATAGACTCAAGATTTAAGTGGTTCACCCCTTAAAACTGAACTACATCAACTGTGTTATTCATATTATATTGATTTGAAGGTTGCAAGTAACGCTCGACTAAAGACTAGTATCCTCTCTTCTCAATCGTCCGACTCCATTACAAGAGGTTCTCACCCTTTTATATAGGCCCTCACTGAACCTAAAAATCCTTGGGTTCACTACATTTATGTTCTGGCATTTAATATGCTAGCTATGTAGACTGGTGTGCTGACATGCTAACAACCTTTTCGCCAATCAACAGATATTCAGCGGTGAAGTGACAGTTGTTTAGTCGGAATTGCACACTTTTCTAGGTTGATACATGCCAAGCGATTTGCTAGGCCATGAGTAGTCAATAATGTATTTTCCGAGCGATGACCCGACCACCTTTATATCATGTCCTAGATTTCTACCTTTGATTGGTGGCCAACACATGGCCTGATTGCTGTTTGAGTATGCATGTTCCTAGAGCCTTATGCCATAACGTTGTCAGTCTTCTCATGTGTTCTTGTTGGTCGGAAAAGTGTTTTATGTTACTTGGTCTAACTAGACTGATGAGCGGTCCACTACAGTGCTCGGAAATGCCTCTTTCTAATTCCACTAGGCCTTGGATTTCCTTTTCTTCTTTGGGCCTTGTCTTTTATTGGGCCTTTTTAGGTTTTTGGTCTGGCTTGTACTATTTTGAGAGTAAAAATAGGATCCTGTGTTAACACAGTTAACAAGTCGTCACAGTTCATTAAACCATAAATCTTCTTCTTAGTTCCTTTTATGAATAAAACCTACATTGTACTCATTTAAAATTGTTGAGGACGCATGCATTCCTACTACTACTACTAGGTGGATGCATGCATTGACACCAACCTTATTGTTATGGTGTCTTAAATTATAGCTTGAATTTGACCCAAAAAATAAAAAATTATGGCTTGAAATCTTCTAAAGCTACTAGAAACATATACAAAGGTTCCTAATATTCCCCTTGCCACGTATTATTAAAAAGAACTGGTTGACTTTGTAATCATGAAAAGCATTCCATTAAACAAGCTCTTTTTTACAATTAGATCCAATAAAATAACACTACATTTAATTTTAGTCAAACTTAATCTCAACTTTAGGGAATCAATTAGGTCTCGCAAAATTATATTGCCCTGACACCTTTACATGATGAAAAATGTTAAACTCTTTATCACTTCATGTTTTTGATACAATGTTTTATGATATTAGTACAAAAATTTACGTTAAACTATGTAGTGCCAGAGAGTCTATAAAAAGTCTCACTTTTTTTTTCGATTCTAAATGGGAGTGGGGTGGGCTTAGCCTTATAATTAACTAGCAATAATGTGGTTCAAATTCGCCTTTAGCGAGAATCGAACCTATATGAACAGAAATACCACTAGACTGTATTATTAAGTAAATAAACAATCTCATTTTTAAAAGAGTCTGTTACCATTCATCTGACATGATTATCAAAAGACCGTTGATAATGTGGGGTCGCAACTCGGCATTGTCCCAAATACATTCATCGGGTCGGGTTGGGTCGATACGGGCTAGAATATGGAAGGTAATGGATAGCCTATATGTCAGTTCACCGTAACTAGATGTACGAAGTGGAGCATATTCGGTCATGCAATTAAGGTTGAAAACGAATCACAATTGAACACAAAACTCTTACTTATAATTGTTTGTTTAAGTTTCTTTATTATGGATCTACACATACCATAGACTATGATCCATGATCGTTGAATTTTTAATCATTAGATCCTACGATTATTTTCCATGCAATAAGCTCATTTTAGAATAGATAATGTTATCTACACACCTATTTTTACTTCTCATACAACCCTCTTAATTTTCGACCGTCCAATCGAATGAATTCAAGAAGATCAATAACCAAAGAGTAACAAGAGTGTGTGGAAGATAAAAATGAATATATAAATAACACTATATTTTATAATTTTCGTTTCGCTTCACAGTAGTTTGGAAAGACTAAAATTACCTTTAAATGACGTTAAAATAAGGCTTAAATGTCAAAACGGTCTATGTGTTGTAGCCATATGGCCACTTTAGTCCATGTGTTTGTCTCTGTTAGCCAATTAAAGACATTTCATTCAATCTATTTTAAAAAACTCATAAGAAAAATCATATGAGAAATAATTACCTTTTGTCTTTAAAGAAAAATGCAAATAAATGAGAATAACACTTATAAGAAATAAAACTTCCAATCTGAAAAAATGATTAAGATTGTGACATAGAAAAGATATGGGGTAATGTTAGACAAGAGGTCGGAGAGTTGGGAGGAGAATAAATTTTCTTTTAATTTTTAATTTTATTTCATTTTAAATATTTTAAATCAAATAAATTATAATTTCATAAATAAGTTTATAATAATTTATAATTAAAAAAAATTACATGAATTAGATGGAAATGTCCTTAATTTGCTAATGGAGATAAACGCAAGGACCAAATTGAAAACACAAGAACTGAATGACTAGAACACACAGACAATTTTAACATTTAAGCTTTAAAACAATGTCATATATTAGCTTTAGTAACCATATAGTAAACACATTTCTTTGCAATCTATCAAAATGTATCATATATTTCATCAAAAAGAAAATTGTATCATATATGATGTATGTTACACCTCCATTGTTAAATATCTGCCCTAATGAGAAGTGTTTTTATTTTGGGAAAATTTGAAAGAGGTCCAATTTTATAGTCTATATTTTGAAATAGATCCAATTTTTAGTAACTTTTGATTTTAAAATAGGTCCAATTTTTAGTTCAATTGAACCTATATCAAAAGACCCCTTTTATTTTACGGATCTTATTCACAATACTTAAAAGAGATGCAAGACTAGAAAGTACTTTTATACGTGTCTTTTTGTAGGAAAAAGAGATAGAATCAAGCTGTGAATGATTCTTCTTTTTCTTTAAAGATATGGCATCTCACTTTTTTGCACGAAGAGTGTGATTTTTTTAAAACTCGTATTATCTACATTAAGAGATTAGAAATTGATTAAGACTCATAATGTATTAATCATAATAATTTAGTTTGAATTTATTTTTGATGATAGTAAATCATAAGATTTCTTACTTATAATTTATAAATAAATAAAAAATATCTCTAAATCATAATATTAAATGTCGATGGATATCTCTTTACGACTGATTGATATCTCTTTTACCAAACAGGCAATGAGAACACCTTTTATTTTTTTCAACCACAAAGGAAGTCTTGAGAGGGGCACAATTGACTGAACCGAGGAATGGGATACCATGGGAATAATAAAATATTAAAAAGGAATCTGATCACTCCAATGGCGTTTAGGGAAGGTGCTGCTCAACGAGAAATTTTTTATTATAATCGGAACACGAGTGATACATCACGTGTTTTTATATAAAATATGAAATTTTTATTTTTTAAGTTATTAACTTTTGAACACACATATCCCACAAGTTGTATAATCACACATGATGTACTACCTCGTATTCCCGTCACATTGAAAAACCTCTCACGCTGAACAATTAAGGATGAAAACATCATGTGGTAGGCCATAGGCTAGCAATTTCTTTAGATAAACAATGCACACCAAAACGTTACGAGTTCCAGTTGTGGAAACAACTTTTTTGTAAATTAAGAGTAAAACTGCATACGATAGACATTTCTTCTCGATTTTCGCAAAGTGGAGAACCTTGTTGACTTGAGACCGCTATTTTTCTTAAAACAATGCACACCAAGCAAACATTGGTTAGGATGGATGTGCTCTTCTTCTAACTTTGAGTTCAAACTCTTTTTTCTGTAAGTTAGCTTAGTGTAAAGTGAACATCAATTGTCTACGAAAACTAATAAACACTATCAACTACCTGATTCTCTAAACATTTAATCTGCACAATAGACAATTGATTGATAATTGGATATATTTTTGTACCAAACATGAAGGCACTTGTGAGAACTAAGAAGTTGCTACTATAATGATCATAATTGGATATATTTTCATTTGATTTTAATACAAAATGTTTATTTTTTGGTGGGAAAAGTTAGTGTTTTGTTTGTGCATGCTTAAACTACTAAACTAATTAATCACTCAAATCAGCAGTTGGGTTTTGATTATTAGGAAAATGATCAAAAGCTTAAAAGAAAAGCACAGAATCTTGTAACATCCACTAAAATCGACCCCTTAAAAGGTGGGATATATATTTTGCTTACTGACTCATCTTCCTCATAAAAGGGCATGAAAATAACTACTACTAGACCTTTCAGAATTGCTAAAAACTTTTTCAGATGTTAAAAAGTGCTTCTATTAAAATGGGTTGGAACACTTGCATGCCTAATTTATACAAAGTATACGCCTTATTTAATAACACGGGATGCTCTTGTATAACTTCTTGAACTATTTCCCATACAATAGGCTTTTTTTCCCGAGTTTTGCTACCAAAATTCTAAAAATTATTTTCTTTTCAGACACTGTATAATATCAAATATTTTGGGATATCACCATTACTTCCAAGATTGATTTTCCATCTCTCTCGTAGTCACACACAAGGAAGAAAATATTGGTAATATCGGAAATATCGGTAGTCTGAAAACACGAAAATATCGATGGAAATATCGGGATAATATCGATATCGATAAAAATTACATGGAAACCACGGAAATTGTAAGAAAAACTTGGAAATTTTTATTGAAACTTTGCAGGATGTTTATTTAGTCAATTATCTATTAGTTTATCACAAAAAATTGGAAGGAAATACATTGCATGATGGATTTAACATTATCAATTTGATTATATAGCGAGCTGACAAACATTGTGAGTGTAGAAAATATGTAGTAATTAATGAAAGAAGTCTAAACACACCATAATCATTTATATATAATGAATTAGTACAATATTTTACACTTTATACATTGCATGGTAAGATACATGAGTGACTTAGTACCACATAGAGTTCCTATGAGGTTCAAAATTTTGATTATCTTCATCATCTCTATGTGTAGAGTGAGTGTATTGTGAAGAGTAGTTATCAAATGATAAATCCCCAAAATAATTTTGCATGTAATTGTTAACATGCCACCCATATGGATCTGAGATTGGTTGACATTGTCCATAAGCAAAATCATTTGAAGATTGAGTCTCGGATTGTTTCCATGAGTCGCTCGATTCCATCCCAACAGGAATGAGATATGAAGGGTAGGGAAATGGTTGGTTATGAGTATTACCATAGTTACTACTTCCCATTCCAACAGAGTCCGAAGTTCTAGATAACGAGTCATCTTCTTGACTTGGCAAAATCCCCTTGCCTCTTTCTCTGCGAGTATAATCCTTCCCTATGGCACCAATTCCTGGTTCTGCCCGCTTACTGCCATGGTCATCATCCTGTGTTGCATGCGTGAAGTTTGCCTCACCAGTGAAGGGGCTCATAAATCCGGGAGGTGGTCCATAATAGCTTCCATATCCACCACCACTACCTCCAGCTTCACTATGTCCTTCATCATTCCCACCTCTGGTGGTAGGTGAGTCTCCTGATCTTATACTAGAGCTATCATTAGTATCAGCACAATGTTGTGGTTGTGTAGGATTGGAAGAAGGTGGAATTCCAGTGTTTCTTGGTCTTGGGCATAAAAGTTCTTCCAAAGAGTCAGCGCTGCTAGATCCCACCTCCTCCTCTAATACTCTTTCTACATTTATCCCTTCATTATGTGCTTCTTCAGCAACTCTGGGAGCTAGGTTGCCTTCATCATCATCTAAATGAAGAGGTCTAATCCATTGAAAAAGTTGGTTACCCTCTGTATCATCATCTTCACCAACAATATCAAACACATCTAGTGGGTCACCACGGTCGACAAGATCTATTTCTGCTTCCTTATCTTGAATTTGAAGCTTCATGTTGTAGTAGCAATAAACTAATTTTTCCAAGCTACTATGAGCCAACTTATTTCTTTGCTTTGTGTGTATGAGTGCAAATGTGCTCCAATTTCTTTCACAGGCAGATGAGGAAGTTGTTTGTGATAATACTTTGATTGCTAACTTTCTCACAGTTGGTGCATCGGTCCCATACATGATCCACCATTCAGCTACAATGAAAAACAATGTTGATAAGCCTAATAACTCCAACAAATTCTATTATAAACTTATAGTGAAATATGTTTATACTCACTAGGAGACATATTTGTTCGAGCAGCAACTGATGTTGGTTCTCCAAAAGTTCTTCTTGCATCTTTAAACCATGTTAGCTGAATTCAATAAATCGTGTTAGTTTAATCCAACAAAGTAATTATTATAATTTAAGTAATTGTGTACCTCATTTCCAAATTGGCCAACTGCTGGTGATGCAGGGTCTAATTTAGAGTATACATTATGTACAGCACGTATAAAGTTATCATCATCTCCAACACCGGGTCTGTATTGGTATCGGGGATTCAAATAATATGCTGTTCAAAGAAACACATACTCTAATAAGAGAAATAATACTTATGCAACTAAAGAAATGAATTGCAAATTATGACATAATTTATACCTACTGCATGCAAATCGTGGTATAATGTTTTATACCATCGGTCTTCAATTATCTTTATGACCCACCTTGCACCATGTTTTCTTTCCAATTCATCCTTCACTGCACGCATCAACTCATATACTGCCCCCATAGTAGGATACACTTCTGTGTCAACGATCCGTAAAACTTTGTAAAGAGGTTCAAACACTTGGCACACATGTTCTGATTGAGTCCAAAAAGCATGATCAAGCACTATACTTTCTACCATACGACCTGTATTTGAGCGGCTCAAATTGTGGTTGGCCCAATCGTCTCTAGTGAATAGTTGCTTCAACCCTGCTTTCTTCTTGAGTAGGCTGTCTAATGCAATATAGTTGGTGGCGAATCGAGTGGTAGCTGGACGAAAAATTTCTCCTTTGCAAAATTCACGCATCTTTGCCAACAACCAACCGTGATTGTAAATATAATTTGTGATCGTTCTAGCTCTTTTGACCACAGTAGCAACATTCTCTCTCTTCCCCATTGCCTCAAACATGAGATCAATACAATGTGCTGCACATGATGTCCAAAACACATTATGATGCTTCATTAACTTTTTTCCAACTTTGACAAATGCAGAACCGTTGTCGGTCACGACTTGGACAACATTATGCTCTCCCACCTCCATGATTACATCCCACAATAATTTGTAAATATACTTGTAGTTCTTTATATGGTCTGAAGCATCAACAGACTTCAAAAAAATTGTCTTTCCCTTGGAGTATACCATGAAGTTTATGATAGACAATCTGGTCGGGCCGGTCCATCCATCACGCATGATTGTGCAACCATTAGTTTCCCACTTTGACCTCAACTTGTTAACATACTCGCCAATGTCTTTATACTCCATATCCAAATATTTGTTTCTTATCTCATAGGGAGTGGGAGGTTGTACTTCAACACCGGCCTGTTGACATCCCACTACCATATTTTTGAAATGATGTGATGATGCCTTCGCAGCAAGGACATTTTCATAGATAAAGAACTTGCTAATTAGACGTCCAATTCCCTCATTCACATTACCTCCAGTGAAATAACTCCAAACACTCTTTTGACGTGCTTTGGATGACTTATATAAATTTGGGGCTATTGGTAGTGTTGGTTGTGATTCTCTAAGACTGCCTCCCCGTCTCATTTGTGCACCACCACTTGTCCCGGAACCTTGTGCTCTATTAGGAATTTTATGAAGGTGTTCTCTTTCCCATGCTGATTGTTTGAAGGCACGTAATGCTTGTTTCAAACTGCATCGTTCTTCAGGTCCCATGTCATCATCACATTCGTCCTCATCGTCATCATCATCACTGTCAATCGCTTGGCCATAGACTTCTCCCCGTAGCCCAGCTCGAATATTTTCCATTCCCTGTGTTATCTTTTCCTTCTGCTGTTTTTTATTTTTTAATAATGTGATGATGAATGCCTTCACTTCTGGGGGACATTATCGCATCGTTGGACATTTTTTGCTGGATCTAATCCACTAAGATTGTACTTAAGTCGTGTCACTCCGCCACTCTTCATTACCCGACCACAATATTTGCAAATTGTGCCATGTTTGTTTCCATCTATTGGGTATCCATGTTCCCAAGCTGGATCACGTTTAGTAGCTCCACTGGACATCGTAAACGTACCTACATTTATTTTTCATGAAAATTAGACAAATATTTTTTGGCCAAAAAATATAGTAGTGATGACGGTTATATAAGAGAACCTAAATAATAAAGTTATTCTACAGAAGAATTAAATACGAAGTAAAGAAAATGATTGTAAAAATTTAAGTAATTAAAAAAATAATATGGAATAATAAAACCTAATATTAATGAATAATAATCCAATTTGATAAAAAAATAATCCTAATATAAAACATAGTGATGAATAATAATCCAATTTGATAATAATCCAATTTAATAATAATCCAATTTAATGAATAATAAAAAAAACCTAATATTAATGAATAATAATCCTATTTGATAAAAAAATAATCCTAATATAAAACATAGTGATGAATAATAATCCAATTTGATAATAATCCAATTTAATAATAATCCAATTTAATGAATAATCCAGTTTGATAATAAAAAAACCTAATATTAATGAATAATAATCCAATTTGATAAAAAAATAATCCTAATATAAAACATAGTGATGAATAATAATCCAATTTGATAATAATCCAATTTAATAATAATCCAATTTAATGAATAGTCCAATTTGATAATAAGCCAATTTAATGAATAATCCAATTTAATGAATAATAATCCAATTTGATAATAATTCAATTTAATAATAATCCAATTTAATGAATAGTCCAATTTGATAATAAGCCAATTTAATGAATAATCCAATTTAATGAATAATAATCCAATTTGATAATAATCTAATTTAATGAATAATAATCCAATTTGATAATAAAAAAAACCTAATATTAATGAATAATAATCCAATTTGATAATAAAACCTAATATTAATAAAATAATAAATAACATTAAACATATTAAAATTATCCTAGGGAATAATTATACAACATTACTTAATTACTTAAAAAAATTAACATGCAAGTATTAATTACTTAAAAAAATTAACATACGAGTCCACACAAATTTATTTGTTGTTGTATAAATTACAATAATATAAATATAAGTTTGTAAACTTACCTTAAATATGGAACCCTTTGTGTTCAAGCTTTGGAATGGATCTGGAATGACTTTGAAAATGGTAAGGGAAATAAAATAATAAATAACATTAAAATATTAAAATTATCCTAGGGAATAATTATACAACATTACTTAATTACTTAAAAAAATTAACATGTAATTGTTAACATTACTTAATTACTTACAAAAACTAACATGCAAGTATTAATTACTTTAAAAAATTAACATGTAATTGTTAACATTACTTAATTACTTACAAAAACTAACATGCAAGTATGAATTACTTAAAAAAAATTAACATACGAGTCCACACAAATTTTTTTGTTGTTGTATAAATTATAATAATATAAATATAAGTTTGTAAACTTACTTTAAATATGGAACCCTTTGTGTTCAAGCTCTGGAATGGATCTGGAATGACTTTGAAAGGGGTAAGGGAAGAAGAAGAAACGAAAATGCTCTGAATGGCTCTGATACTCCACCTCTTGCAAGAATATCACAATGGCAGCTTTGAAAAGGGTAAGGGAAGAAGAAGAAACGAAAATGCTCTGAATGGCTCTAATACTCCACCTTTTGAAAGAATATTGGCACACGGTTTTGAATGAAACCACCATCCATGGTCTGAAAAGAATACAAGTTATAATTGTAAAAGTGGTCTGAAATTGTCAAAATAATTGTAAAAGTTGTCGGGAATCCTGAGTGAGTCATATGTCCTCCTGACAGGAGGAACCCACACACACACACAACGCACACAACCACACACGCACACAACGCACGCACATAAACATCACACACGCAGACACGACCTCTGTCTCTCTCTCTCGATCCTTCTCGATCTCTCTTCTCCCTTCTCCGATCTCTATTCTCCCTTCTCCCCCCCCCCCACACACACACAGATCTCTCGATCTCTCTTCTCCCTTCTCCCCCCCCACACACACACAGAGATTTCTCGATCTCTCTTCTCCCTTCTCCCACACACACACCACGGCATTCTGCTCATCCCTCTCATTTCTCTCTGCACCGAGACCCACATACACCTCTCCTTTCTCTCTGCACCGAGACCCACACACACACCACGGCCTTCTGCTCCTCCCTCTCCTTTCTCTCTGCACCGATACCCACATACACCTATCTTTTCTCTCTGCACCGAGACCCACACGCACACCATCGCACCTGCTCCGGCGAGTTCCTTCAATTTCTCCGGTTAGGTAAGCTTCGGGTTTTTCTTTTTATGTTCTAGATCGAAGCTTAGATGTGAAATTGAAGTTCTATCTCGTCTTTTTGCAAGGTTTTTGGGATGAAATCAACTCGGGAATAGGCACACCCATCTCCGGCGAGGCCGTGGGTGTCGAAGAACTTTCCGATCACCTCTGGCCGTTTCACGGCAAACGGACGTTATAAAAATGTTCCTCTCGTCTTCTATTTCATGTTCATACCTAGATCGGAATCTAGGGGGTTGTTTTACAGTCGGCCGGAGCTGTAGAAGCTCCGGTGTTCGTCTCTGACTTGCACAGTTCTAAAATTTTACGATAATATCACGAAATTTGGACGAAAACCCCTTGGATATCACTTAAAACATCGGATTGGGGAAAAACCGATAATATCGGCGATATATCGCCGATATTATCGATATTTTCTTCCATGGTCACACACACACATATATGTATATATTTATTTATTTTATTATTACCGCTAAATAGGGCAGATTATTGGGTAATTGTATTCTTACAAGCAATTTGATCACCTCGCTGGATCTCAATCGATTCTGGTTTGTGACATAATTTCACCCCCAGAGTTTGGTACACACTTGTTCATTTGTTTACCCCAAACTAAATTGTTTAATCAAAATATAATTCAATTTGAGTTGTGCTAGTCACAGTTAGTAGCGGATTCAGGAAATATTATTATGAGGGTCAGTAAGAATAGCAGGCGCAGCGTGCAAATTTTTTAAAACAAAAATAACATGTATATCATCATTTTATCAAGTCTTGGTAAGCTTGAAGTCATTTGCAAAGACATATTGCACACCTGTTAATGCCTCATTTGCGTGGGTAACTAATATATTTCAAGGTTGCTCCCATATGAATGTGTAACAAAAGAACATTGTGAACACACTTATCTTGAACACACTAACAAATTGATTGATATCATTGCACCACATTAATATGTTTGTCCAAGAATGATGATGCCTTGTTCATTCTCTAAAATTACCATTTCATTTACTTTGCATTTTTGGATTGTCTTTTACTTGGTTCTTTTTTTTACTTCTTACAATTGTAATCACAACCAACAAATAAGCCAAAGATAAATTATATTAAGACTAGATTGTAAAGGGCAGCACCTCTCTAACACATTTTATCAAGCATTTGTGGAGGCCATATATGAAGGGCAACCCCAACCTTCAAAGGGACAACACCCAAATCATCTATGAAGATTCACCGAAGTTCGAAGGATTAGCTGATCCCCCCTTGTCCCTAAGTCGGTTCGCCCCTGATCACAGTTGCTCTTGAGCATGCTTATTGTGGATTGGCCATCGATGTATGGTAAGATCTTTTGCAACATCGATCGATAGTCGTTGAGAGACATTAAAATCTTAAGTTACGATTGTTAGTCTGTACACTTGCAAAAGTTCTTATTTAGATTGTCTGTCACTTATTAGAGGACAAATTCGTATCAGTATTGGGTAATAACAAGAGAAAATGTTGCAGTGATATAGATATATTATATATAACATAAATGGTATGTTCTTTATTACTGAACCAACCTCAATACGTGTTATGTTTCCATACATTTACAATAAGAAAATTTCGTATGTAATGTTTTCATAAACTTATGATACGAAAGTTAAAGGTATAAATTGTCGATACACATATTGACAATTTGTTAACGTTTAAAATTTGTAGGTTAACAAACTAGAACAATTAAGCTAGACTTGTGGCTAGGAGGAAGCTGAAATACTTTTGTGAGTTTTCTCGGCCCCCGGAAGGGATAGATAACCGTGACTTGCCACCAGTTGTCCCTTAAAAAAAAAACTAGAACAATTAGCCCTTGGTGGGCTTGGATCAAAGCTATGAAATAAATAGACTCAAAATTTAAGTGGTTCACCCCTCAAAACTGGACTACATCCACTGTGTTATTCGTATTATATTGATTTGAAGGTTACAAGTAACCGCTCGACTAAAGACTAGTATTCTCTCTCTTCTCAATCGTCCGACCCCATTACAAAAGGTTCTCACCCTTTTATATAGGCCATCACTGAACCCAAAAATCCTTGGGCTCACTACATTTACTTTTCTAGCATTTAATATGCTAGCTATGTAGACTGGTGTGCTGACAACCTTTTCACCCATCAGCAGATATTCAGCGGCAAAGTGACAGTCGTTCAGTCGGGATCGCACACTCTTCTAGGTCAATACATGTCAAGCGACTTGCTAGGCCATGAGTAGTCAATAATGTCTTTTTCGAGCAATGGCTCGACCACCTTATGTCATGTCCTACACTTCTACATTTGATTGGTGGCCAACACATGGCCTAATTGGTGTTTGAGTAGGCGTGTTCCTAGAGTCTTGTGCCATAACGTTGTCAGTCTTCTCACGTGTTCTTGTCAGTCGGAAAAGTGTTTTATGTTACTTGGTCTAACTAGACTGATAAGCGGTCTGCTACAGTGCTCGGAAATGCCTCTTTCCAATTCCATTGGGCCTTGGATTTCCTTTTCTTCTTTGGACCTTGTCTTTTATTGGGCCTTTCTAGGTTTTTGTCTGGCTTGTACTATTTTGAAAGTAAAAAAGGATCATATGTTAACACAGTTAACAAGTCTTCACAATTCATAAACCATAAACCTTCTTCTTAATTCCTTTTATGAATAAAACCTACATTCTACTCATTTAAAATTGTTGAGGACGCATTCCAACAACTACTGCTAGGTGGATGCATGCATTTACACCAACTTTATTGTTATGGTGTCTAGAATTATAGCTTGAATTTGACCCAAAAAATAAAAAATTATGGCTTGAAATCTTCTATGGCAACTAGAAACATATACAAAGGTTTCTAATATTCCCCTTGCCACGTATTATTAAAAAGAATAGGTTGACTTTGTAATCATGAAAAGCATTCCATTAAACAAGCTCTTTTTTACAATTAGATCCAATAAAATAACACTACATTTCATTTTTGTCCAACTTAAATCTCAACTTTAGGGAATCAATTGGGTCCCACAAAATTATATTGCCCTAACACCTTTCCAAGATGAAAAATGCTGGACTCTCTATTGATTATATCATGTCACTTCATGCTTTTGATATAATGTTTTATGATATTACTACAAAAATTGACGTTAAACTGTGCTGTGTCAGAGAGTATATAAAAAGTTTTTCAATACTAAGGGGGAGTGGGGTGGGCTTAGCCTCATAATAGACTAGTAATAATACGGTTCAAATTCCTATTTGTCGATAATTGAATTTAAAATATCTCACTTACATGTGAACAAGAATACCACTAGACCGTAGTACTAAGTGACTAAACAATCTCAATTTTAAAAGAGTCTGTTACCATTCCTCTTACATGATTATCAACAGACCGTTGATAGTGTGGGGTTGCAACTCAGCATTGTCCCAAATACATTCATCGGGTCGGATTGGGTTGATATGGGCTAGAATATGGAAGGTAATGGATAGCCTGTATGTCAGTTCACCATAACTAGATGTACGAAGTGGAGCATACGCAATTAAGGTTGAAAACGAATCACAATTGAACTCAAAACTCTTACTTATAATTGTTTGATTAAGTTTCTTTATTATGGATCGACACATACGATATACTGTGATCCATGATCGTTGATTTTTTAGTCATTAGATCAATAGATAGTGTCATTCACACACTTTTTTTTTACTTTTCATACAACTTTCTCAATTTTTGACCGTCAAATCGAATGGATTAAAAAAGATCAATGCCCAAAGAGTAACAAAAGTGTGTGGAAGATAAAAATGAATATATAAATAACACTATCTTTTATAATTTTCGTTTCATTTCACATTAGTTTGGAAAGATTAAAATTACCTTTAAATGACATTAAAATAAGGCTTAAATGTCAAAATGGTTATTGTGTTGTAGTCATATGGCCAATTTTTAGTCCCCATGTTTTTGAGTTGGCTAATTTAATCCTCGTGTTTGTCTTTGTTAGCCAATTAAGGACATTTCATTCAATCTGTTTTAAAAAACTAATAAGAAAAATCGTATGAGAAATAATTACCTTTTGTCTTTACAGAAACATGCCAATCAATAAGAAATAACTTTTATAAGAAATAAAACTTCCAATATGAAAAATGATTAAGATTGTGACATAGAAAAGATATGGGGTAATGTTAGACAGGAGGTCGGAGAGTTGGGAGGAGAATAAATTTTCTTTTAATTTTTAATTTTATTTAATTTTAAATATTTTAAATCAAATAAATTAAAATTTCATAAATAAGTTTATAATAATTTATAAATTTTGTTTTACATGAATTAGATGGAAATGTCCTTAATTTGCTAACGGAGATAAACACAAGGACCAAATTGGCCAAATTGAAAACACAACAACTAAATTGATCCAATGACTAAAACACAGGGACCATTTTCACATTTAAGCCTTAAAATAATGTCATATATTAGCGTTAGTAACCATATGGTAAATACGTTTCTTTGCAATCTATCAAAATGTATCATATATTTCATCAAAAAGGAAAATGTATCATACATGATGTATGTTACACCTCCATCGTAAAATATCTGCCCTAATGAGAAGCGTTTTTATTTTACGGATCTTATTCACAATACTTAAAAGAGATGCAGGAATAGAAATTACTTTTATACGTGTCTTTTGGTAGTAAAAAGAGATAGAATCATGCTATGAATGATCCTTCTTTTTCTTTAAAGATATGGCATCTCACTTTTTTGTAGCCGGAGTGTGAGTTTTTTAATACTCTGTATTATCTATATTAAGGGGTTGGAAAGTGGTTAAAACTTGTAATGTATTGGTCATAATAATTTAGTTTGAATTTGTTTTTGACGAGAATCGACTTTAATACTTATCACTTATAAGTGAAGAAAAATATTACTAAATGATAATATTAAGTGTAGATGGAAGAGTGATTTGGGGCATTTTTGTCTTGGATGTACGAGCGATGGATATCTCCTTACCAAACAGGCAATGAGAACACCTTTTCTATTTTTCAACCACAAAGGAAGTATTTGAGAGGGGGACAATTGACTGAACCGAGGAATGGGATACTATGGGAATATAAAATATTATTATTTAATAAGATTAGGAAAATGGAATCTGATCACTCTAATGGCGTTTAGGGAAGGTGCTGCTGAATAATTAACGGTGAAAACCTCATCAGGTAGGCCGTAGGCTAGCAATTTTCTTTGGATAAACAACGCATACCAAAAGGTTACGGGTTTCAGTCGTGGAAACAGTTTTTTTTTTTTTTTTTGTAAAGTAAAAGTAAAGCTGTGTACGATAGACGTTTTTCCTTGATCCTCACAAAACGGAGAACCTTGTTGACTTGTGATCACTATTTTTTTTTAAACAATGCATGCCAAGCAAACATTGGTTGAGATGGATGTGCTCTTCTTATAACTTTGAGTTCAAACTCTTTTTTTTGTAAGTTAGATTAGTGTAAAGTAAATATCAATTGTCTACGAAAAATAATAAACACTATCAATTACCTAATTCTCTAAACATAAAAACTCAGCACAATACAGCGGACGCACAGAATTTTTGTACCAAACATGAAGGCACTTGTGAGAACTAAGAAGTTGTTACTATAATGATGATAATTGGATATATTTTCATTTGATTTTAATACAAAATGTTTAGTTTTTGGTGGGAAAAGTTAGTGTGTTGTCTGTGCATGCTTAAACTACTAAAGTAATTAATCACTCAAATCAGCAGTTGGGTTTGATTCTTAGAAAATGACCGAAAGCTTAAAAGAATGTTGTAACAGCCACTAAAATCGGCCCCTTAGAAGGTGGGATATATATTTTGCTTATTGACTCATCTTCCTCATAAAAGGGCATGAAAATGACTACTACTCCACCTTTTAGAATTGCTAAAAGCATTTTCAGATGTTAAAAAGTGCTTCTTCTACTAAAATGGGTTAGAATGCCTGTAACCCTAATTTACACAGAGTAGTAGACACCCTATTTAGTAACACGGAATGCTCTTGTGTAATTTCCTGAAGTACTTTCTATCAAGGTTTTAAAAAACGCTAGGTGCTAGTCGGGTGGCGGGCTGGAGCCTAGCGCCTAGGCGGCTAGGTGGACTAAGCGGATTAAATTAAATCTATTATATTTTGTATAAATAAGTGTCTGTTTATACTTAAAATATATATGATTTCATAATAAACTACAAAATGGAATGACATATATATTATGAGTTATGAGAACATAATGAAAACATGAAGAACAAATATATAATGTGTGTTCCTTTAAGTATTAAACAAGTCTCTTACAATTTATTGAAAAACTAAAATGAAAAATGAAAGTTATTTATTTTATATCTAAGTGAGTCACAACCTAGGAGGGTGTCTAGACGAGTCTGGACGGGCTAGGCGGTCTAGATGGGTGCCTCAGTAGGTCTAGGCGCATTTTCTTAATTTTCAAATGTCTAGGTATTAATCAGGATGGTGGTCAACCGCCTAGGGCCTAGGCGGCGCTAGACGGGGATTTTTAGAACACAGCTTTCTATACAAAAGGTTATTTTCCCGAGTTTTACCAAGCATTTGAAAGGGTTTTTTTTTTTTTTTTTTTTTTAAAGGATACACTTGCTCTAGGAAGCTTTTGAAGTTTAATAAAAAAAAATCCTGCTACTAAATAGAGTACTTTTAGTTAAAGCGCTTTCTAACAAAAAAAAAAAAAAAAAATTCAGGAAAGAAACATTTTCAAACAAAACCTTAATGGGCTTCAAACTTCATTAAAAATACGGGTAGACTCCAAAAGGCCCAGGATTGTCCAATACGAAGTCCGTGGGCCGGACTCCGCACCGTATAAATGTATCCAAGTTCAAACGGAGGAAGAGCAGAGTTTCTGCGAAAACGATGGACTGTGCCGGCAAGGGACTGGGAACTCGGTGCACGGGCCCACCCACCGGACGATGTGCTCGCCGTGGAGCCGTCGCTTACTGCTCCGTATCTCACCAGGTACTTCTCTCTCTCTCTCTCTTCGATTTTTTGTGCTTTAAGTAAATCATGCAATCGTAATCATGGTTTTAGATTTAATTTAAGATAATAGCAATTTGGGTTAATCTTAATTTCTGTAGAAATGGTCTACCTGTTACATCTGAATTTCTCTGTATTCTATTGTTTTCCACATTGATTCTAATTCCGGTCCGTTATATCTTAATCTTACCATTTGCAGGTTAAATAATTCTTGGGATCTCTCGAATATATTTTGCCCTTGTACTGGTATCGTCCTGTTCATCTTATAAGATAATTTAAGAGAAGTTGATGTTTATCGGTTTATGACTTACACTTGCAGATCCTTTATTTATAATATCAACATGCAGAGCCTTCAGTTACGATATCCGAGTGTTTAACCGGTTGGAAGGAGTACTGTGAGCGGAGGTCCATCCCGCTGCATTCACCTGTTGCATTGCTTCTCCATTGGGTATGATAGGTGTTTTAGTTGAGTGTTAGAATTTGTGTATAAAATCAAACCCGAACAATTTGTAACCAGTTGTGTATAAAATCAGCTTCTCCGTTGGGTATGATTTACTACCATTAGAAAGAGCTTCTTCAGCTTTCTGTCTTCTCAGAGTTGCGTGTGCTTTTCCCTAACATGAACATGCATATAGAGCTTGTTGGGCCTTCGATTCCACAGCATAGGTTGGTTCTATAGTTTGATATGATCTTTTGCTTGGTATTCATATACATTCCTTTTTTATTGAACTTCACTCATGAAGATAAAACAAGGATTGCTTAATTGTGTTTGCACTCTTGTGGAGAAATGATCTCTCATTCATATTTGATTCTGCCTCTACTTTTTGAGATGGCTAGGATGGCGAGATGGTCGCGTTATCCGATTATGCTCATTGCCTTGATAGAGATTGCATTTGTAAATCCTCAAGTGAGACTGTCAGTGGGGATGTACATACTAGTGAACCTTCAGCAGTTACATTGCACCTTAGAAGCGGCTTTTATCATGACCGTTACATGGATATAACTAAGGTTGTATTCTTGTCTCTTTAGCCTTATCGGTTTTCCATTTTGTGGTTTCTCATGACTTCTCAAATGTGTGTAGGATTCATCCCCTCAGTCATTGCTCCAAATGCAGGAATTGCTGCGTATTCAAGCTGGTCACCGACTATTGTCAGTTTTTGATACCTAATCATCTCTTGTTTTGGTTCCGTTATTTTAATCCTTTTCTCTTAATTTAGTTGGTTGCATGGCTGTGTGTTTCAGGGGTTAATAAAGGATATGAACATCCCAGCGGTATTTTCCGATTACTGCAAAGAAGCTTGTCATCTTGGAGCTCGTTGCATAAGCAGCGTAACTGGCCATCCTCTCAATATCCCTGTGCGTCAACCTTACTCAACTGTTATTATAGTATTGCATTAAACCGCAACTGCTTAATCTGATCATACCAAAATTCTTGCCTCTGCCTTGTACAACAACAACAACAACAAAGTATTTTCCCACTAAGTGGGGTCGGCTATATGAATCCTAGAACGCCATTGCGCTCGGTTTTGTGTCATGTCCTCCGTTAGATCCAAGTACTCAAGTCTTTTCCTAGGGTCTCTTCCAAAGTTTTCCTAGGTCTTCCTCTACCCCTTCGGCCCTGAACCTCTGTCCCGTATTCACATTTTCGAACCGGAGCGTCAGTAGGCCTTCTTTGCACATGTCCAAACCACCGGAACCGATTTTCTCTCATATTTCCTTCAATTTTGGCTACTCCTACTTTACCTCGGATATCCTCATTCCCAATCTTATCCTTTCTCGTGTGCCCATACATCCCACGAAGCATCCTCATCTCCGCTACACCCATTTTGTATACGTGTTGATGCTTCACCGCCCAACATTCTGTGCCATACAACATCGCGGCCTTATTGCCGTCCTATAAAATTTTCCCTTGAGCTTCAGTGGCCTACGACGGTCACACAACACGCCGGATGCACTCTTACACTTCATCCATCCAGCTTGTATTCTATGGTTGAGATCTCCATCTAAGTCTCCGTTCTCTTGCAAGATAGATCCTAGGTAGCGAAAACGGTCACTTTTTGTGATCTTCGCTAGATTGCTCCGGTCATTAGTGTGGATAAGTATATAAATGGATAGAGATAGGAAAGCAAACACAAGATGTACGTGGTTCACCCAGATTGGCTACGTCCACGGAATAGAGGAGTTCTCATTAATTGTGAAGGGTTTACACAAGTACATAGGTTCAAGCTCTCCTTTAGTGAGTACAAGTGAATGATTTAGTACAAATGACATTAGGAAATATTGTGGGAGAATGATCTCGTAACCACGAAACTTCTAAGTACCGGAGTGTGATATCGTCTTGACTTGCCTTATCTGTCTCACAGGTAGATGTGGCATCTTCTCTGGAAGTACTGTTTCTCCATCCAGGGGTGGTATCTGTAACTGGTGGAGATGCACAAGGTAATGTATCAATTTCACTTGAAGCTTACTTGTAGTTTCAGGCTTGGTCAAGCGCGATACAAACCATGTAGTAGGAGTCCCCCAAGTCGCCGAGCTAGGGGATCTGCTGAAAGAGGTGACAGACAAGGTAAGCAATCAGAGCTCCGGCTGATTGTTCACATTCTCCCTATCTTGCAGGCAGCATGAAGGATAAAGAGAAGAAAAATGAGAAAAGATGATATGGGGTACTTTTGCTTTTGAAGAAGTAACTTTCCACAGGCTTATTCTTGAACTGGGCTGGAGGGTTTTCTGATTTCCTTCAGAGTATAAGGCCGACTGAAGAATTTGAGGGTCAAAACAAGTCCATCAAATCTAAAGTACGTTCGACCCTGCTGATATGGGATACTTTTGCTTTTGATAGAGTAGTGGATGTATCGGCACGGGTACTGTTACGCTTGTCTCCACATGCTTCCTTGTATCCTTCTCACTTGCTCTGTCTGTTCCTCAGGCAGATGCTGTATCTTCCCTGGAAGCATAAGATGTTGAAGATGAGTACTCGAGAGCAATGCCAGGTAAGTAATCAGGTAAGGGGTTCCAGGCAGTCAGTTCCTGGCTGGAAGCTTGATTCCAAGTGCTGACTGATTGCTCTCTTTCTCCTTGTCTTGCAGGTAAGAACAAGGCCAAAGGAAAAGACAGGGAAAAAGCATGATATGGGATACTCTTGCTTTTAACCCTGATGATATGAGATATTCTTGCTCTAGTATAGCTTGTTGACAGAGGTGTTATCGAGGGGAAAGAAAGCTGAATATTTCGAAAGGCTTCGTTGGGAGTGCCCTCTCAGATAAGAGGAAGGGTTGAGAATTTTTGCAGGTCTGCCTGTCCGTTGTGGATGGAGGTCGACATATATAGGAGTCTCCCTAACATCAAGTAATAATGTTATTCCTTTACCCTGCTTGGTCATAGCACGGTAGTGGGAGCTGCCAGCTTCACATGTTTTAACTCTGTCAGAGCACTTTGAAAAAGTGGTCTGTGGTATCTGGAAAGCTGATGTTGCGTGTGAAGATTACAGACAAGCTTTATCCAAGGAGATCCAGCTCTTGAAGTTGGGAAAGTGGTGCCTCTTCGGTTTTTTAACAAGCAATCCTGTCGGGGATCTGGCTCTTGAGATTCGGAGAACGATGCCTCTTCGATTTTTGAGAAAGCAATCTTGCTGGGGGTCTGGCTCTCGAGATTCGGAGAGCGGTGTCTCTTCGATTTTTGAGAAAGTAATCATGTTGGGAGTCTGGCTCTCGAGATTCGGAGGGCGGTGCCTCTTCGATTTTGGAGCAAGCAATCTTGTTGGGAGTGTTTTCTCAAATGTGAGTAAAGGTTGGGCATGTTTGCTAGTCTACCTTGCCACGAAGCACAGAGGTTGACACACAAGGACTTTCCAATTATCCAGCAGTGGTATTGTTCCTTTACCCTCTCTTCGATTTTTGAGAAAGTAATCATGTTGGGAGTCTGGCTCTCGAGATTCGGAGGGCGGTGCCTCTTCGATTTTGGAGCAAGCAATCTTGTTGGGAGTGTTTTCTTGAATGTGAGTAAAGGTTGGGCATGTTTGCTAGTCTACCTTGCCACGAAGCACAGAGGTTGACACACAGGGACTTTCCAATTATCCAGCAGTGGTACTGTTCCTTTACCCTCTCTTCGATTTTTGAGAAAGTAATCATGTTGGGAGTCTGGCTCTCGAGATTCGGAGGGCGGTGCCTCTTCGATTTTGGAGCAAGCAATCTTGTTGGGAGTGTTTTCTCGAATGTGAGTAAAGGTTGGGCATGTTTGCTAGTCTACCTTGCCACGAAGCACAGAGGTTGACACACCGGGACTTTCCAATTATCCAGCAGTGGTACTGTTCCTTTAACCTTGTGGGTAATAATATGGTAGCTAGACCTTCAAAATTTATGTGTCTAAACTTTGTTAGTGTTGTTTCTTTGCTATTCTTTTACCCTTCTTGGTCAGAGCGATGTAGTGGGAGCTGCAAGCTTCACGTGTCTCAACTTTGTCAGAGAACTTTGGCAAAGTTATCTGTGGTACCCATGAGCTACTGTTGCGTGTGGGAAGTGGATGATTGAACAGTACGATTCATGTGCTTTCTACTTCGCCAGAAATCTTCGACAGAATGCCCATAATTTCCGCAAAGCTGAGTGTGCGTGTGACAGGTGCTGACAAGGCTGGAAAAGTAGGTGCCTCTTCGATTTCTGAGATCGGCCCTCGTGGTCTCTGAACAGCCCAGCTTTTGAGAAAGCAAGCCTCTTCGATTTCTGAGATCGGCCTTCGTGGTCTTTGAGCAGCCCAGCTTTTGAGAAAGCAAACGCCTCTTCGATTTCTGAGATCGACCCTCGTGGTCTCTGAGCAGGCCAGCTTTTGAGAAAGCAAACGCCTCTTCGATTTCTGAGCAGGCGCCTCTTCGATTTCTGAAGCTTCGTCGAGTGCAGATTTTTATAGGGGCTGACATTAAGTTCCAAAGCACACTTGAATATCCACCAGTAGAAGCTCCATTCTTGCACTTCTAAGATCTTGATTTGTCCGACCTCTTCTCTCTTCAACACCTTTGAAAATGTCTGGCCCATCCGACCGTCGTTTTGACTTGAACCTTGTTAAAGAGGCAGCCCCGCCTTCTCCAGACAACATATGGCGCCCATCCTTCGTCTCCCCTACTGGTCTTCTTATCGTTGGGGATTCCGTGATGAAGAATGATATGACCGTTGCGGTAGTGGCCAGGAACCTTCTCACTCCCAAAGATAACAGACTACTTTCCAAATGGTCTGATGAGTTGGCTGTTAAGGATTCTCTGGCTCTCAGTGTTCAGTGTGCAGGTTCTGTGTCTAATATGGCCCAACGCCTATTTGCTCGAACCCGCCAAGTTGAATCATTGGCGGCTGAAGTGATGAGTCTCAAACAGGAGATTAGAGGGCTCAAGCATGAGAATAAACAGTTGCACCGGCTCGCACATGACTATGCTACAAACATGAAGAGGAAGCTTGACCAGATGAAAGAATCTGATGGTCAGGTTTTACTTGATCATCAGAGATTTGTGGGTTTGTTCCAAAGGCATTTATTGCCTTCGTCTTCTGGGGCTGTACCGCGTAATGAAGCTCCAAATGATCAACCTCTGATGTTTCCTCCTTCTAGGGTTCTGTCCAGTACTGAGGCTCCGAATGATCCCCCTCCGGTGCCTTCTCTTTCTGGGGCTCTACCGACTGCTGAGACTTCTCCTAAGCAACCTTTGTGAAGGCTCCCTCTTGTTTGTTTATTTTGACTCAAGTATATGTACATATTTGTAACTTATCGGGGATATCAATAAATAAGTTTTCCTTCATTTCAACGTATTGTGTTAAATACACCAAAACCTTCTTCGCTAAGTTCTTTGAATTTTCTTTTGTTGAAGCTTGTATGTTGAAGCTTTGTGAGTGGAGCATGTAGGTTGAGGTAGTGTTCCCTTAATTTCCCGAGTGAGGAAAACTTCTCGGTTGAAGACTTGGAAAATCCAAGTCACTGAGTGGGATCGGCTATATGAATCTTAGAACGCCATTGTGTTCTGTCCTGTGTCATGTCCTCCGTTAGATCCAAGTACTTTAAGTCTTTTCTTAGGGTCTCTTCTAAAGTTTTCCTAGGTCTTCCTCTACCCCTTCGGCCCTGAACCTCTGTCCCATAGTCGCATATTCTAATCGGAGCGTCAGTAGGCCTTCTTTGCACATGTCCAAACCACCGTAACCGATTTTCTCTCATCTTTCCTTCAATTTCGGCTACTCCTACTTTACCCCGGATATCCTCATTCCTAATCTTATCCTTTCTCGTGTGCCCACACATCCAACGAAACATCCTCATCTCCGCTACACCCATTTTATGTACGTGTTGATGCTTCACCGCCCAACATTCTGTGCCATACAGCATCGCCGGCCTTTTTGCCGTCCTATAAAATTTTCCCTTGAGTTTCAGTGGCATACGGCGGTCACACAACACGCCGGATGCACTCTTCCACTTCATCCATCCAGCTTGTATTCTATGGTTGAGATCTCCATCTAATTCTCCGTTCTTTTGCAAGATAGATCCTAGGTAATGAAAACGGTCGCTCTTTGGTATTTCTTGATCTCCGATCCTCACCCCTAACTCGTTTTGGCCTCCATTTGCACTGAACTTGCACTCTATATATTCTGTCTTTGATTGGCTTAGGCGAAGACCTTTAGATTCCAACACTTCGCTCCAAAGGTTAAGCTTTGCATTTACCCCTTCCTGAGTTTCATCTATCAACACTATATCGTCTGCGAAAAGCATACCCCAAGGAATATCATCTTGAATATGTCCTGTTAACTCATCCATTACTAACGCAAAAAGGTAAGGACTTAAGGATGAACCTTGATGTAGTCCTACAGTTATGGGAAAGCTTTCGGTTTGTCCTTCATGAGTTCTTATGGCAGTCTTTGCTCCTTCATACATATCCTGTATAGCTTGGATACAGTGTTCTTGTTCTTGCTACTCAAATTGCTTCCTCTATGGGATGTCAAATTGGTCGGCCTAAAATCATATGCATTGTTTTAAAGATCGCCGGCGCGTCTCTTGACGAAAAGGAGGGCAAGTTATCAAGGTAGATGAGACCCGTTTCGTAACGACGTTCTCTTCAAATGGTGGTCAGTTTGTATGACATCAATTATATACGTTCAGTTCATGATGTATACCTCTGCTGTATGCAGTTAGAACTTTGCTGATTAAAAATGTGTTTATCTTTAGCTTTTTCGATTAAAAATGTGTGCGTGCTTTTTTTTATAAATAATTTTACGAAAAAGTTTTCAAATATAACGTGTTTTTTTATATTTTAGTACATCAATATTTTTATATTGAGGAGAGAGAAAGTTCAGTAAAGCCACAAAATAAACAACCTTATTTGGTATCGAATTCGTTATTCACGAGATTCGAATTTTAAAGATGGAAGTTATTCTTGATTTTCACGATTAAGGATTTCAGTAAACTTATGGACCAAACGATGTCGTTTCATACTAATCATCCAACGGACGTAACAGAACGTAGCCAGCATTCCCGCGGCTCCCGCCTACGTGGAACATTGAAACGTCCGAACTAGCCAAAACAAAATCAAGGTCGGTCAATGAAAATCCAAAAACAAACCCAAAATTCCAAAAATAATTTCCAAAAAATTCCAGCAAGAACCAACATGGATAATCACCACCTCTTTCAACTCCATTGTTGACCGACGTCTTCGCTTCACGTCCCCAAATTCTAGGGTTAGGGTTCTCTCTACCGGAAAATCCTAGCCATCCAACCATCAATCAATGTCTCTCTTTTCCCCCACTCCACGGCTGCTATTACTTCTGTTATGCTTGCTAGGGTTAGGGTTTGGGTTTGGGGACGCTCTGAAGGTGCCCCTTAGGATCAAGGACGTGCTTCCGGTTCTGCCAAGGCAGATATCGTGGCCGGTGCTCAACAATTTCCATAGTGCTGTGGATTTGTTGCCTTCTTTTATTGGGGCGGTGACTCCTGATAACAGCTCGATTCAATGGGAAGGGGCTTGCTTTTCCGGTAACCAGGCCCGGCTCGAGTTCACCGAAGGGGATCGGGGCAAACCCGATTTGGGAGGTGGCGTTCTATATCTAAAGGTTCAATCTTTTGCTTTTGTTCTATAAATTTTGAAATTTGTTAGTGTTTGAGTAATTGAATGCATTTCCTACAATTTTTCATTGGTTTTGTTTTCAACTGAGTAAATGGCAAGCTGAAATCAGTTTATGGTATTCATGGTTTGGACTTTAAGTTGTAGAATTTATTGTTAATGGGGATGGTTTATCAAATTTTAATCTGCAGACTTCTGAGGCACACAGCTGGGCCTGTATGGATCTTTATGTTTTTGCAACACCGTATCGTATTACATGGGATTATTACTTCTCTGCTCGAGAACATACTTTGAAGTTCGACTCGTGGGAAGAATCTGCAGAGTTGGAATATGTATGAAATTCATCTGTAATCTGTTTCGATAAGCTAGGAAAACTTATTTGATTCGAGTTGACACACTGTGATGACCGTTGAGCAGGTAAAGCAGCACGGGGTCTCTGTGTTTCTCATGCCATCAGGGATGCTGGGGACAATGCTGTCTTTGATAGATGTTTTGCCTCTGTTTTCTAACACTGCATGGGGCCAAAATGCAAACTTGGATTTTTTGAAGAAGCACATGGGTGCAACATTTGAAAAACGTTCTCAGCCGTGGCAAACAACCATAAATCCCGCAGATGTTCATTCTGGTGATTTTCTAGCAGTTTCAAAGATCCGTGGTAGATGGGGTGGATTTGAGACCTTGGAAAAATGGGTAACGGGAGCATTTGCTGGCCATACAGCAGTATGCTTGAAGGATGAGATGGGCAATCTATGGGTTGGTGAATCCGGACATGAGAATGAAAAGGTATCACATTGAGGACCTTTGTAGCACATAGTGGTTAAATATAAAGAGTAGTATGTCACAATTTTTTTCAGTATATTATAGTACTAAAGGTTGCACTGTCCTTGTGTTCAAACAGTGTTATGAATTTGAATTGGGTTAAGGACGTACTGTAGCTCATAAAGGAAAAAATGTTGAGGATAGTGCGGCACAAGTCCACCCTATGGTATATAGCTTTAGTAAATAAAGATCACCATGTACATTTCATGTTTTTTTTTTTTTGCTTGTTGGGTCTGGATTTTATGGTGTAGGTTTTTTTTTGTTGCCTTTTATCCCTTATTTTCAATTGGTATTGCCCTAGTTTTCTACAAGTTACGGTTTCAGGACCAATTGTACATTGAGTTGAAGCTTATGGAAGCAACTCATTTCGTGGGTTTTGGATTTATTTGGAAGAGAAATTAAGCTAAATGTTTTGGTTATTGCTAAGAGTGGTGATAGTTGAATTAGGATCATAGTGATAAGCATATGATGAGCGTTTGTTTAGGGACAGAATCAAATAGATGACAACCTAGCACAGATTCTTAATTATCTTCAACTTTGCTCAGTTCGTTTCTTTTTGTAGAGTTATTGTGCTTAGTTTTTTTCTTTTTGTAATTTACATGTATTAATATTGCAGGGTGAAGAGATTATAGCAGTGGTTCCATGGGATGAGTGGTGGGAGTTGGCACTCAAGGATAGTTCTAATCCACAAATAGCCTTGCTTCCCTTGCATCCAGAGTTGCGTGCAAAATTCAACTCTACTGCAGCATGGGAATATGCTCGGAGCATGTCAGGGAAGCCATATGGTTATCACAACATGATATTTAGCTGGATTGACACCATGGCCGACAACTTTCCTCCTCCTCTTGATACTCACTTGGTATGGCATTTACTTCTTTGAAAATTTATAGGGTCTAGTACAATAAGCATTATAGAAATTGTTTGTAAATGAAGTGCAGTCTCATTGTGTTGGTTGTCAGTTTATTTTATATTGTTATCGCACATGCGCACACAAGCTTCATAATGCATATTATGATTAGTATCCACACTTGTACTACCTAGGTATGTATTGTTTTTTGGATGTAGCATGTTTGGTTTTATTAAGTTTTTATCCTAAATGGAAGCTCCTGTTTTCAGGTTGTTTCTGTCATGTCTATGTGGACCAGAATGCAGCCTGCGTATGCTGCAAACATGTGGAATGAGGCTCTCAACAAGCGGCTTGGTACAGAGGTAACTGTGCTTCACTTGAGGTTACTATATATCATGTTATTTCACATCGTACGCCAGTCCATTTACTTCTTTTTTGTTTTTTTTAGAAATGAAAGATAAGAGGTCTGCTTAGGAATTCTAATTATCTTTTATGTTTATTCAAGTATTTTATCTGCATGCTTCATATTGAATTGTTTCTCAATTTTCACCTGTGTTTTCCCTTGTAGGGTTTGGACCTGTATGAGATTCTAGCTGAGGTTGAAAGCCGCGAAATGGCCTTTGATCACTTGCTTACAATTCCTGAACAAGATGAATGGGTATATAGTGATGGAAAATCGACCACATGTGTTGCTTTTATTCTTGCAATGTATAAAGAAGCCGGGATTTTCGGTCCTATTTCCAACTCTATACAAGTTACTGAGTTCACTGTAAGTCATTTTGCACTTAATTTGTTTTCATTCGCTTTCATAAATGCACCATGCCAATATTAGTACATAAGTTCACTCTAAGTCATCTTATTGCACTTGCTCGCAGATTCGTGATGCATACATGCTTAAGATTTTTGAGGATAACCAAACCCGCTTGCCAAGTTGGTGCAACGGTAAGGACGAAAAGCTCCCGTTCTGCCAGATCCTTGGTGAATACCGGATGGAACTACCTCTATATAACACCCTAGAGCCATACGCTAACATGAACGAGCACTGCCCTTCTCTGCCTCCTACTTACGACAGACCCACCCGATGCTAAATCTGAATTCCCTCAAGATTTGTACGTCCCACATAGGCATGTATGACATAACTTATCCAGTTGTTGGTGTCTTGAGAAAAAATTCAAAAGACATATGAGTAAGGAGCCGAGCATTTTCTTTCTTTGTTTCTCTTTAGCTAAATAAATGTATATAATTTGTGGATCAAGGAAGGAAATATGTTTACAAACTTTGTTATATCAAAATGGTTTGTATAGTTTGCTTTTTTGGCACATACTGTGTCTGACTTGGTTGTGCAAGATATTTATTTGTTTTGCGTTAAGACATGTAGTCGGAGAGATTCTATCATGCAACCGGGCAAACATTCCTCACACACTTCCGTTTATGCCCAAGAGAAACAAGTTTCAACAGCAAAATGAATCAAAGCATGACTTGGAAACGAAGAAATCAACCAACTATAACATCTCAAATCTGTACGACACACACAACTAACCTAAATTAAAAAGGGGAATATCGAAGGATTGTGGGTAACTTCTTTCAATGGTTGCTTGCTGCTACTGCTTTCGGCTCGACTTGTACCTGCCCTTGATCCAATTTAATGCCCAAATGAGCTGCTATTTTAACCCTATTCATACCATTTGATGCCACATTTTTTATTCTTTCAAGCCCTTCTTCCACCTTTTTAGTATGGCTAACCTTGGAGCCGTCACCGGAGCTTGTCTTGGTCTCGGAAACTGAAGCCGAGTCTTGGTTGCTGCTGTACCCTTGATCTGGCTGCGGCGTTCGATTTGGCCCAGTCGATTCCATCCACACTCAGTTGAAATGCAGAATAAGAGTTTTCTTGGGAGTGAATAGATTTGCTTGTATTCCAAGTAATCACATAACAGAAAACAGAAAGTGTCCCAAAGGAACAGAAGAACCTTCTCTCTTCTCACACACAATTAAACAACTGACGTCGTTGAACCTTCTTGGAAGGTTCCACATTTTTTGTCCGGGGTCAAAGACGGTTCAATTTTTTACGATAAGTCAACAAGAACATGCCCAACTTAATTACCAACAGATTAAATAGTTTATTTTGAAATTATGTTTTCTTGTTAAATAAGCAAATCGGTTTTCATAATTTCGTAGGCTGTTTATGTTATATTTCTTGTTGCAGAAGCGTGCAAGTACGGAGAGCTTCAGCAATACGCATAGATTAATACTGTGTAGGTTAATTAGTCAATTAAGTTTTTTTATAATGTCTTTGTTTCTGTGCATCAGAGCAAGGTGAAATCAGTATGAAATCCGGTATAGTGTTTATATCGTCCTCAATTTAACCACCTTGTTAAACAACGGATGGGTCCCATGGGTGGAATTGTATATGAGGTTTTCCAACTAATTGAATGATGGCGCTTAGAAACAACGGATAGTTCAAACGATTCGTCGTGGATGGATAAATTGTGATTTGATCCAAAGTGCTGGAGATTGTTAGGTATCATGAATCAACTAATTAAGTCGATTTGTGACCAAGAAACAAAGCTCTGTTTGGCCTCGACTAGTTTAAATTCAGTAGTAATATATAAGAAAAAGAATTTGAATCATAAACTGAGTTAAAAGTTGTATAAAAAAACCATAAATTCTTACTCCTGTTCGGATACAAATCAAAAAATCATTTATTAACCAGAGTATAGACAATCGAATCCGTGTACAAAATATACAACAAAAACAACATACAGAAGGTCACAAAAATCAAAGAACGATCAAGCTGTGTAGCTGTATATGTACGTAGCCCTACTGTTTTCCGGTAGTCTTCTGGCACTTGTCCGTGATCCAGTGGAACCCAAATTGAGTCCCGACCTTCACTTTGTTCATGCCGTTTGCTGCAACTGCCTTCGTCTTCCCAAACCCTTCCTCCACTTTTTTACCATATTTCGCCTTTGCACCGCCGCCGGAGCTCTTGGTGTCGGAAGCCGGAAGAGGATCGGGGTTGTAGTCCCACTGATCGGCCCATGAGTTTTCGTGGTTCGGGATGCTTGCCATTGCTCGCTGAGTAATTGTTTCCAATTGAGTAAGTAAAAATAATGATGGTTTTGGTTTGGGAAGGATTTAGGTCTATATATAACCACATATTATATGCTTTGTATGACAGCCTGAATTGAAAGCGCGGTTCTTCCATGTATTTTTAAAAGCGAACACGTTGTTCATGTGACGACGACTCGCTTGATTACAATAAGTGAGGTTCTTCTAGATACAGGAAAATTAATTAAATTTAAATAAGTGAGGTTTTGGGACCTTCTGGGAATTAACAAAAAGGAAATCATTTGGTTAGGAACCGTGGAAGTTGTCAAATATGGACTACTGATGTCGAAGGTTCCATTTCCTACATGTATGTGTATAAATTAATGGATGATGTTTATCTCAATGTACATACAATTGTAATAAAGTATTGAATTATGATAGAAATATATATGATGCAAATCAAGACTTTTGACCTTTCTTATAAAGGAAATTTTATTTAAACCATGTAACTTTTTTCTACCCCAAACTTAAATTTAAATTGTTAATTCTCTATTTTACCGGATTGCATAATTACTATTAAGTACAAAATGAAATTAATAATAAAACTCAAATTTATCAATAAACCCATTAAATAGTATCATCACTTTTTGTTTATCCTACTACCATCCCTTCTATTGTTTTTCTCTGCCGGTGCTTGTTTGCATCCCAAAACACCATTTGTGCTCACGTATCATTATATAAATGAAGGAAAATTAATTTTTTATTGTGTTCACGTGTCATTATATAAATGGAGGAAAATTTTATTTTTTAATACAAGTATCTCACCGCTTATAGTGACACGTAGATCTTCCTCCTCTTCGTCGTCGGTTCTGAAGTTGATCTGGAATCTTCCCCGTGATCATGTTTGCGAGAGTATGGCTTGTCTGCAGGCCAAGTCCAAGTTGGGGACGGGAAAAACATGTTCTCGAAACTCGGAAGATCCGCTAGCCGCAAGATGTTGCTGCTGCCAGAATCTAAGTTGAACACTCCGAATCGGGATAGCATTCTTGCTAGCTCATGCTTATATGACTTCTCATTCCAAGGCTTGTTGAAATACATGCTTCTCCCCTCGCATCCAGGGAAATCCCGACTAGACACGAAATAGCAGCCGTCATCCCCCAGCACCAATATTCGATCATCCAAAACTTCCGCCCCAAGCTCAACCCATTTCTTCTCATTTGCCTCCAACTTGAAGATCCTAAATCTGTGGCCAACAGTTTTACATTTGTGGTTGTAATCCGAATGTCTATCAACTAAGAGTAGGTCTCCCATCGACTCCACCAAGGGCTTCTTGTGACCGTTGTACGAGTGGTTGGCTAGCGGAGATGCAATCAGTTTCCAGGTACGTTACTGCATAAGAAAATATTTTAGCCTAGAAAGTTTAAAAGTTTAATGAATTTATGTTGTTTTTTTTAATTTTTGAATGGGTGTAAATATAAATTTGTATATTGAATTGGGTTTGTGAGGGTAGTTTAGGTAATAAATTTGGGTTTAAAGAGATCTTTTTAGTTTAGTAAAAAATAATATGGGTGTAGAGAGTAAGCTGAGTGTAGAAAAATGTTATTTAGGTTCAAATAAAATTAATTTTCCTATAATTCCTTGGCTTGTTTGTGTTCATATTGGCTTATTTGTTTGTTTAATGCCACATATAGAACATTACATGTATACAATCATCTTCAATCAGCGGCTACAATAAGCAATTAATTTGATTCTACAATTGATCTTTCTTCCTGCGTGCTTCTTCGGTTTCGTGGCGGCGGTTGATTTGTTGGTCTTTGGAGGATGATGCGGCCTTTTTCTTCTTCAGTTCTAGGGTTCTTGCCGGTGTAATATCCTAGTTTAGGGTTATTTATGTGTTGTTTGTTTTTTGTGCGGGTTAGGCTCGAAGGCTGGATTTAGGCTTTGTCTTCTGTGTTTTCGTAGCCCATCTTTTCTTTTGTGCTTAAATTGTATTTTGGTTTTTGTTGTACTTGTTATTTGTTGGTAATGTAATTTACCCTTTGTCAAATAAAAAAAAAATAAACATTTGTAATTCTTTGTTGATGCACAAAACCGGAGGTCTTAGAACAACGTAAATCCGACCGTGAATCTGCAAGAAAGTAAATAACACAAGATGTATCGTGGTTCACCCCAAGGTTTGGGTTACGTCCACACTGATATTGTATTTCTGAGAGGATTGTGAGGGAGAGAGTGTGAGGATCTCAAGCCTAAGAATTGGCCTCTGGAAGTGAGGAGGCCCTCCTAATTGTGAGGGTGATGAGTCCTTTTTATAGAATAAGGGCTCCTTACTTATTACATATTTGCCTCTTCCTTTATTACATAATTACATTTAAGTCCCCCGAGTATATGTACGAGATCTAAATACGGAGGCCCTAAGTATGGTATAAACAATAGTCCCCCAAGTCTTCAATCAAGAGAGTCTTTTGGCTGGAAACTTGAAATTCAGTCCATGTGTGGGTCAAAGTAACTAGATGTTATCTTGAACTGATGCTCGATGTGAGGCGGTGCTCAATCTGAAATGATGCTCAACTAGAAGTAGCACATGCTGCGAAGCTGCTCGGCTCGTGGCTTATGTTGCCTTGGTTGGCTCGGCTTGTGGCATTGAAGGTGAAGGAGTCCCTTTTATAGAATAAGGGATCGCTCCTCAATACATGAATGATGGGTTAGAGTTGACGCTCTCTAATGATGGTGAGGGAGTCCTTTTTATAGAATAAGGGCTCGCTCATCAATACATAAATCATGGGCTAGAGTGATGCTCGCGGTGAAGCGGTTGCTCAGCTGGCGGCGATGCTCTCTAATGAAGGTGAGGGAGTCCCTTTTATAAAATAAGGGCTCGATCTTCAGTACATGAATAATGGGTTAGGAGTGATGCTCGTAGCGAGGCGGTTGCTCAGCTGGCGGCGATGCTCTCTAATGAAGGTGAATGAGTCCCTTTTATAAAATAAGAGCTTGCTCCTCAGTACATGAATAATGGGCTAAGTCCCCCAAGTATTTTTCATAAGGCCCAGTTGAGGCCTAATATATGGTACATAATGTAGTCCCCCAAGTCTTCGGTCAATAGAGTCTGTTGGCTGGAGACTTCAAATTGAATCCATGTATGGGCTGAAGTGGTGGTTGTTTGGAGGCGGTATTTGTATACCCTGCACTGAAGCTTTGTAGTGAAGCTTTGCAAGTGAAGCTTTGAAGCTGAAGCTTTTGTAAATGAAGCTTTTGAAGCTGGAGCTCTGTAAATTAAGCTTTTGAAGCTAGAGCTTTTGTAAATGAAGCTTTTGAAGTTAGAGCTCTGTAAATAAAGCTTTTGAAGCTAGAGCTCTGTAAATGAAGCTTTTGAAGCTGAAGCTCTGTAAATGAAGCTTTTGAAGCTAGAGCTTTTGTAAATGAAGCTTTTGAAGCTGATTGACAAGAGTGATGCTTATGAATGTTTATGTTGATTGACATGAGTGATGCTCATGAATGTTGACATGAGTGATGATCATGAATGTTTATGTATGATTGTCATGAGTGATGTTCATGAATGTTTATGTATGAATGACATGAATGATGCTCATGTATAATTTTGAAGTACTGGACGTATTTTTGATCACCTGGTTGGTGATAATAGCGGCAGGCTGCCGAATAATTTTGGGAGTACTGGGCGTACTTTTGATCACCTGGTTGGTGATAATAGCGGTAGGGTGCCGAATAAATTTGGAGTCATAAGGCCTGGCTCTTTTGGGCATACGAGCCTTCGCCCTCCATATGACATTCCAGCCCATTATTTTGGGCTTGCCGTTTTTTTTAATTACCCTCTGATAGGGTTTATACAGATGTCTCCGAAAGATAATAAAAATAAATTACATCATTCAAAAATAAATCCGACCTTTTGCTCAATGGGTCACGCCCATAATGCTATCACCACCGCGATTATGTCTGCTTCTTTTTATCTTCTTTTGCTTTCTGCTTTGCTTTTGTGGGAGTGGTTGAGTTGTTTCAGGGATAAATCCATGCTTTTCCTTTTCACATGCAAACATACTCACATGCAGCCTTTCTTTTTCTTTTTTTTTCTTTTCACTTTCTGCTTTGCTATTTTCTTTTTCTCTTTTTCTGAAATATTCTTTAATAACATCATCTTTTTCTTTTTCTATTCTGTTTCCACTGCCTCTCCGATTTCTTGAGTATGGGGTCCTCTGACTCGAGCACATTCTCACCATTTTCGTTGTCGGTGGTGTTACCATACTCATTCAAAACTTGAACAGACAGCAAAATATCTGACTCAAACTCCCACAGTGGGAAAGCATAAGAAAGATCATAAAATACTTGGGGTCGGACACGTAATGATGACAACAGAAATGGAGTCTTGTCCATGCACTCGGGGTGGGACACGTAATGATGACAAAGTAAAATAAAAAAGAAAAATAAAGAATCTTATATGAGCGGTAAGTCCATCATTCTGTCAGCTGCAAAAGTCTTGAGCTGCTCAAGAACGGAGATATTGGAAGCGACAGATTGAACCGCAGCAGCAGAAGCATCGGAAGAAGCAGCCATCTCGCACCTCACTCCTCTTTGAATTTGGAGCTTTCGGCTCCTAATAGGCCTCATAGAACCCACCAACCAGGAATCGCTAGAGGTCCTGGATGACGTGGTTGCAGACGACGATGAAGATCTCGCTAAAGGGTATTTGCATAGTGATTTCCCGCTCCAGCTTGAGCTCTCTCATCTCCTCCGTTTTGAGAGCCCGCCTTCGTGCAAGCAAACACTGCAATAATCTCCTCCTTGATCCTCTCTTTCCCCAGCTGGCGCTCGGTCATCTCGTCGTAGACGGACCTCGGGTTGTGAAGTGGGTCGAAGACGATGATAGAGTAAGCGCTGGCGTCTTCGGCGAGCTTGGCTTGCTCGAGGGTGTTAACTTCGACAATGGCGCTGCTGCGAGGAGATCTGGAGATTTGGTTCCTGACTGAAGTTGTACTGCAGCGCGGCCATGGCTGGTTCAGAGAGAGTTTTGCGAGGGTTGGGTGACTGCAGCGATGACGCAGACCATGTCGGAGGCGGAATGGACGACGAAGATGCATGACTCGACATGGAGCTCCTCAAGAATGGCGAGAAGGTTGTAGGTGTAACCGACGAGGGTGGAGTAGCGCTCGAAGTCGAAGTATTCAGGGTTGGTGGTTCCGACGCCCATGTTGTTGTACATAACGACGCAGTTCTCGTGGATGAGGTGGGGGACGAGATGTTTCCAGACTGACTGATCGGTGCCGAAACTGTGGGCCAGGACTAGGACTTACTGACCCAACCCTAAGACCCGCGCGTTATGAGCTTATTCCATTATTCCCATTACGTCTCTCTCTTTCTTCTTGCTCTCTCTGTTGTTTGTTGGTTTGGTTTTTTGGTTTTGCAGATCCACGACGGAGGTGGAAAAATGAAAGAGAACCGACACAGCTTTTCGTGTCGTTTCCCACAGACGGCGTCAAATGTTGATGCACAAAACCGGAGGTCTTAGAACAACGTAAATCCGACTGTGAATCTGCAAGAAAGTAAATAACACAAGATGTATCGTGGTTCACCCCAAGGTTTGGGCTACGTCCATACTGATATTGTATTTCTGAGAGGATTGTGAGGGAGAGAGTGTGAGGATCTCAGGCCTAAGAATTGGCCTCTGGAAGTGAGGAGACCCCCCTAATTGTGAGGGTGATGAGTCATTTTATAGAAGAAGGGCTCGTCACTTATTACATATTTACCTTTTCCTTTATTACATAATTACATTTAAATCCCCCCAAGTATTTGTACGAGATCTAAATACGGAGACCCTAAGTATGGTATAAACATTCTTCATTAATTAGTTTTTGCTAATCAATTTTTTTTATTACAAACGATATTACAAGTTTAAACTAGACTAAGGGGAAGGGAAGAATTTAAAATTCAAACACAATTGGGTTGAAGATGAAGATAATACCCACTACTTGCATTACGTAATCAATCTAGACTAGAGTATATATATTTAGGTGTATTTTATTTGGTGAGTTGTTATTGACACTTAAAAAAAAAAAAAAAAAATCAAAATAAACTAATCAAAATAAACAAAGAGACTGTTCCATGAGCGACTGTTAGTAATATATGAACGTGCTACTGTAATTAAAATCGCTTTATAAAATATACAAATACGTGCCAACTAATAGTTGTACAAGTTAACCTACATAAAGACCCCATAACATGATTGGCTGTGTGCGCGACCAACAGAGAATATGATTGATATAGAAAGATGAATCTTCGGGGATGGGGCCAACCAGATGTACATTTCAAAACCAGTTATTTTGTTCCACGTCGACGTTTATGAGCTCAACAACATCCACAACTCCTCCTGTGGATCGATCGTTACGTGATAAGGAGTGCAAAAGCAGTTCAACCCCCAACTTTGACCCTTTTTCACTTTCAATTTGCATGTCAACACTAAATTAAACCATCCAAGTCAAAACATATATCCATCTTCCATTCATTTTCCTTTTTCTTTCTATTTCTTTTTGTTTTCACACATGTACTGTATCCATCATTTTAATTTTCATCAATACAAATATGTAGAATCAGATAAAAATTAATTTGGATAGCGATGCTTGATTAGGATCATGCTGGTATTGGTTAAAATCAGTGTAGTAATTATTAAAAGTTGTGCGTACTTAACTTTCTTAAAAATAATGTTGAATATTTTATCAAATTCCAGTGTATAGAGTTTTTTTTATCATCAAATCATGTTAGTTGCGTTCTTAACAAATGATGTAAAAAATAATGTAACCGTTAGCATTCGAATGCAAAATACATTATAGCATGCTATAAAATCCTATAAGAATCTAGAAAGAAGCTTCTATCACACAAGCATTCGAGGTTCCGTTTGAAACCCACACCTAAAAGAAAATAAAAATCAAACACGCAATTCAATTTACTAATTTTGATTGACAAAGACTTCTAAAGACATATTCACCAAGTTGGACAAATATTCAAGGTGAAATCAGTATGAAATCCGGTATAGTGTTTATATCGTCCTCAATTGAACCACCTTGTTAAACAACGGATGGGTCCGATGGGTGGAATTGTATATGAGGTTTTCCAACTAATTGAATGATGGCGCTTAGAAACAACGGATAGTTCAAACGAGTCGTCGTGGATGGATAAATTGTGATTTGATCCAAAGTACTGGAGATTGTTATGTATCATGAATCAACTAATTAAGTCGATTTGTGACCAAGAAACAAAGCTTTGTTTGGCCTCGACTAGTTTAAATTCAGTAGTAATATATAAGAAAAAGAATTCGAATCATAAACTGAGTAAAAAGTTGTATAAAAAAACCATAAATTCTTACTCCTATTCGGATACAAATAAAAAAATCATTTATTAACCAGAGTATAAACAATCGAATCCGTGTACAAAATATACATCAAAAACAACAAACAAAAGGTCACAAAAATCAAAGAACGATCAAGCTGTGTAGTTATGTACGTAGCCCTACTGTTTTCCGGTAGTCTTCTGGCACTTGTCCTTGATCCAGTGGAACCCAAATTGAGTCCCGACCTTCACTTTATTCATGCCGTTTGCTGCAACTGCCTTCGTCTTCCCAAACCCTTCCTCCACTTTTTTACCATATTTCGCCTTTGCACCGCCGCCGGAGCTCTTGGTGTCGGAAGCCGGAAGAGGATCGGGGTTGTAGTCCCACTGGTCTGCCCATGAGTTTTCGTGGTTCGGGATGCTTGCCATTGCTCGCAGAGTAATTGTTTCCAATTTAGTAAGTAAAAATAATGATGGTTTTGGTTTGGGAGGGATTTAGGTCTATATATAACCACATATTATACGGTTTGTGTGGTAGCCTGAATTGAAAACGCGGTCTTTCCATGTATTTTTAAAGGCGAACACGTTGTTCATGTGACAACGACTCGCTTGATTACAAGATAGGGTTCCTTCTAATTACAGGAAAACAATTAATTAAATTTAAATAAGTGAGGTTTGGAACCTTCTGGGAATTAAGAAAAAAGAAATAATTTGATTAGGAACCGTGGAAGTTGTCAAATATGGACTACTGATGTGAAAGGTTCCATTTTCTACATGTATGTATATAACGTAATGGATGATGTTTATCTGAATGTACATACAGTTGTAATAAAGTAATGAATTATGATGGAAATCAAGACTTTTGACCTTTCTTATAATTCCTTGGCTTGTTTGTGTTTATATTGGCTTAGTTCAGGCATTTTATGCAAAGAGATTTTCACTTTTTTTTTTAAATGGGGATTAGATGTGGGGTTTACTTCACATCGAATTTTAATAACTCGAACTGTTTATTTTGTAAGTTTCGATTTATAGATAATTCTTGTAAAAATTCATTTTAATTTGAAACAATTTACCTATTTAATTATCAAGATAAAATTTCATTGTTTCTTATATTACAAAGTATTCGTTAATTTCTTTGAATTCAATTAGATATCTTAAATATCTCCGATTTGGCTAATATTTTGCAAGAATGATCTATAAGGGACAACTTAAAAAATAAAAGGAAAACTAATGAAAAAGGCTTGAAAACTTTGAGTTTTAATGATAAGGACAAAATAAAGGGTAAAGTGAATAGTACCAGGATTGACTTTTTAGTGTAAAAATGTGGTTTTTCGTTAAAGTGAACAGTACCGGGAGCTTTTCGTTAAAGTTCCCAAAAATAAATGGTTTGAATCGTTAAAGTTCGATATGGTGTGAGCTATATAACTAATCTTCATTTTTTATAAAAAAAAAATTGAGGATTTCTTCTTTTAAAGGTTTCCTGTTTGTTTAATGACACATATGGAACATTACATATATACTACAATCATCTTCAATCATCGGTTACAATAAGCACTTAATTTGATTCGACAATTGACCTCTCTTCCCACGTGCTTCGTCGGTTTTGTGGTGGCAGTTGATTTGTTGGTCCTTGGAGGATGATGCGGTTTTTTTCGTTTTTTAGTTATGGGGTTCTTGCTGGTGTGGTCTCAGGTGCTCGTGGGAGCTGATGGTTCGCATTAATCGTTGTGTGGATTTCTGGCGACGGCGGCTGCAGCTTCAAGAGCCCTAATTTAGGGTTATTTATGTGTTGTTTTTATTGTGCAGGTTGGGCTCAAAGGCTGTGTCTTTGTAGGCCATCTTTTTTTGTGTGCTTAAATTGTATTTGGGTCTGTGTTGTACTTGTACTTTGTTGTAATGTAATCTACCCTTCGCCAAAAAAATAAAAACATTTGTTAATTTTTCAATAATTAATTTTGGCTAATTTTTTTATTTTAGAAGCGATACTACAAGTCTAAACTAGACTAGAGGAGGAGCATTTAAAATTGAAAAACAATTAGGTTGAAGACAAAGATACTACCCACTAATTGCATTATGCAAATCAATCTAGATTAGATTATATATATTTATATTTTGGGTGATGCTAGGGAAACCAAATTTTGAAACTAAATTTTGTAAACTAAATGATGTGGTTGTTGATGATTGGATTATTACTTAAATTGTGATTAACGTGCTTATTTCTTATTAGTGACACATAATTTGATTTGCATATGATCCTCTTTGTGAGGAGGATCCTAAGGATCTGTGAATCATGTTCGTTTATCGTACATTGTGTAGTCAGTTTTTATCAGGTACTGTTTGTGTTTAATTTTAAGTAAAAAAATTAAAATAATTTTTGATCGCACAATGTACGATGAATAAACATGATTTACGAATCCTCAGAATCTTCACAAAGAGAATCCGGCGAGGATCTGGATTCTAAAAATTTAGTCTACCTAATATTACTGTTATTTTTTTTTACTTAATAAGTTGTTATTGATACTTTAAAAAAATCATTACACACTCCAAAGTATATTCTTATTCTCTCATGCGGTCTAGCTTGACTGGTTCAATGTGAAAGTAGTATTATGCCTTTTGATACGGGGTCAGTCTCTAAGGTACTGTTTGGTACGTGGGACAGGACAGAACGGAGTGGGACGAGGTATTTCGTCCCACGTTTGGTGCTCCTAAAAAGGGTGGAACGCGCTGTTCCACGGGACGAAATTTGAGTGAATTTTCGTTCCGCCTCACCCCTTAGAACGACTCGTTCTACATCCGTGGAACACAAAATTATAACATCTTCGTCTCATTCTTCTTCCTATTTGTTTCTGTCATGTCCCGTCCCGTCCTATCTGCATACCAAACGATACTTAAAGGACAAGGATTTAAGGATATAGATGTACATACACACAACGTCGAATGTCCCCCCAATTATAAATGTGGTTGAACTAGCCAAATGCAAATGGCTGCTTTCTCACTTTGGTACATGTCCTAACTATATATTTGTTTAGCAAAAAAAAAAATGAAGAAGGAATTTAGAAATATACATGTACTTTTTTTTTTTGGAAAGATACATGTACTTATCCCCCAAGACAGCACAAGAAACAGGAAACTGACCTAGGACAAGTCTTTACTAAGATACATCTTGGTGGGGGTGGCCGTCCTTGCAAACAATATCATAAAAAATGATAACTTTAGAAACTAACCTTTCCGCATATGTTTTCGCGCATTATCATGCACGAATGGAGAGAATGAAATTACTCGGTAGTTTTTTCGCAATGAACGGAAGAAATTGAAAAAGGGGGAAACAAATTATCAGTTTTGGTGTGCAGATAAACAAACTCCTTAATAATGTCCAACGTGCAAATGGAGAGAACCAAACTGTGCTGCCTGGGACACTTATATCCCAAAAGTGCAGCAGACGATAAACTAATCAAAATAAACAAAGATACTGTTGCATGAACGACTGTTTGTAATATATGAACTTGCTACTGTAATTAACATGACTTTATAAAAAGTAATGTTATTCATATTATATTTTTGTATCATATTTTCATACCACCTTATGTGATATTTGAAACATATAAATACGTACCAACTGCTAGTTGTACAAGTTAACCGACATAAAGACCCCCATAACATGATTGGCTGTGTGCGCGACCAACAGAGAATATGATTGATATAGAAAGATGAAGCTTCGGGGATGGGGCCAACCAGATGTACATTTCTTAACCAGTTATTTTGTTCCACGTCGACGTTTATGAGGGACTTGGATTGTCTGCCCTCCCATTTAGGTGCCCTCCTCGTGCCCTTCTGTTTTGTGTGGTCACGGTTAAGCCACATCAATATTTTATATTATTTTTTATAAAAATAATAAAAAAAATAAATAGTAATATAAAATGTTGACGTGACTTAACCGTGACCAGAAAAACAAGAGTGCACGAGAAGGGCACAGAAATTGGAGGGCAGAGAATCCAAGTCCGTTTATGAGCTCAACAACATCCACAACTCCTCCCGTGGATCGATCGTTACGTGATAAGGAGTGCAAAAGCAGTTCAACCCCCAACTTTGACCGTTTTTCACTTTCAATTCGCATATCAACACTAAATTAAACCATCCAAGTCAAAACATATATCCATCTTCCATTCATTTTCCTTTTTCTTTCTATTTCTTTTTGTTTTCACACATATACTGTATCCATCATTTTAATTTTAATCAATACAGACATGTAGAATCAGATAAAAATTAATTTGGATAGCGATGCTTGATTAGAATCATGCTGGTATTGGTTAAAATCCGTGTAGTAATTATTAAAAGTTGTGCGTACTTAATTTTCTTAAAAATAATGTCGAATATTTTATCAAATTCTAGTGTATAGAGTTTTTTTATCGTCAAATCATGTTCGTTGCGTTCTTAATAAATTATGTAACCGTTAGCATTTGAATACAAAATACATTATAGCATGCTATAAAATCCTATAAGAATATAGAAAGAAGCTTCTATCACACAAGCATTCGAAGTTCCGTTTGAAACCCACACCTAAAAGAAAATAAAAATCAAACACGCAATTAAATTTACTAATTTTGATTGACAAAGACTTCTAAAGACATATTCACCAAGTTGGACAAATATTCAACCCTACTCCAAGTCTTCGCCGCCCCTAACCTTTCTTGTTAATATCTCCATCTCCACTCCTACTTTCTCAAACTCCAAACTTCCCTCTTAAAAATCAATCTTCAAAAACCTCACAACCACAAAAAATCCAAACAAAACAAAAAACCTAAAGTTAAATCATGACGAGGCTTCAATTTCCACTCCACCTTTTCGCCATTGCCCTATGCCTCTCATCACTTTCACAAACCTCAGCTCGCTTCTTCCCCAACATCTCCCCCATACCATCCTACCTCGTCCCAAATGCCACCATTCCTGGTGCTTGGGACGCCTTCAAACACTTCGGCAACTGCCACGCCGGCGAAAAAGTCGACGGCCTCGGTAAGCTCAAAAAGTACTTCAACCGCTTTGGCTACATTCCAAATTTACCTACAGCCAACCTCACCGACGAGTTCGACGACGACCTCGAAGCCGCCCTCAAAACCTACCAAAAGAACTTCAACCTCAATGTCACCGGTGAGCTCGACGGCCCCACCCTCGAACACCTCGTCAAACCCCGATGCGGCAACCCCGACATAGTCAACGGCACCACCACCATGAACTCCGGAAAACCGGCGTCGTACAACGCCACCAAGTTCCATACCGTCTCTCACTACTCTTTCTTCCCCGGCACGCCCGTCTGGCCGGAGAACCGCCGCGACCTGACTTACGCTTTCGTGCCAGAGAATGAGCTCTCCGACACGGTAAAATCCGTGTTCGTCGGCGCCTTCCAACGGTGGTCGGAGGCGACGACGTTGACTTTTACAGAAACTACCTCTTTCGACTCGGCGGACATCAAGATAGGATTCTTTAAGGGCGACCACGGCGACGGCGAGCCGTTCGACGGGGTTTTGGGGACTCTTGCGCACGCGTTCTCGCCGCCGAGCGGGAGGTTCCACTTAGACGCCGAAGAGAACTGGGTCATCACCGGTGACATCAGCAAGTCCTCCGTGACGTCAGCCGTTGATCTGGAGTCCGTTGCGGTGCACGAGATCGGGCATCTGTTGGGGTTGGGGCACTCGTCGGTGGAGGAGGCGATTATGTACCCGACGATCGCGTCGCGGACGAAGAAGGTTGAGCTAGCAAACGACGACGTCTTGGGAATCCAATCGCTGTACGGCGCCAATCCCAGTTACGACGGCACGACTAGTTCGTCTACGCCGTCCAACCAGGCAAGGGACACGTCTGCTGCAGGGGACCACCTGGGTTCCACTCAGCGTTTGTGGGGCCCCAGTGTCCTGTTGGCAGTTGGATTTCTGTTACTATTGTTTTAGTTTTTTTATTTAATTTCTGGTTTATTGACTAGGATTAGATTTACCTATTATTTATTACATTTTTTGGTTTGGATTTGGCACCGTACACAGATACAGTTGAATACGGTTAGGACGAACAGATATGGTCAGCAGTATATATTTACAGTTGAATATACAGTTTTTTTATTTTTTATAAAGAAAATCATATTTTTAATTTCTTCCACCAATATCCTTACAATGTTTGCTTGTTCGTGACTTGTCCACCGAGCCAATAATTGGTCCTCTCATTTTCAGTAACAAAATGTTTTTCTTTGATAATTACATCATTTAGCCCTACAAATATTATGATTGAAGTCATTTATTCTTTTTGCGTAGTGAGCGTTTAACCGTTCGAATAAATTTAAAAAATTGACCCTTAATCAGAAAGATATTATTTGTGATCATTAACACTATTCATATAGATACTTAAATAATCTGATTTTTGTGCTATTACATATTCTACTTTTTCTTTAACACTATTCTTAAATTTATGTTTAAATGAAAGCTAACACAAGATAACGCTGATTTAATCAGTATTGAGGAAATGAAATCTTTTTCTCATTAACTCAAGATAATAATTTTACAGAGTGTATATAACAACACCTAACTAAAGTTACCACAGAAGAAAGGTAAAAGAATTATTACTACAGTAACTCGAACTAACACTAACTAACTTTTGACTCTCAATTATTCTGTTCACACCCCCTCAAGCTAAACGGAGAAGGTTGAAGTGAAAGCTTGGATCTCAGATCAAGAAACCATTGTTGAGGAAGTGATTTGGTGTGGATATCAGCGAGCTAATCTTGACTACATACAAACTGAACTGTGAGAAGCTTGGCAAGAACAAGTTCCCTAATATAATGGTAATCAATTTCGACATGTTTGGTCCAAGCATGGAAGACAGGATTTGAGGCTAAAGTAATCACAGAGATGTTGTCACAACAAATCTAAGGTAAAACAGATAACTGAAAACCAATATCAGTAAACAATTGACATATCCAAGTGATTTCTGCGGCTGTATGAGTTAAAAACCTATATTCAGCTTATGTGGATGAACGGGCAACAATGTGTTGCTTCTTTGCACTCCAACTAATAAGTGAAGGGCCAAGAAACACACCGAAACCCCCAGTTGATCGTCTATCCCAAAATCAACCGGCCCAGTTAGCATTAGAAAAGACTTTGAGTGTAAGAAAGGATGGAACCTTTGGAAACCATAAACCATGACCAAAAGAACCTTTGAGATATCTCAGTATCCGTTTTACAGCTTGAAGATTTTGATCTCTTAGAGAATGCGTGAATTGACAAACAAGGTTAACAGCAAATGAAAGATCAGGCCTTGTCCAAGTGAGATATTGAAGAGCCCCAATAATTGTTCTATATCCTGTAGGATCTTCAACTTCAAGTAATGCACCAGTATGGTCAAGTTTGGCAGAACCTAGAAGAGTAACACATGGCTTTATTTGATCCATTTTTGTCATTTTAACAAGTTTAATACATATTTAGACTGATGAATAAAATTCATGCAGAAGACCTTTGTACTTCTAACCCAAGAAAGTAATGAAGATCTCCTAAGTCTTTGACAGGAAATTGAACACTTAACTGAGATATCACATCATTGCAAGTAGTTAAAGAAGGTCCAGTCACAAGTATATCATCCACATAGACAAGAACTGGTTTGTGAATGACAAATAAATTATGATCTGATTGAGAGGCCCAAAATCCCATAGAATTAATGCAGACTGTAGCTTATCAAACTAAGCTTTGGAGCTTGTTTCAATCTATAAAGAGACTTATTTAAATGGCAGACATGATTGGGGTGATCTTGATTAATGAATCCAGATGGTTGAGTCATGAACACATTTTCCTTCAAATTTCCATGTAAGAAAGCATTACTAACATCCAGTTGATGCAAAAACCAATTAGACTGAACTATCAAAGTGAGTAGGATTCTGATGGTGACTGGCTTTGCCACTGGACAAAAAGTATCATTGTAATCGATTCCTTCTTGATGATTATACCTCTTGGCCACTAATCTAGCCTTGTACTTGTCCACATAGCCATCAGGCTTTCTTTTAATTCGAAATACCCATTTACACCCAACTAGATTTTGAGAAGGGTTAGGTGGAACCAGTGCCCAAGTTCCAGCACTTTGCAAGGCATTAAATTCATCTTGCATTGCTGTTCTCCAATGGGGAAATTTAGAGGCTTGCAAATAGGTAGAAGGGACATCCTCATGATCCAGGGTAGATGGCAAGGGATGTTTTGTTGCAGTGTATGCTTTTGGTTTATAGATCCCAGATTTTTATCTAGTTTGCATAGGATGAGTAGAGGTAATGGGAATTGGTGGATGTGATGGTGAGGGTACTGTAGGAGAAGTACTAATGGAAGGTGAAGGAACATAAGTGACTTCTGTGGGTGGTATAGGTCAGGATACAAAGTGTGATGGTAATGGGGACAAGACTAAATTGGGAGGGGAAGTGGAGGGAAACTGGTAGGTTGATAAGGGATATAAATTTGGAAAGGTAAGAAAGAAGGAAGATGATGAAGTGGTGGTTGTGGAAGGGGATGTAGGTAGTGACATAAAGGTAGATTGATGAAAAGGGAATAAGCTTTCGTCAAAATAAACATGTCTAGCAATGTAAACTTTATTGGTTAAAGAATCTAGACATCTATATCCTTTGTGAACTAAACTATAACCAATGAACACACACAACTTGCTCTTAGCCTTAAGTTTGGAGTTGGTATAAGGTTTTAACCAATGGTAGCATGTACACCTAAAAACTTTTAGGTGAATGTAGTCTGGTGACTTGTTGAAGAGTTGTTCCCATGGTGAAGGCTTGGAGACAAAAGGTAGTCTATTGATAAGATAAACTGCAGTGAGAAATGTTTCCACCCAAAATTGATGAGGAACTTTTGATGCAACAAATAAGGTTATAGCTGTCTCTACAACATGTACGTGCTTCCTTTCAACACAGCCATTTTACTGAGGGGTGTAGGGACAACTAAGATGTTGTTGAATACCATGTTGAACAAGATGTGTCTGAAAGGTAGAACTGAGGAATTCACCCTTTGAATCAGATCGTAAAGTACTAATTTTGGTTCCACATAAGTTTTCAACAAGAGCCTGAAATTGTACAAATGTATGAAAGACATATGATTTATGCTTCAAAGGATACAACCAAGTATATTTCGTGAAATCATTAACGAAAATTACACAGAATGGATAGCCACTCATAGAGAGTAAGGGTGTTGGTCCCCAAACATCAGCATGTACCAGTTCTAAAGCTCTAGAAGTAGTACATATAGAATCATGAAAAGCTAATTTGGCATATTTTCCTAAGATGAAATTTGAACAATGAAACTGATTGACATTATTAGTAATAGGCAAGGTAGACTTTGATATAATAGATCGAAAAGTCTTGAACGTTGGATGCCCCAAACGTTAATGCCAGATTTGAGTAGTTGCTTTTATTGCAGGATTTGCAGATAACCTTCTTGTGGAGGAAGACGCATAGAAGGGATAGAGACACCTTTAAAAAGTATCATCCCCGTAGTAAGATCCTTGACAGTAAAGTCAAAAGGATTTAGGGTTAAGGAGCACCAATTATCCAAAAAAAAACATATTTGCATAGATAATATCATGTTTCAGATGGGGAACAAGCACAACATTATTTAATTTAAAGGTAGCATATGGTATTTGAATAAACGAAGAGCCTGAGTAGAGAGTTGGCAAACCTTGGCCATTTCCAATGTAGACTTTGTCAGGACCAGTGTATGGCTGAGGATTTTCCAGGTTACGAACATTGTTTGTCATGTGAGAGCTTGCACCAAAGTCAAGCAACCATGGTGGGGGAAGAAGATGTGTGGTGTTGGCACACATTGCGAGCTTGGTAGATGGAATATGCCCTTGGAAGTTTGGATTCATACGATTAGAACAATTGATAGCAAGATGACCAGGATCCTCACAAATTTGAAAAGGAACAGGGCGTGGAGAATTGTAATTGTTGTTGTAGTAATGTCAACCATGATTGCCACCACGATTGTTATTGTTATAACGATTGAATTTGGTGCGATTGGAATAATTACGCTGTGAATTATTTCTCTAAAAATTATATATGTTTGCCTGAGTTTGAGCATTGTAAGTTTGCACCTGAGGAACATTTGGTGTAGGCAGCAGCGGAAGTTGATTGGATGCCTGGATGGAATTGAAAGCTTAATACGGTTCATTGGAAGAAGAATCTTGATTTTGCTTCTTTCTGGAAAGAGTCATCTCTTTAATGAGAAGAAAGCCATGAAGATCATCAATCGTGGTATCAACCAAACGAAATTGAACAAGGTCCACAAACTAGTCATATTCATCAGGAAAACCACTGAGAATAATGAGGAGAAGATCATTGTCATCAACTGGCGCTCCAGCAACAGCAAGAGCATCTGTAACTTCCTTGATATGTTGCAGATATTCAGAGATTAAATAAGATCCTTTAGTCATGGATTGAAGGTTGAAGCAAAGTTGATGAATGTGTGATCGAGAGACTCCACGAAATTGACATTTAAGATTTTACCAAAGCTCACGGGCAAATTGGACGCCAACAGTGAACGGAATGAGATCTTCCGAGAAAGTATAATTTATCTAGATGATAATGTTCTGGTCTTTCTTATACCACTGCTTGAAGGCTGGGTTTGGAAGAGATGTGAGATTACCAGAAGTATCAACAAGAAATTGAGGCGGTGGTGGCTCAGATCCATCAATGATTCCGGTAAGCTTATAGCGGTGGAAGATCGGATCAAAAAGAGATTTCCAAACAAGATAATTGTGGCGTTTAAGCTTTGTTTGAACCATACTACCAATATTTTGGATCGTAATTGAGTTGATCGAAGCCTGAAATGAAGGATTAGGGTTTGAGAGAAAGGGAGAAAAGTTCGGATTTACGATTGCAGAAGGAGATCGAGAAGGTGCGATCATCGGAGAAGATAAGTCGAAAGAATGTACAGCCATTAAAGATCAAAGATACAGAAGTCTGAGCAAGAATTGAGAAGAGGGAAGTGGAAGTAAAGCTGTTTGGTAGGTGAGAAAATTACTGTTTGGTAGGTGGGAAAATTTGGGAAATGATCGAGATTGTTAGACTGTGGCGAGAGATACCATATTGAGGAAATGAAATCTTTTCTCATTAACTCAAGATAATAATTTTACAGAGTATATATAACAACACCTAACTGAAGTTACCACAACTAAAGTTACCACAAAAGAAAGGTAAAAAAATGATTACTACAGTAACTCTAACTAACATTAACTAACTGTTTGCGCCCGATTTTACACTATCGGCCTGAGTAATTGAGGTCGTTGAATAAGCAGAATTTTAGACCGTTGAATGAGAAAGTGAAGATAATTTTGTTATTGTTAAAGGATATTATTATTGTTTTATCATAATAATTATCTTTTAATAAGGAATTATCTTAACGTTTTCCTATCCAAGATAAATGAGATGCAAACTATATCTGTGATATGGAAGTAAACAACACAGTTCGAGTTGGGACTCTTATCACGTGGCATGGTTGGGATGTGATGGTCATGATAGGCTTTAGCCTACGGATGGGATAAGGAAATGGTGATGTGATGTGGCAAAAGGTAAGTTTGCATGCTTGAATAAAGATTATGGTGGGACCGAATATCCGTGGCATCCTGCCAAGAGTCTTGTCAAATGGCATCACATGGAAGAAACACATCTCATCAATGTAAATTTCCATGTGAATTAATGAAGATCGCATGAAGATATGCATGCATGCAACATCTGAAGTAGAGACAAGCCCACGTGGCTCATTGTTATCAACCTAGAGTCCCATTTGAGATAGAAACACATCTCATCAAGCACATGGCCTCATCATGAAATATTGTTTAAACCGGGATGGGCACAGGATAAAGATGCATGCGGATTACACTAAAGAGATTATGATTTAACTGACGTTTAAACGGTGAAAGAGTCTTAGTAGCGTGGTGGAACTTGAAAGTTTATCAATTGCGTACTCGTCCCTATAAATACAGAGGCAGTGGCAACGGAAAATGCCCCTTCAACTCAACACACAAACTGCACTACGCAAACTCTCGCTCTACGCGAAACCTCTCAACAACCTTGAGATTTTTTTTTTCTTTTTTGCCAACACATCTTCAGTTTGGATAAACAACACTATGAAGGCAACCGGCTAACATCTTCAGTTTGGATAAACAGCACTGCCGCCGTAGAATCAGCCGACCGCAAAGCACCTTCAGTTTGGATAAACAGCACTGCGTCGAGGCCGACTAATTATCTATCCAAGTCTCGGCCGAGAAGGATTTTCGAATCCTTATTGGTAGAGGTCATCTCATTAGCTTTCTCGGCGAAGTGAGGTGTTACAAATTACTGAGCTCGACACATTGAACGCCGAGTTGTTGATGATTGGTTATTCACAAGTAGGGTTTAGAGTTCGGCATTTTGACAGCCGAACCACGTTTACCATCAAGACATATATCTCATTTGAGTACTTGTGTCCGTATAGTTTGGAGTCAGTTCGGCATGCTTATATTCTCACGAATATAATCACTGTGACCGAACCCGGTGCCAACGATCCGTGAACTTCGCAAAACTAACAGCCTTGTCTTCAGGCTCTAGAACCCGAAGGCCGAGACGTGTTCCTTCCTCGGCCGCAGTCGCAAGATTAAGAAGTCAACAGTGCGCTCAACGCAACATCAACATATTTTACTCCTCGGCCGAGCTCGGCCGACGAGTTGGCAAGCCTGCATACAACCGAAGAACGTAGTTAGTTCATTAGTTATTCGACCTGCACGTCACGTAGGCTTGGTAGTTTTTAGGGTCAACACTAACTTTTGACTCTCTATCATTCTCTTCAATCAGCCTTTTTTTTTGAAAAAATAATAATAATTACGACGAATGATCCCTAATCCTGGTTACATGTAATATATGACTCCTGGGCATCCCCGCAGCTGATCTTATAGCTATAGCATATATGGAACCTTCGATCTTAACTTATCCTTTTCTTCAATTTTGACGAAATTAAGGGTAACTAATTTCTTTTGCATTTAGGTACTACTGGTCGTCCTCAATGAGCCAAAGTTCGGCAGCTGGGGAAGAAAATATATACCAGCGGAAACTTAAAAAAACAATGTGAAATGATATTAATGATGTTACTTGGTCGACTAGTTCAGGAGTTTGAAAGAAGAAAAGCACTGGACCCACGTACACCAGATTATTCAACCTTTTCAGTTTTAGACGAGGGCATAGATCAATCGTGCGTCAGTGCAAACTAATCTAATAATCTTTTTTTGTTTTTTCAGTGAAGAATACCTTTATAAAGATCAGCTCACGCGTTCATGAGTTGATTTTAGTGTTTCTTAAGAAACAATCCAAAGCACGCTACATGTTACGCTATCTTTAACCGAAGAATTTAGAAGGCTAGAGGGTTGAAAATAGTCCGAAAATCGACTCCAACCGAGAGTTAGGCCAAAGGGCTCTGGAATCTAGAAGGGCCCCACGGAATCGGAGAGGGCTGGAGGGCTGCCTATTTTTTTTTTTTGAATGTTTTGTTATTTATGTCGGTTATAACCGACATGATTTCTTAACAAAAAATTCAAATGCAACGGCTTTTTTTTTTACAGTTTTATTATTATTTTTTATTTACAAAATTTTTCATATAACTTCTATTTTTTCTTATAACTTCGATTTCACAAAATTTATTTCATATTTTTTTTAAATTTCATATTTTTCCAATAACTTCTATTTCAGCTGTAGCACCAGCAAACAAAGCCAGTGGCATTCATCAAATCGTACGTGAACCCATAAATCCTTGACCAATTATTAGGCACGGCCAATTGATACGATAGGACATCTCACTGCCATCCTAAACCAGTACCTACTTTTGGTGGAAGAACCTGGCTTTCTCTTGAAATTATATATTATATATATAATAACCTAGCGTCTCAAAAGAAGGTACATGCACATTTCGAGACTCGATCGACAAATTAAGCTTCTCTACGTTTCAGGTCATTTCGATCTCTGTATAAGAATGTAAACTCTATCATATAGTTATAGCTACGTTTTCTCTATTTTCCTTTTCACTATTATGGGACTTGTTCCTTTCCCCTTGCCCTGTCACACAAAAGAATCTACTGAAGAATCGTTAACCTCCAGCTCCACCACCTCCGGTCTTCACTCTGAGTCATCAACCTCCTCCTCCCTATCGTCCCAGCCAAGTCTCCCTTCTGTTCCTTCTCCTCCTTCATCAAAATCCAACCAATTAGAAGTAATGCGATCCCCAAGTGTTCACCACCACTGCATAGCCACCCTCCAATCCCAGTCATACATCTGTACCTTAGCCCTTTCTGAAAACTTCTTATACAGTGGCTCATCCGACGGCCAGATCACAGCGTGGAGTAGTATCCTATCACATCCTTCAAATCCACAGTACAACAAGGTGGTAGCCACTCCCAGCACTGTAAAGTCTCTGGTGGTTGTTGGGAGTGGGGACGACCGCAACAAGCTCTTATTCAGTGCTCACCAAGACCATAAAATCCGAGTCTGGAAAATCAACACGACCGACACGCATGAAAAACTAAAATGTATAGCCACACTCCCAACTCTAAAAGACCGTGCCACAAGCTTCTTCTTCTCCAAGAACTACGTGCAAATCCGGCGCCACAAGAAGTGCACCTGGGTGCACCACGTCGACACCGTCTCCGCTCTAGCCATATCCAACGACGGGTCGTTTCTCTACTCCGTTTCATGGGACCGGACGCTCAAAATATGGCGGACTTCCGATTTTAAATGCTTGGAGTCGGTGGGCAACGCCCACGACGACGCCATCAACGCCGTAACTTTATCACGTGACGGAACGTTTGTATACACCGGCGCCGCGGATAAGAAAATAAAGGTGTGGACGTGGAAGAAAGACAAGTCAATGTCAGTAAGGCTTGTTGGAACTCTAGAGAAGCACAAGTCAGCTGTGAATGCCTTGGCTTTTAACACCGACGGGTCCGTGCTGTACTCCGGTGCCTGCGACCGGTCGATTTTGGTTTGGGAAAGAGATGGTGGTGAGGACGGCGGTTGGGGGGACATGGTGGTGGTGGGTGCGTTGAGGGGACACACAAAGGCGGTATTGTGTTTGTCGGTGGTGGCAGATTTGGTGTGTAGTGGGTCGGCAGATTATAGTGTTAGGGTTTGGAGGAGATTATCGTCAGGGCTAGTTGGCGATTATCGTAATAGGAGTTATTGCTGTTTGGCTGTGTTGGAAGGTCACAGGCGGCCGGTGAAGTGTTTGACTGCAGCTGTTGATAATACTGATTCTGATTATTCTGGTGATTCTTATTCTGTTTATAGTGGCAGCTTGGATTGTTATATTAAGGTCTGGCAAATACGGGTTCCCTTTTCATAATTTGTATTTATTTAGGTTCTACAATATTTTTTTTTTGGACTTTAAACAATTATTTATTTATTTTGGTTCTACATATTATTAGAGTGAGAACAAATCCTCATGTATATAGCTTTCCAAAGCTGTACAAAACGATCGAGAAAATAAAACTAGTACTACAAAGTTTGCGTTTGCCATTAACATGTACATAATGCTGCTATTTCCACCAAACTTACTCATCACATGTTTCCAAAAAAAAAACAAAAAACTTACTCATCACATTATTAATGATTACTTTTCTAAGCAAGTGATGAATTACTTGAAATTAGGTTAGAATCCATTGAACCTAATTTTTTAATAAGTAGTACAGTTTTCCTTTTCTTTGTTACATGTGATGATTCTCGAGATGGAATTTTGGGAGACAATGTGATAACCCGATCTAATCAATTGATAATATTCCTCTTAAAGATACCTTATTTTATTCATGAACTTTTGGACGATGCTAAAGAAATCAACTATTTAAATCAAATTTTGTAAACTATATGACATAGTTGTTAATAATTTGATTATTATTTAAGTATTGATTAACGTGCTTATTTCTTATTAACGAAACATCACATAATTCGGTCTAAAAAATTAGTCTACCTAACATATTTACTTGATTTTTAGAAAACATGTCAAACATCCATTGCCCCATTTTCTTGAAACACCCCCATCAGCTGTCATGCACGTTGAAACGCTAGCATACTACTGCACCCATATACAATGTCTTCTATTCGAAGCTTTTAATTACATGAAGAAAGCTAATTAAGCGTTTTTAAATACTTCTATATTTGATAAAGTAAAATCACCACTTTCAAAATTCCACCTAACCTTCGGTTCAACCTACCTAACGTAGGTTTAAATATTTGAAATATATTTTGCAAATGAAGAAGTCCACAATCTGTCAAATCCTGCGTACGTACGTGTTGAAAAATAATATTCGATTAGTTGTTTGAGAATGGACGGAGAAACCATTTAACCTAACACAATATCACATAATAGTAGAAAAGATTAATAATATTAATTATACAAGTGATGCTTACGTTCCTGTTCATAACAAAGTTCCTTAACATTAACCTACTTCTTAACTTATTAGAGATTAATCCTCTGTATATCAAATTTAAGTAACTGCAGTTTGGTGCCATATATTTTATGTTTATGAGGACAAACATTAATTAAACCTAGTGGCTCAATTATTGCTGAGTTTTATTTGTGTGTTATTTTCACATTCTCATTTTCTTTTTCAAATCTTCTTTTTTGTTTATTTAATGTGAGAAGAGAAAACCGGAGTGGAAATCATTCCCTTCTGGAAATGTTTTGGGCTGAGCTCATTGCTGCATGCCTTGTCCCATGAGCCCAAATTTTGGGCTGTTTGGCTTTGTTTTCGGACATGTTTGAGAAGACGTTTCGAGTCAGCCAACAAAGAAGGAAAAAAGAAGTATGGTATGAAGTCAACAAGTGGTTTGACTTTTTATTCCTTTTCGTTTCGGTTCCTAGTCGCTTCCTAGTCACACTTCCTACGTTATCATCTCTACCACACAACAATCATGTCCAACTTTAACCCACATTCTCATTGCACCGCAAATTCCTCTCTTTTGTCCTAAAGATTGAGATGAGGAATGAGACTAGTTAGTCCCCACCTCCAAATCTACCAAGAAAAATTTCCCTCATAAGCAAAGAAAAACACAGTAAAGAGACAAAAAAGATGAATACCTCTGCGCTGGTGCGATCTTATGTAAAAGATTATACTCACGAGAGGATTTTGACTAGTGTGGGACGGCTCATAATATGGACTGGAGCATATGATCGTTGACCCCTTAATAATTGAATTTATGGCTAAGTAATCATAACGGTCATAAATCTCTGTCTATTTTATGAAATAGTCCATTTTATAACTTTCTTTTTTCCTCCCTTGTAGAAATTATTCTATTTAGTCCATTGATGAGGGTGAATATAATAACGGGTAAGCATAAACCAGAAATGCATGGTTCAAAGCTCTATTTTTAATCAAAAAAAGAAAAAGAAAAAAAAGGAACTGTAGTCTTTTGGTTTAACTGGTTTTGAAGTTCAACAAAAGAAAGAAAGAATTAGCTAGGGTTGGAGAAAATTTGTTGTGGAGCCCGACATGTTGTGGAGCCCCTTAACATTTCTCTTAATCTTTATGCAGTATGCTACTCCATGGCTCCCCCAAATTTATGAAAAGAATTAAATTTGATTCCAAAGAGTATGACTTTTTGGGTTGGCCCAGGAAATGGAATCATAATCATAGCCGTGGTAAATGTATTAACATGATGATCACCTTCTTCTTGTAGCTCTGGAAGATTTTAAATTCAGCAAAAAGTTATGTAGCTATATATATGAGAAGTCGATTAATTAGCCTCACATGCTGATGCTTCCCCTTCTATATATGGCTTAGCCAAAATTCTTGTACATTCTTGCTCTTCAATCATTTTTGTAAAGTTCTTAAATCTCTGTAATTTAATAAAACGGGGTTAATTGCATTGTAGAACCTAATTAACCCTTACACCATATGTTTTACTTAATTAAGTTACCCCCTTCAACTTTGTACAAGTTCGTAGCTAGCAAGCAGAAAGAAAAGGAAACAAAAGGTACTTAAGTATCTGGTCATTTTTTATCGATGAGATGACAGAAGAACTGGCCTCAATCAGGAGCTGAAATCATCACCTTGAGCTATTAATCTGGATCTGTTTTATCCAGCTCCTTTCAATTGCTTAATTATCTTCAGCTTCCTATGGTCCTAACCATAATCATTCAGTTTTGTAATTATTCTCACCGCAATCAACATCTCATGATTAGGGCAAAGATGACAATTAATATATATTAGATAAAATCCGGTGATTCAGTCATTTTATCTGCCTTTTAACCAGTCCTCATTTCTGTAACTCTACCTTCATTGTACAGATGAAACTTTGTTTTCTAACCATATACGGATCATGACTCATAATCATATAGGAGCAAATTATGCCCAATATGTAATAGAACTTATACAACGTAGATATATTGAATCGAATTGGAATGTAATAATTTGTAGCAGATATCTAATAAAAGGTAAATATATAGAAAATTAAGTAATTAAAGGCTCGTTGAATAACCATTTTCTTTTTCTTTTTCAATTTTTTATTTTTGTGCGCTTTCACTACAAAAAGAAACGACTTAGGAGACAAAAAGAATTCATGTCTTAAGGACAACGTTCGTCGCGAAGCAATTAAGGCAACAGACTTCCGTCAGGTAAACTTGGTCACACAAAAGCTGTCCTAAAATATGTTTGCCGACAGATACAAATATTCATCGGGCAAGATGCAACCTCTTCATATCCACCCAATAAATATCTAGACCAACAAATATCTAGTCTAGTTTAACGGGTGTTTATACCATATTTAGTGCCTCGTATTTAGACCTCGTATAAATACTCGGGGGACTTAAATGTAATTATGTAATAAAGGAAGGGGCAAATATGTAATTAGGGGAGGAGCCCTTATTCTATAAAAGGGCCTCCTCACCCTCACAAAGGGAGAGGATTTCTGAGGCCAATTCCTAGGCCTGAGATCCCCTCTCTCACCCTCTCAACGCTCTCACTTTCAGAGCTCTCTCTCTCCCTCTTCAACAGAGAAATACAATACAATCAGTGTGGACGTAGCCCAAACCTTGGGGTGAACCACGATAATTCTTGTGTCATTTACATTTTATGCAGATTCACGGTCGGATTTACGTTGTTCCAAGACATCCGGTTTTGTGCATCAACATTTGGCGCCGTCTGTGGGAAACGACACGAAAAGCTATGTCGATTCTCTTTCAATTTTTCACATTCGCCATGAATCTGCAAAATCTACAAAAACCCAGAGTTAAGAACCAGAGAGACAGAGCAGCAGAAGCCGACGAAAGCAAAAGCGCGTTACAACTTACACCCTCATCATCATCCTCCATTTATATTCCTCTTTGTTCCTTCTCCAACTTCCCCGATCTCACTCCCCCCGATTGCTTGCGACGAATGATGCCAGCACCCACTGCCGATGATTTGTTCACCATCTCTACTGTTGGGATCGTTACAAAAACTCTTTGCGCATCAGATCATTTTGAGAAGGTCTTACAGCTCGCCACCATTGTGGGTTTCTGAGAAGAAGAAGAAGCAACAAAACTTTCGATACTTGACGCTACTCGGCTCCAGATCGAATAAGCTCTACTGGGTTTTTCCCCCCTTTCTGTGATCTGCTACTTTCTCAGTAGCCAAACGCTGGGAAAGTAGCTGCTGCCATTTTTGTAGTGTTTGAAGTTCTCAGATATTTCTAGATCGTCAACCCCGACTTCGACGATGAAGACCACCGTGATTCTAGATATTTCTGCACTGGTCGGTATCTCTGCCTTTGCCATCCTTTTTCGCCAAGAAGGGCGCTGAAGACTGAAGAAACTTCTTGGCCCAATTCTCCCAGCTTCTCTGCCCATCTTCAGCCCAATTCTTGGGCTGACGGTTCTCTGCTCATCCCCCGACTCTTCTCGGCCCTCCAGAGTTCAGTAAACCCGCACAGACCACTCCACAGTCTCAACCCGAACCCAAATGCGAGCCCAAACCTGCAACTGGCGAACCCTTCATCAACCTGATGGTCTCGAGTTTCAACAACATATCGATGGAAAAGAATCCCCCAATGGGCTTAACGGAGAACAACTCCGCCACCTACCTCTCCACTGGCGAAACGGAGAACAACGCCGTTGTACCGCATCTCCCCACTAGTCACCACCATCGCAACTCCGACTGTTCCTCTTCTTCGTGAAATCTGAAACCGCCGCGTCAATGGGTGTTTTGCTCGACGACGCAAAGTCGTCTGAGGTCTTGGTTCGTCGACGCGCTGAACGGATCGGGTCTTCCGAGGAAACTATCACCATGGATTCCGCCCCTTCTCCAGCGGACTTAGCTCCGCAGCTAAAGTTGTGGACTATCCAGCCCTCTCGCCGCAATGAGCATATGGGCCACACTCTGAATCTGACGGATCTGTTTCTTATGCTCTGTTATGGGCTATCCAGCAGACACAGAGACCGACGAGGATGGATGGTGGGTCAACGGGCAGCTCTGTTTCAACAATCTCCAAGCCTCAGAGTCGCCACCGCCAACTGACGTCAACTCCCGCTACTATGCTTCCAGAAAACCCGGTGCTTGCTGACACTTGCGCCGCCTTCATTGCCTACCGCATTGCTCTTTTCTTCCTGCTGTTGTGGCAAGAAACCGCCAAGCGTGGGAGTTGCTTCATTAGTCAGCCTCTAAGCCGCAGATTGTTACAAGATCTGATTTTGTTTTCATAACAATGGCTGCGTAGCTCAACTGCTGTTAAGGTTTGAAAGTTTTGGTCAATCTTTGAGATTCAGATCTCGAAATATCCCTGCTTCTCAGATGTGCAGATCAGGTTTTTGCAAACGCTCGAACTGTTTCTGTCGGTGATGCCATCGGAAATGATGAATCTGGTTGGCTTTTTTTTACCACCCACATGGAAAAGCTATATGTGTTTGCTGTAAAGCAAGTAAGCAAAAGAAAAGCAAGTCTGCCAGAGAGAGTGGAGGTGGAGAAACAAAGAAAGAGATTCAGAAAACAAAAGCAAAAGAAAAAAGAGCAAAGCAGAAAAGAGAATAAAATCTGAGAGATTATGATTCGAATGAGCAGGACCGCAAGTGGTAAGGGATAATCGGTAAAGAAGATACTAATGATTAAATTGGGTGCACATGCATGACAGAGACAGAAAGAGAGGCCCAGTACGCACAAACGCAACTGTCGAAACCTTTATTTTTGAATGATGTAATTTATTTTTCGTATCTTTTGGAGATATCTGTATAAACCCCATCAGAGGGTAAACAAAAAAAAACAAAAAAAAACAAAAAAAACAAAAAGAAAAGGCAAGCCCAAAATAATGGGCTACAAGCCCAAAGTAATGGGCTGCAATGTCATGTGGAGGGCAAACGTCCATATGCCCAAAAATGTCAGACCCTCTATTATCACCAACCAGGTGATCAAAAGTACGCCCAGTGCTCCAAAATTATTCGACAACCTGTCGCTATTACCACCAACCAGGAGATCAAAAGTATGCCCAGTGCTCAAAAAATATTCGGCAATCTGCCGCTATTACCACCAACCAGGTGATGAAAAGTACAACCCGTACTCTAAAATCATTTGGCAACTAGCCATTCATACCACCAACCAGGTGATGAAATGTACAACCCGTACTCTCCTTCATGCCACCAACCAGGTGATCAAAATTACGCCCAGTACTCCAAATTATACATGAGCATTACTCATGTCATTCATACATAAACATTCATGAGCATCAGTCATGACAATCATACATAAACATCCATGACCATCATTCATGTCCACATTCATGAGCATCACTCATGTTAACATTCATGAGCATCACTTATGACAACATCCATGAGCATCACTCATGTCACTCAACATAAACATTCATGAGCATCACTCATGCCAATCAGCTTCAAAAGCTTGATTTACAAAGCTCTAGCTTTAAAAGCATCATTTACAGAGCTATAGCTTCAAAGCTCCACTTGCAAAGCTTCACCTACAAAAGCTTCAGTGCAGGGTATACAAATACTGTCTCCGAACAACCGCCACTTCGGCCCATACATGGATTCAATTTGAAGTCTCCAACCAACAGACTCTATTGACCGAAGACTTGGGGGACTACATTATGTACCATATATTGGGCCTCAATTGGGCCTCATGAAAAATACTTGGGGGACCTAACCCATTACTTATGTATTGAGGAGCGAGCCTGTATTTTATAAAAAGGACTCCCTCACCATCATTAGAGAGTAACACCGCCAGCTGAGCAACCGCCTCACCGCGAGCATCACTCCTAACCCATCACTTATGTATTGATGAGCGATCCCTTATTTTATAAAAGGGACTCCCTCACCATCATTAGAGAGCATCAACTCTAGCCCATCATTCATGTATTGATGAGCGAGCCCTTATTCTATAAAAGGGACTCCCTCACCATCATTAGAGAGCATCAACTCTAGCCCATCATTCATGTATTGATGAGCGAGCCCTTATTCTATAAAAGGGACTCACTCACCTTCAAACGCCGCAAGCTGAGCCAACCATGGCAATATAAGCCACGAGCCGAGCAGCCGAGCAGCGTGTGCTACTTCTAGTTGAATGTTATTTCAGAATGAGCACTGCCTCATATCGAGCATCAGTTCAAGACAACATCTAGTTACTTCGGCCCACACATGGACTGAATTTCAAGTCTCCAGCCAAAAGACTCTCTTGACTGAAGACTTAGGGGACTACTGTTTGTACCATATTTAGGGCCTCGTATTTAGACCTCGTATAAATACTCGGGGGACTTAAATGTAATTATGTAATAAAGGAAGGGGCAAATATGTAATTAGGGGAGGAGCCCTTATTCTATAAAAGGGCCTCCTCACCCTCACAAAGGGAGAGGATTTCTGAGGCCAATTCCTAGGCCTGAGATCCCCTCTCTCACCCTCTCAACGCTCTCACTTTCAGAGCTCTCTCTCTCCCTCTTCAACAGAGAAATACAATACAATCAGTGTGGACGTAGCCCAAACCTTGGGGTGAACCACGATAATTCTTGTGTCATTTACATTTTATGCAGATTCACGGTCGGATTTACGTTGTTCCAAGACATCCGGTTTTGTGCATCAACAACGGGTATTCATTCAATAGAGCGTTCGGGAGAGGTGATATTGTGGTCTTAGTAGAGCACCCTTGTTTGGTGGTCTTGGTAGCACACCCTGGTCTAGTGGTCTCAGTAGAGCATCCTAGTCTAGTGGTCTCAGTGGAGCACCCTTATATGGTACAACACCGACCACTAGAGAGTAGGCCATTAGAGAGCTGATCATTTGGAAGAGGTGGTCTATCATGTGTCAAAGAGTCTCCTCCATCCAACAACGTTGACCTAGTCCTAAGTCAAAGAGTTTTCCCTCACAATGATGACATATGGCAAGAGTGGAGCAGAGTTATTTTAGAAACCCGCGTTAACAATTTACTTTTGAAAGGGGAAATATCTACCAACAAAAAAAAAAAAAAAACAAATTAAGGAACAGTATAAAAAAAATTACTTCACAAGCACAAAGCTAGCAATGTCCAATTAATTAAGTAATATTTCCATCTTAAAAAAAAATTAACAGAAAAAGAGGCAAAAGATTGTAAAGGTAAAAACACAAGCACATTTCTCCGGTGCCCTACTCTCTTCTCTGTACAGTAAAAAACATCGCCTCTCTTTTAGCCTTTTAGGTGGTCGAAGTACAATACAACAAAAGGGTTATTAGATCAAAAACTTTCTGGAGTTTGGAGAGAGAAAGTCGACAGTGTGATGGTATAGCATTGTGATAATTACCTATCCATGTGGAACAACAAGTAATATCAGATATCAGCCATCAAATTTTCTCTTTAAATCTCTTCACTCCCTTCAACGCATAAAAAAAAAAAAAAAAAACACAATAACCACAACAAGCTCAGCAATAATCATCATGTCTTCTTCTCCCCTCTTCCTCTCATCATTAACCCCTCCTCACTCCCATCATCATCACCAGTGCTCCTCCTTAAACCACCCACCAACCCCACCAAGACCACCCTCCACCTCCAACTCCACTCAAAGAAAGCGAAAGAAGAAAGCCAGAGAGAGGTCAGACCACTACTAGATTGAGAAAATATCGGTTCACTCAAGAAGAAGAAACCCTAGCTAGCTAGCTAGGGTGCTTTCTCCCCTGATCTTCTTCTTGGATCGATATAGACTAGCAGCAGATTTTGATGTTAGTTTCTTTCTTCTCTTGAGATCTCTTGGGGAATTGAAGCGTTGTGGTCCGATTGTTTGCTAGATCAAGCAAATCTCTACGCAAGGTTGAAAGTTTTCGTCTCTATATGAACGATGGATTGCTTTTAATTTGTTGGTCTCTTAATTGGATTTGTATGTATGTATATGTATGTTTTGAGCTTTAAAGTTTGGTTGATTGAATAACTAATATACCATATATGTTGTGTTGTGTGCTGCTTATGCTGTAAAAGAATATATTATGTACGTTCTCTCTAATTTCTCTCTCGATTGATCTCTTCCTACAAATGAATATTGTGATCTATGAATCTATGGTTGTTATTTGTCACCTGTTGGATGCTATTGGATTCAATTTTCGAGAGAGCTGTCGCGTATGCCTGCACATCCATCGAGTGATCATATAAGCTGGATCCGCAATATATTGATTACATTAGGGTTTGTTACTTGTTCTTCGTTTAGGGGCCTCAACGTATCTTATTCAAATTTGTTTTCTGACCTAATACTTGGACTGGAAACCGTGAAGGTGTGATTGGCTTAATTAGTCGATCCTTATTAATCTTGATTCATCGAATTTCCATCTCTACATATTTACAGAGAAAAGGAGAAACATGAATGGTTCACGTGATTTCCACATTTTAGACCTCTAAATCTCAATATAGATCCTAGCACAGTTTACAGGTATACTTAAGGAAGTATTAATCATTAATTAGGATTCTTAATCATGACATTTTTTGAAGGACTGACTATGTGCCTTCTATTTCCAGCTTATATTTTCTCCATTTAGTACAGCATGATGGTGATGATGATGATGATGTGACTCCATGCACATGCATCTAACGCTAGCTAATATATATTTAGTTAAGTTCTTCAAGCCGATGACTGCATGCATGATGTCATGATTCCTTTTCTCACGGTTGTTGCTCTCCGGTGATGATCATATAATTGCGTCATGATATGATCATCAATTAGTGTGAGCTAAATAGTTTTGCTAACTAGTTAATTGGAATCATTTTATTACATACGGTCGTCATCCTGCTGCTTTATGGCGTGTTTACCAAACCGGAATGGAGGTAGAAGAAAATGAATTGAATTCTTCTCCAAGTGATTCCGGCGTATACCAAATTTTGGGAATGAAAAAATTAGTGGGCTCCACCCAAAATCAGTAATTGAATTCTTGATATCCCTTGAATCCAAATACTGACTTGAAGGTGGTAATTGAATTCCTGAAGAAAGCCAACATCCGGAATCAAACTTCTCTACACAAATTGATAGGATAGAGATATTGGTGTTTAAGATGTTGACACTTGTAATTAGATTAGAGAAGAAGTTAGTTAAGGAAGTTAGCTGTGTAAGTGTAAAACTATAAATACCTCAACACTGTATTACTTGAAGGTTAAGAAAACAATTCAGAAATATTCATCTTCTCTCTAACTTCTTCTTTCTCTTTCTCTCTCTCTCTCTCTCTCTAAGTCTGTTACATTCTTATTCTTCCTTATTGTGTGAGAATGATCATGGTAGTATTAGCAACCATGGCAGGCATCACTCACCTAATCCTGCATCAGGGCAGTCTCAATTCTTTTCTGGAGGATATAAGCAGTTTAATGGGAATAAAAACAAAGGGAAAGGCAAGTTTCATCAAGGGGCTCGGTTCTATTCACCCAAACAGTATACTCAAACCCATGTGCTTCCTACACCAAGTCCGGGCATTCTTGGTCAATCACCAGTACCATATTTTGGTCATCCAAGTGCACCATTGCTGCCTACTTGTCAAACGTGTAATGTTGAAGGACACACTGCTCCATATTGTCAGTCTAAACCTCCTGATCGAGCTTCTTGTCAAATATGTGGCAAGCATAATCACAGCACATGGTACTGTTTTTTCAATGACAAGGGTCCTAATTTCGGTGGTCCTACCCGACAGTTCTATCCTTCTCAAGTGCAATCATCCCCATATGGTGCTTCACACTATCCTGCTCCATTTCAGCATTCATCAATGCAACCTCAGCCTTTTCATGCTCCTCAACAATCTCCTCAAGCACTGCATACTATGATGCCTCAGTCACCATCATCACCATCTACTTCTTATTCTAATCCTCAAGTGTGGATTATTGACTCTGGTGCTACTAATCACATGACTGCCGATCTCAGTAACCTATCTTTGGCATCACCATATCCTACATCTGAGACCATTCAAACCGCCAATGGTGAAGGTTTGCCTGTGTCTCATATTGGTAGCACAGTTCTTAATGTTTCTAAACTGAATTCTGTGCATCCGATTAAGCTCAATTCTGTGCTTTATGTTCCGAAGTTGACTCAAAACTTGTTATCTGTGCACCGAATCTGTTTAGATAATAACTGCTGGCTAATCTTTGATGCTTTCTACTTCTGGATTCAGGACAAGGCCACAGGGAGGATCATTTACAAAGGACAATGCAGTAATGGTCTCTATCCCATCCCTTGTCTTTCTGCCACATCTCATTCTACACATTCAGCTCCATTTCAAGCTAAAGCATTCCTTGGTCAGCATGTTCATTCTACAACCTGGCATAATCGACTAGGTCACCCATCTAATAACATTGGTTCTTTGATGCTAAAGCAAGCTAATATTCCTTGTTCCAAGTCTTCCTTACCTGTAATGTGCTCTAGCTGTTTGGAGGGCAAGTTTTGTAAACTTCCCTTTTCCCTAAGTACCAATAAGGCTGTAAAACCTTTTGCTGTTATTCATAGTGATCTTTGGGGTCCCGCTCCTTCTATTTCCATTGATGGTTATCGATATTATGTGACCTTTATCGATGAATATACAAGACATTGTTGGCTGTTTCCATTGATCAACAAATCTGATGTCTTTGCTACTTTTGTTGCTTTCTATTCATTTGTTCTTACTCAGTTTGCAACTGCTATACAAACCTTACAGAGTGATGGAGGGGGTGAGTATGTCAGTAAGGTTTTTCAGTCCTTTCTTCTTGAAAAGGGCATTGCTCATCATCTTTCTTGCCCACATACACCCGAGCAAAATGGTCTAGCCGAGCGAAAGCATAGGCATATTATTGAAACCACTGTGACTCTATTACAAACAGCTAGGTTACCTGCTTGTTTTTGGTCATATGCCTGTCAAACAACTGTCTATCTTATTAATCGAATGCCTTCTTCTGTGCTAGGACTTAAATCTCCTTTTAAACTTTTGTTTGGTCATCTTCCTGTAATCTCTCATCTCCGGATATTCGGTTGTGCTTGCTATCCTTTGTTAAAGCCTTATAATGCTACTAAACTACAAGCCAAGACCACCAAGTGTATTTTTCTGGGGTATGCTACCAAATATAAAGGGTATATATGTTATGAGGTTTCCAAACAGCGAGTTTATATTTCAAGACATGTTGTGTTTGATGAGGATCAATTTCCTTACACATCTTTGTTGGTTCACTCTAAAGTCTCATATCAACCTTCTTCAGTTCCTCATTTCACACTTCCTGCACCTGTGATTTCTAATGACAATGTTGTGTTACCTATGTCTCTTCCTCCTACCACTCCTGCCTCTTCCTCATCACCTGCTCCTTCTCACATATCCATCTCTCCTATCCCTTCCTCACCCCTATCTTTTCCATCCATTACTGGTTCTTCCACTACTCATTCTCCAGTCCCTGTCCCTGTGGCTCTTGTCAATGGTTCCGATACTTCTCCAGCAGCATCGTTTGGTCCTGATACTTTGCAAGTGGTGTTGGAGGTTCCACCTCTCAATTTGCATCCTATGCAAACTAGGAGCAAAAATGGTATTATCAAGACCAAAGCCTTATTAGCTACTATTCAGGAGTCTGCCTGCACTGATTTGTCTCTTACTGAACCGAATTCTTATAAAACTGCAATGAAGGATTCTACTTGGTTGCAAGCTATGCACGAGGAGATCGATGCTTTACATAAACAAGGTACTTGGAGTTTGGTGACATTACCTTCTACAAAGAACTTGGTCGGGTGCAAATGGATATTCAAGATCAAGAAGCATTCTGATGGCACTATTGCTCGGCATAAAGCTAGGCTTGTTGCTAAAGGGTTCAGTCAAGAACCGGGTCTTGATTATGGGGAAACCTTCAGTCCTGTGGTTAAACCTACCACGGTTCGACTAGTATTGGCTTTGGCAGCTCAATTTAATTGGCCCCTTAGGCAACTCGATGTCAAGAATGCCTTTTTACATGGCATTTTGGATGAAGAGGTGTATATGACCCAACCTCCTGGTTTTGTTGATGGTGCTACTTCTCATCTTGTTTGCAAGTTGCACAAGTCCCTTTATGGACTTAAGCAAGCCCCTCGAGCTTGGAATGACAGATTTACCAAGTTTTTGCCTCTTTTGGGTTTTAAACATACTTATTCTGACTCCTCCCTGTTTGTCAAGACAGTTGAATTTGGTATTGTCATTTTGCTGCTTTATGTGGACGATATCATTATCACAGGGAATGCAGCTGCAGCTATGCAACAGGTTATTAGTGCTTTAACCAAGGAATTTGATATCAAGGATCTGGGGGATCTGAATTTCTTTCTGGGCATTCAAATCTCTCGCACTGCACATGGCTTATGTTTGTCTCAATCCAAATATATTTTGGATCTTCTTACTAAAACTGAGATGCTTGAGTCCAAGTCATGTGAAACTCCTTGTTTGCCCTATAATCGGCTTCTCAAAGATGATGGTGCTCCTTATAACAATCCAACGTTGTACAGGAGTGTAGTAGGTGCACTGCAGTATCTTACATTTACAAGGCCGGATATAGCATTTTCTGTGCATCAAGTATGTCAATTCATGCAACAGCCTATGATTGCTCATTTCACTGCTGTCAAACGCATTTTGCGGTATCTCAAGGGTACCATTCATCATGGTCTCTGTTATTCCCACGTCCCACTGCAATTGAAAGCATTCAGTGATGCTGATTGGGCAGGTGACCCGAATGACAGGCGTTCTACCACTGGCATGGCTGTGTTTTTAGGCAACAATCCTATCTCTTGGTCCTCCAAGAAACAATTAACAGTTTCTCGCTCATCCATGGAGGCGGAATATCGAGCCTTGTCCTTTACTTCCGCTGAATTAGACTGGATTCAGCAACTGTTGGTCTTTCTGCAGGTTCCTCTGTCATCACCTCCGGTTTTATTTTGTGATAATTTGTCCGCCATTGCTTTGGCTTTTAATCCGGTTCAACATCAACGCACTAAGCACATTGAGGTTGATGTTCATTTTGTGCGAGAACGTGTTGCCAAGAAACAACTTTCTGTTCAGTTTGTGTCATCTAAAGAGCAGTTTGCTGATATTTTGACTAAAGGGTTGAGTTCTCCTCTGTTTCGTACTCATTGTACCAATCTCATGATTCGAGCATCGAATCATGTGTTTGCGGGGGGATGATAGGATAGAGATATTGGTGTTTAAGATGTTGACACTTGTAATTAGATTAGAGAAGAAGTTAGTTAAGGAAGTTAGCTGTGTAAGTGTAAAACTATAAATACCTCAACACTGTATTACTTGAAGGTTAAGAAAACAGTTCAGAAATATTCATCTTCTCTCTAACTTCTTCTTTCTCTTTCTCTCTCTCTCTCTCTCTCTCTAAGTCTGTTACATTCTTATTCTTCCTTATTGTGTGAGAATGATCATGGTTAACACAAATTGCCCTGCTTCTCCCATCTGCCTCCCACGATTCAACCACCCAAAGCACACACCCATCCCCACCATTAATCTGCACAGACCACCTCACCACCTCCCAAACTGCCAAGACCTATCACCCACTGGCGAAGTTACAGAGGGACCGCCCCTTCGCTCGTCTAAAATCGCCACTGAAAGTCCAGATTCCGCCCCTCAAACCTTTCGAACCTGCATGAAACTGGGTATGTTGCTGCATTTATGGAAGGTTTGCTGCTACCTTTCAACAATATGTCGCCTGTCGAATTTAGAAAATTAAAGCTTAGACGGAGAGAATGAAAAATAGCTAGAGAGACTGAGAGAGAGATAGGACGTTCTATTAGCTGTTTTACCGACAAAAATTGACGACGACCCACCACCGGATGAGCTGACATTATCACACCACCTGTACGGCTTTTCTGTTAAATGATTGGTCCATCAATATCAGCGTACTGAGAGATTCACGTCTGAAAGTCTCACCACTCAAGCTTTCTCTTAGATTCCCGGAAAATGGATACCAAATTCTCGCAATCCAAACAAAAGGCTGATGCGAAAGCTGTGCTTCGGAAATCATGGTACCACCTCAAGCTATCGGTAAAGCACCCGACCCGGGTTCCCACTTAGGACGCCATCGTATTAACGGTGGCGAGTGTGACAGTGCTGAACTGACAGAGAGAACGAAGTGAAAAGGAACTGAAAAAAAATTGAAAAAAAATGATGATGTAGAGAACAGTGGGTTCTAGAAAGCTGTTGGGAGACTTATTTCAGTGTAAAAAAATGCATCAATGTTTTTCAATGGTGCCAGCCAACCAATATTTTCCAATATTTTCCAACGGGAATTGTTAATATTCTAATAAAACTATATATATATATATATATATATATATATATATATATATATATGTATGTATGTATTTATGTGTGTGAAATTGTATTAAAAAGTTATGAATTTTTCTATTATTTAGATTAAGCGGATTTTAGTAATCATATTAATTTTCATTCTTATTCAGGTGAACTGGTAAACAAATTATATGAATTTCGTTTCATTTTTACTCCGATTCCAGAACATTTAAGTAAACAGTTTCAACAGGAATCCGATTCTGACTCCTCCTCAATCTAATTCCTCTATTTTGATTACGGTTACGTAAACGCGCCCTTAATGAGTCCGAAGAGTGGAAACGGGAGAACTCTGATAGAGTTATAAAAAAAGAGTTTTTGAACTTTAATTCTTAAAGAAGATTAAAATTCAATAAAAACCTGATATTAGATTGGATATTGATTTTAGTCCTCTAATGTGTATTTAATTCAAATTTATATTATATTTTTGTTTTAATATTTAATAGATATCTTATTTAATGTCATTACATTAAAATTAAAATTATTTATTATTATACACATTTTAATTCATTATATTTATTTTACTTCCTCTAATTAGTGTACTAAATGATCGTATCATAATATATTTTACTAAATTAGTGTACATAAATGTCTGTACCTAAATATATTGTAGTGAATCAGTGGCACTGTCACAACCCGTCCCGAAAATGTACATTATTTAGTTATCGTTGATGTGAAAAGACTAAAATGCCCTTGAGCGTTTGTGGCATTGTGGGACTATGTGTGGTTGAGGACCAATATGTTAAGTTCCTATTATTTTGGAACCAATTGGAAGTAAGGAAAATGGGTTGTTTTGATTGGTGACCCAAAAATCTGGACCACACATCCTGTTTCTCTCTCTCACTCTCCCGTGCTCTCTCTTTTCTTTCTCGGTTTCACTCTCTCTCATTCGAAATGGTACGGACAAGCACCCAAGACCTTTGAAACTTCACGGATTGTGGCCAAAATTAGTACCATTGTGCTCGTGAGGACCATACGAGTTCAAAGGTACCCATTTCAGGTAAGAACTCATTCAATATCACGTTGAAAATTCAAGCTCCGAGTTGAGCACTATTCATAAACTTTTAAATGGTTATGTTTTAGGACAATCCAAGCTCATAGCGAGCTTAGTGAGGTCCCAAGGAAGCTCGGATTGCTTCGTTTGAAGGTTTTGGACGTCGGGATCGTGTGGACGAAGTTTGGCCGATTTTCTTGGAATTCTCCGGTGAGATTCCGTAACTTCTAGAGCTTTAAATTAGTATTGTTAATGCACAAAATCAGTGAGGATTTTGGTACAACATAAAGTGATAAGTTTGTGACCTTCGCTAGATTGCTCCGGTCACTAGTATGGATAAGTATGTAAATGGATAGAGATAGGGAAGCAAACACAAGATGTACGTGGTTCACCCAGGTTGGCTACGTCCACAGAGTAGAGGAGTTCTCATTAATTGTGAAGGGTTTACATAAGTACATAGGTTCAAGCTCTCCTTTAGTGAGTACAAGTGAATGATTTAGTACAAATGACATTAGTAAATATTGTGAGAGAATGATCTCTATTTATAGAAGAGAGTTTCTAGTTTCATTCTGACATTAACACGTGTCGTGTTGTGATTGGCTTCTGATGTTGACACGTGTCGCGATATGATTGGCTTCTGATGTTGACACGTGTCACGCTGTGATTGGGCTCCTGGTTGGAGGGAAACTCTTCTGAGTCATTGACTGTATAACGTTGACCGGTGCTTAGTAGTTTCGGGATTGGTCAAGTATGGTACAAACAGGGCTCCCCTAAGTTCCCGAGTGAGGGAAGCTCCTCGGTTGGGGACTTGCAAGATCCAAACTATTGAGTAATCATGAAACTTCTAAGTACCGAAGTGTGGTATCATTTTCACTTGCCTTATCTGTCTCGTATGTAGATGTGGCATCTTCTCTGGAAGTACTTTTCCTCCATCCAGGGGTGGTATCTTTAACCGATGAAGATGCACAAGGTAATGTATCAATTTCACTTGAATCTTACTTGTAGTTTCGGGCTTGGTCAAGTGCGATACAAACCCTATAGTAGGAGTCCCCCAAGTCGCCAAGCTAGGAGATTTGCCGAAGGAGGTAACAGACAAGGTAAGCAATCAAACTTCCAAGCAAGCAACCCGGATCGGAGGTTCGACTTCGGCTTCCGGTTAATTGTCTCATTCTCCTTGTGTCGTAAATAGCACCAAGGATAAAGAGAAGCAAATGGAGAAGAGATGATATGAGATACTTTTTCTTTTGAAGAAATAACTTTCCACAAGCTTATTCTTGAACTGGGCTGAAAGGTTTTCTAATTTCCTCCAGAGTATAAGGCCGACTCAAGAATTTGAAAGTCAAAACAAGTCCATCAAATCTAAAGTACGTTCGACCCTGATGATATAGGATACTTTTACTTTTGAGAAAGTAGTGGATGTATCGGCACGTGTTCTGTTACGCTTGTCTCTTTATGCTTCCTTGTATCCTTCTCACTTGCCATATCTGTTCTTCAGGTAGATGTGGTATCTTCTCTGAAAGCATAAGATGTTGAAGATGAGTACTCGAGAGCAATGCCAGGTAAATAATCAGGCAAGAGGTTCCAGGCAAGAGGTTCCTGACTGGAAGTTTAATTCCAAGTGCTGACTAATTGCTCTTTTTCTCCTTGTTTTGTAGGTAAGAACAAGGCCAAAGGAAAAGACAGGGAAAAAGCATGATATGGGATACTCTTACTTTTAACCCTGATGATATGAAATACTCTTCCTCTGATGTGGCTTGTTTGCAGAAGTATTATCGGGAGGAAAAAAAGCTGAGTATTTCGAGAGATTCTGCTAAGAGTGCCCTCTCGGATATGAAGAAAAGTTGAGCATTTTTTTTATTTGCAGGTTTGCCTGGTTGTGGAGGATGGAGGTCGACATATATTGGAGTCTCCCTAACAACAAGTAGTAGTGCTATTCCTTTACCCTTCTTGGTCATAGCAATGTAGTGGGAGCTGCAAGCTTCACGTGTTTTAACTTTGTCATAGCACTTTGAAAAAGTGGTATATGGTATCTGGAAAGCTGATGTTGCGTGTGAAGATTGCAGATAAGCTTTATCCAAGGAAATCTGGCTCTCGAAGTTCAGAGAGCAGTGCCTCTTCGATTTTCGAACAAGCAATCCTGTCGGGGATCTGGCTCTCGAGATTCAGATAACTGTGCCTTCTCGATTTTTGAGAAAGCAATCTTGTTGAGAGTCTGGCTCTCGAGATTCGGATAGCAGTGTCTCTTCGATTTTTGAGAAAGTAATCATGTTGGGAGTTTGGCTCTTGAGATTCGGAGGGCGATGCCTCTTCGATTTTTGAGCACGTAATCCTATTGGGAGTCTGGCTCTCGAGATTCGGAGAGCGGTGCCTTTTCGATTTTTAAGAAAGCAATCCTGTTGGGAGTCTGACTCTTGAAATTCAGAGAGCAGTGTCTCTTCGATTTTTTAAAAAGTAATCTTGTTGGGAGTCTGGCTCTCGAGATTCGGAAGGCGGTGCCTCTTCGATTTTTTAGCAAGAAATCTTGTTGGGAGTGTTTTCTCGAATGTGAGTAAAGGTTGGGCATTTTTGCCAATCTGCCTTGCCACGGAGCATGGAGGTTAACACATATTGAGACTTTCTAGTTATCAAGCAGTGATGTTGTTCCTTTACCCTTGTAGGTAATAGTAGGGTAGTTGGACCTTCAAAATTTATGTGTCTAAACTTTGTCAGAGATCTTTGGCAAGGTTATTTGTGGTACCCGATGAGTTGATGTTGCGTGTGGAAAGTGGTGCCTCTTCAGAATCCGGAGAGTAGTGCATCTTCGATTTTTGAACCAACGACCATGTTGCCCTTTCTTTTATAAGGGCACCAATTGCGTGCAAGAAGTACATTCAGAGAGTTATTGCTTATAGGAATTTTCCCTTTACTTTAGAGATTTAGTGCACCTCATTTCTCCTTCATCATTTCTGAGAATGTCTGGCCCATCCGACCGTCATTTTGACTTGAACTTTGGTGAAGAGGCAGCCATGCATTCTCAAGACAACATATGGCGCCCATCCTTCTTATCCCCTACTGGTCCTCTTACCATTGGGGACTTTGTTATGAAGAATGATATGACCGCTGCGGTGGTGGCCAGGAACCTTCTCACTCCCAAAGATAACAGACTACTTTCCAAACGGTCTGATGAGTTGGCTGTTAAGGATTCTCTGGCTCTCAGTGTTCAGTGTGCAGGTTCTATGTCTAATATGGCCCAACGCCTATTTGCTCGAACCCGCCAGGTTGAATCATTGGCGGCTGAAGTGATAAGTCTCAAACAGGAAATCAGATGGCTCAAGCATAAGAATAAACAGTTGTGATGATGCACAAAACCGGAGGTCTTGGAACAACGTAAATCCGACCGTGAATCTGCAAGTAATGTATAACACAAGATGTATCTTGGTTCACCCTAAGGGTTGGGCTACGTCCACACTGATTATGTATTTATCTGAGAGGTGAGGGGAGTGATGGAGCTCTGTAATGTAAGAGCTTTGAGAGGACGAATGAGCCTTAAGAAATGGCCTTTCCTATTGTGAGGGTGAGGGGTCATTTTATAGAAAAATGACTCCTCACCTGTTACATATTTGCCTCTTCCTTTATCACATAATTACATTTAAGTCCCCCGAGTATTTGTACGAGATCTAAATACGAGGTCCTAAATATGGTATAAACAGTAGTCCCCCAAGTCTTCAGTCAAGAGAGTCTTTTGGCTGGAAACTTGAAATTCAGTCCATGTGTGGGCCGAAGTAACTAGATGTCGTCTACAACCGATACTCGATATGAGGCGGTGCCCAATCTGAAATGATGCTCAACTAGAAGTAACACATGTTGCGAGGCTGCTCGGCTTGTGGCTTATGTTGCCTTGGTTGGCTTGGCTTGTGGTGTTGAAGGTGAGGGAGTCCATTTTATAGAATAATGGCTCGCTTCTCAATACATAAATGATAGGCTAGAGTTGATGCTCACGGCGAGGCGGTTGCTCAGTAGGCGGCGATGCTCTCTAATGGTGGTGAGGGAGTCCCTTTTATAGAATAAGGGATCGCTCCTCAATACATAAGTGATGGGTTATGAGTGATGCTCGCGGCGAGGCGGTTGCTCAGCTGGCGGCGTTGCTCTCTAATGAAGGTGAGGGAGTCCCTTTTATAAAATAAGGGCTCGTTCCTCAGTATATGACTAATGGGCTAAGTCCCCCAAGTATTTTTCATGAGGCCCAGTTGAGGCCCAATATATGGTATATAATGTAGTCCCTCAAGTCTTCGGTCAATAGAGTCTGTTGGCTGGAGACTTCAAATTGAATCCATGTATAGGCCAAAGTGGCGGTTGTTCGAATGCGGTATTTGTATACCCTGCACTGAAGCTTTGTAGGTGAAGCTTTTGTAAGTGAAGCTTTGAAGCTAGAGCTCTGTAAATGACGTTTTTGAAGCTAGAGCTCTGTAAATGAAGCTTTTGAAGCTGATTGACATGAGTGATGTTCATGAATGTTTTTGTTGGTTGACATGAGTGATGCTCATGGATGTTGTCATGAGTGATGCTTATGAATGTTAACATGAGTGATGCTCATGAATGTTGACATGAATGATGGTCATGAATGTTTTATGTATGATTGTCATGAGTGATGCTCATGAATGTTTATGTATGAATGACATGAGTAATGCTCATGTATAATTTGGAGTACTGGGCGTACTTTTGATCACCTGGTTGGTGACATGAAGGAGAGTACAGGTTGTACATTTTATCACCTGGTTGGTGGCATGAATGGCTAGTTGCCAAATGATATTAGAGTACGGGTTGTACATTTTATCACCTGGTTTGTGGTAATAGCGGTAGGTTGCCAAATAATTGTGGAGTACTGGGTGTATTTTTAATCACCTGGTTGGTGGTAATAGTGGCAGGTTGACGAATAATTTTGGAATACTGAGCATACTTTTGATCACCTGGTTGGTGCTATTTTGGGCTTATGGGATTTCGCCCTCCTCAACATACCAGCCCATTTATTTGGGGCTTTGCCGTTTTTTTTTTTACCCTCTGATGGGGTTTATACAGATGTCTCCGAAAGATAAAAAAAAAAATTTACATCATTCAGAAACCAGAAAAGTAAATCAGATCATTCTGGTGGGGTGTTTATTCCTTTCTTTTGCTTTCTCTTTTACTTTCTCTTTTCTTTTCCACTTTTGTTTTTTTCTTTTGCGTTGTCTCCCATGTGCTCCTGTCTGATGGTTTGCAATGATCTCTGAGACTGATCGAGTAGTGGGCTGTCTGCTGGCACCGCTTAGATTTGATTCCTAAAACTCATTGCTCCCACTATCTATATCAAATATCGAGATGGCAAAGTGGGACTTAGGAGGTTAGTGAGGTTGAAGCTTACTCTGTCAACATGATGGGATGATTTTTGCAGAGAGAGATAGATATGAGCTTCGCACTGTACTCTTCCCATGTCACAGACGCCTCATCGTCACCATATTTCCGGGATGTCGTGGAGGAGAAAACATAGACGTAACTTTTCATGTAATTAAGCAGGAAGAAAACAATTTAGGAAAGGAGAAGTACCGTTCAAACTCTGCAAATACGGGTCTTTTCTCATAAACCCTCACAGCGGGCTGGAAGAATAATAATCTCGTTCAGGTTCACGAAAGTGGTCGGTCAGATTCTTGGGCTCGGCGGAGATCTGAAGTAAGAAGGGGATGGAGCTGGAGACGCGAGTGAGGAAGTCCATCGCGCGAAGTGGATGTCTCGAGTCCTGAGGTGGTGGCTCAGCCTGGGGGAGGAAGGTCCGCGGGTCCTGAACGAGGTGGAGGTGGAGCTCCGAGCGACATGAACGGGTCACTACGCTCCTATTAGCAGAGCGGAGCGAAGCACAGTCTTGCTCGTCATTTCTTGTCTTTTTTTCGATTCCGAGAACAACTTCTTCCTCCAGCTCCAAAGTCTCCAACTTTCAGCTCCTAAAACCCAACTCCACAAATCAACAAGAAAAGATTCAATCTTTGGGAAAGATCCAAAAGCAGAGAACCTTCAAATTCAATGCAGTGCTTCTTCTTCCTCAGGCATGCCATAAGACAGCAATGTCTAAATCCCCTTTACTCTTTTCCCTCCATCATTGCCCTCATCTGGCAGAAAAAATGACTCTCATTTGATAAGAAAAGTAGGATTGGAGTAGGAGAAGATGAACAAAACATGGGTTTTGGCCGTCGTTTTGGGAGGATTAGAAGGGCAAATTCGTCTCAGGTGTTTCACAACTTATGGTACCCTTTCCTTTATCTTCAGTAATGGCAGGGATGGAGCCGAGCAAGTGGCTGGTAGGCAGGGCAGCGCAGGATTTGTCCATTTGAGACGGAAACCAAAACGCCGCGTTTTGAGGCTCACTGCATTTCGAGCTTTGATGTTTTGGGTTGTGATTTGGTTGTGGAGTTTGGATATACGAATTGGATTTTTTGTTTAAATCTGTGTATTTTGTAGAGAGAGAGAAATGAGAGAGAAAGCTGATGAGTGTTTGAGATTTGGATCTTTTTTGTTTCTTGGTTTTTTGTGATTTTGGAGATTCACAGCGAAGGTGAAAAATTGAGAGAGAACCGACATAACTTTTTGTGTCGTTTCCCACAGACGGCGCCAAATGTTGATGCACAAAACCGAAGGTCTTGGAACAACGTAAATCCGACCATGAATCTGCAAGTAATGTAAATAACACAAGATGTATCGTGGTTCACCCCAAGGTTTGGGCTACGTCCACACTGATTATGTATTTATCTTAGAGGTGAGGGGAGTGAGAGAGCTCTGTAACGTGAGAGCTTTGAGAGGATGAATGAGCCTTAAGAAATGGCCCCTCCTATTATGAGGGTGAGGGGTCCTTTTATAGAATAAGGACTCCTCACCTATTACATATTTGCCTCTTCCTTTATCACATAATTACATTTAAGTCCCCCGAGTATTTGTACGAGATCTAAATACGAGGCCCTAAATATGGTATAAACACAGCTAAATCTAGTTTCCCTGATATTATGCAATTAGGGGAACCTATAGTTTCTGCCATTCAGACAGCATTTCGTACTCCTCAGAGGACACCTCTTAAGATAGTTCATAATCTGAAGTTGACTCACTTCATGGGAAATCAAGGTCATGAAGGGGCGGAAAAATGGTTGAATCATGTGGAGAAGACCTTTCAAGTGATGCAGAGTCAGGGGAATCTTCCTCCTGATAAGTGGGTCGAGATAACTACCTGGTTTTTGGGAGAACAGCCTGCATCTTGGTGGAGACAAGAGTCTTAAGAGATGACCCCAGAAAAGATTGTGGACTGGGGAGTGTTTAAGGAGCGGTTTCGAAAAAGGTTCATTCCTCCTGCGTATATCAATCTTAAGAAATAGGAGTTTACTTATCTGAGGCAAGGAAAGATGTCCACTAATGAGTATTACAGAATGTGTACTGATCTATCGAGATATGATCCGGAGGTTGCTTCACCGTTTCAGTTTGGGTACTAAGAAGAAATGGCGTTCCATAGCGACATTAACTCATTGTGCCCTTTACCAGGAGTTTTATGAGATTCTACTGAGGATTGAAGCCTCAGAGAGCATGCCTAGTGAAAGTGAGGATGAGGAAGGAAAGAATGAGGGTCATAGACGATATAACAACGGAAAAGGGCAAGCATTTCAGGGACGCCGCAAGACTCAGAACTTTAAGAGAAGTGGTGGCAGTTCCAACTCTTCTAGCGGGGGATTGAGTACTAATATGCAGAGGAGAGGTGACAGGTTTACGGGAGGCCCTAGGTTCTAGAGGCAGAAAGATTTTGGTGGTTCAGGTGGATCTAGTGCTCTCTTATGCCGCAAGTGTAATAATCGGCATTTTTTGGAGTGTAGGAGAGGCAACAGTGGATGTTATACTTGTGGACAGATGGGGCATAGGGCTGCTCAATGCCCTTAGAGTCAGCAAAGACCCCAGCAGCCTTCTTTCCCACCACCTGCACCTACCCAGTACGCTTCAGAATCTGGTGGTTATACTCAGACGGGACGAGAAGGTACCTACCACTACCAGGGCGACGCCGCTCCCTACACCTCAAGACAGCAGCAGCAGTATTCTCAGGATCCTCAGTACCAAGGAGGATCTATGTCTTATCAGCCTCATTTAGCCAGATGATCTCAGTGGTATCAAGGGGGACAGCCCCAGCAAGGAGAGATTGCTGCTAGTAGTGCAGGATCTTCGAGGCAGTCGGGTCAGCAGAGGCAGGGACGTGGTATTCATACCAACAAAGGTCGCAGTGGACAACATCAGAGTCAAGGGCGTATCCACAACATGTCACTGCAAGATGCCCAGAATAATCCAGATTTAATTATGGGTACATTAAATTTTGCTAGAGTGTTGATTGATTATGGTACTACACATTCTGTTATTTCTCATACATTTGCTCAAGTGACGCAACCCCATCCTACACCTCTAGGATATAATTTAGAGTTTTCTATGCCTAAAGGGGATAGATGTTTCGTAGATCGAGTATATCCAGGATGAACAGTGATAGTAGAGGATGTTATTATGCCGGCTAATCTTATGTCGTTGGATATTATGGATTTTGATGTGATTTTGGGCACTAATTGGTTACACTACAATTTTGCCAAGATAGATTGTTATGGGAAGAAAGTCACATTTCATGGTCCTGGATTACGTGAAGTTACATTTGTAGGAGAGCCTAGTGGGGTGAGGCATGGTATTATTTCAACCATGAAAGCAAAGAGACTATTGTCGAAAGATTGCCAGGGATATTTGGCTCATGTAGTGCTGAATGGTGATACTCCTAGTAGTGTGGAGGATGTTCGTATGGTCAGATATTTTTCGGATGTATTCCCTGAGGATCTGCTTGGATTGCTGCCAGATAAAGAGTTGGAGTTTATTATTGATCTGCTTCCAGGTACGAATCATATATCTTTGACTCCTTACAGAATGGTTACTGCTGAATTAAGAGAATTGAAAGTGCAGTTGCAAGAGTTAGTGGATAAAGGTTTTATTCAGCCGAGTACTTCACCTTGGGGAGCTCCAGTTTTATTTGTGAGGAAGAAAGATGGAATTTTGAGACTGTGCATTGATTACAGGCAATTGAATCGGGTAACCATTAAGAAATGTTATCCATTGCCTCGTATAGACGATTTATTTGATCAACTCAAAGGTGCCTGCATATTTTCTAAAATTGACTTGAGGTCGGGATACTATCAGTTGAAGATTAAAAATGAAGATGTCCCTAAAACCGCATTCAGGATTCGATATGGTCATTATGAGTTTCTTGTGATGTCATTCGGGTTAACTAATGCACCGGCATCTTTTATGGATTTGATTAATCAAGTATTCCAGCCATATTTGGACATGTTTGTTATTGTCTTCATTGACAATATCCTGGTATACTCTAAGTATATGGCTGAACATGCTAGACATCTGAAGTTGGTATTGAGCAGTTTGAGGGAACACCAATTATATGCTAAGTTTAGCAAATGTGAATTTTGGTTGAATCAAGTGGCATTTTTGAGACATGTCATTTTTGCTCAAGACATTCAAGTGGATTCTCAGAAAGTAGCAGCTTTGGAGAATTGGGAGTAACCTCGAACCGTCACTGAGGTACGGAGTTTTCTTGGCTTAGTAGGCTATTATAGACGATTCGTTAAGGATTTTTCAGTGATTGCTTTGCCATTGACAAGGTTGCCTTGAAAGGATGTTAAGTTTGAGTGGGATAGTAAATGTGAGCAAAGTTTCAAGCAGCTGAAGTACTATCTTACTCATGCACATGTTCTAGCCCTTCCAGATGATAGCGGTAATTATGAGGTCTATAGTGATGCTTATCTGAATGGTTTAGGTTGTGTATTGATGCAACATAGTAGGGTAATAGCTTATGCTTCGAGACAGTTGAAACCTCATGAGAAGAATTACCCTACACATGATCTGAAGTTAGCAGCTATCATCTTTGCCTTGAAGATTTGGAGACATTATCTTTATGGTGAGAAATGTAAGATCTTCACAGATCATAAGAGTCTACGGTATCTGTTTACTCAGAGAGATCTTAATCTTCGTCAGCGGAGGTGGATTGAGTTACTTAGTGACTATAATTGCACGATTGAGTACCATCCTGGTCGTGCAAATGCAGCGGCTGATGCACTTAGCAAGAAGACTCCAGCCAAACTTAATGTCATCTATGATTGTCATGTTCCTCTTCTAGCAGAGTTGAGATCCACTAGAGTGGAACTAGGAGTGGAAGATCGGGAAGAAGCCTTGCTTGCTAATTTTCAGGTCAGGCCAATTCTAGTTGACCATGTACTTGAGGCTCAGATGATTGATGAAGAGACCCAGGAAATAATTCAAGCAATGAACCAAGGCAAAAAGAAAGATTTTGAGATTCGAGAATTTGATGGTATGCTTATGCAGGAAAGTAGAATGTATGTGCCGAATAATGCAGAGTTAAAGAAATAAATTTTGGATGAAGCACATATTTTGTCATATGCGATGCATCTAGGAGGGACACATTAGAGGGAGCTCATTACAATACAAGCGGGATTTTGAATTGGTGTTCAGTGTATTATATTCTCATATTTTGTGTGACTGGAAGTCACACATTAGAGGGAGCTCATTACAATACAAGCGTTGTGTTGCTAGGCGAAGCTGTGGAGTGTCGCACCCTACATGAGGAGAGTCCAATAGCTAAAAGCATACACAATCGAACTCTAAATGATTGTTTTATACGTTACCAATGATTTGATGTGCACTTTTTCATAATTAAGAAGACAGTCTCGTAAACTTGCAATTAAGTGATTTAACTAAGGTTAAATGAACGAACAATATTACTATATCGAGTACCAATTAAAATGCTAGAAAGCAATAGAATAAAGAGAGATACTTTCACAGTAAAAATTCTTGTTGCATGAAAGTTGTTCTTTGCGTACTCTAACATTGAAGTTTTTCCTAATAATTCAGTTGTGTTCTGACGTTGAGTTGGGTTGTATGTTTATGGTGGGGTTTTATATTCATGAAGCCCGATGAGACTCCCGGCCCTTAATGCAACAAATTTATATGTAATTTGTGGTTTTGGTTTTTTTTTTAGTACAACCTTATATTTTAACACTAAGAAGATGGGGGTTCGGCTAAACCACACAATGAACAATCTAATTTGGTTTCTGTTGGTACCACATATATTGGGCCTTAAACTTTGACACATTGGGCCTCAACATTTGGGCCTCATTACCCAGCCCATTATTATGTAAAAGGAGGAGCCCCTTATTCTATAAAAAGGGACTCCTCCCCCTCATAAAGGGGGACTCAGATCTCAGATCAGGGGATACCCCCAAAACATACAAGCCACAAAGCTTATAGAGAAACTCTCTCTTTTTCTGGGGGACTCCCCTTCACCCTTGTAATCCATTCATACAGAGAAATACAATCAACATTAGTGTGGACGTAGCCCAAACATTGGGGCGAACCACGATACATCTTGTGTTCTTCTTGTAGATTCACGGCCGGATTTACGTTGTCCCAAGACCTTCAGGTTTTGTGCATCAACATTTGGCGCCGTCTGTGGGAAACGACACGAAAAGCTGTGTTGGTTCTTTTTCATTTTTTCACATCCGCCGTGAATTTGCGCCAATTTTCATTTTCTGATTTTTGTCAGGACCAGGGGAGAGAGATCATTTCCATTATGTTCTTCCCATATCCCTTATATCCAAGCTAAGCCCACCTCAGTAATCTCTTTTCCTTTTCTCTCTGTTTCTTCTTTCTTCTGAACAGAGAGATTTTCACCCAGAAAATTAAAAACCCATTTAATTTTCAACCTCCATTTTTGGGGTTTATGGGATTCAATTCATGAAATAACCATTGATTGCAGAGATATTGTAAAGATAGATACTTACTGTACGCAGAGAGAGATTGAGATCAAGCAATCGCAAGTAAATGGGGCGAGGGAAGGTAGAGCGGAAGCTAATCGACAACAAGCTCAGGCGGCAAGAGATGTTTTCCAAGTAGAGAAGCGGACTGATCAAGAAGGCACGTGAGCTGTCCGTGCTCTGCGGGGTGGAGGTGGGCCTCATCCATCTTCTCCGCCAAGGGGAAGCTTTACGAGTTTTGTAGCGGCGAGAGTGAAATGTCTGGAATGTTGAGATTGAAGAAGGTTTAGCAAATAGCTCCACAACTCCAGCATCGCTTCTTTCAGACTCAGGTCTCCCCAATCTCCATGCACTTGAACCACATCCACCTCACAACCCATCGCCGACGAGACTCGTTCATCGGACTACACGAGCGCTACAAATGGGACCACGGCGGCTCCGTCGATGTTCGTACCCGTAAAATCAGAGCCGAGGCCAATTTACTGGTGGTGCACTGAGCGCGCCCTCGACTGGGGCCCCGGTGGTGGACCAGATTTGATCGCCGACGACGTGGTAGTATGAATTGCTCCAAGACGGTAGTTTTCATCTGGATCCTCTATGCCTTGCTCTTATACTCTCTCTGTCAAATGGCTCTTCGAAACTCCAACTCCTCACGCAATTCCACCTCTACCTCCGCATCTGTAATTTTGAACAAGGAGCAGAGGTCCGCACTGTACGATCAGATGGGTCGAGATTTGGCTGAGCACGGACCGGTTTTTCTTAAACACGGCGGCCCGACCTTCTAGTCTCTGTCACTTTCTGATATTTTTACTATCAGGGGTGGATCTGTAGCACTTGTACTTAAGGCAGCAAATGCTCTTATTCGTGTTAATGTGTTGTATCTGAGCACACAGTACTCGTTTCCGACTTTAAGTGAAGTCGTCCACATTAAAATTTAGAAATTTTGTATGGGGGGAGGTGTTTTCTGCAAGATTACGTGATTAGGAATGCACTCAAACCTATACTCGATCCTTACTTTGATGAAGCGATCTGATTTCAGAACTCGAGCTTATATCTTTAGTATGTTTCATGCCTCGCATCATATTTCACCTGTTCTTGCTACTCCAGATGAGATTAAAGCTGAAGCAGCTGCCGTTAGGAATATTGCAGAGGGTTTCTGCCCTTTGAAAATTGTCTTGGACATGGTGGTCTTAACTTTAACGGGTGTGCTTCTTGGGTGTTGGCAGGTAACATCTGGATCAGATCTTATAACCATTCGAGAAAAATTGAGGATCGCACTTCCACGTGCACCAGAAAAGCAACTTCAAGGAATAAACACCCACATGCAAAAGCAAGGAATAAAGGGAGGCTTTCCTCTGCGAGAGCACTTGCCATCCCACTACAAGGTCCCAGCAGCAACCAGGCCGAAAGCAAAAACAAAAACAAAAGCAAAAGCAGAAAGTAAAAGCAGAAAGCAAAAGAAGCAGACATAATTGCGGTGGTGATGGCATGCAGAAAAGTGAATTATGGGCGTGACCTATTGAGCAGAAGGTCGGATTTATTTTTGAATGATATGATTTATTTTTCTTATCTTTTCGGAAACATTTGTATATCCCCATCAGAGGGTAATAAAAATAAAAATAAAAACGGCAAGCCTAAAATAATGGGCTGGAATGTTATGTAGAGGGTGAAAACCCATATGCCCAAAAAAGCCAGGCCCTCTATTATCACCAACCAGGTGATCAAAAGTACGTCCAGTACTTCAAAAATTATTCGGCAGCATGCCGCTATTATCATCAACCAGGTGATCAAAAGTACGTCCAGTACTTCAAAATTATTTGGCAGCGTGCCGCTATTATCACCAACCAGGTGATCAAAAGTACATCCAGTACTCCAAAATTATTCGGCAACGTGCCGCTATTATCACCAACCAGGTGATCAAAAGTACGTTCAGTACTCCAAAAATTATTCGACAGCCTGCCACTATTATTACCAACCAGGTGATCAAAAATACGTCCAGTACTTCAAAATTATTTGGCAGCCTGCTGCTATTATCACCAACTAGGTGATCAAAAGTACGTCCAGTACTCCAAAATTATACATGAGCATCACTCATGTCAATCATACATAAACATTCATGAGCATCACTCATGTCAACATTCATGAGCATTACTCATGTCAACATTCATGAGCATTACTCATGTCAACATTCATGAGCATCACTCATGTCAACATTCATGAGCATCACTCATATAAACATTCATGAGCATCACTCATGTCAATCAGCTTCGAAAGCTTCATTTACAGAGCTCCAATTTCGAGAGCTCCAGCTTCAAAAAGCTTCATTTATGAAGCTCCGACTTCAAAGCTTCATTTACAAAAACTCCAGCTTCAAGGCTTCACCTACAAAGCTTCAATGCATCATTAGAGATTCAAAATTATTCCCTTTTCTGCATCATTAGAGCTTTGTAGGTGAGAGAGTCCCTTTTATAGAATAAGGGCTTGCTCCTCAATACATAAATGATGGGCTAGATTTGATGATCGCGGCGAGACGGTTGCTCAGCAGGCGGCGATGCTCTCTAATGATGGTAAGGGAGTCCCTTTTATAGAATAAGGGCTCACTCCTCAAGTTTTGAATAACTTCACCTTAAATTTTGCATAACTCCTCACTTTAATCATTGAGATTAGAAATCAACAGTAGTAGTTTCTAAGTTTTTCTACCATCAATTATTTTGGTCATTTCATGAAAATCTTCATCAAAGAAAAATAAAATGATAAAAATACCTCAATTTCTATCAAATCATTTTGGTTTTAACAGAAGAACCAAAATAATTGGTGGTGAACAAACTTAGAGACCATTTTTATTAGGGAACTTTAACGAAAGTCTTACAGTACTGTTCACTTTAACGAAAAACCATATTTTTACACTAAAAAATCAATCCTGATGTTATTCACTTTACCTTTTATTTTGTCCTTATCGTTAAAACTCAAAGTTTTCAAACTTTTTTCATTAATTTTTTTTATTTTATTATGACTTTTTAAGCTAAAACGGACATTTTCAATTTTTAATTTTTAGCCTTTCATTTGAAAAGGGGTCAAAACACTGAAAATGGTGGTTTTGATTTGTGGAAGGAAAGATTGAGACTTTGAGTGCGCCAGTAATCAGACGGTTCGTATTGGCCGATCAATAACAACACCAATCTCTCTCTGATTTTCCCGATTCCGGCCTTTTGATATTCCTCTGCAACGCTGCGTCATCGTTTTCGATTCATTTCGAATTTTCGACCCAAAAAACACCAACCTCTCTCTCTCTAAACCCTAATTGCTCCCCAGACAAGCAGACAAGCAGACAAGCAGGCGCTTATCAATCAATCTCCCCGAGCTTCGCTTTGCCTGGCATCGGCTATCGGATTAGGGTTTCTGCGGCGGTGATGCCTTGCAGTAAAAGCTTGATTAGCTGATTGATTACCTAGGGTTTCTGATTTGAAACTATGTCAGGGAATTCGAGGGGCCGAGTCACCATAACGCTTGGGCGCGGTGGTCAGGTATCCAATTTCTCATTTTCTCCTGTACATATATTTGTGTGCGTTTGTGTCTGTGTGTGTATATATGTATGGGTATGTATATTGGGGGATTTATAGAACTAAATAAGCATACTTTTTGAGTTAGTGAAGAGAAAGCATAGAAACATGAAGTAAAGTAATTAAATTTTATGCATTTACTTGTATTTACTTGATTATATATCAACAATTGGTTAGAGTTTGAAGGTTTTTTTCTTCCTGGTTTTCTTGTTCTTGAAAGTGCAATGACTTGTATCACCATTTGACAGGTAGTGAAGAGGTCTGTTTCGGGGTCTTCATTAGCTGATCATATACCTGCGGCTGGGACCAAGCGTTCTGTTAGAGATAGGTTAGGAAGTAATGTAGACGGTGCTTTGTCGCACGGAAGCCTACACAACAATAAACGGTGTGACCCTTGTTACTTAGAAAGTTAAATTTTATCCGCTGCTGAAAGCTACCGTTGCTTTGGAAATATTGTCATGTCTGACTCAGTGCTTGTGTTCCTATAGATTATACTATTGATATGAAATTGAATAACATGTCTATCGAGTTAACTTGAAATATTGGTGTAAGTTTCAAAATTTGTGTATGAGTTGGAAACAGAGCTAAGGGGATTTTATATGTTTAGTTCTTACATCCAGTGTGTCAGAAATTCCCTAAACAAGTCATAATTTCAGTTTAATTTATCATCATACCTTTTTTGCAGCCAGCGAGGAGACAATGGTAGGTCAAGTTTGAGTTCCAATGGCTATGATGGTAATAATAAGCTTACTCCAGAGCAATTGAAAAATTGCTGCATTGCTGTATTTCTGAATTAATTTCCTTTTTCTAACCTTTACCTTTAAATCTCCAAGATGCACACATTGGTAAAGGTGATCTTCGAATTAAACTCATGCAAAAAAATGAGTTTAGACGAGCTCAGAGTGATGATGGTCATAGGCATGGGGACCTCCGTGAAAAGCTGTCAAAGGCAGCTCAGCGCCCTGTTACTGGCCATGACCCACGTCAGCACCATTCCGAAATAAAAGAGACTAGCTTTATGGGCCGAATTCCTTCTTCAAGGGCAGATGATTTGCCTCGTGTGGATTCATTAAGAAATTCTTTTTCCCCTTGGACACTGGACCATATAAGACGAAGATCCCCAGATAGAGTTGTAGTCACTTCTAGGGGTCTCTCCCCTCCGAGGAATCCCGAAGAATTGCAGAGAAGGCCAGTAAGTAGGGCATTTGATGATGTCAGATCGGTTCCATATATGAGCAAAGATGTTCTAAATGCTACAAGGCCTGCAAGTACAGCTCCTTTCATGTCCAGTTCTCCATTGCCTCCTGTATCTGCGAAGCCTGTGGCCCCACCCCCACCTCATTTGAGCCAAATTCCTCATCTGAGCAGCATTGTACAGAAAAGTTCATATGTGGTACATGCTACTTGCCTTTCGCTATTTTCTTCAATTGTATATCCAAATATGCTCTGCATTTGTAGCTGTATGTAATAGTAACTGAATTGAATGTCTAAGAATAAACTCTTTAAACTTGTCTATGCTTATAGGGCCAAATTGTGTTTTCAGCAATGCTGATCTTATCGTCATCATTTTCATGCCTGTATCAAAGCTCCCTCCCTCCCCCTCCCCCCAAAACACACACACACAAAATTAGAACCTTTTCTATCTTACATGATGCAAAAACTTGCTCTGTTTGCATGATAAAGAAAACAGTGGTTAGGCAGTTTGTCAAGATTAGATAGATTAAGTGACTCAATTTCTTGCTGAAATTAGATCATTGAATTTGGAGAGGTAAGTTTGTTTAAAATACCAAAACCTATTAAAAGTTGGTGCTGTTTTCTAGAAAATTGGTCCATCACCATAAAAGCTATTTGTTAGTTTATAGTCTGAAATACTGACAAAACTACTAAGAAAGCAAAATGGAATTTGTTAGTCCATGCCCTTATGTTGCCATGCATTTGGAGGATGAGTAATCATGGTATGTGGTTTTAGATGTAGAGGTCCAGTCAAGCCATAAATTCGAAGCAGATACCAGTTTAAAGAGTTTGTGGTATGTTTTTGAAAACCACCAAAATATTCATTAGTAGTTGTAAGGTTAAAATTTTTAATGACATGAGAAATTGCGCCATGCTCGTGTCTCACCTGTGTCTATGGCAGCTATTTTTTAGCCTTGGTTCCTGGAAGCAGTAGGAAATTAAGTACTTTTCTATGGCTGTATACATATGATTTTATGCTCTGTAATTATAATTACCTAAATGTTGGCTATGTATTAAACTATGTATTCTTCAGTCTGTACCTGAAAGTGATATTCTGCTATAGAACGTGTATTATTTGACATGTTTCAAATTTGGATTGATAACCACCTCAGTTTATGGGCTTAGGAACTTTCTGGGTGTTTGGTGTTTGCAGAGTGATGAACAACAGACTGTAGATGGCTTGCTACATACGCTGGGGTTGGGAAAATATGCCATTATTTTTAAGGCTGAGGAAGTATGTTGCTTCATATCGTTGTTTTCTAATTATTTCGTTGGTTACAATAAACCTGAAATTCATGAGCATTTGGCCTGTAGTTTTATAATTTATCTAATGCATTTTTTTCCGTTCGTAAGTTTATAGATTGTTTTGCATTCAGTGAAACCCTTTTTTGTTTCTTCGGCATCACACTTTTTATGCATAGCGCCACTTGTTTTATAAGCATTGTTTCTAAACCATATAAGTGAAACAGCACGTGCTTCTAAAATAATGTTTGGAAGTGTTTTAACCTTTATCAGAATTGCCCATATGGCTAACTTTTGGAGTTTTGGTGCTTGCTATGGACGTAAATAAGTTAATAGCTTCTCTCCGATTCAACTTATAATTGATATATCTGATCTTACACAGATTGATATGACTGCATTGAAGCAGATGGGAGAAAATGATCTCAAAGAGCTGGGAATACCTATGGTACTTGCCTTTCCCCCGTATTCTTTTTTTTTCTAGTTTACTTTTTAAATGATGTCCAACTTAGGTGTTTTATGGGTTTTGTTGCTTAATCCTACTTTATTAGTTTTCCGAGTAGTATTCTGTTGCATGCATTGGACCATCTAGTAAAGTGTCTATTGTGGTACTTGTTCAAATCCCCACCTTTATGTATATGGCCCCTCGTCAGCAGTCTGGGTGCGTGTCTGTGTGTTGCCTTGTGACCTTTGGATGTGGGTTGTGAATGTATTAGAGGTTCTCGTTTTAGAATATAGAGGTAACCTGCTCGAAATATAATGCATTGATGGTTCTTATGAAGATCGATTTTGTTGCAGGGACCTAGGAAGAAGCTTCTTCTTGCCCTCCTGCCTCGTTCCAAGCGGCCATCAACTACAAATATACGTTGAAAACCAAGATATTTTGGGGCCATCAGTTACTGTTTGGTGATTGAAAGCGCATATTAGAGAGCTATTTTCTTTATGAAATGATCAGCATGTACTTGCTCTCAATCGAGGTGTTATAAACTGGCCCTTCAACCAGTTGCCACATTTTTGGATTAGAGATCGTTGTTGGTTTATATAGTAATTGATGGTACCAGAAATTTTTTGAGATGTAGAATGATTTGTCCCTTGCTCTTTTTCCCCCTTTTAATTGGAAAATTCGATTGCTTATAAGTTTTCACCAACAACTCCATGCATATGATAATACACCACCTTGTAAGAGTTTGTTAAAGACTACTTTATAAATACTTTTGCTCATAACTTCGTTTTACTATAAATATGTGGAAATTTTTATTAAAATTCAATGGCTTTTTGAAAAAAAAAATTAAATAAATAAAGAAACTTCGAATTGCTTCTCCTAGGAAACGCTTTTATAATCTGTATGCACTTTTAACATTTACATACTATACATTGTGAGAAGCGATTTTGATTGTCAAAATGCAGTTTTAACCTTTCGAAAGTAGTGACATATTAGAATACTATTGCAGTTTAAGGTGCAGAATATCAGAAGCTGTGACAGACTTCAAAATAAGAAACTCCATGCTAGATATTCAAATGCCCCAAGTAATTTAGTTTTGGCTTCCATCTATCCTAATCATATACATACCAAGCACCTGGAAGTTGAACGCGTTATGTAAAGACGAGTTATTGCATACTATATCCACACACATAAGATGTCGGCAGTACTTTCAGATTAATATTTGGACTTGGATACCTTGCGGCTGAAAAATGGCAAGAAGTCAACCTTCCTTGAAGAAAATTGGAGTTTTATTATAAAATAATTGTTATCATGGAGAGTAGCCGATCAAATCTCTTATAAGCATATACAAGGTCCATTCTTTTTTTGATGTGGAATTCACTCTCTACACGTTATAAGCATATACAAGGTCCATTCTTTTTTTGATGTGGAATTCACTCTACACGCATTCTCATGTGAGACGAGTTTTTAAGCCTATGTATGGTTGTTGGACGTCGCATATAAGACAACCTACTCTGATACCATAGAGAAAGTTGGATGAGAGTAGCCCGATATCTTATAAGCACATGCAAGATTTATTGTTTCTACGACGTGAGATTCACTCTCAACATAACTACTCTAAAAGCATATTTAAAAACATAGTTACAAAGCTATGTACCGAAACAAAAAATAATACCTATTTCTGCTGGTGCATATTCTACTGCTCATCATATTGATCAAAGTTCAAATCATATGAAGTTTCTTCTATCACTATCAGTACTGGTTTTTCTTCAAACCCTAATGCAAGATTAACTAGGAATACAATTAATAGTTTAAAATGATAAAGGCATGTGTTTATACTGTTGTGGACCACTTATATGAAGATAAGTTTTCCCACACCTGGCTCTTTCCTTGAAATGACTAAGGCGGCATCAGTTTGGACTCAGGCTTGCTTCCCAATTTCCCATTACTTTCATGAACTATGTCCAAGTAATGGTTGAATTAATTATTATATGAAAATATGGGTGACAAATTTCTAACCAAAAGGCACTTAATCTCTAATGCATTGGTTAATTTGTTTATGCAGCAGGTAGCCACGTAACTTCCTTTGTACTCCGGTGGCTTTTGGATTCAAATTCAGTTGTACCAGCTATAGAAAGTCTTGTGCGTACTTATGTGTATACATTGGATGACATAGAAAAAGATGAAAAGAACTTTCGTGCAACTGGAACATCAGTTAGCAGTATTATAAACGAATCATATGCTGTTATTAACTTTTTCATATAACAATGTGTAAATACCTTTAATTAGTGTATTCCCGTCAGCATGACATCCCAAGTCTATGGAAAATTTTATCCTCAAAGGACAAACATCCAATCCGATTAACTACATATATAAACTGTCACTCTCTCATTTAACTTTAGTAGTCCTGATCTTTAATTAAACAGGTAATCCATATACTATTTCTCATGACGAACTACTTGGCCTCAGTCAATTTTGGTTTTCTTTGTAGATTATTAAGATAAGAGAGAATATTAGTTTGGGAAGTAGTCCAGAAGGGGAAGCAAAGCAATATAGGGTAGTGGATGGAAATAGGTGTTTTTTTTTAATAGGGTGGTTTAGGGGCCACCATTTGTGATCATATATCAAGTTATCAAATATGAACCGAATTATGGACAAATCAAATGGAATTATATGAAATCAATCAATCAAAACCAACCCACCATCTCTCTATGGTCTGATTTTTATTCCACAAACTATTGAAAATGATTTGATGACAGCATGTCTGGTTGGAATTGTGAATTCTTCTCCCAAAAGCAGGAAAAAAGATTTGGAATTTAGAAAAAGAGAATATGGCTTTTTTGATTGAGCACACCGATATATTTTAGATTAAGAGGAAAGAGAGTTCGGCGAAGCCACACAATGAACAACATAATTTAGTATCGAATCGTCATCTACGAGATTCGAACATAAAACATCTCACTTACAAATGAGAAGGAATACCTTAGACCATAGTACTGAGTAACAAGAGAATACGATTTTAGAGAGAGAGAGAGTAGAAAGAAATAGGAGAGAGAATTTGATGAGCATGAGAAAAATATCAATTGGTGGAAGACTAAGTCCACCATGAACAAGATCTCAAGTAAAGACAACGGAATAACAACACAATATAAGTTTATAAAATCTGTATAACCCAAAGCTACAAAATCTGGGGTCCAAACAGAACACCTGTCCACCCCAAATGCTTCTCTTAATTCATAAAAATAATATTTAGATGATGACTTACTTCACCTGAAAACATATGTTTTTTGGGTATAAAAAATTAAGGTTTTGCCTGCTTTCACAAGATATGCCCAGATCTCATCCAAGACCCTAATTAGTATATATGCTGACCTCATTGCCCACTTCTTAAATATTCCCTTTGTTTAGCAACTAATCTGCCTTGCTATGTTCCTATTAAGTATATATTAATTCAGAAACATGTTCAAAATACACATATTTTAATTGTGTTTGTTGATTTAGGATAATCATTCTAATTACCAAGAAGCTTCATTTTAGAGCTGATTAATCACAAAGCTACAGATCCCAGAATTGTATATTAATTACATTATTGGTTTCCTGGAGTGGATGGGACTGGGCACCAACACCTGTAAAATAAACTATATTTTAATGCGCTTTAAAAAAAAAATATTATGATTAGGGTTCTTGGGTAGATGACAATACATGAATCCACTCATGACTCATTAAGTCGTTGTAACATAATCTAAGATATGCATTTGAGTACAGTGAAAAAGATTTTGTTGGTTGTTGCAAAGTTAACCTCCTGTTTCTTTTAAAAATTCCCATCTTTCTTTGACTTTTGTTAATTAGATGCAGTTAATTATGTTCATTGTAACTTTAAGCATGGAATAAAGGTTTTTAAAAGACATATAATTCTTTACTTTGATATAAGACATTAAAAATCGATAGAAGTTATCCTCGAAAAGATTTTCCATTTCAACGAATCACGTGCAATTAACCCTTGCTTCATAGTTTTGAGTTTATTCACCGTCAATCATTTTAGTATTTCTATGAAAAATCTCATTCAAATAGAAAAACAAGTGGAGGGGTTGATTGGACAAAAAATACCCTCAATTTAATAGAGATTTTTCGTAGAAAAACTAAATGATTGACGGTGGACAAACTCAATGATCATTTCTATCGGTTTTAATGTCAAAGACCAAAGTGAGAAGTTATGTCAATCTTTGAGCCATTTTAGCTAAAAAAAACATTTTTAAAATGCCTCAAGTGGGGGTTTATGTTGGCATGTTTTATATATTCTAAGTGCTATATTCTGGTTTAATGAATAAACACTTGAGCATAACTAAGTTGATTACGCAATATATCTTTCTTATATGTCAAAATTTTAAAATCGCTCTCCCTAGAGTTCAAAAATTCAATTAAAAAATTGCTCGAATAAATAAATAAATAGATTATTTCATGTTAACAATGAAAACGCACATAAATTAATCAGAACCAAACAAATAGACTTCTTTCTTGCTTAACAATGAAAACGTACAGTATGAATCCTTTGATGATGATATTGGAGAAAAGTTGCATACTTTTCCAAGTGTGCATCTACTCCTACTGTTCTACATCTAACTTAATTTGAAAGGGATTAAAAAACTGATATTTGCATGAGACGGCTTCTCCGATCTGACTTTTCTTTTTTCTGTCTTTTTTATTGGCGCCTGGTGTGCATTTCTTAATACCATTCATGAGCATTAAAAAAACCAATATAATTTGAGATGCAATGCATCGTTGGAACCCATAGCGTTTACTATAAAAGGAAGAGAACCCAAACAACTAATCCCTACAAAACAACCACTCAAAATATCTTCTTCCTATATTTTTTCCTCCCCCACATTACAAAATTAGAAATGCAATCGAAAACCTATTCCGCAGGATCCTGTGTTGAGAAGAAGCTCAGGCTTTTCGGGTTTGAACTGAATCCACGTAGGAATGAAGAAACCTCCATCAAAGGAGGAGGGTCATCAGCAGAAGGTGGTGGGGATGAAAGTGTAAATTCATCGAACTCTGTCTCACATCCGATAAAATTGGAACGATCTAGAGAGAATGAGAAGAGCTCAACAAGTGAGCCAGATGACAAGAAATTCGAGTGCCAATATTGCTTCAAGGAGTTTGCAAATTCACAAGCACTCGGTGGACATCAAAATGCACACAAAAAGGAGAGAATGAAGAAGAAAAGGCTCCAGCTTCAAGCCAGAAAAGCCAGCATCAACAGTTACCTCCAGCCTTTCCAAACCTTCCACCACCATGGTTCTACAGCGGCACCGTCGTGGTTCTACGACCCTTCCTCGTATCTCAGTTCTGACCATCCATTCACCCTTCACGAAGAGTCCCGGATCAGTTTCATCCCGTTCGATCAAAATTATGGGTCGTCGAGCGGGTCCCACTCCAAGGTTTCCAATTGGTATTCCATGCCACCTCAGCAGCAGTTTCCTTCTTCCCAGACAGGGGAACAAGATCATCTTACAAACCCTAATAAGTTTACGTTGACGCAAACGGACAGATCGGGAGAAAGCAGGCCTGTCGTCTTCATGCCTTCCCCTTTGTCTGCTTCGACTCATCAGAGCTGTAAGCCGTTAGATCTTCAGTTAGGGCTCGGCTCGCCGGCGAAGATTCAGAGATCTTCTAGAAGTGAGGTTTAGCATGGTTGTTCATTACAAACGCTGCCATTTCTTCTCCAGTAGTTTGAGATTTTTTATTTTTTTATTTTAACATCTTCCAACTTGAAACAAAAAAAAATATATGGATTGAATACTAACTCAGAATTTAAATTCAGATTTCTTGTGTACGTGGATATATAACCGGATATTACACTTAATTCTGTTCTCAAGTTGTAATGTTAAAGGGGTTTTTTTTCTTATCGTTTAAATTTGATATGTTGATATGGAGAAAACCTGATATTCTTTATTTGTTACGTGCGTGCTATATATAGGTTTTCTTTTTCTTTCTGAACTATCTAGATTAGCATCCCTAAAACAGATCTAATTTTTCAAAAAAACCTAGTGTAAAAGTGAAAGTTGATTGTAGTCACTTGATATCCGACTCAATTTTCTATATATGACTCAAGGAGTCAACTAATTACAAAAATTATTTTCTTTTAATTTCAAGTGTGATGAACTAGGTCTTAGTCTAATAATACTTCTTTTCTATCGCTAGAAGTTCTTCATCTCCGTTAATGACAACAAAGCAAAAACAAACAAACAAAAATCGTGCGCCGCACAGTAATTTCTTTCAACAAAAATAAAAAACTTCGAAGAGAAATATTTCAAATAGCATAACAACAAATTTTTTAGTGCGATTGTGGTGTTTTCGCAATACTCTCATTTTATAAAACGTCTATTTCTCTAACAGATCTATGAAGCATATCAATTGCCGTCTACGTACAATATTATAACGTATGGATTAGTGACATTGCATATTTGTATATTACACTGAAAAAAAATTCTAAACAACTAGGTTAATGTATGATAATTTGTAATTTCTTTCTTCTAATTTATTGGTTTTGACCCATTCCAGTAGAATCATAATACTCTAGAAAGGATCTTGAATTCAGATCATGGAATATATGGATGTTATAATAAACAAAGAACACTGCTTAGTCGTCTACTAATTAAGTAATTAAAAACACTTAATTATGTCTTAATTAATTATTAACATAAGTGGTAGTTTGAACAACCTTTGCAATTAATTATAAACAACTTGTTTGAATTATTCTTGTCACTGAAATAAGGTTGATGGCTTTTTCTAGTGGCAAATAAAAGGCTTTGATTCGATGGCTTTTCTTTGACATTTTGTCATTGCTAATATAAAAAGTTGGAGTTGGATTCACGGTTACGATGAAGTTTTCCGTCCGTCTGATCATATCATATAGTTCATATAGTTGTAAATTAATCAAAACTAAATCCCAAAATTAATCATGCTTTTAATTAATAAAATTTAAAACTGGTAGTGGTGGTAGTCGATCTGTCCAATAACCCTCCTCACCTAATTTATTTTGTAATTGCAGATATGCTCACACTAGTGCCTAAAGCAGCATATATATTAAATTATTAATTATCTATAGTTGACTTAATTGCCTTCTTAATCTTAAGTAATGCAATTATGCATTTAAAATTGAGTTACGTACGTACGAGATGAGAAACTAAGCCTGGTACGCGTTCCATGCACATTGCATATAAAAACACCCACGTGACGTACGAATCCTTTTCCTTTTCTTTTCTTCTAATATTTATTAAGTATTAACGAATGCAATTTTATATCTTAATAAGTATGTACAAGTTGTTAATTAATTAAATAAATAAGCATTTGTGTTATTTATAGTACATACGTTTGGTCACAAATATCAAATTCAGTGTCGTGGCGTGGTTTCAATTGTACCGGTTTTGATCCCGTATTTTGTGTTTATTTTATTTTTTATTAAAAAAAAACCCGTAAGAAGATACGAAGCACCAACATGACCTTGCTAAAATCTTGTTGAGGCTCTTAATATGGTCGAAAGAAGAAAAAGTACCTTGCTCGCCGTCCAATTAGCCCCTATCATCTTGTTAGAATCTAATTAGTACTATCCTTACGAAGGAAATTTACAATTGAGTCATGAGTGCGGCTGGGCATAAGGAAGAGGTGTCGACGTTGGAGCTTTAGCTCGGCTGACAAAGTTGAAATGACTAAAATATCCAGTTAGTTAATTGACGACACGAATAATATTCAATTTGAATGTGGTCTATATGGTCCATATAAAGTTAACACTCAAGTTTTTGAATGAAATCCAGACCCCAACAAATACAAAAACTGGGAATGATAACCTAATGGGCCTCAAATCTTTAAATTGGTATCAAAATTCAGGTGGGCCTCAAAAACCTTTTTGCTACAATGTGGGCCTGGACAACTTAAACGAACTAGTCTCATGAGTTTTTATTTTTAGAAGATGATTTTCACAGTATTTTAGGCTCTCACACGTCTCTTTTGATTTTTGGTATTGAATAAGTCAAGCAGAAATAACACTCGAGATTAAACGTGAGTGTGTCAAAAGCTAAAGAGATGTGTTTATATATATATATATATTTTTTTTTATCTTCTGAATAAAAAGACAAAAAACTGAACACATAATATAAATGTATAGATGAATGCGCCGTTTCATATGATATATTTTTTCGGAGTTATCGAAAGAATTGATCAATGCGACGTGGATAAGGATGAGAAGGTGTTACATTACATCTCTCATTTTCGCTTTCTCACACTAACACATTAGATTAATTCTAATAAGACAAAATTGATTGCTTAATTATTTAGTGATAGTAGTTGATTCCTTAGTGCTTGATTAGGCAATGGGTCACCCTCTTAACATTTGACTTCTCCATACAAGAAAGAAACCTTCATGCTAAAGCTCATAAAAAAATTAAAAAATGTATGTGTATATAATATATATATATATATAACAAAACCATACAAAATTTGAGAACACAATTTATGTTTCTTTCAACTCGTATTCTTCTGCTAGCCTTTTTCTTTGTAAACTAAACCCACAAAATTCTAACTAAACCACCCAAGCACATAAATAATTAAGAAATAGCCAAACGCACGTATAAAATAAAAAATGCCGCAACTTATAACTCAAATAATTAAGAGTATCTATCATTATATAAGAAGTCCAACAAAACATACGTCTTAGTAGGTAAATACGCATCCATCATGAAGCTGGCCGATGTTGGCTATTGTTACTTAACCTTTTATTCTCTGTCATGACAATAAACTTTCATATTATATCTCTCCATTGTTCTCTCAGCTGCATATAGAATTCAGTTGTCATTATGATTTTCTTACCATACATATATGCTCAAGTAATTAAAATTTGCAGGGCATTGCATGTAGCGTATATTGTGCAAGCCATCCACCCTCATCAAACTTTTTCTTGCTTCCTAACACCTTTTATTGGTGCCACTCCGATACTTTGCCCAAATATATCTCACACATTCATACCTATTGCTTTGTTTTACGTAGGCCTGACAAACAGATCGTGTTTGTCGTCATATCCTTTATTTTAATAGTTTTTGTTGTGTCAAACTCGTTATGTTAACGTGTTCTCAACAAGTAATTCAATAACGATCTGACTCGTTAATGAGTTGTGTTAGTTCATGTTGAGTTAATGAGTCATACAATAAATTGACATGACTAATGTCTAGACCTTACAAACGGGTTGTGTTTGTAACACACCCATTATCTTAACTGGTTCTTGATAACAACCTGATTTGTTAATTTATCATTAACGTGTGACTCGATAATGACCATACTCATTAAAAGGTTGACCCGAAACATATTATTTTCGTATCAAGTTAACAGGCCGTGCAAGAATTTTCAAAACCGTTGTACTTATATTTTTGGAACCAAAATAAATTAGAAAATATTAATCGGATAAACAACAAAATTGCAGTTTCACACGAATCAGTAATTTGCAGACAACAAGAAATTTCAAGCCTGTCATATTTATGTTTAATCATATCGGCATTTCTAATTCCAGAAATAAATAATAAAATAAATAAATAAAAGGAAAATGTTCCACTCTCAATTTTTTTCAACAAAAAGGGTGATGATAGATTATATATTATTATATTTCAATGTATGAAGCAAGCGGATCATATGATGATATCATATGCTTGAGTTTGAAGGGTCCATAAATCATACTAATAATTTAAACTTTCCCCAGAAAGAGGAAGAATAAATATTTTATCAACTTTATACGATAAATTTTTAATTATAATTAATAAATAATCTATAAAAGTGTGAGGTCAAGTTTCTAACTCAATCCCACCCCACTGATTGCGATTTGAATACCTTAATAGCCTTTTTAGCTTTGATTATGCCTATGAGGCAATGATCCAACCCAGCTCTCTATGAGCCTCAAGAAGAGGTGTGTCTATCTTGCTTTTGGTGCGCAGCGCGCACTCTTAAAAAGTTACAAAGTTTTGTGTGACTGTTAATTTATTATGCAGAAGTATGCACCGACGTATAGTGTGCATAATATTTTTGCAATTGAAACGATCTTTGATTGTACATTTAGTCATCAATTGTATTGGCACATGTCATAAAACGAAACATAATAAATTTATACTAAGGGAATTGTTATTAGTATTCTAAAAATCTCATTTGTCATTCTAAATTTTCTATAATTATAAAGAAAAATACACTTGTGAGAAGTGTGAAATGAGATTTTTAGAGTGCTAATAACAGTTCCTTATACTAAAATTAATTAGTTTTTGTGATGCTCAAATGGTGCATTTCTAATTCTTTATAACATTTTGTAATCAAATCCTTACAAATTTTGACCTCAATCCCTTGAGACTTAGAAGTTTCTCACCAATAACGTGAGTTTGCAAAGAGTTTGTAACTTAGTTGGCCAATAACATTCCCCTCGTAGGCAAGATTCTAAGTTCAAATCTCCATCTCTTACTATCGTCTGTATCAGATGAAAAATATTATAATACAAACGAAAGATAAGACTGTACATCAAGAATTTATACCAATATCGATTAGTCTTTTGTTTAGTGATGATTGTCTTCCTTTGATGCGAGAAATCTACTTACAAAACGGGATTATATTGTTGAGGTATCCAAGTCATTTAAAAATTATTATGCAATTTAATTGTTTTTCAACGGCACATTATTTACTTGAAATATTATCAAAATGGGATAAAGATTGTCTGCCTTCCCACTTCCAGTACCCTCTTGTGCCCTCCTAATTGTTTTTTTTTTATAGAGATAATAAAATAAAAATGAATAGTAATATAAAATGTTGACGTGGCTTAACTGTGACCACACAAACAGAAAGGCACGGAAGGGCACCGAAAATAGGAGGGCAGACAATCCTTGTCCATCAAAATGACATCACGGATATTTCACATTCAACACACCTAATTGTGATTGTGAATTTGTGATTGCTTTCAACAAATTCAGTAGTCGCATTAAGAAAATTCAATCTTGAAAGGGAACATAAAACAAGCGGGATTTGTACACCACACACGCCGATCGCGTGCGAACGCTACCGTGCAAAGGAAAGGACGTCAACTTTTGCCCGTGCGTAATACGCACCCCGGCGTGCGTTATCAGCAAACCCCAGCTTTTCAAATTTGCGAGGAGTTCACATTTCTTTATAACAATAATAACCATATGACACCCAATTCCTCCCTCCATCTCTCTTGTCTCTTTCTCTCTGCTCTCTCCTGCAAGGCTCCAGGTTGGATGTGCATGGAGTCTCTCTGCCTCTTGGTTTTCTAGGTTTTCCTGATGCTCCGGTGCTGTGCAACAGCTGATTTGCCTCCGCCACTTCTTTGAAATGAGGGAAAATTTCAACCTGGAGTCGTGAATTCGGTGTTTCGGGGGTAATCGAGAGGCAATTTCTAGGGTTTTGTGAAGAAATCGGCCGTCAATTTCCAAAATGCAGGGCAGCCGATCGAAATCGGAGAAGCAGGAAGCTGAGAAGCAGCTCCGGCGAGACCCTTATGAGGTCCTCGGCCTCAATAGGAATTCCACCGACCAGGAAATCAAAAGTGCTTACCGGAAAATGGCTCTCAAGTATGTTCATCTTCCATTTTATTCCTATTTTTCGATTTTTTTTATCAGCTTTTGAGTTCTGAGGTACTTTGTTAGACTTTGTTTGTTTATTTTTCGATGAGTTCGAGCTTGTGGCTGCTGTAATTTTTGAAGCTAATTTCTATTTAATTTCCTAAATTTGAGCTGTAGCTAATGTAATTGAGAATATCAGAGTGTGAAATTAGCCGCACAGATTCTTGTTGTTAATTGGATTGAAATAAATGCTGGTAATTTGCGTATTCCAAAGTCAAATGCAACTTAGATGCAAACAAAGACGAAGGCATGAATTTCAGATGTTTAGGTGTTGGATTTACAGTAGAAAGATGGAATCTTCCTAGGTACATTGCTGCGTGAGGTCAATGCGCTTGGTATCCAAAATATGGTTTTAAATCGAATGTTCAGTTTTATGTGATGGGTTAGTTTGAGGCATCAGATTGCAGTTTCTTATATGTTTTTGCTTGATAATCTTGTATAATGTAAAGGATTTTGAAAATGTGCTGGGCCTTGGTCCGTGATTCCGTGTGGTAGTTTGGTGGCTTGAATGGGTTCAAATCTAACAGAGTAAAAGAGAGAAAAATTGTTGATAAATGCTACAATGTATCATTCAGGTACCATCCTGACAAAAATGCTAATGACCCTAAAGCAGCTGATATCTTCAAGGAGGTCACGTTTTCTTATAATATATTGTCTGATCCAGACAAACGGCATCAGTATGACACTGCCGGCTTTCAGGTGAGAATTTTTGGGGTGCTTATTGTTGTGATATTCAGTCACCTTTGTTTTAATCAGAGTCAAAATTTTCATCCCACACTTTAGGGCTTTTGTGAACTATTGGATTATGTCGATGCATTTCATCTTTTGGTTAACATGAATATTTTTTGCTGAACATGATTTCTTTGTTGGTTGTCTAGGCTGTTGAAACAGAAAGCCACGACTTGGAGCTAGATCTTTCAAGTTTGGGTGCTGTAAATACTATTTTTGCTGCCCTTTTTAGGTTTGGTTGGTTTATTCTGCTCTTTTTGTTCTTCAGAATTTTCTTCTCTTCTCTGAACTTATGAAAGAATTCCTGATGATGTAACAATGTTTTACGCATCAGTAAACTTGGAGTGCCAATAAAGACCACCGTATCAGCTACTGTCTTGGAGGAGGCACTAAATGGCAGGGTCACTGCTCGTCCACTTCCATTGGGGCACTCTATAACGAAAAAGGTAAGCTATCCTTTTTTGGCCTGGTTTATTATTTTAATTATAGTGTTTTATTTAGGGAACTTTAACGAAAAGCACCCGGTACTGTTCACTTTAACGAAAAACCACATTTTTACACTAAAAAGTCAATCCTGGTACTATTCACTTTACCATTTATTTTGTCCTTATCATTAAAACTCAAAGTTTTCAAGCCCTTTTCATTAGTTTTCCTTTTTATTTATTCATTTATATTTCTGTCTTTTAACAGGTTGAAAAGCAATGTGCTCACTTCTATTCTGTTACAATAACGGAAGCGGAAGCAAGAGCTGGATTTGTGTGCCAAGTGCAATCGTCGGACAAAAGCAAGTTCAAGGTTAAATCTTAGATCTCTTCACACATGGTTTACCTGGAAAGTAACTATTCATTTATGTTCTGCTCTTTTAACTTATCAAGTTTTGTGGACGAAATTGTCTTTTTGTAGCTATTATATTTTGATCAGGAAGAGACGGGTGGATTGAGCCTTTGCCTACAGGTAGCAAGACTTTTCACCTTTAATTTTGTTTGGGTTATGAATCATTAGTGTAGCCAGGCACCACAATAAGCTTCTTCCTATGACTGAACTATATAATATAGATATAGAGCGAGGTGGCAGATAGGACGAATTGAAGAGTGGGACAATTTCTTATCTTATAAGAACATGGTTTTTCTTTTAGCTAAAGTCATGTAAAATCAAGGGTTTGCATGTTAATATCATCTTCTTTCCTAATTGATCTTTCTTTGGAGTTGGAGGCATGGAAGGGAGAATGAAAGTGGGGCTACAGTGCTAGTATTTTCAATTACTGACTAATATATGCGTAAGAATTACAGTTGCATATCAGCTGCAATATTATATTGGGAACTTTCCACGATGCTTCTTATGAATAATTGTTATGGCCACTGTTAGTTTCATTCTAGACAATACTGTCCTAACTACCAACTTCTCATGTCTATAATGTTGGCTGGGGCATACGCCTGTTTTATCATGTTTGTCTAAGTTGCTCATTTGTATTTACTTCTGGTGCAGGAGGATAGTGCAAAAACAGGGAAGGTTACATCTGCTGGGATGTATTTTCTTGGTTTCCCTGTATATCGATTGGATCAAACATCCAACTCGGTGAGCTGTTGGAGTTGTAATTATTAATTCTATCTTTGAATTCCATGTTTCTAGTTTTTGTTGATATGGTTTCAGGTTTGTTATCCTAATTGTTCTTATTATGGTTTCTGGAAATCTTTTGGCTCTAGATGGCCAGTGCAAAGGATCCTGATGCTGCATTCTTCAAAAAGCTGGATGGGTTTCAGCCATGTGAATTAACCGAACTAAAAGCAGGCGCCCATGTGTTTGCTGTTTATGGTTTGTTACTTCTGTTTAACGACTTGTATGTCCGGGTTATTATGTTTATTAGTTATACCGTACTCTGCTAAACCTCACTACCACCTTGGTTTCATCGCAAATTTGATTGTAGGTGACAATTTTTTTAAAAGTGCAAGCTACACGATAGAAGTTCTTTCTTGTGGACCTTTTGCAGAAGAAAAGGAAAGTTTAAGGGCGGTGGAAGCTCAAATACTTTCAAAAAGAGTGGAGTTGTCCAAATTTGAAACTGAGTACAGAGAGGTCTGTACATGACACTGCATATGCCCTTTGTAAATTGTAAATACCTTCACCTTGATTTTCGCATGGCTTTGTTGACAGGTTCTAGCACAATTTACAGAGATGACCTCCAGATACACACAAGAAATGCAAGAGGTGAAACTCTTTATACCTATTTTATGTGAACTCCATTTGGATGTCGATGTTCAAGCATATTGATAATTTTGAACAACACTCAGTTTCCATTGTTTTCATTTTGTTTCCTTTTCCCCCCTCTTTATGTTGGGTTTCTCAGATTGACGAGCTTCTCAGGCAGAGGAATGAAATTCATGCCTCTTATACTATTGCTCCTCCAATGAAGCGGAGTTCAAGTAGGAGTAGAAATAAGGGTCAGCCTAAGGAGGTCAAAGAAGATGGTCAGTTGAGAGATAAGAAACCTTCGTTTAGAGATCGATCCAAGAAGAGCAAATGGTTCAACCTTCACTTAAAGGTTGACAAAAGAAAACCTTGCTGACCGGGGTGAGTGTCATAATTTCTTCTATTAGCTTTGCAGCCTTCCATATCGATGATACCTTGATTTTACTTTAAGAGGCGCTCTGTATGCTAATGCTACAGGGAATCAATCAGGCAATCTCTTTCCAGTTCTTGGTTCTGGTGGTTTTGGCATCCATTTAAGCAAAGTACAAGGTGACCAGAATTGCGTTAAACAACCCGCGTAAGCATATGATTTGGCTCCATTAGTCAAGCATGGCATGATGACGGCAGCTCATTGTTAATGTAAAATTCTTTAATTTTTTGTCTTAATGCGCTTGTTATTTATCCTGTTCCTTTTCCGTCGGCATTGTCATCAAATCACACATGTAAATTGGCACAATTTGTTCGATGAACTCGTTGCGTGGGTACTAGCCATTTTGGATTAAGGAATGAAAAAGTAGGGCAGGATTGTATTTGCTTCTGCACAAGCTCCCAACTGTTCTTTGCTAAGTTTATTTTGTTGTACCCGCGATTTCGCCATAGGAAACAGACATCACGTTAGAAGCAGTTTTCCTTTTGTTTATGAATTTGTAAGCTTGCAATTTCATAAGATACGCTCAATTGCTTGCAAAATTTGCAGGTACATGTCTGGGAGATGCAACATTTTCGTGTTTGTAAACTTTACAAAAAAAAATAAAAAAATACAAATTACATCGGTTACAACAGCAATAGGTGAGCTCAAATTTGGCTGAGGTTTTCTTTTCTTGTTGTTCAAGTCTTGAGGTCGTTGAAGGCGTCGCATCGGCGGCGGACCTCGCCCTGCTTCCCAGTTTTCACGTTCATCAAGCTGACCCTCTGTATTGCCTGGGCGAAATCCTCGAAAAACTTTGCCTGGTTGGTGGCATAGAGATCCACGAACGGCTTCGTACGAGGATCCGTCCCCAGGGCATGGTCTGTCGCCAGTAACCCTAGCCCCCTTTGCAAGTTTTGGAAATACAAGTTGTCGAACTTCCCCGGGGTCATGACGTCGTTGAACGCCGACATCCCGGGGTTGGTCGTGTGATTGGCGCATAGCTTCCTCAGCCCCTCAGCGTAGATGCGGTTGAGGGCGGGGTCAATCTCCGACGTCGGGCTGAATTTGAAGATGCGGTTGGCGAACTCGCTGCAGTGGGAGAAGCCGATGGTGTGGGCCCCGCTTAGGGCGACGAGATCCTGAACAGAGAGGTTGATGGAGGCGAAGAGGTTGATGAGCTCGGAGACGGTCATGCTGGCCTTGGCGTAGTGGCCCTCCGTGCGATCGGCCCGGGAGACGAGGCCATCCTTGCGGCCGAAGAGGAGGGTGTAGTGGGGTCCCCCGACCATGTTGATAAGGTTGCGGGCGGCGGCGGCGAGGATGTCGGAGCAGGAGACGATGCCGGGGCACTGGAGCTCTAGGGCGGTCTTGATACGGGTGATGATGTCGAAGCCGTCGCCGGGGATGGCGGCGTTGATCTCGGCGTCCCTCTCCGCCTTGTTGAAGGAGTTGGAGGCGATGAGGAGGGAGGCGTCACAGCCTTCGAGGACGCAGTCGTGGAAGAAGAGGCGAAGGACGGCAGCGGCAGTAGTGGGGGTGGCTATTTGCTTTTCGACGACGACATGGTGGACGGTTTCGTGGAATTTGGGGCATGTTTGCTCGTAATAGTTTTCGGAGAGTTGGGCATGGGTCACTGTTAGGGTGGGAATGAGAAACACTAGGGTGAGAAGGGAGAAAAGGGCATGGGAATGGAATGCCATGGTTAGTAGTGAGAGGGATGTTGGAGATGGAGAAGTGCAGGAATCAATGGGGGGAATGTATGTTGGGTTTCCTTCTTGTGTTTGTGCGGGGTGGGGAATGGAGGGTGGGGAGAAGAAGGTATGAGAGAGTGTTGCGAATTGTTTTCTGTGGAAGAGAGGAATTACAGGTGAAGGGAGGGCTGTGCATGCATGCGGTCGACTCTGTTCTATGTGCATGGATTTGGGTTGGACTCGCGAGGGGGCATGATTTTCTACTCCCTCTATTTTCGCAGCAAGTCCCCATTTTTGGTGCACCATGATTATAGGTCTATAGGCCCAACAAATTGTTATTTGGTCCACGTTTACTTTTCAACTCTTTTATAAAACGAATCAAAAGTTGAAGAAAAATTGAGTAGGAGTAAAAGAATGACGTATTGAATAAGTGGTTAAAAGTATTATCTCCTGCACTCAATGTAATACATTCAAATTCCAACTCTTCGCAAAAATGAATGCTCTTAAAAGATGCATTTCATTATCTCTCCACTAAATATAAGACCCAATTACGTGCGAATATTTGACAAATAAAGTTATGTGGATCTTACCTCTATTTAAGAAAATGAGATACCACAGTTGATATTAGAGTGCGCCACGAACAAGATTAAAAATTAGAATATTATTAAACAAATAAGAATATCAAAACAGCTACAAAACTCTAAGATGTTACATTGTGAATGACTTGTTCCTTAAACTAAATAACAAACTATATTTGTAGAAAACTAAACCTAAAAAACCCTAACTATGATGGACTAGACCCAAGTCCTAAACTAACAAGCAAAACCAAAATACTAATATTTTCCAACAACATTGAGATAGATGATATAATTTTAGGAAAACTAATGAAAAAGGTTTAAGAACTTTGAGTTTTAACCAAAATGACAAAAAGATGTTGTAAGTGAATAGTATCAGGATGAACTTTTTAAAATAAAAATGTCTTTAACGTTAAAAGTGAACAGTATCATAAGTGTTTCGTTAAGACTCCCTATAATTTATAGTACTCACACATATACATTGATTAAAGTTCCTTAAAAAAAGTTGGAACTGTACGATGATTCTAACAGATATACAATCACAATACATGTATTTTGTGATAGAATTTGAAAATTACTGAAACTAAATACAATTGTGATGATAAGTTTTGGTTTTGAGTTTATTTCGAACCTTTTACATATTAGGAGGATGACTTGTATAGACGATGAAAAATCTAAGAAAATGGTGCATGATTCATTCTTGTTAAATATGCAACCCGTGGTTTATTCTTTTGCCGTGACACCTGAGAATTGTTGAAATAGACCTGGGGCAGACGATTTTCTCTTATAAAATGCGCACGTGAATCAGATTCTTCACATGCAAATTGAAAGAAAGTCCAACTTAAGATTTGGCAATTGACTCATCGGATGATCGATGCACTGGAAAATATCGCACGTTTTTTTATGACTGAAATTAAGAGAAACAAGAGATTGAAAACCCTACAAATTAACACATCATCTTGCTTGCGTATTGGATTAGTTAGGCTAACTTACATATGTTCTTCCAGGTAAATTCCGTGCGATTTTTCCAATCCATGTAATGCACGTTTTTTAATTATATTTTTAGGGAACAATTGTTACATTGCATAGCAATATTCCACATGTTATGTCTAACAAAAATGCTACTCTTATCACATATTTGTACTATCAATTATACCATTTCTCTAATGGAGATGAGACATACATGCGTTGGCAAACTCTGCCTCTATTAAAGAGATGGTACAATGATGATACAAATAGGTAGTAAATGTAGCATTACTTTATCTATAATATGATCCATGATCGACATAGTTCATGTATTTAAAAGTAAAATATATGCGTACATTATAATTTAAGTAAAGGGCAGATTCATGGCACCGTTTTTTTAGATAATTTTTTTTACACACTTTTTTTGTGAGACCCACTTCTTAATGTATTTTAACAACCTGAACGTCTATATTTTAAAACATCATTCATGAATTTTCCTTGCAAAAAATTAGACAAATAAAAAACTATTGAGACATTTATTTGTAGTGAAGAACATGGACGAATACAATTCTACAAAGATTCTGTAAACCCTTAATTCAACAGTCATATAATTTTATATTTGAGTGATTTTTAATAAACATAATCTTTTAAAAAAGAACTAAAAAATAAAATGTTCAAATCAATAAAATACAGTACAAAATAAGCTCTACAAAAATGTATGTACAAAATTATGTAAAAAAATATGTCATAGATGTATTCCCTTTAAATAAAATAGTAACACGGCCGATCAATGTCTCAATTTCGAAATTGGATCATCTCCTGAGCCCAAGGAGAGGATCCTCCTAATCAAAGAACATAGATTGTTAGATTTTCATCAAACGATTATAATTATTATAACTTTAAAAATATCTCTTTATTTATAGTCATTAAATAAAAATCCAACCACCCAAATTTCTTGATTAGAAAGATCTTTCCTTGGGCCCAGGAAAGGATCCAATTCCCTCAATTTCAACACGAAAATTCTCTTACATTTGAGTAGTCTACTAATCTAAATTCCAACACGTGACCTATTTTGCCCTTTTAGGTAGGTAGTCACTTGTCAGTACAGTTGCATGCATCTCCCTGCTGTTACAATCTGCTCCACATAATGCGGTCGGGTCCAATCCACCCCAGGCATCACTCAATTCCTCAGCCGACCGATGGCGGATAAAGTCAGAGAAACAAGAAAAAGAAACCGTATTACTATTACCAAGTAGAATAATCCACGCTTACATAATCTCTGATATTTTCAGATCGAGTAAAATTAGGAATATTTTGTTTTACTTTCAGAAGCTTTTGAAGTTTTGATTTTCCTCAACGAAAGAGCATTTCTTTTTCTCCGTTTTTTTTTCCGGTGCTGGTGTCATTTTCATTCATTTCAAAGCTGAAAAGTCTTTAAAATCACTGTATCATTTTAATTTTAATTTGTGTATATATATATGTGTATATATTTGACTATACCTAGCAAAGCTACTCGCTCATTATTCCATCTGCAATTTGTGCAACATGGACTTTCTTCTTCTGCAACTTTTGTTCCTAATAATCTCCATCGCCATGCCCTTGTGCTTTTCTCTGAAACTCCAAAGTAACCCAACCGATCATCTCAACTCGTTCTCCACATATCAGACTTATTCAGTGAAAGACCAGATAGTTAGGCTGGCCAATGAACCCAGCACAGTGAATTGGATGAAAAGTGTGAGGAGGGAAATGCATGAGAACCCAGAACTTTCATATGAAGAATTCGAAACAAGTGCACTCATTCGCCGGGAGCTCGAAAAACTCGGTGTTGCTTATAAATGGCCTGTGGCTAAAACTGGCGTTGTAGCCACGATTGGCTCTGGCTCTCCTCCCTTTGTTGCTCTGAGAGCTGATATGGATGCTTTGCCTATTGAGGTTAATTAATTATTTCTCACTATATTTAATTTAATTTTGTTTGTTTAACCTTCTTTTCTCAAAGGCAATTTAAATTGTTGGGTTTTGATCAGATTGATAGATATATATTCTGTTGCTACTTTATTCCTTGTCACTGGTTTTTAATCAAAGTGTTTGTAACAAGGTATTAAAAGTGGAATGTTGAAAAAAATTGATGCTTTTTAAAAAAGCACTGTCATGTTGACAGCACTTTTCTGCATATGAGTATAGGAAATGGTGGACTGGGAGAACAAGAGCAAAGTGGAGGGAAAAATGCATGCTTGCGGCCACGACGGCCACGTCGCCATGCTTCTTGGCGCTGCAAAAATACTAAAACAACTGCAAGACACATTACAGGTGAAGTGAAATATTAAGTTAATTAATAAAAACTCATTTGCTGATATATACAGGCGCTCGAATGCTGAAAGCTAACTAATTAATGTGACGCTAACCACTCAATTTATCCGCACGTATGTCATATTTTAAATCTATCAGATTATTGCAGGGAACTGTTGTACTTATATTTCAACCGGCTGAGGAACGCGGTGTAGGCGCAAAGGACATGATTGAAGAAGGGGTGCTTGATAATGTGGAGGCAGTTTTTGGGATGCACATAGTGCTTGATTATCCGACTGGCGTTGTTGGATTGAGGCCTGGAGAATTTCTAGCCGGTTGTGGGAGCTTCAAGGCGAAAATTCACGGGAAAGGGGGTCATGCAGCAATTCCTCAGCAATCCATTGATCCGATTTTGGCAGCATCAACATCTGTAATCAGTTTGCAGAGCATCGTCTCGAGGGAAACAGACCCTCTAGATTCCCAGGTATGTATACTGTTCCTTTTTTTTTTTTTTTTTGTGTAATTTCGTCTGTGATTATTTTGAAGAGGATGCAGGATTTTGCTTGAACATTAATGCAGGTGGTTTCTGTTTCTGTGATTAAAGCGGGGTCTTCCTTTAATGTCATCCCGGAATCAGCTACAATTTCTGGTACTTTTAGAGCTTTTAGCAAGAAGAACTTCAAGGGACTCATGAATAGAATCGAAGAGGTAGGCACATATAGAACCGGTTACCAACTTTTTATCAAAATTCAAAATTGCATATGAAATAAACAGAATCGAAGAAACGCTAACCTGATTTATTATGTACGACTTATTGTTTGTTTAGCAAACTGTAACCATGTCCAGATAAGCGTAAACAGACAACTGAAATTCATTCTTGCTGACAGGTTGTAAAAGGGCAGGCAGCCGTGCACCGGTGCTCCGCTGAGGTCGAGTTTTTAGGGAAGGAACATCCTACCATCCCTCCTACTGTAAACGACGAGAGAATTTATGAACAAGTAAGGGGAATCTCGAGCGAAATAGTAGGAGAAGAAAACATACAACTAGCTCATACCTCCATGGGGAGTGAGGATTTTGCTTTTTACTTAGACAAGGTGCCTGGATTCATGCTGTTTTTAGGCACAAGAAATGAGAAGATAGGAGCCATACATGCACCACATAGTCCTAACTACATCATCGATGAGGATGTGTTTCCCATTGGGGCTGCCATACATGCAGCTTTTGCCCATTCTTTCCTATCAGATTCAACTGTAAAGTTGCACCTTCATAATTTCTGAAAATCCTTATTATATGTTCATTTTGTGTCATCCTTAAAAGTTTAAAAAAAAAAAAATCTCGATTCACCCAGAGTGTCTTGAGTATAGGATCTTGTGATTTATGATTTAAATGATCAATGATCACAAACTAACTTAATTTGGATTTACTTGCTTGATAACCAAGTTTGCAAAAATGGCAATTAAATTTGCAGTTGTTCGGGTCAACACAATACAATTCCATTGATATGTACATGATTTTTATTTATATGTTTGCACACGATAAGTTAACGAGTCAGTATTGGGTTTTTCAAAACACGTTATATGAATTTAGTAAAACACGATAAGTTGTCAGGTCTAATCACATCAGTCGGATGGTAAATGAGATTTTCCCTTTTATGTTTACTTTTTCATAATGACAAGTTAACACATTCCAGATTTTATTATTTTAGACCTTTATTTTACGGTAGAAGGATTCAATGATCAATGCTTGAACAAGTTTAGAGAGAATACATTATTACACCAACATGTCAACCAAAATCACAAAAGCAAAACATAAACCATGACATGTGAAATTCCCCCAAATTACATAATAATACAGATAACAAAAGACTAAGAATAGTAGAGCCGATCAGAACCTTCCTCCCTCCCTCTAGACAAGAACCGCGGCGGCAACGAAAGCGAGGAATCCAACAACCATGGATGGATATGTGAAGCTGCTGCCAGAGGGGGGTGATGCTGGGGGGGGGGGGGGGGGGCGCCATACCGGGCATACCCGGCATGTCAGCTGCAGTAGCAATCACAACTAGTAGGGCAAAGCACAGAGCATACGTTGCCTTTGAGGCCATGACTATTTGGTTTATGGCTTACAACAATACAGGGACTGAGACTATATATAAAAGATGAAGGGGTTAGATCGGCCAATTGTCAATATGTCATTGATAATGTTTTGGTATTATAGTAGCAAATACAATGTACACATTATAGATGAATTATCGATCGGACTTGACTAGTAAAAAAATTAGAGAAAGAATGGTTCTTTATACACTCAAATTTCATCTCTAGACACCTATTAATTTTATTTAAAAGAAACTCTTGTACCTACATATACAATTACCATAAAAGACTTAGTGACTTCAAACTTCTAATACATACCATTGTCCGATTCTTTTATCGTAAACTTGGCTATTGTCATATACCTCCTCCTTCAGGTAGTAGAATATGAAGTTCTATTCCTTCTTATGGTATCGTATTCCCCCATTCACGCCTCTGTTATTTGTTCTAATGAAATTTCCTTTCGTAGGCTCAAACTAAGTAGTTATTCTTTTGATCTTTGTTGATTGGCCAAAATAGGTGTTTAGAGAAAATTATATTTATAAAAAAAGAAAAAGAAAAGAAGGGTATTTTTGAAATTTTATTAAATCATTTTGGGTATCTAAAAAAATTGAGACTGTGGGTTTTGGGCCGTAAAGGCAGAAAGCCCAACAAATTTCAGGAAGCGGAAGCAAAAGTTATGGAAAGGTGTATTGGTAGTTGATAGAGTGATCGTCTGCTCGCTCGTTTGTTCGATAACAATCTTCAGAGTCTCCGCCGCAGCTTTCGCTCTCTGCAACTACAACAAACCCTCCATAGCCGTATCCGTACATATATCTCCATGCCCTTCTAACTTCCCACTCACTCTCACCCTATGGGCTCCACTTCCGCCATCTTTCTCTGCTCTCATCCCAAGGTACTTTCTCTCTCTCTCTCTCTCTCTCTCTCTCTTACTTGAGTGCTGAAATTCCTGTTGGGTTTGAAGATACTACTGCGGCCGCAGAGGTTGCAATCTCAATTCGAATCCCAAGGTCCGGGAAGTGCTCGGCTCGGGTATCGTGCGCAGGGCGTGTTTTTACCTCCTATCCTTCCGCGACGGAGGAGATGCTTGGCGGTAAAAGCTGCTTCGAGGCCATCCGGTGCTCGAAGAGTGTACAGAGAATCACAGAGTGGGAGCTCATTGTCTGTTGCTCCCGTCAAGCAGCTCGCTTCCTTCGTCGTTCCCGTCGCCTCCTTCTTCGCCGTCACTTTTGGTACTGCTTTTGCTTTCAATTCCTTTTTCTACTGTCTCTTCAGCAAAAAAATTGACTTGGTTGAATGTTGGATAGAAATTAGAAAACTTTAACTTGGTTAAAACGCGTGGTAGAAATTGAAAATTTTTAATTTGGTTAAATGTTGGATAGAAATTTGAAAACTCTAACTTGGTTAAAATGTGGGGTAGAAATTGGAAAACTTTAATTTGGTTAAATGTTGGATAGAAATTTGAAAACTTTAACTTGGTTGAAAATTTGAAATGTCGAATAGAGGATGCATTTATTTTTAATTATTAGCAAATTTCTACTGGAAAATGGCTTTTGCTTTAAATTTTTGTCATAATCAATAGATACCTTTATTGTGCTTGTGTTATCAGTCATTTGTGGTCCGGCATTGTTGATTCGTCATTATATTTGCCATGTCGCTCAAGTTGGTGCACTAATTTATGGCTTCAGCTGACAGTTTTGTGGAAATTGGTGGAGAAAATCCTTGTTCCGAAGCGGCAGAGGACTTCATCGGTAGAGAGCAGTACGCCCGCACAAGGAATGAAATGGTCTTTTGCCGCTGGTACGAATTTATTATCGGGTCTGGGTGCAAAGATTGAAAGAGAGTCCAAGCTGAAGCTCAGTGACTTTGCCAAGGAACTTAAGTCATTCAGAAGTGTTGACCTGTCAGGTAGATGCTGTAGTACTCATGAACGTAGTTTCTCTATCTTTGCCAGCCTTTTGGAGAACACTAGCCAGCTAAAAAAAAAAAAAATCATATTCTGCTTTATTTTCGTGTTTTTCCTTATTTATACTAGTTTTTATCCGAATACCAACTGTAATTGCACTAATTTCTGGAACAATTGATATTTGAAATCATATGTTGTATTGATAATTTTTTTTATTAGAGGTTTATTATTGTTTGTTAACTTCCTCATTGATTGTACCTTCCTTTTTGTTGGAGGCAAACTGGGTTTAGTATGCCAGTCATTTGAAGGTTCTAATATATCTACTAACTAAATGTAATAACTCATGCATGTTTTGGCAATGCTTTGTTTTGACAGGTCGTAACTTTGGAGATGAAGGATTGTTTTTTCTTTCAGGGAGCTTGGGTTACAATCAGGTTTGAGTTCATCAATCAGACACTAAAGCTCTCTGTTTTTGTTATATATATTTTTGTTTATCTTTTTAGTTTACTAAGAAACTGTTACTGTGGACTATAATTGCATGCTTTATTGTGTTTCAGACTGCTGAAGAAGTAAGTTTTGCTGCAAATGGAATAACTGGAACTGGAATGAAAGCCTTTGATGGTGTTCTTCAATCTAACGTCATGTTAAAAACTCTTAATCTTTCTGGAAACCCTATTGGAGATGAGGGAGCTAAGGTCAGTACAAATTCCTCCCGCTAACATTTTTCGCTCCACCTCAGGCACAACTTACAATTGTACATTGTTGTGCTTTCCGAAATTAGAGAGCTGATTGTTTGTGTGGTGTACTATTGTTCACAGTGCCTATGCGATGTATTGGTGAATAATGATGGTATTGAAAAGCTCCAGCTAAACAGTACTGACATAGGGGATGAGGTTAGATTATTTCTTCTATTCAAGCTGGTGTCCTATTGACTGCATTCATGTGCTTTCAAAAGATGGAAGAGGAAAGGCTTGTTCATGAATGGTACACTTAAGATGCATGCTGTTCATTTCACTGTGCAGGGTGCAAGGGCTATTGCTGAAATGTTGAAGAAAAATTCAACCTTACGTGTTCTCGAACTTAACAACAATATGATCGACTACTCTGTAAGGAATGGCTTCCAGATATTCTAATATAATAATCTTCAATGAGTTCAGTCATAGTTCTCTAAACTGATTCTATTTATAATTTACAAAATGGAGGTAGGGATTTACAAGTCTTGCTGGAGCTCTTGCTGAGAATAACACACTACGGAATATACATCTGAAGTTAGTCAAGTTCCCTTTTTTTTTCTCATATAATACAAACTTTCTGGCTTTTATCATTTTATGTAACGCTTGTTTGTGCGTATTGCTTGGCTATGGCTTTGGCTTCTTTTAAAGAAATTCTTCTGACAATCTTTTATTTGTTTGCAGTGGCAATTATGGTGGCGCCCTGGGGGCCAATGCTTTAGCTAAAGGACTTGAGGGGAACAAGTCTTTAAGGGTACCTGTCTCTTCACTACCACTATTCTTTCTGTTTTGCAATGCGACAAAATTAAATTACTACTCTATGTTGATGATGACTCTGAATGTTGCATAAATTTTCAAGGTATTTTACATCTGTGTTAAGTGGAAATACAATAAGTTAGATAAGTGAATTTTCATACAATAATAAGCCTGAGGAAGACATTCAGTTACAAAAGTTAACAAAAATCTACTCTTAAGCAATTTTAAAGATTGATGGAACCCTATTTATTGTTTCCAAGAAACGCCGGTTATATTTCTTCTTTTTAGCTGCCACAATGTTGCTGCATAAAAATATATGAGCTTGCAACATAATTGGTTAAGTTTTTGAGAGGGCTCTGATATTAATAGCTATGATATATATATATGCAGGAACTTCATTTGCATGGAAATTCTATTGGAGATGAAGGAGTGAATGCTTTGATGTCAGGTTTATCATTACATAAAGGTTTGTGTTTCACTATATTAATTGCCATTTTTTTGTCTGACTTTTTCGGTTTCCTGCAGTTTATCTCATATGAATATTTTCTTAGGTAAACTTACACTTCTGGACATTGGCAACAACTCTTTTACTGCAAAAGGTGCTTTCCATGTTGGTGGATATATCAAAAAGACCAAGAACTTGTTATGGTTGAACCTTTACATGAATGATATAGGGGACGAGGTATAGTATTTTCAAGTTGTTGATCACTTCTGCTACACAATTATCTGAACTCACAGTTTGTCTGGTTTCCTTTTCAATTGTGAAAATTACTCAATAGCCAATCTAGAATATTTGGGAATTTTGTATACAAAGTAGATTATGATGGTGTACCCCAAAAAGATGTCGATTATGATGAATGAAGTCATTAAGCATATGTTTTTCATTTCAAGGTTATCAGCTTGCATTGAACCATCTACTGCTACAGCTATCACTGTTTGGATTTTCTGGCATTTGACAGTCTTAAGACAGAACAGAGAATTTGACCGACCGAAAAAAAAAACAGAAAAAATAAGTTTGAACTTAGTTTTAGTATTTCCATTCTGGAATTTGGTACATTGTGCTATAAAACATACGAAGTAACTAAACAGTACTTCATTGGCATGTTTAGAGTTTTGTAACTTAAAAAGCCAAGTCAAGTTCCTTGCTGATGTGTAAATCCTGTTCATATCTAGGGAGCTGAAAAAATTGCAGATGCTTTGAAGCAAAACCGGACGATAACAACCATAGACATGGTGAGAAGAGCATGTGTCTTTTTTAGCAGCATTTTTTTTAATGTATCTGTGTTTTTTTTTATTTAAAAATGAAAAACGGTGTCCTTAACGTGCTAGTTTAGTAAACATGGGGATCGTTCTTACAGGGGGGAAACAACATCCATGCCAAGGGAGTCACTGCAATAGCTGAAGCATTGAAAGATAATTCCGTCATTACATTTGTAAGTCTTTAATCTTTATCTTCTACCTTTTCTTCTATCTTTCCGTTTTTATTCATGAATGTAATGGCATACACTTCTCTCCTCTCTCAGTTGGAACTCGGTTACAATCCCATGGGACCTGATGGGGTGAAGGCTTTATCCGAAGTTCTCAAATTTAATGGAAACATAGAAACCCTTAAGCTTGGCTGGTGCCAGGTAATCTATAGTTTTGCATATGCGCTTATCTATTTATAAGATCTGAGCTTTTAACGTGTATTGTAAATTTTGTTTTGCAGATTGGTGCAAAAGGTGCAGAGTTCATCGCAGATATGTTGAAATATAATACCACCATCCGTGTTCTGGACTTGCGGGCGAATGGACTTCGAAATGAAGTGCGTTAATGTAGATAATCAATGTCTTCATACACCATTTAACCCTTTATGATCACTCAAATCTTATGTTATTTTATACGTTAAAAATGCAGGGTGCATCGTGCCTGGCTCGTAGCTTAAAAGTGGTTAATGAAGCTTTAACTTCATTGGATCTAGGGTTCAACGAAATTAGGGTATGTATTGGCGTTGTGTTGCCTGTTTACCCTTTCACATGTTAGTGGTCTTTTGCACACCGTCTGACAATGGTTTTGTTTTCAGGACGACGGGGCTTTCGCAATCGCTCAAGCACTCAAGGCTAATGAAGACGTGACGGTTACATCTCTGAACGTAGCCAGCAACTTCCTCACCAAATTCGGACAGGTATCCCCTTCGGCGTCAAGGATCTTCGAGTTTCACCATTTATGTTTGCCATTTTGTTTTCGCTATGTAACGGTGTTTTGGATCGTGCTGCAGAGTGCTTTGACGGATGCAAGAGACCATGTGTACGAGATGAGTGAAAAGGAAATCAACATTTTTTTCTAGCAGGCTTACTTTTTAGACCAGAAATGTGGATGCAAAAACTCGAAACAACACCGTTCTCGCGGTTCTTTCCTTCCCTTGGAAGCATCGGCAGGAACTCGAAAGTCCAAGCACTTGGTTGAAGTTTTTGACTTCCTATCAACTTCAACTTACCAGGAACAATTGACAATTGGAAATTTTGACGTTGAGAGATCATAGTTAGCTCTTCAGTGATAGGCATTGTTTGTTCTTAGAAGGTTGTCAATTTTTATTTTTTTGAGTTTGGGGGTGGGGGTGGGAGGTGGTGTTCATCACTCGAGTTAAAATAATTCTGCAAGCTTGTATCTGTCATATGAACTGATAAATATTCAGACAAGTTTTGTAAAGATTTTTGTGTAAAAGATGACTAGCGCCTTGTAGGAAAATGAGAAATGCTAAGGACTAAGGAGACTCTAAAGAGTGGAACTCTTTACCATCTCATGTTTTTGGCGCAATATTTTATGTTGGTATGGGAATTAACGTTAAACTATGAGGTGACAGAGTCTATGGAGTCATACTTTGAGAGTTTCCTTAGCATTTCTCTAGGAAAATACTTGGTTCCTCATCGTATCGATTCATTCCTCGTAAATTTTAGTTTGACACGTACACATGATATTTTCGTGTTTTCAATGTCTTATTTTGTGTACAACTAAGGAACCAAATAATGTTTAAATTATATTTGAACCAATTTGAAAGCGCCACTATCCGAGAAGAACTTTCATGACACGTGAAAATTACGGTGACATGGTAGCGGTGTACGAGGCCATGAAAGTTGTCACCCACTGTCCATATTGTCTATTTTATGACGTGGAAGCGGTGAACAGAGTTCGTGGCTGTCCTTGGAAACAACATTCATGTCGTGGCAGTCGGACTGGTTTTGATAATACTACGAGTCTACGATGGACCAACAGACTAATGTGTCACCAGACTCACCTCCTTCATTTTACTTGAGCTTACTCTGCTCTGCTGCCTCTGGTTCCCCTTGGAAATATAAGACTTGGACGACGCACTGTTTCAGTTCCCGTGCCTACACATGACCCACAATTTTTTTATTTTCAAGAAAAAAAACTTACATGTAATCGCTCACTATCATCGCAGCGTCTCGTTATAATAAATTTTTGAACACATAACATTGTATTATTAAATTAAATTTACGTAGTGACAAACACGTTTCATGCAAGTTATTTTTCAGAAAGAAGAGTACGAAAAAAGTGAATAACACCCTTGAAAAAATGTCCTGAACAGAAATGCAGGAATTTTTTAGGCGTCCGTTTAGTAAGAAGAAGGTGAAGGCTTCCTCAGCTCAACATGAGATTAATATTGCAGTGTGTCAAGAGCTGTTATACTCTTACGGTATTTTAAATCAATGATGCATTACTATATGAAAAAGTTTGATGTACAAAATATAGATTGACTTGAGATATCGACACAATTTCATCCTCGTGAATCGATTTTTCTCGGACGCCTATAACGAGTACAAGGAGAGTGACTTCTCATTCTCTTGATATCAATCCATCCAACCGGACTTGAGCTGTCCTCTGCTGAATACGAAACCAGATTATTATTATTGTTATTATTGATAAGTAGTTCCATCCAGCTGGGCTTCAGTACTGTTTTCCAACCGACTCGTTCATTCATTCATGCATGCATGCATTCATAGAATCTCAATCCCCTCACTGGCCATGAACAAGCCATGTCCTTCCTTATCCCACGACCCATGCGTGTTGGTGCTCATGGAAATGTAATGGCCCTTTCTTCCTTTTGCCCTTGGTTTTATCGATACTGACTTCTGCACTGATTTCTTGTATTTGGAGTGAAAAAACCGATACACAGAATTAAGAGACAAAAATTACATTTAAGCAGAATAAAGAAAAGTGTAATGCCCGTGTGCATGCCATGCATACTAGTTCCGGAAGATCCAGCACTTAATTAGTGGGCATATCTTCATCTTCACTTATGTCGACAAATGCTAAAGCAATATGTTGAGTGTGGTACACGTCCTGTTAAATGTTATTGAGATATTCTTAAAAGACATTTCATGAAACACTTATTGAATAAAGGTCCTGAAAGACCTTCATAAACGCTTTTCCCGACTAAAAGGGTCCAGCACCAACAGGGTCATATGTGGATCTGCTAGGTTCGCATGCATCCGTCAAGGCTAAGCCACAAGTTAATCGAAAGAAGTAGCCGCATTCTACCTGCATGCGATGTTCATGAATGATTAATCAAGCAAGAAGCTAGCTGCGTGCCACGTACGCCAAAGAACTGAAGTGGTAATTGAAATCGAGTTTTTTTTTTTTTTTTTTTGGGAAATATCGACAAATATTTTATGTCACCAAAGTGCGTGGTGCGTCATGGTTCAGACACCGATATGGCGTCGTATTAGTTCAAGACATGCCGAACAGCAGGACATGGGCGCATGCAAATACGGTGCAAGAGACATGGGCAATAACGTAACTCTACCAAGACGAGAACGACTATATAAACAAAAGGGGAGAGCTCTTTCTCTATGTACTTCAAGACTTAAGTTTTCAGAAACACTAGTTTTGACTGCTGTGAGCCTGTGAGTAAGCTAAACAGAGAAAGTAAATATATATACTGTCTCAAAAAAATGTCGTCACGCTTGCTTCTCGTTGTGGCGGTTTTGCTCTTCGGCCGCATGGCGGTGGTTTCGTCTGAACATTCTACCATTGAAGACCATGAAACGCAGGTTAACTAATTAATCAGTCACCACTCACCAGCCACTAGTCATGCATGAATGCTTTCGTTTTTTCTCCTTGGGTTCTGTTTTTGGAACTTCTGTAAGTATTTCTTACCAGTTATTAATTACTTATGTGTTTTTTGTAGGCGGTGGTGAAAGGAGCAAACAGAAGGCTTTTACCATTCCTGAGTATGCATGCATGGCATTAATTTTCGTTTGCTTTCAAAATTTCAATCTTTCTATTGCTGCATGTAGTTAATTTAACTTAAAAATCAATGACTTGCTTTTTCTTTTCTTTTTTTTATAATCAATATTTTACTTAGGAAATGATTTCTGAACGCTCATTTTTTCCTTCTGCACAATTGTGTGTATTTTCATCTTTTAAGTTTTCTTTGGATTGAATATTCTTAAAGGTAAAAGATAAATAGCATTTAGTGTACTGACGAGAAAAATAGTGTATGTAAATTATTTTATTTACTATATATTGATCTAAATTGTGTGAAGGAGTATTCGAATCGAGAAGCATATCAGCTCTAAACAACGTGCATAGATATATAGGAAAACTAATGAAAATGGTTTGAAAACTTTGAGTTTTAACGAGGATAAAATAAAGGGTAAAGTGAATAGTACCAGGTTCGAGTTTTTAGTGTAAAAATGTGGTTTTTCATTAAAGTGAACAGTACCATGAGCTTTTCGTTAAAACTTTCATATATATATTTGTGCGTGACTTAATTCAATTGATTTAGTACAGAGTGATCAATTGTTAATTAGTGTTAATGAATTGGGTTCGCATGTGTGTTTGTTTTAATTTGCAGACTGTGAAGGGTTGTGCAATCAGAGGTGCAGTAAGCACTCGAGGCCAAACGTGTGCACGAGGGCATGTGGGACCTGCTGCATGAGGTGCAAGTGTGTTCCTCCCGGCACCGCCGGCAACAGAGAAGCCTGCGGGACCTGCTACACTGATATGACTACTCACCACCACCGCATCAAGTGCCCTTAATTACCACTAGTTATCAATTACGGCCTTAAATAATCGGGAATAAATAAATTTCAGAAAACTTAAATGCTGTATGATGTTTTCGTATATGTATTTCGTTATTTGTATTTTCTGTCGATGTTAATCATGTGAACGTATGTTAATTTAGTAAAAGTGTATTGATACTGCAAGAGTGAGTTTTCAATGTGCCGAAAATTGTTAATACATGTTATTTCGTTATGCAATTTCATTTGGAGTAACTTCAAAACGCGAAGCATGATTTAAATGCTCTTAACAACTTAAGTTTGTAAATTTTAGAATGCATGTTGGGGGACACAAATTTTATCATTAAGATTAGTTTAGTCAGATTTCACTATAATATGGAGCGAGCCGATGCTGAGAGGCATGCAAGGCTGTCAGCGAAGTATGCACCAGATGGTTAGAAGCATAGCTACCCAAATCGGTCTTGTATGTTTCCTTCGGAAGCATGGTTTCTTTGACTCCGAAGCAGATGGAGTAGTTGGCATTGGGACTGAGAAAGTGGAGCGCATTTCCTGTGGGTGGCAAGAGAATCGGAACGCAGTAAGCTGCCCGGTGATATCATCTACTCGGCAAAAGAAAAGGAGTTTATGAACTAGATTAAGGCTCTTACGAGCTTATTTTATTTCTTATCGATCACCACAGGAGAGAGAGAGAGAGAGAGAGAGAGAGAGAGAGATGTTGTCAATTAATCTTACAGAAGCACCATGGCATAGTCGTAAAACGTTAAATATCTATAAATATGAATCGAGTGTGCTTCTTTTTACATCAGTTTCCTCGCAACCTAGCTTTCTTATGCTACAACATCCTCATCAACATCTGTGAGAGTGATTTTTCGGCATACCTGCTAAAAGTATAAACATCATAATCAGTACCGTCCCTTATATCATAACCAATACGTACTCAAACCATAACGAAATTATTCAAGATGCAAAGTTCTATCCTACTAACCTACCCAGTCTTATGCTAGAACGCTCTCCTCATTCGATGATGAATCCTTGATTCTTTGCAAAGCAGCTATAAGAACAAAAATGATAGAATCAGGCCCCATATATCATAACCAATCTGTTTCCAACCATAACAGTTCATCGAATAAGTTAACCAAAATTCTAATGAACTTCTACTGCACTAGAGTCTTTTCAGCATGTACACTTGATTTCTATATCAACTTTGTATTCCTGAGTTTTGGACAGTTGAAGATCTGAACTTTTACCTTTTTTCTTAAGCTTATTTCGAAAGCTTCTTTTCCTGCTAAATGCCGTCTCCTATAATAAGAAAGCAAACTAATAATTACCAAGATGCACCAAAAAGACTCCATCGTCAATCAGAGCAGTAAAAACACAGCAATATGCAATCCATTGTCTAAAACTGAGGATTAGGTGGAAGCAAAACGGTTGAATCATAATTAAGAATATCTTGTTTCGAATTGTATGTTTTTATACTTACCACAGGCAGATCAAGTTCTCCTGCTCTACGAACTGCAGCAACCAGGTCACGGTTAGATTCTGTATACATGCTAGTCACAAGTCCATATTGACCAGCTCTGGCTGTGCGACCAACCCTGTGTATAAAGTCCACAGCAGAAGTAGCAAAATCTGCCTGAAATGAGTAATTGATGCCAAGAGTTAGCGCTGTTCATACTAATAAATACCCGATGAATACTTGAAACAATAAAAAAACCTCAGACACACCTGGATAACATGTGATACATTTGGAATGTCAACACCACGTGCGGCAGAATCAGTGCACACGAGAATGCCACCTTTCTCTTGGAAATCAACCAATGTCTTTGCACGGTCTTCCAAGGAGCAATCTTTATGGTATTGGTAACATTCAATCCCAGCTCTCGTCAATATCTGTGCCACCGATTCCACAGCCTCAACAGTATTTGCAAACACCATAGTTCGGCACTGACCAGAAGCGGATCTCGTCTCAATTCCATGTTTCACAGCCTTTACAAGTTCATCCACCTGAGTATCAAAAGTAACTTCAATCCACCTTTGCTTCAATCTGAAATATAACAGAAGCAACAAATTAACAACACTTACAAACACATCAATGTTAAAACATCTACTATTAACAGAATTGACTCCAAACAAATCCCCATACATGCAGCAAAATGTGCACAATATAGCACCACTACAGCAGTTATCTAGGGAGCAAAGGAGAATATAAACGGTAACTGGTAGATAAAAAAAAGGTATCCCACCTGGGGTTGTGACAATGGAGGTAGTTTCCACTAACCCTATCGGCCTCTGGAAACATCTTCTTCAACACTGCCCCGGCAGTTCTCTTTCCATTCGCTGGAAGAGTAGCTGCAACAAAAATGTACTGTTTACTGCGCTTATAAACTTTTCTCACTCTCCTCCAGTCTAAACTTTTTACGTGCCCAGCCTCAACCTCCTCATGTACGTCACCATCTTTCTCAGAATCTCCCTCTTCTTCAAATATATCTTCAGTCTGAAGATCGTCTTCATCTTCTGAACTGAAATGTGATGAAGTGGGTTCTGATGGATTCTCTTCACTTGACCGTGACAATAGCTTTTCATCAAACCGGAGCATGTGTATGAGACGGATAACCTTATTCTGGTAGCCCCCAGAGAGAAGCATATCCGCTTCATCAAATACCTGCCAATGCCAAATTGGCCATAAATCATGTGATTCCTTTTTCTATATGCATGCAATTATAGATATGTGATTTTGAATGGAGAAATAAACATACCACATATTTTACACTCCTTATAAAATCCGTACGGCGGAAATTTTTTGGGTCAATATTATTCAGAAGAGCAGCTGGTGTCGAAACAATGATATCAGGTTCATTAACTGGCCATCCCTGCAATCAAAGTTTATTTTTTTGTGAGAGAACTGTATCACAAACATTTGATAGGCACAGGGAAAGAGAAGGTGAACCACATCCATCTAGTAATACAAGTAACACCATACAAGTGCATCATTCTATATCCAAAACCGAATAACAATAACATCAATACCTGTCTCCCACAAAGAGATACAACACTTAGAAGTGGTTCGCCATTTTCGCCACAAAGACCGTTGGCCATCCGAACCACTTGGTCTGCAAGTGTCACATTTGGACAAAGAACAAGAGAAATCTTTCGGGGTTGGGACACTCCTTGATCAGAAGAAGCAACATTCGCAGACTCATCGTGCTCATTGGCATTACACAGCTTATCAATTAAAGGGACAAGGAAGCTGTGCGTTTTCCCACTACCAGTTTCAGCTGCCACAACAACATCCTTCCCTGAAAGTATAGATGGTATGCTAGCAGCCTAAAATCCCAATACAAAAAAAATGTATCAATAAAAATTCAAATTTCGAAGCGATTTCACAAATTGGGATCACTAATCTGAAAATCCAGTTCAAGTTTTCACTGCCCGAATGGAGAAAATTGAGAAATGAAAGAATAAATTATGGGTAGGACTGAACTTGTCACCTGAACCAGAGACGGTTGGCCAAGGCCGGCATTGTAAAGAGCTTGAGAAACCTTATCGGATACGCCGAGGGACGTCCACGAAACGCTTTCTTCAGTGAAAAACGTATCTCCGCCGTCCTTCCGGTACGCGGCCGTGGTGGCGGTTCCGAAACGGCGAGGGTGGCTGAGCCAGAGCAAGCTGATCCGAAACGAAGACGAAGAACTGGAGAGAAGAGAGAAGGAGTGCCGGAATTGGGACAGTAATCTGGGCGGAGATGCGGAGAGTTTACAGAACGGAAGCATTATTGTGGCGGAGCGATGGGTTTTGGGGATTAGGGTTTATGGAATATGGAGATAAACCCTTGTTGCTGTGTGAAGATTGGGTTTGGAGATGGAGAGAGAAGTTTAAGAGGGGATACGGTGACAGCAACAAGCAGGCGTGTTTCGTGACTGACGTATTTTGGTCTGTTGGATCATTTGCTAATCAGGCGAGTAGTTTAGAACATTACTCAAGTGAATGAATTTGTAACACGAAAATCATGGTTTCCCTATTCAAAAACAAAAACAAAAACAAAAAATATAATGGCTTTCGTCCCTCCAAGGCTGATATTCTTTTCCAATAAAAGTACATATGCACGTTTTTATTCATGTGTTTTTCTTTTATTGACATAGAACGTCTCAACGTAGTGTAGATTCACTTGATTGCCATCCATCAAAAGTTTAGTCTTAGTAACGTCAACTTTTGGTAATGTTTGTCACTTATACTATATATTAAAGTAAATGATTGACACGTGATAAATTAATGACGCAAGAGCACATGTCTTATGATGTCTTTCTCTCACACTGACCCCTTCAGTCATGGGGCTCAACTGTAAATTCCGAACAGTCAAAGGCCCTCAGGAGAAATCGAAATCCCACAATTCCACGAGTGTATACGACACCAGGATTTAGAGGAGGTTTTAGATAAGAGGAGGGGGAAAGAAATGAGCTGGGCTACTGTAACTCCGCTTCTATCACTGCCTCCTCCAAAGCTCCACCCTTCCTCCTCCTTCCTCTCTCCTTCTTCGTCGACGTCTTCGATTCCAAGTGTTCGGGTTTTAACAACCAGTAGCATACACTTTTCTTCTACTTCGCCATTTTTGTCGTTAAGAAAGCAGCAGATATGCAGAGCAGCGGGGGAATACAAATTTCCCGACCCAATTCCCGAGTTCGCTGATTCCGTAAGTTTCTGTGTAATTTTACTCGTTAGTTTTCCCAAAAGATTTGATTTTTTATTCGATTTGTCGATTTTTCGGGTGCAGGAGACAGAAAAGTTGAGGACCCATCTCTTGAATAAGCTCTCCAAGAAAGAAACGTATGAAGACTCGGTTGAAGAAATCGTAGGGATCTGCACTGAGGTACATAAACCACTTTTGGATTTAAACTTGCCTTAATTTTCTTTTTAGGCTGTTTAATTTGCTTAATATATGTACATTACATCATTGCCTCGTTGGGTGGCTCGGCCCGGACTGGACTATTTCAATTAAATTAGACTAATGTTCTGGCCGCTGTTTGATGAACTTATTGAAATGCGCAACAACGGACCAAATCCCCGCCCCCCAAGCACCTTTTTGCAGTTGCATAGCTGCTAGGTGGGTTTAAGAAAAGTTCATCCAAAGCAAAATGCAGGATTTGCACGTTACAGTTTGTGGATAACAGAACCACTTTGTGACCGAGTTCTTAGGTTGCTTATAGAAATGTTCTTGCCCTGAACTATTGTCGTTAAGGAGCTTTGATTTTCGAAGCCACCTCTGTTGTATATGGACTTATATACTTTGTTTTCGATATCATATCTAGGGAAGAATCTTGTTGATTCGTAGAATACAAGGGCACTACACTGTTTTTCCCTATGATGAATCGTTCTTTGAACAGATATTCAGTACTTTCTTGCACACCGAGTATGGTGGTCCGGGGACACTCCTGGTAGTTCCGTTCATTGACATGGCCGATACCCTAAATGAACGGGGATTACCTGGAGGCCCCCAAGCAGCTCGTGCGGCAATCAAATGGGCACAAAATCATGTCGACAAGGACTGGAACGAATGGACTGGCGGTGATGAAAATTAACAGGAAGCTCAAGCTCATGTTATGCGAGGTTAGGTTATAGAGTTGGTCAAGCAGTTTCGATATCTGTTGTGCTTGTAAAACTTGATGGCAAGGGAAATTTGAACGTGTGTTAGTTTGCTTTTGTTGTAACATCATGCTGTGAAAATGTATTCCTGAGGTCTATCAATGAAGAGCTTTCCCTTCTGCCTTATGATCCCATGATCATCTTCTACTTGTTATTCGTTGTTGAAATTTTCGAGTTAGTTTTAGCTTTTTGTTTCGAATGATTTTTCCTAAGTACAAGGCTTAATCCAGTTTAATCGAAATCATCGTTCTCCGCAAATGAATTCACTCGCTGATTTGTTTTGCTCTGTAAGCATGGGTGTAGTTTTACATCGTAGTCAGGCGGGACATCTTCTGTGTTCTTATGGTGAAACTTCGGCCTATCTTGGGCAAACTCAACATAGCAACAGAGGCCTGGCTTTCGGGCTGATTCCGGAGCCGCTCTCACTTAATGTCGTGCAAGGAGTTGCAAGTAAATTTTTTTTAATCACTGGTTGTATACAATCATGTTTATCTTTGTCAACTAATGGAAGACTGATAGTTCGTTCTTTCTCTTGGACGAACTCACGGTAAAGGGTCTAAATAGACAGTTGTTATGCTTAAAAGACACTTAATCGATGTATATTTGTGAAATAAACAAGTTCGTTTTAGAAGGAAATCGTTATTGGCACTCCAAAATTCTCATTTTGCACTCCAAACTTTCTATATTTAGAAAGAAATTTACACTTGTAAGGAGTGCCAAATGAGATTTTAGGACTGCTAATAACAATTTCCCTTTCGAAAACCATCAAAATATTAATAAATGTCTCAAACTGCCTATGTGATTTCGGTGAACATAGAAGTAGACAGAGTATAAGTGTTGAGGAATAATTTGCCACTAGGGGTGGGTTCAAAAAACCGAAAACCGAAAAAAACCGAGAACCAAACCGAACCGAGACCGAAAAAAACCGAACCGAAAAAAAACCGAACCGAAAACTGTCAAACCGAACCGAACCGAATATGGCTGGTTCGGTTTCGGTTTTTGAGGTTCGAAAACCGAACCGAACCGAATATATATTTAATTATTTTTTTATAATATTTTAATTATAAAAAATAAAAAAATCTCTAAAGTTCTGGAGGCATGTGGGTTTGAACCCGTGCACTCCTGTTGAGAGGTTTCAACGAAACCAACATGGCAATTGGTATTGTTTTGTTATAGTTGTATAACTAAACTATTTATAAAGATATAAATCTATAGCCTTTTGTGCAATTAGAAATCAACAAAACCCTAGCCACTAGTAGTAGCAGCCAACCTTTTCTTTTTTCATTCCCCTCTTCTCTCTCTCTCTGCCCTGCGCCTCCAGACTCCCTTCTTGTCCAAATTTCTCCATTCTTCTCCATTCTTCTCCATTCTTCTCTCTCCGTTTCTCGATCTTCTCACTCCAGGGTAAGATCTCCAATCTCTCTTATTTATTTTGTCGATTTATGGGTTTTTTTAGAGTAAATTCCATGGAGGGAATCTGAAATTTTGGTGTAAATTTATGGGTTGTTGTTTTGTTTTGTATTGTAGATTTGTTTGATTTTTGTGTTGTGAGAGTCTCACCCATTTCTTTCCCTTTCTTTTTTTCTACCTTGATATCTATATTTGCTTATCCCCTTTTTTTGCAATTCTTTTCTTCATTTTTGCATACTCCTTTCTCAATTGACCTTTTTTGTTTGTTTTTGATAATTTTTTTTATGTCAATGTTGATTTTTAAATTCCGTTTGAAGTTCAATTTTTTTTCTGGGTAATGTTTCCAATTATTTTTGTAATCTTTATATTTTTCGGTGGATTTTTTGTGACTAAAGTTTTAATCTTTTCGTTTTGCAGTGGGCACTGAAGTTGGGTGGATGAAATCCTTTTCCTCCTCAGATCATAGGAACAAGAAACAATTGTTGCATGCCTCAAATCGTTACTGTTTCGACGAGGGTTAATGGAGAGAAAGGGTAAATTTGCAGCCGAATGCTGAAAAAAAATGTGCTTCAAGCTCCAGATATTAAAAAAAAAAAATCATGAAAAAACTGAAAAAAACCGAAACCGAACCGAAAAAAATCAAAACCGAAAAAAACCGAACCGAAAAAAACCGAAAAAAAATCGGACCGAACCGAACCGAACCGAAATTTCGGTTTGGTTTCGGTTTTAGCAAAAAACCGAACCGTTTCAAACCGAACCCAGCCCTATTTGCCACGATGTCCCACATCGGTTAGAAGAAGCGCACAAACCACTGGAGAGCCACTACATAGTGCTTCTCCAGCCAACTGTTTACTCATGGAGCTGTGCGGTGAGCACAAAGCGAACTATTCTTTCGCTTTTTACTAAAGAATACCGTGTGCGCACCACCAATAATAGCATACGCCTATTTTTTAAGGGTATTTCTATATTGAAGCGCCCTACAAATTAAAGTCTAATATTTGATAGTAAAATGTGACAAGTGCAATGTGGAAAGATACGAGGCTATAACCGGAGAATATCCGCGCCCTCGCAGCTGCCTATCTTTCTTCTTGAGATGCCCCGAACAGCCGTAACTGTTGATGATGCCGAATAGACAAGGACCAATGCTTTTACCGATGCAACATTTCGTAAGCAAAACATACGTGGATTATGGTTAGCTCTGGGGAAACTAATTACAAATCTGGTGGAGATCGATCCATAATCTCTTCCCTATCAATGAAACGCTCTAACAACTCTTTTTCTCGCAAAACTAAGCAATCTTCAGACTTGCCAAAGATGTCGTAGCGCCGCTTGGCAACATAATCATAAACCATCTCTCTCAGAGGAGTCGGGATCACCATGAAAGCACTCAAAGCAGAGTAAGGGAGAGGCAAGTACGACAAAACTTTCAGTGCAGCTGCAGAATCATATCAAATGAAATTTTGGAATTCAATTGTATACATAAACTGAAAACTTAAGACTATATTTTAAGAAGCTAATTACAGGGGGAAAATATGAGATGCAGGCCAACAGGAAAAGCAATTGCAATTGACATGATTGACATTCACGTAAATGTATAATATGTATGCATAAAATCTTCCCATGTTTAAAGTCTTGTTCCTTGAAAGCTGAGAGCAGAAAATTCGTCTAAATCAACAAGGCTTAGAACTAGTATTCTGTGGAGACATAGAACTAGTATTCTCGATCAACAAAGTTCGAAAATCCAATAAGTTTGTTGCTACTATTTACTATCAGAAAAAAAAACAGAAGAATTCCTAGAAGATTAAAGACACCATCCCAAGGGAGTCTTAATGCTATTAATAGATCCTTGGATTTGAAAAGATGGACTATGGCAAGGTTCCGACACGACTGGATTTTCTGTTACTAATACAAAACAACAACAACAACAACAACAACAACAAAGCCTTTTCCCACTAAGTGGAGTCGGCTATATGAATCCTAGAACGTCATTGCGCTCGGTTTTGTGTCATGTCCTCCGTTAGATCCAAGTACTCTAAGTCTTTTCTTAGAGTCTCTTCCAAAGTTTTCCTAGGTCTTCCTCTACCCCTTCGGCCCTGAACCTCTGTCCCGTAGTCACATCTTCGAACCGGAGCGTCAGTCGGCCTTCTTTGCACATGTCCAAATCACCGGAGCCGATTTTCTCTCATCTTTCCTACAATTTCGGCTACTCCTACTTTACCTCGGATATCCTCATTCCCAATCTTATCCTTTCTCGTGTGCCCACACATCCCACGAAGCATCCTCATCTCCGCTACACCCATTTTGTGTACGTGTTGATGCTTCACCACCCAACATTCTGTGCCATACAACATCGCTGGCCTTATTGCCGTCCTATAAAATTTTCCCTTGAGCTTCAGTGGCCTACGACGGTCACACAACACGCCGGATGCACTCTTTCCATCCAGCTCGTATTCTATGGTTGAGATCTCCATCTAATTCTCCGTTCTCTTGCAAGATAGATCCTAGGTAGCGAAAACGGTCGCTTTTTGTAATCTTCGCTAGATTGCTCCGATCATTAGTGTGGATAAGTATATAAATGGATAGAGATAGGAAAGCAAACACAAGATGTACGTGGTTCACCCAGATTGGCTACGTCCACGGAATAGAAGAGTTCTCATTAATTGTGAAGGGTTTACATAAGTACATAGGTTCAAGCTCTCCTTTAGTGAGTACAAGTGAATGATTTAGTACAAATGACATTAGGAAATATTGTGGGAGAATGATCTCGTAATCACGAAACTTCTAAGTATCGGGGTGTGGTGTCGTCTTGACTTGCCTTATCCGTCTCATAGGTAGATGTGGCATCTTCTCTGGAAGTACTCTTCCTCCATCCAGGGGTGGTATCTTTAACTGGTGGAGATGCACAAGGTAATGTATCAATTTCACTTGAAGCTTACTTGTAGTTTCAGGCTTGGTCAAGCGCGATACAAACCATGTAGTAGGAGTCCCCCAAGTCGCCGAGCTAGGGGGTCTGCTGAAAGAGGTGACAGACAAGGTAAGCAATCAGAGCTCCGACTGATTGTTCACCTTCTCCCCATCTTGCAGCAGCATGAAGGATAAAGAGAAGAAAAATGAGAAGAGATGATATGAGATACTTTTGCTTTTGAAGAAGTAACTTTCCACAGGCTTATTCTTGAACTGAGCTGGAGGGTTTTCTGGTTTCCTCCAGAGTATAAGGCCGACTGAAGAATTTGAGGGTCAAAACAAGTCCATCAAATCTAGAGTACGTTCCACCCTGCTGATATGGGATACTTTTGCTTTTGACAGAGTAATGGATGTATCGGCACGTGTGCTGTTACGCTTGTCTCCACATACTTCCTTGTATCCTTCGCACTTGCCCTATCTGTTCCTCAAGCAGATGCGGAATCTTCCCTGGAAACATAAGATGTTGAAGATGAGTACTCGAGAGCAATGCCAGGTAAGTAATCAGGTAAGGGGTTCCAGGCAGTCAGTTCCTGGCTGGAAGCTTGATTCCAAGTGCTAACTGATTGCTCTCTTTCTCCTTGTCTTGCAGGTAAAAACAAGGCCAAAAGAAAAGACAGGGAAAAAGCATGATATGGGATACTCTTGCTTTTAACCCTGATGATATGAGATATTCTTGCTCTAGTATAGCTTGTTTGCAGAGGTATTATCGGGGGGAAAGAAAGCTGAATATTTCGAAAGGCTTCGTTGGGAGTGCCCTCTCAGATATGATGAAGGGTTGAGCATTTTTGCAGGTCTGCCTGTCCGTTGGGGATGGAGGTCGACATATATAGGAGTCTCCCTAACAACAAGTAGTAATGCTATTCCTTTACCCTGCTTGGTCATAGCACGGTAGTGGGAGCTGCCAATTTCACATGTTTTAACTCTGTCAGAGCACTTTGAAAAAGTGGTCTGTGGTATCTGGCTCTCGAGATTCGGAGAACGATGCCTCTTCGATTTTTGAGAAAGCAATCATGCTGGGGGTCTGACTCTCGGGATTCGGAGAGCAGTGTCTCTTCGATTTTTGAGGAAGTAATCATGTTGGGAGTCTGGCTCTCGAGATTCGGAGGGCGGTGCCTCTTCGATTTTGGAGCAAGCAATCTTGTTGGGAGTGTTGTCTCGAATGTGAGTAAAGGTTGGGCATGTTTGCTAGTCTACCTTGCCACGAAGCACAAAGGTTGACACACAGGGACTTTCCAATTATCCAGCAATGGTACTGTTCCTTTACCCTCTCTTCGATTTTGAGAAAGTAGTCATGTTGGGAGTCTGGCTCTCGAGATTCGGAGGACGGTGCCTCTTCGATTTTGGAGCAAGCAATCTTGTTGGGAGTGTTTTCTCGAATGTGAGTAAAGGTTGGGCATGTTTGCTAGTCTACCTTGCCACAAAGCACAGAGGTTGACACACAGGGACTTTTCAATTATCCAGCAGTGGTACTGTTCCTTTACCCTTGTGGGTAATAATATGGTAGCTAGACCTTCAAAATTTATGTGTCTAAACTTTGTTAGTGTTGTTTCTTTGCTATTCTTTTACCTTTCTTGGTCAGAGCAATGTAGTGGGAGCTGCAAGCTTCACGTGCTCAACTTTGGCAGAGAACTTTGGCAAAGTTATCTGTGGTACCCATGAGCTATTGTTGCGTGTGGGAAGTGGGTGATTGAACAGTAAGATTCATGTGCTTTCTACTTCACCAGAAGTCTTCGACAGAATGCCCATAATTTCTGCAAAGCTGAGTGTGCGTGTGACAGGTGCTGACAAGGCTAGAAAAGTAGGTGCCTCTTCGATTTCTGAGATCGGCCCTCGTGGTCTCTGAGCAGCCCAGCTTTTGAGAAAGCGAGCGCCTCTTCGATTGATTCGGAGAACGATGCCTCATCGATTTTTGAGAAAGTAATCATGCTGGGGGTCTGGCTCTCGAGATTCGAGGAGCAGTGTCTCTTCGATTTTTGAGAAAGTAATCATGTTGGGAGTCTGGCTCTCGAGATTCGGAGGGCGGTGCCTCTTCGATTTTGGAGCAAGCAATCTTGTTGGGAGTGTTAAAATTGCTATTCTTTTACCCTTCTTGGTCAGAGCGATGTAGTGGGAGCTGCAAGCTTCACGTGCTCAACTTTGGCAGAGAACTTTGGCAAAGTTATCTGTGGTACCCATGAGCTATTGTTGCGTGTGGGAAGTGGGTGATTGAACAGTAAGATTCATGTGTTTTCTACTTCCCCAGAAGTCTTTGACAGAATGCCTATAATTTCCGCAAAGCTGAGTGTGCGTGTGACAGGTGCTGACAAGGCTGAAAAAGTAGGTGCCTCTTGGATTTCTGAGATCGGCCCTCGTGGTCTCTGGGTAGCCCAACTTTTGAGAAAGCGAGCGCCTTTTCGATTTCTGAGATCGGCCTTCGTGGTATTTGAGCAGCCCAACTTTTGAGAAAGCAAACGCCTCTTCGATTTCTGAGATCAACCCTCGTGATCTCTAAGCAGCCCAGCTTTTGAGAAAGCAAACGCCTCTTCGATTTCTGAGCAGGCGCCTCTTCGATTTCTGAAGCTCCGTCGAGTACAGATTTTTATAGGGGCTGGCATTAAGTTCCAAAGCACACTTGAATCTCCACCAGTAGAAGCTTCATTCTTGCACTTCTAAGATCTTGATTTGTCCGACCTCTTCTCTCTTCAACACCTTTGAAAATGTCTGGCCCCTCCGACCGTCGTTTTGACTTGAACCTTGTTGAAGAGGCAGCCCCGCCTTCTCCAGACAACATATGGCGCCCATCCTTCGTCTCCCCTACTGGTCCTCTTACCGTTGGGGATTCCGTGATGAAGAATGATATGACCGCTGCAGTGGTGGCCAAGAACCTTCTCACTCCCAAAGATAACAGACTACTTTCCAAACGGTCTGATGAGTTAGCTGTTAAGGATTCGCTGGCTCTCAGTGTTCAGTGTGCAGGTTCTGTGTCTAATATGGCCCAACGCCTATTTGCTCGAACCCGCCAAGTTGAATCATTGGCGGCTGAAGTGATGAGTCTCAAACAGGAGATTAGGGGGCTCAAGCATGAGAATAAACAGTTGCACCGGCTCGCACATGACTATGCTACAAACATGAAGAGGAAGCTTGACCAGATGAAGGAAACTGATGGTCAGGTTTTACTTGATCATCAGAGATTTGTGGGTTTGTTCCAAAGGCATTTATTGCCTTCGTCTTCTGGGGCTGTACCGCGTAATGAAGCTCCAAATGATCAACCTCTGATGCCTCCTCCTTCTAGGGTTCTGTCCAGTATTGAGGCTCCAAATGATCCCCCTCCGGTGCCTTCTCTTTCTGGGGCTCTACCGACTGCTGAGACTTCTCCTAAGCAACCTTTGTGAAGGCTCCCTCTTGTGTGTTTATTTTGACTCATGTATATGTACATATTTGTAGCTTATCGGGGATATCAATAAATAAGTTTTCCTTCATTTCAACGTATTGTGTTAAATACACCAAAGCCTTCTTCGCTAAGTTCTTTGAATTTTCTTTTGTTTAAGCTTGTAAGTTGAAGCTTTTTGAGTGGAGCATGTAGGTTGGGGTAGTGTTCCCTTAATTTCCCGAGTGAGGAAAACTTCTCGGTTGGAGACTTGGAAAATCCAAGTCACTGAGTGGGATCGGCTATATGAATCTTAGAACGCCATTGTGCTCGATCCTGTGTCATGTCCTTCGTTAGATCCAAGTACTCTAAGTCTTTTCTTAGAGTCTCTTCCAAAGTTTTCCTAGGTCTTCCTCTACCCCTTCGGCCCTGAACCTCTGTCCCATAGTCGCATCTTCTAATCGGAGCGTCAGTAGGCCTTCTTTGCACATGTCCAAACCACCGTAACCGATTTTCTCTCATCTTTCCTTCAATTTCGGCTACTCCTACTTTACCCCGGATATCCTCATTCCTAATCTTATCCTTTCTCGTGTGCCCACACATCCAACGAAGCATCCTCATCTCCGCTACACCCATTTTGTGTACGTGTTGATGTTTCACCGCCCAACATTCTGTGCCATACAGCATCGCCGGCCTTATTGCCGTCCTATAAAATTTTCCCTTGAGCTTCAGTGGCATACGGCGGTCACACAACACGCCAGATGCACTCTTCCACTTCATCCATCCAGCTTATATTCTATGGTTGAGATCTCCATCTAATTCTCCGTTCTTTTGCAAGATAGATCCTAGGTAACGAAAACGGTCGCTCTTTGGTATTTCTTGATCTCCGATCCTCACCCCTAACTCGTTTTGGCCTCCATTTGCACTGAACTTGCACTCCATATATTCTGTCTTTGATCGGCTTAGGCGAAGACCTTTAGATTCCAACACTTCTCTCCAAAGGTTAAGCTTTGCATTTACCCCTTCCTGAGTTTCATCTATCAACACTATATCGTCTGCGAAAAGCATACACCAAGGAATATCATCTTGAATATGTCCTGTTAACTCATCCATTACCAACGCAAAAAGGTAAGGACTTAAGGATGAGCCTTGATGTAATCCTACAGTTATGGGAAAGCTTTCAGTTTGTCCTTCATGAGTTCTTACAGCAGTCTTTGCTCCTTCATACATATCCTTTATAGCTTGGATATATGCTACTCGTACTCCTTTCTTCTCTAAAATCCTCCAAAGAATGTCTCTTGGGACCCTATCATACGCTTTTTCCAAATCTATAAAGACCATGTGTAAATCCTTTTTCCCATCTCTATATCTTTCCATCAATCTTCGTAAGAGATAGATTGCCTCCATGGTTGAGCGCCCTGGCATGAACCCGAATTGGTTGTCCGAAACCCGTGTCTCTTGCCTCAATCTATGCTCAATGACTCTCTCCCAGAGCTTCATTGTATGACTCATTAGCTTAATACCCCTATAGTTCATGCAATTTTGTACGTCGCCCTTATTCTTGTAGATAGGCACCAAAGTGCTCGTTCGCCACTCATTTGGCATCTTCTTCGTTTTCAAAATCCTATTGAAAAGGTCAGTGAGCCATGTTATACCTGTCTCTCCCAAAAGTTTCCACACTTCGATTGGTATATCGTCTGGGCCTATTGCTTTTTTATGCTTCATCTTTTTCAAAGCTACAACCACTTCTTCCTTCCGGATTCGACGATAAAAAGAGTAGTTTCTACACTCTTCTGAGTTACTCAACTCCCCTAAAGAAGCACTCATTTCATGTCCTTCATTGAAAAGATTATGAAAATAACCTCTCCATCTGTCTTTAACCGCGTTCTCTGTAGCAAGAACCTTTCCATCCTCATCCTTGATGCACCTCACTTGGTTTAGGTCCCTTGTCTTCTTTTCCCTTGCTCTAGATAGTTTATAGATATCCAACTCTCCTTCTTTGGTATCTAGTCGTTTATACATATCGTCGTAAGCCGCTAACTTAGCTTCTCTGACAGCTTTCTTCGCCTCTTGCTTCGCTTTTCTATACCTTTCACCATTTTCATCGGTCCTCTCCTTGTATAAGGCTTTACAACATTCCTTCTTAGCCTTCACCTTTGTTTGTACCTCCTCATTCCACCACCAAGATTCCTTTTGGTGTGGGGCAAAGCCCTTGGACTCTCCTAATACCTCTTTTGCTACTTTTCGGATACAACTAGCCATGGAATCCCACATTTGGCTAGCTTCCCCCTCTCTATCCCACACACATTGGGTGATTACCTTCTTTTTGAAAATGGCTTGTTTTTCTTCTTTTAGATTCCACCATCTAGTCCTTGGGCACTTCCAAGTCTTGTTCTTTTGTCTTACTCTTTTGATATGTACATCCATCACCAACAAGCGATGTTGATTAGCCACGCTCTCTCCTGGTATAACTTTGCAATCCTTACAAGTTATACGATCCCCTTTCCTCATTAGAAGAAAATCTATTTGTGTTTTTGACGACCCACTCTTGTAGGTGATCACATGTTCTTCTCTCTTCTTAAAGAAGGTGTTGGCTAAGAAGAGATCATATGCCATTGCAAAATCCAAGATAGCTTCCCCATCCTCGTTTCTCTCCCCAAAACCATGACCACCATGAAAACCTCCATAGTTGTCTGTCTCCCTGCCCACGTGTCCATTTAAATCTCCTCCTATAAATAACTTCTCCGTCTGAGCAATTCCTTGCACCAAGTCTCCAAGATCTTCCCAAAATTTCTCCTTCGAACTCGTATCCAACCCTACTTGAGGTGCGTACGCACTAATCACATTGATAAGTTCTTGTCCTATTACAATCTTGATTGCCATGATTCTATCTCCTACCCTCTTGACATCTACAACATCTTGTACCAAGGTCTTGTCCACGATGATGCCAACACCGTTTCTCGTTCTATTTGTGCCCGAATACCAAAGTTTAAACCCTGAGTTTTCTAGATCCTTTGCCTTACTACCAACCCACTTAGTTTCTTGTAGGCACATAATATTTATCCGTCTCCTCACCATAACTTCCACTACTTCCATAGATTTTCCCGTTAAGGTTCCTATATTCCACGTTCCTAAACGCATTTTGCTCTCTTGAACTCTACCCTTTTGTCCTAGCTTCTTCACCCTCCCCCGTCTAATAAGATCAAAGTACTTCTTTTGTGTGTCCCGGGTAAAGTTGATAGGAGCATATGCTCCCAAACAACTTTGAGTGGAGTCGTTCGAAAAGAAGTTTCTATGGCCCCCTTGCTCATTTAACACTGCATCCGGGTGCCGATGGAGATACAGCGACCCTTGCTCACTTATCACTGTGCTCGGGCCACACAGCGCGCCACTTACGGGTGACGCCCTAGCTTTAGCGCGATTTTGTTCTGGATTCATTTTCATAAGGATTCGACGTGATCATGGAGTGCCGGCTGTCGACTACCTGACGCCCTCCCCCTCCTCCTTTATCCGGGCTTGGGACCGGCCATGTAAGACATAGGCGGAGTTTCTGTTACTAATACAAAAAGGAAAAGAATAACATACAAGATGGACAGTTTAACATCACATATGTGTTTAAAGAAGAATAGCGAGAAACCAAAGTTTTCTAGCTAACTCCTAATATCTGGGAAGAGAAATTGTTCATTCTGTTTTAAACATAGCTGTACAGAATAAATCTACCAAATAGATAACCCATGATCCATACACTGGTCCGAGCCAAAGGAACTCCGTACAATCCAAAGTTTATAAACTGTAAATTCAATAGTACAAACCTAAGTTACTTAACTGGCCTTAGGCAGCATGTTTCCAATCTTGTGTCTATCTTCTCATATGATATACATTCTTTCATCATAATTTCCTTAATCAAGTTTATTTACCAAACAGCGTCGACAAATTATGACACAGCATTAAAACAGAGTTGCTTAAAAAACCAATCTAATGGATTCCCCATGTACAATCCAGAAACAACACTCAAAGAATATGGATGTCTAGTACGGGTTGTTTATGAAGATACTTCATAATCACTTGGCATTATTCCTCACTGCACCATATTAAGAAAACCAAGCATTTGCAAAAGGGTTTGTAGCTCAATTAGTTAGGAGCGCATACCCCTGCACTCGAGGTCTTCTGTTCAAATCCCCCTCCACGAATATCACTTGTGCGTATAAACAAAAAAGAAAACCAAGCCTTATTTGCTTCCTATCACTTTGCATTACCCAATTCTAGTTTGTTACTTCATAAACTCCGAGTTGGTAAACGGAACAATGAACTAATTTTTCAAACCCAGAACCAAAATGGAAAATTGCTAACTATTTGTAATACGCAATGCGATCATATGAATTCTAAAGCACAATTACAAAGTTCAAGAAAGCTGAAAGATTCTAACCAGTAGAGCCTTGGTGGTAAAGCCCGGGGCCTTCGACAAACAAGAATCGACGAAGAACGTCCTCCCGATCCAGACCACATAATCTCAGGTAAGGCTCAGCACTCTCCGATTGAACGCAACAGAATTTGATCTTCCTGTACTTGTCCGCTTTGATCACCCACTTCACCCCTGTTTTCAACAACATTTCAGACCAAACCCCAATTTCCCATTTCCGATCAAATTGAAAACCCTAGAAATTCATATCCCTCAAAACGCACAAGAAAAGAGAAAGGGGAAATGGGGTTTCTGAAATACCTCCATGGCAGAGATGGCAGACCCCATCGTATACCACGACGCCTGGCTGAAGGAGAGTGGGTTGCACGATCTTCGCCGCCGCGGAAGCAGTCGGGTTAGAGTAGACGGGCACGTCATCATCTTCATCTTCGCCCAGATCAGCGACGTTGGCGGCAGTGCTCGAAACGACGTCGCGGGGAGACGGTGAGTTGGAAGAAAATAGATATTTTAACGAAGGAGATGGAGAAGAAAGTGAAGCTCTTGCTTTTGTAAGTTTCGGCAGCAATCTGATCAGCCTTGCCGCCGTCATCTTTGGCTCTGGCTTTTTAGGGCTTTTAGCGGCGGCCCCGACTGTCGTTCAAAGTTTGTATTCCCACTCAACTGTGATGATGAATAAGAATAATTGTTTAAAACTAATTTATTCTCTTCTTTTTTTGTGTGAATATATTGTGTTAAAAAAAAAAACTAATTAAAATGATTTGAAAACTTTGAGTTTTAACGATAAAGATAAAATAAAGAGTAAATTAAATACTATATGTTTGACTTTTTTATGTAAAAATATGATTTTTCGTTAAAGTGAGCAGTACCGCAATCTTTTCGTTAAAACCCTTAAAAAAATTGCTTCTATAAATAAAAAAATTTGTTTGGTTCAATTTGAGTGCAACTCGACGGGTTGGACAAGTTGGATGGTAAACACAATCCTAACCTAATTTTAATATTTGGGTTTGGATTTGTCATTATCAACAAAAATGATGAAGCGTAGGAACATCCTGCACAGAAATTTTTTGCCTTTTTCGTTTTTAATGTATAAACCAAAATGTTGTACATACATTCTTTCTTTTGGTTATAATGGAAGAAAACTCGCTTAATTTTAAACCATTTGTCCACCTACCCACCCACCTCACCACTTGAATGATCCTCAAAAATTTATGTAGTATTGATTCCTGCCTCAGTAATTTGGGTTTTGTCTAGTTCAATCTATTAAATAGTCCGACTTTTTAAACAATCTTCACCGTTTGATTTCCTGGAGTCAACTTCGGTTACTGGTTAGCTATCTCCCTCCGAAGCCAAAGCAGCTTCTTTGGACCCATATTTTGCGAACGCGTCAGCGAGCACAGCCTTCTCCTCCGCCTTTAACCTACAGCACAAGAAACAATCTTGATGTAATTTACTAATTTTGTCCTTAAAAGACAAACCAGACTGAAAATTTTCAGTAAACATGCAGCTGAAGCTGATTACCTCTTGGAGGATCCGCCAGTAAGCTGCTTCTTCTTCTTAGGGGAGCTTTCTACTTTCCCTTTCATCAACTGTGCTCTCCTCCCATGTGTCCAGGGAAGAATCATCCAAGTCAGAAGCAGCTTTCTGATCTTCTTCCAATTCAGAAACAGTTAGTTGACGAGCATTATGGTTATCCGATGATTGTTTTATGGCGTCTTCCAGTTCTGGTCCATCAATCTCAACATCAGAGCCCTCATATTCATCAAGGATAGTCTCCTCCGATGTGTCCATGGAACAATTATCCGAGTCCAGAAACAATTAGTGGGAGAGCACTACGGTTATTCGTTGATTGTATTTTATCCAAATTCAGCGGCGGCGTATCTACCAGCTCACATTTTATCTGCTTTTGAATTTGACCAAATGTAACACTCTGCGAAGAAAACATCTCAACGAATCTGCCATGATAGAAAAACCAATCAACTCATATATAACAGAAAACCGGCATTGTAATAAAATTTAGACCACGATGCATACAACCAAGATTCAAAAGTAAATGCTGATATGCATATGCTTGATAGTATTCTCAACTCTCAACATTCATAATTAAAACCGTGCCCTATCTGGTATTTCACAACCACACATATCCACCACATAGCCCGAAAACTTCCGCATCTTGTCAGTCACTACCTTTCTTCATGTTTCTTTTTTTTAAAGAGACGATATTCTAAACTACTATATCCCAATGACGGGATTCAAACTCTATATCTACATTAAAGGGATTCAAACTTGGGTACAATTCAATGGTTGCATTCTCAAATTAGAATTCCATTTCATAAACCCTAAACCCACACATACCTAGTTCTAGTTGCATCGTTCTCCGTCTTGAAATGAACGAAAGCAAAACCCCTACAAATGGGGTCCTTAGTTTTGTTTCCGGAGACCGCAGGGTTTATACTAACCAAACCGGAGACTCCCAACCCGCTACTTCTCCGGGCGTGGACGGCAAGAAAACCGCGATGCGCGTGGTGGGTTTGTCGAAAGAAGCTGGTTTTGAAAATGGCGGTGTGGAGGGAAGCAGTTGAAGAAGATGGTGCGGGAAGACGAAACCCAATCGGGATTTGTGTCGTGGGAATGAGAGGGCGGCAGCGAGAAGGGATTTGGAAGTGCACGGAGGTGGAAACCTGCCGGTGCTTATCATCTTTACCGCTCAGTCCCTTCTTCCTGTTCCTCTTTGCTCTCCCTGCTACTGAGCAAATGGATTAGTTCATCAACCGCTTTGGTATTAGCCACATGTATAATTTAACAAATAAAATTGAGAAAAAATTGCCTCAAGGTTTCGTGGTGTAGTTGGTTATCACGTCAGTCTAACACACTGAAGGTCTCCGGTTCGAACCCGGGCGAAGCCATGAATTTTGAAACTAAATCAATTTTTTTGAGTTTCTTTTGAGGCTGTCTTCAGTTGGGCTGGGTTTAGAGCAAACGAATTATTTATTGGGTTTGGTTGCACTTTTTCATACGGTTCCCAACCAATTGATCCTTTTTTTTCAAGGTTTGTTTTTTTTTTGTTTTTTGACAAACGACATTGTTTGTAGATTAAATTGTTAGTTGATAGAAGGAAGGAGAATTAGTAAAGATCGAATTTGCACCAGAGTACATATGCATCATTACTTTCCTGCACTGTGATAAAACGTCATCTGCAAGCTTGTTAATGTCTAAGACGTTAAGGAAAATATTATTTTCTACCCCTCAGGCCTCGCAGTCTCTACCTTGTTTGGCAATATTTTCTATTCTCAAATTTATTTTTTTGATATGAACATAAGTCGACTCATCGGAGAATCAAAAGGCATTATTTAGTAGCAGTGTTTAAAATATCAGTATCAGTGGAAATATCAATAGGCAAATTTGTGAAAATATCAATGGATATATCGTATATCGATATCAATTGCCTTCGATGGAAATGCTGAAAATTTGCTCAAAAACATGGAAATTTATAATTATCTTTTAGGGAATGTTATATGAAGCCACAACACATGTGTGAATCAAGAATTAGTGATTAGACAATGTGTAAACAATAAGTATGTGATATGTGAGAAGAAAAACTTCCTTACAACAACAAGTAATAAAATAAAGCATTTCACTAGAAAGAATAAATTATAAATAACTTCATTAAAAAATTTGTCATAAAAGCAGCACAAGCTTTATTGAAGTAAGCTAATACCATAAAGAAATAAATTTAAAAAAATAAAGAATGCATAGGCTCATTGATATTTCCTGCAAACTTTTTGCAAATTGTCTACAAACACTAGATATTTCCCGAAAATATAACAAATATCGAGGAAATTGACTGATTTCCGGAAATATCGTGGATATGAGGTGAAGTTCCCCCTCTTTCCATATCATTCCCTGAATTTTTAGATATTTTCATGGAAATATTGAACATATACATGATATTTCAAACACTGTTTAGTACAAACAACACGAGTAAATTGTAGCAATGGTCCCTTAACTTTAATCAAATTGGAACAATGGACCCTCAACTAAAAATTCATTATGCTTGGTCCCTCAACTCATCAAAATGTGTAGCTATGGTCATTTTCGTCAACTTCGTTAGAATTTTGCCAAAATAAGTTATGTTGGAATGACTATTGCTACAATTTGGGTCCCTCAACTCCTCAAAATGTGTAGATATGGTCATTTTTGTCAACTTCGTCAGAATTTTGTGGAAATGAGTTATGTTGGAAGGACCATTGCTACAATTGGGTTAAAGTTGAGGGACCATTGCTCCAATTAGGTTAAAGTTGAAGGACCATTTCTCCAGTTGGATTAAAGTTGAGGGACCAATGGTAATGAATTTTTAGTTAAGGGATCATAGCTGCAAGTTTTGATGAGTTGAGGGACCAACAATAGTAATGAATTTTTAGTTAATGGATCATTGATATAATTTACTCAAACAACACGAAAGTCAACATCAAGCATGAACTTGGCAATAGAAAAAATAGAGCAAGATGCTCCCCCGGGGCTGAGGGTCATGGTTCCACCTTCCATTCCAAACATGTTTACTTGTTGGCATTAGGATTAGGTGAGTGACAGCTTTCCATCGCTCTCCAATCTTTAATTATCACTTGTTTGACGTTTTAGTTGAAACGTATGAATATGATTGATCATCCATATACTAAATATTGATAAATCATAATTAGAAGTCTAGTATTTTTGTTCTTTTCTATATACCAAATTATTAGTTTTTTATTTGAGAAATCAGTTAAAACGATCATAAATCAAATATGTTGTTGAACTGATCAAAATCAAATATAAATGACATATTGGTTGGATATGAATGGCATAGCAGTGAAATGTTGATGACATAACCATCACATATCAACGATATACTGAAAACTAATCGTTTCAAATGAAGCACTACTAGCTCTATAGTTTTTATCTGAAATCGGTAAAAAACGATGAGAAATCAAATTTCTATTGTTGACCTAATCATAATCAAATATAGACTACATATTGGTCGAATATGAATGACATAGAGGTGAAATATTGATGAAAATAACATTCACATATCAATGATGTATTGAAAACTAATCGTTTCAAATGAAGCTAGTTTTGATCTTTCTTATCCAATATCCACCAAGCAAGTTAACAACTAATTAGTTACTATAACACTACTAGCAATTTTCATTATTTAATTGTCTTCTATCAAACATGAGAAGAGTTGTAATCAAGGACAAGCCGGTTTTGTCAGTTGCATGACAAAGATGCAACTTGTGAATCCATTATTTTGGCGTATGGGGCTTTGACCCCATCAACTCAAATATAAATTAAAATAAATCAAGGTAACATAATTAATCTACTACCTAGTTCTAGCCACTTCACAAAGAAGACAGATTGTTAATCATGTTTGTTAATTTTGAGAGTCCTTATGGAATCATTTACTTATTGATACATATTCCCCAAAATCATGATTAGTTGCACTAGATTTTAGAATTAAGCAATGATCAAAATTCTTACAAACCTAGCTAATATTCCAAAACATATGGTTTTACGTAGGTAAGTCTGTTAAGTCAAATGGTTAAAATACTGTGCGCTTTCTTTAGTATCCTAGTAGGTTCATTTTTTTAATTTAGAATAAAATATCATCGGGTGAAAAAAAAGGACCAAAAGGTTCGAAGGGAAGTTTATTATGGGTCCTGTGTTTGAGAGTCTAAAGCTAAAAGCACAGCCACGAAAGGAACTGATACCAGAATTCAAAGGCACTAAAACAAACTCTTTTGATTTTTATTTGATTTGATCTAATTATTTAATTAATTTCAGCATCAATGGAGTCTATTCATCCAAAATCTAGCTTAGTCTTCAATCATTCTAACAAAAAAAAAAAATAAAGGAAAAATAAAGCCCTCTCTCCAATAATCTTTGTCTGAGAGTGGTAGATAATACAAGGCCGAAGCAGATAAAAGGGAGAAAAAAAATCAAAAGCAAAAAAACAGTGCTGAACCCACTTTGTGTTTAATTAACAATTTTAGGACATGTCATGGGGCAGCAGAGTTGGACATACACACAGAGCTAGCAGACTAGCAGTGGTACCTTTGAGGCTGTAACCTTTACCAAGTGCATAGAAGAAATAAGGTACACCAAGAGAACTCATCAGATTTTTTTTTTCTCATCCCAAACACGGCGATTCTTGATAATACTGATTTCATCGGGATGTATCTTCTTCTTTAACACTTGTTACGTAACGCATGTAACAAGCGTTATAGGAACTCATAGTCTTACTTTCAGAGTGAAGTCTTCTGACATTTTGGATCATACAATAAATTTGTATAACTGTTAAGCTGTACGTATAAGAAAAGTATTAAAAGGAAGAAAACAAGGGTTCAATTATTTTGGATAAAAGACAGATGAATTGAGCTGAATTTTTCAGGGAGGGTTGGGCCATGGAAAGTAGGGCTGTGAACTAGATATATACATCTACCTGCTACATATATGGGGCATGCATGCACAGCAGCGAGTTCACAAAAGTCTATAAAACTTCAAGTGGCCACCTAACATTCCGGTCACACACAGTGACCATTTTACAACCAGCTACTTGCTCAGTTCCTTTTTTCCTATATACATACATATATACATATAAGGAAATTAACGTGAAAATGTAAACGACGGTGGTACGTCATGATGATGGGGTTCGTGACTATGGTGATGCATAGTAGGGGGGATAATGTTAGCATTGACATTGGAAAAAGTCGATCGCGCGACATTGCTATTGCAAGTGCAGTACACATCCATGACACTGATGACAGCCAGTCCCCAAGCTTTTTGTTTTTTGTAATTAGCCTAGTCTTTCGAGCAACAAGCTCCGAAAGTTGTTGTACATCAAAGAGGAAAGAAGACAATTTCTGGTTCTATGAACCGGCCTTACAACTTGTAAAATGATCAATGAACCTGTCTGGATTTACAGTTCATTCAAACGTTCTTTAGTCTTTAATATCCATTGAATTTTCGTTATTCATAAATAATGACAGAGACTCATTACAGTCTCTTTTAATCGAAACACCTATATATACAGCTTTGTAGATCGTTTACTCAATCACCTCCACACGACATGTACCATCAAAAGCCAACTTTAATTGCCATTGTCTCCCTTCCAAAGCTTGATGTCGAAACATAGTTGTATGTGTGTATATATGGTTAGGTTCTGAATACACACAGTTTTAACACATATTTTTTTGTAGGGTTCACTCTGCAATGTACTTTAACGATTCGAACAATCTATCTTTTAGGTCTTCCTTAAAAAATCATATTTACAAATTAAATGGCTTATTTGGAAAGTGTTTTTTAATGACTAAAAACGTTTTTATAGATAATATTTTTGAAAATCCTTAGTAAAATGAAATTTAATCTTGGAAAAACACTTAAAAGTGTTTCCTGCAAAAAGCACATAACGGGTGCTTCTTCCAGGAAGCCTTCAAGCGCTTTTGAAATCCAAAAATACTTTTTTTCTGGAAGCGCTTTTAGTCATTTAAAAACACTTCCCAAATGAGCCTAAAATCACTAAAATCTAAAACCATATGATTGTAAAATTAAATTTAATATTTCTTTGTAGAACTATATTCGTCTATTTTCTTTACAGCAAAATAAATGTTTTAATCATTTTTGAATTTGTCCTATTTTTTTCAAAAAAAATACATAACTAAAATATAGTCAATTTGAGTTATTAAAATACATTAAAAAGTTGGTCCTATAAAATAATGTCAAAACATATAACGTTATTCTTGTATCGTAAGTACTAGCCCATATATATATGCACATGTGTGTGTGTCAGTTTGTGTTTCCACACACATATATCGGTGTCATATGAGTCTCAATTAAATGGCCAAAGCAACCACAGTGTTGGATGTGCAGGGAGTCAACTTACCCATTATGTGTAGTTATGGAAAACACAATGCAGTCCAACTACCTGATGAGACTTAATGTCATTTTCGACAGAGTATAGAACAATGCTATGATCGGTTGCTTACTTAATAGTGTTGAATCATAACTCTGAATCATCTTTCACATAGTACTACAATTTAGTAATATTCATTTTCATTTCTTCACTTGCAAGTCAAAAATTTTAAATTTGATTATCGTTAAAGACGAATTGAACCACATTATTGCTAACTCATTATGAGACTAAGTCCGCTCCTTCATTCCTTAACGCAAATAATATCGTTTGTTAAAAAAAAAAAACTTTGAATCATCCCACGCAAATATATACGGTTTGTATGCGCTTGTGTACGATTAACCCTAACGTTCTTAAAATTCAAATGTAGTCCATAAACCTGTATCAAATGTCAGATGTTTTATCTCAACCTTTCACATTAACCCGCAGGGCCAACGTTAGGCTACTTCTTGTTGGTTTTCAACTGGCGGTAGGGTTTCTGGATCTTAAATATTTTGACCGTCAGTACTTCCCAGTTCCCACCTTGATTTGTTGACTAGTCAATAACCACAGAGCTGGGCTGACATGAGATCATATTTAATTGGTTTAGCTGGGACCCGGCCCAACAATTTCATTGCCTGGTTGTTCTCAAATGGCAAGTGACTTCAGAGTTCTGACCGGAGACAAATACGAGCGGACATTATAAATATAAATATTAAATACCTTTATTATTGCTGCGAATGAGCGTACATTTTATACTGTTTGACAAGAGAAAAGTTACAGCGAGTTTTTTAAAGTGTAATTTTTTTTATAAATTTATGTCATTTTATACTTTAATGTTATTTATGTCATATTGTAGAATATTTTGTTAAAAATATAAAGTAACAGATAATTAATAAATAATCCAACTTTTAAAAGTCTCTTAAGCATTTCTCGTTGGACAATATCTTCTGCAGCAGCCTCTCTTGATCTAGACATTTTGTGAATTAAGCCACTAGAATTTTTCACCTTCACACGAATTTGAAATTGTGAATTCGTGAATGGGACGGGGTTGTCATCATCAACATGAAAAAGGTAATTTAATAATTCCACATCTAATTGGAAAATCATTCCCATTATATCATGGCAGTCCGAGAATGGCTACTTTAATTATTGACGTTTTATAATCTATATAGGCTTATTTTTTGTTATGTCATTAAACTCCAACTTAATCTCACCATTTTTTCTTTAAAAAAAATATTGGCAATTTACACGCTGAAATTCAATTTCACAACATTTTATTGAGAATCTGTCAAAATGTGACAGAATGTATTGACATTATAGTGTAATTTAGTATTTGTTGAAATTCGACTGTCAATGGAAGAAAATCGAAGTGAAGGAAGAAGACTCAACGACGAATTTCGGCATGCAGTATGAAGTTGCGAGCATCAGCATTCATGAATTAGAGACTGAATCATTGTTTAATTCGACTGGTAATGGAAGTAAATTGAAGAGAAGGAACAAGACATGATAATTTTACCAAAATACCATTCTCTTATATGCTTGAATAGACGCCACATAAGCAATATTTCTATCACATCATCACATCCGTCACATTTTGAAAGAATAGTCAAAATCTCGGCAAAGTAAAGCAAAAATCGAGTTTCTGAGTGCAAAGTGACTATATATTTTTTTTTCAAAGAAAAAGTGAGATTAATTTGAGGTTCAAGTAACCTACCAAAAAAAAAAGCCATCTATAATATCCTATACCATTGCAACCTTTTACAAGTTCAAAAAGTTAAATCATGATGTCACAGAGAAAGAGAGAGTTTCGTTTTTACTTTTTTTTTTCTTCTTTTTGTGACCTATCAAAACAAAGAAATCCACCTTTCCTATAAAAAAATAATAAAAAAAATCAAAGAAATCCACAATCTTTTCAATGTTACATCTTGCATGCTCTTATGCTCCACTTAAAAGTTACAATTAAACTTTGGGCGCATTCAGTGTTTTACAATAGACTTTACTTGTACAGAACTAAGAATATATTATACATATATAATCGGCACATATAATAATTATTCTTCTCTTGTTATCGTACAAATCAGATTATCCTCTTATCACCTAGTTCTGATTTTAATGGTGTTTCTCTTCCTAAAGTTGAAAAAAATCCCGAGTTAATCCTCCAACGGATGCGGGTGTTGATAGAAGGGAAAAGAATGTATTAATTTGCTGCCAACCAATAACAACCTGATTACTACAAAGAATTGCCCCCTTTTATTACACACAATAATTTCTTACTGTATATAATTTATTAAAAATGGTATATTCGAACTTCAATACAAAGGACAAACACTATTAACAAGGAGTTTACGCATTGAGATCCTTTGGTTTCTTGTATCCCAAGTCTAACTGGTGTGCAGTCTTCTCCTTTTACTGTTTCTTAGTGCCACAGTACCACCTGACCCATTCTCTTTCACTGGGGCAGTATTGCTTCCTTTTCTTTTATCCAAATTATCTCCTTTAATTATTTAATTAGATTAAACGGAAAAGTTAGGCCAATATTAGATAGGGGTGTGCGTATTAGATAGGGGTGTGCTATCCGCACACCCCAAATTATTTCTCACACACCCTTATTAATTTATATCCGTTGATCTTCTTCAATTCATCTGATCCGACGGTCGAAAATTAGAATGCTGTGTGAGAAGTAAAATTGGGTGTGTAGATATCACACCCCTATTAGATACTGTAAAAATGGTAATATATAATTACAGTACCGTACCACAAGGTCCACCAATATACTTCCATGTCCTGTCAATCCTGATCCTCCTCCATACGTGACTAGCTACACGTTCTAGGGCACACTATATAACTAATATATGCAATTGTTGAAGGTTTAAAGGGAGGGGATAAAACAATTTAAAGACAAAAAAAAAAAAAAAAAAAAAAAAAAAAAACGAAAAGTCCAAAAAACTTTAGTTTTAATGAAAAATGATAAATAAATGTGTAGTGAATAGTACCAGAGAAAGGTAAAATGTAGTTTTTCGTTAAAAATGAACAGTACCGGTAGCGTTTCGTTAAAACTCCAAAACTAGGATTCTCTCTCATTCTCTTTCCATCATCTTCCCTCCCTTCCTCTCACATTCTCTATTTTGTCTTTCTCTTTCTATATAAAATTAGTATAAGATGTTGACATGACTTAACAATGACTGTTCAAATACGAGAGAAGAGAAAGGGAGGAGAAAAAAGAGGGGAGAGAATCATACACCGAAGAACCAACCAGTTTGTGATTTTCTATTTTCTAAAAATTAGAATTGTATTTTATTTCTAAATAATAAAAGCATTTGATTGGGGCAGAATGTCTGTCTTCTTCAATCCAATTTTTTTTTTTTTTTACACACGAATTAAAGTAGTTTAAAATACATATCGTTTTGTTAAAAGAAAAAAAAATACTAGAGAATAGACCAGAATTGGCGAAGTGTTGATCTAAAATTGGTTACACACTTCCAACAAACTTCTTGCTTATACTCCATCACTGTCGTCAAAGGAACTACAAAATATTGATTTTGAAATGAAAAATCGCAAACGAAAAAATCTACAATACTTTGAGTAATGAATATTTCTCCACTTAAAGTCTTGAGATTCAATCTAAAGTATAGCTACGAAAGAAAATTGGACCACAATTGAATTTAATCTAAATACTTTAAGTGACAGAGTATTTAATTATCCGGAATATATAGCCATAAGCAATAACGAAATGGGAGGATACCAAAAACTTAATCGGCTATGTTTCGGCTGAGAAATTCCCAAATTTTAGAGGATTGATGCCCAATTAAAAGAGATTATAAAATATTATATGAGATAATATAAAAGCATGTACGAGAGATAACGACCATTTTCGAGTATGAACTTAATCGGCTATGTTTCGGCTGAGAAATTCCCAAATTTTAGAGGATTGATGCCCAATTAAAAGAGATTATAAAATATTATATGAGATAATATAAAAGCATGTACGAGAGATAACGACCCTTTTCAAGTATGAACTTACAATATATCTTGCATGTCTTTGTAATCCATGTATGTACTTTCAATATTTTATACCTAACATTTTGTAGCAATTTGACATCAATATCTTGATACTTGAAAAATCCCTCCCCACAAACAAAATTAATTTTTTTTGACAAAAAATAAAATATTTTAGATTTTATCAACCAATCAAACGGGCCACGCGGCAACATCATAATTTACTTGTGAATTATATATAGCAAGGGTTTCGCACGGGTGACGTGATGAAACTCCAGTTGCCATCACGCACTCTTTACGTAATTATAATATTTTCCTCCATAAACAGAACCACACATAATTCCCGGGAAAATCACATCACTATTTGTTTTTCCTTTTTCCTACTCTCGAAATTTCACGAAAACGAAAAATAAAGAAATAAAAATAAATACAAAAACTTCATATTTATATCCATCGAAACTGATAGAGTCTCCAAATCAAAATCTCAAGTTTACTCATCTTCCTTACTCTCTCTCTCTCTCTCTCTCTCTCTCTCTCTCTCTCACTCTCACACACACACACACACACACACACACACACAATCTCTCCACAGAGACAAGCATTCCGGCGACTTCTCGGATCAATCTCCGACGACGATAAGTGATGGGGAACCAATGACTCAAGCGATCAGGGACGACGGCGATCATCATCATCGTCATCATCATCATGTCGACTGTATGGAGCTCGGACTGTTTTTCGGACCTCTTGTGCGCGGAAAACTCCGGAATACTGTCCGGAGAGTCGCCGGAATGCTCGTCGGACGTGGAATCTCCGGCGTGTAGCGAAGAATCCATCGCCGGATTCATCGAAGGGGAGCGCCACTTCGTCCCCGGTTTCGATTACTTGTCTCGCTTCCACTCTCAGTCGCTCGACGTCACCGCCAGAGCCGACTCCGTTGCATGGATTCTCAAGGTAAAACGTCAAACGATTTATTTAATCGGCGGCTAACTTTAATATAATTAATGTAGACCATTGTGAACGAACTGATCGTCGCACATCCTTTTCTCCTCCGTTTTCTATTTCTGACATTTACATGGAATTAACTTAATCAAATTCGATTCAAGTCAAATGGATAGTGTAAAAATCAGTTCTCTTGAAACGCATGCGCGTGAGAGCTTTAGAGCTATTATCTATAGTGTCTCTTGCATTGCTAGCGTCAGGCGAAGACGCTGTTTATCAGCCGCCGGATCTATCTGTAAATTGCTTTTCAGTTTCGGACGAATACCGGCGGCTCAATTGGATTACTTCCCTTGTAATATCAGTTAATCAATATTACGTTCTGTATGCAGGTCCAAAGTTACTATGGGTTTCAACCACTGACGGCGTATCTCTCCGTTAACTACTTGGATCGGTTCTTATACTCCCACCGCCTGCCGGTAAATTTAATCTTCATTAGCGATTAAGCTGAATAATATTTAAGATTATATCCTAATTATTGGTGAAAGACGTAATTACTTTATTGACTATTCTAAGTACGTATAGACTTTTCAAACGTACGTAAAATTAATCGAACAAAACAAAAAGTTCACTGTACAATGTGGACAGTAGGTGATTCGTTGTACGTACTGTTCCATTACAATTTCGAGAGATTTTTTCACTATAACCAGTACCTCGTATGTTACATATAACCAGTACCTCGTATGTTACATCATGTATCACTAAACAAATGATGAGATATATGTGCTAAAAAATTAATAACTTAAAAAATAAAATTTAATATCATTCCTATTAAAACACATGATGTACTACTTGTGTTCCCGTCACAACTAAAAATTTCTCTACGATCCTCTAAACTAAACTCCAAATTTTTTATTAGGTTAATCTGACTTTATAATTACTACAGTATTAAAGTACAATGATACTAATTATTACATGTCCTTTTAATATTAACTTTGTTATTTTTTCTCTGACACGTGCTAATACGTCTAGCATTGTGTATCGAGTGCAAACCAACAAATTACACAGGAATCTTAATTAATTAAGTCCATATGATGACGATAGTACTTTTTCTAATAATACGCGTTTTGTATGTTTATTGTTTGATCAGCAAGCAAATGGGTGGCCGATGCAACTTTTAAGTGTTGCTTGCTTGTCCTTAGCTGCTAAGATGGAGGAACCTCTGGTTCCTTCGCTGTTGGATCTTCAGGTATTAATTATTATACGTAATCAACCCTAATTTTTTCTTAATCTAGACTTATTGATTTTAATGTGTTTTTTTTGTTGGAATATTGATTTAATGTTTAGTTATGGCAATAATATTATAAAACAGCTAGCATGTCACTATAATGTAAGATGTACACGTGTCATAGGTGGAAGGTGCCAAGTTTATATTCGAACCCAGAACAGTCCGCAGGATGGAGCTTCTGGTGCTGAGCGTTTTGGATTGGAGGCTACGATCCATAACACCCTTCTGCTTCATCGCTTTCTTTGCATGCAAGCTCGATCCAACGGCAACTTTCATTGGCTTTCTCATTTCACGCGCCACGGATATCATCTTATCCAATATCCAGGGTACGTACTGTACGTAATATTTACATGCAGATTTGTATATCTATACGTAATACAGTTGTGTAGGTGTGCGTACGTATATGCATTGTGATAACTTGTAGCTGTTATTCTTGACTTTTGTTGTTAATGAATTCATAATTATGTCGATCCGTAGAATCTAGCTTTCTTGAATATTGGCCATCATGCATTGCTGCGGCAGCAATACTCTCTGCAGCCGATGAAATCCCAAATCTGTCACTTGAAAACCCTGAACATGCCGAATCATGGTGTGATGGACTAAGCAAAGTAAGTACACATTATGATTGCTTTGCAACATGATATTTTAAATTATTCTAATCTACATGTTTACTTTAATTTGCAAATTCCGAAATATATCCATTTTCTAATTAATTTGCAGGAGAAAATCATCGGATGCTATCGATTAATGCAAGATCTAGTGGTTGGAAATAGTCGGAATAAAAAGTCATCACCCAATGTGCTACCACTCCAACTCCGAGTTACGGTTCGGGGTAGAATGAGGTCGAGTTCGGACTCATCGTCCTCGTCATCGATCTCATTATCTTCGCCATCGTCATCATCACCGATATCATATAAAAGGAGGAAACTAAATAACTGCTTGTGGGTAGATGATGACAAAGGAAACTCCGAGTAAGGGGATATGGGAATTATAAATAAAAGGGAAATGAAAATGGTGGTCCAAAAGTTGTCTAGAAACCTCATATTTTTAGGAGGGGTTTTGGGATTAAAAATACCTGATCGTGGGGTTTTGTGTAGATTATAGTATATATAATGTCTGTATGTATAAGAGTTTGGTGAGTTTTGGAGATATTTTATTATTTTATTTGTTGTTTTTGTTGGTGGGCATTGCCATTATTCATTATATAATGGCTTTGCCGATTCCCAAGGGAGGGGGATTTGTTTTAGTAAAGAGATATGATTTATAAAAATAGTGGAGTCATGGAAGCGTGAATGAAGTGGGATTGAATTCAAAGGCCTCATTGAAGATGGTGGGACATGAAAACAAGGAAAGAAAAGAAAGGGTTGGCAAAATTAGGGATCCAGCTTTGAAGTTTGAGCAGTTTTTGCTGAATGAGACCAATATGGAGTCAAATGAAATTGGAATACAAGAATCTATGCTTTTGTGAGCGCTACGACGCAGTTTGAGAACAAAGATAATATGATTCGTGTGCCGTTGTTTAAGTTTTTCTCCTCATCTAGGTTGATTATTGCTTCTGACTCCTCAACTGTGTGCGTTTTTTGACGGGAAAACCAAATGAACGGGTGGAGGTGAAGACTGAATACGATCGGTGGCTTCACCCATTTTGGACTTTTGAGTGGTGTGTGTGCTCTCCCACACTGCTTTGGTGGCAGAGTGCGTGGCGCACACCTGTCTATGTGTGCATTTTTGGCGGGAAATTGCCTGTTTTATTGGCCTTGAGTGGGCCTATAACCATACTGATGAACTCTGGTGTTCACACGGGTGGTGCATGGTCACTCGTGTCTACACCTTTTTTATTTCTCTTCATTTATTTGATTTTTTTATTTAAAGAAAAAAAAATCACGAGGGGGAGAAACCTCCTTAGTATTGTCCTAAAAAAATACAAAGGTCTTTGGGGCCTTTTCATGTGTGCTGTATTTGATTCATCATCAATAAAATATCATCAATACTTCTTTCGTATCTCTCTAGCTATCTCTCTGGCACATCATTGACAATACACAATTTGCAGCTTGGTGCTTTATGTTTATTTTCTGTGTGGAAGTTTGTGAGTGATTTTAGCTCCTCTGCAAAGTGAGACCACATTTGGTCCCGCGATCAATAAAGACCGTTCATTCATCGAGCGTGACTGTTCATATTAAGAGAATTTGATTTCACGTCCTCACATATATGAACCCCTCTCGTGACCAACGATTAGAAAATCTGATGAATCATTGTGAGCAAGTCACGTGATGGATGTTGTTCACTCAAATGAAAAAATCTGTTGTGTCACTTTGAGTAAGTCACATGATAGATGTTTAGTGGAGAAATCTCTAGTTGTATGCACAAACATATATATACATATGTATATCTTTGATATCAGAGCAAGTTATCTCATGACCGGCCCATGGCTGTTCTAATATCTCTACCAGATATCAGACAACTCTGCCTGATATGCAGTGATATTTCACCTTCACAATTGTATTTTATTGATGATCAGCTAAACAAGTAGGGTTTCAGTTCGTTAATATGAAAATTAACAAGGTGGGGTGTATACTGTGGTGGGCGCTAGGCTGAGATGAGATGATATGGTGGGAAAAAGCCAAGGCCTTGAAAAGGTGCTTTTAATTAAGTACTTACAGCTTCTCACTACAAATAGAAAAAGGCCAACTAAGAGCATGTCATTTAGTCACAGATCCCCGACATGGGGTATATTATTTTTGCATGTAGTAGCATTATATATTATGGCCCCTTATGTACATATGGCTTGTAAAAGGTAACCATATGCATTTAAAGCAACTGCATGCATAGTCATGCAATCTTATCATCAACTTCTCGATTAATTTTCCAGGTGGCAATATGCAAACCGATCGAGTATCCATCATCTCTCAAATCTTCCTACATCACTTTTATTTTTCTTAGTTTTACTCACACACACAAGGGCCGAAACTTACTAAGGCCAGAAAGGCACGTGCCCCCCAGTTTTTGGCCAGTGAAAAAATGGTATGAGCAAGTAAATCGCAATTATTTTTCGTCAAGACGAATAATAATCAACTCACTATCATCATCAACTCTATTTCTCATTCCTCATTTAGAACTACCAAAAGGCGGGTTTAATATATATATTGTTTAGTTGTATAGTTTATTCTGGTAGCTAAAGAAAAAGAATTATCTCTCGTATGTCTAATAAATTTGACCTCCTAGCCCTATACGTATATAACTTATTTATTTGTTCACGTACAATATTGACCCTAAAATATACTTAAAATGGCTAAGCACACAATGGGTATGAATTGGTCAAGTGCTCGACAAAATGCCTCACTTAAAATTTTAAAAAATTGACACTGCACTCTTTTTAAAATTTCACGAAGACTTGCATCTGTCATTGCTTAGTTGTGCTCGCATAAACATTATTTAAAGCTTCGCCCTTGCACAGACACATCTAAATTATGTCAATATGGCTGTTTAAATGGACCACCATGAAATAAAACAACCAACGTAGTGATAATTGTTGGAAAGAAAGTACATTTTCTCCAATTCCTCTTGGATGGTTGCCTTTTAGGGTATAATAATGCCATCATCCATCGAGGACATTGAGAAAAAGCATCCATGCTACCGTATTATTAAATTTAGGGTTTCTACAGTGTATTCAGGTTTTACTTTGTTTGAGAAAGTTGAAAGTTTAAATTTGATGAACAAGTGTTGAACAAATAAATTAAATTCTGAGTTAAGAAAAACATAGGTTTAGATAATTTATTCACATTGATGAAGCTTAGCTAGTTAATTACTTGCTGCTTTACAAAAGGATTTAATTAAGTTTGTTTCGACAATGTGGATCCCTTGATCGATCCATGCTGTCGGAATCCACTTTCTAATTTAATTAAATGAATCTAATTAATCAATTCATAATTAATTATGAATGGAACTTGCTAATTAATCAATTCATGCAACATGGAATTGCCTCATTAGGGCCAGCTAGCTAGGGTTTTTTTTTTTGGTGGGAGCCATGAAGATTAATTTTGGACCACACGGATCCGTCACCAAATGCCAATTCGGATCCATATTCTTCTTCTTCCCCCACCAAAAAGGTCACCCATTAGACAAAATGCAGGTCCGCGGGTTTGGTGATCAACAACTGATAAACCTAATTTATTCACAATTAGCCCACCTCCTAGACCTATGCATGAAAAGTGACAAAAAAAACTTAACTTTAATTAAAACATAAATCTGACGGGAAATAGGACAAATCGTGGAGCGCAATGACATTGCTATCAAACAATTTTAACCACACAAAATAAATACAGATGGCTTATCTTTATCCAAGATCATATACTTTTATTTTTCCACAACAGCAGCCATAGATGGTGCTGTTTACACCAGTAGATACAAATATATCATATGCTTTTTATAGTGCCCTAACTCATATGAGCTTTGAGCAATAGGGTTTTTCAGGGTCCCTTGAGTATAATTCGATGGCAGTATATCGAACCCACGATGGTGACGTGACGCCTTCTCATTGGAGATAAAAAGGTGAAAACGTTTTGTTTTGTTTTGTTTTCTTTATACACTTTGGTTTTTTTAATAGAAATAGGAAGGTGGTGGTGTGGTGCCTCTGTGAATTTGGATTTTGTAGGCAATTTCTTTCCAACATTATTTATCCCTCCCATCATGATCAAGGCCAAGCAGTAAAGTGTGGGGATGATTAACATGTTGCTATCATTCACCTATTATATACCACGCATATGTTGAAATTTAGATGTGGTAATTGACAATCATGCATCAACTGTTGAATTTTTGAGAAACTTGAGATTACTGTAGACCATAGATCAATGAGCTAGAGATCACATGGGTACAACTCAAATAATTAGAGTAACTAGTGGCAAATGATTATTACTTTTTCCCAAGTACAAATCAAGTTTTAAGATTCATGCTATTAAATTCGATCGATCACTCATTTTGAGAATGAAAATATTTGACCTGTCACTTAAACTGTAAGCGATTATATCAATATATAGCCATGTAATTTGTTTATCTTGAATTGTATATGAGGGAATGGAATTGCAAGGGCCCAACCCTCTTATTTTTCAGTGGTGAAAACTTGTCCGCATGCTTCTTTTTCTCTAAACAAAATGGGATTTTAAAGTGAGGAATCCTAAGTATGAACCCTAAAGCCAAAATTTCTTTTTCTCTCTTAGTGCTCAAAAGTAAGAGGTTTGGAGGTGTAGGGAGCAGAATCTTGCTCTTTAGCTACTCTTTTTCTTGCGGAATTTTCAACTTTTTGAGGCCAATGACAAAGATAGAGGACCCTAAATATTCATCCTTTAAAGGTCATCTTTCGTTGTAAAAACCATATGCTCGTGGGGTTTCTGCAAAAGTCAGGCCCCTTAGACTAAAGGGTTCAAAAGCTAGAATGATGCTGAATATTTCAGATATCAGGTTTTGATTTTATGCTGAATGCAAGACACCACCATTCTCAAGTCCTTGAAATACTATCATTGTCCCCATCCCCCATACATGTAAGAGAATTAAATCAATTAAAAGAAAAGATTGTTCAAATTAAAATAGAAAATTGGGAAATCAGACAAAATTGCTGAAATGATAAGTTTTTTAGTATATCAGTATGTTATCGATATTTGATCGATAAGTCATCAATATGTCATTGGTCAGAATTGAAATTTGATTTTGGTAATCTAAGCCAATTTTTCAAGAAAATTTGATCGAAGACCCCTCCAACACCTGTAAAATTCATGTTGTGTCTCTTCAAAATGATCTTCCAGCTCAATCGAACAGATGACATGCAGATATATGTAAAAGTGGTATCTGTATGGGGAGGCCTAGTGCATGTGTTTGGCTTTATTTTTACAACTTGATCAAATCAAAATTGGAGAGGACTCTTTGGATGCCACGAAAAGAAGTTGAAAGGGGTAGGAGCTGATGTACGATGGCCGGTTGGCTATTATCGAGGGAGCGTGTATGTCTGATATTTTTCTTCTTTCTTTTGCTTTTTTGATAGTGCCTGGAGCTGGACCTCCATTTTCAAGAGTGGAGACAAAAGGGTCGTCTGTTTAATCATCAATATACATTAAACAGCCATCATCTCTTCGTTTAGATCATATCATGTATATGCATCTTATTAATTATATATGTACACATAACAGAACACATTTTTGTTTTCTTGTCATAATTTGATCAAAAGCAAACAAAATGTCTTTTGCTATAGTTGAAATTAACGAGCATGTACTGAGGCATGATTGTCTCAAAACCTTATCAACAATGCATGTTAACAGTATGACAATTTAAAGTGTCGTACTAAGTGATAAAAGAAAGTTATCGCACATATGAGGCTAAACAACTCACTAGACAAGTAGATTGCACAAAAGATTTGTTGAAGCCATGGTTGTGTCAAAACCCTAATCAACGATGCATGTTAACATTCTAACGTGTCATATATATTATGTGCCAAAATGAACTTATCAGGCTAATTAACAAATCACTAGACAAGTAGATTGCATAAAAATACATTGAACGATCGTCTCAATACCCTAATCAACGATGTGTGTAAACAATCTAACAATTTCACGTGTCATATATAGTGTGACAAAAGAAACTTATCATACATATGAGACTAATTAATAAATCACTAGACAAGTAAATTGCATAAAAAATACTTAACCAAGTACGAATGGAAAATGTGACTTGAGTTTAGTAAGTAGTGTGCCTTAGCCGAAAAGGATGTTAGCCGAAAGCTTCTGCTCAGACTGCATTAAAAGAATAACCAGGACACAGACAAGATTAGAACATTGCCTAATTATGTTTAGGTGTAGAACACCAACTGTGAAAGGTTGTGGTCGTTGAAAATTTTTAGGGGTAAAGGCATAGATCCCTTTTATCTTGGGTGCAAATTGAAATATATACCCCTCATGGTTAACGACAATTAAAACTAGAATTCAAATATTTCCTGTTTTAATTTCGTTTTAGTTTCTTTATCCTCATGAACATGTTCTAGCTACTTCTTAAGTGGCATGGCAGTTCTCCTCTCTGTCTTTGCATGTGGGAATATGTTACAGAAATAAAAAGAAAAAGGGTGAATGCATATAAACAATTGATTCTAGTGCATTCCACTTCATTAACCCATGACGGAAAGAAGAAACAAAAAAATCTTTAAAGCGAAACGTCAAGAGCATGATGGAAGATTTGTATCTCAACCTTATTAAGAATTCACTCGAAATTTTGTATTCAACTTTTCCTTATCAAAATATTGATTTTCGAAAAGAATCATAAAAAATGAGGGAAAAAAAACATAATGTATAGGATTTGGAATTGGATGTGAACTTATCCATAGACCAACAATCGCTAGGTGGATGCTTTTGTTTAGCAGAAAGCTTCCTCCAGAATGTTTGATTTATTAATGCAAATTAAGTTGAAAAGAAAGTTCACATTGCTTGAGGATGAACGTGTTTAATTGTAGGCACAATTTTTAATGAGCATTAGGGATTAATACGAGGCACTTCTCTCTATGTTAATTGCCTTTTCCCATTTGACCGTCTCCTCCCAACGCGGTAGTAAACTAATAATTTAGAACTTTTGTGGTTTAAGCAAAGTACAATAACATACAGGATCCAAAACTTTATTATTTTAAAGGTAAAAAACTTTGTTATTTTCATTTTATTTTAAGTTTTTTGAGTTTCCTTTTGTATCCAAAACTTCTCTCACTTTACCACTTATTTTGTACGCACAATAACACATCTTTTCTTTGGTTTTATTTCCCTAAAAAAAATTCGTCTTTGCTACTGTCATGTGGAAAGACTTGTGTAGTTGGCCCGGACTACGTCATTGATAGAGTAATCCTAAACAAAGCATGGAATATTAAAGTGGGGCTTATTCTCAATACGAAGAAAGTTGAGATTTACTATAAAATCAATTGGTAATGTAGAGAGTAGTTTAACGTACTTATAAATCCATGCAAGGTTCATTCTCAACATGCCCCTCACATGTGGCGAATTTTCAACTCAAACACTTGAGCAACACAAATGAGATGGCATGGAGTGCATGTAATCATTGAGCTTCAAACGTGAGACAACCCGCTCTAATACTGAGATTCCACCATAAAACGAATTAGTAATATGAGGAATAACTCAACTTACATAAAGGCCCATAAGATCTGAAACCCAATCCTAAGCCAGCGATCTTAAAATGCTGGCCCATTACAATTCTACGACAAAGCCAACCGGCCCAATTCAAATAATATTGCAGTGGTTTTGATTTCGTTAGAATCATATCCGCCATTCTGAATGTCGTTGTGTACTCCTTAAACAATGGCGCTCCACAAACCCTGTGGCTGTGGCCCTCTCGTTTCGAGCCCAGCACTTACTCCTCCCTCCAAAACCCCAATGTCCACCGTTATTCATATTCTTCGTCCGCCACTAAAACCCATATTCAGAAACTCCGCCGTAAAGCCGCCGAGAGCCACGGTGGCGACGCCCCAGAAGTATGTTTATCCTGACCCAATTCCCCAGTTCGCAGAATCTGTAAGTATGCTTGAGAATTTATGCCTTTTTTGTGGAGTTGATCTGAATGCATGTTTATGTTGTGTTATTAGCTCGACTTGTTTGTTGCAGGAGACTCAGAAGTTCAGGGCAGAGCTTTCCAGGAGGTTAGTTAAGGAGAAGGAGACTTTTGGGCATGACCTCCATAGTGTGGTAGACGTCTGTGCAGAGGTTTGTTATTCATATATCTAATGGGTTTTCTTTTCCCGTTTTCTGTGGTGAACAGTTGACTGATAAAAATGATAACATTAGTCGTGTAATTTGAGGGAGTTGTGTCCTAACGTAACAAAACCATATGCCGCCATGTTAGCTTCTAGGCTCATAGTTATGAATTTGAGGGTAGCTAATAGAATGCCATTGTTTCACCAATTTGGAGTTGCAAATGATTGATGCACCCGCTCTCGTAGCTCAAGTAGATAAGAGTATTCATCCTACAACTAAAGACCCGAGTTCGAAATTTTGGATCCCTTACCCAATTTTGCTTGTATAATAAAAAGGTTGATGAACAATGAATATGTACATGAGTTTATGAGCAGTAGCTGGCCCATCCAGTACAAGAAATAGGCCTTGGTTGTGAACTTCTGGTGCACTCAAAACTCTCTAGGGCAAAATTACTGGGCTTGGACTTCAGATTCCGGCCTATTGTAGTGAGGAGTTAAGAGAGAGAATATAATTATGATATGGTAATGAGAACATTCGGATTCTGCATCATAGAGCAAGCGGGTTCTTTTCTTCATGTTTGGTTTACATTTATTATTCTGGACTTCCTGGTGGCCGGTGGAGACATAGATTTTGATTACCTATTTGACATGTGGTCCTAGCATTCATGGCATCTGTGGTCTGGTGATCTGCGTGTTGGATTTGATTTCTGACTCACTTATGGATAGGTCTAGTCACCTAATTTTTCCAACCCACTGGTACTATGTGATTTGTGAAGATTGGAAAAACTGTCTACTTTTATTACACAAGTAACGTACTAACGTGTATAATTATATACAAATATGAACAAGGACCTGTAATCTGAAACTGACCCTTCATTCTAAGAGGAGTGCATTTTTTCGGTCACCACATAACCTGGCGTATTGATTGTCGTTAGTGTGATTTAACGGCAATCAATGTGGTGGGGAAAAATGTTTCCTTCGAAGTGTGTATGGCAACAATGTAATGAACAAAGTATGAAATAGAATTGGTTATCAGACGAGCCCTATTTTTGAAGTTGTGATGTCTTTTGGAACGATGGTTTTATTGGCACCGAAAATATTGATCTGGAATCCCCCTCTCCCCCTTTTAATTTCAAATTCAAGCCGTGCGCGGCTGGAGGGGGAAAGGGATGAGGGATTCCTCTTCAAATTTTAATTTTTTTTCCCAATTGTATGATAAAAGAGTTTTGCCTGGGGGCCTAAGGAGTTGTAACTTTTATGGTGTAAGCCAACCCTTTTATGTGAATCGGATGTTTCCTTTCTTTTCTAATTTCTATGGCGTGTGAGTGAGCCAGTGAGGCTATGAGTTTTGCCTGACTTGTAAAACAGTACAATAATTGAGCCTTTGGACAAAAATCTGACCTCACTCCCCTGTACTATTTTCCAGACAGCTTCCATCAAATAGTTCTTTCCATCTTTGCACGTTAACCTTCTGGCAAATGTTGTCTTATTCCTACCTACAATTTCAATATGTGGTGCATTAAAACTCGGGTGCAGAGGATAGAACACACTCGTTTGATACTATTTGAATCACTCAGAATTCAATTAACTAATTTAACCTCTTGTTTCAAACCAGATATTCAGTGAATTCTTGCACAGGGAGTATGGAGGACCCGGGACATTGTTGGTAGAGCCTTTCACTGATATGTTGGTTGCTCTGAAGGAGAAGGAATTACCTGGAGCACCTTTGGCTGCAAGAACATCTCTGTTATGGGCTCAAAGCTACCTCGATCGAGACTGGGAAACTTGGAACTCGAAAACACCGAAATGATGTATCATTTTTGTAATCCACACAAATTTAACTTTTGGTTTTGTATTTCTCCAGATCATTTATATTTCAAACACAAAAAAATGGGGAAGAGACCCATTGGCTACCAGGAAACTCACACTTCTAATACAATGTCAGATTCAGCGCTTTTTTTCTGTGTGTTGCTATACAGATGGATTATTGCTTTCAACATGGGATCCATTTTTGCACTCTATTGTCTACTCTGCATTCTGTTCGCTATCGAAGTTTGGAAACCGCTGATCAGTTTACGCCCTCGGAGATGCTCTGCAACGAGGGGCGCCAAGACTTGGACCTCAGTGCGGCAGCAGCAGCAGCGGCAGCAGCGGCAGCATTCGCTGATGATGTCCTTGATCGGTGCCTTTCGCGTTTTGAAGCCTGAATTACCACACAGCTAAGCATTAGTATTACAGACCGATAACAGAAGTTTGTCGATACAAACAGATGAGAAGGGTTGTTCAACTTCTACATACATGCTTGTTATTCTCCTTCTCATCAGATTTCACTTCTGCTGCTGCCTCTTCGCAACCCGAATTCTCCTTCCCTTGCCCAGTTCGCAACTTCTCGAGCAATTCGAGCTGCTGTTTCTTCTTTTTCGCCTTCAAAACCTTCTTAACCTCTACAAATACCACCCAAAAAAAAACACAAACATCAACACACAGAAACTTTCAAAACCCGACAACAACCCGACAACAACCTCAAAAAACATGAACACAAAGACCATACCTTGAGCAGTAACCAGCCGGTAGGCATGGCCGAGAGCGAGAGTTTCGTTTGGCCGAAGAAGCTTGACGCGAGTGAAGCGCACCGCTTTGCCGTGCTCTTCCTCGTGATTCTCTGCTACTTGTTCGTGATCTTGTTCGGAAACCGGCAACGGAATGATGAGGGAAACGTAGTGACCGGGGTTCAACCTCATCACCTCACTCGCACTTATAGGCCAATACATCCTCTCTAGCTTCCCACTCGGATGCTGTATCACCAGAGCTGCTGCATCAATGGCTTGACAGTTCCCCATCTCTCTCTCTAGACCCTCTCTCTCTCCAGAAACTTACGAAAGAAGACGACGAAGATAGAGAGATAAGGAGGAAGAAGAAGAAATAGAAGAAGAAATAGAAGAGGAAGAAGAAGGAAGTCACTTTCTGTACAGCTCTCCTCCCATAAGTTCACAACCCACAAACCCAAAGATATAAGCAAAGGTTTACCATGTTTCCCCGTCTCTCTCTCACTTCCCCAACCAACTCATGCTGCGTGCTTTAGTTTAAAACCTAATTGACACTGAAACATGTCCAAGCAACGAGAGATTTTTCAATGATCGGCACACGAGATGGTATACCACATATCACTATATAAATAGTGGGATATATGTGTTAAAAAGTTAATAACTTAAAAAATAAAATTTTCAACCACTTACATAAAAACAAGTAGTGTACTACTCGTGTTCCCGTTACAATATAAAATTTCTCCCAAGCAACAATGCCGATTATTTTAATTAGAACTAATAGTGATTATGAGCTTAGTAGCAAGGGGGCACCGGCTTGGTGATTACGAAGCGAGTTTACTGCCACGTGGAGAGATGTTATATGGTAGTGGTTTGGAAGGACACGCTCGGGGGTATCGACGGGGTCAAGGTTTAGGGACTTAGGAAAAACCGAAGCTACTAATTAATGTGAGAAAAGTATTATGTGACCAAGGCGGCAGATGGGGCAGGGCGTGCGTGTGCTAAGATTCTTTTGCTTTGAGTATGGACAGTCGACTACGACATCCCATCACACACTGTCTTGGTGAGGTTCTAACTTTGTGTTTTGTTGCCAAGAAAATGGGAGGAAAGATAGATTCAGGAATGTGAAAAATTCAGAGCGATCGGAGCTCTTTATACACGTTGCGTCCACTGCTAATCATGCATGATTTATTTTCTGTAATTAACTTTTGAAATTCTGTATGAGGAGGGTAGTACTCATTCAACATGGGGGCTGCTAGCTATGCGTATAAAGCAACCCACTAATGTGTGTTTAGTGCGGGAAATATTATTAAGCACTATGCACAACTTTTCGTACAAGCTTCAGTGTCCAACGCAATTTTGAGTAGGATTGGATCAAAGTGATACCTAAAAATACTTAATTAGATGTGTGAGCGTTCATACTGGCAATTTTCATTTTATTTATCAAATTATCTACTTGCTCGTCTTTATTTTTTGTTCTATTTCTAAAATTATATTCTCACAATTAGAATTACGAAAATCTAGGTGATTATTTTCATATCACGTTGCATGATGATGATACCTAAAGATAAAAATTTGGGTAAAGTAACCTCATTAGTCGAATGATCAGACATTTTCACAAAGAAATAAATTCGGTTGTATTCATGTAATAATAGACGCCATACAAATACATATTTTAATATTGTAATCGACTGTTCAAACTGTCCTACTAAATATTTTCACTACTTAAAACATAAAAATAGTCGTAAGTTTTCGTTTATAATTCAAAATATGTAACCCACTTTCTAATTTGACTTCTAATGGTTTGGTCATGGTTACTATTCCAAAGAATGAGAACTTGGGTCGTAGACATGCATGTACAACAAAAACAATCGTTTCAACCCCCTAATAAACTTATAATTCTTTGTATTAAGGATTAAGATGAAAATATCACATCTTACACACAGAAAAAGATGATTACTGAAGTCGACTGCCATATCAAATCATGTTTAAAATTTTGGGAGCAAATTCTGACACGAGACATAACAAATTTACAATTGTTGTCACATAGTCGATTTGGAACCCTAAATCAGCTACACAAGCCAAACGTAAAATTTGACCGAATGAAGAACGAAAATTGTACAATTTTCTGGTCTGTATATTAAAAATATTTATCCTTGGATAATGAGCAAAAATCCTGACCAAGTTAAGAGACAAGTGGTAATCTTTCTGACAGTCTTTGACAATTAATGTAAATCTGGTTTAATTAAGCTATATAAACATGAGATTAATAAACATCCCTTTTGGCTAATGTCAGTATGTGTATGCCATGCGAGGTGTTGGGAGATTTTTTATTTTTGCTCAAATATTATATGAAAAAAGGACTATTTCTTGTTCAATGTAGGAGTTGACACCCAATTCATTTAAATACAAAATGGCCTTAACTTCTTATGGCGTTGGTTGTGACAGTCATTAATTTTTAATAATTGGTTTTTATTAAATTATAAATCCCTTCACTTCTTATAATCTTGGACGGCTTTAAATATAAGAAGTGGATGGGTTTCAAATTTTTCAATAATAATTAATAATATTGATGTTCATAGATTGCAGTTTGTGGGGGCGGCAAGGCAAAGATTAGGTCCTGAATGTCTGTTCCTCCTTTCGTTGGCCCTTAAACATTCTTGAAAGACTAATGTTATTCATACCATGTTTTTATATCACATTTCTATATTATTTTGGGTGGCATCTGATGTGGACAGCCACATCATTTGAAAAATTTGCAAAACCCAAGGAAATGAAGAAGAAAGACTTCTCGTATACCACAATCATTATTTAATTAACTAGTTTTTCTTAATTATTAGTTTATTAAATAATGAACTAAATTTAAAAATCTGATTCATTCAAATGATATGGTTGTTCGCATCAAATGCCACCTAAGGTGGTATGAAAATATGGTACAAAAATATGGTATGAGTAACATTACTCTTTTTGAAATCATGAACTTAAAAATGTTGTCTAGTATTAAGGAATACATTTTTATATCTAATTAAAGTTTAAACCTTTGTCTACAACCAGTGGATTCTGACAGGGTCTTGTGTAATTGGTGTAGGGTTTTGTTCATCTTGTTCTTTTCTTCTTGTTATTTACAAATGGGTTTCAATGTGTCTTTCTCCACATTCTTCCCCCCACCATAATACTAAACACAAACTATCCATTCTAACTAAATTTTTAAATTTATGCTCTTTAAACAATGGATCGAATCGGAGTGTCAAAGATCCAAACGACATTAGGGTAACAAAAAAGGACAATTAAGTAAAGAAGAGGAACTGTAACTGATGTCACTTGGTTTCCGTTTTTGTTCATGCATCAAGATCATCTTCGATCGAATACGGAGTCAGTACAATTTTTACGGAGGAACTATAATTAATTGTATTTTAATTAGGAAAAGCTTATGATTGAAGGTACATCCTCTCTGATGCATAGATTTTTCAGCGTGCCCGATACACAATTTGATACACTAAGTATCGTAATACAAGTGATTATACAGCGACATTTGGTATACCGAATCGTTTTCTTAACATTCTGAAACATTTATCTCTAACGAGCCTAATCCTCAACGGCTTCTCTTTCACGGAGATAGCAGAGCGAGAAAAAAAAATTTAAATAAAAAAAAAGGCCCCAACCCCCTCCCCCTGCCCCCGGCTCCTATTTTGGGATGGGGTCAGTTGCAACTCCCCTTACTTGCCAATTTCAACTACTTCTTTCTCATCTCATCTGAGCTTGTTTTAGTTCTAGGCTTTTAAGCTCTTCTCTTCCTCAGATGTTCTTCACATCGTCAATCATCCACCGCCAACCTCTACTACTAGGCCCATCGGGTGCTTCTCTTCCTTGGCACACTTTAGTGTTAGGAAGTTATTAATAGAAAGAGTTGAGATTTCATCATAAAATTAATTCGTAATATGGAAAGTAACTCAACTTACTTATAAGTCCATGCAAGGTCCCTCCTCTGATTAATATGTGATTCATTCTCAACACGGTCTTTTACGTGTGACGAATTTTTCAAGTTTAACACATGAACAACACAATGGGTGACGTGGAGGTCGTGTGGCTGTTTGGCTTCACACACAGGACATCTTGCTCTAATACCATGAAGAAAGTTGAGGTTTCACCATAAAATCAATTGGCAATATAGGACTAGCCCAACTTACTTAGTACTGGTTTGGTACTAAGGTGTTTTTATACAAAATGGGTATAAAAAAAAGCTGAGCTCAAAAAAGTGTTTGGTAAACACTTAAAAACAGCTTATCTTTCACAGTTTTGGGGGAAAAAATGCTGAAAACGTGAAACAGCAAAAATGAGCTTATTCTCACATCACGGCAGAAACATTTTTTTTCAAAGCATAGCAATACCAAATCAACCCTTATAAGCCTATGAAAAGTCCCTCCTCCAATCAATGTAGGATTCATTTTCAATAGTTAAAATGCTATTAGCACTATTTGGTAGGATGATAAGAGCAGTTATTGCGCGGGTGACTCGCTCACCCCCATTTTTTGTTCATTCAATTTGTTCATGGGTTCTTCTTGGTCGTGGTGGTGGATTTGCGATGGCAAAGCAGCTGGTGTGGTGGAGGCAGCAGTCTTTCAGATATCAGGATTTTTGTAATTTGCTCTGTTTGGACCTGTCTGTTGTATTTTCTTTTCAAAATATGCTTGTATTTAGATTGCCTTTTGAATTTTCCATATCTTGTACTAGCTATTTTAATTAACGAAAGTTATCTAGTTTGAAAAAAAAAAAAAGAACTTGGGAATTTTGTGGCAAAAGCACTGTACGGCACACTGTTCATTGACGATCACGTAGGGAAGCATGTGAATGCTATTTAAGGACCATGGGAAAGGTCTTTTCTTCCTGGGTGCCCTTCAGTTCAAAGGTCAACATTGAGGGCTAGTCATGCACTTGCATGTTGTTGGTGGCACGCTTGCTTGACCGATGGTCAACATGCTCAATTTCGCCTTGTCGATCCGCCCAAGTCCCCTTGATATACAAAAATGGAAGCATAGCAACCTGTTTCTGGCGATCGATCGTTAAGGGACCTTATAGCATGGACGTATGAGCAAAAAGATCACCAAATCAACATCGATTGTTCAACGATCAACCCTAGTCGACTAGCAACCTACCGATCACCATGAAGTGAAGAGCTACTCCATGGATTGATGTACGGTTGCCCTCCACGTAAGAAATATAACGCTTATTCTTTCCCTAATTGCATCCCAATGACGTTCAAAGACACACATCGACACCACAACATTTCACTATTTGCCTTAACAATGTAATCTCATCTTACTTAGCCAAACACTTTTAAAATTTTCTAATTATATTTGACTAACTCAAGCTTCGGAGTGTATTTAGTATATCAGCTTTCATGACGTTATAAGTGGTAACGAAATTTACAATAAAATCTTAGAATAAGATGCTTTTATCTACATAATCCAAACTTGAGTGCTTGTTTGTCATATGTTCTCCTAGGACTCTTGAAGAACACATTATTAAAAGCATATGATATAATAATCAATCATCCTATATTCTCTACTCCTTTAATGGTCTAATCTAGTAGTGTAGCATCTAATGTTCTCCTATACTAATCAATCATCCTATATTCTCTTCTCCTTTAATGGTCCAATCTAGTAGTGTAGCATCTAATTGTTCTCAACTAGACCGTGTAAGTGCAGCATCATTGCACTCCACTTAGTGGATCTGGGGTTTATTTAGAACTACTTTTAAAATAGTTGAAATCGTTTTTTGTAAAAAAAATTTTTGAACTAATATTTAATAGCAATGCAAGTGAATTATAGAAAAACACTTGAAGTGTTTTCTACAAAAAGCACATAACTGGTGTTTCTTGCAGACTTTAAAATGCTTTTAGAACCCATAAACATTTTCTTTAAAAACTATTTCAATCATTTTAAAGACATTTTCAAACGAGCCCTTAAACTTATATTTATTTACTAGTTTAACTTATTTAATTTCTTAGTGGATATAACTTTAACTCCGAAACGATAATAAATCTTAATAGCAACGAGGACCGGAGGATGAGATTATTTTTTTTCTTCCAAAGGTGGCCATATATATCAAGCCAATAATTATTAAAGATGCAGCAATATTGTTAATTAAGCACTAAGCTTTTATTTTGATATGTTCGAATCAGATCAGTATTATCATTTTTACAACTTTAATTCTAAAATCATAAGGGTTCTTTAGATATAGGTCTATACAACTCGTAATTTTTAGATTAAAACCCACCTATCTTTAAACATCCAATATAAACCCAAAATTCAAATATGTTGCCACATTAGAAATTAAATGACCTAATACTTCATATAATTTACAACATATGCCACAACCCTTCTAACGTTTTCTCACACACAACCCTCCAATTTTGGCTTCAATCATGCCCACATAATATGGGCATTAAATTCTAATTACTCCTCTTGACGTTTTTTAGCCACTTATAATTATATGTATTTGAAATAAAGTAATATTTTTATATTTTGTAGGTACACCATTACATATATCTATTCGTCACATTATTATTATACTGTGTAACATAATTTACCTATATTTATATGTAATATATAGGTAAATTAATGTTGTAGGTAAATTAATTTGCATGTATTAGTACATATGTTAGGCTTGGATAAAAAAAAGTACACATGTTAGACACATTTTATTGTTACCATATGTATGTCTGTGTAAAGTAATTTACCTATATCTATATGTAAAATATAGGTAATTAACTTTGAATAAAATAACATTTCTATATGTTGTAGATAAATTATTTTACATGTATTAATATATATAAGGCACATTTTATTATTATTATTATTATTATTATTATATGTGCGTGTAAAATAATTTGCCTATATTTATATGTAAAATATTATTATTATATATGTGTGTAAAATAATTTACCTATATAAATATGTAAATTAAATAACTTTGAGGCAAATAACATTTATTTATGTTGTACGTAAATTATTCTCCATATGTTAGCACAACTATTAGGCACATTTACAGATTCCCCACATATTTGTTAAATTACATCATATATATTATGAATAGTAATGCTTATTTCTCTTTTCAATAATCATTAATCCACCTTTTAATCCGTATACAATTAATTATATAGGTCAAAAATGTAATTAAGGGTATATTAGGCATTAAAAAAATGTACAATGGTGAAGTCAAACATAGTTAATGAATTTGCTTGTGTGGAGCCTAGTCAATGGGTTTTAATCAAGTAAAAAAAATATGTCGGGTTTTATGTAATGAAAATTGAGTTTTAGGGGCTAAAGCCATATTTTCAGAAATCATAATTGGTCAACAATGGTTGATCGACTCAAGAAGTTTTTAAATCTGTAAATATCAACACGCATGACCAGTGGCAGTTAGTTTAGCAGCATTCAGATTTTACTTACTGAAAGAGGTCTCAATGTTCGACCACCTTCCCTTTTTTCCTTCTTTATGTCACACTCTCAAGAATAATTGGATAAATATGGATATAAACATATATATGTTCTCTTGAGACTTATCAGAAACAGTCTTGCTGCATGCATCTTTTGTTGATGTTTACACTTTTATCCTTATTTTCTTTCAAACTTTATGATTTATGAGTGCAAATGGTTCCTTTCCTTGGTATAAATCTGCATGTCAGAAAGAACAGTTGAGATCAAATTGAATTATTTGATTAGGCAGAAAGATACCATCCATGGTGTTGAGAAACTAGAAATTGACACAACCATTTTGTGGTGGCCAGCTTGTCACCCTTTTGATTCTTTTGCTTAAATCACATCAACACCTGGGGCTGCCCTAGTTTTTGGAGACATATTATGAACATAACAGGCTGATTCCTTCCCTTAACAGGAACAACCTCCTCATCCGTTCTTCCTAAAAATCTTGGTGACTTTTTCTTCTTTCTTTGTATACATGCCTTTTTTGAAGTAAATAAAGCAGGAAAATTTGATTAGTGTAGTCTGATGATCTCGAGGAATGATTTTAACTTATACTGATTCACTTGTCTTTTTTAAGAGTGATATGACAAAACACATAATTAGATTGTTTATATGTAATTTTTCTCATTTTAAGGAAAACAACGTCCATTTGGTTTGTTTTTACAAAATGGGTTTGTCTACCCTGCTAAGCTTATTCTACAGAGGTATGTACATGGTAGTGTAAGCTCAAAGCCCAATATACAACTGGGATTTCTTAGTTCTTTTACTTCATGAATGTAACGAAGATTATTACAGTTTATATTTCGGCTCGTGGGAGATTAGATCTAACATATAATTGAAAATATGTAGTGTGACGAGAGGTGTGGCTAGAGAGAAATTCTAAAATATAATTGAAAATATGTGTGACTCGTGAGATATTCTATCATTCTAACATATAATAGAAAATATGTGACGGTGTGACGGCCAAGAATATGTATAGGAAGAGCGAGGTGGCCAAGAATCTCCCCCAACTTACCAGGGCTCATGACCGAGCTGTTAGAGATATGACGTATCCAAAGAGGTTTGCGCAGGAGAGGTTGTCGGCATGACCAACGCGGCAAATGCTGGAGGCCCCCATTGAGTGTGTAGTGTCCCAGTCCCTTATTTTTCTGTCTAATTTGCCCTAAATAATGGTGGAATGGAACTAAAATCCAGGACTCCTTGTTCCTTTTTAAAAGGGTGGTGATATCCACTTTATCTTTTTTTTACCTTCATCCTCTTATGATCATCAAATCAAATGAACCGCAGAAGACTCAAGAACAAAAATTAATAAGAAATTTATGAAAAATAAAAAAATATGTGTAAATAGAACCGTCCTCTTAAAATTTCAAAGTTGTTTATAGTTTATGAAAGTTTCTGTAAGGTCCTTCTTGTTGATGGTGGTAGGAGCCATGTGGCATTGCCATGTCCATATGGGTAAGTCCTGAATTTTTGAGTTTTTGTTTTGTTCAATTAAGTATTTAAAAGCTGATGAAATAAATGAAGTCCTTAAAAGGGAATTTCTTTTTATGTTTTCTTACAAGAAGATACATAACTATTTTTACACTGTCTTGACTAACTGATCTATGTCGCTATAAACCCTAAGGCCAAATACAAGCCCATGTTACTTCTTTACGTCCACACAGTTCAGTCAGAGTCTGGATGAGACTGCCAGAAGGCGTAGGACAAAGATTTTCATATATATGATATGTTGTGTCCTTCCTTAGAGTAAACAGAAGAAAAGGAGGGAAAACAAGATTCATGTTCTAGTTTGGTACAGACAATGAGATCATGCCGGAGCATCTGAGACAGTTTCAATATCATCACACTGAGGGGAAAAACTTGTTGAGGTTGAAAGGCAGGGAGTAGAATTCCTCGCTTCTTGTATCTGTCTTGAAAGATCGGAATCTATCCCACCAATGCATGCCGCGATCTTTCCTTGTAGCGCTGTCCTTGCGGTGTAGCGTGATGTCCAAGAATACTGCCAAGAAACCGGCCACAAATGGTTCGGACGAGAAAGGAACGTTGATCATATCATTGAACTGCAAAAAAACATGGGGAAAAATGAATCACTAGTCACTTGCATGAGGCATGGGACTCGAACAAGAAAAGATAGTAATTTTAAGGAGTTTAGAGGAAGACAGGAATGGTTTTGTTCCGTACCCATCTTGCTCCGGTGTGCACGGGGCCGTAGCCTCTAATGAGGGTGTATTCGTTGAAATATTGTGGAATCGACAAGCCCATGTAAATAGAGAAGCCTAAGATAAATTTCGTCCGAAAACTGTTGAGGTTGCAAAATTGAAGCAAGGTAAGACCTGCAGAACCTGCTCATGCAAAATTATGGAGAAATACATTAAGTGACCATCCCACCAAGGTCTACTATCAGAAGCGGATTCATCAGTTGGCAACGCATACCGACATAAGCGAAGAAAAAGCAATACAATGCTGCAATGATGGGTGCTGGAATTGAGGCAAAGACAGCTCCAAATTTTCCTGAAAACCAACGATTGTTTAGCACATATATAAGCAGAAATATAATGCAGGAATTGTAAGTCACTTACCAAGTATGGAAAAGAAGATCATGAAACAGGCTGAAATTTGAACCACCCTTCGGCTACCAACCCGTGTCAATGCTAACAAACCAGCATTTTCACTGGAGACAAGTTCAACAACAGTTTTCATGCCAATTGGGAAGATAGTCAGGTAAACTACTGCTAAAAGTTATTTCTAGATATGTACGGGTGCAAAAGAAGCTTACACAGATACTGAAGCTCCATTCCCAGTGCCGAATATACCACAGAAAAGAATTCCGACTCCCTAAACTCAAAATAACGTTATAAAGAATAAATATGTTTGCTAAGTTTATAAAGAATAATCTTGGAGTTCTAAGTATGAAACATGAAATCATATGTGATTACCTGCCAACCAACACCGCGGCTTAAAACAGAAGGTGGCAGCGGAGTTGCACTTGCATACCTTGACACAGCAATAAAGGCACCGGTGGACTGTTCAACCATAAAATTTACATTACGATAAGCAAATCAAAAGGAATGATACATCAATTCGATCTTCCAAATATTAACATATCGACAATAACTACTGGGAAGTTATAAAAATCTTAGTAATGAGAACAAGAATAGAGGTATGCAAACCTCTACAAGAGCAACAAATGAAACAGCCATCATTGCAAAAGCTTCTCCAGCATCGAATGTGGGAGCTCCCCATTGAAAGGGATATGGAATCCTTATCCTGAGAAAGTGTTGAACAATCAGCATCGAAAATGCATAATGACGTAGTATAAAGCATTATAAGTTATGAGAACGAAGCACCACAAGGGAATTACCATGGAGCAGCACCTATGATACCAGCACGATCAGTTCGACAGGTTAATTGAGTTCTGGGTCCTGTGTTCTTATAGGCCCCACCCACAGTAAGCAGATGAGCATAAATCCACACAATGACCACCGAAAATAGAACAGCAAAGCGATCAAAGACATGCGTCTCACTGCGCAACAAATGAGGGATGTACTGGAAAAATTCACTAGATTAATACACTTCCATATGAATATTTCAACTGAGGTGATCCACAGTTGATGTTGTTTACCAAGAAATAAGGAAAAAAAATATCAAATGATCGAAGCGTACCTGTGAAAATATCAGTAGCATGATCAGTTGCGGTAGCCCAATCTCCACACACTTCGCAAACTACACATCCAAATCCAAAGTTAATAACCTAGTAAAGTTAAAAAGAAGGGTGGGAAAGCAAATAAACGTTTTAACAGGTAATCTTGTAACCAACAAAGGAAAATGTAAACGCATACCACAGGAAAACCAAACTCGTATAGCCCAAATCCTGACAAAGCGACCAAAGGAACAGCAGAAAGTGGACTTAGGAACCTGGACAAGTAGAAACAATTGATAATTAATCGACAACACATGTTTAATAGGCTTAGCGAATCATAAAACAAAAATGAAATTTAAATCGCAACCCATATCATGATGAATGTTTCACTAAATTGTAAAGTAACTTGGTGTTTGCAATGAAAACGCAAACATTGAAAGAGATGCAATCAACATAGGTGCTCACTAATGAACATATTAAAAACACCCCGAAGAAAATATTAGCCAGGCCAAAATACCACAACGCAACTAAAAAGAATTTATTAACACTATTAATATGGCAGAGTCTCAACAAACCTCGCCACATTGCGCCAAAGACCGCTGAAGCCAACTACAATCTGCAGAGTTGAGGCAACAATAAGTGCACCCTGGGTTCCACGCATTATCTTCTCAAATTTCTGGATATCCATCATAGAACATGTCAGACGCTGTTATGTTGTCATAAAGGACAATAGTAATTGAAAAGCACTAGTGAGATTCCAATGGAACAACCTCCTGGGGGTTCACAATGTCACTATACCGACCAGCCAAGATAATCGAAATGGTTGTTGGCACATAGGTATAGGATGCTCCAATCACTGCAGGTAAACGAGTCCCAAAGAATGTTTGAAGCAGTGTGTTTAATCCAGCAACAAAGAGTATAGTCTGAATCATTTTTGCTTTCTCCCCCTATAAGGATGGTGAAATTAGTTAGACACCTAAGAGTCATGATCCGGGAACAGATCAGCGTATCAGAGCGAAGAATGATCGAGAATGGTTGATTGCTACTATCATTGTAAAAGCCTTACGCTTCCTCCTCCCATCTGAGGAACGAGAGAGGTGGGAATCAGAACCGTCGTGCCAAGCATCACCAAGTAATGTTGGAAACCAAGTAGGATGGCTTCAGCTGCATTGAGAAATAATTCCACAATCACACACAATAATCACATCGGTATACAAATGCTGGTTATAGTATAAATAAATAAATAAGTAAAAACCGATGAAGGTGAAAGAACTTTCATTTTCTCCAAAAGTGTCCCAACAAATAGAACATAAGCATACATACAAAAGCAGAAACCTAACAGAGATTCATATAACTCAACGAGGGAATACTAACGCGAAAATGATCATCACCATTAGCGCCACATAACAAAGTATCTGTTGGAACTTGTGAGTGGGACTCAGTCCCACATCGCCCAAACAGATTGTTAAAGTCCTCTTTATAAGTGGTTTAACTCACTTATAGTTTAAAATGAATTAAGTTAAAGCTATGGACATTGAGTTTTATAAATGGAGGTTCGGATTGACAAAAACACAAGTTTAATTTTTTTCGTTTTTAATTTTTGGATTCAGTTTTTCCAAAAGGATAAAACTAAGTGAATAGTTACGTCCGTTTTGTAATTGATAAGGACAAACGGTTGCGTTTGTTCAAGTTAAGCCATTATATATATGGCAGTCCGCTTAGAAACGAAATACACATCAATTCAATCGCTCCTTTTTGTTCCTTACAGAGAACAACACTACCAATTCGTCAAGAATCCAAGTTCGTGTGTAAGAACTTGGATTAGATAGTTGTATCCTGCAAGATAGACGTCATTTGAACTACTGCACTGGTGTAGGGACGTATTTCTGTCTTAGGAGATTGCTCTGCAAGCCTCTATCTTTCGAAAACAAGTCAGTGTGTTTTTTGTGATTTGTTATTCAAATTCATTAAATTGTTCATATTGTAAGATATATCGTATATTTGTGAAATTTCTATTCAAGATAAACTGTGTAATTGTTATATATTATACACTTGACATTTGATTGTTCTAACAGTATCAACGAAATAAAACGACTCCAAATTGGCAGAGCAAATACTTATAAAGAGAAAATGTCAACAATGTGGAAAGAGAATTATGCACTCACGCCAAGGAGGAGGACTGGTAATGCAGTAGTAAACGTTAGGCAGCTGATCTTTGACCAGATGAGGCTGTAGCTCCTCCTGTTTCGGTGGCGGTGCATGTCCACCTCCTGCCATTTTTCTCTCCTGTTTCCTTCTCCTCTCTACAAGACATCCAGAAAGTTCAGTTAATTATCGGTTTATCACTCAGCATGCCAACCAAAATTCCAGAAAAAAATAAAAATAAAAAACCAAATTCTCAAAGCACCAAAAACCAACTTGAATCCCACTGAAATAAACACTTACCAAGACTGAAAATTTACAAAAAAAATAAAAAAGGAAAACAATGATTATTACTACAAGAGGAAGAAAAAATAAAAAGATTATTACTTTTTGAAGAACTAAATCGAAAATTCAGAAGGCAAGTTCTTGTATTGAGAAGAACTCCAAAACTGTGGTCTCAGAAATTCTGCTGCTCAAGCTAAAGGAGGAAGAGAGACACTGATGAAAGGTGGCATGAGAGAGAGAGATTTACAACCCAAAAGAGTCCCACTTGGACTCCAAGAAAACATTAAAGTGGTGTGAAGAAGTGGAGAAAAGCAAAAGCAGGAGAGAAATTGAGAGCCTTCCCCCTTCAAAAAATAAAAACACTTCTCTGTCCCAAAACGAATCTCTTCAATTGCATAATCTCTAACTTTTGTAACGTCGGTCGTCTTTCTTTTTCCTCAAATACGTAAGAATGAAGCTTTGTGTAAAAGCAGCTTCTCCACCGTCACCTTTACTGTTCTTTACTGCCATTAAAGCTCTTTGGGAAGTAAAAGAAATTCCCTTTTTTTTTCTTTTTCTTTTCTAATTTCGTTGGTAAAAGAAGTTTCTTTTTTTTGCAGAGTATGCAGATTACAATATTGAAATTTGCAGAGAAGAGAAGCGAGGTCAAATTTTTTATTTTCCATACCTTAGTTTTTTGCAGGAGCTTCTCAGAGTGATGAATGATCAGGAACTTTCAGTCCCTTTGTTTTTCAAGTATTTGTCAAACTGTATAGACAGATCGAAGTCTCCTTCGATTTGTCTCTAAGTGTACTTTTGATTCAGGGCTTTTGCATACATGACACTTGGACAGTCAAGTTCTGAGCTGTCCGTAGAGAGACAGTGCCACCATGTTTTTCTCTCACGTATAAACTCCAACGCAAAATTTGCTTTCACAAAATCTTTTATCGTAGCGTGTACAAGAATCTACATGTCATTCGATTATTTGAACACCAAAATGGTTAATCCAAACCAATTACGAGAAGTTAGAAAACACGAAAACACGAAAATGCATAATACTTATGAAATATTATCACTTGATATCTCGATCGAATGCAAGTTTGATGATCTTTTCTGATGATAAAAAATACAAATTTGTAAATAAAACTACTTTTGTACATGAGTTAGTACATATTAAGTTCACATTGGATCCAAGTTCTAATTAGACTTAGGTTCACCTGATGAACATTTTAGACTTTTGCATTCCTGATTCCATCTCGTTGTATTTATCTCTCATCACGTGATGAGTAAGAAATTAAAACCACAAGACAAATTCTTCCTCCATAGTCCTTATGATATGAGAAACTATGTTTAACGTATCAACTTTGGGACCAAGTGGGCCACGGATTGTTGATGGTTTTGGTTGAAGGATGACCAAGTTTTTAAGAACAAGATGCCAAAGAAAATGCTCCATTAGCGACCCTAATAAGCCTATAGGATGTCGTGGTTATCCCTAACTTTTGTTCGCGGAGTTTGCATGGGAATATATCCAGAATTCCAAACCATTGAACAGTTCCACTTAGATATAATTAAATTATTTCATGATGTGAAGCTTCCCATAATTTCCACTGGATAAAAAGATTGAAATTGTCTTTTATTAAGTTTAGATCTAGCTCGTGTCAATTCATGAATTGATGAGGAGTAGTAGCACTCCAAAAAGCTGTTTTTCTGTTTCTGCACACTCGTTTATTTGATACACGAATACAATGAAATAAAATATGAATAATCTTATTCACAAAATGAGTCACCAAAGTACAAAATTACACAAAAAGCACAATTACACATAAACAAAACAGATTGTTCAACTGTTTTAGTTTCAGGTACATCCTCACAAAATCTGTAGTTATCTAATCTCTCAACCAAAACCGAGAACGCCAAGTGGAATGCAGAAACATTAATCCGTATGAGCCTTCTTCTCGATACTTGACTTACTAAGCACGAGAGCGCCAACGACAATGAGCAGGGCACCTGCAAACCACTGTCAACAAGCCTTTCCATCAGATATGCAAATGAAATATGTCAAGCAAGGCTAAAGCCACATTTTCTCAATGTTCGTACTATGAACAATTATATGCAGGTGTAAAAACAATGTACAAGCAGCCGCAATTCTACGGCCTCTCCCAACAGAGAAATGAAATATTTGGTGAAGAAACTCCGTCGTCTATCACCATTCTGTGATTTTACCAGATAAGAAACACTAGCAGCCATATAACCCATGGCGCATTCAATTGTTTTATTTGAAAAGAACCAGTTGTTTTCGATTTCTTCGTTTACTGAAATAAATTTCGGTATCATTTGATCAATGACCACAGAGTTACAGGCCTACTAGTGAAGGCCAAACATTTCCCACCACTTTTCTGGCCCAAACACATACTACTAGGTGGCTTGTTTACTTACATGGCATGAGTACTGGAGTTATTCTGATTCGTCCCCACGTCAAGAAAAACATGGGTATTAGAATTATTCAAATTACCGACTTCTCCCTTTTATTTACTAACACGTGAAATAAAAGAAAATTGTGTATTAGTCCATAATCTAATACTTGAAAATCATAAATCATATCAAATACGACATGACTAATAGATCTCGTCATTTTCATGATCAACGACTTCTCCTTTTCAAATAAGTAAACATGTGGCATATGACAACAATGTCATCCATTCATTTTTTTTTTTTCATTTGCTCCACACATTTGTATTCAGTGAATGCATTACACAAGAAACTTGGCAAGAGTTAATAATTTTGAGCATTTTAGTCACGAAAACAAAGGATGAGTCTTGACGCAAAGAAAATGTTGTTTTCAAGTTATGGAAACAATCTATTTGCAAATAAGGGTAAGATTGCGTAGATAGACGTTGCTCATAAAGGTGTAGGCTTGGGGTCACCTTTTTTTAGTCAAGAAGTAAATGACTTAAACTTCATTAAGTTAACACAAAACGGAACAGAGACAAAGAATTTCCTTCTCAGATACGGGTTCTTGAAACAAAAAGTATCCAGCCAGACCAGAAGTGAGGAAGTTGGTAGCAAAGTTCGTCGCTGTAGCTTGCAGAGACGACAGATTTTTTAAGCTTTGCACAAAGCACCCCCACATTGTCACGTTGAATAATATCACGAAACAGTACTTTACAATCTGTGAAAATCCCCAAAAATTAATCACCTGAATTACTAAATCAAGAGATTCTAGGGGTTTTGAAGATGTAATCCAACGGTCTTAAATTCGTGAAATTGAATATCCGAAAGGCACCTGATTAGTGATGAGCTTCGCCGAAACGGCGGCGGAAGCGGCGCAGAGCCCGGCAGAGACTGCCCACGCGTAGCCCTTCTTGCTAGCCTCCATCGAACCCCCAAAGCTTCCAATTTTTCAAAGGAAGAAGGAATTGGGTCGAGATGATTTGAGTATGAACTGGGAACGATGTCGTTTTGCCTTCTAGTTATACAACTCGGCCGAGTTTTTCCTAGTCACGACTCGTTCACAAATCCAAGGAATATGGTTATATACAATTAGTATTATGAAATTAGGGGCTAGATTGGAAATGTATTTCTAATAAATGAAAGTGTTTTTAAATTAAATATTTTTGAATTTGAAAAGCACTTAAAATATTATTGGGATGTCATTAAGAATAGCGTGTTGCGCGTGGAAATTTCTTTTTTGACATGATAACATGCAAATTGGCATTTCATTGATCCTTGGTAGGCCTGAGGTCATTTACAAGTTATATTGTAGGTCTGTCAACAGAAGTTATCAGCTTCCAAGTGAGCATGTCGACTGATGTCAATACTCAATAACTTTTGACCGAGCATGATGACATATGCTAACATATGGCGAGTGAGCCTAACGAAAGAGCCCATAGCAATGCATACAAAGGTATGGGGCTAGCAGCTATTCTTATCAATGCCTACAAAGGTAACTCGTCGATCAGTTATAGAGCAACTTTCAAGAGCATTTTAGATTTTCAAACGGCAACACCCAACTCATCCGTAAGGAATTCTAAGCGGAACGAGCTGACCTACCTTGTTTCAAAATGGATTTGCCCCTGAGTGCAAACCAAAATATGCCTCAGTATTCTTTTTTGTTTTGGTAAACTAGAAAAAAAAATTGAGTAAAATTGGAGTTCTTCCCACATTTAACGGAGGGGTTCCACCCAGCACCAACCACATTGATCAGTGATAGTAACTACTGGAGCCACCGAGCTATATAATTGCTGTTCTGCACAGGTTTTAAATTCTGCAGGCCCGTATATAATTGAAAGGATTCTGAAAAGCTACATTCCCACAGTTAGTGCATTGGTCCCACTCAAGTCATGAATGAGGGACCAGGATTCTCTTCTGAGCTAAGGATAAGGATCCTCCTCATCAATTGGTGCGGGCCATTGGATGAAAATCAAACGGCTACAAACAGGAGGGTCCCTTTAAAGTTATAATAATTGTAGCCGTTGGATTTTCATCCAACGGCCCACATCCCTTGATGAGGAGGATCCTCATCCTTAGCTCAGGAGAGGATCCTTGTCCATGAACGAGGGTATCCAATGCGCTACACGCAATTGATAGAAGGGAGATTCTCCCATGCAATCCATACTTAATTTTACCGGTATCATTGTACTCAATTAAAAAAATAGGCATCTTTATTAAAGAAAAAGACTCGTCACGTATTCGAAAGAGGCACTAATCGTTCAAAATTAACAATCAACATTTTCTACTCGGCTGCACCATTTTCTAATTACCAATCTGTCCACATACAGTGCATCGTTCCATTGTTCCATTGACGATAGTCATTGACATTAGTTGAATATGATAAATTGTTAAAAACTCTTATTAAGGGGAGATGAAAGATTTGAAACTATTAAAATAATTTAGAAGAGTGCAGTTTCAAACCCAGAACGCATGGGCAGAAATCACACCCTATCCACTTGTGTGCAGAACTTGCAAAATAAACTCTTTGCAAGTACATAAAAACGCACTGGCGCCAAAAAATGTTCGATGGAAATTAATACAACTTTATTCATTAGATTAATTACAGCTTGTAATCTTTGGTAAGAAAAATCAAATACAAATTGGAAATTGCCACATAGTCCTAATTCTTTAAAATGACACAGAATTAATCAAACTGTTTGCTTTTGTAGTTTGATCTGTCTATGAACATTTTTATTTTTTCAACTCACAATTAATCTTCTTTTTTTCAAATAAAATACAAAGGAAGAGGAAACATAGTATACAAATTTAAATACCTTCATTTTATCACATAATTTGGACCCAGATGGCAGCACTTGGAATTTTTTGATGAACCACATACAGAAGATAATATCCTGAAGGTGCAAGATTACCGGAAGCCGGCGTAGTCACCTGAACTTGGTAGGCCGTTGTTCCTACCTTTTTAACGTTCTCCGCCGCAAGAACTAGCAGCCTCTGATTCATTGAGAACGAATGTGAATTAAATGAGGGCGCCACCATCGACACTGACACTGATTTTGTTGCTAGGTTTCCCTTCACCGAAAACTGAATGGATAGTTTCTTTCCGTAGTTGATCTTAGCTTGTGATATGGGCGCAACAATTTGCGGACGCAAGTTATTGTATTTAGCGTCCAAATAATCAGGACTAAATGCCTCTAATCGCAATTCAGTTGGGAAAAGCACGTTGGTGAACTCGTATTTGTCATGAGGGTTACTACCTCCAACTAGTACCCTACCATCGCGTAACAATATCGCGGTGGAATGGTACATCCGCGGTATGGTGGTAGGGTTTTGTTGTTCAAACCGTGATCCAATTGCGTTGTCAGGTCGGTACACAACCGGGTTGAGAACCGGATTGCGCCCTATTTCCCAACCTGCAGCTCCTGATGATGCACCGTTGATGAGTAGAACAGTGCCATCTGGAAGCAATAACATGTCACCCATGACTCTAGCTTGAGGCATAGTCTCCATAACCCACTGGGGTTTCGGGTTGTTTATTTTGATCCGAGCGCACGTGTTTAGAGCTTCCACAAAAGTACCCTGATTTGCCTTGACAAAAGACCCCTTTGGAGCTCCGCCGCAAACCAAAACCTCAGCCTCAACAGACGGAGCCGCCAAGTTTTTTAACGGCAGCAACACGGCTGAACCTGTGCTAGGGAAACACCTTGGGTCGCCGCCCGGTATTTGTGGATAGGTTTTGACGACATTGTTCTTTGCATAATCGAATAGAATAGCTCGATTATTCGCAAAGATAAATAAATTCCCATCCACGTTGAGGAAAACAAAAGGGTAAAGATTGTTTTCCTCGCCGGCGTCATCGGTCTGCACAAGGAAGGGCAAGCTGTAGACTTTGCTCGAAGACCCGGTCTTTGGATAAAGCTCGTAGTTGAATTGCTGCCTACCGCCGATGATGATCTGCCGTCCATTGGGCAAAATATGATCGGTAGCGTACCAACGGCGAGCGCCTAAGCCATTCTCAAACTCCTTCCAATCACAACCCGTGCAGGGCTCGAAAACCCTAACGTTGCGCTCTCCGTCGCCGTTACCCCCAGTTTGGATTAAGCGTCCACTGGGGGCTACAGCTCCGGAAGAGCACCAAACGTCGGATAAAACAGTGAGAGCGCGGACTGTGTTAGTTTTGACATCATACTCGGCTGAGTGGGCGGTGCAGTCGTTTCTAACGCATTCTCCGTTGGGTAAGGACAGGTTAGATTTGCCGAAATCTGTGCGGTCGAACATGACGACGCGGTCATTGCGCAGGAGCTGCATGTGCATGGCGGAAATGCCAACGGTTTGTTGCAAGAGCTGCCATTTGCCACCAGCGGCGTGGGTAAGAGAGAAATGAATTAAGAAGAGGATTAAGGAAAGAATGAGACAAATTGACTTCATTTTTTCTGTTTTTGAATCTCTTAATTTGTGCTTTAGCCCTGTGGGTTTGTCTCAACTCTCAACCTGCGCAGCTCTTTAAATACACGTACCATATGTATATTAGAAACGCTTGGGACCGACAGCAGGTGCCCGGTAAGTGAGAGGGACTGTAACTGTTGAGTTGGAGAACAATTCAATCTAATTAATCTGAGTTTACACAGTAGGATCCTGGATAAGCATGCTAGAGTTTAGGTGTGTGCTTTGAATCCTTCTTCTTTTCTTTTTTTATTCTTTTTTTTTTTTTTGTTACTGGTTTAGTCTTTCGTTGGTTGATGAATTTATTTCGTCTTTTTATTATACATATGTTTGGTAAATGTGGAAATATTCATTTTTTAATGTATATTTTGGTTGTTGTAATATTCTTTTTTAAGAGACAGAAGTTTGGGACAAAAATCTAAATCTTAATTTACTCATGAAGAGTGAACACTGTTTTTTCAATTCTAATTTCAACCTTTTTCATTTTGAACTTTTTTAGCTCGATGATGTCATTTTGGTTTGCATGAGGAATTTTTGTGTAGGAGAGATGGATTGTAGAGGGCAAACTTTGGCGCAACGAAAATGTTGCTATTTTGCGACCCAAAAGTCACTGATTCGAGTTGTAAAAACAGTCTCTTTACAAATGCAAGAATAAGACTGCGTACCATAGACATTTTCTCTCCCTCTGATTCTCGCAAAGTGGAAAATTTTATTAGCTTGGGGTTGCCTTTTATAGTGATGGATCGTATATTTGGCAGCTGCAGTTATTTAATGAAAAAGAGCAAGAATCTTCCGTCTGATTGAAGATTTAAGTTTTTGCTTGCAGGAGGTGAAATTCATTCATATTAATTTCACATTGTTGCATGAGCTATGTCATTGTTTAGCTAATTTGCAATATCTATAGATAATTATGCAGTTTCAAGCGAGATTAAATCTTATAATATCATGCAGGATGTTCACCTCCAAGATTTAGTCTGTACTTCCTCTTAAAAGTCCAATGAAGTCAACGTTTCCTTTGAGCAACAACACTCAAGCCTAATTCTACTAAGTGAAGTCGGCTGTATAATTTTAGAACGTTACTATGATCTTTCCAATGAGTTATTGAGTTATTTTGCCGTCTTCTTCTTCATGTGAAACTACTTTTGTACATGATGAGTTTGTACAAATTAAGTTCACATTGGATCCAAGTTCTAACTAGACTTAGGTTCACCTGATGAACATTTTAGACTTTTGCATTCCTGATTCTATCTCGTTGTATTTATCTCTCATCACGTGATGAGCAAGAAATTAAAACCGTAAGGAGGAAGAATCACCTCCAAGATTTAGTCTGTACTTCCTCTTAAAAGTCCAATAAAGTCAACGTTTACTTTGAGCAACAACACTCAAGCCTTATTCCACCAAGTGAAGTCGACTGTATAATTTTAGAATGTTACTGTGATTTTTCCAAGGAGTTATTGAGTTATTTTGCCGTCTTCTTCTTCATGTGAAACTACTTTTGTACATGAGTTTGTACAAATTAAGTTCACATTGGATCCAAGTTCTAACTAGACTTAGGTTCACCTGATGAACATTTTAGACTTTTGCATTCCTGATTCTATCTCGTTGTATTTATCTCTCATCACGTGATGAGCAAGAAATTAAAATTAAAACCGTAAGGAGGAAGAATCACCTCCAAGATTTAGTCTGTACTTCCTCTTAAAAGTCCAATAAAGTCAACGTTTACTTTGAACAACAACACTCAAGCCTTATTCCACCAAGTGAAGTCGGCTGTATAATTTTAGAATGTTACTGTGATTTTTCCAAGGAGTTATTGAGTTATTTTGCCGTCTTCTTCTTCATGTGAAACTACTTTTGTACATGAGTTTGTACAAATTAAGTTCACATTGGATCCAAGTTCTAACTAGACTTAGGTTCACCTGATGAACATTTTAGACTTTTGCATTCCTGATTCTATCTCGTTGTATTTATCTCTCATCACGTGATGAGTAAGAAATTAAAACCGTAAGGCAGATTCTTCCTCCATAGTCCTTACGAGATGAGAAACTGTGTTTAACGGATCAACTTTGGGATCACGGATTGGTGATAGTTTTGGTTGAAGGATGACCAAGTTTTTAAGAACAAGATGCCAAAGAAAATGCTCCATTAATAGCGACCCTAATAAGCCTATAGGATGTCGTGGTTATCCCTAACTTTTGTTCGTGGAGTTTGCATGGGAATATATCCAGAATTCCAAACCATTGAACAGTTCCACTTAGATATAATTAAATTATTTCTTGATGTGAAGCTTCCCATAATTTCCACTGGATAAAAAGATTGAAATTGTCTTTTATTAAGTTTAGATCTAGCTCGTGTCAATTCATGAATTGATGAGGAGTGGTAGCAGTCGGCTACAACCTTTCATGGTTCTGACCTTCCTTCCCCAAGAGATCGTTTGAAATATCAAATATTTTAAAATTTTAACCGTAAGATTTTTAGTAAAAAACATAACAATTAAAATATAACTGCCAAAATTCAAGGTATTTTATATTTTGAGAAATGCTAAGAATTTTCTCTTAAAAGTGAGAATCTTCATGAACATTCTATCACCTTACAGTTTAACGTTAATTCTCGTGTTAATATTATAAAACATTGTTCCAAAAATGAGGGGATAGAGAGTCCCACTTGTGATGAGAGATTTTCAGTGTGCAGTGAACACGGTCCGGTACACTACATGTAATAATATAATCAGTAAGACACTTGAAAGAAAATATCTAAAGCGATTATATTATTATACTTGATATATCGAACCGTGTTTCAGACACTAATAAATTTACGACTTATGAAAGAATTCCCACACCATTAAAAACATAGCAACATGGGAAAAAGTTGTATTCCCAAGCCCCCATAAAAGGCCACATCTTTACCTTCTTTTCCCTAACCCCAAAAACATTATATAAATAGATTACGTAATCAACTTTACAAAAGAAAAGTGAAAAGAGAAATAGCTGTAATAAACAAGAAAAGCTTACTCATCAGCCATGTAAAATGGGAGGGATGGCAATTGATTCTCATGTAACGGAGTGTCCTATCTCCCATGACTCCACCACCAAGTAGAATTGACTCATCATGGTTTGAAGAAGAATGATTGCTAAGATTTGCTTAGTTAAATTCACACCATAATTCTATAATCATCTCCTCTAGAGAGATTCTTAAGTCCTAAATCCACATCATAATCCTATAATCATTCTTAAGTTCGATCGCATATTTAGGGCACCAGACACAAGTGAGTGGGTTGTGGCCCAAAATACATGGGATAAGGTGGTTTGTGAGTAGGGTCAGACGATAAACGAGTGCACTTAAAAGTTTATTCTTTTATGAATTATAATTAAAATTGTAAGTGTAATTACGTGTATATCTTTTTATGCCTATTTCTCTTCTTGGTGATAAAAAGATATAAATCCGATTACTATTAAATTTCTCCCAACTCTCCGTTGGTTGGGAGATAATGGAATGAATGAAACAGTCTTTGTCCTTAAAAGCTGTAGCCCGAGCGGTGGCTATCAGAAACAGTGGCATAAGCATCATTCGTCATAATTCCAATCTTTTGCTAAAGCCTGAAGGAAACTTCACACTAGTCTGTCGGCAACACGTAATTCTGAGAATGGTCACCTTCAGCTTGACCTTCGGCACACAAATTTGCATTTTAGATAGTAAATCAATCTTACTATGTAGATGTAGGCCCATCAATTCCATCCAAACACCTATAAGAGCATTCATTAGGAATTTAAATTTTCTCCGAATTTCTATTCCGAAGTCAACAGACCTGAAAATTCGGATTACTCAATTAAAATTTAGCGGCCCCCGTTAGCCCATCCCCTAGGAGCCCCTTCCCTTCATGTTCAAGCTCATCCATACCTCGTCCCGTCTCATATGGAATAGCAATTGGCTCGTGTTTTCTTTTTTTCTTTTTTAAAAAAAATACTTGGCTCTTCATTTGTAAAGAATATTCGTTTGTGTCGACAAATTACGTGTCCTTTCTTTCCCTTGTGTTGGAATATGACCCATCCCCGTATTTGTTGTTTACCTAGTCCATAAACCCAAAATTGGAATGGAGTGCCCACAATTTTAAGCCCAAAATAAGAATGGAGTATTTATTTGGTTAATTTGTTCTATCCACGACGTTGGATTCTTCCGTCGAATCGAATCGAATCGAGATATCTGAAAAGTCGACCCTCAAAAGTAGCAACGCTAAATTTTTTTAGACTCAACTAAACGACCAAATCCCACAAGCCAGTTTGACATCCAGCTATAAACCTTTTACATATTCAACTTTGGTACACTCCTCACCACCTCAACCCTATTTCAACAGGATTTTCTAGTACGCTTCGGGGTATTCTATATTTCGGGGGTTTTAGATGTTAGATCTTTGGTTAAAGATACAATGGTCAAAATCCAACGTTTAAAAATCTACGAGTATAGAATATCCGTATCACTAACACCACAAGAGATGAAGCATAGATTGACAAGAGTTTTCCCACTTTAATTTGAACAAAAGTGCTGTTTGACTAACACCAAAGAAGAATATAATTAACAAACAGAACCACTAAACCAAAATGCAAATTTTACATCAATCTAGAACAGAGAAGAAGTTCAACCTGCCCTTGGGAATAGACTAAATTGACTTCTTTCTTTCTTTCCTGTCAAATCACTTTGGTTTGGTTTTTTTTTCATTTTTTCTAGTTAAATTTATACCACACTTTGCTATTCTTGAAGTTGTGTGGAAAAGCCATAATGTTGAAAGGTATTCTGGTTAGACTGCGGCATGCGGTTATCTTTATTTCAACAGAACATAAAAACCAAATAATCCAAACTCATTCTAGTTTTCTAAGTCCTATCAGATTACTTGTTCGGTTGTTCCTATTTGTAACAATCATGAGATATGCACAATCACATAGAAAGTTCCCAAACATTCAATAGGTATAAGTGTAACGATGTTGGTATAGAACTCAATGTGAGCACAACAAACTGTCTCAAACTCAAATGAACAGCACTAGAAAACACAGAAGATGAGCTTATTGTTGGAAAGACCAAAGACTAGCAACAGATCTAATGATATGCAAGAATTTAGACTGATTCTTTGATTCATGCGTTCAACTGTGTCAAGAGAACAAATAACAAGTTCCCTGAAGAGAAGGCCAAGTATACAAACATACCCATCATGAGTTATCCCTCAAGGGAAAAGTCTTTTCCTATCAGGCAATCAGGTGCAAACGTGAAACCATCATTGACCACCACCACGAGTTTGCAACCTCCTCCTCTCCAGCTCAAGCTAAAACAAAAATCAAATATATTAGCAAAGGAACACAGTGTGCTCGTGCCTATGTTTCCCTTACGAAAAATAAATCTAAAGTGGTATTTTTCAAGTATCTTACCACTTTCTTCACCCGCTCATTGGCAGCAGGAGTTCCTCCACTGACAGACTCGGGAGTATATGGACTGCTTACACGGACCTCATTCATCACAACTATGACAGTCTTGTCCCAGCGCACTGGAAGCCTGATCATCACCATCATCAATGGCACTCAGTGATCATCATCATCATCAACGGCACTCAGTCCACAAAATGTAAATTTCCAAACTTGTAAAATATAAACTTCCTACCAAACCAAGGACTGATCTACATTGCAACTAATGCTAAAATATTACAATTTGCATCCGTTCTCATGCAAGACTCATAATCATTCAAACGTTCTCTAAACAAATGAAAATGACATAAAAATGATCATCCTCAGACGTCCTGACCGAAAACCTCATAAATTCCTAATCTTTAAGCTACTCAAAAGTCCAATTCTTATTAGAAACTCCAATACAATCAGCTTCATGCAACAACATTTACACACTACAGTCAAATGGGTTATTTTGGCTGATATCATGATGCAGAAACAGCAATCCTCATAATTTTAGTTGCAACTTAAATCAGCAAGAACTGAGTAAAAACAACTCACGTCTTAGACAAGGCATCGAAAATGTTCTGCGCCTGGCCAGTGACCCCAACGCCGATCCTCTCCGACTCTGCCTCCGCTTGTCTGCAACCCAACACAAAACCCAACACTTCAGCGATCATCACTCAAAGACATTTCCCAATTGGGTCATCAAATCAATTACCTAATCGCCAATTCCTCCCTGGCTCGCAGACTATTGAGATCAAGGAAACACTTTTTGATATCAAGTGGGTCTTCCGCCTGACCCAAGTACGACAGCTCCTTTATATAGTTCGCCTTCAGCAGCCGTATGTTCCGCCGCGCGCCGCCTTTCGAACCCTCTTTTGATCCCAAAAGTTAAAGAAAAATTGCAAGAAAGATCACATTTTTTCTAGGGTTTTAAGAAAAATTGAAACGAAATTACTGACTGAATTGATAAATTGCGAACGGTGAAAGGATATGAATGACGACGATGTTGGAGGGGCGATCGAAGGTGATGACTTGGCCTTGGAAGTCGTCGCTTAGCGTGGTCTTGACGGAGACCAAGCACCCGATGGCCAACTTCTCCGTGACGCTGCCATCCATGGCCATGCCTTATTTTTCCCCAAATTGGAGTTCTGATTTTGTGATACAGAAGCCCTAGTTAATTTCGTTGCTCCTAATATTTTGGCGGGCTCCTGAACCAAGGTGGGCTTGCACTTGGCCCAAATATTTGTGATCCAATTAAAAACTTTAGCTTTACAGTGGGTCTTCGCACACATTTTATCTATGGACACCAAGTCACCAACCAATTTTTCTTATTTCAACGAACATTTTATCCAATGTTAAATTTACCAAAATACTCAACTAAAAATTGGTTTTAAGAAATTTTTTTACCTTTATTAGAGAGATAATACAAATGAAGGTAGTAGATGACGAAAGTCCATCCTAACCACTAGCCCTACTCGAATTCGTTCATGTCTTTTATTGGATAAATGATACTTTTGTGAAGCAATAGATTTTGGGTCATTTACATTCTACTTAGGACTTTAAATGACAAGCATATTAACAATTATGTAATCGAAGTGTTGTTACTATCAGTAATTGTATATATAAATGATATGTTGGTAACATATATTGATATTGGATGGTTTGACATGCTACAGAATCCGACCAACTAGCGCAAGATATTTCAGTATTAAATTTCTTGGAACTGGATTCTCATTTCTTGTACTTCATTTCTACTTGTTTATCAAGAAACCAGCAAAAAAAAAACATAGAGCTATCAATAACCCTTTGCTTTGGTTCCTTCGACGGTGCTTTAAAGCAAAATATGTCTTGTCACTCTCTCATCTTCTTCACCTCGGTATCACTCTGCAACAGTGGTCCTTCTCCTTCACGATACAAAACTGGGAGGCAGGCAAGCAAGCAAAGCTCTTTTCTCTCTCTCCCTTTTTTTTCAATTTCTTTTATATACATTTCATCAGACCGTACGTGGAATCGAATACAGGAGAAGGGTTTTTGTCGGATGAGACGTCATTGATAGCGGATTTTCAGAAAGAAGCTCAGGTTTAATTCAAATATAATTATTAATATTGAGAATAACTCAACTCTATATAAATACATGTCAAAATATCTAGCATATCAGACATTGAACTTACACTCTCAACGGTTCGTTGAACATAAGTTTCTTTTCCATACCAAAAAAAAAACAATAAAAAAAAAAAAAAGGATATGCCCCCACATCCCCCATCACTTTGACATTTTGCCCTAATCGTGGGTCATCTGAGCTGGCCACCACTCCATACATCCGGGCATGGCGTTCAATGTTTGACATAATTCAATTCATTGCACATAGATTCGGTTTAAAAAAAAAAAAATTCATAGCTCATAGACTAGAATATTTTGGATAAAAAAAAAGACGAAAATATTTATTTCCAGACTTAATTGGTAGTATTTCTTTGGGTTCTTTAGAAAAAGACCATTGAAACTTCTATTTTCCAAACAAAAACCCACATAATATTAAACATCCAAATAAAACCCAAATTTCAAATAGAGTACCATGTAGACAAATATGTAACCAATTATTATCACATATTTACAACTTATGCCACAAAACTCTAATTATGTCAATAAATATTATTACTCACCCTAATTATGATTAGCAATTAACCCCATATGGAAATTTTACCTTTCTTGTATGATAAATATTAGGAATATATATATAAATTTAGCCATGTTCATAAACAATTATGGGCACATTTTTCGTATGGAAAAAAAAATCCTTTGTACAATTAGTTATTTTGCATCAAATAATAATATTATTTGATAAAAACAACAAAGAACCAATTAATATTCTTTTGTGTTGTAGGTAAATTATTTTACCTAGATTATTACATACATTAGGCATTTTTTGTTTGTTATCATATATGCTTGTTAAAAATAATTTATCAATATTTATATGTAAAATATAAGAAAATTAATTTTGAATCAAATAGCATTTATTTTGTAGGTAAATTAAAATAGTAGTTCCATTATTTTGGTAAAGTTAAATAGTGCCTAAATTATTTCGTAAAAATTAAACCAAGACAAATTATCTCCATTAAAATAAAACGGTACATATTCAACAAAATAAATAAAAAATAAAACAATAGATACATTATTTTCTTATAAGATTAAACAATAGGTAAATTATATTGTAGGTACATTATGTTTGTAATATAAAAAAAAAATTGAAATTCATAAACAAAAAGTAGTAGATATTTTATTTTTTAATCAAATTTCCTTTATTTGTAGGTGAATTATTTTCATGTATTATTATGTATATTGGGCACATTTTACTACTAATATATATATGTGTGCAATAATTTACCTATATTATTATATAAAATATGGATGAATTTATTTTGAATCAAATAACATTTTTTATTTTATAAGTTTTTTTTTTTTTTTGAGTTGAAACGATAGCAATTTTATTAATGTCAAGAAGACGACATACAATCATCCAAGAGGGTACCCTGGAGTAAATTATTTTGCATGTATCATTACATATACAGGGCAAATTTATTACTAATACACATGTCCAAATAATTTACCTATATTTTTTAAATATAGGTAAATTATTTTATAGTGCTCTTTCATATTTTCATTTGGTAAGAAAATGACAAGATTAAATTAAAATTATCTAATTTTATGCAAATTTTAAAAACAATTACGAAATCTTAAGGAAAGTATAACATTATTAGTTATTTTTTGCCTTAACAGACAATTTGTTTTGATATATTAATGCAATGATTTTAAACATTAATACATTTTTTTTTCATTAATCTCTCTCTTCAAATCTGCATGCATAGAATTAAATGTCTACATCAAAACTGTAATTAGGGGTATTTTAGGCATCTGAAAAATGCAAAATGTGTAAAGGCAAACAAAATTAATGAATTTGCTTATGTGGAGTCTAGTCATCGGGTTTTATTCAAATAAAAAGACTATGTTGGGTTTTATGTAAAGAAATTTAAGTTTCAAGGGCTAAAATTATATTTTCAGTATTTCTTTTTGAATTTTCTACGTACCTTAAAAAATCAGTTCAAATTATTGCTGTACTTTTTTGCAGCTTCCGTGATTCTGAATTCTGTCGATACAACGTTTTTCATTTACTTATTTGTATCATGGTTTGGTTCGGGCCATTCGGGTTTACTGCGGCACTGCCAGCACAACGTGCATGGCTGTATGTTTGTTTTTCCATGTTTATAAAACTAGGGTTTCACTGACCAATATATATAAAATTAGGGTTTTAAAATTCGATGCTATTTCGGAGTATGAAATATATATTTGTAATGATTAGATTTTAATTTTTGTGTTCTATATATTAATATATATGGTTGACTAGCTGGCCAATCAAATCACACATGCTTAGCTAGATAGCTCCTGCAAGTGCTCCATATCAAGATGCACGGACCGATCTTGCTAGAGCTCATTAGTTTAGTGGGAGTTTTTTTAATCATAAATTTCCAAATCAGAGGACTCCATGCTGAAAAATTATGACTTGAGGGAAGAGGAAACTTCGCTCTCGAGTGAGTGAAAGGAAGTCCAATTCGGCGGTGTGAGCCATCGCAATGATGCTATAACGTGTTCTTAATTACTAATTGTTTTTTAATTACTACTTGTTTTCTAATATAGTGCTTAGATTGAGTGTCACTTCAACTAATATTGTAGAACTATGCTGTTACTCTCATGTATAAGATGTTCTCAAAACTTTTTTTTAATTAACATCTGCCGCTCATAATTTGAACTCAGAGATTATTTTATAGTATATGCAGATTGAACGTCATTAAACTAAATCTTCATCAAAAGATATTGCGGAACTTATGGTATTTTATGTGTGTCCCTTTCCTGGATTGCATCTGAATCATTGCTACTAATTTTTTTCACTACAAATTGTCAATAAGGCGAGCCGTAGCATAACTAATAAGAAAATCAATGGTTATTTGTTTCACTACAGTTTAATGGCTCGTTGGAGAAGTGTTTTTAAACGATTGAAAACGCTTTTAAAGAAAATATTTTTGGATTCAAAAGCACTTAAAGTATTTCTTACAAGAAACACATAAATAGTGCTGTGAACACGGAAAATTCCTGAAACGAAAGAGACAAGAACAACGCGCACAAACAAATATTTGTATTTGATGATGATTTTGGGTTACAATCTCTCTTAAATTTGATCATCTGATTCGATCTCCGTAAGGTGTGTATTTGTGGATGTGTGATTGATCCAAAGGGCCGTTGGGCTTGATCTAAGGATGAACGTTCTTCAAGGGCCGTGGACTTGATCTTGAAGGTGGATTTGAGCAGATCTTCAAAGGGACTTTTGGGCTTGATCTTTGAAGAACAGTGACGAACGGATCTCCAAGGGCTTTTGGGCTTGATCTTGAAGAACAGTGATGAACGGATCTTCAAGGGCTTTTGGGCTTGATCTTGAAGAACGGTGATGAACGGATCTTCAAGGGCTTTTGGGCTTGATCTTGAAGAACGATTGGATGTGTGGATTTGTCGACGTTGTTGATCAAAAGGGCCGTTGGGGCCTGATCTTGGATGAACGGATGATGAACGATGGTGCTTTCTTCAAGGGCCGTCGGGGCTTGATCTTGGAAGAACGATGAACGAAGAACGAAGAACACTTTCTTCAAGGGCCGTCGGGGCTTGATCTTGAATTGGTGGATGATTGTTGATCCAAAGGGCCGTTGGGGCTTGATCTTGGAAGAACGATGAACGAAGAACGAAGAAGGCTTTCTTGATTCTTCGGGAACCTGGATGCTTGAGAGCTTCGGAGTTTCAGAGCTTCAGAGCTTCAAGGTGTAATATGAATTGGTTCCTCCTAAATGAATGAAATGGGCTTGTATTTATAGAATTTATCAAGGCCTAATTTTGAATATAATATCCCAGATGAAATAAGTCGTTTCTGCCAGGTGTTGACACGTGTCCTATTTGATGACTTTTCCAACTCATTTCAATTTTCGTTGAGTCACACGCTACGTGTAAAATTTATGTAATACATGAGCGTTGACACTTTGATTTATCGGTCAACATTTATTTACCGAAATTTCGATGTCTACAAATGCCCCCACTTCAAGGCACGTCGTATACATGTGCTTGTCACGTGTAGGAGATGCGTTTTGAAGTCATTTACTGTAGATGTCGATCCAAGGGCCGTCGAGGCTTGATCTTGAATTGGGCTCGAGATTTCTTCAAGGGCCGTTGATGCTTGATCTTGAATTGGGCTTGAGATTTCTTCAAGGGCCGTTGAGGCTTGTTCTTGAACTTTCGTTTGAAATTTCTTCAAGGGCCGTCGAGGCTTGATCTTGAAGGTTGAAATTAGACCACAAGGAGCTTCATGTGGTAGATGATCTTTGGCTTTGGTAGTGGGTGAATCGGCACATACTTTTGTTGCGCTTGTTGACTTTCCACAGCTTTGATCTTGAACCGGGTTGGAGGATTTTCTGGATTCCTCCAATTGTTGATTTTCCACAGCTTATTCTTGAACTAGGTTTTGATTCAAGGGTGGTAGACACTTAATCTTGAATCGGACTTTATGATTTCCTCAAGGGCCGTCGAGGCTTGATCTTGAATTTGGCCGGAAACTTCTTCAAGGGCCGTTGGCTTGATTCTTGAAGGTTGACTCGAACATATTGCAAGCAGGCACGAAGTGAAGGTGACGACCTGTTGCTTTGTTCAATCTTTCTAATTCACACCTGAGCAGTTTGGTCAGCGGTATGATCTTCAAGATTGATGGGCTCTTCTTCCAGTTGGTGACTTGATCTTTAAGGATTTGATTCAAGGGTGGTGAATCGGCACGTGCAGCCCACAACGCCTAGTAAGTCGACCCAAGAATTTGAGGGTCAAAACGAGTTCACCGTCCTCAGGCAGATGCGACATCTTCTCGAGTTCTTCATCTCAGACTCTTTCTGCTGAGTTGACTGTGCATGCTGCATTCTTCTCTGCTTGTTTCTTCAGGCAGATGTGGCAGCTTCTTGAGTTCCTCAGTTCGGACTCCTTCTGCTGAGTTGACCGTGCAGACCGCATTCTTCTCTGCTTGTTCCTTCTGCACGTTGTCTCCACATGCTGCAAGGTATCATTTTCACTTGCCTTATCTGTTCTCGAGGTAGATGTGGCAGCTTCTTTGGAAGTACAGCAGCAGTGGGAGACGAGTACTCGAGAGCAGTGCTAGGTAGGCAATCAGGGAAGGGTTCCAAGCAGTCGGTTCCTTACCCGAGTTTGAGTGGAGGTTCCGGCATATTGTTTTCTTTATCCTTGTCTTTGTAGGTAAGAACAAGGACAAAGGAAAGGACAGGGAGAACGCATGATATGAGATACTCTTGCTTTCTACCCTGGTGATATGAGATACTTTTGCTTTGGAGTCATTGGCTTGCAGAGGTACCCCAAGGAATAAGGAACATTGAATGACTCGAGAGGCTTCGTTGGGAAAGCATTTTTTGAGATGAAGAAAGGCTCTGTATGTCTGCCTTGCTATGGAAGGCGAAGGTAGACAATTATAGGAAGTTCTTTGATACCTGTAGAGGTACTATTCTTTCACTCGTGTCGGCAACCAACGCGTGATTGATCTATATGGCTTCACGTGCTTTCTTCTTTATCAGAAATCTTCGACAAATTGTCCGTAATTTCCGCCAAGCTGAGTGTGCATGTGATAGGTGTTGACGCGGCTGAAAAAGACTGGCGCCTCTTCGATAACTGGGATCGGCGCTTCGACAAATTACCCGTGATTTCCGCAAAGCTGAGTTTGTGTGTGATGGGTGCTGGCGTGGCTGAAAAAGACTGGCGCCTCTTCGATATCTGGGATCGGCGCTTCGGCAAATTGCCCATGATTTTCGCAAAGCTGAGTTTGCGTGTGACGGGTGCCGACGCGTCTGGAAAAGCAAGATGCTTCTCCGATTTCTGAGCTTGCCTCTTCGATTTTTGAATGGCCTCTTCGAATTCTGAGCTCGCCTCTTCGATCTCTGAAATCCCGTCGAGTGCTGATTTTTTATAGAGGCACGCTGTTCGTTTCAAAGCACACTTGAATTTTACTTGTGAAAACTCCCTTCTTGCACTTCTAAGATCTTGATTCGTCCGACCTCTTCTTTCTTCAACACTTTGAAAATGTCAGGACCCCCCGATCGTCATTTTGATTTGAACCTTGGTGAAGAGGCAGTCCCGCCTTCTCCCGACAACATATGGCGCCCATCATTCATATCCCCTACTGGTCCTCTTACCGTTGGGGATTCGGTGATGAAGAATTATATGACCGCTGCGGTGGTGGCCCGGAACCTTGTCACTCCCAAAGATAGTAGACTACTTTCCAAGCGGTATGATGAGTTGACTGTTAAGGAGTATCTGGCTCTTAGTGTGCAGTGTGCGGGTTCTGTGTCCAACATGGCCCAACGCCTATTTGCTCGAACCCGTCAAGTTGAATCGTTGGCGGCTGAAGTGATGAGTCTCAAACAGGAGATTAGAGGGCTCAAGCATGAGAATAAACAGTTGCACAAGCTCGCACACGACTATGCCACAAACATGAAGAGGAAAATTGACCAAATGCAGGAATCTGATGGTCAGATTTTACTTGATTATCGGAGGTTTGTGGGTTTGTTCCAACAACATTTGCCTTCGTCTTCTGGGGCTGTACCGCGTAATGAAGCTCCTCATGATCAACCTCCGGCTCCTCTTCTTCCTGGAGTTCCACCGAGTGGTGTGACTTCAAACAGTCAACCTCCGACGTCTCTTTTTCCTAGAGCTCCACCGAGTACTGAGACACCACCTGAGCAATAAAGACTCCCTCCCGTTTGTTTGCACATTTGTAAATTTTTTTTTTTTTTTTGTATGTAGAATGCAATTTTATGTAAAATTTCCAGAAAAAATAAATAAAATGGACTTTTATTTCTCTTAATGCTTTTTTTTCTATATATATATATATATATATATATATATATATTATACACACATACATATATACATACATACATATATATATACACACATACATATATACATACATACATATATATATATATATATATATTTTCACGTGGAGTGATCCACCATCCCAAAACCCATTTTCCCTTTGTTGTTGTTTTTTTGCATGGTGCTAGCCACCAAGAATCCACCTTCTCCCTTTTTTTATTTTTTATTTTTTTATTTTTTATTTTTTATTTTTTTTAATTTTATATTTTTTTTAATTTAATTTTTTTTTATTATTTTTTTCGTCTGCTTTCACATGGTGCTTGATCCACCATTCCCTTTTTTTTCACGTGGTGCCAGATGCACCACCACCTCCTTTTTTTTTTTTTTTTTTTTAATTATATTTTATTATTTTTTTTCTGTATAAATTTGGACGATGGGTAGAGGAATTTGCAGGGAGCGGAGCAAGGAGGACGGAGAAGATGGTGCTTCGAGCTTCACGACCAGCTAGTCGTTTGACGGCGGTCGTTGAAGTCGTTGGCAGCTGCGAGGCAAGAGACGGAGCCTTTGGTGGTACCATCACCGTCAGAATCTTCAGAAGTGACGGCGTTGACGGGGACGAGGTTTTGGAACTGAAAGAACGCACGGCGAGGAAATGACCGGGGCAGGTGAACCCAGATCTGAAATCGACAAGTTGTCACTCAATACGGTTCGGAGACGACGTCGAGCCACCTGATTCGAAATCGCTGCCGCGAGCAAGAGTGTCATCGGAGTGACGGTGTTGTGACGACGGAAGCGCTGTGCAGCAACGTCGTAGGCCTTCGCATCCGTTCAGTTTCTTCTGGAAGACTGACGGAGACGACGGTTGAGAGTGGTGGTTGCGGCGTGTGCATCCATCACTGCTATTGCTGGTGTTTGTATGAACGTGTTGTTTCGACTTAATGTCACGTGTTCCACAACCAACTTGATTTATTGGTCGACGACACCCTGCGGAAGATGAGGATTGTGCTTGACTTGAAGTACCAAAACAAGGACTTACATTGGTTCGTTTTCTTGAATCACTTGTTGTGTTGACGGAACTGCCGCTGCAATTTTTTACCAGCATCCATTCTTAACTTTGCAATTTCCATCATTTCCATGCTTTGTCGATATCACTTAAGCCACAACTGTCTCGATTTCTCGGTTATTGACCACTTGTGGAAGATGAGGACTGTGTTTGGCCTGATCTTTCATGGATTATCACACCATTTTTAGGCTTTTGACTACTAATGCAGCCAGATTTAATTGATCTCGAAGTGAAGCTCAATGAACCATTTGGATGGCATTCCAATTTTCACGGAGTTCTTGTACTCGAGTGCACACATAGCGACGGTGAACCAATGTTCTTGCACCTGATGCTACAACACTTGGTAGTGTTTCTGCTGGCGTGGTAATTACTTCATCCGCGATACTGGTAGAACTGTCACGGACAACTGGAAGTGCAAAGTGGTTTGGAATTCTAGGGATTCTTGGGAGATACCTATTAGCCGCCGAGCTATGACCATATGATTCTTGTTCAATGTCAAAGGCCGATATATTTGGGTCTGATGGTCCTAAAAGATATTCATCGTCAGAATCAAAACTAGAATCAACGTTGTCATCGTGTTCTCCTCTAATAGTAGTGCAGTCAAGGCAGAACCAATCACCTTCGGGCACAGTATTACCCAGTCCAACACAGTACGTATGAGCAGCTGAATCGCAAATATCGCAGAGCAACAGAAGATATTCATCTGCCATGCCGGGGCACACTTGACACGAAGCTTCTTCGTGACGAAGAACTTGCCCAGCCATGTTGCTAGATGGATGGTGAGCATGATCACAAGCAGGAATCTTGCCGACTCGCTCGCGGGCAAAGACGCCGTCTCTCGGCGGCCGGCGAATGGTGGTGAATCTGCGGCGGCATAGTGGGCAGTGCGACTCCTTCTTCGTCGAGCAACAGCGGTCCAGTGACTCCCACCGGGATCTGCACATACCCCACCGGATTCTCACAGCACTGTCCCAGTATCGACTGATAATCGAAGCCCTCCAACGGCAGGCCCTCCAGCGAACGACCCGTTGTTTTCTGCAACGCCTCGCGCCGGATCGCCGCGGCTCGTTTGCAGTCCCCGAGCTTCGATTCGAGCTCGTAAGACGCTATCGTTCCGGACAACACCTACTCGACGATCTCCTCGTCTTCTTTAGAGATTAGCTGCTCGTCTTTCTTCTGCTGAGGCGGACGCGGCGGCGGTGATTCGAGAATGGGAGTTGCAGATGAACTCGAAAATGAAGACGAGGGAGTGGGTTTGTAGATCTAAATCCTCCAGGCCGAGAGGAGATGGGTAACGTGGGTATTGGAGGTTCGAGTCGCTGAGTTGATTTTCTTGCGGCGGTGCCGTGCCTCGTCACGGTATGCGTCAGGGGACTACGACCGCTGCTTGTAGAGCGGTGGAGGATTAAATGATAGATTTGATTATCCTTCCTTCGAATTTGACCCTGTCGACATCAGAGGGAGAGCCTGCGACTGACTAGATGGATATGGGCCTCAACTTTGTAGGCTGTCATGGTAGTATCCACCATTACGGCGGCACTTGGGCTTCATTTTGGATGGGCTGCTTTGAGAAATGCTGCAAGAAATGAGAAATGGGCCTGATTTGTAACTGAAGTCTGAGCAGGCATTGGACTTGACCCCGGATTGGGCTTATGGCTTGTGGCTTGAGCCTTTTGTTGCTGCTGGGCCGAGACACTCATACATATATTATTATTATTTTTTTTTTTTTTTTTTTTGTTTTGTTTTGTTTTTTTTTGTAAATACATAATAACATATGTATTCATTTTTTTTTCTTTTTTTCTTTTTTTTTTGTAATAAAATTGACTCTATTTAATAAAACATTTTTTTTTTATTTTGATGTGACTGAACTCGAAAAATTGAATATTCGAGCTGCCTACGTACCCCTCCAAAGAAGAGATCAAGTCGTAACGTAGTTCAAATACATACATATTTTTTGGTATTTTTTTTTGTGCCGTTTGCAGTTTCAACTCGTGCAGGCAAGGAGCATTGGTGTCGTTTGCAGTTTCAACTCGTGCAGATAAGGAGCATTTGGTGCCGTGTTGCAGTTTCAGCTCGTGCAGGCAAGGAGCTTTGGGTTGTCGCCTTTTATGCTCGTGCAGACCAGGAGCGTTGGTGTTGCCTTTTATGCTCGTGCAGACCAGGAGCATTGTGCCATGCAGTTTAGGCTCGTGCAGGCGAGGAGCATTTATGAATTTTGTCAAGCAATCCGGGAGAGGCGTTCCTCACAATTTTCATAGCAAGGAGCTTTGACCGCGTGATTGAAGAAGTCTTCGGGCAAGAAGTCGCGCATCGTGATGGCAACGGACGATTTTTGTGTCGTAATTTCATCATCTTCAACACGTTCACGTTGCTTTGAAGGTTGACAAGAGCTGCTTTGCCCCCTTTCCGATTGGTGGACTTGTGGATGAGACGTATGCTTCTTGTGCAATTTCTTAGGAGTGACTTGAGTCCATCCTTCAATTTTGCTTGTCTTGGAGGATGCCCCCAGCGGTTGAGGTGAAAACTTCGAGTCGGAAGAGCCAGAAGCGAAGGTGGTATAGTTTGTGTTCACCACATCGTCAAGATCTAGCTCGATGATTCCTTTCTGAGCCAGTTTCATGATGAGATCTTTCAGCACGAAACATTTTTCTGTTGGATGACTGATGAAGCGGTGGAATTTACAGTACCTTGGACTGTCAGTGCGATTCATCTCTTCTGGCCGTTTGCACTCAGGCAAACTAATCACCTTCTTTTCCAGCAAGTCTTCTAACATGGCAACCACATCAGAGTCGGGGAATGGATAAGTTTTCTCCTCAAGCTCCTTCAAAGTGCGTCTACGCATCTCTTGATCACGAAAGCCTTCGGCTTGAATCGCCTTGCCTCGTGTAGGGATCTTGACGGGAGCTGTGTTGACTGTCATTGCTTCTTTGGTGGATTTCCACGCAGTCTTCTCCAACTTTGGCCCAAGAACTTTGTCGTTCTTGTAGTCGGCGATCGGTTCTTTCTTCCCATGATGGGCGATGCTCAACTCCATGTCATGGGCGCGGGTGGCTAGCTCTTCGAAGGTCCGTGGTTTGATGCCTTGAAGGATGTATTGCAAACCCCATTGCATGCCTTGGATGCACATCTCGATTGAAGAGGTTTCCGAGAGCCTGTCTTTGCAGTCGAGGCTTAGAGTGCGCCATCTGTTGATGTAGTCAATGACTGGCTCGTCCTTCCACTGCTTTGTGCTCGTTAGCTCTAGCATGCTCACAGTGCGGCGGGTGCTGTAGAAGTGATTAAGGAATTCCCGTTCCAATTGCTCCCAGCTGTTGATGGACTCAGGCTCTAGGTCCGTGTACCACTCAAAGGCGTTTCCTTTCAGCAAGCGCACAAATTGCTTGGCGAGGTAGTCTCCCTCCGTCCCCGCGTTGTTGCAAGTTTCGACGAAATGTGCAACGTGCTGCTTTGGGTTTCCTTTTCCATCAAACTGCATGAACTTTGGTGGTTGATAACCCCTTGGCATCCTTAGGGCATCAATCTTCTTGGAATAGGGCTTCGAGTAGAACAAGGAGGTATGTGAGCTCCCTTCGTACTGTGCCTTGATGGTGTTGGTGATCATCTCCTGCAGCTGCTGGATAGAAAGAGATCCCATGAGTGCCGCTGCTTGGTCTGGCTCCGGCTTCCCATCGATTTTCTTCACCGGGGGTTATTCGTCTCCGCCAGCTCCTCCCTTTAGTGGATCATCCTCTGGGTCGGGTTTATCGTCGTCCTGCGCCTCCAGTCGGTTGACTAGTGCTGCAATTTGCAAGTCTTTTTCTTCCACAATTCGGGTTAGCCTTGCGATTGCTTCATTCATTTGAGCCAACTGCTCATCGATTGAAGTTGCTCCAATAGTCATGACTTGCATGGCTGAACTGTCGCTTGAATCGGCTTCGGAGAGCATGGATTCGGAGTATTTCCTTGGGCTTTCCCCCCTTGGTGCCCTTAGTGAGGCTAAGGTGATCAAAGGCTCGTGCCTTGGGTGCTTTTGTTCCCTTGGCAGAGTTGATGCAGAGGTGAAAGAGGCGGCAGAAGTAGCTCTTGCCATGCTTCGAGTCGTGATGCCCAAAGTGACACCAGTTGCGACGAGGACGCTTTTGTTCTTTGCGCCGGTTGCGGGAACAGTTTGAGCCTTCCTTGATGCCATTAATTTTGGAAGTGTGCTCGAATTTCTTGAACGGAGAAAGAGATGAGAGGCAGAGATTGTCCCACTGGGCGTGCCAATTTGTGAACACGGAAAATTCCTGAAACGAAAGAGACAAGAACAACGCGCACAAACAAATATTTGTATTTGATGATGATTTTGGGTTACAATCTCTCTTAAATTTGATCTTCTGATTCGATCTTCGTAAGGTGTGTATTTGTGGATGTGTGATTGATCCAAAGGGCCGTTGGGCTTGATCTAAGGATGAACGTTCTTCAAGGGCCGTGGACTTGATCTTGAATGTGGATTTGAGCGGATCTTCAAAGGGGCTTTTGGGCTTGATCTTTGAATAACAGTGACGAACGGATCTCCAAGGGCTTTTGGGCTTGATCTTGAAGAACAGTGATGAACGGATCTTCAAGGGCTTTTGGGCTTGATCTTGAAGAACGGTGATGAACGGATCTTCAAGGGCTTTTGGGCTTGATCTTGAAGAACGATTGGATGTGTGGATTTGTCGACGTTGTTGATCAAAAGGGCCGTTGGGGCTTGATCTTGGATGAACGGATGATGAACGATGGTGCTTTCTTCAAGGGCCGTCGGGGCTTGATCTTGAATTGGTGGATGGTTGATCCAAGGGCCGTCGGGGCTTGATCTTGGAAGAACGATGAACGAAGAACGAAGAACACTTTCTTCAAGGGCCGTCGGGGCTTGATCTTGAATTGGTGGATGATTGTTGATCCAAAGGGCCGTTGGGGCTTGATCTTGGAAGAACGATGAACGAAGAACGAAGAAGGCTTTCTTGATTCTTCGGGAACCTGGATGCTTGAGAGCTTCGGAGTTTCAGAGCTTCAGAGCTTCAAGGTGTAATATGAATTGGTTCCTCCTAAATGAATGAAATGGGCTTGTATTTATAGAATTTATCAATGCCTAATTTTGAATATAATATCCCAGATGAAATAAGTCATTTCTGCCAGGTGTTGACACGTGTCCTATTTGATGACTTTTCCAACTCATTTCAATTTTCGTTGAGTCACACGCTACGTGTAAAATTTATGTAATACATGAGCGTTGACACTTTGATTTATCGGTCAACATTTATTTACCGAAATTTCGATGTCTACAAGTGCTTCTTCCATAATTAACTTGCATGTTTACTAAAATTTGGTTTAATTTTTTTTTTCTTTGAAAGCGTTTTCAGTCATTCCGAAACACTTTACAAACAAACTCTAAAATTGTTGTTTAAGACCTTTTTGTACTGGTATTTTTATACACAGATCATTTTTGAATTTCTTCCCGTTAATTAAGAAGTAGTTCTGTCCAATAAAACAAGTTTTACTTTTAATTATGATAATTTGAGTGCTTGATACAAAATGCTAACAATTAAGGAGGAATGCACGTGTCATTATATTTGAGGTTGATACATGTTAGATTACTCCACCGACTCTAATGGCTTAATCATGTGAAAAATATATACAAACATGCCCTAATATATGATGTGAAAGTGATGATGAGTAGGTAAGAGAGTAACATAAATAATGAATTTGGATCATCGTCGGATTCATTTTATGAAAATTATGGAGATCCGTGAATTATATTTGTTCATCGTACATCGTGTAATCATAAATTATTTTAAATATTTTTATTTAAAATTAAATACAAATAGCACTTAACAAAAACTGATCACTACGATGAACGGACACGACAAAAACAGTACGTGTTGGATAAATAATAATATAATATGTGATGCAGGTGCAATATCCCTCTCTTTAGGCTGTTATCTAGCTAGCTTCACATGATTGTTATGAGTCGGATAGTTTGTAGATACATTTTAAAAATAACATAGTTGGCTTTACTTGGAAAAAAAAATCAAGTAGGTGGTTTTTGGTATGGTAATTAATTTGCTAAGAGTCAATACCAAGGAGTTACTTCCATGAAGGATCTAGAACTAGCTAGAAACTTTAACCATCCATTTAGGGTTATGATCCAACGAACAATCGGTATCAACATTAAGTCATTGACATGTACCAAAAGGATTTCATATACTAATAGTTTTGGTCTCATATGAGTGTGTTGTCGCATACAACAATTTCACTCAAAACTCTCCCCTTTCATGAGTGGGATTTCACCTGACGGTAGTTGAAGGTGAATACTTTGTTGCCTATATATGATCAAATACTATTGATATCTAGTCGATATCAGATGTCGTTATGGTGTTGATATAGATGTTGACATGTTTTTGCAACATATTGATATAATTTTGATATATTTCCACATCTTATCAATGTGCTAACTGATGACTATTGATATGTTATCTAGTATCACGCTTCAGCTACAATGGAGCAAAATCCTTTAAAGAAGGATGAAGCAACTAACGAAAATGGTGAGACATTTAAGGTAATTCTATTTAGGGCTCAAAGCTATCAATAATTGCAATGGTTAAAGAACACACTTTACGGCTCAAAGACGATCATATCCTCACGCAGCCTCTGGTTATAAGGAAATGTTCCACTAAAGGAAGGGCAATTTGAGGTTTTTACTGTCCCAAAGTACAGAGTATAGGAACTTTACCAACAATGTACATACCTAGTAGGTATTACCTACACATCCTAGACAAAAAGAAACGGAACAAATAATAATATTCTTTTGTTTGAAGAAAACAAAAAAGGCAGCCCAAAAATGAATGTATAAAAAAAATAAAAAACCTGAAAAAAGAAAGGGGAAAGCAGAAGCAGAGCACCACATGTGGCGAAGAGGCGTGAAGACAACAATCACAAAACCAAAAAAATGGTCTGGATTTGGAATTAGTTGGCTAACCAGAGAGAAGGTTTCTCTCATGCGTCTTTGACTGAATCAATCCACCCCACAAACAAGCATCTCTCTCTCTCTCTCTCTCTCTCTCCCCCTCACTTTCTCTCTCTTAAACCTTAATCCAGCTCAAGAAAAAAACACTTTTCTTTCTTCCTCTCAGCTGATAGATTAAGCATTTTACCAGAAAGAAAAGCGAAAAAACAGTCTTTGAAATGGGAACAACAACAAGCCCTTTCAAAGACCAATATCATCACTCATCATCTCTTGCCAAAAAGCTCTTGCCTTATGCAATCTATGTCCTCCTCCCCATTGCTGTAATCCGCTTGTACGTATACACTCCCTCTCCCTCTCTCTCCTCCACAGATCACCTCCCTCACTCCACTGAAATTACCATCTCAACCTCCTCCTCCTCTTATTCTTCCTCTCCTTCCCCATTGCCCCCCATTTCCTCCTCTCAAGGTACTTACTAAAAGCACTTTTGTCTGCAGTAGCTTTTCTTTAATTTTTCTAGTTGGGTTTTCTTCTAGGTACTTAAAGTTTGAATCTTTATCATAGATAACAAATATTTTGCCTGAATGTTTTGTTGGGTTTTTTCTGTGTGCAGAAGAGGAAAGGGCTAAAGAAACTACACCTTCATGTGACTACACCAGGGGCAAATGGGTCCATGAGAAGCTGGGCCCTTTGTACAATGGCACAACCTGTGGGACAATCAAGGAAGGTCAGAACTGCATCACCCATGGAAAAACTGATTTGGGTTATCTCTACTGGAGGTGGAAACCTAGCAAGTGCCAGCTCCCCAGGTTTGAACCCAGCACTTTTCTCCATCTTATTAGCAACAAGCACATAGCTTTTGTGGGGGACTCCATGGCCAGGAACCAGTTGGAGTCCCTCCTCTGCATGCTTGCCACTGCCTCTCCTCCCAACCTTGTTTACACAGATGGGGAGGAGAACAAGTTTAGGAGATGGAATTTTCCATCCCACAATGCCAATGTGTCAGTTTATTGGTCACCATTTCTTGTGAAAGGGGTTGAGAAATCACCAAATGGTCCAAATTATAATAAATTGTATTTGGATCAAGTGAATGAGAGGTGGGCTGCGGAGTTGGGGGGATTTGATATGGTTGTGTTGTCAGTTGGGCATTGGTTTTTGCACCCAGCAGTGTATTTTGAGGGGGATGATGTTCTGGGGTGCCATTTTTGCCCTGGATTAAACCACACTGAGATTGAATTCTATGATGTGTTGAGGAAAGCTGTGAGGACTACTCTAAAAACCATAATTGAGAGGAGAGGGAATGGGAGTGGGATTGATGTGGTTCTGACGACGTTTTCACCTGCGCATTTCGAAGGGGAATGGGACAAGAATGGGGCTTGTTCAAAGACCAAACCCTACAAGGAGGGGGAGAAGCAGCTTGAAGGAATGGATGCTGAGATGAGGCAGCTGGAGGTGGAAGAAGTAGAGGCTGCTAGGGCAAATGGTGAGAAATTTGTAGGGTTTAGATTGGAGGCATTGGATGTGACTAAATTGTCCTTGATGAGGCCAGATGGGCATCCAGGGCCTTACATGAATAAGTTTCCATTTGCAGATGGGGTTCCTGAGAGGGTGCAGAATGATTGTGTGCATTGGTGCTTGCCAGGGCCTATTGACACATGGAATGAGATTCTGCTGGAGGTCATGAAGAAATGGAATCAGGGGAAGTGAATGGAGGAGAAGAACTTCCACGTGACGGTGATGCTACTGTGGTGGTATTCCAAGTTGCACTTCCATTTGCTGATTGGGTTCCTGATTGGTTGGGAACAGTGACGCAGAGGCATCCCCGCTGTGGGTAAGTTTCTCTCAAGATTTAAGGAGAGCAAAGTGAGTTATTACAGAATCATTGGTCGGTTTTGTTTGTTTGTTTCATTCTTGTTCCCAGTATGTGTGGTGGTTATGAAGCTGCGAGAAGGCCAAAGAAGAGGAAGACAATCTGCATCGATTGTTTGTTTTGTTTGGGCTCTCTGTTGTAATGGAAGAAGACAAGAATGGGTTGATTGAAGATGTGGTGGAGAAATTTTGAGGGGGGCACATACGAAGACGTGAGTTAGGCCGGTTGGTGTGTTTGCTTCGTTACATCCACGTTTGGATCTTCTCCTCGTAAATTAGATTAGTTTTTGTCAAAAGAAAAACAAAATAAAAAAATAAAGGGTTCCACAGATTACAATCTATACGGTTGGAAGGTGTACGATTGAGTTGAATTGGAAGAAGTGGTATAGAATTTTGATAGATGATTGGCAAGTCCCTGTAGTTTGTTTGAGAACTCCAAATATACTGTAAATCTTGCCACTTTTACTACAATTTTCAGCCTTCATATTGTGTTCCAAGCCTTTCGGAAATAATTTTTTTTTTGTCAAAGCCTTTCGGAAATAATTAACTTGAATCCTTAAGATTAAGGAGATCCTCCTGAAGATAATCAAGGACTGATTCACCGAATTTTGTGCTCATGATTAAAACCGGTTTGTTATTAATTATTCTGTGAAGATCATATTTGTGAAAAAAAAAAAATCAATAAAATATGAGATTGTTTAGTCATCAAACTATATAAAAACATATGGACGGATCCTATAAAAGAATTACAAACCGTTTATTTATCTACTTTTATCGATTGACTAAACGATCTTAGTTTTAATTGATTTTTTGCAGAGATAATCTTTATAGAGTGATTTATAATATGAACGGTTTTGATTATAAACATGAAATTTCGTGAATCGACCACAAAGTATCTTGACCAGGAACTCCTCCTCATTCTTAAGGAGCCAAGCATTTCTCCTTTTGAGAATTTGTGTGGTTGCAAGTTTGTATCTTTCCTATTGTGTCTTGCTTCCCAACTTTTATGGACATTTCTAAACCGAAAAAAAAAAATGGAAATGCCTTAAAGTTTCAAAGTATTATGTAATAATATGGAGTAGTTTCAATTTCTCGTGCATACAAAAGTAACTCACCTTCCAATTGGTAAAAGAAAAAGCCCTCTACCATTTCAACATACCCTCAATTATCCAAAGTTAGTTACTTCAATTGGCTAATATGTTAACATATGCACCTTAAAAATGGTATATTCAATAGATCTATCATCCAATGTCTTGGGTTCGAATCCTTACCGCTTGATTTTGCTTGTATGAAAAAATAGACAATAAAATGACAAATTTGAGCATTTTTAATGTTTTGAGGATAAATTCTTCAATCTAAATGGTCTTAAAATCTAAATAAATTCTTCAATCTTTCTTTCTTACCAAAGTTTTTGGGCCAAATCAAAGGTTGAGCCCAAAACAAAAAAACCCTAGCAACTTTGAAGCCGTCAGATCCGCAGACCTTGAATGATCACCTCTTGCAGCCACCAAAACATCAACCAAATAGAGCCTCCGAAACGGAAAAGACACAAAATTCAAATCCATAGCCATCAGAGAAAGGAAGTTGGTAGGAAAGACATCCCACATACAACAGTGCCGAAATCGGCACACAAATGGAAGAAGGTGGTGCGAGCACCCGAGCTTAATAGCTCTACACACCTTCCGCGAAATCCGCAAAACGCGGTGGATATTTTATTTGCTTTGAGGTCTATATTTTAGTTTTGTGCTTTATTTGTGTTGGGCCTCTATTTATTGTTGTATATTGTGTGCTTTGTTGGTAATGAATTACCTTTGTCCAAAAAAAAAAAAAAAGATTTTGGGCCATTTGTGAAGGGACTTTAGAGGTCAGCAGCCCCAAAGTTGACTTTATGTTGCTTGTGTCCCTAAATATTTCTCCAAACTCCAATGGGCTTATGCAAGAAGTTATCTTTTGGAGCAGAAATAACAGCTTTTTCTGTGCAGTTTACAGGAAAATCCATAGGAAAAGTAGAAGAAAATGGGATTGCAGAAGATTTCTACTCCACACAAACAAGTAATAGAAGCAAGCGAGTGCAACCGTTTTGCTTTCTCATCTGCTTTCCATGGCTGCAACTGTTTCGCTCTCTTTCTCTTTGGATCCACAGCAGTACCACCAGCACCAGCACCAGCACCACTGCCATCTCTTCTCCGCCACCCACCACTTCAAACCCCACCAAAGCATTCCCTTCACTCCCTCTACCTCCTCAACTATTCTCCCCAAGTACCCACTTTCTATTTTCCCCAAATCAGACCGTTTCGCCTTCAAAGCCTCCTCCTCCCCATCTCATTCTCCCACCACCACCACCGCCACCACCACAGCTGCTGATTCCACTACTACTGATTCCACCACCATCACTACTGATTCCGATACTACTACTTCAACAACTTCGTCATTTCTCGAATACCCTCTTAGAACAGGTAAGTTTCTGAGCAGTGAAGAGCTCGAGCAGCTCAAACTCCTCGAGGATTTCAGGTACTACCAGGAATTGGAATCTGGGTCGATGTGGGTTCGGGTGATGAGGCCGGAGGAGTTGGACATCACCGTCGGGTTGCTCGCCGAGTCGTTCGCGGAGTCGATGCTTTTGCCTTCTGGGTATGTGTCTGTGCTGGGCTACTTGGTCAAGCAGTACTTGTTTGAAAGAATGGAGCTTCTTCCCAACACCGCCACGCTCATCGCGTTTTACAGAAGAAGAAAAGAAGAGGGCAAAGAAGAAGAAGAACAACACCTGGAAGAAGTAGAAGAAGAAGATGAAGTTGAGCTTTTGGCGGGGACTGTGGAAGTTTGCTTTAACAAAAAGGGTGCCGTTGCCTCTCCTCCTACACCAACTCCTCCCAAGAATTCGCCTTACATTAGCAACATGGCGGTGAAAAAATCGCTTCGGAGGTTTGTTTTGCTTCCCCAATTGAAGTTTTAAATTAGCAATTGTTGTTTCTTGGGCATGTTACTTGCTCGGCATAATTCCATTGCATTGTATTCTTGTCGTAATTCGCAGATTGAATGCGTTTGGTTTTCGTAATTGTATTGTTTTTTGAACTGAATGATCACAAAACTACCCACATATAACATCAGATTTGAAAAGACAAAGCTTTAGTTCACTGTGTCTCAAATGAGACTTGATTTAAGATTATGACTTCGTAAATTTTCAGGAGGGGCATTGGATGGCATCTTTTGAAAGCAAGCGAGGAACTAATCTCGCAGATGAGTTTCTCAAGAGAGGTGTACTTGCATTGCAGGATGATTGATACAGCTCCATTCAACATGTATAAAAAAGCAGGATACGACATTGTAGAGACGGATACCATTTTGGTTTTGTTGCTGTTGCAGAGGCGCAAGCACTTAATGTGCAAGAAACTTCCAGTCTTAACCAACTTTTCAGAATCGGACACGTTCTGTTCTCAAGAGGAATTAACACCATGACTGTTTATGTGAAAATGATAATATGTGTCTCTGAGGTACATGCAGTTGCTGCCATAATCTTTTTTGTAGATTTGTATTGATAAATCATTAAGCAGTAAATCTCATACTGTTGCCTTGTTCCTTAAATCCATTGCTTTGCTCAGGATAGATGATTAAAGGCCTTGAGGTTGTCAAGATTATCCAGCTGGGTTGTCTTTTGCGTAGAATGCTTGATCCTATGTGCCGATTGCTTGCATTTTGTAATGTATATGGTAGAGACTTGGTTTGTTGCAGGTAATCTCAGCAGTCATTTCTATTTGTTGTATGTTGTATGTAGTCCTAGGGACCTAGACTTCTAACCTTAATGCAAACACATATAGTTCAATGACCATATCCACTCTAGTTTTGGTACACGTGTGTTAGATATTGAAGGATTCAAGTAAATAGAGGAAGGATGAAGGATTCAAGTAAATAGAGTAGGGAACAATAGATATATATGAAACAGTAGTATTATTCTTTCTGCCTTGCGACTTTGTAGGCTCGTACGGAAGACATATATAAAGTACAAATTACATATACTCTGAGTTTACAATACATAATTTACGAAAGGTTACAAAGTTTCCAAAACATAGTGATACAAGAAAATGATCCCCTCTTAGATTGGAATCTCATTCATTATTAATTTACATCGTAGGCTTTCTTGATCTTGTACACGAAAACCAACTTCAATTTGATTGTTTTGTGATGAATTCTGTCTAATATATCTACTCAACTGCATTCTGTATTTCTCAATCCTTATCAAATTCTCTTCGTGGGTCTTGTTTTTGAGATCATAGGTCACCAAGCTTTGAAGATTCAACAATTCTTTTATTAGCAGAAGTAAAGGATTTTGATTATGTTGTACCTTATCTTCATCCTGCAATTAGAACATGTGTTTGTTAGGAGCCACGGCCACTCCCAAGCCTTTCGCATTTGTATAGATACTCAACTGGAGCTCTTTCACACATTCTGCCATGGAGGGTCTCTCACTGCTCTCCGGACGCACACATCTTGATGCCAGGTTTGCAAACATAGCTATAGATTCCATGGTGTATGAACTTCGACTCAGCTCAGAATCTATCACCTTACGCAGTTTCTTCCTGTCGTTCAATATGTGTCTTACCTGAAACATATGAACTTTAGTCGTGTTTACTTTAACAACCTAATGTACCTAACCAGCATAATAAGCAGGAGTGAGAAAATATATACTCTACCTGTAGCACTAGGTTTTGATCGTTTGGTCCCAGGGTAATGTCAACGGCTTGACGTCCAGTCAGAAGTTCAAGAAGAACCACTCCAAATGCATAAACATCACTTTGTAAAGTGAGTTTTCCAGTCTGTTTCCAAATACACCTCTTGTTATGTAACATTGTTTTATTTTTATTTTATGAATAGTGTGATCAAAATTTCTTACAAGCATTCATTTGAGATGGGTGGTTGTGAATTAAATGAATAAGAGTGAAAATTACAGGAAGCAGTGTGCATCACAAGCATATAAACATGTCGCTTATGAAATTTCTGGAGAAAATCCGCCTTTGTGTCAAACCATATTGTTTTTGTTCGCATTTTTTACAGTACTGAACACAGAGAAGTTGCAGAATGCATGAATTTTGATAGACTATATTGTTTGAGAAACAAAATTTAATGCAGCCATATGGAATGTTCAAAGATGCGTACCGATGTATACTCGGGATCAAAATAGCCGAATGTTCCGAGCACTCTAGCAGTCACGTATATTTCCTTGCCCTCCGGCATCATCTTGGCGAGTCCAAAATCCGATATCTACATGAAATCGTGATTAAATTTCAGCTCTATATGTTTTGTTCAAAGTTCAAAACCAACATGAGGCAAAATTTCAAATCAAGCAACACGTTTTTACCTTTGCTTCAAAGTCGTCGCTTAAAAGAATATTGGTGGATTTGAAATCTCTGTGAACAATAGGAATCCCGACAGCAGAACTAGAATGCAGATACGCTAGTCCCCTTGCTGCTCCAAGTGCCACCTTGAGCCGTCGAGGCCAATCCATTTTCGCTTCCCCGATCCCTGTCGTACGATTAAAGATTGTTCCGAAGATTAGCAAACTGATTAATTGTTCCGAAGATTAGCAAACTGATTAGTTATTCGCACGTGAATTAAGCGTATGTATGCATTCCTAGTTGAAATCCAACCATTTAAGTGATCTTGCAGGTTCCCTTTCTGCATATATTCATACACCAGAAACCGTTGCTTCCCGTCAGCACAATAGCCGATCAAAGAAACCAGATTTGGGTGTTCAAGTCTGCTCAAGATATCTACTTCCACCCGAAATTCTCGTTCTCCCTCAGCTGCTTTGAAAGGAGGCAGCTCCATTTTCTTGATGGCTACAACCTTTACATTCCCAAACAGAGCACACATCAGTATGCGCCTGGACAACTGAGTTGTTCATAAATCCAGAAACTCATTCCTACAACGAAACATACCTCTCCTGACCGCAAAGTTCCCCGGTATACACGCCCAAATCCTCCTTTTCCGAGCAGATTTTCTTCACTGAAGGAACACGTTGCCTCTTCCATTTCTTTGAGTGTGAAAATTGACGAGCCATGATGGTGTCTTTTCGTCGGTTGGGGGGTTTGATCCTCGAGCTGCCAGTACTCCACCGGTTTATAAATCCCTGAAAGGGGATCACACGCAAATCATAACAAAACGTTGGAAACGAACACCCGCAAACAAAGCTGCAAAGAAAGAAAAGAACAATTAGAGGAAAGAACATACAAGGGTCTGTAAGGTCGTGGGACTTCGACCGCCGACGCTTGTTCCATGCCGAAACTAAACCGAAAGGCATAACGTCTCTTTAAGTTTGATCCAGTTTTTTTCTCAGGACTGAGGATTGAAATGCATGAGAGGGTAGAAAACGAAATCGAAATTTTCGTAATTTGAAATATACAGAAGAATAAAAATATATATATTACGAGAATTGGGTCGAGAGTGTACGTATAGAGCAAGTGAAGTTAAATTAGGAGAGGAGAGTACTCAACAAATCATCCACCAACAACCCTAAAACGGTAGCTCTCACTGCACAAACAAGTCCTTGAAGAAAAAGAAAAAGAAAAAGGAAAAGTTGGGCATTGCTTTTGCTTGCTTAATATTGGATGATGGGGAAGTTGTTTGACAAGGAAATTGAAGCTACTGCAACAGCTCTTGTTCCTTACATTTTTACGATTTAATTTCTCAAAAAAAAAAAAAAAAAAGGATTTGCAGTTGAGAGGGTGCTTTCATATCTGTTCATCTCATTTTTTGTTGTTGTTTTATTTGTTACTATTTTCTAATTTTTGAAAATTTGACATGGAGCAATATGATAATTTCAGTCGCTATCAACACCCAAATGGGACCCAAAAGTTTGATATTATTCCAATCTTTCGTTTTGAAGTTACTTCCCAGTTCCTATATTTTTGAAGTTACTCAAAAGCATCACATATCGATCGATGGGAGTGATAAAAAGTAAAAAGGTTATCCAGAATCCCACAAGTGATAGTTGTGTGTGTGTGTGTGTGCCAACGATGAACTTTTTCTAGATTCTAGACCAAATGAATAGCAATTCTTTTCTGGTTGTGTGAAAAGGAGGCCAGGACATTACAACGTGTATGCTCACGTAAATCCTAAAACCTCGTTTGATATTTCGAATTGTATCAAATATTTAGTTAAATGATTAATTTGTGCATCGAACAAAATTGATTATCTGGTTTGGTGTTTATTAGATGGGTAAATAATGCGAGGCGTATCTCTGACACATCAAATGTAAACTAATTTACAAAACAAAGCGAAAAAAGAAGCAACATCAAGAAAAGTGAAAAGAAATAAGATAGCATTAATATCAGTAATGTTTTTCATATGTCCTCACGCAACATTAATGATTCATCTGAAAATCGTCTTTTCCATTTCATATATGGTTGCAGTGTTGAGCAAACTCGCCTCTAACTTAGGTGAGTCGTCCTACTCTGTTAATATCATCTATACACCAGGTACATAATGTTGAAAATTTGTATGAAATGATTGAGTTACATAACTCAATTGTTGAACAGATCAAACTTAAATACTAACTATACATATGTTGACGTTATATCAATCGAATATTGACAATAAATTGATCAAACATTAATAAGGTATCAATTAACATTAATGACGGATCAATCAAATATTGAAAAGTGATACATTTCAATAAAAAAATTTGACGAATGATAAGTTAATTTACACTAAATTCATCGGGAAAGAAGAATCGAACACGGAACTTCAAGTCAAAGAGTGAATATATTCTTAATCAGTTGAACTACAAACCACTTGCAATGCTGATACATTTCAATAATTTGAATTTTGTAAACTCACCATTTCAGTCAATTTTCTGATAATTGTGAAAATTGATTTGAAAATGTGAATACTCCTTTAATTAATATCTTATGATATAATAAAACACTGCCAAACTACAAATTTGTAGCTAGGTTTAACATTTTCCTATTTCTTTTAAATGACTCCTGCAAACCAAAAACACCAATTAAAGTATTGGGCCCTTCTCCCATTCCTTGCACACACATGATGCATGTGAATGCTATCAGTTTTTGTGGTGTTTCTGAGGGTGGTTAATAAAGTGGCAGTTGAGCTTATTCTTCCTGAATTTAAGACCTCCAAAGCACTCAAACTAGTATATATATGGATCCCTAATTCTCAGAAACCTCAAGCAATTCTTTAAGAAAATCAGTCAATTTCCTCTGATTACATTCTTGTTCTAGCTAAAGCTACCACATCTATATATATAAAATGGCTTCATGTGATGGAAAGCTTGAAGTAGAAGTTGAGGTGAAGTCTCCTGCACAAAAGTTTTGGGAAGCCCTTAGGGACTCCACCACTGTCTTCCCCAAGGCATTTCCTCATGACTACAAAAGCATCGATGTCCTCGAAGGTGATGGCAAAGCTGTTGGATCCGTTCGGCTTATTACATATGCTGAAGGTAACACATGCATATATTATCTTACTATGTACTTAAATTATAAATTCACGTACATCTGAGACAAATTTACAGTTTGACAAGAGAACACTTCCTTATAAATAATGTATTTCCTTGCCGGTAGGTTCTGCACTTGTGAAAGTATCAAAGGAGACGATCGATGCAGTGGATGAAGTCGGAAAGGCGGTTGCTTATAAGGTGATCGACGGAGATCTGCTCAAGTACTACAAGAGCTTCAAGTGCACCCTAACCGTGACTCCCAAGGGAGACGGGAGCTTGGTGAAATGGTCGTCTGTGTATGAGAAAGCACACGAACAGGTTCCCGAACCAAGCATCATCAAGGATTTTGCTGCCAAGAACTTCCTGGAGCTCGATGCCTATGTTCTGGCTAATTAATTATTTGCAAGCTTAAATAAGCCAGCTTTGGAGATCATTGGAGTTTTTACTTAATATATAATGGCCAAATAAATAAGATGAGTCGAAGTATGCATGCTAATGCACAAAGCTGGTTTTATCTAAACCCAAATCTGTAAGCAGATTGCACCCTATTATATTTTGGGTTTGGATCTTGTACTTTTATATGCTAGTAATGTTTCAATGTTTGTGTCCCCTCACTTTCACTTTTATCGCACGTACAATTTGAAAGAAGAAAAAGAAAAACATGTAATTTGGAATAGCAGTACTTTTTTTCTAATTTATTTATTTTTGATTTTTTTTAAATATAAAGATTTAGCTGGTTCCTTTACCATGATAATCCAACCTTCTAGTGGTCGAAAAAACTCACAGCATGACTTTAATTTTTGAGTTTGGAGGTAAGTTGGACAGAGTGAGTTACCTCATTGGGAAGGAGATACTCTCCGGATCTCTTCCACCAAAGTCATCGGATCAAGTGATCTAGACTTTTAAAATTTTATCCAACGGCTCACCTGTTTTGATCATTTAAAAGCTATAATAATTTTTAACCGTTAAATAAAATTTAAAAGGTGCGAATCACTTGATCTAATGATCTTGATAGAAGAGATCTGAAGATGATCTCTTTCCACCTCATTGGACCCAATGATCAATTCCCGAGTCAGAGCCTACCAACGACCTTGGATCACATTTATTTGTTAGGAAAGCACATCTATTTCTACTTTTGCCTACCTCTTTCCTTACGCTTGTTATTGTCTAAAGGTAAGTCAATAAGAAAAGTAGTGGTTGAGTTGTGTGGAGGCATGTTCTTCTCCTTATTTAACAGAACTTCACTGCTGAAATTTCAGAAAGAGATCCTACTTACACTTAATTTCAGGTGAACACGTGTCTAAATTTTGATTTTTTTAATTAAAATTTGAACACGCATTCATCAGGAATTGGGTGTAAGCTGGAATTCCTGCTGAAATGTTCAGCAGTGAAGTTACTTCCTTTTCTAAATTGGAGGGCAATTGGAGGGCGGGGTATTTGCTACGGGATGGATAGATCGTCCAAAGGCATGATTAATTAAGCACGATATGATTTTGTGCCACTTTTGTAATATCAAAGCACAAATAAGTTTAATTATTGCTATTTGATGCAGTATAGGAGCTAGAAATTGCTCTCCTAAAAAAATTAGACCAAATATAGTAATAACTATATAAAATTATTATTTTTTTGGATACTTTAAAAAGTTTCTATGTACCTTATTTTCGAATTTATTGCAATGTCATACCCTTCATTAGTTGTCTATTAATTTTTCTGTTAAATGCTGATGTAGCATGAGACGAGATTCACTCCTTATTAAAAAAATTAATTAAAACTTAAAATATTAAAAAAATATTAACTAAATATTAAAAAATTAATTAAAAAAAACAAAAAAAACAAAACAAAACCTCCCCCAAAACGCCGAAACCTTGTTGTCAAAAGGATAAATCCATTGCTCTCTCTTTATCTGTCAGGTTCGTCTTTTTACTCTCTCTTTTTATTACGTTTCTGCTTTATTTCTTTGAATTTTGTATTTTTGCTTCATTTCTCACACATTATGTTTGATACAAGAAAACCCACCTCAGAAAGTTTGGTTCTTGGCAAGGGTTTTGCTGCTGCTGCTGCTACTTGATTGTACATTCTCTCTCCTCTGTATCTCTCTCTCTTCCAGAGGGTGTGTTTCTGTGAAATGGGTGCTCAAGATTTCTGGGTTTTCATTTTTGTTATTGGGTTTTGCTTACAAGCTCGGGTTTCGAGTTCTCAAAACCTGACATGCAATCCAAATGATTTGAAGGCATTGGAGGATTTCATGAACGGTATAGATTCTGTGATTGATGCGTGGGGTAGCAATTTCTCATCTGATTGCTGCAAATGGGCAGGCATCACTTGCAATTCTTCTTCCTCTCTCGGATTGAACGATTCCATTGATACTTATAGAGTGGTTAAGTTGGAGCTTCCAAAGAGAAGGCTAGTGGGAAATCTCTCTGCATCTTTAGGCACTTTGGACCAGCTTAGAACCCTCAATCTCTCTCAAAATTTCCTCAAACACTCGCTTCCAATTTCGCTCTTCCATTTGCCGAATTTAGAGTTCTTAGACTTGAGCTCTAATGATTTTTCCGGCCCCATTCCTTTCGATATCGAATTGCCTTCAATCCGGTTGCTTGAAATTTCTCAAAACTTTTTGAATGGTACCCTTCCGGCCAGCATCTGTGACAAGTCTACTCAGCTTCGAGCACTGAAGTTGGCTGTGAACTACTTCTCTGGCAACCTCCCACCAGGTCTTGGCAATTGTACTTCCGTGGAGGACCTCCGTCTAGGCATGAATAATTTCAATGGCGGTGTGCCCGAAGGTCTATTTCGTCTGCGAAAGCTAACCCAGTTGAACATTCAAGATAACAAGCTTTCCGGGGTGCTCAGCGAAGAATTCGGTAACCTCATTAATCTTGTTCATTTGGATATCTCAACTAATGAATTTTCAGGAACCATCCCAGATGTTTTCCACAGGCTTGGAAGATTACAGAATCTTGTATTCCATTCAAATCGTTTTGGTGGTCGGATACCCCCTTTCTTGTCGAGTTCATCGACCATCTCTTTGCTTAATTTGAGAAACAATTCATTGCAGGGCACAATTGATCTTAATTGTTCAGCAATGACTAGTTTGACCACTCTTGATCTCGGTTCCAATCAGTTTGATGGGCCTATTCCCTCCAATCTTCCCTCTTGTCGACATTTGAATAATGTCAATCTTGCCCGTAACAACTTCACGGGCGAAATACCAGAAAGCTTCAAGAGTTTCCATAGCCTCTCTTACCTCTCGCTGTCAAATTCCAGCGTTTCCAATATCTCTTCTGCCTTACAAATTTTACAGCAATGCCGGAACCTGACTACTTTGGTTCTCACCTTGAACTTCCGCGGCGAAGAATTTCCTGCTGATCCGACCCTTCATTTTGAAAAGTTGAAGGTTCTTATTATTGCAAATTGTAGGCTCACAGGTGTAATACCTCAATGGTTGAGTACTAGCAGCAGATTGCAATTTTTGGATATATCGTGGAACCAATTGCAAGGAACAATTCCAGGCTGGTTTGGCAATTTTAGCAGTCTTTTCTACTTGGACATGTCGAATAATTCGCTTACGGGTGAAATCCCTAGAAGCTTAACTGGATTACCGAGCCTCAATAGTGGGAGGATCTCCATTGAGGAACCTTCCCCTGATTTCCTTCTACTCATGAAGAGGAATGTAAGTGCACGAGCGTTGCAGTACAATCAAGTGTGGAGATTTCCACCGACGCTGGGACTAAGTAACAATAATCTTAGCGGACCAGTCTGGCCCGAGTTTGGGAAACTGAAATTGCTTCATGTTTTGGATCTCAAGTTCAACAGTCTAGCAGGACCGATTCCGAGTAGTTTATCTGGCATGTCCAACTTAGAGACTCTGGATTTGTCTCATAACAAGCTTTCGGGGACACTCCCGCCTTCGCTGGTCAATCTCAACTTCTTGTCCAAGTTTAGTGTTGCAGACAATCAGTTATATGGGGTGATCCCTACAGGAGGTCAGTTTTCGACCTTCTCAAGTTCAAGCTTTGAAGGGAACAGTCTTTGCGGATACGATGCTTCCCCTTGTCCAGCAGGACTGGATGCTCCTCTGCGAACATGGTTCGGGAAATCGAGCAAGGATTATACAGGAGTTATTGCCGGAGTCGGTGTTGGATTTGTATTTGGAATAACATGTTTCATTGGACTAGATAGGTACGTCTGGACTTTTTAAGGAGAGTACATCCTTCTTTTTATTTTATTTGTATTTGGAATAGCATGTACATTTACGCTCGTGGTCTAATGTATAGAGTCGTAGCTTATGGTTGTGTGAGTGAGAGAGATTCCAGCACCGACATATTCATATGCATCGACACTCGCACACGAATGGTGGGAGGTGCCGCATACGAACTTGTGTGCAAGAATCTCTCCCAAGTGATGAAGGTGGATTCCTTTGAATGTAACAAAAGAAAAGCATATGAAATGGAAGGGTTGCAAATTAGATAATACTTGGCTCAGACCATGCATGAAGAGCTCCTCAGTTTACCCACTTACACATGCCTAAAGACCATGCCTGGAGAGCTCCAAATTATGGACATAGATCCTATCCGGTTCTCACTATTTAGAGTCCAAAGAGTAAGAAATCCGGATCACACAAGTTGAATCTGACAGTTCTTATTAACTCAATACCCATGCCCACTTCACACAAATTGTAGACCCTAGTCACTCTTTCTCTCTCTTGAACTATCCAAATTTTCTAGTCCTTACTCCCAAGGCTCCAAACAATGAGATGCAACGATAATCCAAATTCACCACCACAATCGAATTATGAGGCCCGATCGTCGAACTAACTAAACGATACGACCTACACACAGAAAAAGCCACCCCTAATCGACGTTTGGGCTGGTTTAAGTCTCCCTCCATTGCCCGAGCCAAATGCAGGTCCTCACTTGTGCTTTCTTAGTTTCAAAAGGCCTTGGGCTAATTACGACCTAGGAACTATACAGCAATTAAAGTATTGGGCCCTTCTCCCATTCCTTGCACACACATGATGCATGTGAATGCTATCAGTTTTTGTGGTGTTTCTGAGGGAGGTTAATAAAGTGGCAGTTGAGCTTATTCTTACTGAATTTAAGACCTCCAAAGCACTCAAACTAGTATATATATGGATCCCTAATTCTCAGAAATCTCAAGCAAATCTTTAAGAAAATCAGTCAATTTCCTCTGATTACATTCTTGTTCTAGCTAAAGCTACCACATATATATATATATAAAATGGCTTCATGTGATGGAAAGCTTGAAGTAGAAGTTGAGGTGAAGTCTCCTGCACAAAAGTTTTGGGAAGCCCTTAGGGACTCCACCACTGTCTTCCCCAAGGCATTTCCTCATGACTACAAAAGCATCGATGTCCTCGAAGGTGATGGCAAAGCTGTTGGATCCGTTCGGCTTATTACATATGCTGAAGGTAGTTACATGCATATATTATCTTACTCAGTGGCGGATCCAGGTTTTCAAGATCGGGAGGTTCCAACATAACAGCTCAAAAAAAAAAATATATATATTAGACTAATTTGGTTCCAAATCACTATTTTCTATTGAATTTGGTTCATTGAATAAATCAAGATTAATCTCAAGGGTAATAAAACCAACAAATTCTCCTCAACAACTAGGGATGGGCAAATACCCATTGGTTATGGGTAATCGCGGTTACCTGCCCATTTAAATTAAACGGTTATGGTTATGGGTAACCGTTTAGATAAATAAACGGTTATGAGTATAACCGTTTACCTGCGAAATTTAAATGGACGGTTATGGGTATTAACTGCGGTTATAAACGGGTAACCGTTTACCCATTTATTTTATATATGTAAAACTAACACAAACCATGTTCTCGATCCAATAATACTTAGCTCCCAATAAATTAGCGAGGAATTCATCGGTCATTCTCTCAATAACATTGCTACAGGAATGATGATTCTCATCATCAAGGAATTCGTCAAATTAATTTAAATTTCTTGCGGGTAACCGTGAAATTGACATAAATGCTTTGACAAAAATGTCTTCTAAACAATTTTTGTAACCCAATAATACTTAGCAAATATTATATTTACCTTCATTAGTAACAGTTAAAAATATCGTACGTAAACTATTATTTCAATTATTGGAATGGTATAAGGACTTAAAAAATTAAAATACGAAAATGTATAATGAATGTACCTATAACGGTGTTTAATTATAAAAAATAAAAAAAATTATGACAATTTTTTTTAATTTTCAAGTTGTTAAAAAATATGTAGACGGGTGAAAAAGGGGTAATGAAAAAAAAAATAAATAAACGGGTTAAAAAAGGTAAATGAGTAAACGGGTATTAAACGGTTACGGTTAAATGGGTATGAAGTAATGACATGTTTTTCTTTTTCTTCTTTCAAATTGTACGTGCGATAAAAGTAAAAGTGAGGGGACACAAACATTGAAACATTACTAGCATATAAAAGTACAAGATCCAAACCCAAAATAATATAGGGTGCAATCTGCTTACAGATTAGGGTTTAGATAAAACCGGCTTTGTGCATTAGCATGCATACTTCGACTCATCTTATTTATTTGGCCATTATGTATTAAGTAAAAACTCCAATGATCTCCAAAGCTAGCTTATTTAAGCTTGCAAATAATTAATTAGCCAGAACATAGGCATCGAGCTCCAGGAAGTTCTTGGCAGCAAAATCCTTGATGATGCTTGGTTCGGGAACCTGTTCGTTTGCTTTCTCATACACAGACGACCATTTCACCAAGCTCCCGTCTCCCTTGGGAGTCACGGTTAGGGTGCACTTGAAGCTCTTGTAGTACTTGAGCAGATCTCCGTCGATCACCTTATAAGCAACCGCCTTTCCGACTTCATCCACTGCATCGATCGTCTCCTTTGATACTTTCACAAGTGCAGAACCTACCGGCAAGGAAATACATTATTTATAAGGAAGTGTTCTTTTGTCAAACTGTAAATTTGTCTTAGACGTACGTGAATTTATAATTTAAGTACATAGTAAGATCACTGGCGGATCCATGTAGGGACCCGGGACCCTTCGGAAGCCCGAATAAACACTTGTGATCGACCTTCGGGACCCTCCAACAATTTGGGCAGGTGTAGTGGAGAGGCTTGTTGCCTCCATGGATGTGCAGGCAGCAGTGCTTATAACAAAGAAGAAGAAGAGGTTTTTAATTTTTGTTATAAAAGACCTAGCCAAAACGACAACGTTTTTTAGCTTGGTCATTATAAAAAATTTAAAAAGTAAAATATCTCTATTTCCTCTACAGAGCCTGAGAACCCCGGTCTTTTCCAATATCCCCAAATTATATTTAAGAACTCTCAGCCTCAATCGTCGCAACCTTCCAACTTTAAACCCAAGTTACCCTATTCCCCACCACCATTTGCCGTTCCACCGCCTTTGGCTGCCTAATTTAATTTCTTCCAAATTCATATAAGTTTTTTAATCCTAGACTCTAGTCCCAACTCCCAATTAATAAGATATATGTTACATTAGCAAATTTTATCTTTCTAGAGTCACTAATTGTGTTTATGTTGACCCTAAAAACTACAAAGCCTACGTGGTGCGCATGCCGAGTAATCTATGAGCTAACTACGTCATTCGGTTGAATGCGGGACGTGCCAACTCGACGGCCGATGAGTAAAATGTGTTGACGTTGCGTTGAGCATGCGGCTGACTTCGTCTTGCGATTGCGACCGAGGAAGGAACAATCTCGGCCTCTTGGGTTCTCGAACCTGAAGACAAGGCTACTATTCTTACGAAGTTCACAAATCGTTGTCGTCGGATTCGGTCACAGTGATGGTATTCGTCAGAGTAAACTCATGCCGAATCGACACCAAAGTGTAAGGGTACAAATACTCAAAGCGAATATAAGTCTTAACAGTAAACGTGGTTCGGCCGTCGAAATGCCGAACTCTAAATCCCACTTGTGACTATCCAATCATAAAATAACTCGGCGTGCAAATTGCCGAGCCCAGTAAAATGTAACACCTCACTTCGCCTAGAAGGCTGATGAGATGACCTCGACCAATAAGGATTCGGAAATCCTTCTTGACCGAGACTTGGATAAATAACCAGTCGCCCTCAACGCAGTGCTGTTTATGCCAACTGAAGATGCTGCGAGATAGGCTGATTCTACGACGACAGTGCTGTTTATGCCAATTGAAGATATCACCGGTTGCCTTCATAGTGCTGTTTATCCAAACTGAAGGTGTGTCAGCGAAAAGAAAAAAGAAAAAAAATCTCAAGGTTGTTGAGAGAATTTGCGCAAGGCAGTTATGTGTTGAAATTGGCGAGGCCCTCAATGTTGCACAACCTTTATGTATTTATAGCGTTGGATATCTACCTGCCACAACCTGATGGTGCTTGTAGAGTCCAACTGCAATTCTTTTCCACGGAACTGAAATTAATCCGCATCAGAGAACTATCATATCCTTCAGATAGATGTTCACAATTTTCCAAACCTCACAAAAGCCTATCCAAATAAAAGTCTTATCATCATAGCCTAGCCTAGCCTACCTAGGCTTGTCATCATTATCTAATACTATTAAATCTTAGACTTATCACATCACCACCAGAGCCAAGCCTATCTAGGCTTTTCCATAATCCATCCGTGCATGCACCATGACTTTTCAAACCTCATCTACCAAGTTTCGCCAGTCTGATAGCAGTAATCCCAAGTTCACTCGAACTGTACTTGTTTGAAGATATAATGCTAAGATAATCCAAATTAAAAAATAATTACTATGACAAAAACCATAATATTATCCTTTAACAAAAATATCTTCACTTTTTCATCCGACAGTTGAGAACTATGCTTACTCAACGGCCTCGATTACACGGCCGATGGTGTAAATTTGGGTTCAAACAGTTATGTTGCTGATAGGGATGAGCAACGGTTATGGCGGGCGCGTAACCGCGGTTATTTGCCCATAACCATTTATGCTCATACCCGCATAACCGTTTACTCGTTGGGTAATTGCCTAAACGGTTATACCTATACCCATAACTGTTTATAAATGGTTAACCATACCCATAACCGTTTAATTTTGTTATTTTTGAACTTTTTAAAATATAAAAATTTAGCTGGTTACTTTACCATGATAATCCAACCTTCTAGTGGTCGAAAAAACTCACAGCATTACTTTAATTTTTGAGTTTAGAGGTAAGTTAACAAAGGACATAGTGAGTTCCCTCATTGGGGAGGAGATACTCTTTGAATCTTTTCCACCAAGGCCATTGGATCAAGTGATCTGAGCCTTTAAAATTTCATCCAATGACTCACCTGTTTTGATTTCTGAAAAGATATAATAATTTTTAACTGTTTGATGAAATTTAAAAGACCCAAATCATTTGATCTAATGATCTTGATGGAAGAGATTTGGAAAGAATCTATTTCCACCTCATTGGACGCAATGATCAATTCCCTAGTCAGAGCCTACCAACCACCGTGGATCACATTTATTTCTTCTATTTTTTTATTTTTTAGAAAGCACATTTATTTCTACTTTTGCCTACCTCTTTCCTTACGCTTAGTTATTGTCTAAAGATAAGTAAAAAAGAAAAGTAGTGGTTGAGTGGAGGCATGTTCTTCTCCTTATTTTCTAAATTGGAGGGTGGGGTAATTGCTACTGGATGGATCGATCGTCCAAATGCATGATTAATTAAGCACGATATGATTTTGTGCGACTTTTGTAATATCAAAGCACAAATAAGTTTAATTATTGCTATTTGATGCAGTATAGGAGCTAGAAATTGCTCTTCTAAAAAAAATTAGATCAAATATAGTAATAACTGTAGAAAATTAAATTTTTTTAAGTAAATTATATAAAACTACCTCAATTATTGGGTTATTAACAGTTTCATATCTCGTCTTTAAAAAGTATCAATGTCATACCTTATCTTCGAATTTGTTGTAATGTCATACCTTCCGTTAGTTGTTTGTCAATTTCTCTGTTAAATGCTGACGTGGCATGAAACGAGACCCACTTTCTATTAAAAAAATTATAATAAATTAATAAAATATTAACTAAATATTAAAAAATAAAAAATAAACAAAACAAAACCCATATCCCATCACCCCCCCCCCAAATGCCGAAACCCCATCCTTCCCATCTTCCCCATCCCATCCGTTGTCCCCCATGCCAGTCAGCATTTAACAAAGGGGGTGTCTCAACAGCCTTTTGGATTGAATGATTTGATTCAAACAAAGCAGGGTCAACAGCCTTTTTGGCGTCCTTGAAAATTTGACACTTCACTCCATAAGAGGTACGTGTAGAATTGTCCATGAATTGTTAATTGACTTGGCATGCATATACACAGGCCACGAGGATCATGCATTATAATCTAGGATTATAATCCATAATTACAATCATTAAAATCGAAAAAACACTACTAGTATAAATATTGCAACGTTGACGCTACGAAAGGTTCTCATTTGCTCCTTCACATGTAGAGATATTGATAACACACATAAAGTTAATGGTATTTCATAACTAATCGATTGAGCAGTAGCTCGTAGACCACCTAAAAATGAATATTTATTATTTGACACGTATCCCGACATAAGAAGTCCAATTGGAGCAATACTGGAAATGGCAATCCATAAAAAAACATCGATATTGAGATCTGCTAAAACAAGGTGATATCCAAAAGGAACTACTGAATAGCTTACTAAAATTGATATGACAGCTATGGATGGCCCGATATTGAATAAACGAGTATCCCCTGGATGGAAAAATGATTTTCTTTGAAAAGTAGTTTTGTCCCATCTGTTAGAGCTTGAAGAACTCTCAAAGGGCTGGTGTATTTGGGTCCAATACGCTGTTGTATCCCTGCCAATATTTCTCTTTCTAACCATACAATTACCAGTACGCGTATTGTGATTCTCACTACAAGAGTCAAAATAGAAACAAGAACCCATAGAATTCCATAAACCTATTTATGTAAAAACATTTGTAATTACATTTGACAAGTTGACAACTAGTCACTAGTCACAAGTGTGACAAGTTGAACATAGTTACATTTGTAATTATGTGATCAAATGTCACAATCGAATCTCTCCATGTAGACTTTAATTTCCAACCATTATGTTGATAGACTTTGAATTTTGTTTCAAGAAGACTTGGCATTTGTCCACGACATCCTTCACAACGAGAAAATTTTCGATGGTGGAGAAGCTACTAGGAAAGTTACTTAGTGTAGGGTTGTGGATATGATATTTCTATTGTGCCTTGGCCCGTTCGTCAGTGCAGAAACGAGATTCAGATTACAACTTCATCAAATCACACTCAGTTGAAAAGAATAAAATACAAGAAATAAAGACACCGAGAAATTTACGAGGTTCGGCAAAAATCCTGCCTACGTCCCCGGAGAGATATTGCTCTTCACTATGAGAATAACAGTACAAGTACACATAAGTTAAATCGACATAACCTAATCCTAAATCCCTTGTACACCTACTCATAGAATTTTCCAAGAGCCTCACTCTACCCCAAGAGTTCTTTCACTAGAATACTTTTCACTCTAACTCTCTTGATTTTCTCTCAACCCATGTTCAACCTTTCCCATGGTAGAGCCAAATGCTCTCACCATCTCCATGGATGCTTCCCTAATGCAAGCCTTCTCCCTCGGCAAGCACACATAATGCAAGCATTTCCTTGCATTAAATAAAGTCCAATCCATCATCACATTTCTTCATAATCATTAAAGCAAAAGCAACCACATTTTTTTATTTTCTTACAAGCATCATCATTGTGTCTTTACTCATGATGATGTCTACCAAACTTTTCTTTGTTTAGTTTACTAGCCGAAAGACATTTGGCTTGTTGTCCACTTTTGCTTTTACTTTGCAGCACTTGTCTGCAACTTTCATGCAGCCCACACCATGTGATATTTCCACCGAAAAAAAACACAGGTTACTTCATTGTTGCCAGCTCAAAATATGAGCCAATCACAACAATTTCTCTACAACTCCTTTGCATTACAGGTTCAAATCTTTTCATGTCTCCTTAAGCGTTGAGTAGTAATTTTGGTTGAAATAAAAATAATAATGCACTTACCATACCCATAAAATTACTTATGATCGGAGACTTTGCATGAGACCGCATAAAATTCCCACCCCAATGTATTTGGATTTGTAAGTTTTTTTATAGATTGTTTTTTTTTTTTTTGTGTCAATTTTCTAGAAAAGAAAAGAAACAGGAAGTGATGTCATCGTCGGCGATTATATCCGACTTCTTCATGCCTTATAATTCTATAAATATCAAACTGAAACCTTAGGTGAAATGTACACGTACCAATTTCTCAGTCTCTGCATGCACACTTACCCAATTCAAACATGGGGTTTTTGGCCGTGAGATTGGTTATTTTACACTCACTTTTTAACGTATTTCTCTGCTGCTTCAGCTTCTCCATGCATCCGAAACTAGGCGGGAACGAAACAGACAGGATGGCGTTGTTGGCCATCAAAGCGCAGATAAAGGAGGACCCCGACCAGTTCCTGAGTTCATGGAACGAATCATATCACTTCTGCCTATGGCAAGGTGTCACATGCAGCCAACGACATCACCAAAGGATCACTAGGTTAAACCTAGGGAACCAAAACTTGGTGGGTACCATATCCCCACACATAGGAAATCTAAGCTTCCTCAGGGTACTACGTTTGAGCGACAACCGTTTGTCGGGTCAAATTCCACCAGAAATCGGGCGTTTGCGCAGATTGCAGGTATTAAATTTGACCCAAAACTCACTCAGTGGTGTTATTCCTGTCAATATGTCCAATTGTCTTGACCTCATCGGTTTCCATTCAGGCTTCAATCATTTGGTGGGTAAAATTCCTATAGAGTTTGGCTCCTTTCCTAAACTTGAAAAACTTGTTCTTCAACGCAACACTTTGTCAGGGGCAATCCCTGATTCCTTGGGGAACATTTCATCACTTGATGTTTTTGCATTTTACGACAATCACTTGTCAGGTGACATCCCTAGTTCCCTAGGTCAGTTGAAAAAATTGAGATTTTTCTCATTAGGTTCAAATAAGTTGTCTGGTATTGTCCCTCCCTCCATTTATAATCTCTCTAATCTAGCTATTTTTTCCATCGCATTCAACTCAATTCAAGGGACTATTCCCAGAGAATTGGCTACAATTTTTCCAAATCTCAAAGTATTTCACATTACCGGGAATCAATTCTCAGGGTCCATTCCTATATCAATATCCAATGCCACAAATCTAGTGCAATTTGAAGTTTTAGATAACAAACTAACCGGACAAGTTCCAAATCTACAAAAGCTTTGTAACCTCGAAACGCTCCTTCTAGATTCAAACCGCCTTGGAACCGGTACAAATGGGGACTTGAGCAATGCCACGAAGTTTAGGTGGTTGGTTACACAGACTAACAATTTTGGAGGGGTGCTGCCCACAGCCATATCCAATCTCTCGACCACGCTTGAAATCCTTTGGGTTGGAGGAAACCAACTCTATGGAAACATCCCAGCCCGGATAACCAGTCTAGTCAGCTTGGAATGATTAGTTATGGGGAATAACCACTTGACAGGTAATATCCCCACTGATATTGGCAAGCTTACAAATCCTTTGGTTTTGTTGATCCTTCTAAGCCTACTCATGTTTGCAAACTTCAGAGGTCCCTCTATGGTCTTAAACAAGCGCCTCGTGCCTGGTATGAAGCTTTTTATCGGGCTCTTCTGTCCTTGGGCTTCTCTGCATCCTCCTCTGACACTAGTCTTTTTATCAAGAAAGACATCACTATCACTTTTATCTTGGTGTACGTTGATGATATAATCATCACTGGCAGCTCCTCTCAAGTCTGCCAAACTATTATTTCTCAGCTGCAAGCTATTTTTCCTGTCAAAGATCTTGGTGATATTCACTATTTTCTGGGAATTGAAGTGACTCGATCTCCTCATGGTCTATTTCTTCATCAGTCCAAATATGCTCTAGACCTCCTAAAGAAAACTGATATGTTAGGTGTCAAACCTTGCTCTACTCCAGTTAGTTCCTCTAAACTGGATCACTCAGGCACACCACTTGCAGATCCTACTTCCTACAGGTCCATTGTTGGTGCATTACAGTACCTTACCTGGACTCGTCCTGATCTCGCTTTTGCAGTGAATCAAGTGTGTCAACATATGCAAACTCCCCGCACTATTCATTTGCAAGCTGTTAAGCGTATCCTCAGATATCTTAAAGGCACTATTGACTCCGGACTGAGGTTCACCAAGGGTGCTCAGTTTCTCACTGCTTGGTCTGATGCCGATTGGGCTGGTTGCCCTGTTGACCGACGATCTACAAGTGGCTATTGTGTATTTTTGGGACCCAATTTAGTAGCTTGGAGTGCTAAGAAACAGAACACAGTGACTCGGTCATCCACTGAGGCTGAGTACAGGTCACTTGCCAACACTGCTGCAGAAATTTCGTGGGTTTGCAAGATACTCTTTGATCTTTCATTTCCCCTTCTTCGTACACCTGTTATATTCTGTGATAACAAGAGTGCTATTGCACTAGCTTTCAACCCCGTCTTTCATGCTCGTACAAAGCATGTTGAGCTTGACTATCACTTTATCCGTGAGAAAGTTCTTTTGGGTCAGATTGATGTTCAACATGTTAATACATTGTCCCAGATTGCTGACATTTTTACTAAGTCTCTTCATGCCGATCGGTTTCTCTCCCTGACTGCCAAGCTTTCAGTTCGACCCTCTACCTTCAGCTTGAGGGGGTGTGTTAGGAGTACTGTAGGTTCACAGAGTTACCAAAGGTGCACAGCACCAGATTAATTCTTGTCTGTATGGGTTAGTTAGGGGAATGCTAAAATAGTTAGCTTTGGTATTTATGTATAAATACTTCATGTACAGAGATATGATAATATACTGAAAATCATTTTCTCAATTCTCTTTCTCTCTCTACATTTTCTCTCTCTCTCTAATCTCTCTTTCTCCAAGATTCAGTTTTCTTATTCACTAAGATCTTACTTTCTACACTTTTCATATGCAATTTTATCACATGGATATTGAACTTTTGTGCTCCCACTCTTGGAAATGAATTTGTACAGAGTTCCTTCACTGCTATCAGTTTCTGGATTACTCATTTGGGTCGCTTGTGAAATTCAATAACAGGGTTTCTATTACTTCCTGTTTCTTTTCATTTCTAGAAAATTGACACAAAAAAAAAAAAAAAAACAATCTAGAAAAAAACTTACAAATCCAAATACATTGGGGATGGGAATTTTATGCGGTATCTTGTGCAAAGTCTCCGATCATAAGTAATTTTACGGGTATGGTAAGTGCATTAATTTTTTTTTACAACCAAAAGTACTACTCAACACTAAGGAGACATGAAAAGATTTGAACCTGTAATACGAAGGAGTTGTAGAGAAATATCATTTCCACAACCCTACACTAACTTTCCTAGTAGCTTCTCCACCATCGAAAATTTTCTCGTTGTGAAGGATGTCGTGGACAAAGGCCAATTCTTCTTGAAAGAAAATTCAAAGTCTATCAACATATTATTATGGCTGGAAATTAAAGTCTACATGTAGAGATTCGATTGTGACATTTGATTACATAATTACAAATGTAATTATGTTCCTTAATTTCATAATTGTTTAATTTATTTTTTGATGTTTAATTTTTAATATTTACGCCGGACCAATATTGACACGTGGCGTTCAATCATTGTCCATGTGTGCGCCACGTTAATGGCTGATTTAACAGTAACCTTGACGGATGTATGAAAGTGTTCCAAAATTATAACTTTAAGTACCATTCTAGAATGAAAAAAACTTCACGTATCAAATGTTGAAAATAAAAAAATTTCAGGATAATAAACTGAGATTAACCCTTTGGAATAGCTGTACCTTTTTTCTAATTGATTTATTTTTTATTTATTTTTTAAATATAAAAATTTAACTGGTTATTTCATCATGATAATCCAACCTTCTACTGATCGAAAAAAACTCACAGCATTACTTTAATTTTTTAGTTTGGAGGTAAGTTAACAAAGGACAGTTACCTCATAATAGAGTTTGGAGGTCCTCATTGGACCCAATGATCAATTCCCTAGTCAGAGCCTACCAATCAACTTGGATCACATTTATTTCTTCTTTTTCATTTTGGCCTACCTCTTTCCTTACGCTTAGTCATCGTCTAAAGATAAGTCAATAAGAAAAGTAGTAGTTGTTCTCCACACAAAAACAAAAAAAAAGTAGTAGTTGCGTGGAGGCATGTTCTTCTCCTTATTTTTTAAATAGAGTTTTAACGAAAAATTTACGGTACTGTTCACTTTAATGATATAATTTTGTCCAAAGACATAATTAATTAAGCACGATATGATTTTGTGCCACTTTTATAACATCAAAGCACAAATAAGTTTAATTATTGCTATTTGATGCAGTATAGGAGCTAGAAATTGCTGTAGAAAATATAGTAATAACTGTAGAAAATTAAAAGCTTTTTTATTTTTTTTAAAGTAATGTTAGGGAGATTAAATTTATAAACAAAATTTTGGAGACTAAAAGACATGGAAGTTGATAATTAATTTATTACTTAAACCTTGATAAACGTGCTCATTTCTATTGGTGACATATCATTTAGTTTGCAAATTTTATGTCCAAATTTAGTCTCCCTAGCATTACCTTTTTTTATGGGTAATGCTAGGGAGACAAAATTTACAAACTAAATTATGTGTCACCAATAGGAATGAATACGTTTATAAACTCTTAAGTAATAATCCAATCATCAACTTTTATGTCATTTAGTTTAAAACATTTAGTCTCCCTGACATTGCACTTTTTTTTATTATTGGCATAGAAATTTATCAAACAAGAGTGATGGGCCTAAAATTTTTTATGAAAATTTTAATGTTGAGATGATTATATCATAAGAATATAAATTATTTATAAGCTTTAATAAAAAAGGAAGATTCGAACAAAAATTTAAGATCATGACTCAAAATTATTATTGTGCTCAATTAGTTGTGCATATTGAGTAATGTGAATTTGACAGATGTACCCAAAAATAAAAATATGAAATAATTATATATATATATATATATATATATTTTTTTTTTTTTTAGTATGTCGATATTCTTTTAAAGGGAAAGGGGGTTCGGCTAAGCCACATAATGGGTAGCCTAATTTAGTATCGAATTCGTCATCCACGAGATTCAAACATAAGACCTCTCACTTATAAGCGAAGAGGAATACCACCAAACAGTAGTACTGAGTGACTAATTATAGTTAAACTGTAAGAGGCTTTCTGCTACCTTATAATTTAATGTTAATTTTCATGTCAACAATATAGGACATTATGCTAAAAATATAAGATGACATAGAGTTTATAATAAATTCCACTTTTGAGATAATCCACCTAGAATTTTTTTTTAAATAATAAAATTATGCACGATGATTTTGTGCTTTGAATTTAGACTAATTAAGTTCACATGGTACGTCGAATCAGAACGCAGTTTTGTCAACTATAGTTCCAAACACAAACAAAAACTAAAAACTAAAAAAAAAAAAAAAATGTATAAAGGTAGTTTGATGAAGATTCTTTTCGGATCCTCTTTGTAAGGATATCTATCATTTTCGTCCATCGTACATCATGCGGTCAGTTTTTGTTAGATATTGTTTGTGTTTAATTTTAAATAAAAATATTTAAAATGATTTTTTACTGCATAATGTACAATGAATTGACACGATAAGAGGGTCCTAAGAGGATACTCATTCTTTGAAAACTATTTCGTTTGCTCATGACCTAGATTTCACCTGTTTACTGCAACAAGTCAAGTCGGTCCATGCGTGAACCTAGCAATTTCCCACTTGTTTATCATGTAAATCAAATGTCGCAATTGAATCTCTCTCCATGGAAATTTTCCGGCCATATTGATGTTGTTAGACTTAGAAAATTCTTTCAAGAAGACTTCGCATTTGTCCAAAACATCCTTCACAAGGGAACTTAGAAGCTAGTTCAATTCCCATGTGTATCCTACACTCCGGAGAGCACCACTACCATGACACACGGAAAGATAGAAAATATAGGACTAGGAGACGAAGGCTTAATGCCTATAAATGGCAAATTAACCCATCAACATAGTCGGGAGGATAGGCATGAGCTACAATGTTCTTTTTTCCATTACCACCCTCCTTCGTCACTGTTGGCAAGAAGGTGACATCATATTTCTGAGCACTAATAACGTTAAAAAAGAAAGAGGTGGGAACTTTCCGAACCACAATTGTAAGTTTGGACTTGTAAGATTTTCTAGATTTTTGTTGAACCTAGTTGTTTGGTGGAAACTTTCTGAACCGCAATTTCCGGTTCGAAAAGAGAAGAAACAGGACGTGGAGTCATCGTCAATTATTATATCCGACTCCTTCATGGCTTATTTCTATAAATATCAAACTGAAACCCTAGCTGAAATGCATACCTACCAATTTCAAAGTCTCTGCATGCACAAGTACCCAATTCAAACATGGGGTTTTTGGCCGTGAGATTGGTTATTTTACACTCACTTTTTAACGCATTTCTCTGCTGCTTCAGCTTCTCCATGCATCCGAAACTAGGCGGGAACGAAACAGACAGGATGGCGTTGTTGGCCATCAAAGCTCAGATAAAGGAGGACCCCGACCAGTTCCTGAGTTCATGGAACGAATCATATCACTTCTGCCTATGGCAAGGTGTCACATGCAGCCAACGACATCACCAAAGGATCACTAGGTTAAACCTAGGGAACCAAAGCTTGGTGGGTACCATATCCCCACACATAGGAAATCTAAGCTTCCTGAGGGTACTACATTTGAGCGACAACCGTTTGTCGGGTCAAATCCCACCAGAAATCGGGCGTTTGCGCAGATTGCAGGTATTAAATTTGACCCAAAACTCACTCACTGGTGTTATTCCTGTCAATATGTCCAATTGTCTTGACCTCATCGGTTTCTATTCGGGCTTCAATCATTTGGTGGGTAAAATTCCTATAGAGTTTGGCTCCTTTCCTAAACTTGAAAAACTTGTTCTTCAACGCAACACTTTGTCAGGAGCAATCCCTGATTCCTTGGGGAACATTTCATCACTTGATGTTTTTGCATTTTACGACAATCGCTTGTCAGGTGACATCCCTAGTTCCCTAGGTCAGTTGAAAAAGCTGACATATTTCTCATTAGGCTCAAATAAGTTGTCTGGTACCGTCCCTCCCTCCATTTATAACCTCTCTAATTTAGTTACTTTTTCCGTCTCATACAACCGATTAATTCAAGGGACTATTCCCAGAGAATTGGCTACAATATTTCCAAATCTCAAATTCTTTAACATTGCCAGTAATCAATTTTCCGGGTCCATTCCTATGTCAATATCCAATGCCACAAATCTAGTGCACCTTGAAGTTGCAGATAACAAACTAACCGGACAAGTTCTAAATCTACAAAAGCTTTGTAACCTTGAGACACTCGTTATTTATACAAACCGCCTTGGAACCGGTACTGATGGTGACTTGAGTTTTGTTTCGGGCTTAAGCAATGCCACGAAGTTAAAGTGGTTTCTTATCCAAGATAACAATTTTGGAGGGATGCTTCCAACATCCTTATTCAATCTCTCTACCAAGCTTAAAATCCTTTGGGTTGAAGCAAACCAACTCTATGGAAACATTCCATCTGGGATATCCAATTTAGTCAACTTGGAATTATTAGGTATGGGGAATAACCACTTGACAGGGAATATCCCAACTGACATAGGAAAGCTGGCAATGCTACAGAGGTTGAGTCTTTTTACCAATAAATTATCAGGGAGCATTCCATCTACTCTAGGAAATTTACCAATGTTAGCCACACTAGAGTTGCAAGGAAATAATCTTCATGGTGACATCCCTTCAAACCTAGGGAAATGCCAAGGGCTATTACATTTGGATCTTTCTCAAAATAACTTTGGTGGCTCAATACCTCCAGAAGTTCTCAGTCTCACCTCCTTATCGATTTTGTTCAACTTGTCTAGAAACCGGTTAACCGGTTCTCTTCCATTGGAGATTGGGAAACTGCGCAGTTTAGGCAAATTGGACTTTTCGGACAACATGTTATCAGGAGAACTTCCCAATAGTCTTGGTGGTTGTGCGAGTTTAGAAGTCCTACACTTTCAAGGCAACTTCTTCAACGGGACCATTCCTTCATCTTTGAGTTCATTGAAAGGGATTGAGGATTTAGACCTTTCTCGCAACAATTTGTCGGGTGACATTCCACACTTTCTGGAGGACTTTGCTTCCTTGATGAATCTCAACTTGTCTTTCAATCAACTTTCGGGAGCAGTACCAATTGAAGGTGTTTTCAAAAATGCAACTGCAACTTCAATTGTTGGAAACACTGGGCTCTGTAGCGATGTTGGTAATCTCCAACTTCCCAAGTGCAAGAATAAGGGCAGATTGTCTCCTAGATTGAAACTAATAATCTCTTTTGTAGCTGGGTTTGCCTTTCTGGGAATGGTTATAGTGTTGTCATTACTGTTTGTTTGTTCACCAAGAAAGAAAGGGAAAGGAGCAGGTCCAAGTGCTTTGGGGAACTCTACTTTTCAAGTGTCATATAACGCCCTCTTGAAGGCTACTGATGGGTTCTCCTCAACTAATCTGATTGGCATGGGTAGCTTCGGGTCCGTGTATAAAGGAGTTCTTGATGATGACAATGGAACTCGTCAGCTTGTTGCGGTCAAGGTGTTTAACATGTTACGCCAGGGAGCCTCTAAGAGTTTCATAGCCGAATGTGAGGCGATGAGAAATATCAGACATCGGAATCTTGTCAAGGTTGTAACGGCTTGTTCAAGTGTGGACTTTTCTGGTAATGATTTCAAGGCTTTAGTTTATGAGCTCATGGACAATGGGAGCTTAGAGGAGTGGTTGCATCCAACAGCCGGAACACCCAAAAATTTAAGTTTTCTTCAGAGGCTAGACATTGCCATTGATGTTGCTTGTGCATTGGATTATCTTCATAATCACTGCGAGGCACCAATTGTCCATTGTGATCTCAAGCCTAGCAATGTTCTTTAGGGAAACGACTTGACTGGACTTGTTTCTGATTTTGGACTGGCAAGATTTCTCTCAAACCTGACCAGTAACGTTGCGGAAAGTCAAACAAGTTCCATTGGAATACGAGGAACGGTTGGTTATGCTGCTCCAGGTAAACATCTTCATGTGCTTCTCTGTTTTCATTTTGTTCATTCATTTACTTGGCTGGAAAAATAAAGTTAATTAACTAACGAGTTCATGTTGCTCTTTTGTGATGTTTGAATTGTAGAGTATGGCATGGGAAGCAAGATTGCAACATGTGGGGATGTCTACAGCTTTGGTATTCTCTTGTTAGAGATGTTTACAGGGAAGAGACCCACCGAACCTATGTTTAGTGACGGCTTGAACCTTCACAATTTTGTAAAGATGGATTTGCCACATCGAGTTGCAGAAATTGCAGATTCACTATTCGACCCTATTACTTCCAACCAAAGCAGCATCATCAGTGCTGAAAAAATCCAAGTGTGTTTGAGTTCAATATTTAATATCGGAATCTCGTGTTCTGATGAATCCCCGAGAGACCGAAAGGATATGAGTGATGTTGTAACTGAGTTGCAATCCATCAGGGACCTTGTGTCCTCGGCCAGAAGCTTTTGTGATGACCCCAAATGATATCAATGATGTTGTAATTGACAGTTGAAGTGTGAGTAAATGAGGTATTTTTTACATTTCAATTTGTTCATTTGTGCATTAATGTGCATCTTGGCATCTAGGTTTGTCTCACTTTTTTTTTTTCCCTAACTTTGTGGTGTTGCTCAACTTGTTTTGCAGGTTTAGACCTTTAGGTTTGGTTTTAGAGGAGTTAGGTTTCATGTCCCCCCACTTTTCTTTGTATCTCTCTTGTTTTCGTTTCTAAAATGGTACGGTTTATGTCCCTCATTCTTTTTCGTGTATTGTTTTTGTTATCTCTATTTTATGAGACGTAAGGTTTATGTCCCGCCCTGACTATGTGTAACTTCTTTTTTCGTTATCAATAAAATTTCCCTCGTACCGCCAAGAAATGTTAAATTAAAGCTAATAAGTCCACCCAATTACTCAGCTATAAGTTCATAACAAGGATCAATGGTGGTGCTTTGTTTTTTTCTGATAATATTTTGGATGTGATTTTATGTCAACCTTTAAAGCTCAGCTCAGGCTTCAGGAGGAGTTACTGAGAAAATAGCAGTAACTCTTCCTTAATTACTTTTCTCCTGCATTTTTGTTCTTAAAAGAAAATGGCGGATTCTTGAGCTGAATCCCACACCCCCATTTCAACAGATTAGCAAATTTCCACAACCGAATTCCCAACTGCACGAATACGTTCTTACGTCCAGATAACCCTGCATTTCAATTTGAACTCACCTAGCAGGCTATCATATTTAAAAGTACGAAAAGCCTATGCCCACACTACTAGTCATTAATCAGAATAATGGTATAAGTTTATACAAGCTTCATATTTTATTTGATTAAGTGTAAACAATCAAATATGGAACTTCAATAACTTTGGCCTTTGCCACACATCTATTCATTTCCAAATAAGGAGCTGCTTTTCACATGCACGTTGTGTTGTTGTGGTTATCTTAAGACAGCTTTGACCCTGCAAACTCAATGTTCAACTCCTGCTGCTGATATCTGTGATCATGCTCCCCATGTCCATGATGACCCTACATTATCCATGGAAAATCAACAGTTATTTCCTGTTTAATATTCTTTTCGCAAACCTTTTCCGTCAGATCAGTGCATGTTATGAAGAAGACTTAACAAAACTAACAAGCAAACTTTCTTAAGAATATCTATGCAGGAAAACATCAAACATATCTGCAACTCATTGGAAAATTGTTGGAAGTTTAAGTACGATACCAGTGCGTTGACAATAGAAAATACATAGAAACTCTACAAATTATTCACAAACGCTTTAGTAGCTCGAAAGGTTGATTAACGGCCAGGCAAGAAAACTGGCTCCTCATTGCAGGAGGAGACAGCTAATGTAAGATACATGAGCTTGCATTGTCTTTTGAGATTTCTACTCTCTTGGACAATATATAAACTGAAACAGGGGAGTCATAATATTTCGTTAGTATCAGTGCCAATGGGCATGGCATGCTTCTCATGACAACTCACGTTTGCAGCGAATTTGCAGCTATGCTCAGTTTACACCAACACACTGTGTTTGAATCAATGTATATAGGATTCCAATAACAAATGGATCTTCATTGCAACTGCATTATGTAGGGTGACTTACACTCACTAGTCACGGCCTGAGCAAACCAATCCCACAATAACATATCCCAGTTTTCGGGGATCAAGGAAGGGGTAGCATTCTAAAAGAACTGACAAAAGCAACAGAGATTACCATTTTGTTTGGCAAGAGAGACCTCACAGGGTGATCAACTGAAAAAAAAACTTCTATATTTCTTCAATGTGGCTTTGCAATAGAGGGACCTGCTGTTTGATTGATGCCAGGCTCTCTTCCCCTGCATCCTCATCCATCTTCTCTTCGTTGGCTTTGCCCCACATCACAGAATAAAATCCAATGACAATAACAATTGCCCCTATCAAACTGCAGCATTTAGCAAATGTAAATTGAGAAGCTAAATTATGTCCTTTTTGCAATTTTCAACACAAACAAAATTGGTGCCTCTCAATCGACAACATATTGATAAGGTAGTTACAGGGAATAAAGATTGAAACCCTACCTCCCAAGGTAGAAAGTATCCCCTAAGAAGGTAACACCAATGAAAACTGTAACGATAATCCCCAAAGGCTTGAACATAGCTACGAAAACAGGCCCTGTCCTTCTAAGGCACCAAGTAGATACACCAACCTGGAATGCTGAGCCAAACACTGCCTGCAATAGTATAACTTAGCAACTTAGGTTCATGTGTTGGAAAATATTACATCCGATAGGTATATCAGGGCTGTGTTTAGTTATCTAATTACCGAGTATAGAACAGCGATCCACCTGATTTTAGGAGTTAATTCCCACGAACGCAGGTCTCTTTCTAAAATTGAAGAGACTACTACAGATTGAATAGCAACAAAGAAGCAATAATAAAAGACCATGATCAGCTCGGCGCGGTATTTCTTTAGGACTGATGCCTGAAACACAGAAAAACGGAATAGGAAGCAGTCTTAGTTTCTAACCAAATTCCACCCTTTCATGAGCGTTTAAGTAAATTTTACAGATTTCACCTGTACGATAATCCAAGCTGAGGCCAACACACAATTAGCCGCTACACACACTCCTCCAAGTACCCAGTTTGACCGTTCTGAGATAAGTTGTTTATGAGACAACACATCAGTCATAACACTTGAGGATGTCTTCAGAATTGGGGGTCCCTTGTAAAGAGTCACAATGAAAGCCCCTGAAATTGAAACTATTGTTCCCACTGTTTTGGCTAGGCTACTGAAGCTTCTCATGTCAATTCTTTCCATTCTGAAATCATCCAGTTCATCGAATTTAGAAATCGGTGACAGTGTAAGATTACCAGTCTACCACTGTCTAAGAATTTTATTGTATCTTTAATGAGAGAAAGCTCATCAGCTGAAATTCTCATTGGAAACAAACAAGATAATCAAATATTTACACTGGCTCTTCTACAAATACCTCTAAGAACAGAAGAGCTACACATTACTAAGGTAAGGACTTACTAACAAAATAAGACAATTGTGATAAATTAGACTTCAGAATAAAGAAAAGAAAAACAAGGATTTTGAGGTCAGCTGGTCAAAGCAGTGTGCCCTCCCCACTTGCACCTGAGCTCGAATTCCCCTCCCCATGGATTATCTTTATAGTAGTTTAAAATATCGTCTTGTCTAAAGGAAAAACCAGGGAGATCACAATTTGCAGTGTGAGTAAAAAGAGGAGGGCATAACCTGAAGATAACTGCAAGTACAAAGGTAAAAGCTGGAATGAGGTTGAGCATAGCTGTACTCAGAGTAGGAGAACTAAAATTAATCCCAGCATACCCAAGAAACTGCGCCATGAATCTGCAAAACCCTAATATCAAATTATCAATCAAACCCATTAAACAAAATCCCACTAATCACACACTCACAAACAAAATAAAAATGCAACCTTCAGTAATTTCTAACATGGGGATTTCATCAAACAGATGAAATTATCAACTTACCCAATTAAACCAAGCAAGAAGAACCATCCGATTATCGAGATAGTGAGAGGAGGACGCTCAGATCTAACAAACACACCACAGTGAAAAATCAAATCTTTGGTTTCTAGGTAGTTGAGAAACAGTGAGATTATTTGATTACCTTTGTGATCAAAGTAAAAAACCCGAGTGAAAAACTACATCTTTGGCTTCTGGGTAGTTGAGTAAGAGTGAAATTTAAGTAATTACCTGTGGAAGACTAGAGAAATTGGGAGGAGAATGAGGGCGGCGAGTGCGTTGGAGTAGCAGAGGAAGATGAGGTTGCTCATGCCATTGGACATGGCTATTTTGCTTATTATAATTAGCCCAGCTTGTGCACACTCAGCCAACACCATCCCAACAATGGGCAGTGCTGCGATCCTTCCCATAACTCTGTTTTTTTCTTCAATTTCAGAACCAAAATTTCTCACAGGAAGATGCAGACATGGAGTTCGCAGAAGGCGAGTCTAGTGGGAGTCAATCAAATAATATGGAGGGTGAAGACAAACTCTAATTAGAATTTGATTGTTTAAGCACCCAATTGCATGGTCATGGTGGCGTAGTCAAGTCAAGTGGGTGGGAAGCCGTCGAAAACGTGAAACGATTCTTTTATTCACAATCTGGTTAGGTTCATTATGAATCTAGCCGAAACATAGTCGACAGCCGGCACTCCATGATCACGTCGAATCCTTATGAAAATGAATCCAGAACAAAATCACGCTAAAGCTAGGGCGTCACCCGTAAGTGGCGCGCTGTGTGGCCCGAGCACAGTGATAAGTGAGCAAGGGTCGCTGTATCTCCATCGGCACCCGGATGCAGTGTTAAATGAGCAAGGGGGCCATAGAAACTTCTTTTCGAACGACTCCACTCAAAGTTGTTTGGGAGCATATGCTCCTATCAACTTTACCCGGGACACACAAAAGAAGTACTTTGATCCTATTAGACGGGGGAGGGTGAAGAAGCTAGGACAGAAGGGTAGAGTTCAAGAGAGCAAAATGCGTTTAGGAACGTGGAATATAGGAACCTTAACGGGAAAATCTATGGAAGTAGTGGAAGTTATGGTGAGGAGAAGGATAAATATTATGTGCCTACAAGAAACTAAGTGGGTTGGTAGTAAGGCAAAGGATCTAGAAAACTCAGGGTTTAAACTTTGGTATTCGGGCACAAATAGAACGAGAAACGGTGTTGGCATCATCGTGGACAAGACCTTGGTACAAGATGTTGTAGATGTCAAGAGGGTAGGAGATAGAATCATGGCAATCAAGATTGTAATAGGACAAGAACTTATCAATGTGATTAGTGCGTACGCACCTCAAGTAGGGTTGGATACGAGTTCGAAGGAGAAATTTTGGGAAGATCTTGGAGACTTGGTGCAAGGAATTGCTCAGACGGAGAAGTTATTTATAGGAGGAGATTTAAATGGACACGTGGGCAGGGAGACAGGCAACTATGGAGGTTTTCATGGTGGCCATGGTTTTGGGGAGAGAAACGAGGATGGGGAAGCTATCTTGGATTTTGCAATGGCATATGATCTCTTCTTAGCCAACACCTTCTTTAAGAAGAGAGAAGAACATGTGATCACCTACAAGAGTGGGTCGTCAAAAACACAAATAGATTTTCTTCTAATGAGGAAAGGGGATCGTATAACTTGTAAGGATTGCAAAGTTATACCAGGAGAGAGCGTGGCTAATCAACATCGCTTGTTGGTGATGGATGTACATATCAAAAGAGTAAGACAAAAGAACAAGACTTGGAAGTGCCCAAGGACTAGATGGTGGAATCTAAAAGAAGAAAAACAAGTCATTTTCAAAGAGAAGGTAATCACCCAATGTGTGTGGGATAGAGAGGGGGAAGCTAGCCAAATGTGGGATTCCATGGCTAGTTGTATCCGAAAAGTAGCAAAAGAGGTATTAGGAGAGTCCAAGGGCTTTGCCCCACACCAAAAGGAATCTTGGTGGTGGAATGAGGAGGTACAAACAAAGGTGAAGGCTAAGAAGGAATGTTGTAAAGCCTTATACAAGGAGAGGACCGATGAAAATGGTGAAAGGTATAGAAAAGCGAAGCAAGAGGCGAAGAAAGCTGTCAGAGAAGCTAAGTTAGCGGCTTACGACGATATGTATAAACGACTAGATACCAAAGAAGGAGAGTTGGATATCTATAAACTATCTAGAGCAAGGGAAAAGAAGACAAGGGACCTAAACCAAGTGAGGTGCATCAAGGATGAGGATGGAAAGGTTCTTGCTACAGAGAACGCGGTTAAAGACAGATGGAGAGGTTATTTTCATAATCTTTTCAATGAAGGACATGAAATGAGTGCTTCTTTAGGGGAGTTGAGTAACTCAGAAGAGTGTAGAAACTACTCTTTTTATCGTCGAATCCGGAAGGAAGAAGTGGTTGTAGCTTTGAAGAAGATGAAGCATAAAAAAGCAATAGGCCCAGACGATATACCAATCGAAGTGTGGAAACTTTTGGGAGAGACAGGTATAACATGGCTCACTGACCTTTTCAATAGGATTTTGAAAACGAAGAAGATGCCAAATGAGTGGCGAACGAGCACTTTGGTGCCTATCTACAAGAATAAGGGCGACGTACAAAATTGCATGAACTATAGGGGTATTAAGCTAATGAGTCATACAATGAAGCTCTGGGAGAGAGTCATTGAGCATAGATTGAGGCAAGAGACACGGGTTTCGGACAACCAATTCGGGTTCATGCCAGGGCGCTCAACCATGGAGGCAATCTATCTCTTACGAAGATTGATGGAAAGATATAGAGATGGGAAAAAGGATTTACACATGGTCTTTATAGATTTGGAAAAAGCGTATGATAGGGTCCCAAGAGACATTCTTTGGAGGATTTTAGAGAAGAAAGGAGTACGAGTAGCATATATCCAAGCTATAAAGGATATGTATGAAGGAGCAAAGACTGCCGTAAGAACTCATGAAGGACAAACCGAAAGCTTTCCCATAACTGTAGGATTACATCAAGGCTCATCCTTAAGTCCTTACCTTTTTGCGTTGGTAATGGATGAGTTAACAAGACATATTCAAGATGATATTCCTTGGTGTATGCTTTTCGCAGACGATATAGTGTTGATAGATGAAACTCAGGAAGGGGTAAATGCAAAGCTTAACCTTTGGAGAGAAGTGTTGGAATCTAAAGGTCTTCGCCTAAGCCGATCAAAGACAGAATATATGGAGTGCAAGTTCAGTGCAAATGGAGGCCAAAACGAGTTAGGGGTGAGGATCGGAGATCAAGAAATACCAAAGAGCGACCGTTTTCGTTACCTAGGATCTATCTTGCAAAAGAACGGAGAATTAGATGGAGATCTCAACCATAGAATACAAGCTGGATGGATGAAGTGGAAGAGTGCATCCGGCGTGTTATGTGACCGCCGTATGCCACTGAAGCTCAAGGGAAAATTTTATAGGACGGCAATAAGGCCGGCGATGCTGTATGGCACAGAATGTTGGGCGGTGAAACATCAACACGTACACAAAATGGGTGTAGCGGAGATGAGGATGCTTCGTTGGATGTGTGGGCACACAAGAAAGGATAAGATTAGGAATGAGGATATCCGGGGTAAAGTAGGAGTAGCCGAAATTGAAGGAAAGATGAGAGAAAATCGGTTACGGTGGTTTGGACATGTGCAAAGAAGGCCTACTGACGCTCCGATTAGAAGATGCGACGATGGGACAGAGGTTCAGGGCCGAAGGGGTAGAGGAAGACCTAGGAAAACTTTGGAAGAGACTCTAAGAAAAGACTTAGAGTACTTGGATCTAACGAAGGACATGACACAGGATCGAGCACAATGGCGTTCTAAGATTCATATAGCCGATCCCACTCAGTGACTTGGATTTTCCAAGTCTCCAACCGAGAAGTTTTCCTCACTCGGAAAATTAAGGGAACACTACCCCAACCTACATGCTCCACTCAGAAAGCTTCAACATACAAGCTTCAACAAAAGAAAATTCAAAGAACTTAGCGAAGAAGGCTTTGGTGTATTTAACACAATACGTTGAAATGAAGGAAAGCTTATTTATTGATATCCCCGATAAGCTACAAATATGTACATATACATGAGTCAAAATAAACACACAAGAGGGAGCTTTCACAAAGGTTGCTTAGGAGAAGTCTCAGCAGTCGGTAGAGCCCCAGAAAGAGAAGGCACCGGAGGGGGATCATTTGGAGCCTCAGTACTGGACAGAACCCTAGAAGGAGGAGGCATCAGAGGTTGATCATTTGGAGCTTCATTACGCGGTACAGCCCCAGAAGACGAAGGCAATAAATGCCTTTGGAACAAACCTACAAATCTCTGATGATCAAGTAAAACCTGACCATCAGTTTCCTTCATCTGGTCAAGCTTCCTCTTCATGTTTGTAGCATAGTCATGTGCGAGCCGGTGCAACTGTTTATTCTCATGCTTGAGCCCTCTAATCTCCTGTTTGAGACTCATCACTTCAGCCGCCAATGATTCAACTTGGCGGGTTCGAGCAAATAGGCGTTGGGCCATATTAGACACAGAACCTGCACACTGAACACTGAGAGCCAGCGAATCCTTAACAGCTAACTCATCAGACCGTTTGGAAAGTAGTCTGTTATCTTTGGGAGTGAGAAGGTTCCTGGCCACCACCGCAGCGGTCATATCATTCTTCATCACGGAATCCCCAACGGTAAGAGGACCAGTAGGGGAGACGAAGGATGGGCGCCATATGTTGTCTGGAGAAGGCGGGGCTGCCTCTTCAACAAGGTTCAAGTCAAAACGACGGTCGGAGGGGCCAGACATTTTCAAAGGTGTTGAAGAGAGAAGAGGTCGGACAAATCAAGATCTTAGAAGTGCAAGAATGAAGCTTCTACTGGTGGAGATTCAAGTGTGCTTTTGGACTTAATGCCAGCCCTTATAAAAATCTGCACTCGACGGAGCTTCAGAAATCGAAGAGGCGCCTGCTCAGAAATCGAAGAGGCGTTTGCTTTCTCAAAAGCTGGGCTGCTTAGAGATCACGAGGGTTGATCTCAGAAATCTAAGAGGCGTTTGCTTTCTCAAAAGTTGGGCTGCTCAAAGACCACGAAGGCTGGTCTCAGAAATTGAAGAGGCGCTCGCTTTCTCAAAAGCTGGGCTCCCCAGAGACCACGAGGGCCGATCTCAGAAATCGAAGAGGCACCTACTTTTCCAGCCTTGTCAGCACCTGTCACACGCACACTCAGCTTTGCGGAAATTATGGGCATTCTGTCGAAGACTTCTGGGGAAGTAGAAAACACATGAATCTTACTGTTCAATCACCCACTTCCCACACGCAACAATAGCTCATGGGTACCACAGAAAACTTTGCCAAAGTTCTCTGCCAAAGTTGAGCACGTGAAGCTTGCAGCTCCCACTACATCGCTCTGACCAAGAAGGGTAAAAGAATAGCAAAGAAACAGCACTAACAAAGTTTAGACCCATAAATTTTGAAGGTCTAGCTACCATATTATTACCCACAAGGGTAAAGGAACAGTACCACTGCTGGATAATTGGACAGTCCCTGTGTGTCAACCTCTGTGCTTCGTGGCAAGGTAGACTAGCAAACATGCCCAACCTTTACTCACATTCGAGAAAACACTCCCAATAAGATTGCTTGCTCCAAAATCGAAGAGGCACCGTCCTCCGAATCTCGAGAGCCAGAATCCCAACATGACTACTTTCTTAAAAATCGAAGAGAGGGTAAAGGAACAGTACCATTGCTGGATAATTGGAAAGTCCCTGTGTGTCAACCTCTGTGCTTCGTGGCAAGGTAGACTAGCAAACATGCCCAACCTTTACTCACATTCGAGAAAACACTCCCAACAAGATTGCTTGCTCCAAAATAGAAGAGGCACCGCCCTCCGAATCTCGAGAGCCAGACTCCCAACATGATTACTTTCTAAAAAATTGAAGAGACACTGCTCCCCGAATCTTCGAGAGCCAGACCCCCAGCGTGACTGCTTTCTCAAAAATCGATGAGGCATCGTTCTTCGAATCAATCGAAGAGGCGCTCGCTTTCTCAAAAGCTGGGCTGCTCAGAGACCACGAGGGCCGATCTCAGAAATCGAAGAGGCACCTACTTTTCTAGCCTTGTCAGCACCTGTCACACGCACACTCAGCTTTGCAGAAATTATGGGCATTCTGTCGAAGACTTCTGGTGAAGTAGAAAGCACATGAATCTTACTGTTCAATCACCCACTTCCCACACGCAACAATAGCTCATGGGTACCACAGATAACTTTGCCAAAGTGCTCTGCCAAAGTTGAGCACGTGAAGCTTGCAGCTCCCACTACATCGCTCTGACCAAGAAAGGTAAAAGAATAGCAAAGAAACAACACTAACAAAGTTTAGACACATAAATTTTGAAGGTCTAGCTACCATATTATTACCCACAAGGGTAAAGGAACAGTACCACTGCTGGATAATTGGAAACTCCCTGTGTGTCAACCTCTGTGCTTCGTGGCAAGGTAGACTAGCAAACATGCCCAACCTTTACTCACATTCGAGAAAACACTCCCAACAAGATTGCTTGCTTCAAAATCGAAGAGGCACCGTCCTCCGAATCTCGAGAGCCAGACTCCCAACATGACTACTTTCTCAAAATCGAAGAGAGGGTAAAGGAACAGTACGATTGCTGGATAATTGGAAAGTCCCTGTGTATCAACCTTTGTGCTTCGTGGCAAGGTAGACTAGCAAACATGCCCAACCTTTACTCACATTCGAGACAACACTCCCAACAAGATTGCTTGCTCCAAAATCGAAGAGGCACCGCCCTCCGAATCTCGAGAGCCAGACTCCCAACATGATTACTTCCTCAAAAATCGAAGAGACACTGCTCTCCGAATCTCGAGAGCCAGACCCCCAGCATGATTGCTTTCTCAAAAATCGAAGAGGCATCGTTCTCCGAATCTCGAGAGCCAGATACCACAGACCACTTTTTCAAAGTGCTCTGACAGAGTTAAAACATGTGAAACTGACAGCTCCCACTACCGTGCTATGACCAAGCAGGGTAAAGGAATAGCATTACTACTTGTTAGGGAGACTCCTATATATGTCAACCTCCATCCCCAACGGACAGGCAGACCTGCAAAAATGCTCAACCCTTCATCATATCTGAGAGGGCACTCCCAACGAAGCCTTTCGAAATATTCAGCTTTCTTTCCCCCCGATAATACCTCTGCAAACAAGCTATACTAGAGCAAGAATATCTCATATCATCAGGGTTAAAAGCAAGAGTATCCCATATCATGCTTTTTCCCTGTCTTTTCCTTTGGCCTTGTTTTTACCTGCAAGACAAGGAGAAAGAGAGCAATCAGTCAGCACTTGGAATCAAGCTTCCAGCTAAGAACTGACTGCCTGGAACCCCTTACCTGATTACTTACCTGGCATTGCTCTCGAGTACTCATCTTCAACATCTTATGTTTCCAGGGAAGATTCTGCATCTGCTTGAGGAACAGATAGGGCAAGTGCGAAGGATACAAGGAAGCATGTGGAGACAAGCGTAACAGCACACGTGCCGATACATCCATTACTCTGTCAAAAGCAAAAGTATCCCATATCAGCAGGGTGGAACGTACTCTAGATTTGATGGACTTGTTTTGACCCTCAAATTCTTCAGTCGGCCTTATACTCTGGAGGAAACCAGAAAACCCTCCAGCTCAGTTCAAGAATAAGCCTGTGGAAAGTTACTTCTTCAAAAGCAAAAGTATCTCATATCATCTCTTCTCATTTTTCTTCTCTTTATCCTTCATGCTGCTGCAAGATGGGGAGAAGGTGAACAATCAGTCGGAGCTCTGATTGCTTACCTTGTCTGTCACCTCTTTCAGCAGACCCCCTAGCTCGGCGACTTGGGGGACTCCTACTACATGGTTTGTATCGCGCTTGACCAAGCCTGAAACTACAAGTAAGCTTCAAGTGAAATTGATACATTACCTTGTGCATCTCCACCAGTTAAAGATACCACCCCTGGATGGAGGAAGAGTACTTCCAGAGAAAATGCCACATCTACCTATGAGACAGATAAGGCAAGTCAAGACGACTCCACACTCCGATACTTAGAAGTTTCGTGATTACGAGATCATTCTCCCACAATATTTCTTAATGTCATTTGTACTAAATCATTCACTTGTACTCACTAAAGGAGAGCTTGAACCTATGTACTTGTGTAAACCCTTCACAATTAATGAGAACTCTTCTATTCCGTGGACGTAGCCAATATGGGTGAACCACGTACATCTTGTGTTTGCTTTCCTATCTCTATCCATTTATATACTTATCCACACTAATGACCGGAGCAATCTAGCGAAGATCACAAAAAGCGACCGTTTTCGCTACCTAGGATCTATCTTGCAAGAGAACGGAGAATTAGATGGAGATCTCAACCATAGAATACGAGCTGGATGGATGAAGTGTTAGAATGCATCCGGCGTGTTGTGTGACCGTCGTAGGCCACTGAAGCTCAAGGGAAAATTTTATAGGACGGCAATAAGGCCAGCGATGTTGTATGGCACAGAATGTTGGGCGGTGAAGCATCAACACGTACACAAAATGGGTGTAGCGGAGATGAGGATGCTTCGTGGGATGTGTGGGCACACGAGAAAGGATAAGATTGGGAATGAGGATATCCGAGGTAAAGTAGGAGTAGCCGAAATTGTAGGAAAGATGAGAGAAAATCGGCTCCGGTGATTTGGACATGTGCAAAGAAGGCCGAATGACGCTCCGGTTCGAAGATGTGACTACGGGACAGAGGTTCAGGGCCGAAGGGGTAGAGGAAGACCTAGGAAAACTTTGGAAGAGACTCTAAGAAAAGACTTAGAGTACTTGGATCTAACGGAGGACATGACACAAAACCGAGCGCAATGGCGTTCTAGGATTCATATAGCCGACCCCACTTAGTGGGAAAAGGCTTTGTTGTTGTTGTTGTAAAGAAATTATTATTTATTTAAAAAAACGATATTATCTATACAATAGGCTAGTAATAATATGGTTTAAATTCACATTTGACGAGAATTGAATGTAAGACTTCTCACTTATAAGTGAAAATGAATATCACTAGATTATAGTACTAAATGGTAGATAAAAGAAATTAGTTTAAATGGGAAGAATCAAATTTACGAGCTTCCGAGAGATTTTTTTAGGGCCGGTACTATTTACATACCATTTTATCTTTCATACATCTTTTGAAATTTTAACCGTTGGATCAAATGGATAAGGATGATTAAATGACAAAAACTAACAAAATAAGTGGAAAGTAAATAAAAAAATTGTGTGAATACCCTTAGTATTTTTATGTAATCACTTTGTCACGTAATAATCGTTTATTAAATGGATAGGACATTATTTGAATATGTGATAAGCGACATTGACATTATAACAAAATCTTAATTGTATGAGAGAATCTCTTGATGACACATCGTCATTTAGTCTAACTGCACTATTTTACTTTGTTACAAAAAATATTAAAATTTTGGGTAAATATCAGTTTACTACCCTCAAGTTTTGTGGTTTTCAACATTTAGTACATGAAGTTTTTTTTGTCCCAGAATCATACCTAAAGTGCTAATTTTGGGACAGTCTCGTACATTCGTTAGTCTGGCTGTTAAGTCTCCCGTTAACTGATGACGTGGTGCTCATAAAATAGTTAATTAAAACACACACACACACACACACACACACACACAAACACCCAGAACCCTTCGTCTTCCCCCACCCTCCACCCCTCCATCCCACACACCTAGAACCCCTTCGTCTTCCCCCCCTCCACAGCTCCACCCCTCCACCCCCTCCACGGCTCCACCCCTCATCCCCTTCACCCCTCCATCCCAATACAAGAATAATTAATTTTTCATCTCCAAAACCATAACAGAGAAATTGAATCAAAGACCCACTTTTACCAAAAATTGGATAATCCAAACGATGGAGGAAACGAAAATGAGAATCATAATCTATCCATATATTTAAATTCCACACATTTAACCTCAAATCTAACAGATCTTATCCTCAACGATCAAAACACACTCGGAGGATGATAAATCAATTCAATCTCTGAAAAATACTCAATCAATCACAAATTTTCACCAGAAAAAGTTTAAGGTTTGGTGCAAAAACAACTTTAGATCCAAATATCATAGATTAATTAGGCATAATAAGAACAAAAGGGAAAGAAAGAGAGAGAGAGAGAGAGAGGGATCTGAGAACGAGACCATCGCCGTCCTTGTCGAATAGGCTGAACGCCTCCTTGAACTCGGAGATCTGGTCGTCGGTGAGCTAATCGGCCATCGTTGAGAATGTTTGGCTTCTGAGAAAATCACAGAGAAAGTGTCCAAAATGAAAAGGAAAATATGTTTGTGCATGTCTCGAATGTGGAAAAATGTGAGAGACGGGTAGGCTTTATATATCCAAAGAAAGAGTGGTGGGGGGATGGAGGGGTGGAGGGTAGGGGAAGACGAAGTTTTGGGTGTGGTTTGTTTTTTTTTTTTTTAAATTTTAAATTTTAAATTTATAAATTTTTTTGTTAATGACACGTGCCGCCCAGTCATTGTCCACATGGGTGCCACATCATCAATTAACGGGAGACTTAACAGTCAGACTAACAGATGTATGATATTGTCCCAAAATTAACACTTTAGGTATGACTTTGGGACGTAAAAAACTTCATATACTAAATGTTGAAAACTACGAAATTTGAGAGTAGTAAACTGATATTTACCCTAAAATTTTATGTACCTTTTTGAAATGTTCACTGAATTTCATACCTTTTCTTTGATGTCACATTTTGAATTGATAAAATGTATCTCATTTCCAATTTTTTATGAGCCATAAAATGCTTCCAACTAGAAATTCACTCTTATTCCTTCATGTTAACAATTTTTTAATTAGTTCTCATGTTGCAGGTGTAATGGGCTCGATATAGCATAAGTCATGATGTGTAAGTCTTAGATTAAAAGAGCGACATAATAATTTACACTTTACAAGTTAAAAGTTTATGTCCTAATTGCACATAAGTTTTATATGATGAAAAGTTCATTAGACTTTTGACCTAGATGGTTAAGGTGGAGATAACCCTGTGAACCAGGAGTTGAGATGTGTGTTTACATAGGACAGTTGTGCACCAATACTTCTGCTTCTCTTGTCTTGTATCCCGTTTTGTAGCAAAGGGAGCTTATTTTGGTGCAGTGATTCTATTTCGATCAGCTTCTCTTCTGTGGCCTTCCCCCACATCATGGCATAAAATCCAGTAACGATTATGGCTGCACCAACCAAACTGCAAAGTTGTTCTATAATCATCATTAATTTGCTAATAAGAATGTATTATTTCTTAATCGTGATTCGTGAGCTAGATTTTCTAACAACCCAAAGACGTTGTCAACAAGCTGTAGCTTTCACCAACTTTCAATGATTAAATATCATACAAAATCAAACACAAGAGGTTGTACAATTGATATGAACAACAATATTAATTTATACCTTCCAAGGTAGAATGAATCTCCCAAAAATATGGCACCCATGATCACACCAAAAATTATGCCAAGAGGCTTAAACATAGAACAATAAAAAGCTCCAACCTTTTCTACACACCAGACAATTACACTGAAATAAAGAACCGTCGCAACAATTCCCTGTATGATAATAAAAAAATATTTTAACATAATAATCAACCCGTATACTCAAATACGCTAGAATACATGCATACAACTCAAAAATTAATAATTCTAATTAAGGGGTTATGCTAGATCACTTCCAAATACTGAGTAAACGCTACAGCGTAAAAAATTGCTTACAGTGTATAAAACAGCAATCAACCCCACATCCAGCCTTATTTCCCAGGCACTTGCATCTCTAACTGCAATTAAAGCAAATATTGCAGACTGAATGGTTGCAAATAAGCATTGGAAAAAGACTGATAGCAAAATTGCGGGGTACTTCTTAACGACCGTTGCCTGCAATGCAAACATTTGGAATTTTGAAAGAAAAACGAATAGAAGTAAAACTTGTTATAATTCGCTTGTTCTTTACTTTCAGCTTTATAAAGGGTAGCTGAATATTAGGGGTAGTTACCTGCAGAATGTACCATAAAGAAATTGAGAAGGCGTGAACTGCAAGAAAAAGCCCTCCGAGGATCCAGTTTGATCTTGATGAGGAAAAGATTTGATAGAGTGAATTAGGAAGTGATGCAGATAGCCGTATGATCGGTAGACCTTTGTAAAATGTTACAACAAATGCTCCTCCGATTGACATTACGGTTCCAAAAACTTTTGCTTGGCTGCTTGAGCTTCTCCAGTTTACAGTTTCCATCCTAAATACTCATTTGAAGCAATGCATGCTAATTACCTCTACGTAACATAAAATGTTAATCTAATTCCATCACTTTCATTTTCTCTTCCAATCAGTGTAACAATGGAGCGTGCATACCCATACAGGCAGCTGACCCTTTGAAGTTTCAACTAAAACGAAGTAATAAAAACCCTATTTATATAAGAAAAGCTTATAATATAGACGCACATACACATTTTTGAAAAATAATTTATGTTCTCTATATCAATGATGCAGAAAAGTACATGATTAAAATTGAATGTACTACGTATTAAAGTTCTTACGTGTTTTCACATAATTATTTTTCTATTCAATTTTTTTTCTCGTCCCGTACTTTACTAACTACTATAAAAGCTGTAGTAATAAGTCTTTTTCCACACTCTAGTTTTGAATATGAAATCTATTATAAAATTTTCAAGCCAATTGGAGTCGAGAAGGAGGTACTTGAGCAGTATTTCTCATCACCAACTCCTGTGTTTAGATGGATACACCCGTTCTAATTGGATTTTATAAGAAAATCAACTTTGAAGAGAGTTTAATATCTTTAGTCATAGTCGTACAGTAACAGTACTTGCCATCAGTTCAAAAGAACTTAATTACATAATTACTGAGAAGCACTATATATAGTGCTGGTCCCCCAAAATTCAAACAAATATTATTACTCTCTCACTATCAAGAAAAAGGGGAAGAAAATTAGTACCTAAAAATGATGGCAAGTATGAAAGAAAAGCTGGGATGAGGTTAAGCATGGCCGTGCTAAGCGTGGGAGAGCTGTATTCTATGCCAATATTTCCAAATATTTGTGCTGAACAACTGCACATATGATGATCTCTGATTAAATTTCTAAAAAATTGTAATTAAATTATAATTCACATGTAATTAATTAGTATGTTACCTACCAAAACAGGCCAAGCAAGAAGATTCTGCAGAGTATGGAGAATGTAAGGGGAGGGCGCTCCGATCTGCTAGTAACCAGAAAATCAAAGTGAAAAGAAAAAAGAAAAGAAAAGGATAGTTAAAGAAAGTTGGGTTCCATCATAAAACCAATTGACAATACGAGGAGTAATCCAATTTACTAATTAGCACATGCAAAGTCCCTCAGATTTGGGATTCGCTCTGAACAATAATACTATCAAGACTTTAGAGAGAGACGGAGCAGAAGTACAGTAAAATAATAAATCAGCTGATTTGATCAAATAATTTGTATGCACGAAAGAAGGAAGGATTATATACAATTAACCTGTGGAAGATGAGAGCAGAAGGGAGAAGAATGAGGGCGGCGACCGCGTTGGCATAGACGACGATGATGTATGCATTGGTCCCTGTGGACATCGCTGCTTTGTTTACTACCACACTCCCAGTCTGAGCCATAATCGCCATCACCATTCCAATAAAAGGAAGTAAAATCTTCATGCTCATGTTCATCCTCTCTCTCTCTCTCTCTGAGAAACAAAGTCACAAACACTGGTACACATGCATATTCTCACATCCCTGTTAATTATTTTGTGATAATCTACCTTGTAGTTTTCTTTTTTGGCCCAATTTTACTACTTGTAAATTTGTTGTAGTGGAGGAAATGCATGGTTGACATGCATGGGCATTTTGGCAAAAATCTCTTTCTTTGTCGAACGTGTACTATTGGATAAGAGGTAGATATTCTATGAGCATAACTATTTTTACGATAATTTTGTGAGCATAATTATTAAAAAATACAAGAATTTATTGTCACGATGACATCTCGATCATTGTAAGTCTTTTAACTAGCTAAGCTAATGAAGAGTAAAGTTTTCTTGGACCCAAAGTTTAAAAAAATTGTGATCATCCCATTTTGATCTTAATTCTACAGCAAAAGAAAAAATACGAAAAAATAAAATTAAATGACCACTTATTATAAAGTTAAATTTAAATTATGAATAATGTCTGATAATGTGGGGAGAACAGATCTGAAAGCTGCTTTGTTCCTTCCCATTGTTAACGTGAGTGGTATTAAAAAGGGTATGTAAATATATTGTAAATATTAAAATTCTTTATTAGGAAGGATAGTTGTGTGTCATTTATTGTTTCCTTATAGAACAAGGATTGTATCTTGTATATATTGTCTATTATGCAATACAATAAAAATTAAGCCGTAAAATTCAATTTGGCATCAGAGCCAACCGTAACCCTAGAACTCCCACTGTGCCGCTGCTACCGTGAAATCAGAAAAAACAAAGAAGGTGTTCGCTCCCTAAATCCGCCATGGCGCCTTGCGGGCAAGCCGGGGATTTACTTCACATACGAGATTGGTGGGTGCGGGCGTGCCACTACTAGATGCCGCTAGTAGACGGGATTTGAATGATTGAGGTTGCGCCTTTTGACTTCAAATCAAGAGATTGTGCCATTTGAGTGGGAGTTGCTCAAATTAAGGTTCTTTGTTTGCCTTAAAAATAAGGACTTTACTTATATGGAGAGATAGAACAATATGTAAATGACAAGGTTGCTTGGAAATATAAATGACAGAGGAAAGTGACTAAAATTGCAGATTGCTTGTAATTTATATGGCTAGAAATGAGTACATAAAAGCTACAAATGAGATCGATACCGCAAGTGAGCAGCAGAGCTAATAAACTAGATAAAAGAAGGCTTTTGGCAAATCTGGTTTGAGCAGAGTTTGTGCTTTTGTTTGTTTGTTTGAGTGTCCTTATTCCTTGTTTCTCTTTCTTCTTATATAGACAACTCGGCTTGGCCTCCTGTAGCAGCAGCCTTGCCCGAATGCGGTTTGAGGGTGATGACTCATCAGTTTTTTTACATGTACTGCCATCATAAAGTACTTTATGGGCTGTGTAGCTGATCAGTCTATACCACTTGGCCCTTGGGTAGGTAAGCAAGTGGTCTTCATGAGCTGTACCAAGTCAGAAAATGCCATTTCTGCCTTCTGGGCTTTGACTGGGCTTCAGCTGTCTTCCCTTTCGGGCCTCCTTTTGGGCTAGCTCCTTTCTTGAGCCCAAAGTTCAAGTTTTGATCCAAACAGAAGGTCCGGCAGTCTGCTGTCTCTGCCGCATCCCTGCAGCAAGCCTAGACTGCTGCCCGTGTATTGTTGCTGCAGGAAACCGACTGCAGTTCAATGTGCAGCGTATTGCTGTGACGTGTGTGTGTGTGTTTTTCTGTGTTGTACCGTATCTGTTGCTGCATCCTTGCCGCAGGAAACCGACTGCAGTTCAGTATGCAGCGTATTGCTGTGCCAATAAGGTTTTTTCTGCTAGAGTTGATAAATAAAAAAAGGGAAAGAAAAAAATGGGGCTTGGCTGCTGTCTGAATTACAGCTTGACAACGTGTTGCTATTTTTTTTTTATTTTGTTGCCGTGTGCTCTGGTTTTTCTAGTTGTCGTGCATCAACAATCACAAAAGCTCTCAGTGGCGTGCTGCTATTATAGTGCTGTTATTGTCCGTATGTTATTATATTAGTTTTGCTGAGTATCTACAAGTTTTATCCGTGGAGTCTACTGCTTGTTTTTCCTTTGCAGTGTGTGGTTCTATAATTGGTGTGGTATTGTGATTGTCGTGTATTATTGTCTCGTAAGTTATTACAATGACGAATGTAGGTTGGATTCTAGACTCAGGTGCAACCGATCATATGACTTTTGATAAGAATTTATTTACTAGTATGACAACCAGTTCATGGAAGTGTATTGCAACTGCTACCGGAACAACAGCACCAGTTTTGGGGGCCGGCACTGTGAACCTCACGCCAGCCCTTCCCCTTCATCACTGCCTGCTTGTTCCCTCGTTGTCTCATAATTTGTTATCTATTCCTCAAGTTACTGAGCAATTAGACTGTGTTGTACTTATGTATCCACTGTTTTGTTTGCTTCAGGATATTCAGACCAAGGAGATAATTGGACGTGGCACTAAGAGATAGAGGTTATATTATGTGGATGACGTCGTTCCTGGCAGAGCTAATGCAGTTCAAGCATCCCGTACCAATAATTTACATGAAGTTTGGTTATTGCATCGTCGGTTAGGACATGCTTCGTTTGGGTATTTGAGGCGTATGTTGCCTAGTTTATTTCATGAAATAAAAGAATCAGACTTACAAGGTGAGGTATGTATTCTCACGAAGAGTCATCGCGTTTCGTTTCCTCCTAGTATGAATAAAAGATTGTTTCCTTTTGAACTTGTGCACTCTGATGTTTGGGGTCCTTCTCCTGTTAGTACTTTGTCTGGAATTAAATGGTTTGTTACCTTCGTTGATGATTGCACTCGTATGACTTGGATTTATGTGATGAAGAATAAAAGTGATGTGGGTATGGTGTTTCGATCATTCTTTCAAATGGTTGCAACACAATATTCCTCTGTTATTAAGGTTCTTCGCTCTGATAATGGAGGTGAGTATATTGGTTTCGAGTTGTCCAACTTTTTTCGGGACCAAGGAATTCTACATGAGACTATTTGCCCTCATACCCCACAACAAAATGGGGTTGCTAAAAGAAAGAACCGTCATATCCTAGAAACTGCCCGTGCCTTGCTCATTGGTGCGTCTGTACCTAAACGGTTTTGGCTTGAAGCTGTCACTTATGCCGTGTATGTGATTAACCGTATGCCATCCCGGGTTGTGGGTTTTTGTACACCTCTCCAAGTATTGACAGAATTTGTTCCAGTAGTGTCAACCAATACTCTTTCTCCTTGTGTATTTGGATGTGTAGCCTATGTTCATATTCACAAGATTCATCGTAGTAAGCTCGATCCATGTGCTCACCGTTGTGTTTTTCTGGGATTTGCTCCTCAACAGAAAGGGTATAAGTGCTACCACCCTGAAACTCATCATATGTATGTAACTATGGATGTTACCTTTTCTGAATCCGAGTTCTTTTATGTTTCGACTCCATCACCTTCCGATCACCCGGGGGAGAATATGAGTGGTGATCTTGGGTGGTTGGAAATATGTAGCTCAAGGGGAGTATTTATTGACAAAAAATATTGTGAAAGCTCTCGGCAAGACACTGCCGAGAATGGAGATGGTGAATCTCGGCAAGACACTGCCGAGAATGTGAGTATCATTCAGCCAAGTAGCACTGAACCAGTTGAGTCTTCTAGGCAATGTGTTGCCAAGTGTGATGCAGAGTGTCAGCAAGGAGTTGCCGAACCAGTTTCACCGCTCCAGCAACCATTAGCTACCGAACCTGCAACCCCCTCTCTCTCAAGCTCAATAGTGCCACCCAATATGTCTTCTCTGAATATTCCTGAGGTAAGTACTACTAATACTCATGTAACTAATCCAGATAATGTTATGAGTACATATAAGTTGCCGCCAAGGCAAAATTATGGTGTTCCTCCTGACAGGTTTTCTCCTGAAGGAAAAGTGAAGTATCCAATAGCTAATTATGTGTCATGCTCAAACCTTACACCAGAACGTCAAGCCTGGGTAAACAATGTGGAAGCAATCCAAGCACTAACCCGAGTTAAGAAGGTTTTGAAGGATCCTAAATGGGCTACTGCGATGGATGAGGAAATGATGGCACTACATAAGAATGATACATGGGAGGTAACGGAGCTACCTAAAGGAAAGAAACCAGTTGGGTGTAGATGGGTCTTTACGATCAAATACAAGGCAGACAGATTGGTAGACATGTATAAAGCAATGTTAGTAGCAAAAGGTTATACTCAAACTTATGGTGTTGATTATCAAGAGACATTTTCTCCAGTAGCGAAGATGAATACAGTATGAGTTCTGATTTCTTTAGCGGCAAATTTGAATTGGCCACTAAAACAGTTTGATGTGAAAAATGTTTTTCTTCATAGGCACTTGGAAGAACAGGTATATATGGATTTTCCTCCGGGGTACGATGCCGGAGGGAAAACAGGAGTATGTAGGTTGTGAAAGTCACTCTATGGACTTAAGCAATCGCCTCGTGCGTGGTTTGGTAGATTTACCCAAGTTATGAGGCGGATTGGGTATTATCAAAGTCACTCAGATCATACATTATTTGTGAAACGAGGAAGTGGTAAAGTGACAGCTTTAATTATTTATGTGGATGACATGATAATAACAGGTGATGATTCGGAAGAGATGATGAAGCTAGAACAAAACCTTGCCATCGAGTTCGAGATGAAGAATTTGGGAGATTTGAAATATTTTCTTGGCGTGGAAGTTGCTCGGTCATCTAGAGATATTTTCTTGTCTCAACGTAAATATGTTCTGGATTTATTGAAGGAAACAAGGATTCTTGGGTGTAAACCTGTAGATACTCCCATTGTGGAGAAACATTACTTGGGAATTTATCTGGATCAAGAACCAGTGAATAAAGGCAGATATCAGAGACTGGTAGGAAGACTAATTTATTTAGCTCATACCCGTCCAGATATAGCCTATGCAGTGAGTGTGGTGAGTCAGTTTATGCACTCGCCAAGTGTGGATCATATGGCAGCTGTTATGCGGATTTTAGCTTATTTGAAGTCGGCTCCAGGAAAAGGAATTTTGTATAAAAATTCTGGTCATCTGAGGATTGAAGGATTTACTGATGCTGATTGGGCAGGTGATGTAACTGATAGACGCTCTACTTCTGGATACTTTACGTTTGTTGGGGGAAATCTAGTTACTTGGAGGAGCAAGAAGCAAAACGTGGTGTCAAGATCGTCAGCCAAGGCCGAATTTAGAGGTATGGCACATGGAATATGTGAAGTCCTTTGGTTACGTAAGTTACTTGATGGTCTAGGTTTCAAAGAAAAAGAGGCGACAAGTTTGTATTGTGATAATAAATCCGCACGGGAGATTGCAGAGAATCCAGTACAACATGACAGAACAAAGCATGTGGAGGTTGATCGTCATTTTATTAAGGAGAAACTGGAGAAGAAAATTGTTTCGATACCGTTTGTGAACTCGGAAGAGCAACTTGCGGATATCCTCACACATGCCGTGTGTAGTAGATCTTTTGGTGACTCACTTGTCAAGTTGGGAATGTGTGATATCTATGCTCCAACTTGAGGGGGAGTGTTAACGTGGGTGGTATTAAAAATGGTATGTAAATATATTGTAAATATTAAAATTCATTATTAGGAAGGATAGTTGTGTATCATTTAGTGTTTCCTTATAGAACAAGGATTGTATCTTGTATATATTGTCTATTATGCAATACAATAAAAATTAAGCCGTAAAATTCAATTACTATATTGTTTATTCTTGAAGGGCCCGTTTGTTTGACATGATTAAGAAGGACTGGACTAGACTATAGTCATTTGTTTGGTGTGCACCAGGATTAGCTTTAATAAGCTTAGCAGAGATTCACTCGGATTAAAGACCTCCTTAGCCGTTCTTAACGAGGATCTCCAATTTTGGGCGGACTCGTAAGCCAAAGAAAACACGAGAGATTTTCTGCGTCCTCCCTCATCGTCCTCATCTCTGTGTCTTCCCTCATCGTCGTCCTCCTCTCCCTCATCGCTGCGTCTTCACTCATCTGCATCTGCTCGCCCTTATCTGCCTCGAGTTGTCTGGTAAGCTTCGAATCTTTTATTTATTTCGTCAATTTGTGTGGATTAGTTTGTGATATTAACTGAGCTTTATTTGATTTTGTTGTTTTGGGTTTGAGAAATTTTCAATCATGGACCTCTGCACTTGAACAAATTAGGGTTTTGATATTTAGGTGAAATTGAGATTAGAATTTAGGGTTTTCATAAGATGAGATGGAACTTGGGAATTTAGGATGTCAAAGTTGTCAAACTTGGAAGTCTTACCCACATGTTGTTTTCAATTTTTAAAATTTGGGGTTTCAACAATGGGAGTACTATGTGTGTGTGTGTGTGTGTGTGTGTGTGTGTGTGTGTGTGTGTCTGTGCGTGTGTGTGTTTGTGTGTGTGTTTGTGTACTCTATGTGTGTGTGTGTTTGTGTACTCTGTGTGTGTGTGTGTGTGTGTGTGTGTGTGTGTGTGTGTGTGTGTGTGTGTGTGTGTGTAATTTCTGTGTATGTGTGTGTGTGTGTAATTTCTATGTGTGTGTGTGTGTGTGTGTGTTTGTGTGTGTTTGTGTGTACTCTGTGTGTGTGTGTATTTAGTTGGTGTCTCAGTGTCTGTGTATTCTGCACATTTGTTTGATGTCCGTGTGTGTGTGTGTATTCTGCACATTTGTGTGTGTGTGTGTATTCTGCACATTTGAAAGGATAATGTGTGTGTGTGTGTGTATTCTGCACATTTGAAAGGATAATGTGTGTGTGTGTGTGTATTTAGTTGGTGTGTCTCTGTGTCTGTGTCTGTGTATTCTGTACATTTGTTTGATGTCCGTGTGTATGTGTGTATTCTACACATTTGAAAGGATAGTGTGTATGTATTCTGCACATTTGAATGGATAGTGTATGTGTGTGTGTGTGTGTTTGTGTATGTGTCTGTGTAATTTCTGTGTGTGTGTGTGTGTGTGTGTGTTTGTGTGTACTCTGTGTGTGTGTGTGTGTGTATTTAGTTGGTGTGTCTGTGTGTGTGTGTGTGTGTAATCTGTGTGTGTGTATTCTGCACATTTGTTTGATGTCTGTGTGTGTGTGTGTGTGTGTTCTGTACATTTGAAAGAATTGTGTGTGTGTGTGTGTGTGTAATTTCTGTGTGTGTAATATGTGTGTGTATTCTACACATTTGTTTGATGTCCGTGTGTGTGTGTGTGCGCGTGTATTCTGCACATTTGTGTGTGTGTGTATTCTGCACATTTGAAAGAATAGTGTGTGTGTGTGTGTGTGTGTATTCTGCACATTTGTTTGATGTCCGTGTGTGTGTTTGTGTGTGTGTGTGTGTATTCTGCACATTTGTGTGTGTGTGTGTGTGTGTATTCTGCACATTTGAAAGGATAGTGTTCGTGTGTGTGTGTGTGTATTCTGCACAGTTGTTCAACTTTAGCCGTATATTTGTTGGCTCGGATTGTGACTTGGCTGGTTATTTTTTTTTGTTGATCCAACATTAATTGTGACTTGGCTGGTTATTTTTGGGCTGTTAATGCAGTTACTTGTTTCAGAATTCTTTGTAAACCGTTTGTTTTGATCTAGTTCATTTCGTATCATAATCACTTCATTTTCATCACCCTTAATAACAGTAAATATTACATATATAATGTCCTTATTTTTTTTCCTTATTTTTTTGTTTGGATTTGTTTGTACCACACTTGACCAATCCCGAAACTACTAAGCACCGGTTAATGTTATACCATCAAGGACCCAAAAGAGTTTCCTTCTAACCAGGAGGCCAATCACAGTGAGACACGTGTCAACATCAGAAGTCAATCATAGCACGACACGTATTAACATCAGAAGCCAATCACAACACGACACGTGTCAATGTCAGAATGAAACTAGAAACTCTCTTATATAAATAGAGATCATTCTCTCACAATATTTCCTAATGTCATTTGCACTAAATCATTCACTAGTACTCACTAAAGGAGAGCTTGAACCTATGTACTTGTGTAAACCCTTCACAATTAATGAGAACTCCTCTACTCCGTGGACGTAGCCAATCTGGGTGAACCACGTACATCTTGTGTTTGCTTCCCTGTCCCTATCCATTTACATACTTATCCACACTAGTGACCGGAGCAATCTGGTGAAGGTCACAAACTTAACATTTTCTGTTGTATCAAAGTCCTCACTGATTTTGTGCATTAACATTTGGCGCCGTCTATGGGAACGACACTTATTCTCATTCTCTTCAGCTTTGTCAAGCTGGTTTCCACCATTCGTACACTCTCTTTTGACCAAGCATCCCTCTCCAACATGGGGAGCGAAGGAAGCCACAGCACACAGAATGACATCCCTCTTGCACCTAGTGCGAAGCAACGAAAGAAGGAAGGAAAGAGGGTTGCTATTCAAGCTAAAGTCGATGAGCTAGAAGGTCAAAACAACAAGATAGCAATGAAGAATGAGGTCCTCCAGAAGCAGTATGAGAAGCTCTTTGAGACACTCCACGAAACTATGCGTACTCAAACACGCGAGCTTGTTGCCCCTGTGGACATCAACCATCATCTGGGTGCCCCTCAACACGGAGGGTCACCTTCATTTGACATGGGTATCCCTGATGAGGAACGAGCTAATCATCAAAACAATGATCAACATGAGACTTCTCTCAACCCAGCTACTTCGACCCGAAGCAGGAGAAGTGGAGGAAAACACCTCCTTGCAGAAGGGTTGGAAGGATCGAAAGCCGTTTATTGTGACTGCCGAGACTTCTTAAAGCAACGTCGAGAGAATCCCTTCCATATATGCTCGAAGATCAATGACCCAAGGGTTTCTGAAAGACTCGGTCCCATCCCACGACCCAGGCCAGCTGCTAATCTAGGGAAGGAATGACATGTCCTAGAGGAACATGAAGGTACAGTGGACTTTGAGGTATTCAAACAAACTCGCCCTAGAATTCAGTACGGCGAGTCCAAGGAAAAATCACACGCCCTTACTCAAACTTTCTTACTTCCAAGAGACGATGGAGACTTACGAAAGAAAATCCCAGTGGTACATGACTCCACTCAAGACCCCCTTGTCCTACAGCTCATTGAGGAAGTAAACAAGTTGAAGGCCGAACGTCAGGCCGAGATACCTGACTATAACCAACCTAGGCTTGGCCCTCTCATAAGAAGGATCCTTGACACCCCCCTTCAAGTGAAAACAAAACAAAAGCTTGGTTTACAACTCTATACTGGAAGGGATGACCTAATTGAACACCTTAACCTCTTTGAGTCCACCATGGCATATCGGATGCACACCGACGAAAAGCGATGTCTTTTCTTCCCCTCCACCCTCTCTGGTGGAGCTCTAAACTGGTATTGCCGTCTTCCACCTGAGATAGTAGACTCATTTGAGGAACTGAGGAAACTGTTTGTCTTTCACCCCTAAAAGCTTCACCTACAAAAGCTTCACCCATAAAAGCTTGACCCACAAAAGTTTCACCTACAAAGCTTGAACACAAAAGCTTCACACTATCTTGACCAAGATAGTATGAAGCAAAATCAATTCATGGTGCCCAACAAAGCTTCAACCTCAAAGCTTCACCTACAAAACTTCAACACCAAAGCTTCAATATATATATATATATATTCGGAAATTCGACAATTCAAAATTTTGAAAATTCAAAAATTCAAAAAACAAAAAAATCAAAAATTCGAAAAAAAAAAATTGCCTAGGCCTTCTCTTCTTTAGGCCTAACAACTTTCATAACAAATATATATATATGAAGAATGAGTTTTGGGCTACCACTTAGAAAGGAAATGCCTCATTCGTCAACTCCCTCGACCGGAGACTTGGGGGACTCCTACCATATGCTACTGCACCTTGATACTCAAAAGCCTCATGACCACTCAGTGACTTGGTTTTTTCAAGTCTCCAACCGAGAAGTTTTCCTCATTCGGGAAATTAAGGGAGCACTACCTCAACATATATGCTTCACTCTCAAAGCTTCAACATACAAGCTTCAACAAAAGAAAAAATTCAAAGAACTTAGTGAAAAAGGTCTTGGTGTATTTAACACAAGACGTTGAAATGAAGCAAAGCTTCTTTATTGATATCTCCAATAAGTTACAAATATGTACATATACATGAATCAAAATAAACAAACAAGAGGGAGCATTCACAAAGGTTGCTCATGAGAAGTCTCAGCAGTCGGCAAAGCCCCAGAAAGAGTAGGTACCAGAGGGTGATCATTCGGAGCCTTAGCACTGGGCAGAACCCTAGAAGGAGGAGGCACCGAAGGTTGATCATTTGGAGCTTCATTACGCGGTACATCCCCAGAAGATGAATGCAATAAATGTCTTTGGAACAAATCCACAAATCTCTGATGATCAAGTAAAATCTGACCATCAGATTCCTGCAGCTGGTCAAGCTTCCTCTTCATGTTTGTAGCATAGTTATGTGCAAGTTTGTGCAACTATTTATTCTCATGCTTGAGCCCTCTGATCTCCTGTTTGAGAATTATCACTCCAGACGCCAATGATTCAACTTTGTGGGTTTGAGCAAATAGGCGTTGGGCCATATTAGACACAGAACCTGCACACTGAACACTGAGAGTCAGAGAATCCTTCACAACCAACTCATCAGACCATTTGGAAAGTAGTCTGTTATCTTTGGGAGTGAGAAGGTTCCTGACCACCACCGCAACGGTCATATCATTCTTCATCACAGAGTCCCCAATGGTAAGAGGACCAGTAGGGGATAAGAAGGATGGGTGCCATATGTTGTCTTGAGAAGGCATGGATGCCTCTTCACCAAAGTTCAAGTCAAAACAACAGTCGGATGGGTCAAACATTCTCAGAAATGATGAAGGAGAAATGAGGTGCAATAAATCTCTGAAGTAAAGGAAAAATTCTTACAAGCAATAACTATCTGAATGTACTTCTTGCACACAATTGGTGCCCTTATAAAAGAAAGGGCAACATGGTCGTTGGTTCAAAAATCGAAGAGGCACCACTCTCCGGATTCCGAAGAGGCACCACTTTCCACACGCAACATCAGCTCCTCGGGTACCACATATAACTTTGCCAAAGATCTCTGACAAAGTTTAGACACATAAATTTTGAAGATCCAACTACCCTACTATTACCCACAAGAGTAAACGAACAGAACCACTGCTTGATAACCAGAAAGTCCCAATGTGTGTCAACCTCCATGCTCCGTGGCAAGGCAGACTGGCAAAAATGCCCAACCTTTACTCACATTCGAGAAAACACTCCCAACAAGATTGCTTGCTCAAAAATTGAAGAGGCACCGCCCTCCGAATCTCGAGAGGCAGACTCCTAACAGGATTACTTTCTCAAAAATCGAAGAGACACTGCTCTCCGAATCTCAAGAGTCAGACTCCCAACAGAATTTCTTTCTCAAAAATCGAAGAGGCACCGCTCTCCGAATCTCGAGAGCCAGACTCCTAACAGGATTACATGCTCAAAAATCGAAGAGGCACCGCCCTCTGAATCTCGATAGCCAAATTCCCAACAGGATTACTTTCTCAAAAATCGAAGAGACACTGCTCTCCAAATCTCGAGAGCCAGACTCCCAACAATATTGCTTTCTCAAAAATCGAAGAGGCACAGTTCTCTGAATCTCGAAAGCCAGATCCCCGACAGGATTGCTTGTTCGAAAACCGAAGAGGCACCGCTCTTCGAACTTCAAGAGCCAGATTTCCTTGGATAAAGCTTATCTGCAATCTTCACATGCAACATCAACTTTCCAGATACCACAGACCACTTTTTCAAATTGCTCTGACAAAGTTAAAACACGTGAAGCTTGCAACTCCCACTACATTGCTATGACCAAGAAGGGTAAAGGAATATCACTATTACTTGTTGTTAGGGAGACTCCTATATATGTCGACATTCATCCTCCACAACCACGCAAACCTGCAAATAAAAAAAATGCTCAACTTTTCTTCACATCCGAGATAGCACTCTCAGCAGAGTCTCTCGAAATACTCAGCTTCTTTTCCTCCCGATAATACCTCTGCAAACAAACCACACCAGAGCAAGAGTATCTCATATCATCAGGGTTAAAAGCAAGAGTATCCCATATCATGTTTTTTCCTGTCTTTTCCTTTGGCCTTGTTCTTACTTGCAAGACAAGGAGAAATAGAGCAATCAGTCAGCACTTGGAATCAAGCTTCCAGTCAAGAACTGACTGTCTGGAACCTCATACCTGATTACTTACCTCGCATTGCTCTCAAGTACTCATCTTCAACATCTTATGCTTTCAGAGAAGATACCACATCTGCCTGAGGAACATACAGGGCAAGTGAGAAGGATACAAGGAAGCATGTGGAGACAAGCGTAACAGAACACGTGCCGATACATCCACTACTTTGTCAAAAGAAAAAGTATCTCATATCATCAGGGTCGAACGTACTCTAGATTTAGTGGACTTGTTTTGACCCTCAAATTCTTGAGTCGGCCTTATACTCTGGAGGAAACCAGAAAACCCTCCAGCCCAGTTCAAGAATAAGCCTGTGAAAAGTTACTTCTTCAAAAGCAAAAGTATCTCATATCATCTCTTCTCCATTTGCTTCTCCTTATCCTTGGTGTTATTTACAACATAAGGAGAATGAGAACAATCAACCGGAAGTCGAAGTCGAACCTCCGATTCAGGTTGTTTGCTTGGAAGTTTAATTGCTTACCTTGTCTGTTACCTCTTTCGGCAAATCTCCTAGCTCGGCGACTTGGGGGATTCCTACTATAGGGTTTGTATCGCACTTAACCAAGCCCGAAACTACAAGTAAGCTTTAAGTGAAATTGATACATTACCTTGTGCATCTTCATTGGTTAAAGATACCACCCCTGGATGGAGGAAAAGTACTTCCAGAGAAGATGCCACATTTACATATAAGACAGATAAGGCAAGTAAAAATGATATCACACTTCGGTACTTAGAAGTTTCATGATTACTCAATAGCTTGGATCTTGCACGTCCCCAACCGAGGAGCTTCCCTCACTCGAGAACTTAAGGGAGCATTGTTTGTACCATACTTGACCAATCCCGAAACTACTGAGCACCGGTCAGCATTATACCGTCAATGACCCAGAAGAGTTTCCCTCCAACCAGGAAGCCAATCATAGCGGGATACGTGTCGACATCAGAAGCCAATCATAGTGTGACACGTGTCAACATCAGAAGCCAATCATAGCGCGATACGTGTCAACATCAGAAACCAATCACAACACGACACGTGTAAATGTCAGAATGAACCTAGAAACTCTTTTCTATAAATAGAGATCATTCTCTCACAATATTTTCTAATGTCATTTGTACTAAATCATTCACTAGTACTCACAAAATAAGAGCTTGAACCTATGTACTTGTGTAAACCCTTCATAATTCATGAGAACTCCTCTACTCCGTGGACGTAGCTAATCTGGGTGAACCACATACATCTTATGTTTGCTTCCCTGTCTCTATCCATTTACATACTTATCCATACTAGTGACCGGAGTAATCTAGTGAAGGTCACAAACTTAACACTTTCTGTTGTACCAAGGTCCTAATTGATTTTGTGCATAAACAAAAGTGATGCTCAACTAGAAGTAGCACATGTTGCGAGGCTGCTCTACTTGTGTTGCCTTAGTTGGCTCGGCTTGTGGCGTTGAAGGTGATGAAGTCCCTTTTATAGAATAAGGGCTCGCTCCTCATTACAAAAATGATGGGTTAAAGTTGATGCTCGTGGCGAGGCGGTTGCTCAGTAAGCGGCGATGCTATCTAATGATGGTGAGGGAGTCCCTTTTATAAAATAAAGGCCCGCTCCTCATTACAAAAATGATGGGCTAGAGTTGGTGCTCGCAGCGAGGCGGTTGCTCAGCTGGCTGCGATGCTCTCTAATGAATGTGAGGGAGTCCCTTTTATAAAATAAGGGCTCGCTCCTCAGTATATGAATAATTGGTGCTTTCTAATGAAAGTGAGGAAGTCCCTTTTATAGAATAAGGGCTCGCTCCTCAGTACATAAATAATGGGCTAAGTCCTCCAAGTATTTTTCATGAGGCCCAGTTGAGGCCCAATATATGGTACATAATGTAATCCCCCAAGTCTTCGGTCAATAGAGTCTGTTGGTTAGAGACTTCAAATTGAATCCATGTATGGGCCGAAGTGGCGGTTGTTCGAAGGCGGTATTTGTATACCCTGCACTGAAGCTTTGTAGGTGAAGCTTTTGAAGCTGGAGCTTTGTAAATGAAGCTTTTGAAGCTAGAGCTTTTGTAAATGAAGCTTTTGAAGCTAGAGTTCTGTAAATGAAGCTTTTAAAGCTAGAGCTCTGTAAATGATCTTTTGAAGCTAGAGCTTTTTGTAAATGAAGCTTTTGAAGCTAGAGCTCTGTAAATAAAGCTTTTGAAGCTAGAACTCTGTAAATGAAGCTTTTGAAGCTGATTGACATGATTGATGCTCATAAATGTTTATGTTGATTGACATAAGTGATGCTCATGGATGTTGACATGAGTGATGCTCATGAATGTTGACATGAATGATGGTCATGAATGTTTATGAGTGATGCTCATGAATGTTTATGTATGATTGACATGAGTGATACTCATGTATAATTTTGGAGTACTGGACGTACTTTTGATCACCTAGTGGGTGATAATAGCGGCTGGGTGCCAAATAATTTTTTGTAGTACTGGGCGTACTTTTGGTCACCTGGTTGGTGCTATTTTAGGCTTATGGGCCTTCGCCCTCCACACAACATTTCAGCCCATTTATTTTGGGCTTGACATTTTTTTTATTAACCTCTGATAGGGTTTATACAAATGTCTCCGAAAGATAAGAAAAATAAATCACATCATACATCTGCCAAGAAAAGTAAATCACATCATTCTGGTGGGGTGTTTATTCCTTGCTTTTACTTTCTCTTTTGCTTTCTGCTTTTGCTTTCTCTTTTCCCTTTTGGCAGATGGCAGACAACGCTTCCGTATTGGTTGAGGAAGTGCGCAGGCAATTATCAGCTATCACAGCTGGGTTTCTCAGGTCATCCTCGAGAATATTTCTTTCAACCTTGCCGACAAGATTTACACCGACATAAGCAGCTTTGGTATATATGCCTCCTAATTTTTCTTTTTCTGCTGTTTGAACACAAGTTGGTGTACTCCAGCTGTAAAAATCCCATCAGATTACTTTTCTTTCTGCTCTTCTGCTTTTGCATTCGGCATCTTCACAAGCTTTTTCTCTGGCTCTATCAGAGAGCTTGAGAGCCTTGATCTGAGCATGTGCCTCTCCTAGCTCCCGGTCCTTATCTCTGACTTCATTCTCAAGCCGATTAAGCTTGACTTTGACCGGATCCGAGCCGTGCAAGAGGTTTATCAACTCGTCGCCATCCATACTCTGTTTCCTGATCCTCTCCTCCGAGATGAGCTCTTCTCCTCCTTGAACGATTCGGACACCATCAGTGGCGGCGGTGTCGGCGTAGCACCGTGAACCAGTCCGTTACTGTAATCCGTCATCGGAGTCACACCTCTGTTGTCGGAAAACTCCTTCATAGCCCAATCTGAGTGGCGCACACTCCTTCACATCCAAATGTAGCTCGGGATCTGAAATGCCTAGGGTTTCAAATCGCAGACAAAATACACAGAGGCGCAGATAGGGGGATAGAACGAAAGAGTGTTGGAGCTTTGCAAAAAATGATGTGTCCATCCTCTCTAACCAATACATTTTCATGCTTCAAGTCTCTGTAAAAAAATCCCCATCATGTGCAGATACTCTAGAGCTAACAGTGCCTCAACCGCGTAAATCCCCAGATAAATTTTTTTTGCATTGACACACCCGAGGACATCGACGGTCGTTATGTGGACTCTCCTCTATGCACATCATCCCTATATCAAGCCTTTAAATGCTGCATAGTTTGAGCTCTGCTAAAGCACCAGGCATGCCTCGTGAGTATGCCTCCAGCTTCAATGTGGTGTCAACAACATCCAAAATGCCTGAAATAACCACTGAGCTTTTGCTCTGAATTGAAATGGAAACCCTAGCCCAGAATCCCAATTGGGACAGAAAGATGGAATAAGCAATACCAGTATCTACTCTCAGATGCTCAATGAGAACGAACGAGCGAACGAACACCTTCTTCCGACTCTGAATTCTCACTAGTCACTGCAAATGAATTCAGACACCACCACCTCCGCCATTGGCAAACACGCGAGCTTGTTTTGGGGTTATTGCTCTTACGAGGGTGAGATTCTCAGCTCCATTGAGCATCGCAGAGACCATGATTTGATAATTCAAAGAAAACTCTGAAAGAAAAAAGCTACTTAACAGATTGATTTGGAAGCCTCACTCTTGTGGACGGTGCCATTTTTTGGTCGCCATTTTTCAAATCTGACCGTTGAGATTAAGGGCCTGCTGCTTCCCTTCCTACAGATTTAAGTACTAGTCCTAGGATTAAATAATCCTAAACTCTCCCAATCTCTCTCTTCTTGCCCAACTCTTCAACTGCTGGTGCCTGCTGTGCTGGGATCTAAATAAAATGTTCAACTCCGAGGAAGGCGATATTCAGCGGATCTTGGCTATGGGCTACGTGGTCGTGGGTTGACCCACAAAATCCCGTCAGCTGATAGACTCTCAGAAACCCATTTGCCGATAGTAACCACATCTTTAATTTCTGCAAACCCAATGAGAGAGACATTGCAATCTTTCGGTTTTCAGCTTTTTTTGTGTTTCGTTATTGGGTGGGAAAGTTGAAAGAGTGTTGCAGATTGATTTGGAAGACAGGGTTGCTGGGTTTTTGCAGATTCACGGTAGAGGTGAAAAAATGAAAGAGAAACGACACAACTTTTCGTATCATTTCCCACAGACGGCACCAAATGTTGATGCACAAAACCGGAGATCTTGGAACAACGTAAATCCTACTGTGAATCTGCAAGAAATGTAAAGAACACAAGATGTATCGTGGTTCACCCCAATGTTTAGGCTACGTCCACACTGATTATTGTATTTCTCTGAGATGTTGAAGAGGGAGAGAGGGAGAGAGAGCTTCCTTATGTGAGGATGAGCTTCTCTGAATATGAGAGGGGATGTGAGGCCTTTGGGGATCAGGAGGCCCTTTTATAGAATAAGGGCTCCTCCCCTTTTTACATATTTGCCCATTCTTTTATTACATAATTACATTTGAGTCCCCCGAATATTTATACGAGATCTAAATACGGATGCTCTAAGTATGGTACAAACATATTGGATTTTCACAGTTTTACAAGGTGGGGGAGGTAACCATTTGGCAATGATGAGAGGGTGATGTCAATGCTCATTTTCTTTGGCAGCTTGGCGTAGAGTTTGTCTTATTTCACGTTTTTACGTTATTCTCCAATATTATATATATATATATATATATATATATTATCCATTGAGGCGTGGCTTTGGTACTGAACTTCAGTTATTATATGGTAAAGTATAATTGGGGCAGGTTTTTAGTCACTTTGGCAAGCTCGAAATTTAATCTATTTTGAAGGAAAAATGCTTACAATTGATGAATTGGTTAGTGGCATTCACTCACAAGTTTGTGAGGTGAATTCTTGGGATATGAGTTTTATGTTAAACTCAGTTGATGATCGTTGCATTCTCGAAATGCTTGTAGTGCATGGAAGGCCTTTAAGGGCGCCTAGAATTCATGAGGTTTTTTGGCTTTCTCCTTGCGCTTTCCATATTAAAGTTAACGCTAACGTTGCAGCTCGTGGTTCACCAGGCATGGCTGGTTTTCGTGGTATTTTCTATGACCACTTGGGTCATTGTCTAGGATGTTTTGGCATTGTTGCTGCCTTGGGGCCGAAACTTAAAGTTATTATTAATGTTGTTTATATGGCTTTGGAGAGGGGTTGGCATTCTATTTGGATTGAGTGGGATTTTTCTTTGGTAGTGCATTTTCTTTGTAATGAATCTTCTCATGTGCCTTGGCGTTTATCAGTTTATTGGACAAATTGTTGTACCATTCTCTCTTCCATGCATATTCGGATTTTATCGCGAAGGAATTCAAATGGTAGACTGTTTAGCAAATTTTGGTGTTGATCATGTTGGGATTCATTGGTGGGATTCTTGCCCGCCGTGTACAGTTGCGGCTTTTGCTCATAGTATTTTGGGTTTTCAAAAATTTCGTTTCTCTTAGGAGTTGTCTTAATTAATTGGTCTTTCTAATAGTTTTCTACATCTTGTTAGAGTAATGTTTCATGACCCCACTAACTTATTGTATCTGTGGACAATCAGTCCAACATTGATGTAAGAAGAGACCTTACATGTTCTTAAAAGTAAGTTGGGTTTCTCCCCATATTGCCAATTTTTATGGTTGAACATCAACTTCCTTCGTTGTATAAGAGCAGGTTGTTCCATGCGTGAAGCAAATGGCCACACGTGGTCCACGTCACCCAGTTTATGTTGTTAATGTGTTAGATATGAAAATTCGCCACACGTAAGGGAAGTCTTGAGAAATGGGTCCCATATTGATCAGAGAAGGGACTTTGCATGGACTTATAAGTAAGTTGAGCTACTCCTCATAACCAATTGGTTTTATGGTAGAACCTTAACAATTTTTCAATATCTTTATTTGTTCTTTCTTCTTCAATATATTCACAACAGTGTCTTTTCCTTAATAACAATGTTGATTGCTGAGTGAAAGCGACATTACTGTTTTATTTATAAAAAAAAATGCTTACTTGAAATAATTGGAGGGAGCATAACTTTGGAGGAGAAAAGCTACATGAATTAATGCCTCAATTTGACTCTAATGTATTAATCCCACTAGATAAAGTTGTTGTTGTAGTGTTTCCATCAGTAAGGTAGGCCGGGCACTCCCCTTAGAGTAATTAGAAGTCAAGCTTATTACTTTCCACCTAGCTGGAATTTATATCAGTCTAAAACAAGATTGCCAAACATTCAGTAATTCCTTGATGTTGTTCTTGTCTGCTGAGAATTGGAAAAGAAAATAGACAAAGATAATTAAAATGGCAAGAGCACATTTCGGTAGTGCTCACTTGGCTAAGACATACTCTTTTTTATTCAATAAACTTCTGCCTTAGGTAAACTAGAAATAAGATGCCGCTCTTTAATAAAGACTCAACATACTATTGATATTGTTGACAATGCATCAATAACAAGTTAATACGTTTTGTTATTTACAATAAATGATATCAACTTATTATTGAAGATGTATTGATAAGCCGTTTAATAAAATGACCGACGTATGTTCAGTAGCTAGACTAAACAAAAACCTGACAAAAATGCTCTCATTGTATCAGTCATGTTTTCTAATCTAGTTACAAAATTTTTACATCTTCAACGATTTTCTAACCCTGATAATGCAATAGATTGAAGATAAACCTTGTGCAATAATTCTTGATCATTCTCAATAGTAAGAATCCACAAGAGCATCTTTCCGTTCGCAACGTGTTGCGTTAGTTTCAAGCAAGTTTCTAAAAAATACTAGGCGCTAGTCGGGCGGCGGGTTAGAGCTTAGCGCCTAGGCGGCTAGGCGGATATAGGTAAATTTCTTATTTATCTTGTAAATAAGTACATATTGATACCTAAAAAAAAACTAAACTTGTATGGATGATAAAATAATGATAAAATGCAAATTAGGTACACTATTTCCATAAGTATTGGATGAACTTGTAGTAAATCCATCATTTGCAAATTAGATACACCATTTTCATAAGTATACCACCATGAAACCAAAAAAGAAAAAAGCACGCAATTAATAATAAATAAATAAATAAAAAACCTCCTAGGACCGCCTAGCCCGCCTAGCCCGCCAAGCCTCCCAGCCCGCCTAGGCCCAACCCGATTTTTCCTCGCGATTTGCCCAAAAACGCCTCGGTTGCTAGGTGCCCAGTGCCTAGGCGGCCGCCTAGGGCGTTTTTTAGAACACTGGTTTCGAGTATAGAATTAGAAGAAGAGGGTTGATGTACCACCCAAAAGCATTGGCAAATAGACGGAGAAGGACAGGTCGGTGCAAGCCATTGGCTGTTAGTACAAAGTACGTTCTCTTTCTTTCCTTCACTAACTGATGCAAATAAAGAAAAAAAAGGAAAGCTTCAGAGAGAGAGAGAGAGAGAGAGTGAGTGACAAGGGACCCTTGATATCCACCGGATTTCCATACAAAAACAATCAAAATATTTTGATTAATTTGCGGTGAAATAAAATGACTAATTATTATGTTTTTTTAATGGACATATTGCCTAGCAATGAGCATATATATCTGAAAAATCATATTATCAAAGGATCGGTCAGAAAATGGGAATTGACTGTTACCAACCCCAGCATTATAAAGTCCAAAGAAATGGGGCCATAGCTTTGGACAATCTTGAATGGGGATTGTTGGGATTTGAGAGGATGTGGGATCATATTTTAGCTGCTTTGATTGGTCCATGTCCCATAGTACAAAATTAGCAGCCTAACTAGATATTAGATAAGCATCTGCACGCACCTATCAACATTTGTAACCAACTAACCTTTGTCAAACATATGTATCATGTTTTCTTTTTCTGTTTCCGGTTACGCGTCATGTATCATGTTTTTCTCTGTTAGTTTGTTGAACTTATATTTGCAAAAATTATGCACATACACATGATGCATGTAAGGATACTATAACTTCACCGGTTAACTTGGTTCCATTCAGCTCCAAATAGATCAAATTGTATATAAAAAAAAAATGAACAGAACTAGAAATTCGGTTTGATCCTTCAGTTTGCTGGTACTTTTTGTCAACCCTAATGCCTATATATGTTACGAGAAAATATATGGTAGTCAGGATACTCTCACAAAGGATGAGTGCATAATAGAGCCCGTTTCTTTGTGTACATGTATAAAAATCCAACTGATCGTTAGACTGACCTCCCAGATCTTTTTCCTTTAGTACGTACTGAATGTGCAATATGTTATTTATATTTTGCTCTGTGAAAGTAGACAACAAGGAGCATCTCACTTCACTATGGCCATACTACTATGTGTGTGTGTGTCATGCCAGCTAGAGAGAGAGAGAGACAGAGAGACAGATTCAATGAGTCAATAATAATACTAAGAACATAAATCAAGACACCCTAAGAGCAGTCTAGAAGATGAAGAGAGAGGGAAATAGGGTTTTAGTGAACTGAGAAGAAAAGGGATGAGGAGGCAGTTTCTGTGTGATTTGATCATCAAGTCCCCATCTCTCTTTCTCCATGTAACCCCACACATCTCAGTCATATTGTCCTCAACTGCAGAGATATAGATGCCCTAAGCTATTCCATCTCTCTATGATTGTTAGTCCCTTTCAGTCTTCTGTTAGGCAAAGAAGCTCACATCATCCTTCAACCCCACTCAATTGAGTGCAATCATGGCCATTCATATCTATCTCACTTAACCTTAAATCAATTAATGATTAGCATAATCTAATTGTCAACCTAATCCAAAACATTCTGCATGCATGTTTCCATCAGTTAAAGCATACATATTTTTGTAATCTCCAACTTAAGCTCTATGGGGTAACTAAAATGAGTGCACTCATGGCCATCCATGCATCTCACTTAACCTTAATCAGCGATTAATTAGCATATTCTAATTGTCAACCTAATTCGAATATTCTACATGCATGCATGTTATTTTTATCATTTTTTTTAAAGGGAGACAACTGGTGGCAAACTACTGTTATCCACCCCTTTCGGAGGTTGGGAAGACTCACAAAGGCATTTCAGCCTCCCCTCTACAAGTCTAGCTTCCAAACCAGCAGCGGGTTTCGAACCCAAGATCTCCAGTTTTCATCAATTAAATTAAGCATATATATATATATATATATATTCACGTCATCTCCAACTTAAGCTCTAATGAGTTTTGCTCTTCAAAATCAGTCCATTCTTAGGCTTAATTTTAGTTTTCATTATCAAACAAGTTTTTAGTTTTTAACTAAAAAAAGTGAAAATAGAAATTGAAATTTAAAAATAAAATAATTATCAAACCTCCCCTTAACTAGCTAATCACCGAGGATAATGAAACTAATTAACTACTCCCTTAAGGATGTCACACATTTGATGACAGCTTATAAGTGGACCAGTAGAAATATATACTAGTTGTGTCTTGGTTGTCCCGAGTCACTTTATTCATGATGCTGATGGATGATATGAGATGATGATGATGATATTTCTGGTGAAAGGGATGGTGATGAAGGAAGGAGATTTTGGATGAATCTCTACAAGGCCCCAAAGATTGATTAAAAATTGTGTAGAACATCTGTATTCACAATAAAGGGTAGGTGGATCCTCATATGGGTCGTCCACTAGATTGACATGCTTCAAACTTTCACGGTGTGATAAATCATTTTCCATTCTTTCAAGTACAAAAGCAAACAATGAGTATAATACAAGTGTGTAGCTTGAATACGGTCTAGTATATCAAATATCATAATACAAGTGGTTGAATATTTGAAAAAAGGGAAAATACCAATCATTTGTAATATGACACTTGGTGTACCAGACTGTGTTCCCGTTACACTAAAAAATATAAGGAAAACTAATGAAAAAAGCTTGAAAACTTTGAGTTTTAACGATAAGAACAAAATAAAGGATAAAGTGAATAGTATTATATTTGACTTTTTATAGTGTAAAAATGTGGTTTTTCGTTAAAGGAAACAGTACCGCGGGATTTTCGTTAAAACTCCCAAAAATATATCCTTTCTCTGACTTTCACAGCCCCAAAAATGATCATACACACACACTTGCACGTTTTAATTTTTTTCTTCCCTTGTATTTTTTTCCTTCAATTTGCAAGACGCTGTGAACCTAAAAGAATGCATTGGGGGAAGTATTAGTCATTTCTTGATATATATAAATGTCTAAATAACATAAAAAAATTTGGAAAACTAACCGTTTTTACTATCGCATTAAAAACTTAGCCTTCTTCAAGGCCGCTCGAGCAATCCCTTTCAAGCAGACTCAGAAATTTTTTGTGAGATGGGCAACCTAATTTTTTCAAAGGAAAACTAATGAAAAGGGTTTAAAAACTTTGAGTTTTAATGATAAGGACAAAATAAAGGGTAAAGTGAATAGTACCAGGATTGACTTTTTAGTGTAAAAATGTGGTTTTTCGTTAAAGTGAACACTACCAGGTGCTTTTCGTTAAAGATCCTTTTTTTCAATAGGGATTTGGGTTTAGAATCTCTTAGTGGACTAATATGTGCGAGTTTAGTAGCCCGGTTTAGCTTGAGTGGGCGAAGTGATTAACACACTCTATACATGACTCATGAGTGCTATCTCAACGCCTCTCAAGCAATGCTCGAATCTCCAGCCGAGTAGTTAAAATTCTAAAGTCCAAAAAACAGGCTAAAAGTCTTTTTACCATGTCTAAATTTTAACTAGTTTTCAAAATTTTCCCCTAATATTCTCATGTATTTCTACACCTTAGATTAATTCGTCCCCTGTGATGGACGGAAGAGCGAAAGGGCATCTTCCATTTTGTGATTGCAGGTTTGAGTTACAGCCACTTTTTGGTACTATACATGGATGGCTTTTTGCTACATTGATGATATGTGAAAGTTGGCTGTGTGGGGGTGTTGGGGGTGCGTGGGAGCCAAGAATATTTCGTCTTTGAAAGACAGACTCAATTTTACAGCAATGAAAAAGGTTAGAAAAGCTACCAGAAAAGGGATATCTTTCTTTAATCTTCTCCCTTTTCCTTTTCGTTATTGGATGTGTACATAAAAGCTTTCCTGCGCCAAAATTGTGACCAGTTATGCCTTCACGTGGTGCCTTGCAGTTTTTCTTTGTTGAGGGAAAAAATTCCGTTTTGATGCATTTGACCAACTTCTGTCACACTGTATAAAAAAAAACCCTAGTTTTGGACACTTTCTTTCTCGTTGGATTTTACGGCATCTTCTTCCCACATTTTAATCACCCTACACTATGTATGCATTAACTAAATGAAAGAAATAGTTTCATGTATGTTGATTGGTTGTGCACAAAACAAAAAGACCACCGAATTGTGACACAAGCATTTTGGGAGTGTGGATTCTATTTTATTAATCAATGTGAAAACAAATCATTTGGTTAAATGGATAAGACATTTCATCACTCCAAGGAACCCTGAAATTTAGATTTTTGGACATTAACAATTCACAGGAAACCTAAATAACCAAATAACTGAGCCGTAGTTAATGTTTCTGCTATTTTAAGACAAAATAGGCAATCTACCCAATGCAATAACCCATCACCTCTAAAAATAAAAAACAATATCAAGCATTCCAAACAATATCAAATTACAATGATCCCCCCCCCCCCTCCCATTCTCTGCTCCTATACCAACCTTTCACATAAAGTAATCAATTTAAATATATACTGAAGTTGTGTGGTGGGAGAGGGAGATCATATGCCTGCTTTAGTGTATGCATTACTAAGATACTGTCTCTTATTGTCTCATAATCACCATACAAATTAACAAAGCTACACATATATATACAAAAATATTTTGTGTAGAAACAAAGGATTTTGTATCGATAACGTGGACACTTGCTTTGATACGTTGATTACTAGTATACTTTCTACTAATTGTAAATGTTTTATCAATCTTTTATATAGACATTCTATTTTTTAATAAAGAACATATATCCTGTCCAAAAAAAATATTTGTATGCACCAACCAAAAATATAAAATATGTCAAATGGGAGGTGTGGAAAGGATGGGAAGAGCAGAGATTCCACTTCTTAAAATAGGAGAAAGGGATGGGACAATTTATCCTTGACCATGAGGACTCTCACTATCTTGTGCCATTCTTTGCTTCCATACCATCTCTTCTTAACCCAAATATCAATTTTTGGAAGAGAGAGCTATTAAAAAATTGAACAAAACAACAATATATTGTGTAGACCAGAAACCATCACTACCACCAATAAAATCCAAACTCCATTCAATTGTTGCCCTCCTTTTGCTTGCATCACCACCGTCAGACTTTGTCTCCAAATTATTAATTTACTCGTAAATTCATGCATTATAAGATCCCAAAAATAACAATAAAAGAACCAATTTATGAATTATAATCTTCTCTCTCTCTCTCTCTCTCTCTCTCTCTCTCTCTCTCTCTCATAGAGGACATTACATATATGGGGGGTTGGCTTGGTGACAAGAATCCACAGAGAAAATTATGGAGATAGCAATGTCCGTCACTATCAAATGTTTGGCTATATGCTGTAACTAAAATTTACACATGACATTTACTGCATGGCGTTAATGAGACGACGGTTTCTAGTAAAAAGAAAAGGGCGGTCAAAGGGACGGTATAATGTTTCTGTCAAAATTTCCTTTGTGTCAGGGTGGGGAAAGAAAACCACTGATAGCTCCTTTTGCTCATCATGTTCTTCACACAAAAACAGTGGAAGAGAGAGAGAGAGAGAGAGAGAGAGAGCTCAAAGCCTCAAGCACTTCAACTTTGCACTGCGCTTGTTCTTTTAATCTATGATCTGAATTCTCTAACTAACTGAGACTGATCTGATCGAGCTACAAAGGAAGGAAGAGGATCCTCTCCGGATCCACATTATGGAGATTCTAGGGATTCTCACATCTTAACCGTTCATCGTACATCGTGCGGCTAGTTTTCGTCAGATACTATTTGTGTTTAATTTTAAAAGAGAATATTAACGAAAAACTCATGGTACTGTTTATTTTAACAAAAAATCACATTTTTACACTAAAAAGTCAATCCTGGTACTATTCATTTTACCTTTTATTTTATCCTTATAGTTAAAACTCAAAGTTTTCAAATTATTTTCATTACTTTCCATTTTTTAAAATCTAACACTCATTACTAAAGTTTAAAAATTATAAAATACTCAATTTGAAACGTTGAAAGCGTCAAACTCAAAAGTGCGAAAATTGTTACCGTCAACATTTTTATGTAATTCGTCTCAGTGATGAGATCGAGTACTGTTCTTAAACTGGTTCCAACTTTTCCACCTTATCTGCAAAGCTTGGTAATGGCCGTCCCTCTGATAATTGTAAAAGTGACATTATGAAGTAACGGAAGGTAAGTACTGTTACAAGCTGCAACTCTGTACGTGCGTTAGAGCAACTCCAGCCTTGTTGGTTGCTCGGGCGTCAGGCGAGGAGAAAGGGCCCTCGGGCCGGTGTGAGCAAATCCAGCGGGGAAGGGCCCGAGTGAGGGTGGGAGGTCGAGCGAAGGGGGGGTGGGGAGTCGACGGGCCTGTGGCCCGAGGGTTTTGTATTTTTTTATTTTTTTTGTGTCAGAGAGAGAGAGAGATATAGCTTTTGTAATTTTTTATTATTTAAACAAACATAAAAAACTATTATTTTTATTGCTTATTGCCAGGGGGAGGGTTCCAAGGGTGGAGATGTAAATGACAATTACTGTTCATTAATGGTAATTACTATTCATTTAAGGCAGTTACTGTTCAATAGGGTGGATTGAATAGTGGATTGCCAGGGGGAGGGCTCCATGGGTGGAGTTGCTCTTATGGACTAAGGTTTCTCGAACGGAAAAGGATCCTCTTAGTGGGGATATGGGGGATCATCAATCACGATTGTTCATAGTATATCATGCGGTCAGTTTTCGTTAAATACTATTTATATTCAATTTAAAATTTAAAATGATTTCTAACTATACGATGTACGATGAACGGCCGTGATTGATTGATCCTCCGGATCCCCACAAAGAAATTCCGGAAATGATCCTTTTCCTTCTCGAACCCTAATAGCTCTTGTTTCCACTGTTTTGACTACATGTACAATATCTCTTTCGGACTCTAGCAGCAATAATATATATATAAATATATAGCACACTTGGCTACAAGTCAGCATGCATGTGCCTAATGAGTGTGTGAATCCCACGTCGGAAAAGTAAAAGACTTTGTATGTGCCTATAAAGGGTTGGATCACTCCCTACTCTTTGGTTTATTGTGGAATTTCAACTTTCTTAATAGTTAAAGAAGGTTAACCCATGTGTTGAGCTAAATGGACTGTGCTCTCGCACCACCCAATATATATGTATTGTTCATGTGTTTGACTTATGATTGCACATTTGATGAGGGCGTTGTTAAGAGTGTGAATCCCATGTCAGATAACTGAAAGACCTTACATGTGCTTATAAATAGCTGATTTACGTACTACTCATATTACCATTTTATTTTACGATAAGGGATGTGATATTCCACACACCCTTTTTACTTCTCATAAAACCTTCTAATTTTGCCCGTCAAATCAGATGAATTGAAGAAAATCAAATGACAGAAATTAACAAGAGGTTTATAAGAAGTAAAAATATGGTGTGTAGATAGCACACCTCTTAGGATAAAACGCAAACTTCCTTCGGCTTCACATTTCGAAATAAGTGTGTCAGAAGTCAGATAAATGATACTAAAACCACTCATGATGTAGTTTGTTGAGAATAATAAGGTTTGGTCGTTTCTCTAATAATTCATCATAATTTGAATGAGGTAATAATTAAACTCCTCATGAGATGGATAGTAATTTATGAATCAAGGGATAGAAATCAAGACCGTCGGGAACCGGGAAGAAATACAAGGTGGGGCCTGAGGGAAACATTTTGGTAAAAGTAATCAAAGAAAAAATTATTTCACTTCAGTCTTTCACACTACTCAGAGAGAGAAGAGTATAAAGCGGGATAGGACGTTGGGGTTTTGCTTCTCTTGAAGATAGGTAAAGATTGGAGGAGGAGAGAGAAAGAAGAAGGTAATTGAGGAAAACATTTGAAAGATATGGAAGAACATCTGAACCCCTTAGCTGTGACTCATCTGCTTCAACACACCCTGAGAAGCTTGTGCAATCACGAAAACTCTCAGTGGATTTATGCAGTCTTCTGGAGGATCCTTCCTAGAAACTATCCACCACCCAAGTAAGCAGACCAAAATACTGAAAAAGTTTCCAAAATAATTACAGAAAAATGGTTTTTTTTCGTACTTTTTCTTTGAGTTCAGTTCCCACATAGTTAGTATATTAAAATTGTTATTTTCGTTAATAATTTTGTTTTATAACAGATGGGAAGGTCATGGAGCTTATGATAGGTCAAGAGGAAACAGAAGGAACTGGTATATATTAATTTAATCAATTTTTTTAATTTAGTTTGATAGTATAAAATAGATTCATAGCTAGGTTGTCTATGCATCTAATTATATATGTATATCTATATATGTGTATGCAGGATATTGGTTTGGGAAGATGGATTCTGCAACTTTGGTGCCTCCTCACCGGCTCATGATCAGATCAACTCCAGTTCTGATCAGTGCCCTGCAGGACCTTCATCAATGTATAGCAACTTAAGCGATCAATTTCAACTATACAATGGCCTGCAACCTGAGCTTTTCTTCAAGATGTCCCATGAGATCTACAATTATGGAGAAGGGTAATTAACCTAGTTAAGAAGAAACATATATATATGATTAATTAATTAACCAATTAAATATTGGACTAGTTCTAATTTTGTTTTTCTCTGAGTGTACCTGATCACTGAGCTCTGACAATACTAATTAATCAACTGGTGATTGTTGTTATATAGGTTGATCGGGAAAGTGGCGGCAGATCATAGTCATAAGTGGATACACAAAGAACCAAATGATCAAGAAATCAACTTCTTATCAGCATGGCATAACTCAGCAGACATGGTATATAAATATAATACGAAATGCATTAATTAATTTTACTGCTCCTGATCAATGGTTCTATATATATATGATTCAGTTTGTCATTTCATGCGGCATATACTAACTAATTACATCCAAAAATTTTATATAACTACACCCTCGATCCCCAGTTTTGTTTCAATACAATTTGTCTGTACGTGTCATTAGGTTTTTAAATTTTACTTTTTTTGCCTCAGCACCCTAGAACATGGGAAGCCCAATTCCAGTCTGGCATAAAGGTACTTAATTAAGCATTTTTAAACCCCACATCACAAAAATTCCAAAATCTTTTTATAATAATTTTGTTTCTAAATGTTTGATTTGATTTTGATTAAAATGTCCTGCAGACCATAGCCCTGATAGCAGTTAGAGAAGGTGTCGTTCAGTTAGGAGCTGTTCACAAGGTGAGGCTCTGGACTCTCTCTCTCTCTCTCTCTCTCAAGTACTATTGAATGTTTGTTTTTTATAGGAAACGATATTCTCTCTCTAAACTAAAGTAATTGTACATCAAAGACTGCAAAATTTTATTGCATGTTTGCAAATCCTGCAGGTGATTGAAGACTTGAGCTATGTAGTTCTGCTAAGAAAGAAGTTCAGCTACATCGAAAGCATCCCCGGAGTGCTTCTCCCACACCCATCATCTCCATCCTTCCCCTTCAAGCCTGATCGTCATCATGGCTATGCATACGGTCCCACCCCAGATTATCATCATCATCCTCAACATGCATGGCATTTCCAAGGTGGCACAAACCCTCTTGCACCACCTCCAACTCATGACTTAATGTATGATCATCCCCAATATCTCAACCCTAATCAAGTAGTTCCACTGAAAAACATAACCCCCTCCATGAGCAGCCTTGAAGCCCTCCTCTCTAAGCTTCCCTCCGTCGTGCCGACGAATGACGATCATCATCATCATCATCCACAGCCGCACGATCAATCCCAGTTTGTGTTATCTCATGGACCTGTGGACTTCATGGCAATGACCGAGCAGAAAGTGGCCAAGGAGGAGACTACTGATCATGATGACGGTCATGACCGTAACGAAGAATATAGGCCGTCGGATTACCAAAACGTCGGTGAAACCAGCAATTCTATTTCTGCTTATTCCCGTCAACAGCAACAGCATTTCCATCATGACTAATTATTAATTAAGCAAGTTTTAGTAGTTTTTAATTAGCTTTATTTGGTCGTCAGCTTAATTTATATATAGGAATGCAGATTGATTATTTCTAACATTGTTAATTAGCAAGCTCTCGTATATATAATCCTATTATTACACTATAATGTAAGGGGTGATCTTGATCTTATAAAAAGGGAGTACTTCAATTCGCCACCCTACTTTTCACCGTTAGATGAGTTTAAATTTCGATATCAGTATAAGAGATTGGCACAAATCTCAAAACTTAAAACACATCCAATGTTACAAATAGTTGCACTCAATGAATTATGCACTTGTTTAATTACTTCGTGTGTGGACGAGTCGAAGGCTCGCAGAAAATAGGACAAGTGCAAAAGGCAAGAGGATGTATACATTTGATGAAGAGAGCTGAGTTGTGGGAACAGAAACTTTAAAAAAATAAAAAAAATTGAAAACAAATTTGGGCGGTACAGCTGATGGAAACGATCGTCAACACAATGGTAAAACAACAAACGCATTCATAGTATTCTAAATTCCTGAAGTCACCCTCCATCAATCTTAATCTTAAATAAGAAAATTAAAAAGCAAATCTTTCTAATGGAACGCTTCGACTTCGGCCTTGAAGTGCTGGAGTAGATTGTCCATAGTCATTACGGTGACATCTCCCTTGTCCCTCACCCGTAAGCTCACCTGGAACAATACGAATCAAAGATTAGCTTCTCAACAGAATAGCACAAGTTCAGCATAACTAACACGAGAAGGAACCAGATAATGAGGTGACCCGTGTCGTTTGATATGCTCGAAGTAAATTTTTGCAGTTTTGTTTATCATGTAAATTAACCAAAACAGAGACCGGTCGAAGGATAACTTGAATAATCTAGAGAAATAGAAATGAAGAGAACCTGTCCAGTCTTGACTTCTTCCTCGCCCACAACTAAAATGTAGTTGTACTGTGCTATCTGAGCTTCTCGTACCTGCAGAGACAAACAGTCAGGCAACAAAAAACAATCCATTGAACCAATCCTGTTGTCACCAGAGTTGGCCGGGTTTGCTAAAAGCCCAATGGACGTCCAATAACCCGTACAAAATCTTTTTTATATAAAACCAGAGCCCCAATTTGGGGTCACGCCCCTCAGCCAAAAAAATAATCAAAAGCAGCTAAGAATGCATAAAACAATGTAAGGGTAATTTTGTAAATTTACTTTTTAATAATTTTGTCATAGAACAAGTGGGTAAGCAATCTGACAGAGTTGGGAGCAATTAGGTATGAACGGTCATATCATCAAAATATACGAACAAAACATCTTAAAAGACATGTAATATCAGTTATAAAAAAAATCGTTCGCAAGCAAATAATAATGTGATCAAATTAATTATCAAATTTTTTTTTTTAACAAGCGATATTATCTACACTAAGGGTTTTTTTTAACAAGCGATATTATCTACACTAAGGGGAAGAGGATAGATTTATCCTCGCAATAGACTAGCAATAATATGATTCAATTAATTGTTTATTAAATATTATTTTCTCCATTTTAAAACACGTTCAAAACATCTTAAGAGACGTGTAATGCCAGTTTTTTAAAAAAAAAAAAAAAAGCATTCGCACACGAATAATTATGTAATTAAATTAGTTGTCAAATGGTTTTTTTTTTCTTTTAACATACGATATTATCTACACTAAGAGGGGAGCGGTTGGCCTTACCCTCACAATGAACTAGCAATAATGTAATTCAATCAATTGTTTATTAAATATTATTTTCTCTATTCTTAATGTAATTTTATATCAATCAATTTTATTATGTAAATTCAGCTGCTTTAATTGGTTTACGAGAGATTTCTTCTAGCATGATATAAGATTATTCTTTTATTTCAAATATTTAACTTTCCTTTTGTCAATTTACGAATATAAATCTATTGAAAATGTGTAAGTCACACGTAGCACGCTGTGATTCAAAAAATGCATTATGCAAGTGCGTAAGCGCATGCGTGAAGGCTAATACAAACAAAATGAGACCAAACAGGAATGCTTGATGCAGAGGACAACAGTATGAATTCCTACCTTTTTCTGAATGGTTCTATCAGTAGTGTCAACATCAACATAATAACCAGCTTGATGGATACTATCCCGAACCTACAAAATTGCAACAGTTTTTATACACAACATAATAATATAAAATAATTTGAACCGCCATAAATCTCACTCAAGCATTTTATACTACCCATAACATGATGCATTTATAGATAAATTGAACTAGCATGCTCAGTTTCATTAACTACCAAAACCAGCAAGTGTGTATGTACATCATCAACTGCATTTATATAGATCTAAGATCTAGAAGGGGAACAGAAAAAAGTTCATAGAACCTCGTAGTGGTCAACCAATAACCAGAAAAGCACTAACATACTACCTCCAGAGCATAAGGTTGGGATTTGTCTGAGACAGGGCAAACAATTGCCTGACGTGGACTAAGCCAGAAGGGCCACTTTCCTTTGTAGTTCTCCAACAGTATAGCAAACATACGCTCAACGGAGCCTAAAACAGCTCTGTGTATCATAACAGGTCTCTCCAACTTGCCTTCTTCCCCCTCTGCAGAGTAATTCAGCTCGAATTTTTGTGGAAGCTGAAAATCAAGCTGCAACCAGGATATTGTTTCAATGATAGATAGTTACATAGGACTATAGGAGGAACAACAACACGAAGAAGAAATACTGAAAGAGGTATAACCATTAAAGAATTGATCATTAGTACCTGTAGAGTTGCGCACTGATATTTTCTGTTCAGTGCATCAGATACACTGATATCTATTTTTGGTCCATAAAATGCACCATCCCCTTCATTTATCTGTGTAGCAAGACTAACAGTGTAAGCATTCAGTCACAAGCAAGAAATTCAGGGGCCCCTAACACACAGCTTAAGAAAACAAAGCACAGATAATGGACCAGATTGGCAACTCAGCAATAACAAAAAGAACTCAGTTCAATCTATGTCAATGGTAAAATGGTGGAGTAGAAAATGGCTTAATGAGTCAAATCTATCCATGCAATACAACGTTCCAGCGAAACAAAGTTTGCTTTACTAAAAAATGCTGCTCAGCTACAATGAGGTTTGAAACTAGGTTGGACTGAGCTAGAAAAGAAATATGACCACCCTGGCTCCACTACAATGAAGATTGTATAAACTTTATGCTCATACTGCATAAGGTGCCAAGGGAGGAGTTCGCTATATGTTTGAGGGAGTAGGATTCTCTCCCCTCCTCTCACAGTTTTTTTTGTCTCTCTCTAAAAAAAAATCAATACCAGATGTTGACGTAGCTTAATCGTAACTGTTTAAATAGGAGGGGAGGGAAGGGGAGAGAGATTAGGAGGGGAAAGAATCCTCCTCCATGTTTGAGAGCAAATAAAGCACAAGGCAAAAGTACCTGCCAGGGCTTGCCAAACTCATTTAATGCGTCTGCAAGAGCAGCCTCAGCTTTCTCCCATGTTGCCAGATCTCCCATGTGTTTTTCTGGCATCTGCAACATAAGTACTCACAAGATGTTTGTACAACACAAAAAATTTGAATCTGCATCCTTAAGTAATGAAGTCAAGAGGTTTGAAGCTTTAAGCACAGGTAATAAGAATCTTACTGTTGATAGCTTCAGATCGAAAGAAAAGCCAAAAATATTATAAGTATACCGGATGAAATCTAAGACACCCTTTACTTCATCTTTCACCTGACAACAGAAGCACAAAAAACCAAAAGTTATAAGAACGAAACAAAATTAAAAAAAAAATGTAAAGTTGTAAACAGTAGGTACAATTTAATTAAGCTCAGCTCACTTGGGACTCCCTGCAAAAGATATGGGCATCATCCTGTAGGATATTACTAAAACATGTCAGAAGAGTACATGTAATCAGAAAATTAGCATATTACTAAAACTTGTCAGAAGGTACATATAATCAGAAAATTAATAGCAGAGAACTGACGAAAAATATAAATCTTCCGATAATAAAGTGCATCATTAGGGGCACTGGCAAGCATAAAAGAAATATGAGCTCCTATTCCTAATGAACCAACAAATCTATGAGACACCTAAAATAACAGCTAGGTTAAGCTAAAGTATACCTGCTGGAATCTCCGTACTCGTGTTAATCCAGTCAGTGCACCACTAGCCTCATTGCGATGCAAAACACCAAAATCAGCCAGTCTAAGTGGAAGTTCTGTCATCAAGGTTTAAAAGAAAAGGCAAATGAAAATGTGTATGGTGCAAAATGTTCACATAGAGTATCAATTTCTAGTACTTAGAAGCAAAGCTATTAGGGAGAATGAGAAGTCATCCATTTCAGTTACTGTTAAATAGTTTGTTAAAGCTAAATGTAATTAGTTTTGTTAATAGCTGTGATTAGTTACAGTAGTTAAGAAATTAGTTAAGGCAGTTAAGGGTATTCATGTAAATAGCCAAAGGCTATATATATCCACATCTGTGTAATTGATTATTCAGAAAATGCAATAGAAATCTTACAGAAGAAGTTTTCTGCTTCTACATGGTATCAGAGCAATCTCCACAACAAAACTTTAATAATGGTAAAAAAATACCACGCACCCGCATCCCAATAAAAACTTTAAAATTTCTTTGTAACAAAAAAACTTTAATAGTCATGTTACATTAAGAAATAACCACAAAAATGCAACATAGAACAACTCATACCAAGAGACTCAAGCCAAAAGTAACAACTCAAAATTATACCAAACTCAATCATGTAAACTAATCACTTTCTTGCTGAACTGGAAATATTTTACAGACTAAAACAGCGTACAGCACAAAATGTACAAGAGATCTGTCCGAATAAAGAAAGACAAGAACATCCAAAGAGAAACAAGAAAACTGCTCAAGAAGCCAACAAGGCCAAACTAAAGGGCCGTTTGATAACCATTTCGTTTTCAGTTTTTAGCTTTTGGTTTTCAGTTTTCACTTTTTTAAAAACTGAAAACTGAAATCTTGTTGGCCAACTACTTTCAGTTTAGTTTTCAATAAAAAAGATGAAAAGTGAAAACTCAAGGCCAAATTTTGAAACTCAAGTAGTTTTCAGTTTTCTTTTTTTTTTAAATGAAATCTAAAAGTAGTTACCAAACAAGATTTCAGTTTTCAAAAAAAGTGAAAACAAAAACTAAAAACTAAAAACGAAATGGTTATCAAACGGCCCCCAAACTACACCAAAGAGAAAAAAAGAAAATTGCTAAGAGCATCTCCAAAGGAGACGTCAAATTCAAAACATCAAATTTCAATTCGATGGCTGACTTGGCAATTTGACATATTGTCAAAATTTTCCTTCCACCCAATATGCTAAAATTTATTGCTTCATTTTGCTTTTTTTAAACAAAATTAATAATAGTTGGGTTGTTATTGGTTTAAAAATAATAAAATAATACTAAAAATGCTAGCATTTAAGGTAAGGAAAGTGGAATGCCTTTGGAAATAGCAAAAATCAAATTTGAGGGCAGCTTCAAATTTGACATCTCTTTGTCCATGTCATCTTTGACATCTCGGTTGGAGTACACAGTATGTTATTTGTTACTGTTATATGTCTATGTGGCATTTTTTACATCTCCTTTGGAGATGGACTAAGCCAACAAGGCCAAACTAAGGGACTGTTTGATAACCATTTCATTTTCAGTTTTTAGATTTTGGTTTTCAGTTTTCACTTGTTGGGCAACTACTTTCAATTTCAGTTTTTAGTTAAAAAAAATGACTAAGTGAAAAACTCAAGGCCAAATTATGAAACTCAAATAGTTTTCAGTTTTTTTTTTTTTAAATGAAATCTGAAAATAGTTACCAAACAAGATTTCAATTTAAAAAAAAAAGAACAAAAATTGAAAACTAAAAACGAAATGGTTATCAAACGGCCCCTGAACTACACCCTTAGAGAAAAAGGAGACAAATCAGGCGGATATCCATAAAATGACCTCCTTATACAGGGGACTTTCTTATCAAGCAATTCGAAAGAAAAGGTAAAGAAAATTTTGTTAAAAAGCATACCTCTATACGAGCGAACCCTATGCTGAAACATCAAACAATGCCCTGGGCAATTCATTGGCTTCAATCCAAATTCTTGTTTCTCAATCTGCAAGAGAAAATGCAATATCCAGCAGTTTAAACATATTGCTCATTTCCACAGCAAATATTGTAATGGTCTGGTAGTTAAACATAGTCCTGCTCAGCCACACGGAATAAATACTCAATGAAAATCTCAATCATCTGTAAGAGACCCCTTCATGACATCAGGTATACAAAGTTCCCGTAAACAATCAGACAAGTTTAGGTGGCACAGGATTAGCTATCATCAGATTAAGATGTATGTAGCCAAAATTTGGTATTCACTCTTTAGTCATATACAGAAAAAATAAAATATGTCATCGTAAGTTCAGTTCTTTTAAGTTAAGCATAAAGATGATATAACTGATCACAATATTATCATGTCAAAACTCACCTCAAATACAAACATATTCTCTTTGTAATTAGCAGCATGACCAGATGTTTCCCAAAGTTGCATATTGTACATGTTTGGTGATATAACCTACCAAAGAATAGCAAATTAGGTTAAAATTATTTAAGATTACTAGGATGATGTAAAAACTGAACATTAAGTGTCACCTCTTTATAGCCTCGTTCTCTATATTGATTTTTTATAAACTCCATTAGTTTGTTATAAATCCGAGTTCCATTAGGGAGGAAGAACCAACTTCCTGGGCTGAGTTTGAAAAGAAGAAAAAATCAAATGGAAATCTTGGGGAATCTTGATCACTTATAGAATGAGGAAGTATTAGCTCCATACATACCTAAGTGGGTGACAAAAAAAGAGCTCCTGCTTTGTACCCAACAGTCTGTGGTCATACTTTTTTGCTTCTTCCAGCTTCTGGATATATAGCTGCAGATAAAGTTGATGATGGTAAGTAAAATAATCCAAGACCAATGTCCAAAAGAAGATATTGGCATAGGTTCTAGTCCTATCCAATACAGTTCATAACCTGACAACTTCTCAATTTCTATAAATATCATCAGACCTGCCACATCTTTTGATATGTTATTTGTTACTTCAATATAAGGTGAACATGACGAGAAATGATTTCAGATACTGCTAAGAAAATCCAAAACCCCATAAAAGGTAAAAAAATAAAATATCACCTGCAAACTTTTCTTATCAGGATATGATATTCCATAGACTCTCTGTAAACTTTCACGATCTTTATTTCCCCTCCAGTAGGCTGAAGAAGCCTGAAGTTACACATTCATAAGTTAAACATACACATACAATGCATGCATACGAGAATAAACATATTCTACAGCTCTAAAATGTCATGAGAACACATACCTTCAAACATGCAAATGCTTTGACAAAAGAAGTATTTGGTATATGGGGCCCACGACACAAGTCAACCAAGGGGCCACATCTATATACTGTTATAGTATTGTCTGCCGGAAGATCATTGATGATTTCAACCTGATTAAAATTAGTGAAGAAAAAAAACACATCTGATATTGCTATTTGAGAGTATGGAATGCAGATAAGAAGAGTAGATAACAATCAGTTACTGATGAGAAACAAACTGAGCAGCTTTACTTACCTTGAATTGATTATCAGAGAAAAGCTCAAGAGCTTGTTCTCTTGTGACTTCAATACGCTCAAAAGGTTGTTTACCCTGGGGATAAAGATGCAACAAACCATTCAAAGGAGTTTCAACAAGCCAGATAAAAATACTGAAGCAACAATCTGCAATCAGTCAAGGAATCTCAACAAGAAAGACAAAAATGTTGAAACAACTTATCGATTTTGCTACCCGTAAAGGAGCAAGCAATTCCTCCATACGAAAGGTGTACATTAATTTTTCTACAAGAGTGCAAACAATACCTTAACAGCCTTATCTGCCGCTGATGCAATGTCCTTGAAGTGTTCGTCATTCAAGCCCAAATCGCCGTAGAACGCATCGTAATAGAAACCCTGTTATTGAATTTCACAAGCGACCCAAATGAGTAATCCAGAAACTGATAGCAGTGAAGGAACTCTATACAAATTCATTTCCAAGAGTGGGAACACAAAAGTTCAATATCCATGTGATAAAATTGCATATGAAAAGAACAACACAAGCACATAGAATTTCATCCAAACAGCAATGTCAACCACGGAGCAGACAAGTACAGAAGCATGTACAGACAGCAGAAAACAACTATTATATCACGGTTAGATGTGTTGCATGGTAAATTTGAAAATAAAAAGTTTTAATGAAATCGTCTCCAAGACTCGATTACTTTTCACTAGAAAATTTACACAGTATTTGAAGAACCAGAACTGGCATAATCCAAAAGTCATACAAATGAAAACACATGATAACATAGCATAAACAAACTAATAACTCAAAAACTCAAAGTCAATCAGCATGGTAATATATCCAAGGCTAAAGGTACATAATCAAACCTCTCCTCTAGTAGTGCACGGACCAATGCAGAGCTTGCATCCATACTCAACCTCAAGTGCCTGCAACGTATCGAAAGTCAAAAACATTATATAATCCTCAAAATGCAATCCAACAAACCATAAATTCGACAACTTTCATACCTGTCCGAGAATGTGAGCACTAGAATGCCAGAAAGTATCACGCCCTTCATCGTCTTCAAACTTGAAGAGCTTAAGCTCACAGTCCCCTTCCAGAGGACGGCTCATGTCCCACAGGTCCCCATTGACCTTTGCAATCACAGCGCTGGAAGCCAAGCTCTTGGAAATATCCTTGGCAATGTCAAATGGCGAAGTCACCCACCTCTTCCCTTCCTTCTCCTGTCCGCCCGGCAAAGTAATCCTACAAAACCCCCAAACAAAAAATCAAAATCCAAATACCCAAAACCAGGAGTGAAGAGTTAGGGCTTAGGGTTTAGTGCTTACTTGATTGGATCGGAGGGGAGGGACTGGCGGTGGGCGAGCTGCTGGGCCTGGATGGCCTCGAAGAGCTTGATGCGCTTCGGGATTACGGCCTCGATATACGCGTCGTCTTTCGGGTGGGGCGCCATGGCGGCGCTGTCCGTAGGGAGCTGGGGAAGAAGAGGAGGAGGAGGAGAAGTGGAGAGTGAGGAGAATGGGGAGTAGGAGTTACGGCGGAGAAAGAAAGAGATAGCTGCTGCTGCTGGCGGCCAGGTTTTAGAAAGGGAGACCAGCTGCATTGGGATGGATGTGTAGTTTGGGCCTTACGGGATTGGCCCTTTTGGAATTTGTTCTCCCAAACGGAGGATTTGGAATTGAAAAGCAATTCGTTGCCGCGTGTTTTGACCTTTCCCTCTTTTTTTTTTTTTTTTTTTTTTTTTTTTTTTGGTCTGCTGATTGGGGAAATGGGTTGTCCAGGTCAGTCCGGTCCCATCCCGATTCCATGTAATGGGCTGAAAAGGTTGCGTGACTTAACTTGGCCTAATTTTTCCAAACTAGTGTTTGGTCATTTCTGGGTAGGAGTGGACACCGGCCGTGCGAGGTCTAAATTTGGAGGAACTGGTCCGGTTTCGTTTGGAAATGAAATGGGCAGGGCGGGTCGTTAATTTTAAAAAATAGAACTGGACCTAACCCGGTCTAAAAGAAATGAACAGTGCATATTTCATCTCCATATGATGGAGATGGACTGTGAAAACAATTCGGGCTAGGGACCCTTTTTTCAGAGATTTGGACTCGCGCCCACCACATTTTGAGTTTACAAATTTCAATCTCGTCCCATGCCCGTCCCGCGGATCCTAGACCGGTCTGCCCGCCCCTATTTTTGGATGGCAATAGGTTGTGTAATTTTCGAGATCTTTACTTATCATAAACTCAATCGTAGTAAACTTTGGCGATCTCTGAGCTTAAAAGGACATTTCATAGGGTAATTCAACACACGAACAAAATATATGCATGCAGATGACAAGATGCAACAGAAACACGTGTGTACCTTCAAACATGTAAATGCTTTGACAAAGGAAGTATTTGATATATGGGGGCCATAACACAAATCAATCTTGGGACAGCAGCTATATACGTTGATAGTTTCGTCTGCTGCCGAAAGTATTTGTTATTTTTCGAGGTGCTCTTCGATCAGCTCTGCTATCTGTTCTACATCAACTAGTGTTACCAACCTCCTCAATAAGTGTCCTTCGTGCAATTATAAGACTAAAATTTAAATTGAGTTGTGGAATTATGACTGTTTATACCATATTTAGGGTCTCGTATTTAGACCTCGTATAAATACTCGAGAAACTTAAATGTAATTATGTGATAAAGGAATGGGCAAATATGTAATTAGGGGAGGAGCCCTTATTCTATAAAAGAGCCTCCTCACCCTCACAAACCATAAGTATCTCCTATCTAGAGCAAAGCTCTCACACTCTCTCCCTCACAAATACTCTCAAATAAATACATAATCAGTGTGGACGTAACCCAAACATTGGGGTGAACCACGATACATCTTGTGTTATTTACATTTCATGCAGATTCACGGTCAAATTTACGTTGTTCCAAGACCTCCGGTTTTGTGCATCAACATTTGGCACCGTCTGTGGGAAACGATACGAAAAGTTGTGTTGGTTCTCTTTCATTTTTTCACCTCCACCGAGAATCTGCAAAATCACAAAAAAAACCAGAAACAAAAAAGATACCCAGATCCCTCTCGCTGATCTCTCTCCCCTCTCTCTCTCTCTCTCTCTCTCTCTCTAAAACTTTATGTGCAGATCTTGAGAGTTAAATCAGATGGCGTCGTCTCCCTTTGAATTGAAGCATAAGCCATTATATAGCTTCAAAAAAATCCAACCTTTCTTTATTCAAGCCTGGAACGTCACCAGTAATCAAAGACATCAAAGCCATACGGTACATGTGATCAGCGATAAACTATGCACATCAATGGTCGAGATCTGCCATCAATGGCCTTATCGTCATCGACGTCCATTTCTCAATCTCAGTTGCCTCGATCGCATGCCTCTATATCGCCATCAAGAGCAACGTCGGCGTCGAATCGCCACTCACCAAGCGTCAGATGGGGAGCGTGTCCTCCAAAGATGAAACCCCCCAAGCTTCGCATCGGGAAATGAAATGCACATAGACCAAGTTGTGCCATGGCCCTGTTATAAAGTATCTAAGTCGAAATGTCCATATGCTGAACATTATCTTACAGGTGACTCATAAACAGCAAGTCACGGGAAGTGGAAAACTCATCCAGCAAAGCATGGTGATAAATATCACAAAGCATTGCACGAGCTTTAGTCATCTCATCTCCATACTTATATATGAGGGAAACCAATATATCCATCATAGTCCTGCTACTCTCAGAGAATGTGGGTTTTCGAGGAACAAGCTCGAGAACAACAATAAATGAAGATGGACCACGACTTTCCTCAGCTGCTCTAAGCTCTACACCATTATCACTTTCTCCTGTATGCTCCGTCAATTTTTGCATGGCATCATAAACTTCTTGTGGCTTATTATAGATAAGTTTGACCCACCTTAAGGCTACCTTGTGGTGGTGGAGAATGAGAGGAATCGGACGGCTGAGCTCACGGCTTCGACTGGTGGGGCTCTGACATTGGCTTTGCTATGCAACAAGGCTCTGTTCCCGATTCGAGTTCCGATCACTCTGTTCATCAAGACCGGCAGTCTATGAAATATCATGACTCAGATGAAGTGCATCGAAAATACAGCGAGTCGGCAAGTGATTTTTTTTTCAAGAGAATGAGTGGGCTGCTGGAGAAAGCCTTTGAGCTTTCAGTCCTGTGTGATGCTGAAGTTGCACTTGTGATCTTCTCCGCAAGAGGGAAGCTCTATGAGTTTTCGAAGATACAGTGGTTGCAGATAGAAAGCAATGCATGTTCAACTTTGTTCCTGCCCTCAATGATAAGTCTGCAGATTTGTCCCTGAAATATGAAGCATCACCATCGTGGCCAACCTACAGATTCAAGGGTGCACATGCATGACAGCTCAGAGACAGAAAGAGAGGAAAGTGAAGAGAAGAAAGCAAAAGTAGAGATAAGATTATTTTCTTACTATTAAAACTATTATCATTTCTTGTCTGCCATATTCATCAGGGTCAAGAAACATAAAGAAAATAAAAAACAAAAGCAGAAAAGAAAAGCAAAAACAAAAGTAAAAGAGAAAGCAAAAGCAAGTAATAAACACCTCACCAGAATAATGTGATTTACTTTTCTTATTTTTGACTGATGTAATTTATTTTCCGTATCTTTCGGAGATATCTGTATAAATCCCATCAGAAGGTAAAAAAAAAAAAAAAAAAAGGGCAAAGCCCAAAATAAATGGGCTGGAATGTTGTGTAGAGAGCGAAGGCCCATAAGCCCAAAATAGCACCAACCAGGTCATCAAAAGTACGCCCAGTACTCCACAATTATTCGACAACCCGCCGCTATTACCACCAACCAGGTGACCAAAAGTACGCCTAATATTTCAAAATTATTCGGCAACTCGTCGCTATAACCACCAACCAGGTGATGAAATGTACAACTCGTACTCTAATTTGGCAACTAGCCTTTCATGTCACCAACCAGGTGATGAGATGTACAACCCGTAATCTAATTTGGCAACTAGCCATTCATGCCACCAACCAGGTGATGAAATGTACAACCCGTACTCTCCTTCATGCCACCAACCAGGTGATCAAAAGTACACTTAGTACTCCAAATTATACATAAGCATTACTCATGTCATTCATACATAAACATTCATAAGCATCACTCATGACAATCATACATAAACATTCATGACCATCATTCATGTCAACATTCATGAACATCACTCATGTTAACATTTATGAGCATCACTCATGACAACATCCATGAGCATTACTCATGTCAATCGACATAAACATTCATGAGCATCACTCATGTCAATCAGCTTCAAAAGCTTCATTTATAGAGCTCTAGCTTCAAAAACGTCATTTACAGAGCTCTAGCTTCAAAGCTTCACTTGCAAAGCTTCACCTACAAAGCTTCACCTACAAAGCTTCAGTGCAGGGTATACAAATACCGCCTCTGAACAACCGCTACTTCAGCCCATATATGGATTCAATTTGAAGTCTCCAGCCAACAGACTCTATTGACCGAAGACTTGGGGGACTACATTATGGACCATATATTGGGGCCTCAACTGGGCCTCATGAAAAGTACTTGGGGGACTCTAGCCCATCATTCATGTATTGAGGAGCGAGCCCTTATTCTATAAAAGGGACTCTCTCACCAACATTAGAGAGCATTAACTCTAACCCATATTTATGTATTGAGGAGCGAGCCCAATGGACTCCCTCACCTTCATTTAGAGAGTATCGCCGCCAGCTGAGCAACCGCCTCGCCGCCAGCATCACTCCTAGCCCATCACTTATGTAATGAGGAGCGAGCCCTTATTTTATAAAAATGACTCTCTCACCTTCATTAGAGAGCAACGCCGCCAGCTGAGCAACCGCATCGCTACGAGCATCGACTATAGCCCATCACTTATGTATTGAGGAGCGAACCCTTATTTTATAAAAGGGACTCCCTCACCTTCGTTAGAGAGCATCGCTGCCAGCTGAGCAACTGTCTCGCCGCGAGCTTATGCGAAAATTAACTTAACACACAAATTTAACCCTTTTTTGACAACTGTAGTATAAGTATAAGTAGGGATCGTTATGGACCGGAGATTATGAGGGCTAGCTAATAACCTCTAAACTGACTCAAAAACATAAAACTAAACTTAAAAATACTTAACAAGACTCACAAGACTCAAAGCAAACTTAAAATACTCAAAACAGCTTAAAACAACTAAATAAACTTAAACTAGACACTATGAATGACTTTAGACGAAAATTGACTTTTACTTGAATCAAAACATTTAAAAACACAAATTAAAACAGATTCTAACTAATTAGACACACTAAAGTAAAGGGGGATTGAGTTTTGGATGAAGCTGAAACAAACAAACAAGTATGAAAAACTAGACAGATTGTAAAACAAATTTGAGAAATAAGATGATGGATAAGATAGCTATAGGCTTTTTCTCCACACATGACATGTATGCAAATAATTCGATTTCCAGTTACTACTTCATTGAATTATGAACGACAATGCTCCAAATTAACCGTGACATCACTAGTTAACTCTCAGATTTTCCTTGTTTTATTGGATTGGATGACATCATTCGACAACCCAAAACATTCTTCTAAAGTTCCCTACATGACATCATAATAGAGATACAATCAAAGATCATTATGTTTAATGAAAATCATAAGCATTGACAAAGCACTTGCAACTATGACATCATGTCACTCATGCTGTGAATTGAACTTAACGCGATCGTTTATAAGCGACCTTCACTACATGTGAATATAAGTTTTTAACGATTATGTGAAACTTCCTTATATTATAGCAACGGATTTATGCATGCCAATTAAGTGTCGACCCTTATTAACAAATACAAATAAGTTATCAATCAAATAGTTAAGTCAATTGCATTCACGATTCAATAGTTCATAACTGGAATTTATCAAATTATATTACACATATAATCATGGCTTTGAAATCACCCCTAGCCAAGAAGGGTTTATCCACTCATATTTACAACAAAACAAAAGGAAATGAATTTAAACATTAGAAACAAAAGAAATAAAACACCTACACGCTCCAACGATCCAAGTTAGACAACAAGCCCAAGCACTTTCCTTCCCTTCCTTTGCTACGACACAAGATGTTGGTGAGTGTTTGAAGGTTTGTTTGTATGGAGGAATGGATGTGAAGATGAATGGATGTGTTTGGATGAATGTTGTGTTGAAATGGGAGTGAATGATCTAACCAAGTATGAACTAAATTTATGTTACACACACTTCCTTTTATAGAGGAAGTGCATGGCAATGGAGGGGAACATGGAGTGGTGTAGCAATTGAGTGCAATGATGCATGAAATCTGAAATGATGGATGGAACAAGGAGTGGTGTAGCAATTGAGTGCAATGATTTAATGTAATGATGCATGAAATCTGAAATGATGGAGGGAACAAAGAATGATGTAGCAATTGAGTGCAATGATTCAATGTAATGATGCATAAATCTGAAATGATTGAAGGAACAAGGAATGGTGTAGCAATTGAGTGTAATGATTCAATGTAATGATGCATGACATAGGAATCCAAAGGGAGTGCAATGGTGGTGCACGACAATGATGGAAAGGTGAATGGTGGAGTGACACCCCTTTGTGGCTGAGCTTTTTGTCCTTTTTACATTAATTCTTCTTTCTCTTTAACAAATTCTTAGCCTCTTTAGTCTTCAATTTCGTCCATCCACCTTGCTCCATGCATGTGTTATTCATTCCAAGCCCAAAACCACTCTAAAATGCACCAAAATGCGTCTTATTGCTTTATAAGACCTATGGACCTACAAACACACGAAAATAGCTTAAAATACATAATTAACTAAGAAATAACAACATAAATGCATGAGAACAAGCTAACTCAGTCGCATAAATATGCTCCTATCACGAGCATCACTCCTAGCCCATCATTTATGTATTGAGGAGCAAACACTTATTCTATAAAAGGGACTCCCTCACCATCATTAGAGAGCATCAACTCTAGCCCATCATCCATGTATTGAGAAGTGAGCCCTTATTCTATAAAAGGGACTCCCTCACCTTCAAACACCACAGGCTGAGCCAACCAAGGTAACATAAGCCACGAGCCAAGCAGCCTCGCAGCGTGTGCTACTTCTAGTTGAGCGTCATTTTAGATTGAGCACTGCCTCATATCAAGCATCAGTTCAAGACAACATCTAGTTACTTCGGCCCACACATAGACTGAATTTCAAGTCTCCAGCCAAAAGACTCTCTTGACTGAAGACTTGGGGGATTACTGTTTATACCATATTTAGGGCATCGTATTTAGACCTCGTATAAATACTCAAGGGACTTAAATGTAATTATGTGATAAAGGAAGGGGCAAATATGTAATAAGTGAGGAGTTCTTATTCTATAAAATGACCTATCACCCTCACAATTAGGGAAGGCCAATTCCTAGGCCCTCTCACCCCCTCTCAAAGCTCTCACTCTTAGAGCTCTCTCTCCCTCACTTCTCAGAGAAATATAATACAATCAGTGTGGACGTAGCCCAAACCTTGGGGTAAACCACGATACATCTTGTGTTATTTACATTTCATGCAGATTCACGGTCAGATTTATGTTGTTCCAATATCTTCGATTTTGTGCATCAACAAGAACAAACAAATGCATGCTAAATTTTGAAGTGGGGCATCGCACAAATTAACTTTGGGAATGCAGGTTAGTAGTAAGAAACAAGTCATGCATTGGAATTGCCTGCACCAAATAAAAAAACCAAGTTGTCTTGTCGCGGGTCTACTACGGGGTTTCACCACAACGGAGTCCATCAATATGGACACATGTACAACCATGTGCGTTCCGTTCCCACCACAGGGGCTACTCCAGCTAAGTACCAAATTCCAACGGCGCCCACTGTACTACTGCTAGTTATAGCTTCTCGTTTGGTGGACAAGACAAGTAGTAGCCTAGTGGGTTGGATACATTTAAGGACAAATACTTCTTAGGTTTATGGCCTCAATCACTCTTTTTTCAATCACGACGTGTCATCGTTTCAAGTCCAGGATTCAGCTTGAGAACCCTAAAACCTATGATTCAACTCGATAACCCTAAAGCCTATGATTCAGCTCAAGAAATTATGTACGCCGAATCAACATATACACATGAAAGCCAAACTCAATATATCCTCTTAGTCATGTGTAACACGAAATATAGAATTTGATTAACCTTATCTTCTCCAGTCAAATGTAATCCATGGCATTACAAATTTACAGTCCTATCTAATCAAATTCATTACACACTTGTGAGTTTTGGGTACCTTTCAACCAGCTTAGACGCACCAACTTCGCTAAGATAAGCTAAGCTTAGATATAGCTAGACAGGTGGACAAAGAGACTCCTTTGAATCCCTCAACCACTAGATCTCTAAAAGCTACTAGCTTGATCGATCTACCACTACTACTACTGCGTACCCTACTAGACTCAAGTCTCATATGGGTTTGTAATTCATATTATATGAGGTCCCCACCACATTGCGCCTGTGCATGTGACTTTGTTTTTGGTTTTTATTCATGGCGATCCACAGCTCGTGTACCTCGATCTCTCTATTTCCGTAACGTTGTCTCGATGGAACGTGGTGTGTCTACAGTTGTTCATTACAGTAGGATTATTATTATATATAACCACACACTTAGTCCTTATGAATTGACATTGTCTTCAGATCTCTGTATTCAGTGTCTGCAGACTTCGAGATCTAGACAACTCATTTTAAATCTTGTGCCCTCCTCTCCCTCATTAGCCCATCCTATTGGCCAACCTCACACAAATTAAGAGTTTGAATCTCTCTCTCCCCTTGAACGCCCTAATCTCTGAGTCTGCTGGCTCCAAACTTCGAGTTCCGGAGAGAATCTCGGTATAGTCTTTATGTTATATACCAAACCATCACCAATAGCTGCTTAATAAGCAGAGAAATATAATAGAATGTTGTTAGGTCTTGCATATATTTATTCATTTTTACGTGTAAATTACAATCTAGTATATATATATAATTAATTCATAAAATCATAAAAGTAAAGTTGGTATGATAATTTAGATACCCGAAAAACTTGCTCTCTATGTAAAAGAAGTCAAATTATTTCTATATATTATATTCCTTTGGTTTTCACCTGATCAATTAATTATATTGACTCGATGGAATGTTCGCAACAACTTATCGCGAAATTTCTAAAACAAATATGATGTCAACGATCATAGTTTTCGGTTAATATGGAATCAATAGTCACAACAGATCAGTTGACATGCCACGTGCATGTATATATGGAATGCAGGGAACGGGATCCTCTCCGAATTCTAATAATCTGAGCATAAGGATCAAATGATCTAGGTCGCTGAAATTTGATCTAATGGGTACAAACAAGTGACCTCTCTAAAAGTTATAATAATTGTAACTGTTTGATCAAATTTTAAATGTCCGGATCAAATGATCATTGGGATCCGGTTCCGGAATGCAGAATGTAAGTGGCCACCACTTTGACCTCCAAAAAATCATGTCAAAGCTTTAAGTCGTGCATCATGTAGATATATAATTTTTTTTTCCAAGCATTATGTAGATATATGAAGTTATTTATATTCATTTTTCATTTCTAAGAAAAATTAGAATATGATCCTTATTTACTAATGTTTATTAACTGAGATCTTATTAGTTTTTAGATTTTGATCGAAGTTCTTAGCATTAATGTGTTGATGAATTTACATGCAAGTAAGTTGCATAATTTGTTAAAATAAAAATTAGTAATTGATTTAGAGTTTTAATACTCACGTCCTTATTAATCTTCTAATTAAATTTCAATTCCAAATATTTTCAAAATAAAAAATAATAAATTAGAATAAGTTTGGACCCATTAATTTTTTAATAAAAAGATTTTTAATTTTTTTTATCTTAAATGTACATTCATATAACTTTTTTAATTTAATCTTAAATGTATCCATTCTTAAATATATCAATTTATTATATGTAAAATGTATCATTTTTTAATATTAAAATGTACTCATTTTTTAAATATAAAATGTACCCATTTTTTTGAAATAAAATCCATTTTTTAGATTTATATGGGTACATTCTATTTTGTTGATTAATTTGAAAATGTATCCATGTCAATTTTAATCAAAGAAATTTAATAATTTTAAGCCTAATATATGTTATTTTTTTGTGGTTAGTTACATCAGTAATGCCAGCTCAGCTATTAGTTTGTTAACAGTTTTGGTACAATAATTTTTTTGTTAATTTTGATGAATGTACCCATGTTTATACATATAATATATTGGAGAGTGTAATTTATCCTTTAATATTTTTAATCCCACCAATTATGTGTTTTATTTAAAATCTCATTAATATAAACAACTTCATATTTCAATTTTTAATTTGAAAAATATAACAACCTACATAGAAATACATCATTACATTAATGTCAAGGACTTCAATAAAAAACTAAAAGCCAACCAAGTTTCAGTCAATGAACATTGATAGCTAGAGACTGCATCAAAAGTCTCCCATTTTTCTAACTATATTGTAGCAAGTGGTGCATTGCCTCAGTAGATAATAATTTTTTTCTAATCTACTGTGTTTTAGGTTTAATTTTTCTTCTTCTTTATTATAACTTAGAATTGTTGTATCTCCTGGAATATATAAAATTTTGTGTTTAAAAAGTAAATTCTTGTATTGCAAAGAGTAATTTTCCCACTCTTTTTAGCTTCTCACACCCCTGTCTTTATTTCGGCAATCGGAATGAATAAATCAAATGAAATCAACGGCCCAAATCGGCCCAAATTAAAAATAGATGTGTAAGAGGCTAAAAAGAGGGTTCATATTATCTCTCAAATTCTATTCTTGCTCAACTAAACATGATCAAATTGCCACAATACATATGTCGCCTGCAATACGCTTCATTCAACATCAAATGGCTATAGCAACCAGAAGGAAGGTGACATGACATGCCTACCGGATCCATTCCTTAGTCGGTTCAGATTAAAAGTCAAGTAATGTCAATGCGATCAAACATCTATTTTCGAACGCTGTATTTGATATAAATCCAGATTATTGCCAGCAAGCATGCTTCTTAATGTTAAATAATAATTGGCTTCTCTCTGCGACAATGCATATGACGGCCGACTTGTTTGCATTAACTCAGCCCACGAGCTACGTGTGTGTTTATATACAAACAACAATAACAACCAAACTTTATCTCACTAAGTGAAGTCGGTTGTATGGAATTTAGAATGCCACTGCACACTCATAAAGTGTATATATAAATATGTCATCATCATACCTCACATGCTTGTGTTCAATGTCGCTCTTAAGCCCTGGAAATTTTTCCGATCGGCCTGGGGACCGCTAGGGCATACATACATACATATATATATATATACACATACTAAAATAGCTGGTGTGCTAATTCATCTTTTCACCGAGATTTGTTTTTATGCAATCCATAGGCTAGCTGGACGGGTGCAACTAAACCCGAAATTTTTGCTAGGGTTGGCCTTGGTAGTTTCATATACACGAGACGTGGTTAGAATTTGTGTATGTTTTACATTCTGATATGAGGATTGACGTTTCACATTCCACATCTTCCTACTTCAAAAAGTTACTATCACTTAATCCTCTGTTTTGTTTTAACTGAAAATATGAGTACACCCCTTTGAAATTCAATTTTCTTTAATTAAAACCCATCATGATAAATTTTTCTAACAAAAACCCAATGACTAGGCTCCAACTAAGCAATATCCATAATTAAGTTTGACTTGGCAAAATTTGCATTTTTGGATGTCTAAATTACCCCTAATAACACTTACTTTGTGTCTCTCACTTATTATCTCATTTATTTTACATTATTTCATTCAATTAAATGTTCAAATACCTTATGGGGATTTGGAAAAAAAATTAAATGTCATGATTCCTATGTATTTAATAGCAAAAATTTACATGATACAAATGTTCCTTGTATAGTTGTTTTCACATGATGCTAACAGGTAAATTAGTATATCCTACAATATAAAAAAGTTATTTTATTCAAAATTATCAATATTTTAAATGTAACTTAGGTAAATTATTTTGCACAACATATATAACAATATAAGTTCCTAGTAAATTATGTAATGATCCATGCAAAATAATTTACCTACAAAATAAATAAATATTTTTTATTCAAAATTAATTAAATATCCAATATTTTGCAAATATATATATATATATAAAACAATTTACCTACATGCATAATAATTTACCTACAAAATAAAAGAATGTCGATTGATTGCACACTCTATATAATAATAACAAAATGTGGCTATTATATATGTAAGATCACATGAGAAATAATTTACCTACAAAATAAATAAATGTTTTTAGCCAATTGATTCAAATTCATTAATTACATATTATTTTACATAAAAATATAGATAAATTATTTGTATGCATGTATATAATTTTAACAAAATGTGTCTAATACATACATGCAAAATAATTTACCTACAATGATTGTCAAACAAATAAAAGAAATTAAACATATGATGGTAAGGGAAGTATAAAGTAGATAATTCCATAATAATAAGGCACTTATTTATCACAATTATGATGAATAATTAAATTCATTAACATAATTAGAGTGTTGTGGCACAATTGTAAATAGTTTGAAAATAATAAGTATTTATTTGTTTACATGGCAGTCTACTTCAAATTTGGGTTTTATTTAGATGTTTAAAATGAGATAGTTTTTTGTCAAGAAAATAAGTGTTGCATGAGTTTATATCTAAAGAACCCTAGTTCCGGTGGAACAACATCAAGTTGATATGTATACTCCAAGTTCAAATATTTTAGCCTTAATAAGGCCTTCGATTCAAAGGGTGATCATATTCTAATTATATCAGATGATGTGATAAATAATATATGCAGCTAGATAATATTAAATAAGATATGTTTATTAATTGATATGCATTTACACATAATAAAGTAGTAAAATGTGGTATAAAATTGTTATGTACTATAGGGTTAGGGTTTAGGTCACGTTGTGTATCCTACACGCTTCCAGAGAATTTTTAATGATGAACGTACACACAACATTTTGTTTTCCTTCATAACTAAACATATATACTGTATTTTTGTGTCATATTTTAATATCACGTGATGAAGCAAGTGGTGTATATATACGATCAAGATCTAATAAGATAATGTACAAATTACTTATCAAATCATGTGATACGAAAATGTGATATGTTGAAACATTATTGTTTGCTATAATTATTCATCGATGATTATGGACATTGGACAAGTTGGCAAAGATCGTGCCCATACTACCCTCTTTCCATTCATACATATTTCTGATTTCAATCATCGTTTACCTAAATAAGAAAATTATCGTTCATCACATAACACATGTTTTCTCATCTAACATAATATATTTGGAAAGAGAAATGCTAAGAAGACTAAATTAGCAAACCAAATGAAATGTCATCAATACAAAATGAGCATATTTATCAACGATTAAGTAATAATTAAATCACCAACTTACATGTCATTTAGTTTACAAAATTTAATCTACAAACTAAGTCTTCCTAACATTACTCATTTGAAAAAGAAGGTGGATATTTGAACACAATGAGGAGGAACATGCCCTATTGGGTCCAACCACGTCACTAAACCCACTTGATAAATTATCCATTCACATTGGTTACGTTTCAATTCAAATTTTCGCCTGGCAACACATTATGGCGCAAATTAATTAATTAATTTAGGATAGTGCAAAGCCCATTTTTACCTCTCATACTCTTATTAATTTTTAGTTATTAATCTTATTCAATTCGCTCAATCCAACGGTCAAAATTTGAAAAAAAAAATGTGAAATTAAAAATAAATTTATGGATAGCACTACCCTTAATTTATTATTCCTCAAAGCAAATGTTGTACTAGAATACATATATCACCAGATTTTGTAATGAAATGTTGCTTCGACCAAAAATAAATAAATTAAACCAACGATTCTAAATCTTCACATCCCGTGTATAGCTAAGAACTCTCCTGAAACCTAGTTTGGACAACGAATTAAAGAAAATGCTAGGAAGATTGTATTTTTGAATCATATTTTGTTAATCATATAATATGACGGTTGATGTTGGCTTATATATTTAATAATTAAAAAAAAATCAACCATCAACCATCAACCATCACATCATATAATTTAAAAAAAAAAATTTAAATAAATAATATATCTAACATTACCTCCAAACTAAATACTAAATTCCTAGTGTGATGGATTCTGAGCCCCGAGACACGGGTGTTCGAGAAACGGGTGACGTGGAGGATTACATCTGGACACGTGTGGGGATGCCAACTGTCGGGATTCGGGGACGAGGACAGATGTGGCATACAAGTTTAGAAATCATAAGGTTATAGGTAGTACCTTAGAGTGGTGTGGTGAGAGAGATTCTCAAATTCCCTCAGATCACTAATTACATGCAAGTATGTCTAAATTTCTAGAATGTAAGGCTTTCTATAACTTTTTGAGCGTTGTCTAAGAATTTTATGTCCGAGTGAACGAAAGAAAAACTTTTGAGTGTGATCGACATTGGTCTAACTTAATTAGTATTATTAATTTATAAGTTATAAGACGACATTGTTGATATACTAACCTAACAAAAATTCTAATCTAGAGTATGAAAAACATCATACGTTCTTCCTTGATGAGTAACAAAAAAGAAATGAAGGGCAAATTTTTTTTTCGGAGTTCCAACCACATGATTCACGATTATCTGAATACTAAATCAATCCATTTTAGTTTTGAGTAGGATAACTAATGCTACATGATGTCAAAATTTTGAGAGACGAACCAACGACTCTTTACTAATTACACTTATATTGTTTCCAACTTAATCACACGTGCAATGAACTAGGCGTGAAATCTTATTACAAAAAACCTTAATACATCTAAAAATTTAAAAGTTGAATCAGATATTTGTTTCCAACTTTTATTTCTTAAAAAAAAAGAACTAACTGGTGGCTTCACCACTACAATTCATATTTCTAGAGACCGGAAAGACTTACATAGGTGTGAAAAATTTACCAGTGTGAAGTTTTATGACAAACATTCTTGATGCAATTAAAACTTGAATATAAACCACTATAAAAAAATTTGTATTCTTCCGCACGGTATAGCAGTCATATCGAAAACCTAGCTAGAGGGGCTGGCAGACACGTGCATGGGTCTCTTTGGAGGTAAAGTCTAAAGGGGGTCCCCCCATATGGCAAACGACAACAAATTTGTGTTCGTGAGAGAAAATTCGAAGGTGTCCCTCGGCCCACACACGTCCAAAATGCCAAATTACAAACAAAATCATGAATTGCTCGGCTCACATGGCCCCGTCGTCCTATTTACTATTTAGTAGTGTTGCCTTCATTTATAGAGCATAGCCCTCAGCCCTCTTCCATCATTCATCATCTCTCTCAATTCTGGAAGCAAACTTTCAACGAATCATTCTTTCTCTGGGTTTCCTTGGCAATTTTTGGGTTGCCTTTGCCTTTGTACAGGTAACATTATTTGTACTTGCTAGCAAGCTTGGAAACTACCATACATTATGAATAATTTTCATGGCCTGAGAGGTTATTCTTCTTCATCTAAGATGAAGACGATGAAGATGAGGAGGCGGAGGCAGGCGGTGGGAGGTCGTGGTGGAGGAGGCAGGTCGATGGTGCAAGTGAAGGTGAAGAAGCTGCAAATGTTGATTCCAGGAGGGAGAAGGTTGAAGACGGACCGGCTTTTTCTTCAAACCGCGGATTATATACTTCAGCTGAGGTTGCAACTTAATGTTTTGCAAGCGCTTTCCAAGATTTACAAGCTATGAGAGTCTACTTGTGAATTTGTGATGCCATGCATTTCGACCTTAATTGGTTTTATTAAATTATGTATGATGGTAATTAAATGTTTGTTATTTCTCTTAATATATATTAATTTTCCTCCATGCCTGTTTTATATATGTATGGTCTTGATCGAATGCCATTTGGTTCCATATATTGGTTTTTTAAGTAGGATATTTTCTAGATAATTATCGAATTTCGCTTCTTCTCTTCTATTGCTGGCCGCAGCTTGTAACATTTCTAGCTAGGGTTTTTCTTTTTAAGATCCTGAGACTTTATTCTAATTATCACGAACTGATGATCCACCTCGCTTCGAATTTAACATAGATTTCCCTGCACGCAATGCTGCAGGTTTGAGGTTTAGGCCAATTCAATCAAAATTTGGGAGATATACAAGTTTCTCATTAACGGAGGGAGTCTAGCTACCCCAGCTTATTTACTGCGTAATCTCTTGTATGCAACGTACACTAGTAGAAAAATTGGCAAAGCCTGCAGATTTCAACATTTCAATATACACTGTGTCCTTTGTTGCCCAATAGCCATAGATATCATACATGTTAGAATATTCTGAATGTATTGCATCCTGAATAATACATCTGATACCACCAAAGAGGAACCCACAGATAATCTGCAGCGATTAATAAGAATACGCCATAGGTAATCTATGTCTGGCGAATAAGGCTGAACTGAATCCGAGTTGAATTCCAGTAGATTGAAACCCCCGATTTTGGAATATTTGTTTTCATCCTTTTGGTAGCTCTCTTTCAAAAATAATATGGGAATCCCAAATCAACTTAATAATTTACATGCATGGAAGGCATAAATGATACTGCACTATCATTGCTGCTATGAAGAGTTTGAGCAATTTTTTGAGTGGAACTCGATGGGCGTTTTGAGCGCTTGGATAAGTGAAAATTTAGTGTTATATGTAAGATTTTTTATTTACTAAGATTTGGCTAACCTGGACAAGTTTGAGGAAGATTTGGCTAACCTGGACAAGTTTGAGGAAGATTTGGCTAACCTGGACAAGTTTGAGGCTAAATCACAACAAAAACGCAATGAAAAGAGAGAGAGATGTTGAGGCTATTTTTTGTTCCCTAGACAACAAGTCACTTAGAAGAGTAAACGAACCCTGCGTTATATTTATGAATCTTATGAAAGAAACTTCTAAAGCAGTTGGGAAGTTAGTGTCTTTATTTTGGTTGTAATATCCGCCACCACAATTCCTACTTTAATTCCTAACTTGGCTTCCATAAGGTCAATTATTTTTTGGGAACATCGGCTGAAATGATTGGAGATCAAATCTCAATTGTTGAACTGATTAAAATTAAATATCGACGACGTATTCATCAGATATCAACGAGCTAGTTGTTAAAAATTGATGACATAGCGAACAAATTTTGACGACAGATTTAACTCTAATCATTTTCAGCAAGTAGAATGTGAAAAAATGATCATTTGGCCAATTAATTCCCATTATTTTCTATTAACACAACATTCTTAATCAAATTTATAAGGAGGGGCTTTGAGCTTTGGATGCAAGAGGCCAAATATTATGCACTAGTCAACTAACCTAATCTACATCTATTTTTAACTGATCGAAGCAAATTAATTTAAAGTATGTTAGGGTGGAAAATAAAACATTCCTAAAGTGACCAGCCATGTCTGTAAGGAGCTTTACTTCTACACCAATTGGTGTGTATCTAATCTCTTCATGCAGAATATGTGCTCTACAAAATCTGTGTAACAAAGTAACTCAAGGTGAAAAGAAAATAGTTCCAGTAGGTCGCATAAAGTACTCAGTTTCATGGTTTGTACCATGAGTTAAACAAGTGCTTGGCAAAAAAGATACGACTGCCAGACCAAAGAACGTGGTATTCCATGGCCTACCATCCGAGCTTCGTCATTAACTTCCAGCAATATTTGTACTGAACTGAATTCATTGGTTTTCAGATATATACAAGCAACTTCATCTTTCAGTTAGACATAAAACGTAGACCAGGCTTGAGCTTTTGTACATGATTCTAATAATTGGCATGAGGTCCACAAGGAGAAATTTTTTGGCGTGACGGTCGAATCATTGTATGATTTTACTAATGCACGTGTTATAATATAAATGTGTGAATCAACATATGGCTAAAGGAGGATCAAAATCAATCGATTGGAGAGTGGAAATAACACTCGAATAGTCGCTTTCCAATCAAAGACAATACCAACTCCGTTGATATGCAATTTCTACGCCAATAATAATTGGTGATAATTTTGCAAAAAAAAAAAAGTTACAAACACCAATGCATTGGCGAAAGCCACTAAGAAACTAACCATGGCAATCCCTGAAAACTCATCCACATGCAACAGGATCAGGATTTCCTTTAGACAAACCATCTATATTAAGTTAAATCCAAGTAAACCAAGGAGGAGACCAAATCACATGAAGAATAGTAGGTGCCTTACGAGGAATAGGTTGGATTCTCAGAGAAGAAATGATACGAGTATCGAAACCTTGAAAGGAACCAAAAACAAACTCGATGTACATTTAAGAGCAAGTCCACCCCTAAGGACTTTGTGCTAGCACCCAGCGCATTTATCCACTCAAGTGAACAGTAATAGACTTCATTGAACAGTAATAGGCCAAAGCATCTCCACCCCTAACAAAAAATAGCCTAGTCCATTTTATTAAAATATTATTATTTTTATTATAAAATAATAATTTTATTTTTAATTTCTAAATTTATAAAAAATAAAATAATAATAATAATAATAATATCTAAAATTTATTAAAAATTTTCTGTATTTTTTAAAAGTGAATTCTTAATTTTTTGGGGGAAAAACGTGGACCGTTGATCTGTGATCGGACGGTCCAGTTTAAAAGTGAAATTCAATTTTTTTTTACCGTTGAAAATCTAACGGTCTAGAATAACTAGCCGTTGAAAATCCAACGGCTTCAAGTGGGCCACGTCGCCGAGCCCGGGTTGTGGTCTGAGTGAGCCTGCGCGCGGGCCCCGCCGCCTGATTTCTTGTCTCCTACTCGCGCCCACGCGAGCGTGAAGGCCACGCGCCAATGCAAAAAAACAAACAGGCCAGTCCCTTGGTTAGTCAAAAATGGGCTGGGCTAGAGACTGGCATGGGCTGGGTGCTGGGCAATTGGGTCGGCTGGAGCAAATTAGCTGGGTCCTGGCCTATTTTTTAAGCTGGGTGCTGGGCAATTTTTCCTCCATTGGACTTGCTCTAATAACACAAGTGGTTTTCTAATGCTACATAAATCATACTTAAAAACTGTCATTTCATCAATGAAGCGGAATATTTGCGTCCCTCTATATCTCTCTACATTTACATGTGAGATATCATCAAGCACTCAAATGTATGGGTTTTAAATTTGCGTCTATTTGATTAATTAGTGCGCAGATGCTAATTTCGACAGCACAGAAAATGGAAAATAGGGCAAATATATACATGCAAAAACAATATTGGGTGTCTATTGAAGAAGATGGACCCTGTTGAAATATCAAGAGGACCTTTGACTTGCAACACCCATTGGCCATTTTATCAAGTATCTGCAACAGCTGGCTTCTCTGCTTGTTTTATCCCGTCAGTTTTGGAGGTATATATGTCACATCCCCGCTTTAGGACCGGACCACGTTCTCACGGTTTTGTTTTTGGGAACTCACGAGCAACTTCCCAGTGGATCACCCATCATGGGAGTGCTCTGGCCATCTTCTCTCTTAACTTTGGAGTTCCGACGGAACCTGAAGCGAGTGAGCTCCCAAAAGGCCTTGTGTTAGGTAGGGATGAAAATATACATTTAAGGATTACTCCCTTGGACGATGTGGGATGTTACACTTGAGGAAAAACAAGCTTTACGAAAAAGATCAAATCAGGAAATCTTTCATCAGCACTGGCCTCTGCTGCGTTGGGTCTTCGAAAACCCATTTTGGAAATTTGAAACTTTATGAAAAAAAAATCAAATAAAGATGCATTGAAGCAATTGATGGAAAAATTTAAAAAAAAAAAACATAAAACTCTATTTCTAGAGAGCAAAAAATTTAGTTTTCCAAAAAAAAAAAGAAGCAAAAAATTCAAAGAAAATTGAAACCATTTTCACCTCTCAAAATAGTTCTTGAAGAAGAACCCCATAGGGCGGTGAGATCTTCCAACTTTCAAAATGACACTAAGTTGCAAGAATTCAAAATTTTCAAGGACGAATCTTTTGAAGTTTTCTTGTGGGTTTGATTTCTGAGATAATTTAGGGTTGCCTTGCCTAGAAGCAGATATTGGGTGTGAGGCAGTGATAGAGATTTTGGCTACTATATTGTAGATAAATGGGTGTATAGATAAATTTACAAATTGAATTGGTTTTGTGATGATAATTTAGGTAGTAAATTTGGGTTTAAAGACATACTCGTAGTTTAATTAAAAGTAATATGGGTGTAAAAATAAGTTGGGTCTAGAAATAAGTTACATAGGTTCAAATAAAATTTCTCATAATATTATAACACATGTTTTTTGAACTTTAAAAACAAAAAACACATGACAATTTTTTATTAGACCAAGTAAAAAACTGAGTACATAAAATATTCACTAATGAATACCTAAATATTATCTTTCAGACAGTTTGTTTATTGCTTGGTTTTGTACAATAAGCACGGATTTGTTAGATGCATGATTTACTCATTTCAAATTGAAAAAGCTATTAATTAGAATGATACCTAGTTGCGTCTTTCTAGTTGATCTGATACTTGGTTGTTCAATTACTAATTTTAATGTGTCACCCATTACCCACTAATGTTTTGTTTCTCTACGTGTTTTAATGTGCAGGGAAGTTGAAATCAGAATAATACCTAATCATTATATACCTCCATCATCATAGAAGTATAAACTTCAGTCACACAATGTGATTTACGTTCGACTTGTATAGATGACGAGTTTGACATAAATTTATTTGAATCAAATCATTCAATAGACAGGTGCATTTCGTAATTGGGCTTTTGAGCCCCATTTCAACTTGCGAGATCTTCAAATTGGACTATTAAAAGTCCATTGACCAAATAATTTTGGACCCACAAAGAAATGGGCACCAGCCAATCACAATGGTTGGTTGGTAAAAAAGCCAACACAGAGGCAGAGATGGCAAACTTGCACAGTAAAATCGGCAACAAAATCCAAATATGTACCTGAAAATTGGCAAAAATCTAAAGAAAGCTGGGTCCTTCCATGATTGACACGTACGAGGTTACTGTTCTTATATTTCCAAATGACAATTTTACCCTCGGACTAGCTCTTTTTGTTGCCGCTAACCACACTACTTTCCAACATAAATAAATTAAAACCCCTCCTCAAATCTCAATGAGTACCGCCCGCCCAAATCGTATTCTTTAGGGTTTATTTTTATTTTTATTTTTCATCACCTGCTACACTGTCCAAGTCCAAGACAAGACGCACATGTCAAAGACTCAAATGGGCTCCGTTAATGGCAGGTTTTCCAGTTTTTCAGGTCGGTAAACTGCAAACTGGACAGCTCCTGCCTTCTTCTTTTTTTTTTTATATATATTTTTTATGTTCTTCAACTTCAACTCCAGTATTTTGGTTGCATTTCTGAACTGAAATTTGAGAAAACACAGAGGTGGTGGTGGTTCTAGAACCAGTGGCAGTAGGTAGACTTCTGAATTGGGTCAAAGTTTTTATTTTTCTGCACATTGTTGACCAAATCTGAATTAGGTTTGTTGAGATCACAAGAAATAGTGTGCCTGTTGCTTGTTGTGTTGCTTACTTCAAAGTATGAGTTGGGTTTGATCTGAATGCAAGCAAGGAATCTGATTTTCTTGGTTTTTACAAAAAGGTGAGAAAGTGTGGGGTGTTTGGTTTCTGAGAAAATCCTAGAATTTGATGTTGAATTTAGTATGCCACTACCCTAAAATGTCTTGGAATCAAGCTCAAATCAGGGAAAGGACTTTGCTTTCCTCTCCACCGTCATCATCCTCTGTGGGTAAAATTAGCCCATCAGTTCTTTTTATCATAATTGTTCTAGCTGTAATATTTTTCGTATCCGGAATCATCCACCTGCTTGTTAGATTTCTCACAAAGCATAGATCTTCATCCATATCTGAATCCAACAGATACCCAGAAATGTCTGGCTCTGAAGATTTCCAGAGACAATTACAGCAGCTCTTCCACCTTCACGATTCCGGCTTAGATCAAGCTTTCATTGATGCTCTCCCTGTGTTCCTTTACAAAGAGATTAAGGGTTTGAAAGAACCATTTGATTGTCCAGTTTGTCTCTGTGAGTTTTGTGAGAAGGATCAGCTGAGATTGCTCCCAGTTTGCAGTCATGCTTTTCACATTGATTGCATCGACACATGGTTGCTGTCTAATTCGACTTGCCCTCTTTGTAGAGGGACCCTCTACACCCCAGGGGTTGCTATCGAAAACCCGGTTTTCGATTTTGATGATCTGATCGAACAAGATGGTTCTTTGGGAAATGGAGGAAATGGGGTTGGTCAAAAGTCTGCAGAGAATGAGATTGTCGGTGAGAAGAAGTTGTTTTCTGTGAGACTTGGGAAATTTAGAAGCACAAATGAGGAGGCAGATGGTTGTGGAGGAGGAGGAGGAGGAGGAGGAGGAGAGAGAGTAGAGGGAGAAACCAGCAGCAGCAATTTGGATGCAAGGAGATGTTACTCCATGGGATCATACCAATATGTGGTTGCAGATTTGGAGTTGCAGGTGGCTTTGAGGCCCAAAAGGGCAGGTGATAGCGTGAGGCTTGTGAGAGGGAGAGGTGGACAAAATGGGAATTCTACTAATTACAGTGTTGGAGGTGGAGATGCTGAAGGGAAGAAAATTAACAGTGCAAGTAAAGGTGAAAGCTTTTCTGTATCCAAGATTTGGATGTGGCCCAAGAAGGGTAAATTTCCAAATTCTGCAGAAACCCATGTGGGTAATTCCTCTGTTACTGTGGGTTTGCCATGGACTGATAGGTCTCAGGGTACATGATGAACCTTCTCACTGTATATTTATCTTTCTTTTCCATATATCAATAATATCTACTTTTACATTTTTTTTTTCCTTCAAAAAACAAGTTTTGGCTTTTGCTTTTCTTCCAGAATTTCATGTCTTTACTGCCGTGCTGCTGCAGAAGCACTTTATCTTTTCAGTAAAATTCGATGCAGATGTCAGACTTTGAGAAATGCTTTTACTTTACCTTAAACTTTAGCCTTATGTTCATTTTAGCATTTTCTTGTAGCACTTGTCACATGGGAACATACACTCTCATCATGTGACGGGTGGAAGGGATATATTCCGATGACAGCCAGGTATTTCTCGTAACGTTGATAATGCATTGTAAAAATGTGAAACCCTACCTTCCAAGTTCCAATGCATTTGAAACAGTCCTTTCTTCCAAAGTATGGGGTCTTAATGTCTTACCAAACCATGCGATGTCTTTATACACAGAAAAAGAAAAAGGGAAAAGAAGAAGCAGAAGCCTTTTTACATGCATACTTGGTTTGTAGGAAATACAAGGGTTTCATATCAAAGTGTTGGTTTTTGGCTGCTTTGGGTGTCTCTAGAATATATTTCTTTTTTCCTTCTTTTTTGGAAAATTCCATTCTTTTCTCTTCTTTTGATCCAGCTGTGAAATCTTTTCGTAAGAAAGAAATATGGTTTGTTTATAAGTGTTTTTATAATGACCGAAACCGTTTTTATAAAATAAAAAAAAAGATTTGGATTCTAAAAGCACTTCAAGTGCTTTTTCAATATTCACTTACATTGTTATTAAGGATTTGTTCTAAAGATATTTTCATTAAAAACGTTTTCAATCATTTTAAAAACACTTTCAAACGAGCTAATAGATATAATAGTGATGGTGGGATCGTGAAAAGGGGTATGAGGGACTCTTGTGGTTTTGATGACTGATGGGGGTGCGCCGTGCTAGGATTGAAACGTTGACAAGAACAAGCGAACGGTGGGGTCATAAACTCATAACGTGCTAAGACGAGTTCACACTTATTCGTGGGTTGATTTTTGGCCGTTCTTGGTTTTTGTTTTTTACAAATATGAATAGTTAAGATCAACTTACACAGTTGCGATTGATCTTAATATTTTCTTGAGCCCCTTTATGAATCTAACAATGTGACCATCCTAGGGAAGTCTTGTACCGTTAAACAATTTAGGCCTAACCATTGCTTGTTTTTTCCTAGGAAATATTTAATCTTTTAAAAATGTACATATGATGAATTAGATAACTAAATGACTAGCACAATCTCATAACTTAGAATAATCTTAAATATCGTATTGTTGAAAAATGAGCTGAGTTTTTTTTTGGTTAAACGATAGATTTTGTTTGATTAGCAACCGACGGAGCTCGAATTCATCGTCATGTAAGAGCTCAACTCATTTCCATCATTGTGGTAAATGGCCACTTGCGGAAAATGAGCTGAGTTGGGTGAAAATGAATGAACTTGTGATTTTTTATTATTTTGGTAAACAAAGAGCTTGGGATTATTAAAATAGAATGCCCGATGTTAGGAGAAACTCTTTTATCCGAACACCAGACAAGACCAAAAGAAAGAGAGATGAGTCGAATAACGACGCATAGGTGAGCCTCAAATTTAAAGAGGTGAGTCATGTAAGTTTTCGTAAGTGTGTACACTAAGAAACTGATGATCTAGACAACAGATACTAGAATTTCTCCGATATTAATAAAGGGTGGAGCACTTGAAGTGAGAGGGAACCACTTGATGTGAAGGTGGGATTGGTTAGAGATGATGACATTGTAGCCCCAAGTTGATGATTTTGATTTTGCATACTTTGTGATGTTGCAAAGCGCCACGAAACGGGCATAAAAAATGGAATATGATGGCGTCGGTTGTCGGTGATAATCTTTCTTGTGATGCCGATAATAACTACTCCACGACACGAGATACAAAGTCAACAGACATGAACAGATAAATAGGTGGCGTTTGACATTTATGGGGATTTGGGAGAATCCAAGGGATTAAGGCCCTTCCACTTCCATGTGTTTGGTTCTAAATATGCGATTGAATAATTGCTATGATTGCAATTTTGCTACGTTTACGTTACCTAATATCTATTAATTTGACCAACCTGTATTCAAAAGTTATGGTTACCAGGATTGTTTGAGTAAACAATGACACGTGCCGATGGGGCAACCAATAATCAATCTCACACTTCATTTTTTTCGGGGAGTATTTTATTTGCCATCATAATTATAGTGTTTGTTCACTATATATCTAATCATCTGTCACGTATTTTTTTATCTAACTCTAGTTAACTTTCACATTAAATATTATTTTCCGAATTTTCAAAAATATTTAACTAAGGTTAAATGAAAGAACACATGGTAAGTAATAGATGCATGGTGAACATACAACATAATTTATGATCCTGAGCAAAAAATGCTCCGTTGTCTTCTGCACAAGCTAAAAGCACCATTAGAACACCAAAAACACTTTAGTTTGGAAAAGCTTCTTTAAAAATCATTTTTGGTAAACATAGACAGAAGCACTTTTGAACTAAAAGAGCTTTTTATTATTTTAAAAGCACTTCTACGCAGACCATTTCAATATCACTACGGTATGTAACCCTGCATCTATCTCTTGTTACATAGCTTTACCAGCCAACTTAGGAAATCAACAACCAAAGAATGGTAATTATTCCTCTTGACAATTTAAATATAAATGAAATAAAAGGATTAAATTAACAAATGGTACTTATTAACTACATTGTAAAAGATGAAGAATTGGTACAAAGAAAGATGAAGATGATAGAGAGAAAAACCAGAAAGATTGTATTGATTAAAATGGAGAAAATGTATACAAAAGAACTTAAGGAAATGATAGCTATACAATCCCTTATATAGCCATATAACCTAATTACAATAATACCCTTCTAACTATACTAACCAATCTTATCCTTATGACAACCTACCAACACATTTCAACTAACTATATTCTTCATTACTAAGTAACCATGTCATCACTAATGACTATGGTTAATAGTACTGCTATTCACATGCCCCTTTTTACCTCTCATACACCCTTATTAATTTTTGTCTATTGAATCATCTTTAATTCAATCAACCCGAAAACCGAAAATTGAGAATGATGCGTGAGAGGTAAAAATAGGTGTGTAGACAGCACCGACCTTAACAAATGGAGTACAATAGAAGAGAAACAAGAAGCAAAATCAGCTTTCATTAATATCATCGTTTAAAATTGTTACATTTAAAGCGATATATATAATATATAAACCGACTGTTGTTAAAAAGAAATATATGATCTCAAACAATAACGCTAATAGAGAGCAAATCCAAACTAAAAAAAATGCAAGTAGGAACAGCACCACAAAATCTCGACGTAAGATACTACAGCTCCCTCCTCTCGTGCATCAGAAGCAAAATTTAATTCCCACAATTTCGTACAGGAATAATTTGTAATAATGTACATAAAACCTCCTACAAGGGGATGGGAACGGGCGACTTACCGAGCCACTCGATAAAACCCCGCTCCGAGGAAAAATCATTCCCGATTGCCACAGAACATGCCAACCCCAAACCGAGCAAATGAACATAAGGAAAACACTGCACCGACATCACGGTCTGTTTGAATCTGTCTTTACCCATCTGTGCAAACTACTCAACCTCATAAACCCGGCGGAAATTTACTGATTTGTCCTTCCTCCAAGACATCTTTGTTGTTCATCTTGTAAGCTATCCGTATGCGCATGACAAGCGATTTCTGAAAAGATGTGAATTTTCTTCACTATCCACAACATCCACCAAACAATGAAGGGGATAAAAAGAAATAAACCATAGCTCTTATGTTAAGGATCTACGTCCCCAACTCAGTGTCATTGGACTAAACTTGGGTTGAGGTTACTAAAATACAGCATGGGTTCCAAACGTACATAAACCATACAACATTGTGTTCTAGATATCAATATATAGGGAGGTGATCCAACGGGCCCTAACGTAAGCAAAGGATTAACACAATGATTGCATCTCAACCATTAATAAACAGCTCCATGATCCCTACAATTTTTACTATATGTCATGCTGTACTACATTCATGGTCAGCTACTACGGATGACTGGTTCTATCTGGTACATGCATCTCATACTACAAGGAATGGAAGGGGCTGGATGGAACAAAGGAAAAAGCACAACTAAACAACAACAAAAATTTGTTTAGCCGCTGGTAACTCTCAAAGGGCGGAAAGGAATGAAAAGAATTAACATGAAATGAATTGCTTTCGCTTGCTCATGACATGCAGCAGTCAAATTCAGAACATACCTTTCCAAGTTGGCTGTTGGTAACTCTCAAAGTTTGTGTGACGGACCCATTACCACTTGCGGGCAAAGTATTGCTACTAGCCGGTTCTAAGTGCAATTGAAGAAACTGCAAATTGGAAGCACATAAAAAGAAATCAGAACAGCAAGTTGAAATTAACAACAAATAAACAGAATCCATAAGAACATCAAAGGCTTCAACTAAAAATCATGGGCAAACTTTCAATGGTTACCATACCATTAGAGGAGTACAACAACAAAGCACAAAAGAATTTTGTGAGTACAATGTGGGAATCTATACACGACCACTCAGGTTTCATTCATGACTGAATTTACTAGCACACAGAGTTTCTCTTTTATTCTTTTCGGATACACCAAGGCAAGGTTCAAGTTTTCGAGTTCTGTGAATTCTAGAAGAGACATTCAACTTTGCATCTAAACTACATGAGAATGGGAAATCCCATTGAAAACAGACAACCTAAAAGAAAGAACAGTAACAGCGTAGATTTAAGTGACCAAAATCACCTTTGGAACAGCTGCCTGAAAAATAAAATCTGTATAGACATTAGCGGACAAATTTGTGAATGTAGCCTCGATCACTGTTGTTTGTGGATTTCCAGGCTGCTTTGAGAAGTTGAAAACCATCCTTAAGTTGCTGCTTTCAAATGCCACTACAGATGGATAAGCTGTGCCATTGTTTTCTGCTTATTTAAAAAATAAGGCTATCACGAAATAAACCCAATCATATCTAAAAAATAAACTTTTCCGGGTTGATAAAATTTTACCATGTTTTGGGGTGCTAGCAGCAAAGCCATCCAACAAATCAATCACAGGGGCAGCTCCCGCAGAAGAAGTGGCTTGTATTGAATTTGAAGATGGAGCTGCTAGTCCTAATGGTGAAGCAGGTGTTTTGTTTCCTTGACTGGAGGATAACATATCTGGTAGAGATGAGCTGCTTTGTGTAGGTGAACCGATAGACAAGAGATCCAGTAGAACATCGGTGCCATTATTATTTAGAGAATGATTTACACCTAAGAGAATAACAAACAATACAAGGTTTGAGAATTGAGAATTGAGAAAAGAGACATAATGCAAATACTTTTTCTTCTTTCCCCTTTGTCTATTGGTATATCTATATAACGCAACACCAAAACAATTGAAGTCCCATATAAATTATTCCTTATATCACCACAGCAAGAAACAGATTCAATTTAAGACGAAGAATATTACAGTTAACTATGGGTTGCTGGGAGGCATTACCCTTCATAAGTTCATAGGGTTTTCTTACCCCATTCATAGGACTAAATCAAAATTTCAAAGACAAGCACGGACCAGAGAAAGGTTTGGTAGAATTAAGTATTTCATTTCAATGCACTACGATGCCGAAAAAATAAAATAACTAGTTATGGGATATGACTTCAGATTCAAAGTAGAGAGTTGAGAACACTACCTAACCCATGCCCACAAAACTAGTTATGGGATATTATATCAGATTAAATTTAGGTTTTACATATGCCCCAACTTAAACATAATATAAGATGCTCCATGTAATGACGATGAATCAGGATAGTGGTTCAATTTAGTACTTCTGGCCCATAAAGTGACATAATCTTTTCCAAACTAACCAGATTGTTTAGAAGCTGGTGCCAAATCAACACCAAGAAGATCATGAAGCAAATCACCACCAGAGGAGCTAGGTGCTGGCACATCATCTGAACCTAGATCAAGTAGATCCACAAGAGGAGCTGCAGAAGGTTTGGCAACTCCATTTGGCAGATTGATTGAAGCACCAACAGGAGAAGAAACAGTAGATTGCATTGAACCAGCCTTCTTTCCGATGAAAGTTGCCTCATCCAAAACTGGCATCCTTTCAACCAGTGTAGATCTGCACAAACTCATTGTCAGATTTCATGTTTAACGGAAGGGCTACTGGAGCATGGTGAGAAAAGAGAGACAGAGCAGAACATAGATTATGCCGTTACAAAAAATAGTTCTAACTTCTTAAACCTGGATACCTAATGTTCTGATGCTTTGCAATAATAGAGTTCAATTCAATGGATCTTTGCTGCAATTCAAGGACAAGGCTTCCTTTGTATTGAACAACTATATCCTTGATCCTCCTACATAAGTCATTCAGATAACAATCATGCTTTGTGTCATAAGAGGAAAATAAGATTAATATATTAAACGCCATGTCACATTATTTGGGAAACTTGGTAAACAGTTGAACAGAATTTTTTACAAAGAAAAAAAAACATACTCTGAACAAGATGGGAAACGCGAAGATAGTTTCAACAGAGCAATCAAACCCATTGATTTGGTAGTTAGATCCGAGGTATGATGCTTAATTGCAACCTCTATAACATCCACAGCATCAGACTCTGTTACCTGTTTAACAGATAAAGTAATTTGTCAGGAAACTTTGTTAAAAATTCCTAGACATTTCTTTTGCAATTTTTTTTTTTTTTTTTTGAGTTCTTTAAAAACCGGTTCAAAAAATGAGTGATTTTTTCTGGGAGAACCAAAAGGGCATTTCCCATTTTTATAGGAACTTCTGTACCAGAAACAATGGTATCTCCAATTGGAAGATATATAAAAGCATGTAAACTAATAGGACCCCAATTCCCTACCACCAACTTCTACCACCAACTAAAAATTTGAGAGTCTTCAATCAAATATGAAGTGTTTCACTATGCCATCACTTCAAATCAGAAAATGGCTAATATTCATTTAGATATTTTAATGTTTTAGCCTTGAAAAGATAAGCAAACACTTTGCAGAAAATATCTAAATGACTATTAGCCATTTCTGATTTGAAGTGATGGCTAGAACACTAAATATAATCATAGATCTTGAATCACTGTTCCAACTTATTAAAACAGCGGTCTTTTATTAATTTTATGCTAATGCAAGAAAGATGACTTCAGAAAAATTTTAAATAAATAAAAGAGAGCTCTGCTACTAAAAGCTCATATATTGGGCATACAAGGGCATGCACAGATTCTTTATGCTTTTCATGTTAAAATAAATAACAATTGCTAAGTGCAGGTGCTGCATGTAACTTTATACAATTAAAAGATGAATGCAGAAAGGTGAGATGAATGAAACACATGGAAAGGGTGCACTCACTGTTATTGGGTCCTCTATATCGAGCATGCCAACATTGTTAACCAACATGTCACCGTATTCTCCAATGCACCAAATTGCTACTCGAACAAGACTTTCCTGTATAAAATATTATACTCAAAAACATCAATGACATGCAACCTGGATACTCAAGATAATAGGGACTTTAAAATTGATAATTAATCCTATCAAAGCAAGACAATGATCACCTGTTCAGCTGATAATTGGAATGCTCGGTATAACACCCTAACTGTATATCCATGGAGATCAGAAGCATTGCTAATCACAACAATAAGTGCGTGCCATACTTCATCTTTTACAAAATTTCCAGCCTACTAAGCACAACATAAAGATCAGTACTTCTTTGAAACAAATTCCCAGTTCAGTATAATAAAAGTAGAAATAACCATCAAGTAAATAAAGAAATTCAACAAGCAGACATTAGGTATAACATGCCAAAAACATGTGCAAGATACAAGACCATCACAAATACAACTTAATTAATACTGACACCACTTCATTTGGATTTATACCTCAGAGAGAACCTTAAGCATCTGGTCAATGTACCAAATCTTCTCGGGGGAAAACCTAAATCATGAGAGGTGAATGCACATTAAATAATAGTTGCTAAAATAAAAATGCGATGAAATGCTGAACCTTGTTGTTGTAAAATAATCTTACAATACGGAGCAGTATCACAACCCTACCCTTCCCCCAATAGTCAATGAGCTCTTTCGCTAAATTTAAAAAGAAAAAACAACCCACTCTAAATTTAAACTGCATAAGTTTTTCTTTTATGATTTTATCCGACTAAAGTGCATATCTTACTTTGTAACAATGGAGCAAATTTTTGCAGTAAGATCTCCCTTGAATTCTTCATCACTTACTTCCAAATAGTCAATAAGCTCTTTTGTTAGAGGTTTCACATTGCTCTCATTCACAAGCACATAAACAAGCTCAAGGGCCCTCTTCCGAATTGAGGCATCTGAATCCTGTAAGAAGATTCAAGTCACAAGATTTTCAAGTTGTACATTAATCCTAAAGAAAAGTTGAATAATAAGGCATTTGAGTCAACATTTATTGGAAAAGGAGGCCTTCTTAATTCTCATAAAACACGAGCAAACAATATACCTTTACACATTCCAAGATAGTTGCCCGATGCCTCTGCACAGCTTGAGCATCAACTGTAATTGCCTTCATCAGCATGTTTAATGCAACATATCTGGAAGGAATAAAAGAAAATTTCAATGAAATAACAAAACAGGAAAACAGCTAAGCAAGAACATAATAAAGTCAAATGATCACAAAGCTTCAGTATTGGTTTGTCACATTTATCCAAAACAGTAAGCAATTCAGGGTTAATTGGACAAACCAAGTTGAGAACCCCAATGCACTAAAGTATAATGTCTAAACAATTGCCAAAGTTGGAAAAATTCAACACTGATATGGTAGCAGACAATAAAACATTGTCCAAGTTAAAATATCACAAAAGACCTGATATTGTTGTCACGATTTGATAAGAAGGAAAAAAAACTGATATGGTGACAGAAATAAAGCTTTGCATACGTTAAGGTATCATAGTTAGACCTGATATTGTTGTCACGATTTGATAAGAATCTTCCCAAGATATTGATGGCAAGCACACGTAAGCCACCACTATCTTCAATGCTCATGATAGTTTCAACACATTCATATAGGATTGCATTTCCTGCATTTTTGTTTGACTCGGTTTTTGTCGCCACCTAGGAAAAAATAAGAGTCAACTTTAGAAAGAAAATCACAGAATAATTCAAATTACGAAACACAATGGTAACGAAGTTAATAGTTTTGGGAATATTCTTGTTGGGAGTTTTTCTTTCGTAGGTAATGTAGAAGTTGAAATATATTTACAACATTAATAACTAAAGATTAATAGTTACACAATGGCAAAGATATTGCAGAAACATCAGCTTATTATATGGCAATAGATATTGCAGAAACATGGACTAAATGCATGTGATAGTATTTCCTCAGTCCTCACAGCCCGAATTCAATACTGAAAAATTAGCTACAATATGCAAGTTGTGACTAGTGAGTTTTTTTTTTTTTTTTCCTCTTGCTTACCTTTAATCCTTTATTATCATCAGCACGAGGTTGAAAATTTTCTTTTGTAGGTACGAAATCTTTTTACAGCAGTAATAACTAAAGATTAATAGCTTGCTGGCTAATAGCAAAGATGGCATGAAATAAACTCTGTAGCAACTTACCTGGGCAAGTATGTCATTCATACATTCACTAGCATCCGCATCTCCTTGGCCCAACACACGTAAAAGCTTTAGCAATCTAATATGCAGGAAAGGATCTGCGATCCCAGCAATGTCATACTCAGGGGCATATGGACTATTCACTACATCCTTAAGTGTTTTTACCAAGCCCTCGGTGCACTTCTGCATTAACAATTAGTTCAAGTTATTAGAAAACAACACATTTTTTCCCTTTTCAAGTTAACTTTTCAAAAGTTCCCTAAAACAACACTTTCAAATTAAAATAATAAACAACTCTATATAGGAGCATCCATTACACATAACTGCTAAGTGCTAAAGTCCATATGTTCTAGATTAACCAGAGTTCATATAAAATTTAGATCTGCTACAATAATCCTGAAAGTAGAACCAGAACTGTAGCGCAATAAGAACTGGTCAATTGTAAAGCTAAATTATCTTGCTCAAGGAATCAACATGATAACGATCTTTGTAGTTGTATGCATACTCGCCAATATGAACACTGTACAACTTACAAGAAGGCATGAGAAACAGCCTATTAGTTAACATAGCAAAATTAATCCCAATTACAACAATCATATTGCATAAGAACACCATTTCTGCATTGTCTCTTTTTAAGTTGTATAGAAGATCTATTATAGGCCATAGTCAAGTTACCTTTCTGAAATATTCAAGGGCTTCTTCACTGACTTTACAAAGATCTGTACAAAGTTGAACCCCTGTTATTAAAACACCATGATGCTTTTCTTTAAGTAACGTAGCAGCAGGATTAATGAAATTTTCCGCCAGCTCAGGGACTTTCCTTATAATCCTTATAGAGCACAATGCTGCCTACATTTAACAGGAGTGTAGTCAGTTCAAAATAAGAGAAAAAACTGATAAATGAAACATAAGGAGTCCAGGAAAGAAAGAAGAAAAAAACAATGCCAAATTACCAAACACAATTTGAGGGAAAAAAAAAAGTGTAATTTTTCCCCAACAAGATCAAATGTCAAATTTCAACACATTGACAGTTTTTGTTCTTCATAAAGAAAGGGAAGCCACCAGAAAAAGATGATATGTACAACAAATTTAATATTGGCAATTAGGAATCAAACTGCATGAGAATTTCTAACTTGCATATAAGTATTAATACAGATTCAGACAATTGCATTTTAGGTGCAAAGAGATGGACCAAAAATTTGTCAAAACATGTTCCAAAAGCAGACCAATGCAACAAAAAGGTTGGTTTGCGCAGAAACTCAACGACCAGATAGCTCAAGTGTTTGCGGACCATAAGAACTAATATAAGACATTAACTAAATATGTAGCAGATATTCATAAGAGGACATTTAGTTTAATTCCTGAACAAAACAATATGTAAGAAATTCAGCCATGTGTATAATAAACGGTGCAGAATCTTGGCATTGTTCAAGGAATGAGCTTTGAAGATTAAATCATATGATATAGTTTTTGCGTCTAGTTATGAAATAATTTGATAAGGCAACCATGAAATGGTTTCCAGTCCAGTGCCCATGAACTATACATTTTTATAAAAGAAAATTTAATAAAAAGGAAACTCAAAGAAGGTCATTGTCAACACTTTCCGGAATGCTAAATTAATCTCAAGGCTTAAAATAATTATGGCTCTTCCTTCTCCCTTCCATATTTTCCAATCTTGTGAGATTAACATACGATGCCATACGCAAGTTCCAAAACAACAAAATCTTGGCCAGATGAAAATATATTAGTAAAACTCACCTTTTTTCGGATATTTGGATCTCGAAATTGCAGCAACCTTTCCACTTCTGGTGCAAGATCACGAGCCATTTCAGCTGAACAAATATTTCCCAGAGCACAAAGAGCAAGTCCCACAATATATTGGTTGGTGTGATTGAGATCTCTGCATACAAGTTAAGGTTGCTACAAGGAAACATAAACTTACATTATCTTGTGTGCTTGTGAAAGTATTGTATCTTTGACAAACTTATTAATTGGTATTAAAGCAGGGGAAAAGCAGATCAGAGTGAGCAATGCTTTTTCTAATGAAATAGTCATCTAAGAGGTGGATACTGTTTCAATGAGTTTGTGACCAACATCAGAACTTCTTGTCTTTCATCAAGAAGCAGCATGAGGCCAAGATACCCTATTCTCTTCTCAGGAAAACCAGCAGATGCAATCAATTTCAGGCACTCCATTTGACCAAAATGTGTGGGATAACCCAGCATGTGGATGAACATGAGCTTAGCAAGGTTACGATGCCTGTAGTCATGATCATTTTCGTTTATGGATGCACGAATAGCAGCACACTCTTTTCTAACAACAGCACGTTCCTCCGCTGCAGTTTTGCAAGCACGTATAGCCCGAATCATGTCCCTGCATTTAAACAATACATAACATATTACACGTGAGATTAGGTTAACAATTATGCATGTCAATCATCTTGGGTGAAAGAAAATATACTAACAAGGTGATAACTATTTAGAATTTACTCATTTGGGTACATCATTCCTAACAATATGAAGTGCCCTTAACAAAATTCATGGAAAAAGATTCAAAACTAGAAAAATAAATGCTATGATTTGGAAACTATATAGGTTGTGAGATCCTAAAAGTGACTTGAATATTTGAAATCACTTCATTTTCCAGCCAATCCCAGTTTCTAAGAGGAATGAGAAGATTTGACACGTTGTAAATTACATACTTCAACATTGTGCCTTCATGGCCCTAAAGGCCATTAACTTTAGCTGACTGTTAGGTTCCAATTCTTTCAAGCTTTCTATTGAACTATTCTATAATGAAAGTAAGATCATAAGGACTAGTGTTTAGTGAAGAAAGATAAGATGGAATCTGACATACGTGTGAACTCTGACATCACAATTTGTCATTTTTTTCCTGGAATCTTTCAAAGATCATGTAGAAACCTCAACAGCTAATATGTGCCAACTTGCTTAGCTAATACTAATGACATTGCTTTAGGATTGCAAACCTAATTCAGAACAGTAAATAGTTCCCTAGTGGCAGCTAATCACCCTTCCAAGCACTTGGCAAGCATTCAAAATCGCAAACCCACTATAGTGACACTAAATTGAACCATTGGAACACCAGGGAATCCCTCTATCAAGCTACATCATGCTTCATGAGTCTCTGACCATGTTAAGAGGTACCACAGTTTGCTAATAATGTGAACTTCCAACGTAAAAATCGGGTTCACTCTTTCTAAGCGGGAGAAATGACAAAAAGGGAAAAGTCTTAGCACTTAGCTGAGCTGTGAAATGTTCAAGATTTTCCCAAAATACAAAAACCTTGATCTGCCCGATGTATCCTTTTACTCAGGAGTCATATCTATGCACTGACAAAGCAAAAAGCCAAAACAAACCACTCTGCAAGAAGAACCTACTGCCTTTGACAATGCCAAACACCTTGAATGTACATATATCCCAATCATACTCAAGAGTGGAACTATGCTTCCCTGACATAGAGTTTTCACTAAACCAACTTGGAGGATTGCCTTGTCAACACCCTTGCTCCTTTCAAAGAATCTTGACAAGAACAAACCCGACACTTCTACACCTTCTGAGGAATTCTTAAGAACTATAGATCAGGTATTCTCCTTCCATAGAAGCAAACACCAGCCTATGATGCCGCATACCAATTACACACCCAAAGGACAATGCAATTAGCTAAGTAGTGTACAAGCCCACACATTCCAACATTTACTCAGGTAAATTAAACTACCACCCCCTAATGAAGCAACAAAACCCGCCACGCATTTCGCAATAAAAGCAGCTCCAACTACTTGGACCAAACATACTAAAAGTTATAGATCAATTTCAACTACAATGCATTCCTAACTACACAATTAAGCTGCGGTGACGGCGAATCTTCCCGAATCTCAAAAAATAGCAATAAAAACAAACCGAATTTTACAAAATTAAAATCCGTACGTATTCATATATGAATTTCAACAAGTAATCTGACAATTGGGAAATGAGCAAGGGTTTTGTGAATTGTTACCTCAGGCGCGTGCCGGACGAGAAGGGATTCATGATTGGGTCCGTGGTTGAAGCTCCGCGAAAGCTCAATCGGATCCGCAAATGGGAGGCAAACCTAGCAGCCGCGGCGATCAATCAACTGATTCGGGCGGCAAATTGGATGGTTCGAATTCGGAATCCGAGATCCGAATACGTTACCGGAGAGATCTGGGTTAGAAAGTGTAGAGAGAGAGAGGAGAGATTTGGATCTGAGAGAGAGTATTGTGTTCGAGTTTTTCTCTTCTTTTGTTTCAGGGTCTCTTCCTTCCGTTTACGATGAAAATGCTCTTTTTTGGTCTTTGTAAAACTGAAAAATAATAAAATAAAATAAAAATATGAAATTGTTATTACTTTTCCAAAAATCTCTTTATACATCCCAAGCTTTATATATATGGAAAGAATAAATGATATTTTTAGAGCACCTATAACACTTTTCTAAAAATATGCACCCAAAAAAATTAATATATTACAAAATCGGCACTTAAATTCTCTAGGAGTGGTGATTGAGCAAGGACAATCCTCTCTTAATCGTCTTTTGAGGATTTTGGAGATTTTTAAATTGTGTTCATTCATCGTATTCATCAAATACTATTCATATTTAATTTAAAATAAAAATATTTAAAATAATTTATGACCATATAATTTACGATAAACAAACACAATTTGAGGATTTTCAGAATCCTCACAAAGAGGATCCCCACTGTTGTGAGTAGGATGGGTCCACCCTTGGATTTGGATCCTCTCCTGAGCTAATGGAGAGGATCCTCCTGACCAGTTATCATGAGCCGTTGGATTTTTATCCAACGGCTACAAACAGGGGGTTCCTTTAAAGTTATAATAATTATGGCCATTGGATTTTTATCCAACGGCTCATGATAACTGGTTAAGAGGATCCTCTCCATTAGCTCAGGATCCAAATCCTCCACCCTTGGCATTGGTATATTCTTTTTTTTTTTTTTTTTTTTTTTTTTGTAAATTTCACTAGGCACCATGTAGTTTAGAGTCTACATCAATTTAGTCTCTACATTTTGAACTAATTGCATGTTGAGCGATTTAGCAGAGGTTGTGATCACTCGTTTCTCGTTGGTCTCAAGAGGTATATTATATTACATTCACCACACAATTGCATCACTAGGTGAGCCTCGTTGCAGTTTTGCCTAATCCCTACACCTATTTCAAACTCGAATAATGACGTAATTATTTAAGCAAGTTTAGTTTCACACAAAGATCCTCCTCTCGCGATCGAAAGGCTCCTCAACATGATAGAGAGTAATTCATGTAGCATTGAATAATTTGCAACATCTCAACAAATTAACAATTTTGCAAATTTAGAAAGGCGGTTTTTGCTAAGTTTTGAAAAACATGGATCAAATTGTTACTAGATTTAAAACCAAGGGGGTGCAAAGTATAATTATCCCTTTTCTCAGTGGATTCGATTGGCGCGAATTAACTGTGGAACCCGGGGTGACGTGGCGCGAATCCGTGCCAAATCATCCGACGGTCCTGATGAGAAGTTGCCCTCTATTCACCTACCTGGTTCAGTAAAGTTTCTCAATAGAAAGTTTCTGCTTCCACTGCCGTCGCTGTCACGATTCAATGGCGTTGCGCTTCCAGTCCTCTGCCGTTGCTCTCTTCGTCTTCCTCCTCAGCGTCGCCCCACCTCGAGGTAAAACCGTAATTTTCTCAAATAAAAAGCCCTGAAATGACGTGGACATATTTATATTTGCGTTTCACTCCCTGGGTTTCCTTTTATTTCCATTCAGTATCCGCCGACGTGGTGCTGGAAGACGGGTACACCGTCACGACGGTGATCGACGGCCACAAACTCGGCGTGAACCCCTACGCGGTGCTCGCTTCCCCTGGATCGTCCGATCTCCTCGTCCTCGACTCTTCCGGTAGCGCCTTCTACGCCGTGCCATTTCCCACGCCCGGATCCCAAGGTAAATTCCAAAACAGTAAAACTATCTTACTTCCGAGTTCCGAACCGTACTTTTACGCTTAACGACGAGTCGTAACGTTTCAGAGAGTGTGATTACACGGTTATCCGGTAACGGCGACGGATATTCGGATGGGGAGTCGGGTTCGGCCCGGTTCAAGAAGCCCCGGAGCTTCGCCGTGAGTCCGAAAGGAAACGTCTTCGTAGCCGATAAGGGCAATAACGTCATTCGGAAGATAAGCGCTTCAGGTGACCTGAGAAACTCTCTTTCTTCTAGGATTTTAGCAAGCGTGGCATAATCGTAAATAGTCGCTCACTCATCTGTGTGTTTTTGCTGCATTGGATGCATTGGATGGATAGGTGTGAGCACGATTGCCGGAGGGTACTCGGTGAAGCCTGGGCGCGAGGACGGCCCTGCTCAAAACGCAACGTTTTCACCGGACATTGAGCTGGCTTTTGCTGCCGATCAGTGCGCGCTGCTTGTCTCCGATCGCGGGAATCAGTTGATCCGGTTGATTAATCTCAAGCCGGAGGACTGCGCCAGGAGTTCTCCGTCCAGTGAGTTTTTCCTGCAAATGCAATAGTTTCGTGCAGTTTAGTTGTGAAATTCAATTTTTGCATTATGCAATATGCAATTTGCAGAACTTGGAGCAGTTTCGATTTGGATTTTGGGTCTCTGCGTGTCGTGTGTTTTTGGAATTGTTGTTGGATTTGTGATGCGGCCTTACATATTCCCCAATGTAAGTGTTTGATTGATGTTTGTGATGCTTTGAGTGCCAAGATCACTACTGTAACGCAATGTGTCTAATGTTGTTAACTGGGACTTGTTAGACAGGAGGGCTGCCAGCGGCTCGTCTCCCGCTCGACATGGAAGCGCTGCCGAATCATTCTGGGGAAGCAAGTAGTACAGACAATTTGCTTCGCCGTCAGAGGCGCAACTGCTAGCTACGGCCCTGTTTTGTCGTTGTTGAGGCAGCTGTATCTGTTGGGCATCTCTCATATTTCTCTTATGTTTAGGATTAACTACGTAGAGGATTCCTGGATTCCGCCCAAGGAGTGTGTGCCTCTGCTTGATTCCGATGTTGATGACAGTAGTAGTAGTTGTTTTGAGATAACAGAGTCGTCGTCCAAGTATGTGGATCAGCTTAAGGATTTGGTGGGTTTCGATGGAAGCCTGGAACTGTGCAGCATGAAGGAAGGAGACGGTGGTGATGGGACGAGCGATGTGTTATCTAGCTCCCATGGAAGAATAGAGGGTCTGATAGACAGTAATATTATGGGATTTGTGGAGGGAGCTAAAGAAACAAGTCTGGTGGATGGGGCTTTGGGCGGTAATTCGGGTTTAGTTAAAAGGAGATGAAGTGATAAAACAAGAAGAAAGACGTCTGTGTTGTATATATAGTTTACCTCCAGTTGTGAGGATTGTGAACATTTTGAATATGTTTTTGTCAGTTATAAATATAGCAATTTCAGTCCTTTGCGTCTATTTTGAGAAACTCCGTTTGATTTTCATAAATTCTATGATGCTCTGAAGTAGAGGATATTCTGGGCATTTTAACGGTTAGATCTTAATTTTTGTATTTTTAAACAAAGCGTTTAGGCCTTCCACAATGGTTCAGGTGAGTGGTATGTGTATAGGGATCAGTCATCTTGAATTCAATTTTTATAACACTACCGCTAGTGAGTTCAATATATTGATACCACACTCATGAGTTTGATACATTGAACTCATGAACTCGTGAGTTCAATAAATTAGCATCACACTCAAATTTTCCAACCCACTATAAAGTATGATTTCTATATGAGTTTAATATATTCGTATCACACTTTTTTCAACATATTGTGGAAGGCCTTAGTAAAGCATCAAAGAATATCACATTTGTAAGTGTCAGTGTCTTGCTTTTCTGCACCCCAAGTTTAAATCTCCCTCCCACTCAAAATTAAAAAAAAAAAACAAAAAAAAAATATTAAAAAAAAAAAAAGGAATACCACATTCCTTGAACAAAGAAAGAAATTGGACCAATATTCTTGAACAAAAACCTTGTATATTTTGACCAGAGTGAGATACCTCACATTGCAAAGGGGCTGAAAACCTTCCACATACAACTTACCAGGAATGGTTGCCACTGCCTATAACCTAAAATTTGAAGGATTTATATGAAGAATATAATAAGGTCAAAACTATGCATCTTTATTAAGTGTATGATCACTAACATCCATGGGTATAACTATAGCCGTTCGGATTGATTCGGGACCCGAAACTGTGATGATTGAACAATGGAGCTCCATAATCAATAGGCTTAATGACCACAGCTTCACCCTTCCCATCCTGCTCCTGAACTGCACCAAACACAACCTCGGTGGTATTTTCGCTACTCTGCTCATAGATAGTATTTGGGGTTGATGATTGGTACCGATGATAATGCTGCTGTGATTGTTTTTGCTGCTGCTGCTGTTGCTGCTGAAGATTATCCCATCCATTAGAGAAAACTCGACTTTGCCGCAACTGATGGATTGTTTCAGCATCCTTGGCCATGAATGGGTAGGTTTTGCGAGGGGTGGGAGTTCGGGTTTCAATGGAAGGTGGCTCATCTTCATCTGGTATCACATAGCTATCTTGCACAGGCCAGGAATTTGAGTACTTCTGTTGCTGCTGACTTTGGTATTGATAGTTCAGATGTTTTTTCCTGAAACCGGGAAATATTGCCCCAAGAATTTCCATACCAGATGCCCCAGCATTGACCAAAAGCTTCCCAAGAGATCCAAAGAAGCCTTCTTCATGCTTCTCCTGCTCATCTTCAGTTGGAATCAAAGGTGGCCTGACTGGTTTCAGAGGCTTCTGGTATGAACTTGGAGGAATGCTCGTCTTCGTTGGCTCTTGATCCTTCAAAAATGCAATATAAAAGGCATAAGAATGTTTCATGCTATCATATAAGATACTAAAAATCTTGATTTATGATTTGAGGTTGCAATGTCAGAAAGGTAGTGCATAATATTTAATCAAGGTACTTTTTCATAAAGAGTTTTCTCTCAGGTATCAATACTACTTCACAATTACAAAATCTGAAGTCAGCGTACATTTACGGGATCCACTCTTCCTATTCACAAACCAAACAAAAGGCAAAAGCAATTTCAAATAGTTCCTGTGATAACAACGGGCGCAAACCTCACAGAAGCCAAAATCTACCCCACAAACAGATGTCAATAAAGTAGGCAGAAGAAAAAAACTGAGTACTCACATTTTGTGAAGAGACAATTGTACCAACTCTACGTTGTAGCAATGCTAACATATAACCAAAGAAGCCAGCCCCAACAAGCATTGCAATCCCTGCAATGATGAAAATCAGTATCTATGTATTTCTAAATATTTACACCATTCAAGAGAAAACATTGGGGTAAAATAAATTACCAAGAGGGAAACCACTTCCATATTGATAAGCACAGTCATCGAAATGTAGTTGGATCTCCCTGATTGCTTGATTTCCTCTGTCTATAACAAGTAAAGAGCAGCTGCTTCCAATATAAACCACATCAAAATCGTCCGAAAACTTTGCATCTTCACTTGGTCCATCCACATGGCTTCCCCCACGGCCCAATTTCCCTCCTGCTATTGTTGTAACCCCTAACAGTACAAATTTCAATGACATCAAAATTAAACGTCTTCCTACCAACTTAATTGGAAAAAGTCTTATAATGTTGATGGTGGCGGGTACTAAATAACAAACTGTTGTAATTATTCTTGAGAGAACAAGTGTAAACGTGTATATTCATACATACACACATACAAATATACAGTGGGATATGCTACACACTAGTACGTGTCAAAGTGAAACAATGAAGAAAGAAGAAGCAAATTTGCTTCATTGATAATGCTGAACATCAATAAATAAACCAATTCTTCAAAGAAATCTAATAAAGCAATTACCAGCATCGCTTATCTTCCTGATTGCCATATTCATTGTGTCTGCAACATAAATATTTCCACTGTCATCAACTGTAAACCCCTTTGGGTGGTTCATTCTTGCCTCTCTGGTCCTCCCATCTACATGACCCGGGTATCCATCAGAAGATCCTGCAACCAGCTTTGGTCTGCTGTCTGCAGTGTCCGATAAAACTAGATTAAAAATATTGGAGATATGCAAGCTCTAAGAAGTTCAATGTATCCAAAACAAGAATACAAGAGTTGATTTTCTAGTAGCGTTTGTATCACAGAGTAGACTGAAGACATCAACACAATATAGCATGCTTCTAATGAAGATCAAGGCAATTTCCAGTTTAGGGAATACGAGATTCATTGCACAAATAGTATTGCACCTGGAAGCACAACCATGAATTTTGAAGAAAAATCCAAACATAAAAAAGAAAACCGCATTCGAACTACAAGCAAAAACTTGCTAATCAAGACATCTGGCTTGAAAGATCGACTAAAGTATACAAAACTCAAGAAAATGTGAGTCCCTCAGTAACTTGGCCAAGCAGCACACTGCGCAAATCATACTTCAAAGATTGCAAGTTCAATTAAAACCAAAAAAGCAACTTACCAAGGCATTGCACAAAACAAAAGCAACTTACACAGAGAGAGAGAGGAAGAGATCCTATAGAGGTTGCTATTAGCAGAATCCAAAATCAGAAGCTCCCCACTTGGCAAAACCTCCACAGAGTAAGGCTCAATACCAAGCTTGCTTCCATCAAACACCGTCTCCACATTGAACCCACTCTCAAACTTCATCACCGGACGGCCCGAAACCGCTGCACACAGAAATTTCATAAATCCCCAACATTCCAGATTACAACACAACAAACCCTCAAAAATTCAGAAGAAAATAACAATAAAATGTGGGTGGATTCAGAGATCTAGACCTGTTTTGGTAGTTGCTTTGAGCGACCACAGCCATTTCATGAATGCAGACGCAGCATTTGAGAAAAACCCACCAACAATCTCTGAAAAAAGCCAACAAAAAAAGCTATTTTTTAATAAAAACAAACCAAAATCAGATCATGCAGAAGCTGAGCTCAGTCACATATATACATATATATAAACAATTATACATAAATTCAAGAGTCTCTCACTTGCTGGGGCAGTAGTGGCAGCTGAGGAGACGCCGCCAAACATAACCAAAACGATGAGAGCCGCCGCCCATAAACTCCGACCCATTACTCCTTTTCTTCCAATGGAGGCCACAACACAAAAAAGCTGAAACATTCAAGCTGCCAGCATTGAGAGAACCCCTAAATCCTATATGGGTTTTTGCAAAATGTGGGTGGTAAGAAGCGAGAGACGCTTTTTTCCTCAAATAATTTCTGGTTTGGAGAAAAACACAGTGTGCTCCTCCCGAGTGCAAAAGCGACTGTGTGTGAAAAGATGAAAGAGACAAAGGATGAAAAAGGAGAGGAAAAGGCAAGGGGGGAAGAGAAAGAGATGAAAAAGCGGAGAGCTCAAATGCCTCAGTGGGGACTCGAGAGTGAATGACGAGAGTGTGAAAGAATCGTATTCTCTGTTAAGAGTGATTGGGTCATGAAATTTTATTTACTAGTTTATCTTTTCGTAATATATTTTAAATTACTCTAATTTATAAAACGGTATTAGCTAGAGAAATATTATCGTGATAACTCGCATGAAATGGAAGTATCAAGAGGTGTCCTCAACATATTACGCATATTTTCTCAAAAAAAAAAAAAAAAAAACGTATTACGCATAGCTTTGTTGTATACAAGCGTTTAATTAATTTGAAGTACAGTTACTTTAATATTCATAATTCACGTAAAGTGTAAATATTTTTCTTTTTCTTTTTATGAATCCAACCAAGCATGCAACAGTTATTCTCCACCCAAATTCTCAGCACGTTCCCTTTTTGGAATAATTTTTTTATTAATCCGATCTAAGTTTCAACATGCTATTGTCGTTGTTTGTTTTTTATTTGTTATTATTAATGTTTGTTTATGGTTGTAATTATAGATAAAAATGTATCAATGATCCTTTAATTTTAACTCAATTGAAACAATGATCTCTCAATTTTAACTTAATTAAAGCAATTGTCTGTCACCTTAAATTATATGACTAGTGTTCCTTAACTTATCAAAACATGCAACCATGATCATTTTCGTCAAATCCGTTAAAATTTTCGTCAAAATAAGTCACGTGGCACACACATAAGGCTGAATCAAGGGACATATATGAAAAACCAAATGAAAAAAATTGTAGCAACGGTTCCTCAAAATTTAACCCAACTGAAGCAATTGTCTCTTAACTTTAATCTATTTGTAGCAATGGTCATTCCAACATGAGTCATTTTGATGAAATTCTGACGGAGTTGACGAAAAGAACAGTGGCTACACGTTTTGATTATTTAAGAGACTAATAGTCATGGATTTTTAATTGAGGAGTCATTGCTCCAATTGAATTAAAATTTATAGACAATTTTTTCTCTAATTATAATTTAATATTATTACTTAAAAGTGATGTGTGGCTAAAATTATTGGGATTTGGATCTCATTCAAATCTAAATTGTGAGGATCACATCCTAACTGTTTATCGTATATTATACGGTCAGAAATCGTTTTGAATTTTTTATTTAAAATTAAACACAAATAGTATCTAATGAAAATTGAACGCACAATATACGGTAAACTACTAGAATATAAGAATCTTTAAAATCCTCGTAAAAGAACTCAAAGATAATCCTCATCCGTATTATTGTCCCCAATAAATCAGCTGCCCTCTTGTCCAATACAACGGTATTTTATTGTAGAATCCAGCTCATTTTTGTCAACTTTGTTTCAACAGTTTGTCCGTACTAGAGCTACCATTTTGACGGGTTGCAATTCCGATGCAAATTGCAACCTACTAAAGTGAAAGAGACAGCTTGAGGAGGAAGCAACTACCCATAACGTAAAAGTAGGGCTGGAAAAAAATCCTAAAAATCCCAAACCAAACCGAAAAAATCCCGATCCCAAACCAAAATTCCCGAAATTTTCGGTATGTCATCCTGAACCAAACCGAAATTTTCGGTATGGGATTCAGTTTTGCATCTCCATATTTTCGGTATTCCCATACCGAACCGAAAATAAATATTATATATATATATATATAATATTTTTTAATTATAAGAAAATTATTTCAACCGCTCATTGTTTTGAATTTAATCTGTACCGTTCATTTGTTTTTAGGTCGGATCTCCCATTTCACACTTCCGTTCCATTGATTCGATCGAACTTGAAGCGCAGCAGCCTTCCTCACCGAGCCCTCATCTCATCTCTCTATGTCGAATTCCGGCCAGCCACCGGCCCACCACCACACCATACTATCTATCTCCTCTGACTCTCCAACCTTCCTTCACCACGCAGCCACCGCCACGCCACCGCTCTCTCTCTCTCGCGATCTCTCTCGGGTGATTTTCTCTCGCATCACAGAACTCTCGATCTAGCACCAGCACCGAATAGTGCAGCTACAGGTAATGCTACCCATTCTTTTTGTTACTTGACCACTAAGAAATTTTATGAGAATCGGATTTCCATATTTTTGTTTTGGCTATGGAATCTTAGATACATGGTCTTGCTTTAATGTTTGATGGCAAATCAAGTTTTGTAATTCTGTTTTCTTTGCAGTTCTATATTTATTTTTTGGGCTGAGGTTATTTTACATTGCTTGGAGATCATCAGATTCTAAATCTTCCCAGAAGAAAGAAATTGAAGAAGTAAGTTTATTATATGTTTTCACTTTTTAGCCTTTATTTGATTTGTATTTATTTATGATCTCTAGATAAATGGATGGTAAACTAACAATGCTTGGTGCCTGTACTACCCAGGTTATGGATCATAATAATCAACTTTAGTTCGGATAAAGCAATATTTAAATTTTTTGAAGACTTGCTTTGATGCTTTTGAATGAACATGTGAATGATGGAGGTCTTCAAAAACCTCTGAAACCAACCTCATCTGTATAGTGATAAAGATTGCAAAACAACTTTACCTCAACTGTGCAACTGATAAAGTAAGATGATGAAATTGAGTTAACCAGTGTCATATGTTTAAAACTTTCCAGGCTCATTGGTTTTCCCTTGAGTTAGCCATGAAAGTACTAGGCATTTACGAGAAGTGGGAATAATCTCAGAATTCAGAGTTGTTCTGAATTGACTGCCTACATTATTCCTGATGTCTGATCACTTTTTATATCCTTTTGTCTTCATCGCGTGTATGAGCTTACAACATGAATTTTGTCCCTTTGCCAGTCTATTTTGTTATTTTTGCTGTCTAAATTTGTTTCCATGGTGTTGTAACTTGTAACTAAAAGGTTCAGATACTGCAAAAGTGCGATTTCTTATTATCGATGTGATCAAGATTTAAGTTGTTCTGTGTGTCAATTAGGTACTTTCCACTGGACTTGGTAGGATTGTGCCAAACTTGATATCAAGGAAGCATACGAATAGTGCAGCTACATGTAAAGCTACCAATTCTTTTTGTTACTTGACCACTAAGAAATTTTATGAGAATCGGATTTCCATATTTTTGTTTTGGCTATAGAATCTTAGATACATGGTCTTGCTTTAATGTTTGATAGCAAATCAAGTTTTGTGGTTCTGTTTTTGCTTCTCATACCATATAGAATCTTAGATACATGGTCTTGCTAGTTTAGAAACAAGTTGGTCTTTATTTGCTTCCTAGTTCAAATACACGATATATTTTGAGTTCTTTTTCTCACAACCATGTATTTCTATGTTGAATGCTCAAATTTTTGAACCATTTATTTTATTTATTGATTGGAATTTGAATATATGCTGAACTATGGTTGTGATATATGTTAATGTGCATTGTTATTTTATTTGTTAGGATGGACGGGTCTAGTAGCCAATCTAGTACACATATGGTCTCGGTATTAGGAAAACGAAAACAAACCCAACCTAGTGGTACCCTTCAACTAGGCACTCCCTCACCTCAAGATTATTTGCATAATGATTATTATGTAGATTGTTGGGATGATGATTCATGATCTACCACGAAGGCATTTTAGTGAAATGATTCATGAGATTGAGATAACTTCTTAATGTAGTTTATGAGATTTTTTTTAGTACATTGATATTTTACATTAAAGAGAAGGAGTTCGGTTAATCCACATAATGGATAACCTAAGTTGATATCGAATTCGCTATCTATGAGATTCGAACCTAAGACATCTAATTTCCAAGTAAAGAAGAATATCACTGGACTATAGGACTGAGTGACTTTGGTTTTTGAGATTTAAAATTGATAAAATAATCCTTTAGTTTGTCTACCATCAATTATTTTAGTCATTCCATAAAAAATCTTTGTTAAATAAGGATCAAAATAACACAAATACCTCAATTTGACAAACAATGGGCAAAAATGATTTGACAAAATTTGAGGATATTCTAATTATTTTGGTCTTATTTAACAAAGATTGTTCATAAAATGACTAAAATGATTGACGGTATACAAACTCATAAAGCACTTGTATCAATTTTAAATCTCATGAATCAAAATAAAAGGTTATACCAATATCATAAATTATTTTGGCTGAAAAAACCTAACATGAATCACTAACTTTATTTTAGAGCAGTGAAATTTTCGTGGTACAAATTCGCAAGCGTCCAACTTTAAGATAAAAAACTAAAACTTATCAAACTCAAATGCACTAAATAATAGTAGAATATTTCCTCTCACGAACTTGTAAGGAGCTGCTAATTTCTCTCATGAACTTCCATTTTAACCGATTTCTTCTTGAACTTTTATAATTAGCCAATTTCTCCCATGAATTTTATTTTTAGTCGGTTGCCATCTAAACTTTTATAATTGGTCAGTTTCTGATAATGAATTTGTTGAGAAGAGTAATTACTTTTCTAATTTAAATTTGGGTCTTGATTTGAAATAGGTGAATTGAGACGGTCATTTGAATGAAGTCACAAGAAATACTAATGAAATGACATCACAACCCCAACATGTTGCTTAAAAGAAAGCCCACCGAAAACATTTATAGTTGTTCACATTAGAGATAAAATTTAGAGGTGTGATATTCACACACCTCAATTTACTTCTCACACACTTTTTAAATTTTCGGCCGTCGGATCGGATAAATTGAAGAAGATCAATGGACAAAAAATATCAAGGCTGTGTGAGAAGTAAAATGAGGTTTGTGAATAGCACATTCCAAAATTCAAACAAAAAGCGTAGGAAGTGATAAGTGAGTTATGGCCTTGGCCCAGTCACGAAACATGAGGCCCATTTCCTGGCCCAACAATGTTAGATTGGCAAATGTCAATCTTCACCTACCCAGGCTTGTGCTTGCATCCTACAGTCCTAATACTATTGGGAGGTCGAGGACTAGGCAGCCCACCAAACGTAGGGTTAAAAATTTAAAGATTTATAGTTTAAATGGTTAGTACCATTTGTCTATGTATTTGAATTTGAAGTTCGATGTGTCTTTGAGAAAACAAAAGACAGATAGACGGTTGAGGAGGTCTTGTGTTCGACTCTTAAAAAATGAAGGTTGGGTTGGATCGTCAGAGACATCTCGAGCCATTCTAGTCTCTTAGTGGCTCCACCCATGTCTCCAGCATATGTCTTCATGTTTCCCATATATCTATTAATTAATGAAACTTTATTTGTCAACCAAAAGAAGGTGAAAATACTATTTAGTCTTTTATCAACAAAAAAATTGATGGACAATAATGTAATTTCACAAGTTCAAATTTTACTGTTTTTTATTGAAACTTCACATATCGACGATGTTAAAATATTTCCAATATTTAAAATTAAAAAAAAAAACCAAAAACAAAAACATCTCTCCCCCCCTCCCCACGTTCTCTCTCTCTCCCTCTCTCCCTCTCTCCTTCTCATTTTTATAAAAAACTGTGTTCATACACATAAAGTATGTAGACAAACGCTAGTATAATACTAACTAAATATCAAAAATAAAAATATTTCATTAAACAAGGAGAAAAACTTAGCAAGCAGGCCAGACAGCTCTCACAAAATATAAGCTCGTGACTTAATGTCTCACGTGATCTTACTAATTCAAGTCGATCTAGAAAGTTCCGAATCATACTACCCTAACGAACCCCAAGCTTCTCTTAAAGTTACCGTGGACCCCCCAACTTTTCCACCATTAACTTTGAATATTGGCAGATACCTTCATGATAGATACAGGCTGGATTGTCCTCTTCCTGTCTTTAGAGTTTGTCACTGTTTGAGAACCTAACTTATCCATTTCGTGTGACAAACACACACTGTGTCCAACGCGTGTTCTATGTGATATACAAATTGCATCTTAGGTGGCTCTGATTGATCCGTTAAATCTTTGTAAATTCTTGAACGTACACTCTACTTGGTGAACAAATTCATAAATTCTTGAGCGCATATTCAACCGGTTCGCCAATATGCACACACCATACGAAAATGTTGACATTTTGATATACCTGAAACTGAAGTTAACAATTAGGATGGATCGAGCCAGACATTACCTATTGCGACAAAGAACATTGTATCTATACAAGTTAAATGGTGCCCGCGAACGATAAAAAACAGTAAACATCTGGTTACTCTTTTTTACCGGGCACCGATAAATACCATATTGATAACCCCATGTACAAAACAAGAATGGTAAGTCCACGATCCCGACATGTACTCAAAAGTTACCGTCTTCACATTCGCATCGAACCACTTCCGAGGTTAAAGAGAATCCCAAACTTCCTCCTGGACTTCAAGTATACAGTGACTGTTCAAATCAATAGACGCTTTCGAAAGAAACCTGGACATGGGGGAGATGCCTTGGCTTTGGACTCGAAGCAGTAGCAAGGCCTTGAAGTAGTTTCACAACGTCACTGGCATCATCGAGATAGTACTTGGCCTTGCTTGGCTTTCTTCCGACGGTGCAGGCAAATATCTCGGGAGGAGAAGGCAAAGATGGACAAGAAACTGTTCTTAATATGCTCTCGAACATGTCCTCATCAGATCTGTCATCCCCAATGCACATCACAAAATCGGGTGCCTTTCCATCGGTGACCATTCTCGAAAGAATTTTTTCAGCAACCAATCCTTTGCTTACTCCCTGCATGTCACAAAGGCAATAGTGAAACAAATTACACAACTGGGATTGTGTTTGTGTAAGTGTACACGCGCATGCGAGGAGAGGGACTCTGTGAAAGCAGTTTTACCTGTGGCTTAACTTCAACAATATGCTGGCCCCTCTTAACAACTGCTGGTTCGTTCGAAAGAACATTTTCCAGATGATCCAACAATTCCTTGGCTTGACAGGATCCAAAGTCGGGGTCTGCATCTTGGTGATGCCATACCAAAGCGCTCTCTTTACTTTCTATGTTGGAGCCGTCCGTTGCCTCTGTATACAATCTCATCACAGGCTCCACAATTTCTTTCCAATCCAGATCGGCACCAACAGGACTGGTTTCCCACTCGGAACTTCTATTCCACCTACACCAAAGAACAGAACAAAATACCTTAGTTCAGTTTAAAAAAATATATCAAGGGGCTAACTGAACATTCAAAACATATATTACAAACATACCTTAAGAAGTACCCATGTTCAGCAGCAATTCCAAGCGTCTCACATGAGGCAAACCAATCGCTCAAAGAAGTCCGTCCCCTCCCACTAACAATGAAAACAGTGTTCTTCGGATCCTTACACAGGGAATTCATAAGAGCGAGGACTTCTGGGCTAGGGGCCTTAATAATGGAAGCTTCGGGAATAACAGTCCCATCATAGTCCAGAAATATGGCCCTTCTGCTTGTTCTTTTGTATGCCGAAACAATATGGTCTATACACAACTTTCTAAAGTTCGGCGAAAGGGAAACCACTCTAAACCTCAAGCCCAATCCAATGCCCCAGCATCGTTTACTATAATGATCTCGGCATGCTCTATCCAAATCCTGTGCAAAGCTTCGCGCCCAATAAGCCACATCATGAGAACTAACATAACGATAGTGTTTCTCATGACGTAACTGTTTCTCTGATTTAGGCATGGTGATTGCCGAGTTCAAGGCATCAGCCACAGCATCAATGTCCCAAGGGTTAACCCTGATTGCTCCACTTAAAGAAGGTGAGCAACCAATAAATTCAGACACGACAAGCATGCTTGTCTGAGGAGAATCTGCTGTCACGCCTAAAGCTTCATTCATGGGAGGTGTTCCCTGCCTGCAAACAATATACTTGTAAGGAACTAAGTTCATTCCATCCCTCACAGCATTCACTATACAACATTCTGCTACTGCATAATACGCTGTCTTCTCGTATTGAGGAACATGACGATCAATCAGAACCACTGGCTCATAATTAGGTGAACCATAAGCCTCATTTATCCTTCTGGCAGTCAAGTATGTCTCACTCTTTGCTTCCTGTACATCTTTCCCTGATCCCCTTGCGGGATTTATAATTTGAACAAGTACTATGTTGCCCTGCAACTCCGAATTCTGCTGTAAGAGTTGTTCCAAAGCTAGAAACTTTAAGCTGATTCCTTTAAATATATCCATGTCATCAATGCCAAGAATCAGTTTTTTCCCCTTGTACTGCTCTTGAATCTCTTTAATTTTGGCAGTTGTATCGGGAAGATTCAACACAAATTCAAGCCGACCCATATGAACACCTACAGGCAGAATTTTAATGTACACTGTGCGGCCAAAATAATCAAGCCCAATATGCCCTCGCTTTGATTCATAGTCCAGCCCCAGCATTCTACTGCAGCATGAGAGGAAGTGACGCGCATAATCAAATGTATGAAACCCAATTAGATCACAATTTAGCAAACCCCTCAAAATTTCATCTCGGACAGGCAAAGTTCGATAAATTTCTGATGACGGAAACGGGCTGTGAAGGAAGAACCCAAGCTTTACTCGGTAGTACCGCTTCCTCAAAAATGTTGGGAGAACCATTAAGTGATAATCATGAACCCAGACACAATCGTCCTCGGGATTAATAACTTCCATCACCTTGTCCGCAAATATTTTGTTGGCAGATACATAGGCCTGCCACAGCGAGCGGTCAAAGCGATCTCCATGGTCTGGACACATGGGCAGCATGTAATGAAAAAGGGGCCACAATTGCTGCTTACAGAACCCCAAATAAAACTTCTTCTGGAGATCACTGGGCAGAAAAGTTGGCACACAATTGAATTCCTCCAGCAGTTTCTGCGCAACTTCTTCTTGTTCGCTGGCATCTATTTCAGCCTTGAGAGACCCCACATAAACAACCTCACTTTCAGATGAAAACCCATCCTTTAAATGTAACAAAATTGAATCCTCATCCAAACTGAAACGCCATTTCTTCGTTTCTGGATCCCTTTTAGCATGTAATGGTAACATATTTGCCACAACAATTTTCCTCTCACGACAGGCGGATGAACTAGAATATGAATCATCATCATTGCTATAACTATCCACATCTGATATAATACCAGGAACAGTCATCACCCTTGGAAGAGCCCTTGGAGTACAAGGAATATCCAAAAGGCCGCCATATGCCCAATCAAAAAGGTTTGTGGAAGATCTTGATGCCATGACTGCTAGAATTCCTTTTCGCTTGAATCATACAGAACAACACAGTACAGGAAAAGATTTTGGACTACGGTCAGAGAAGTCTACAAACCTACGCAAAACAAAAATGAAAGAGTGAAAAGAGTGATCATATCATTAAACAGCTGCCACCGAATAAATCCATTTTCACGCCTACAACAATTAAAGAATTAAAACTAGTCATACTCCAGTTTTATTGCTGGTTAACAGAATCAAAATAATGATGATCCATAGAGCATGCTTAGGCTCACTAATTCTCACATTTTATGCTGCGACAGAAGAAATACAGAAATTTTATTCACTAGAAAACATACTGAATATGGAAGTCAACTAACAAGCATGGTCAATTTACTGCCATGTCCGAATATCTATCTCATCCTATGAAAATTGAAACCCATGTTTGTATACACCAGTGTCGATTCTTTCTTTATCTTAAAATACATAGTACGGACACAAACAGGTAGAACGTAACTACGTAACCAAGCATCCAATGCACAAATGCCTCTTCGGTATAAATAAGGCGAGAGGAAGTTGCAACATCTGGCACATTAGCATCCCGATATAGCAAAAAGGAAATTTACACCGCAAAGATTTTTTTTTCTTTCTAATAAAGCAAAGAGGTCGCACTTGGTTCGATGGCAAGTGCCTTCGTCCATGAGCGGTAGGTATCGGGTTCGAGACTTGGGAGTAGCCTCTCCATAAATGGGGGTAAGGCTAGCCGACATTCACCTCTCCCAGACCCTGCGTAAAGCGGGAGCCTTGTGCACTGGGTACGACCTTTTTAATAAAGCAAAGAGAGTTATACAGACATACAAAAAGCATTGTCCTACCCTGAATTCTTTCTCCACGTACTACTTGAATCTGATGCCGAAAATTGACCAACGATAAGCAAAACACACGAGAATACAAGAAGAAATTTCTTTCTTCGTTCCTTTTCGGAGTGGCAGCAACATCCAACCAAGTCAATTTATTCCATATTACAAAAGTAAACCATACGCATCCAAAATTTTATCAATATTATCAACTTTGGCGACCGAAAAGAAGATCAATGATCAATCATAGTTCACAAATCAGTACAAATCTAGAGATAAAATCCCGGCCTTCGAATTCAGCAACGGCAGTACCCCACCTTTATTCTAAATTCCTAAAATTAGCTTTTCTACCAAAACAAACACCAATGCTTCAAATTCTAAACTTTCTTGTTTTCGAAGCCAGAAAATGCTAATTTATTAACCAAAAATAACACATACAGCACGCTGCGAAAGCTATATGCTACAGTAACAAATAAAAGAAGATGGCAGTAAAAAAAAAATTAAAATAAAAGTAAATATAAAAATTAAAAAATTAAAAAAGTGAGCATTACCTGAATCGAATGAAATTTACATGTGAAATTAAGAGTCCCGTACGAAGCTTCAACCAACAACTTCCTCCCGAAATCTGTAATAATCACACAGAAAAATGCAAACTTTCAACAAACCAAACGGCCGGAAGAAAAAAAAAAATCGTTTCGGATTAAAGCCTTTATACCGTCTGTTGGGTTCCCGAGAAAATAAAACTGTTAGAGAAAATACAAAGCTCGTGCGCAACGGGAAACGGCCGCGAGTAGTAGTGTGAAGACGAGTGAAGAGCGTGAATTCAGGAAACTGAGATCAAGACTCGTACTTGTCATGGTTTTCTCACACAAATTCTCGGGAACCGAACAGACCGTAAGGAAAATTCAAGTGGCCGACTCGTAACGAGAGAGCGGGAGATCAGATAGGGAAGGCGAGAGCTCACCTTTCCGGTGCGAGTCCGGGGTCCGTTGGATATCGGAGAACGGCGAAATGGTTTTCAAAGTTGGGACGAGAGAGAGAGAGAGAGGCTGCGCTGGGTGTTACAAACTTGCAATAAAGAACGAGATAAAGATCGGAATGTTATATATAAACAAAGTAAGAAAGTTTTTAGAGAGAGAAAGAGAGAGATGATGGAGAGGAGAGAGAGAGAGAGAGAGGGGCTTGGGGTCCATGTGAGGTTTTTTTTTTTTTCTACCGCGGTTAGATTATTTTAACTATTGGGTTGGGTTGGGTTTTTATTTTGGATAGCGTTGAGAATTCACTCTTAAATGACCATAATGCCCCCGGTTACCGGTTAGTACTGTTTCAATTTTTTTTTAGTTTTGATTTTCTTCTCCTGATATGCGGGAAGAGATTCGGTTGGACTTCCTGCGAATAGAGCATTTCTTAAATTGAATAAAAACTGAATAAGTTTGGTGAGAAGTGCGTTACGAATGATATATTGGTTTTTGCACAAGTTTTATGCTACTACGAAGTTAATTGGCGTTTTTCTTTTTTTGGTAGCGTTTTCCTTTTGAAAAAAATAAGATAAGATTGTGGTTTGGCCATGACGATCCATTCTTAGGGATATGGGAAGATTTATAGAAGTATTTTAGCCTCCTTTAATTCTCATTTTGTGATTTATCAATGTTAAAAATCAAACTTAGGACGTGTCATGCCAAATACGAGACTTATTTATCTCGATCATTGGGCATTCCGTGGTATTTTATTGGGACGTTTCATTTTGTACAGGAAAGGTCACATGTTTTAATGTTGTGGATAAGGATCTATACACCTTTCAATCTACAATTTATTACGAAATGAATAAATCACACAACATTTAAAGCACAAAAATCCTCCATATCTTATCGTTATTTTATTTTCGTTATGGGATTTGGACCTTGTTGAAAATGAGAGTGGAGCCGCACAACTCAACCCATTATCCAATCGAGCTAAATAAGGAAAAATATATAATTGGAACATAAATTTAATTAGCATTCGTAATAATTAATTTATCTTATTATTATTTTCAAACCTTTTTCGCACTTTTTTTTGCATGTTCATAAACGACTTGTAAGTTTAAAAACATTACCTCTTCACCTGAGATCTTAAGAACGATTATCTCCTCATTAATATTACTTATATGTATAAAAAAAATTGTCACATTTTTCTGACTCACTGTGTGACTACGGATAGACAACCACCTAAGGCAACGGCTTTAGTAAAGACAAAAGAAAATTTGAAAAATAAAATGTGGAACAAATAAAATCAATGAATTGATCAAAGGTTTTTATTTTATCCAAAATAGTAAATAGAAAGCTAGATTTTAATTCATATATAAGATGAAGTTTATAAAAAAATGTCTTATACAAGATTAAAAATTGATTTTAGTCCCTAAACTCTATTTAATGCCAGCATCTGTATTCAATTTCTCTCCTTTTTATTTATAATTTTATGGTGTTCATAAATTAAATTTTATGAAGATATTATAAATTTTAATTCTCATTATGGTAAGTATCTAATATAAGAAAATATTTTTGTAGAGATTTTTCGGTACACTTATATTTTTCAATATTTTCTTATGCGCCAATAATTTATTACAATATATTTATGTACAAACATTTCAGTACACTACATTAGTATAATATGTTTAGGTACGGACATTTCGGTACACTAGATTAGTATACACTAGTACAAAAAACACTTTGCGCGACGCATGTCCTTCGTTGCGCAAAGTCAAAAAAATGTCGCGCAAAAATTAGCCAAACAAACCTTCGTCACGCTCCAAGGTAGTGACAGTAAGGTTTGCACGACGAAGAAGTAACCTACGTCGCGCAAACCTTTTTTTTTTTTTTTGGCAAAAATATTTTTTATTTAATTTTTAATAAATATTGTAATTAAATTATAAACAATAATTAATAAACCAATGGAAATTGAGGCAAGAAATATATGCTTTTTGGTAAAATTTCCACTAAGCATTGTTTAATGAACATTTTGTATTATCATTAATAAAAACAAATGCATATGAGATCAATGTGGTAAAGCCAATACATTCAATACAAACTTAAGATATGTGTTTGAATACAATCATATACAAACCTAAGATATGGGTAATATTAACCAAAATTTCAATACAATCATATATAAAAAAAGGAAGAATACCAAAATTTCAAAACAGTTTTGCGCGACGTAGGTGCACCCTACGTCGCGCAAAGTTGGGAAAAAAGCAGTAAAGCATTCTTGGTTTGGTACCAAAATCTTGCGAGACACACTAAACGTTGCACAAACGGTCTTTGCACGACGAAGACTGGTGTTGCACAAAACTGCTTTGCATGACGTAAGTGCACCTTCGTCGCTCAAAACGGTTTTGCGCGACGCCAGTCTTCGTCGCGCAAAGACTATTTGCGTGACGTTTTGTGTTTATCGTCGCGCAAACATACTTTGCGCGACGAAATTTGCTGCGTCGCGCAAACATGTTTTTGTACTACTGATAATATGTTTAGGTACAGACATTTCGATACACTAGTTTAGTATAATATATTTAGGTACCAACATTTCAGTACACAAGTTTAATATCATATATTTTGGTACGAAAATTTTGGTACACTTATGTTTTTACATATTTTCTTATGTGCCACTAATTCACTACAATATATTTTGGTATGGACATATCAGTACACTAATTTAGTAAAATATATCATTATACAAACGTTTAGGTACACGAATTAGAAGAAGTTAAATAAAATTAATGAATTAGAATGTGTATAAGAATAAATTTAAAATTTAATGTAATGTCATTAAATAAGATATCTATTTTTGTTTTATAACATGAATTTGAATTAAGTACGCATTAAAATACTAAAATCAATATTCAATCTAACATCAGGTTTTTATTAAATTTTAATATTCTTCAAGGATTAAAATTCAAAAACCCCAATAGTAAATTCATTAGAAAAACTCCAACAATAAAACTAATAAACCAAAACAGACAAAATCCGTACAAAAATTGAAAGTTCATGTCACCGAAACTCAATGAACCAAATCCTAAGGCCATCTCCAACCGAAGGGTCCAGAGGGCCGAAAATAGCCCTAAAACCATCTCCAACCGAGGGCTAGGCCAGAGGGCTCTGGAATCTGGGAGGGCCCCACGGGATCGGAGAGGGCTGGAGGGCTGGCTGATTTCGGCCAGCCAGCCAGCCCCGGGGCTGGCTATTTTTTTTTTAATGTTTCCTATTGCTGTCGGTTAAAACCGACAGCATTAAAGAGTTTTTATATTTTTTTTAAATAGTTCTACTATTAGTGTCGGTTATAACCGACACTAATAGTTTGAAATGTTTTTTAATGTAACGGCTAGTAGCCGTTGGATTATTAGGCCTCTCTTTTTTTTTTTTTTTAATGAATTTAAACTTCTTTTTTTTTTTAATGAATTTAAACTTCTTTTTTCCCCTGTTTTTTTTTCCTTTTCATATGAATCAAATTTTTTTTCATATTTTTTTTCCTATAACTTCTATTTCACAAAATTTGTTTCATATTTTTTTTCAATTCTATTTTTTTCGTATAACTTCCTAGGCCATTTATACAACATTAAATTGTAGTTTTTAAATAATAAATTATGTTTGGCCCTATGGCCCTTTGGCCCTCGGTTGGAGACGGTTTTTTGTGACAGGGCTAAAACGAGCCCTTTGGCCCTCTGGCCCTCGGTTGGAAACGGAGGCAAATATGGCCCTGTACTGTTCATTAAAATATTAATATATTGGGGAATCTTGGAGGGAGCCCTCTGGCCAGCCCTCGGTTGGAGATGGCCTAAGAGTCTTGAAGCAGTGCCGCCGTTAAACTTGTCGCATTTAGCCTGTAAATAATGAGATTTAATGTTGTCACTTGTATTAAAATGTAGATAGATCATAGATGTAGATTGGTTTCACATTTTCACTAGGGCTTAATTTAACCGAAGTTACAATATTTGGTGGGTGTTGCTGAGTAGGTAAGGCAAAATATTATTATTCATTGAAAGAAAGTGTGTGCGGAAATTGTATTGCTCTCGAAGTCATCAAAACCTAAAAGGATATCTTAATTAACCTAAACACCTACGATTAAGCCTCTTTTTAGAGTGAAAAGCAGTTCCACAATGTATTAATAAACATTATCCTCCAATAGTGTAATTAATCTTTTTCCTAATCACGTACTAATTTTTTATACTAATTGTTTAGATTTAATCGTGTAGAAAGTTTAGGTCAAATGTCCTTTACTTGTGTATTAAATTGACGGCTTCATCCAATTGTATCGTTATCCTAAAAAATGTAATAAAAATTAAAATTATTAGTAATTAATTAAGACACGAACCCACGACTCTGTATTTTATTTGTTCTGTGGACGCCACCAGTGACTGGGTCGTGATAATCTAAACTTTTTGCAATGTTCAATTAACCTTGAGAGATTCATGTACTTTATCCTAACAACGTAACAAATTAACTAACAATAGAATAATTTATGTCACTTATATTACCGTTTAGTGGTATACCTTTTAAGCCGAAATGATAGTATTTTATTAAATTAGGGGCAAGTGGAAATAGGGACCAAGGCGGTCCTAAGATCATCCAAATCCGGAAAACATACATGTAAAGATTTTTCGAGAACTCTCCGAATGTTTGGCATGAGTCTCTTTTATGCCTACTAAATGTTGATGTAATATATGATAGGCAAATCTCGACATGTTGCATTGACAGCACTCAACAAGTTTTCTCTATATGACTTATAAGATTGCTTTGGTATATGCCGATATCTGTTAACATGTGCATAACAAACCCCCCAAGTGAATAAACTGAATTTTTTTTTTGGCTCACTTTGCACTCTATTTATATATAAAAAACTTGTATTTAACACTAAGATGCCAAGGTTTAAACATTAAAATCTTCAACCTAAACATCTTGAATAATATCGAGGAAAGTGAGAGGTCTTAAATTGAATATGAAGGATGACAAGTTCGCAATCAATTTATTTCTCTATATTTCTTAGTGTAAATATATTGTTTTATATAAAAAAATTCGACAAAAAACAACCAAACAATAGCATCCGCAATATTATGCAATAGTATTTTACCACAATGACGGTAAGCAACCATGCATATATACATAATGCGAGTTTGATTCAAACCGATTCCCCTCTATATGACAATTAATTATTTAACTCACTAATGTTCTTACTCTACACTTTACTGATAAAATACAAAATATTATGATAATAAGAAGGTTTTTAAGCCAAAATGATCTATGAGATTGACATACCTCCTTACTTTGGTCTCTGACAATGAAAATCGATAGAAGTGGTCCATCAGTTTGTCCATTGTAAATCATTTTGGTCATTTCGTGAGAATCTGTCGATATCCTCGTTAAATTGTCACGTGAATGATCACATGACTACCTTTTTAAGTATTTTTGTCAAATCAATCACTCCACTTAACCAGAATATTGACAAATTTTTACAAAAAGACTAAACTAACACTACGGTCCGTAATTGAAACACCAATTATATTGGTTTTCATTGTCGGGGATTAAAATGAAGAGTTTTGCCTATGTGAGGGAACACTTGTCTAATGGAAATCCAAATAAACAAAAACAAATTAAATATTATTTTTAACTTTTTATAACGGGAAACAAATAGGAATATCCTTAGTTGCCAAAGAGATGCGATTTTTGCTACAGGACAGTTGCGGGACAAATATAACCTTCCGGATAGGTACGACCAATAATTAATTAACAAAAAAATAAAATGTTAAAATGTGGACCGAAAAATGAGCTGTACGTTAATAAATGACAGCTGGGTCTGCTAAGGTTCGCGACTTCGCGTTGCGGTTCCTCAAAAAAATACGAAAACCCTCAGCTCTGAGACGTCAAGTCGTTTTTACAAATTTTTTGTTTGTTGTTTTTATTTTAACTTTATATGTTTTTGAGATATTTTATTTGAACCCTACTTATGTATCTCTACACCCAACTTATAAATTTTCTTCACCAAACTTCCAGTTTTGCCCTTAATTAATAGCAGAGAAAATTTAGATTAGACCTAAAACCCGCGAACATAAAAAAAAAAGGTTCTTTATTCTTATCTCTACACTCCTTCCATACATTCCAGTGAACCTAGACCAAGAGCCGTTTACAATTCCCTGACGTTTTCGACAGCCACCATACCTCTCCACTGTGATCATAGAGTAAATCAAGCATGGGGATGGGAAGCATTTGTGCAAGAAGAGCTAGACCTTTTGCTAGTGCTAAATTTCACATATCAAACAACAAAGGAAGATTCATAAAGGCTAGGTATGAGGATGATAATGATTATATTGAACAGAACGAGAATATTTTGACTCCAGACAAGAAATTTTCTCCCCAAATACTCTTCGTTTAAGGTCCTTGAACAACAAGGGTGAGATAGAAGTTAAGCATATTCATGAACAAGAGTTGATTGAATCCCCAAAAACCGAAGGAAATTCAAGAAACAAAGGAAAAGGAAAAAAGGGTGAAAGGGAATGGTGGCCGTTGACAACGTCGGTGAAAGTGTAACCGGCGTCTGAGTTGAGTTTACATGAATACATGGATGAGTGTAGAGATAAAAATAGTGTTTTGTTGTTCATGGGTTTTGGGTTTTAATATAATTTTTTTTTTTACTTATTTAAGGGCAAATTTGAAAATGTGATAGAGAAACTTGATAAGTTGGGTGTAGAGATACAATAAACGGGTTTTAATAAAATTTTCCTATATTTTTTGCGTTTTTATGTTTGAAAAGCTTATCGACAAATCGAGGTTGGAAAGGATTTTTCAAAGAGTCGGGAAGCGGATCTCCAGTGGCGGATTTTGAAAAAATTAATTAAGGGAGTTTTAATGAAAAGTCTGCGATACTGTTTATTTTAATAAAATTTTATATTTTTACACTAAAAAGTTAAACCTGGTACTATTCACTTTACCTTTTATTTTGTCCTCATCGTTAAAACTCAAAGTTTTCAAGCATTTTTCATTAATTTTCCTATTAATTAAGGGTGCGTTTGTTACACCGGACTATCTCGAACTGGACTAACTTCAGGAACTAAGCTGGACTGGCTTAGACTAGACAAACTGGATTAACTTAGTGAAACGTTTGGTGCAGTATCGGACTAAGAAGCAGGATAAAAATTAATTTTCCTTTTTTTTTCCAAAAACAAAGAACTCTATCCGTCTCTCTATTTTCTTTGCTCAAACTATCTCTCCTACTTTTTCTCCATCTCTTCCATTTTCCTTTCCCTTCCAATTCCTTTTTCCTTTTCTTCTCGATCACAAATATACACAGTTCACATGCAAACCAATTTTCCATCAAACCAAACAAAACCCATCACCTGCCTCATCAATCCAACAAAATTCCCAAACTTTCCCACCCTAAAATTTGACAATTCCATTCAAATTAAACAAAAGTTAGAGCTGAAAAACTGAGGAAAGAAAGAAAGAGAGAGAGAGAGAGAGAGAGAAGGGGGAGGGAGAGTAAATGGATCACCAATGGCTTGAGGAGGAGCAGTAGCGTAAAGGAGAAGAGGAGGCTGTGGGCCGCCAAGGCCTGCACGAACTTCAACAATCTCTGCTAGTTCATCATCACCGTAAAACGATGTTGTTCGCTGCGAAAGTCAAGACTTCAGATTGTGAGAAATATCAAGATGAGGTTGTTGTTTCAGTATGCGCCATTGAAACGAAAGTGGCAAGAAATATTCTTTCTCTCATTCTTTTTTTTCGTCGTTTGAGTTGACCCAAATAGCAAAAAATCCCAAATCACCGATCCAGATACCAAAAGGGCGCTGGGTTTGCAGGACGATGGAGATCGGCGACAACCGTTTCTGGTTTGGTCACTAGAGAAGGGGGGTTGATGATGCTCATGTAGGTTCGTATGACGCTGCTGGCAGACGAGGGAGACGGGACTAGCAATCCCGTTGTTTTTGGGGGGCTTCGCTAAGACCTCCTAGTGAGGGATTTAGTTGAGGCGAGTCCTCCTTTGTCCCATTTAACTTAGTCTCGTCAGTGAACAAACACAGATTGCACTAACTTCTAACTTAAGCCAGTCCAGTGAGAGCTAAAGAAGGCAAACAAACACCCCCTAAAGGGTTACATGTAAGGGTTAATAAGTATTTTTTAGATATATAATAATCTTAAAACATAAAACGTAGTTTTACATTTATAATTGGGTTTTTTTTTTAATTTTATTTATTCAAGAAGATTGAAATTTAAAATAAACCTAGCGTTAGATTACATATTGATTATAATCTCCCATTAATTAAATATTTAAATTTATTAATATACAAATTTCAATCTAATTTTTTACCATAAAAAGAGTTTTTTAATTTATTAATTTTATTTAACATTTTTCAAACTTGAAAGACTCAATTAACGTACTTAAATGTTAGTACCGAAATGTATTATATTAAAATAATGTATTTAAATGTTAGTACCGAAATGTATGTACCGAAATATATGCACCAAAATGTATGTACTGAAATGTGTGTACCTAAATATATACATTGAAATCTATTATAATGAATTTGATGTAACTAAATGAAGAAGACAAAGTACATCAAAATATATTGTATAACAAAAATTAGTTTATCTAAATGTTTACAATAAAATAGGGTCAATCTTAGTTTACTACCATGAAATTTCGTGGTTTTCAACATTTGGTACATAAAGTTTTTTTTTTATCCCAGAGTCATATCTCAAGTCTTAATTTTGGAACAGTTTCGTACATCCGTTATGTTTTCCGTCAGAACCTCCGTTAACTGATGATGTGTTGCCTACATGGACAATGACTTGGCGCCACGTGTGAATTTGGACCCATAAATATTTAAAAAAATTAAAAATTAAATTAAAAAAAAACTTTTTTAGGCATCCTGCCCCCCCTTCCTCCTTTTCCCTCTTCCCTGTACCCACATCCCCGCTCCCTCCCTTCTCTCATTTGCACCTACCCCCACCCTAGCTATCAGTCCGCAAAACTATTTTTTTATTATGGGCCGCTCCTCACCCCCACAACCCCCTCCCTCCCTTCTCTCATTTCTCTCATCTGCACGCACATTCCCCGCACACCCACCTCTCCTATGCAGAAGGGTCTCGAAGCTGCGGCAGACCTTGCCGCTGCACAGATGGGTCAATGTTATCGAAAGTCAGCCGCCCCGTGTACGGTTGGGAAATGAGAGAGGGGAGAGAGAAGGGTTGTGGACAGTATGATGAAGTTGAAGTGAGTGGCAATGGATCCATTGGGTGGGATGATTAGATTGCTGGCATTTGGGGGTGGAGTAGTGGATTCTAACAAGGGAGGGGACGATTGTTAACTTAGGCGAGAAGGGAGGGCGGATGCGCTGGAGGCAAGAGCTGATCTGGGGCTTGGGCTGGTGGACGGGCGGCGGAGGGTTAGAGGAAAGGTCGTGGGCGGGATAGTCGGTGAGCTTCTGAGTGACGTCGTCGAAGTGGGAGAGAGACAGATGAAGAAAGGAAGAGGAAGGAAAATTTTAAATTTTAGTTTTTAAGGTTTTTTTTTTAATTTTTAATATTTAAGTGGGTCCAAATTGACACGTGGCTCCAAGTCATTGTCTATGTAGGCGCCACATCATTAGTTAACGGAGGTTATGATGGAAAACTTTATTAATGTACGAAACTGTCCCAAAATTAAGACTTGAGGTATGACTCTGGGATGAAAAAAAATTCATGTACCAAATGTTGAAAACCACGAAACTTCAGGGTAGTAAACTGAGATTAACCCAATAAAACATGTTTGTACCATACTTGACCAATCCCGAAACTACTAAGTATCGGTCAACGTTATACCATCAAGGACCCAGAAGAGTTTCCCTCCAACCAGGAGGCCAATCATAGCGCGACACGTGTCGACATCAGAAGCCAATCATAGCGCGACACGTGTCAACATCAGAAGCCAATCACAACACGACACGTGTCAATATCAGAATGAAACTAGAAACTCTCTTCTATAAATAGAGATCATTCTCTCACAATATTTCCTAATGTCATTTGTACTAAATCATTCACTAGTACTCACTAAATGAGAGCTTGAACCTATGTACTTGTGTAAACCCTTCACAATTAATGAGAACTCCTCTACTCCATGGACGTAGCCAATTTGGGTGAACCACGTACATCTTGTGTTTACTTCCCTGTCCCTATCCATTTACATACTTTTCCACACTAGTAACCAGAGCAATCTAGCAAAGGTCACAAACTTAACATTTTCTGTTGTACCAAAGTCCTCACTGAATTTGCGCATCAACATGATAGATATGGATTGAATGAAGCTTTTATTGATCTTATTGTTACAGATGTCTCATTTAGAGACAATTTTCATTTGTACGATTCTTGTGTTACTGATGCTAAGGGCCAAACAGAGACATGTTGAACGACGCACTTTGACTAACCGTTCACTTGTTAGACGAGAGATTAGTTTGTGTTATCTGTATGCTATTTGTTTCAAATTCAAGGCGTCGAACAATGAGGCCGAATATGAAGCCCTCCTAGCAGGCTTACGTTTGGCTAAACACCTTGAGGTTAAACGAATTGATATCTTCAGTGACTCCTAATTGGTGGTTAACCAGGTCACCAACAACTTTGACGCTAAGGATAGCTCCATGGCAGCATATCTGGTACAAACACAATTGTTGCTCAAGCACTTCCACTACCAGATCACCCTAATTCCTCGAGCGGCAAACAGTCATACAGATGCTTTGGCTCGCCTCGCCTCAGCGGAGGAAGACAAGATTGGGAGAAAAATTCAGGTCGAATTGTTGGCAGCACCAAGCACCATGGCTGCGGAAGTGTGTAACTTACAACAATGAGATAGTTGGATTACCCCGATTTATAGATTCCTGGCTCATGACACCATTACAAATGACAAAGTTCAAACTAAGCATATTCGATACAAGGTTACCCGTTACTTGATCATTAATGACTAACTCTACAAGCAGGGTTTTAACCTACCATACCTAAGATGCCTTACGCCCGCAGAGGCAGAAACTATCCTTCAGGAAATATATGAAGGAGTATGCGGAGATCATGCTGTATCTCGATCCCTATCACACAAGGCTTTTCACCAAGGATATTACTGGCCAACACTCCACCAAGTCGCCATCAGAATATCCCGCTCATGTGATAAGTGTCAACGCTACGCAACTATTCCTCACTCCCCTCCCGAGCCGCTCACTCCTATGATCAACCCTTGGCCCTTGGCCCAATGAGAACTTGATTTGATTGGCCCAATGCCTGCAGGGAAGGGCAATGTTCGCTATGCAATCGTTGTAGTTAACTACTTCACAAAGTGGGCCGAAGTAGAACCTTTGGCAACCATTACTGAGGCAAAAATAGAAGACTTCGTATGAAAGAACATCATTTGCCGATTCGGCAATCCCAATGCAATAGTCACTGACAACGGGCGACAGTTCGACAACAATAAGTTCGGGATGTTCTGCTCTAAGTTCAACATCAACTTATGTTTTGCCTCCCCAGCTCATCCTCAGTCTAATGGACAAGTTGAAGCCATCAACAAAATAATCAAGCGAACTTTGAAAACCAGCTTGGACAAGGTTAAAGGTTGTTGGCCAGAATTTGTACCCCAAGTTCTTTGGTCATACCGTACTTCGTATCGAACATCAACAGGAGAAACCTCATTCTCACTTGCCTTTGGTACAGAGGCAGTTGTCCCAATTGAGCTTGAGCAAGCAATGTTCCGAGTCCAGAACTATGTGCAAAGTGAAAATGACAAACAACTTACCCTCAACTTAGATCTAGTCGAGGAACACAGAAACCAGGCTCACTTGAGGAATGTCGCCTACAAGCAGCATATCTCCAACTACTATGACTCAAGGGTTAAACCTCGTTCTTTCAAAGTGGGGGACTGGGTATTGAAGAAAAGATTACTCTGCGACAGAGTCCCGAGTGAAGGAACACTTAGTCTAAATTGGGATGGACCGTTTGAAGTTGTTGGCATCAGTCGCCCTGGCTCCTACAAGCTTAGAAGCTCTGATGGCAAGACCTTTGGCCATCCATGGAACGCTGATCACTTAAAGTACTATTACAAGTAAAATCACATTGTACAAGTGTTAAGTTTCAGCCGTTCGACATCCTATGTAATGAAGACTATTTGGCATAAATTCAATAAAGAGGTGATTTAGACAACTCGATCCTAATCCTCTTACATTCCTAGCAGTGAAACACTCGGGTTCAAAGCTTCAACATGAATGCTTCCAACATGAAACAAAGTCTAAGTATATGTCAGCAAGACTATACAAATAAATAAACAGCTTCACAATATATTCGTTCAATCATATATTCCAACACATTCATACATAAGCCAACTGTGCTTTGAAATTGTTCAACATATTTGGTGTCATTCGACACTTTCTACAATGTGCCTAGACACCTTGTCCTTATTCTCACCAACCAGATGATGAAATGTACAACCCGTACCCTCATTCATGCCACCAACCAGGTGATGAAATGTACAACCCGTACTTTAATATCATTTGGCAACTTACCACTCATGCCACCAACCAGGTGAAGAAGGAACTCATCTTCATGCCACCAACCAGGTGATGAAAAGTACAATCCGTAATCTCCTTCATGCCACCAACCAGGTGATGAAATGTACAACCTATACTCTAATATCATTTGGCAACTTGCCACTCATGTCACCAACCAGGTGAAGAAGGAACTCATCTTCATGCCACCAACCAGGTGATAAAATGTACAACACATACCAACAAAAGCTTCATCAATGGAGGGCAATCATAATTCTCAAAAGTTTCACACACTCTTGATCAAGACAGTGTGAAGCAAAACCAATTTATGGTGCCAACAAGAGATTCATCAAAGGAGTTTAACCACAATTCTCAAAAGCTTCACACACTCTTGATCAAGACAGTGTGAAGCAAAACCAATTTATGGTGCCAACAAGAGCTTCATCAATAAAGGGCAACCACAATTCTCAAAAGCTTCACACACTCTTGATCAAGATAGTGTGAAGCAAAAACCAATTTATGGTGCCAACAAGAACTTCATCAATGGAGGGCAACCACAATTCTCAAAAGCTTCACACACTCTTGATCAAGACAGTATGAAGCAAAACCAATTTATGGTGCCAACAAGAGCTTCATCAAAGGAGGGTAATCACAATTCTCAAAAGCTTCACACACTCTTGATCAAGACAGTGTGAAGTAAAACCAATTTATGATGCCAACAAAAGCTTCATCAATGGAGGACAACTACAATTCTCAGACATTCGAAGCAAATTCAATTTATATGGTTCATCCATACCTTCGACTACTACAATGTATGGCTTGCATCACAATCTCTTGCTCAACAGTGTGGAAGCAAAATTTGTATATGTTGTCTCTCCCACATTTTCAAATTTCTAGTTTCCCAAAAAAAAAAGAAAAAGGAAATTCAACAAAACTTCATCAATGGAGGACAACTACAAATTCTCAAAAGCTTCACACTATCTTGATCAAGATAGTGTGAAGCAAAATCAATTCATGGTACCCAACAAAAGCTTCAACTCCAAAGCTTCACCTACAAAGCTTCAACTCCAAAGTTTCACCTACAAAGCTTCAACACAAAAGCTTCACCAACAAAAGCTTCATCAATGGAGGAAAACTACAAATTCTCAAAAGCTTCAGACTATCTTGATCAAGATAGTGTGAAGCAAAATCAATTCATGGTACCCAATAAAAGCTTCAACTCCAAAACTTCACCTACAAAGCTTCAACTCCAAAGCTTCACCTATAAAAACTTCACCCATAAAAGCTTCACCAACAAAAGCTTCAACTCCAAAGCTTCACCAACAAAAGTTTTATTAATGGAGGACAACTACAAGTTCTCAAAAGCTTCACACTATCTTGATCAAGATAGTGTGAAGCAAAATCAATTCTTGGAACCCAACAAAAGCTTCAACTCCAAAGCTTCACCTACAAAGCTTCAACTCCAAAGCTTCACCTACAAAAGCTTCAACACAAAAACTTCACCCACAAAAGCTTCAACTCCAAAGCTTCACCTACAAAAGCTTGACCCACAAAAGCTTGACCTACAAAAGCTTCACCCACAAAAGCTTGACCCACAAAAACTTCACCCACAAAAACTTCACCTACAAAAGCTTGACCCACAAAAGCTTCACTTACAAAAGCTTGACCCACAAAAGCTTAACCCACAAAAACTTCACCTACAAAAGCTTCACCCACAAAAACTTCACCACAAAAGCTTGACCCACAAAAGCTTAACCCACAAAAGCTTGACCTACAAAGCTTCAACACAAAAGCTTCACCTGCAAAAGCTTCACACTATCTTGATCAAGATAGTGTGAAGCAAAATCAATTCATGGTGCCCAAAAAAGCTTCAATCTCAAAGTTTCACCTACAAAGCTTCAACACCAAAACTTCACCTACAAAGCTTTAAAATATATATATATATATATATATTTTTTTTTTTTTTCTTTCGGAAATTCGAAAATTTGAAAAAAAAAATCGAAAAAAAAAATTACCTAGGCTTCATCTTCTTTGGGCCTAACAACTTTCATAACAAATATATATGAATCATAACAAATATATATGAATAATGAGTTTTGGGCTACCACTTAGAAAGGAAATGCCTCATTCGTCAACTCCCTCGACCAGAGACTTGGGGGACTCCTACCATATGCTACTGCACCTTGATACTCGAAAGTCTCACGACTACTCAGTGACTTGGATTTTTCAAGTCTCCAAACGAGAAGTTTTCCTCACTCGGGAAATTAAGGGAGCACTACCTCAACCTACATGCTTCACTCACAAAGCTTCAACATACAAGCTTCAACAAAAGGAAAAATTCAAAGAACTTAGTGAAGAAGGCCTTGGTGTATTTAACACAATACGTTGAAATGAAGTAAAGCTTGTTTATTGATATCTCCAATAAGTTATAAATATGTACATATACATGAATCAAAATAAACAAACAAGAGGGAGCCTTCACAAATGTTGCTCAGGAGAAGTCTCAGCAGTCGGTAGAGCCCCAGAAAGAGGAGGCACCAGATGGTGATTATTCAGAGCCTCAGTACTAGGCAGAACCCCAGAAAGAGGAGGCACCGAAGGTTGATCATTTGGAGCTTCATTACGTGGTATAGCCCAATAAGACGAAGGCAATAAATGCCTTTGGAACAAACCCACAAATCTCTGATGATCAAGTAAAATCTGACCATCAGATTCCTGCAGCTGGTCGAGCTTCCTCTTCATGTTTGTAGCATAGTCATGTGCGAGCCTGTGCAACTATTTATTCTCATGCTTGAGCCCTCTGATCTCATGTTTGAGACTTGTCACTTCAGCTGCCAATGATTCAACTTGGCGGGTTCGAGCAAATAGGCGTTGGGCCATATTAGATACAGAACCTGCACACTGAACACTGAGAGCCAGATAATCCTTAACAGCCAACTCATCAGACCATTTGAAAAGTAGTCTGTTATCTTTGGGAATGAGAAGGTTCTTGGCCACCACCGCAGCGGTCATATCATTCTTCATCACAGAGTCCCAACGGTAAGAGGACCAGTAGGGGATAAGAATGATGAGCGCCATATGTTGTCTTGAGAAGGCATGACTGCCTCTTCACCAAAGTTCAAGTCAAAACGACGGTCGGATAGGCCAGACATTCTCAGAAATGATGAAGCAGAAATGAGGTGCAATAAATATCTGAAGTAAGGGGAAAATTCCTACAAGCAATAACTCTCTGAATGTACTCCTTGCACACAATTGGTGCCCTTATAAAAGAAAGGGCAATAGGGTCGTTGGTTCAAAAATTGAAGAGGCACCACTTTCCGGATTCCAAAGAGGCACCACTTTCCGGATTTCGAAGAGGCACCACTTTCCACACGCAACATCAGCTCCTCGGGTACCACAAATGCCAAAGATCTTTGACAAAGTTTAGACACATAAATTTTGAAGATCTAGCTACCCTACTATTACCCATAAGGGTAAAGGAACAACACCACAGCTTGATAACTAGAAAGTCCCAATGTGTTTCAACCTCCGTGCTCCGTGGCAAGGCAGACTAGCAAAAATGTCCAACATTTACTCACATTCGAGAAAACAATCTCAACAGGATTACTTTCTCAAAAATCGAAGAGACACTGCTCTCCGAATCTCAAGAGTCAGACTCCTAACAGGATTGCTTTCTCAAAAATCGAAGAGGCACCGTTCTCTGAATCTCGAGAGCTAGATCCCCGACATGATTGCTTGTTCGAAAATCGAAGAGGCATCGCTCTCCGAACTTTGAGAGCCAGATTTCCTTGGATAAAGCTTGTCTGCAATCTTCACACGCAACATCAGCTTTCCAGATACCACAGACAGCTTTTTCAAAGCGCTCTGACAAAGTTAAAACATGTGAAGCTTGCAGCTCCCACTACATTGCTATGACCAATAAGGGTAAAGGAATAACATTATTACTTGCTCAAAAATCGAAAAGGTATCGCCATCCGAATCTCGAGAGCCAGATTCCCAACAGGATTACTTTCTCAAAAATCGAAGAGGCACCGCTCTCTGAATCTCAAGAGCCAAACTCCCAACATGATTGCTTTCTAAAAAATTGAAGAGGCACCGCTCTCCGAATCTCGAGAGCCAGATCTCTGACAGGATTGCTTGTTCGAAAACTGAAGATGCATCGCTCTCTGAACTTTGAAAGCCAGATTTCCTTGGATAAAGCTTGTCTGCAATCTTCACACGCAACATCAGCTTTCCAGATACCAGATACCACTTTTTCAAAGTGCTTTGACAAAGTTGAAACACGTGAAGCTTGCAGCTCTCACTACATTGTTACGACCAAGAAGGGTAAAGGAATATCACTACTACTTGTTGTTAGGGAGACTCATATATATGTCGACCTCCATCCTCCACAGCCAGGCAAACCTGCAAATAAAAAAAATGCTCAACTTTTCTTCACATCTGAGAGGGCACTCTCAGCAGAGTCTCTCGAAATATTCAGCTTCTTTTCCTCCCGATAATACCTCTGCACACAAGCCACACCAGAGTAATGGTATCCCATATTATCATGGTTAAAAGCAAGAGTATCCCATATCATGTTTTTTCCCTGTCTTTTCATTTGGCCTTGTTCTTACCTGCAAGACAATGAGAAAAAGAGCAATCAGTCAGCACTTGGAATCAAGCTTCCAGTCAGGAACTGACTGCCTGGAACCTCTTGCTTGATTACTTACCTGACATTGCTTTTAAGTACTCATCTTCAACATCTTATGTTTCTAGAGAAGATACCACATCTGTTTGAGGAACAGATGGGGCAAGTGAGAAGGATACAAGGAAACATGTGGAGACAAGTGTAACAGAACACGTGCCGATACATCCACTACTTTGTCAACAACAAAAGTATCCCATATCATTAGGGTTGAACGTACTCTAGATTTGATGGACTTGTTTTGACCCTTAAATTCTTGAGTCGGCCTTATACTCTGGAGGGAACCAGAAAACCCTCAGCCCAGTTCAAGAATAAGCTTGTGGAAAGTTACTTCTTCAAAAGCAAAAGTATCTCATATCATCTATTCTCCATTTTCTTCTCCTTATTCTTTGTGCTATTTACAACACAAGGAGAAGGAGAACAATCAACCGGAAGCCGAAATCGAACCTCCGATCCAGGTTGCTTGCTTGGAAGTCTGATTGCTTACCTTGTCTGTTACCTCCTTCGGCAAATCTCCTAGCTCGGCGACTTGGGGGACTCCTACTATAGGGTTTGTATCGCACTTAACCAAGCCCGAAACTACAAGTAAGCTTCAAGTGAAATTGATACATTACTTTGTGCATCTTCATCGGTTAAAGATACCACCCCTGGATGGAGGAAAAGTACTTCCAGAGAAGATGTCACATCTATATATGAGACAAATAAAGCAAGTAAAAATGATACCACACTTCGGTACTTAGAAGTTTCGTGATTACTCAATGGCTTGGATCTTGCAATTCCCCAACCGAGAAGCTTCCCTCACTCGGGAACTTAGGGGAGCACTGTTTGTACCATACTTGATCAATCCTGAAACTACTAAGCACCGGTCAACGTTATACCATCAAGGACCCATAAGAGTTTCCCTCCAACCAGGAGGCCAATCACATCGCGACACGTGTCGACATCAAAAGCCAATCATAGCGCGACACGTGTCAACATCAGAATCCAATCACAACACGACACGTGTCAATGTCAGAATGAAACTAGAAACTCTCTTCTATAAATAGAGATCATTTTCTCACAATATTTCGTAATGTCATTTGTACTAAATCATTCACTAGTACTCACTAAAGGAGAGCTTGAACCTATGTACTTGTGTAAACCCTTCACAATTAATGAGAACTCATCTACTCCGTTGACGTAGCCAATTTGAGTGAATCACGTACATCTTGTGTTTGCTTCCCTGTCCCTATCCATTTACATACTTATTCACACTAGTGACCGGAGCAATCTAGCAAATGTCACAAACTTAACATTTTCTGTTGTACCAAAGTCCTCACTGATTTTGTGCATCAACAAAATATATTAGGATAAATGAAATGAAAATGAAATTTATAATGAAATAAAATTAATACATTAAAATTTAAGAAGAAAAAGAGAAATAATTTTAAAAAAAATCAAAATATAATTAATAAATAAGGTTATTAATGTATCAAGTGTCACATCCCACCTCGAGCCCCCACTACATTCTGGGCTCGACTCCACCGTAACACGACATTATCCGCTTTGGGCCCCGACCACGCTCTCACGGTTTTGTTTTTAGGAACTCACACGAGAACTTCCTAGTAGATCACCCATCCTGGGATTGCTCTCGCGCGAACTCGCTTAACTTTAGAGTTCCGATGAAACCTGAAACCAAAAGTTCCCAAAATGTCTCATGCTAGGTAGAGATGAGAATATACATATAAGGCTTACATAATCCACTCCCCTGGGAGATGTTAGATGTTACATCAAAGGACTAAAATTAAATTTTGATCTTACTCATGGTTTTAATCTAAAAGTCATCTTTGCCAAGGATTAAAATGAAGTTTTCTATTCATAATTTATAGAATAAATAATAATACAAATTACAATTGTCCACAATGCGTTTTTCATATTTTGAAAACGCTGCATTATAATTTCATTTTCAATGGAAGAAAAAACATTGCTCTCAATATAAATTATCACGATATCACTCAACCATTGATCTCTCATTTGGTTACAATGAATTTTCACAATTTTCAAAGTGAAAAAGGCTCTTGCTGAAGCAATAGCAATCAGTATAATCAAAGTCCATATATTAGCAATACACATAATATACTCTATTCCTCCCCATTTTTTTTGCAAGACTACCGATTTCTTTCAATTAAGAAAATTAACTATTTAAAAGCATATTAAGAATATAATGCTTAAGTTGATTTTTTTTTTTTTAAAAAAATTTGAGAACGAGAACTCCTGTTTGAGGCATCAAACAATTGAAGGTCATGTATGAAAGGCAACTCTAACCTTCAAGGGATAACACTCAAGTCATCTATAGAGATCATCAGAATTTGTAGGTCAACTAAACCCACTTGCTTCATAATGGATCCGTCAATAAATATTTGATACATCAAATATCATAATATAAATAATTTAATATGAAAAAATATTTAACTATTTTTGTTATAATACTCTGTATGTCAAGCCGTTTTTTCGACATGCTTAAAAATTTATGTGACGCTGGGTCAGCTCGATAAAAGCCTGACTCGGCGAGCGTGACCCAATGCGCACCACTTTCATAGCTGGCATTTAGGATAAGGTTTAATGGGACACTTGAGCCACGCTTTTACCAAATCACCATAAACCTTTTCACTTTTTATCAATATTGCCCCTTTTATAGGGGTTTTTTTTTTCTTTTGTTTTTTTCCTTCAATTGATTGTATGTTTATTATTAAGAATAAGTATGCAAAGTATTGACATTTTATTCCCTTAATCTCTAATTCAGATGCTTAACAGGGAAGTTACCTAAGATGATATCTTGTATTGTTTTTTATTCGATATTAATACCTTAGTTTCTCAACTAGGGGAGGTGAAGTTTCTGTTTATTCAGTGCAGTGCAACATTGTTGCGCACGAGGTGACTTCACATGGTGCTTGCATGGTGGTTCTTTCTTATAGGATGCTCTTGACCCATAATTTGTTTTTAATATTCTCGCATAAGATGTAAACATTCCAATTAAAATTTAGTAAAGTCTATCCTTTAACAACAAAAAAACAAAAGAAATGATTATGTATCATTTTTTTATTTCAAGTAAACATCGTAACACGCGATATTTTGCATGCAATGAGATACAATAAATATTCATATAATAAGTAATTACATACTGCCGTTGAGATGCTAATCGCACTGACAATATTTGAATTATTGTCTTTCTAATATAATTAGTTTTATGTGATATATAAAACAATAAATGTTTTTTTTTTTTTATTTTTTTTTTTTAGCGTTTGCATTTAGAACATAGAAAAGGACTAATGCGCATGCGCTTGTATTTTTGTATAGGCAAACATATGGTACCGTTGAATAACATGAGCTAAAATTTAGAAACTTGTTTAAAATGATGATTTTGGAATGGGCACGCGTGTTAGATCACTTTTGATCTTGATAATATTTTTATGTCTTTGTACTCAGATTCATTTTGCTTTTTAATTACAAAAGTTTTTTACATGAAAAACAAGTAATGCAATGAATGATATAGACAGATAAGGACACCCGATCTTTATCTGTAATTGCACCACATCATCAAATTCTAGAGTCTTAAAAAGGCTAACAAATACTTCCATTTCAGGGTAATTTTGGAAAAGAAAATGTTCTAGAATATGGTTTCGGACGTCGCTTCACACAATTTTAACTACGTTTGGTAAAATTTCCCCCAAAAGCAATGGCATGCATGTAATTATACCCAAGACGAGGTGCTGTTGTTGTTCAAAATCAAAGTGGATAAAATCAAGCAGACAAGGATTTCCTCCAACTTTCCACCCCACTGCCCGAGTACGGATCCATCGACACGTGGAGCACTAAAAATGTCCCCAGCTGGGGGCCACCACAACGATCTTACCCCGCGCGGGACCCGCGGCCACCAACGCCACCACCATCCTTAGGCAGCCGTCCACGTCGGCCAACCTCCCCCGAACCGACAGGGAGCACACTCTCGTGACACGCGTATGTCACGTCATCTCTAAGTCAAACAAGTGGAAGTCTCCGTGGGCCCGGGTTTATCCAGACGCCGCGTTTCGTGGGGAGTTTAAAAGAACGGGGTTCGGCTTGGTGGGGCGGGAGCTTCTCTCCCAATACGAAACCACAATAGAAGCATTTTTGCTCACTGTCATTCAATGTAATGTATACTTACCATCCTAATTATCATCATTAGATACGTTTGAATTTTAAAATTCGTGTAATAAATAAACATAAATATTAAAATTAAAATTCATCTAAAAATGATAAATAAGATGATGAACAAAAATGCACTCAACCACAATGAACCGTGGGACCCACGGCCCAGGTCCACCTCCCCGACGTTGAATGATCCAGACGTGTCTTTCACGCTATTGGATTCCAAAACCCTTAAACAAATAATCTCCTTTTTCCTTTTTTTTTTATATGTTTTTTTATTTTATATATATATATATATATATATATATATATTTATAAATACTATTTTTTATACTTAAAAAATATATATATTTGTATTTTCTTGGCGTCGATGGTAGAGAGAAGTTGCGTCCAGGCTTTTTATTTTTTATTTTTTTAATTGTCTGTCGTGAGTTGTGAGATTGGTTTACCCACAACGGTTTTTCTATTTTCTTTAATTAATTTTTTTTGTGAAGTATTTAATGTGTATATGAAGCATGGTGTAAAATGTAATAATAACATTTCTCTCCCGACAGAGTGATTAACGATGGAAGTTAAGGTGATCCACCATGTTGAGGGACATGTTGAAACAAACGAGTTAAAAAGTCGGGGACGTTAGGAAATCCAACGGCTTTCCATTCCCCACCGTCCCTGCCGTTGAAAAGCAACGGGTGCGTTGCTGCAACAGGGCCACCATTGTTGGCCATTCTCCTTTCGTCGCTCGTGTATTACACACGCTTGATAGAAAAATAATAAAATAGTGGCTCACGTCAATCTATCGTTGGCACATGCACGAACTTGAGAAGTATGGGCTTTTGAGCGGAATGTTGGAGAGGGTTTTTTTGGGCTAAACGACAACGTTGTTGCCCTTACCCTTACCTTTAACATTATATATATTTAATTTTATCAATTTTTGATGTGTTGTATTCTTCAGAAACTTCTATACAGCTCTCCAAAAGAGCACAGACCCACCTGCAATTTCAAATGCTTTGGTTTTTAATTTGGCCCAACTGAAAGGAAATACCCTTAAAAAATAGTTTCCAAGGGCTTCTAGCCAACATCAGTAACTGGCACTTAAAAGTGCAATGTGAACAGGCCTGCTTATCAATGACCCACTTACTGGCCCAACACATGCGTCGTTGAGTGTCAGCAATTGCATACAACTATTTCTAATCACGTAACTAGCCATGAAATAAAGAGATGTAGACACGGTTGTGCAACAGATCTTGCAGTTGAAAATAACCACCTAAATTTAGCGTCTCGCATATCTAGATGTTGCCAAATTGACTAGAACAATATACTCTCCACTCTACATCCCAGTTCGAACCCCCTATTGTACTAGTTCAAATTAGATTAGAATCTCGCTCGAACAAAACAAAAGAGATTATAGTGTGGGAAATTTGGGTTATCTATATTATATATGACACTATTCTCGTTGTCCTGCTGAACAATTTCTTTATCTGAGACCCAAAAAAAAAAAAAGCACCAGTTCATCCTCTCACGTCACAAAACCAAAATGGAGGATGACTGAATTTCTGGATATCCTTTGCAACCTGTCGCGTTACAAGATGTACAATTTGCCCTATAAATTCGTCGTGTAATCTGAATCATACATGGTAAATCATCCCTACCTCCAGCGCAGACGCATGCGGTACACTGAGTGCATAACTGGATGTCCTGCTATTCCTTCTCAAGAATTCATATCCGTAGTTGATTGCAAACCTTCGCATGAAACTAGATCCTTTCTTTGCATTCGTGTATGTGTTCCCAACTATGTACACTATTCCAGCTTCCCGAGCTTCCATTAGCTCCTGCAGTTCCTCCCTTGTGCCCGTGTTGATCTTTGGACTCTCCGGAACAATGAATCTTACCTTCTTCCTTCGTTGAGCCACTGGCGGAGATCTTATTTCTATCTGCCCTGATGGGCTCATTTCCACGTTGATGTTCTCGCTCATCTGAATCCCATCTGCATGAGTGGAGCGTGTGCCAACGACCGTCATTTTATCATCTTCCTTGCCCGCATCTTCAGCTGCAACAGAGAATTCAGTGCTTCCTGAGCGTATGAACTCTGCTATGCTACACATAAGATCATTCTCAAACTCCATGTCATCTTTGTGAACATCGCGATATCCATATCTCACAATGCACCTATAGAGCCGATACTCTTTTGGGCCAATTTGACCCACCAGAAACCGTTCCTCGGGTCTAACATGGGGGACTGGGACGGATTTGATGCAGAGGAAAACTAGGACCTGGTGGAAGGCCGGAAGGTTGGTGACAAAGTGGGAGAAGATTGCTGGAATTCCGGATACAAGATCGGTGTGTATGAGGCCAATCCCACGGACTCGTACAATGCCAAGGCTGGGGCCAAGGCTAAGCAGCCAGTTAATGGAGACCTTGTTTTGGACTTCAAACTCATACTTTTTAATTGTGCCGTAGTGCCAAACGTACATGACGAAGAAAAAACAGAGAGCAAGAGCAACGGGAACCCAGGCTCCCTCAGGAAACTTTACAAGAGAAGCCGAGAAGTAAAGAGCTTCAATTGTGCCGAAAAAGACCACGAAGCCAATTGCAACAAAGACACTCTGCTGCCAGCATAGGACAATAACTAGGGACATTAAGCACGTGGTGACCAGCATCACCGAGATAACTGCAAAACCTGTTCGACATGAAGCTTTAGGTTAAGTAACTTCCACACGAAGGCATCAACACATAGGGATAGCGAAAAGTTAAAATCCAGCCGATAGATGCAGAAGTATTAGGGTTTAGGGTTTACTAATTTCTAAAATGGAATATCAAACATTAATGGTTTTTTCAAATTTGTAAACGATGCCATACCTGAAGCATTACCCATGCGCTTTGTGTCTCTAAAACCAATAGTAACAGCCAAACACAACACCATCAAGATCCAATTGATTTCCGGGATATAAACTTGACCATGGATTTTGGATGATGTATGGACTATTTTGACTCTTGGGAAGCAATCCAGGGCAGAACATTGCTTGATGATTGAGAAAGTTCCAGTGATGATAGCTTGGCTTCCTACTACGGCAGCAAGTACAGCTATTACCAGAACGGGCCATCTCAAATTTTCTGAGGAGTGGCGGGGTTTGCTAGATTAGCTAAGAAGTTGCATATTTTTCAAATCTAGAATCTTCCTGCTAAACAAATGAAGGTGTCTACCTGGTACAGATGGGTAAAATCCAATCTGAGAATTTTTCCCAACATTGTGATGTGAAGATATGTAGGCAGCTTGTCCCATATATGCTAGAACCAAAGCTGGATAAACCAAAGAGGTGAACGCAATCTGCAAAAATGTGAATATTTACCAGGAAAGTAATCGTTTTGCTAATTGTACCAGGCTGAATAAGTGCGGACTGTGTGCTAAAGTTTTACTACTGAAGTGCCGAACCACATTTATACAATCATTATCAGTACTGCCATATCAACTCTTTTCGGATAGTGTAACAAGCCGTGCAAAAATAATATACCTGAATGGACAATTGTGTAAAGTGTCCAAGATCAGCAAACATGGCTTCTGAACCTGGAAAAGTTAAGTTGTGCATTAGAGAAACAGGTAAACCACTTTGCTTCCGAGGAAATATATACGTGAGTCAATCCTATACATGCATACTTACCTGTTATACACAACATAATTCCGCCGAGGGACATCCAGCCCCCTTTCTGAGTTTTCCTTAAAAATTTGTACATATAGTATGGAGAAAGTGCTTTGTACACACTCGGATTGAAGTGAAGTATATTATAAACACCGATCGCACTGATGCATAGAAGCCATATCAGAACTATAGGAGCAAACAAGAACCCGACCCTGTGAGTTCCATAATGTTGAAGTGCAAACAGGCCAATCAAAATGATGCATGCAATTGGAACTTCTACATCTGCATAAAGATTATCAAAATTTCAGGAGGAAGTATAAGGCAAAGCATTGATCTTTATACACCAGAGTGAAATCAAACTGTCCACTCAATTACACAACGAGATTTATGGAGGCCGACAATTAAGGAAAAAAAAAACCTTATCGCGTTAAGGACCAACAATACCAGACAACTAAAGTATGGATAAGTCACAATTAACTTGAAGTACAAGGAAATTATGATTGGTAAAAGATGAAATGCACCGTGGAATTCCGGAAAGAGGAAAACAGCCGGTGTATTAAGGTGCAAAACTCGGTTATTCAATTTTACTCTTATGAATCCGACGAAACAAGTTGGAACAAACCGGACCAATTTACGGCTTCAAGTCCAAAAACTCCGAAGAAAAAAAGTTCACTAAATAAGCAATCTCTACTTGTATCGAAGCTCATAACAAACTGCTAAAGCTTCAAAAGTGATTGTGCTATAAAAAGTTCTCTTACATTTGTGATGCTTTTCGGACATGGAAAGCTCAAGCCCTGAAACCGCAGAAAAAACTGCAGCGATTTAAAGCAAAATTCCAGTTAGTCTGTAAATAAAAACACACAAAATTCCAACTTTCACTCCAAAAAACCCAAAAGCAATAAACTAAAAGGGAAACTGGCTAGAAATGATCAGAAGTCAAATCCTAATTGTAGAATTGATCAAAATTAAACATCGACGACATATCAATTGACGTTATAGCGATCAGATATCGATGACATACTGTAAAGCTGATCATTTTGGCCAATTTTCCAAATTAAAACCCAAAATTACCAGAAAGAGCCGGCGTGAGAACACCGTCACCAATCACCATGCAAGTTCCAATCAAAGCAAGAACAAGCAAAAATCTCTGCAGCACCTTGTGCCTCTCCAGAGTCGACTTCAACCTGGACCCGATGCTCGACTGCAGCGCCGTCCCGGCTCTTTCCTTGTTGTAATCGGAGAGCTCCTCGTCGGCAGACTGGCTGTTGGGCAGCGAGCTGACTCGGGCGTGTCGACACAGCAGCGAGTACAAGGCGAATGTTCCTCCTTCGCCATTGTCGTCTGCTTTGAGGACAATAAACACGTACTTGAGAAGGGGGATGAGGGTGAGAGTCCAGAATACGAAGGACAAGACGCCAAAGATTTCTTCGTTGGTCTCTGAGTGATCGATATCTTCAGCAAATGTGCTTTTGTAAACGTACAGAGGCGAAGTGCTCAAATCGCCATAGACGACGCCGAGGCTCTGGTAAGCCAGAGTCAGAATTGTCTTCCATGATTGTTTCTGCAACACAAGAAAACAGCAATTTGATCACAAAACTCAATTGGGTTTTCATCATTGCGAAGAAAAAGTATGAAATCAAAGCAAAATACTGCACCTTTATATGGTTTTGATAAACCCCAGTTTCCTGATCCATGGCGGGTGGACTCAGTGATCGAGCAGAGCCATGTTTTGCTTCAGATTGGGGAGAGAAAACGAAACCCATTTAGCAAAAACAGCCTCCCCAAGTTATATGCAGAGAAAAGTCACATTCTTTTGGTGTTCGTTAAATTGCAAAAAGATGAAATGGATTGTTTAACTTATTTACTCAGCGACTTTCTGAATCTCTGAAAAAGAAACCCACAAAAAAACAGAAGAAAAACTCAGCGGAAAAACAAAGTTTCTGCAGAAAACGCCTCCCCAGAAAAAATTTCTGAAAAACTGAAAACAAAAGGAGCGTTACAGGAACACGAAATTGGCTTGTAATAATCTGCAGGGCGAGAGAGAAAGATTGTTTCTTTTGATAAAATAATAGTTTACAGATATAAAAATTAAAGAGGGAAATGTAGACAGCAGGTGAACAACCAGAAAATGGAGAACAAAAACACGAAATGCCAAAAGACGGTGGTGCCTTCCTTCTACTCAGTAGTCACTTCTGTATAAAAAATATTAGAATATCTGGCTTTAAGCTTCTCTCTGAGAGCAGAGGGGAGAGAGAGAGAGAGAAAGAGAGAGAGAGAGATTTGTTTTGTGTTATTTGTTGTTGTATTGTAGTTGGTGGAATTTTTGCGTTGGGGCTTTTAAAGACCACTCGGTGGCTGTTGAGAATGAGAGAGTGGTGAAGTGAGTTTCTTCCGATTTCCAGCAGCCAAATTAGGAGTTGCGATGGAGGATTTTTTTTTCTTCCAAATCTAATGGTTTTTTTTTCTAAATTTTAGGTGGTTTGACTCAGAAATGGCACTGTGATTGCTATTGAATGTCTTTAAATTTTGATATTTGTGTCTATTTATTTTACAAATTTTACAAATTAAATTCATCTAACACATTAAATTCGTCACCAAAGTGCCAAATCAGGATATAGCCACGGGATCCAAAAATCCTCACCATCCCGTGCAAATATATACAAACACAGTAATATATGGAAAAGGGGTGAAGCTAAGGGGGAATGTGACTTTGCCTGAAGTCGCAGAACGCTTGGCCTCAAGGGAAAGTCGGCATGCCGGTCGTGGGAAGGAAAGCGGAGTAAGGAAATGGATTTGGCATCTATCTTTGGTTCGTCGTTTGTGGGTTTGAGTAGAGGGTGGGATGAGGATGGCATATGAGGAGGGGAGGTAGAGGGAAGAGATGGGGAGGATGGAAGTTGGGTTTGAAAAGAGACGACAAGGAAGATAGGAAATGTGGAAAACTAAGGAAATTAAGGCATAAAAAACCGACGATAAACGTCGGAGAAGTGGCGAAGAACGTTGGAAATAAATGTCACCGACTCTGAAACCGCCAGCCGACGGAGACGATTGAGGGCGGAGCAAGGAAGGGCGAGAGCATTTTAGAGAGAATGAGGGCTGGATGAGGCAAGAGGTAGGGAGAGGGGCAGAGTCGCATTTGGATATTCTTTTTTTCGGGTTATTTGCGAATATTTAGATATTCTTATTTAACTTTCTCAGTTCTCCCTTTTATTTTGTTGCATTGTTGCATGGTGATTATTTGATCAACTTTTAAAGATTATTTATGCAAAAGTTAACTAACTAAATGTGAAAGCCTTTAATTATCTAACTGTTATCTATGAAATAGATGAATCATGTTTATTTAAACATTGAAATTTTGACAAGGTTATTCAAACGATTGAGATTTATAATTTAACTGGTTTTTTGCATGATTAATCTTTAAAAAATGTGACTTAGAAATTAGAGAGTTTTTTTTTTTTTTTTTTATCACCAAACAACATTGCATGATAAAACAAAAAAAAGCTGAGAAAATGAAACGAGAAAGTTCATGTGAGAATTGTAAGCAAACCCCTTTCATAAATTAAACTTAACAATGACTGATATTGGTTAAGGTAGATAATCAAACTAATGTGCTCGCTACTTTGCTCTTTAAGTTTGAATGGATAAGAATTCTTTTTGTAGAAAAAGAACTATACGAACCAAATCTTTTAGAAGCTTTATGAGAATAAACAAAAATAAAGAAGAATAAATTCTTATTTTCCATTTCTGCGAAGAGCCAAATGTTTCAGTGTTTGTTAATTGTTAATATTTGGTGTGACCTTTGTGTGAATTCCAAGTTCAGAAGTTACTTCTGGTATATAATTTGTCTAGTTTTTGGCAGCCACCAAACATGAATCTTGACTTTCTTGATATTTTTAGTTGAAAATATTTTTAGTTCGCTCATAATTTTGGAGTATTATTCATATCTAATTCTCATATAATTTAAATCTGGACCCGATTATTTTTGGTGGTGGGTTCAGAAAGCTAAAGCTCAATAACAAATTGGCAATGTTATTTTATTTAAAATGGTATTTGAAAGTGGTATAACTCCTCACTTTCACTTTCGTTTGACAAATAAAAATCTATAGAAACGGTCTTGACTTTGTCCATTGTAAATCATTTTGGTCATTTCGTGAAAATCTGTCAATGTCTTTATTAAATTGTCACGTAAATGATCATGTGACCATCTTTTGTATTTTTGTCAAACAAACTCCTCCACTTAACGAGGATATTGACAGACTTTTCATAAAAATACCAAAACAATTTACGGTGGACTAACTCAAAGACTAATTTTATCAATTTTTATTATCAGATACCAAAATAAAGAATGAATCTCAAAGACCATCTTAGTTAAAAACCAAATAAATATCGATAAATAATACAAAGAGCAGGCAACTTTTGAGGCTTTGGTAGTGTGATTATTTGAAAAGCCAACAAATTTAAAGTTGGATTTTGACTAAAAATCAACACGTACGTGGAGTGTTTGATAGGCTATCACCAGTAATAAGCAAGGCAAAGTGTGTGATAGGGTTCATTGAAACCAAACAAGAAAAACCCTACCATTCGGAATCTTAGACAGAATAATTCTGCATCCATTTGAGAAGGTGTTTTAAATGTCTTTCCCTTCCCACCACAAAAACAATATTTATACTACGATTGACTAACTTGTTAATAAAAATCAAATAAATATAAGGGGTTGCTATCCTATCACTAATATTATTAGTTGCAACAACTTTGTTGGAACTTTATGGCTTATTTCCCCAAGTGGCTTTTTAAGGGTAGCTCTGAAAAAGTGCTTTCAACAAATCTGAGTGTTAAACTTTTGTATAAAATTTTGATGTGAATATGTTAAGTGACTAAGGAAAATAATACAAGGTAAAGATTATAATTTTGTAAAATATGCAGAAGTATACTTGTCATTTTAAAATTTCATTAAATAGACATTGTTCACTATGCTTTGAAAAAAACATATAGTAGACCTTATTTATGCTTTTCTATGCTTCTCCATTGTCAACGACAACTTTTAAAAAAAAAAAGTAATTTTTTTTTATCTTATCAAACATATTTAATGTTCCAAATTTTTTTAATAACATGTTTTTTTTTAAAGAACCACACACCCAAACCAACCCTAATATGATATCCTTGATGTCTAGAAATAAAATTAATTAACCCAGGATAGGAAATAATATGATACACTTTGTCTTGATAGGACTACAATAATCGAGAGGGTTCCCTTGACATCCACATATCCAAATGTACAGCTAGACTTTCCATACAAATTATTATTTTTTTCGTCAAAAGATAAATTTTGTTAGATTAGATATTAGATTAACAAACCATAGAATTCGAATCCACGCCACCATGTAAGGGCTCAATTTATTTCCATACAAAATTTAATCCTTATTAAAGCACGAAGTTTACTAATCAATTACCATTCCTTATATATAAGCACGATTATAAACGGTTGATTGACGAAAATGTAATTTCATTTTATACGGTATATAGTCGTATACAGACGTACATCATTAGTGGATTGTCAATAGCACATTTTCTTAAGAAAAATAGTTTGTAACTAGTGTTTACCAATAACCCTAAACTAAGTGAACAAATAGGGTTCTTATTCTGTTCCAAAAAAAAAAAAATAGGGTTCTTCTTCTTGCTTTTATCACCCTTTTTGGCTGTTTTGAACTTTTGAAGGATGGTTGGTGACGATGAATTATATTGGATTTTTAGTTGGGTAATGCTAAGGATATTATTCATAAAATTATATTTTTATATATGAAGTCGTTTTTGATGATCAAATTATCACGTGTCATTTTCTATTACTGACACATCATACGGTATATAAATTTAATTTAAAAAGTTAATTTATTTAGCATTACTTTTTGTAGTCAATTAATCATCAAGCTAACTATGCCTTCTAGATTATGCACACTATTATTAGAAAGAGGATCCTCTCCGGATCCACTTTGTGGGGATTCTAGGGTTCCCCACATCCTAGCCGTTCATTGTACATCGTGCGGACAGTTTTAGTCAGATACTATTTGTGTTTAATTTTAAATAAAAAAAATCAAATAATTTATGATCGCACGATATACGATAAATGATTAATATGTGAAGATTTATAGAATTCCACAAAGTAAAATTCGAATCGGATCCAAATTCCTATTATTATTCAACCGAGTAAATTCTTACATTCTTCTTTTTACTTTTTGCAAACTGACCGTACCTGGTAAGTTTGTCCCTTGATTTATTAATGATATTAAACAGTTGAAAAGAAAGAAAGAACTGCAAAAGGTCAAAAGAAGATTGCAAAATCACTCTGCTTCTTCGGAGTTGAAACAATGTAAGCACTGGCTATGAGAGTTAGTCTTGAACTGGTGTTTAATTAAGATTAATATTGAGAGTGATGTGCTTCAGATTGTTTTGGTAGTGTTGGAGTTTTCGATGAACTTGTCTTCCATGGGACCCATCATCAAAGATACCAAATTCTTGCTGTCTCTGGTCACTGAAGCTTCGGTTGCCCATATTTGCCGTCAAGCAAACTCGGTAACCCATATCATTAGTGATCTTCTTGTTAAGGATGTTTCTTTATCTTGTACCAATTAGCCTGACTGACTTTATGAAATATATGCCGTCCTGTCCCAAAAAAAAAAATGAAAAAAAAAAAAAAAACAATGTATTTCTTAATGGACGTACACGTTCAATTCATGCAGCACAACAGCTCGGTTTTACCTAACTCTTTGCCCTTCTAAGAAAACAAAGAAACTTCTAGGATGCATGAATTAAACACGTGTCGTACTCCTGTCGGCTCAACACAACAGCACGTGTCCCTCATGCATGGCTGGAATTTGGAGAATGCATGCATGGCTCTCGTTTTTTTTATTTTATCAAATTAACGTGAGGGATGCAAACAGAAACACATTTTCTACTGTTGTTAGCGCATTCGCTAAGACATATATGATGAAGCAGCCATAAAGGTAGAAGGATTTATTTGGAACTTCAGCGTAAAAAATCATTTCATGCACTGAATTTCGTACAATAAATAGTCGGGTAAATTACATAGTAGTTATTCAAGTTTGATGTCTATTATAACCTTATACAACATTTTAAAAACATTTCACTTTCATACTTCACGTACTATTTTATTTCAAAATAATACATCCGTTTCATTTTCTATCAATTGATCCGTTAAGCGCTGACGTGGCAGCCACATTTGTGTCATGTGGCAAAAAAAAAAAAACTTAGAAAACCCATATCCCATCACCCCACCCCCCTTGCGCCGCCCGCCGAAACCCCATCCCCTTCATCATCTTCCCCATCCGTCATCCCTCTCTGTTACCCAAATCCAAAACCACTCCTACCCATCCTCCACATCCTCCTCCGCACCCATCCTCCACCTCCTCCGCGCACCCATCTTCCCATCCCCCCTCCCCACCCGAGCCTAATCTGCAACCCAAAAAAAAAATAAAAAAACCCAACTACATCTTCCCTAACCCCCCTTTCCTGCAACCCACCCCTTTCTTCTCCCTCCCATCTTCCCCAAACCCAATGTGCACCCATCCTCCACCTCCTCCTCCTCCTCCTCCGCACCCACTACCTGCAACCTAGAAAAGAAAAGAAAAAAAAAAAAACCCATCTCCCTTTCCTTGCAACCCATATCTTGTCTTCCCCAATGGGTGTGGATTTAAGGAGTGGGGTGTGTAGAGGAGGGAAGATGGTGGGTGCGGAGGGTAGGTGCGCGGGTGGGTGCGGAGGAGGACGTGGAGGGTGGGTGCGGTGGGTTTGTGGTAGATGGGAGGGGGAAGAAAGGGGTGGGTTGCAAGGAAGGGGGGTCAGGGAAGATGAAGACGGGGGGTTTTTTTTTTTTTTTTTTTTCTTCTTCTTCTTCTTCTTCTAGGTTGTAGGTTGGGTGGGGGAGGGAAGACAAAGTGGGGGTTGCAGGGAGGTGTGTTTTAGCTTTTTTTTAATTTTTTTTATTTTGTTAGAAGATTTAGGTTTTTTTTTTTTAAAAAAAAAAAAAATTTGCCACGTGGCACAAATGTGGCAACCCAGATCTTGTCTTCCCCAATGGGTGTGGATTTAAGGAGTGGGGTGTGTAGAGGAGGGAAGAGGGTGGGTGCGGAGGGTAGGTGCGCGGATGGGTGTGAGGGTGGGTGCGGAGGAGGACGTGGAGGATGGGTGCGGTGGGTTTGGGGAAGATGGGAGGAGGAAGAAAGGGGTGGGTTGCAAGGAAGGGGGGTCGGGGAAGATGAAGATGGGTTTTTTTTTTCTTTTCTTCTTATTTTGGGTTGCATGTTGGGTGGGGGAGGGAGGGAGGAAGACAAAGCGGGGGTTGCGGGGAGGTGTGTTTCAGCTTTTTTTTATATTTTTTTAAATTTATTTAGAAGATTTAGGTTTTAAAAAAATTAAAATTTTGTTTTTTTTGCCACGTGGCACACATTTGGCAGCCACGTTAGCGCTTAACGGATCAATGGATGGAAAATGTAACGGATGTATTATTTTGAAATAAAATAGTACGTGATGTATGAAAGTGAATGTTTTAAAGATGTTGTATGAGGTTGTAATAGACCTCAAACATGAGGGACTACTATATAATTTACCCTAAATAGTCCTTTCTGGTTTTAGGGTTAGGGTTTAGGCTAATATTTTGAGGTGTATGGTGGTGCAAATTGCACGTACATATGAAATAGACGAAACAATTGTACTTTGTACATACAGAGAAGCGACTGAGATGTTTACCAATATTTTGCATGATTTTATTTAATTATTTTTTTTTCATTTTGTTGCCTTGTAGGAAAAGGATTTTTGTCGGATCCTTTTCCTGCGGATCCTAAGAATCCCGTAATTATGGTCATTCATTGTACATCGTGCAGTCATAAATCATTAGGTACTATTTATATTTAATTTTAAATTTTGAAATAATTTCTTACCGTACGATGTACAATGAACGGTCACGATTATGGGATCCCTAGAATCCTGAGGAAGGTAATCTGTGTCAAATCAAAGTTGTATACATTTTACATCAATGGCTCGAATTTTTGGTAATTTAGGGCTAAAGATTTTACTGGTTCAATCAAACTATCCAAATACTCGTATTTTGACAAAAATTAAAATTTATAAATTAGCATGTACTAATTAATTCTCCTTTTTGAATTCGTAAAATATAAATTTTGAATTTCCACATAAAAAGGACTTGGAATTTGGGACCTCCTTCCCAAGCTTAAATTCTATGTAAATATATATGTGTTATCTTCAAATTTCTATGAGTGAGAGTTTAAAAATAAAAATTTCCATCTTTTAGGTCAACCAAACAAGAAAATCCATAAATTCTAGAAAATAAAATTTCGTCATTTTGAAATTTTTTGGGGCTTTTAGATCCAGGTCCAAAAAACATAGAGTGTTTTTAGGAGTGACTCCAGTTATCTAATTATATGTTTTTATTTCTTTTATACTCCTTTTATATTTCCTAAAAATAATAAAAATCTTTTAATATTATGCATTTTTCAACTCCCAAATATCTAATTAATATCTTATAAACAAAAAAAAAAATTAATATACTAACATAAATCTATCTGCAAAACATTTTACCCTAACTCAAGTAACAAATATATGAATGTATATTATACCTGTAAGTGAGATATGAAACTTAACTAAAAGGTAGAAAAAAAAAACATAATATACCTATAGGTAGATAAATACAATTAACATAGTGAGATAAGACACATTAATCTGTGACAGGTTGACTATGAAAAAGAATCTGTCATATAGGTAGATAAATACAATTAACATGTGATATAGGTTGATTATAAAAATTAAAAAAAAAATCTATAAATGGGTTAAAGCAGGAGGAAGAACAAGAAATAACAAACAAAAATATACAAAAAAAAATAATCAAAGAGATAATTAGGAAGAAATTTGATTTTTACAATAAGTTTTTTCTTTTAAGAGATAATTATTGATAATTAAATAATTAAATTTAAAGAATTGAACTTATTTTAATAAATTGGACCATTCCTACTATTGGCTCAAAAAATTGGAGTTATATCAAGTTTCCCCAAATTTTTTAGTAATTTTAAATTTCCTTATCCAACCACAGCGTGCATCAAAATAACTTGAAAATTAGTAAAAACTTGGTTTTTGGCATGAAAAAAATTGTTTTCTCTCGTTTGGCAACCTCTATCGTGGAAAACGCCAAATTCTACGTGAAAAAATCGCGAATACACCTAAGCGGGAATTTCAGTGCGCAGAGAGATACTCCAAATTTCTGGTATGAGTTACGCTGCTCTTGCGTTGTTCACCTATTCTTGTAATCTGAACCAAAAGTTTTGCGATCTGCTCTTGTGTCGCTCTTCTTGATGTCGTGTAGATTTCCAGGTCAGTGGCTTATCTTCCTTTTCCCTTCTGATTGGTGTCTGTTGCTGGATTATTCTTTGTTCCCTGACTTTGAAGCGTCTCTCTGCGCGCCAAATTTTTCTCTTAGGTTGGATTTTGAAATAACGCCTCTATCGGTGGAAATTAAAGTTGGAAATCTCCGTGCTCAAGTTCCACTATTTTTTCTGCGCAAAATTTGGCGTTTTCCACGATAGAGGTTGCCAAATTAACGAGGGAAAACAATTTTTCCTTGCTGAAATACCGAGTTTTTATTAATTTCCGAGTTATTTTGACGCATCCAAACACAGTGTAACTGAAAACTCATTTTTATATGCAAGTTATGAGAGTTGTGTATTTGTTCTATCGTACCTAATCGGTTATCCAAATTACTTTATTAGGTAACAATTTATAATAGTTTATGTCAAGGAATTTTGAAGTTAGGTTCGAGTTTGCATGCATGGGAGGAGAGAGGCATTAAAAAAATGAGGGTCGGTATCAAAACCAGAATTCAAGCTATGCAGCACATATGCATGAATCAAATTAATTAAATGATTACAATTCAGCATGGGGGATTAGGTAGCTAGATTTAACCTGCACCAAGAGCATGTGTATATAATAAATTAAGTAACATAATTTTGTATAATCACAACGATGTTAGGTCAAGAAGCACCGGATCACACAAATTAATTAATTAGTAGTTGTTTAATTAACTAGTTCCAGCTCTTATAAACCATAGGGTTTGTAAATGTTTGTGGTCCATGGATAGCGATGGATCTAGTAGCCTGTTGGCTCTCAAATAAATTACCTATTAGGATTAGTCATGATTTAATCTCATTTAATTGTATTGGGATCATTGTTTAAATATAAATATAGCAGGAAATATCAGTATGCAAATTTATGAAAATATCGATATCAGTTGCCTTTGACGAAAATACTCAAAAAAATTCAAAAGTTCGAAATCTGCAATGCGTTCGAAAATTGAAATAATAGTATACGAAAAATATTTTCGCTATCAATGAAGGTAATATAATATATTTTCTAAGAATTGATTGGGTTACGAATAAAAAACCTCTCATTACTTGAGCAAGTAAAATACTATCCCAGGCCTGCTTGACTGTGAGATCTATTGGTCGAACAGAGATGAAAGTCGACCATAGTGATCCGGGAGTCTTGTGTGGAAGGGCTCTCGCTCGATGGTTATCTAGCAAAATTTTTGTAGTGAGTCAATAGACATTGTCGATATTCATCAATTTTCCAATATCTCACCGATACACGATGAAGTTTATATTTCACCCCCCCCCCTCCAACTATTCTTGATTTCAGATATTTTGACATAAATATCGACAATTTCGTAGGTATTTTAAACCGTGATTGGGATCCAATAGATAAGAACTGTCAGCATTAGTCTGTGCAGCCAGTAATTGTTTATTATAGAAGGAAATGCAATACAATCCTTCATCACATGTAGATGACTTTAGGTCGTTGGTGCACTCGTCTGAGTCACGACTCAAGAAGAAACCTAAAGATCAATGGTTCTCAATCATTCACACATAAAACTTGCATCCATCAACGATGTGGTCTTAGCAAAGCTCACTCGTTGAAAATTTGATTAAAAACTATATGATTGGTTTATGGTTGGACTCTAATGGCCCTTCAAAGCTTAACAGGACCGTTTACACCCCTTGATTATCGAAATAATGCTGGATTAAAATGCCCTTAATTATTCAATTATTCTGAGACACATGGGTCACTTAATTATCTTAATTATCAACTAACATCTGACTTTTCACTATTTAGAAGAAGTTTTCAGCTTCCACGGATTTCAGTCCAGAAAAATTAGTTTTCATGAATTTCTTATGAAAATTCAACGAACAAAAAGCAATTTTTAAGTATCTAAACTCTCAAGCGTGCTTTGTTTCCTCACGTTTTAGGAGTCATGACACGTGGTGGATCTAGCGGTTGACTGGGAACGAGTCTGAGAGTTTCCCAATCTAATTGATGATGCAAAGTGCAAACCCTACTCATCCTCCTCTCTTATCCATTCTTTTTTAAAGTATAATCCAACTTCCCCCACACGCAAACTCCACTAAGAGTCCTTGTTGTTCAGGGTGCCTTTAGAATGGCTAAAAGCGATTATGATAACAAATAGATTGATATGAGTGTGATTTCAAATTACAAGGTATGAATGAGATTGCTTTTAGAAGAACTAAACGTGTTTTTCGACGCTCAAAAACGCTTATGACTGTGTTTGACAATTTTTTTAAAAAGTGATTGTAGAAGTGTTTTCGAGAGAATCACATGAATGCTATTTCATGAAGCACTTCATAAAACACTTGAAGCGACCCCAAACACGTAGTCTTATACATAGTGCTCTTTTGAAAGGTGACCTTTCTAAAGCGTTTTTAACAAAATTCTTATAAACATAAATGCTTTCTACAAGGGAATAGGATCATCTCCGGATCCTCTTTGTGGGGATCCAGAGGATCCTTCAATTGTGTCCTTTAATCGTACATCGTTAGGCCAGTTTTCGTTCGGTACTATTTATATTCAATTTTAAATTAAAATTTTAAAATAATTTCTAATCGCACGATATACGATGAGCGGACACGATTAATTAATCATCCGGATCCCACAAAGAGGATCCGGAGAGGATCCTATTCCTTCTATAAGAACCCTCAAGCACGCACTTGCATGAGTTGGCCTTCTTATTAAAACGCACTGCGTGAGAAATGTGGCTTGATTATATTTGTACATAAAAATATTCTTTAGGGTTTATTCTAAATGTCGATACTTTTCCACCAATAAAAATAGGTTGCCACTTTTGCCTAAAGCCCGACAAGAAAAATTGACCCAACAGAGCTTCTTGTACGCAAGAACAACTTTGGTTGGTGTTGAAAAATGGACCAAAACAAAGACAGGGAAACACAAAGAGACCAATAGAAGAACTCACATTGAACTGGCCCGTTAAGGAGGCGGTATCGCAAACAAATCACGAGATACCACATATGGTATGATCAGTCGGTTTGAGATACCATCACCAGAGCGTCTTAGTTGCATGTTTCTCTGAAGGATGGGGAAATTTATGATGCAATAATTGTCTTACAGTGTCTCACATAGAGGTTGCAATAAGCAGCAGATAAATATCCATAAAATGAGATAAATTCTGCAAGTAAAAATAAATAAATCAGACCATGTAAGTCATACCGACTTGCATGATGTTCATGTGAGGCACACTCATATTTGCAGGACCTGCTCTGCAGTTCCTCCTCATGAATGCATAGAAGTAGTTTATGACTAGCTTCTTGAAGAAAAACGAGTTCTTCTTTGCCCTCACATCTCCGTGCGCTAGCAAATACGTAAATCCTGAATCCATTGCTTCTCGCAGTGCTGAGAGCTCATACTCCAGACCGGGGTCTTCATTCGATGACATCACACTAGACGGCAACGTTTCAGCAACAGCAGTTTCTTCTGAGGTTGAAGCTCCTCCTACCTCCAGTGATCTTCCATTGTACATCAATGGAATCCTGAGTTCCTCAATCTCATCACCTCCTGGGACTCCCAAATCCCTTGACCTGGGAGAATCATTGTCGAAGTCTGAGTCATTTAAATTGCTCTCCAAGGCAATATCTTGAGCTTCCTTCCTCAGAAACTTCTCCAGGCTTTCAACTAGAAGTTGTTCAAATGAATGGTGATCTTCCTTCCGGATATCTTTGTAACCGTATCGGGCTACACAGCGGAACATATGGTAGTCTTTTGGGCAAACTCTTCGAAACAGAAACCTTTCTTCCTGAGGAACCACTGGGACAGGGACATACTTAATGCAGACGAAAACTATAGTGGAGTGGATAGCTGGAAGACTTAGAAGGAACTGCACAAAAATGGATGGGATGCCTTGGACAAGCTCACTGTACAGCAATCCAATTCCTGGGACTCTAACAGTCCCTAGTGTGGAGCCAAGATCAGTCATGGAGTCCATGGATATCTTCTCCCTTACCTCGCTTCGGTACTTCAGCACACTCCCATAGTTCCAAGTGTACATCACACAGAGGAAGCAAGAGGCGAAAGCAAGAGGCAGCCAGCCACCCTCTTTGATTTTTGATAAAACCGCACACAAGTAGACAAACTCTATCGATCCAAATACAAGTGGAAAACACAAAGCTAGAAACAAGTTGGTTTGCCAAATGAGAAGCATTACAAGTGTCACCAAGGTTGTGCTCACCATCATGACACCAACTTCAGCTATTCCTGCGTGAATAGATATAATTGGATTAGCAAAATTATCATTACACATTAATAGTTGGTACATCTTGACTCCTGTCCGACTAATAAAACTCATATATATTGTTGTGAGGAATATAAACTCAATATTCCTGCCTAGTGGCATTTAAAATTGTAACATATAGAATTTCATGTGATAACATTAGAATATGAATGTTGAACCAACTTCATTTCAAATATACAAATATCTTTGGCTTTGGACAAAATTCTTATAGGAAGGAGAGGAAAAGGATAATTCACCATATGCATTGGCAATCTCTGTGGTGCTTCGAAAGATGGAAACCACAACTATGCACATGATCATTAAAAACCAATTGATAATAGGGATATAAATTTGGCCCATTCGCCTCTTTGAGGTGTGAACTATCTTTAGCCTTGGGAAGCATCCAAGAGCCATTGATTGCTTAACACATGAAAATGTAGCAGATATCATCGCTTGGCTGGCAATCATCGCAGCAAGGGTAGCTACCACAAAGACTGGCCAGAAAAGACTATCTGTTTGTTCACAAGATTGGGGAACCATAAGTGTCAAACTGAGGAACCAAATACAGAGAGATGCCCCTTTACGAGACAGTTAGAGTGGAGTTGAAAAGAATGGTAGCCAAGATGTTGGAAAGTGTCACCTGGCACAGAATCATAGAATATTCTAGCCGAGGAATCAGGGTGTTTCATCAGATAAGCAGCTTGGCCCATGTAAGCTAAGAGAAGGCAGGGGAACACCACAAAACTGAAGGCAACCTGCACAAGATGTATAGATTATACGATGCTCTTCGATAAATAAAATGTATGAAGCTATTTCAAGGGAGAGAAAGGGTATGCATTGGCCAACCTGAATGGCTCGCACAGAGAAATGTCCTAGATCAGCAAACATAGCTTCGGCTCCTGAAACAGCATAACCACTAATGCATTTGGGAAGTTTCTTTACTATAAATCCATAGGAGAAATTGAAAAGGGAAAAACAAATGGCTCTCATTAGAAACCTAACGGGAGTTAAAGGTGAGATATACCTGTAATGCACAAAACACAACCACCAAGAGCGAACCATGCTTCCTTATTGTTCTTCTTGAAGAAAAAATAAATATAAGCAGGATTGAATGCCCTCAGGACTGTAACGTCATACTTCACTAAATTGTAGATTCCAATAGATGCCAGGCTGAAGAACCACAAAGCAAGTATTGGAGAAAACATGACACCCACTTTTCCAGTCCCAAACCGCTGTATGCTGAACAACACTAGGAGAATTACAATCGAAACAACAACCACAGCATCTGCAATTAAAATCAATCAGATAATGGGCCATACTGTCCGCAACTTATAAGTTATACTTGTGTTTCCCCTTTCAATTCTATCCCAGGTAAAAAAAATAGTTAAGTAAACAAATGAACCACAGATTCTCTGTCAGACTAAGAAAAAGATACTCACTTGTACCAAAACCTGGCAATTCACCTTGCAGGCCACTCACAGCAGACATCACTAAGACAACCAAAAAGAAGAAAATACATCAGTATACTCTCCTACACAGATACAATGGAAAACATTCGTATAATGTATGAAAATGATTGTGCACAATTTTGCAGTTTCAGCCAGGTTTAACAAAAGTCCTACTTCCTAATTGTGGTTTCCTGTCTAAGGAAGAGGAACTTGAAAACGATGCAAGAACAATCTGTGGCTGTTATTGGTAATGTGATTTCATGTCAGTAGCTGCAGCTTAAACATATTTTGTTGGCTGAGTATATGATATCAAGAATTTTCCACCTCAAGCTCAGTCAAGTAATGTACCTGATATAGCTGGGGTTAGAATACCATCTCCTATAACCATCGAAGTTCCCATCAAAACGAACAACAAGAGGATAGTTTTCAAGAATGGTCTCCTTTCTAAAGAGTCTTTTATACGCAAAGCCCTTTTCAACTCTGGAGTGGGCAATTTGAGCCTATAACTTGAGATGTATTCATCAGCTGGCTGACGATTTGGCAGCAGATTAACATTTGCATATCTGCATATCAGTGAGTACAATGCAAATGTTCCTCCTACAATTGGAAACATAAATATTGTACAGGTTAACAAGTACTCACATGACCATATACTACCAAGCAACTAAGGACAAAATAATTGTGACACGAAAAAGCGCCTACCTTCTCCATTATCATTGGCTTTGAGAACTACGAAAACATATTTTGCTAAAGGTATAAGCGCAACTGTGTACATCACTAGTGATAAAGCTCCCAAGACATCAACATCTGATTCGATGCGCACCCTGCTGAACACATCAGCAAAGACATATAAAGGGCTCGTTCCCATGTCACCGTAGACCACGCCAAGAGTTTGGAATCCTAAAGCAAGAGTGCCCCAAACAGAATGATCCTGATTGATTAAACAAAGTTAGTAAGTCATGGATATTATCATAGTAGCATTTTCAAACACTTTACATTACAGAATTGGGAAAAGGTAATTTTGTCTGCAAAAAAGGGGTGGCAAATCATGATTCTGCTGATATACAATTTCTTAATAAAAGGTTCACATGATGTAACAAACATACCATATTACAAAGATTATTTTTTAATACAAACGATACTCTACTCCAAGCTAATATAAATTGCGGGGATGAGGATTCAAACTCAGGTGCATAGGGGAGCATGTCAGCTCTAGCCAATGTGGTTACACCCATGCAAAGTAACCTTTATTCCAAATAACCAAATTTCCAATCTTACAACATTTGATGAATTTAAAATTAACCAACACATAAAGAAAAACCACTAATACCACATAAAAATGATTTATTTCACAAAAAAAACCGAAGAAAAACGTAAGGAACTGTGTTATTACCTTCAAGTGATGGCTACCAGCACCAGCAATCGCCATGGCTTCCACATCAAGAGAATCAACTCTCTTGGGCTTCTTCACAAGCCTCCTCCTGAAAGATCCTCCATACCCTTCTCCTCTGCCGCGTTCTCCATTATCAGAATGCAACGACCACGGCGGCGATTCCGAGTCCACCTCGCTCCCATCCACCCACCTCGAGTCGCTCCCTACCCCACTCCCACTTCTTCCCGCCAATCTCTCACTCCTCTCCACAATCCCATCTTCTTCTGCCATTTTTGCACAAATCCTTCAGAACAAAAATCCAATCTTTTTCTTCGAGCTTCAGTAATTGGTCATGAAATTGAATGATTTGTTGTGGGTTATATATCGTGCCTGCTGAGATGATGTTTGAGCGTGGCAGATGAGTGGGAGTGAGGACGGCGACAGCGTTTTCGAATAACGACACGGACATTATTGACATGATAACAAACAACAAACCATCCATTTATCTTCCTTCGGCTTTTCTGCTATTGGTCCATAATCATACGTCCACGCACTTTTTTCTTGTTTTATAGTATATCTTGCTTCTTTCTATAAGATTATTTTAGTGTATCTTTTCGGAATTCTTTTTACGTTGCGCAATATTAAATGTTACGAATATTTGATAATATGAATTAATTTGGATTATTTAGTTTTATAAATTCAGATTATTCAATGATTGTGTATTTAATAAATAGATTATTTTCTTGTAGGCGGTAAATTATTCAGATAGTTTGACTATAAGACGATATGATGTTTGAAAGCATTTTTCTTATTTTATTTTTATGTTCGTCCAACCTCTTCACTATAAATTTAAAGCTTCTTTATAATTTGCTTCCATACGAGGAAAAACACTTTATGAACAAAAAAATGCTTTTAAATGTGTTTCACTTAAGAAAACTTGGAAGTTTTTCATGAAACACTTGGAACTTCTAATAAATTTCTAAACGTGTTTATAACAACATCACTTCCACTAGAAAAGTTTTCCATGTACGTCATTAGTCTTGTTTGATGAGAAATATTAAACGCTTACACGCCATTTTGTAGAGTTTATGTTTCTTAAGTTATTTCTAGACAATAAATAAGGACTTTCAAATGGAGTAAGCAGAATCATTGGAAATACGACATGGATTAATAAAAGGGGTGAAATAATGTGAAGAAGTAAAAATTTATCCTACGAAAATGATATGAGAAATATAGAGCTCGTTTGAAAGTTATTTTAAAATTACTGAAAAAACTTTTAGTGAAAATATTTTTGGCTTTTTAGCCAATATGGTCTATGAAATTTGCATAACTCCTCACTTTGGTGCATGAGATTTGAAATCAATAAAAGTGGCACTTGAGATTGTTCATCATCAATTATTTTGGTCATTCCATAAAAAATCTCCACTAAATGTAAATGACAAAAATACCCTCATTTTTTTTGTCAAATCATTTTGACGTATTGTTTGTTAGATTGATGGTATTTTTGTCATTTTGATTGTTTTTAACATAATTTTTTGCGGAATGACTAAAATGATTGATTTTGGACAATCTCAAGGATCACTTCTATTGATTTCAAATCTCAGGGACCAAAATGAGGAGTTATGCAAATCTCAGGGACCATTTGGCTAAAAATCCAAAATTTTAAGACCAATCTTTAGTAGAAATCTAAGTGGATTATAGAAAAACATTTTAAGTGCTTCCTGCAAGAAGAATATATATGGTACTTCTTTCAAAAAATACTTATATGCTTTTGGAAACCCAAAGTCAATTTCACCAAAAGCATTTTCAGTCGTTTTAAAAGTATTTTCAAACGAGCCCATAGGCATGTGTTAGCAATGCCGTAGAATGGCTTTGGATATTAAAAACGACATGCCGTTCAGACACCCTTAGAAGTCTGGGCCTTGAGAGCAGATAACTTTACATATAAGCCCAATAGCGGGGCAGTTGGGCTCCCGAAACTCACAGACAAGGTTAAAAGAGGAGATTCACCATAAGGGCTAAAAGGGGAATGTACAATCAGTCGAAGAACACGCGGGGAAATTGGTTCTGGTTTCTAGGGTTTAATCGGGCTCTGCGATTCCACCCGCAGAGCATCCAATTCGTTTCCCCATCGCTCCGATCAATCAAAGTTCACAAATTCTAGGTTTTTTTCAAGGTAATATTCAATGCTATTTTTCCCTCTTTTCGTTTCGTAAATCATTGAACTTTCGATTTGTTCTAATTTTTCCTGGAAAAGTTCGATTATTTCTGGAATTTAAATGAGAATTTGTTTTTATTAGATAAATTTGTGTTATATATATATATGTATGTATTTTGCTAGGTTGAAGGTGGTATTGCGACGATGACTCGGGTTTATGTTGGGAATTTGGACACTCGAGTGAACGAGAGGGATTTGGAAGATGAATTCCGGATGTTCGGCGTTCTTCGCAAGTATTTTCTGCTACATTCCTCTTGTTTTTCGTTGTCTTAACGAGTCGTGATCAATTTTCATAGGTTCGAAGGATTCGTGTTGCTAACCAATATTTTTATGAAATTGATGACAGTGTATGGGTTGCACGAAGACCGCCAGGATATGCATTTATTGAATTTGATGATCGCAGGGATGCTCTAGACGCGGTTCAAGCTTTGAATGGTTTGCCCAACTATCCCACTCTAACTGTATTTGTGTGTGTTAATTTGTTTTGTTTTGACTTTTGCAACTATAAGTGATAAGTTGGTGTCGTATTATCTTTTGCATCATATCTTCATTTATTCTGGTAGATGCAAAGCTTCCTATCTCCCGTTTTTGTGTATACAGGTAAAAATGGATGGCGTGTGGAGCTTTCTCACAATTCTACGGGTAGTGGAGGCCGTGGTGGTGGTGGACGTGGGCGTGGTGGAGGAGAGGACTTAAAGTGTTATGAGTGTGGTGAACCTGGTCATTTTGCTCGAGAATGTCGCACGCGCGTTGGTTCACGAGGAGTGAGTGGTGGAAGGCGTCGAAGTCCATCCCCTCGACGCCGCAGAAGTCCCAGTTACGATGGCTGTGGGCGCAGGTGGGACCATCTTTCTTTTCTAACTCACTCTGTTAAAATTGTGATTCTGTATTTTGATGACCCGTTGTCTTTCCATTTTATGCTATTGTTGCGTTGAGTGTTTGAATGGTAATGAGAATTGTTTGTACCCTGATTAACCGCATCCTTCTTGACATACTTGTCTCAGCTCACTTAGAATTTGCCTTGTGCGTGCAAGTTTTTTTATTTGGAACACAATATTCCTAATGTTTGTCTACTTTTGAATTGAAAATATTTTGTTCTTGATGAGGAGAATTAAAATTATTACACTTAAATGATATCTTTTTTGGCAGGAGTTATAGTCCGCGTAGGAGAAGATCACCTCCACGACGCCGTAGTGTCACACCTCCTCGACGTGGTCGGAGCTACAGCAGGTCTCCTCCACATCGCCCTGCTCGTCGTGCTTCACCTTATGCCAATGGGTAAGTCATGGCTATACAACGTTTGTAAGTCTTGGCTATACAGTGTTTTTACAAAATGGTGAAAGATATAAGCTCGAACAAGTAGAGTGTATTTGGATGTGAACAACTGGTTGAAAGTGTTAGGGCTTTGTGTTTTGGGACTTCTTTTCTTCTTGATATTATCGAGTAGCTGAGTGCATCTGCTTGTTTGCCTTTACAGGGACTAAGCTGGAATTGGAGCAACTGCTGGATGACTTGGAAGGATGATTTCTCTGCTATATTGTAGTTCTAGTAGGATTGACGAGAATCATGTTAGTTATGTCGATGTCGTGACAATGGGTTTTATTAGAAACTTGGATTGGATGACTTGGACATCATTTGCATCGGCTTTCTCACTTCTGCGTGCTAAAAATTAGAGGTTGCTTTCCTACTTTGAAGTTGCCATATTATATCTGTTTATATATGATTTTATGTGAACTCTTTCTTTGTGGTTGGATTTTCATTGTTTGCATTAGATGTTCCTAAAGTTTGTTTGTTTTGATTTGAGGTGTATTTTCGGCTAAAACGGCTTCGTTTCAACACTTACTGCATCTTAGCGCTCACAATTTCTATCTCTGCTCTGCATCCATCAAAGTCTTCTTCTTGCACGAACTTTGGTACTTTGGTTGCACGCGACACCTTTTTATTGCATTCTTCTCCAGCAGAGCTTCATGAACACCCTTTTTTGTTGGTTCAAGAAGATGAAGTTGTTTGTCGCCTTCCCCACCTTGGCACCTCTGCACAACATGTACGTTGGATGTCTACGCGTTAATCTGCTTCTCTTTCCTTGAGAAATTTGGACGCAACTGGCCATATTAGAGTGTCATCATCTACCGTGTATCACAGTAAGACTCCACTTCTTAGTTCTCCACTTGCTGATCGAAGAAGGTGAGTTTGGTTCTCAGTGGTTGAGAGTTGAGCATTTATGGTAGTAGTCTTTGAGCGAAATAGTATGGTTGGTTAATCTACTGACGAAGTCCCAATGAGCTGCCGATCTTTTTTGCTTGTGGAGTCCGTTTCACCCCCATCATTAGTCACAAAGACTTGGTTTTTGACATCTTCTGGTTGCGGTACTCTTATTTGTGCAGCACAGTTCAAACCTACCACATACTATACAAGACTAACCATTCTTTTTTTATTGTATGTTCTTTGTTTGACTATTGTAATTAACGATCCAATTAGTGGATGTTGCGAACAGTTAAAAGAATCGAATACCATATTCTGAACAATATCTTGTGCGTAATCGTGCCTAGTTAGCGGATGCTGCAAATAATTAAGAATCTAATGCCATATTTTGTAATTTACGTCGGGGATCAAGTCTAATGTTGATCGAACAAAGCATGTGGAGGTTAATTGATATTTGTCAAAGAAAATCTTAAAAGAAAGAATGTGTTTATACCGTTTGTGAATTTAGAGGACCAGCAGGTTCATGTTCTTACTCAGGTAGTATCTAGTAAAGGATTTTTTAGGACCCAATTATCAAATTGGGTATCTATGATATCTACGCACAACTTGAGGGGAGTGTTGATTTGAGTCCTAACTTGTAAATATTCTAGGAGTCCTATTTTAGATAGGATTAAGATTTGTTTAATTGTAATCTCTCTTGTATTTAGTTTTCATATCCTTGTAATTATATTCCTTATAGAATAAGGCAAACATGCGTGTCAGGGCCGACCCTGAGAATTTAGGGGCCTTATGCAAAAGTCAATTGGAGGCCCTAAAAAGTACTTAAGAAAAAGTACTTAAGAATTTTATTTTTTTATTTTTTTGTTTGAAAAAATAATTTTAGTTTTCATTTGAGTTTCTTTAAATTCTAATAGCACAAACAAATTTAACAAATCAACAAGTGGAAAGGTAGCGTATTGTTTTTCCTTAACTATTTAGAGGGTAAAGATTTGAATTTTCATGTTATTATGTAGAATTTTTATATTATTTTGTGGAAACTTATGCATTTAAAAAAAATAAACTAAAAAAAAAGATGGCGACAAGTTTCAAACCCATCACCTAAGCCGATGTAAAGAAGCTGTAATACCACTTGCGCTTATACTCAAGTTTATAATATTATACACATACTGCTATATATATGTATATACATGCAACAACAACAACAACAACAAAGCCTTTTCCCACAAAGTGGGGTCGGCTATATGAATCCTAGAACGCCATTGCGCTCGGTTTTGTGTCATGTCCTCCGTTAGATCCAAGTACTCTAAGCCTTTTCTTAGAGTCTCTTCCAAAGTTTTCCTAGGTCTTCCTCTACCCCTTTGGCCCTGAACCTCTGTCCCGTAGTCACATCTTCGAACCGGAGCGTCAGTCGGCCTTCTTTGCACATGTCCAAATCACCGGAACCGATTTTCTCTCATCTTTCCTTCAATTTCGGCTACTCCTACTTTACCTCGGATATCCTCATTCTCAATCTTATCCTTTCTCGTGTGCCCACACATCCCACGGAGCATCCTCATCTTCGCTACACCCATTTTGTGTACGTGTTGATGTTTCACCGCCCAACATTCTGTGCCATAGAACATCGCTGGCCTTATTGCCGTCCTATAAAATTTTCCCTTGAGCTTCAGTGGCCTACGACAGTCACACAACACGCCGGATGCACTCTTACACTTCATCCATCCAGCTCGTATTCTATAGTTGAGATCTCCATCTAATTCTCCGTTCTCTTGCAAGATAGATCCTAGGTAGCGAAAACGGTCGCTTTTTGTGATCTTCGCTAGATTGCTCCGGTCATTAGTGTGGATAAGTATATAAATGGATAGAGATAGGAAAGCAAACACAAGATGTACGTGATTCACCCAGATTGGCTACGTCCACGGAATAGAAGAGTTCTCATTAATTGTGAAGGGTTTACACAAGTACATAGGTTTAAGCTCTCCTTTAGTGAGTACAAGTGAATGATTTAGTACAAATGACATTAGAGTACAAATGACATTAGGAAATATTGTGGGAGAATGATCTCGTAATCACGAAACTTCTAAGTATCGGAGTGTGGTATCATCTTGACTTGCCTTATCTGTCTCATAGGTAGATGTGGCAGCTTCTCTGGAAGTACTTTTCCTCCATCCAGGGGTGGTATCTTTAACTGGTGGAGATGCACAAGGTAATGTATCAATTTCACTTGAAGCTTACTTGTAGTTTCAGGCTTGGTCAAGCGCGATACAAACCATGTAGTAGGAGTCCCCCAAGTCGCCGAGCTAGGGGATCTGCTGAAAGAGGTGACAGACAAGGTAAGCAATCAGAGCTCCGGCTGATTGTTCACCTTCTCCCCATCTTGCAGCAGCATGAAGAATAAAGAGAAGAAAAATGAGAAGAGATGATATGGGATACTTTTGCTTTTGAAGAAGTAACTTTCCACAGGCTTATTCTTGAACTGAGCTGGAGGGTTTTCTGGTTTCCTCCAGAGTATAAGGCCGACTGAAGAATTTGAGGGTCAAAACAAGTCCATCAAATCTAGAGTACGTTCGACCCTGCTGATATGGGATACTTTTGCTTTTGACAGAGTAATGGATGTATAGGCACGTGTGCTGTTACGCTTGTCTCCACATGCTTCCTTGTATCCTTCGCACTTGCCCTATTTGTTCCTCAAGCAGATGCGGTACCTTCCCTGGAAATATAAGATGTTGAAGATGAGTACTCGAGAGCAATGCCAGGTAAGTAATCAGGTAAGGGGTTCCAGGCAGTCAGTTCCTGGTTGGGAGCTTGATTTCAAGTGCTGACTGATTGCTCTCTTTCTCCTTGTCTTGCAGGTAAAAACAAGGCCAAAGGAAAAGACAGGGAAAAAGCATGATATGGGATACTCTTGCTTTTAACCCTGATGATATGAGATATTCTTGCTCTAGTATAGCTTGTTTGCAGAGGTATTATCGGGGGGAAAGAAAGCTGAATATTTCGAAAGGCTTCGTTGGGAGTGCCCTCTCAGATATGAGGAAGGGTTAAGCATTTTTGCAGGTCTGCTTGTCCGTTGGGGATGGAGGTCGACATATATAGGAGTCTCCCTAACAACAAGTAGTAATGCTATTCCTTTACCCTGCTTGGTCATAGCACGGTAGTAGGAGCTGCCAGCTTCACATGTTTTAACTCTGTCAGAGCACTTTGAAAAAGTGGTATGTGGTATCTGGCTCTCGAGATTCGGAGAACGATGCTTCTTCGATTTTTGAGAAAGCAATCATGCTGGGGGTCTGGCTCTCGAGATTCGGGGAGCAGTGTCTCTTCGATTTTTGAGAAAGTAATCATGTTGGGAGTCTGACTCTCGAGATTCGGAGGGCGGTGCCTCTTCGATTTTTTTAGTAAGCAATCTTGTTGGGAGTGTTTTCTCGGATGTGAGTAAAGGTTGGGCATGTTTGCTAGTCTACCTTGCCACGAGGCACAGAGGTTGACACACAGGGACTTTCCAATTATCCAACAGTGGTACTGTTCCTTTACCCTTGTGGGTAATAATATGGTAGCTAGACCTTCAAAATTTATGTGTCTAAACTTTGTTAGTGCTGTTTCTTTGCTATTCTTTTACCTTTCTTGGTCAGAGCGATGTAGTGGGAGCTGCAAGCTTCACGTGCTCAACTTTGGCAGAGACTTTGGCAAAGTTATCTGTGGTACCCATGAGCTATTGTTGCGTGTGGGAAGTGGGTGATTGAACAGTAAGATTCATGTGCTTTCGACTTCACCAGAAGTCTTCGACAGAATGCCCATAATTTTCGCAAAGCTGAGTGTGCGTGTGACAGGTGCTGACAAGGCTAGAAAAGTAGGTGCCTCTTCGATTTCTGAGATCGGCCCTCGTGATCTCTGAGCAGCCCAGCTTTTGAGAAAGCGAGCGCCTCTTCGATTGATTCGGAGAACGATGCCTCTTCGATTTTTGAGAAAGCAATCATGCTGGGGGTCTGGCTCTCGAGATTCGGGGAGCAGTGTCTCTTCAATTTTTGAGAAAGTAATCATGTTGGGAGTCTGGCTCTCGAGATTCGGAGGGCGGTGCCTCTTCGATTTTGGAGCAAGCAATCTTGTTGGAAGTGTTTTCTCGAATGTGAGTAAAGGTTGGGCATGTTTGCTAGTCTACCTTGCCACGAAGCACAGAGGTTGACACACATGGACTTTCCAATTATCCAGCAATGGTACTGTTCCTTTACCCTCTCTTCGATTTTTGAGAAAGTAGTCATGTTGGGAGTCTGGCTCTCGAGAATCGGAGGACGGTGCCTCTTCGATTTTGGAGCAAGCAATCTTATTGGGAGTGTTTTCTCGAATGTGAGTAAAGGTTGGGCATGTTTGCTAGTCTACCTTGCCACGAGGCACAGAGGTTGACACACAGGGACTTTCCAATTATCCAGCAGTGGTACTGTTCCTTTACCATTGTGGGTAATAATATGGTAGCTAGACCTTCAAAATTTATGGGTCTAAACTTTGTTAGTGCTGTTTCTTTGCTATTCTTTTACCCTTCTTGGTCAGAGCGATGTAGTGGGAGCTGCAAGCTTCACGTGCTCAACTTTGGCAGAGAACTTTGGCAAAGTTATCTGTGGTACCCATGAGCTATTGTTGTGTGTGGGAAGTGGGTGATTGGACAGTAAGATTCATGTGTTTTCTACTTCCCCAGAAGTCTTCGACAGAATACCCATAATTTCCGCAAAGCTGAGTGTGCGTGTGACAGGTGCTGATAAGGCTGGAAAAGTAGGTGCATCTTCGATTTCTGAGATCGGCCCTCGTGGTCTCTGAGGAGCCCAGCTTTTGAGAAAGCGAGCGCCTCTTCGATTTCTGAGATCGGCTTTCATGGTCTTTGAGCAGCTCAACTTTTGAGAAAGCAAACACCTCTTCGATTTATGAGATCACCCTTGTGGTCTTTAAGCAGCCCAGCTTTTGAGAAAGCAAACGCCTCTTCGATTTCTGAGCAGGCGCCTCTTCGATGTCTGAAGCTCCGTCGAGTGCAGCTTTTTATAGGGGCTGGCATTAAGTTCCAAAGCACACTTGAATCTCCACCAGTAGAAGTTCCATTCTTGCATTTCTAAGATCTTGATTTGTCCGACTTCTTCTCTCTTCAACACCTTTGAAAATGTCTGGCCCCTCCGACCGTCGTTTTGACTTGAACCTTGTTGAAGAGGCAGCCCCGCCTTCTCCAGACAACATATGGCGCCCATCCTTCGTCTCCCCTACTGGTCCTCTTACCGTTGGGGATTCCGTGATGAAGAATGATATGACCGCTGCGGTGGTGGCCAGGAACCTTCTCACTCCCAAAGATAACAGACTACTTTCCAAACGGTCTGATGGGTTAGCTGTTAAGGATTCGCTGGCTCTCAGTGTTCAGTGTGCAGGTTCTGTGTCTAATATGGCCCAACGCCTATTTGCTCGAACCCGCCAAGTTGAATCATTGGCGGCCGAAGTGATGAGTCTCAAACAGGAGATTAGAGAGCTCAAGCATGAGAATAAACAGTTGCACCGGCTCGCACATGACTATGCTACAAACATGAAGAGGAAGCTTGACCAGATGAAGGAAACTGATGGTCAGGTTTTACTTGATCATCAGAGATTTGTGGGTTTGTTCCAAAGGCATTTATTGCCTTCGTCTTCTGGGGCTGTACCGCGTAATGAAGCTCCAAATGATCAACCTCTGATGCCTCATCCTTCTAGGGTTCTGTCCAGTACTGAGGCTCCGAATGATCCCCCTTCGATGCCTTCTCTTTCTGGGGCTCTACCGACTGCTGAGACTTCTCCTAAGCAACCTTTGTGGAGGCTCCATCTTGTTTGTTTATTTTGACTCATGTATATGTACATATTTGTAGCTTATCGGGGATATTAATAAATAAGTTTTCCTTCATTTCAACGTATTGTGTTAAATACACCAAAGCCTTCTTCGCTAAGTTCTTTGAATTTTCTTTTGTTGAAGCTTGTATGTTGAAGCTTTCTGAGTGGAGCATGTAGGTTGGGGTAGTGTTCCCTTAATTTTCCGAGTGAGGAAAACTTCTCGGTTGGAGACTTGGAAAATCCAAGTCATTGAGTAGGATCGGCTATATGAATCTTAGAACGCCATTGTGCTCGGTCCTGTGTCATGTCCTTCGTTAGATCCAAGTACTCTAAGTCTTTTCTTAGAGTCTCTTCCAAAGTTTTCCTAGGTCTTCCTCTACCCCTTCGGCCCTGAACCTCTGTCCCATAGTCGCATCTTCTAATCGGAGCGTCAGTAGGCCTTCTTTGCACATGTCCAAACCACCGTAACCGATTTTCTCTCATCTTTCCTTCAATTTCGGCTACTCCTACTTTACCCCGGATATCCTCATTCCTAATCTTATCCTTTCTCGTGTGCCCACACATCCAACGAAGCATCCTCATCTCCGCTACACCCATTTTGTGTACGTGTTGATGCTTCACCGCCCAACATTCTGTGCCATACAGCATCGCCGGCCTTATTGCCGTCCTATAAAATTTTCCCTTGAGCTTCAGTGGCATACGGCGGTCACACAACACACCAGATGCACTCTTCCACTTCATCCATCCAGCTTGTATTCTATGGTTGAGATCTCCATCTAATTCTCCGTTCTTTTGCAAGATAGATCCTAGGTAACGAAAACGGTCGCTCTTTGGTATTTCTTGATCTCCGATCCTCACCCCTAACTCGTTTTGGCCTCCATTTGCACTGAACTTGCACTCCATATATTCTGTCTTTGATCGGCTTAGGCGAAGACCTTTAGATTCCAACACTTCTCTCCAAAGGTTAAGCTTTGCATTTACCCCTTCCTGAGTTTCATCTATCAACACTATATCGTCTGCGAAAAGCATACACCAAGGAATATCATCTTGAATATGTCCTGTTAACTCATCCATTACCAACGCAAAAAGGTAAGGACTTAAGGATGAGCCTTGATGTAATCCTACAGTTATGGGAAAGCTTTCGGTTTGTCCTTCATGAGTTCTTACGGCAGTCTTTGGTCCTTCATACATATCCTTTATAGCTTGGATATATGCTACTCGTACTCCTTTCTTCTCTAAAATCCTCCAAAGAATGTCTCTTGGGACCCTATCATATGCTTTTTCCAAATCTATAAAGACCATGTGTAAATCCTTTTTCCCATCTCTATATATTTCCATCAATCTTCGTAAGAGATAGATTGCCTCCATGGTTGAGCGCCCTGGCATGAACCCGAATTGGTTGTCCGAAACCCGTGTCTCTTGCCTCAATCTATGCTCAATGACTCTCTCCCAGAGCTTCATTGTATGACTCATTAACTTAATACCCCTATAGTTCATGCAATTTTGTACGTCGCCCTTATTCTTGTAGATAGGCACCAAAGTGCTCGTTCGCCACTCATTTGGCATCTTCTTCGTTTTCAAAATCCTATTGAAAAGGTCAGTGAGCCATGTTATACCTGTCTCTCCCAAAACTTTCCACACTTCGATTGGTATATCGTCTGGGCCTATTGCTTTTCTATGCTTCATCTTCTTCAAAGCTACAACCACTTCTTCCTTCCGGATTCGACGATAAAAAGAGTAGTTTCTACACTCTTCTGAGTTACTCAACTCCCCTAAAGAAGCACTCCTTTCATGTCCTTCATTGAAAAGATTATGAAAATAACCTCTCCATCTGTCTTTAACCGCGTTCTCTGTAGCAAGAACCTTTCCATCCTCATCCTTGATGCACCTCACTTGGTTTAGGTCCCTTGTCTTCTTTTCCCTTGCTCTAGCTAGTTTATAGATATCCAACTCTCCTTCTTTGGTATCTAGTCGTTTATACATATCGTCGTAAGCCGCTAACTTAGCTTCTCTGACAGCTTTCTTCGCCTCTTGCTTCGCTTTTCTATACCTTTCACCATTTTCATCGGTCCTCTCCTTGTATAAGGCTTTACAACATTCCTTCTTAGCCTTCACCTTTGTTTGTACCTCCTCATTCCACCACCAAGATTCCTTTTGGTGTGGGGCAAAGCCCTTGGACTCTCCTAATACCTCTTTTGCTACTTTTCGGATACAACTAGCCATGGAATCCTACATTTGGCTAGCTTCCCCCTCTCTATCCCACACACATTGGGTGATTACCTTCTCTTTGAAAATGGCTTGTTTTTCTTCTTTTAGATTCCACCATCTAGTCCTTGGGCACTTCCAAGTCTTGTTCTTTTGTCTCACTCTTTTGATATGTACATCCATCACCAACAAGCGATGTTGATTAGCCACGCTCTCTCCTGGTATAACTTTGCAATCCTTACAAGTTATACGATCCCCTTTCCTCATTAGAAGAAAATCTATTTGTGTTTTTGACGACCCACTCTTGTAGGTGATCACATGTTCTTCTCTCTTCTTAAAGAAGGTGTTGGCTAAGAAGAGATCATATGCCATTGCAAAATCCAAGATAGCTTCCCCATCCTCGTTTCTCTCCCCAAAACCATGGCCACCATGAAAACCTCCATAGTTGCCTGTCTCCCTGCCCACGTGTCCATTTAAATCTCCTCCTATAAATAACTTCTCCGTCTGAGCAATTCCTTGCACCAAGTCTCCAAGGTCTTCCCAAAATTTCTCCTTTGAACTTGTATCCAACCCTACTTGAGGTGCGTACGCACTAATCACATTGATAAGTTCTTGTCCTATTACAATCTTGATTGCCATGATTCTATCTCCTACCCTCTTGACATCTACAACATCTTGTGTCAAGGTCTTGTCCACGATGATGCCAACACCGTTTCTCGTTCTATTTGTGCCCGAATACCAAAGTTTAAACCCTGAGTTTTCTAGATCCTTTGCCTTACTACCAACCCACTTAGTTTCTTGTAGGCACATAATATTTATCCTTCTCCTCACCATAACTTCCACTACTTCCATAGATTTTCCCGTTAAGGTTCCTATATTCCACGTTCCTAAACGCATTTTGCTCTCTTGAACTCTACCCTTCTGTCCTAGCTTCTTCACCCTCCCCCGTCTAATAGGATCAAAGTACTTCTTTTGTGTGTCCCGTGTAAAGTTGATAGGAGCATATGCTCCCAAACAACTTTGAGTGGAGTCGTTCGAAAAGAAGTTTCTACGGCCCCCTTGCTCATTTAACACTGCATCCGGGTGCCGATGGAGAATATATGTATATACATGCAAATTTGAAAAATCGGGAACCTTCCGATTTGGGGGCCCTGTGCGGTGCCACCACTTGCACCCGCTCTGGACCGGCCCTGATGCGTGTACATTGTAAACCTTAAATAATAAATGAAGTAACGAAGTATTTTATCGTATTTCTTCTCTTTGTACGCGTTTTGTTGTAAATCACCTAGGTCTAATCTACATGGAGGGAGTTTTTAACTTGGGTGCAACGGGACATGCACGCAGCCTTGACCTAGCCATAAAAAAGAATTAAAATTGCAGAGTAAAGTTCAAGGGGCTGAACAATGGTGTCATTTAATTTGTCCTCTACTCTTTGGAAATTTCATTAATACCCAAAACTGCTCAAATAGTTTAGTAAATGATGTGCTTTGGATTATCAGAAACCTTCAATTGTGAGTGGATCAAACTTGGAAGCGAAGCCATGGAAATGGAAAGCAATCTTGTGATGAAGAATCAGAAGCTGGAAGCCTCCGGTATTCTCAGGAAAGCTCTTCTAATCCCTGCCAGAAACATCAAATTCTTAACTTTCACAATCCTCACCTCCCTTCCTCTCTTCTGTTTCTTGATTTACTATGAATCCCATCTCCAGAAAATCATGGTTGAAACCTTGAAAACCCTAAACCTGCCGCCGCGTGAGGCCGGCATGAACCGCTACTTGACTTACTTCAGGTTGAGTTGGTCCATTCCAGTTGAGGTATCCAGAAAATTGAACCGAGATTTTCCCAATGAGTTATTTTATCTGGGGTTTCTCTTTGTGGTGCCTCTTCATCTCCTCCATTTCGTAACTGTGATTCCGATCGTTTACTTGGGATCTAAGATACACACAGAAGAGAGTCCAGTGATGACTATAAGAGAAATGGTGAAAAAAACCTTTGACAAAACAAGGCTGAAGGGAACTTTTGTAACATTTTCTTATGTCCTTGTGTTGTCAAGTTATACTCTGCTAGGGCTGACATGGCTAGGAATAACCTACTATGCTGTCTTCCGAAACTTCAATGATTTCGATGCTTTGTTCTATGCTGTACTGTGTTGGCCGGCATTTGTAGGGGTTGTGGTAATGTATTTGGCATGGAGTTCTGTGTGGAATGTGAGTGTTGTGATTTCGATACTGGATGGGGCGGGCGGAATCAAGCCGTTTGGTCAGGCGATATATTTGAGCAGCGGATGTGAGTGGAAAGGGTTTAGTTTGATGCTCATTTTCTTTTTCTGGGAAATAAGTTTGAGGTTGCCTTGCCTCTATTCCGGCTGCTACAAAAGCAGGAATTATTTTGGTGGTATTATTGCACAGGTTTGCTTGTTCTGCTTTGGGAATGTGCTGAAGTGGATTGTCTGCATGATATATTTCTACGATTGCAAGAATCGCGCGGTGGAGAAGAAATTGAAGATGCAGGCTAAGAAGAGAGGTGAAAGCAATGGATGAATATTCTGGTTTCTTGTAGCTCAATTTGTAACTTTCATTTGGTGGTTTTAATGAATGTATTACTTGGAAATGAAATTGTGAAGATGTTGCAACCCTTCATATAATACTATTGCAGTTTGGATGCATCCTTCCATCAAATTATATGTCTTTCTCTTTTACCATATTGATAAGAATTTGACATTTTGCGGCGCCATTGCTAAGGCAACTGTATTATCTCATCGGAATTTCAAAGCGTCCAACAATCTACCGAAACAAAACCAGTAACCACATTGCTGTTACACTGAATTATGTATTACTGCATTGTTGTTACACAGGGTAAGAATTGGTAAATTTTGGTTCTTCCACAAAGTAGGCCGACCTTTTTTCGTTATCTTTTGTGAGCCAAGAGACAAAGTCAAGGATATAACAAACCAATGGCCCCCTTTACATGTGAAAATTAACAACTTTGGGGCCATGGTAGTAATGTTGTAATTAGTCGAGAAACAAATGGGGTTGTTTCAAGAAGAGTTAAAAGCGCTTTCTGACAATTAAAAGCGCTTCGAAATTTGGCAGAAAAACTTACATAGAAATGTTTTTGGGATACAGAGTACTTCCGAGTGGCCTTTTTAGGAAGCACTTGAATTTTAATAAAATTCTCAATGTATTTGTATCAAAAGCACTTTCAGAAAAGAAAAACAAAAGTTTATGAACATAAGCAATTCCGAACTAGACTTAAAGTTTAAGTCAAGTCTACCCTTGGCTCTCCTTCAAATATTCAATAGGCTGAAATCATCAAGAAAGACTTTTTCTGTTGATGGTGGTTGGGGTGGACTTGAGTCTTGACTTGGACTTTTCCGCATTGCTAATTGCATCAAGAAAGACTTCAAAGACTTCATGGTCATTTAGAAATTCACGGTTGTATATGAAACCGTGTGGATTGAGCTTGGAAGTGAAAGCAATGGAAAGCAACCTGTTGGAGAACAATTCAGAAATAAACAGAACTTGAAATTCACAATTTTATTTCACAAAAGGTACTTGCTATACAGAATGAAAAGTATACAATAAATACAGAAATTAATATAAGAATGTCAACGGTACTAACTTGATTACAGAAGGTAAAGGCTAGCGTAAAAGCTATGTCATTCGAACAGTAATTCCAAGGCACACTCTTGTGCTTGTGGTTCTATAACGTCTGCTCGACCAGGATACAACTACCTAATCCTATAACCCGCACTGGATTATAGAATTCTAGCGAATTGCTTTGTGTGTTTACTCTCTCTGGAAAGTTTGTACGGAAGAAAAGAAAGAAGAAAAGATGATTCATTTGGATACCATGGATTGCAGATATATAGGCTGTTTCACACCCTTTCAAATACCAGTTCAGTGTATTTGAAGGTTCACAACTCTTTTCTAAGAGCTGTGTCTTTTAATCAAAACGTTTTTAATTAATAATAAATTAATTAAAAACTTAATCCGAAAATTAAAATTAATGAATCAGATTAATTTTAAATTCCAAGGCACACTCTTGTGCTTGTGGTTCTATAACGTCTGCTCGACCAGGATACAATTACCTAATCCTATAACCCGCACTAGATTATAGAATTCTAGCGAATTGCTTTGTGTGTTTACTCTCTCTAGAAAGTTTGTACGGAAGAAAAGAAAGAAGAAAAGATGATTCATTTGAATACCATGGATTGCAGATATATAGGCTGTTTCACACCCTTTCAAATACCAGTTTAGTGTATTTGAAGGTTCACAACTCTTTTCTAAGAGCTGTGTCTTTTAATCAAAACGTTTTTAATTAATAATAAATTAATTAAAAACTTAATCCGAAAATTAAAATTAATGAATCAGATTAATTTTAAATTCCAAGGCACACTCTTGTGCTTGTGGTTCTATAACGTCTGCTCGACCAGGATACAACTACCTAATCTTATAACCCGCACTGGATTATAGAATTCTAGCGAATTGCTTTGTGTGTTTACTCTCTCTGGAAAGTTTGTACGGAAGAAAAGAAAGAAGAAAAGATGATTCATTTGGATACCATGTGTTTGTACCATACTTGACCAATCCCGAAACTACTGAGCACCGGTTAACGTTATACCGTCAAGGACCCAGAAGAGCTTCCCTTCAACCAGGAGGCCAATCACAATGCGACACGTGTCGACATCAGAAGCCAATCACAGCGCGACACGTGTCAACATCAGAAGCCAATCACAACATGACACGTGTCAATGTTAGAACAAAACTAGAAACTCTCTTCTATAAATAGGGATCATTATCCCACAATAATCTCTAATGTCATTTTGTACTAAACTATTCACTAGAACTCACAAAATGAGAGCTTGAACCTATGTATTTGTGTAAACCCTTCACAATTAATGAGAACTCCTCTACTCCGTGGACGTAGCCGATCTGGATGAACCACGTACATCTTGTGTTTGCTTCCCTGTCCCTATTCATTTACGTACTTATCTTCACTAGTGATCGAAGCAACCAAGCGAAGGTCACAAACCTGACACTTTCTGTTGTACCAAAGTCCTCGCTGATTTTGTGCATCAACATTTGGCGCCATCTGTGGGAAAGACACTTACTCCCACTCTCTTCAGCTTTGTTAAGCTGGTTTCCACCACTCGTACACTTTCTTTTGGCCAAACATCTCTCTCCAACATGGGGAGCGAAAGAAGCCATAGCACACAGAATGACACCCCCATTGGACCTAGTATGAATCAACGAAAGCAGGAAGGAAATAGAGTTACTCTTCAAGCTAAAGTCGATGAGTTAGAAGCTCAGAACAACAAGATAATGATAAGGAACGAGGTCATCCAGGAGCAGTATGAAAAACTTTTCGAGATGCTTCACGAGGCTAGGCATGCTCAAGCACACAAGCTCGTCGCCCTTGCTGAGGTCAACAATCATCTGAATGCCCCCCAACACGGAGGGTCACCGATATCCAACACGGACATCCCTGATAGGGATCGAGCTACACATCAATGTGATAATCAACATGAGACTTCTCTCAACCAAGATGCTTCAACCCGAAGCAGAAGGAGTAGAGGAAAGCACCTCCTCACAGAAGGAGTGGAATGATCAAAAGCCGTCTATCGCGATTGTCGAGACTTCCTAAAGCAACGTCGAGAGAATCCCATCCACATAAGCTCGAAGATCAATGACCCAAGAGTTTCTGAAATACTCGGTCCTCTCCCACGACCCAGGCCAGCAGTTAATCTAGGGAATGGGCAACAAGTCCCAGAAGAACATGAAGGTACAGGGGACTCGAAAATGTTCCGACATACTCACTCTAGGAGTCAGTGTGACGAGTCCAAGGAAAAATCATGCTATCTTGATCAAACTTTCCTACTTCCAAGAAGCGATGGGGACTTACGGAAGAAAACTTCAGTGATGCACGACTCCACTCAGGACCCCCTCGTCCTACAGCTCCTGGAAGAAGTAAACAAGTTGAAGGCTGAACGTCAAGCCGAGATACCTGACTGGAACCAACCCAGGCTTGGCCCCCTCACAAGAAGGATCCTCAACACCCCCCTCAAAGCGAAGACAAAGTAGAAGCTTGACTTACAACTGTATACTGGAAGGGAAGACCCGATTGAACACCTTAACCTCTTTGAGTCCACCATGGTATACTGGAGACACACCGATGAAGAACGGTGCCTTCTCTTCCCCTCCACCCTCTCTGGCGGAGCTTTAAACTGGTATTGCCGTCTTCCACCCGAGACGGTAGACTCATTTGAAGAGTTGAGGAAGTTGTTTGTCTCTCAACACATCTTCCAGACCGATCGCTTGCATTCCGCAAATGACTTGTACACTATTCGCCAGAAGCCGGACGAGTCATTACGAAAGTATGCTGGCCGCTTCAGCCATGAGTATTCCCGCTGCGCTGAGGCAAATGACAAGACCGCCTTCAAGGCCTTCACGGCAGGCTTACGTGACTGTTTCTTCAAGTACATGATCAATGCCAACACTTGGAAGACTTACTCTGAGGTGATGGCACAAGCTTACAACCATGCCTCTACCGAGGCAAGGACATATCAAGGGAAACCCCCTACAGTCACCCCTTATCAGCAAGTAGGGAGTGGAGGCCAGATCCAACCGAATGAAAAGACCTCAACCTTCCAAATGGTAGCAGCACACCCCCCGGCCTCATTTAATGCTTCGCCAAGTCAGCAGACATATCAATCCCAGGGCAAAAGGAAAGATTTCCATCCTCACCAATCTCATTTTAATAAAAAGAATAAGGGGCACTATCGCGATAACTCAGTATATCGTCACAATAACACCCATCCCCAGGCAGTCAACACAGTGGGCCAATCGCGTGTCAAGACAGGCCCTACCCCGAGGTATGAGACATACACACCTTTGAACGCTACATGTGCGGCCATCAACCCAGTATAGCTTACCTGTTACCAAAGCCAAAGCCAAGGCAGCCAGATTACAAGTCCACGAAGAACACGGGCGTGTTTTGCTGCTACCACGAGTATAATGGCCATGACGGCGAGAAGTGCATCATCCTCCGTGATCATATCGAAGCTTTGGCACGTGAAGGAAAAATTAATCAGTTCCTCCTTCACCCTCTAAGGGATAACCGTAACCAACGCCAGGTGAATGTGATATACTCCATAAGCGGCGGCACACCCATGTCTGAATCTTCCAATAGGGCCATGAAAAACAATGAACGAACTTTGAGACATGGCCATCAAGTGTTTCACGTGGAAGACATCAGGGGAGGCAAGTATCAAAAACCTAATTGGGATCCAATATGTTTCTACCCTGAGGAAGAAAGAGGTATCATCTACCCTCATAACGATCCGCTGATTGTGGAGGCTCACATAGCAAATTTTGATGTGAAACGAATCCTGATAGACACAGGTGCTTCAGTCAATATCATGTTTGCTGAAGCTTTCAAGGCACTTAATGTAGCTGAACACTTGCTCGATCGCTCGATTTCTCCTATGATAAGCTTCTCTCGTGATATCGTGCAACCTTTAGGGAGTATACACTTACCCTTCACCATTGGTACAAGCCCCTACACAGCTACTATTACCACTAACTTCCTAGTGGTCAATTGCCCGACGGCATACAATGTCATCTTTGGGCGCACATGCATCAATGATCTCAAGGCCATGGTATCCACACATATGTTGTTGATGAAGTTTCCAACCCCTTTCGGCAATGGATACATCAGGGGAGATCAACTTAGTGCTCGATCATGTTACAATACTTCAGTTAAGCAACAACACCTGCCTGTCCTCAAGGAGACCCTCTCTATACATAACCAGGTAGTAAAGACCAGTCCAGATGAAGCCAACTCGGATCTTCATGATGGCAACAGTCAACCCGACAACCCTCGAGATGACTCATTCACCCAGCAAGCACAACCCGCTGAAGAGTTAGAGAATGTCTCTATCTCCAAAGACCATCCAGATCGCATGGTGAAGATTGGCACCACTTTGTCACCACCTATTCGGTTGTCGCTGATCTCATTTTTGCAAGAGAACGCCGAGGTCTTCGCTTGGTCATATAAAGATATGCCGGGCATCTCTCCCGATATCATCTGTCACCACTTGAGTATTGATCCCAAGACCAAACCAGTAAAACAGAAGCGAAGATCTTATGATGTTGAACGATACGAGGCGATGAAAGCAGAAGATGAAAAACTCAAGAACATAGGCTTCGTCCGTGAAGTTAATTAGCCAACATGGGTAGCAAATGTTGTCATTGTTAAGAAAAATCCGACCAAGGAAAGTCTCCTGCTTCAAAAGGTCTTGTGGAGAATGTGTGTCGACTACACCGACCTAAACAAAGGATGCCCGAAGGATAGTTTCCCCATTCCTCTCATTGATAGACTTATAGACTCTACGGCAGGGTGTGAGCTCTTGAGCTTCATGGACGCTTATTCAGGATACAACCAAATCCTCATGAACCGCTCAGACCAAGAACACACAACCTTCACTACTGACAAGGGACTATATTGCTACAAAGTCATGCCTTTCGGCCTAAAGAATGCAGGAGCAACTTATCAGAGACTAGTCAATTTAATGTTCGCCGAACAGATTAGGAAGAGCATGGAAGTTTACGTTGATGATATGCTAGTCAAGAGCAAACATGCTGACCAACACATCACCAACCTATCTGAAACTTTCACCATTCTAAAGAGGTATCGAATGAGGTTGAACCCCAACAAATGTGCCTTCGGCGTGGGATCTGGCAAATTCTTAGGCTTTATGATTAGCCAACGAGGCATTGAAGCTAACCCCGAAAAGATCAAAGCAATCCTTGACATGAAAGAGCTAGTAACTTCAAAAGACATCCAAAGCCTTACTGGCAAGGTGGCAGCCTTAACCAGATTCATCTCTAAGGCCACAGACAGATGTGCTCCTTTCTTCAAAGCACTCAAGGGAAATAAGAAGTACATTACATGGACGGAGGAATGTGCCAAGGCATTCAGGAACCTCAAAGAGTACATGAGTAAAGCCCCTCTGCTCTCCAAACCAGAAGTTGGTGACACTCTCATTATCTATCTATCGGTCTCGGCTTCAGCAGTCAGTTCTGTTCTTATCCGAAAGGACAGTGGTGTCGAACGGTTCGTCTACTACGCTAGCAAGGCCCTACAAGATGCGGAGACACGATACTCCAACATTGAGAAATTAGCTCTAGCATTGGTCATGTCTGCTCGAAAACTTCGCCCTTATTTCCAAGCACACGCCATCATCGTGCTTACCAATCACCCTCTTCGACAGATACTCCAGAGTCTTGACATGTCTGGGCGAATGATCAAATGGACAATAACATTGGGTGAGTTTGACATCTCCTACCAACCAAAACCAGCCGAAAAGGGTCAAGCAGTAGCAGATTTCATCGCCGACTTCACATATCTTGTTGACATTGCTTCTACACCTGAAGCAATAGCTTCATTACCATCGGAAGCTCAGAAGATAGAATCAACAACCCCAACATGGAGTCTGTATGTTGATGGCTCATCCAACCAACAGGGCTGCGGAGCAGGATTAGTCTTCACTACCCTTGACAAAGTGGCGATAGAATACGCTATTCGTTTCAAATTCAAGGCATCGAACAACGAGGCCGAATACGAAGCCCTTCTAGCAGGCTTACGTTTGGCCAAGCATCTTGGAGTTAAACAAATTGATATCTTCAGTGACTCCCAATTAGTGGTCAACCAAGTCACAAACAACTTTGATGCTAAGGATAGCTCCATGGCAGCATATCTTGCGCAAACACGACTTTTGCTCAAGCACTTCCACTACCAGATCACCCAAGTTCCTCGAGCGGCAAACAGTCATGCAGACGCTTTGGCCCGCCTCGCCTCGGCAGTGGAAGACAAGATTGGGAGAAAAATTCATGTTGAATTGTTGGCAGCACCAAGCACCATGGTCGCGGAAGTGTGCAATTTACAACAAGGAGATAGTTGGATCACCCCAATTTATAAATTCCTTGCCCATGGCACCCTCCCAAATGACAAAGTCCAAGCTAAGCAGATTCGATACAAGTCTACTCGCTACCTGATCATTAATGACCAACTCTACAAGCGCGGTTTTACCCTACCATACCTAAGATGCCTTACACCTGCGGAGGCAGAAATTGTCTTTCGGGAAATACATGAAGGAGTCTACGGAGATCATGTTGGGTCTCGATCCCTAGCACACAAGACTTTTCGCCAAGGATACTATTGGCCAACACTCCACTAAGATGGCATCAGAATATCTCGCTCATGTGATAAGTGTCAACGCTACGCAACCATCCCTCACTCCCCTCCCGAGCCACTCATTCCTATGATCAGCCCTTGGCCCTTCGCCCAATAGGGACTTGATTTGATTGGCCCAATGCCTGCAGGGAAGGGCAAGGTCTGTTATGCAATCGTTGCAGTTGACTACTTCACAAAGTGGGCTGAAGTAGAACCCTTGGCAACCATTACTGAGGAAAAAATAGAAGACTTCGTATGGAAGAACATCCTCTGCAGATTCGGCATTCCCAATGCGATAGTCACGGACAATGGGCGGCAGTTCAACAACAAGAACTTCAGGATGTTCTGCTCTAAGTTCAACATCAACTTATGTTTTGCCTCTCCAGCCCATCCCCAGTCTAATGGACAAGTCGAGGCCGTTAACAAAATAATCAAGCGCACTCTGAAAACTAGCTTGGACAAAGCTAAAGGTTGTTGGCCAGAATTCGTACCCCAAGTTCTTTGGTCATACCGCACTTCATATCGGACTTTCACAGGAGAAACTCCATTCTCACTTGCTTTTGGTACAGAAGCAGTTGTCCCGGTTGAGCTTGAGCAAGCAACATACCGAATCCAAACTACATGCAGAGTGAAAACGACAACCAACTCACCCTCAACCTGGATCTAGTCGAGGAACACAGAAATCAGGCTCACCTGAGGAATGTCGCCTACAAGCAGCGCATCTCCAACTACTACGACTCAAGGGTCAAACCTCGCTCCTTCAAAGTGGGAGACTGGGTACTGAAGAAAAGATTACTCTGTGATAGAGTCCCGAGTGAAGGAACACTCAGTCCTAACTGGGATGGACCGTTCGAGGTCGTCGGCATCAGCCGCCTTGGCTCCTACAAGCTCAGAAGCTCCGACGGCAAGACCCTTGGCCATCCATGGAATGCTGACCACTTGAAGTACTATTACAAATAGACTCACATTGTACAAGTGTTAAGCTACAGCCGTTCGGCATCCTATGTAACAAAGACCATTTGGTATGAATTCAATAAAGAGGTGATTTAGCCAACTCGGCCCTAAACTCTTTTACATTCCGAGCAATGAAACACTCAAGTGTTGAAGCTTCAACGTAAATGTTTCCAATACAAAACAAAATCTAAGTATGTGTCAATAAGACTATACAAATGATCTACATCATACATTCCAACACATTCATACATAAACATCATACATTCCAATACATTCATACATAAACATCATACATTCCAACACATTCATACATAAACATCATACATTCCAACACATCCATACATAAGCCAACTGTGCTTCGAAAGGGTTCAACACACTTTGTGTCATTCAACATTTGCCACAATGTGCCTCGACACCTTGCCTTTATTCTCACCAACTAGGTGATGAAGGAACTCACCTTCGTGCCACCAACTTGGTGATGAAATGTACAACCCGTACTCTAATATTATTTGGAAACTTGCCACCCTTATCACCAATCAGGTGAAGAAGGAACTCATCTTCATGCCACCAACCAGGTGATGAAATGTACAACACGTACTCTCATTCATGCCACCAACCAGGTGATGAAATGTACAACGCGTACTCTCCTTCATGTCACTAACCAGGTGATGAAATGTGATTAAAGGTGATTAAGGAATTCACATTCGTACCACCAACCAAGTGATGAAAGAAACCCACCATTCATTCCACTAACCAGAAGACGAGTGGTACAACTTGTACATGTGAACTCCTAGCATTCACAAATAATCAAAAACCCTCAAGCTTTACAACTCAACTAGGGGAGCACTTATGCCTAACAAGAGCTATAGTCACCAACAAAGTCTTATTGCAAGCCAACAATGGCTTCAGGGCTTGGTATACGAAGATCAAGCTCTTCAGCCCTCTTGCATCTGCTTCAGACATTTCTCCTCTGTAACAATGCAAACACTACAACTCATAGAAAGCTTCACACGCTCTTGATCAAGACTGTTCAAAACAAATTCAATTTATATGGTTCATCCAAACCTTCGACTACTACAAGATGTGGCTTGCATCACAATCTCTCACTCAACAATGTGGAAGCAAAATTTGTATACGTTGTCTCTCCCACATTTTCAAATTTCTAGTTTTCCCAAAAAAAAAAAAAAAAAAAAAAAAGAGGAAATTGGAAATTGGGAAATTCAACAAAGCTTCATCAATGGAGGACAAATATCAATCTCAAAAGCTTCGCACTATCTTCATCAAGATAGTGTGAAGCAAAATCAATTTATGGTGCCAACAAAAGCTTCATCAATGGAGGACAAATATCAATCTCAAAAGCTTCAAGATAATGTGAAGCAAAATCAATTTATGGTGCCAACAAAAGCTTCATCAATGGAGGACAAATATCAATCTCAAAAGCTTCGCACTATCTTCATCAAGATAGTGTGAAGCAAGATCAATTTATGGTGCCAACAAAAGCTTCATCAATGGAGGACAAATATTAATCTCAAAAGCTTCGCACTATCTTCATCAAGATAGTGTGAAGCAAAATTAATTTATGGTGCCAACAAAAGTTTCACCTATAAAGCTTCAACCCCAAAGCTTCACCTATAAAGCTTCAACACCAAAGCTTCACCTATAAAGCTTCAACACCAAAGCTTCACCTATCAAGCTTCAACCCCAAAGCTTCACCTACAATACAAAATTTCAACACCAAAGCATATAAAAGCTTCACACACTCTTCATCAAGATAGTGTGAAGCAAAATCAATTCATGGTGCCCAACAAAGCTTCAACCTCAAAGCTTCACCTACAAAGCTTCAACACCAAAGCTTCACCTACAAAGCTTTAAAATATATATATATATATATATATATATATATATATATATATATATATATTATTTTTAATTTTTATTTTTTCAGAAATTCGAAAATTCAAAAATCCGGAAATTTGAAAATTAAAAAAAAAAAAAAAATTGCCTAGGCCTCATCTTCTTTGGGCCTAACAACTTTCATAACAAATATATATGAAGAAGGAGTTTTGGGCTACCACTTAGAAAGGAAATGCCTCATTCGTCAACTCCCTCGACCAGAGACTTGGGGGACTCCTACCATATGATATTGCACCTTGATACTCAGAAGTCTCACGACCACTTAGTGACTTGGATTTTTCAAGTCTCCAAACGAGAAATTTTCCTCACTCGGGAAATTAAGGGAGCACTACCTCAACCTACATGCTTCACTCACAAAGTTTCAACATACAAGCTTCAACAAAAGGAAAAATTCAAAGAACTTAGTGAAGAAGGCCTTGGTGTATTTAACACAATACGTTGAAATGAAGCAAATCTTGTTTATTGATATTTCCGATAAGTTACAAATATGTACATATACATGAATCAAAATAAACAAACAAAAGGGAGCCTTCACAAAGGTTGCTCAGGGGAAGTCTCAGCAGTCGGTAGAGCCCCAGAAAGAGAAAGCACCGGAGGGTGGTTATCCGGAGCCTCAGTACTGGACAGAACCCCAGAAGGAGGAGGCATCGGAGGTTGATCATTTGGAGCTTCATTACGCGGTACAGCCCCAGAAGACAACGGCAATAAATGCCTTTGGAACAAACCCACAAACCGCTGATGATCAAGTAAAACATGACCATCAGATTCCTTCATCTGGTCAAGCTTCCTCTTCATGTTTGTAGCATAGTCATGTGCAAGCCGATGCAACTGTTTATTCTCATGCTTGAGCCCTCTAATCTCCTGTTTGAGACTCATCACTTCAGCAGCCAATGATTCAACTTGGCGGGTTCTAGCAAATAGGCGTTGGGCCATATTAGACACAGAACCTGCACACTGAACACTAAGAGCCAGAAAATCCTTAACAGTCAACTTATCAGACCGTTTGGAAAGTAGTCTGTTATCTTTGGGAGTGAGAAGGTTCCTGGCCACCACCGCAGCGGTCATATCATTCTTCATCACAGAATCCCCAACGGTAAGAGGACCAGTAGGGGATATGAAGGATGGGCGCCATATGTTGTCTGGAGAAGGCGTGGCTGTCTCTTCTCCAAGGTTCAAGTCAAAACGACGGTCGGAGGGGCCAGACATTTTCAAAGGTGTTAAAGAAGGAAGAGGTCAGACAAATTAAGATCTTAGAAGTGCAAGAAGGGAGCTTCTACTGGTGGAGATTCAAGTGTGCTGTGGAACTTAATGCCAACTTCTATAAAAATCTGCACTTGACGGAGCTTCAGAAATCGAAGAGGCGTTTACTTTCTCGAAAGCTGAGCTGCTCAGAGACCACGAGGGCCGATCTCAGAAATCGAAGAAGCACCTACTTTTTCAGCCTCGTCAGCACCTGTCACATGCACACTCAGCTTTGCGGAAATTACGGGCAATCTGTCGAAGATTTCTGGTGAAGTAGAAAGCACGTGAATCTTACTGTTCAATCACCACTCTCCACACGCACCATCAACTCCTCGGGTACCACATATAACTTTGCCAAAGATCTCTGACAAAGTTTAGGCACGAGAATTTCAAAGTTCCAGCTACCCTACTATTACCCACAAGGGTAAAGGAACAGCACCACTGCTTGACAACTCGAAAGTCCCTATATGTGTCGACCTCCATGTTCTGTGGCAAGACAGGCTGGCAAGAACGTCCAACCTTTACTCACATTCGAGAAAAGACTCCCAACATAATTACTTTCTCAAAAACCGAAGCGGCACCGCTTTCCGAATATCAAGAGCCAGATCCCCGACGGGATTGCTTGTTCGAAAACCGAAGAGGCACAGCTTTCAGAACTTCGAGAGCCAGATTTCCTTAGATAAAACTTGTCTGTAATCTTCACACGCAACATCAGCTTTCCAGATACCACATACCACTTTTGCAAAGTGCTCTGACAAAGTTAAAACACGTGAAGCTGGCAGCTCTCACTACATTGCTGTGACCAAGAAGGGTAAAGGAATAGCATTACTACTTGTTATTGGGAAATCCCTATATACATCGACCTCCCTCCTCAACGGACAGGCAAACCTGCAAAAATGCTCAACCTTTTCTCGCATTCGAGAATGCACCCTCAACATAACCTCTCGAAATACTCAGCTTTATTTCCCCCTGATAATACCTCAGCAAATAAGCCACACCAAGAACAAGAGTATCTCATATCATCAGGGTCGAAAGCAAGAGTATCCCATATCATGCTTTCTCCCTGTCCTTGTCTTCGTCCTTGTCCACACCTGCAGGACAAAGAGAAATAGCGCAGTCAGTCGGAACCTGAAATCAAACCTCCAATCTGGAACTGACTGCCTGAGACCTTTACCTGGTTGCTTACTTAGCATTGCTCTCGAGAACTCATCCTCAATTGCTGTCAAGGTCATGAATTCCACCGGCAAATACCTCATGACAGTTGATGAGTCACTATGAAGCTGCCAAGCGTGGATGAGTCACTATGAAGGAATGTTCTGAAGGACCATTTAAATGCAAAGGTTGCACACCACTTCTGCCATGCAAAAGATTGAAGCAGAAGGTTCAACGGTGAGCTGAAACAGATCATTACAGCACGACACCTTTCCATACCACATTCACTATTCCGTCAACAGCAAAAGTATCTCATATCATCAAGGTCGAACGTACTCTAGATTTGATGGACTTGTTTTGACCCTCAAATTCTTGAGTCGGCCTTATACTCTGAAGGGAACCAGAAAACCCTCCAGCACAGTTCAAGAATGAGCCTGTGGAAAGTTACTTCTTCAAAAGCAAAAGTATCTCATATCATCTCTTCTTCATTTACTTCTCCTTATCCTGGCAGCTGAATGAGAGACAAGGAGAAGGAGAACAATCAACCGGAAGCCGAAGTCGAACCTCCGATCCTGGGTTGCTTGCTTGGAAGTTTGACTGCTTACCTTGTCTGTCACCTCTTTCGGCAGATCTCCTAGCTCGGCGACTTGGGGGACTCCTACTATAGGGTTTGTATCGCACTTAACCAAGCCCGAAACTACAAGTAAGCTTCAAGTGAAATTGATACATTACCTTGTGCATCTTCATCAGTTAAAGATACCACCCATGGATGGAGGAAAAGTACTTCCAGAGAAGATGCCACATCTACATATGAGACAGATAAGGCACGTGAAAATGATACCACACTTCGGTACTTAGAAGTTTCGTGATTACTCAATGGCTTGGATCTTGCAAGTCCCCAACCGAGGAGCTTCCCTCGCTCGGGAACTTAGGGGAGCACTGTTTGTACCATACTTGACCAATCCCGAAACTACTGAACACCGATCAACGTTATACCGTCAAGGACCCAGAAGAGCTTCCCTTCAACCAGGAGGCCAATCACAATGCGACACGTGTCGACATCAGAAGCAATCACAGCGCGACATGTGTCAACATCAGAAGCCAATCACAACATGACACGTGTCAATGTTAGAAAAAAACTAGAAACTCTCTTCTATAAATAGGGATCATTCTCCCACAATAATCTCTAATGTCATTTTGTACTAAACTATTCACTAGAACTCACAAAATGAGAGCTTGAACCTATGTATTTGTGTAAACTCTTCACAATTAATGAGAACTCCTCTACTCCGTGGACGTAGCCGATCTGGGTGAACCACGTACATCTTGTGTTTGCTTCCCTGTCCCTATTCATTTACGTACTTATCTTCACTAGTGATCGAAGCAACCAAGCGAAGGTCACAAACCTGACACTTTCTGTTGTACCAAAGTCCTCGCTGATTTTGTGCATCAACACCATGGATTGCAGATATATAGGCTGTTTCACACCTTTTCAAATACCAGTTCAGTGTATTTGAAGGTTCACAACTCTTTTCTAAGAGCTGTGTCTTTTAATCAAAACGTTTTTAATTAATAATAAATTAATTAAAAACTTAATCCGAAAATTAAAATTAATGAATCAGATTAATTTTAAATTCCAAGGGCCTAGGCAGGCCCTTGTCTTGATTAATTAATATTAATTGTATTTAGGCTATATTATACAAGCCTAATCCACACAACCATAAGGCCCAAGCCTTCAATCCATTTCCAAATGGCCCATATTCTAATTACTAGACTAAAGCACTAAATCTATATAAAGACCCTTGAGAATCTTGTTTTCCCCAATGTGGGACAAGAGTCTCAAAACTTCCAACACAACCTTACGATGAAAAATTTGAAGCTAGAAGCCTTCGGAATTCTCCCCTCACCTCCCTCCCTCTCTTCTGTCTTTTTTTGTTCCTAAATGTTCATGGTTGAAATCTCAGAAATTGTAAAACAAATCCCCGATGATCTCCACTTCAATTGGCTCGTACCATTTGACATAGCCAGAAAAATGAAAGACTATTCAGCTGGGTTCAGTCATCTCGGTCTTCTCTATCTGGTGCCTCTCCATCTCCTAGAGCTCAGCACCGTGCTTTTGATCGTTGATTTGGCCTCAAAGATCTATGAAGAAGAGGGACCGACGATGACTCTCAAGGCAATGCTACATATACCCTTTTGAGAAAACAAGATTGAAGCGAAGTTTAACATCTGTCTATGTTCTTGTCTTGTCAACCTGTACGCTTCTTGGATTGATAAGGTCAGCGGCAACCTACCATGTTGTCTTCCTGCAAATAATGTTCGGTCTATACTTTGCTGTTTGGTGCTGGCCAGCATTTACAGCAGTGCTAACAATTTACTTAGCGTGGAGTGCTGTGTGCAATGTGAGTCTTGTGATTTCGGTATTGGAGGGGACGCACGGCATCAATGCAATTGCGCTAGCGATATATTTTGGCAGTGGTTGCGAGTGGAGAGGGATTCTTTTGATGCTTGGTTTCTTTGCTAAGGACTAAGTTTTAGGTTGCTTTGCATCTACATTGGCTGCTATGAAAGAGGGACTAATTATTTTGGTCTTGTTGCTCAGATTAGCTTGTTCTGCTTTGGGAATGTGCTGAAGCACGACAAATTTCTGCCGATTGCAAGAACCGGCCTGTCGAGAAGAAGTTGGCGATGAAGGGAAAGGGAACTGAAATATGGGGATGAAATTCATGATCAGAAACTCCAAAGCCCAATTAGGAGCTGCAGCAAGTTCAGCACTTCATCAGTTTTCACATTATGCAGAAAACTAGGTCTTCTAGCTGAATTTGTATAGGTTTATGTATCCCTTTCATTGAAAAAAAATCTCAAAAACTTGGTTCTTCCCTTGTACTTTGTTGTGCAACATAGCTGCCACTTTAGTGTAGGATTTTATCTCAAAAGATCGGTGTTTTTAGCACTAACTATTTGTATTGATGGTAACCGATGTGTTCAATAGAAAATATAATTTCAAACTTATAACGAAATGTGTCACATATTTACAACTTGTTGAGATCACTTTCCTTCACAAAGGGTCCATGGCAGCCATAAGGCACCCGCCGGGGCATCCTCACAGCAGCCACAATGTCAAGCTGAGGAGACTTGGCATCCATCACCAAGAACCTCGATTCCCCGGCAGTGGTGGAGCCAACATGGGGTCATTGGTTATCCTTGACCCCAACAACTTAAAAACCCCATGTATATTTGTTTTGTACATTGTATTTGACCCTTATAAACACCTAATCTAAACTAAATTACAACATCCTCTTCCTACTTCTTCTATTTTCTTCTATCATATTTGTCTTCCTTCTCTCTTCTAGTATGAAATACTTTAGTCAACTCTCACAAGCCTCCACGAATAATAATAGTTGTTGACTTATGTTGGCATAAAGTTTTGGCATATGTTGACAGGAATTGGCAAGTGCGTACTAGGTGATGGGTGAAATGCCCAATGAAGTTTTTTTGCTTGATATTATGACTCTATTATTTAAAAATTCTGGTTACGCCACTATTCCCCGGCTTCTCATTATGAACATGCGACACCAAATACTCGTCGTCCTCATCCGCCTCAGGATTATTGGGTTCTCTGGCCACGAAAAACGGCTTGCCCCCGTAGCACCCCGGCCCAAACATCCTGCTGGCCACACTACACTCCTTGTGCTCTGCATTGGACACATCCAATTTCACAACTCCGGATATCCTAGGCATGGGATTCTTAACAGAAGCATTAGAATTGCAGAAAATAAAGAGAAAGGAAGAACTCAAGAGAAGAATTAAAAGAAGATAGAGGAATTGTATTGATTAAAAGAATTCTCAGTACACAAGATAGACCGAGAACTACCTTTTTTATACATCTTATAACCTAACTTCCTTCTCTTGTATGCCACATATAACCATCCTAACTAACTCTCAACTGCATTATTGATGACATGTCACATTACATGGCAGATTATGTGGCATTTCTAAGTCAATATAGGTCAACAGGGATCACCAATAGCTGCATAAACATACTTATTCTTCTTTCCCACGTAAGCCGAATTAATCACACCAAACTCTAGATTTCTAGTTGACATTGACTGCCTTGTCACAATCCCCGTCTTGGGATCGATCCGAACCTTCTCCACCGAAATATGAAGAAGCTCCATTCTCTCCAATGCGTGCTCGGTTGACAAAAGGTTTGGTGCCAGCATCACAATAGCATCATCATCTTCATCCCAAGCATTGATGGCATGCATGATGTTGAACCCTGGCACGTCAAACCACCTCATCCCGGACTCGTCCTTGGCGTACCGTGGAATCACTCCGATCCTCGGCACTTTGGAGGGGTCCAAACGGACAGGCACCTTTAGTGAGAATGTCGATATGGTTCATCCTGATTTGTATGTCAGCAAATATGGCATATTTTTTGGGAATTGCAAAATCATGGACGAGAGAGGAAGTGACCATAGAAAATATGGGCACGTCAGGCTGCTTCATGCTGTTCGAATCAAAGCGGAAGTATGTTAGAAACGGCGGCATGGGGCCGAAGCGGAAGGAGAATGCCTTCCCCGTCTCAGGGTCTATCTTCGGATTAGCCGTGATGCTTATGGAGAGCTTTCCTTCGAAATCATGGCGTCCCAGAGTTTCGATGTCTCCATTGGACGTCAGGCGGATGGAATAAGGGAGATCAGACTCACCAAGGGCATAGAGTCGACTGCCAAAGAATTAAAGCTAAACTTGTGTTTGCAAGACCGATGCCATTTGCAGGATTGTATCGGCCTGTAAATAACGAAGTAGTGGAAAGGTAAAGTGAGTGGGGACAATAAGAAATGTGATTATCAAATCGTCACACAATATATATATCACGTGAATTTATTTAATAATATACTATATACCCTAACCTATTGGAATATTTTAGTAAATACACCAATATATTACATATTGACTCGCTATTGTCTATTCATAAACTTGTTTGAAATTTTTTAGAATAGCTAAAAGCGCATGCAAATAATAATAATTACTTCCAATTTGTCAGCTGAAAAAGTTAACTGCATAACAAAAGTATTAGAAAATCCCCTTTAGAAAAAGCATCTCACATTTTAATTGTTTTTTTTTCAGGTTGTATTTGAATTTTTATTACAAGTTTTGACGTACTTATTTTTTTATTTTTTAAGGATCGCAGAAGTTAAACATAACCTCAATAATTAAACATTACAAAAAAGAAAACTAATTGTAATTATTTTGGGTGTGTTATGATGGGCTAGATGATTCCGAGTCTCTACATCTAGTCATGTGTATCTACCCGCATTTTGTTCAATCTTCACCATAAAGATAATCTAACGAAATTAAAACATAACACATCACATGTAATTAAGCTTAATTTTTACTACAATTAAGGTTTAGAAGTTCTTAAAAAAAATTTCAAAACCGTTTAATTATGTTTGAAATAAAATTTTTCTTAATTTTAGTTTAATTATAAGTGACGTGTCATAATCTACACTGTTGGATTATTATAACAGTAGTACTACGTAGACTAAATTTGAAAACTAAATTATTTGTCGCAAATAGAAATAAATAAGCACACTAATTAATACTTAAATAATAATCTAATCAACTTCCATATTATTTAATTTATAAGATTTTATAGACAAATTTAATCTTCCTAACATTTAACTACAAGATTTTTGTACTTTGCCTGTTAAGATGCGGGCAGCGAAGAGAACGATACGTGCCGCAAGAGAAGAAGTTAGGAACAAAAGGGTGGCCGGCGTCACGCTCGACGATGTACTTGTATGTCCGTACGTAGCGACTGCAGAGCACCGCCCGGCCTCCGGAGATCCTAACGCAGTGAACCATGCCGTCGCGTTGGAAAAGGTGGTACGGCCCACGAGGAAGAAACTGCGGGTTCGGGCCATTGCGAATGTAAGCCCCGTCGAGGAACGTCGGCAGGGAGCCGTGTATGATCTCGCACTCTGTTGGGGGAAGCTCTTCAACGGGAGCGAAGTTGCCGGAGAGCACGTGTCTGGGGTCGAGAGCGTTTCAGTGGAGGGTCGATGAAATTGTTGATCAAGTCATCAAGGGCACTGAAGATAGCTGCGGGTAGCGCGGACGGTGTTTGTTTTGCCGCAGTGAAAGTTGAAGCATTATCTGGTTTTTCTTCAGTTCTTCTGGCAGAGGAAATTATGAGGAGATTGGGGGTAGTGATGGCAGGAGATACTAGAATATTTGGAGTGCGAAATGTGGGTAGAAATGAGGAAGACAAGGCATCCATTTTTTTGTATTGCTCTTTGTTTCGGCGGCTCTAAATTCCGTCCGGATCTAACACCGTCACGGATCAATGGATTTTTGTTCCACAGAGGGGAAGGGGTGATAGAAATTGGGTAGTTCACATGATCGGGAAACGGTTGTCGCTTAGACTATTGATTACAATATGTTATGAGTAATGAGTGAGAATGAAATTGAATGAATTTGACAGAAAATGATTTGACAAATATATAGGGATGAAAATAATCTTTTTCACGTTGAAATACAACTGTTCATATCATTTTAAAATTAATTAATTGTATTATATTATATTATTTCCTTTATTAATTAACTTATTTTACTACAATCATATGTATATTAGTATACCAATGTTATGATGTACCTTTACATATGATTACACATATTATGAAAATCATGTTATCATAATCATATTCCAACAAGGGGAACTATTAAAGGGTGTTGGGAAGCCGGGGAGATATTTTACTTGGTGTTTGTGGACCAAAATAAATCGCCCAACCATGAGGAAACGTGGGTCTTAAGTTCTTAACTCTTAATAACCATGCTCGAGTTTACTCAACTTAAACTAGCAATTGGCACACACCAATGCGTGTGCAATTAAATTTGCATCTTAATTTTCTACGTTTCGTCACATCCACAAAACTACAAGAGAGTTTATGAAGTAAGAAAAAGTTGCCTGCTTTTTAGGAATATTTGTCAATATACTGCCGAACATAGCCACCAAACCAGCAAAAACAATCCTTTCATTTATATTTCATCAATTTTTGAAGAGAAGAGAAACGTACAGATCAAACCTTATAGATTAATCCTTGTTTCATTTATCTTGCAATTTTGTGGAACATTAAACAATTTTTTTAAGAATTAATATGGAATGGGGATCTTAATATTTTGAAGGATTTGTTTTTGTAACTTGTGGGAGTTCGGGGAAAGACAAATTATAGTGTTGTTGGGTGGTTTTAAGAAAGTAGATCAGTTAAGCGTGAGGAGAACATGGGAGAAGAGCGGTTGAGGATTTTTTTGGCGAGAGAGTGCAAAGAGAGTCGGAGGAGAGAACTGGAGTTTTTTTAATTTAATTTTTAATTTTGAATAGGGCTGCTATGTTTATATGGACGTGAGGTTCACGTAAAAAAAACAGTAAAATTTGTGTTCATGTAATTACTAAATTGCCCATAATTTTTATTTATGTTTAGTTTTGATCAGAAAGTTGGAATGATAATATTATGAAGTTTTGGTTAAGAATCAGAATTCTATCAATATGTATATGTACTTTAGATTATTGTTTTATTCAGATGTATGATTGAAAACTGAAAAGAAAAAAATCAAAGGGCCCCTTAATCATTAGAAAAGACTGCATATTTTCGATTGTGACTGGGATGAGCGTGCAAGTGAAGGCAGAGCACATGAAAGCAACCTTGTGATGAAGAATTATGAGAAGCTGGAAGCCTCCAATATTCGTTACAACAGATATTGGTCTTGTTGCTCAATGCTTAGATCAATTAGCTTGTTCTGCTTTGGGGAATTAGTATGGTGAAGTGCGATCACCTACATGATTTATTTATGCGATATAGAATTCAATCTAATTTCGATATTATCTTTAACTTAACCATCAGTCCAACACAATCTGGTTCGTACACACCAGTAAACCATCTAATTATAGATTATTGCCGTACTTCTCCGATACATGTTTATAAACACCAATTAATTGTAAATTTTTTACTTTTTTATATTTGAACAAAATTAATTGTATTTTAAACTTTTATTTTTTATTGGAAGCTTTATTGTAAAATATAAATATGTACAATATATTTCCTACTTATAATTGTTTGTGTAACGTTTGCTATGTTGCTTCATGGGGACATATGAAACTACAACTTGTTGAGATCACTTTCCCTCACAAAGAGTCCGTGGAAGCCATAAACAAATTTATTAATTACATTGGACTTTAAACATTGTACATCTTTTGGATGTCTAAAATAACCTATTTAAATGTTATAAATTCATTGCCTAATATAAAAAAACAAAAATGCCTAAGGGCCCCACCAACTGAGACTGAAACCGGGGCTGTGAAGCCCACTTCTAAAATTTTAAGCTAGAAGGGTTGGAACTAAAAAATTGTTTTTGGGCTAAAACCTAAATTTTTTGGGCTAAATATTTTTAGGTTTTAGGTCATCATTGAAGATGGTCTAATATGCCAAATAAATTTATTACACATATTAGACCAACTCCAACCCTTGGAGTAAGTCCTAAATTTTCCCTTCTATTCCCCCTTGTTTCTCTCCAACCATTGTTCTAAAATTAGGTTAAGTGTTAAAACCTATAAATAAATAAAACTCAAATTCTCCCAAAATTTAGCCCAAAAACTTGGTGGAGCCCAAAGAATATAGCCCACCCACATAGGGTTGTCTACCCTGATGTCTGATAGGTAACTAAGCCCAACGGCTCTTTTATGATTTGGCGGCCACAATCAGTTGGGCCATTGGTTCACCCAACGATCCACATTCAAACTTTCTTTTTTTTAGTTTTATATTTATATATTTATTGAATCAAACGGCTAAAATCAAATATAATCAAATCTAACAATAAAAAAAGATCTAGCTACCCAAATTTAAATTCAACAACTAAAATAATTAAAAAAAATTATTTAACTCAAAATTCACCCAAAAACTCTATAAATACATATGTATTTGTTCAAACATCCACACAAAACTCACTTTTCTCCTACAATTCTTCCAATTTTTTTTTTTTTATACCATCTTCCAAAACCATTTCTTCCCATTTACAATTCTTCCAATCTCTATCATGTGTTTCATATTCTTCCATAGTATTTCATAAGTTTCATGTGTCGATTTAGTGATTTTTCAATATTTATTGGAATTTAAATATTTATAGGTCAAAATGTTCAAAAATTAATTTATGATAGTCTACATAATTTTTTTTAAAAGTTAAGTTAAAAAAAAAAGCCTAAATTCATTCTTTAATAATCTTGGGCTAAAATTTTAGAGCATCCCCAATGGGGGCTTTATCCTCCATAAGGCTACCACATTTCTAGCCTTAGCAAGAAATTTCATCCCAAATGAGCCGGAAAATAGGGCTAGATCCACCACTGGGGCTAGCAACTTCCTTTCTTGGGTAGCAAAAAATCGAGCTACATCTAGCCCCAAAAAACAGTGGGTCTCACAAAAAAAGTAGCAACTCATGTGAACAAAATTCTATCACTCTCCCTCCACTTGTGAATACACTTATACTCTCCTTTTATTATTTTTTTAATTCTTGTTTCTTACTTATTTTTCTTGCAATTTGGCTAATTAATGATTGTTTTAAATTTCATAAGAATTAAAATTTCAAATTGACTTAACGTTTATGGGCATTGATGGGTGAAATTTTCAAATATTTTTTTTCAAAATCATGATACTAATATATTAATTGGTGCTAGGTAATTTGTTGTGTTATACGTGAAAATCAAATTATTTCAGAGGGCGAAGTGGGGGTTTGTTTCTTTCAACGGATGAGATTGAGATAAGGGAATCTAATCCAACGAATGATTCATAATTGATGAAATCTAACTTTGTCACAATTTGAACTTTTTAGGTTGAAGGGTTCATAAAAAAAAAATTAAGATAGCACGTTCAAAAATCAACTTAAGAAAAACTAACACAAAAAATAAAAAAATAAAAAAATTCATCGCTTAATCAAATTACTACATAAATAAATATATATAGCCCCATATAGAGACCGGAAAATATAGCCCCTCATTGGGAGATATTCTTTTATAAAGCCCCAAAGATTCCTTGGAGCTTTAGAATGGGCTCTATCCATCACTTTTCCAGCCTCATATAGAGCCCCTCACTGGGGATGCTCTTAGGTCATAAGGGTTGGAGCAAAAAAGTTGTTTCTGAGTTAAAACCTAAATTTTCTGAGCTAAAAATTTTAGGTTTTACTCCAAGGGTTGGAGATGGTCTTAGGCATGTTTTAGCTCATTATTTGTTTTTATAGGTGAATTTGTTTTGCATGTATTGTTAACTTATGTGCAAATAATTGATAGATTTTTATGTAAAACATAGGTGACTTAATTTTAAATCAAACAACATTTTTTTATGTTGTAGGTAAATTATTTTGCATGGATTCTTACATATATTAGGCATAATTTTTTTTATAGTATATATATGTGTTTAAATAATTTACCCACATTTATATGTAAAATATAATTTTCGTAACATTAACTTTGCATGTATAAGCATGTTTTTTAACATTCATTTATTTTGTAGGTAACTTATTTTGCATTATGTTGGTAAGTAAGTAGGCAATGAATTTATATATTAGGCATATTAGCTAATCATTAAAAAAATATATATACATAGGTAAATTAATTAGTACAAAAATATAGTTAAATTTTGTACATATCATAAATGGAGGGTGTATTCAATTGAGATTCTAAGAAATTTTAATTCTTTTAATAAATCTCAAAAAAAAGGTACGGATATTAAATCAAGATTTTAAATGATTCTCTGAAATTCAATGTGTATTGAATTAGGGTTTTAATATAGTTTATTAAAATCTTTAGAAATCCCGGTGTATTTAATTAGAATTTCGAAATATTGATAACATTCCATGTGTATTCAATTGGGAATTCATTTTATATAATTTTAAAAAGTTGAGGAATTTGAGGGAATTAGAGAGATTTCGTAGTGTATTTTAAACATTCACAAATCCCGCTTCTTCTCTTGAGATTTCAAGGGAATTGAATCAAAATTTTACATGCAATCTCTACAAATCAATTAAACTCTATCAGAATTCATAGATTTATGAAATCCATTAAATAATGTTTTTCAAACTATACTGATGTGCTGAGCAATAATGATGAATGAAGTCAAAGCCTTGGAGAAACTATAGTTTTTCAAACTAGTTTCTCGCAACCATCACATGAAAATAATGTTGCAGAGGGTCATCAAATAAATGAACCACAACAAGATGGACCAATAGTTTAACATGATGCTGATGAGTTGCAAATTGCCTTGGAAGCACCAAGAAGAGCCTCATAAAGAATTTGCAGATCAACGATTCCAGAAGATTATATCACTTACTTTTGTGAAGTTGAGCATGATGAAGGTATAATGACTGATCCAGCAACTTGCATGCATGCATGAAGTTATAAAAGTGAAAACTCTCTATCATGGCAGCGAACAATGGAAGAGGAGATAGGGTCTATGCATTCTAATCAGGTGTGGACCCTTGTAGAGAAGACATAATCTATGATACCCATTGGATGCAAATGGGTGTACAAAACTAAGAGAGATTCGAAAGAGAAGGTTGAAAGGTTCAAAGCAAGATTGGTAGCTAAAGGCTTCATTCAAAGGGAAGGGGTAGACTATAATGAAACATTTTTTCCCGTGTCGTCCAAGGATTCCCTGCGGATAATCTTAGCACTCGTGGCACACTTTGACTTGGAACTTCACCAAATGGACGTCAAAACGGTGTTTCTAAGTGGTGACTTGGAAAAGGAAATTTATATGAACCAACCTCCTGGTTTCATTGAAAAGGGTAAAGAACACCTAGTTTGCAGATTAAGCAAGTTTATATATGGTCTGAAACAAGCATCGAGGCAGTGGTTTATGAAATTTGATGAAAAGGTAACTCATATTGGCTTCACTGAGAATAAGGTTGATGATTGCATTTATTTTAAAAACATTGGTTCCAAGTTCATTTTCCTTATACTTTACGTTGACGATATACTTCTTGCAAGCGATGATTTGAACCTATTGCTTGAAACCAAGTTGTTGTTGTCAAACACCTTCGATATGAAAGACTTGGGGATGCCTATTTTGTTCTCGGCATAGAGATTAAAGGAGACAGGTCAAGAAACTTACTGGGGATTTCGCAAAGGTCATACACTGAGAACATATTAAAACATTTCAACATAGAAGGATGTTCAAGAGGAGAAGTCCCGATGAGCAAAGGTGACAAATTGAACAAGGAGCAATGTCCTAAGAATGACTTGGAGAGGAAAACCATGTTGAACAAACCCTATGCTTCATTGGTGGGGAGCTTGATGTATGCTCAGGTTTGTACTAGACCTGACTTAGCTTAATTAATGTACTTGGGAGGTATCAATCGAATCCTGGAGAACAACATTGGGTGGCAGCTAAGAATGTAATGAGATATTTGCAAAGAACAAAATCACACATGCTTGTGTATGGAAATAGTAAAAAGCTGGAAGTGGTAGGGTACTCTGATTCGGATTTTGCAGGCTGCACAGATGATAGAAGGTCCACAAGTGGTTATTTGTTCTTCATGGCTGAATGAGTCATCTCGGGGAAAAGTGCAAAACAGAAAACACTTGCAACATCGACCATGCAAGCTGAATATGTGGGTGTAAAACTTAGTCTTGTCTTATTTGCTTTGTAGTTATTTATTGCAATAGATGAATTCTAAATTTATTTCATGTACTGCTTTTGTTTGAGCTAGTAATCATTAATGAGACTTGGCTGAAAAGCTATGATCATATATGTGATATTTCTGCAATGAAGCTTGATTGTTTTAAAAGCTTTTCAGGTCGCTATTTGATCCTACTTTTCAGCATGCAGAAAAGTTGAAGTTGGATTGTTGCTAACTAAGGCAACGTTAAGGTAATGGGAAAACTAGTGGGAGCATACAGTAAAGCTCTCTTATAGCTAACATGTATAAGCATCATACGTGAATAATTGCATGTTATAGTGATTTTAGAGTGGCTGCACCATTTTGTGCAAACTTTTCTGAAGTTCTATGACTTGAGTCATTCATGGTGGATGTGTGAGGATGTGTTTGTTTATTTATTAACTCATGTGATCACTAAGGAACTGTTGTTAGTAGAAACATTGCTCAAAACAAAGACGATGAGTTTAGGTCCAAATGGAAGAATGTTGGAACCCTATTGGACTCTAAACTAATCTCATTCGTGTTTTGAGTTTAGTGGAAACTAAGAACGGTTAGAGTTAATAGGTGAATAAACTTCTTTCCTTTAAAGTAGGACATTAAGGGTTAAACATGTTTGTGAGTGGATATCCCACGTTGGAGCACTATAGACGTGTGTTTTGAACAAACTGTTTTCCTTGATAAGAGGAAATGGTTATGGTTGCACGTTTATAAAAGGATAAGTCCCTGCTCAAGAGGAACGTGTTTGCATAGCCATATTCTACAAAGAACATAAGGTCCTCCTTGAGTAGAAGATTTCCTTTTCTTTTCCCAGTGATCAATGGCTTCACAAGGTCTGAACTCATATCACAATACTTGATGCACATTCGTAATCTATGTTTGCAGCTATATTAAATTCCAACACTCAATGCTTAGATCAATTAGCTTGTTCTGCTTTGGGGAATTAGTATGGTGAAGTGCGATCACCTACACGATTTATTTATGCGATATAGAATTCAATCTAATTTCGATATTATCTTTAACTTAACCATCAGTCCAACACAATCTGGTTCATACACACCAGATAGGCCCAGTAAACCATCTAATTGTAGATTGTTGTCATACTTCTCCGATACATGTTTATAAACACCAATTAATTGTAAATTTTTTTATTTTTTTATATTTGAGCAAAATTAATTGTATTTTAAACTCTTATTTTTTATTGGAAGCTTTATTGCAAAAGATAAATACGTACAATATATTTCATACTTATAATATAATTGTTTGTGTAACGTTTGCTACGTTGCTTCATGGGGAAATATGAAACTACAAATTGTTGAGATCACTTTCCCTCACAAAGAGTCCGTGGAAGCCATAAGGCACCCGCCGGGGCATCCTCACAGCAGCCACAATGTCAAGCTGAGGAGACTTTGCATCCATCACCAAGAACCTCGATTCCCCGGCCTTCTCATCGTGAACATACGACACCAAAAACCCGTTGTCCTCGTCCGCCTCAGGATTCTCGGGCTCTCTGGCCACGAAAAACGGCTCGCCCCCGTAGCACCCCGGCCCAAACATCCTGCTGGCCACAATACACTCCTTGTGCTCCACATTGGACACATCCAATTTTACAACTCCTGATATCTTAGGCATGGGATCACCCTCAGCTGCATACACATACTTATTCTTCCTCCCCAGGTAAGCCGGATTGATCACGGCGAAATCCAGATTTCTGGTCGAAATCGGCTGCCTCGTCACAATCCCCGTTTTGAGATCAATCCGAACCTTCTCAACCAAGCAATGAACAAGATCCACCCTCTCCAGTACGTGCTCTGCTGACAAAACGTTTGGTGCCACCATCACAATAGCATCGTCCTCATCCCATGCATTGGTGGCGTGTACGCCGTTGAAACCCGGCACCTCAAACCACCTCATCTCCGACTCGTCCTTTGCGTACCGCGGAATCACTCCAATTCTTGGCACTTTCGAGGGGTCCAAACCAAATGGGGTGGCTCGTTTAGTGATCATGTCAATAAGGTTCAACCCAATTTGTATGTCAGCAAATATGGCATGTTTTTTGGTGATTGCAAAGTCATGGAGGAACGTTGGAGTGACCATGGAGAATATCGGAACGTCCGGCTGCTTCACGCCATTCGAATCGAAGCGGAAGTAGGTTAGAAACGGCCGTATAAAGCCATAGCGGAAGGCGAAGGCCTCCCCCGTGTCAGGGTCTATCTTGGGATGAGCTGTCATGTTCATGGAGAGCTTGCCATCGAAATCATGGCGTCCCAGAGTTTCGATATCTCCGTTGGACGTCAGGCGGAGGGAGTAAGGGAGATCGGACTCGCCGAGAGCGTAAAGTCGGTCGCCAAAGAAGGCCAAACTTGTGTTTGCAAGACCAATGCCATTTGCAGGATTGTATTGGCCTGTAAACAAAGTAACGGTGAATCATTTGATAGTAATACTAAATGAAAGATTAAAATAAAAATATAATTAATTTAATTTTGTTATGACACTTATGTACTTGGTAATGTTGTACTAAGTATGAGAAATTACTCCTTTTTCTTTTGTGCTCATCCTTTTAACTTTTGGATGGAATAGACCAAAGAAAAATTGAGGAACAAAAGAAACAGGAGATGTGCAGTAACAAAAAAGATTATTACTACAATTATCATGGATTTGTACTATTTATTAGGGCCCACAAATGTATATGCATCTCATTTTTATTAGAGAGTTAATAAATAATGATATAAATAGATAGTAAGAATAACAATTTTGAACAAAAAATAAAACTATAATAGTTTTTTTTTTCAATAGTCAAGACAATTTATAATACGAAAAATGAACAATAATGATTGAAAATACTATTTTGTTTCTTTATCAATTTAGTAACCACAAAGCCGACATGTTCTGTAGTTTGGATCGCTAAAGATTATGTTATCCAATTTTTTTTGGCTTAAATGTCAAAATAGTTTCTATGTTATAACCATATGGTCAATTTAGTCCCCGTATTTCGATTTGACTACTTTAATTCTCATGTTTGTCTCTATTAGTCAATTAAGGACATTTCATTCAATCTCTTTTAAAAAATTCATAAGAAAAATCATATGAGAAATATTTACTCTTTCTCTTTTAAGAAAAATGCAAATCAACGAGAAATAACACATATAAGAAATAAAACTTCAAATCTGAAAAATGATTAAGGTTGTGACATAAAAAAAAAAGAGGGAGTAATGTTAAGGAGGAGGTCAGAGAGTTGGGAGGAGAATTATTTTTATTTTTATTTTTAATTTATTTCATTTTAAATATTTTAAATCAAATCAATTATAATTTATAAAAATTAGATAAAAATGTCTTTAATTAGCGAACAGAAAGAAACACAATGACTAAATTAGCCAAATTAGAAACACAAAGATTAAATTGATCCTTTGATTAAAGGGAACTCTAACGAAAAGCTTCTGATACCGTTCAATTTAACGAAAAACCACATTTTTACACTAAAAAGTCAATCCTGGTACTATTCACTTTACCCTTTATTTTGTCCTTATCATTAAAACTCAAAGTTTTCAAACCATTTTCATTAGTTTCTTTTTTATTTTAAAACATAGAAATCATTTTAACATTTAAGTCAATTTTTTTTAATAAGAAATATGTCGAAAAGAATGCATTGAAATGTTTGCGTTTTAGGTATGGAATGGATTGTGGACCCTGCCTGTAAGGACCCGGGCAGCGGAGAGAGCGCCACGTGTGGCGGAAGCGGTGAGGCCGTTGAAGCTAGAGAAGAAGTTGGGAAGTATAGGGTGGCGGGCGTCACGCTCAACGGTGTACTTGTAGGTCTTGACATATCGGCTGCAGAGCACCGCGCGGCCTCCGGAGATCCTAACGGAGTGAAGCATGCCGTCCCCGTCGAACAGGTGGTAGGGCCCACGCGGAAGGTATTGCGGGTTGGGGCCATTGCGAATGTAGGCTCCGTCGAGGCACGGAGGCAGGGAGCCGTGTATGATCTCGCACTCCGTCGGCGGAAGCTCCTCAACCGGAGCAAAGTTGTGGGAGAGCACGTGCCTGGGGTCCACTGAGGGTTTCACTGGAGGGTCGATGAAGCTGTTGATGAAATCGTCCAAAGCATTGAAGATCACTGCAGGCAGCGCAGAAACTGTTTGTTTTGCCGCAGTGAAAGTTGAGGCATTGTTTTGAAGAGCATGATCGGCTTTTGCCGCTAGCGGCGGTGGTGGAGTGGTTCTCGGAGGCTGCTGCGACGGCGGCGGCCTTGAAGCTGGTGGTTTGGAGCTGGGTCTTTCTTCCATTCTGATAGAGGAAATACTGCTGAGTTTGGGGGTAGAGAAGGCAGGAAAAGCAGATAGGAAGGAGGAAGAGAAGGCATCCATATTTGGTATGGCCTTGGACGAGACCAGCTGGTTGGAAATTGGAATAAATAAAGGGTTGGGAGCTTGGGATATTTACATGATGTTGAGGGCCAAAGTATTTCTGGCCACAATTCTGCTATATCTGTGCCACTTCCCAAATCGGTGGTGTGTGTTATGCTGGGTTTGTCTCTCTTCTTATGTGATATTTTTTTTTTTGTTTTGTTGAAAGTTGAATATTATTACATACGAATCAAAATGTTTACATCAGACGCCAGAGTATTAAATAATCACTTTGGTTCAAAACCATTTCATGAGTGACCACCCCCCACACGCGTGACATAAGATGCCACAAGATGCGCAGCCTCATTATAGGCATGGGGAGTATAAATAAACTCAACAAAACATTATTGTTGCTTAATAAGGTTAATGTCCCATAGAATACCATTCATGATTGCCTCTGGTTGCAAGCTCCCATGAATCATGTCGACAAAGACCTTTGAATCAGTTTCCAACTGAACAGACCCGAAACCCATTTCCACACAAGCAAAGCCAACCTCATTGCTTCCGCTTCCGCCATGATGCTCGAAACACATAGTACTTTGCCCACACCTCCAGCACCTTTGAAAATGCCCACAAAATCCCTCGCAACCCACCCAAAACCACCCACACCAGTACAATTACACCAGGCTCCATCACAATTAACTTTTATTGTTCCAAAAGGCGGCTTAACCCACCCTTTAGGACTCTCCCCTCTTCCTTGCTACCCACAGGTTGGTTGTTGCACCACTTCCCCATCACATCCTGCTATCTCCTCCCACTGTTGTCGAAGTAATTGCATCGCAACAGTAGACTCTACCTCAATTTTCTCAAACACCATACTATTATGACAATTCCATATTCTCCATAGACTACAAACCACCTAATGCATGATATCACTAGCCTCCCCCTCCTTACCATATTTCGCACACAACCACTTCCAACATTCCATAAAATTCTCTCCCACCACCGTAGTCACATCTAATTGAAGCAGAGAACCAAACCAAAAAACACGAGCAAATGGGCCCCAAAAAAAAGATGTACCTGCGTTTCCTCATTACCTGCATAAAACGAGCAACTAGTCTCCAAATGAATCCCCGTGCGTTGCAAATTTGTGCGCACCACAAGAATATTCCGACACCCTTTCCAAACAAAATGACACAGCTTGGGATGAACCTTCAACCTCCATATAGCCATCCACACTAAATCCTTGCTGGCATCCCTGCTGGATTGACCCACCCCTTTCCATCCAAGCTCTTTATTCTGATTCATCTCTTGAGCCACCATATCCCTTAATTTCATTGAATATACCCCATTTCGAGTGTAAGGCCAAATAATATGATCAGGGCATCCAAATTGACTAAGCGGCATACCTAAAATAACACGGGCTTCTTCTTCATTAAAACACATCTTAATAACCTCTCGCTTCCATTTACCTCCAAGGGCCACCATGTCGGCAACCATTATAGGCATCTTCTCATGTCTTGAAATAGGCCGAAACGTCCACGGTGTAGGCAACCAAGGGTCATTCACACTCTGAATACTTCTCCCATCCCCAACCTTCCATCGTATACTGACCTTCAATATATTCTTCCCCTACAAAATCCCCTTCCAACCCCATGAAGTACCCCTTTCCCACCGATGCTTCAAGAAACGACAAAGAATGGTAGTATTTAGCTTGAAGCACTTTAGCTAAGAGCAAGTCCGGATTACATATAAGATGCCACCTCACCTTAGCCAACATAGCTAAGTTAAAATCAATAATCTCTTTGAAGCTGAGACTTCCAGAAGCATTTTTTTTTTGCAACTTTATTCTAAGCAACCCAATGAACACCCTTATTCATCTTCTGATCCCTCCACCAAAATCGTGCTATAATTTGTTCAATCTCCTTTGCCAACTGGATGGGCAATTAGAAACATGACATAGTATAAACAGGTAGGGCAGTTGTAACACTCATAATTAGTACCTCATTTTCGGCTAAAGACATAAATTGTTCTACCTAACCATTGATTATTTCATCCAATTTATCTGTACATCTTCAAACACTTTTTTCTTCGAAGCCCTAAAATTCGCTTAAATACCCAAATATTTCCCGAATCCTTTCTGATGTCTAATCCCCAAGACCTGTGATAATTGAGCTTTCAACCCCTACGAGCAACCCACACTAAAATGGATCGAACTCTTATCCAAATTAATGAACTGTCCAAATCCCTCAGCATACCGTTGAAGCAAACATTTAACATTACGAGCGTCAATCTCCATAGCTCTACAAAATAAAACGGAATCATCCGCAAAGAAGACATGGGATAGAGGCTTGGCAAAGGCATTCATAAACATACCCTGAATGCGTCCAACCCTCTCCTCATTATGGATTAAAGAAGAAAAACCCTCCGCATAAATTAGGAATAAGGTGATAATGGATCCCCTTGCCGAATTCCCCTACTAGGTGTGATGTAACCCGTTGTCTCACCATTAACAACCACACTATATGACACGGTTTGCATACACTCAATCACCCATTGGCAAAAAATATCGTCGAATCCCAATTTATGCAACATAACATTCAAAAAGGACCATTCAACCCGATCATAAGCTTTTTCCATGTCCAATTTCATCGCCATAAAGTTAACACCATCCTCATTCCCATGTTGCATAAAGTGTAGGAGTTCATGAACCACTAAAATATTATCAGAAATTTGTAGTCCTGCCACAAACGCCGATTGATTCTGACTAATCACTTTATAGAGAACTCTCTTCAACCGATTTTTTAGAACTTTGGAAATAATTTTATACACCACATTACATAGCGAAATCGGTTGAAATTGGGACATTTTCATTGGGTTATCCACTTTAGGAATGAGCACGATATTAGTATGATTCAACTCTTTTAACATTCTTCTCAAGCAAAAGAAAGATTTTACCATACCCATAACCACACCTCCAACCGTCTCCCAATGATGATGGAAGAATCCCGCATTGAACCCATCCGGGCCCGGTGACTTTGTTGGGTGCATCTGATATAAAGCAGTTTCAATCTCCACATCATTCATTAAGGCAATCAAAAAATTATTATCCATATCCCTCACCCTACTCGACACACACTACAGGATCTTCATAAAACTAGCAGGCTTATCTGTGGAAAACAATGACTGGAAATAATCAACTGCAATGTCATGGATTCGGTGCCTATCCATACACCATGTCCCATCTTCCTTTTTTAATCCCCGAATAACATTCCTCCGTCTTTGTTTTAAAGTTTGCACATGGAAGAACCGAGTATTTTTATCACCTTCCCGTAACCACTGTACTCGAGACTTCGTACGCCAATAGACTTCTTCCCTTCTAATTGCTCGTGTAAGCTCCTCTTCCAAACCTTGAATCCGGTGCTCGTTAAACACCGGTTGCTGATACGCATCACGGATGACTTCCTTCAAGCGGAAAATCTCCTTATGTTCAGTATACCCCTCATTTTTCCGCCACATCACCAAACCACGTTTAACCTTCTATAGATTATGCACCAGGTTATGTGCAGGAGTTCCACCGAGCGCACCACCCCAACATATATGTACCACCTCATCACACTTTTTATCCTGATTCCATCGTGGGTCATACAAGAGCCTTTTCATTCGCCTAGGTTGATCCACATCCATTAATAGCACTAACATTGCATGGTCCAACCCTTCCAACATCACATGTTTTACTACTGCTTATTGATAACATTTGACCTATTCATTTGTAGCAAGAGCACGATCAATTCTTTCTTGGATAAAACCATCATCACATCTATTCTCCACGTATACGGGTATCCTTCAAACCTCAAGTCCAACAAGCGCGCTTAAGCCACAAAGGTCCGAAAAGACCTCAGACTCGCAAATGTTCTTCCATTACCCCCTCATTCTCCGATTCCAATAATAAATCATTGAAATCGCCCATTAATAGGCATGGCTCAAGGTAGCATGCAATACGTTCCGTTAGCACACCTAGTTGTTGTGCCTGTTTACGCTCATTCGTACTCGCAAAAACAACCACCAAACGCTATCTACAATGCCGCACCCCATCCTCAATCAAGACCTCAGTGGAAAAAATCACCATACTTCAACAAAACCGCATCATTCGCATCCTTCCAAAAAACACACATACCACCGGCAATACCCCTAGGCTCAATATCATGCATACATGACATGTCAAGCCTACGCTTCAAGTAACGGTACCTTCGACTATTATTTTTAGTTTTTAATAGAGCCACAACCCCAGGGGAATGAAGCTGATTTTGCTCCAAGAAATCATCAACTGTCAGGTCCCCCCCACCAATACCCTGACAGTTCAAATACATTATTTTCATTGTGATCCCGAAGACCCCTCGTAGGTGGCCTCCGGTTGGTCCACTCCAGACCTTTGGATCTTGTTCACACAAGTCAAACCTTCTTTGAATACCTCCAGTTCATCACCATCATCCTCCCGATTCCGTTTCATTCCTCCTATCGAGACAGCCTCAATGATAGGAAGAAAATTGAATGGATCTGAATCCTAAGACAATATTCATTCCCCCAAATCCTCATTTGTACCGTCCCTCTCATGAGCCCTTTTAGACACCTCATCATTCACTTCCACAATTGGCATATTAAGATCAATGTCACGACTTGGTTGCACTACCTCATTGTTCTCCTTATTAACCCCAACCTCTTCCAGATTGTTCACCAACTATATCCTCCCTGCTCCAGGTGCAATGGATCCTTCTGGACCAATGAGCCTTGCATCAAAGGCTCTCTCCCACGTCAACAATTGCCTTTCCTTCTTCTTTACCTCCAGAGCACGTCTTCTACGTAAGTCCCCTCTCATCCGAGCTTTATTGTGCCTCTAAATAAACGAGAAGGATTAACCACTCCACCTCATAGCTCCCATCTGCCCATCTCATCTCCTCACAAGGCAATTATTTTCAAATCCTACTCTGCATCGAGCCCCTTGAACGCATATAATGCCTCCGTGTCAACCCTAGAAGCCTCATCCCCAGGTTGATCCTTACACCATATAGTAACGTGCCCCACCTTACCACAGATAAGACAATAACTAGGTAGCCCCTCATAACGAAAGTCAATCCAAATTGTCCCCTTATCAGGGAATTCGACATTAGCTATCCGCATAAGTGGCTCCCATACATCGAAAGAAATCTTCATATGTTAAAACCAACCAATACAATCTTTACCATTATCCTTGTCTACCTTAACGACAGTACCAATCAAGCCTCATATTGCCTTAGCAACTGCCTCCATCATATTGAGCGGCGGGACGTTATGCAACTGCACCTACATTGTCGCCAAGTGAAGAAGATTAGCTCATCAACCATGATGGGCACCATCAACAACCAGAACTATATCATCCCTAAATAACCATCGTTTGTCCGCCTTTAGTACACAACACATGTCTCGACGGTCTACTAAACGGGCCATGAACTGTGCCCCACCCAAAGCCCTAATGGAAATCCCCTTATTTCCTCTCCACGGACTCGTGAACTGGTTAATGAACCCATTCTCGTTGATAGGTTTCATCGAAAAGACCTCAGCCACAACACTATAATGGAACCCTAACGGTGCTCCTTCCATAGCCTTCATGTCGATCTTAACCCCACATTTCTCCTTCTCCGACAGAGGGAAACTAACTCCAAATTTCATTGCCAAACCCTCCATATTTTGCATGCCTGCCATGGCCACCTCCGTAAACCATAACCCTAAAAAACTTCTGCACCACACCAACACCCCACACAGACCTTTCTCATTCGCAAATAGCCCAGTTGCCTTAATCTCCGTTCCCTGAAGCGCGCCGTCGTCCTAACCTTAAGGTTTCGAAAACAAATCGCCAAAACCCTTAGCTTCGACTTTCTCGGACATAACCTCATTGCGAGGACTTTGTATTTTTATTTCTCTTCTTATGTGATTAAGTCACATGATAATGATAATTTGTATTGTTAGATTGTATATTGTTTTGTGTTTATCTCTCTCATTACATGATTAAGTAACACATAACAAGATGAGAGTGGTATAGAGTGCAAACATGCAGTTGGAGATAATTAATTTTGTTGAAACTGTGATTTAGTTCCTCAAAATTAATTTTTTCCACATAAAATCTAACATAATTTTTTGCTCGAATCGTGACTAGACTCCATATAAACAAATTCATTAATTACGTTGGACTTTAAGCATTGTACATCTTTAGGATACCTAAAATAACCTATTTAAAAGTTATAAATTCATTGCCTAATATAAAAAACAAAAATGCCTAATATGAATAAGGCTTTTTAGCCAAAATGGTCCCTGAGATTTGCATAACACATCACTTTGGTCCCCGAAATTGTCCACCATCCATTATTTTTGTCATTCCGTTAAGTGTCCCGAGCTCTTGGCCAGAAGTTTGGGCAATTTTCAAAGCTTCGTAACTCAATCTTTTCTCAACCAAATTCAACCCATAATATATCAAAATGAAGATAGGAAAGTGTAGAACAAGATTATACCAATTTGTAAGCCCAATGGTTATCAGAGATGGCCAGAAAATAACCTGAAAGGTGACTAGTTCGCGGGAAAACTGGAAAACTCACCGGAAACTGGGTAAACTTTAAATGTTCATAACTTCTTCAATACTCAACTAAATTGAGTGATTTAAAAACATAAATCATACTTCTCACTGTTATGAAGAGAATGGTATCTTTCTTGACAGTTAACTCGTCGTGGTTTGGCCGAAAAACAGCTTGAAAGTGGCTAACTCGACGACCAAGACAACCAATTTTGAGCCGTTTTCCAGCCAAACCACGACAAGTTAACTTCAAAAAGGTACCATTCTCTTCGTCTCGTCGAGAAGTATGATTTTTGTTTTTGAATCACTCGATTTTGTTGAGTATTAAAGAAGCTATGAACGTTTTTCCGGCGAGTTTTCCAATTTTCCCACTGACCAGTCACCTTTCAGGCTATTTTCTAGCCATCTTCGGCAACTATTAGGTTTCCAAATGGGTATAATCTTGTTCTACACTTGCCTATATTCATTTTGATATATTATGGGTCGAGTTTGGTTAAGAAACAATTGAGTTACGAAGCTTTGAAATTGCCCAAACTTCTGGCTAAGAGCTTCGGGACACTTAACAGAGTTTTTAACGGAATGACCAAAATAATGGATGGTGGACAATCAAATGGACCATTTCTATTGATTTTCAATCTCATGGACCAAAATGATGTGTTATGCAAATCTCAGGGACCATTTTGGATTAAAAAAACCTATAAATAAATAGACAAAAATGCCTAATATGCCTATTAATTGATTTATGTATGTTTTATTACACCCAATAATTGACTAATACTTAACATGCCTAATATGCCTAATAAATTTATTACACATATTAGGCATGTTTTAGCTCATTATTCATTTTTATAGGTGAATTTGTTTTGCATGTATTGTTAACTTAATCAAACAACATTTTTTTTATGTTGTAGGTAAATTATTTTGCATGGATTCTTGTATATATTAGGCATAATTTTTTTATAGTATATATATATGTGTGTGTGTGTGTGTGTTTAAAATAATTTACCTACATTTATATGTAAAATATAATTTTCGTAACATTAACTCTGCATTTATTATTTATAAGCATGTTTTTTAACATTCATTTATTTTGTAGATAACTTATTTTGCATGTAATATTAATATTTGAGCCGTTTTCTTGCCAAACCACGGCAAGTTAGCCTTCAAAAAAGGTACCATTCTCTTCATCTCATCGAGAAGTATGATTTTAGTTTTTGAATCACTCGATTTTGTTGAGTATTGAAGAATCTATGAACATTTTTCCAGCGAGTTTTCCAATTTTCCCGCGGACCAGTCACCTTTCAGGCTATTTTCCAGCCATCTTCAGCAACCATTGGGCTTCCAAATGGGTATAATCTTGTTTTACACTTTCCTATCTTCATTTTGATATATTATGGGTTGAGTTTGGTTAAGAAACGATTGAGTTACAAAGCTTTGAAAATTGCCCAAACTTTTGGCCAAGAGCTCCGGGACACTTAACGGAGTTTTTAACGGAATGACCAAAATAATGGATGGTGGACAATCTCAGGGACCATTTCTATTGATTTTCAATCTCAGGGACCAAAATGATGTGTTATGCAAATCTCAGGGACCATTTTGGATTAAAAAAGCCTACAAATAAATAAACAGTAATGCCTAATAATTGATTTATGCAAGTTTTATCACACCCAATAATTGACTAATACTTAACATGCCTAATATGCCTAATAAATTTATTACACATATTAGGCATGTTTTAGCTCATTATTCATTTTTATAGGTGAATTTGTTTTGCATGTATTGTTAACTTAATCAAACAACATTTTTTTTATGTTGTACGTAAATTATTTTGCATGGATTCTTATATATATTAGGCATAATTTTTTTTATAGTATATATATGTGTTTAAAATAATTTACCCACATTTATATGTAAAATATAATTTTCGTAACATTAACTCTGCATTTATTATTTATAAGCATGTTTTTTAACATTCATTTATTTTGTAGGAAACTTATTTTGCATGTAATATTATACATTCGAGCTGTTTTCCGGCCAAATCACGGCGAGTTAGCCTTCAAAAAAGGTACTATTCTCTTCGTTTCGTCGAGAAGTATGATTTTTGTTTTTGAATCACTCGATTTCGTTGAGTATTAAAGAAGCTATGAACATTTTTCCGGCGAGTTTTCCAATTTTCCCGCGGACCAGTCACCTTTCAGGCTATTTTCCAGCCATCTTCGGCAAACATTAGGCTTCCAAATGGGTATAATCTTGTTCTACACTTTCCTATCTTCATTTTGAGAGTTTGGTTAAGAAACGATTGATTTACGAAACTTTGAAAATTGCTCAAACTTCTGGCCAATAGCTCCAGGACACTTAACGGAGTTTTTAACGGAATGACCAAAATAATGGATGGTGGACAATCTTAGGGACCATTTTTATTGATTTTCAATCTCAGAGACCAAAATGATGTGTTATGCAAATCTCAGGGACCATTTTGGATTAAAAAAAAAGCCTATAAATAAATATACAAAAATGCTTAATATGCCTAATAATTGATTTATGCATGTTTTATCACACCCAATAATTCACTAATACTTAACATGCCTAATATGCCTAATAAATTTATTACACATATTAGGCATGTTTTAGCTCATTATTCATTTTTGTAGGTGAATTTGTTTTGCATGTATTGTTAACTTAATCAAACAACATTTTTTTTATGTTGTAGGTAAATTATTTTGCATGGATTCTTATATATACTAGGCATAATTTTTTTGTAGTATATATATGTGTTTAAAATAATTTACCCACATTTATATGTAAAACATAATTTTCGTAACATTAACTTTGCATTTATTATTTATAAGCATGTTTTTTAACATTCATTTATTTTGTAGGTAACTTATTTTGCATGTAATATTATATATATTAGGCATGTTATATTTTTATAGAAAAAATAAAAAAAATGTATTTATATATTGGTAAATTAATTAGTACAAAAATATAGTTAAATTTTGTACGTATCATAAATGGAGGGTGTATTCAATTGAGATTCTAAGGAATTTTAATTCTTTTAATAAATCTCAAAAAAAAATTTCTATAGATATTTAACCAGGATTTTAAATGATTATCTGAAATTCAAAATGCATTGAATCAGGTTTTTAATATAGTTTATTTAGATCTTTAGAAATCCATATGTATTCAATTAGAATTTCGAAATGTTGATAACATTCCAGGTGTATTTAATTGGGAATTCATTTTATATAATTTTAAAAAGTTGAGGAATTTGAGGGAATTAGAAAGATTTCGTAATGTATTTTAAGCACTCACAAATCTCGCCTCTTCCCTTGAGATTTCGAGGGAATTGAATCAAAATTTTACATGCAATTTCTACAAATCAATTAAACTCTATTAGAATCCATCGATTTATTAAATCCATTAAAATCTCTCAAAATCTAAATAGAATACACATAATTGTCTTGGTCAACTCTTGAAAGAAGCTACAGTTTTTCACTCTCACAAATAGTGCACCAACTATTTGAATTTTAAAATGTTAAATTGCTTAAAGAAAAAAGCTAGATGGAAATAAGGATTTTACGAGAAAAAAAAAACTGAAATCGTGCTTATTAAAACTCAACGAATTACATCATTATTGTAGATAATAATATGATTCATTAACATAATTAGTGTATTGTGTCATAAATTGTAAATAATTTGTAATAATACGTTATTTCCTTGCTCACATGTCAACAAATTTGAATTTTGAGTTTTATTTGAATGTTTAAAGATAGATGGGCTTCTATTGAGGAAACAAGAGTTACACAGATCTATCTCTAAAGGAACCCTTAATTTTATCGTTCTCACCACATGATTAAATAATGTGATGGGAGCGATAGACACATAAAATAAACATATGAGGATAGTCAATTTCAACTCTCCCATTACAAGCCTAAGACCATCTCCAACCCTTAGGCTAAAAGCCAAATTTTTTAGCCCGGAAAATTTAGCTTTTAGCCCAGAAATATATTTTCTGCTCCAACCCTTCTACCCTAAAATTTTAGCCCGGAATTATTAAAGAATGAAATTAGCCTAAATTTTTTTCTTAAATCAATTTTTTTTAAATAAATATGTAGATTATTGTAAATTAATTTTATGAACATTTTGATCTAAAAAAATTTAAATTCCGATAAACATTTCGCATTTAGCCCGGGGGGAAAGCTGGGGGGGTATTTGGCCCAGAAATAGCATTTGGCATTTAGCCTAAAATTTTAGCATGGGTTGGAGAGTGTTTGGGGGGGGTAATTTGGCTTTTAGCCCAAGGTTGGAGATGGTCTAAGTAACGTAATGAGTGTGCTAAACATAAGTGATACATACATACATACATATATATATATACTAGTCTAGTATCTCTCGTTGCTTAACTAAATAACGTGAGATATATATATACACACACATATTATGGAAGAAATGCATAAAGTACAATTATCGTTTTTATTAATGGCATATTTTGCGTTTATTAACACACTAGGGATTAAGTTGGCGATTTTCACGTTGAAGTACTATACATGTCATATCTAAACAATTAAGTATGTGTTTTACCTAGAAAAGTTGTTCATGACTTCTCTTATCTCAAGTAAGTAAACAAACCTTACCATTACAAAGAAACATAAATCATCGGGATATTACCTTATCTTTACTTCTTATTAGATTCGCGTTATATGTCATGTGGTTAGAGAAATAAAAAGGAATTGGATCCTCGCCGGATCTAATTGCTAGGGACCCTAGGGATCAATCCACGTGGGCCGTTGATCAAAAATCGTGCGGTCACAATTAAATGTTTTAAAAGTAAATCAGTCTCGTTTTACGTGAAAAATATAAAATAAAATAAAAATTATGACCGTACGATTTTTTATCAACGGCCCATATGAGTTGATCTCTAGGATCCCCATGAATTAGATCCGGCGAGGATCCAATTCCAAATAAAAAATAGTATACACTTCTGACATACTCCTGACATGCATATTCTTACTCAGAAGGCAATCTTTAACATATAAATAACATGGTAATAGTTTCAAAGTACACAAGTTATCATGTTACGTGGACCATCCGTTCCGATCAAAGCCAAACGTACAAGCGAAAACAACAGAGGGGATGTGGTTTGTGTCACATTCATATCAACTTGTGACTAGAGTTGTCAAATCGGTCGGCTCGGTCCATCCTCGTCCATTTAAAGTTCGCTCACATGGGTATGGGTTTGGGGGACAAGGATTGTCTGCCCTCCGGTGCTCTTCTCTTGATTTCTGTTTTGTGTGGTCATTGTTAAGTTATGTCAACATTTTATATTATTTTTTTATAGATATAATAAGACAAAAATGAATAGTAATATAAAATGTTGACGTGGTTTAACCGTGACCACACAAACAGAAGGGCACGGGGAGAGCACCGGAAGTGGAGGGCAGACAATCTTTGTCCGGGTTTGGGGTCGAGTTTCTCTTGAAGTATTAAGGCGTTGATCTAGTCGTCATCAGTGTCACAAAAGGATATCTAAATTGATTCTTTTATGCCGATCAGCTCCAGTCAGCCCGCTTAATAAAATAATTGTGCTTGAGCCAACTTTTTAATAAAAGAATTTTAACGAAAAACTTTCAATACTGTTTATTTTAACAAAAAATCATATTTTTACACTAAAAGATCAATCATGATACTATTTAATTTACTTTTTATTTTATCCTTATCGTTAAAACTCAAAGTTTTCAAATCATTTTCATTAGTTTTCCTTTTAATAAAAAATAAAAAAGGATCCTCGCCGAATTCTTTTCCTAAGGATCCTGTGATTGTGATTGTTCATCATATATTATGCGATCAATTTTCGTTAGGTACTATTTACATTTAATTTTAAATTTTAAATTTTAAAATAATTTCTAACCTCATGATATACAATGAACGATCGCGATCACGGAATCCCTAGGATCCCCATAAAAAGGATCCGACGAGGATCCTTTTCCAACATTAAGACTTGGACCATGTTACTAAACACGCCAATTTCTGCAAAACAAGCTTCAGTTATTTTTAGTTTCCAAAAAAAAATTTCAGTTATTTTAAAAAAATTTAAAAATTTATTTAAACATGTTATTAAGCTAAATATCACTGCTATTAAGTCTTACTAACCTTAAAAATGTATTATTGTAATTGAAAATCAACGAATAATGAATTTTTTTTATAATAAGTTAGGGTCGCGGGTCGTGCTCTACCCATAACGGGCCCAATGGGCCTCTATCCGGGTGACCAATTGAGCCTAAATCTTAGGTACGGTCCGTCCACTTCTTACGAATCATGTTGTACTGTTCCTTATTTAAGTGGGTCGTGCATGTGTTGTGCATGTGCCGGCTAGTCCGTTCGACACCTCTAAATTTGTCTAGTATTGGATTAATATTTTTGAGATATATGCACAAATATAAATAGGTTATGAGTTTTTGATAAAAAAAGAAAAAAAGAAAAAAAAATTGGAGACACTAAAAATCATGATATATTGCCCTTTACTAGACGTTATCGTATATTTGGATGAGAGATACGTAAGACTAACAAATTCAGGCCAAATTAATTGGAAATACATTGTAAAAAATTAGATTGAGGGATTTTAAATGATTAGATAGAATGCAATAAGAAATGACTGTGAATGAATCATTTGTAAACTCATTATTTATATCTTTGTATTCGGTCTGCGCGACAAGCGCTTAGCATACCTTAATTAGGACCACCTAATGTTAGAATCATGAATCTGCTACTGCTTTGCATTTCCTTTTTTGTAACCAATTTTATTTGTGTGTATTTCTCATACACTTTTAGTGTTAGTATAGTTACTATTTGGGTAAAATCTGCTCTGTTTCTTTCCAACTTCAATGTCAGTATAGTTACTATTTTGGCAAAAAAAAAAAATTAGAAAGGAAATGCTACCAACCCTATGATGGTGAAAATTTCCTCATTTTGCTTTTTGTATTAATCACCTACCTTGCATTAGAGAGAAGAATTATGCAGTTGTTCATGTTTGTGTGAAAGACTGTTTCTAGCACAACTTTTGCAAAAGAAGCATGCTAGCTGTTAATCTTTATGAGCTTCATGATAATTATATGTAAACGTGCGACTAATGCTACTACGACCCTTACGAACAATTGAAGAAGTATACCTAAATCAAAAGGGATATACTATTCACACATCCTATTTTACTTCTAACACATCCTTGATAATTTTATCCGTTAATCTTTTTCAATTCATCCGATCCAACTGCTAAAATTTAAAAAGATATGTAAGATATAAAATAAGGTACGTGGATATCACATCCTAACCACAAAAAACGAAGGATGCAAAATCACTATCCCAATGATGCAAGTCCGTCCTTTCGACTTGTGGCTGTCTTTTGCATTGATTGATTGGATAAGACATAACCCGCACTCAAAAGCAATTCAAAACCCTAACTACTCGTCACCACATATATAACATCAATGTCCAATCACTCAATCACCAAATTACAGATTAAATAACATGCGCCACCTCTAATATGAATTAATACTCTATCATGCAAGACTCTGGTAATGGAAGACGCTTATGAAAATTATATTATATACATGTCATGATTGACCATTGTCCTTTCTTATATTTGGCCTAGCGATAAGATCGTGTTTATTGTGTTCGTGTCGTTTTCGTGTGATATCCGTTAATTTAATGAGTTATGTCATGTCAAACCTGTTATTTTAACAAGTTCTTATCAGGTGACCATATAATGGCTTGATTTCTTAACGGGTTGTGTCTTTTTGTATCGGGTTAACAGGTCATGATAGAAATTAACATGCTTAATGTCTAAATCTGAAAAATGATATCTTGTTAGATTCTTAATGGGTGACAAGATAATGACCCGACTTATTAATAGTTCTTAATAGGTGATCCGATAATGACTTGAATTGTAAACAACTTGACTCGAAACCTGTTATTTTCGTGTCGGGTTACGTGTCGTGCAAAAATTCATAGGCCTACTTACATTCAGAGTTTAAAATTTGTTGGATGCAGTTGATATTTCCATGGAAATATCAAAAAATCATAGAAATATATGGAAATGGGGGGCGAAGTCTAAATTCACCTCATATTGGAGGAACTCTTAAGTTTAGGCTAAAATTGACATATATTACTGATATTTCTAACTCATCTGTTAAATATCGGAAAAACTCTTATATTTCGTCCAAACTAAATTGACAATCTCTAAAGTTTCATTTTAAAGTTCTATCATTTCCATCGAAAGTAACCGATATCAACATTCGATATTTCCAAAAATTTACATATCGCTATTTTCACCGATACCGATATTTTAAACACCGCTTATATTAACGTCTTTTTACAATGGAAGTGGAGCTGCATTGAGTTTCAGATTCCCACGTTAGCACATTGGGCCTCCTTAATCCAGAATGCTATGAAAAATATCTTATTTTGGGCTTATCCAAACCCAGGTATATTTATCTCTGGTTAAAAATGCAGAAAGCGGGCAACAAGTTCAATCACAATGCAATTCCATTGAAGTTGGTGTTGATAAAATCCAACCCCAATTTGTTAAAAGTGATTGATGATGGAGCATTGGTCAAGTGATGCATGGTGTTTGAAATTTATTCGCCAATGTTATGTGGTCACTTTAAACACGTCCTCAGCTACTCGAATAAGTAGAGAGCAAACAAATGAAAAAAAAAATATCTTTGGGAAGCTAAAATTTGTCTTTTAGTATGCCAAAATCTAGCATTTGGTAGTTTTCTAAAAAAAAAAAAAAAAATCTATCATTTGGCACCACAATATTGGAAATGCTCTAAGCGCACTAAAAGTGCTTTTGTTAGAAGCATATTCAAATCCTTAATTAAGATTTCTAGAACTTCCTACGTAGAGCTTTTGCTTTTAATTATCCAGAAGAGCTTTTAGTCTTAATCCAGCATCCGCTTGTCTGACAATGTCAATGTACGGAAGTAGAACCTCATGTACCAGCAAGTACAGTATCATTGTCAAATACCAACCAAAGCCATTGACTGGATGGCCACTGGGTTTAATCAAACCAAGCCTTCTCAATCCATTGTCGTTGACTTTCTTAATAAGTTATTTTATACTATATGACAAGTGATCCCGCAAACTTCCTTTTTTCACTCATATTCTTGTTTATTTTCGGTATTTGGATTGAAAAATAGTATGCGTCTGTGCGGAAATCATTTCCCTTTCATATAAGTACTGAAGTATCCCTGATTAATTTGTAGCTGGTGAAGGTTGTTGATATGGAAAGCAACCACATCGTGCTGAAGCAAAATCTAGGGTTATTTGACATACTGAATCTAAACTTGACCTACAAGTATACTCACTTTATTCAACTCACCTTTCTTTCCTCTCTCCCTCTCTTCTGCTTCTCACTCGTCTATAATTCGTACGACAACACCACCTCGATTCCTTCGACTACGAATGGAAAACATTGCTCCACACGGCCACAAGATTGATCGTTGCATTGATGCTCTCGGCTTCTCTAATCAGAGGTAGCGAGCGGCAACGGCGTCAAGGACTTTATATTTCACTCGTTTTCTCTGTTTTCGGACTCAGTTTAAGAGGGTCTTGCTTGTTTTTTGCATGCTGTGGAGGAAGGAATGGAGTTGTTGCTCATGTTAGGGTTTTCTGCATCGTGAATGTGATGAAGTGGGTTGTCTTCGTGGTTTACTTCAACAACTGCAAAAGGCAGAGCTTGGTGAAGAAAGTTGATGAAGTCGTCGTCGACGACAGTTTGACAAACGCCAAAACGGCATATGATGTTCATGTTCCGCCAGACGGACTTGATGTCCGGACCTGTTGAAAAATCACGCATTTGCAGGAAAATATGATGTAATGAAGATTAAATGGAGGCAAAAACTAGCTGGCATGTATATAACCATCTCTGTAACTAATCATAAGGCAAGACGATCTTCGAAAAAACTGTTCATATCACTACTACAGCTCCAATAATCCCAATCGGGATCGACTCTAGAACAGCAATTCAAATATCAAATTATTCCATGGTTCATTGCTCTGAATTAAACTATTTCAACTACGGGATAAAAAGGCGCTCGGCAACAACAAATCTGCTTGTTGGATGCTACTGAAAGTGTTCCTCACTTTGCTTTTGCGTCAATCACCTTCTTTGCAAAAGATGGTAGACAGAAAGCAGCTGTATGAATCTGAAAATGAGAAAAGAAAAAAAGGTTAAATCTGACAGAAATAGGGATCATGATGATGAGCTCAACGAAAACAAGAAAAAGCAAAATCACACCTCAGAGTTGTAAAATCTCAAGGGCCGTTTCGACTCATCAATCGAATTCACGGGGTGCTTAAAATCCACAGCAGGTCCCTCAGTAGAACAAAGCATAAAACCAATCACCCCACTGAAACAGAAACGAAAGCTTAATCAACAGTAAGATAGGAACATGTTTAATCAGATTAATGATGGACCAACAAACCAACATACAACACAACGCCCAAGTTGTGATAATGAAAGAAAATTTGTAACTGACGAGTGACGGCCATGCAAGTGATGGAAGCACAGAAGAAAACAACAGATTAAGCTAAACTTTGGGAAAATATGTGGCCTCTAAGTCAATTGTTGCACTTTTCAAACCATTAGCTATGATAATTTGCCACCTGGTAAATTGCAAAATGAAAAAAATCCCGCAATTAAACAAGTTAAAAACACAAACGTGGTCATGCAGGCAGGCACATCCTTGTACATCCGTGTGTGTGTGTGCTCATGAGAGAGAGAGAGAGAGAGAGAGAGAGTGTGTGTGTGTGTGTGTGTGAAAGAGACTTAGAAAAATGTATACCTTGGATATGTAGGGACTGTAGTCCATGCGTAGTTGACAGAGCCTTTGAATATCTCGCGACAATTTGCCACAATATCCTCAATGATGTGCATGTGAAGCCATATACTCTCTGCCTGTGTACACACAACTCCTCCCGGACGAAGAGCATTAGCTACTGTCTGGAAAAAGGGCTTCTCAAAAAGTTCTTTTGCAGGACCTGATTGAAAAAAAAAAACAAAAAACATCAAAACCAGTAAACTCACAACTCTCATCCTTCTATCAGGATCAAGATGCATGTAGTTTCTTATTAATACCTATTGGGTCAGAAGAGTCCACTATTACTGCATCATAAGTTCCTGCGGGAACAGCCTTCAAAAATGCAACTCCTACAATATTAAGAGAAATCTTATGAGTAAGCCGTTTACAAGAAAAGAAACGAAAAGGCAAGAAAAAAAAAATTAGACAGAAGAAGAACAAGCTTACCATCACCAACATGAAGTGTGACCCGTGGGTCCTCATATCCAATAGCTACCTCAGGGAAAAATTGTTTAGACACCTGGAATGCAGACGGAAATAAATCTGTTACCATTTCATCGTATAAAAGTCAGAAATCTCGAGTCCAATTGTGCGTATTGACAGAGGCTATGTCAAATGAGAACCACATGGTAACATGCATGTTCCAGTCAAAGTAAATTCCTTCAAGTAATGAATCTAGGTGTACACGAAAATATTACACAAGCTACTTTGAAATTTTTTAAACATTAAAATTACAAACAGATCAAGCCGAAAGACATCATCATCAACACTTACATCAATCACCATCTTATCGATCTCACATATATCAATCTTCTCAACCGAAGAATAACGAGCCACTTCCCTCAGTACCCCACCATCTCCTCCACCAATAACCAAAACCTAAATAATACCAATTTGGAAAGATGATTAATAGACAAAACCAATTTGTAAACATAGACAGGGTTCGTCAAAGTATTAGACTTCAAAAACAATTAACAATGCTAAAACCACTAAAAAAAAATTTAAAAACAATATTAACCTTCTTTGGATTTGGAATTGAGCAGAGTGGGAGATGAGTAATCATTTCTTGATAGGCACATTCATCCCTTTCTGTTAACTGAATCACCCCATCCAATACAAGAACCTTTCCATATGTCGCTGACTGTAAACAGATATCGTAGCATCAATTGAGATAATTTTTTTTCTTGAAGATCAAATGATTGAAACGATTAGAAATAGACGTGAATTTATGAGAAGAGTCAATTACCTGGAAGACCATCACATTCTGATAGTCGGACTTTCCCTGAAACAAAATCTTCTCTATCTTCAAGGAGTGTGCCTCTCCTGCACAATATCATGTATAAATCAATTTCCATAGAGTTGCAATCTAGTTCTATAATCAGTCTACCAAACAATGGGAAGATACAATCAACAATCAACAAAACATCGAACAATCCCTGTTTTCATTCGGTAAGCATCCGATTATCAATCTTATGTTTCAAACATCAAGCAATACGCATTACAACTTGAACAAACATTTGATGAGAAATTATTCACTATAGTTAGAGAAAGCGCAAGTATTGGAGCATGTGACCATACAATATAAACATTTCAAACTTGCAAGTGACTCAGAACCGCTACGCATTGCGACATCGAGCAGTATACCCCTGCATTCCAACACTTGATGACATACAAGAAAGCAGAGGAGTGAAATTTATCATATACTCTATACCCCTGCATTCCAACAATTGTGGTCCATAAAAGTGGCACAATCTATTAGTTTCATTCTAAACTGTTATTCTGTGCAAAAACCCATTTCCAAGATTTCATTAGCAAAGCATTAATAGCTAACAGGCAAACAAATAACGATTCAGAAAACCCACCAATAATTTCATAACATTTAAAGCTATAATATTAAATAAACTATTTGGAAACTTTCCCACAATTTCTGAGCTTCCAAACACAAGTTATAGCGAGAAAATAAATGGGGATGGAAGAGAAAACCAACCTGGCCACATTGAGCTAATCTCAGAAAACCAGCCGGGAATGACAGCGGAGACAGAATCCGGCTCCTTGCCACCGTCAGGCTCCATGGAGACGGCTGAGGCAACAGCTGCAGAGCCGTTCTCTTCTTCCTCCCTGGGCCTCTTCACCGGAAAATCAGCGGACCCCGCCACACTCTCGTCCGCCATAGCCAAACGCACCAGAGGAATGAACCAGCAAAAACCTAAGGAGGCGAGAAATGAATGAGTGAGCCGCGAGCGAGCGAGTTTGCTAGCGGTTTAACTTTTAAGGACACTCTGAGAAAAGAGACCGCACGGTCTCGGTGTCGCTCAATTTTATATAAAGCCACAAATTTTAATATATTCTTTAATAATTAATTAGTTATTAAAATGAATTAAAATGTTGTATGGTAAATTAATCTGGTGAAACACACAAAGAGTATGTCTCACTCGGGCCACGTAGTATTATTGTTTTGTTTATATATAATATCGTTTGTTTATTTATTTAATAGTATAATATAAATATATATATAATTATTTTAGAAATATATATAATTATTTATTTATTATTTTAGAAATATATATAATCTCTACTAATTAATGAAATTTTCTTTGTCAATCAAAAGAGGGTGAAAAGACAAATTAATCTTCTAGCATACAAAAAAATGATGGGCAATAATGTTGTTGATGCACAAAATCGGAGGGTTCTTTAAACAACGTAAATCCGACCGTGAATCTGCAAGAAAGTAAAGAACACAAGATATATCGTGGTTCACCCCAATGTTTGGGCTACGTCCACACTGATGTTGATATTGTTTCACTCTGAATGGTGAATATACAAGAAGGCTAGAGGCAGTGTGCTCTCTAGCCTATTTTCTCTCTTCCCATGGTCTGAATCTTGACCTTTCTTAATGAGGAGAGTGAGGAGTCATTTTATAGAATAAGGGTTCCTCACTTATTACATATTTGCCCCTTCATTTATTACATAATTACAATTGAGTCCCCCGAGTATTTATACGAGATCTAAATACGGATGCCCTAAATATGGTACAAACAGTAGTCCCCCAAGTCTTCAGTCAAGAGAGTTTTTTGGCTGGAGACTTGAAATTCAGTCCATGTGTGGGCCGGAGTAACTAGATGTCGTCTAGAAATGATACTCGATATGAGGCGGTGCTCAATGTGAAATGATGCTGAACTAGAAGTAGCACATGTTGCGAGGCTACTCGACATGTGGCTTATGTTGCCTTGATTGGCTCGGCTTGCGGCGTTGAAGGTGAGAAAGTCCCTTTTATAGAATAAGGGCTCGCTTCTCAATACATAAATGATGGGCTAGAGTTGATGCTCGCGGCGAGGCGATTGCTCAGCAGGCGGCAATGCTCTCTAATGATGGTGAGGGAGTCCCTTTTATAGAATAAGGGGTCGCTCCTCAATACATAAGTGATGGGTTAGGTGTGATGCTCGCGGCGAGGCGGTTGCTCAACTGGCGATGATACTCTCTAATGATGGTGAGGGAGTCCCTTTTATAGAATAAGGGTTCGCTCCTCAATACATAAGTGATGGGTTAGGAGTGATGCTTGCGGCGATGCAATTGCTTAGTAGGCAGCGATGCTCTCTAATAATGGTGAGGGAGTCCCTTTTATAGAATAAGGACTCGCTCCTCAATACATAAGTGATGGGCTAAGAGTCTCTCTCTAATGAAGGTGATGGAGTCTCTTTTATAAAATAAGGGTTTGTTCCTCAATACATGAATAATGGGTGTTCTCTAATGAAAGTGAGGGAGTCCCTTTTATAGAATAAGGGTTCGTTCCTCAATACATAAATAATGGGCTAAGTCCTCCAAGTATTTTTCATGAGGCCCAGTTGCAGAAGCCCAATATATGGTACATAGTGTAGTCCCCCCAAGTCTTCGGTCAATAAAGTCTGTTGGCTGGATGCTTCAAATTCAATCCATGTGTGGGCCGAAGTGGCGGTTGTTTGGATGCGGTCTTTGTATACCATGCACTGAAGTTTTGTAGGTGAAGCTTTGAAGCTGGAGCTTTTATAAATGAAGCTTTGAAGTCGGATCTTTGTAAATGAAGTTTTCGAAGCTGATTGACATGAGTGATGCTCATGAATGTTTATGTTGATTAACATGAGTGATGCTCGTGGATGTTGACATGAGTGATGCTCATGAATGTTGACGTGAGTGATGTTCATGAATGTTTATGTATGATTGACATGAGTGATGCTTATGTATAATTTTGGAGTATTTGACGTAGTTTTAATCACCTAGTTGGTGATAATAGCGGCAGGCTGCCGAATAATTTTGGAGTACTGGACGTACTTTTGATCACCTGGTTGGTGATAATAGCGGCATGCTGCCGAATAATTTTGGAGTACTTGACGTACTTTTGATCACCTGGTTGGTGATAAGCAAGTAGGTGTCCAGTCAGACAAGAGATCACCATGAGCACGTGGCTCATCAGTCTATAAGTTGGTAGACTTCTTTAATTAGCAACAATGTTGATCAATGGATCTAGTTGCTCAATCATTCCTAACAATAAATGACAGTATAAGTACGACCGTATAATGAATAAATCAAATTGACAAAGTTTGTCTAGGCAAAATATTGTATTATGTGTCTTTTGTGAATAAATGATTTATTCTGTTGTGTGATAAATGACATGTTGCATAAATCAACAATATATTAGGTATTGCCTAAATGTGTGCGTATATATATATAATCATAAATAAATGATTTATTCAGTTGTTTGATAAATCACATGTTGTATAAATTAATAACGTGGTAGTAATCATGTGATATCAGAAATAATAATTATATTATTTAATCATAAGTCATCATGACATAAAAATAATAAATTATTATTTTATAATTAATCATCATGATGTCTGCTGAAAAGGAAAAGTAAAACTTTTTATTTATTTATTTATTTATTTTTTTGGCAAATGGCAGACAAAAGAAATAATGATAGAATTAATAATAGGAATAATGATAGAATTAATATTAGGAATAATGATAGAATTAATGATAGAATTAATAATAGGAAGCTTATCTTTTGCTTTTCTTGATCTCCCCGCTCCTTCTCTGTCAGCTCTAGTTTGAGCATCAAACCTTGCAGTGGCAATAGCATCCACCTCATCAATAAAGATGATGGCAAGAGCATTCTCCTTGGCAAGTCCTGGGGGACTACATTTGCTTGTATGGCGGAGAAGACATCGAGTGGATTCGAAACTTCACGAAGGCTGCGAAAAACGTGGCTCTTGACACCGACATTCAGTTGGAAATTCTATATGTGGGGCGGAGCAAGGCTAAGGAGAACGTAATGAAGAACATCATGAAAATCATCCAAGCTGAGAAGCTAAGCCACACCTTTGACTGGAACCTCATTTGGTTCTTCTGGATTCGTCTCGAGAGCATGTGGCAATCCAAAGGACAACTTCTAAGTGAGCAAGGCAAAACCCATTCCCGAACTGATCATTTGAAAAGCGATCCTGTAATGCAGGGGATCATATCGCTGCTGAGCTTTGGCTCGAGTGACCGTGGGTGGGCAGTGATCTGCCTAAGCTCCGCAGCCATGTCCAAGGCAAATGGAGAGCACATGTTGAAAAGCTTGAGGGAGTTTAACGACTGGAAAAATAGGTCATCTGAAGCAGGGTTCATGCCGGTTGGGGGGGAATCTACGAGAATGATGACGGGAGCAGCCGGGGAGATGGGTATCATGGTAAATTCGACCCTCCTGCAGACCTCATGTGCTTCATGCCACTACTTTCTCTCTCCTCTTCTGTAGCTGTCGTTTGGGGGATGAGTGAGAGAGAAAGATCATGTCGTCTTGGGTTGTCTAGATTCACGGTGGAGTGTGGTGAGGTCTCACGGTGGTGAGATGAAAAAAATGAAAGATAACCGACATAGCTTTTCGTGTCGTTTCCCACAGATGGCGTCAAATGTTGATGCACAAAACCGGAGGGGTCTTGGAACAACGTAAATCCAACCGTGAATCTGCAAGAAAGTAAAGAATACAAGATGTATCGTGGTTCACCCCAATGTTTGGGCTACGTCCACACTGATGTTGATATTGTTTCACTTTGAATGGTGAATATACAAGAAGGCTAAAGGCAGTGTGCTATCTAGCCTATTTTCTCTTTTCCCATGGTCTGAATCTTGATCTCTCTTAATGAGGAGAGTGAGGAGTCCTTTTATAGAATAAGGGCTCCTCACTTATTACATATTTGCCCCTTCATTTATTACATAATTACATTTGAGTCCTCCGAGTATTTATACGAGGTCTAAATATGGTACAAACGAATGTAATTTCACAGGTTTAAATTTTAGTATTTTTTTTATTGAAACCTCACATACAAGTGATGTTAAAATACCTATAATATTTTAAAAAATAAATAAATAAACCAAAAACAAAAACAAAAACCTCTCACTCCCCCCTCACGTTCTCTCTCTCTCTCTCTCTCTCTCTCTCCCTCTCTCTCTCATTTTCTAAAAAAATGTGTTCATACACACAAAGTGTGTAGGCAAATACTAAGAGATTTTTCAGTGTGACTAGTACACGAGGTACATCACTTGTTATTATACAAATTGTAGGATATGTGTGCTAAAAAGTTAATAACTTAAAAAATAAAATTTTCCACCACTCCTATTAAAACACGTGGTGTGCCACTTGTGTTTCCGTCATAACTAAAATTTTTTCGCAAATGTTAGTTATTTATTTATTTAATTATTTGTTTAATGGGAAAGTCAATATAAAATGATAAGGTTCTCAAATAGGGTTTGCTGAATTCGGCTTTTGTTTTGGGTAAATTACATAGTAGCCCCTCAGGTTTGAGGTCTATTACAATCTCATACAACATCTTTAAAACATTTCACTTTCATACCTCAAGTACTATTTTATTTCAATTTCATACAACCGTTAAAAATTCTGTTAAGTTAACCGTTAAGTGATGACGTGGCAAATATGAGGTTCCCATTTGTGCTGATGTGGCTGACACATTTATGCCACCTAGTTAAACACTTAATAAAAAAATTAAAATATTAGAATAATTAATTAAAGAAAAATATAAAATTTATAAAAAAAATAAAAAAAATAAAAAACCCAAAAGTCCCCTTCGTCTTCCCCACCCCTTCCCCCCACCAAAGCCTATCCCCCTAACACCCACCCCCTTCTCCCATCCCCCATCACCCGAGCCTCCCCCGCAACCTTCAATCTCCATCTTGCTCCAGATTCGTCAATCTCCATCCCAAAAGCCAAAAACTGGAAAAGTTCCAAAATTTCCCACACTCAACAGAACACAAAGAAATCCAAACATTTCCTACCCATTTTCTCTCAATTCCCTCTAACCAAACACACCATGTTGTCTTTCGAAAGAATATGCAAAGCCTACCCATTCAATTTCAAATCCTCAAAAACCCAGCAAAACTAAAAAACCAAAAAACTAAAATATCCAAAATTTTCCCCTCACCCTCTATCATTTTCTCAGCAACCAAACACAACCTAGCATCCCAATTAAAAAAAAAAAAAGTCTTTCAAATCAAAATTCACCAACAGCAACCCTCAAAAGTGCTCTCTGGACCCTCGTACCAGTCTGCTCCGAAACCTTCATCTGAACTCTCACGACCTCCCAAATCATCCTGGTCCACTAACTCCTCCCCTGGCTCACTGTGTCACCGCCACCGAGTCTCCTGCCAAACGACAACTTCAAACCCGGCGCCTTTTTGACCCGGCTCGCCACCGACGATAGAAGCAAAGTTAGAGCACTCCGGTCGGTCTTCTCGGACTGTGGGATGTAGGTGAGAGGTTTGGGCTTGGAGATCCGACATGCTCCGACTAAGATCTCGTAGACAGTTTCCCGGAGCTTCGAGTTCGAGAGAGAAAGGGGCTCAAAATTAGGGATTTGAAGAGAGCAATTACCTTTAGTTGGGTGAGCTTAGAGTTTTTGTATATAAGCACTGCAACTTCAATCGAAGTCCTGAGACAGTTTGGATTCCGAGATGAGATGTGAATAGGGAGGATTGGGTTTCTGGGGAGAGATATGGAAATGGAAGTGAAGAGAATGTGGGAGAGGGAGGATTGCCGTTTATCGAAACAAATTACAGTGTTGGTGATTATGTTGGAGAGGATGGGGGCAGCAATTACTCCGCATAGTTCAAGAATTTAGAGAATCTGGTGAAGAAATTATATGGGTTGCACGGAAGGGGAGGGGAAAAGGGGTTCAGCTTTTGCTTTTGCTTTTGTTTTGTTTTTTTTTTTAGGAAGATTCAGATTTTTCAAAAAAAAAAAATTTAATTATTTTTTTTGCCACGTGGCATACATTTGGCAGCCACGTGGCACACATTTGGCAGCCACGTCAGCACTTAACGGATCAATGGATGGAAAATGTAACGGAGGTATTATTTTGAAATAAAATAGTACTTGAGGTATGAAAGTGAAATGTTTTAAAAATGTTTTAAAAAATAAATAAATAAACCAAAAACAAAAACAAAAACCTCTCACTCCCCCCTCACGTTCTCTCTCTCTCTCTCTCTCCCTCTCTCTCCCTCTCTCTCTCATTTTCTAAAAAAATGTGTTCATACACACAAAGTGTGTAGGCAAATACTAAGAGATTTTTCAGTGTGACTAATACATGGGGTGCATCACTTGTTATTATACAAATTGTAGGATATGTGTGCTAAAAAGTTAATAACTTAAAAAATAAAATTTTCCACCACTCATATTAAAACACGTGGTGTGCCACTTGTGTTTCCGTCATAACTAAAATTTTTTCGCAAATGTTAGTTATTTATTTATTTAATTATTTGTTTAATGGGAAAGTCAATATAAAATGATAAGGTTCTCAAATAGGGTTTGCTGAATTCGGCTTTTGTTTTTGTTGGAAAAAAAAAAACAAATGTTCCCCAAAATATCATGTCTGACGTGCTTGATATTTGCGCAATAAACGCCCTTCCTTTGTGGGTATTTTACCAATATTACCACTGATTTGCTTATTCTTTTATTTTTTATTTTTGTTGAACTTTTGGTTTCTGTAATTATAAAGTAAAGAAATTATTCGAATTAGATTAGATGTGGGCGGTGGCTATGTGTGGCTGGCTGCTGTGATTTGGAAGTGTTTTTAGTTAATGGGCGACATGGTACATTAGTTGTGGGGTAGCAAAGTTGAGCGGGATTAAAATAATAGAGCAGACAGAAGAGTTGATGTGTCATCGACAAAAAAATAAAACATAACAAATCACATGTTATATCAACACTAAAAATTAATCACATTGCAAATTTTCTTTAAAATTTTCTAGATCGAAGAAAAATACATGAGTCGATATATATACAATACAATAACCATATCTATTTATTGTTATATATGTAAGTGTTATTGGCACTTCAAAAACTCATTCTACACTCCTCACAAGTGTATTTTTCTTTTTAATTATATAAAGTTTGAAGTGTATAATGAAAATTTTGAAATGCCAATAACAATTCCATATATATATATATATGAATTTGGAAACTAGCAAAGTGTGAAATTTGCGGACTAACTAAGAACAGATAAGTTGGAGAAATTGATTGGGCGTGTGTGCTGAGTGGAAAGTTGTGTGGTGCATTTCCAGTAAACAAAGTAGGAAAGCAAACCCTACCTATCTTTCGGCTTTCACACCGCATTCCACCATGTCTTTTTTTTCAAATTTTTTTATTTATTTAGAAAGCAATTAGCAGCAAAATTACAGACACAATGATGGCTTCAGGCTTCTAGATGGAGAGATCGATCAGCCCCAGAAGGCAATGATGCGTGTGATGTGAACACATTGTTGGGTCATCACAACTTGCGGGCGATTGCTTTCACTGTTGAGAGAGACAGAGAGAGATGGAGAGGGACGATGAACTTTTGCCAAATAATTAGGCTTTCCTAACTTGATGTAATAGCAGTGGATGCGGAGCTGGTCTGTCGTATGTAACATGCATGCACCCATGCACGCATGATTCCGATATCAACTTTGGGTTCGGTTTTTAATTCCTCTGAAATCATTTCTCTGACGTCTTTTTGTAGGCCAATATATAGAAGAAGTATCATTGAGAGCTGAGAAACCTGTTGGGCCAAATATTGGCCTCTTCGAAATGCACATCAAGTCGTGTAAGTTGACATGTGTATGACGCACTTGGTGAATGTTAATGTCCCGTTTGGGATCTACTTACGTAAGACGTATTTATGCTCATAAGAGAGGTAAGCACTGTCAATTTAGAGGCGTTTGAGATTACTTATGTAGAAAACACTTTTATGACCCGAAAAATAAAATATTTATTGAAGAGTCTCCCAAGTCTCCTTTGGTTTTGTTGATCTTTATAACCTTAAAACTTGGTGTTCATGCTGACTCTTTGCCCCTTGGTTGCACCGAACTAGTGGCCAGTCTAGTTCCAAATGTTAATCACGATAATTTTAAAGGTTTGTCACCCGGATCATGTTCGCAATTCCACATTGATGGGGAAAGAAGAAAGAATGAGTTTAAATATGATTACTCCACTTTAACTAATAACAAGACCTCTTATGATAAAACTCCGCACCTGACGAATTGGGCAGGTGGTAATTACCAAATTTGGGACAACATCGATCTTGTTAAAGTGGGCCAGTGGCGGATCTACAGAGTGACCTAGAGGTTCCAGGACCCCTCGTAGGCCCTAAAATGTGCTTTAAATTATCTAGAAACCCCTGTACTCGAAGACGACGGCCAATGCAGGTTGCAGCGGCGTGGTCTTCAAGTAAACTGCCTTGAGAAGACCGACCGGTGAAGGCTGCAACGGCGGCGTCTTCAAGTAAACTACCTTGAGAAGACTGATTTTTACACGCTACCTTGGAGCGTGAGACAAGCTTTGTAGGACCATCAAGGGGCAGGCCAATTCTGAAAGTAGAGACGATAGAAAACATGTGAAATTCACGAAGAAGACGACCGTGCGAAGAAGAAAGAAATTTTGTTGTTTTAAAACTTTTGGCCCATAACGCTCGTTTAGGCCAATTGTTTGGTTTTCTTCGGTTTGCTGTATGTTTTTGGGCCTAATCTTTTGCTTAAGCTTTTGGTATGCTGGTTGGTGTGTCGCTTGTTTTCTTGTTTTCAAGGGCCACATTTTCTATGTGTAACTTTTTTGGGTCTTTATTTTGTAACTTTTCTTGTTAACTAATGAATTTTGTCACATCCCATACTCGATTTCGTCGTAGCACGATATTTTCTGTTTTGGGTCTCAGCCACGCCCTCACAGTTTTGTTTCTGGGAACTCACACGAGAACTTCCCAGTGGGTCACCCATCCTGGGAATGATCTTGCCCGAATTCGCTTAAGTTCGGAGTTCCAATGAAATCCGAAGTCAGTGAGTCCCCAAAAGGCCTCGTGCTATAGGAAGGGGAGCATGTACATATAAGGCACATCACCCCCTCTCTGTTGGTCGACGTGAGATGTTACAAATTTTACCTTTGTAACATAAAAAAAATTTAAATAAATAAATAAATAACCCAAACCCCTAGCACGTCCCTCCCACCCCATGCCTTGTTGAACTTGATATTATATTTTACCAAAACAAAAAACATGATATTTATATTCATTTTGTGGGCTATGGTAGTGATTTTTTTCAATTAGGGGATTTGCAACCTTGGTAAAAAATTGTGGAAGAAAGGGTTGCATCAAACATTTGCATATGTATATTTGTTTATTCATTTGACTTTGGTTTTTCTGGTTGCAATTGCTTCAATGGAGATGAAAATTTTTGTTATGAATATCATTGAGGGTCTACTTCACAACAAAGTGAGATATCAATGGTTCCGTAAAGAGGACATTTTTCGCCATAATTTTTTCTTCTTTATTATTAGGATCCCTTGAATCTAAAATCCTGAATCCGTTAGTGGAGCCCCGGCCCATTGATCTAAAATTCCAACAGACGGTGAAGACACAAAAGATAACACCTGTGTTATTCAATTTTTTATTTTATTTCAGATTCATACCCACATCACTCTCTGGTCTTGCTCTCTCTCTTCCCGTCTCATTGCCCATAATCTGGTTTCCGAATAAAAGAAGGGAATTGTTATTAGCACTTTAAAAATCTCATTATACACTCCAAACTTTCTATATTATGAAAGAAAAATACACTTATGAGAAATGTAAAATGAGATTTTTGAAGTGCCAATAACACTTCTCTAAAAAAACTTTTTTCATATCACATTATCAGAAAGAAAAAAAAAAGGGCAAAAGACTGTTTACTACTCTCATGTTTCATAGTTTTCAACATTTAGTACATCAATTTTTTTTCGTCCCAGAGTCATACCTAAAGTGTTAATTTTGGGACAGTCTCATACATCCGTTAGTCAAACTGTTAAGTCTGCTTTTAACTGATGATGTGGCGCCCATGTGGACAATGACTAGGCGCCACGTGTCATTAAAAAAATTAAAAAAATTAAACTATTAAAATAATTAATTATTAAAAAAAAAAAAACTAGATTTGTCTTCCCCACCCCGACCCCCCCTTTTCCCTCTCTTATTCCGTGTTTGCTTGCTTTCTTCCTAGGCCCTATGCTTGCTTCCATTCCTAACCCCACAAACATGGAGAAAGGAAGACCCATCCCCACCATCGTCCGAGCACTCTTCTCCCTTCGCCGGAGACCTCGTCGCCTCCATCCTTGATCTGGAAATATACGGCTTCTCTATCTCTATCTCTCTCTCTCTCTCCCTCCCTCTCCCTCTCTCTCCCTTTCTCCATCCTTGATTTGGAAATATTGCTGTGATTTTGGGGATGGGTCTTCCTTTCTCCATGTTTGTGGGAGATATCAATGGTGCATTCACGGCTGTAGCCTTCTCCGCCACCGCCACCCCCAGATCCGCGAGACTGAGCCTCATTGACAGCGGCGAAAGTTATAGTTTTGATTAGCTTTTATAGATCTTTAGTGCTGTGAAAGTTATAGTTTTGATTAGCTTTTGTGATTGAATTTTGGTTGAATTCGAAAACCCATATGGAAAATGTGCCGATTTTTTGTTTTTGTTGCGTATTTTATCTTCTGGGTTCTTCCAGATCTGACTCAAACATTGAAGCATGGACGTTTCTCGTCGATTTACGATCTTGGTTTTTACCATTTTGTTGATTTTTGAATCCAGGTTGCACTTGTGTGTGAAGCATCACAGGCTGAAGATGTTGAAGGTTTTGGTGGAATGTACAGGGAGAGGGAATTGAAGGTGGGTGTGTGGAATGGGTGTGCAGAAGAGAGAAAAAGAGGGAACTTTTAGGTCTAAAGCTTTCGAATGATCTGTTATTTGCGGATACGGTAGCTTCTTGTGTTGTTTTGAACTTAACAGCCAAATAAAAAATTGTTTCGCCTTCACTCACAGGATATGAAATCAAGAGTCTTGATTGTTTCACAAGTTGAGATGATGAGGGCCAAGCACATCTCAAGGGGATCACCAACTGAAGCTTATCAGCAAGCCCCTACGGCGAAAACTCTCGGATTGTTCTCTCGAATAGCTCTATAGGTCGTCAAGCCCACTAGCAATGCTGTAAAAGCTATCTCCTTTCACACTACTAGTCTTGTCAACTCGGCATGAAAAACACCATCGGGGGTTGAGGTAGGAGAGGTGCGAGAGAAAGAGTGTTGGGGGGTGGGAGAAAGGGTGGGTGATGGGAGGCTGGGAGGCTAGGCCCGGGTTAGATTTGGGGAAGAAGGGTTTTTTTTTTAAAATTATTTAAATTAATTAATTTTATTTTATAAATAATTTATTTTTAATTTTCACGTGGATGACATGTGGCGCCTAGTCATTGCTCATATGGGCGCCACGTCATCAGTTAACGGCAGACTTAACAGTTTGACTAACAGATGTATGAGATTGTCCCAAAATTAACACTTTAGGTATGATTCTGGGATGAAAAAAAATTGATGTACTAAATGTTGAAAACCACGAAACTTGAGGGTAATAAACAATCTTTTGCCCAAAAAAAAATGCATGCACATGTTAGGAAACTGCAGATAAATTATGATGCTGCTGAGCTGTTGGGTTTGTATTGTATTATATCATGTGTATGGGATCAAATACGCAATACAATGATATGAATGGCATATAATTTATATTATATGGACGTGCATTTCAAGGTGATAGAACTGCATAAAATAATCTCTCGATCATCTCGTCCACATAGCGGTGCACTACGGGTGCGTTTGGTACGCAGACGGGACGGAACGGGACGGGACGGAACGGGACGGGACGGGACGGGACGGGACGAGACGGAACGAAGGTGTAATTTTTGAAAAAGACATGGGGTATATTTGTCTTAAAATGGTAAAACATTGTGTTCCACAAACGTGGAACAAACCCGTTCCAGGGGGGAGGTGGAACGCAAAAACACCCAAAATCTGTGCCGTGGAACAGCCCGTTCCACCCATTTTTGGCGCACCAAACGCGGGACGGAACGCCTCGTTCCGTTCCGTCCCGTCCCGTCCCACGTACCAAACGCACCCGTGCACAATGTGTCAGTATAAAAAAGGATGAGAATCTATAGAGATTTTTTAAAATGCTCGAAACACATAAAGATATTTTATATGTTACTATATAAATGATAAAATGCATGTTATTATAAGTGTTACACCCCCTTTATTCAACTGTATTACGTACAAAAAGTTGGGGATTTCGGGTTTATTTTTCTTGCTTGTACAATAGGACTTAAATTTAATCCAATACATTGAACAACGTGCACTAATCCATTTGAAACTAGCAACTTCTACACCGGGTAACCCTTAGGGGGCGTTTGTTTGCCCTCACTAAGTGGGACTGGACTGGACTGGACTAGCTGTTAGTCCAATACTGTGTTTGTTCCATGCTGGGACTAACATTAATGAGACTAAAGGGGACTAGCATGGACAAAACCCTTCACTAAGAGGTCTTAGTGAGACCCCCCAATAACCATGGGACTAACTAAGACTATCATCTCTCGTCCTCGTCATGCTCAACAACCACTCCCGATAGACTCCTCATCATCTCCGGTCACCTAGATCATAATAAAATATTAATAATTTATATATTAAATAATATAATATTAGAATTTGTTATTATCCAGCTTCTTAGTCTAACACTGCACCAAACGCTTCACTAAGTTAGTCTAGCTTAGTCTAGTCTAAACCAGTCCAGCTTAGTCCTTGAAGCTAGTCCAGTCCGAGATAGTCCGGCGCAACAAACGCCCCCTTAGTACTTTATATACTCACCTGATTCGGCTCAATCAAAATGTCATATTTTTTCTATTAGCATTACAGTTTAGTGATATTTCTTTTTACTTAGAAGTGAAGGTCATATGTTCAATTCTCACCATAGACGAATTTGAATCAGATTATTGTTAGCCAATTGTGAAGCCAAGTCAATTCCCTTCCCTTAATGTAGATAATTTCGTTTATTAAAAAAAACCCAAGAAAAATTAGTTAACGTGTCTATTATTTTTTGGGTAATACGAGGGAAATTAAATGTGTAAATTAAATTTTGTAAATTAAATGATATGGAAGTTGATAATTAAATTATTCCTTAAGTGTTGATTAACGTGTTTATTCCTTATTGGTGACACATTATTTAGTTTACAAATTTAGTCTACCTAGCATTACTCTGATTTTTTAAGGCAATAAAACATGTGTAAGTTATTATTAGGCTAAAATCGAAAGATGAGTATATATTATAAGGAAAACTAATGAAAAGGGCTTGAAAACTTTGAGTTTTAATGATAAGGACAAAATAAAGGGTAAAGTGAATAGTACCAGGATTGACTTTTTAGTGTAAAAATGTGGTTTTTCGTTAAAGTGAACAGTACCGGGAGCTTTTCGTTAAAGTTCCCAATATTATATAGGGTACTCACTAATGAGTGTTTAAGTATTATTCTTTTTATACATACTATGCACGGGCATACGACGTTATGTAGTAATTGGAAAACTAAATTACAATATTGGCTTTGAATTTTAAAACAAATATTGAAAATCTCTAGCATTTTTAACAAACGATATTATCTACACTAAGAAGTGAGGAGTGAGCTAAACCTCACACTAGGCTAATCATAATAATGTGGTTCGAATTTGCCTTTAATAAGAATCGACCCTAAGTCATCTTATTTATAAGTGAAGATTAATAACATTAGATTGTAATATTAATTGGTGAAAATCTGTAAGATCCCACATCGCCCAGGGGTGAAGATCTTGTAAGCCTTATATGTATATTCTCATCTCTACCTAGCACGAGACATTTTGGAAACTCACTGGCTTCGGGTTCCATCAGAACTCCGAAGTTAAGTGAGTTCGGGCGAGAACATTCCCAGGATTGGTGACCCACTGGGAAGTTCTACTTGTGTGAGTTCCCAGAAACAAATTCGTGAGGCTATGGTTGGGACCCAAAACGGACAATATCGTGCAACGGCGGAATTGAATCCGGAATGTGACAAAATCTCTGGTATTTAAAGGTCATAGTTATCATTTTTTTTTATTGACATAGAGAATTCTCTACAGATTAGACGGAGCACGCATATTATGTGTGTAAATATAAAGGATTTAGAAAAACATGTATACGAAGAGAAAGGTGGAAGAGAGAAAAAACTTTAATTTTTATATATTTTTTTAATAAACATAAGTTCGGATATGAAATTACTGCTTAACCTGAATATATTTAATATTACTTTTTATAGATGGGTTAAAAACAATAAAAAAATATATATACTAAAGAATAAGAAAAAAAATAAAATTGGGGAAATTGTCATCTTAAAAAAATCGAATAAAAGATGAAAAACAAAACCCTATATAGGAAAAAAGCCTCAAATAGTAAGATAATTGATCAATTACAGGGAGTTTCCAAGAAAGAATATATGGAAGAAAAAGGTAACTTTTGCATTTGGCAGTAACAGTCTTTTTTTTTTTTTTTGCCAAACAGTAACAGTCTTTTTATAAATACAGATTTTTGTCGTCATAATGTTCTTGTCTTGCATCCAATTAGATCAAAAGAAAACTATTGAAAATAGTTTAAAATTTTTGAGTTTTAAAGATAAGGACAAAATAAAGAGTAAAGTAAATAATATTAAGATTGATTTTTTAATATAAAAATGTAATTTTTCGTTAAAGTAAATATTACCGGAAGTTTTTTTGTTAAAGTCTTCTATTTAATTCCACCAAATATTCCAACTTATCCAAAGCAAACCAAAATTTTCAGTCTTATCTACTTATCCACCATTACACGTTTTGATTTGTCAAAGTTGGTCAGGCAACAAACACTTTATGCAATCAACCAGCCTTGCACGGGTGATTTAGTAGTTGGGGATGTATTCTAAGCACATATTTCACATTGCACGTTTTGAATTCGGCTTTTAGAACTGATGAATAGCTAGATAGTGATGAGAGACAAATTAAAATACATCTATGAGTTTTTCCGACTCGCAAAAGAGTTCCCTTTTTCAGTTAATAAAAAATCAACCAGCCTCAGAATTATTTTTGTAGGCCGTCACCTGTCACCTTGAGAGAGCAAGAGATCAGTGGTGGTGCTGTAAAGTGTAAACTATCGATCATGGCGACTCGGAGGGTCGGCTCGCTTTTGAATCGTTCCTTCACTTCTGCTTCTATGTTTTCCAAAGGTAATCAATCTACTAACCCAATTTCCCAATTCCAACGCTTTTTCGATCTTTTGTGTTTTTTTGATTGTTTATATTCTGCTGCCTGGATCATATGGCCGACGGATCCGATCGGTTTGCGGTCTGCATTTTGTAATATCATGCATTAGCTGCCATGTTTGTTTGGTTGGTGAGAAAAATGTAGGATGAAGAACTGAAGATTGAATATTTTTCGAATTTTTCAGAACTTGATAATCATAAATTGTATTTCTTGAATTCTTGAGTTTTCTTCAGTTGACATTGACATTTGAATAAAAAATAATTTCCACACATTCTTTTTCTTTCTACATAACTTGTTTATCTTCTACATTTGATTTTTCGGGAGAAGAAAAAAAGTGTGAAATCAGTTCTCTTTATTTTTTTCTTTGTTTAATCTGGATTTCCATGTGATGGATTAAGTTAAGTAGAATTTTGGGAGAAATTTTTTTTTTGATCGAAACATAGAACTACGTATTTTTATATACTTTTTAATAAAATATTTTATCATAATAAATCACATTAAAAAATCTCTCGAATTTTGGAGGGTTTGATGCATGCGTTTTTGGATCTCTGATCTTTTTGGTGCAAGTAGCCCTGAAACGGACCCCACCACTGGCTTATTCTTTCCTGGCTGATGTATGCCTGCTATCCCTATTTCTGACTTTTAGCTTTCTTATCAGTCACGCTCAACAGTGGCTTTTGGCTTTTTCTCAATCACCCACTGTATCTTTCTCTGATATAGAAATAAAATCTTTTCTGAATCTGTGTCCACAATTTTATCACTCATTTTAAATCGTATTATCCTCCATCTTAAGGTTCAAATCTCTCATTTTCTCTCTTCAAAAACTCGAATTTTTGAATTTTTAGACTCTAAACACAAAAGATTAAAAAGAATCTTGACTTAATCATATATGTTCCCAACTGGCCAACTTGCATTTTTTAGGAGAAATAGCCCTCCTATTTAACGAGCAGTATCTATGTATAACGCCAATGAAAAAGATGAATAGTGATTTGATGCCATCAAATTTCAACAAAATATAATTGAACAAAAATGCTTCTAAGACAAAAGATTTCAAAGTTATCCCAAAATAATGCATCAAATAAGGTAGCAGCACTTTCGTCATTTTAACAGTATTTTTTAATAATAATAATTATTATTATTATTTTAATTAGTACATCCCAATAAGTTAGAAATAATGTGATTCAATTTCTCTATTTTAAAACACGTTCAAACATCTTAAGAGACATGTAATGTCGGTTATAAAAAATGTCATTTGCACTTTGATAATAATGTGGTTAAATTAGTTGTCAAATGATTTTTTTTAACAAAAGATATTATCTACACTAAGGGGGAGGGGGAGGGATGAGTTTTGTCTCACAACCAGCTAGCAATAATGTGATTTAATCAGTTTATTAAATATTATTTTATCTATTTTAAACACGTTCAAAACATCTTAAGAGACGTGCAATGCCGGTTATAAAATAAGTATTTCGCACGCGGATAATAATGTGATTAAATTAGTTGTCAAATGATTTTTTTTTTTAACAAAAGATATTATCTACACTAAGGGGGAAGATGGTGGGTTTAACTTTACAATAATGTGATTCAATCAATTATTTATTAAGTATTATTTTTTCTATTTTTAAACACATTCAAAACATCGTAAGATGCGTGTAATGCCGGTTATAAAAAATGTTTTTCGCATGCGGATAATAATGTGATTAAATTACATTAAATTAGTTGTCAAATGATTATTTTTTATTTTAACAAACGATATTATATACACTAAGGAGGAGGGCTTAGTCTTACAATAGACTAACAATAATGCGATTCAATCAGTTGTTTATTAAATATTATTTTCTCTATTTTTAAACACGTTCAAAACATCTTAAGATGCGTGTAATGGTGGTTATAAAAAACGTCTTTCGCACGCGGATAATAATGTGGTTAAATTAGTTGTCAAATAATTGTTTTTTTTTTTTTACAAATGATATTATCTATACTAAGGGGAGGGGTGGGCTTAGCCTTACAATATGTTAAAAATAATGTGATTCAATCAATTGTTTATTAAATATTATTTTCTCTATTCTTAATGTAAATTCTTTAGAGACCGATTTTATTATGTGAATTCAACTGCTTTAATTGGTTTATGAGGAGTTTCTTTTAGCTTGATCTAAGATTATTCATTTCCTTCAAATATTTGACTTTCCTTTTGTCAATTTACGCATATAAATACATTTAAAACGTGTAAATCACGCGTAGTGCGCAGTGATCACGCGCGTGCATGAAGGCTAGTGTTACATTAGTCATGATAAATCAAAAGATGTTCCTACCAAATTATCATGTCATTTGTCACACTATTTGATGATTAATTATGTTACTTAAGTATACATGAATTTGATTAATTAGTCAAAGCACAATATGTTCGTTTATTTGCATTTAAGTTGAAGTCTCCATACCTCGTAGATTAAATTAGTTTAAAATATCACCTGTCAGTACTGAGATGTTAATAATCATAAATGTCTATCTTCCTGTACTTTTCTTTAATTTTGGTGTTGGTGGTATTTTCTAACTGGATATTTGACATTAGTAGTTTCACCCCGTATATATTTTTTACTCAATTGACTCGATTTTACTTTAACCAGCGAGGTCTTCTTCTGTGGTTAGAGGAATTGGTAAATATAGCACCGATGCTTCCATTGAGTCACCAATCTCTCCATCCGTCAAAGTAAATTATACTCAGCTTCTAATTAATGGACAATTTGTAGATTCTGCATCAGGTGATCTTTCTTTTCCTTCACGAGTTGTCTAACAGTTTGTGTATCTCAGCATTGTGTCAAGCATTCATGTTGTTGTAATTTAACTTCAATTTAGCATTTTCCGGTTCTTTGTGTGACGCTTGGATTTGGTCTCAGGGAAAACGTTTCCCACATTGGACCCCCGGACTGGGGAAGTGATTGCTCATGTCGCTGAAGGCGATGCTGAAGATGTAAACCGTGCAGTTTCTGCTGCCCGCAAGGCCTTTGATGAAGGACCGTGGCCTAAGATGACAGCTTATGTAACTACTCATTTTACTTGTTCTATGATAGTATATGGTTATGTGAATTGTTTCAAGTTCAGTCCTTTGTTCAAATTTTCTAATAGATCATATTTTTCCAGGAAAGGTCACGAGTCCTTTTCCGCTTTGCTGATATGATTGAAAAGCACAATGATGAAATTGCAGCCCTTGAGACTTGGGATAATGGGAAGCCATTTGAACAGGCTGCTAAAATTGAAGTACCAATGGTAGTTCGGTTTTTTCGTTACTATGCTGGTATGGACCTTTTTAACACAACTACACCACATGCTTTATGGGGTTTGAACAAAATTTATGTTCTAATCTTGGATACGCCGCAGGATTTGCGGACAAGATTCATGGTCTCACAGTTCCAGCCGATGGAGAGTATCATGTGCAAACCTTGCATGAACCTATCGGTGTTGCAGGTCAGATTATACCATGGAATTTCCCTCTTCTCATGTTTGCTTGGAAGGTTGCGCCTGCTTTAGCATGCGGCAACACCATTGTTCTGAAGACCGCAGAGCAGACACCGTTGTCTGCTCTATATGCAGCAACCCTGTTGCAAGAGGTACCACACGAATACAAATTTACCGCATCACCTTTTTTGATAAGTTCACTTTCCCATGCGTTTGCTTCGATGTGGTCTCATTTGCTTCAATGGTGTCTCAAGTCCAGTTGAAGTAGTTTTTAGAGATAATCTGCCTTTCCATGCTTGCTGTGGTGCTTTACCTTTCATTCTGATTTGACGGATTTTAACAATTTTCTGTTTTGAGTTGAACCTGCGAGTGGATTATGTGAATGAGCTTTCACATTGATATTTCAATTACTAATGCTGATTGATTTTCCTTTTGGTTTTTTTTTTTTTTTTCACAGGCCGGACTTCCTCCAGGTGTTTTGAATGTGGTTAGTGGTTTTGGTCCAACCGCTGGTGCATCCCTTGCTAGTCATATGGACATTGATAAGGTAATGTATAATTAATGTAAGCTTCTTTCTTGTAGTTAGCCATCTTATGTAAGTTCATAAGAACTGAGAATTTCTCATATATTTATTATATCCACAATAACATCTTTTGCTCAATCGTAACTTCTCCAAACTCATGATGAACAAATGTTGCTCAAGGCTGCAACGAATTCGAGTAATAGTAATGCGTCTGCTAGTGTACCAGTCTGCAACTTTGCATCAATTTGTTATCTGATTGCAATGTTCCTGCTAAAATTACCGTTCATCCCTCCACAGTTTGCGTTTACTGGATCAACTGACACCGGTAAAAAAATACTTGAATTGGCTGCCAAAAGCAATCTTAAGACCGTAACTTTGGAGCTTGGTGGGAAATCCCCGTTCATTGTATGTGAGGATGCTGATGTAGATAAGGCTGTTGAGATGGCACATTTCGCTCTGTTCTTTAATCAGGTATCTAAGCATTGTCTTCAGAAAAAAGTTTGATTCTAAGAGGCAAAGAAATCCATTTGCTGATTACATGACACCTCTGTTTGTAGGGTCAATGCTGCTGCTCTGGTTCTCGTACTTTTGTACATGAAAAAGTATATGATGAGTTCTTAGAGAAAGCAAAAGCCCGTGCTGAGAGACGCCTTGTTGGAGACCCGTTCAAAGGGGGAATTGAGCAAGGTCCTCAGGTAAAACAAGTGACACCTCCATTAATCTCTGACCATTAAACATACTGCTGTCGAATGTTGTTTACACAGCCTCACCTGCATTTCCGGTTTTGTATTCTAAATCAGATCGATTCGGTCCAATTTGAGAAGATCCTGAAGTACATAGATTACGGTGTTAAAGGTGGAGCTAAACTGGAAACCGGAGGAGAGAGGGTTGGCACAAAGGGTTTCTATATTAAGCCCACCGTATTCTCAGACGTTCAGGTACTAATTTACATTGCAGATCATAAAAACCATAATATTTATCGAGAAGTCGAAACATGATTATATATTTATATTGATCTAAACATTACTGTCCCGTGGAGTAGGATGACATGCCAATAGCTTGCGAAGAGATATTTGGTCCGGTGCAGACCATCTTGAAGTACAAGTAAGCAATAAAATCCTCCTTTCTATGCCTGCTGTGATTACAGCGTCTGGCGCTTCCATTAGAACTAACGATATGGCTGATTGCAGGGATCTAAATGAGGTGATACGAAGAGCAAATAACTCTCGCTATGGACTTGCTGCAGGGGTCTTTACACAAAACATAGACACTGCAAACACATTGGCTCGTGCATTGCGCGTCGGTAGTGTATTTATAAACTGCTACTATATCTTTGATGCCTCTATTCCTTTTGGAGGTTACAAGATGAGTGGAATCGGAAGAGAGAAGGGCATTTACGGTCTTTCCAATTACTTGCAAGTCAAGGCTGTTGTCACCCCCCTGAAGAATCCTGCATGGCTATGAACTTCATAAACTTTTTTTTGTCATTGCCAAAAATAAATGGAGAACTGCATCAAAATAAGTGGCTGTGATGTCATGATGGCATTAGGGTGGTGATGATGATGATGATGATGATGAAAAGTTTTGCTTCTTTGTGATGAACTCTAGAAATGTTTTTGTGTAATTATCGTTGGTTAAGTTAATCAGTATTTTAGTGGTTGGTCTAATGGCAAATCAACTTTCTATGGTTTGTTGATGCATCATTTTCTCCTTTTCAAGTCACAAATCAAGACTCAGTTTACATGATTATTGTGTCTTACTCTATCTGTCATTAATAGTATGTTTATTTTTTTTGTCAAAATTAATAGTATGTTAATTAGTTGTTTTGATAATTATGATACGCTGATCTAACCATGTGCCAACTAAATCCAAAACCTTTTAGCATCTACAGAGCCAAGTGAACCCAAAACTTAAATCATCGTTCAATCCATTTATTTTCACCTTCGCCTCTGTGAACACGGAAAATTCCTGAAACGAAAGAGACAAGAACAACGTGCACAAACAAAATATTTGTATTTGATGATTTTAGGTTACAATCTCTCTCTGTTTTGATCCTCTGATTCGATCTCCGTAAGGTGTTGATTTGTGGGATGTGCGATTGATCCAAGGGCCGTCGAGGCTTGATCTTGGATGAACGAGGATGAACGGATCTTCAAGGGCTTTTGAGCTTGATCTTGAAGAATGGTGATTGACGGATCTTCAAGGGCTTTTGGGCTTGATCTTGAAGAACAGTGATGAACGGATTTCCGAGGGCTTTTGGGCTTGAACTCGAAGAACAGTGACAAACGGATCTTCGAGAGCTTTTGGGCTTGAACGGATCTTCGAGGGCTTTTGGGCTTGATCTCGAAGAACAGTGATGAACGATGAACGCTTTCTTCAAGGGCCGTCAGGGCTTGGGCTTGAACTCGAAGAACAGTGACGAACGGATCTTCGAGAGCTTTTGGGCTTGAACGGATCTTCAAGGGCTTTTGGGCTTGATCTCGAAGAACAGTGATGAACGATGAACGCTTTCTTCAAGGGGCCGTTGAGGCTTGGGCTTGAAGGTGGATGATTGTTGATCCAAAGGGCCGTCGGGGCTTGATCTTGGAAGAACGATGAACGAAGAACGCTTTCTTGATTCTTTGGGAACCTGGATGCTTGAGAGCTTCGGAGTTTCAGAGCTTCAGAGCTTCAAGAGTTTTGCCTAATGATTTTTTTTAGGTCTCTCAAAATGAATGAAATGGGCTTGTATTTATAGAATTTTCCAAGACCTAATTTTGAATATAATATCCCAGATGAAATAAGTCGTTTCTGCCAGGTGTTGACACGTGTCTTATTTGATGACTTTTCCAACTCATTTCAATTTTCGTTGAGTCACATGCTACGTGCAAAATTTATGCAATACATGAGCGTTGACACTTTGATTTATCGGTCAACATTTATTTACCGAAATTTCGATGTCTACAGCCTCATCGTAAAGTTTTGAAAATTAAGGTAAGACTTTCCGTTGAGGTTCTTGAGGGTAGAACCCTATTTGACAATGTTTTGGGACCCACTGTTATATTTTTCACTTATTTTTTTTACTTTTCGGCTTAAATATTATACTAAATATATATTTGTTACTCAACAAATTGTAAATCCGCTTCCAAATACATTATAAAGATTTCCTTAAATGCTCACGGAAAATATATTGGGAAAAAAAAAATTTGAACACTCACGGTTTTCAGTCACTTTTGCAAATTCGTACATAAATCACTATTCAATCTATTTATTTTCACTTCCGCCTCACTGTAAAGTTTTAAAAATTAAGTTGAGACTTTCCATTGACATTCTTGCGTGGAACCCATTTGACAATGTTTTGGGCCTCACTACTATAATTTTTAGGGAGTTTTAACGAAAGCCCACGGTACTGTTCACTTTAATGAAAAACTTACATTAAAAAATCAAACCTAGTCCTATTCATTTTACCCTTTATTTTATCCTTATCATTAAAACTCAAAGATTTCAAGCCATTTTCATTAGTTTTCCTTAATTTTTACTTATTTTTTTAAATTTTCGTATTAAATATTCTACTAAATATACATTTGTTGCTCAATAAACCGTAAAACTGCTTTCAAATTCCTTAACAATTTAACTTAATGCTCACGAAAAATATTTCGTAAAAATGAAAATTTTGCATTTATGACAAAAAATGTGGGTTGACACTCAAGATTTTGAGTCGGTTTTGCAAATTCATAAATAAATCAATGCTCCCGCAAAATATTTCACGAAATAAAAAATTTGAACTTTTAACAAACAAACGTGGGTGTTAGGCACCCACGCCAAATGAGGCAAACTCTACGCACGTAAAACAAGGCGAACCTGGACGCAAAAAAAAACAAAACGGGCTTTGTGCATGTAAAACGAGGCGAGCTCATGGCACACAAAAAGAAGCGAGCTCCATTCATGCAAAACAAGTCAGCCTCTGCTCATCGAAAATGCGGCGGCTTCTGGCATGCAAAACGAGGTGGGATCCATAGCGCAAGTTGAGGTCGGCTCGGTGCACGAAAAATGAGGATATAAATCTAAATCTAAAGGTATTTTTGAATCTAAATAAAGTAACGTAAGAAGGAAAAAAATTAAACGAAAAAAATAAAAAAAAGCAGAAAATAAATAAATTTAATTCAAAATGATACGACCGTTACTTCGCTGCCTATTGACCACAATAGCTGTCACTAGCGAGGTAGCAATTGCTCCAAGTACCAATTGCTAGCGTCATACCGATCCCTCATTTTCAAATTTTATTTATTTATTTATATTTCAACGCTTCATTGAGGCACATTCAATAATGGAATTGTCTTTGAAAATCAAATAGTGTTTGTGGAGCCAAAAATAATCAAGGAAAATATGGTTGCGACACGTGGATTTTTGGGTAAAAAGACAAAATTACTCTTGAGGCGCATCAGAACTCCCACGCGCAAGTAGCGGACAATCACGATTCAATCAAGGTCAAAAGTGATCAAAATAGATATTTATTCAAAACCTATTTCATCCATCCTCATCAAATCCTCTCCACAAGGTAACCCTCAATTATTCATTCAAATTAGGATTAATTACCTAAATTAATTGATTAATTTCCTAATTAATTAATTAATTTTCTAATTGATTGCAAGATATTATTTTGACATAATATTTTGCAATTAGAGCCAAAAAATCACCATAAGTGGCTAGACCCTTTTTCTCCAAATAGGGGCCAGCCACACCCCTATATAAACACCCACATTTCTCCAAAAACTTAAGTCCAATTATCTTCTAAAATTCTCCAAATTTCTCTAAACACTTTCTCTCTCAAATTCTAACTTTGGCATCAAAGGTTTTTTGGCCAAAGCCATTCATCGTGGGGGCGTGAGGCTCTTGGCCTTGACCAAAGGTGTTAATTATTTTGCAGGTGCATTTTCGTCCAAGAAGAAGAAGCGGAAATTTGCATTCACAAATTGGTACTTTCATTGAGAGTTTGAGTCACACGCTCGTAGAAGACTCTCGCATTCAAGGTCTTTTGTTTTCTTGTTTATTTGTAGATTTTTCGTACAATATCATTCTTGAAATTTTTGTTTATAAAAATTCTTAGATAAAACGTAAAAAATAAGTACAATGACAAGAGATTCGAAAACCTCGACGAAAGGAAATTTCAACGTTTAAGAAATGAGACCACTGCGATCCACGAGGCTAAACTCGACACCAAGTGAAGCGGCACCACCACCATGAAGCCCCACCGTGGTAGCCACCACGGAAGCAACCTTAGCAGCCACCCTCGGTAAGGCCCACGTCGCCAATACCTCGGCCCAAGCCGTGCCCTTCAAGCCCACACGGGCCCAAGCCCAAGTCAAGCTAGCCCGAGCTGCCCAAGCCCAACGCGTTACCGAGCCGAGCCCTAGCCTTGCACCTGCGTGCATCACATACAATCCAACCTACTCCCGTGGTGTCCTAAGCAGCCCAAATCGATCTAAGGCCAGTTCAACTAACCCGGCTCTATATTTCTGAGCCGACGATTGAACCGGGGCTATTATCACCCTATTTTTTCACGGATTTGACATTTCCCAAATCAAATCTCATGCCTGGAGTCTACCACACTTCCACTACTCAAGGAGACGCATTCTGTCCAAGCTCTTCCAACCCAAATGGAAAATAACACTTGTCTTGACAAGTCGTAGAGTTAACGAGCACATTCGCACAACAAACGACCTTGGTGAATAAGCTCTTGCAACACACCGAGATGAAACGTACCCTTGACGAGGTGTCTCGAAGTAAGACAAGGGCAGACGAAGAACTCTCCAGCAGCGTTCTGGCAAGCAACCACTCGACCAACCACTAACCAAACGTTCTGGTAGTGTACACTATTCATTCACCTGCTAGGGATGTACCACATGCACTGCAATCGAGGCGTAAACGAGTCGAACATATATAAGAGCAGCCTAGACCAGCAGGTCAAGACATGGGGCAGTCGAGAGCTTCGTTACCCTAGCAAAGGAAAATTCAGTAAGAATTAGAGAGGCTCTTGAACTAGCGGTTGTGTGATTTCCAACGCAATGAAGTCATTGACGAAGTGCTACGATGAGACATGACCAACATGAGCAGGTCACCCTTCATGGACGAGATCGAGTAGGCAGAGTCTCCACGCAAGTTTAACATGCCATATTTCACATTCTTCAAAGGAGATGGTGACCTGGAGAGGCATTTGAAACACTACCAAAGCGCGATGGTCCTTTATCGGAACAACGATGCTCTTATGTGCAAGATATTCGCCACAACTTTACAAGGTGAGGCGTAATATTGGTTCCACACCCTACCACCATGATCCATCCAGAGTTTTGATGATCTTTCCTTAGTTTTCACCAAAGAATATTCATCCTACTACTTGATCAAAAAGAAGTCCAACCACTTGTTCAACATGAAGAAGAACCCAAAAGAGTCGCTCCACGACTACGTGAAAAGGTTTAAAGCAGAGAATGCAAAGATAGTTGGATGTGATGACTCAATAGCAAGTGCAACCTTCCAAAAAGGACTTCCATCAGACCACCCACTGTTTGGAGAGTTATCATGAAAGAAGATTTAACCCTGACAGACTTTTTCACTGTGGCAGAGAAGCATACACTTTGAGACGAGGCTTGGCAAGCAGACAAAGCACCCGAGTAGCTTTAAAAAGAGTCGGAAGTGGCTCAAAAGAAAAAGGACACGAAGTAGTACAACAAAAGCAGGCAGGATGCCAAGCGTAAGGATCGACCCACGACTAAAGAAAGCTTAACACCCAAGAGTTACTCTAAGTTCTATATCCTGATTCACCAAATCCTCTGTGATATCAAGAGCGAACCATGGTTCAAGCTACCAAAGTAATCAAAGGGAGACACTTCCAAGTTGGACCACACCAAGTACTGCGCATTCCACCGAGGTCCTGGTCACACAACTGACGACTGCTACGCTTGGAAGAACTACCTAAAGAAGCTTGTGAAAGAAGGTAAAGTCGACAAATACTTGGACAAGCTGACTACGTAGCCTAGAAGGAATGTGGATGCCGACGAATAACCACCCAACAAGACCAGATTAATGACATCTTCACCGAATCTGAGCACTTACCAATAATTCAAAGAATAGGAAGATCCAGCAAGCTCTACTAGTCTCGTAAGTCCAAGCAATTGACACCCAGCCTGGACCCATCATTGGCTTCAATGAGCAGGATGTTGAAGGTGTCGATTTCCCGCATGACGACGCACTAGTAGTATTCGTCCAATTGGCCATGCCATAGTCGATAGAATGATGATGGACAATGGAAGTGCAGTCAACCTACTTCAATTCTCAGTCATTAATAAGATGGGGTTGGAAAGCACAATCATATGCCGAGCGGAGGTAATTACCAGATTCAACGGACACACCTCGACTGCCATCGGCCATATCACACATGACGTGAAAACACCGCCAGTTGTCTTAAAGCAGACGTTCATAATAGTAAGCGACCCGTCTCTTTACAATAGGATTTTAAGGAGACATTGGCTAATAAAGCTGGATGTTGTCACTTCCGTCAAGTATCAAAAAATTCGATTCCGCATCCCAGAAGGAGGAATCGAAGAAATTAAGTCTGACCAGGCCGCATCTCGACGATGCACTGTGCAAGTATTGAATGAATCAAAGAATAAGACCTTTACCCCCGTAGAGGTTTCCAAGGTCCAAATGGACGATGAAGTTACCAAATAGCAATTATCGCAAATGGATCAAGAAGATGGTGTCCAAACCGACGCATAAGCAGATGAGATAGGATGAAAACCCAAAAAAGACGCTAAGGACATCGTTCTTGATCCCCAGCAGCCGGAGAAAACTATTAGAATTGGCTCACGTCTGAGCCTGAAGGAAAAGGAAGAATTCACAGTTTTCCTTAGGGAAGTGACATCTTCGCATGGTCACCTTCTGACATGCCCGACATCGACCTCGAGATAGCTCGCCAAAAGCTGCATGTCGACCCCGCTGCCAAACAGGTGATCCAAAATAGAAGACATTTCACACCCGAGCGGGTGACGATTATCGAAGCTAAAATTGACAAGTTATTCAAAGCCGGATTCATAGAAGAGGTAGCGCACTCAGCATGGCTTGCTAACGTTGTGCTAGTGAAGAAGAAAGAGAATGGCAAGTAGAGAGTTTGCATAGATTACACCGACCTCAACAAAGCATGCCCAAAAGATCCTTATCCATTTCTCCGAATCGATCAATTAGTAGATTCGACTACTGGGACCCAGCTGCTTAATTTCTTAGACGTATACTTCAGCTACAACCAAATAGCCATGTACGAGCCCGACAAGGAGACAATCACGTTCTTGATCGAACGGGGCACCTTCTGCTTTAAGGTCATGCCCTTTGGCCTCAAGAACGATGGAGCCACTTACCAAATGTTAGTAAACATGATGTTTAAGAAGCAAATTGGAGTAACCATGGAGGTCTATGTCGATGACATCATAGTAAAGGGCAGGCAACGATCAGATCACATCGGTAACTTGGCAGAAACTTTTGACATCCTTAGAAAGTACAAGATGAAGCTTAATCCTGCTAAATGCACATTCGGAGTATCTTCATTCAGATTTTTAGGGTACCTAATAACCCAACGAGGAATCGAAGCATATCCCAAACAAATCCGAGCAATCTTAGAGATAAAGTCTCCAACTAACTTGAAGGAGATCCAAAGCTTGACTGGACGATTAGCCACCCTCAACCGCTTTCTCTCGCGGTCCACTGATTGATGCAAACTTTTTTTAAGGCTATCAAGATGGCACAACGAGACAAATGGGATGATGAGTGCGAAAGAGCTTTCCAAGACCTGAAGAAGTATCTCACATCACCTCTCTTATTATCCAAGCTGGAAATAATGGATGGCTTATACATCTACTTGGTAGTCTCATAAGTAGCAGTGAGCTCTACCCTCATATGAGAAGAGTTGGGGGCCCAATTACCGGTATTCTACACTTTTAATGCTCTCCTTGATGCGGAAACTAGATATTTGAAGATCGAGAAATTAATTATGGCACTAGTTGTTACGGCTCGAAAGCTCATACCATACTTTCAAGCTCATATAATCATCGTCATGACTCAATGTCCTCTACGATCAATCTTACATGGTCCAGACGCTTCTCAATGAGTGATGAAATGGGTGTTGGAATTTGGCCAATATAGTTTAGTTTTCCGACCCCGTACGATGATAAGGGCCCAAGTTTTGGCAGACTTCATAGCAGGATTTACGCCTAGCCTAGGCAACGCGACAGAGCGGCACAACGACGCCTCGAAAATAGCCGAACACAACTTAGTCGTGCCTGCTCCACCCGATGTAGACTTCTGGCATTTGCATGTTAACGGCGTATCCAACTACAAAGGCTCAAGAACAGGCGTGGTCCTTGTCACCCTAGATGGTTCGATGCCCGAGCAAACGATTACTTTAGGCTTCAAAGCATCCAACAACGAAACAGAGTATAAGGCCCTACTAGCAGGCTTCTGAATGGCAAAAGACTTGGCAGTGAAAAAGCTTGCAATTCATTCTGATTCCCAACTAATCACCAGCTAGACTACTGGGGAGTACATGGCAAAACAACCGAGGATGACGCAATACCTAGATAAGCTACGTAAGCAACTTGAGGCATTTCAGACTTACACCCTTACTCAAGTTCTGCTGGCAGACAACACCCACACTGACGTGTTACCCGACTTAGGCTCCGCCCTCGACCACCAACTCAAACGTTCAATTCTGGTGGAGTATCTAGATAAACTAAGCATAGAAGCGAAGCTGACAGCCGATATGTCATAAGTTAGTGCTACTTCCAACTGACATAATTCTATAATAGACTACTTGGTCAATAACACTCTCCTCACGAAAAAGGTTGGAGTCTAGAAAGTTTCAAATAAAGGCAGCATACTACTACATGTGGAACGGTATTCTTGTTCGAAGATCCTACAGTAGACCACATCTCCACTACCTAGCGTCTTCCGACGACCTAAAAGTTCTAAGCTCAATCCACGAAGATGTTTGTGGAAATCACTATGGAGACCTATCTTTAGTGCAAAAGGCTCTTAACGCAGGCTATTACTGGCTTACCATGCACCAAGATGCTAAGGAGTTAATACAAAAATACGATCGCTGCCAACGCTACAAGCCGGTACTAGCATTGCCTGCCAGCAAACTACACCCGCAGATGAGTTTTTAGCCGTTCATGTAATGGGTAATCAACTTGGTAGGGCCAATGCCGCCCGCTACTGGGGGCAAAGGCATGATGATCGTGGCAACCGATTACTTCACCAAATAGATAGAAGTAAATGACAACCACGACTCAAACGAACATAGAACACTTCATATGGAGGAACATCATTTGCCGATTTAGCATCCCTCAATCTATCGTCACCAACAACGGCCCGCAATTCATAGGTAAAGATTTGGCGAAGTTCTTCCAAAAGTATATCATCAAGCAGTACATGTCCATGCCGAGATATCCTCAAGGTAATGGGCAGGCCAAAGCATCCAACAAGATGATTCTCGACTGCCTCAAGAAATCCCTTTTCGACAAGAAGGGAAAATGGTCAGACGAACTCCTCGGATGTCTATGGGCATATCGCACGACCAAGCGACGAGCTTTTGGTAAGACTCTTTTCTTTTTAACATTTGGTTTAGAAGCAATTATTCCTCCCAATGTCATCGTGCAAAGTATTAGCACTCTACTGCTAAGCATTGAGCAAAACAGTAATGAGCTGGCCATAAGTTTAGATCTGGCATAGAAGGAGCGCGAACAGACTATCACCCGTATCGCAGCCTACCACCAGCAGCTCCTCTCCAGCTATAACAAAAGGGCCAAGATCCGGCAGTTCCAACCCTGGAGATCTAGTCCTAAGGAAAACCTTCATCACTGCCTGCATAGAAGGCTAAAAAAAGATGGATCTCATATGGGAAGGTCCGTACAAGATCAGCTGGGTAGGCGGCAAAGGTAATTACACCTTCGCCACCATGAACGACAAAGAGATTGAAAAGCAGTAGAAGGCCTACAATCTGAGGAAGCACCATGTGTGACCTCTCACTACATTGAACCCTGAAGAACTCAAGCAGCTCAACGGGCACCACTTCGCGAGCCGAGAATTATCCAATTGTTATGCAGTATCTACTTTACAGCCAAGTTTTTTGTTCATTTCACTCATTTTTCAATGAGGAATTCAGAAGTAATTTACAACTTGGCTCAACTACATGCTTACAACAATTGATCACTCTTGCATTTCAAAAGAAGATCACGCCCTACTTAGGGACTCATCGCAGGAATTGCACCCCCCTGAAAGACCAACCATGTTCTCTAATGCGAGAGGGTAAACCAATTCTCAGACAACCACATGGGTCTACTCTCCAAAACAGGAGGATAAACTCAACACTCTGAATATCCAGACGTGGATGAGCCTGGCTGCCCTAGTATAACTAGATGCACGATGGCTTGCGTCGGGATTTCTAGAAGTAGCCACAATGGTTTTTTTCAAAGCTTAGCTAATTGAAGGATTTTGGGTCTCTTGGCCTAATCCGCGAGGAACTGGGCCTCAGAGACGGAAGGGGCACATTACACAATACGCCCTATGGACAGCTGCCTTGGGACCCTAAAGCTGCTACCAAGTGCACTAAGGTAGCCTACGGTTTCCAAAAGACTACCTACGGTTTGCCCTTCGAGTAGTAAGCCGCACTAAAATTATACAATCGCACGTTTCTAGGAGAGGTTAAACAAGTTAGCACGCATATACAAAGCTTCATCCATTGTCGACATGCTACGCAATCGATGGGCTTCATTTCTGCCAAAGCGCGGAACGACCTACACCAAGTCCTAAAGTGTTGTGATACTTGTTACACAACCCACATAATTGGAGAAAGCCAAGGTTAACAGCCTAGTGGTCATGCAGACTTGTCTGCTTCTGTAAGTAAGGCGTTTGGCTGTCAACCTTATGGCTAACAACTTTGTAAAGTTTTACACCAACACCTACGGCTACATAGGCTACGCGGGCCTGTCTGCTTATAGAAAAATAGCATGCCTGCCACTGGTCTATAAAGTCTAAAGGTTAGGGCATGAACAAAATAAGCAAAGATGGAGAAAAGTGAAAGAAGTGAGTTTATAAAATTTTCTAGCAAAATTGATAAACGACAAGCAAATATCGAATGAGTTCAAGCAAAGCAAAAAGCAAAAAGTAAAACGAAGAAAATCCTAAAGACTACCTACAAGACTACTCCTCAACAGCTTGGACGCTCCGTGACTACTCGGTCTCCACACCTCAGCAGCCGTGGCACCCTCAGCAGCGACACCACTCAACGATCTACCCCCGGCTGCTCTAGCCTGGGCATCAGCTTCTCTAACTATTTCACCAATGGAAGCCTCGGAAGTAAAGGCGAGCAATTCTTCTGAAGAAATGGAGAAGGTCTCGAAGTCTTTACCAGAAAACTCAAAGTCAGCCAGCCGCCCAAAGAGATGGTCTACATAATCCAACTTGTAGAAATCAGCTTGACTCTGAGTAAGCGAAGCCTCGAGCCTAGCCTTCTCACCCTTCAACTGCTCATTCTCCTCGAGCAGACTAGCACGGACGCGCTGCAGCTCCTCCACTTCCTTCTTCAAACTATCATTGATCTTCAAAGCACCCTGAAATTCCAACACTTGAGGTTCAAGCCTGTCAACGACCTTCTTGAAGTGGATCACTTGGTTATAAGCAGCGATCAGTTCGTCATCCTTTGCATAAGCAGTAGAGCGGAGCTCAGAGACGGCACGCTCAATATCTTAAATATGAGGTATGTAACACCCAATCTCCTTTTCTGCACTTTCATACTTATCGTGTTATTTTAGTTTGATTATCTGTCTGGTTTGGTTTCGTTATTGGCTCGGTTATTTCAAGAGCTAATGACTGTATGTATGATATGAACAGCTTCTATTTTTTTCAATGAAGCTTTGTACAAAATCATTGTTATATTGCAATGTATTGTAATTCTTTTTCCATTTAAAATCACTAATAAATCATTCATGATTGTTTCAATGTACAAAACTATCTGCTCGAGTTTCTCCGATTTCCAGCCTTGATTGGTAGGGTAAAAGAAGCTGACTGTTTTCGGGTTGAGGTATCAAGTGCCCTTTCAAGTTTTGATACCACTTGCTCCATGCTTCTCTGCAGCTTTAGTCCTGTGCACGACAAAGCTAGGTTGAACACAAGGTCAAAAGCTTCTACCGGAATACTCCCCGTTAAGTTTGGGATCTGCGAATTCTGTTACATCACCTCCTGTTGTGAGAGCCCTTGCCTGAAGAACAAAGATGAGGAACATAAGAAGCCGAATCAGGGACTCGAAATAGTTTTGCCAATATGTGGGGGAAAAAGTATGAACTTTGTTACCATTTTACTAAGAGGCATTGGTTTGTTTGAGTTTAGATTGATAACCCTGCGCCCTGAGATAAGTTGCAGAAAAACTATTCCAAAACTGTAGACATCTCCTGAAGCATTTACGTGGTGATTCTTTCGGTACTCAGGATCAACATAACCGAATGTGCCTCTCACTTCTGAGCTCACATAAGACTGTCCCAAGTCCATAACTTTAGATAACCCGAAGTCTGACAGTTTTGATCGAAAGTTTTCATCAATGAGAATGTTTGTTGGCTGCCAGTTGGGAATGCGACAAGAAAAGAAGTCGGATGAAAAGAGTGGTAAACGAACAGCTACAGTGGCGGCGTAAAGAAAAAATATATGTTCCTACCTTGATATCACGGTGAACAATGCAGCCTCACGGATAAGTGTGCAGAAACCAAAGACCCCTAGCGCTGTCAATCGCAAGCTCAAGTCTCGTTCTCCATGGTCGATTTTTATCTTTACCTGCAATCAGCTTTGATTGAATTGGCCTTCCAAATGATGAAAACGCCTGAGAAAATCTACACGAATGGAAATGGGAACTTACCCAATAGCCACTCCGAAAGGTTCCCATTTTGACACAGTTCATAGACCAGGAAATATTCTTCTACATCCACACAAGAGCCAAGCAAAGCTACAAGGTTTGGATGTCTAACATTGGAAAGGCTCGTTAAGCAAAGCTACAAGGTTTGGATGTCTAACATTGGAAAGGCTCGTTACTTCGCGCATGAATGTCTAAACAGATCCATCGTTGATTATGTGCTTCACTGCAACATGTTTCGCATTTGATAGTATGCCTTTGTATACCTTTCCTGGAAATATTATCAGATGGTATCAGAAGGGAAACTTCGGATTAACTACATAAAAACTACCCAAACATTATGGCTAATTTCGAGTTGCTCCCGAACTATTCAACATATTCAAACTCAGACCTGAAGTTACAGAAACCCTACATAAAACTAACCAATTTTCTTACCGTTCTAGGAGATTCTTACCAGCTCCGCCTTGGCCAATGAAGTTGACTGCGCTTAGATTGTTGGTCGCTGAATAGATTTCCTTGCTTGATATCTTAAGGCTGACCGATTCTTCAGAAAGTAAATCATTTGATGCTGTCCAGTAAAACAAGGTCAGCAACAATTTACAATTGTTATGTTAATTTCTAGTAAGATATGAAACTTGTTGCAGAAATACCATCTTTTCGAGCTAAAATACTCTCATGAGTCCTTTTTCTGCATACGGTCCATGTTGCAATGAGAATTATTGCTGTAATTCCTGCCAGACCTCCACATAGAATCCACAGACCTGACATTCTCATGAAATTAATCAAAACACTATCATGACTGACCTTAAAAAAAACTGCCAGCGACTTCCCGACATGGTTGTGGTGACAATTAGGAAGTTAGATTACCTGTTTTCAAGTTTACACCCGTACTTCCTGAACTTCTCTACACATCTGCAAAGGAAGCAAAGGCGATACTCAGCTCCAGTTTAGGGTCTGTTTGGGACTGCTTCTATAAGGGCTCAAAGAATTTTCTAACAACAAAAAGTGTTTCTGACTACTGTTTCTAAATTCATTTCTTAGTAAAAGCGCTTATGAGTTAATAGCAGAAGCAGTTCCAACAGTTTAACAAAATGATACAACTTACTGTTGTAAAAAATGAAGACATGAAACAGTATCAATTTCTTTCTTGACAGCCTATACCTTCTGAAAGTTTCTGATCCCCAAGGCATTCATACAGTGCTGAAACCCAATTCTCATCATCAATCCTCCTGCTTGTTAAAGTTACCAAAACTGCAAAAGCACAAGTATCAGCTTCAAGTTTTGACGACGACGACTCATTTTCCAACGATGCTACAATCTCTTCCCACCTTCTCAGACATGCACTACAAGCCTGATCCTGCTCGGACTTTTCGCCCGTGCCCAAAAGCTTACAATCTTCATCTAAATTTTCCAATGTGTTCCTCATATTGTCGAAAACATCTACTTTCGTGTAGTCAGAGCATCCGCCGGCTCCATTTGTTAGCTTGTCAATTCCACAACTCAAAACATCATCTTTAATACCATTCATTGAAATTAAGCAGTCTGTCTGCTCTGTCGAGTTTAAGAAGAGCTGCACTGTCCGGGGTGCCCTGTGCCCCGTCCGGTTTGCCCTGTGCCCCAAGGCGTATAAGTAATCATCAAAAGCTGCTCCGCAACAATTGCAGAAGAGAGAAAGCTGGTGTATGTGAGATAGCTCTGTCGTGTCATGTATTATGCAGGCTAATCTAAACAAGATTAGCATTTTGTTAATCAAACAATTAGTTAAGAATCAATCAAACCACAATATTTTATTGATATAAATAACAAGTAATGCCGAATGTAGAAATCTTGAGAGCGATTTCTGAAGTTGGTTGTTAAGAATTTAAGGGAATGACAAACCAATGGGACAAAACGCACGGTACAATTCTCCTGCTAATCAAGCTCATTGGAGGTCAAAATTTCATTTAAAAATAGTGGAAGGCCGGTTGGAATGAGTACAATAAACTTAACCTAAGAATCGAGAAAACCCTGTGTAGGGACACCCGATCACGTTATTCGTAGGGCAATTCTCCAAAAACAATAATAGCAGATCTTATGTATTTTGATCTCATTTTATGTTGATCTCACCCAATATGAGAGTTTCCCTAATCAGGAAGCTCTACGACCCTACCTAAGATTTCCTTCTCAAAGACAGATGTTGCACTCAAGATCAAGATTCTTAACTTTAGTTCTAAAGGTCAATTTTCAAAATTGAGACTTTGAGCTGGTGTATGATTATCTCTCTGGTTTGACAAGCATACATTTATCACCCAAAGAATATCATTTAATAGCAGAAAATTACTTTGTAAAAAGTCACAATTCCAAAACACACTATCTTCTAAGAACTGTTTGACTTGATCAAGATCACAAATGTGATAATTTTTATGCCACACAAACACCAGCAGTTATCAATTTGGACACCTAAACTTAAGATAAGTCAATTCAGAGCGCCAAATGGGAATGTCCCTCCCAAGTTGGAGAGGTTTTTTAGTGTGCCAAAATACAAGGTAGAACAACACATATTATACAATTTAAGAGATACTTGAAAAGAATTTTTTTTATAACTATATAATATGTGATATTCTACCCTATATTCCGGCCACAATGATAATTTTCACTCCAAATCTACTTTCTTGCATTGGTTTGTGAGGATTCTAGGGATTCAAACATTCTCACCGTTCAGGTAGTCGTGCGGTCAGCTTTCGTTACGTATTGTTTGTATGTAATTTTAAATAAAAATTTCAAAATGATTTCTGATCGTACAATGTATGATATACAGATAGGTAGTGAAAGAGAATCTCTGAAATCCTCACAAAGAGAATCTTTAGGATCTTCATAAAGAGAATTTGGATGAGATCCAAATCCAAGAAACATAAACATGAAGATTTTACATGCTTTCATTTTTCATTTAAATTGATTTTTCAGTATGCTCGAAATACTACATATATACTGTCTGAAGTACTATTTTGTGTTTCAAACACGTTGAAAAATCTCTTGTGAGTGTGGTGGGTTGGCCATGATTCGTGAGCCAATCAGTAATAACAATTCAATAATACAATAATATTACGCAATAAAGTTTGCAACCTTCCAGCAGCAGCAAAAGAAACGCCTATCTTTGTGGAATTCCCACTAACTGTTGATGTGCATTTGATTTTGTATAATTATATATTTTGAGGCCTCTCTCTCTCATATTGTATATATCACACCTTTGGAGTTGCACCTTGAAGCCCGTCACCTGTCACCTTGAGAGAGCAAGAGATCAGTGGTGGTGCTGCAAACTATCGATCATGGTGACTCGGAGGGTCGGCTCGCTTTTGAATCGTTCCTTCACTTCTGCTTCTATGTTTTCCAAAGGTAATCAATCTACTAACCCAATTCCCCAATTCCAACGCCTTTTCGATCTGTTGTGTTTTTTTTTATTGTTTATATTCTGCTGCCTGGATCATATGGCCGACGGGTCCGATCGGTTTGTGATCTGCATTTTGTAATATCATGCATTAGCTGCCATCTTTGTTTGGTTGGTGAGAAAAATGTAGGATGAAGAACTGAAGATTGAATCTTTTTCGAAATTTTCAGAACTTGGGTGTAAAATTTTGCAAAATACACAAAACCCATGTTGAATTTGATAATCATAAATTGTATTTCTTGAATTCTTGAGTTTTTCTTCAGTTTACATTGACATTTGAATAAAAAATAATTTCTGCACATTTTTTTCTTTCGACGTAACTTGTTTATTTTCGTCATTTGATTTTTCTGGATAAGAAAAAAAGTGTGAAATCAGTTCCCTTTATTTTTTTATTGTGGTTTGATTAAAATTTTCTTTGTTTGAATAAACAAAATTTGGATTTCCATGAAATAGATTAGGTAGAATTTTGGAGGGTTAGATGCATGCGTTTTTGGATCTCTGATCTCAAGTGGCCCTGAAACCGACCCCACCACTGGCTTATTCTTTGCTGGCTGATGTAGGCCTCCGGAAAGATCGGTTTTTCTGCCCTCATGTTATAAAGTATTGACATAGTTTAACCGTGTCGCACAAATAAGATGAGATAAGATTAACATGGTAACCGAAGGGTAGACAATCTGTCTCAGAAAGGATCCCTTCCACCAAATCCATCAAATCAAAGAATTCGGATTCTTAAAATTTGATCCAACAGCTAAAGTTAATATAACTTTTAAAATGACTCATGTTTTTAGCCGTTTAATCAAATTTTAAGAACCTTGATTCTTTAACTTGGTGGATTTGATCGAAGAAATCCGGAGATGATCATTTCAGTATTCTTGCTATCCATATTTCTGACTTTTAGCTTTTCTTATTAGTCAAACTCAACGGTGGCTTTTGGCTTTTTCTCAATCACCCACTGTATCTTTCTATGATATAGAAATAAAATCTTTTCCAAATCTGTGTGTTCAAAAATGATAATCTTAGAGATTCAGATCATTCATTTTAAATTTTACTATCCTTATTAGTCATTCTATCAGCCCATCCTAAGGTCTGAATCTCTTATTTTCTCTCTTCAACTATCCAAATCTTTGAATTTTTAGACTTCAAACACAAAAATTAAAAAGAATCTCAACTCAATCATATATGTACCCAACTGGCCAACTTGCATTTTTTTAGGAGAAATAGCCCTTCTATTTAACGAGCAATATGTCACATTAGTCATGATTATCTCAAAAGATGTCCCTACCACATTATCATGTCATTTGTCACACTATTTGGTGATCAAATATGTTACTTAAGTATACATGAGTTTGATTAATTAGTCAAAGCATAATGTGTCCGTTTATTTGCATTTAAGTTGAAGTCTCCATACTTCGTAGATTATAGTAGTTTAAAATATCATCTGCCAATATAGAAATATTAATAATCATAAATGTCTATCTTCCTGTACTTTTCTTTAATTTTGGTGTTTGTAGTATTTTCTGACTGGATATTTGACATTTGTAGTTCTACCCCGTTTATATTTTTTACTCAGTTGACTTGATTTTACTTTAACCAGGGAGGTCTTCTTCTGTGGTTAGAGGAATTGGTAAATATAGCACCGATGCTTCCATTGAGTCACCAATCTCTCCATCCGTCAAAGTAAATTATACTCAACTTCTAATTAATGGACAATTTGTAGATTCTGCATCAGGTGATCTTTCTTTTCCTTCACGAGTTGTCTAAACAGTTTGTGTTTCTCAGCATTGTGTCAAGCATTCATGTTGTTGTAATTTAACTTCAATTTAGCATTTTCTGGTTCTTCGTGTGACGCTTGGATTTGGTCTCAGGGAAAACTTTTCCCACATTGGACCCCCGGACTGGGGAAGTGATTGCTCATGTCGCTGAAGGCGATGCTGAAGATGTAAACCGCGCAGTTTCTGCTGCCCGCAAGGCCTTTGATGAAGGACCGTGGCCTAAGATGACAGCTTATGTAACTATTCATTTTACTTGTTCAATGATAGTATATGGTTATGTGAACTGTTTCAAGTTCAGTGCTTTGTTCAAATTTTTCTAATAGAACATCATTTTGCAGGAAAGATCACGAGTCCTTTTCCGCTTTGCTGATTTGATTGAAAAGCACAATGATGAAATTGCAGCCCTTGAGACTTGGGATAATGGGAAGCCATTTGAACAGGCTGCTAAAATTGAAGTACCAATGGTGGCTCGGTTTTTTCGTTACTATGCTGGTATGGACCTTTTTACACAACTACACCTTATGCTTTATGGAGTTTGAACAAAATTTATGTTCTGATCTTGGATATGCCACAGGATTTGCGGACAAGATTCATGGTCTCACGGTTCCAGCGGATGGAGAGTATCATGTGCAAACCTTGCATGAACCTATCGGTGTTGCAGGTCAGATTATACCATGGAATTTCCCTCTTCTCATGTTTGCTTGGAAGGTTGCGCCTGCTTTAGCATGCGGCAACACCATTGTTCTGAAGTCCGCAGAGCAGACACCGTTGTCTGCTCTATATGCAGCAACCCTGTTGCAAGAGGTACTTCACGAATCAAAATTTTCTGCGTCACCTTTTTTGATAAGTTCACTTTCCCATGCGTTTGCTTCGATGTGGTCTCATTTGCTTCAATGGTGTCTCGAGTCCAGTTGAAATTATTAGAGATAATCCGCCCTTCCATGCTTACTGTGGTGCTTTACCTTTCATTCTGATTTGACGGATTTTAACAACTTTCCGTTTTGAGTTGAACCTGCTGCGAGTGGATTATGTGAATGAGCTTTCACATTGATATTTCAATTACTAATGCTGATTGATTTTCCTTTTGGTTTTTTTTTCACAGGCCGGACTTCCTCCAGGTGTTTTGAATGTGGTTAGTGGTTTTGGTCCAACTGCCGGTGCATCTCTTGCTAGTCATATGGACGTTGATAAGGTAATGTATAATTAATGTAAGCTTCTTTCTTGTAATTAGCCATCTTATATAAGTTCATAAGAACTGAGAATTTCTCAAATATTTATTATATCCGCAATAACATCTTTTAATCAAGCATAACTTCTCCAAACTCATGATGAACAAATGTTGCTCAAGGCTGCAACGAATTTGAGTAATAGTAATGCGTCTGCTAGTGTTCCAGTTTGCAACTTTGCATCAATTTGTTATCTGATTGCAATGTTCCTGCTAAAATTACCGTTCATCCCTCCACAGGTTGCGTTTACTGGATCAACTGACACAGGTAAAAAAATACTTGAATTGGCTGCCAAAAGCAATCTTAAGACCGTAACTTTGGAGCTTGGTGGGAAATCCCCGTTCATTGTATGTGAGGATGCTGATGTAGATAAGGCTGTTGAGATGGCACATTTCGCTCTATTCTTTAATCAGGTATCTAAGCATTGTCTTCAGAAAAAAGTTTGATTCTAAGAGGCAAAGAAATCCATTTGCTGATTACATGACACCTCTGTTTGTAGGGTCAATGCTGCTGCGCTGGTTCTCGTACTTTTGTACATGAAAAAGTATATGACGAGTTCCTAGAGAAAGCAAAAGCCCGTGCTGAGAGACGCCTTGTTGGAGACCCGTTCAAAGGGGGCATTGAGCAAGGTCCTCAGGTAAAACGAGTGACACCTCTATTAATCTCTGACCATTAAACATACCGCTGTCGAATGTTGTTTACACAGCCTCACCTGCATTTCCGTTTTTGTATTCTAAATCAGATCGATTCAGATCAATTTGAGAAGATCCTGAAGTACATAGATTATGGTGTTAAAGCTGGAGCTAAACTGGAAACCGGAGGAGAGAGGGTTGGCACAAAGGGTTTCTATATTAAGCCCACCGTATTCTCAGATGTTCAGGTACTAATTTACATTGCAGATCATAAAAACCATAATATTTATCGAGAAACCGAAACGTGATTATATATTTATATTGATCAAAACATTGCTGTCCCGTGGAGTAGGATGACATGCGAATAGCTCGCGAAGAGATATTTGGTCCGGTGCAGACCATCTTGAAGTACAAGTAAGCAATAAAATCCTCTTTCTCTATGCCTGCTGTGATTACAGCGTCCGGCGCTTCCATTGGAACTAACGATATGGCTGATTGCAGGGATCTAAATGAGGTGATACGAAGGGCAAATAACTCTCGCTATGGACTTGCTGCAGGGGTCTTTACACAAAACATAGACACTGCAAACACATTGACTCGAGCATTGCGCGTCGGTAGTGTATTTATAAACTGCTTCGATGTCTTTGATGCCTCTATTCCTTTCGGAGGGTACAAGATGAGTGGAATCGGAAGAGAGAAGGGCATTTACGGTCTTTCCAATTACTTGCAAGTCAAGGCTGTTGTCACCCCCCTGAAGAATCCTGCATGGCTATGAACTTCATAAGCTTTTTTTTGTCATTGCCAAAAATAAATGGAGAACTGCATCAAAATAAGTGGCTGTGATGTCATGATGGCATTAATTGTTGACAAAAACTTTTGCTTCTTTGTGATGAACTCTAGAAATGTTTCTGTTGAATTAATTGTTGGTTAAGTTAATCAGTATTTTAGTGGTTGGTCTAATGGCTAATCAACTTTCTATGGTTTGTTGATGCATCCATTTTCTCCTTTTCAAATCACAAATCAAGACTCAATTTACATGATTATTGTGTCTTACTCTATCAGTCATTTTTTTAAAGGGAGATAACCGGTGGCAAGCCACGGTTATCCATCCCTTCCGAGGGTTGGGAAGACTCACAGATGCATTTCAGCCTCCCCTTGGCCACAAATCTGGCTTCCACACCAGCAGTGAGTTTCGAACCCGAGACCTTTAATTTTTAGTTTTAAGAAAGTCTCGTAATCCGTCATTTACTACTGGACCACCAGCTCGTTATTTATTTATTTTTTTTTTGTCAAAATTAATAGTATGTTAATTAGTTGTTTTGATAATTATGATACGCTGATCTAACCATGTGCCAACTGAATCCAAAACCTTTTAGTGTCTACAGAGCCAACTGAACCCAAAACTTAAATCATTGTTCAATCCATTTATTTTCACCTTCGCCTCACCGTAAAGTTTTGAAAATTAAGGTAAGACTTTCCGTTGAGATTCTTGAGGGTAGAACCCCATTTGACAATGTTTTGGGCCTCACCTCTATACTTTTCACTTATTTTTTTACTTTTCGACTTAAATATTCTACTAAATATACATTTGTTGCTCAATAAATCTTAAATCCGCTTCCAATACATTATAAAAATGTACTTAAATGCTCACGGAAAGTATTTTGGGAAAATAAAAAATTTGCATTTATTTTTTTATAAAAAAAACGTGGGTTTTAACACTCACGGTTTTAAGTCAGTTTTGCAAATTCGTAAATAAATCACCGTTCAATCTATTTATTTTCACATTCACCTCACTTTGAAGTTTTGAAAATTAAGTTGAGACTTTCCATTGACATTCTTGAATGTAGAACCTCATTTGACAATGTTTTGGGCCTCACTACTATATTTTTTACTTATTTTTTTAGTTTTCGGATTAAATATTCTACTAAATATACATTTGTTGCTCAAAAAACCATAACACTGCTTTCAAATTCCTATAAAATTTAAGTTAATGCTCATGAAAAATATTTCACAAAAATGAAAATTTTGCATGTGGGTTGACACTCACGATTTTTAGTTGGTTTTACAAATTTGTAAATAAATAAATGCTCCCGAAAAATATTTTGTGAAAATAAAAAATTTGAACTTTTATCAAACAAACTTGGGTGTTAGGCACACACGCAAAATGAGGCAGACTCTGCGCACATGGAACAAGAAGAACCTGGACACAGGAAAAACGAAACGATCTTTGTGCACGCAAAACGAGACAAGCTCCTGGCACACAAAAAGAAGCAAGCTCCATTCACGCAAAACGAGTCAGCCTTTGCTAAAAAATGTTGTGGCTTTAGGCATGCAAAACGAGGTGGGATCCGTCGTGCAAGCTGAGATCGGCTCGGCGCAAAAAAAATGCTGCACTCAAAACGGGGTGGCTCGACACACAAAAAAACAAGGATATAAATCTAAATCTAAAGGTATTTGAATCCAAATAAAGTAACGTAAGAAGAAAACAATTCAATGGAAAAAAGAAAAAAACAGAAAATAAATAAATAAATTTGAAAATGATACGATCGTTACTTTGCTGCCGATTGTCCAACAGAGCTGTCACTAGCAAGGTAGCAATTGCTCCAAGTACCAATCATTAGTGTCATACCGATCCCTCATTTTCATTTTTTTAATTATTTGAACGCTACATCAAGGCATGTTCAATAATGGAATTGTCTTCGAAAATCAAATAGTGTTCAATAAATTTTTGTTGCTTTTATGATGTTTTTTTAGGCTCTCTCCAAAGTGAGCTTATCAAAAATTTTGTTTCCAACTAATCACTCTTGAATCAAACATAGTCCTATACATTGGTATAAAATATTCGATCAACTCGACCATTCTATTTGGTGACAATATAAACATTAGCGAAATGTGGTACTCACACCGCTTGTTCATTCTTGATTGCTCATTCTTCATGATTTTGGAGCGAGTCCACTCTTGCTACACACCGACATCATCTCTATTAGACAATTTTTTCCATTTGTGCAATTATTCCACTCCCTATTTTTAACGCAACGACTTATAATTATTCTCTTTGCTCATCAAAAATTAAGATAATTTTTAAATTCTCCATAACTGTTAGAAAATTACACCCAAGTCACAATAATCATTAAAAACAAAAGGGAAGTCTCTTCTTCCCTTCCTCTCTTCACACGTCATAACTAATTAACACATTCGACTTGGCATAAATTAATTGAAAAACAAAATTTAATCAATTCCAAATTATATTATTTCTCCCATAACAATTAAAAATAAGGAAAACTAATGAAAAGTGTTTGAAAACTTTGAGTTTTAATGATAATGACAAAATAAAGGGTAAAGTGAATAGTACCAGAATTGACTTTTTAGTGTAAAAATGTGGTTTTTCTTTAAAGTGAATAGTACCGGTGCTTTTCATTAAAGTTCTCTTAAAAATAGGGGTGTGTTATCCACACATCCCTTTTTACTTCTCACACACCTCTTATTAATTTCTGTCCGTTGATCTTCTTTAATTCATCCGATTCGACGGTCGAAAACTAAAAAAATGTGAAAAAAGTAAAAATAGGTGTGTAGATATCACATCTCTAAAAATAATTCTACGTTATTAGACCCAACTCTCTGTCGACTCTCTCGAGTGTCGGCGACCTCTCTTCACGTACACTTTCCCTTCCCATAATCGACGGTAAACGCGTCGCACTCCCATTAGCCTTCCCCAACTCGAAGCACTCTACGAAGCCGCCATTTTCCCAACACCCACGTGTCTCACAGGACACGTGTCGAACGGTGAACGCCCAAGTGTGGAGCCCTCGGATCTCTCGCATTCGTCAGCGACGCACAGACTTCCAACACGTGTCCCGTACTCATCCCCTTATATAAACTCACGGACGTCCTGAACCCAAACAAACAAACAAAAACCAAATCTGAGGATCGGACCTTTTCATCCGTTCTTTTCGATGATCCAAAGATCCAACGGTTCGGGTCGCAGGATTCTCACGTACCCGGCGGTTCATCCCTGCGAAGCCATAGCTACGCTGACACTCCTGACGTCGCTCATCGCTCTCACCCGCAACATTTGCTCTTTCAAGTCGAAATTCATCGCCAGAAACGCCAGAAACGCCAGGGAAATTATCCGAAAAATTGGAGTCGTACTGATTTTTCTCGAAGAAGTCCGAGACGGGTCGTTGGGTCTTCCGGCCTCCGCGGTTCTGAGCTTGTCGGAGCTCCACTTGGCCTTCCAGAAAGTTCAGTTCTTGCTGGAAGACTTGGCCCGGGACGACGCCCGGGTATGGATGCTGATGAATTCGAGTCGCGTGGCGAGTCAATTCCGTGTCCTGAGTCGGGCCATGGGTACGGCTCTCGATGTTCTCCCTCTCGGGTTGGTCAGCGCCGCCGTCGAGGTCAAGGAGCATGTGCAATTGGTGGCCAGGCAAGCGCAAAATGCGGGGTATGAAGTCGACCCAGATGATATTCGGGTCGCGTCGGCAGTATGTGTAGAAAGCCAAGATCCACAGTTTCTAAATATCTCTCATCTATTGATTCAATGTAATAATCTTACAGTGATGCAGCAGTGTAAATATAGACAGTACACTGCTCTTGCAATTACAATTATATCCTTATCTAATCTATCTATTTACATAAGAAACTTAACAAACATTTTAACAAACATCTAACTAATTTTACTTGACTCTTTACACCCCCTCAAGCTGAACTTGGAGGCATCGAAAGGTCCAAGAGCAAGCTTGGATTGCAAATACAGAAATCCAGATTTAGACAAAGATTTAGTAAGAATATCAGCGAACTGATCTTGAGAACACACATACTGGACTTTGAGAAGATTAGCAAGGACCAACTCTCGGATATAATGGTAATCGAGTTCAATATGCTTGGTTCGAGCATGACAGACTGGATTGGATGCAAGAGATATGGCAGACAGATTGTCACACCAGAGAGAAGGACTTGAGGAAGATGAAGGCCGAGATCTTTGAACACTTTGCAAATCCATGTGATTTCAGCGGCTGTGTGCGCTAACGATCGGTATTCTGCTTCAGTTGATGAACGAGCAACCGTGGGTTGCTTTTTAGCACTCCAGCTAATAAGATTGGATCCCAGAAATATGCAATAGCCACTAGTAGATCAGCGATCAAATGGACAGCCAGCCCAATCAGCATCAGAATAGGCAGTAAGATGAACATTACCTTTCTTGAACCACAAACCATGACTCACGGTGGCTTTGAGGAATCTGAGAATACGTTTGGCTACTTGAAGATGGGGTTCTCGGGGAGCATGCATAAACTGACAGACTTGATTTACAGCAAAAGATAAATCAGGTCGAGTCCAAGTTAAGTATTGCAATGCACCTACAATAGATATGTATTCTGTTGGATCAGGTAACAATGGACCGGTGTGATCGAGTTTATTAGATCCCAGAAGAGTGAGACATGGTTTAGCACCATCCATGCGGGTCTTGTGAAGTAAGTCAAAAATATACTTGCTTTGATGTAAGAAAAGACCATCAGCAGATCTCTGAACCTCAAGACCCAAAAAATAATGCAAGGGGCCTAAATCCTTCACAGGGAAAACAGTACTGAGTTTCTGAATGAAACTTTGACAAGCTGCAGGATTTGGACCTGTGACAAGTATGTCATCGACATACACCAAGACAATAACAGGAACAATGTCTTGGAGCACAAATAAAGAAGCATCAGATTGAGATTGATGGAATCCCAAGGACTTAAGGACTGCAAATAATTTGTCAAACCAGGCCCGAGGGGCTTGTTTCAAGCCATACAAGGATTTTCGAAGCTTGCAGACATGATTGGGATAAGTTGGATCACTGAAGTCAGGAGGTTGCTGCATGTAGACATCTTCTTGAAGGTCACCGTGCAAAAAAGCATTACTGATATCCAATTGATTTAGAAACCAATCATATTGGACTGCAAGAGAGAGAAGAATTCGAATGGTGACGGGTTTGGCAACAGGACTGAATGTTTCCTTGTAATCCAAACCAGCTTGTTGATGAAATCCTTTGGCCACAAGCCGAGCTTTGTATCGATCTATAGTGCCATTAGGATGTTTCTTGACCCGAAACACCCACTTACATCCAACAATATTTTGTTGGGAGGTAAAAGGAACGAGAGACCAAGTGCTGGTTGACTGCAGGGCATTAATTTCATCCTGCATAGCAGACCTCTAATGGACATGTTTTGAGGCCTGAAGATAAGTAGTGGGGATAATATCAACCGTATCTGGTAAAGGGTGTTTGGTGGCTGAGTAGGCCTTGGGTTTAGAGATGCCAGCTTTAGACCTAGTGATCATAGGATGGGTATTAGTAACTGAAGAAGGCTCATGAGTTACGGGAAGATCCTCTTGAGGTACGGGAACATCAACAGTTACTGGAAGATTCACTTGAGGTACTGGAACATCAACAGGTACTGGAAGATTCACTTAAGGTACTGTAGATGTACCAGATTGAGCAGCAGGTATGGTGAATTGCAGATTGATAGATGAATGCACTTGAGAAGTATCAGGAAGAACATTAGATGCACCAGGAAAAGCAGAAGATATACTCTGAAATGGAAAGGTAGTCTCATCAAATATGACATGCCGAGAGATATAGACTCGTTGTGTAACTGGATCAAGACAACGATACCCCTTGTGTTGAAGACTATACCTAAGGAAAACACATGATGTACTTTTGCTGGCCAACTTGGATGTAGTATAGGGTTTGAGTCATGGATAACAACAACAACCAAAAATTCTGAGTCGAGAATAATCTGGAGAAGTGCCGAAGATGAGTTCCCAAGGGGATTGCAGTACACCACCAAGGGGAAGTCGATTGATCAGATAAGTAGCAGTTGAAAAGGCTTCAACCCAAAACATATGAGGCACTTGAGATTGCACTAAGAGTGTACGAGCAGTTTCAACCAAATGACGATGTTTCCGTTCAACACATCCATTTTGCTCAGGAGTATGAGGACTAGGGCTGGGCACGGGCCGGGCCAAGCCGGGCCGGACCTAATTTTCAAGGAACCGGAGGTTAAAAGAAACGGGCCGGGCCGAGTCGGGTACATCATATTTCATTACAAGAATCGGACCGAACCCGGCCCGTTTGAAACGGGCCGGTCCGGGCCGGGTCCACCGGTCCTTGGTTTTTTTTTTTTTTGTTTTTTTTTTTTGCGAAACCGCTACGGAAAGGACTCCAGAACCACCGCCATGCTGCCTTCGTCGTCGCGCCACAGCTTCTCCACCGAGCCCCGCGCCGGCACCGCCACGTTTCTCACCATGGCCAACATCCTCACAAGCAACACCTCCATGCTTACTCTGAGTCGTAGTATATGTACCCTTTACCTGGTAATCCTTCTGAACACTTGTTCGTGAGACATGAGCCAACTGCCTCCATCACTGCCCGATAAGTAAAATTTTCCTCACTTAACCCATTGTCTACAAAACTGCTTCCATTACCTGTAAATCAAATAATACAATTAATGAACAAGTCAGACATAATTCCTGCTACTAACCAATGATTCCTTTCATACTACATCCGAAGTTGGGAATAACATATGGTTTTATTAAAGATTTTATTAAAGATGTCTATTCATAAGGATGATTTTGTCATAGAACTAAGCAATGAAATTCTGTAGTTAAAACAAGTACGCAGAGCATCGAATCCAAGCAATATAATGAAATTCTGTAGTTGTTTCGATTTTTATATTTCTTAAGAGAAACTGAAATCAAAATTAATATTAAAACACCATAAAGTTAAAAAAAACCAGAACCATTCCTGCCATAGAATTCTCAGAACATAAATTTACATGCAATCTAATACAATTTACAAATGGAAACATAAATAACTAGAAGTTACTGATATCAGTTCAAAGGTTGGAGTATAATTACCGCCAATTTCAGGGATAGGCACAGAGACAGAAGAGGACGGCCTTCCAGCAACCAAACTTCCTTCAATGTAAGAAGAAGACCTAACGGGCTTCACACAATGAGATTCGCCCATGCCCACCCAGAGTACAAAATTATTGGTTGATTTGGAACTCAGAAAAGTGAGATCGAGAATTGAGAGGGAGAAGATCGAGAATCGACAGATTCGAAAGGGAGGACTAAGGAGAGGAGAGTCTTTGTGGCGATGAGATCGTCTTCGTGTCGTCGTTGTCTAGGGGGAGAATAGTGTGGGTGGGAGGAAGGAAGTCTCAAGTCGAGGACTTGAGTGGGAATCAGTGGACTCGAAGGCGGCGGATGGACGAAGAAGAAAGGGGACGAAGGATGACGAGGAAGAAGGGGGACGGATGAGGGAGTGAATCATGGATAATGGATTAGGGTTAGAGACCATAGTTAGAAACGGGCCATCCGGGGCCCTGTTTTTCTATACCCCTAAACCCGGCCCGCCCCTAAAATTTCAAAACCCCGGCCCGCCCCGCCCCGTTTCACTTATGAAAAAATTGGAACCGGCCCGTACCCGCCCCGAACCTTGATTACCCGCCCCTACCCGCGGTTCCTGTACCCGTTTGCCCACCCCTAATGAGGACAACTAAATTGTTGTAAAATGCCATGAAGTTTAAGATAATTTTGAAATTGATGACTAGTAAACTCACCCCCTGAATCAGAGCGAACAACCTTTATTTTATTACCAATAGCATTCTCTACATAGGACTTGTATTCCACAAAAGTTGAAAATACAGAGGACTTGGACTTTAAGGGAAAATACCAGCTATACTTGCTGTAATCATCAACAATAAGCAAGTAATATCTATAGCCACTCACTGATACAACAGGAGATGGCCCCCAGACATCACAGTGCAACAGTCCTAGACTTGTAGTAGATACAGATTGAGGAGTACCAAAAGGAAGCTTGTGATTCTTTGCTAAAGCACAGTCTTTGCAGAAGAAGGCCAGAGAGGATGTGCCTTGGACAACAACTTTATTGGTAGACAAAACTTTACGAAAAATAGCAGAAGATGGATGACCAAGTCTGCTGTGCCATATGCGAACATTAGCAGAAGTACTTACAAGTGCAGTAGGAGAAGAAGTGACATTGGAGAGAGCAGGTGAACTATGGAGCGGAAAGAATCCATCTTTAACTTGGCCCCGCAAAAACGTCCTCCCCGTAAAACGATCCTTGACAGAGGATCCATGAATATCAAGAGTCAAAGAACAATCATTATCTTTAATAAACTGATAAGCAGAGAGGAGACTATGTTTCATTTGAGGCACATGAAGAACATTGTGCAGTTTAAAAGAGTGAGCAGGAGTATGCAAAATAGATGTGCCAATATGATCTATAGACAAACCTTTACCATCTCCGATGTACACCTTGTCTTCACCATGATAGGGAGTAGGAGATTGGATATTTGATATATCATTCGTAATGTGAGAGGTAGCACCCGAGTCTATGAGTCAAGAATTGGAGGAACTTGCAGTATAATGAGCACACATGGCAGCAAGTTTAGCTGGGGGAAACTTGCCTGAGATTTCTGGATTCATTCGGTCGAAGCAATCAAGAGCGTCATGACTAGTAGAGCCACAAATTTGACAATGAGTTTTATGACCTGAAGAAGAAGCATGATGATTGAATCCAGAGTTATAAGATCCTCGATTGAAACCAGAGTTGAAATTACCACGATTGGAACCACGATTGTAGTTGCGATTAGAACCACGGGTAAAGCCTCGGTTAGAACCACGAGTGTAGCCTCTGGTAGAATTATACCGAAAGGAATTCTGAAGTGGTGATGCTCCAGGATTTTGAGCAACAAGAGCTTGTGGTGGTGGTGTAGGAAGGAGATGCGCTTGGCTTTGCACAGAGAATGCATGAAAAGGCTCAAAAGAGGAAGATTTCTTGCGACGCTCCATGGATAACTCCTTAGTGAGTAACAGGCCATGTAATTCATCCAACGAGGTAGAAGAAAGGCGAAGTAAGATAGAATCAGTGAAGGATTCAAAATCATCAGTGAGACCGGCAAGAGTCGCGGCAATGAGATCACGATCGGTGACAGAGGCACCAGCTGCAGTGAGAGAATCGGAGATCTCTTTGATTTGTTGAAGATAGTCAGCCATGGATTGAGAGTCTTTCTGAATATTTTGAAGCTTCGAACGCAATTGATGAATGTGTGCATCCGAGACACCACCAAAACGCTGCTCAAGTTTGAGCCAGAGATCACGAGCGGAGGAAACACCGACGGTGAACAGAATGATTTCCTCAGAGAGCGTCGAATTGAACCAGATAAGCAGATTCTGATCTTTCTCATACCATTGCTCAAAGTGTGGATTGAGGGAGCGATCTGGAAGAAAGGGAGATGGACAGGGCTCAGTGCCATCAACAATCCCTAGAAGCTTGTAGCGACGAAGGATCAGAGCAAACAAGGCTCGCCACGGCAGATAATTGGAGCGCCGGAGCTTGATCGGAACCATACTGCCAATGTTCTGAATCGTGAGAGAATTATACATCTGAGAGGTATTGAGATTTGGGGAAGAGGAATTAGGGTTTGAAGGAGGCACCGACTTAATTGGAGAAGAAGAATCAGAGGGAGATGCCATCAAGATTCAAGAAAAAGAAAGCAAGAATCTGAATCGGAGTATAACAACAACTCAAACAATCACGTCAGAGAAGACGATCAGAGAGGAGCGGAAGATTGAAGAAGAAAATTGCAGGATCGAAGAGGCCGTGAGGCGGTTTGGCGATGGTACCATGTAGAAAGTCAAGATCCACAGTTTCTAAATATCTCTCATCTATTGATTCAATGTAATAATCTTACAGTGATGCAGCAATGTAAATATAGACAGTACACTGCTCTTGCAATTACAATTATATCCTTGTCTAATCTATCTATTTACATAAGAAACTTAACAAACATTTTAACAAACATCTAACTAATTTTACTTGACTCTTTAGTATGGTCCGTTTTGTCCGGGTTTGAGAAACGGGTCCTTCCGGGCGTGGGAGATTTGAAATGGGTTCTCGAGTTTCTCGGGATTAGGAAGTGGGGCAAGTGCGAGAAGCAAGTCAAGTTCTTGGATTCGGAAATTGGTCTCGAGAATTTGAGCGAGGAGAAGAGAGAGGTGGCATTGTTGAGCAGCCTGAAGGGGTTGATGTGCTACTGTCGATGTGTGTTGTTCGATTTTGTCGATGGGGAACCGGGTCGAAGATCCGAGACCAAATGCGGCGGCGGCGGCGAGGCGGTGGGTTGCTTCAATTTAGAAGATTTCCGGTGCCCAATTTCGCTGGAAATCATGGTTGATCCGGTGACGGTAGCAACAGGGCAGAGCTACGATCGGTGCTCTATTGCGAAATGGTTCAGAGCTGACAATCTCATTTGTCCCAAGACAGGGGAGAAGCTCAAGAACACGGAAGTGGTGCCGAATTTGGCGCTGAAGAGGTTGATCCAGCAGCTCTGTTTCGAAAATGGTGGTGCGTTTGCTGATTCGGGTCGTCGAAATCTCGACATTGGGAGGGCTAGGCTTGCAGTTGCAGGGAGTTTGGCAGATGAGGGAGCCATGCAAATGGTGGCCGAGTTTCTTAATGGAAGGCTTGCGGTTGGGACAGTAGAAGAGCAGAACAAGAGCAGAACAAGGCTGCTTATGAAATCCGGCTTCTTACGAAAACAAGCATTTTTAACAGGTCTTGTTTGTTTGAAGCCGGTGTGGTTCCACATTTGTTGAAGATGTTGTGTTCCAGTTTGCAACTTTGCATCAATTTGTTATCTGATTGCAATGTTCCTGCTAAAATTACCGTTCATCCCTCCACAGGTTGCGTTTACTGGATCAACTGACACAGGTAAAAAAATACTTGAATTGGCTGCCAAAAGCAATCTTAAGACCGTAACTTTGGAGCTTGGTGGGAAATCCCCGTTCATTGTATGTGAGGATGCTGATGTAGATAAGGCTGTTGAGATGGCACATTTCGCTCTATTCTTTAATCAGGTATCTAAGCATTGTCTTCAGAAAAAAGTTTGATTCTAAGAGGCAAAGAAATCCATTTGCTGATTACATGACACCTCTGTTTGTAGGGTCAATGCTGCTGCGCTGGTTCTCGTACTTTTGTACATGAAAAAGTATATGACGAGTTCCTAGAGAAAGCAAAAGCCTGTGCTGAGAGGCGCCTTGTTGGAGACCCGTTCAAAGGGGGCATTGAGCAAGGTCCTCAGGTAAAACGAGTGACACCTCTATTAATCTCTGACCATTAAACATACCGCTGTCGAATGTTGTTTACACAGCCTCACCTGCATTTCCGGTTTTTTATTCTAAATCAGATCGATTCAGATCAATTTGAGAAGATCCTGAAGTACATAGATTACGGTGTTAAAGCTGGAGCTAAACTGGAAACCGGAGGAGAGAGGGTTGGCACAAAGGGTTTCTATATTAAGCCCACCGTATTCTCAGATGTTCAGGTACTAATTTACATTGCAGATCATAAAAACCATAATATTTATCGAGAAACCGAAACGTGATTATATATTTATATTGATCAAAACATTGCTGTCCCGTGGAGTAGGATGACATGCGAATAGCTCGCGAAGAGATATTTGGTCCGGTGCAGACCATCTTGAAGTACAAGTAAGCAATAAAATCCTCTTTCTCTATGCCTGCTGTGATTACAGCGTCCGGCGCTTCCATTGGACCTAACGATATGGCTGATTGCAGGGATCTAAATGAGGTGATACGAAGGGCAAATAACTCTCGCTATGGACTTGCTGCAGGGGTCTTTACACAAAACATAGACACTGCAAACACATTGACTCGCGCATTGCGCGTCGGTAGTGTATTTATAAACTGCTTTGATGTCTTTGATGCCTCTATTCCTTTCGGAGGGTACAAGATGAGTGGAATCGGAAGAGAGAAGGGCATTTACGGTCTTTCCAATTACTTGCAAGTCAAGGCTGTTGTCACCCCCCTGAAGAATCCTGCATGGCTATGAACTTCATAAGCTTTTTTTTGTCATTGCCAAAAATAAATGGAGAACTGCATCAAAATAAGTGGCTGTGATGTCATGATGGCATTTATTGTTGACAAAAACTTTTGCTTCTTTGTGATGAACTCTAGAAATGTTTCTGTTGAATTAATTGTTGGTTAAGTTAATCAGTATTTTAGTGGTTCGTCTAATGACAAATCAACTTTCTATGGTTCGTTGATGCATCCATTTTCTCCTTTTCAAATCACAAATCAAGACTCAATTTACATGATTATTGTGTCTTACTCTATCAGTCATTTTTTTTTAAAGGGAGATAACTGGTGGCAAGCCACGATTATCCATCCCTTTGAGGGTCGGGAAGACTCACAGAGACATTTCAGCCTCCCCTTGGTTTCAAGTCTGGCTTCCACACCAGCAGTGGGTTTCGAACCCGAGACCTTTAGATTTTAGTTTTAAGAAAGTCTCGTAATCCGTCATTTACCACTGGACCACCAGCTCGTTATTTTTTTATTTTATTTTTTGTCAAAATTAATAGTATGTTAATTAGTTGTTTTGATAATTATGATACGCTGATCTAACCATGTGCCAACTGAATCCAAAACCTTTTAGTGTCTACAGAGCCAACTAAACCCAAAACTTAAATCATCGTTCAATCCATTTATTTTCACCTTCGCCTCACCGTAAAGTTTTGAAAATTAACGTAAGACTTTCCGTTGAGATTCTTGAGGGTAGAACCCCATTTGACAATGTTTTGGGCCTCACCGCTATATGTTTCACTTATTTTTTTACTTTTCGACTTAAATATTCTACTAAAGATACACTTGTTGCTCAATAAATCTTAAATCCGCTTCCAATACATTATAAAAATGTCCTTAAATGCTCACGGAAAGTATTTTGGGAAAATAAAAAATTTGCATTTATTTTTTTACAAAAAAACGTGGGTTTTAACACTCACGGTTTTCAATCAGTTTTGCAAATTCGTAAATAAATCACCGTTCAATCTATTTATTTTCACATTCACCTCACTATGAAGTTTTGAAAATTAAGTTGAGACTTTCCATTGACATTCTTGAATGTAGAACCTCATTTGAGAATGTTCTGGGTCTCACTACTATATTTTTTACTTATTTTTTTAGTTTTCGGATTAAACATTCTACTAAATATACATTTGTTGCTCAAAAAACCATAAAACTGCTTTCAAATTCCTATAAAATTTAACTTAATGCTCATGAAAAATATTTCACAAAAATGAAAATTTTGCATTTATGGCAAAAATGTGGGTTGACACTCACGATTTTTAGTTGGTTTTACAAATTTGTAAATAAATAAATGCTCCCGAAAAATATTTCGCGAAAATAAAAAATTTGAACTTTTAACAAACAAACGTCGGTGTTAGGCACACACGCCAAATGAGGCAGACTCTGCGCACGCAGAACAAGAAGAACCTGTACGCAAGAAAAACGAAATGAGCTTCGTGCACGCAAAACGAGACAAGCTCCTGGCACACAAAAAGAAGCGGGCTCCATTCACGCAAAACGAGTCAGCCTTTGCTCATAAAAAATGTTATGGCTTTAGGCATGCAAAACGAGGCAGGATCTGTCGTGCAAGCTGAGGCTGGCTCGGCACACAAAAAATACTGCACTCAAAACGGGGTGGCTCGGCGCACAAAAAAACAAGGATATAAATCTAAATCTAAAGGTGTTTGAATCCAAATAAAGTAACGTAAGAAGAAAACAATTCAATGGAAAAAAGAAAAAAAACAGAAAATAAATAAATAAATAAATTTGAAAATGATACGATCGTTACTTTGCTGCCGATTGTCGACAAGAGCTGTCACTAGCAAGGTAGCAATTGCTCCAAGTACCAATCATTAGTGTCATACCGATCCGTCATTTTCATTTTTTTAATTATTTGAACGCTACATCAAGGCATGTTCAATAATGGAATTGTCTTCGAAAATCAAATAGTGTTCAATAAATTTTTGTTGCTTTTATGATGTTTTTTTAGGCTCTCTCCATAGTGAGCTTATCAAAAATTTTGTTTCCAACTAATCATTCTTGAATCAAACATAGTCCTATACATTGATATAATATATTCGATCAACTCGACCATTCTATTTGATGACAATATAAACTTTAGCGAAATGTGGTACTCACACCACTTGTTCATTCCTGATTGCTCATTCTTCATGATTTTGGAGTGAGTCCACTCTTGCTACATACCAACATCATCTCTATTAGACAAATTTTTTTATTTGTGCAATTATTCCACTCCCTATTTTTAATGCAACGACTTATAATTATTCTCTTTGCTCATCAAAAATTAAGATAATTTTTAAATTCTCTATAACTATTACAAAATTACGCCCAAGTCACAATAATCATTAAAAAGTCTCTTCTTCCCTTCCTCTCTTCACAAGTCATAACTAATTAACACATTCGACTTGGCATAAATTAATTGAAAAACAAAATTTAATCAATTCCAAATTATATTATTTCTCCCATAACAATTAAAAATAATTCCACGTTATTAGACCCAACTCTCTGTCGACTCTCTCGAGTGTCAGCGACCTCTTTTCACGTACACTTTCCCTTCCCATAATCGACGCAAGGGCGGAGCCAAGTACAAGGCTCCCCTGGGCTATAGCATAGAGAGAGTTTGGTTCTTCAAGCTTAAAAATATTAATTTTTGGGTTAGTTTATGATTTTTAATTGTCATATTTCACTTAACAAATGATTTTTTTTATTAGTAAGATTGTTTTTAAGAATAGTAAGAGCTAATGGATGTTAAATAAACTCATCACTTTAACCAATATTATGTTTAATAGTAATACATTAAAACTTTCATACCACAAATGGTTCTTTATTTTATTCACTTGAAAGCTTTGAAGGCTAGAAACCTAGAAAACATAGCATAAAATTCTTGCTTCAAATCATTACATTCAAGTTTTTACTATTATATAACTTTATGTAGGTAAAATAGGATTAAAAATTTGATTTCGTAGTTATAATTTTAACTTAACCCACCCATCGAATAATTTCTAACTACGCCATTGAATAGTAAACGCGTCGCACTCCCATTAGCCTTCCCCAACTCGAAGCACTCTACGAAGCAGCCATTTTCCCAACACCCACGTGTCTCACAGGACACGTGTCGAACGGTGAACTCCCAAGTATGGAGCCCTCCGATCTCTCGCATACGTCGGCGACGCACAGACTTCCAACACGTGTCCCGTACTCATCCCCTTATATAAACTCACGGACGTCCTGAACCCAAACAAACAAACAAAAACCAAATCTGAGGATCGGACCTTTTCATCCGTTCTTTTCGATGATCCAAAGATCCAACGGTTCGGGTCGCAGGACTCTCACGTACCCGGCGGTTCATCCCCGCGAAGCCATAGCTCAGCAGACACTCCTGACGTCGCTCATCGCTCTCACCCGCAACATTTGCTCTTTCAAGTCGAAATTCATCGCCAGCAACGCCAGAAACGCCCGGGAAATTATCCGAAAAATCGGCTCGTACGGATTTTTTTCGAAGAAGTCCGAGACGGGTCGTTGGGTCTTCCGGCCTCCGCGGTTCTGAGCTTGTCGGAGCTCCACTTGGCCTTCCAGAAAGTTCAGTTCTTGCTGGAAGACTTGGCCCGGGACGACGCCCGGGTATGGATGCTGATGAATTCGAGTCGCGTGGCGAGTCAATTCCGTGTCCTGAGTCGGGCCATGGGTACGGCTCTCGATGTTCTCCCTCTCGGGTTGGTCAGCGCCGCCGTCGAGGTCAAGGAGCACGTGCTATTGGTGGCCAGGCAAGCGCGAAAGGCGGGGTATGAAGTCGACCCGGATGATATTCGGGTCGCGTCGGCGGTATGGTCCGTTTTGTCCGGGTTTGAGAAACGGGTCCTTCCGGGCGTGGGAGATTTGAAACGGGTTCTCGAGTTTCTCGGGATTAGGAAGTGGGGCAAGTGCGAGAAGCAAGTCAAGTTCTTGGATTCGGAAATTGGTCTCGAGAATTTGAGCGAGGAGAAGAGAGAGGTGGCATTGTTGAGCAGCCTGAAGGGGTTGATGTGCTACTGTCGATGTGTGTTGTTCGATGTTGTCGATGGGGAACCGGGTCGAAGATCCGAGACCAAATGCGGCGGCGACGGCGAGGCGGTGGGTTGCTTCAATTTAGAAGATTTCCGGTGCCCAATTTCGCTGGAAATCATGGCTGATCCGGTGACGGTAGCAACAGGGCAGAGTTACGATCGGTGCTCTATTGCGAAATCGTTCAGAGCTGACAATCTCATTTGTCCCAAGACAGGGGAGAAGCTCAAGAACACGGAAGTGGTGCCGAATTTGGCGCTGAAGAGGTTGATCCAGCAGCTCTGTTTCGAAAATGGTGGTGCGTTTGCTGATTCGGGTCGTCGAAATCTCGACATTGGGAGGGCTAGGCTTGCAGTTGCAGGGAGTTTGGCAGATGAGGGAGCCATGCAAATGGTGGCCGAGTTTCTTAATGGAAGGCTTGCGGTTGGGACAGTAGAAGAGCAGAACAAGAGCAGAACAAGGCTGCTTATGAAATCCGGCTTCTTACGAAAACAAGCATTTTTAACAGGTCTTGTTTGGTTGAAGCCGGTGTGGTTCCACATTTGTTGAAGCTGTTGTGTTCAGCTGATGCCATTGCATCCTTGCTAAATGTTTTGAAGTATTCGAAAAGCAAGGCCGTGATTGTCGAAAATGGGGGTCTGAATTTGATGGTAGGTGTGTTGGAGAAAGGTCTCAAATCAGAGGCTCGTCAGCATGCTGCTGGCACATTGTTTTATCTCTCTTCGACCGAGGAGTACAGGAGATTGATTGGAGAAAATGCAGATGCCATACCGGCTTTGATGGCGCTGATCAAGGATGGGACTGATAGAGCCAGGAAAAACGCATTGGTTGCGATTTTCGGGCTCCTCACACACCCTGCAAATCATAGGAGGGTGATAGCAGCAGGAGCAGTTCCTCTGCTCGTTCATGTCTTAACATTATTTGATAGTGAAGCTCTCGTCATGGATGCTCTGGCAATTCTGTCAACTCTCGCAGAGAAAGCTGATGGATCGATTGCAATTTTGCGTTGCAAACCATTGGATTCGATTGTGGGGATCCTGAACTCCTCCATTCCAAGGGCGGGGAAGGAGTTCTGTGTATCTCTGTTGCTTGCTCTTTGTGTAAATGGCAGCGGAGATGTGGTTGCTCTTCTGGCGAAGAGCCCTTCGCTTATGGGAACTTTGTATTCCCAACTCAGCGAAGGCACATCCCGAGCAAGCAAAAAGGCCAGTTCTCTCATCAGGGTCCTGCATGAGTTCCATGAAAGGTCATCCGGCTCAATCTCTCCGGTTCTTCCACAAGAGCGATTCGTTCACGTTAGGTAACCCCGAATATTAGTGGGGCGAATTACATGACTTGATTCTTTTCAGGCCCTCCTGTAAATCCAGGGTCCTGTGTATATATCGTGTTATTTTAGTTTGATTTTCTTCTGGTTTGGTTTCGTTATTGGCTTGGTTTTTCCAAGAGCTAATGACTGTATGTATGATATGATCAGCTTCTATTTTTTTCAACGAAGCTTTGTCCAAAATCATTGTTATATTGCAATGTATTGTAATTGTTTTACCATTTAAAATCACTAATAAATCATTCATGATTGTTTCAATATACAAAACTAGCTGCTCGAGTTTCTCCGATTTCCAGCCTTGATTGGTAGGGTAAAAGAAGCCGACTGTTTTTGGGTTCAGATATCAAGTGCCCTTTCGAGTTTTGATACCACTTGCTCCATGCTTGGCCTCTGCAGCTTTAGTCCTGTGCACGACAAAGCTAGGTTGAACACAAGGTCAAAAGCTTCTACCGAATACTCCCCGTTAAGTTTGGGATCTGCGAATTCTGTTACATCACCGCCTTTTGTGAGAGCCCTTGCCTGAAGAACAAAGACACGGAACATAAGAAGCCGAATCAGGGACTCGAAATAGTTTTGCCAATATGTGGGGAAAAAAGTACGAACTTTGTTACCATTTTACTAAGAGGCATTGGTTTGTTTGAGTTTAGATTGATGACCCTGCGCCCTGAGATAAGTTGCAGAAGAACTATTCCGAAACTGTAGACATCTCCTGAAGCATTTACGCGGTGATTCTTTCGGTACTCAGGATCAACATAACCGAATGTGCCTCTCACTTCTGAGCTCACATGAGACTGTCCCAAGTCCATAACTTTAGATAACCCGAAGTCTGACAGTTTCGCTTGAAAGTTTTCATCAATGAGAATGTTTGTTGGCTGCCAGTTGGGAACGCGACAAGAAAGGAACTTTGATGAAATGAGTGGCAAAGGAACAGCTACAGAGGCGGCTTAAAGAAAGAAAATATATTCCTACCTTGATATCACGGTGAACAATGCAGCCTCCCGGATAAGTGTGCAGAAACCAAAGGCCCCTAGCACTGTCAATCGCAAGCTCGAGTCTCGTTCTCCATGGCAGATTTTTATCTTTACCTGCAATCGGCTTTGATTGAATGGGCTTTCCGAATGATGAAAATGCTAGAGAAAATCTACGCGAATGGAAATGGAAACTTACCAAATAGCCACTCCGAAAGGTTCCCATTTTGACACAGTTCATAGACCAGGAAATATTCTTCTACATCCTCACAAGAGCCAAGCAAAGCTACAAGGTTTGGATGTCTAACATCAGAAAGGCTCGTTACTTCGCGGATGAATGTTTCAACAGATCCATCGTTGATTATGTGCTTCACTGCAACATGTTTCCCATTTGATAGTATGCCTTTATATACCTTTCCTGGAAATATTATCAGATGGTATCAGAAAGGAAACTTTGGATTAACTACATAAAAACTACCCAAACAATATGGCCATTTTCGAGTCGCTTCTGCACTACTCAACATATTCAAACTCATATCCGAACTTACGGAAACCCTACATAAAACTAACCAATTTTCTTACTGTTCTGGAAGATTCTTACCAGCTCCTCCTTGCCCAATGAAGTTGACTGCGCTTAGATTGTCGGTTGCTGAATAGATTTCCTTGCTTGATATCTTAAGGCTGACGGATTCTTCAGACAGTAAATCATTTGATGCTGTCCAGTAAAACAAGGTCAGCAACAATTCACAATTGTTATGTTAATTTTTCGTAAGATATGAAACTTGTTGCAGAAATACCATCTTTTCGAGCTAAAATACTCTCATGAGTCCTTTTTCTGCATACGGTCCATGTTGCAATGAGAATTATTGCTGTAATTCCTGCCACACCTCCACATAGAATCCACAGACCTGACATTCTCATGAAATTAATGAAAACACCATCATGACTGACCTTAAAAAAAAACTGCCAGCGATTTCCCATTCATGGTTGTGCTGACAATTAGTAAGTTAGATTACCTGTTCTCAAGTTTACACCCGTACTTCCTGAACTTCTCTGCACATCTGCAACAGAAGCAAAGGCGATACTCAGCTCCAGTTTAGGGTCTGTTTGGGACTGCTTCTAAAAGGGCTAAAAGAATTTTCTTACAACCAAAAGCATTTCTGACTATTGTTTCTAAATCCACTCAGTAAAAGCGCTTGTGAGTTAATAGCAGAAGTGCTTCCTACGGAAGCAGTCCAACAGTTAAACAAAATGATACAACTTACTGTTGTAAAAAATGCAGACATGAAATAGTATCAGTTTCTTTCTTGACAGCCTATACCTTCTGAAAGTTTCTGATCCCCAAGGCATTCATACAGTGCTGTAACCCAATTCTTATCATCAATCCTCCTGCTTGTTAAAGTTACCAAAACTGCAAAACCACAAATATCAGCTTCAAGTTTTGACGACGATGACTCATTTTCCGACGATGCCACAATCTCTTCCCACCTTCTCAGACATGCAATACAAGCCTGATCCTGCTCGGACTTTTCGCCCGTGCCCAAAAGCTTACAATCTTCATCTAAATTTTCCAATGTGTTCCTCAGATTGTCGAAAACATCTACTTTCGTGTAGTCAGAGCATCCGCCTGCTCCACTTGTTAGCTTGTCAATTCCACAACTCAAAACATCATCTTTAATACCCTTCATTGAAATTAAGCAGTTTGTCTGCTCTGTCGAGTTTAAGAAGAGCTGCACTGTCCGGGGTGCCCTGTGCCCCGTCCGGTTTGCCCTGTGCCCCAAGGCGTATAAGTAATCACCAAAAGCAGCTCCGCAACAATTGCTGATAAATCCACCCCAATTTCCTTCTTCACAACTCGTGCCGCGCCACGCTGAAGAGTCTTGAACATCAAGGACACACTTAATATCTGGGGTTTGTGAGAAGGAAAAATTTAAGGCGCTGAGGAATAGAAAGAGTACTATCGGTTTGTGATATTTCATTGGATTAAGACGATGGAAATTCAACAGAAGTTTGGCCATGGAGGGTGGTTTTTAAGGATCATAAACAAAAGGGTAGATTTAGATGCCAGAATTATGCCCCCCTTAAACCGTCCCCGGGAGGATTATGTGTTCTTAGTGCTTGTGTTTCTGTGACGAACGGATGCTCAAAAACTTCAAACTTGGTATCTGGAATGATTTCAGAATCTAATAGGATTAATCATTGGCTTGGATATCTATCTTTCAGAAGAGACGGCTGTCACATATAAATTTATCTGCAAACTTATATACAAAATATATATGTACGTATGCATATATATATATATATATATATATACATACATATATATATATATATAGAGAGAGAGAGAGAGAGAGAGAGAGAGAGAGAGAGAGAGAGTGTGTTTGGAGTTATTTGAAGTTGGAAGAAGGCAAACAAGGCAAATGGCTGTGAGGTGATGCAGAAGAGAGAAAGCTGGTGTGTGTGAGATAGCTCTGTCGTGCCATGTATTATGCAGGCTAATCTAAACAAGATTAGCATTTTGTTAATCAAACAATTAGCTAAGAATCAATCAAACCACAATATCTTATTGATATAAATAAAGAGTAATGCCGAATGTAGAAATCTTGAGAGCGATTTCTGAAGTTGGTTGTTAAGAATTTAAGGGATGACAAACCAATGGGACAAAACGCATGGTACGTTTCTCCAGCTAATCAAGCTCATTGGAGGTCAAAATTTCATTTAAAAATGATGGAAGGCCGGTTGGAATGAATACAATAAACTTAACCTAAGAATCGAGAAAACCCTGTGTAGGGACAACCGATCATGTCTTCTCCCAAAAAATAATAGCAGCCCTTATGTATTTTGGTCTCACTTGACCTCACGCTAGTCTCACCCAATATGAGAGTTTCCCTAATCAGAGAGCTCTACGGCCCTACCTAAGATTTCCTTCTCAAAGACAGATGTTGCACTCAAGATGAAGATTCTTAACTTCAGTTCTAAAGGTCAATTTTCAAAATTGAGACTTTGAGCTGGTGTATGATCATATCTCTCTGGTTTGACAAGCATACATTTATCACCCAAAGAATATCATTTAATAGCAGAAAATTACTTTGTAAAAGTCGCAATTCCAAAACACACTATCTTCTAAGAACTGTTTGACTTGATGAAGATCACAAATGCGATAAATTTTATGCCACACAAACACCAGCAGTTATGCAATTTGGACACCTAAAATTAGATAAGTCAATTCAGAGTGCCAAATGGGAACGTCCCCCTCAAGTTGGAGAGGTTTTTCAGTGTGTCAAAATACAAGGCATAACAACACATATTATACAATTCAAGAGATACTTGAAAAGAATTTTTTTTTACAACTATACAATAACATATGATATTCTGCCCTGTATTCCGGCCATAGTGATAATTCTCACTCCAAATCAACCTTCTTGCTATCATTGGTTGGGCTCTATTTTTTTATTTCTTTTTAATTTTTTTTGTCAGGTCATGAGACTCGGGACTCATTCTTGGGGCCCCAAGTTATTGGGCTCTAAATCAACAACCCTGTCCTCTTCCTTTCTTTTTTAATCAATGATGAAGATCCGAGCCATAATCCTCCACCTCTAATGTAAAATTCGTTGCGTATTAAACCAAATATGGAGACTGAATTCTTTCAACATCAAGAATTGAAAAGAAAAGCACTATTAGACTAAGAGCTACTTGATTCTGTATTTTCAATTTCGTTAGTACTGCATTCGTTTTTTAATAAAGATACACATCCTGCCTAAAAATATTTACCCGCTTAGGGTTCAAATTTTTTATTCTGGTAACAAAAAATTTAGTGGGGATTAGTTAATTTTCACCACCAGAGCCAAGACATACCCACAACTTTGAGAGAGAAGGACTTACACGTGACACCTAATTGCCACTGCCACTGATATAGATTCACGTAGAAATTTACAAATCACGCACCAACGGTTGGCAACGAAACTCAAATTTTAGTGAAACGACACATAAGGTTTTACCTTATCAACCGAGCCAACCATCGTTTGCAAGAGACCAAATTCTTCACCTACAACACTATCTTAAAAAAGAAGTGTGCTTACAAGTTTACAACCCAAAACCTAGTTGCCTTAATAAAAAAAGCACATCCCTTCAAACTCCCACAAAAGAAGGAAGAAGCACATGACATTTGGTTACGTCTCAAATCTCAATTCAATAATTGGAGACTAAAACGACAACGTCTCATTCCGCCTTCACCTCCAACAGTCCTACCAAATCTCCATCGCCAAAAATATCTTCCCTGAATCCAAGAGCAAAACTCAAAGATCTGAGCTTTCTCAGCTGATCCAATCCCTCAACCCGAACCCGGAAACCCATTGCGAAACATCCACCAATTTCCGATGGGTTTCAATGCCAAAACCGCCGACGAAAATTCTGAGGCCAGCCTCCTGCTCCCCACCGTAACCGCCGCCGCACCTAATAAAATCCCAAAGGACTCCTTCCACTTGGCCTATATCATCTACTTCACACTGGGTCTCGGCTACCTCCTCCCATGGAACGCGTTCATCACAGCCGTCGATTACTTCGCCTACCTCTACCCAGATGCCAGCGTCGACCGTATATTCTCCGTCGTGTACATGGTGGTGGGCCTCTTCTGCCTCCTCCTGATAATCTTCTACTCCCACATGTCCGAAGCCTATGTCCGGATCAATGTGGGCCTGGGCCTCTTCGTCGTTTCGCTGCTAGTCGTTCCCCTCATGGATGTGTTTTACATCAAGGGTCGGGTCGGGTTGTACGACGGGTTTTACGTGACGGTTGCGGCGGTTGCACTTTCCGGCGTGGCGGATGCATTGGTCCAAGGCTCGCTCATTGGGGCGGCTAGTGAGTTGCCCGGAACTTATATACAAGCCATTGTGGCCGGGACTGCTGGTTCAGGTAAAACTCCCTGCTCTTTGGATTTTCCGGTCGACTTTGGATTTTCAATTTTTGGGTTTTCTCTTTGTTTGATTTTGGTTTCTGGGCATTGTTTCATTCTCTGAATTAAATTCTGATTTTAGTTAATCCCAGTTGACCTTCTTTGATTTTCTGAATCTCTGTGTAATCTGAATGGCCGTTTGGGAAACTCTTCTGGTCATAAGCGCTTCTGCTAGAAGTGCTTTTAATGGATACACATTGAAATTGTTATTGAAAGTTTAACTGCATTCTGGAAAAGCACTTGGAAGTCTGCAGAAAACCTTCTCCATGGAGGCCTGTTTTCCTACCAAATGTAGTTAGAAACGCTTTCGATTGTCATAAGCACTTTTAGGTCTCTATGGAAGTATCAAATGAAAATTTCATTGCTGAAGCATATTAATTTTTTCTGCTCTAGGTTACTGGTTATGAGTTCATCAGAGTTTCCCAATAGGTCTTTCCAAATTTTGGATGATTTTACAGGAGTCGTCGTTTCTGCTCTAAGGATCGTAACCAAGGCTGTATATCCACAAACTGCCGAGGGCCTGAGGAAAAGTGCTAACCTTTACTTCGCCGTCGGGATAGTCATTATTGTCATATGCATTGTTTTCTACAATGTGGCACCAAGGATTCCGGTGATGAAGTATTATGCAGATTTGAAGGTTCAGGCTGTAAACGATGAGACAGAAGAGAAGGGTCCGCTGACCGTGACTGTTTTGAGATCAACTCTGTGGCACGTAGTCGATAGAGTCAAGTGGTATGGAATTAGCATCCTCCTCATCTATATCGTGACTTTGTCGATATTCCCGGGATACATTACCGAAGACGTGCATTCTCAGATTCTTAAGGATTGGTACCCAATCATCCTTATCGCCGGCTACAACGTGTTTGATCTCGTTGGCAAGTCTCTGACTTCTGTGTATCTCCCCAGAAGTTCCAAGGTTGCAATCGGCAGTACAGTTGTGCGATTGCTCTTCTTTCCTCTCTTCTACGGGTGCTTGCACGGCCCCAAATTCTTCCGAACAGAGATTCCAGTGACGATACTAACTTGCCTTTTGGGACTCACTAACGGCTACTTGACCAGTGTGTTGATGATTTTGGCTCCCAAAGTTGTCCAATTACAACATGCCGAGACCGCCGGGATCGTGATCGTGCTGTTCTTGGTTCTGGGGTTGGCTGCTGGCTCAGTTGTATCTTGGTTCTGGGTCATCTGATTGCTCAGCAAATTGCGTACATACTAAAAACTCTAAAACCTGCTATTGCCGAGATCCCACTGCTGGCTCAGTTGTTTTTCTGTATAGCTTTGTAATTCTACTGTTAATAATATTTTCTTAAACATGGATTATGAAATGTAAATGGTTGATTATCAATTTGTTCATCTTTATGTAAACCTGAATTTGAATCGGATACCATGCTAACTGCTAAAGATGTGATTTTCGCACTCCGTTTTCTCGGTATGTGATTTTCGCACTCCGTTTTCTCGGTAAACCAAAGGAAGATCAAGGAACAAAAACAAAGGGAGAAGCGTAGAATGGGAAAGCGGGAGTGTGAATCAAATCACACCCTCGGATTGAAAACAAAAATAATACGCACCGGTGCTTGGAGTTCTTAAAAGAGAATAACAGAGGTGTAATGGTTGGAAGGGTTCCCCGGTCATGCACTGCAAAATACAATGGCCTGAATGAAAGTACCAGTATACAACAACAACAACAACAACAAAGCCTTTTCCCACTAAGTGGGGTCGGCTATATGAATCCTAGAACGCCATTGCGCTCGGTTTTGTGTCATGTCCTCCGTTAGATCCAAGTACTCTAAGTCTTTTCTTAGAGTCTCTTCCAAAGTTGTCCTAGGTCTTCCTCTACCCCTTCGGCCCTGAACCTCTGTCCCGTAGTCACATCTTCGAACCGGAGCGTCAGTCGGCCTTCTTTGCACATGTTCAAAATCACCGGAACCGATTTTCTCTCATATTTCCTACAATTTCGGCTACTCCTACTTTACCTCGGATATCCTCATTCCCAATCTTATCCTTTCTCGTGTGCCCACACATCCCACGAAGCATCCTCATCTCCGCTACACCCATTTTGTGTACGTGTTGATGCTTCACCACCCAACATTTTGTGCCATACAACATCGCTAGCCTTATTGCCGTCCTATAAAATTTTCCCTTGAGCTTCAGTGGCCTACGACGGTCACACAACACGCCGGATGCACTCTTTCCATCCAGCTCGTATTCTATGGTTGAGATCTCCATCTAATTCTCCGTTCTCTTGCAAGATAGATCCTAGGTAGCGAAAACGATCGCTTTTTGTGATCTTCGCTAGATTGCTCCGGTCATTAGTGTGGATAAGTATATAAATGGATAGAGATAGGAAAGCAAACACAAGATGTACGTGGTTCACCCAGATTGGCTACGTCCACGGAATAGAAGAGTTCTCATTAATTGTGAAGGGTTTACACAAGTACATAGGTTCAAGCTCTCATTTAGTGAGTACAAGTGAATGATTTAGTACAAATGACATTAGGAAATATTGTGGGAGAATGATCTCGTAGTCACGAAACTTCTAAGTATCGGAGTGTGGTGTCGTCTTGACTTGCCTTATCTGTCTCATAGGTAGATGTGGCATCTTCTCTGGAAGTACTCTTCCTCCATCCAGGGGTGGTATCTTTAACTGGTGGAGATGCACAAGGTAATGTATCAATTTCACTTGAAGCTTACTTGTAGTTTCAGGCTTGGTCAAGCGCGATACAAACCATGTAGTAGGAGTCCCCCAAGTCGCCGAGCTAGGGGGTCTGCTGAAAGAGGTGACAGACAAGGTAAGCAATCAGAGCTCCGACTGATTGTTCACCTTCTCCCCATCTTGCAGCAGCATGAAGGATAAAGAGAAGAAAAATGAGAAGAGATGATATGAGATACTTTTGCTTTTGAAGAAGTAACTTTCCACAGGCTTATTCTTGAACTGAGCTGGAGGGTTTTCTGGTTTCCTCCAGAGTATAAGGCCGACTGAAGAATTTGAGGGTCAAAACAAGTCCATCAAATCTAGAGTACGTTCCACCCTGCTGATATGGGATACTTTTGCTTTTGACAGAGTAATGAATGTATCGGCACGTGTGCTGTTACGCTTGTCTCCACATGCTTCCTTGTATCCTTCGCACTTGCCCTATCTGTTCCTCAAGCAGATGCGGAATCTTCCCTGGAAACATAAGATGTTGAAGATGAGTACTCGAGAGCAATGCCAGGTAAGTAATCAGGTAAGGGGTTCCAGGCAGTCAGTTCCTGGCTGGGAGCTTGATTCCAAGTGCTGACTGATTGCTCTCTTTCTCCTTGTCTTGCAGGTAAAAACAAGGCCAAAAGAAAAGACAGGGAAAAAGCATGATATGGGATACTCTTGCTTTTAACCCTGATGATATGAGATATTCTTGCTCTAGTATAGCTTGTTTGCAGAGGTATTATCGGGAGGAAAGAAAGCTGAATATTTCGAAAGGCTTCGTTGGGAGTGCCCTCTCAGATATGATGAAGGGTTGAGCATTTTTGCAGGTCTGCCTGTCCGTTGGGGATGGAGGTCGACATATATAGGAGTCTCCCTAACAACAAGTAGTAATGCTATTCCTTTACCCTGCTTGGTCATAGCACGGTAGTGGGAGCTGCCAGTTTCACATGTTTTAACTCTGTCAGAGCACTTTGAAAAAGTGGTCTGTGGTATCTGGCTCTCGAGATTCGGAGAACGATGCCTCTTCGATTTTTGAGAAAGCAATCATGCTGGGGGTATGACTCTCGAGATTCGGAGAGCAGTGTCTCTTCGATTTTTGAGGAAGTAATCATGTTGGGAGTCTGGCTCTCGAGATTCGGAGGGCGGTGCCTCTTCGATTTTGGAGCAAGCAATCTTGTTGGGAGTGTTGTCTCGAATGTGAGTAAAGGTTGGGCATGTTTGCTAGTCTACCTTGCCACGAAGCACAAAGGTTGACACACAGGGACTTTCCAATTATCCAGCAATGGTACTGTTCCTTTACCCTCTCTTCGATTTTGAGAAAGTAGTCATGTTGGGAGTCTGGCTCTCGAGATTCGGAGGACGGTGCCTCTTCGATTTTGGAGCAAGCAATCTTATTGGGAGTGTTTTCTCGAATGTGAGTAAAGGTTGGGCATGTTTGCTAGTCTACCTTGCCACGAAGCACAGAGGTTGACACACAGGGACTTTCCAATTATCCAGCAGTGGTACTGTTCCTTTACAGTTGTGGGTAATAATATGGTAGCTAGACCTTCAAAATTTATGTGTCTAAACTTTTGTTAGTGCTGTTTCTTTGCTATTCTTTTACCTTTCTTGGTCAGAGCGATGTAGTGGGAGCTGCAAGCTTCACGTGCTCAACTTTGGCAGGGAACTTTGGCAAAGTTATTTGTGGTACCCATGAGCTATTGTTGCGTGTGGGAAGTGGGTGATTGAACAGTAAGATTCATGTGCTTTCTACTTCACCAGAAGTCTTCGACAGAATGCCCATAATTTCTGCAAAGCTGAGTGTGCGTGTGACAGGTGCTGACAAGGCTAGAAAAGTAGGTGCCTCTTCGATTTCTGAGATCGGCCCTCGTGGTCTCTGAGCAGCCCAGCTTTTGAGAAAGCGAGCGCCTCTTCGATTGATTCGGAGAACGATGCCTCATCGATTTTTGAGAAAGCAATCATGCTGGGGGTCTGGCTCTCGAGATTCGGGGAGCAGTGTCTCTTCGATTTTTGAGAAAGTAATCATGTTGGGAGTCTAGCTCTCGAGATTCGGAGGGCGGTGCCTCTTCGATTTTGGAGCAAGCAATCTTGTTGGGAGTGTTTTCTCGAATGTGAGTAAAGGTTGGGCATGTTTGCTAGTCTACCTTGCCACGAAGCACAGAGGTTGACACACAGGGACTTTCCAATTATCCAGCAATGGTACTGTTCCTTTACCCTCTCTTCGATTTTTAAGAAAGTAGTCATGTTGGGAGTCTGGCTCTCGAGATTCGGAGGACGGTGCCTCTTCGATTTTGGAGCAAGCAATCTTATTGGGAGTGTTTTCTCGAATGTGAGTAAAGGTTGGGCATGTTTGCTAGTCTACCTTGCCACGAAGCACAGAGGTTGACACACAGGGACTTTCCAATTATCCAGCAGTGGTACTGTTCCTTTACCCTTGTGGGTAATAATATGGTAGCTAGACCTTCAAAATTTATGGGTCTAAACTTTGTTAGTGCTGTTTCTTTGCTATTCTTTTACCCTTCTTGGTCAGAGCGATGTAGTGGGAGCTGCAAGCTTCACGTGCTCAACTTTGGCAGAGAACTTTGGCAAAGTTATCTGTGGTACCCATGAGCTATTGTTGCGTGTGGGAAGTGGGTGATTGAACAGTAAGATTCATGTGTTTTCTACTTCCCCAGAAGTCTTTGACAGAATGCCCATAATTTCCGCAAAACTGAGTGTGCGTGTGACAGGTGCTGACAAGGCTGGAAAAGGCTGGAAAAGTAGGTGCCTCTTCGATTTCTGAGATCGGCCCTCGTGGTCTCTGGGGAGCCCAGCTTTTGAGAAAGCGAGCGCCTCTTCGATTTTTGAGATCGGCCTTCGTGGTCTTTGAGCAGCCCAACTTTTGAGAAAGCAAACGCCTCTTCGATTTCTGAGATCAACCCTCGTGATCTCTAAGCAGCCCAGCTTTTGAGAAAGCAAACGCCTCTTCGATTTCTGAGCAGGCGCCTCTTCGATTTCTGAAGCTTCGTCGAGTGCAGATTTTTATAGGGGCTGGCATTAAGTTCCAAAGCACACTTGAATCTCCACCAGTAGAAGCTTCATTCTTGCACTTCTAAGATCTTGATTTGTCCGACCTCTTCTCTCTTCAACACCTTTGAAAATGTCTGGCCCCTCCGACCGTCGTTTTGACTTGAACCTTGTTGAAGAGGCAGCCCCGCCTTCTCCAGACAACATATGGCGCCCATCCTTCGTCTCCCCTACTGGTCCTCTTACCGTTGGGGATTCCGTGATGAAGAATGATATGACCGCTGCGGTGGTGGCCAGGAACCTTCTCACTCCCAAAGATAACAGACTACTTTCCAAACGGTCTGATGAGTTAGCTGTTAAGGATTCGCTGGCTCTCAGTGTTCAGTGTGCAGGTTCTGTGTCTAATATGGCCCAACGCCTATTTGCTCGAACCCGCCAAGTTGAATCATTGGCGGCTGAAGTGATGAGTCTCAAACAGGAGATTAGAGGGCTCAAGCATGAGAATAAACAGTTGCACCGGCTCGCACATGACTATGCTACAAACATGAAGAGGAAGCTTGACCAGATGAAGGAAACTGATGGTCAGGTTTTACTTGATCATCAGAGATTTGTGGGTTTGTTCCAAAGGCATTTATTGCCTTCGTCTTCTGGGGCTGTACCGCGTAATGAAGCTCCAAATGATCAACCTCTGATGCCTCCTCCTTCTAGGGTTCTGTCCAGTACTGAGGCTCCAAATGATCCCCCTCCGGTGCCTTCTCTTTCTGGGGCTCTACCGACTGCTGAGACTTCTCCTAAGCAACCTTTGTGAAGGCTCCCTCTTGTGTGCTTATTTTGACTCATGTATATGTACATATTTGTAGCTTATCGGGGATATCAATAAATAAGCTTTCCTTCATTTCAACGTATTGTGTTAAATACACCAAAGTCTTCTTCGCTAAGTTCTTTGAATTTTCTTTTGTTAAAGCTTGTATGTTGAAGCTTTCTGAGTGGAGCATGTAGGTTGGGGTAGTGTTCCCTTAATTTCCCGAGTGAGGAAAACTTCTCAGTTGGAGACTTGGAAAATCCAAGTCACTGAGTGGGATCGGCTATATGAATCTTAGAACGCCATTGTGCTCGATCCTGTGTCATGTCCTTCGTTAGATCTAAGTACTCTAAGTCTTTTCTTAGAGTCTCTTCCAAAGTTTTCCTAGGTCTTCCTCTACCCCTTCGGCCCTGAACCTCTGTCCCATAGTCGCATCTTCTAATCGGAACGTCAGTAGGCCTTCTTTGCACATGTCCAAACCACCGTAACCGATTTTCTCTCATCTTTCCTTCAATTTCGGCTACTCCTACTTTACCCCGGATATCCTCATTCCTAATCTTATCCTTTCTCGTGTGCCCACACATCCAACGAAGCATCCTCATCTCCGCTACACCCATTTTGTGTACGTGTTGATGTTTCACCGCCCAACATTCTGTGCCATACAGCATCGCCGGCCTTATTGCCGTCCTATAAAATTTTCCCTTGAGCTTCAGTGGCATACGGCGGTCACACAACACGCCGGATGCACTCTTCCACTTCATCCATCCAGCTTGTATTCTATGGTTGAGATCTCCATCTAATTCTCCGTTCTTTTGCAAGATAGATCCTAGGTAACGAAAACGGTCGCTCTTTGGTATTTCTTGATCTCCGATCCTCACCCCTAACTCGTTTTGACCTCCATTTGCACTGAACTTGCACTCCATATATTCTGTCTTTGATCGGCTTAGGCGAAGACCTTTAGATTCCAACACTTCTCTCCAAAGGTTAAGCTTTGCATTTACCCCTTCCTGAGTTTCATCTATCAACACTATATCGTCTGCGAAAAGCATACACCAAGGAATATCATCTTGAATATGTCGTGTTAACTCATCCATTACCAACGCAAAAAGGTAAGGACTTAAGGATGAGCCTTGATGTAATCCTACAGTTATGGGAAAGCTTTCGGTTTGTCCTTCATGAGTTCTTACGGCAGTCTTTGCTCCTTCATACATATCCTTTATAGCTTGGATATATGCTACTCGTACTCCTTTCTTCTCTAAAATCCTCCAAAGAATGTCTCTTGGGACCCTATCATACGCTTTTTCCAAATCTATAAAGACCATGTGTAAATCCTTTTTCCCATCTCTATATCTTTCCATCAATCTTCGTAAGAGATAGATTGCCTCCATGGTTGAGCGCCCTGGCATGAACCCGAATTGGTTGTCCGAAACCCGTGTCTCTTGCCTCAATCTATGCTCAATGACTCTCTCCCAGAGCTTCATTGTATGACTCATTAGCTTAATACCCCTATAGTTCATGCAATTTTGTACGTCACCCTTATTCTTGTAGATAGGCACCAAAGTGCTCATTCGCCACTCATTTGGCATCTTCTTCGTTTTCAAAATCCTATTGAAAAGGTCAGTGAGCCATGTTATACCTGTCTCTCCCAAAAGTTTCCACACTTCGATTGGTATATCGTCTGGGCCTATTGCTTTTTTATGCTTCATCTTCTTCAAAGCTACAACCACTTCTTCCTTCCGGATTCGACGATAAAAAGAGTAGTTTCTACACTCTTCTGAGTTACTCAACTTCCCTAAAGAAGCACTCATTTCATGTCCTTCATTGAAAAGATTATGAAAATAACCTCTCCATCTGTCTTTAACCGCGTTCTCTGTAGCAAGAACCTTTCCATCCTCATCCTTGATGCACCTCACTTGGTTTAGGTCCCTTGTCTTCTTTTCCCTTGCTCTAGATAGTTTATAGATATCCAACTCTCCTTCTTTGGTATCTAGTCGTTTATACATATCGTCGTAAGCCGCTAACTTAGCTTCTCTGACAGCTTTCTTCGCCTCTTGCTTCGCTTTTCTATACCTTTCACCATTTTCATCAGTCCTCTCCTTGTATAAGGCTTTACAACATTCCTTCTTAGCCTTCACCTTTGTTTGTACCTCCTCATTCCACCACCAAGATTCCTTTTGGTGTGGGGCAAAGCCCTTGGACTCTCCTAATACCTCTTTTGCTACTTTTCGGATACAACTAGCCATGGAATCCCACATTTGGCTAGCTTCCCCCTCTCTATCCCACACACATTGGGTGATTACCTTCTCTTTGAAAATGGCTTGTTTTTCTTCTTTTAGATTCCACCATCTAGTCCTTGGGCACTTCCAAGTCTTGTTCTTTTGTCTTACTCTTTTGATATGTACATCCATCACCAACAAGCGATGTTGATTAGCCACGCTCTCTCCTGGTATAACTTTGCAATCCTTACAAGTTATACGATCCCCTTTCCTCATTAGAAGAAAATCTATTTGTGTTTTTGACGACCCACTCTTGTAGGTGATCACATGTTCTTCTCTCTTCTTAAAGAAGGTGTTGGCTAAGAAGAGATCATATGCCATTGCAAAATCCAAGATAGCTTCCCCATCCTCGTTTCTCTCCCCAAAACCATGGCCACCATGAAAACCTCCATAGTTGCCTGTCTCCCTGCCCACGTGTCCATTTAAATCTCCTCCTATAAATAACTTCTCCGTCTGAGCAATTCCTTGCACCAAGTCTCCAAGATCTTCCCAAAATTTCTCCTTCGAACTCGTATCCAACCCTACTTGAGGTGCGTACGCACTAATCACATTGATAAGTTCTTGTCCTATTACAATCTTGATTGCCATGATTCTATCTCCTACCCTCTTGACATCTACAACATCTTGTACCAAGGTCTTGTCCACGATGATGCCAACACCGTTTCTCGTTCTATTTGTGCCCGAATACCAAAGTTTAAACCCTGAGTTTTCTAGATCCTTTGCCTTACTACCAACCCACTTAGTTTCTTGTAGGCACATAATATTTATCCTTCTCCTCACCATAACTTCCACTACTTCCATAGATTTTCCCGTTAAGGTTCCTATATTCCACGTTACAAACAACCCACAAGAGTGAGGAAACAAAACAGCGGGCGTTAATAGCTTATGGAGCAAAATGTATTGTGAAGCAACACAAACAGAAAGAATTTAGTTTAGCTTTGACGGCCATCTATGCTATCCATCCTAGGTAACGACGCTGGAGGCCAAAGGACGTATTATGCTAACAAGACTCGGGTCTACAGCAGCAAAAGTACAACTGACAAGAGAAAACTATTAAGTTCTTGTTCTTGAAGCCAGACCTGTCTCGACCTTCTTAATTTCAAAGATGAGCATCCTCCACATCTTGAGAACAAACATTTCGGCTTCTTCGTCTAAAATGGATTGAAGCAGCTGTAGCATGCGTTCTGCTCCAACATGTTCCTGAGTACTAGATACAATGTAATCTACCAGTGTGGTCTCTTCCTCTCCCAGGAATTCCGTAATCTTCTTCGAAATCCATGGTCTCATGCGTTCATGTAGTGCATGCTGTGAAAGCAGAACACATCAGACATTAGTACGAGCAGTTATTAGACTATTTGAATGAATGATCACCAGGAAGCAAATCTTGCAAGTTTAAACAAAATAATTTAAAATCATGGGCTGTGCTTACATGTTCATAAATAGCCCAATTTATTTCATAGGAGAATAATTCCTCCTTTGTCTTTGGAATCATATCGATCAGTTGTTTTGCATCCAAAAGCTTCTTATTATCCTTTGTCCTTGGTTTATTCATCGCATGGTCTCGATCCGTATCACGGTCAATAGTCTTCTCCCTGTGCTCATCTCTAGTCCGATTAGAGTCATCACCATTCTGGTCCCTATCCCGGTGGCTTGACCTATCATTAGAACGTCTACTTCTTTCCTTCTCTGTAACTGGCTTCTCTTCTTTAGAACTAGCATTTGATATTCGCTTTGCGAATTCAGCCGCTGCAGCCAAATTTGATGGAGCTGTCCCAGAAATTGGTTGGACAGCCTGTAGTTCTTCGGTTGAATAATCAATGGGAACCAGGGGCCTCATTTTTTTGTCCTTGTGTGCATCATCATCCTCCTCATTGAAAACAGAAGGAACAGCGGTACGTTTTCCAGAACCCAGTAGGCCAAAACCCAACTTCTTTGCTGGGGCACTGCCACTCTGCTGCGGTTCTGATGCAGAAACTGATGTCATGGTTGACTCATCATCACTGTTACCATTTTGTAAAGTCCCATCACCTGTCGCATCAAAGTCAACGACATGAACAAAAAGGAAAAGAAAAGGGAAAAGAGGGCAAAAGAAAACTACGATAAAAGCAATAAATAACTTCCCGAGTAATTTACCTATATGATTCTCATGACCAGAATCACCCCCATTATCCTGTTCAGTTGCCTTATCTTTCAGTTGCACACCGAATTCTTCAGCCAAAGCAGCTTTTTCGCTTCCATTTGCAACATGGCCAGATGAATCCCTCAATGCATCTCTCTCTTGCTGCAGCTGCTTTTCCTCTTCAGCCCTCCCTTTAGCATCAGCAATTTCTTCTTCCTCTTTCTGCCTGTCAGCTAAGTCTTCTTCTTTCTCCCGTAGTCTCCTCTTTCTCTTCTCCTCCAACACACTTCTCCTCCATTTTTTTCTGGAATCTTCATCCTCATCATCTTCTTCATAAATTATCTCTTTCCTCCGTTTGCGTTCCCTCTCTTTCTCCCTCTCCTTCTCATACTGCCTCTGTTTCTCTTTCTCCCTTTCCCTATACTCCCAATCTTTGAGACATTTTTCATACTGATGCTCAGCATCCTCCAGTTTTCTCCTTTGCTCCTTCTCCTTCCGTACCCGTTCTCGCTCTGTTTCTCTTTCGTATCTTTCAATCTCACGCTCCTTTTCCCGTTTCATATCTCGCTCATTGTCTCTGCTCCTCCGATCTTGCTTTCTGCTCCTATCATGTGAGCTTGTTTGAGGGCTCCCCTGCTCGCTTGTTGTTTTGTTGTCACTAGTTATCTCTTCATCAATTTTTTCTTCATAAGCATCTGAAAAGTTAAAGTACCAACTATAAGTGTAACAACAAACTGCCACTAATAAATGACTCTAAACAACTTCTTTGCTTATTGAGTACAAACATGAGACTTACCATTTCTCGTTATATCAACATCAGAGTCTCCATCCCTTGATTTAGCTGGCAGCGCTGAGTTTGAATTCCTAGTACCATCACCAGGGGCTGGTGTAGGTGGCGGAGGAGGGAGAGGTTTGTTTTTTATTCTCTCCTCTATCAAACTTGTAAGCTTCTCCATAGCCTCCCGGTCAGCTTCCTTGTCTTCGTCAGTCACAATACCAAAATTGGCAGGGTCATTTTCTTTGTTACTCGAATTACCATCTTCCTCCTTTGAGTATTGTACAGAAGGATTTGAAGGTACAATCTTCTCAACGTCTAGTGCACTTCCATCACCTTTCTCAGCTGCTTCAGCTTCTTTGAGCTTCTTTGAGTTTTCAGTCTTCTTTTTAACAACCCTCTCCAGATACTCTCTTGTTGCTTGATTAACATTTAACTGTTTATGTTTACAACATCAAATATAAAGAGATAAATATAAGCAAAGTTGAACGCGCGGAGAAGTATATATGGCATGATTACTAAGGAAGGCCGTGAGATTTTCCATTGCACCATAATGACAATGACAAAAAAACACAATTAAACTGACAAATTATCTAATTAGAATCACGACATACAACAAGGTCCTGCCCATCAATGCTCAAATTAGTGAGAAGACGCAATGCCCGAAGAACCCCTTCAGCAGATTCAAATTCGCAGAACCCAAAGCGCCTAGGAGTACCATCTGTGGGATCTTGAGCACGTTTCCAACTCTTGACAGGTCCACACAACTTCACAAAAGGTAAACCATTAGAAGTCAACTTACATAACAAAACAGTGGGAAAATTGATAAAGAACAACAGAAATCGCAGTAATTTGACAGCACACCTGGAGGAGATATTTCATAAATTCATTGTCCACCGTTGGTGCTATCTTCCCAACATAAACAGTGGTTTGTGGTTTCTCAGCTGGAGTGACAATAGGAAGAATCGGCCTAACAACAGGAGGGATAATTGGGCGAACTCCAGGAATCCCAGGAACAGGGGCACGCTGAAGCAAACCAGTTGCTCCCGGTGGGCGTGGAGGAAACGGGGTCCGAATCATTGGATGATATGAAGGATAACGAGGAAGTCCTACAAAAACACAAATAAATATCTTGCAAATATGTCAGAGAACGCTTATGAACTGGATCCAATGATAGATAGGTGACCCTCCCCAAGCTAAACAGATGTATGAAATACAGTATGACTCTAAATAATGACTTTTGTTACCACACATTAAAAGCATATTATAGATGGCAGCACAGGCATAGCAACTACCACCAGCTGAACAGATAACCTGAAGGAAACATTAAGAAGCAGCATCGTGTTCATAAACCATGAATGAATAAATTGTGCTTACCTTGCACATCCACTTAGACCAAAGTAGCCTTCTCAAGTAAAATAAAACCTCCAACATCTCATGCATATAGGGGTTGATGAGAATTAAACATACTTGATATACCGACAGTTTAATTCATCTCAAAAGGTTAGCAGTATGCAATGCAGCATGAGAACATTAGAAGATTAAAAACAAAATTTTAACAAACATGCACAAATAAACACATGATTAGATGTCTAAATGTATATATAAATAGATTGATTGATTGTCAGATGAATGGATGATGGACATATATATGTATCTATGGATAGAAAGACTTCAGTACCTTAGAACACAAGGGCAATGAGCACTCAGTTGCAAACATGGTCTGCTTCTGGCAATTCATAAACCCATGAAAGGGAAAGTATCCTTAAAATTACCAGAAAGCATCCTACTCAAATAAACACGACATAGTAATGTAACTTTAGCATGACAAACTGAACAGTAAAATTTTCCGAATTTTGGGAATATTCATTTATATTTTGAACTCCAGACCAACTTGAGCTTGAATAAAACTTCAAAATATGTGCATACCAAAAAAGGAGTTGTAGATGGGGGGTTCTCAAAGCAATATGAAGCAAGCCTTCCAACCTTTCTCACCGAATTCAATCAAGACACTGTACGAGAAAACATCCTGTCATCGATACCCTCAATCTAACACACTACACTAACTTTTCTGAACAAACTCCGAACTCTGCTTTAGCAAACTCTTCCCACTGTATTATACCATTAGTCTTAATTTGATTGCTATCCGTAGATTAAACAAAGTTATTTACTTTTCACTTTTTCGAGACAAAAACCAAAAGCTTGATGCACTCAAGCAATTCCGTGTGGCACATTAATCAACTGGACCTAAGTATTTCTTGAACAACACACACCAAAACAGCACCAAGCAATTGAAATACGAGAACCAACAATATATACAAATATTTGGAATTGAATTGAAATTGAATAGCAGAAAAAAAACATACGAAATAACTAAGTGATTACAGAGAGAAGCAAAAACCCACCAGGTAAGGCGCCTTGGGGAGCACCAGTGGACATGGGTGCGTATCCATTAGGCATCGGTGCGTACGGTCTCATAGGCTGCATCTGGTAATGCATCATATTCTGCGGGGCCGATGACGGCGGGGGCACACCAGGAGCCATCGGAGCTCCGGAGCTCACACCAGGCGGCTGGACACCGGGGATTTGATAATTCGGATTGGGCACACCGGGGTTCGGTATTGGAGTGAACTGTGGAACCGGCCGGAAAGACGGCGCGACCGGCGGTAAGGCGCCGGAAACCTGTTGTGGCGCGAAGGAGATCGAAGGATATGACGGTGGAGGCGGCAGAGATACTAGAGGCGGATTCGAATCAGGGTTTACGGTGATAGGTGTGGATGATAACGACGATGATTGTGATGGTGGTGGTGGTGGTGGTGGTGTGCTGGAGGCGGGTACGGGATCAGGTTGGTTAGATTGGGGATTAGGGTTACCGGATTGGGGATTGGACAGTGGGTTTGTGGCGGGAGAAGAAGGAGCGTCCGCCATGGCTAGAAAGAATTGAAATCTGCGGGTGAATTTTTGCTGTTTTTGTGCCCTAGGAGAGAGAAACAAGGAGAGGGAGAGCGACAGAGAGAACAAGGGAAGGGTTTATGTACGAATTACAATAGTTTGCGTTCGGGAAGAAGTAAAAAATTTGTTAGATTAGCAGTATACGTGTCGCCCCTCTATTGGCCAACAAAACTCAAAAGAACATATAGGCCTTAATTCTTGGGAGTATTTTTGCTCAACACAAAAACTATGGTGTAATAATTAATCGTCTTATATGTGTCATTTCAAAATTATATTTTAGTGTGTATAGGACCTGTGATAATATATCACGTGTTATTATATTTTAAGTAGATTTTACAGATTTTACATTATTGCAACATGATATGACATAAAATTCACACTTTTTAGGTCCCCACTTGACTTTGTGTAGATGTTTTGACATCCAATTTATATATTTCATTAGGTTGATTGTGGATAACCGTTAACTAATGACGTTATAAGTATAGGTCACACATGTAAAACATTTGTGTATTTTCTATGGAATGACTACTACATTCAGAAGGCACGCATAAGACTAAATGGTTGATCAGATAATTAGCCAAATAAAATGTGTAAATTGACCGATGTCAAAAGAATTAAATCACAATCGTCTCAATGTTTAAACAATAAGATTTAATTTGGTTTACAATAATTCGATTTTTAGCTAAAGTCGAAAACAAAATGAAAGTTACTATTCGGTTTGATTAGCCCGGTCTACCTATATTCAAGTAATATTAGGGTAAATTTTATAAATTATATGACGTATTTGGTTTAAAAAATTGGTCTACCGAACATTATTTTTATTAGGTTTTTTATTTTGTCGTGACATAAGAAGCTGGTGAGTCAGTATAAAATCACAATCGGTGAGAAGGGAGTGTGAGAGCTTCCAATTAAAGAGAGAGGGAGAGTCGACATTTTGGGGGTTTCGCATTCTCTGCATGGAGGAAGAGACGGGGAGGAAGAGGAGGATCGATGTCAGCAAGGTGCTGGATAGTCTCGACGACAGCGGCGACCCGCTTGAGAGGGTGGTTTTGCCGGAGTCAAAGCGGAAAGCTACGGCCGCGGAGGAGCAGCCGCCGAAGCAGTCCGGAATGGGGGGCGGTGATCAGCAGCGGGATTATTTATTCGAGGACATAGGCGATCGCGAGCTGGAGGAGAAGATTAAGCGGCAGAAGAGTAACATTGAGAAACTGAGCCGCAGCTTGCCGGACAAAGGCGAAAAGCTCCGGGTGGCTCTTATGCTGTTGGAGGACGAAAAGGAGCGGAGGAGATGCAGTCTGCTTGAAAAGGTGCGTTTTGCTTTTCTGTTCTGTTTGGTTTCTCACAAAATGGAGGCAAAATTGAATGCAAAGTTTTTTTTTTTTTTGGGGGGGGGGGGGGGGGGTTTAATACTTCATTTCTAGTTTTATATTGATGTGCTTCATACCCTTTTCAGTCTGGCTGGAATTGCTGGAAATCAGAATTCTGAATGTTTATGTAGAAGTACTTCTCAGAAAAGTGCTTATCAAAATTGATTCTGAGTCTTCTGACTGTAGTTGCTTTGGTTTTCATTGAATAGAACACCAGTAGGTGGGAGGAGCTCGCACAAGCCACGAGCTGTAAAAACAGAAACATGGGTAAGCCCTTTCTTTCATCGATACGTTGTGTTAACTAAAAGGTTACACATTAATTGAACCGAATTTGCTACGGATTGTTTGCATGGTTAAGTAGTGTGGTGTTGCAAATATCATTTTATATGTTTTGCGGTACTCGTGTTTAAGAAACTTAAATGTGGCTTCTAGATGATTCTACTGGCTTCAAAAATGAGACTGCAGCACCTCTGGCAAAGCCAAAGTCTGAATTTGCTTGCCATTTTGAACAAAAGATGGAAGAAAAGGTAATGCGATCCACCATATTCTTCTCTATTGTTTGAATAAGTAGCTTTTAAAATTTAAATATAATTGCTTCAGTCTATTCTTAATGCAGTCTGATTCTAGGACAGCCAGTGAAACTCAAACAGAATCATCTCTTCTTCCATGCAACCGGCAGAGCATGAAAAGCAATGGAAAGTTATTGCAAAAAGGAGGACGGAAAGGTCGATCTTCATCAAGATACGTACCTCGTCAATGCTCTAGCAGTTTTAATCATAAACAAGAAAAATGTTCTCCTTCAAATGGTGGTCATAAAGGCGGGGCTTCTTTCCCTTGTTCACTTCGCCACGTTGCAGAAGACTTGTCTAGTTGTGGCAGAAAGTAATGATCTTTTCTTTTACCTCATTCGCTTTCAGTGTATTATCTTCTATTGAAATTCTAACTACACTAGATAGCCTTAATGGCTAATACCCCTTTTATTTAATAACTTGCATTTCTCTCTTTTCCTTCTTTCCAGCTGGAATGATGCTTCTCAAATAAATGGTTCAAGGCATCAAAAGGTACAATGTCTTGTGTTTCATTCTACATTTTATCTAGGCACCTTCTTTTTAACTGGAAATGTTGGAATTAGTGAGAAGTTGTCTTGGTGGGTGAAACTTTTGCTACAATTAGATATATTTTAGTGTGATCATTGCCTTATGGGCTTTGTGTTTTTTTCCTGCCACAGTTTATATATCCTGTCACCTTCTCCATTTAGTAATTAAATCCATAGTTTCATGATTATAGCAGGGTCAGACAGTTGTAGAAATTCTGGATGAGGAGGATGCTGAACCTGCGGACACAGCAGAGCAAGAAGAAGAACTTCCTGAGGGGTACCTATAATTTAAAAAACTGTTGCTATTTTTTTTTTACCGTGTTTCAGGCTTAGCCAAATTTGAGGTTGATATTAACAATAATCTGTTTACCTTGTCTCTTTTTCCAGCATTAGCAAGGTTAAGATCTACTACCCATCAAGGTACAAAATCCCTTTTTGGAGATGATGCAAAGAGACCCCTTTGAATTTTGAGGATATAGAGCACAACTGATAATCATGTGGTTTTTTTTTTTTTTTTTTGGTCTTATTCAGAAATGATCCCAAATCTGTAGAAATCTGTTATGCGGACATTGGGTGCCTTGATCCTGAAGGCTACTTGACATCAACTATCATGAACTTCTACATTCGGTAAGCTGTTTTAGATGTATCTGTAAATGCAGATTTATAGGTCACAATAACAGACATACATTCCTATCTTTTCTCATATCATATATGTGATGTTGCAATATCTTTTGACTAGATATCTACAACAACAAACATCCCCAACAGACAGAGCGTTACACAACTTTCATTTCTTTAATACATTTTTTTATGAGAAACTCAAGGAGGATGTAGCATATAAGGTAAGTATTTATCTTGTTCTACTTTCAGTGCTTGCTGTTTCTGTTCCAAAAATTGGGTTAGTAAAATTGGTAATCCATTTGTTTTAGAAACTCAGAATCCATTTTTTATGTGCTTAATGATCGGCCAATATGGTCGAGACTTTCAAAGTCTTTAGAGACGAAGGAAACTACTCATACCATATAATTTCTTTTACACTTTTAGAAAGTGAGTGGAGACATCTGGCCTAGATCTTGACTCAAAAGCTCTTATTCACAAGAATAGACAGTTTTTCTTGTGTATGATAAAATACTAATCATATTCCTATGATGTATACATATATATGTACATACACACACATATCAGTATATCATGCAATGGCTATATCATGCTCATTTTTCCTAGCTTGTTTCCCTTGTACCATGTAGGGGGACGACAAGGATAAACATTTTGGCAAGTTTAGGAGATGGTGGAAGGGTGTTAATATATTTGAGAAGGCATATGTACTTATTCCTATAAATGAAGAGTAAGTCTTTTTGTTACTGCTAAGATTATGTACTTGTAGTTGTAAGATTGTTCATGGTAGAAAAATGTGGCAGATGACAATGGAAATACTTGCTAGAAAGCTCATAAGTGGAATAAACTGTTTGCCATCTTGGTGCTTATTTGATATATTTTTTTTTAATTTTAATTTTTACTTGATCAAGTACTGAAAGATGAGATGCTCCTTAACAGAAGAAAAAGGATGAAATGTTGGAAGCCTTGTCTGGATTAATGCTCACGCGAATGTGGGTAGAAGTTATTGTACTTGCGTGTCTGGCATGGTTAGTTGACTTGACTGCCTTGCCAATGACTAATGACTTTTATATAGTTGCTACCATTGTAGTAAAAAGCAGTAAGCGGGATAAATCCTGTATCTAACTAAGATGAGGCTGGATCAATATGGTTGACTTTTGAACTCGGATGAATGGTATAAACACAAAATGCTCAAGAAAAAAAAAACTTATATAAATCATTTTCTCTCAGTGTTTTAGTATTCATCAATTTTCAAATGTTATGATAAACTATTGTGGTATGTTTTCTGTATCCTAGTTTCCAGCTTTTTTTTCTTTTTTTGTTACTTAAACTACCAAACATATGATTTCATTCTGGTGTTTGATGTATCCAGTAAACATTGGAGTCTAGTGATTATCTGCATCCCTGACAAGGAAGAAGAATCAGGACCCATTGTACTTCATTTAGATTCTTTATCCGGAGTCCATTCTCCTAGATCAGTTTTTCAAAATATTAAAAGGTGAGACAAAACATGCCCTTAATCTGTTTACGTCTTGCTAGGTTATTTCAATTAGTTAATGGTGATGGAATTGATGACTAATGTCCTAAGCAGCTATCTGAGAGCAGAATGGAATTATTTGGGTCCAGAAGTTGCCGTTTCAGATCTTCCTATTTCCGACAGTATATGGAAGCATCTTCCCCAAAAAATTGAAGAGAGAAAACTTGCGGTACATTTTGCTCTTAAATTGTTGAAGTTTAAATGTTAGAATGCCATTACTATCAAAAAAGAAAATTTGTTCCACATTTCCATTGGCATATGATTATTAGAATTACAAGTACAGTATTTACTTAATTTTGAGATGTTATGTGTTAAAATTGTATAAGATCATAAAGCTCTTGGACATTTCACTTAAAACTTCAAATTTCACTTAAAACTTCAAATTTCACTGTGGCTAGGAAGTTGGAAAGGTTGCTAACATCCAAAGAATACCCAGCTATCCCCAAAGTGCGGGGCATGTTGGGCTTGAATGACTAGCCTGCCTTGGTTGGTCTGAAGCTTACCACTTTTTGTATTTCCCACCAGGTCCCCCAACAGCGAAATGAATATGATTGTGGTCTATTTGTCCTTTTCTTCATGGAGCGCTTCATCGAAGAGGCCCCTGAAAGGCTGAAAATGAAAGATTTGTCAATGGTATTGTGTTTCATCTGTTCTCAACCTTTCCGTCCTTAAAGAGAAAATAGAATGATCTCAAACATGTTTCTTCTGTTCTTAACTTTTCCGTCTTCGATTAATTATTTTGAACTCCCAGTTTGGCAGGCGGTGGTTCAAACCTGAAGCAGCTTCAAGTTTGAGAAAGAAAATCCGGAAGGAACTCAGGCAAGAATTTCGAGATGCATATTTTGTTAACCTCTCAAAAGAATCTGCTCCAGCGGTTGGTGCTTCTGAAGAATGAACCGGCATATGGGATACTGACTGAATCCGGTGCACAGATGTAGCAACTAACTCAGCATTGAATCAGGTCTTTCATCCATGTACAGCTCAGAGAGGGTGTAAATGATCTTTTGAGTTTAGCATTGTATAGCGTGGGAAAATCGGTTAAAATGCCATTTTTTCGAGAGCTAAGAAGATACCAGATTGGCCAGGACAAGGCGTGCATCATAGTCGTCTGCAGTACTGACCATTTCTGGTGAGTTAGCATGGTGCTTCAACTGTATAGTACGGAACAAAGATAGTGCTGATAGATTTCTTAATGCAATGCTCACCATTTTACACCTTATGCTTTGAAGAGATGCTTTTTCCTAAAGTGATTTCCTGCCATTTTCTTTAGGAGTGCTGAAGCAACGTGGTCGATTCATACCCACTTGTAGCATTTCACGCATGAGTAATAATTTTCACGTTCTTTCTTTCGGGAAGGGAGGATTAGAAAAATCTTATTGATTGCAGCTGTTTCCAAACCTCCGGGAAAAGCATGAAAAGAAAACTTATGATACGGTCCCTCTGTCACTTCAAAAGTGAAAGGAGCGATCTTGTAATTCTTGGTCTATGAAGTACATTGTTAGCTTCTCTGTTTGATTTTCCCATTGAGGCCAAACCTCCGCGGTGTGCACAAACATCTTTACTTCCAAACGGATTAGGATTCTCTTCCTTCTTCTTTCCATCCCCTTCCATTCTCACCTCTCACATTCTCTATTTTGTCTCTCTTTTTCTATAAAAAATTAATATAAAATGTTGACATGGTTTAATCATGACCGATGAAATATGAGAGTAGGGACGGGGAGGGAAAAAAAAAGAGAAGAGAATCTTATTTCCGAACAATAGTGCTGGAGAGTTGAAAGGGGGGACAAGCAATCTATTCGAACGATAATGCTGGACATTTATGTCTACTTTTCCACCTTTATGTCAATATTATTTAAAGTGATTCCACCTCTGTGGATTTTCAACTTTTAATTAAAGTGTTAAAAAATGTGTAGTGTTTTACAACTTTGTATGTCAACATTACCCGCAGCCGTCTTCGCACTTCCAAACAAGGTTCTAAAAGATGCTAGACGCTAATCGGATTGCTAGGCGGGCACGCTTAGGTGGATTAGGTAGATTTAAATAAATTCATTATATTTTGTGTAAATAAGTGTTTGTTTATACTTAAAATATATATAATTTCATCATAAACTACAAAATAGAATGATATATGTATTATAAAGTATTGGAACATAATGAAAATATGGGAAACAAGCATATAGTGTGTGCTTATTTAAGTATTCAACAAGTCTCTTACAATTTATTGAAAAAAATTAAAAGCAAATTGAAAGATATATTTTCTATCTATGTGAGTCGTAACCTAGGCAAGTGCCTAGATGGGTCTGGCCGGGCTAGGCGGGCGCCTCAATTGGTCTAGGCGTCATTTCTTAATTTTCAAACGCCTAGGCATTAATCGAACCGGTGATTAGCCGCCTAGCGCCTAGGCGGTGCTAGGCAGAGATTTTTAGAACAGTGCTTCCAAACTCTGCTGGTTTCACATTTAATTTACACATCTAAGCAAAAATTGTTAGATTTCGTTAAATCAAATAATTTAATAGCTTTTGATCGAATGTGTAACTTCAAAGTGACCATCTAACGGACAAATGTATGCATGTGAATATTTATGTTTAGTACAATCACCTTTTTATCGTCATGATTATGACTATATTAATACGTGTAAGTATTATAGCCAAGTGAATGAATTAACGGAGGAAATTGTGTTGGACCCACCAATAATATCATTGATGTACAGCAAAAAATAATTTGGTGAGGTAGGTAGTTGAGATTAGGATATGTTTTAAAAATAACACATTTATATGGAATTTAAACTTAAAAATTAGAGATCTCAAATTCCAAGTTAAATTTTCTCTGTTTATAAACCCAAACACGAAATAGTTGTAGAATGTGAGTGACGAATCAACAATTCCTCATATCCCACTCCAATGCAGGATAAATCTAAGGGATAGTTGCAGAATTTAAGTAGTGGATTAACGATCAGTCGTATCAAACACATCTGCTACCTTCATGTAATTAGTTCCTCATTAGATAATTTGTGGATGAAAATGCAAAACCAAAGTCGAATATTTTCTACCTGCCACTGACGTTTCAACGTGTGGGACATGTATTGCACCATATAGTGGAAGGTGCAGTTTTTGCTACAAGATTATATGCAAGCAGAGGAGGACTATCACTGGCTGTCAACTTCTCAAAGTCTTGATAAAATACAAGTACATAAACATTTGCAAAAACGTTACTCCTGTAGAACTTCTCAAATTCTTCAAAACTACAAGAACAGATTCAACAAAACGCCGAAAAATTTGTATTACAAGTACATATGGTGATTGTAGTAAGATAAAGATGTAGGCAGAGTTTGTGCTGCAATCTTTATACGTAACCTTAAGTCCGGCAATCCCCAAGATGGGCACATCCGATGATAACGGCACCATACCCCCCACATATGGAACAGAAAAGGGTACATCAAGTTACCGTCCCTCATCCAAACCGAAGTGGAATGCAGCTAGTCCCTGCAAACCACACGAAAAGATTAATCAGACTTCGTATATTCTAGGAGAGTGCAAGGTATGGAAAATTTAGTCAACTGATACACATGCGTGTAAAGCAACTGCAACATCTCTTAACGAACAATGAAACCAATGAATCAATTGCGGGATGGAACCTACTGTCGTTAAAATCAATCGCATAACTAATTTTGATGGCTCAAACTAAACTACCAAACATGAGAAGTGACGAGCTTGTTTTAAGCGATATAATGCACGACAAAGAAACATATTCCATAGCACAATTAGTAGCATTTATCCATTTAAGGTTTGATAAAATAAAGTCAGCACATTGACTTTATTTCGATGTTTTTCAAAATAAAGGTAAAACACATGCATGCACAGAGAGAACTTTTGAATTTTGACATTATAGCACAAACAGGGAAAGACAGAATGATTCGAAATAAAGGAACAGGGTGGAGGGGGATTTCTCCCATCCTCAAAACTTATATTTTTCTAAAACAAAATTATTGCTTCACATTCCTGCCTTAAAAGAAAAAAAATTCCTGCTCCACCCTATATCCGTGTCGTGGGTGGAGGAAAAGAAGCTTCTTCCAGAGAGAAAGCAACACATCTCAAGTCTGAATCCTGCATTTATAGTTCGCAAACATAGAGGCTAGATGCGAACAAGGTCAAGTTTGGTATCCTGAAATTGCTACATACACAAAATATACAGAGCATCGCATTACATCAATACACCCTACTTAGCTACCAGATATATCGAGCATCAAAAGTTGGCATTACGAATTCATGGCATGATTTTTTGCAGACATGAATGCATATAGGCACATCGGTTAAAACAACTAATTAAACTAATAGACACATAAATCAGAAAACCAAGTATTGCACGTATGAATGATTACAAAGCGGCCTAAAGTGTTACAAAATGAAACTTTACTTACCAGTACTTAATCAAGCCATCCCAGCCGCATGTTGCAACTTTACTTTGCTCCAAGGGATGCCATGCAGCCCCAATGCATACCCCTTCATGACATTTGAGAGTTCTGAAGACTTTGCATGTCTTCCAATCCCAAAACCAGCATCTACCTTCACCATCACCCGACATAACAAACCGTCCGTCTGGCGAGAAATTGACTTGGCAAGCATACCCGGCGACAACATGCCCGGCAAACCTCTTCTTCTTATTGAGCTGAAACTTCTCCCTAGTGCTATAAATCAGAATCTGATTGTCCATACTCTGTGCTGCAAGCCAATTGGAATTGGGGTGCAGTGAAATTGATGGCATAGAATGCATATGAGGCTCACTAATATACTTAATAACCACAGGGATCCCAAACTCCCATACGCGAAGCGACTTGTCATCGCTGGAAGTAACAAACCTACGGTTATTATCCACAAATGTAATCGTATTCACAGCACCCAAATGCTGATCATACTCTTGATTTATCTTCCCCTCATTCATATCCCACTGAACAATCTTCTTATCACTCATACCTGCCAACAATACATTCTGCTTATCCTCGTCTGGATTCAGCTTGACAACATAAGGAACCTTCCCGGTTGAGAATGTAGATATCACCTGCCCAGTTTCAGTATCCCAGTACTTGATATTCTTATCATAACTAGCAGTCAAAAACCTACTCCCATCATTAGAGAAACAAATATCCCGAACTGCCTTAGAGTGACCCATGTAAGTTCTCATACACTTTCCGGTATTGAAAACATCCCAAATCTTCACCTTGGTATCCATCCCGGCAGAGAGAATCAAATGCCCGTACTTAGGGAAGAACCTAATAGCAGACACACCCTTCGTGTGCCCGCTCCAAGTGTGCACCAACCTCTTTGGAATATAACAGTGATCATTAGACGCCTTAGCATCTCTCGGCGGTGCAATCCAAGACCTACCCTGATAATCCCTCTCTTCCTTCCCATGAAACGTAGTCTTCTCAACCACAGCCTCACCCTTATCGCCAGCCCCTTTCTCTTCGCCTTTCTTCTTGGCATACTCCTCAGCATACTTCTTCTGCTCCTCAGTCAGCTCCGTTGGCAGACCCTCCTTCTTTCCCGCCCACGGACTCTTCTTATTCTTCATCAACCACACGTCACTAGCCGGGTTCTGGACCTCCTCGGGGTCCATATCTTCATCCTCACCCTCACCCTCATTCTCCTCCAATTCCTTCCTCTTTTCAATCTTCCGCTTCTTCTGCTCGTGCTGGGGAATGTTATACACAGAGACGGCGTCGTTCTTCTGCAAGGCCTCGAAATCTCCAACATAATTGTACCCAGCAGAGGCCGATGGATCAGCAGCATACCCATACTTGTGAAAAGTATTGTACTGCTCGTCGAACACGAAGGGCTCAATCGATGCGTCCTCCACGAAGCCGAGCTTGTGGTTGCGCATCCCCTGGGCGATGCCGTCCTTGGCGTACGGGTGGGATGGGCCGTAGATGGGCGCCCATAGCTGGTCGTACGTGGGGTTGAAGCCGACGATGTGTTGGGTCGGGTCGATGGGGCGGGTGGAAGACCGGTTGGCCCCGGCTACCGCCAGGGCCAGCATAGTGTCGTCGACATTGGGCGCCGCGGACTTGGCGGGGAGGAGCCGAGGCGGCGACGCGTCTGGGGAGGACGGTGCGGATTTAGGGTTTTGGTTGTGCTCCTCTGGCTCGTTCGATTCGTCGTCGTTTTGATCAGAGTATGCTCGGAGAAGATCCATTCATAGAAACAAAGACGAACCCTAAGACCTAAATTTGGTCCCTGTGCTGAAAAATTGAGACTTTATACATTAAATTTGAAATTGGAAATCGAACAAAAAGAAACCGGAAGAGAGGGATTGGATGGGAAATAAAAAAATTAGATTGGGATCGAGAAAGATACTTACCGGCGGCTTGGAGAAGGAAGACGGCAGTCGCGAGGGTGGGCACAGGAGGATTCTTGGCGGGGTTGAGGTTTTGGAATAAATTGGGGTTTTCCAGGGGTTTCGATTTGCGTTCGAACTTCGAAGAGGGAAAGAAAACCGACTAGACGCTGGATGGGAGAAGGGTAGTAGGAATCCGGATTCTCTTTGTGAATCTCGGTATCCGTGAATCATATCTATTTATCGTACATTATGCTATTAAAAATTATTTTAAATATTTTTATTTAAAATTAAATACAAACAAAAATTATATGATGTACGATAAATGAATACAATTTACGAATCTCTAAGATTCTTATAAAAAAGATCCGAAGAGGATCTGTTAATGGATGAGGATTCCATTTAGATCTAAATGATAGGATTCTAAAGATTCTCACATTTTAGCTATTCATCATATATCGTACAGTCAATTTTCGTCATATACTATTTATGTTTAATTTTAAATAATAAAATTCAAATGATTTTTGATCGCACGATATATGATAACCAGTTAAGATGTGAAGATCTATATGATCCCCACCATTTGGATCCGGAAGAATCCTCATCCCTGTTGGGGATAGTAGGGGTGTCATTTCGAGAAACTTGTGAGGGTATTATTGGTATTTTAAATTTATTCCTTTTTATTTCTTTTTTGGAGTTCTGACTTGTGTAGTAGAATTAGGGACTTGGATTGTCTGTCCTCCCATTTCGGTGCCCTCCTCGTACCCTTCTGTTTTGTGTGGTCACGGTTAAGCCACGTCAATATTTTATATTATTTTTTATAAAAATAATAAAACAAAAAGAAATAGTAATATAAAATGTTGACGTGGCTTAACCATGACTACAAAAACAGGAGGGCACAGGAGGGCACCAAAATTAGAGGGCAGACAATCCAAGTCCCTTTTTTTGTGTATGTGGGATGGTCTATATTGAATCACTACACCCTATGCTATCACCATTACATGCAAGAAAACATATGCAAATAAGATATTTCAATTCAACAAATGCAACAGAAGAAAGAATCCCCAAATAATGTTACTAACGCAAACACTAGCAATGCCAACACTTCAAGGATTCTTCACTTTGATCCTCAACTTTCGAGCCAACTGGGCTGCTTTCGGATGCACAGGCCGCTTGCTGCTGTCACACTGTTCTACTTCCACCCAATTAATCAATCTGAGAATGACAGATTGGGGCACTTTTCGGATATCTTTATCCGTTGTCGTGCCTTTTGTTTTCTTCATCCCCGTCTCCAATGCCATCTCAATAAACTCCATAAACCAGTTCCCAGCTTCCGTTTCGATCTGCTTACTCAACCTGATTGTGTTGCTTAAGCTGCTTATACTAGCAGAAGCCGGCTTCTTGTTTTCGTCGTTCTCACCAATGGTTTCAAGACTCAGCTTTCCAAGCGGAGTGGATGGTGCTTTCGGCTTTTGATGAGTAGAGCTTCTCAGGAGCTTCTCGAACGTTGTTGTTTTCTGCTCGCTTCTTTCAGGAACGGCTGCAACTGATTTGTACAATGCGCACCTTCTTTTCGACAAGTTTAGTTTAGAGTCCACGGAGTTTTGAACAATTTCATGCAGGACGGAAAATTCTTCATCATCTTGATCTTTATCTTTATGCTGCTTAACTTTTGGAGTGGTCTGAGTCATTTCAGAAGCTGAAGTAGCCGCTTGTATCGACACCATATCGTTTACTGATTGGACAATTTGGTGATGGAATTCGAGGAATTTATCAAAGCAGGCTGATGGGGCATCTGCTCTAGCTGTTCTGCACAAGTTTGAAAACATCCTGCACAAGCAAGCATTGGTATTGATCTTAGCAAACAAATATCTCGAAGTTCAATTTTTCACTACTATATAAGAAAAAGGAGGGGATTCGCTTTACTTGAGAGATCGAACTAAGGTATCCGTAGCTGAAGCCTCTCTGAGTGCATTAAGGGCAATCTTCTGAGCAGAATCTCTATGCTGCACAGCTTCCTGCATAAATACAATCTCATCTCAAGAGTCAAAACCCAAAAAAAATTGGTTTCGGTCGTAAACTAGAACTAGAAGCAACACTTGGAGATGAAAGTACTTACTTTGCCAAGCAAGCTGAGCCTTCCTGGTAAATTCATGGGGAGGATAGTGCTGTTTTCGTTGCACACATTACCAGGCTGCGGCTGCTGCTGAGAATTCGTATTTGTCTCCTTCAAGTTGGAGGATTTCTGTGCTGCATCTCCAGCCACATTGAGTGAAGTTGCCACTCTTGCATTTCGTAATCGCGGTGGTGGAGTCGAGCTCTTCTTTTTTTCCTACAACAAAGCAAGAATTCGCTTTCTCAGCCAACAAATACAACAGTCTTCAACAAACAAAATCAAACATTCTTCCACAAACAAAAGTTCTACTAACTAGAAAAATCAATCTGTGCAGCTCAGAAAAATATGCTAAAGAGGAACAATGTACCTACAGCTGAGTTGAAGGGGCTAATTGGGATCCTTGGCTCTCGATCAGACACACTTCTGCTTCTCTGAAACTTCGACATAGATGGCGTGACACAGCTCTTTCTCAACGCAGGGCTTTCACCTCCCTTCGAATCTGCCATCTTAGCCAGAAGTCCACCACCAAATGAACTCCGAATCCCCGAAGTCAACCCTCCGTCTCTTCCCACTCTCCCCCTAATCATTGGAGACATCGACCCGTTTCGCCCGCCTCGCTCTTTAACAGGAGTGCACTGATCGAAATCCAAAGGAACAGGCTTTAACAACATGGGAGACGAAACCCCATCAGCTCCATTAAGCCCTGTTCCCCAAGACCCCCTTCTAGTGGGCTTCAAATTCGACATTTGTTCGCTTTTCTCTCCCTTCTCCCTCAGCCCCATCAACGGCTCCGGGGTACCCATCAGAGGATGCCTGCCGGGGAGCGGTTTGGCTCCCTTCACCACCGGCACCGGAGACCCAGGCTCCAATCCATCGACATATATAAACTGACCCAACTGCATTTTATTACTGAGAACAAAGTCATTGTGCTCCGGAGGAAGGCTGGCGTAAATTGAGTGGGAAGAATCGGAAATTTTGATGTAGAAGCCCTGTGTGGGCCAAAGGCTCTTCTCATCGAGGTCCACCGGGACGATGTCGGTGACCTGCAGAAGCGCGCTCCGGTACTCGCCCGTGGGCTTGACCCCTGTGTTCATTCCGTCCACGAGCTTGAGTAGAATTCCCGGTGCCAAAGCTGCCATTTTTCGCCTTTTCGAGGTTGTTGAATTGGGGAAGATGACGATCGCAGTCGAAGATTCAGGTAGCAATTTTGTCGGAAAATCAAGCAAATTTGAGTGGGAAATCGACCGAGTTTGTTGAGTTGAAGACAGTTCTTAACTCGTCGAAGGGTTTGGGGATAAGAAGTTGGTGAGGTTTAAGCTGACCGTTGGCAACGGGAACTATCTGTGCCAAAAGGTTACTTTTTAAAAATTCGGAGATTTTCGAACGTTGGGCCAACGGTCAGATTTTGCTGGTGCGTCACGTAATCTTTTTCAAAATGGAAAGGGAAGTGTATTTTTCTACCCTTTTTATAAGTGTATTTTTTTTTTCCAAATATAAAAGATTCAGAGTGTAGAATGAAATTTTTAGAATACTAATAACAATTTCCAATAAAAAATATCCCGACTTGCTCGTTTCATTGATCCCAAAAAGGGGTAAGGGAGTTGTTTATTTTATTAATTTGGTATGAAGTTTTATTGTGCTCAAACCAGTTTGATCTACCAATTAAACCAGATTCACAATAACAACGGGAGTTTTAACGAAAAGTCCGTGGTACTGTTCACTTTAACGAAAAACCACATTTTTACACTAAAAAATCATAGTACTATTCACTTTACCCTTCATTTTGTCTTTATCGTTAAAACTCAAAGTTTTCAAACTCTTTTTCATTAGTTTTCCTATTATAAAATTCCAAAATTACGCAATGTGGCTTTGACAGGTCCTTGCAATTTCTTCTACAACCTGTTAATTGGACACAAATTGACAAAAAAATAACACTTTCCAAGTCAACTTGTTAACGAGCCGGATCCAACACGAACACAATCCGTTTGCCGGGTTTAAACATTAAGCATGACAATTTCTTACATGATCCATTAATCCAACACGGATTGTCACGACCCATTAACTAGTAGGCTCCTGTAAATTTTTTTTTCTTTTTTTCTTTTTTGATCCAGGCTCCTGTAAAGTTAATACTACAAAGTTTACAATACTTTCCCACTACAGAAAACGAAAACTGAAATCTAGCAATGAAATGGTTATCAAACTAACTCTTTTAAGTTAATCGACCCTGTCAATAATGTATTGCAAACTTTATCGCCAATAAAACCGATAAGCATAACAGCCATTTTACCAATTGTTTCAAAAACAACAGTAAGCTAGTCGCAGATTTGTACCAAGATATTCCCGATCTCTTGTTTTCAAAATTTCTAACGAGGACATGAAGAATGTCAGGTCACCATAACTAAGGTCTGAAAAACATCGAGAAAGAATGAAACGATAATCTACTTTTTGAAGTTACATTAAAGTTCAATTGCAATCAGAAACAAACTCTTGTATTCATGATCCCGCGTGTACCCAGAAACAGCAGCTCAGTGGCCATGCTATAGTGGAGTTGCAAAACCTGCACCCAGTTACATATATACAAGGTGAGAAAATGAAGGAAGCCTGGAGGACATAGAGTCATGCTTCAGTAACGAAACTCTCTGATCGCAATCACCCATCAGTAACGAAACCATTATTAACAGGAAATATGGGAGAGTGGCGGTTTAGGTACCAAATGTCATGTTATGATTGGTGGGGGGCTCAAATAGCCATTGTTATCCTTCGTTGAGAGTAACCTGAGTTAATTGTTAGTTGAATCAGTTAATTATGGTTAAGTGTTTGTTAGATCTGGGGTTAGTCGTTGGATTTGTTAGTGGCTTATAAGCCATGTTCTCTGTTTTAGAAAGGTTGTTGAGTATTGCAATCATCTTCTTCTCTGTTTTAGGGTTAAGGTTTGATTTGGGATTTATTAGCGACCAGAGTTACCAAATTAAAAGATGAGTTGCCACATTAATAGAACCCTTAGTTAATTTGGTATGTATTACAATTAACAAAAGCATCGAAGTACGTCTGATATAAGGATGTCTAGGAAACTAAAGTTCCAACAAGTTTTCATGGACAACATTCAAAAACCATGAAAAACAGCAAAAATTATATATATAATACACTTGGCATGTCATTCTACCTATACATAATAGAACGAATTCCAGAGTCGAGATGTTTCTCCCCCTTCCTTCACCATGTCACAAGAATATGTATGAAGAATACTATGAACAATGCATTCAGCTACTTATTTTCGTATGCAACTTAGCCATCTGTATCAGATATAAGAAATGCTATTACTCAGTGTTGAGATTATGAATCCCAACAATATTGATGCTGGCTAACGTTCTCATGGAAAAATAAACGACAGAGTAACCAATGAGGTCATATTTTATAGAATAGCCCTTGGTACCGTAAAATACAATACCATCCGACCACTATGAAAAAGCATGAGACATATAATTTGGAAACACACTGCGACCCCTTAAAAACTAGGTGCAGCATCAAACATCAGTAGACCGCAGGTCCAACTCAACTCACTTGAAAAACAGGTAATAAGAGAAATCTCATATCTTACACCCTCTTCTGCAGTAAAAATACCTTTCCCTTCATGGCATGGTAACAACCATTTAAAAAAGGTAAAGGTTGTACCCAGTGCACAAGGCTCCCGCTTTACGCAGGGTCTTGGAGAGGTGAATGTCGGCTAGCCTTACCCCCATTTATGGAGAGGCTGCTCCCAAGTCTCGAACTCGAGACCTACTGCTCATGGGCGAAGGCACTTGCCATCGCACCAAGTGCGAGTAATAAATCAAAAGTCACATTCACGATGTTCCAACATAAAACGCCTATTCATTTTCAGAGAGTACAACTCACTAACAACACTATCGAAGAGAAACATGCTATGGATTCTCGGAAATGATAAATGATAATATGCAACGACATTCAAAAACATATGACACTTACATAATCCACTGTATGAAAACCAACGAAAAATTCCGAAGAGTACCTTCTGATAGGCACCCCCAGCTGGTATTATGCAAAGACAGAAGCGACGTGAACAATGCAGAAGCAGTAGCACTGTGCAACGGGATCAATGACTGCGCACCGCCTAACTCCACCGGAAGCCTGAAAGTGAAAAACACAAATCCTCTAAAGCCTCCCAACACAGTTTAAATTTAATACCAACCACTCACCACAACAATAACAAGTTCATGAATTGAACACAAACGGTGTTTTCTCAAATCATATTGACTATAAATTTAGTAACAAATTCATCTGTTGTCCTAACAATGCTCGAAATTTCAGTAAAATGAAGAACATAAAAAACTAATCATACAACCGAAATTAATAAAATAAAAAACCCGTATGCACAAAGACCCAAAATTCAGTTTTCCAATTGAATTTTTTCAATCAATTGCTAAACAAAATTAAAGTTCCAAAAATAAAAACCGAACCTTGAGAACTTGAGCTTCTGGGCAGCGAGTCGAGGAGCAGAAGCAGGCTTGAGGGAAGTGAGTTCGGTCAGCTTAGAAGCATTGGAGGCGAAAGGTGAAGACGGTGGACGGGACAGAATGGTTTTTGCAGAAGCTGAAGAGAATTGTAGGGTTCGCCTCGCGCAGTTAGCCGCCATGTCTGTTTCCCTCGACTCTTTTCCAAAGCTCAAAGCTTTGATCCTGGACTCCCAGTCAAAGAATTGTTTGTGGGCTGAGTCTGACAACATATATGGACCACATGCCAATTGGCCCAATATTTTAAAGCCTGAGTGGCTGAGCCCATGGGCTTCTTATTAACTTAAATAATTGGCACAAAACTGGATCCTGAAATTCAATATATCTTTCCATTGTTAATTAGTTATACTAGCGTCTTCGCACCCGTTCACGCCCTTTCATATGTAATGTTAAGCCACAAATACCTAATAAACATTTTTTTTTCATTAGAAAAGGGAGTAGTGGTGACTTTAGTAGTTCACTCTTCTAGAAGCTAGGAGGACTCACATAAACGTATCGTTTTTGTCATGAATACTGTGTATCATGTGGTTTGCCACAAATATTTAGTTGGGCCACTAACGTGTATTACTTGTAAGTACTTAATTAAGTTCGTTGTTAATGTAAAATAGGGGAATTTGGGCTTAACTTCCAAGTAAACCCTAAGCCTGTAATATTCTCAAATTAGCTATTGCAGGCCGAAGAGGGTTCGCTAGGTTGGTAAGGTCCAGCTTTGTGTGTCACCTCACCATGGTTCAAAACTTCAAGTCATGCCGTTAGTTCTCGTTTGCGCGCAATCTGTAAATTTCTATGTAAATTCATACTGGTGGCAAATGACAGCTAGATGCCACGCATAAGTTCTTCCGGCAATGCCGTTGGTGGTGAAAGTAACCAATCTCTCCCTAAGCTTTTTTTTACCAAAAAAAATAGCTATTGCAGTATGCCTCATGGCGCACAAATTTGAATACCCTATCGTAAATTATCACAGTTTAAAGTTTAAATCTCGTCTTGTCAAAAAAGTTATCTCATTGTTGAAAGTTTGGAACTATAAACAGTAAACCATTCATTTGGTAAACACCATGTTAATTGTTATAGCCAAAATACTTGAATAAAAGCATGCATTTGATCAAGGTAGGTCATTTTCATCTATGGTGATGTTATTGGCCAAACCCTTCCAATTCGAACTTGATTGTACATTAAGCACTATGCTTAACGTTAATGATATCCTCATTTTGAAACACGTAGCTGTTTTAATCTGAAAAGCATGTCATCATGAAAAAAAAGAAATAAATTAATGTTAAACTGTGAGATGATAGAGAATTCATGAAAAATCCTATTTTTAAGAGAATCTCATTGACACTTCTCTAACAACTAAATATTTGAATAATTTTAAGCTTTTAAACATTGTTTATAATTAATTTTATATCCTCATCTACTCATCTGGAAATTGCAATGCCTCTTGGATAAGGATACACCATGATTTCATTTGCTTTTGCAAATAGAAGCTAATCCTAATTGAATTATATTAGTGTTGTTAAGTATACATACAATCATAAATTTGTTGACCACCCTTTTACCCATTTGATCAACAATCGAATTAACATATATACTTGGAGTTGGGAAAAACATACCATTTTAGGATTGTCTTTTGACTGTGAGCAAGTAAAATATCGGCTACAAAAATCTCTCTTTCTTTTAAAAAAATAGAATATCGTTGTATTTAAAAGAAAAACAAATATTATGTTTTGCGAGGATAGAATTTTAGCATAAGAGCTTAAAGATATTTTGCCAATCCATCTATTGTCACTAAATATGTTCACAATTTATATTTTGTTTTGTAGCAAGCTATTTACATGCTAAGTCTCATGAGCGAAAAAATTCTATTAAAGAAAATTGTTGTAATAAAAATGATTAGAAGCCATAGATGAACGTTTTACTTAATTTAAGATGTTGTCTAGACATTCAGTCTCAAGAATTTTTTTTCATAAAGGGGAATAGTGAGAATATATGACATAGAGGGATAAAAATTTAGTATAAAAGCTTAAAATATATCGAACCTCTGCATCTTTAGCAATTGATTTGTAATTATTTAAAGCCAACAAGGCTCTATGCTTTGCAAGAGTCAGAACGTCTATCGTACGCAATTTACTCTTGATTCGCATTCTGATATATTCTTGAGCTAGGGTTTGCAGCGTCAGCTGCTTTGCCTTCCAGACTAGAACAATATTTTATCGAAATTGAAATTAGGAGTAATTAGGTTTTCATCCTTATTTTTACTACTCTATTGATTAAAACCTTATTACTTTTCAATTTTTGATCAAGGTCCTTTGTATTAATAATATCATTAATTATTTCAATAATAAAATATTTTTTATTTATAAATATATTCATTTAATATTAAAAATGTTACAATTAGTATATTTATATTTATGGCTAAATTTTTTATCATATATTTTTATTTTTAGTTTGTACCCATTTTTAATTTGCAACCCTTTTTTAATTTGTACCAATTTTTCTTTCAATTTTAATTTGTACCCATATATTAATTTCTTTTTGTGCCCATATTTTTTAAAGTTTTATTTGTATTGTACCCATATTTTTTAATTTATTTGTACCCATTTTTATTTTTGCTAAATGTACCCATTTTGAAGAATGTACCCATGTTTTGATACAATAATTTTTTGGTTATTTTTTATGAATGTACCCATGTTTACACACACACACACAATAGTATATTTATATTTTAATATTTTTAATCCCACAAATTATGTTTTTTATTTAAAATCTCATTAATATAAACAACTATAAATTTTAATTTTTAATTTAAAAAATATAGTAACGTACATAGAAATAAATTATCAATTAATTTTAGGGACTTGGATCAAAAATTGAAAACCAACAAAGTTTCAGTCAAAGATTGTTCATAACTAGGGACCGCATCCAAAGTCTCCCTTGAAATTAATATATGTAAAGCCAGTCATCACAATTGGATACCAGAGAGAGAGTTATTTTGTGGGGGGGGAGGGGGGGTGAGCTAGTTGCATTTAATCCGCTCCGGGTCCTGAGAATCTACTGAGACTGACCCAACAACTCAAAAGCCATAAAAGCAGTTTTCACCCTGCAACAACTTCTCTCACACTTCAAAGCACTGTTGCAGCACCCTAGCAGCAACGTGATCTTTACCCATCACCATCCTGCAGCATTTTGCGTTTACGCAACAAAAAAATTATTTCTGTGAGTTTTGAGGAAAGACGTCTGCAACTACAAATTACACAGTTCCGATCATTGAAACACAATGTAGAATAGATCTTACAAGAGTGTACGTATATTGTAAGTGAAAAAGAGGGAAAAAGGGAAGATAATAGGGATTTTTCGGTATATGATAAATAATCAAAATACGATTAAAAAATCACAAAGAAATACTCTGCAGTACTATAAAATTTTCCGAAAATAAATTTTCTTCACCATGTGTGTTGGAAATTTATGACAGGCAGAGAGTGGTTGGTCTGATATCATGGCCAAAAACTGGGCATTGGTTTTATGATATGGTGGGAAAGGAAATGCAGAGCTTCCTCCCTAAACCTAAAGGACTCTTGCTTCATATCATAGCTACCAAATGTATGGCAAGTAGTGATGGTCTTGGTTTGTCTTTGTCTGTGGTCCACCTATATACTAGCACCAGCAGCTACGTAGTTGAGAAAATCCCATCCTCCTCCTTTAAAGCTCCTATATGTATAAACCCTAATCGATGGAACCCAAGAACCGCACTTTTTGTGCATGCATGGAAACTGAAAAGCACATCGGCCGGGTAGTTATCAATTTTCTTGAAAAATTAAATTTGTAAATTAAATGATGTGTCACCAATAAAAATGAATGCGTTTATCAACGTTTAAGTAATAAACCAATTATCAACTTTCATATCTTTTAGTTTCGAAAACTTTGTCTACAAATTTAATCTCGTTAGCATATTACCCGAGAATTGCAATCTAAACAGATGCTTTGACAAGTCTAGATGATTTTTCTTATTTTTTTAAACGCTTAAAAATTAATTAAGGTAGTGATTAGCCGACTAACGCCTAGACAACATTAGACGAAAACTTTTAGAACACCATCCGCAAAAACGTTCATGAATTTTAATTTCTATAATACAGTTAACTGTGCATGGATTTGAAAGATATATTCATACATTATCGACAATGATGATACGTTGTCAATAACATCGACAATGATGATATCCAATTCAAGCCAAATGACTGATTTGACATGTTTGAAAATGAATAGCCATTTATGATTCAAACTTCAGGATCCAAAGTTATGATTCAAACTTCAGGATCCAAAGTGAATTATGGATGTGATATTTTCGTCTTGGATCTTTTGTAAAAAATAGGACGCGTTTAGAAAGTTTTAAATTATATTTTATAAATTATATAAAGTTATTATTGATAATTGAATTATTAAATAGTAATTAATGTGTTTATTTTTTATTAATAATACATTACATTGTTTGTAAATTTAGTCTAAAAACTTTGGATGCATTTCAATTGATAATTAAATTATTATTTAACATTAATTAATATGCTTAGTTAATGTCACATCATGCTATTTACAAATTTAATATGTGACGTTAATCTAACTAACATTATCATATTGTCCACTTCTAAATTCTAATTGATCTTGAAACTTGATAAAGTATATCTGCCACACTTTCGCTTTCTATCATATGAAGAGTTGTTGCGCATCAACGTCAACATTACACATTTAACGATTTTTCTAACCTAATTTCAAATGGGTAATGATTCAATATTTATATAAAATTAAAGGCCTTCATCCTAAATATATAGCAGTCAATATTAAACGGCATACTTTTTTTTAGGAATTTTTAACAAAAAACTCATGGTATTTTTCACTTTAGCGAAAAATCACATTTTTACACTAAAAAGTCAATCTTGGTAGTATTCACTTTATCATTTATTTTGTCTTTATCATTAAAACTTAACTATTTGAAAATATATCAGTGATATATTTTTGTTCTAGATTTAATCGGTGATATATTTTTATTAATTAGGTATAACTCAATAATAAATGCTACATGAACTTTAAGGCATTATCAATAGTCAAAATTTTACCCTTCTCTCCTTCTTTCTCAATTTTTTCAAAAAAATTGTGACTACACGCTGCCCAACCTTTCTCCTCCAGCCCACAACCAACCGTTAAGCAGATTTGCGAAATATGCAATCAAGACGTCCACGTGTGCTCCGCCTTCCCCCGCCAAGACACCACATCAATCTCTCTCAACCTGCTTCCACTCCCAATCCAACAACTTGTTCTTGGTGGGACTCTTTGATGACGCCACACCACCACCACCACCTGCAAGAGAAAAAAACTCGAAATCAAATCCAAACAGCTCTAATTTCAATACATACGCCTCACTGCCGCCATCTTTCACCTGCAAGGCGTAGTGACGAGGAACTGTGGGGATGAATTTGGGGTTGAATTTTATGGTTTTGATGTTTTCTTTTTTTGGGTTTGAAATCTTTTTGCATTTTGATTAATTTGATGGGTTCTATCTCCTTTTGTTCTATGATATGAAATTTATAGTTTTTTTTTAAGAAGTAATTTTAAGGGTTGAGAGAGACTCCATGAAATGTGGAAAAGATTTCAGCAAAAATAAGAGAACCAAGAAACGAATACTGCAATGCAGCGTCTAAGTATAAATGTAAAAACATAACCAAGAAAACTGCATTGCAGTGTCTAAATCAAAACGTAAAAAAGAAAAAAAAAAATAAAACTAGGAAACGGACAATACGTTGTAGCGTCTGAATCAAAATGTAAAAAAAAAAAAAAAAACAAAAAACCAAGGAATAGGCACTGCATTGTAGTTTCTAAATCAAAATGTAATACAAGAAAAACAAGACATGGAAATGAACACTGCATTGTAGTGTCTGAATCTAAACGTAAAAATAAATGGTCGCTCGAAGAATGAAGGATAGAAGGAGTGTGAGTGATGGAAAAAAAGGGAACTAGGAAATGGACACTGCCATGCAGTGTCTAAGAAATGAGGTGTTAGTTGAAGTGGGTGCCAGATGTAATGACAGATTCTGTAATTTTTGTTTATTTTATATGCATTTAAGTGTCATAATACATGATTGACCTATTTGTAATTAACATAAATATTGTTGATCTATTATCACTATGGTAACTTTGTATTGATTTTATACAAAATCGATAATTTAGCCTAATAAAGTTAGAAACTTGCGTTGCATGCTTTTCCTATTAATTTATATATGCAAAACTAATTATATAATAGGAAAACTAATGAAAAGAGCTTGAAAACTTTGAGTTTTAACGATAAGAACAAAATAAATGGTAAAGTGAATAGTACCAAGATTGACTTTTTAGTGTAAAAATGTGATTTTTCGTTAAAGTAAACAGTACTGTGAGTTTTTCGTTAGAGTTCCCATTATATAATAATATCATATTTTTTTACGAATAATGTCAAATTAATTAATCATACAATGTACATATAAAACAAAATATGAAATAAATTTCCCAAAAAGGTTAAAAACAAACATTAAAAAAATAGATACATACGTATTACGCACACTTAGTTGTGTTTTGTATGCAGCCTTCCCAAGTTTTCTATACATCCTTGCTCATCCAGTAATATTGTTGGGGGTTAAATTGTGAAGGATTTTTATTCAAAATGGTTAATGAAATTTGCATAATTTTCAATCGGTTTTTGAATTTTTTTTCTAGTACATCATTTTGGTTATTCAGTGTAAAATCTATTAATATCCTCGTTAAATTATCACTTGAAGAATGACATACGTGATCACCTTTTAAGGGTATTTTTGTCAAAACAACTCTTACTGATAAACTTTTCACAAATAACTAAAATAATTTACAAAACACAAATTTAAAGACCACTTCTATTAATTTTCAGGGTCAGAGACAAAAATAAGGATTGGCGTGACCCTTATGGACTCTTCCGGATAAACAAAAGAAAGGACGGTGCCTCCAACAACAGCTGTCCTTCATGGGTCATAAGCCCTTCTCATTCCCAGAATTTGCAACATAGCAGAAACCGTGTGGCCCTTTGGACCACCTCATCTTTTACCCACACGGCCGAATTGGCCTCCGCCTTTCGTTATATATATATATTCGTACGCCTAACACATTTTGCACGCCAATGGCTAGCACTGCATTGCCACTTCATTTTCAAACCCATCGCATTTTAGCCATCTGCACTTTAAATTAAATATTTCGTAATTACTTGCAATAAGACGAGTAGCTACGATCTCTGGCATTTTTCTCTACACTCCCACTTAATTATACGCATTCTTTTTTGCTCCTGAAGTCTGAAAATATGAGTTTGAATCTCTCCCTTAGTATCACTTCTATAACAAAATTGCAATTTCATTTTATTTTTTCAACTGGAATTTATTAATATTCAACCAAATTATTAGAAAAAATTAATATAAAGTTAAAAACAATAATGCAATAATAAAAAATTAGTAATAATATATAGATTAAACTCATTGCTCCATTAATTTGGCTTCCAATTATTGGGGAAGCAACACACAAACATTTATCAAGGATCATATATCATAATTAAGACATGTTCCAAATGTGAAAACAAAGAAAAAAAAGGAATAAAAACTCGAGGTCGAGCCATGGGGCTAACCTTTCTTAGCCACAGGTTCGAACCCAAATTAACCAAACGGGCAAACCCTCCACGTCATCATCAGTCAGCAATAGTCCAAGTCATATCATTCTGGAAGATCCAGTGGCAGACTTCGATCCGACCGGGACCCGAGCCCAATGCCAAAAAAGACCCATGAGTCGGACTCCAGGCAGACGTGTCCAAGTGACAGATGGCAACACCGTGGTTGATCTTGGCCTTCGAAACCGGGTCCAGAAGATCCGCTTCGTATACCCGAACTTTTGGAACAGAGTGACAGTAGTAGAGTAGGTAAGGGAACAAGCTCTGGTGGCACGACACCGACTGCGTGACTTTCCCGCCGTTGATTCCCTTCACCGATCCGACCATCACGTCGTGCTTCGCCCCGTTGACGTTCTCGGTGCTCCGGACGACGACGTTTCGGCCCAGGATGGTGGTGGCGAAGTCGATCATGTCCTCCGCGGACCCGACGCAGCGCTTCGTCTCGCCGGCGCTGGGCGCGCGCTCGCATTCCTGCAGGGCGTCGACGATGATCTTCTCCATCGACGAGTTATCCGCCGCGTGGAAGATTTGCTTGAGGGTGGCAATTTTGGAAGTGGCAAATGGTAATTTGGAGAGAATTGTCCGGGGCAGAAATGACCTTTTGGGCATTTTATCTTGAATGTCGGGCATTGGCATCACGACTCCTTTCTTGAGCATCGACTCCCGGAAGAATTTGCCCGGCTCCACCCATTTTTTCACCAAACTGCCACTAGCCGCCGCCGCTTTTACGGAGCCGGCGCCGGCCTTGGTGTAGCTTTTGAAACTTACGGTCTCCTTCTTGGCGTAGTCCTTGAAAGTCGTGTTCACGCCGTAGATCTTGAACCCGATATCCTGCCCCTTCGCGCCCTTCCCGTACCCGGTGAACTTATCCGACCCGATATTGAACGACTTGCCGTAACTCGTGAAATCCATCTTCTCGCCGTTGGAGTTCTTGGCGTACGACTGAAACGAGTCGTCGCCGACATTGGCTCTTTCTCTGTAGCTGGTGAATGTCTCGACTCCGGCATTGCCTCCGTCGCCGTAGCTCTGGAAATTGTTCTTTGGATTGTTCTGGTCGTTTCCGTAATTACTGAACTTGTCATTTGCTCCGTTCCCGGATTGGCCGTAACTTGTGAACCCGGACCCGACGACATTGGCGTTAGATCCGTAGCCCGTGAACTCGTTCGGGGCCCCATTGCCGTTTTTGGAGTAGCCAGTGAACGATTGGTCGCCAGCGTTGGCGTTCTCACTGTAACCCGTGAATCCGTGGGACCGCCCGTTTGAATCGTCCGAGTACGAGTTAAATCCGAGGTGGGGAACGTTCACCGAGTCGGCGTACTTCTTGAAATCGCCGGCGCCGCCGGTGGCTCCGGCGGCGTAGCCGTTGAAGCTCTGGTCCACCACGTTCCCGTCGTTGGCATAGCTGGTGAACTGGTCCTTGTGGTTGACCGAGTCGCGGCTGTACCGCCGGAACGAGTCGACAGGGATGTTATTGCCGAGCGAGTAGTTTTTGAACGAGTCGACTCCGGCAAGCCGATCGGTGCCGTAATTGGTGAAGTTTTTGTCTGCGTAGATCGCGAAATTCGCGTCCTTGTCGTGCTTTTCTAGGCTCTGTGCCAAATCGGGGAAGCAGAGAAGATTGGCTGCGGAGCAGAACTCAGGCAGCCGAGTCGAGAGGCCGTTCTGAGCCGCTAGCTTCGCGAAAGCAGCCGAGTCCACCGTGTTCAATGGCGAGGCCTTCGAGAGCAAAAACGATGGCTTCTCCGCATCGTTCCGGACCTCTTTGTTCCAGTAACGAACCAGATAGGCCTTTGGCGAAAATGGGTTTTCGGCTGCGCCGGAGCTGCCACCGGCGGCGGCGACAGCAACCTGCATTGTGTCATAACAATGGCAAATCGGTCGGAACAAGTAAAATTAAAGTAGCCAGAAACAATGCGGTACAAAAATTAATCAATAGTATGAATTAATTCATAAACGGTACGAAATAAATAAAAAAATTGGATTACTGTTATCTGGGTAGAGAAATTTAGATGGCTTACATTGAGAGACGAGAAGAAGATAAAGAACAGAGAGAAGGGAGTCACAAGGCAGATTTGTGTGTGCTGCCGCATTTTTGTTTTTCTTTATTTTTTATTTTTATTTATTGGGTGCGGGGATGATTTAAGTGAGAGAGAGGGAGGGTTGAGAATTTTGGTGGATTTGTTGGGTTCTAAGCAGGTATATATATTGGTGTCGAAGAAAGAGGAGGGAATGAGTCAGTGAGTGAGAGAGTATGTGGGTTTGGAGAGTTTTTCAATATGGCTTAAATATGATACGGTACGTCATATATTATTATATAAGTATAATGAAATGTTTATTCATTTATATGGGTTTGGAGAGTTTTTTAATATGGCTTAAATACGATACGATACGTCATATATTATTGTATAAGTATAATGAAATGTTTCTTCATTTATATAATAATATATGTCGTAGTGCATATATTATGAGCACGTTGAAAATCTATTGTGTGTTTAGACTTTTGATGTCTCTCTCTCTCTCACTCTCTCTTGTGGAGGTTTCATGTTCTAATGTATTTTGATGAGTTTGATGCTTAATTATAACGGTGTGACCTTGTTGCTACACTTCACGTGATTTGCTAGAACAAGAAAACCAAATATCCAAGTGAATCAAGATCAGTAATTTACGCGTTGATTTTTATTAAATTGTTCGATTTGCCGCAATGTAGAAAAAACAATTGATATTCAATTTAAGATGAACACCACAAAATTATAAAATTTAGTACCTAAAAATCAAAATGAAGCAAATTAATTAGAAAATCTTATGAAAGAAAAAGATTAGGGCAACTTTAATTTCCCAATTAAGAGAAATCTAGCTGTAATCAATAAAAATCCACTCTAATTAGATTTGAATCAAAGGACAGTCAATACGCAGTCTAGAATTTTGTCTTTAAATAACAAATAAACATGTACAACGGCAACGCGTCAACAATATTAAAATGTTTATTCAAAAGAATCACAAAAGTGTTTGTCTAAAACTAAAAATACAATAGATACGACAATACAGAATTTGACCCCCACTTCTGAAACCAAAAATATAATAATTCAGTAAGTCATGGATTGCTCGTCTTGTATTTTATAATTTTTTTTTACTTTTTTATTTTTTTTAATTTGGGTCATGAAAACAACCATTAAGTAAGGGAAGAGGTAAGGTTGCGTACAACAGACATTCTCATTTCGATCCTTGCAAAACGGAGGGTGAGTCTTTGGGTAATAGAAAAATTGCTCATTTATGACTAACAGGTCACGGTTCAAGTCGTGGATGCATCCTATTTACAAAGTAATGATAAGGTTGCGTACGATAAACGTTCCTTCATTGAGTCTCGCAAAGATAGAATCCTTGTTAGCTTGGAGTTGCCCTAATACGTCTCAATTCAAATTTTCTTATTTTTCGTAGTTTGTATAGTAATAATACAAGAAAGAAATTTAATCTTAATTAAGAGAGCGACTCGTACAATACAAATATAGAGTCAATATTACGACAATATAAATGAGTTTTGTTTTGCCTAACATTACAACATTAACTGAAAACACAATAACATTAAACAATATACTCGTATCATGTAAATCTTTTTAATTAAGTGAACTAACCGACATCAGAAAACGCCACGTCAATCAGTCCACGAGTTCAAGGCCGCAAACTGAGTTCTGACTCTTTAGCAAAGGAGAACAAAGAGTGAGTGCACTGATGTTGTGGCAACCCTTAAAACAGTGTAGATCACAGGTGGCAAAGTGGGATTGGCGGGGGGTCGCTGTTAAGACAGATTTTTGACGCGTTTAGCCGCTTAAGTTTTTGTTCTCTAATCCGGAATCTTTTCGTGATCCCTCTTTTTCCCAACGGGAAGGCATGCATTATTAGAATTGATTCAACACAAGCTGCATTATATCATGGACAGTGCCAAAGCTCGTGAGCTTTGGCAGGTTTTGTAGTTTCAGCGAGAGTGATGGGGTTGTTTTCGGAATTGTCGAAGAGATTTCTCCAACTTGTTCGCTTGCTATATCACATGATTGCGTGAATTACCACTTGAAAATGTGTGTGGATCGATTACGATCGGGGATGATTGGACTAATTTGTCAACTAGTCTTAGCTATAACGAGGTTTAACCATTGTTCTAAAAATCAGTAGATGTTAGTCGGACGTCTGGGAGGAGCTTAGGCGAGATCTAAGCGGTTCTTTATTTTATTTGAATCTATTATATAACATATAATATATAAAAATATCGCTAAATTTTGTTTAGTATTTTGGTGAGTTTGATTGTATGAGATGAAAATTTAAGTGATTACGAGTCCGTAGTACTTTAAAGGATATTTGTCAAAACTTGTATGAATTTATAGTGAATTTTAGGAGAAATAACAGTATCAAACACATGATCTTAAAAACATTGGCAAAGTGGGTCACATAGAAGGTAAGCAAGGGCGCCAAACTTTCAGTCCATGTTAACTAGCAAACTAGGTGACGCAACTTAATTGGACAATAGTTACAAAAACCAAAAAAAGATTTGGTGAAAGTTGAGAGGTCACATGGGTTGGGAATGAGAGAGAGATACTCTTTGTTCTTCTTCCTTGATCTCTTCTTCTTGGTTGGACCAAAGTGTGCAAAAACTGTAGTTGTCCATTCATTCTTTCTCAAGTTTGAAAAGCAGAAAAAAAAAGATTTCGAATTATAAAATAATCAAATTAAATCGCCTAAGACGCCTAATCACCTGCCTAGAGCCGCCTCAATGCCTGCCTAATCCCTTTCCGATTTTTCTCTCGATTATGGCTCAGTCTCGGTGGCTGGCCACCACCTAGCACTTAGGCTTTCGACTAGGCCAATTTTTAGAACATTGCAATTAACTTACCACGAGTCTTATTGAAACTTAACAAGTCATTTGATAATCATTTTGTTTTTACTTTTAACTTAACAAAACATGTTAGACAACTGCTAACCTCGAAACTTAAGTTCTCAGAGAATAATCCACCAATGTATATATGACGCACATCATATTTATTTGTTTTGAGGACATCATATTTATTTGTTTTGAGGAAAAAGAGACAAACATATAAGTGTAATCTCACAAAAAAAGGGACACGTAAGTGAGGAACTTGGAGTAAACTCATAATCGCTTGCGGATCAATATCTCAAATCATTAGTTTGTAAACTTGACTAATCCTAATTAATATTCGGCATGTGTTTTCAATAATGTACGTGATCACCAAATCATATGATTGTGTCGCTTTATGTATAGTTAATTATCATGCATTTTCCGCACGCTTCATAATTAATTAAAATTATTCGTATTTCATGAGCAAAACACAGACATGAAGAATCAGACATGGGCAAGGACACAGGCTTTCCAATTTATGTTGTGTGAAACAATGAAGAATTTTCTCTGATCTTGACCTGGTACTAGGATTTTTGACAAATGAGACTGCATCAGAATATATAGGGACCCATTAATAAATTTAAAGGTTCTTTAAAGATAAGTCCTTGTACCTTTTAATTGTTATAGATCGAACATGCGTGACAAAATTGTGTTGTCGAATGATGTCATGTTATATATATTTTCTGAAGAAAGTTGAGACTCCATTATAAAATTAATTAGCAATATGGAGAGTAGTTTAACTTCTTATAAACTCTTGTAAGGGCTCTCCTCCCATCAATGTGGGATTTTTTGTCAATACGCATTCTTACGTGTAACGGACCCCCCCCATTAATGTGTGATTATTTCTCAACATGTCTTTTCACGTGTGACGGATTTTCAAGCTAATATGTGGATAACACAAACAAAGTGACATGAAGCACGTATGGACGTTGGGCTTCACTTGTGGGCCAACCTACTCTGAAACCACGAAGAAAGTTTAGATTCCAATATAAAATTAATTGGCAATATGGAGAGTAGCCAAACTTTTTATAAGTCTTGCAAAATCTCTCTTCCCATCAATGTATGACTCATTCTCGACACTACAAAAATCTTGTGCTTTCATAATCTTATGTCAAATCAATTTTGGTGCTATCTAGCTACATCTATAATATTGAAAAGCCCCAAAAAATATGAAGAAAAAAAAAACAAAAAATATTACATAAAAAAAACATATTAATATAAAGAAAGAGTAGAAAATGCTAGCTTCTCCAAAAGTATGTGCGGAATGGAGCTACGATGCTATAGAGTGCTTTTGTATACTTACATATAAAAAGCAAGGACTGAATGATAGTTTGCATGATTAACATTTGTAGTACTATTCGATTGTATGAACATGGTATGTTTGGCTTTAGAATGGTATAGGTTGCATGCACCCATCATCCACATGAAAATGCAATGCATTCCTACTCTACTTTTTTGAACGAGGCTTGAGTTCAAATCTCAGGAAGAACATGCACTAAAAAAAATATCGTACTTGTGATCATGCAATCAGCGGCGAAGCCACAGCAGCGCAAGGAGGTGTGGCCGCACCTCTGGTCGTCGAAAATCCCCATAAAAAGGGAGAAATCCGCTCTTTTGAACCTGCACAGAAGGTATTTAAGGATTGTCTTTGAACTTACCTCATTTTATTTAGTGTGTTTTATTTTTAATAAAATTAGTTGCTTATAAAAAAGTATATGTAAATTTAGACTGGCGGAAAGAGGAAGATATAGACTTGTAGAGAACATAATCTTTAGGAATGTTTTAACTTTTCACTAAACATATATCTTTAGGAAGATATACAGACTACTCTTACTATATAGTTGTACCATCATTTATATCACATCTCTAATAGAGATGAGACTTACATGTGTCGGATGATTCTACCTCTATTAGAGAGATTGTATAAATGATGATACAAATACATGGTAAGTGTAGCATCACTTAACCTAAAAAAGAAAGTATTACATTCTTTTTCTTTTGGTTAAAGAAAAATTTACTTTTTTTTAGTATGACTTTAATTTGTAAATGCATATGGATTAATCTATAAAGCATACATTAATCAGCTCATACAATGCGACGTGCTTAAAACATACGATTTGCTTATTTATCTTTCTTTCAAAGTCAATTTATAAATCATGATCTGTAGACTGATTCTGGTTGTTCATACTTAGTAAATTAATAAACTAAGAATTTACATAGGTCACTCATAAGTGCGTAACACGACTAATTCTAGCGCTCCTATAGTTCAAATTCTTTAAACCCATCAATGCTTTTCGTGGTTTCTGTCTTGCAGCATACTGCAACGAAGTTCATCAATAGCCAGTAGATGCATGTGGTGATCACTTGTTTTGGTGCCTACAGAACACAATAGGGTTTCGAAATCTGATTTCAGTCCATCCGGAAATAGAAATGGGCCAACTTTAATCCATGTGACTTGTATTGTATCTAATTCTTCTGCCCCATACGACTTTTCATACATAACCCCATCTGGTTTCTAATTATTTATGGCCAGATTCCACCTGAAATTGTTATTTTTCTTTTTTTATTCCGCCAAAATTAGTTACCTATTTGATCAAAGTCTCTGTCGGTGTTTGATTCGAGAGATGTAGAGAAATACATATATAAATATTAATTGCTTCCCGTTCCCACATTACGATTACAGTATCCTTTGCTTCTGCATTTCTCTCCCCTAAAAATAATGGTATATGATATCTGTCCTACGTCATGAATCAATATCTCGAATCGCTGAGGGTCTTTCTTTCTATGAGTAGAGTTTTGATCTTTTATGTCTATATATCTTCCTCGTGACGAAAAGATAAACCACAATATTCTTGCATTTATCTCTCTATGTTATAAATAGCTAGTAGGAAAATGAGAAAAAGGGAGAACAACCCTTAATATACCTGCGTTCACATTGTCTAATATTACAGAAGAACGTATACTGAATACGACTTTTTAAATATAAAGTAGGGTTTGGGGCAGATTCCATGTTCTGTTCAAACCCCAGATAAGCATGCATTACTTTTTATTTACTTTTTTAAGCAAAAACAATAGAAAGACAGAAAAACCCTAGTTCTTTAGAACCTACCGTCAATCATGATCCACATGTCATGCCCATGGATCAGACAGACATTCGAGTGAAAGTGATATCATTTTTAATTGACCTTGCTCCCGCAGTTAAGTGATATATAATCCTATAAAATAAAACTGCCGACCAAGTACAGAAACAAATTTCTAATTTTCACACTGTGGCTGACAGTTATAGATAGTTCCAGAGAAAAGTAATTAATTCTTGACGATTATTTTTGTCTATAAACTTTTCATATTTGATCAATTGTTAAGTAGGGATGCGGAGAGCAGCTTCATGAATAGAAATTTGGATCTCGAATCCAAAGTCTTGGCCCAATCATCATGTGCTCTCACATGGACAGCATTTTCAGCAGAGGAAACAAGTCATGGAAATGGGATTTGAAGTCAAAGTGGCAGTCATTTCAAGTAAGATATATACTACCCAACGACTTCAGTACCTGCTCTGCGCCCACATGTATAATCATATTATTTTTAAGGAGAGTGTCTCTGAAAGTTGCTCTTCTCTTTTTCTGCAAATTCAAGCTATACTGAAAAAGACGTTACTTTAAACGATGCCGTCTCGAGGCTTGACTGAAAACAAAAGCTTATGCCCATTTCAAAGGACGGTTTATGCATCCAAAGCCAAGCTTTTGTTCAGCCACTAATTAACAGATTGACCAAAGCAATTGTCAAAAAACTGACATCATGATGGCATCATATCTAAGACTACAGTACGAAAAGTTTGATTACGTGGTTAGTTAGAAACTCTCATAAAAATTGAAACGTTACGTACTGATCTTAAACTGGTAATTTGGGTTAGAAGAATGTGAGAAAATGGTGGCCAGAGTATTGTATATACGAGAGGAACGTTGCATGCATCACCTTATATATTTTGCCTCACACTATAGGCCACAAATGTTTTGACATCCAAAATTTGTCACCTACCCTAAAATGTGAGGAATATAAACTTGTTTAAGTAAAGTACAGTGAATGATTTATTTCTTTGTGAGTTAGTAATAAGTATTAGCGTGATCAAGCTGCCTTACTATAAAAAAATTTCTTACTCATGGCATGTATGGACCCTTTATCTCTCTCTCTTCATGATCTGATTCCACTAGTACAGTGATCTCAGAAATGAAGCAACCTTTTTCTGCTCATAAAGAAAGCAATTTGACAACTGATCTCTATACGGCATGTTTACAAGCACAAAGAGAACGAGGGTCGGAGAAAACTCGCATCAAATTGCCAAAAATACCAATTAAAACCTAAATTTGATAGTTTAATGCAATATATAGAGATAGAGATACGGTAGCTATCTTTTACTTTTTGTGCGTTCCAACAAGTATATTTTGATATTTATATAGTGTGAAGTGTTGATTTAGTGACTGAACTATAATCTCAGTGAAAATTAGATTCCTATAAAAATTGCTAATTTCATCATACTATTATATTCAAAGCTAGTTTATCCAATTTTTCGTCGACTTAAGTCACTTCACACACTTTAAAGTATAATACCGTTATTTTCTCACCTATAAGCTCTTAACATTTCATATAGGTTGCAAATCTAACGTCTAATTTACTCTCCAAAGTTAACTCCATACATTATTTCTTTATGTAAAATTACGAATCTACCCAATGTGTATCACATGCAAGTAACGTGACTTAAATTGACAAAAAGTTGAATATAATAGCTTTATTGAATCTGCCACTCAATACTATGGTATGTGTTATTCTTCTTCACTTAGAAGTGAAAGGTCTTAGGTTTGAATCTTGTGGATGACGAATTCGATACCAAATTAGGCTGACTATTGTCTGGCTTTGCTGAACTTCCCCTCCCCTTTGTATAAAAATATTATGTACTAAAAAAAGTAGCTTTGAATCTAATATTAGAGATGTAATTGGCAGATTTTTATAATTCAATGACTGATTTTTGTGAAAAAAAATAGTTTGGAGAACTAATTTTCACTCAGGTGAACATAGAATGAAAATTACGAAATGAGGTCTGAATGGATATATTATGGTTATGAAAAAGTAAGATATTAGGTTTGCTTAATATATAGGAATTATGAAGATTTGTTTTTGCATGAACTTAATTAACTACCTTAGGGTTTGCTAAAGACCAGACGAGCTCCTGAGAGAGTGGCTTTTTAATTTCTTCACTAAGAATGATGAATTTAAGAAAGCTGTGCGACTTCAAAATGCCAAATGATCCGTTGAGAGATTAAAAAATCAAGCCCACCTATAACTTTGGTCTAAAGAGAAGAGAAATAGAATATATAAACATGGGCGCACTACCACTCTCTCTCTCTCTTTCTCTCTGCGCCAGACAATAATCAATTAGCACATACCCAGTAAGGCAATGACTTTATATTCGATCCAAAAGCACTCAGTGCAAGTCCAAAATTGAAAGAAATAATAGAAAATCGATCCCAAAGAAGTTAGGTAAGCTTAATCAAGCGGAAAAGAAAATGTCTGTTATTCATGAGAAGGGTCATATGTAATATATTATGTTTGTCAAATAATTATAAATCAAAACTGTAAATTGTGATCGGCAATGTCCTCCTGGTGCACTTAACAAGACCACAATCGAATTCAAGAACGAGAACTACAAAGACCAAGGGTAAGAACTAGACAACAATGGACAAATCTCCAAAGATCATTGCATATCAAACAGATATTGATCAAAACTCACCCCCTAAATCTTCCAAAAACTCACACATATATTTGCATGCGTGACGTCAGTCAATCGTAATGCCATGCACACACACTCATTCCGTCATATGGTAGCCCTACTTTTATGGGTCATATGATGTGAGTGGTCCTCTCATTACTAGATGGAATGGAGTTGGAATTGGAATGTGGAATGGAGCCGAAGTTCCACTGAGGCAAAGGCAACCATTTCCGATCAGGAATAGGACATCCCGCAAAAGTGTAGGGCAACCCATTCCCCACTTATTTGTAATCCTCGAATCTTGTTCTATCTTCAAAAACCACTGGCTTCTAGTTGTATTTGTAGGGCAGGTACAACTCCAACTGTCTGCAGAATTATATCAGACTCTGGATAAGATTTTCTCATGGTTTCTTCTATTTGGAACTATTTTATAATTTTGTCATCCAATGGATGGATTTAGAAACTTTAACTAAGTTTATGTTAAGTTAATGATATGTTTAATGATTGATCCACCTGCTTCTGATTGCCTAAATGTTTGGTATAACATTAGTTTAATGCTAATCATGTGATGTGTTGTGACAGTGTGACACATGCCTGGCCTCAACTCAACTGCCTCCCCAAATAAAAAGAATACAATTAAGCATTACCAAAAACGTGATTCACTAAGCACGACGAGAACTTGGTCGAAATTGAAGAAGGAATGAATCGGAGAAGTAAAAAATAAGGGAGCATAGGAAATTGGAATATGATCAACTACTCCCCCTTAATAATTTGCATTACGGATTGTTTGAGTAAGAGTTACATGATTTTTTTTATTTCTCGTGTTTGAAAACATGGCATAATATAGGCTCGGGTTCGATTCCATTTCAAGTAACATGCCATGATTAAACACTAGATAATCAGGAATCTGTAATATGAATTGGTAAACATAGGAGAAGTCGAGAATCAAAATAATTAACATGTGCCAAAAGGTGGGCTGAGATTTCCCTCTGATATACAAAGATTCAATTCAATCCGATGTAACAAAAAATTAAAACGTGACTTAAAATAACATCAGAAGTTGACAACCTGCAAGTGTAAGTTAAATTTCTACATGGTGATATAAGCAATTACAGTTCTAAACAACGAAACCCCACACCATTTAAGGAACATGTTTTCTGCCATGTTTCATTCCTTGTTGGGAATCCAGCATGTTTTATAACTTGTACAGATCATAAGGACTAAACCAATGCTTTTAGAGCTCGTGTTGAGACATGCAAAGAGGACTCTAAAAAGTAGGATTCTCCATGAACTTTCTACCACCTCATGTTTTTAACACAATGTTTTGTAATATTAGCATGATAATTGACGTTAAACTGTGAAGTGTCAAAGTCTATGGAGAGTCTCACTCTTTAGAGAACTTTTTGAGTCTCCTTAGCATTTCTCACGTTTTAAAGAACTTTTACAAATACCAATATCATTAATCCCATATACACGAATTAAAACATACGAAATAATGCAGAAATAACGCAGCAAAACCACAAGTTACAAAAAGTATTAGACATAATGCATAACATTAATCCCATATGTACTTTTCCAAATGTAAATAGATAGTAAAACAGAGAAAGCCAGTTCCCTCATGTTCACAAACTTACAGCCATTGCCATCTAATTGGCAATCCAACCAAAGCTCCATCACGAGTAGCTGCAAACGTAAGAAAAGACTCGGGTAGAACTAGTTTCAAGATTTCTTCTTCCTAAAAGTGAACTTCCGAGAACATTTTGGAGATTAGATGCCCCATATAAGCACAGAACTTTTTTCTTCGGGTTGTTTTTGTTTTTCGGTTAAGACAAGGTAGAGAACCGAACTCCATCCAAACAAGTTACTGTTCAAAAACTTGGACAAGTTCATATTCAACCAGGGAGAGGTTGTTATCTTCCTTAACTGTGAAACTGGCAGGTTCAGCAACTTCGACACGGCCCCACTTGTCCACAGCAAGTCTCATTGATCCTTTAAACATGTCAATCTTGGCATTCCGCAGGGTTATGGTAGAACCTTCTTGCATCAAGTCCACTACACAACACCATCATGACATCAATTAATAACGGGTTATGTATATCACACACAATGCCATGGCAAAATCAAAATGAATATCACACCCAATATTAAGACATCAATTCTGAACGTACACCTAGCAAAGATTTATAGAGGGTTCAAAACTGTTCACACTGGATCACACTTTTGAGAAATATGTGTTGATATTCATAATTTTTAAGATTTTTTCTCAGTTTCCTAGATGTCATTTCTTTCAGCAACCCGGCAGCCACCTTCATGCACTGTTATTTGTTGCTTTATCTTAGGTCTAGATTTCCCTCGCTGGCTCCATTAAAGGAGGTTTCTTGAAGTGAGCTGTGTTAAGGCTTTAAATGAAGTTTTACTCTTGAAATACTTTAGACCTAGAACCCAAAAAGAAGAAGATAAAACTGGCACATTACAATCACAGAGCATAGGTTTTGAAGACACTCACCCGTAATCAGAGATTACAGGAAGGTTGATCATTCAAATCATTCCTTATTATTAAGACAACACAAAGATGAGTATATGATTCATATTTCGAAATATAATTCGACAAAACAAACCATCATCCACAGGGGAGCGTTTAGAATTCCATGATTCCAAACCATTGCTCACCAGTAGGAAACAAGATATGCATGGACAGGCATTATAATATGCAGAAGTCGTAAGCATCATGCCTTATTGACCAAACTCAAAAATTAAGGCACCATCTAATAAGCATATCAAAGGATCAAAGTAAATCATGTACATAATTCTAGCATATTTAGTAAATTGCAATTCAATACCGAAAACCTCAGAAGATGAAGACTTGACAAGCTAAGAGCGGAAGCAAAAAACTATGACATTTAAGCAAAACAATTGCTCACAGAATAGTATCCATGAGCATATCTGTCTACCTCATGTATAAGACTAAGAAGATAAATTGCTCCGGAACAATTCAACCAAAACTATGCCTGTGGTTTGGAACCCAATGTACAGTTAATCCAGCTTACAACTTGTATCCCCATCCCATATTTAAAATATTGTTACCCAGGATCAAAAGCACTATTTTCACAAGATATCATCTTGTTTGACTAATTAAGGGACTCCGGCATTGACCCGCATGTGAATTTATTCAAGTAACACCACTAAACTTCCTAATTCAGCATCAAACATCAGCTGAAAACTGCTAAACTATAAAGAACTAGACTCAAGGTTTAGAAATTAGAACCAAGAATAAACGAAATAACAATATTGAACAGCAACCATCAAGAATATTCAAAAAGGCCGCAAACCCTCGACATGAGGGAAAATTGGAGTAGTCACATTTTAACACACACCAGTTCAACACAAGATGTGTGATTCTGTTTTACACACATACATACCCCCCACACATATATAACTCATGATCTCTAACTCGCCCATGACCACGAAAATCCATGCCTACCAACCACTAGATTCAAATCCAACCTCTGATATTATTTAGTAAAAAAAAAAAAAAAAAAAAAAACCTACTTTACGGGTTTTTATTAGGAGTCACTGGATTTTGATCCAGCAACCGCTGAGCATAGATTTTGTGTTCACCAGTGAGAGTAAAAAGTAAACTTGAAATACACACCTTGATCGTTTCTAGCTGTGAAGATAATCAATCCGGTTTCATCACCAACCAAGCATTCAGCAATTCGCGTTTGGCGTGCTTGACGGTCATCGGCACGACCCTTCTGTAACACCATCTTAGTATTAACAACCTTTACCGTCAGAGTGTGCCCAGAAGTACCTGGGCGGAGCTGGGCAACCTTGGTGAATACTGGTTTCCTCAATCCTGGTTTCGCTTCAGCCATTGCAGCTACCCAAAATCCACACCCACGAAATGCTCAATCACTAAAACTAACACATTCAAGAAACAAAGTTGTACATTACATGTAGAATTGCAAGCCATAACCGTAACATAGAAAAAGAATTATCAAGCTTCGATTTTTATCGCAATATGAAATTCGAAAGGTCAAACATGAAACTAAAAATTAGAATAAAGACCCCTAATTTACTTTAATTATCTGTTTTTCCGAGAAGATGAACAAGATTAATCACAACCAAACAAAAATTACAGAATGCTATCAAATGTTCTTGCAGAAACTAATTGTAAACTGTAAGCTGACAAGATTAATCACAAATTTCCAACGACACCTTCCGATTCACAAAGCAGATCAGAGAAAATTTCTACGTTAAACGACGGATCGGAAAATTAATCGCTCTACAGTGGTCAGAAACGCACTACAATCTAACAAATTCATAAATTTTCCAACAAAAATACAAAAAAAATATCGAAAAACAAACGATTCATCGAAGTATAACATAAGAGAAACACGGATCGTGTAAATTACCTCCGACAACCTACGAATGCGACAGAGAGAAAGAGCGAAAATCTGACTAAATAGAAATCCGCGGTCGCCACAGCTCTCTACGAACTCCGAAGTAAAAAAGGGTTATGCTTTACCCGTACTGAGTTCCTGACCGTCGATCTCCAATCCCATGACAAGATATCCCTGCCGTCCACGTGTTTTAATTTTTTTCCCTCAAGTCGCGTTCCCGTGTCGCGCCTTCCGTACTTTCGCGCTTCGGATTTGGAGCAACGCTATTGGCCGACTGTATATTAAAAATCTGCTCCCGACCACACTTTATCCTGACTCTGTCCCACCCCAGTACGGACATAAAAACAAGTTTAAAAACGTGGCCATACGAAGCGGAAGAGAAAGAGATAAGCTGTTTAAGGTTGAGGTCGGAAACAACCATGTTAACCACCACCGCCGCTCTCACCTCCACTGCTTCTCAACTCACATCCCCAAACCAAATTTCTCCCAGATTTTCCTTCACTTTCCGGGAAAATAACAACAGAATCGCTTTACCCAAAAGCTCGACCACCCAAAGATCCAAGCTTTCAGCTGGTTTTCCCGCTCTGAGAGTGTCTGTTAGTTCCCAGTCTGCCCCTGCTTCGGATGCGGCGTCAAAGGTCACGGTTCTGCCGTCGGAGATGAAGGCGTGGGTTTATGGGGAATACGGGGGTGTTGATGTTTTGAAGTTCGACACCAAAGTTGCGGTTCCTGAGTTGCTGGAGGACCAGGTTCTGGTTAAGGTTGTCGCTGCGGCTCTCAACCCGGTTGACTTCAAGAGGAGGCAGGGCAAGTTCAAGAACACTGATTCTCCTCTTCCGGTAATTTCGGTTTCTTGGTTTGGGTTTTCTTCCATTTGGCTCTGTTTGAATGCTGAGAAAATGTGGGAGAAGAAGCCTAAATTTGAAATTGGGTTTGACAAACAAGTGAACATTTTACGCAAAGAATCATAGTAGAGAATGTGGGACTACAAATTTTTTGTTAAAATTGTGTATATGGGGATGGTTTGTGTTTAGGGTTATAACTCTACTATACTCGAGGTATGCTGAAGGAAGAAACGAAGATATTTTGTCTGACTTGAAGGTAGTTGATGGAATACTCATTTGCAAAAATTATAAATTTCAATCCTCACAAAATAAAAAAGAGTAATGCTAGGAAGATTATATTTGTGGACAAAGTTTAAAAAACTTAAGGACGTGAAAATTGATAATTGGTTTATTACTTATACGTTGATAAACGTGATTTTATTGGTGACACATCATTTAGTTTGCAAATTTAGTCTCCAAATTTAGTTTCCCTAGCATTCCTCAATAAAAAATCATAGGTAATGTTAAGATGACTAAATTTGCAAATTAAATGATATGTCACCAATTGGAATAAACACGTTTATAAACGTTTAAGTAATAAACTAATTATCAACTTCCATGTCCTTTAGTTTTCAAAACTTTGTCTACAAATTTAATCTCTCTAACATTACCCAAAAACCATTCACCCCTAACTGAAAAAAAAAAAAATAGTACCTTTCCCTTGATTTCCTATATGATTCCGCTTGCGTCAGCTTCATCGAATGGCACCAAACTCTAGGGTTAGTTTATTTTGTTTCCCTGCAGACTGTTCCAGGCTATGATGTTGCCGGCGTGGTGGTGAAGGTTGGCAGTAAGGTGAAGGACTTTAAAGAGGGGGATGAAGTGTATGGAGACATACATGAGAAAGCATTGGAAGGGCCTAAACAATCTGGCTCTCTTGCAGAGTACACTGCTGTTGAAGAGAGGTTACTGGCACCAAAGCCCAAGAATTTGGATTTTGCTCAGGCTGCTTCACTTCCTCTTGCAATCGAGACAGCTTATGAGGGTCTTGAAAAGACCGGGTTTTCTGCCGGTAAATCTTTGCTTGTTCTGAATGGTGCTGGTGGAGTTGGAAGCCTGGTGATTCAGGTACCAATTCATTCTCTTCCGCCCATGATTGCAAACTGAAAGCGTTGCTTGACAAAATCGTATGTTTCATGCTTTTGTTTTTCCCTTTTGAGTCACAATTGTTGGTTCAAACTCGAAACAGCTAGCAAAACATGTATTTGGAGCTTCACGAATAGCAGCCACTTCAAGCACTGGAAAGCTGGAGTTATTGAAGAGCTTGGGTGCTGATTTAGTGATCGACTACACTAAGGAGAACTTGGAAGAATTGCCGGAAAAATTTGATGTCGTCTATGATGCTATTGGTAAGAGTTTCCATGTGTTTTCAATTGCAGTGGATGAGTGTTCTGTTGTGCCTTGGTCCGTTCATTAGTGCGGAAACGAGATTCAGATTACAACCTCACCAAAATCACACTCAGTTGAACAGAATAAAATACAAGAAATAAAGACACCGAGAAATTTACGAGGTTCGGCAAAAACCTGCCTACGTCCCCGGAGAGATATTGCTCTTCACTATGAGAATAACAGTACAAGTACACATGAGTTAAATCAACATAACCCAATCCCAAATCCCTTGCACACCCACTCATAGAATTTTCCCAAGAGCCTCACTCTACCCCAAGAATTCTTTCACTAGAATACTTTTCACTCTAGCTCTCTTGATTTTCTCTCACATGTGCCCATGCTTTCCCATGGGAGAGCCGAATGCTCTCCCCCTTTGGATGCTCTCTGATGCCTTCTCAGGAGAGAGCCGAATGCTCTCTCCCTCTCCCTAACTCGGCAAGCCTTCTCAATATAAGGCCAAGCCATCATAGCCATCATCATTGTGTCTTGCATCATCATTAAAGCAAAAAACAAACATCATCATTAAAGTAAAAGCAAGCATCATCATTATATCTTTACTCATGATGATGTCCACCAAACTTTTGCTTTTTTACTTTGTTTGCAACTTTCATGCAACCCACACCATGTGATATTTCCACCGAAAGCAAACACATGTCACTTTATTATTGTTAACACATGATTCATAATTACTCACAAATGTATGAGCCAAACACAACAATCTCCACCTTGGCTAATACACCATGCAAAAATCCTTGCACCCATCACCAAAGTCCATTGGCCTTATGTACCAACATGCACACTCTGAATCCACCTCATTGGTCCTGTTCCGATTCAGTCACTGCCAATGCATGTGCAGCTGCTGCAAGCTAAAAATCACAATTTAGCTTTAGACAGGATCTCGACACATCCTCGTCTCCTCAAGCAGGTTTTCCTCATCTTCATTGTCTGCAACCTGGAAACTCGTCAGCGCACCCGTTTCCAGCAATAACCCATCGAGCCAGACAAAATTCCAACACTTTCTCCTACCTCAGGACCATCTCATCACCTGTGAATCCCATAGCTCCTCCTGCTGCAAAACCCCTGCAACACTTGAGACTAAACATCACCTGGAGAAGTGTTGCTTCGAGTACCTAGAGGACATACTCAAAGTCTTTCGCCACAAACTTGCTACAACCCGGCCTTGCACTCGTAGCACTGTGGACCCTTGCCTCCGGAACCGGATCTGAACCTGCTGCCTCTCTCAGATCCTCTTTCCAATTTTCTTCCACGATTCCAACCTTTAATAACTTAAGCAGTCTTGTGCCCACCATCATCCATGGTTTTCTTTGTGTATCATTCCACACCAAAGAAGCTTGCACCTGTTCCAAACTTACTGTATATTTCCATGTAGTAAAGTTTAACAAGGTTCTCGTACGAATTTGAAAGTGAGGTAAGAAGAAAGAGGCCTTTTTCTTCTTCCTCAACATCAACTTTCGCAGTTGATCCAAGCATCCCTGAACACGGCTTCCATTTCTTCAGGCTTCCATTACTCTCCTTTACCAAGAGTAAAACCGCCTCTCCCATTAAACTGCTCAACTGAAAAATTCATGGTGAACAACAAATCTGGACCTCTAACGAACCAAAGCCTCAAACGATGCTCTGATATCAATTGTTGTGCCTTGGTCCGTTCATTAGTGCGGAAACGAGATTCAGATTACAACCTCACCAAAATCACACTCAGTTGAACAGAATAAAATACAAGAAATAAAGACACCGAGAAATTTACGAGGTTCGGCAAAAATCTGCCTACGTCCCCGGAGAGATATTGCTCTTCACTATGAGAATAACAGTACAAGTACACATGAGTTAAATCAACATAACCCAATCCCAAATCCCTTGCACACCCACTCATAGAATTTTCCCAAGAGCCTCATTCTACCCCAAGAGTTCTTTCACTAGAATACTTTTCACTCTAGCTCTCTTGATTTTCTCTCACCTGTGCCCATGCTTTCCCATGGGAGAGCCGAATGCTCTCCCCCTTTGGATGCTCTCTGATGCATTCTCAGGAAAGAGCCGAATGCTCTATCTCTCTCCCTAACTCGGCAAGCCTTCTCACTATAAGGCCAAGCCATCATAGCCATCATCATTGTGTCTTGCATCATCATTAAAGCAAAAAACAAACATCATCATTAAAGTAAAAGCAAGCATCATCATTATATCTTTACTCATGATGATGTCCACCAAACTTTTGCTTTTACTTTGTCTGCAACTTTCATGCAATCCACATCATGTGATATTTTCACTGAAAGCAAACACATGTCACTTCATTATTGTTAACACATGACTCATAATTACTCACAACATGTTCTATCTAGAATTACAAATTTCTGTTCTTTCAAATGAAAAATGATAGCCACTATTACGATTAGTCCTTGTAGTTCTTGCTGTTGTTTAAGTACACTGACTAATCATCCACCTTAGCTATTGTTTTTGAGTTTATTGCTCGTTTTGAACCTATCTAAAAGCGACTTCTTCTCCCTTTTATTATAATGGCAGGTCAATGTGACAAAGCAGTGAAGGTGGTGAAAGAAGGGGGCAGTGTGGTGGCCTTAACAGGTGCAGTAACACCTCCGGGTTTCAGATTCGTGGTTACTTCCAACGGAGCAGTTCTGAAGAAACTAAACCCGTACTTAGAGACTGGGAAGGTGAAGCCTGTGATAGACCCCAAAGGGCCCTTCCCCTTCTCCAAGCTTGTGGAGGCTTTCTCTTACCTTGAAACAAATCGGGCCACCGGAAAGGTAGTCATACATCCAATTGAATGAGAAGGAAAACAGAAAACAGTTGAGCCATCTTTTGCTGTGTACATAAAGATGAACATATGATGTTGCCTTATCTCTTTGTAACATGTTTTGCGTCATATTTGACATGTATCATATTGGCCAATAAGTAGATGCTCCTTGTCAGTGCGGAAATTATAACTTCAAAAAAGCCTACCTTCTCCTTGCTCGAAGTGATTCAAAAAAGCCTACCTTCTCCTCGCTCGAAGTGATTAGAAACCTAACACAATTTGTCGAAACTGAAGAGACTTTAGATAACCTTGACAATACAAGGAAAATCTACAACATATGTTGAGCGGGAAAAATGTGACTTCCTGGAAAGTTGGGGCAAAGAGTTTGTTTAGTACCAGGGCGTGGAGCACTTCACCTGTTTTTGTTTCTCTGATACGTAGTCACTAAAGACTCGCATGGAGTTTGCCAATATGGGACTTCTTCGTTGCAGACTAACGTTCTTGGAAGGCACGGAATGTGTCACTCCAATGCTAATGGTAGGAAAAACTCTAGGATCGCCGGAAGAATGCCACAAACTTTGTTGAAACGAACGACATCTCCTTGTTTTTGCTTTGTCTTTAGTACCTAACGTTCCTCGTAGTTCAATTTCTTACAATTCCCCATGGTTAGATTTCTTACAACGTTACAAACTGAACCCCAAATTCCCATATAACGACCAGTACGTCGGACTAGCTGCCTTGGAGAACAAGATTTTGACTGGAAAACAACGTCGTTAACCTCCAGAACGTAGCCTTTGTTGAGTGATGAAAATAGTTGACGGGCTTATTTGGAGTATAACCCAAATATTTAAACCTTGGGGCAGTCATCAGGTTTGCTTTTCTCAATCACCAAATTTGGAATGAAAAGTGTCTACGAAAGCCCAATTCAAATAAGTAACTCTGGTAATGTGATCTTATCACAAGATTAGAAGAGAAAACTAGATTTTTTTTTAACAAACAATAATATCTACACTGAGGGGGTGCAGGAGTGGGCTAAACTTTACAATAGACTTGCCATAATAATGTGGTTCAATTTCGCATTTTGCTAAAATCGAACCTAAAACCTTTCACGTACAAGTGAAGAGGAATATCACTAAATCGTAGTATTAAGTTCAATATAACTTAGACTTCTAACTTACAACTTAAACCGACAATAAGTTGAATATAACTCACAATTTATTAAAAAAAATATTGTTGCAGTCTTACTTTAGTTAGGAATGATTGTGTAAATTCTTTTGGGATTCTATAGTATGTTCTAGATAGTATCCTAATTAAGATTTACTTAAAATGCAAGGATACTCCTTTTCTTACTATATAAGGGGGTGAGATAAAATACACTTCAGAATTCACCAATTCCCTCTTGCCGCCACACCCTCTTTCCCCTCTATAATTCTTCATTTTTAAACTTTATAGATTTATAAATTCATTAAAATCTCTCAAATTCTCAATTGAATACACTTCTCTTAAATAGTTATCAAACAAACTTTTCATTTTGTGTTTGTTTTTTAAATACCAGTTATATTGAAATGGACCATATGATTTTTATTTTAACAAACATGGTGAATTCTTTTTGCAACAAGAGAAATAATACCAAATTGACACTGTAAATTGTTTTAACCACGAGTGAATTAATTGTGATAAAAATGGGTAACAGTTAGGGCCAGAACGAGTACAATGATTTGTATTTTGAGAATTTTAATGAGACACTCTTGGTACTGTTTATTTTAACAAAAAAGACATTGCTACACTAAAAAGTCACTCATAGTACTATTTACTTACAACACATTTTTGTCATTTTGATTAAAATTCAAAGTTTTTAAGTTATTTTCATTAGTTTTCTTTTGTATTTTATCCTTAAAAGCATTTACCACAAGAATTCATAGCGATTCAAAAACCAAAATATGCAGATCAATGATAATATCCACAAGTTAAATATACAGCTCTATACTGCAATATTTATCATACAAATCTACCCAATTAGAGTGGACCAGTACAGATATATACAGGGTGTGCACCACTTTTTTGATATAATTTTTTACATAAGTTTTTGTAGGGCTACTCTGGAATGTTTTTCAATGATCCGAATAGTATATCTTTTAGGTATTTCCTCAAATATCATGTCTATCAAAATCATCAAAATTTAAAATCATATGACCATTAGATTGGTTTAGGATTTTTTTGTAAAACCGTTTAGTCTATTTATTTTCACTACAGACAAATGTCTTAATGATTTTGAATTTGTTTAATTTTTTGTAAGGATGATATATGAATGATGCCCTAAAAGATAGACGATTTGAATTTTTGGAAATATGAGATCGTATATATTGTGCAGTATAGCTAGTTGTTGCTATACATATAAATACATGTGAGTTCCACGAAAACTTGTGTCAAAGGTTGTGTAAAAAAAAGTAGTACCACGAATCCGCATCCCATATATATTGCAGCATAGCTAGCTGCTGTTATACATACATACATACATACATACATACATACATACATATATATATATATATATATATATATATATATATATGTATGTATAGAATAATGATATTCACTTGCCTATTTTTACTACACAAACGCCTTTGTTAATTATAGGCCCTTAATCTTCTTCAATTCATTCAATGTCAAAGATTAAGAGAAATGTGTGAAAAGAACAAATGGATGTGCAAAAAAAATATATATATATATATATATATATCTGTGGGTAGCTCTGAAGCCTCTGAAGCAGTGATTGATTATTCCACAGCAACTCGAAAGTTTGCTTTCTGATAATGCTTTATATTGTCCCTTCTAATATAACAGTGGCAGTTTTACAGCGATGTTTCATCCCTTAATCCCCTGGGCAGAAGAACATAAATGTTGTACAGCAACATACACTGTAAATATCAGTCGTCTACTGATATTCCAGCTAATTGTTTGATGAACAACATTTACTATTCGTACGTTAAAATCGTTTAGGTACATTATTTAATTGCTTGATCATGACTTCCCAACGATCGGTATCCAATACATATCGATCCCCGTATATAATGTGAGAAAAATAATATGAAACGAGGTCTGTTAAAAAATATTAATTTTGTGATACACTAAATTATATAGACACAAAAAACTGAAAACGAAATTTGAACGAAAGGGATTGCAGTTCTCCATGACCAAACATGAAACATCATTTGAAAATTTGTAAAAGGTCAACGATCGAGAAAGACGTTCGTAGATGTTGCATTTTCTAGCAGCTAGGCCACCCAAGTGGTTAGCTTGGTCCACAAGGGTACCGTTTGGTACGCAAGTGGGACAAAACGGGACAAAACGAGACGGAATAGGACGGAATGGAGGTTTCATGCTACGTTTGGTGTACACTCGGGCCAAAATGGAACGAAGAAATAAATGACAATCGTACCCATCCACTCCAACGAGTTCGACCTTACCTAAGCCACCGTCGACGAGTTCAACATCATCCCTCACATCTTCTACCTAATCTTCGCCGTCCCAGCCCTCAAGCGACGACGTCGGCCACATCTTGTGAGTGGGTGGTCTTGAGGTTTTCGCGACGAAGGGCGATGGTCTCGTTGTGGGACTAGCAAGGAGGAGGAGGCGGCGGGAGGAAGGTGGGGGTTGGGTTCGAATGGGTTTGCTGGGATTGGGTTGGCCTGCTTTGCTGGGTTTGTGGTGGAGGAGGAGGAGGCTACAAGAGAGAAGGAGGGTAGAAGAGAGGGAGGCTACGGGAGAGAGGGTAGATAGTGAAATTAATGAAAAAGAGGAGGGGTATTGTTGACCAAAAAGTTATAATTTTGTGTTCCATGAGCTATAACAAGTCGTTCCAAGGGGAGGGTGGCACACAAAATTAACTAAAATTTGTTCAACAGAACAACACGTCCCAGGCAAATTAGCGCATCAAACGTGGGACAAATGTGTTCCGTCTCATTCCACTTACCAAACGGTACCAAGATGCATGAGTCGATCACTCACTGTCAAGGTAGCTAGCTAATATAATATTATAATGGAGAAATTAGGTTCACATCCTTCTTTTTGCTACTCTATTGATTAAAATCCTATTCATTTTCAATTTTTTATAATAACATCATTTTATTTGAATAATAAAATATTTTTATTTTTAAATATATTCCTTTAGTGTTAAAAATGTTACAATTAGTATATTTATATTTATGGCTAAATTTTTATCATATATTTTTATTTTTAGTTTGTACCTATTTTTAATTTGTACCAATTTTTTTTTCATTTTTAATTTGTACCCATATATTAGCTTCTTTTTGTGCCCATATTTTTAAAGTTTTATTTGTGTTTGTACCCATGTGTATACCGTCATGTGACATTTTATATTTAAATAAATGAAAACTAATGAAAAAGACTTCAAATCTTTACATTTTAATAAAAAAAACCACCCATAAACTTTATTTAATAATAAGGACAAAAGACTAATAAAAAAAAATAAAAAACAAAAACTAATACCGAAGAAGAGTTTTTGATAATCTTTACAATCGAAAGCCTTGACTCTCGAATCGCTGTAAGGAGCTTGGAAAGGTGGTCGTCTTTTATGAGCTCTTCAACATCAATGAAGGTGTTGATTGGTTTCTGACGCAGAGCTCGGTAAAGATGGCTGACGAAGCCCCTGTGAGTGTCTTCCCCTTTGAAATTGATGAACACATCGTTTTTCCAATGAAGACTAGAGGAGGAGGAAGAAGAAGAAGAAGAAGAGGTGTTGATTGTTTTCTGACGTAGAGCTTTGTAATGATGGTTGACAAAGCCTCTGAACCATTAATCGCACTTGGTCGGCGATGATCGAGCAGCTAAGAGTAAAAGGAATGTAAGAACAGAAATTCTCAATTGATCTACACACTGGATCACCAAGTCTGGTCGATACCAACTACCAAGTCAATTAGTCAATGCAAAAGGGAGAAAGGAAATTATGCTTTATGTGTTTTCACATCGTCTTCAAGGAAATGTCGGTGTGAAAAGGAGTGTGCATATGAGTGGGTACAATAAAAGAGAATTTAAGAAATTAAATTATGCTTTATGTGCTTTCAACTCTTCTTCCCATTTGAGGCATATGAGTGGGTACCAGAAAAAGAGAAAAAGAAGTTTTTTTCTTTGATTTATTATGTTTATGCGAAAACAAGTTTCATAAACAGTTTCATAAGTTTCATAAACAATGTCATAAGTTTCATAAACAGTGTAGTAAGTTTCATAAACAGTGTACCGTGAGTCTGTGCGTCAAATTTTTTGTCCTTTTTATTAAAATTATGTCTTTTTCATTAAAATTTAAGTTCTTTTGTCATTCTTATTAAAATTTAAGGGTTTTTCATTAAAATTTAAATCTTTTTAATTAAAAAAAGTTATAACATGATTTTTTATTAAAATAAACTTAGTCAAGCCTTTTTCATGAAAGTTCCCTTTAATCAATGATAGAAACATTACATATGATATATTTATGTTTTATGCCTAAACTTTGTATCATATATTTATATTTTTAGTTTGTACACAATTTTAATTTGCAACATTTTTTTTTGTAAATTTGTAGTATTTTCTTTTTAGTTTTATTTTGTACCCATGCATTAATTTCTTTTAGCGCCTATATTTTTTAAAAATTCATTTGTACTCATAATTTTTTAATCTTTTATCTGTACTCTAATTTATTTATAATGTACCAATTCTTCTTTATTAATGTACCACTTTGTTATATGTGAAATGTACCAATTTTTTTGTAAAATGTACCAATTTTTTTAACACCATGGATACATTCTTTTGTCATTTATTATTTCTTATTTTTACATAGTTTTTTTTATTCATTTATTCAATCAAAATGTTTGAATTTTTTTATTTTAACCGTTTCTAATAGTATTATAATAAGGGATTTTAAATTTATAGGATTATAAATCTCATAAAATATCAAACAATTAATATCGAAACTATAAAAATATATATATATTAATTATAATGAGGTGTACAAAGTCAAGAGATTTTGATCAAACTTTAAATACTAAGGATTAGGGACCGCATCCAAAGTATCACTATCATAATTAAATTGAATCCATGGAAATCGATGCTATCCGGTTGCCTAGCCGACAATCCAAATTATTTACAAAAATACAAAAGACTTCCCCTGCAGTACTACTGCAAACCCGGAAATTAACAAGTTCGGTACTACATAATTATATGTATACATATACACTTGAACATCTAAAACACAAGCTATAACTTTCCTCTAAAATCTAATCCCTCGGAGCCCTTTTATTTGTCTCCTAATCTGTGTGTGTTGCCGGAAAAAATGGAAGGAGAATATGAGTACAAGAAGCGGTTATGGACAAAGGAGGAGGATGAGATTCTCCTGGACTACATAAGGGTACATGGAAGAGGCCGCTGGAACCGCATTCCCAAGGTCACCGGTAAGAGCTATCAGTGATATATCTATAATCTATCTATATATATGATGCACAAATGCATGGTACTAGTGTATAATTATGCAATATATGCACTTAAATTCTTTTTTATTCCTAAAAATTATAGTACTGATTTAGGGCTGGTTTGGTATTGCTGTGCTTTGAAAAAAAGCTGCTGTGAGAATAAGCGGCTGTGCTGTGAGAATAAGCGGCTGTGAAATAAAGCCAGTAGAGTGTTTGGTAAACTTTTTTGTGAAAGTGCTTTTGGAAAAAAAAGCAGGATGATAGTGTGTCTTTTCATTGAAGGAGCACTGTAGCTCCGTGTGCTTTGAAAAAACTGGCTTTTTTTCAAAGCAGCAAATAGCAGCTTCAGCTTTTCCTTTGATTTTCAGCTTATTCTCACAGCAGCTTCCAAAATAAGCCATTTTTTTTCAGTTTACCAAACACAAAAATGACCCTCAGCTTTTTTTCACAGTGGCTTTTTTTAAAATCACCTCAATCCCAAACGAGGCCTTAGTTATATACGTAGGGTTAAGGAGGAGCGGGAAGAGCTGCAGGTTGAGGTGGCTCAACCATCTCAGCCCAAATGTGAAGCGCGGGGATTTTTCTGAGGAAGAAGAAGACCTCATTATCAGACTTCACAATCTCCTTGGAAACAGGTTATCGCTATATCCTTCCTTCATTTCATCTTCTTTTTCCTCTTTCCATATAATAGTTGGAACACACACAACACACACACACACACACACACACTTATATATATATTGCAATTTACATACTCAGGCAATATATGTAGAAACATAATACACGACACACACACACGCAAACCCCTTCTGAAGGGGATCGCGCTCTACTATTGATAGCTAATGCTCTTGTGTTTGACGTGTTCGTGACCATGTATTAACCATGATAATAGCCTTGTTATAATGTTGAGCCAGAAAATAAGGCAAAGTCACTAAACGCTAAACATTCATTTTATATATACTCGCTACTTAGTCACGAAACAGTCAAATAGGAGAGCACTACTTTATCTCGCTCCATAAACAGTGAAGCGAGATCCCCTTCTGTTTTGGAGTACTGGTAAGACCAATAATTGAAATATATATGGGTAAATATAAGTTAACTCCGTGATGGATACACGCATAACACAACTCGTTTTATTCTTATTAAAGTTGTTAATTAATCACTGATTATCCTGTTTAATTTGCGCCAAGGTGGTCTCTGATTGCGGGGCGTGTACCAGGAAGAACTGACAACCAAGTAAAGAACTACTGGAACAATCATTTGTACAAAAACCTTAACGCCATAAAAAAGCGGCAGACACCTAGAAAAGCTGCTGTTGTTTCGGCAAAATTCAAAATTTGTCAGCAAAGTGTCTTTCCTGAGGAAAAAATTTGTCGGCAATTTTGATGCACAAAGCATGTCGCCTAAGATTTTTGCTGATGAATTTTGGTATTTCTTTGACTAAGATTCAACTTTTCCCGTCGAAATCTTATTTGTTGGCTTTTCCGTCTTTTCCAACAAACATTTTTGTCGGTACAAGCCTTTTTAGCCGATGAATAATACTTTTTAGCCTACAAAATGTGTTTGTCGTCATGGATATTTTGTCGGCACAACCTTCTCTCGGCCGACAAATTGGTTTTGTCAGGAAGACATTTAATTTATATAAAAAAAATGCTTTGATGCTCAGCTCTTACATATGCATATCAAAATATAATAGACAATTGTTAAGAAATAATATTTTACTGATTGATATGTTGAATGTACATCCAGAGTGCTATACAAAAGCATCGTTAGTTAAATCATAAAACAATTGAAAGAAGGGAGTTTTGACGAAAAGCCCGTGGTACTGTTTACTTTAACAAAAAATCACATTTTTACACTAAAAAGTCAAACCTGGTACTATTCACTTTATCCTTGATTTTGTCCTTATTGTTAAAACTCAAAGTTTTCAAGCTCTTTTCATTAGTTTTTCTTTGAAAGAATGTTACACATGAACCAAATAAAAAATATCAAAAGTCGTGGACTGAAACTGTTCACACAAAAGCTCCCATTGTCATGGTCTCTCGTCCATCTCTGCAACAGGATTGGCTAATGGCTCCTCAGGCGACCCAAACTCTCATGTAACTCAAACTTGAACTCCCTGCATCGACTAGCCATGAATCTATTGAGGTAGTCATGTAAGACATATTCTGAAATCACAACAACAAGACATTAGGATCACGAATAAAACAAATCAATATAAAATAGAGATCGACTAATTATATTAAACTTATCTGTAAAATATGGAAGATATGGTTATGAAGGTGAAGTCATTGATGAACACTAGGTTGTCTTCTACTTCCAATACTTCAAAATATCTCTCTACCGTGAATAGGGTTTGGCGTGAATGAGAGAACAAACGTATGGAAGCAGGGACTTAACCATAGTATTTATATCATTAGGGTTTAATCATAACCAGCCTATTATTGGTTGTGAAAGTAGAACCCTATCACTTAAGTGTTTAAGCCCCACCATGATACTGTATCTTTGTAGTGAAATCCATCAGATTTCTTTTAGGTCAATTGCAAAGGATAAGACTCCATAATCCTTATTTCATTTGGACTATCAGATTACTTAAGTTGTTAACAACTCAATAAACAAGTGGCCTACAACATAAGTAATCCAATACATCATTCATTGTCATTCACAACCTTACAAGTCATAGTTTTCGTAAACAGTTAGATTGCAATAATGATTAGAAGCTCTCAAATGTGCTAAATATCATTCCACTATATTGAAATAATGATAGAGATCGTAAAAAATATACTGGAAGCTTCTCATAGTCTAACTCCTAAAATTAGAGTCTTTAGTTCCACAATCCCAGCTCTAGATCAAATTACCTTCAAAAGTTCAATAACCCCGCATATGTAAACTCAAACATTTAAAAAGATTATATTACGAGTGCAATTATATATTTCTCGTTTAATAATAGCAATATCAGAAATGTGAGCATTTGTCATCAAGCAAGAGGTGGCTTACTGAAGAGCATCAATTGTGACTTTAAACCTTGGGACGATATAGCACCATAGTAGAAAATGAGGCAGAGCTGCAATATATAACAACATAGTAGTACAAAAAAAATATATATGAAAACTTAACATCATATTAGCATCAAGCATATTGTGAGTTTGATTAAGCATCAGACATTTACCATACATAGATTCTTGGAGGCCAGGACAATGGTTCATCCAACCTTATAATGAACATTTCAAACCACCTGCCAATTGAGAGGTTCTCTTTAGTCCCTTAATAAGATGCAAATCAAAATGAATGAAAGGAGGTACAATAAGTTACCCAATAATAGTTGGTAGCAGTTCAAATCTGGGATTAATTAGTAGCCCTCAAGTACCAAGAGGTTCTCTTTTAGCCTCTTATGTAATAGCTGACTAAAGTACTCAGTTATTTTCATCCAATCAAGGTATATCAAACATCTGATTAAACCACGAACTACAGAGCTTTATTAGAGTTTACACAGACATGAAAAATCTAACAAAAAGGATTCTTTCAATAAAACATGTCGTGTCAATGTAACATAATTAAGATTAAGAGATGAATGATGCCATACAACAGCTGTTTTCAGCATAAGAACTCCATGTACAAGTCTCGCATTTTCTGTGTTGGCATTGAATCCAAGTCCAATTGCACTTCAAGACAAGATCCTGAAATGCAACGTACAATAAATTTAAACCACTGCACTGTTCAGAACCAAATGATACTAGCATAGTAATATCTACATGGTTACCTGCTGAATGTGAAGCATGATGCCAAAAAGACTTGCTTTGTCTTTGGTACCTAACGTTCCTCGTAGTTCAATTTCTTACAATTCCCCATGGTTGGATTTCTTACAACGTTACAAACTGAACCCCAAATTCCCATATAACGATCAGTACGTCGGACTAGCTGCCTTGGAGAACAAGATTTTGACTGGAAAACGGCGTGGTTAACCTCCAGAACGTGGCCTTTGTTGAGTGATGAAAGTAGTTGATGGGCTTATTTGGAGTATAACCCAAATATTTAAACCTTTGGGCCGTCAACAAGTTCGCTTTTCTCAATCACCAAATTTGGAATGAAAGGTGTCTACCAAAGCCCAATTCGAATAAGAAACTCTGGTAATGTGATGTCATCACAAGATTAGGAGGGAAAATTCAAAGTCTAAAATATCGATGATATCGAAAATATCAGTAGTCCAAAAACACGAAAATTTCAATGGAAATATCAGGATATTATCGGTATCGATAAAAATTGAATAAAAACCACGGAAATTGTAAGAAAAACTTGGAAATTTTTATTGAAACTTTGCAGGATGTTTATTTAGTCAATTATCTATTAGTTTATCACAAAAATTAGAAGGAAATGCATTGCATGATGGATTTAATTGATTTAAGTTGATTATATAGCGAGCTGGCAAACATTGTGAGTGTAGAAAATATGTAGTAATTAATAAAAGAAGTTTAGACACACCATAATCATTTATATATAATGAATTAGTACAATATTTTACACTTTATACATTGCATGGTAAGATACATGAGTGACTTAGTACCACATAGAGTTCCTATCAAGGTCTAAAATATCGATGATATCAGAAATGTCGGTAGTCTAAAAATACGGAAATTTCGATGGAAATATTTGGATAATATCGATATTTTAGACCTTGAAAAACTCGATTTTTTTTTTTTAACAAACCATAGTATCTATACTGAGGGGGGTGCAAGAGTGGGCTAAACTTTACAATGGACTTGCCATAATAATGTGTTCAATTTCGTCTTTTGCGAAAATTGAACCTAAAACCTTTAACTTACAAGTGAAGAGAAATACTACTAGATCGTAGTATTAAGTTCAATATAACTTAGACTTCTCACTTATAACTTAAACCGACAATAAGTTGAACATAACTCACAATTAAAAAAAAAAAAAATTGTTGCAGCCTTACTTTAGTTAGGAATGATTGTGTAAATTCTTTAGGAATTCTATAGTATCTTCTAGATAGTGTCCTAATTAAGATTTACTTGAATTACAAGGATTCTCCTTTTCTTACCATATAACGGGATGAGATAAAATATACTTCAGAATTCACCAATTCCCTCTTGCCGCCGCACCCTCTTTCCCCTCTATAATTCTTCATTTAAATATTTATCAAACAAACCCTTTATTTTGTGATTGTTTTTTAAATACCAGTTATATTGAAATGGACCATATGGTTTTTTTAACAAACATGGTGAATTCTTTTTGCAACAAGAGAATTAATACCAAATTGATACTGTAAATTGTTTTAACCACGAGTGAATTAATTGTGATAAAAATGGATAACAGTTAGGGCCAGAACAAGTACAATGATTTGTATTTTATCCTTAAAAGCATTTACCACGAGAATTCATAGCGATTCAAAAACCAAGATGTCCATAAGTTAAATATACAGATCTGTACTGCAATATTTATAATACAAATCTACCCAGTTAAAGTGGACCCAGTACATATATATACAGGGTGTGCACTACTTTTTTTATATAATTTTTTTACATAAGTTTTTGTAGGACTTGTTCTACAATGTTTTTCAATGATCCGAACCGTATATCTTTTAGGTATATCCTCAAATATTAAGTGTATCAAAATCACCCAAATTTGAAATCATATGACCATTAGATTGATTTAAGATTTTTTTTAAACCGTATTTGTCTATTTTTTTCACTACAGACAAATGTCTTAACGATTTTGAATTGATTTAATTTTTTGTAAGAATTATCTATGAATGATATTCTAAAAGATAGACGATTCGGATCTTTGGAAATATGAGATCACATATATTGTGCAGTATAGCTAGCTACTGCTATACATATAAATACATGTGAGTCCCATGAAAATTTGTGTCAAAAGTTGTATAAAAAAAGTAGTACTACGAATCCGCCTTCCATATATATTGCAGTATAGCTAGCTGCTGTTATACATACATACATACGTACATATATATATATATATTTATAGAAAGTGCTATTCACGTACCTATTTTACTTCTCACACGTCATTGTTAATTCTAGGTATTAATCTTCTTCAATTCATTCAATATCAAAAATTGAGAGAAATGTGTGAAAAGAAAAAATAGGTGTGTAATAGCACCACGCTATATATATATATATATATATATATATATATATATAGGGGTAACTCTTAAGCAGTGATTGATTATTCCACAGCAGCTTGAGAGTTTGCTTTCTGATAATGCTCTCTCTTTCACCCGTTTTTCTAATATAACTGTGGCAGTTTTACAGCGATGTTTCATCATTTAATCCCTGGGCAGAAGAACATAAATGTTGTACAGCAACATACACTGTAAATATCAGTCGTCTACTGATATTCCACCTAATTGTTTGATGGACAACATTTACTATTCGTACGTGTACATCGTTGTATATTATTTGACTGCTTCATCATGACTTCCCAACGACCGGTATCCAATACATATCGATTCACGTATATAATCTGAGAAAACTAATATGAAATGAGATCTGTCAAAATGACGTATCTCAAATTAATCGTATAATTTCGTATAATTTATGTGAAAATTTTGAATTATAAAACGTTGTATTATTTGTCCAGAATGTCACCAATAATTAAGCTATGCGGACTGTGGCCTCCTCCATCTCTTTCAACTCTCAGTGTTGTGCTAGCGTGGATTGTAGAAATTAGGTTAACAAGTAATAAAAACCAACTAAAGACATAAAAGCAACAAAGGGGAGAAATATTCTTTGATACTGGATACCAATCCATAGACTAGATTAATCATACTACACATGTAAACAACGACGGATCTAGACTTCGAATATCGGAGGATTTTAATGTTAAAGTCCAATTTTTTTTTAATATAAACAGAGAAAAAAGTGTGCAAAAAAATTTAATTTATTTACTGAGATATTTTGTCGAATACTTGGTGGGCTTGTTGTTGTTAGCCGAACCGTGTTGCACTCATGTGAATAGATATTGACATATGCCGAAACAATCTAATAAGTGTTGTCAAGAGGATTTGTCGAGTACTTTCGACGCAACCTGCCGAGTGGTGTTGAGCTATGCCTAGCTAGGTATTACATTAAACACTTAGTGAACACAAAAAGAACTCATACCAAATATTGGAAGAGTCGTTAGAAGACCTCCATATGTATATTTCTCAGATTCCAAATAGTCTTGAGACCGCCTTAGTTGTAATGTACGTCCGCCACTGCATGTAAATAACATTGATATGTTTGATAGTATCGTCCAAAACTAAATTGGTATTTGGCCTCCTCTCAGTAAATTAAATGTCAATTGTACAACTATTTGTACCACATTTTCAAGCAAGTCACACCTTGTATTAGTACGTGGTTAGGATAGTACTATTGACATATTTATTTTTATTTTTTACACATTCTTTTTAATTTGGGCACTTTTATTAACACCCCCACGATCTTATGAATACACCCCAAGTTCAAAATTATTTTCTAAAATTCCAATTTTAGCCCTTTTATTTGTTGAAGACACCCCACCTTTTTACAATAGTTAACAAATGAAAACCTTCCAACATCCTATCTCAACAGCTCACCTACCGCCACCTTTTTTGTCAATGTCGTCGACCAATGATAGCCACCTCCTTCCCGCCGTTCTCTCTCTCTAGAATTCTCACTTTTGCTAATATTCTACAAGACATGGAATACCATAAAATTGAAATTTTTAATGCCGAAATCAGCCTAATCAGCTAGGGATACCGACGTGATGGGCGGGAAAATTCTGGAAAAATGTTACTTGCAGAGAAGCAATCCTTCCGTAGTCAACTAGGAAGTGACTTTCTATGAGTTTAATTGTAAGTGACTAGGAATTGACTTTCTATGAGTTTTAATTGTAAGTCGGCATATGTTTTGGTATACTTAAGATCATTTGGTGGGTGACTGTCGAGGAGTAGTATGGTGAAGAAGGTGGTGCTGATTTTGTTTGTTTGCTTTTTATCTAATTTAAATAAGGGTAACATAGGAAGTCCAAACCAAATAAAAGAAAACGGGGTGTATTCATAATATTGTGGGGTGCCAATAAAACTACCCTTTTAATTTTCTGCCATCAAATAGAATAAAATGAAGAAATTTAATGACAAAAAATTAATAAAAATGTGTAAGAGATACAAACAAGTGTGTGAATAACACTATATTTTTCTAAATGTGATCCCTGTAACAAAAGCTTTCCTAAAGTAAATAGTCAGGAATTTACCCTGACCAACGCATGCTGCATGTATAAATTTACGATTTCTTGGGTTTTTAGCCGAAGTGTTTTGACAGCTTGTGGAAGAAACAGATCGAGCAGAGAGTAGTACTGCAATCAGAGGTGAGGGAAACCAACTGCTGTGCGGTAGCACGTGAACCTGTTAGATTGCCCTACAGGTTAGTACAAATTATTGTTACTTGCTAAGATTGTGCAAAGAGTTGGAGGAGGAATTTAATGACCGTCAAGTCATGGAAACATGCAACAGTAATACGTTAGGAAATTAGGAAAACCAAGCTATGCAATAGGAGAGATTTTCATTGTTTTTGGAATGCGGATGATATATCATAAATAATTATACAAGTGGAGAGATAATTGAAAAATAAAATTTTCTACCACTTATATAATGACATGTAGTGTATTCTTTGTATTCCGAGTACATGCATTTGATTTGACGGTTGAAAATTCAGAAGAAAGTGTGAGAAGTAAAAATAAGTGTAAATAACACCACCCCATTAAAATTCAACCATTTACTGTATCAATGCATTCCATATACCAGTGAAGCATTGTGCATGATCAACGATGCTTACATGGTTTCTCTCCGTTGAAAAACAAGGACATGCATGCATGCAGCAGTTGAAATGACATGTAGGGACTTGAATATTATTGCTATTTAGTACTGATGGTCAGGCAGTGATTTCAAATCCTCAGTACCTCTCAGATGTCGTGATGATGCTTCTCAACACTAGTCAGTTTAGTGAAGCTGCAGTATAACTGGGGCAAGCAAGTTTACATTTTCTTGGAAGTTCATTTGTGCACGTGCGTTCTTTTAGACGATCAAACAACAATTGTTCATATATAACATTGCTTTAATTTACGAAAACATTTTATGGCGATTATATTCTACGTTTAACTAATATATGTACCAATAGCTTTGCCAACTCGTAAGGTGCACATCATGTGATCGAGAGAACTAAAGAATTCTTAATTTGTAATTTCTCCTTTTACTTTCGAGTCATATTTGGGCGCACGTAAAATATTGATTTTGTGATACACTAAATTATATAGACACAAAAAAATGAAAAAGAAATTTGAACGAAAGGGATTGCTGTTCTCCATGACACATGTTTAGGTGTTTAATCCAAACCAACATGAAACATCATTTGAAAATTTGTAGAAGGTTAACGATCGAGAAAGGACATACTTGCGTTCGTAGATGCTGCATTTTCTAGCAGCTAGGCCACCCAAGTGGTTAGGTTGGTCCTTGGACACAAGGGTACTGTTTGGTACGCAGGCAGGATGAAACGGGACAAAATGAGACAGAGCAGGACGGAATGAAACGGAGGTTTTATGCTACGTTTGGTGTACGCTCAGGCCGGAATGGAATGAAGGATTAAATGACAATCGTACCCATCCACTCCGACGAGTTCAACCTTACATGAGCCACCGCCGACGAGCTCAATGTCATCCCTCACATCTTCCGCCTAATCCTCGCCATCCCATCCCTCAAGCAATGGTGTCGGCCACATCTTGCGAGTGCGTGGTCTTGAGGTTTTCGTGACGAAGGGCGATGGTCTTGTTGTGGGACTAGCAGGGAGGAGGGAGGCGGTGGGAGGAAGGTGGGGTTGGGTTCAGATGGGTTTATTGGGATTGGGTTAGCCTGGGTTGCTGGGTTTGTGGTAGAGGAGGAGGAGGCTACAAGAGAGAGGGAGGGTAGAAGAGAGGGAGGCTACGGGAGAAAGGGTATATAGTGAAATTAATGAAAAAGAAGAGGGGTATTGTTGTCCAAAAAAGTTATAATTTTGTGTTTCATGAGCTAGAACAAGTCGTTCCAGGGGAAGGGTGGCACACAAAATTAACTAAAATTTATTTCACGGGACAAAATATCACAAGTAAATTCGCGCACCAAACGTGAAATGAGTGCGTTCTGTCTCATCCCATATACCAAAATGTACCAAGGTGCATGAGTCGACCACTCACTGTCAAGGTAGTTAGCTAATATAATATTATAATTAAATTGAATCCATGGAAATCAATGCTCTCCGGTTGCCTAGCCGACAATCCAAATTATTTACAAAAATACAAAAGACTTCCCCTGCAGTACTACTGCAAACCCGGAAATTAACAAGTTCAGTACTACATAATTATATGTATATATATACACTTGAACATCTAAAACACAAGCTATAACTTTCCTCTAAAATCTAAGCCCTCGGAGCCCTTTCATTTGTCTCCTAATCTGTGTGTGTTGCCGGAAAAAATGGAAGGAGAATATGAGTACAAGAAGGGGTTATGGACAAAGGAGGAGGATGAGATTCTCCTGGACTACATAAGGGTACATGGAAGAGGCCGCTGGAACCGCATTCCCAAGGTCACCGGTAAGAGCTATCAGTGGTATATCTATATATCTATCTATCTATATATGTGCTGCACAAATCTATAGTACTAGTGTATAATTATGCAATATATGCACTTAAATTCTTTTTTATTCGTAAAAATTATAGTACTGATTTAGTTATATACGTAGGCTTAAGGAGGAGCGGGAAGAGCTGCAGGTTGAGGTGGCTCAACCATCTCAGCCCAAATGTGAAGCGCGGGGATTTTTCTGAGGAAGAAGAAGACCTCATTATCAGACTTCACAATCTCCTTGGAAACAGGTTATCGCTATATCCTTCCTTCATTTCATCTTCTTTTTCCTCTTTCCATATAATAGTTGGAAGTTGGAACACACACACACACACACACACACACACACACACACACACATATATATATATTGCAATTTACATACTCAGGCAATATATGTAGAAACATAATACACGACACACACACACGAAACCCCTTCTGAAGGGGATCGCGCTCTACTATTGATAGCTAATGCTCTTGTGTTTGACGTGTTCGTGACCATGTATTAACCATGTATAATAGCCTTGTTATAATGTTGAGCCAGAAAATAAGGCAAAGTCACTAAACGCTAAACATTCATTATATATATACTCGCTACTTGGTCACGAAACAGTCAAATAGGAGAGCACTACTTTATCTCGCTCCATAAACAGTGAAGCGAGATCCCCTTCTGTTTTGGAGTACTGGTAAGACCAATAATTGAAATATATATGGGTAAATATAAGTTAACTCCGTGATGGGTACACGCATAACACAACTCGTTTTATTCTTATTAAAGTTGTTAATTAATCACTGATTATCCTGTTTAATTTGCGCCAAGGTGGTCTCTGATTGCGGGGCGTGTACCAGGAAGAACCGACAACCAAGTAAAGAACTACTGGAAAACTCATTTGTACAAAAAGCTTAACGCCATAAAAAAGCAGCAGACATCTGGAAAAGTTGCTGTTGTTTCGACGTCGAAAACAACTACTCACAGCTCTTCTGCTGCTCAAGAACTGGCAGGAGACAAACTAGTACAGCAACACAAACTACTCGAGGTGCCGGACTCGGACTCAAATTCCGTCACGAAGAGTAATGATCAAAACCCACATATGGATATTGTTGCAGCTGAGGATTCTAATGCAGAAGAAGAAGAGATAGAATGGATGGCCAAGCATTGTACTGAGTTGCTTTCTTGTTCTAGTTATGGCAATATGATTAGCTGGGACATGGTGGAATTTCTACAAGGATAACCTCTTGACCTGTTGTAGTTAAAATTCTAACTTGTTCTGGTTGTTCTGGTTGATCATAAGTTTGAGTTGATAAATGATTTGTTTATGATCAATAATAATCTTCACTTATCTGAATTATGTGCCATGAAAAAGTAAGATGTAATTTAATTAGCATTATAAGCAACACATAAATTGGATTTAATCTAAATTTAAAATTTGCATACTAATTATATATTTGTGTATATATAAATAAAGGGAGTTTTAATGAAACAATCATGGTACTGTTTATTTTTAACAAAAATGATATTTTTAATCTAAAAAGTTACTCCTAGTACTATTTACTTATAACATTTTTTGTTCTTTTGATTAAAACTCAAAATTTTCAAACAATTTTCGTTAATTTTCCTATTAATAAATACATGAAGAAAAAAGGGAACTCGGAACTTCGGCTGCATAGATCAACTTTTGAACTCATAATCTAATGTACTGTCTGTCAAAAAAACACGAGTTGCGCTAGCTTGTGATGATAAATAAAGGACTTGGATTCTCTGCGCTCTCAATTCGGTGCCCCTTCTGTTTGTGTGGTCACGGTTAAGCCACGTCAATATTTTATATTACTATTTTTTTTTTGTTTTATTATTTTTATAAAAAATAATATAAAATGTTAGCATGGATTAATCGTGACCACACAAAATAGAAGGGTACGAGAAGGGCATCGAAATGAGAGGGCAGAGAATCCAAGTCCATAAATAAAACAATCTGGGAAATAGACAGCCCTTAGAATCTGGTACCTTCCATTACAATAAGTTATTTGTGGTTTGGATTTTGGTTTTTGGGGCAGTGAACCATTGACTCGACCTTAAGGGTCCTGCTTGGACTAGTTTTGGGTTGTCCACGTGCCATATGCACCGACGTTTTCGTTTTAAATATTTTTGCTTGCATTAAAATTATATCAAGAGAAGCTATTGTGTTTGTTTTGGGCTTATGGTCACCAAATCACCACGGTTTCCAACGAATCGCAAAATGTAGGTTGTAGAGTTGGGTTTCAAGTGTGATTTCCATTGGGTTTGGATCCACTTTTCAAATAGATTTTGTGGTTAAAGCTTGTGTTTTTGGGAGGTAAGTTCAAAGGTTGGTCCATCGGATCACATGATTGTGCAGCTACACGCATAAAGATGATCCCGCATATTGTTTTTTCTCTAGACCCTGTCCATGATACCACTTGATTTTCCGGTTGGATTTAAGTGTTGGTGACCAGAAGTTTGCATTGAATCTTGTACAATCTCAACGGCATGTTTACTTACATGATTTGAGCATCGCTATTGAAAGGAGAACTTTTGACATAGTGCAAAAAAGATAATGATTCACCAAAACTATACTTATTTCAACATCAGACAAGCCACAAAGACTATTATTTTGCCAAATGTTGTTCCAGAGAAGATGCACTGTGACGAAATTCATTTAAGAAACGAAAGGAAGGTTTGTGCTTTCTGGACAAAGTTTGATGCTCATACGGTTAAATTAGGTGTAATTTTGAAATCAAGATCCCAAAGCTGGAAGCTGCCCTTGACGAAATCGTAGTATCCGCCTTTCAGACTCAGAGTCTTGTTCACCAGCGCTTCTCTCACATATGGATATGTCAATAAATTTGCCAATGACACATTCACAGACTCCTGCATTGTGATCACAAACTTTTAGAACACAAGAGGGTCGAACTTAGAAGAATCTGAATTAATTTGTTAGTCCAATCGTTATAATAATATGTTATGTTTAGAACAAAATACTAACTAATATTCAATCTATACAATTATGTGTCTATCTTCTCCCATCACATAGTTAGTGTGATGATAGAGATAGACACATGATTGTATACAACTGGTGATATGCATAGGAGATTTTCGACTATGTTCGACTATGTTGTACAACACATGGCCAAATAACAACTTTAAACAAACAATCACCGTTGGTTTTCATTTTAACTTTTAGGAAGCATTAAGACCATGATCTTCTCTAAGAAGAGCTATGATTTCCAGTTTTTACTTTAATTTAGGCAACGAAAAGTTACCTTCTCCAAGTTGGTGCACTGCTCTGTGAAACTTAAACCGCTGCATGCTGCTTTGATCTTGGTCTTTGCCGGTGCGCAGATTTTCACCCAGCTCTCTATGAAGTCACTGAAAATTCAACGCGCACATGGAACACTGTTAATGCATGATAGAATCATTTTTACTACCAGTTAACTGGATGAGAAAGTACTGGTTTCAGAATGGCATTGTTAAAAAGTAGTAAAACTGTAAAAGCCGATTGCCTTGTGTAGTTGTGTCAGCATATGCATATGATTAAAGGAATGAATATTAGAAAGAGTAGTAAATTTTGAGCTGCACGGACAGTACTGAAAGTTACAAAGAATTTCAAAGATAAATTGAAAAAAAAAAGCAAAGAATCTGAAGCTTTCATAAGCACTTTCATTGTCCTTCTACTTGTAGCTTTATCCAACTTTTTGGATGCCACCAAAAACAATGGTACAACAGTCTCTGTAGAATAAAGTCCCTCATATTCGTTTCCTATTGAGTAGGACATGACACAAAACAAATATTATACCAAATAGCAAATAGCAGCAACACCACATGGGAACTGGGATGGAGAAGGCAACAATTTTGGGAGTTCAAAAGCCAAAAATGTTAGAAAATAAGTCTTTCTGCATATATCCTTGATTATTTTTAATTAAAATATTTGTACTAAAATTATTGTACTTAGAGGAACTATTCAACTTTTGAACCAAATTAAATCAGAAAGATGCAAAGTGTGTTGCTATGATAAACGAAGGCTTACCTAGCAGTGGACCCATCATCAGGGATAGACATGAGCCCCTTTATACCTCCACAGCAGCTGTGTCCAATCACCAAAATATTTTCCACCTGAGGACATGCACTCTCTCTTCGTTTAGTACAAACGAAATTTCTACTTTAAGCTAGATTAAGAAAATAAAAAATGATTTAAACGTGATAACAACAGAATGAAAATAATACTTTATCCATGAGAGCAAAATACCACTTACAAAACGCACTCTCTTTCGATTAAGCTTTTAACCACATTTTCAAAAAGGGTTTAATAATTAATATCCATTCTGCTTCTAAATCTTCAAACGTCTGAAGCTTTTTCTTTCTGCCCCTTTTATATTGGAGGGGAAACATGATAAGGTGTGCAAGGAAACGAACAAAGCCAATGACTAGGTCACCATTATTGATTGAATCACAGAATAAAATAGAAAAAGTAGAATATGAAAATAGTGGTTCCGGACTTCTAGTCAGTGTAAAAGCAAAGTTGAAAATGGAAAGTGGTCGTTTTATATTCACCTTCAGATGCAATACCGCATATTCAATGGCCGCCCCCACTCCCGAGTACTTTGTCTGCACCACCAGGTACCAAACCCATTAGGTCAATCACAATACACGCATAAAATAATAAGATGCCAGCAAATTCAGCAAAAAATAACTAATGGTTGATGGACCATGTTGCATTTTATATGGTTTTGAAGCAGATTTCATCATTCATTTGGGTTGAGTCAATCACAAATCAATGCGCGATTGTCGCAAAGGTTAAGCATTATTAATTACACTTAATTGTTCATGTCCTTAATTTCTTATATGTAAAAAATCATTTCTATTGATAAATAAATAACATTTGTGATGTGTGTTCAAGTACTTTCTATTTTATTTTTTGATTTTGTGATAAGTTATAAAAAAAAAAAATGCAAGTGTTGAATTGATAGATTAGTAAAAAACTGGGTTTTGGTAGGCGAACCAGGTCAAATGGAGGAACCATGTTGGCGATGTTTCGGACCACAAAGGCCTCCCCTGGTTGGAAATTGAGGATGTGCGATGGGCAAACTCGAGAGTCCGAGCATGCAAATACCATGAACTGCATTTTCACAATACAACCTAATTATTTAGCTCAATAATTTAACAGATTTATTTGAGACATAATTATATATATATATATATATATATGTATGTATTGTATATGATTAAATTATAGCTCAATCAACCAGTTCATCACTTACCTTGGGGCTTTGGCCTGTGGCCAGTTTGTTGTACAGATCAACATCTTTCCTGAAGAGAACAGCAAAGTTCAGGTCCCTCTCATCCAGGGATTAAAGCACAAGGGTATTTTGGTAAATTCGATGTGGATAAAGAAGGAAAGCGGGGAATTTGGCTAACATTCGAAGAACATTGCTTACTCGAATTTCTCCTTCTTGAATTGGATGAACCCGGTTTTGATCCTCTGGACAGGGTCGCTCGAACCGGCCGAAGCCAGCTCAGCCGTTATCTCCCTGATCTTGGCGGCGGCGACGCCCTCGAGGTCGGCTTTTTCACTGTCAGCAGGGTAAGGGAAATGCAAGAGTGTGACCATCAAAAGCCGTCAGATAACACCAAGGTCAAAAAAGGGGACCCACGGGGTGACAGAGGGGCTGATCCAACGCCACTCCGAATGGGCCCCACGTGGAGGCAACTACGAGAGCCTGATAGGCTGAAACGGAAACGCGTCCGAGACGGATATGTGACGGAAACGGAAACAACCAAAATGACAGAGAAGGACAGCTATGTTCGGGATAATTACAGAAAATGACATTACAGATCGTGTAACTTGATCGTCCGGTGTTTGTCCGGACGAGGAAGAATTACCTTAGGAGCTTGGAAAGTCCGGCAATGGCATCCTCGTACGAGTCCTTCGTCATGTCTTCCTTCTGTAAATTCCCCAAAAAAATCCAACCAAAAAAAAAAACAAAGGCAGTTTCACAATTCTGAAGAGAAAGTTATTGAAATAAAACCATGCGGATTCGAAATTTAAAAAAAAAATCGGTTCATTTCTTCAATGAATGGAAGAATTAACATCTCGAAATTTGCATGATTGTGATCGACGTACGAGGAATTGAAGAAATTAAGGAGGAGGAGAAGGGCGTGTACGGACCTGCGAATCTGGCGTTTGGGAAAATTGAGAGATTGAATTTTGAGCTAAGGAGCTAAGATTTGAGGAGGAGGAGGAGGAGGAGGAGGAAAGGGAGGAGGGAGGAGTGTCTGTCAGTCACCAGAAGTTGGGCACTACTCACGGAAGTTATGCTGGATTGGTATTTATAAAATAAATGTTGACGTTCGGCAAAATTTAATACCCTCTAAAGTTTTGACTCATATGGAAATTCATGTAATTTTATTTATAATTTTGGGATTAAGTGGGGGTATGTAGGGGAGATTTTTCATTGTAGGGAACACAAGCTGATACGTCATATAGTATTACACAAGTGAAATTATTTTTTTTAAATGTTCTTTAACTTATATAATGACATACGTAATATACGTATGTATTTGTGTTTCGAACAACTAAAAACTCTCACAGTAGGCACAATATTAGAAAATGGAGAGTAAAAGGAGGGGGAAGGCGATGTCAAGTGTTTCTTTTGTACATGGTAAATTGCCTATTTGGTTAAAAAAACGACAATTACGACTTATGTAGGTAAATGATGCAGTGTGGTTGGGTGTAGATTTGGTGACATGGTAAAGAGGCTGATAAGAAAACACAAAGGGAAATACAACGCCCGTTCTTAGTGGAAGGGAGGAAGAGGTTTGTGGGGGTTATAACAAGTCAACTAAAGACTACAAGTAGGTAGGCGCCACGTGGTGGGTAGAAGCAATCGTTTTTGGATAATACTCTGTCTAATAATATTCTAACACATATTTATTATTTAAAAAATAATGAATATGTAATTAATTTTTTTAGATCTAAAACAACAAAAAACATGTGATATTTATTTTATTAGGCTAAATTTAAAAATGAATACGTAAAGTATCCATTAGTGAGCGCATAAAGTACTCACTAATGACTACCTATACATTATTTATTTCAAATTTTAGTTGGAAGCCTTCCGTATGAACGGTTGAAATTTGAAATTAAATTGTCGCATGTGCAACATAAATAGATTATATATATATATATTTTTTGTTGTTGTTAGAATATTATCTTCCTTTTTCATCGTCTTCCTGAAGAAAGACATTTTCGGTTTTGATTAGGAGTGATGGCCACCTCTAATGAGAGTGTTCGCCACCTCTGTAGAGTGGTCGCATTTCTCATGCACCCTTTCCAAAAAGCAGAAGGGCATTTGCAACTTGGTCTTCTTATATTCTTCAAAGGCTTCGTCGAGTGTGATCACGCAATTTATTTTCTCCATTTAATTAATAATTTATAGGAGAATGAGAACTTGTGATGAAGCCTGAAGGTGGTTAGTGGACCATATGGATCGACTATATATATATATGAAAAGTGTTATTGATACTTCAAAATTTTCATTCTACACTTCTCAAAAGTGTATTTTTCTTTCTAAATATAGAAAGTTTGAAGTGTAGAATGAGAAATTTGAAGTGCTAATAACAATTTCCTATATATATATATTCATATACAAGAATCAAACACATGTTTTAATATATCGTTCATATGTCATCTATATTATTGACACAATGCAAATAGGATGTTGATATGAGATGCATGTTAATTGGAATCGATAATATTTGATATATTGTTATAGTAAGTTTTTAATATGCCTATCAATATGTTTTTGAGTATTCTGGTCCGTAAGCAGTGGATCATAACTATTTTTACAAAAAAAAATAATAATAATTGACAATATGAGAGAATTATATTATGAGCATGTTTACTTAAAAGAAATGGTTAAAGTACGTAAATTAGGAGCTTAAAAAGTAGGAGAAACAAGGAAAGAGAATCAGAGAACTAGTCCTCCTTTGCCGATCTAACTCAGGAGTTTTATACAAGGAAGAAAATATCGGTAATATCGGTAGTCCGAAAACACGGAAATATCGACGGAAATATCGGTAAAATATCGATATCGATAAAAATTACATGGAAACCACGGAAATTGTAAGAAAAACTTGGAAATTTTTATTGAAACTTTGTAGGATGTTTATTTAGTCAATTATCTATTAGTTTATCACAAAAAATTGGAAAGAAATGCATTGCATGATGGATTTAACATTATCAAGTTGATTATATAGCGAGCTGACAAACATTGTGAGTGTAGAAAATATGTAGTAATTAATGAAAGAAGTCTAAACACACCATAATCATTTATATATAATGAATTAGTACAATATTTTACACTTTATACATTGCATGGTAAGATACATAAGTGACTTAGTACCACATAGAGTTCCTATGAGGTTCAAAATTTTCACTATCTTCATCATCTCTATGTGTATAGTGAGTGTATTGTGAAGAGTAGTTATCCAATTTAATGAATAATAATCCAATTTCATAATAATCCAATTTAATGAATAATAATCCAATTTCATAAAAAAATAATCCTAATATAAAACATGGTGATGAATAATAATCCAATTTGATAATAAAAAAAGGCGATAACAAGCCAATTGGCAAAAATGATTAAAAAAATCTAAATTGTCTAACTGACCGACACTCTTATAGACTCATTATATCACTTTTATAGACTCATCTTACCCTTATAAATTCATTATTTTTCTTGAAATTGATTAGAATCATTAGAAAAATAATTTTTTGCATTTCCATATGCCTAACCAATAAATACAACTTCTACTATTTCCCTGAAATTATATATTTTCACTTTTTCCCTGAAATTGAGTCTTTTATCCTAATCTAATCTAGACCCCCAGATTAATTTATATTTTCACTCTTTTTCTGAAATTATATAAATTGTGCAATTGAGTCATTTATCCTAATCTAATCTGGACCCTTCATCTTGATTCTCACTCTCTGTCACGCTGCCACGTGGCAGCCCACTAACCCTCACCCTATCTCTCTCTCTTTTCCCGAGTCCCTCTCGGACCCCTCACTCTCTCAGAGTTCTCAACTCTATCTCTCTCTCGAACTCTCCCTCCCCTGAACTCTCCCTCCCTCTCCTCCTGAACTCTCCCTCACTCTCCTCCGTCTCTGGGAAGCACGGCGACGCGCAGAGGAAGCTCGGCTTCCCCGATCCCACCCACACCCAGGCACACCCAAATTCGTCCACCCCGATGCCAGCGCAGCATCTCCACCACCCTCATGAACTCTCCCTCCCTCTCCTCCGTCTCTGGGAAGCACGGCGACGCGCAGAGGAAGCTCGGCTTCCCCGATCCCACCCACACCCAGGCACACCCAAATTCGTCCACCCCGATGCCAGCGCAGCATCTCCACCACCCTCATGAACTCTCCCTCCCTCTCCTCCGTCTCTGGGAAGCACGGCGACGCGCAGAGGAAGCTCGGCTTCCCCGATCGCACCCACACCCAGGCACACCCAAGTTTTCAGGTGAGATCCGACTAAACCCTATGTTGATTACCTCTTGCATGCGTGAAATCTGAAGTTTATATGTGAAATTGATATTAAAAATCGTGTTTTTGCAAGGTTTTTGGGACGAAATCGGCTCGGGAATAGGCACACCATCTCCGGCGTTCTTCTCAGAGTCCGATTGCACAGTTCCAAAAAATGTCGCGATATTTGGAAATATCGCGATATTATCGATATTATCGATAATATCACGATATTTGGCCGAAAATGTCACAGCCCGTCCCGGAATTTCAATTTCCGACGACGTGAAATTACAGAAACGCCCTTAAACGGGATTAAGGTGCGTAAATTTGGTATTTGTTTTACACTAAGATCCTAAACTAGGGATTAGAATTGTTATTAGTATGTGTTAAATTATCTGTGTTGGACTTTAGGTGGGACCCTACCCCCTAAATCATTCCCTCAATTCTGGATCCATGTCTCATTCTCTCTCTCTTCCTCATCTTTCCCTCAGTCACTCTCACACTCCCTCATTCTCTCTCAAACTCTCGGACAAACACCCAAGACCTTGAAAACTTCACAAGTTAAGGTTGAGGAAGGTAGCATCGTGTTTGTGAGGACCATACGAACACATTGGTATTGTTTTCAGGTAAGATTTCCCACGATTTCACGTAGAAAACTCAAGCCCGTGAAATGACACTATTCATGAACTTTGTGTTTGTTGATTTTTAGGCCAAACTAAGATCATAGGGAGCTCTAGGAGGTTCCCACGAAGCTCGGGGTGTGAAGTTTGGAAAGTTTGGACGTCGAAGTGACCCAGTTCGACGTTTGGCCGAATTTGGAAGATTTTGGAAGGTATGATCTAGTAGTTTTTAGGCCCTAAAACCCTTCCAACGTGATAGTACTTGTTAAATGCTTCATTTTGGTATAAAATGCGAAGAAATTGGTTGAAAAACGAAGGAGAATAGTGGATTTGAAAATTTTCCAGAAACCGGCGAACAGTCGCCGGCGACCGGTGACTCGCCGGAGAAGACAGGGAATCTTCCATCAAGTTTGACGGAATATTCCGACGCCGTTAGTTAACTTTAACGGAAACCGTTAGTTTTTAACGGAATATACTAGGTTTGACGGAATATTCCCTAACGCCGTTCACTGTAGCCGTCAGTGTGCATGTCACGTGGCCGCGCGTGGGCCGCGCGTAGGTCCGTGCCACGTCAGGCGCGTGGGGGTGCGTGAGGACTCCAAAAATTATTTTAAAAATTTGGGGATGATCCTGAGGTTGTGTAGGTCACTGTGGTATATTCATATACCCAATTTGAGCATCGTATGAAGAATTAATTACCTAGTTTGGTTTAGGTGCGTTAAATGTGCGTTAAATGATTGTTTTAAGTTATTTCACTTCTAGGTGGAACTTTTAACGAGGACGAGCACATCCAGGGGCGTCAAGGGGGTTACGACCCGGCGACATACCAGTGAGTGGGCATTTGTTTTTATATATACCTATATACTCGATTTCCCCAGAAATCAAATTTAAATGAAAAGTATATTAAAATGAAATATGATGTGATTGCCATGCATAGAATATTATGGATATTATGAACTGTCGTATGATGCATATATGTAAGGTGGTGCTGTGGACGCACAGGTAAGTATTTAATTACTGTTATGTTGATGATGATGATATATTGAGCTCATATCCTGCACCATGGTTTAGTGCTTATAGTATTCACCGCATCGCACGCTCGCCTTGGATCCAAGTAGATGCTGGTCGTACAGTCCACGCGGAGTGGGTACGACGGGCCAGTCGTAAAGTGTTAGTGAGATTATGACTGGTGGGTGACCTTAGGTTATTGTATACAGATGATTGATGAGAGAAGCACTAGAGCGAATATTACCATGAGTCGTTCAGACTACATTAGGTGGTTCCGACTTATGTGCAGAAGGCCGGACAGGTCACGCGGAGTGACTCCGGCAGAGTGAGATTGATAGATGTTGAGCTCTAGGTTCAATCGTTCAGGGCTATTAGAGGGCCTCCGATTGATTATTTCTTTTACCTGATTATATTATGTTAATGCATTCATACTACACTGTTGAAATTGGCATGGTACATTCTTTATTGAATCTGTTATAAGATTGATGATTGAGAAAGTTGAGATATATATGCTATATACTATTTTTCTGGGAAAGTATACAGGTTTTCCAAAAAGGGGTTATAATTGTGGATTTATGAAATGATTTGGAAAAGCTTATTTTCGCCCACTCACGTTTTCTGTTTTTCGCCCCTCCAGGTTCTAGTTGATAGTTGAGGCGTTGGTGGTCTACGAGGACTGCTTCGGCGTTCTGACAGACTAAATAAATGTAGGATTCACCCGAGGGTGTTGTAAAATAGTTATGGTCCTACTTGACTGCACCTAGACGCTTATGCTCTGTTTATGTGTGTTTAGTACACTCTTATGCACATAGAATGCTAGGTTGTAAATAACTGCAATTAGTGGTTTTCGTTGACTCGTATTTTATTATTAAATCGTTTCCGCTTGCGTTATGGTTACGTCACACTCACGTGACGGCCAGCACGTCCTAGTCTTCGGGTTAGGGTGTGTCAGTTTGGTATCAGAGCATAGGTTGCAGTCCTGTATAACTAATGAGTTCTTCTATTGATTTTGTTATGTTTTCTGTCAGAATTATGCCGCCTCGTAGAGATCCTCGCCGTGCTGCTGAGCCTAATTTCCCCGATATAACTCAGTTAGGGGCAGCAATGGCTCAAGCTTTTCAGGCTAATATCCGTCCTCCTCAGAGAACGCCCGTAGAGACGATGTATAATCTGAAATTGGAAACTTTTGAGGGAAATGAAGGTTATGAAGGGGCAGAAAAGTGGTTGGATCGAATTGAACAGACCTTTCAAGTGATGCAAAGTCAGGGAAACCTGCCAGCTAATAGATGGGTGGAGACCACCACCTGGTTTTTGGGCCGTGAGCCAGCTGCGTGGTGGATAAATCAGTCGAGGCACATGGCACCTGAAAGGGCAGCCGAATGGGAGGTATTTAAGGAAAATTTTATGAAGAGATTTGTTCCTCCGGAATATATAGATCGCAAGAAACAGGAATTCACCAGTCTGAAGCAGAGAAATATGTCTGCACATGAGTACTACAGGAAGTTTACTGATTTATCCCGTTATGATTCTGATTTAGCGGGTAATCAAGCAGAAATGCTTCGTCGTTTCAAGCTAGGATCTAAGAAGAAGTACAGAACGTTTGCCAATGCACTTCCCTGTGCCGATTATCATGAGTATTTTGAGATTCTGGTCAGGATGGAAGACTCTGATAATCTTCCGGACAGTGAGGATGAAGAGGATAAGGGTAATGGTCAGAAGAAAAATGAGAAAGGTAAAGGTGTTTCCATTCCAGGACCTCGTCAGACGCAGAATTTCAAGAAAAGTGGAATGAGTTCGAGTTCTTCCAGTGGTGGATTTAGTGCCACAGGTCCGAGGAGAGGAGGTGGTAGGTTTGGTAATGGACCTAGATTTTCTGGTCAGAGAGGCTTTGGTGGTACTGGTAGTTCGGGTCCTCCGTTATGTCGCCGTTGTAATTTCCGACATCATGGGGAATGTAGGAGAAGCAGTGGTGCATGCTTTACATGTGGTCAGACAGGACATAGAGCTATGTATTGTCCCCAGAATCAGCAGAGGCCCCAGCAGCCTGTTATGCCAACCTCAGCACCGACTCAACAGAACTTTAATTCAGGCAGTTATGGCCAGGGTGGTCGTGGTGGTGCTTATCACTATCAGGGTGATGCTGCTCCTTATGCTCCGGGACAGTATCACTATTCCCAGGATCCTTATTTTCAGAGTGGATATTCTCAGGATCAAGGAGGTTATACTTCATATCCGTCTATGCCAGCTAGCGGATCTCAGTGGTATCAGGGGGGTCAGCCTCAACAGAGCGGAGTTGCTGCTAGTAGTGCAGGGTCGTTTAGGCCGCCTGCCCAGGCAGGTCAAGGACGTACTCATCAGGGACGAGGTAACCAGAGTGGCAGAGGTCGTGGAGGACGACAGCCAGCTCAGGGACGTGTTAACCACATATCGCTGCAAGATGCTCAGAACCATCCAGACTTGATTATGGGTACGTTGAATGTTCTTGGTCATTTTGCTAGAGTCTTGATTGATTGTGGTGCTACACACTCTGTGATTTCTCATACATTTGCTCAAATAACGCAACCTCATCCTTCACCTCTAGGGTTTGATTTAGAGTTTGCTATGCCTAGAGGGGATAAATGTTATGTTGATAGTTTTTACTCTGGGTGTCCAGTGATGGTAGATAATGTCATTATGCCTGCTAATCTTATCCCGTTAGACATCGTGGATTTTGATGTGATTTTAGGGGCGGATTGGTTGCATTATAATCGCGCCCATATAGATTGTTACGGGAAATCAGTTACTTTTCTTCGTCCTGGACTACCCGAGGTTACATTTGTGGGTGAAAGAAGTGGGGTGAGGCATGGTGTTATTTCCGCCATAAGGACAAAGAAATTGTTATCCAAGGGTTGTCAGGGATACTTGGCACATGTGGTGTTAAATGATGTTGATTCCGGTAGTGTGGAGGAAGTCGGAGTAGTCAGACACTATCCTGATGTATTTCCAGATGATTTACCTGGGTTGCCTCCAGATAGAGATGTGGAATTTTCGATTGATTTGCTTCCAGGTACGAACCCTATCTCTTTGACTCCTTATAGAATGGCACCAGCGGAATTAAGAGAGTTGAAAATTCAATTGCAAGAGTTAATTGATAAAGGTTTCATTCAGCCTAGTTCTTCACCTTGGGGAGCTCCAGTGTTGTTTGTAAGAAAGAAAGATGGAACTTTGAGATTGTGCATTGATTACAGGCAATTGAATCGGGTGACGATTAAAAACCGTTATCCCTTGCCTCGTATAGATGATTTGTTTGATCAGCTCAAAGGTGCCTGTGTGTTTTCTAAGATCGATTTGAGGTCTGGGTATTATCAATTAAAGATTAAAGATGAGGATGTTCATAAAACAGCTTTCAGGACTCGTTATGGGCATTATGAGTTTTTGGTGATGCCATTTGGATTAACGAACGCTCCTGCAGCTTTCATGAGATTGATGAATGAAGTATTCCAGGAATATCTTGACAAGTTTGTTATTGTTTTTATTGATGACATCCTGGTATATTCTAAGTCGAAATCAGACCATATTCGACATCTTAACTTGGTGTTAAGGAAATTGAGGGAACACCGATTATATGCCAAATTTAGTAAATGTCAATTTTGGCTGGATCAAGTGGCATTTCTGGGACATGTGGTATCAGCTCAGGGAATTCAAGTGGATCCTCAAAAGATAGCAGCAGTGGAAAATTGGGAACAACCTCGAACGGTCACTGAGGTGCGGAGTTTTCTTGGTTTAGCAGGTTATTATAGACGGTTTGTTCAAGACTTTTCTATGATTGCCTTGCCATTAACGAAGTTAACCAGGAAGGATGTTAAGTTTGAGTGGGATGAAAGTTGTGAGCAAAGTTTCCAGCAGTTGAAGTATTGCCTTACTCATGCACCTGTGTTAGTACTTCCTGATGATAATGGTAACTTCGAGATCTATAGTGATGCTTCTTTGAATGGTTTGGGTTGTGTTTTGATGCAGCATAGTAGAGTGATTGCCTATGCTTCTAGGCAGTTGAAGACTCATGAAAGAAACTATCCGACCCACGATCTTGAGTTGGCAGCTATTGTGTTTGCTTTGAAGATTTGGAGACATTATCTCTATGGCGAGAAATGTAAGATCTTTACCGATCATAAAAGCCTTCAGTACCTTTTCACTCAGCATGATCTTAATCTTCGTCAGAGAAGATGGTTGGAATTGTTAAGTGATTATGATTGCACGATTGAGTACCATCCGGGTCGTGCAAATGTGGTAGCTGATGCTCTGAGTAGAAAACCTCAAGGGCGACTTAATGCTTTGTATGCCAGTCGTGTTCCTCTTCTGGCAGAGTTGAGATCTACTGGAGTAGAGTTAGAATGGGAAGAGCAAAGTGAAGCTTTTCTTGCCAATTTTCAAGTCAAGCCAATTTTAATTGATCGGGTGCTTGCAGCTCAATCGTGGGATGAAGAAATTCAAGAATTGATCAATTTAAGAAATGAAGGGAAGAAGAAAGATCTCAAGATCCGAGGATCAGATGGTATGCTTATGCAAGAGAACAGGATGTATGTGCCTAATAATGAGGAACTGAAGAAAGAAATCTTGGATGAAGCACATTGTTCGGCTTATGCTATGCACCCAGGAGGAACTAAAATGTATCATACCATTCGACCATTCTATTATTGGCCGGGTATGAAGAGGGAGATTGCGGAGTATGTTAGTAGGTGTATTGTTTGCCAGCAGGTTAAGGCTGAAAGAAAGAAGCCGTTTGGGAGATTGCAACCACTTCCCGTTCCCCAGTGGAAATGGGAGAATATAACGATGGATTTTGTGTATAAGCTGCCACGTACACAAAATGGTTTTGATGGCATTTGGGTGGTTGTAGATCGACTTACCAAATCAGCACATTTTATTCCAGTAAGGGAGAAATACTCTTTAAATAAGTTGGCTCAGTTATTCCTATCGAAGGTTGTAAAGTATCATGGTGTCCCAGTGAATATTATTTCTGATCGAGATCCAAGATTTACTTCTAAGTTTTGGATAGCTTTTCAAGAAGCTTTGGGTACTAGATTGCTTTACAGTACAGCTTATCATCCACAGACAGATGGTCAGTCGGAGAGAACTATTCAGACACTCGAGGATATGTTGAGATCCTCTGTGATGCAATTTGGTGATTCTTGGCATGATCGTTTGGATTTGATGGAGTTTGCCTACAATAATAGTTTTCATTCGAGTATTGGAATGTCTCCATTTGAAGCACTTTATGGTAAAGCTTGTCGTACTCCATTATGTTGGTCAGAGGTTGGTGAAAGAATACTTGAAGGGCCAGAGATTGTGGATGAGACTACTCAGAATATTCAGGTAATTAAATCTAACCTGAAAGTGGCCCAGGATAGACAAAAGAGCCTAGCGGATCGACATACCACGGACAGAATGTATAATGTGGGCGACTATGTTTTTCTGAAATTATCGCCTTGGAGAGGTGTGGTTCGCTTTGGAAAGAAAGGAAAGCTAAGTCCCAGGTACATTGGACCTTATGAGATCACTGAGAGGATTGGTGAAGTTGCTTACAGGTTGGAGCTACCTCCAGAGTTGTCTAAGGTACATAATGTGTTCCATGTCTCGATGCTTCGGCATTATGTGTCAGATCCTTCACATGTGATTCCTCCTCAACCATTGGAAATTAATCCGGATTTGACATATGATGAAGAACCAGTGACTATACTGGATTGGAAAGATAAGACCTTGAGGAATAAGACCGTGAGCTTAGTAAAAGTATTGTGGAGGAACCATTCAACGGAAGAAGCTACTTGGGAGACAGAAGAAAGGATGAGAGATATGTATCCAAGGTTATTCTATGAGTATTAAGGGTTTGGTTAGTGGCTGGAATTTCGGGGACGAAATTCTATAAGGAGGGGAGATTGTCACAGCCCGTCCCGGAATTTCAATTTCCGACGACGTGAAATTACAGAAACGCCCTTAAACGGGATTAAGGTGCGTAAATTTGGTATTTGTTTTACACTAAGATCCTAAACTAGGGATTAAAATTGTTATTAGTATGTGTTAAATTATCTGTGTTGGACTTTAGGTGGGACCCTACCCCCTAAATCATTCCCTCAATTCTGGATCCATGTCTCCTTCTCTCTCTCTTCCTCATCTTTCCCTCAGTCACTCTCACACTCCCTCATTCTCTCTCAAACTCTCGGACAAACACCCAAGACCTTGAAAACTTCACAAGTTAAGGTTGAGGAAGGTAGCATCGTGTTTGTGAGGACCATACGAACACATTGGTATTGTTTTCAGGTAAGATTTCCCACGATTTCACGTAGAAAACTCAAGCCCGTGAAATGACACTATTCATGAACTTTGTGTTTGTTGATTTTTAGGCCAAACTAAGATCATAGGGAGCTCTAGGAGGTTCCCACGAAGCTCGGGGTGTGAAGTTTGGAAAGTTTGGACGTCGAAGTGACCCAGTTCGACGTTTGGCCGAATTTGGAAGATTTTGGAAGGTATGATCTAGTAGTTTTTAGGCCCTAAAACCCTTCCAACGTGATAGTACTTGTTAAATGCTTCATTTTGGTATAAAATGCGAAGAAATTGGTTGAAAAACGAAGGAGAATAGTGGATTTGAAAATTTTCCAGAAACCGGCGAACAGTCGCCGGCGACCGGTGACTCGCCGGAGAAGACAGGGAATCTTCCATCAAGTTTGACGGAATATTCCGACGCCGTTAGTTAACTTTAACGGAAACCGTTAGTTTTTAACGGAATATACTAGGTTTGACGGAATATTCCCTAACGCCGTTCACTGTAGCCGTCAGTGTGCATGTCACGTGGCCGCGCGTGGGCCGCGCGTAGGTCCGTGCCACGTCAGGCGCGTGGGGGTGCGTGAGGACTCCAAAAATTATTTTAAAAATTTGGGGATGATCCTGAGGTTGTGTAGGTCACTGTGGTATATTCATATACCCAATTTGAGCATCGTATGAAGAATTAATTACCTAGTTTGGTTTAGGTGCGTTAAATGTGCGTTAAATGATTGTTTTAAGTTATTTCACTTCTAGGTGGAACTTTTAACGAGGACGAGCACATCCAGGGGCGTCAAGGGGGTTACGACCCGGCGACATACCAGTGAGTGGGCATTTGTTTTTATATATACCTATATACTCGATTTCCCCAGAAATCAAATTTAAATGAAAAGTATATTAAAATGAAATATGATGTGATTGCCATGCATAGAATATTATGGATATTATGAACTGTCGTATGATGCATATATGTAAGGTGGTGCTGTGGACGCACAGGTAAGTATTTAATTACTGTTATGTTGATGATGATGATATATTGAGCTCATATCCTGCACCATGGTTTAGTGCTTATAGTATTCACCGCATCGCACGCTCGCCTTGGATCCAAGTAGATGCTGGTCGTACAGTCCACGCGGAGTGGGTACGACGGGCCAGTCGTAGAGTGTTAGTGAGATTATGACTGGTGGGTGACCTTAGGTTATTGTATACAGATGATTGATGAGAGAAGCACTAGAGCGAATATTACCATAAGTCGTTCAGACTACATTAGGTGGTTCCGACTTATGTGCAGAAGGCCGGACAGGTCACGCGGAGTGACTCCGGCAGAGTGAGATTGATAGATGTTGAGCTCTAGGTTCAATCGTTCAGGGCTATTAGAGGGCCTCCGATTGATTATTTCTTTTACCTGATTATATTATGTTAATGCATTCATACTACACTGTTGAAATTGGCATGGTACATTCTTTATTGAATCTGTTATAAGATTGATGATTGAGACAGTTGAGATATATATGCTATATACTATTTTTCTGGGAAAGTATACAGGTTTTCCAAAAAGGGGTTATAATTGTGGATTTATGAAATGATTTGGAAAAGCTTATTTTCGCCCACTCACGTTTTCTGTTTTTCGCCCCTCCAGGTTCTAGTTGATAGTTGAGGCGTTGGTGGCCTACGAGGACTGCTTCGGCGTTCTGACAGACTAAATAAATGTAGGATTCACCCGAGGGTGTTGTAAAATAGTTATGGTCCTACTTGACTGCACCTAGACGCTTATGCTCTGTTTATGTGTGTTTAGTACACTCTTATGCACATAGAATGCTAGGTTGTAAATAACTGCAATTAGTGGTTTTCGTTGACTCGTATTTTATTATTAAATCGTTTCCGCTTGCGTTATGGTTACGTCACACTCACGTGACGGCCAGCACGTCCTAGTCTTCGGGTTAGGGTGTGTCAGAAAACCATTCGGATATCAATTAAAATATCCACTTCCCGAAAAACCGATAATATCGGCGATATTTCGCCGATATTATCGGCATTTTCTTCCATGGTTTTATATATAGTAAACTAGATTTTAATTCTTAAATAAGATAAAGTTTAGAAAAATATCTTATATAAGATTAAAAATTGATTTTAGTCCCTAGACTCTATTTAATGCCAACATATTAAATGTCTATTTATAATTTTATGGTGTTCATAAATTAAATTTTATGAAAATATGATAAATTTTAATTCTCATTATGGTAAGTATCTTATATAAAAAAATATTTTTGTAAAGATTTGGTACACATGTTTTTGCATATTTTCTTGTGTGTCACTAATTCATTACAAGGTTAGTATAATATGTTTAGGTGTGAACATTTCGGTACACTAGTTTTTATAATATATTTAGGTACCGACATTTTGGTACACTAGTTTAGTATCATATACTTAGGTACGGAATTTTTCAGTACACTTATGTTTTTGCATATTTTCTTATGTGCTACTAATTCACTACAATATATTTAGGTACAAACATTTTGGTACATTAATTTAGTAAAATATATTATGATACGAACGTTTAGATATACTAATTAGAGGAAGTAAAATAAATACAATGAATAAAAATGTGTATAATAATAAATAATTTAAATTTTAATGTAATGACATTAAATAAGATATCTATTAAATATTAAAAACTATATATAATATAAATTTGAATTAGGTACATATTAGACGATTAAAATCAATATCTAATTTAACACCAGATTTTTATTGAATTTTAATCTTCTTCAAGAATTAAAGTTCAAAAACACCATAATATATATATAGACACACACATATACATGCATCAAATGCATTAAACCAAATGAAAGGTTCGAAATAAAATAATAAAGCTTAGCACCAAACAAAAGCTTACTAATACATATTGATTGGATAAGTATGAATGGGGATAGCTTGTCAAAGCCCGGCGTTGGATATAACCGGGCCAGAAACAAGGAACCCTAAGTAGTGTCAGACTATTGGTATAATATATACTAGCATATCCGCATACAAATTTTTATTTTTGTTTTTGAAATAGAATGGGAGAGGAAGAGAGTGATAGAGAATGTGAGAAAGGAAAGTTGTTTTTTTTTTTTAAGAGATATGTTAGGATTACATGTAGATGAGGCTTTAAAAAAATAGCCAAATTTAGTTGTGTGAAATTACATTTTTACCCCATATTTCTTATTTATGTTCTGTTTTAATTGGAGGGTTAAACTGATAATTTTATAGGATTTTGGTTGACAATAAGTGTTTTATTAATTAATAGAGATGAGATGCATGATTTCATGCCAACAAGATCCTCTCCGGATTCTTTTGGTGAGATTTGTGAATTATATTCATTTATCGTATATCGTGCGATCAGTTTTTATCAAGTACTGTTTGTGTTAAATTTTAAATAAAAATATTTAAAATAATTTCTAACTGTACAATATATAATAAACGAACAAAATTGACGAATTCTCGAAATTCTTACAAAAAGGATGCAACAAGAATCCGGATTCGATTTCATGCACGCAAATTGCAAAAGCTAAATTAATCTCTGAAATTATGGGATTTCGTGAATTAATAATATATAATTAGCAGTAGCCAAGTGAACTCCAAAGGAAGCTTCGATCACCATACAGATTGCTGAGAGACGTGTCGACCATGTACTCGACGTAAAAAGATGATGTCGCCAATGTCTCGTTATAATTTAATATTTTTGTCTTTAATTAGATCAGTCTTGGTACTTGCTCAGTGCAAAACTTTACAGTTTACAGTTACTCTGCATAGTAGTGTATGTCTCGTGGAATATTTATATCTAGTAGTGCGTTATTCATGCTGTATTAAAAATTTCCGTCTACTGCCGAGTTAATATTAAGAAATTAATATTCAGTATGTCAAATTATGATTTTAGTCTTTGTAATTTTAAATCGCGAGTTAATCTACTTACTTTAGTAATTGTTCAAGTTTACTAATTGTTTGGTTTTATCAAGTTTTTGACATAAAAAGCTCATGATTGATGGCTGCGAGGTGCAATTTTTTAGACTTATTCACTCATGACTGACATGCTCGTTCGGTTGAAAAAATAACGGATTCAAGTCATTGAGTTGCAACCATTTTTGAGCTTTTTGTTGTAGATTACTTTAGTGAATAAGTTTCAATAGTTCGGATTACTGGAGAGTCCTATTATATATCCATTAAATCGACATTTAAAGAAAAATATTATTTATTTAATTTAACCATAACCTTTTATTTTTCATACTACTGAGTATATATAGGCGAAATTATTAAAGAAAAATTATACTTAAGGGAACATGACTTGACACAAGCCCCAATTTTTTTTTAACATAAGCGATATGGACAGCTATTGAAATAGTTGAAAGGCAATGCCATTTAATTATCATTACTAAGGTATTCAAAGTCAGTAAGCTTTGAAATTGTTGGTTGTTATTTTTAAATTTTTTTTAACAAACGATATTATTCACATTGAAGAGATGGTGGAGATAATATCGTTTATTAAGAAACATGATCAAATGGTTACAATTCACAAAATTTTCAAAACCCAGTTAATTATTTATATTCACGGTTTGATTAGGTTCTAAGCAGTTATGCTAACATAGGAACTGGAACCGAACCCGATATGAATAGTTCGGTCCCATTCTTGAACCTTTTGTTCACTTTTTTTGGTCAACGCAGTTTTTTATGTTTTATTTTATCACGATTCGATTCAGTTTCGTGGTTTCACGTTTTATGTGCCCACCCCTAGATTCGAATTTGAAATTTCTCATTTACAAGTGAAGAAGAATAAGTGATGATGGAGTGTGTTAACCCTAAAGAATATACTAAACTGTAGTACTAAGTGGTGACTATAATTAATATTGCAACAAATAATAACCGAACTGCTATTAAATTCATAAATTTTATAGTTCTTCAAAGTATAAGACTTTTGAATTCATTTAATCTTCTTCAATCAACGAATGAAATTAAGTTTTCAAGTTAGAGATCATACCGTGACCTTCGTTGATGTGCAACATAACAAGCATTTTCTAAGCGTTCCAGCCATTACCTTTTCCCTTCCTTCTAAACCTAGTCAAGCAGCCTTATGAAAATTATTCTCACAAATTGCTAGGATAGAGGCATAGTTATGTGTTTGGTGACTTGTGTCCCGTTGACGCTCACGCATATCAACGGTTCACAGTCACTCCCACAATGCAGCAATTGTACCTACCACAGTACCATTCGTCATTGGAAAAAGAAAAAGAGAGGTTACCTAGTAAGCTAGAAGCCTCGAACAGATTGGACTCCTCGGTCTTCTTCTGCAGTTGACAGAATTACCAGATGCGGGCCGCACGGCACATTAAGAGGAGAAGAGAGAGAAGTGTGGGAGCCGGCAGCCGCCACTGAACAAAAGTCAAGCAGCCATTGCCGTCGAACAATTTGCGATTTCCTGTACTTGTTTTGGAGACAAAACTAATGAAACATTCCTCTAACTTGTATATATGCATATTGTACACACCATATTTTTATTCCCAAAATACCCCAACGGATAGAGGAAGGCTAGGAGCCTCCCATCTCTGTGGAATGAGGATCTCATATTTCCTGTTATTGAAAGAGATGTTTCTTATCTCCTCATCCCAATTCACCAAAACAACCGCAATATGAGGGTACAATTTGCGGACTGTTACCGCTTGTCGAGTAATTGTTTTGGTTTATCTACAATACCTTGATGTAGAGTAGTTGTTGCACATAAATATAACGGATATTTTGCATTTAGGGGGAGGCGAAAATCGTAATCTAGTTGTATGGAAACGGTAAAATGCGTCACCTACTAACTTGATATCAAACTCAAAACAACTATAACAAGTTTTTGATCGTCATTTATGTGAGTTGAACTTGAGAATTCTTATTAATATATTGTAGTACTAGTTAGTTATATTATATTAAAAAAATATTGGAAGTGATACTTCTTGTCGCCCATCCACATTAAAACATGTGGAATGTTAACAACGCTCAAGAGGGGGTACAAAAAAGTTCCTCTGCAATCCGAACGGCAAGTCGATTAGCAAAAGGGCGGGAAACTTTTGGACCCGTACAGAAAAAAAGATGTGGGATGACCTTGCGTGCGGTGCTGTGGTGTATCAGCTCCACTTTAAGAGAAGGGTGGGTGATCGTGTGGTGTGTTCATCTATTTACAAATAGGACCCAATTCAGCCGAAAGCTTGACATATGAAAAGCATTGAACTGTTGAACTGTGAAGGGATGCGAAGCTGAAAACTTGCATAAGTTCATCTCTTTGCTATATAATTGATAGGTATGAAAAATCGCTTAAAAAGCTGAGTCCTTTTTGTTTATTTTTCCTTCACAATTTGTGGGCAATCAATAATTTCTGGATTTAATGGTGATATAGACGCCATTTTTCACAAAGGTTTCCGATTCCATGCCTAATGCCTTGGCTTTTTGCTGCTTTGGGGTTGTATTGTTGCGCCCCGCTCCCCCTTTCGAAATTTCAATACCCTTTTGGAATTGTAAAACCAAATGGTGCCTCTGGTATTGTTCGAAATTTAGAGTTAGTGTGGTATGATGGCATTGTTCTGTACTGCATTCTAGTCAGTAAAAGTTAATGGATGAGTAGGATACTTACCATGTCCTGTAGTGAAGATTGTTTATGTCAAATAGTAATATTTTCTGTGGAAGCATCAAACTATTTGGTGACTTGGAATTTTCTCTTTACTTACTTGTAATTGGAAAATAAATAAAGGGTGTCTATAAATGTGGTAATTTGGATTCACAGAAGGATGACTGAGGTTAATTGTGAATTTATAACTCGGCATTCGAGTCAATTAGTAATTACTCAAGGCATCAACAAAGAAATTATTGGTCATAAGACAAACATAAATGAGATTCCTCTCTTTTGATACTGTATGTACCTTGAACTGGGTGATATCGTAGACCTGAGGTGCCCGGAATGATGTTTGCATCACGAGGAACGGTTTTCAAATTGTGTTAGGATCTAAACTTTTATTATCAAACATCTGAAAATTTATTTGGATTGCTGAGAATCATTTGTTATAATGATTTCGTGTTTGTTTTGGGAAATCGTCTTACTTCCTCAATTTTTTGTAGCTTCAAATTGGTTTCAATCATGGTGACTGCAGTTTCTCACTCTGGTTAGAAAGCTATGGCAGAAATATATCAACTTCGATTTGGCAAAAGTTTAACATCTTTATGGATATTTTGTTTGTTTAGGATTGTCATATCAACTTCGATTTTTGTGTACAGCTCCAGGGGCATCGATGGGCGAAATCCTAGGTTGCCATCTTTGTGCTCAGTCGAATCTGGCAGCAGTTGCTTCGCATGTAATTTCCTGGTCCAAACTTTTTCAAGACAACTAGTGAATATCAGAATATCACGGTTCATTCTTTTACTCAGTGCTCTCCTTCTCCTGTAATCTCTTGCATAGAAAATGTGCCTCAAAGTTCTAATCTATCACAAATTACGGAAGCAAATACAGAACATGTTCAATCAATCTTCTAATAAATCAGCATCATCTGGGGTACTGCAAATGCTTGCTTTTCGTTTTGCAGTTTTACGTGTTTCTTGCAAAATCGGGACTTATTCTCTCTGCACCACTGATATTTGATAATTAATTGTTATACTTATTTTTTCAGTCAGCTCGTTTAATGGAATATTTCCTTGATCATGCTAAAGACAACACAGAGAAGGGTTTAGAAACCTGCAGGATTCTTGGCGCCTTTCTTGTAAGATTCACACTCTGGTTCTAAAAGCATTTTTCTTATTGCATAAGAAACTATCTTCAGATTTCCGGACAGTTTCTTCTGTCTCCGAATCTTGTTTAGTGAAACCCAATATCTCAGTTTCTCACCATTTGCAATCTCGAAATCAGTACGGTTGTGATTACTCTGGTCTTTTAGTCCATATGTACACATTCAAAATGTTATAAACGATCAAGAAGCTTTTGCCATACAAAACGAACAGTCACCTTTTCCGGTTGGATGGATCCATGTAGGTCATAATTATCTATTCTTCTGCTGCTTGCTTCCTCCTGTATCACTCTACACTTGACAGATTCTTGTTCACTTTGTTAACCATTTGTTTTCAGAGTCTCAGACACATCTTTCTCAAAGTTGTTTCATATCATCAGTGGATTGCCACACTCATTGTTCATATCAGGTACGGAACAGCCTCCGTTCTTTAGCTGCAAAATTTAATAGTCTCAGAATTTTAATTGGATTTCAAAATTAAGCATGCATAGGTTAGAAGAACTTAAAAATAAGATGCAGTAACATTATGAACTTCATACCATTTCCCATGTTGGCTTGTTCCGAATTACTCAGTTGCCTTCTTCGGTGTGGTTTTGTCTGCTTTGATTAGGAACCATGGGCAGCATTTTTATCTGGTTCCCCCGGTATGCTGTCCTCAGCGAAGTCCTATAACATTTCTCTTTCCAACTTTTATCTTCAGGTTATGATACCTGAGGCTTTTGCCATTGTCACGACTCCAACTGATACCTCAAGGTATGCAGCAACACTAAATACAAAGTTCAGTCGTTATGCTTTAAACAAAATTTGGCAATTTCATCGTCGTAGTGTTAGATTCAAAAGTCTTAAATGCTCAATCTCCTTCCATCTATATTTCGGCTCACAAGCTTTAGATGCTTTCTTCCATTCCCTTGGTGTTGTCCTTGCCTCTGTTCTTGTAGCATCTTCGATCTTCGACAACAATGGTAGCACCCTTGGTTGTGGCCATTAGTCTTTGCTATGCACGGCCATGCCACTCTGATGTTTTGACATTGACATAACAATTTCGGTCAGTTGGTGCAAAAGGGAATGAAGGGGAGAATGCAGTAATTTGGGAACGTATCTTCTCTGTTCACCAGTTTCCCCTTGAAAATTTGACCACTACGCCGAGCCGTCGCGTTGGTAGCGAAATAAGAATTCTATTGCATAACTAATTACGTATGCCAGTTGGATATGCAACTGCATCTGCACGACACCTTCCCGGAAAGAGAACGACGCTGCAGTTAAAACACATAGCTATGTTGTCATGTACGAGGAATTTTAGCCATTCAAGGCTCCCAAAAACGCATTTTGAACTCTGTAATAAAAATTGGACTTTCGTTTCACGTCCCATTAGGACTCTTGAGTCTTTCAAGGCTAAGTTTATCTCTGTATAAGCTTTGGCTCCCAATGTGAACTTAAGTTTCAATCAATAAGCAAACAAAACCTTTGAGATTTCTCTAAAATTATGGTGGACTCCAGAACTTGTTCTTCAAGGACTTACAATTGTAATCCTTGTTAGCTTCGTATTGCGTCAGTATCAATCTCTCTCATCACACGATAATGAATCTTGTATTGTATACGTTCTTAATATAAAAAAATGAAGCTTTCAAATACCGTATTTTATCAGGTTATTGCTTATTAAACATACGACTGTATGCAACGAGAGAGATTCAAAAGTCTATCATATCACTTTTAATGCTCAATAAATAGCATTTTGAAGCTTTACGTAACCTTGCCGGGTTGGATGCGGGAGTTTTAACTATGCTGGGTTGAAATACAATCACGGTGCCGGCTGCGTTAGTCCGTGGGGGTCCACGTGGCATTATTATAAAGCCGTCCACCCACACACGTGGTTTGTCTCTAGTCTTATTGGAAAAAATCATAACCAAGTAAAGGAGTGAAAACACATTGTTGGATTAGAACGTCACGATAACAATGTAAACACATTATTTTTTCGAGTTTAGACCACTTCTAGCCTTATTTATTCTTAACCACTCTTTTTACTTTAATTAAATCAAATATTGTTTGATTTTATTTAGCTCCTTACCAACTAATCATGTTTGATTATTATTATTATTATTTTCTTTTGATCAATGTTTAAATATTAGAATTTATGTTCTTAATCTTTGGTTTTACTCAAATTCTATGTAAGGGCTTACATCAAAAGCTTCGCCTTCGTGGATCATCATCATTTGCCAACTTACTCAAATTTCTAGCAAAATCCCCGTACTTTTTACTTTGTTTCGATTTAAGACAAATTGACATGTTTCAAAAAGTTAAGAAAGCTCAAAATCAAATTGAAAGTTGCGGGGTGCAAATCTAAAGAAGATGATTAAGTTAAGGACGCGTTGTTACTTTTGGAATTGGATCCTAGGGAAAGCCTCGGGATCCTCCTGATCGGACAACAAAGGCCGTTGGATTTTGATCCAACGACTACAATTATTATAACTTTTAGACGAATTCCCTGTTTGTAGCCGTTAGATCAAAATTTAACGGCCCATATTGTCCGGTCAAGAGGATCCCGAGGCATTGCCTCGGAGAGGATCCAATTCCGTAACTTTTCTCTATATACTGAACACAATCAAACGGTGTTTGACAAAAAAAGAAAAAAAACAAAAAACAAAACAAACGATGAACCTATTTAGAATTTTTCTTTCATTCTTAAACATTTAAACAAAATAAAAATAAGAATATGTTAATGATTTCATTATTATTCTTGTACATTTGGGAAAAAAAAATATTCTCATTTAAATACTTATATATAATTGTGGAATAGTCCATTTTTCCTAATACAAAGACCATTCTCTCCGTCGCCAATAATTTACAGAAATTAATTAAACAAATAAAAAAAGAAATAATTAAATGACCGCTGATCCCCTCAAAACGGATGGACGTTTCTGCTCAATCCGTTCACATTTGTGAAGAACCCAACCACCGGTCGATACGGCAAGTACGACCGCCGTTTGTCCCCCTCCTTCTTCTCTCTGTTCTTCACGTAATGCTTCTCGTGCGCAGACGACACCGTTTCGACTTTCTTAGCCTTCCCCTTTAACTTCTCCACCGTCTTTTGAATCTTAACGCTGCTCTTCTCATCCGCCGCCGATTCATGGCTCGGCTTCGGGCTCGCCGCGGACTTAGGTTTAAGGAAAACAAATGCGTCCTTTCCGTCGCTGTTGCTCCGGAGCTTCAAGTCCCTGACTCTCCACAGCTTCGACGACCCCGTGGAATTGCTCTTGTTCCGGAGCTCCACCGGCTTCCCGGACCACTCACAGTACGTTCCTTCCGGGACTGCTTCGAGCTCGTCCGACTCCGACGCCGACGACGACGGCGTGTCCCGTTCCTCGAAGAAGAGCTTCATCAATGGCGGCCGCAGAGACGAGGACGAAGCCGCTCCGGCTCTTGAAGCATCGCCGTCGTCAGCGTCGGCGAAGAGGAGATCTCGGTTGAAAATCGGATATACCGGCCGGAAGTGGCCGTTCTGGAATATATCCTCCGCGGAAATCGGCGACCCGTCGGCGTTCGTAGGGGCGAAAGAGAAATCGTCGTCGTTTTCGCTCTCGCATTCGCCGCCGCCGTCCATGATTTGAGCTTCTTTATCTTCCATTCCTGGCTTCTCAGCGTCCAAGAATTCGAAATCGCCGCCGGAACCGGCGACTTGGAGCTTGGAGCTGAAATTCGCAGAGAGCTGCGCGTACTCGACTTCGAAATCGTTCATGGAACCGTGGGATTCGAAGCTCGGCGACACGGGAAACACGGAAACCGCTTGCATTTCCAGTTTTGTTGGATCGAGAAATTGGGGTTGGGGTTTTTGAGGTTGGGAGAGAGAGGGGCAGCGGGTGTAATTAAGAAAGGTATTAAAGATTTGGTTAATTAATGATGGAAGATAAATGAAGTGGGGTTGGCTTATATATAAGAGGCGGGGCAGTATTGGTGGGTGGACCCACCAGATAAGGGTAGGTTTATAGGTCGCTGGGAGGCTTCGGATTCACACGGGACACGTGTTCATACTACGCGGATGATGTTGGAGGCAGCCATTTGTGAATTTGGTGGAATCTAGGGAAAAGGGATAGTGCTGTTGTAAGTTTCAAGTGAACATTAATTTGTAAGGTATCAGAGACTTTCGTACCGTTATTATTTTTTTGAAAATGGATTCTTGTCGATTACGTTTTTTAAGTATTATTTATATTTAATTTTAAATTTTAAATTTTAAATTTTAAATTTTAAATTTTAAATTTTAAATAAATTTTTATCACATAATATACGATAAATTATTACGATCACGAAATTTCTGGAATCCGGATCCTTCTCCTTTCTTTTTGTTGGGGATGGGGTTGACATGCGTGGGGAAGAAGAACGAAAATTCAAAGAGGTGGATGGTGGGGTGGGCTGTGGAGGATTGGATATTAAAAAGAGTTAGGTGGGGTAGCAGGAGGAAGGGACACGTCATGGGTGAAGTAATGAATGCTAATGTGATTGGGGCTGTGACTTGCTTGGCAATTCCGGGATCTTACCTTCATCTCCTTACCAAACAACAACAAAATAATAGTATTTCAAAAAAAAAAAAAAAACAACAACAACAACAAAATAATACTATTTTTTTGCTTTTTTGGCTTTTGGTTTTTTGAGTAATTGAGAAAAAGAAAAATATATTTGGTACGATTCGTTGGTGTAGCTGGAACTTGGGCAGAAAGTTTTCTGGGGAATGAAAAGTGGAAAAGTCCAAATTTGTGAGATGGTTGAAAAAAGCGAAAAGCAAAAGCCGGTTTATGAATCTGCCAAAATCTGACCTGATATTTTCCATCCATCTTCAACATCAATACATAATTAACAATGGTATTAACTTAATTACATCAAGTGGTTCAATGGTAAAGATGCGAATTCCGGCTTTAAAAAGATGTTTTAGATTCGAGACTCCAAGCTGATGAGTCTGCTATAAAATACCTGCATCATTTCACCTACATTCTCATTTGCTTCAACATATTGAGTACCAGTTACACCACTAACATGGTGTATCGGTACTCTATATTTGTTTTCTTTTTTCCCTTATTAAAAGCTAGCTCTTATACAATTGAAAAAAAAAACATTGTGCTTTGAATATTTTACAATGCACCTTAGTTTATGTGTTCGCCTTGACAATGAGACAAAAACATTTGCATTTACATTTATATTGGTTGGGTACGTGTAAGAATACATGGTGGTCACCTGAATAATAAGCATGGTTTATAGATGTATTGCAATAAATGATACGTATATAAATAATGGAGGCGAATATGTGACACTACTTTTTTTAAAGAATTTTTACGTACATTTTGTTTGAGGCTTTCTTCGTAATACATTTCAACAACCCAAACTGTATATCTTTTAGGTATACCCTAAAAAATCATGTCCACCAAAATTATCTAAATTTGAAACCATATGACTGCTAGATTAAGGGTTTAGGGTTTCTTTGTGAAACCGTATTCGTTCATTTTCTTCATTAGAGATAAAAGTCTAAATGGTTTTGGATTTGTCTAATTTTTTGTAAAGATGATCTATGAATGATGTTCTAAAAGAGATTGTTTGGATCGTTAAAATATATTACGGTCTGAGTCCCACAATAACTCGTGTAAAAAATTATATAATAAGTAGTGCCACAGATCTGAACCCATAGAGAATAATTCAACTTTTATTTAATTTTTTACATCATGAAAGTGGTTCTTAATTACATGAGTCCGAATCAATACATGTATTTGGATTAGAAGAAGGGGGGAGGTGGTGGTGAACGTACGTCATGCATGAATGATCAGTTTCTTGATTCTACGTTACCCTCACATTCTTCTGGAATTTCAGTCCTCATCGTATAAAAATGAAGGCGTCACGACTTACCATCTCTACCACGTGAGATATCGACTAAAAAATAATAGTATGAAATTCTAATCTTTCTAGATGCCCACTTGCTTATAATTATCAACTCCTCATCCCTTATGGATTAAGGTTTTTTAAGGGTTTCTGACTTTCCGGTCACGAGAGGGCTTCATAGTATAGGTCAAAACCCCTCTTCTTCTCATCTTAAGCTTTGACAAACAATATACAGCTTTTTTTGGGGTTGCTTTATTTTTTTTATTTTTTTTTATAAGCAATTTCTTAAAAAAGTCGAGGCCTTAATTGTGTTTGGTAAATTAAATTTTTTTATTTTTTTTTGTCAAATGATGAGCCAAAAACAGTAGAAAGCAGAAGGAGCTTTACACATGCTTCACAAAAAAACTTTTTCTTTTAATTGGAGGCAAGTAAACAATACCAATTAATGAAATTTTCATATTGACAATTATGCCCCTATCTTTTTTTTTGGCTAAAAGCACTTTTAGCAGTATAGTTTACCAAATATTTACCTGCTTTTTTTTTTTAAAAAAAATCTGTTAACTTTCACATTACAACAAAAGCAGTTTTGAATAAAAACACAACAATTCCAAATTGGCCTCTAATCTTTTTATGATGGATCAACACATCAACAACAAAATTATGCCGTCATAATTAATTTAACCGAAACTAAATAAATATCGAATTCACCACGCACACAAATATATATGTTATATATCCTCGCTTTCATAAGAGTTGAATAATACTAAACAATATTGTTATTTGGTCATACAACTCACTAAGCACATAATTAATGGTGTACTAAGTTATTAACAGATAAAATATACAAGTTTGGACCGACTGGGTCAGTTCCTTAATCCTTGATGTGCAAGAGACTTGTGACCCAGGCAACAAACCCCCTCGACCAATCCGACATTGTGGACTGGTGGATGCTCGTTTACTATTTCGAAAGTCGTACCGAAGCACATACAGCTCACACAACACAAAACACAAACTTAGCACAACTTGATGTGTGATTAGATAGGTCCCATTTGGTCCAAGTTTTGGCGCAGCAAAGCAGAATCCAACCATGCCAGCAGTTTTTGGGATGAAAAAAAGAAGGTTCCAATATCCATGGAAAAATTGACTTTACGCGGGTCAATCATTCATCACATCTTTTACTAGCAGTATACGCCCACAAAAAGAAGATAAAAATAATAAAAAATTGTTCATCTTGTTTCAACGAAAGCAAATGAACTAATTGAGTAGTTGCAAATTGTCAAGGAAAATTAGAAACAAGTTAGGCTATATGCCAAACTTCCATCTAGAAAATGTTTACTAGAAATTAAGTTATTAGGTCACTAAGCTTGGTTTCATACTTTCATTTAGCGATTATGTACTATATATAAGTCTATTGATATTTATTTATTTATTTATTTTTAACTTGAAAGAGTTTTTATAGTCAGATCTCTTAACTATTGTCCTCATCGTACTCCAACCATATATCTACTAATATATATGTCAGGTAATTTGCTGGACGAGAACATATTTCACACCTAGGTTTAAAGTCTATTTCTTACGATAATTTTATTTGGTGGTCTAATGGTGAAGCTAGGAATTTTTTAGTAGGTGGGCTATATCTTAAAAATTTCCATCTTTATAAACAAAGGAACTTGGTACTATATTTTTCATAGTATCAGCTAACTTCAGAAAATTTTCACAAAGTGAGCCAATAATTTTTCGTTATTAAAAAATACGTGGTAAAATTCAAACAAATCCAAACTTGAAACATATATGTACAAAAAGCAATGAGAAAAAGGATGTAAGAAAAACATATGGTTTGTAAACTATTATATAATTTTATATATAATTAAATTGAGAGAACTAAGATTAGTAACTAAATATATGGTCGGCCACATTTAAAAATCAATGAAAATATATGTAAAATTTTATTTTTTCACCTAAAATTACATGGGCTATACCCCACGGTAGCCTTTAATGTGGCTTCACTAGTGATCTGATCATATAAAACTAGTCACATTATTGACTGCATATAAATTCATTATTATCTGTGAGAGTCATATGTATTAAGAAGGTGATTAACAATGTAACTAATTGTCTTTTTAGCCAAAATGGTCTTTGAGATTGACATAACACTTCACTTCGATCATTGAGATTTAAAATCAATAGAAGTGGTTCTTGAGTTTGTCCATCATCAATCAGTTTGGTCATTCTATGAAATCTCAAGGACCAAAGTGAGGAGTTATACCAATCTCAATAATCATTTTGGATAAAAAGCCAAATTAATTTTGTGCATCTAAATATAATTACATAAGCACTTTAACCAAAACAGGCTATAAAATTTTACCAAAAAAAAAGGCAATAAAATTGGGCTGAGTAAATGAAAGACGGGCCCAATAAGACAAATCAATTTTGGGCCAAATAATCAAGAAATCGCAGGTGGGGGGAAGGCCTAAACAAAACCATTACGCTCGCACTTCTCCATTTCTGTTGACAATTTATTTATTGTTTTTCCTTGAGGTGATTTATTTATACGGTATATTGTTTTGCAAACAAATATTTTTTTCAATACAATGGTATATTTATTTGACAAAAGAATACAATAATATATTTATAAAAATATTTGAATTAAGTGGCACAATAAACTTGTCAAAATGATGTAATACCTGCAAGTTGTGAATAATCTCATGTTTAGAATTTTTTGTTTCAACTCACTGCGTTATGAGTTTAACCACTCAGTTTTCTTCTTAATATTAATAAAAAATTAATGTAAAATATGAACTAAATTACACAATAAACCAGCCATAATAGTATATTAACCAACTGGGAATCCACGAAAATAAAACGCAAACTCTTTTCACTTGCAAGTAATTAAATAGTGATATATTTAGCACAAAGAGGCAATAAAAATTAAAATAGCCAATAATTTAGTAATTTAAACTGTGATAACAAAAATCCTCCTCTGGTAATAATCTCTCTGACTCTGACTGATTCGAAAATAATGTATCGTTCACTAAAATCTTTTGATTGCACCAAAGCGGGTGAGTGACGGACTGAGTGAGCGAGGAGGAATCACAAAGAGAAACCCTGACGGAGTTTTGAGTTTATTGGCGGATTTTGCCGAAACACGTGTTTGGATTCATCACTGCATATTTTAATCTCCCCCCATTTTTCCATCTTCTTCTTCTTCCTCTGTTACCTTGTTGCAGCATTCCAGGCCTTCCTACCGTAAGCTTCAATTTCTGCGTTTTTTTCATCCATTTTAATCACTGAATTTGCTTTATTATTGGGTTTAATTTGCAAATTAATTAGCTTTATTTTATAATTTTTGTCTGTGTGATTTTTAATTTTGTAAGGAGCAAAAGCAGGGGGAGTTTGATTGTTGATGACGTACTAGTACAGTGAAAAATGCCATGGAATTTTTACCCAAAAAGGACTTTCCGGTGAACCCAAAAGACTACAAATAGGATGTTATTCAGAGAGAAGTGCAGACATTGATCTTGATTGACCACCCGAATCTGCTGAAGGCGCACTGCTCTTTCACTGCCGGCAGTAGCCTCTGGATTGTCATGCCTCACGTGGCCTCTGGATCGTGCCTAAGTGCCTTCACATTATGCAATTTGCCCATCCTGATGGTTTCGAGCTGCCTGTTATCGCTACATTGTTGCATGCGGCTCTCAATGCTCTTGCTTATCAGCAGTACAAAGGACACTTTCAAAGAGATATTAAGGTATATTAAGATCACTCAGACTGGTATTTGTGTTATCGGTTTTTTGGGCTCTTCATTTGGACACATTTGTGAGATTAGCCTTTTGGATTTAGCTTACTACTATTTGCGTAACTGGGATAAATGTTAAATACAAGTGTTGGTATATGTACAATTAGGGCTAGCCATGAGCAGTTGCATTTGTGCATTGTACATTTGATCATCCACTTGTTTAATTGCATTTATTACACGCCCGCGCATGTGTATGTATAATTTCTCTACAAAGCCGAGTTTACCAAATGTATCCTCTTAACTCTCTGTGAAAAATGGTTTTTGCTATGTTTGTGTGATCAGCGAGCTTGTTCGATACTGGCAATAGACAACATGCAAGAAAAACGTTTGTTGGAACTCCTTGCTGGTGATGGCCTGAACCTCCATATCTTGATATTCTCTATTTGACTATTGGGAATTATTTCGAACACATATTATGTTCGAGTTGGTCCTGGAACTCCTTGCATTTCATATTTAACAGTGCGACCTTTTTTCACAGGATGGCTCCAGAAGTTATGCAGCAATTGCATGGATGTGACTTTAAGTGAGTGGATGATTTGTTTACAGTTTGTCATGCAAGAATACTTATTGATGTGTATAGTTGATGAACTCGAATTTCATTTCTTTGAGCTTTCTCTAACGTTAACTTGTCGTTCAAATCCTGGCGGGGTCTGTTATTCGTATCCAAACAGAGCAGACAACTGGTCGTTTGGGCTAACAGCACTAGAACTTGCTCATGGTCATGCTCCGTTTCCCATATTCCAGTCCTAAGGTATGGTGGTCTATAATATTTGTACCATACTTAGGGTCTCCGTATTTTGATCTCGTATAAATACTCGAGAGACTTAAATGTAATTATGTAATAAAGAAAAGGGCAAATGTGTAATAAGTGAGAATCCCTTATTCTATAAAATAACTCATCACCCTCACAATTAGAGGAGGCCAATTTCTTAGGCCATGGAAGGACTCTCTCACCCTCAGAAACTCTCTCCATCTCTCTCCCTCACAAACAGAGAAATACATAATCACTGTGGACGTAGCCCAAACATTGGGGTGAACCACGATACATCTTGTGTTATTTACATTTCTTGCAGATTCACGGTCGGATTTACGTTGTTGCAAGACCTCCGGTTTTATGCATCAACATTTGGCGCTGTCTGTGGGAATTGACACGAAAAGCTATGTCGTTTCTTTTTCATTTTTTTATCTCACCACCGTGAATCTGCAAAAAACCTAGCACGCCAAAAGCAGAAAACATGATAACCAAAACTCTGAAGGTCTCCTCCGCCCTGCTCTGCTTCTTCTTTCTCAGCTGCCACCACTTACTCTGCCATACACAAGCTTTGTGTTTGCTTTCTTTTTTTTTTTGGCATTCGCTTTCCATCTTTCTTGTTCCTAACCACATAAATTGAGTCTGATTGTTACCCACCGACAAAGAGGAATTGAATCTCAATTTTAACACCCAAAACCGAAACCAAATTCAATTCCTAAATTTGTATCCAAGAATTTGATCCACAACATGTGTCTGTCTCAGATTTTGAATCTTTGATCGATGTGGATCGCATTCTAAAAACCACACTTTGAAGCTTCGACCTTGACAGCGAAACCAAGGACGCAAATTTGCCGATGAATGAGTGTTACAATGGACGTGGGCCCTCATCATCTTCGTATCGGTGCTGGTACAATCCGTACATGGCGGTACCGAGAAATCTGGCGGGGGACGCTGGGAGGCTGCCGAGGGACGAGGAGAATGCCAATGAGGACTATTGGTCCACTGGCAAGAAGCTCAAGTCTGAAAGGTTTCCACTTTCGCGGTGGGAGCTCGTGGCGGCTCTCACTGTTGTCGTGGTCTTCTATACCGGCCTTTCCTGCGTCTACCTGACCATGCCCGCCGCCGAGTACGGTAAACTTAAACTACCTCGCACCATTGTCGATCTTTGCCTTCTCAAGTTGTAGCCGTTGATCCGCAACCTGGAAACCGACGGAGCCCCACCCTTCTCCGAATTCTCCTTCGCCAGCCAATCAATCCACTTAAATCATTTATTGAGGAAAAAGAAGACCATTTCTATCCCTCAGACCCTCTCTGAAACCCCAAAATTTCCCAAGCCAAAGCTCTTGATCTGTGGCGTTCGATTCCAGGGACTGATTTTTTTTTCCTTTTAGGGTTTTAGGGTTCTCGGCTCCGTCAAGGCTGACGGGGATTCCTCATAATCCCAACAGAGAAGAGGAAGATTGGTATCACTATCACCGTCACAGACGCCAAGGTCGAGCTATAAGTCGGTGCGAGATCTGCGATCCGGGGATTCGAATTCGACAAACAGGCATGATAAGGAAAAGGGTGTCAGTGTGCATGTCCTTATGCCTTGCAGGCCATTGAGTGAAGACGAAGTGAGGGAGTCCTTGTGCGTTGCAAGCGATTGCGTCATAGGAGCCTCTGGTATACGTGCTACCTGTGTCATCCAGCCAATCGATATGATCAAGGTGAGAATTCAATTGGGTCAGGGATCAGCTGCCCAGGTCACCAGGACCATGATTAAAGAGGAAGGTGTTGGTGTTTTGTCAGCAGCCGTCCATGACACGCGGTGGCGTTAATGCTGTCGGTGAGGCACGTGTACGAGATCACGAAGGTGAAGCAATCCGACCCGTATTGCCTGCACATGCCATTGGAGCCCATTTCTGCTCAGAATCAGAAACAATGGGGTGATGTCGAAAAGGCTGTCAAAGCAGCTGTCACTTTAAGGAATATTGCCCTTAATCATGGCATCCAACCACATATCCAAAGCAGTCGCTCATGGAGAAAAGCCGAGACAGGAAAGCAGAAAACAAAATAAAAGAAGAAAGCAAAAGCAAAGAAAAAAAGGAAAGCAAAAGCAAAGCAGAAAACAAAAGCAAAAGCAAAAGCAACGCACCAACGATCTGCAACTGTCGAAGCTTTTGTGTCGAAACCTTTGTTTTGAATGATGTAATTTATTTTTCTTACCTTTCGCAGACATCTATATAAACCCCATCAGAGGGTAAAAAAAAAAAAAAAAAAGGGCAAAGCCCAAAATAAATGGGTTGGAATGTTGTGTAGAGGGCGAAAGCCCAAAAGCCCTAAATAGCACCAACCAGGTGATCAAAAGTACGTCCAGTACTCCAAAACTATTCGGCAACCTGCCGTTATTACCACCAACCAGGTGATCAAAAGTACGCACAGTACTCCAAAACTATTCGGCAACCTGCCACTATTACCACCAACCAGGTGATCAAAAATACGTTCAGTACTCCCAAATTATACATGAGCATTACTCATGTCAATCATACATAAACATTCATGAGCATTACTCATTCAATCATACATAAACATTCATGAGCATCACTCATGTCAACATTCATGAGCACCACTCATGTCAACATTCATGAGCACCACTCATGTCAACATTAATGAGCATCACTCATGTCAACATCCATGAGCATCACTCATGTCAATCAACATAAACATTCATGAGCATCACTCATGTCAATCAGCTTCAGAAGCTTCATTTACAGAGCTCTAGCTTCAAAAGCTTCATTTACAAAAGCTCTAGCTTCAAAAGCTTCATTTACAGAGCTCCAGCTTCAAAGCTTCACCTACAAAGCTTCAGTGCAAGGTATACAAATACCACCTCTGAACAACCGCCACTTCGGCCCATACATGGATTTAATTTGAAGTCTCCAGTCAACAGATGCTATTGACCGAAGACTTGGGGGATTACATTATGTACCATATTAGGCCTCAACTGGGCCTCATAAAAAATACTAGGTGGACTTAGCCCATTATTTATGTACTGAGGAGCGAGCCCTTATTCTATAAAAGAGACTCCCTCACTTTCATTAGAGAGCACCCATCACTTATATATTGAGGAGCGAACCCTTATTCTATAAAAGGGACTCCCTTACCACCATTAGAGAGAATCGCCGCCTACTGAGCAACCGTCTCGCCGCGAGCATCAACTCTAGCCTATTATTCATGTATTGAGGAGCGAGCCCTTATTCTATAAAAGGGACCCCCTCACCATCATTAGAGAGCATCGCCGCCTACTGAGCAACCGTCTCATCGCGAGCATCAACTCTAGCCCATATTTATGTATTGAGAAGCGAGTCCTTATTCTATAAAAGGGATTCCCTCACCTTCAAACGCCACAAGCCGAGCCAACAAAGGCAACATAAGCCACAAGCCGAGCAGCCTTGCAACATGTGCTACATCTAGTTGAGCTTCATTTCACATTGAGCGCCGCCTTATATGGAGTATTCAGCTGTAGACGACATCTAGTTATTTCGGCCCACACATGGACTGAATTTCAAGTCTCCAGCCAAAAGACTCTTGATTGAAGACTTGGGGGACTACTGTTTGTACCATACTTAGAGCCTCCGTATTTAGATCTCGTATAAATACTCGGATGACTTAAATGTAATTATGTAATAAAGGAATGGGCAAATATGTAATAAGTGAGGATCCCTTATTCTATAAAAGGACTCCTTACCCTCACAATTAGAGGAGGCCAATTTCTTAGGCCATGGAAGGGCTCTCTCACCCTCAGAAGCTCTCTCCATCTCTCTCCCTCACAAACAGAGAAATACATAATCAATGTAGACGTAGCCCAAACATTGGGGTGAACCACGATACATCTTATGTTATTTACATTTCTTGCAAATTCACGGTCGGATTTACGTTGTTCCAAGACCTCCGGTTTTGTGCATCAACATATAACATTCAATGTCATAAGTTCTCATGGAGCATGAGTTATTTTAACAATCTACCAGCACATGCTTAAGGAAAAATTAATCTTTTAGTACGCATCTAGAGAGCTTTTAACTCACCTTCTAATTTCTTTAAGCGTTTATCATTATAAACCTTCAATAAATCATCTTCTCTCCCTCTAAATTTTATATTGATTGAATAATTGTTTGGTTTTTGCGGATATTCATGAAGCAATGGCACTGCTGTGATAATTCTTATTGATGTTTCCCTTCAGGACACTTCGAACGGCTTCACTATCCCTTCTGTAATTGGTACATCCGCTTCCATTATTCCTGCACTCCATTGTATTTTGCAGAAACACACCATGCAAAAGGTGCACATTGAATCTCATGTGTACGGCTTCTGCAACAGAGGAGTCTTAGAATCCCATGTGATTAGTATTCAACAAAGGCGTGCGAGATTTCTTCTATTGTTTCCAAGAAGCATGCTCCGTTCAATAATCTAATCTTATTTCGAAATCCTTGTTTGATGCTCTTATCAGAATTGACAAACTTGTCGAAGTGTTGCAGATACGGAGAACGAAGAATGCCAAGGTTTGTACCCGTTACCGGACTTCTCCTGGTTGTCAACGCGCACCCCTCTGTTAATATGCTTTTCCGATACTCTGTGATGAAACCGGTGTTCCCAAATTTCAATAATAACAGCGTGCGAAGATGTTTAAAGACCTAATCATCGTTGTAATTGATAAAGAGTAGGAGTTTGTCTCAGCAACACAAAATGAGGGTTTCGGTCGTTATATATAGGACTTGACCAGACATCCCACGGCACGAGCTGACGACAATCACGGGGTATATTGGCAGTCTAATTTTCATGAACACGCTAAATTTGCGAGGGCTTAGTCATTGTAATAATAAAAAGTCATTTGTATACTAATCTTCTGTTCTTAATTGGTTTTTACTTTTTACATCTCCCTTCTCTTCCTTCTGTGAAAGGCAACGGATTTCTCATCTTATTTTTTAAATTGATAAGATCTAAAAGTAAGACTTTGAAAACTTTGATTTTTAACGATAAAAACAAAATAAAAGATAAAATGAACAGTACCATGATTGACTTCTTAGTGTGATTTTTCGTTAAAATGAACAGTACCGAAAACTTTTCGTTAAAGTTTTTATATTAATATTTAAAAGCCGACTTTAAATTATAGAATAAATATATATTAAAAAAAGTTCCACAAAGTGAATTGCTGGGGCCATAGACCCTAGAGGGGGTTATTGAGCTTGCTGATCAAGCAACTCAGGCGGCCGAAGCCGAAAAGTCAACAAAAAAGGGTCACGTTGTCATTCACACTGCTGAATAGAACCCCAAGTTGCACTCTCTTCGCATATTGCCAATTCAAAGTCGGTCACAGCCACATATGAAGAAACAACCAGAAACCACCATTTTTGAGAACCAATCTGTATATTTCGATTTCGATTTCGTTACACTGCAAATCAACGGGAATTGATACAATGAAGCAAACAAAAACCTTTGGTTGACTGTCTGTCTAAATCGTCTCTAAATCTGTGTATCCGAAAGTAAGGCCCTAAGTATTGCTCACCAAACAACGTTATGCATTTGCCCTGGCACCAATCTGCCTCTTGACAGATTTGATCACTCCAATCAACAGCCTGTCACCGGCAATCTGCCTCACCCTCTGTATCAGCTGCGGGCGCGTTACCTTGTTCGCCTGCAAAATCAATCGAAAAGTTCGAAATGAAGTGATCATGCTGTCATGATTGATGAAGATTAAACATGAGAAACAGAAAATGTCATAGAACTTACTCTGAATTCGTTGTGACAAGCAACAAGCAATTGCATTTTCTGAGGAGGCAAGAACTTCGAGAGAATGGACATCAGAGCAGGGAAGCTCATCCATGGAGATGTGGGGGGTTGTCTCAAAGCACTCTGCTGCGCAGTTGGAACACCTGAAACAACTGAACATACAAAAGCAGGGTTAAATCTCATTTCGAAAACCCGAAATCTCCACCAAACAACCAAACAAAGAACACAAACCAAATTACCAATTCGAATTTCCAATTGAGCTACTAACCATTAGGGAGAGTGTTAGGAGCCTTGAAGCTGACCACATAGCAAGGATAAATGTGAGAGTTCATGATAGCACTCCAAACAACATATCTTCTCGGATTTACCAGATTATCCACTCCAGTGTCCACCTCCTTGCAGCTCGGTTGAGATTGCTTAGAGCCCGGCGCCACCATTTCCGCCTTCCCCAATATCACACGGCACAGCAAGATGTGCTTCAGCCCACTTTCATCCACAGCCGACGACAATGCTCTACACAAATGTCAATACAATCCATCAAATTTTCGATAAAAATGGAAGGTTTCGATTTTAAAGATGTGAATTTCTCAAAGATCAAACAGAAACAAGAGTTGGGTACAAATCAAAATCCCCTGAAAATCAAAAAATTACCCATCACATGAAAATTTGGCAGGAATCATATGAACACCTACACCGTATGACACTTCATTTGGGACAGGCTCTCTGCACCGATTGAAACCATGGACCAAAACATCACAAACCTCCTGCTTCGATCCGCCATACCAAGCGTACTTAACGTTGGCGTTGCCGCCGCACTTACTTGCCACCGCCTGAGAGAAAATCTTGAACGACTCAAACCTCGCCTTCCTGGTCGGATCGGAGCTCAAGTTCTTGTGCACCGCCACAATATTCGTGTCCCTCCCGGCCAATCCCATGCCCGAAACAAAGCTCTTCTTGATGATCTCGTGCTCTAAACTCTCGTCGTCCACCCGTATCATCCCGCTCCGGGTGAAAACACCAAACCTATCCGATACGGCGGCGTTCGAATCGCCGCAATCGGACCCGGAATCCAAAATTTCTTCGTCATTATCAATAGTCATCGAGATTTGGTCTTCGAATTCAAACTGATCCGTCGACATCGCTCCTACAAACTTACGAATTAAGCGATCGGATCAGCGAGAAATCGAAAGACAAATAACTACAAACAACTCTGTATACAAAAATTTTCAAAAAAAATTCATATATCAAAGAAGCAAGAAACGGTTCAAGATCTCAGAATCCGGGACCAAATAGATCAGGAAAGATTAAATCTTGGAGATATTTATAGGAGATTTGTGGCGATTTAGAGTTTTGATTTATGGCGGAGTTGCCGTGCCGCGCCGTGTATAAATAGTCTCGGACCCTGAGGCGGTGGGAACTTTTCGTAGCCCTTGGGAAATAAGAATTTTGAACTTTATGAATTGTCTATTTTGCCCCTCTGCAGATTATGCATGCCGCCCGAGAAGTGACCGTTGTGCGTGCCGTTGGAGGGGTATTTTAGGAATATGGGGGGGGATTGGTGGGAGGGTGGTTTGGTAATTTTCTGAATTTAACGCAAGTCATGCAGGAAGTGGCTTTTGTCGTCCGCTTTACTTTCGAAGCAAGTTTTCCTGCTCAGATTTGGATTTAGGCTTCCTAATTGCGTAAGGAAATATTTAATAAAATAAATAAATAAATAAAGATAAAGGTGAATTAAATTCGATTGGGCCAGGACATGCATTATTTACGGGTGGGTCCATGGTCCAATTGGGACGTGGGCTTGTGGAGTTGCTTGAATTCGGTGCACGTGGGTACCTCAATTACAGAATATGTATTGTCGTGTGCACGTGACATGTCTTCATCTTTTCTTTGGTTCCAAGCAACAAGGGTTTTAAATTGCATATGGCATTTTTGTGCTATTTGAGGTAAAAGGACTCCCTGAGTGAATTGACTTTAAAAAATTCTTATTAAATCGCTTAAGTAGTGCAGTGTTTTAGAGGTCAAATTGTTAATGGTAGTAAGAACACATCAACTATCAAATTATAAAAGAAAATCACCTGTTCACAATTCATGTCGGATGTAGTTAGGTCTTTAAGAGTTTTTCGTAATCTTCAAAGCGGTGTTTAAGTGTTACGACATGATGCACATTTAGATTGCTAAACACAATCTTCCCCAAATTCGCCCATTGTTCTACAAGTTCTACTTGGCAATATGCCCATAACAGAGCCGATCTTCAGGGAGTACAGATTGACACCGGATAATGGAGATCAAAGAGAAACTATAGCTGAACACTCAAATACAACTCATCACTCTAAGGAATCCACCAAAGAGATAAGAGTTTAGGGAGAGGAGAATGATTCATTTCTGTACATGAATAAGGGTTTTAAATAGTCTAGGCATGGAACAACCTTCCATGAATAGGTTAACCTTATTAATGATCATACATAACCATGACTTAAAACTATGCATGAACTGATTTAATACTAATCGTGAACATTGAACAAACTTTTAATTAAATATAATGAAAGCACCATCTAATAATTAGACGAATCTAGATTCGGTGCCAGTGGTGCCATTGCACAGGACCCTCAAATCGGAAGGGCCCTCGATTTTTCATTTTTGCATGCATATATGTATATATTTGAATGTGTAGCTAGTTTACAAATTGAGTTGTTAGCGCAGGTGGCTCTTTGGATAGTAACCATTCACAACTGCAATCTTATAACAACATTATCTTCCCTCACTTAGCAAAACGAAGAAGAAAAAACACCATCTTTCCTAAAAAAAGGTAATATATTAACTACTTTTCTAACAATTATTGAAGGAAGAATCCTTAAAGAAACTGCCAGCTCGTCATATTGGCCCCATCTGGACGGGGACGACGGGCGGGGTGTGGCAACAAACACATTCACCACCACGACCCCGATACGGGTCCTGCTCGATCCGACTGGCACGACTTGGGGGTGACACAAAAGCATTACCCACCATCCCGTTTAGGTTGCGCGGTAACCCGACATTCAAGGAGGAGCAACGCCTCAAAAATAAGAGACAGCGACAGTTGGGTTTTAACCAACCCAAAATAACAGCAACCAAAATTTAGAGATATAATCAAAACACACATAGGAAAACAAAACCTTAATAAGAAAAACGAAGGGAGAATTTTTCGGGATTGTTTTATGTTTTTTTTCTAAATCATTTCTTTATTTTTAATTTTGTTGTTTTGGGTGGCATTTGGTGGTGGTGTGGGTGGCCTTGAATGATTTTCACTTCTCACACAACCACCCCCTTCGTCTGTATAATCTCTGGAATTCCCATCTCTTCCTCAAAAGCGACGAAACGCGAGCTCGATCGCGTGATTAATTTCTTCGATAAGGAGCTAGATTTTTGTTTCTACGTAGGTACGTGCATGGTCGCTTGCATGCAGACGGAGTTCCGGCCGTCTGTACGTACGTGAAGTTTGTACGTAGCTGCTGCTGCTGTGTCCATGCAAACTTATCCAACGTAAAAGTTGAATTATTGCATGTACAGGTTCTAGTCGCTTTTTTTTTCCATATTTTTTTAGTATTGTTTGAAACCCTTGCCTGGATTACGTATGATTATTGGTTAATTTCATTGGATTGGATGAAAGGGGTTTCGTTAATTAATCTTGTATTAAACTAATTAATCACAGGGAATATTGGGAAGGAGGAAACTTTGATAGAAAGGGAAAGGAAGAGTGGTTACCGGTTAAAGGAAGGAGAATTATGTCGGAATCAAACGAGCATGACTCTAATCCTCCTGGCCCAGATTCACCACCCCATGACTCAAACGCACCATCGCCGCCCCACGAGAGTACCGATGACAAATCAACACCGTCAAACTCACCACCCCATGACTCAATCACACCATCGCCACCTCCGCCATCACAAGCGCCACCTCCGAAATCAGAGCCTCCGCCTCCAAAATCAGACTCACCTGCCCCAAAATCTTCACCATCCCCCAAACCTTCGCCGCCACCAGCATCTCCACCGCCATCATCACCTCCCCCATCATCACCATCTCCGTCTTCTCCACCCCCATCTTCACCACCGCCTTCATCATCACCACCAAAATCACCTTCTCCTCCTCCTCGTTCACCACCACCATCATCATCAAAAGACAAACCAACATCCGGATCATCACCACCTTCTCCTCCAGCTTCACCACCTCCTCCTAGTAGTACTGATGGCAATAGTCCTAAACCATCCTCTGGCGACAGTTCATCACCTACATCACCACCAACTGATTCATCACAAGATGATAAAGGCTCCCCATCCTCACCCAGTGTCTCTCAGTCCCCTCCAGCCTCTCCACCTCCAGCTACACCTACAACCAACCCCACCGCCCCATCTCCTCCTACAGTGCCTAGCGCTCCAGTGGTTCCGGGTTCAGGAGCTACTACAACTCAGCCTGTCCCTAGCCCTGATAATTCCACCCCCACCCTCTCCCCTCCCTCAACGAGAAGTCAGGTTACAGGCGACTCAGGGGGTAGTAGTAGGCATACAGGTACTGTTGTGGGCTTGACGGTAGCTGGAGTTTTCATCATTGCCTTGGTAGCCCTCATTGTTCTGTTTGTAAGGAAGAGAAAGAAGCAGGCCCAACCATACCCTCCAAATTACATGCCTCCCACTCCCGGTCCCCATGGCGGTAACTTATCAACTCCAGGTAAAGATTGTCCTTATACATTGTTGACTCATATCCTGACAACTTGAACTTTTAAAATTTATGTGCATGTCAAAGAAAATTTGATAATAGCCACTAATATTAGTTGCACAGGATGAGGTGGCTATAATGCTTATCACTGGCTTATGTAGTATCATAGTCAATGATAAGCATTTACACACTTTATTCTTATTCTGTAATGACATTATAAAGATCATATTATGCTGGCTAATACCGTATTAGTTATGTCAGTTTTTCTTGTAGCGGTGGTGGTCTAACATAAACATAATATAAAGTGTACTTATGAGCTCAATAATTGAGCTTTGTATGTGATGCAGGTGGATATTATCATGCGCAGCAACAGAGTTCCGCAACTTCTGGTCCAACAGAAAGCTTTTATTCGAGTGGACCGGCCGGACCTTCCTCCTATGAAAACAGCTACCAAGGTAATCCGCCCAGTTCTGGAGATTCCGGTCTTATTGCTGCTACCAAGGTTCATTTCACCTACGAAGAGTTGATGGAGATAACGAATGGATTTTCACGTCAAAACGTTATCGGTGAGGGTGGTTTCGGATGTGTGTACAAGGGTTGGATGCCGGATGGAAGAGTTGTGGCAGTCAAGCAGCTCAAGGCTGGTAGCGGGCAGGGAGAGAAGGAATTCAGGGCTGAAGTTGAGATTATTAGTCGCGTGCATCATCGTTACTTGGTCTCTTTGGTGGGATACTGCATCTTTGAACAGCAAAGATTGCTTATCTATGAATTTGTTCCTAATAAAACTCTTGAGCACCATTTGCATGGTAGGTGATCTAATCTAATTAACCTCTTCTTTTGATGTTCTTAGTTGTACTTCTCAATATTCAGCTACTTGTTATTGTACTTCAAACTGTTGATTTGTTATTCAGGTGCCGGAATGCCGGTGTTGGAATGGACCAAGAGACTCAAGATTGCTTTGGGGTCTGCAAAAGGCTTGGCGTATTTACACGAAGACTGTACGTACCTATATACATCTTTGTGACTTTGTGTTATGAGATCCGATAATAGTCACTGAAATTAGTCGTACATAATGGAGTGGGGTTAAAAGACATATCAGTGGCTAATAACGCCATTAGCTACAGATTTGCCATTTACGCACCTCATCAGCCACTTATAGGCCTTTTGCTCACTCCCTCAGTGGCTATTCTCAGCGCTTTCCATCGAACTATCTGATTCTATGTATTCTCCTTGTATATATGTTTATAGGCCATCCAAAGATTATTCACAGAGACATTAAATCGGCAAACATTCTGCTGGATGATGCCTTTGAAGCACAGGTATGTCTATACCTGTTCAATTCATGTTGTACTGATTCCTTCCGATGCTACGGCTATCCCATGATTTTGTGTTTCTGACATTGAGGCTCTAGTTTCTAATTCTTGAATATCTTCGTACACAGGTTGCAGACTTTGGGCTTGCCAAACTTACAGACGGCACCAATACTCACGTATCCACTCGAGTCATGGGAACATTTGGGTAAGCAAAGACCTTGTAAACTCCTTTGGAACTATTGCCTGACGACCGTATTGCTTATCTACGACACTCGTGGCATTTTTGTTCAATTTGGTTTCAGGTACATGGCACCTGAGTATGCAAATAGTGGCAAATTGACAGACAGATCAGATGTGTTTTCGTTCGGAGTTGTGCTTCTAGAACTTGTAACCGGGCGGAAACCCGTTGATCCTACTCGACCTTTAGGGGATGAGAGTTTGGTTGAATGGGTATGAACATCTTTCGCCTTTGCTAATATGTCACAATGCAGCGTGTCACTGGTTTTACAAGTCCACTATTGTTTTCACCTTCAATAATTATTTTTCTGTCTAAAATTTCTCAGGCTCGTCCCCTTCTAATTCAAGCCCTTGAAACTGGCGACTTGAGCAAATTAGTAGATCCTCGGCTTGAGAAGCATTATGTGGAGGTTGAAATGTTCAGAATGATCGAGGCAGCTGCTGCTTGCGTGCGTCATTCTGCTCCAAAACGACCACGAATGGCGCAGGTGAATACTAATAAACAGAGAGAAGAATTTAAACAGAACAATGATGACAATTTATTGGAATAACTATGCAGACTTATTGGTTCATGTATATTTTCAGGTGGTAAGAGCATTGGACTGTGAAGGCGAATTAAGTGATCTAACGAACGGAGTGAAAGTTGGGCAGAGTACTGCATATGACTCTGGTCAGTACAATAAGGAGATTATGAGATTCAGAAGGATGGCATTAGGCAGTGGAGGCAGCTCAGAGATGTCCAGTGCAGATTTCACTTCCAGAGAGGTATCAGGACCCCAAAGTTTATGGACTCGCCCGGATGCTTCAAGCGATGAATCAGAAACCCGAGCTTTTACCACGCGTGGTGGTGAGCAGATGATCAATGGGAATCAAGGCAGACGGTTCTAATTAGAAAGAGTGGCGAAATAATTGTGAATTAATTTCTGAATGTCCACACACTCATCATCCTGACATTGTTAACTCATGGTGCTCCACAGAGAGAGTTTGGCGAGGGAGGGGGCGACAGAAGAGACTGCGTTCGTTATAAAAAGAAAAGAAAAACCGATTTCTTGACTTAATATGACATATTAGTGCGTAAGTTAAGCTGCTGCTTCTTTTTTTCTTCTCCATTTTTCTTCGTTGAAGGTCGCTCTGTTCTCTAGTTCCCTCAAAGCATTAGCAGCAGGGAAGAGCTCGTAAAGTTTACTCGTGGTACTTTTTTTTTAGTCATTAATATGAAGAATCTGTATTGATAGTACAGGTAGAGCAATAAGATTTCAATTAAATGTGCCTAATTTTTCCATTTACACGCTTTTGGGATCTATGTATTAATCGACGATGCAATCATTAGCAGAATATTTAACTGTAATTGTACTTCATTAGACCCAGAAAAAACTGTCGTGTGAGCCTCCAAAACTTCCATATTTACGATGATAAATGAAAGAAAGAAAAAATCTTGCGTACTTTTTATTGAGAGACCTAACCCAGTCACAATTTAGTTACAACAGTAAATAGTTAGTTGTGGTATTTGTGTAATTAGTTGTAGAAGATAAGGTCACTTATGTAAAGAGTCTTAGTGACTATATATATCTCAATGTACTGTCAGTTAAAATATAATGAGAAATATCTTCTTCAACATTTCTACATGGTTTCATCGCCATAAGCCTACCGGCATTCGATCCTCCATTTCTTCCGCTCTACTTCTCTGATTTCTGTTCAAATTGATCAGATTTCTTCAGTGATTTGGTATTCCGATCCCTGTTCTTGATCTGTCATGGTGGCTTTTGTCTACAATTTCTTTCAATTTTAAGTCGGTGATACATCTGATTTTTCTTACCATTTCGTTGATTTGGGGCTTTCTTGATCGATTTCTCTCTCTCTCGATCGATTTCTTGATCGATTTCGTGATCGATCTTGTGTTTTCTGTCTTTGATTCTTCCTCCTCTCTCGCATCTTGCACTTGTATCTCATGGCCTCCCCCTCTGACTCTTCGTCTCCGTCGCCAAACCCTAATTTCTCTGCAAATCCTCAGACCTCGTATATGTCTCTAACAATCCAAAATATTGGTAGCATGGTGCCTATCAAGCTCAAACGCACCAATTACCTTCCATGGCGTGCGTTATTTGCTCCGATCTTGCGCCGATACAAACTTCTTGGCCTCGTCGACGGTACTGAGCCATGTCCGGCTCCTCTTCTCCCTGATCGCTCCCTGAATCCAGCATTTGAGCAGTGGTTTGAAAAAGACCAAAACCTCTTGATTTGGCTCAACTCGACTTTATCCGAAGATCTCATTCCCTTCACGGTAGGAGTGTCCACATCTCGAGAACTTTGGCAGAAGCTTGAACAACGCTTTGGTGGCGTCTCTGAAGCTCACATTCACCAGCTTCGTTCTCGTCTTCAATTGATTCAAAAAGGATCTCAATCGATCTCGGAATATCTACAGCAAATCAAGGAAATTTCGGATTCTCTCAATGCTGCTGGCGCCACTGTATATGATCGTGATCTCATTGCAGCAACGCTTCACGGTCTTCCTGATGAATTTGAGTCCTTTATTGACTCCATCATGCTGCGGTTGTCTTCTACTTCTCTTGATGAATTGCATGGTCTGTTGCTGACCAAAGAGCTTTCCCTGGCTCGTCGCAAGCACACTCTGTCTCCCACTTCTACGGAGCCCTTTCAAGCTTTCTCTGTTCAGTCTCAAGCACCTTTGCTCCCAACGCCTTCTTCGCAGGCTTTTGCTGCATATAGTCAGCCTCTTCAATCTTCTTCTCGGTATAATTCTAACAGAGGCCGGAACAATCGCAATTTTTTCCGAGGCAATCGAAATGTCAGTAATTCACGAGGCAACTCCACTGGTACTTATCGTACAAGTCAGCCTCGTACCTTTCATCAAGGCTCCCGATCTAACAACCAAGGTTCTTCATCCAATCACAAGACCACCTGTCAAATATGTGGTTCCACCAGCCACGAAGCAATTGATTGTTTTGATAGGATGAATCCTGAGATCTTTGGACGGGTGCCACCAGCCAAACTTGCTGCTCTTTGTGCTCACTACTCATCCAAACCATCCCCATCTTGGCTATTGGATTCTGGAGCCACCTCACATATCACGAATGACATTGCAAATCTCTCTGTTGCCTCTCCTTACACTGGTGAAGACAAGGTCTATATAGGAGATGGTAAAGGTCTGCCTATTCACAATATTGGTATCTCTTCTTTAGATACATCTCATACTTCCTTCAAGTTGCGTAATGTCTTACATGTACCTGCTATGAAACACAACTTATTATCTGCCTATCAATTTTTAAAAGATAATAATTGTGCCTTGACTCTTGACCCTGATGGATCCACTGTAAAGGATCGAGTTTCGGGGAAGACACTTTTGCGGGGACGAGTTGAAGATGGCTTCTATCCTCTTCAAGGCTCTAGTCATCCCACCTCCTCCTCACCCTCGGCTTTAATAAGTGTCAAAGCTCCTGTCCAAATTTGGCACCGAAGATTGGGTCATCCATCTTCCTCTATTTTTCGCAAAGTTCTTTCAGGAAATAAGCTTGTCGTGCAAGGCAAACCTGCTGGTGATCTTTTCTGCTCAGATTGTGCTTTAGCTAAGAGTCACAAGCTTCCTTTTGGTTCTGCCAGTTCTACAAGTACTCACAGTCTGCAACTACTACACTGTGATATTTGGGGTCCTGCCTCCATCACTTCTCCTAGTGGCTTTAAGTACTACTTGTTGCTCGTAGATGATTTCAGTAGATATAGTTGGTTATTTCCATTAAAGGCAAAATCTGATGCCTATTCTACTTTTGTTGTATTCAAACAATATGTAGAAAATCTCCTTGGAAATAAAATCAAAATTTTGCAGTCAGATTCAGGGGGTGAATTCATTGGTGCTCAGTTTGAGTCTTTTCTTCACACTCATGGTATTATTCATCGTTTAACCTGTCCTCACACTCCTGAACAAAATGGCTGTGCTGAAAGAAAACACCGCCATATTGTGGAAATTGCCCGCACATTACTGGTTGCTTCTAATGTTCCACATCTTTATTGGGTGGAAGCTTTTTCCACGGCTGTGTATCTTATTAACAGGTTGCCAATCTCTGGCCTCTCTACATCTCCTTGGGAATTACTCTTCTTCAAGCCACCTGATTACTCCAGACTCAAAGTCTTTGGCTGTCGATGTTTCCCGTGGCTCAAACCTTATACTCATTCCAAGCTGGACGCTAAAAGCAAAAGCTGTGTGTTTCTGGGGTACAGTTTACAGCACAAAGGTTATAGATGCCTTGATCCAGTCACTAATCGTCTCTACATTTCCAGACATGTGCAGTTTGATGAAGCAACATATCCTTTTCAGTCTTCTCCTACCATTCCTGGTCTGTCTTCAGACTCTGTTACCGCTCCCATTGATCTGCAGTTCTCCGTTTCTCAACATCCTGGTGTTCTTCCTGGCCCTTTGGTTCCAGATTCAAGTCTACACGTTGGCCATACTCCAGAGTCCACTTCTCCTACTGCTGCTCCAAGTACAGATTCTCTGAATAATGCATCTGTATCTTCTCCTGCAACAACTATGTCCCTGCCCCCTTCCAATACTCACCCCATGCTCACTCGCTCCAAAGCTGGTATCTTCAAGCCCAAAGTTTATGCAGCTACCAAACATCCTCTTCCATCTGATCTTGACTTTATTCCATCTACATATCTGCAAGCATCCAAACATGCTCATTGGAGATCTGCCATGCAAGATGAGTTTAATGCATTACAATCAACAGGCACCTGGACCCTTGTTCCTCCATCTTCCTCCTACAATGTGGTTGGCTGCAAGTGGGTGTTCCGAATCAAGAAGAAACCTGATGGTTCTGTTGAGCGCTTTAAAGCTCGTTTAGTTGCAAAGGGGTATCATCAACAGGAAGGTATCGATTTTCAAGAGACCTTCAGTCCTGTGGCTAAACCAGTCACCATTAGAATCCTTTTGTCTCTTGCTGTGCAGTTCAATTGGTTTCTAAATCAGTTAGACATCAGTAATGCCTTTCTTCATGGTGATTTGAAGGAAGATGTGTACATGCAGCAGCCTCCCGGTTTCTCTGATCCTTCTATGCCGCATCATGTCTGCAAATTAAGGAAATCCCTTTATGGTCTCAAACAAGCCCCTCGGGCTTGGTTTGACAAACTGTTTCAAGCTCTTCTTCAGCTTGGTTTTCAGCAATCTTCCTCAGATGCTTCCTTATTTGTTCTCCCTGGTCCTACTCCTGTCATGGTGCTTGTGTATGTAGATGATATATTAGTCACTGGACCTGACTCTTCCTTATGCAGTCTCTTCATTCAAAATCTCGGTACTATTTTTCCAGTCAAGGATTTGGGTCCACTACACTACTTCCTGGGTTTAGAAATTCATAGATCTTCCACGGGTCTCTTCCTCCATCAAACAAAGTATTTACTTGATCTTCTCCGGAAAACTAATATGGCTGGTGCGAAGCCTTGCTGCACTCCCCTTGGCTCTAACAAATTGGATCACAGTGGTCCTCTTTTCTCTCATCCCACTGAGTATCGTTCCATTGTTGGTGGTTTACAGTATTTGACATGGACACGTCCAGATATTTCGTTTGCTGTGAATCAAATCTGTCAGTTCATGCATGCTCCTCGAGACCAACACATGCAAGCTGCCAAACGGATTCTTCGTTATCTCAAGGGTACTGTCTCTGAAGGTCTGTGGTTCAGACAGGGTACCACTAATCTCACAGCCTTCTCCGATGCAGACTGGGCTGGCTGTCTCTTTGATCGCCGTTCTACTAGTGGTTACAATGTCTTTCTCGGATCCAATCTTATCAGTTGGAGTGCCAAGAAACAGGCTACTGTGGCACGGTCCTCCACAGAGGCGGAATACAGATCTCTAGCCCACACTGCAGCTGAACTGACTTGGATCTGTAAAATTTTTCGTGACCTTGGTTTTCCTCTCTCTCAGGCTCCCACTCTCTGGTGTGATAACATTTCCGCCATCTCTCTTGCTTCTAATCCGGTCTTTCATGCCCGAACTAAACATGTGGAGATTGACTATCATTATATTCGTGAGTTGGTCTTAGCTAATCTCATCAAGGTTCACTTTGTTTGTAGTCAGGATCAGCTTGCTGACATACACACCAAGTCTCTGTCCAAAAGTCGTTTTGCTGCTCTCAAGTCCAAGCTTCCTCTTGTTTCTTCAATTGATCCCAAGCTCAGCTTGCGGGGGTGTATTGAGAGACCTAACCCAGTCACAATTTAGTTACAACAGTAAATAGTTAGTTGTGGTATTTGTGTAATTAGTTGTAGAAGATAAGGTCACTTATGTAAAGAGTCTTAGTGACTATATATATCTCAATGTACTGTCAGTTAAAATATAATGAGAAATATCTTCTTCAACATTTCTACACTTTTGACATGTCTAAAGGAGCTGTTTAGATGTTCTTGGATGAAACCTTCGATTTTCCAAAATCAGCGATAATCTATCAGATTAAACTGTTCTTACTCGCTATCGATATGAGATGATTTCTTATGAAAGGTTCAAATACAAGATGAATCTTCTTTTATCGGAATCTTACCTTAACGTTGAGAATGTATAAAACAGTTCCATAGAATGTCGTGACATTGGCATCAACAACTTGAAGTCCTAAGGAATCCATATTCTCCATCAACCTTGCAAACCCACCTCGGTTCTGCTCAGAGAGCAGCTTAATCAAGCACTCTCTTCTGCCAATCTTGTTCGCTTCCATTTGCACCAAAGAAAAGGCAGGACATAAATGAACTGAAACATATCTAGTGTGTAAGTTAGAAGTGAAAGCTCAGTTAGGTGCGATGATAAATTGAAAACTATGCATACCACGGTTGGACATTTTCGGACAAAACTGGAGAAACTCTGCTTTTCCTCTTCCGAAATCAAGCAAATGCTGCCTTCTTTCTCCCATTTTGTTAGGGTGGTTGCTCCCATTTTGTTAGGGTGGACATCCGAAAATGGAGGACTCACCTACAACTTACGCGATGCAACCGTGGCCTAGTGCATCAGTAACATGACGGCAGGTGTTTTAAGTTTGTCATGTGACCTCGAATGATTGGTTTGAGACACTCACCTTTCCGTCCCTGTTTCATACAAGTCCCCCTCTTTAGAATAAGCCCGCTGCATTTCTTTAGTACAATAGTCGCGTGATGTTATTAATTCATGTACAGATCAGCGTCTTTCATTTTTATTTTCATGGGAGAACTTATTTTCTTTTTCTTATATGTATAGAGTATCGATCATTGATCAAGGGTCTGGCCTTTTGTAATTGAAGATCATCCAATTCCATAATTTAGTACATTAGTCCATAAAAATGTCACAAACCTTTTAACGTTACCTATAATAATACTTGAAGCTTCAGAGTTGGAAACCAATTAAAAATAAAAGAAAAACAAAAAAAAAAACATAGAAGAACAGAGGAAACAGGAGGATTAATTTTGAAAGGAAAGCCAATCCAGCTACAACAAGTTACTAATCCGATCATCATTTCATCCACTGGCTCGGATCTCCCATTCCAACATGATGCTCGCCGCCAGGATGCTGCTTCATTTCACCTTTCATGTGACGATTCTTTTCACCATTTCCGTTATGGTGTGGTTTGTTGGGGTGATGATTCATGTATCCTCTGCCCTCTCCTCTGCTGCTGCTGTTCCCTTTCGGGTTTTTCTTATCGAATCCAAATTCGACGTCTGCTACTTTCGGGCCTGCTCGAAAGCTGGGAGCTCTCCCAAACTCCACGCGATGGTCTCCACCACCGCCACCTGCAGGGCCAGCTTCTTTCTTGGGACGAAAGTTATGTTGCGGTTGCTTATGGGGTTTTGAGCTGTTGTGGCGGCGATTGCAGAGCCTTCCGAGAAAGCAAGCGATGGCGGAGATGACGATTATAACGGCCAGCACGATGAAAACAGTCCCGAATGATCCATTTGAATGGTGGGAAGATGAAGGCTGTCCATTGACATCGTTAGGGTAAACAAGAACAGGGCCAAAAGGCTGTTGCTGCTGCTGCTGCTGCTGAGGCTGCAAGGATGACATGATGATGGTCTGGACAGGATAGGACTGGATTGGAGTAAAACAGAGGATATGGGATTTAGGGGATAATTAGTAGTAAGTCCTTATAGATCTTTGTTCTTTGAGTGAAGACGAAGGGAGAGAATTGGGTTTACTCGTGGATCAAGCAAGAACATTAATATGTGAATATTAATAAACACATTGACATTTATATGAGAGAATGCCAGCAACGTAATCAGTTTTATGCGATTAAATAACGTTACTTAAACACTGGGATTCAAATTTCGACAAAAAAAAAAAAAAAAAAAAAACCTGGGATTCAAATGTTTGGTAGTCGTGTTCAAGAAAGGAGGAAAATAACTTTCTTTAATAAAGAGACAAGTAAAGATATTCCTTGTTGATCTCTTTAATGTGGAAGAAGGAGCAGCAAGAGATTTGCTTTGTATGGAGAGAAAGCAAGATTTTGGAGCCTTTGGACAGTGGATTAGTGTTCTCAAAAGGCCCCCTTGAGGGAGAAAAAAGCAGCATTTGTTTGCTAGGCGATTGCATAATTGTGCGTATGGTTGGAATCAACCGAGCACGTATCCATCTCAGCCTTTGATCTCGGAATATATGTAGATACATCTTTCCAAACTGTTGGTGCACTTATAATTTATTTAATATGTTCATCCAATAATACTGTTCTGTAGGTTCAAGTAAGAAATACAATAATACTAGAGACACCAACTTGTTTGAAAGGACTGTTTAACCAAAATGGTTTTGAGATTGGTATAACTCTTCATTTTGGTTCTTAAGATTTAAAATCTATAGAAATGGTCTTTGAGATTGTCCACCGCCAATAGTTTTGGTCATTTCATGAGAAATCTCTATTAAATTGAGGATATTTTTGTCACATCAACCCCTTCCATTGAACTGATGTTTTTTTCACAAAATGACTAAAATGATTGATAGTGAACAATCTTAATGACCACTTTTATCGATTTTAAGTATCATGAACCAAAGTAATGAGTTATGACAATCTCAATAATCATTTGGCTAAAATGCTCGTAAGAGAATTTTATATTATTGTGAGTAAATAAAAGTATCACGGTGAGATTAGACAAAAAATAAACATCAGTTAGTATAATAAAAGTGGTTTCTAGTAGACAAGTACTGGTCTTCAGAGTTTAAAATAGGCTCTTTTTACATTTCACATATTCTCTTTAAAATTTGTGGTTTGATCTTTTTTAATTTATTTGATCCGACGAAAATTAAGATATGTGTATAAAAAGTAAGAATAAATGTGTAAATAGCACCACCCTTTAAAATATCACCTATAATTTCTCCAAGAAAATGGCGGGGTCAGTACTCACTCTTTGATTGCCGTCTTTATCTTCTTTTTAATAAGGAACGATTCTGCTAGGTGGGTGAAGCTTGATTTTAGGTCCTTTTTATGATTAGAGAAGATCTTAGTACAAGAGTGTATACACATAATATGATGTGACATTATTCTTATCAAGTAATTTTGGTTTTGTATAAGTATACATTAATTGTAGATGTTTACGCTATGATATCGGTTAGTAACATAATAGCATAAATGAAATATAACTACCTGAAATGTGCTTCGTCCTCTCAAAACTAGAAAAAATTTAGTAACATAAATTGAACTATAACTAGTTGAAGTGTGCTCCGTCCTCTTGAAATTAGAATTGTATGTCATAAACGGATTAATCCCTACCTTAATCCTTTCCTTAAACCTACCACGTAGAGGGCTCAGCCATCCTCAATGTTTGTGGTACTAACCTTAGCAGTCACATGCATTTTGTTTGTTTGTTTGTTTGTTTGTCGACCATCTTTTACCTGTCCACAATGCATATGGGCAGTGCTGGTGGGAAAGGAATGTCTCTACTTCTAACACTTCCTAACTTCTAACAAGTATAGCGCCCTGTTATGCTTTGAATGTCAAAAAATCAGCTCAAATGTGTCGCCCTCTAGTCAATGCTATGGGTGTTGGCTGGTCAAAAAGTGTGTTTATGAGTTTATCCAAACAATCGAGCACATAATTACGTGACTAATCAAGACATTCTTTATGAGAGTGTCTATTTAACGATGCAAGTCAGTTGCTTTATCAGAAATTTTTGGAGAATTTTAACGGAATACCTATAGTACTGTTCACTTTTAACAAAAAATCATATTTTTACATTTTTTATACTATTCACTAAACCTGTATTTGTCATCTTTCATTAAAACTAAAGTTTTTTTTGAACTTTTCTTTAGTTTTCCTAACTCTTTCTAGTAGTGAAGCCGACAAAATCATGACCAAACGTATTAAAATGATCCCAAAATTGAACATGGTCTTAAACTAGAAAGCCCAAAACGAAAGCACAAAGCCACAAACTACTTTAAACCAAAATCAAAACAACATAATTAACCAAAACAAATCATAGCTTGTACTTATAGCTGGCTCTCTTCATAGTCACCCCAATTTAAAATCCATTTCATCAAGCACTTAAATACTAATTCAACGTATCAGCTTCATTGAGCTCAATTCTTCAAATTAACTAAAATGTCAAAGAAATTTGATCTTAATCATCTCCTCCTCTCCGAATTTTTATTCATCCTTCTCTATCTTCTCTCACACTCATTTGGTAATAAAATTCCTATTCATTCATTGTAGTCTATTACTTTTGTTGATACAGGCAATATTCAGGGAGGTAAGAAACGAATTGGGATAACCTGCTCTGATACAATGAAGAAGTTGAGGCTCCACCATAAAACTAATTGGCAATACGAAGAGTAGTCCATCATCTTATAAGTCCATGCAAAATCTCTCCTCCCATTAATGTGAGATATGCATGGCAAGGAATGCAGTAAATAACTAAATTAAGTTTCAATAAACTGATTTTGTAATTACAATTGTAGGTTTAGCAGCAGCAAAACCAATTCGAATCTGCTATGGACCAGTAGCCAACTGTTGTGTTTGGCTCATACATTTGTGAGTAATTATGAGTCATGTGTTGACAACAATTGAAGACATGGTGACTGCCACAAGCAAAGTTGGAAGCAAGCAAGACTTGACTTTGTGTTTGCTTGCACACAATTGTGCATGTTTTCTCTTCTATGCATTAAATGACAAATGGAGAAAAGTTGTACTTTATAGACTAGGTATAGACTTTGGTGCATACTAAGTAATAATTATGTCATGTGAACTTAAGACTTTTTGGTCTTGGTTGTTGGCATAGTTGCTAGTGTATGCCTATAACTAGATGCAATATTTGTGCATTTAGTAATGCTTAGAAAGTGGGAAGGTAGGCATCATAGAAGCATCCAAAGGGGAGAGCATCCGGCTCTCCCATGGGAAAGGTTGAACATGGGTTGAGAGAAAATCAAGAGAGCTAGAGTGAAAAGTATTCTAGTGAAAGAACTCTTGGGGTAGAGTGAGGCTCTTGGGAAAATTCTATGAGTGGGTGTGCAAGGGATTTGGGATTGAGTTATGTTGATTTAACTCATGTGTACTTGTACTGTTATTCATAGTGAAGAGCAATATCTCTATGGGGACGTAGGCATGTTTTTGCCGAACCTCATAAATTTCTCGGTGTCTTTATTTCTTGTATTTTATTCTGTTCAACTGAGTGTGATTTGGTGAGGTTGTAATCTGAATCTCGTTTCCGTACTGATGAACGGACCAAGGCATAACACCAACAATCTCCCGCCACGGTTCCTCCACCGTCCTCGAAATCCTCCAAGACAACGGCATCTCATCCGTCCGCCTTTCAACACCGACCTCGCCACACTCAGTACCTTCTCTGGCACCCCAACAATCCACCTCACCATCGGTGTCTCCAACGAACTCCTACCCACCCTCACCGCCACCCTTGACTGGCTCCAATCCAACCTGCTCGCACACATCCCCACAAACCAAATCCGTTACATCGCTGTCGGCAACAAGGTTTTCCTCAAAGACCCTTACCACACTCCCCACGTCCTTCTCACCATTCTCAAACTTCACCAAGCCCTCCAAACCCTAGGCCTTGACATTTCCATCAAGCTCTCTTCCCCACTAAGCGCCTCCGTTCTCTCCACCTCATACCCTCCCTCCTCAGCCTCCTTCGACCCCTCCGTCTAACCCTCTCTACTCCCCCTCCTCCGCTTCCTCCGCGACACGAACTCCCCCTTCATGGTCAACTCCTACCCCTACTCCAGCTATCTAAGCAGCATAAACTACGTCTGTCTCGACTACGCGTTGTTTGGAGCCACCGGTGAGGTGGTTAGCGCCGGCGAGTTGGTGTATAGTAATCTTTTCGACGCTGAGTGTGGATGCGTTTGTGAGTGCGATGGAGAGGGAGGGAGTTGTTGGCGCTCCCGTGGTGGTTTCAGAGAAGGGGTGGCCGACCGGCGGAGGGAAGGCCGCGAGCGCGGAGAATGCGAGGGCGTATGCTGCGGAGGTGGTGAGACAACTACCAATAAACCATACACACACGGGTACAAATTCGATTGAAGCATGCCAGATTGGGCTGTTGCTAACAATCAAAACGGGCTACAGCCCATACGGGTCAATTGAGTCAATGTTTGATGCACTTTGTCATTTTCCAATGTTCACACTTGGAAACGTAAAGACCAAGATTCAGTTTGAAAAGTATAATGCAAAGAATATTTAAAACTAATACTTGTTTTGGACGGATTTTATATTTATTTAGGTAAGAAGAATTGCAATTAAAAACCAAAACCCAATAAATAAAAAACACAAATAATAAATTTTGACAAGTGGTGGATGTCTTCCGTTTTAATATATTGCGTATTGAGTTCATACTCCTCTTCCTCTTTTTAATAAGATTAGTGTATAATATCATTTATACTAAAAAAAATATGTTTATTGGAGATTGAGAGGTCTCGTAACCAACATATTCAACTGCATGTGTCTCAAGGCCCGCCTTGAGATGTATTTGAACCCTTATGCAATACTACTTACACATACTCAGAGCTGGCACTGATATGCCTAATGTGCCTTATGGGGCCATCCTTTGCATTCATGTTCAAAATTTCCACTCTTGTTATTCATATTCAAATTACTCACTTAGTAGTTTTAAGTGAACTTAATGTGTAATATTTTCATTTTATTTTGTTAAGAAGAAAATGGAACAAAGGCATATTGAAATTGTTTTGAGATTTAACTGGGTGACGTTGATGCATACGTGCTTATGCATCTACGAGAGATTTTTCAGTGTAACCGTCACACGAGGAGGTACCTCACGTGTCTCTATATAAATGGTGAGATATGTGTGTTAAAAGATTAATAACTTAAAAATTAAAATTTTCCATCACTTACATTAAAACACGTGGTGTACCACGTTCTCGTCACAACTAAAAATTTCTCCATGTGTGGAACTTTTCTCAAAGAGATCCTCTTATCTTTCTTTCTCTCACTCTTTAAGAAAATTCTAGACTCCCTACACTCAAATTTTTTTTCAATGTGTTTAAAATTAGACTCATATATTAAACGTTATAATACAATTAATTTAATACATCAAAAAAATTCCAATTACTTAGAGTTTGTTTGGATGTGCTTTTAAAATGGTTAAAAGCGATTTTAAAGAAAATGTTTTTTTGTTCCAAAAGCACTTAAAGTGCTTTATGCAAGTATCACCGGTTATACACTTTAAGTGATTTTACAGAATTTATTTGCATTTTGACTAAAAATTGGTTTCAAAAAATGCTTTATGCAAGAAGCATCGGTTATGCACTTTAAGTGATTTTACAGAATTTATTTACATTTTCAAAAACATTTTAAAAAACGAATATAAACAAACACTTATATAATGCCAGCGTTTCCGACACGCAGAAAGCCCCTGAGTTCACACTGTCCTCACCTTCACATATCACACAACCTCCGGCGAATTTCAAGTTCGGAATATCCCAACCGCGTAGAAGAACATTTCGAAAGATCAAAAATGTCAGACGGTGAAGCTAACGCTGCCGATGCGGCCAACGCCAAACCCCACGACGTTGTCTCGCTTCTTTCTTCTGCGGAGAGGGACTATCTTGTCCGTAACAATGGTGATCAGGTAAAATTTCGGCCCTTTTTTCTGATTCTCTTCGATTTTTAAGTTAATTTCTTGTCGGTAAAAAATCTTGGGTAAATTTTTGAGTGTTAGTGAAATAGATTCAGTCTGGGTTCATTGATTTTTCTATATCTAGCCGAGGTTTGCATTTTACCCTCATTTCCATATCGATACTTTGATTTTTCGGTTATTTGGATGGAAATATCGACAAATTTGTGGATATTTTAAACACTCTGTTGAAGTAGTTTAACAATTGGGTTTTTTTTTTAAATTTTATCACACTTGTGGATGTATTTGAAATTAGTAAATAAATAGAGGTTCAATTTGTTTGAGTGGCAAAAGAAAAAGGCAAATTTCTGTACTTTTTGGTGAAAAAAGCAAATTAAAGATATGGCTCTGTTTGCAAGGTTTTAGACTTTGTTAGGTTGAATTTATATCTGGTTTTACCTCCATAAATGTGGGTAAGGCTAGCCGACATTCACCTCTCCCAGACCCTGCGTAAAGCGGGAGCTTTGTGCACTGGGTACGACCTAAACTTAAGTTATGGTAAACATTAAGCTCCTCCAACCGTCCGGTTATTTGATACTTACTGATTAAGAAACGATGTTCAATTTATTAATTTGTGCATAGATGATATTTAAATGAGGGGATATGAAAATGAACGGTTTAGATTATGATCCGACTATTGGCTTTGAACTGTAATTTATTTGCATACATGTACATGTATTAACTTGAGTGGTGGTTGATTTAGAAAGACTTGTTTGAAAGGTTTACGAAAATTTGGAAAAGAAAAGTTATTATTCAGATGTAGAGGGCTCAGGGTTGATGGTAATATTGGTAGTGGGATAATGTAAGAGAGGAATCATACGTCAAATTCTGGATTTTCAGATTAAGGTTGAGAGCTTGAAGGGGAAAAAGCTTGGGCTGTATTTTTCTGCATCATGGTGCAGTCCATGCCAACAATTCACCCCAGCTTTAGTCGAGGCCTACAATGAGATCTCTCCAAATGGTGATTTTGAGATTATATTTATCTCGGCTGATGAAGATGATGAGTCATTCAATGGGTACTTCTCCAAGATGCCATGGCTTGCAATTCCGTTCTCTGATTCAGACGCACGTGATAGTGTGGATGGATTGTTCAAAGTTCGTGGGATACCCCATCTTGTGATCCTTGGCGAAGATGGGAAAGTTTTGAGTGACGATGGAGTTGAGATTCTTCAGGAGTACGGAGTTGATTCCTACCCTTTTACACAGGAAAAGATAAAAGAACTAAAAGATCAAGAGGAAGCTGCCAGAAGGGAACAGTCCCTGAAAAAAATCTTGGTCTCCCGCTCACGCGACTTTGTAATTTCAAATAACGGAGAGAAGGTAAGTTTCATTGCCACTTCTTGTTTATGATACTGACTTACTAGTCTCGTATTCTATGAATTTGCCGTGAAATGCAACTCGGCTGCACAATCTGACTTTTGTTATTAATTTGTGCATAAATCAAGGTGCCCATCTCTGAACTAGAAGGGAAGATAGTGGGTCTCTATTTCTCATTGTCTTCATACAGTCCGTGTGCAGAATTTACTCCAAAACTTGTGGACGTCTATGAGAAGCTGAAAGGAAATGGAGAGAACTTCGAGATTGTGTTGCTGCCACTTGATGATGATGAAAAATCATTCAAGAAACATTTTGAGAAAATGCCTTGGTTTTCTTTACCCAATGGGGACAAAAATGTTGAGAAATTGGCTCGGTACTTTGAGCTGTCAACCTTACCCACTTTGGTTATTATTGGGGCAGATGGTAAAACACTTAGTAAGAACGTTACTGATGCCATTGACGAGCATGGGAGTCTGGCATACCCCTTCACGCCAGAGAAGTTTGCAGAGCTCGATGAGATAGAGAAGGCAAAGGAGAAAGCTCAAACCCTGGAGTCACTTTTGATTTCTGGGGATCGAAATTTTGTCATTGGAAAAGATGAAACTGAGGTAAGATATAGGTGTCCCCCCTTTTATGGTTTATACAGTGATATTCTTTTGTGTGATGTGGGACGAAAGCCCACAGTTCGCTTCTTTCAAGGCATGTAACTTGTATTGTGCGTGTGCATTTGTGTGTTTTTTGTGTGGTAGTAAGTGGTAGTAAGTGAATAACAAGTATTATTTCTGCATTCAGGTTCCTGTGACAGATCTAGTGGGGAAGAACATCCTCCTTTATTTCTCAGCTCACTGGTGCCCTCCTTGCCGTGCCTTTCTGCCAAAACTTGTTGAAGCCTACCACGAGATTAAGGCAAAGGACGATGCATTTGAAACCATTTTCATCTCTAGTGACCGGGATCAGACCTCTTTCGATGACTTCTTTGCTAAAATGCCATGGCTTGCTCTTCCCTTTGGCGATGAAAGAAAAGTGCCCTTGAGTCGCAGATTCAAGGTCCAGGGCATCCCCATGCTCGTCGCCCTTGGTCCTACTGGCAAAACTGTCACAAAAGAAGCAAGAAATCTTGTCACGCTTCATGGGGCGAATGCTTATCCTTTCACCGAAGAGCGACTGAAGGAGATGGAAGTGGAATATGAGGAGATGGCAAAAGGGTGGCCTGAGAAGTTGAAGAGTGCACGCCATGAGAAGCACGAGCTTGTCCTCACGCGACGTACAGGATTTACGTGTGATAAGTGCGATAAATCGGGACTGGTGTGGTCATTCTATTGTAAGGAGTGTAATTTCAATCTCCACCCAAAGTGCGCGTTGGAGGCAGATAAAGAGACCGAAAATGATGCCAAGCAGGAAGAAGAGGAAGCCAAAGAAGGAGGGGTTTGTGACGGTGATGTTTGTACAAAAGCTTAAGAAGTATGTATGTGTCATGTGTTTGTGATTTAGCGTATCATGAGAAGCTGAGAAATGTGTGTTTTGGGTTAAACTAGTGACATGTTATGATTGTGTCCTAAACTCTTACGTATTGCGTTTCAGATGATGCAATATTATAACTATTATTATAATAATTATTACTTAACTGAAATTATTTATTCTTTGAATTCAAGTTTAAAGTTAAGAGATGCATATTCATCAAACTAAGAACTCTTAGGGGGCGTTTGTTTCACCTTCTTAAGTGGGACTGGACTGGTTAGGATTATTGTCCCATGTTTGGTAAGCTTGGGGACTAACTTAAATGAGACTAGTCCGGACTCATGTGGACTATCTCCCTCGCTAGGTCGTCTTAGCGAAGCTCCCCGAAAACCATTGGACTGCTAAGACTTGCTTCGTCTCCTTTGTGCTACTTGGCGTCCTCCCTCTGCGAAGACCTTGCTTCGTCTACGTTGCGTCTTCTCTCCAACGAGATCATAGCACCACACCAAGACCATTCCCTCGTTTCAAATCTGAGAGAACTACGGCGATATTCTCGGCGACCCAACCAAATTGCACCCCTTGTCGTCTGCAACTCCAATCCCTGCCCATGCCCATACCTAGCCCCACCCACCCGTGCTGTCTGCAACTTCAATCCTCACCCATGGAAGAACAAGTGAAGTTGGACGGGAAAAGAGGCAAAGGGAAGAGAGAGAGGGATTTGAACGGAAAAACAAAGGGAAGAGAGAGAGGAAACTGAATAGGAAAGCTCACATGGCTGCCATTAAATTGGCGATTAAAGCTTGATAGGGAGGGGTTGGGGTTTTTTGGGACTGAGAAAAAGAGGGAGAAAAGGCAGAAAAAGGGAGAGGGGATGGAGTCAATGGGCGGAGATAAAAATGAATCAAGGAAGAAGATGATTCTAGCCAAATGACAAAATAATAATAATAAAATTAGTAGATTAGATTAAATTAATGATAAAATATTGTATATATAGATTTAATAATATAATATTAGAATCCTGCTTTTTAATCCAGCACTGCATCAAACGCTTCACTAAGTCAGTCCAGCTTAGTCTAGTGTAAGCCAGTCCAGCTTAGTCCCTGAAGCTAGTCTAGTCCGAGATAGTCCAGTGCAACAAACGCCCCATTAATAAACTCGTTTTTAGTTTTTAGTTTGAGTTTGGTTTTTTAGCCAAAATGTTTCGAGATTGGCTAAATCCTGACTTTGGTCATTGAGATTTGTTGATGCACAAAATCCGTGAGGACTTTGGTACAACAGAAAGTGTTAAGTTTGTGACCTTATCTAGATTGCTCCGGTCACTAGTGTGGATAAGTATGTAAATGGATAGAGACAGGGAAGCAAACACAAGATGTACGTGGTTCACCCAGATTGGCTACGTCCACGAAATAGAGGAGTTCTCATTAATTGTGAAGGGTTTACACAAGTACATAGGTTCAAGCTTTCCTTTAGTGAGTACTAGTGAATGATTTAGTACAAATGACAGTAGGAAATATTGTGGGAAATGATCTCCTTTTATAGAAGAGGGTTTCTAGCTTTGTTCTGTCATTGACACGTGCCGTGTTGTGATTGGCTTCTGATGTTGACACGTGTCGCGCTATGATTGGCTTCTGATGTCGATACGTGTCGTGCTGTGATTGGCCTCCTGGTTGGAGGGAAACTTTTCTGGGTCCTTGACGGTATAACATTGACCGGTGCTCGGTAGTTTCGGGATTGGTCAAGTATGGTACAAACAAGATTTAAAACCGATAGAATTGGTCATTGAGTTTGTCCATCGTCAATCATTTTGATCATTTGGTGAAATTTTTTTGTTAAATAAAAGAAAATGACAAAATACCTCAATTTATGTCAAATCATTTTGGCCCGTTAATTGTTAAATTGAGGATATTTTTGTTATTTTAGTCCTTATTTAACAACAACAACAACAACAAAGCCTTCCCACTAAGTGAGGTCAGCTATATGAATCCTAGAACGCCATTGCGCTCGGTTTTGTGTCATGTCCTCCGTTAGATCCAAGTACTCTAAGTCTTTTATTAGGGTTTCTTCCAAAGTTTTCCTAGGTCTTTCTCTACCCCTTCGACCCTGAACCTCTGTCCCGTAGTCACATCTTCGAACCGGAGCGTCAGTAGGCCTTATTTGCACATGTCCAAACCACTGTAACCGATTTTCTCTCATCTTTCCTTCAATTTCGACTACTTCTACTTTACCTCGGATATCCTCATTCCTAATCTTATCCTTTCTCGTATGCCCACACATCCAACGAAGCATCCTCATCTCCGCTACACCCATTTTGTGTACGTGTTGATGCTTCACCGCCCAACATTCTGTGTCATACAGCATCGTCGGCCTTATTGTCGTCCTATAAAAATTTTCCTTGAGCTTCAGTGGTCTACAACGGTCACACAACACGCCGGATGCACTCTTCCACTTTATCCATCCAGCTTGTATTCTATGGTTGAGATCTCCATCTAATTCTCCGTTCTTTTGCAAGATAGATCCTAGGTAGCGAAAACGGTCGCTCTTTGGTATTTCCTGATCTCCGATCCTCACCCCTAACTCATTTTGGCCTCCATTTGCACTGAACTTGCACTCCATATATTTTGTCTTTGATCGGCTTAGGCGAAGACCTTTAGATTCCAACACTTCTCTCCAAAGGTTAAGCTTCGCATTTACCTCTTCCTGAGTTTCATCTATCAACACTATATCGTTCGCGAAAAGCATACACCAAGGAATATCATCTTGAATATGTCCTGTTAACTCATCCATTACCAACGCAAAAAGGTAAGGACTTAAGGATTGTTGATGCACAAAATCAGTGAGGACTTTGGTACAACAGAAAGTATTAAGTTTGTGATCTTCGCTAGATTGCTCCGGTCATTAGTGTGGATAAGTATGTAAATGGATAGAGACAGGAAAGCAAACACAAGATGTACGTGGTTCACCCAGATTGGCTACGTCCACGGAGTAGAGGAGTTCTCATTAATTGTAAAGGGTTTACATAAGTACATAGGTTCAAGCTCTCATTTAGTGAGTACAAGTGAATGATTTAGTACAAATGACATTAGGAAATATTGTGGGAGAATGATCTCGTAATCACAAAACTTCTAAGTATCGAAGTGTGGTATCGTCTTCACTTGCCTTATCTGTCTCATAGGTAGATGTGACATCTTTTCTGGAAGTACTCTTCCTCCATCTAGGGGTGGTATCTTTAACTGGTGGAGATGCACAAGGTAATGTATCAATTTCACTTGAAGCTTACTTGTAGTTTCAGGCTTGGTCAAGCGCGATACAAACCATGTAGTAGGAGTCCCTCAAGTCGCCGAGCTAGGGGATCTACTGAAAGAGGTGACAGACAAGGTAAGCAATCAAAGCTCCAAGCAATTAGTCCCAGATTAGAAGTTTGATTTCGAGTTCTGGCTGATTGTTCTCATTTTCCCTATCTTGCAGGCATCATGAAGGATAAAGAGAATAAAAAGGAGAAGAAATGATATGAGATACTTTTGCTTTTGAAAAAGTAACTTTCCACAGGCTTATTCTTGAACTGGGCTGGAGGGTTTTCTGGTTTCCTCCAGAGTATAAGGCCGACTGAAGAATTTGAGGGTCAAAACAAGTCTATCAAATCTATAGTACGTTCGACCCTGCTGATATGGGATACTTTTGCTATTGACAAAGTAGTGGATGTATCGGCACGTGTTCTATTACGCTTGTCTCTACATGCTTCCTTGTATCTTTCTCACTTGCCCTATTTGTTCCTCAGGCATATGTGGTATCTTCTTTGGAAGCATAAAATGTTGAAGATGAGTACTCGAGAGCAATGCCAGGTAAGTAATCAGGGAAGGGGTTCCAGGCAGTCGGTTCCTGACTGGAAGCTTGATTCCAAGTGCTGACTGATTGCTCTCTTTCTCCTTTTCTTGCAGGTAAGAACAAGGCCAAAGGAAAAGACAGGGAAAAAGCATGATATAGGATACTCTTGCTTTTAACCATGATGATATGAGATATTCTTGCTCTGGTGTAGCTTGTTTGCAGAGGTATTATCGGGAGGAAAAAAATCTGAGTATTTCGAGATGCTTCGTTGGGAGTGCCCTCTCAGATATGAGGAAGGGTTGAGCATTTTTGCAGGTCTGCTTGTCCGTTGAGGATGGAGGTCGACATATATAGGGGTCTCCCTAACAACAAGTAGTAATGCTATTCCTTTACCCTACTTGGTCATAGCACGGTAGTGGGAGCTGCCAGCTTCACGTGTTTTAACTCTGTCAGAGCACTAGAGCACTTTGAAAAAGTGGTCTGTGGTATCTGGAAAGCTGATGTTGCTTGTGAAGATTACAGACAAGCTTTATCCAAGGAGATCTGGCTCTCGAAGTTGAGAAAGCGGTGCCTCTTTGGTTTTCGAACAAGCAATCCTGTTGGGGATCTGGCTCTCGAGATTCGGAGAACGGTGCCTCTTCGATTTTTTAGAAAGCAATCATGCTGGTAGTCTGGCTCTCGAGATTCGGAGAGCGGTGTCTCTTCGATTTTTGAGAAAGTAATCATGTTGGGAGTCTGGCTCTCGAGATTCGGAGGGCGGTGCCTCTTCGATTTTGGAGCAAACAATCTTGTTAGGAGTGTTTTCTCGAATGTGAGTAAAGGTTGGGCATGTTTGCTAGTCTACCTTGCCACGGAGCACAGAGGTTGACACACAGAGACTTTCCAATTATCCAGCAATGGTGCTGTTCCTTTACCCTTGTGGGTAATAATATGGTAGCTAGACCTTCAAAATTTATGTGTCTAAACTTTGTTAGTGTTGTTTCTTTGCTATTCTTTTACCCTTCTTGGTTATAGCGATGTAGTGGGAGCTGCAAGCTTCACGTGTCTAAACTTTGTCAGAGATCTTTGGCAAAGTTATCTGTGTTACCCATGAGCTGATGTTGCGTGTGGAAAGTGGATGATTGAACAGTAAGATTCACGTGCTTTCTACTTCAACAGAAATCTTGGACAGAATGCCCCTAATTTCTGCAAAACTGAGTGTGCATGTGACAGGTGCTGACAAGGTTGAAAAAGCAGGTGCCTCTTCGATTTCTGAGATCAGCCCTCATGGTATTTGAGCAGCCCAGCTTTTAAGAAAGCAAGCGCCTCTTCAATTTCTGAGATCGGCCTTCGTGGTCTTTGAGCAGCCCAGCTTTTAAGAAAGCAAACGCCTTTTCGATTTCTGAGATCGACCCTCGTGGTCTCTGAGCAGCCCAGCTTTTAAGAAAGCAAACGCCTCTTCGATTTCTGAGCAGGCGCCTCTTCAATTTCTGAAGCTCCGTGGAGTGCAGATTTTTATAGAAGATGGCATTAAGTTCCAAAGCACACTTGAATCTCTACCAGTAGAAGCTTCATTCTTGCACTTCTAAGATCTTGATTTGTCCGACCTCTTCTTTCTTCAACACATTTGAAAATGTTTGGCCCTTCCGACCGTCGTTTTGACTTGAACGTTGTTGAACAGGCAGCCACGCCTTCTCCAGACAACATATGACGTCCATCATTCTTATCCCCTACTGGTCCTCTTACTGTTGGGGATTCCGTGATGAAGAATGATATGACCGCTGCGGTGGTGGCCAGGAACCTTCTCACTCCCAAAGATAACAGACTACTTTCCAAACGGTCTGATAAGTTGGCTGTTAAGGATTCTCTGGCTTTCAGTGTTCAGTGTGCAGGTTCTGTGTCTAATATGGTCCAACGCCTATTTGCTCGAACCCGCCAAGTTGAATCATTGGTGGCTGAAGTGATAAGTCTCAAACAAGAGATTAGAGGGCTCAAGCATGAGAATAAACAGTTGCATCGGCTCGCACATGACTATGCTACAAACATGAAGATGAAGCTTGACCAGATGAAGGAATCTGATGGTCAGATTTTACTTGATCATCAGAGGTTTGTGGGTTTGTTCCAAAGGCATTTATTGCCTTCGTCTTTTGGGGCTGTACCGCGTAATGAAGCTCCAAATGATCAACCTCTGATGCCTCTTCTTTCTAGGGTTCTGTCCAGTACTGAGGCTCCGAATGATCCCCCTCCGGTGCCTTCTCTTTCTAGGACTCTACCGACTGCTGAGACTTCTCCTAAGCAACATTTGTGAAGGCTCCCTCTTGTTTGTTTATTTTGACTCATGTATATGTACATATTTGTAACTTATCGGAAATATCAATAAATAAGTTTTGCTTCATTTCAACGTATTGTGTTAAATACACCAAAGCCTTCTTCACTAAGTTCTTTGAGTTTTTCTTTTGTTGAAGCTTTGTGAGTGGAGCATGTAGGTTGAGGTAGTGTTCCCTTAATTTTCCGAGTGAGGAAAACTTCTCGGTTAGAGACTTGAAAAATCCAAGTCACTGAGTGGGGTCGGCCATATGAATCTTAGAACGCCATTGTGCTCGGTCCTGTGTCATGTCCTCCGTTAGATCCAAGTACTCTAAGTCTTTTCTTAGAGTCTCTTCCAAAGTTTTCCTAGGTCTTTCTCTATCACTTCGGCCCTGAACCTCTGTCCTGTAGTCACATTTACCACTTCTATTGATTTCAAATTTCAAGGACTAAAGTGACGATTTATGTCAATTTCAAGGATTACTTTGACCAAAATACCTTTTAGTTTTTATGAGAGAAATGAAGAATGAAGATGGTTATAAAAATATTGTGTAAGAAATGTGTTTTAGAGTAACGTATGATGAAAACTAAAACTGAATATAATTTTTTGTTTTATATAATCTCTTTAATTTCTCCCCTTCTTCATCCAACCATCTCCTTTGCCCTTCTTTACTCCTCACTTGTTCAATTTATACTAAAACTAAAAACGAAATAATGTTCAAATAAATTTACATCTATGTATGTCCTCTTTTTCCAATAACTACCAATAGTTCTTTAACTTTAATTAAATTGGAGTTTTGATCCCTCAACTAAAAATTCATAACTATTGGTCCATTAACTCATCAAAAAGTGCAACTATGATTATTTTCTTCAACTCTGTCAGAACCGTAATGGGTCATGTTGATAGAACCATTGTTATAATTGGGTTAAAGTTGATGAACCATTTATCTAATAAGGTTAATGCTAATGGACCATTGCTCCAATTGAGTTAAAGTTGAGGGACCATTGCTACAATGTTCTCATTTTGATTTTCCATATTTGTCTCTTGATTCAGCCTGTATGGCATGACTCATTTTGACGGGAGTTTTGACGAAGTTGACGACAATGATCATAACTACACGTTTTGATGAGTTACATAATTAATAGTCACAAAATTTTAATTAAGACACTAATATTCTAATTTTGTTAAAATTAATGAACTATTGCTACAATTTCATCTATAGAGAAATAAGACTTTGGGACAACCACACACATGGCTTGAATTAATAATAATTTGCACGTTACCAACGAGGTGTTTACAATAAGAAGCTGGGCTTGAGCATGGCCCGCATGGCCTGCGCTTCTTGCACTCTTGTTTGTTTGTATGTCGTACGCAGTGGCTCAGCCTGAACAGGAGAAGCTAAAAATTTTCAACCTTTCCATAAATTCCACAGGGAACACAACGGATAAGGACGATTCACCCAAAGTTTCTTTTCATAGCTCTAATCCTACAACCAAATGGAGTTACGGACCCTCCAATTAACAAATTAGTGTTAAATTTATCATTTCCGAGATCAAAATATACAATTTGTTCTAGTAGATTTGTTGTTGAGTTTATACTCATGCGTTTCGGATTCGAAGCACACTTTAATTTGAAATGGTCCAAATTTTCATATTAAAAAGATTGCATTTACATGATTTATAATCCAGTTTATTTATTGTTACCATTATTCAAGAGGAACTACTATTTTTAAATAAAAAACTATAATCCCATGGGGATTTAGACGGAAACTCAATCTTAGCCAGCCAGCTCGTATTTTGCGTGTGTTTATTATAATATTGTAAGTGGTGCCCTCGACGTCGAAGATCCTAATAAAAGTCGCCAAACTTTCACCACCAAACTTGAATATATACCAAATTCCAATTGCAGCTCAGAGAGAGAGAGACTCAGAAAGCATGGCTAACGGCGACGAAGACGGCGTCACTCACGACCTCCTTTCTCTCATCTCCTCCGCCGACAGAAACTTCCTCCTCCGCAACAACGGCGGCCAGGTAAAAGTGTAACCATCATATTTTCTCATTAAAGTTTCGACTCTATGTTCATTGAGATTGCAGGGGAAAAATAAGCAAGCCAAAGTATTTGCATTTTTTTTCTTCTGAGAATATAGGGGAACGTTAATCTAAATGTAATTATGATGGAAACCCAGTTGGGTAAATGCTATGTAATTGCTTGGTTCAATCCCAAAATGTTTACTTTGGCATTGATTATACGAAGAACAGATTGAGATGGCTGTTTTTATTTTATTTTCTGGGTTGTGGTGATTATATTTTTTTTATGAATATATAGGCTGAGATCAGTAGTTTGACCGGAAAGATTGTGGGGTTGTATTTCTCCGCCTCGTGGTGCGGCCCGTGCCTCCGGTTCACCCCAAACTTGGTGGAGGTCCACCAGGACTTGGCGGCCAAAGGCGGCTTTGAAGTTGTGTTCGTCTCTTCTGATAGAGATGAGGAATCGTTCACCGGATACTTCTCGAAAATGCCGTGGCTTTCGATTCCCTTTTCGGATTTGGAGACCCGAAAACGCCTCAAGGAGTTCTTCAAAGTCAGGGGGATTCCCCATCTTGTCATTATTGATGCCAATGGGAGAGTTTGTACTAATGATGGGACAAAAATTGTAATGGACCACGGGGCGGATGGTTATCCGTTCACCGCGGAGAAGATGAATTTATTAAAAGAGAAGGAAGCCACGGTGAAGGAGAATCAGTCCTTGAGTTCTCTCTTGGTTTCTAGTTCCCGGGAGTATTTGATTTCGAAGGATGGCAATAAGGTACAGCTTTTCCCCCTTGATTTTACATTGCTAGCACTTCTGTAACGTTGGATTGTTTTAACTTTTATATGATAGAGATAGTTGATGACCATGAATACCCAAAAAAATGTATCGACAGGTTTCTGTATCCGAGCTTGAAGGAAAGATTGTTGGGTTGTATTTCTCGCTTAATACTCACAAGCCATGCAAAGAATTTACTCAGGCACTTGTGAAGTTCCATGAGAAAATGAAGGAGAAAGGAGAGAACTTTGAGATTGTGTTGATATCTCTGGACCTTGAAGAGGAACACTTCAAAGAAGGGTTTCAAGTGTCATGGTTGGCATTGCCGTTTAAGGACAAGAACTGTGAAAAACTTGCTCGCTACTTTGAGCTTGAGAATTTACCTACACTAGTTATAATTGGGCAAGACGGGAAGACCTTACACTCCAATGCGGCTGAACTCATTGAAGAGTATGGCGCTGAAGCCTACCCCTTTACACCAGAGAAGATTGCCGTGCTTGCTGAGTTGAAACTCAAAGAACAGACTATACAGTCACTTTTAGTTGCTGGGGGCAGAGACTTTGTGATTGAAAATAACGGTTCCAAGGTACAATTTTCTTGCCGGTTCATTTCCTAATGTTCTATGATATCAATTAAATTTCAAATGTTTCTTTATTCTCATCAGTCAGAGGTTTTTTAGTTGCATGCGTCAAGTTTCTGTCTGTGTTTGATTAGGTACCAGTGTCTGAGCTTGCTGGGAAGCACATTCTGCTCTATTTCTCAGCTCATTGGTGCCCTCCATGTCGTGCATTCATGCCTAAGCTTATAAAAGCGTACAATCAGATCAAGGCAAAGGGCAATGCCATTGAAATAATCTTCCTCTCAAGCGATCGCGATCAACCCTCCTTCAAAGAACTCTTTGCAACCATGCCTTGGTTAGCCATCCCATTAGGCGATCCAAGGAAGGCCCTCCTGCAGCACAAATTCAAAATCCAAGGCATTCCTGCATTGGTAGCCATCAGCCCCAACGGCCAGACACTCAGCACGCAGGCCCGGCAACTCATACAGGCACATGGATCGGACGCTTATCCATTCACAGAAGAGCATTTGAAGCAATTGGAGGAAAAGTTGGAGGAAGAAGCAAAGGGGTGGCCTGAGAAAGTAAAGAGTATACTCCATGCTGAACACGAGCTCACGCGTGTGCTCCACCACGACTATGTTTGCTGGTGTAGGGAGCCGGGAAGTGGCTGGTCTTTTTACTGCAAAGACTGCAACTTCGATCTCCACCCAAAATGTGCATTGAACAAGAGCAACAATGGAGGAACGGAGGATGACCCTCCCAAGGCAACGGAGGATTATATTTGTGACGGTGATGTGTGCCGTAAAGTCTGAGAAGGCATTTAAATTGCCTTATGCATCTGGATTTTGTAAGCTATGATGTTTTCTTTTTATACAAAGGGGTTTCTGTGTGTGTTTATGCTAATTGCATGATAGAAAGAGGATTTAAGATTTTAGTGTTTAGGGTTTAGCAGCAGTCCTATAAAAAGGCCCATACTATGACATGTGAGTTCCCAGAAACAAAACCGTGAGAGTGTGATCGGGGCCTAAAACTGACAATATCGTACTACAGTGGAGTTGAGCTCGGGATCTGGTGGTGGCTCGGGCTGGGATGTGACAATTTGGTATCAGAGTCAATCCCTAGCCGGATGTGTGCCGACGAGGATGTCAGATCTGTAACGGGGGTGGATTGTAACATCCCACATCGTCTAGGGGAGTGGCTCATGTAAGCCTTATATGTATATTCCCATCTCTACCTAGCACGAGACCTTTTGGGAGCTTACTGTCTTCGGGTTCCATCGGAACTCCAAAGTTAAGCGAGTTCGCGAGAAAGCATTCCCATGATGGGTAACCCACTGGGAAGTTTTCGTCTGAGTTCCCAGAAACAAAACCGTGAGGGCATGGTCGGGGCTCAAAGCGGACAATATCGTGCTACGGTGGAGTCGAGCCCAGAATGTGATGGGGGCCCAGGCCGAGATGTGACAATTGTGCAGTCAAGAGCATGGGTAACATGGGTCTGAGTGCCATAGTCTGACCAGTTAGTTAGAGGCGTGGCTTAGAGTAGTCAGACCATGTGTAGCGTGGGTCTGATGGGACCTGAGTGGAGAGCGGTTGAATATGACGTGGAGAACCTACACGTACGCACTTCGAATTTTGTGGGGGTGGCATACCACATATGCCCATTAAGACTCAGTGTGTGCACTTTGGTTGGACCTTATGGGGGTGGCGAACCACATACTCCCATTAGAACTTTGTGTGGTTTACTCCGTTTCAATTGTATGGGGTGGCAGACCACATATGCCCATTAGGACTCCGCTTGGTGCACTCCAATCGGACCACATACTCCCATTATGACTCTAGTCAAGGGGCATGTTTAATATCCCTTTTAGTAACCATCCTGAGTCGAAGCAAATTGTCGTTGTATGGTTTGGGTCGCCTTACCCATATCGAAATGGTTGTTGGAGCGGATTGTCATCATATGGCCCGAACTGCGATAAATTTTTTATTGTGATCGGAATACGGATGGTACATCATGTGTTTTTATATAGGTGATGAAAATTTTTATTTTTTAATACGCACATCTCATTATTTATATAATAACACGTGGTGTATTGAAAAATCTTTTCCAAACTGCCCAAAGACGTGAAAAATATGGTCCACATGTTTCCTGTCGTAAACTATTATTTTAACTTTTTACCAAAAACTATTATTTTAACACATCATATCTATAAAAAAAAATACAAAATAGAAAATACCAAAAAAAATACAGCAATTCTCGTAATCTAGCTCTTGGCCTTTATCTCTCATGGGGTCCACATACCCAAGTGTAGGCACCGCCACCGTTCAGATTACTCCGTGATTGATCGAGTTCCGGAGCTGGTCCGGTATTACACGTGCATCACGTGGCCACTCTTTCTCCCATATTCCGTAGAAATCTTGGCAAAAGTGTTAAAAAAGGAAACAGCGAATTAGAAAAGCCACCAGATTCTTGGATCAGCTTCATAAATTCGACACCGGAATGAATATTCTTCTGATTACATATGCTCCGTAATCAATCGCTGTAAGTTAACCCATTTCTTCTAATTCCCTGCTTAATCTCTGAGCTTTGTTTACCGCGTTGGTTCTGTTAATTTCACGAACTTTTGGTTTTTCTGAAATTTGAGATGGGAATTCTCTAATTGTTCCGTTAATGTTTGATTGATGTCTCTGAAATTTGAGATGGGTTTTGTTTTTTCTTGATTGTGGTTAGTAAAGGTCTTGAATTTGCTGTAAATGTTAATGGAAATTGCAGATTTAAAGTTGTTTTTTTTTTATCAAATTGTTTTTAGCCACAAATTGTACTATCTGTGTTTCTGTGCGTACTAGCTTGGGATATAGAATGGCGGCCAAATGGTGTTAGGAATTTAATTGGTGGTTGGATTAAGTACTGATATTTAAATTAACAGGATCAAAAATGGAATTATTAATATATAATTCCATAGATTAGCCTGTTTTTAATTACTTTCTAGTTTTTGTTTAAACACTAGTCAGCCATAAGCAAACATAACAAAGTTAATGTTTGCTTCCTCGTATGCAAATCGAATAACATTCACGAAATTCATGAAAAATTTTCATAGAACTTGTGTTTCCAATTCCAAACAGTTGTCCTTTCAATGGGTGAGACAGAGGTGACCAAGACAAGCGTTAACATCGACAAGAACAAGAGAAATGGGCACCTCAAGCCCAAGGCCTTTGATCTGGCGTTTTCTAAAGCTTTGTTGCAGGTTCCTCACAGGCTGCAAAATTGCCTAAAGGTAAGTTATTTCACTAAAACTTGTGATTTGCTCATGGTTATTGATTTGATATTATAATTAACAGGCGCTTCGTGTTACAGTCGCAGCTCAAGAGACTAGCAAAGGATGATGGAGTGAAAAAGGTGAGCTCTGTTCCTAAAAAGGCTGCATCTTTGGAGGATGACCTCGAGAAGCAGTTGCAAGCATGGAGGGAAAATCCTTCTTGGGTTGATCAACCACCGTATATAAAGGTGAGAGATGTGCTTCCCTGTACCGAGTAACTTTCCTTCGGAATGGGAATAAATTGGCTTTATCCTTGTCGTAAACTTCTTGTGTGCCAAAATGTGATTGGTAATCAATGTCAAAAGAAAGAAGATTGATTCAATTTCTTATAATATATTTGTGAAGTCCCTTGGAAAGGAGAATTTCATATCAGTCAAGTCTCTACATGTATTGTCTTGGTCCCCTCTACACTAACGGTTCGGTTAAGTCCTTAAACATCACCTTCGTGCAGCATATGTTGGTTAAGAGAGAAATTCTAGGCAAGAAGCAGGCATGTTTTAGTGGTTGCAAATTCGTATACACCACATTCTCTTCGAAGGAGCATCTCAGGAGCTTATGGCTTCTCTGACTACCTACTAACTTTAAGTCACAAACTACTTTTACTCTTTGCAGGTCAGTGTACCAAAAGGTTCTCTTTGCAACCTGAGTGTAAGCGTCAATGTTGGTTTACCCCCAGACGCAGTATATAATATTGTAACTGACCCCGACAATAAGAGGGTTTTCAAAAATATTAAGGTAAGTGATACCATTCCTGTCCATATTCCTTTCAGATTTAACTAGGAACAACTTTCGGTTAGCAAGCTGGAGAGGCGTGGGCAGACATGCTTTTTGCTTTCTTCTTTTCCTATTCCATCATATAAAATTGTATTTGTTAATTTGACAAGTTAATTATCTGTCTCAGGAAGTGATATCAAGAAACGTTTTGGTTGATGAAGGTCATAGGCAGGTGGTTGATCTGGAGCAGGCAGCTATATGGAAGTTTCTTTGGTGGTCAGGGACCATTGCGGTTCGTGTTATAGTAGATCAAAACAGAAAAGACCACTCAGTAAGACTCGATCTTCTTCTTGATGTACTGTAACTTAAGAACTTTTTTTTGTCGCTTTTCCACATGTTCTTTGTTGACCCATCACATATTTAGGATCTCCAGTATGCTTTATATTTTGTCGGCAAATCATATCAATAGTTTAGAAACGGGATACTTTGGATGCGGTCCCTAATCCTTGACATTCTTTGATTAAAACCTTAATAGTATTCAAAGTTTGATCAAAGTTCCTTGACTTTGTACACCTCATTATATTACTATTAATATTTATATTTTTATAGTTTTGACAATAATTGTTTGATATTTTATGAGATTTATAATCGTATAAATTTAAAATCCCTCATTATAATACTATTAGAAACGGTTACAATAAAAAAATTCAAACATTTTGATTTAATAAATGGATAAAAACTATGTAAAAATAAGAAATAATAAATGGCAAAAGAATGTATCCATAGTGTTAAAAAAAATTGGTACATTTTACAAAAAAAATAGGTGCATTTCATATATAACAAAGTGGTACATTAATAAAGAAGAATGGGTACATTATAAATAAATTAGGGTACAGATAAATGATTAAAAAATTATGAGTACAAATGAATTTTTAAAAAATATAGGTGCTAAAAGAAATTAATACATGGGTACAAAATAAAACTAAAAAGAAAATACTACAAATTTTTTAAAAATGTTGCAAATTAAAAGTGGGTACAAACTAAAAATATAAATATATGATACAAAGTTTAGGCATAAAACATAAATATACCATATATAATTTTTCTATCATTGATTAAATATATAATGTCACGTGGCGGTATACACATGGGTACAAACACAAATAAAACTTTAAAAAATTGGGCACAAAAAGAAACTAATATATGGGTACAAATTAAAAATGAAAAGAAAATTGGTACAAATTAAAAAAATAGTTGCAATTAAAAATAGGTACAAACTAAAAATAAAAATATATGATAAAAAATTTAGTCATAAATATAAATATACTAATTGTAACATTTTTAACATGAAATGAATATATTTAAAAATAAAAATATTTTATTATTCAAATAATTAATGATGTTATTAATACCCAAGGACCTTGATAAAAAATTGAAAATGAATAGGATTTTAATCAATGGAGTAACAAAAAGAAGGATGCGAACCTAATTTTCCGGTTTAGAAACTCATGTTGTGTAATGTCATGGTAAAATTGGATCTCTAATTTCTGAAAATGCCATTTGCCAGATGAAGTTCAAGCAAGTCAAAACAGGGTTTATGGAGAAATTTGAAGGCTACTGGAGAGTCGAACCTCTTTTTGTCGATGAAAAAACCTGCTTTCCGTTTAAACCCAGGACATGGGCAGATTATAATTCTTGCACAGGAGGCAAAGGAAGGATTGGTTCAAGGGTGAGCTTGGAGCAACTGATCCAACCAACTATAGTTCCACCTCCACCGATTTCATGGTACCTAAGGGGAATCACCAGCAAGACTACTGAGATGCTGATAAACGACATGCTTGCGGAAGCTGCCAGATTACGAGGAGAATTAAATCCTGGAGAGTCCAATAAAGAGATTGAAATGTCTCAGGACGGGCAAGTACTTAGTCATGTTGATAATGTGTCTAACATCAAAGAAAGATGGGCCCTTCATAGGAGGAACGCAAAGCAATGCCATCGGAGGCTACCGCCCGTCAAATGATCGAATTCTGTTGAGTTAGTAAGCACTTATCTGTATTCCTTACTAATAGAAATTGATATGTAATAGATCCGTCAATATTTCATTTCGTTTTATCCATCAAGTGTAGCGGCCTTAGTGCCGTGTAGCAACTCCTCTCCCTTTCGATTTTTCGATGAGGGTGGAGGATGAGATCGAGGATGATTCAATCCCCATGTAATATGTTCTGATTGCCTGTCAGAAACTATTTGTTGTGTCTGCCTTGTAAGCTAAGTTAATGCTGTAATGACGTTGAAAGAAGCTGCTACACGGAAGATGTCTTTCACGCCAGTCCAATGTCTGCGTGTTGGTGCATTGCTGTATCTTGCCAAAAGATTAACAGCGAAGGAGATGTCGGGTCTAGTGCATTGAGCTAAGTACAATAAAGCGCCTATCGCACTTAGATAAGGAACTTCAGGCTCCAAAATCTCTTCATCATCCTCCTTCGGACGGAAGGGATCTCGCTTTGCATCTAGCGTACGAACGACCATAGGAGTACTCGAAGACTTCGCTTTATCCTCATTAAAACGGCGCAACACCTTCTGGGTGTAGTTCGATTGATGTACTAGGATTCCATCCGAACAATGCTCTATCTCGAGGCCGAGACAGTATCGAGTCTTACCTAGATCTTTCATCTCAAATTCCGACTTCAGGTGCGAAGCAGTTTTCGCGAGCTCTTCAGGAGTTCCGATGAGATTCATGTCATCGACATATACTGCAACAATCGCAAATCCGGAATGTGACTTCTTAATGAACACACAAGGGCATAGTTCGTTATTCACATATCCCTGACTAGTCAAATACTCACTTAAACGGTTATACCACATTCTTCCGGATTGTTTCAAACCGTATAGTGAACGCCTCAGCCGAATTGAGAGCGTGTTCCGGGGTTTGGAAATATTTGAACCAGTCAATGTAAGTCCTTCGGGAACTTTCATATAAATTTCCGTATCGAGATCCCCATAGAGATACGCGGTTACTACGTCCATCAGCTGCATATCCAGTTTTTCGGAAACTACCAAACTGATAAGGTATCGAAAAGTAATCATATCCATAACGGGTGAGTAAGTTTCGTCATATTCAATCCCGGGGCGTTGTGAGAAACCTTGTGCTACAAGACGAGCTTTGTAACGCACAATTTCGTTCTTCTCATTACGCTTCCGAACGAAAACCCACTTGTAGCCAACGGGCTTCACATGTGGAGGAGTAGGAACTACAGGTCCAAACACCTTACGTTTCGCAAGTGAATCAAGTTCGACTTGGATTGCTTGTTTCCAGTTTGACCAATCAACTCTACGTCGACATTCATCAACGGAACGCGGTTCAATGTCATCGCTCAACATGATCTCAGTAGCTACTGCAAATGCTAATGCATCGTCGACAATCATCTCATTTCTACGCCACACATCATCTAAGCTAGCATAATAGACCGAAATCTCACGATTCTCGGGAGGAGGATTCGTCTCTTCAAGGACGCTTCCATAATCTAGAATTTCCTCATGAGTTGGGTAAAATGAGTAAGCGATAGTCGGATTCACGGTAGGCTCTTCAGGACCTTGTGCCGTGGTTTTCCTCTTCCGGGGGTGTGAATCCTTTGAACCAAGAGGTCTGCCACGCTTTTGTGTAGGGGCAGATGATTGGCTAGCCGCTAATGTACGTGGATCACCAGAATTGGCGTCCCGGGCTTCCAGGAGGGTAGTCCGTCGTACATTTGGTACATCCATCTTTGCAGGCGTATTCGCAGCTGGAATATGTGATCTTGTCACGCGCGCTAGATCGGTGAAAGCATCTGGCATGCTCTGAGCTATGCTCTGGAGATCTAATATGCGCTGCACTTCAGCTTCAGACTGAGCGGTGCGGGGATCTAAATGAGACAAAGTGGGAGTCGTCCACGATAATTCGCGTCGTTCATTAGGAACGTTGACGTTCTTATCTCCCCCTAACGACGGGAAGACTGTCTCATAGAAGTGACAATCCGCGAAACGAGCGGTAAACAGATCGCCTGTCAAAGGTTCTAAGTAACGAATAATCGAAGGAGAATCATATCCGACATAGATTCCCATCCTTCGCTGAGGCCCCATTTTTGTACGTAAGGGCGGCGAGATCGGCACATAGACCGCACAACCAAAAACGCGCAGATGCGATATGTCGGGTTCGCATCCGGTGACCAACTGAAGGGCACTAAATGGTTGTGTCGCAACAGGCCTCAGGCGGACCAACTTTGCTGCGTGCAATATTGCATGGCCCCAAGCAGCGATCGGGAGCTTGGTACGTATGACCAACGATCGAGCAATCATTTGTAAACGCTTAATGAAAGCCTCTGCCAGGCCGTTCTGGGTGTGAACATGGGGTACATGATGTTCAACTTCAACCCCAACCGACATGCAATAGTCATCAAAAGTTTTAGATGTGAATTCTCCAGCATTATCCAATCGAATAGATTTGATCGGATAATCAGGGTGGTGAGCCCTGAGCTTGATAACCTGAGCCAACAGTTTGGAGAATGCAGCGTTCCTTGTGGACAACAAGCACACGTGTGACCAACGTGTAGAAGCGTCAACCAAAACCATAAAATATCTAAATGGTCCGCAGGGAGGTTGAATCGGTCCACAAATGTCCCCCTGAATCCGTTGTAGAAAAATGGGAGGATTCGAACGAATCTTGTCATAAGAAGGCTTAGTAATAAGCTTTCCCATAGAACATGTTTGACATGCAATTTCATGGATCGAACCTAAGCTTCGGGTTAGTGGATGCCCGTGTGAAGTTTTGAGGATACGGCGCATCGCTATTCGTCTAGGATGTCCCAAACGATCATGCCAAAGTGTAATTTCGTGCGCGGTCCCTGTGGTAGGGCCGGCCACATAGTGGCATTCTATGGGGCGTATGGTCGTAGTATATAGACCACTCGGGTTACGCTCCATCTTCTCTAGAATACGCTTCTGGCCATATTCGTAGGAAGTTACGCACAGAAATTCAACTCCGTTTTCTACGTGGGTTTCAGCGTGGTAATTGTTATCTCTAATGTCCTTGAAACTTAGTAACGTTCTTCCGGAACGTGGAGAATAGAGTGCCTCAGCAATGGTCAAGATTGTACCATTGGACAACATTATACGTGCCTTACCGTATCCTTCGATCAGGTTGGATGGGCCTGAGAGGGTTGTCAGAGGTGCATTCTTAGGTACGAAGTTAGTGAAATAGATGCGTTCACGCAAAACAGTATGCGTGGTTGCACTATCTGCCAGACAACTAACTTTCCCACTAGTCATACCTAGAATGAAAAATTAATTTGAATCGGTCACATGCATAAAAGTTTATAAAAACAAGTATCAATTCAAAATAATTTCATTTATTCAAGGAAAAAACTGAATATCCAAAATAAATCGCCAACTAATAATCCAAAACATAAAGGAAAATTGTTCAAAAATCAACCAAAAAACAAGGTGGGGTTCGGCCACAAGGTGGAATTCGGCCCCAATTGTCTTATTTGAACTGAAAAATAAGTCTATGTCTAAGATTCTAATCTTCCATAGGAGTGGTATCCTCCTGAAAATCAGAAACTTCCATCTTTGTAGTCTCCGGTTCGTCCACTTGCAGGAAGTTTGATTCAAACTTCGTACGACGAGAATGATATGCATCCACAACCTTCTTGGGAGCACGGCAAATACGGGACCAATGGTCATTGGAACCACAACGATAGCACATATCGTCATTCATTGTGGCAGGTGCTTTGCCCTTATTCTTGAAGTTCGGGGCCTTGGGAGCGAGGTTTGGGCGCTTCTGGGCTTTGTTTCCTCCCTTGGATGGGCCTTGGCTCTGTTGACCTTGGTGGGATGGCTTCTGGCCGTCCTTACCAGGCCTCTTTTGGCGTTTTGGGTGCTGATTAGTGCTATAATGTGCTTCAGGCACAGCAGTAGCCCCAATAGGTCGAGCTTGATGATTCTTCATCAACAGCTGGTTCTACTTTTCAGCAAGAAGTAAAACAGAGATCAAATCCGAGAACTTAGTGAACTTCTGAGCTCTATATTGTTGCTGCAGGACAATATTAGAAGCAGAGAAGGTCGAGTAGGTCTTCTCCAGGAGATCCTCTTCAGTCAAAGTTTCATTGCAAAACTTGAGAAGTGATCGGATTCGACAAACTTCAGAATTATATTCATTCACAGACTTAAAGTCTTGGAAGCGCAAGTGCTGCCAGTCGTGTCTTGCTTCAGGCAAGAATATGTCCTTTTGGTGATCGAAACGATCAGCCAAAGCGACCCATAATGCACGTGGATCCTCCTCAGCAAGGTACTCAGTTTGTAGAGCGTCATGGATATGTCTTCGGATGAAGATCATAGCAGTGGCTTTTTCAGCTTCGCCAACAGGTTTATCTGTTGCTTCTTCAATAGCAGGACGCAAGTTCTTTGCAGTGAGGTGGAGCTTCACATCTTGAACCCACTTGAGGTAGTTCCTTCCAGAAACCTCCAAAGCGGTGAAGTCGAGTTTGTTCAAGTTCGACATGTTCCTATCACAAAATAGATGGACAAGATGTGGTTAGTGTAATGGAGAAAAATCAATCCATTCACATAGGAGTAGAACATACAGGTTCTAATAGACATGTATTGGTTTAATTTTGCATGAAAAACTTCGGGTTTTCATGGGTGATATATTTAAGTGAAAACTTCGGGTTTTCAAACAAGGCATGTTTATAAGAAACTTCGGGTTTCAAAGTAATTATGAACTTCAGGTTCATATATTCCTGCAGGCAAACACAAATATATATGCAAACAAATATGCAAAGAATATATGCAGAAATATTGTATAATGATAAGTGAATTAATTTATTTTTGGTCTTCGGGGCCAAATTAAAGTGTGGGTGAAAATATAAAAACCCATATTTAAAAAAAAATATTAAATAATAAAATCTCGGGGCCTAAAAGTATAAGCCAAGAACCCTCGGGTGGGATGACAGGGCCACGGGGTGAGAAGAGGGGAATGGGCTGCTGTGTGCAGCCCTAAAAAATTTTTTTCGTTTTTTTGTTTTTTTTTTTTGTTTTTTTTTTTTTTGTATTCAATTATATTATATGCATGTATAATTTTAATGAATCACATATTTACGTTGATGCATATGCAAATAATAGTTTCAATGCATGTACATATGTAGGATTCAATTCATGACAAATATCAAATTCACATAATTGTAGCAATTTTGATTATGAAGCATACACAATTTATGTAGAATCTAAAATACGTAAAACGTAAAGTTGGGTCATGCATCATGGTGAATGTTCATGCTATCAGGGCTTGCAAAATATCGAGTTAAAAACCGTTGTTTAGAAAGAACCTGATTGCGTGATGATATAGATGAACTGGTTTGATGCAGAAAAATTATTTCTTCAATTTCGGCTTTCATCTTCAAGCTTGTATCACGTTCAACATAAGAAGAAAAATAAATTGAATCAATAACAATATATGAATTCAATAAAATCAAGATTTAATCAATTAAAAATAATTGAAACGTAATACTCCCCTGATTGTAGACGAATAAATTCTCTTTAAATTCTTCTAAGCACAGCGTGAAGAGCGTGCTGATAACGTGTTGTGGTCTATTTTATCTGACAGAGGGACTAGGGCCGGCGGCAGAGAGAGAGAGGAGAGAGATGTGTGTTTGTAGAATTGTAGGGGAATGTGTGTGTTGTTATCCCTCCTACATTGTGCCTTTATTTATAGTAGTAAAGGGAGAGAAGATATTCCTTCTTCTCCAAGTAATACAAGTTGTAATAGGAAAGGATAACTAGAATCAAATCTTATCTAGGATTTACACAATCATACTTAAACTAGGAATGTTTACAACAAAAATATAAATATATGATACAAAGTTTAGGCATAAAACATAAATATATCATATGTAATTTTTCTATTATTGATTAAATATACAATGTCACGTGACGGTATACACATGGGTACAAACACAAATAAAACTTTAAAAAATTAGGCACAAAAAGAAACTAATATATAGGTACAAATTAAAAATGAAAAGAAAATTGGTACAAATTAAAAAATATTTGCAATTAAAAATAGGTACAAACTAAAAATAAAAATATATGATAAAAAATTTAGTCATAAATATAAATATACTAATTGTAACATTTTTAACATTAAATGAATATATTTAAAAATAAAAATATTTTATTATTCAAATAATTAATGATGTTATTAATACCAAGGACCTTGATAAAAAATTGAAAATGAATAGGATTTTAATCAATGGAGTAACAAAAAGAAGGATGCGAACCTAATTTTCCGGTTTAGAAACTCATGTTCTGTAATGTCATGGTAAAATTGGATCTCTAATTTCTGAAAATGCCATTTGCCAGATGAAGTTCAAGCAAGTCAAAACAGGGTTTATGGAGAAATTTGAAGGCTACTGGAGAGTCGAACCTCTTTTTGTCGATGAAAAAACCTGCTTTCCGTTTAAACCCAGGACATGGGCAGATTATAATTCTTGCACAGGAGGCAAAGGAAGGATTGGTTCAAGGGTGAGCTTGGAGCAACTGATCCAACCAACTATAGTTCCACCTCCACCGATTTCATGGTACCTAAGGGGAATCACCAGCAAGACTACTGAGATGCTGATAAACGACATGCTTGCGGAAGCTGCCAGATTACGAGGAGAATTAAATCCTGGAGAGTCCAATAAAGAGATTGAAATGTCTCAGGACGGGCAAGTACTTAGTCATGTTGATAATGTGTCTAACATCAAAGAAAGATGGGCCCTTCATAGGAGGAACGCAAAGCAATGCCATCGGAGGCTACCGCCCGTCAAATGATCGAATTCTGTTGAGTTAGTAAGCACTTATCTGTATTCCTTACTAATAGAAATTGATATGTAATAGATCCGTCAATATTTCATTTCGTTTTATCCATCAAGTGTAGCGGCCTTAGTGCCGTGTAGCAACTCCTCTCCCTTTCGATTTTTCGATGAGGGTGGAGGATGAGATCGAGGATGATTCAATCCCCATGTAATATGTTCTGATTGCCTGTCAGAAACTATTTGTTGTGTCTGCCTTGTAAGCTAAGTTAATGCTGTAATGACGTTGAAAGAAGCTGCTATAAATTACACTACACACGTTTTTGTGATCATTGCTTGTGAGGGGTGGACCAAAAAGTGCTTAAACCTAAACCCTACCATAAGCATTTTTGACTATTTTGAAGTGGTTTTACCCCTTCCTAAGCATCACCAAACATGCCCAAAAAAAAGACGATATAAGTTTTTTTTTTCCTTCAATATACTCGGTATTTTCTACACTAAATGAATATTAAACACAAAAAACTAAAATGTAATAACAGTCGAGAATCCATTCAACGATGTGCAGTTACAGTATTTTGACAAGATACAAAACCTAGACGGATAGTCACAATTCAAAATCAATCGTGTGAAGTTACATTGTGTGTTACTATAAAGTTTTCCTCTTTCTCCATCTGAATTTCTCTTTTTAGTTTTGAATACATGTGCTAGTGGTTTATCCACAATGTTACATAAGCTACGCAAGTTTCAAGCCTTTGAACTCCACAGAATGCAGACAGGCAACCAAGAATTGCCTCTACATTCTTACATCCAAGCCCCGGGGGCGAAGGCAACGCGAATTACTTTGAGAGGTAGACACTGCAGTCTATACTTTGGTTTTCATTCAATTCCCCGTTTGGTGGATCATCACCCGCTGGGGATTGTTGCACTGACTGATGGACTTTCAAGTCATCAAAACCATGCTTTTCATAGCTCATGAATGAACCCAATGCTCCAAGAAATCCTTCGTGTTTTAAGAACATTGCTTTTGCTTCACCTTTAGACCTGCAAATAAGGATCAAATGGATGAATATTTTACCCCAAAACCACGAAGAAAGACGGATGAGTAAAAGAAAACCAAATCAGGCACAGAGCATGACATCCGTCAAATTTTACATTTTGAAGATTGTTTTGACATAATTTATACTTCAATTCTCAGCATGAATCATTACTGACGCATGAAAAGGGACATTAAATTCAGGCTTACCAGAAATGAACGCCAACAGCAATCGTGTCCATGGTGTAAGCATGACCCCGAATAAAAAATCCGGCAAAAATTATTCGCTTGAGCCCGAATCTCAGTGCATTCAAGTATGAGATCTGGAGAGAAGAAAAAAATATGAAACAATATGATCGGCATGTTAACAAAAATAGTTTCAATCTGGTGGTAAAGGTTGCGACAGAATCAAATAGTTTAAGAAATTTGATCCGTTGCAAGTGAGACGGGTTTCTTTCGCCACGGCTTACCTGTCCAATATTATTTGAAATCATTCTTAAGAGGGACCGAGAAATATCTTCAGGTTTGTAATCTTTCAGCTCCTTATCGTCAGAAATTACCTTGCTGAAGCTAGAAGCAATGGCTGTTGATATAAGACCAATCTGTAATTGTCAGAAAAATTACATTGCAGTTAATAAGCGTGAGACGAAAGCTAATGGAAACCAGGATCCCCTCATCATTGTTTAATTTAGGAACTCTTTTAATTTTGCATACAGAAATACGACCAGAACATGTCCAACATCCTATGTCGAAAGAGGGACGTGTCTATCATGAATATGCGTACCTTTGTATAGTCCATTCCACCATAGATGTCCCCGACAAGCATGTCTATCACTCTATTATTTCCCTGATGACTTAACTCGAGCAACTCGTCAAAACTGAGACACAGTTGCAGCTTTGGTTACTAAGTGAAAATCATATAACGAGAATATCAATAGCTTTGCACTTAAGCAAAAGACAAACGTACTTCTTGCACTTTGTTAAAAGCTTCCCCAAACCCCAAAAGGTTCCACCACCAACACTGGTTCCACTTACTCGCTCAAACTTACCAGGTCCATCTACCTATCCAAGCGCAAGCATAGGACAATATGTCATGCCTTAAAAAGGTTAAACATATGAAACTATTACAGTAAATAATGCATCAGCTTTGACGAGAATACCTTGATCATACTGACACCAGAGCCAATATTGACAAGCAGATAAGGATATAGATCATCATGGTCAATCTTCACAAATTCTCTCTGACCATCCATGTATGTGAATGCTTCGCGTTGAACCGCCTACTTAAATAACAATGAAAACGTCAATGCTATTCTCAGGCAAGAAAGCAAACAAGACAGAAATATCTCTATAAACAGAAGCTGAATTTTGCAAGTTCCACATTTCATGACTCATTCCCTTTGCTTTTCCTTCTGAAAGAAAACAGAGAGTATTTCCTCTCATCTGAGCTCGCTATTGCTCATCCCAATTCCCAACCCACACATTCTATGGATTACATGACATGACTTAAGAAACACACCAACTTGTGTATACCAATCTATGTAAGTGGTATTAGGATCCCACCTTGAGCAGAAAATTTGATCCGGCCACAAGACAGTCCATTTCATCTGCCTTGTCAAGAGAAATCCCAAGCTTTTCTTTGAAGAGATCTGGGAACTTGTATGCCCCACCGCCTGTGGCCTGCTCACCATTGTCACGAGTCAATAAATTAGCTTGCATATGGAACAAGTACATGCCATAAACAGTCATAATAGTATGGCCAAGCTAAACACCTGTTTTTACCTTGATAACGCACTTCGCGCTCCCAGAAGCTCCGTGTTGTTGGGAGCCTGAAATCATCTACAACCATAAGCAATGACCCAAAACCAGCAAACGATAAGTACAACTACGAACAAGCAGCTATATTCAAGGCATATATTATCTTCTTTCGTATTTCACTTTCAGAAGTTCAAATCTTCCGTAACTAAAAATTTTCGCAGTCAGAAAATATGGGTACCATTATTCAAGCTGAAGTACTTCATTTACCAATAAAAATGGTAGTTTCAACTTTCAATCCAAGATTTCAACATGAACATTTAGTTGAGCGAAACAAGGTTAAATAATCTCAATTAGTGAAAAAAATGAATCTTCCCATTTCCCAAGTTGGATTGAAACGAGATGAGATACGAATGAATCAGGAGATGCAAAGCAAAGCAAATACTTAAACATTTAAGCATACCAGTAAGGAGAAGTTGCTTGGACCGAATGAAGTCTATGCAGTCATTGATTTTCTCAGTTTCAAACTTTGCAAAATGGAGCTTCCCTTCAAGAACATGGCGCCCTCTATCGCCATTAGAAGCTGCTAAACTCTCATTCGAAGAAGAAGAAGAAGAAGAGTCGACACTGTTCGTTGAGAAATACACCAACTTTATCAAAGAACCTGCCAAAGGGCAAAACAAATACAAAAACAATCGAAAAATCATGAGACTTTGAGCAATTGACCTCCAAAAATAAAAAACCAGGTTATGATCGAGGAGAGTGAATTGCCTCCAATATCGAGAGCAAGGTGGGAAATTTGAGCTTCCGAATTGGTGGGTTTTGAAATCTCTGTAAGTTTAGTGCTCCCAGTTTCCATTTGGGCGGCTTTCTCTTTTGATTTGATCTTTTTTTTGGAATCAAATTGTAGAGTTGCCCCTCTGTAGTCTGCAATGCACCTAACGCATTATATAAATTACTTTTTATTCAGGGTGGGGATATTCGATTCGATGACTTAAGATTTATCGAGAGATCACTCAGTTCAATATTAACCTTTGACTTTCAAAGGGAAGAAGGTAGCATCCTCTTCCCCCATTGGGTCATCCGTCGAAGGTTGTCTTGTAAGTTGTAATTTTGCGGGGAACTAAACGCTGTTCGGAACAACTTTGTTGGGTCTTCTTCATTTATAAGTAAGAGGTTTTAGACTTATTCTTAACAAAGATGAATTTTAACCATATTATAATTAGTTCATTGTGAGGCTTAGAACACATCTCTCTCCCTTAATATATATAATATCGTTTGTTTATAAAAAATAAAAAAACTTAAAATTTGAGTTTTAAACCTCCAAAGCTTCTCTAATTATTGGACTAAAAAATGTTTTAAATTAAAACTTATTTTTGGGTCAAATTTAGCTTGGAAAATGAGCCAATGATAGTGGTTGAGACTCAGTGCGAGGACCCAGTTGATGATGTTGTCGGCCTCTTGTGAAAAGACTAACAGCCCATGTGGTTGAACTGTTGGTTGATCAAATGGTCTATATTATTATTTTTTTAAATCAAATTTATCAATATGTTAAATCCAAGTTGAGCTCGAATATGAACAAATCTAACTGTAAAAAAAATAAATCTAACGACCCAAAATTAAATGCAACGATTAAAACAATTATAAAAAGTTATTTAAATAAAATTCACCCAAAAATCCTATTAATACATATGTATTTGTTCAAATATCCACAGAAATTTTCTTTCGTCTTACAACCCTATAAAAAAATTGAAATGGTCACCAACTCACCATTAAAGTATAGGTTTGGAGAAATTGATTCAAAGCAGTAACAACTTGTACTAAAAATGTGATAAATAAGTAGCAACTAGTCCAACTCTCATTCTTATCTTGTGACATATAATTGGATATAAGTCAATAGTTTGTTCAGTTGCTTGTTTTCCCACCAAATACTGTTACAATGATTGTCAACTGCTTTCCTCCTACCAAATTATTCTTCACTGCTTTCCACCAATTTGTTTGTCTTCGCCGACTCTACAAAACATTATCATAAAATCATGTGATTTTGTTTTGGATTTCTACTAAATAAGTAAGAGAGCAAATTATAGGCAGCAAAGGTCGACGAACTATGAGATATTATATGTTAGGTCTTATCCAAATTTATGTCGGTCTTATTAAATCCCACATGGTCTTATCTAGTATGAAAGTTGTCACCCTCTTGCAAATTAACTTTGCAATCTAGGTAGTGGGGAATGCAGAAATCCTATCATATTTCACCGCATTGGTTCATGAAAAAGAGAGGAGTTACTTGATCAGCTTCAATTGGTTTTTTTTTTTCTTCCCACAATGTTGCAATAGAATGGTTGAAAATGGGGATGTTCCTGGTTCTAGATATGTAAATGTTTTTCTAGCGAATGAATGGAACCCTTTACCTTTTGCAGCCTCAAATCTTGAACGTTTACAGTCAGGGCTTGAAGATTATGTTTTTACATTAAGAAACAAATGCATGGAGATTTCATATATGCCACAGAAATTGAAAGTTCCTTTTGTGAGTCTTGACACTTGAACTCTTGTAACTTGTAAGGGAGCATCTCAAGCTTGGTAGTGGAGTTGCATGCTCTGCAGAAAGCCGGAGTACTTGTCCGTGGACATGTAGCTCGAAAACTGAGGTTTGTTTCATCACTTACATTCCGCTGCTTTTCAATTCCCTTTACTATATTGGAACCCTAAAGTATGTAGCAGAGTCATCTGTGAGTGTGAGTTTGAGTCTGCAGATGCTTAAAAATCTTGTGATTATCCAGCAATTATGTAGTTATGTGACAAAATCCATTGTTTTGTTCGTCTTTTGTTTTCGTGTGTTTGCTTGTATTCATCTTTCCATGTGCTTGCTTTTCCTCTTTAAAGTTTAAGCCATATATTATACTTTAAAGATTTCTCACCTTGCTGTCCCTCATGCATGCCGTCACAACTCGTCAACTTTAAAGTTTCAACTTTCAAGGGTTAATTATTTGTTTAGTATACCGACATACTATGTAATCGGTGTGTATTAATCATCTCTTGCGTTTGTGCTGTTTTCACATTAACACGATATGATGATCCCTAACTTCAAATCACTGGCCCACCCATAAATCTACAGCTGAGCAAAAAAACCAATGTATGTCGACTATCTGGTGGGGTCTTGGTACCACGGTCTAGTGCCGTTGTAAGACTGCCACGTGTATAGCTAGACAATTGTCTCTATACATTAAAAAAGGTGCCTATTAGTTGGAATGGAGTGCCAATTGGATGAAGTTGGACTGTGCCGCTGTGGTATTGTAAGCGAGTCGAGTTGTCCAAGTTTTGAACCGAGTCATATTTCAGTTCAGAACTACTTTGAATTGGGTTGAATCGGTTGACCATGAGCCTTATCCCAAATTGCATTTGGGTATAGGGGCTGTTGCTTGGAAGTCGCATGCATGGAGTCAACTCATTGTGTGGAGAAATTCGGAGGTTCAGCATCTGGATCACGTGTTCATGAACTTAAAATACAAAATTAGAACACCACATACATCACCCCTCCTAATTTGTCATGCTAATTCTATCCCACTTTAACCCCACCCTCCCTCTCACATCAACCCCAATCCAGTTTCTTTATACCCAAGAACTTCCCCATTGTGAGAATTATACAGCAGTCCTCAACCAGCATTTCTCGAAGAAAAAGTGGTGACATTCGCCGAAAAAATTGATGTAGATCAAATGCACAAAGAACATGCATGTATATATATTTTTAGTACGTATTATTGAGCTCTCAAATACATTAATTCACTTATGTGTATGTGATTTTTCTATGAACTCTCACGACCAAGAAAACAAGGCCTATCAGAAGCCACTTAATTAAAAAGGAGTATATATATAATAGAAGTATGAGACCAAAAAAAAAGGACGGATCATTGATCACACAATTAACTTCTGAATAATAATTAGTCACTCAAGATTGTATTATAGATCAAGCAGCAGATGGAGCAGGAAGGTATGGAATGGTTGGCTCCGGCAGGGAAACCATGATCGACAGCGGCTTTGAGAAAGTTTCTTCCTCCGCAGTTACTGGGTTTTCAGCCTTGAAATCCAGGGACTCGTCGTTGTAAATTTCCCACCATTTGGCCACTAAGACCTTGATATCCTCTCTGTCCATGTTAGCTTCCTTGCCAGTATACCTCCATGGTTTTGATCCCTATAATTAAGAAGAAACAATTCATTAAGAGTGATTAATTAAATTAAATACGCGTAATCAATCTGTTAAATAGTACTTACTGCAGCACAGTAGTGAACCACGTTTACTTGATCAAGCTGCACGTTCTCTGGGTGGCGCCAAAGATTGGCTAGAACTAGGTTGTATATATTTGGTATGGGTTTGTAAGTCTTTTGGAAGAACATGTTCAAGAAATCCTGTAAAACAAACAAAAAGATTTTATTAATCTCAATTCACAGTGAAATTATTATGTCACAAGGCAGAAACAACCCCACATAAATTTCGCTCAGTTAATTTGAAAATAATCAAAATTTCCAATCAACTTTCCTGTTCTGCAAAAGGGGTGGGTGGGACAACTTGCAGTGTCTGAAGAAGGCTGTTGTAAGTCAAGCGGCTAGGCTCGAACACAAACATTCCGGCGTTGAAGTACAGTGGAGGAGGAGAGCCCATGTCCGCAGGCCATGAAACCTTGTCAGGGCACTGCTGGCAATACCCAATTTTGTGTTGAGGTGAGTGACTCCAAGTTTTCTCACAGAAGCAGTCCATCACAGCGTAGAAGTAGCCATTAGGCGTGGCAAACAGGTGATCTATGTTCTCATACACTTGGATATCCGCATCCAAATATATCATTTTGCTGTACTCCTCAAACTGCATATATATAAGTTCCATATACTCAAATATATACTGATGCCATGTATACATATTTATTGTAACCATAAGAAATGCATGTGCGCATATTTTGTTCACCAGACAGTCTGATATTATGTTGTACGACAATTGATTTAAATCATTGGCAGACTAATTTCATTCGACAGTTTGACAACATATTAGATGTTTATACGTTATCATGATAAATATCAATATATGGTATGGTTTTACATACTTACATTCCAAATACGGAGCTTCGAGTAGTTGATGACATAGTAGGCCATTGCAAACTTGATCTGGTTCTCAGGAGGATAAATAGGTTCGATCTCTTGGACAATACAGCCCTGAGACCGTAATATCTCACGGTGCTCCTCCGGCACGTCCGGCAATATTGCAACCACAAGAGAGTATTCACTCTTCACTTTGCGTAGGCCCTTAGCCAAACCCACAACCCCTTTGACATAATCAGCATCACCGGCTAAAAATGTCACAAAGGCCCTCTTGGAGTAGCCTGTAGTAGTACTGTTGCTGGTTGCCTGCAACACATCAGCTGGAACTTCTGGTGGTGCCATTGCCTTGATTTTTTGTGCTGAATAGTAGTAAAGGGAAGATGTTGGGGTGATTTGGAAAGTTGCAGAGAGTGGTTTGATGAAAATTATTAGGTTGGTGTGTTGAGAAATGAGGAGTGTGGGGAAAGTAAATTTGTTACACTGATGAAGCCACCCTACTAACCTTTGTTCCTGAGTTGCAATCTTGCCCCTTTGGATGCTTTAAATAAACAAATGAGGACTAAATGCATGTCAGATGAATCCAAATGAAACCCAAATGCAAAGTTCCAATTTTATTTTTATTTTTATTTTTATTTTTATAAATAATGTTCTATTGGGGTTTATGATGGTATTGGAGAGAAATAAAAAAACAAGAATGAATGAATGAACAATGTTTGTTGTTCAAACCCACCATTCATCTAAATTGGGTAGCCTTATCATCAAGAATCAAGATGGACGGCTGAGATTAATGGGAGGTAATAAGGTCATGGTCAATAGAAAACACAGGAGGCTCCATTTAGGCGGTGTATTCAATTGAGAATTTGAGATACTTTAATAGATTTATAAATCTATGGATTTTTATGGAGTTTAATTGATTTGTAGAGATTCCATTTAAAATTTTGATTCAATTCCCTCGAAATCTCATGGGGAGATGTGAGATTTGTGGATGCTTAGAATATACTACGAAATCTCTTCAATTCCCTCTAATTCCTCAACTTTCTCAAATTCTTTCAAATCATTTTCTAATTGAATACACCTGGAATGTTATAAACTTATTTAAAATCCTAATTGAATACATTTGGATTTTTAAGGATTTTAATAAACTATCTTAAAATTCTAATTGAATATACCTTAATTTCAGAGAATCACTTAAAATCTTAATTAAATATCCCTAAATTCATTAAAAGAATTAAAATTCCTTAGAAGCACTTGTAATGGGGGATATGTAATAGGCATCAAGTGGGAATCATTTTCCGTTGTGGAAATATATTTAAGAAAGTTAGCATCAAAGGGTGTAGTCGGCTGAAGTGGGGTCTTTGATAGAGAAATGATCATTTTTAGAGGTCGATGCCAAATTAAGGAGAAAATTTGGCTAAGGGTTTTTGTCCACGTCATTTAGGCGACTATTTTCATATAATCATGGCATGCGATTCTTGTATTTTGATTTCATCTGACTTTGTCACAAATGAGAGTTAACAAGACTATTGAATTTCCTTTTAGAATATAGAGAGGTTTATTTTTAGGCTCAAACTCAATCACATCCATTAGCTTCTAAAACATGATTAATACTACATACATGAGTTTAGCATATATATTTGAATATTTCTCTATGTAGTACAGATGAATTTAGTGTATTTATTAAAAAAAACCATAATTAATACAAAGCTTACCCTAAACCCTAAACCCTAAACTTTATCATTGAATTAATCAAGGAAAAATCAGATGTGGGTTTTCATTTTGATGAGAAAGTTTAACTATAATTATAAAGATTGACTAGCTTAATGATTGGGAAGATTATTGATTAATTGACCTCTGGCATATTCCTCTATACCAACAATGAGAAAGGAAGGAAAATACAAATAAAATGATGGAGAAAATATGTTGAGACCATGCATTAGCATGTGTGATGACAAGAATTAATAACAAGATTCTCAACGTCTATGAATTTGAAGATAATCGATGGACAATGAAGTTCAAAAAAGTTTTGTTTATATATGATCCATGCACCCAAACAAATTACCAAAGTTGTATTTTTGTCTGTATTAGTTAAATAAACCCTAATTTTTATGTTATTAGGAAGGTTTTTTATAAAATAAAAAATAAAAAGAAGAGAGAGAGAGAGAGAGTGGTATATGCATGCACTTGTTCATTAAGAGTCAGTCCTCAAGCAAAGTATTTGGTATTAATCGTGACTGATAAGAATTAGGGTTAGCTTTATTTCCCCTTTTTCTTTTGTGCTTTTACTGCAGATTCCAGCACCCTGTAAAATTTTGTTTCCCGCGGCTTTCTCACTTGCATATTATAAATATCTTGAAAGACGTATGTGGTTTTTCAAATACCACACAAATCTCATCCAACAACGAATTCTCGAGGAGGCAGCAGATACATAAAAGTTTTCCTTCGTTGAGAATGTTGCCGACGTCATTAGAAATTCCACAATATTATTGACGTTTCAATAAACATATGTCAAGTCAAGAGAAATAAACATAATGATATGGACGATACTACAACTACCATATACTTCGAATCATATTGTGTAAATCATAAAATATGATAATTGTGATTATATTTCTTGTTTAAATCATTAAAGAATGTATTCAACCATCAATCACCACATTATATATGTAGCCTATAAAGTATGGTTTACAAACATGGTCTTCCTGACATTTTCCTAAGTGTATATATTAATGGTTGATATGATGCTGTGTGGTTGGTCGAGACAAGTTAGGTTAAGCTTAATTGAGAAAAAGTTTGTAATATATAACATGAAAAACGTTACAAGAAAGCAACGCTTGCTTATCTGATAGAGAACGATCATCTCTTCCTTTGATTAATTACTTACAATTACATATGTAAAGCTGATCTTATCTATGAATAAAAATGCACAAAGTATCTGGTGAATCACACACACACACACACACATAAACGAAAAGATCATTCAAAGTAGATCACTTACACCTCAAAGTGGAACCATATCATCTCCAGGAATTGCGCAGAGCAGATGATTAGGCCCTATATACTATGCCTTAAAGAAAAAGAGAAAGAAAAAGAAAAGGGAGAGTACTCCTTGTTTCATCGATCTTCCTCAACAATCTTGCTCAATGTTAGTTTGTAAAGGGCTCCTTAGTTCTGTAGGTTGCAGCAGTGTTTAACCATGGCAAAGAAGTGCATACCCGAAATTTTGTCCATGAAAACTTTATTAAAACAACAATTATGTCAAAGAAAATCAGCGTTTAGCCATCTCGTTGTTATCCTCGAAACGACATATTATGGGTCCAAATTGGACACCAAGGCTCCAACTTGTGAAAATTGAAAATATGTTATTTCGGCTTCACCTATCATAGCAGTTGTATAATCTTATCAAAGATTTAGGGTTGGAGGAGTACTAGATCGAAGAGTAATTTGACGCTCACACATGACAAAAGCCGCAGGTAGGAGATATTCTTCGGTCTGGATACCGGACCAGCTAGCTTGTTTTTGTATGCATCTGCATGCATGCATAACTACTGCAGATGCCAATAATATTTATCCATCCATCCATGCTTGCTTTCCGAAACCGCATGTTATATTTCAATTTTAATTTAAGTCAATCAACAATTTTCACTTTAAGGAGAGATAAGTCGAGAGTAATTTTGATTTTATTTGAAAAGAAATCAAATTAATTATTAACCTATGTTTAAAGTTAAAGTGACTAATGCCCTATTTGATGAAATGCATAATTATTTATTGATCTAACCCGAATTTCTTATTAAAAAATTCACACATGAAAATGTGAAAATGTCATCTCCAAAAGAAGGTTCCAAGGCAGAGATGGTGTTAGTGGCGTGGGCATATTTGCATGGAGAGGCATGCCTTGCAACTTTTTGACTGCCGAAAATTGAGAGAAATCCGATATTTTGATTCTCTAGTCTTTTTACAATAATGTGGATATTCATGCACAAAATTACAAACTAATAAAACTGTTTTGTCGTTAAGTGGGGGATATTTCATATTTGTGTACGACTTTCACCCGTCTCTAAGTTGTGACAAAAAAGGGGATTTTATTAGGATCCTTATCTCTCTGTCTCCGGAGGGTCCCAAACCTCAGAGGCTGGTAATCAATGGAACCCTCCAATTAGATCTGGTAATTTCTTACACGATTTGTTGACACAACAAGTAAAGGTCGTACCCAGTGTACAAGACTCCCGCTTTACGTAGGGTCTGGGAGAGGTGAGTGTCGGCTAGCCTTACCCCCATTTATGGAGAGGCTGCTCCCAAGTCTCGAACCCAACAAGTAAACGATACAAAAATAATGGATTTCGGGTCAATACGATAACTAATCGGATTATTATCAGGTCATATGATAATAACCCGTTAATAACGGGTCCTTAACAGGTTTACACGAGAGTGACACGCGGTAACCTGTTTTGACACGATAAGAAAAAAAGTTATTTTGATGATTTTAATTTTTTAAACTACTAAAAAAAACTTACTATAAAATACAATAGATATAATGAATATGTATATATTGTTTATTAATTATTATTCTATATAAATTTTAAAATTGAACTTTTATTTATTTATTTATTTTTATAGTATATTATAGGCAAAGATTGTGTCACAGCCCGTCCCGGGATTTTATATTTGGGGACGTGAAATGACGGATTTACCCTTAGCGGGTATTAAGGTATGTGTGTGTGACGTTATTTGGATTAACTTTATATAAGTTTTGGATTAAAATTATTGGTTTGTAAAATATTGTGTGGTTAGGGATTAAATGGATGGTGAGGATTTGGTGTTGGACCACCTACACTCCCTGCTCCTCTTCCCCATATCACTCTCTCTCTCTTTCCTCACGATTCTCTCACTCTCTCTCACTCTCTCTCACCCATAAGCGTACGGACATCACCAAAACCCTCCAAAACTCCGTGGATCGAAGCAAACAAGGTAAGATTCTTTATCCTTGTGATGTTCTGAGTTGATTGGTACTAATTTTAGGAAGTGAAACCCTCGGAATTGTCGTGAAACCCTAACCCCGAAAATGTGCACTGTTCATGCACACGTGAAATGTTGCATTTCAGGGAATTCTAAGCTTATAGTGAGCTTAGTGAGGTCCCAAGGAAGCTCGGAGTGCTTCGTTTGAAGGTTTTGGACGTCGGGATCACTAGGTTCGAGTTTGGCCGGTTTTTCTTGGATTTTCCCGGTGAGATTTAGTTGTTTTTAGAGCTTTAAAGTAGTATATCGTGAATCTACATGTTTGGGGCTTCATTTTGATATAAAATTCAAAGAAATCGGTTGAGAAACAAAGGAGAACAAGCATTTTTAAAACTCGCCGGAATCCGGCCACCGGAAAAACCAGTCCGGCGACTGGCTGAGGAAGACGATGTGCGTGGGGGCGCGTGGACCCGTGCCACCCACGGCGCGTGGGGGCGCGTGGCAAGCCTAAAAATTTTTCTAAAAATTTCTCGACGTCCGTGACGTCGAGTAGGTCGATGTGGTATATTCATATACCCAAATTGAGCACCGTGTATGAGAAGTTATTTCGAATTGTCGGTTATGTGTTTAAATTAACGTTTTTATAGTTGTTTCGCATATAGGTGACACCTATCCCGAGGACGAGCGCATCCAGGGACGTCACGGGGGTTACGACCCATCGACTTACCAGTGAGTGGGCAGTTTTGTTTTCGTATTACCTATATACTACTGTTTTTCCCAGAAAATGCATTTATATGAAAATATGTTTTTAAATGCCACGCATGCAATTGTTGAGATGTTTGAACTGATAATTGATGCATATATATGTGAATTGACGTTGTGGACGCACATGTGAGTATCAAGTGAGTTTATATGGTTTATATGAATGAATGATGATGTGATTGCGTTGTGAGCTCATAAACTGCACCTTTGGTATTAGTGCTTATAGTATTCACCACACCGCACGCTCGCCTTGGATCTAAGTAGGTGGATGTCGTACAGACCACTAGAGGTGGTTCCGACATGCCAGTCGTACAGACCATTAGAGGGGTTCCGACTAGTGGGTGACTTTAGATTATGTGCACAAATGATTGATGAGAGAAGCACTAGAGCGTATTATTTCACCATCTTAGTCGTACAGACTACTATAGGTAGTTCCGACTTATGTGCAGTGTAGTGCCGTACAGGTCACAGTTGGTGACTCCGGCTGGATAGGATATTGAGCTATAGAATCAGCCGTACATGACCACTGTAGGGTCTCCGGTTGATTTATTATTTCACCTGAGTTATATTGATGCATTCATATTATATTTTGGCATGGCATGACATATTCTTTCTGAGATGTTATGTTGATAGATGGTGAGCTGAGTTTTGATGATATATGTATATATATGTTTATATTCTATTTTTCTGGGAAAGTATACAGGTTTTACGGTGATGGGTTAGAAACGTTTTAAATGAAATGTTTTTGGAAAATCTTTGGTTTTACTGACCCACTCATCTTTGTTTTGCGCCCCTCTAGGTTCTAGTTAGCAGTTGGTGGCTCTCGAGGTCTTTTTCGGCATTCTGACAGACGTACTGCATGTAGGACTCACCTGTGGGTGTTGCACTTTTAATTATGGTCCTACTTGACTGCACTTGATACCTACGCTCTGAACTCGTGTGTTTTACTTTATAATTCCCTCTTTTTATACTAGTAGGTTGTTACTGCTAGTGGTTGTTTTAAATTCCTTCATATTTCTGTTATATCTTGCTTCCGTGTCGCACTTTTGGCTACGTCACGCTCACGTGACGGCCAGCACGCCTTGATTCTAGAATCGGGGTGTGTCAGATTGAGATTAAAAATCATAAAACACATTAAAAATAAAATTATCAAGTAATTTAAAAATACCAAACACATTAAAAAAATTATAATAATTAATTTACATATGCAAAAAATATGCAAACGCTCGTAGTTGCATCCTCTACACTTTGAGGATAGGTATATGATCATGTGAATTTTTAAACATACAAACTCTCATGAATAGTATTTTTAAGGGGGTTCAAAATAACCAAAATTCATAATCATTAATGTATAAGTCTGAAAGATGTGAAAGCATAATAAACATTCATAATTGCATCCTCAACACTTAGACGATGGTTACATAGTTGTTTAAATTTTTAAAACCCTCTAAATCTCATGAACAATGTTTTATATTTGAGTGCAAAATTAATAATAATTATTGTAGAAGTGTGAAAAATGTAATTACTCGTCATGAAAAGCTTTATAACTTTCACGAAGGGGTCAACTCCGAAATTTAATATGTATATACTAATTTAGTATTATGTTTTAAATTTTTTTTTTGTCAAATTCTGTTTTTCATTTTCATTTTTATTGATTTAAAATATATTTTTCTTGACGAGTAACGGGTCAGGTCATATTACCCAATAATATTAACGGGTTAATTTCAGATCAGGTCATATTACCCGTTTACTTTAATAGGTATTACACAACACAACCCGTTAAGCTATCAAGTATGACACGAAAACGACACAAACACGAAAAACACGACACGAATGTCAGGTCTAACCCCAATACAATTGGGCCCCCAAGATGTTGACGCTCTGGCCTTCCGTGTAATTCGTGCGCACTAGGCGGCCTAAATCTTGGTTGCACAATAAAATGTCTCGAATTTCTTGAGTCCCCCGAATCACATGAATGTCCGGTTAAAGACCCGCTGCGTTGGGATCCAACTGGGGTGTGTGAGGTTGAAATACAGGAGATGGACCTAGTGGGATGTTTTTGGGTCTTGGACGGATGAGTGACATGGTACCACCACCTGCATCACTTGGAATTCTTGAATGGCAAGAAACAAAGCAAGGCACAACACAACAGTAGACATAGCAATTACAATTCAGAAACTGTATCCAAAATCCAACCAAGAGCTCAAATGTATACATTTGATTTGACCAACCCCACTCCCACTCTCACTCATTCGTTCTTTCTATCATAACATAATATTAAAGGTCTTCCTCCTACACGAAATGAGAATTCCCAGAAGAAATACAAGATTTAACAACAATTCAATTGTCTCAAGAAAAAACAAAAAGAACTAGATAATGTTCACCCCTGCATCCAGAATTTCCGGTCCACAAAATGACTCCTCAATACGATCACGCCTGCAATTAAAGGACGAGCATGAGAAAGCGGAAGGAGGATTCAAATGTCACAATAATATGAGATTTCTGAAAGTGATGGTTATAAATAAGTTTGGTAATTACACACATTTCACTCTAAAGAAGTATAAACCAGTGGACGGGGAACTAGTTTACCTTGTTAGCAATGTTGTTGGAGAGCCAATCGAGCCCCTCATATAGACCCTCCCCAGAGGTTGCACAGGTGCTCTGAATGTACCTGGAAAACCACACATTGCATGTTAGACCTATAAAAGGTTAAAAAATTGTATCACACAAGGGGAAAGAAGCCCATCAAGATTACCAGTGACGCTGTCTCAGAGAGTGCAGGCCAAGCTTATCAGTGATTTCAGCAGCATTCATTGCATTGGGAAGATCTTGTTTGTTAGCAAATACGAGCAACACAGCATCACGCAGTTCATCCTGAAAACAGAATATTCCAATTACACAAAATAACGCAACATAAATAACTTGTTCTGATGTCTCCATTATCAATTAGGTAAAACCTTTGAAAGTGAACATGCATCAACAGCATACTAAACTAACTTCAGAATGCTGCCGCTTAAGTCACTGCATCTTTATCGTCTTTAATTAGATAGAAAACCTTACGCTGTGTTCATATAAACTACAAGTTTCAGCCCATTCATAATCCTAAATCTCATACCCTCAAATCTGGGAAATTCCAGAAGTTGAAAGGATGAGATTTTAAAACATATCAGCACAGAATACACGGTACGCAAACAAAGCCAAATAAAATTTCTTTAGCAACATGACAACAAACCTCATTCAACATCCTATGCAATTCATCCCTTGCCTCAACAACACGGTCTCTGTCATTGCTGTCCACAACAAAGATAAGACCCTGTGTGTTTTGGAAGTAGTGCCTCCACAATGGTCGGATCTGAAAGGAAAGAAATACGATTTACCAACTTGTCACCCACAATTTTCAAAATCTTTCAAAGTCTTGTAGACAAAAACAAGTAGAGAAAACTTTCGGAAATCATCAAAATCTCTTTAAATAACTTTACATCGCTCAGAAACATGAACTAAACTTCATACCTTGTCCTGACCCCCGACATCCCAGACAGTGAAGCTGATGTTCTTGTACTCCACAGTCTCCACATTAAACCCTGTCAATCAAGTACTCTTTTATTCATTCTACAATTGCATAATTTCAAAAAATTTAAAGAAAAATAATTAAAAAGCCTAATGAACTTCATAAAGGAACAGTCTCTACAGAACATCGAAATAAAAGAAAACAAAGCAAAAGAAAAAAGGCCTTTATACTTCTAAGTTTAGCAAAAATACCGCTTCTGTTATGTTGTGACAAACTTATCTTTAGTTGCAAACTCACAAAATGATTAAAATAAACATTGTTGCTATCATATCAAGCAAGAAACAACATTCTCTTTCAATTACAAGCTACGCCTCCCAACCATAAAAAAACACATTGGAACTATAGTGATGTGTTGCCATCCAAACCATTTAGCGTCTTGGAACACAAGTTTCGTTTCCATCAGATCAACCATATCAAACATTAAAATCAACATTTCTTACATCAAACTTTAAAATCAACATTTCTTACACAAGTAGATTAGAATGTCAATTAATTGCAGAAGAAATGGTGAGGAATATCATCACATGCTAAAGTCTCTACACATTCTACAAAGCTGACATAACAATGATGAGCACACAATTACTAGGTAGGGGAAGAAGGAACTCACCAATGGTGGGAATGGTTGTGACGATCTCACCAAGCTTGAGCTTGTAGAGGATGGTGGTCTTACCGGCGGCATCAAGACCGACCATCAGAATTCGCATCTCCTTCTTGGCAAAAAGCCGGCTGAAAAGCTTCGTGAATGTAAGCCCCATTTCTGGCTACGGATCCCTACATATCGAAACACCAACTCACTTACATCACAGATCAAACAGATCAAACTCCGGCAAGGCCAAATGTAAAACGCTCTAAAGGCAATCATTTGCAAGTTCATATTATCTCATCCAATAACACTTTGACGAATTCAAACTAGTAACTACCCCATGCAGCAACAGATCAAGCAGATCTGGAGTTACAGCATCGCAATTTAAAACATTTGCAATGAAAAGTTGGAGCATAATCATAGAGATCCGAATGATTTGAATCAGAGTGAAAAATCAACACAAATCTCACGGAATTAAAGCAATTTACCACACTAAACACAAATGAACCTTAAATCTAACCGTAATTAACGAAATTACGGCGAAATCCAACACAAATCGAGCGCAAAAGTACCGAAATCCAACGGAGAACGGTGAAAATGCGATGAAATTCAGAGAAATTCGAGATCTGACAGTCGGAATTTACCTTCGATGAGCTTTCGCAGAGGGATCTTGAAGATGGAGATCGAGGGAGAGAGAGAGAGAGAAGGAGACGGTAGCTATGAACCAACGCGTGAATGTGTAGGGGTGAGGATCGTCAACTGGGGGTTTATAAACTCGACTATTTTTTTCGTAATTGGCTTGAAGTACGAAAATGCCCCTACAACGCTAAGCCTGCGGGTGACATTATGTGTCCAATCAGTGCCCGCCATGTCACTGGTCATTTAAAACGACGACAGATGCGCCATCGTCGCGTCCACATTGTAAACAATGTTTTGTGTTCCGTAGGGTTTAATGCAATGCAGTCGCCACCATCACCAACAGAAGTCATTCAGTACTACGATTTGTTAGTATTTTTCTATGTCTAATATATATCGGATGGTTTGTGCGGCTACAAATCTAACAGTTAAATACATTTCGCTACAACATACACTTGTGTATGCTAGAAAATCCCTCTTGATAGATCGTTAACGTCTTTCACCTTGTGTCTAAGTCTTGTCACGTGCCTTTGTATCTAAACAAAGTAATAACTAATAAATAATTAATTATCGGACATTAAAGTGATTTATTGTATGAAGAAGAAACATGCAATTTATATTTCTGATCTACAAGTCCCACAAGTTATTCGCTTTTTTATGCGAAGGTGAAAGAAAATAAATGTAATTTATAATTTTATTTACATAAATATATGCACAATAATATGGGCTGCCTCTTTTAATTTTCATCCCATGCTCCTTGGGAGCAATCCACTGTTTCTTCAAGCATATGCCCCCCTTCATCTTATTTATCTCAGATCTGAACCTGGAGATAAAAAATAATGAAATGCAATAATTCAAGATCTGAAAACATAAACCAACTCCAGCATCATGACCAATTTTTCCACACACGTTAAGATAAGATGAACTTTTATGCAGAAAGTGCAAAACTGCAAACAAAAACGAGCGACGTGGAAATTACCGATGACACCCAACTTGTTTCAGGGATCAGCGCCAGTATTGAGCCCACCGATGAATGGTCTCAACCATTTGAGGAAACAATGCGCTGACACTCTCATTGATTAAGTCCTGGAAGAAATGTATGCAAGCTTCATCGTCCAAGTCCAACCGGAACTTCTCCTGGAGCTATACATATCAAAAGAGTCGCCATCAAAACAAACACTAGATTTACAATCACAATGATTATAATTGCAAAAGAAGTCACCTTGAGGATGCCTTTTTCAGGATCTGAAGCTATGTCAGGAATGTTGGAACCCGCCATTAGGTGAAACAGGTTCAAGATTAGGTTACTGGATTTCCTAATAATGTTGTATGCTTCGCAACAGTAGGATTTGAACCTTGTATAGTACTGGCTGCGCAAGTAATATAATTAATCAACCTTGTGTATTCCGGTATGCTAATCTTGCACCCATTATGCTATGGATTTCATGCCATAAATCTTATGCAACCCCATCTAGCAAACATGATGAAAATAAAAGCAACACAGAGAAAAAAATTAATCATCAAGTACCTTTCAGCTCCACCCATAGCCTCAACCATTTCTTTGCAAAGCTTCATTGGCGGTGGAAACGGCTTTGGATCACGACCCAGAATGAAGCCAAAATCAACATGGAAAAGACGTCCATCATCCACAAGGAGAAGGTTATCAAGATGCCTACAGAGGACAATTTAATGCTTTAAAATATGCATTTCTGTACCTCATAAGCAGAACATCAGTCGTACAGATAGAATACTGTGTCAGGCCAAAACAAAAAAATGATTGACTGTGAATGGTTGACTATACTTATGGCATTGGTAGCTGTATAGAACTTGAGGAAAGAAAATGACCCTCATTTCCAAAAACTTGAATGATGCTTATCACTTTTTTACTCCTTGTTTTGTCTTTCTTTTCTTGAGAGAGAGAGAGAGAGAGAGAGAGGAAGTTCAAAGCATGTCATCATCTTCAAATCCTCACCTGTCTCCAATGCCCAGTATATATGTGATTACAGAATAGCCAGCACAGCTTTTTATAAATGTTTCCAGACAGGTAGCAGTAATACCAAACGGTCCATGCTCATCTGGATGAAATTTCTGCAGGTAGCTTGTAATGCTTCTATGCTCTGAGAGAATCTGGAAAAGAAAACATTTTACCATATATCATAAGTTTAACAGTCTAAAATCAAGATACAACAAACCAAGGTCATCAATTAATGTAAGCATTGAGATGACATCACTATCTGTCAGGAACCTTTAAAGGATTTAATACCTGTGCTAATGAGCGGGATGGTATGAATTCTAGCATTCCTTCATCTTGCCCAGTCGCAAGAACTCTATAAGGAGTTAAGTGCAGATCAAGATTTTCCAATTTCAGCAATCGATCCATGAGATATACCATTTGAACAACCTACAGGAAGCACAGATCCACTTAATCAGAGCTCTCAAGTGTGTGCATGCCACAGCCACAAGGGTCTGTGAAGGAGAATACTTACTAATTGGTCTTGGCGGATATCATCCCCCTTCTTAAAGATAATTTTGCAACTTCCCCCATTTGCTGCTCGGAAAGTCAAACGCAAGGGATGCAGTGCACTTTTGAATATTGATGACTCAGATGGCACGATCCCGGTGATGAGGACTCCTGGAGCCAGTGGTGATCTTATTGGCTAGAAACATCACAGACCAACATAGTCAACACACAAAGATACAATTGGTGAGGCTATAGGAATTGGTAGTTTAATAGATAATAAGATCAGTAGACAAGGAACTTCAACCAAAGTATTACCTCTTCAAAATACGTAAGTTCACTAAGAAGACCAGAAAGCAGTTGTCTAAGCTTTTCAATCTTCTTCTGGGTATTGCCGCGTACATTTCTTACATCTCTCATTATTGAACACAACTGTGCAGTCAATTCTGTCTGGCGCACCAAACTTTGCCACAGTTTAAATCCATCTTCATCTCCTTGCACACCAGCTGGCAACTGATATAAAAATTTGGATAAGGTTTATTTCCATTCTGGCTCCAGCCAATGAAAAACTAAGAAAGGCATTATCATATTGACCAAACAGATAGGTAATCCCAATAGCTACATTTGATGGTTGGAGAATCTACATAAATGTTTATGCTATTCTAAGGATCTAGATTCATACCAAATCAAAACAGACAACACAAACGACCACATCACGGTAGTTTATGAACTCTCACCTTCATCATATTCTCTTCCAGAATTTCGTAGGTACAGTAAAACCGTTTGGCATATGCTGGATCATGAAGTTCTACAGCAACATACCAGCGTAGAAAGCTAGCCAACTCAATGTTTCGTAATGCTGTCAGATCAAAAGTATCATCAGGATGCCTTTAAAACCTAGATACTGTGAAGAACTGAAGTGTAGCCTTGCACATCCATGCACACATCCCAAAGAAAAACATTAAAAGTAGCATGAGGGTATGTGCATGTGCACGAACAGCATACAGATGTGAAGATAGTATCTGACCACATACCACGTTGCACAAGGAAATGAGAAAGGCGAGATTTATCAGAGCGCTCAAATCGAAGAGCCTGAACCAGTTGAAGTAAGTAACACTGGAGCTCTTCATCGTCAGCTCTTTCAAGAACACTGACAGCATATGCACGAACCTGGTAGGAGGTATTAAAGTTGGGCATTAGTCAGTTTCAAATTAAATGTGTAAAAGATTTTAAATAAATCAATGATGGAGTGCTATATGCATCACTGCATAACACACTTTTCATCTCCCAGATCAACAGAGTTACTCTTGTCTAGGACATCGTATCCCATTGCTCAGCATGACAAAGAAAGCATGGAATTTGTAGGTTGTACTTATACAACAGATGCAAGATGCAATTCCCTCTTTTCTTCATGTTCTTATTCTTATATTCGGCCTAATCAGCAATCAGCTACCATGGGTTTGGAAGGAGCACAATGGCAGAAAAATTTATATGGTTAACTTCAAATCCTGGTGATTAGGATCTGAAACTATGTTTTAACAGGAGTACGAGGTTAAAAAAAAAGTCCTACAGGTAACAGTTGTATGACAATAGAGAATAGGTAACAGCAGCTCGTGTTACAGACATGCCCACCTCTTCACTTTCAAAAACAGGAGATAGCAGCTCTAATGCGTCACAGACATCAATCATGCTCCATTTGCCCATCAGTTCTAATGCTTGTTTTGCTTCCTGCAAACAAATGAACATGGAATTCTTGAAAATCTAATCTATTTCTTATTCCTTAGTGATAAAGTTGGCATAAACAAGAAAGAGCAAGCCAAGTACATGAATGAGAGATAGCATTCCAAATATAAAATCTGTTCCTTGTCAACTATAGAGATCAGCAACAGTCCGCACAAAAGTAACTTCTCATGTAAAAACTATATCAATGATTGATATTTTGGTATAACACTAAGCATATTGCCAAAAGTGCAATAATCCTAATTGGGACGTGGATAGTCACATATGAAGCTAATAGTTGGCCTACAGCTTACTAGTGATGAATCAGAGTTGGACCGAAGTCCTAAGATCAGCTAAACAAGCTCCCTTTATATATAAGCAATAGAATAAGCTGTAAATAAGAAGTATTAAAACAATTTTACTACAGGAGTTAAATAAAACTGCATGCAGTAGTAATATGGCACATGAACTAATGGTTAAAGAGGAAAATGATGATAAGGAAGAACAAAGAAATGCAGACCTGAACATCACTCCATTCAACACATCTGAGGAACTTTGTGAGGGCCCTCTTCTCTGACATCAATGAGAAACGAAATTTCCAGAGGAGCTGCCTCTCATCGCCACTCAAAGTCCTTGTTGGTGGGTATTTCAAAATCCCCTGTATTGACCTACAGGAAAAGGAAAACAATTATATACCTCCAGCTTACTTAATAAAAAAAAAATCAATCAGAAGAACATATAACAGTGATGTTGAAACAAAAGAATATGGCAAGTTGAGAAGACTGGTCCATCTATAATAAGACACTAACAAAATCCAATGGTAATTAAATCAACCATTACACAACAACTGATCCCAAGTGAGAAGTATCTGCCTATATATAATTGGTACCATAAAAGTAGAACAGAATTCCAGCCAATTAATCAGCAACATGAGTTTGTATGAACGTAGTTGTGACAATAAAAAATATGAAAACACCGTTATTCAACATATGAACCTTTAGAGTAAATTTCAAACTTACTTTCTCTCGTTGGAGCTTGGTTTGAGATCCCTGTCAATGATACCACGTGTTAAACTCCTAGCAAGTTTTAGTTGCTTGTGCTCTGATGGATTTATCTTTCCCACTTCTGGGTCCCAGACCGTGACAATTTCATTTGTTGAAGCTATTGGTGATGGTAATAAGAAATTTGTCCCTGATTCCTAGATTCCAATAAATAAAGGTTAGTGCTAGGCAAAATCATCATCCACAGAAAATAACAACTAAAAGCTAGTTACTTATTTCAAGATGTGATAACAATAAATCTTGAGTTTCAGCGTAAAAGAAGAGTTTAAATAGCAATATAAGTATGCATTTGTGAAAAATAACACCAACAAATTAAATATCAAAGTCTAACCAGATAGTTATAGCTAAATATCAGCCAACAGGTAACTTTGTCAACTTCAGATTAGTTGCAGACTGGGGTTACCTGGAAAACAACACGATGTTCGAAACTACAGAAATCGACAACCAGGTATAAATGCAAACTTCCATTTTTAGAGCTTTCACGTTCCTTTATTTTCTCCATAGCTTTAAAAGCCAGGCGGTCCAGCCAATCAACACATTGGATCTGCCCCCTCTCATACCTATTCACTAGCTTCTCCAAGCGTTCCAACTCCCCGCGCTCATGCCTGGGGACCTACAAAAAAAATTAAACGAGGGATACATAAACAAAGCTAAACCAATTAAGGAAACTCAAGGAACAACGTTACGGCCCCTATCTGTAACTGCTTAAAAAGAAACAATCAGAAACCTTTCCAGGAGTAGAAGTAGGAAACGACCCGTCTGCTACTTTTCCCTTCCAAAGCCTCAGCTTTTGCTTCCCAGTTTTGAGTTGCTTTTTGCTATTAAAAAGAAGAATTGTAGCACCACCAACCAACCCTTCATCCTTCCCACATGAAACATCCCAAACCTATAACTCCACCGAGAAAGAAGACATCGAAATCAATTGGAATCCTTAACTATTAGTTTAATATACAAGGGATAGCAGAAAACCCAATTGTTTAAGATGTGAAATGAAACAGGAAACATACTGTCAAAGCGAGTTGTGAGTGACCGGTTAAGTCTCGGTATTTCGTACTCAGAGTAATGAGTTCGTTCCAACAAAATAATGGCCCTGAAGATTCCAATCTAGCAGAAGATACAAAAATTCAAAATCTATAGAAACAGCATTGAGGCAATTGAACTAAGGAGAAACCAGTGAAGGGGAAAAGAACCTTGTCCTAGTCGGAAGCCCAAACGGAGCACCATCAATGTACAATGCGCACTCCACATACAGCTCTGGCCTTCTCTCTTCTGTTGCGGAAGTGGGGTCAACGTCTGCGGTGCGTAAAAGAAATTGAATTGAAGAACGTTGATTGAGTAAAATAATTTCTCGGGAACCAAACGGAAAATCGAGAGAGAACAAGTACCGGAGCTAGGGGACTTGGGGGGAGGCAGGGCTCCTTCTAGCCGTTCGATCCGGAAGGTTACTGGGAGGTTGATGTCGCAGGACAAGAAGAAGCGGAACTCGTTCCCGCTCATCGCTTCTAGGGTTTTAGGAGCTGTTCCTTCTCATAATTTAGGGTTTTGCGGTTGCGAATCGAGGGAGAAAATCGAATTCGAGTTGGGTGGAGGACGTGATTTTGAAGCAGAGTTTTCTGAATCGAGGTCGCGTGAGCAATGCGAACTCGGAGGAGTTTTTGCAGAGAGCACAGATTGGAGGAGGAACGTTGCCACGTCAGCTTGAAGCGGGCGGAGTTTTGGGTCGTTACTTTGCTGGGCTTTCTTTTTAAGTATGGTTCACTCCGAAGTTCATGCTCTCTTTTTTCTTTTTCTTTTTCCTTATTTTGCATTTTTTTTTATCTAATAATTAAAACTACAATTTTTTTTTTGGTCAAACGGTAGACTTTTTTAAATACGAATAGAAACGTTTACATTGCTAGAATATTAAATAAAAACTCCAGATCAAAGCATCCCAACGAAAAACATCTTCATGTGAGACAACATATGAGACCACAGCGTGAACAACGGCATTTACATCCCGCTTAACAAATAAAAACCTCACCCTTCCTAATTGAGATACCAACAACCCAATATCATTAATAAAGCACTCCAAAGTAGCATCAACCGCATATTCCCCATTAAGCATTCGAATGAGCGTTTGAGAATCTGATTCAACCTCCACATCCTGACATCCCAACTCAATACGCATCTGCATCGCAGCACGTATTGCAGCGGCTTCTGCCATTACCGTTGTACTGAAGATCAAAACTACATATTAATAGAACACGGTTTGTCAACCAAAAACAAATATAATTACTACTATACCCTTTTAGTACAAAACTAAAAGAAGATATTAGAAAAGAAAATGATGTGGGCATTAAAGTAATTTTGTACAAACAAGTTTTTACTTCTATTTTTCTAAAGCTCACATCTATGTCACTTTATTACTACCCTTTCAACTCATTCACTCTCTTTCTCTTTCTCTCTTTTTCCTAACTGCCAACTCCTATTTTTTTGAATGTCTGTGAATCTGTTAAAAACAAATAACTTATTTCATAAAAAATTTAAAATACAAATATTTAAAAAATATTTCTCAACGCAGAGTGTGTGACCTTTGCTAGTATATTATGATTGTTGTTTTGCTTTTGAGCTTTTTTTTGGGAATGCAAATAAAGTTAATAAACTCAAGCTATCAAAGAGTTATGTTCTCCCCCTTTTATTTTCATTTTCGTCAATAAACACACAATTAAAAAAATTAGAAAGTATAAAATTTATTTTCTTTACTGATAAATCAAACATAGTAGATAAATGTATAAGGCTAGCTAGCATTCGAATCACCCAAAAATAAAACTGCAAGAGTAGTTCAAAATATCGCCATAAAAACAGACTAAATGAGCAAGAGATTTGAACAAATTACTTTTCCGGAGCCCGAAAACCTAGTCAAACTCTACGTGAAAGGAGGCTTCTTATTAGATGACAAAGCAACTTACAAGTGAAATCAGCCATAAATCTATTCTCCTCTCCAACAACGTCTGAACTTCAAAACCAAACCATTTATCCGAAAAGGGGTCCAAGTCTGCTGGGAAAGTGCTCAGCATTAAGGTCTCCTGGGAAACTTTGAGAAATCTGGACGTCTGCGCTGCATATAAGCCGTCTTCCCCTCGTTACCTTCCTCAGTGCCATAGAATAAGAGCGTGACATCTCCAGCAAGTTGCTGCATTCGAAACATCGGTTAAGTAGTTAGCACATACGTATATGAATAAGACCGTGGCATCTCTAGAAATATGGTTGCCAACCGAAGGTACCTGCAGTCCAGCATGACCGTCGTCAACTGCATTAAGAGCAGACTTCAGCACCCGAAGCGCGGTTGGGCTGTTTCTTAGCATTTCTCGACACCATTTAACCGTTTCTTGCTCTAAAGTCTCCAGCTGGATAACCGAATAAAACAGTGAAAATGCTATCTTCTGCAAACTTTTAGTGATATAAGGCTAATTAATTTTCAAGGAAAATGTAATTTGTATTCAATTCATAGGCCATCCGATGAGATTTGTGTCGCATTGAGAGTGTACTTACTGGTACAACAGTGTTAACAAGTCCCATTTTCGCTGCTTCAGCAGCTGTGTAAAACCTTGCCATAAACCACATTTCTCGTGCTTTTTTAGGCCCGACCTGATTGACCAAAACCATTCATTACACATACTAAGTTAGAGCAATATGAAACAAGTATTTGCATAACACAAGTCAGACTTGAAACAATTCCTACCAAACGGGACATGATGGAACTCCCATAACCAGCGTCAAAGCTTCCAACCTGCAAATGTACAAGTTGCAAGGTTTCTGTATGTTAGCATGCTGCTCTCACCCATTCTTAGATTGAAGATGAAACGAAGATGAATGATTGACGGTGATTAAAAATCAAGTTTGCAAAGTTTAACCAGAATCAAGGTATATGACATGAGCACCTTAGGACCGGTCTGACCAAAAATAGCATTGTCTGCTGCAATGGTTAGATCACAGACCATGTGTAATACATGTCCTCCCCCAACAGCATAACCAGCCACCTGATAAACCATTTAACATGAACAACAGTTAGAAATGAGATCATACATTCCCTTATTTAGGGTGGTGGTAAAGCTTTCAACAACCGGAAACGTTTAAGTTTCGCAGCTCTCCAACTGTCCAACACCAAAGGCCTAAAGATGTTGAGAAGGGCATACCATGGCTATTACTGGCTTTGGAAGACGTCGAATCTGGACCTGAACATACCCATTTGAGATGATTTATATACCAGTCAGTAAGAACATTTATGTTACAGAATCGTATAAAGATATAAACATCAATGTATATATATATACCTGCAAATCTAACACATTAAGACGGCCAAAATCATCGTAATCAGAATAACCATCTTTTCCTCTCAAGGCCTGATCACCGCCACTGCAGAATGCTTTGGTTCCCTAAAAACACCAAATTCGCTGCAGATTAGTATGTTTCAATTCCCTCCTAATATTTTCTTATAGCTCAACTATCCGATTCAAAGTACTTGCTAATTAGTAATTTTTCGTTACAAATGTAACATTTTGTTGTTAAAAGTTGATTACGTGCATTCCAGGTGACAGAAATAATGGAAATTTGTGACGGAGCTAAATTAATGTTAGGATATTGGCACGAATCAAAACCAAATTGAAAGTTCGGAGTGCAAAGCGAAAGAGGGAAAGGACGTACCTTCCCGGTAAGAATGACGACGCCTATGGAGCCGTCGTCCCTGGCATCATTAAACGCGCGAATCAGCTCCTTCACAGTCTGCGGCCGGAACGCATTTCTTCTCTCCGGTCTATTAATCGTAACCTAAGCACAAAAATCACTAGATTTAGACACATCAAATCGCATTGATCTCTCAGTAATTAGGATTCATTAATCAAAACCAGCCTGAGGAGCCTGACCTTTGCAATGGCTTCGCCGACGGCTTTCTCGTATATAATATCAGTGAATTCATCGCCGGAAACGTCGCGAGCATTTTCCCAAACAACTCGGTGAGTCGAGACCTCGCCGTGGGTGCGGTGGTAGCTGTCGTTCATGGAGGCGTTGGAGAGAGAAATTGCGGCGGAGCCGGGAGATAAATGGGCCGGAATGAGGTGGTTGGCGATGGAGGCCACCCTCCTAGTCGCGGTGGTCATGACGTCCTTCTCTAGGCCGTCTGCCATTGAAGGAGAACTGGATAAGGATCAAAGCTTCGGACTTTGGAGGTTAAAGATGAGACATTTGGATTGGATAAGATATGGCGCGAACAGCGAAACGGTGCGTTTCTTCAATTTCTCATGCGGCGTCGTTTTTGGCGCCAAGCCCCTAGAGGTGAAACTGCCGTTGCAATTCGCAAGCATGTTGTGCGCATTCAGGATTTCAGTTTGCAGAAATCAAATCAGAATCCAGGGAAAGGACGAAAACGGTGCGTTTCCAGACTTCTTTTGATAGATTTCTTTGCATTTCATATGATTTATCAAATTGTAAGATTGTACTGATTGGATTTCATGCTTTAATCTGCTGTTATTAAATGAACTGTTAATTAATCTTCTTATTTTGTGCTATTTGTAGTATGTGTCTTGAATACTGATCTGGATTTCAATTTCAATCCCTAATCTGTTAGAAATTCTGATGCCCGAGATATCTCTTGTGTCTACAACACTACTACAGGAAACTGAGAGATACAAGTGATGGCGTTGTACAAGGGGATGTATCTTGATCCCGAAGGACTAACATGAAACAAGTATCATGCGGAAAAGTTAAAACACCTGACGACGTGTGATAGATTAGGGATCCCAAATTGGCGAAGCATATGTTTCATGTAAGTCTCTCTTGTTAATTGTTTAGCCATTTGCTTATGTTGTTTGTACTTTTTTCATTACACAATGTTGAATTTGCTTGCTTTTGAAGCTGTGGAGTCACTAGAACGTAGACAATTCATGGAAGTTCTGTAATTATGTAATCTTGTATAACAGCAGGATATAAACGTAAGCCTCTAACAAAGATGACGAAGAATTCCTGTAAAACTAGGACTGCCAAATTATACACACACTATACCAATTACCAATTACCAAATACGTTGATGGTGCGAAAGGGGTCAGGAAATCTTGCAGACCACACAAAGTGAATACACCATCATCATCAGATATACATATATAGATATATACTTAGTACTAAAAATCTCAACACGCATCATGATTTGAATTTATTTGGTTGCCTGATGGCTTGCCAAGCCGTAAACAACCAATGGGTGGGACTGTTGGGGTTCTCAACTCCCCAAACGTCTGCCAGCAGAAGGGGTTGTACAGGTGATACTTTTCTTGCAATGGCTTTAGCTGTATACCATTTAGTGTTACATCTACGCAGGGTAGGCTGTCACTACAGGCGAAGTGTACTGGTTTTACGGTGTAAGTTCCTCTTATTCTCTCGTAGGTGATCCCCGATAGAGCCACAGCTGATGTTTGGTTTTTGCATGTGGTTTTGTCACAGTAGAATTGGTCAATCACAATGGGGAGTTGAACTTCAGAAACTTGAATGTTTGAGAACAGCACTCCCTGAACAGACCCTGATCCACCCTGCACATTTAGGATTCAGTTATATGGGTAAAAGAAAATGGTAAGTTGTCAAGCTTTAGTAACTATTTTGACGTGTCGGAAGAGCCCATAAAGAAGACGTTTTTTAAGGACTCATTTCTAGCATTACTGAGATAGTTTTTCAGTCGACATTTGAGTATTCGATGCAGAAGAGAGTTCTATGTTAAAGTTTAATAATCAGCAGGAAGGATGTGTTAAAAACCTTTAGGTGAATTCATACCTGCCATGTCTTGACTCTGACACCATTCATCGTGTTGTGCATCATGATGTCTCGAACGGTAATGTTTGAAACACATGCTTTCGTGTTGCCCTTTCCTAAACCTCCAATGCTGATTCCATGCCCTGGTCCACAGTTCACGTTGTGTATATATACATCCGAGCATCCAGTTTGTATGGAAATACAGTCATCTCCTGCACAAATCATAAGAATTGAAACGTTTAGTTGAATATTTATCCATTACAGTTATACTAATCGACTTGGTTTTAAGTCTCTGCCTATTTCATGCCTTATCCGTTGTTGTTACTGTGTAAATTTGATTCTTCAGTGTTAGTTCTTAGGAATCATTGTGATGTGAAGTGCCATGCTTGATACTTTTCCTTCTTATCCTTTATCCGTTGTATGTGGGCCGTTTTTAAGTTGAATTGGACAGAAGGGCAGGGGAGTTGAGTAGTGTTTCTGTCCGATGATGACAAAATATCGATTGAGGCTTGGGTATACTACAAAACAAGAGTTGTTGCTGTCATGGGTTTGATACCTAATCCTAAATTTGGATAGACCACTGATGATTTAGGGTGTGAAATGCATCATCATAATAGGTTGCTATAATTCTTGGAATGTATCAGATTGCCTGTTGCTACATGTCAAATTTTTAGTGGTCCAGGATTGTCGATGGAAGATGCCAGTAAGTAAGGCTGCAGGCAGGATAAGATTGCTCATGGAATGATCCCCAAAGGAATTATAGTAAGTGGGGAATATGTGAGTCCGACACACTGCGCCGCAGTAACAGTAGATATTGAAGAATAAGGTGTATAGTTACCGCAACCAAGAGTGGTGGAGTGGATGAGCACTCTTTGGGAGTTCTGGAGGTGAATTCCATCTGTGTTGGGACTGTCCCCAGGGGACGAGACGCTCATATCATGGACCAGCACTCCCTGGCAGTTGTCGAATTTGAGATGGCATTGGGGGCTATTCTGAATCGTTATGCCTATAACCGTGACATTGAAACTCCCATAAAACCGCAGTGCCTGCACAATCAACAAAATACACAAAACCATGTTACTGAAACTGCAGGTCAAGATTCAAGATCACATAAGCTTCAAGGTTTTGGCACACAAGTGGTCCTTACAGTCGGTTTGATGCTTGGCATTTTCCCGCTCAGCTCGCTTCTTATCTGCCACAGATGTCAGCCACAGGATGCTGATTAGTTTAAGCTCGATGATCACGAAATTTAACGTTCAAATCTGGTGTGAAAATTTAGTTTAGTTTAGTTTAGTTTAATTACCGGCATTGGCGGGCGTTGTTGGACTGAGCTGTTTAGTGGCACAATGAGCTTGTAATCATCATCTATAGGGTCTCCATAGGGAGTGTCTTGCCACCAAGGAGAGCCTCTTCCATCAATCACTCCCTTTCCCTGTACTGTGATTCCGTTTAGCTTTGTAAATTCAAGCCATTGCAGCAGGCCATTGCCCCAGGATTTTGAGTCCGTCGGCGCTAGTATCGTGCCATCTAGCTGAAAATTTATAATTTCGTATATTAGACAAAAGACGGAAATCATAATAAGTGAATGATAACGTTGGTCGTCCACACAATGCGTACTGAATCCTATTAACCTTCTGGATTGAAGGAGTTATGTGAATTGTGCAATTACTTTTACTTTGATATTTTTTTTATTTTATTTTTTTGGTGTTTTTTAATTTTTACCACTCTGTTACCGTGTGTATATGTATTTTTACCTGAAATAAAATGTTTTTCTGGCAGTAAGGGCCGGAGAATGAGATGGGGCCCACAAGGAACTGATAACCGGCTGGAACAATGATGCTTGATGCCTCGACTTTACAAGCAGCGGCCCATGCAGCTTGGAATGCCTGCGTCACACCATAACAAAACCCCCCCGTTAGATGTTATACAAACTACCGTATGTAAATTTTAACCGTAGAAAATACGGTTGGTGTTAATTTGCTGTGCAAAACAGTATACAATTATTGTTGGAATCGTGACCCAACTGCCGTAACGAGAATAAAATTTGTTCAGTGGGCCCAATGGGCCCCACCAGTGTGGTTTGTTCTGTTGTCACTGCCATTTAACCCAGGCAGTTGATTAAATTTTGTTGAAATAAGATGCACCAAATTATGCCACGTAAGATCATTTTTAATTTTTAATTTACTTTTAACGTTCGAAATCCAACAATTCTCTGGACAGTTGGAACATGGGTGGCTTACTAGCGCAATGGCACAAGCCAAAGGCAATTCTTGCAAAGGCAATTGTAGGGCACAAGCCCTTGGGCCTAATTGCGTTCCATAGTTTGCATTAGTGGACCACCTTTTTTGGGGCCAAGGGCAATTCAATTGCCGTACCAATTAGATCATGGGTTGAGACGCTCTTAAATATTCTCCCATTGAGTTCAATCACTTTATTACAAGCGGTAATTATTAAATATTTTAGGTAAGTCAAAATTAAACTTAATTAACTAAACATTAAAACTAATTCAACTGACCACAATACTTTAACTATAATTTAGGTAAAATTACCAAATAACCCAACCCAACCCTTTAAGAAATCACGTGCAAGTGATCCAAAAAGGCCAAAAGGCAAAAAGGCAAAAAGGCAAAAAGTTTGCCAAAATAACTATTTTGTTTCTCTCAATGGTTAAGTGACTACCATTCATTTATGCTACAGCTAGGAGCATGTTGGAATTCCTTGTCATTTTCATGGAAATATCATGAGCTAAATTAGCGCAAAATACTTAACTTTTTACATGTTTTTTCTCGTTGTTCTGTTAGTAGTCACTTTATTATACATGTTAATTTATGATTTGCAGCTAATGAGAATCGACTCCATAACTGTAAGAAGCCAAACAGGGTACAAAGCTAGCAACATTATTAATCAAAGCTCAAATTATGAAGATATTTTTTTTAACCCTTGACCATGATTGATTAGTTCTTAATTGACTACGGAGTAAAATTATGATGAGCTTAAACAAACTACAAACCTTTGTGTCGTCGGTATCGCCGTTACCCTTAGCACCAAAATCTAGCACATTATAAGTGGAGGGACCCTTCTGTGGTGGTGGTGGAGCTTTATATTGAGGTGGCGATGGTGCCTTGTTATGAGGTGGAGGCTGTGCCTTGTTACGAGGTGGAGATGGTGCCTTTTTATGGGATGGGGGCTTGGGTTTTGATCCACTACCGCTGTGGTAGTGGCCGCCGCCGCTGCCGCCGTGGTTGCTTTTTCCTTTTTTCTTTGAAAGAGAAGCAAAGGATGCCCTGCTTTGCCTCCAATGCCGGCCTCTTCTGCCCATGCAAGCGTCGAAATTCGACGACCAAACCAGAAATGCAATTACTAGCATGAATGTGATGCTTCTGAAACTGAACTCACTCATTTCTGCACAATGTGGGGTTGTGGATGAGAGAGAGAGAGAGAGAGAGGGAGAGAGAGTTGTGTGAGAGGACTGGTTTAGTTTAGATATAAAAGATGTGGTGGCTGTGTTTATATAGAATTGGAGCATGCAAACAGATGGAGACAAACATGCATAAGCTCTAATTTGATAATTCTAGGAATTTATAAATTTATTAATTTCATTCTCATTTTTATTTCCTTTTGTTCTTTTATTAATTATCATGTTTTCTTTTTTGTGAATTATAGTTGGTATAAAATTATAGTTGGAATTTTGTTTTGCCTCACATGCCAAATATTGCAGCTCTTTGTTGCAACTCATTCAATTTCCTAATGCTTATGTGAACACATGTTCCATTTAAATACTCCTTGTTCAAATCTTAATTAATTAGTCGTAATGAGCAAACCATGGATGTTAATTTGGATGTTAATTTGTTTCTTTATAGCACGTGTATTTTTGTTAATACCGTATCGTAGATCTGTAATATATCAATCGAGTTGAGCATTCATTTCAATCATGTCATTTTTTCCACTGTGTTTTCTTTTAGTGTTTTTCTATTTGCAAGACTATATTTTATTATAAACCATTTTAACTTATAGCGTGGAGATAATAGATGTGAACTCACCAACGGAAACACTAACCTAACTAACTAGCTTAACCTGCATATGCATAGCCCTATAGAGTTAAGGGGTAGTAAAATATTTAAGAAATAGTAGATGTAAACTCAAATATAAGACGACGACAAAAGAAATACTGACTCAACCAACTAGCTTAATCTCCATATGCATAGCCATATAGAGTTAAGGGGTAGTAAAATATTTAAGAAAAAATAGATGTGAACTCAAATATAAGACTACAACAACGAAAACACTAACTTAACTAACTTAACTTGCATATGCATAGCTCTATAGAGTTAAGGGTAGTAAAATATTTAAGAAAAATATATGTGAATTCAAATATAAGGCAATGACGACAAAACACTGACTTAACCAACTAGTTTAATCTACGTATGAATGACTTAACCAAATAGTTTAATCTACGTATGAATAGCCCTATAGAGTTAAGGGGCAGTAAAATATTAACCTAACAGAGGGAGTGGGGGATTCAAAAGGCGAAGGACACACGTGAGTGGGAAATAGGTGTCGAGGCCCGGCACTGATTATAACAGCACTTTATGATCACATGCAACCTTCACGGGCTCTTTCGGTCTCTCCTCTCTGATTTGTCCTCTTGACTTGCACCCAGGCTAAGGATTTTGCTGTTACAAATTTCTCTATAATTTCATTTTTTTTTAATTTAATTTAGTTAAAAGTGTTGGATGGGGTGTTAGCCTGCACTTTTCTCATATTTTTATATAATCAAAATTATTTAATCCGAGAAGGATTTAATTAAATCCCGACACTTCCGTAGTTCTTTAACAACTGATAATATTAATTAGTAAGATTTCACTTCGAGAATTCAGACCATATGAAATACTCATCACTTACAATATAATAACAATTAGGCGTAATAATAGTTGATTTTTTCGGTGATTTGCGTGTTTTTTACTAGAAATAGAATTTTGAGACTTATTTGGGAAAGAATCCTTAACTTTAGGCATATAAGTTGAGAAATAATGTAAAACCCAGTGCGCCCATAGTTTTGCCTTTTCCGTTTATACGGAATTCTGAAGGAAGAACAAAAGAGTACTAGAATCCAGTTTGTACGACCATTATTGGGTAATAATCTGTCAACTTACAGTGGATTGAGATCCTTTCCGGATCTTACACTCTGTAGGCCACGGATCAAAAAATTTGAACCGTTCAAGAGAAAGAGAAATATGGGCGTTTGATAGAGAAATTGTGTGAAATTGACCAGTGAGATATGCTAATGTGGATCGTAGAATTTAAATTGAACAATCTAGATTTCTTGGTATGTGGACTCTGAAGTATGAAATCCGGAGAGGATTTCAATCCGTTTCTTTCAAGTCACATGCTCAATACTTGCGATGACAATGAGTTTGAGAGACGGATAATAAAGATTACGTAAAATTAAAATAGTAAGAAAGATTTGGTGTTTAACTTAATATTAAAACTAATTGGGGTTTAGAAACATCATCAGCTTCGATAAATGATCAGATTACTACTGTACATGTGCGCTGGAAGTCTTTGGAATAATATTATTAATTATTATTATAGGAAACTGCAGTATCGTTGGTGAACTTTGATTCGTCGCCCACAATTACGGAAAGACAGATTTGAACTTAATTAATTCCAAGAAAACGATGGGAATGCAGTTGGAATGTGGGAACAAAACATTATGGTGATATATATATATATATATATAAATATATATTTCTGTTTCTGTTAGATTCGGTTGAATTATTTTAGTTGTTGTGTGTCTCATATATATCATCAGATAGAGCTAGCTAGCTATAGCAATTGAGGAAAAACACGAGGCCATGAACGTCCCCACGTTTGTTATACTCATATCCGTGGCTATGATGAATTTACAGAGATGCCAGAGCCGAGAAGCTGTTAGCAGTAACATGCACACCTCAATTTCATCACCCACAACTCCTTGACCTCTTCTTCCTTGCCCGTCCCTTTCCCCATTTTCCTCCAAAATTGCTCTCCCCCTCTCTCATACATTATGCTTTCCTTGCTGGAATTTATCGGTACCCAAAAAAAATGATAGGATAAGAAGAACGACGAATGACTTGTGTGATTTATTCTCTTTCGTACTCTTGTCTTTTTAAACAAGCGATGTTGCGAAAGAGGAAATTTGAGTTCAGGAGTTGCAAAGGTAATTAAGTATTATTAACCAACTAAGTTACCATTCCGTAACGTTTACTAAAACAGAAATAATAACCAATTATGAAAAGAAACAAGATTTGTATAATTTGTGATCATCTTGTAGCGTTATTTGCACAGAACCGTTAAAATTGTTTTGTTGTCAATGTCATGCACATTTTTTCCTTTTGTCCTCGACAAATATTAATTGATCTTCGCACCCAAAACTACATTACTCTTAATTTGTTGGAAGAGGAACCTCTCCGGATCTACTTTGTGGGATCCCCACATTCTAGTCGTTCGTCATACATCGTGCAATCAGTTTTTGTCAAGTATTATAGTATTTGTGTTTAATTTTAAATAAAAAAAAATCAAAAAAATTCCGACCGCACGATGCATAATGAATGACTAAGATGTGAGGATTCTTAGGATTCCCATAATTTAGATCCGGATGAGATTCAAATCCTAATTTGTTGGCTGCAGTGCGGGTATATGCATATCCATGCATATATACACACACACACATATAATCCCATGATAATCAAACAAAGAGTATATACGTCAAACGTCAAATGAATCCCGATAACTGAGCAAACTATTTTAATTATTGTATTATGTATATGTTTCTTACACATAATCAGAAACGACAAACATGATAAGTACACAGAATTCAAATATATATGTTACGTATCTTCATTTTTTAATCCCATTTTTTGGCTGGTTTTGCATGCTTGGCAATATATATATATTATTTTGTTTTAATTTGTTACACAACTATGAGTGAATAAGATATAGACACTGGAAAGTAAAGGGGAAAAGATCGGTAATGAGAGTTTTTTTAGTGTGTTGAGAACACGGTCGGATACACTAAATGTCATAATACAAGTGGTTAAATATTTAAAAAAAATTACAACCACATGTGTTATGACACTCGGTGTACTATACCTGTTTTTTTTTTTTTTTGACAAATGATAAATTTGTTAGATTAGATGTTAGATTAATCACCGATAAAATTTGAACCAACATCATCATACAATAACTCAACCCTTTCTACCATGTGGAAAAGAGCTACTTGCAGTGTACTAAACCTGTTCCCGGCACATCAATTTTTTTTTTCACACACGACCTTCTTGATTAGCCGTCATTTAGTGCTTACATTAAATTTCATGCTCTCGTGAACTTTGAGTTCTCTTGTGATCAGCTCCATCTCCACGCGCAGCCCCTGCCATCGATGATTAGGGTTTCTTTCCGTCTCTTCCATTAATTATTAATTGGAGAAAATATTTTGCTCACTCACCAACGCATAAAAGATTTCATGCATTAACTGCCACGTGACAATTTTCATGGAACACCTAATTAAATCATTTTCACCCAAGGAGTAGTTTAATGTAGTAACTCTTTTTGGTAAAATAGCTAAAATGATGAAAATACAAAATTTAGAAGAATTTTATGCTTTCATTATATATCGTCAAATACTTGATCGATTATATTTTAAATATTTGATCAATATATCGTTGTTAGTTAACTTTATCATTTTAACAGAAGAATTTGTAAAAACTTCATTTCAACAGATTTTTTATTTTTATTTTTGCCCTCGTGACTTAAAAGACAAATAATTATGAGAGAAAAAAGCACTTTGGCATCACCTAAATTATATTATGCTGGCCGCTGAAACTCGGAAGCTTCATGTTTGATTCCATATTTTGGAGCTGGTGGGTTTAGCAGGGCAATGGTACTAATGTACATTTTACAAGCACTAATCAGTGTTAATACAGTTAATCATGATATAAAAGATAGATAAATATGATTGTTAAGAAAGGGGAAAAAAACCATATGATTCTCTGTCTCTGTACAAACTTCAACATCAGTACATCACCATCGAAATTACATGCTAGTTGCACAATGTGCAACAGTAATCGAATAGGTCCAACAAATAGCAATCACCAGATTGAAATTAACTTGTAAGCAAAGGGTCACGGATCTTGCTAATTTTTGGAGCTAGCTAGCCAGCTCTACCTGTATATATATTATATGAAATTAAGATAATATTAATTAATTAGATCATTGCATTAGATCTAAACTTCCCCCATTGGGGTTTTTAGTTTTCTCGTTGTTGACATGTTGCTGCCAGGCCGGTAGGCCCTGCTGAATGCTGATGATGTTATGGTTATGGATGGCCGGCATTGTTAAGCATGTGAATTATATTTCCAGTATGGAAAAGCTCTTTTATTTGCTATGTTATGTTGATAATGAATCTCACGTCGAGAAAAATAAAGAACATTGTATGTGCTTATAAGTTGTTTGGCTATTTTATATATTGTCAATTGATTTTATGGTTTCACCTCAACTTTCTTCGTGGTATCAGAACAACTTGTCCCATGTGTATAGCTCAATGGCCACACGTGTTTCACATCACCCAATTTGTTTGTCCACATGTTAGGCTTGAAAATTCGCCACATATGACGGAGCATGTTAAGAATGAATCCACATCGGAGAAATGAGAGACCTTGCATATGCTTATAAGTAGTTTGTCTACTTCCCGTATTACCAAGTAGTTTTATGATGAAACCTCAACTTTCTCCATGTCCATAATCTCAATAGATTCTTAAATTATTTACAGAAGACAAAAGTGCTTTTGTTTCTACCTCTTTGTAATTTGTATACCTTTGAAACCCTCAGTTTAATTATGATGGCCTACGAAAAAAGAAAAAAAAAGGGCCTTATTCTAGCCACAATCACGGATCGATTTGGAGAGCCCCTGATGAAGTTCACCCCAATTGCCATTGTTTCTTTGGGGACAAGACACCAGAGACTTTTCTATGTTGCTTCTTCTCCCTCTCTGACTTAGCATCTAATGCATGTATGCCAAGCCACATTACCCTTAATCAAATGCACGATTTATTGTACTCGTGTAATCGTAAATACATAAGATATGTATATATGTTTCCTAGTTAAACTTAGACTATATGGATTTAAACCACTTAAACATTCGAATAAGAATTAACAAGATAATATCGTAAGGAAATACTTTTCACATACGATTTTTTTTTTCTCATTTTGTACATGCTTATTTATTTGTGTTCATTGATTCTCCTATGATGATATAATTCAAAAATTATAAATAAACATGTGTATGCATGAGGAAAAATATGGGTGTTCGGTATGCTTGCAAATTGGGTTGTGATAATGATAGTGAACAGTGGACTACTGTGTATGCACATGCAAGGTTCTAAAAGACGCTAGGTGCTAGGCGCTAGTCGGGCGGCGAGCTGGAGCTTAACACCTAGGCGGCTAGGCGAGGTATAGGCGGACTATGCATATTTAACTAAATCCATTATATTTCATGTAAAAAAGTGTATGTTTATACTTAACATATATATATATATATATAATTTCATCATAAACTACAAAATAGAATGACATATATATTATGAAGTATTGGAACATAATGAAATCATGGGAAACAAGCATATTATATGTGCTCATTTAAGTATTCGACAAGTTTCTTACAATTTATTTTAAAAAATAAAATACAAAATGAAAGTTATTTATTTTCTGCCTAAGTAAGTTGCAACCTAGGCGGGTGCCTAAACGGTCTAGGCGGGGCCTCAGCAGATCTATGCACCATTTCTTAATTTTCAAACGACTATGCATTAATCAAGGCGATGACCAGCCGTCCGCCTAGACGGGGATTTTTAGAACAGTGTACACATGTGCATTCCTGTTGTGTAATCTGGAAATGCATCATAATTCAGGCATGCCGCAAGTGTAATCAAATTTCTGTTAACTTGTAACCAAAACGTGATCGCAGTTGACTTTACTGTGCGGTCAATGAGCATGCATGGTATGGTTTTGCTGCTTTCGGCAATTCCAGTATCTCATTATTGCATTCATAAATGGCAACAATGCGAGTAGAAATTATAAAAATTTAACAAAAAAATCGTGCGTCTATTGTTTCTTGATCCGTCTTGCAAATTCCAGTGGTGCAGGTCAATGGATATGAAAACTGTGAACCTAATAAATATAGGAGCCTTTTTAAGTAAAGATTTCGGTATATTGCAACGAAATTTAAACAATAGAATCTTCACAATAATCTGAATAAACTTTACAGGCTCAGCGTGGTTCATCACTAGGATCCTATCATTCAACGGAATCATATACCGGCCATATAGAATTCTCATATTCTGAAATAGAAAAAAATAGGAACATAAGATGTTTTATACCGTGACATATTCTCTATGATCGATTATCCTATACTTCATAGTTCTACACATAAAATATATGCACATGCATATTTGTTGTTTTGTACTAGGTGGCCATTTCTCGTGACTACTAAAATTGCAGAGTTGTCAGTGTTTTAAATCTAGTATTACATTTTTCAAAACCCTAACCCTAAGCTATAGATACAGCCTATATATATACTTATAAATTTTGTTGCAACCCTAGCCAGTGTGATATGCCCTAACATTATCTGATGGACCCAACTCTCCCTAGTGAGGAGGACCAACCAAACGAATATATATGAAATCAAAACAATTTATCCGATTTATCACAGATATAGACACAACACACCCACTGGCTACTAACTAGTAGTAGATATTACAAATTAGTCATGCATCTTCTTCTTGGTGGCCCCCTTTCATCCACATTTGAAATTTCGGTTCCTTTGGTGTGTCTCATCATCCTGCATAATTTAGTTCCAATCCCATCCAAGCACAAGATGCTAAAAAAAAGAAAAAAAAAAAAAATCATGGGCCATTGCCTTTTTATTTTAGTTTGACTCACGTTTTGTTTAATGCGCGTGTGAATAGATTCTTTTTTACAGTGTATAGTTTAACTTTGGTGAATGAAATTCAATTTAGATGCTCACACTTGTTGTTGTGTGAGAGTGCGGGACGTGAAAAAAAAGTAGGTGTGGATTACGAAAAACAAAAATACAACAACAATCAAACCTTATCTCACTAAAGTCGGGTATATGAAATCCTAGAAACTATTGCGTAAGGTTTTTCGTCAAGTCTTTCATTTGTTCTAAGTACTTCATATCTTTTGTTATAATCTCTTTTAAAATATTCTTAGGTATTCCTCTACCCCTTTTACCCTGAGTCTCCGTCTCATAATCGCAAAAAAATGAAAAAGAAAAAAAGAAAAGAACACAGTTTAGAATTGCTTGCTTTTCTTCAAACAGTCACCATACGATACCTAATTTTATAAAATTTAATCAAATCTGTCGGCTGATTAACAAATACAAGCATCTGTCAGTTAGCAAGCAGAATAATCCCAAAACTTTCATCGACCAGTCAGTGATTCTTTACTGTACACAGCTTCTATTTTTCATGTTGTTCCATTGCTGCAGAACAAGCTTTTTGTTGTAGTTGTTGGGTTCTGAATGTCATCTTGCCAAATAACAAATCAGAATTTCTGTTGGACCGGGTTCGAATATCCCAGTGGTCCTCAATCGTCATTGTCTGCAAACTAATTTTGAGAACTTTAACGAAAAGTTCATGGTACTGTTTACTTTAACGAAAAACCACATTTTCACACTAAAAAGTCAATTCTGATACTATTTACTTTACTCTTTATTTTATCCTTATCGTTAAAACTCAAAGTTTTCAAGCCATTTTCATTAGTTTCCTATTAATTTTCTAGTTGTCCCTATTCCAAATACGAAACGCATTTCATAGTTCATACCATTTCTGAATATAGTGATGATAATGGGCAAGGCTCTCGGATCGGTTCATCCTATATCGCTTAGATTTAAGTATTTAATATCAATAAATAAGATCAAAGTCGAAAAAATAAAGAATGGAAGTGCGGTTTTTTCAATGCGTCAATGTCTTAGAAAAAACAAAAATCCATCCTGCATCGAGAATTTCATTTCAAAAACTTGACGGGCGTAGTAGGAAATCATTCTTTATAATAATCATCTGCAGTGATCAGTTTCATAACTATAATTCGTCTACATAGTAATATTCTCCGCAACTGCCCCTTAAACCTCCCTCCAAGATTCCTTTACATTGCTAGAGAGCACTCTACAAGCTCATTAACCCTGTTCCGTATACTGTCAAACAGTTATTTAGTTATGTGCATATAGGGAGCCAAGTCAGAGCTCCGTGTGCACAATATCCGCCCTAGTGAGATCTGCGAGCTCAGCTTCAGAGGTCTGATCGGTGATTGTAGAGTCTTTGTCATGGGAATTCAGACAATCTGCTGAGGGATGCACAATGCCATACCCGAAGCCTTGCGCAGAGTTGCAGTATGTTTCCACTTGGCCGTCCTCCCTCTCTAAGTTGACGTCAGTCAGGACTATGTTGCTGCATGGAACTGTGTCACTGCAGGCAAATTTCATGGCCTTCGCACTCTTTGTGGTTCCAGAAATGTTCATGTACATGACTTGGGTTATTTCCACCGCTGATGTCTGAAATGTAAGGACAAAGAAAAGCAACATAATCACAGTTAACAGAAATTTGACGGGGTTTTGGTTATGATTGATTTAAGTGAAGAGTTCGGGAGTGTATAAGATGATCAGAGTCAAATGGCTGAGAACTCAGTGGTGCAGGAAAGCAGAAATTTAGAGCATTACCAGATTTTGACAAGGTTTGGGGGAATCGCAGTAAAACTGATCTATGATTATCGGGTTTGATACATTTTCCATCCTCACATTCTGAAAACGGATACCACGTACATAACCAGAACCACCCTATATACCCAAATGCCAAAAAGCGAATGTTACCATAGGGGATCCATCAATAACCCGAAAAATAAAATAAAAAAATCTAATTAATAGATTAAAAACCTGCCAAGTCTTAATCCTGAGGCCATTGGTCGTCTCCCTGAGGTATGCCGTATCCAAGACCACTTTTGTGACCATGTCAGTGGAGTTGCCCTTCCCAAGACTTCCGATGCTAAGTAACAGAATGTCATGCCAATAAAGGTAATGAGAATAACAATTTTCAGTTTCATTTACTTATACCTTGAACGATGACTGACTAATTTGAGCCTGCTATGTATCTCTTTTGGGAGGACATGACTACATGAGACACAAACTGCAGCATTAGTCTACAACAAAAGTAGATGATACCTGATTCCATGTCCTGGTCCGCAAAAGATTCTCTTCATCTTAATTCCGGAGGTACCACTGACAATTGAGATGCAATCATCCCCTGAATCAACAGGAAACACGATGTGTCATGTGATTGACTGATTGAGTGCCCTTCAAGTGTAATCTATTGTTTCTTTCGTACCCAATCAAATGTTATTTTATGATATTCTTTCTTCATATAACCAATTTGATCTCGTTTCCATTCCAGTTCCTACTTTTGAGTTATGAAAAGTGATCTGAGAAATGATATTGAAGAAAGTTTGAGAACCTGTTCCAATTTTGCAGTCTTGGAGAACCACATTAGTAGATGCTGTGATATGGATTCCATCAGTGTTGGGACTATCTCCTGGAGCCGAGACCAATACTGCATCAACTCGCACCGCGTCACAATGAGAGATGACAAAATTCATCTGTTGGGCGTTCTTGATGGTGATACCTTTTACCTTTATAGCTGAGCTTTTATCAATAGTAAATGCCTGCAATTAAAAACCCAACTTAAATTCTATCCGGTGATCATCCTGATCCATGTCATTTAAATAAACTCATTTTTGGAGCGGAGGGAAAAGTACGTACTGTTGGTGCCCCTCTGCAAGGCTGTAGAGAAAAAAAGAAACAGAGATAAATCAATATGAACTTGTAAATGGTCTGGATTTAAGTATTTGGATACAATAGAAATGATAAAACGCGAAGATATACATTTGTCTTGTTCTTTTTGCAGGACGCGGCCCACCATTTACTGCCTGAGCCGTCAATAACGCCATCCCCTTGGAAAAGGACTCCAGTCAATTTAGTGAAATCAAGCCATGTTCGTGGAAATCTCGGATCCCAGTTATTAGGCTCATCTGGAGCTACTATAGTTCCTTCAATCTGTGCATCAGTCGTACCATTTACAAACATGAACATTTCATATTTTCATACCATTGCAAAGAGATGGAATATAAAGAGTTATCATTGATGATTAGAACGAAGATGGATTATAAGGATCTAACTTTACTAATATCAAGAAAGGTTTTACCTGGATGATTAGGTTATCCGCGCATGGCCCTTGAAATTTTGTAGCATTCACTAGATACTGGTGTCCTTGGGGTACCAAGAAAACTGCATTTGTTGTATTGCAAGCGATACCCCAGGCTTTCTGGAAAGCCTAAGAATAATGGCATTGTAAAAGGATTAAATGTCAACAATTATGACAAACAGTTTGGGTACATGATTTTTCGTGGTTAAATTGGCAAAGTTCAGACATGCTAGAGCTGTGAAGCGTCATGTCCTTTTTCCAATAAATTAACTGCTGATCACAATATGTTGTATAATATTCATTCAGTTTATTGGTATCAAAAGTTGAGTACCAATATTTTGGCAAAATCTAGTATTTAAAAGTGGGTCTAATTGTTCAAGAAATGAGGCGCATTTGAATGACAAAAAAAAGTGACCAAATATACAACTGTGTATGCTCACCTGAGTATCATCAGAAACTCCATCTCCAACTGCACCAAAGCTATCCACGTTAACAAGAATCTTGCAACCTCGTTCACTTTTCCATGTCGGAATGTCAAAAACATCCAGCTCGCTGTCTTCTTGTATGTGAAAACTTTCAAGCTCATGAAGCATGCAACTGCTGTCAGACACCACGTTTCCTGCAACTCCAAAAACTGCTATCAGCATACCAAAACCGAAAACCGCAGGGAATTTATCCATGCTTGTCTTTTCTTTTTTTTTTTTTTTTTGCAAGATTGATCGATTCGTATAACTTCAATGAACAATGGGTTACCATTTATACGTACAGATTAGTTTAAGAATTACCAAGGGTTTTCTGGGATAAAATGGCTTGGCTTGGAAGTAGATGAAGATGTTACATTTTCTACAAGCCCACACTTAAAGCAAGGGAAAATCTTTGTTGCTTGCTTTACTCTAAAATCAGTGAACAAAAATGCACCAGTAATAGGGGTTTCAGTGTGAGGCATCTGTTTCAGGATAAAAGGCAAGTAATGATATATCAGCAAAGTGCAATACTTTCTGGAAAAATCGAATTTCAAGGATTTTTAAGGACAATTTGAATATTTAAAAATTGAAATAAAATGATTGGATGTACAGTTGCAGTGCCGTACAACAAAATCTAAAATTATTTTTCTTGTAAGAAAAGAAAAAGAAAAGGTCAACGAGTTAGTTAGACCAAAAATAGAAAAACACAGTAGTAACAGACTAACAGTAACCCTATTGAGAAGATGTAAACCTCATAAGCAGGGGCCAGCTAGGTGAAATTTTAGCTGAAAGCATCATGCGGTGGAGAGAATTCCGGTGAGACTGCTTGATTAGGACAACTCTCACACAAAGTGGGATCGCGTGGGACTGAGTGGAGTCAAGTGAGATTAAAATATAAGGGATCCCATGTTTCTATGAGAGGTGGTCAACGGAACCCCTACCTAGGATTTTCTCCATACAGTGTAACAGTGGGTTCAATGAAGAATCCGATCAGGTGGTTTCATCATTTCAAAATGCTAGCAGTGATGGTGACTGTTTACCTCGACCAATGAAAAATTACAACACTCCAGCGTTTGCTCATGAACACTTTCATAAATAGACACTGAACTTTCCAATGTCACCGTATTTCCCGTACATATATATTAGAGCAGATTGAACATAAACATTCCCACCGTGACCAAAACCCAACTTCACAACATAAGAGTGCATCTGCTTTCCAAGTTCAAAATTCTCAGTCCAACTAGCTAAATTCAAAAACCCTACAAACAAAGTTAACAAACCGATCGATGGCCTCTTCTCCCAAAACTGCATCTCAGCAAATAACTCAAGCGCATCAAGTGGTAAACCATTTTCGGTGTAGACCTTCTTCGGAATAGCAAATGCTTCTGTTGCATCAATCAAGCTCCCACAAGCAGAGTATAAATCCACCAGAGCATTGGCAACGAATGTATTTGATTCCACCCATCCGTCCTTAACAATGCGGCAATGTAGCTGCTTTCCTGCTTCCAAAAGCCTCCCACTACAACATCCGAGGATCAAATAACAGTAAGTAAGCGCATTTGGATCCACACCATCTAATTCCATCCTGAAAAACACACCAGATAGCTCATCTCCCCGACACAACACACAAAACCCACGTAACAACACATTCCAAACAGCTAAGTTTCGGTCCAGCAACTCATCAAACAGCTTCAAAGCTACATTGTCTAGTCCCATATGGAAATTGTTGAAAACACTGCACAAAATCAAATACAGGGAATGAGTTTACCAAGAAAATTGAAGAACTAAAGAACACAGAGATATCTTGGGTTGAGTCGCGGACAATGTCGCTTTCTTTAAAACGTTTCGCGGCTCTGCCCAAAGTGTGCAAGCAGTCACAAGTGTCAAGCCGTCCCTAGGATAAAACAGCCCAGAATCACAACTAAATAGACCTTCCTTTGCACTGAGAAAGATCCAAAGCTTTCACCCACTCTACAACTCAATGTTCTCAAAATATTTTTCCGTTTTTCTGTAATGTGTTTCCCAACTAGAACCCTAGCATTTAAATACTACTTAGAGGGATATTAAAGTTGGGGTAGTTCAGGAGAAAATGCTCACAAAATTCGGCCATTAAATCGGAAGCAAATCAATTAGTTGAGAAAGAATAGGTCTTCTTAACAAAACAAAACTTTCTGTTGAAAAAGGATTCTCCATAAAATTAGGAATCCAACGTTAAACTATCTGACTAATTCTAAATTTTAAATAAACACACAACCCTAACAATCCCCCACTTGGTTATTTAAACTTGAACATTGGGTAAACTGTGATATAGTCGTGCATAAATGATGGTGTTATTCAACTTGAACCAAAACATAGTGACATTGCTCCAGAATAACAAGAGTAACACTTAGTTTTGAACTCAATCTCTTACAACAAAGCACACACGACTCCTCTTGGGTGAAGCTCAAGGCCAGCATAGTTTCGGCCATGTGCTTGTATCCCAGTTTAGTGATAGCGCTAGAAGTTAGCCCTAGAAACTTCATAGTGACGGCCTCACCTTTACTATCACAAAGGTGAAACTATCAAGGATGCTCCTATAGCTAAATATCCTACTCAACTAGAGTATAGTTTTCATTAAGAGTTTCATAACTCATCCTTTATTCGTGCTACATGATTTTATGCCTTTGCAGACGACTTCTACAAAAAGTATGGCATGAGTCCATATCACTTCATGACTTGTTATTACCTGTTGAACCAATTTCTTGGGATCTCCAGTCCAAGGGTTAGTTTACCATCACAAGTGACTCAACTTATAAAGGGCTTTAACCCCATTGTACTAGAGGTTTTCCAAACTTTTTCTCGTGCTAACCCTTTCGTCAAAGGGTCAGCAAGATTATCTTCAGACCTGACATGATATATTCTGACAGTCCCTTTGGAAAGAGACCCAGTTACCGTGCTGTGTTTTCGACGAATCTTTTGTCTCTTTCCATTAAAATATCGATTTTTCACTTTTGCAACAGTTGATGTGCTATCAAAGTGAATAAGCACATCAGTAACTGGTTTCTCCCACAATGGAATGTCTGACAAAAGATCCTTCAACCATCCTGCTTCTTCACTAGCTGTTGTTAGGGCAATCATTTCAGATTCCATTGTTGATTGAGAAAGTATGGTCTGTTTCTTAGACTTCCACGAGACTGCAGCTCCAACTATATTAAAAATATAGCCACTCGTGGCTTTAGAGTCTTCTGATAGTGTATTCTAATCATCATTGTTGTATCCTTCAAGAATAGCGGGAAACTTTTCATAACATAAACCAAAATTGATGGTCCTCTTAAGGTATCTCATTACCCTTTCAATTGCATACCAGTGTTCCATATTGGGACTACTCGTGTACCTACATAGAACCCCAACTACATAGGCTATGTCTGGCCTAATGCAATCAGTAGCATATCTGAGGCTACCAATGATGCTTGCATACTCAATTTGTCTAACACTTTCACCAATGTTCTTAAACAGCTTCATACTAGGATCAAACGGTGTACAAGCAGGCTTACAATCAAAATATTTGAACTTCTTCATAATTTTTTCTAAATAATGTGACTGACTTAGAGAAAATCCCTTCTCAGTTTTGTTAACCTTTATTCCAATAATTAAATTTGCCTCTCCTAAATCCTTCATATCAAAGTTATTGCATAGCATGGTTTTTACTTCATTTACCAGGTGAATATTTGAGGCAAAAATAAGCATGTCATCAACATATAAACATATTACAACACATAGATTACCCTCAGTTTTAAAATACATGCACTTATCACTTTCATTAATTTTGAAACCATTATCAAGAAGTAAACAATCAAATTTAGCATGCCATTGTTTAGGTGCTTGTTTTAAACCATAAAGTGACTTATTTAACCTGCAAACTTTATGCTCTTGCCCAGGTATTACAAAACCATCAAGTTGATCCATGTAAATTTATTCCTCTAGTTCTCCATTTAGAAAAGCAGTTTTAACGTCCATTTGATGCACAACACGATTATGTAAAGATGCTAATGCAAACATGACTCGATTGGATGTAATTCTAGATACTGGTCAGAAAATGTCAAAGAAATCATTTCTTTGTACAGAGAAAGATCCAAAGCTTTCACCCACTCTACAACTCAATGTTCTCAAAATATTTTTCCGTTTTTTAGTGGTGTGTTTCCCGACTAGAACCCTAGCATTTAAATACTACTTAGAGGGATATTAACGTTGGGGTAGTTCAGGAGAAAATGCTCACAAAATTCGGCCATTAAATCAGGAAGCAAATCAATTAGTTGAGAAAGAATAGGTCTTCTTAACAAAACAAAACTTTCTGTTGAAAATGGATTCTCCATAAAATTAGGAATCCAACGTTAAACTATTTGACTAATTCTAAATTTTAAATAAACTCACAACCCTAACAGAAATAAAGATCAACAAGTGAACTCCCTACATACAAATTCAAGCCGAACCCAAGTGAGACAACCCTGTAATGAACTTGCATTCCTTCTCTACAAAACCCTGCGTCGTTACAAACACCCAAAACCGATGAAAACGTGGACGCACTTTCTCTAATTCCTTGTGAAACCATTTCAGCGTACAAGTGAAAAGCCTGTTCCGGAAACCCATGTCGCCCGTCCTCCAGAAATAAGCATTTTATAGGTAACAACATCGTATACAAGCATTTCATCGAACAGTTTGAGGGCAGTGTTCAAGTCCCCGGATTTTATCAAGCCGTCGATTTTCCGGTTGTTGGAGTAAACTATGTCACGAGCACTGGGTTCAAAGTATGAGTCTGAACGCAAGCTGTGGATACGGGACGATGATCCTTTCCGGATCCTCTTTGTGGGGATCTAGAATGATTGATGCATTTGTGGGGATCTGGAATGATTTATGCGTTTATCGTGCATCGTGCGGTCAATTTTCGTTAAATAATATTTATATTCAATTTTAAATTCTAAATTCAAAATGATTTTTAATCACACGATGTACGATGAACAAACTTGATTGCTTAATCCTTCGGATCCCCACAAAGATGATCCTTTTCCGTAGATACGTTAATATTTGGCGCAAACGCTGTTTTGAAACGTACGGAAGACAGCGACCTAGTAATCTGCATTGGCCATCCGGCTCTCGGAAGTGAAATTGACAACATTCGAATGTATTAATCTCAGGTTCGAATTAATGATTGACCAATTTCGTTACCCTCTTTGTCGTTCTGGTGTCGTTTTTTATGCGGTGTTCTAGACGAATACAACGCTAAGTGAAATGAACGATATTCTAAACTACTTTTCACCAATATCTTAAATTGTTATAACGAAAAATGAAATTGACGATATTCTTAACTACTCTTTATTAATATTCTAAACTGTTATAACAAAAAGTGTAATTGACGATATTCTAAAAAATGGGCATTTTGATATGGGTTTAAGGTAACTAAAAATTAAACTTATTTCAGAAGTCAAAAGTCACTAAAAATTGAACCTAATTCAAAAGTAACCTATAAAATTGGATCTATTTCAAAATTTTCCTATTCTAAAATACCATGACAACGAGGCAAAATTTAAAAATTGAATATAAAAAAGAACATAGTCTAACCAACTACCTCACATCTGCAAAAAATACATTGACCTAACAAACTTGATAACAAGCTCGAAGGACACATTTTTATTACATGTTTTTTAAAAAAAAAAATTACTAATATTAGGAGGAGGAGAAAGGATTTAAAACTCTTACATAATTTTAAAAATGGACACATTAGTAGAAACTCAATATCCTATTCACTAGAATATTAGATCCGGTGAATACCTTTGCTTTGCTTGCAAATTGTGCGTTATTTATTGGGAATTTTAACAAACACTCATAGTACTGTTCACTTTTAACGAAAAACCACATTTATACATTTTCCTAATACTATTCATTATACCTTTAAAAATGACTTTTCATTAAAAGATAAGTTTTTTTTGGACTTTTCGTTAATTTTCCTTAATTTTTATTTAATTTCTACAAGACAAACTTTGCTTGCAATATGCAAATGAAAAGCCATGATACATTTGGAAAAAAAGATTTAAGCAGAAAAAAAGTGAGCAAATCTTCGAACCGTCACAAGACATGGACGAACATTATTTTACATTGACGACGACACCTCCCGGCCAATAGGAAACAACCCATTTTCCTCACCAAAAGCAAACAGCAATCAAGTTCATACAAATTATTACACAATTATAATGATATTGACACCATTGATTTACATTTAGCAGCAACGGCTAAAAACACAAGCAGCTTTCAGATCAATAACATTAACATGTAGCTGCAATCGCCTCCAAAAGGGAGGCCACAAAGCGCATCTGAGTTTCTTCATTGATTCTGGAAAAGAGAGGAACGTGGACGAATAAAGATTTGTGGCCCCTTTCTTCTGCAAAACGGAGGGAATGATAGTAGACATAATTGCACACAAATCGCCCGGCATCATCTGATATTGCCACATCATATCCTTTCTTCTTCAATATCTTAAGGATTGCCTCGGTCGAGCAACATGTCTTCAAGAACCAAATGGTGGAAAAGTTAGCGCACATGGACAGGGAGACAGAAGGGGGACGAGAGGACTACATGAGCATGATAAATCGTTTCTTGGTTGACGACACATTATGCCAAGTCCAGTATTAGTGATTCAATCAAAACTTAAAAGAAGATGGACAATTAATTTGTTCATATACAGCAAAACTTCCTACGCAGCAGTTCCCCTTTCAGTTTCTATTAGAATTTAGTAGAATCAGTCACGAGAGTTCATCCACAAGTCATCTAACAATTTATTGATTGGGAAACTAAGCACACCAATACGTGACATTATCATTACATTCCATGTAAATAAATGTCAAACCCTGCAACATCGAAGGCTTGAAGCCTTTCCCTCGGTTGCTTATATAAGAAAACGCAAAAATTCTGCAAAATGTTAATTCAGCACAAAGTGAAACTATACATTGAACTCCGACCCTAAGTATTTGATGCCCGACTCTGAAAGCATATCGAAATTCTACAAAAGATAAATTGTGTTTTATGAATAATAAATATAGTATTGCAAATAGATTATAGAAATACCTCTCTCACTCGAGAAGTTCCTCCATCCTTAGGGACTATTGGTTGTTGCTGGAAGAAGAGCAATAAAAGAAAACTAAGTTCAACAAATTCAAGATAATAGGAACCCTGGTAAAGTAAAATAAGGAAACACCACTAAAATAGGAAGAATCAGACTCACCTGAGGTTGCCATCCTAACTCATCTGGACAGCGGAAAGTGGCTTCGTTTACTGCTTGCCGCTCAATAGCAAATTTTACAGCCCCACTATTTACCCCCAAGTGAAGCTGAAGAAGCAACGAAAATTAAAATGATAATAACAACATACAGAGGACTGCTGCTAACTTATGTTTCTGCATAAAAATGTCTGTTGGAATCTGTTCACACAAATTCATGAAAACATTTATCTGCAAAGCAACAAAACCTGACAAGAAGCCTCCAGCCAGCGAGGCACAAAAAGTTTATGGCAAGTTAGGAATCAAGATATCAATGTTAGCCTTAATCTTGGAATAACACAATGTAATTCATGGCAGATGAATGGGGTTAGACCACGATAGTGTAACAACGAACTGAAGCAAAAGTGTGCATTGTGTGTTTAACAAAAGCAACTAAACAATCAGAGATCAAAATGTCTTGTCAGTCCTCTCCTCACAGTAGCAAACAAGGGTAGCAAGATGAACCCATGAAGCACAAGGGGACCATCTAAGTCAATAGATGCATAAATTTAGTACTGCAAGTTAGTTCCTCACATGCCAAAAAGGAAACCAATGCGGTGACAGAGTCCAAACATTCCCAAAGAAAATAACTTTTCCAGATTTAGAACAATACTATCTAACTACCCAAAACAATGTGGATGCTTTTTTCATTTCTAGCAATTCAAACCCCGAAAACGAAACTAAATTTTGCAATCCTAAAGGAGACACTCACCCATACGACTTGTTCATGGCTCTTAGAATCGGTTGCTGAAATCCCCGATTCCATGGCCTTGTAAAGAGCAGCGCGTGCACCGTCTCCTGCTGTTTCAAGAACATCACAGCTGCCAAGTTTAAGACCAGCAGGCAACCCTCTCTTCTCAACAAACCCCCTCAGATTGCTAACTATAGTCTCTGTGGGATTCTCAGCAACCCCCTGGAACTTCTTGAACCCGCTCACATGAACAACCACACTCTTTGGTCCTTCTGATCCCATTTCCTCACTCTGCACCCGAATACAATTCCCAATCTTCAACAAACTCCGCTGTCAAAACACAAAATTCAAAATTTTCAAAACCCCAACCTTCGTTTTCGATAAAGTTACAATCTTTTTGGTCAAAGAAGACATCCCATCAAAGATTCTGAGATAATCAGGCTAGTTCACTAGTAATTTAAGCATCAAACACCATATTTTTACTTGAATATAACGAAAAATGCATGCTTTTACAGCCAAAAATGGGAATTAAGCCTTGGAAATATCAGTTGACCGATTAGAATTTCATTACAAAAAACAGAGAAAAATCCAGAATTTAAAAGACAAAGGGACTAAAGAAATATATATTCAGAGTCGGATGAAAGCAAACCTTGGAAATTCAGGACGGAGCTCTCGAGTCCGTGGAGAGTTTGGAGAAGGAAAATGCCGTCCGCAAACTGAAGAAAGCAAAAGCTGGTTTTGGCTTCTGCTTCTTTCATCGGCCTTTAAGCTTTAACTTTGTTTGCTGGAGGCTAATTAAATAGCCATTTGTTGGTCAATCTTTTACGAAAATGCCATGATAGTCTGCCTCATCATCTGTATAATAATGCCACCACAGGGCGGTGGGACACGTCATATACTTTAATTTACATCAAATAATAATTGGGTCCATATAGATGTTCTGCCATGGACCCATTACGAAATCGACCACTCTGCATGCCAAAAGTGTCGTAAAAATTCGGTCAAGACATTCACACGCAACCAAAGCTTTCATGTCCATGAGCTATAGCTCGCACAAAGACTCCCTCAAGGTGTCAATTTACGTGTAGATTGATATGAAGATGTCAAGTGTCGAACATGTGATTGTGTGCCTCTTAAATATTTAGCCGCTGTCATGTAATTGATGGATTTTTAATGTTAAACAGAGATGGAGTCATGAATGAATTAGGATGGTCCCAACCCATCCAGATATTCTTTTCACTTATAAAAATTTGGTGTTATGCTTATAATTTTCAAGGTTTTTTCAAAGGTTCAGGCCCGCAATTTGACGTTATTTAATTTCATCTATCAGGTTTTATGTGAGGTTGGTGGCTCTTATGTAATATATTGCTAGTGAGCTTTAAGAATGACTTTAGTTTGAGACCAATAAAAGGAAAGAAAAAAAGTGAAAGGCTTGAAGTTTAAATTTGAGAAAAAAAATGATGAAAACGACACCAAATCAGACTCAAACAACAATGACCCCGCTGTCACATAAAGATAACATATGTTTTTTTTTTTGCAAGCACTTAAGCCCTTTGTCACATAAAGATGTGTTGCTTGCTTCCAAATAAAGTCTACTGGCGACGAGACGGAAACAAAAACGACATCGAGTGTTTCGTCGTGTGATTGCGGTAGACTTTATATTGGAGAAGCTCAGAGCAAACAGACGACAAGTCATTGAAGTGAAGCAATTTTAGAAGAAGAAATGGGGAAGATTCCGGTGAAGATGAGAGCAGTGGTGTACGCGCTGTCGCCGTTTCAGCAGAAGGTGATGCCCGGCCTCTGGAAGGATTTCACCGGCAAGATCCACCACAAGGTCTCCGAGAACTGGCTCAGCGCCACCCTCCTCCTCACTCCTCTCGTCGCCACCTACTCGTAAGTCTTCGATCTAAAAAATTAGGGTTAGGGTTTTCCGATTATGTTTCTAAATTAGTAATTGATGGCATTCGTGCTCAATTGGTAACGGTTTTTGAAGTGGGTCGCAAGTATTTTTGGTGAATTGTTGAAATTTATGGTCAAAATGTTGGATTTGGGACCGGTCTGATTTGGGGATTTTGAATATTTGGGTGGATTAGTAGATGATTTGGGTTTTGATTTGGTGGGATTTGCAGGTATGTGCAGTATTACCAGGAGCAGGAGAAGTTGGAACACAGGTACTGAAGATTGGCTTTGATTTGAGATGAAAAGATTGGGAATTTTTCTTGTTAGCTGCAATGATAGACTTTGTTCTCTGATTGCAATTACACTAGTTGTAATTTGAATGTTTGTATTGAATTAAATGACTATGACCCTGAAATGAAGAAGGGTTTGAGTTCTATCGTTCTGGAAACAAGTTTGTAATTTGTTAATCAGATGGTTGAAGTTGATATGCAAATTCAAGCTGCATAATAAATTGAGATTGCAACTCCATTCTGCTTATTACCAGTGCAAAATCCTCGCACCATTCGATACAGGTGCAGGATTGATGCTGGTGCTTGGTCCTCTGCTAGTGGATTGTAAAATCTTGATGAGGACGACTTATATTATATGTAAGGTTATTTTTCTCTCTCCATTTGGCATGAATAGTGGACCGGGACATCACGTGGCGCTGAACTTGTTTCATACAAGTTGCTCTGCTCTCCTTGATGAGAGTGAGGCCACTACATTGTGGCAAGGCTCTTCAGATATCAAGTGAAAGTTGATGCCATGGACGATTGTCCGGGCCGTAACTTGAGCAATGCAGTATTGTCTGCGCAGCTCTTGGTGATCTGCAGGTGAATTTGTTTGATGAAGCATGAGTTTATGCAAGGACTGGAAGGTGTATCGTGGTTGAGCTTTTATGTGCACGTATTCTAAAACTTCATATGTTAGCCCGACGGAGTTAATAAGCGGCATGTATCTGTTTAAAGATAGCCTTCGTTCCATACCGATCCGTCCCAGGTGTGGCCTGTTGCAAACTTACCGGAGAAATGATGCACGGCAAAAACTAGAAAATCGTAATTGAAATTTTACACCGAATCATTGAAAAATCAATCATAACGTTGTTATGTGCAAGTCTAAATGCCATAGCTGCTTCAGAAGAACAATCATCTAGGGCAGCTAATTACAAATGGAAGCCTGAACCATCAAAATTTATCCTTTATCCAGGCCAAAAAAATCATTAATCTGTGGTGCCGCGGTGGCACCATGTAGCCTGGGATTTACAAACGCAGTTCTCATCCGCTTCCTCATCTCTCGTTCTGATAAGACTCCGGAAATGCTCTTGACAACAGCAAGTTCTTTATCCTAATAATTAGAGCGAAGACGCCGTAGCATGGGAGATGCATCAATCCAACCCCAAGATACCTGCAAGGTTGGCAACAATGATAAGGCGACATGCAGTCCAGTTTTTGCAATATTTGTTTGTCGAGGTTAGAAAAACATACCATAAGGGAGCATACGAGGATGACAGGTCGAGAAATGGATAAGGCCACCTGCAACGAAGTTACCATGTTTATGAGCAATAGTTGAATTTCTTCAATCTCGAACAAAAGCAATTTGAAATGTAGTTTTACCACATGGATTTGCAAGCATGGAATATCCACTGAAAAATCACGAATACCCCTGTCCACAGCACAAAATATGCGATTCGAAACAATGGGAACCGCTGAAAGGAGGAAGAAGAGAGAAGTTTTTAAGCTTTAATCATGAAAAAAAATAGAAAATGCCGTCAAAACGAACAAGGAATACCATGTTATTCAAAAATGCCTCGCCAAGGAGGAAAGGGGCATTGACTGAGTGCATTATGACCATCATCTGCAGTTGAATGAAGAGGAAGACGCGTCAAATAAAAGCGGTTCACTACTGGAAATTAGAACAGCAACTCAACTCTAGTTACAAACTATACGAAGGCACAATTTTGGACTGCTTCCACTGTAGGGGTGGTTTATAAGAAACCTTAATGTCAATGAAATTAGCAGCCTTGTACTTACAAAATTCAGTTTGTAGGCTTTGGATGTTAGAAATGGATACAGAACAAGCCAAAATATGCAATCAGTGATAGCCACAGCACCTCCACACATCTATACACATGAACAAAGAGAAGGAAACAACCTGGTTGAGATAACAGAAGCTCAGATTTTACCTAACTTGAAGAATCCAAGTCCAAATTTATTAACCAGAACTGCAGCCACTTGTTGGAGAAAACCTACCTGATAAATAATTTGAAAGATGTATTCGCATGCACCTGCACCTTTGCGGCCATGATATTCTTCATGAGTAAGACTTTTAGATCCATTGGACGTATTGCTATTCTCACGTAGTGTTGGAGCAACATAAGCGCCTCGCCCCTCATCCTCACCAATTCTATTGAGATGCTTATAAATTCCGCGAAGTGAGACTGAAGATCCATACTATAAAATGATGTTCAGAACATATTAAAACTCGGGATAATGTGATTCAAGGAAACCGAAGCATAATGACTCTCATATTTCATCAATCCTAATGAGCATCTTTGAGTGGTAAGATTGAACTGAGCGGTCGAAGGTACAAAAACAAACTACATATTATATTTCAAGTACTTTACTACAATGTAAATGCAGGTATGCTCAAGACAAGGTTAAAAACATACCCCGAAATAGAATGTGACCAAAACAAACGTCCACCTGTTAAGCACAATAGGCCAATAGAGTACATCAGCATATAGAGCGTTGCACATGTACAATTAACACAATAAGCTTCAAATTTGTGCGCATCCGCTCCTCAGAGTGGTTTCTAAGATCACGAAGATGAAAAATACAAATAAATAAGATAGCTTACTGAGTATAGAAGTAAAAGATGCCGGCTCCATCAAGAGCAACATTAGCAACTATCAACCCCAACATCACAACAAAAGCAATTATTCTATAAGCAAGTAACCACGCGGGATGTATTTCTTTAAGACACGTCTTCCAGGCTTCATCCTCGTACAAAGTCCCTACCGTTTCTCGCTGATCCACTGCTCTCCTGCCCGTTCTCGATTTTTTGAAACCTTCATATTTCCATATAAGAACTGAGGCTACAACCATGGTAGATAAGATCCATATTGCACAAATGAGAAACCTCCAATTCAACCAATAACTCGGATCAGTTGTATCCGCCGTCATGACGGGTTGCCAAGTATGGTTCGATGATCCTGTGAAGAAACTCATAGCTCGTAAGTTTCACACCTACTTGCCCCACTAATTATCTCATCTAATTTGTATTCAAATTTGTCACAGAAATTGCAAAAACATGAAAGAGAAAATGGTAGAAACCAGAACAACCCAGCAAATTTCTGTGACAAAAACTGTGTAAAACAGTTAACATGTCAAATGTTAACAAAACAAAAACAACAGTTCCAAATGTTCGGGGAAGAAATAAAATCAGTTGGGCAGTTAGTCCGTTGTTAAAAAACCATCGTACAAATCAAATAACGATTCGACAGAAGTGTGAAGCACAAATGAAGGAACCCAAAAAACTACAGTAGGAAGGGATCATAATCCAAGTACAAATGCAGAAGAAAACAAAATAATAACAGGAGCTTTTTCATGGTTAAATTAAGGAGCGGAAGAGGAGAGATTCCTTACTTTAAAGTGGGGTTTCCCGGAAAAATGTTGTCAACTCGCGATCACATCAAAACGAGAATAACAAACGTTGGTTCCTCTGAAAAGGAGAGGCCTGTCAGCCTTCGGTAGTGAATTTCCCCAAGGTTAAAAAAAAGAAAAAAAAAGATGGATTCTTTGCTTCTCTCTTTTCTTCTCCCAATTGTCTCAGAGAGAGAGAGAGGGAGAGAGAGCAAATGGAGGGCGTTTGGAAGATTTCACCTTTTTTCCATTTTTGTGTGTGTGAATGCTGCAGTTGGCGTGGAGGACTGGATTGGATGGGATTGGATTGGACAGAAGAAGAAACAGAAAATGGAAGAGAAGACAGAACCAACTTTACCTCTTCGAGTCCAGAATCAGCTATTGGATATGTATTCTTTATTTCTTTTGTTTTTTATTATTTATTTATAATCGTGAGGGATTAGGTGGTGCTACGTTCCAATTTTCCAGACTCAAAGTAATCCGCGTGTTTCAATTGGCGCATTTGTGTGGATCGATTTGGAATGTTCCAGTCTATATTTATTTTTAAAATTATTTTGTTTGGCCTACTAGCATTTAGCTTCGTTTTTCAACCAAAAAGGAAACAAAACCTTGGCACATCATCCTTTAATAGGAACTTATATATAACATTGCAACCAATGCATGAATTTGTTTAATAGCTCGTTTGGACGTGCTTTTAAAAAAACACTTAAAAGTAAGGATGCGAGTTGCCGGTAAAATAAACGCTACAACGGGACTAAAAAGTAACAAACCATAAACCAAAGGCCTCCTTTGGCAGATTTTATTGAAATTAATCATGGTCGAGTTTGTCTGCTATTACATCGACAGGTAATGATCCCATGGGGATTGAATCACTCTCATAAAATTCATCATCATCACTCTCATTGTCGTAATCATTGTCAATATAGTCGTCGTATTCGCTATAAGGGTCCCTTTGGTCTTCTTCAAACACTTGAACCGAGCTGCCGGAACCGTCTTCGCTCGACACGATCAGCGCCGGATAGGAGTGCTCTGTCGACTGCGAAACACTGTCGAATTCCTCGACCTTCTTCAAGAGAGCGTCAGGATCGAGGCCAAGCTCATCCAGAAGCAGTGCTTTGTTTGAGTCGATAGAGCGTTTCCAGAGAGACATCATTTTAGGGCTTGTTATCACTGTTTTGGCATCAGGTTTACAAGGTTTATCATCTTCCTTGCCTGAAAAAGCATAATCAGAATGTAAACGGAAGTCAGATGGAGCGTTATAAAATGGATCGTTGTAAAATGAATCGCGCATTACAGCCTAGAATCATAGAAGAAAATCACTGCTTCACGAATTAAATTGAATTCCTATTGCATTATTACTGAGAGAGAAACAAAACAATGTATACGGAATAATACACAGTAAAGACTTTGTCCGCATCAATGTTCAACAAAACTTGGACTTAAGAACGCAATTTCTAGGATATTGCTTCTCTTGTCAGTAACTGGTATGAACTTTCCCAACAAACAGGTTGCAATCATGCATGCCTTCTCCACTTTGTAAAGCTAGTCCGATCGACCGATGTCTACTCAACTCTAGTAGCCACCACAAGTCTAATATCAACTAACTTTTAACTAGAATTAGAAAAACAACAGAAGCTTCCTTGAACTTGGGTACAAATGAAGCTCTAAAAAATCCTGACTTGCCTTTTCTAATTATTAGGCCCAGCATTAGGACGCTGATTACAGAAGGCCCCACATGATGTGCAAGCCTTTCCGAAATCATCTTAAATCGCTTAATTAAATTTTTTTTCTTTGATTTTTTTACGGTTAACAGCCAACATAATCAATGTAGGAGAATATAAACTGGATAAAGAATTTCAAAGTCATCTTTTAATTTCCTGAAACATGGTTTTGTTATCTTTTAATTCTGCGGTCAGTAATTTCTAAATTGGTCTAAAAAAAGACTTAGGAAAACTTTGGAAGAGACTCTAAGAAAAGACTTAGAGTACTTGGATCTAACGAAGGACATGACACAGGATCGAGCACAATGGCGTTCTAAGATTCATATAGCCGATCCCACTCAGTGACTTGGATTTTCCAAGTCTCCAACCGAGAAGTTTTCCTCACTCGGGAAATTAAGGGAACACTACCCCAACCTACATGCTCCACTCAGAAAGCTTCAACATACAAGCTTCAACAAAAGAAAATTCAAAGAACTTAGCGAAGAAGGCTTTGGTGTATTTAACACAATACGTGGAAATGAAGGAAAGCTTATTTATTGATATTCCCGATAAGCTACAAATATGTACATATACATGAGTCAAAATAAACACACAAGAGGGAGCCTTCACAAAGGTTGCTTAGGAGAAGTCTCAGCAGTCGGTAGAGCCCCAGAAAGAGAAGGCACCGGAGGGGGATCATTTGGAGCCTCAGTACTGGACAGAACCCTAGAAGGAGGAGGCATCAGAGGTTGATCATTCGGAGCTTCATTACGCGGTACAGCCCCAGAAGACGAAGGCAATAAATGCCTTTGGAACAAACCCACAAATCTCTGATGATCAAGTAAAACCTGACCATCAGTTTCCTTCATTTGGTCCAGCTTCCTCTTCATGTTTGTAGCATAGTCATGTGCGAGCCGGTGCAACTGTTTATTCTCATGCTTGAGCCCTCTAATCTCCTGTTTGAGACTCATCACTTCAGCCGCCAATGATTCAACTTGGCGGGTTCGAGCAAATAGGCGTTGGGCCATATTAGACACAGAACCTGCACACTGAACACTGAGAGCCAGCGAATCCTTAACAGCTAACTCATCAGACCGTTTGGAAAGTAGTCTGTTATCTTTGGGAGTGAGAAGGTTCCTGGCCACCACTGCAGCGGTCATATCATTCTTCATCACGGAATCCCCAACGGTAAGAGGACCAGTAAGGGAGACGAAGGATGGGCGCCATATGTTGTCTGGAGAAGGCGGGGCTGCCTCTTCAACAAGGTTCAAGTCAAAACGACGGTCGGAGGGGCCAGACATTTTCAAAGGTGTTGAAGAGAGAAGAGGTCGGACAAATCAAGATCTTAGAAGTGCAAGAATGAAGCTTCTACTGGTGGAGATTCAAGTGTGCTTTGGAACTTAATGCCAGCCCCTATAAAAATCTGCACTCGACGGAGCTTCAGAAATCGAAGAGGCGCCTGCTCAGCGAAGAGGCGTTTGCTTTCTCAAAAGCTGGGCTGCTTAGAGATCACGAGGGTTGATCTCAGAAATCGAAGAGGCATTTGCTTTCTCAAAAGTTGGGCTGCTCAAAGACCACGAAGGCCGATCTCAGAAATCAAAGAGGCGCTCGCTTTCTCAAAAGCTGGGCTCCCCAGAGACCACGAGGGCCGATCTCAGAAATCGAAGAGGCACCTACTTTTCCAGCCTTGTCAGCACCTGTCACACGCACACTCAGCTTTGCGGAAATTATGGGCATTCTGTCGAAGACTTCTGGGGAAGTAGAAAACACATGAATCTTACTGTTCAATCACCCATTTCCCACACGCAACAATAGCTCATGGGTACCACAGATAATTTTGCCAAAGTTCTCTGCCAAAGTTGAGCACGTGAAGCTTGCAGCTCCCACTACATCACTCTGACCAAGAAGGGTAAAAGAATAGCAAAGAAACAGCACTAACAAAGTTTAGACCCGTAAATTTTGAAGGTCTAGCTACCATATTATTACCCACAAGGGTAAAGGAACAGTACCACTGCTGGATAATTGGAAAGTCCCTGTGTGTCAACCTCTGTGCTTCGTGGCAAGGTAGACTAGCAAACATGCCCAACCTTTACTCACATTCGAGAAAACACTCCCAATAAGATTGCTTGCTCCAAAATCGAAGAGGCACCGTCCTCCGAATCTCGAGAGCCAGACTCCCAACATGACTACTTTCTTAAAAATCGAAGAGAGGGTAAAGGAACAGTACCATTGCTGGATTTTTGGAAAGTCCCTGTGTGTCAACCTCTGTGCTTCGTGGCAAGGTAGACTAGCAAACATGCCCAACCTTTACTCACATTCGAGAAAACACTCCCAACAAGATTGCTTGCTCCAAAATCGAAGAGGCACCGCCCTCCGAATCTCGAGAGCCAGACTCCCAACATGATTACTTTCTCAAAAATCGAAGAGACACTACTCCCCGAATCTTCGAGAGCCAGACCCCCAGCATGATTGCTTTCTCAAAAATCGATGAGGCATCGTTCTCCGAATCAATCGAAGAGGCGCTCGCTTTCTCAAAAGCTGGGCTGCTCAGAGACCACGAGGGCCGATCTCAGAAATCGAAGAGCCACCTACTTTTCTAGCCTTGTCAGCACCTGTCACACGCACACTCAGCTTTGCAGAAATTATGGGCATTCTGTCGAAGACTTCTGGTGAAGTAGAAAGCACATGAATCTTACTGTTCAATCACCCACTTCCCACACGCAACAATAGCTCATGGGTACCACAGATAACTTTGCCAAAGTTCTCTGCCAAAGTTGAGCACGTGAAGCTTGCAGCTCCCACTACATCGCTCTGACCAAGAAAGGTAAAAGAATAGCAAAGAAACAGCACTAACAAAGTTTAGACACATAAATTTTGAAGGTCTAGCTACCATATTATTACCCACAAGGGTAAAGGAACAGTACCACTGCTGGATAATTGGAAAGTCCCTGTGTGTCAACCTCTGTGCTTCGTGGCAAGGTAGACTAGCAAACATGCCCAACCTTTACTCACATTCGAGAAAACACTCCCAACAAGATTGCTTGCTCCAAAATCGAAGAGGCACCGTCCTCCGAATCTCGAGAGCCAGACTCCCAACATGACTACTTTCTCAAAAGCGAAGAGAGGGTAAAGGAACAGTACCATTGCTGGATAATTGGAAAGTCCCTGTATGTCAACCTTTGTGCTTCGTGGCAAGGTAGACTAGCAAACATGCCTAACCTTTACTCACATTCGAGACAACACTCCCAACAGGATTGCTTGCTCCAAAATCGAAGAGGCACCGCCCTCCGAATCTCGAGAGCCAGACTCCCAACATGATTACTTCCTCAAAAATCGAAGAGACACTGCTCTCTGAATCTCGAGAGCCAGACCCCCAGCATGATTGCTTTCTCAAAAATCGAAGAGGCATCGTTTTTCGAATCTCGAGAGCCAGATACCACAGACCACTTTTTCAAAGTGCTCTGACAGAGTTAAAACATGTGAAACTGGCAGCTCCCACTACCGTGCTATGACCAAGCAGGGTAAAGGAATAGCATTACTACTTGTTGTTAGGGAGACTCCTATATATGTCGACCTCCATCCCCAACGGACAGGCAGACCTGCAAAAATGCTCAACCCTTCATCATATCTGAGAGGGCACTCCCAACGAAACCTTTCGAAATATTCAGCTTTCTTTCCCCCCGATAATACCTCTGCAAACAAGCTATACTAGAGCAAGAATATCTCATATCATCAGGGTTAAAAGCAAGAGTATCCCATATCATGCTTTTTCCCTGTCTTTTCCTTTGGCCTTGTTTTTACCTGCAAGACAAGGAGAAAGAGAGCAATCAGTCAGCACTTGGAATCAAGCTTCCAGCCAGGAACTGACTGCCTGGAACCCCTTACCTGATTACTTACTTGGCATTGCTCTCGAGTACTCATCTTCAACATCTTATGTTTCCAGGGAAGATTCCGCATCTGCTTGAGGAACAGATAGGGCAAGTGCGAAGGATACAAGGAAGCATGTGGAGACAAGCGTAACAGCACACGTGCTGATACATCCATTACTCTGTCAAAAGCAAAAGTATCCCATATCAGCAGGGTGGAACGTACTCTAGATTTGATGGACTTGTTTTGACCCTCAAATTCTTCAGTCGGCCTTATACTCTGGAGGAAACCAGAAAACCCTCCAGCTCAGTTCAAGAATAAGCCTGTGGAAAGTTACTTCTTCAAAAGCAAAATTATCTCATATCATCTCTTCTCATTTTTCTTCTCTTTATCCTTCATGCTGCTGCAAGATGGGGAGAAGGTGAACAATCAGTCGGAGCTCTGATTGCTTACCTTGTCTGTCACCTCTTTCAGCAGACCCCCTAGCTCGGCGACTTGGGGGACTCCTACTACATGGTTTGTATCGCGCTTGACCAAGCCTGAAACTACAAGTAAGCTTCAAGTGAAATTGATACATTACCTTGTGCATCTCCACCAGTTGAAGATACCACCCCTGGATGGAGGAAGAGTACTTCCAGAGAAGATGCCACATCTACCTATGAGACAGATAAGGCAAGTCAAGACGACACCACACTCCGATACTTAGAAGTTTCGTGATTACGAGATCATTCTCCCACAATATTTCCTAATGTCATTTGTACTAAATCATTCACTTGTACTCACTAAAGGAGAGCTTGAACCTATGTACTTGTGTAAACCCTTCACAATTAATGAGAACTCTTCTATTCCGTGGACGTAGCCAATCTGGGTGAACCACGTACATCTTGTGTTTGCTTTCCTATCTCTATCCATTTATATACTTATCCACACTAATGATCGGAGCAATCTAGCGAAGATCACAAAAAGCGACCGTTTTCGCTACCTAGGATCTATCTTGCAAGAGAACGGAGAATTAGATGGAGATCTCAACCATGGAATACGAGCTGGATGGATGAAGTGTAAGAGTGCATCCGGCGTGTTGTGTGACCGTCGTAGGCCACTGAAGCTCAAGGGAAAATTTTATAGGACGGCAATAAGGCCAGCAATGTTGTATGGCACAGAATGTTGGGCGGTGAAGCATCAACACGTACACAAAATGGGTGTAGCGGAGATGAGGATGCTTCGTGGGATGTGTGGGCACACGAGAAAGGATAAGATTGGGAATGAGGATATCCGAGGTAAAGTAGGAATAGCCGAAATTGTAGGAAAGATGAGAGAAAATCGGCTCCGGTGATTTGGACATGTGCAAAGAAGGCCGACTGACGCTCCGGTTCGAAGATATGACTACGGGACAGAGGTTCAGGGCAGAAGGGGTAGAGGAAGACCTAGGAAAACTTTGGAAGAGACTCTAAGAAAAGACTTAGAGTACTTGGATCTAACGGAGGACATGACACAAAACCGAGCGCAATGGCGTTCTAGGATTCATATAGCCGACCCCACTTAGTGGGAAAAGGCTTTGTTGTTGTTGTTGTCTAAAAAATAATCATGCGTATGCAATGTAACTCATACCTCTTCCTGTTGATAATAGAATATCAAAATCATCTGGTTCTGAAGGCGAAGGTGCTGATTGATGCATTGATATCCAATTTGAACCCCTCCACATCAATATCTGTTCATCATCAAAAGAAAGTAGCACGCACGGAACCAATTCCTGTAAACAAGTGGAGATTAAGAGGGTTAGAAAACTGGGATAATGTTAGACAATAATTAGGTAACTCTTTGCAGTATATAAATACCATCAAGCAATTTTTCAAAATGCTATCTGGCACTTATACAAAGCAATTCCCATCCATAGAAATAAGTAACTCCGAAAGGTTTTGAAACCAAGGAACAAAATATAACTACAGAAAAAGGCCAATGCTTATGTACAACCTTGAAAAGGTTATCATTTCTTACATGCCTTTATACAGGAACACGCTAAATGACACTGGATGAAAAGGTATAGAAAAAGAAGCAGCGTACAAACCTTAAGCTTAGCACCTAGCTTTTTGTAGTCACTTGCATGCATCCCTGTACAGTCAATCTTTACTAAAGGACTTCCTTCAAAAGCATGCCTAACATCTCTCACCAAGGTAATGTATACTCCATTTTTGGCTGCAATTTGGAATAAACATCCAAGTTATAAAAATCAAGTGTTCATTGTTCATCAACTAATCTTAATCCTAAGACAAAGTGACAGTTAATCATCAAACTTAATAGCTGCAAACCATGATTTAGATTTTTAGCCGCTTGCCACCAGTGAAAAAGATAAGCTAATTCACACCATCTGATACAGATCAAGGGTGCAAAACTTCAAAGTTAAAAGAATACAAAAACCACTGGCATAGAAGAATAAAGTTTGCACCGCTTCAGAATAGCAAACCATAAATAAACTATGTCATGATATTTAAAAAGCCTTGCTTCACAGCTTCTGGCTCAAGTTACTTGGAACAAGATAAAAACAGCAGACTAAAGTCAGCACCACAACCTTATATGAAATGAGCAGTACAATTCGTAGGGACCTGTACCTAATTTACATATTGGCAAAAGCCTTTTCCCTTTCTTCCGAAACATGTCCGCTTCATCTTTTGTCAATCCTTCTGGAGCCTCTTGGATAAGTTTTGGGTAGACTGGAGCAGCTGGTTTCCACAGCATCAGTGGGTATTGGGGGCGATTTGTATAGCTATAGTTTCTCCCACGGAAAAGATAAACCACACCGCCAACTCGATGTATGATTTTCCCGCCAGTTCTTTCCTGGAACCATAAACAAAATCTCAGTTTTATGATTCTAGTTTCTCCAAAGTCCCATCACCAGCTTCAACTGCATTGTTGAAATTCCACATGTATACGCAACAATGTAAGGAAAAACAGAGCAATCACAGTCATATATGATTCCAAATACCGAAAATAATGACCCAATACCTCAATATGATGGCAGACATTATCCATATCCACAGTTGGAACCCCCTTGCATTTCACTTTACAGACCGGCCGCCGCTTCCAATGCGAATGTATCAAGTCCAACATGTTATGAGTCAAACCATCTCTTCCTAAACCAATAAAAACAATCTATTTATTCAAAATTCATCATGAGTCAACCCTTCTCTTCCTAAACCAATAAAAACAATCCATTCATTCAAAATTCAATTCGAAACCGAATAATGAACAAATGAAAAACAGCAAAACAGCGAACTGACCGAGATTAACTTGGCGATTATCGGATAATTGGGGCTTGATAAGCATTTTGATCTCCCACTTCTTCAATGGATCACCCAAAATCTCCTCCCTCGATTTTTGCTGCTTGGGGTACTTTCCCAGCTCAATTGGCCTCGCCATTTCCTTCACTCCACCGGTTCCAGCCACCACCGGACCCACCGAGTCCCAGAGCGGAACCTTCCTCTTCATCTTCTTCTCCTTGGCGCTCTTCAACGGAGCTTTGCCGGTCCAGGGCCTCGGCATTGTGGGCGGGGCGAAGGGCAGGAACGCCGGTTCGCGAATTGCCAAAGGCTTGACCTTTGGGGTTTCGGAGTAGCTGTATTGGAACTCAAACGGCGCGCCGGGGAGTTGGTACGACACCCCGTTTTCTCCTATGACAACCGCGCGGTCGCCGTCGGCGGGGATGACGCCCTCTCGGACGGGCTTGTAATATTTGGTACGGCGGTGGAGGGTTTTGAGGGCGGGGTTGGCGGGAGGGGCATTTTGGGACTTTTTGAGGGGAGGTGGGTATTTGGGGATTGGGATTGGCGGGGAAATGGACGTGGCGGCGGCGGCGGAGTTTTGGTCGTTTGAGGGCGGGGTTGAAGGGAGGGAGGAGAAGAGGTTGAAGCCCGGTAGCGACGCTACGATCGCCATGGATCCTCCCAATTGGACAAGTCCAGGAATTCAAATTCTTTTCTTTTTATTTCGCGTGGGCATGAAAATTGGGAAATAAAGAGGAAAGATTGGATAAGGCTTTCATGGGGTTTTCTGGTTTTTCCGTTGATTTTGCCTCAACCACGATTACTGATAAGACAGACCCCGGTGATATTTTGAGTGGGGGATTTTTAATTTTTGTACGACATCTCCTTATGCGTCGTTTCATATGCGACCACATCAACTCTCATGCGCCTGCACCACACCAAATAATTAGCACGCGCGTTGCCCCAAAACCCTAGCTGGCGTGCAGATGCTATATAAACCTAATCCCTTCCATTTTCCCACTCCCAAATCTCCCACCGTCTGCGGCCGCAACCATGCAGATCTTCGTGAAAACCCTAACGGGTAAGACCATAACCCTAGAGGTCGAGTCCTCTGACACCATCGACAATGTCAAGGCCAAGATCCAAGACAAGGAGGGCATCCCCCCGGACCAGCAGCGCCTCATCTTCGCCGGCAAGCAGCTCGAGGACGGCCGAACCCTCGCCGACTACAACATCCAGAAGGAGTCCACCCTCCACCTGGTGCTCCGCCTCCGCGGTGGCGCCAAGAAGAGGAAGAAGAAGACCTACACCAAGCCCAAGAAGATCAAGCACAAGCACAAGAAGGTGAAGCTCGCAGTGCTCCAGTTCTACAAGGTGGATGATTCCGGCAAGGTCCAGAGGCTGCGGAAGGAGTGCCCCAATGCCGAGTGCGGCGCTGGAACTTTCATGGCGAACCACTTCGACAGGCACTACTGCGGCAAGTGCGGATTGACCTATGTTTACCAGAAGGCTGGCGGTGATTAGAGTAATTTAGAATTTTTAATTTCGAATTATATCGCCATGGATTTGAAATTTCGATGCTTTATGGTGCTTTGGGATTTTAATTTCTTGCTTGAAGAACCCATGAGACTTTAGGCGTTTTCGTTGTTTCTATTGCATATCCCAGATGGAATGATTACCCTAATTTTGTTATCAATCGTTTGTTTGCTGATTGTTAATTTTGATATGATGTTGGATTTTGTATTGGGAAGTTTAATCAGATGCGTTTCAAACAAAAGTGGTGGAAAGTTGAGGTTAATTTCTGATTTGATTGATGTGCTGATTAAGCATGGTAATTTGGTTTTGTCGTGCTTCGTTTTGATTGTTTTGATTGATTTGGTTATGAAGCTGGGTTGGTGTGCTTCATTTGATTCAATTGGTAAACGAGCTGAGTTAGATCGATTTGCATATGGTTATGGTGTATCATCGGCTAAGTCTGTTTAAGTTGGTCTAACAATTTAGCTTTGGGGTCTAATGGTTTGGGTTGTTCGATTCAAATACACGGTTGGTGTTTGTAACCTAGTTATTGGTGGATCGTTGCGGGCATGGCCTGAATTGTTTTGTTGTTTGTTGTATAAATGGTTGGTTTGATAGTAGTTGTCGTTGTCTTTTTATTCCCTCTTGTGAGGTTACTGCTGATCGTCTTTTACAAGATTGGCGTGCTCACATTGAGTGTGCAACACTATGCATTGGCCATGCATTGGCCATTTGAGTCTGCAACACTGCTGCATTTCGACTTTCTTTATTGCCATTGAACCAAATTTATAGTGGCTATTTGAGTGTGCAACAGTGCAACAGCCCGAAGGACCGGTTTGGGGCCTTCGGGCTCTGAAAGAGTTATCCACCCTGGGTTTATGTGTGGGCCTTGGATCCAGAACCCAATATTTATTCGACCTGCAGTCACGCCCGGGTATGGCCTTGGTCGTTGTCCGATCTCTTGTCCTGTCAAACCGGCCCTTTCGAAATACTATCGATTACATTGTTTTTTATAGGCTTTTATAGGCTTTTACTCCAAATGATTCCTAATGTATTGTAAACGCCTTGGTTTAGTTCATCACATTCAAAATCCGAAGTGTCATCCCTCGTTTTGTACTCCGAACTTTCATGTTGTTTGATAGAACTTTTGACAGAAATGCGGCCAAGACTGGTGAAGTTTTGGCATTTGAAGCCATTCTAATGCCTGTTTAAGACCATCAACGGCTCTAGGAATGTCAAACTAATTTTACATATATTGATGTTGCAGACTGCAATCAATCATGACGGTATTACCTTGTAACCAATCGGCCATTCACGCTATCTAACCTTTCAATCGACCCCTTCCATTCCTCTCCTGCAACAGTATATAATCTCGTCCCCTTATACTCGATTCCAACTACGTACACCGTTTGTTTTCAGGTGATCCACGCCAGACGGAACAAGGGATTTGGAACCATATACTAGTAGTAGTAGCTGAAATGAAACGCAGTCTACTTTTTTGGCATCAATGGTGGAATTTAGTTTCGCTTTTATTCCGGGAAGAAAGCAACTCCTATTTCGGCCAAGCGGAAAACTGTTTCCCTTCTGATGCCTAAAAACAAGAGGCATCAGAAAAGGAGAAGAGAATACTTCTTCGAATTCATCCATCCCTGAATTCGTTTTCTTAAAGGTGATGAGAATCTATTCCTCTCCAACCACTATACAGATCGCATTCCCGGCACATTGAAAAATCTTTCCTCAACCACAACCCAACTCACCCCCACTCGCCCCCACTATATCACCACCCTTTACCCAACCTCATGCTCTCACTAACATAAAAATATATTCAACTTTCAAAGAAAAGAATCAAATAACATTGTTATAAGAATGATACGACATATTGGAAGGAGTTTAATTTTAGGAAAACTAATGAAAATGGCTTGAAAACTTTGAGTTTTAATGATAGGGACAAAATAAAAGGTAAAGTGAATAGTATCATGATTGACTTTTTAGTGTAAAAATATGGTTTTTCGTTAAAGTCAACAGTACCAGAAGCTTTTCATTAAAACTCCCTTTAATTTTTTGTTCAATATCTTTAACTTTAAAATGTGAAGAATACCCCTTCGAGAGGGTCATATACAATGCATATGCAATTTTTCGGATGACATCAAATAACCAATATGTGACATCTCTCTTAAATTTTTCGTTAAAGGTCGTACCCAATGCACAAGACTCCCGCTTTACGCAGAGTCTGGGAGAGGTGAACTTATGCCTATAATTTAATTTTGTCAAATCAACGAAAAATCTCTCTTAAATTTTTCGTTGATTTGACAAAATTAAATTATGGGCATAAGTTCAGATGTCATCCAAGATTGCATATTTTGTTAGGCAGCTGTATCAAACCAACACAAAAATCAATATCTATTGATCAGCATGTATGTTCAAAGCCAGTCCCGAATCATCAAAGCATCATGACCATTGACATCTTACCGTGAGAGTCATCACTCCTCACACATCAGCAGTCAAGATTTCTGCTGACTCGGGCAAAAAATTGTTACTTCAACATAATTACTCGCTGAGTTCCAAAGCTAGTCACACTCTTGGAGTAAACTAGGTCATGTGATAATTTATGAGAAAATAACCTTCCTGGGTATGTTTAGAACAGGCTGTTGTCGCTATAACTGTTGCCAGTACTTGATCAAACAGGTACTTGCATGGCCTTACTGTAAAACATATTGGGCCCTTGAAGAAGAAGAAGAAGAAGAAGAAGAAGAAGAAGACAAAGGTTTCTGTGAAAACAAGCTTTCTTTTGACTACTGAATGACCCACTCCAGAGATAGGGTTCCGAATTTCCAATTCATCTTCCTCTTTAGGGTAGGTGCTCTCGGGAATGAAAGTTTCACTGCAGCTTTGTACAAGTCTTTGCTGCCCAATATGTTGTGTATGGAGGGAAGTACCCATCGGTAATTGTAAAAAGTAAAGCCATTCATGAACTATGGCAAATACAAGTTTCTTCCTATTTATCATTATATATGCTCTACGGATAATGGGAAAAGGTAGGAATTAGTAGCACTTGTGCATGTAGGCTGATTCTTTATTTTTTTTCTTTTTCTTTTTGAGAGTTATAAAGCAGAATTAGCTACAATCAACTTACGCACATGTGCGCGACTGATCCTAACACTTCTCTACTGATACTACTGAGAACCAAAAAATACAATAAAATACGAGTCTCTTTGCACAAATGATATGCATTAAACATGGATCAACAACTTTTTTATGCATGCAAATGATAAAAGCTAAAGAGTTTTGGTCCAGAAGGAAAAAAGACATGAATTTTAAAATGCTCTCTTCCTACACAATGCACACATAATGATAGCTAGAAACCCATTTCTTAACAAAACTATAGATGATTAGGCTCTAACCAACAAGTAACGAAAAACAAAAATAGAGATTAGACATGAAAGACTTCACTCTAGGGACAACCAAAACATGAATATTTATAAGAGATATGGAATTAGATCTCGATGTTTCTTGATTCCTAGCAAACAATCACAACTTAGTTACCTCTGCTTAATACCAAAACTAAAAATAAAACTCCTAATTAGTTCAAGAGGAATTCAAAATTCTTACTGTAAATGTTAGTACTGACTGTCCCTAGGGTTAGGAAAAATATTGACAATGAGGAATTAACAATGACCTGACTGGCACTCATTTTTGCGCGACAGCAAATATACATGCACATTTGAGTTTTCAATTTTCAATCTGTGGGGATGTGGGGACCTTTGATCTTGAACTCTCACTTACATCCACATGGGGGAGAGTTAATTACCACATAGTGGATCAATGTCAATTAGTTAAAACGGTAACTGGTGCAGTAGATATAGGTCATTTATGAACCAAAACTGGGCAGCACAAAAGGCAAAGGAGAGAGTCGAGAGACCTTCCTGTATCAATTGGATCTTGCTCTTCTTTCAGGAAAAGACAAATTCTAAGATGCCACTTTTCCTTCTCCATGCATGCTTCTAGAAACATCCACTTTATTACTTGTGGTAAAACTTGCTGCACTTTCACTTTCACTTTCACGTGGGAGAAAAGAGAGTCAATTTATGGAGAAAACAACGCATGAAACTAAAGGAGCTTCTATAACCCTAGCTAGCTAGTCACTTTACTCACCTGCCGTTCGATTGAAGAAATTTTTCTTTGTGATCGGAGTACATCATGTGTTTTGATATAAGTAGTGGGAAATTTTACTTTTTAAGTTATTAACTTTTTAACATGCATATCTCACCATTTGTATAGTAACACGTGGTGTACCACCCGTGTAACGGTCGCACTAAAAAATCTCATTGGATTGAAGTTTTACATCAGAAATAGATATGGCTGCGAAGATGTTGCCATTTTCACCATTTTAGGGTTTAGGGGTGTGCCTGTAATTTGGCTATGGAGTGATAAAGAACCCTAGACTTCAAACATTCTGAAGTGCTTCAACATTTATTTACTCACCATCCCCACTTCACGTTGATATAGCAGTGAAACCTAGCACACGTCTTTTTCCTTAAAACAATATGGATCAAATCACATAAAAGTACTTATGCATATTGACCATGACTAAGTAATAATCATCAATGAAAGTTAGTGATTTAGTAATTCATAATGATTTTTTTATTTATGATGATTGTCCTCCAGCTTCTATATAAATCCTCCCGTTTTATAACCAGACACTTACTTGTTCACCTCCTCTCTCTCTCTCTCTCTCTCTCTCTCTCTAGAAAACACACAAACATGTCAACACTGAATCATCTCTACGATCTTCCAGACCAGATTTGCTATGTCCAGTGTGGCTTCTGCACTACCATACTCCTGGTTACTCAATATTTGTCCTAACTTTTTTACTAGTAGATTGAGAAAATTTTGATAAAGCTAGCATGACTGAATTAATTCTTGGGTTCTGATCTGTTTCTTACTCTTTCCTTTTATTTTGGCAAGTTTGACCGATTGGTTTTATGTAAAAACGTAGGTGAGCGTCCCATGCAGCAGCTTGTCTATGTTGGCCGTCACTGTCCGATGTGGTCACTGCAGTTGCCTCCTATCAGTGAACATGATGAAGGCCTCCTTTGTTCCCCTTCATCTCTTAGCTTCACTTACCCAAGATGAGGTACATATAACCCTATATATGTACGAGTAATTTTTTTATATATAAATCCCATCTGGATCTTTACATTTCATAGGGTTTTTAGGTCTTAATCAATATGATAGTGTCTCTGTGAAATTTTTAATCTCTTTGTAGCAAAAAGAAGAACTTTGCTTGGAGGAAATGGTGGAGAAGCAAAACTTCTTGGACATGCGCAGCCCATCAATGGTGATTTCCAATTCTGACAATGAAGATGAGGATATAAGCTCCATGAATCCCATTGTTAACAAACGTATGTTTATAATCCATATATAATTTGGTTTATGTTTATAATCCATACATAATTTGGTGCAATGCATCAACTTTATCTTAAATACTATTATCAATCCGTATGTAGCCCCGGAGAAGAGACAACGAGCTCCATCGGCTTACAACCGATTTATCAAGTAAGATTATTCACTTTACATAAGATGTGATTGTGATTCAATGAGAAGTTTTAAAATTTTTATACAACTTTCATCTGTTAAACAGGGAAGAAATCAGGAGGCTTAAGGCTGAGAATCCAAGCATGACTCACAAGGAAGCTTTCAGTACAGCTGCAAAAAATGTAAGGTCTTTTATAGCCAAGATCAGTAATGAAATTTAATTATAGTACTATTAACTTTGTGATTTTGCATGATTATGTGCAGTGGGCACAGTTCCCTCCAATTCAGTACAAAGAAGATGGTCCAGATGGAGAGAGTTGCACCTGCAGCGAGCTGAGGGAGGAAAATGTGGCATGGGAATCTGATATGCCTGAGGTAAACTAAAGACCCTAAGTTCCCAACTTTGATCATCAGATTAATTTCAACTCCACCTAACAAAACATGAAAGCCAAAAGGGTAATCAATTAAGTAAACCCTAATTGACTATTGTTTCCAGATCTTAGTTATGCAGCATGCGTGATTAAAATATTGATGCATGTAAACCCTAATTGAATTTTGTTTATAGGTTACTAAACCCTGACTAAATTTTTAATGTAATCATTTCTAATATAATTAATCTTGCTAATGATCAGAATATATAGCAATTATCCAGGGCCGGGGGCTGCAGGAAGGCTAATAGTAATATTGAATATCCCAAAGCTTGTCACAATCCTTGTGTGTGTGTGTGTATGTAATAATTAATTTATGCCACTCATGTATTTATGCATAACTTTCTGTTGTGAAAATTGCAGGCAGTCCAAGATGGCAATGGTTTCCGCGAGAGAAAGGCCCCAAGGCATTCCATATGGGCAAGGACACCCTTCGAGTGAATGAAGACTTGACCTAAACTTCTATAACAAGAAAGCTGTTTGATTTTAAGGCCCACGATTTAGGGTTCAAGTCATTTGCTATTTTAAGAGTAGATTCTCTAGGGAATGTGGTTTTCGTTTCAGATATTGAACAAAAGTCTTCACCGACTGCAGAAAGAAGTAGTACTCGATCGATTTGCTTTAGATGAGCTTGCTGATTGTGATGGAATTAATATATTTGATATGGTTCAGTTAAACAAACTCAATGTTTTCTAGTTCAATTCAGTTTCCAAGTAAATCAAATTTCTCTATGGTTATGGACTGCATGCAAATTCCATATGGTTGTGACAGCTACATTTCCTCAATAAGATGTGCCAGAAACTTGGTTACAGGCTAGCTGGGACTGTTATTATAAGAGACAATTAATGACACATTTCAAAACTAGGATGTGTTTGAGTAGTTTGTCATGCATCGTTTGTTTAATTATCTTGCCCATGTTTTTCAATAATTATTGTGAATGATGCATGGATACATGATGTTTGGTCATGTTCACATGAAACAGATAAAATTTTCATAAATGGTTCTCTCGGCCAAGGGAGTCTCCTTGATTTACCTACCTCCAATAAACTCTCTGCTTGCTTTGAATGACTACTTCAAATTCAGGCAACGGAAATAGATCGGATGAATCATAGTAAAATCTATCTTTAAAACAAAGTCGTAATTTAAACCATTCAAAAGTGCCCCAGCCCTTGTGGGAAACTAGTTAAAACCTATATTTGTGGCACACAAAGTCATGAGTAGCAAAAATATTTGATACTTGACTGGGATTTTATCCATTTTCCCAAATCATCGAACCTTATTTTCAGCTATAATTACAAACTAGGATATTCAAAATGATGGCTAGCTAGTTTTGAGTTGTAATTAATTAGTTTAACTTCCTCACACTTATATATGTTTCAGAACAACCACATTCACTTCCAGTGCTGTTTCCTTCTTCCAAATCTTGGCCCCCTTTGAATACAACTGCCTGAAAAATAGAAAATGCAGCAACCTCATATAATTAAGTTTGCTATAATTTTAAAAATCTAATTAATTATTCTTAGGCCCCATTGCTGTATGAGTATGTATCCTTATATACATACATACATACATATATGAATAAATCTTCCCGATTGAATGTTACACAGTTACAATGATGCATGTGTGTGTGTATTGGTGTGGTTGGGGTTAGATATACATATATCTAATTTTGTGGAGTAATTTATGAGCGTATTGAATGCAAATAATTCTGAAAAAACAAGAATAGTAAAGATGAGCTGGGTTCTTACCCATTAAAGGTCTGGGAGAAATAGAGTGGAAGTATGCTTGGAAGAAGTGCCTATTCTCCTTTTGTAGCTCTCTCCATACTGCAACCATATATATATGCTTTCAGCACTCACACATACACGATTAAACCAACTAACTAGCCACACACACACATATATATACGTATTATTACACTTGAAAATTGAGAAAATCTCGAGAGACAGACCTGTAAGCGTAACGAGGGGCCTAATGCGTGCATGCTCTGCTAGTACCTTTATGCATTGGTCACGATTCATGTGAAGTAGCAAGCATCTCTCAATAAGATGTTGAACCTGTTTTTTATATGTATCCGTATCAGTACTACAATTTCATGCAAAATAAGACTAGAAACTATTGCCATGTATATAGTGCGATCGATATGTGTGTGCTCGGACACAGAGAGACAGACAGAGACAGACAGAGAGTACCATTCTAATGTAGCTTTGAGGGTGGCAATGCAGACATGGACCAAAGTGATGACTGTGATGCATTTCTCCTGAGTCTCGATGAGTCTAGGGTTTGGACAAAAACAAAAGGCATGAACAGCTAAAAGAAGAATAGAACAGAAGAGAGAGAGAGAGAGAGAACAAATAAAAGCAAAAAAAAGTGCATGGAAGAAAAGATATTATTTAGGGGGGTTATATATAACAAAAGACGACCTAAAATACTAGGGAAATGTTGTTATCCACAGATATCCAAGCGAAGGGCCAAAATAGCACTAGAAATCCAAACGATAGATTCACCTCATCTCCAAAGACTTAAAAAGATAAGAGAAGACATATATTTGTGTTTATGATGAGATGACAAATGCGTGGCTAAGCCTCTAGCCACTTCACTTGATGATTGATGACTTGAACCAATCAGCCAAAGGCCCTAGTTAGCTATCTAGGACCAATCCCACCCATTAACTTGCTACCTATTTTCCGGTCCTACATTCTACTTGCAAGTTGCCATGAGTAAATATTGTGTTTATTGTGTTATGTATATATGCTAGGCCTCTTGATGCAGTATCGTGTGATACATTAATTAATATAGATGCTATCTGATATATAATACAAATCTCTATTGTGATACAAATGATATTAAAAGGAGAAAATTGAACTCAGAACTTTGGATCCAAGTAGATTCTCTATTTTGTATATTCATTACTTTTTTAGACTAAGTATATGTATATATACAGTTTTTTCATTTTCATCTCATAGTGTATTAAAACATAACGGCTTTCCCAAAATTCAGTTTTTTCAATTTTGAATACTTTTTAGACAAATGTACAATTTTTTCTTTCTCATTTCTTAGAATTTTAACATTTTAACCACAAATTGTTTGCAGTCCAATCCCTTATTTTATTTTAATGGGAATCTAATTTGCTTGCCTATAAACCATGAACTTCGTCCAGCCCTTGTCAAACTATACATTGTCATTGTGAGAAAATGGTTGTGTTTTTATTTTTGTTATTGTGGCGCATGATCTCAATTGTTCTAAAATTCACACCTTTAAAGTTCAAATTCATCAAAATAAGATAAAAAGGTGATCCTTCACTCTGAAAATGGGATGGATGGGACTATATCAAAGTATGGTACTCTCCTTATTTTTAATTTTTTAATGGGTGCGTTTTTTGGGCCAATATTATTCTAGATTGATATGAAGTTTATGTGCCTCAATACTTTGGTCTCAGCCTCATTCTCCCCACATCACAATAAAAACATGTCAATGAAAGAATAGATACTATGATCAATCACCACGGGATAGTCCAATTGAGGACAAATAAGCTCGTATTCTACACGGTATGTTTTGGGTTCAATTTATAGTATTGGTAAATCATACGATTGTGGCCAGAACGAGATTGAAATACCTCTGTGTCCATCCAAAATGATAGACTAACGTGATAAAACCACCAGCTAATACTCTTTTTAAAGAAAAAGAAAGAAAGAAAGAATGGAGATGATGAACAAGTCAATCCATTTACACAAAGCCAAATTGCCCCCAACTTAGCAGAAAAGTCAATTGACCATACCCTTAGTTCATCGCATATGGTCAGTTCCACCATCTTCATGGCCTAATCGAGTGTGATTACTTATCATTATTTAATTGATTATCTTGCACACCATACCATTACCACCATCATCGAGTAATCATTCTATTGACAACTGTAGCCTTTGTATATAACCACGTTTATTGAAGAAAAAGGTAGCGCAACCACCTGATGGCCTTGTTAGTTGCAAACAAATGGAACTTTTTCCCCTAAAGTTAGGAGAGGTTCCTTCTAGTCCAACTTTAATTAGCCAACCATTCCAAAAGAAAAAGGATTACAACACAATGCATTACTGATAACTTATATTTTGGAGGATTTGTTCAAGTTTTAAAAATCAAATCTATTAAATGTTATTACTTGCTTGTGATTTTGTTCAAGGTTCTAAAAAGCTCTAGATTCTAGTCGGCGGTGAATAAGGGTTTAGGGCCTAGGGCCTAAGCGGTTTTTTTTTTATCTTAATCAAATTCATTATATAACAATAAAAATATATAAATACGTGACTACTTATACAATTATACTTAAAAATAAATAAATATATATATATATATATACATAATTGTATTTGAAAACAGAAATGCAAGGGATATATAAATTATAAGTACTCAATTGATTGAATACATAAAATGAAATATATATATATATATATATATATAAGGGTTTAGGGCTAAACCCTATATATATTCAAAGTTATTTTACAACAAAGAAAGTCCATAATTATTTTACAATAAATTATCTCCAAACCCTCCTAAAAATAAAAAGTAAAAAAGAATTGGACTGCCTAGGACGGACTAGAGCCACCTAAACCGCTTAGTGGCCGCCTAATTTCCACCTAGAGGCTTCACAGATTTCTTAGGCGCCTGGGTCCTAATCGGGGGCTCCCGACCTTCGCCTAACTCCTAGGCCGCTTTTTCGAACAGTGATTTCCGTATTCATATCGAAAAATGATTGATAACTTAGTAATTTGTTATTTACACTTTAAAGTAGCCTTCAAACGTTTTCTAGTGAAAAAATAAATAAAAGAGGAAGCGAGAGAGAAGCTTAAGATGACCATTCTAAAGTGCTATGACAAGTCATAGTTTATAAGGTTAAGAGAGCGACAATTTTTTCAATTCACGAATTTTGCTTTCAAATTAAGCGTAACAAGTGTAATTCACTTTAAAGAAAATATATATCATGTAGACAAAACTACATGATAAAGGAGTGCACAATACACACGGTACTTGGTTGTAGGTGTCAATTCCTTCTGACCCAGTGACACCTTCGTCCCTTCTAAGGACAATAACAGAGAATGAGTTGGAGAAATTCACTTCCATATTGTAAGAAACTGTCCTGTGTGATTAAGAGCAGTTCAAACAGTGCTCTTTAACCTTCCAAACTTCCAAGTAATAGGGATCAAAGTGACCCGATTCCAGACCCAACGCCAAGAAAACATGTACTCAGTCATTGTTAGTTGATTTCTCCACGAGGTTTGAAGGAAGTTGGGATTTCACCGTAAGTCAATTGGCAATATAAAAAATAATCTAACTCCTTATAAGCTCATGCAATGTTTGGTAAACTTCCAAATTCTTCACATCCTTAAAAGTTTTAGTCAATTGAATTCTTACCATATATGTCATACGTTGCAGATGATATGTTTTCATACATGCATTTACACTAAAACATGATTCTCAATAATAAATTGATAAGACTTTTAATTTGGATAGTATTTACATTACCTGCATCTAGAAAGTAGAAACCTTTTTTAATTGGTTCATAAATTCATATATATGATGGGATGATCTATATAAATGCATGTTTTACTTCCCCTGCTTTCCTTACATTTACAAGAAAGAAACTCATATTAAAACACATCCCAAGGACCCCAAATCAAGTTCAGATCAACAGGAAAAAAGAGACGAGAAAAAAATCACGTCAAAAATACGTAATTCTTTTAGTTCTTCCACAAATCTACCTTTTGATACAAAACCTCATCGTAGATATCACTCGACAATATTTATATACAAAAACGATATTATTTTATGCAAAGTCTGAGTGTGATGTGGAGTGTGGGGAGGTAATCAGATCAGATCAGATGATGAATGAAACCCACCGACCCCTCTATTATTATTCTGTTTTCGAAGAAAAATCAAAGAGCCAAAAAATAAAAGCCTCAGAAAATGCGTAATGGGAAATGCAGGCCGAAGGCTCCTTTCAGTGCAACGACGTGTTGTTGAAAGGCATGCATGTGAGGCAGGGAAGCAGCTCGATCCATCCACACTCACACGGCTTTTAAATTTTGAATTTTTGGCGATACGCACTATGATTTGTACATATGTGCGGACAGTTTCTTTGTACTGCTAACTATGCTTCTTCACGTTATTCAAACAACAAGGAAAGAGAGAAAGGAGAAGATTTCAGAGATTGCATGCCTGCCAGCCGATTGCTTGCTGCCAAATTATTTTTTACTTTTGATCCAAGCAACAACAAAGCAAGCCACTTTTCTATGTGCTTTGGGTCTGCTCACCACCTCATCTTCTTTAATAATATACATACTTTCTAGATTAGGAGGAGAATATTGTCATTAAGTTAAGTACTAAATGGTCAAATTATAAAAGGTTTACTCTTTATTTTTATGTCTCTTTTAATTCAATTAAAAAACTGCTTTACCATTGTAATTATTTTGGAGTCATACAATCCTCAAATAAAAAACAATGGCCAGACATAGGAATAGGATAGGAGCTTGACCTCGACCAATCCAATGGACCAATCCTGAAAGAAAGCGTCCTAATCAGTAATATTATTATCACTTATCTTCAAAATAATGTATCTTATTGTCACTTAGTACTATGGTATAGTGATATTTCTCTTCACTCGTAAGTGAAATGTCTTAAATTCGAATTTCATAAATGATCGAGTTTGTAATATATGTATTCTCCACACGTTTAATGTAAATGAATATTCTAAATAAATATCGTTACACAATAACCTCATTGTGAATACAATTAGGCATGTGTTTATGTTTTCAGTATTCCTTTTAATTATGCAATTCATTTTTTTCTATGTCCCTTCTCTAGCAGCCGGTTGACCACTGGCTGTGGTTACATTGACATATAACTATATTTTTGGAGGAAGTTTATTTTCTTTTTGGAAAATGCTAGTCAAATCATTTTTAAAACCATAATTTTTAAACAACTTTTAGTGGTTGATGATTGAATTTTATTTTTTAATAATTTAATAAAGAAGAAATTCAATCATCAACCACATAATCATATGGTCTAAAACGATTGTTTTTTTCTTTTGTGTTTCTTTTTCAAATAAAAATACCACTATTTTTTTTATATAATATCATTAATTTCTATAATTGATAAGTATCAACATATTATCAAGAGTGACGTGATCTATATATATTTTTTTTCATTTTAAAGTACTGAAAACAATCTTTACCGAAACAAGAAAATGGAAGAAGTCCATTGTTCTAGAATTTTGTTTCCTCTGAAAGAGCAGACGATGTTTTTACCTCATTAACTTTTTTTTTTTTCATAATTTCAAAAATACTCGTCTCTTGATTATGATGTATACCAAGTATTTGATTTATTCTTTAAAAAGTGTATGTTCAAATGTTCAATGCAAAGAAATTCAAGTTCAACTATTTGTATCATAATTGTAATGGGACAACTGACTTGGTTTTATTTTCGTGTTTGATTATATGATTTGGTTCGGATTTGGTTATATGGCCAATATATAATTGGTATCCATATAATTAAGAAATTGCATTGGACTAGTCTTTATAAACTTGCAAAGGTGTCATCAGATGGCAACCAAAAACCAAAACTTCAACACCACTCAACCTAACGCGTCATCATCAAATTAGCTCGAGCAGATGTGTTTCTCGAATACACTTCAAGTTCGAATCCACCTCTTCATATAAAATTTCTTCTTCTTAGTTCTTTGTGCAAATTATTTCTGAAAATATTTGGGTCTCACGAAGGTTCTATTTTTTTTTTTTTTAAATTAATATATTTTGGTGTGGTTGGTCCGTTATGTCTCTACTCTCTAATCCGTGAATGATGGGGTTTGATGCTGATGATGGCTCCTCGTCTGTCCGCTCACCCGCCAAAATTACCCCCCAACAACAAAACGGGTGCGTGGGGCCCGCTCTCCGGTGGGACCCATCCGATTCAGTCAGCCATGAGCTAGCTAGCTTCCTCAACCCACCCACCCCCCAATTTCCCGCTTTTAATAATTTCAATTAATTTCTGACCGATGGCCCCCTCCCCGCTCTCGTACTAATTCTACCCATACCACACGACATGTCGTCCGTACCCCCAGCATAATAATCCTATAATTTTTTTTTTTGAATGCTTATCATCTTATTTATTACAGGTAAATAATTTTGAATATGATATTTGTGTAGTAGATAATCACAAAATTCAAGCTTAAACTCATTTAGTGGCAATACGTAGAGTGAAGAGTATTATAACGGTTTGTGAGTGTTGAACATTATCATCACTTGAGAGCGGTGAACAAAAATGCATCCTAATGATTCAACTCATTTAATAATTTTGTTGGACGTCCAGATGGAAATGGTGTGTTGTTTTTACCAAATGCCGTTGTTTTTGCTACCAACTAAGCCTTGCACCTTCGTAAATGGTTTTGTCTTTGTTACCAACCAAGCCTTGCACCTTCGTCTCGAAAACGACCTTTTTGGTCCGTTACCATCGAACCCATCGTTACTTCCTATACAATTTGGTAGGTTTTTTAATTATATTTATGACTTGGAATAAACAGCCAACCAGTAAAAGTTGGTAAATAAAAACACATAAAAAGACAACTCTACCCTTATGTTCATAACTTAACTTTGATAACAAGGTTTAATAATTGTGGATATTCATGTCAAATAATCAAATTAATAATTGTCAATAATCATTAAAACAATACAAAAAAAGACAAAACTACCGTGAAAGATAACTTTCTCGCTTTCCCTCATCAAAGATAAATTTTTCATTGTGCCGAGAACGCACACTAAAAAATCTCTCCTCATCAAAGGACTTCTTCTCTCCATGTCAACTATGGCACCTCCCATCGGTAGCATGTTGTTTGTCATCAATTATTTGTGTTTTTAATTTTAATTTGTGTTTGTTTGCATGAATAGATGCATCTCTATGACTTTTCTCAAGAAAAGTAAAAAAAAAAAAAATTATAATATGGTTCCGGTTGTTGCACACGTGTCAATTGCTATTGGTAATTAAGTTTAAGTAAAAAGGAACTATAAATAAATAAGGTAGTAATTCGTGATGGAAAAAAAAACAAACAAGGGGGGCGGTAAAGTGAGTTAGTGCGGGGAACTGCACAGCTGAACAACTTTTTTCTAACGTTTACATTTGGATTTAAGAGATATATGAACTTCTTCGAGAACTTTCTCAATATAAAAAATAAAAAACTTCTTCAAGATAAAACACAAAAATAAAAATAAATATTAGATTTTCTCATTTTATTTTTAATTCTTATCCATAACCATATATGAAAGAGATTAACTTTCTCTATATATGTTTATTACTCTGAAATGAGATAAAAGTCATAAACACTAGCATATGGGCACACACAAAGTGTGTGAATTTTTTTTTTTTTTTTTTTTTTTTGAAATAGAAGGAGAGAGGAAGAAAGTGATAGAGAATGTGGGACTGATTGAGAAGTTTTTTATTTTTTTATTTTTTTATAAATTAGATATATGTTATGATTATATGTAATTGAGGCTTTAAAAAAAACAGCAAAATTTGGTTGTGTGAAATAAAAATTTTGCCCCATATTTTTTATTCATATTCTGTTTTAATTAGAGAGTTAAACTGGTAATTTCATAAGGTTTTGGTTGACAATGAATGTTTTATTAATTAGTAGATATATGAGATAACAAATTGATGAGATCAACTATTCTCGCTAATCAATTTAATTTATGATTTTTAGATAGTAGAATATAAGTCATTAATCGAAATAAATATAAATTTTTAGGTGGTAGAATATAAATTGTGCACGATGCCACGATATGTTGAACATTTTGATACTGACAGAATCACATAGATAAGAGAGACAATTACAACTGAAGCATAAGAGCTTGTTTGAGAGTGTTTTTAAAAGACTAAAATTACTTTTGGTGAAATATTTTTTAAAGCAATTCGCAGTAAAAATTCAAGAAATCATGAAAAAACACTTTAAATGATTCATGCAAGAAATCTCATATTTAGTGCTTTTTCCAAGAAGCACTTAAAAATGATTTTAAAATCCAAAACTAATATCACCAACAACAGTACATTCAGTTATTTAAAAGCACTTTTCTAATGGCAAGTGTGGATGAATAGCAATATGGTATTAACGTATGGGTGTTTTATTTTTGAAATTTTCATGTATAAAATTAATAATTTTTATTCATGTAAATTTGAAAGTAAATGAAAACTGCAAAAATAAAAGGAGAGAGACTGAGAGAGAACGGCAATCCGTTTGCGTAACCACAAGCACAGAGATATGTATGCATGTGTGTAATGCGTGTGATTTGGATTGAATAAATTTTGGGTTTTGGGCACTCTCTCCCACTCTCATCCATCCTCCTTCCATTTCTTCATAATATTTTGATCCTCCATCTTCTTCCAAACCACAATAACTCCACTCTTTAATTTATCTGGTTTCGATCTTTCAGATCTTCCTCTCCTTTTTACTCTTCCAAATTTCACTTCTTGATCCTTTTTCTTTCTGGGTTTTGCGTTTCACTCCTTCTGGGCAGCTTCAGCGTCATCTCCCAGAAGATTCCAAACGATCGGTTATCGAAAAAGCAGTGCATTCTTGAGGTATTCATCTTCTTTTTCCTTTTTCCTGTTAAATTCTGGAACTTTTGTGATGGTTTTATTTTTTTTAATAAATTTTTTTTGGGTGGTTTTCGGTCTGATTGGAGTTGGCATGTGACTGCAGGATCTGGGCAAGCACCGATTTTGTTTGAGACTGAATCAAAGAGGATTTGGATATTGAGGTAACTTGTTCTATCTGTGATGCTGCTGCACTTTCTTTTGGTGGGTTATTGATTTTTTTGTGGATGTTAGGTAATGTTTTGTTGGAAAGGAATAATCTTTTCAGTAGGAGATTAGATTGGCATTGAATTCTTTTTGTAAACGATCTAAAAGATTGCATTTTTTTCCTTGTTTAGATTGGTATCTTATTGACTTTCCATATTTTCAGGATTTTCGTAACCTCTTAACTTAGATAGGAGTTTTCCAATTTTTTTTCTCTGTTGAAATTATAGCACCCTCTGGTATATCAAATCTCATCTCTTTTGTAGCACATTCAGTTTATTGATTTATCTACCGAGCTTTGTTTTGTGTCTTTCGTTTCTGGAATCATCGATATGCTCTGAGTTTATCGCATGTGTGTATGTTGTCTATCTATGATTGCAGTTGTGTTGGTAGATGTTATCGATTTATAGGAAGTGCGATTACTTTTATTGGCTGCTTTTGTTTTTTCCCTTCGGGTCAGGTCTTGAGTAATGTTAAGTTTTCCTTGTTTCCAACGCTACTGACAGGAGATGACCAGATTGACTTCATTTTTTCCTGCAGTATATCAATCATGGTTTGAAGTTACAGAGTTTAGATTTACAGCTGCATTAAAATATTGAGACTTTTGCATTGTGATGCATTCAGCATTTTGTTTTTATCTTCATTGTTTTTGGATTTGTAGATGCAACTGATGTAGAGACTTATGTTGCGAATGCTTCTGCATATATTATATAACGTGCATTGACATGCATTCTCTCAAGTTTTTATGCAATAAACAAAGTGAAGAGCCCTAGCTCCTTTCCATTTTAGCTGTAGATTGAACTCGATACCTAGTTTAACACCATCAAACTCGTTATAGCTTGAGCCAATTCAGGGTCAACAGGACGGCGTATTAAGATAGACTTAATATCTTTAGATGTGAGCTGAATGAGGGTTGTCATTTTCTTTTTTTACTTGCATCTACGGTCTATGTTAATTCAAAATCAATTTTCATTTAAAGCCAGCAGTTTGTATAACGGATACCCTCATCCCTAGAGTTAATCCTGTCTCCAGTGTTCCCGCATTTGGAGTTTTACTTGAAGTTGTAGACCCACCGGAGAAGCGATGTATTCAATTTAATGAAGTAAAATTTAAATGTGGGTTTCCAACTTTGTTTAACTATTTCCTTGCTTCGTGTTTTCAAGCATATGCTGTAATATTGTTTTCACCTCTTATACCATTCTGTAACCCATCTATAGTAAGGTTGAGCATTACATGCCTTTTAGATGATTATTTCGTGAACTCGTGGAAACAATTTGTTGGTTGGATTATTTTTTATGTACACTGTCTGTTGCTGGAGATCCTTCAAAAGCACTTGGTCTTGGCCATTGCCCCACTTGTTCTAATTCAAGATTTAAATTTCCCCTTTTCCAGGTTGATTCTTGCTGTTTAAGTTACTAATCATCACCTAAAGAAAACATTTGAGGTAGTTACTTTGTCTTAATACAATGTTGGGAGGCAACAATAGTAACCCCATGCTTCCTGTTTTCGTGGATGAAAATCGATTCCCATATCCGACAAATGCTTCAAGTCAACTTCAGCTGTTTGGAAATGGTAAGTTGTTGTGTCTACATTCTTTGTTCCGGTTAGAACTTCATAATTAATTTAGATTAATTGATTTTAATCATCTCTACATGTTCATATGTAGTTCTTACCTTGCAATTCAATCTTTATTCAGCATCAACTTTTTCCTTTCTGGAATTGTCTCTAAGATGGAATTTCAACTGATGTTGCAGTACAAGCTGGATGTAACGTTGATCCTGTAAATTATTTTGGCACTGAGCATATCACTCCCATGCTTCGGCCCAATAAACGAAATAGGGAAATGGAAGATATCTCAAGACAGAAGAAGCTTCAGATTTCTTTGAACTATAATGTCTGTCCAGATGAAGCTGATCGTTCAGCTAGCATTCCAAACCCAAACGCTGTATCAACGGGGTTAAGGCTATCGTATGATGACGATGAGCGCAACTCATCAGTTACTTCTGCGAGTGGAAGTATGACAGCAGCACCTTCAATGATCCTATCCCTAGGTGACAATATCAGGACTGAGCTGGATCGACAGAAGGAAGAGTTTGATCAATACATCAAAATTCAGGTACTTGTGATCTTCAAGCACAAATATCCATATTTCTTGTTATTTACGGTATAACAAATCATCCATTCTCGCTATAACTTTGATCAATGATTCATACTCAGAAGTATAGATCCTGTTCGAATGTTGAACAATCTAGTCCAACGGCTTAAAATTTTTGAACAAGTCATTGTGCATTTCTCTTTTTCTGTGTGTGTGAGCATCGTACTATATTTAGTTGCTAATGTAAATCTAATGTTGGATGCTCATCAAGCAGGAGGAACACTTGGCAAAGGGGGTAAGGGACATGAAGCAGAGACATATGGCTTCTTTCCTTGCCGCCATAGACAAAGGCGTCAGCAAAAAGATGCGTGAGAAAGACTTGGAAATTGAGAACATGAACCGTAAGAATCAAGAATTGGTTGATAGAATAAAACAGGTGGCTGTAGAAGCGCAAAATTGGCACTACAGAGCAAAGTACAATGAGTCGGTTGTTAACGCCCTGAAGAGCAACCTCCAGCAAGCAATTTCGCAGGGTGCCGACCAAGGGAAGGAAGGATTTGGAGACAGCGAAGTTGACGATGCTGCCTCCTACATCGATCCAAATAACTACCTGACTATCCCAGTTGGACCAGCGAAATCTGTGCCGAAGAATTACCTGGGGTTGAAGGAGCAAACGGGTTCGAGAGCGTGTAGAACATGCAAAGCGAAGGAGGTGTCGATGTTGTTGATGCCTTGTAGGCACCTGTGTTTATGTAAGGACTGTGATGGGTTTGTCAATGTTTGCCCTGTATGTGAGTCAATGAAAACTGCTAGCTTCCAAGTGTACTTGTCCTAAATTATGCAGCAACTTAAAAGAAGGGAAGAAATTAAGAAAAAAATTATGTGATGCACTGTTGATAATGTGTGATTTTGTTCTCTGAAATCAAAATTTGTATGCAGAGGTTCTAGTTGTCTTTGTAAAATGAGTTGTAGCCTTTTGTTTTACGTTTTTTTTAGAGTAAATAAAAGCGCTTTTGCTATCCGATGTGTTCTACATTATAGTTGACAGAAAAAGTTAAAAATGCAGTCGAATTATAGAAGCGTTTTATAGAAAAGCAGTCTCTAAAATGTGATTGTGCGCATAAGTGCTTTATACAAAAACAAAGTGGCATATGCAATGCATAATTTATAGGGTAGTGGTGAGAATCTATTTCATCCGATTCTCTGTCGCCTGTCGGCATACCACCAATGGTGTTTTTGCTTTAATAATTGGGTGGAGCACTTGAGCACTCAGGGTTAGCATGGCAGATTGAGAAAGGCACCACCGCCACCACCACCACCATCGTGGCGGCAGCACAAGAACGGAACCATATTTCTGCATGTCATGTGGAAAAAAAAAATATCAATGAGCTGCACATGATCATTCTTCCTCCACCCAAGGCAGGCAGCCATGCCATCCACACTAGTTAACACCTATCAATAAATATTTTATGAACTGGATCTGGTTTGATGGATCTAATTTTATTATAAAACTAAATTTTGAAGTATGGAGAATGTTTAAGAGAAAGGTTTGAACTCAGGACGCAGTGGATTGAAGAGAAGACTCTAACCAGGACAATCCATCATATTGTATCTTAGGACATTTATATTGTATTCATTAGTATAATATTAATTACAACATACCTGTCCTAATGTGGTCATATTTTCATACATTTTTTATCATATATTTTCTTTATTTTTTTTTACATTTGAACGAGTTATATGCACTAAATTTTACTTTAGGCGTCCAAGTCTTCTTTTTATTCTTTCTTTTCTTCATGTAGTCCCGATATCGAATGCCTAAAGATCAAAGCAATATAATTTAGTACATATAACTCATTCAAATGCACAAAATTAAAAAAAAAATGATAAAATTGTATGAAAATATAACCACATAAACGGTAAGTAAACGATTGTCATATGGTTTCTGGTTTTCTTCTGAATTTTAGCTGATATCTTAAGCACTGGGCTTCCCAGCCATCCTCTTGTGGTCCAAAGCCTAAGGGCCTATTAGCATTTGGTGCACAAAGATTCAAGGCCAGAAGAACAGCCCAAATACATTCAACAGAGGTACAACTGGAAGATGCCTTCTCTTCTTATTTGGCTTCTGGACTAGGTCTGGCAAACGGGTCGTGTCAGTCGTGTTCGTGTCGTTTACGTGTCGTGTCACACCCGTTATCTTAACGGGTCCTTAACAGGTCGTGTCACTTTACCTAACGGGTAAAGTGACCCGACCCGTTATGACCCGTTAAGAAAAATATATTTTTTTTCTTAAATTTGCACATACCACACATTGCCACATAAATATTACTTCAAAACATTAAAACACATTTGTCGTTTAAGTACTACATCTACACTCGAAAATAAGAGCCTAATAAAAAAATAATACATACACTACTAATCTATTACAAATTTTAAATGTGCAAGGATATGCAAAATGAAACAGTTTTTGTTTTCAAGGTTGTGAAATCTTTCTCAAAAGTTTAAACCTCAATTTACAAAATCCTCGATTTACATCGATCATCATGAAATTGCATTGGAACTTTGGCTTGATCTATTGCCTTCAATAGTTATGTTGATGATGTTTTCAATAAGGTTTTCCACGTCATAACTATCTTCTGCATAAACTAAGCATAGAAAAACCAAACATTAAAAATCATTCAAATTATGAGAAGTTTACCAAAATAATTATGAAAAAAAATAAAACAATAGTACTATACCATACTTTTATTAAGTATAAACATAAGATTTTGTGGTATCCACTAGTGTAAATATTTTAAATTGAAGATCGAATTCAATCATTGTATTCATATAAGGTCAAGGAGTGTAGCTGCAAAAAATCATCAAAATTAGAGTTAAAATGACCGTTAAATCGTGATTTTTCTTTTTATAACCGTCGAAAAGTTTTGTCCCGTTAATTGATCTCTGAATGTTTGTTTTTTGTAATTTTTGACATATGCGATCTCGAAGTATATACAAACATGTTTGACGGTTGGATCTTTGAAACTAGTTTCGTAGAATGAGTATCCCATCAAAACAATAGATTCACTAATACTTAATAGTTTATTCATACTTTTATTAAGTATAACATAAGATTTTGTGGTATCCACTAGTGTAAATATTTTAAATTGAAGATCGAATTCAATCATTGTATTCATATAAGGTCAAGGAGTGTAATTGTAAAAAATCATCAAAATCGGAGTTAAATTAACTGTTAAATCGTGATTTTTCGTTTATAACCGTCGAAAAGTTTTGTCCGTTACTTGCTCTCTGAATGTTTGTTTTTTGCAATTTTTGGCGTATGCGATCTCGAAATATATACAAACATTTTTGACGGTTGGATCATTGAAACTAGTTTCGTAGAATGAGTATCCCATTAAAACAATAGATTCACTAATACTTAAGAGTTTATTCATACTTTTATTAAGTATAACATAAGATTTTGTGGTATCCACTAGTGTAAATATTTTAAATTGAAGATCGAATTCAATCATTGTATTCATATAAGGTCAAGGAGTGTAGTTGTAAAAAATCATCAAAATCGGAGTTAAATTAACCGTTAAATCGTGATTTTTCGTTTATAACCGTCGAAAAGTTTTGTCCGTTACTTGCTCTCTGAATGTTTGTTTTTTGCAATTTTTGGCGTATGCGATCTCGAAATATATACAAACATGTTTGACGGTTGGATCATTGAAACTAGTTTCGTAGAATGAGTATCCCATTAAAACAATAGATTCACTAATACTTAAGAGTTTATTCATACTTTTATTAAGTATAACATAAGATTTTGTGGTATCCACTAGTGTAAATATTTTAAATTGAAGATCGAATTCAATCATTGTATTCATATAAGGTCAAGGAGTGTAGTTGTAAAAAATCATCAAAATCGGAGTTAAATTAACCGTTAAATCGTGATTTTTCATTTATAACCGTCGAAAAGTTTTGTCCCATTACTTGCTCTCTGAATGTTTGTTTTTTGCAATTTTTGGCGTATGCGATCTCGAAATATATAAAAACATGTTTGACGGTTGGATCATTGAAACTAGTTTCGTAGAATGAGTATCCCATCAAAACAATAGATTCACTAATACTTAAGAGTTTATTCATACTTTTATTAAGTATAACTATCCACTAGTGTAAATATTTTAAATTGAAGATCGAATTCAATCATTGTATTCATATAGGGTCAAGGAGTGTAGTTGTAAAAAATCATCAAAATCGGAGTTAAAATGACAGTTAAATCATGATTTTTCGTTTATAACCGTCGAAATGTTTTGTCTCGTTACTTGATCTTTGAATGTTTGTTTTTTGCAATTTTTGGCGTATGCGATCTCGAAGTATATATAAACATGTTTGACGGTTGGATCATTGAAACTAGTTTCGTAGAATGAGTATCCCATCAAAACAATAGATTCACTAATACTTAATAGTTTATTCATACTTTTATTAAGTATAATATAAGATTTTGTGGTATCCACTAGTGTAAATATTTTAAATTGAAGATCGAATTCAATCATTGTATTTATATAAGGTCAAGGAGTGTAGCTGCAAAAAATCATCAAAATCAGAGTTAAAATGACCGTTAAATCGTGATTTTTCTTTTTATAACCGTCGAAAAGTTTTGTCCCGTTAATTGATCTCTGAATGTTTGTTTTTTGTAATTTTTGACGTATGCGATCTCGAAGTATATACAAATATGTTTGACGGTTGGATCTTTGAAACTAGTTTCGTATAATGAGTATCCCATCAAAACAATAGATTCACTAATACTTAATAGTTTATTCATACTTTTATTAAGTATAACATAAGATTTTGTGGTATCCACTAGTGTAAATATTTTAAATTGAAGATCAAATTCATTACTTGTATTCATATAGGGTCAAGGAGTGTAGTTATAAAAAATCATCAAAATCGGAGTTAAAATAACCGTTAAATCGTGATGTTTCGTTTATAACCGTCGAAAACTTTTGTCCCATTACTTGATCTCTGAATGTTTGTTTTTTTACAATTTTTGGCGTATGCGATCTTGAAGTAAATACAAACATGTTTGACGGTTGGATCATTGAAACTAGTTTTGTAGAATGAGTATCCCATCAAAACAATAGATTCACTAATACTTACAAGTTTATTCATACTTTTATTAAGTATAACATAAGATTTTGTGGTATCCACTAGTGTAAATATTTTAAATTGAAGATCGAATTCAATCATTGTATTCATATAAGGTCAAGGAGTGTGGTTGTAAAAAATCATCAAAATCGAAGTTAAAATGACCGTTAAATCGTGATTTTTCGTTTATAACCGTCAAAAAGTTTTGTCCCGTTACTTGCTCTCTGAATGTTTGTTTTTTGCAATTTTTGGCGTATGCGATCTCGAAGTATATACAAACATGTTTGACGGTTAGATCGTTGAAATTAGTTTCGTATAATTCGTATCCCATGAAGTTCAATGGTGTGTGTGTGTGTATATATATATTTATTTATTAAGTAGATTTAAATCTATTTATTTTGTATGTATAATTATTATAGTTTTTAGGGGTATAAAATTTAATATATATATATATATATATAATTATTATAGTTAATATTTTGGGTATAATTATTATAGTATATATAATTATTATAATTATTATAGTTAATTTAATATATATACATATATATATAATTATTATAGTTTTTAGGGGTATAAAATTGTTAAATTAATATATATATATATATATATAATTATTATAGTATTTTTTTAGGGTTATAAATTATTAAATTAATATTCTGCTTATCGTGTATCGTGTTACCCACGTGTATACCCGAACAAACCCGTTATCTTAACAGGTGCTTATCTGGTTACCCGATAACGACCCGTTTCGTTATCGTGTCGACCCGAACACCTGTTAATTTCGTGTCGTGTCGTGTTGGGTTATCGGGTCGTGTCAGGAATTGCCATGCCTATCTAGACCCAGTCACATTGAGCTTTAAGGTCTAAAATAAATAACGTGAGCTGAGTTCAGACAGTCGTGAGACACGGCAGTTTAACCTAATCGGTGAGTGTCGAATATTTGAACTTAAGCGGAGCCTGCGGATACTTTTTTGAACTCGGGACTCCGAATGCAAGAAAAATTGCTCGATAAGCAACAAGCGGATACTTTTAATTAGTCTAAAATTCCGAATAGTTGGCAAAAAACTTCTCTTTTCAAGAATTTCAACAAAAGCCTGCAAATATTGGAGTTCTAATTAACCACATCCGAGTTAATTAATCAAACAAGTACCTATTTATTTACACTTAATAACAGCTGCCAAATGTGACCAACTGAGTCTGCTTGTGACTCCCGCCTCGTGCCTTTTCTTTTTTATAACAAAAGCAAAATATTTGGCCGCGAAATCAAAAAAGAAGGAATGTATAGAATCTAACATAAAAGGATCAGAAATGTCAACAGAGTATAGAATTGACTTAAATGATAGTGAATGGAGATCCTCTTCAGATCTCGAAGTCTAAAGCCAGGGGACGTAGAGATCCAAGCCCGTTCAAGTGAGAAAGAGAAATTCAGACCCTAGGTTTGTGTGAGGTGAATCAATGATATGGGCTAATGGATGCTGTAAGATTTAAAACGAGTGATCCAGATTTGTACGTCATTCGGCTTCGAACACAGAGATTCGAAGAAGATCTCAATTCAATGAAAGCAAGGTATCTAACGTCAAACAATCCCAAAGTAAAGTTTGCACTAGATGTTCATCTAACCCTTCAAATTTATTGTTGATAAGTTTCCCTTGATTAAGACAAATTAAAGAACAATTAAGAAGAATGCACCAAGTCAATTATTCAGCAGCGTCCACTGTCCATCCATGAATATGATAAAATAATGGGATTCATTATTCAAATGTGCACACCAACATGATGAACGACTTTATAAAAATTAGCCTCTTGCCACACACGTGGCAATTGTTTTTTTTTTTTTTGTTATTTATTTTTACGAACCACTCATAGCCTTATTATGTGTTTTTTTTTTTGTGTGAATTTTGTTTTTTTTTTTTTTGGGAAATTCCCAATCAGATAACGACAATTTACGAATTATAAAAACTTCACTATTTTCGTCTTCTCTCTTTTATATATATATATATGATAAACCTCTCACGTTGCACACAAAACATATCACCACTAATCTTGATATATATCAAATAACTTTGACCATTTTTATTATCTGATCCACTATTGAATATAAACTCATGGATCCATTACTCTTTTCCAAAGCAAAATTTACGGTTTAAATTTTGTGTTTGAGCTACAATGAGCGGCTCAAGCTATGAAAATACAATGTGCGAGTAGACAAATTCGTATTAACATAATAATTATTAGGGAGCTTTAATAAAAATAGTTTGGGTCAACAAATATTTAACCAAAAACCATCACAAAATGTTATTTAACCAAAAAGGCTCAAAGTTAATAAAAAACCATCCAAAACTATTGTCCACAGGTCAAACTTACAAGCCTAACCCGCTATAAATCTACACTTCTGTAAATACACCTAAATGATTTGATATTGTCTTTGTCACATCCCGGCCCGGGGCGGACCACTTCCCGGGCCCGCTCCACCACCGTAGCACGATATTGTCCGCTTTGGGTCCCGATCACGCCATTACGGTTTTGTTTCTCGGAACTCACGAGCAACTTCCCAGTGGGTCACCCATCATGGGAGTGCTCTGGCCACCTTCTCGCTTAACTTCGGAGTTCCGACGGAACCCGAAACCAGTGAGCTCCCAAAAGACATTGTGATAGGTAGGGATGAGAATATACATTTAAGGATCACTCCCCTGGACGATGTGGGATGTTACAATCCACCCCCTTTAGGGGGCCCAACGATCTCGTTGGCACACCACGGCCAGGGTTAGGCTCTGATACCATTTGTCACATCCCGGCCCAGGGCGGATCACTTCCCGGGCCCACTCCACCACCATAGCACGATATTGTTTGCTTTAAGCCCCGATCACGCCCTCACGGTTTTGTTTCTGGAAACTCACGAGCAACTTCCTAGTGGGTCACTCATCATGGGAGTGCTTTGGCCACCTTCTCACTTAACTTCGGAGTTCCGACGGAACCCGAAACCAGTGAGCTCCCAAAATGCCTCGTGCTAGGTAAGGATAGGAATATACATTTAAGGATCACTCCCCTAGGCGATATGGGATGTTACAGTCTTAACTTTTCACCAACCTCAACCCAGCACGAAACCGCCATAATAACTCTTTATCTTCCTATCAAATCGAATTCCCTCATTTCAAAAACAACCAAATTAAAGTTCAAATCAAAGTTGAAAAATGAAACATTCCTCAGAACAAAGCCGCCGAAACAAGTTCAAAGAAGTTTAATGGCAGAAACCGGCGAAGCAATGTCTGGAAAAAAAAAAAGGAACCAAAACATAAAATTGTTTCTGGAAAAAAAACCATATACAGTGTTTATTTTGTCTGTGCATAAACAAACACTGTAACTGGAAAGAAAAAAACGAAAATCCATAAACGGTGACTTAGATTCCAGAAACAATGATTTAGATTCCATAAACAGTGACTTAGATTCCAGAAATAGTCTATGTTTTAACATTTGACTGTTTCTTTTCTTTCATGCATCAGTTGATTATATTTAAGAAACAATGTGATTATTTTGCTTTGAATCCAAATACAGTGAATTTCACTATTTATTTTCTAACTTCCATTTAAGAAACAGTGCGTCTATTTCATTTGGATCGAGAAACAGTGACTTAGATTCCAGAAATAGTAACTTAGATTCCAGAAATAGTGACTTAGATTCCATAAACAATGTTACTTAAAATTTAGAAACAGTTTATTTTTACAGTCCAAAAACAGTGATCCGTCGTTATTATTGAATAGCATGCAAATCTCAAATTTATTTTCTGGAGAAACGAACGATGAACTCCACTGACGAAGACAAATTGAAAAAAAATACATCAAATACACTATGAATAATAACGACGATCACATTTCAACGAAATCGTACAAAATATAAATTAAATAGCATGAGGATCTATATTTTTGTTTCAAAGAAGAAGAAGGTCTGCAAAACAACGATGAACTCCATTAACGACGAGAATCTGGAACTTAACCTAAAAAAGTTAGGGATAAAATCAACAAATCATAATTTATTATGGTTGGGCCATTTTTAGTTGAATTACTTTAATATGGGTCTTGTACTAATCATTAAACAAAACTTATAACATGAATTTTTATTAAAACTAAAACTTTTCTAATCATTTTCGTTAATTTTCCTTAATAATTAAGGTTAAAATACGGTTATCCTCCCAAACCCCAATCCTTAATATACAGAAATATTTGTTTGTTGTGGCTAATATGCCTAATGGGAAGAATGAACACACTATCGTGACTAATTAAATTAGCAACTTGTAGCGACACTTACTGAGTCAACTAGGGAGAGCTGCTGTATAGTGTTGACTAAGGCCAAAAGCTTTGATTGGGGTTGGTAACAATTATTAAAAAATTGAACAATAGACTTACATACAACACAAATTTTCATGCGATATTTTAATAAGTATGATATAGAGATCAAATTTTCGAATCAAATTTAAAGATCCTTATCAAATTTGCTTATTTTCACATAAATTTTGAGGGCCGATTGTGTGTACCACAATATTTAAAATACTTTGTAAATTACAATATGTAACAGTTGATGATGGTACTATTTCTCTAAATTAATATTATAGTAAACGAGCCCATTCAAATTTTCTTGTTTTTGGATAAATTTTGAGGGATTTGGATCCTCTCCTCTAAGCAAAGCACACGGGCCGTTAGGTTTTGATCCAACGGCTACAAACAAGAGGCCTTCTAAAAGTTATAATAATTTTAGGCGTTGAATCAAAATCCAACTGCCCGTGTGTTTTGTTTAGGAGGCTGAGCCTCCTAAGCTCAGGAGAGGATCCAAAACCAATTTGGAGGGCTTGATTGTGCACACTTTTCAACACACACACACATATATAAGGTACATAAAAATTAAAATTTTAGATTATTTTTGTAAATCACATAATATAACGGTTCACAGTTATACTCTTCATTTAAAGCATTAAAAAAAATTGAATCAACCACTATATTATTAGAAAAACGATAAAAGTTTGCACATTAAAGTTCCCATTTTTGGACTAGAGTTGGGGGCACTGACGCTGATGTTAGGAAACTACAAACAATCAACGGTGATCCACCCGCAAAAACAGAAACCAACCGTACCCGCGAAGCTGTGGATCATTCTCCAGTACAAAATTACAAAAACAGGCTGCCCTTGAAGACTCCTTGGTCCAAATCGGTAGGTGCCCGCATGTGTCCGTTAAGTTGCCGCTAAAAATTAAATCCAATCCCCCACCAACCTACCCATGAAAAACATCAAATTAAAAATTAACCCCCAAATTAACAGAAAATTATATTTGCGTTTATAATTTTGGGAAGCTATAAATACGCTCCTCCATTGGCTGGTAGATTTCAGTTGTGAGTTTGCTCTGCATCTACCTCTACCTACCTCCCTCACCCTCTCTCTCATCGGAACTAACAGGCATTTTTCAACGGTAAGTTTTTTTTCTCTCCAGCATTTCTGAAAATCCAAATCCCCATTTGATCAAATTCAAAAAAAGTTGAGATCTTTGATTGAATCGATTCTGATTTGTGTGGGAAAAAAACAGGTTGAGAAATGGCACGCAAGAAGATCCGAGAGTACGACTCCAAGAGATTGTTGAAGGAGCACTTCAAGAGGCTCGCCGGCCGCGATTTGCCTCTTAAATCTGCCCAAGTGAGTTTTTTTTGTTAGTTTTTACTTTTTATTGTTTCTTCGATTTGGATTTGCTCTCTGTTGAGCTTTTAGATCTTCAAGTTTCAGAATTTGGCGCCCCATATCGAAAGATTTGAAAGATTATTCGTTGTCATTGGGATATTAGGAAATAAATCAAATGAAATTATGTGGTTAAGCTGTTGTTTAAATGCTAGTTATGGATAATTATTTGATTATAGATCTAATCCGAACTTAATAGACTTAATCATTAAAAGGGTTTTGATTTAGATCTTTTATCCCATTTGGGTTTTGGTTTTCTTAACTGAGTTGTTTAAGATTTTACAAATCTGTTTGTATGATGTCGATTAAGAAGTGAATATGATGTTTCTGAATATAAATTATGTTGGAAATTGTAATTAAATTGTGTTTTTTTAGATTACCGAAACAACCGATGTCAATGAGCTGCTGGAGAAGGAATCGTGGCTTTCGTCTTCCAAACTCGTTGTGAAGCCTGACATGTTGTTCGGAAAGCGTGGGAAGAGCGGTTTGGTTGCCTTGAATCTTGATTTTGCTCAAGTTGTCGAATTTGTGAAGGAGCGCCTAGGCAAAGAGGTATTTGATCTCCACATTGTTTCGTCAATACATAAGTTCCTTGTGTGTGTTTTGCATTTGATCTTCATAAGAAATCGAGAATTGGGCTTACATGTTTCTTTCTTTTGGCGTTTCAGGTCGAGATGGGTGGCTGCAAGGGACCAATAACCACGTTCATTGTCGAACCCTTCATTCCCCACAACGAAGAGTTTTACCTTAATATTGTCTCAGACCGACTTGGAAACAGCATAAGCTTCTCCGAATGTGGAGGAATTGACATTGAGGAGAACTGGGATAAGGTATTTTTGGATGTCAATTTGTTACCTATTCAAACGCTATTCTTTGTTATTTTCAACAAAAAGATAAAAATTCCTAGAAGTGGATCTTCTATCAGCTCTATTTGTCCACCTTAACGCTCCATATGTTTAAAAGAAGTATACTTTGTGCAGGTAAAGACCATATTTGTCCCTACTGGAGTTGCTTTTTCATCAGAAGTGTCTGCTCCACTTGTTGCAACCCTACCCTTGGAGGTAAGTCCTTTTATTGATATGGTATTTCGGTATCATTTCTGTATGGTTTACTTCTGACCAGGAAGAAACAAATAATGCACTCGATTTTGCTTAATGCGTCATCAGATGCTGTTTCTCTGTTGAGTTCATGTTCATTTTGGTTTAAATTGGAAATCACTGACAATTATTATTCTTGAATATAGATCAAAGCAGAACTCGAGGACTTTATCAAAGCCGTATTTGCTCTATTTCAAGGTGTGTTAAAAACTTTTGACAGTTCCATTTTGTAATAGAGTTGTTAGAACTTAAAAGGACAATTTTGCTAATTATCATTATGTTACAGATTTGGACTTCACATTTCTGGAGATGAATCCTTTTGCATTGGTTGATGGAAAGCCATATCCTTTGGATATGAGAGGCGAGCTGGATGACACTGCTGCTTTCAAGAATTTCAAAAAGTACATTTCATTCACTTCAGTTGTTTTACCTTCTCTATTTTGTTATGTATATGCCAAGCTATTTACTAATGTTTTAGCAAACCACTTTCAATACCAAGTTACCAACTTACATTTTTTTTATGTTCAGGTGGGGCAGTATTGAATTCCCAATGCCCTTTGGAAGAGTTATGAGTCCTACAGAGAAATTTATTCACGGGCTAGATGAAAAGGTACACACTCAACTTTTAAATGAGTAATGTATTTATACTTTCTGTTAATAATCAGTAAATACAATGTGTCTAGATGTTCCGAATCCTTTGTTTCTATCTAGGAAAGGAAGTTGCGTCTTCTTGGCACTACCAAGAAGTCAGCTGATTCCTAGTTTGTCTTTCATTTTCACTATGCAGCCCGAAAGCCAGGATTCCTGCTGTTATGGTTTATCTAAAATTCTAAGTGCATGTCACTAGGATTGTATTATAGAGTTCAAACCTTTCTGACCTCTGAGAAATAAAGGTCCTCTTTTCCCAGTCAACTGGTCTGCCTGTATTTATTCTTTAAATTGGAGACCTCATCCTTAATGTCTCTCATTTGTAATTTCATATTGGTAATGTTTATCACATCTCATTGGATAACATCCATTTTAGTAGCCCTGCCATTGTTGATTTATTAATTTTATTTGTGATTTTCTTGCAGACAAGTGCATCTTTGAAATTCACAGTTCTGAACCCAAAGGGGCGAATTTGGACTATGGTCGCAGGAGGAGGTGCAAGTGTCATCTACGCAGACACGGTGTGTGTACATAAGATTTAGAAGTTTAACTGGATTTGAACCCCGTAGCTTTTTGACATTTTGTTTCGTTGGCATTAATTGCTCACCAAAATGATTTTCTTTGGTCAGGTTGGAGATCTTGGCTTTGCTGATGAGCTTGGAAACTATGCTGAATACAGTGGAGCACCCAATGAAGAGGAGGTGTTGCAGTACGCCAGAGTTGTGATTGATGTAAGAACAATTAATTTTTGCCGTGCATCATTATTCTTCATAAACGTCAAGCCACACAAGCATATGCACCTCACATTTTGTTGTTTAATACTAATCTTATGCCTTGTACAGTGTGCAACTTCTGAGCCTGACGGTCGTAAGCGAGCCCTTGTAATAGGAGGAGGTATTGCTAACTTTACCGATGTTGCTGCAACATTCAATGGCATTATTCGTGCCTTGAAGGAGAAGGTGAGCTTAATCTTCTAGTTTAAATCCTTTTTTATGGCGAATAATGTTCTGTTCTTATCCTTTCGAAGTACGAAAATTGACAATGGCATATTTGATTACTCCAGGAATCTAAGCTTAAAGCCGCACAGATGCATCTTTACGTCAGGAGAGGAGGCCCCAACTACCAGAGGGGGCTTGCAAAAATGCGGGCACTTGCAGAGGAAGTCGGCCTCCCTATTGAGGTACCAAATATTTTTCAAATCTCCACTGATTAGGCAGACATGCAGAGCTCACACTAAAATTCATTTCCGAAGAACTTGTCTGACATTTATTCTTCTGTTTCTGTGTTCCCTTGCAGGTCTATGGACCCGAAGCAACAATGACCGGTATTTGCAAACAGGCAATTCAGTGCATCACCGCAGCTGCATAAGTTATCGTTCAGATTGCTCGCACCCTCGCTCTCCCCTTTCCTTTTCTTTTCTTTTCTTTAGTGGCAAGTTTCGCATCTTCATTAAATCCTTGTACCAATTACGTTCTATCAAAACCTAAGCCAAGTTAATGTAGTTTTTACGTGCTAATGGGTGAATGGTAACGTGATGATGTTGTATGATGATCATATTACCGTAATAAAAAAGTTTACTTTGTTATTCATTTCGTTTCTACGCATATGAACCCTTTTTTTTCAAAGACAAAAACAAACTTGCAAAGAGATCCCAGAGGGATAACTATCAACTATGGACGTTAAATCTCACAACAGCATACAAGGCACATTCACTGGAAATTTAGAGGTCATTTTGTAATACGCAAACGTTGCAAGTTATTTGACGCTACATCGTCTCTTACCACATAAGACAATGGTACCATTACCATGCTTGCAACAAAGACAGTCGAAGAAAAATCAAAGCAGTCCCCACAAGAAAAACTTATGGGGAAAGCTACAACTGATGCATTTTCCTTTGGATATGAGCCATCAACAAATTAATGTAGGATGGAGACATGGGGGTGTGGGTAATATGATTTGACCGTAAGAAAAATATGGGATATATGAATTCTTACTCTTTAGCTTAATGTGTTCTCTTTGGTTTCTTGCTGTATTTCTTCCCTTATTATTTATTAACCTCTTCGAACGTTCGCGCGTGCATGGATGGAGTCTTTCTTTTTTCACGCATTTTACATGCGACTTAGATATATTATATTTCCTTTTATTTGCAATTGTATGTCATATTTTATTTTAGACGCAGTATGAGAAAGAAAACAACTAACATAACACATCTTAAGGGACGAGTAACACCTGTAATTAGAAAAGGGGTCTCTCGCATGCACGTGAACACGTGTAAAGAGACTACTAATTCTATGTATAATGGATTTTCTACCTAGTGAAATAAGATAAAAGAAGAAAGTTGAATTACACAATTGATACATGCCATCCAAATGGCTTCTTTTTTCCGAAGTGGTTAAACTTGAATGATCCCATGTTAGGGAAGCATCCACATGGAACTAGTAATTTCCTATTACGTGGCATTCTAGTTCAATAATACATTGTTTTGTGTAAATTTTTTGTTCATATAACGATGTATTATTGAACTAAGACGTCCCGATAAGGGTAAACATTTTCTATATAAGTTTCCCATCATACATGTAACATGGTATTTTGAATCCATAAAGAATCAATGCATGTCATGAGTCATAAGTTAAGAGTTCAGACCATTCAAAGAGTGGCTCGCTAGCTAGCTAGTCTCTGCCCTTTTGAGTTGAATATTGAATCAAGAAGTCTTCGTTTGTGTAGTTTGGACCGGACAAATTTGTCCTAGGTGGTTGGCTGGCTAATACTTCTGTTGGCTAGGTCATCTACACCTCTCTGGGATTATACTACTTCTGGATTAAATAATAAAAAATGTGGTTGGTTGGTGGTGAAGCCCCAACATGGACGGCGTGAATTGATCCTCTTATTTGTTCACCAATATCTAGTCGTGGTCAGGTCCACCGCCCCGCCCTACTCCACCGGTCACCTCACGCTTCTCTGTTTTTTATTCTCTAATTATTAACATGTTTTTTTCTTTTTGTTCAAAATGAATTTTTAATGTCATTAATGTTACAGTCTAGTATTATTAATACTACGATTTAATAATATTCTTCATTATTTATAAGTGAAAAATCTTAAGCCCTATTATCACAAAGACGAATTTAAATCACATTATTGCTAATTCATTATAAAATTAAATGTAATCTTAATGTAGATAATATCGTTCGTTAAAAAAATAATTAAAGTTAAGCCTAGTCTTAGTCAAGAAACTTAACCCAAAAAAACGTCTTAGTCAAAAAAGTATGAATTCTATCCACTTCACGCTCCCCATATAGAGATCCCGCCACGCACAGCTTTCCCACTAATCATCTCCCTCTCTCTCCTTCCTTTCTCTCTCTAAAACAATTAGCAATGGCGTTGCATGTTCAAATTCCGACCAAAATCTCCAGCATCGAAGACCAGGAAGAAGCTCCACTCTACGGAGACATCTTAGAGGCCATACTCTACCACGTGCCTCTCCTTCATCTCGTTCCTGCCTGTCACGTGTCAAAGTCCTGGAACCGCGCCGTCTCCTCCTCCCTCCGCCACCTCAAACGAAACGTCAAGCCCTGGCTCATTGTCCTCGCCCAAACCATCAGGTTTCCCTACAAGATCAACGCACGTGCCTACGACCCTGCCTCGCACGCTTGGATCGACATCCACTTTCAGCCGTCCATGAAATCCATCTCCACCCTCCGATGCTCCCACTCCACACTCCTCTACATGCTGTCTCCCTCCAAATTCGCCTTCTCAACCGACCCCCTCCACCACACATGGAACCACGTGAACGCCCCGTTGGTCTGGCGCACCGACCCGATTGTCGCGCTGGTGGGCCACCGCATAGTCGTCGCAGGTGGCACCTGCGATTACGAGGACGACCCCCTGGCCGTCGAAATTTACGACACAAGGGAGCGCACATGGGGAACGTGCAACTCAATGCCCGCTATCCTCAAGGACTCGGCTGCCTCCACGTGGCTCTCTGTCGCCGTCGACGACAGCAAAATGTACGTGACGGATAAAAACACCGGTTTGACCTACACCTTCGATCCCGATTCCAATACGTGGTGTGGACCATACGATCTGTGTCCCGACAGGACGGTGTTCGGCGCCGTCACCGGATTCGCTAATGGCCGCTTTATTTTGGTGGAGGCGGTCGGAAGCGCGGGGAATTTGACAACCATGAAAGTGTGGGAAGTGAACGGGGTGTCGCTTGAGTGCAAAACTTTGATCGGGGAGATGCCGCCGGCGATGGTGGAGAAGCTGAAGGGCGAGACCGACTGCGCGGGGACGGTTTCGATGAGCTGCACGAGAGATATGGTGTGCCTGCATAACACTTTGTCGCCGGAGGAGCTGATCCTCTGCGAGCTTGTCGACGACGGGTGCAGGTGGGGGAGCGTAGGGAATGCGGTTGTGAACGACGGCACCCGAATGCAGAAGTTGGTGGTGACGTGTTCGAATGTTGGTCTACCGGATTTGCATAAAGCCGTACAACTTGGAGCGCTGAAAGTGGTTTGAAAAAGGCAGCAAGAATCATGGCGGAAGATTAATCGTATATAAGGAATATTTTTTTTATATTTTTTTAAAAAAGAATTATATGGAATACTATCAATTTACCAAGAACTATGTTGTTTTGAGAGCTTTCGTTGAATTTAATAAATCGAAATAATCGTGACATATGTTACATGAAAGGGTAATGCTAATAATTTAATCATTAACACCACGTTATTTGATTCAGTTTAAAAATTAGCTAAATGGGACTAATGGTTTTCATGGGGTAACCAAAAATAGTTCTGTAAAACAATTCAAATTTAAACCCTCATGTGTGTTAGAATTATGTCTTTTATAAAAAGTCTTATTGTTGATCTCCATTTTCTACAGAACATTCTGTCTTTGATCACGGCTGGTCCATGAATTGGACATTTCAATCAAAATATAGTTGGTGACTTCGTCACGATAGTCTATCATTTTAGAGGTCATGAAGTCGCACATAAGCATTTTAACCTTTCCAATCACCATCTTGTGATCCACTAGCATCATAAATCTAATCCGTGTGGAATACAAGTCTGAAATTTGTCTCCAAACACTCGGCCACCCCGTGGTGGTTATTTGGTTCTTTCACTTTCATCAAATTTTCTGTAAGTGATGAATCCGGATCCTCTTTGTGAAAAAACGGGAAACCCGTGAATTGTGTCCTTTCATCGTACATTATGTAGTCAGAAATCATTTTAATCTTTTTTATTTAAAATTAAACACAAACAGTACCAACAAAAACTAACCGCATGATATACAATGAACGGACACGATTCATAGATCTCCACGATCCTCACAAAGAGTATCCTGTTAACTAATTGATAGACAAAAAAAATCATATGGTGCCACCTAGATTATTATAAAAATCTTCTAAAACGATTTAAAAACTTAAACCAACAAAGCTAAAAATAAATATAAATAATAAACTAAAAACATAAATACAAAACAAAAAACATCATCTTCTTCGTCTGAGTTAGGGTTATGAATTAGGTAAGGATAATGCTAAGGAGATTTAATTTATAATAAAAGTTGTAAACTAAATGATTTATCATCAATAGATATGAATATGTTTGTCAACGCTTAAATAATAACTCAATCATCAACTTTTATGTCAATTAATTTATAAAATTTTATCTACAAATTTAACAACTTTAGCATTACCCGTTAGGTAACGATGAATTATCATGCTTTGGGTGTGTGGAAGGTTGGGAATCGCAAAGTAATGATGGATTTAGAAAGATTTCAATAGATGAATTATTACGCTCCATATCCAACCACCCCCAAAAAGAAGAACAATGGAACGATGAATTACAAAAGAGTAATGATAGATAGACTAAATTTAATACAAATTTTATAAATTAAATGATGTATCGTAAATATAAAATAAACACGTTTCTCAACGTTTAAGTAATAATCAAATTATCAACTTCTATATCATTTAATTTACAAAATTTTGTCTACAATTTGATCTCATATCATTGCAATTTGATCTCATAGCATTGCTCATTACAAAATGAGAGTCACAATCGAAGGCTAATGAATCCGACAGCTGGGTGTCGAATAAGAGCTCCGGAGGGACGGAAATTCGGGGTCTTGGCAGACAATAGGCAGGACAGGAAGCAGTTGCAGATTGATGAGCAACTTAAGTCTGCTAAGTTAAGGAGGTGGCGATGTAGTTGCAACCAATAAAAATTTGACTAGCATTAGCTGAATTTGATTACATAGCTATTTCCGATCACGTATATATATGATTGTTGGATTAAATGATATTTAAACGATCTAATCGTTTATTTTTCGGTATAAGCTTTTAGTGCATAAGAAAGTAAACAACCTCCTTTGCTAACCAAACAAGGCATTTCATTGAATGAAGCCCACTTCCTCCTAGAATAATTAAAAAGTCATTTTTTTTTGTCTTTCCTCAAAGATAATGTTTACTAAAAATGTTTCAAATTTGATACATATAATAGTTGGATTAAACGATCAACATTTTAGAACTTGTTTGAAAGTGTTTTTTAAATTGTTAAAAACGTTTTTAAATAAAATACTTTTAATACCAAATCTTAAATAAAAATACAAATAAATCTAAAACGGTCAAGATATTCCAGCAGAAAAGATCCACTTGGAATATATGAATGGCTGCAAGCCTGCAGAAGAGAATGCTTTGAATAATAATATATTCTTCTCAATGAGAGGAACTTATAGGTGTACAACCCTAACATAAAAGGAAAGAAAACTAATTACAAGTGATTACATGGGATTACATATCAATTAGGGATCCTACATAAAATACAAAAGTCAACACTCCCCCTCAAGTTGGTGCATATATGTCGCTCATGCCCAACTTGTGTAAGAAACTTGAAAACTTGTGACTCGAAACAGCTTTTGTGAGGATATCTGCCAACTGATCTTCTGTTCTTATCGCCGGTACTTCAATTATTTTCCCTTCCAATTTTTCTTTGATGAAGAACCGATCAACTTCAACATGCTTTGTTCTATCATGTTGTACCGGATTATGTGCAATGTCACGAGCAGCTTTATTATCACAAAATAATTTCATGGGCTGATCATGTTGTATATCCAAATCGCTTAACAGAAGCTTAAGCCACAAAATTTCACAAATCCCCAAAGCCATACCTCTGTATTCTGCTTCTGCACTGGAACGGGCAACCACATTCTGTTTCTTACTTCTCCATGTAACCAAGTTACCCCCAACAAACGTAAAGTAACCTGATGTTGAGCGTCTATCATCAATGGAACCTGCCCAGTCTGCATCAGTATAACCTTCAACACTAAAGTGATTATTCCTCTTAAACAAAATTCCTTTGCCCGGACTTCCCTTCAAATATCGCAATATTCTCATCACGGCATTCATATGTTGTTCTCCAGGATCATGCATGTATTGACTCACTACACTCAAGGCATAAGCAAGGTCCGGTCTTGTGTGTGCCAAATACATCAAACAGCCTACTAACCTTTGGTATCTTCCTTTGTCAACTGGTACTTGATTAGGATCAACACTAAGCTTCAATCCTTCTTCTAATGGTGTAGCTACTGGCTGACAAGCTGACATGCCAGTTTCGTGCAACAAATCAATAATATACTTCCTCTGAGACAAGAAAATTCCAGAACTGTTTCTCGACACCTCAATCCCTAAAAAATATTTCAAGGATCCAAGGTTCTTCATTTCAAATTCTGTAGACATGTATCTTTGCAAGGCCCCACGTTTTTCCGGATCATTACCTGTTACCACCATATCGTCTACATACACAATAAGTGCAGTAAGCTTCCCATTCTGTCTTTTCAGGAACAAAGTATGATCAGAGTTACTTTGTATGTAACCGAATGCTCTCATAGATTTTGTGAATCTTCTGAACCATGCTCGAGGAGACTGCTTCAAGCCATACAAGGATTTCTTCAACCTGCACACTTTTCTTTTGTATTTATCTGGAGCATTACATCCCGGTGGAAGATCCATATAAATCTCTTCTGTCAAGTCTCCATGCAAGAAGGCGTTCTTCACATCGAACTGTTGTAAGGGCCAATTAAGATTTGCAGCCAATGACAACAAAACACGAACTGTGTTGATCTTGGCTACAGGTGCAAATGTATCTGTGTAGTCGATTCCATATTTTTGAGTGTATCCTTTTGCTACCAGTCTTGCCTTGAAACGATCCACCGTCCCATCTGCTTTGTATTTCACAGTATAGACCCATTTGCATCCCACAGGTTTCTTACCAGCTGGCAAATTTATGATTTCCCAGGTAGCATTCTTCTTCAAAGACTTCAACTCTTCATTCATTGTTACTTGCCAACGTGGATCAGTTAAAGCCTCCTGCACACTGTTAGGAATAGATACAGTAGATAATTGTTGCACAAACGACTTATTTGATTCTGACAGGGGACTGGTAGACACATAATTACTTAACGGGTATAACACATTAGACTCAGGGTTGGGCTTACTCACTGGATACCTAGTTTTGCATTTAGGGTCGGCTTCATAAGTAAGTTTAGGAATACCTCGGTTGACGCGATCAGGGAGACGACGTGGTTGTGGTGCATCCGGGATCGAAGACGATTGATTATGGTTATTGGGACTCAAGATCGACTGTGAGGTAGCTGGCGACATAGGGCTATCCGGTGGTGAGGAAACTGGCAGTGAGCTATCAGGCAGTGAGTTATCTGGTGATGTCGACTCGTCCCTTTCAAGGTTTTCAACATTGTTTCCATGTGAATGATCACCACTTGTCTCCAAGACATTGCCACTTAATTCCAATTCATTCACATTGTTGATGCACAAAATTAGCGAAGACTTTGATACAACAGAAAGTGTCAGGTTTTGTGACCTTCGCTTGGTTGCTTGGTTGCTTCAGTCACTAGTGAGGATAAGTACGTAAATGAATAGAGACAGAGAAGCAAACACAGGATGTACGTGGTTCACCCAGATTGGCTACGTCCACGGAGTAGAGGAATTCTTATTAGTAGTGAAGGGCTTACACAAGTACAAAGGATCAATCTCTCAATTTAGTGAGTTCTTGTGAATGATTTAACACAAAATGGCATTAGGCAATATTGTGGGGGAATGACCCCTATTTATAGAAAAACTTGTAGCTTTGTCACATTGACATGTGCCATGTTATGATTGGTTCTTGATGTCGACACGTGCTGCGCTCTGATTGGCTTCTAATCTTGACACGTGTCGAGTAGTGATTGGCCTCCTGGTCGGAGGGGAACTCTTCTGGGTCCTTGACAGTATAGCGTTGGCCGGTGCTCGGTAGTTTCGGGATTGGTCAAGTATGGTACAAACAGTGCTCCCCTAAGTTCCCGAGTGAGGGAAACTCCTCGGTTGGGGACTTGCAAGATCCAATCCCTTGAGTAATCACGAAACTTCTAAGTACCGAAGTGTGGTCTGATCTTCATCTGCCCTTCTCTGGAAGTACTTTTCCTCCATCCGGGAATGGTGTATTTAGCTGATGTTGACGCACAAGGTAATGTATCAATTTCACTTGAAGCTTAGTTGTAGTTTCGGGCTTAGTCAAGTGTGATACAAACCCTATAGTAGGAGTCCCCCAAGTCGCCGAGCTAGGAGATCTGCCGAAAGAGGTGACAGACAAGGTAAGCAGTCAAACTTCCAAGTAAGTAACCCAGGATCAGAGGTTTGACTTCGGCTTCCGGTTGATTGTTCTCATTCTCCTTGTCTCTCATTCAACTGCCAGGATAAGGAGAAGCAAATGGATAAGAGATGATATGAGATACTTTTGCTTTTGAAGAAGTAACTTTCCACAGGCTTATTCTTGAACTGTGCTGGAGGGTTTTCTGGTGCCCTTCAGAGTATAAGGCCGACTCAAAAATTTGAGGGTCAAAACAAGTCCATCAAATCTAGAGTACGTTCGACCTTGATGATATGGGATACTTTTGCTGTTGACGGAATAATGAATGTGGTATGGAAAGGTGTCGTGCTGTAGTGATCTGTTTCAGCTCACCGTTGAACCTTCTGCTTCAATCTTTTGCATGGCAGAAGTGGTGTGCAACCTTTGCATTTAAATGGTCCTTCAGAACATTCCTTCATAGTGACTCATCCACGCTTGGCAGCTTCAGTGTAAAGAGCCAATATCTGATCAACTGTCATGAGGTATTTGCCGGTGGAATTCGTGACCTTGACAGCAGTTGAGGATGAGTACTCGAGAGCAATGCTAAGTAAGCAACCAGGCAAAGGCTCCAGGCAGTCAGTTCCAAATTGGAGGTTTGATTTCAGGTTCCGACTGACTGCTCTCTTTCTCCTTGTCCTGCAGGTGTGGACAAGGACAAAGACAAAGATAGGGAGAAAGCATGATATGGGATACTCTTGCTTTCGACCCTGATGATATGAGATACTCTTGTTCTTGGTGTGGCTTATTTGCTGAGGTATTATCGGGGGGAAATAAAGCTGAGTATTTCGAGAGGTTATGTTGAGGGTGCCTTTTCGAATGCGAGAAAAGGTTGAGCATTTTTGCAGGTTTGCCTGTCCGTTGAGGAGGGAGGTCAATGTATATAGGGATTTCCCAATAACAAGTAGTAATGCTATTCCTTTACCCTTCTTGGTCACAGCAATGTAGTGGGAGCTGCCAGCTTCACGTGTTTTAATTTTGTCAGAGCACTTTGAAAAAGTGGTATGTGGTATCTGGAAAGCTGATGTTACGTGTGAAGATTACAGACAAGCTTTATCTAAGGAAATCTGGCTCTCGAAGTTCTGAGAGTTGTGCCTCTTCGGTTTTTGAACAAGCAATCCCGTCGAGGATCTGACTCTCGAGATTCGGAAAGCGGTGCTACTCTGGTTTTTTAGAAAGTAATTATGTTGGGAGTCTTTTCTCGAATGTGAGTAAAGGTTGGACGTTCTTGCCAACCTGTCTTGCCGCAAAACACGGAGGTCGACACACATAGGGACTTTCCAGTTGTCAAGCAGTGGTGCTGTTCCTTTACCCTTATGGGTAATAGTAGGGTAGCTGGAACTTCGAAATTCTCGTGCCTAAATTTTGTCAGAGATCTTTGACAAAGTTATATGTGGTACCCGAGGAGTTGATGGTGCATATGGAGAGCGGTGATTGAACAGTAAGATTCACGTGCTTTCTACTTCACCAGAAATCTTCGACAGATTGCCCGTAATTTCCGCAAAGCTGATTGTGCATGTGACAGGTGCTGACGAGGCTGCAAAAGCAGGTGCTTCTTCGATTTCTGAGATCGGCCCTCGTGGTCTCTGAGCAGCCCAACTTTTGAGAAAGCAAACGCCTCTTCGATTTCTGAGATCGGCCCTCGTGGTCTCTGAGCAGCCCAGCTTTTGAGAAAGCAAACGCCTCTTCGATTTCTGAAGCTCCGTCGAGTGCAGATTTTTATAGAGGCTGGCATTAAGTTCCACAGCACACTTGAATCTCTACCAGTAGAAGCTCATTTCTTGCACTTCTAAGATCTTGATTTGTCTGACCTCTTCCTTCTTCAACACATTTGAAAATGTCTGGACCCTCCGACCGTCGTTTTGACTTGAACCTTGGAGAAGAGACAGCCACGCCTTCTCCAGACAACATATGGTGCCCATCCTTCATATCCCCTACTGGTCCTCTTACCGTTGGGGATTCTGTGATGAAGAATGATATGACCGCTGCAGTGGTGGCCAGGAACCTTCTCACTCCCAAAGATAACAGACTACTTTCCAAACGGTCTGATGAGTTGGCTGTTAAGGACTCTCTGGCTCTTAGTGTTCAGTGTGCAGGTTCTGTGTCTAATATGGCCCAACGCCTATTTGCTAGAACCCGCCAAGTTGAATCATTGGCTGCTGAAGTGATGAGTCTCAAACAGGAGATTAGAGGGCTCAAGCATGAGAATAAGCAGTTGCACCGGCTCGCCCATGACTATGCTACAAACATGAAGAGGAAGCTTGACCAGATGAAGGAATCTGATGGTAAGGTTTTACTTGATCATCAGCGGTTTGTGGGTTTGTTCCAAAGGCATTTATTGCCTTCGTCCTCTGGGGCTGTACCTGGTAATGAAGCTTCAAATGATGAACCTCCAATGCCTCCTCCTTCTGGGGTTTTGTCAAGTACTGAGGCTCCGGATAACCACCCTCCGGTGCTTTCTCTTTCTGGGGCTCTACCGACTGCTGAGACTTCCCCTAAGCAACCTTTGTGAAGGCTCCCTTTTGTTTGTTTATTTTGACTCATGTATATGTACATATTTGTGGCTTATCGAAAATATTAATAAATAAGCTTTGCTTCATTTCAACATATTGTGTTAAATACACCAAAGCCTTCTTCATAAAGTTCTTTGAATTTTTGCTTTTGTTGAAACCTGTATTGTTGAAGCTTTGTGAGTGAAGCATGTAGTTTGAGGTAGTGTTCCCTTAATTTCCCGAGTGAGGAAAACTTCTCGGTTGGAGACTTGAAAAATCCAAGTCACTGAGTAGTCACGAACTTTTGAGTACCAAGGCGTAGTAGCATATGGTGGGAGTCCCCCAAGTCTCTAGTCGAGGGAGTTGACGAATGAGGTGTCTTGCTAATAGTCCATGTCGTAAGTACCAAAACTTCATTCTGTTGTTGTCTAAGTGGTAGCCCCGGACTTTTTCTTCATATATTTTGTTTATGAAGGTTGCTAGGCCCGAATAAGTGGAATTGCAGAAGGTGTAACGGTTGGTAGCTGTTTTATGGAAAACCATCTGACTATGATAGTCTTGCACATGATGACTATAGGGAGATACACACACATACTGCTATGATAGAGGGTGTAACCGTTGGTGCATTACAATCATAATGGAAGCATCACAATGATGGAAGCATCACAATGATGAAAGCATCATAATGATGAAAACACCATAATGATGAAACATCATAATGATGTTTCTTTGGTGGAATTGTTTTTCATTTCCCCTAACACCCTGAATTGGTTTTCAATATAAGACCATCATCTGTAGCTCGAATCACAAAGTTGTCTTCATGAAAGTTGTTCTTTAATTCCTTAACTACAACATATCCAAATTTGAGAGCCATCAGATCAGTACAACTCGAGAAATTCAGGTACGACGAGTGATTGTTCATCATTTGTCTGTCAACACGTCAGACCTGTTGTGAGCTTCAAAAACTCCATTTTATATTGTTCAGATCGGCATGCTTTCTTCATTGAAGTTGTTCCTCATCGTCTCTTTCATAACATATCAAAAATTCAGAATGAACTAATGGTTAAATATTTCCAGATCTTCGAAACATCACAGCAGCTTCGAAATCTGCAAGAATCCGACTGTCATGTTTGGAGCTTCAACACTTTAATTTCCGTCGCTCAAACAGAAATGGTTCCTTCTTGAAAGTTGTTCATATGCTCAAGAACTATAGGGTGTCCAAAATTCAGCTCCATTGGAGAAGAGCAGAGGTTGCAGAAATTTGATAGATGAAAGGAGGCGGAAGAGGGAGAGAGAGAAAAAGTCTCGTGGGTTGGATTTCTATTTTGGGGCAGATTCCAATTTTTGTAGCACCTTCATTATTGATGAATTGCTTGTACTTTTGTCCATTATGAAACTTGGGACTTTGGCTTGTTGTTGGATCTATTATAATATGTTTGGGAACATATATAAGTGAATAAATAAGAAGGAAAATTTTGGGCCCTTGTGGGTGTAAAACAAAAAATGTTTATGTTTACCCAAGTGTTTTTGTACAAGTTCAAGGGCATCTTGGGTTTTGTGAACAAAATTTGTTTATTTGGAGCAAGGTTTTGTGTTGAAGCTTTCTAGGTGAAGCTTTGATGGTGAAGCTTTGATGGTGAAAGTATGTAGAGGGAGCTTTCTAGGTGAAGCTTTTTTAGGTGAAGCTTTGTAGATGAAGCTTTGTAGATGAAGCTTTCTAGGTGGAGTTTTTTGGGTGAAGCTTTGTGGGTGAAGCTTTTTAGGTGAAGCTTTGTGGGTGAAGCTTTTTTAGGTGAAGCTTTTTGGGTGAAGCTTTTTGGAGGTGAAGTTTTTTTTTTTTTTTTTAATTTTTTTTTTTGGTGAAGCTTTTTTAGGTGAAGCTTTTTGGGTGAAACTTTTTGGATGAAGCTTTTTGGGTGAAGTTTTGGAGGTGAAGCTTTTCGGGTGAAGCTTTTTGGATGAAGCTTTTTGGGTGAAGTTTTTGGAGGTGAAGCTTTTCGGGTGAAGCTTTTTGGATGAAGCTGTTTTTTTTTTTTTTTTTTTTTTTTTTGAGTTGGCTAAATTACCTCTTTATTGAATTCATTGCCAAATGGCCTTCATTACATAGGATGCCGAACGGCTATAGCTCAATACTTGTACATCGTGAGTCTATTTGTAGTAGTACTTCAAGTGATCAGCGTTCCATGGATGGCCAAGGGTCTTGCCATCGGAGCTTCTAAGTGTGTAAGAGCCAGGGCGACTGATGCCAATGACTTCATACGGTCCATCCCAGTTTGGACTAAGTGTGCCTTCACTCGGGACTTTGTCGCAGAGTAATCTTTTCTTTAAGACCCAGTCTCCTATTTTGAAAGAACGAGGCTTGACCCTAGAGTCATAATAGTTGGAGATGCGCTGCTTGTAGGCGACATTCCTCAAGTGAGCTTGGTTTCTGTGTTCCTCGACTAAATCCAAGTTGAGGGTGAGTTGTTTGTCATTTTCACTTTGAATGTAGTTCTGGACTCGGAATGTTGCTTGCTCGAGCTCAACAGGGACAACCGCCTCTGTGCCAAAGGCAAGTGAGAATGGAGTTTCTCCTGTTGAAGTCCGATATGAAGTGCGATATGACCAAAGAACTTGGGGTACAAATTCTGGCCAACAGCCTTTAGCTTTGTCCAAGCTGGTTTTCAAAGTGCGCTTGATTATTTTGTTGATGGCCTCAACTTGTCCATTAGACTGGGGATGAGCTGGAGAGGCAAAGCATAAGTTGATGTTGAACTTAGAGCAGAACAACCTGAACTTCTTGTTGTCAAACTGTCGCCCATTGTCAGTGACTATCGCATTGGGAATGCCGAATCTACAAAGGATGTTCTTCCACACGAAGTCTTCTATCTTTGCCTCAGTAATGGTTGCCAAGGGTTCTACTTCGGCCCACTTTGTGAAGTAGTCCACTGCAACGACTGCGTAACAGACTTTGCCCTTCCCTGCCGGCATTGGGCCGATCAAATCAAGTCCCCACTGGGCGAAGGGCCAAGGGCTGATCATAGGAGTAAGAGGCTCTAGAGGGGAATGAGGAATAGCCGCATATCGTTGACATTTGTCACATGAGCGGGATACTTTGATGGCATCCTGGTGGAGTGTTGGCCAGTAATATCCTTGGCGAAAAGTCTTGTGTGCTAGGGACCGAGATCCAGCATGATCTCCACAGACTCCCTCATGTATTTCCCGAATGACGATTTCCGCCTCGGCAGGCGTAAGACACCTTAAGTATGGCAGGCTAAAACCTCGCTTATAGAGTTGATCATTGATGATCAGGTAGCGGGTAGACTTGTATCGAATTTGCTTAGCCTGGACTTTATCATTTGGGAGGGTGCCATGAGCAAGGAAATTATAGATCGGGGTGATCCAACTATTCCCCTGTTGTAAGTTGCATACTTCTGCGGCCATGGTGCTTGGTGTTGCCAACAGTTCGACATGAATTTTTCTTCCAATCTTGTCTTCCACAGCCGAGGCGAGGCGAGCCAGGGCGTCTGCATGACTGTTTACCGCTCGAGGAACTTGGGTGATCTGGTAGTGGAAGTGCTTGAGCAAAAGTTGTGTTTGCGCAAGATATGCTGCCATGGAGCTGTCCTTAGCATCAAAGTTGTTGGTAACCTGGTTGACCACCAATTGGGAGTCACTGAAAATATCAATTTGTTTAACCCCGAGGTGTTTGGCCAAACGTAATCCTGCTAGAAGGGCTTCATACTCGGCCTCATTATTTGATGCCTTGAATTTGAAACGAAGAGCATACTCCATTGCTACTTTGTCGGGTGTAGTCAAGACTAGTCCCGCTCCACAGCCCTGTTGGTTGGATGAGCCATCAACATACAGACTCCATGCTGGGGTTGTTGGTTCTATCTTCTGAGCTTCCGGGGGTAATGAAGCCACTGCTTCAGGTGTAGAAGCAATGTCAACCGGATATGTGAAGTCGGCAATGAAGTCTGCCACTGCTTGGCCCTTCTCAGCTGGCTTTGATTGGTAGGAGATGTCAAACTCACCCAACGCTATTGCCCATTTGATCATTCGCCCTGAAGTGTCAGGACTTTGGAGTATCTGTCGAAGAGGATAATTGGTAAGCACGATGATGGAGTGCGCTTGGAAGTAAGGGCGGAGTTTTCGAGCAGACATGACCAATGCCAGAGCCAATTTCTCAATGTTAGAGTACCGTGTCTCCGCATCTTGTAAGGCTTTGCTAGCGTAGTAGACAGGTCGCTCAATATTCCCATCCTTTCGAATGAGAACGGAACTTACGGCTGAAGCTGATACCGATAGGTAGATAATAAGAATGTCTCCTACCTCGGGCTTGGAGAGTAGAGGGGCTTTACTCATGTACTCCTTGAGGTTTTTGAATGCCTCGGCACATTCATCAGTCCATGTAATGTACTTCCTACTTCCCTTAAGTGCTTTAAAAAAGGGAGCACATTTGTCTGTGGCCTTAGAAATGAACCTGGTTAAGGCTGCCACCTTGCCAGTAAGGCTCTGGATGTCCTTTGAAGTTACCGGTTCCTTCATGTCGAGGATTGCTTTGATCTTCTCGGGATTAGCTTCAATGCCTCGTTGGCTAATCATGAAACCTAAGAATTTGCTAGAGCCCACGCCGAAGGCACATTTGTTGGGGTTCAACCTCATTCGATACCTCTTTAGAATGGTGAAAGTTTCAGATAGGTTGGTGATGTGTTGGTCAGCATGTTTGCTCTTGACTAACATATCATCAACGTAAACTTCCATGCTCTTCCCAATCTGCTCGGCGAACATTGAGTTGACTAGTCTCTGATAAGTCGCTCCTACATTCTTTAGGCCGAAAGGCATGACTTTATAGCAGTATAGTCCTCTGTCGGTAGTGAAGGCTGTGTGTTCTTGATCCGAAGGGTTCATGAGGATTTGGTTGTATCCTGAGTAAGCATCCATGAAGCTCAGGAGTTCACACCCGGCCGTAGAGTCTATAAGTCTGTCAATAAGAGGAAGAGGGAAGCTATCTTTCGGACACCCTTTGTTTAGGTCGGTGTAGTCAACACACATTCTCCACAAGACCTTTTGAAGCAAAAGACTTTCTTTGGTCGGATTTTTCTTAACAAGGACCACATTTGCTACCCATGTCGGGTAATTGACTTCGCGGACAAAGCCTATGCCTTTGAGTTTTTCAACTTCTGCTTTCATTGCCTCGTATCGTTCAGCGTCATAAGATCTTCGCTTCTGTCTCACCGGCTTGATCTTGGGGTCAATACTCAAACGATGACAGATGACATCGGGAGAGATGCCTGGCATGTCCTCGTATGACCAGGCGAAGACTTCAGTGTTCTATTTCAAAAAAGATATCAATGCTAACCGAAGGGGTGGTGACAATGTGGTGCCAATCTTCACCATGCGATCTGGATAATCTCTTGAGATAGGTACCTTCTCCAACTCTTCAGCAGGTTGGGCTTGCTGGGTGAAAGAGTCATCTCGAGGATCATCGGGTTGATTGTTGCTATCAGGAAGATCCAAGTTCGCTTCATCTAGGCTGGTCTTTGTGACTTGGTCATGTACAGACAGGGTTTCCTTGGGTCCGGGCAAGTGTTGTTGCTTAACTGAAGTGTTGTAACATGATCGTGCACTAAGCTGATCTCCTCTGATGTAGCCGTTGCCATGGGGGGTTGGAAATTTCATCAACAGCATATGCGTGGATACCATAGCCTTGAGATCATTGATGCCTGTGCGCCCAAAGATGACATTGTATGCCGTTGGGCAGTCAACCACTAGGAAGTTAGTGGTAATGGTAGCCGTGTAAGGGCCTGTACCAATAGTAAAGGGTAAATGTATGCTCCCTAAGGGTTGCACGATATCACCGGAGAAGCTTATCAGAGGAGAAATCGAGCGATCGAGCAAGTGTTCAGCTACACTGAGTGCCCTGAAAGCCTCGGCAAACATGATATTGACCGAAGCCCCTGTGTCTACGAGGATTCGTCGAACATCAAAGTTGGCTATGTGAGCCTCCACGATCAATGGGTCGTTATGAGGGTAGATGATGCCTCTTTCTTCCTCAGGGTAGAAACATATCGGATCCCAGTTAGGCTTTTGATACTTCCCTCCCCTGATGTCTTCCACGTGAAACACTTGGTGACCAGGCCTCAGAATTCGTTCACTGTTTTTCATGGCCCTATTGGAAGATTCAGATATGGGTGTGCCGCCGCTTATGGAATATATGACATTCACCTGGCGTTGGTTACGGTTATCCCTTTGAGGGTGAAGGAGGAATTGATCAATTTTTCCTTCTCGTGCCAAAGCTTCAATACGATCACGGAGGATGATACATTTCTCGCTATCATGGCCGTTATACTCATGGTAGCAACAAAACATGCCCGCGTTATTCGGGGGCGTGTAATCTGGGTGCCTCGGCTTTGGCTTTGGTATCAGGTGAGCTATGCTGGGGTAAATGGCCGCGCATGTGGCATTCAAGGGCGTGTATGTCTCATACCTTGGGGTAGGGGGTATCTTGACGCGGGTTTGACCCACTGCATTGACTGCCTGGGGGCGAGCGTTATTGTGGCGATACCCTTGGTTATCGGGATAGTGTCCCTTACTCTTTTTACTGAAATGAGAGTGGTGAGGATGGAAATCCTTCCTCTTGCCTTGAAATTGATATGTCTGTTGATTCGGCGAAGCATTATGCAAGGCATGGGGAGGTGCCACTGCTGTTTGGAAAGTCGAGGTCTTCTCATTTAGGTGAGTCTGGCTTCCACCCCCCACTTGTTGATAAAGGATGGTTGTAGGGGGTTTCTCCTGATATGTCTTTACCTCGGCGGAGGCATGGTTATAAGCCTGCGCCATCACCTCAGAGTAAGTCTTCCAAGTATTGGCATTGATCATGTATTTAAAGAAACAATCACGTAGGCCTGCCGTGAAGGCTTTGAGGGCAGTCTTGTCGTCTGCCTCGGCACACCGGGAGTATTCATGGCTGAAGCGGCCAGCATACATACGTAATGACTCGTCTGGCTTCTGGCGGATAGTGTACAGGTCATCTGCAGAGTGCAAGCGATCGGTTTGGAAAATGTGTTGGGAAACAAATAGTTTCCTCAATTCCTCAAATGAGTCTACCGTCTCAGGTGTAAGACGACAATACCAATTTAGAGCTCCGCCAGAGAGGGTGGAGGGGAAGAGAAGACATCGCTCTTCGTCGGTGTGCATCCGGTATGCCATGGTGGACTCAAAGAGGTTAAGGTGCTCAATCGGGTCCTCTTTTCCAGTATAAAGTTGCAAGCCAAGCTTTTGCTTTGTCTTTGCTTGAAGGGGGGTGTTGAGGATCCTCCTTGTAAGAGGGCCAGGCCTGGGTTGGTTCCAGTCAGGTATTTCAGCCTGACGTTCAGCCTTCAACTTGTTTACTTCCTCAAGAAGTTGTAGGACAAGGGGGTCCTGAGCGGAGTTATGTGCCACTGGAGCTTTCTTTCGTAAATCTCCATCTCCTCTTGGAATTAGGAAGGTTTGATCAAGGGCATGTGATTTTTCCCTGGACTCGTTGTACTGGCTTCCAGGGTATGTCTGTCGGAACACCTCTGAGTCCCCTGTACCCTCATGTCTCTCTAGGACTTGTTGCCCCTTCCCCAAATTGGTGGCCGGCTCGGGCCGTGGCAGGGGACCGAGTCTCTCAGAAATCCTTGGGTCATTGATCTTTGAGCTTATATGGATGGAATTCTCTCGACGTTGCTTCAGGAAATCCCGACAATCGCGAAAGACGGCTTTCGATCCTTCTGCCCCTTCAGCAAAGAGGTGTCTCCCTCCACTTCTCATGGTTCGGGTCGAAGCAACTGGGTTAAGAGAAGCCTCATGTTGATTATCAAGTCGAGGGGTAATCTGTTCCCTATCAGGGATATCTATGTCGAATGCATGTGACCCTCCATGTTGGAGGGCACCCAGTTGATGGTTGACTTCCACGGGGGCAACAAGCTCGCGTGTCTGAGCTTGCCTAGCTTCGTGGAGTGTCTCGAAGAGCTTCTCATATTGCTCCTGGAGGACCTCATTCCTCATTGCTATCTTGTTGTTCTGAGCTTCCAACTCATCGACTTTAGCTTGAAGAAGAACTCGTTTTCCTTCCTTCTTTCGTTGTTTCGCACTATGTGCAAGGGGGGTGTCATTCTGTGTGCTGTGGCTTCCTTCGCTTCCCATGCTGGAGAGGGATGCCTGATCAAAAGAAAGTGTACGAATGATAGAAACCAGCTTGACACAGCTGAAGAGAGTAGGAATAAGTGTCGTTTCCCACAGACGGCGCCAAATGTTGATGCACAAAATCAGCGAAGACTTTGGTACAACAGAAAGTGTCAGGTTTTGTGACCTTCGCTTGGTTGCTTGGTTGCTTCAGTCACTAGTGAGGATAAGTACGTAAATGAATAGAGACAGAGAAGCAAACACAGGATGTACGTGGTTCACCCAGATTGGCTACGTCCACGGAGTAGAGGAATTCTTATTAGTAGTGAAGGGCTTACACAAGTACAAAGGATCAAGCTCTCAATTTAGTGAGTTCTTGTGAATGATTTAACACAAAATGGCATTAGGCAATATTGTGGGGGAATGACCCCTATTTATAGAAAAACTTGTAGCTTTGTCACATTGACATGTGTCATGTTATGATTGGTTCTTGATGTCGACACGTGCTGCGCTCTGATTGGCTTCTAATCTTGACACGTGTCGAGTAGTGATTGGCCTCCTGGTCGGAGGGGAACTCTTCTGGGTCCTTGACAGTATAGCGTTGGCCGGTGCTCGGTAGTTTCGGGATTGGTCAAGTATGGTACAAACACACATCATTATTTTCGTGTGAATGATTACCACTTATTTCCAAGACATCACCACTTAAATCCAAATCATTCACTCTATCTATATCTGGCATAGTATAATCAAGAGTTTGAAATTCTTTCTGATTCTCCCCCTGAAGTGAAAACTCGGGATTGGCAAAGTACATATCATTCTCATGAAACGCAACATCCATAGTGACAAACAACTTATTCGTCGGTGGGTGATAACAACGGTATCCTTTCTGCCTTGATGCATACCCCACAAACACACATCGTAAGGCTCGAGGTTCAAGCTTACTTCGCTGTTGTTTCTGAAGATGAACGAATGCCACACAACCAAACACATGAGGTGGAAGATTAGGGACTGCAGGAGCATCAACATGTGAAGAAAGTGCCTGAAAGGGTGTCTGAAAATCAACCGATCGGGATGAAACACGATTAATGAGATACGCAGCTGAGGTGAGAGTTTCTCCCCAATAGGATAACGGGAGACGAGCCTCGAGTAAGGAAGCACGAACAACCTCCAGAAGCTGACGGTTCTTGCGTTCGGCAACCCCATTTTGTTGTGGAGTATATGGACATGTAGTTTGATGAACAATCTCATGATGATCAAGAAAGGCACGAAGTTCAGAGTTAACATATTCGCCACCATTATCACTCCTGAGAACCTGTATTTGTGACTTATATTGTACTTGTACCATTTTGTAAAACGGTTGAAACAAAGAAGTAACTTCACCTTTGGATTTCATCAAACAAACCCAAGTCATACGTGTGCAGTCATCAATAAAAGTAACGAACCAATGAGCACCACCAAATGTAGCAGTTTTAGATGGACCCCAAACATCAGAATGAATTATCATAAATGGAACATAACTTTTATTCAAACTGGATGGAAACGAAGCACGATAACTTTTAGCTAGTTCACAAACACGACATTTAAAGCTAGAAACATCATGCTTACCAAAGAGGCTAGGAAACAACCTCCGTAGATAGCCGAAAGAAGCATGTCCAAGTCGACGATGCCATAACCAAACCTCCGAAGCTTTATTCCTATCCCCCGGATTTCCTTCCACTGCAAGAGCTTGAGTCAACATTCGAGAACTGTTTGATGTCAGCTCCAAGTAGTAGAGCTTCCCTTTCCTAATACCATAACCAATCGTCTTGCGAGTCCGAATGTCCTTAAAAACACAAAAAGAAGGCCAAAAAATCAAAAGGTAATGCAGGACGACAGTTATTTGAGCAACATATAATAAATTATAGTCAAGAGAAGGCACAACAAGTACGGTATCAAGACTAAGGGTATCTGAAAGGGAGACGGTTCCTTCCCCGATAACAGGGGCAGGATTACCATTGGCGACACTGACGACAGTTTTGGTGGATGGTTTTAGGGTTTCTACCTGTCTAGAATCACAAGTCATATGTTCAGTAGCACCAGAATCAATTATCCATGTATTATTCATAACAGAGGTAGAAACCTTTAAAGCCTTACCATTGTTACCTGTATTAGCAGAATCACAAGTCCAGACTGCCATTCCCAAGCAACTTCAATCAATACGTCACTCAGTGATTGATAAAGCCCAAATTTCCAAGCAAACCAAGCCCAAAAAGCTTCAATTTTTCACGGTTTCAGATCAAATCAGAAGCAAATAGGCCAATTGGTCTGTCGTGTCACACAACAGAGAGTCAAACGATTCGATGAATTCGAATCAGCAACGACGACGTCGCTCGCTGTTCGTTTCGAATTCAGAGAGGGTAGCAACGACAACAGTCGCTCGTTGATCGAGGTTGACGCACCACACACGGCTGAGCCGCAACAGTGCTATCGCAGCTATGGGATAATTTTTTTCTTTTTTTTTCGACCTGGCTCTGATGCCAAGAAGAGAATGCTTTGAATAATAATATATTCTTCTCAATAAGAGGAACTTATAGGTGTACAACCCTAACATAAAAGGAAAGAAAACTAATTACAAGTGATTACATGGGATTACATATCAATTAGGGATCCTACATAAAATACAAAAGTCAACACCTGCAACATCCTCTTCATGTTGGCATCAAGTATTCGAATCTCAATTGGACCACGAAATAAGTGATCCCTCTCCATTTTTATTTAATTTGATGCAAATATATCCATATATAATATCTTAGTTTCGGTTAAGGGTAACACACAATGGCCCCAGTTATAAATCTGCTGAGTGGACGGATAGATCTGGAGTTTGTAACAATGCATTACAATATATGTGTTTGATCATGCTATGAACATTATTGGGAAAGTAAAGGATGGCAAGCAAAGTGAAAGGATTGATTTACTCTACATAAAATACCTGCTATAATAATTTAGTATCGAATTCATTATTTACGAGTTTCAAATAATTGTGACAAATAAATGAATCGATGCACCAGTGTTGTTACCTTCTACGGTCTTTCAAACTCACAAAATAATTTAAGGAAGTGATATTTATAATTTATTAATAACAAAACACAAGTATAAGAATGTGTCAATTGTGCATCTTCTCCAGTGATCCAACAAACGCATACTAAACAAACAAAAAATTACTAAAAACTCAATCACCGCTACACCACTCACTGTATTAGCAATAGAGAAACAACTTGAATGTTACTAGATCGTATTCTATAACAATCGTTCGTATACAACAATCGTCACGTGATGTTTATGCATCTCGTATCAATTAGGAGAGACAAGCTTCATTGTCAACGGCAAGCAAACCGATTTTTATACATTTTGTATCAATCAGCAACGTATGCATGAATTGACAAGGGCTAATATTCTGCCCAAATAGCATTTATACCAATCCTATCTACATGCGTATGCAGTTGCATGACTGCAACATCCTCTTCCTGTATTATCACAACAATTTCGAATCTTCAAAACCATGGGACCATGAAATAAAATCTCTTATCTTCTTTTATTCATGGGCTAACCACATTTAGCATCCTCTTTCTCGCATTAACTTCTAAGATTTTGAAATTGTGTTAATTTACACAGTTTGTCTAATAGTTATGTGAATTTTATTTAAATTGATGGTATGATGAGCATAAAATTCGTAATGGGTTGACATGTAAGTCACGTTTGCACCACATTGACAAAAAACTCATCAATGTGATGGATAATTAGAAGTTCAAATAGACAAATGTGTAAATGAATACAATTTCAAAACTTTAAAGAGGTAATGTGTAAAAATTAAAACTTCGTGACTCATTTTAAGAATCACTTCAAATTTTGAGGGTGGAAAATACATTTAGCCCTTTTTTCTTATGAAATAATTCCATCAAACTCATATATCTTAGCATTTCTCGTTTACCGTATGACTTCACTTATAAGTGCAACATTTTTTATAACGTGGTTAGTTTTGAGTGTCGGCGAAGAATAGAGAAGTGCGAATTGGTGGTGTAAAATGGACAAATATGATTTTACAAAGAAACTCTAAAAAGGTGATATAAAAATCACTTATGTTTCTTTTTATGTACCAATAAGAATGGAAAAGTGAATTTTAACTAAAAAATCTAAAAAAACCGTAATATGTCTTGAAAGTTAAAACCTAATTGTAAGAAATTGACGCCAATATATACGAACTCATAACAATATGAAACCAAAGAAATTATAGACGTCAATCCTCTTTTAATTGCTATCCAATTCACTAAAGTGTTTTCCATTGAGAACTTGTATAGGCGAAGCCTCTGAAGTCTCCATCTATTTTTATTTTATTTTTGTTGAACTCCAGACTCTAGTTTCCATCTTTGAACAAACGTATAATATCAAATCGGTTTTAGCTTATTGTTATAATTCGATTTTATTTTAAGGGTACTTAGGTATGTGCAAGCTGGTTTTTTGATAAATTTGAAAGATATTATAAAAATGACATTGTGAAATTAAAGACTAAATTTTGTCTATAAGCGATAAAAAAAAACAGAAAAATAGTGGAAAATACTCTTAATTAGAAGGTACAAATATTATTTTTTTTGGTCCAATTTGACGACTTGATGACGCCCAGTGCATACAAACAAAAGTATTAGTCCCAACATCGGCCTTTACGGATTCCCTTATGGCCCAGAAAGCCTCCTGATTTGGGCTTCAATTTCTTTGTAAAACTCAATCCCTGAAGTCATTTCATAGGCTGGGCCCTGGGGCCTCTTGTAAACGACTGAAAAGAAGAAAAAAAATTCGTGAGCACTCGTGAGCCTGCCTACTCATAGAATCAAATGAAAACTAATGAAAAGAGCTTGAAAACTTTGAATTTTAATGATAAGAATATAATAAAGGGTAAAGTAAATAGTACAATGATTGACTTTTTAATGTAAAAATGTGGTTTTTCGTTAAAGTGAACAGTACTAAGAGCTTTTCGTTAAAGTTCCCTAAAATCAAAGGCATGTGGTGATCGATGAGTACAACAATCTTCATCTTCATGAATCAGGCAAATGGCAATGAAGAATAACTTTTATGACACAAGTACATTATTGTCATGACAAGAATGACTCATATGGTATAGAATTTACAGATATATGCTACCGTAACGTTCTATGTTTATAATAAATAAAAGTGCAAAATTTTGTCACATCAATGATGCTAAACACATTAACTAACCACTATGAAGTGGCCAAATGGTTGAGAATGAATTTCATGGCCGTATTTCACACGCACATCTTGGGTTCAATTCCAAATGCCGGTAAATTATACGATGGTGATCAGAGAGAAACTGAGATGCTTATGCGAGTCTTTTTGGACCTAAAAAATATAGACTATCGTGACGAAACTATCAGCTAATATTTTTTTCTTTAAAAAAAAAAGAAAGAAAAAACACCATACAACTGTGTACATGTGACCTATAAACCACTCTCCTACATAAGATTATATTTTTAACCTAAGCTGTCATATTAGAGGTGTAACGATGCCACGAAAGTTGCTCTCATTTTAGTGGGATTGAGCAACCATCGTTGTCAATGTTAGATCAGCGCTGCGTCACACCATCCATCCATTGATTGGTTGGGAAAATCTCAAAATAAATAAACAAATTAAGAAGAATGTGTGGCAATTTTGTTTGGTCTCGCCTATTGGCCCACCACCGCAGCTCACATCACTTCAAAGTGGGCCCCAGTAGCCCAACATGTAACTCACAGGCCCAAAAAAGGAATCATCTTTCTTCTTTTTTTATTTAATTTCCCAGATAGGTTAGGTACTTTCAAAGAAGTACAATTTAATTTATTTAATCTGGGATGTGAACGTATTATTTATTTATTTATTATTTATCATTGAGTTGAGTGACTGTATGTTAGGTTTGGGATTGCTACCATTACCTGCTTGGAGACTTTGGAAAAAAAATAATAATAATCGATTAACCATGCAACTACAAAGTAAAAATTGAGATTAATTAAAATTAATAAAAAAAATTAAGCAGAAATTAACGTGACGGAGGGGTAGGCCAATGCGACTTTGAAAGTGGCACTTTCGTCATAATTCAAAGCTGTGCGTTTGTTTCTCTTTTGAAAGCAGAAAAAGTTGCAAAAGGAACCACCTACCTAATCATGCTTTGGTAAGGTGTTGGTCGAATAGCTGTTGGACAAACTCACCATATCCATATAGTATTATTATATTCCCCATCCTCGTAAGTTTGGTATGAGACTGTGAGTTGGACGTTAATGATTTACATGATACGAAGAAATATCAGGCATGAACTTGTGTAGTTTGATTGAGAAATTCAGAACCATACAAAGAAGATAGTGAACTTTAACGAAAAGTTTTCGGTATTGTTTACTTTAACGAAAAATAAAATTTTTACATTAAAAATGTCAATCATAATACTATTCACTTTATCCTTTATTTTGTCTTTATCGTTAAAACTCAAAGTTTTTAAACCATTTTCATTAGTTTTCCTAAAAAAATATGATTTTTTTAAAGAGTGGTGCTATTCACACACTTTCTTTTACCTTCCATACACCCTTAATTTTGTAATATTCGGGTCGAATGAATTAAAAAATATCAAAAAATAGAGATTAATGGGATGTGTAAGGTAAAAACGAGTGTGTGAATAACATTACCGTAAAAAAAAGTCCTATGTTTCAATTATGTGACAAATATGAAACAAGTGCTAGATAGTCAAGAGGATAAAAATGAAACAAGTGTAATCAGTTCAAATCTGTAAAGTGGGATCTTCTCCAATGCACAATAAATTTTGATAGGTAAATTACAAGATACAAATAACTTGTCGATTGACAAATTACGATGAATTACTACTAACCTCTTACGACTTTAGCAATTCCTTAATTTTTCTTAAATCGAAGAACTTTACCTAAAAATTGGATAATAAATTGACACTTCTACTTCATATTGCTTGTATACAGGAATGCTAGGGAGGACCTTAAAGTGCCGTAGGTGTGAGCTTAAAAACCAAAAAGATGAATAAGTCAGATTTATTGTGTCTTGGTTGCATGCTTGAGCTGGTTTAGGACCACGTTGTATATCAAATCCTAAAGAGATTTTCTTAAATTAGGAGTCTTGATGAACTCTTCATAGACTCTCTTCCACTTTACAGTTTAACGTTAATTTTTATGTCTACATCATAAAATATTTGTCAAAAATATTAGACGACAGAGTGTCCCTAAAAAATCTCACTTCAAGAGAATCTTTGTGATATTTTTCTTAGCCTAATGTGATCTTTGTAACGAGAAAAGTATAAGCAAAATAAAAAAGAAAGATGATTAGGCCATCTCCAACCGGAGGCTAGCCAGAGGGCTCGTTTTAGCCCTCTAGCCCTCTAAGGCCATCTCTAACCGAAGGGTCCAGAGGGTTAGAGGACCAAAAATAGCCCGAAAACCGTCTCCAACCGAGGGCTAGGTCAGAGGACTCTGGAATTTGGGAGGGCCCCACGAGATCGGAGAGGGCTAGAGGGTTAGAGGGCTGGCATTTTTTTTAATGCTTTGTTATTTCTGTCGGTTATAGCCGACAGAAATAATATGTACTATATTATTAGTGTCAGTTATAACCGACACTAATAGCAATGTTAGTGTAATATCAGTTTGAACAATGTCGGTTAAAACAGACACTAATTTGAATTCTAATTTGAATTCCAACGGCTAGCCAGTCACTAGCTGTTGTATTCAATTTTTTTTTTTTTTTATGAATTTAAACCTTTTTTTTTTCTATAACTTATATTTTACAAAATTTGGTTCATATTTTTTTTAAATTCCATTTTTTCCTATAACTTCTATTTCACAAAATTTGTATCATATTTTTTTTAAATTCCATTTTTTTCCCATAACTTCTATTTCACAAAATTTGTTTCATATTCCATTTTTTTCCTATAACTTCTATTTCACAAAATTTATTTCATATTTTTTTTTAATTCCATTTTTTCCCTATAACTTCTATTTCACAAAATTTGTTTCATATTTTTTTTAAATTCCATTTTTTTCCTATAACTTCTATTTCACAAAATTTGTTTCATATTTTTTTTAAATTCTATTTTTTTTCCTATAACTTCCTAAGTCATTATACAACATTAAATTAAATTAAGTAACATGAAACAACATTAAACAATATGAAACAACATTAAATAACATTAACCAACATAAAAATTATACAACATGAAACTTAAACAACATTTTAAAAAACATTTAAAAACATAAAACGTAAATGCCTACTCCATGCTTCTTTGGGCCCAAAGATGTGCAACAAGATCTTGTTGTAGGTACTTGTTTGTGGCACGAGAACGTATCATTCTATAGTGCCTCATGTACTCATCTATAGAGATACTACCAGTTCTTGGATTGAAAGGTAAATTAGGCTCATCATATATTTTTGCACGAGCCTTTCTTGACCTATTTGGATCTTCTTGGTCGTCATCGGACTCTCCATCAATATACACATCTTGCTCATCCTCCACTATCATACTATGTAATATGATGCAAGACATCATGATGGAGTCCAAATTTTCTCGACTCCACCCTCTTGCCGGTTCGCTGATGATCTTCTACCGTGCTTGTAGAATACCAAAAGCTTTTTCAACATCTTTGCGATATGCCTCTTGGTGTAAGGTAAACAATTTTTCCGCGTCGTTCATAGGGTTTGGAATTGTTTGGACAAGTGTCGCCCACTTTGGGTAGATGTCATCTGCCAAGTAATACCCCATATTGTATTGACGACCGTTGATGTAGTAGTCAAGTTGAGGTGTTTTACCTTCTGTCAAGTTATAAAAGATGGGTGAACGCCCAAGAACTGTAATGTCATTTTGGGATCTAGGGACTCCAAAGAAAGCATACCAGATCTATGTGTCATATGAGGCAACCGCCTCTAGCACTACAGTTGGTTTTCTCGACCTTCCGCTAAAGTCTCATTGCCATCCGGTGGGACAGTTCTTCCAATCCCAATGCATGCAGTCTAATGACCCTATCATGCCCGGAAACCCATGGTCTTCAGCTTTGCGAATGAGCCGATTCAGATCTTATTGATTTGGCTCGCAGAGGTACTCGTCTTTGTAAAGCTGAACAATTGCGTCACAAAATTCTTCAAGAGTATCAAGGCATGTAGACACAGACATTCCATGGGTTTCATCCATCAAATCAGCTGGGGAGCCATAAGCCATCATTCAGAGTGCAACAATAAACTTCTGATGAGGTGAGAAACTAGGGTGGCATGCTCTGTCCCGCTTTTGTCGAAAGTACGGATTGACCTGCTGGACATCACAAAGTAAATGCTTGAATACATGACGCCTCATCCGAAAGCGACGTCTGAAATCCTCTTATGTGTACACCGAGTTGGGGTCGAAGTAGTTGTTCATCAGATTGGCAAGCGTTATCGCTCTGTTTCGTGGTTTGTAAGAGCGACCAGCAATAGAGCCACCCTATTGAGGTTGTTCCTCAGTTGGCTGACACATCATGGCCGCAGCCATGGCTGCTGCTATGTTTTGTTTGTTGCGTCTTACTTGAACTTCTTCATCAGACTCCTCATCTTCTTGTCTCATTTGCGCCCATTTTGCTTCTCTTTTGGAATTGGATGAGGACACCCAGTTGGAATTTGAAGAGGATCCAAAGTTGGAATTCATTGCAAACTTGAATTGAAAGAGATTGAATTGAAATAGATTGAATTCAAAGTTGTGTGAATTATATCCCAATATCCACCCTATTTATAGCAAAAAAAAATTTAAATCCAACGACTAGCTGACGTCACTTAGCTGTTGGATTTGAATTTAAGTTGTAGTTTTTAAATAATAAATTTTGTTTGGCCCTATGACTCTTTGGCCATCGGTTGGAGACGGTTTTTTGTGACAGGGCTAAAACAAGTCATCTGGCCCTCGGTTAGAGACGAAGGCAAATATGGCCATGTACTATTTATTAAAATATTAATATCTTGGAGAATCTTGGAAGGCCAGAGGGCTAAAACGAGCTCTCTGGCCAGCCATCGGTTGGAGATGGCCTAAGAAATTAATATTTTAATGAATAGTGCATGGCTATATTTCTTACCATCTCCAACCGATGGGCTAAAAACATAGCCATGTGGAAAAAAAAACCATCTCCAACCGAGGGGCCAGAGGGCCATAGGCCAAACATAGTCATGTGAAGAAAAAAAATCATCTCCAACAGATGACCAAACATAATTTATTATTTTAATTGAACTACTATGGTTACTTAAATTAAATTACCTCAATAATTTTATGTTATGGATTGTCAATAATTTTTTTAAAAATGTTGTTTAAGTTTCATGTTGTTAAATTTGTTTTTAATGTTGTCTAATGTTACTTAATCTTATTTAATGTTGTTTAATATTGTTTAACGTTGTTTCATGTTACTTAATGCTATTTAATATTGTTTAATGACTTATGAAGTTATAGGATAAAAAATAGAATTTTTAAATTTTGTAAAAAAAATAAAAATCAAATATGACGTCATCATGTGGCCCTGCCTGGGGCCGACTAGTTGGCCCTTTGGCCATTTTTTGTCCAATGGGGACCATGAGCCCTTTGGCTTGACCCTCGGTTGGAGACGGTTTTTTGGCTATTTTTGGCCATCTGGATCATTCGGTTGGAGATGGCTTTAAACCTTCTCCAACCTTGGGCTAAAACCCCCCCCCCCCCCCCCCCCCAAAAAAAAAAACCCAACCCAACCCAATGCTAAAATGTAGCGTAAAACCTAAATTCAAATGGAAGCCAAATTTAGCCCAGGATTAGTGGGGTTGACCCACCATATATGTATATTTTATTTAGTTATATATTTATAAATACATTGAATCCAACGATTAAGATTTAATTTGATTAAATTCAACGGTAAAAAAAAAAATTTAATGGTCCAAATTTAAATCTAACGGCTAAAGTAATTAAAAAAAAATCTTTCATTTGTTTCATATTTTTTCATAGTGTTTAACGAGTTTCATGGTGTCGGTTAGTGATTTTTCAGTATTTGTCAGAATCTAAATATTTTTAGGTTAAAATGTTCATAAAATTAAATTAGGATAGTCTACATAATTTTTATTTTAAAAAAGTTACTTTAAGAAAAAAATTAGTCTAAATTCATTATTTAATAATCTAGGGCTAAAATTTTAGGCTAGAATAGTTGGAGCAGAAAAATTGTTTCTAGTTTAAAACCTAAATTTTCTACGCTAAAAATTTTAGGTTTTAGGTTAAGGGTTGGAGATGGTCTTAGTGGATGTAGCAACCCAGCAAATTCCACCTGTTGGATTCACGTAGAACATCGCGCCACCATACAAACATGGTATATAGGATAAATATAAGGCCCAAACTGAGAAATGTTTGCACCCCCTTGTAATGGGTGCATATACATCACACCTCCTACGGTGGTTGCCAAAGCTTCGAGTGAACCAGAAATAGGCCATGGACTTGGATCTACCAAATGAAAAAAATGCCTCTGAGATTCAATTATAAACCACTTTGTCTCGGTTGTATGTAAACCCCCATTCACCCCCACCCCCTAAAGTGGTAAAGAATGGCTTAAATTTCTTTTCTTTTTTTCTATCTGACAAGACAAACAAATAGGAAGGGATGGTTCTTTCATTGCATTGATAGAAGTCTAACTAGAAAAAGATCTCTCTATTACTTTGAGAAGAGAATCATTGGTTAGCCCATAAAATTTAGGTTTTAGCCCAGAAACAGATTTTCTGCTTCAAACCTTCTGGCCTAAAATTTTAGCCCCATATTATTAAAGAATGAATTTAGGTTTTTTTTTTTAAATTAACTTTAAAAAAAATTATGTAGACTATCCTAAATTAATTTTATGAACATTTTAACAAAAAAATATTTAAATTCTGATACATTTTGAAAAATCACTAAATCAATACATGAAAATCATGATAAACCACATAAACTTAATACAAACGACATTTAATAAACCACATAAACTTAATACAAATGACAATGAATAAACCACATAAACTTAAAAAAAAAAAACAATTACAATTAATAAACCACATAAACTTAATATAATCGAAAACTCATAAACTACATAAACTTAATAATGATATCCACCATCTTGACTTGATGATGGACTTGGATGATAGTCTTGAGATGAATCATCATCTTGAAATATACTCCTTGTGGCATTCCTTCGTAAAATGTCATTTTGCTTACCACGTAAGTATTTCTTCCTATCTGGAGTGTATTTGTCGAGGTCCTCCATCATTAAATTAATTTCGAACCTTTCTTGCTCCCTATCCTTTTCTTCCTTAATGGCCAAACGCATTTGGGCCGATTCTTTTTACCGAGAGATATGGTTTTCGTTCATTCTTGTAAATCTGGTAGCAATTTGTGCTCTTATCAGATCTTGGGACTTCCCTTTTCTCTTTGATTCCTTTTGCTTATCTTTACCCGGAGGCCTTGCAAAAGAAGAAGTTGGGGTCATTTGTTCAACACCTTCATTGTCGACAAAATTCACACCTTCATTGACATCATTTGGGGGTGGGGCTTCACTATGAAATAATCTCCCCCATTGTTGGTCCGCATCGGTTCCTCACCTCGAACAATCCTTGAGGATGTTCCAAGCATGATGCAACTTAAAAGCTTGATTTTTTGGTGTAATTCTTGTCTTGTAAATTACCATTGCTTTGTCACCCTATGAAACAAATACATAAAAACAATTGGTTGCAAAATACTATTATGTACATGACAAATAAAATATCAACAAAGAAACTCACAATTTCTGAGGCGCCCCTTCCACTAGGCATGTCAACCATGACCCTCTCCAAGCTTCCCTTCCACAAAGTGCACGCTTTGTTGATATTCTTCCACCAATCATAAACACCACCAGCTTTCCTTCGACCGGCGTTAGAATTTTCATGGAACTTATCAACGATTTTACCCCACAAAACCTTTCTATTTTGATTTGTGTCGATGGCACCATCTTCGCTAATAGAAATTCATGTCAAACATAAAGTAATATCTTCGTCAAAGCTCCAATTACGACCTTTAACATGCTCTTTTGCCATCTTGAAAAAAATTGGAAATGAGAAGAAATGGTAGAAAGAAAAATTGGAAGAATTGTAGGAGAAAATTGAGTTTTGTGTGGATGTTTAAATAAATACATAGGTGTTTATAGAGTTTTTTGGTGAATTTTGAGTTAAATATTTTTTTTAATTATTTTAGCCGTCGGATTTAAATTTGGACAGTTAGATTTTGTTTTTTTTTACCGTTATATTTGATTATATTCAATCTAAGCCATTAGATTCAATCAATATATAAATATAAAACTAAAAAAATAACAATTTGAACCTGGACCGTTGGATTAACCAACGGCCCATTTAAATCAAGTCGTTGGATCGAAAAAAGTAGTCGTTAGGCTACATAAATGGCTGACACTCGCGCAGGGGGGAACCCCACATGGGTGGGCTCGGCTGGCAGGGATGCCTGGCGCGTGTAGCGCGTGGGCGATTGGGTTTTGGGGTGTGGCTTTCACATCCCCTGTTTCAGTCTCACCTTGTGGGGTCCACTCCAATTTGTGGCCTAAACTTAGGCCGGTATTTGGGCCCCCCAAGATGAGTTTTAGGTTTTAGGTTAGGTTTTTTTTTTTTTTTTTTTTTGGAAACAGGTTAGGCCATCTCCAACTGAGGGCTAGCCAGATGACTCGTTTTAGCCCTCTGACCCTCCAATATATTAATATTTTAATGAATAGTACAGGGGCATATTTGCCTTCGTCTCAAACCGAGGGCCAAAAGGCCAAACATAATTTATTATTTAAAAGCTACAACTTAAATGTTGTTAAATGTTTTTTTTTTTATGTTGTATAATTTTTATGTTGGTTAATGTTATTTAATGTTGTTTCATATTGTTTAATGTTGTTTAATGTTACTTAATTTAATTTAATGTTGTATAATGGCTTAGGAAGTTATAGGAAAAAAATAGAATTAAAAAAAATATGAAACAAATTTTGTGAAATAGAAGTTATAGGAAAAAAATAGAATTTAAAATAAAATGAAACAAATTTTGTGAAATATAAGTTATAGGAAAAAATGGAATTTAAAAAAAATATATGAAACAAATTTTGTAAAATAAAAGTTATAGGAAAAAAAAAAGAATTAAAAAAAAAATATGAATAATAGAAGTTATAGGAAAAATTTTGCAAATAAAAAATAATAATAAAACTGTAAAAAAAAAAAATTCAAAGCATTCCTACCTACAAGATTTCCATTTTTTCTAGCTAGCCATTTCCGATTCTGTGGGGCCCTATCAAATTCCACAGCTCTCTGGCCTAGCCCTCGGTTGGAGATGATTTTCGGGCTATTTTCGATCTTCTGACCCTTTGGATTCTTCAGTTAGAGATGACCTTAGTTTTAGGCATGGTCTCAAATGCCGATAATATCGATTTTTCGGGTTAACGATATTTTAATGCTTATCCAATGAGATTTCGTAAAAATATCGCGATATTTCCTAAATTATCGCGATATCTTAGATCTGTGCCAATTGGAGAAGAACGTCGGAGATGGATCTGTGCGAGACTTGAGCCGATTTCGTCCCAAAAACCTTGCAAAAACACAATTTTGAACTTAAATTTCACATATAAGCTTCAATGTGGAACAGAAAGAGGTAAACCGAAGCTTACCTAACCAGATAAATTCAAGAAACTCGCCGGAGTTCCTGCGTTCGCCGAGTTGCAGAGATGAAGGAGAGGGAGAAAGACGAGGTTGCTGATGACGATGGGTGTCTTTCTAAAGCAGGTGCGATGGTGTGCGTGTGTGTATGTGGGTCTCGAACTCGGTGCAGAGAGCAAGGAGAGTTTCGAGAGACGGCGCCGACGAGGCTAAAGGAGAATAGAGATCGACAGATCTCTGTGCGTGTGTGTGGGAGAAGGGAGAAGAGAGATCAACAGATCTCTATGCGTGTGTGTGGGAGAAGGGAGAGGAGAGAAAGGATCGAGAGAGAGACTGAGGAGTCTCTGTCTGCGTGCGTGTGTTGTGTGCGTGTGTAATTTAGGGAGAAGGGAGAGAAGAGAGAAGAAGGATAGAGAGAGAGAGAGACTGAGGAGACTCTGTCTGCGTGCGTGTGTTGTGTGCGTGTGTAATCTAATCAGAACATGTGTGTGTGTGTGGTGGCGTGTCTATGTGTGTATGGTTGGGTCACCTCAAATCAGTTAAATAAACATCATTTAAATCCATCATGTTTGCCAGCTCGCTATATAATCAACTTAAATCAGTTAAATCCATCATGCAATTCATTTCCTTCCAATTTTTTGTGATAAACTAATAGATAATTGACTAAATAAATATCCTGCAAAGTTTCAATAAAAATTTCCAAGTTTTTCTTAGAATTTCCGTGGTTTCCATATTATTTTTAACGATATAGATAATATCCCGATATTTCCATTGATATTTCCGTGTTTTTAAACTACCGATATTTCCGATATCATCGATATTTAATATCTTGGTTTTAGGTCATGGGTTGGGTTGGGTTGGATTTTTGTGTGGGTGTGGGGGTGGGGGGTGGGGGGTGGGGGGTGGTGGGAGGGGGAAGGGAATTTTAGGTTTTAGGTTAGGGTTAGAGTGAGCCTTATAAGTATTGTACCAGCATTGGAGTGGGATAAAGTGAGAGAATATTTCATCTTCCCAAAACGACCAAAATACCCTTGTATTTGTTGGAGGTGTGGACTCCGTTGGAGTCCCTCTCGCATATAATTATATGCTGAAAATTTTGAGCATTATTATGAATGAAGGAACAAATAACAAGGAGCATAAGATTAGGAGGTTTGATTAATACTAATATTAGATTAGGGCCCTAGGGGAATATTCAGTTTTCCCAATGCGACAAAAATGCTCTTAGGGTTCTGTTCTGGGTTCCATTGTTTTATGTAGTCCATAGATAACACCACCCTCACGGGAGATAGAGGATCCTCTCACTGGATCCTCCCTATGAGGATCTCAAAGATCTCACGAATTTCATGAATTCTTTAATCACATCCGTTTATCGTATATTGAACGGTCAGTTTTCGTCAGATACTGTTTATATTCAATTTTAAGTAAAATAAATTTACAATGATTTTTTACAGCATAATGTACAATAAACAGATGTGATTTGAGAGTTCCTAAGATCCTCACAAGGATGATTCGGCGAGGATCCTTACTCCCCTCACGGCATCATCTTCTTGTAATTGTATTTTTCTTAAAAGATTGCTCACTCCCTCATGTTATATTATATATTAATATTATTATACAACCAATTACTTCATTATTTAATTAATTTCTTCAAACCTTTTATTGTAGCTGTGTCCCTCTAATTCTTGAGTGTTTGCAAGTATAAATCCTCGTGTGTGTTTTTTTTAATACATTAATAGAGTTTTCCGGTTAAATTGTTAGATTGAAGAGAATTAGTGACAATTGAACTCACACCATGATACGTATGTAGACATAATTGTTTTTCATTGTTACGACATGCGTCACTACCACGCTCATGAGTGTTACATGTTGCAGATTTGTGATGATATTAATCAAGTAACACAAATTAGAAAGATAGAAAAGCAAAATAAAAGAGGCTTTAGTTGGTGGTACCACTACCACTACCAACTAACAATACAAACACACTTTCTTTTATATTTTATACATTTTTTTTCATTTGGACATGTCTCTCTATTTACAATTTGAAATAGAAACTAATGCACATTTCCTATGAGTATTTACGGGACCAATATAAAAATATCTCCCATGAAATTTGACTCATAGATATAGCATCTCCTAAAGCATTTGATTGTTCATGAGTTTCAAATAATTAATTTTTGCATTTTTTTTAATAATGGGATATTCTAAATTAGTATGTAAAGAAAAAGTTTCATACTAAGAGAAATAAATTCACATATTATAATTTTTTTTTTTGGGTCAAACGATATGTTTTATTAGATTAGATATTAGATTAGCATCGATGGGGTTCGAATCCACGTTGTCATGCAATGACTCAACTGCATGTGGCTATGTTCCGATTATAAAAAATAGTATTTAAGTGAATTTTAACTGATAGCGTCCACAACGTCTATCATTTTCTTGTGTTGGCTCTTTGTTTTCTATATTTTCATCGACTAAATGCCTTATTATTTGTTGTCAAAGGTGATTTTTAAGTCTTACAAAAACGAGTGCATTTTTTCTCACTATTCTATCTGTTAGATGAGTTTAATTTTGAAATTTATATTTATTCACTATACAGATCTCAAAATTTAAACTCAATTGATAATAATAAATAAATAATAAAAGCCACTATCGTTTGATGGTAGTAAGCAAAATATTTCAAACAAAAATCAGCAGAAAAAATGGTGATTTTTAAGAAGAAAAAAAATCACCCACCACCGTCGCACAATGAAAAAAACTTCTTATGACCGGAACACGAATGATATATCACGTGTTTTTATACAAATAGTGAAAAATATTATTTTTAAATTATTAACATTTTAACATACATATCACATAATTTATATAATAACACGTTGTGTTCTCGTGACACTAAAAAATCTCTCGCACAATAACACGAGCGGAAGTCTTAGAGTCCACATGGGCGGGGCAAGGCTGTTTGTGGAGATTCTCTCACGAGCCCCGATGAAGAATAAAAGGAGGATACAAACGTTGCCTCGTGGTACGCAAGCATCATCCACCACCGCAACCGCCGCATTCAAACCCCCCAAACCCACGTCGCCTGCATCCGCGCAACGCCTATCAACTTTTCAATCCAATTTTACTCGTTTTTTAAAATGTGAAATCTTGATTATTCTATTATTCAAATTAAAACGCAGTTCGTTTTCTTTTTCTTATTATTAAGTTGAATTTTCGTCTATGAGGGCAATTTTTATAGCATAACTGCTTTTTAAGATCGTCATTTTGAAGAATGTGATGTCTTATTTTATGAGCCTTAAAATTAATCTTATAGTAAAGTAAACTATCAATTTAAACAGTCGTTGTTACACTGAAACACAATAATTTTGTAAAGTGATTAAATTGAAAAAAAAATTCGCAAAATTTCATATGAAAAGAGGGTTTACGTGTTCAAGAAGACGGGATCCCAATTTTCATAACCACACAATCTGAATTTTTTTGTGCTTTGTTACTAACTAGGCTTGAATATTATTGATAAAAACTTGCATGAAATTAGATGTGTAAAGTTATTAGGGTTTTATGTAATTGGATTTGCTGGGTTTTGATATTCGATGAGGGGACTAGATTTTGCAGATGGAAGAGATTCGACGTGATATGAAACCTTCACCTCTCTTCTTACTTTATTTTTTAATTAGTATTTTGTTTTCATGTAACAAAATTAGTTAAGTTGATAGTTTAATCTACAATAAGATTAATCTGAGGGCTCGTATAAAAAAAAAAAAAACCTCATAGGTCCTCAAATGAAAACCTTAGAAAATCAGCTCTTTTTTTATGGATGCATAATTTCACAATCTTGTATAAATGATACATACTAATAAAACATAGCGTAAGTTAATCTTTGTACTACAAAAGCTTTTATGATCACATCATAATAAAATAACGCATGTTAAAAACATTAGGTAATTCTCAATTTAATACCTTCAAGTATGGTAATTTTCAAATTTTTATACATCAATTTTTTTTTGTCCCAATTTCATACCCTTATTTTTTTACGATACTTGATGCATGCAACAATTCAAACACGAGAGACAACAAATCCACATAATAAATTAGGTTAGAAAGAAAGAAATATAGCATAAAATTACCCATTTGGTAAAGGTTACTAGTTCCTCTTGTTCTTTGTTCTAAAAAGACAATAGAGCAAAATTCTAATAGAAAGAAAGAGACACCAAGGGCAAAGCTTACAAGTTCCTCTTCTTCTTTGTTTTTAGTACTAGTTTCTCAAGTAACTTAAAAAGATAATAAAACATATAAGACTACTATTATTAGTATTTTAAAATTTAATTGTGCATTTTTTACGAGCATTTTACTTTATGAAATATAAAATATTTGGAGTGCTATAACTTTTTTAAACATAATTAACTCTTTTTAAAATCGCAACGTGGGTCCAAAATTTATCTTCACTTCCACTTTTACCTAAATTTGCCAATATTTTTAGTGTTACACGTGTATTTTAATCCTCTTGGAAAGTCCCCAAAACATGATAAAACATTTTTGTTATTTGTTTGGATAAATGAATATGAATTGAGATATTCTCCAGATTATGTCTGAAGTTAACAAATTCGGAAATTTGAACCACTCGATTGAATCCTTCAACCCCTAAAGCATTGACCAACTTTACATAAAATTTGAATTTTTTTTCTTTCAAAAAAACGATATTATCATAGAGATGGAAAAGTAGATTAAGTCTTATATTTAATTAATTATAATAATAGAGTTCAAATTTTTTTTTAACGAAAATTAAATCTAAAATTCTTATTTTAGCAGGAGATGGGGCCATGCCCTGTAGAACTACTTTAATTGAATAGTGTGATTACTTTTATGTCGTTTAATTTGAAAAAAAAAAAGGTGAGCAGGCCAAATGCCAACGAAGGCCAAGACAATCCATGCACGTGACCCGCCAGAAACTTACCTGCAATCTTTTGCCCTTTTGCATAGGCCATCCCATTTTTCTCTCTGATCAATTCCACACTTCCCTTCAGTCCAATCACCACCCCTATCTTACTTTTTTATTTTGTGTCCCCCTAATTTATACTTTTTCTTTTTGAATTTCTTTTAGCCTCTCAAATAAAAATATTGGTCCAAATCTCATACTACGTCATTGGTGATACATAATTTATAAGAACTTGAAATTCTTACATAATTTGGATAGAGGGTGTTTGACCGCGTTATTCGTGGACATGAGATTTTTGGTATTTTGATCAGTCTTGTTATCGTGCAATCATGTCGAGTTAAGCTGTATATGGTCTACCGAACCTATTGATGATTTAGAACCTATTCGGAATTGTTAATAAAAATCATTAAAAGGCGAACACATTGATGATTTAGAATCTATTCGAGACTGTTAATGAAAAACACTAAAGGTGGACCTATTGATGATTTAGAACTTATTTGAGATTGTTAATGAAAAACATTAAAAGCCATTGATGATTTATAATCTGCTCGAGACTGTTAATAAAAACGTTAAAAGTAATTTTTAATAACTAAAAATAGTTCTGACAACGTTTGAAAAACATAAAACATTATTAGCAAAAATGCTTCCTTGCTAAGTGGATATTCACAACGTAATTCCAAACACTTGATCTTTAATTAAAATTTTAACGTTTTTAATTTAAACACTTAAAAAAAATAACGTTTACGATCAAAAGTACATATAAAAGAAAAGAAAACTAATAAAAAGAATTTGAAAACTTTGAGTTTTAACGATAATGACAAAATAAAGAGTAAAGTAAATAGTATTAAGATTGATTTTTTAATATAAAAATATAATTTTTATTTAAAATAAACATTACCGAAAACTTTTCGTTAAAATTCTAGTAGAAGAAGTCACAAATTACTTCGGTGTCAATAGCAACCCCACTCATTCATCCCTACCAAGTTGTTTCCCTCCCAAATAATCAAAAACCCTATTTTTCACTGCCCTTTTGTTTTTCCTTCTTTTTAAAAAGGCACAAATTTTCTTTTTTAGTTGATGGGTTCTGTTGGTATCTGTATCTGTGTCTCGAGTTTGGCCCCTTGCATTGGCCCTTGCGTGTTTGGTTTTTTCTGGTGTGGGTGAGTGAGTTTCATTTCACGCTCCTTTTCACTCTTTGAATGGAAATTCACTCTCACTCCTTCACTCCTTGTAAACCAAGATAATGGTGGTGGTGGTGGTAGTGGTATTGCAGGAATCACAAAGGAAGGACTGAGCACGCCTACAAACCAACAACACAGCCCACATGGAATTTATGGGGATCGCCCAAAACTTATAGAAAATCAAACCCACTACTTTCAGATCTCTAGGATCCCATATATCCAGGCTTGTATCTGTTTGTTTCTCGAGAAAATTCTCTCCCTTTTGCTGCTTGTCTCAGCTCATACGGTGCGCATTCTCCTTAGTTTGATTCGGATTTCCGTTTCCGAGCAAAGTGCTTTCTGGGAAAGTGATTTTAGCAATTGGATTTTTGTTTCCTTCAAGTTTCATCCACAAAGACACTGACTTTTTCTGGAAGTGAAAAGCCGGAAAGAGCAGTGGGGTTTGCTTTCTAGGATTCTGATTGTGAAACTGCTGCATATTCTGGATAAGGCAATTGGATAATGGCTAGTGCTTTTGGTGGTTGTGGTGCTTTTGAATAAAAGCTGCTTCTTGCTCTAATTAGCACAAAGAAAGTTGAATGAGGAGAGAAAAAGACAACATGGGAAGAAGCACTTTCACGTTGTGGAAATTGGGTTTACTTGTTTTGGCACTGGTGGAGGCTGCTTCTGCAACTCTTTCTCCTACTGGTGTAAATTATGAAGGTTCATTTAATTTTTTCATTAATATTTTAAGAGGAAAACACCATATATTTTTTTTTCCTCAATTTGTTCAGTTAATGCTCTCACTATTGCATTGTCTCAATTGGGTGCAGCCTAGGATTTGCTTTTTTTTTTTTTTTTTTTAAACAAGAAAATGGAAAAGAAAATTCCTGCAGAAAATAACCCTTTTATCTTGGTTTTGGAAATGTTCACAGTTGAAGCATTGGCGGCCATTAAAAGCGATCTACGTGACCCACATAACGTTTTGGAGAACTGGGATAGTAACTCTGTAGATCCCTGCAGCTGGAGGATGGTTACTTGTACTCCTGATGGCTATGTATCTGCTCTGTAAGTTCTTCCGGATATTTATGGCTACAAAAAAAAAAAAAAAATTCAGAGTTTTCTTTACTATTTGCCTATTTGATGAATTATTTTCTCGGTAAATGATTCTTATTTTTTGTGTTTAGGGGATTGCCTAGCCAGAGCTTGTCCGGTATCTTATCTCCGGCGATTGGAAACCTCAGTAACTTGCAATCTGTGTAAGTTTGCACCTCCTTCATGTCGTTTTTTATTTGCTCCTGTGAAATTTGAATGTGAATTGATATTGTGTTGCAGAAGTGTTTTGATTTGAACAAACGCGACTGTTTTACTTTTGCAGGTTGCTTCAAAACAATGAGATTTCGGGTCCAATTCCTGCTTCAATTGGGAATTTGGAGAAGCTTCAGACACTTGACCTCTCCAATAATAATTTCAATGGTGACATACCAGATTCGTTGGGCAACCTAAAGAACCTGAATTATTTGTAAGTTTCAAAATCATCTTATTACCTCTTTTAAACATTTTGAGATTCGATAACCACGTGAATTTAGCTAATGCTTACACCTTTTTCTCTTGTTTTTCGAGCAAGACAGGCGGTTAAACAACAACAGCCTTACAGGACCCTTCCCCGAGTCTCTATCCGCAGTTGAAGGTCTCACTCTTGTGTATGTCTTTTCCCCCTTCTTTTGTGTGTTCTACTTTTTTTTTGCAGTATGAATGGGAAAACCTATAAGTCGAGTTTTGTTTGTTGATAATTTCAATGAACATTTCTGTAGGGACCTTTCTTTTAACAATTTGAGCGGTTCCTTGCCAAAAATATCCGCACGAACTTTCAAGTGAGCTATATTGTTTTTCGATCCACTAATGTGTAGTTACTCGTAGAGTTTGGTTCCTTTCTCAGTCTTATTTTCTTTTCACTTCAGAATTGTTGGAAACCCTTTAATTTGTGGAGTAAAGTCTGAGAACTGTTCTGCAGTCTTTCCAGAGCCACTATCCTTCCCACCTGATGCTCTAAAAGGTATATTTGCACGTTTGGTTTATGTTCCTTCCTTTAGTCTTCCTTGTGACACTGGTGATTCATGAATTTTGCTTTCTTAGAATCAGACTCTGGAACAAAACGCCACCACATGACTATTGTCCTCGGTGCAAGCTTCAGTGCTGCCTTTGGTGTCATAATAATTATTGGGTTACTTGTTTGGCTGCGATATAGACACAACCAGCAGATATTCTTCGATGTCAATGGTAAGTTTTATTACTTACCTTAAGGGCCACACTGCCCCAACTCTTTAATAATGGTGCAAGTCTGAGTGTGTGAATGTTTCAATCAGTAATCTTTCAGATTTCAGCTTTTGATATTTTGGTAAAATGTGGTAACATTCATTAGAAATGAATAGTTCAGAAAATTCCAAATCCAAGGGCTTGTTCTCTCTTCAAATTTTTCTATCCAAACACAACAAAAAATATTTTGTACGTAAAAAACGCAAGAGTCAATTTGGTCATATAAAGATTGTTAGCACATGATGGTAATAGGAGATAATAATAATAATAATCATAATAATAAGATTCTCAATACATGACTAAAATCTAAATCATGAATAACCCTTTCCTTTTGTAGTTAGGTAATCTTAGGAAAGTGTTTCGAGTCGTTGAACCTTCTCTTTCGGTGAACCCTTAGGATTTGAATTGTACTTTGAGAATTTCTTGATATTGTTTCATGCAACCAGTGATACTCTTTTTCCCCGCCAACGATAATCCATGAATTCTTAATTTGGTGGATTGTGCAGCAGATCAGTATGACCCAGAAGTGTGCTTGGGGCATTTGAAGAGGTATACATTTAAGGAGCTCTGGGCAGCAACAGACCATTTCAACTCAAAGAACATTCTAGGTAGGGGTGGTTTTGGGATTGTATACAAAGGAAGCTTGAGCGACGGGACTCTGGTTGCAGTTAAAAGGCTGAAGGACTACAGCACCACTGGTGGTGAGATCCAATTTCAAACAGAGGTTGAGATGATTAGTTTGGCTATCCATCGGAATCTTCTGAGGCTTTGCGGGTTCTGTTCAACCGAGAACGAAAGACTTCTTGTTTACCCTTTTATGCCTAACGGAAGTGTAGCCTCTCGATTAAGAGGTTAGCATGTTGTTTTAATTCTGCTTGCTGTTATGTCACCCTCTAATCAGAACCTAGCCTCCTATAATCTCATCTCCAGTCCAACGCCCGGTACTTCCAAAACTAAGCTGCAAAACGATATAAAAAATTACTTTATTCAACCTAACATGTTGATAATGATTCAACTAATATAAACCATTTATTATTGTCCAGCATTTCATTGATCGCAACCATTTGTGTTCCTTGTTATCTGTTCAATTTGAGAGTATTCTTGTAGCGCTAAGTTGACAATATTCAAATCTGACATACGACTGTTGCTAAATCCCTTTTTTGCATTCTGTGTGTTTTTCCCCAGATCATATACATGGTCGACCAGCTCTAGACTGGGCAAGGCGAAAGAGAATAGCCTTAGGTACAGCCAGGGGTTTGGTTTATTTGCATGAGCAGTGTGACCCAAGAATTATCCACCGTGATGTTAAAGCCGCAAACATTTTGCTCGATGAAGACTTCGAGGCAGTTGTTGGAGATTTTGGGTTGGCAAAGCTTTTGGATCACAGAGAATCTCATGTGACCACAGCTGTCCGCGGCACTGTTGGTCACATCGCTCCAGAATACTTGTCAACTGGTCAGTCATCAGATAAAACTGATGTGTTTGGGTTTGGGATCTTACTCCTGGAGTTAATCACAGGTCAAAAGGCTTTGGACTTTGGACGAGTTGCAAACCAGAAGGGTGTAATGCTTGATTGGGTACGCTATCTCTCCCTTTCGCTCTCTCACACAGACATGCATGCTCATATGTAAGATTTACCTAATTGCATGTATGAAATAACTGTGATCTCAATGTAATGCTTGATTGGGTAACACTCTCTCTCCCTTTCAAACCACGTATTAACACATGGCCGTTGGCGTTCCCTCCTGTTTCTGTCCTGATGGTACATACATGTGATCCTTAGAGCGTTGCTAGAAGTGTCAAGAAACTTGGCTTGTTACATGAAATATTAATGTGTTACTTGCATAACTGCATTAACGCAGAGTTGGTTTTTTCACTGCTGATATATGTGTGAGAAAATACCATGCACTACAAAGAAAAATGTCTTTCAACAACTCACATGGTTGTGCAACACAAATGCAGGTGAAGAAGCTCCATCAGGAGGGAAAGCTAAATCTCATGGTGGATAAGGATCTGAAGGGGAATATCGACAGGGTTGAACTGGAAGAAATGGTTCAGGTTGCCTTGTTATGTACTCAATTTAATCCCTTGTACCGACCAAAAATGTCAGAAGTATTAAAGATGTTGGAAGGTGATGGCTTAGCCGAGAAATGGGAGGCCTCGCAGAAGGTGGAGACACCGAGGTTCCGGTCGTGTGAACACCCGCGTCAAAGATATTCAGATTTTATAGAAGAATCTTCACTTGTGGTGGAAGCTATGGAGCTTTCTGGCCCTAGGTGACAACCTTTTTTCCAAATTTTCCCCTGTATACTATACCTCCCCTCTTCATTAAGTTAATTTAAGTTTGAAATATCAGAAATATGTGATTGTATTCATCTGTAAAAATGAGAAAGAAAAGTCCATGTAAAAGCTGCTTTTTTTTTTATCGCTTTTTCTTTTTCTTTGTTGGAAAATCAATTGAGTTGATTGAGGTTTCTGTCAAAGAGATTTTGGAGTTATTTCAGAAATTTGTATGTACTTGCTTTTGTTCTAGTTTTATTAATATTTGAGATTCATAAAACAGAAAACCATAGCAGGCTTTTCAGTTGTTTCTTTGGGTTCATGTAGGCCCGTGTTACTTAGTATGTTAAATCAATAACGTAATGTTGTTTCACTTCTCTCACGTGGTAGTGCCTTATTAAATTGGAAGATGAGAAATGCTAATGAGCTTTTTTCAAAATTGGAACTTTTCATGGACTCTTCTTCCGTCTATGTTTTTTGGCACATTATCTTATACGTTAAACTATGAGTTAACAGAGAGTTCATGGAGACTCTCATTTTTTAGAGTCCCCTTAACATTTCTCTTGGAATACTATCACAGTGGCATGGATAGTCATTCTTCCGATTGTAAGAGATGGTATCCAAGATTTTCAAACCAATGGACTAGGATTCTCTTTCCTCCTAATTCCCTCTCTCCTCCCCCGACCCCTCCTCTTACACTTTCTTGTTTCTCTTTCTCTCCATATAAAAAAAATCAATACAAGATGTTAACACGATTTAAACGTAAACATTCAAGTCAAAAAAGGAGTAAAGGAGAAGGAGATTAATATGAGAGAAGATCCTACTCCCAAACGAATTATGCAGAAGAATGACCCAAAGGACAATTGTGCCATAGCCTAGCAAGTAAAAGCCCTTGGGCCAATGAGTTCCAAATTCCAACCCATAATTTACATAGGTTGAGTAAAATGTATCAGTAATTCAGTATCCCTTTCTTCCCACAGTTGTCGAGCTTTTCTTATCAAAGCAACTCCTCCTTTGCAAAAGAAACAGCAAAGAGGCAGAAGACTCATCCAAAACCTTATTTTTCACTTTGCTCCTTTTTCATTTTGCTAGCTAAATATATTATGTACACATATTTTCTGGTATGTATATTATTTATACATACGGTTACTCTTAAACACTCATTAATTAACGAAGTTACTATCGAGAGCCTGAAAAATTCGTAATGCGCTTGTTATAGTACACTTTTATAAGGAAGAAGTGCATAATGATTGCTCAATATGTCAATAACATTTCTCTAAACTAAAACTTGTGTATTTGTAATGTTTTCTTGTTGGTACATAAGTAACGATATGTTTTGATCCTTAAATGTAATATTTTAGGCACAGTAAAAGTCATATTTTAGGTTTTCAAACAGTATTTTCTCTTAACCGTGCGTTGCTATATTAAATGTTGAACAAGTAATTTCCTCTCAATATGTTTTTTTGTTAATTTTTTTGAAAAAAAATTAGGGTTTTGGGGTTTCATTAAACTGTTTCCATTACTTGTCGTTAATTAGAAAAACGAAAAATTAAATACTTTATTTAACGAACAAGAATAACGTTGGACTGGTACGAATCTTGGAGCATTGCAATGATGCAATCCATGCAGACAAACCTTGTTTCTGTGTTTCGGGTGCAGCGTGCTCCAGCCACCTGGAAGACATCACAGTCATCGACGCACAGCTTCCCAAAGACGCCACCACCACGCGTCACAATCCCAACGGATGGAGTGAACGGCAATCGCTATCAATGTTCCATGGGCCTCAGAACTCCGCCACGTGTTCTCGTATGTGTCGGCGGGAACAATCCTATATGTGTCATTCGGCAGTTAATACAAGAAAACTCAAAATTTCAAAAGCACTTCCCCCAAAGCTACCCTTTCGCTTCGTACATTAATGACGCGTTTTATTTACTCCGAAACCCTTTCCAAAATGACTAATCTGCCCACAACTTATACGATACACCTCCAGATTCGGATGTAAATTGAGGACAAAATGAAGGGTATTTACGTCTACGAAATTAGATGTCGACGGGTATCTTTGTAATTGTATTTTATTGCTGTCGCTCTCTCTCTCCACGCCAAAGAGCAGAAGCAGCCCTTATTGTTCCAGCACTCTGCTTTTCTACGCACCGCTCCCATATCTGTCGTTTATCTTTTTTATTTAATTTTGTGTATTTTTTCTTCCATATTTTCATAAATGAAAGGATGCCATTCCACGCTTCGTCTTGCTTATCTCCTCTCCTGATCATGCAAACGAAATTCACATTTCACTCGCATTTGCAGTAGATCCTCTGCATTGTCTTTCAGCCATGGTTTGGAAGAAGCCTGCATTTCCCGAGCAGTTTTATTCACCCAGAAGAAAGGTTATTTCTGGGTTTGGTTTAGGAATTGGAGTTTCAGTGATTGTACTCGGTGTACTCTTTGTTACAGACTTCTTGAAGACTCCTGCAGCGGAAACTTCGATTCAAGGGTTTTACAGTTTGAATTCTTCTTCTGTTTCATGGCCTTTCTCCTTTTCCAGCAGTTCAGAAACGCAGGATTTTGTGGACAAAACGCATGAAGCAAATGAGTCAATAGTTGCTGGGAAGCAAAATTTTACTGTTTTGGAGAAGCCCCATTTGGGGAATTTTACAGAGGAGGGTAAAGATGGAAGCCTTGGGGTTGGAGGAGAAATGGGTAAGCAGAAAAACAGTGAGAAGGGGTCAGCAATTGCTGAAAAAGGTAACTTTTTGAATTCCAATGGGGGAGGAACTGGTTTGGAGATTGCCCATTTGGGAAACTCCTCTGAGGTTTCGAAAAATGGAAGCTTGCATGGTGAGGAAGGGAGGGTTAATGGGAATCTTAGCCTGTCTGGGAAGGAAGATATGCATGCAGAGAAGGCAGTTGAAGGTAGTTTTTCAAGGAATTCTAGTAGTGTGGATGGTAATGTTGCCAAAATTGTGAAGAAGAAAAGGGCTTGGAAGGCAGCTCATCGAGGAAATTCGACTGTGAAAATCGCTGACTATGATTCTCAAATGGGGAAAATGCAGACTGATTTGTATCGGAAATGTGATATTTTTAATGGTAGGTGGGTGAGAGATGATTCAAAGCCATATTATCCTGGAGGTTCTTGCCCATACATTGATAGGGATTTTAATTGTCACTTCAATGGGAGGCCAGACAATGCTTTTATAAAATGGAAATGGCAGCCAAATGAATGTGACATCCCAAGGTAAAATCCATCTTCAATTTCTTGATGAATTTTGTGTTTTTGAGCCTAAAAACAAACTTACTGAATTTTGTGTTTTTAAAGAAGTGCTCTAACATTGAATATGTGAGTTATGCTCGTTGGCCTGGGCAGTGTGCCCGCCACCCGTGCACCTAAGTCCTCTTTTACTCGTAGTTTAGAGTAGTTTAGAATATCGATTCTTCTAAAAGGAAAGTGCTCTAGCATTTATATGTAGCGGTCCTTGAACTTCTGCCATGTAAATCTTCTTCTCATGCCTTTGTTTCTTACTAATGTGATCCTCAGTCTGAATGCCACTGATTTTCTGATGAGGTTGAGGGGAAAGCGGTTGGTTTTTGTGGGGGATTCGCTGAATAGGAACATGTGGGAATCTCTGGTTTGTATTCTTCGTCATGTCATTCGAAACAAGAAAAGAGTTCATGAGATTTCTGGGAAGAAGGAATTTAAAAAGAAGGGCGTTTACGCATTCAGATTTGAGGCAAGTGTCGTACATCTTTGTATGTTCTAAAAAAAATCAATATTTGGAATGAAAATCTCTAATCATCCATGCTATTGCTGCACTTGCAGGATTATAATTGTTCAGTGGATTTCGTTGTTTCTCCATTCCTTGTTAGGGAATCATCATTCACGAGTAAAAACGGTACGTTTGAGACATTAAGGTTGGATTTGATGGACCGGACAACTTCAATGTACCATGATGCCGATGTCATAGTTTTTAACACTGGACACTGGTGGACTCATGAAAAAACATCTCGAGGGTGCGCACCGTTGTTTGCTTTCTAAATCCCTTGCAGTGTGCTACCAATCAAACTACTATGTCACTAGACTGATTTATCTCATTTTTGCATTTGGTGGTTTCACAGAGAAGATTACTACCAAGAAGGCAATCATGTGCATCCAAGACTCAAGGTTCTTGAAGCATACAAGAGGGCTCTCACCACTTGGGCCAGATGGGTTGACAAGTATATTGATGTCAACCGGACTCAGGTTTTCTTCAGAGGATATTCAGTTACCCATTTCAGGTATCGGACGATGTTTTCTCGTCACTTTGACTCACCTCTATATCGGTCTCAAACTTTTGAATGTTGTTGTTGTTGTTGGAGGAATCCCATTTTGCTCCTTTCAGGAAGTTTATATTTGTTTAGATTTCAATGAAAATGGAACTGTTTAATTTGGTTGTAGCGGAGGGCAATGGAACTCAGGCGGACAGTGCCACGAAGAAACGGAGCCAATCTTTAACGAAACTTATTTAGCGAATTACCCTTCAAAGATGAGAGCTCTAGAGCATGTACTTAAAGAAATGAAATCTCCGGTGATTTATTTAAACATAAGTAGGCTTACCGATTACCGAAAAGACGGACACCCTTCCATTTACAGAATGAAATACAAGACAGTAGAAGAACAAATTACGGCTGAGAGGTCTCAGGATTGCAGCCATTGGTGCTTGCCTGGAGTTCCAGATGCTTGGAATGAATTGCTATACGCCGCTCTTTTGAAGGCCGGATGGGGATCACGCAAAAACTGAAGAAATTTGTATGCAATCGTTTGGTATTCTTTAATCGTATCGGCTTAATTTTGTGTACTGTGAGAGTTTCTTAAGTAGCCTTTTACATGCTGATATTGGTCATCACTTTTCTTCTTTTCCTTTTTTCTTGTACACAAAATTTGATCAACAAAAGTTTAATGAATTTTCTCAAATTGGAACAATTTGCAAATTACAGGGACAAAATTCGATTCAATACAATCGAAATAAAGAATGCATGAATGAAAGTGAAACTTTGTGAATGAGTACACGGACTATGAACATGCTTTGTCCTTGTGTAAATGTAAATTCCTGATCTAATATTTGACAACAAAAGTAGACGATTTTAGCACAAAAATCTCCATCGTGCCGGATGTATGAATTGAGCACCCGAGACGCCTTAAATGCTTGAATCATCATATACTCCAGGTTTTGAGTGGAGCTCTAAATCTTGTAGCACATTGCATGCTGCATCTTCTCTAATAACTTTCTTTAAACAAGGATGCACTTGTCCTTCAATGTTTCACTAGAACACAAGCCACACACAAAATGAGCACAATCTCTTAACAAATATACACTTCACCGTGTCTACATAAACAAAGATGAAAATTACCTTCACCGCATGATTGATAAATTGATTTGATATATAATTATACATAGATTAGCTTCTCCCAATATACCATACAAAATGAAAGATTATGGTTTTGATTAGGTTGAAGAACTAAACTATATATGGGATGATATTCACATACAAAATGCAAACGAGCTAAACTGTAGAGTTAAGAATACAGTCATGCAATGGGCATTCCAGTGCATCTGTTCTGCTCATTACTAACTAATTAGTATGAAAAGGGAGACAATACGATTTACTTTGCAATATTGAACTGATGTCATCGACTGGCCATGTAAGCAGGAAGCAGACTTAAGAAGCGAGATAAAGCGCCAAAAAAAGAAAACAAATAATATCTACCATTTTTCCAATTTCTGCATAACTAATAAATAAAATTTATCATCACACCATAAGAAAAATAAATTCCAACACGTACATTCACAAGAAGGGAGTAAAACCAAAGGTGTTACTCATTTTGCAGCAGATGAACAGATAAACAGAAGAGTGCTAACCGTCTGCTCAAAATACTACCGACACTTGTTTTATTACATTTCATACTGGAACTTATATAAACATTACAGAACAAAAAAGAGAGCCATAGGGACTCATGACTGAGTCCGTTGCCGATTTGTGACTTGCCGGTTCGCTAAGCACGAGCCCAAACCTCTGCTACCTCCAGATCATATGATCAGTATGTATGATAATTGCACTTGGTGTAGTTGCAGCAGCCATTGACTGAGCTCAGACTAACTTTTTGAGTCTTGGAGGAGTTTGAGGCAAATCCTCACTCCATGTCCAATGCTTTTAAGCCCCATTTTTTGGATAATGGGGTCTTAAAATCAGTGGAGAGATTAACCCGCTGACTATTGGCTTTAAATACTTGATCAGCAAGTGAGGGATATGCTCTGTAGTTGAAAACTTGACAACCCATCTACTCCTCCACTAACGTAAAAAATTATGCCACATGCTTTTACTTTGAAAAAAAAGAATAACTAATGAAAAAGATTTGAAAATTTTGAGTTTTAATGATAAAGATAAAATAAAGGGAACTTTAACGAAAAGCACCTGGTACTGTTCACTTTAACGAAAAACCACATTCTTACACTAAAAAGTCAATCCTGGTACTATTCACTTTACCCTTTATTTTGTCTTTATCATTAAAACTCAAAGTTTTCAAACCCTTTTCATTAGTTTTCCTTAAAATAAATGGTAAAGTGAATAATATCAAGAATGACTTTTTAATGTAAAAATGTGATTTTTTATTAAAGTGAACAATACCAAGAGTTTTTCGTTAAAACTCCCTTTAAAAATTTCACCATCAAAAGTAAACAGAAAAAGTCTCACCAGATTACCATCTTGCCCTTTCACCTAATGTCCATGCAGTTCTGCAGAACACAAACATTTTTCTGGTTCCTCAGACTGCATATGGAAAAATTTACGACGAGGGACTTGTTGAAAATTATGAAATCTCACAGGATTATTAGTGTAAGAGAAACATTAAAAAGGCAGCTAAACTACCTTTTTTAGTGCATTACTTTTCTAATTATTGGGGGTTTTTAATACTTTTTATATAGCACAGTGGATCCACTCAGTTATCACTCATGCTCATCTACTCCTTTTTCCAACTCAAATCCCTCTAATTAGCCGCTAATCTCCTGTGCAACTAACACTGAAGCCCAAACTGGTTAAACCTAGCGCTAGCTAGCTTAGCTAACAATCTCCATCGGTCACAGCTTGTTATCAAATTGTGTGTGTTTTTGGAGGACTTCGACACTGTGGCCATTATTGACAAGCAATGGACCGTGTCATTGCATTTGCATGTGTGGACATCTGCTTTGAAGTGGAAAGTGGGGCATTAAACTTTCATGAGCTGCAATTGTAGTGGTATTTCAAATTAATTACGCACTGTAACAATATTTTAAGATAATTGGGAATTATTCCCTTGACGACTCTAATGATTTTTCTTTCACCCAAAAAGAAGTGGTACGTGCTTAGACTCTCCACCAAGGCTTCATCTTATTGGATGTTTCTTTATGCACTACAAAGAAAGAAAGCAAGAATCAGTACTTGATGTGCAATCTCACTTTTGCTTTATCTGTTTATTTCATTTGTTCATTGATGCTATAACATCATGAAATTAATCAACCTTCTTACGCCGAAACAGATTGCAGATTTTGATCCCTATTTCGACCATTTTTGTTTTGTTTTGTCTTGCCAATGTTGTGCAAGAACAAGCAAACCTAGGTAAGTGAGGCACAGCAGTACAAGGTAGATGATAAGAAAAATCAACTTAATTTAGTCACATGAAATGATAAAAGTGTTGTGTAATGCTTGCTCTTAGTTGTCTTCCACCTCGTATTGGTGATAGAAAATCCCATATGAAATGATAACCTCTATCATTGAATCAATTTCTGTGAAACGAAATAAATTATTACCAGCACTTCAGAATAGTCGATTTTTACTTTCCTATCTTTTATTTTGTTCAACCTCAAAGGTGACTGAAGTTGTGACCTTTCTGTTCAAATTACGAGAGTTCCAATCCAAAGACATCCATCTATGTTGATGAGGGGCGTTCTCTAGTGCACATGACATGTTATATGCACATTTAGCTTATAACCATTAGTAAAGGAGAGAAGATGAACCCTGCCAACGACTCAATGAAGGGAGGAGAGAGGAAAGAAAACAGACAGCGACTCACGGTAAATTTTCTACCGGGTTTCCAATTCGGGTTTCATTGACTCGAATGTAATTTAAGCTAAAGATTCATCTCATCCGCTGATTTAAACCTTACAATTACTGTTTATATGTGTATTTAATATGCATATCTAGAAATGTGCACCAGAGAAAAATTGATCGATGTTGGAACCGAACCGGGGATTTTAAACTTATGGAACAACAACAATACCACAGCCCAAAGTGAAGTAAGGGAAACTCACTTTTCTTGGGCCAGTTCACATTAGTGACAACAACAAATCAACAAAACTCAACAGATGTTTATTATTTTCTTTCTAAGAAATGCCACAGAGACTTTCGTAAAATGAGATTTTCAATAGATTATCTACACCTAAGAGTCTAAAGACCATCTTCAAAGAATATGTTAAATTATAAGAGTCAAATTACAATTAATGACTGATGTGGCAATCTGAAATCTTATGTCAAATTTTGTACTTTTTTCGATCGAATTGTCAAATATTATTTTATTATTTAAATAGAACTTTAAATGTTTGTAGTTATTAAAAAAATGTTAAAACAAAATTTTAATTGGTTGAAATGTTAGTGGAATAAGGGACTCACTATTAAAATGAATTAAAAATAATTTGACATTGATGTCAAATTTGATTCCAAATCACAAAGCCTTCAAATCTAGTCAGCAAATAACAATTCGATTGAAGAGACTTTTGATGTCAAATATGCACAATGGCATTCCACCTAGTATTTTGACATTTCCTCCAGAGATGCTCTAAGGTTATTGTTACAAATTTCATGCCAAAAACACGAGGTGATAGAGAGTCCAAAGAGAATCTCCCTTTTGAAAGTCTCTTTAGCATTTCTCTTTCTTGTATGGCTCTTCGTCGCATTTGTCGAAGAATTCTATGCATTTATTTATAGGAAAACTAATGAAAAAAGACTTAATAACTTTGAGTTTTAATCAAAATGACAAAAATGAGTTGTACGTGAATAGTACCATGAGTGACTTTTTAAAGTAAAAATGTCATTTTAGTTGAAAGTGAACAGTACTGGGAGTGTTTCGTTAAAACTTCCTTTATTTATTGGCATTTGGAATAAGAAGTAGGATTATCTCCCTTCTAAATTTCATCTCCTCCTCTCTCACTTTTCTCTGTCTTTCTTTCTATAAAAAAGTCAACACAAAATATTGACGTGACCTTATTGTGAGCATTCAAATAAGAAAGACTAAAGGGGAGGGAAATTTGTAACAGAGAGAATCCTACTCCTTACAATAATGGGCACCACCTCGAGCAAGAATTAGTAGACAAAATCACCGCCCAATGTGACTACTAATATTAATTAACATATCGAATGTTGCCGACTGACATTGCTCAGATTCGTATTCGTATTGCTCTGCCATTTAGATTAATAGTAAGCAACAATTTCACGCGTAAAATTGCTGACAAAATTATCATACAATTTTTTAGAGCCGTTTAAGGTGTTAAGTGTCGTTTTAATTAAGTTTGACTTTGTTAACGACATCCTTTGTTCTTTAATTTTCTGCTAAGCAATGATATAATCTGATATAATTATTAATTATGCAGCACAGATCAGAAAGGAGAATTTACAGATAAACTAATAGATTATACTCCCAACAAGTTATTCAAATATATCCTGATGAAGATAATGGGGAATTCATGTTCCCCATCGATATGAATAATGAATAGCAGGATAGCATGATCAGCCATCAGACATCTTCCAAGTTGATTGCAGTTCCATTTTTGTCTCCCAAATGCCTTTTGAAAAACAATACTTTACCCCAAAATACCTCCATTCTTTTGACCAGAAAAAGAAAGACTAGCTTATTTCCTGGGACTAAAACTAAATGCTCTTCACTCCACTTATTCTTCGTTTTCTAGGTATTTTTTTAGCATCATGGCTTATGCACCAGAAAATTAAAAAATTAAAAAAAAAATAAGGTGGGCAAAGTTTTCTCTTCCTAATTAATAACCTTCGTTATATTATTTTACGATCCTATTTACTCATGAGTAAAACCTAACAAGAGTACATGCACAAAGAATGTCAATTAGTATTTTTTTTGTAACAAAAAGTTTAGGGGAAGATTGGTTACTCTCATCATCAGTATTAGGGTTTATCCAAAGCCTCGAGCCGGAAGGATTTACACATAACACTTAACTATCAGTTACCACCGATATAAATTTACGTAAAAACTTACATTTCTTTAGCATCTAAGTAGTACGTACAAACTATTCGATACTCCAAAAACTATGTACTCTAACCTTTTTTCACGGTCATGTGTGTGTGTGTGTATATGTGTGTGTGTGTATATGAGACTAAGATGAGATCCATGGACTGTTTTTTTTTAATAGAAAAACTAATGAAAATAACTTGAAAATTTTGAATTTTAACGATATAGACAAAATAAATGATAAAATAAATAGTACCATGATTGACTTTTTAGTGTAAAAATATGATTTTTCATTAAAGTGAACAGTACCGAAATTTTTTCGTTGAAGTTCTCTTTTTTATTTGTGATGATTGAATAAGCATTGTAAGTACTATTGAAAAGAAAATGTATATACCAAACACAACAAAGAGCCAAAGTTTCAATTAATTAAAATTACGTGATTTACCAGAAATACACTTGAAACTATTGCTAACAACGATCTATCTTTTGACTAATCAGAATTAAAGATCCTTGTCAGTGTTGTCAACTCTTGGTCAAGCCTTCTTCTCAACCACCAACAACCAATGATTCCCCTCTTTGACTGGGGCAACAACATAAAACAATGCAAAAGCCACGATTCGTTAGAATTTACAATTTTTTTTACCCACATAAAAAAAATGCATTTACAAATTCTCATAAAAAAAAAAAAAAAGCTATTGCATATAAGTTGAGTATGAATTTGCAAAATTAATTAAAGCAACGTGCAATTATCTCTACCCTTGAAAATTAAAATTTTCCTCTAATAATTTAAAATATGGTGTAAAATACTTAGTTGACAAATTGAATTTCATTTATCAATAGATTTTTTCTTCTTCCGTTTGAATTCGTTTTGATAATTCTTCTAGCTACTTTGATAGGTGCAATTGTACAAATCAAACACGCATCATGCATGGTTATGAAGCTGAGCACCTGTTAAGCACCAACATTTTGTCGGATTTAGCATCATTGATCTTTGATAATTGTCCCCCCAATTTAAGCTTCCTCAGATGTGGCCTTTCTGAACGTGGGATGTGGTGATTGGTCATGTTCACGTTTACCTTAAAAGTCAATTAGTAAAAGAGAACTGGGCATCTTTCGAAATATAGCTTATAAATCTATGTCAATCTATGAATTAGGGACACGTGCGTACTGTTTTGACTTGAAGATAGATTGCAACTTCCCAAGATGCACCGGGCATTTAGTTGTGAGCGGTGCTAGAGATGTCAATTTTTATGTTGTATTTTATAGATTGAATGATGTGCAGTTGATAGTTTGATTTATTTTTAAATTATTAATAACATAATTTAATTATCAACCATCATTTTGTGTTTATAAATATGGTCTAAAAAATATGGATAATTTTATAAAGGTAAAATTTTATAAATAAAATTTGCAAACCAAATAATGTGGTTGTAGATGATTGAATTATTAATAAAATATCGATTAACCTGCTTGTTTCTTGTTGGTGACACATTATTTAGTTTACAAATTTAATTTAAAAATTTAGTCTTCCTAGTATTAGCCTAAAAAATATCTCTATCATTTTCTTTATATTTGTGATTCTCCAACTTTCTCGCTACTTTATTGGCACCTATTTTCAAAACTTTGGCTCTCCCTTCATTGACTATATATAAGAGAGCAATTCATGCACTTATACGACCAACCTTGTTTCTCATTGACCATAACCTATATATAGAAAGCAATTCATGCACTCATACGACCAACCTTGTTCATCATGTGGGTTAATTCTGCATCAAATTAAGCTCCTCCAAAGCCATTAGATCTTCGAAGGTACTCCAACTTTGTTGATCATTTACAATTTTATAGTGATACTGTGACTGTTATATTTGGTTGGAAAGCAATAATTATTTAGAGTAATGTTCAGGAGATCGTCTATTTAAACTATATCATGTAAAGCATGTGACATGATTCTTAATAATTGAATTATTATTTAAGTTTTTAATTAACGTACTTATTTTATATTGGTGATACATCACATTTATGATTTTAAAAGATGAAGAAACTTTTTAGTGTGCCGATAACACAGTCCGGTACACTAAGTGTAATAATAAGATTAATTAGAAATCTGAATATTATATTCAACAAGATAAGCAAAATGATGGTTTTTTTTTTTTTTTTTTTTTTTGGTTAGAATAGGCAGAAGGATGTTTGCTTATTGATAAACTGTCGGTTTTTCTTTTACGATTAGATATCAACCCGTCCGATTTCTTTGTTTGACCGGAGGACATTCTATCCAACGGTGAGAACGGCAAGCCATTAGATTCTCTGAAACATATTTTAACTTTAAAATTATTTCTGTTAAAAGCAATTTAATCATTTAAATTATTTTTCAGACAAGGCCTTGATCATTTGGCAGCAGCTCGGTTTTCTCACGTGTAACATCAAGAATCTTTATATATATATATATATATATATAGACCCATATGCGCAATATTAACTTGTCAATTACATAAATAACTTTACTGGTGATATCTTTCTAAGTTAATTAGCCAGAATAGAATGTGTGTATAAAAAATAGCAAGAATGTGTCTTTTTGGCTCAAATTAGCTAGTATGGATTTCAATCTTTGATATATTAATAATCTTCGTATGGGCGGACTCATTCACTGGCAAGTGTGAACTGCCTACTTAGACTTCGAAAAAATCTACCTACTGGATCAAATTTTTCTCACCTAGTAATTGAGCAAGGTGGTGGCTCCGGTTTGCGAATCTCCTTCACAAAACCAAAACTACAACTACAACTACAACCACAACCACAACCATTTTTTTTAGGAAAATTAATGAAAAATGTTTGAAAACTTTGAGTTTTAACGATAATGACAAAATAAAGGGTAAAGTGAATAGTATCAGAATTGACTTTTTAATATAAAAATGTGGTTTTTCGTTAAAGTGAACAGATGACTTCTATGAGGAAGGCGGCGCAAAGGAGGCTCGAGGGCTTGTTAAGGAAGGCAGCAGGGGCCGACGAAGGGGGGAAAACGAAAGGCGTTTTCTGGTCCCCCCTGAGCCGGGGGGTGCTTGTGGGGGGGGTGTGCCACGACGAAACAAGGGAATTTAAGGCTGCTTTGCGTTGGATGCCGATAACTTTTTGTTAAAATTCCTTATTTTTTATCTGTTTCATTTTAAGAAAACTACATTAAGATTTTATATTTCACATTTATAAAAAAAAATCTTGACTCCGTTACTACTTCGTAAGAATAAAAACCATAAATACACACTTACAGGTTATCACCTAACTAAGTTAGCGGTGAAGAATAGTTGAAAGAGTAGTAATTTGTGGCATTTTTCTTTGCATGCATTTACCACGAAAATTTCAGCCTCATAAATCCTCTGGTTTGTTGACTAGTCAAAGCTCTTGTATTGTATGCGTGTAGGGTTATATCAAACCAAACACTGATCTGTACACTAGGTTGTTTTGTTTACATGACTCAACCCTATATATATATATATATATATATATATATATATATATATATATCAAACTCCGCCACCATTAAAAGTCACGGATGTAGTGACTTTTATATCTTTAAAAACTCTCATACCCTCTCTTTTCTTCTTCCAACTCCTACCATTGCATAACAACGTGTCAAATGGGGCCGGTCGTGCCTCCACATTTTATCTTCTTCGCTTTTGTGAGTTACTGTACTCGGGGTGGCAGTAAGATGACTCTGTTTGAGTTGATCATACTTAGCTTGACACTAGTCTTACATGGATCATATCATACTTTTGTTTGTGTTGAATAACATCGCCCAAATTCGCCCGCTTCATATCGATTTCAAGTTGTGCCATAGTCTACCCTTAATTAGAATTAAACGTTAAAAACACTATAATAATTACATATGGGTTAGAATCTGGCAACATACTTTTGACACCAATTTTGTAAGGGTGTACTTTGTAATGCATTTCAACGATTCGAACATGTTCTTATTTCGTTCTTATTTTGAACTGTTTATATTTTAGTACATCATTCATAGATCATCCTTACAAAAATTAGACAAATCCAAAATCATTAAGACATTTATTTGTAGTGAATTAGAAAATCAATGAACACGGTTCTACAAAGAAACACTAAATTTACTTCAACGGTCATATGATTTTAGATTTGGGTGATTTTTGATAAACATGATCTTTGAGGTAAGACATAAAAAATAAACAATTCAGATCGTTAAAATATATTACGAAGTTGGTCATGCGTAAAAGACGTGTGTTCCCAAATCTTAACTCGTTAATCATTATTTAATCAACATTATGAAACATGAATCATTCTAAATTTTTATCCACTGCCGTCGATGTTTTTATCATGCATTATTTTCATATGTGTTTCATTTTCAAGTTTGATTTTTCTTTAGCAAGTAGCATCATCAATGTGTAGACAAAATGCCAAACTAGATATGCCCAAATGCATGCATATGAATTATGAAATATACATATGCCAAGTTCAAATTCACCCATATGCTGGTGGGATCCAGTTCCCCTCCTTGAGAACCTCTAGTAAGTCCCACATGTAATGCATGACCCACCACTAAAATTCGTCTTGACTAATAAATCAGACTTTTATATAATAATTTTTCTTTTGTTTTATGAGAAATAATTTTTTCTGTTCTTGAATGCCTTATTTATCACATTTATTATGACAAAATAAATTACTACAATTTCTTTTTTACTGAAGATTGCATTTTTTTAATTCTCCATAAATTATTTTTTGAACAACATATCTTTGTTAGATATAGTTCTCGATTTCACGTTAGTTTTTTTATTGTCTTTTTTAGCACATTCAACAAAAAAAATTAATTTCTTATTTGGCATATAAAATAGAAAGTTGAATGTTATTTTGAAAAAAAAAACAACGTTGCAAGTGGTGAATCGTTTTGATAGACAAGTTTTTTCTTCAAACACTATGTATTGGGTTTCAAACCTCTCTTTATAATTTAAATGAATTTAAAGCAAAACATATATATTTTTAATTTAATTACATGAAAATAATAGTGCAAGGAGAAGCACGCGTAGTAATTTTGTAGTGTACAAGATATACATGCATATGATGTTTTTATTTTACTTAATTATATCTTGTCAATATATTTATTTTATTAATATACTACAAACGTAAAACATATGAACACTACACTCTTATAAAGAATGTTACATAGACAAACTATTTAAATCAATTTTATAAACCATATGACATAATTGTTGACAATTGATTTATTACTTACTTGTTAATTAACATGTTTATTTAGTATTGTTGACACATTACATGATTTACAAATTTGGTCTAAAAACTTAATTTACATATCATTCCTCCACTACGCGTGAAACTATAACTTGAATAAATTTTAACCACCAAAACAACAAATAATCTACTAGAGTTGGGGACACAATACTTGACGGGGTGATATCCGACTTGTCACATTGCCATCCCTATATAATAGAGACTATGCGTGCAAAATCGAAACTAGTAGTTGTATTACGTTAGATTGCACTTCCTCCACGAAACATAGACAAAAACCGCTACAATAGGTTTGGAAGGCTTAGTGCCTAGATGTCTAGACAGGGCCTAATCGATTTTTATAATTTTAATTAAATTTATTATAAATAAGTGTCTATTTATATTCAGAAAATACATAATTGTATTGTGATACACAAATTCTAAAATAGAATGACATTCAGATTATAAAGTATTAGAACATAATGAAAAATATGAGAGACAAGCATATAATAATTGTTCATCAACGCATTCAATATGTCTCTTTGTTTAGGCCCAAAATAACGTTTGGGTCGAGTAGAGAATCATTCTCGACCCGGAAGGCCTTGCGGCATGGATCGTTCGGTACGTGGGCCTCCAAACCTAGGTCGGCTAGGTCAGGACGTAGGATAAGTCAAGTCCTGGTGCAATAAGGAGTCTCGGCGGGGGTAATAACCCGGAAATGAATCCGGCTCAATAGAGGACTAGGTTCACAATCCTAGTAAACATAGGACTGGTCGAGTGGGTGTTTGATCCGGAGAAGAAGACCTAGTTCAAGTAGGGTTTTGACTCGACTTCAAAGGTATCCAGTGCTATAAATAGAGGAGGCTGTGCATCATTCAAGCCCCCGACAATTCAACACAAAACTGCCCTGCGCAAGCTTTCTCAACAACTTTGAGATTTTTTCTTTTCTTTTCTCGCTGACACATCTTCCGTTGGCATCAATAGCACTGTGGAAGCAACCGGTGATATCTTAAGTCGGCATAGATAGCTCTGTCATCGTAGAATCAGTCGGTCTCGCAGTATCTTCCGTTGGCATCAACAGCACTGCGGCGATGACGGTTGGTTACCTATCCAAGTCTCGGTCGAGAAGGATTTCGGGATCCTTATTGATTGAGGTAATCTCATTAGCCTCCTTGGCGAAGTGAGGTGTTATAGTTTATCGAGCTCGGCGCATTGCACGCCGAGTTATTTTATGATTGGATATTCCCAAGTGGGATTTAGAGTTCGGCATTCGGACGACCGAACCACGTTCACCATTAAAACTTATATTTGCTTTGAGTATTTGTGCCCTTACACTTTGGTGTCGATTCGGTGTGAGTTTACTCTGACGAATAACATCACTGTGACTGAATCCGACGACGACGACTCGTGAACTTCGTAAGAATAGTAACCTTGTCTTCAGGTTCGAGAACCCAAGAGGCCGAGACGTGTTCCTTCCTCGGTCGCAATCGCAAGACGCAGGAGTCAACCGCGCACCCAACGCAACATCAACAAATTTACTCATCGGCTGAGCTCGGCCGACGAGTTGGCACGCCCGCGTTCACCGAAGGACGTAGTTAGCTTATAGATTACTCGGCCTGCGCGCCACGTAGGCTTGGTAGTTTCTAGGACCAACACTCTTACAATTTATTAAAAAAATAAATACAAAATAAAAGTTGTCGATTTAAATTACATTTGTAAACTAAATAATATAGTTGTAGATAATTTGATTATTAATTAAGTATTAATTAACATGGTTATTTCTGAATGAAGCTATATCAATTCGATTTAAAAAATTTGAACTCTTTAATGATACCCTATCATATCACTTTCAATCATACATCACTTCTCTTCTAATTGGTCGGGCAACAAACACACTCCCCAAGAACACTTGCAGTTACCCTCTGCCACTCCATTGCCAGCAATTTCCATCTCGGTTAAAAAATTGGAGTTAAAATATAACAATTAATACATGTGAAGAAATATCGTTAAGTCTATATTGAATCATCATCTGGCAGGCAGTGGCAGAGACAAATATATTCTTTTCTTTCTATTTTCTTTTATCTCTTCTCCCTGTAGTTTTTGCTGGAGTTAGAAGAAGACATTAATATAGCAGCAGCAGCAGCAGCAGCAGCAACAGCAGCAGAAGAAGATAAGCTTGTGGGGTTGTATACGTTGATGGAGGAAATGTACGGATTGCAATCAACGGCCGACTATGGGGACAAAGGGTTTGAATCAACGACGGAGTACGATGACAGGGGGGCGTTGATGACTCCGGAGAATCTGATACTGCCGCTGGATTACCACAGCCTTCTGCACTCGTCCGTAGCCTTCCGCGAGCACAATCACCATCAACATCAACGGGAGGCGATGTTCGGATCGAACGACATCGTGTTGTACTCGGCAGCGTCAGAAGCTGCTTCGACGATAATCGCGCAACGCGAGGAGGACGTGTTCGGCGCCATCAAAACCAGAATCGCGTCTCATCCGACGTACCCTAGGCTCATTCACGCATACATCGAGTGCCAGAAGGTGAACAAATACCTAATTAATTATTATTTAATTAGTATCAACTCTTGTTAATATCAGGATTTGTGAATGCTTTATTATTTGTGTGATGTAGGTTGGGGCGCCGCCAGAAATAGCGAGTTTCTTGGACGAAATCCGACGAGAAAACGGCTTGTACAAGAAGCAGGGAGACTACTCATGTAATTCTAGTTCGATGTCGTCCTCCACATGTTTGGGAGCCGATCCCGAGCTCGACGAGTTCATGGTCCCCCCTTCTCTTTGTTTCTCTTTATTCTTCTTACTAATTTTTATTGTCTTTTAATCTTAATTTTTTGTTTATTGTTTCTTGTCTCTCCGTTGTATATAGGAAACCTATTGCGACATTTTGGTGAAGTACAAATCAGATCTATCCAGGCCTTTTGATGAAGCCTCCTCTTTTTTGAGCAAGATCGAAACGCAACTCACAAACCTCTGCACTTCATCATCTGCTCATGCCTCTTCCTCCGTTAGAACCCTCTGCGGTCAGTCTCTCTCTCTCTCTCTCTCTCTCTCCGATGATGATTATGCGAGCGGCCCACTTACTGAGAACTATGAAAACATATGCATGCTCGCATAATTATGGACGTTTTTTTATCATATATGTGTGTGTGGCAGTAATGATACAAACAAACACCTAGGTAGCCACAAAAACCCTAGTACCTCTACAACGGAAAGAGACCCTTCCGTCTTATACTTATATTTGCCAAAGTTTTTAGTAATGCTAGCTCTTCTTCGGAATTCTAATCTGGAAACGGTTCATTGTTATATCTTATAATCGCCTGCCTTCTCTCTCTCTCTCTCTCTAGCTACGCATTTTGTGCCTGTGTCTGTGTGTTTCTAAATTCCATCCTGGTTGTTTGTTGTCTGTTATGTTTGTTTCCTTTTTCACCTTCTTTATCTCATCAGTTTTTACTCAAAGACGCCATATAAGAACCAGCTTGAAAAGCAAAATCTTTTCTTTTTTGTTTCAAAGATTCTGACTTTGACGTTTCAGAGATTTGTAGTCTCATCTCATGACACTCCAATAGTTGTTTGATTGTTTCATACAGTGCCCCTTCAAATGTTTCTATGTTTCTTTTTTATAGTATAGCGCCCTTCTTAACTTAGTCTTTTTCACATGCTCACAATCTATATCAATAATCCCTAATCATGGTTCTTTTTTTTTTCCCTTTTCTTTCATTCTTTGACATGTTCAGTTTCAAGTTGAAACTCATGTAATCTGGATTGTCAACTTCATACCATGCATGACCTAGAAATTAGTGATCATGATTGATAATTACCTTATGTAGTGCATGCATGTTAATTTTAAGTTGGATGATCTTGTTAGGAGCTTCCATATTACAGTCAATACATATTTGTATATATTTTATGGATGTTGCATTTGCTGAATATGATTAAAGTGATCATACAAAGTTGGTGGCAAATGTGTACTGAATAGATCAGTTTATTTCAAGGGTAATGTTATATATAAACTAAATGTGTAGATGAAATTTTATTTGATGATTGAATTATTATTTAAGTATTGATTAAGATGTATATTTTTTATTGATGATACATCATTTAATTTACAAATTTAATCTACCTCACATTACTCTTATTTCAAAAAACAAAAAATCAGAAGAATCGTCCTTGTAGTTTTTGTTTTGTTGTGATTGTTGAGCAAGTGTGAGGTATCTGAACAGTGTTGTAAAGATGGTATGATAAGTCATTTCATGGTATAGTAGCAGTAGCTCAGCTTTAACGTAAAGGGTTCATATCGACTAGAGTTGTGCAATCTACACTCTTATTTTTATCTCTCACACACCTCTCTTAACTATTGACTATTAAAGTAAATGAATTAAAGAAGAGTAAGGGACAAAATTTAACAAAGTGTGAGAGGTAACATTTACTGATGGATGTATCAGTGTGACTGTATAAAGGATTGACATGAATGTTTAGGGGAATTGATAAATATTGTTCATGATCAGCAGTGGGGAAGCTTGGCATAAGTAATTAAATATTATACATATACCCTTAAATTCTTTTAAGAAAATGCACCTTGTAGATTTAAAGATCACAAAATTAGAAATAGGAGGAAAATTAAGGGTGGTTTAATATTATTTATTTTTCAGTTTATTTATTTAATGTTTTGAAATTTGAAAAGTTTGGGGAGATATTGTTCATGATCAGCAGTGGGGAAGCATTTGGCAACTGTTCTTTAGTTTTTCATTTTTAGCCTAATTTTAGTTTTCAGTTCTCAAATGGGCAAGAAAATTGTTTCAAATTGCTTGTTATGTGATATATGCCATGCAATGTTACTATATATCCGCTTTTGGTTTAGAAATCTTTTGAAACTTGTGCATAGTTATAAAGTTTGGGGGATATAGATCTACTGTTAGTTTTATCCTCCTATTTGCGTTTTTAAAGTAATATAGTTTTATTCACAAAACGTAATTGTTATGAATATTTGTCAAGTTTATTTGTTAGAAGTGTTAGACCACTCAACTCAACTGATATCTTAATCAGAGACAATTTAGGAATGACAAGTAATGATGTGTAGTCAGGTTCCTTATTGATTCTCAAGTTCCAATACAGCAAGAGTAGTACTTGCATGCAGCAAAATTTTAATTATACGACATAGTTGTTAATGATGAAATTATTATTTATATGTTAATTATCATGTTTATTTTTTGTTGTTGACACATCGTAAAGTTCACAAGGTCTAAAAATTGGTATAGCTAACTTTGAATATTAAAGAAGGATAGAATCAAATCTATCTGTACTTCCCTTGGCCATGATCTTTAGGAAGAAAAGTGGATTAGCTAGCTAGCACATATAGGAATATTACTAATAATCACGTGAGTGCATATCATACACTGCCTTCGGAATTTATTTTTTATTTTTTATTGTTATCATGATCTGCTTTCTGTTCTTTATAACTTCCCATCCCTTTGCCTATGATAACAGCCAAAAAATTAACAAGATCTAGACTTTAGTACAAATCATTTTGTCTCAAGAAATGATTTCTTCACACAATTTTTGCACACCCGTCCTCTTGTTCAGTCATTGAATTGAACAAATAAAGCCGTATCAAGGGCCATAATTACAAAACGGTGTGCATAAATTGCTGATCTTGTTGATAATATAAGAAGAGTTCCTTTTGTTACTCCATCACTTATTTGAGCAAAGATTTGTACATTTAAGCATCTCAATCAGAGTAAAACTGTGGTTACTTCCATTTGCACGAGCGTGGAGCTTGTGCAACCGGAATGCAAGTAGGCAGCCTTAGACATTGAAAAAGGGTGGTGGATGATTAGAAATCTCGTTATCTTTGGTGAAGTGTCATCGTAATCTTATAGGTTATGATTCGCAAGTATTATTGTTTTTTATATGAAAGTACATAACACCTTTTCAGCGATGTGGTTTCATATTTAATTCGCCTCGTGCTCTCACTGCTGCATCAGTAGATTCTTTAACGAATTACCCGAATGAAAAGGGAGAGAGGTAGAACATTTCTTAAGCATGCGACCATGGCAGACGTTCAGTTGGACATAAACATAATATTGGCATATATTCACGTGGTTTCGTGGCTTTATCTTGTTGGCTCCTGCATTTGTAAAAATCTTGTTTTAGGTTTTTAATTCAAGACTATCCGATTAGTGTTTGGTTGGAATTTCTTTATTTTTAAATGTTCTCTTAAAGTTTCTGTGTTCTTTGAACGTTTTTCATGCATTATGGTACTCAAACGGTTTCTGATCGATTAAAGTCTAGCTACTAATCTTTTAATCCCAAAACTTTCGCATGCACCATCGAGTAAGTACTCGTACCAATATATCATATACTTTGAAATTTTCAAATAGCTAGGGTAATGTTAGGGAGACAAAATTTGTAGACAAAATTTACAAACTAAATAATTTGTCACTAATAACATAACAATTAACTTCTATATCATTTAGTTTACAAACTTTTGTCTATAAATTTAATCTTTCTAACATTATCCTTTCAAATATATTCTAGAAGGATAGTTCAATGATTCACTTGTTTAGTTGAAGATACTTGAGTTGTTTTCAACTTTTCATTGATTTGAAGTGTTGAGCTTATTTGCAAGTAAACTGTATTGATCTTACTTCGCACTTTGCATTTAACATATGTAGCCATAGAATATTGCTGATTTCTTATTCTATAAATTAGGCTTATGATCCGTATCTTTATTTATGTTGCCTTACATGATGCTTATGGCATGAGAGCAAAGCTTGTCACTGTGCTATATTCATTCATAGCACTAATAGAAGGTTATTACTGGAAGTCTTGAGATAGCTTTAGGCCGAACAAGTGACGTTACTATATACAAGAAGCATAATTCTGGTGTCCGCGTTGCATGTTCTCATGTTTTCGTTGTGTCTAACTTTCCTCACACATAACTTGAGAAGAGAGAGTGACGCAATCATACTCTGGTGTTCCGGACTTCCAGTAGCATATTCTCGTTGTGTCATCGTTTGTTCGTCAAAGCATAGCATGAGAAGAGACTCTGTGTCACAGACTTGAGCTTTTTTGCTTTCCTTTTCTTTTTTACGTGCTTTTGTCTTCGTTGTTGTATTGTATGCTGCCGCATCCAAGTAAGTTAGACGGTCGAATACAAGCTTACCCATTGGAAACTTGAATGTAACTTGGATTATAGGTTAGTCTCTCTATACCTAACAGAAGACCTTTAAATTCCCCATATTTTGTTTGTTCATCTGGTAAAAATGGTGAGGGGTATTATGGAGGACTGGATAATAAAAATTACTGCTACTGCTACAACTGCATATGCAAGAAGGAAGGAAGAGAACTTTATAGAAAAGCCCGGATCGAGGGGGTGGTCGAAGTTTTCTCCACACATTCGCATGTGGACTCCCGCAGTTTACGCCGAGAGCAGCTTTTATGTCTTTCAACTCTCTCTCTCTCTCGCTTTGTTCTGGCCAGTACTGCCACTTGTGTTAAGTGCTAGTCATTTCCATGGACGGGCATCTCTTCCCGCTGTGGGTCTTTGCGTTTCATTATTGCTTCACACGTGTCTGCTCACTACGTGTACTTTTGAGTGGCATCGGGGCCCCCTGAAATTCAATCCTTTCCGCTGCACCAAACCCTATCACATCCCTTTTCTTTTAACTTCCAGGGGCATGGAAATGACTTGGGTGGAAAGTATTCTTTCTAGCTGGGGCGTCTCAAATTATTAATACAAGATATTGTAGCATTTTATGTTACGAATATAAGATCATGAGGAAAACGTCTTGCACATTATGTTAGTTATTCGAAATGTCACGGTGGATATTAACTGTGATCGTTTCCATGGCATTTACTAACTGGATACCTAAACATTGAGGTGTATGAATGGATAGATTTTTGAGTGTGACTGATAAATAATGTGGTACGTTATGTGTCATTATACAAATAATGAGATATGTGTGTTAAAAAATTAATAACTTAAAAAATAAATTTTTTACCACTTCTATTAAAACACGCGATATACTGCTTGTATTCCTCTCACGATTAAAAATTTCTCGTGTGAATGTTCAAAGGAGTATTTTACTGGGCATCTTCTAGGGTTTTGCCTTAAAGTTCATCATTCTGTTTGGTCACCGACTTTGCCCACCCACTCACACATGCACGTTTGTGTGGTTTGTGTCAGTTCTGATTTGATTGAGGGCCCCGGCTGTCTTGTCCATTCTGAGTCTGACATTGTTGTTTCTCCTTCTCTCTAAAGTCTTAATCGAGATATGTAGAAAAAGAATGTGATATCCGGTCTATTTTATTTTTTACATATTTTTTTTAATTTTTGATCGTTGAAGGATAAATTGAAGAGATAAAAATTAACAAAAAGAATATGAGAAGTAAAAAAATATGTGGATAGCATACTCCTAAACAATATTATTGACTAAAAAATTCTCAAGTGTTTTGAAGTATTTGATATTTTGAGTATTTTAATTTTTTATACATTTTAATAGAGGTCTAAGGTTAAAATACCGAATGAGGATCTCCTCTGGATCATCTTTGCGAGGATTTCGAAGATTTTCTAATCAAATCCGTTTATCGTAAATCGTGCGGTTAGTTTTCATCAAATATTGTTTATATTTAATTATAAATAAAAAAATTACAATATTTTTAATCGTATGATATATGAAGAACGGATGTAATTGAATGATTCTTGGATCTTTACAAAGAAGATCCGAAGAGGATCCTTATTCTAAAATACCCAGAATACGCGGGTACTTTGAAGCACCCAAAACAGTCCCCTACCCACACCCTCTGTGAAAGAAAGAATGGCACCCTGTACTGTAGTGCCTTGGAAAACGAGTTCATGGTGTTGATCTTTAGAACAAAGAAAAGGTTCATGGTGTTGGTCCTTCTTCCGTTCTCTTTTTACTTTTTAATTTTTTTGGTGATATGAATTGGAGAAAGATTTCCTTGTCGCGGTACACTGCTACTGTTGTAATAAGTGGATCATACTGTGCTAGGTTTAATTTTTTTATTTCACAACCGGTTTTAGATATTGACGGTGACAGTACTATAGAAGTTACTCTTAATCCGTAGTCACAAATATAAGTATGACACTTTTAGATAGTCACCTATACGTAATGCTTGTGCTTCAGAGTAAACTTGAAATCTATATCCCATTTGGGAAGTTTTGATATGAGAACAAAGAAATCACGTATGTTTTATTTGCACATTGTTATTTATGCATTGCAATTGTCTACCTCGTAAAATCTACTAGTTTGTTTTCCCCAAGATGTAACGTTAGTACAACCCTCTGCTGAGAAAACAACATTGACTAGTGTAGTGGTATTACATAGCACCCTATTATCCCGATCGAAATGGATTTAATGGTTTAATTCATATAACCTGATGGACAATGTTGGTGATCAGATGAAGGTGGTGGCATGTCATCGGATGAGGATTTCAGCGGAGGCGGAATAGATGTGCAGGAAGCTCAACAAGGAGGTGAAGATCGAGATCTCAAGGATCGGCTTATGCGTAGGTTTGGCAGTCATCTCAGCACCTTGAAGCTCGAATTCTCCAAGAAGAAGAAGAAAGGAAAGCTGCCTAAAGAAGCAAGGCAAACGTTACTTGATTGGTGGAGTACGCATTATAAATGGCCCTATCCAACGGTATTAAACCTCTCTTCTCACGTTATACCACTTAGTTTTATAACACCACGTGACGTTACAGTCACACCTCAGTATTTTTCTCATATTCACCTAATAACAATGTTTGACAATCAAAATGTGGTTGTTTAGTTTCTTCCCTTGCTCTAATCTCATTCAGGAGGCTGATAAGATTGCACTGGCCGAATCAACGGGGCTAGATCAAAGGCAAATTAACAACTGGTTTATTAATCAGCGTAAGCGTCACTGGAGACCATCGGAGAACATGCAGTTTGAGGTGATGGATAATCTTACTGGACCATTCTTTACAAATGAATGAGGTGCATGCATGTATATTCTCTCAAATGCTTAATTATGCTTCTTTTCCTGATAATTTATGTGTACATGATCTGGAAAATGCAAACTTTACTGACATTCGTCAATTACCCAATCTTCAAGATCATTAGGGGGATTTGATTGTAATTTGCTTCAATGTATACTCTACGGAATTTGACCACGGTTGATAATGAATGAAATGCTTACATACCCTTGCTATCACTTGCAAACGATCTGGGCTCAAAATGCAAAACTCTTATTAATAAGTGCAAATATGAGCTTAACCAAGTTTACTAGAATAACGCTCTCATTCTTTTGCGCTCAAACTCGGATTTTGATATGATAGTTTAGATAATTCAGTGCAAAATATAACTTATATTCAAGAAGAAAAAAAAAAACCCCCTAATAAGTAGGCCCTAAAAGGTATACGAACTATAATCAACCAAGAAAAGTGATTAAAAGCCATTTACATTTTCATTTGATTCATTTTTCTCTTGCAATTATTGTTAGAGGCTATGAGATCGAATGTTCACTCTATTGATCAGAAAAAACCAGGTGGAATGTGTTTACCTATATAGAATGAGTACTGATGTGATTTTGATTGTTGACCTTCTAAGTGTTTATGAACACATAGAAATTAAACAAAGTGTGGGTTTTCACGTAACAATCCATATTCCAATAGTTCACAATTTAGGCATGTCAATTCCTTCTTTCCTTCTCCAATTCATGACTTCCCGCATATCAAGTAAGTAAACATGTAATTTGTTGTGTTAATGGATACTTGAAAAATCAGGTATCAGGTCAATTAAAAAGGGATTAATTCCATACCCTTTTATCTTTTTTCCGTTACCTGATTCATGACTTCCTCATTCAAGTAAGTAGACACGTCATCAAATTTTGAATAACAAAGCGGTTTATGATTGGTGGGCCCATGTCAAGCTACACTTGTAATTTGAGTCCATGCATCACTATTGGGCTTAGGCAGATATTGCTTACCAGCATTGGGCTTGCTTTGGAACCGACGACCCATAATTTACCGGATTCCAACTTTCATGAATCGGGCCCTCTTATCCGATCACTGATCTCAGAACGAGCGTCTACCCGTTGTTGTTTCAGTAACTGACGCTAACTGTCATGGCTTCGCTCTTCCGTTCTCAGCCGGTCCGCGCCTACCCAGTTTTCGGTTCAGACGCAGTCCGGTCCGGTCCTCCAGGACCTCCACCGCACGCCAGGCGCTCTTCAACCGCATTGCCCCTGTCTGTGATAACGTTCGATTCTCTCCTCTCTCTTTTTTTCTGAAATTGTAGTGTCACTTTTTCTTTCTTTGTTATTATTTATACAGTTTTTAGCTAAATGATTTGTTGAGCTTGGGTCAGCATCGAATACGGAAAAGAATGGCAGTTTCGTGGAGCGGGTAAACATTAAAATTAACTCTTTTTTTTTTTGGCTCTATTTTTGGGTGGAATATATATATTTGGGTCCCCGAATTTCAAGTTTTTGAATTTTGGGTTGCAGAGCAAAAATGGGAGAGAGTGTGTTGGATTTTTGCAGTGGAAGTGGGGATTTAGCGTTTCTCTTGTCTGAGAAAGTTGGCTCCAATGGCAAGGTTTGTTCTTTGTTGTAATTGGCCTGAAAGATTGGTAATTTAATTTGAATATGAGCTGATGTTTGTGATTGGGATAGTAAAATTTGGCTACATTGGCAGGTGATTGGTCTCGATTTCTTGAAAGAGCAGTTGTCAGTTGCTTCGTCGCGGCAAAAGTTGAAGTCGAAAGCCTGCTACTTGAACATTGAGTGAGCACTGGTAGATCTAGTGGTCAATCAACTAAAAATGTTTGAACTTTAACTCATGATGTTAGAAATGTTTTATTTTATTATGTGAAACTCTTTAATAGATACTAAATTACTGATCAGCATTACATTACTGAGAATAATCGATCATGTTATGCATTGCATCTTGTTAGGTGGGTTGAAGGTGATGCAACTGATTTGCCGTTTTCTGACCGTCACTTTGATGCCATCACTATGGGCTAAGAAATGTAGTAGACAAATATAAGGCCATGGAGGAAATGTTTAGAGTTTTGAAAGCAGGTTCCATTCTCTCGCTTTCGATTGATGATGATGTAGTCCTGGGTAGGTCACTTTTTTCTCATTTTTCCTCGGCATTACAGGCTCGAGGGTATCAATCCTTGATTTCAATAAAAGCACCAATCCAGTTGTGTCTGCAGTTCAGGTACTCAACCAGATACAATAAGTTTTTGCCTTGTAACGCGTACACCAATTTCCCGTTATGTTTTATTGTCGCAGACAAGTGCTGAATGCTTCAGGAACTTTTGCTAGGAATTGATGATTGACAATCTTGTTGTCCCAGTGGCTTCTGGTTTTGGACTTGAGGAGGATTACAAGTATTTAAAGAGCTCAGTCATGGCATTCCTGCCAGGTGCATTTTCCTCGCTTTAACTCTTTATTTTTATGGCATATGCACCACACGATATTTCTATCTGTTTAAGCTCTCTTTGTACTATTGTGTTTATACGTTGTATCTTCAAATTTCATGAAATCTTGGGAATTGTTCTGTTTGGAGGCCTTTAGGCATGGCCTTAATAAATGGTTAAGTGGATAATAGGTTACTAGTTTGTTGATTAAAATCTTTTTGTGAACACAGGGGACGAGTTGGAGAACCTGGCTTTAGACGTAGGTTTTTCCAATGCCAGATATTATGAGATTGGCAGAAGCCTCATTGGGAACTTAGTAGCCACACGATAGTTTGATTCATGTATATGCTGTTTCAAATTGTGTCTTAGTGAACACAAAGTATGTGCCTTCGGGAAATAAGAAAAATGTTGTGCCTCATACATTTCTTTTCAATTATTCTTTCATAGTTGTGAACATCAATCTTTAAGACCATTTCTGATGATCAATTTTACTTCTACAAATGAGAACAAAAATATTGCTCACTGTCTGGCTCTGAAAACTGAGAAAAAATATTTTATTTTTTTTGATCTCTGGCTCAACCATTCTCACTATATCTACAAATCCTCGAATGCCATTTGTACTTCGTCTCAGTTACTCAAACTTGACGTATTCTCTGACTGAGCTGAGCAGGGGCAAGTAGCAGCCTGAGATTCCTCAGCTCCTTCATAGGAGAACTTAGTTGCAAGCCCTGGAAGTTTTGAAACCTTTCGTTTTTGTTAATATGTATGCAGATATATCAGAGAGAGAATTATGAAGAACATAGAGAGAGAAAGTAAGAAGAGAGAGAGAGATGAATATCTTGTGTTGAATATTACTTACTCATGAAGTCATTACATTTAGACTTATATAGAAGCTCAAATACATGTAACAAACTAACTAACTAAATGCACAATCTATTGACAAGTGTCATAATCCCACACACTAATATATATCCTAACATCCCCCCTCAATCTCAGGTTTGGATGAACCAAGCATGATATTGGTACAATGAGACCGAAACAAAGAAGAACTAAGTCCTTTTGTTAGTATATCTGCATGCTGCTCCCTCGAAGATACAAATTGAACCATGAGACGATGTTTGGCAACCCGTTCACGCACAAAATGAACATCTATCTCAATGTGTTTCGTACGCTGATGTTGAACAGGATTGAAGGACAAGGCTATGGTGGACAAATTGTCACAAAAGAGAACTGGAGCTGTTGGAAGTTTGATGTGCAGAAACTGAAAAAGCTGTTGGATCCAATCAAGTTCAGCGGAAGTGGAAGACATAGCCCGATATTCCACCTCTATAGAGGATCGTGACACGGTATTCTACTTCTTAGATGACCAGGAAATGGGATTGCCACCTAAAAACACAATTAAGCTCGTTGTAGATCTTCGATCACTAGGGTCGCTAGCCCAATCTGCATCACTAAAAGCTTTTAACTGTAAGTCACTTGCAGAATATGATATACCAAAGGTCATAGTACCCTTTAAGTATCGCAATATTCTCTTGACTGCAGTGTAGTGAGAAATCATAGGGGCTTGCATAAACTGACACACTTGATGAACAGAAAAAGCAATATCCGGCCTGGTGAAAGTAAGATACTGCAATGCACCTACTATACTTCGATAAGCTGCAGGATTGTTAAAAGGAGAACCATCATCCTTGAGTAATCGATTGTAAGGCAAGCAAGGTGTATCACACGGCTTGCAATCAACCCTTTCCGCTTTCTGTAATAACTCTTGTATATACTTGGTCTGAGACAAGAAAAAACATGTACCAATTCGATCAATTTGGATGCCAAGGAAGTAGTGCAGATTTCCCAGATCTTTAATATCAAATTCAACTGTAAGAGAGTCAATGACTTGTTGAATGACAGAAGAAGCACTACCGATGACAATTATGTCATCAACATAGAGTAGTAAAATCACAATCTCAGTACCAATATGCTTAACAAACAGAGAAGAATCAGCATAAGTGGAAGCAAAACCAAGAGAAGGCAGAAAATTGGTGAACCTTTCATTCCATGCCCTTGGGGCATGTTTCAAACCATATAAAGATTTGTGCAGTTTACATACAAACTCAGGATGAGTTGGATCTTCAAACCCTGGAGGCTGAGCCATATATACCTCTTCGTGTAACAAGCCATGTAAGAAGGCATTTTTAACATCGAGCTGCCTTAACGACCAATTAAAATGTGCAGCCAAACCTAGTATTAATCGAATAGTAATAGGTTTGATGACAGGGCTAAAAGTTTCCCCATAATCCAGTCCAGGTTCTTGACTAAAGCTCTTGGCTACCAGCCGAGCTTTATGCCTGGAAATAGAACCATCAGAGTTCTTCTTAAGCTTGAAAATCCATTTGCAGCCCACTAAGTTTTTCTGAAAAGGTAATGGAACCAAACTCCAAGTTTCTTGAGTATGCAGTGCTTCAATCTCTTCTTGCATAGCTTTATACCAAACAGGGACCTTAATGGCAGATTTATAAGTTGTAGGCTCACACAGTGACAAATCAACATAACTGGAATCACTGAGAGTGCTGAGGAAAGCTTTCTTCTTAACAATACCATTCTTGCTCCGAGTTTGCATAGGATGCATATTTAAAGGAGCAATAGGCAACACTGGTTGTAGATGATTAGGACTAAACTCAGGATCCACAAGGAGTAAGGAGGAAGAGCTTGCTGAGACAGTAATGGACTGAGAAGATGAAGCATCTGTGGGATTCAAAGTAGAAGAGTCTAGGGTGGAAAGTGTTTGAGGAGGTATGATATATGGTATTGGTGCAGCTGCTAAGGGTAGTGAAGGATGAATATAAGAAGATGCAGGTGATGAGGCACATGCTATAACACACTTAGACTGAGCTAGCAATTGTTGATATGGAAAAATGGATTCATCAAACACAACATGCCGAGATATAAAGATCCTCCCCTTCAAGACATCAAAACAAATAAAGCCTTTATATTTAGAGGCATACCCCAGAAAACACACTGAGTAGTTTTAGGTTGTAATTTGGAAGTGTTATAAGGCTTTAGTAAAGGAAAACACGAACACCCAAAAACTCTAAGATGAGTAATCACAGGAGATGTACCAAATAGTAACTCAAATGGAGACTTATGATTTAAAACTGGTGTAGGCATCCTATTGATTAAATAGGCAGCAACCTGACAAGTAAAAGACCAAAACTGAAAAGGAAGCTTAGCATATTGCAGCAGGGTAACAGTAGTTTCTATAAGATGCTTATGTTTTCGTTCGGCTAAGCCGTTTTGCTCAGGAGTGTATGGACAAGAAATTTGATGTAACATCCCTTTGACTTTGAGCAAAGCTTGTAGTTTATGACTTATATACTCTCCCTCACCATCTGTTTGTTGTACTTTTATGCGCAAACGGAAGCGAATTATAACAAAGTACCTAATATCCATGTTGTAGGTGAAAGCTAAAACAAATAATCTCAAACTAACACAAGAGATTTACGTGGTTCGGCGTAAAGCCTACTCCACAGGCGAAGCACGACGATGAATTTCACTAAACAAATGGAGATTACAAAAGAGTGTTTAAACTCTCACAACCCAAATCCCACAAATTACAAACCCTAAACCAAACGAGTAGAGAATCCAAACCTAACGGAGAAGATTCTCCCAAATTGCTCTCTAACTCACAAATTGACTCTCACCAAATTTGCCAAACGAATGAGTCATGAATTTGCCACACTCATGACTCCAAACAGTGACCTCTATCCAAAACCAAAATAGAGAAAAGCTCTCTAAACCATGATGAGGCACACTAAATACACTAACCCTAAGGTCCTATTTATAGTGCATAGGACTTAGGTTACAATAAGAATCCTAATAGGAAATAAATCCAAATCCTAATCAAATAGGTAATTAACAAAATCTCTTCACCAAGGAAACTAACTAAGAAGTCAAAACCAAACCCAAATAAGACACCAAAACCAAATAGGTAACACAAACCTAATTTATTGCATCATCCTAATTATGAGCCAAAAACCCAACACTGTTTGCAAAATCTTAATGGTTGCAGAAAACTGAGCTTTAACAAAGGCATAAAAGGAGACAAATGTATCAAAAAAGTCGGATTTATTTATAAGTGGGAACACCCAACAAAATCTAGTACATTCATCAATGATAGTTACATAGAATTTGAAACCATCAATTGAATTACAGGGTGCAGGGCCCCAAAGATCACTGTGTACAACTTCAAAAGGTATTTGAGATTGATGAGTACTAGATTGAAAAGGCAATTTTGTAAACTTTCCTTCTAGGCAACTATGACAGACTATTGGTACATCATCATTGGAACACCTAATATTAGCTTTATTTAGCATAGTAGAAACAATATTATTGGTAGGGTGACCTAACCTACTATGCCAAAGAGATGAACTAATCAGCTGTCCCAGATATGCAGAAACCTTGATATTACTTGGTGAATAAGAACCATGATGTTTGGCAAGGGATGGGATGGGATAAAGTCCATTACTGCATAGCCCTTTGTAGAGGATCCTCCCTGTGGCCTTGTCTTGAATCCAAAAACAGAATGCATCAAAAATCAACCAGCAGTTGTTATCAAGACATATTCTATGCACTGATAATAGATTCTGAGACAATTTGGGCACATATAAAACAGAATTTAATTTGATACTGGTGTATGAATAACAGTACTGCCAACATGAGATACTGTCAAACCTTCTCCATTAGCAGTTTGAACGGTCTCATTGGTTGGATATGGAGAGGCTAAAGACAAGTTACTGAGATCAGTGGTCATGTGATTCGTAGCCCCAGAATCAGCAAGCCAAAGTTGAGGGGAAGGCTGAAAGGAAGATGCCTGAGAAGATGATGGAACCATTGTATGCATGGCTTGCATTGCAGGCTGAGAAGGAAACTGAGGTGCTGAAGGAGCATAGGAATACGGAGCCATGGATGGTTGCTGTGGACCAATGTATGAAGGACCCTTATCATTGTAAAAGCAAAACCAAGTTGTGTGGTCATTCTTTCCACAAATCTGACAACTAGATTTATCCACTGTCTTGGAATGACAAAATGGTGCAGTATTACCATATGCATTACACAACTGACAAAACACAGATTGAGCAAAAGGCACGGTTGGAGATGGACCAAGAACACCGGAGGTAGGGACAGGAGTCTGATTAAAGAACTGTTGTCTTGATGCAGGATACCGATACCCTGGATTGAACTTTCTTTTACCCTTCTGCCTATTATTGGTAAACTGTCTGAAACCACCATTATGACCATTAGATGATCCATTAGATGAATTATAAGACACATGACCAGGATGAGATTGAGTATGATAAAAGGAAGACTTAGGTTCAGATATGACATTGGTATTGCCAACCATGGCAGACAAAAACTGAGATGAGACATTTCTCTCCACAATTAGTTCTTCTGCGAGTAATTGAGACCTAAAGTCTTTAAGAGAAATGACACTTTCCCTTCCTCGAATAACACATCGAAAAGTATTGTACTCAAGAGGTAAGCCATTGAGTACCAATATGACAATATCCTCATCAGCAAAGTAAACTTCAGCAGCAGACAAGTAATCTCGAGCCTCCTTAATTCGCTGCAAATAATTAGACACAGAATCTGATCGTTTCTTAATGGTTTGCAGATTTGATTTCATCTGAAATATGCTGGTTCTTGAAACAGTAAAAAACTGTTCTTTCAATCGATTCCAAAGATCACATGCACTAGAACTTCCAATAGCTCATGAAATGGAAGCAGGTGATAAAGTTGCACTAATCAGTTGCATCAATGCTCGATCATGCAGTTTCCAAACAACGTATGCATCATTCTCAATTTGAGAAGAAGAATTACCAAATACCATACCAAATTCACTTGAATTAATAAGAAATCGAGGAGGATAGAGATTAGAACCATCAACAAACTGCATAATCCCATGACCTTTCTAACAACAATTGCATTTGAAATTGCCAATTCAAGTCATTTATATCATCAAGCTTAATATTCACAGAAGTAGGAATTGTGGAAATAAGATCAGTAATTGGAGATTGAAGAATCTGAAGTTGTGATGCAGTTACCATATTCGCAATTTTCGAAGAACAACTTGTCACTTAGACACCAAAACAAACACCTGGTGTGCAGCAAAGCTTTAACACAACGCCAAAGATCCCAACTTGCAGCAAACCCTAGAAATGGAGAGAAGAAGAAGAGTGCACTCGTACAGAGAAAGAACACAAGCACGAGCAGCAACAAAGCCGAGAAACGGAGAGAAGAAGATTGGCAATCGTAGAGGTTATATCAATTTGGAGAAGCGGAAGTAATCAGAAGGATCGAACAGAGTAGCGTTAGCTGATCCGGCGATTGATACCATGTTAATATGTATGCAGATATATCAGAAAGAGAATTATCAAGAACTTAGAGAAAGTAAGAAGAGAGAGAGAGAGATGAATATCTTGTGTTGAATATTACTTACTCATGAAGTCATTACATTTAGACTTATATAGAAGCTCAAATACATGTAACAAACTAACTAACTAAATGCACAATCTATTGACAAGTGTCATAATCCCACACACTAATATATATCCTAACAGTTTTCACTTTTCACCATGTTGTGATCACCTTGGATAGAAAGAACTATGTGAAACACTCGCAACTGAAGAAGCACCATCTGCATTTAGAGGGTAACATTGGTCGTCGCCGTGGTCATTGAGTTCCATGGTCTTTTCATCTATAAAAGGTGGATTGGTGGGCGCAGGAAGGTGCAGCTCCTTCTTTGTTAGCATCTGCAGCGCCTTTGACATTGTTGGTCGTAAAGAGGAACTCTCTTGGGTGCATAGAAGTCCTATCTGAACCACTCTGAATATCTCATCCTTAACATTGTCATGGCAATTCTGCAACATTAAATTTGGGTCGTACAGTTCCTCTACAGTCCCTGCTTGAAAGTGCTTCCAGGTCTGTTTGGACAAAAAACACAGGAACAACGAAGTAAGAATGGGGATCTACTGTAAACTGCAAATTCGAAGATCAAATTGTTTTATGAATGGAAGAAAAGGAAAAATTTATTGGGAAATTTACAATTGTAACTATGCCATCTGAGTACTCTGCAGATTTGCTCCTGTTGTTCTGCCTTCCAGTGATGATCTCCAATATAAGCACTCCGAAGCTATAGACATCTGCCTTTTCTGTCAACTGGCCATGAGCTAGGTATTCTGGAGCCATGTATCCCCTGAGGTAGGTTAGAAACAACGGTAAGCTCAACTTTTTTCAGTCTTATTCATTTATCTTTGCTAAAATAACACGAAATGAATTTACTATAAATAGGCTTACAATGTTCCTGCAATTGCTGTGCTGATGTGACTCTTATCTTCCTCGAAAGACCTGGCCAAACCAAAATCTGCAATTTTAGCACGAAGCCTTGAATCCAAAAGTATATTGCTCGCTTTTATGTCTCTGTGAATGATCCTTGTTTTCGAGTTGTCGTGAAGGTAGGCTAAACCTTCTGCTGTTCCAACAATGATCTCATATCTCCTCTCCCAGTTAAGTGTTTTAGCTCTTTCTTGATCTGTCGAAATTTGTTGAAAACATTGAGGGGAATGCAGAAACATGCACATACCACCTAGTTAAGATTTGTATAAATTAGTATAAATCTACGTAATTACCGAAGATGAAGCGGTCAAGACTCCTGTTCGGTAGGTATTCATAGACGAGAAGGCTTTCAGGTCCCGAGCAACTGCAGCCTAACAACCTGACCAAGTTTCTGTGTTCCACGCTGCTTATAATGTTGATTTCATTGTAGAAATCTGCTGCTCTGTGTCTGTTGTTGAAGAAAAGCCTCTTCACTGCAATCTCTCTCCCATCAGCCAGAACTCCCTGCAAGGAGAAACCCCAGTTAGTTTCCGAATACAGAGGCATCAGACATTTAAGACAAACAAAAGACATGGAGACAAACTACCTTATAAACAGTTCCGAAACCTCCTTGTCCAAGCTTGTTGACAATGTCAAAAGACCCCGTCGCCTTTTCAATTGTTGAGTACTTGAAGTTTAAGCTACTGTCGTTTAGGGTTTTCGCCCACTTCTCTGCATCATATGATCCTGCAAAACCCTGAAATTCTTTAGCAGTCCGGTAATCTCTTACATTTAATATACCATTTTGTCGATCACAGATGTTCTTTTAATTTCACCATTGAAGCAATACAGTCTGATAGCATTGCAGAATTTCTACTAGCTTTTTACCTCTTCTTTTCTTTTGTATATATCTGTGCTTCCAGATATAAAATCCGATGGCTACTCCAACTACCAAAACTACCAAGGAGCTGACAACTGCAACTACTATGACAATGGTGGTACCTGCAACAAAGTTCCGAAGATTAGGCCAGCAAAACTACACACCAGGCTCAGTCTCGAACCACCGAAGCACCCTACCATCCCCTCGCTTAAAGTGATTAAGGGGAATCTATGTTAAATAGAAGGGGTAGAAATTTCATGTACCTCTGGAGCTTCCATTTCCCATTTCCTTGTTGAGAAAATCTGTGTCTGAATACCTCATGAAGCACCCGGTGTACAACGCTCGCCCCTCGGACCAAGGCAAGCATCCCAACATTGATGCAGATGCATTTTCCAAACACTGTCTGCAAGAGCTCTCATCCAAAGTTCTCCAGCAATCAGCCAACACATAAGCTGACTCGTTTGCCGTCCCACTCACGCTCACCTCACCCCTTGCATATCCTCGGTTGCTTGGCGCAGACTCAACCGCACGCTTCACAACCTGCCTTGCCGAGGCTCCGAACGCCGAACTCTTCCTCGTGGTGTTCCCACACTCAACACTATCTTCCGATCCTCTAAACTCCTCGTAAAAGCTATAGTTTTCAGACCTCATGAAGCAACCGTCGAGGAAAATCCGACCCCCAGTGTGAGGAAAACATTGGGGAAGCACTGTACGCGCCTCGGCGTAGCATAGCACACAGTCTAGAAGAGAAAGGTCTCCATAGCATTGAGCTAGGCCGTAGTTGGTGTCGGGGCCTGAACCGGTGACTGCCACTCCGAAGCCGGAAGTTTGCATTTGTTCACTGATGTTTGCCATATTGCTGACAAAATTCGGAACAAACACGGTTGTGTTGTGCTCACGTTGGTTGGCGCACATTATTTGGACCGTCTTCGTTCTTGGATCTCCGACAGCCATTCCTAGTAACAGGAGGATCTTCAGCGGAAGCAAATGTTGGGAAAGAATTGAAACGTTGCATTTCTTCATTTTTTTTTGGGATGAATTGGAAGTTTGATTTAATTTGCAGCTGCCTCCATCCAAATTTATATGAAGGAATGTCGTGGAAGAAATAAGGATTGCTGTCAATTGGGCAAATGGGGGAATTAGGAGTTACAGAAGGACATTTGGCACAAAAGTAGCAATGCAACCTGGACGAAAAAGAAAAGATAAAAACAAACTAAAACCAAACTTGGTTTTGAAGTGGATAAATTGCATTGAGATTTAGGCACCGTCCTTAAAGTCAAAAGGGCAGGTCTTGGATTTGGGTTTGTACCCAAAACTTTTAGTATGCAGTCCTAGGTTTCTTCCTTTGTCTTCACATTTTCACAGACAATTTAAACAAGAAACGTTTCTGTAATCAGCCTCCTGAAACTGGAGGTAGACTTACCTACGCCCTCAGATGCCATTGGGACAACTTGAACTGATAATACAGTGTCATGTTCCAAACGATACACAAGACACTATGATATTGATATTGATATTGATATTGATATGAAACAAGACACATTGCTTTTATGGTTGATTTGGGATGAAATCCTAAAGTGTAGGTAAGTTCTGACTTTAAAATTGAATGATGATTTTTATGACACGAATATAACGTCATGGTGACACGAATATAACGTCATGGTGATATCTCGTAAACAATAAAATATTGTTTGTAAGTTTCTCAAGAGACCCCGATAAGTGTAAACAGTGTAGCCCCTCCCAGAAAAGTTGCCATCTTGAAAATTGGCTTGCGGATGAAATCTACACAAAAGACAAGGCCATGAGGTGAAGACAGCACGGAACATAACAACAAGTGGATCCCACATGGGCCCCACAAGCATTCCCAATTTGGACCCCGCAATTTGGATTGAATGTGAAAGAAGGACGATTCCAGAGATAAAAGGTCTGCATTGAATTATAGAGGGAGGGAGGAGGTGTGATTCCCTGTAACCCACATAAATATCCAACCAGACGAGACCCCACCAATCCCTACCTACCACCGTCCCATGACCTCCAGCCAGCCCGCCATTGCCATTTGCCACCAACAGCTAACGGTCAACGTCTAAACTGCTGACGTTCTATACTGGTCTCCGGTGACGACTCAAATCAAGATGTTAGGCAGCTAGCTTAATACTGTACTGGTATTGTAGAAAATTTAGTGGTTAGTACTAATAACATGTCGATACATTTTTTATTCCGCGACAATAATATTAATATATTATCAATGACATATAATCAATCCATTCAGAGCAGCTTGATCGAGAAACATGAGAGCATCGGCAGTCATCAATAGGGGCACCTAGACTGAACAGCTAATAAATGCAAAAATAAAGGATTTTTCCCTACGTCCATATTAGCTGCAGCCAGCAGGAATAGACCGGAGTATAATTGAATTTTTTCGAGTTATATCCTAAATAAAGGGTATGAATTGCAGATAGAAATATGTATATAACTAAACTGTCAAGGAATTCTTACCAGAATTTGGTTCAGAAATCAATCCATGAGAGAAGAAAAGAATGAAGAAGTTGTAGGCAAAGTTTTGAGTGCATGAAAATTGGATTTTTTCCTTAAACACGAGACCTATAAATATTTATGTACACGTACCTTTTGTTTATGCATTGGATCAGTGAAACTATGAGTTTCTGCAGGTGAGGTGAGAAGCTTAATCGAGGACTTCTGGCTTCTGGTTTTTGGCTTTTGGCTTCTGCGGTTGTGAAATGAATTAGCTAGCTAAAGAGAGAAAAGCCAACTCGAAGAAGAATATGTTCAGATGAGAAGTCAAGAGTGATCTACGGCTGTACTGGAAAAGTTTCCTCTTTGCTATTCAACTTCAAACTTTCAAATCAAAAGACTGAAGACTGAAGACTGAAGACTGAAGGAGGAGAAATTGCAAACCACGCGGTGTTGGACCGAAAAGCCGCAGCTATATCACACACACACGCAAATATGTATACATATATGTGTATAGGAGGAGGGATAGCTATGTCCGGCAGTAGTTGCTGCATTTGACTGTTGTGAGAAATGAATGTCTCCATTTAACAGTTTTACCCTAATAATAATAATTTCTTGTGATGTGTCTGGGATTAGTTTTCATGGTTAAATAAAGTGAGAGTTGACAATTGAAGCTTTTTGTTTTTTCTTCATAAAATACCAGCTTGGTTTTCATACGCACTACAAACTCGTTTTGGTTTAGTGATATTTGTCTCCGCTTAGTCGGTTGACGTAATATTAAATTTGACTCGCATGCATGACGAGAACAATATATATTTGTGACAAATTTAACATCTAATTGTTAAAGTGCCAATTACAGTTTTATTTTTTTTCGTCCCCAGCAAAATTCAACAAAGTCTGTTAGCTCAGCACAAGTTTGTATGGAAAGATAATGTTCATATTGATGCCTTGTTTTCTACTCATATATAGCTCTTTGGCACAGATGACATATTCAACGTGAAAACAAACCACCCACTGCAATATAAGTCAATAACATTTAGTCTTAATCATCATTCCAAATAATTAACAGATGCACACAAATTAATATCCCGAGGAAATAAAAATAAAAAAAACCAAGTGGAGAAGAATGTTGATAATAATAAATAATTGTTGCTATTATTAATGTTATTGCTGTTGTTATATTGTAACTATCTAATAATATATATACATATATATGTTATAGCAACTGTTGGAAGTTTTGAGATTCTTGTCCCACATTGGGGAAAACAAGATTCCCAAGGGCCTTTACATAGATTTAATGCTTTAGTGTAGTAATTACAACATGGGCTATTTGGAAATGGATTGAAGGCTTGGGCCTTATGGTTGTGTGGATTAGGCTTGTATAATATAACCTAAATACAATTAATATTAATTAATCAAGACAAGGGCCTTGGGCCTTGAAATTTAAAATTAATCTAATTCATTAATTTTAATTTTTGGATTAAGTTTTTTGTTGATGCACAAAATCAGCGAAGACTTTGGTACAACAGAAAGTGTCAGGTTTTGTGACATTCGCTTGGTTGCTTGGTTGCTTCAGTCACTAGTGAGGATAAGTACGTAAATGAATAGAGACAGAGAAGCAAACACAGGATGTACGTGGTTCACCCAGATTGGCTACGTCCACGGAGTAGAGGAGTTCTTATTAGTAGTGAAGGGCTTACACAAGTACAAAGGATCAAGCTCTCAATTTAGTGAGTTCTTGTGAATGATTTAACACAAAATGGCATTAGGCAATATTGTGGGGGAATGACCCCTATTTATAGAAAAACTTGTAGCTTTGTCACATTGACATGTGTCATGTTATGATTGGTTCTTGATGTTGACACGTGCTGCGCTCTGATTGGCTTCTAATCTTGACACGTGTCGAGTAGTGATTGGCCTCCTGGTCGGAGGGGAACTCTTCTGGGTCCTTGACAGTATAGCGTTGGCCGGTGCTCGGTAGTTTCGGGATTGGTCAAGTATGGTACAAACAGTGCTCCCCTAAGTTCCCGAGTGAGGGAAACTCCTCGGTTGGGGACTTGCAAGATCCAATCCCTTGAGTAATCACGAAACTTCTAAGTACCGAAGTGTGGTCTGATCTTCATCTGCCCTTCTCTGGAAGTACTTTTCCTCCGTCCGGGAATGGTGTATTTAGCTGATGTTGACGCACAAGGTAATGTATCAATTTCACTTGAAGCTTAGTTGTAGTTTCAGGCTTAGTCAAGTGTGATACAAACCCTATAGTAGGAGTCCCCCAAGTCGCCGAGCTAGGAGATCTGCCGAAAGAGGTGACAGACAAGGTAAGCAGTCAAACTTCCAAGTAAGCAACCCAGGATCAGAGGTTTGACTTCGGCTTCCGGTTGATTGTTCTCCTTCTCCTTGTCTCTCATTCAACTGCCAGGATAAGGAGAAGCAAATGGATAAGAGATGATATGAGATACTTTTGCTTTTGAAGAAGTAACTTTCCACAGGCTTATTCTTGAACTGTGCTGGAGGGTTTTCTGGTGCCCTTCAGAGTATAAGGCCGACTCAAAAATTTGAGGGTCAAAACAAGTCCATCAAATCTAGAGTACGTTCGACCTTGATGATATGGGATACTTTTGCTGTTGACGGAATAATGAATGTGGTATGGAAAGGTGTCGTGCTGTAGTGATCTGTTTCAGCTCACCGTTGAACCTTCTGCTTCAATCTTTTGCATGGCAGAAGTGGTGTGCAACCTTTGCATTTTAATGGTCCTTCAGAACATTCCTTCATAGTGACTCATCCACGCTTGGCAGCTTCAGTGTAAAGAGCCAATATCTGATCAACTGTCATGAGGTATTTGCCGGTGGAATTCGTGACCTTGACAGCGGTTGAGGATGAGTACTCGAGAGCAATGCTAAGTAAGCAACCAGGCAAAGGCTCCAGGCAGTCAGTTCCAAATTGGAGGTTTGATTTCAGGTTCCGACTGACTGCTCTCTTTCTCCTTGTCCTGCAGGTGTGGACAAGGACAAAGACAAAGATAGGGAGAAAGCATGATATGGGATACTCTTGCTTTCGACCCTGATGATATGAGATACTCTTGTTCTTGGTGTGGCTTATTTGCTGAGGTATTATCGGGGGGAAATAAAGCTGAGTATTTCGAGAGGTTATGTTGAGGGTGCCTTTTCGAATGCGAGAAAGGGTTGAGCATTTTTGCAGGTTTGCCTGTCCGTTGAGGAGGGAGGTCAATCTATATAGGGATTTCCCAATAACAAGTAGTAATGCTATTCCTTTACCCTTCTTGGTCACAGCAATGTAGTGGGAGCTGCCAGCTTCACGTGTTTTAATTTTGTCAGAGCACTTTGAAAAAGTGGTATGTGGTATCTGGAAAGCTGATGTTACGTGTGAAGATTACAGACAAGCTTTATCTAAGGAAATCTGGCTCTCGAAGTTCTGAGAGTTGTGCCTCTTCGGTTTTCGAACAAGCAATCCCGTCGAGGATCTGACTCTCGAGATTCGGAAAGCGATGCTACTCCAGTTTTTGAGAAAGTAATTATGTTGGGAGTCTTTTCTCGAATGTGAGTAAAGGTTGGACGTTCTTGCCAACCTGTCTTGCCGCAAAACACGGAGGTCGACACACATAGGGACTTTCCAGTTGTCAAGCAGTGGTGCTGTTCCTTTACCCTTATGGGTAATAGTAGGGTAGCTGGAACTTCGAAATTCTCGTGCCTAAACTTTGTCAGAGATCTTTGACAAAGTTATATGTGGTACCCGAGGAGTTGATGGTGCATATGGAGAGCGGTGATTGAACAGTAAGATTCACGTGCTTTCTACTTCACCAGAAATCTTCGACAGATTGCCCGTAATTTCCGCAAAGCTGAGTGTGCATGTGACAGGTGCTGACGAGGCTGAAAAAGCAGGTGCTTCTTCGATTTCTGAGATCGGCCCTCGTGGTCTCTGAGCAGCCCAGCTTTTGAGAAAGCAAACGCCTCTTCGATTTCTGAAGCTCCGTCGAGTGCAGATTTTTATAGAGGCTGGCATTAAGTTCCACAGCACACTTGAATCTCTACCAGTAGAAGCTCATTTCTTGCACTTCTAAGATCTTGATTTGTCTGACCTCTTCCCTCTTCAACACATTTGAAAATGTCTGGACCCTCCGACCGTCGTTTTGACTTGAACCTTGGAGAAGAGACAGCCACGCCTTATCCAGACAACATATGGCGCCCATCCTTCATATCCCCTACCGGTCCTCTTACCGTTGGGGATTCTATGATGAAGAATGATATGACCGCTGCAGTGGTGGCCAGGAACCTTCTCACTCCCAAAGATAACAGACTACTTTCCAAACGGTCTGATGAGTTGGCTGTTAAGGACTCTTTGGCTCTTAGTGTTCAGTGTGCAGGTTCTGTGTCTAATATGGCCCAACGCCTATTTGCTAGAACCCGCCAAGTTGAATCATTGGCTGCTGAAGTGATGAGTCTCAAACAGGAGATTAGAGGGCTCAAGCATGAGAATAAGCAGTTGCACCGGCTTGCCCATGACTATGCTACAAACATGAAGAGGAAGCTTGACCAGATGAAGGAATCTGATGGTAAGGTTTTACTTGATCATCAGCGGTTTGTGGGTTTGTTCCAAAGGCATTTATTGCCTTCGTCCTCTAGGGTTGTACCTGGTAATGAGGCTTCAAATGATGAACCTCCAATGCCTCCTCCTTCTGGGGTTTTGTCAAGTACTGAGGCTCCGGATAACCACCCTCCGGTGCTTTCTCTTTCTGGGGCTCTACCGACTGCTGAGACTTCCCCTAAGCAACCTTTGTGAAGGCTCCCTTTTGTTTGTTTATTTTGACTCATGTATATGTACATATTTGTGGCTTATCGAAAATATTAATAAATAAGCTTTGCTTCATTTCAACATATTGTGTTAAATACACCAAAGCCTTCTTCATAAAGTTCTTTGAATTTTTGCTTTTGTTGAAACCTGTATTGTTGAAGCTTTGTGAGTGAAGCATGTAGTTTGAGGTAGTGTTCCCTTAATTTCCCGAGTGAGGAAAACTTCTCAGTTGGAGACTTGAAAAATCCAAGTCACTGAGTGGTTGTGAGACTGCCGAGTATCAAGGTGCAGTAGCATATGGTGGGAGTCCCCCAAGTCTTCAGGCGAAGAGAGTTGCCGAATGAGGTGTCTCGCGTGTTACTAATTTGTCAAAGTAACGAATCCTTGTTTCGATGTCACACATTCGTATATGCTTTATCTAAAAATATTTCCAACTTTTGTGTGTTTGATGCTGCATGCTATTGACTAGACAAGATCAAGTGCAATTAGTAGCTTTTCTTTCTTTTTCATCTTTTCTTTGGTGGAATTGCTTTTCGTTTCCACTAATCAGCCTGAGTGGATGCAAGATAACACCTTTCTCTATAGCTCAGATTGCAAAGTCGTCTTCATGAAAGTTTTTCCTTATCTTGTGAACTACAACATATCCAAATTTGAGATCCATCGGAGTAGTACAACTTCAGAAATTCAAGTATGATGAGTGACTGTTCATCAATGTTCTGTTAATCCGTCAGATTTGTTGTGAGCTTTGAAACTCTATTTTTTCTTGCTCAGATCAGCATGCTTTCTTCATTGAAGTTGTTCCTCAGCTTGTGAACTACAACATATCCAAATTTGAGATCCCTCGGAGCAGTATGACTCCAGAAATCCAGGTATGATGAATGACTGGTTATTATTTTTCTGTCAACCCGTCAGATTTGTTGTGAGCTTCGAAACTCCATTTTCTCTTGTTCAGATCGGTATGCTTTCTTCATTGAAGTTGTTCCTCAGCTCGTGAACTACAACATATCCAAATTTGAGATCCCTCGGAGCAGTATAACTCCAGAAATCCAGGTATGATGAATGACTGGTTATTATTTTTTGTCAACCCGTCAGATTTGTTGTGAGCTTCGAAACTCCATTTTCTCTTGTTCAGATCGGTATGCTTTCTTCATTGAAGTTGTTCCTCATCGACTCTTTCATAACATATCAAAAATTCAGGATGAACTAACGGTTAAATATTTCCAGATCTTCGAAACATCACAACAGCTTCGAAATCTGCAAGAAGCCGACTATCATGTTTGGAGCTTCAACACTTTAATTTTCGTCGCTCAAACAGAAATGGTTCCTTCTTGAAAGTTGTTCATATGCTCAAGAACTATAGGGTGTCCAAAATTCAGCTCCATTGGAGAAGAGCAGAGGTTGCAGAAATTTGATAGATGAAAGGAGGCGGAAGAGGGAGAGAGAGAAAAAGTCTCTTGGGTTGGATTTCTATTTTGGGGCAGATTCCAATTTTTGTAGCACCTTCATTATTGATGAATTGCTTGTACTTTTGTCCATTATGAAACTTGGGACTTTGGCTTGTTGTTGGATCTATTATAATATGTTTGGGAACATATATAAGTGAATAAATAAGAAGGAAAATTTTGGGCCCTTGTGGGTGTAAAACAAAAAAGGTTTATGTTTACCTAAGTGTTTTTGTACAAGTTCAAGGGCATCTTGGGTTTTGTAAACAAAATTTGTTTATTTGGAGCAAGGTTTTGTGTTGAAGCTTTGTAGATGAAGCTTTCGAGGTGAAGCTTTGATGGTGAAGCTTTGTAGATGAAGCTTTCTGGGTGAAGCTTTGATGGTGAAGCTTTGTAGATGAAGCTTTGTAGATGAAGCTTTCTAGGTGAAGCTTTGATGGTGAAGCTTTGTAGATGAAGCTTTCGAGGTGAAGCTTTGATGGTGAAGCTTTGTAGATGAAAGTATGTAGAGGGAGCTTTCTAGGTGAAGATTTTTAGGTGAAGCTTTGTAGGTGAAGCTTTTTTAAGTGAAGCTTTTCGGGTGAAGTTTTTTTTGGGTGAAGCTTTGTGGGTGAAGCTTTTTGGGTGAAGCTTTGTGGGTGAAGCTTTTTAGGTGAAGCTTTGTGGGTGAAGTTTTGGAGGTGAAGCTTTTCGGGTGAAGCTTTTTGGGTGAAGCTTTTTAGGTGAAGCTTTGTGGGTGAAGCTTTGGAGGTGAAGCTTTTCGGGTGAAGCTTTTTGGATGAAGCTGTTTTTTTTTTTTTTTTTTTTTTTTTTTTTGGGCGCTTGACACGGTCTTCATTTGCTTGTTTTGTAGTGACTGTGGAAGACGGATTGCTTTCTGATTGAGAAGGGTTCCGGCATCGCTTGCTATGAATGTAAAAGAGTGAGGGCTGAGTTGGCTAAATTACCTCTTTATTGAATTCATTGCCAAATGGCCTTCATTACATAGGATGCCGAATGGCTATAGCTCAAAACTTGTACATCGTGAGTCTATTTGTAGTAGTACTTCAAGTGATCAGCGTTCCATGGATGGCCAAGGGTCTTGCCATCGGAGCTTCTAAGTGTGTAAGAGCCAGGGCGACTGATGCCAATGACTTCATACGGTCCATCCCAGTTTGGACTAAGTGTGCCTTCACTCGGGACTCTGTCGCAGAGTAATCTTTTCTTTAAAACCCAGTCTCCTATTTTGAAAGAACGAGGCTTGACCCTAGAGTCATAATAGTTGGAGATGCGCTGCTTGTAGGCGACATTCCTCAAGTGAGCTTGGTTTCTGTGTTCCTCGACTAAATCCAAGTTGAGGGTGAGTTGTTTGTCATTTTCACTTTGAATGTAGTTCTGGACTCGGAATGTTGCTTGCTCGAGCTCAACAGGGACAACCGCCTCTGTGCCAAAGGCAAGTGAGAATGGAGTTTCTCCTGTTGAAGTCCGATATGAAGTGCGATATGACCAAAGAACTTGGGGTACAAATTCTGGCCAACAGCCTTTAGCTTTGTCCAAGCTGGTTTTCAAAGTGCGCTTGATTATTTTGTTGATGGCCTCAACTTGTCCATTAGACTGGGGATGAGCTGGAGAGGCAAAGCATAAGTTGATGTTGAACTTAGAGCAGAACAACCTGAACTTCTTGTTGTCAAACTGTCGCCCATTGTCAGTGACTATCGCATTGGGAATGCCGAATCTACAAAGGATGTTCTTCCACACGAAGTCTTCTATCTTTGCCTCAGTAATGGTTGCCAAGGGTTCTACTTCGGCCCACTTTGTGAAGTAGTCCACTGCAACGACTGCGTAACAGACTTTGCCCTTCCCTGCCGGCATTGGGCCGATCAAATCAAGTCCCCATTGGGCGAAGGGCCAAGGGCTGATCATAGGAGTAAGAGGCTCTGGAGGGGAATGAGGAATAGTTGCATATCGTTGACATTTGTCACATGTGCGGGATACTTTGATGGCATCCTGGTGGAGTGTTGGCCAGTAATATCCTTGGCGAAAAGTCTTGTGTGCTAGGGACCGAGATCCAGCATGATCTCCACAGACTCCCTCATGTATTTCCCGAAGGACGATTTCCGCCTCGGCAGGCGTAAGACACCTTAAGTATGGCAGGCTAAAACCTCGCTATTGTGGCGATACCCTTGGTTATCGGGATAGTGTCCCTTACTCTTTTTACTGAAAGGATAGTGGTGAGGATGGAAATCCTTCCTCTTGCCTTGAAATTGATATGTCTGTTGATTCGGTGAAGCATTATGCAAGGCATGGGGAGGTGCCACTGCTGTTTGGAAAGTCGAGGTCTTCTCATTTAGGTGAGTCTGGCTTCCACCTCCCACTTGTTGATAAAGGATGGTTGTAGGGGGTTTCTCCTGATATGTCTTTGCCTCGGCGGAGGCATGGTTATAAGCCTGCGCCATCACCTCAGAGTAAGTCTTCCAAGTATTGGCATTGATCATGTATTTAAAGAAACAATCACGTAGGCCTGCCGTGAAGGCTTTGAGGGCAGTCTTGTCGTCTGCCTCGGCACACCGGGAGTATTCATGGCTGAAGCGGCCAGCATACATACGTAATGACTCGTCTGGCTTCTGGCGGATAGTGTACAAGTCATCAATTTAGAGCTCCACTAGAGAGGGTGGAGGGGAAGAGAAGACATCGTTCTTCGTCGGTGTGCATCCGGTATGCCATGGTGGATTCAAAGAGGTTAAGGTGCTCAATCGGGTCCTCTTTTCCAGTATAAAGTTGCAAGCCAAGCTTTTGCTTTATCTTTGCTTGAAGGGGGGTGTTGAGGATCCTCCTTGTAAGAGGGCCAGGCCTGGGTTGGTTCCAGTCAGGTATTTCAGCCTGATGTTCAGCCTTCAACTTGTTTACTTCCTCAAGAAGTTGTAGGACAAGGGGGTCCTGAGCGGAGTTATGTGTCACTGGAGCTTTCTTTCGTAAATCTCCATCTCCTCTTGGAATTAGGAAGGTTTGATCAAGGGCATGTGATTTTTCCCTGGACTCGCTGTACTGGCTTCCAGGGTATGTCTGTCGGAACACCTCTGAGTCCCCTGTACCCTCATGTCTCTCTGGGACTTGTTGCCCCTTCCCCAAATTGGTGGCCGGCTTGGGCCGTGGCAGGGGACCGAGTCTCTCAGAAATCCTTGGGTCATTAATCTTTGAGCTTATATGGATGGAATTCTCTCGACGTTGCTTCAGGAAATCCCGACAATCGCGAAAGACGGCTTTCGATCCTTCTGCCCCTTCAGCAAAGAGGTGTCTCCCTCCACTTCTCATGGTTCGGGTCGAAGCAACTGGGTTAAGAGAAGCCTCATGTTGATTATCAAGTCGAGGGGTAATCTGTTCCCTATCAGGGATATCTATGTCGAATGCATGTGACCCTCCATGTTGGAGGGCACCCAGTTGATGGTTGACTTCCACGGGGGCAACAAGCTCGCGTGTCTGAGCTTGCCTAGCTTCGTGGAGTGTCTCGAAGAGCTTCTCATATTGCTCCTGGAGGACCTCATTCCTCATTGCTATCTTGTTGTTCTGAGCTTCCAACTCATCGACTTTAGCTTGAAGAAGAACTCGTTTTCCTTCCTTCTTTCGTTGTTTCGCACTATGTGCAAGGGGGGTGTCATTCTGTGTGCTGTGGCTTCCTTCGCTTCCCATGCTGGAGAGGGATGCCTGATCAAAAGAAAGTGTACGAATGATAGAAACCAGCTTGACACAGCTGAACAGAGTAGGAATAAGTGTCGTTTCCCACAGACGGCGCCAAATGTTGATGCACAAAATCAGCGAAGACTTTGGTACAACAGAAAGTGTCAGGTTTTGTGACCTTCGCTTGGTTGCTTGGTTGCTTCAGTCACTAGTGAGGATAAGTACGTAAATGAATAGAGACAGAGAAGCAAACACAGGATGTACGTGGTTCACCCAGATTGGCTACGTCCACGGAGTAGAAGAGTTCTTATTAGTAGTGAAGGGCTTACACAAGTACAAAGGATCAAGCTCTCAATTTAGTGAGTTCTTGTGAATGATTTAACACAAAATGGCATTAGGCAATATTGTGGGGGAATGACCCCTATTTATAGAAAAACTTGTAGCTTTGTCACATTGACATGTGTCATGTTATGATTGGTTCTTGATGTTGACACGTGCTGCGCTCTGATTGGCTTCTAATCTTGACACGTGTCGAGTAGTGATTGGCCTCCTGGTCGGAGGGGAACTCTTCTGGGTCCTTGACAGTATAGCGTTGGCCGGTGCTCGGTAGTTTCGGGATTGGTCAAGTATGGTACAAACATTTTTAATTAATTTATTAATTAAAAACGTTTTGATTAAAAGACACAGCTCTTAGAAAGAGTTGTGTACCTTCAAATACACTGAACATGTATTTGAAAGAGTGTGAAACAGCCTATATATCTGCAATCACAGTTTCCAAATGGATCATCTTTTTCTTGCTCTTTCCTTATGTACGAATTTTCTAGAGAGTAAACACACAAAAAGCAAATTCGCTAGAGTTCTAGAATCTAGTGCGGATTGTAGAATTAGGTAGTTGAATCTTGGTCGAGCAGACGTTATAGAACCACAAGCACATGAGTGGGACGAAAATACTGTTCGAAGGACATAGCTTTTATGCTAGCCTCTACCTTTTGTAATCAAGTTAGTAACATTAATTTCTGTATTTATTGTGTAATTTTCGTTTTGTATAGCAAATATATTTTGGTTAATAAAATATTAGAATTTCTGTTATTTTTGTTTATTTCTAAATTGTTCTCCAACAGCAACTTGGTGTTTCAAATCCACCATTGTCATTTAATTTGAATGTTTATCTTTGTTGATGCACTAAACCGGAGGGGTCTTAGAACAACATAAATCTGACCGTGAATCTGTAAAAAAGTAAAGAACACAAGATGTATCGTGGTTCACCACAATGTTTGGGTTACATCTACACTGATGTTGATATTGTTTCACTTTGAATGGTGAATATACAAGAAGGCTAGAGGCATTGTGCTCTCTAGCCTATTTTCTGTGTTTGCCCTCTCTGAGATGTTTCCTCTCTTCCCATGGCCTAAACCTTGACCTCCCCTAATAAGGAGAGTGATGAGTCATTTTATAGAATAAGGGCTTCTCACTTATTACATATTTGCCCCTTCATTTATTACATAATTACATTTGAGTCCCCCAAGTATTTATACGAGGTCTAAATACGGAGGCCCTAAATATGGTACAAACAGTAGTCCCCAAGTCTTCAGTCAAGATAGTCTTTGGCTGGAGACTTGAAATTCAGTCCATGTGTGGGCCGAAGTAACTAGATGTTGTCTAGAACTGATACTCGATATGAGGCGGTGCTCAATGTGAAATGATGCTCAATTAGAAGTAGCACATGTTGCTAGGCTGCTCGGCTTGTGGCTTATGTTGCCTTGGTTGGCTCAGCTTGTGGCGTTGAAGGTGAGGGAGTCCATTTTATAGAATAAGGGTTTGCTCCTCAATACATAAATGATGGGTTAGAGTTGATGCTGGCGGCGATGCGGTTGCTCAGCAGGCGGCGATGCTCTCTAATAATGGTGAGGGAGTCCTTTTTATAGAATAAGGGCTCACTCCTCAATACATAAGTGATGGGTTAGAAGTGATGCTCACGGCGAGGCGGTTGCTCAGCTGGTGGCGATGCTCTCTAATGAAGGTGAGGGAGTCCTTTTTATATAATAAGGGTTCGCTCCTCAATACTTAAGTGATGGGCTAATGGTCTCTCTCTAATGAAGGTGAGGGAGTCCTTTTTATATAATAAGGGTTCGCTCATCAATACTTAAGTGATGGGCTAATGGTCTCTCTCTAATGAAGGTGAGGGAGTCCTTTTTATATAATAAGGGTTCGCTCCTCAATACTTAAGTGATGGGCTAATGGTCTCTCTCTAATGAAGGTGAGAGAGTCTCTTTTATAAAATAAGGGTTTGCTCCTCAATACATGAATAATGGGTGCTCACTAATGAAAGTGAGGGAGTCCCTTTTATAGAATAAGGGTTTGCTCCTCAGTACATAAATAATAGGCTAAGTCCCCTAAGTATTTTTCATGAGGCCCAGTTGCGGAAGCCCAATATATGGTACATAGTATCTTCAGTTAATAGAGTCTGTTGGCTGGAGACTTCAAATTCAATCCATGTATGGGCCGAAGTGTCGGTCGTTCGGAGGCGGTCTTTGTATACCATGCATTGAAGCTTTGTAGGTGAAGCTTTGAAAGTGAAATTTTATAGGTGAGGCTTTGAAAGTGAAGCTTTGAAGCTGGAGCTTTTGTAAATAAGGTTTTGAAGCTGAAGCTTTGTAAATGAGGCTTTCGAAGTCGGAGCTTTTGTAAATGAAGCTTTCGAAGCTGGAGCTCTGTAAATGAAGCTTTCGAAGCTGATTGACATGAGTGATGCTCATGAATGTTTATGTATGATTGACATGAGTGATGTTCATGTATGGTGGTGACTGTCATGAGTGATGCTCATGTATGATTCTTTGGAGGACGAGTTGTACTTTTGATTACCTGGTTGGTGATAATAACGGCAGGCTGTTGAATAATTTTGGAGTACTGGACGTACTTTTGATTACCTAGTTGGTGATAATAGCGGCAGGCTGCCGAATAATTTTGGAGTACTGGACGTACTTTTGATCACCTGGTTAATGATAAGCAAGTGGGAGTCTGGTCAGACAAGAGATCACCATGAGCACGTGGCTCATCAGTCTATAAGTTGGTAGACTTCTTTAATCAGCAACAATGTTGATCAATGGATCTAGTTGCTTAATAATTCCTGATAATAAATGACAATATAAGTACGACCGTATAATGAATAAATCAAATTGACAAAGTTTGTCAAGGCAAAATATTGTATTACGTGCCTTCTATAAATAAATAATTTATGCAGTCGTGTGGTAAATCACATGTTGTATAAATCAATAATGTGATAGTAATCATGTGATATCATAAATAATAATTATATTATTTAATCATAAGTCATCATGATATAAAAATAATAAAATGATTATTTTATAATTAGTCATCATGACAAAAATAATAAGATATTAAACAATGATATTGAGAAAACATAATGATGTTTGCTGAAAATGAAAAGTAAAACTTATTTTATTTTATTTTTCTTTGAGTAAATTGTACAAATGGTCTCTTAACTTTAATCAAATTGGAGCAATGGTCCCTCAACTAAAAATCCATTACCTTTGGTCCCTCAACTTATCAAAACGTGCAGCTATGGTCCCTCAACTAAAAATCCATTACCATTAGTCCCTGAACTTTAATTCAAGTGGAGAAATGGTCCTTTAACTTTAACCCAATTGTAGCAATGGTCCTTCCAATATAACTCGTTTTGACAAATTTTTTGACATAGTTGACGAAAAGAACCATAATTATACATTTTGATGAGTTAAGGGACCTTAATTATATAAATGGTCATTCCAACATAGCTTATTTTGACAAAATTTTGACAAAATTGATGAAAAGGACTATAGCTACACATTTTGATAAGTTGAGGGACCAATGGTAATGGATTTTTAGTTGAGGGACCATTGCTCCAATTTGATTAAAGTTGAGGGACAATTTGTACAATTTACTCTTTTTCTTTTGGCAGATGGCAGACAGAATAATAATAGGATTAATAATAGAGTGATGGCAGATGGCAGACGGAATAAAAACTTATCTTTTTAGACAATGGAGTGGGCATCTTCTTTGGTGGTCGACAAAAGTTATCGGTCCTGATAAAGTTCTTATCTCTATTTTTGACGAAATTATGGTCTGCCTCCTTTATTCCTTGCTTTTGCAATGTCACCCATGTGCTCTCGCAGAGGAAAGCTCATGGCTCACAATGTTCTGTATAGTTGAGGGCGCTGTAATTCTCCAACAAAACCATCTCTCCATGGAAGTCCTGCCCTGCTTGCTTTCAGCCTGGTTGCTGCTGGGACCTTGTCCCCATCCCAATTCCAACCATAGCAGACCACTGGAATCAGGTGATTCACAATATGAGAGTCGGACGTGTTCCCCATTGAATTACAGAACTGCATCAAGTTATTGAGGTGTGAGAACTGCATTTGATCAGGAAAAGAAAGGTGGAGATCAGTTGGGATGTGAGATATCGACGACGAAGATGATCCAGGATGGTGGTGTTGGTTCATCAATGATAAATGGGCTCTGATCATTGGGTTTCTTAGGAGAAACTTTCTTGTTCTTTCTACACCCGCCGCTGACGGGGATGTTTCTGAGCGTCCCGCCTTTGGTCCAGTACTTCTGCAGGTCTTGCAAAAGTACCTAGGTTGGGAGAGGCTGTAGTTGTTGTAGTAGCAAAACTTGGTGTAGGTGGAATCGCACCTAAGGCACTTGAGGGCTTGGCCATGCTGGGGCCTCAACCTCCGCTCGACCAATGGCCTCGAGCACGTTAACATGTCACCGGATAACGGCGAGGACAAGTCCATCGGAGAGTCCTCGCGAATCGTTCCTTGTAGCTAGTCAGATGAATCCATGCAAACTTGCAGATAATTATGACCCATCAAACAAAACTAGCCGAACCCAGATGAAAGAGAGAGTGAGAGTAAGAGTGAAGGAAAGAGAGAGATTGTGTCTCTATATGGGTTTTGCAGATCCACGGTGGACATTGGTGAGGTTGTGAAGGTTTCACGGTGATGAGATAAAAAATTGAGAGAGAATCGACATAGCTTTTCGTGTCGTTTCCCACAGACGGCGCCAAATGTTGATGTACAAAACCGGAGGGGTCTTGGAACAACATAAATCCGACCGTGAATCTGGAAGAAAGTAAAGAACACAAAATGTATCGTGGTTCACCCCAATGTTTAGGCTTCGTCCACACTGATGTTAATATTGTTTCACTCTGAATGGTGAATATACAAGAAGGTTAGATGCAGTGTGCTCTCTAGCCTATTTTCTGTGTTTGCCCTCTCTGAGATGTTTTCTCTCTTCCCATGGCCTAAACCTTGACCTCCCCTAATGAGGAAAGTGATGAGTCATTTTATAGAATAAGGGCTCCTCACTTATTACATATTTGCCCCTTCATTTATTATATAATTATATTTGAGTCCCCCGAATATTTATACGATGTCTAAATACGGAGGCCCTAAATATGGTACAAACAATCTTAATCAGGGAATTGTTATTGGCACTTCAAAATTCTCATTTTATACTCCAAACTTTCCATATGTAGAAAGAAAAATACACTTGTGAGGAGTGTAGAATGAGATTTTTAGAGTGTCAATAACACTTCCCTATCAGTAATTATATTTGTATACAGCGCACCAAATTAGCCCAGAAGACATATCTAATTAATTTATTGAAAATGAGAGTTTCCCCCTTAAAACTTATTTTCTCTCACTTAAAACCCATCCTCTTTATTTTTTCAGACTTAAACCCCATTTACTAGAGTCCAACTAAGCAAATTTTGTAACATCCCACATCACTTAGGGGAGTGGATCCTGTAAGTTTTATATGTATATTCTTATCTCTACCTAGCACGAGGCCTTTTGGGAGCTCATTGGCTTTGGGTTCCATCGAAACTCCGAAGTTAAGTGAGTTCGTGCGAGAGCAATCCCAGGATGGGTGACCCACTAGGAAGTTCTTGTGTGAGTTCCCAGAAACAAAACCTTGAAGGCATGGTCGGGGCTTAAAGTGGACAATATCGTGCTACGATTGAGTAGAGCTTGGGATGTGGCATGGGTCTGGGCAGGGATGTGACCATTTGGTATCAGAGCCAATCGCTGGCCAAAAGTGTGGACGTCGGGCCCCTTAGGGGGTGGATTGTAACATCCCACATTGTCAAGGGGAGTGGATCCTGTAAACCTTATATGTATATTCTCATCTCTACCTAGCACAAGACCTTTTAGGAGCTCATTGGCTTTGGGTTGCATCGGAACTCCAAAGTTAGCAAGTTCGTGTGAGAGCAATACCAGGATGGGTGACCTACTGGGAAGTTCTCGTGTGAGTTTACAAAAACAAAACCGTGAAGGCGTGGTCAAGCTCAAAGCAGACAATATCGTGCTACGGCGGAGTTGAGCCTGAGATGTGGTGGGGGCGCCGGGATGTGACAAATTTCCTTAACAAGCTTGGTATGTTAGTTTTTATAATTCTTGTGTTCCTAAAATATCCTTATAGATTGTACCGTGGGTGAGGGTTTGACTTATGATTAACAATAAATTTTGTATTTTATTGATTTCAATGCAATTAAATGTCAATTAACCTATTATTTTATTAGGCTTTCTTTTCTCAATTTTTTTTTTACCAACAATTGTTTTATTGTGAAACTAACTTACCTTATTAGCATGCAATATATAATATAAATAAAAATATTATGGTGTTTTACGTTGAAACATGGAAAAATAATTTGTGTCAAAAAAAGTTGTACAAAATAATTGTTGTATTTTTTTTTTCATTTCATAGAAAATAATTTACCTATCTATGTTAGTACCCACTTAGAATACAAATACTGTAAAAATAAGTTACCTGCCCCATAGGCATGATATTGTAAAGAAAAAAAATATAGGTAAATAGTTTGTATCAAAAGAATGTAGGTCAATTACTTTGTATCAAAAGAATGTAGGTAAATTAGTGAATTTTAAAAGTATAGGTAAATACTTTGTAATACGTGGTTTTAAATCAGGAGCTCATTGCTCATTGAGCATAATTGAAGGTGAGTAATAATATTTATTGACATATTTAGGGTATTGTGGCATAAGTTGTAAATATTTTATAATGATAGTTCATTTATTTGCCAACATGGCAAACTATTTGAATTTTTGGTTTTATTTGGATGTTTAATATGAGATGAGTTTTTGTCTAAACAATAACAGCTACAAGGGTCTATATATAAACAACCCATTAATTTATGAACCAGTTTCTTTGCAGAGAAAAATTGCCAGACTAATTATATTTAGCTTTTGTACTTTCCAGATAAATTATAATATGATATTTTATTCCATAAAATTCGATGAATTCAATGCGGTGCTTGAAAATTGTAGCATCTGCAGTTTGATCTACATGTGCACCCAAGAGCTGGCATTGTCATTATTCCTTGATCAACTGTTAATCTTGGACCGTCTTCGTATATGCATACATATATGTGTGTTGGAGGAGGGGTAGCTATCCCCGGTAGTGGTTGGTTCATTTGACTTGTGAGAAATGAATGTCTCCGTTTAACAGTTTTACCCTGTTTAACAGTTTTACCCTAATACTAAATCTCTTGTGATGTATCAATGATTAGTTTTCATGGTTAAATAAAGTGAGAGTTGACAATTGAAGCTTTTATTTTTTATTTTTTATCTTCATAAAATAGCAGCTAGGTTTTCGTATACGCACTACAAACTTGTTTTGGTTTAGTGATATTTTTCTCCGCTTAGTTGGTTGACAGAATATTAAATTTGACTCGCATGCATCACGAAAACTATATATATTTGTGACAAATTTAACATCTAACTGTGAAAGTGCCAATTACAGTTTTCTTTTCTTTTTTTTCGTCCCCAGCAAAATTCAACAAAGGCTGTTAGCTCAGCGCAAGTTGCTCTGGAAAGATAATGTTCATATTGATGCCTTGTTTTCTACTCATATATAGCTATTTGGCACTGATGACATATTCAACGTGAAAACAAACCACCCACTGCAATATAAGTAAATAACATTTAGTCTTAATCATCGTTCCAAATAATTAACAGATGCACACAAATTATTACCCCGAAGAAATAAAAATAAAAAACCAAGTGGAGAAGAATGTTGGTAATAATAAATCATTGTTGCTATTATTAATGTTATTGCTGTTGTTAAATTGTAACATATATATATATATATATATATATATATATATATATATATGTTATAGCAACTTGGTGTTTCAAACGCACCATTTGTCATTTAATTTGAATGTTTATCTTAATCAGCATTATCACTAATTGTATTTGTATACAGCGCACCAAATTAACCCAGAAGACATATCTAATTAATTTACGAACCAATCTCTTTGCAGAGAAAAATTGCCAGACTAATTATATTTAGTTTTTGTGCCTTCCAGATAAATTATAATACAATATTTTATTCCATAAAATTCAATGGATTCAACTCGGTGCTTGAAAATTGTAGGAGCTGCAGTTTGATTTGCATGTGCACCCCAAGAGCTGGCATTGTCATTATTCCTTGATTAACTGTTAATCTTGGATTATTTTTTGTGTTAAATTTGACTTTAGTATGGTTGCTTATTTCAGTATAATTCTCACCGACATTTGAAAACGCTGGTTCAACCAATTATATATATTAAACTAAAATAAAGAAATAGAGTTTCACTTTCGTAACTTTGATTTTGATTTTATTCGAGAAGTACACCAAAACTGCCTAATACAAACAAAATCTTGAAAAGTTTATTACGAGAAAACTGATAACGTGACAGTGTGACAATCGTATCATTTCAAAATAAAAAGATTGCATATCAATAGTATAGTTCTCTACGTATATTTTACAAAGGGCATTCAGGTCTACTTACCCATGTTGTTAAAACATATAGAAGTTGCACAAAATTTGACTGTAATTAGACTCTAGGAGCTGCGGGGCTAGATCATTTGACATTCACAAGTCTGTAGGAATTGCTTAAGCTCATAGATCATCTGAACTCGCAACATTTACATCGTGGATGATGACAAATACAAAATGTTCATCTCGGCTCAATCCAGCTTTGGGTCATGCTATTCTTCGAAGATTGCTTGTTAGACTCCACGGGCAGTGAAATGAGACTTCCTGAATGAATTCTCCTGTTGAATTTTGCGGTACCAGAATTGAGAAATGGGGGTTGTGTTGGCTGAGGAATCTCAAGATTTTCGGTAAGCATTTTTACGACTAATGACATTGCCGGCCGCAGCTCTGCTGAAGCTTGCACACAAAGTAACCCTATCTGAAGTAACCGAGATGCTTCTTCATTTTCAAACTTACCTTCTAGGAGTGGATCGACAACTTCACGTAACCTACAAGTTCCATAAAGATCCCAGGTCTTTATGAAATGAGATAAAAGAAGGTTAAATTATGATTACTGAAAGTGGATGTGAAAATTTGTTCACGAAATATAAATTTAGCAGATATGCAAGAGAAACAATTTTGTTTACCATATGTAGGATAGAAGTCGAACTTGAAAGGACAGAATTGTTCCTCCTTCCACAGATGACTTCGATTGCAAGAACTCCAAAACTGTAAACATCTGCCTTCTCAGTCAACTTGCCACTAACGGCATACTCTGGAGCCATATAACCTCTAAGCAAGAAAATTTAGTATTCTTCTATGTTAGAAACAAGTCTTTGGAGCAGAAAATAAAAACGAAAACAGGCAGAGCGCCACTTACAGTGTGCCAGCAATGGCAGTGCTTATGTGAGTTTTATCTTCAGGGAACATTCTAGCAAGTCCGAAATCAGCAATCTTTGCATTGAATTCCTCGTCGAGCAGGATGTTGCTCAGTTTTATATCCCTATGAATGATCCTCAATTTCGATTCTTCGTGAAGATAGGCCAAGCCCTCAGTTGTTCCCAGTATGATTTTATACCTCAAATCCCACCTCAGTGGCTCCACATTGTTTTTCACTGAGAATTCATAGAGGGATGAACTGTAAGAATGCGAAAACGGACTGATGATGCTAAAAACCAAATTGTCTTATCGAAAATAGGATGGAGAAGAGAAAATTACCAATAAAATAATCATGAAGGCTTTGATTTGGGACATACTCATAAACAAGAAGGCTCTCGGGGCCTGTAATGCTGCACCCCAACAGCTTTAAAAGATTTTTATGATGGATTCCGCTGATCAAATTAACTTCGTTGAAGAAATGATCCACCCATTGCCTTGTGTTGAAGAACAGCCTCTTTATGGCAACAACATTTCCACCCGGCAGAACTCCCTGTGTGTAAAATAAATGAAATTCCCAAGTTAATTCCATATAATGAAATCTGATACCTACGCAGAACGAAGGGATAAATTACCTTATACACTGAGCCAGATCCTCCTTGTCCAAGCTTGTTGGTATCATGAAAGTAATTTGTGGCCTTCTCGAGAACTTCGTATGAAAAATTGAGTTTGGACTTATTCACAGTGGCAAACAGAGCTCCGAATTGCTTTTTCTCTGAAGCAGCTGTGAAATTAAAACAAGAACACAAATTTAATCCAATGCTTAAAGATAGAACATGTATTCCTTCTCCAATTCATGACTTCTAAGCAAGCATGTAATTTGTTGTGTTATTGTATACTTGAAAATGTCACTTAGTATTACAGTCCGGTGATATTCCTCTTCGCTTTGAAGTGAAAGGTCTTGGGTTCGAATCTTGTGGATATCGAATTTGATACCAAATTAGGCTGCCCAGGCCTCATTGTGTGGTTTAGCCGAACTCTCCATCTCCTTTAATGTAAAAATATCGATGTACTAAAAAAAAAATGTATACTTGAAAAATCAGAAAACAGGTCAATTAAAAAGGGGCTGATCCCATAACTTTTTATCCTTTTCGGTTATCTGATTCATAACGTCATAAAATTTTGAAGAACAAAGTAGTTTATGATTGGTGAGCCCATGTCAGCCTGCACTTTTAATTTGAGTCCATGCATCACTATTGGGCATAGACTGATATTGCTTATCAACATTGGGCTTACTGTAGAATGGATGACCCATAATTTACCGGATTCCAACTCTCATGAATTGGGCCCTCTTATCTGATCACTGATCTCAGAAGAAGCGTCTTCCCGCCGTTGTTTCAGTAATTGACATGGCTTCGCTTCAGTTACATCTTCCATTCTCAGCTGGTCCGCGCCTACCCATTTCCCGGTTCAGAAGCGGTTCGGTCCTCCACCGAACGCCAGACGCTCTTCAACCGCATTGCCCCTGTCTATGCCAACGTTTGATTCCTCTCCCTTTTTTCTTTTTAAATTGTAGTCACTTTTTCTTTCTTTGTTAATAACTTGCATATGGGCACACATAAAGTGTGTGAGAAAATTCTTATTTTTGTTTTTGAAATAGAAGGAGAGAGGAAGAGAGTGATAGAGAATGTGGGAGTGTGAATTTTTTATTTTTTATTTATTTAATTAATTTTTTTAATTAGAGAGATGTTAGGATTACATGTAGGTGAGGTTTTGAAAAAAAAAAACAAAATTTGGTTGTGTGAAATTACATTTTTACCCCATATTTCTTATTCATGTTCTGTTTTAATTAGAGGGTTAAACTGGTAATTTCATAGGATTTTGATTGACAATGAGTGTTTTATTAATTAGTAGAGATTAATTTGCCTAGATATTTATCTTCTGATTTTTTAAATAATTTTTAGTTAAATGATTTATTGAGCTTGGGTCAGCATCGAATATGGAAAAGAATAGCAGTTTCATTGAGCGGGTAAAACTTAAAATTAACTATTTTTTTGCTCTATTTTTTTGTGGAATATATATATGCTTTTTTATCAGGAGGTGGAATATATATATATATAATATGTATGTATATAAAATATATGTATGTATGTATGTATGTATGTATGTGTGTTTCCTAGTTTGGGGTGTATTTCATGTAATCAATTGTATTTATTCTTTCTTTATTATGTTAGGATTGTATATGATTCTATATATACCTCTGCATGAGAAGAATAGAAAACACATTGGAAAGCATTCTTTCTTCTTTTACCTCTTCTTTTCTTTTGTATATATCTGTGCTTCCAGATATAATATCCAATGGCTACTCCAACTACCAAAACTACCAAGGAGCTGACAACTGAAACTACTATGACAATTGTGGTACCTGCAACAAAGTTCCGAAGATTAGGCAATCAAAACTACACACCAGGCTCAGTCTCGAACCACCGAAGCACCCTACCATCCCCTCGCTTAAAGTGATTAAAGGGAACCTATGTTAAATAGAAGGGGTAGAAATTTCATGTACCTCTGGAGCTTCCATTTCCCATTTCCTTGTTGAGAAAATCTCTGTCTGAATACCTCATGAAGCACCCGGTGTACAACGCTCGCCCCTCGGACCAAGGCAAGCATCCCAACATTGATGCAGATGCATTTTCCAAACACTGTCTGCAAGAGCTCTCATCCAAAGTTCTCCAGCAATCGGCCAACACATAAGCTGACTCGTTTGCTGCCCCACTCACACTCACCTCACCCTTTGCATATCCTCGGTTGCTTGGCGCAGACTCAACCGCATGCTTCACAACCTGCCTTGCCGCTTCTCCAAACGCCGAACTCTTCCTCGTGGTGTTCCCACACTCAACCCTGTCTTCCGATCCTCTAAACTCCTCGTAAAAGCTATAGTTTTCGGACCTCATGAAGCAACCGTCGAGAAAAATCCGACCCCCAGTGTAAGGAAAACATTGGGGAAGCACTGTACGCGCCTCGTCGTAGCATAGCACACAGTCTGGAAGAGAAAGGTCTCCGTAGCATTGAGCTAGGCCGTACTCGTTGTCGGGGCCTGAACCGGTGACTGCCACTCCGAAGCCGGAAGTTCGCATTTGTTCACTGATGTTTTCCATCGTGCTGGCAACATTCGGAACAAACACGGTTGTGTTGTGCTCACGTTGGTTGCCGCACATTACTTGGACCGTCTTCGTTCTTGGATCTCCGACAGTCATTCCTAGTAACAGCAGGATCTTCAGGAGAAGCAAATATTGGGAAAGAACTGAAACGTTGCATTTCTTCATTTTTTTTTTTTTTTTGTGATGAATTGGAAGTTTGATTTAATTTGCAGCTGCCTCCATCCAAATTTATATGAAGGAATTGATAAACCAAATATTCAGGATCCTTCTCCACGTCAGCAATGCATGGTAAAGGACTCTCCAAGTCAGCTACACATGTTGGATACTCTTCAAACTCTTCAACAGATAGAAAGGAATCACAATCCTTCCTTATTTATAACTTAGTTTTGAATTTCAAATGTAATCAGATGATATGTTTATACTGCAACCAACCTCATCTTGTAATCTCTATATATTGAAGTCCATACCTCACTCATAATTAATTGAGTTGAGTTTTATGCAATCAGTATTTACAACCCTAGTTTAAATTCTTTCAGGAATGTCGTGGAAGAAATAAGGATTGCTGTCAATTGGGCAAATGGGAGAATTAGGAGTTACAGAAGGACAGATGGCACAAAAGTAGCAATACAACTTGTTTTGAAGTGGATAAATTGCAATGAGATTTAGGCACCGTCCTTAAAGTCAAAAGTGCAGGTCTTGGATTTGGGTTTGTACCCAAAAGGCAAAACTTGTTGCAGGGTTTGCAGTTTGCAGTCCCAAGTAACTTCCTGTGTGTTCACATTTTCACAGACAATTTAAACAAGAAACGTTTCTGTGATTAGCCTCCTGAAACTGGAGGTAGACTTACCAACGCCCTCAGATGCCTCTGGGATAACTCGAACTGTTAATACAATGTCATGTTCAAAACGATTCACATGACACTATAAGATTAATATTGATATGATATATATTAACATATTATCAATGACATATTGTCGACTGTTTTGCTCGAGAAACATGAGAGCATCGGCAGTCATCAATAGAGGCACCTAGACTGAACAGCTAAGAAATGCAAAAATAAAGGATTTTTCCCTACGTCCACATTAGCTGCAGCCAGCAGGAATAGACCGGATTATAATTGAATTTTTTCGATTTATATCCTAAATAAAGGGTATGAATTGCAGATAGAAATATGTATATAACTAAACTGTCAAGGAATTCTTACCAGGATTTGGTTCAGAAATCAATCCATGAGAGAAGAAAATAATGAAGAAGTTGTAGGCAAAGTTTGAGTGCATGAAAATTGGATTTTTTCGTTAAACACGAGACCTATAAATATATATATATGTACACGTACCTTTTGTTTTTGCATTGGATCAGTGAAACTATGAGTTCCTGCAAGTGAGGTGAGAAGCTTAATCGAGGACTTCTAGCTTCTGGTTTTTGGCTTTTAGCTTATGCTGTTGTGAAATGAATTAGCAAGCTAAAGAGAGAAAGGCCAACTCGAAGAATTTGGAATATGTTCAGATGAGAAGTCAGAGTGATCTAGGGCTTAACTGGAAAAGTTTCCTCTTTGCTATTCAACTTCAAATTTTCAAATCAAAAGACTGAATACTGAAGACGGAGGGAGGAGAGAGTGGAAACTACGCGGTGTTGGACCGAAAAGCCGACAGCAATACACACATACACACACACAAATATGAACACACAAATATACTGAAGACTGAAGACGGAGGGAGGAGAAAGTGGAAACTACGCGGTGTTGGACCGAAAAGCCGACAGCAATACACACACACACACACACAAATATGAACACATATATGTGTGTAGGAGGAGGGTTATTTTTTTTTACCAAGTCAAGGGTATCCCAAAGGCTTCCTAGGCCCAAGGACTAATCCCTCCGGCGCATGTGAAATGCTCCAACTGTGCATTGCAGCACAGTGCCTGGCCACTTTAACAGCTTCGGGGTTCAAACCTAGGCTGGGGAGCAAACCCAACTAGGCAAGCTTTTTGCAAGTATTCTTTTCATCCTTGATTTAAGGAGATTGGTGTAAGTTTTTTCCTTGTTGTCAACTCCTTGATTTAAGGAGATTGAAGTATGTTGAAGTAAGACTACTAGACTAGCCTTTGTGGGGGTGTTTCAAAGAGTTTTTCCCGGATGTCTTTGTGCATTGCAATGTGCACCGAATCCACCTCTTATGATGTTTTGAATGTGTTTAAAAATAGAGAAATTGAATCACACTATTGCTAACTTATTGTGAGGTACTATTTGAAAAAAAAAAAACCACAAAAAAATTAATTAATAAAAAAATACTGTTAAAATGACAAAAATGCCCCTGCCTTATTTGATGCATTATTTTGGGATGCATTTGAAGTTTTTTGTCTTGGGGCATTTTTGTCCAAATATTTTTTGTTGAAGCTTGGTGACACCAAAATCATTATATATAGACTAACCTCCATGCACGCACTCACGCGCCTGCAGAAGGCTATTTTATAATTACAACGTTCTACGCGCGATTTATACAATTTAAATGTATTTATGTACATGGATTTGAAAAGTGAATTAAACATCAAAAGAATGAATGTAACCTTATCATATATTTGATGGAAGCAAAATATCTTTGTACACAACATGGTTAGTGCAAAACTCAATTTCACAGGAAACTATTTTCTCATCAGTTCAAATGGGAGTATAGCGCTTTCTATGGTCTTTAAAGAGATTCTTGGTAAAAACACTCTAGTTCTAGCAAATTGGCCAAATAATATTTCTGCATCAGTTAGATTATTATAAGCTCCATGGTAAGCTAGTCTTGTACCTGTTATTTTGTATTGGGATAAGGGTTATACTAAACAATGTTTTCCGTTATCTGATTCATAACTTCCCCATTCAAGTAAGTAGGAGAAAATTTTCATTGTGACCGGAACATGGATGGTACCCCACGTGTTTTTATATAAGTGGTGGAAAATTGTATTTTTTAAGTTATGTTTAGGCCCAAAATAATTTTGGGCCGAGCTTATAATCATTCTCGGCCCAGTAGCATTTATCTAGAATCTTGTCACGGGTCGTCCACTCAAGATCTGCCGAATCCTGTTATGAGGAGGATTGATTTAGATAAGGGTGAGATGGTCAAATCCTAATGCAGCAAGGAGTCTTAAAGCTAAAGATGTTTAGAATTAGGAGATGAATATGGTTCGTTATGGAGCTTGGTTCAAAGTCCAATAAGGGTTAGGATTGGCTGAAACCTTCTCAGATTGGGGAATCCTGTAACGAGGAGGATTGATTTAGATAAGGGTGAGGTGGTCGAACCCTAATGTAGCAATGAGTCTTAAAGCTAAAGATGTTTAGAATTAGGAGCTGAATTTGGTTTGTTATGGAGCTTGGTTCAAAGTCCAATAGAGGTTAGGATTGGTTGAAACCTTCTCAGATTGGGTTGAGGAGTTCTAATCCGAATACATTTCTAGTTCGGCTATAAAGGGCATTAATGAGTTCTAATTTGAGTACATTTCTAGTTCGTGCTATAAATAGAGAAGGGAGTGCATCATTCAAGGCCCCTTCAAATCAACACATAAATTGTTATGTGCAAAGCTTCTCAACAACCCTGAGATTTTTTTTCCTCCTCCCCTTTCTTCTCACCAACACATCTTCAGTTTAGATAAACAACACTGTGAAGGCAACCGGTGACATCTTCAGTTTGGATAAACAGCACTGGAGCCATAGAATAAGCTGACCAAGGAGCATCTTCAGTTTGGATAAACAACACTGCTTCGAGACCGACTGGTTATTATCCAAGTCTCGGTATACAAGGATTCTCGAGTCCTTATTGGTAGATGTCATCTCATCAGCCTTTTCAACGAAGTGAGGTGTTACAGGTTACTAGGTTCGGCACATTGAACGTCGAGTGTTATTTTATGATCGGATATTCGCAAGTACATTTTAGAGTTCAGCACTCCGACGGCCAAACCACATTTACAATCAAGACATTTGTCTCTTTCGAGTATTTGTGTCTATATAGCTTGGTGTTAGTTCGGTGTACTTATACTCGAATATAATTACCGAGATTGAACCTGGAGCCGACGATTTGTGAACTTCGCAGAACTAACAGCCTTATCTTTAGGCTATAGAACCTGAAGGCCGAGACGTGTTCCTTCCTCGGCCGCAATCACAAGGTCAAGAAGTCAATAACACGCCCAACGCCGCATCAACATATTTTACTCCCCGACCGACGAGTTGGCATTCCCCACACACAACCGAATGACGTAATTAGCTTATTAGTTACTCGACCTATGCACCACGTAGACTTGGTAGTTTTTAGGGTCAACAAGTTATTAACTTTTTAACACATATATCTCACCATTTGTATAATGACACATGGTGTACCACTCCGTATTCCGGTCACATTGAAAAATCTTTTTCATAAAATTTTGAACAAAGTAGTTCATGATTGGTGAGCCCATGTCAGCTGCACTTTTAATTTGAGTCCATGCATCACTATTGGGCTCAGACCGATATTGCTTACCAACATTGGGCTTACTTTAGAACAGACGATCCATAATTTACCGGATTCCAACTCTCATGAATTGGGCCCTCTTATCAGATCACTGATCTCAGAAGGAGCGTCTCCCCGTTGTTGTTTCAGTAACGGACACTAACTGACATGGCTTCGCTTCAGTTAAATCTTCCATTCTCAGCCGGTCCGCGCCTACCCATTTCCCGGTTCAGACGCAGTCCGGTCCGGTCCTCCACCTAACGCCAGACGCTCTTAAACCGCATTGCCTGTCTACGATAACGTTCGATTCCTCTTCTTTTTATTTTATTTTAAATTGTAGTGTCACTTTTTCTTTCTTTGTTAATAATTAATCTGCCTAAATATTTATCTTCTGTTTTTCTAAATAATTTTTAGTTAAATGATTTATTGAGCTTGGGTCAGCATCGAATATGGAAAAGAATGGCAGTTTCGTTGAGCGGGTAAAACTTAAAATTAACTATTTTTTTGCTCTATTTTTGTGTGGAATATATATATGTTTTTTGATCAGGAGGTGGAATATATATATGTGTGTGTGTGTGTGTGTGTGTGTATTTGGGTCTTTGAATTTAAAGTTTTTGAATTTTGGGTTGCAGAGCAAAAATGGGAGAGAGTGTGTTGGATTTGTGCTGTGGAAGTGGGGATTTAGCGTTTCTCTTGTCTGAGAAAGTTGGGTCTAATGGCAAGGTTTGTTCTTTGTTTTAACTTGCTGAAAGATTGGTAAATTAATTTGAATATGAGCTGATGTTTGTGATTGGGATTGTATAATTTGGCTACATTGGCAGGTGATTGGTCTCGATTTCTCGAAAGAGCAGTTGTCAGTTGCTTCGTCGCGGCAAAAGTTGAAGTCGAAAGCCTGCTACTTGAACATTGAGTGAGCACGGGTAAATCTAGTGGCCAATCAATTAAAAATGTTTGAACTTTAACTCAGGATTTTGGAAATGTTTAGTTTTATGTTAAACACTTTAATAGATACTAAATTACATTTGTGCGAATAGTCGATCATGTTATGCATTGCATCTTGTTAGGTGGGTTGAAGGTGATGCAACTGATTTGCCGTTTTCTGACGTTCACTTTGATGCCATCACTATGGGTTTTGGGCTAAAGAAATGTAGTCGACAAATATAAGGCCATGGAGGAAATGTTAGAGTTTTGAAAGCAGGTTCCATTCTCCCTCCTTCGATGGATGATGCTGTAGTTCTAGGTATGTCACTTTTTTCTCATTTTTGCTTGGCATTACAGGCTCGAGGGTATCGATCCTTGATTTCAATAAAGGCATCAATCCAATTGTTTCATCAGTTCAGGTACTCAACCAGATACAATAAGCCTTTGCCTTCTAACGCATACACTAATTTTCCCGTTCTGTATTTATTTTTGCAAACAAGTGCTGAATGCTTCATGATTCAACTTTTGCTAGGAATTGATGATTGCCAATGTTGTTGTCCCGGTGGCTTCTGATTTTGGACTTGAGGAGGATTACAAGTATTTAAAGAGTTCAATCAGGGAATTCCTGACAGGTGCATTTTCCTTGCTTTGAACTCTTTATTTTTATGGCATATGCACCACACAATGTTCTTATCTCTTTAAGCTCTCTTTGTACTACTGTGTTTATACGTTGTATCTTCAAATTTCATGTACTCTTGGGAATTGTTCTGTTTGGAGGCCTTTAGGCATAGCCTTAATAAGTGGTTAAGTGGAGTGGTTAAGCGGATAGTAGGGTACTAGTCTGTTGATTAAAATCTTTCTGTGAACACAGGGGACGAGTTGGAGAAGCTGGCTTTGGACGTAGGTTTTTCCAGTGCCACATATTATGAGATTGGGGGAAGCCTCATGGGGAACTTAGTAGCCATACGATAAGTTGGTTCATGTTGAACACAAAGTATGTGCCTTTGGGAAATAAGAAAGATGTTGTGCCTCCTACATTTCTTTTCACTTATTCTTTCATAGTTGTGAATATCAATCTTTAAGAGCATTTCTCATGATCAATTTTACTTCTACAAATGAGAACAAAGTATTGCTCACACTTTCTGGCTCTGAAAACTGAGAAAAAAATATTTGCAAGTCTGGCTCAACCATCCTCACTATATCTACAAATCCTCAAATGCCATTTGTACTTCGTCTCAGTTACTCAAACTTGACCTTGTCATTAGATGTATTCTCTGACTGATATGAGCAGGGCCAAGTAGTAGCCTGAGATTCTTCGGCTCCTTCATAGGAGAAATTAGTGCTTGCAAGCCCTGGAAATTTGTGAAACGTTTTTTTTTCACTTTTCACCATGTTGTGATCACCTTGGATAGAAAGAACTATGTGAAACACTCGCAACTGAAGAAACACCACCTGCATTTAGAGGGTAACATTGGTCGTCACCGTTGTCATTGAGTTCCATGGTCTTTTCATCTATAAAAGGTGGATTGGTGGGCGCAGGAAGGTGCAGCTCCTTCTTTGTTAGCATCTGCAGTGCCTTTGACATTGTTGGTCGTAAAGAGGAACTCTCTTGGGTGCATAGAAGTCCTATCTGAACCACTCTGAATATCTCATCCTTAACATTGTCATGGCAATTCTGCAACATTAAATTTGGGTCGTACAGTTCGTCTACAGTCCCTGCTTGAAAGTGCTTCCAGGTCTGTTTGGACAAAAAACACAGAAACAACAAAGTAAGAATGGGGATCTACTGTATACTGCAAATTCGAAGATTAAATTGTCTTTTGAATGGAAGAAAAGGAAGAATTTATTGGGAAATTTACAATTGTAACTATGCCGTCTGAGTACTCTGCAGATTTGCTCCTGTTGTTTTGCTGTCCAGTGATGATCTCCAATATAAGCACCCCGAAGCTGTAGACATCTACCTTTTCTGTCAACTGGCCATGAGCTAGGTATTCTGGAGCCATGTATCCCCTGAGGTAGGTTAGAAACAACGGTAAGCTCAACGTTTTCGGAGTCTTATTCATTTATCTTCGCTAAAATAACCCGAAATGAATTTACTATAAATAGGCTTACAATGTTCCTGCAATTGCTGTGCTGATGTGACTCTTATCTTACTTGAAAGACCTGGCCAAACCAAAATCTGCAATTTTAGCACGAAGCCTTGAATCCAAAAGTATATTGCTCGCTTTTATGTCTCTGTGAATGATCCTTGTTTTCAAGTTGTCGTGAAAACAACTTCTGCTGTTCTGACAATGATCTCATTTCTCCTCTCCCAGTTAAGTGTTTTAGCTCTTTCTTGATCTGTCGAAATTTGTTGAAAACATTGAGGGAAATGCAGAAACACGCACATACCACCTAGTTAAGATTTGTGTAAATTAGCATAAGTCTACGTAATTACCGAAGATGAAGCGGTCTAGACTCCTGTTCGGTAGGTATTCATAGACGAGAAGGCTTTCAGGTCCCGAGCAACTGCAGCCCAACAACCTGACCAAGTTTTTGTGTTCCACTCTGCTTATAATGTTGATTTCATTGTAGAAATCTGCTGCTCTGTGTCTGGTGTTGAAGAAAAGCCTCTTCACTGCAATCTCCTTCCCATCGGCCAGAACTCCCTGCAAGGAGAAAACCCGGTTAGTTTCTGAGTACGGAGGCATCAGATATTTAAGACAAACAAAAGACATGGAGACAAACTACCTTATAAACAGTTCCGAAACCTCCTTGTCCAAGCTTGTTGACAATGTCAAAACACCCCGTGGCCTTTTCGATTGTTGAGCACTTGAAGTTTAAGTTACTGTCGTTTAGGGTTTTCGCCCGTTTCTCTGCATCATATGATCCTGCAAAACCCCGAAATTCTCTAGCAGTCCGGTAATCTCTTATGTTTAATATACCATTTTGTCCATCACAGATGATCTTTTAATTTCACCATTGAAGCAATACAATCTGATAGCATTGCAGAATTTCTACTAGCTTTTTACCTCTTCTTTTCTTTTGTATATATCTGTGCTTCCAGATATAAAATCCAATGGCTACTCCAACTACCAAGGAGCTGACAACTGAAACGACTATGACAATCGTGGTACCTGCAACAAAGTTCCGAAGATTATGTGAGCAAAATTATACACATGCTGTCTCTCGAACCACCGAAGCAGCCTATCCTGTTAGAATATATATGTCCCACATGGCTAGAAGACTTGAGAACAAGCTCTTTAAATAAAATTACCGTATTCTAACTAACACCGAAACCTTTTGTATTAAAACTTCACACTTGACGAATTAAGCAGGTGGCCAAGTGGGGACAATATTGGTGTTGTTGGAGTGGGCCCATGGTTCGTCTACTTGAAATTAAAGATGGTAACAGAGCTAGGAGACTGGCCCGTATTGCCACATGAACGGGTGAGCCCTGACTTGGCTCCACGTAGGCCAAGAGATGCCGCGTGAATGGGTGGGTCCCCATTGGCCCCGCGCGAACGGGTGAGCCCTGGCTCCACGTGGTTGCTGATGTGTGGAACTTCATATGTGACCCATAAAATAGGGTCTCACGTACGAGGGAGTGTTAGAATATCTCTGTCCCACATGGGCCAGAAGGCTTGAGAACAAGCCCTTTAAATAGAATTACCCCACTCTAACTAACACCGATACCTTTTGTATTAAAACCCCACACCTGACAGATTGAGTAGGTGGCCAAGTGGGGACAATATCGGTGTTGTTGGAATGGGCCCATGACCCGTCTACCTGAAATTTAAGATATCCTCCCCTCGCTTAAAGTGATTAAAGGGAACCTCTGGAGCTTCCATTTCCCATTTCCTTGTTGAGAAAATCTTTGTCTGAATACCCCATGAAACACCCGGTATACAACGCTCGCCCCTCGGACCAAGGCAAGCATCCCAACATTGATGCAGATGCATTTTCCAAACACTAGCTCTCATCCAAAGTTCTCCAGCAATCGGCCAACACATAAGCTGACTCGTTTGCTGCCCCACTCACACTCACCTCACCCCTTGCATATCCTCGGTTGCTTGGCGCAGACTCAACCGCATGCTTCACAACCTGCCTTGCCGCTTCTCCAAACGCCGAACTCTTCCTCGTGGTGTTCCCACACTCAACCCTGTCTTCCGATCCTCTAAACTCCTCGTAAAAGCTATAGTTTTCGGACCTCATGAAGCAACCGTCGAGAAAAATCCGACCCCCATTGTAAGGAAAACATTGGGGAAGCACTGTATATGCCTCGTTGTAGCATAGCACAGAGTCTAGAAGAGAAAGGTCTCCATAGCATTGAGCTAGGCCGTAGTTGGTGTTCGGGCCTGAACCAGTGACTGCCACTCCGAAGCCGGAAGTTCGCATTTGTTCACTGATGTTATCCATCGTGCTGACAAAATTCGGAACAAACATGGTTGTGTTGTGCTCACGTTGATTGCCGCACATTATTTGTACCGTCTTCGTTCTTGGATCTCCGACAGCCATTCCTAGTAACAGCAGGATCTTCAGCAGAAGCAAATGTTGGGAAAGAACTGAAACGTTGTATTTCTTCATTTTTTGGGGATGAATTGGAAGTTTGATTTAGTAGGCAGCTAGCTTAACACCAGCTTACTATCGATATTGTACTGGTATTGTAGAAAATTTAGTGATCAGTACTAATAACATGTCGATACATTTTTTATTTAGCAGCAATGATATTAACATGTTATCAATGACATATCGTCAATCCGTTCAGAGCAGCATGCTCGAGAAACATGAGAGCATCGGCAATCATCAATAGAAGCACCTAGACTGAACAGCTAATAAATGCAAAAATAAAGGAATTTTCCCTACGTCCGTATTAGCTGCAGCCAGCAGGAATAGACCGGATTATAATTGAATTTTTTCGAGTTATATCCTAAGTAAAGGGTATGAATTGCAGATAGAAATATGTATATAACTAAACTGTCAAGGAATTCTTACCAGGATTTGGTTCAGAAATCAATCCTTGAGAGAAGAAAAGAATGAAGAAGTTGTAGGCAAAGTTTTGAGTGCATGAAAATTGGATTTTTTCCTTAAACACGAGATTTATAAATATACATGCACACGTACCTTTTGTTTTTGCATTGGATTAGTGAAACTATGAGTTCCTGCAGGTGAGATGAGAAGCTTAATCGAGAGGACTTCTGGCTTCTGGTTTTTGGCTTTTCGCTTCTGCTGTTGTGAAATGAATTAGCTAGCTAAAGAGAGAAAAGCCAACTCGAAGAATTTGGAATATGTTCAGATGAGAAGTCAAGAGTGATCTAGGGCTGTACTGGAAAAGTTTCCTCTTTGCTATTCAACTTCAAACTTTCAAATCAAAAGACTGAAGACTGAGGGAGGAGAAAGTGCAAACTACGCGGTGTTGGACCGAAAAGCTGACAGCTATATATACACACATACACACGCAAATATGTATACATATGTGTATAGGAGGAGGGATAGCTATGTCCAGTAGTAGTTGGTGCATTTGACTGTTGTGAGAAATGTAAAGAGATTACTACAGGTCCAGCAAATCAAGCAGACAAATCTGCCATTAGGACGTGATTTGCTGCACTGCATGATTCGCTCAGTCTCTGTCTTTTGCTGTTGTATTGTATTCTAATACTTGCCTTCTATGGCTTTACAAAGTCAATTGATGTAATATGTATATATATACAATCTGTGATAATGCAAATAATCAAGAAAATCAATCTCAAATTATTCTCACCTATTCTCTGCTCTTTTGCGTTCATACTTTTCCTTTCCAATCTCAAATTTTATATGGTATCAGCCTTCTCACAAGCTAACGCTTTATTCGATCCTCTATGGCTTATGCTACCCCAATCTCCTCTACCTCCTCTGATTCATCTTCCTCTACCATGACTACCCCTATCATCTCCCTTCCCACCACCTTCAATATCTCTCATACGATCAACACTCCCATGGACCGCAACAATTATCTTAGTTGGCGATCTCAATTTCAGGATATTCTTGAAATTCATGGCATGGAAGATGTCGTGACTATCAATTCTAAACCACCGAAGAAGCTTGATGATGGCTCTGTCAATCCCCATTATTCTAGGGACAAACTCGTTCTCAGTTGGATCAAGGCTACCTGCATATCCTCTATCCAAACTATTCTAATCCCTTGCACCTATGCTTATAATGCTTGGACTTTCTTGGAAAAGCGTCTGTCACCTCTCTCCAAGACTCACATCCTCACTCTTCGTGACCAACTTCGCACTCTTAAGAAAGATTCGGAGAAGCCCATGTCTGACTATCTGATGCATGCCAAAAGCCTTGCAGATTCTCTTAATACTGCTGGTTCCAGTATCAGTGAAGATGACCTCATTGAATGCCTTTTAGATGGCCTTGGTCCTGAATACAAGGAGTTTACCACCGCTGTTCATCTTCGCCCTTCTCTCTTATATGATGATTTTTACGACCTGCTCATTCAGGAAGAAAATCTCATAAAAAAGATGTCATCTTTTTCCTTGTCCAACGATGTTGCCTTCACCGCTCATCATCGCTTTAATGGCCCGTCCAAATCCATCTCCAATGGAAATCGGTTCTCCTTCTCCAATCGTTCTTTTAGCCACGGACAAGGTTGTGATCGCCATCGTCCTGGTGGTGCTTGGCGTTCTTCTAATTCCCACCGCTAAACCAATTTGAATGCTCATCGACTCAACCGTGGTCCATCTAATGACCATCGACCTCCTCTTCTTCCTTCGCCATCGTTGCCACCCAAGCCACCCACTTTTGAGACTGACGAACCTTGCCAACTATGCGAGGAATATGGTCACAAAGCCAAACAATTTAAGACACGTGGAAACTTTGCATATATTGCTCCGTCACCAACACCTTGGATTGTTGATTCTGGTGCAACAAATCACATGACCAATGATCCTTCCACCCTCACACAGATTCAACCTTACGAAGGTACCGATTCTATTATTGTTGGCAACGGTAATCAATTACGTATCTCTCATGTTGGTAAATCCTCTGTAACTGGTTTACATGGCTCCCTCATACTGGATGATGTGTTATATGTTCCTGCCATTAAAAAGAACTTACTATCGCTTCGTCGATTTTGCTATGATAATCATTGTTTCTTTGAGATGGATGATCGTACTTTTCGTGTGAAGGACAAGACAACGGGCCAGGTACTTCTTATTGGGCATAACTATGGTGATTTTTATTACATTCGAGTTGCTTCACAAATCAGACCAAAGCTTGTTTTCTATGGAGAACGAACGACTCGTGATGTGTGGCACGCTCGTCATGGACATCCATCAACCGTTAATTTTCAAGTTGTTGCCAATAAATACCACTTACCTATTAGTGGTGGATCCTCCAATAATAAATGTCACATTTGTCCATTAGGCAAATAATGTCGATTACCTTTCAATTCTCACACATCTATAGCTCAACATCTACTTGATCTTTTGCATCTTGATGTATGGGGACCTGCTCCAACTCTCTCTAATTTTGGCTACAAATTTAATTTATCAATAGCGGATGAATGCTCCAGATTTGTGTGGTTCTTTCCCCTTGCAAGAAAATCTAATGTTATGTCTACCTTCGTTACATTTAAAAGAATTGTTGAAAATCGGTTGACACGAACAACTAAAATTGTGCAAACTGATGGTGGTGGTGAATTCACTAGTAATGCTTTCCACACTTTTCTACGTCAACATGACATTACTCAACAACTTTCTTGTCCCTATACTCCCCAACAAAATGACATCGTTGAAAGAAAGCATCGTCATATTGTTGAAATGGGTCTTTGTTTACTTGCCCAATCCCATCTTCCGTCCTCATTTTGTGTGGAAGCTTTCACCACGGCTGCCTTTCTAATTAATCGGTTACCTCTGCACAATATTGGGGATGTCTCACCTTATGAAAAGTTATTTGACAGGACACCAGATTATCGATTCTTGCAGACATTTGATTGCACATGGTTTCCTCATATCGTTCCCTACAATTCTCATAAGTTAATGCCAAAATCCATCAAATGTGTTTTTATTGGCTACGATAACAATTACAAGGGCTATCGGTGTTTAGACATTACCTCTGTAAGGTTTATATTTCCCGGCATGTTCAATTTGATGAATCCATTTTTCCATATCAGGCCATCAAAGCTGCAGATTCTCCTAGCATGCCGTCGCAACAACAATTTGTTATGGACCTCACTACTATGCCTAGTCTTGCTCCCCACAACCAAGCACAGCAGCCCCCACAAGCTACAACTTTTTCTTCCCACCATGAGGCCACGGACCTAGATGCCTCATCCACAGCCCTTGGCTTGGCACCCACTTCTCCATTGCCAGATCATTATGATGGTGTTTCTCCGAACCCACGGACCCATATGTCCACCGATGAGCCATCCCCATCCACGGCGCTCACGCCAACCAATGATGCTGATGTGCTTGATCAGGCACACTCTCCTGACCATCAAAAGTTTAAAAGTGTCAACAATATAATCTATGGCTCGACGCCACATCCTCTTCCACAAGCATTAACTGCTGCCCTTAATGATCCAATGTCATTCGAACCATCTAGCCACACTCAAGTAGCCAAGTATCTTCATTGGCAGAAAGCTATGACAGAAGAGTATGAAGCCCTTTTGTCAAAACCAAACATGGTCTCTTGTTCTTGCTACTACTTATATGAATATTGTTGGATGCAAATGGGTCTTTCAGATGAAACGCAAAACAGATGGTTCTATTGATCTACACAAAGCACGTCTTGTCGCCAAGGGTTACAACCAACAAGCAGGTCTTGATTACGAAGAAACTTTTAGTCCCGTTGTCCAACCAGGGACTATTCGTACGATCCTTACCTCGGCTATTTGCAAAAATTGAACTTTACAGCAACTCGATATTCGTAATGCCTTCTTGAATGGAATCTTGCTTGAAGAGGTCTATATGAAACAACCACCTAGTTTTGTCGATTCCCAACACCCTAAGCATGTTGGTCATCTTCACAAGGCACTCTATGGTCTTAAACAACTCCACGTGCATGGTTTCAACGCTTAAACTCCTTTTTGCATAGCCAAGGGTTCTTCCACAGCTGATCAGATGCATCTTTGTTTATTTATCACTCTTCCACATATTCTCTATATGTGCTTATATATGTTGACGATCTGATTGTTACAAGTTCTAATTATGCTGCTGTTCATCAATTCATTGATACATTATGTGCCACCTTTGCTAGTCGGAAGTTAGGGGATTTGAATTATTTTCTTGGCATGGAGGTCATCCGCAATGGCAGTCACCTATCTCTCTCTCAATCTTGTTATGCTTCTAATTTGTTAAAGAAATTTAAGATGGATCTTTGCAAGCCAAGTCCCACTCCATTCCTCTCATCCACACGCTTATCTGCACATGATGATGATCCACTTTCTAACCCAGAGACATATCATAGTATGGTTGGTGGGCTTAAATATCTTACTCTCTCACGCCCCGACATTACCTATGCTGTCAATCAAGTTTGTCAATACATGCATAATCCGAAAACCACTCATCTTCAAGCAGTCAAGCGCATTTATTGCTATATCAAGGGCACCGTTGTGCATGGTCTCCTCTTCGGTTCCTCAACGGACTTATCTCTTCGTGGATTTTCTGATGTTGATTGGGTTGGTTTTGTTGATGATCGTCGATCCACTAGTGGTGCGTGCATTTTCCTTGGCCCGAACCTTCTGACTTGGACTGCTAAAAAGAAATCCACAGTGTCTCACTCAAGCTTTGAAGCTGAATATTGCGCTCTTGCCACCACAACAGCTGAACTACAGTGGTTCTGCTATTTGTTTCATGAGATTGGTCTTCCTCTTTACACTCCACCATGCATTTACGTCGATAATGTCTCCGCTCTTCACATGGCTGCAAATCTAGTCTTCCATGCTTGCACACGGTACATAGAAATTGACCATTTTGTTCGTGAGTTAATTGCTCAGGGGGGTCCTTGCCACTCGGCATATTCCTTCACAACATTAAATTGCCGATGTCTTCACCAAAGAACTATCTCGTGAACGATTCTCCTTCCTTATTTCCAAGCTCAATCTTCACTTTGTTCAGTTTCACTTAGGGGGGGGGGGATAAAGAGATTACTACAAGTCCAGCAAATCAAGCAGACAAATCTGCCATTAGGACGTGATTTGCTGCATTGCACGATTCACTCAGTCTCTGTCTTTACTGTTGTATTGTATTCTAATACTTGCCTTCTATGGCTTTACAAAGTCAACTAATGTAATATGTATATATATACAATCTGTGATAATGCAAATAATCAAGAAAATCAATCACAAATTATTCTCACCTATTCTCCCCTCTTTTGCGTTCATACTTTTCCTTTCCAATCTCAAATTCTATAAAATGAATGTCTCCATTAACAGTTTTACCCTAATAATAATAATCTCTTGTGATGTATCTGGGATTTGTTTTCATGGTTAAATAAAGTGAGAGTTGACAATTGAAGCTTTTTGTTTTTTCTTCATAAAATAGCAGCTAGGTTTTCATACGCACTACAAACTCATGATATTTGTCTCCGCTTATTTAGTTGATAGAATATTAAATTTGACTCGCATGCATGACGAGAACGATATATATTTGTGACAAATTTAACATCTAATTGTTAAAGTGCCAATTACAGTTTTCTTTTTTTTCGTCCCCAGCAAAATTCAACAAAGGCTGTTAGCTCAGCACAAGTTTGTATGGAAAGATAAAGTTCATATTGATGCCTTGTTTTCTACTCATATATAGCTCTTTGGCACTGATGACATATTCAACGTGAAAACAAACCACCCACTGCAATATAAGTCAATAACATTTAGTCTTAATCATCGTTCCATATAATTAACAGATGCACACAAATTAATATCCCGAGGAAATAAAAATAAAAAAACCAAGTGGAGAGGAATGTTGATAATAATAAATAATTGTTGCTATTATTAATGTTATTGCTGTTGTTATATTGTAACTATCTAATAATATATATATGTTATAGCAACTTGGTGTTTCAAACCCACCATTTGTCATTTAATTTGAATGTTTATCTTAATCAGGGAATTGTTATTGACATTCCAAAATTCTCATTCTACACTCCAAACTTTTTATATTTAGAAAGAAAAATACACTTGTGAGGAGTGTAGAATAAGATTTCTAGAGTGTTAATAACATTTCCCTATCAGTAATTATATTTGTATACAGCGCACCAAATTAATCTAGAAGACATATTTAATTTACTGAAAATAAGAGTTTCCCCCATGAAACATATTTTCTCTCACTTAAAACCCATCCTCTTTATTTTTCCAGACTTAAACCCCATTTACTAGAGTCCAACTAAGCAAATTTCCTTAACAAGCTTGGTATGTCAATTTTTATAATTCTTGTGTTCCTAAAATAACCTCATAGATTGTAACGTGGGTGAGGGTTTGACTTATGATTAACAATAAATTTTTCATTTTATTGTTTTCAATGCAATTAAATGTCAATGAACCTATTATTTTATTAGGCTTTCTTTTCTCAAAATTTTGTTACCAACAATTGTTTTATCGTGAAACTAACTTACCTTATTAGCATGCAATATATAATATAAATAAAAATATTATGGTGTTTTACGTTGAAACATGGACAAATAATTTGTGTCAAAAAAAATTGCACAAAATAATTGTTGTATTTTTTTTCATTTCATAGAAAATAATTTACCTATCTATATGTTAGTACCCACTTAGAAAAGAAATACTGTAAAAATAAGTTACCTACCCCATATGACACACCCCGACCTAGATCGAGGCATGCTGGCCGTTACGTGGGAGTGACTGTGAACACGGAAAATTCCTGAAACGAAAGAGACAAGAACAACGTGCACAAACAAATATTTAGTGTTTGATGATTTTGAATGATTTTGGGTTACAATCTCTCTCAAATTTGATCCTCTGATTCGATCTCCGTAAGGTGTTGATTGGTGGATGTTTCGTTGATCCAAGGGCCGTCGGGGCTTGATCTTGGATGAACTGTTGGAAGTTTCTTCAAAGGGTCGTGGGCTTGATCTTTGAATGTGGATTTGAGCGGATCTTCAAGGAGCCGTTGGGGCTTGATCTTGAGGATGAATGTTTCTTCAAGGGCCGTTTGAGGCTTGATCTTGAATAACGGTGATGAGCGGATCTTCAAGGGCTTTTGTGCTTGATCTTGAAGAAACAGTGATGAACAGATCTTCAAGGGCTTTTGGGCTTAATCTTGAAGAATGGTTGGATGTGTGTGGATTTGTCGACGTTGTTGATTCAAAGGGCCGTTGGGGCTTGATCTTGGATGAACGGATGATGAACGATGGTGCTTTCTTCAAGGGCCGTCGGGGGCTTGATCTTGAAAGAACGATGAACGAAGAACGAAGAAGGCTTTCTTCAAGGGCCGTCGGGGCTTGATCTTGAATTGGTGGATGATTGTTGATCCAAAGGGCCGTTGGGGCTTGATCTTGGAAGAACGATGAACGAAGAACCAAGAAGGCTTTCTTGATTCTTCGGGAACCTGGATGCTTGAGAGCTTCGGAGTTTCAGAGCTTCAGAGCTTCAAGGTGTAATATGAATTCCCCCCCAAATGAATGAAATGGGCTTGTATTTATAGAATTTTCCAAGGCCTAACTTTGAATATAATATTCCAGATGAAATAAGTCGTTTTTGCCAGGTGTTGACACGTGTCATATTTGATGACTTTTCCAACTCATTTCAATTTTCGTTGAGTCACACGCTACGTGTAAAATTTATGTAATACATGAGCGTTGACACTTTGATTTATCGGTTAACATTTATTTACCGAAATTTCGATGTCTACAAATGCCTCCACTTCAAGGCACGTCGTATACATGTGCTTGTCACGTGTAGGAGATGCGTTTTGAAGTCCCTTACTGTAGATGTCGATCCAAGGGCCGTTGAGGCTTGATCTTGAATTGGGCTGGAGATTTCTTCAAGGGCCGTTGAGGCTTGTTCTTGAACTTTTGTTTGAAATTTCTTCAAGGGCCGTCGAGGCTTGATCTTGAAGGTTAAAATTGGGCCACAAGGAGCTTCATGTGGTAGATGATATTTGGCTTTGGTAGTGGATGAATCGGCACGTATTTTGTTGCGCTTGTTGACTTTCCACAGCTTTGATCTTGAACTGGGTTGGAGGATTTTCTGGATTCCTCCAATTGTTGATTTTTCACAGCTTGTTCTTGAACTGGATTTGATTCAAATATGGTGAACGCTTGATCTTGAATCGGACTTGTGATTTCCTCAAGGGCCGTCGAGGCTTGATCTTGAATTTGGCCGGAAACTTCTTCAAGGGCCGTTGAGGCTTGATTCTTGAAGGTTGACTCGAACACATGGCAAGCAGGCACGAGGTGAAGGTGACAACCTGTTTCTTTGTTCAATCTTTCTAATTCACACCTGAGCAGTTTGGTCAACGGTATGATCTTCAAGATTGATGGGCTTTTCTTCCAGTTGGTGACTTGATCTTTAAGGATTCGATTCAAGGGTGGTAAATCGGCACGTGCAGCCCACAACGCCCAGTAAGTCGACCCAAGAATTTGAGGGTCAAAACGAGTTCTTCATCTCAGACTCTTTCTGCTGAGTTGGCTGTGCATGCTGCATTCTTCTCTGCTTGTTTCTTCAGGCAGATATGGCAGCTTCTCGAGTTCCTCAGTTCGGACTCCTTCTGCTGAGTTGACTGTGCAGACCGCATTCTTCTCTGCTTGTTCCTTCTGCACCTTGTCTCCACATGCTGCAAGGTATCATTTTCACTTGCCTTATCTGTTCTCCAGGCAGATGTGGCAGCTTCTTTGGAAGTACAGCAGCAGTGCGAAACGAGTACTCGAGAGCAGTGCTAGGTAGGCAATCAGGAAAGGGTTCCAAGCAGTCGGCTCCTTACCCGAGTTTGAGTGGAAGTTCCGGCATATTGTTTTCTTTATCCTTGTCTTTGTAGGTAAGAACAAGGACAAAGGAAAGGACAGGGAGAACGCATGATATGAGATACTCTTGCTTTCTACCCTGGTGATATGAGATACTTTTGCTTTGGAGTCATTGGCTTGCAGAGGTACCCCAAGGAATAAGGAACACTGAATGACTCGAGAGGTTTCGTTGGGAAAACATTTTTGGAGATGAAGAAAGGCTCTGTATGTCTGCCTTGCTATGGAAGGTGAAGGTGGACAGTTATAGGAGGTCCCTTAATACCTGTAGAGATACTATTCTTTCACTCGTGTCGGCAACTAACGCGTGATTGAACAGTAAACTTCACGTGCTTTCTCCTTCACCGAAAATCTTCGACAAATTGCCCGTGATTTGCGCAAAGTTGAGTGTGCATATGACAGGTGATGACGCGGCTGAAAAAGACTGGCGCCTCTTCGATATCTGGGATCGGCGCTTCGACAAATTACCCGTGATTTCCGCAAAGCTGAGTTTACGTGTGACGGGTGCCGACGCGTCTGGAAAAGCAAGATGCTTATCCGATTTTCGAGCTTGCCTCTTCGATTTTTGAATGGCCTCTTCAAATTCTGAGCTCGCCTCTTCGATCTCTGAAATCCCGTCGAGTGCTGATTTTTTTTTATAGAGGCATGCAGTTCGTTTCAAAGCACACTTGAATTTTCGCTTATGAAAACTCCCTTCTTGCCTTCTAAGATCTTGATTTGTCCGTTTTCTTCTTCCTTCAATACTTTGAAAATGTCTGGACCCTCCGACCGTCGTTTTGACTTGAATGTTGGTGAAGAGGCAGTCCCTTCTTCTCCAGACAACATATGGCGCCCATCCTTCATATCCCCTACTGGTCCTCTTACCGTTGGGGATTCGGTGATGAAGAATGATATGACCGCTGCGGTGGTGGCCCGGAACCTTGTCACTCCCAAAGATAACAGACTACTTTCCAGGCGGTCTGATGAGTTGGCTGTTAAGGAGTCCCTGGCTCTTAGTGTGCAGTGTGCGGGTTCTGTGTCCAACATGGCCTAACGCCTATTTGCTCGAACCCGTCAAGTTGAATCGTTGGCGGCTGAAGTGATGAGTCTCAAACAGGAGATCAGAGGGCTCAAGCATGAGAATAAACAGTTGCACAAGCTCGCACACAACTATGCCACAAACATGAAGAGGAAAATTGACCAGATGCAGGAATCTGATGGTCAGATTTTACTTGATCATCGGAGGTTTGTGGGTTTGTTCCAACAACATTTGCCTTCGTCTTCTGGGGCTGTACCGCGTAATGAAGCTCCAAATGATCAACCTTTGGCGCCTCCTCTTCCTGGAGTTCCGCCGAGTGGTGTGGCTTCAAACAGTCAACCTCCGGCGCCTCTCATTTCTGGAGCTCTGCTGAGTGGTGAGGCGGCACCTGATCGTCCTTGAAGATCCCCTCTTGTAAATTTGATTTTTATTTTTTTTTAAAGTATGTATAATGCAAATTTATGTAAAATTTCCAGAAAAAATAAATAAAAACGAACTTTATTTCTCTCGATGCATTTGTTTTTTTTTTTTTTTTTTTTTTTTTTTGCCGTAAACATACATATATTATGCACACACACATACATACATATTAATTTTTTCACATGGACTGATCCATTCCAAAACCTTTTCCCTTTTTTTTTGCATGGTGCTAGCCACCAAGGATCTACTTACTTCTTTATATATATATATATTTTTTTTTTTCTTTTTTTTTTCTGCAAATGGTCTTTTCTTTCTTTTTTTTTTTTTTTTTTAATTTTTAATTTTATTTTATTTTTATTTTTTATTTTATATATTTCTTTCCTTTCTTTCTTTCACGTGGTGAGGCACCACTTTGCTCCACCATCCCATTTTTTAATATATATTTTTGTATAAAGTTTGATGATGGGATGAGGAATTTGCAGGGATGAAGCCGAGCAAGGAGGACGGAGAAGATGGTGCTTCGAGCTTCACGACCGGCTAGTCGTTTGACGGCGGTCGTTGAAGTCATTGGCAGCTGTGAGGCAAGAGACGGAGTAGGTGGAGGTGACCTTGATGTCGGATCCAGTTAGAACCCAGAGCACAGCCACTGAGCCCAACCACTGAGCACAACCGCTGCACACCCGTTGTACTGCCACCGAGCACCGCCACTGCGCATCCGTTGCACTGCCAATCGCTGCAAAGGATTATGTTTAACAGCGGAGATGCTGCCGTTTCGGAGAGCATAGTCTCCCAATCCTCAAATCCGCCAAGCCCAAGGCCGCACTTCTCGACCCCTCCATCCTTATCCTTTCAAACTCCACAGCCGCCATAGCCAAAGCTCAAAACTCAAGCTCCTGCAATCTCCACAGCTGCCATAGCCAAAGCTCAAAACTCAAGCTCCTGCATACACACATGCGGATCGGGAAAATCCGCCAAAACGGTTCGCTACCCATTTGGATTCTCACCTGGCTGCCAAATCCGGTTGAACTGTTCTGAAAATAACGAGATCACACTCGGCAAATTCAGAGTCCAAAACGTGACCCCAAACGCCGTCTTCGTGAACCTCCCTACAAGATGCAACCGTCGGTTTGAATCCGTGATCGGACTCCTCGGCCCGAACTTTGGCCCGACTTGGAACAACAGCCTCCTCCTCCAGAATTGCTCGGCGCCGCAAAACGACTCCGCCGATTTCGTTCAGAAGCAGTTCAATTTAGAGAGCTGCAGGTCCAGCGCTGATAACATCAGCTGCCTGTCTCAGCCCCACAACCAGTCAGAAGTTATGCGATTCGAGGACTTGAGTCGGACCGGGTGCAAGAACTTGTTCGGGTCGATTTCGGTTCAGTCGGATGGGGAGTTGCCGTTCTCGCTGGAGTTCGAAACAGTGGAGTTGGGATGATGGGTCGATGAGAGCAGACGAGATCAGGCTGCGTTGAGATGATTGGACTGGCGGAGGCAAAACTCGACGGAAGAATTGCAGGGGTCTATGGTCTGAGCCAGAATCCGACTCACTCCGAAATCGGCGATCTTGACCTGTTTCCTCGCGTTGATCAAAAGATTCGAGGGTTTGATATCGCGGTGGACGATCTTCCGCTGGTGGAGATAGGCGAGGCCGCTGAGGATTTGCCTGGCCAAATCGGAGAGGGCCATCTCGTTCCCGATGTACTGGCCCCAAATTAGAGTGTTCAAGACAATGAAAATGACAGAGACAGTTGCTGGGAACATGACTGCAGTCCTGAAAGCAATTTTCTTCCATTCTGTACCTTTAAACATCTTGTATAAGCGAGCAGAGGCATAACCAGCAAAAATTCCCATGAAGGCAAAATAACAAAAGCATTGCCGTCATAAGACCACCCCGGTTCGATGGGGAGAGGAAACCAAGGACAACAAAGATCATTGTCACCAGTATCATTCCAAAGAACTGAGCACCAGTTCCAACATATACGCACAGCAATTCAGAGTTATTTTGAGCCCTGAGAACATCCCCGTGGACAAGTTTCCATCCTGTCTCTTCTTGCGCTTCTTCCTGGGTCTCAAGTTCATTATACTTGGAGATATCACGGTAGAGTGTTCTTAGCATAATCATCGCTTACCATACCCGAAAGGAAGAGGACAATCATCAATGAGTTGTCAATTGAAAACCAAGGGATTTGGTCGTCACTCATCAGCAGATAAGCATCCCATCTAGAAGCCCACTTTACATCACTCTTCTGGAATTCAACATCATAGATAAAAATGATTTCTTGCTTCTCGGCAACCTCTTGGGGAAAATTAGAATTAACAACAGTGTGTTTCGAATGGGGGTCACATGTAGTTTAATGAGTCTGTGCATCACTCCATTTCCCTTCGTATTCATGTTTAACACTGAATGGTTTAACCTCAAATCCCACAATTCTTGCTGTTTCAGTTTGTGAATCTCTATGGTATTTCACAGTAAATGCCAGATGGTTGTGGATGAAGTACTTCTCTTCTTTGCTCCCAGCATAATGGCCTTTGAGCCTAACATGGAATCCAAGCTGATAAACAGTAGGAGCTTCTTGATCTGGCCTTTGAATGGGAACGACTAGAGGTAGATTATCAAGGATCATGTTCACTTGATACTCGTCATCTATCTTCTCCTTAAACTGCTTCACAATTTTGGCATCAGGTGTCAACCGGCAAAGAATGTTGCACATCTGAGCTTCCCGCATTTTAAACACATAGGGGGAATTCTCAATTCGGTCACCACGAAGCACTTCCCCAAGATTCTCTGCACTGTCCACGATTTTCTCAGGTTTACAGTAAGGGAGAGAGTAAAATGAGTAAGGAAGCTGAGTCTTTGTAGATGTCAATTTATTCACTTTAACTCTCAAAACATCTCCCTTGATGAAGTCCTCCGGAGCGACGCCGGGGAGGTAGAAGGAGCGGGCGGTTGAGAGCTGGAGGGAGGCCCGTGAACGGCGAAAACGACTTTGTCGTCGTTGTTGCGGAAGTTCGGCTTCGCGGCTCTGGCTCTGATTACTTCCATCACCGACCTCTTGTTCACCATGGATGTCTCAATCAGTGTGGTTCAAACCGGGGAGGAGGAAGTCGACCCAGGTGACAATGTCGGAGGGGTTGTAGAGGACGGCGTGCGATGCCGTTGTCGGTTGGTGCTCTTTTAGTTGTTGCTCGGGCGGGCCACGAGAGTTGGGCTCTTGGCATCTGGGCCTGTGAAATGGAGGGAGGCCTGGGCCTGGAAGAAGAAGAAGCAGACATTTTGGCGAAGGGATAGGCCTGGCATTTGGGTCTTTTGCTGACATTTTGATTTTTTTTTTTTGAAGCTGTAATAAATAAATATATTTTTTGTAAATACATAAAACATATGTATTTTTTTTTCTTTAATAAATTTTTTTTTTATTTTGATATGACTGAACTCGAAATTAAATATTCCAGCTGCCTACGTACCCTTCCAAAGAAAGAGATCAAGTCAAAACGTAGTTCAAATACATACATATTTTTGGTATTTTCTTTTTGTGCCGTTTGCAGTTTTAACTCATGCAGACAAGGAGCATTTGGTGCCGTGTTGCAGTTTCAGCTCGTGCAGGCAAGGAGCGTTGGTGTCGTTTGCAGTTTCAACTCGTGCAGACAAGGAGCATTTGGTGTTGCCTTTTATGCTCGTGCAGACCAGGAGCATTGTGCCATGCAGTTTAGGCTCATGCAGGCGAGGAGCCTTGGTTCGTGCAGTTTAGGCTCATGCGAACAAGGAGCATTATTGATTTTGTCAAGCAATTTTGGAGAGGCGTTCCTCACAATCTTCATAGCAAGGAACCTTGACCGAGTGATTGAAGAAGTCTTTGGGTAAGAAATCACGCATCGTGATGGGGATGGACGATCTATATGTCGAAATTTCATTATCTTCAACACGTTCACGTTGCTTTGAAGGTTGACAAGAGCTACTTTGCCCCCTTTCCGATTGGCGAACTTGTGGAGGAGACGTATGCTTCTTGTGCAATTTCTTAGGAGTGACTTGAGTCCATCCTTCAACTTTGCTTGTCTTGGAGGATGCCCCCAGCGGTTGAGGTGAAAACTTTGAGTCGGAAGAGCCAGAAGTGAAGGTGGTATAGTTTGACTTCACCACATCGTCAAGATCTAGCTCGATGATTCCTTTCTGAGCCAGCTTCATGATGAGATCTTTCAGCACGAAACATTTTTCTGTGGGATGACTGATGAAGCGGTGGAATTTACAGTATCTTGGACTGTCGGTACGATTCATCTCTTCCGGCCGTCTGCACTCAGGCAAACTGATCACCTTCTTGTCCAACAGGCCATCTAGCATGGCGACCACATCAGAGTCGGGGAATGGATAAGTCTTCTCCTCAAGCTCCTTCAAAGTGCGTCTACGGATCTCTTGAAAAGCTTCGGTTTGAATCGCCTTGCCTCGTGTGGATATTTTGACGGGAGATGTGTTGACCGTCATCGCTTCCTTGGTGGGTTTCCATGCAGCCTTTTCCACCTTTGTCCCAAGAACTTTGTCGTTCTTGTAGTCGGCGATCGGTTCTTTCTTCCCATGATGGGCGATGCTCAACTCCATGTCATGGGCGCGAGTGGCCAATTCCTCGAAAGTCCGTGGTTTAATGCCTTGAAGGATGTATTGCAAACCCCATTGCATGCCTTGGATGCACATCTCGATTGAAGAGGTTTCAGAGAGCCTATCTTTACAGTCGAGGCTTAGAGTGCGCCATCTGTTGATGTAGTCAATGACTGGCTCGTCCTTCCACTGCTTTGTGTTCGTTAGCTCTAGCATGCTCACAGTGCGGCGGGTGCTGTAGAAGCGATTGAGGAATTCCCGCTCCAATTGCTCCCAACTGTTGATGGACTCAGGCTCCAGATCAGTGTACCACTCAAAGGCGTTTCCTTTCAGCGAGCGCACAAACTGCTTGGCGAGGTAGTCCCATTCGGTTCCTGCGTTGTTGCAAGTTTCAACGAAGTGTGCAACATGTTGCTTCGGGTTTCCTTTTCCGTCAAATTGCATGAACTTTGGTGGTTGATAACCCCTCGGCATCCTTAAGGCGTCGATCTTCTTTGAATACGACTTTGAGTACAACCCGGAGGTATGTGAGCTCCCTTCGTACTGTGCCTTGATAGTGTTGGTGATCATCTCCTGCAGCTGCTGGATAGAAAGAGATCACATGAGTGCCGCTGCTTGGTCTGGCTCCGGCTTCACATCGTTTTTCTCCACTTGAGGCTCATCTTCTTCGTCATCTCTTCTCTTTAGTGGATCATTCTCTGGGTCGGGGTTCTCGTCGTCCTGTGGCTCCAGTCGGCTGACGAGTGCAGCGATTTGCAAGTCTTTTTCTTCAACAATCCGTGTTAGCCTTGCGATCGCTTCATTCATTTGAGCCAGTTGTTCTTCAACGGAGGTAACGCCGATAGTCATGACTTGTGCGACCAATAGACGTGACTTTCCTTTAGACATTCAGGATGCTGATGAAGAACGTCGTTGGCTGTTTTGGGATGTCATCTTGTGTGCCCCAACATCATGCTTCGGTGCCCCCAGCGACGTCAGGTTGATGACATACTCACACCTTGGATGCTCCCCTTGCTCTTTTAGCGGCACCAATTTTGAAGTGGCATGTTGAGGAGCGGTTGTGGCGCCAATGGATTGTCCGTTTGCGGCAGAAGTGCTTAGGATCCTTCCCTCAGTGGTTGCAAGAACGGCTTGTCCCTTGCTTGATGCCATTGACTTTGAGGTGTGCTTGGATTCCTTGAACGGAGAAAGAGATGAGAGGTAGAGATTGTCCCACTGGGCGTGCCAATTTGTGAACACGGAAAATTCCTGAAACGAAAGAGACAAGAACAACGTGCACAAACAAATATTTAGTGTTTGATGATTTTGAATGATTTTGGGTTACAATCTCTCTCAAATTTGATCCTCTGATTTGATCTCCGTAAGGTGTTGATTGGTGGATGTTTCGTTGATCCAAGGGCCGTCGGGGCTTGATCTTGGATGAACTGTTGGAAGTTTCTTCAAAGGGTCGTGGGCTTGATCTTTGAATGTGGATTTGAGCGGATCTTCAAGGAGCCGTTGGGGCTTGATCTTGAGGATGAATGTTTCTTCAAGGGCCGTTTGAGGCTTGATCTTGAATAACGGTGATGAGCGGATCTTCAAGGGCTTTTGGGCTTGATCTTGAAGAAACAGTGATGAACAGATCTTCAAGGGCTTTTGGGCTTAATCTTGAAGAATGGTTGGATGTGTGTGGATTTGTCGACGTTGTTGATCCAAAGGGCCGTTGGGGCTTGATCTTGGATGAACGGATGATGAACGATGGTGCTTTCTTCAAGGGCTGTCGGGGGCTTGATCTTGAAAGAACGATGAACGAAGAACGAAGAAGGCTTTCTTCAAGGGCCGTCGGGGCTTGATCTTGAATTGGTGGATGATTGTTGATCCAAAGGGCCGTTGGGGCTTGATCTTGGAAGAACGATGAACGAAGAACCAAGAAGGCTTTCTTGATTCTTCGGGAACCTGGATGCTTGAGAGCTTCGGAGTTTCAGAGCTTCAGAGCTTCAAGGTGTAATATGAATTCCCCCCCAAATGAATGAAAGGGGCTTGTATTTATAGAATTTTCCAAGGCCTAACTTTGAATATAATATTCCAGATGAAATAAGTCGTTTCTGCCAGGTGTTGACACGTGTCCTATTTGATGACTTTTCCAACTCATTTCAATTTTCGTTGAGTCACACGCTACGTGTAAAATTTATGTAATACATGAGCGTTGACACTTTGATTTATCGGTCAACATTTATTTACCGAAATTTCGATGTTTACAGTGACGTAACCATGTGCACAGTGCGGAAGTAATAAAGATATAAGGGAAATGCGAATGAATAAAAACCAAACTACTAGCAGTACTAGTTAAGATAGAGTGCTAGTGCGAGATTAAGTGTGAAATACACAACTTGTGCAATAAATATCCTAGATGCAGTCAAGCAGGACAAGTACTAATTGTACAACACCCAAGAGTGATCCTACATTTATGATTTTTGTCAGAACCCCCGTCGAAATCCTCGTGATCCACCAAAGCACTTCTACCTAAAACTTGGAGGGGCGCAAAACAGAAAGTGTGAGTGGGCAAAAACAAAGTTTTTCAAAATCACATCATTTCTCAAAAGTTCTAACCCCTCGCCGTAAAACCTGTATAATTTTCCCAGAAAAATATAATATATGCTACATCAGAATTCATGCTCAGGATGAAAATCCAAAGAAGTATACCATGCCAAAGTATCTCAATGAAATGCAATAAGTAGTCCAATTCACATATATCAATGCCAAATATCATATCAGTCAGATTCATCTAATGTACCATGCATGGCTGAGTCTATAGCTCATAACTAATCTCAATCATATCAAATCAAATCCTGCACACGAATCGGAACCACCTAAAGTGGTATGTACGACAAGACTAGGTGTAATATAAATATGCTCTAGTGTTACAATCACGTGAAGACTGTGCGAATAATCGTGGGTCATCTACGAATCGGAACCACCTAAAGTGGTCTGTACGACAAGCCTATGCACCTAACTTGGATCCAAGGTGAGCATATGGTGCAGGAGGTGAACATCACATAAAGGACTGTGCCCTAACTCTGGGCGGGAGCACTAACACCGGGATGCAGGTTTATGAGCTCTCAATACATCACAACATATCTCACATAACTGAAGCAATCTCATATCTTTAATTTATAAACTTACCTGGCACTTACCTCTGCAAGCGCAGCACTAATCATAAATATATGCAACTACTAGTGCATAATAAAATAGACAGATACTTTGCATGGCATTTCAAAACGTAATTTCATTTAAACACATTTTCTGGGAAAAATCTCAAGTATATAGGTATATACGGAAAACCAAAAGCCTACTCACTGGTATGTTGAAGTGTCGTAGCCCCCGAGCCTCTATTGATGGCGCTCGTCCTCAAGATAGGTCTCACCTATATGCGAAATAACTGAATAAACGTTATTTAAAGTACATATACAAAACTAGGAAATAACTTCTCATACATTGCTCAAATGGGGTATTTGAATATACCACCATGATCTACTCAACCTCAGGAACATCCCCATATTTTTAGAAAATTTTTTCGAGCACCCACGCACTGGCCAAGGCACGGCTAGAAGCATGGCTCACGCGCAGGCACGTGCTTGGCACAGGGGACAAAATAGTCAACGCCGTTATGGAATATTTCGTTAAAAACTAGAATATGCCGTTAAAGTTACCTGACAGAGTCAAAATATTCTGTCAACTTTGACGGAATATTGTCCTCCTTCTTCCTTGGATAGCCGGAGTCCGGCACCGGTCGTCGCTGCTATAGCCGGAAACAAGGAAATTTTAAAACTTCAATATCTCGCTCATTTTTTCCACCAAAAATCATGAAATTTGCACCAAAATGAAGCTTAGGACTAGAAGAACAAAACCTTACCACTTTCAAGCCTTGAAATTCACGGGATTTTGCCGGAGAAACCTCGATATTCCGACCAAACTTGAAACTTGTCAAACTCAACTTCCCGACATCCAAAACACTTACGTTTTTCTTCTTCGAGCTTCACAAAGACGTCCTAAAGCTCACTAGCAGCTTAAAATCTCCTAAAAACTTCGAAATCATGAGTGCATGAACAATAACCCAAAACTGGGTTATCGGGAAAATGAGATCTTCACGTTTTAAAAACGGTATAGATGTGTTCCTGAGCTCACAAGGAACACGAAGATGACTTCAAAAACCTTGATCCGCAAAGAAATCGCTTGGTTTGAGGTTTGTCTGTACGTTGTACGGAAAAATGGAGATAAACCGAGAGGGAAGAGAGAGAGAGGGTCAACGGGAGGGTATGAGTGTGTGTGTGTGTGTGGTCCATGATTGACCAACCAAACTAAAAACAAAGGAAAATAGAAACCTAAATCCTAAATAGTTTCAAAAGTCTAGGAAAATAGGAATTGGACCACACCCAAAACATAACACGCAACCCATCTCAACATCTAAGGGCAACATAGACATTTCACATTGTTGACGGGAGGGTATGGGTGTGTGTGTGTGTGGTCCATGATTGGCCAACCAAACAAAAAACAAAGGAAAATAGAAACCTAAATCCTAAATAGTTCCAAAAGTCTAGGAAAATAGGAATTGGACCACACCCAAAACATAACACGCAAACCATCTCAACGTCTAAGGGAAAAATAGACATTTCACATTGTCGAAAAATTTATTTCGGGACGGGTTGTCACACCATAGACGTGATATTGTAAAGAAAAAAAATATAGGTAAATAGTTTGTATCAAAAGAATGTAGGTCAATTAGTTTGTATCAAAACAATGTAGGTAAATTAGTGAATTTTTAAAATATAGGTAAATAGTTTGTAATACGTGGTCTTAAATCAGGAGCTCATTGCTCATTGCTCATTAAGCATAATTGAAGGTGAGTAATAATATTTATTGACATATTTAGGGCATTGTGGCATAAGTTGTAAATATTTTATAAGGATAGGTCATTTATTTGCCAACATGGCAAACTATTTGAATTTTGGGTTTTATTTGGATGTTTAATATGAGGTGGGTTTTTGTCTAGACAATGACAACTACAAGGGTCTATATCTAAACAACCCATTAATTTATGAACTAGTCTTTTTGCAGAGAAAAATTGCTAGACTAATTATATTTAGTTTTTGTGCTTTCCAGATAAATTATAATATGATATTTTATTCCATAAAATTCGATGGATTCAATGCGGTGCTTGAAAATTGTACCCCAAGAGCTGGCATTGTCATTCACTACAAGAAAAATGGGCTAAGAACACAATTGATTTGTGCCCTTCTCATTTTCATTGAGCACAAATATATATTTGGCTTTTTAAATTCCATTGAGCACCAAAATACCTCAAATGTGCCCTCTAACATAAAAACACATTAGTTTGTGTCGGGTATTTGTGCCTACTAAAATTTGAACACAAAACTTTGTGTCCAGCTTGCATGTCAGAGATGGAAATTTTTTTTATTAATTTACACAGACACAATAAAGGCTTTTGTGCTCTCTATTTTAATATATTTAAATAAAAAATTATGCTTTTGTGTCCTTTACATTTACTTTTTCCTATTCCGAACTATTTTTTTCCTATTCACGATTTGTGAAAATATCTAGTTGCAATCAACTTGAATTATTAGTGGTGATAAATATTTTATTTTATTTAAATAATACTTATCGTAATGAACATGTGGTCACAAATGGATGTGAATTCAGAGTTAGAACGAGTAAGTTACGAATTTTTAAAGTTAGAAGGCAAAATGGTAATTTTGGGAGAGAGCATTCTATAAGCCAAAGGCTTCTCCCATTTTACTTTCCCGGCAAGCAGATGCAGCAGGGACCCACCCATGTGGGTCTTCACCCTTCCCACCTAGTTATATGTGTGTATATTTTTGATGGATTTTTGTGCTCCTTCATTGTTTTCTATCCTGGCAGGTAGATGCAGCAAGGACCCACGTGGGTCTTCACCCTTCCCACCTGGTTATGTATATATAATTATTTGTTGAGTATTAATCCAACAGTCTTCCATCTCCCTCCAGGTTATGTATATAATTATTTTATTAATTTTCTGATGGGTTTTTGTGTCCCGTGGGACCCACCCACGTGGGTCTTCACCCTTCCCCGTGCTTCTACTCCTCTCTGCACTCCATCACTCTTCCATCTCCCTCCTTTACACAATCCTCTCTCTCACTAATTTTCTCTCTCTACTTCTTCACACTTTTCTGTCATTTCCCTCACCATCTCTGTGCTCACTGCACAGAAAACCGCAGTATCCATCTCCATCTAACTAGCCACTCCGACGAACCTTGCCACCACCTAAACACTACATTGCCACCCTCACTCTCTCACAATCTTTCTGTCTCTCCCTCTCGGCTTCTTCCTTGACACAGAGAAACACATAAGCAACGACGGCGACATAGCTGGCGATCTCTGGCGAGGCAACCACTAGCGTCAACTGCAAACTCCCCTTTACCTTTTGCTTTCTGGAAATCGAAACCAACGTGACGAAATGACAAGCTCTATCGTGGCTTGACTCCCCGACGAGATTTTTCATCGAATTCAGTATGGGTGAGTCTCGAAAACACCTTAGTTAGGTTCTTTAAGTTGTTTAGAGACGTTTTCGTGCACTGCATGCCTGATTTGGTTAAGTTTGGATGCATTTTCAACTCAGGGGACAAATTCCCCTGATTTCCAGCGAGGGCTATGAATTTAGGCTATCACCGGCCACCTAATGGCCTTAAAAAAGGTAAATTTCGAATACTTACCCTTGTAGCTTTGTTTTAGCTTTTGAATTGTTGAAAATGGTTGTGTTTTGGACCAAAACGGACTCTGAAACCCCTGGCGTGGCTGCAGGTCGCACTGTCGTTGCGTCTGGTACTGTTGTGGATGGCGCGTGGAGCACAGGTGCCTCCACCGGAAGGATGACTACCTGAAGGGATGAATATACGTTTTCAAATGTTTGTTTGGTATTTCAAATTTGTTATTTTTATTTATTTTTAATTTAATTGATAGGGCACAATTACAAAAATTGTGCTAACATGAATCTGAAATGGCATCTAACACAGGTGTCAGAACAGGGCACAAAAAGAACCTTATTTGTGCTCAACTCTTTGAGCACACATGGCCATATCGTGCCCTCTAATCAATGATGACGCCCATAGAGGGCACATACACAAAGATAGTAGCTGCATTGTTGCTATTGGTCTATGACCACAATTGTTGGTGCTTTTTGGCCTCAAAGGGCACATATAATTTATAGTGCGCAATGCTCATTTTTGTTGTAGTGATTATTCCTTGATTAACTGTTAATCTTGGACCGTCTTCGTATATGCATACATATAAGTGTGTAGGAGGAGGGGTAGCTATGCCCGGTAGTAGTTGGTTCATTTGACTTGTGAGAAATGAATGTCTCCGTTTAATAGTTTTACCCTTATACTAAATCTCTTGTGATGTAACAATGATTAGTTTTCATGGTTAAATAAGGTGAGAGTTGACAATTGAAGCTTTTATTTTTTATCTTCATAAAATAGCAGCTAGGTTTTCACAGACGCACTACAAACTTGTTTTAGTTTAGTGATATTTTTCTCCGTTTAGTTGGTTAACAGAATATTAAATTTGACTCGCATACATGACAAAAACTATATATATTTGTAACAAATTTAACATCTAATTGTGAAAGTGCCAATTATAGTTTTCTTTTCATTTTTTTCGTCCCCAGCAAAATTCAACAAAGGCTGTTAGCTCCACAAGTTGCTCTGGATAGATAATGTTCATATTGATATTGATACCTTGTTTTCTACTCATATATATAGCTCTTTGGCACTGATGACATATTCAACGTGAAAACAAACCACCCGCTGCAATATAAGTCAATAACATTTAGTCTTAATCATCGTTCCAAATAATTAACAGATGCACACAAATTATTACCCCGAGGAAATAAAAATAAAAATAAAAAAGAGAAGAATGTTGATAATAATAAATAATTGTTGCTATCATTAATGTTATTGCTGTTGTTATATTGTAACCATCAAACATATATATATGTTATAGCACCTTGGTGTTTCAAACGCACCATTTGTCATTTAATTTGAATGTTTATCTTAATCAGCATTATCACTAATTGTATTTGTATACAGCACATCAAATTAACCCAGAAGACATATCTAATTAATTTATGAACCAATCTCTTTGCAGAGAAAAATTGTCAGACTAATTATATTTAGTTTTTGTGCTTTCCAGATAAATTATAATACGATATTTTATTCCATAAAATTCGATGGATTCAATGCGGTGCCTGAAAATTGTAGGAGCTGCAGTTTGATCTGCATGTGCACCCCAAGAGCTGGCATTGTCATTATTCCTTGATTAATTGTTAATCTTGGATTATTTTTTGTATTAAATTTGACTTTAGTATGGTTGCTTGTTTCAGTATAATTCTTACCAACATTTGAAAATGTTTATTCAACCAATTATATATATTATATTAAAATAAAGAAATAGAGTTTCACTTTCGTAACTTTGATTTTGATTTTATTCGAGAAGTACACCAAAACTGCCTAATACAAACAAAATCTCGAAAAGTTTATTATGAGAAAACTGATTTCGTAAATTTGACTTTAGTATGGTTGCTTGTTTCAGTATAATTCTTACCAACATTTGAAAACGTTTATTCAACCAATTATATATATTATATTAAAATAAAGAAATAGAGTTTCACTTTCGTAACTTTGATTTTGATTTTATTCGAGAAGTACACCAAAACTGCCTAATACAAACAAAATCTCGAAAAGTTTATTATGAGAAAACTGATAACGTGACAGTGTGACAATCGTATCATTTCAAAATAAAAACATTGCATATCAATAATATAATTCTCTACATGTATTTTACAAAGGGCTTTCAGGTCTACTTACCCATGTTGTTAAAACATATAGAAGTTGCACAAAATTTGACCGTAATTAGACTCGAGGAGCTGCTGGGCTGGATCATTTGACATTCACAAGTCTGTATGGATTCCTTAAGCTCATAGATCATCTGAACTCGCAACATTTACATTGTGGATGATGACAAATACAAAATGTTCATCTCGGCTCAATCCAGCTTTGGATCATGCTATTCTTCGAAGACTGCGTGTTAGACTCTGCGGGCAGTGAAATGAGACTTCCTGAAGGAATTGTCCTGTTGAGTACTGCGCTACCAGAATTGAGAAATGGGGGTTGTGTTGGCTGAGGAATCTCAAGATTTTCGGTAAGCATTTTCACGACTAATGACATTGCCGGCCGCAGCTCTGCTGAAGCTTGCATACAAAGTAACCCTATTTGAAGTAACCGAGATGCTTCTTCATTTTCAAACTTACCTTCTAGGAGTGGATCGACAGCTTCACATAACCTACAAGTTCCATAAAGATCCCAGGTCTTTATGAAATGAGATAAAAGAAGGTCAAATTATGATTACTGAAAGTGGATGTGAAAATTTGTTCACGAAATATAAATTTAGCAAATATGCAAGAGAAACAATTTTGTTTACCATTTTCAGGATAGAAGTCGAACTTGAAAAGACAGAATTGTTCCTCCTTCCACTGATGATTTCGATGACAAGAACTCCAAAACTGTAAACATCTGCCTTCTCAGTTAACATGCCACGAACGACATACTCCGGAGCCATGTAACCTCTAAGCAAGAAAATGTAGTCTTCTTATATGTTAGAAACGATAAACAAGTCTTTGAAGCAGAAAATAAAAACGAAAACAGGCAGAGCGCAACTTACAGTGTGCCAGCAATGGCAGTGCTTATGTGAGTTTTATCTTCAGGGAACATTCTAGCAAGTCCGAAATCAGCAATCTTTGCATTGAATTCCTCGTCAAGCAGAATGTTGCTCAGTTTTATATCCCTATGAATGATCCTCAATTTCGATTCTTCGTGAAGATAGGCCAATCCCTCAGCTGTTCCCAGTATGATTTTATACCTCAAATCCCACCTCAGTGGCTCCACATTGTTTTTCACTGAGAATTCATAGAGGGATGAACTGTAAGAACGCGAAAATGGACTGATGATGCGAAAAACCAAATTGTCTTACCGAAAATAGGATGGAGAAGAGAAAATTACCAATAAAATAATCATGAAGGCTTTGATTTGGGACATACTCATAAACAAGAAGGCTCTCGGGGCCTGTAATGCTGCACCCCAACAGCTTTAAAAGATTTTTATGATGAATTCCGCTGATCAAATTAACTTCGTTGAAGAAATGATCCACCCATTGCCTTGCGTTGAAGAACAGCCTCTTTATGGCAACAACATTTCCATCCGGCAGAACTCCCTGTGTGTAAAATAAATGAAATTCCCAAGTTAATTCCATATAATGAAATCTGATACCTACGCAGAACGAAGGGAGAAATTACCTTATACACTGAGCCAGATCCTCCTTGTCCAAGCTTGTTGGCATCATGAAAGTAATTGGTGGCCTTCTCGAGAACTTCGTATGAAAAATTGAGTTGGGACTTATTCACAGTGGCAAACAGAGCTCCGAATTGCTTTTTCTCTGAAGCAGCTGTGAAATTAAAACAAGAACAGAAAAATTTAATCCAATGCTTAAAGATAGAAGAATCTAAACAGAGTTTCAAACCAAAACTCTGGTACCTTTCCTCCTCGTCAGTATTTTCTTCCTTGCAAAGAAAGAAACCGCAGAAATAGTCAGCACAACAGCAAATGTTACAGCCAAAATTATTGCCAAGCTGCGGCGTCCTGTCAAACAATTTGCATATGATGTAAACGTGAGTTAGTATTAAAAGGGTATGTAAATACTGTGAAAATATTAGGAGTTCTTTATTAGGAAGGATATATGTTTGTGTCCTTTATTGTTTCCTTGTGGAATAAGGATTGTATGTATATAATTCAATTATGTAATACAATGAAAATTAAGTCGTAAAATTCTATTCATTATCACTCAAGAACAGATTGCAGCATTTAGTTAACAACACAAAACCAAAATTTACAAGTCCACACAATGTCAAGTTTCCTACTTTAAGAAACAAATCATCACCACTCATCACATTGAACTCTAAAGTCGAATCAGATGGTCCGAAATTTGAATCCAAACTACAAAAATTTTGAACTTCATCAAATATTCTTAGACGGTAACCAAGAAAATGTACAAAGATCAAGTAAACCAAACCAGAGCAGTCCGCCCCGCATAACCGGAGTTTAGATTATATTAGAATATCGCTCGAATAAAAAACAAATTAGTATTCGTTCCTTAGTTACTAATGTTCATTGACTGATACCTTATTAGTTTTCAAATTTTGATTGAAGTCCTAGTATTAATGTGATAATGAATTTTACATATTTATTACATATTTTTTTTAAATAAAAAATTAGTAATTGATTTAGGATTTTAATACTCACACCTCTATTAAACTCCTAATTAATTTTCAATTCAAACATTTTCAAAATAAAAAAAAAATTAAATTAGAATAAGTTCATACCCATTAGTTTTTTATAAAAAGATTCTTAATTTTTTAATCTTAAATGTACCCATTCATATAATTTTTAATTTGTTTTAATCTTAAATGTACTCATTCTTAAATATACCAATTTGTTATATGTAAAATGTACAAATTTGTTATATAAAATTTACCCAAAATTTTAATATAAAATCCATTCAAAAAGTTTTAATCCATCTTTAAACTTAGATGGGTATATTCTTTTTTTGTTGATTTGAGAATGTATCTACATCAAGTTTAATCGAAGCAATTTACTAATGTTATTAAGCCTAATATGTTTTTTTTTTTTTTGAAAAATGTATCCATGTTTTGGTACAATATTTTTTTTTTTTGTTAAAATTTGATGAATGTACCCATATACCCACAGACACACGCAATATAATAGAGATTATAATTTATATTTTATTATTTTTAATCTCACAAATTATGGGTTATATTTAAAATCTCATTAATATAAACAAATACAATTTTTAATTTAAAAATTATAATAACTTATACTATTATATTAATGTCAGAGATTTCGATCAAAAACTAAAAACAAACAAGATTTTGATAAAAACATATTGATAGTCAAAGACCGCATCCAAATTGTCAAAAAAAAAAAAAAAAAAAAAAAAACTAACCTCCATTTCGTCCTGCATCATCAGTGACTGTATTGTTATCATAAAACTTCTGAGTCGAATACCTCAAATAACACCCAGCATTCAAAGCCCTCCCTTCTTCTTTCGGAGTGCAAGATCCGATTCTTTTAACGGCGTCAGCCAAACACTCCTCGCAACCAGGCCCCTTCACAAACTCCCAACACTGCGCCAACCCGTAAACCGAAACGTTCCCTTCACCTACCACAAACCCAGCAGAAAACCCATCATTCCTCGGCGCCAACGAACTCAAATTCCTCACCAACCTCAAAGCATTATCCTTAAAAACTGTCCGATTCCGACCAAAATCTCTGTCCCCACAAACGGTCCTGTCTTCGGAACTCAAGCTCTGGTTGAAGAAATCGAAATCATCGTGCCGGAGGTAGCAGCCGTCGAAGAAAAGCCGGCCCCCGCGAGTTGCTTTCACAAATTGGAGGCACCCTAAAATCTTGATTTTGCACTGGGCGAAGCACTGGTCGCAGTCCGTTTTGGAGACGTCTTTCATGCACTCGCCGAAGGCGAAAACGGTTACGTTTCCGGTTCCGGTGACGACGCTGGCGTATCTTCGGGTGGCAATCTGTGGGGTGACGGCGTTCATGGCTGCTAAGAAGTTGGAGATGAAGGTTTGACGTTCTGGGATCTGAATGGTGTCGTTTCTGCATATCAAAGCTGCCTGTGTGGCTCTCGGGTCAGAACGAGCGCTCTTTAGAAACAAAAACAGAGGAAGGAGCAGAAGTAAGATAAAATTGGACATGTTGGAGTTTGATTCGGTACAAAGTTGTCGAAAAATGGTTGGATTGAATGGTATGTGTTAATGGGGTGCTTGGAATTCAAGAAAATGTTGTGGTAATGTGGTCGTCTTCTGAATTCGGAAACTGGAAAATGATGTCGAAAACGAGTAAGCAATGGTGACAGTAAACAATAGAAAACATACATATTTTCAGTGAAACGACACCAGTTTTTTAGAAAAAGTTTCAAGTTAGTCATTTTTTCTTTAAACAATAAAAGACTCGTTGACTCGCCCTCCTATCGATCATCTTCCGATCCTTTACCTATATGATTTAATTCTTTATTTTATTCCTAAAGAAATAATTAAAAGCGCACTAAAGGGCGGAAATGTAGGTAAGCACATAATGATAAGGATCGATCAAGTACTCGACGAAATGTCTCACGGTAAAAATTGGGAAATTTTTTTTTCTTTGCGCATGCTATTGTTCCAACAAAAATAGAGTCTTGCTACTTGTTGTGCCCTCAGTGAACTAACTTTTTGCCTTCACCCCTAGTTATAGGAGCTTTGTCGAGTGAAAATGACAATAGGATACATTAATATATTTGCCTCTCATTTCCAAGTAAAGAATAATATCAATAGACTATTGCAAGCTTTAAACCTGCTATTTTGTCGGTAATTGAAATGAAAGTCATATTTTGCATATATATTTTTGGTATTTAGGGTAAGTTTACTGGTTCGTAATCATTAAGAATAGAGTTTCAATTATAGGTTACTCATGTGTTATGTGACAAAAAAATAAGTGAGATTTTCAGATACATACAATAGTTGGAGTTCAACTCTTGATTCTTAAAGAATTGGACTCCTTGGGTTGGGGTGGTTTCTATAATTCATGGTTTCTGATTTTTAAGGATTGGTAAATGTATCATTAAATTAGACTCTTATATTAGAATATATATATATATACATATATTTATATTTTTAAGAGAAATACTAAGGAGATTATCTCAAAAGTGAGACTCTTTATAGATTATATGTCACCTCAAATTTTTTGCACAATATTTTATAATATTAACACAAAAATTAACATTAAACTGTGAAGTTACAGAGAGATCCTACATAATTTCACATTGTAATCTCAAATAAATTTACCTCTACTTGGGTAGCCGTATTCTAATTACATTTAATAGTTAGTCACTAATGTCTTGTTCTACAGGTTGGAGAAAAGTCAAAGTCTGAGAGTAAGGCAATGAATATTCCAAACAACCCCATGGTCTAAAATTTCAATGTTGATTTTTGCCTTGCTGAAGTTTCAAAGTTGGAATTTTCTTGGTCCAAGTGCTAGCGTTGGAATTTTCATGCCAAAATTTATAGGGTAGAACTGTTTGAATAAATTCTAAAATTTTGTTTCAAATTCTCAATTAGATGCATCCCCTTCAAATACTTCAAAGGATGCAAAATATTTTATTCTTTCAAAAGTCATGGCAAGTCAAGTACTCAGCATTTGCACGTGAGATCTACCAGCGCACGGAACAAGGCACCCCACCATAAATACGAAACGCCGGCTTTTTGGTTGAGGCCAAAAGAGCTTTCAGCCTTGGCGATTCTACAACCAATTGTGGGGCCCATGTGGATCGTACATTGTCGGATACGGACTTTGGAGATGCGACTTGTCGAAGTAGTGAAAGGGATCGATACGATGTATCGTATCGGAGGCCCAATCATTGTCAGAGGCCCAATTTGAAGAAGCCTGTTTCCGTAGCCCATAGTGGTCAAGCTTGTATTTGGTTTCTCAAGCCCAAAACCAAAAAGTTTGTTGGAAGAAAAAGTTGCTTTATCAAGCCCATCCAATTGAAGGCCGTTGGAAGAAAAAGATAAAGATAAAGTTTAAGAAAGACGACGGATTAAGGATCAAACAGTCCCTACTTGTTTATGCTTTTGATGAAGTTGAGCTACGTAATTTTCGTGTCAAATCAACATCACTATTTTTAGAGATATACTATGGAAACGGGATTTTCTTAAAAATTGGATATTCTATGGACTTTTCATTACTTAATACTTTTAACATAATTTTCGTACTAACATTATTATATGTAATATAAGATGAGTTTGGTAACTCTCTTACAGTTATACAACATGGTACAAAAAATATAAGATGACGGAGAGTTCACGAATAATCCTATTTTAAGTGAGTTTCTTTAGTATTTCTCGTATGTATAGTTTCACTCATTATCAGGTTGTTTGGTGCATAATTGTGGCTCCTTTTATTAGACTCCAACTTCTCTTCCCTTAAGCTTTTGGGATTTTTTACCATGTACTAGTATTTACTGTATTAGAATCATAAATATTGTATAAATAAATCATTGATAATATTATTACACAACACGCCAATATATAGATGTCAATTATGAAAAGACAGATATCCGGCACAGAAGATTTCTAACTAAATAAAACTATACTTAATTAGATAAATTTTCCTTGCTTGTAACAAATACTGGCACAATGGCACGTAATCGAAACTACTAATTTACTTAAACTAAAACAGTACATATTTGAACAATTTAATAGGTATGCACACATAAATTTTGAATTCCCAACTTGAGATCATTAACGATGGCATGCAGTAAATCAAACATGCGGCGGTGAAATCTCATCAGAGGGTCGGGTAACAGAGTCTGATTTTCCTCTTTCACTTCTGCAGTTCTCAGCAAATTTCACACTTGCCTGGTGAAAGCCTTTCTCCTTCTCCTTGGAGCTCCACTCAGACATGTAATAGTCTTCCTCTGTGGCCTTGTTCTTAGATGGACCACAAAACATGCCACCCCACTGGGGAAAATAGATCAAAGTCATCGGGAGGGTGCAACATATGATCATGATCCCCATTAGGGTTATTCCTGTTTCTTTTGAATATTTTGATCCTTTGAAGAATATCAGTTGGGTCAGAACTGCACCCACATTTCCACCACCTCCTGTCATTCCAGATATGACCCCCAATGACCTGAAAATAGGGATTAAAACCAAGAGAAATGGATGAAAATGTGATTAGGGTAAGATAATAATGGGTAGCAACACAATGGTTTAGGTCAAGGTCAAAATTCATGGAGATTCTCATATAGAATCGGAATATATATCTCCAGTTACACATCAGAATCTATCTCTTTAAACATAAAAACATCCACTATCATATGTGAAAGACCGAAAGTTTGTATAGTTTCACTAGTAAGGATAATGTAAGAAATGAATCAGGAAAGATAAGATCGAAAGAAAAAATGAGGTTGAGGTTAACTAGCCATATGGGTGTGGCTAACTTGGCTATGACATTTTATCCTCTCTTTTCTGCCCTCAAATTTGAATCACGATGTCTTCATAACCTAGATTAGATTATAATACCGCTCGAACAACACAAGAACTAAAAAGTCATTGTGAAAAGAACATACCTTCTAGAGACAAATGGAACCACACCAAATGTAAGCCCACAAGCACCTTGGACGAACACGGAGAACAAAATCATGACAACTATGGATCCAACCAAAGAATTCACCCGCCCAAGAATCACACACAAAACACCTCCCGTGGTCTGCACCACCCACAGAGTCCACAGCCTCCCCCTCATCCCAAACTTCTTCGCCACAACATCCGACAGAATCCCACCTCCGGGCCTTGAAACAATATTCGCCAACCCGAAACTCGCCGCGATCATCCCGGCCGTGTGGAGTTTCAGATCGAACCTGTCGTAGAAATATTCCGCTATGATGTTGTCCACCGCTAGCTCCACCCCAAAGCAATATCCGTACGTCAATGCCAGAATCCAACCTCTGTAATTCGTGACGCCGTGGTAGAACACGCTCGAGAATTTGTCTTTGGGCTTCTCGCCGGACTTATGGAGGCCGTAGAAGTTTCCGTCCGGCATGTCCTGTCCGAATATCAGGATGGCGAATGCTGACAGTGTCTGAAACAGGGCAGGGATGAAAAACGCGATTCTCCAAGCTGTGAACTTGACGGCGCCGATGTCCCTGATGAAGCCGAACACTACCGGCATGATGAGTTGCGTTGCTCCGCCCCCCAAGTTTCCCCACCCGCCCGCGACGCCGTTGGCGGTGCCAACTACGGGGGGAGAGAACATGGAGCTCATCCAGAACTGGGTCGAGACGAAGGTGGCGAGAGAGAAGCCGGTGAAGAAGCGGACGAGGAGGAAAGACATGGGGGACGACGCAATTGCAGTGAAGTAGACTGCAGGGGCAGTGAGGAGGATGAGTGAGGCGGAGGCAAGCCGCGGACCGAACAAGTCGCACGCTGTCCCCATGGCTATTCGGGCGAACACAGCGCCGGACACAGACGCAATCCCGGCATTGCCGATGTCGCTGGCGGTTAGGTTGAGGTTGTCGCGGATGATGGGGATAAGCGGCGGAGCAGCAAAGCTGGACACAAAACAAAGGAAAAAGGAAAACCAAGACAGGTGGAACGCACGCATGTGGGGTTTGGCAATCGAGAACAATCTGAACTCTGTGGCCTTGTGGTCGGAGTCCACCGGCAGCGCGAATTTCGGAGACCCGGGTTCCATGACTCTGCTCTCTACTTCCATTTTTCCGATGATTCGAGCGTTGGTTTGATCAAACTCGAAACTTCAAATGCTGCAACCGTTAGCGGCCGTCTGATGATGCCGGACTACCAGATACATACAAAAGGATTGCAACTTTTGTTTTTTTGTTGTGAATTTGGATGTTACTTATAAATAGTATCACTACAAATGGGAAGCTCGACTTCTCTAGGCCTCGAAAAGGCAAGAATTTTGGGTTTTTGGAGTTGGAAACCCTGTGAATCCGCCGAGTCTCACCCTTTCACTGCCGCTGTAAGATGCAGAGGAGAAGTTGGAATTGATTAAGGTACGTGGAGGTTAGTGCTTGGCTGGAAGTGTGGGGTTTGAGATCCCCAAATGCCAAGGAATTTGGAATTATATAAGAACAAGTTGTGTAATTGCCATTGACTATTGAGCTTCCTTCGTGACTGGGTAAGAGAGATTCCTCCTCTCACAAGTCTTAATCACTCCTGATATAGTCAAGTTGTGTTTTAGGGATTGACTCTGGAGTTTGGGATTCAATTTCACATGGCATGATCGATAATTAAAGAATGAAGTGGGTTCTCAATAATCAACTTGTCATCGATTGAATCAAATCTAATCCCTAAAAGGTTAAAAATAGTTATTTAATATTACGGTTTAGTGGTATTTCTCTTATTTGATAAATAACAGATCTTTGGTTCAATTATTGAAAAATGCGAGTTTGACCATATTATTACTAATCTATTATGAAACTTAGTCCACACCCATTATAATATCCAAAAAAGAAAAAGAAAAAAAAGGCTAAAAATAGACTCCAAGAAGTGAGAGGATTCAATTATTTTCTTTTATTGGTATAATTTTGTGTTGATCTTCTCACTCAAATGGGTTGGTAAACTTTTTGTTAAAAAATAAAACTTTATTATGAATCGGTAAGTTGTTAAGTTTCAGATTTAAATGTCAATATGAGTCAATATAATACCTGTTATAAACTTATAATCTAAGATAAATTTTGAAATTTATTATAATGTCTCTAATATTAATCTTTTTAGGTTTTATAGAAAATACCTGGTGGAACATTACTCAAATATTAGTTTTTATGTATATTCTTAGTAGGTACGTAGGTTTTTCATATTCTCTCTTCTTAAACAACCAATATCTTCCACACTTGATCACCATCTCTCACCTCATGCAGCATCTAGGCAAGCTAATTAAGCCATCACCATCAAACCACCAATATTTTAGTGCAACCTTATAACATGCAGCAGATGCAGGAGGCGAGCATCAAAAGTCGATTCAATAAAGTTAAAGGCTCATCTTTCTCTTGCATGCAGATGCAGTAGGGTTTTGGAAGTCGAGGGGTAAGAAGAATTAGTACAGCGCCAAATAGTCTCAAAATTCAAGCCATTTTCGTTGACTTGGGCACCTGTCCGTGTCTGGGTTTGGGAGAGAATAAATAATTAAATATACAGTGAGACTTTTGAATATTCGAATGAGGATTCTCTTTGGATTCTTTTCGTAAGAATTCCGAAAATCTTCTAATCACACATGTTCATTGTGCTATTAGAAATTATTATAATTTTTTTTATTTAAAATTAAATATAAATAGTACCTGATAAAAATTATTTACACGATATATTACATACAGACGTAATTAGATGATCTATGAGATCCACACAAAAAGAATCCGAAAATGATGCTCATTCTAATATTCAAGGAGGGTAGAAAGTTTGAAAGGAATCTGCCTTGTTACGTGTGTACGCCTCATTCGTTGCAGCAGTATCGGCTGGTAAATCTGTGTCTCCAAAATATGAAATTGGTAAAAAAATATGTATAACTAGTTATTTAAATTGTGAGATACTTGTATTAAAAATTTAAATTTTTTTATTATTTATATAATAATACGTGTACCATCCATATTTTGAACACAATAAAAAAATTATTCACACTCACGTGCTCTATTATTCTTTCTTATTTCTCTGTTAGAGAAATAATAATAGAAGAAAAATGAATGAAAATGATTTGAAAATTTTGAGTTTTAACGAAAATATTAAAAATATGTTGTAAGTGAATAATATTATGATAACTTTTTAAAATAAAAATATAATTTTTCGTTAAAATAAATTATCTTATAAGTTTTTCGTTAAAATTATGAAATAATAAAGGGCTAATCATATATTATTGTTTAAAAACAAAAATCCTTTGGTGAGTAGCACAAACAAGCTATGCGTTGGCTGATTGATGGAGTAGTGAGCTTGACAGATGACACAGAGGGAAGCAATTACTCTAGGACAATCCTTGTCCATTACTCTACACCCAATGGGTGCAATCAAATCATGGCGGAATGAAAGTCTACTTTGGCAGTTGGCCTGCCATTACGAATAGGACCCTAATTTTTTTGACTTGGCCAGTAAAAGCAGAACTTTAGGGATCCAGATCCACTCCGGTTCTAAGGATCCTGAGTTCAGAGATCAATTGATCCAGTCTGTTGAAATTTAATCCAACGTTTACAATTATTATAACTTTTAATGAAATCTCTATTTGTAATCGTTTGATCAAATTTCAACGGACTAGATCAATTGATCCATAGGCTCAGGATCCTTAGATCCGGAGAGGATCTGGATCCGAACTTTAGAAGTGCTTATTTCCAACTTTTACGGCCACAATCTGCCAACCAATGGTTGCGAAGCTTAGGGGCTTATCTATTTGCATTGAGTTGGAAAGGCCTTCGAGATTCGACACTAAGTTCATACGTACGGGATTTGTATGATACTCATGGAACTCATGGAAAAAACTAATGCGAAACTGTTTGTGTTTGCGCTCTATCTGTTGGACTTGGATTCTCTGCCCCCCAATTCGGTGCTCTCTCCGTGCCTTCCTGTTTGTGTGGTCACGGTTAAGCCACGTCAATATTTTATATTACTATTTTTTTATCTTATTATTTTTATAAAAAACAATATAAAATGTTAGCATGGATTAACCGTGACCACACAAAATAAGAGGTCACGGGGAAGGCACCGAAATAGGAGGGCAGAGAATCCAAGTCCCTATCTGTTGGCTGGTAGAATCTACTTTCATATTTGTCATCTCAATCAATAAAAAATTGATGTTTTATGGGCATTAAGCGCGTTCAAGTAAAAACCCAAAAATTTATAAGGAATGCTAAAGAAGTTAAATTTTATACATTAAATAATGTGATTGTTGATAATTTGATGATTACTTAAGTGTTAATTAACATGTTTATTTCTTATTAGTGACGTATCATTTAATTTACAAATTTAATTTAAAATTTTAGTCTATCATTACTAGGGAGTAGAGATGAGTAAAATACCCATGAGTTTGGGTAATCGCGGTTACCTGTCCATTTAAAGTTCACAGTTACGATTATGGGTAACCGTTTAGACCAACAAACGGTTATAAGTATAACTGTTTATCCGTGAAATTTAAATGGACGATTATGGGTATTACCCGCAGTTATAACATGTTTCCATTTACCCATTTAATATATATATATATATATATATATATATATTGTACACTCGGAAAGAAAATATAAGATATTGTGCACCACTGTGATGCGAATTTGACGATCATCAGGACCTTCCCTTTGTAGATGCTAAGATCTCAAAAAGAAAATAAAAGATATTGTGTACCACTGCGATGCAATGTTGACGATCATCAGGACCTTCCCTTTGCAAGAGATATATATATTAGAGAGGAGAATAACTAAGGATCGCTTTTTTTTGCCTTTTTTTTTTTTTGATAATTGAGTGTACAATGTAAACCTTTTTGTGATCACTTACCTCTGTTGGATCCATGCTAATTGGTGTCGGTGTTCCTAAATGCGATACTAATTCAATTCTACATTTCTTTTGTATGCCTTTTTTGGTGACAACGAGTCGATGATACTCTGTGATTGAACGTGCTAAAACATTAGTATTCGAAAGTGTTTAGTTTTGGAATATTTTGGAGCTTTGAATCATCTAGTATTCAAGATAATGACTACTTTTTGTTTTTAGAAGCTTTACTTTGTAGTCATATGAATTATAATTAAAGACTTGTTTGGGTGTAGCAGAAAAATATCATCCGTAAGCTATTATTTAAATTATTGAAATTGTATGAGGATTAAATGATTAAAATAGGGAAATGCATGCTAAAATGTACCTATAACGGTGTTTAATTGTCAGAAAACGAAAATTATGACAAATTTTTCTTTTGTAATTTTCAAGTTGTTAAAACAAAAAAAAACATGTAGACGAGTGAAAAATGGGTAAAAAAATGATAAACGGGTAAATGGTTATGGTTAAATGAGTAAACAATTATGGTTAAATGTGTATGGTTAATTGTTTATAAACAGTTATGGGTATGAGTATAACTGTTTATGCAATTACCCAACGAGTAAACGGTTATGCAGGTATGAATATAAACGGTTATGGGTAAATAACCGCAGTTACCCGCCCGCCTTAACCATTGTCCATTCCTAAGCATTACCCAAAAATTGTTGTGTTCTTTGTTGAGCGGTGGGGTCAACCTCCATATTCGTCATCTCAAACAATTAAAGATTAATGTTTTGTTAGCGTCGCTCATGTAAATACCTGAAAACTATTTGTGTTTCCTCTCTTTGTTGGGCGGTAGGATCCACCTCCATATTCATCATCCCATACAATCAAAGATTAATGTTTTATTGGCGTTTGATGCACATTTATGTAGAAACCCTAAAGCCTATTTGTGTTTCATCTCTTTGTTAGGTGGTGGATCCACCTCCATATTCGTCATCTCATTCAATCAAAGATTAATGTTTTGTTGGTGTTTGATGCGCGTTTATGTAGAAACACTAAAAACTATTTGTGTTTCATCTCTTTGTTAGGTGGTGGATCCACCTCCATATTCATCATCTCATACAACCAAAGATTAATGTTTTGTTGGCTTTTAGCGAGCATTTACGTAGAAACCTAAAACTATTTGTGTTTCATCTCCTTGTTGGGCAGTGGGTCCACCTCCGTATTCGTCCAGAGATTTTTTAATGTGATCGGTACACGAGGTGATACACCAGTATCATTATACAAATAGTGGAATATGTATGTTAAAAAATTAATAACTTAAAAAATAAAATTTCTCACCAGTTATATAAAAATATGTGGTATACTACTCGTATTCTGATCACACTTAAAAATTTCGCGTATTCATCATCCTAAACAATCAATTATTAATGTTTTGTCGGCATTAGGTTCACATTCACATAGAAACCCTGAAATCTATTTGTGTTTTCTCTCTTTGTTGGGCGGTGGGATTTAATTACATATTTTTTCATCCCAAACAATCAAACATGGATGTATTGTTGGATTGGATTAAAAAAAAAAAAAAGATGTATTGTTGGCATTGACGCGTGTTCACATAAAAACAAATTTAATTTTCGTATCTGCATCCAACATAAAAGGAAAGGGATCCTCTTCGAATCTCTTTCATCAAGGTTACCGAATCAAGTTATTCAGACCTTCCAAATTTCATCTAACGACCCACCTATTTTGACCCTTTAAAAGCTGTGATAATTTTTAGCAGTTGAATGAAATTTGAAAGGCTAAAATCACTTTATCAGGCGGTTTTGATGGAAGAGATCCGGAGATGATCTATTTCCCAACATAAAACATCGTGTAAGTACAGTAAATTCTCCAACGTAATGCACCAGGTACGTACAATATTTGAGCTCAATTTATTATATACTCACATCAAAACAAATAAATAGAAATTTGAAGTCGATAATTACACATTAAGCAAAGTGCTCCAAGTGTTAGGATGGAACTTGGGCTTAGGCTGAGTGGTAAAAGGTAGGCCCATATATCTCTCCGGACGTGAAAGTGTTATATTGAAGCCCAATTTATTAACGCGCACAACGTCGGCCTATATTGCCCGGAGAATCACGGGCCCAGCTGAAGCAAAGATCACATGAGAGCAAGTCCACCGGAGGTGGAATAGCCCAGCACAAAGTACAAAAATCAGGCTGGAGCCAGTCAATCCACTCCAGCCCACCCTTTTGTCTGGGACGCAGCCCAAGTTGGTCTCCAGGCCAGCCCAAATTTGACTGAGCAAGGAACCGGGCAATTGGGCTGGCGCGTGCCTTTCAAGCGGTTTTTATGGCGAGTAGCCGACATACGTTCAGAGGTTGGGCCCGCCTAGCAGGCGCACTCACACCCCACCCCCGGGTGGGCGATGTGGCGAAATGTATGCTATTGGATTTCCAACGGCTAGTTTTTGTAGACCGTTGGATTTCCAACGATAAAAAATAATAAATTTGACTTTTAAAATGTACCGTTCGATCACAGATCAACGGTTCACGTTTTTTCCCCAAAAAAATTAAAAATTTCACTTTTAAAAAATACAAATTTTTTTTAATAAACTTAGATATTATTATTATTATTATTTTATTTTTTATAAATTCAGAAAATAAAAATAAAAATATTATTTTATAATAAAAAATAATAATATTTGAATAAAATGGACTAGATTATTTTTTGTTAGGGGTGAAGATGCTTTGGTCTATTACTGTTCACTGGGGTATATTACTGTTCACTTGAGTGGATAAATGTGTTGGGTGCTGGCACAAAATCCTTAGGGTGGACTTGCTCTGAAGTAATTGCAAATGAGAACTTAGCTCCTGTACATTTTGAATGTCATAAGCTTTTAGGGAATGAGACATTTTTTCAAGTACTCATTCAAGCAATACTCTACATGTTATAATATAAGTGAAAAAATGATATATTTTTTCGTATCTTTTTACTGATTTTATGACATGTAAAATACCCGTTTGAAAAGCGGGCATTTTAAAAATTACTCCCATTTAAGGTAAAAAAGTGATTGGGATTGCTTGCTTGTGAGGTTAAGGCAAAAGTGATTTATTAAAAAGCAGACATTTTGAAAAATTATCACATGTCACCAAACGCACACATTTTGCCATGTGTGTTTGCCAACTTTCCTTTTCTTTTAAGTCGAGACGCAAAAAGATAATTGGAACGCTTGTTATTGAACTTTGGCTAGTTAAAATTTCGGTCTTTGAATTAATAATTTATGATTATTAGTCTTTGAACTTATTATAAGATGGACTAATGGTCATATATGCTAACTTCATTAGAACTTATATCTAACATAAATGGTTTAAAACAATAAAAAATGAACTAAAGTTTTAACGCAATTAACTAAAAATACCATCGCTTTATATTATAACAAGTTCAGAGATCATGACTCACAAATTTTTTATTTTTAATTCAAAATCAAACTTCTAATTGTGTCAAAGTTAAAGTATTGCTCCTATTTTCTCAGATGTTAGGGCTTGCCTTAATGTCATTGGTTCCTTGCGTTAACCATTAAAAAGCCTTTACGTGGTGTGTGTATGTGTTTCTCTCTCTTGTCTTTTTGATATTGTTATCCTAAGGAAAAGGAGAGGCAGATATTTAAGAGCGGCCTCTATTTTATTTGGACAAGGATCCTCTACATATCCTTTTTGTATGGATCCAGGAATTAATTAATCATGTCCGTTCATCGTAGAACGTGTAATTAGTTTTTATTAGATACTATTTATATTCAATTTTAAATTAAAATTTTAAAATAATTTCTAATCACACGATGTATAATGAACGAACATAATTAATTGATCTTCTAAATCTTCACAAGAAAAATCCGGAGAGGATTCTATTCCTATTCTTTTTGTTTGAGAAGACCGACCTCTTTGTTTTAAAAGATCTTTCCTTCCCTGTATATAATAATATCTGTGACTATTGAGTGCTTTGGATCTATCAACGAGCGCTGTGCGGAGTGTGGACTTGCATCTGGAATTTTGCTCGATTGAATTTGCAACTTGAACCCCGATCCTTTCCAGATCTAAAAAAATTGAGCCTAAGAATCAAATGATTCAGATTGTTAAAATTTGATCAAACAATTACATACAAACAGGAAGTTTCTTTCGAAGTTATAATAATTGTAACCGTTGAATTAAATTTCAACGATCTGGATTATTTGATCCTGAAGCTCAAATTTTTTAGATCTAAAGAGGATCTGGGTTCTTGCAACTTCACGATTTGGGGTTTTGATGACTTGTCGAGTGATCACCAAAAAAGAAAATTAAAAAATAATACTATTTACAACTTATTTTTACATTTCACATATCTTGCAAATTTTTTATCATTATTTTTTTCATTTCATTCGATTCGATAATAAAAAATTAAAAAGAATATGTAAGAAGTAAAAATAATTATGTAGATAACATTACCCAAATTTAACAAATATCAGCCATTTAATACTAGGTCTAATAGTTTCACATATAAGTGAAAATTTTTAGATTCAATTCTCACCAAATACGAATTTAAAATATATTATTACTAGCCTATTACGAGTCTTCCGAGTCCCATTCGAATCATCACCTCAACAAGCAAAAGACTTTATCAAAAAAAAAAAAAAAACAAAAACAAGCAAAAGACAAGAAGGAGAAGAAATCGCACGTGACAATCACATCCGAGCTTTTTCGAAAACGCATCCATCGGCAGAGATAGAGCGCCATGTCACTTCCGTAGACTCGCTCTTCGATTCCACGGAACTGGTTACAAATCACTCTCTCCTCCCAGGCTCCCACCAATCACAAGTTTTCGCGGACAAAGCCTTCGTCTTGGAGCGCTCCCCCTTTATCTTTCTCTTCATCATCATACTTCACTTCACTCTTCCCCTCTCTCTCTCTCTCTAGTTTCTGATCGTATATTGATTCTCTCTCTCTCTCTCTTTAGACTGGGAGCTTGGAATCATTTTCCAGAGGTGAGCTCCTGCAATTCAACATTTTCAAGTTCGATTTTTGCAAACATATCGATCATTTATTCGTCGAATTTTACTTGCATTTACTGTTCTTAGATCACAGATGTTTCAGAACTAAGACCGAGTGGGAATGTTAGCAGTGTTGTAGTTTTGAGCTTAATTTTCCCACGTTTTTCTGTTTGTTTTCGGGGAAAATTTTGTAAGAAGGAAGAAAATATATGCAGCTCTTGAAATTTTGAGTTCCTTTTGCTTCGCGAAAGTGAAAAGTTATAAGCTTTGTTGAGAGTGATAGGTGTAAGAGGGGGTAAAGTTATTTTCTCTTTCTTTACATTTTCCTCAGCTTTCTCGGCAAGCAAACACATAATTAGTAAAAATTACATCTTATTTATGTACGTGTGTAAGAAGATTTTGCCTAATTTGGTGATAAATGCAAACACAAAATTAGTAAAAATTTCATCTTTATATATGTATGTGTGTAGGAAGATTTTGCCTAATTTGGTTGATAAATGTATGAATGCTTAACCTCTGCTTCTGATAGATGCTTTAACTGTGTTTCGTTTCGTCGATTTCTTCAGGTTTGAGGAGGGTATCAACGAATATGAGCAATTCCGTAGGCCATAACTTGCTCAACCAGAGCCTGCTTCAAAGAAAGGTAAATTCTTCCGGTATTCCTGCCAACACATTGTTTCAAGCTAAGAGCGTCCACCAAGTGACGGCACAGGCGCGAAAATCATCGATATCCAAGAAGTTTTGTGGGAACACTTTGAACGTTCAGAAACCAAAGTTAGCCATGGGGTCACGCCGCCCCGTTGCAGCTGTTCCTCGTGCCGTATTAACCACTAATCCGCCTTCGGATGTAAGGAAGTTTATATTCTTTTAGTTTTGAATTATGAAATTTGAGTTAATTTTCAATAATTTATTGAATTATTGGAAAACCTAGTAGAAAATTGCTTGATAATGCTAGGGGTAGGGAGGTGGTGTGATGGAGATTTGCTAAGATTTGGAATTAAGTTTAGATTTGACTGATTACTTCAAATTTGTCTGGGTTGTTGGCTTGGACATGTACTAATGTTAGATAAATTTTTCCTTGTAGCAGCAGCTTGCCGGGAAATTCAATCTCGATGGGAATATTGAATTGCAGGTACATGTAGTGTTAGTGTTAGGTACTTAGAGTTTTAGACCAATGTAATATATTTGGATAATGTTTTGTTCAGTTTAGATCAGCTAAGATATGCATGGGGAACAATACTAACAGAAACCATACCTAATGGACAGGTTTATGTGAATGCTTCCACTCCGGGATCTGCCACTCAAGTAAATTTTCTTGTAGCATACAGCGGTGACTCTTTGACTCTTCACTGGGGTGGGGTACAAGATAGGAAAGAGTAAGTTTGCCTGTAATTGCTTGTTGAGTCTGATCCTCAAGATTTCTACCCTAAAATCTGAGATGTCTTCTTTCTTATTGTCGTTTTGCTATTTTCAGAAAGTGGGTGCTTCCGTCTCGTCACCCAGATGGAACCAAAGTATATAAGAACAGAGCTCTTAGAACACCTTTTGTGAGTGTAAGGTTTTTAAAGCACAGCATATATGCCTCACCAAGTATCTCTCATTTGGTTATAATATTGTGCTAATTGAAGATTTATTTGTCGATCAACTTGTTTTTCTCTAGTCTGGCTCCAGTTCCTCGCTTCAAATTGAGATTGATGATCCTACAATACAAGCAATCGAGTTTCTTTTAGTTGATGAAAGCCAGAACAGATGGTAAGATTACATTGGTTCTGTTTTTTCTTGGACTTTGATCTAAGCGGGCAAAATTAGTTTTATTTTTTCCTGTAATTTTCTTTGGTAGGTTTAAGAACAATGGTGGTAACTTTCATGTTAAATTACCTGCGAAAGAGAAGCTGATATCCAATGCTACAGTTCCTGAAGAGCTTGTACAAATTCAAGCATATTTGAGGTGGGAAAGAAAGGGTAAACAGATGTATACACCAGAGCAAGAAAAGGCACGTGAATTTTTCTCTCTAATTTTATAAACACTCATAATATCATTGTTACTGCATCTCCAACTACATTCGTTATTTCCTTTTTGCACGGGGAGAAAAAAACACCAGGGCAAGAGAAGGCATGTAAACAGTGACTAGCTTTCTTGTAGAACGTTTGACAAGGGAAACTTGTTGGTTTGATTTAAAGACTTTCTATGCTACTTTTGTTTGCCTTTAATAAACATTTAGTGTGTATAGGTGGAGTACGAAGCAGCCCGATCTGAGTTATTGGAGGAAGTAGCTAGGGGTACTTCCATACAAGATCTCCATGCAAGGTTGACTAAGAAAGATGATGATGGTAAAATTGAAGAGCCATCTCGTTCTGATACAAAGACTGCAAAGAAAGATGAGAGAAAACAGGTTTTTAGAACCAAGGGAATTCAACGCAAGAGGAGGGACTTAATGCAGATTATCAACAAACATGCTTCTAAACCTGTTTACGAGGGTAAAATTGTAGATGAAGAACATCCAGCCAAACCAAAACCCTTGACAGCAGTTGAGCTTTTCGCCAAGGAAAAGGAAGAACAGGATGGAGGTTCTGTTCTGAGGAAAAACATTTTCAAGCTCAATGATAAGGAACTTCTGGTGAGACAATTATGTGATTGGTTCTTGATTCTTCTGTTTTTCTAGGGACTAAGCTAATTTTAGAATCCTGAAATATTTATAAGATACTCGTAACCAATCCTGCTGGGAAGACAAAGGTTCATCTGACAACAGATTTCAAAGAGCCACTTACCCTTCACTGGGCTTTATCTGCAAGCAAGGCTGGAGAGTGGTTGGTAATATTTTTGAATTCTTTTAATTGAATAAATGGTATTCATATGTTTGCTTTCTTTGATTCGTCTCTCGGTTTTGCAAACTTCCATGCATTGCTTGTTAATCACAGAGCATGAAAGAGTAAAGTAAGCTACATTGGCATTTTCAGGAACCACCTGCAAACACACTTCCCCAGGGTTCAGTTGCTCTTAATGGGGTTATTGAAACACAATTTAGACCAGGTTCCGCTGACTCTACTTATGAGGTATGCCACAAGAAAACATGGATTGGTCCGTGTGCCTGGGAACTTTATACTAGCTCATATATCCCAGATCTGTAGACAATTGTCTTGATCCTCACAGTAATTTTACAGGTTCAATCTTTAGAAATAGAAGTTGAAGCAGATAGTTTTAAAGGAATGCCATTTGTCCTTAATGCTTCTGGGACATGGATGAAGAATCAAGGCTCCAATTTCTATGTTGACTTTGGCGTTGAACGCAAGAAAGCTCAGAAGGTTGCTCCTTGTTTTTGGTCATAATCTGTTTTTCTGTGACTACCTATTCTAGATTCTCCTCAAGGTTCCATTGTCTTGACAACTTTAATCACTGAACTTTTCCCATTCAAGGATACTGGTGATGGCAAAGGTACTGCAAAGGCGTTGTTGGATAAAATAGCAGGCCAGGAGAGTGAGGCACAGAAATCTTTTATGCATCGGTCAGTAATCTCTTAGGAATTAGATGAATTATATTTCCATTGACTTGGTTATCTTTTATTCCATCTTATGCCGTTCTGCTGTATCTGTCCCAATATATTATTAGATATTGTGTAAATGCATGCTCTAGTTACTATAAAGGAGAAGAATACAACTTTGAAGTTATGGGTGCTTTAATTGTTAGTTTAGATATTTCAGTCATGCTGTTTGTATTCTGCGTATTAGAATCTTTTGAATCAACTTCAGAATGAATTTTCATTTGGTTTTATTTTCTAAATTTCATCTGTTTCTTTTATCAGATTTAACATTGCAGCAGACTTGGTCAATCAAGCAAAGGATGCTGGCGAATTAGGTCTTGCGGGTATTTTGGTGTGGATGAGGTTTATGGCCACAAGGCAGCTCATTTGGAATAAAAATTACAATGTGAAACCACGGTACAATTCTTTTGATCTCTAGTGTATGATTTTAATACTTTTTTTTTGGGCTGCATGGACATGGAGATATGGGGATATCATTTTGAATGGCTTCCGTGTATTATATTTTGTACAAGGACCAACTCTTTTTTCCATATTTCTGTTTCTTTGCACATATCACTTCTCCTAAAACGTTAAGCCAATCAATTATTCGTGAAATGGTGTCTTTCTAAATGTTCTGTAACCATCTGTGGTCTTTCCTCTGAACCCAACAGTATTTTTATGTTCCTCGTGGTGCAGTGAGATTAGTAAAGCTCAGAACAGGCTCACAGACTTGCTTCAGAATGTTTATGCAAATTATCCTCAGTATCGAGAACTTCTACGGATGATATTGTCTACTGTTGGCCGTGGAGGAGAAGGGGATGTGGGACAGCGAATTCGAGATGAGATCCTTGTCGTCCAGGTAGAAGCTATTATGTTTACTTTCCTTATGTGGCCTAATATTCACACTTCCCTCATGTCTGGACAAGTTTCTGATGTTATTTAATTTATTGGATGATGTCAGAGAAACAATGATTGCAATGGCTCATTTATGGAGGAATGGCATCAAAAGTTGCATAATAACACGAGTCCAGATGATGTTGTTATTTGTCAGGTATAGGAGCCAGAGCTTGTTATGGGGGTCTGTTCAGTGTTTTTTTATTTGAAAATTTATTATTAAGTTTTTTTTTTTGCTCCAGGCATTAATGGATTACATAAAAAATGACTTTGATATTGGTGTTTACTGGAAAACTTTGAATGAGAATGGAATCACAAAAGAACGTCTTCTAAGCTACGATCGTGCAATCCATAATGAACCAAAATTCAGGAGAGATCAGAAAGAGGGTCTTCTGCGGGATCTGGGGCATTACATGAGAACTTTGAAGGTTGGATTCCTAAACCTTTTAGGTTTCAGTTTTGTGTTTGACTAAGTTTTTTGGATAATAAACGTCTGCATGGCATCGATTGGACATGATTTATGGCATCCATCAGGAATTTTGTCGCAATGTGCATGGTATGATGCTAGACCTATTCTTTCAGTTGTTTCTGCATCTGAAATAGATGATGGATGTGACCAGGTTCATGAACTATTTTATAACATTGATGAGGCTCGTCTGTTGCTGTGTTGCGAGAAATGCATACCATAGGAGGAATGTCATGATACATATTTCTCCCATATATTATGATGATAAGAGATTTTGTGCAATTTTCTTTTTGATTATGCAGACTTCTTTAGACTTCTATCGCTTGCCATGCTGTATGCTGTAGCTTTCTTGTCTGTGAATTTTGACCAATCAATATTTACATGCAGGCTGTTCATTCAGGTGCAGATCTTGAGTCTGCCATTCAAAATTGTATGGGCTACAAAGATGAGGTAATATCAATAACTAGTTGGAGTAACTCAAAATAATGCATTGTTACTTGTTAGCAATGATGGAGCGTTTTATTCTCTCCAGGGTCAAGGATTCATGGTTGGAGTAAAAATAAATCCTATATCTGGCTTGCCATCAGAAGTTCCAGTAATTTTCGCAACCCCCATTTCAAATTCTTATGATGGTTGAATTGAATCAAATAACTAATAAGTTGCATGTTGACATTTATTTGAATCAGGATCTCCTGCGATTTGTACTAGAACATGTTGAAGACAGGAATGTGGAAGTCCTTGTTGAGGTTTGTGAAAATTTTATATTGGCAATTATTTTTCCGCCTTTCTGGTACGCTCTCTCTGATTTTCAATTTTCCTTTAATTTTAATTCAGGGTTTGCTTGAGGCGCGCCAGGGGCTTAGGACATTGCTCTCTAAGCCTCATGATCGTCTGAGGGATCTTTTATTTTTGGACATTGCCCTTGATTCTACTGTTAGGACCGCTATTGAGAGGGGATATGAAGAACTGAATAATGCTGGGCCAGAGGTATATTTACTCTCAGTAGTTATCTACATGTCTGAGAATTAATCTCGTCCTTTTCTGTGTTTTCTTCACCAATATTGCAGCAATTTTGAGTCTTAAGATGACCGGTTTTAATCACACACTCCAAAGTTTATTTTCTTGATCAACTGATTTATGCATTATGCAGAAAATTATGTACTTCATCTCTTTGGTTCTGGAAAACCTGGCACTGTCATCAGATGATAACGAGGATCTCATTTACTGTTTGAAGGTAAATATCTAGTCATAAATTTAATAAATCTTTTTGCGTATTCTTTTTATTTTCATTCATAAGAATTCAAGTCAATTTGAATGTTGAGACTCGGATAAAAATTGGGACTTCTCCCTTTTTGTTTACATTTCCAAGATGCTGGCTTAATATTTGAGTTCTTTCATTTTTTTATGAAGGGATGGGATCAGGCTCAAAACATGTTAAAAAGTAACAGTAATGACTGGGCATTATATTCAAAATCAATCCTAGACAGAACCCGCCTTGCGCTTGCATACAAGGCAGAATCATATCTCAGTATTTTACAGCCGTCAGCAGAATACCTTGGAGCACAGCTTGGAGTGGACCAATGGGCTGTATGTATAATCTGTTACATATTTTGTACCACATATATAGCTTCCATTTCTGTGCTCATAATAATTTCTTGCAGTTGAACATATTTACCGAAGAAATAATCCGTGCTGGATCAGCCGCCTCTTTATCCTCACTCCTTAATCGGCTTGATCCGGTTCTTCGAAAGACTGCTCATATGGGAAGGTATATTGTGCTGCCATTGTTTAGTCAATCATATCATGTTTAATCTCAAATACTTAGAAAGATTCTAATGATAATAGAATGAAATAAATGCACTCTGATGTGCTATAAAACTAAGAAGGTTTAACATCTACATTGTCAAAAATCTTCACTTAAGTGCTGTGATAAATTTTCTGATGTTACTTCGGTTATCGTGGACAGTTGGCAGGTTATCAGCCCAATTGAAGTGGTTGGATATGTGGTCTATGTGGATGAATTACTCACTGTTCAGAATAAAGTTTACAGCAAGCCCACAATTTTGGTGGCAAAAACTGTAAAGGGTGAGGAAGAAATTCCAGATGGTACTGTTGCAGTGCTGACACCTGATATGCCAGACGTCCTATCTCATGTTTCTGTCCGAGCAAGAAATAGCAAGGTAATAATCGCTCATCAATCGTAATTTTGCTTCCTGTATAATTGACCCTTTTGGTGAAATAACCAACTTATTGTTTGCAGGTATGTTTTGCGACATGCTTTGACCCCAATATTCTGGCCGACCTCAAAGCTAGTGAAGGGAAGTTATTACGTCTAAAGCCAACACCTGCTGATATAGTTTATAGGTACCTTTTTTCCTGAAACTTGGTCTTGAAAAATGTTAATGTGCTATCTCCTGTTGTGCTGATAAACTGGTTTCCGTCCACTCAAAAATCCACTGCGTTGTAATTTCCATTGTTGAAAGCCTTGCCTCTCAAATGCAGTTGGATGAACAAAAAAAACAAAATACAATGTTTCAATTTTTTTCATGTATATTTTCAGTGAGGTCAATGAGGGTGAGCTAGATGCGAGTTCAACTGATTCAAGAGAAGACACTCCATCTCTAACATTGGTCAAGAAAGAATTTACTGGTAGATATGCCATATCATCTGATGAGTTCACAAGTGAAATGGTAAGCTCAAAACGTTTTTCAACTTACAGCTAGGGAGTTATTTTCTTTTCCTTTTTTTTTTTCTTTTTTCTATTTCACAATTGACGGGGTTGGGAAAAATGTCTTCACATATTAATAAAAGAATCCTTAATACTATGCAATTTTCCTGATTCTTTATTTTTTTGTATACTTCTGTGGGGATTGCAGGTTGGAGCTAAATCACGTAATATTGCTTATGTAAATGGAAAACTTCCGTCTTGGGTTGGAATTCCTACATCAGTTGCCCTACCATTTGGATCATTCGAAAAGGTTCTTTCAGAAGATTCGAATAAGGTTTTCCTCACCTCAAAACTACTGTAATCACATCACACACACACACACACATATGTGTAGATATTATTTATGCAGCTGTGATGCTCTACTATCCTTCAACTAGAACTGTCTGAAGTTTCATAATAACTTAATTTCCGTCTCTCATGTCTGTTTTAATTTATAGGCTGTGGCTGAAAAGTTGGAAACTCTAAAGAAAAAGTTAAGGGACGGAAATTTTGATTCACTCAAGGAGATTCGGGAAACAGTTTTACAGCTGGCAGCACCACCCCAGTTGGTATGTATTTTCTACTAGCGGGTTTCCAAGGTTTTTTTTTTGTCAAAATTGATACAGATAAGTTTGCAAAGCATGCATTTTCCATTTCATAGTGTACAATACATAAACTCCTCAGGGCTATGTTCAAATCTGTGGCATTCCATCACTTGTTTTTCCATCATAAATTATTAAAAAAGCAACACGTCGCCTTTACACTCACAAAAACTGAAGTTCAAGTGTGAATAACTTTGCTACTCAAACATTAGGTTCTTTTCTTCTCTTGATATACCATAAAAACCAGTAACGCTTCCTTTAGGGGAGAAAAATTTATGGCGCCTGCAGGCAGAATAATATAGTTTAAGTGAACGATACTAGCTTATGTGGGGAGTTAATTTCAGGTGCAAGAGCTGAAGACTACGATGAAAAGTTCAGGAATGCCTTGGCCTGGTGATGAAGGTGAACAACGGTGGGAACAAGCATGGATGGCTATAAAAAAGGTAAGATTGCTTTGCTGCATAGGCCCACATAAATTCTTTTAGTTAAATCAATCCAGTGGTTCTTAAATCTTATAGAGCTAAGAATTTAACCAGTGTTAATAATAGTGTTGGGGTAATCGTACCCTTAGGTAATACATATGGGCCAGCCACCATTGTGAATTGATTCTCTTCGGTTCTCAAGTTCTCTTTTCTTATCGCAAACATAACTTGATATCCGAGTTGAGTGTTAAGTTAATGCTGGATTGCTGATATTGTTTAATTTGAATTTTTGCTGATAAATGGGGCATGCTCATCTGTTACAATTCAGGTCTGGGCTTCAAAGTGGAACGAGAGAGCATACTTCAGCACGAGAAAAGTGAAACTAGATCACGAGTATCTCTGCATGGCTGTCCTTGTTCAGGAAATCATAAATGCTGACTATGCATTCGTTATTCATACAACTAACCCATCTTCAGGAGACTCATCAGAGATATATGCTGAGGTATAGGGTAGTTTTTAGGTAAGATATTTTCGACTAATATCAGAGAGACTGATCTGAGTCGTTTTCTGTGATAGGTTGTTAAGGGACTTGGAGAGACTCTAGTTGGAGCTTATCCTGGACGTGCTCTAAGTTTTATTAGCAAAAAGAATGATCTGGACTCTCCTCAGGTAATACATTTTTCTCCATCTCTCACCAAGAATTACATAAAATTCCATGGAGGACAATGAATTGTGTTGATAATTTCCACATGGATTATGTAATCTCAAGAGTAATATATAACCGTAAAACTTTCCGTACTGCAGAATAATGACTTGGTTATAGGCTTTAGCTCTACTAATCCTGTCACAACCATGAAACTAGTGAATACGTATCTTTTCTTTGGACCTGCCATTATTTGCACTCACGAGTGTGTCGATATTTTTCAGGTGTTGGGTTACCCTAGCAAACCCATCGGCCTCTTTATAAGACGATCCATAATCTTTCGATCTGATTCCAATGGTGAAGATCTCGAAGGTTATGCTGGTGCAGGCCTGTATGACAGGTAGAGTCCCTAACATCTCTCCCGGGCAATCATTACTTACAGCCAGATTCATAGTCAAGTTTTATGTTAGCATAACATATGCACTTAAAAGCACATAAACTTCAATGCATTTATTTTTATGATTATTTAATGACAGTGTCCCTATGGACGAGGAAGAGAAAGTCTTGGTCGACTACTCATCTGACCCGCTTATGGTTGACGGAAACTTTCGCAAGACAATCCTCTCTAGCATTGCTCGTGCAGGAAGTGCAATCGGGGAACTGTATGGATCTCCACAAGACATTGAAGGCGTGATCAGGGACGGTAAACTCTATGTTGTCCAGACAAGACCCCAAATGTGATTTATTTCTTTTATATTTGTGTGTTAGTCATTGTTAATGAGAATAAATAATGAAACAAATTTACATGAGGGGTCATTTGTATCGTCTGAGGGAGGCCTGTTTACAAGACGCAATAAAAAGGGTGACCCAAGCTAACAAGGCTCCCGGCTTTGAGAGGGTCGGGAAGGAACGTCTATCGTACTCTGCCTTACCCTTGTTTTGCAAAGATGTTGTTTCTACCCTGTCTACAAGAAGCAATATATTCAGTAATTTTGTAAAATACTCCATTGACTGCATCAATATATAATTATAGTGGCATATTTTGTATTTACACGAAAGATGTCCATTTTATTCTACATATCAGACATCCCTTGCTGATATCTGCGAGAAATTATATTACACAATAGACACATCAAGATTAAGAGGCCAAATTTAAATAACAGGTCCCTGAAGTTTACTCGGTGTTTCACTTTCGTTCTTGTAGTTTTGTTTGTTTTCACTTTAATCCAATCCGTCAGCTAAGTAAACTTTCTTCTCATTTGAAGAACCCCCAACTTGAAAGGAGTTTTGCTTTATTTGACGGGTTGGACAAAAGAACTATAAGGAAGAAAGTGAAACTCTTAGTAAAACTCGGGGACTAATCATACAATTTAGCCATGTTATTATCAATATGCAGATGTCTCAGCAATCAGCAGTGATTCCTGAAAGATCCATCCACACTTCGTTTAGGCGCCCAGAAAGGTGATACGAAGCATTGTACTGAGCAATGGCATAAGGACTCTCAGCTTCCAGAATCGCTGGCTTTCCAATTAAGTGCTTATTTAGGCTGTTCACAAGAGTTTCAAATTCTTTGGAAAAACGGTCATCTTTGGCAAACCCTGGAAACTTTCTGACTGCTATGCAATGGCTTCTCCAATTATCCAACTGCAAATTCAGTTCGACCAAGGGCTGTGGAGGTGTTCTTTCATATTTGGCAGGCAGATACAACTTCACGTAGTATTCTGCCGGCCCGTGCACTGACGGCACAATGCTTGTTAAGACAGGAGCCGTGATGCTAATTTCTGAAGAGTTGAGGTTAGCACCATGGATGTATTGATACAGCCTGACCAAAAAAAAAAAAAAAAATTTCAATATCAATGAGAATCGCCAAATTAGGAAAAAGGTAAAGATTAGCCATCTGCGGTCTAAACTGAGTATTTGATTACATTTTTTTTGCGTATTAGGCTACAGAAGGAGTGTTAATATCACTAGCGAAGAAGAAGAAGAAAAACATTTAGTGCTGGTGAACCTGTGAAATCCGTCTTTGGTGGCTTTTTCGAAAGAGGTTGTGTCTTGGACGAGAGCAGACATCCATGAGGATTCTTTGTAGAGTCTGAGCTCGAACTCCGATTCAGAGTGCACCACCCTGTAGGGAGGCGATTCGATAGCATGACCGGACAGTACAAGTTTGCTGCTACAAAGGTAACATATTACTATAACCAAGTTCAACATTGGCTTTTCCATTTGATCATCGATGTTTTGTGCTGTGGAGGGCCCCTGGCTTTATAAAAGCAAAGCAGGACAGGTTTCATGCTGTGATTAGTAATCTGAATCATGAGGTTTTCATACTAATACGACAGATTAAAGGACTGTGCGTGAGTAAGCATAGTTAATTAGTGGCTCCAGTTCCACCATTTTCTGTTGTGTTCCCCACTTCTAAAACCTGAACAAAAACCACAGTGCTGTGTTCCATTTCTGTGTACTGCATAGAATAGCTCGGTCGCCAAGAAAACAAATAGGTAGAGATTTTCACACTCCTGTTTTTTCGTTACGTATTCTTCTATTTTGTGATAGATTCTTATTTAATTAAATCGATGTAATCCCTAGAAAAATTGAGAAATGCGAGGGCAAATAAAATTTGAGAGATGATTTACACACGCTCATTTTCGTTATGTGCATATTTTATTAAACTATGTTTACTGATGTCTTTCGCAAGTGGGAAAATATACGACAGAATAGTGATCAGCAATAATTAAACTCTGTTAAATTATAACCCACTTAGGTTATGTGCTATATCCTCCAAGTCAAAGATTTTATTCCATATAGCATTTCATCATGTTCATTAGCTTATCCTGCTTAGTGGGAATCTTTCTTTTGTAATAGCTTATTAATATTTAATATGCATTTTAATTACATTTCAAGTTGTTTAAGCATACCCTTGCACTCACTACAGAGTACTCATGGTTTCTCCTCTCTATTACATGTCACCAAAAAACCTTACCTGTCACCATACTATATCTAAATAGTTCATAACCTTTTTCGCGTGATTGCTAACGTCATGCGAGAAGAGAGCTAGAAAGAACGAAGCTAGTATACAACAAACACGTGAGGAGTGAGAAATAAACATAAAAAGTATACAACATTAACAAGTAAACAAGCCCGACCCAAAGTCCAAGTCACTTTGGGCTTGGATAGTGTTTTTCAAGTTGAGTTGGGCTAAAATTTGAGTCCAATCAGTTTCAACTTTTGCCACACCCACTGACCCATATATTGTTTCCCTGGGCCAATTCAACGGAGAAAGAAAGGTCCAATTCTGTAAAACAGAAGTCCAAATTCTCTCGAGTTTGTCTTGCTAAAGTGATGACATAGGAAAAGGAATGCTCCAAATCTCTTCTGCACTACGTGCTTCTGTTCATAGCTTGAAACCCCATGTTTGCAGCTACATCATGATCAAACAACATGTGCAGTGAATCAAACATCATCATCGTCGTGCTCTTTCTGCAGCAAGCAATTCGAAGAGACTCTCGTTAAGATTATGTACTCCGTTCGAGCAACATAATGATGATACACATCACATGATGTATAAGAGAGATATATGGCCCCCGTCATATGATGGCCAAAGCATGCCATACACCCAAAAAAAAAAAGAAAAAAAAAGAGGAGTTGGTAGAGAAACCTTCATGTTCCTCAATGGCTGTATTTGTTGGATTTGGTAATTAAGCTTTAATTTTAAGATTAATTAAACTTGTACCCTCGGTGTTTATCTTGGAAAGCTGGGCATACTTGTTAGACAAAATCATTGCTCAGCATAACCGTTCCACGCTTCAAGCTTTATAAATCATCTTTTTCCCACTTTCAAGAGCCTTTTTGTAATTAAAATACTATGCACATCCATAGAGGTAAGAGTATGAATATTGTACATTCTACTGAATTGACCCATCATATGTATACACTACATCTTCCCAGATAGTTAAATATATAAAAAGAAAAAAAAATTATTTACGCAAACTAATTTTTTTTATTCTGCACATTTTTCTTTATTTTTGTCCTTTAATTCTCGAGAGATGCCCTCTCCTAAAGTCCTCATTTTGAGGACCTGTGAGGTCATTTTTTTGGATCAGTCGTCAGAATAATCTTATGGTAGATTAAACTATAAATTTAAATAATTCTTGTTACATGGAAATAAAACTCTAATTGATAAAACAAACAAAAATAAAATAAAATAAGAAGAGAGAAGAAGTTTCAAGTATGCTCATCGAAATGTCTAAACCCAACAAATCCAATTGCACAAAACTCTAATAACTTTACATATCAAATTTCATCCAGATTTTAATAATATTCAAGCCTAGTTAATTACAAAGCACCAAAAAAATTGAGATTGTGTGGTTTGAAAAATTGGGATCCCTTCTTCTTGAACATGTGAATTTTTTTTCATATGAAATTTTCCGACGACGATGAAAATTTGAAACATATCCCTCCCTTTTTTCATATGCAAAAAAGGAAAAAACAAAAAACTCAGGAGGAGAGAATAGAAGTGAACGATTGAGAGACAAAGATGGAGAGAGGAAGGGGATGTGGAGGAGCTAGACAGTAGGGGAAGAAGACGGAAGATTTCACGCGGAATTTTTTTTAATTTAATCACTTCGCAGAATAATTGTGTTTCGGTGTAACATGAATTATTTAAGTTTATAACTTAATCTACCATAAGATTAATTTGAGAGTTCATATGAAAAAGGACCTCACAAGTCCTCAAAATGAAGACCTTAGAAGAGTATTTTTGTTAATTCTCTTTTAATTCTTTCAACTTAGAAACTAAAATTAAATAAGAGTATCTAATAAAAATAAAAGAGATGTCCGAAAATTACGTTTCATAAAAAAAGAGCGGTCGACACATATGAACACTTTAGAAAGAATTGGTGTCCGATGGTTCTAATTCTTCATTCTTAATTATACGAACCACCCACCATTCTTTATCATGACTCTATCCTCTCTTTTTATCTTCAAGGGATGTCTCAATGCAATTTCACTTGACAAGTATTCCCTTTTTAACTAAAATGGTCACGTTTGGCTAGAAGCATCCAGAGAATATATGCAGTGAACAATTTTCTTGTAATACAAGATAGCATGGTCGTACGTATATTATTGGTTGGTTCCCAGGAAAATGGAAGAAAAACAAACGAAATGCTAGATTCTACAAGGGTGTGCTATCCACACACTCCATTTTACTTTTCACACACTCCTTGATAATTTCTGTCCGTTGATCTTCTTCAATTCATCCGATCCGACGGCTGAAAATTAAAAAGGTGTGTGAGAAGTAAAATGGGGTGTGTGGATATCACACCCCTTCTACAATTATCATTTAGTTTTATATGAAAGTATAATTAAATGCTTCACATATTCATAATGATCAAGTAAAGCATCATTACATAAAGTTTTTGATCGAGGTGAAGCAGTTGTATGAGCTCGTTTGGAAATGCTTTTAAAATGACTGAAAGTGTTTTTGGTGAAACTAATTTTCGGTTCTAAAAGCAGTTTAAGTGTTTTTTGGAAGAAGTACTAGATATGTATTTCTTGCAAGAAATACTTACAAAGTTTTTTCACAATCCACTTGGATTTTTACTAAGAATTGATTTAAAAACTATTTTCACAAAAAGTAATTTCAGTTATTTTAAAATCACCTTCCAATATACATATATTTTCCGCCTAACCCTAAATTCAATGAACAAGCTCTTTTTCCAAGTGGGATCGGAAGCTTTTAGACTTTGAATTCAAGCCCCATTCGATTCAGAAGATTGACCAAATAAGTTAAGGAATTACAACTAGGTGATCATCATGGCATGACCAAACTTGAAACTTCATGCATGCCTTCGATTTGATTACATGCAGGGCCACTACTTCCCGCAAAATGTGGCAACGAAACTCCCAATTCTCTTTCAGATTTCTAAGCCGATCATCTTGTTAAAGCTTTCTAGGAGGAATCGAGACGCAAAAAGCTCACCTTTGGTCGCTTGTGGGGTTCTTATTCCATGACAAGAAGCTGCTCATAGTAGTCATGTTGTCTCTAATTAAACACTTTTTATTCCAAATGTTTTAGATGGCTATCAAGGCGAGTGAGTCTTTGGTCAATTCCATCACCTTTTTATCAGGAATTTCGTTACTTTAACACTAGCAAGATTGGAAAATGTAGAATAAAACATAAAAAAAAAACTCAGGTGTACAAGTGAACATTGCTAATCAATATTAACTTAGGGAAATGTTATTGATACTCCAAAAATCTAATTCTACACTCCTTACAAGTGTATTTCTTTTCCAAATATAGAAAGTTTGGAGTGTAAAATGAGATTTTTGGAGTGCCAATAACAATTCTCTTAACTTAAACTATATATAAACTCTTTCCACATTTTCTTCTGGTGATAATGAATTTTAATCTAAAGAATTTGAGCAAACATGTCACGTTACCAAAATGGTAACTAATGTAAATACACACTAAATAGGAAAAGGGTAAAAAATGGTAACTTTGAAGTGACATTACACATGTCATGCAGCTCTTCTAGAGTCAATGCAAGAATGCAGCAGAAGTGAGAAATGTCAAAAAGGTGAACTTTGGCTCCCATTCTGAGATGTCAAATAATATAATGCACACATAGTGGCCCTTCTCTGATTAGCAAAAACATTCCTTTTCCTTTTTCCAGATGCCTCACACCGCCCGTATCATTGCTCCAATATAGAGACACCATCATTATATCTAGGTATATAAAAATTCATTTTTTTTAAGTTCTATAAATAATAGATAGTTTAGATTGTTAAAATACATTACAAAATGATTTCCATAAATATGTGAAAAATATTCATCATCACAGATCCGGCCAATATATATATATATAATATAGTTACTAGGGCCCTCTAAAAATATGCCGGTACGTAGTGTAAGATTATCGAGTGTCCATACAGTGGAAACATTCCTCAAATTAGTTTTGTTTATTATGTTTAAATATTTATCATAGAAGTTGAGCTTTTCTTCTCCGAGGCTGATGAAATGGGAAACGTACTGAATTTTATTTCATGATACGATAGCATCACATGGCTTCATCACACAGAATAATTCTTCACTCCTCGCAGAATGAGCTGGGATTATATATAATCAGGATTAATTTGTCTTAAAAATCTGTTTTCGATAATGATAATTTCCAGCAATTAAGAGGATCCAAATTCTTAATTATTTCCATGCAAACATCATCGTGATGCAGGCACGTATAATATGCTCACTGGAATATACGGTCGTTTTTGCTAATAATCAACTAAAATTTCTGATACTCTGTTGAGTCTGTCCTACTCGGATATAATTTTATTTGTTCACCTGAATTCTTCTACGCCAGTAATAAGAAACAGTATATAACGCACACGCATGGCTTATATCATCACTCGATAACTTGGCTTTTTTTGTTTGTTTGTTTAACATAAATACACAAGGTGGAAGTACATTGGGATCAAGGTGGTTTTGGAGGCCAAGAAACACGCATGTGAAGGTTTTTGGGAGATTATTTGAATGTTTGATGTGAGTCATTTTTGTTCCCACAAAGTGCTTGATTTAATGTTTGCTAGACATATCTGAGTAAATTGCGTCGACAATAATCGACAAAAGCTCTCGATAGCACTCATCATATTGTCGATTTTTGTTGACATGCAACATGGTTTAATTGACAACAAAAAGCCTACAAGTGTTCGATGTATTTCCTAAGCGAATAAACTGAATTTTTTTTTTGCGCGTTTCACGCTCTATTTCTATTTAAAAACTTTAGACCTTTAACATTGAGACTCTAAGTTCGAATCCTATATCCGCCATTGCATCCAATATATAATGTGTTTCCTAATTATTAGTGTGACCTTTTTCTTTTCAACATATTGCCTTTGTTCCCCTTCAAAGGCAACTACACAATACTTTTGCAGCCTTTCAATCAGCTTTAAGCTTAAAAGAATTTTGCCATTTATAAACCTAATCTTAATTAATGAACCATATTAGGCCCCAAAACATGGGTTATCCTTAAGGAAACGCTAATAATGGTTCTTGACCTCCAAATGCTACATGTACAAGACCAAGCCATAGAGTCCACACTCCGCACCCTCTATATGAAACATTTCTTGTTGATTCTTTGTAAATTACAACCTGACATGTTTGCAAAACTAATTAAAATCAATAAACAAAAATTTATGCACACTTAAAATTGTGATTTGCCTATAATAACCAAAACTAACTCCTTACATGTCATAATAAGTCTAATTAGTTTCAAATCGATTTTTAGGTATCAAACACCCGAAATCGAAGTTTGAGTAGATCCAAATTGCAGCCGTGGTTTTAATGTTGTAGCGTTAATATTAGATACTGCGCAAAAATTTGATTGAGATAGAGGTGTTTGGTTTGACTAATTAAAGATATCTTAATTGCTTGTGCCAACTTATCATCTGTAGCTAGGTATATCATATACGCTTTGTATTTCTAAAGTTTGGTAAGTAGGGTTTCTCATAAGAATTAGCAAAAAATAATTTGATATAAAATACAAAACAAGATAAAAGGGAATGAAGAGGAGGTGGCGGGCATCATTGCCAAAAAAAAGAGAATGGAGTTTCGGGGAAAGGTAGCCCAGCCTTGGTGCTCCCACGTACAAATTTAACCAGTCTCCTCTCATACACAATAATGTGAAAAAATACAGATTCCAGCACTGAATGCATGGTAAATGCTGATATTACAAATGCTCCTTGAGCAATGTAAAAAAATTATTAAAAAAGTCATGCCCACGACTATAATCATGAAAACTCTCATCGACAAAACAAAGAGCGACCCCAATCATATATTGAAGGCTCTTTTCGACAGAGTGAGATAACCACCACGATCGGAAACAGATAAAGAAAGAGATCGGAATAGAGAACTGCCGCAAAAACTTTTGAGACTTGCATCATATACTTGAAACAACAGTTAAGCGACTGGTTTGCATATTAACTTCAACTGTTTAAATAAGATAAAATATTGATTTAATAATTGAGCAGAAGTGAATTAGAAGGAACTACTAGAAATTAACATAAGAGTCCAATTTATTGGTGATCACGATCACTGTTGGTATTTGTGCATTTGACCAAGCCATGCATCGTGGCCTCTATCCATTATTAAAACAGCTCGAACCGAATCAAATGTCAAGACAAGTTAATTTCAATTTTAATGTACAACAAGAAAAAAATGAATTGGATCGAGGTCTTGATGACAAAATCTCAATGGCATTTGTTGATATTTTTCTCAATTGATGCATTTATATGAAGGTTTTTTTTTTAGTTAAAATGATTTTTGAAATTTACATAACTCTTTATTTTGATAATTAAGATTTAAAATCAATAGAAGTGATTCCTTAGATTGTCTACTATCAATCGTTTTGGTCATTCCATGAAAATTTTCTGTTAAATTGAAGTAATTTTGTCAAATCAATTCCTCCACTTGAACTGTTGATTTCTTCAATTTAGTAGAGATTTTTCGCAGAAGGACCAAAATGATTGACGGTGGACAATCTCAGAGACCACTTTTATCGATTTTAAATCTTATGGACCAAAGTGAGAAATTAAGACAATCTCAGTGGCCATTTTAGCTAAAAATTATTCTTATATAAATCATGTCTCCCAGGAGTTGATGGTTGATCACTACAGTAGTTTTTTTGCTCTTTTATGTCATATGTTATAGAAGTTGTAGCTTTGGATGATAAATTTGAAACAAAAATAAAACAAAAATGAAGCATTAATACTATTCATACCATGTTTTTGTACCACATTTTCATAACACCTTAGGTGGCATTTGATGTGGTCATCCACATCATTTGAATTAATTATATTTTTAAATTTAGTTCATTATTTAATAAACTAATAATTAAGAAAAACTAGTTAATTAAATTATGATTGTGGTATACGACGAGTCTTTTTCCTTCATTTCCTTGGGTTTTGCAAATTTTATAAATGATGTAGTTGTCCACATCAGATATCACCTAAGGTGGTATAGAAAAGTGGTATAAAAATATGGTATGAATAACATCACTCAAAATGAAGAGCAAGAACATGGGATGTGATCCTTCTATTTAGGGCAATAATTATCAACAACTTTTAAAGGGAACACCAATCTCTTTATCGTCTAATTAATTGAGTAAGTCAACTACAAACCCATATTTAGTCAAGTTGATTATAATAATGCATTTTCTCTTCATATTTATATCTGAATTTATTTTTTCGTCGTAGAATACCTTTGGTATTAAATGTGTATTGTTCTTCACAAAGAAATGAAATTCTTATACTATTAACATGATAATTAGTGGGATAATAGCTGATCTCTTAAGGCAATTAACCAAACAAAATATCAAGATTGAGCAACGAAACGTAATTTAACGATAATGAAATGCATGGGTGAGTGCATAATTAAGCTTGCCAACTGCCAACTCAGCATGCCCAACACAATATGACGCGTCGCATAAAACGACAGCTCCAAAAGTTGCTTTGTTCTCAGATGAAATCCAGTTAGATTAAGGGATGCTATAATTAAATACTAAATCAACATTAAGTATTCTAATATTGAAGTTTAACAAAATTTAACGATATTCATCTTCTTCTTCTTTTCCTGTTAATATCCAATTCCTTAAAAAATAAATGAAACCCAAAAAAATTCATGACCAAAATTAGAGTGTGTTGTTTTTAGTCTGTAAAGTACTGAGTTTATCATGTATCAAACTTTTACGTGATGTTACTTATTTATTTATTGTATAACACGTGTTTAACTAGTGCATTTTAACTCTATCATCTATTTGTAAATTAAGTTGCATATTAGTAAAGTTACAAGACAATGTCACAATTGCAGTAAAAAAATAATTAAAATGGTAAAATTTGGAAATTCGTAGATGATATAAACCTAGCACAGCTGACAGAAAGAACATCTAGGGAAGGGAGAAAGGGAACACACCCAAAGCAAAGAACTTTGGAAACCCAGACTCAAGTGTAATTCCCATCTCTCCCTGGGGGCAAGAAGTAAAGAACAACAGAAATCAATCCCATTTTCCCCTATAAAATTAACACAAAAGCTAAAGTTTCAGTCTTTGTATTGGAGACTGGAAACACACACTACACCATACACGGACCGAATACCCTTTGGATCCAAAAAATTTGAGCCTAAGGATCAAATGATCCGGATAGTTGAAATTTGATTAAACAACTACAAATATGAGCTTCTAAAGTTTTAATAATTGTAGTTGTTTTAAGCCCGGAAAGAATCCGGGTTCCACCATACACAACCTCTCTCTCTCTCCTCTTTTTTTTTCTATTTTATTTTCCAAATTTAAAAATTTGAGCATGATTTCATCACTACCCAGTATTTATAACTCCCCACCCACATGGCCAAAACTTTAAGAAAACACAACCCCATCTGTTTCTTTATTTGATCTGCTCGTTCCCAGAAGCTCAATTTTGTCAGAACATAAAGCCAAGCTCTGTATTTAATTAGAATTTAGAACCCCTCTGAGAGCTGTAGAGAGAAACAAAGAGGAGAGAGAGAGAGAGAGAGAGAGAGAGAGAGAGAGAGAGAAGAAGAAGAATAGAAGCAAGTTTTTCTCTTATTTTTTGGGGGTTCAAAATCCTTGGAAATGGTGAGAGAGTGAGTAGGGTTTCTTCTTACTTCTTAGAATATGGTCATCGTGTATTGGGTATTGGATTTGGTGGGAGCTGAGTTTCCATGGACAGAAAATAGCACCAATATTTTATGCTGCGAATTGCATGACCCCAGAAGAAGACAACACCAACAACACGAAGAAGAGGATTCAACAAAAGCAAAAAAACAAGAAAGTTTCTCAAGCAATATGGCTTGTAGCTACTCCAAGATTTCCCCAATCATTTCCATTCTTGTTTGCTTCCTTCTGGTTGCTTCTTCAATTTGTCCGGTGGCACAATCTTCTGATATCCACCGCGAAAGCACTGCCAATCAGACGTTGAATCCGGAAAAAGAACTGAAGAAGTTGAAGATTATGAGAGCTCGTCTTAACAAGATAAACAAGCCTGCTCTCAAGACAATTCAGGCATTTTTACTTTCACTTTGCTCTGTTTTCCTCTGTTTTTTGCTCTGTTCTTTTGTAATTTGTTGGGTTTTGTTTGTTGATTGTTCAGAGTCCGGATGGCGATCTTATAGATTGTGTTCTTTCTCATCACCAACCAGCTTTTGATCATCCCCAGTTAAAGGGACAGAAGCCATTGGTACTTAAAACTTCCATAAGCAGATTCAAATTTTACTAGGGTTCTTAGAAAACCGGAAATTCTTAACGGCCGCTTGATAACCATTTCGTTTGCAGTTTTTTGCTTTTACTTGTTGTCAAAACATTGCATAGAAAATGAAAACTAAAAACTAAAACACAAAATGGTTATCAAATTGGTCTAAGCTGACGAGCCGGCAAAGGAGAAGTCTTTAAAAGTTCATAACTTGTTTTACTTGAATATTCAGGACCCGCCGGAGAGACCGAAAGGCCGGAGCCCTCGAGAAATGGCGACTGAAAACTACCAGCTGTGGAGCATGTCAGGAAATCTCTGCCCAGAAGGAACAGTTCCAATTAGAAGAACGAGAGAGGAGGATATGATGAGAGCAAGCTCTGTTAAAAGATTTGGAAGAAAACTAAGTAGGCATGTCAGAAGAGATACATCCAGCAACGGCCATGAGGTTAGTGCATGAGAATTGACCAAACAAGAAACAGAGGAAATCCCAGAATTTGTCTCCTCCCAAGAGTCACTATCACTTTCATTTAATTAATTTCAGTCAAATTAATCTTATTTAATTGAGGAAATGAATGAAAGAGTATAGGTACAAAAACTGCTTTTCTACTAATTTTTTCAATTAAGTCATCTTTTTCTTTTTATTATATATATGTATATGAAAATAATGTCAGTAATCTACTGCTTTTTTTCTGCATTTTTTTTCCCATTCAATTGACATGTAATATGATAAAAATAAACACAGATTATCTCAGTATCTGAAGAGAAATTGAGCTTCCAGTTTCCAATAGTAGTAATTACAGACTTTCATGGCTGCTTCTGCTGCTTGGAGTTGCACTAATTCCCAAGGAACTTGCAACTCACCATGTTTTCATGCCCTGCAGAATACATATATATATTTTTTATTTTTTTTTTAAATACACAAAAAATCAAATTAGTAAAAATTAAATCAAATAATTATGCACTGATTGTGGTTTATGATAACTGGGTTTGCAATTGCAGCATGCGGTTGGGTATGTGAGTGGAGATCAATACTATGGAGCCAAAGCAAGCATCAATGTGTGGGCCCCCACAGTTGTTAATCAATACGAATTTAGCTTGTCTCAATTGTGGGTCATCTCTGGTTCTTTTGGTGATGATCTCAACACCATTGAAGCTGGTTGGCAGGCATGTTTATATTTCATCACTAAACTTCCCCTCTAATTCCCTTTGTTTAATAATTGAACCAGCATGGCTATCATTCTCGGAACATGCACAAATAGAACTGGTTACAAATTTTTAAAGAAAATACAAACGATAGCTACAGGGTACCACGTAATATGACGGTGGAAGAGTACTTAAATTTCAACACATTTAATACGAAACAATAATTTTGGTATTCAAGGCAGTAAACACAGCTCAACTACCTCTCTGCTTTGAGTCTTCTTCTTCTCTGTATTAATGGGGACTAAATTCATTTAATTTTGTGCAGGTCAGCCCGGAGCTATATGGGGACAACTACCCCAGATTCTTTACTTATTGGACTGTAAGTATACAAAATCACCTTGCCTTCCACTTCAAGCATAAGATATTATAATAATTATAAGGGAGACTTTGGATGCGGTCCTTAACTATGAATATTCTTTGACTAAAACCTTATTGGTTTTCAATTTTTGATCAAAGTCCCTGAAATTAATTTGATAATTTATTTCTATGTACGTTACTATATTTTTTAAATTAAAAATTTATATTTATATTTGTTTATATTAATGAGATTTTAAATAAAAAAATCATAATTTGTGGGATTAAAAATATTAAAATATAAATATACTATTGTGTGTGTATATATATAAACATGGGTACATTCATCAAAATTAACCAAAAAATTATTGTATCAAAACATGAGTACATTCTTCAAAATCACAAAAAAAGAAAGAAAGAGATATTAGGCTTAATAATATTAGTAAATTTTTTCGATTAAACTTAACATGAATACATTCTCAAATCAAAGAAAAAAGAATGTACCCATATATGTTTAAAAATGGATTAGAAAAAAATTGAATAGATTTTATATATAAAAAAGTGGTACATTTTACATATAACAAATTAGTATATTTAAGAATGAGTACATTTTAAGATTAAAAATTTGAAAAAATTACATGAATGGGTACATATAATTAGCATGGGTACATTTAGCAAAAATAAAAATGGGTACAAATAAATAAAAAAATATGGGTACAAATACAAATAAAACTTTAAAAAATATGGGCACAAAAAGAAATTAATATATGGGTACAAATTAAAACTAAAAAGAAAATTGGTACAAATTAAAAATGGGTACAAACTAAAAATAAAAATATATGATAAAAATATACTAATGGTAACATTTTTAACATTAAATGAATATATTTAGAAATAAAAAATATTTTATTATTGAAATAATTAATGATGTTATTAATACCAAGGACCTTGATCAAAAATTGAAAAGGAATAAGGTTTTAATCAATAGAGTAGCAAAAGTAAGGATGAGAACCTAATTTCTCATAATTATAATAATGATAAATAGTTATACACAAAATAATAATTAATTTGTTCATTGCAGACGGATGCATATCAAGCTACTGGATGCTACAATTTGCTGTGTTCGGGTTTTGTTCAGACCAACAGTAGAATCGCCATTGGAGCTGCAATTTCTCCAACTTCTTCCTACCATGGTGGACAGTATGATATTAGCTTGTTGATTTGGAAGGTAACTGTATATCTTCCTTATCTTTTCTTTTCATACCACGTTTTTATTTAATTAATCTAAGCTACGAGAAGGATGTTCGAACTCAGATGCATATATAACTTGGAAATTTAAACATAAGCTTATCTCCCTATGTATTTTTCCAAAAAAAATGAAAAAAAAAAGAACCCACTTAGTAAATCTGGCATGGAAATGGTGTCCTACTTGGAGCTTTTTAGTTATGTCACCTTATCAGTCCATTTTTGTGCATGCAAAGTTAGGTGCTTCAGGACCCACAGCCAAGAATTTTCTGGGTCCCTATGTACCTGGAAGGTAAATACTATATAGGATAGGTATTTGGTGATGGATGACACTTGACCGTGCGATTTGTATAGTTTCCTCAAATCATGAAAGTTAAAAACAGTCTGCAAATCTGAACGGTCAATAATAGGCCCTCCACAGATTTAGAAGTGTCCCATGTGCTAGAGGATTGCCATGTTAAAGAACCCTAACCAAATGCCTGAACTGCAACAAGCCAACAAAAATTCATCCAGAAATGACAAAAAGAGTGAAAACCCTAACACCAGAAAATAAAAATTATCCACAGGCGTGCACTGCTGCACTGGTAAAATTCCAAAATAATGGGCTGTGAATTCCTCGTGCTTTTCTGCTTTGCCAGATTCCCTTCTTTTTTCACTGAGAAAGAGCTCCATGGCTCTTTCATCATTTGCTTTGTTCTTTTCTAGGGTTTTCCTTTATTTTTACTCCTCAAGAAGAATGTGACACGGTACAATCAACTTTGTTTTGCTTTATCCATTTTACTCACTTCCCATATGCTTTTGTAATCAACGTGCAAGTCGTTTGTAGCTCGAGTGTTTAAGTACCTAAGTTCTCTATTTACTTTACCCTCCTCAATTTCGCTCGAATAAAACCGGTGTATTAATATCACGAACCAACTAACTAGTTTTCATGGATGAGTCGCAGTACTGAAGAAGAAGAAGAAATTAAAAAACTTTATTGACATATTGTAGGATCCGAAGCATGGAAATTGGTGGCTGGAATTCGGGAACGGTGTCCTAGTCGGATACTGGCCATCATTCTTGTTCACTCACCTTCAAGACCACGCAAGCATGGTACAATTCGGTGGAGAAGTTGTGAACTCGAGGCCTTCGGGCTCCCACACAGCTACACAGATGGGCAGTGGGCACTTTGCAGGTGAAGGGTTTGGAAAAGCTTCATATTTTCGAAACATGCAGGTTGTGGATTGGGATAACAGCTTAATCCCATTATCCAACCTTAAAGTTTTGGCTGATCATCCAAATTGCTACGACATTCAAGGAGGGATTAACAACTTTTGGGGGAATTATTTTTACTATGGAGGTCCTGGAAGAAATGTGAGGTGTCCCTAAGGGAAAGGTATAGAGCTAGGGTTTTATATTTACATAATGTTCAAATTTTCCATTTTCTTTTTTTTCTTGGGTGATTTTGGGTTAAACCATCGGCAATTCAGTTTGGGGTATATTTCTTGTATTTGTCTTCCTTTGTTATTAATCCCTCTTTCTTTATCTCCCAACTAACAGGTTATCCATTCATTATACCACCCTTTGGGACTTATGTAAATTTTGGGCAAAAAAAATTAGTGAAATATACTATGGCTTGTCATTTTTCATACTCTTGTGGAAATACATGGGAAATTGTGTCTGGTTTTTGCACAATTATTTTCACCTTTTTTAGATTTTTTTAACGATTAAACAAATCAAGAGAGAATTAAGAGTATACATAACGCAAAAAAATTGTATAATGATTGGTCCAAAAGAAAAGTAAAAGTTATATATTGAGTGGATAATGTCTCAAAAACCCAAAAAATAAAATAGTGTAGCTTTGAAAACCCTATCTAGTTTATTAATACCTTATATAATCTTAGCTATATCATTAGCATGTGGTCTAGTGCTTAAAGCGTTAAAACTAACACTATGTTTGCATGAATAAAATTAAGGTTACTAAAAAATTTTAAAATGACGAGATTTTATTTTTTAGAATTTGTGAATTTTCTTGTTTGGTTAACAAAAAAACAATGGAATTGTATACGGAATTTGTTATTTTTAAACTCTCAATCATAAAAATTGAGAAATGACACCTATTTACATGAAATTTAAACTTGGGAATTGGAGGCCATAAATTCCAAGTTATTTTCAATGAGGAAATTCTAAATTTCTATATTTATGAATCCAAACAAAGGAAATGGTGTATGTCAATTTATAAATTATGACTTTAATCCAAATTCCAAGTTTATTTCTCTCATCCAAACATAATGTAAACCTTTTTCCTTTGAGGTATTTGCCAATTTCCTCCCAAAATTTGCAAGAGCTGCTAATTTTTTCTAAAAATTTTAATTTTAGCCAATTACTCCATGAACTTTTGTAATTGGACAAATTTCCCCTGAAGTTTAATTTTATAATTCCAAAAAGGCAATTTTATCTTCTTCTTCTCTTTCGCTAGTTCACAACTTTTTGCTTGAATTCTAGAATTTAGGGGGGGAATTTGTCAATTATAAAAGTTCAGGAGGATAATCGGCTAAAATTAAAATTCATGGGAAAAAAATTAGCTAATTATAAAAGTTCAGACGAATAGTTGACTAAAGTTTTAAAGTTTGGGAAGCGAAATTGACATCTCTTTAAAAGTTGGAAGAAAGATCGGCCAATCCTCCTTTTCATTTGTTAATTAAAGATAATTACAAGTTGGTGTCCCATGCGTGCCGAAGGTTACAACTGTGAAGCTGAAGCTTTACTCATGGCACAGAAATTGTGCTCAAAGATTATCAGTTGGGTTACTTGCCTTTGAAGACAATGACAGTACTGTTTCACACACACAAAATCATTAAACTATACAATAATGTATTTAATTAACTTGAACCCCAAAACTAATCATATGAATGTATTAATTAGTGACATACAGTACCAATGTTAAGCATATTTCTCTTTCCTTGTTTCGTCTTCCCACATGAAAACGTCGATGCATATGATGCCTCCTCCATGCATGATATGGGTTTCAGTCTTTTTCTTAAAGTTTACTTTATTTCTTGTTACTCATAATTAAACTTGATGCTATGGAAAAAGTGTGTCGACACTATCCTATAAACCAGATTCCTTCCAATGGAAATCGAGTCTAATATTAGGGTTAGTGTATGCAGTTGCATGCCCCTAATTTGTATTATACGTAAAATTGTCCTGTGTTCTTTTGATCTTCTTTTGAGTACGATTGCGAAAGAGATAAAAGACGTCCGGAAAAATGTCTCAAAGAGGTTGAGATAGGGTAAAGAGCCAAGAGCAACTAAGCAAAGTGACGTGCGAGTTTCATCTTACTTTGAAAAGAAAAATTCATGTATCCGTCACTGTTGCAGTAATCACAATGATAATATACATGCTTTGAAGGCTCTCTCATTTTGTAGCAAAGCAACTAGTGAAGAACAGAGAAGACTTAAAAAAGAATCTGACTTGGAAGCCAAGTCGGTGGTTGTCAAATGTATTTTTGGATGAATAGGCGCATACATTCCATGATGTTGCATGATTTGAAGTATCAGTGTTGAGAGCATTGACTTTGAAAAGTAGATTCAAATGAGACGATCCAATCTATGATCATCTAAGTGTGCCTGGTCTTCCGCTACGTCTTAATGGAGCTCTCACTAACCAGTACATGTGGAGAAATTCTTCATCTCACTCAATGGTGGCCCGAGTGGGGCGCAAGGCCTGATAATTCTTTGGGCGACCTAGTAACCCAACATGAAAATGCCATGAAAATAACATGTTAACTTGTTAACGAGTCAGATCATTATCATGTCACCCGTTAAGAATCCGATAAAATATAGCTTGCCAGATCTAGACATTAGGCACGCCAATTTCTTGCATGACCCGTTAACCCGATACGAAACGACACGACCATCAATGAATCAAGAGATCACCCGTTAAGAACCCGTCAAATTTACAGGTTTGACATGACACAACTTATTAAAATAACGGTATGAAGAAAAGCCGACACGAAAATGACATACACAACTTGTTTGGCACATGAGGCGATCCTATGTAAGAGCTCTCACCCATTTGTGTGAGTAAGTTGGCACATGAGGCGATCCTATGTAAGGTTTAAAATATCGATGATATCGGAAATATCAGTAGTTCAAAAACACGGAAATTTCGATGGAAATATTGGGATATTATCGATATCGACAAAAATTGAATAAAAACCACGAAAATTGTAAAAAAAACTTTGGAAATTTTTATTGAAACTTTGCAAGATGTTTATTTAGTCAATTATCTATTAGTTTATCAAAAAAAATTAGAAGGAAATGCATTGCATGATGGATTTAATTGATTTAAGTTGATTATATGGCGAGCTGGCAAACATTGTGAGTGTAGAAAATATGTAGTACTTAATGAAAGAAGTTTAAACACACCATAATCATTTATATATAATGAATTAGTACAATATTTTGAACCTCATAGGAACTTTGTACATTGCATATATAATGAATTGTACTAATTCATTATGTATTTTACACTTTATACATTGCATGGTAGATTGTTACACCCACCCCCAATTTAAATTGTATTTTCACTATGTTTGAGTTTGTTAATACCATATATTGTGCCTCGTCTTTGGGCCTCATCCCTAAGCCCATGATTTATGTAAGAAGGGAGGAAACCCTTATTCTATAAAAAAAGGGCCTCACCTTCACTAAGAGGGGACTCACATTCAGTCTCACCTTCACAGAGTCTCACACTCAACCCTCACAACAATATAGAGGGCAATACCCTCTCAGCCAAACAAAGAGCAAAAAGGCAAGGGCTGCATCCACAGAGAGTTCCCTTGCCGATCTATTGTAATTCATACATACATACATACATAATCAACATCAGTGTGGACGTAGCCCAAACATTGGGGTGAACCACGATACATCTTTGTGTTCTTGTGCGTTTGTGTGATTCACGGCTAGATTTACGTTGGTCCAAGATCCTCTGGATTTTGTGCATCAACATTTGGCACCGTTTGTGGGAAACGACACAAAAATCTATGTCGGTTTCTCTTTTATTTTTTTCATCTCACCACCGTGAAACCTCACCACAACCTCCACTGTGAATCTGCAGAAACCCAAGAACCCAAAGCTTTTCCAGAGATACAGACACAAAGCTCTCTCTCTTTAGAAACGCTAATCTTATGCGATTCAATCCACCAGGAAGCAGCAGCAAGCATGGCTTCCCACACGCCGAACCTGGAGTGCCGGATGTACGAAGTGCGGTACCCGGATGTTGACATGGCGGTGATGATCCAGGTGAAGAACATAGCCAACATGGGTGCCTACGTCTCTCTCCTCGAGTACAACAACATCGAGGGCACAATTATCTTCTTCGAGCTCTCCCGCCGCCGGATTCGGAGTGTCAGCAGCCTTATCAAGGTCGGATGCATCGAGCCCGTCATGGTCATCAGGGTCGACAAGGAGAAGGGCTACATTGATTTGAGTAAGCGGAGGGTTTCTGAGGAGGATATTTAGGCATGTGATGAGAGGTACAACAAGAGCAAGCTTCATGGTCAGCCAGAGTTTTTCATCCATATCATCCCTGACAAAGCTAGCAACACATTGACCATTATCGACAATGGTATTGGGATGACCAAAGATGATTTGGTGAACAACCTCGGTACCATAGTTAGGTCTGGCACCAAGGAATTCATGGAAGCCTTGGCTGCTGGTGTTGATGTTAGCATGATCGGTCAGTTCGGTGTTGGGTTCTACTCTGCATACCTTGTTACTGATAAGGTCATTGTTACCACCAAGCACAATGACGATGAGCAGGGGTGCTTAGTGGATTGCAATTCAACATTGTTGCGCCGGGATGCCCACGGCAATGATGCCTGGATCTGCAGTGGTCATCTTCCCAACCTGATTGGGTTGCAACAAAGAAGATAAGATTATTATTGTCTGCCATCTGCCAAAAGAAAGAAAAATAAAGAGAAAGGAAAAAGTAAAACTCTCAAGTAGGCGCAGTGCGCACCAATAATCTGCAACTATCGACCACCAATGTGGAAAAACATAAACACTTTATCTTTGGGCTGATTTGTTTAAAATTATCATTTGTTTATTTAATAGTTTATTATTATTTTGTGTTGGTGGATGCGTTACAATATGCATAATGAGGCCACATCATTTCTATCACACCTATATAGTATGTTCCTGGTTTGATTTGCTTTACAATGGGCATATGCTTTACAAATGCTTGTCTGCAATCTTCCTTACAATTATTTAATTAATTAATATTTTATTATTGCATCTTTAATCATTCATGACTTCATTATTTAAAGTGGTAAGGTAAAACTTTTTTATACAATATTTATTAGCTTAGAGTATTGTGACTGCCATTAAACTATGGCACTTATACAACATGTGATTTACCACACGACTAAATAAATTATTTATTTATAGAAGGCACATAGTACAATATTTTGCCTTGACAAACTTTATCAATTTGATTTATTCATTATACGGTCATACTTATACTGTCATTTATTGTCAGGAATTATTGAGCAACTAGATCCACTGATCAACATTATTGCTGATTAAAAGAAACCAATGTGCGAACTCGACAAGTGGATCCGAATCATGTCGAGAATCAACTCATACTGAGTGCACGTTGACATAAAGTACATACTTGCAATAAGGAACACCACGAGCCGAGCCGCCTGGCAACAAGCATCGCCTTTAGCCGAGTAGCCTCGCAACGAGCATCGCCTCCAGTCGAGCAATCGCCTCGCCGCGAGCATAGCCTCTAGCCGAGCAGCCTCGCAACGAGCATCGACTCCAGTCGAGCAGTCTCGCAACGTGTGATACCTTTAGCCGAGTATTGCTTTATGTTGAGCATTGCCTTGTGTTGAGTACTGGTTCAAGACATCTAGCCACTTCGGCCCGTACATGGATTGGATTTGAAGTCTCTAGCCAAAAGACTTTCTTGACTGAAGAGTTGGGGGACTCCTGTTAGTACTATATATTGGGCTTCGTCTTTGGGCCTCATCCCTAAGCCCATGATTTATGTAAGAATGGAGGAAATCCTTATTCTATAAAATGGGGCCTCACCTTCACTAAGAGGGGACTCACATTCAGCCTCACCTTCTGTGAGTCTCACACTCAACCCTCACAACAATATAGAGGGCAATACCCTCTCAGCCAAACAGAGAGCAAAAGGGCAATGGTTGCATCCATAGAAAGCTCATTTGCCGATCTATTGTAATCCATACATACATACATAATCAACATCAGTGTAGACGCCCAAACATTAAGGTGAACCACGATACATCTTTTTGTTCTTGTGCGTTTGTGTGATTCACAGCCGGATTTACGTTGGTCCAAGATCCTTCGGATTTTGTGCATCAACAGAGTTTATTTTACTTTTAAAATTGTTTTTGAGACTTAATAGGTGTGCCACGGGGCCCACCTTTGTTTGTTGTTCCCCGGGTCCAAGCATGTCTCTCTTTCTCTCTTCTTTTTCCTTCCCTTACACTCTCTTCCTTTTCCTTTTATTCCCCGAGTCTCTGTGTTCTCTCATCTTCCCGTCGAACACACACACACACCCAGTCACCGCACACCCTTCGTAGTACTCCGTCAACGGCAACATTATCACCATCTAAACCTCGTCTTTCTCTCCCTTTCTTTCGGTGCAGCCAGGACAGTGGAACCCAGGAACTCTCCGGCGAGTTCTCTTGATCCTTCTCTGGTTAGGTAAGCCCCGGATTACCTCAATTCATCTTGGATGTTGTGTGGTTGAGATATACTAAGTTTTATTTCGTTTTGTTAACAAGGTTTTAGAACGAGATCGACCCGGGGAAGGCACACCTAGCTCTGGTGAGGCTGTGAGTGTCGAGGAACTTTTTGAACACCTCCGATCGTTTCACAGCAAACGGAAGGAATAAAAATATTTCTCTCATCTTGTGTTTCATTTTGATACCTAGATCGGAGTCTAGGGTGCTCTTTTACAGTCGGCCGGAACTGTAGAAGCTCCGACGTTCTTCTCCGATTTGCACCAGTCCTAAAATATCACGATATTATCGATAGTATCGCAATATATTGACGATAATTAAGTGGATAAGTGTAAAAATATCGCCCTCTCACAAAAATGATATTATCGACGAAATATCGCCGATAATATCAATATTTTAGACCATGATCCTATCCAACACTCTCATGCAAGTGGTGACTACCAACCACTCACCATTACACGTTGGTGGGGTTGCAAGAGAATGATAAGGCATCATAGCAATCAACTATAGCAACGAAACTTCAGTAGGGCTGCGGTATTAGCACTTCTCACGTAACATATGACTACCATGAGTTCGAGCAAGACTAAATACAAAAAATTACACATTAGTATCAAAGATACCATACAGATGTATTAGTCAATGATGTGTCTCCACTTAAGTTTTTCTCCTGATTTCACAAGGGTTCGAATTTAGGAGTGTTATTAATTTGGTGATCAAGGATGGGGCCCAAAACCCCAGACTAAGAGTTGGGTTTCTTAGGTGGAACATGGTTCTACTTAATAATCTCAACTGGTGAAAAGCATACTAAATCAAGAATTGAACTCAGTATCAAGATTACAACAATGATCCTTTGATTGCTTGTTATGGTGCAGAAAGGAACGTTTTATTATCAGAACAAAAACCCCCAAGCAAGACCAGCAAAACTCGTTTCCTCGAAATTGAAAATCTGAAGTAAATACATATGTGAAGATAAACAAATCTCATTCCACACATACGGCCTCGAGCAACTTTTTACTGGCTTCACTCACCTCCAATTTCTCCATTTTCAAACGAGCATGCATAGCAGGACTCGTCCTTCCAGCAGCAGCATAAGTTCTGATCAATGACTCAAACACATCAACCCCTAAGGATTCTACGGACTTCTTCAGAATCTCAAGAAAACCTTCTGCGCCATCAACATCCTTCTCTTGCTCGAAATGCTCCATCAAGGTTTTGACAATCTTATTTGACGGACTCCACTTCTTACCATCCCCTCTACCAATGGATATCGCACTGGCAACACAATCAACTGCCAACTGATATTCTCCAGACTTCAGATAATAATCCAGAAAGATCTCCGAGCTTGTTGCATTAGGCTTGGCTCCTCTCCGGCGGGCCAGCTCCTTGAGCTCCTTCGCCTTCTCTAGCATACCCTGTTCAGCATAAGCTCCAATCAACACATTTGCTACCCGAATATCATATGTTGAGCACTGACATTCCCAGTCCCTGAAAGTTTTCTCTGCACCCGGTACATCATTCAAGTTGACCAAGACCTGAATCATATTCAGATAACTGACATTTGCAGTCTTGGGGAAAGCCAGCCTCAAGGAACGCCACACCCGATAAACTTCACGTAGGTTCCCTGTTTTACCATACAATGTAATGAGGAATTGGAAAGCAAAAGGATCTCGGCTCGAATTTTTCTTCTCCAATTCTTTGAGCGCATTTTCTGCCTTCTCAAACATGCCGGCTTCAACAAAAATTGAAGCTAAGTTGCTATACGTGGTCCAATCACTGGCAACTCGACCATCCCTCTTCATCTCATCAATAACCCTTTCAGCCCCAGAAATATCATTAACAGAAGCAAGTGCCCGCATCCAGACATTGTATGAATAGGAATCAAGCATGACATTACAGGCCTTCATTTCTTGTATGATGGCTGGGATCTTATCCGGCTTTCCAGTTTTTGAGTAAAGGGTCATAAGGCTGTTATAAGGCATGGAGGTTAAAGGAAGGTTAAGAGCCTTCATCTTTTCTATGAGGGCTTCGGCTTTTTCAGTCATCAATTCCTTACAGTAACAGTTGAGCAGGGCACCATAACAGAGATGGGTCTTTGCTGATTCAGGAAGATCAATGAAATAATTTTCCACAGCAGGAATACCTCGGGCTTTAGCAACAAGATCAAGATGCATTGCCTGATCACTGACTGTCTTGTTCATTCCTCTTCTATCCATAGCTTCCGATAGCTGTAATGTAAAACAGCTTAGCATCTACACGCCTTGCCTTGCGGTTCAAATTAGAAAAGGGAGAACATGGAAACATAAACTAGAAACAAAGAAAAATGTTCCAGGATCAAGCTTTATCTTATCTAATATCTTTCGAATAGGAGACTATAAGAAATGTGGTATAAATCAACAAGGGGTACTGATCTGGAGTTGGATATTTTCTAATGAATCAATTCAAACTGGCATCGATCGAGAATAATTCACCCCAAAGAAAAACATACAAAGAATAGCCAAAATCCATGTAAATACACATAAGTGTACGTTCACATTGGCGATTCGACAAACATTCATACATTCTAACCTCTGAATACAAAAAAGATGTGTAAAATTCTCGAACAAAATCATCAAATTTACCATAAACACTTCCAACCATTTTACCAAGTTTCCAAATCATACACATTAAAAAAATAATCCATCAAATCCTACTTCTAGGCTCGGCATAAATTCAACAAATCAAGTAGCTATAAAAACTACTCTTCGAGATTCATAAATTGAGCAACTTTTTGTGTAAAAAATATGCAGAAAATCGGTAACTAATACAAATTTAATGATTTAGGGTTTCGGACCTTGAGGGCAGGGTAGTATAGCTTGCGTTCGCGAAGCTTCTTGAGGGTGTCGCCGACCTCCCATTTGTAAACTCGCTTGCGGCTCTTGAGAACTTCATTGAGGTGCTGTCGAACGCTCACCTCCGAGCCGCCGTCCTTGAACAGCCTCAGGTACAGAGCCTCCTCCAAGTACTTGCTCGACCGCTTCGTCACGCTCTTCGTGCGCCCGAACTGTTGCAGCGCCATTAGATCTCTGAGATTAGGGTTTTGCGAGAAAGGAGGAGCGTCATCGAGAGGGGTTTTGCTGAAAATGAAAAAAAATGGCGCAGTGAAGTATTGTGCCGAAAAATGTAGTTTGGGCCTTCCTGCTATGTAACATAAAGCCCAATTAAAGTTGACATAATGATGGGCAATTTTGGGCCACAGAGATTGAACTGGAACTTAAAAAAAAAATGATTTTATCATTATTAAGGGAAGAGTGGGAGAATTCAAACTGTCACAATAATTTAGGGGGAGGAGTTTCAGAACATGACGTATGAGTAGAAATCTAACACCCTATCTATTAGGATGTTATTTTTATTTATCTAAATAGAATTACTAATTTTGTAATCTTCACTCCCGAACGATGATGCTCTTGAAAGGGAAATAATTTTTCACACTCATTTTTTAATACTGTACTTTTATTCCAACCTTTAGGTTGAAAAATTAAAGGGAATCAAGAGACGAAAACAATAAAAGGATAATAGAAAAGAAAAAATGAGAACGTGAAAATCACTACACTCTATTATCAGTTTTTAATTGGGAGTTTTAACACTCCCGGTACTGTTTACTTTTAACGAAAAACCACATTTTTACCTTTAACTGACACTATTCATTATACCTTTAAAAATGATTTTTTGTTAAAAGAACTTTTTTTTTTTAGATTTTTCATTAGTTTTCCTTTTTTAATTACGAATGAGTGTTTAGTTCCGGACATGAAATTTTAATTTGGGCCAGGGTGAAATGGCGTTGGGCCTTCTTTATCAATCTATCTCCACTTTAGAGCGACGACTGAAAATTGGATTAGCAGTTTTTAATCATCAATTACGTCACGTGATTAATGTGGTAAATGATGCACTAGAAGTTTCCAGGATAAAGTTGATTCTTCTGACCAAATTTTTTAGGCCTTTGCCTCTCGACTTTTCTGAATTGGTGCTGGACTCTCACGTGGTCCACGTATCATATAAAGTACAAACGTCGTGTCTTTGTTGCATTCCTGTCGGGGAGTATCAATTATTCTTTCTTTTTCTAGCATTTTCACAATTTTTTATTTTTTGATGAACAAAATATTGTGTTATCCGGGTAAAGATGCCAAAGTTTACAAAGAAGCCTAACTCGAGGCAAACAGCCAACTACAGCATTTTCACAATTTTGTTTTAACAGTTTATATTAGTTTCTTCCAAATATAGGTTACCATAAATAATTTAGGAAAATTAATGAAAAGTCCAAAAAAATTTCCCTTTTAATGAAAAGTTATTTTTAAATGTATAGTGAATACTACCAGATAAAAGTATAAATGTAATTTTTCGTTAAAAGTAAACAATACCAAAAATATTTTGTTAAAACTCCCAAATAATTTAAGTCGAATTCAAGTGTTCTTGCCTAACAAATAGCCAATACGGGACCACTTACGTATGAATATGATTCACTCGACATCAATTTTAAATAGTCAATACTCGACATTTTGGATCTGATAAAGCAAAGGAGAATCATAAGATGGTTTTAAATATGAGTGTAAAAAATGAGAAAAATGGTGTTTAAAAATTGTTTTCCTTTATTTGTATTGCAACTCTCAACGATAAACCTTTACCGTTAATTTTACAATCAGTAGGGTTTTCTATCATTCTATTTGGTTGTGATGTTCTGTATTTTGATGGCAGTGTGTATCCCGTTCTTAAATACGGTGGCAGCTCCTCATAGAAGCAATTGAGCTTTTAGGGCATTTCTAACCGAAAAGGTTAAACATAATCCTTTCAGAATTATAGTCTTGCAAAAAATTATTTTTAAATCAACAATGTCAAGTCATACTTATATATCATTTCTAACTGAAATGGCTAAACATAACCCCTCAATAATTTATTAGTTTTAAGTTTATATTTTAAATTTATTGGTTAATCTTGTTAAACTAACGTTGAATGTTTTCAAATATAATTGTTGAACATAAATCAATTATTGCAACTAAAGAGCTGGACACAAAAATGGGCTAAGAGTGGCTACATTTGGCCAAGCATGCCCCTTTGCCCAAATAATATATGGTGAACTTGATAAAATTATAGCTAATTATCAATTGAAGATATATTTTTAGGCAAATCAAGCCATTTTATAGTTTTTGAACCCCTAGCCCTCTCTATTGGGATGACCTTGGTCTTATGGCTAGTTTTTAGATTTTTAGTTGGACTCTTTAGCGAGTTTAAATAAGTTGTAACAACTATTTACAAGTTTGTTGTCCTTGTGACCTATCCAAATGTGACAAAAAGAAAATATTTATTCAAATTATTGATTAATGGCATTGCATGTGAGGAAAGGTACCAACAAACAATTAGTCGATAAACAAACCAAATTAGAGTCACAGCAGGATGCAAAATTAAGGTAAGCAACTTTGGTGGCTAATAAATTATCAAAATATCTCAAATCATGCAACGATTCCCCTTTGCACAGCAAACAACAGCGCAGGATGGATCACCGCTCACGAATATTATTATGTGAGGCTGAGATTTCTCCATCTGGCAGCTTCCAGTTGGAAGGCGGGCCAACTTGTTTGTCTTCTTTTCTTTTTTATTTAATTTAGGGTTTGTTTATTTTATCCATTCACTGCCAGCAATCAATTTGCATGTGCAACACGGAAAGTGATTCTTTCCGATTCATTCGGTTCTTAGGAATCTTTACATTTTAACATTTCATTTTATATCGTACAGTCTTTTTTTATCAGATATTATTTATTTTTAATTTTAAATAATAAAAATTAAATGATTTCTAATTAGACGATAGATAATGAATGATTAAGATATGAGAATTCTTGCATGTTGATGGGATCCAATTCCGTGCAAGAACACCAACGCCACCAAACCAAACCCGACCAGGCCACCACGTATTGCAAGACGTGCGGGATACTTTCCCTTCCCAATTATTGTTACGTGAATATCGACCCATATCACTCCTGTATGTTTAGTTCACTAACCCTAATTTTGGGCATCAAGTTCGTACCAAACTAATCCTAATCACTCTAATTATTAAGGAAAATCCACGTTAGGACGCCATGAACACAATTGCCTCAACTTTTAATAAATGGTATATGCCTAATTATCATTTGGAGTAATTAGGTTTTCATCTTTATTTTTACTACTCTATTGATTAAAACCTTATTACTTTTCAATTTTTGATCAAGGTCATTTGTATTAATAATATCAATAATTATTTCAATAATAAAATATTTTTTATTTATAAATATATTCATTTAATATTAAAAATGTTACAATTAGTATATTTATATTTATGGCTAAATTTTTTATCATATATTTTTATTTTTAGTTTGTACCCATTTTTAATTTGCAACCCTTTTTTAATTTGTACCAATTTTCCTTTCAATTTTAATTTGTACCCATATATTAATTTCTTTTTGTGCCCATATTTTTTAAAGTTTTATTTGTATTGTACCCATATTTTTTTATTTATTTGTACCCATATTTTTTTATTTATTTGTACCCATTTTTATTTTTTGCTAAATGTACCCATTTTGAAGAATGTACCCATGTTTTGATACAATAATTTTTTGGTTATTTTTTATGAATGTACCCATGTTTACACACACACACACACAATAGTATATTTATATTTTAATATTTTTAATCCCACAAATTATGTTTTTTATTTAAAATCTCATTAATATAAACAACTATAAATTTTAATTTTTAATTTAAAAATATAGTAACGTACATAGAAATAAATTATCAATTAATTTTAGGGACTTGGATCAAAAATTGAAAACCAACAAAGTTTCAGTCAAAGATTGTTCATAACTAGAGACCGCATCCAAAGTCTCCCTTATCATTTTTTATGTTCTTATTGAGCATGAGTGTTATCAAAATAAGATGTTTGACAAAATTTCTTATAAAACCGAGAGAACATAGCGGTACTAAAGCAACTAAAGCAAACTAACAAATGCACAAGGTTCATCTTTCCCCCCACAAAGAACCTAACACTCAATTCACAGCCCTAGGTGTTTGTGTTTCTCTCCTTGTCTCTTCATGGTGAAGCCCTCGCGGCTTGTGAAGGTCTGCTTTTGGATATGCATAGGTTTACACAATTTAATCCTTGAGAGTGATTACAGCACTTCAAAGGAATTCCATGGATGTGCACGCCATTGGGCACATTGTGGAAGATTCCAAGGCTTTGCTGCTAGGGATCACTGGAGCTACTGCTTTCCATGCGCGTCGCCAAGCAAATGAAGCTGCTCGCCACCTTGCTCGCTATGCCTTATCCTCCCCATGCGAGTGTGCTTGGTTTGAGGATCCCTCGATATTATCCACGATGTTTTGTTGCCAGACAGTAGCTCTTAGGCCTTTGAGGAGTTTTCCTGTGCTATGTAATCCGCTACCACTTTTGATCTATTATCAATATAATACCATATCATTGTTGTGAAAAGAAAAGGTCAAATAACACCTTGATCCCCCTTTGAGTTCTTTTTCAAAGAAGGGGAAGCAATGCGTTTGATGAAATAACTTCTTCGGTAGGATCATTTTATCATGTCCTATTACGATAAAATTCTGAATTCGACGTTCCTCTCGTTGGTCCTAATTAACCTTAAGCTTGTGTGTACTAAGAAATTCCTTGCATGTATATGTTTTGACTTGTACGTCATAAAGTGCAGTATCTGTTCAACGATTAACAGAGTATAGCATCATCATTGGTTAAAGTATTTTCTGTTGAAGACTAGCTAGCAAAGTGAGGTCAAACTTGGTCAGTGTGTAAGAAGTTAAGACCAACCGACCGTCCCATACCATGAGAGGTTGACAACAGTTGGTAGCTAGCAGATGTGTGCTTGCACTTAGTGTTTGAAATTTCTTTGAAACAGTCAATATTATGTGAAAATATTCAAAAAAATCACAGAAAAATATGGAAAGAGTGTGAAATCTAAAATCCATCCCATGTCGAAAAAGCTCTTTTATTTCGGTTAAAATTGATAGATTCATCGATATTTCTTACATATAGGTTAAATATCGATTTTTTTTTATATTTGGTCTAAACTAACGTTCGATATTACCTAAAGTTTCATTTTTAATTTCTATCATTTTCATTGAAACCAATCGATACCGACACTAATATATCCATCGATATTTCAACAAATTCGTATATACCAATATTTTATACACTGCCTTGCATGCACTGGATCAGACCATAAAGCTCTTGTTAGTCAATCTAATCTTACACGTTGCGCCAAAATGCCCATAACCTAGAGCTGTCCCTTTCAAAATAATAAAGACCACCAGTACACCACCACCAAAACTCAATGCAACAAGTTTTTCATGAAAAGAACGTTAATTTCTCATGTCACACGTAAGAAAATAACTTACATAAAATCTGTTCTGTCATGTGACATCCTAATTTAATAACGTATAATTTTTGTATAAATTTACTACACAACAATGTACCATTAGAACCGAAACGTTCCATATAAGTTGTTGCTCTCGTCTCCGCCTTACTTTCTTTGTTTGATCAATCTCCGCCTTTCGTTGAAAGCGCGTGAGTTGGAAGTATGGGTTTTTCTTGTTAGGTACTAAATTCAAGGACCGGTTTTAGTTCGCCGTTGAGAGTTAGGGCACCTTTCAAAGTCATTTAATTTCAAGGTGACTCAAATATAAATGGGCTCCCAAATCTCCAAATCTCCAAACATCTTCCAAATTCAATTCACGGGAGCTTCAGCAGACAGTTGGACCTCTGTAGAAACGCCTAGAATTTTGTTGGTTTTCCTCATCCACAAATAACACAAACAAAAATCCTTATCCAAAATCCCCAGAATATTTCATCCAAAAAAAAAAAAAATCCCCAGAATATTAATTAGATTATTACTGTTTATTTAATCGTTTTAATTAGCTTAATCAACGTTGCTGTCAACTCAGCGGGGTGGAAGTTATCATAATTTCTTAGAGCGGTTTTCTCGAGGGGACACGTTGCACCCGTCCACACCGACTCTCTCTCTCTTCTCCCTCTCCCTCTCTCCTCTCTGCCTTCAACTCAAACGACAAAAGAAGGAATTAACAGCGAACCCTTCCGATAGTTGGGAAACGAGGGAATTGTGGTTGCAAATTCCAACTCCCATTTTTTTTCAATTTCTCAGAGCATTCAAAGATTAATCCTTTTCCCTTTTTTTTATTTTTTATTTTTTTGCCCCCTTGGTTTCTCCCTCTTGTTTGGACAAAGAAAACAAAGACCCGCGGAGTTTCAGAGACATTGGATTCTCGGATTTTTCCCCGTTCTATCGAAATTTCATAGAGGGGGGGCTTCAAGTTTCATGCTTATATAAAAAAAGCTCGAGCCTTTTCGTTTTCTGCAACGAGGAGCCTTCTGGGTTTTGTGTTTTCTGAGTTTCTTGAAGAAGAAGGCTCTGTAATTGTAAATGCTGACGAGTTTGGAGAAAATGATAAGACTATGGATTGCGGCGCTGCAATTTTCGGAGCTCTTTGTGAGCAGCTTGTTTCACATGCTGTACGGGTTCTATATCTTTAGCACCGCCGTGGCCGGCGATCTGTCGCAGGCGCTGAACGATTTGCTCTCGAAGCCGAACGTGAGCATTCAGGTGAAGGATGAGGTGGCACAGAGAGACCTGTCGGCCAATGGCAGCCTGCCACCTATTGTTTTGGTTCATGGGATATTTGGTTTTGGCAAAGGGGTACGTTTGTATTGATTTTTGTTCCGAATGGGTTCCGATTCGCTCTGCAAATGGAGCATTTTGAGGTTTTAAATTGTTTTTTGTTCAGGTTTTTGTAACTGGGTATTTTGGATTTCGTCTGTTTTGCAGAGATTGGGAAGTTTATCGTATTTCGCCGGGGCGGAGAAGAAGGATGACAGGGTTCTGGTGCCTGATTTGGGATCTCTTACGAGCATTTATGATAGGTTCGTGCTGTTTGGAGCCTCAAAATTTTTTTTCGATACAAGTGATATTGGTTGGGGAGAATCGAACTCAGGACCTCGATCCCCAATAGCTGTTTTTGTATTGTACCCTTTGGAGCTAACAAGGTTTAATGGGGGTTTTGGGGTTTCAGGGCTCGTGAATTGTTCTACTATTTGAAGGGTGGGCGAGTCGATTATGGTGAAGAACACAGCAAGGCTTGTGGGCACTCACAATTCGGTCGAATTTACGAACAAGGTTAGCATTTCTTTGTGTTCATATTATTTTGTCGTTCTGTGAAAGTGCTTTTAGGATTCTAAAACCACAAAAGTATGTGCTTTGTTAGGCCTTATAGCAAGTGTGTCATTGCTAATGTGTGATTGGGATATGCAGGGCACTACCCTGAATGGGATGAGGATCACCCTATTCACTTTGTCGGCCATTCAGCCGGAGCACAGGTTGTCCGTGTGCTGCAGCAAATGCTTGCTGATAAGGTAAGTCAAGACTATGAATTTGTTTCAGACTAGTTCTTCTGAGTGAGAGAAACTTCGGTTGGAGGGTAGCTCTCACACAAGCTGAGACCAACAAGGGGGTCAGGCAGGACCAAAATGTCTCATGCTTTTGTGAGAGGTGCCCTACAGATGACATGATAAGCTAACCCCTACCCAAAATTTCCATGACCATTCTTTATGTAAACATGCCTTAAACAACACTCCAAATCCTTAGAATATGTATGACAAGCTTTAATTAAGGTAAAAAGAGAATGGCAGGAAGAATCCTGCTTTCATTTTTTACTGAATGTTTCATTTTGTTGACTGAAACGTTTGATTTTGTCTGCAGGCGTTCAAGGGGTTTGAGAACACGAATGAGAATTGGGTACTGAGCTTAACATCATTGTCAGGAGCATTCAATGGGACAACAAGAACCTACTTGGATGGATTTCAGTGAGTTTCCATTTCATCATCTTATTCTTTTGTCTTTAAAACTGTGTGATGAATACAAATGCTTATATAAGAGGATGAGTGTTGTTTTATATTTATAATAACACATTTATTTCATATGCGAATTGTACTTGATTTTCTAGTGCTAAAATTCTTGCTGTGGTTTCTGTATTTCTCAGGCCAGAAGATGGAAAAACTTTGAAACCAATATGTCTGCTGCAGTTATGCCGGCTAGGAGTGATCATTTACGATTGGTTTAACATTCCCTGGCTGAAGGCTTATTACAACTTTGGATTTGATCACTTTAACCTCACATGGAAGAAAATGGGTGTGAGGGGTCTTGTTGATTGCCTCTTGGGAAACTCAGGCCCGTTCGCTTCTGGTGATTGGATTCTCCCAGACCTAACACTTCAAGGCTCCATAAGACTTAACAGCCATCTCCATTCCTTCCCCAACACATATTACTTCAGCTATGCCACTAAGCGTACCAAGAAGGTGTTGGGTGTCACAGTTCCTTCAAGTATATTCGGAATTCATCCATTGCTTTTTATTAGAGTGTTGCAGATGAGCCAATGGCGTCACCCTCCAGATGTCTCTCCCCCGTACAAAGGCTACAGGTTTGTTCTTAAGCACATATCGATAGTAATGGAATGCTCAAATTCAATTGCATCATGATGACTCAATCGTTGTGTGAATAATTCATGTGCAGGGATGAGGATTGGCAGGACAATGATGGCGCTTTGAATACCATCTCCATGACACGCCCTCTTCTTCCAATTGAACATCCAAGCCGTTTTTTAAAAGATGAATCAGATTGTCATCCCTTGCAACCGGGCATCTGGTTAGTACAAACACACTTATTTACTCATCACTACTACCTATTCTTCATTGTTTCTCATTGAACAAAACAATAAATTTGGAATTTGATTACAATGCAGGTACTACAAGATTGTGGAAGCCGATCACATATTCTTCATTGTGAATCGGGAGAGAGCCGGAGTTCAGTTTGATCTGATATACAACAGCATTTTCGAACGCTGCAGAAAGCATGTATTTAGAAAAACTCCTCAGACTTTACCGAACGAAACACACCATTAGTTCAGCATTCCAGTACTCTCACACAATAAACTACAAAACTAGAACCTAGAATTCAATACAAAGAAAGCTATTGAATTAGCACCAGCAATAGCCCCCCTTTGTTCCCCTTCTCTGACCTCATGTAGATGTTTAGTTCTCCTGTCTTTCGATTTTTTGAATTTTTACCCTCACCCTCCACTGCTGGTACAATTTGCGTAGCTTTCGTTGTAGTGTAGTGAGAGATATTTATAGGGTTTAGCTTTGTACATCAGACCTCTCTGGCCTTTCCAAAGTGCATGTATTTGGAAACAAACAGTAGCATTCAATTTACACTCCTATAATTCCATTTTCAGTTCTCAACAGTACATGATTCCATTTCTAAATATGAACATGTGCATTAATTGTCAATTTATACGAGGGATACAGAGCTCGGGTACAAAGTAAATGTTCATAATCACTTGAGCTACAAGCATGTCTCGACTGTCGTCTCACTTCTCCTTTACTAGAATCAAGAACTCAAGATAAATCTTGAATACAGGCGCCGATCAGCTTCAATCTCTACTTTTTATCTTCACAGCTCTACTAGCACTTATCCCAAGTCAAAGAACAAAAAACTAAGAGAGTTGTTATTGACACTTCAAAAAAAAAAAAAAAAAAAAAAAAACACATAACCATGCAAGATTTTGGCCCATTCCTCTAATCCTCTTTCCTTTACTCCATCAAATCTGGATCATACGTACATTGCTTAGTTGGATTAATCAAACTTGGGCTGAACTGGACCAACAACAATTTCTAGGTCTCCTTTTTTGGTAAAGCCCAAATCCGTTTTTCTTTCTCATCCATCTCTAAAACAACATTTACTTCTAAGCGAGCGATTGTGCATCGAGTGATTTATGACATGTAACAGTTTGCATTTGTGTGGTTTACTACATGTAACAGTTCAGTCCACATACAGATACAGGGCAGGCTTTACGGGACGGCTTGTGGATGGCGAAGTCTAAGGGTTTGGCTTGCATTGTGGTGGAGGGTGATTAGGGTTTAGGTGGTGATTGAGTCCATGAGTGGCGCTTATAACCCCCCCCTTGGAGAAGAAGTCCATCTTGAAGGATATTCGCTGGTTTGCTGGGTTTTTTTAGGACATGTGTTGGAATCATGTCTTTAGGGAAGCCAATTTTCTAGCGGATGCCATAATTAGTGTCGGTTATTTTGTTGTTGTTTTTCATGTTTAGGATAGAACTCTTCCTACAGCTGCCTGGCAGACCTTCCTATTTGATTGTACGCAAACTGGTTGCCCTAGGGGCTTTTCTCTTTAATGAAGTTATTTTTCTATCAAAAAATAAAAAGTTCAGTCCACTTATTTTATAAATAGGAAAAATCATTTTTTTTCTATTTATTATTAAGGAGAGGAGGAGGTTCGAAGCTACTATAATAATATAGGAGATGGGAGTTTCAAACCCGGATTCATGGATAGAAACTAGGCTATATTACTTTTCCAATATAGTAGTGATATCCAAGACAATTAGATTTATTAAAAAGCGCTTTACCACAATAACCGTAAGATGATGAGAAACGTAAATGCAAAGCCTCGGAATCCTTACTGATACATATTTGTCAATTATGTATTAATATTTCATTAATGGAATCATGCAGTTACTCAATAAGGATTAAACATATGGTGAATTAGCACTTGCATGAACATCATATAGATATCATTGGTGGCACACGGGGTTATATATGCATGTTTTGTTGATGCAACACAATGCATGTGTTGGGACCAAAGGAACAAGACAGTTGTGAATCAAACTAGTATTTGGTCGACCTAAACTGTATATCTTGAACAAAGTTTAACCCCAATGAAGCAGGGGAATCTCTTCTAAAAATATACTAGTAATCTATGCGTCTTCAGTTGTGATCATTCAAGTCAAAATCGATCCGACCAGAAATAATTAATTTGAAGTCAAGAATCGAAGTCGATTGGCCGACCCAATAAACAACTGATGCATTCATTTGTTTGTGCAATTGTATATATAACGTAAAGAGTCACATGATTTTTTTATTTTTTTTGTTTGCTTACCGCCTAAATCTTAGTAGTGTACGGCTAATAGACATGTGGCTTTTATTCGAGGGATTGTGCATTGAGTCGGAAATTGGTTCGATTTGGTTCCTATTTTTAGGAATTAAATCATGATGAACAATGTGAAGTTTAGCTTACTTTTCAAATCTTTAGCATATATAATATCGTTGCTAAAAAAAATAAAAATCATGATGAACACAAACACTGTGATTGCCTTGACATTGAAAAAAAAAAATCGAAATAGCTAACTACTATAAGGAGTATGAAAAAGTAACAAGAAATCTGTAGACATAATTCATGCCATATGAAAAGATCAATAATATCTTGGCAACATATCCATTTTCCTTCTACCTCGTTAGGCCTATATTCTAATAAATTCCTAAACAAGGCATAAGTTGGCCTTAAAACGATTCAGATTTTTGTCTTTTGTGTAGCATGATAACAAGTGATCAATTATAATTTTCTTTTGGTTGAAGATTTTTCTTCTATATTGTTAATTAGTGGAAAGTTAAGGAAAGTCAAAGTATTGATCATCAATTCAATCCTTGAAGAAAGGAAAGGCTAACCAGTAGGTTTAGGATTCAAGTCCTCTACAAAATAGTTATGGATGGAGTATTCATTTGATAAGGTTTTAGGTTTGACTTATTAATTAACAAATTTAGTACATAAATGTGTCTGGTTTATTGTAAGCAAATTTTATTATGCGTTGTATAAATATTTTTGTAAAGATTTGTTTCTTTTTCTGAAAAAAATGACAGTATTCTCTTGAACCATAGCCCTTTCCACTAATTAGATGGACCACCCACAATTTGAAGGTAAATATGAGTTTAAATGTCATATGGGAGTTAAAGAAGAAAGTTGAGGTGTATGGATAAGATAGTTGAATTAGGATCTAATTATCATATTAACTGTGCTTTTGAAGCTCGTTATTAAAATTTATAGATCGATATATAGTGGTGTTTTGAGTGCATGCAATGGTTGACAAAACGAGTTCTCTTAATAATCGAATAGGTACAAGTATCATATCCGAACAAAACGTATAATAACTTTGGAGTATCATTTATCTTACCTCTCATTAAAAATGGGGTGTGGATGCAAATTTTCTCCTCTTCGATCTTGGACGATTTTGCACCTACAAAACAACTAGCACCTTAGGTTAAGGCCAAAAGCCTCACGCGCCCACGATGAATGGGGGGGGGCTTTGGCCGAAGAACCTCCGATGCCAAAGTTAGAAATTTAGAGAGAAATAGTGTTTAGAGTGTTTTGGAATTTTTGCAAGAGGTTTGGAATGAATTTTTGGTGAGAATAGGAGCCTATTTATAGGATTAGGCTTCCCCATTTTTCACCAAGGAAGGGCCGGCCACACCCTTCCCTTTTCTTAGTCAATTTGTGGTTTTTTATTAGCCCCTTTATTGGCTAATAAAATAGAAATGAATGGGGTCTTAAATGATTAGCTTTATTTGAGTAATAAAGTGGAGGAAAATAAAAAAAAAGGTAGGGAAAAGATGGGAGGGAATATGGCCGGTTACTATGGGATTTTTAGGTTTTATTTTAGGTTTAATTAGCCAATTAATTGGCTAATTAAATATGAAAGGAGATATTTTATTATTTATGGTATTGATTGGCTAATTTAAAAGGGAAGGAAAGGTGGAAAAGGTAGAAAAAAAGGTGATGGAATAGACTTTGAATGGGGTAGCCGCCCTATCCCATTTTTTAGGTTTGAGTGGATGTTTCAAATTGGTAATTAAGGGATGATTTTAGGAGATATGGGAAGAATATATTATTTAGATAATTAATTAACTAAATAATATATTAGGGAAATTAAGTTTTGGAAGTAATTACCTAAAATAAGATAATTTGGAATTAGTTACCTCTTCTGGAGCATTTTTGAATTGGTTGAGGATGATTACCCACTACTTGCGCGTAGGAATCCCGATATACCTCAAGGGTATTTTTGTCCTCTTTCGTTCACAAATCCACGTGTCGCCTAGTGAATATTTTTGGCTCCACATGGGGTAATTGCGAGGGATCTGAATTCTTTTGCTTAAACCAACATGTATTGTATTAAGAAATATCGTGTAATATATTTTGTAATATATTTACCTAATATGATTTATGTCAAATCCCATCAAAAGAGGGATACGATTTTGACATTGATGTAGGGTTAATTGGTTGACCCAATGGTGTATATATTGTACTGTAAAGTTTATCAATAATACACACGAAATCATTCAGTTTGCTCCTTTCCATAGAGGTAGATTGTCTACCCTCCTGTTTGGGTGCATTTCTCATCTCCTCATATTTTGTGCGATCACAGTTAAATCATGTCAACATTTTATATGAATTTTTTTATAGAGATAATAAGACAAAAAACAATAAGAATATAAAATGTTGAAGTGGATTAATCATGACCACACAAATAGGAAGAGATGAGAAAGGTACCCAAACAGGAGGGCATTCAATCTGCCTCCCCTTTCCATTGCTTTGCCATTTAGCCATTTTAATATTCAACTTTTTTTAAGATGGTATACAGAGCATCAAGGAAAAGGATTCTCTCCTGAGCATATGCTCAGGATCCTGCTGAGCAGGACACGAGGACCGTTGGATGAAAATCCAACGGCTATAAAAAGGTGGATCCCTTTAAAGTTATAATAATTATAACCATTGGATTTCCCCAAAGCTTATTTAAGTCCACCTTAAGTGGATTGTTAAATCAACTTTTAGAGTGAAACTTATTCATCCTTACAAGAGAAAAAGAGAGCTTAGAGGATATTTGTTCCCCCTCCTCTAGCAATCTTCTACGTCTTGCCCGTGTAAAGGATCGCTCTTCGTTGCTTCCAGGTAAGAAAAAATTATTTTTCTTGTCTTCTTGATTTTCTGGAATCTTTGGATCTTGATTCTTGGCCTGATAGGAATCAGAGACTTGTTATAGGTTGATCTGGTGAACCATGGCATGGTAATGCCATGAAAATATATATATTTTTTCTTGCTGGGCGTTGAAGCAAGCCAGGCCGTGGGGCCTGGCAGGTTTGCTGGTCCTGCGGCTTTAAGCCTAATTCCTTTTTTTTTTTTTTTTTTGCTGCCGAGAGCTGTGTTTTTTTTTTTAACAACTCTCTAACATATCTTCCTTGTACTTTTGTAGAATTTTCAAGCATGTCCTCCTCGAGCCGTAAGAATGATGATGGTGTGCCCCCGCTGTACCGTCAAGGCGGGTCTTTGAGTAAGATTGGCTACTTCAAAGCTGCTCACATCAAGATTAGCTCCGACAATTTGTTTAGAGATTTTCTTGAAACGTATTGGCATGCCATTCCGTCGGGAGTGCATGTGAGGCGAGTTAAAGATGGTAGCAGCCGAGAACCATGTAGTGGAACTCGGAGAACTATCAAGTTCCATCCTTACTATTTTGTATTAGGGTTTACTTTCCCTATGCCGCGTTTCTTCCAAGAAGTGCTTTGCTCTATGAAATGTGCGCCTGCCCAATGTTCCCCGAATGCGGTCCGAATGATGGTGGGGTTCCACAATTTGAACCAATTCTTTGACTTGGGACTAACCACCAACGAATTTTGGTATTTCTTTGACATAGGTCGTATTGATGGAGTTGGACAACTGCGAATCCGTCATAAGCTTTTTGATAATTCGAGTAAAGGAGATCATGATTGGGCCAAAGAGACTTGGAGATAAGTGGAGAATGGGAATCTGATTCTTCTCCCGAGCTGCGTGTATCAACGGTCTTCATATCTGGTAAGCAGACTGCTTAGTCTTTTCGGCTGCTTTGCTTTAGTGCCAAATCATTCTTCAATTTTCTGATTGTCTTCTGTTTTTTTTTTTTGTAGATTCGGAATTTGGCTCAACTCCTAGGGTTTCTCCAGATACGAAAAAAGTGCATGTCGCTCTGGGTATTCCTTCCGAGTATCGTGAGTGGCGTTGGCTGCTTAGTCCTCTTCGTAGGGAAAAAGGTGGACTACCCCCAGAAGAAGAAATAAAACGGATCAAGGCAGACGCGATGGCTCGTCCTATCACTGTGGTGGAGCCTACTACCAATGAAGGTGGGAAAAAGAAACATTCCCCGCCTGCTCAAGAGATACCTGCTGAGAAGAAAATGAAGACTGCTCGTGGGGATTCTCCGGCTGCTCCCAAGATTGTGATTGACCTGACTTCCTCTAAGGGCGAGAAAGAACGAACTGCTACATTTGTGCCAGTAACGCCTATTGCTTCGAAGGCTGCTAGCTCGATTGCTGAAAAAATTGCTCAGCGTAAAAGTTCTTCCGTGCCTTTGGTACCGAAGTTTGTGCCAAAACGTCCGTCCGGGACTAAACCTGACTTACCCTTGAAGAGACTTGCTACTATGAAGAGTGATAAGGTGCCCCTGTCTGCTAAAGTGGCGCCGAATACTGCTTCTTCCGCTGCTGCAACCATCTCGTCTGCTGATAAGAATGAAGCTGCTCGCTCAGGCAGGCTTGAAGAATCCGCCAAGGCCGTTTCTGAGGAGGCTGCTAAGATTTGTGCTCTTTTGAAACCAGATCTTCTTGAAGACATGGATGTATGCGCCCAGTTTGTTGATGGCGTCAAAGAGATTGTTGGTCCGAGTCTTTTTGCAAAGCATACACCCGAGTATAGGAAGACTGCTCTGCTAGCCATGATGCAGAAAACAACAATTCTGGCAGCCGAGTCTATGTTCCTTGACCAAGAGGACACCAAGGCTGCTAAAGAGATGGCAAGAACTATGGCTGCCGAAGCTTATTCCTCGGTTGAAAAAATCAAAAAATTGGAATCTGAGCTTGCTGCTTTGAAGGAATCTCATACTTCTGACCCCACTTCTCAGCAGCTTGAGGCCGCTCACCAGGAGATCATGGATTTGAAGACTAGGTTTGATGCGGTCCAACCAAAGAATGAAAGTGCAGAGAAGGAAATCGAGCGTTACATACCTCAGATTCGAGATCTTGAACGCTCCATATCTGAACTTCGCTCCGCTGCTTATGCAAAGGATGAAGAATTGATTGCTACTTACAACCAAGCGATCCACTTCAAAGAGGTTGCTGACAGGCTTGAGCCTCAAGTGTCAGAACTTCAAGGTGTTTTGAAGACCAACGACAATCTGAAGAAAGAAATTGAGGAGTTGCAGCGAGTTCGTGCTTGCCTGTTTGAGGAGAATGAGCAGTTGAAGAGTGAGAAAAATGGTTTCGAGGCTTCGCTTATTCAGAACCAATCTGATTTCTACAAGCTGGGCTATGTAGATCATCTCTATGGGCGGCCGTCTGACTTTGAGTTTTCCGGTAAAGACTTCGAGACCTTCTCTATTTCCCCAGAAGACTTGCTCGATTTTACCTTTGAGTCTTCTATCGGTGAAATAGCTGGAGGAGTTGATACCCAGGCTGGAGCAGTCGAGGGTAAAGGTTCGGAGGATGCCGCTGCTGAGAACACCAAGGCTGCTGAAGGTGTAACAACCGAGCAGTTGGGAGATGTCCAAACTACCGAAGAGTAGTCTTCTAGGTAGCTTTTAGGGTTTCCTTTTCTTTCCTTTGTTGCTTTTGCTTGAACTCCTTTGGTATTTGCTTGTTGTTTATCAATTTTGCTATAAAATTTAATAAACTCGTTTCTTTTGCTTTTCCCATTTTTTTTTTAACCTTTAGACCTTATAAGCCAGTGGCAGGCGTGCTACTTTTCTATAAGTAGACAGGCCCACATAGCCTATGCAACCGTAGGTGTTAATGTAGAAACTTTTGCAAAGTTATTAACCATAGGGTTGGCAGCCGGATGCCTTACTTACAGAAGCAGACGAATCCGCGTAACCACTTGGCTATTCAACCTTGGATTTTTCCAATTCCGTAGGCCGTGTAGCAAGTATCACAACACTTTAGGATTTGGTATAAGTTATTCTGCGTTTGACAGAGGTGAAGCTTATCAACTACGTAGCATGTCGGTAGTGGATAAAATCTTCGTGTGTGCACGCTAACTTGTTTAACCTTTCACAATAATGTGCGGTTGCATAAGTCTAGCGTGGTTCTACTGCTCGAAGGGCAAGCCGTAGGCAGTCTTCTGGAAATCCGTAGGCTACCTTAGTGCACTCGGTAGCAGCTTTAGGTTTCCAGGGCAGCCGCCCATTGGGTGTGCTGCATAATGTGCCCCCTCCGTCTCTAGGGCCCGGTTCCCTGCGGATTAAGCCGATAGACCCATAATCCTTCAACTAGCTAAGCCTTGAAACAGACCATTGTGGCTACTTCTAGGAATCCCGGCGCAAGCCATCATGCACCTAGTCATTCTAGGGCAGCCAAGCTCATCCACGTCTGGATATTCGGAGTGTTGAGTTTATCCTCCTTCCTTGGAGAGCACAGTTGGTCCCTTGGGGGGTGTAATTTTTTTTGAAGTGCAGAAAGAAATAAGTTGTTGTAGACATATATTAAAGCCAAATTACAAATTACTTTTGAATTATTTATTGAAAAATAAAATGAGCAAATAACTTGGTTGCAAAAACTGCATGATGATTGGATAGTCCTCGGTTTACGAGGTGGTGCCCGTTAAGATGCTCGAGTCCTCGGGTCTTGATATAGTGTGAAGTCACACATGGTATTTCCTCAAATTGTAGGCGTTCCATTGCTTCTCGATCTCTTTATCATTCATGGTAGCAAGAGTATAACTGCCTTTGCCGCCGACTCTGTTGATCTTGTAAGGACCTTCCCAGATGGGGTCCATTTTTTTCGAGCCTTCTCTGCGGGCAGTGATGAAAGCTTTTCTTAGGACTAGGTCTCCGGGTTGGAACTGCCGGATCTTGGCCCTTTTGTTGTAGCTGGAAATGAGTTGCTGCTGGTAGGCTGCGATGCGGGTGATGGTTTGTTCGCGCCTTTCTTCTGCCAGATCTAAATCTGTGGCCATTTCTTTACTGTTCTGCTCAACGTTTGGCAATAGAGTGTTGATGCTTGGCACGATGATGTTGGGAGGTATGATTGCTTCCGAACCAAACGCCAAAGAGAAAGGGGTTTCACCGGTTGCTCGTCTTTTGGTGGTGCGATATGCCCATAAACATCCTGGAAGCTCATCTGGCCATTTTCCCTTTTTATCGGTGAGGGATTTCTTGAGACAGTCGAGGATCGTCTTGTTGGATGCTTCGGCCTGCCCATTGCCTTGAGGATATCTTGGTGTGGACATGTGTTGTTTGATGCCGTATTTTTGGAAGAACTTTGCCAAATCTTTTCCCACAAATTGAGGACCGTTGTCAGTGACGATGGATTGAGGGATGCCAAATCGGCAAATGATGTTCCTCCATATAAAGCGCTCTATGTCCGTCTGAGTCGTGGTTGTCATGGGTTCTGCTTCTACCCATTTGGTGAAATAGTCGGTTGCCACGATCATCATGCATCTGCCCCCCGTAGCAGGCGGCATAGGCCCTACCAGGTCGATTGCCCACTGCATGAATGGCCAAGGACTCGTTTGCGGGTGTAACTCACTAGCGGGTAGTGCTGGTACTGGTTTGTAGCGTTGGCAACGGTCGCATTTTTGTACTAACTCCTTAGCATCTTGGTGCATGGTAGGCCAGTAATAGCCTGCGTTAAGAGCCTTTTGGGCTAAGGATTGACCTCCAGAGTGATTCCCACAAACGCCTTCGTGGATTGAGCTTAGAACCTTCAAGTCATCGGGAGGTGCCAGGCAGCGGAGATGTGGTCCGGTGTAGGATCTTCGGACGAGAATGCCATTCCACATATAGTAGCGTGCCGACTTAATTTGGAGCTTCCTTGACTCCAATCTTTCTGTGGGTAATGTGCCGTTGACCAAGTAGTCTATAATTGGACTTTGCCAAGTGGGAGTTACACTAACCTGTGACACTTCGGCTATCGACTCCATCTCTATGCTTGGCTTGTCTAGATATTCCACCGGAATGGAGCGTTTGAATTGGTGGTCAAGGGCGGAGCCTAAACCAGCTAGTGCATCTGCATGTGCATTGTCTGCCCGCGGAACTTGAGTGAGAGTGTAAGTCTGAAATGCTTCAAGTTGCTGGCATACTTTCTCTAGGTATTGTGCCATCCTTGGGTGTTTTGCCGTGTATTCCCCAGTAGCCTGGCTGGTGATTAGTTGGGAATTAGAATGAATTGCGAGTTTCTTCACCGCTAAGTCTTTTGCCATTCGGAGACCCGCTAGTAGAGCCTCGTACTCTGCTTCGTTATTGGATGCTTTGAAACCTAGGGTGATCGCCTGCTCGAGCATTGAGCCATCTGGAGTAACAAGAACTACACCTGCTCCCGAGCCTTTATAGTTGGATGCACCGTCGACATGCAAGTTCCAGAAATCTTTGTTGGATGGAGTAAGTGTGGCTAAGGTACTCTCTGCTGCTTCTGGGGCGTCGTTGGGCCGCATTGTTGCGTTGCCTAGGCTAGGTGTGAATTCTGCCACGAAATCTGCCAAGGCTTGGGCCTTTATCGCTGTGCGAGGTTGGAAAACTAAACCATATTGGCCAAGTTCCAATGCCCATTTCATCACTCGTTGAGAAGCGTCCGGACCATGTAATATTGATCGTAAGGGATATTGAGTCATAACAATGACTGTATGAGCTTGAAAGTAGGGTCTGAGCTTCCGAGCCGCAACAACTAACGCCAAAATTAATTTTTCAATCTTCGGATATCTTGTTTCCGCATCGAGAAGAGCTTTAGAAGTGTAGAATACCGGCAGTTGGGCCCCCAGCTCTTCTCGTATGAGAGCAGAGCTCACTGCTACCTCGGAAACTGCCAAATAAATATATAAATCCTCCGCTGCTTCCGGCTTGGATAGTAAGGGAGGTGATGTGAGATAACTCTTCAAGTCTTGGAAAGCTTTTTCGCATTCTTTATCCCATTTGTTTCTTTGTGCCCTCCTGATAGCTTTGAAAAAGGGTTTGCATCGATCGGTGGATCGTGAGAGGAAACGATTGAGGGCGGCTGCTCGTCCGGTCAAGCTTTGGATCTCCTTCAAGGTAGTTGGAGATTTCATCTCTATGATTGCTTGGATTTGCTTGGGATGTGCTTCAATTCCTCGTTGGGTTACTAAGTACCCTAGGAATCGACCTGAAGATACTCCAAACGTGCACTTGGTGGGGTTGAGCTTCATCTTGTACCTTCTAAGGATATTGAAAGCTTCTGCTAAATTGCAAATGTGATCTGATCGCTGCTTGCCCTTTACCATGATATCGTCGACATAGACCTCCATGGTTACCCCAATTTGCTTTTTGAACATCATATTTACTAGCCTTTGGTAAGTGGCTCCCGCGTTCTTGAGGCCAAAAGGCATGACCTTGTAGCAGTAAGTGCCTCGCTCTATCACAAACGCAGTTTTCTCATTGTCGGGCTCATGCATGGCTATTTGGTTGTAACCGGAGTATGCGTCTAAGAAACTAAGTAACTGGTTTCCAGAAGTTGAATCTACTAATAGATCAATCCGGGGGACAGGATAATGGTCTTTTGGGCATGCCTTGTTGAGGTCAGTGTAGTCTATGCAAACCCTCCATTTGCCCTTCTCCTTCTTCATGACTAGTACGACATTAGCAAGCCATGCCGAGTGTGCTACCTCCTCTATGAAACCGGCCTCCAATAGTTTGTCGATTTCTGCCTCGATGATCGCTACTCGTTCGGGAGCGAAATGTCTTCTTTTTTGAATTACTGGTTTGGCAGTTGGATCGACGTGCAGCTTGTGGCAGGCCACTTTGGGATCAATACCAGGCATGTCGGATGGTGACCATGCGAAGATATCTCGGTTTTTCCTAAGGAAAATTGTGAGTTCTTCCTTCTCGTCTGGGCTTAATCGTGAGCCAATTTTAGCCGTCTTTTCCGGCTGCTAGGGATCAAGAATGATGTCCTCGGCGTCCTCTTCGGGTTTCCATCCTATCTTGTCTGCTTGGGCGCCATCTTCTCGATCCACCTGCTGTAATTGCTATTTGGCAATTTCTTTACCCTTTTGGACTTCGGTAACCTTTACGGGGGTAAAGGTCTTCTTCTTTGTTTCTTTTAACATTTGCACAGTGCATCGTCGGGATGAAACCTGGTCAGACTTGATCTCTCCGACTCCTCCTCCCGGGATGCGAAATCGGATTTTTTGATACTTAACGGAAGTGACAGCATCCAGCTTGATCAACCAAGGTCTCCCAAGAATCCCATTGTAGAGACATGGGTCGCTTACAATCGTGAATGTTTGCTTTGAGACGACTGGCGGTGTTTTTACGTCAAGTATGATATGACCGATGGCAGTTGAGGTGTGTCCGTTGAATCCAGTAAGTACCTCTGCCCGGCGTATGATTGTACTTTCCAAGCCCATCTTCTGAATGACTGAAAGTTGAAGTAGGTTGACCGCACTTCCATTGTCAACCATCATCCTGTCGACTATAGCATGGGCTAGTTGGACAGATACTACTAATGCATCGTCGTGTGGGAAGTCGACTCCTCCTGCATCCTGCTCTGTGAAGCCAATGATAGGTCCAGGTTGGGTATCGACTGCATGAACTTGTGAGATTAGTAAAGCCTGCTGGATCTTCCTCTTTTTGGAGTTATTAGTAGCCCCTAAGTGCTCGGACTCAGCGAAAATGCCATTGATTCGAATCGTCTTAGTTGGTGGCTCCTCATCTCCGTCTGCATTCCTTTTTGGCTGCTCAGCTGGCTTGTCCAAATATCTATCGACTTTGCCTTCTTTCACGAGTTTCTCTAGGTAGTTCTTCCAAGTGTAGCAATCGTTGGTTGTGTGACCGGGACCTCGGTGGAATGCGCAGTACTTAGTATGGTCCAACTTGGAAGTATCTCCTTTTGACTGCCTCGGCAACTTGAACCATGGTTCATTCTTGACGTCTCGAAGGATTTGATGAATCGGAATTGAGAACTTAGAATAGTTGTTGGTCATTGGGCCTTCTTTGGTCGTGGGTCGGTCCCTGCGCTTGAACTCCTGCCTGCCCTTGTTGGGTTGTTTTTCATCCTTCTTTTGAGCAGTTGCCAACTCTTTTCGAGGTTGTTCGGGAGCTTTTTCTGCTTGTCGAGCCTCGTCCCAAAGCGCATGCTTTTCTGCTAGAGCAAAGGAATCTGCTAGAGTTAGGTCTTCTTTCATGATCATTTCTCCAAACAGTGGGTGGTCTGCTGGCAGTCCTTTTTGGAAGGCTGCACTTGCTATCGAGTTGTCGCATCCGACGATCTTCGCCTTCTCTGCTTTGAATCTCTTCACGTAATCGCGAAGTGACTCTTTTGGGTTTTTCTTTACGTTGAACAGGTGATCGGACTTCTTCTTGATCGATCGATAAGATGAGTATTCTTTGGTGAAGACCAAGGAAAGATCATCAAAATTCTGGATGGATCGTGTCGGCAAGGTATGAAACCAATCTTGTGCCTCGCCTTGTAAAGTAGTGGCGAATATTTTGCACATAAGGGCGTCATTATTCCGATAAAGGACCATCGCATTTCGGTAATGCTTCAAGTGTCTTTCGGGATCCCCATCTCCTTTGAAAGATGTGAAGTGTGGCATGCTAAACTTGCGCGGAGGCTCTGCCTGCTCGATCTCATCCGCGAAAGGTGACCTGCTCATGTTGGTCATATCTCACCTTAGTGCCTCATCAACCATTTCGTTGCGCCGAAAATCACGCATCCGTTCATTGAAAAGCCTTTCTACCTCTTCTTGGATTTGCTTTTGTTGGGGTAGCGGAGCTTTTTGCTGCCCTTGGTCTTTTTCTACCGGTCTAGGCTGCTCTTCTTCTCGCTCGACTCGTCTACGCTGTGGCTGCAATGGATGAGATAGATTCCTAGCAGGCGAGGGATTTCTTTGCAGGCTACCGGTTGAACTAGAGCCAGATTGAACGATCGTTTCCTTCCGTTTGTCAGGCTGCCTGCTCCGATGTGATGTGGAGGATACTCCTTGTGAGCCTAATCGCGAATGAATGCTTTGCCTGGAAGGTTGCCCATGTTGATTATCAAAGCGTGGCCCCAACCGTGAATGTATACTTGCTCGTGGGCCTAACCGAGAGTGCACGCTCATCCGCGCGCTAAGACGGGAGTATACACTATTTCGGGGGCCCAATCGAGAGTGTGCACTGTCTGAATGCTCCACTTGTGATGGGTTGAATGGCTGCTTTCCAGGACGCTGTTTAAAAGGCTCCTTGTCTACCCTTGTTCTACTCCGGGAAACTTCATCGTGAGCGCGATGCATCTCAGTACGTTGTAAAAGTTGATTCACCAAGGTGGTTTGTTGTGCAAGGGCGCTCGTCAATTCTATGACTTGTCGGGACAAGTTTTGTTCGCCATTCGGATTGGAAGAACTTGGATGGAATGCACCTCCTTGAACAATGAAAGGGTGGTTGACTCCAAGTGCGAGATTTGAGTTGGGGAATGTCAAATCTGCAGAGAAATGTGGTGAAAACGCCTCAGCCTCGATGATTGGTCCGGATGGTTGAGATTGTCTCGGGCGGACTTGGGCAGCTTGGGAAACCATGAAAACAGGCTGGGCTGCGGGGGCAGGCTGGATCACTGGGGCAGGCTGGATCGTTGGAGCAGGCTGGGCTACAAGAGCAGGCTGGATCATGGGAGCAGGCTGCTCAATGCGCGGTGCATGTGAATGCGAGGCTTGGGCTTTGGTCCACGTAAACTTGGATGGCACGACTCGGGCCGTGGTGAAGGCTCCATGGACCTCGCCACGAGTGGCTACCGAAGTAGCCACCGTGGTGGTTCCCATGGCGGCTGTGGTGAAGGCTCCATGGACCTCGCCACGAGCGGCTACCGAAGTAGCCACCGTGGTGGTTCCCATGGCGGCCGTGGTGAAGGCACCATGGACCTCGCCGCGGGTGGCTACCGAGGTAGCCATCACGGTGGTTCCCATGGTGGAAGCTCGTGGTGATGATGCCGCTCCCCTTCTTGTCGCATTTTGCCTCATGGATCTCCGTAGTCCCATTTCTTGAATACTAGAATTTTTACTTGCGGAATTTTCTAAATTTCTAGTCATTATATTTTTCTTATACGTTTTATCAAAGAACCTTTGCAAGTAGAAAATTCTAATAATAAGAACGTATGAAAAATATTCAAATAGACTAGAAAATAAAGAAAAAACCTTTTTGTACGAGAGTCTTCTACGAGTATGGATTACAACTCTCAATGAAAGCACCAATTTGTGGATGCAAATTTTCTCCTCTTCGATCTTGGACGATTTTGCACCTACAAAACAACTAGCACCTTAGGTTAAGGCCAAAAGCCTCACGCGCCCACGATGAATGGGGGGGGCTTTGGCCGAAGAACCTCCGATGCCAAAGTTAGAAATTTAGAGAGAAATAGTGTTTAGAGTGTTTTGGAATTTTTGCAAGAGGTTTGGAATGAATTTTTGGTGAGAATAGGAGCCTATTTATAGGATTAGGCTTCCCCATTTTTCACCAAGGAAGGGCCGGCCACACCCTTCCCTTTTCTTAGTCAATTTGTGGTTTTTTATTAGCCCCTTTATTGGCTAATAAAATAGAAATGAATGGGGTCTTAAATGATTAGCTTTATTTGAGTAATAAAGTGGAGGAAAATAAAAAAAAAGGTAGGGAAAAGATGGGAGGGAATATGGCCGGTTACTATGGGATTTTTAGGTTTTATTTTAGGTTTAATTAGCCAATTAATTGGCTAATTAAATATGAAAGGAGATATTTTATTATTTATGGTATTGATTGGCTAATTTAAAAGGGAAGGAAAGGTGGAAAAGGTAGAAAAAAAGGTGATGGAATAGACTTTGAATGGGGTAGCCGCCCTATCCCATTTTTTAGGTTTGAGTGGATGTTTCAAATTGGTAATTAAGGGATGATTTTAGGAGATATGGGAAGAATATATTATTTAGATAATTAATTAACTAAATAATATATTAGGGAAATTAAGTTTTGGAAGTAATTACCTAAAATAAGATAATTTGGAATTAGTTACCTCTTCTGGAGCATTTTTGAATTGGTTGAGGATGATTACCCACTACTTGCGCGTAGGAATCCCGATATACCTCAAGGGTATTTTTGTCCTCTTTCGTTCACAAATCCACGTGTCGCCTAGTGAATATTTTTGGCTCCACATGGGGTAATTGCGAGGGATCTGAATTCTTTTGCTTAAACCAACATGTATTGTATTAAGAAATATCGTGTAATATATTTTGTAATATATTTACCTAATATGATTTATGTCAAATCCCATCAAAAGAGGGATACGATTTTGACATTGATGTAGGGTTAATTGGTTGACCCAATGGTGTATATATTGTACTGTAAAGTTTATCAATAATACACACGAAATCATTCAGTTTGCTCCTTTCCATAGAGGTAGATTGTCTACCCTCCTGTTTGGGTGCATTTCTCATCTCCTCATATTTTGTGCGATCACAGTTAAATCATGTCAACATTTTATATGAATTTTTTTATAGAGATAATAAGACAAAAAACAATAAGAATATAAAATGTTGAAGTGGATTAATCATGACCACACAAATAGGAAGAGATGAGAAAGGTACCCAAACAGGAGGGCATTCAATCTGCCTCCCCTTTCCATTGCTTTGCCATTTAGCCATTTTAATATTCAACTTTTTTTAAGATGGTATACAGAGCATCAAGGAAAAGGATTCTCTCCTGAGCATATGCTCAGGATCCTGCTGAGCAGGACACGAGGACCGTTGGATGAAAATCCAACGGCTATAAAAAGGTGGATCCCTTTAAAGTTATAATAATTATAACCATTGGATTTTCATCCAACGGTCCTCGTGTCCTGCTCAGCAGGATCCTGAGCATATGCTCAGGAGAGAATCCTTTTCCGTATTTCAACCGTAACCACAAAATAGTCAACCCCATAGCAAGATCGGTGTGGATTCATCAAACCCATACTATGTCCTAGTCATATGCTCGTTCCGGAAAAATTGAATGGATCCAACTATCCATCTTGGAGCAAATCCATGATTCATGCTCTCATGGCCAAAAACAAAATTGGTTTTGTTGATGGCTCCATTCAGCCTCCCTCAGCAAAAGATCAACCAAAAGAATAAGCTCTCTGGAATCAATGTATGTTTTTAATATGGCTCGCTCAATCCGTGAAGCCTGATTTATCCAAATTAGTTGTTCATGCCAAAAACGCTCAACAGGTATGGGAAGATTTTAAAGATCAGTTCTCACAAAAGAATGCACCAACAATTTATCAAATTCAGAAGTCCATCACATCCTTCTCTCAAGGTTCCATGACAGTCTCGACTTATTTTACAAAACTTAAAGGCCTTTGACATGAATTAGAGACTTATCGACCTCTTCTCATATGCGACCAAACAAAGGCATATAATGAACAAATAGAAGAAGATCGAATGATGCAATTTCTCATGGGTCTCAACGATGTCTATAGTGGAGTTCAAAGTAATATTCTCATGATGGCACCTTTGCCTAAAGTTTGTCAAGCCTACTCACTTGTTATTCATGATGAAACATAAAGACAAATGTCTTCAGGATCGGGTGAAAATTTTTCCATCGTTGCAACCGTTCAAAGTCGATCAAACTATTCCTTCAACAATTCCAAAATTCTCTGTTGTGAATACTATGATAAAGATGGACATACAATTGACAATTATAGGACTAAAAAATATCACTACAAATTTTGTGATAAAAGAGGCCACACTTAAGACAAATGCCGATTTAAAAATGGGATGAGTGGAGGAAGTCAAGGGAGCCATAAAGCATAGCAGCGCAGTTTCCAAAGCAGCAGCAACCCACGTGCTGCATTGTAGGTTGCCTATGCCTTTTCTCCTACTGCCAATGCAACGACTAGTCCCCATACTGCTGCAAACGCAGCACCTGTCCTCCCTGAAACACAAACGCAGCCTTCACCGAACCTGTTGTAAGGAATTTCTGCAGACCAACTTCAACAATTGGCTCACGTTGTGTCCATGATGAATTTAAACAATACCTCTGGTAATAACATTGCTTATGCGAATGCAGCAGGTCTGACTCATTTTACTGTTGCATTCGTTAATTCTGTATATACTCAACCTTGGATTTTGGATAGTGGGGCTCCCAACCACATCATTTCAGATTCTACACTTTTCACCAAAAACACATCTTCACCAATATCCACTGTTAAATTACCCATCAGCTCTTCAGCCACAATCACTTCTACAAGGACCGTACCATTCAATTAAGATATTACATTAAACAACGTTTTATGTGTTCCTTCTTTTCACTTAAATCTCATGTTTACCAGTCAAGTCACTGACTCTTTAAATTGTTATGCCATTTTGTTTCCCACTTGTTGTGTCTTGCAGGACTTGGCTTCGAGGAAGATGATTGGATTGGGTAAGCAACATGGTGATCTTTATTACATGTCCCCGTTGCAACGAACGCCTCTCTTCTGTCAAGTTTCCCATTCCTCCTATTTGTGGCATATGCGACTTGGACATCCTTCACCTACTCGCCTTAAATTAGTATTTCCCTCGCTGTCTTCAAATAATTTTTCTTTCAATAATAATTGTACTATTTGTCCCATGGCTAAACAAATCAGACTTCCATTTCCTTTAAGTTCTATATCAACTCATGCTCCATTTGATTTGTTACATTATGATATATGGGGTCCTCATAGAGTTCCCACACATTCGGGGGCTCCATTCTTTCTTACCATTGTCAATGATTTTACTAGGTGCGCATGGGGTTTTTTTTTTTATGCAACATAAATTTGAAACTCAACACCTTTTAAATCTTTTGTTACTTTTGCTTATACACAATTTCATGCAAGTATAAAAGCAGTAAGGGTTGACAATGAGTCTGAGTCGTTGTCCATGAAAGATTTTTTCCAAACCAATGACATTGAATATCAATGCACATGTGTCTACACTCCACAATAAAATGGCGTTGTCAAACGTAAGCATTGTCACATTCACATCGTTACACGTAGCTTACGCTTCCAATCTCAGGTACCCCTTTCATTTCGGGGCGAGTGTGTATCCACTGCTGTTTATCTCATTAACTGATTACCATCTCCTTTGTTATCTAACAAATCCCCTTTTGAGTTATTATATAAATGTCCGCCATCTTTTGACCACTTGAAAGTTTTTGGTTGTTTGTGTTTTGCTACTGTTGTTCACCTTACCCATAAATTCGACCTTCGTGCTAAACGATGTGTCTTTGTTGGATACCCCACTGGTCAAAAGGGTTATAAACTATATGATTTGGAAACTAAAAAAATTCTTTGTCAATCGTGACGTTAAATTTACTGAAACTACTTTCCCTTTTCACTCTATACCAACATCCCCTCTGACCCATACATTTCCCATACATGACAACAAGCCCCTCCACCCCATCTGCCCACAACCCATTCTCCCAGCCTTGCTGACACCCCACTCAACCTGCTAGCACCTCTTCTATCATATCCATCTCCCTCGGACCTATCTAACCCACGGACCTCTCCACCTAATCTTACCCTTCCTGACATGATCCCATCACACATCCAGACATGCTCTCATCACACATTTGTTTCACTTCTTAAAGTCCAACCTCCCTACCCACTGTCGTGTCAACCTCTTTTACTCCACCATCCACTGATATGTTTGCCCTATCACCTGACCTCTCTCATCCACCAGACGCCATGTCAGCTCAGCCATCCTCTCCCACGTTAGTCTCTCCATCCTAAGTAACCTCCCATATGGCATAAAGATTATCACATGATTAACTAGGTCAGTCACTCTCCCTCGGCGCCTCGTTATTCCTCAAGTACTAGATACCTTTTTTTCTAATTTTCTGTCTTATTCACGCCTTTCTTCTGCCCATTGTGCTTTTCTAGCCAACATTACAGGTCCCACTGAACCTACTTCTTATGCCCAGGCTATCCTTGATCCTAATTGGCGACATGCCATGCATGCAAAATTAACGACTTTGCAACAAAACAATACACGGAACATGGTTCCCTTGCCTGCAGGAAATAAACTCATTGGCTGCAAATGGGTCTATAAAATCAAATACAACTCTGATGGCACAATTGAGCGATACAAGGCTCGTCTTGTTACAAAATGATACACTCAAATTGAGGGCATCAATTATCAAGAAACATTTTCTCCTACCGCCGAACTCACCACTCTTCGTTGTCTCCTTGTGATGAGTCAATATTTTCTATATATTTTAGCCTAATCTTAGTATTAATTTATTATTTATTTTGGTGAGATTTTGATACTTTGAATTATATTTCCAATGTAGGACAATCGACTTCCTCTTGAGCAAAAAGTAACCAAACAGATGAATTTTGGAGTCATTCTAATTGGAGGATGTTTGTGAGTTTTTCAAGATGATTGTAGCAAAGTTTTAGATTTTTCTACTAAGCTATTTGATTGACCGTGGCAATGAAATAAAGGCCCAGCATGCAGCTTTCCCAGATTGACATTTTTAGACGTTTTGGGCATTTTGGAGGTCAAGATGACATATTTTGAGGAAGATTCATTCTTAGGATTTGTAGGGGACGACTTAAGCTTTCAAAAGATACCTTTTAGGACCAAATCGGAGTTGATTTGGTTGGTCAAAAGTCTGATTTTCTGAGAAGTCCGAATTTTAGTTCAAATAGGAAGCCTTTTATTTTCTATTTTATTATTTTATTATGTTTCTTAGTTTTATTCTAAGACCTTTTAGGGTTTTATTTTGTAGTAGTATAAATAAAGATATTTAGCCATTAGGGTTGTAGAGAAGAGAGGAGGAGACGCACAAGCCTTTTGACAATTCAAGTTTATTTTCTAGGTGTTGTCTGTCCTTATTCTCAATAATATTTTGTTTTATAATTGTTCGTAACTAATTTCGTTTGCTAGGACAAAGCCTTGAGTCTTAGCAAGAATATGTAGTTTCTTTTCAATTACTTATGATATTATGCATGCATGTTTTGAATTATTAATCACCGTGATTAAAACTGTCTAATTGTCTTAATGCCTAATCACCATTAGAATATTTAGAAAAGTAATTTGATACAATTTTGGTCAGAAGGTTCCTTGAAATTGATGTTGGCTTCTTGTGGTTAATAATTGTAATTTCACTTAAGATGAACACCACGTCTTAAGGGTTGCATGGTTTTTCAAAGAGTTTTCATAAAACTTAATGAGTCTCTCATGTTCATGTTTGATCCGAACGTCCGGACGGGTTGCATGTTAGATATACGTTCTATGTTGGAGGTTCCAAGTATAATATATATTAGGAAAACCTAACTTTCAAAATATGCATGAGTAATTCATAAGTAATTGGAAAAATTACGTAGGATTGTTAAGGTGACGGCTGAACCCATGACTTTTACAAATTGATTTTCTTTAAATTATTCTCTAGTTAATTTATTTAATTGTTTTAATTTAAATTCGTTTGTATTATTTTAAATTCCAAAATCATCATTTTCACAACTTTGTTCTAAATAATTAGCTAAGGATTAGTATAAATACAAATTATTCATTCAATCCCTATGGAAACGACCTTGCTTGAGTTGCTATACTACGACAACCTTGTATTCTTACAAATATTTTTAAGTGTTTTTATCCCTACTTTTGCAGGTGGTAAAAATCTCTATCAACTTGCTGTTGCCAGTGCCCATCATTGGTTCATTCATCAACTGGATGTTCAAAACGCTTTTCTCCATGGTGATTTGCATGGAAACTCCTTTTGGTCTTCGCCGACAGGGGGAGAACATTGTATGTAAGCTTAACAAATCTCTATATGGACTCAAACAGGCCTCTAGAAACTGGTTTTCGACTTTTTCAGTCACCATTCAAAATACGATTTATCAATAGTCAAAAACTGATTATTCTCTTTTTACCAAGGCTCAAGGTACTTCATTTACTGCAGTCCTTATCTATGTAGATGACATACTTCTTACATGAAATGATCTTTAAGTGATGGAACGCCTCAAAACATTTCTTCTCACACGCTTCTGCATCAAAGATCTTGGTGATTTGAAATATTTTTTTGGCATTGAATTTCTCATTCTAAGAAAGGCATTTTCATGTCTCAGAGAAAATATGCACTAGACATTTTGCAGGATTTTGGATTTATGGGAGCACGCCCAGACAAGTTTCCAATGGAACAAATTTGAAACTCACTCCCACTAATGGAGCATTATTAGGTGATCTCACCAAGTACAGAAGACTAGTTGGACGATTGATTTATCTTACTGTCATTAGGCCTGACATAGTCTTTTCAATTCGTACATTGAGTCAATTCATGCATAAGCCTCGCAAACCTCATTGGGATGCAACTTTACGAATTCTCAGGTACATCAAAGGTACTCCTGGTCAAGGTTTGTTATTCCTTGTCTTTGACAATCTTGAGTTAAAGGCTTTTTGTGATTTCGATTGGGGAGGTTGTCGTGCCACAAAAAGGTCAGTTACAAGATATTGTGTTTTTCTTGGAAATTCTCTCATCTCATGGAAATCCAAGAAACAAGACAATGTTTTTCGATCATCTACAGAAGCCGAATATCGAGCTATGGCCAACACATGTTTAGAGTTAACTTGGCTACGCTATATATTTGCAAGATTTAAAAGTTTTGCAAAAGGCTCCCACATCATTGTTTTGTGACAATCAAGTTGCACTATAAGTTGTAGCTAATCCTGTTTTTCACGAGCGAACGAAGCATATTGAAATTGATTGTCACATCATTTGAGAAAAACTGCAAGCTACAATGATTATTTCCTCACATCTACCTACACGTTTCCAATTAGCAGATTTATTTACAAAAGCCTCGGAAAAAGATCAATTTGCGATACCACGCGACAAGTTGGGAGTTCATAATATTTACTCTCCAACTTGAGGGGAGAGTATAAAAAAAAATCATGTAATATATTTTGTAATATATTTACCTAATATGGTATATGTCAAATCCCACCAAAAGAGGGATACGATTTTCTAGGACATTGATGTAGGGTTAATTGGTTGACCCAATGGTGTATATATTGTACTGTAAAGTTTATCAATAATACATACGAAATCATTCAGTCTGCTACTTTCCATTGCTTTGCCATTTAGCCATTTTAATATTCAACATGCCAACGGTATTGTTTACTTCAACGAAAAATCATATTTTTACACTAAAAAATCAATCCTGGTACTATTCATTTTACCCTTTATTTTGTCCTTATCGTTAAAACTCAAAGTTTTCAAACAATTTTCATTAGTTTTCCTTTTTAAGATACTGATATGAGATTTCCATACCAGCCTTTTAATATCTGGATTTACTATAGTTTACCAATTTCTCTAGAAACGATCTGTAAAATAGACTACGTAAACCAAACAACTTAGACGTCTTGTTTAAATACACATGTTTGCAATCTATCTGCACATGTACATATATTTAGTAAATAATCGTGATCATTTACGTCAATCTTAAATAATAGAAAAATTAAATTTATTAATTACCGTGAGTTCAAAATGTAAGGTTTCACCGTTTGGTGTGGTTGGTACCTGAACATTATAACGGGAAACTTAAAATATAAGGTGGGCACATACAAAAATTCCTCCAAAATTGGAAAGTAATTAATTTAGAAAATCTTGCCATCAAACAGAATTGTTTAATTAACCAATACGGTCATTGCTGTTGAGATTTGTTCCTATTTTTTGGGAGGTTCTTAGATTTTCTAAAGTTATAAGGAATATGGTCAGATTTTCTTACGAAATAGGAAGGAATTAGGGTTGATGCACCTCTCCCCATATTATTGGGTGTCACTGAAGGTAGACACCCTCTCCATATGTTCTATAAATAGAGGCATAAGCACAGAAGAGGAGACCCAACTTTGAGACCTCAGACAAATTAATAGCTGTGTATTGTTAGAGAAACAGAGATGACAATGTGCGGCACGGAGAACCCTACTTCCAATAACAAAACCTCCTGTGTGTCCCCGGCCAATGGTAACGGCATGACACTGCCTAGTTTTCCATCCGACCATGTCCTCAATCTTGAACAGTAAGTTCTCTCCTTAGCTTCTTTATTCCAAGTAGATCAGAGAGGATGCAACATCTTGTTATTTACTGTAGGTTAAGGTCGAGAATCTTTTATAGCTCAGTTCTTGATTTTCACATTTGGATTTTGAATACGAATGTTTTACAATGCATTATTCGTTTTTTTTCTTTCTATAAAACCATATTTTCCAACAACTGAGTTTTGGTTAGTTTACTAATTAGGTTAACATGCAATCGACATTACTGGTGTTTCCGGTTTTGGTGATGACAGGGGCGACCCGACAGTGTTCGAGTCCTATTGGAGGAAGATGGGGGACAAGTGTACGATGGTGATCTCCGGAAGCGAATTGATGAGCTACATCAGCGATTTCACCAGCGTGTGCTGGTTTTTGGAGCCAGCATTGGAGGCGGCGGTTAGAAGATTTCATCGTACGGTTGGAAACGCCGTCGTGGACGGTGATCGGCATATCGTGGTGGGGACAGGCTCGACTCAGCTCTATCAGGCTGCGCTGTATGCCCTCACTTCCCCCGGCAGGTCCGAGCCCGTCAGCGTTGTGTCTGCCGCCCCTTACTACTCGGTGAGGCTCTCTATACTCGTTGACATTTGGCAACCTTTTATTATGTTGATCATGTGTGGAACTTGATGTTGGCTTTGTTATTTTTTTTTTTTGTCAACTGCAAAAGATCAACAAAATGCTGCTTCAGCTTCACTGGTTATAAATTATATCAAATTAAGCGTGCTTTCAGCGGTTGTGTTAGCTATGTTCAAGGGCCGATTAAATTGGGCCTGTCGAGATTTCTTCTATTATAATATATCTGCTATGTTACGTTATTTGATGATCAATCTTGATCACTCAATTTATATCGATAGTTTTTTGTCATAACATGTTAAATGCACGTCTATACAATATATGAGATGAGGCAATCAATCTAGATCAGGGATAGTTTTATATTAGGTAGTTTGATTAGACTTAATATTTTTAAACATAACATGTCAAGTCTGACGGACTAAGAAAGCTTACGTCCACATATATTTATGCCATAGTTTTCCCTTGGTATGCATGCTGCGAAGGTGTTCGAGTTGTGAGGAGACGAAATTACGAGAAGACTGTCGTGGAACATGCAGATGTTCTGCATGGGAAATGCGACAAAGAGGCAAATATGTCTTTTTGAAAACATAACAATGCATGTTTGAGAACATGCAGCAAACATATGCAAGTAGCCCCGTGTTTTGAAACCCTTGGATCGAAATTAAACATAGTAACATGGGCATGTCTTGTTTATTGTTAACCACCTCTTCCACTCAACCTTAATTAGATCCTCTACGCTTTAATTACTTGTTTTCCTTCTATTAAACTCAATGTAACTTTGTACTTCGAGAACATTATCAACTAATTGTAACAAATATTTACTTATTTGTTCTAGTCATATCCGGATGAGACAGACTATCTTTGTTCTGCGTTGTACAAATGGACAGGTGATGCATATGCCTTTAACAAAACTAGACATGGACCTTACATTGAGGTGGTCAACACCCCAAACAACCCCGACGGCACTCTCCGAGAGGCCGTCGTAAAGAACAGAAGTGATCAGGGGAAGCTGATTCATGACCTGGCCTACTATTGGCCTCAATACACCCCAATTACTCGTCCGGCCGATCATGACATCATGTACTTCACATTCTCCAAAAGCACAGGACATGCTGGTTCTCGCATTGGGTAAGGAGCCTTTATTGACACTTAAAAAAAAGTCATCAAGAACTAGTTAAAGTGCAATATCTTCGTAATATTTTTTGTACGCAATTTGTTCAATTGGTTTTTGTTTTCTTTGATCAGATGGGCCATTGTTAAGGACAGAGAGGTTGCAAGAAAGATGTCAAAGTTTGTAGAGCTGAGTTCACTTGGTGTGTCCAAGGATTCACAGCAACGAGCTGCAAAGATAATGGGAGTGATCTGCGACGGATATGAGAACTGCAAGTCCACTGACAACTCTGAGCTCTTCTTCGACCACTGCCATCAAATAATGGGGAACAGATGGGAGAGGTTAAGAAAAGTGGTCGAGCAAAGTGAAGTTTTCAGCCTACCCAACTACCCCAAAAAGTACTGCATCTTCTTTGGAGATTCCGTTGAACCATATCCAGGTAAAATCATAATTATTACTCTCTTTTTGCAACTAACTCACTCGAAACATATTTGGAAACTTAAAACATGCTGGCTTACATAAATTGGATATTAAAATCGTTGATTCTTCATTTTCTTGCGTTTTAATGAAACATGAGTATTGACGTTATTCCAATTTCTGACTTCTCATATGTTTATTACCACATAATAATACAAAGTGTGAGTTGGATTTCACGTTAAAATTCGTAATCCAGTACCTAAAAAACAGAATCACAACTTCCCCGATAGATGTAATTATAATATTTATAAAGTTGTGTCTTCCAATATTGGGAATGTTATTTTACAATGCCAGCATTTGCATGGATGGAGGCGGAGGAGGATGTAGACACAGAGAAGGTTCTGAGAGGACAGATTAAGGTACAAGGAAGAACAGGGAGGCGCTTTGGGGTTGATCAGAGGTACGTCAGGATTAGCATGCTGAGCAGGGAAGACGTGTTTAACCACTTCTTGGAGAGATTATCAACTATCAAGTCCGTTACTAATGGTCATTAATTAGCTTAATCTGTTAATGTTAAAGAAATAGAAAACAGAGTTATGAGAGAGAGTAGCAGAGAACAGAGAGAGAGAGAGGTAAGAAGGTAAATGAGATTTTTGTATTGTTTTCTTAATGATGGAGTAATTACAAGTGTATGTATTTATAGTAAACTAGTCACTCTAACAGACTTCCTAACAAACTACTAATCTAACAAACCACCTAATCTAATTACACATGGCAAGATCTCAACCATACAACATTATATTCTAACTTCCCCCCTCAAACTCAAGATTGGGGCACCTAATCATGAGGTTGAAGCAGTCAGGTTCTCAAATAATCATTAGTGCAGTATTCCTTGCAATTGGAGAGTGAGGTTGCTGCTGCACAAAGTCTCTGCAATAAGAAAACCCTCCTAGCATCTTGAGCTTGTATATTATTGCTATATCATGTGTACCATAGTAGCCAAATCAACGTAGACCTGGTGCCCCCACCCTTGTCACAAATTCTCATATGATAGCCTAACTGAATATCGAATATACATCCACCATTGCATAACCGAAATACATAAAATCTTCTGAACTCATGTGCAAGTGCAACAGTTTGAGCAGGAACACTAATGTCCGTCTTGTTGTCAGAGTTAAGAACATGAAATGTCACTTGAATACACGATTGTAAACCCATTGAAATCAATTGAGATTATGTACCTTCGTTGTCAATACATTCCAAAACTTGGTCTTTGACATCATCTAAAAACATTTCATCTTCTGAAACAATGAAGTCCGAGAGAGAACCAGACTTGCAATCATAAACCGTATGAATTTCAACATCAGAATTACTCTGTAAAGGTGTTTCATGTTTCTGCAGGATGACTGGACAACCTAGTTTGAATTGTTGATCCAATGGGCTTTGACATGATTCAGGGGTTGAAACTGAAGACTGAGCATTATGTCTGGGATAACAATCATCATCAAAATGATCATTCTGTGAACAAATTTGATGTGTAGGAAAATCAGGTGGTGGAGAATTAAAATTTGGAGATGGCGGGGAGCCAAGAATTCCAGGTGAAAGTTTAGGAAAATACTTGTAGGTTGCACCATTATTGTAATGAAACCTCCCTTTACCATGATTCTTGAATCGAAAATTGATATACACACCATTATAACCATCAACATTATTATCTAAGTGTGATTGGCATGAACTAAAATTGTGTTGAGCATGATAACCATTATTGAAACCAGCATGTAACTGAGAGCTAGAGAGAGGAAAGAAAGAACCTTGTGTCTGACAGTCACCAAATTTAGTTACCACAGTAGACAGAAGGGGTGCCACAGAAGCACAATCCACAATGGCTTCCTGAGCGAGCAATTGTTGACGAAAGTTCTCGAGTGAAATAACACTCTCACGCCCTCTGATTACACATTTAAATGTGTTGTATGTTGCAGGGAGTCCATTCAACGCAATGAGCACAAAGTCTTCATCAGTAAGTGTGACACCAAGAACAGAAAGTCCATCACTTGCTTCTTTAATTCTTCGAAGAAACTGGGAAATTGAATCTGATCCTTTCTTCATGTTGTAAAGATAAGTCTGTAACTTGATTATACTGGTTTTTGTACTTGGTAAGAAAAAATGGTTTTGGAGACGAACCCACATCTCTCGAGAGCTCGTGCTACCAATCACACATGAAATTGCGGATGAAGAAAGTGTTGCAGTAAGGAGCAACATCAGAGCATAATCGTGCATTTTCCATGCTTTAAACTCATCTGATTCAGGGCTAGCAGAGGAACCATTTTGGAGTACTGAATGTGCAGAGGTTGCTGCATACTGAGGAGGACACAAATTTGATCCGTCAACAAATCCCATAATGCCATGGCCCTCAAGCAGCAATTGCAACAGAAAGTGCCATTGAAGGTAATTGGTCTCGTCCAACTTGACAGAAACGGATGTAGAGACTGAAGAAATCAAGCCAGTAATTGGGGATTGCAAGATTTGCAATTGATTTGCAGTGACCATTTTAAGAAAATTGAGAGGAAGATTTCACTAAGGAAAAAGGTCGAACACCTTATGTGCAACAATTTGCAGCTTGAGAAACACATACATGGGTAGTCGGAGGTGCCCGGAAACACAAAGAAGACACAAGCACAGCACAAGAAATGTATAGTGGAAGTTAACGATCTTCAAGAACCAATAATGGAGCTCCAAGAATCAAGATTCTAAAGCTTGGACACCGACGATTGAGGTGGTGAAAGACGACTCCACCAAAGAACTCAACAACCACCACGAAAAAGAATCAAAACAGCGGAAGAACACAGGATCGGAGTTGGCGATTAGCCTAGACTGGCGATGATACCATGTTAATGTTAAAGAAATATAAAACAGAGTTATGAGAGAGAGTAGCAGAGAATAGAGAGAGAGAGAACTAAGAAGGTAAATGAGATTTTTGTATTGTTTTCTTAATGATGGAGTAATAACAAGTGTATGTATTTATAGGAAACTAGTCACTCTAACAGACTTCCTAACAAACTACTAATCTAACAAACCACCTAATCTAATTACACATGGCAAGATCTCAACCATACAACATTATATTCTAACATAATCTACTACTTAACCACAGCGATCGCACAGAGTTTCACTCAAATTCTGCACACCTTACAAGCTACGCAGGCATATTTATTTTAAAACTAGTTTCTATACCTAATGTAATAGTAAACCCGTGAGCAGTTTATTATCGATAAAGTGAATAATTTTCATCTTATAAAGACATTACGCTTTGAGAAAACCTTATTTCTACCCAATTTTCTTTTCATTTTTATCTCATTTGTTGACGCGATTGGTTCCAATATTTGGTACATAAAACCTAAGTAACCATCCCAATAAATGAAATCAAAATCGAATCAAAGTGCGGGTTTTTCAATGCACACATAAAGACCAATTCGAGTATATGGCCGATGATAAATGGTTGAAACGAGCCGATGTTTCAAAACGAATCTCAATCAAAAAAAAGAAAAATATGTACTAATTTGGACAGTCTCCAGACAAATAAGAATCGAATCCAAAACCACAATGACGAATCTTAATTCAACGTGCTGAATAAATCTACCATCCGGTGACGATAAACTTAAAACATTGTTAGATAAACCTTCATTATACATGCACCAAAGCAAAGGCCAGATAACTCATTCTCAACAAACGACTGATCGCAGGCAACTGGCTCTCAAAGATGGTCCTGTAATCTATCCACCAATTTTGGATTTGAACCATGCCAGATTGTACGTGAGAGCTGCGCCACAGAAAACATCTTGCAGGGGCAACTTTATACCAGTCTTAATTCATACTCGCCAGCCATGGTTATGTATCTCACCCATGGAAGAGCTTGGTATCCGCTTTTTTCAATAATCTTGAGGTAACGAACCTACAAAACCCCAATTTGCTCATAAGAAAACCGCACAATAACAAATTCCTAGCTCTACGATGGCTGATCATTTAACATGTTGACATATGGAATACAAATTCCATCGTTGCTCTGAAATATCAGGTCCTAATACAGGCTTAGGTGCCCTTAACTAAGTTGATTGTAGAAAGAGATCCAGATGTCCCCGAAATAGAGCAAAGCAATCAGGTTCATAAAGGCATACCTGTATTCCAGAAACAGTGAAATATGGTATCTCGAACTTCACACGTATAGGCGCTTTTCTCTCAGGAGTTGATTCTTCAGCTGTTACACTTGGAAGACGAAACTCTGCTCTCAACATGTATTCCTAGGAAATTTGGATTAGAAACAAGATCAATAAAAGGGGATAAAGTGCACAGCATGAGGTACAACATAATAATCTTCTTAAACTAGCAATAATACGAGTCCACACCTTGCCTCCGGGAAAAGATCTTATTTTCCAGATAAGCGCATCACTTTCAGGTGCATATGCTGCAGATCCTAATGATGTCCGAACATCAGGGTTAGTGGCATCAGATACCACAGGAACCTCAATCTCAACGTTTGTTGCAGTACTGTGCAGTTAAATTTTCATGAATACTAAGGGAATAAACATTAGGATACCCAAAGCACAAAGAAATTGATTAAAGAACTTTTTTAATACCTACGCTCCTTGAACTGGCTTCTAGCTTTTACCAGAATCTCAATGCGACTTTTTGAATGCCTTTCAATTTGACATTCAACCCAAATTAGAGGCTTAACCTGAAAGGGAAAATGACGACAATTAACTGGAATGAGATGAGCAATAAATAAACCTCCCCTCCCCACTCAATGCGTGCACAGACACACACAAAGAAAAGAAAACAGAGCATCAGCAGAGCATGAGGGATACCTGTGTACTCAGCCTATATGTCATGAGATCAAAAGCTCCATCAGGTGGTACAAAAGATATTGTCCGGTCATTTTCAAACCGAGCCAAACGAACACACCTAAAACAAATTTTATAATTTAATGTAAGGACTTGCAGGAAGATTAGTCTTATATAAAATCTCAAACACTTATAAGACACAAAAGCAGCACTCAGATAAATCAGAAAGCTACATACTGATGAAATTTGATGTCTTCCAAATCAATGGCCTTTCCCTTTGTTGCTCGCCCTTGTGCCTCCAATAACACTCTATCATTTAAGCCCAGCTTACATTCAGGCATACCACTGCAAGCAAAATGGGTAAGTACTAGTTGCTAGCTGCTACCAGCATATAAAAGAGAAAGGTAGATAGTTAAAAAAGTAAATGGAATTGCTATAAATTACTATGCTACGGTAAATTCTTGTGTTCTGGAGAAGAAAAAAAAATATTGTACAATAGCACAGTGTATAAACGAGACCGCTCTTAAGATGTAAAGCTACCATTCATATCTGCAACTCAGAAAAGAAATTCAATTCCTCTTGTTTTTTTCAGAGATTTTCTCCAAACCCTGGTTTTCTATCTTTGATCTTTCTGTGCATTGGTTTTTGACTTCGATCAAGTTAATGGCTTCGACGAAACAGAGTACTCAAAAGAGAAATTTTAACTAGGATTTATACCACTGTCCTCATAAACATAGTTTCTTCTTACGAATGGATTATAACTCTAGCGTAAACCAAACAAGCTAGCAAATCTTAAACTGACATCTCTACATGAAAATGGATGTATTCACTTGGCATTTAAAAAGCATATCCAGTGAAAGAAGCACAAGTTAGAATGCTAAAGCATAGATTAAAATTAACTGGGTTAGAACAGAAACACACCTCAAATAAGTTCTCATCTTCAAGGCACCAACAACATCAGACCTAATGATTTGTCCATTGCTGTTGACTAGTATATTAACACTCTCCACCACATCCAGGAAAACCTAGGTGAAAAAGAAGAAGAAAGGAAAGTCATCCAATTGCTGTGGCTTCAAAGAAGAGTGAAAACTCTTCAGTTTTTCCCAAAGCACATACCTCATTCTTCTTGTAACGTATCCCTTCACTTCGCCAAGACACCGCATTTGTTACGGCCATGGGAGGTCTCTGTGTAACTTCCATCCTGTAAGCATCAGTCTTGATAAATTCGCTGAGAATCTTGGCTTCAGTATACTGAGGGTAACCAAAGTCCATCATTTCATCGAGCAACTCATACTACAACACAAAAAAACACATCAAATCACAATGTTTCTCAATCAAAATTAAGCAAAATGAAGGGCACAAACATCTCCTTACCACAACCACAAAGTTATCCCTAAGCGATTCTTCTTCTAACTCTTCAAAGTAATGCTTGAACACCTGCCGTCCAATAATCAATTCACTAATTACGCATTTCAAATAAGTGTAGAAACAAATAACAAGAATGAATGAGGAACAAAACCTATCATAATTATCAATAGAGCTTACATCGACTATTCGGTGTAGAAAGAAGAGAAGACTAGCCGCATTGCAGTTCTGCCTGGACGCAGTCATCAAGTAAACATTGTTATGCTGTATAAACAAGTAGCTCACGCCATTATCGTGAACAACTGGATCATGAGATTCCGGATCAACCTGAACCGCATCTCAACAAGCATGGAAAGACAACATAATGCCACCATCAATTTCTACTCTCACAAAACACAGATCAAATCCAAATTTGCAGGGGAATAATTCATCAACAAACGACAATTCAGTTTCGTTTTCCTTCGTTTTCTCGGCAACCAATCAGTTCCCCAAGCAATTACAAGATCAAAAAACGCAGAAATTCTGGAAATTGAGTAAATTTAAGTAAGAAGAAGCAATTTTTTTACCTCTTTCTCGATGAGCTTAGTGAAGAAGCGCTCGGCTTGAGCGGCGGAGACGTCGCCGCGGTAGTCGCGCCAGATGAGAACGCGGCCTTTGATGTCTAGGAGGAACAGCGCCGAGACTGCCCCTGCCATGAGATCTGATCGGCGGTTGCAGAAATTGGACGCGATCTGATTCGGATATAGCAGCGGAGTCGATTGGCGTAGTCGTAGATCTGAATCTGAATTTTAGGCGTTAGGGTTCCGTTCGCCGTCTGCTGTTACTGTTGCAGCATCAACCGCCATCTTCAATCTGTCTGAGAGTCTGAAGAAGAAGGAGTCCGAGTTTTGGAAATGGAGGTGTTCGCGCACCGCGGTGAATATTTTGCTTATTCGGACGTTAGAGACCCGCGCCTCTCTCCTTCTTACGACGACGTTTTATGTTAAACTCCCAAGGTAATCATACCGTTCAAGTTTACAGAAATATTGATATGTAATTTTACAGAAATATTAATGGTAGGTTGTTTTTTATAGAAATTATGAAAATTTGCAATGGAATAGGTATCAGATTTAGTCGAAATTAGAGAAAGTTTCTCAAAAAGTTCAAAAGTTCGAAATCTACAGTAAGTTCCGGTAAATTTTTTATACTGAATCGGTAAATATTGCCGATACTCATTGACTTCATATATCCTGTCGTTATAGGATGAAGTTTGCATTTCACACATTTTCCATTCGATCCTTAATTTTTTGGATATTTTGAGAGAAATATCAACAATTTCGTAGATATTTTAAACATTGCTCTTATTTATTACTTATGGAGAATCATTTTCATATGTTTAAAGCTGAAAATTTGATTATGTCTCACGTATAGTGTCTCATAAGGCCAACATGTGGATAGTCTTACACTATATCAAAATATGAACATTTAGTTCAAAATTAATTAAAAATAAACGAAAATTCTCATAATTCTTTAAATTATTTTACTAATTCTATTTTTCGACGTGAGATAAATGCTCTCAACAAATAAATTACAAATTGTTACGGGTTACAATAATAACATAAGATAGTTAAAAAGCTGCTATATTCGATCTGTTATAAAAGGGGGGAAAATACAACAAATCATCTGGAAAAAAAAATGACTTGATATTACATGAACTTTCACATAACACAAGAATCATCGATCATTTGGTTTAGGGTTTGGATCATCTTCCACTAAAATTAAATACACCACTGAAAACCTGGCTGTTGCCACATAGTGTTGCTTCCCACTTGATCGAAGATGTCGCAATCTGTGAGAGCATCACAACAATCTCCCTCATCTCTGGCCTCTCCACTGCTTCTTCACTCAAACACCATTCTGCAATTTCTGCCATCTGCAACAATAGTAGTGATTTGACTCTTTTGTTGTGTCAATGTGTGATTCGTCGGAATGACTCCTTAACTGTAAGGAGTCGAGCAATGTTTAAACATTAAAGACAAAGGAGCATGGACTGCGAATAAGTGTGTGTGAAATCATTAGAGCACCTTGAATATGTCCTCCATAGGATAGTTTCTTATGAGGTTTCCATCTGTGGCAGCCTCTAAAGCTGCTTCTGGATGATCATCCTGGAACACCTTTTTTATCCGATAAAATGTGCAGCAAATCAATCAAATTCAGATTGTTCTACTAGTGAGTGATATGCATTGGTCTTTTTGTTCAAGATTCGGTTGGAACTTACTACTGTAATTAAGGATTTCATCTTCCCAGGCTCTCGATTGTCACGGAAAAGTGCATGTTGCCCTGTGATCAGCTCTGCTAGTACACTCCAAATGCGAATACATCTGTTTTGTGAGTCATCTGTGTAAGAGTATAACTGACTGCATGTATAGAACCACATACATATATGAACATGCATACATGAGAGAAGTGAGTGCTTACCTGAGGAAGAACTCGACATTTCTGCAGAAGGATGAAAAGAGATCTTCTACACTCAGCAGCCTAAAGTTCCTGCTAGAATAGGGTTCGCACGTAATGGAATAATTACTGTGAGTGCAGGGACCTCCTAATATATAGCCAATCATCCTTGATATCAGGCCTATCAACTGATACCCGGATATTATTAGGGTTTCACAATAGTCCTACTTGCTGTTGAATTCTTTGTCAAAACGTGATAAGGTTTACCAATAATAGTTGCATATTAGGACTCTTAATCTCAGCCAAGTAATAGCTTAATCTTCTCCACGTGATAACCCATAACCGAAACATGGGTTAGAGTGAGAAACAGAAGTCGTTCTCCTTGACACTCACAAACTTACATTCTCCCACTTGAGTGTCCAAGAAGAACGACATTACTTTGATCGAGATTAAGGTGATCACTAGTCCATAGTAACTGCAAGTTTACCTTTAACAACGTGTCACTCATAGCTTTAAATACTGAACCATAAACACAGTATGTAATTCCTTCTACATGTGCGTTTTATCGTCACAAGCATTCAAACTATGAGCACTGTGTTGTTTGACAAAATTCAAAATACTTCAGGTTGATAAACAAAATTCAACTCCTGAACCGAGCCGCATGCTAACGCATGGCTCATATAATTTCAATAAGATAGTTATGAGCATAAAACATCATGAAAACATCCAATTAGCAAGAAACATAACGAAACAATGAGTGAGTTACTACTCCCACTTATTAACAGAACCAAGTGGAATATATTACTCCCACTCATCAATAGAATCAAAATCTTCTCGCATACCCATGTTGTGAACATGTTTCTTGAACACTCCCACTGGTAAGCCTTTATTCATTGGATCAGCTATCATGGCATTAGTTCCTATATGAACTATGTTGATCAGCCCTTTTCTGACTTCATCTCTTACATGCAAGTACTTAATATCCATTAGTCTGCAAGCAATGGATCTCTTGTTATTTCTGGAAAAGAAGACTGCAGCCTTGTTGTCACAAAAAATAGTGATAGGTCTTTCTATCGAGTCCACAACCTTTAGTCCCATAATAAAATTCCTTAACCAGATTGCTTGTTTGGTAGCAGTATAGCAACCAATAAACTCTGCCTCCATAGTTGAGGAAGCAATCACCTTTTGCTTGGAACTTTTCCACGAGATGGCACCATCAGCAAGAAGAAAAACATACCCACTTGTAGATTTTCTTTCATCCACACAGCCAGCTAAGTCTGAATCCGAGTATGCAACCATTTCCAACTGTTTAACTTGTCGATACACTAGTGCCAGGTTTCTAGTTTTCTTTAAATACCTTAGTACTTTCTTAGTTGCAGTCCAGTGAGTATTCCCAGGGTTAGATTGAAAACGCCCTAGGACACTGACTGCAAATCCCAGATCAGGCCTAGTGCAAACTTGGGCATACATGATGCTGCCAACAAGTGAAGCATAAGGCTTATCCTTCATCTTATTCTTTTCAAGATCATTTTTGGGACATTGATCAGTGCTTAGCTTATCCCCTTTTGCAATTGGAAGCTCGCCACCTGCACATTTCTCCATATTAAATCTTTTCAAGATTCTGTCAATATAAGTCTTCTGTGATAATCTTAGCATTCTCTTGGATCTATCTCTCTCTATTTCAATACCAAGAACAAAATGTGCCTCACCAAGATCTTTCATATCAAAACTCTCAGTCAACATGCCTTTGGTTGTGTGTAGAAGATTTGAATCGGAGCTAGCTAATAGAATATCGTCAACATATAGTACCAAGAATATAAATTTCGAGCCACTGACCTTGAGGTATATACAGTCATCAATTTTGTTTTCTTCAAAACCAAAAGCAGCAACAACTTGATCAAACTTAATGTACCATTGCCTGGATGATTGTTTTAAGCCATAGATAGATTTGTTGAGCCTGCAGACCATAGACTCCTTCCCTTCCTCCACAAAACCTGGTGGTTGAACCATTACTATTTCTTCGAACAAATCTCCATTAAGAAATGCGGACTTTACATCCATTTGATGTAATTCCAGGTTGAAATGAGCAGTTAAGGCCATAATCACCCTTAGAGAGTCTTTGGATGAAACTGGAGAGAAGGTTTCATTATAGTCAATGCCTTCTCTTTGTGTAAAACCCTTAGCTACGAGCCTAGCTTTATGTCGTTCAACCTTTCCCACTGCATTTCTTTTGGTTTTGAAAACCCACTTGCACCCAATGGGTTTGGCATTGCATGGAAGTGGCACCAACGTCCAAACTTTATTCTTTTCCATAGCTGCAAGTTCTTCGGCCATTGCAGCCTGCCATAATTCTGCTTTCGAGCTGTTGACAGCTTGATGAAATGTGATGGGATCGTCTTCATCCCCAATGTTGTATTCAGTCTCTTGTAAATAGACAAAATCTGGGAGAATCACAGGCTTTCTTTGCCTATTAGACTGTCGTAAGGGCAGCTGCACTTGATGTAGAGACTGATCAACATCGGGGTCAGGAATTTGTTGCTCAGGCACTGGTTGTTCAGTATCATAATTGTCCACCGGTGGCTGGGCAGGTTCTGGAATGAACGTGGTATCTTGTGATTGAGGGTTTGGAAGAACAACTGGAAGGGAATACAAGCTTCCTTGGTCAACAAGCAACGGTGCATGCATGGTTGCTGAAGCTTGATCACAATCATCTCCAATCGCTTCAAAATATGTGTTGTTATGTTGCACAATACCTTCTTCTAAATCCTCAATGAACTTTGCATTGTTGGTTTCTTGTATTCTAGTGTGGGAATCCGAACAATAGAATTTGAAGCCTTTAGACTTCTCAGCATAGCCAATGAATCTGCAACTTACAGTTCGAGGATCTAATTTTCTTTCTTGAGGGTTGTAAAACCGAGCCTCAGCCCTACATCCCCAGACATGGAAATGGTTGAAGCTTGGCTTCCTACCTGTCCAAGCTTCGAAGGGTACAACTTGGACAGATTTGCTTGGGACTCTATTCAGTGTATAGTTGGCTGTTTTGAGTGCTTCTCCCCAGAGAAAAATTGGAAGTTTGGACCTTGAAAACATGGATCGAACCATGTCTTTCAGCGTCCTATTTTTCCGTTCTGCCACGCCGTTTTGATGCGGAGTGCCTGGAGTAGTATACTGTGCAACGATTCCTGATGCTTCAAGATATTGTGCAAAGGCTCCATTGTGTTGTCCAGTCTCTGTAAACCTGCCAAAATACTCACCACCCCTATCCGATCTCACAATTTTAATATTCTTCTCAAGTTGTTTTTCAACCTCATGTTTATATATTTTAAAACAGTCAAGAACAGAAGACTTTTCAGCTATGAGAAAAATATAATAGTATCTTGAAAAATCGTCAATAAAAGTGACAAAATATGAGTTACCACAGATGGTTTTATTTGGAAAAGGGCCACAAACATCGGTGTGTATTATTTCTAAAAGCTGGTTACTTCTTGTGGATCCTAATTTTCTGGTATTGGTCATTTTCCCTTTAAAACAGTCGATACAAGTAGGTAAACTTCCATAATCAAGTTTTGGTATAAGATTTTGTTTTGATAAAATCACAAGTATTTCTTTGGATATGTGACCGAGTCTTTTATGCCAAAGAGTGGGAGAATCATCACTTTGAAATAATCTTTTGGAACCAATGTGACAGACAGTAAAACATTCATGTAAATAATCACATTGAAGCTGCCACATATCAACTTGAAGAGAAGCATATCCGAGCAAGGTATCCAATTTATTTGAATGAAAAAATCTTACACTTTCATTGTCACCAACAAAAGTATAACCTGATTTGACTAACTTAGAAGCTGAAATCAAATTCCTTCTCATAGAAGGTACATAGAGTAGAAAGCTTTAATGAAACACTGCCAATGGACTCGACTGCTACCTTGCTCTCATTCCCAACGAAAACATTGTAAATCTCATTATTTTTCTCCTTTAGTTTTGAGAAGCCCTGCAAGGTATTCGTAATGTGAATTGAACAGCCAGTATCAAACCACCAACTAAAAGGAGGAACATAAATCAAGTTGGACTCGAAACAAACAAAAACATTTATTTCATTACCTTTCTTAACCAGCCAGTTTTTAAAACCAGTGCAATCTTTCCTTAGATGGCCGACTTCTTTGCAGAAATAACAAGGCTTAGGAGCTTCAGTTGTGACTTTAAATTTTTGAGATCGTTTAAGAGGGTTAGTATTTTTAAAAGAAGAAAAGGTTGAATTTTTCTTCTGCTTACCAGCAGTCATAGATGACTGATCAACAGCCACATGTTTGCCCTTTGCATTGTGAACAAAGTTCACAGTCTCCATTTTATCAGTTGACAGCCTCAACTCTTCCTGTGCACACATGGAAATTAAGTCATCAATATCCCAGGTTGCTTTCTGAGTGTTGTACGACACCTTTAGCTGGCCATACTGTGCAGGCAAGGAATTTAGTGCCATATGCACCAAAAACTGGTCTGTCAATGGATGCTCCAGTTCTTTCAGCTTTTGTGCGATGTCTGACATTTTCAGAATGTGTTCTCTCACACTCCCAACACCGTCGAACTTCATGGATGTCAATTTCGTGAGAAAATTTCCAGTTTCAGCTTTTTCAGATTCCTTGAACTTGTTCCCTATGGCGTCAAAGAATGTTTTTGCACTGTCACTCTTTGGAATGCCACCTTTCACGCTGCTTGTCATGGACCTTTTCATAATCATAAGGGCCATCCTGTTTGCCTTCTCCCATTGAGCAGACTTCGACTTTTGTTCTGCTGTGCTTTCAACAGTCAGTGCAGCAGGCTTGTCCTCCCTTAGAGCCAAGTCAAAATCCATCATGCCAAGGGCTATCTCCAAGTCCTCTTTCCATTTCTTGTAATTGGAACCCGTTAGGGTTTCAATGTTAGAGAAGTTGAGAGAAGTCATGGCTGCATCAACCATAATTATATGTTACTTGTTCTCATAAGCTCATCATTAAGAGTCCAAAATATGAACAATTAATGGCATCGTAAAACATATAATACCAGTCACATCTTTAGATCGAAAACTGATTATATTAGGATTTGCACAATTGAAATACAAGGTTTCACATTCGCTAGGCAATTTTAACACTTTTGAGTAGATAAAATTGCTTGGATCATGATTGTGCATTTCACTTATACACCAATTAAACATGACTGAATATAAGAATTCTTTAGAATTATCTCAAAATATATTCACCATCAGTTTAATCATTATGTTCAGCATGAACAGATACTAGAATACATGATTCAAACACTTTTGAGTCGAAATTGATCATGATTCACAAAATGGTTTGTATGTAAAGTCATTAGTGATAGTAACCTTTAGTTCTTCAAGTACCGGAGATTCTTCTTCATTTTCTGAGGAAGGAATTTTGCAGAACATACATATATATATATATATATATATATATATATATATGTTTATGTGTGCGTCTATGTATAAGTGAAACATGGATGCGAGTTGAATAGACTAACATACAATGATAATCATCAATAAAACATCAGTTTCAATATGCGGAAGACTTTTATCAGGATCACAACTTGTTTAATCAGGGTCTTGCGTAAGGATTCTAAACATGACAGTGAGGCTCTGATACCACATGTAAGAGTATAACTGACTGCATGTATAGAACCACATACATATATGAACATGCATACATGAGAGAAGTGAGTGCTTACCTGAGGAAGAACTCGACATTTCTGCAGAAGGATGAAAAGAGATCTTCTACACTCAGCAGCCTAAAGTTCCTGCTAGAATAGGGTTCGCACGTAATGGAATAATTACTGTGAGTGCAGGGACCTCCTAATATATAGCCAATCATCCTTGATATCAGGCCTATCAACTAATACCTGGATATTATTAGGGTTTCACAATAGTCCTACTTGCTGTTGAATTCTTTGTCAAAACGTGATAAGGTTTACCAATAATAGTTGCATATGAGGACTCTTAATCTCAGCCAAGTAATAGCTTAATCTTCTCCACGTGATAACCCATAACCGAAACATGGGTTAGAGTGAGAAACAGAAGTCGTTCTCCTTGACACTCACAAACTTACAATCTGGAGTTCCTTCACGGATCTTTCATAAACACAGACACAGTCAGATATACGAAAAACTGGGACAAGCTTTGCTTCCTTGTGAAGGTAAACCCTAATGAAACTTACTCTGGGGGAAGATAACCCGGTGTTCCAACCAACCGTGTCGCTATAACATCTTCTTCATTTGTTCTTCCAACAAGCTTTGCCAAACCAAAATCTGCTACCTACAGAAAATGGATTTTTAAGCTACTAATTAAAATCATGAAGTAATCATCTAATAATTCAGTGAACTTCAATAAAAATGGATGGATTCATATTTTAGGTATACCTTTGCTCTGAGCCCCTCGTCGAGTGGAATGTTACTCGTCTTTATATCACGGTGCACATATTGCGCTTTTGTGTGTTCATGAATGTATTCAATACCTTTTGCAGTGTCCAGTGCAATTTGTGTTCTTGCAGTCCAAGTAAGTGGCTGGTGACCTGGTTTAATATGTTTGGTTAGCTGCAAATCATTTATCGGCAGTTCAATTAAATATCCCCGTGTGAACGCTTCACTAAAGATATGTGCGTGCAATGGTTCAAGTACCTTTCAGTAGCAGATTGTGAAGATGTTCGCTCAGCAATCCATTCTGGACATACTCATAGACCAGGTAGAGGTGGTCATCTCCAGTGGCATACCCCAAAAGTTCCACCTAAAACAGATATATTTACACAAGTGATTCATGTACTCGAAGCACTTTTTTCGCACCATGTTAGAGGTCAACTTATTCAGAAATGATCAATCACTCACGACATTAATGTGATGGATCTTGCATAAGACCTTTAGCTCTGCAAAGAATTCTTTGGTACTATTAGACCTCGTCTTCTTTATGGCAACCTCCTGAAAGTTGAATATATATAGCTTAGTTTCATAACATTTTTCGGGTAGAAATGGAGAAAACATGTGGGGTTCCTGCCATATACCTTCTTCCTTATTACTCCAAAGAACACGCTACCATATCCACTGACACGCCCCGATCCCGATATTCTCCGAATACCAGGATAAGCACATGTTGGCCGACACCCGAGGGTGACGAAAGCCATTTGTTGAGTGTAAATGCTAAGAATAAGGAATAGATAAGACTTATAAATATAAAAGAATCAAGAATATGCATTTAATGAACATGTTCAGAGCATACGACTAACTAGAACATCGAAAGAAATAATATAAAATTTAATGAAACAAAGGATGGGTCCTGCACCGAGAGGACTCGAAGATGTCAATGCGGAAGTGTCTGGATGCTGGGATTGTATGTCTCGATTCTAAGTTCTGAAGGGGGCGCAAAACAAATATGAGTGGACAAATTTGATATATACATAGTAAAACAGTTATCAACGTAATAACCCCAGGTTTTATGAAAACACATATATATCATGATAAACATCGGTTTTCCGAAACCTAGCATGCCGTGCAATATCTCAAATCATAACTTTTATATATAATAATCACTATTGAATTGTTCGATAACCCCTAGGCCCCATGCTGGCTCCCCATCTCTGAGCAGACAGTCAGAGGAAAATACACTTCAGGCCCCATGTCAGCTCCCCGTCCCTGTGCTAAATAGCCAGAGGAAACACACTCCAGGCCCTATGCCAACACCAAACCGTCGCCCGGGACGGACCGGAATCTATCCCTACGTCCCGTAGCGGAAATGACCATTAGGTAAGTACAAAACCATTGAACATATATATATTGAAAAACAACTTTGTAGTATAAAGTCATCCATCATCTATACTATAAAGAAGTGTTCGAAACATATTCTAAATATCATATCGTCATCCATCAGATATTCTATAAGAACACGGGTTATAGGAAAAATAGTAATAATTCAAACTAGCCTCAATAAGTATGTTATCTCAAAGCGTTTCATAGAACATAATAATCAAATCATGCTTTTCATATATGCATTTCTACTATCAAAACATGTATTTTTAGAAGGGGTCCACTCACAGATACTTGGCCGCCGAAGAGCCACGCAAACTAGTAACCACGGAAACGTCACAAATATTGCCCCTAAGCACATAAAGGGTTCAATTAATAAAACTATTTAATAGCAATTGAATATGGGAAAACGGATGTCGAAAACGGATAAGAACATCGAATTACCCTAAGAATAAGAAGGGTCCCAGTTAAATTTCGTAAAAGCTAATAGAATATTTCGTGCCCTGACGGAATATTCTCTGATAGAATATTCCCAAACGAAATATTCCACAAAAGGATTTGAGCCGGCTAGGGTTTAGGGTTGGAAAGATTAAAGGGTTTAGGCTTAGAGCTTTAGGGTCTAGGATTGGACTTAGGGGTTTAGGGTTTTAGATAAGGCCCAAAGGCCTTGGTTTAAATAAATACAATAAAAAAAATTTAAAATAAAGGGGTTTGGGTTTAAACGGGCCTAAGCCCTGGGTTTGGCACGGCCCAAAGGGCCTGGGTTGAGGGTGGTTTTCAGGCCACCCTTTGGCCGGTTTGGTGGTTGATTTTCCACAGCTCATAACTTCTTCGTTACGTATCAAAATCAAGTGATCCAAACATGAAAGTTGTAGTACTCGACGAGATGAAGAGATTGATACCTGCATGCTGGCCAACTCGCCGTGGTTTGGCAGGAAAACGCCTCGAAAGGGGCGGTGCTCGTTGGAAAACTGGGTTTTGGCTGAAGGTTTTGGGAATTTTCAAAGCTACATAACTTCTTCGTTACTTAACCAAATTGAGTGATTCAAAGCCAAAATGTAGCTAGAAATGTGGAGAAGAGAATCATACTAAGTGGGGACCGATTGGTAGCCGGAGTTGACCGAAAAATGGCCTGAAATATGGCCAAACGACCATGGTTTATCGCTGGAATCTGGGTTTAGCTCCTCCTAGGTGTTTCTTCATAATTTGACATCCAGAACACATCAATGTGGTTAGAAACGAAACATGGGAACCAAAGGGGAAAGTTTAAAAGGTCTTCGAAGCTCACCTACAATGAAGCAAGTCGGGGAGACAGTGAACAGTGGCTCCGCCACTATCAAGCTTCAGGGTCATCAGTCTGAGCTTCGTGGTAACAAGGCCCAGATGGTGGTGAGTGGTTGCTGTCTGGGTGTACATATGTTTGTGTGTGTGTGTGGAGCTCGGGCAGAAGGAAGGAGAGAGTGCTGAGAGAGTTGAGAGAAGAAAGAGGGAAAGAGAGAAGGAGAGAAAGAGTGAGACCGGGAGAGAGAGATGGAAGGCTTGGGTCGGGGACAACAAACAAAAGTGGGCCCCTTGGCACACCTATTAAGACCAAAAAAAAATATTTAAAAGCAAGATAAATTCAAACTTAGTGAAAATACAATTTAAATTAGGGATGGGTGTAACATCCACCCTCTCCGATTTTCTTAGTTTCATTGAAGTAACCAGTAGCCTCCTCAATCTCCTCAATCTCCTCAAGGCTAAATATGACCGGTCCGTCTGATTCAAAAACTGCCCCATCTATGAAATCAACAATATGGATTTACCGTCATGAGCAGAAATTTCTCTCTTTTCAGGCATATTAACTTGCACAAATTATTACATTAGAGATGCTGCTGGAGTTTCATCTGACCTTCCATGTTTTCTTTATGAGGCAACTGATTATGCAACGAAAAGGATCGGTGAAGAGCCAAGCTTTTCGATACAGCTTTATCTGGAACTTCCACATTTTGTTCCCGTTTTCTTCTCAGATAAAGGATGAAGATCAATGTGCTGACTGAAAGCAATGTCACAGCTAATAAAATTGCAATCAATATTGACCGCTTGTGTCTGAATCCTGATGACCAAAACAAGGGCAACGGTCGATCAACTCCGACAGAAGCTAAACTGTGAATTTTCTAAAATTTTGTGTAAACTTGTGTGTAGGATTACATCAATCGGCAGTGGAAGATTAAAGGAAAATAACTATCAATCCTTGTACATATGAAATATATATGATTTTTAGTAAATTTCGATTTGATTTTGATTCCACGTCAGAAACCCGACAAACTAAAATATGACATATAATGCGTGGTTCCACGGTCCACCACTACTAATTGCATTGAAGCCTTTTGTATAAAATTCTGCACCTGCTCGTATGTGCAGGTGGTTAAGTTGGGGACAGGCCGTCTCTCCTACATCTTAACACACAGAAAAATTGATTCTTTACTTGTTTCAAACAGTGGACAGGGATTCTTAGATATTTCAGACAAATGAAATCAACTCATGAAATCTCATACAGAGGTCTCACCTGGCCTTGATGTTCTAAATCCATTCTTTTCCACGGGGACAAACAGCACACAACCCACAACTATGAACGAAGGATTTTCTGTCGTATTTTTATTCATATCTTCGATGTTTTTGATCTTCGCAGACAGCAGTGTGCCAATATCCGACACTGTATCAAGCTCCTGAACTGTATATGTCACCGCAATCTGAGACTGGCTCTGTACGCAACCGCACGGGATATGGATGGGAAAATCGGCATCTACTTTAAACTTCGGTAGCTCTTCTTTGACAAAGGCTGCCCACTGTAAATCTGCGTTGAGACATCATAAAATGTGTCATACGGTTTCACCTTGTAGGTTGTGTCATAGAAATATCCAACAGTGCCGGATACGTTCTGGCAAGAACAAGGCACACTTATGTGGGTATCTCGTTTCTTCTTGTACTTTATAGGTCTGATTTTGGATGGATAGACGGTGTACAAAGTTGCGATTTCTTTTATCTTCAGATCGATGTTGATGTGGTAGAGTGAGGCGTTACATGTCATGATTTCCACAAAGCAGTTCATAGGGGTTAAGGAGAGCAGATTTGATGGATGCATCCGCGGCGAAAACTGCAGGAAATAGAGTCAGAAATAGGGAGAAGAACGTGCAAGGAAGAAGGAGGTGAGGTGAGGCATGGCTATGGGATGGGCGGACTGTCAAAAGATTTCAGAGACCAACTAACCTAACCCACATCTACAAATTGTTTCTAAATCCTAATGAGAGATATGATTTGACGGTTCAAGATTAAGTATCGATGGATATAGATAGATAAAACTAGTGTGTGTGTTCAGTGTAACATACCATGTAGTATACTATTTATAAAAATTGTGAGCCAGTAGCTCATGCACAGTAAGGAAATATTAGAGAGCTTTGCTTTTGCCGTTTGTAGAGCGTGCTTGGCCGTTTGGATTTTGGATTTTCTTTCTTTGTTTCTAATTAACGGAACGGCCGTCCCTTTGGTCTGGATTATGGAAACAGAATATTCTTCGTGAGCAGCTAAATATATGCTTATGTTTTAATCTTGTTACTAATCAGAATTATATACCTTCAGAACTCTGCTAAGAGCTAGCTAAGCACTGGTGCGTCCTTTTCCTTCTACCTTAATCTGGTGTCGTTCGACTGGGAATTTCCTCGTATAGGCAGCGATACGGAACATTATTATACGTGAGAAAGAAAAGGAAAAGTTTCATCAGGTTGCAACGAAGAGCGAATTAACGTATAATTGGTTAGAGTAAGTAACGATGGAGTTAGGCATTAGCTCGTGGGAGCTATGTTCCGGCTAAGAAAAACCTATTTAGAGACTTTGATGCAAGAAAGTCAATACGACTTTGGGAAGGACGAGAGGGGACGAAGCAGGCTATAATCTATTACATTGGAGCATGCTAAGGTGTTCCAATTTCCAGAGTTGACCTAAGTCACAATCATAGATTAATAAATAAATAAAGGGATAATTTGATTGCGGTCCCTAATCTTTAACATTTTTTGATTAAAACCTTAATAGTATTCAAAGTTTGATCAAGGTCCCTTGACTTTGTACACCTCATTATATTACTATTAATATTTATATTCTTATAGTTTTGCAATTAATTGTTTGATATTTTATGAGATTTATAATCCTATAAATTTAAAATCCTTCATTATAATACTATTAGAAACGGTTATAATAAAAAAAAATTCAAACATTTTAATTGAATAAATGGATAAAAATTATGTAAAAATAAGAAATAATAAATGGCAAAAGAATGTATCCATAGTGTTAAAAAAATTGGTACATTTTACAAAAAAATTGGTACATTTCACATATAACAAAGTGGTACATTAATAAAGAAGAATGGATACATCATAAATAAATTAGGGTACAAATAAAAGATTAAAAATTATGAGTACAAATGAATTTTTAAAAATATAGGTGCTAAAAGAAATTAATAAATGGGTACAAAATAAAACTAAAAAGAAAATACTACAAATTTAAAAAAAAAAATTTGCAAATTAAAAGTGGGTACAAACTAAAAATATAAATATATGGTACAAAGTTTAGGCATAAAACATAAATATACCATATGTAATTTTTCTATCATTGATTAAATATACAATGTCACGTGATGGTATACACATGGGTACAAACACAAATAAAACTTTAAAAAATATGGGCACAAAAAGAAACTAATATATGGGTACAAATTAAAAATGAAAAGAAAATTGGTACAAATTAAAAAAATATTTGCAAATTAAAAATTGGTACAAACTAAAAATAAAAATATATGATAAAAAATTTAGCCATAAATATAAATATACTAATTGTAACATTTTTAACACTAAAGGAATATATTTAAAAATAAAAATATTTTATTATTCAAATAATTAATGATGTTATTAATACCAAGGACCTTGATCAAAAATTGAAAGTGAATAGGATTTTAATCAATGGAGTAACAAAAAGAAGGATGTGAACCTAATTTTCCCTAAATAAAAGATGGGAAATTTAGTTTAGTTAAGTTGGCTAGAGCAGTGTACTTCTCTCTCCATACTCACATTATAATTTTGATCCCGTAATATTTATATTAGGTTATTTTTTTTAATGTCACTTGAATCATAAAAGAAAAACAAAGAGTAGCACAATAGAGACGCTCTTTCTAAAAATAAGTTAGTTTTAACTTTAACATAGAAAATAAGGAAACTTGTGAAACAAGTATACAATAAGAAAATAGAAAGAAATCGACTTGTTGACTAATTATAAGAAAATATCAAATACCCTAGACATTTGCTATTTTCCCGCCAAAGTTAGAAAACCTTTGCTACTTTTGGACTTTGCTGCCACTCTTGTGACCGGCAAGGGGGCAATAGAAGAAGCAGAGGTGGAAAACAAAGGGAGTTCCAGAGATCGAAAACATTCCGAAAATTCTTTTTTCGGCGAGTAGATATTTTTGTTCTTAGTTTTGGGAGGTTGAAAATAAGCAAAATGCATCCTCTCGCCAAGGAAGGCAGGCAACCATTCACGATTCACTGGTACGTAGTTCTGCTGTGGCATTTGAAATTAAGAAAAGCATTAGCCAGTAATCGCCATTAACCGTATTAATTAACACAAAGACATTATCCGTCGTGTAATGATCAATGCGACAATCTTCTCACCTTATGCATCATCATGGTCATCTTCGTCGTTCCTTGTAGAGATGCAGCTGGAAAAGGCCTCGGAACGGCTTTACATCTAGGGTATTACAATCGAGGTTGCCCGAAAGTGGAGCAAATTGTGGCCGAAATCGTGTCCAAGACTCACCAGCAAGATTCAAAGCTCCATGGAGCCCTCATTCGCCTCTTTTCCCATGATTGCTTTGTCAAGGTACGTATAGCAATGTACTATTTATATCATCTAAACTAACGTGCAACACATCTCTCTAATAGAGATGAGGTCCACCTACATTGAAGCCTACATGCTCGATTCTCGTACATTGAGGCCCACATGTTTAATTTTCTAGATTAGTCTAACTGTTGCTTTTCAATACAGTTTTATCTGGAACTTCCACATTTTGTTTCGATTTTCTTCTCCGATAAGGGTTAAGGATCAACGTGTTGATTAAAATCAATTACACAGCTAATAAAATGGCAATCAATATTGACCACTTGAGTCTGAATCTTGGACTCGAAGATTTGCTAAGGCCATGATCAAGATGGGAAAATAAATGTTCTCACTCAGAGATGATGGAGAGATAAGGAAAAGGAAAAATTAGTATCCGGTCCCTAATTCTTACTGTTCATTGACTAAGACCTTATTAGTTCTCAAATTTTGATTCAAGTCCCTAGCATTAATGTGATAATGAATTTACATGTTTATTATATAATTTTTAATATAAAAATTAGTAATTAATTTAGGGTTTAATACTCACACCTCTATTAAACTTCTAATTAATTTTCAATTCAAACATTTCCAAAATAATACTAAATTAAATTAAATTAAGTTTGTACCTATTAGTTTTTTTTTAAATATATATAAAAAGATTCTCAATTTTTTAATCTTAAATGTACCCATTCATATAATTTTTCAATTTTTTTAATCTTAAATGTACCCATTCTCAAATATATCAATTTGTTATATTTAAAATGTACCCTTTTTTTTAATATAAAATCCTTTCAAATTTTTTAATCCATGTTTAAACTTATATGGATACATTCTTTTTCGTTGATTTGAGAATGTATCCATGTTTTGGTACAATAACTTTTTTTTGTTAATTTTGGTTAATGTACCCATACATATATGTACACACACAATATAATAGAGGGTATAATTTATATTTTATTATTTTTAATCTCATAAATTATGGGTTTTATTTAAAATCTCATTAATATAAACAATTACAAATTTCAATTTTTTATTTTTAATTTAAAAAATATAGTAACTTACATTATTACATCAATGTCAGGGACCTCAATAAAAAACTAAAAACTAACAAGGTTTCAATCAAAGAATATTGATAGTTAGGGACCGCATCCAAAGTGTCCCTAAAGAAAAACTGTAGAACCCTTTAACTAACATTACGATCAATTAGCTTTGTGTAAAAAACAATTGCAAATATATATCCATGTAGTGTATTGAATCCACTCATATTAACGATTGTATATACATATAATATAGAAGAGCCTAACAAATTGTGAAAAAATAACTTTGACCATAATAAACATTCAGGAGCGGGATTGACTTTAGGGTTTTACCGGAAAAAACCATGTTTCTAGACTATTGCAATTTTAACCACCAACAACGAGGCAAAACAGAGGCAAACCTAATTTACTCAGTTGTGTGAAATCATGGAAACTACCAAAACCCCTACCCACGCGGTTTGTGCATTGTATATAATCACAACCCCGTACCATGTATCCGTCGTGGTTGTGGCAAAAAAGAGAAAGAGAAAAAAAAAGGTAACTTTAACGAAAAGTACCCGGTACTGTTCACTTTAACGAAAAACCACATTTTTACACTAAAAAGTCAATCTTGGTACTATTCACTTTACCCTTTATTTTGTCCTTATCATTAAAACTCAAAGTTTTCAAGCCCTTTTCATTAGTTTTCCTAAAAAACAATTCTAGCTAAGGCTGTGGCATTGCAAGTCACAAGCAGTCATCGATCCTTCTACCATGGAGATAGGCCCTCGTTTAATTACAGCGGCGGTTTTTGCCGTCACCTTGTGTTCCATGATCACTGTTCCTTGTTCGGCAGATGAAGTGAACAACCCGGGGAATGGGTTGCATGTGGGATTTTACGATCGGAAATGTCCCAATTTGGAGCAAATTGTGACTGACGTTGTGGCCAAGGCTGTAGAGACGGACCAAAAGCTTCCTGCTGGCCTCATTCGCCTCTTTTTCCACGATTGCTTTGTGAAGGTATGTGCTTTTTGCGATACAACATAACGCTGCTTGATTTCTTACATGTAATGAACCATTTTCGTCACCTGCAAATTACAATTTTGATTTGTTTGTGATGAAGAATTACTTCTCTAAGATTATTCGTTGATAACAATATTTACTCATGAATGTATAGGGATGCGATGCATCAATTCTGTTGGATTCAACGCCCTCTAACGAGCCCGTAGAGATGCAATCACCGGCCAACGGTGGAATCCGAGGTATCGAAGTCATTGAAGAGATCAAGGCTAGGCTAGAGCAGGAATGCCCGGAAACCGTCTCCTGTGCCGACATACTAGCCTTTGCCACACGGGAAGCTGTGGCTTTCTCCGGTTTACCCCGTCACCAAGTCCCCACTGGACGCCGCGACAGCCGCACTTCCCGTGCCTCCGACGTCATTCTTCCTTCTCCCGCCACACCAATGGACGAGATCATAGACTTCTTCTCCAGAAGAAACTTGACCCCAGAGGAAATGGTCGTCTTGTTTGGCGCGCACTCCATCGGCACCGTCCACTGCAGCTTCTTCGACTATAGGCTGTACAATTTCGCACCAGGTCAGCCGCAAGATCCTTCACTAAACCCAGTGTTTGCGGCTGACCTGGCTCAACAGTGCCCTGCACCCAACACATTGCAGGGTGAGGAGGCTGAAAACAAGGTTGTTGACTTAGATACTACACCGCTTGTCCTGGACAATCACTACTACATGAACCTGATAGAGGGGAGAGCATTGATGCAATCGGATCAGGCTCTGGCGACCAATCCTCGCACCGGCGCGGAGGTGGCGAAACTGGCTATTAGGTCTGATTCTTGGGCTCGGCAATTTGTTAGGGCCATAATTAAGATGGGGAGAATCAACGTTCTCACTGGGGATGCAGGAGAGATAAGAAAAAATTGTCGGAACTTTAACTAACTCTTAACTAACTAAGATCACATATTTCAGCTCTTAATTTTTAAACACCAATTGTGGATTGGCCTGGGGGAAGCTTGTTGTATGTTTATAATGTAAATCTTAAAACAATTAAGCCAAGATCATCGAACTTCATGATTTTCACATACAAATACAATGTGGAAATACATTAAACAACCAAGCGTACCTTGATCCATCACAACGAACGCTATGAGATCCCAAACGGATTCTGTCAGCAGCGGAGGAAATAGGTGTTCTCTCTCTTGCCTCTATTTGCACATGAAAACCCTAATCATGTTTTTTCTATCAAGTGCATATTAGATGAGTATATGCAATATATATAAGTGAGGCAGAGAGAGGATCCGTTTCTATTTAAAGTCCATAATCAATTACCACCCATCACAGTAATTCAATAGGAAACATTTCTCATAATTTGACTAATAGTATTATTTACAAATAATAATATCCGTTAAACCCTACATATTATATGGACCGTGTCATATGGACCACTTTAGAATATTAAAATATTCTTACTTATAACAATTAATGTACTTGTTAAATGAGCAATTTGTTGATTGATTTTTCGGTGTAATCATTGTGAAACAAAACGTGAGATTACCAATTCATTTATGTTACAAATGTGTATCTACCATGTATCACTCAAATAAAAAAGGAGTTAGTTTAACATACAAAATAAGGAAACTTGTGTAACAAGTAAACAACAAGAAAATAGAAAGCAATCGACTTGTGAACATTTGTTAACTAATTACAGGAAAATATTCCAACAAAAAAAATTAAAATATTTGAGCCCTAAACATTTGCCATATTCCGAAATTTTTTTTTTTTTTGGTGAGTCGATATTTTTGTTCTCAGTTTTGGGCAGTTTAAAATAAGCAAAATTCCTACTTCTCACTCCAGCATCCTCTGACCGAGGAAGAAAAGCAACCATTAACCGCATTAATTAACGAACACATACACATTATGCTTCGTGTAATGGTCAACGCAATGTACAATCTTCTTCACCTTATGCATCATCATCGTTCCTTGTACAGAGGCAGCTGGAAAAGGCCTCGGGAAAGGCTCAAATGTAGGGTTTTACAATCGCAGATGCCCGATTGTGGAGCAAATTATGGCTGACATCGTGTCCAAGGCTCACCAGTAAGATCCAAAGCTCCCCCGTGGGCTCTTTATTCAAGGCTAACCAGCATCCTTAGTGGGTTTTTTTTTTATTCATTGGATGACCTGGAAACTTTACAGGCGTCTCTTTTGGCAACCCTCTTCGCTTAGAGACTTGGGGAACTCTCATTATATGCTACTACACTTCGGTACTTAGAAGTTTTGTGATTACTTAGTGACTTGGATTTGTCAAGTCCCCAACCGAGATTTCCTCACTCGGGAACTGAGGGGAGCATTGTTTGTCCTATACTTGACCAATTCTGAAATTACAAAGCATCGGTCAACGTCATACCTTCAAGAACCCACTGAGGGGTTCATGCTAAGGCACCCCTACCGAAGCATAAGAATTTCCCTCCAACGAAGAGGTCAATCACAGCACGACACATGTTAATGTCAGAATAAAGCTCACAACATCCCACATCGACTGCGGACAAAAGTTGGAGACTCTCCTCAACTATAAAAGAAGACCATTCTCCTACAATTAATCCCTAATGTCATTATTGTACTTAAACTAGTCATTAGAACTCACCAAGGATGATTATGTATTAACCTATGTATTTGTGTAAACTCTTCACTATTAATGAGAACTCCTCTACTCTAGGGTGAACCACATGCATCTTGCGTTTGCTTCTCTATCTCTATCTCTTTACATATTTATCCTCATTAGTGACCGGAGCAACCGAGCGAATGTCACAAACTTGACATTTTGCGTTGTTCCAAAATCTTTACTGATTTTGTGCATCAACAAATATAAAAGAGCCTAACAAATTGTGAAAAAAATATACCTAACCAAAACAAACGATGTTGGAGCAGGATTGACTTTAAGGTTTTACCCGGAAGAAAAAGAAAAAAAAAAAGGCCATGTTTCTAGACTATTGCAATTTTAACAACCAACAACGAGGCAAAACAAAGGCGAACCTAATTCACTCAGTTATGTGAAATCATAGAAACTACCAAAACCCCTACCCACGCGGTTGTGCATTGTATATAAGCACAACCCCGCACCATGTCTCCGTCGTGGTTGTGGCAAACAAGGGAAGGAAAACAAACAATTCTAGCTAAGGTTGTGGCATTGCAAGTCACAGTCATCGATCTTTTACCATGGAGATGGGCCCTCGTTTAATTGCCACGGCAGTTTTTGTCGTCATCTTGTGTTCCATGATCGTCGTTCCTTGTTCGGCGGATGAGGTGAACAACCCGGGGAATGGGTTGCATGTTGGATTCTACGATCGGAAATGTCCCAATTTGGAGCAAATTGTAACTGACGTTGTGGCCAAGGCTGTAGAGAGGGACCAAAAGCTTCCTGCTGGCCTCATTCGCCTCTTCTTCCACGACTGCTTTGTGAAGGTATGTGCCTTTTGCGATACAAGTTAACGCTGTTTGATTCCTTACATGTAATAAGTCATTTTCGTTATCTACAAATCATAGTTTATCATTCGTAAAAGTTTCTTCACATGTGAAATTGTGATTTGCTAGCGATGAAGAATTACTTATTTAAAATTGTTCATTGATAACAATTTATTCATGAATGCATAGGGATGCGATGCATCAATTCTGCTGGATGCCACGCCCTCTGACGAGCCCGTAGAGATGCAATCACCGGCCAGCGGTGGAATTCGAGGTATCGAAGTCATTGAAGAGATCAAGGCTAGGCTAGAGCAGGAATGCCCGAAAACCGTCTCCTGCGCCGACATACTAGCCTTTGCCACTCGGGAAGCTGTGGCTCTCTCCGGTTTACCCCGTCACCAAGTCCCCGCCGGACGCCGCGACAGCCGCACTTCCCGTGCCTCCGATGTCATTCTTCCTTCTCCCGCAACACCAATGGACGAGATCATAGACTTCTTCTCCAGAAGAAACTTGACCCCCGAGGAAATGGTCGTCTTGTTTGGCGCGCACTCTATCGGGGCGGTCCACTGCAACTTCTTCGATTACAGGCTGTACAATTTCGCACCAGGCATGCCACAAGACCCTTCACTAAACCCAGTGTTTGCGGCTGAGCTGGCTCAACAGTGCCCTGCACCCAACACATTGCCAGCTGAGCAGGCTAAAAACAGGGTTGTCGACTTAGATGCCACACCGCTTGTCCTGGACAATCACTATTACACGAACCTGATGCAAGGGAGAGCATTGATGCAATTGGATCAGGCTCTGATGACCGATCCTCGCACCGGGGCGGAGGTGGCGAAACTGGCTATTAGGTCTGATTCTTGGGCTCGGCAATTTGTTAGGGCCATAATTAAGATGGGGAGAATCAATGTTCTCACTGGAGATGCAGGAGAGATAAGAAAGAATTGTCGGAACTTTAACTAACTCTAACTAACTAAGATCACATATTTCAGATCTTAATTTTCAAACACCAAGTGTGGCTTGGCCTGGAGGAAGTTTGTTGTATGTTTATAACAATTAAATGTACTTGTTAAATGAACAATTTGTTGATTGATTTTTCGGTGTAATCATCGTGAAACAAAACGTGGGGTTACCAATTCACTGATGTTATAACTCTGTATCTACTATAAAACCCTAATATAAGCAACTTGTGTAACATTTTGAATTAAGAGAGGGAGGATGAACAAGTTTTGGGCGGTAGGTGGTGAAAGCTGGTTCACGGCTGGGGGAACTGTAGAAGAACTGCTTCAGATACTGCAGGTGCAGGGCCATGAACAATTACAGCAGCATACCACCTCCGATTTCACTGATAACTTTCTCCACTTTAAACAACATATCTGGCAATAACAGGGGAAAAAGAACGAAACAAGAAACGAATCAACTTTCAAGTAATAGGATATATTATCAAGCAGCTTTTACGTGACATGGTAGTGCATAATCGGTTTGAGATATTAGCAACTTCTCAATGTGACGGTGTTCAAATTTTTCGTGTGTATATTCATGCGCAAACAAAGACATCAACTTAAGTTACAATCTACATGCCGGAACCAGCAAGTTCCGAATTCAGTGAGAAGAAATGAAATATGCATTTTCACTAATATTAGGACAAAGTTATTTGATGTAAAGAAAGAACAAAGACCGATATGGCATCAAGTATAAAAGTTTGCAGCATGTTAATTTCAGAAGACAACTTACCTTGGAAGGAAGCATCTTCCATATATTTCTGCAAAACAACAAATATTTATGTTAATACATCAGCAGTACGTCAGTAGAACATCAGTAACTAGTATGCAAATGCACTGTTTACAAAGAAAGCATAGCAACAATTCCGTGTACTAATAGGCACAAACAACCATTTCGTTATGCTGACTGAGAACATTAAATCCATTAAACTAACGAGTCAAGAAAGGGTACCGCAATTTGGGATTTGAGAACTTCTTCCTGTGGAGCAGTTGGTTGTGTTGCCATTACTGCATCATTCAATCAAGGAAAATGGTTCATCAGTCATCACATGGAATCAGAATAAAATTTCCTGTTTACTTTTGTGGCAATCAATCTACCGTGTCCGAATTATCCCCGAATAAGACAAACAAAACTTGAAAGAAGAAACCTACCTTGTTCAATCACAGGGCCACAGTTGCTCAGAAATGAGGTGAAACTTGGAGGCAAGGCTGCAAAGTTGCTCTGAAAGTTATCAATATGCACGGATTCTTGAGTGTGCGAGGATTGACCAGCTTCGCTCTTCAACAAGCATGGTGAAATTTGAGGCTTATAACTCTGAACAGCTTGATCAGCTTCGTTTTTCAACAAGCTTGGTGATATTTGAGGCATGTAAGTCTGAACAGTTTGATCAGCTTCCTTGTCCAACACACTTGGCGATATGTGAGGCGTACAGGTCTCAACAGAAGTCATAGTAGTCGAGTCCTTGCAAGCCCTGAAAACACAGAATTAACTTTCACTACTCTTCGACTTTTCCACCGTGAAGGGAGAATGAAGTTTCAGGAGACAGTAGTTTTGTTTTTACCGACAGTGGGATCTATTGGAAGAGACCAACCCAGATTGTGATGACATTTCAGGTCCGCAGTCAGTATTAACAGCTTCGTTATCCCTCCCTTCCTTGCAAATCTCCTGACAAATTAGCCATTTAACACCACCATTGCAAGACAAAAAAAATAGTCTTCTATACTGACAATGAGCATCAAACATGTTCCCTTTTTTCTTTACGAAAACTAATATTGCAATAACGCACTTAAATTGCCAGAAGTAATGGATTCACCTTTAAAGCATTCATAAACTTCTCTGCCTCAGAGAGAGACAAAAATCGCAGGCCGAATTTTTGGATCTGCAAAGAAGATGCAACACAATGGCAACGTGAGTTTCGAATTATTCCGTTTCCTGTATCATAAACATAACAGATACTGCCTATCATACACAAAAATGAACTATATATCTGAAACAAGGATTGAGCAGCTTGCCTCGCCCGCAGGATCTTTGTAGTTGACAAACACGGCTCTGGTGCCCCTCGCAGGAAATCCAGACATGCATGAAACCTGAGGCCAGATAAACTGTAGCTTGGAAACATAGTGCTCCTCCTGAACCATGTCAAATTATAGCAATTCAAAGAGTTTTAGCATTTAGTAGAAATAAACATGCTAAATAACTTGAAGAAAAAGGCCTCGTAAATTCTAGATTCGGAAAATTCATGAAGACGTACTCAGACTACTTGATTTGAATGTCCAAATATAGATAATTAATTAACAAATCACTCTAATTCTACTTCCAGAATTGCGATTATCGGAGATGTTTGGCCTTGATTTAATGCCGAATAGCGATTATTCAGACCGCTAAGTAATGCTTCCAGTAACCAAACAGCTAGGCCAGAATGAAATGACACAGCGTCCGTACATTTTAGACTAAATCGATCCTAAACACTCGTAATAATATAGAAAATCAAAATCAAAAGAAGTATTCAGGAACATATTTCTAAAAGGATCTGAAAATTCAACACAAATCTTGCCAATTAAATTCAAATGAAGTCTCAGCGCCGTTTGGATACTAGAATTTCAATTCGTACTACTTTATTCACTTTCCCTCGGTTTTCTCAGCAGTCAAACACAAATCAGCAGTCGAAAGAAAATTTCAAAGAGAAAACTGAACTAACAAATTACAAGACGAGAAGTTAACTGATCGAGACAAGAGTAGGCTCACCAAAGTCTTTCCAGTGAAACAGACGGTGAGGATGGCGTCGGAGCTCGAGCCATCGCGAGCCAGCTGGAGCTGAGCGGGGGAGGAGGAAGGGATCCAGTTGTTACGCGGCCGTCGCTTTCTGAATTTAGGAGGCAGAGGGACGAGGTCGGGACACGTGGATATCTGAGGAGGATAGGGGAAGAAGCGAGAGAAGTGGACCTCCCACTGCCCTTTAATGGCGGCGCTCGCAGCTGCCGCCGTCGCCGCCAACTCTGCGCTTTCGTTCGGTATCACAACCAGAGAGAGAGAGTCCGCCATTTTTTCCAGACTCTTTCTCTTTAATTTCCGCTTCTTCACTCCGCATTGCTTGTTTGGGGCCATCGCAACGAAATTGGAATTCAAATTTGTGGGGAATCGAGTAAGGAAGAAATGAATTTATAAGGAAAGACGGACAGGTGGCGCTGTGGGATTGGGGCATTGGTAGACCAAAAGTCGTCACGTCCCGCGCGTTTTTTAATTACCGCGATTAGTTAATCTTGTTTACCTCTCTTTAACCGTATTTACTTGAGTTTATCTGTCATCAAACTTGGAGCCGGATTGTAATTTTATTGCCTGCAAATTTGCAATAGCATTTGGAAAAAAAATTATGTCTAAATACTTAGAAGAATCATATGTTCTTACAACTATTATACTTCATAATGTTAGCAAGAACCACTTAAAAATCCAATTAAAGAGAAGAAAAAAAACCCTTAATTATAGTGCAATAACAATGTAATCGTTATTTTTTCCTTTAAAATAGTATTTCAAGTGTCTAAAACTAGGAGAAAGAGTTTGGATCTGTAGGACTTTTATGTGAAGAGACCGTGTGCAAATTTTTTATACAACGATATTTTACACTAGGGACCAGTGGTGGATGCATATTGGGACCTAGGTAGTCCAGGACCAATCGGAGTCCGAGAAATATATATGTGAAGGTTTTTTGAGTCCCTCTAAATGTTTGATATGGGTCATTTTTGTGCTCACCAAGTGTTTAATGAAAGGCCTTTTGCATATTGCGTCGACAAAATTCTTCAAATTCTCTCAGTAGCACTCATTAGATTACTTTGGCATATGTCAATATTCGTCGACAAGTGTGCAACTTGATTCAGCTAGTAACAAACTCACCAAGTGTTCAACGAAATGTCTTAGTGAATAAACTAAATATATTTTGCGCGTTTCACGCTCTATTTCTATCTAAAAATTTTGAACCTTTAACAATGGAACCCCCCAAGATTCGATTATGGATCCTCCACTGCTAAGGGGTGAGGAGATTTCAGCTAAGTTAACAATGGGTCATTCATTTATAATAATTTGGTATTGTACTCACTATACTCACTATACACGGGAGTGAAACTTAGAATTTCTCACTCACAAAATGACGAGAAATACTATTAAAATGTAGTACTAGTGACAATCTTGCAGAAAGAATTAAAATACCTCCAATTAAAACTTTCAACCTAGATCATATCATTAAAAGATCAAATAAAATGAGATGGTTAAAGCCTTCATATACAAATCTTAGAGACAGAGCTCATGAAAAACTAGAGAGTCAAATCACCCCCCATTTCACTGATAACTCTCTCCATGTTACTCAACATATCTGGAAAATAACAGGGAAGAAAGAAATAATTAGAAACAAATTAGCATTTCACGCGTCGCAGCAGATCATAACTTACCTTAAAAGGATTCTCATCAGAAAGAAAGAAGGAAAGAAGGTAAGAAGGTAAAAAGGTATAAAGTGAAGCTACCTTGGAAGGAAGCATCTCCCCTGTAACTCTGCTGCACAAGCATTTACATTTGTGTTAATACTTCATCGCATGGAATCACATTGTTTTGCTGACAAAGAACATCGTCTATGACGAGAAACTTTGAGGCGTTAGAAATAGTTACCGCGAGTTGGGATATCAGATTGGCCTCCGGCGAAATGACTTCTTGTGTTGCCACTGAGTCATTCAATCAAGGACAATGTTTCAGTTCATCGCATGGAATCAGAACAAATTTTTCGTTGAGTGAAATTTCCATTTACTGCTAAGGCGACGAATGTACCTTGTTCAAAAACAAGTTGAGAGTTCCCAAGCCATGAGGTGAAACTTGGAGGCATGACATGGGAGTTGAGATTTACCGCCTCTGATACAGTTGATCGTGCTGCCCGTACATTCAATTGTGATTAATGATAGTAAATTTGCCGGTTTTCTGCAAAGGAATACACATTCTACCGTGTTCAATTGTCGGAAAATAAGTAATTTACCTTGTTCAACGGCGTGGTGATAGTCATTCAGCAATGCGGTGAAACCTGGACGAACGACTGGAAGGTTTTGCTGAAAGTTATGAAAGTGCATCATCTGCTGAGCCTGTGAGTATTGTTGAGCTGCACTGCCGAAGCTTGGCGGTATTTGAGCGGTATAAATCTGAGCCGGAGTCATGACAAAGTCCGTGCAAACCCTGGAAACACAGAAAAACACCATCACAGTTTCTCATCAAGGGGAAAAAGAAGAATTTAGAAGATAGCAGGTTTTGTTTTTACCGTTCGAGGGGTGGTCCAGTCGAATAAGTGAACTCAGACTGTGCTGAAATTTCAGATCCCATGTCAGTACGAGGAGGTTCAATGTCAAAAATCGCCTGAAAAAACAAACCAATCGTAACACCATTACCATTGCAATACAAAGGAAAATGTCTTGTGTCTATCTAAAAACACACGGTACATTGTTTGCAACAATGATTCACCTTCAAAGAGTTCATAAATCTCTCTGCCTCATCGACTGACAAAAATCGCAACGCGAACTTCTGGACCTGCAAACAAGATACAACACAAGGGCACTGTGAGTTCTTCAACTAATAATTTGTATCCATGTAGCCTAAAAAGAAGCATTGCGGCTTGCCTCGCCCATGCAGTCTCGGTAGCCGATAAACACGGCCCTGGTACCCCTGGCAGGAAGTCCCGGGTTGCATGAAACGTGAGGCCAAACATACTGCAGCTTGGAAACATAGTGCTCCTCCTGCAACATGTTAAATCACAATCATTCAAAGAGTTGCCAGATGAAATCTTCGAATCTCAGCGACACCGAAAAACTGGGGACAAAGAGAGTCTGGCCTAAATGCTCAAGCATTTTACGTATCAAAAAGGAAATAATCAAACACGAGTTAAGGAAACTAATGGGAACTTAACAGCTAATTAATTAATATCTAACAGTGAACGTCCATCGAATACTTTGCCTGCAAGGTTACAAGGCTACAGGCTACAGTTCATGAGCTTCTCCTTTCGGAAACAAGCCAGGACGACGCCGTATGATTAATCTCCGGCAGAAGCATGCTGTAAACAATCTAGCACTTACAAATTACAATTACTCGTTTTATTTATCATATCACAGACGGCGTTTGAGCTCAAACGCCGTTTGGTTGCTGAGAAAATGCGCAGTGTACGTATGGAAAACAGGCCTACTTATTGAGTCCCCATTTTCATTGATTTTCTCGGCAACCAAACGGAATCGACAGTTCAAAATCCCTGAGAGAAAACGTGGCCTCACCATAACCCTGCCGGCGAAGCAGACGGTGAGGAGGACGTCGGAGGAGGAGTGATCGTGAGCGAGCTGGAGCATAGCCAGGGAGGAGGAGGAGGAGGAGACCCAGTTGCCAGCTGGAGATCGATTTCTGATCCTGGTGGACAGAGGAACGAGATCAGGACACGTGGAGTGGGCCGGAGGGTAGCGGAAGAAGCGGGAGAAATGGACCTCCCACCGCTCTCTGACGGCGGCGCCGGAAGTCGTTTTCGCCGGGTTCTTCCCTCTACGTTTCCTTGGTAAGAAAGCAAGAGCAGTGAGGTCCCCCATTTGTTTGTTTCAAGGCTCTATTGGTCGTTGGGTTTATGCTTTTTGGCCCCAACGCAGCCGAATTGAAAACGAAACGGAGTGAATTCAGAAGGACAAGGGAGTGACTTGTGTAAGGGAGTAGATTTTCTCCCCTCCTAATCTCATTTCCCTTCCGCCTTCTATTTAAACGGTTGCAATTACGTCACATTTACATCTTGTTTTGAATTTTTTTTATATAGAGAATAAGACAAAAAGAAGAGTGTAAGAGAATGGATGATAATAGGGGGGGAGAGAATCTTACTCGGCGAGGGAGTGGTGACAGTGGTCAGGTGTGAGGGTTCGTACTAGGTCGCTACGTCGATAAAATTTTCATTGTGACCGGAATACAGATAGTACATCACGTGTTTTTATATAAGTAATCATAAATTTTATTTTTGAAATTTTTAAATTTTAGTGATACGTAATGTACCATTTATTTTCCGATCAGGCTAAAAAATTTCTCTGCCACGTATCTGCGCTCTTTATAGACAACCATAAATTATTTACCACAAATAAAAGAGTTTAATTTGTTAATTAACTAATTGCTAGGTGTCAAAATCTTTTGCTTATTTTTTTCACAAGTAATAACGTTGGTGAGTTAAATAATTAGTTATTATGGAAAGATAAATTTGTGGGAATCAACTTGCATCATGATACATAAACATGTTCATGTTTGTTACTGCAGAGCATTATTTGCAAAATCTTTTGCTTATTTGCTTAATTATATTTCTTTTCGACATGTGTGAGTCAGGCAAGCTAATTAAGAAAGTATGTTTATCTCTTTGTAGTTGAGTTCGAATATGATTAGTTATGTAATTATTGAACCAAAAATTGGCCCATTGATTGAACGAGATCAAGTCAGTAAAAAATCTTAAAGGAAAACTAATGAAAATGACTTGAAAATTTTGAGTTTTAACTATAAGGACAAAATAAAGGGTAAAGTAAATAGTATCAGGTTTGATTTTTTAGTGTAAAAATGTGGTTTTTTCGTTAAAGTGAACAGTACCGCGAACTTTTCGTTAAAACATCCAAAATCTTAAAGGTGGAATGGTTACCACCGAACAACTTGAGCAACTATAATTGTTGTGAACTTTGTGATATGAACGTAACTGAAATATTTAAATGATCATTAACCCAAAATACTTATAAAAATATTAATAATTTTTTTTATTATTATTAAAAAAAAGAATGATTTGAAAATATTACAATAATTTATGAAATAAGAAAATTTTGACTCTAGAATATATAGTTGAAACTCAACACTCAATCGCCCTGCAAATAAATCATTTTCTATTCTCTAACACTGACACCTAAATCCTAAATTCCTATTTTATCTCGGCTGTTTCTCTCAGTATACATCCTTTTCACCTACTTTCGTGTTATCATGTTTTCCTCTCCACCTGCTCCTCTTTCATTTGATCTGCATCACGCGGTTGCTATCATACCTACTCATCTTTCATCTCCATAGATATGCAACATCTTCTTAAGTTTTATTTGGTCGAAAACGAATTCAAAACAAATTATTATTATTGACACATTCTTAAGTTCTATTTTTTGTTGAAATAAATTTGAACCAACTTATTATTTTTGAACTATTGTGTGACTTAGCTCAATGCCCGCACACTTTAGTATTAAAAAAATGTAACAGAAATATGTTAAGGAAGCTCTCTTATTCTTCATGGACTTTTTACCACTTCACAATTTAACGCCGACTACAGTAACCACATTATACAATAGAAAAAAAAGTGAAAGAGAGTCATATTTTTTAGTTTGATTAATGCTAGTGAGACTAAATTTGTTGATAAAATTTTAAAAACTAAAAAACATGTAAGTTGATAATTAGTCTATTACTTAAACATTAAACATATTTATTCATATTAATAACACATAATTTAATTTACAAATTTAATCTTCAAATTTAATTTCGAACTAACGTTTTAGCTTTTAGCATTTCTCAAAAATAAAAACCACGTTCGAACGTTGAAGAATAATAAACAAAAGGTTTATAGCGTGGGCGCTATCTCCAGTTTTGCGTTCTTCCCGAAGCAGCGCCAGCTGCAGGAAGAAGAAAACACAGCAGCGAAGAAAAGCAAACCATGAAATCTCTTCTCAATCCAGAACCTTCTCTTTTCACCTCTATCTCCACCACTTCCACCACCGCCAAGCATCGCAGCCTCACTCACTCTCTCACCCAAACACTCCTCAACCTTCCCGCATATACCGCCCGCCGCCGTACCGGAAGAAAACTAACCTTAACCACCAAAGCCGTATTGGAATCCGTCACCATCAAAAAATCAAACATCCCGGAATCCGATACCCGAAACCCGACGTTTTCGTCTTCGTATCGGTGCTCCGATATTCCGAAGCCGAATCAGACGGTGCTGGAAGCTCAGACTAGGGTTTGCACGGGCCCCACACAGACCAAGCCTCTCAGCGAGGATCAGGCATTCAAGGTGCTCGATACCATTTACAGATCGGTTAAGGGCGAGCTGAAGGATGAGGAGCCGGTGTCGAAGTCGCAGCTCGGCGCATTTTTCGCGGCAATGTCGATTCGCGCCAACGCTTTTCCGGAGGCGACGCAGTGGAGCGAGGGCGAGACCCGCGCGATGAACCGGTTCTGGCCGCTTCTGGTTCGGGCTCTTCCGGCGGACGTGGTGTTCATTGCCGATCCAGAGGGGTCGTTGATGGGCGCGGGAAGCTCAATCGGACCCCATTTCGTCGGGAACGGCGCGAGCGATATGAGATTGGTCGGCGCCCTCCGGGAGGTCCTCGCCGGCGGCCACCTCGGATTCGAAGAAGTCCAAGGCGTGCTGCGAGACGTTCTTCCGTTGAAGTCAGTGGATGATGGAACGTCGTCCGATGGTGTGAGTGAAGCGTTGCTTTCGGCATTGTTGATTGGTCAGCGGATGAACAGAGAAACGGACCGTGAGCTGAAAGCTTACTGCCTTGCATTTGATGATGAACTCGGTAAGCTCTAGTCTAATTAATATCCCAATTAGTCTCTATTAATTTTTTCTTCAGAGGATGAATTATTTGCTTAATGGTTGATTAATTAGGTGATACTCCAATTGCTGATGTTAAATCACTTACCCACTATGGTGAACCGTACGATGGCAACACTCGTTTCTTTAGGAGCACATTGTTTGTTGCTGCGGTTCGATCTTGCTATTCGGAATCTTGCTTGCTTCACGGCTTGTATTGGATGCCGCCTAAGGTGATATTTCATCCCCGCTCAACTAATTGACTGATAACAGAAACTAATAAAGCCGGAGTAATGATGTTTCTGGTTTTTTTTAGGGAGGTGTTACTGAAGAACAGATGCTTAAGTTTATGGGGGCAAATACGAGTGTTACCCCGTCGCAAGCAAAAGTACTTCTTGAGGTATCTGTGGTTCCCATATATTTCTTGCCATGCTTACTCACTCCTTTGTTTTTATGTCTTTCGGGTTGTGGTTTAATTCTTTATTCTGTTATTTCAGGATGAAGACACTGGTTTTGCCTATATAAGTCAACGCGAAGCCCGCCCTTCTCTGTGTGAATCTCTAGCCAACATTTTGGCACGCTCAGCTTAGTATTTACTGTAATTGGGATGATACTGATAATTAACGACATTTCTTTGACTTCTGCAGATATTCATTAGTTAAGTTGAGAGAGCATATTAAGAAACGTCCCCCACTGGCGACAACTGAAAAGGTTCAGCAATTTGTGAAGGTAAGCAACATCACTGTTTTCTTTTGATAACTTGTTAGTATGGTTTATTATTTCTATTCCCTGAAAAATAAAATATCACATTGAAACCTCGACTGGCATTTTTATGCAGAGAAATCTGTGTAAAATTTAGAATCTACACAAAATAGTACGTATGCAGAATACTTGTTTACCTACCATGCAATTCATTTATCTACTTTAAATTCTGAAAAATTAGTAGGCATCAACAAATAACATAATTTTCTCATGCAATACCTCCAATCGAAATATTGATTGAAGTGATAAGTACCCTAGCATTGTTATACAAATTTGGGATGCACCATACAGAGATATGAAATATCTATTGCTTTCTCAACAGGCCCGTGGGAAGGAAGCAATTGTTGCCGGGTTTTATCATGAAGGTTTTGAGGAGCCACTCTTAATGCTTATGAAAAGAAGAGGTGTCAATGCTGGCTTGGTGGTGAAGGTTGGTACTTTGCTATTGTGCAGTTTAAGAGGATGGTGCTTCAAATAGTACAGTGTTTAATACATTTGAATCAACCCTTTTGAAATCTTAGACATAAGAGTTTATAAGTCTAGCTCAACTATTTTTTAATCAACCGAGTAACTCAAATAAACTACTACCGTCTAACTTTACTATTACTGAAGGGTGAGGAAGGAGCTCTCTCGATGACAACGAGATTGCGCTCACTAAATTCATCAAAAGGACTTCCTGTAAACTACTGTTCGGGGTTTCGTTCAACAAGTTTTGCATCCTCTTGTGAAGTTGATGGTTTGTTCTTTGAGTCCTTATGTTATTTTCTGTCTTTTCTCAACCACTTGTAATAGTAGTTTCAAAGATCTGTGTTGTTTATGTAGCTGCCTCAAATGTTGAGATTCTTGCATCAAATATCCTACCAGAGGGACTGACTCTTGAAAGTTTGGTTTGCAGGTGTTTCACGTCAGAGCTTCAGTCTAGAGGTTAATGCCGTAGACTATGGTTTTGAACCCACTGACACTCCAAGAACTGATAGATCGGTAGAGTCCCTTTCCATCTTGCGGCATGCTCTCTCTCTCACTCACACACAAGTGCGTGTGCGCACACAGGTTTTTGCACTTTCATTTTCTACAAGCCAGCAATTTGTGACAAATAATTACTTTTCCTGCGAGTTTAGGTCGTGAAGAATATAGAGTTGGGGTTAACAGCACTCCACGGTCAAAAGGGACCAGCTTATGATCGAATAGTGTTGAATGCTGGAATGATTGATCACTTACTTGGATGTGATGGTGCAGAAGACATAACCTCTGCCCTGGATAGAGCCAGAGAGGCAATTGACAGTGGAAAGGCTCTAAAAAAGCTCTTGAATTACATAAAAGTATCAAACGAAGTGTGATATAGGCCCGGAATTAGTCTTCAATAGATAGATATTGCGATAAAGGAGGAGCAGCGGAGGGATGTGTTTTAGTTTTGCTCAAACTACAGGTACTTGTGCTCATTTTTCGCTTTCATCACTTGGTTATCAATTTATCATGCATCCGCTTGAATCTTTAATCCGAATGTTATATGTTATACGTGAGTTGTGATACACATGTCGCCATTATCTTGCAGGAGGTGGTTGCGCGGTATGAATTTGGAGTTGCAGAAGTGGAGATTTGGGAGCTGGCCTTATGGGTTAAGGGCTGGATTGGTATTGCTGTGCTTTGAAAAAAAGTTGTTTATGCTGTGCTGTGAGAATAAGTGGCTGTGAAATAAAGCTGTAGAGTGTTTAGTAAACTTTTTTGTAAAAATGCTTTTGAAAAAAAAAATAGCATTATAATATTTGGTAAATTTTTATGTAAAAGTGATGTGAAAAAAAGCCGTTTTTTCAAAGTTGGGTTTTGCAGCTTCCTGTTTTTGGCTTTTTTCACCCAAAACTGTGAAAAAAAACTGAAGCTGAATGTTTACCAAACATAAAAAAGTTCCTAGCTTTTTTCATACCAGCTTTTTTTTTAAGGAAAACTAATGAAAATGGCTTGAAAACTTTGAGTTTTAATGATAAGGACAAAAAAAAGGATAAAGTGAATAGTATCAGGTTTGACTTTTTAGTGTTAAAATGTGATTTTTCGTTAAAGTGAACAGAACCGTGGGCTTTTCGTTAAAACTTCTTTTTTTTAATCACCTCAATCCCAAATTACACCTAAATCTGTACATCAGATCTGCACTTTTTAGGCAAAGAATGAATTGATCGCGTATCTGTTACAAAAACCATTTTGTTAACGGACTAACGGAAATCATGCCTATGCTTGTCACGGTTTGATCTTCACCCATTTTCCCCCTAACTAACAAATTAACGGTTTAACTTATTAACGTTATTGTTTTACTTAAAAAAATAAAAAATCATTTTTATTAATTAATTTGAGTAATTACTAATTAATTTTTACTTGTAAGCACAGAACGAACCAGCATTTGTAAGAGAGTTTAATAAATATCGAAAGTTTTTGTTTGTTTTGCCTGTAAATATATGACATGTATTATTTATGCGTACACGCTTTCTATAATAAGGATGTCCGTAGCTTTCTCAAGTTATGGTCAAGCTAATCCCATGATGGATTTAAACGAGCGCGACGTCTATATTTAGGTCTTCATTCATGGGCCATCCTGCAAAAAATCATCCAAATCCAAAACTAATGCGTCATTTAAAACGACCAAAAAAGGCACAATTCTCTAGATAAAATTGAAATGAAAATGTAGATAATCAAAAGCTAACAAAATATTGACATAGGCATATTTGGCACGAATAATCCTTGAAAGAGTTTAAAAGCTGAATGGTTCCGATCGTTGAATTACACTACGAAAATCCATAACTTAAGAAAGTATATGCTAGAACCACTTTGCACGTTATAAACAGTTATTCGTTCTTGCTCTATCCCTAGAGCTACATTATGGCTGACGGACCGAACCAATTTATTGTAAACGAAGTTCCAAAGTTGGCTACCATATCTGCTAAAAAGGTGAAAAATTCTTCGCCGCATCCGGATTCTCAAGTGCTTTAATGTTCTCTACGCCTGATTCAACCCCGTCATAGGAAGAAAGGGTGGGGCAAAAACATAACAAAAACCAAAGAGAAGGCACTTTCTAACTAGTGCTTCGAAGTTACTCTTACATTTGCAGAGTAGTCGCTATGGACCCAGCAAGGCTAAGAACTTCAAACGGCGGATTGTTCTTCACATCTTTCACAGTCAGTGGACACGAGTCCGTAATCCAGAAGTAGGTCAGCCCATGCTCGGGGTGCCCTGGTTGGGAAGAGAAGGAAGGAATGCACAAGGGAATTAGAAATTGTACTTGGAGAGTCTCAGACAAGTTAGCACCATATAGTGGTAAGTAGAGCATGTAATACCTCCGTAATCACTTTGAAAGCGTTCCCATGATCGATTAGGAAAGATCCCGTGTGTTACGTAAGCACTGATTTTTGCTGCTCCATGGGCGGCTAAAACTTTCTAAAACAAGATGAGAACGTAATATGGAATTTCAGATTAACTTTATGAGGCAGTAGGTAAGAAGTTTGCTCAGGATCTGGATACCTGGCATTCGATCAAGGTACCACCAGACTGAACCAAATCATCAACAATCACAACATGTCGTCCTCTAGGGTCTCCCTCTTTAATACGTACGATTCGTTGGTCACCTTCCCGAACTTTAGCACAGACAATCTGCATTCAAGTTTTTGAAGGTTAGGCAGTTGGCGAGAAACATAAATTAAAACAAGCCGTCACGCAGAAAATGTAAGGCCCATGAAAATGTCAGCGAAGGAGATGGCACAACATTAGTTGAACGAACGCTGTTTAGCTTTACCTTATACACAAGACTATAAGCTTTCAGATGAATAACTATGAGGAGTATTGCACATGCATCAATGATCAGATCCTTTAAGTCATAATAACCAGAATAAACGCGACGAAAATAAGACAATTATCATATATATGCTTCAACTAAACATACACACACGCGCACAGGAGATATATACTCCTTGTTATTAGGAAAAGGAAAGCATAGCGTACTGTTGGGAAATGATGCAGCTGCTTATGAAATCGTTTCCATGCACCATCATCAGGAAAAGCAATGGATATCTGAATTGTGAAGAAATTCATCACACAATGTCAGAAATAAGAAATGTTTTGAATAATTACTCCTTGCCGCCATCTACGATTCTAGGACTCAACAGATGGGGAGGAGAAACACAGTTTACATTGTCGGAATCAGGGAGCTGCTGAAGCCTATTTTTGAGCAAAGGGATCCCGCTCTCAAAGCACGGTAAGACATTATCTCCAAAGTAAAACCGCTCCTAAACACGCAACAAACAATCAAAACAACACGGTCAGAAATCATTGCACATTGCTCATTACTAAGAGAAGACAATTTTGTATACTAAATGTGGTATAGAAAAACCTGCAAGGCATGGATATCATAGATGACTAAACTAGTAGGGCCTCCCATCGAAATGGGAATGTTCGACAATGCCCTGGCGAGCGTGAAAGCAGTGGCGACATCTCCCTCATCCTCCATACGCTCTGAAGTCCCCGTCGGAAAAAATGGAAGCACCAGAGTGAATGAGGAGATGAACAACTTGGGCAATGCATAAATCACAGATAACTGCTCGAAAATGACCGACGGGGAGCTAAACGAGGCCAGAAACGCCACATGATGCCCTCGAATTCCTTGAGCATTGGGTATGAAAATGTTGGGGAACCCATCATCAAATTTCCTAAAAGAATCCAAATTTACAAAATTGAAGCAACAGAAACAAATCCCGCAAACGAAAGTTAAATTCTTGGAGGCAAAATGCCCAATTGCCACGCTTGCAGTCGGAGCTCTTACCTCCACGTGATACTGCGGAGCACGATGGAGTCCGACTGGGCGGCGACGTTCTGGGCGAGGGCTTTGGTCTCGGCGCAGTAGAAAAGGCAAACATTCTTCTCCTTCTTCCCTGCCGAATCGGAGGCCATTGACAATTGGGCTTCGGAAGCATCGCGGAAGACGTGAACCGGAGAGTCCCGCTCGATGGTCAGGTTGTGCGGGTGGCCGAAGCTCTTGTTGTCGCACCTGATGATGTTGCTGCTGTACTGCTTCTTCTTCGTAAAGGTGGAGGCTTTGATATGGAAAGCGGCGGAGGAAGGAATGGGACATTTGGGCCCGGGTGGGAAGGCAGGGTTTTGGAAGGAAGACGGGAGGCCTCGAGTGGCCGCCATGTAGCGGTCACTGGTGTGCTTGTAGAGTGCCGAGCTCCTTGGCTCTGTGTCTGCGTGTTTTCGACGGGAATAGAAAGCAAATTTTGAGGGACTTGGATTGTCTCCCTCCCCATTCTATGCCCTTCCCATGCCCTCGTATATTCTCTATTATGTGATCACGATTAAGTCACGTTAATATTTTATATTAATTTTTTTATAAAAATAATAAAATAAAAAGTAATAGAAATATAAAATATTGACGTCCGTGATCACAAAAATAGGAGGGCATATGAAGGGTATGAGATGGAGAGGACATACAATCCAAATCCAATTTTGAGACTTATTTCAGGGTTAAAGTTAGTCTAAATGTCCGAAAATGTCATTTCCATTGCGCATAAACAAAAATAAGAGAAAATTGTAGAAATGGTTATTCAATTTTAATCCAATTGAAATAATGGTCTTTTAACTAAAAATCTATTGCTATTGATTTTTTAACTCTTTAAAATGTGTAGCTATGATTATTTTCGTCAGCCCCGTCAGAATTATGTCATTTTCGTCAGCCCTATCAGAATTATGTCAAAATAAGTCATGTTGGAATGATCATTGCTACAATGGAGTTTGAGAGACTCTCTAGTCACCCATCCTGGGTATGCTCTGACTCATTTTTCGCTTAACTTCGGAGTTCCTATGGAACCCGAAGTTAGTGAGCTTCCAAAAGGCCTTGTGTTAATGGAGATGAGCATGTATATAAGGCATAGAAGATCTATTCCCTGAATGATGTAGGATCTAACAATAAAAATGATCATAACTACGTATTTTGATAAGTTAATTACAGATTTTTAATTAAAGAATCATTACACTAATTAGGTTAAAATAAGCTACATCGGCTTTTGGCTTTACCCCACTCCACATTTAACAAACCAGAAGCCAGAAAAACCTCAAAAGAAACATGACTTACAGTCCGAAACGAGCCATGGCGGAGCTCAGGCACTCGATCTCGATGGGGGCTCGAGCCACTTCTTCTCCAATGAAGCGCGACGAGGACTCCTCCCCTTTCATCTCCGACACTCAGCCCCAAGACGACGACGACGGCCGCGGTCGCCCCCCCTTCAAAGATCGCGACCGTCCCTTCCTCTCCTATTTCCAATCCATCTGCCCCTCCATTTCCGACGACTCCAACAGCTCCAGGATCTCACTCTTCATTGTCATCGCCGTCGCAATCCTCGGCCTGGTCTCGATTCTGGCGATCGTGAAACGAGTGGTATGGCTTCTTTGTGCTTTTTCCTGTTTGGATTTCTAGTGTTTGGCAATTGGATAAGATAATCTTGCTTAGAGCTGTGCAATTCGATGTTTTTCAATTGGTTTGTTTGGCTTTCTGTTGCAGAATGCTCCTTACTTGTGTAAAAAAGATGGAATTACTCTTCACTGTCCTCATGTAAGTTGGGGAAAGCTGTTTGCTTGGTCAATATTGGAATTTCTGTGATGTAATTGTGAGATTGTTGAACTTAAATTTACATTTCTAGGTCAAGGAAACCCCTTCGCTGTGGGAGAATCCGTATTCAGCAACCACATCTTGGAAGCCCTGTGCCGAGCGCCACCTTGGTGGGATTTCAGGTGAGCTGAGCTCTTGTTTTGTTGTTGACTTGATGCACTGGCTCTGTGATCTTCTTTAATACTATGTCTAATTCTACCGTTCTAAATTTAGAATCTTTCTGGCATTGTGCAGATCTTCCACCCGAAAACGAAACAACTGGGTACATATTTATTCACGCTGAAGGTGGTCTAAATCAGCAAAGAATTGCAGTACGTTCTTGCTCCGTCATGTTGTTTATCTGTTCAAGAAAATTTCTTTCCCCTAATTTTTGCACATTGTGAGTATGAAGTGAATGAGAACTTAGAGAAAATGGAAGAAAACAATTTTAGAATTTTATGGAGAGTTTTTTCAGGAGCTCCTGAGCATTGGTTGTAATGTTAAGTGATGGCCACAGACTGTTACCAATTAGTCACCAGTAATTAGCTGTAATAGTTCATCTTGTACAACTTCAACCATATTATGTTTTCCTGCTTGGTGTCCACCTGGATGGATGCCTGACTAAGGCAACAGCTTGTCTGCTGATGCGGCAATGCAGTCGTTTTGTTGTGTTTGTGTGTTAGCTTGTCGCTCTTTCATTGGGTTTAAGCTCATTACATTTTCTCTGCTGTTGTTGTCGTCATAAGGGCTTGACTGATCTTTTATATGACATTGTAGCTTGGCTGAATTTCTTTGTTCACACACAAAATTGTTCACTCATCTACTTTTTCAACCCCGTATTTTCCATTACTTTTCTATGGTGTACGAAAAGCAATTGTTCCATTAAATTATAATGGTGGAGATTTGCACTATTCTGATTGCTTATTTGCATATTAGTTTGAGATATGGTTCTGTAAGTTTATTTGTATTACTCTTTTAGAAAGTTAAAGCCAGATGATTCTGCCTTATCTTTGTATGTGAACTTTAATGTATATCGTTTCCATGCAGATATGCAATGCAGTAGCTGTGGCTAAAATAATGAATGCCACCCTTATTTTGCCTGTGCTGAAGCAGGACCAGATTTGGAAAGACCAAACGTGAGATTTTGCCTCTATTTTTATACACACTGTCATAATAGTGTAAAGTCGTAAAACCAGTATATAAGTATATACACGATTAAACAACAGGAAAATACCATTTTTATGTTAATGGTCTCTGTTACAAATCTTGAAGAACTGTAATCTTATTGCTTTCATGCTTTTTAAAGATCTTTTGGAAATATCCCTATTTGAAGTTGCTTCATAAGATATTGTTTTGGGATCTCTTATGCTTCCAATTTGATTTGAGTATGACAATGTCTGCAGGAAGTTTGAAGATATCTTTGATGTTGACCATTTCATTGATTACCTGAAGGATGATGTAAGAATTGTTCGTGATATTCCTGAGTGGTTTACTGACAAAACTGAGCTATTTACAAGTATAAGGTTAAGCTCTCTCTCTCTCTCCCTCCCTCCCTCCCCCTCCCTCCAATTTGTAAGGATTTTTCTCTGCAACTCACACTGATTTGTGAATTTTTTTTCTTTAGACGAACAGTAAAGAACATTCCAAAATATGCACCTGCACAATTTTACATAGACAATGTTCTGCCACGAATTAAGGAGAAGAAGATAATGGCCCTAAAACCTTTTGTCGATCGACTCGGGTAAGTTGGGAATTCTTATAATAGTCTGCTGTCCAGAAGTCACACTCTTGTAGAAAGAAAAGGACTGAAAGTTTCTTTTGTCTTTGAAAAATGTAAGCGTTTATATCTGTTAGAAATCAACAATGCATAACAAGCTAACAATTTCATACATCTCTGGTTTCAGGTATGACAATGTCCCTCAAGAAATCAACAGGCTAAGGTGCAGGGTGAATTATCATGCTCTTAAATTTCTTCCCGAGATAGAGGAGATGGCTGATCTGTTGGCATCAAGGATGAGAAATCGCACTGGAGGTTCCAATCCTTATATGTATGTAACATTGGCACTACGAAAGTGAGCTTAAAATCCATTCAGATTTCTGGTAATTGTACCTTAACTTCACTAACAATTCTACACTTGCAGGGCCCTTCATCTTAGGTTTGAGAAAGGAATGGTAGGCTTATCTTTCTGTGATTTTGTGGGCACAAGGGAAGAGAAAGCTCTAATGGCAAAATATAGATATAAAGAATGGCCGAGACGATACAAGGTAAATAAAATATCTAGGTCTACGTTATGGAGTCAGAATCTTAAAAGAATATCTGTCTTATTGTGTTTCTTTTTCTTTTGATGGTGATTTTGGTATGTAGAATGGTACCCATCTATGGCAACTAGCCCTGCAGAAGCGAAAGGAAGGGCGATGCCCCCTTGAGCCTGGGGAAGTGGCTGTCATTCTTCGAGCAATGGGCTATCCTAAGGAAACTCAAATTTATGTTGCTTCAGGACAGGTTTATGGTGGCCACAACAGGATGGCGCCGCTGAGGAACATGTTCCCAAATCTGGTATGCACCTCTACTTTTGTTTACCATAGCTCTACTGACTGAACTTGTCTGATGAAGACGGCTCATTAGTTTCAACTAGATCTAAAAGATTATACCTTTTTTCCATTATTTAGAGCATCTTACTTGGACTACCTGTTGAATATAGAAAATGAGATTCCGAATAAGAATAATTAGGGGATATGTATGTGGACACTGTTTTGATCTGCTCATTTTACTATTCATAAAGGTAACGAAAGAAGAGTTGGCAGCTAAGCCGGAGTTGGATAAATTCAGGAAGCATGTGACTAGCTTGGCAGCGCTTGACTTCCTGGTGTGCTTGAAGTCTGATGTATTCGTGATGACCCACGGAGGCAACTTTGCTAAGCTGATCATAGGGGCACGCCGGTACATGGGTCATCGTCAAAAATCAATAAAACCAGACAAGGGGCTGATGTCTAAATCTTTTGGGGACCCTTACATGGGGTGGGCCACCTTTGCAGACGATGTAGTAGTCACCCACGAAACACGAACTGGATTACCAGAAGCGACCTTCCCAAACTACGACTTGTGGGAGAACCCTCTAACCCCATGCATGTGTAAAGCTTGAACAGAACGTATGGTTGAAAAACTTGACAGTCGATTGTTGAGGCGCATCTCCTCCAAAAGCTCGGAGAACGTATACCTGGGAGATGAAATCTTGAACTTCTACCCGAAAGGTTTGAAAGAATGTTGCACTATGTGATGAAGAAAATTGAGGAAAAACCAGGGCATGCATCAAACTTTTTTGGGGTTGTGTCAAGAACGACAGATAGTTTTTGCTTGTATCATCAGAACTGTGTAAATTATTAGAGGAATGTGAAAGATGTTTTTCAGGTGGTCCATGCTGATTTTTGTGATCCATAATTGTAGCACCTAGCAGCCTAGTGGTGTTTAGTTTATTTTAGTACTTTTTAATCTATTTTTTATTTTACTACTCGTAATTTATGAAAAGTCAAACTAAAGATTTTTACTTAGATCTACTTTAACTCTTGAAGTAAAATTTAAATTTTAGGTTCTAAATTTACCCCAACTTGCTTCAACCCTTGGGGCAAATATGAGTTAAAACTCACAACTCATTTGTGGGCTAAACTCATCATATATGTATATTTTTTTTAGTTTTATATTTATAAATTCATTGATTCCAACGGTTAAGATATAATTTGATGAAATCCAACAGTAAAAAAAAATATCTAGTGATCCAAATTTAAATCCAACGGCTAAAGTAATTAAAAAAAAATTTCTTTTATGTGTTTCATATTCTTTCATAATGTTTCACAAGTTTTATGATGTCGATTAGTGATTTTTCAATATTTATCGGAATGTAAATATTTTTAAGTTAAAATATTCATAAATTTAAATTATAATAGTCTACATAATTTTCTTCTTTTAACAAAGTTACTTTAAGAAAAAAAATAGCCTAAATTCATTATTTAATGATTTGAGACTAAAATTTTAACGGGTTGAAGTAAAAAAATTGTTTATGGGTTAAAACCTAAATTTTTTGAGTTAAAAATTTTAGGTTTTAGCCCAAAAGTTTGAGATAGTCTTAAGGCATTTTTTATGGGAGATGCAAAATGCTTTCAAATGGACATTTTAGATATTTTATTTGCCAAAAAAATCTTCAATGACAGAAGTAAATTATCCATATTCAATAGAAGATGTAAATAAAAACCTAAATTCAAGCAGATTTTTTTTATACATGGAGATATTCGTGCCTAGTTACATGCCATTATTATTAAAAGCCCATTTTTGGCGCATATTTTGTTTATTTGGCTTAAATCCAAATCTAAGATCTTAACAAAATAGTGGTACTATGAAATGAGATAAAATAAAAGATAAGATCACCTCAACCCATTTAATACGATCAATAACCATATCTGTGTTTTAATTAAACCGTTTAATTGATCATGACGTTAATAAAAAAAACATTCAATAATTAATCTTGGCACACCCCGATCAAGATCAAAGCATGCTGGCCGTCACGTGAGGATGACGTAGCCATGTACACAGTGCGAAAGCGATAAAGATAAATATTATACGAATAAACAAAAACCGAAAGCTACTAATGTGCACTAATAAACAGGAAATGTTAAGAGAGAGATACAAGTGTAAACACTCCTAATCAGAGCATAGAAAGTCTAGGTGCAGTCCAGTAGGACAAGTACTAATTATACAGTACCATAAGATGTCCTACAATTATTTATATATTTCAGAACCGCTGGAATCCTCGTACGCCACCAACAGCAATCTACCTAAAACCTGGAGGGGCGCAAAACATAAAACGTGAATGGAAAAAAGCAAATGTTTTACAAAACCATTTCATTTCTCAATAGTTCTAACCCCTCACCGTAAAACATGTATAATTTTTCCCAGAAATAGAATATAAGCATATGCATAAATATATATACGTAAATATATTAATTCAATTCATGCTTCAAATATTCATAATCATTAGTATATCATGCCAAGATATAACAAAATAAGTAATTCAAGTGAGAATAACTTCATGGAAAACAACATATTAGCTGAAACCTCTGCATAAATATGTACAGCTAAATTCATAACTCATTAGTCAATCTAGACGGAGTCACTAATATGACCTATACGGCATTACACTGCACATAAGTCGGAACCACTAAAAAGGGCTTTGTATGACAAGACCGGTTGTAATATAATTATGCTTGATACTACTCTCTCATGATAGCTGGGCGATAAATCGCTAGTCACCTACGAGTCAGAACCACCTATGATGGTCTGTATGATAGGACTGTGCACCTAAATTGGATCCAATATAAGCACATGGTGCGGGAGGTAACATTATAATAACAGGCATGTGTTATATCTCTGGCTAATCATTAACACCCTAGGTGCATGTTTATGAGCTCTAAGCTTCTCAATTAATCATCACCTTAATCACATTTAGAATTCATAACTCACCTAGGCTTACCTGAGCGTCCACAGCACCACAATAATATATATATATATATATATATATATGCATCATATACTAATTCATATACGAAATATAAATTTAGATGCATGGCATTCAAAGCATACTTTCATTTAAACGCATTTTCTGGGAAAATATCAAGTATATAAATATATACTAAAAACCAAAAGCATACTCACTGGTATGTCGAAGGGTCGTAGCCCCCGAGTCGCCCTTGACTGTGCTCGTCTTCGGGATAAGCCTCCCCTATATGCGAAATAACTATAAAAACGTTATTTAAAGCACATAGACAAAACTAGCTAATAACTTCTTATACAATGCTCAAATGGGGTGTTTGAATATACCAACGTGATCTACACAACCTTACGAACATCCCCATATTTTTAGAAAAATTTTCCGACCACCCACGCGCCGGCCAAGGCACAGCCAGATGCAGTGCCCACGCACGGGCATGTGCCAGGCACACTAACGATAGCAGTGACGTCGTTAGGAATATTCCGTTAAAAGTAACGAAACCGTTAAAACTAACCAACGCCGTTAGGAATATTCCGTCAAAGTTGACAGAATATTCTGTCATCCCTAACATCAGAACTCGGGTGACCGTCGCCAGCACCGGAAACTGGGAATTTCTTTAAACCTTGATATCTCACTCGTTTTTCAACCAAAATTCATGAAACCAGTACCAAATTGAAGCTCTTAACTTGTAGAATATTTCCTTACTTGTTTAAAGCCCCAAAGATCACGGAATCTCGCCGGAGAAATTTGAGGAAAACCGGCCAAACTTGAAACTGACGATCCCGACGTCCAAGTCGCTTGGTTTTTCTTCTTCGAGCTTCGTGAGGGCCTTCTAAAGCTCTATGTGAGCTTAAAATCCACTGAAACCTTCACATTTACGTGTGCATGAACAGTGCACCAAATCGGAGGTTAAAGTTCTCGGGGTTTTTGAGGTTTTCAGGTCTTAAAAATGGTACAAATGGACTCAGGAGCTTGTAGGGAACAAGAACCTTACCTTTTTAACATTGATCCGTGCGTGAATGGTGAACTTGACGTTCGTTCGTACAAGGTTGACGGAAACAGGAGAAATCGAGAGGGAGGAGAGAGAGAGTGCACGGGAAGGAGAGAGAGAGGGGGAGTGAAAGTGTGTATGTGTGTTCCACGTGGGTCACCAACCAACCAAAGAAAATAACATCTAAGTCCCAAAGCATAACACACACACTACAATTTCAACGTCCAAGGATACAACCGTCATTTTCCATCGTCGATAGTAATAATTCGGGACGGGCTGTGACAAATCTCATTTTTGGAATTTGGCTCTTTATTATTAGAAAGGTTTCACTACTCCCTGAGGAGAAGTTTCTCCTTAATTTAGGACTCATTTGGATGTGCTTTTAAAATGACTAAAAAAGTTTTTAGAGAAAATGTTTTTTGGTTCCAAAAGCACTTAAAGTGCTTTTTGCAAGAAGTACTAGTTATGTGCTACTTCTAGGAAGCATTTTAAGTGATTTTCCAGACTTTACTTGCATTTTTATTAAGGATTGGTTCCAAAAACATTTTCACCAATAATGCTTTTAGTCATTTTAAAAGCATATCCAAACGAGCACTTAGTTAGCAACCAATTCACATAAGTTCATGCTTATGATTTAAATCGTTCATATTATAACTACTATGCAAATATTACATCTACAAACAATTAATTAAAACTAAGGTTGTTTAGTCAATCAATTGTAATAAATACATAAATGGTTCACAGTTCATTTATCGAATCCGTTCATATGTTTTTGTACAGTTTAATGACCAAACGATCTTATATTTAATCGATTTTTTGTTTTGCACAAATTATCTTTACATATTGAGTTATAATATAAACTGTTTTAATTATAAGCATAAAATTCTTTAAATCGGTTATTGAAGAGAACTTATTTTCATCTATTGTTGAGCCCAATTAATTTTTTTTCCTAGAAGTTGGCACTGGCCGATCACCATGATTATGAGAGAGGATCCTCGCTAAATATTCTTTGTGAAATCACATGGGTTCACGTACATCGGACGTAATATGTCTCCCACGTCAACTTCAAGCGTGGCACAACAAAACAAAATTCCGGAAGACAAAAACATTTTAATCTTCTTCTTCTTCTTGTTTAAATGGCATGTCGTCATTTCCAAGCCCCATGACAAAGGAGCAGGATTAATTAAACATCCTTAACTCCGTTTCCCGCTGTTTGATTCCATCTCCATCTCCTGAATCCCGGCCTGGTCTGATCGGAATCGAATTTCCAGGACTGGAGTTAAAGCTTCAGCCTTTACTTTAGCCATGAATGTCTCCTTGTTCCTCTTCAGCTTTCTCTGCTTCTTACTCGGTCTCTTCAGCCAGAGGTAAAAAAAACCACTCTTACTTTTTACCATTTCATCATCTTCAATTCTTCACTTGCTCTGTGTTTTGCTGTTGATCACTAACTCGACAACCCAGAATTTGTTTCAGTGTTTCTGTGAGATTCCACTTCTGAATTGTTAATTGCAACTTGCCCATTTGTTTGTTCATATTTTGCATTTGTTCACCCCAAAAGATTGTTCTTTTGGGTTTTTGAGCTCAAATAATTGCTCCCAATTAAAAGAACATCAATCTGTAAACTTCAAGTAACCAATTGGATGCATACATGTTATCACTATTTTGTTTTAGTTATTTATTAGGATTTGTTTTGGGTACAAATCGGTGATTTTCTGTTACTGATTTGTTTTAGTTTGATCATCTCAATGTTTCTGGTTTTGTGATGCAAATCGTGTTTCCAAATGTGTACTGATTTCAGGGTATCATCACAATATCGCGCTAGCACCCCGCCCAGAGGTTGGAACTCGTATGACTCGTTTATCTGGACTATTTCAGAGGAAGAGTTCTCCACAAATGCCGAAATCATGGCAAAGCAGCTCCTTCCTCATGGATATGAGGTGTTTGCTGGAATACAATAAGAATTCGATTTCCTTTTTTCTTTTTTCGCATTCATTTGTATGTGTGTGTGTTTTTATGTATCTTTGTTTTTTCACTTCAATGCAGTATGCTGTGGTGGATTACCTGTGGTATAGGAGAAAAGTTCCAGGCGCTTATGTTGACTCTCTTGGGTTTGATGTGATCGATGAGTGGGGGAGGCCTATACCTGATCCTGTTAGGTGGCCCTCGTCGAGAGGTGGGAAGGGGTTCACTAAAGTGGCAGCAAAAGTACATAGCCTCGGTTTGAAATTCGGGATTCATGTCATGAGAGGAATAAGTACACAGGCAGTAAATGCGAATGCCTTTATCTTGGACCCCAACACGGTAATACTACTTAATCCCACCAACAAAGATTCAGAAAATGTACAGAGACTCTCATTTTTGTAGTGATCATACATAAGTTTGGAGGATGAATCGAATATTGTAGTAGTTTATCATTAACAAAGATTCAGAAAGCACACACTTACGTAATTCATTTTTAACTTCAAAAACATAAGTGGTGTACTGGGGGAAAATTAAAGACTTGGTAATGGCAATTGATCTCAGTGCTTGAGTTTTTATTCTCGTTCCTTATCAGGGGACTGCTTACAAAGAGGCTGGAAGAAAATGGACTGCAAAAGATATAGGGATTAAGGAGAGGACATGCGCATGGATGCACAACGGTTTCATGAGTGTGAATACCGAGTTGGGTGCTGGAAAGGCCTTCTTGAGGTCACTCTATAAACAGTATGCTGAATGGGGTGTTGATTTTGGTAATTAACAAAAATTACCATGTTTGGTTCAATGTTAAGATTGCATCAGTATACTTCCCCTGATATTATTAGCCAAGTCCATGCTTTATCTCTTGCTAACTCTATCATTGGTTGCTTCTCTTACCCACCCCCTTGCAGTGAAAAATGACTGCGTGTTTGGTGAAGACTTAGATGTACCCGAAATAACCTATATTTCAGAGGTAAGACTGGCTTCCCATCCCTCCCCCCCCCCCCTCTCTCCTCTCTCTCTCTCTCTCTCTCTCTCTCTCTCTCTCTCTCTCTCTCTCACACACACACACACACACACACACACACACGTACACACATGTATCCTTCAGCGATATTGTGGTGTAGAGTGGGTGCTTAACAAATAATGCATACTTTACCAGATTCTGAAGCAACTTGAGCGTCCTATATTGTATTCTCTATCTCCTGGAACCAGAGTAACTCCTGCTATGGCCAAGGCTATAAGTGGGATGGTCAACATGTACCGTATAACTGGGGATGATTGGGATTCATGGGGAGATGTTCTAGCCCATTTTGATATAACCAGGTGATGACTTGTTTTTCAGTTCAAGGTTTCGTTCAGATTGAATTCACATATTCTTTGTTTTTTGTGTGTGCTGAACACAATACATTTCGTATCAGGGATTTTGCTGCTGCCAATATGATAGGAGCCAAAGGCTTGCTGGGGAAGTCATGGCCTGACTTAGATATGCTCCCGTTGGGATGGCTTAGCGATCCAGGTCATCTTTATTTCCTTTATATGGCAATGAATATTTTCCTATTAATATTCTTAGATAGATGAATGATCTCTATTGATGCTTGCCTGATGTGCTTGCTTTCATGCTGATGGGTTGTCATCACGATGCATTTGAGTGCCAAAACAATCAAGTTCAATATCTAGGACCAAGTTTATCCATGCCAATTCGGCTGAGCAACTTCAACCAGATAGTTCTAGAATTAATCATCATTATAAGGCATTGCAGGGTTATTTATCTCCTGGAAATCTAGAAAATCTGAAATGCACCTTATTAGTTTGAAATGTTTAAATTTGAGTTCTATATTTGATGCGTGGTTCTCATAGTTTCTGTTTTATGTTTTGAAAATTTTAGGTTCAAATCACGGTCCTCACAGATGGACTAATCTTGGTTTAGGGGAGCAAAGAACACAGGTACTTGCATGAGGACAAGTGGGTCTTTTAAGTCCTTTCCGATTAGCTGAGCAATCAATTTGACCTTGTGCATTTATTTTCACAGATGACTTTGTGGTCTATTGCCAGGTCTCCTCTCATGTTTGGAGGAGATTTGAGAAAACTTCCAGATGAATTAATGAGAATCATCACAAATGACGTCGTGCTGGAGATAGATTCTTTTAGCTCAAATAATAGGGAGGTATGTTGAATAAATAACTCATATAATCCTAAGAATAAAAATTGTTCGTGGTAGCAACGTAAAATCTTGTTTTGTTGCATTTACAGTTTTCATACATTACCAGTAATGTGAATGCAAGGGCCGTTAAGAATGATGATCAGTTTCACACCTGGCAATCGAGAAGACATCTGACAAATGCAAAAACTTCAAATACACATGCTTTTGGTCTCACTACCTGTGCAGATGCGAAAGCAATTGGTTGGTCCACTCAATTTCTTGACCGAGATCTTGAACACATCTGCTGGACGGAAAACTCAAGGAGCAAACATCAGGCACCTTTTTGCTTAAACAAGAGAGATTCGCTCTTAGCAATGTAATAGTTCTTTAGCTTTGCTGATCATTTTTCTCAGTTTTATTATGTTTACTTGCGCTGTTAGGAATTTGATAAATTTGGCTCCACTGCTGATATAGAGATGAAGACATAACGGACAAACATCAATATCAGGGGAAGGTCAATTTATTAGCAAGTGATGGAACAGATCGCTGCTTGCATGCTTCTCCTAAACGAAAGGTTACTTCGAAGGACGTTAAGAGAGGTTTCTTTTCACCTTGTAGATGGGATGCGAACCAGGTATCCTCAGTCCCAATTCATATATTTAATGTATACAGAATTGATATCTTGCACACACCATTGAGTGTCCAATCTAAACAAGGTCTACGAAATGCATTGTCCCGTGGTTGAGTGACTTTTTGAAATGACATATTTGATCTTAACAGATGTGGGAGTTAAACCCCAACGGAACCTTGGTGAATAGTTATTCTGGCCTCTGTGCAAGAATTGATCCTTTTGAAGGCAATAAGATAAAACGTGAGTGCCTTTTCGCGCATTGATTCTGTCAGCGAGTTTTGAAATTATGTATGAATCATGATTTTAGCTTACAAGTTGATCGCCTGTTCAGCTAAGGCCATTAACGATGTTGCCCGCTCTTGGATTGCAACTGGAAGAAAAGGTTTTGCATATTTCTCAACTGTCGATGCAAGACTATTGCATATTTCTCAATTGTCAAATTGTAATTCTGTCTGCATTTCTGCAATTGCAGGAGAAATATACATAGCGTTTTTCAATTTGCTCGGCAAATGGTCTACTATAACTGCAGAAAGAGCAGACTTAGCCAGAGAACTTCCAATGACAAAATTGGTCAGAGGTTCCTGCGAAGGATCGGAAGTATGGACGGGACGGTACTTAGGCGTAGTACGCGACGCAATTTCATTTTCGGTTGTACCACACGGGGTTGCACTGATTGTCCTGCACTGTAGTTAGGTGCATTTTTGGGGCGTAGTTTTGCTTCTTGTCCTTCCTTTTCTTTCTTTTTCTACAAGCAATTGAAGCAAAAGGGGAAGAAACAAGCCAAAGAGGAAAGGGAGTGGCACATGCTGTAATATCTGTGGTATGCAGGCCCCATCATGGAAGGCAAAAGCCGGGCAATAATATAAGTCCGATTTTGCGAGTCATTATTGGGTTTAGTCCACTTAGTTGGATTAGGTCCCTTTCGATTATTCACATCAAGTTTTTTTATTATCTTTTTATTAAATTGTGATTAATATCATCCATTATTTGTATGCTTATCTTTACACCAATTTTAACAGTAAATATAAGAATTATATATTGTTTGCCCTTTTTCCTGCTCCTAATTCGTATCTCAATTTTTTCTTCAACCTCCATCAAAGGTAACTTGTTAACTAATCTATGTTGTAGGTGCTATGTATATCAACATATGTACTAGTATGGATTTATAAATGTATGAAGATAAATTTCTTTGAACTATTTTCATGGATATACGTGGATTAAATTTTAATTTTTATGGTCTAGGTCTCATATATGATTGCATATAAAAAAAATTTAACAATTTTTCATGAAAGTGAACATTTTTCATATATAAATATTTCAATCAAGAAATTTAATTAAAGTTAAAAATAGGAAAACTGGAGTAAATTCAACAACTCCTCAAAATTTTTGACCTGGATCAAAGTACCCCAATTAAATATATAAACAAGGGTTCTAGCCAAAATTATCTGTGAGATTGACATAATTGGTCTATGACAATAAAAATTGATAGAAGTGTATGTCCCGTAAATCATTTTAGTCATTCTGTAAAAAATTTGTCAATATCTTAATTAAATTGTCACGCGAAAGACCATATAACCACCTTTGTAAGATTAATTTTGTCAAACCAACTCTTCCATTTAACGAGAATACTGATAGATTATTCAAGAAATGACTAAAATGATATACTAAAATTATAGTAATCTCTATGATCATTTTGTCTAAAAAGCTTAGTTATACAAGAAGAATTTGAAAATAAACGGGCGCGTGAAATATTTGTCGGTTGGCACTTGACGCCACTGACCAAGAACAACGTAAGCAAAACATTCTTTATTTACTTATGAAATATCCTAAAACAATAAAAGATGGAATCGAATGATCGTCTTTGCACGAAAGATTAATTTAGAAATAAGAAATCTTAATATTCTTCTTTAAATCACCAGATTTTTTTCTAAATGACATTACGTGATTTCCATATGTGACCAAATCAAAAGGATATATTTTTACTCATTACCATTTAGTGTGATGTATGCTCACCACGTGATGGCGAGTAGAAATGGACTCAAACCAAAAAGTGGTTATAAAATGTCAGCGTCAAGACAAAGGTTAACATGTCACTGCCATCCTTAACTCCATTTCCGGCTGTCTGATTCCGTCGTCTGAATTCTGGTCCGGTCGGAGTTGGATTTCCAGGACTTCAGCTGCAACCTCAGCATTTAGCAATGAACACCTCCTTGTTTCTTTTCAGCTCTCTCTGTTTCTTCCTCGGTCTTCTCGGCCAGAGGTGAAAAAAAACCACTTGTACTTTTTACCATTTCATCTCCAGTTCTTCACTTTTTACTGTTGATTATAAGCATGATCATTTACTCGACAACCCAGAATTTTTTTCACTGTTTCCGTGAGATTCCACTTCTGAATTGTTAATTGCAACTTGCCCATTTGTTTATTCATATATATTATCAAATTCCCTCGTACTGACGAGGTTCGTTGTAAAAAAAAAAAATCATGTATATGCATTTGTGAAATTCTTCAACTCAAAAGATTGTGTCTTTTGGTTTTTCAGCTCAAGTAATTGTCTTTTGGGTTTCTGCAAATTTCATGTAACTGGGAACATCTGCATTGGATAAATGCTATCAGTTTGTTCTCTTTTATTTTATTTTTTTGCAGTAATTATTTGTGATCTGCAGTTACTACAAGGTTTTTGACATTTCTAGACAGCAATGATACATTTAATTTGAAACTGTGTGTGCAAATGTTTACTGATTTCAGGGTTTCATCACAAGAACTTGCTAGCACCCCGCCGAGGGGTTGGAACTCGTATGACTCGTTTATCTGGGTTATTACGGAGGATGAGTTCCTGGAAAGTGCCCAAATCATGAAAGAGAAGCTCCTTCCTAAGGGATATGAGGTGTTTGGTGGAATTTGATTTTTTTTTCTTTTTTTTTTTCGCAATCATTCGTAGGATTCATGCAGCCGACGCCACAAGGCTTGGTTGTTGGTTGTTGGTTGTTGGACTTGTATGTGTGAGAGTGTTTTAATGTAGTTCTTTGTTTTTTTCTCTCCAATGCAGTATGCTGTGGTGGATTACCTGTGGTATAGGAAGAAAGTTCCTGGCGCTGATGTCAAATCTTATGGATTTGATGTAATCGATGAATGGGGGAGGCCGGTGCCTGATCCAGATAGGTGGCCTTCGTCGAAAGATGGGACAGGGTTCACTGAAGTGGCAGCATTTGTACATAGCTTCGGTCTGAAATTCGGGATCCATGTCATGAGAGGAATAAGTACACAGGCATTTGATGCGAATACCAAGATCTTGGACGTCAGAACGGTACTGCTACTTAATCCCCCGATGACTCTCATTTTCCTTGTCATTATATTTTACATAAGTTTGGAGGATGAATCGTATAACGTAGTTATATCTTTAACAAAGAATCAGAAAGCACACACCTACGTGATTTTGTTTTATCTTCAAAAGCATAAGTGGCTTAATGGGCGAAATGAAAGATTCGTTGTTGGCATTGATCTTAGTACTTGAGCTTTTTATATCAGGGGTCTCCTTACGAAGAGGGTGGAAGACAATGGACTGCAAAAGATATAGGGATCCCAGACAGGAGGTGCGCATGGATGGACAAGGGATTCATGAGTGTGAATGTCGAGTTGGATGCCGGAAAGGCCTTCTTGCGGTCACTCTACTACCAGTATGCCGACTGGGGTGTTGATTTTGGTAAGCCGACTGTTATTTATAGAAATACCGTGCTTGGTTCGGTATTAAGATTGCATCAGTTTTGGATGACGGCCTACGTATGATTGGAATGCTTTAACCCTTGCTAACTCTATTTCGTTGCTTCTCTACTTACCCCCTTGCAGTAAAAAATGACTGCGTGTTTGGTGATGACTTAGACGTACCTGAAATAACCTATATTTCAGAGGTATAATTCTTCTCCCTTCCCATTGTCCCCAAACTCTCTCTCGCACGCATACACACGTATCTTCATTAATATTGTGGTGGAGAGTGGGTGCTTGTAGCCTTGTACTTAAGAAACGATGTATATTTTCCAGTATCTGCAGCAACTGCATGCACTTGGGCAACATCCTATATTGTATTCTCTATCTCCCGGAACCAGTGCAACGCCTGATATGGCCAAGCCTATAAATGGGATGGTCAACATGTACCGTATAACTGGGGATGATTGGGATTCATGGGGAGATATTCTAGCCCATTTTGATGTAGCCAGGTGAATAACTTGTCTTTCGGTAAAAGGTTTTCGTTCAGATTGAATTCACATACTCGTTGTTTCTCGTGTGCGCTGAACACAATACATTCCGTATCAGGGATTTTGCTGCTGCTAATATGATAGGAGCCAAAGGCATGCTGGGGAAGTCATGGCCTGACTTAGATATGCTACCGTTGGGATGGCTTAGTGCACCAGGTTATTGGACTCAGGATTCCCCTTTCATTCATATGGCAAATTGGCAATGAATATTTTCCTTTCGATATTCTTAGATATACAACGTTTTCAAGTGCCAAAACAATTGGTTTAATATCTAGGACCAACATTGTCCATGCTCATAACGCTGAGCAACTTCAACCGGATGGTTCTAGATTTAATCTTTTTAACGCGGTTCAGGGTTATCTTCTGGCAATTTCAGATTTCTTAAATGCACCTTATTAGCTCCAACTGTTGAATTTGAGTTCTATATTTGATGAATGGTTCTCGTTGAAACATTAGAAACAAATGACGGTCCACACAGATGGTCGAATCTCAATTTAGATGAGCAAAGAACACAGGTGTGTACATGGACAAGTTCGTTTTTAAGTCCTTGATTTTCCCTGAGCAATCCTTTTGACCTTGTGCTTTTGTTTTCACAGATGACTTTGTGGTCTATGGCCAAGTCTCCTATCATGTTTGGAGGAGATTTGAGAAAACTTACAGATGAATTAATGAGAATGCTCACAGATGATGCCTTGCTGGACATAAATTCTTTTAGCTCAAATAATAGGGAGGTATGATGAAAAACGTAATTTCGTAAAATCCTAAGACTTGCTGATGATATCAACATAAAATCTTGATTTCTTGCATTTGCAGTTTACACTCTTTACAAGTAATGTGAGCACAGCCGTTAAGCAAGATGATCGAGTTCGCACCAAGCAATCAAGAAGACATCTGACAAACTCAAAAACTTCAAATACACATTCTCTCGGCCTCACTACCTGTGCAGATGCGAAAGCAATTGGTTGGTCTGCTCAAGCTCTTGACCGAGATCTTGAACACATCTGCTGGAGAGATAACTCAAGGAGCAAACACCGGGCACCTTTTTGCTTAAACAAAAGAGATTCTCTCTTGGCAATGTAATATTTCTTTATCTTTTGCAGATCCATTATTCTCAATTTTATTATGTTTACTTGCACAGTTACGATTTTGATTAATCTGGTTTCAATGCTGATATAGAGATGAAGACATAACGGACAAACAGCGATATCAGGGGAAGGTCAATTTATTAGCAAGTGATGGAAAGGACCTTTGCTTGCATGCTTCTCCTACACAAAAGGTTACTTCAAAGGACGTTAAGAGAGGTTTCTTTTCACCTTGTAGATGGGATGCGAACCAGGTATCTTAAGTCCCGATTCATAGATCTTTTGAATTCTATACAGAAGTGATATCATACATAGATACACCACTGAGAGTTCAATCCGAACTAGCTGCACGCAATGCATGATCCCGCGGATGAGCGACTTTTTGAAGTGACATATCTGATCTTAACAGATGTGGGAGTTGAACCCCAATGGAACCTTGGTGAATAGTTATTCCGGCCTCTGCGCAAGAATTGATTCTTTTGAAGGTAATAAACTAAAACGCGAGTGCCTCTTCATACATTGATGCTGTCAGCGAGTCTTGAAATTATGTTTGCATCACGGTCTTAAGTCTCAACTTACAAGTTGATCACATGTTCAGATAACAAAGCCGTCACTGATGTTGCTCGCTCTTGGATTGCAACTGGAACACCAGGTCATGCCGCGATTTCCTCAACTCTTTTTTCTTTATCGATGTAAATACAATGCAACTAATTCTGTTTGCGATTCTGCAATTACAGATGAAGTATACGTAGCGTTTTTCAATCTGTTTGGCGACTGGGCTACTATAACCGCGCAAAAAGCAGACATAGCCAAAGAACTTCCAATGACGAAATTGGCCAGCGGTTCGTGCAGGGGAATAGAAGAATGGACCGGACAAGACTTGGGGATTGTAGGCGACACAATTTCAGTTTCGGTTCCGTCGCACGGGGCTGCACTGATTATCCTGACCTGCAGTTAGTGCAGTATAATCCAGAGCCTTTTTGGGGTCTAGTTTTGCTTGTTTCTCCTTCCCCTTCTTTCTTTATCTGCAAGTAAAAGGGAAAAGGGGAGTGGCACATGCTGTAATATATGCGATGCGCAGGCCCCATCATGGAAGGAAAAATATTCACCTTTGAGAATGAAAGAATAAGATTGTCTTCACTTTATATACGACATGTCGTTCATTTCGACATGTGTTCTTATTTTGGTTGGTGGATGCTAAAATCTATCTTTTTCGTTATTTTTATGTTATGAGGTCATGCCTAGTGTCATCTGATTGTCACTGTCACAGCATCCTCTTCGGATTCTTTTGATGAGAATCTTAGAGATATGTGAATCGTGTATGTTTATTATATATCGTACGGTTAGTTTTTATCAAGTACAGTTAGTGTTTAATTTTAAATAAAAATATTTAAAATAATTTCTGATCGCACGATATTCGATAAACGGAATGAATTAACAGATCCTTGGAATCCTCACAAAGAGTATCCAACGAGGATCCAGATTCGTCAAACATAATTCAATGATTTTGTAAATCACCGCATGATATGTACAAATTTAAAGAAAAGAAACACAAATGCTTCCAAGAATGTTACATCACTAGCTGCACATTATGTACATTTTTGGATAATTTTGCGATTACAAAGGTGAATACGACATATCAAACGCGATCTAAAATGAGGACAAAAATAAGATTTTGAACGAGAATAAAGTGTAACACTAATTGTAGGGTTACTTATAATCATGAGTTGCAAGAAATAATTAGTGGATTTGGCTACGTAAGCACACAAGTCATAACATTGTAAAAAGAATTTATAAATAATTAGTCATTTAAGTATGGGAGCATGATTATGTTATATTATTATTGTCCTAGTTAGACTAAGTTTACTTAATTATATGAGTATATTCTCTGAATCTATGTTTTGGTTATTGGTTTGGTGTGTAGAACAGTATTCAGGGGAGGAGACCATCGTCTATAGAGATCACATGGCATCCAGTAGCAGATTTAAAATTTGAATTTTGGGGTTTTAGTGTTAAATAAAAAAATAATTTAAATGGAAACAAAGCATAAAGCGTGCAAAAGAATTCATTTTATTCACCGCGGTATTTCGTTTAACACTTGGTGGATTTGTTGTTGTCAGTTAAACCATGTTACACACATGTCAATCGTTATCAATGTATGGCAAAGCAATATGATGAATAATATAGAGAGAATTTGTTAAGTGATGTTAACACAAAGTGCTGAGATATTAGTGGATTTGGCTGCGTAAGCACACAAGTCATAACATTGTGAAAAGAATTTATAAATAATTAGTCATTTAAGTATGGGAGTATGATTATGTTATATTATTATTGTCCTAGTTAGATTAAGTTTACTTAATTGTATGAGTATATTCTCTGAATCTATGTTTTGGTTATTGGTTTGGTGTGTAGAACAGTATTCAGGGGAGGAGACCATCTTCTATAGAGATCACATGGCATCCAGTAGCGGATTTAAAATTTGAATTTTGGGGTTTTAGTGTTAAATATAAAAAATTATAAATAGAAACAAAGTATAAAGCGCGCAAAAGAATTCAATTTATTAATTGCGGTATTTCGTTTAACACTTGGTGAACTTATTATTGTCAGTCAAACCATGTTGCGCACAAGTCAACAGTTTTCAACATATGTCAAAGCAATATGATGAATAATATAGAGAATTTGTTAAGTGATGTTGACACTAAATGTTGAGATATGCCCTAACATGTATTACATCAAACATTTAGTAGGCATAAAAGGAAACCATATCAAACATTAAGAGGTATTCGAAAGATCATCACATTTATACATTCCACTTGGATCTCTATTTCCATCGCCCCTGATGGCATCTACAAGATATTTTGTTTCCTGTCTTAGGGTGAGTGAGACTGAACTCTAACTACACAAACTTACTACAAAAATAATTGGACAATTTCGATCATCAAATCACATTGCAACATTGAGATGAAATAAAGTATCACGTAATTAGTATTAATTGTTTTCTATATACCCATAAAAAATATAAATATATTTCTCGCAAATGACATTCGATTATGTGTATGCATTCTAGCACATGTTTAATTTTCACTGATTCTCTTCTCTTAACAACTAACTATTTAAATCAATAACACCGTTACTCTATCAAAAGTCAATTTAATCCCAAAAAAAATAAAGTCCAAAATACGTACGACTTCAATTTTGTAATGCTTGGCGGCTCGTATCGACTCTTCCTCGTGGCGACCTATTGAACCAATCCCTCCTGTATAAATATCGTCATTTTTCACTCTGCTGTATCCTCTCATTGAAACTTTCGCGGCAAACAACGAGGGAAGACGGTGCGCATCTCCAATTTTCTTGCTCTCCATAACTTCCAGTTTCCCACTTTCCATCACTTTCTCTCCATCCAAACATGAACGCCACCGCATTTACAACAACAACACTCCCTCATTTCTCCTCCGCCCGCTCCGCCGCCGCCGAGTCATCGTCAAACCGCCAATTCCACAACCCTGTACCCGCCAAATTGAAACTCGACACCCAAGACAACAACATAAATTTCTTGTCCATCAAATGCATCCCCAGTCGAGGAATTCGAATCCCGAACGCGTTGGCTCTGACGGCGACGCAGGCTCGGCCGTCGAAGCCCACGGAGCAGGTGGGCGACAAGCTGAAACGCCTCGTTTTGGAATTCAAGTCTCTGTCGGAGCCAATTGACCGCGTGAAGCGGCTACTACACTACGCGGCGAGGCTCCCGCCGCACAGTGAGTGTGCGCGGAAGCCGGAGAGCCGGGTCCAGGGGTGCTCGACGCAGGTGTGGGTGGAGGCAGAGATGGACGAGGTGGGGAGGATGAGGTTCCGGGCGGACAGCGACTCGGAGATCGCAAAGGGGTTCTGCTCGTGCCTGATGTGGTTGCTGGACGGCGCGGAGGCGCGTGAGGTTCTGGCGGTGGAGGCGCGGGATTTGGACGACGTGAATGTGGGGGTGTACGGGAAGGTCAATTCGAGAGTGAACACGTGGCACAGCGTGCTGCTGGCGATGCAGAGGAAGACTCAGGCTTTGGTGGCGGAGCGAGAGCAGGGGATGCGGGGTGCTAATTCTTTCCTTGACGAGGTCAATGGTTTTGTTTTTGGTAAGCGATATTGGCGCGAAAGGGTAAATCGACTTGGTGAGACGATAATTGAATTCTGGACTTTGGATGCAAAGTAATTGAGATACAAGTCCCTCAATAGTTTTGGTGACTTGTGAATTAAGTTATCTGAATTTGAAGCATATTATTATGTGTTAGTGAAATATGGTGCGTCGAAACAAATTTAGGTTTCTCACACATCCCTTGATCATTTATGTTTGTTGATATTCTTCAATTCATTCGATCTGACGGTCGAAAATTAAAAATGTGTGTGAGAAGTAAAATGAGATGTGTGGATATCACATCCCATATATTGTGTAGTATTGGAATATGGGCGCGGAGTTGCTGATGTCGGGAAGTACGGTTTTTTGAAAAATAGGGGAATATATGTGAAGTTGGAAGGTGTTTAGTGGAATAATGTTTGTTGTTTCCAAAAAAGAATCAATGAAAATAATTTGGTTTGTAGAGTAGATGTTTTTTTAATTTTTTAATTTTTTTGAACAAAGGAAAACTTCATTACCAACAAAACAAATTTTTATAAATAAAAACCCAAATTCAAACAATGGGCAAGACTAAAACCAACAGAATCCTCTCCGGATCTTTTTGGTAAGGATCTTGGGGATCAATAAATCGTGTCCGTTTATCGTATATCGTGTGATCAGTTTTTGTCAAATACTGTTTGTATTTAATTTTAAATAAAAATATTTAAAATAATTTATAACCGCATGATGGAGGATGAACATATATGATTCACGGATCCCCTGGACCCTCACAAAGAGGATCCGGATTTAGACTAAAAGATGGACCTCAAAGCCAAAAAAACCCAACCCAAAGGTTGAGCCCACAACAAGCACAAAGAAACACACAAAAAACAAACTATACATAGAAGGGAAAAACGCTCGCTGCACTGTTGCTGCCACAACAAACACACAATCGCCGCCCCAGCAGCACCATAGACCAAGCAGCAAGAAACTCAGAAGTGAAAAAGAAAAGCAGCCGCATCATTCTCTAAGGACCACCACAACAACCTCCGCCATAAAACAAAGGAAGCACGCAGGAAGAGAGATCCCACGAGCAACATTGCTGACATAAGCAAAGACTGGGAAGGACCAACAAGGGCCAACAAAGGTGGTGGCGCGACCACCCAAGTTAAAGCTTTACACACCATCTCATAGATCCGCGGTAAAACGCCAGAAACATTAACAATACCCAAAAGGAATTAAGTATGATTCGAGAGATGATGGAGCCAAAACATGAAATTAATGAAGGGAAAATTAGTGAGGAAAAAAGACAACACGGAGGTTTGGGAAAAGGGAGAGGATGGAACCAAGGGATGCAATTGATGGAGGGAAAAGGATGGAGGAGAATGTTGTGCGGAAGCGTCAAATATGAAACCAATAAACTACAACGGCAAAATATGATAAGACAAATAATCCAAATGACACAAGGATTTATACTGGTTCGGCGTAAGCCTACGTCCAGTTCCGAGACGGCGAGGAAATTCCACTAATATCAAAAGGAGATTACAAATAGAGTTCAACACTCAAACCCAGATCCCACATACACCCAATAACTCTCACTCATACAAAGAACAAATGGAGAAGAAGAAACACATATCAAATCCCTTATCTCCCAAAAGCCACAAATGTAGCACAATATCTTTGAATGAATGATTGCACAAATAGAGGACAGAAAAAAATAGCAGCACTTAACTTTCTTCTCTGTCGGCTGCTCTGTTTTTCTACTCTCTGCTGCCGCTGCGTTTCTGCTCTCTCTACTGACCAAATGGCATGAATTGCCTTATATAAGGCTGGTGCCTTTTAATTAAACCCTAGCTGCCATGTGGCTTTCAAATGGATAACAAAAGGCCAAACCTATTTGGGCTTGAGACAAAAAAACTAAAGGCCCAAGAAGTATTGAGCCACAAAATCCAACAGAGAAAGGGGACCTTAAGGCTTGGGTTAAAGTGCTCAAAGGGATGGGAGCACGGACAAGGAGAGAAAAAGGAGAAGGAGAACAAGAAGGGCAGGCAACGGGACTGCCATCGACCCTAGACAAAATTTGGGACCTATGGCGACGCTAATCTATGAAACGAAAGAACACTCACACAATAGTGAGAAAAACTCTCACTGGAGGAGAGAAGAGGCTCTCACATGTGTTATGATCCCACATCGGCTACACCAGAAATGGTGTAGTGGTACTTAAGTCCTTGGGGTCCTCCCAGCTATTAGACTAGTCTTTTGGGTTGAGCTCTTTCCTTGGGCTTAAGTACCTAACAACATGAGGAGAGAGTAAATTTGAGTATGGTCCTTTTCATGCAACACACACGTATCTATTTATATGTGGTGGTATTTAGGATCTAAATGATATGAACTTTTCATGAACCATGATTAAAACGGTAAACTTTGTTGCAATTATAGTCATTACACTAACTAAACATTGATGAATGACTACTCCCAATACTCTACGCTGAAAACCGAAGGTTTATCTGCAATTATCCTTGAGTTGTGCCTCAACAGGGAGGTGTGACACGCCCCGACCCTGATATTCCCCGAATACCAGGACCGACACGTGCTGGCCGACACCCGGGGGTGACGAAAGCCATTAATTGATACAAAAGCTAAGAATAAGAAATAAATACAGGTTATGAATTTAAAAACAATGAATTAACAATTTAGGAACGTGTTCAGAGCATATAAGTAAACCTAGTCACTAACAAGAACTAAGATAAGATTGAATGAACAAATGAGTGGGTCCTACCCCGAGAGGACTCGAAGATGCCGCTGCGGAAATACCTTGATGCCAGGATTATGTGCCTTCATCCTAAGTCCTGAATGGGGGCGCAAAACAATGGTGAGTGGACCAAGCTTGTATATATACATAGTACAAAAACAGTTATGAACATACTAACCCCCACAGTTTAATAATGAAAACTACTAGAATAATAAGTGATAAGCTTTTCAGAAAACTCTAGCATGCCATAAACAATTCATATATCCATCTGCAAATCAATCTCAGAAAATCATATCATAAATCATATCAGAAATCGTATCAGGAAGCATAACACAAGTTGTGCTGCTAGTGAGTGCACTGAATAATAATACTCCCGGCCCAATGCCTGCACCTCAGTCTCTGTGCCCGTAGCCAGAGATATCTCCCTCCCGGCCCAATGCCTGTCTCCGTGTCCCTCAGCCTTTCGCTAGGGATTATTTCTCCCGGCCTCAATGCCAACACCAGATCCTCGCCCCAGGCGGCATAGTGTTCACTAGGTACGCACAAAACATAATTCATCTCTAAAATACAACTTCGTAGCATAAATTCATCGATCCTCTATACTACGAAGAGGTGTTCGAAAATCATTTGAAACACATTCTTAGCATCCTATCGTCATCGATCAGATAGTCTACCAGAATGAGGGTTCTATAGAAAATACAACATAATGAAAATAGTTCAAAATATATATATATATAATCAATCATAATTAAATCATCATGTTTCCTGTAAAGTATTCCTCAAATCAATAATTCTGTAAGGCATGCTATTTATATATGCAATTCTATAAATAAAACATGCAATTTTTGAAGGTGGTCCACTCACAGATACTCCGAAGCAGCAGAATTGTGTGGAAAACGATTAAGGAAGTCTCCACTAGCAACTTCACCTAAGCACGAAAATGTACAATTTAATAAACTACCTAAAAGATAGAATTTTAGGAAATGGAAATGGGTTTTGGGTTTGGGTAGGTTAGGAACAAGAGGGAGTTTTAGGCTTAAGCCTAAACCCATGCTTATACACACACGGCACACACACCACACATTCACACACATACATACACAACACATACTCACAGAGCTGCACCGCATAACGCACACACTGTACACTTCATACAATACACAAACATACACAACACACACGTGCACCATACACCATCACACCATCACACTTACTCTCACACACACACACACTTGCACGGACACCAACATACCAAACACACACACAGACATCATGCATATATATATATAATCACACACACGCACAGCATCATGCATATATATATATATATATATATATATATAAACACACACACACACACACACGGTTCACGCACATACACACTTGCACATACACATACATACACGCACAGTATACACGGCATGCACAGCATGCTCACACACACCCACAGTTCGCATACACACACACGGACACACACACACACTTGTACACACACACCTACGAACTCGCCGGAGTTCGTCGTCGGAACCGGGTTTTTGGCATAGAAAAGAGATAAGGTCAAAACCCTCGATTTTGACCACAAAACCAACACAACAGTGTGTAAAATAGCATGATTAAACCCATAAATTTGAAGAAGGAACACACTTCTCACCTGGGTTCGAGTTTTAGAGCTTTGAAGCTCTCAGCTTCAATGGCAGAAAAGTCCACAGTGCTCTGATGGCGCATGCAAGGGTACCATTGAGTTCGTTAGGTCTCAAGGATTCCAAATATATGGTTTTTGGGGTTTGATTTGTGAAGGAAGTGAGGTGAAAGTTAGAGAGAAGCTCTCGAAGCTTAGAGAGAGTGTGAGTTCCTGAGAGTTAGAGAGAGAGAGTGTTGGTTTCGGATATTAGAGGGAAAGAGAGACTGGAACCAAGATAGGTGTATAAAAATAATAAGGTGGGTCCCACGACTCACTATTTAATATAAAAAAATAATAAAAAAAACAAGTTTTTAGATAGAAATGGGTGGGGTGTTACAAGGTGGGCTGGTCTTAGTAGCGATGGTGGCACGTTAAGGAAGGAAATTGGATGGAGAAATTTGAGTGAAGTTGTTGAATTTGCGTGAAATAGGTTTGAAATGGAGGAAAAATCCTATCTTTCTCAAGCGTTGAGTGAGCAAAATCTGGTATGTTACAAATCTCATTGCTTGTATGTAAGAAAGATGTGTACAATATGTTGTCAAATTATCAGAAAGACGAGTAAAAAGTCCATCTCCAATAACACTATATGGTTTCCAGCATGTTAATTAGTACATACACAATCTGACAGGTGTGATGTTTAATTACAAAAAGCTCGTATTAATTAGTGTGAAATTAAAATATTTAAACAATTTTTCTGCTCTATCTCTAGTTGACGTGGAATATTTCAACACAGATTTCAACAAAACTGAAATTTTAACCAATCATGTGATGAGTGAGGATGTAGAGAGAGCGCATCCAATTAGAAAGTACAAAGCTTTTAGTTTTGGTTACAAAAAGTAGAGTTTCCGCACAACCTTTGCCTCCTCCTATCATATAGCTTTAGAGGGAGCATTTGATCAAGTTGAGTATCGAGGGTACGTTCCATTTATTCCAAAATTGTGTGGCGCTGGGATGTTTGTCCTCGCCTATATTTATTCATTCCCCTTTTACCTCCACAACAAGAAAGCTTTCCACCCCCACACTCCCACTTTTAAAGCAAACAGATTCAATTTGCAAAAACGATAAATTTACGAAAAATTATTATTTTTTCCTTCATTAATATTAATATTATTACATGACATACTGACTTATGTGTATTTTTTTTTAAGGAGGACAACTGGTGGCAAACCATGGTTATCTACCCCTTTCGGGAGCCAATAAGACTCACAAAGGCATTTCAGCATTCCCATGGTCACAAGTTTGGCTATCACACTAGCAACGGATTTCGAAACCGAGACGACTTATGTTTTAGATAAATAAAAAAATACGGAATATGATTCTCTCTCCTACGAATCCCCTTCCATTCCCTCCTATTATTTTTCACCTTTCATTTTTTGTTTATAAAAAATATTAACATAAAATGTTGACGTGACTTAATTGTGGCCGAGAACAGAGAGCTGAGAAGGGGAATGAGTCCAAAAACATTATTCACAATCAAAATGCAATGTGCTTTCACATGGCAGATTGGTGAAACGGGCCAAACCTATAAATTAAAAGTATAAAAAAAAATCGAAAAACTCTCATTGAATTTTCGATAATAGAGGTTATTTTTTTAATGGTTATACTGTGAATACTAACTATTTAAATTATATTTTAAAACTATATAATGTGATTGTTAATAATTAAATTATTACTTAATTATTAATTAATTTACTTATTTTCTATTTGAAAAACATTACATAATTTACAAATTTAATATTTAATTTCTTTAACTTTCAAAAAGAAAAAAGCGCAATATAAAGAGCATCACAACTGTTAACTACAAAGAAGTCAAAAAGCAGCGGACAGCAAACCCACACCACAAAAACAAGCAAGTAAAGTATTTTTCTTCATCATTATATAACTATGATGTAATGGACATTCTATATTTTATTATATAGTCACATGTTCTTTTACTTAATTTTAGTTAATTTCATATAAAAGATTATTTTTTTAATTAAAAAAATTAAAATTAAATGAAATAACAAGTAACGCATGATTAGATATATAATAGGCATACACTATGATTTACGATAATGAGCAAAAATTCTCCCTCCAAACTTGAATGAGTCCCACGACTCACTCGGGGCCCGCAAAACCAACGGTTCCAGTTCGACCTCGCGGCCCCATTTTCCCTTCCAGACCGCCCTAAGAAAACGCCACGTAGTTGATTAGCTGGTGAGTTGTGTGTCTAGCTTGTGTTTCTGGCTCAGTACAACTGTACATCATCATCCAACACACACACAAACGCTCACGCGCCCATTATCGCACTCGCCAACTGTTGCCTTTCCCTCTACGTCGCACGTTCTCGGAACTCCACTTTCTATTTTCTTTTTATTAATGGGTATTTATAAAAAATAATCTTTTAAATTGATCCATCCCATCTGTTCTTGAAATTGAAAATCGATATCGCAAATCAATGTAGTCTTTCCTTCATAATTTCGTTAAAAATTCTGTTATTTGCTGATGTAGCATATTTTATATTAAAAAACTAATAAAATATTATTAAAAACTAAAAAAAATCATTTAATAATTTAATAATTTTTAAATGTTAAAATAATAATTAATTATTAAAAAAAAAAAAAAAAAAACCCATGTTTGTGAACCCGCCGTCCCCTTCTCCCCCACCCCCAGCAACAACCCGAAGACCATGTTCGTCATCCCACTCGTCATCCCCCCCCCCCCCCCCGGCGGCCCCCTTCTCCCCCACCCCCTGCACCCAGAAGAAGAAGAAGAAGAAAGGAAAAAAAAAAAACCCCAATTTCGTCTTCCCCCCCACCCTCTGCAGCCCACAAAGAAAGAAAGAAAGAAAGAAGAAGAAGAAGGAAAAAAAAAAAAACCAAGTTCGCTGCAATCCAGAAAGAAAAAGAGAAGAAGAAGAAGAAACCCAAGTTTGCTGCAATCCAGAAAGAAGAAGAAGAAAAAAAAAAAAAAAACCCAAGTTCGCTGCAGAAAGAAGAAGAAAAAAAAAAATATATATATATTAAATGATTTTTTTTAATTTTTAATAATATTTTTTTAGTTTTTTAATATAAAATATGCCACATCATTTATCACATCAGCATATAACATAATTACGACGGAAGGACTACATTAATTTATGACATTCAATTTCAAAAATTACATTGATTGATTTTCAATTTTATAGACCATCTAATGTATGAGTCAATTTAAGGAACAATTTGTAATTAAAATCCTTTATTAATTTCATTTTTTTTAAATAAAACCACTTTTTATATTAATTTCGCCTTCGTCTCTTTCCATTTTTTTTGAAATTTTCTGGTTCCTTTCTCCCTTTCATTTCGAACTGCGATTTCAGATCTCGCAAACCGTCGACGATGGCCAATCCCTGGCGTGGTGCCGGCGCCTGGGCCGCCGAGGCTGAGCGAGCCGAGGCTGAGGAGCTCGCGTCGGCCGCCCAGGCCGAGTCCCAGAGCTTCCCCAGCCTAAAGGAAGCCTCCAGCGCCAAGCCAAAGAAGAAGAAGATGAGCCTCTCCGAATTCTACAACGCTTCCAGCACCCCGGCCTCTAATCGGGTCGGTCTCACTCCCGACGAGATGATGCGCCTCCCTACCGGCCCCAAGGAGCGCTCTGCCGAAGATATGCAGTACGGTCGCCTAGGTGGCGGGTTTTCCTCCTATGGTCGCTCAGGTCCGAATCCGGGTCGGGGCGGGGACGGAGAGGGCGGAGACGGGTCATGGGGTGGTGGTGGAAGAAGATCCTACGGTGGATTCGACGACGACCGGAGGGGCCCGCCTTCTAGGGTTTCTGATTTCGATCAGCCGTCCAGGGCGGACGAGGTTGACAATTGGGCAATGACTAAAAAATCTCTTCCTTCTGAAGATTCGAGTAGGCAGAGCCGGTATAGCTCGCTCGGTAGTGGTGGTGCTGGGGGTGGTGGTGGTGGTATGGGCGCCCCAGCTTGGTCTAGGGCAGACGAGGTTGATAACTGGGCTGTTGGGAAGAAGCCTGCTCCTTCTAGGTCATCCACATTTGGGTCTGGTTTTCGCGATTCGGGTGCAGAGCCGGATCGCTGGGCGAGAGGCGGACGTGAGGTCGACAGAGTTGAGAGAGAGCGACCTAAATTGGTGTTGGATCCTCCGAAAGGCGAGAATGAGCCACTGCAGGTTGTGAAGACCAATAAGCCAAACCCATTCGGAGCAGCTCGACCTAGGGAGGAGATTTTGGCTGAGAAAGGGACGGATTGGAAGAAGCTGGAGTTGGAAATTGAAGCCAAGAAGACGAGCAGGCCGACTAGTGCCCACTCAAGTAGGCCTTCGAGTGCTCAGTCAAGCCGGTCTGAAGGGCCCGGGCTGCATGGGAGTGATAATGCAGTGAAGCCGCGGCCGAAAGTAAACCCCTTTGGTGATGCCAAGCCAAGGGAGGTTTTGCTGGAGGAGCGGGGTAAGGATTGGCGGAAGATTGATCTCGAGCTGGAGCATCAGGGTATTGACAGGTTGGTCTCGACTTCTTTTATGTCAATTTTGTAGGTAGTGCATTCAGCTAAGTAATGGTTTGAATATGCATGGTGATGGTGGGTTGATTGTTATGGTTTTTTGCTATTAAGAGTTGCCCAAGTGAGTTGGGTTGTTTGCAATGGTGGGTTCATTTTTATGGTTTGAATATGCATGGTAATGGCGGGTTGATTCCATGCAAAGAAGCTAGATGGGTTGGATTATGTGTATTGAGTTCATGTTTCGGTTGGAAAAGTTTGTATCGAAATAAGTAGACTAATGTATAGTTGAAACGATTAGATTATGTTTGGGTTAGTACCTCCTCTTGGGGCACATTCTTGTCCTATTGTTGTGTGTTTATGGTGCGGGGGAGAAAAAAGTTTACACAAACTGTTTTCTTCCCCTCCCCGATGAAGTACATATTCGTTGCAGACAACTATGCAATTAGAGACAATGCAGAAGACCATGTCTTTTGACTTCTTGTGTTTTTGTAATGTGGTAAGTGGGAGTTGTCTGGATGTTATGCTGATACAGCTTGGTGTCTTCTTCTTTGCTGAATGAGTCCGATCTAATCACAAGATACTAATATTTTTTATAACAAATTTGATTGCACCCACATGCCATAATTATTAGAATTTGCTTTTTAATTGGTCATGTTTATTGTTTACTGGATTACCTTTTCCATCGATAGGCCAGGGTCTGGGGCTGGGAGGCCTGGGTCTGCAGCAGGCAGGGGTGGTAGCTTTCTTGAGAGGACGCCTTCTTATTCCGATTCTAGAAGCATGGAATATGTTGATGGGCCTCCCTCGCAAGGCAAAGGAGATCCGTGGGCAAGGCCTTTTGATGACAGAAGGTCATTCCATGGTGGCAGGGAGAGAGGAGGATTTCTGGGGAACAGAGACATGGGCAGGTGAGAATAAAGTGCTTCTGCGCTTTCCTTTTTACAGTCTTAGGGAGGAAGTTAACCTGTTTACGAAAGAAACTTGATATGTTATGCTTTACGAAAGAACATTTTGGGTCGGTTAATCATGTGCAGTTGTAAAAAACCAATCAGCACATCCCTTTTAGAACAAAAGATATATAACAGTACAAAATATTTCGTTAGAAGCTTTAAGAATTTTGGAGAAGTTGAAGGATATATTTACTCTGGGAGCTACAGATTGGTTATGAATGCCTCAAAATGCATGTGATGTTTGGTTGTTGTTTATTTGGCAGGGCAAGGTCAAGAGAAGGATGGTGAACCGCGCCGTTTCAATGGATTCGTTGAACTGCCTAGCGCTTCCAACAACCAGAACCCAATAATATTTTGCCCCACTCTTTTTGTTTTCTTCATTTTGCTCTGGGAAAAATGGAGCAAGCATTATTGATTACTGGCACTGGGAAAACACTTGCGGTGATGATGTGTTCTTACATCCCGAAACTATGTAAAATTGCAGTTTTCCGCGTTCTTTTTTGTCTGTTTTTTTTTTATGTGAAGGAGCCTGTATTGTTCTTAGGATCCAATTTTACTGAACGCTACGGGGCTCACTAGTCTATTTTTTGTGACGATCGTCAGGGTAATATACCGATAATTTGGTTCTATAGTGCATGGCCTTGTTGCTGGGTGCCATATTATGTGCAAGAAAAGTCCCGGAACTCAAATTTCTCAATTTTTGTACGGAATGTAGTACATGAAGATAAGCATTGTTAATTTTGATTTATTGATTTTTTTCAATTCATTTTATTCGACGGTTGAAAGTTCAGAAATATCAAACGCTGGATAAGCCGTGGATCCAAATTCCATCTTAAGTTTCTCATTGATGTGTGTTTAAACTCGTTCTCTGTAGTTAGCTTATGGGCCACGGTTAATGCCAAGTCTTTTGGGTTGCCTATACAAGGGTGTCACCGCAGCAGTATCTCTAGCCTATTAAACGTCACTCTATGTTTAAACTTTTTTACGTGTAGTATATTGAGAGATTGACATTTCGGAAAAGTTTTTCATTACACTATGCTTAGATGAAGAAATTTAATATTATTAAGGAACTTTAAAATGATAAAAATTAAAATGATGGGATTTATTTTCTAGAATTTGTGAATTTTCTTGTTTGGTTAACATAAAAGAACAATGAAATTGAATACAGAATTTGTTATTTTTAAGCGCTGAATCATAGAAATTAGGAAATGACACTTATTTACATGAAATTTAAACTTGAAAAGTGAAGGTTCCAAATTCCAAGTTTTTTTTTCCATGCGGAAATTCTAAAATTCTATGTTTATGAATCCAAACAAAAAAAATTAATGTATGTCAATTTATAAATTCTGATTTTTATTTAAATTTTAAATTTAACAAACTCGGTGAGAAGAAAGTTCTGCGGCTGTGCTGTTCTTTAAAATATTCATAGAAGCAGTTGAGGTAGGCTTGAACAATTTCAAGATACCGATGTGGCGCAGTCTGAATCGTTGGATCTTTCACCAGCAATATTCCGAATTCAGATGATGAGGATGTTGATGAACTGATGATATCACTAGGCATTTGTTTTAATATTTTAGTGTCTACATTTCACGTTCTGGTACCTGCTGCCCGTTGACCTAAACTTGCTAGGTCTCCTCCACCGATCCTATGGATCCCCAAATCAGTTTCTTTTCTTCAACAAATGAGCCACAAAGAGAAGCGCAATCCATGCAGAAGAACACAACCATCTAGCTAGCTTCATCGCTTATTGTTCAAGGTAAAAGTTTCACCCTCATCTTTTTCCCTTGTGTCATAAATGCTTTAGCTAAAAGTGCTTTGAGAAAAATATTTTTGGATTTCAAAAGCACCAATTATGTACGTAGAAAGCACTCAAGTGATTTTTCATGATTCACTTGCATTTTTATTGAGGATTGGTCACAAAAATATTATCATCAAAACCGCTTTCAGCCATTCTAAAACTACTACCAAACGAGCCCTTTATTTTTAGTATCAGAAGCGTTTTTAGTTGTTTGAAAACGTTTTTAACCATTTTAAAAGCAATCCCGAACAATGCCTTTAATTCCGTTAATTGATTTCAATGAGTGTGGAATGACTTAATGGATTGTGTGGTTGACATCACTATCTGTTGTTTGGTGAAAAGGGAGTGAGAGAAAGCAGTAGGAGGAGATTCATATGGACCGTGCAAGTTTTGGTAGTATCAATAGGTGGTGGAGAGGCCCTTGGGGAGTTAAGAAGAGTGTGGAGGCAGTGGCAGTAGGAGTGGTTTTAGTTGGTGCCCTTTCGGTTTTCTTAGGCCTTGCACCACAAAACACATCAAGTAATGGTTGCCAATTCCCAGCAATGTTTAACTTTGGCGATTCTAATTCCGACACGGGTGGCTTATCAGCCACATTTTTTCGACTTCCAGCCCCCTATGGCAATACATTCTTTGGTAAACCTTCAGGCAGGTTTTCAGACGGGCGTCTCATGATCGATTTTATAGGTTAGTACATCAACTGTGTTGTAATGTATCATGCATTATGTTTAAGACAATTAGAACCTGCATTTGGCAATCTTGCAGCTCAGAAGTTGGGGTTTCCATTTGTGAGTGCTTATCTGGATGCTGTTGGAACTAATTTTTATCATGGAGCAAGTTTTGCGACCGGAGGATCTACCATTCAGCCATTAGATGGCAAGATGTTTGAAGCGAGATATAGCCCCATCTCTCTTAACGTGCAGCTTGCCCAATTTGCGCGGTTGAAAGCGCGTGCGAATGAGGTTTTTGCTGAAGGTTGGGATATATTGTTGTTGAGGAAGTCTATTGTTATATAGAGTTGTAGAGAAAATTACTTGAATCATAAGCTTGATTATGTTACACTCAGTTATGGCATTGGTTTTCAGGTAAAAGCTCAAAGGTCAGGGCCAGCCTCCCTAGACCAAGCGACTTCTCCAAGGCTTTGTACACATTAGACATTGGACAAAACGATCTTCATGCTGGATTAAGATTGAAGACGCTGGACGAAGTGCTTGCATCCCTTTCCAATATCACTGCACAGTTTGCTTCGACAATAGAGGTAATAAGTTTCATAAGGAGCTATCCATTTTCATTTTGAAGTCTTATGGTCTCGGATGACTAGCGTTTTGGGCGTACCCTGTGATTTTTTTTGAGTGGAAAATTGTTAACATTGAAGACAGCTACATTTTAAACATATTTGTCACATGAAATGGCAAAACTGTGTAAAAATAGTGTCAACAGAGTGTATATGAACTCGTAAATGTTCTTAAAGAGATTAAAATCTTAAACAAAATAATGATATTGGTAGTTTTGCAGCAACTCTACCAACAAGGAGCAAGAGTTTTTTGGATTCACAACACAGGTCCCCTTGGCTGCTTGCCTGCAAGTCTTGCATATATACTGCCAAAACCCGGCGATCTGGACCAAAACGGTTGCTTGAAACCTCACAATGAGGTGGCTCAAGAATTTAACCGGAAGCTCAAGGAAAGAGTGCTTAGCCTAAGGACCCAACTTTCTGATGCAGTTCTCACTTATGTCGATATTTACATAGCAAAATACACGCTTATCAATGAGGCAGAGAAGTACGGTAAGTTTTTTTCGCTTCATGCGTCTAGCTAGTTTTCTATGCTTCATTTCTTTCGCATGTCCAAAAGCTTATTCCCTGGCGTCTGGAAATTTCAGGTTTTTCTAGTCCTCTAGTTCAATGCTGTGGAAGTTACGGCGATTACCATGTCCATTGTGGGATGAAAGCTATTGTTAATGGCACTGAAGTTGAGGCTCTCTGTAGCAATCCTTCGAAGTACATTAGCTGGGATGGGGTGCACTATTCCGATGCTGCAAATGAATGGATAGCCAACCAAATTATGGACGGCTCATTCTCCGACCCTCCAGTATCAATCACTGAAGCGTGTCACAGTCCTCCACAGTTCTGATTCAACTTCAAGCAGATAACTTGTGCTATAAGTTTGGTACAGATTTAATATTGTACTTAATCATTGAGATGAGAGTGTTTAAATTAAGGATCCAACTTTGTTTTGTTCTTGAATAAAAATAAAACAACCGATGTGGACACCAAACAAATGAAATCCAATTATGTTTGTGATGATATCACTACATATTTTCTATTTCATAATTTTTTGCTTTCACATTCTGCTTCCTGCGTGCCCGTTGACCTTCAAATCTATGAGGGCTATTCTCTCTATTTCATGAAGTAGGAGGTTCTTATGAACCGTGCGAGCTTTTTTACCATCGTCAAGTGGTGGAGAGAACCGTGGGGGCTGTAGAAGAGTGTGGAAGCAGTGGCGGTTGCAGTTGTTTTATTTGCTGTTCTTTCGACTTACTTAGGCCTTGGACCACAGAAGAAATTGAGTAGTGGTTCTCAATTCCCGGCGATGTATAACTTTGGGGATTCAAATTCGGACACAGGTAGTTTGTCAGCTACATTTTATCAGCTCCCTTCTCCCTACGGCTACACGTACTTTGGTAAACCTTCAGGCAGGTTCTCAGACGGGCGTAACATTATTGATTTTATAGGTTAGTGCATCAAACTGTTGTCCTTGCTTTTCCTTCAAATTTAAGCCAACTTATGAACTTTTTATGGAACAATCTTGCAGCTCAAAGGTTGGATTTTCCATTTTTAAGTGCTTATCTGGATTCTGTTGGAGCAAAGAATTTCGCAATTGGAGCATCTACAATTCAGCCATTAGATGCCAGGATATTTGAAGAGAGATATAGCTCCATCTCTTTTAACGTACAACTTTCACAATTTGCACAGCTCAAAGCACGCATAAATGAGCTTTTCCCTCGAGGTAGGAATTCATGTTTTATGAGACGTTTTACTTTGACTAGTAATTCTTTGTGCTGGGTTTCACCGAATGATGGATTAAGGCCGGCCTCCCAAGACCAGAGGACTTCTCCAAGGTCTTGTATACTTTAGACATCAGACAAAACGATCTTAATGCCGGGTTAAACTGGAAACCGGCAGACCAAGTGCTGGCATCCGTCTCCACCATAGCAGCAGTTAGCCTTGACAACTGAGGTAACAAGTTTCATAATTACTAAATCAATTTCTTCATTTCACGAATCACTACTGTATGGCGTAACTTTAATAACACGAAGTCAGAAACAATATCTCTAGATTATTTTCCAACCTAGGCGTCACATGAAATGCCTAAAATCCCGATGGCTCTATAAACAGATTGCAGATTGTTTTGTATGTGCAGCAACTCTACCAACAAGGGGCAAGAGTTTTTTGGATTCACAAGTCACAACACAGGTCCGCTCGGGTGCTTGCCTTCAACTCTTGCGTATAAGCTGCCAGAGCCCGGCGACCTGGATCAAAACGGTTGCTTGAAGCCTTGCAATGAGGCGGTTCAAGAATTAACATGCGGCTCAAGGAGAGAGTGCTTGAACTAAGAGCCCAACCTTCAGAAGCAGTTCTTACTTGAGTCAATATCTATGCAGAAAAATACACTCTTACAAGTGAAGGGGGAGAAGGATGGTAAGTTAACATTATTCGGGATAGGAAAAACCTTACATCCACTGACGAAGTTCTACACCGTGGGGTACATAAGAAGTGTAAATCGATTCTTTCTAATGAACACATCCGATCACAACTTCCACTTCATGCCTTTAGCTAGTGTTTCACTACTCCATTTCCTTGGCCTAACCAAAACCCTAAACTCTTTTTCTCCGTTGGGTGGAATTCGCAGGTTTTACGAGTCCTTAACTCAATGCTGTGGAAGCTACGGTGATTTCCCTGTCCATTGTGGGGTGAAAGCTATTGTTAATGGCACTGCAGCTGGAGCACCTTGTAGCAATCCTTCTCAGTGCATTAGCTGGGATGGAGGGCACTATTCTGATGCTGCAAACCAGTGGATAGCCAACCGAATTATGGACCGCGCATTCTCTGATCATCCGGTTTCAATCGCTTAAGCATGTCACAATACTCCACACTTGATTCAACTTTCAAGTATTCCAGTTGAGGTTGTATCACACACCAACAGAAAAAGAAAAAACAAAATGAATCTGTCCTTGATTGAAAGTTAGTTATTCAAATTTGACGTAATGACACCTTTTTTTTTTATTTACTGCTTATATCGAACTCTAAATGTAGCTATCCATTTCTTTCTGCTCGATGATAGTCTATTTTCTAGGCCACCTTTAAAGATTAACTCTTTTAAAATCAACCCAAAATATCGTTGTATGAACGTGATTATAATTTTTGTATTTAACTGAACATATATGGCTACCTGAAAGAGGGAAGAGAAAAAAAAAATTAAACTTTGACAAAAAAATAATAAGGGTTCATCTACACTTTGAAACAAAGGACGACTTCACTGGGGATCGAACCCAGAATCTCTGGTTTCGTAGACCAGCGCCTTATCCATTGGGCCATGAAGTCCGAATGCTTGTTTTGCTAGGTTTTTATTAATTTATACGTAATGGCCTCGCTCGTGAAAAAAGCCAGAGCGCTTCCTGTCAAAACTGACAAAGTGAGCCTAAAGAGTTGAAGGGAAACTCAACGGATACAAATTCTGTTCCAAAAGCTATAAGCCTATTTCTGAAACAAAGTGCTTACCCTTTCTTTCTTTTTTTTTAACTTTTTTGTCTCTGAAAGTGGAATCACATTTCTCAAAACTACTACTCGTGAGTTGTGACTGCTATCTTGGTGTCACTCTCAGTGAGCTTGGCAGCCTCGTCATCTCCTTGCAAATATCCGGCCATATTCAACTTCGGCGACTCAAACTCTGACACCGGCGGCTTGTCTGCAGTTTTCGGTCAGGTGCGTTTGCCCCCCGGAGAGTCCTACTTCCACCGCCCTGCCGCCAGGGCCGGCCCAGGCCCAGTGCAGGAGGGGCGACCGTCCAGGGCCCAAAAAAATTAGGGGCACCAAAATAATTAGGACGGTATATTTATATATGTTTTTATAAGAGTATAAATTTATAAAATTTGATTCGAAAACACATAAATTTAACTAGAAGTGGTGGTTTGTCATTTGAAAATAATAAGGAGGTCTTGGGTTCAAAACACCATGTGTGCTTATTTACCTTCCTTTTTTTTACAAATTTCTTTTTATAAGAGTATAAATTTAGAAAATTTGGTTAAAGGATCAAGAAGTTTAATTAGAAACAATGATTTTTGTTGTTTAAAATTAACAAGAGGTCCTAAGTTCGAAATGCTACGTGCATGTTTATCCTTTTCAATTTTTACAAATTTTTGTTTGGTTGGTAATTTATTTTTAGTTACTATCTAGTAGCTATGTGGGTTGTTATTTTTAAATATTCGTTTTAATTCAAGTCTAATCTTCAACAAAGAATAATACGTAGACCAAATTTGCAAATTATATGACGTGTCATCAAAATGTTTAATTTAGTAAGACTCGAAAACATCATTATTTTTTAGTCCCATATTGACAAAGTTAGTAAATAAGAAAAAAAACACCTCACGATTTATTCAAAAACACATTCAAAGTTCAAATGGAAAACAAAACTCATCATCTATCTACTTGTAAGCCCGAAGTTTTTTTGTTTCCCTCTCTCAATACAAAATAAATTAGTTTTTCTGTGTTTCTAAATTATTGAGTTTGAAGTGTTTTTCTAAGTATAATTTTTTCGATGTCTTATGTGTGAAAATAAATAATTTTCTTACATGAAGTTAGGGCACTTTTGTTTACGTTGCCCCGGGCCTCAAAAATCTCTGGACCGGCCCTGCCTGCCGCCTGCCGGCTGTTACTGCAAATGACAGGCTCGCTTTACCGTATCTTAGCGCATATCTTGATTATGTGGGAAGCAACTTCACACACGGAGCCAACTTTGCCACGGCGGGCTCAACCATCCAGAGCGGGTATAGTCCCGTCACCTTGGACGTTCAGTACAATGAGTTCTACGATTTTCGACCAAGATCCCAAACCGCTGGTAGTCGAGGTCGGAATTTGACATGTGTACATATACGTTTTCCTTTTGTATTAAAATGAGTTATGCTTGCATTTGGCATGTGTGGCAAACTATAATTTACACGTAAGGAACCAAGAATAAGTGTTTCTACGTACATCTACATGTTTTATTAGTTGAAAAAACTTGCATTAATGCAATGCAGGTGGAGTTTTAAGCAGCTAATGCCAAAAGCAGACGATTTCTCTCGTGCTTTATACACATTTGATATTGGCAGAATGATTTAACAGCCGGTTTATTCTTGAACATGTCCACTACCCAAGGCAAGGCATATGTTCCTGATGTGCTAAATCAGTTTAACAGTATTGTTAAGGTAATTAGCAATACAAACTCTGACTAAAAACAACATTTAATTTGGTTGTGATGTGTGTTTTAATTCTACACGTAGTATATATATGATCAAGGAGGTAGATACTTTTGGATACACAATACAGGTTCCATTGGTTGTCTTCTATATGATCAAGCAGAAAGAAATTCATGAGCGGGTTACTGAAGCTTCATTTATCACAACTTATAGTCAGTAGGGCAATTACAATCGCGCAATTGCACACACAACATATAGATACATCAGAGGTGATCACTACGTGAGGAAGAAGCACTAACGAAAGAATGGTGGTCCACGAGCACTATCCTTGAGCTTTTGAAAAGAGAGAAAGCGACTTCCTGTTACTTGCAGTTAAAGAATCTAACATATCGCTTTGGTACCTGCACAGCTTTCTCTATAGCTTTCTGGAAGGTTACCCTAAACTACAGGAGGAGGCATACCGCAAGAGTACAAATGCGAATCAATTGAGCTGGGCGAATCCACTGTTGCATCTGAAGTGATTGAGATCAATTATCATTACAGTGATGTCATCCAAACTACCCCTACTCATGGCAAGTCTCACAAGCTCCTTACAAGCAGCCACCAGTCCACCCGAAGAGGTAGGTTGAATCTTCGTGCTTACTTGCTTTACCACTGATATTCTTCTCGACTTTGATGGAGGCCTTTCATTTTCATTCGGAAATTCATTCTCGCTATCTTTCCAGCTATCTGGAGATTGAGTCTCTTTTTTGGGTGATTCCATCTTTGTGTTTAATCGCTTTACTAAGGATATTCTTCTTGCCTTTGATGGAGGGCTTTCATTTTCACTTGCAAAGTCATTCTCACTACCTTGCCAGCTATTGACCGCCTTCTTAAAGCCTGGGGATTGCATCCCTTTTACTTGCTTAACCAGCGAAATCCTTCGCAACTTTGATGAAGGGCTCACACTGACACAGCCATAGTCATCGTCATTCAGAAGATCTCCTGAGGGTGCCGATTTCTTCTGAATTGAACATAATCGTTTCACAGTATCGATGGCTTCTTGGTTGTCAACCTAGGTAAAACGGTTCAACATCAGAGTTAGAAAGAACAGACTTTCATTATTCTCAGCAGGGATGTAGACTCAGATATCCATTCATGCACCAAGAAAGACTTTAACAATTAGCAGAAAAAGAAAATGGGAGATTCATCTAACGGACATAGAGATTTATCTATGCAAAATGCAAGTCAATACAAGCAATGAGATATCAGCAAAAGCATTAATGACTGCATTTCCAGTTTTTACAATACTTCCAAATAATAAGATAGATATTTCATGCATGAAGGGTTCCGTTCTTACCTCTCCCCATAGTCCATCCGAAGCCAATACAAGAAATTCCATATCTGGAGTCAGCTGCAGGATCTTTGTTTCAGGCTCGGCCACCACCCAGTTTTTCAGATGAGCATCTCCAATGCTTCTAGAAACAGAAAGAACCCCGTGAACTCTCCATGCTCCTCGGTGGAACTCTACATAACCTCCCTAATCACAATACCAACAATTACCATCAAAATATTTCCAATATATGTCAGTACTATGTACTTGTGACAATGATTATGTTAAATACCTCATGCTCTATTCTGTTGCGTTCTTCCTCCTGTTCTGCCTTATGATCCTTTGTAAGAGCTTCCGCCACTCCACCTCTACAAAGAACTGCCCGGCAATCTCCCAAGTTTGAAATAACAACCTCCTGCCCTTCGATTAAGGCTGTGACACAGCAGGTTCCGCTGCCTAAGCCCTGCATTCACCCGAAATCATCAATAAACCTTTACTAATACAGACCATGTTCTCAGTCATAACTAACAATATTACTCCCCACAATTCAGTTGAGCCGAACAACATTTTCATGTATCGAGGGAGGCTAATAATCAATGAAGTTTTCTAAGCAAATTGGATGGAATTCATCATTTTTTTTGCTTCCAAATGTCACGTTTACACCTCACGCCTCTAACATGTAATCAGTCAAGAGAATTAAGGATGCAGAGAAACCAGAATTGCAATTACCTGTTCCAAGAACTCCTGGTCTGTCTTCAGATACCCAGCTTTAACTGCCTCTTCAGTTTCCGTATGCATTTCCATCATTTCGACAATATTATTGTGCAAATTCTCAGCAACAAAGTCTGCGGCCCTCTTCCCACCATGCCCGTCATACACCCCAAAAAACGCCTACAAATTGAAGAAAAAGAAATTAAATTAGAAAAGCCAACAAAGAAAGTACTAAAAAAAAAGGGATTCCAGCAAACCCCATAAATGATTAGAGCCAATTTGCTTACTTTCTTTGACTTCTGTCCCTGTAAGCAAGAAACAATCTTGTGGGTATCTTCCATAAACTTCTTCTTGCCTTTGGAGGCGGAGACCCCAACTCCAATCCCGTTGAAGCAGACGGCGCCGTTCTGAGGGGTGAAATCCCGGAGCTTCTCGGTTTTAATTTCTTGCAGGACGTTCGGGATCGCAATCATCGGGGGTCTCTTCCGCTTCAGAGAAGAAGATGAAGCGGCAACCGCATCGAGCACGGCGGCGGTAGCGCATAACGAATCGGAATGCGAAACGGGGAGTTCTGAGCTCGCCATTGTTGTAGAAAACGTAGAGAGAGAGAGAGAGAGAGAGAGAGAGAGGCGCCAACGGCTAGAAAGAAAATGTGAGAGAAAGTGATGGGCGAGGACTGAAGTAGTAATAAAGCAGAGGATTGGAAGGGGCAGAGAGAAGTTAGGGTTCTGGTGGGGTCAAAACTAGGAGCCGTTAGGAATGCGGTCAAAACTTTGAAATAAATTTGGTTCCAGAAACTTTCCCGGATAAATTTAACTGAAAAAATAACAGAAATTTCAAGATTTCAGTCTACCGACTATCTACAGTTGTAATAACAATTTTGACTTTTTCGAGCCAAAAAGTTGGATTTGACCAGTTGGGTTAGGATTGATCAATTCATCTGTGCTAATCGACAGAATTGAATTGATTGATCTATCAGACCGTTTTGTGTTACAATGTAACGTTAATTGGAACGAATTCGATGATAACGAACTTATATATGGTATGTTTTTGTATTAAAAATGATTCTTGATGTGACATGTAATACTTTGACGGTCCCTTATTATAATCATTAAACTCTTGCTCTATAATATTAGCTAAATTATTCGGTCAAGTATCTTCAAGTTACGTTAGGCCCTTTTGAATTAGTGAAAATGGATTGGATTAGAGGTTTTAATAGCATCGGGAAATTAAACCAAAAAATATTTATAGATGTTGGGCAACTTGCCTACGTCCCCTTTGGCGGACTCGGATCCTCGTCCATCCATTATATCTGGATCACCCAATCTCAACCATCCGTAATAGAATCGTGTGGCTTAAAATGAACTATCTTTTCAATTCATCTTCCCCCACTCTCCTTTACAATTACCGAAGCACATCGACATCAACCCAAGCTCCTTCCTTAGCGCTACGAGAAAATTTTGCAAGCGTCCATCCTCAAATCAACAGTTGCAGACAGCACGACGAAAGCCCTTGCATCCTTTGTGTAGTTCTCGTGTTGCACGCTCACCTCCGTTGAGTTTGCAACGGCGCGTTTAGGTTTGTTTGCAGCAATGATGGTGATTGCTGTAGTGGAGAGGGGAAGGAGAATATGGGTGATCTGGAAGATCCGGATGTAATGGATCCGGTGGGAATCCAAATCCCTCTTTGGCGATCCCATGAGAAATTTCACTACAAGACAGTACAAATTTTGTTCAAGAAAAGAACCCCTCCTTTCTCAGTCTAAGGTCATAAGCTATTTCTCACCCCTTAAATTAACTCTTTTGGTGCCTCACTTGTATTCTCGTATGCTTTCTCACAGAGTAATGCTAGGTAGACTAAATTTGCAAATTAAGTGATGTGTCACTAATAACAAATAAACATGTTAATCAACATTTAAGTAATAATCCAATTGTCAACTTTCATGTCATTTGATTTACAAAATTTGGTCTCCGGGTGATGAAATGAACTAAGCTTCATAATAGACTAGTAATAATGTAGTTCAAATTTGCCTTTGGTGAGAATCGAACCTAAGACTTCTCACTTACAAGTGAAAATGAATATCACTAAACTGTAGTACTAAGTGTAAGTGAAAATGAATATCACTAGACCGTAGTACTAAGTGATACCTGTAAAATCAACTTTAGATTACAATAGAAATTCAAAAAGAAAAACAAACATGTCGCAGTCCGCTTGAGCGTCAGTAGTCCGCATGAGCGCCTTTCATGTCTAATACCGAATGCCTCTCGACTGTTTTTGTAGAAAACCCTTTTGAATCTTCGATCCCAATTCCATCCCAACATGATCAATGTAAGTGGTATCATCAAATTCTAAGCCAGTGTCATGGAAGCAATTACGAAAAATCTAAACATAAGCAATTACCAAAAAGGTTTACTAACATAATTGCTGATGAGACTGCAGGACTACTATCCATCGCCATGTTCAAGGTGGAAAACCAATGGTCAAGAAAATTCTGGTATTCGGTGGCAAGCTCGGTGGATTAGGGGTCCTAGCAAGGCTTGAGAAAAACCCTAAAAACCATCCACCCTAGCCAGTGAAACAAAGAAGGAAGAAAGGAGTGCAATAACGACTGTTTTGTTGATAAAATGATTTGGGCTAATCTGAAGGATGTGCATGCATGCATGATAGTATATTCAGGTCGGTCATGAGAATTCAAGGGCCCTGTGCGAAAGAAAGTTGAAAACCTTGAGTAAAGCTAAAATCGTAATTGGTTTTCAATTGTAGATCTATAAATTGTAATAGGACAAGGAATTTTATAAAAACTACTAGTGGAGCCATGTATTAGTTTTTTTCATTGATTTTAAAAGATACATGTAGACCTGGCATTTTGGATCTGATTCGTTAACTCGACCCGACCCTACCCCACCCGTTAATATTAGTATTTGGGTGGTTGCTTAACGGGTCAGGTCATTAACGGGTGAACCCGTTAACAACCCATTAAATAACGGGTCGCTTTGGGTCAACCCGCTAAACCTGCTAGCACCCATTAGTTGAGGATGTTTGAGTAATTTCAGTAAAACCTTAACAATAAAAAATAAACTCTTAGCTTTTTCTAATGAGCACAGTTATCACCACACTGCACAGAAAAGCTTCTGCAGCAGCAACAACAAGGTAGCTTCAATGGCGGCTCTGTTGACCACCCTGGTAAAAACACATCTCCAAACCTGCTAAGCAAACACCTTTATCTGCATTATACTGTGCTCATTAGAAAAAACTCATTATGTGCGTTTGTTCGTGTTTATTGCCAATGTGGCTCGCCATTGTTGACTCTCTTTTGTAAATTCTTATGAAGGCTGGTGTTCCTGACGGAGTGTTCAATGTCATAACCAGATTTGGAAAGATTGCTGGTGATGCCATCAGGTGAAGTTCATAATTTCCGTAGTTAATATGTGTCAGTGTATTGGAATGCAAAAAAAAAAAAAAATGTTAACGGGTGAAACAGGTAACCTATTAGATTAATGGATTGGGTTCGGATGACCCGTTAGCTTAACGGGTTGGGGTCAGATTGAACCCGACCCAAACCCGATAAACCCAACTCATTTACAAGTCAGGTTCAAACCTTTGTGTCATTTTTTTGTGAAAATTGATGCATTTAACATATAGAAAATTGAAAAAAAAATGAAAAGTGTTGATGCACAAAATCAGCGAAGACTTTGGTACAACAGAAAGTATCAGGTTTTGTGACCTTCGCTTGGTTGCTTCGGTCACTAGTGAGGATAAGTACGTAAATGAATAGAGACAGAGAAGCAAACACAGGATGTACGTGGTTCACCAAGATTGGCTACGTCCACGGAGTAGAGGAGTTCTTATTAGTAGTGAAGGGCTTACACAAGTACAAAGGATCAAGCTCTCAATTTAGTGAGTTCTTGTGAATGATTTAACACAAATGGCATTAGGCAATATTGTGGGGGAATGACCCCTATTTATAGAAAAACTTGTAGCTTTGTCACATTGACATGTGTCATGTTATGATTGGTTCTTGATGTTGACACGTGCTGCGCTCTGATTGGCTTCTAATCTTGACACGTGTCGAGTAGTGATTGGCCTCCTGGTCGGAGGGGAACTCTTCTGGGTCCTTGACAGTATAGCGTTGGCCGGTGCTCGGTAGTTTCGGGATTGGTCAAGTATGGTACAAACAGTGCTCCCCTAAGTTCCCGAGTGAGGGAAACTCCTCGGTTGGGGACTTGCAAGATCCAATCCCTTGAGTAATCACGAAACTTCTAAGTACCGAAGTGTGGTCTGATCTTCATCTGCCCTTCTCTGGAAGTACTTTTCCTCCATCCGGGAATGGTGTATTTAGCTGATGTTGACGCACAAGGTAATGTATCAATTTCACTTGAAGCTTAGTTGTAGTTTCGGGCTTAGTCAAGTGTGATACAAACCCTATAGTAGGAGTCCCCCAAGTCGCCGAGCTAGGAGATCTGCCGAAAGAGGTGACAGACAAGGTAAGCAGTCAAACTTCCAAGTAAGCAACCCAGGATCAGAGGTTTGACGTCGGCTTCCGGTTGATTGTTCTCATTCTCCTTGTCTCTCATTCAACTGCCAGGATAAGGAGAAGCAAATGAATAAGAGATGATATGAGATACTTTTGCTTTTGAAGAAGTAACTTTCCACAGGCTTATTCTTGAACTGTGCTGGAGGGTTTTCTGGTGCCCTTCAGAGTATAAGGCCGACTCAAAAATTTGAGGGTCAAAACAAGTCCATCAAATCTAGAGTACGTTCGACCTTGATGATATGGGATACTTTTGCTGTTGACGGAATAATGAATGTGGTATGGAAAGGTGTCGTGCTGTAGTGATCTGTTTCAGCTCACCGTTGAACCTTCTGCTTCAATCTTTTGCATGGCAGAAGTGGTGTGCAACCTTTGCATTTAAATGGTCCTTCAGAACATTCCTTCATAGTGACTCATCCACGCTTGGCAGCTTCATTGTAAAGAGCCAATATCTGATCAACTGTCATGAGGTATTTGCCGGTGGAATTCGTGACCTTGACAGCAGTTGAGGATGAGTACTCGAGAGCAATGCTAAGTAAGCAACCAGGCAAAGGCTCCAGGCAGTCAGTTCCAAATTGGAGGTTTGATTTCAGGTTCCGACTGACTGCTCTCTTTCTCCTTGTCCTGCAGGTGTGGACAAGGACAAAGACAAAGACAGGGAGAAAGCATGATATGTGATACTCTTGCTTTCGACCCTGATGATATGAGATACTCTTGTTCTTGGTGTGGCTTATTTGCTGAGGTATTATCGGGGGGAAATAAAGCTGAGTATTTCGAGAGGTTATGTTGAGGGTGCCTTTTCGAATGCGAGAAAGGGTTGAGCATTTTTGCAGGTTTGCCTGTCCGTTGAGGAGGGAGGTCAATGTATATAGGGATTTCCCAATAACAAGTAGTAATGCTATTCCTTTACCCTTCTTGGTCACAGCAATGTAGTGGGAGCTGCCAGCTTCACGTGTTTTAATTTTGTCAGAGCACTTTGAAAAAGTGGTATGTGGTATCTGGAAAGCTGATATTACGTGTGAAGATTACAGACAAGCTTTATCTAAGGAAATCTGGCTCTCGAAGTTCTGAGAGTTGTGCCTCTTCGGTTTTCGAACAAGCAATCCCGTCGAGGATCTGACTCTCGAGATTCGGAAAGCGGTGCTGCTCCGGTTTTTGAGAAAGTAATTATGTTGAGAGTCTTTTCTCGAATGTGAGTAAAGGTTGGACGTTCTTGCCAACTTGTCTTGCCGCAAAACACGGAGGTCGACACACATAGGGACTTTCCAGTTGTCAAGCAGTGGTTCTGTTCCTTTACCCTTATGGGTAATAGTAGGGTAGCTGGAACTTCGAAATTCTCGTGCCTAAACTTTGTCAGAGATCTTTGACAAAGTTATATGTGGTACCCGAGGAGTTGATGGTGCATATGGAGAGCGGTGATTGAACAGTAAGATTCACGTGCTTTCTACTTCACTAGAAATCTTCGACAGATTGCCCGTAATTTCCGCAAAGCTGATTGTGCATGTGACAGGTGCTGACGAGGCTGCAAAAGCAGGTGCTTCTTCGATTTCTGAGATCGGCCCTCGTGGTCTCTGAGCAGCCCAGCTTTTGAGAAAGCAAACGCCTCTTCGATTTCTGAGATCGGCCCTCGTGGTCTCTGAGCAGCCCAGCTTTTGAGAAAGCAAACGCCTCTTCGATTTCTGAAGCTCCGTCGAGTGCAGATTTTTATAGAGGCTGGCATTAAGTTCCACAGCACACTTGAATCTCTACCAGTAGAAGCTCATTTCTTGCACTTCTAAGATCTTGATTTGTCTGACCTCTTCCTTCTTCAACACATTTGAAAATGTCTGGACCCTCCGACCGTCGTTTTGACTTGAACCTTGGAGAAGAGACAGCCACGCCTTCTCCAGACAACATATGGCGCCCATCCTTCATATCCCCTACTGGTCCTCTTACCGTTGGGGATTCTGTGATGAAGAATGATATGACCGCTGCAGTGGTGGCCAGGAACCTTCTCACTCCTAAAGATAACAGACTACTTTCCAAACGGTCTGATGAGTTGGCTGTTAAGGACTCTCTGGCTCTTAGTGTTCAGTGTGCAGGTTCTGTGTCTAATATGGCCCAACGCCTATTTGCTAGAACCCGCCAAGTTGAATCATTGGCTGCTGAAGTGATGAGTCTCAAACAGGAGATTAGAGGGCTCAAGCATGAGAATAAGCAGTTGCACCGGCTCGCCCATGACTATGCTACAAACATGAAGAGGAAGCTTGACCAGATGAAGGAATCTGATGGTAAGGTTTTACTTGATCATCAGCGGTTTGTGGGTTTGTTCCAAAGGCATTTATTGCCTTCGTCCTCTGGGGCTGTACCTGGTAATGAAGCTTCAAATGATGAACCTCCAATGCCTCCTCCTTCTGGGGTTTTGTCAAGTACTGAGGCTCCGGATAACCACCCTCCGGTGCTTTCTCTTTCTGGGGCTTTACCGACTGCTGAGACTTCCCCTAAGCAACCTTTGTGAAGGCTCCCTTTTGTTTGTTTATTTTGACTCATGTATATGTACATATTTGTGGCTTATCGAAAATATTAATAAATAAGCTTTGCTTCATTTCAACATATTGTGTTAAATACACCAAAGCCTTCTTCATAAAGTTCTTTGAATTTTTGCTTTTGTTGAAACCTGTATTGTTGAAGCTTTGTGAGTGAAGCATGTAGTTTGAGGTAGTGTTCCCTTAATTTCCCGAGTGAGGAAAACTTCTCGGTTGGAGACTTGAAAAATCCAAGTCACTGAGTAGTCACGAACTTTTGAGTACCAAGGCGTAGTAGCATATGGTGGGAGTCCCCCAAGTCTCTAGTCGAGGGAGTGGACGAATGAGGTGTCTTGCTAATAGTCCATGTCGTAAGTACCAAAACTTCATTCTTTTGTTGTCTAAGTGGTAGCCCCGGACTTTTTCTTCATATATTTTGTTTATGAAGGTTGCTAGGCCCGAATAAGTGGAATTGCAGAAGGTGTAACGGTTGGTAGCTGTTTTATGGAAAGCCATCTGACTACGATAGTCTTGCACAGGATGACTATAGGGAGATACACACACATACTGCTATGATAGAGGGTGTAACCGTTGGTGCATTACAATCATAATGGAAGCATCACAATGATGGAAGCATCACAATGATGAAAGCATCATAATGATGAAAACACCATAATGATGAAACATCATAATGATGTTTCTTTGGTGGAATTGTTTTTCATTTCCCCTAACACCCTGAATTGGTTTTCAATATAAGACCATCATCTGTAGCTCGAATCACAAAGTTGTCTTCATGAAAGTTGTTCTTTAATTCCTTAACTACAACATATCCAAATTTGAGAGCCATCAGATCAGTACAACTCTAGAAATTCAGGTACGACGAGTGATTGTTCATCATTTGTCTGTCAACACGTCAGACCTGTTGTGAGCTTCAAAAACTCCATTTTCTCTTGCTTATATCAACATACTTTCTTCATCGAAGTTGTTCCTTAACTTGTGAACTACAACATATCCAAAATTGAGATCCCTCGGAGCTGTATAACTCAAGAAATTCAGGTATGATGAATGACTGGTTATTCTTTTTCTGTCAACCCGTCAGATTTGTTGTGAGCTTCGAAACTCCATTTTCGATTGTTCAGATCAGCATGCTTTCTTCATTGAAGTTGTTCCTCATCGTCTCTTTCATAACATATCAAAAATTCAGAATGAACTAATGGTTAAATATTTCCAGATCGTCGAAACATCACAGCAGCTTCGAAATCTGCAAGAATCCGACTGTCCTGCTTGGAGCTTCAACACTTTAATTTCCGTGGCTCAAACAGAAATGGTTCCTTCTTGAAAGTTGTTCATCTGCTCAAGAACTAGAGGGTGTCCAAAATTCAGCTCCATTGGAGAAAAGCAGCAGCTGCAAAAATTTGATAGAGAAAAGGAGGCGAAGCTTCGTTGGATTTCTAGGCTGGGGAAGATTCTAGTTTTTGTAGCAACTTCAGTACTGGTGAATTGCTTGTATTTTTGTCCATAACTAAATTTTGGACTTTGAATTATTATTTGATCTATCATAATATGTTTGGGAACATATATAAGTGAACAAATAAGAAGGAAAATTTTGGGCCCTTGTGGGTGTAAAACAAAAAATGTTTATGTTTACCCAAGTGTTTTTGTACAAGTTCAAGGGCATCTTGGGTTTTGTGAACAAAATTTGTTTATTTGGAGCAAGGTTTTGTGTTGAAGCTTTCTAGGTGAAGCTTTGATGGTGAAGCTTTGATGGTGAAAGTATGTAGAGGGAGCTTTCTAGGTGAAGCTTTTTTAGGTGAAGCTTTTTTAAGTGAAGCTTTTCGGGTGAAGTTTTTTTGGGTGAAGCTTTGTGGGTGAAGCTTTTGTAGGTGAAGCTTTGATGGTGAAGCTTTGTAGATGAAGCTTTCTAGGTGAAGCTTTGATGGTGAAAGTATGTAGAGGGAGCTTTCTAGGTGAAGCTTTTTTAGGTGAAGCTGTGTAGGTGAAGCTTTTTTAAGTGAAGCTTTTCGGGTGAAGTTTTTTGGGTGAAGCTTTGTGGGTGAAGCTTTTTAGGTGAAGCTTTGTGGGTGAAGCTTTTGTAGGTGAAGCTTTGATGGTGAAGCTTTGTAGATGAAGCTGTTTTTTTTTTTTTTTTTTTTTTTTTTTTTTTTGGGCGCTTGACACGGTCTTCATTTGCTTGTTTTGTAGTGACTGTGGAAGACGGATTGCTTTCTGATTGAGAAGGGTTCCGGCATCGCTTTGCACCATCTTCATGTGGGTAATATAGGAACTTCCTTATGTTTTGATCATGCATGTAGTGATAGAATTTGTTTCTTCTTATTGTAGATGTCAGAGCCTGGAAGTTCTAGTGATGAGGGCTCTTCTAGCTTTAGCTCTAAGTCTGAGTCTGCAATGTCGGAGTCTTCAGGGTCTTTGTTAGAGTCCTGTACTAGAGAAACATTGGATGATCTTCCCAACCGTCGAACTTTAGCTATTGCTAGTTCTTCCTCCATGGCGTTGGGTGAGGGGGTTGTTTTTGATGCCATACCCATAGTTCGCTCTGAGTTCACACTTGAAGCTTTGAGGGCAGTCTTGTCGTCTGCCTCGGCACACCGGGAGTATTCATGGCTGAAGCGGCCAGCATACATACGTAATGACTCGTCTGGCTTCTGGCGGATAGTGTACAAGTCATCTGCAGAGTGCAAGCGATCGGTTTGGAAAATGTGTTGGGAAACAAATAGTTTCCTCAATTCCTCAAATGAGTCTACCGTATCAGGTGTAAGACGACAATACCAATTTAGAGCTCCACCAGAGAGGGTGGAGGGGAAGAGAAGACATCGCTCTTCGTCGGTGTGCATCCGGTATGCCATGGTGGACTCAAAGAGGTTAAGGTGCTCAATCGGGTCCTCTTTTCCAGTATAAAGTTGCAAGCCAAGCTTTTGCTTTGTCTTTTCTTGAAGGGGGGTGTTGAGGATCCTCCTTGTAAGAGGGCCAGGCCTGGGTTGGTTCCAGTCAGGTATTTCAGCCTGACGTTCAGCCTTCAACTTGTTTACTTCCTCAAGAAGTTGTAGGACAAGGGGGTCCTGAGCGGAGTTATGTGTCACTGGAGCTTTCTTTCGTAAATCTCCATCTCCTCTTGGAATTAGGAAGGTTTGATCAAGGGCATGTGATTTTTCCCTGGACTCGCTGTACTGGCTTCCAGGGTATGTCTGTCGGAACACCTCTGAGTCCCCTGTACCCTCATGTCTCTCTGGGACTTGTTGCCCCTTCCCCAAATTGGTGGCCGGCTTGGGCCGTGGCAGGGGACTGAGTCTCTCAGAAATCCTTGGGTCATTAATCTTTGAGCTTATATGGATGGAATTCTCTCGACGTTGCTTCAGGAAATCCCGACAATCGCGAAAGACGGCTTTCGATCCTTCTGCCCCTTCAGCAAAGAGGTGTCTCCCTCCACTTCTCATGGTTCGGGTCGAAGCAACTGGGTTAAGAGAAGCCTCATGTTGATTATCAAGTCGAGGGGTAATCTGTTCCCTATCAGGGATATCTATGTCGAATGCATGTGACCCTCCATGTTGGAGGGCACCCAGTTGATGGTTGACTTCCACGGGGGCAACAAGCTCGCGTGTCTGAGCTTGCCTAGCTTCGTGGAATGTCTCGAAGAGCTTCTCATATTGCTCCTGGAGGACCTCATTCCTCATTGCTATCTTGTTGTTCTGAGCTTCCAACTCATCGACTTTAGCTTGAAGAAGAACTCGTTTTCCTTCCTTCTTTCGTTGTTTCGCACTATGTGCAAGGGGGGTGTCATTCTGTGTGCTGTGGCTTCCTTCGCTTCCCATGTTGGAGAGGGATGCCTGATCAAAAGAAAGTGTACGAATGATAGAAACCAGCTTGACACAACTGAAGAGAGTAGGAAAAAGTGTCGTTTCCCACAGACGGCGCCAAATGTTGATGCACAAAATCAGCGAAGACTTTGGTACAACAGAAAGTGTCAGGTTTTGTGACCTTCGCTTGGTTGCTTCGGTCACTAGTGAGGATAAGTACGTAAATGAATAGAGACAGAGAAGCAAACACAGGATGTACGTGGTTCACCAAGATTGGCTACGTCCACGGAGTAGAGGAGTTCTTATTAGTAGTGAAGGGCTTACACAAGTACAAAGGATCAAGCTCTCAATTTAGTGAGTTCTTGTGAATGATTTAACACAAATGGCATTAGGCAATATTGTGGGGGAATGACCCCTATTTATAGAAAAACTTGTAGCTTTGTCACATTGACATGTGTCATGTTATGATTGGTTCTTGATGTTGACACGTGCTGCGCTCTGATTGGCTTCTAATCTTGACACGTGTCGAGTAGTGATTGGCCTCCTGGTCGGAGGGGAACTCTTCTGGGTCCTTGACAGTATAGCGTTGGCCGGTGCTCGGTAGTTTCGGGATTGGTCAAGTATGGTACAAACAAAAAGAAATAAGATATAAAGTAGCCAAAGACCACCAGCACTAACAAATCATGTTTGTTAACTACCTACACATTTAGGTATATATAGATAGGAAGCTTTTAAGAGCAACTCCACTGTTGTGGATAGCCCAGTGAATCGGGGAGGTTTTCAATCCAATTGCCTTCCCTTCTTGCTTCAGCCCATGCGGGAGATTAGGTTAGGGGGGGACAGTGAGAGGGTGGGGTCGAATCGCAAGCCCGAGTGCCTTAGGGCAAGCTAATGCAAGGCTGAGGTCAGGATAACGTCACCATATTAAAAAATTAATAAAAAATGTAAAAAATTAATAAAAAATGTAAACAATTAATAAAAAAATCCGGAAAAAAAAAGATTTAATTTTTCTATAAATATCTTATCATTATCTTCCACCTTACACCATAATTGTATATTTTCTCAAATACTTTGGGTTGTAATTTCTTATTTAATGAAACGTGGTACAACGAGACCGATTAAAAATCATATCCGAAATTTGAAATAAAATTATTTTTTATTATTTTATAAAATAAAAAATGCTAATATTTTATTGCATATTGTCATGACTATTCAGTTTAGGGGTGGAGATGCAAAAGACAATTATTGTTCATTAAAGGCAGTTACTGTTCACTAGAGAGGATTCAATAGGCAGTTGCCCTGGGGGGCCTTTCCTACACTAGAGTTGCTCTAAGGGAAGAGATTTCCATTTTTTTTTATAAAAATGGGAATTAGTTGTGGGGTCCATACCACATCGAACTTTAACAATCCGAACCGTCTATTTTTCAAGTTCTACCTCATAAATCATCATTGCAAAATATTAGCCAAATTGGAAATATTTAAGACATCTAATTGGGTTAAAAAAATTTGACGAATACTTTGTTATATAAGAAATAATAAAATTTTATCTTGATAATTAAATAGACAAATGGTTTCGGATTTAATTGAATTTTTGTAAGGATGATCTATGAATCGAGACTTACAAAATAGACGATTCGGATCGTTGAAGTTCGACGTGGAGTGGGCCCACACACAATCCTCATTTTTTGAAAAAAAAAAAAAATCTCTTTGCATAAAGAGCTTGTATATAGATATATATATACATGCAAAAATGAAAAATCGGGCCCTCACAATTTGGGGCCTTGTGCTGTGGCACCTCTTACACGCCCTTAGTGGCAATTCTAAGTATATTATATATACATAAGCTCTATCTCCTTTGAAGACTAAAATTTTTGGCATGTTCCCGATCTATTTTTTCTTGTATCCTCAATAAGTAAACATGACCAATGTACAATACATCACAGTGAGGTTGATCCTTGACTCTGCATAACTCCAGGTAATTCTTCCTATTACTCCTTCATCTGATACTCATACCACTATTCCAAGTACAAATACTGGTATTCATACTCGGTTGAAGACATGAGCCATTACAAGACAAAACTACTCATAATTTATGGCTGCTTTACCTCACTGTAGTGTGTCGCACTACTGGACTAAATGTCTCTGAGTAGTCTAAGCCTTGTTCTTGACTATAACCTTGTGCCACCAACCGTGCCTTACACCTTGCAACTGTCCCATCAAGATTTCTTTTGATCTTATATACCCATTTACTCCCAATAACAGTTCTATTATCTAAAGGAGGAACTAGTCTCCAAGTTCCTTGAAATATCAATGCATCAAACTCTTCTTGCATGGCATTTGTGGTATCAGATCTTTCCAGTTTGGTGATGGCTGCCATGAAGGGCAAGGGGGAGGATTGTTCTCTATTGGGGAATATAATAAATGACTTGCGTTTTTTGCTCCAATTTTTTGTTTGATTCAGAGGTGAGTTGGGTGCAGTGAGGATGTAACTTGGCTGCACATAGGCTTGCACGTATGGGGCTGGGCAGCAGCTTGGGTGGTTTGAAGACCCCCCTGATTTGCTCAGAGATATTTTATTTGAAGAAAGTTTGTAGGGTTATGATTTTATGTATTATCATTTGAGGATAATTCTCTTTGTTGTGCGGGACGCTCTTTTCCTTTCGACCGGGTTGAAAGCCCAGGCAAGGTTTTATTGAGGCACATTATGCACGCTATCCTCAGTTTGTACGTGTTTTATTTTCGGTGCAATGAATAACGTACTTTTCTCTCGAAAAAAAAAAAAAAGTAAACATGAATAATGATATAAATCTGGTAAATTATGTTGTCCCAAAAATACGTTCAATATATAGGTATATAAATACTTTTCCCACCGACAACAAATATTTTTCCCACATAATAGGGAAATTTTGGGGTACCCTCCAAGCAACCTAATTCTATATATAAGGGGTGTGGTTCAATAAGACGGAAATATACCTACACCAATCTCTCTCTCTCTCTCTCTCGCTCTCTATCTCTTTGTTTTGGAACACAATCGACCTAGGGTTATCACAATCTCATCCTCTTCCTGTCGATCCCCAACTGGTAAATTCGTAATTATATACAATTATATGTCATGAGTCATCCGCAGGAAGAAAAGCCTTGTTGTCCGCTCTGCGCGGAGGAGATGGATTTGACAGATAAGCAATTGCACCCGTGCGAGTGCGGTTACGAGATATGCCTTTGGTGTTGGCACCAAATAATGGACATGGCCGAGAAGGACGAGAGGGAAGGGCGATGCCCTGCGTGCCGTGCACCTTACGACAAGGAGAATATCATAGGGTCGACGGGCCCAAGGTATGAGAGACTGGCGGCTGAACTGAAAAAGATGAAGATTGAACTGAATAAGATGAAGATTGACACGGAAGCGCGTTGCCGGAAGCAGCAGCTCAGTGGTGAGGGAGTGGTTCAACGGAACCTTGTTCACATAGTAGGGTTGCCGCTTGACCTGGCGGACGAACACCTTTTGCGGCGGAGAAAATATTTCGGGCAGTATGGGAAGGTTGTGAAAGTTTTCATCCGGCGATTTACGGACAATACGAGTAGTAATGTATATATTACTTACTCGAAAGAGGTGGAAGCGATTCGTTGTATTCAAAGAGTCGATGGCCGGACGTTCCTCTGGTCGGATGGTAGAGCTTTGAGGGCATGCTTTGGTAACGAGAAGGTATTGTCACGCATGCCTAGAAAGTGTGCCTTGCAACAATCCTCGTTGTATGTTTCTGCACGAGGAGGCCAAGTCTCGGATTCTCAAGACAGGAATAGTTTAGGGTTTAATTCTTCCCTAAAGATGTAATTATCGATTTGTCATGATTCCTAAATTTTATATTCATATGTATACGATACTTTACGTTGGAAAAATTACAAGTAAATTATAATGTTCTTTTAAAAAGCACTTAGACAATTAGGCTGAGACGTGTGTATCTCGTTCTCTTTAAAGAGATTCAAGCCCACTGCGGTAATAAAGTTCACAAACCGATTGACTTGTCCTCTCCATGATACATGCACCAACACTTGATACTTAGCATCACAAAAATATAAGGTCTTGTTTGATTATGTTTTACAAATTAAACTGTTTTGTGAACCCCCCCCCCCCCCCCAAAAAAAATAACATGCTTTACATTTTGAATATGAGATGGTAGCCAATATTTAAAAATTAACAAATTTCGATGGTAGCAAATATCATGGTGGTGAGCGTGGCGATAGTGACAATGGCGTTAGGAGGTTAGATTCAATCTTTTGAAAAGAGAAATTCAAACTCAAGTGTTGATGAGTGAACACCGAGTCAACTTTGTTAAGTCCAAATGTGCTATTTTAATCTATATACCTTTAAGCAATGTTTGATTCTTAAACAATAATGTTTCAAGAAAATCTTGTTCATGATTAATTTTGCTTAACTATAGTTTCATTCATCGTCATTGTTGATTAACCAATTCGAAACGTATTTGTGATTGATATTATACTTTAACAATCTATCATGTCAATTAATTGATCAAAACACAAGAAAAATAAGTAGAAAGATTTTATCAATCAAACAAATTAAATCTCGTTTTGTCTCCAAATTAAATTCAAAAAACAATTGTTGTTGTTATTTCGACTCAAAAAAAAAAAAAGTCATTCACACTTAAAAAAAAAAAATTTAAATAAATAACCAATGAAAAAGGGAAATTTTTTGGCGCCCAAACGACGTCGGACAACTGAAATGGCATTCGGTAATTTCAGTGGTTTGTACTTCTGTCGGTTAGTCCTTCTAAGCTCAGCCTGCAACAGAAAATCAGTTAGCATTTCATCGGCAGATTGACTTTTACCTCCTTCCGCTCACTCTGACTCGCTCGACTCAACTCACCACCACAACCTTCCCCCCCCCCTCCGCCTCCAAATGCTTCTTCTCTCTGCAACCACCCACCAGCACCCGTCAATTTCCACTTCTACCCTCCTCTTTCCCCCTATTTCCCACAAACTCCCCGCCTCCCTCAAACCCAACGCCACCTCCACTCCCCGACCCCATGACCTCCTCACCATCAACGCCTTCTCCCCCTCCTCCCTCCAAAACCCCAACCCTAGCTCCCCCCAGACCATCCGCCACGTCACTCACTCCGCCTCCGATGGCGACCCCGATTCCAATTCCATGGTCTCCTCCGCCTCCGCCGTCGCCTCCGCCATCCGCAGAGCCTCCACTTCGCCCGTCGACTTCATGCAGAGGATCGAGAAGGACCAGAAGGGCGGCATCGTGCTCCCCAGCCCCGACTTTCAAAGACTCTGCATTCAGCAGTTGGACCTCTTTCGCCGAACCGTCGACCCCGGTGCTCTCCTCTCGGTCAGTTTAGGCAAAATAATATCTTACTATCTATTAATCACATTGCTAATTTTGTTTGTGTATGATTAATTATGGATTACATTTGTGTACGTTCATGTATGTATAGTATATGAATATGTATAATTTTGGATTCATACGTATATATGTGTGTATGTGTAGGTGTATGTACGACCAGCTGGTAGTTATGTGATGGACCGATTAGAGCTGCGTAGGGTAATTTGCCATCCAGGAGTGAAGGCATCAGACATTGTGATATTAGTCGGAAGTTTTAGTGTTGCTGCTGGTTTTCGCGCCGCAGAGGCCGTGCTCTCCAATCACAAAGTAGATACTGAATTTGAAGTATTAGTGTGTAGTTTTAGTTGTGGGTTGATATATTGTGACTGGATATATTCCGTTGGGAATTGAATTTGTAGGTGGAAGTTGTAGCTGAGTGTAAAGCTGTGGTTTTTCCGATGGTGAAGCACCCCTTTGTGGTAGGCTTCTTGGTTGCTGAACTTCCCGGGATGGAAATGCCTCCGCCACCCGGGAGTGTTCAGGGTGAGGGTCGTGATTTGGTTTGCCGCCCGACTCCCGAGGAAGCCTATGCTTTGCCTCCAAGCTCCAATGTCAAATCTTGGGGTACTCCTCGCAGTCTGGATGATCATGCCGAACCATCATTAAGAGTTTACAAGTTTAGTGCTGAGCAGATATCAAATGCAATCAACATTTCTCGGTCTATAGCTTTGGCGTATGTTATGGATCAGGTACTAACAGTGAAATAATAATACTAATTTTTACTTATGATGTGTGGCGGCTATGACTATATTTCTGTCTTTTAAAGTCCATTCGTCTTAATTACTGATAAAAAAAATGCATACTTCTGCAGAAGGCAATGCTACTCCAGCAGTCATCATGGCAGAATAATGTAAGGATGGGTAGTCTGGTTGAACAAGTAAGACAACTGTTATTGCATTTGTGATTTGGCTTTGCATTTTCTTAATATGGAAGTGATTATTTTTTTATTTTCCTCACGCTATGTATTCTTCCAGATTCGTGGTCCTCTTTCTAGCCTTCGAACCTTAAGTAAAATGTTATCCATGCATATGAAGAGGAGTGAGGTTTGTCTTTGTATATGACCTTTTTTATAATTTTTGTCTTACATATATTCATTTTATGTTCTGTATTTACACTGGAATGGTGTGCTAATGTAGATTTCTTATGACATTGTTGAAAATATACGGGTGCAAGGCGATCATATGAAAGATACCCTTCAGCAACTCCAGGATGCTGTTTACTTGACCAAGGCACTTAGTCTCTCTCCCTCTCTCTCTCTCTGACACGTTTTAACCATACACATTCTGTTGTCATTGAGGCTTCTTATACTGTCTTCAAGGAGTCAATCTGTTTATCAGCAGTTTCCTAGTCATTTTTGGCAATCTGTTCCCATTGTCGTATGTCCTTTCAAAATTTTCTGAGATATGCATGCTCAAGATATTTTTCAGTCATAACTGTACTGTGTAGTTGGAACTTACAAATTTTCTCTGAGACTTAAAAAATTTGAAGTTGTCTATATTATTATCGCTATGGGTCAGACACACTGACCTTTCCATCTGATTTTTCTAGGCTAATATCATGCGCTCTGGTGAACATGATTCAACATATTCCTATCCTGACTCAGCGAGGTCTCGGTTAATGAATAACCTTCCAAGGGATAGTTCCAGCATTAAGATGCAAGTTCCAAGCGAACAACATTCTCTAAATGCCACAGCCAAAGATACGGAGATGCCCATGCCACCCCTAGCCCTTGCTCCTTTACAGCAAAATGGGATTAGGTAGGCTACAAATTCTGAGATCATCACTTCAGATTCCAAAGAATATGGAAAAGAAAAACAAAATTGAGTATATCACTATTGTTTTCACTAGTGCACAGAGCTGGATACTTGAAATTAACTCCCCTCTTATAACATAGAACATATCATTTTGCTAATGCTTGTCAATTATGTCAGGAAGACCATGCAATGTTTCTGATATACTCGTAGATTTGGTTGAAGCTGTACGACCTCTTGCTAAAAACCAGGAGCGTGTGGTAGAACTGAATGAACTTGGAAACTCTTTGCAAGTTGCTGTAGAAGAACCTGCTTTGCGACAGGCTCTGAGCAATTTAATTGAGAGTGCATTACTGCGTACGCACAGTGGGGGAAAGGTAGAAATTGTGTCTTCTGGAGCACCAGCAGGTGGTGCTCTTGTAGTAATTGATGACGATGGGCCTGATATGCACTATATGGTAATGGTTGCAGACTTTGAACTCTACTAACTTGATCTTCTATAAACAATTAGAGATTTAACTTTTCTTTTATTAGTCGATTGTAACTCACCATCACTGCATACGGTTTGTCATGGATTAACTTTAGTGTTGGATTATCTGTCTTCAGACACAAATGCATTCTCTCACTCCTTTTGGAGCCGATCTCTTCTCAGAAAATATGGTTGAAGACAACATGACCTGGAACTTTGTGGCCGGGCTGACAGTTGCTCGTGAGATCCTCGAAAGTTATGGCAGTGTTGTCCGTGTCATATCACCCCGAATCACAGATGCTGAACTTGGAGCAGGTGGAACTCGAGTAGAACTGTGGCTGCCTTCTCTCATGGAAATGTCCGATATTGATGACCCTGCTCAGGAGGCGTAGCAAGAATTGAAGCTTTAATCGGTAAGATTGTTCAAAGATCAGAGAATTAATCCTGCCTCTATCTGATGATTTGCGAGAAAGAGGTGGTAGAATTCGGAAATTGTTTCCTTGATGATGCGTCTAAACCTAGTACTTGCAATTTGGTGGAAGTTCTGTATAGTTTTTCCCCCGTTCCACACCATGCATACTCTTGTACATAAAATAAGGCGCTATCGGAAGCCGCATGCGTATATGCACCGAGTGTGGTTTCCTGTTTGAAGATTCATCAGTCGTATGTAAAAGTTGTCCGTAAAGCTTACAAACTTATAAGAGTATAAAACACCTTGCAAACTTGATTTCTTGAGTATGTTAGATTTCATGTGGCCCTCCCTTGTTTTTGGGCCCTGCTTTGTTTTGTGCCTTTTGGGCTTTTACAAAAATTATACTGTCCAAAGCTAGGGGAATAAAACAATAACAACAAAATCTTTTTGAACTAAGTGTGGTCGGCTATATGATTGAATATTCTAAGATTTCATGAACTTATTCATGACAAAAGATTTAACCAAACAAGAGTTGAAAAACCAACAAGACCCGACCCCCACCTTGGTGCACGCTGCTCAACATCTTAGCACGTCAAAGCCATACTCATGCTTGGGTTTGGGAGATTTGGTTTGTTGCTTTTTTTATGTCGAAATTATAATAATTCAAGTTTGTCACTAACTTGGTTCTTCCACTACCCCCCACGAATCACGAGCAAGAACGAGACTGCAAAAAACTTACTTTAAAAGAGAATTTCGCCTCAAAAGGAATTAAATTCAGCTCCGAGCGATAAAAAGGGGTTGTGACGATACAAGAAAATACCCCCCCACGACACCTGAAACATGGTGCTGTTTAGGCGAGTCTTGGTGTTCCCAAGGCAGAATGTTTTTTAAATCAATCATTTTTAATAATCAAAGTGGATTTTAAAAAATCACTTCATAAACGCATTCAGTCATTTTAAAAGTATTTTCACATGAGCTCTTAACCATAGTCTTACCCTCATGTTTCCTAATAACTATCCTGTGATTGGCTTTAACGTATTTTGGTGTACTAATTTCATTCCTAAAACAGGCTCAAATAGTATTTGTGAAAGGGTATAGGCAACGATGTCACGATCATATAGTTGGCCACTCAAATTCCCCCTTTCCTTCTCTCAATTTTAATGAATAAGACCTCTCAGAACATCGTTTTTGACGCATTAATTAATATTTATCTACTTTGCAAGCAAGAGCATAGCACTCTATTTTCCACATTAACTTTGTTTATATCCACACAATTAATAGTTCCAAACCGGAACATCTTTTGGCATCATCGATTGCCCAAAGTTTGATGACGACTCTGCATGCTTATACGACATGTCGGTCCGACAATCTGGCCAATCGATTTGGGAACATGCACTTGTGTGTCCCACCTACTTAGAATTAGGGCACCACGTGGAAGCACCACAATGGTTCGAGATTATGTGGCCCTTCCGGACTGGCCAACCGCCCGCTGTCCACTCAACGTTAATATGCGGGCAGCGGTGGACGTACAGCTCCTATTATTGAATTCGGATTTTTGACGGATTTTCTTTGTGATGATTTCAGAGATCTGTGAAATTATTTTAAATATTTTTATTTTAAATTAAATATAAATAATATCTAACAAAAACTGATCGTATGATATATAATGAACAAATACGGTTTACAAATCTATAGAATTCTCATCAAAATGATTAGGAGGGAATTCTGTTGGCCTATTATTGGCCGGGTCAAACTTCAGTTTAGGGTCAACCCAAAGGATGGTCAGTGATTGCTTCCTACTCGTCGTTGAATCTTCTCTACCGTCCGATGAACGTTAGTGACAGAATAGTCAATGATTTAGCCAGCCTCATAAAAATCGCCTTTGTCAAGTGTATATTCGAAAGAATGTATTAGTTGTTGTCTTATGAATCGGTTTATAAAAATTTAAAAGAAAAATAATTTCTCATTATGAATGCCAATGGGGGAAAAGAAAAGGTGGAAACAAAATGCTTATTTTTATCTTTTGTGGAACGTCACAATACGTCTGTTTTGTCTAAAAAATAGTCAACTAGACTTTTGTTTGTTCAAAATGATTGTAGTTAAGTTAATTACGAACGTCATTTAGTATTACGGTCTGATGATATTGTTCTTTATTGATAAGTGAGAGGTCTTAGATTTGAATCTCGTGGATGACAAATTCGATGCCAAATTAGGTTGTTCATTGTATGACTTAACCGAACTCCCCTTCCTTTGGTGTAAAAATATATCGTTGTGCTGAAAAAAAATTAATTACAAACATTCACAACTGCAATCAGATAATTTGTTGTTGCATCCTTCTGATGGTATTAAATGCTAAATATTCAGCATGGACATCATAAATTTTGGTATGGCCTCAAAATAAGCATCTTTAAGTTAGATATTGTGCAAAATTTATTAAGTTAGATATTGTTTTTAGGCTTTTATCCAAAATAGTTACTGTGATTGACATAACTCATCACTTTGGTTATTGAGATTGTGCACGGTTAATCATTTTGGTGATTCTACAAAAAATCTCCATTAAATTGAGGGTATTTTTGTCAAATCAACTCATCTCCTTGAACTAGTGGTTTCTTCAATTTAATAGAGATTTTTCACAAAAGAATTTAAATGATTGACGGTGGACAATCTCAGGACCACTTTTATCAATTTTAAATCTCATGAACCAAAGTAAGGAGTTATGATAATTAGGGACCATTTTGGTTAAAGCCTTGTTTTTATTATTTTCTTTAATTACTTTGGATTTTACTAACACATTACTTTTTGTTACAAAAAAAATTTGTAATAAGTTTCACCCCAAAAGAAAATTGTACAACATTCTGTTACAATTTTGTACAAAAATTTACGTTTAAAATCTTTTTTAAAATAATTTGTATAGAAAAATTTCTATCAAATTATGCAAAAAAAGAAAAAAAAGTGTATATAAGTCACGTCTCCTGTTTTTCCTTATAAAATTGTAGTAATATATTTTAGGAAAACTAATGAAAATGGCTTGAAAACTTTGAGTTTTAATGATAAGGACAAAATAAAGGGTAAAGTGAATAGTACCAGGATTGACTGTTTAGTGTAAAAATGTGGTTTTTCGTTAAAGTGAACAGTACCGGTGCTTTTCGTTAAAATTCCCATATATTTTATTTGGCCGACTTCAATGATACAAGAGCACTTGGTAATTGACTTCGACATCCTTCCCACAAATTTCTCCGTAAATCCCAAAAATGAAACAAGGAACCAATAAAACCAGCATTAAGCCAAAAAGAAAAGGTTTATGTGGTTTGAAGAACCCTTGACTTGCTTAGGTATATTTTGTTTGAAGATATTTTGTAAATTGTCGATGTATTGTCATTTGAGGATAAGTTTTTTTGTTTGTGCGGGACACTCTTTTTCCTTCGATTGGGTTGAGAGTTCCGACAAGATTTTATCGAGATTCATTGTGCATACTATCTTCAGTTTGTACGTGTTTTGATTTGTTTTCAATGAATACCGTGCAATCCATAAAAATAAAAATTAAAAAAAAAAATCGAAAAGCAAAAGCACTAAAAAACTGTTACATTTTTTCTAATGGAAATCCAATATAATAATAGAAAGAATATAAGTGGCTTACCTATTAAGGACGCAGGAGTCTGATCATGGTCAAAATTCTAATTAAAGTTGTTGGAATATAAATTGGTTACTAATCCTATTAATTAGTATTTTAATTAAATTGTTTTACTGAGATCTCCACGCAAATAATAACTCGTTTGAAAATACTATGAACAAGTGCAAGTCAATTTAAAAAAAACATTTTATTTCATTATACAAAAATCACATAATTAATGATTTTTACAAAAAACAAAACACTTTATATGATCTTAAAATTTTAAAATATTTCATTTAAAAATACTTTCGATTAGTTTTTAAAGCACTTACAAACAAAAAAACCGAAAAAAAATAATATATATATATAACCCCTTTCTTCTCACTTCTCCTTGTGTTTCCCTCCCGAGTCTAGACGAAGTCATCCTCCTCCATCACGTCCACCGGCCCTCAAATCAAATCACTTCCGAATCGTTACGGCCGAAGTACCTGCAGCCAACCGCCGAAATACACGTGAACCTCAAAACCTCGGAAATATCAGGAATTATAGTATTCTTGCCGTTAAACTGAAACTGCTTTTTGGTTTTTTGATTTTTTAAATCTTTTCTCTCACGCTATTTGAACCCCGAGATCACACCCGAGCTCGGCAAAAGCTTGGATTCGCAGAAAGTGCTTTTCCGCGTGATTCCCAGCTCATGAACGGCTTTTCCCTCCAGCAGATCTTGCTCAGGGCTATATGAGGTCGGTTATTTTTTCTCTCGATTCACTCGTTTCGTTTTCTGTTTGGTTACCGAGAAAATTAGGTAGAGTTCTGCTCGGCTCGATTAAGTTATTATCTAGCTTCGAATATCATTTTTCATTTTTGTTTGAATTTTTATTTGGCTTCGCTATTTACGAAGTTGCTAGATCCTTGTACTGCTTGCCTGCGATTTCGTTCGTGGAATTTAATGTTTTGATTTTTGCAGTTAATAGGGATGTTTGATCGGGAAATGTTTAATCACATGAGCTAACTTAGTAATTGGATTTATGTTTTTTATTTTTTCCTGGTCGTTTTGTTCGTTGTCTTTGAAATTAAGCAAGAACAGCTGTTATTATGTCTTAATTTAAGGTAGTGGGGAAGAAGTGGTCTTTGTTACTTAGCGTTTAATTCAAAGGGAGCACGTGGAGCATTTGAATGAATGGATGTTTGATTTTGTGACTTTGTGTTAGCTGCTCGTTGTCAAATGGAGCACATGATCGCTTCGTTCTCCGTATGTAGACGGGGATCGAGGAACGGGCACATGACTTCTTGCTTGTTGCTTCTTTATATTGTGTTTGAAGAATCCTGCTTGGTGGGTTAGGGTATAAGTATGCGGTTTCTGCTGTTAAATGGTCAATGTAGTCTGTGAATTCGATTTGAAATGCAGCGGAAAGTGAGATGTTGTTATTGAGAGAGATAAAGCGTTTCCATCATACAGCAGCTTTGGTTTGTGAGTTTCAAGTGCTACCCAACTATTAATATGGTTGGTTCATCTATTTACAAAACATGTTCGGGTCATTTTCGTAGTTGTATATTCTTGTATTACTGAGTCATAGAGTCTTGATTGAATTCCTGAAGTAGTGTGCTCAAGCTTATTTTCCTGTGTATACGATAAACTAGGTTTTGTGTTCCTTCATGAGGGTTGTCGTTTCTTTTAAAGGAATTCGCAACTGAAAACCTGTTAAATAATGCAGATCAGCTATCGCTTTGCAGTTCATTTTTCCGTGATTGTATCATCAGAAGCTTGTAAATAACATGGGAATTCTTTCGCGCAGGTTAAATTTTGTTACAGTCTATTTCCATCGGAACAAGTCAACTTTTGTTACTCTTTAAGTTTATTATGGAGATCTGATCAGCACTGATTACGTTTGCATGTTGTTGGCTGCAGTGCAGGTGGTAAAAAACCAAATGAGAACATGAGGCTTATTGTGACAACTTTTGTAGGTTTAGCTTTTGGATTCTTGATAGGTGTATCCTTTCCAACATTGTCACTAACAAAGGTACACAAATTTTTTGGGTATCTGTTACACTCCTTTCGGTTGCTTACCTAGATGACGAAACATATTTAATGTGTGTGCAATTTTGTGACAGCTGAATCTCTCATCCAGCCTTCTTCCAACTGTTGATCTTTCGTACACTGAGGACAAGAAATCAGACATCTCCAGCCAATCACTTCCAAGTTCTTGGCCTTCTGAAAGGAGTAAAAATAGCTCAAGTCAAGATCAGAGTTTGAATGGCAAATCGAGGGTATACCTTCTCTCCCTGACATTAGCAGTAGTACAAGTTCGGAAATGACTGGTTTTACATCAGTATGAAAGTTTTTATGTATTGAGGAGTGTATTGAATCCTGGCTACTTGTAATACAAATGTCGAACCAGGTCTATAGTTGCAAAAAATCTGAGTGTCCTTTCCGATATAGTTGACAGCTTCTTGTTCTACCATGTGAATCCTCATTAAATAGGCATTACTTATCGGATTAACGCTTACATTCCCTGCAGATTTGGGTACCATCAAATCCTAGAGGTGCAGAAATGCTACCACCAGGAATTGTTGCAGCTGAGTCAGACTTCTACTTGCGCAGATTATGGGGCAAGCCTAGTGAGGTGTGTATTATATTGTTTCTTATACAAGCAAAATAGTTTTAGACTCTCCGCAATGCCGAGAATGGTCCAGTGGAAACTGAAGATAAGGCAGAATAATTACAGTTTCTTGGATATCTTGAATTAATGTATATGGGATGATGAAATATTGGTATATGGCTGTTGCAAAGTGGAATCTTCTGTGTTACGCATTTGATTTGTCTAGGAATTCATATCAAAGAAAATAGTCACTTTAGTATATGTATTCGTTGTTGGGAGCAGCCTCTCCATAAATGGGGGTAAGGCTAGCCAACATTCACCTCTCCCAGACCCTGCGTAAAGCGGGAGCCTTGTGCACTGGGTACGACCTTTTAGTATATGTATTCGTTGCCTAATTTAAAGTCTGTCATCTGTAAAGTTTAGGTTGAAAGCATAAAAAGAAAACAGTTGAATAACATGACTAGAATTTGGTTTTTTTTTTTAGTTTATTGAATTCTCTCTAGTCCGAGTGAGGCTGCAAAGTTAAATCCTTTGTTTTCGGCGGCACACAATACCTCTGATTTCAATGTTTCGTTAGTCAAAGTGCAAGTCTTTTGATTAAGCTGACAATTGCAGGACTTGACCATCAAACCAAGGTACCTTGTGACATTCACTGTGGGTTTGAATCAGAAAAAGAATATTGATGCAGCAGTGAAAAAGGTTTCCATCTCTCTCTCTCTCTCTCTCGCTTTCCCTCTCTCTGGTGGATGTGTGTGACTAAATATATTTCTCACAGTTTTCAGAGAACTTTACAATTCTCCTTTTTCATTACGATGGCCAAACAACTGAGTGGGATGACTTAGAGTGGTCTAAGCGTGCTATACATATTAGTGCTCGTAAGCAGACTAAATGGTATGAACAATTGTCAACTCCTATTTTTACTTCAATAATGAATAGTTTCTCTGGTTTTTAACTTTTAAGTTTTTTGTCAAAGGTGGTATGCCAAGCGGTTTTTGCATCCTGACATTGTGGCGCCATACGACTACATATTTATCTGGGATGAAGACCTGGGAGTAGAGCATTTTAATGCAGAAGTGTGAGTTTTCATTACGAAGTAATTCTTTTAGGTTGAGCTTGTTAGTCTACTAAATTAATCTCTTATGCCTTCCTTGTCAATCCAACTTCAGATACCTAAGACTAGTGAAGAAGCATGGTTTGGAGATTTCACAGCCTGGTTTGGAACCCAACAAAGGTTTAACATGGCAGATGACAAAGAGGAGGGGCGATCGTGAAGTTCATAAGTAAAATCATGGAACCTGTACTGAAATTTATTTATTTGTTTCGGGTTTAGTTTATGAACTATGAAGTAATCCTGTAATCCTTCTCTTGAATTGTTCCAGACAAACAGAGGAAAAACCGGGCTGGTGCACTGACCCACTTCTGCCTCCATGTGCAGCGTAAGACATTAAGAAATTGTAGAGGACATTTTAGTGCTGTTGTTTGTCTCCCCTTTTATCTGACATTTGTGTTTAATAAATTTTTCTTGATTCAGCTTTATTGAAATCATGGCTCCAGTATTTTCTCGAAGTGCCTGGCGCTGTGTGTGGCATATGATTCAGGTATTAAGCCGATGTCTTTTCCATTATCACCACTTTATAGCACTTGATTAAATTAGCCGTCTTGTTACTTAATTATGTGATTGCTACACTTGGGTGTTTGCAGAATGACTTGGTCCACGGCTGGGGTCTTGATTTTGCCCTGAGAAAATGTGTAGAGGTTGGTGACCCACTTCCTAACCTCCTTGATGTTTCTGTTCTGTTCTTTATTTCGTAATCTGCAGATGGCCGGATTTGTATGGAACTCCTAATTAAACACATTTTTTCTTTGCAAACAGCCTGCGCACGAGAAGATCGGCGTTGTAGATTCTCAGTGGATCGTTCATCAAACTGTTCCTTCATTGGGAAGCCAGGTAATTATCACTTTTTAGCAGCTGTCATCATCTCGTTTCCTTAATAAACATATTTTAGATATTGGTACGAAAAGCTTAGTTTTTTTTCCTGCTTTCTGTAGGGTGAATCGCAAAATGGAAAGGCGCCATGGCAAGGGGTATGCAAGAACACTTATTCCAACGAGCCATTGTTTCACATTTTTATCTTATAAACAGCAACTACTCACACAAAAGTATCTTATAAACAACAAAAACGCGCAAATTTTTTTAATTAAGTTTGCTGATATCGCTGTTGTCTATACTGATTCCAGGTAAGGGAAAGGTGTAGAAAGGAATGGACGATGTTTCAGATGCGGGTAGCAAATGCAGAAAATGCGTATTTTAAGGCTATCGGTGTAGATCCTCCAAATTCGACAGCCCATTAGGGCAAACAGCAGCGATGACAGAGGTACTGTACTCAAATCTACGAGTCAGGACCACCATCTTGATTAGAGTTGTGTAAAATCCGTTATAATTTGTGATATTCATTAATTGACCAAATCGCAGAGTTCGGGCCTTGAGTAAAAACGCCAGCGTCGATTAAATCATCCTTTAGAATTTCAGTGTTTTAGTGACAACTCGTTTGAATCGGTGTAACATATTCTTACTAGGATTCATATTATTACTCCTGTATCAGATATTGTGCTTGTTGAACATATACCAGAGACTAATAAATCGGAATTTTGAAGAGGCGATCGATTTTGCCATTGCCGGAAGCACATGAATCTCTTGTTTCACCTGGTTTTATGTTTCTTAAAACGATGTGAACAACTTTGTACGTATCATCGTATCACGGTCGTGTGAAAAGTGCAGGAAAAATTCTTAGGAGATTACGAGTCACATGTTTCAGATGGAAGATACTTTAATTTTTGATAAGGAATCATTGAATAACTGCACTGGATGGAACTCCAGCACCTGGCTTTCTCTGGTGCATGCTACCTTAGCTGCGGTTAATGCCCGTCCCAGTTTTATTATCTCTACTCTATATCACATGAGAAGAGCGATACAGAAGGAGATAGGGAACGAAGATGGAAATGTTTTTCCCGACTTGGTCACTTTCAAAAACTTGGGATTTCATATTCACTTGCAGGGCTGGGTTCAATTGGCAAACCGTGCCAAATCCTTTGTGCCACCAGCCAGTCACATATACATAATTATCGAAAAGTAGTTACCACTAGCCAACCGTCTCCTTGTGGTTGCCAAAAATTGGTTCAGCCAAAACTATTGGCTGGTTTGGTCGGTAAATCGCACAACCGATGGTCTACAATATCAACAACCTTTTTAATTCTAACCAAGTGATCCCAGACAAATGAACGACCAGGTTTGGGTCTCCTGTTATTCACATGTTCCACTTCGTCTTTGCTATCTTCCAGTTCCATAGGTTCAACTTGATTTCCAGATTGGGGTGCTTCTACCATTACATTTTGTGGTTCATTATAGTATCAGTAATCATCATGCCATCAATTTTGTGAACAATATTACTATATTTATCATGACATGAATCATATATATAATATTTATCAACATACATATTTGAAAAGCAATAATTTTTAAACAAGAACATTAAACATAACCTTAAACCCTAATTTTTAAACAACAGCATAAACCCTAACTTCAATGTTTATCAATATACATGGATGTTATTTATGATTATACATGGAGAAAGAATATTTGAATACTTCAACCCTCTCATCCATGGAGATTTGATTTTGATAATATTTCTTGGTACTTCGATCCAAAATACATTACAAATATTTATCCAAATCTAAAATCCGATGTAGAAGAAGAAGATTTTTGCAATCTGTATGGCAGGGCTGTCAGCTGGTGCTATGACAAGGAGGTGTTGGTTCATTGAAGAGATGAAGAAAATTGAGAAAGCAAGGCTGCTAGAAGCCGTGCAAGAGTAGAAAAAACATTGAAGAGTCCTTTATTTTCAAAAGGCTTTTTAGCCAAAATGGTCCCTGAGATTTGTATAACATTGAAATTAATTGAAATTCCCCTAGGCTGGTGAGTAAGTACTCTAAAACAACAACAACATATTGCCACATTGTTTGGACCCAAAATTACGCTATCGGCCCGAGTAATCAAGGCCGTTGAATGAACAGAATTTTAGACCGTTGAATGACAAAGTGGTTGAAATGATTTTCAATTATTATTGAGAAATAATGTTGTGATTTTAATCATGATATTATCTCGTAGTAATATGTTAAATTATTTAACCCAAATATTTGTCTGGCTTTTGGTGGTGATGTGATAAGCCTAGGATTTGTTGGTGATGGAGTTATGATGAGGTAAGAAGCCTAGATAGGCTAGACTTTTGATTATGAGTTTGAAAAGTCAAGATGGGCTTTTATCTTGTTTGGAAAGCTAGTCATTTGGATGAAAGGTTTCAGACTTTAAATGAACATGGAAATAGTGACGTGATGCAGTAGGAGGTTTACCATGCATGAAGAGATAAAAGATTATGATGGTGGGACCGAATATCCTTGGCATGATGCTAATAATTTTAGTCAGATGGCAACACCTGTAAGACTTGGAGATAAAATAACAGTATATCAAGTTGTTACAAATGAACACGTGGCTTCAGTTTGCATGAAATGGTACGACTAAAGCATGGGATTTCGCCTGCGTAATGTAAATTGCTTTATGAGTTTAAAAAGCGATTGGATTCTGCAACAAGTGTCCAACAAGTGTCAGCCACCAAAGGCAGTATAGTAGTACTATAAATACAAGGCGGCGTGCACCATTCGAAGCCTCCCCAACTCAACACACATATTGCCCTGCGCAAACTTTCGCTCTACACGAAACCTCTCAACAACCTTGAGATTTTTATTTTTTTTTTCGCCAACACATCTTTAGTTTGGATAAACATCACTATGAAGGCAACGGCGAACATCTTCAGTTTGGATAAACAGAATTGTTGCCGTAGAGTCAGCCGACCGCGAATCACCTTCAATTTAGATAAATAGCACTGCGACGAAGTCGACTGGTTATCTATCCAAGTCTCGGTCGAGAAGGATTTTCGAATCCTTATTGGCAGAGGTCATCTCATCAGCCTTCTCGACGAAGTGAGGTGTTACCAGGTTACTACATTCGACACCCTGAGAGCCGAATTTGATATTGAACTTCGCAGAACTAGCAGCCTTGTCTTCAGGCTCTAGAACCTGAAGGCCGAGACATGTTCCTTCCTCGGCCGCAGTTGCGAGATTTAGAAGTCAGCAGCGCGCCCAGCGCAACATCAAGAAATTTTACTCACCGGCTGAGCTCGGCCGTTGAGTTGGCACGCCCCGCACACAACTGAATGATGTAGTTAGCTTATTCATTACTCGGCATGTGCGCCACGTAGGCTTGGTAGTTTTTAGGGTCAACATTTTGGCACGCCCAGTGGGACACAGTGCTAAACCTACGAAGTTCACATGAGATATCAAGATCTCAATCAGGATGAGATTTGGCACTTATTCAAGGAAATTGTCAAGCAACAAAAACTTCTTGACTGGATCGTTGAAGCGAATGAAGGAAGGCAAAAATCTTTCTCTCAAATGATAAAGGTGAAGGTTCATCACAACTTACAAGATTAATGGTTAAATGAAGATAGAGCTCGATTTTACGAGTGGCTCGATAAGAAAACGTCATTTGGGTTCAAATAAATTCCATTTGAAGAATGGTTAGATCAAAAGGCCGGGGGGCAATTTTTCGTTCCGGCCACAACCAACATTCGGCCTAAGAAGATTCTCGAGACGGCCAAAGAAGAACCTAGGCCACTTGTTGGTTCGGTCGAGACTGAAATTGTGGGCCTAGAAGAAAAAGTTCAAGTTTATGAGCCACAAATTAACTTAGAAAATGATTCGTCAGAGGAGTGTTCCAATGATGAACAGGACCAAGACATGGTCTTAGACGCCGAAACTACGCCAATTGATATGATTATTGGCGATAAAGCCGATATGGAGAAATCTCATTCAGCTACGTTGTTCGAGTTAAAAGTCGATATTAATGGAGTAATTATGCCTGGGGGGCATAATAAATGTTCAACACATTCGGCAGCCAAAAATGAAAAATATTTCGCCCAGTCAAAAATATTTGGAGAAAATTCTTTATTCAGCCTAGAGCGAAATCAATTTGAAAATTTTGTTATTACAAGATCTCGACTTGGAATAAAGCATCGTTGGCCTCCTCCTGATTATGGTTCGAACACTCTCCTTTTCGTTTGCTAAAATATATATATAATGAATAAATTATTTTTTTAAACATACAGCTATGCAAGCCGATGCAAAGAAAATGGGGGGCAGACATTTTGTAGGTTTGCTCTTAATAAGCTCCTCGGTGAAATTTAAGCGGTGATGGCTTGATACTTTTCTTGACTTCAGCCTAATGGTTTGTGTCGGCCCCGCAGTGTGCAATACTGATCCTTGGTGCAATGTGCAATACTCAAAAAAAGGAAAAAAAAAAGGCGAGGCCGAAATTGGCGGTTGAGATTATGTGATGCGTTGCATTGGCATTAATATATATATATATATATGACCGACATATCACATCAGGTAATCAGTTTTATATATATGGTCGACATATCACATCAGGTAATCAGGTTTATATATATAACAGAGCCCCAGGAACGGTTTTTATTGACCTCGACCCCAATTACTCTTGGCCTCGGCCCCGCTTTACAACATTGGCAAAACATAGGTGATTTTAAAGCCGAGGAACATTCCCGAGCTTGGCGAGGTATTATTGCCGAGTGCTGGTCCTCGACCATGAGGTCATTCGGTATGCCATGTATATATATATATACAGAGATGTTGTCGAGGAACAAAGTTTTTTTCCAGTGATACGGGATTTTGCTGGCTACAAACAATTAATTTCCTTAACCATTCGGCTTTCGGGCCAAAACTCAAGGAAATTGAGGGGCAATGTATGGACCCAAAATTACGCTATCGGCCCGAGTAATCGAGGCCGTTGAATGAACAAAATTTTAGACCGTTGAATGATAAAGTGGTTGAAATGATTTTCAATTATTATTGAGAAATAATGTTGTGATTTTAATCATGATATTATCTTGTAGTAATATGTTAAATTATTTAAACCTAATATTTGTCTGGCTTTTGGTGGTGATGTGATAAACCTAGGATTTGTTGGTGATGGAGTTATGATGAGGTAAGAAGCCTAGTTAGGCTAGATTTTTTATTATGAGTTTGAAAAGTCAAGATGGGCTTTTATCTTGTTTGGAAAGCTAGTCATTTGGATGAAGGGTTTCAGACTTTAGATGAACATGGAAATAGTGACGTGATGCAGCAGAAGGCTTACCATGCATGAAAAGATTAAAGATTATGATGGTGGGACCGAATATCCTTGGTAGGATGCCAATAATTTTAGTCAGATGGCAACACCTGTAAGACTTGAAGATAAAATCGCAGTATATTAGGTTGCTACAAATGAACACGTGGCTTAAGTTTGCATGAGATGGTACGACTAAAGCATGGGCTTTGGCATGCGTAATGTAAATTGCTTTTTAAGTTTGACAAGCGATTGGATTCTGAAACAAGTGTCCAACAAGTGTCAGCCACCAAAGGCAGTATAGTAGTACTATAAATACAAGGCAGTGTGCACCATTCGAAGCCTTCCCAACTCAACACACATACTGCCCTGCGCAAACTCCCGCTCTATGCGAAACCTCTCAACAACCTTGAGATTTTTATTTTCTTTTTTGCCAACACATCTTCAGTTTAGATAAACAACACTGTGAAGGCAATCGGTGAACATCTTCAATTTGAATAAACAAAATTGTTGCCGTAGAATCAGCCGACCGTGAAACACCTTCATTTTGGATAAACAACACTGCGACTGATTATCTATCCAAGTCTCTGTCGAGAAAGATTTTCGAATCCATATTGGCAGAGGTCATCTCATCAGCCTTCTCGGCGAAGTGAGGTGTTATGAGGTTACTACATTCAGCACCCTGAGAGCCAAATTTGATATTAAGCTCCGCAGAACTAGCAGCTTTGTCTTCAAGTTCTAGAACCCGAAGGTCGAGACATGTTTCTTTCTCTACCCAGTCGTGAGATTTAGAAGTTAACAGCGCACCCAACATAACATCAACAAATTTTACTCACCGGCCGAGCTCGGCCGTCGAGTTAGCACACCCCGCACACAACCGAATGACGTAGTTAGCTTATTAATTACTCGGCATGTGCGCCACGTAGGCTTGGTAGTTTTTATGGTCAACATTTTGGCATGCCCAATGGGACATAGTGCTAAAACTACGAAGTTATAAGATATCAAGATCTCAATCATGATGAGATTTGGCGCTTATTCAAGGAAATTGTTGAGCAACAAAAACTTTTTGACCAGATCGTTGAAGCAAATGAAGAAAGGCAAAAATCTTTCCCTCAATTTATAAAGGTGAAGGTTTAACACAGCTTACAAGATCAATGGTTAAATGAAGGTAGAGCTCGATTTTATGAGTGGCTCGATAAGAAAACGTCATTTGGGTTCAAATCAATTCCATTTGAAGAATGATTGGATCAAAAGGCCGGGGGGCAATTATTCGCTCCGGCGACAACCAACATTTGGCCTAAGAGATTATCGAGATGGCTGAAGAAGAACCTATGCCACTTGTTGGTTCGGTCGAGACTGAAATTGTGGGCCTAGAAGAAAACGTTCAAGTTTATGAGCCACAAATTAACTTAGAAAATGATTCGTCAGAGGAGTGTTCCAATAATGAACAGGGCCAAGACATGGTCTTAGACGTCAAAACTACGCCAATCGATATAATTATTGGCGATAAAGGCGATATGGAGAAATCCCATTCAGCTACGTTGTTCGAGTTAAAAGCCGATATTAACGGAGTAATTATGCCTGGGGGGCATAATAATTGTTCAACACATTCGGCAGCCAAAAATGAAAAATATTTCGCCCAGTCAAAAATATTTGGAGAAAATTCTTTATTCGGCCTAGAGCGAAATCAATTTGAAAATTTTGTTATTACAAGATCTCAACTTGGAATAAAGTATCGTTGGCTTCTTCCTGATTATAGTTCGGCCACTCTCCTTTTCGTTTGCTAAAAAAAAATATATGTAATGAATAAATTATTTTCTTAAACATACGGGTATGCAAGCCAATGTAAAGAAAATGGGGGGCAGACATTTTGTAAGCTTGCTCTCAATAAGCTCCTCGATGAAATTTAAGCAGTGAGGGCTTGATACTTTTCTTGACTTCGGCCTAATGGTTTGTCTTGGCCCCGCAGTGTGCAATACTGATGCTTGGTGCAGTGTGCAATACTAAAAAAAAAAGAAAAACAAAAAAAAAAGGGCGATGAGTCGACCTTTAGGTCGATGCATAAGATAATAAGATAAGGATTCGACCGAAATCGGCGGTTGAGATTATGTGCTGCGTTGCATTAGGATTAATATATATATATATATATATATATATATATATATATGGCCGACATATCACATCAGGCAATCAGGTGTGTGTATATATATATATATATGTATGTATATAGGGTTAACAGAGCCCCATGAACGGTTTTTATTGACCTCAACCCCAATTACTTTCGGCCTCGGCCCTGCTTTACAACATTGGCAGAATAGAGGTGATTTTAAGGCCGATGAACATTCCCGAGCTCGGCGAGGTATTATTACCGAGTGCTTGTCCTCGACCATGAGGTCATTCGGCCTGCCATGTGTGTGTGTATATATATATATATATATATATAATATAAATTTCTATGGCCATTCGGCCTAGAGTACTGGTACTCGACCATGGGGTCATTCGGCCTGCCATATATATATATATATATATATATATATATATATATATATATACACACACACACACACACAAAGATGTTGTTGCCGAGGAACAAAGTTTTTTTTTCCGGCGATACGGGATTTTGCTGGCTACAAACAATTAATTTCCTTAACCATTCAACTTTCGGGCCGAAGTTCAAGGAAACTGGGGGGCAATGTTTGGACCTAAAATTACACTATCGGCCCGAGTAATCGAGGCCGTTCAATAAACATAATTTTAGATTGTTGAATGACAAAGTGGTTGAATGATTTTCAATTATTATTGAGAAATAATGCTGTGATTTTAATCATGATATTATCTCGTAGTAATATGTTAAATTATTTAAACCTAATATTTGTCTAGCTTTTGGTGGTGATGTGATAAGCCTAGGATTTGTTGGTGATGGAGTTATGATGAGGTAAAAAGCCTAGACAGGCTAGACTTTTGATTATGAGTTTGAAAAGTCATGATGTGCTTTTATCTTGTTTGGAAAGCTAGTCATTTGGATAAATGGTTTTAGACTTTAGATGAACATGGAAATAGTGAAGTGATGCAAGAGGTTTACCATGCATGAAGAGATAAAAGATTATGATGGTGGGATCGAATATCCTTGGCAGGTTGCCAAGAATTTTAGTCAGATGGCAACACCTGCAAAACTTAGAGATAAAATCGCAATATATCAGGTTGCTACAAATAAACACGTGGCTTCAGTTTACATGAGATGGTACGACTAAAGCATGGGCTTTGGCCTGCGTAATGTAAATTGCTTTATGAGTTTGAAAAACGATTGGATTATGTAACAAGTGTCTAACAAGTGTTAGCCACCAAAGCTTGTATAGCAGTACTATAAATACAAGGCGGCGTGCACCATTCAAAGCCTCCCAAACTCAACACATAAACTGCCCTATGCAAACTCTCGCTCTACGCGAAACCTCTCAACAACCTTGAGATTTTTATTTTCTTTTTCTCCAACACATCTTCAATTTGGATAAACAACACTGTGAAAGCAATCAGCGAACATCTTCAGTTTGGATAAACATCATTGTTGTCGTAGAATCAGCCGACCGCGAAACACCTTCAGTTTGGCTAAACAACACTGCGACGAGGCAGACTGGTTATCTATCCAAGTCTCGGTCGAGAAGGATTTTCGAATCCTTATTGGCAGAGGTCGTCTCATTAGCCTTCTCGAAGTGAGGTGTTACCAGGTTACTACATTCGGCACCCTGAGAGCCGAATTTGATATTGAACTTTGCAGAACTAGCAGCCTTGTCTTCAAGCTCTAAAACCCGAAGGCCGAGACGTGTTCCTTCCTCGACCGCAATCGCGAGATTCAGAAGTCAGCAGCGCGCCCAACGCAACATTAACAAATATTACTCATCGGCCAAGCTCGACCATCGAGTTAGCACGCCTCGCACACAACCAAAGGATGTAGTTAGCTTATTAATTACTCGGCCTGTGTGGCATATAGGCTTGGTAGTTTTTAGGGTCAACACACATGCATGTCAATACATACACATACCTAATCTATGGCTCTATATAGACTCACAGCTCTCCAATGTTTAGGGGTGAGTAATCTCTCTACATTAACTCAACTTGTCAGCTCACTCCTACTTGGTAAAGATATCATACCAAACTCAACACTTAGCCACATGTATAAGCCAAAGGCTTCCCACCTCCACACCCTAATTATTAGCTTCTATTTATTACCAACTTCCACCTTAACCTATCTAGAGTGGTGACTAACCCCTTATCTTTATTATCTAATGGTTGGCAAAACTCTACTTAGCCTTTGTGAGAAAATAAAGCCAAACTCATGCACTTAGACACATGCACATATGCCACATAGACTTCCACTCCACATTTAGAGTGGTGAGTAATCACCAAATCATTAACTCCTAATGTTACAAACTCTCCACCTCATCTGTGAGAGAAAATAAAAAAACAAAACAACTCATTTAGTCCAACCTCAAACTCTCGGCCCTTTGTGAGGAAAATCAAACCACACTCATTTAATCTCCCTTCTCCAATTCAAACTAAAAATATCTCTAATTACATATGAACATGAAATAGCTAGTTTTTGAAATCATTTGTAGGAAAAAGGATTTTACATTGAAACTATTTTACATCCCGAAAACAGGTTGTTGCATAAGAATAAATCAAATAAAATCATTACGTAAAAATAATTACCCAACATACACCCATATATATATATATAACCATTTTTTTTAAATACAGGGTATTACAGAAATCGAGTGATTCAAAAATAAAAATCATACTTCTCGATGATACGAAGAGAATGGTGCCTTTCTCAACAGCTAAATCGCCGCTGTTTGGTTGGAAAACAGCTCGAAAGTGGCTATCTTGGTCTCGAGTTAGCCATTTTCGAGCCATTTTCCAGCCAAACCATGGCGAATTAGCCTTCAAGAAAGGTACATTTCTCTTCGTCGCGTCGAGAAGTATGATTTGCTTTTTTGAATCACTCGATTTCGCTGAGTATTGAAGAAGTTATGAATGTTTAAAGTTTACCCAGTTTCCCGCGAGTTTTCCAGTTTTCCTGCGGACCAGTCACCTTTCAGGCTATTTTCCGTCATCTCTAAAAACCATTGGGCTTCCAAATAGGTATAATCTTATTCTACACTTTCCTATCTTCATTTTGATATATTATGGGTCGAATTTGGTTAAGAAACGATTGAGTTACGAATCATTGAAAATTGCCCAAACTTCCGGCCAAGAGCTCCGGGACACTTAACAGAGTTTTTAACGGAAGGACCAAAATAATGGATGGTGAACAATCTCAGGGACCATTTATATTGATTTTCAATCTCATGGACCAAAGTGATGTGTTATGCAAATCTCAGGGACCATTTTGGTTAAAAAGCCTTTTCTAAATCCTAAAACTAAGGAGTCATTTATTTTTCAAGCCTAAAGAGTCATGTATGTAAAAAAAAAAAAAAAAACCTTAAATGTAGGAGTCATTTATTTTTCAAGCCTAAACAGTCATGTATGTAAAAAAAAAACCTTAAATGTCTATATATATTGGTCTATATGGTATACCACCGATATTTAAAATCCAATACCAAAGCCATACCTTTAATAGTCAGTTCGGTATAATGCCAACTGATTATAAAAAAATGCCAAAACTCTACCATACCATTATGAACCAACCGATACGGTTCGGTTGGTAAGTCGGTTTGTGGCAAAATATCCCACCCCTATTCACTTGGCCCGTTTGGTGGGCTAGATGGATTTGACCTTAAGAATATGATTGAATTGGTAGGGACATGTAAGACAAATTTGTAACCCATACAATTATAGATTAGATATGTTGAAATATCCCACATCGACTGTATCAATGAGAAAAAAAAAGAGTTTAAATATCATAACCCCACTCCAACTAATACCGAGACATTTTATGATAAAACTCCACACTTGACGGATTGTGCATGTGGTAATCACCAAGTTGGGGACAATATCGGTGTTGTTGGAAGTGAGTTGTATGGCCCATCTCTTTGATAATTCTACATGGTATCAGATGAGGAAACAAGCCCGTACTGTACTGCCATGTGATGGGTGAGTCCTTTTGGCTCCACGTGGTTGTGGTTGTCGATGTGTGGATCTCACACGTGTGACCCACTAATTGGGTCCCACGTGAGATGGCGTGTTGAAATGTCTCACATCGACCGTATTAATGAGAAAAGAAGAGTTTAAATATCGTAACCCTACTCCAACTAATACCTAGGCCTTTTTGTGATAAAACTCCACACCTGACGGATTGTGCATGTGGTAATTGTCAAGTTGAGGACAATATCAATGTTGTTGGAAGTGGGTCGTATGGCCCGTCTCTCTAATAATTCTACAAGATAACCCACTTCATTATGGATTTATAACTCATCATATCCAGTCATGTTCATCTCACATTTTGACACAACAAATAACGAATTAGACTAAAGTCTATTTTATTTGGTCACAACTTATCCCAACCAGCCCACCAAACGTTGTTTGGTGGTCTGGATGAGATTGAGCCTTAGGGATAATAATGGATTGACAAGGACTTGTAAGACATGATTTGTAACCTATGTATAAGGATAAGTTAGATAACCCACACTATTGTGGATTCATAACCTTTCATGTCCACTACTCATCTCACATTTTGACACAACAAACAATTGATTAAACTCAAGTCCATTTTAATTAATCAGTCATCCAACCCATCAAATGGGCTTAATATTTAAACCGGCCATGGATCCCGCCATTGCCGGGAAAACATGAATCATACTGTTGTGTTTGTTAATTTAACCTAGAGCTGGATTGTTGTAGATTTGTCGACCACCTCATTTCACGTGACTTTGTGTTTCATGAGGAGCCAAGATCTACAAAGAAATTTGCTGGTATCACGGTCATCAAAAGTGCAGGAAATTCTTAGTATCTCGCAAAAGGAGATAAAAAGTCGCACGTACCGATATCCTCAGGTTTGTATCAATGGTCGTACAAAGTGCACGAATATAATTAAAAGACTTTGCAAGTGGTTATGCTATTATTCGTATTGTCATGAATTTATGGTAAAACCGAACTTCTTCTTAGTATTAGAAGAGGTTACTTCAACATTCTGGAAATGTATTGTGTCTCTTGTCTCTCCTATTAGAGGTATGAAAACGGTTTACATGAAACTGGTTTCTCCAAGTTAGGCACATTTCTCTAAATAGTAGGCATCTAGCAAGCATCGAAGTTAGGAACATCTCTGAATCGCCATCAATCTTTGAAAACATGTTGCAATAACGTCAAGTATCCTGATATTTTTTATATTCTGGTGGTTTTCAATTCATCTTTTTGCCAAGAATCCTGCAGCTGATGAATGTGATGTATCACTGCAACTGCACAAACAATTAGAAACATACAGTGCCAATTCCCTGTGTGGAAGCAAGCAGCCATAGCTGTGGCGGTATTAAACGAACCAAGTTTTGTTTTCTGGTTTTGGGAAGATGATTTTTGAGTCACAAAAAGGTGGACCACTCGCTTGGTTCCTAGCAAGGTATAAAATATCCATGATATCGGAAATATTGGTAGTCCAAAAACACGGAAATTTTGATGGAAATATCGAGATATTATCGATATCGATAAAAATTGAATAAAAACCACAGAAATTGTAAGAAAAACTGGGAAATTTTTATTGAAACTTTGCAGGATGTTTATTTAGTCAATTATCTATTAGTTTATCACAAACAATTGGAAGGAAATACATTGCATGATGAATTTAACTGATTTAAGTTTATTATATAGCGAGCTGGCAAACATTGTGAGTGTAGAAAATATGTAGTAATTAATGAAAGAAGTTTAAACACACCATAATCATTTATATATAATGAATTAGTACAATATTTTACACTTTATACATTGCATGGTAAGATACATGAGTGACTTAGTACCACATAGAATTCCTATGAGGTTCAAAATTTTCACTATCTTCATCATCTTTATATGTAGAGTAAGTGTATTTTAGCATATTTTCACAAAAACATAAGTGATATGGTGGTCAAGGTGTTGAAGGAGTAAAATGGGAGGGGTTCAAATCCCCTTGGTGTTTTAAAGACAAAATTATATTAGTTTCCCAAAAAAAAAACACAATTATATTAGTATTTTATTACTTTCTCAAAGACTTATGCCGACATCCACATACATCTTCTCTCTTCCCTAAACGCACCCACACGACAAAATTATATTAGTTTCCCAAAAAAAAAACACAATTATATTAGTATTTTATTACTTTCTCAAAGACTTATGCCGACATCCACATACATCTTCTCTCTTCCCTAAACGCACCCACACCACACAAATTTCTATCATCCACCTGTGTCTCTCTCTCTCTCTTGCCCACATCACTCTCTTTCTCAGCCAAACAAAATCATATGTTCATCTATCCCTACCTCTCTCTCACTCCTCTCAGATCTAGGCTTTACCTTTGTTTTTTTCTTTGAAACAAAAACAGCAGGGGATGGAGCTGGGGCGGAGATGGGAACAGCGGCGGAGGAACGGGAGGAAACACTCTTTCTCAGCCAAACAAAATCATATGTTCATCTATCCCTACCTCTCTCTCACTCCTCTCAGATCTAGGCTTTACCTTTGTTTTTTTCTTTGAAACAAAAACAGCAGGGGATGGAGCTGGGGCGGAGATGGGAACAGCGGCGGAGGAACGGGAGGAAACAGCGGGGGATGGAGTCGGGGCGGAGATGGGAACTCCGACGACTCGTCTTCATCGTCGTCGTCGGTTTCGTGATTCGGAGTTTTGGGTATGTTTCTTAATGGGTGGAGATCCCGAGTCGCTGCCGATTCGTAATTCCCCTTCAAGGTTCTGATGGAGGAGGTGGTCTGAGTCAGCTCCGACCGTTTCACGGCAAACGGAAGTTATAAAAATATTCCTCTCCTCTTGTATTTCATTTTGATACCTAGATCGGAGTCTAAGGTGCTCTTTTACAATCGGCTGAAGTTGTAAAAGCTCCGGCGTTCTTCTCCGATTCGCACCAGCCTAAAATATCGTGATATTATCGGTAATATCGCGATATTGTCGATATTATCGATAATATCGCGACATTTTGATGAAAATTCAGTGGATAAGTATTAAAATATCGCTCTTTCACAAAACCGATATTATTGGCGAAATATCGCCGATAATATCGGCATTTCAGACCATGGTTCCTAGAGAGAGAAAGCTAGATATCAATCATTCAGTCATCAGAATCACACCATTACTATTTATTACGTTACATGTGTATCAAACTTTTCATAAATACCGACACAACCCTCGCTTTTCAGAGTGACTATCACTTCGTCGAGCTCTGTTTTATTGTTATACGTAGTAGGATTATCTTCTCTCCCAATTTTTTTTTTTTTCTGTCACTTTCTCTCAAACTTTCTTTTTTGTTTTTTATTTATTTATTTATTTATATTTTATATAAAGAAGTCAATAAAAGATATAGATGCGACTTAGCTGTTCAAATAGAAAGGAATTGTCGGGATGAATAATTAGAGGAGAAAGAATCTTACTCTTTATTATATTTACAAGAGAGTTGTCGGACAAAACGCAATGAGATCTTCCAAATTCCATATCATTATATAAATATTTTTCTTTAATAGTAAAATTAGAAAAAATTTCAATCTAATCTACTAACAATCTCTAAAATAGTACAAACTTGAGGACATTACATTTGATTTAGGAAAATCCTTTTACTTTTATTTTGTTAGAAAACAATGAATCAGACTTGGAAATAAACTAAAAATATATATATGAAGTATTTAGAACTAACAAAAAACTTGACGTAAAATCGAGTGAAGTTATATTGTAAGATTCAAGCAAACTTTTTTTAATATGATAATTTTGTTGTTGTTGTTGTACAGACGTAACATAAAAGATATGAAAAAAAACATGCGGAAATCAGTTTGACTGAATGCACATGCCTAGTTTGCATTGCCCTTGAGCTGGCTTTGCGTGCTACCACCATATTATTTCAGCTCCTCCTCCGGGAATCAAGAAACTTCAAGTTCCGCGGACACGTTGCTACGTCAAATTTACCCTTTTTGTGCCAGTGAAAATGTCAGTTCTCTCTTCCCCTTGCTGTTTTCACCCTCGTACATCAACCAAGTCACCGTCTCTCCCAAAACCCTACACGTGTCGCCACGTTTGCATTCGTGGCCACCGAACCGTGGTTAAAACTGAACCCACGCCCCATCTAACCATGGTTAACAATGTTAAGTGCCTATGTGTATTTATCAGCAGCAAAGCCCAACCTAAAATATAAGCCCATGGTTAAAACCATTCCCAGCTTTTAGTTTTTGGCCTTTGGCTTCTGGCTTCTGTGTTCTCTCTTCCTCTCTCTTAAGAAAACAGCAGAAGCACTTTCTCAAATGGGGCTCTCGAATTTCCCAAGTGCAGCAGAAGGCGTGCTGCCATTGCTAGTAATGAACACAGTTTTTTCCGTGGCTCTGCTAAAAAACATGGCAAGATCTGTGCTTCAAGTGATGCGTGCCAATATCAATTCCCACACTTTCGACGAGAACTCAGATGGGTGTCCTGAGGAAATTTCTAGAGAGAGAAGAATCTCCATAACACAGTTCAAATCTTTCTGCAGAAACGGGGGAAAAACACAGTGCTGTGTCTGTCTCTGTGGGTTCGAAGCAGAGCAAGAAGTGAGTGAGTTGTCCTGCAAGCACTTCTTCCACAAAGGTTGTCTGGAAAAGTGGTTCGACCACAACCACCGTACAACTTGCCCTCTTTGCCGCTCCATTGACTGAAAAGATGAGGGTTTTTTGGTTTTTGAGGTTTGTGTGTTATGGAGTTTTGGGTTCATCGGCTGTACTTTTTTTTTTGCTTATATTATCTTGTTATTTTTAGCATAAAATAGAGAAAGTGTTTGCCTTTTGGTTTATTTGTGTGTGCGTCCAAGTACCAAGAGGATTAAAAGATAAAAAATAAGGAAGGAATTGGGGCATCCATTTTTTTAGGGTTTTGGTTTATCTGTTGCCGTGTGTTTTCTTTTCTGCAGCCAAATCTTCATCTGTAGGGGGCAGAAAAAGTATGGGACTTGGGGATTGGGAATTGGATAAAATGGAGAGCTTCTTTTATCGTATGCTTAATAAGGTGCGGTACACTCAAAGATTGCAACATATTAAAAATGGATCGGTACATTGTATGTGGTTGTACAAGTTATACATTTAAAAAAAAAAAAAAAAACTTTTTTCATATATATTATGACATTTGTTATATTAAGTCGTGTTTTTAATAAATTAAAAAACTTATCGATAATGTGGATCTAAAGTATTTACTACCACATTAAAAAAAAAAAAAAGTGGGTGTTAACATGTCTTCAAGAATTTGGCATGTCTAATTTAGAGCATTTTCAAGAGAAATTTCAAATTTTCAATTAAACTTATAAGTGAAGAGTCTCAAAACAAACTATTTCAACCAATCAATATAACTTTTAATATTCAACAACTATTTCAACCAATCAATTTCACTTTTAATAGTCAACAACACCGCCTACATAATAATTCAATTATCAATTTTTATGTCAATTAGTTTACCAAATTTAGTCTTCTAACATCACTCTTTTCAAAACAACCTTCTCTCTTTTCCCTTTTTTTTTCTTGCTCAATGGTCCACTATTGAGTTTTATTATTTTTTCAATATTTACCAAATAAATAGTTGATATTTAAATTTAAAGAATGATTATTCATTTTGTTATAATAAAGACTTTTCTACAACATTTTTTAGAGTCGATTTTTTTTTAAATTTGACTATTTAAAATATAAGTTTGGTTGTTAGACAATATCCTTTTGAGATGGTCTTTTGAGCCATTTGAAAAAGAGACATGTTTTTCCTTTTTCTCTTGAGAAAAGTAAGTTCTTTTATAAAAAGTAATATTTGATGCCTTTCTTTTTGCTTTTTTTCGGTTTAGTAACTTCAATTTTTTTTATTTAGTTTTTTCTTGAGAACTTTTAGTTCAAAGTAATTATCTTCTAAACTTCTTTTGGATTTTTTCTACTATAAATCTATTTATACTGTACTAACTATACCATACAATGACACATGCTTACTTATCGAGTATAGAAATTAAAACTATTTTGATTCTTGAGTTTTTTATGCTTATTAAAAAAATTATTAGACATTTTGTGTTGGTTAATACATATGTAATTCAAATATTTAAAAATTATTAGGAATCAGATCAATTAGAAGAAAATTGATCCGATTTTCTTTACTTCTTTATTTTAAAGATTTATGTGATTTTCTCATTGAAATACGTACAAGAACTCAGAAATCAGATTAATTAAGAGCAGATTGATCCAATTCTTTTTCTAACTTTCCTTATTTCTATGTTTTATGATTCCTCATTTCTCTTATTTCTCTTAAGTAAACGTAACTCTGAATTTTAAGTGGCTCAAATATGTTAAATACATTTGTTGATTCTCTTGAACTTTTCAGTGGAACGCATATCTTGTCATTAAATTAACAATGTCACGTGCACTCTCTAGAATTTTGGTTCATTCAAGAATTGAAACTCGAGTAGATAAAAATCAGCAACCTTGGGGTGGTATCACATCACATACCAAAAAGGCAACGTATATTAGGTATGGAGGAAGAACACTGTTGGATTAGATTCTGATCTGAACTGCATCTACTAATTAATTTGAATGGTTGGCTTTGGTTTCTAAATTATGGACCAAGTTCAAACTTTATATATATTTTCATATATATTTGTTCTGTGACTTATGTCGCATAAATTTGGAACTTGCACCAGAAAAAGAAACGCATCTTCGAACAGCAAAAAATGCACAATATACAAAAGGAATAAATATCCTAGGGTTGGAACTTGGAATGGATCAGAAAGTTAGGTCTGCACTATGATGATTCGCTTTTGCTCTGCCAAATTCTTATTTTTACAAAATAAAATGTTGTTGGATCGATAATTTAGGTTCGTAATTTGACAACGTAGCATAAACTTATTTATATTGCAGTTAGTTAAAATAAAGAAAAATAGAAATGGATGGAAAGAGGAAGAGGAAAAAGACCATAACACAGATCAGTACAAATTTAAAGCTGTAGTTTCATCTATAAGAAATCATCAGCAGTAAATACCAAATATGAGGTACAAATTTCAAAAGCTGTCTGATCGCTTTTACATTATTTAGTTGGTAACTTATAAAGGACTATATATAATAATTAACCTTGGATATAAACAAGCGGGGTTTGAGCCTAATCATTTCTCATGCTTTGCTGGTTCACGAGGAATTTCTTGTGCTCAAACTTAATGAACTCCACAGCTTCCTCGTCGACATCCTCCATCTGGTCACGAGCCACATAATGTGTCACGGGTGCCCCCCTCGTTGTCCTTGGTGCTTCAGCAACACGATCCACATACTCATCGCTGAATTTCACATGGTGTTTTGGTATATGTTGGGTATGAGCAGTGAACCTATTAGTGATAGGATCTGATAACAGTATACCAAGCTTAACAGTTTGTGATCCTGTGGTTGTAATTGTAACATGTGTAATCATCTTGTAATCCTTGTAATAGCTTAAAGAGTAAGCAACCTTGCTAGATATATATACATTTGATAACTGCCATTGTAATTAGTTAAGAAAGAAACTGTTAATGAAAAACACCTTTCTCTATCTAAACTTTCTCTCTTTGCGTTGGTTTGATATTGCTGTGCTTTGAAAAAAAACTGCTGTAAGAATAAGTGGCTGTGTTGTGAGAATAAGTGGCTGTGAAATAAATCAGCAGAGTGTTTGGTAAACTTTTTTGTAAAAATACTTTTGGAAAAAAAAAAAACAATCTGATAGTGGGCATTTTCATTAAAGGAGCACTGTAGCTCCGTGTGCTTTGAAAAAAAACCAGTTTTCCAAAGTTGCAAATAGCAGCTTCAGCTTTTTCCTTTGATTTCAGCTTATTCTCACATCAGCTTCCAAAATAAGCCCTTTTTTTTTCAGTTTACCAAACACCTAAAACCCTCATAGCTTTTTTTCATGAGTGCTTTTTTTTTTTAAGCACCTCACTCCCAAACCACCTCTTTCTCTCTATTTGAATACTCTTTCTTCTTCTGCAAGAATACAATTCTTCATCTCTGCTGTTATATTTACATGGTATCATTTGCCGGAAGAGCTTCATGCTTGACGGTTTATTGATCTTGGTTCTTCTGCTTGTGCTCTGCTTCTCAATTTAGGGTTTCTAATTACCCTCTTCTTCTCTGTTTCTCGGTGCTCGTAATCTTGCACACAAGGTGTTTGTTCTTACACTTGAAAGAATCTTTCGCTAAAATCTTGATTGGTATTCGATTATGGTGACTGCAGCGCAATTGCAGATTCTTCAATCACCTATTACTTCTTTAATTTCATCAATTTCGTCTTCTATCTTTATGAAACTTGATGAATCTAACTACCTCACATGGCATTTTCAGATGGAGCTTCTTCTGGAAGGACATGGTATTATGGGTTTTATGGATGGTGCAAACCCTTGTCCTTCGAGATTTGATACTCAGCATTCGAGTGATTTCGTTGTGTCTTCCAGTGATTCTACTCCGAGAATTGACAGTGATGCTTTCAAGATTTGGAAGATGCATGATTGCGCTCTCATGCAACTCATTACTGCCACATTATCTCCTTCTGCAATTTCTTGTGCTATAGGTAGCATCAATGCTCGAGATTTGTGGGTTCGTCTTAAGGAACATTTCTCAATTGTCACTTAAGCCACAATTTTTCAAATGAAATCTGAGTTGCAGAACATCAAGAAAGGTACATATTCCATTTCTTGTATCTTCAAGGAATTAAAGAAGGTCGTGATTACTTGGCTGCTGCTGTAGTTTTATTTGATGATGATGACATTGTGATCTTGACTCTTAATGGTCTGTCTTCTGAATATAATTGAGAACTATTATTAAGGGTAGGGAGAATGTTATTTCTATGAAGGATCTTCGCTCACAGCTGCTTGCTGAAGAAGCAATGACAACTAATGTTCATGTCACACATTTCCTCTCTGCAATGGTAGCTAGCAATCTCTCAGGTTCATCTAAGTCTTCTCACTTTGAAGATAATTAGCATTGTGAGAGTTCCTTTGAAAATGGTAATTCCTCAAATGGAGGTTCATATGGTTCTCAAGGAGGTTTTTATCAGTCTAATGGATCTAGTTATAAGTCAAATTACAACAAAAACAAAGGTAAGGGCAAGCATTACTATAATTCTCAATCTTGATTTGGTAATGCAAAGTTTGGTAACTTCAATAACAATGCTCCTGGTATTCTTGGTACATCTCCACCAAGATCACAAGGGTTTTTCCAGACTCCATGTCAAATATGTGGTAAATATGGACATCTAGTAGTTACCTTCAGATTCAAAAATACTGAGAATCCTGTTACAAAAAGCTACCAAATATGTGGGAAGAGGAATCACAGTGCCCCATTAAAAAATGCAAACATTCAATCTCAGCAAGTGGCAGCCATGCATGTTGCTGCTCCATCAATTATTCTAAGTGCTCATCCTCAACATATGTGGCTTACTAATTCTAGGGCAACATCTCATATGACTGCTGATCTTAATAACTTGTCATTGGCCTCTCCATTTCATTCTAATGAAACAATTCAAACAGCTACTGGTGTGCAGGTTTATCAATCTTTCACGTTGGTTTCTCCATGCTCTATACACCTCTTAAACCACTGCGACTTAATTTAGTTCTATATGTCCCTAGATTAACTCATAATCTTTTATATGTACATAGACTGTGCTTGGATAATAACTGCTGGTTAATATATTATGCTTTCTGTTTTTGGATCCAGGACAAAGCCACATGGATGATACTATCCAAGGGACTTTGCAATAATGGATTATATCATATTCCTTTCCTAGCCTCACATCATTCTTCACCACCCAATGTACAAGCTGCTTTTCTTAGACAACAAGTATCTTCTAGTCTATGACATAGTAGATTAGGCCACCCATCCAATTATATAGTTTCTACAATGTTAAGAGCAATGTCTCTGCTATACTTGATGATAAGTATGTGATGTGTCATACATGTCTAGAGGGAAAATTTTGTAAATTGTCATTTGTTCTTTCTGTCTCTAAGTCTTTGCATCATTTTGATATTGTTCACAGTGATGTATGGGGTCCTTCTCTATGTAATTTTGTAGAGGGTTTTAAATAATATGTGACATTCATTGATGAATGCACTAGATATTGTTGGATCTTTCTTATAATCAATAAAAGTGATGTTCGTCCAACTTTCATTACCTTTTATAACTTTGTGTTGAATCATTTTGCCATTTCTATTAAAACATTACAAGGTGATGGAGGAGGTGAATATATTAGCAAGCCATTTTAACAGTTTCTTTTGAATATGGGTATTAAACACCAACTATCATGTCCATATACCACTGAACAAAATGGCTTAACTGGGAAGTATAGACACATTGTTGAAACATCTATAACCTTCTTACAAATTGCCTCATTGCCTCCAAAGTTCTGGTCATTTGCTTGTCAAGTTGCTGTCTACCTCATCAAAAGAATGCCAACACCAACACTAAATAACAAATCACCATTTGAATTGTTATTTAAACACATTCCAAACATCAATCATCTTAGGATCTTTGCATGTTCTTATTTCCCACTGTTAAAACCCTATAATAGCACCAAGTTACAACGTAAAACCACAAAATATGTCTTTTTAGGCTATGCTTCCAGATACAAAGGCTACATATGCTATGAGGTGAATCAACAAAAGGTTTATATATCTAGGCATGTCATCTTTGATAAGAGTGAATTTCCCTATGCCATGTTGTCACTTACCTCAGTCTTTTTCTGCTTCTTCCAATATATCTTCTTGTGCTTTCATGCCATCTATTACACATGACAATCATGTTGTTCCCATATCATCTACATCTACTATGCATATCCTTGTGTCACCTACTATACCACCATCCGCACATGAACCTATAAACCCAGTTCCTGAAGCCATTACTGACTATCAACACAATATGTGCCTTCTACTTTCCCTGTGGCTACAGACTTGTCCTCTGGATTTAACTTCCATGACAACATTGAGATGTCTTTTAAGTTTCAACCTGAGAGTTTACAAGTTATTCTCCTTATACCACCTATGAATACACATGCTATGCAGACAAGATCCAAGAGTGGTATCTTCAAGCCCAAAGTATTTCTCTCAACATTTACAGATGAGAAATCAGTTGATTTAACTGAGGTGGAACCATTAACATACAAGTCAGCTCTTAAATCCTCAGTGTGGTGTGCAGCTATGGAAGAAGAACTTTCATCTTTGCATTCTCAGGGCACTTGGTCTTAGGTTCCTCTTCCTGCAAATAAGAACTTGGTAGGGTGCAAGTGGGTCATCAAAATTAAAAGAAATGCAGATGAGACTATATTAACGTATAAAGCCAGACTTGTTGCCAAGGGCTTTAATCAAGAAGAATGGATTGAGTATGGGGAGACTTTTAGTCCAATTGTTAAACCAACAACTGTTAGATTAATCTTGGCTTTAGATGCACAATTTGGTTGGTCTTTAAGGCAACTTGATGTGAAGAATGCCTTTCTTCAAGGCATTTTACAGGAAAAGGTCTACATGTCTCAACCTCTAGGGTTTATAAACTCCCAACAGTCTTCTCATGTATGCAAGTTGCATAAATCTCTATATGGTTTAAAACAAGTCCTAAAGGCTTGGAATGAGAGGTTCACCATTTTCTTGCCTTCTATGGGATTTCTCACTACTTATTCTGATTCTTCATTGTTTGTGAAGCATATTGGGAATTCTATGGTGATTCTCTTGTTGTATGTGGATGATATAATTATCACAGGCAATGCTACTGCAGCTATTACAGATGTAAACCGAAGCTGAATGTTGAGCTCTCTCCTCCACAACTACAGAGATTGACTGCAACTTTTGCAGTTTCTCTGAGTTGATGTGCCAGGTCCAACTACTCTATTCTGTGACAACCTCTCTGCCATAACATTAGCTTACAATCTAGTTATGCATCAACGGACAAAGCACATTGAAGTTGATATTCGCTTTGTCTGAGAGAGAGTTGCCAAGAAGTTACTTTAAGTTCATTTTGTTTCTTCTAATGAACAATTTGCTGATATACTTACCAAGGGTTTGTCTACTACTTTGTTTTAGACAAACTGTTCCAATCTTAGGTTAAGCAAACCTCATCTTGTGATTGAGAGGGGATGATAACAGTATACCAAGCTTAACAGTTTGTGATCCTGTGGTTGTAATTGTGACAGGTGTAATCATCTTGTATTCCTTGTAATAGCTTAAGGAGTAAGCAACCTTGTGAGATATATATACCTTTGATAACTGCCATTGTAATTAGTTAAGAAAAAAACTATTAATGAAAAACACCTTACTCTGTCTAAACTTTCTCTCTTTATTTCTCGAATACTCTTTCTTCTTCTGCAAGAATACAATTCTTTATCTCTGCTGTTACATTTACAGGATCCATCGTGGATACGAAGAACTGGAAGTCGTTTGAAGTACTACACTGATACGACATTTTCTTGTATGTAGTTTCGGTTGCTTTGTTTAGGTTGATGATGGTGCAGGAGCTGTATTTATATATGGTAACGGCAGAGGAACGTGTAGGGTTTGAATTTTTTACCGGCATTGTAGCTAGAGAAGAAAGATGGGGGTTTATGGAGGATAAGATTGAATCTAATACCTCTTTCTTATTAAGGATAAAAATGTAATTACACCTTCAAGGGATAATACTTAGAGGCTAAGGAATGTTTAGTTTGTTAGCTTTGTTATACTTTCTGTTAGTTGTAATGCCAATTGTGATAGTTGTGATAGTTGTATATAAATACTCAAAGTGTAAAAGTTATTACTTGATTTAATGAGAATATTTCTCCTAATATGGTATCACTCGCCGTAAGTCTCACGACGTTTCCTTTTTCGATCCTCTTTTCCTGCTTCTCTCTGCACCGCTTCATCTTCTCCGATCCATTGATCTTGTTCTTGATCTTGATCGTGTCTTGGTTGTTCTTGATCGTATCTTCTTCTTCTCGATTGTGATTTCTCTCTCAATCCAGCTATGGTGACTGCTACATCTTCCTCTTTTGAGTCCACCGATCCACATCCTAACCCTAATTCTGCGATTTCTTCCTCCATTACCATCCAAAATATTGGATCTATGGTTCCGCTCAAGCTTACCACCACAAATTACCTGACCTGGAGTGCCTTATTTGCTCCAATTCTTCGTCGCTACAATCTTACTGGTCTTGTTGATGGATCCATGGCGGCGCCGCCCAAATATCTTCTTGATTCTTCTGGCAATCGCACCGCCACTCTCAATCCTGCTTATGTTACTTGGTTTGAGAATGATCAGAACATTCTCATCTGGATCAATTCAACTCTATCTGATTCTTTGATTCCTTACACAGTTGGCGTCACTTCTGCTCGCGAACTTTGGGCGAAATTGGAATCGCGTCTCGCCACTGCATCTCAGTCTCACATCCATGAGCTTCGTTCTCGTCTTCGCAGTCTTGTTAAAGGTGAATTGACTGCTGCTCAATATCTCCAGCACATTGAAGAAATTGCCGATGCCCTAGCAAGTGCTGGTGCTCCTGTTGAAGATTCCGATCTCATCTCCGTCACACTTCATGGCTTACCTCCTGAATTTGATTCTTTTGTGGATGCTATTCAGTTTCGTCTTGGTTCCACGACTATTGATGAATTACACGGTTTACTTCTCAGTAAGGAGATTCAACTCAACAATCGGAAGAAATCTGTCTCCACTGCACCATTCCAGGCATATAATTCCTCAGCTGGTATTCTTCCCTTGCCTGCTCCCTCTATTCCTCAAGCATTTACTGCCCAGCAGCTTTCTTCGTTCTCCAATCAAGGTCGCAATGTGGATCGTAATTATTCGGGCCCAAATCGGGGCACTTTTCAGAATCGTGGAAATTCCAGATTCAACAATGGCAGGAATACCTACTCTCGTAATAATCAGCGATTCAATCGTGGAGCTCGTAATAACTCATCTTTCCCTCGAAAGCTTTTCTGTCAGATTTGTCGACAACCAGATCATGAGGCTTGTGATTGTCCTCATCGCATGGATCAAAACTACAATGGCAAATCTTCTTATTCTGCAATGGTTGCTGGTACCTCTCCTTCTACTCCTACCTGGATTGTTGACTCTGGTGCTAGTTCCCATATGACAAACTCATATGCCAACCTTCAGAATCCAGAAGCCTACACAGGTCCTGAGCAAGTGTATATTGGAGATGGCAAAGGTTTGCCTATTCTCCATTCTGGCTCATCCTCTTTACATACTTCCACTAATTCTTTTGCTTTAAAGAATGTCTTACATGTTCCTGCTTTAAAGCACAATCTTCTCTCTGCTAATCAATTTCTTCTTGACAATTCTTGCTCTATGCATCTTTATCCTTTTCACTTCACTGTGAAGGATCTTTCTTCGGGGAGAATGCTTTTTAAAGGACCGGTTCAACATGGCTTCTATCCTTTTCACTCATCCTTCTCTCCTGCTACCTCGAGTCAAGCTTTAGCTGCCTCTGTCAAAGCTCCCCAGCATCTTTGGCATCAAAGACTGGGCCATCCTTCTGTAAAGATCTTGCATAAGTTGGTTTCTCAATCCTGTATTTCTGTTCTTGCTGCTTCAAATAAAGCTTTTTGCTCCGATTGTGCACTAGGAAAATGTTCTAAACTTCCATTTTCTAGTACTACTTGTACAACCCGCAAACCTTTAGAGCTTATCCATACGGATGTTTGGGGACCCTCACCCATCCTGTCTCATCATGGTTTTCGATATTATGTCATTTTCATAGATGACTATACCAGATATTGTTGGTTCTATCCTTTACGGTGTAAATCTGATGTTCTCTCCACCTTTATGCAATGGAAATTACTTGTTGAGAATTCTCTTTGTACAAAAGTTATTTCTTTACGTTCAGATTCTGGTGGTGAATATGTTAGTACTGCATTCTCTCAGTTCTTAGCCCATCATGGCATTCATCATCAGCTCACTTGTCCTCATACCCCCGAGCAAAATGGGTGTGCCGAACGTAAGCATCGGCATATTGTTGAGACCTCTCGAACTCTCCTGGCAGCATCTAAAGTACCTCATGCTTATTGGGTTGAGGCTTTTGCAACCTCTGTTTATCTCATCAACCGGCTACCCACAATATCTCGTTACTCTCCTTGGCAGTCTCTTTTCCAGAAAACTCCTGACTATACATCTCTCAAGGTTTTTGGTTGTTGCTGTTTCCCTTGGTTGAAACCGTACACATCCTCCAAACTTGATCCTAAAAGCACACCCTGTGTCTTCTTGGGTTATAGCTTAAATCACAAGGGCTATCTATGTCTAAATCCATCTACTAACCGGTTGTATATTTCAAGACATGTCCTCTTTGATGAGTCTACTTTTCCGTTTCATACCTTACAATCGTCTCCATCTCAACCTGTCTCCTCCTCTCCATTATACTCCCCCTCTATTCCCTCATCGCTCACATTTCACTCTGTCTCCACCCCACCTACACCCTCTGCCCCTTCTACAACCCCGATTCCCACCTTTGCAGCATCTTCAAATCTGCTCCAACCATCTGCAGCTTCCCCAAATCCCTGCTCCCAACCTACAGTACCTATCAACACCCACCAAATGCAAACTCGTTCAAAATCTGGCATATTCAAACCCAAAGCCCTAGCTGCAACCAAACACCCTATTCATTCCCATCTTGTAGTTGACTATGTTCCTTCAACCTACCTACAAGCTTCTAAACACTCTCATTGGCGCAAGGCAATGCAAGAAGAGTTCAATGCCCTTGCCTCCACTGGTACATGGTCACTTGTACCTTCTTCTTCCTCTCATAACCTTGTGGGCTGTAAGTGGGTGTTTCGGATCAAACGAAAACCCGATGGTTCTATTGACAGGTACAAAGCCCGTTTGGTGGCTAAGGGTTTTCACCAACAAGAGGGGCTTGACTACACTGAAACATTTAGTCCCGTGGCAAAACCAGTGACTATTCGTCTCCTGCTCACCCTTGCTGCTCAGTTTGATTGGTTCCTCAATCAATTAGATGTCAGTAATGCTTTTCTCCATGGCACCCTTACTGAATCAGTGTTTATGCAACAGCCCCCTGGCTTTGAAGATCCAACCTACCCGCATCATGTTTGTCATCTTCACCGATCTCTTTATGGTTTGAAACAGGCTCCTCGAGCTTGGTATGACAAGCTTCATAATGCTCTGCACTCTCTTGGTTTTCATGGGTCCAAAAGTGATCATTCTCTGTTTATAAAGAGTTCTTCTACTCCGGTGTTCATACTTGTCTATGTCGATGACATCTTAGTCACCGGCCCCTCTCCTGCAGCCTGTCAACAGGTCATCACTCAACTCAGTGCTCTGTTTCCCATCAAAGATCTTGGTGCTCTTCATTACTTTCTTGGTATTGAAGTTAAACGATCCTCTTCTGGTCTTTTCATCTCTCAAACCAAGTATATTTTGGATTTTTTGGCCAAAGCAAAAATGGATGGTGCCAAGCCCTGCAGCACTCCTCTCAGTACAACCAAGCTGGATCACTTGTCTCCTCTGCTCGATAATGCCTCTGAATATCGATCTCTTGTTGGAGCTCTTCAGTACTTGACTTGGACTCGGCCTGACCTTAGTTTTGCTGTGAATTTGGTATGTCAGTTTATGCATAGTCCCCGATTTTCCCATCTGCAAGCAGTAAAACGTATTCTTCGCTATCTTAAAGGTTCTCTTGATCTTGGATTATGGTTCCCCAAGTCCTCTCAAGTTCCGTCTATTCAAGCCTTTTCCGATGCCGATTGGGCGGGCTGTTCCTTGGACAGAAGATCCACAGGCGGATACTGTGTCTATTTTGGCAAATCTCTCATTAGTTGGAGTGCCAAGAAGCAACCTACTGTTGCTCGTTCATCCACAGAAGCAGAATATCGCTCTCTTGCAAATACGGCTGCGGAAATCACATGGATATGTAAACTGCTTGCTGACATCTCTTATTCTCTGCCTCATTCTCCCACGATCTGGTGTGACAATCTCTCTGCCATTTCTTTAGCGAAAAATCCTGTTTTTCATGCTCGAACAAAGCATGTCGAGCTTGATTATCATTATATTCGTGAAAAGGTTCTCGCCAATCAAGTTTCTGTGCAGTTTATCAGTACACAGGATCAGGTGGCTGATATCTGCACCAAATCTCTGTCCCAACCTCGGTTCATCCTTCTTCGTGACAAACTCCAACTGAGATTACCCCAGTCTCGTTTGCGGGGGGATATTAAGGATAAAAATGTAATTACACCTTCAAGGGATAATACTTAGAGGCTAAGGAATGTTTAGTTTGTTAGCTTTGTTATACTTTCTGTTAGTTGTAATGCCAACTGTGATAGTTGTGATAGTTGTATATAAATACTCAAAGTGTAAAAGTTATTACTTGATTTAATGAGAATATTTCTCCTAATATTTCTGGCCAATTTGGTCTATAGAATCCCATAAAGCAAGAGCACCGAAGGGTTCTCTTGGGATTTTAGGATGGAAAAGTTGGGGAGGAAGGGATTTTTAAGGCATTTGCAACTTTTTAAATGGAATATCTACTGGGGATTTGAGTGTTCAAAATTCACAAGTTCTCTTGTATCATCTTGACACGCCACTTAGTATAGCCAATCCGTCCATTTATAAGTTCTCCTATATCAACTTTGTTAATGAAATATTAGTATTGTTGTGAATCTGTCGTCCATTTAAACTATAATACGTACGTTGATTGTAGGACATAGCGTGTTTCAGATGTCATACAATATTTGTTTCCTATAGTGATATATATGCTTCTTTAAAGGCTAAACACCTTATTGGTTCTAGAATTTAGAATCTCTGAACAAAGTAATTGGCATAACGTTTTAGTAAAAGAGATGTTTGAAAAGTGTTAAAAGAAGAAAACACTATTTTCTCACCCACCATCATTCCTAAAATACCCTAATGTGATTTCAGTCCTCGACACCCGTACTCTGCTAGAGTGCCGCACCAACTCAACACCCAACCTAGGTCCCCCAACCATCGGAACACCACCATGACAGCAAAACTACCTCATCACCCATCTTCTTGTTCCCTGCATAGTCTAGATATTTTATTTTTACTATGAATTTCATATATTGCATATTGCAATGGAATTCTATGGGTGAGTTATGTATTTAAAGTTTTAGAAAGAAGGGAAATGAGAGAGAAGGGAGGTGAGGTTTGGGTTGGGATTAGAACCAAAGAAGGGGCTGGGAGGATAGAGAGTTTAAAGCAATGGATGTTATGAAGCAGTGATGGGTGATATATGATCGGTTGGTTCATATTTGATTAGATCCCTGGAATTAGGGTTTTGGAGAAAGAAAAAATGGAAGTAGAAATACTTGTTTACAAGAGATGGGATTTCGTCCCAGAAATGCACAATAATTAAATTGAAAGAGAGAAGAATTTTTTTTTCTTTTACAGAGATGGTGACCGGGAATAAGGAAATGGGCAATCCGGCAATGTGCAATGGGCATAAGAAAATTGGCAATCGGCAGTACATTTTTGTTTTGGTCCTTACATGTCATTTTACAAGAGGGTAAAATTGACATTAAAATTTATACTAAAATATGCGTACGAAAATAAGACAATGGGGTGGGTTTACCAGCACTCTTTAAAATATGGTTAGATATTTTCTTTGTTGCCCACACAAATCATCTTTGCAAAAACTCGTCGACCACCTTTTGTATTCTTCAGAAAATCCGTTACTCATGATATTTTTCTTTTTTGTGAACTTCTACGATAATCATGACAAGATCTAATTGTGTGAAATTTTACCGTACCATAAGCTTCTTAAAATTAAAGATATATATTTTGGATAAAATGTGACTCGTTTTGGTTATGTTCTTGGCCTCGCAAGTATCTTTTACCGAGCTTTATTTTTTCCAGCTTAGATATTGAAGAAAAATGATGAGGTTGATCAAGATGTGTTAAGACCGACTTGAAATGGCTTATATAATTTTCTTTCTTCCATATTTCCACATGTAAAATATCTTGCAAAAACTCAGAACTGCATTTTTTTACAAAGATTTTGAGCAATAACTCATGGTTTTTTTTATCGCTTTTGCGACGTTCTAAAAAAATCACTGAAAACCATGGTTTGGTATCCTATTTAATTTTTTTTTTATAATTTCTCAAAATATTTCTTAACAATTTTTCTTGAAAACAATTTTCTTTAAGACTCAAAAACTTATTTGGTTTGTGATTTAAAAATTCTAAATCTTACAACTTAAACTGGACAAAGAGATCCAAAAAGAGGGGGTCTGAGAGAGAAAGAGGATAGAGGAGGAAAGAAAGTAAGAGATAATTGGAGGAATGAGAAAGAAGTGAGAGGATCGGAGGAGATAGAGAGGAAGATGAGCGAGAAAAAGAACCGAGAGAATGAAGAGAGCGGATTGGAGGAGAGAAGAAAAAGGTAAAAAAAAAAAAGAAAGAGAAGGGTGAGAGAGAGAATAAAAGAGAGAGATTTGGAGTGAGAGGGGAGGAGGGAGAGAAAAGAAAGGAGTCCGTTTAAGTTTAAAAACTCTATAAACTTACTTTTTTCTATTTTTAGAGAATAAACTATAGTTTTTAGTTAGTCTTGAGTTCAGTTTTTGAAAATAGTCCTACCAAACAAGTTTTTAAGACCTAAAACTTTAAAATTGTTTTTGAACTTAAAAAGTTGGATTCAAATAGAATACCAAACAAGCTCTTAATTTCATATAATTTTCGCAAAATGATAAGCTTCATAAATTTCACGAAAGACATTTCGGATTTTCTTTCAGCAGGTAATTAAAGCTTTTTATTTATAGTTTTGGACCTTTCGGTTCAGTAACTGAGCATATTGTTACCCTAAAACATCAGTGCAGAGAAGTTTGCAATGACTTGACACTTAATCTTTTTAAGCTCCTTTTGATATCCACTCAGCTTTCCACACCCCATTGCGTTTCCATCTCACATTGTCATCAAATCCATGGCAGTACTGAAGGCCATGATCCTCATCACAGTCACCCCATATCCTGCGCTCGTATCTGGTTTCCTGCACTCTCATCGTTCCCGGAAGAAGCTGCACCTCCTGGAAACTAGCTTCATATTCAGCGTTCTCCAATTCCATTAATGCAGTGTTGAAGTTCATAGCACCACCAGCACCATGTGAAAACTCGGGAAGTAACTTTTGGCCCGACCATCTGTATTGGTTTGTGTTTTTGGCACGCCAGCTGCCGCCATGCAGCTGCAGAGCCTGCCTGCCGTCAAACATGGAATTTCGCTTTATGAACTGAGAGTCGAGGCGTAAAGAAGGCACAATTGGCACACCTGAAATATGGCTGCTATGATAGTGATAGTCATCTTTTGAGTCCCAAGCTGCCTCCTTGTGCATGGAGTAGCTGCTCTCTTGAGCCTCTTGGCGCATGCCGTAGCTCTGATGCTGCTGCTGAAACCCGAAGGCACGACGCATTTTTCTTCCGATTGCTGCGTATATCTGTATGACTTCAATCTGGGTTCTCTCCCTCTTGTTTGGGTGCAATTTATAAGGTTTGTTTTGAATGTATATAAAAGTTGTAATTTGTTAAGAATGCATATCAAATCCGTATATTTGATAATGTATGGATAGCATTGAACATATTCCAGTCAATTGGATAATAAAATAACTACACCAGAAAAGGGATAGATTCTCATTGTAGCTAAGGATCCTTATTTCATTTTCAAGAAAAGAACAGGGCGATTGCTTCTATGATGTTTCGAACATTTGATTAACTAGATATCCACCTTACTCGAACAAAAGAGATACGTACAGTGGCACCCCTGGTGTTGGTAAGCCCTTTCCGACTTGCGCACAAACCATAAAAAGCGAAACTTGACAAAGAAAACGAATAACTTGCAGGGCAATGCAGATCATTGACATAACCAATGGAGAAAAAAACATTAGTTCCACTGAATATCTTGAACCAAAAGGAGATTGACAGGAAAACAGAACATGCAAAATTGCACATACTGCACTATCTAGTGATGCATTTTGATCAATAAAAAGATCTACAAGCAATTCAGATGTCACAAATAAAGTCAGTTCATCGCATAAACGAAGAATTTGTCTCATAAACAAAACTTCCCAGCAAGGGGAATGCAGGGCTGTTGTACTATCTTTTCGGGATATCTGGGGAATCACATGATACACCAGCACGCTGTGAAACTGTTCCCAGCACAGCAGGCTCCCTCTCAGTAGATACTAGATAGAAATGCTCCGCCCGCTTATACTAAACCCAACTCCGGTAAAAGTTATATACAAAACCATTACCCTAAGAACTCATAAGTCTGTCCAGCCCCCAAACATTTCCAAAGAATGATGTAAATTTAGCCGAGCATGAGGCACAGCTATGTCAGCGACACACCAGTCATCGTTGTTCAGTTGAACCCTTCGTGAGTAGGCACAGAAGCTGCATGGCCAACTATCTTTACAGAAACAGACATCAAACCTTGCTGAAACAAAGGTCACTCACTCTCTCTTCTGCACTTCCCAGGCAAGAGAAATTTATACTTCTCTGCATTCTCCAACAGAAAGGAAGGAAGATGGACACCAGAGAAGGAATGAGGAATAGGTCCCATTTTCCCGATGATTTCCTTGAAGGTGTACTCTTCGGGAAGCATATCAAATAAATCAGACCCCTTGCAGATCACTTTCTGAACTCTTGTTGGGTTTAGATACTTTGAAAACCTGACTCTATCATAATGGCTGTATGCTTTCATCTTGAAGATGAACTCAGTGATATAGCGGAAACAAAAGCTACAATGCCACCCTGCATCTGCTAAGATGTCATCCGTCTGGCGATAGTGCGCATACTTTGTCACCCCTTCCCGATACCTGTGTACTGAAGCTCTCCAACTGTTATTGTCCACCAGAAATTCAAAGGAATAGAGATAGTTCTTCAACTGAAGATGTAAGATTTGAGGAACTTCATCACACCACCTGAGAAGATTGATGGTGTGTCTGCTTGGGATCTCATCGACGTCAGACATTATCAACAAGTCGTCCTCAGTAATACCAGCTATTTTGAGAAGCTGGTCCAGTGCTACCCGTTGATATGCCTCCTCAACAAATGGATTTTCCCCTCTCTTGAATCTTCCTCCAAAAGTCCCATAAGTTAACCGGGGCTCCACAAACTTGAACTGCTCGCGATAACGGGAGAAGAACAGAGGCTTTGGAAATCCAGTAAATGTTGAATTTGACTCAAGGAGAACAAACTGTGTTATGTAGGGGTACAATTCTTTCCATCTTATGGTAAGGATGTCCATCTCATTACTGAACAACACAGCATCAAAGACACGCCTAGGGTACTCACGGATCCCCCAACCATGAAGCTTGCAGAGGTTCTCCATGGACACATTCTCGTGATAGTAGTGTGGAATATCATGGAAAGGTTTGGGTGGCGATTCCCATAGCGGCCGCAAGAAGTATGAGATCTTCTGTCCATGCACGTAAATGCCAAAGATACACAACGGAATAAGTGTAAACAAAATGAGGAGAACTTTGAAGTCAACTCCACGTAGAATGCAGCGAACTCTTGCCATGCTCAACATTCTGCCTGATTCCTGCACAATCGTAAAGGCAATATTTGTCAGACGCAAGACAAACGTGAAATCCACCGATCAAGAAATTCCAAGAACTTGCAGTAATTCAGGCATAGATTCAATGCGCAATCAATTTACAACGCAAACACAACGGCAGATGATAATACTCCAAATAATTCATGGTTTACAAGCGACGATCTTTTCGATAAAAATATGACAGCTATAATATCTTTTTAATTAGCAAAAACAATTGTCCATTCCAAACCAAAGGCTGAAAGTAATCCGATACCTAAAATTCAAGAAAATTCCAGTACAAAGGTGTAATGGATCGAAAAACCAAGACCTCTTGTTATGCAAAATTTCAAATTAACAAAGCATGGATTAGGAAAATCTATCCGATCTGATTAGCCATACTTCATGAAAAAACACACAGATTACCTTTGGTTGCTAAGAAAACTCAGGGAAACAAGTCAAAAACTTTATTCATAAAATGGGCTAAATTCTAAAATTCCCTCAAAAAGTTCATAGCTTTTTAACTCAAATTTCCGGATATACCAAATTTTCACAATTTCCCAATAATCCCATTGCTGCTACATTACCAGAGCAACCAAATACGCAAACCCAGAAAACAAAAACAATCAAATCACCAAACAATATACACAGAAGAACAAAAAGCACCAAACTTTAATTCGAAAAAAGAAGAAAGAAAATGAAAAGAAATTTAAGTACCTGGCCGCAAACATTGTCGCAGATATCATCAGTCTTCTTGGAGCAGTACTGGCCTCCTCCCTCGCCCATCATCCACCACATTTTGTATCTTCCTCCTCTCAGTACCTCCACGACCCACCGGAGTTCCGACCACGGCAGATCGATCGGGCTTGTAAAATTACCAGAATGTCCCACCAGAAAGCCGATGGCAAAATCGGAACTTTATCCCAGATTTGTTTGCTTCCCCGATCTCCTCTGGTTAAGCAGGCGAGCTGAAGCTTGTGTATCACTCGGGGAAGAGAATCAACAGATCAGAGATGCCTAAGAATTTCCAAAAGTATGAGCCTTTCTGTTGGGTTTGGGAGAAAAAAATGAAGGAGAAGTGGAAGAAGGGGAAGGGGAAAGGAGGGCGTTGTGTTTGTGGGCTGTGGCCTCTCTGGTATTGGGTGGCAGTTGTCCACACAACGCAACACTCAAACACCTATACCGAATTGAGCCGTTTCACTTGTCGTCTACCCCACACCTCCCCTCCTCCTACTTATATTTTCTTTGAAATTCACATCTAAATTGACTAAATTTATCAATAATAATATTTAGACTTAGTTTTTAGAGTTGATTGCAAATTTGGATTCATTATCGACAAGGCATATGGTCTTTATTTTTATTTTTTTAATTATTGCTTCCAAGTTTTATGTTATAAACAGTTCAAATTATTCGTGTTTTGATCAAGTTATAGTCTCCTGTTGATATTTTCTAATGACAGACACTTCTGAGACCTCTAGGCCTCATAATGTATTATTGTAGCTTTCCTTTGTTGGGCGTTTAGTCCCGTTGTTTAACAAAAAGAAAACTTTTCTTGTGTCTTAGTGTAGAAACTTTTGCTGCTTGGCGACTTTAGCAGGTGTGGAAATCACTTTTACAAACACAATTAAATTGCACTCCAAATTTAGTTTGTTTCCTTGTTGGATTTTGATTGGACACGAAGAAATTCATGTATCGTAGTTAGTCTCGGAATTTTAATATTTGAGTAGTATTGTGAAAAAACAATTGAAACTTTGTATCCCTTATTGAAAGTACTCCAAACGTTAAATGTAGTTTGTAATTCTTTTATTCCTCAAATATTAATAATTCTTATTCATGTAGTAATGTGAAATATTTGAAACATTGTATATCTTATCAATAATTCAAGTACTAGGGTTTTGGACATAAGAATAGTTCTACCATAATATTTATGCTCTAAGACCTACGACCTACGACCTATGACATATATTTGATACCCTCTTGTAATTAGGATGATCAACTTTTAGCTGATACACTATTATCGTGACGTCAAATGTCTTATTCTCGGTTGTTAAGAACTGAGGGATATTGTTGGTCTCAAACAGATATGTTTTACTATGTTATATAATTAATTATTTTCTTCTTTTAAGGAAGAAAAAAAATCTAATTTTTCCTCTTTATCTTGATTTTACAACAATACCCATGTACTTGTTCCTTAATTAATCCGGGAAGTGACGGGGGGAGGTGAGGGGTGTTGATGTCATTGTGCGGAGGAGGCGTGGGGGAACGTGGGAAGGAAACGGTACGGCTGGGTTCACGTCGGAATTTTTTTTAGTGTATCCGAAACATAAGGCAAAATATCACATATTTCTATACAATTGAAAAAATGCATTTTGTTTCAATGTTTTCCAATTATATAATGACATGAGTGTTTTGACACGTTGAAAAACTTATCGTGCAGGGTGGAAAGTCGGTTTGTTTCAAGGAGGTGGATTGTCTGCCCTTCTATTTCCATACTCTTCATATCTCATCTTGTTTGTGTGATCACGGTTAAGCCACATCAACATTTTATATTGATTTTTTTTTATAAAAATAATAAAACAAAAAGTAATAGGAATATAAAATGTTGACGTAGCTTAACCGTAACCACATAAAACAGAAAGAGATGGGAAGATTATGAAAATGGGAGGGTAGACAATCCACCTCCTTGTTTCAATGGGTGGGGGGCCACGCGGTGCTGTGAGTCTGTGACTGCCTCTCTCTATGACAATAACGCCATGACGATGTGTCGTCCCTTTTAGATTTTGCTGACAATTGGTGCGTTGCTACTTCCAGCCAGCCAGGTCTCGTTAGGGACACGTGGCTCGCTGTCCTTGGGGATTAATATCTTGTTTAGTGCCGCACATTTCTCGGTCGGAGACCTTTTTGGGCCCTTTCTGGGCCTTGGATCCAACAGATTAGTGAAATTCAATTGTACATTACACTATAAATATGTAACTGGATACTTTATATTACGAGATATTTTATACCTGAGTATTTTTAACCGTTAAATCTATAATAATATGTAATAGACGAAATTTAACGGTTGAAAATTCTAAAGTGTTTAGGGAACTCGTGGGTCCCACCGCGAGGGTTACCTTTCGTTGGATTGATTAGGTTTCCAATGGAGGGGTTACATTGGATTTAGATGGTAGGTGACTAGAATATTAGAGGCCATTTGATGCCAGAGCAGCACATCGGTTATATAATCATTGTACTGTACATTCATTGTGTTACACTATAAAATTAAAATATCTTGATCAACTATGCATTATTTACTAATAATTTAATTACTCTTAACTAATCAAGTCGTCTTTATTTATTTTTCTTTTTTGGAAGCTATCAAGTTGTCTTTATTATTATTATGTTTCCCAATAATCCTGAACTCCTCTATCTTTTCTTTCAGTTTTTTAGGGTTTATGGTTATGAATATGCGTGAAAGGTGGTGACTATGGAGAAAATTTTCGTTGTGATCGGAAGACGGATAGTACATCATGTGTTTTTATATAAGTGATGAAAAATTATATTTTTTAAGTTAGTAATTTTTTAACACATATATCCCACTATTTATATAATGATACGTAATGTAAACCGTGTTCCGATCATATTAAAAAATCTCTCATGACTCTAGTGGAAGGGGTTACCAAAGTCCTTGCCAAGTTATTCCTCCCTCCCTCTTTCTAATATTGTTTTTTCAATGGTTTAGTTCATTATTTTATAATTTCTTTTATAATAGTTTAAAAGTAAAATGCATCTTCGTTCTCTGTTTCTACTTTATAATCTCAAAACATGTTGCAATTTTGTTACTCAAAACTGTCGGGTACAAAAACGTCACATTGAATATATTCAATATTCATGAAGCCATTTAATTTATGAAATTTTAACGAAAAACTTCTGGTACTGCTCATTTTAACGAAAAAACATATTTTTATACTAAAAAGTCAATCCTGGTACTATTCACTATCATTTATTTTGTTCTTATCGTTAAAACTCAAAGTTTTTAAGTTTTTTTCGTTAAGCCTTTTAATTTAAACATCTCATTCTCCAAAATCCAACTTAGCAAGCAAGTTACTTTCTTTGGCAAACAACATTTCTACGTACTTTGATCTTTACTTTCAAAATCCTTATTAAATAGTTTTCATGCTAAGGACAACTAAGGTCATCTCCAACCGATGGCTGGCCAGATGGCTCGTTTTAGCCCTCTGGCCCTCCAAGATTCTCCAAGATATTAATATTTTAATGAACAGTACGTGGTCATATTTGCCTCCGTCTCCAACCGAGGGCCAGAGGGCCAAATGGCTCGTTTTAGCCCTGTCACAAAAAACCGTTTCCAACTGAGGGCCAAACATAATTTATTATTTAAAAATTACAACTTAAATTCAAATCCAACAACTAGAAGTTATAGGAAAAAAATGGAATTTAAAAAAAATATATAAAACAAATTTTGTGAAATAGAAGTTATAGGAAAAAAATGAAATTTACAAAAAAAAATATGAAACAAATTTTGTGAAATAGAAGTTATAAGAAAAAAATGGAATTTAAAAAAAATATGAAACAAATTTTGTAAAATAGAAGTTATAAGAAAAAAAATATGAACCAAATTTTGTAAAATATAAGTTATAGAAAGTTATAGAAAAAAAAAGGTTTAAATTCATAAAAAAAAAAAAATTGAATACAACGGCTAGTGACTGGCTAGCCGTTAGAATTCAAATTCAAATTAGTGTTGGTTTTAACCGACACTGTTCGAACTGATATTATATTAACATTGCTATTAGTGTCGGTTATAACCGACACTAATAATATAGTGTATATTATTTATATCGGCTATAACCGACAGAAATAACAAAACATTAAAAAAAAAATGGCCAGCCCCAAGCTGGCGCAACCAGCCCTCCAGCCCTCTCCGATTCTGTGAGGCCCTCTCAGGTTCCAAAGCCCTTTGGCCTAACCCTCGGTTGGAGACTGTTTTTGGGTTATTTTCGACTCTCTGACCCTCTGGACTTTTCGATTGGAGATGGCCTAAGATGGGTGGACAATTCAACCAATCATTTTTTGGTCTAAATCCTTAAACAAGTAGTGTTTGTTACAGGTTGGAACGATTCCAGGACGACGGGTCAACTGTGAACTAGGATATGAATCAAAATCCATCCAAAAAACCCTAATCTATGAGTCAATGTGCTACTATTATACATTATGTCGACCCAAATTCCGAATTAAAAAATAAATAAAATAGCTGAGTCTTCTCTCTCTGTGTTGGACTTTAGTCTCTTTCATTCCTGCGTTTTTCACTGTGACTCATAATCTGCCATATGTGGAGCATGCAGCAGCTGACACATCAACACCCCAGTCATTACGAATGTTAATCATTGTTAATTTGTGAAAATAACGTTTAATCTTAAAAAAAGAACGTTAATTATTTAGAAATAGCAACAGTGCGTAATAATTGGTTTTCTGGAGTTGTGCATTGACTTGATTTAAACGTTAATCTAGACCATAGAGTACGGAATCTAGGGTTTGAGCAACGATCCAAGACTCACGTCAACTAGACTAGGATTATACTTTTTTGACCTAACCAAAGAAGAAAAACCTTAATATGCATTTTGGCTTGAGTAATACTTTCATTATTCCCACAAAACACAGTCCTCATTCATTTTTAACGTAACATCATTTTACTGTATAAATTGAAACTTTTTATTTTGTTTAAATTTGTTGTAAATTTGTCATTCACAAAATTCGAACATAATAAAACTTCTCACTTATCCACGATAATCATTTAGATGATGATAAAAGAAATAAATGATTTCAAAGATGACATATATTTTGGTAAAATGATGTATCTAAAGGAGGTTTTGTCCGTTTGGCTTTTTGCACGTCTTACAATCCCAAGAGGGTTTTGGGAGTGGGCGAGAAAGAACGCTGGAGTTTGCTGTGTTTGGTCAGCGTACGGTTTTATTTTCCTGTTTTGGACGAACGACCGTTAGCTAAGCCTTGGTTGACGAGAAACACAAAGGAAACCCTAATGGAGGTTTTATTCATTACGATTAAAATATTGCCAATTTGTGTTAATTTCTTTAGTAATAAATTGGTGTAAAGTCTACATATAGTCCAATATTTGAATGGACAGAGTGTTTCATTTTTATCTATTCGGATTCAAAACCTCCTCCTTGTAAAGTCTTCACTCAAAATTTTTGGAGAGTGACAAAAATCTTGAGGAAAAATACAGGACAACCAAACGGCTGCTTTGCTTGGCTTTCCAGTAACATGTCATGTGCTTATATTCTTTTATAATTTGATATATATATACACACACACATATATATTCGTTTTTTCTCTTTGTTTTAATTTTCTATACTGACATAGAAATACTTTTCATTCAAATAAAAGGAACAATATGAGATAAAATAATAAAAAGGCTTGACCTACAAAAATCTGAAAATGCATTTCTACCTGCTGGATAAGGAGAAGAAAGCAATTTAGATGCCCAACAGCATCAAGCTTACTTGATGTGTGCAGCTAACAGGCACCGAATAATTGATAATTCAATGTGGTTTAAACAACGATAATTCGAAGTATTGGGCTCGTTTGGAATGTTTTTAAAATGACTGAAAACGTTTTTGATAAGAGTGTTTTTTGAACTAATCCTTAGTAAAAATGCAAATGAATTTTGAAAAAGCACTTCACATAACTGGTAATCTTGTAGGAAGCACTTCAAGTATAAAAACACTTTCACTAAAAGTAGCTATTTTAAAAGTAGTTCCAAACAAGTTATTATTCTAAATTTTTCACGTTTTTTAATAAATATATTATTATATCCCCCCCCTCAAAAATAAAATTGATAATTCAATGTTAACCCTTCCAATGGAAATGTCAGGTAGCTTTTAGGTCATACCATTAGAGCATCTTCAAGAATCAAGAATTCAGAATCAACTCTATAATTTACAAGGAACAAATGAATGTATCTGTCATGTTATATGCGACTAACATCTAATGAAACATACAACAACAACAACAAAGCCTTTTCCCACTAAGTGGGGTCGGCTAATGAAACATAATTAATAAAATTTCTGTCTATGAAGTTGGAACCTGATAACTAAAGAGAAATCATGATTTCCATGAAGATTGAGAATTATGAAGCTGAAGAACAAGCACAAAAGGAGAGAGAGAGAGAGAGATAAGAGTGAAAAGCTTGTCATGCACGCTTGTATTTTTCTGATCTGCAAAATCTTATCTTTACAAGTAGTTGAGCAACTATATATATAGCTATACACCAGCTTAGTCAATACATCAGCAACTATAAAGGAATGTGAAGCCCCTTAGTCAATACATCAGCAACCAGAGCTTCTGTGGGAATATAATGAACTTTCAAATCTCCTTTTGTACTCTTTCCTTAAGAAAATGAAAATCCATGTCTAAGTGTTTAATCATGGTATGAAAGACCGGATTAGAACACAAAACTAATGTGGAAAGATTATCACAATGCAGCAATGGTGCAGAAGGAAGAAACACATGAAGATCTCTTAAGACCAATCGTATCCAGGCAATATCAGCTGCTGCATTTGCTAAAGCTTTATATTCAGCCTCTATTGAACTGCGAGAAACACTTCCCTGCTTATTTGATTGCCATGAGATAGGATTAGAACCCAGAAAAACGATATATCCAGTTGTAGATCTCCTAGTATTAATATCAGTCACCCAATCAGCATCACTATATGCATATAGTTCAAGATTCTCAGCACCAGAATAAGTAAGTCCCCAAGTTAGTGTACCCTTTAAGTACCTTAGAATTCTCTTCACCAAACAAAAATGAGCTTCAGTAGGAGTTGTCACAAATTGGCATGCATAGTTAACAACATATGCAATATCTGGCCTAGTAAAGGTCAAATATTGCAATGCTCCCACCAAACTCCTATACATAGTTAGATCATCAAGAGGATCTCCTTCATCTTTCAATACTTGAGTATGTGGTTAACTGGGAGTGGAACAAGGTCTGCAATTCACCATTCATGCCTTGTTAAGAAGATCAGTTACATACTTTGACTGATTGAGAAATATATCCCCATTCTCTCTGTAAGTAACTTGAAAACCAAGGAAATAAGTCAACTTTCTCATATCTTTCATGTCAAACACACTAACCAAATCATCAATGATTGTCTGGACTAACTTGAAACAAGAGCCAGTGATGATGATATCATCAACATAAAGTAAGAGAATGACCACATCACTGCCAATGACTTTGACGAATAAACTTGGATCTGACTATGAAGGTTGAAATTCCGAAGTTGGAAGATAGCTAGTAAACTTATTCCATGCTCTTGGAGCCTGCTTCAGTCCATACAAAGATTTGAGAAGTTTACATACATGATGAGGATACCTAGAATCTTGAAAACCTTGGGATTGTTTCATAAAGACATCTTCTTGTAATTCTCCATGTAAAAATGCATTTTTTATGTCCAATTGCCTTAATTCCCATTTGTACATTGCAGCAAGTGACATAACAAGTCTGACAGTTATATGTTTAACTACTGGACTGAAGGTTTCTTCATAGTCTAAGCCTTGTTCTTGACTGTAGCCTTGGGCAATTAGTCTAGCTTTGCATTAGACACTTTTCCTTCTTGGTCCTTTTTTATCTTATAGACTCGTTTACTCCCAATCACATTCCTATTTTCTGGAGGAGGTACTAATTCCCAAGTACCTTGTTTTTGTAATGCAGTAAACTCCTTTGTCATAGCATTTCTCCAAATTTCAGACATAATAGCTTGTTTATAGTGTGAAGGCTCATAGTGTTCATGAATATCAAATACAACAGTAAAACCACTAAAAACAACATCATCAACATGAAACTGAAATTTAATTTGAGTATCAGAAATATGAGCATGATAAGCTACATAATCTTGTCTTTGAATTGCTCCACTTTTTAACCTTGTAACCATATTATGTCCAGAAGAAACAATTGACCTAGTACTTGAAATGACTAGATTATGTAACATAGAATCATTCTCTAAATGCACTGATACATCCCTAGACACATCAAGAGTATGAGAGAGATCTTCAGATGGAAAAGATACCTAAGTTGGAGGGCTTGCATGGATAGGCAATATCTGAGAGCATGTAGAGCTTGATAGTAGAGTAGTAGGTGAGTAGTAGCTTATAAAGGAACATTTTCTGAACTGGTAGATGCATTTGAACTTTGAGAAGACAAGGATGGTACTTCCATACTGTAACTATCCACATTATTACCCTGTAGTTGTTCTTTAGACACGTGTGAAGTTCCAGGTAAAATAATAGGCACTATTGGAGATGACTTTCTCTGAGAAGTGGAATTATGCAGTGAAGAACTAAGATTATTCTCATAAGATACTTTGAAAGGAAAAACACCTTCATCATGTACTACATGCCTAGACAACAATAACCTCTTTGTAACTCTATTATAGCACAAAACACCTTTATAACCAATTGAATATCCCAGGAAAACACATTGATCACTCATTGCTTGCAACTTATTAGCACTATAAGGTCTCAAATAAGGATAAATTGTTGTACCAAAAACCTTAAGGTTTGCTACAGATGGAGATTGACCAAACAATTTGGCATAAGGAGAAGACATCTGCAAATTATGACAGGGCATTCTATTTATAAGGAAGACAACATGACTACAAGCATGAAAACAAAACTGATGAGGTAAAGAAGTAGCACTTAATAAGGTGATAACAGTCTTTATGACATGCTTATTCTTTCGTTCTGCTAACCCATTTTGTTGGTGTATATGGACATGATAGAAAATGTAAAAATGCCATGTGATTGTAGAAACTTTTGAAATAAACCACTCATATATTCTCATCCCCCATTAGACTGTAAGAACTTAATAGTGGTTTTAAATTGATTCACAAAAAGAGCATGAAATTTAAGAAACACTTGATACACATTACATTCATTCACAAGAGGGAAAATCCAAAAAAACCTTGTGCATTCATCAACAAAGATTACATAGTACTTGTAACCTTCAACAGACAAAGTGGGTGAATGCCCCTATACATCAGTATATACTCTTTCAAATGGAATACTTGACTTATTACTATCACATTCCGCCCCGGGCTCTTACCACATCCCAGGCTCGACTTCATCATAGCACGATATTGTCCGCTTTGGACCCCGACGGTTTTGTTTCTGGGAACTCACACGAGAACTTCCTAGTGGGTCACCCATCATGGGATTGCTTTCGCGTAAACTCGCTTAACTTCAGAGTTCCGATGGAACCCGAAGCTAGTGAGTTCCCAAAAGGCCTCGTGCTAGGTAAAAATAGGAATATACATATAAAGCTTACAAGATCCACTTCCCTAGGCGATGTGGGATGTTACAATCCACCCCCTTAGGGGCCCAACGTTCTCGTTTGCACACTTCTGGCCAGGAATTGGCTCTGATACCAAATTGTCACATCCCAGCCCGAGCCCCTACCACACCCCGAGCTCGATTTCACCGTAGCACGATATTGTCCACTTTGGGCCCCGACCATGCCCTTACGATTTTGTTTCTAGGAACTCACACGAGAACTTCCTAATGGGTCACCCATCATGGAATTGCTCTCGCGCAAACTAGCTTAACTTCAAAGTTCTGATGGAACCCGAAGCTAATGAGCTCCCAAAAGACCTCGTGCTAGGTAGAGATGAAAATATACATATAAGGCTTACAAGATCCACTTCCATGGGCGATGTGGGATCTTACAATTACTACTAGAAGAAAATGATAATCTAGACATTTTCCCCTTTATACATGCTTGAACATATCTAAGGATGAACGTTAACACTCACAGAAATTGCAGAATCCTTAAGCATTTTATTTTGAACTTCATTTGTTGGATGGCCAAGCCTATGATGCCATATAGAAGTTTTCACAAGTTACCCCAAAAGTTCTTGAGGTGTAGTATCCAAAAGCTTAGAATACTTGAAGAATTGTTGTTGAGGAATGTAATACAAGCCAGTATTACTACTCATTCCTCTTAGGATGATTTTCTTTGTTGCCTTATCCTGCTTTCAAAAACCAAACTCATCAAGAATAACATAACAATTGTTATCTTTACATAGCTGATACACAGATAGTAGACTAGCTGTCACATCCCGACCCGGGCCCCCACCACAACCCGAGCTCGACTCTGCCGTAGCACGTTATTGTTCGCTTTGGGCCCCGACCACACCCTCATGGTTTTTTTTCTAGGAACTTACACGAGAATTTCCCAGTGGGTCACCCATCTTGGGATTGCTCTCGCGCGAACTCGCTTAACTTCGGAATTCCTACGAAACCCGAAGCCAGTGAGCTCCCAAAAGGTTTCGTGCTAGGTAGAGATAGGAATATACATATAAAGCTTACAAGATCCACTCCCCTGGACAATGTGAGATGTCACAATCCACCTCCCTTAGGGGCCTGGCGTTCTCGTCGGCACACATCTGGCCAGGGATTGGCTCTGATACCAAATTGTCACATCCTGACCCGAGCCCCTACCACAACCCAGGCTCGACTCTACCGTAGCACGATATTGTTCGTTTTGGGCCCCAACCACACCCTCACGGTTTTGTTTCTGGGAACTCACACGAGAACTTCCCAATGGGTCACCCATCCTAGGATTGCTCTCGCACGAACTCACTTAACTTCGGAGTTCCTACAGAACCCGAAGCCAGTGAGCTCTCAAAATGCCTCGTTCTAGGTAAAGATGAGAATATACTTATAAAGCTTACAAGATCCACTCCCCTGGGCGATGTGGGATGTCACACTAGCAGCCAAACTAGGAACATGTAAGACCATTTGCAATGTTAAAAGTTTAGATGAAGTTGGAGTTAAACCCAAACCAGTGTTAACAATAGGAAGCCTTTCACCATTGCCCACTGTTATTCTTTCATTGCTATCAAAAGGAGTAACCAAAGTCAAGTTATCCAGATCAGTAGTCATATGGTGTGTGGCACCAGTGTCCAGCACCCAATTTGGTTATGAAAAAGAAGAAGCAAAGCTAGATTGAGCAATAAGAGCAACAAGAGTAGCAATTTGGTGCAGTGTGACCACGCTTATTGCATATCTGACATTCAAGAATTAATGTAGTTTTGGAACCATTGTTGCCATTCCAGTTCTGCCAAGTAGAACTTCCCTTTGAGCCAGAATTAGAACCTCCATGATTGCTTGAATTTCCAGAGAAAAAGTTTGAACTCCCAGTAAACCTCCCAGAATTGCCATCATTATACCTTGGCCTGTTATTAAACCTTCCATTATTCCCACCATAATTTTGATAGCTTCTCTAACTTGGAAAATTGCCATTGCCTTGTTGATGAAATTGAGGCAAGTCAGCTTGAGAGACACTCCCACCAGTTGATCTGGAGACACAATTCTGAGACGCATTATTAGATTCATTAACAAATCCATATCCACTATTGAAATATTGAGAAGACCCCTGAGAATTAGAAGCAACATTAGATGATTCACCCTGACAGTACATAGCTGACATGGGAAAAGTCAATGTGGATTGTGATTCCTCAGCTGTTCTTTCAGCAGACAATAATTGTGCTCTAAATTCTTTTAAAGAAATTGGAGTCTCTCGAGCAACAATGACAGTACGAATCACGTTGAATTCTGCAGGCAAACCAGCTAAAGCAGCTACAATGAGATCATTGTCTGATACTACTTCCCCAGTTGCAGTGAGTCGATCTTTAAGAGCTTTGAGTTTGAGCATATACTTCTCCACAATATCAGCACCTTTCTTGATAGTGTGCAATTCTGTTTTTAAATGATTGATCCGAGCCCTAGAAACTGTAGCATACCGATCTTAAAGATTTGTCTAGACCTCATGAGTAGTCTTACATCCTACGACATACTCCACAGCTTCATCACCTAGTGTGGCCAGCAACAAACTAACAAGAGCTCTATCTTGTTTTATCCATTCCTTATAGGCTTGTGTAACCTCAGTAGTAATTCCACTATACTCAATAAAGACAAACTTAGGATAACAAACTGAAAAACCATCAAAATGATCAAACAGATCATAACCATCTTGATAGCATTCATAGCCATTATGGTAATTATAGCAACACACCACTTTGGATCAAGCACACACTTCTTCCTTCTGCAGAGCTTCGTGCTCTAATTTTGTCAACAGGCTTCATGCTAAGAAAATTAATTCACCACACACAGACAAAATAACAAATGAATTATAGAAATCAAATAGTTTCGTGCTTAAATTACTCAGATCTTCACAAACCTCAACAATCAATTGAAGGCTTCGTGCCCTAGAAATTCACCAGATCAATCATCGCCTTATACTTCTCAACAAATTCCAATTCGTATACATAATGTACAAACAAATCTTATATATCAGAGAGCTTCGTGCTCAAAATTCTCAGATTCAACAAAAAATTCAACAATCAATTAAAGGCTCAGTGCCCTAGAAATTCACCAGATCAATCTTCAAGCCACAATTCAACTCCAACAATAGAGAACTCCTGAAAAATCCACAAAGATCTATCATAACTACGAAGAATTGGCAGAGAAGCATAAACCTGATTCGCACAACACAACTTCAATCATTCGACAAAAAAAAGAAATCGAAGCGATCCAATCAGATATCGGCTACATTGCACAACGAATTCTTCCACTGCTTAATCAGCAAACCAGGATCCTCATCTCCGATTTACTGAACCAAAGCTCTGGATACCATGATAACTAAAGAGAAATCATGATTTCCAAGAAGATTGAGAATTATGAAGTGAACAAGCACAAAAGGAGAGTAAAGAGAGAAAGAGAAAAGAGTGAAAAGCTTGTAATGCACACTTGTATTTTTTAATCTGCAAAATCTTATCTTTACAAGTAGTTGAGTAAGTATATATATAGTTATACACCAGCTGTCAAAACTTAGTGACATGTGCACTCTAACAAAACTAACTAACACTTAGCCATTCCGTTAACAAACTAACAGAAATGATTTACACTGTTAATAGAACTATACTTCTGACTCACAAAAATTCGATACTTCTGACTCAAAAAAAAATTCATATCTTTGATGTACGTTTAATACCATACTTCTGACTCAGAAAAATTTTCATATCTTTGTTGTTTTCTTGTTAATCGTTAATTACGTATGATCCATTTTCTTACCATGCATGCATGTTTACTTTATGAACCTCATATACTGTTTATATAAAAAAATTTAGCTAGCTAGATGGTTGCCACTTATTAGATTTGGAGGTGAAAGAAGATGACAAGGGTGAAGCATTAAACAAAATTCTCACACTCCTCTTAAAACTCCTTTTTATTTTTTTTATTTTTATAGTTTTTGTTAACGCATGGTCCTTCTTGACCTCGATAGGCCTAAAGGAACACCAGCACAAAAGAAGGTTAAGGCTTGAAGAACTTGGAAAGATGAAGTCGAGCGCTTTAAGAGCCCATGGCTCTAGATGTCCTATCAACAAGTAAGTCAAGTGCTTCCTAATAATGTACTTTCCGACCGATAAGGGGCAAGTTGGTGCACTAACAGCTTTGTGGCACGAGGTCCTAGGAATAGAAGGTGGGCCTACTATAGCATCAACTCTAAGCCATGTGACGGCTAATCGAGTGGATGAATGCCTACAAAGGGACGTAAAGACTAACAGATAGGGCGCTCAGGTATAGGTTTACACCAACCCTAGGGCTAAGCAAGGCACTAGGTCGTATCGTCCCAAAAAAGGACACAAGTGGACCTGCACAAATGTCACCTCCTTGCCACATGTCAGCCAAAGGGCGGAGGGACAGCTAGAATGTCAAATGTATGCATTCGGCACATAAATGCAAAGGAAGTGATAGATTTGAGCTCAGAGACTGATGGCTCAGAAAATGGCCTATATAAGGAGGACAAATATTCCTTAGAGAGGGTCGGACGAGTTAGGTGAGAAATTAGATTGTATTAAGTCGAGTGCTATATGTAGCAAGGTAGTATATCTATTCAAGAGACCCAGTGGATGTAATCTAGTTTTGAGGGGTGAACCACTTAAATCCTGTTGTTCATTTTTTAATTTCAAATCTCGAGCCCACTAAGGACCGACACATGACTATTCTAGTTTTTATTGACCTCGCCAATTTTGAGTGTAAATTGCTTTTAGACTGAATATATCAAAGGAGAACCAATGAGTAGAAGAAGACAATAATCCAAAGGGTAAAAGTATTATCACTACCCGAATGTGCATGTTTTCGGCTTAATAAACTTTATGGCTCGTTTAGCACTATTTTTAAAACAACTAAAAGAAAATCAAAATCGTAAATGTCTCTTGAAAAAACATTGTGACGCATGCATTTGGATTAATTGCTCTGTTTTGCACATTTAATAGTCAAACGAAAAGGCTTCCCATTAACGTTTGTTAAATCATATAACATGTACTATAATTATATCGTATCATTCTGCATTTGAAAAACACAAAGGCCGACGTCACCTTTCAACTCCATACCGAAGAAGTTGGGCCTTTACGTTGTTTGGGTCCTATGGCCTCGCGGCCTCTGCTAAGCTCCTCTTTTCCCTAGGTACCATTCTCTCTTCTCCTTCTCCTCTACCATGCTAATATACCCAGTAGGGGCCGGTAATTGTTATTAAAACTTGGGCCTAACAGGAATATACAACTAAACACCAATCATAACCCAAGAGTAACCAAGAGAAACCCTAAAGCCCAATATTCTGATAAACTTACCAATATAAAAGAAAGAGACCCCAAAACAAAAAAATTTGGGTTTCAAATGAACGCCAAAATTTGGATACAACGGGAGGAATATCTGAAACGAGAGGGATAGAAAGATAGGATATATCCTAATTACAAGGTACAATCTCTCCACAAGACGACTTAAAAAGTATTTGCTTACTAGTATCCTCTTGCTCCTTAGACATTAAGCAGTTTTGGCCACAAGGTCCACTGTGAATAATGAGACCAGATAATAACTTGCTCAAAAGGCTGGAACCCTATAAATGGTTTTCTTTCTTTGATTTCCCACTTTCCTTTAATTAATTTACTCAAAGTTGACCAAGAGTTGCTATATGATGTTCATTGCTAATCAATGGGGCCTCAATGATTACCACTATCTTTTTCTTTGTGTAGGATATGCTCCTCTATTGAAATTTGAAAATATTATGTTTCAAAACAATTTTGTTAGGCTATAATCGTGAGGAGTTTTTTTCAAATTCAAAGAGAATGAGCTCAAAGGTTTTTATTAATTACTAACGATATATTTATACCAATCAGAAGAAGAGGAATTTCAAACAATATATTTACTCTCTATAGGAATAACTCTATCAGTCTCGACATCCGTTGTATTAGAAGTTTGAATATTAAATCCAAACAAAATCATCTCCTTCCTGGAAACTGGTAAATTGGCTACATTAATACGGATGAGGATCTTCTCCGGATCCTCTTTGTGAGGATCCTCTTTAGGTCTTCACATCTTATCTATTCATCGTATATTGTGCAACCAACTTTCATTAGAAACTGTTTGTATTTAATTTCAAATAAAAAAATTAAAATGATTTTTTACTGCACGATATATGATGAATGGATAAGTCATTTGGATTCCTAGAATCCTCACAAAAAGAATCTAAATGGAATCCAAATCCCATTAATACCACCCGATATGCTATAACATCTCTCCGTCCATTGGATTAGAACTCAGTTGGACCCAACTATCGTTGCAGTTATTACTTTCAGGGTTTATGTAGTAAAATTTCTGTTTGCAGTATTTGAATGAAATCGAGAAAATATATGTTGAGTCGTTATGTCTAAGCTTGCTTCCCATTGAAATCGTGCCAGGGATTAGCTGCCTGGGAATTTGTGTAACTGGCTAAATAGTTTGACTATTTGTACATGCATAGTTTTGTAGTTTCCTTATGTTTCCTAATTCTAGTTGCTTTTCAATGCTCATTTCCGCGTTTGACATATAATTGTTGGGATATGATATTCACACACCCTTTTTTACTTCTTCCAATCTTTTTTGGTTTTCGGCCCTCGGATCGGATGAATTGAAGAAGATCAACGGACAGAAATTAACAAGGATGTGTGAGAAGTAAAAATGGATGTGTGGATAACACACCCCATAATTGTTTCATTATATTTACTGTGAGTGCCTCCATCTCCGAGAAGAATAAACATCTAAATATTTAGCCAATTCATATACCGACTGTTGATTTGTTTTCTTTTTTGGTTCTCTCTCTCTCTCTCTCTCTCTCTCTCTCTCTCTCTCTCTCTCTCTCTCTCTATATATATATATATATATATATAGGAATTAAGGGAAGGGATTCTCATTTAAAAAAAGAGTAAACTGTCGGTTTACCCCCTGAACTTTCATCTCACTTTCGATTTCCCCCCTGAACTTTTCTATTGGAAAATTAAGGACTCAAACTAATTTTTTTAGCCAATTTGCCCCCTACTGTTAGTTTTTCATATATTCCATCCATATTTCCGTTAAGTGAGACCATGTGCACAACATGTGAAGGTAGTTAAGTCATTTCACTCTTAACAATGATTAAAAAACTGAAAATAAAAAAAAAAACAAAACTTTCCCTCTATTTTTTGCTGCTAATTCCTATCCTCGATTTTATTTTTCCCTCTCATTCCTATGCATGAGAAATGACATATAGTGTTATTGTCTACCATTTTTATTTTCTCTAACAAATTAATAATTTGACAAATGCTAATGGTGTTATTGTCTCCAAAGCAGTGCATTAATATAAGAAACCCTAGTCTTTTTTATGGACATGTTTCTTATATTAATGTACTGCTTTGAAGACAATAACACCATGAGTATTTGTCAAATTATTAATTTGTTAGAGAAAATAAAAAAGGTAGTATATGCTTCAAGAAAAAGATTAACTTAGCTACTTATGAAGACAATAACACCATATGTCATTTCTCATGCATAGGAATGAGAGGGAAAAATAAAATTGAAGATAGGAATTAGCGGGAAAAAATAGAGGGAAATTTTTTATTATTATTTATTTTCAGTTTTTAATCATTTTTAAGAGTGAAATGACTTAACTATCCTCACATGTTGTGCACATGGTCTCACTTAACGGAAATATGGATGAAATATATGAAAAACTAACGGTAGGGGGCAAATTGGCTAAAAAAATTAGTTTGAGTCCTTAATTTTCCAATAGAAAAGTTCAGGGGGGAAATCGAAAGTGAGGTGAAAGTTCAGGGGGTAAACCGACAGTTTACCCTTAAAAAAAATGAGGATATCCTCTTGACTGTTAGATTTGACTTTAATGAAATCATGTGGTTGAGAGATTTTGTGACCTGTGATTTAATCTCAACCACAAAATTTAATTAAAGTTAAATCTAATGGTTAAGAGGGTGTTCTCATTTTTTTTGAAAAATGGGATCCCTTCCCTTAAAGGGCATGTATATATATATATATATATATATTATGTTGTTATTGTTTTTGTTTATTGGTTGGTATTTAACATCGGAACCACAAACAAAGTGGAAGAAGTCAATGAACGAAGGGCTGCTGGCTCTGGGACTAGACTCACACCTGAAGAAGAAGAAGCCAAACTTTGATATGGTCCTTGTGAATCTTGTGGAAAGGAGAAATACCACGCGACTAAAAACTGCCCTCTGGGTATTGTGAGGATTTAATAGATAGAATGCAGTGGAGACAAATGCATTTGTAATTTCTAAGTTATGTCAGTCTTTTAGAACAAGAAGCCTTCTTATTAAATAAGTGTCGTTGTGTTTGGTGGTTTTTAGTGATGATATATGATCAAGATTCAATGACGATCGGTTTGGTGTTTTTTAATGAAAAGTTTGTGTGAATTAGCATATGATTTATGCTTATATTTGGAAACAATACTGGTTGGTGAATGTTCGTCGGCGTAGTAATCATCTACAATTTTTCAGTAATTTGAGTTTTGAACTTTTGAGTGTGATTCCTTTGTCTTCATTGAGGAGGCATTTTATGGGCATTGAGGGGCCGTTGAATGAGATGAAGACGGATTTGTTTACTAGACTAGTATGACTATTGGACGTGTTTTTGTATGATGTAAAATATGAAGCTTAACGTAGTAGAAATTTTAGCGTATAGATATCCGTACGTGACACCTCTACATATGAATCCCATTGGGCGTCTTATGCAAGAATTTCACCTAATTTAGACCTATGGTAAGGCCTCTGGCGGGTGGAGGACTTACCTATTAACTACATTGAAATAATTGAGAATTGAAGAGAAAATCAAGAAGGAAGATGAAGAAGGATGAACACATAGATTTTAGAGAGAGAAATATGATTTGTATTAATTGAAAAATGAAGAATACATAATTCTATTTTTATAAAAGAAAACCTAACAACTCTAATCAAATACTAACAAACTTACTAAGGCCTCGTTTGGCAGCCCGGACTGTACTGACTATTTCTGTCGGATAGGATAAATAGCCACCGGATAGTACTGACTAAATTAGTCGGGCATTTGGTGCAGTATCGGACTAATGACCGTATTATTTATACTGTGTTTGGTTTTATACCGGATAGGCAAAATCAAACTTAAAATTAAATTAAACTTATAAAAATAAAATTAAAAATCTGAAACCATCCCTTCTTCTTCCCCATTCTCTCCGCCGCACCCCTCAAACGCCCTCCCTCTCTCTCCCTTCTTCTTCCCCGCCTGCCTGCACATCTGGTGAGCAACCATGAGTCATCAGATCCACATCAACCCAAATCAAGATGCAACAAACGAAACAAACTAACGATTTGTTGACAAGGTTACCTCCTGCACTGCAGCATCGCAAGTGGAATGGACTGGCGGCGGTTTGACAGAGAGAAAGAGAGTAGTTTGTTGGCGTTTTGATAAGAGAGGTTTCCCAGACACCATGCCGGCCAAGAGAGTGCATGCTTCTTTGCAAGACCCAGTTGCAGGGGAGGACGACGTCGGCGACGGGGAGGACGACGAAGGCGACGGGGAGGACGACGATGGTGAGAGAAGGTGACGGGGGGGGGGAGGACGACGACGACGCCTAGAGAGAGAGAGAGAGAGAGAGAGAGAGAGAGAGGGCCGAGAGAAGGCGAGAGAGAGAGAGGGCCGACTAATAATCCCGGCCTTTTGGTTGGTTTTATTAGTCCGGTGTATACCGTGCTAAATAAGCACACCGGTTAATTTAATCCGGCGCTTATTTAGTACGAGTGAACGCCAAACACCCGCGTCCGTATAATTAGTCCTATCCGATCCTCTATCCGATCTGCCAAACAGGGCCTAACTGTATTGCTAATTGTATTTCTAACTGTATTGCTGACTTGTACCCTTAATACTTTCCCTTAATCTCAACTGGGGAAACCCAGTTTGAGTTTGGAAGAACATCTACAATAATTGCTATGAAACCAAAAAACAGAACACAGAGTTGAACCATATGCAATCTTGCAATCCCACTTCATCCACCTTTCAAATTCATTCCATGTCTAGAACAATATGGCAAAAAACCTTGCATTCAGCTACCCTTTAATTGCCTTCTTTCAATCTAGTTGTTCGTAGTTAACCTTTCAATATTGTTCTACTCTGCAATCTTGCCCTCCTGGCAATCCTTTTCATATATGGCAGAAAACCTTCAAGTGGGCAAATTAAGAAAGTAACTTGTGTGTGACAGAATCCCTGCAACACTCATCCCTTGCAAAATAGGTCGGTGGTTAAGAGGTCAATTTCATGAACTATGCCGCACACATCCAAAAGTCCAATATTCCTCTACCTTTCGCATGAGCTTCAATCAAAGAACAACCTCTTATAAAGTTGTAACACACTCTCATGCCAGCTATCACAATTTCTTACAGGATTACCCTTCGTGGGATTTACCGTTAACAACATCATTTAACATTGGCTTCGGCCTTCAAAACAGAAAATTAACAAACTATAGCGTGGCATCAGCCTTAACTATAGTACAACGGGATTGCCCTTTGTGGATTTTACCAAAAAACAACTACTCTTAACAATAGCATCAGCCTTCATAATTTCAACAACAAAAAATCAACATCTATGTAGGATTACCCTTCGTGGGATTTACCTACTCACATCACGAAATTACTCTTTGTGGGATTTACTGTTAACAACTTCTTCTACCCTTCGTAGGATTTATCTACTCACATCATGGAATTACCCCTTCGTGGGATTTACTGTTAACAACTTCTTCAAAATTCATCGTATAACCTGACTTATAGTAGATATATGCTAACAATTGAGCTGGTTAGACTCAAAATTATATGCTATGATAAGGAAAGATATTGCACAAACTCCTCTGTAAGCTCCAGAACAATCTTCTCAAATATCACACTTCTCAGTTTGGCACAAACCATAATCCGAATAGTCACAAACTTGTACAAGCCAAAGAGTTGTATAAAAAACCAAACCCAACAAAAGAAACAAAGCATAATTTCAGTGAAGTAGAGAGACGAGAATCCAAAAACCCATCTTCAAAACCATCAAAACCCATCTTTAAGATCACACCTTTCATTCACATTTCACGACAATTCACCTTGTTGAATTCCCAAAAGACTTTCAATTTTAACATTGCTTGATGCCATATCTTCACCAATGAACACAGTTTCAACAAATGCAATTTTTTTTTCCAGAATCGAAAACTAATACACTCTTGGCACTCGGTCTTCTTGAGTGTAAAATACCCAACAATCAATCAAAGAATCAATCTTTCAGTAATGGCAATCAACCTTCATTTTCTTTTCAATCAATTAATGGCAATTGGCCTTCCAATTCTACGAATCAGTAAATGGAAATTGACCTTAATACACAAATTAAAACAATTTTTTTTTCACTGAGACAATCAAACAAACAGTTTAAGTGTAGAATCTTCAGTTCTTGAGCGACAAAGCCCAGAAAACACACCGGAGATCAACAACCATTCAAGATAGCACAACGGAAGTAGCAATGACCAATATTCTTGAATCCAAATCCCCCAAATATCACAAACACTGATCTTGAAGCAAGGTCCTGAGCAGTGTTCTAGCAGGCATCGATTCAAGCTCTCTGGTTGTATACCTCTAAGGCATAATATGAAACCTCACAATCTTCTCGAGCAAAGGGGAAGGATACACTTCAAGCTCCAAGCTTGGCGGAAGAAAGATTGTCACAGGCTTCAAACCTTTATGATCTCCAAGAATCCAATCAAGAACAGAGTTCAACCTGACAGCGAAAGAAACGAATCTTCTCGAGCCCAGCAAACAGATGATCCGGGACCATTCGACCATGTTCTTGGCATCAGGAACATCAGAAACCATGTTGGAATTGGAATCACAGGCCGACGATTGGATAATATCCCAACCCTGATTAACATTACTCTGATCCAAAGTGGAGAACGGAGTAGAGAAATCTCTGATCACAGTCAAGAAAAATCAAACCAAAAGTAAAATAACGATCGCGGAAGCACCCAGAAACTTATCCGAACATCTAATGAAAATTTGAAAAGAACTAAGCTAGAAACATATGAAAAATAATGGGAAGAGGAACCACCAGAATCCATGACGTGAGCCTGGCGGCTCTAATACCATGTTAACTACATTGAAATATTTGAGAATCGAAGAGAAAATCAAGAAGGAAGATGAAGAATGATGAACACAGAGATTTTAGAGAGAAAGTTTACAGAGAGAAATATGATTTGTATTAACTGAAAAATGAAGAATACACAATTCTATTTTTATAAAAGAAAACCTAACAACTCTAACCAAATACTAACAAACTTACTAATTGTATTACTAACTGTATTTCTAACTTGTACCCTTAATATTACTCACCCACACCTTTTGGGATCCCACTGTGACATGCTTGACTAATGTGTGTGAAGTTTTTGGCATGGCGTCACATGATGAATTTGGAACACACAGCGTGATTGGGACAACGAAAACAGAGTCCTTTTTTTACACAATTAGTCTAACCACCCTCATGACTAGTGGGGGTTAGTGAAAAAACCTTATAAATTAAAGCTTTACAAAGAAATGAAGAGCCATCAACTTGCTAGTAGTGTAAGTCACTCCATCTAAAGTGAGCAACGGCGACATTGTCTCCATATAATCGACAAAGACATATTCGACTTCTTAAATTTACTGCTTTAAAATTCAGAACTGTTATTTAATACCATAGTCTAGTGATATTTCTCTTCACTTGTAAGTGAGAGGTCTTATATTCTCTAGCTAAAGGCGAATTTGAACCACATTTAGGGATGGGCAACGGTTATGGCGGGCGGGTAACCGCGGTTATTTACCCATAACCGTTTATGTTCATACCCGCATAACCGTTTACCCGTTGGGTAATTACATAAATGGTTATACCCATAACCGTGTACCCATTTAACCATAACCGTTTACCCATTTAACCATAAGCATAACCATTTACCCGTTTTTTCGCCCGTTTATCCTTTTTTTACCCATTTACCCTTTTTTCGCCCGTCTACATTAAATTTTTTAACAATTTGAAAATTACAAAAGAAAAATTTGTCATAATTTTCATTTTCTGACAATTAAACACCATTATAAGTACATTTTAGCATACATTTCCCTATTTTAATCATTTAAGTCCTCATATAATTCCAATAATTGAAATAATAGTTTACGAACGATATTTTTCTGCTACACCCAAGCAAGTCTTTAATTATAATCCATATGATTAAAAAGCAAAGCTTCTAAAAACAAAAAGTAGTCATTATCTTGAATACTAGAATTCAAAGCTCCAAAATATTCCGAAACTAAACACTTTCGAACACGTTCAATCACAAAGTATCATCGACTCGTTGTCACCAAAAGAGGCCTACAAAAGAAATGTATAATTGAATTAGTATGCAGAAATTGAATGAGTATCACCAATAACTCCAAAGTAAAAAACAAAAATAAAGATTAGTTTTTACCACATTCACATCAGTATCATCACCGAATGAAGAATCTTCAACACAAGTAGAGTTTGAATCTGGTTCAATAGTAAAAATTAAAATTAGGCTAAAATAGTACATTTTTGAACATATACATAATTTATATGAAATTTTACAGTAAGTACCTCGCATCTGACCCCACAACCAGTCTCGAGAACACATGAGTGCTTCCATTGTGCTTGAATGAAGTCGGCTACGGTGTGGACTAATAATCCTACCACCAATACTAAATGAAGACTCTGAAGCTACTGTAGATACAGGAATAGCCAAAATATCTCGAGCTATCTGATGCAAAATAGGATATTTAATCCCATTTGTCTTCCACCACGACAATATATCAAAATCTTGAGTCCTAGGCAAGACTTTCTCCCCCAAATATAGGTCTAAGTCAGATTGTTCATTACCGATGGTAAAATCCATAACAAACTGGTCATAAGATGTTAAAGGATCACCAACTCTGAAATCACATGACTGTGATGGAAAATTAGTTGAAGAAGAAGATTCAGATGACCGAAGCCCAGGTCTATGCTTCAATTCATACTCTTTGACCAACTTAACAGCCAAGTCAAAGACTTTCTCAATTTCCGATGGAGCATTCTCTTTATAAATAAGAGAAAAATAATACTCGATCAATTTCATCTTGAACCTTGGATCCAAAATAGCTGCAATTGCCATAGCACCATGAATTTTATGCCAATACTTTTCAAACTTGATTGACATCTTTGTTGCCATTAACTTAACTTCAACATGGTCAGACTCAAGCCACTTACAGATTGCAATCCTAATATGACACCTATTTGGAAAATAAAGATTTGATGTGGGATACTTTGATCCCATAAATTAACTCAGTCACTTGGTGAAAGATCCAAAAAAATAAGCTTTACAATGGTTACAGACAGCTTTCACCTCCCCACAAAAACTTTTTTCCTCAAAATGCTGCCAGACAACTGAGGTTCTTTTTCTCTTCCTACCAGTGTCATCAAAGCTTGATTCACTTAGGTCCAATTCTTGATCAAGATTAATTGGTTCAATATCATGGTTCTCGCTTTGAGTCTCCATCTTGGAACTAGTTGAAACAGTTGGATACAAGACTTTTTGAAGATCTAAAGATCTTCAAATAATTCGTACGAAAAGAGTTCCTGCTGAAACAAATACAGATAATCAATTCACAAATTATATTACAGGTGGAAATAGTGTACATATAATGAACGAGATGCGAATATCAAAAAGTTGAGGCAAGAGAACGTAAAGGGAATGATTATGCTTGAAAACCGATCCAATTCAAACGCTGTTAGTTAGGGAGTGTCCACACACCATATACTAACTAATGGTCTGAGAGTGTCTCTATACAAGTAGCAAGATTTTCTATTTTTCCCTCTTTGGGGAAATACTCTAGTGTTTTTAGGCTACTTGATAAGACATGAAAAATGCTTATATGTCATGTAAGAGAATGTGGACGGATGCATACAAACATCACCACCACAGAACAATGATGAAATGTTTAAGCGGGAAAAAAAATGAAGATATAGAGTTTAGAATATAAAAGAAAAACAGGAAAGCAATTGAACAAAAGAACACTATACTGTCATAAAACCCAAGGTCAATATACTATTTGGTTATACTTTGTGATAGATGCAAGTTGCAACAGAGGAAAATATATAGTATTCCCGGTTGAGGTGGTTTATGAAAATTTACCACCCAAATGTAGTCACTGTGGTTTGATAGGGCACTTGGCTAATAGTTGCAGACAACTCAAACAGATGTCGAGAGGTCGCTCTCGTAGCCGGACGCGCAAGGGTGGTAACATGGGGGACAACAAAACCGGAGATCACTCTCGCAGTCAACTGCACATGGAATATCGTCCCAAAATAGATACAACAATACCAGTTAATGTTTTTTGTGGGTCACATGCCTCTGAACCTCTTCAACGGGTTGATCAATTGTTGCCTGCAGGTATTGAGGCAGTGGATGATGGTAATGATGAGCCCTTGAACAATGCTCTTGAACCGGTGGTTGATGAGGCCTTAGGGACCATTGCCCAAGCTGTGAATAACTTTGAATTTGAAGAGCATGGTATTCAATCCCCTGGGATTTCTCATATTAGCAATTCTATGACCGGATCGCTGTCTCCAGATGGATCACATCATCAGAATGGTCTTTCTTATGGTCAGCATTTGGGCAACACCAATGTCCCAAATATTCTTGGCCCACATGATCTCTGTGACGACTCTAGCACTCATCCTGGCTTTGATCAGGTCGAGACGGTAGCTCAGAATAGTCAGCACTTGGGCAACACCGATGTCCCAAATAATTTTGGCATGCAGGATCCTCAAGACAACCATAGCATTCCCCCTGGTTTTGAACATGTTGCGACATTAGCTAAGGATGTCATCGATATTGTCAATCACATAGAAGGCTGTGATATGGATGGTTTTACTCCTGTGCTATCTAACAGTCAAAAGAAAAAACAAAAGCAGCTTGCCAATCTTGATCAACCCTGTGATAAACCATATCCGAGTAGGGTCCGCGGATTACCAGCTCGTTATAAATGAAGGTTCTCTTCTGGAATATCCGTGGCATTGGTAACGATGACTCTCGGACGGAGCTCTCTAACATCTGTCGGTTGCATCACCCGGATTTGGTTTGCATTGCGGAGCCCATGGTGACTTTTAATTCTATTTCAGCTGCTTATTGGGATTCTTTAAATTTATCTGCTCTTACTTTTAACTCTAGAGGAACTCTTGCCCCCAACCTTTGGTTACTAACATCTTCGGCTTGTGCAGACCCTTTAGTTTTGTCTATATCTGATCAACAGGTTACGGTTCGCTGTACTTTTGATCATATCCCAAGCCAGTTCACATTTGTTTATGCAAGCACTTCATCTATCAAAAGAAGAGACTTGTGGGCTGACTTTATCTCTCTGCGCCCACAAACACAAGTTCCATGGATGGCTATTGGCGATTTCAACGCTATCCTGGGTGCCCACGAGCAGATGGGAGGAGGCAGACCGTCTCAAGCTTCATGTGCTGAGTTTAGTAACATGTCTGACACTTGTAACTTTACCCACTTGAACACATCTGGGGCAGCCTTTACATGGTCTAATGGCTGGAGGTCTCGTGGTCGCACTGAACGAAGGTTAGATCGCTCATTGTGTGATATAAGTTGGTTTGATTCTTGGCCCCACTCTAACTGCATAGCGTTGCCAAAGGTAGTCTCAGATCATAACCCCCTTATTTTCTCTGGTTCTAGAGTTTTGCGCAATGGTCATCGTCCCTTCCGTTTTCAATCAATGTGGGTTCAACATCCATCTTTTCGAGAAACTGTAACTCATTGCTGGAGCAATACAGTTGTCTATGGTTGTCCTATGTTTATCATTCTGCAAAAATTGAAAGCTCTAAAAACCTGCCTGCGCCAATGGAATTTTTCGGTTTTTGGTGATGTTCATAACAGAGTGGCTAATGCTCGGCATAATCTTTCTATGATTCAACAAAGAATTTCAATTGAGGGTATAAATAATGATCTTTTTGAGGAGGAGATTGTCGCCAAGACTACAGTAATGGAGTCTCTTCAAATGCAAGAGGCATTTTGGAAAGATAGAGCTCGTGTTAAGTGGTTAACTAAAGGGGATAGAAATTCTTCTTTCTTTCATGCTTATGCTCGTATTAAATCATCCAGCTCTCATATCAATTGTATTCTTGATGGAAATAATCTTCTTACCGACCCGCTGGCTATTGAGAACCATATTGTTAATTTCTATCAGACTTTGTTCGGCTCTTCTTTCAACCCTTCAGATATTGATGAGGTTTGTGAGGTCATCCAGCCGATGGTCACAGACTCTGAAAATGATCTCTTATCTGCATTACCTACTGATGAGGAAATTAAGGAGGCAGTTTTCTCATTAAGTGCTTCCAGTGCACCAGGGCCAGATGGTTTTCCAGGTTTTTTCTATCATCACTGTTGGGATATTGTCAGCTTTGATGTTATTCAATTTGTGAAGCAATTCTTTCAATCAAATTGGCTATACCCCAATACCAATAGTAACTTCTTAGTTTTGATACCGAAGGTGGAAGACGCTATTTCCATGACTCATTTTAGACCTATTGCTTTGGCAAACTTTCTCTTTAAGATTATTCCCAAAATTTTGGCAGTTCGCCTTTCTCATGTTGTTCAACGCATTATTTCTCCACATCAAGCTGCTTTCATACCTGGCCGACGTATCACTGATTGTATTGGCCTAGTTTCAGAATGTTTCAATGTGCTTGACAAAAAAACTCGTGGTGGCAATATAGGAGTCAAAGTTGATATAGCTAAGGCTTTTGATACTTTAGATTGGTCATTTCTATTGCGGGTGCTTACTAACTTTGGGTTCTCCACTTGTTTTATAGACTGGGTTTCTACCATCTTACGATCTGCTAAATTGTCTATCCTAATCAATGGTTCCCCGCATGGTTTTTTCTCTTGTTCACGAGGAGTGCGCCAAGGGGATCCTCTCTCTCCGTTACTTTTCTGTCTAGCTGAGGAGGCTTTATCAAGGGGCTTGAGTCGTCTTCAACTTGATGGGCTTACTAAGCCAACTTTTGCTCCAAGAGGTTGTATCTCTCCTTCTCACGTTCTATATGCAGATGACTTATTCATTTTCTGTAGAAGTGATGGTGTCACCCTGCGTAACTTGCAAGGTTTCTTCGATAGATATAGTAGAGCCTCTGGTCAATTTATCAATAAGGCAAAAAGTACTTTCTACTTGGGCTCTACCTCAAGGCATCGCAAAGCTGTGGTTGAGAGTTGCTTGGGTTTCAAAGAAGGCAAAGCACCTTTTGTCTACCTTGGAGTTCCAATCTTCTGTGGCAAGCCTAAAAGGAGTCATCTTCAAGCCTTGGCAGATAAAGCTAAAGCTAAGTTAACTGGTTGGAAGGGGAAACTTTTATCTATGGCAGGAAGAGTTCAACTCACTCAATCAGTTTTTCAAAGTATGCTCTTGCATAGCTTTTCTGTTTATAAGTGGCCTTCTTCCTTGCTAAGGTATCTTTCACGATGTGCTCGCAATTTTATATGGTCTGGTGACGTAACCTCCAAGAAGTTGGTTACCGTTTCTTGGCATCAGATATGTGCTCCGAAGAATGAAGGTGGTTTGGGTTTGCGTGATCTTGGCTCTCTTAACACTACAGCTCTCTTAAAGCTTGGATGGCTTATTATTACTACTGACTCCCCTTGGAGTATTTATATTCGGAAACGTTTCAAGCTACATGGTCGCCTATACTCTTGTAGTTATATGCGATCTTCTATATGGCCTGGTATTAAATCCATTCTTCATATCTTGTTTCAGAATTGTCGTTGGGTGATTGGAAATGGTTCTACTACTTCCCTTTGGGTTGATAAATGGCTGGATAAGCCTATTGTGGACGTCGTTGGTGCAACAGAGATTGCCCCTTCTCTATCTCGTACTAAGGTCTCAAATATTATTCGTATGGGACAATGGGTTATTCCTTCTATCTTTTCTTCTACTTTCCCAGACCTAACTAAAGAGATTTTAGAAATGCCTCTTCCAATTGATGAGGATAAAGACGTTTTAATTTGGGAAGCTTCTTCTTCTGGTGGTTTTTCGTTTTCCGATGGCTATGAAATTGTTCGTCATCGGTTTCCTGTCAAGAGTTGGGCTTCCATTATCTGGCGTCCTTTCATCCCACCTCATTACTCTATTTTAGTTTGGAAGATTCTATTCAACAAGCTCCCAACGGAGGATCAACTTCAGCGCCGAGGCATCCCGCTGGCTCCAATATGCCAACTTTGTCACAAGAATTCTGAATCTATTGACCACTTATTTTCTAGTTGTGACTTTGCACAATGTGCTTGGCGTTGGCTAGCCACCCAATTTGGCACTATTATTCAACCTACGGGCTCCCTCTCTGATCTATGGCTTGATTTTCTGTCAAAGCGGTTTTCTCCACATCTTCGCAATGTCTGGCTAGCTTCAGGGTTTTTCTTACTCATGGCTATTTGGAAGATGCGTAATAAAGTGAAGTTTGAAGGCAAACCTCCCTCCTTCTCACGTCTCTGCCGCTCCACCTTGGCCTGGATTAGGCAGGTTGGAGCTCTCACCCCTGGACATGTACGAGGCATTTTGGACCGGCAACTTTTAGTCTCTCTTGGAATATCGCCTAACCCCTGTAAAGCCCCTTCTATTGTCCCTGTTCTTTGGCACCCCCCTCCTTCTTCTTGGATCAAAGTGAATACTGATGGCCTTGCTAAAGGTAATCCGGGTCCTGCGGCTTGTGGCGGGGTTTTTCGAGATTCTACGGGTTACTTTCTTGGTGGTTTCTCCCTAAGCTTGGGCCATCGTACTTCTTTCTATGCGGAGCTCCATGCTGTCATCCTTGCTGTCGAATTGGCCCACGCGCGAGGCTGGAAAAATTTATGGCTTGAAAGCGACTCTTCGAGTGTAATATCATGTTTTGCTTCTGGATCTTTCTCTCCCCCTTGGTCGCTCCAGACACGCTGGAACAATTGTACTCTCCTTTTGCAGAACATGGTTTTTCGTTGCTCTCATATTTTTCGAGAAGGGAATGTTGTTGCTGACAAATTAGCCAATTTAGGGCTTCTATCATCTTCACTTGTCTGGCATTCCACTCCCCCAATTGAGATCCTCCCTCCTCTGCACTCAAATTTCTTGGGCATGCCAACCTACAGGTTTGTCTCCTTTTCTTGATGTGTCTTCTCCTTTCTTTTCCTAACCTTTTTGGATTCCCTTTTGTTTTGCAGTTTGTTTTGCAGGTTATTACCTTTTAAGGTTTATAGAAGGGTTTGGGCTTATGTCCGCCTAGTCTTTTCCTTGTATTTTCTTTTCCAAGAGGGGTACGGTCTATGTCCCCCCCTCTTTTTCTGGCATTTCCTTTCTCAAAAGGGGTAAGGTGCATGTCCCCCCCTTTTCTTTTGTATTTCTTTTCTCTTGTTGTATGAAGGGTTAGGTTTATGTCCCCCCTTGTCTAGGTGTAACTTCTTTTTTCTTATCAATAAAATTCCCTCGTACCGCCGAGGTTCTCCAAAAAAAAAAAAAAAAAAAAAAAAAAAAAAAAAATAGTATTTTCTGGTACATAAGGGTGACGGGAGTAAGGGAAAAATGAAAGATAATGTATGAAAACAAAAGCAGCTCAAAATCGTTTCTAGTTCCCATTTTATGTGCGCTCTCTACACATTTCTTCCAACTGCTTCTCATCACCCTTTTTTTTCCCTTCTTCACTCCCCCTTTCTCCCGTATATTTCCCCTCTCTTTCTAACAAGGAAATACGTATCAAAACTAGAAACGAAAAAGGTTACCAAACGGTTTTCCTATATTAACTTGAGGGTACACGGACTAACGGTCACATAGCAACCATCAGGTGAATCAAGTCGAATCAACAAGGTTTGGAACTAGATGAGAGTACAGCTAAACTAAAAATCAACCAACATTTTTAATAAAATCAAGAACAATGCAAATTTTTAATAAAATCAAGAACAATGCCTAATCAAGACTAGATTTCACAAACCCTAATTTAAATTTCACAAACCCTAAATCTCAAACCCTAAATTTATTCCAAAATTTACCTGATGTGGGTGTGGCCGGATTCTGAGGTGAGGAGGTTGTCTGAGGTGAGGTCGAGGAGGGTGGTGAGGTTGTCTGAGCGAGATCGCCGAGGTGTGGTCGAGTCGAAGTCGAGAGGCGGAGAGAGAGAGCGACGGAAAGAGAGAGTGACGAAGTCGAGAAAGAGATCAGAGGGTCTGTGTGATGTGGGTGTGGCCTGATTTTGAGGTGAGGAGGTTGTCTAAGGTGAGGTCGAGGAGGGTGGTGAGGTTGTCTGAGCGAGGTCGCCGAGGTGTGGTCGAGTCGAAGTCGAGAGGCGGAGAGAAAATGACAGAGAGAGAAAGGGACGGAGAGAGAGTGACGGAGTTGTAACTTACAAGTTGTAAGTTCTCTGAGGGTTTTTAATTTTTTTTTAATTTTACATATATTAAATTAAATAGGTAAATGGATACCCGTTATAACCGCGAATATTACCCATAACCAATTGATACCCGTTATAACCGTGGATAATACCTATAACCGCTCATTTAAATTTCATGGATAAACGGTTATACCCATAACCTTCTATTTGTCTAAACAGTTACCCATAACCATAACCGTCAACTTTAAATGGACGGGTAACCGTGGTTACCCATACCCATGGGTATTTTGCCCATCCTTAACCACATTATTGCAAGCTCATTAGAGTAGATAATATCATTTGTTCAAAAAAAAAAAAATATCAGATGGAACTTCTGAGTGTTGATTGAGTTACGTCTTCACCTATTCAATTTAGTCTGGAATGGAACTTCTTGAGCTGTTATACCCTGCAGCTTCATAGCTCTTTAATTTCCATACAGAAAACAAGCTTCTTCTCGTGGAATACCTTAACTTTATAGGTCAAACCATCGCATTTTGTTAGGCTAGTTAGATAACACTTCCTAAATGCTTTCTAACTTTTAATTGTAATTTTAATCTTGAGATTAAGGTTATGAAACAATACAGCATTGGATGAATGCGGCCCTGCCATTGTGACATTCATCTGTATTCTATGTCCGGGCAGATAGAAAATTGCACACAGCTGTATTCAGTGCAATACTTGCAGGAGCCCTAGCTAAAACCTAACACTGTTTCATATAATGCACTATTAGGTGCATATGCTTCACATGGGATGAGCAAAGAGGCGTATCAGTTTTTAATGAGATTAAGAAAAGTAGTTTCCGGCCTGATGTTTTGTCTTATACATCCCTGCTCAATGCTTTTGGAAGATCACGGCAACCTCAAATGGCCGGGGACGTTTTTGACATGATGAAGAAAAACAACTTGAAGCCAAATCTGTGAGCTATAACGCGCTGATTAATGCTTATGGAATGGTTTATTAGATGAAGCTGTACAAGTCTTGCGTGAGATGGAATTCATCCAAACATTGTATCAATATGCACACTTTTAGCAGCTAATTGACTGATACAACATTACCTTACATAAGAAGGAACTGTACATTTCAAAAATTGCCCAAACAATAATGTTTGTTGAATAACTTTTCTTAGCGTCATATGTCCATATTCTGTAGTTCCATGTTCTATACTTGCAAGTTTTTCGCTTCATTTGTGTTCCCAGTAATTAAATTTGCTTCAGTGGAATTAAATATAGTTTCTATGTTTTTGCCTTAAGTTCTTTTTTTTGTATTAGTTTTTGTTTTGGGCGACTTCTTTTATGTTAGTTAAGAAACTGAAAATTGAACTTGGAATGAAGATTACAAGACTGGAGAACAACAATGGAATTGATTAAGTTGATTGAGCCCTCACTAGTTTCAACTGGTGTTGTGAATCAACCTCTGCATATTCTCGGAAGAAGTGGAAAAATTGAGACTATGATGAAGGTACCTAGAATTTCTCTAGTATTTGATAGTTTTTATTTTTTTATTTTTTATTTGACAGGAACGATAGCGTAATATTTCATTAATCAACACAAACATTACAAGGATGTCATTCAATACAAAATTCTAGTGACCAATAAATTGATCTGGAATGAATTTGCATAAACATACATATAATAAACCAGTAATAGACAACCATAAGTGCAAACATTCAATCGCCAAGTGCACAAAAACTACCTATACAAATCTGTCGAAATAAACGATAGCTGCAACATAGAGATACAGGTAGCCACAATGGTCATCGCTGAATTATGAGGCCACAAAAAGTCATCGCATTAGAACGAGGCCACATCAAGTCATCACTAAGAGACGAGACTAACAACACACAATGCACATAGGCGAAACCAAATTAGCCAAAACAACAGCGCCACCACAATGCACAAAAGGTGAGTGAAACACAACTAAACAACACCGAGAAAGGATCCGTTGTGCAACTCATTAGAGCAACTCCACCCATGGAGCCTTTCCCCCTGGCAATCCACTATTGAATCCACCCTTTTGAACAGTAACTGCCTTTAATGAATAGTAACTGCCATTAATGAACAGTAATTGCCATTTGCATCTCCACCCTTGGAGCCCTCCCCCCTGGCAATAGGCAATAAAATATTAGTTTTTTTTGTTTGTTTAAATAATACAAAATAAAATTATTTGTAATTTCGGATAAGATTTTTTAAATCGTTCTCGTTGCGCCACATGTCATTTTATAAAAAAACAATTATTTAGCGATGGATTTCGATAAGATTTTTATCCAATGTCATCGAGCCACGTGTCGTTATCTTTTGAGAATCTTTGACGATAGATTTTGATCAGATTTTAACTCATTCAAAATTGCGCCACGTGTCATTATCCGAAAATATAATTATTGGAGATCGATTTCGATAAGATTTTTATCCAATACGATCGTGGCACGTGTCATTATCTTTTCAGAATCTTTGAGGATAGATTTCGATCAGATTTTTAACGAATGACGGCATGCCACGTGGCCTTATCTACAATCCAATCCTTTCTGAATCGTCCATATAATCCACCATCCATCCTCACAAATCTCACACCAATTTTCTCAACATCTCTATCTCATTATTCATAGTTTCTGCTTCTTCTTCACCATCCATCATTACAATGTCTTCTTCTTCATCAAGGATGATGTGGGAAATCGATCAACAAGAGGAAGAATTGTTTAACCAATCTGAAGGAATGGCTAAGTATTTTCCAACGACTGGATATCGATTCTTTGGTTCTTTTCCCACTCATTTGCTCAACAAATTTGGTATGAATTAAACTCCACATTTCTCGCAATTGCATCTCATTACCCGTAACGGAATTATGAGTAACTTCAACCCAGCTAGTGCACAACGCAACATCTTCAAGAAGCGACCAATTCGAACCTGCATCAGTAGCCATTTTGTGGAAAAAAATTGGATTGAAACTTTGAGAGAAAGATAGGAATTTGATTGAAAGTAGTTGAGAAAATATGAAATTGTGGTGTAAGGTAGATGGAGAAGAAGTGGTATTTATAGAAAAGTAAAAACAAATTTTTACAAATTTTTTTCAGATTTTTTACAATTTTTTCGGATTTTTTACAATTTTTTTTTAAATTTTTATTCAAATAATTAATCTCTGCCGTTGGATTTAAAAATTTTGAATTCCAACACTCCAGATTGTGCCACGTGTCACAACGGTAACTTTTCTTAATTTTAAAACTATTTTTTCTTTTTTTTTTAAATTTCTAAAGCAAATTAATATCAACCGTTGATCTCAGATTGAACGGTTGATATAAAATCAGCTTTTTTTTTTTTTACCGTTGTAAATCGGACGGTTCTTATTAAAGATCCGTTGGGATCTAACGGACCGTGGGAAGCCACGTGGCTTCCCAACGGTAACTGGCGCGCGGGCCATCCCCCTGAAATCCTGTCGGGCGACGCGCCCCCACTCGCGAGTGAGGGGCACGCGCCTGACGCAAAAAAAAAAAAAAAAAAAAGGCCGGACCCAGCCCTTGCGTCAGCCTGACGTCACAAGGCTCGGGGGCCAGGCCTGTCAATTTTCCACGGGCCTCCCACTCGGGCTCCCACCCTCACTCGGGCCCTTCCCCACTGGAGCTGCTCCCACCGGCCCTCGAGCCCTTTCTCCTCGCCTGTCGCCTGAGCAACCAGCAACGCTGGCGTTGCTCTTACAGTGGGGGGTGAGGCACTCAAGCCTAGGCCACCTACAAGTTTCAGACCGAGGCGCACGAGCCGAGCCCAGATTGAGGCGCACAAATTGAGCTGTATCGAGACGTACAAGTCGAGCCGCACAAGCCAAGATGCCAGATCTGAGAGCACAAGTTTGTGCATCCATCGAACCCATAGAGGAAGGTGACGCCACCATGGAAACAAGTTGACAAAGGGGGATCCAACCCACCTGCAACCCAAATCTAAACCCCACACCAAGAGAACGAGCACCAAATCAAAGAAATCTTGTAAGGGCATGGCCAGGGTTAGGGTATAGGGCATAGATCCATGGAAATCTGCACCCAAAATGGTGGGAGAGAAGCAAGGGAGGGGAGAGGAGGTAGGTAAAGGCCGGGAAGGAGTGTTCGGCGTGAGGTGGTGGGAAGAATCGAGTATGGCGAGGTGTGGAGGATGGCTGGGATGGGGAAGAGGAAGGGGGGAAGAGCTAGGAAAAGAAAGGAAGAGGCTACCACCGGCCCCCAGCCATAGCAAGAGGTCGGCGACGGTGGGGTAGACGGCTAGGGTTTGTCTGAGAGAGAGAGAGAGTTTTTGGGTGAAAGTTTGAACAGATGGAGACTAGTATTTGATAGCTAAATGTTACAAAGCACACAACATTTATGCAAGCAGCGTTTTGCTTTCATTTTGAACTCTCTCTCCCTCCCCCCTCCCCCCTCCCACCATACAGTTATTCTACAAGATAGTGGCATCCAGTTGTGATATCAATTTTGATACATTCAATTTTGTTGAAGAATCTCGTCTGCCGGAAATTGAAGAAAATATTTTGAGGTAATCTACAAGTCAAACTACCATTTCTTCATTTGTTTTATCTTCGTGAAATCATTCACATCACTTACTAAATTATTAGATAACTGAAAACGGGTTATGAACTTCTGCACAACTTTTGAAAAGAAAATCTGGGCACCAAGATTCTACAAGCAAGCCCTGCGATACACATTCCGCCTCTTCGCTGATAAGTAGAACCAAGGTAGAGAACCACAGGCTGCTGGAGTCAACAATGGCTGGTACATACGCAGTTCCCGATTACCGTTTGTAACATATTTGATAGGCCAAAATGCAATGTAGGAGACGATGTCCAAGTTTTATGCAGCTTGTCCGAGATGAGAATGGTAGGATTGATAGTGATTATTGAAAATGGGCAAAAAGATGAAATTTACAAGGCATGTGAGTAATATGTCCTAGTAGTGGGTCATGTGAATTTTGTCATCCATTCATATTACAACAGGTTCCATCAAGAAAATAAAAAAAATTGAATCAACTGGTTCCATGTGAGAAACCCTAAAGCCCAATATTCTGATAAACTCACCAGTAAAAAAGAAAGAGGGACCTCAAAACTTTTGGTTTCACATGAATTCCAAAATCTTGGATATAACTGGAGGTTTATTTAAAACGAGAAAGATATCCTAATTAATTACATGATACAATCCTTCCACAAAACTACGTACTTAAAAGTATTTGCTCATTAGTATCCTCTTGCTCCTCACACTAAATTAAATCAAATTTAAAATGAATAAACCTGGACAACACGTGATTAAAAGGAAAATAATCTATGCACATACGAGCGCTTGTAAAAAGGCTAGTATGTCGAGGCAACCACTGGCAAAATCTCATGTTGAGGCGGCCGTCTATATAAAATCTTAACAATTTCGTCTTCAACTTTTGGCCATATGGGAGTGTGGAAGAGCAGTACTCTACACTTATTACAGACACCTGCCCGTACACATGGTGGTCCAATAGAATTCATGAAGCACATTCCTTTGGGTGACCTAATCACTACAGCTTATGCAGCTTGGCCACAAGGTCCACTGTGAATTATGAGACCAGTTATAACTTGCTCAAAAGGCTAAACCCTATAAATGTTTTTCTTTCTTGGATTTCCTACTTTCCTTTAATTAATTTACTCAAAGTTGACCAAGACTCGCTATTTGGTGTTCATTGCTAATCAATGGGGCCTCAATGATTACCACTATCTTTTTCTGTGTGGGTTTGTATAAGCTCCTCCATTGAAATTCTAAAATATTATGTTTTAAGACAATTTCGTTAGGTTATTATTGGGTGAGGAATTTTCAAATCTAAAGAGATTGAGGTTAAGTTTTATTTTTTTAATTAGAAATAATATATTTATACTAGACGATACAAGAGGAATATTCAAATTCTAAAAAAATTGACGTCAATTTAGTAAAGAATGGATTACAAAGTATTAGATATGAGAGATTAGAAATTAATCATAAGAGCATTAATTATAACGGCATGTGTCAGTAACTTGTAAATCCCTGAAATCACACTCATATTGTGCATTTCTAATTTCTCATGCTCACATTTTATAATTCGTCTCTAACTAATTTAACATTAATCCCTTAAAACCTAAATAAAATTCTATCACCCAAACATCGCCTTAGAGTTTCTACCCACCTCAAAACCACCATTTGAACTTTTTGATGACATTTATCAATATATAGGAGATGTTACCCATGAATGATGCAATAATTCAAGGAGTATGATTTTCTCCTCTCCTATTCTCATTCCCTTCTCTCACCTATTGCTTTTTGTCTTTTTGTCTTTATAAAAAAAATCAATATAAGATGTTGATATGATTAAACCGTAACCGTTCAAATAAGAAGAAAATGAAGATGAGAGAGATTAGGAGGGGAGATAATCCTTCTCCATATTTCAAAGCTTTATGCCCGAAAGCGCGATGGACGTTGAATGACACGTATGCTTGATCTCATGATAATCAAGATCGAGTTTATCTTTAACCCCACGCCGACATCGAGAAAGGAATTAGTATATTTTCTTCAGATGATGTTAATCTAACACCTTTAATAAAGGTAACATAAATCCATACCAAGATGGACTGCTTTTCTTTTGTTTACTTTCCACCATTTTGGTGGAGTGCACACACTGCGAGAACATGTGTAAAATGGCTCGTTTACATAATCGTGATCAAAATAGGAAGATTCTATAGATGAGGAATTAAATTGAGGATAAGCTGAAATGATGAGGAGTCAGAATCAGATTTCAGTTGAAACTGTTTACTTAAATATTTTGAAATCAGAATAAGAACGAACTTGAGTTCACATAAGTTGTTTACTAATTCACTTGAATCAGAATATAAGTGACTATGATACTAAAATACCTTATTATTTTTTGGAACAAAATAAAACCTTAATAAAATAATTACCTTATAAACATTAGTTATTCGTGCCAATTAGTACTACGGTCTAGTGGTATTCCTCTTTACTTGTAAGCGAGATATTTTAGGTTCGATTCTCGCCAAAGGCGAATTTGAACCATATTATTGTTAGCCCGTTGTAAGGCTAAGATCACCCATTTCCCTTAGTGTAAATAATATCGTTTATTAAAAAAAACATTAATTATTTGTAATTTTTTAATTCATATGTTTATTAAAGAAACATGAAATTAAAAAAAAAAATCAACCCAGCAAAAGATCCTTTGCTAGTGCTACTTAGGCCATCTCTAACCGAGGGTTGGCCAGAGGGCTCGTTTTAGCCCTCTGGCCCTCCAAGATTCTCCAAGATATTAATATTTTAATGAACAGTACATGGCCATATTTGCCTCCATCTCCAACCGAGGGCCAGAGGGCCAGAGGGCTCGTTTTAGCCCTATCACAAAAAACCGTCTCCAATCGAGGGCCAAAGGGCCATAGGGCCAAACATAATTTATTATTTAAAAACTACAACTAAAATGTTGTTTAAGTTTCATGTTGTATAATTTTTATGTTGCTTAATGTTATTTAATGTTGTTTCATATTGTTTAATGTTGTTTCATGTTACTTAATTTAATTTAATGTTGTATAATGGCTTAGGAAGTTATAGGAAAAAAATAGAATTTAAAAAAAATATGAAACAAATTTTGTGAAATAGAAGTTATAGGAAAAAAATGGAATTTAAAAAACAATATGAAGTAAATTTTGTGAAATAGAAGTTATAGGAAAAAAATGGAATTTAAAAAAAAATATATGAAATAAATTTTGTGAAATAGAAGTTATAGGAAAAAAAAAATATGAAACAAATTTTGTGAAATAGAAGTTATAGGAAAAAAATGGAATTTAAAAAACAATATGAAATAAATTTTGTGAAATAGAAGTTATAGGAAAAAAAAATATGAAACAAATTTTGTGAAATAAAAGTTATAGGAAAAAAATGGAATTTAAAAAAAATATGAAACAAATTTTGTGAAATAGAAGTTATAGGAAAAAATAGAAGTTATATGAAAAATTTTGTAAATAAAAAAAAATAATAATAATGTAAAAAAATTAAAAATTAAATCAAATGCAACGGCTAGTAGCCGTTTCATTTGAATTTTTTTTAAAACAATCCTGTCGGTTATAACCGACAGGAATACACCATTATTTAGTATATTAAATAATAGTATGTATTCCTGTCGGTTATAACCGACAGGAATAACAAAACTATAAAAAAAAAAATAGCTAGCCCGGGGCTGGCTAGCTGGCCGAAAGCAGCCAGCCCTCCAGCCCTCTCTGATCCCGTGGGGCCCTCCCAGATTCCAGAGCCCTCTGGCCTAGCCCTCGGTTGGAGACGGTTTTAGGGCTATTTTCGGCCCTCTGATCCTCTGGACCCTTCGGTTAAAGATGGCCTTAGTACTACATTCTAGTGGTCTTCCTCTTCACTTGTAAGTGAGAGGTTTTAGGTTTGATTGTCGCCAAAGGTGAATTTGAACCACATTATTGTTAGTCTATTATGAGTCCAAGCTCACCCCCTCCCTATTAGTGTAGATAATATCGTTTGTTCAAAAAAAAAAAAAAAAAAAAAACCTTCGCTAGCAGTGGATAGTGGTAGCCATCAAAAGTGAAATTATAGTAAAGACCTAAAGACATAATAGGTAAGAAAAATTGGTTCCAATTCCTCCATACTCCCGGAATTGGATAACCACCTCCAATCAAGGAGTCAAATTCATTCAAAATGAGAAATTGAATTCTTTAATCGACATTTAATTCTGCAATTTGATTTCGGTGATGGGTTTGTAAACACGCCATTAGAGTTTGTGGGAAACAGAATATGGTACACGTACAAACATACTAGTGGAAATATCTCGAGGGCGCATGAACAAAGTTTACTTCAACTACTCAAACTTCAACTTAAAATCTTCCTCATGTTCTAAATAATATTTACTCAAAAAGTAAAAAAGTAGGAGTAATTTTTTTATTATTATTATTTTCGGGAAGGAAAGAATTCGAAACTATTTCTTAAATTAGAAGAGGAGAGAGTTCAAACTATGATCCTTAAGTGAAAACCCAACACTTCACAGAATCTCACAACCTCAACAAAAAATAGCAATAGTTTGGTACATTAATCGCTCATCTAGGGGTTTGAGCGCGCCAATATGCATGTGTGCGTGTGTGTGTGTATATATATATTGACTACTAATGCCCTGCTTTCGAGACGTCAGGTAGACTGAATACCAAACAATGAAAAAGTAGACCGAGGTATGTTCAAAGATCAGAGCAATGATAATGCGCCTACGAGGCAAAAAGAGTTTATAGTAAACAAAGAGATTAACATTTGATCCATGTCTAAAAAAGAAAGCTACAACTCTTAGAACGGCATGACGATAAAGATGCGTAAGTATCCCCATTGGGAGTAACACAAATCTACATAAACTATAAAGAATGATAAAGGAATGGAGAAGGCAGCCAAACTTTGCAAGTACGTACATGCTTTGTAGTCTTGATTGTCAAGGAATGGAGAAAGTACCATTGTGATTTTTCCAATATCTTCGTGGAGAGAGTGTTAAGCTTCTATCCATACGTTTCGAGTTCGAAACTTCTCCCTCTTCCAAACTATTGTAATAGTTTCGAATCATCTTCATTCCCTTAATAACAATAACATAAAAAAAGTTCATAATCCTTGATCAATTGCAAAGCCTTGGCACTATTAATATGCGCTCCAGTTCCTCGCTTCGAGTAGTCAATTATTGTTTCATTTAGCTTTGCAGATGCTCAGCTTAGTAAAACATTGGAGAAAGGAAAGTCAATTTTATGATCTCTTCTAACATTAAAATACACACACACACACACACACATATATTAAGAGCTAGCTAGTAAACACGTATTAAAAACTCTAAACAATGTTTAGGAGATTAAATTTTTTGCTTCTATTTTGTGTGCGGCTTTTTTGTAGCTTTTATTATTGATTGATACGTGTTATGTTTATAACAACAAAGTTAATGAAAGTTCAATTTATTTATACGTGTCAATCAATAATAGACAGATAAAGACTAAATATTGCACACAAAATATGTGTAGAAAATTTAAGTATAGTCGATAAAGACACGTCACAAACAATTCCTAATCTGTTTTTAGGGTAATTCTCAGTTTACTACCTTCAAGTTTCATGATTTTTAACATTTAGTACATTAAGTTTTTTTTGTCCCAGAGTCATACCTAAAATGTTAATTTGGGACAATTTCATACATCCGTTAGTCTGACTGTTAAGCCTCCCGTTAACTGATGACGTGGTGCCATGTGGACAATGATTGTGCTCCACATGTCATTAAGGGTCCACATGGAAATTAAAAATTCAAAAAAAAAAAAAACTCACCCGTCTCCCCCCAACCCCCTCCCTCCCTTCTTTCCTCGGCAACCCGTACCCTATCTTCTCTCCTTTGCAACCCTCACCCATCCTCCCTCCTTATCTCCTCTGCAACCTGCACCACCCTCCCTTATCTCCTCTGATCACAATTTGCATTTGAAAAAACTAATGAAACTGAAGAATTCACAAACCAATTTAACGATTTCATAATTCAAAATCGTCAATTTCAATGAAATTCGTATGAACAAAAAACTTCAAAAATATAAACTTTGATCTTGAACCGATCCCAATCAACTTTGCTCATCGAAAACACCAATGATCCCAATTTTCTCAATGTTTTAAGATAATAGAATATAGAAGCAAGGAAGAATCTGATCAAAATTTCAATCGGATCGAATTGAATCGATTTTGATTGACATAATCAATAATGGAAGGAAAATATGTACTTTTTCCTCACATTTTCTTTCACGAGAATTGGGAGCGCACTGAGCATAAACAAGGAGATCTCGGGTCTGCCAAATTATGTCGGCGGGGGTTTTGGGCTTGGACTTGAACAACCCCTTCATCTTGTTGTTGTTGGCACTTTGGCTGCGACGAGGCAGTTTATCCTGCTGATGGTGGTTTTGCTGTTGATGTCGCTGCGGCGATTACGGTGGTGGCTAAATAAGCTGAGGTAGGCTATGGATTAGAGGAGATGAAGGAGGGTGGTGCGGGTTGCAGATGAGAGAATGGAGGGAGGATGGGTGGGGGTTGTAGAGGGGAGAAGGGAGGGTACAGGTTGCAGAGGGAAGAAGGAAGGGAAGGGGTTGAGGGGAGGTAGAAGATGGGTGGTTTTTTTTTTTTTTTTTTTTTTTTGAATTTTTAATTTTTATGTGGACCTTGATAACACGTGGCACACAATCATTATCCACATAGACACCACGTCATCAGTTAACGGAGGACTTAACACCCAGACTAACAGATGTATGAGACTGTCCCAAAATTAACATTTTAGGTATGACTCTGGGACGAAAAAAAATTTATGTATCAAATGTTGAAAATCACGAAATTTAAGGATAGTAAACTGGGATTTACCCCTGTTTTTAACTCCTAAATCTAGGTAGTCCTATATACAAAAGAAAATCATTGGTCAAATGAGATGAGAAGACATTAATGATATCCTTGCTAAAATGAAGACATTTACATTTTATTCAACAAGTGAAAACTGTGCGCAAAAGTACCTTTGTATTAGTTGGGTCTTGAGCATTAATTTTTTTTTTTGGTAAACCTTGAGCATTAATAATTTAATACAGACGTCGATTGTGAATTTCAAGCCAGCCAGCAAACAAGAAAGAAAAGCTGGTATGCATGATGATGTAGATTCTTTACGTCAAAGAAAGCCTTGAGAGTAAAAAGCATGCTTATGATAATTGGATTAGTACTAATTATGCTTGCACATAAACAGGAGATTATCATCGCCTTTTATTTTATTTTTATGGTCAATATTCAATAATATGCAAAAGCTAAAAACATATTTGTCAAGTCACACTCATCCTGCCCATTACATGCGTTGCACATGAATCTTTGACAAAACCAAGGGGAGGGTGGATATCTTAGGGAAGCGAGATGTTCCTCATCATTTACCAACTACAATTGTGATTTTCAAGCTTTTAACCTCTTGATTTGAACTAATTGCTCCTCTGATCTCCACCATTACTCAACTTTTTTATCTGTATATGGTATTTGGTTATTTGTATATAACTTTAACTTTATCATTATTATAAATAAAAATTTATTAACACGTAAAAAAATACACCACGTAACTCATGTTTCTGATATTTCCAAAAAGAATTATAATCTTATGTAATAAAAATAAACGGTTATTTTCTAATTTATCATGCAATTTACGTTGTACACTATCATGTGATAAGTGAAAAGGAAAGAGTAGATTCGATCCTAGGATAGAGAAGTATTTTTAATTTTTTACACATTGACTAGCTAGTTGTAGCCAATGTTTGAAATATCCTGAATATGCTTAATATTTTCACAGAAATATTCAAAAATTCAGGGAACGATATGGAAAGAGGGGGTGAAGTCTAAACTTGACCCCATATCCGCAATATTTCCATAAATCAGTCATTTTCCTCAATATTTTCAGGAAATATCCAGTGTTTGTAGACAATTTGCAAAAAGTTTGCAAGAAATATCCATGAGCCTATATATTCTTTATTTTCTAAATTCTTATGTTTTTATCACAAATGACTCACCCCATCAAGATGGTCATTGAAATTGAAAATCAATCAATGTAGTCCTTGAAAATGGGTGTCGCAAATCAATGTGGTCATTCTGTTATAATTCCGTCAAAATTTCTGTTATGTGCTGACGTAGCACATAATTGGTCCCACAAGTCTAATTAAATGTTACTATATGAATTAAAATGTTTAAATAATAGTTTTTTTAAGTTGTTCATCTTCTTCTTCACCTCCCACCGGAGCAACCACCCCAGTCCCCACCCCGTCGCACATGTAATTGCAACCAAACAGATGGCCCATCACATCCAGAAACACGCAGAGGCCACCTAAATTTGGTAAAATAACCTCTCTAGGTGATGAAAAGAAATCCAAGTCCAAAAAAATCTGCAGAACATATTTATAACATGGTATCATTCTAATCCACATACTTAACCACTAAATAGTTACCTCTAATTATTCTCCCTATGCCTGCTAATTCACCTTGAAGACCAATTTCTCCTTCTCTTCTCCTCATTCACAAAATCCAGATTTCTTTTCAAATTCAATTTGAAATTTGCAATCGAATTCACTAAAAACATGGATGAAACTCCCAATCCAACAAGACTGCCACCGCCATCCAAAAAGCCGCCCATTCTGCTGTATGTGAAGGCGCTGTCGAGCTTGCTTGGAGGCAATGGAGGCTGTGTGTCTTCAACCCATCAGCGTCATCAAGACCCGGTTCCAGTTCGACCAGAGCAGCACCTACAAGGGAATTGTCCACTGCGGTTTCATGTGCGACGAGGTGGGATGGGTTGTTGAGGTTGCTCGAGTGGGAGGGGAAAAAGAAGATGAACATTTCATCTTCTTCTTTTTTTTTTTTTTTTTTTTTTTTAAGTTTCTAATTATATAAAACTAAAAATTGTTTTTTATTCTTTAAACATTTTTAATCCACATGGTAATATTTAATTAGACTTGTGGGACCTATTTATATGTCACGTCAGCACATAACATAAATATTGACGGAATTCTAACAGAAGGACCACATTAATTTGTGAGGGACTACATGGATTGATTTTCAATTTCATGAACTATGTTGATGGAGTAGGTCAATTCTAGGGACCATTTGTGATAAAAACCTTCTTTCTTTATGGTATTAGTTTACTTCAATAAAATTTATACTGCTTTCATGACAAAAATTTCAATCAAGTTATGTATAATTTATTCTTTCTAGTAAAATACTTTATCTTATTACTTGCCATTAGAAGGAAGTTTTTCTTCTCACATATTACATACTTATTGTTTACACAATATCTAATCATTCATTCTTGATTCATACGTGTGTTGTGACTTCATATGACATTCCCTAAAAAATAATTTTAAATTTTCATGTGTTTATAAACAAATTTTCATCATTTACATCGAAGACAATTGATATCAATATACGATATATTCATCGTTATTTCCATCGATACCAATATTTTAAACACTAGTTGTAGCCTCTATCATTATTCTTTTTCTTTTGTAGAACAATGTGACAATTGAAATTTGTAATGCAACATAGAGAAGTTTCTAAGAAAACACTTCATATTATTCATGCTGGCCCTACTCGATCCTTAAAGTGAGGCTCTTTAATTATAGACTATCTGTCATTTTACAGACATTAATTTCGTCCCAAACATTAACATTGTGGAAAAAAAAATGATAGAAAATCCATTGAAATCCATCTTTTAAAAGAATGTCATTAGCATTTTTTTTTGGTCAGAATCTCCATAGCATTCTCAATGATTAACTTTTCGTTTTGGATTTTTTCTGGGAGTAATACTTGGCTACTCAAAGATGAGTAGGAGCTTTTACTCAAAAAATTTCAAAATTGTTCGTTGTCAATTTATAGAATTTCATGTTTATAATCAGAACCGTTCATATTATAAATTATCCTATAAATATCATTGATGAGTCCATATTATACCATATATTTTACCCTATTCTTAGTTATAGTTTATTGGTTATTTTAGTAGAATTTTGATATTTTGTTATGTAATTTCAATGCAGGACATTCAACTTCCTCTGGAGTAAAAAGTGATCAAACGGATGAATTTTAGAGTGATTCCAATTGGAAGATGTTTGTGAGTCTTTCAAGATGATTGTATCAAAGTTTCAAAATTTTCTACTTAGCCGTTTGACCGTAGCAATGAAATAAAGGCACAGCGCGCAGTTTTTCCAGATTGACGTTTTTGGACATTTTGGGTATTTTGGAGGTCAAGATGGCATATTTTGAGGAACATTCCTTACTAGGATTTATAGGGGACGACTTAAGCTTTCAAAAGAGACCTTTAGGGACCAAATCATACTAAAATAACCAATAAACTATAGCTAAGAATCGGGTAAAAAGTGATCAAACGGATGAATTTTAGAGTGATTCCAATTGGAAGATGTTTGTGAGTCTTTCAAGATGATTGTATCAAAGTTTCAAAATTTTCTACTTAGCCGTTTGACCGTAGCAATGAAATAAAGGCCGAGCGTGCAGTTTTTCCAGATTGACGTTTTTGGACATTTTGGGTATTTTGGAGGTCAATGGCATATTTTGAGGAACATTCCTTACTAGGATTTATAGGGGACGACTTAAGCTTTCAAAAGAGACCTTTAGGGACCAAATCATAGTTGATTTGGTCAGTCAAAAGTCTGCTTTTCTAGGAAATCTGAATTTTAGTTCAAAAAGGAAACCTTTTATTTTCTGTTTTATTATTTTATTATGTTTCCTAGTTTTATTCTAAGACTTTTTAGTGTGTATTAGGGCTTTTACAAACTGATTTTCTTTAAATTGTTCTCTAGTTAATTTCTTTAATTGTTTTTAATTTAAATTCATTTTTATTATTTTAAATCTAAAAATCAATATTTACCAAACTTTGTTTCAAATAATTAAATAAGAGTTAGTTTTATTTACAAATTATTCATTCAATCCCTGTGGAAAACGACCTTACTTGAACCGTTTAGCTACAATTACCTTATACTCTTGCAAGTATTTTTAAGTGTTTTTATCCCTACTTTTGCAGGTGGTAAAAATCCTATCAATCACCTCTGCAAAAAATAAATTAAAACTAAGGTTGTTTAGTCATCAAACTGCTTAAAAACAAATGAACAGAATTGGTAAAAGCATTACTAACCGTCTATGTATTTGCTACAATAGATTGACTAAACGACCTTAGTTTTAATTTATTTTTTTGCAGATATGATCTTTATAGTGTGATTCATAGTATGAACCGGTCTGGTTATAAGCACAATACTCTGTGATTAAAACACTAAGAGTTTTGAGTAGGAGTTCCTACTTATTTTTTAGTAGCCAAATATTGTTCTTTTTCTGGTTTCTTTGAGGTTAGATTCTGACCTCTTAAATAGTTACTTAAAAAAGAATATATACCATGTTGGGGGAGGAACTATGAACGTGATATTTGCATGCCAAACTGCAATCAACTGTCTTATGTTTTATATACAAAAATAAATAAGCACGATGCAATAATTATATGCTTTCTCTGTTAATTTACAATCTCCCACAGCAGGAGAAATTAAATATTATTATATGGAAGAGGCAGAATTAATCATCACGAAAATTATGTCTTGGATAGCCTGAGAGAACATATTAGTGAAAAACATTAAATCCCTGAAAAACAATACTACTGTATGGTTAACAAATTAATCATTGACTAAATTGAAACAAAATATCGTTTATGTACTGAATTAGGAGATCAACTTCTATAGAATGAATACTCCACCACCAGGGTGTTCCATTCCATGAAAATATATCCTCTTGAATTATTAGAACACAAGTGAAAATTTAGGCACTAAAAATATCGAAATCCTAACAAAACAAGAGAAAATGAGATGACGTACTGATTAAATATGGTCAGTCAGGGCCACAGTTCCATTTGCACCTATAAGATACATCTGATCCTACCTTTCCAAATCGTGCTAAAGCCTTGAAATCTCTGCAAGGAAATGCTGATAAGATACGAAAGCCTTGTTCGGCTCACATGAAAGATCAAATGTCACGCACGCACAGTTTATTGTGTAATCACTGTCTCTTTCTGTCTCTCTTACTTTCATCGGTCTTTTTATTACTTTTGTTAAGGCATCAAATTTTGTACGTATTCCAGTTAGCCAGATACAATTCTTGTGGTGCAATCTTGTTGTGTTCGAGATCGTATGAATTGTATCATTCATATTTTCAGCAGGGACCGTCTTCTCCCCTCAACGCACGGACCAGTCTTCGTCAGCTTTTCCAATGTGGGATTGTGGTGCCCCTTCTCATAAATTCTCACTTTGAAACAGGATTATATGCTTACAATTCGCGGGGTCCTTGTGTTTTTAATAAATCTCTGCTTAGATAAATAGTTAAAGTCATAGCCTCACCGTTCCGTCATTTTGATCGATAATTCTTGTCAAATGTGTGACCTAAATTTATAGTTTGACGACACTAATATGTTAACAATACGTTTTGACGTAGATCAGATGACCAAAATAAGTTGAAGATTAAATTGAAAAGCACATATTTGAAAGATCCAAAGTTTTGCCTAATTGGGATTAAATTGAATAGCACATATTTGAAAGATCCAAAGTTTTGCCTAATTGGGTTTCGGTGTCCAATTTAGGCTTAACTATGTCAAAGAAAATATATGGCGTCACGAATACAACTCATTGATTTTTTATGAAGCCTGTGATATATGAGATTTTAGGTCATATTTTATAATTGTTATGTTGTTAACTTGTATCAGCCTTTTAAGATCTTAAGACGTGGTTGGTTTTTCTTTTGTTGTTATTTTTCTAATTTGCTCCCGATTTGTAATCTTAGAAAGTCTAGGGTTTGTTTCTCTCGTATTATTCATTCAATAAAATGTTTTTTCGTAATCTTTGTGGATTCGAATTTGCTTTTACTTAAAGATCATCGTTTTATGCAATCTCTTTATCGAATTGTGGTCCATACAATTGGTAATTAATGAATCTGTTGGTGACTTTTGTGGAGAAAATCACACAAAAAAATCATTGGTTTGGTTTTATTAGGGTTTAGACTTTCGAGTAAGAATCTCAGGAGGGAGTGAATTTGTGATCTAAGCTCAACTGCAGTCGTCTTCTACATGCAAACTGTAATAGGGCCCCAAGTCTTATTCCACGAGGGTCCCATTTACAAAGAAAGTAGTGAAGTATGTAGAGGAATCCGAGCCTATTGGGGCCCCATATTGTCGGTTGGCCACCCCGTTGGGCAGCATCAAGAGGACCATACCATTACGGCATTAGAGGTGGGACCCGGCTACCCGGCTCTAACTTTTATCTCTTCATATTTTGTGCGGTTACAGTAAAATCACGTTAATATTTTATATTAATTTTTTATAAAGATAATAATATAAAATATTGACATGAATTAACCTTAACCGTATAAATAAAAGAGGATTTATGAGAAGTGGAATGGCAGAAAAGTCAGGTCCTTTGAGGTGAACCCTCTTTCTCACGTAGGGTGGACATCAACTTATGCTCGCAATGACCATTACCAGTATTCAACACCACTCATTCCACACCTTACCCTCCACTTACCGGTAAAATATCAAACTTGCCAATTGACCTAAATTTGAAGATATTTTTAGTTGTAATGTTATTATTTTACTTAAATTATAATATAAAAATATATTTATAGATTAATATATTTTAACCGTAAGACATATAAATTTCAACATTCACTTATATTATAACACTTGAAATGATACATTATCTAACAAGTGTTTCCAACACACGTAAAATTTCTCCCATATTTCTCATTTGCCATTTAATTTGCCTCAAAATATCAAACGTTTCATTGTTCAAGCTATTACAAAGCACATTGATCGAAACTTAACGTAAAATGGGTCTTGTTCTCTCCCTTATCATGCTTGAATATGGTGCAACACTTAAGTAGACAAACCCTTCGACATTTCTCTTTTGATAAATCGACCTCTCTAACACGTTTCACGTATAATTTGTTTGCATGTAACCAACCATTTATGATCGGGGAAGATGCATATGCTCCTCACAGCCGCACGAAGTGCAAAGGTTAAATCCTTAAACCGATTCTTGTCCTTGGACGATGCTAGCTTTATAGGTTAAAGTGAGTTTGGAGTTGGGCGAGACCGTGTTAGGAATATAATTATATCAGTGCATTTTTCGCGAGTTCAGGTGGTAATCGTACATGGGAGTCCTTCTCAAGGTCCGTCCCCGCCCAAACTTTCTTAAGGCAAAAGGAAAAAAGCTGAGAAAACTTGTGGATGAACAATACCAATGTTACTTTCTATGAAATTAGTTCAACTATCACTTGATCATAACTCGTATGGCCCTACATTGCTGTTGTGTATATGAACAGAAAAAGAAAAAAATATCTCAAACCATTAATAATCCGATGTAAAATATTGACCTTCAACTGCCAAATTTATGCAATTTTCGCCTTTCATTGATGGAAGTTTAGGACCAAAAACAGCTTTCATTTGTCTATATGTAACATCATGAATAATACTTTGCATTCCTTCATTTGAAAATCACCCCACAAAAATTTGTTTCAATTTGAGATCATTTAGTCATTCAAATGTATAGAATAAATCTATTGTGTAAGTACTAAATAATATATTCATGATGAATCGTCCATTTATTTGATGTGTTTGGATGATTAAGCGACCTCAAATTTGAATGGTTTTTTGTAAGATTAATCTTCAAATGAAAATTAAGAAATTGAACAATTGTTGACTTCATTCTGTCAAAAAATAATATTCTCAAATAGAGGAATATGTGCACCCTACATTATAGTGGATGCAAGTATTATCCTAACACCATATATATTCATAATTCATGCATGTTTCTTCATGTCACACACCAGTAATATTCAAAGCTTCACATTCATGGGCCATATGCTATAAATGCAGAAAAAGGGTAGTTTAGATGATGCAGCAAAAAACAAGGGTAGTTAAGAGAATAGGCATTTTATCTGATACGGTGTGGTGGACTATGCAGGCTGTAGGTGGAGAAGATAATGGTTAAAAGGCTCAAAGCCTTGATTGAAAAAAGCCTATCTTGAAAGCGATACCACGTATCCAATTCTTGCGTTTAGCATCCCTCTTTATTATACTGGGAAAGCTTTAGAGATAATACTTGAATTTTGACCAATTAGTACTATGGTTTAATAGTTTTTTTTTGTACTTGAGGTTTTAGATTCGATTCCTAACAAATACAAATTTGAACTACATTATTGTTAGTCAATTATGATGTTAAGCTCCCTCCTTGTAGTATAGATAATATCGTTTGTTAAAAAAAAATAAAAAAATAACCTGCATTTTGGACTTTGTTAAATTATAAAAAGAGGGGTTACTATCACCTCTGTAAGTCCTCAAAGAAATAGCACCGTTGGCAATTGCATCTAGCCTTTACATAAATGCAAAATTAGGGCCAGATATGAAGAAAACTTTGTTTCTAACAATTTAACTGTGAATGATAGTGAGTAAAGATGTCAATCGAACAGCCAAAACAACTGGGAAGATTTCAACAAGCTCCTCCAATTGCAAGATAGAAATAAATTTAGAGAAATTTAGAGATAGGGATTTGGGAGATAAGGTTTTCAGCCACCTTAAACGTTCATTTGTATCAATATTTGTATCAATGTCATACAAACCATCAATCTTGTCATATATTTTTTGGTTCATTTCTTCATGTACAATTCACATGAATTAACTCTAAGAAGCATATATGCCACCAACATGTGATATTTAATAAGCAGAGTGGAATAAAGCCTTTAATTCATGGGGGCATTGCCAAAAAATATTTCCTATTGTATCCTTGTTTTTTTATTTCATAAACACATCTTTCTTTAGCTTTTCAATTATTTCAAATCCCTCTCTTGTATTCCCTTTTAGAAATTAATAATTGCGAAGCAAGGAGACATGCGATATTGCGTATAAAATAGCGTTTGACAAAAATAATCAGAAGAAGGGATAAAGAGGAGAAATTTTTTAATGTGTCGAAAACATAACTCGTATTCCTAACATATTGAAAAATCTTTGGTAAGGAGGAGGGGTCTTACTGCTCACAATTAAAAAATGGTGTGGCAATCATGAGAGATAAGGGCACAAGTGGGCTCTAGACAAGCACGTGTGACTGACCATTTTGTATTGCACACTGTCATGGCCATCCCATATTTTCCTTCCAAGCTACCAAAACCCCTACATTTTCCAGAAAAGTTTTCTTACTCACGAGTGTTTGGCAGCAGTTCCTTTTTTCTGTAAGCATAATCTTGATTTGTCTACTTGTTTAGAGCAGCTTTGGTTTAGTTTTTTGTTAAAAAATAATTAAATAATTTGATTGACCTGTTGGGGATTTGCTCTGAGTGTGTGATTTGGTTGGAATTGCAGAGTGATTTGGGTTTCTTTGTTTGCATGTCCAGGTCACATGGGGTATAGTTACTGATAGGACCTGGACTTTGCTGTTGTTCCATTTGATCCTCCTTTGAGTCTGAGTTTTGTCATTTTTGAAAACTCATTTACTATCACACCCACAAAACAAGAGCTCTTGGTTTTCCTCTGTTCTTGGATATATATCAGATCTCATCCAACAAAAATCCTTCATTTTCTTTTCCTTTTCTGTTATTGAAAATTTCAGTTTTTTTTTTTTTTTTTTATAAGGCTGAGCTCTCTTTGGACTAATCTCTAATTAACTAGAGGGAAGGGGGAATTTTAACATATCTGTATGGTTTCAAATACGTTAAGGAGCTTATGATGTCATAAGAAGAAAACAGAGGAATCAGCCATGAAGTTTATGAAACTTGGATCCCGGCAGGATACTTTCTACACTACTGAGGCTGTAAGGTAAGATTTGTTATGAATTATCTGGTTAAATATGAAAAAAAAAAAATGTTCAATTGATCAAAGGTACTAAAAGGTTTTTTTTTTTTTTTTGGTTCAATTCAGGTCAGTTTCCTCTGAAGTTTCAAGCGATCTCATAATTCAAGTGAAAGGAAGCAGATATTTGCTTCACAAGGTTCCCACTTATTACTGTTCACAAAAATAATTTCTGGGATTTCTTAAAGTTCATGTTTTCATGTAATTTGAATCCAATATCACACATGGGGTTTCTCTAAATTGTTCATTGTCCCCCGTGTCACACAGTTTCCTCTGTTATCCAAGTGTTTGCGGCTGCAGAGGCTTTGCTCTGAGTACCAAGAATCTTCAAACCACCACATAATCCATCTCCACGACTTCCCCTGTGGCGTCGAGGCTTTCGAGCTCTGCGCAAAGTTCTGCTACGGCATCACAATCACTCTCAGCGCCTACAACATTGTCGCTTCTCGCTGTGCCGCCGAGTACCTGCAGATGACCGAGGATGTCGAGAAGGGAAACCTTATATACAAACTCGAGGTCTTCTTCAACTCCTGCATCCTCCACGGTTGGAGGGATTCAATTGCCACGCTTCAGAGCACAAAGGCATTTCCTCTGTGGTCGGAGGAGCTCGGAATCACATCCAGGTGCATTGAAGCAATTGCCACAAAAGTCCTCACAAACCCTTCCAAAGTTAGCCTGTCACACAGCTACTCCAGGAGGGGCAGAGACGACATTGTGTCTTGCAATGGCGCCGAGAGCCTCCGGCATAACAGTAGGCCAGAAGGCAGGGGATGGTGGGCTGAGGACATTGCAGAATTGGGGATTGACTTGTACTGGAGAACTATGATTGCAATAAAATCTGGTGGGAAAATTCCCTCTAGTCTCATTGGAGATGCATTGAAAATTTATGCTGCTCGATGGTTGCCTAAAATATCGAAAAACGACAGTGATCATCGACAAGCAGCGTTGGATTCCGATTCAGACTCTGCCAATGATTTAACCTCAAAGCATAGGTTGATCTTGGAGTCCATTGTAAGTTTAGTTCCGGTTGAAAAATGTGCTGCTTCCACTAGCTTTCTGCTTAAACTTTTAAAGGCAGCCAACATTCTCAATGCTTCTTCTTCTTCAAAAATGGAGTTGGCCAGAAGGGTAGGGCTTCAGTTGGATGATGCAACAGTCAGTGACTTGCTAATCCCCTCTGAGTCATACGAAAGCACCACGCGATATGATGTGGACATAGTCATGACAATTTTGGAGCAGTTCTTGCTGCAGGGGCAGAGTCCCCCAACTAGTCCTCCGAGGTCCAAGCTTGGTTTTGAAAGGAGGAGGAGGTCTCGCTCTGCGGAGAACATTGATTTTGAGTTTCAGGAAAGCCGGAGATCTTCCTCGGCGTCACATAGCTCGAAGCTGAAGGTGGCAAAGATTATGGATGTATATCTTAAGGAGATTGCCAGGGATGTCAATTTGTCCCTCTCAAAGTTCATTGCAATTGCTGAGGCAATACCAGAGTTTGCAAGGCTTGACCATGATGATCTCTACAGAGCAATTGACATTTACCTCAAGGTAATAACAATATACTAGTTCTCAAACTACATTCATGTTTTACCGTATTATAAGTTATCCGCGCAGGATGTCCATAAAGAACGGAAGCGCATTGATATTGTCTAAAACGAAGAGATAACTTGTCCATACATTTTTGGCAACAATAACATTGACATATTATCCATAACATATTTGATAATACATTTTTTCCATTGGTAGACTACTATTGTGTGAGATTTCTAGGTATATTTCAGTGTCACGTTTTCGAATGTGGGACACCATCAGTAGATAACCAACTTTCTTGACCTTAAAATCTTGTCATCTTCACAACTTGTTGTCAGTTAGGATTAGGTCCACAAGAAATTAAGAAGGGGTGAGTCCACATTTTCAATAGCATAATGATCATAATTTTTTTCATTAAATTTTGTTCCATGCTCTGATTTGGACTTTATTGATGTTACTTATAGAAGTTTGCTAATTAAAGTTGTTATTGCCTTCAAATCAGGCACATCCAGACCTAAACAAAAGTGAAAGGAAGAGGCTTTGCAGAATTCTAGACTGCAAAAAGCTCTCGATGGAGGCCTGCATGCATGCTGCACAAAATGAGCTACTCCCACTAAGAGTGGTGGTCCAAGTTCTCTTCTTTGAGCAAGCCCGAGCCGCCATGGCCAGCGGCAAAGTGACCGAGCTGCCTAGCAACATTAGGGAACTGCTAGCGTCACATAACATTGATCCGTCGAGGCCTCCGCCCTCGCTAAGCAACGCTAGCATTGTTCCGGCAGAGGACCAATGGAGCGCTTCAGGCCTGAAATCACCAAAGTCGAGGATGTCAACTTTACAAATGAAGCTGGCGGAAGATGATGATTTGGACGAAAATAATATGCACCCGGATGGAATTGGGAGAAACTCAAAGATGAAATCTCTTTGCTCACTTCCTACTAGACCCAAAAGAATGTTGAGTAAGTTGTGGTCCATCAACAGAAGTAGCTGTGAAAAGAACTGAGTGATTTTTGTTTAATTTGATCCACCCGGCATATCATCAAGGTGACATTCTTGACGTAAGTAAGTGACATTAATATTTTTCAGTATAAGTAAGTTTTTCTTCAAGCTCGAATGTGGTAAGATTCCAGAGAGCAGCATACAATAGTATGTTTTTTTCCCTCATTTCTTGTAAACTTACTAGGAACAAAATTAAGAAGGATAAATAATTAATTAATGTTCATGTAATCTTTTGTAATAAGAAAGAAGATTTTGAGGGCATGATCAAGTGGCTGCAGCAAATCTCAATCAGTTGTACTAGATCAAACAATCTGGGGGACCAGTTTTGTTGTCATTGTCCATGAATCTGCAACACCTGTCTTTGTCTCCTTGCTGCACCTCCATTGGATCCCCACCTTCTAATCAGATTTTATTCCTGTGCTGTGAGAGGGAATTCATGTACCTGACTAAATGCACTGCTGTAGTATTGGAATTTATGCAGATTAAATTCCTCTTATTAATAGAATTTTTTTTTTAGTAAATCGATATTTTTACATTAGAAGTTGAAGAGTTTGACTAAGTCACACAATGAGCAATCTAATTTAGTATCGTATTCGCCATCCACGAGATTCTAATATAAGACCTCTCCCTTTCAAGTGAAGAAGAATACTACCAGACCGTAGTACTAAGTGGCAGAAAATTATATTCTCAAAATAAAGAAAAATAATTATGTACTTTTTTAATTGTTGGTTTAGGGAAATCTTATAGAAAGTTGAGACAAGATGCTGTAAACAAAGCACATTGAAAGGATTTAAAGCTAAGAAGTCAAAAAACATACAAGAAGAGAGACAAATTATTTACTTTGGAACAAAATCTAAATTTCAACAATCATACCTCATCATCTAGCCGACACATTCACCTCATGTTTTCTGCTTTTTACAAATTTTGTCAAATTGAAGATGACATCAAACTACCTGGTACTGTGTTCCATGGAACTAATCATAATGTGAAAGCCTATTTGGCACCTAGTAAAAGGCTACTCCTGTTTTAATTTGGGGGTATGATTCTCTCTCCTTATATTCTTATTTTCTTCCCTCCCTTCCTTTCACACTTTGTTTTTTATCTTATTGTCTGTATAAAAAAATTAATATAAAATGTTGGCGTAGTTTAACCGTAACCATTCAAGTAGGAGGGGATGAAATGAGAGAGAGATTATAAAGGAAAAGAATCCTCCTCCTTGAATATGAGCATCCGGCCATATTAGAATGTAAGTATCTAATCCAAAATTACTTGATTATGAACCGAAGAAGGTCAAGATTTTTAAGCAGTTATGGTAGTCTTTCATCCCTTGGTGCCAGATGTTAATGTAAGCTCAGCGCAATTGAGCTTAGTTGACATTGTAAATTAGAGTTTTTGGGAATTACGACTTCGTTTGTATATTCCGTTGCGTGTAATCCTATTTGTATTCTTCAGTATAGAGTAGACAAATACAATTTAGAATAATAAATTTCAACTCCTTGAAATTATTATCTCAGATCCAACTTTATGAAGGATATATTCTTTCAAAGAGCTTTGCATTCTTCTTTCTATTGTGTTCATGGACGTCCTACTAAGGATCAAAAAAATCATTGAAGTGTTGTGGCACCCTCCCGATCTCAATTTTGGATCAAAGTAAATACTTATGATATTGCAAGAGGTTTATCTGGTTAATTTGGCTGCATTTAGTGGTATCTTTTGGGATTTTACAGGACATTCTTTTGGTTGTTTTGCGGGTTGGATAGGTTTGGCTTCTCCTTTGGACACCAAACTACACATTGTTATTCATGTTGTATCTTAGCTTGGGATAGAGGTTGGCATTCATTATGGATTGAGTGTGACTCATCAATGGTTGTTCACCTTCTTTCTTCATCTTTGCCCTTTGACATTGATCCCTTGGAGGCTTTTGGTTAGGTGAGATAGTTGTCGAGTTTTATTATCCTCCATGCAAGTTCTGATTTCTCATATTGTTCGGCCAATTGTGGTGTTGATCATCTCGGTGTTTATTGGTGGGATTCATGCCCTTCTTATGCTGCAATTGCTTATTCTCATAACCTTTCTCAGCTTCCTTATTATAGGTTTTGCTAAAAGTGATTTTGACCTGTTTTTTATGAATTTTTTAATAGTCAGGGTTTGGATTCATGTCTCACTTGACATATTGTATTTATTTTATTTTATTAATAAATTAACCTCATAGTCACTGATACCATATAGAATTTTTCAGGTCGACGGGCCAAGGGCACACTCCAACAAACCCTAAACACTCCCCTTGCCCAATCCCTCTGATACCATGTAGAATTTTTCAGGTTAACGGGCCAAAGGCCCACTCCAACAACACCGATATTGTCCCCACTTTACCACCTGCCCAATTCGTCAGGTGTGAGGTTTTATCACAAAAGGCCTCGATGTTAGTTAGAGTGGGGTAATTCTATTTAAGTGGTTCTTTCTCCTTCCCTCTGTCCGATGTGGGACAAATGGGTTGCAACACTCCCCCGCATGTGAGACCCCATTTTATGGGTCACATGTGAAGATCCATACCTCGACAACCACGTGAAGCCAAGTCTGGGCTCACCCATCGCACGGGGTCAAAGGGGACCCACCCAATCACTTGGCATCTTTGGCCTATGTAGAGCCATATCGGGACTCACCCAACACGCAGGGCCAAATGGGGACCTACCCAATCACGTGGCAATACGAGCCCGTCCCCTGGTTCTGATACCATGTAGAATTTTTCAGGTCAACAGGTCGAGGGCCCACTCCAACACCGATACTGTCCCCATTTTACCACCTGCCCAATCTGTCAAATGTGAGGTTTTAATCCAAAAGACCTTGATTTTAGTTAGAGTGGGGTAATTCTATTTAAATGACTCTTTCTCCTTCCCTCTGTCTGATGTGGGACAAATGGTTGCGACAGATTTTGACCTGGTTTTTTATGAAATTTTTAATAGTCAGGGTTTGGATTCATGTCTCACTAGACATATTGTATTTATTTTATTTTAGGAGTAATTAGGTTTTCATCCTTATTTTTACTACTCTATTGATTAAAACCTTATTACTTTTCAATTTTTGATCAAGGTCCTTTGTATTAATAATATCATTAATTATTTCAATAATAAAATATTTTTTATTTCTAAATATATTCATTTAATATTAAAAATATTACAATTAGTATATTTATATTTATGGCTAAATTTTTTATCGTATATTTTTATTTTTAGTTTGTACCCATTTTTAATTTGCAACCCTTTTTTAATTTGTACCAATTTTCCTTTCAGTTTTAATTTGTACCCATATATTAATTTCTTTTTGTGCCCATATTTTTTAAAGTTTTATTTGTATTGTACCCATATTTTTTTATTTATTTGTACCCATTTTTATTTTTGCTAAATGTACCCATTTTGAAGAATGTACCCATGTTTTGATACAATAATTTTTTGGTTATTTTTTATGAATGTACCCATGTTTACACACACACACACACACAATAGTATATTTATATTTTAATATTTTTAATCCCACAAATTATGGTTTTTTATTTAAAATCTCATTACTATAAACAACTATAAATTTTAATTTTTAATTTAAAAAATATAGTAACGTACATAGAAATAAATTATCAATTAATTTCAGGGACTTGGATCAAAAATTGAAAACCAACAAGGTTTCAGTCAAAGACTATTCATAACTAGGGACCGCATCCAAAGTCTCCCTTTATTTTATTAATAAATTCACCTCATAGTCGCTTCTCATGAAAGCGATGCTGGAGTGAAATTGACTTTACGGTTTATAAAAGAAGAAAAACCTCATATCTTGGCAATAATCTCAATAATTCTCCCACGACAGATATTGGTGAGTATCTGTAGAAGCTGGTTCAACCAAAGACAAATGTTACCTTGCTTGCTTTTGGATTTTACCTACTTGCATTAATTTTAACCATCTTTGGCAATTTAGTTGAGACTTCCAATCTGCAAGAATAAGTTGGGGTCACTTTCCTTCTCCTGTTGATATGTAAAGTTCCATGGTTGCCATCCAAAATGATTAGAGCAATAGGAATGCCATTGCTACTGTTGCAATGCTAGGAATATACTGAGTCAGATGCCAATGTATCATTGAGATCGAATTCTGCATGCAGAAACAAACATCTTGCTGTTTTGGGAAATTAGTACGGACTTCAGAGATGGATGGAATTGATCTCGCATGTGTAACCTTAGAGTTGGTGCTTCATAACGTGGTGTTATTTGGCTGGATACAAGCCAAAAGAATTATGTGCGAGATGTGCAGGATCGCACGTCGAGGTAGTACAATAATAATCTACAGTTACAGAATATCCCGGTATGGTTTGGCTTTAGTAGAGGACACTTGCTATGTCCGTGACACGACACATAATTGTGGCGGTGATCGTTGTCCTTTCGATATGGTTACCGTCGTCATGGTCATTATAGTTTTCCTCCACATTTTCCAGAATTGTGTGGAAGCAATTGTCAAATTGTATAGAAAAACATTGACACACAGCTTCAAGTATTGCAATAAGACACAAACCATAAAAAAAACCAGCCAGATTTCGTGCAATATATAGAAATTCTACATAAATAATACTACAAATGTGCTAGTTTTGCAGCGATTATGAAACCCTTGATAAAATGCCAGCTTTTTAATTCTCAATACAAAATAAGGATGCTTACAAAGTACACAGAAAATACAAAAAATCCAAACTTTAGCAAAGAGGCATGCCATATATTAACGCTCTTATTTTTCTTTAGATCATTACTGGCGTTACAAGCTTAGGATCATGGTGATGAGCAGAGGTAGGTTGCATTAGAAGCCAGGCTTAGGCGCTGGGCCTCGGGGCGAAGCATAGTTCATGCTTTTCGTCCGTTGGAGGCTCGGGGAACGGTGAAGCCTACAACGGAACGAACCTTCATGCGTGGTCGGGGAGCAAAGGCAATTGTTCTTGGTCATGCTCTGCTGTCTCATAAGCACGGCGCACGCGACTTGTTCAGCCTGATTATCCGATGGAATCTCCACCTTCATCACGTCCTTCTTGCTTACTTGTTCGTGACTTTCCATTAGACTCGATCAGCACACCTTGAATTATATGGGAAAAAGAAGGACGCAAAGCGAACAAAGAAAATAAAAACAAGAAGAAGAAGAAGAAGAAGAAGAAAGAATTAGTAAATCGTGCACCTAATAAAAACTTGGTGATCCGGAAAACTAGTGAGTGGTGTGACTAGATAGAAATGGAACCAATAATTAAAATTTTGGTACGAAAATATTGTTGGAGAAATTTTTGCTTGAAGGATCTATATCTGCTACTACTACTAGATTGAATTAGATGGATGTAAAGCAAGGAGGGACAAGAAAAAGATAAGTAAAGGTGATGGGTATCTACACTTTGATTTAAAAACCTTGATGCGAGGCCATGCAATCTCTCTCTCTCTCTCTCCCCCCACGGGTGTGACAATATAATCCATTAACGTCCCACCTACATCACTATCACCTTTTGATAATGCACAACCACTGGTCAAAACTCATCATCATTGTCTTTTATAAGAGAGAGAGCATTAGCTAATTTTTCTATTTCATTCATACATTTGTTTTTACTTCTTATATTTTTTTTTGAACTTGTGGTCGTCAGATCAAATAATGAAAGAAAATTAATAACTAAAAATTAACAAGAGTATATAAAAGATAAAAATAAATATGTGAATAACACTATTCTTTTTTAAAAATTGCATTGAATCAAGAAACTTCATGAGATGATGTACATTACCCTCTTAAATTGATAAAGAGAAACTTTGACATGTTGTCTGATCACGACAACTTGCATATCTAAAATCAAAATAAAAATACTTATAACACAAGAGATTTCAGTACTGTTGATCACCTCTACCCAATTTTTTTTTTTCAAATAATTTTTTTCTTCAAATGGAGATAACTATGTAGGGATACCCCACAAATTATCATGGTACACAGTATCATGGGGTGCATGTATTTTTTTCTTTTTTCTTTGAGAGAGATGATTGAGGGTGCTGTGTAATTGCAGGCACTCTCACAAACCAGTATATAGAAGGGTTCTAATGCTTATTCATATCAACTTCCCCCAATTAGGTTGTACATTCACATGAATGCAAAGATTGTTGCAAGAAAAAAGGGAGAGGGTTCACAGAAAGGCTCTGATCCTACAAGTTGGGACAACACAAAGTCCTTCATAACACATGTTACAAATTAATTAAAGACACTTTTATAGGAAATGGATTAAAATAGTCTTTGATACTGTTAGATTGATTTTATATGTAGGTTTTATATCTCTTTTACTTGTTATTTAGTCATGATTTTATATTAAATTGGTGAGTTTAATGTGTCTTGTGTGAGTTTTTGTAGAAATTATGATTTGTGAATAAAGCAGGGAATTGGAAGCTTAAAGTAAAGAAACACAAGGAATTACCGAATAGGATGTGAACTGATGGGCTGGAGCAAAGAATGGAATAGTAAATCTTGTAGATAAGTGGATCATTAAAGGAAGCCGAATATAATTAGGCGGTGCAACATGTGGTGATGTTTTTAATCCTCCCAAAAGGAATTGGGCTTTTGGGGAGATTCCAGAAGGCACGTGGATGAGGAAAAATGAGGGAGTTTTTTTCGGGATGTGATATCCACGTACTTATTTTTACTTCTCTCATACTTTTTTAATTTTCGGCCTTTAAATCGGATGAAAGAAGTAAAAAAAGGTGTGTAGAAAGCACACTCCTGTTTTTTTTTTGGGAGAGCCTAAGGGTGTGCCGCAAGAGAGGTGGAGAATCCTAGTGCTGCAAGGATTTTTTTTTTTGTGGGGGGGGGGGGGGGGGAAGGATTAAAAACGCGCGGACCTTCAGGAGGATTGGGAATAACCCCAAGATACACATCAGCCAACGAAAAAGAAGAAATTGGAGATTCAAGCTTTTGCCGTGGAGTCGGTCTTGAAATTTCGGTTGTTTTCTTTTATTTCATCAAATTCATCCATGTTTGTTATTAGTTTGATCATGAACTGAGTCTTTTTGCTAGAACTAGGGTGTACTCTTATCATGAATATATAATTCTCGTTATTATATATTAATCTCAGTTATTTTCCATGTTGAGTAATTGTTATTGTGCTTCATTGTTATCAAATAACTGGTCATTATTTGTGCGAAGAACTAAATTGTGACTGACAGGTTGAGTTTAGTAGAGTGTTTTGCATAACAATTACCATGAATTACATAATTAAGTAGACATACTGGTTATGATTTGTGTAGTATCGTGTAATTATCCATTGAGCATAAAGAGTTTCGGTTATCTATATCTATGGCTAGATTTAGCATGGGTAGATGGTTAGAACACAGTTAGCATATTCTGACAGGAAATATTGACGAATCAAGGAATAAATGCCAACAACATAGGAATAATTTGATGTTAATATGAATAACGGGATTATATGGGATTGAGAATGAGGAACCTGATGTCCTAATGCTTCCATATATTAATCTTTTATAATTCATTCACTTTTACTTCGTGATCGATCAAGTGTTCTTTTTACTTTCGTTTCGTATCTTTGCATATTTGAATTTGTCAACATAATCTTTCTTTTATTTACATTTAGTTTGGGGTCAATCTCAATAGTAAATTTAGGTTAATCCGATCATTGTTTGAACGACACACTACTTATCACTATATTACTTTGACGATATTGTACACTTGCAATTATTATCAATAGATACATTTACAAATTAACATACCTCAAATTTTGGGTTTAAATTGTCATCAATTTGGACAGAAAAGGTAAATGCTTTGGGAAAAAAAAAAAATTTCTCTCACAGCTTCTCTCATCTCTATTAAAGACGCGTTACAAATGCGGTAAGTGTAACAATTCTTGTTTGCTCCCTAAATCCGCCATGGGCCTCGCGGGCAAGCCGGGGATTTACTTCACATACGAGATTGGTGGGTGCGGGCGTGCCACTACTAGATGCCGCTAGTAGACGGGATTTGAATGATTGAGGTTGCGCTTTTTGACTTCAAATCAAGATATTGTGCCATTTGAGTGGGAGTTGCTCAAATCAAGGTCTTTCTTTGCCTTAAAAATAAGGACTTTACTTATATGGAGAGGTAGAACAATATGTAAATGACAAAGGAAAGTGAATGACTAATATTGTAGATTGCTTGTAAATTAAATGACTGAAGATGAGTTGTACATGAAAACTACAAAGGAAATCGATATTGCAAGTGAGCAGCAGAGCTAATAAACTAGACAAAAGATGGCTTCTGTGAGGGCTGATCCCGAAAGGGATGAAGGCTTGGGCTGACTACAGCTTCGTTGAAAGCAAATCTGGCTTGAGCAGAGTTTGTGCTTGTATTTGTTTGGTTGTTTAAGTGTCCATAATCCTTCTCTATCTGCTTCTTTATATAGAGGTCTAGAAGAGCCCCCTTGCTGAGATCTTTGTACTTGCCTGAAAGAAGCTTGGGCAGCTTGCATTTCATTGCTTAGGCAGCTTGCATTGCTTTTGCCAACTTGCATGTAGAAACAATATTACAAGGGAAACTTGCATCTCCACCACATGCATTTTCCCACTTGCAATAAAATAATTAAAAGAAGCTATTTGCTTATTTCACTACACATTCTTACCCGAAAGCATGCATGGTATCTTTCCATCCACTTGCATGAAAAAGCATGCACTTATCTTGATTAAACAACTCTCTTGGCAAACCTCCACCACCAAAACAAATGGGAGAAACAATATTATAGTGTCAACCTATCCCACTTGATAGCTAAATATCTTCCAAGTTAATCTTCTTGCTCATTAATCCTCAAAATGCCATATTTTACCCAAATTGCCCAAATAAGTAAAAATGGGTATATTTTAGGTGCAAACAATTCTTTTTGCTTCTTCTTTCTCTAGCAATGAGAAGAAATTGGATCGGGCAATTTTGTTTTGTGCTTACATAATATGGGCCGGGCCTATCTCATATGTTAAACTTTCTAGCCCACAGTAATTCATGATTAACTAGGCTTCTGACAGCTGAGCTTTCTGAAAGATGGGGAGAACTCAATCCTGAGCTTTGTGATTAACTGGGCTTCGAACCTTCGATGAGGTGGGTATAAACTTGGCTATAGTGCCACTGCACTAATCTCCCGTCCTCTAGATTTTTTGTTTTTTGTCATTTAGTACTACAGTCTAGTGGTATACCTCTTCACTTGTAAATGAGAGATCTTAGATTCGATTCTGCCAAAGGCGAATCTAAACCATATTATTGTTAACCCATTGTAAGGCTAAACTCACCTTCTTTCCCTTAGTGTAGATAATATCGTTTGTTCAAAAATAAAAAATAAACAAAGATATGCAAGTGAAGAAAAGAGGTGTACAGATCTACCCAATGATGCTTTCAGTGCTAGACATGATTAAGGGGAGGGATTAACAGGAATAGTTGAATTTGATTTTCATGAGCATTGTGCAAGGCGTTGAGCTTCTCGCATACCGTCCAGAGTTATGTGTCCACAGCCGGGGGTCGTGAGTTCGGAGTAATGGGGATTATATCTCAACCAACTTTATTCATTCTTAAGTACCAAACAAGAGATAGGATTAACATACTAATCCACTCCCGCTACTTATCCTCTGTTAAGGGCATTACATAGACCTAAAACTTGGTCCAAGAGAGCTCCCTCCAAACCTAATAAGGGCCATTCTCTTGGTGAAGAAGCTAATTAGTAGAGTCATTAGGAGCTCTTAAACAGTCTGTAAGTACATTCACCGTTGAAGTCTTAAGTGTGTAACCTTTACTCCTAAACCGTGGTCCAGCTTCTATTGATCTCAATTATTAACCATTTATAAAAGCACTAAACAGGTAACTTAAAAGAGTTAAACACGTAACAGGTAGAGGAAAAGGGATCTTTAGCTGCTTTATAGTGAGGTGCATCCCTATGCATGTAAGCGTACAAGAAATACGGTAAGTCTAGCCGTCTTCTTCATGTCTCCTTCTAGAGAAATGATTTTCACGCCCAATTTTCTCCATGCACACACCCTCCCATAACCATTTGTCTTTTATCATTTTTCATATACTTTTTTCATATCTCAAGGACAAAAGTTAAAAACCAAATTAAAAATATGCTTATCAAATAAACCCTGAACTAACTAGGTCATTTGAAAAGTAGTCCCTCTTTTCTCTTCTAAAAATATATTTAAGGCTTTTTAGTCAAAATGGTCTCTGAGATCTGCATAATTCATCATTTTGGTCCATGAGATTTGAAATTAATAGAAGTAGTCCCTGAGTTTGTCCACCATCAATCATTTTGATCCTTCCATGAAAAATCTCCATTAAATAAGGCTAAAATGACAAAAATATCCACAATTTTTGTCAAATCATTTGGCCCATTGTTTATTAAATTGAGGGTATTTTTGTCATTTTGGTCCTTATTTGATATAATTTTTATAGAATGACCAAACTGAGTGATGATGGACAAACTCAATGATCACTTCTATTGATTTCAAATCTTAGAGACCAAACTGATAAATTATGAAAATCTCAGAAACAATTTAAAGCCTATATTTAATCTACACCATATAAATAAGAATCCAAGCATAATCTAATGTAACCAACAGTCCCGATTACAACTTTAATGAATATATAGTAAGATTATATGTCAATTTGCTTACGCAATGCTAAGTTTTGTAGCCTGCTGTCATGCAAAGGTTTGTACCACACTACTTAAGCATTCAACTTAAAAATTAAAGTTCAGGGGAACAATAAATCCACTATTTGTAATTAAAGTCAGAGTTTTTAATTTAATAGAATCCCCTTGCCCAATTCAAATTGCCATGAGAAATGCTACGAAGACTTTCTCAAAAGTGTGACTCTCTATAGACTCTTTGTCACCTTATATTTCTCAATTGCAATATATATGAAGGCTCTTTGTATATTTGGGTCCGGATTAGGCTTGGGTAATTACCACTATTCTTAAATCCTCGCCTAGCTCCGAATAGGCCTAGCCTAGGCGCTAGGCAGCTATAGGCATTAGGCTGCTGACTACCTTCCTGATAATCCCTAGGCATTTAAAAATTAAGAAACAGTGCCTAGACTTGCTTAGGCGCCCGCCTAACCCACCTAGGCGCTTGCCTAGACTTGCTTAGGCATCCGCCTAACCCACCTAGGCCCTTGCCTAGATCCGGCTGAGTCACAATTCTCACTTAGACAGAAAATCGATAACTTTCAATTTGCATTTATTTTTTTAATAAAATGTAAGATACTTGTTGAATATTTAGATGAACATTTATTATATGTTTATTACCCATGTTTTCAAGATTTTATAATATATATATATATATATATCATTTATTTTGCAATTTATGTATCCCAATACTGTGACAACCCATCCCAAATTTTACAAGTTTATAAATTTTAAAAGCGTGAATTGACGAAAATGCCCTGGAGGCGAGGACTTTGACTTTCATTGACCATCGTCTAGAGAAACGTAAGACTTATTCTTTTAGCGTATTGGTGTAGTGCTTGTTGGTACGAATGCATAGGCGAAAACCAGTTGCGAGTCCGGATCATAACAGTATAGTTACGGGCATTTGAAGTCGTTTTACTAAACTATAGAATTTTAAATTAATTTGAGCTCCCACCATGTGGGAATGGAAGCCAATCAGATTTTTGTTGTTGTTGGTGGGCCAATTAGGCATCGGACCAATAAAAGAGAAACTCCCAGCATTGTCTTCCCTTGGTGGACACCCGCGACAAGACCCGATTTCGAACCAGTGTGAAATTCCGGCCACTTCCACCATATTTTCAGGCGAAATTCACCCATCCATTACCTGTAACCTCTTTCATAACCTCCCCTCTTCCATTTCCACCCAAAATTAGAAGGAATTTGGTTGAGGTTTGGTGGAAAAACCACCATGGGTGTCGCGGGAAAGGTTGCTCGAGATCCACCAAACCTGAAACAATTTCATTCAATTATCACTACCAATAGACTTCCCTTGAACTCCTGAACAAAGCCCAATAGGTTTTAGGGGTGGCGGAATGTTGAGGAGGAAGAATTGAAGCACATCCTTTATATGGTTTCCAGTGGATTTTCATGAAATTGAGGTGTTTCCCGGCCAAATTGGCCTTGGCCATAGGTATGAAAGTTGTTCAACTCACTGAGATCTCCATTTTCTGTGAAATTTGGTAATTTTTGAAAATAGTTGGATTTTCCGGCGAGTCGGGGCGGCCAACCTCCACCCACGGTGGCGCGTGCGGTGGCGCGTGACCAGTGGGCCGAAGGTGTCTTCCTAAGTTCAATTAGAGGCCCTGAATTCATAATTGATGTCCGTTTTCTGTAATTTGATTATTTGAAGTTAGATTCATTACGATAAGTTATTTGGTAAAAATATGAATCGACGATCCGACCGTTGGATCGTCACTAAATTTTGATATGTTATAATGCATAATATTTTAGGATTTTAGGAACTTACAGATCTGGAATCCGAAGTACGGATCTTTCCGAATTGAATTTGTAAGTTTATAAAATAAATGTTAACCGCCACTTGGTTTTAGGCAATTGGCGGAGATCTGACCGTTGGATCATAATGAAACTTTAGGACATTGTTCTAGAAACATAATGTAAGTCTTTGGAAGTAACGGATCAGAAATCCGTGATGCGGACCTTTCAGATCGAATTACGTAGGGATGTGTTTTACGTAAATTATGTGTTCTATTGTTATAAACTCTGAGTCGAGATTTGATCATTGTTCTAGGCGACAATGGTTCGTGATGTCTTGATATTCGTACTAGGGAGTTGTAGCGCGGACCTCAAGTAAGTGGGTCTTTTCCTTTCTATCGTGTGTGTATATATATATATATACGATTGATAATTCCACAAACGGTTATAAATTGATTATTTCATATAATTACTGTGAATGCTTTGAAGTACTAATGTGAACTACGAATGGCTTGATCCTTGTTTTGGGTACGTAGGCAGTCTAACGAGACGTTAAAATATCCATACAATATTGAAATAAAAGCCTTGTTTAGGAATTGAGCAATGTGAAGGAAATTGGTGAAAATATGAGATTTAACCTTATGTTTTTAGTGATTGGATGTTGGTCATAAATCTATGTGGATAGAATTAAAATTTTGAAATAAGGAAACGTAAGTAATGATAGTTAATCAAACTAGTGTTTAGTTGGACTTATCCCTCATAATTATTTTCGAAAATAAATAATTCGGGAGTAAAGCGTTATAGATTGTGCATTTTACGCCACATTGTATATATATATGTATATATTGGAAAAATACTATGATATGGTTGAGTTTTAGATTTGCATTATGGTTTATCTATATGTATATTACCTGCACATAATTATTGTAAATGCTTTGAAGTGTAAGGGCGAACGCAGGACGTCCAGGTAAATTCAGGTGAGTTTATGGTATTAGTTGAAATGATCGAGTGATGGCATGACTATATTATGTTTTAGGCAACTCCAACATTGTCGTACGGGTTGGCTATGAGTTGTATATACCATATGAGATGTATTTAGAGCTCATAAACCTGCACCCCAATGTTAGTGCTCCTGCCCGTGGCCAGGGCACAGTCCTTCATGTGATGTTCACCTCCCACACCTTACGATCACCTTTGATCCAAGGTAGGTGCACATGCCTGTTGTACAGACCACTATAGGTGGTTCCGACTCGTAGGTAACCCGTGATTATTCGCACAGTCTTCACGTGATCGTAGCACTTGAGCGTACTTATTTACACCCAGTCTTGTCGTACTACAGACCACTATAAGTGGTTCCGACTCGTGTGCAGGGATATATAATGAGCTAGCATATGTGATGAGAAATATAATGAGCTAGCATATGTGATGGGATATATAATGAGCTAGCATATGTGATGAAAAATATAATGAGCTAGCATATGTGATGGGATATATAATGAGCTAGCATATGTGATAAGAAATATAATGAGCTAGCATATGTGATGGGATATATGATGAGCTAGCATATGTGATGAGAAATATAATGAGCTAGCATATGTGATGAGATATATGATGAGCTAGCATATGTGATGGGATATATAATGAGCTAGCATATGTGATGAGAAATATAATGAGCTAGCATATGTGATGAGATAGATGATGAGCTAGCATATGTGATAAGATATATAATGAGCTAGCATATGTGATCAGATATATAATAAGCTAGCATATGTGATCATATATATGATGAGCTAGCATATGTGATAAGATATATAATGAGCTAGCATATGTGATCAGATATATAATAAGCTAGCACATGTGATCATATATATGATGAGCTAGCATATGTGATGAGATATATGATGAGCTAGCATATGTGATGAGAAATATAATGAGCTAGGATATGTGATGAGAAATATGATAAGCTAGCATATGTGATGAGATATATGATGAGCTAGCATATATGATGAGAAATATATAATGAGCTAGCATATGTGATGAGATATGGATAGTCGTTCAGGTCACTATAGGTAACTCCGACTTATGTGCTAGCATGATTGATAAGATATGAGTACAGTCGTACAGGTCACTAGAGGTGACTCCGACTTATGTGCTAGCAATGATTGATGAGATATGAGTACAATCGTACAGGTCACATTAGGTGACTTCGGCTGATATATATATATATATATATATATATATATATATATATATTATTAATTAAGTTCATTTGACCTACTTGTTAATGCATTGTTGAGTTGATGGACATGACATACCCGTGGATTTGGCCATTCTTGAGTATGGTTTGGATATATATATATATATGGAGTATTGTCTTATGGAAAATGATATGAGTTTTACAGTGAGGGGTTATTACTTCTGGAAAGGTAATAGTTCTGGGAAACTTGGTTTTATTGCTCACTCACACTCTCTGTTTTGTGCCCCTCCAGGTTTTAGCTACTGAGTTCGTATCGACGAGGATCTATGGCGAATCTTAGTATTGGTGGCCACCTCTGAGGGTATGATTCTTACCCACACTACTGTAATTTGCTTATGCTCTGACATCGCGTGTGAAATGGATTCGCTCCCGCTCACACCACACTCTGGTATTTAGACATTTTGAGATTCAAATTTATTCACATTTTACACACTATCACATTTTATGGCTTAGTTACCTACCAGGTGTCGGCCAGCACAGCTCGATTCTGAGTCTAAGTGGACTTTTCGGGTCGGGGTGTGTCAAATACAATTATGTATTTTTAAAGTATAAATAGGCGCTTATTTATACAAAATATTATATATTTACTTAAATTCGTCTAGTCTGATGGACCTATCCTAGCCGCCTAGGCGCTAGGCCCCAGCCTACCATCTAATTAGTGTCTAGCATCTTTTAAAAACTTGGTAGTTGCTGTTCACTTAATAGTGAAATGCCTTGACTTTTTCTATCACTCTTCACCCCCTGTGAATAGTTATGCCATTCACAATGATAATTTTTTTAGATACTATTTAATTATTTAATAATCATTTAACGGATGAGATTATTTTATAATAGGTTGCTATCATTGCGCTATGTGACCGTCTTTTATTTTTGGTGAATATTGTTTTTGGTGTCCATTTTAAGATCTGAATACTTTTTCAAAGAGCGAACAACGAGATGAATTAAACTCGTAGCTTTGCCACAACTAAGGATGGATTTTGGTGTGTGGGGTGAAGAATATGATTTGGTACTTATAGAAGACAAAAGGGAATCGTTGAAGTTTTTTCTTTTCTACGTATCAAAAAATTCTGATTTGTCCTAAATTTTTACCCTTTTTATAATTTTTTATCTCGAAATAAATCGTGACAGTTGGAATCAAAAGGTAAGAATTGTGCCACGTGTCATAGAGTTGCGTTATTTGCATTGTTAACCATTGGGGTTGGCTCCATGCTCTACTTTACCGTCAGGCCATTGGCCTGACAGGCGCATGTGGAACACACACATAACACAACAAATATAAATGAATGAGACATAAACATGAGTATAAGTTTTAGTGGTTTGTTTCTTTTCAATATTAGAAGTTGCCACAAATTCGAATTCTTGCGTAAATTAAAAAATATTCTTGTAGACAACATCTTCTAAGTATATATGCGTGCTCCGAAATCCATAAAATGAGACATAAACATATAATTTTCAAAAGAAAATGAGATATATGTTAGAAATAAAGTATAAAATAGAGAGAGACAAGAGAGAGACTAGGAGGAGAAATTAGCGTGTCTGTTTACAGGCTCAAAGTTCACAGCAATAAGGAGCTAAAATATTAGTATATTACATATTGGCCATAGATGCATATTTGTGACAGCCACATAATTAACAATATTCGCAACAATATATGTATCCCATTTATTGTTGTTAATGAAATTTCCCTATTCACAAAAACAAAACGGATATGGCTGTCCCAAACGTAGACCTATCAAACAGGTCATGTGTACCGTATTCATATCGTTTTCGTGTTAAATTCGTTATTTTAACAGATCATGTCATGTCAAACATGTTATCTTAACGGACTTTAAACTTTAAAACTAAACTCGACATGTTAAAATTAATAGTTTACCTACCCCGACCCGTATTACTTTTGCCCGTTTAGGACAATATATTACTTCAATAAACAATCGAATGAAAAAAAAAGTTATACTTAACTAACATTAACATCTAAATTCATAACTTCCTTTTAATTCAACGATACACAATCATTTCATTTAACACCACATCTACATGCCACATAAATTGAAAGAGAGACTAAGAGAGCTAGGGCTTTAGTTTAACGGGTTAAAACAGGTTACCAATGGGTAGACCTTAATAAACCAGTTATTTTAGTGGGTGCTTGAACGATTCTTGTAACATCCCACATCGTCCAGGGAAGTGGATCATTTAAGCCTTATATGTAAATTCTCATCTCTACCTAGCACGAGGCATTTTGGGAGCTCACTGGCTTCGGATTCCATTGGAACTCCGAAGTTAAGCGAGTTCGCGCGAGAGCATTCCCAGGATGGGTGACCCACTGGAAAGTTCTCATGTGAGTTCCCAGAAACAAAACCGTGAGGGCGTGGTCGGGGCCCAAAGTGGACAATATCGTGCTACAGCGGAGTTGAGCCCGGGATGTGGTGGGGGCCCTGGCTAGGATGTGACAATTTGGTCCAGGGGAGTGGATCTTCTAAGCCTTATATGTATATTCTCATCTCTACCTAGCACGAGGTCTTTTAGGAGCTCACTGGCTTCGGATTCCATTGGAACTCCAAAGTTAAGTGAGTTCACGTGAGAGCATTCCCAGGAGTGGTAACCCACTAGGAAGTTTTCATGTGAGTTCCCAGAAACAAAATTGTGAGGGCGTGGCTGTAGCCCAAAGCGAACAAAATCGTGCTATGGTGGAGTTGAGCCCGGGATGTGGTGAGGGCCCGGGCCAGGATGTGACAATTCTCGTTAAACCTCTTCTCGAAATCTTTTTTTTCACGTTAAATTAACATGTCGAGCATGAAATCCATTGGAACTCCAAAGTTAAGTGAGTTCGCGTGAGAGCATTCCCAAGATGGGTAACCCACTAGGAAGTTCTCAGAGTTCCCAGAAACAAAATTGTGAGGGCGTGGTATTAGCCCAAAGCGAACAAAATCGTGCTACGACGCAGTTGAGCCCGGGATGTGGTGAGGGCCCGGGTCAGGATGTGACAATTCTCGTTAAACCTCTTCTCGAAATCTTTTTTTTCACGTTAAATTAACATGTCGAGCATGAAATTGTCAAGTCGACCCAAAAATATCATATATATATTTTTACACTAGGGGAAGGGAGAGTTCGGTTAAGCCACACAATGGGCAGCCTAATTTGGTATTGAATTCGCCATTCACAAGATTCGAACGTATGACCTCTTATTTTTAAACGAAGAGAAATACCACTGAGTAACTAAGTAGGTAAATTTTAGTTGGGTAAATCACACTTTACCCCCTCAGGTTTGGGGTCGATTTCAATTCCTTACAACATCTTTAAAACATTTCAATTTCATACCTCAAGTACTATTTTATTTCAATATAATATATCCATTACATTTTTCATCCATTGATTTGTTAAAAGCTGACGTGACTACAATATTTGTGTCATGTGGCTGCCAAATTTATGCTACGTGGTAAAAATAATAAGGCCTAATCGGATAAATGGTCCCCGTGGTCATAAGGTATTCGGATGATAGCCCCTGTGGTAAAAAAATTCGGATTTAAACCCCTGTGGTCTAAGTCTGTTAGGATTTAAACCCCTGTGTTCTAAGTCTGTTAGGATTTAAACCCATGTGGTCTAAGTCTGTTAGGATTTATGCCCTTCTGTTAAATAATGTTGATGTGGCTGCCACATATATGCCACGTGGCTGCCAAATGTCTGCCACGTGGCAAAAATAATAATTTTTAATTTTTTTTTTAAAAACCTGAATTTTTACAAAAAAAAAAAAAAGGAAAGGAAAACCCAGAAGCTACCCCTGCCCTCCGCCCGTTCCCCCCCCCTCCGGACTTCTTCTTCCCGCCGGAGCCCTCTCCCCGCGCGACCCTCCTCCCTCTCATTCTTCCTTCTTCTTCTTCTTCCCGCCGGTCTCCCTGCGCGACTCCTCCCTCTCCCTCTTCCTTCTTCTTCTTCTTCTTCTTCCCGCCGGAGACCAGCTCCCCCCTCGCCGGAGCCCTCTCCCCACGCGACCCTCCTCCCTCTCCCTTTTCCTTCTTCTTCTTCTTCTTGCAGATCTGGGTTTTTTTTTTTTTAAAAAAATTCAGGTTTTTTTTTAAAAAAAAAATTAAAATTTATTATTTTTGCCACGTGGCAGACATTTTGCAGCCACGTGGCATATATGTGGCAGCCACGTCAGCATTATTTAACAGAAGGGCATAAATCCTAACAGATTTAGACCACAGGGGTTTAAATCCGAATTTTTTTACCATAGGGGCTATCATTCGAATACCTTATGATCATGGGGACCATTTATCCGATTAGGCCAAATAATAATATTTTATGCATTAAACATGTTATAATAATTTACCTTAAAAAAAAGCCAAAATCCAGTTGGTCTTCCCCACCCGAGCACACCCCCACCTCCCTCTCAAGCCTCAACCAGCTCGAACTCAACAACCTCTCCGTCGCCAAAGATGTCGCCAAAGCCTTTGGCATCCTCGCCGACCTTGCCTCTGACAAACTACCCACCTGGGCCGCTCAGTTCCGCCTTCACCGACCACTACGCCTCTCTGTTCAACAACGACCCCGCTAGCTTCAAAAGTCAGAGGCGGCTGTGGCGTCGGAGGATAAACCCTAGGTAGATTTTATATTTTGTAATTCCTTTTTTTTTTCTCTGTATTTTTTCAATGGTAGATTTTATCGATTGAGGACTTAGAGTAGAGGGAGGCCATTGGCAGAAGGTATAGAGGAACTTAATCCTTGGCAGAAGCTTATCGAGGATTTGAATTCTGCAAAATTTTGAATTGTTAAAGTTTGTGATTGTCTGGGATTTGATGGGTGTTGGGATTTCTGGATTTTGTTCATGTCGTTTTTGTTCCGAGGGGGAGGGGTTGCAGGGGAGGTGGCGGGGGGTGGGGTGGGGGTTTGGGTTGCAGGGAAGGGGAATAGGAAAGGGTTGGGGAAGGAAGGAAGATGTTTATTTTTTTATTTTTCATAAGGTAAATTATTATAATATATTTAATGCATAAAAATATAAAAAAAAGTTGCCACGTGACATAAATGTGGCAGCCACGTCAGCTTTTGACGGATCAATTGATGAAAAATGTAATAGATGTATTATATTGAAATAAAATAGTATTTGAGGTATGAAATTGAAATATTTTAAAGATGTTCTGAGGAATTGAAATCAATCACAAACCTGAAAGGGTAAAATATAATTTACCCATTTTAATTCTATAAATAGAACAGTAGAGAAGGGGTTCGGTAACTATAGTTCTATAAAAGGGAAATAAAGGCCAAGAGAAAAAGAGCTTTGCATTATTTTAGGGATGTGCTATCCACACATCCCATTTTACTTCTCACACACCTCTTGATAATTTATGTCCATTGATCTTCTTCAATTCATCTAATCCGACAGCTGAAAATTAAAAAGATGTGTGAGAAGTAAAATGAGGTGTGAGGATATCATACCCCTTATTTAATGCAGACAATAAACTCTTGATACAAAATTAATTGCTGGGGCTTGGAGAACCATTCCTACCTTATTCCTGTGCTTAAATAACACAGCAAGTGCTGAACACTTGGTTAGTGGTGGTCGGTTCAACCCTAATTAGTCGGGGCCTTTTTTTCAAAGGGTATCCGACCTGGCACCTGATGTTCATGCGATCACTTGATTCATTTTCATCAGAGAGCTGCCAAATACACGTTTCCAGGGTTTGACACAAAACCTAAGGAATCTAGCAAATTTGAAAAAAGTTAAATATATATTTTGCCTGTGTTTGCATTGATTTTCTCTCTCTTTTTTGGTTCGGGAAAATTGTTTTAGAAATCACTTGATGTAGATGAACTTCGAAAATTAGCGAGGAAGAGAAAATACACTAGAGGATATGTAGAGGAAAATGAGATGTGAAAGTCATTTCTCCCAACACCGTGGCTGGCCTGGAAACGACTCGGGAGAGGCACTACTACTCTTTTGCCATTGGCATACCGATTACTGAGAAATCAAGGAAAGAAAAACTTTGTCCTTAAACAAACTTATGGAACATTTTTTAGGTTAAATATTCTGCCCTCAAAACTCGTGGTATCTTTGTGTCCTATCTCATTTGTTGACATTTTATCATTCATTTAAATTTTACTTAACAATGTCAACTCTTCAAATTATCTCATGAATAAATTTTTAAAAACTAAAGATAAATAGGGTTAAAATAACACGTTTCACTTAAGTAGATAAGTCACAAAGACCACATAGAATTTTAGATGCAGATTATTTGAACTCAACATATTTATGCCCCTAACTTATAAGGGAGTTCTATTTAGCTAAGCAAGGCAAATGCAGCTTCACTTATCATTTTTTTTTTCAAACGATTCAATCTTTGGAACAGAGTGAAGAACAAACTGTTTGTACTTAATTTTCTCCAATTTTCACTCTTAATTTTTATTAATTTATTTTCGCTTGTTAAGTTCAAGAATATTGGATATGGAGCTCATTGAATATAAGGTATCAACAATAAGAGAATAATGAAGATACAGCCGAAAAGTCCAATGATGGACTTATAAAAGTTCGCAGATTTCCAATGTCAACCATATCACTCTAAGGCCAACTGAACAGTTGGTGTCACAGTTCAAAAAAACAAAAGCAAAATTAAAACGAGACAAATTTCCAAAACTAAAATAAAATAAAATAAAATATAAAAAGAAACCCAGAATTTGCATACGATCATTTATATTCATAACGTAATCAAAATACGATAACAATTCAGATATTTTTCTCTCTTCGTGTCTGTTCCTCACTAAAAACTAAGCAGCAGAAACAGTTTCCGCTAACCTTCTTTAAAATAAAATAAAAACAGAAACCCTAATTTTAGTTGGGAAGAAAAATAGAAAGATGCATGCAAACTGGTTACATCCATACCCTTCTGTTTTCTAGCTATCTTAAGCTACCTTATCATATGGGAACATTTTGCAGGAAGCTATATAGGAATTATTAGTTTTGGACCCTGGCTGCAAACTCACCCATAACCTCAGGGTACTGGAACATGTTATCCACTCCCATGGAGTGATCTGAGCCGCCGCCCAACGGCACGTGATCGTTGTAAGACGGTACTGCCTGTGGCTGTGACACTTGCTGTTGTTGATGATGATGATCCATTAATTCGTTGAAACTACGTCCTTCCAGCTTGTGCGGCTGAGGCAGCGGCAGCAGCTCTTGGAAATTGTAACAAACATTTACCTGACGGTGATCGTTTTTTGAGTATCCTCCAACGGACCTCGTCGAAGACCCATCAAAGCAAGGTGTCTGAGCTGCACTGGAAGGATGGGCGTAGTCGTCAGTCCATTTGGGAACATCGTTTGATAATTTCTTGGAGGTGGGTTTTGGGAAGAAGCGGTGGATCACCTCTTCTAGAAACCCGGAATCGGACGGCTCCGTGGGGAAGAAGTCGGAGGAGTAGTCGTGTTGATCGTCGTGGGAGGTGGGTTTTGTGGGAGGAGGTGAAGTAATATCCATGAAGGGAAGAGTTTTAGTAGCAGAAGTAGGAGTAGTAGCCATGGAAGAAGAAGAACCAGTAGTGAAATTAGTACTTCCGGAGATGTTGGCTTCATGGCGTGGACCAGAAGAGGGATGGTTGACCAAAGAAGCTGAAGAACAAGAAATAGAAGAAGAGCCGTTTATGTTGTACGGATACTGGTTATTGTAAACGGGAGATGGATTTTGTGAGGGATTTATGAAATTCCGGAGGAAAAGCATGTTGAAAGAAGTTGCAGCAGCAGTAGTAGCGTCGCCGTAGCCATCGTTCTGATTAGGAGATGGGTATTGCAAAAACGGTACAGAATTCCAACTAGGAGAGTAGTTAGCGCCGCCGTAACCATTACGGGTTTTAGCAGACGGGTGAGAGTGCATGTGGTGGCTGAAAGGAGGGAAGGGGTGATCGGCGACGACATCGGTAGGCGGGGAAGGAGGATAGACGAAGTTGGTCCGAGCCTTGACGCCGCGCATGGCACGAGCGGCGCAGTCGTAGGCGCAGGCGGCTTCCTCTGCCGTGTCAAAGGTCCCCAGCCAACGCCTCTCTTTGGACAGCGGGTCCCGGATCTCCGCCGCGTAACGACCCCACGGCCTGCGTCGCACGCCGCGGTATCTCATTGCGCCCGAGGCAGCGGCTGTAGCAGTGTCTCTCAGCGAGCGCTTATTGGTGGCGGCGGTCGTTGACTTCCTTTGCGCTTTAGTGATCGGGTCGGGTTCAGAAGAGTGAGTGAATTCGTCCATCCTTCTGATCGCTTCTTCCATTTTTGTTGTGCGAGAGATAAAAGGGTATCTGTGATATTATGTGCGTTGGGTTTGTTGATGATGATGATGATGATGATGATGATGAGTAGGAAGAGAGTTGTGGGAGGTGTATTTATAGCCGGAGATCGATTAAGGAGCTGGAAAGTGACTGATTTTTAATTTTCATTCAATTCTAGGCATGCACAAATTTTTATGGAGTATTTGAGCCTAAATCACTAGATGTACTATTTAACGTTTTATAATAAGGAAAACTAATGAAAAAGGCTTGAAAACTTTGAGTTTTAATGATAAGAACAAAATAAATGGTAAAGTGAATAGTAGCAGGTTTGACTTTTTAGTGTAAAAATGTGGTTTTTCGTTAAAGTGAACAGTACCGTGGACTTTTCGTTAAAACTCCCTTTATAATAAGATGGTGGTACTCGAGCAATATTTTTTTTTTTATCTTTTACATAGTTTTTTTTTTTTTTTTTTTTGTTCATTAAACTTTTTCAATTTATTCAATTTAACGATCCTTTAAATTCTGAGAATAATGTGTAGTGTTGTAAATACTTCATACATTAAAAGTTGTTTGCATGTATATGGTGGTGGAAATGCAACACAAAATTTGAAAAAGGAGAATCATCAGGGTTGGTTTGAATTTTTCAGAGTTAAATTCTAACGATTAGGATGTTCTACTGGCAAATTCTAACGACTAGGATGTTCTACTGACCCAACCGTCTCTGACGCAGAGGTCGTGGTCATTTCTTCTGTTTGTTCATATTTTCGACCCAGAAGTTGTTGGATGGATGAAAGTCGGCGTAAGAGAACCAACCCCTACAGTTTGCTTAGACAAATTGCCACTAACATAGAAGATATGAAACTAGTTTTCCTAAAGAAAAATTACATTTGGATTAGAGTACCCTAAACCCTAGTTTAATTCTTGACTGTAATATATGAATTTAATGAATTTTTTTTATAACGTATAAAAGTGTCACAATTGTTAACTCATATTATTTCAATAACAATACGTTTTAAAATCAAATTCAAACAGCTTGATTTGTGCATACGAGATGCAAATTCACATACACTACTATAAAATTTCTAAAACATCATTTTTATTAGAGAAAATTGAAGTATTGGTTCCTAAACCTTGACTGAATTGGAACTTTGCTCTATAAAAATGTAGAGCAGTAATCCTTTTTGGTTACTCCCCTGCAACATTTGTCTCTTATTTATCATATTATTTAAGCAAAATTAATGAAAATAGTTTGAAAACTTTGAGTTTTGATAGGGACAAAATAAAGGGTAAAGTGAATAGTACCATGATTGACTTTTTAGTGTAAAAATATGGTTTTTCATTAAAGTGAACAGTACCATGAGTTTTTCGTTAAAGTTCCCTATTATTTAATATGAGCATTGTTTCATATTATAACACATTAAGAAATAACATTCACGAATATTTAATTCATAAGTGATGTTCCAGTTGAACCAAAGTTCAAACACCATGCTTCAATATTTCTCATTTCATTTTATAACTTTTCAAGAAATAATTTTAATTTTTTTTTGTTAAGGAGTTTTACCCGCATGATAAATAATAAAAAAAATATATTTTCATTACATATTCTTGTTACGTGTGGACATTTCTTGTGATAGCTGAGAGTAACAGGTGGATAAATTTTTAATTGTGACCGAAACACGAATAGTACATCACGTGTTTTTATAAAAGTGGTGGGAAATTTTATTTTTTAAGTTAATACATTTTAACACAGATATCCCACAATTTGTATAATAACACGTGATATATTACACAGTATACCGGTGACACTAAAAAATATCTCGTAACAGATGGGAGAGTAAATATCTTCGGCAATTCCAAGAGCAAAGAATAAAAGTAGAGTAGAACTAATGATTTTTTATTTCTAAATACTTACCATCTCCAACGGAGATGTTAAATCTTAATTAGAAAGTCATGTAATCAAATTTGAAAGTAGGAGCAAGTTTTAACCGATATATCAATCTTATGTGTATTGACATATGAGAAAAGGTAATGTTAAATAATTTTTAATTATTTTATTGTGTGGATCCCATTAATGGACTAATTATAAATCTTGAAATTTTATTTTAATTAATTTCTTTTTAAAACGGGTCTAACAAATATCATTTATAACAAAAAAAAACATATCGGTTAAAAAAAATCTGATATTATTACGTCAGTCATCAAATTAACATTTGATATTTATCTTTGATCTTATGTGACAGAAAAATAAAAAGGGAAAGTAAGAATATGATTGATGTAGATTGTATATTTATGATATTGCCGTAAATTAAAGGTTGCTTTTCAACCTCAACTTTTTTATTTTAATTTCCACTTAAAAAACCTGGAACACTAGTAACACGAAGGAAAGCAAAGAACCAAACGAAACCACATTTCCGGAAATGGATATAACATGCACATGACTCCATCCAACAGGCAATGAAACCGCGAAAGAGCCTGGAGTTCTGGACAAGCATATAAAAGTAGCTGCTGCTACCTTCTAATTTTTAATAAATTAAGAAATATATATTATAGCCATAGGGAGTTGGAGAAGAAGAACAATGATTTATATAAAACTGTTTCATAGTCAAAACGGTGTTTCAATTTAATAATATAATTTAATTCATGTTAAAAAGATTATCTCTTTGAATTATATTTTATAAATCGTCATATCATAAGTCTAAAAAATATAATCTAAAAACAAGAATTATATATATATATATATATCATTTTATATGTATTTACATTATTGAAATTATAACCTCATGTGAGGGGTGAGACCGATACGTGCACAGGTGGTCTATAGAACAAGAGTTCTTTCTCTACTTCTTTGTCCATTGTGATTGACATTCTGAATGAATACACTGGCGGCGCTCAGAAGTTGTTCCTCTTACTTTGGTTTTTGTTATTTTTTATTGGTTTCATGCATGTTGGCAAAATTTTCCATATTTGCTGTTCCCAAACTTTCAATGGCTTCTCCTGGTTTTTGCATTAGCGTGATGAGTTAGGGTTTGAAAACCAAGGATTTAATGGTCACATGGACTTGTCTGATATATAGTTAGGGTGTTTTTAGGTTCTTTATATAAAAGGGTTTTTGTTATTAGAGTATTTTTACCCATGTTAAATCAATATGTCTAGATTCCAAATCCAACTAAAACGGCACCTCCACCCATTTTGGGGTCACCAAGGCTAACCAGTCATGGTTGGCGCCATGTTGATTCTAAGTCTAAGTCCAAATCCGGGGCATTGACGTCAGCGAGTCCACATTATTATTATTATTTTTTTGGCACCGAGCGTGCGCTACACGTTCTCACCTAGGAGAATGGCGCAACAAAAACTAACGCTTGGAGCCTGCCACAACAGTCGGTTGGGCATCCAATCGTCACTAGCCACGTGGCCACATCTCAGATGTCCATTTCAAATTCTTACAATAATTATAGTCACCTATTCTAAATTAATTTCATCTGTTCAATAATTTACTAAATAATTGAATTGTACATTAAAAATAAATAACTCTTGTGAATAGTAACATTCATAAGTTATCCAAATTCACGTGGAAATGCTCTTAGGCCTTCTTTTATTAAGTTTTGTTTTATTATTACCGTCTGTTTGGTTGTTAGATGGAGACTAAGAGTGTGTTTGTTTGGCTGGACTAAGTCTCACTGGACTGAACTAGAATAAAAATTAACTTAATCCAATGTTTGTTCCTTGGAAGGACTACTTTTTATGGGATTAAGTCTCTCTGACCACTTTCCTCTTCCAATTCCTCTTCTTCCTTTTCTTCGATTTTGTTGCAGATCGTGAATTATTATTATTGGGTTTGATCCATTTCGTTATTTGGGTTCGAAAAGCGTGAAAATTTTGAGCGGCGCCGGCGTGTCTGATACCGTGGCGGATGAGAATCTGAATCTGAATCAGAATAAGAACCAGAGTGTTTCGGATGATCTCCATGTAAAAAATGATTACGGCGATGAGGTGAAGATGACGAGTGAGTTGGCTAGGCCCATTGTTGCAGTGGCTGCGAACAGATGAAGAGATGAAGAGAAAAGTTAAAAAAAAAAAAGTAATAAAAAAAATTGAGGGGTGCAACATATGAAGAGAAAAGTAACAAAAAAATATTGAAATTAACTTTTTTGAGCCAAAAAGTATTTTAGTCCGGAACATAGTTTAGAACTACACCAAACACTTTATTATTCTTAGTCTGCTTAGTTCAAGTCAAGTCAATCTAGCTTAATCCCTTAAGTTAGTTCAGTTCAAGATAATCTGGTACAACAAACGCACCATAAAGTTGTTTGTGTTCGAGTCAGAAGACAAGGAAAGGAGGTTAAATGTCTACCAATCTAATGCTCTTCTTAATTATCTTTATTCTATTTACCTTAATTCATTATTTACAAGTCTTTGCCCTAGCTTAAAAACGAGTATACATCTTTGTTACACGTGTGTATGCTTCATTTTAAGGAAAATACTTGTGTCTATTCATGTGCATCTTTTTGTTTGTTCAGTCGTGATTGACGTAATTTAATTGTATAGTTGTTATAGCTGAGAACGTTCATTATCTTCGTCATCATTTAAAGATATTCTCTACCAAACAAAAAAAAATCAATCAATTTAGCAGTCGTTTGTATAATATGACCATTTAATCTAATGATCAACCGTTGATTCGTTTGATTAAGCGAAGAATATAAGATCACCAATTTGATTAATTTTTAGGGCAGATGTTAAATACATAGATGAACAAGGTGTACAAAAAAAGGGGAATGCAAGTATATTGTCCTCAATTTAATTGCACAAATGCAATAAACAAAATATTTCATTTAATAACCATTATTTAATATCATCTACGCAAGTTCTTATGTAGAGAACAAATAAACGTGTCTAGAAACGAGTAACATTATACGAGGAGTCCTTCATTTAGTTAACATATATGAATGACTAAATGGTTTTAAGTTTGTTTGAGTCTTTTACTCACACAATTTTAAATAATTTTTAGCAAAATAAAATATTTGAATTATGATATTTGCATGAGTGAAGAAATACATTAATTAAAACTTGACCACAGACAATGAGGTGCCCCGTGGAATAGACACAAGTATTATCCAAATAAAAAAATATTCACAGATAAGGTACAACTTCTTCCTTCCAATGTAATTTTCTACCCTAAGACTAATTGGGCATGTTCTGTCCAAAATTATACGAGCCCTTATGTTTTTAACCAAACAAGGGATATCCTAGAACACCAAAAGAAATGAGGCAAGGACAAGGGGCACCAAACAACCCGTTAGTTTCAAAAGGAAACCTTAGGGTTTGGCCAAGAGAATCCATTGAGAAAGTACCCAGTTGCTCTCAGCAAGGTGGGCAAACTTTTAATTAATCCGGTACCAATAATTGGAATATAGGTTGAGATATTTAATTTCAATATCAGTTAGGGGAGAGAGATATTTCCCAGCATGGTGAACTGTTCAGGACCGACCTAGTTATATAGCTAATCAAGTAATTAACTCTATAGAAGGCAGTTAATGATTTTGTTAATTCAATCTTTAGAGTCAGATTATTGCACATCCACAACAGTGTGTAACAGTACAAGGTTGTTTATGTACAATAAATGAGAAAATAAACTTTTTATTTATTTATCAAATTATACACTATAGAATTAAAAATAAAGTAAGAATTTTAATCAGGAAAAATGATAGAATTAAAATAAAGAAAGTGAACTATTATTGACATTTCAAAAATTCTAATTGTTCACTTGTCACAACTCACAAATATATTTTTCTTTATAAATAAAAAAATTTGGAGTGCACAATAAAAACTTTAAAATACTAGTAAGAATTTTCTCAAGAAATAACTTTTATAAGTTTTTTTTACAGACATTTTCTAAAAGTTAATGTGTTCTAAACTTTTCGGATAGCTCGAAGAGTTTAAGGCCATATCCAACCGAAGAGTCTAGAGGGTAAATTAGGCCAAATGGCTCATAGGCCCCATGGGACATAAAAGGACCAACCGACTGGCCCAACCTAGCCAGCCAGCCCCAGGACAGGCCACAAATTTGAATGCAACGGCTAGCTGACATCAGCTAACCGTTATATTTGAATTTTTTTTTACAAATTTTTGTTCTTATAAATTCCTAAGCCATTAAACAACATTAAGTAACATGAAACAACATTAAACAATGTTAAACAACATTAAATAACATTAAACAACATAAAAAAAACATTTAACAATATGAAACTTAAACAACATTTCTAAAAATATTTAACGACATAAAACTTAAAACACTTACTCCATGCTTATTTTTAAATTTAATTTGTAGTTTTTAAATTTAAATAATAAATTATGTTTGGCCATATGACCATTTGGCCTTTGGTTGGAGATGGTTTTTTGTCACATGGCTATGTATGGCCTTATAGCCCTTTGGCTCTCGGTTTGAGATGATAAGACATATAGTCTTGCACTGTTAAGCCACGTCAACATTTTATATTCTTATTGTTTTTTGTCTTATTATTTTTATAAAAAAATTAATATAAAATATTGATGTGATTTAACCGTGACCGCACAAATAGAATGAAATGAAAATGGTATCTTAACAGGAGGATAGACATTCTGCCTATAAGATTATCACTCTTTAAATGGACAAGGATTGTCTGCCCTCCTAGTTGTGGTGCATTTCCATGCCCTTCTATTTTGTGCGGCCATGGTTAAGTCACGTCAATATTTTATATTTTTATTGTTTTTTATCTTATTATCTCATTAAAAAATTAATATAAAATATTGACATGGCTTAACCGTGACCGCACAAAATAAGAGGGCATGAAAGGGCATCACAATTAGGAGGGCAGACAATCCTTGTCCTCTTTCAATTCATATACGCTTTTGATCATCTGAACATTATCTCATGCAATGCTAATAAATGTCTGAGATTTTATCCAAAATACTGGTAGCTCCCTGTTTTAGACGGTCACTTCAGGGTACGTGACTAAAATATTATAAACCCTAGCTAGCATACATATATTGCCTCATGAACACCGACACAACAGAAAATAATATTAGCAGTAGTACACGAGAGAGAGAGAGAGAGAGAGAGAGAGAGGTTTCAGAGAGCGAGTAATGACGGTGAAGAGTATTTCCTAACCAGAAAAGAAGAGGAGCAGCAAAGATTTTAACGACAAGGAGATCGAAGGCTGTCAGTCAGAAGGGGCAATAGAATCAATGCAAAGTAATTTGGGCAGCTTTTTTTCTTTTTGTTTGCAGTTGGATGATGGGAAATGAGAAGGCCATAGACTTTATCACCTTTTTCTTCTTCCATATATTATCGAATCTTAAAATGTTACCACAATAATGTTTTATAAATTGAGCTTCTCAAGAATCAAGATTTTGTTGGTTGGAGTTGGGAGTTGGGGTGGACTTGGAGTGGTAAGGAATGTCTTGAAATTCATTTCATTAAAGGATAATGTTAAGAAAATTAAAATTATAAATAAAATTTACAAATTCAATGATGTATTGTTAATAAGAATGAGCATTTTCATTAACGCTCAAGTAATAATTCAATCATCAACTTTCATGTCATTTAATTTACAAAATTTTGTCTACAAATTTAGTTTCCTTAACATTACTCTTCACCAAATATATCATCCTCCCATTCTTTACTTCTTTTAATTATTTACTCAAAAAAACTTTTACTGCTTAGCTTGTTCTCGAGAAAATGTTTAATGATTTTCATTAGATATAGATGAGCAAATACGTGAGAAAAATGAGGATATACAAGAAATGTATAAAAAAATGTACACAAAATGAAACCTAAAATCTGAAAAATATTTGTGATTTATAAAACGAACTTTATCTTTTAAAAATGAATGAACAATGAGATTTAGGCAACACTACGAAAGACCTTTCTGTATGTGTGATCTAGCTAGAATGTTTTGTTGTTGGATGGAATTCTACATCACATCTCTTGATGAGCAGTCTTGAAGGTGGGGTGCGGGAGGCCGTTAACATGAACACGAACATCAAAACATGAAAAATATTACATCAATTCCAAGAGCTTCGAACCATAGAAAACACAACCACCAATACCCACCTGCCCTGCTCTCCAGAAAAAGGACAAAAAAAAAAAAGGGAGAGACAGTTTATGCCCCTGAGAATAAATAATGAAGTGAATAATTAAGGGAACTTTAACAAAAAGTACCCGATACTGTTCATTTTAACGAAAAACCATATTTTTACACTAAAAAGTCAATCCTGGTACTATTTACTTTACTCTTTATTTTGTCCTTATCGTTAAAACTCAAAATTTTCAAGTTCTTTTAATTAGTTTTCCAAATAATTAATGACATAGGCTACAGCTTTTAACGGTTCTCCACTGTTGGGAGCACTGGGTACGCCTGTATCAGAAGGAACACGAAGGGAAAAGCGCAGGGGATCCGAGCACGGCACAGCACAGCACAGTACCATTCTGTGATCATCTCATGGCTTTCCTTAAAAATCAGCTGGGTTAAGGGTTCGTATTACAGGCTACAGCAAGCAAAAGTGTGCATGCATGCATATCCCCCATCCAATTCCTTTTTCGCAGATATTGCTTTTTTACGTGTTTTACTACCGAGACTCCTCCAAGTCCACTCTGTTATATCTTCTGCTCCTTGCTTTTGGTGATGTTACTTTGCGAATGCCATTAACATTATCATTTTATATTACCAAACTCTCATTCAGTAATATTCTGTCACTACTTTTCTTTGGTCGCCATCTTTCAGCCATACTTTGGTTTGGATGCAATTCAATTTACTCAAGATATAGCAACAGATACGAAACTGGTAAAAGTACCATTAACCCTACAAATTTAAACCTAAACCTAGCTAGCAGCAAACGCATACAATAAAAGGAAAATGAATGAAAAGAGCTTGAAAACTTTAAGTTTTAATGATAATAACAAAATAAAGGGTAAAGTAAATAGTACCAGGTTTGACTTTTTAGTGTAAAAATGTAATTTTTCGTTAAAGTGAACAATACCACGTGCTTTTCGTTAAAACTTCATACTATAAATTACGTCGAAATATCAAAATGAGATTAATCTCCTCGTTTAGGTCAACTTCTTCAATTACACTACACAAAGCTGTGGAGTGTGGACCAACCAATGTATTTTAATCAAACTTCGATAATAAATTCCCCCCCCCCCCCGTTTTATTAAGCCACTAATACTTCTCTCTTTCTTTAAGAAATTAGGTTTTCGCCTGTTTTTTTTATTTTATTAATTGAAATCTTATTCATTTTCAATTTTTGATCAAATCATTTGATTTTATCCATGTCAATTTCAATAATCTTAAATTTACATGTCAGCATATTTAAATTTTATAATTAAAAGCTGACATGTAAATTTATTATTATTGAAATTATTTAATCATTTCCAAAACGTAACATTTGATATATTTATATTTATGGTTAAATTTTCCATCAAATATTTTTATTTCTAATTTATACTCATTTTTAATTTGCAACTATTTTTTAATTTGTTTCCGCTTTATTTTTAATTTTTATTTGTATCCATATATTTAAATTATTTTTGTGCCTATATTTTTAAAATTTTATTTGTGCCCTTAATTTTTTAAGTTTATTTTTTATTTTTTGAACAAACGATATTATTTATATTAAGTGGGTGGTGGTGGGCTAAGCCTCATGTGGTTCAATTCGCATTTGACGAGAATCGAGCCTAAGACATATTACTTACAAGTAAAAATAAATACCACTAGACTGTAATGTAAGTGAATTAAGTCTTTTCTTTGTACTAATAATTTTAAATTACCCTAAATTAGGTCGTGGGTACATTTTGTGGGTACGTAACATTTGTTTCCTTTCTATATTGAGATTGGTAGATTTTTCTTTCCTGAACAAAACTGAGATTGCTATATTCTTTTGACAAGGAGAATGTCTATCTGTGACTACATTTTTTAACATTGAGGCCAATAAGTTTTGCAGTTATAAAACAATGATGGCTAGCTAGAGACCGTGGGCATCTAAAGCCTCATTTTTTCTTTTACTTGAAACAATATATTGTTAAGTTGTTGCTAGCCACTAATCCGGAAATTCTGCAATTGATTGGGTTGCATCGCAATATAAAAGAGGGATGTGTCCAGACGTCTCGCTTGACAAATCCCATCCCCTCTAGTTCATTTTTGTCCATTGATGATGGCCCTTGTTCTCATTATACCCATCCCCCTTAGTCCACTTCTTGTCCATTGAAGTTCTCCTTGTCCTCATTAGATCTTACTACGAGTCATCTTACCGTCTATTCTCCCTATACCAATCCCATCTCGATCAGCCGCGAAACGGGTTGGTTTTTAAGCTTGCTTTTCACCTCCTCTGAAGGGTTATGGTTAGCCGTTGCCGCCCTAAGCTATTCTGTACTTAACGCTAGGTTTGGTCCCCTTGATGAATTTTCAAAGTTCTTTCGGAAAACAAAATTGACCAACTCGGTTGGAGATCCATGATTAATCTATTGGAATTTGACTACTGCCTAATTTTACGTCATTGGGTTTTCAATTGATGGCGTACTGTCTCCTAATTACGGTACTAATGCATTCTTAAGTTGCATATCGGATTTGGAGTTTTGTGATTGAACCAATGCTCACAAGTGGTGATTTCTCAGTAACTTTGTCCAAATAATGAAACATGCAATAGAATTTTGTTTATTTATTTACAAATGATAAATACAAATTAATTAGTAATATGAATAGTAGTTCAACCTCTTATAAGTACATGCAAAGTTTTCCCGTTCATTAATATGGAATTCATTTTCAAAACGCTTTCTCATGTGTGGGGAATTTTCAAACCTAACATGTAGATAACACAAGTAGGGTGACGTGGAACACGTGTGGCAGTTAGGCTTACACGTGGGACAACCTGCTCTAATGTCATGAAGAAAGTTGGGATTCCACCGTAAAATTATTTGATAATATGAAGAGTAGCTCAACCTTTTATAAGCACATACAAAGTTTCTCCTCTCATCAATGTATGATTCATTCTTAACACAAATTACATTAAGGAAGATTCAAAACTAATTATAAAGAATGCTAAACACTGTTCTAACTAACTTAAATAAACTAAGGACTCATTTAAAAAATATTTTTAAATGACTAAAAACATTTTTAAATAAAATATTTTTGAAACAAATTTTTAATAATAATGCAAGTTAATCATATAGATTGATGTAACTAGTATTGCAATTAAACACTTGCCAAACAGGCCCAGGTCCAGGGAACTTTTGCTCGTACACACCAGCTGTGCCAATTGAGGTAGATGTAACTAGTATTGCAATTAAACACTTGCCAAACAGGCCCAGGTCTAGGGAACTTTTGCTCGTACACACCAGCTGTGCCAATTGAGGTAGATGTAACTAGTATTGCAATTAAACAGTAATGCAATTAACTTTTCTCTTTAGAGAAATTTTTCGTTATGATCAGAACACGAGTAGTACATCATGTGTTTTTATATAAGTAGTGGAAACTTTTAATATTCAAGTTATTAATTTTTTAACACATATATTCCATCATTTATACACAATATCACGTGTTATATCACCCGTATTCTAATCACATTGGTAAATTTCCCTCTCTTTTAGATAAAGTAACAAGCATTTACACTTTTATGAAGATCGATGTAAATGCAAGACTGAAAATTTAACAGACTATCTGATCTAATTGTCCCCTAATTTGATCGATCCACTGTAATTTTCTTCAAATTAATACTTGCACATATATAGCAAAAGTACTTTGAATTCTGTTGCCTACTTATACGACTAGGATTATCTTTCATTCTCTTTCTATCTCTTCCTTTTACATTTTTTTATTTTGTCTTTTTTTTTGTTATAAAAAATAATATAATATGTTGACGTAGCTTAATTATGACCGTTTAAATAAGAGGGGAGAGAAGGTAAGGAAAAAAAAAAAAAAATCCTACTCCATACTTATATGGCCTAGCTTTTCCTCCTAAAAGGTCCATGGCATTTTATGAAGTATAAATGCAACCATAATCACAAAATATAATAGGTCAAGGACTCCACTAAAATTAGCGAAATAGACCGAAATAATTATTTTCAAATTTTAATTAATAGAAATGATCAATTCTTCAGTATGTAGGCGCTATGTCGTAAATAAATCAATGTTTTATCCTCAATGTTAAATTTTTTTTAGCCGAATTCTTTTTAAATAAACAAAAATAAGGTTGCTCTATTTTTGGACATTTTTATCGTTTTAATTTAAAGCCATTTATTAAAAAAAAAAAAACAGAGAATCAGAGAAGCACCGAATAATATTACTGTTTTAGACGGCTTTGAAAGAGCAGAATAATATGCATGTGCAGTTTTTTAACTCAATGAGTTGTTTGAATCTTCAACTCGTGTTATAAATCAAGTTCTGCATCCAGTAATTGAATTACTTCCCTGTCATGTACTGTATGTATCTTGAAAAACAAGAATAACTAGCAAGAAATTAAATAAATAATCAAAGAACTGCCTACACTTACTACGTATTTATACTATTCTTCTGTAAAAGTAGAATCCACTAACACGTGTGAGTCTTATCTTTATTAAAGATATAATATAAATGAATGGTACAAACATGTGATAAAAGTAGCATTTTTGTTGTATTTAATATCGAGCTTGTTTGCTATTTTATAGATGAGTTTGTCAAAAATGAAACTCTCTACAAACTCTCTGCAACCTTATGTGTTTGAAATAGTTTTTCATTAAAGTGAACAGTACCGAAAACTTTTCGTTAAAATATCCTTTATAATATTAATATGAAAACTAATGCTAAACTACGAAGTGGCATAAAATACATAAAAATCACACTTTTAAAAACCACATTTTATAATATTTCATCATATATGATGAACGAACACGATTTACAAATCCTCGAGATTCTCACAAAAATGATCCGGCAAGGATTCGGATTCTATAAGGACAAGAGGTCAGAAATTATTTTAAATATTTTTATTTAAAATTAAATACAAATAGTACTTGATAAAAACTAATTGCATGATATATAATAAATGAACACGATTTACAGATTCTCATAATCTTCACCAAAAGGATCCGGAGAGGATCCCGTTGGCTCCTTATATACTGAACAAGGATTGCCTGCCCTCCCTTGCCCTCCTATTTGCACGTCAATATTTTACGTTACTATTTATTTTTGTCTTATTATCTTTATAAATATATATATATATATATATATATATATATATATAATGTCAACGTGACTTAACAGTAATCACATAAAACAGAAAGATATGAAAAATGAGAGGGCAGACAATCCTTGTCCTTATATACTGTATGATATTGCCTCTTGTAAATCACCAGCAATCATGCCCCACGGGTGCACCAATTGAAAAATCATGGATGCCTTTTCACACGCCAGCTAGCAATAGCTGGAGTTGCTCCGAAAAAGAAGCCAACATGTAAAGATATGTAGTTCTAGTGCTAGTAGAGTACTCATCGTGCCCACGGCGGCTGCATGCCCTGCACCTGCAGTAGTTGACTACTCATTTAAAAAAAAAAAATTAATACTCAAAGATGATTTTCACTAAACTAATTACAATTGGCTAACTTCCACTTTGGTAATTAGTTGATAATAATGTTGTCAGACTCATCGCCCATGTGGCTCATGAGAAGTGTCAAGGCTCCATGTTGTACGGATGGTATTATCGAAAAAGAGTTGCCTAGAATTTGAAGGGACAGGGTGATGTTACCGAGATCATTTTTTTATATCATATTTACAAATAACATGATATAACAATTGATTGTTATATTCTTTCTTAAATTATTAGAAACGATATTTAATAATTAATCATCACACCATTTGATTTATAAAATATGATTTAAAATGATGTTCTGTATGACCAAAAAGAAAACAGGGGTGAATAATATTGTATGTATTCAAAAGACAGGACAACAAAGGGCAAAGGGCAAAGGACGTGGGAACTCGGAACTAAGTAAAGATTTAAGAGGTACGGTCTAGTGATATTCCTTTTCATTTGTAAGTGAGAAATCTTAGATCTGATTTTCACCAAAGACGAATTTGAATCATATTATTACTAGCTTATTGTGAGGCTAAATTCATGCATTTTTTAATATAGATAATATTATTTGTTAAAAAAAAAAAAAGTAAAGATTTAAAGGGACATCCCAGGATGGGCAACGAGCTAGTGATCCGGTCCTGTAAACTACGCAAATTAGGCCACGAGGAAAAGGAGCAATTCATGCGTATATAGGTTCCTCAAAGAAACTCGACCACAAATTTTAGGGTTGGTCTGGGTTAAATCAATGCTGACGATATTCAAACATTGAGGAATTTGAATATAGTTGTCCCAAAATGTACCGAGTATGAATATAGTTGTTATAAAGTTTGCGAAAGAAGTGGGCCTTCATCCCATAAAAAATATTTTCTCGAAACCAAGAAACTAAGGAGGATATGAAGTTGGCAAAAGTTTTGTAACGAATTACATTATTCAAAGACAGCGTAAAAAATAGAAGAAAGGAATACATTTTGAAAAGTAAGAAAGAGAATAATCCTATTTCACAATACCTTCGCTGAAGAAAGTTGTGGTTTCAAATTCTAGAATCAATTGGTAATAATGGAAATAATACGAGTTTTTTCTTATAATTATGATGTTGAACAATTCTGCACATCCTTACATTCGTGCTTTTATTTAGACGCAGACAAACACAACAAGGTGAGAAACGCTTAAATCTCTCCATCCCATAATTCTTCAACAGACTTGTATGGAGATGATCCATCAGTCGCAACCAAGTCTTCTCTAGGCAGCATCTTCTTCTGTGGGATTTGATTGATCTTCGCAAGATCGTCTTCTGATAGCTCCCAGTCAAACACCTGCAGATTCTGCTTCAACCTCTCCTTGTTGTAGCTCTTCACAGCTAGGGTTGCCCCTATTTGGTATACCCATCTAATGCAAACCTGCCAAAATTTACCAAAAACTCACGAAGTTTCAGTCCATTGATTCACAAAATGTAAACATATGAAAATTAGTAGTGGGTACTAATCCTAATTTTGATTGAGAAATTGTTAATCATGTTTGTATATGCTTATTTTTTCCTACTTCCTAGATATTCCCTTACATAAACTACACAAACCACATGAATGTTGTGCAAACAACCATTAAGTCTCTTACCCAATCGATACTTAGTGGCGAGGCTAGAAAGTTAGCTCAACAAAGACATGACTAAGTAGTGGTGGATGCAGGCTATCCTCATTGCATCCAAACAATATTGTGCAACGCCAAATTTCTTTTTTCAATGTTTTCGATGAGGCATTTCATCGAGCACTTAACCAATCCATACTATCGTGTGCTTAGTGTACATCCCCATTATTTAGTGCTCTTTAATTGTGTCTTTAGGTCAATATTGTTATAGGCCAAACAAAGAGTAAATCAAATATGTATAGGGTTGGGAGCTCAAATTTACAAGACGACCGGAAAAAGGGTTGGTTAATGAGTCTTTTATTATTTTAAGAAAAAATGACTAACTTTAAACTTTATTAAAAAAATGGTGTCGTTTCGCTAAGAACATATACTTTTTTTTCTTAGTGGTCTTGGATGAGAATCGAGTGAGAGTTGTACTAGAAAAATGTCGATGTTGTTTAGCTTTTATTGCACTCGTCTCTTTCACGAAAAATGAAGTGTATATTTGTTGAACCCAAAAAAAACTGAGAGCCCCCTGGCTCTTCATCAAATTCGCCCCTGCTGGCACCAGTTTAATCACTCAAGTCTAATACTGAGTTGGATTAGGCTCAATGAACGTATACACAGGCATCCAATGCATGTAATTTTTATCTCAAAAGGCATCAATGTTGTTTATACAGTGCCTAACTTGAATATTGTTGTGGTACTTTTCCGGATCAACCCCATTCACATTCATAACTTGTATCTAGCCACACAACCCCGACCCAAAATATCATCAAGAAAAAAAAATGTGACCGAACCTGAGCAACAGTCTTTCCCCGAGCCTCTGCTATATCCTGAAGCACTTTGCTTTCCAAAACATGATTGGTGCCCCAACTGGAACCAATTGCACCCAGAGGAGAGAATGCAGTCACCACTATACCATTGTCTTTGCAGAAGTCTCTCAGCTTCTTCTGTTGCCAGAATGGACTCAACTCAACCTATATTTACACATGCACACACACTAACATATTAAAGACTGAAAAAAGGGGGGAAAAAAAATCAATTTTCAGACACAAATGAAGCAATACAGTAGGTTGAAAAATGGACTTACTTGATTTACAGAGGGAGGAATGGAAGCAAAAGTGAGTAAATTTTCAATCTTTTTGCTAGAGAAGTTGCTGACTCCAATGGATTTGGTGAGGCCAAGTCTTTGAGATTCTTCCATGGCTGCCCACACACCTTTGAAGTCCATAGGCATAAGGTCAACTAATTGGCGCACCAATTCTCCTGGCTTGCCACTGATAGGCCAGTGAATCAGATACAAGTCAAGGTACTCCAATTGAAGATTCCTGCACATTATCATACAATCAAATCATCACCTAATAAACTCCATTTCGTCCAAGTGATGTTTTGAGAAGAAATTATTGTGTTCGAGAGTTAAACTAGGTGGACTGATCAACCTACTAACAAATGAACGAGTCTTTCTATTGAGAAATACTTTAGGGCAACATGCCCCTTCTCTCGCAAAAACACACACGCCTTTTTAGTTAATTCGACTTCACGCGACAATTGAAGAAGGTTTAGGTTCCAATATAAAATCAATTGACAATATGGAAATTAGTTCAACCTCTTATAAAATCAATTGTTCCTCACCAATGTGGGACTTTGTCCTCACATTCTCACACCCTTTCACATGTGGTGAATTTTCAAGCCTAACATGTGGACAATACAATCGGGGTGACGTGGAGCACGTGTGGCCATTGAGCTTCACACGTAGGCCAACCTGTTCAGATGAATGAAGAAATTGAGGTTCTACTATAAAACCAATTAGTAATATGGTAGTAGCTCAATCTCTTGTAAACCCTTACATGATTTAGTCTCTCACCGATGTAGGACTTTGTCACTTTCTCACAACTCCTTATTGCAGAGTCCTAAAAATCTAACATCTCTAGTCTATTTTCGGGAGGCACTTGGTCCAAGTACAAACTTTAGTGCAAGGGTTCCAAAATTCGACTGTTGGACACAAAAAATTTACCTACACATGGAATGCTACCGTTACATTATTTAAAATCAATTATACTCAACAATGCATTTTAACTTTCATTCGAAACAGTATATAATTAGTTTGAGATACTGTCGCAATCAGATATAGATAAGTAGTGATTTTCCATTACTACTTAGTACTTACTGAAGTGATTTCTTGATAGCAGGAATGACATGATCAGGGTGAGCATCATTGCACCATAGCTTTGAAGTGATGAAGAGCTGGTCTCTGGAATCAACAAGGCCAAGTTTGAGAGCTTCCTTAATGGCTTCGCCCAGAGTCTGCTCGGAGCCATATATCGAAGCCGTATCAAAATGCCTGTAGCCGAGCTTGATGGCCTCAACCACTGCCATTTTCAACGTGTCAGGCTGTAAGTTGTCGGCCGCCGTGCCGAAGGCGAGCAGCGGCATGCTTTTGGGGCCGGCGGAGGAGTCGAGCACCACTTCCGGGATTTGGGTTGTTGCTGCCATCTTTGAAAACTCGAGTATTGAATTGAAGTTTGCTTTTTTGATTTTAGTTCCAGGTGAAGTTGGCTTTTAAACCACAAGATTTTCTGGTATTTTTGGGTCTGCAATCGTCATCGATTACGTAACTCTCGAACTCCCTTATTAATGCTTCATTAGAAAACTGAATCGTCAACGATTATATAACTCTCAAAGGCTAACCAATTTCCATTTGACTACTTTTTTTAATGTTGACGGTCGTTTTAGACCCTTAATATATAGGGTTATTACACAAACATCTCTTAAAATTTATCGAATTTTCACAAAACATCTTTACGTTTAAGACATTACATAACACCCCCTCCAGTTTAATTCGTTTTCATATAACCCCTTAAGTAAAAAATTAGCTTATAAATACCCTTATTAATTACTTGAAACTAATAAAAAAAATTAATTATATAAAAAAAATTATAAAACATTAAACATCTAAAAAACAAGAAGAAGACCATGTGGACAAAACAAATTAAGAAAAAAACTTAATTATTACTTGGAAATAATCTAAATTATCTATTAATAAAACCGTACTTGTCAATCAAAACTCCATAAAATTACCATTCTAACCCTCTTATCAAGATTGAACAAAAAAACATGAACAATTTAGTAATTACACCCAACATAAATTTTGTTGTTTTTTACACCAACCTCACAACCATGTAAACATAACATACCATATTTACAAAATAAAAATAAAAAACCCCACTTCTTTCCTCCTCTTCCTCCCTCTGCATTCCCCACGTTCTTCCACCCTCTCCTTTTATTTTCATTCTTCTTTTGCTTTTTTCGAATGTCATCCCGCTCAATAATGATAAGTTGTAGTAAAATAAAAAGCAAATTTAGTTGCAGACGCAGAGGGTGTGGGGTGATTGCTAGTATTTTATTAAAACAAGAAGTTGTTCATCTTCTTCTTTCCCTCCCACCCGATTGAGCAACCGCCTCCATCTCCATATCCTCATTCTTCCTCCATCACACCCATTCAAACTTTCAACAAACCAAAAAACTATCTCTGTCTTATAAAATAATAATTTGGTAATCAAAATCAAATCCCTACTATTTGGTTCCGCACTAAACTAGGAAGAAGAAATCATAGAAGCAACGGAGAAGGATTTGTGGAAGCGGGGGAAGTTGGGGGATTGGATGACTTTGGAGGGGGATTAGAAATGGAAGGAAGGGGAGATTTGGGGGGCTGAGAGGGGTTGGAGGACAGGGGAGATTTGTCCGCATGGTCTTCTTCTTGTGTTTTTTTGAAGTATTTAATGTTCTATAACTTTTTTTATAAAATTATAAAGTATTTCTTTATTAATTTTAAGTAATTAATAAAGGTAGTAAACTTATGAACAAATTTTGACTGGGGTTGTATGAAAGATAATTAAAACCTGAGGGAATGTTAATGTAATGTCTCAAACGGGAATGAGTTATGTGAAAACTCGAAAATCTTAAAGTGTCATGGTCTAATTAAACCTAATATAATATGACTTGGAGAAAGCCCATGAAAGGAAAAGAAAATCAGAGTTTTGGGCTTCCGAGCTATTTGAACCAAATGAATGAACTATCACTGCTCAACAGTCTAGATGAAGTATCAACAAAGAATACGAGCATTTATTCAAAAAAGTACTTTCCAATCGGTTGAAGTAAGTTGGTAAACTGATAAATTTATAGCACGAAGGCCCTAAGCGCTCGGGGCACTGTTTTCTCAACCACCCAAAGCCCAGCATAGCACTCGGCATGCGTTGGCCCAGAATACCTCGCTACTAGCCCTGAGAAAATGTCAATTCATCTCCGTTTGTCGACTGAGTAAGGAAGAGTAGCCAGTAAGATCAGTCCACATATCTAGTTCATTTAATGCGAGAACGGTGACTTGAGAGCCCATGAGTTCTGAGGCTTATTAAGGCCCATATAAGAGGGACGAGTACCTCTTACAAGCGATCGGACAAAAAATGAAAAGAAGAGATCACACCATTACAAAACACTTGTAACCTATATCAATATATACAGAGAGCACTACAGTGGACGTAGCCAATTTGGGGCGAACCACTTAAACCTTGTTGACAACTACTTAAAGTCTTTATCCCGAGCTCATCAAGAGTTAACCATACTGATCTTTGTTGACCTTCCAATTTTGAGCGTTAACAAATGTATTGTTAACAATCTTCTCTTAATTTTTTTTTTTTTTTTTTGTTCTTGTTCCACAATGTTGCACAATAATCTAAATTGTCTAAAAATCATATATTTTAAAATTAACTAAATTTGAGATCTTTTAATCATTTTTTTCCATTAAAATATGAAAACCTTCTTGTTCCTTCTTTCCTGTAGAACTCTTCAAAAAACTCTGCATACTTGTAGCTCCGATGCAATGCAGGGTGCTCCTTATCAATCAAACCCTCAATTGGACCATTCACAGTGTCCCTGTTGGGTCCATAAAACATTGCCAGTGAGTAGTGACAGACGCGGGTTTTGTTGGTCACTAGACTCACTGCCATGTGGTGCATTGTTATACCTTCCATTACTCAAAACCTACATAAAAAAGAGAGATGGATTAAATTACCCCATAAAATGTAAGTACGTTTAAATAGAATAAAAACTATATATAAATCACGGTTTAGTACTCATGTGTTGTCTGTTTATATTTTCCGTTTTTGTTTTTAAAAGTTTGTAAGCGGTTTTAAGTCACCTGAATTTGGTCACCTAAATTGATAACAAAGGCATTGGGGAGAGAATCAACAGCAACCCATTTCCCATCTTTGATCACTTGAGGGCCAGTCACTCCCTCTGTTTGCCTAAGTACTGTGAGTGTATTGAGAGCAGTATGGACAGCTAGTCCAAGTGTGAGCGACATGGTGGATGGTAGTTTCCTTGTGCTTTGAGAGTAGGATTCTCACCCAGCTTCTTTTGTGAGCAGTCCTCCTCTAGCCCAAGCCCTCGGGATATCAATCCCAAAATCGTATTCATCAATGTCCAATCTCTCTTGCATACTCAGCAAAAACCTCACTAACCAAAACCGCCAAACACAAAGTGAAGAGATAGAATTAGAACCGGTTACAAACTTTTAATAAAATTAGAATCATATGACACAAAACAGACCATAAAATATATATAATTTACGGTGTACTGCTCCTTTATTGACATCTTGCCAAGTGTTTTTATTAAAAGCGGTCACTAGTTACATTTGTGTTATGTTATATCTCCCAAGAAAACTACATAAAATTAGCACAAACTAAAAATTAAGCTGCTAAGCAAACATGGGTGTGCTCATTGGTTATTCACCTAGAGCTCAAACTTCCCTCTCCGCAGTTTAGATTAGTTTAGAGTATAACATATCACTCATATAAAAAGAATGAAATTAAGCTGGTACCGGTATTGGGGAGGATTTTCAGGTAAAGAATTGAGAGGAAGCCAAAGATGAGAGAGAAGGGTTCACTCCACATAGTGACCTTTTGCTCTTGCGCTTCAACTTTGAGGTAGTAATTGAAAAGCTTCACTTACTTGGAGTGATCTGTGGTAAAGTATTTTGGCCTTTCTTCAGGAGGCAATTTGAAGAACTGGTTTACGGCAGACATAGTTCCTCAGGCGCTCCATGCTCGATGGTCTGGAAAAATCCGTACTCCATCTCCATTGTTGCTGCTGCCTTGGTCGTTCAAATCAATGGTGGGGATTGATTCCAGAGCTGAAACATTTGGGAGGTGTGGCCTGTGATTCTCTGGGAGAATGAAGTTTGGAGAGAGGGATAGAGGAGTGGTGTCTTTTGCCATTTGGAAGGATGCCATCTTTTGATGAAGGACTGTTTGAGTTTGATCGGGTGACCTAAATGGAATTATTGTACGGACAAGGACACAATTCTGGGTAGTTGACCAGTGGGGTAGTTGTGTGTCATGCGCAAGCAGCCAACCTAACTAATTCATTGGTAAAGGATTGAAATCAGCGTGAGTGGATGTGCACACTGTTATCACCATTGTAGCGTGACTAACATGGAGTAATCCAATCTCCTACTACAGAGTGGTACACCACGTGTTACTATACAAATTGTGGATATGTATCTTAAAAAGTTCATAACTTAAAAAATAAAATTTCTCACCATTTATATAAAAACATGTGGTGTACCACTCGTGTTCCGGTCATAACAAAAAATTTCTCCTCGACGACACCATCGACCCTTGTATGTTCTGTTTTCATGTTTCAATCGAATCCTAATCCCTTGGAAGTAGTCTACACCAAACAAATGGTAAAAAACCCAACCTATCCGTTTGATCGACCTTACAATTTCATACATTTCAGAATGCAGAATCAGAAACACAGATCAGACACAGCTCACAGCTGTTCCTCTCCGTGGCCTATACGTGGGATCCAACACAATATATTACCACTTTTCCGCACATCACTGTAAAAGCGTTATTTTCTCTGTCAAAAGTCGATGGCCTCTAGTGCCACATTTCGATTTCGAACAAGGACCAGATCATAAGAACCACACGTGGTGGGGGCAGGGTAGGAGGATGATCAAACCTAAAGCCACTTTAATCATATCTTAATCTATTGATTAATTTACCCACAAGATATTCAAGATAATATGCAATGCTCACATCTCTTTCAGATTGGTCTGGTACTTTGCCTAAGCAAATAAATAAGTTAGATTACAAGGTATCTTTATGTCAACAATATTTCAGATTCGGCCACCTGATCAATACCAATCAAACCGACATTATTAGCATTAAGTGACATGTGTCGTCATTTGGTATGTTGGATGCAATGGACAGATGGAATCATTAGATGTATTGAGTTGTTAGCTTTGTTAGAAATTTGTTAGGTTGTTAAGTGTGCGAGGTTATGGATATATAGCTAGACTATTGTAACAGATAACATCAATCAATTCAAGAGCTTTCATTTTCTTCTACAATCTTTCTTGTTTCTCTCTATCTTCTTCCTCTTTGCTAATTCTTCATCTTTTGCAATGTAGTTAATAATTACAACTTAATTATCTATACAACTTAATGGATGTTTAGTTTTATTACCAAAAAATGTCGATGCAATTAAAATGTAGTTGTTTCATATAATTAAAAGTTAGAATTTTTTTATTAAGCTTTAATTACATTTTTCAAATCTTATATCTCAAGATTCTCCAAATATAAATGGAACTTCATAATTTTGTTTTTATGTTTTTTGTGAGAGGGGCCGGGGAATCTCATCCCCTGAATGCTACGTGAGTGGAATGGACTGGAGAGCCTTCTTTACCAATAAAAAATCATTCCATCGATATTTATTTATCTTCCCCTTTTCAAAGAGAGTGTCCCATCTCCATCAGCTGTCATCATTCTTCCTGTATTATATAGTTTTAAAATACTGGAATTTAAACTAATTACGTGCAGCATCGTGAACCAGTGTAGCTACTAGCTAGGTTACATACAATATCCGGCTGGCATCTATGTGACAAATGTGTATTTTTATGGTTCAGTCCCATTTTATTCGTTCAATAAACATTTGGGTACTAATATTTGATAAGTTCTTGTAAATCTTTAATGCATGATGACAAATGTAGGATAATTATAGGGAAGAAAACTATGTTGCAAACAAATTAGCAGAAATTCGTTCTTCTTTAAAGTATAACCGTCATATTTCTTAGGCTTCTCCCGTTAGTGTTAGTGGTTTAGCTCAGAGACATTTATGAAGTATCGCTAGACCCATATTAGATTTTCATTTGTAAAAAGAAATAAAAATTGTGATTTGATACCCAATGTATATAATGAATGGTCCCTCGATGCTTCCAAACTATATCGCTATTGCATATTTGGAATCATATGTTTATTTGATTTGATGTGAGATCACCATGCATGGTCCACCTCATCTCTTAAATTCTCCTGTACTTCAACCGCCTTCCCATCCCATCCACATTCAATCGCAGCAAGCCATCGATCGAATCTGGTCAAGAAAATGTTTTTGTCATTGCGGTCATGCATGTATGGACCATACGTTATAACCATCATAAACTCCATTTTTCGTAAAGGTTAAGCATATTGCTGTCCGAGATTAGAAATGCCAACAAAGAAGAAAGGAACCCAAGAGGCTTGTGTGTGTAAATATCTTGATTTTAAGTTTTAAAAATCTGGGCAGGTAAGGTCGTAGAAATAGTACTACTGATCTTTAAACAATAATAATATTTAGATTCACAAAATTGAAACTTGTTGACATATTTTCAGATAAAAGTTGTCTTACGTGAGTAATTAATACAATTTAAACCACACACTAGACATACTGCTAACCCTCTCTTCTATATGTAGTTCTCGCCTCCAATTGGAGGACATACATTTTTTAAATAATGTTAATTTTTGTGTATCTAAATATTATGATTAGTCTTAACATTGTAACGTAGGACCTTACAAATATAAGAGTGTCAACAAGCGCGGGTCTTGCATTCCACATCTTTCAAATAAGCCACCCAAGTTAGTTTACCGGTGAGTGTAAATAATTAAGGTGGTAGGTCAGAGTAGGTCTGGTTTGGTACTGAAGTGATTCTAAAAAAAACTGGTATAAAAAAAGCTGGAAGCTATTTTTGTGTTTGGTAAATATTCAACTTCAACTTTTTTTCACAGTTTTGGGTAAAAAAAGCCAAAAACAAGAAGCTACAAAACCCAACTTTGAAAAACCGGCTTTTTTTCACATCTGTTTTACATAAAAGTTTACCAAACACTATAATATGGTTTTTTTTTTCAAAAGCACTTTTACAAAAAAGTTTACCAAACACTCTGCTGCTTTATTTCACAGTTGCTTATTCTCACAGCACAGTAGAAGTAGTTTTTTTTTCAAAGCACAGCAATACCAAATCAGCTTTAAGTGTGGTTCAAAACCTTGGAATGTAAAAAAAATAAGTACAAAAACAGTAATACTACGTATATTATCATTTATATCATATTTTTAATTTAAATTTAATTTGCGTGTATTGGTATCCTCTACTACTATTAGAGATGATACAAATAATTGTACAAATATATGGTAACAACACAACATCATTTACATATCCCAGAACATAAATTAAAGTTTAATTTCGAGAAAAAAAACCTTTTGTGCATAAAGGATTGAAGATTATATAAATCAATTTAACCAAAAGCTATGGCTTTGCCTTGATTAACTAGTTCCAAATAACATAATCGATTCATGAAGTATAATTTGCATACTTAGTACTTACATGCTGCAAGCTTATCAGTTCTATATCCCTCAGAAATTGATCTCGATCGCACTCGCTCTGCTGTTTTCCAGATCATCATCCTGTTTGTTTCATAAACCTGCAGTACGTCCACGATGTTAAAAATATTGATAAAAAGATTTACATATACACTTACAAACTTGATTAACTACTTCTGCAAAAGAGAAAAAAAGGAAGTGGAATTTACGACGAACGAACAGACACGAGTCAGAATGTCAGATGGGGATGGGGTTTGTTTATCCCACGTAAAAGCTTAGAGCGACACATAACAAACACGGTGGACACTCTAATCACACACCAAACGCTACGTGTCACGGAAGTACAAGGAATCTGACAGAAACCTAACAGAGGTTACGCGCTTAGCGACAATGCAATGCACAACACCCAACGGCGTTTAACGGGACGCTAATGGAAAACAGCCATGGAAAGAACTCTAGTGCAGAAGCAACGGCTATACAAAGACTATAACAAAAGAAAATGAAAATGAGAGAAAAAGGGAAGGATTGCAAAGAAAAAAGAGCACTCACCATGTATGTATTTGTGTGCACACTGAAAAAACGAAATAGGACTAAAGTTCATTAATCGCCACGGATATTCAAAAGCAGTCCATCTGATGAACGATTACAGCTCCATATTTCCAATTACATCATGATTGATCAGATATATTATATAACTGATATTTTTTTGTGTTTTTAAATTTTAGGGTTTTGTAGAATTTAACTTGTTTTAATCGGCCGTGGCATATTTGTAATTTTGTAGTCCGGAACTCCGACCATGCAAAGGGTGCTATTGCCAGTGATTGCCGTTGTGAACGAGGTAGGGACGACTACCGGTAGTACTTGCAGGTTTGTTGCTTCCGTGGCCTTGGCGAGCATGGTAAATATTAGCACAGTGAGGAACCTTGGAGGGGGGTCTCTGAAACGGCACCGTTGACGGGGATGGCTGGGGCGGCATTTGACGGAGGCAACGGTCAACGGGAGTGGAGGACGGCATGGGAAATCTTGGGGTGGACCCGGAAGCAGCACTGAAGTAGTTATTTGACGACGAGGAGTTGCCAGAGGACGACGTCGTTGAGGCGGCGGAGGCCGACGAAGTTGAAGGGGATGAAATGCTTTTGGGTGTCCTGGCGGTGGGGATGAGTGAGAGGAATGCTCTGATCTTCATATTAGCGGAAGAGGCTGCTCTATCGTATTCCTCGATGAGATTAACGAGATCCTCATTGGACTTGATGGACACGAGGGCGTCGAGATCTTCGGTGGGTAGTTGACAGCGGAGACTAACCGCCGTCACGGATGGCCCACACAACTCAGTCAGCTTGGACGACAGCTCTGTTACACAACCACACACCTAAATTCAATACAACGTCCTCCGAACAAAAGACTAGAAAAAATGGGGGAATTTATACATAAACTGACCGGAAAAGGAAATAGAGCGGGGAACGGCGAGTACACGGGTTTCGCCGCCAAGGTAACGGAGCTTGCCGTCGGGGTAACGGGGGAGGATTTTGCCGCCGTAGCTGCAGAGGAATTTGATGGTGGTGACCTTGGTGAGGTCAGGCGAGGGTCCGACCATGATTTTAATACTAGGGTTTTGATTCGACTACTAACTAGGAGATGAGGATAGCTTCGGGGAGAGAGAGTGATTAGAAGATGGGGCTGGAGTTGTGTGCTCAAGCCTATGTATGGTACCCTTTGGCCCTTATTTATAGACTTGGAGTCTTCAAAGGGAAAGGAGTAGGGGAAGTGAAGCTAACTAGAATTGATTTGGTTGGTCAGCTTACGTCGGTACTTAGATTTACACTCGGAGTAAACTGTAAACTTGGAGGGATTTTTCAGTGTGACAGTCACACGGAGTGGTACATCATGTGTCGCGATATAAATGGTGGGATATATGTGTTAAAACGTTAATAACTTAAAAAATAAAATTTCCCACCACTTACATATATAAAAACATATGGTGTACCACTCGTGTTTCCGTCACAACTAAAAATTTCTCATAAACTTGATGTTTACTTCTTTTCATTCTTCCAACAAAGATAGATATTCTAAATTACTCTTATTTGTGAGAACGATTTGGTTGGTCAATTTACGTCGGTACTTAGATTTACGAGTAATGATATTCCTATCATGTTTTTGAACCACATTTTCATATCATCTTAGGTGGCAATTGATGTGGACAACCACATCATTTGAATTAATCACATTTTTAAATTTAGCTCATTATTTAATAAACTAATAATTAAGAAAAACTAGTTAATTAAATTATGATTGTGGTGTACAAAGAGTCTTTCTCCTTATTTTCCTTGGGTTTTGTAAATTTTTCAAATTATGTGGCTATCCACATCAGATGCCACCTAAGGTGGTATAGAAATATAATATGAATAACATACTCTAGATTTACACTCGGAGTAGATGTTTACTTATTTTCTTTATTCCAACAAAGATAGATATTCTAAATTACTCTTATTTGTGAGAACAATTTGGTTGGTCAGCTTACGTCGGTACTTAGATTTACGAGTAATGATATTCCTACTATGTTTTTGAACCACATTTTCATACTACCTTAGGTGGCAATTGATGTGGACAATCACATCATTTGAATTAGTCACATTTTTAAATTTAGTTCATTATTTAATAAACTAATAATTAAGAAAAACTAGTTAATTAAATAATGGTTGTGATATACAAAGAATATTTCTCCTTCTTTTCCTTGGGTTTTGCAAATTTTTCAAATTATGTGGCTGTCCACATCAATGCCACCTAAGGTGATATAAAAATATGGTATAAATAACATACTCTAGATTTACACTCGGAGTAGATGTTAACTTCTTTTCTTTCTTCCAACAAAGATAGATATTCTAATTACTCTCATTTGTGAGAACGAGTGTCTAAATTTGAGTACAAGAGGATTGACACGTTACTTGACCAACTGGTTAAATAATTTACAATTTATCACAAATAGTTTTTGAAATTGAAAATCAATTAATGTAATCCTTAAAATTGGGTGTTGCAAATCAATATAGTCATTCCGTCATAACTTCGTTAAAAATTTTGTTATGTGCTGATGTGTCATATAATTGGGTTCCACAATATAATAAAATATTGCTATGTGGATTAAAAGTAATAAAATAATAATTAAAAAACTATTTTATATAATTTAAAACAAAAAAAAAAGGAGAAAAATAAGAAGAAGATGACTGTTCATCACCTTCTTCCCCTACTACCTGCGACCCAAAGGAGGAATTGCTGATGTCACCAGGGTTCCGATTTCATCCTACAGATGAAGAACTTATCACCTGCTACCTTATGAACAAGATAAATGATGCCACTTTTACTGGAAGGGCGATTGCCGATGTTGATCTCAACAAATGCGAACCCTGGGAACTTCCTGGTACGCATATATATAGTTTTCTAATCTAACCCTTGTTTTCAGTTCATCCGTCACATGCACAAATTCGATCTATTTCTATATATCCATAGTTTTGTAGTTTTGGCAATCAGCTTGTTAACCGTTAAAAGAACCCCAAATGAAACCTCCCCGATGTTGCTCGACCCGGAGGTGCAGGCCGTAGGGGAGTGCCAGGGCCGGTCCAGAGATTTTTGAGACCCGGGGCGACGTCAAAAAAAGTGCCCAAACTTCATATAAGAAAATTATTTATTTTCACTCGTAAGACATTGATAAAATTATACTTAGAAAAGTACTTCAAACTCAATAATTTAGATACACAAAAAGACTAATTTATTTTGTATTGAAAGAAGAAAACCAAACAACTATGAGCTTATAAGTAGATAAATGATAAGTTTTGTTTTCCATTTGAACTTTGAAAGTGTTTTTGTATAAATCATGAGGTGTTTTTTCTTATTTACTAACCTTGTCAATATGGGACTAAAAAAATAATGATGTTTTCGAGTCTTTAATTGATATGTATTAGTAATGAATGAGCATTAAATTAAATATTTTGATAACACGTCATATAATTTACAAATTTGCGCTACAAATTTGGTCTACGTATTACTCATTGTTGAAGATTAGACTTGAATTGAAACAAATATTTAAAAATAACAAGCTACATAGCTACTAGCTAGTAACTAAAAATAAATTAACAACCAAACAAAAATTTGTTAAAATTGAAAAAAATAAACATGCCCATAGCGTTTCGAACTTATGACATCTTGTTAATTTTAAACAACAAAAACCATTGCTTCTAATTAAACTTCTTGATCCTTTAACCAAATTTTATAAATTTATACTCTTATGAAAAGAAATTTGTAAAAATTAGAAAGTAAATAAGCACATGTGGTGTTTTGAACTCAAGACCTCTCATTATTTTCAAATGACCAAACCACCTCTTCTACTTAAATTTCTGTGTCATTGAACCAAATTTTATAAATTTATACTCTTATGAAAACATATATAAATATATCACCCTAATAATTTTGGTGCTCCTAATATTTTTGGGCCCCGGACGGTTGCCCTGCTTGCACTGGGCCTGGGCCGGCCCTGGGGAGTGCCGCTAAGAATTGGTGACGATTACATGTGCGACGGGGTGGAGTGGGATCGGGTGGGGACTAGGGTGGGATCGGGTGGGGACTAAGGTGGTTGCTCCGGTGAGAGTGGCAGTTGGAAACTGCATGTAAAAGGGTGCTGCTGGGTAGGAGGGGAAGAAGATGATGAACAGTCTTCTTCTTCTTCTTTTTCTCCTTTTGTTTTTTTTTTGTTTGGTTTTAAATTATATAAAATAGTTTTTTTTAATTATTATTTTATTACTTTTAATCTACATGGCAATATTTTATTATATTGTGGAACCCAATTATGTGCCACATTAGCACATAACAGAATTTTTAACAGAGTTATAACCGAAGGACTACATTGATCGATTTTCAATTTCATGGACTACATTGATCAATTTTCAATTTCAGGAACCATCTTGATGGGGTGGGTCAATTTCAGGAACCATTTGTGATAAAAACCCTAACCAAATCAAGTATGAAAATAATGTAAAAAAAAAAGGGTAAATTACACAGTAGCCCCTCAGGTTTTGAGGTCTATTACAACCCCATACAACAACTTTAAAACATTTCACTTTCATACCTCAAGTACTATTTGATTTCAATATAATACATCCGTTAGATTTTTCATCCATTAATCCGTTAAATGCTGACGTGACTGCCAAATGTCTGCCACGTGGCAAAAATAATAATTTTTAAATTTTCTTTTAAAAAACCTAAATTTTCTTTAAAAAAAAATGAAACCCACATTTGCAAGAAGAAGAAGAAGGAGGAGGAAGAAAGAAAAAGAAAAAAAAAAGTGTCCCTCCCCTTCCCCAGTGACCTAGAAGAAGAAGAGGGAGGAAGAAAAGAAAAAAAAATTGAAACGAAACCCACATCTGCGACAAGAAGAAGAAGGGGAAAAAAGAGAAGAGGGAGGAGGGTCGCCGGGCCGGGAGGGGGGACCGGAGGTGGGTCGCTGGGCGGGGGGGGGTGCGACGAGAAGAAGAAGAAGGAGAAAAAGAACAAGAAGGAGGAGGGTCGCCGAGCCGGGATGGGGGACTAGAGGTGTGTCGCTGGGGGGGGGGGGTGGGGACAAATTTTATTTTATTTTTTTCTTTTCTTCCTCCCTTCTTCTTCTTCTTCTTCTTCTTCTGGGTCGCTGGGTTGGGGGGGAGGGACACAATTTTTTTTTTCTTTTCTTCCTTCCTCTTCTTCTTCTTTTGGGTCGTTGGGTGGGGGGGGGGGGGGGGGTTTTCTTTTCTTCCTTTCTCTTCTTCTTCTTCTTCTTCTTCTTCTTCTTCTTCTTCTTCTTCTTCTTCTTCTGGGTCAATTGAGGGGGGGGGGGAGGACAATTTTTTTTTTCTTTTTCTTTCTTCCTCCCTGTTCTGCTTCTGCTTGCAGATGTGGGTTTCTTTTTTTTTTTTTGAGAAAATTCAGGTTTTTTTAAAAATTAAAAAAATATTTTATTTGCCACGTTAGCATTTAACAGATCAATGGATGGAAAATGTAACGGAGGTATTATTTTGAAATAAAATAATACTTAAGGTCTGAAAGTGAAATGTTTTAAAGATGTTGTAAAGAATTGAAATGGACCCCAAACCTGATGTATGAAAGTGTAATTTACCCACAAAAAAATTGATACCTTTTTGTTTAGGAACGAAACAAACAACTCCCCTTTTTGGCATAATTTACATAATTTACAAACTTTATGTTTAGACAAAAATTGTTGAATGATACCTATACATACAAACTCATTCTTCGTAAGTATAAATGGAACCAGATCCCCTTCAGATCCAATAAAACTGAGCCTACTGAACAGGTGATCCGGGTTGTTGAAATTTGATCCGACGGTGACAAGCAGATGTGGGTTTCTTTTTTTCTTTTCTTTTTTTGAGAAAATTCAGGTTTTTTAAAAAATGTAAAAAAAAATTTATTTGCCACGTGGCAGACATTTGGCAGCCACGTCAGCATTTAACAGATCAATGGATGGAAAATGTAACCGAGATATTATTTTGAAATAAAATAGTACTTAAGGTCTGAAAGTGAAATGTTTTAAAATATTGTAAAGAATTGAAATGAACCCCAAACCTAAGGTATGAAAGTGTAATTTACCAAAAAAATTTTGATACTTTATTGTTTAGGAACGAAACAAACAACTCCCCTTTTTGGCATAATTTACAAACTTTATGTTTAGACAAAAATTGTTGAATGATACCTATACATACAAACTCATTCTTCGTAAGTATAAATGGAATCGGATCCCCTTCAGATCCAATAAAACTGAGCCTACTGAACAGGCGATCCGGGTTGTTGAAATTTGATTCAACGGTTACAGACAGGGAGCCCTCTAAAAGTTATAATAATTGTAACCGTTTAATCAAATTTAAACAGTCTAAATCGTCTGCTCAGCAGACTCAGTATATATGAATCCGGTTACAATATAAATCACTTATATAAATCACTTACATTACAAGTGCAGTATCACTTCCCCATCTCTCTCTCCTTATTTTATTTCAAAACAAATTATAATGGTTTGTCGTTTGTGTTCTCCTTTTTTTTTCTTCTCTCTTTCCGTTGTTCCTTTTAATCTTTGGATTATTAGACTAGTGGTGTTTTATTGGCCAAAACAATAATATTTGTCCATTTTGGTACATATTCGATCTCATCAATTCCTTTATCTTTAACATTTAATAATTTAACCTACTAATATCATTGTTTGTCAAAAAGAAAAAACTGTAGGATTACCGGAAAAGAGAAAGTTCAAAGCATGGCCACTAGCCAGCTAATTACAAAACCAGGAAATGAAACTATCATGTGTGCGAACAAAAGAAGAATATTTTCGCACAATCTCTAAGATAATTATCTTGATACCATCTCTGTACCTGAAATTTATCGCTGTTTGATCTTTATTATTGGTTAAGATGAAGATATAAATTTAACTAAGTTATTATAGTACGTAATGTGTTTTATCATCTGCGTTTAAGTTAGGATCCCCATCACTGTAGTTTAAATTAACTTGGTGTTATAATTCCTATCATTTGTCAAAAATACAGATTCAAAAGAATCGTTGAAAAAAAATTTCATGCTTAAACTCGTTCATGATGCATACATAGAAGTAGTCAGGTTCATAGTCATAATCACTGATGCAAACCGTGAAGGAAGGGAAAAGGCATATGGGATCCACATACACTGTTTTACTTTTACTTTTTAGAAGAGAAGCCGACTGATCAGTTTGTGTAGATCATGCCCTCGCTAACTAAGTTTTATTCCCTCTAACATATGGCAGCGTATGACATCTACACACAAATAAATAGCTCTCAGTCATGACTCACTGCAGCATATATATCTTCTTTCACAATTATATCCCATCGGTTTTTCAAATATAAATACAAAATATTATGTGGTGGAGAATTTAGGATTAGGTTAGCGATTCTAATTTGATAATCAATTATGAGATTTAATTCTAAGGAAAACTAATGAAAAGGGCTTGAAAACTTTGAGTTTTAATGATAAGGACAAAATAAAGGGTAAAGTGAATAGTACCAGGATTGACTTTTTAGTGTAAAAATGTGGTTTTTCGTTAAAGTGAACAGTACCGGGTGCTTTTCGTTAAAGTTCCCTTAATTCTATTTATAAGTGAAGAAGAATGCCATTAAATCGTAGAATGAAATAACTATAATTCACCGGTTTAATTTGACATATATATGTGGAGCCAAAAATATTTCATAGGCGACACGTGGACTTTTGGACAAAAGAGGACAAAAATACCCCTGAGGCATATCGGGATTCCTACGTGCGAGCAGCGGACAATCATCTTTCAACCAAATCAAAAGTGCCCAAAATAGGTAACAATTTAAAGGCTATTTCATCAAATCATTTCTATAAGGTAATTCCCAAAATCTAATTTATTCTATATGTTTTATATTCCATTATTTAGCTAATAAATTAACTAAATAATATATTCCTTTCATATTTCCTAAAATTGACTAATTAAGGGATTAATTACCTAATCAATCCCTTAATTATCAATTAAACCACCACATTATAACCAAAAAACATACCAAAGGCCGGTTACCCACTAGGGCCGGCCATGCCTTTTATTTCTTGCTTTTTGCTACCATTTTCTTTCCCTTTTATGACATTCAAAGAGCTAGTTAATTAGGTTATTATTATTTGCCAATTAACTCGCCAATTATTTCCATAACTCCCCAAAATAACTAGCCCATTATCTCCATAATCCCCCAAAATAAATCATACATGGCCTAAAGGCCGGCCACACCCTTCCTCTCCTATATATTGGTTCCCATTTTCACCAAACACTAATTCCAACACTTGGGCAAAAATCCCAAAATTCTCTAAACACTCTCTCTCTAAATTCTAACTTTGGTATCAGAGGTTCTTCGGCCAAAGCCCCCCCATTCATCGTGGGCGTGTGAGAATCTTGGCCTTAACCTAAGGTATTAATTGTTTTGTAGGTGCAAAATTGTCCAAGATCAAGGAGGAAGAAATTTGCATCCACAATATATGTTGGATAGGTCATGTGGTCCTGCGACGTCCACGACCCACCAATTTCTTGGAGAGGTGCGTTTCCTGAGACTAACAATACACTAGCATATATAAACAAACAAAATATGTTTGAGAGAGGTGGGGGGGGGTTGGTTTTCTGAAAATTACCAAACAAATGAAGTGTTACGTGTAGATGCAAATTTCTTCCTCCTTGATATTGGACAAAATTGCACCTACAAAACAATTAACACCTTATGGTCAAGGCCAAGAGCCTCACGCGCCCACGATGAATGGGGGGGCTTTGGCCGAAGAACCTCCGATGCCAAAGTTAGAATTTAAAGAGAAAAGTGTTTGGAGAGTATTGGGAACTTTGCAAGTATGTTGGAATGATCTTTTAGTGAAAATGGGAGCCTATTTATAGGGTTAGGGTGGCCGGTTCCCTTTGGATGTTTTTTAGGGTGTAACTTATGGTTTAATGTGTGATTTAATGGATTAATTAGTCAATTAATCCATTAATTGGTTAATCAACACATTTTTGGAATAAATATTTTGGGGGTTATGTAATTTATATGGGATTTTTTGAAGGTTATGAAATAATTACCTTGTGGAAAATATAGGATGAGGATGGATAAAATAACTGTGAATTTGTTACCTATTTTGGGCATTTTTGATTTGGTTGAAGGATGTTTGCCTGCTGCTCGCGCGTAGGAATCCCGTTGTACCTCAAGGGTATTTTTGCCCTCTTTCCACATTGCGCTCAAATAATATTGCGTCGTTATTAATTAAGGTTGTTGGAAACAATCTTTGGGTCTCCTATGTAGACACGAAATTATTAAATTATGAGTTAGTTAGGCGACATTCACCTCTCCCAGACCCTGCGTAAAGCGGGAGCCTTGTGCACTGGGTACGACGATATGAGTTAGTTAGGTGCATTATATATATTTTCCAACATTGTTAGGTGCATTATATATATTTTCCAACATTGTGTAAGCCAACTAATATGCACAATAGACCCACATTCCATCCCTTGTAAACAATTGTTAACGTTGGATCAAATTTGGATTATTCTACCAACCAATTGCTATAGACTCGAAAGAATCATGCATCGTCTTTAATCTCCTAGAAGTTTAGAGTAAAGTGATTTGGAAACCAAATAAGATGCGTATGATCATCACATTTCAGTTGATATATATTTACTAAAACAATCTCTGTCACAGTAAGCGCTTGGATTATGAAATAGTAATGGCAAATCCAAAAGATATGCATCATTTGACAAGTGACAACTTGATTAAAAGGTCATGAATTCCTTATCTGATCGACCTCTATCTCTTCTTTTTGGATAACTTCTCTCAACACTAAATAATAATAAACTAAAAGTCCTCTAATCCTTTGTCATTATGTAAAAGATGAACATGTCAAGGGGTCCTACTTTAGCCATGATCGACCAAATCCTATCTCGCAGCCCTTTATACCCTCTATCCTATTTGTCTCCAAATTATAATCAATAGTAAAGGTTATACTTGGCTCTATACCTATAAAAAGTCACCCTTCTTTTGTCTTTGCAGAATTTAATATGCATGCATAAACTTTTCTGGTTGTGATTGTAATATGAAAAGTTTTGCATAGGTGTGGTTTACAAATAAATGACCTTAAATGTGAGAGCCAAATGGTGGGTTTCATATTGACTTCTTCCACATTCCAATCTTTTGGTATCTAAAGTCCAAATGAAGACTATTATTAAGCACCATTAAGTGATATATGCTGAGAGATAAATTTCATATCAGGAAAATTGACTTTTGCATGTACTTATAAGATGTTGATTATTTCTCATATTTTTATTTATGATGAAACTTCAATTTTCTTCAAAGTTGTTTTGTTGCCTAAACAACATCGTACGCGGATGAACCGTGTCTAAGCATCAATGCGCACACTTTAAAAACAATGTGTATTGATGAGATTCCTAGTGGTGCAAGTGGTCTTGTAATAATTATTTTGCATAACATTTCAAATGCTGAGGATATCCACCTTTATCTCCTTATCCTGTAAAAGAGAATCATACACTTTGCTTGGTTTATTCACATATATGCATCATACATAAGCCACTAGAATATAAATATATAGTATAAGTAGGTCCCAATTCCCAAATACATAGTGGAGGACATAAAAAGCCCTAGAAACTAGGGTTGGAAAAAAATCCCAAAAATCCCAAACCAAACCGAAAAAATCCCGATCCCAAATCAAAATTCCCAAAATTTTCGGTATGTTATCCCGAACCAAACCGATATTTTCGGTACGGGAATCGGTTTTGCATCTTCATTTTTTCTGTATTCCCATACCGAACCGAAAATAAATATTATATATCTATATATATATATTTTTTAATTATAAAAGAATTATTTGAACCGTTGATTGTTTTGGATTTAATCTATGTTGTTGGTTTGTTTTTAGGTCAGTATGCTGCATACGGCATACCATTTCACTTTCACAATCCACTTCACTTCAGTTCACTTCCCTTCCATTTCTATCAAATAGCCGAGCGGCCGAGACCTCCTCATCTCATCTCTGATCTCTCCATTACCGAGCTGGCGAGCCCTCAACTCATTTCTCTCTCTCTCTCTCTGTAACGAATTCCGGCTAGCCACCGGCCACCGCCACATATGACTCTCCAGCTTTCCTTCACCACACAGCCACCTGTACGCCACCTTTCTCTGTCGCGACGATCTCTCTCTGGGGAACTCTCCATCCAGCACTGAGTTCGAATCTCTGTCATCCCAAATTAGGTAATTAATTTAATTTAGTGTTTTGAAATCTAATTTCTGTCTTCCTTTTGAAATTTAACTTAGGGTTTGGAATTAATTTTGTGTATTATTCCCCCATTTTTTTTCTTCAGTTTTTCTGTATTATTCAGCGGAAGATTCAATTTCCAACTGGGTTCTCGAATTCGTGAGCTTTTTATCAAAAGGTACGTTTTTGTTCGATAAAGGTCATTATTTGAGTATGTGAGTTCAAATTTACGGCATTTGGGAGTTCGAATCATTGTGTATTGCCATTTGGGTATCTGTATGTGGGTGTGAATCTGTATATGTGAGTTCGAATCTGTATGTGGTGTGGCCCTGTGGGTGTGAATCTGAACGGATTGATTTCAGTGCATAAATTTTCAATTTTGTTATCACATTTCTGAACTATCAAAGGTTAACTCAATGGTTGTAAGCACCAAAGGGAAAAATGGTTAAGTGAACATTGTTCGCTCAGTCTTTCCGTCAAACACCTCGGGTTCAATTTCATTTTATGGAATGCAGAATAACAGACTTGAAGTTTAGATTGAATTGCTCTGATTAGTTAAGCAAAACACAAATATGCCCAATCATCTGCATTTTTTTCATTTTTTAATTGTTATTGCAACCTTTACTAGTTCACATCTAACTGGGTTCTTGTCATTACTAGTTCACATCTAACTGGGTTCCTTTCATTACTAGTTCACATCTAACTGGGTTCTTTTCATTCTTACACGCCTAATTTTTATTTTTAGTTTTTTAAACAATATCTGGGAACTTCTCTTACTTTTAAGTTTAACTGATTGCAGTGCTATGTGGGTATTAGAAAACGAAGACTAGGTTTCTCTGTGATCCTCTGTGTAGCGTGTTTTATGTTTATTTTTAGTCTACACTGGTTCTTGGGAAATTCTGCAGAGAACTATTTGTTTCGTGAGCAATCATCCCTGTAATAACTAGTTTTTAGTAAAATGCGTGCTTACATTTGCTAAATTTTGGACATGATGCACCGATGTTTTGTTTTTTAGCCTTATCAAACATTGTTTTGTTGCAGGCAGAGATAGCCAGACAAGAAGAAAGGGACCGAAGAGGCCAACAATCTTCATAAACTTTAAGCTTTGCTTTTTTTGCTTTTGGTTTGTAACTTAATTATTTTGAAACTTTGTCTCATAACTAATTTTTTTTGCTTTTGGGTTTGTTACTTTATTTATTTTAAAACCTTGGCTTGTAACTAATTTTTTTTTGCTTTTGGATTTGTCACTTAATTTATTTTTATTGCATGCATGTGTAGTAGAAATTGAATAGGCAGATTAAGGATGCTATTGTGCACAGATTTCAGCCATTTGTGCACAGATTTCAGATTGGCAGATTTGTGTAGATTCAAATTTTAGTGTAACAACAAATTGGGCAGATTGGCAGCCTGCCCAAAAGCCCAAATTTTCAATATAAAAGGTTGAATTTTAGCCCAAAAGCATAATATGTTAAATTTAGTCCAAAAGCCCAAAACTATTTCGGGATTCCCGATTTGTCCCAAAATCCCAAAAATATTTTGGGATCCCCAAAAATTGGGATTCCCGAAAAATTGGTTTGGGATCGGTATTGAAATTGGGATTCCTGAAAATTTTGATTTGGGAATCGGGACAAGTGTTTTGGTTCGGTATCCCATACCGAACCACCCCTACTAGAAACGCAACTCCTTGCAATTCCATTTTTGCATCTCATACAGTCCTTCTGGTGGGAAGGTGTGGATGATTCAGCAACATCCTAGTGGAGAACAATAAGCATTTTCCTGTTCTTTTGTGATGTTCTTTTTACCTTTTCCTTATTCCGTTAGTTACACACTTTTTATTTGCCTTTTGTGGTATATATTTGGGATCGGATATTCATATAAACAAAATTGAAAAATCCTGACCTTGCAAAGTCTATTTTTACGCCTGGCAAAGGACCCATGCACACAGGACACTTGTAAATGGATGCTGACGCCTCGTTGTCCAACCCTAACAAGTCACCATCCAACTTGGAGTGTTAAGATGTCTAGTGAGTTGTCGTTTTGAAATGAGGATTCTCCAATCACGTTTTTTCATCGTAGATCGTGCAGTTAATTTTCATTCGATACTATTTATATTTAATTTTAAATAATAAAAATTACAATGATTTTTTATCACATGACGTACGATAAACGAATGTAATTAAAAAATCTCCAAATCCTCCCTCGTCGTTTTGTATCAATTTCCTAAGCGTGAGTCACTCGCGTCATCTCCAAAACTCGAAGGTGATGAGAGTATTAAACGCTCCTCGATGGAAAATTTATGCTTCAGTAAACAGTAAATTAGGCAAGAACGTGACTGATGAAATGATTAGAGCAGATATACAGTGGAAACTTTATTGTGTGTGATACATATGTACCTAAAAATTTGGTAAGTGAGGTCTCCATACATGCATGATGAATGATGATCACCTTACACAATTTTGTGCCGGCATATTGAAATAGGATAGGACCCATATTGGACCCTACTTTCCAACTTACTATTAAAATTTATTCACATGAGTAGAGTTTTTAACATACAAACTGTTGATACCATACGAATTTCACAAGATCAATTAAAACATAAAAATGGATAAATAAGAAGTTTTTTGTGCCAGTTTTGATCTTTAGTGGTGCATTTGGATGAGGGTAAAAGTTTAGCAAAAGTTGGACCACATTTAGGAGGAATACCCTAAACACTTGATTGACTGAAAACGACTAGAAGCAACACATTAGTACTGCATTTGTAGTGTTTCATTTAATGGTAGCTTTTCTAGTTTAAGTAGTTCATTGCTAGTCTTCGTGTAATACATATTTAAAAGGAATTGAGTTAAAGTTCTTTAGTATTTATAAATTTCTCTTCTAAGCATAGTATAAGTGTTTTTGTTTACAACTTATAGTAGACGTGTTTTTTTCTTTCTAATTTACTGATATTCCCGTAGCCAAACAATTTAAACTTTTCGAGTTTGAGATCCATGACAATTAGGTCATGTCATTCAAGTATTGCAAAAAGAACATTAAAGTTACCAATCAGTACAATATTGGCTCACAATTAATCTAAACCGTCAAGTACTTAATCCTTGTTTTAGTAAGATGTAACAAACTTAGACTTTCTTTTTCTTACATATATACACGTGAGTTGTTGCATGTTACATGAACAACAAATAAGTGTTTCTTTTATAAATTGAAAAAAAAAAAAAAAAACCCCATACCTTCTACACATATGGTATGGAGATGAAAAGTACTTCAATATATAGTACTGTGCATGCAAAAATAAATAATTAAATCTATCAAATTCCCTCTGAGACTGCCGTGCATATGTGCCACGTACCCAGTCTGGTAGTATGGAGTGAATTTGATATTGTTCCATTCCTACCGTGGCAGATGGTGAATGGATTGGCTGCATGCACTGAATTGAGAGCATTGAACGGATACAAAGTTCACAGAGAAGAATATGTGAAGGTTGAAATTCAAGTCTCCATTATAAAGTATATTACCAAAAAGATTTATTCTTTATTCTTTTTATTTATTAGACTCGAATCCATGTATTTTTATTAGGGTTAGTAGTTTTATGCTAGTTCATCCAAATCTAGAAGGGTTGCCTCCTCCTAATTAGACTCCTCTTCCACCAACCTATATAATGACTATATATGCTTGACTAATTTCTTGTTAAATGGTTGATTAGATTTTGAGAAGTTGGTGTACAAATGGACCAAGATTCCAAGGGTCACGTGGGGAGAGATTCTTAGGTGCTCATAGTCGATCATGTACAACTATGGATCTTAATTATGTAATGAGAGATAAACACATGGTTGCATACAACTAATGATATGTTATCCCAAATTAGAGAGGATGCAAAAAATCAACCAGACTAGTTTTTGTTACATGAGTAGTGTATAACGATGTTCAGTCTCTTCATCCTAAACCCTAAACTCTATACAAATGAAGTTCTGCTTGATTGTTTGCATTTAGAGAGTCAATCTATATGATCTTTTGGTATGCATCGTAAGTTCAAAAGAAAAAAAAAAACAGTGTAGATATCTTGTGAGCGGTCCGCGGGAAATCATGATTTCGTCGTGGCCTACAAAATATTAGTTTTAGGTTGAACACTCTAATTTTGATACCATCTTCTATGCAATGAAACAGCGTTGGGAGTATATGCAAGTTGAGGTCGGCACGGAATCTAGTTTCGTAGAGAAAACTACATCTTTGAAGTTCGAAGTTGGAAAAAGGAGTCGAAAAAGTGTTCGATGATAATGGCATAAGCCGTAAAGGGTTGAAAACCGTCCAATATCTAGGAAGCTCTATAATGATTGGAATTCCCGACCTTTTTTTAACCCAAGAGACCGACCTAATTATCCAATATTGTTTTTAAATCACTTATTTATTTATTTATAATTTATCTAAATTATGAAGAAGGAGAATCGAACATGAGACCTCCGGTGCAAGAGACTACATTCTGAATAAATTGAGCTACAAATCAATTGCAACTAATTGTCCAATATACAATATACTTGGTATGTCACAATACTAAGTACTGTGTGAGTACGTGTAAAATTATATTGTACTTAACCACGTAATACTACAATATAGGAGCAATTTTTTCGCGATTTAAAAAAAAAAAAGGTCTGGTATTTGACTCTCATAGATATGAGTACGAAACTAAACACTTAAACTCACTTGGAGTATGGCTTGGCCCAAAAATCTTTACCTTTGTAAAGAAACTATTGTTATGTCAAGGAAAGAAATTATTTAATGTTGGGTCTTATTCCCGCCCTGCATAATTGGGGAGCTATTGGGCTGGAGCATTTCATCTTGGGCTTAAAAGAAATTTAGGCTATACTACTTCAATGAGTGCTTCTTTAGTGTACATGCCAAAATACACATGTTTAGCGGGGGCGGGAAGTTGTGTTGCTGATCAGATGGCGAACTGGAGTTTCAATTGTGATTTGGCAAACCTTGTTTTCCATGGTCCTTCTTCTTGGATTACATCTGCTCTTATGGATGATGTGCTTGGTATTTGTAATATGAGATATGATGGTTCAGATGATTTGAGTTAGGTTAGAGTTTTTGACCTTTTGGTTTTATCAAAATAAAAAATAAAAAAATACAAATGTTATTTACACATTTCTTTTTTCATCTGTTGGATCAACCTCAATGGTTGTAATTAAATCAAAGTTATATCACAACGGGTTCGATGAACCACCAGAAAAATTGTAACCCAACAACTTTCAACTCTCTCCATGGTTCTCTCCTCTCTGATGTCTTTCTCCTCCACTCCTCCACTCCTCCACTCCTCCTCCTCCTCCTAAGACAGAAGAATATTACAACCCCATCAAAAACGTAAAATATTTGATTTTGGTTCGATCTGATTAGTTCTATGTGGTTTAGGCTTGAATCCATTTGATTTATTTTTTTGTTAGGCTTGCCTCATTATAACTCGAAGCTCAAGCCTAAAACTCCCTCCAACACAAATCAATGAACGAACTCAACGATGAACACCAAAAAAGAAGTGAATGACAACGTTGTGGGTGTGGATGAAGACTACCAGAGTGTGACAATAATCAGGGAGGTTGAGATCGCAATGGAGATGAGGGAGACTGAGGCATGATTGCTTTCCGATACTGCAGTAAAGCACCATCTACAACTTATATAGAACGAGTTGATTATCACGTAACGGTCTAATTTAATAACATAACTTCATATATTAAAAAACTTGCACATTTAATTATTTTATTGAAATAGAATGTCACAATAACGAATAACACATTCTATATAATCATTCCTCACAATAAAATCCTCACAAGTCACAATAAAAATCATCAGGATCATCTCTTTTGGATATGGTGCTTGAAATATTCTCTCTTTTTTCTCCTCCTTTTTTCGTAGTCTCAATTTTTCTGAATATTTGACCAATAGAATATATGAATGAATGGTGAGAAGTCCCTCAAGAAACACGCCCACCACTCGTTCCAATCGAACCAAGGAGCCGCCCAAATCCACTCCTACCTCCCTTTCTTTCCACCAAAAAAATTTAAAACAAAAAATAATAATCATATCCAAATAAAAAAAATGCACACTACCCAGTTGCATTCTTCTCCTCTCCCTCACCAAATTCCATGGCCATTGGCCAAGAATCTACCTGAATAATTCCCTCTGGATTCTCAACCCTCTTTCTTCCTCCTCCTCCCCTCTCAGCCGCTGCCATCTCTCTCCACCTGAGACATGATTCCTTCTTACTGCCTATCTTCTGTAAGAACCACATCCAGACCAGAAGCATTCCTCCTCCACAATCCTCACCTCTACCTCCCAAAGCACCGCTCCATTTTCCTCCCAACAGAACCCTACTTTCCCAAGAAAGTCACAAACTTTCTCAGCTCCCAAACACCACTGCCCAAGTATTTTCTCCCCACTTTGAGGCTCAACAACTCCAAACTCTCACACCCTTTTGCCAGTTTATCCTCTTTCGCCGATGCCGAAGGCAAAAACGAAGAACAAAACCAAGATGTCAAAGCCGAACAACATCACGAAATCTCAGAAACAGGGGAGCAAACTGAGTCGCCGGGAATGGCGCAGGCCTTCCACATATCTTCCAGCACGGCCTCCGCCATTTCCATCTGCATAGCGTTTGCTGCTCTGAGCCTTCCGTTTTTCATGAAGTCTCTGGGGCAAGGGCTGACCTTGAAGACCAAGATGCTGTCTTATGCTACTCTGCTATTCGGGTTTTACATGGCGTGGAACATCGGAGCCAACGACGTGGCCAATGCCATGGGGACTTCGGTGGGTTCGGGAGCGCTGTCGCTGCGGCAGGCGGTGCTGACGGCGGCGGTGTTGGAATTCTCGGGGGCGTTTCTGATGGGGACTCATGTGACGAGCACAATGCAAAAGGGAATTCTTGTGGCAAATGTGTTTCAGGGGAAGGATACTCTGCTTTTTGCTGGTCTGCTTGGCTCTCTTGCTGCTGCTGGTACTTGGTTGCAGGTATATTTCTGTTAATCTTGTGTTTTCATTTGTGTAAAAATGTGATATTTAGTTAAAGTAAACAGTATCGGAGCTTTTTCGTTAAAAGTTTATTGTATTATGTTTTATTGGAATTTCAACAAAATAATTTTTTAGAAATGCCTCCAAAGGATGATAGATTTTTCATTGTGATCGGTATACGGGATGATACACTACGTGTCATTATACAAATGGTGAGATATGTGTGTTAAAATGTTAATAAGTTAAAAAATAAAATTTCTCACAACTTTTATAAAAACACGTGATGTATTACTTATGCTCCGATTACAATGAAAATTTTCTCCTCAACGACGGTGTTGCCTAAGTTTTCAATTTAGTTTTGAGCCTCTCTATACTTTCAATTAGTGTCAATCTCCCCCGACATTAGATTTGAATTACTACAAATGTATAAGTTTCCGATTCTTCTTAATTTTATGTCACAACTCGATTATCAGAATTTTCATATAATTATTTGTTCACTTAATAAAAGCATTTTACGGACGTACATGCCCCTAAAATTTACTTGCATGCATTGCATTGGGATGAAAAACAATAGTTGAAAGAAATAAAATAAACATAACTACATAGTCGACTAATTCACATGTGCTATTGAGTTGAGAGAAAGAGAAGATGACTTAACATAACATTGTAACAAAATTGATAGTTAGCGGGACATTGGCGTGAAAATTTAGAAAGATGAAAACTAAATTGAAAGTTCAGAGGGCAAAATGAAAGTGGTTTACAACTTAGGGGAGTTAGCATGTTGGTGTCTTTATTGTTTTCAAAATTCCTTCTCTTCATTTCCCAACTTATGGGATTAAATACTAAAATTTCCATGAGACAAAAGGGGAGACAGTTACAAGAACCTTTGGTGGACTTGGTACTAATCTCATATCCTCTTGGGAGACATGAAATTCAAGGATATTCTTCTTAGCCTAGTTGTGTACGATTTATTATTCGTTTCATAAGTTTATGTGCTACGTTGCCATGTTCTGTTCTTTCTTCCATCCACGAGTAATTGTTTTCTGCTAGTCAGGTTGCATCATCTTATGGCTGGCCGGTCTCGACAACGCACTGTATAGTTGGATCCATGGTCGGATTCGGACTTGTCTATGGCGGCCCAGGTGCTGTCTTCTGGAGTTCGTTGGCGAGGGTGATTTCGTCGTGGGTGATCTCGCCGTTCATCGGAGCACTGGTGTCCTTTCTTGTGTACAAATTCATTCGTAGGGTATGTTCTACTTCTTTGGAGATGCAACTAAACCGACTCTGTGCAGGACGTCTTGTTTTAATGAAAGATTGAGAAAACGTCACTTCTACTCAATTTTCTTCAACTTTGTTCTCTTCTATCGACGTGATTGAATGTTTTAGTGCTTCGAACTTGATTTTCTGTTTGAATTTGCGAATACAATGCTTAGTTCTTACTTCTTACAAGCCTTATTTTTCTCTATTCCTTTCAGTATGTGTACAGCGCTCCAAATCCGGGACAAGCTGCGGCTGCAGCAGCACCAATTGCTGTACTAGTCGGCGTAACTGGAATCTCATTCGCAGTCTTTCCTCTTGGAAAAAGCTTGCCTTTGGCTCTCGCCAAGGCTCTAGCATGTGGAGTTGCAGGTGCGGTCCTCTTGTACAGACTAATCCATAGGCAGCTAGGTCATCTCCTCGTCAAGTCCATGTCATCGGAAGCGGAGCAAACGGAGGGTACCATCCAGCAAAAAAATATCGGGTTTCTCTCTGATATTGCAGGTCCAACCGGTACACAGTTGGAAATAGTATATGGAGTTTTCGGATACATGCAAGTCCTCTCAGCCTGCTTCATGGCATTTGCTCATGGCGGGAATGATGTCTCAAACGCAATAGGTCCTTTGGCTGGTGCATTATCTATTCTTCATGGCTGCGCTAGTGGTCCGGAGATTGTTATTCCGACTGATGTTCTGGCATGGGGAGGATTCGGAATTGTAGCAGGTCTCACAATGTGGGGGTACAGGGTGATAGCAACGATTGGGAAGAAGATTACAGAACTGACACCAACGAGAGGATTTGCGGCTGAGTTTGCAGCGGCCTCGGTGGTTCTATTTGCTTCAAAGCTGGGACTGCCAATCTCCGCCACGCATACTCTGGTGGGCGCAGTCATGGGGGTGGGATTTGCAAGGGGGCTTAATAGAGTTAGAGCAGAAACCGTGAGGGAAATTGTGGCTTCTTGGGCTGTGACAATTCCTGCTGGTGCTTTCCTTTCAGTTTTATACACATGGATCTTTACCAAGCTTTTGTCTTATATTTTATGAGTCTACATTTGAAGATTGAAGTGATGAACATCTAATGTAAGTCATTAATTAAAAACAATCACTTCTTTTCCGAATTTGATTTGTCGAACTAATGATCCTGCTTGTTCTCAAAGCCTTTTTATTCTCAAATTTCTTTCATCGGGCGTTTCTTCTGTTTCAAGAATTATTAAAGACATGTATGTTCTTTGTGGCTGAATCTACCTACAAAATCTCTTGTGACAAAACTGATCTTCTATTTCCAGGGAAACATCAATATATTCAACGAATCTGACAGTGGAAAGTTGTTGAAAGAAACTGCTATGATTATCGTACACGAATAGTCTGATATAGAAAATAGAATATATTGCTGGAAAAACGGTACATTACTTATTACGGTGTATAAAATTTTTGATAAATCTCTCTCAGAATTTTCATGGAACCAAAAACATACTTGCAGTAGCAATATAACCACGTAGCAGAATCCGAACGCCAGGTTAACAGCATACAGAAAATCATGGAGAAAGCTCTTGCACAGAAGTGAGACTTGGCTCCCAATTTATTCCTCTACATGATCTTGTCCTCGGAAGTGGGGGAACAAAAGGCTTCTTTCCTCTGAAACCTTTTCTCCGTAAACATTTTGACCATCTTTCCTTGGAGACATAATATTCTTTATCGGAGCAAACAGAATCATCTGTGTCGGAACCTCCTGAATCCACGGTGTTCTTCCCATCCGGAGCCTCATCTTTGCCTTCAGCAGCTTCTTTGGCCTTCAATTTCTTTTGGTGTTTTTTCTTAATTTTCTGCGCTGTAGTACATGGTATCATGTAATACTTCTTACCAATCAACAGAATCTCATCTGGCCGTAAAAGGGCCTCCTGCGGATTTTTGAACACTTCTGGGCGGGCGACGCACAAACCAGGATACTTTTCCATCAACTGAGATGCAGGAACTACATTCTGGTACAGCTCCTCTCGACCGCCTGCATGAACTATCCTCACGAAAATATCCTTCGACTGCATGCTCAAGTCTAATGATATGGAAGCAGCATCTACTTCCTTTCTTTTGGATTTGTCATCCATGGAAGGTCCTGTCAACTGATTTCTGCCAGGATTCCGGGCTAGGCCTAACAACTGGATGCACCACTTCAGCATAGCCACGGTTAAAAGTAGCCCGATCAAAACGCTTTAGCATGGTCCATCGGTGGAAAGTGTGAGCATTCTATTGCCTTGATATTATTGAGCATTGGCCACACTGCATAGTTCCTGGTTTCTGGTTTTTTGTGGCCGGCTTTCCTTCATATAATATTCTGTTCCACAGGAAGCTGTGATGAAACCAAGGCTTCCATAGTTGCAAAATATGAGGAACAATTTTGTTGTCACTGTCGGATGTGAAAACCAAAGCAGATGCTAATGAATATAATAAACCACCAATTAGGACTCAAACTTTGTTTACTAAGTTGAACTCGTGCCGGCACATCCTTGTGCTGGTATCATATTCCCATAGGCCTGATAAAACCTGCCTTTCTAACTTCTTCAGTCTCCCGCTGATCCAATTGTTATGGAGAACCAAACAACCCCGCTTCGCACAGGCTGCCTTCACGTTTTTCCTCTGCCACAGGTCCAGATATGCACCATTTGGGAAGAGATCTCTATCCAAGAAATGGACAGTCAGATTTGTTTCAGGTTCCAAGCATCTATCGTCACCCACACGATTGGAACCCCCTTCTCCACATAGCGTGTCGTAGAAGCTTGGCTGCTCAGATAGACCCGAAGTTGCTGCATGTGCCACCACCTTCCTCATAGCATTGATTGTCGAACTATCAGAACGGGCAAAGTAAAAGCCAGAATTCAAGCGCCTAGGTACATTGATTGGTCCTTCATACAGAAAATACCACATAGGGGTTTTAGGTTGCTCGATTTAATTGCTAAGTAGTCACTCAGAACATTTATCCAGTTATATTCCAAACATCAGAGGACATTTTGTTTTCTCCTCCATGCTACGTGATTATATAACATAAAAAAAGAATACCTGTTTTGTTGAATTCATCGGACTGTGCTGCAAGAATAGCAGGGCCAAAGGAGTAGAGCAATGGCAGCGGATTTCCAAACCAATATACATCCACATCGCTAAGAAGCACGTTGTAACCCAGCATCAGTATCTTCAAAACCATCCGGGACTTCACTTTGGTCACCTTCTGAAAGCATTTTGTTCCAAAGTGGCAGTCACTGCTGATCTCACTCGGAGCTAATGGATCCCTGAAAACAGGGAGGCCCTAACAATAATACAAAATAGACAATCAAAACTACAACACATTTGATGTGGAGATCAATCTACAATACAGACTAGCTTCAACATTGAATTTCCATTTACCGAAATTTCACATAATAAATATAAAGATTACCTGCAAGACAGCAAACTCATATATTTCCTTGTCGAGGGCACAAATGATAAAATTTGTGATCCGCAGTTGGCGTAATCTGCACACCCAGCTCATGAGCATGTCCTTGTAACTATATCCAGCAGTAGCAAGCACAATTGTATTATTTTTGTCTGCATTTAATGGTAGTAGTGTCTCCAAGGAGAACGGAAGGTCTAATGGTTTCGAACGCTTTAGTGGAACCATCAGATAGCAATCTGACAACCAGCCTAGTGATTTAACACTGTCAACCAAACCCAAAGTTTTCTTCTTCCTCCAGGAACGCAATATCCTTCCTTTTCGTAATCTCCCTGCACTTTGGTATTCCATTGGACAAGCAATGTTTTCTGCTGTGTTTACGAAAGTATATTGCCCGTCACACTTCAAAAGCTTTGCTAGGCTAGAATGGTTAGTTTCATGATGAGACAATGATCCATATAGTGCCCCAAGGTGAGAATTTCCAGCATATTCCCAGCTTCTTTCAAAATTTGAAGCATTGGAAGATCCAACAGGCCAGTTAATCTGACGGTCCTGATCAATCAGATAGCAGCTTGAGACTGTCCAACTGGTATCAAATACAAACCTCAGTTCAGATGACAAGGCCTCATTAACGATCCAACTGTTGTGCACCCCTCTACCGTATAAGAAAGGAGGAAGGACTCCCGAATGTAGTGGCGTATCTCCATTATTCCATGCCATAAGCAACTTCCCTTCACAGGGAGTCCATTGCCAACTCTGACCAAAAATCTCCTGCAACTGATGGAAGAGAGCACAATATTAAGGGAGTTGTCCTGAATGGTCGATCAAATATCAGACCGGAATAAGTTACTTCATACCTCTTGTGTTCTCATCAATTCGCCACCCTCTCTTTGCCAATTTTTTCCATCCTCGTCCAAGTAGAATGGGAAGTAGGATGCATTTCGTGATGAAGCAACTAGAAGCCAATCTCGGTCAAGTGTGTAAGCATAGTTCAGGGTGGAAACAAAGTCAGGTAAAACAATGGTTTCAGGATCAACCAGAACAGAAATGTCCGTTATAAAGGACTGTGATCTTGCCATCATCGAATGAAAAAATGGTGTACCGAGGAACCTAGACCGACACAGATGACAGACACATATCAGACGGCAATAAATATACGCCAGTTCTAGCTCCAACTACATTACTCGTCGAGGATTTCCTGAAGCCTGAACTAGTCATCAAAAACCTTCTTTTGGAGTAAACCGCCTGATATACAGGCACGTTCGATGACCATTTCGATTTTTTTTCTTCCTTTATTAATTCAATCATCAGAAATTCACTACAAACATTTATGTTCAACTAAATGGGTTTTATTTGAATAAAGTAAAGAGCAAGAAATGAATGAAAAAGTAATAGGCTTACGTGAAATCGATGTTAGGATCGACCAAAACCCGCAAACCAAACGCTCCGGCAAAGGAAACAGCAGAAGGGTCCCTGCTGAAGAGCACAACTGTAATCTGTGGAGACAATGCAAGCCATGAGCGAACAGCCAGACTCTGCCTACCCCCAACAGAACCAGCAAAAGGCGCAGGCGCCGAGAATATAGTAATCCTAGGAGTGTCCAAACCTCCGCCAGCCCGTTGACCGAGCTGGGGCCTCATGATCTGATCCTTGAGGGAAGGAAAGCATTGAGTGGCATACAGGGAGAGGGCAATTAGCGCCAACCCAGTTAGCCAAATCGACCATAAACTCCATACTCCCACCTGAAATGCCTGCAAAACCCGAAAACAAAAACAAGAACAAGATTTGATGCTTTTTGTTTGTGAAACAATGGCAGAGAGAATGAAACATTGTAAGAAGCAGGGGAGTTTGTGACCTTCATTCGACGTGGAGTTGTCAACAACAACGTAAGAAAATGATGATTTTGTTTTGTTGTATGAATCGCAAGCTGAGCTGAATATAAATGTAGAGAGAGAGAGAGAGAGTATGGAACTTTAACAGAAGAAGAGGAGAGAGAGAGAGAGAGGAGAGGTGGGAGAGTAACGAACGCACCAGGTGGGCAGGCAGCATCGCGCGCACCAAGGACAAAGGCCGTGCGGGATCCATGTGAGTTGTGCGACTTGTCGTATTCCGCACGTCAGATTCCAATCTAAGTCACCTTTTCCTCCATTTCATGTGCTTCTTTGAATCTTGAACTCATCAGAGTCAACGATATCAGGCCCCAAAGCCTGCGGCGTCGTTTCGCTTCATCATTTTTTGTGACTATTTATTACGCACTTCCACCCAATTCTGGTTAACGTATTTTTAGATGCATACGTGGCATAATCAAAACCGTTCACTTTTTTTTATTTGTCACTTAAAATTACCTTGGCAAGAATCTATTAAAGATGAGTGACACAATTGATATGATCATTCATAAGAACATGACCAGATGATCTTAAATTTAATGAAAAAACTAATTAAAAATACTTGAAAACTTTGAGTTTTAACGATAAAGACAAAATAAAAGGTAAAATAAATAGTACCAAGATTGATTTTTCGTTAAAATAAACAGTACCATAAATTTTTCGTTAAAGTTTCTTAAATTTAATTGATTTTCTTTGAACGATTCTAATTATAATATTATACGATTTAAAATCCATTAATCACAACGCATTTATTTTCTTCTACCAAAAACTACGATTACACATCATCTGGGTCGAATCATAAAAACGCATCATATTTTTTATCCTTTAGTCACAATCCGGGGGTAGGAACATTGGAGCAATTCATAAGACCCGAAACCACAAATCGCTATGCCACAAAACCGTAATTATAATTCCTACGAAACCACCAGCAGTTCATCCACATTACCAACCGGACTCAAGCTGTCGTGCATGCTGTGCCATACTGCCATTATCCTCGGTACTAAATGGAACCATTCAACAAAGTACACCGATTTCGTAATTGGAACAATACCCAACTGCGGTGGCTGAACATGGTGCACCGGCTTTGTTGCGAAACTCAGTTCCACCGCGCATCTGATTCTTCAGTATTGGACATAATTCTGGCTCTCTATCGCTGTAGGATCCTTCCTCCAATCATCTCTGCCGCCGCACAGGTGATCTGGATCTTGACCTTCTTCCCCTGCATATTAATTAGAACAGTTAAAACAGACCAGACGGTGATTAGAGTTGTAGAAGCGGAAGCCTAGCAATATCACCTGAGTAGTTGCTTATTGATAGAGCTGTATATGTCTGAAAAACAATACACAACAAAGATTTCATGGCAACATACATACCTGCTCGTCTCAAGAGAAGAATAAGGAGAATGCCTGCGCTGAGAATGCTTGCTATGTGGAGACCGCGAAACTTGTCTAGAAACGAAAACATCCATGATACTTATTTGGTAAGTTTAAACATGCATTGTTCAGAAGAGAAATGCTCAGCCTTTTGCAGAGCCATACTTGATAAGGAGTGACCCATTAGAACATATTTTTCGGCTTCTAATGACTATGTAAAGAGCCTATATGAACAAGTCATAATTCTCAAAAGGGTTTAGAAAACAAAGGTTTAAGCTTTTCTCTGCACATTACTATGTGTCAACTGTAACTAGACATAAAACAAGTTCCAAATGGTAAAACTGACAAAGACATCCAGGATACCGACTCTCATCACCACAATTATGTTTTTGCTGCAGCATTGCATACAAGGTTACCAAGATCCAAATGATTGATCATTATTCATATAGGCAATAAAACAATATCCAAATGAAATTGATTTCAACAACGGTACTTGACAATTTACAATGAAACCATGTATACATTTTCACTCTTCATTCAGAATTTTAGTTTTTATTTCTGACCTTGTAAATCAATTCAAAATAAAAGAGCTAAACATATTAGACGTTTCATAACCTCAAAATGTTAAGTCAGTAAAATCATTCACAAAAGCAAAAGAGAATGCTGAAAGATTTACAAATTCTTATACAAAAAAAGGGAAAACATTAGTGCAATGTAATTGCAAAAATAAAATACACTGATTTACTGCAAAGTATAAAAAATAAACCATCACAATAAAGTTCCAATCTCACACAACAGTCACATTGGAGCCACAAAAGTACCTCAGATGAATAGATTTAATATCAGTTCATTTTGTATCTTTTAGCTTTTGAATTAACCTGCTAATGGCATTATTTTTAGTTTACATTGATTTCTGTATAAAACTTTGACACAAGAGGACAACAGTCCAAAACATATTATCAATTTCGATCTATCGGATCTTTGTAAAACTCAATGGTATGAACCTTACAATGCAACAAAGAAAAAAAAATGAAGAAAAGAACTCATAAATGGTACCTTCTCCTTGACCTGACGGGTGATGGTGATAAGTTACGTCTCCTTGAATGCCGCTTCCTGCCACATTATATTATATGAATCACAGCGTAATAATAGTTGCACTGAAAAAGAAATAATCAGATGATCAAAATGGAGAACCTTTTAGAATCATCAGAAGCTTCATCACTTGAATCATCCTTGCTGTTTCTTCCTCTACTGCCAACAGAAGAGGAGCGCCTTCTCTTGTGCCTGCTTGAGTCAGTAGAATGTTTATGTCTTGATCTATCGCCCTCCTTATCCTTTGTCCGTTCTCTTTTCCTGTCCTTATCTTCTTTAGCACCCGCCCTATGGAGTCGCTCTGTTTCTCTTCTACCCTCCTTGGCATCAGCATGGGAAGACCTTTTTCTTGACTCAGATTCCTTCACACTTTGCTCTTTCACCTTTACTTGTGAGCCATTCCGATCATCTGCCCTTTCCTTTCTAGGATACTGTCCCTTACGATTCTCATCACCCTTATCATCTGTCCTAATCTTACCACTTTCTACCTCCTTATTGATGTCTTTCACAAAACTCTTTTTACTCTCATCTCGATCATGCTTATCGGGTTTCATCCTGGACTCCATAACTTGTGGGTCATCTTTTGGTGTGGTTTTCACATTGACATTTTCTTTGGGTAGTTCAGGTTTGAATATTCCTACGGTATCATTCAACCTAGAGGCAGTAGTTCCATCTGGCAGATTTCTATCACCATTACTATCATCATGCTTGTGTCTATTATAGGACTCAAGTGAACTGGTTTTGCCCCGTCCACTCTCCAAAATTGTCTGACTTTTACTATGCTCCTGAAGCTCTACAGAAGAACGGTCATTTACAGTGGCATCATGCCTATCATTTGAAGGCTTTTTGACAGATGACTGCTGAAGCATAGCATCTTTCCCAGAATTTGGCATGCCAGAACTCTGAATATCACTATCTTCATCCTCATCATCTGTAGCATAATCTGCAAGACCCAATACATCACCAGGTAAAGTAGGACTGGATTTGACATCTTCAGTCTCATATTCCTTAGACTTGGCCCCAATTAGAACTTTTGCAGAAGCCTTGGGAGCTGTAACTGCTGGCGGAGATGGCAATACCTTATGGTTTGAAGTGGGTGTGCTCTGTTCAACTGTAACAAATGACACAATTGGTTAAATTCTTTCCTCTTTTGAGAAAAAAAAAAAAAGAATGCTAGACTAAACAAACAACATTATATATATCAGCACAAATCTAAGGAGCAATTATGGTACAATTACCTTCAACTGTCAGATCATCTTCAGTAAGAACTTTTGTAGCAATTTCATCAAACAGCTCATCAGTAACCTGACAGAAACATATTAGTTAAAGGTACAGTATAATGGAGTTAAATAAGCAATCTGCACTCCTAAACACTGCAACCTTCAGGAAAACTTCAGTTAGGATATGCTTTATTTCTTGGTTAATTGCTACAGTCCTAGCAGCTTCCACTTGATCCTACAAAACAAAAAGATATGGCATGTTAATCCCACAATGAAAATGAAAAGCTAGCAATTATTATGGGATGTATATATGGACAAAGAAAAAAAAACTGCACTTTTTTAGAAAGTACAGTTCACTAGAGGTGAGTGGGACTTCAGATGCAAAATGAATCTTCTTCTGGTGAGAAAAAAACCTCATCATCCTCTTCTTCTGTTGATTTAGAAGAATCGATGCTCTTGCTGTCTGCTTGATCACCTTTCACAGAAGATCTATCAAAACCTTCATCCTCAACAGATTGAGTTTCCTCCTTAGGATGGCCCATAGACGTACTTGTGATGACTGCTTTCTTAATTTCGTCTCTAAGCCAACTAGGCACTGGAGCCTGGCATAAATTTCAGGAGCAGATTGAATAACAATCATGTAACTCACCATAAAGTATAAACATATGTTAACAATGGCAAAGTTTTACCTTTTTGGGGCGCTCAGTAACTGTGGAAACTCCATATGCATCACCAGGGATGGTTCCTGCAGTGAGAGCAAAGGGCATTGCAGCAGATGGGAAACTTCCAAACGAATGTGGAGCATGCCCAGGAACAGGAGAGGGTATTGCATTAGAGGGATCATGCTGCAGAATTAAACAAATGTCAGCACACATTCATACGAAGGCCTTAGAACTGAAGAAAGACACATGAAACCAGAATTAACACCTGTAGTGGAACTGGAACATTATGAGGATAACCTACACCAGGTGCAACAGAACTAGGCCAGGTATTCATGGAGGGTGCTGTGGTCGCTGGGTCGACACCTCTTATAGTTCCATGTGAATCAGTATAAGCATAGCTGGACTGCATGTGTGGACCATGATCAGAGCTAAACCCGGGTGCAAATTCTAAAGGCTGGTCAGCAACATTGGTTGTTGGATCAGCAGACTGACTGTCATAGGCAAAAGGAAAGGGCTGCGATGGCTGTATGTGATGTTGTCCTTCCTGAGCTGCAGTCCCTTCATTGCCTGCCATTCAAGTAAATAGTCAAACAGCAAATCAAGACTTTTTAGGGGTGAAATATCCTTGGCACAAATAAGGGTACAAATTTGCTACTAGGAATTGGATCTTTCCGGTTACACAAGCAAAGCTCATCTCTTTTGTATGAATTCTTAAGACACCATGCACCATAAAAATCCAATGAAAATGTGAGAACAAAGATGTAACCAGACTCTAAAATCTTATTCTATTTCAACTACAAGTATTAGAATAGGATAATTATTCTCTTTCTAATCTCAACAGAAGCTGATTAAGGGAGGCATATTATGTCCCAAAACCCATTTATATTACCACGAATCCAACTCGGAGAATCTGTACAGGGAAGATGGAGTTATTGACAATGGAGAAGGTCAGCACTCAATCAAATGGAAAATGCATTCTTTCTCTACATGGTAAGACTCCTCCAGCTTAAAAAGAGAACATAATTTAATTGGCGAAGTACTATAACAGTGTATCTGATTGGGTATGAGTCAATTACTCTAACCTCCTTTGAACTTTGCACCAATCGCTTGCTAAGGTGTCTCTTGCAATTAAAAGAAATTTAATTTACAACTATTCCCCAAAAAAAGAATGTTGTTAGGATGTGGGCAAACAAATATTTTATACTCCAACACTCCCCGACTAATGTGGGTCTCACCGCACTTCTTGCTTAAACCAACATGTGAAATTCGTAAATTACAAAGGCTTGCAAGGATTCACACATAATAAGCTTTGTTATATTCTACCAATTTGTAGTCAATTATATATTAGAGAGGTAGCAACAAGTCTTGCAAGGGAGTTTGGAGTAATATACTCTGTCCCTTTTTTACCATTAATTCAGCCACAGATATATTCTAATGTTGTAATTTCCTGTCGGATTCTCATTGTTATAATTATTATTTTAAAAGTATCCAGATGGAGGCCTACACCTGCACAAAGAGTGTCAAGTTTATGCATTTCATTGCATTACATCTCATAACCAACTGCAAAAAATGGTATTAGGATTACGAAAAAGAAACTCAGCATCCATTCAATATAGATAATTAATGAATGAGAACAGTTATCTCAAACCAAAAAAAGGGAGAAGAAGGAGAGCCACATAACCAGTCAGTATCAACCACCTACTTGTACCAAGATTAAGATTAATTTGGTTGAAATAATCACAGCTAAAAAGAAGCAACGTCCAACTAAGATTTTAAAGATACTTTAATGATCTGAATGGAAGGTGCCATATTTGGTAATATTGAAAAAAATCCAGAATGTCAAACTAAATAGTAAAATTGAGTTCCATAACAGCAGTTGTGGAACACAAGCTTCACATGCAAAGCCAATACCATTTGAATTATTACCTGTAACAGAAGAATAACTATAAGGTACCTCCTGCTGATGGACAGATGAACTTGTAGATAGGCTTCCTTGATGGTGAAACACAGCATTCGCGTCCCCAGCTGGCGTTCCATCTCCAACAGTGTGATGAGCATAAGAAGATAGTTCAGAGCCGACAGATGAAGTCTCCTGGGAACGAATTCCCGGTGGGTAGTGTGTTGGAGCGCCTGAAACTGGAACCTGTTGATAGCTAGATGTAGAAAATGACTGATGGTGACTTCCAGAATAATGCGGGTCAACATTGTGGGGATACTGTTCGTGATAATGACTTTGTTCTTCTAATCTCCCCGCCGGTGGAAACTGCACCTGTTGATGTTGATTCTCCATTGTTCTGGCATCTGCCCATGCCTTAGCCTTGGCTTCCCAATCTTGATTATTTTGGGCTACCATTACAAAAAAATCAAAATTAATTCATTGCCATTAACCCGCAAAAAGCAGAAACTACTATTCCCAGCAACGTTTTGTCTTTACACTAGATCAAATAAGCAATTGGATAGTTGCACAAATAGGACCTTGAGTTTGTTTTACTGCACAAAGGAACTAATTCCGCTGAACAGATTAAGTGGATGACAGAGATATAACGGGGAACATGGTGTTTTACTGCATATTCAACAAACAAAATTGTGGTTTATATAAAATGTGATTTAAACAGAACTCACCTGCGTAATTCGGCCAACTCGGAGGAGCGGCTCCCCACTCCTGCAAAGGTTTATGCTTTGCGTTAGAACATCAGCATTACACTATGCCAAATAACTTTTACCCCAAATATTGATACAGCGATTGTTTTAATCATAATAACGTCAAGATTCAAGCATACCCAACAAGTTCAAACTACCAAAAATAATCAATTTATCAACATCAGAGATCAGACCCACATGCATACATATACATATACAAATATATATATATATAGAGAGAGAGTTGAGGGGATACCTGGGTGTGTTGAGGATAAGAATGGGGAGGAGGGCGGGGCGGAGGGGGAGGCAGGTGAGGGTGAGATTGATGAGGAGGAGCGGCAGGGGGAGGAGGGAAGTGGGCGTGATTTGGGGGATGTGCAGGATAAGGGTGAGGGGGCGGAGGATAAGAGCCCGGAGGAGGGAGATGCTCGGCGTAAGGCGGTGGTGGAGGTGGTGGGTACTGGTACTGATTGGGGTACCACTGTGGCCTCGGCTGCTGCTGTTGCTGCTGGTAGTGATAGGGATCCGACGTGGAAGGTGGTTGCGGCGGCGGGGGCGGTCTCAGGTACCGCTGCTGCGCTTGATACGAATCCATTGCGTTTCCTTTTGGATTTTTGGCCTCCTTTTTCCTCTTTTTTTCTTATTAATTCGTCTTTTTCCTTTTCTTTTTCTGTTATTTATTGCTTTTGACAAATGGGGGGCTGAAGGGGATTTCGATTTGCAGCGAGGGTTTGCACCAAGTGCAGTGTAACTGATTGAAGGCGGAGGATGAACGCTTTCCACTCCCGCGGGCCCGCGGGGGTTTCTATAACTTGGGCCTTTTGTGGGCCTGTTTTTTAGCCCATAACCGAATCAGATGAAAATTTAAAAAATTTACAAGTTTCATTCTATTTGTCGGTTCGCTAGGCAATGCTTTTTCACACATTTTTTTTTAATTTTATATCAGATTGAATATCATTTCTCTACAGCATAATGATAGACAGATCAAAATTTTAAATCAAATAATATGGTTATTGATCATTGAATTATTAATCAAGTATCGATTAACATGCCGATTTCTTACTGATGACATATCATTTGGTTTGAAAATTTAATTACTCATTTACCTTTTCTCTATCAAGAATTGTTAATCTCGAGAAGCACTTGTAGGTTTTTTTTATTTTATTTTTTTAATTTTTTTTACGGGGTCAAAGCACTTGTAAGTTAAAAGCGTTTACTACCAAGATTATGTGTTCAAGTTCCCCAATATCCATTGTATCACAGATTCGAAAAACGAAAGAAATGTAGTACATTGTACTTCCTACCCAAAAGCTTGACTTCACACAAAGAAAGTGAGTGAGTCACAAAAATGTGGTAGGATTAAGCAATTTTACCCAGAGCCAAACAAGGTAGTAAAATCATAATTAATAACTCAAAACATTTGATATAATTGTGTCTGTTCGTTTTAGTCGACTCCAACGGTTAGTGCATACACAAATTCTAGTTGATGTACAAGTATATTTCCGGTCACTGGATTCAATCCATACATCTGTGCTTTTTCTAATTATACTTCGGACGTCCCAAAAAGAGGTAAATCCGATGTTGCAGATTCCGTTTGTAGCGGCATTTGCATACCTTATGGGGATGGCGAAGCATCACTACTACACCAGCTTCTGTGCTGCATGATCTATAGACCTCGCTTCACAGCTCTACACCCAGTGCGACTTCTCTTTCACGTGTTGTATGGGTCAGCAGTACGAAATTTGGTTGCACCTCCATTGTCCATGATGCATCTCATAAACATTAATCGAACAAATACGAGTTAAACTTGTGGTGTCATGATCCTCTTAGATCATGCCACAGCATCAGCTTGCCTTCTCGTCAGTCGTGCATAGAGGCCACCATCAACGAGAAGCTCCCTGTGACTGCCAGTCTGTGTAACACAAAAGTTGTATTCAGGTTACATAATCAAATAGCAGGTGCAAAAGACACTAAGCCTCCTGGTTGGGTTGGTGCCTACATCAAGCACCAGAACTTCAACCCCGAAAAAGAACAAAGAAACTGAATAAAACTCTAGTACGAGAGATCGATTGATAGTAATAGTATCCTACAAGGTTTTTCTCTAAGCAGGGATATCTGTGAGGGATAGACAAAGTTTCTAACCTCAACAATTCTACCAGCATCCATTACCACTATCCTGTCAGCAGCTTGTATGGTCGATAGCCTGTATAAATGAGGCAGCCGACTTTCAGAAGTCAGAATCACCCAGCGGACAATAAAATAGAGCGGTTATTACACAACCAACCTGTGGGCAATAATGATGACAGTTCTCCTTGTTGTCTTATCACTTCTGACAGCACGAAGAGCACCCTGGATATGAGTGAATGCCACATCAAATTACTTATCCTTTTAATACCTTGTGGTTCAGGGTGTGGGGAGCTTATTGCCAATAAATGCTTACCTTCACGTTGTGTTCACTCTCTGCATCCAGTGCGCTTGTGGCTTCATCAAGGATCAAAACGGTTGGGTCCCTAAGGATAGCCCTGGCAATAGCAATTCGTTGCTTTTGTCCCCCACTGAGCAAATCGTCATCGACAAGAGTATGATATCCATTGGGCAGGGATAAAATGAAATCATGTGCATATGCCTGCTTTGCAGCCCATTCTACATCTTCCTGTGTTATATCTCTAGTGCATCCATATCTAATATTTGAGCTAATGTCCATACGAAAAAGTTTGGGTTCCTGTTTAGATTGAAACGTAAGAAGACAAGGTCTACTTAATAATCTGCTAATTTTCATGCTGAAAGTAAAATAAGAACCTGTCCAACAAATCCGATTCTTTCCCTCCACCACATGACGTCTAAATCTTGTAGAGGAAAGCCATCAATCAAAATCTGCAATTAAAGCAACGTATATTTCAACTACCGAATCTCAGCATCACAGATCCTTCCTCTCTTTTTTTTTTCTTTTTGTTGAAACACATATATGGAAAGCTTTAACTTGTTCTACCTGACCATTTGTTGGCTCATAAAGACGGAGCAAAAGATTCACTAGTGTGCTTTTTCCACTCCCACTAAGACCAACCTAAGAAAATTAGAAGATTGCAAAGTTGAGTGCTTAACTTTAGCAGGGAGAATAAGAAATAAATAGAGTCAGTGATACTCACAATAGCAACCACTTCATTAGGTTTCACCGATAAGCTGACGTTTTGCAGTACAGATACCTATTCAAATGTCTAGTTGCATCAGCAATTTTAACAATTTTAAGCAACAAAGAATTATATAAATATTTCAAATCAGCTATAGCCCAGTCAAACGAAACAGGTGGCAATAAAATGTTGTCATTAGGAATTTGGTGGTGTAAATTTTAATGCTACATAAACTTAAATTAGTAATTTGTGTACCCCTAAAGGCATAGAAACCAAAAACAAACTCGGTAGAAGATGAGAAACTTTAGTGGGAAAGACAAAAAAACCAAAGTAAGCAGCTTCTAGTTAAAAAATTTCCCAGGAATATAAGAAACCAGGCTGTCATAAACAGAACCCAGATGCAGTATTTGTATAGCGAATATACCGTTGGTCTTGTAGGATAGTGAAAAGACACATTTACAAACTCAACATGTCCAACCAGCCTTTGCAACTTTGATCCTGCCACACAAACATAAAAAATCCAATCAAATAAAATATTAAAAAAAGTTACTAGAAGAAAAAAATAAAGCAGATGTGCTGAATCGTCACTACTGACAAAGAACATCAACATAAAAATTTAAGGCACGTCAATAGTGCGAAACAAAACAAATAAACTACAGAAAGTACCAAAAAATAATTAACCTAATTTTAGCGGGAAACAACATATTGATGTAAAATGTTCATGAAATTTATAAATTCCTTGCCTTTCGTTATAAATTGGTCACTGGGCAAGAGATCCATCAATTGGAACACTTTTTCACTTGCCCCAACAGATTGCATCAGAGAGGATAAATTGTCCCCCACCCACCATGTTGAATAAATTAGCCACTCACTGTACAATATAAACTTTGTAAGTTTCTCTGCTGTAATATGGCCAGCAAGAATAGACATTCCTCCTATCAGCACGGCAATGACCTAGAAAATTGTGTGTGCCAATAAACGAAGTCAACTACAAGGAGTAGTAGGATGAAGAAAATAAAAAAGAAACTTGTCTTGATCATGACTGCCAGAATGTGGCTATTTTGAAATTAAAATCATCTCTCTGAAACATTGAAAAAGCTAGACCTGTGTTGAGTGATAAAGAGCGTTGAAGCTCAAGTTCCAGAAACCATATGCAGCACTTTGCCGCACACTTATATCAGCTAGTTTCCCCAGCCACAGTTTGTACCTATACAGCATGCATAGATGTAAACATCTCTGTCAACCACTAAGAAACATCTCTGCACTTGTCAAATCTCAAACTGGTAAAAGGTTCAATTCTATAGCATCTCTCACCTTCCAAGTTCTTGTTCTTCTGTTCCATAAACACGAACAGTTCTCACCAAAGAGAATGTCTCTTGTGCAACCTACATTATATGAAGAAAACTCAGGTAAACTATAAATCACTTAAGAACCCAAGCTTCAACAAAACAATTATATCTAACATTTTCAATTCTACCTCATTGGCAGAAGCAGTGAACTCCTGAGTTAGCTTCGCTGCCTTCTTTTGGTACCTATAAGAAAGGAAAGGTTTTAAGCCTCAACCTTTTTAAATTAACAATGATCAGAAAGAGCCGGACTCAGTAACAACAAGCGTGTGATACAGACATTTCTGTCCGTTTCTCCCCAATAAAGATTAATATCTGATGTGAAGTCATAGGGCATCTTGTTGTTCTGAAACGACAACAATATTTTTTCCCCAACGTTATTCCTTACTTGTCTTTGTAAAGCGACACAGACCAAACTACAACGAATCATTCACCTCCAACGGCATACAGATTTCTATTGTTACCCATTCTTCTATTGAAAATTTGAAACACACCCAAATCATATTAACAGATAAATTTTACAGTAACATATAAATTTAGCAAGGCAGTTCTACATATAGAAGAATTACTGACGAAACTGTGAAAAGTTTTACCAGCCATATATCAGCATAATTGCTGCTAAAGTAGAGCATATCGCCAATACGCATAAACCAAGAGGCCGTGACAAAACTAGTAAATAGATCATTGCGCCTGTCCCCTGAAAAAGAACCATGGGAAAGATAAAATAAATCTCAAGAGCATAGGCAAACTCAGAATCAATTGATAAAGTAGTGAATAAACCAGAAATGATGATTAAAGTAGTAAAACTACCTGAAGAACATTGCGAAATATCATATTGAGATCATTCCCAATAACTCGTGATACTTGCTGACAATCTGCCCCAAGCCTACTCGTCAAATCACCAACTGTTTCAGTGTCAAAAAAGAATATATCCTACAATGGAAATACTATGTAATAAGTCACAGAATAAACCGGTATATCTACAACGTTAAAGTTTGGCGGATACAAGAAAACGGAAAATCTAATAATTTCAGAACCTGAACAAGAAGTGAAGAGTATAGTGTTTCCCTCATTCTCTTGACCTAAAATATGACATGAAACGATCCAAGTAAGTAATTCAGAAAAAAGAAAAAAAGCATGTGAGGAGACGGGGCGGAATTGAAGAGGGGGGCAATCATGACAGGGACTCACAAGAAGCATATTTGCAATGCCGAAACAGCATCCTCGTATACCACTGAAGTCCAGAAACAGATTATGAGGTCAGCAGCTGTCTCAAATAACTGATCGCTCGAGAAGTATACAAATTCCAAATATCAAGTGTGAAAAGTTCAGTGATTGCATATGAAATTAATCAAGATTTCTTCCAGAAAAGCGGTAATTTAGATATTAAAGCTTATCAAACAGGTTGCATTACGCCGGCAGGGCAGGGCAGTGCGCCACAGCATGACCGGAATTGAATGCTCGCCGGAAAATTATAGTAGTTTAGAATATTGCCGTGTCAAAAAATAAAGAAGAAGGGAACTTTGTCCATACAAGATTTTGACCTGCAAATTCCCGAAACAACACAAAGAAGCACCAACAGCCGCACATTTTGACGGAACACCGCGACTTCGCCGCTCTGCGCCGTGAATATTGACGCTGTCAAGTAATGCGGTATGGATATCTCCGAAAGCTGAAGCAGCAGCAGCAGCAATACCAAACAATTCAGTATACTAAAAAACAAAATCCACAGAAAAAGTTACAACCTTTGAAGTTTGAAATGAAGAAAAAACGACGAACCGCAGCGACAATTAGGGCGGAGAAAGCGGCAAAGATGACCCAACGGTCACGAGCAACCAAGCCCCACATCCGAGTGAGAGCGCGCGCAACAGTCACCGGCTTCGCGAAGATTCTAATATCCGCCTCATCGGAGAAGCTCCACCAAGTCCCTCCCGGTAATATCGAGCGGAGAAACGCGAAGAGTTGCCGGAGCTTCTCTGACAGCTGGACATCGGCTTCTTCGGCGCCGTTTTTGTACTCTTCGGTGGTCGCGTAGCCGTTGACGGAGGTCGATTTCGGGGGAGAGAAGTGGAAGCGTGTGGAATTGGAGGAATGGGTGGAGAGAGAAAGGCGAGGGTTGAGGGTGGTGGTTCGGGTTGCGGAGGTGAAATGGCGGAGTTCGCGAGGGGTTATTGTGATGAGAGGTTGTTTGTGGCGGAAGGAGGAGAGGAGAGGAGGGTGGAAGTTGCAGAGGGGCTTGGCCATGGTTGAAGGGGGCATTGGATGGAGAAAAAGCTATGGCTCTGGTATATATCCCCTCTCTCTCTCTCTCTCTCTTTCTCTCTCTCTTTCCTCTCTCCCCTCTCTCTCTCTCTCTCTCTCCCCGAGGCTCTGTGGTACGTTTGAGTCGAGGAGACGAAGATGTGGAAGTCGAGAGTTCACACATCAGCTGTTGCGGGTACTCAGGACTAACGTTGCCCAAAAAAATGGAAAACTACAAAATTTAATTGCAAATTTACCCTCGGAAATTTGCGGTCGTTCCACTTTGAACTTTTAAGTTTTAGTTTGGTTCCGATTGGTCCATGAAGTTTTAAAAAAGAGTTTTGTGTGTTTTTTTTTCATAGAAGGATTATGGGAGATTAGTTCTTTGTCAATCGTCATTTGTGAGGCACCAACTCTCCCTTGAAGGAGAAAGAACTATTGCACTCATAACCCCCCCCCCCCAGATCGTCCCCTTTCTACAACATCCGTTGAAAACAATTAACGAAAAGAATATGTTATGGTTCAATAATTATATAGCTTCAGTCACTTGAAACTGTTTTTCCATGATTTTGCTACTCATATTTCATTGCCAATATCTGCTTCCTCATTTAGGCTATTTTTAATGTTTCGGCGTAAAGTTATAAAGTCATAGTTAACTCTAAAAGTTATATCATCGTAAATGCACATTTTGGCTTTAAACTAATAATTTTTAACTCTTGTGCAATGAAAATAGTTGAACTTAAAACTTTTTTTTTGTTTTATTTTTATTTTATATTATAAATCACAATAACACGTATAATTTATTCCATACATAAAAAATATTATTAGTGTTCTCCTTGTTAATTCCACAATAAAGTATCTTGAGGAGCAAGATTGGGACATTTTTAATGGAGAGGTGTAAATATCACATTTACGTTTCATTTTATATTTTTTGGAGCGTAAGGATGAGTTGTACTCCAATAATAAAGATACAAACTTAGAATCCCATTTAATTTTCTCTATTTGTTTAGCAAAGCCTACCTCCAAAAGAGGTAAAAAAAATGCAAATTTTCATTTCTATTTACATTTTTCAATCAAGATGTAAATTTTACATTTTTTTATTATACAACTTTTCTAGCATCCGAAAATATAAAATGCTCATTTCAAGACAGTTGCCTCTTTCATTGGATATCCCCAAAAATTATAGTTAAGCAAACCAAACCAAATTACAGTTAAGCGTGTACTAATATATCAAAAAGGTTGAAGGATGAAATGTAAAGAAGCCAAAACTTTATGGGGCATATCTGAAATTCCGGGGAAAAAAGTATTGACTCGTGTACGCCTGTGGTAAAACGACGGCGTAAGTAACGTGTTTTCCCGAGACAAGTCGAGGCTGCTACAGTTGCCACACGTCTCTCGCCTGTGGCGCGCCACGTTCACATGCTTTCCAACAATATTGCCCTCGCCAAACACAGAATCTATTTTCCATAGCACCCAGACTAAAAACGTAATTACGTGTAAGTTTAAGGGTATTTCCGTCTAAATAAATCAACGACCCAAATATCTCTCTCACCGTCTTTTTCAGCGGGAATCCCATACCTTACTCCACTCTCTCTTCCGCTCTGACTCTTCCCGGGACACGATGGCCGTGGTTATCGGAAACCTAGCTCTGCTACTAGACGTCACGTCGCCCAGGACCGTAATTCCAGACCGGAAGACTCGTCCGGCGGCGCTCGACGCCCTTTTGAACCTGAGTCTGATCTTGCCGAAGCGGGACCCGCAGTGTCAGGCACTCAACGGTTTTATTGCGGTTAAGGGGTTTGACTCGGACGGGGAGACTCGGAGCCAGCGAGTCGTGGCTCGGGGGAAGGCGAATTCGAAAGTAAACGGCGTGAACTTCGACAGGGACGAGGAGGGGAACGGGAATGGGTACGGGGACGGGGACGATCAGGAGCCGTTGGATTGGGAGAAGAAAATGCGGAAGAGGGTGAAGGAGATCGAGGAGAGGAGGGAGCTGGAGAAGAAGGCGGAGGAGATACAGAGCCGGATGGAGGAGGATTTTGAAGACGACGGCAGGGAAGAGACGGAGCAGGAGAAGCGGATGAGAGTGAGGAAAGAGCTGGAAAAGGTCAGTCTTTTGAGCTAATTTACTGTTTAGTAGTAAAGTTTTCGATTTTACGTTGATAACTGAGAAGTGATTTGCACACACCCATTCTCCCTTGCACTCGCGGTTTAATTCTGGCTTTTAGATTGAATAAAACGAGGCACATAACTTATGTGACATGTATACAACGTGTGATGAAGGTGTGCATAGGGAGAAAAGAGTTGCGCGGAAATTATTTCCCGAATAAATTTATATACCAAATTGAAGCTCGATTCTCGAAAAGTTCATTGCTTTGGGTGTATAGCTGGTTATTCGATTTCACGATTGGTGGTTAAATTACTGGTAGCTCCAATTGTAGTTGTAATGAGATTGATTGATTTTGTTTGTTGTTATGGTACGAGGGCAGGTGGCTAAGGAGCAGGCGGAGCGGAGGGCCACGGCACAGTTGATGTTTGATTTGGGGCAGAAGGCGTATGGAAGGGGCATGTACGGCCGTGCCATTGAGTTTTTAGAAGGCGCGCTCACGATCATTCCTAGGCCCACGTTATTCGGTGGTGAGGTTGGTTTAAGTCCCATTGACTATGATGATCTCCTTTTGACAATTGTGTTAATGCCACTACATGTTTGATCAAATGCTAATGGAAATTTCGGCGGTATACTTTTCAGATACAAATTTGGCTTGCTATGGCCTACGAGGCTAATAACCGCCATACCGATTGCATTGAACTTTACCATCAATTGGAGAAGAAGCACCCGAGTGTTAGCATCCGGCGCCAAGCTGCAGAGCTTCGTTACATTTTGCAAGCGCCAAAGCTCAAGATATCCCAAGAAGAGATGGTAACCATACCGCTCATTGGTTCCAGTTACGACAGGTATTGGTCCTTTTGACTCAACAAAAGCATTGTAATTGACTAATTGTTCCTTTAGCATAAGGTTAGTACTTAGTGTTCCTCTGACCTGCATAGGGCAATCCCCGTGTTACCTGCATAGGGCTTTCCAGTTCTCGGTGTATCAATTATAAAGCCACCACATTTGGTGCCCTCGTCATTGAGCATTAGATCCTTCCAAAGTAATGGATACATTGTTGATCCCTAAATCTTTGTTTAAGATGGTCAAACCGAAAATTAACCTCTTGACGAACATTTGGTAATCTTGAAGTTCTCTCAATTAACATTTGGACTCTCTGAAATCAGTGCATTGAGTTGGTGTCACCCTTATCTTGGTCTTTACTAGTTCTAAAGAAGCAGGGCTGCAAATAAACAAATTGAACTAAAACCGTTGGCTGTATTTTCTTCACAATTCAGTGACTTAGTTTTGAATGACTTGGAGGCCGTTTGATGACCATATCGCTTTTGGTCTTGAGCACGCATTTACGTCTCAGTGTTTTATCATTTCCTGCAATTCATCTCAAATCCTCCCTGACTAATGCGGTTTATGATGCTTGAGCAATGCAGCTATGCCGGAACGTGGAGTGATAAATACAAAGACAAGGAACCGATTAGCAGCGGAACAGTGACCAATCAGCTCTCTTCGTCTAAAGACTATTTCGGAGACTTTATGGTATGGCGGCCTCCAATCGGTCTGGAGAAAAGCCAAGCCTTTTGGATAGGTTTGACATTGTGGTTGGGTTTAGTTGGAGCTGCCCTCTTTATTCAAAACTGAATTGTACAAACCCTTTTGTTGTATTTGTGTATCATTGACGTGTACATCATCTTGTTCATGTAATTTTAGGTTCTTGTAATATATGTACATTTCAGGGTTAAAATATTGAATTTCTCTACTTCTTTCTCAAGGTTGCATTTTCATTTCCAACTCCTTTTTATTTGAGTAACCCGTTTTTAACAACTTAGAAAGCGAATATTATCAAATAGGTTTCAATTTGTCATCGATTTGAGAATGTATCAATTCATTCATGAAGTCAACATTTGAACCGGACAAACCAAGAGTCACCAAACTCATCTTGTGTTACATGTCGCTGGGTTTGCTCCATTCCTCACGTTGTTGTAGAGAACGTGTTATCCGCTTGTACAAGACGAATGACACTACAAACTTCGTAGGGTACTTATTCATGTGAGATCTTATTAACCAATTAGATCTCGCATGAATATCCCGGTAAGTCTTCCAGGCTAAATCATGATGAAGCTTCCCTTCTTCTCAATCAATGAATCGTACTCCGAAACGACAACGAATCATTTAATGATTTAAGTGTGGTCTCTATACAGTCTAGAAGTCAGTTCAACATGATAGAAGACGAATTGATATGATTCTAAAACCTTAGGGGTGCAATATGAGAAAATTAAAACTCTCCGGTAGACTTAGGTCTAAACGTGTTTCTTGTGTGGGCCGGATTATTGGGCTATGGCAAAGAGTACAGATTATGGGCTGAGAAACAATCTAACCTAACTCAGGGCGAAATCGTAAACTCACATAAATTCCCACCAAATAAATATCCCAATGTCCCTACCTCCCTCAATCTTCAGTGCCGCCGAAACCCTAGCTAGGTGAGTGAGAGAAGGAGGTGCAGACTCGGGGAACAGAGAGAAATGACGACCCGATTCAAGAAGAACCGCAAGAAGAGAGGCCACGTCAGCGCCGGTCACGGTCGTATTGGCAAGCACCGCAAGCATCCCGGAGGTCGCGGTAACGCCGGAGGCATGCACCACCACCGGATCCTCTTCGACAAGTACCATCCTGGGTATTTCGGTAAAGTCGGTATGAGGTACTTTCACAAGCTCCGCAACAAGTTCTACTGCCCCATCGTCAACGTCGACAAGCTCTGGTCGCTCCTCCCTCAGGAGGCCAAGGACAGGGCCACCAAGGACAACGCCCCGCTCATCGATGTCACTCAGTACGGCTTCTTCAAGGTCCTCGGCAAGGGCGAGTTGCCGCAGAACCAGCCCATCGTGGTCAAGGCCAAGCTCATCTCCAAGACCGCCGAGAAGAAGATTAAGGAGGCCGGTGGCGCCGTCGTGCTCACCGCTTAGGTTTGGGTTGTTTTGTTTTTTGAGCATTAGGGTTTCGGATTAAAATTGCTGTTTTTTGGATTTGAAATTTCAGTTTACTGCTGAGCTACAGTTTATGTTATATTTTGGAAGTTTAATTAGCGGATATTTATATGCATTTCTGTTTTTCCAAATGAATGGTTTTTCTGTGAACGTATGATTATGTTTTGTTATCGTGATGGGTTTGTTTCGATTTCTGTTTGCTACATTTTGGTTGGCATTATGATTCAGGATTATCCGATTTCGAAAATTTGTGATCGTTGCTCTGTATGCTCTGCGAATGCAGCATTGAAATTCATGTTGATTCGACGCCACTTGAACTTGTGAGATCAAATTTTTGCATTTGTGCATTTCATTTCTTTTCGACAACATTTGTGCAGGCCGTATGTCTTAACTTTATCTTGTTAGTCCAATGCACGGGATGTATGCTTTTTGCCGGTCTGTATGGTTGTGGCAATGTGCAAGTTTGGGTAGAGGTCATCCGACTGCATAACACTTTTATCATTGTTTTGACTATTATTGATAAATACCCGCCATATTGCTAGTCAAGTATAAACACACATAGCTAGTCAAGTAGTCATCTTTACAATTGACCTATTAACGTGTGGGTGTGCTTATAAAGAAATTCTAATCCGAACCATCGTTTGCGTGCACTGAGAACAAAGAGGTGGTTGTGATCTTCATGGCGTTCCTGTTCATATAAGTAGTTCTGCCGACCGAAGTGCCGAGGGGCATGTGTTCATATACCAAACGGTCGGGGTGTCTTGATATAGGCATTTCGTTTTTTAATTTCGTTGATTAAACATCTGTTTCTTTTGAAAATTTGAGTAAACATTTTTTTCTACAATTTCATTAGAGCTACGTTTGATTATATTGGTACTTTTGATTACTTATGGGTATATTTAGTTTTATGGTACATTTGGTTTTTTTATACATTTTATATATAACTATACGTAAAAGTTTAACAAATTAATGAAGTTTTGTTATGAAAATATTAATGACTTTGTTTAAATGAACGAAGAGACTAATTAAATAAATAATAAATAAGAAGTTAATCTCTTTTTTTAGTGATAATGAAGAATTAGTTAAATTAATATTTTAATAGAAAAAAACAGTCAAGAATTTAAAATTCTTGAATGGTACGAAATTAGTTGTAAGCTAGTTTAAGTAGATATATATTAAATAAAAAAAATGCTAAGTCGGCAATTGATCAAAGCATCTTAATCAAATTTTGTTAAGTAACAAATGTTTTGTCTAAACAAGTTGGAAAAAAATATAAGGGATTCTAATTACTCATATATATGTCACAGCCCGTCCCGAATTATTATTATTGATGATGTAAAATGACGGTTTTATCCTTGGACGTTGAACTTTGTAGTGTGTGTGTGACATACTTTGGGGACTTAGATGTTATTTTGTGGTTGGTTGGTGACCCACGTGGAACATACACACACACACACACACTCTCCCTCTCTCTCTTCTCTCCCGTACTCTATCACCCTCGGACTCACCTCTCTCCTTCCTTCACGTACGGACGAACAACAAAACTCACATTTCACGCATGGATCGACATCAAGAAGGTAAGATTTGAACTCCTTGCTTGTCCCTGAGTTCATATATGCTATTTTTAGGACCTGAAAACCTCAAAAACCCCAAGAACTCTAACCTCCGATTTGAGGTACTATTCATGCAAACGTAAAATCTTATGTTTTTTGGGATTTCAAGCTTATAGGTAGCTTAAAGAGGTCCTTACAAGGCTAGGAGTGGTTCGTTGGAAGAGTTTGGACGTCGGAATAGCGAAAACGGTGAGTTGCAGGTTTGATCGGAATATCGAGGAGTTTTCCGACGAATCTCGTGGGATTTAGGTCCTAAAACTGGTATGGGTTTGTTCTACTTGTTCTAAGCTTCATTTTGACATAAAATTCGTGAAATTTGGTTGAATATCGAGTGAGTTATCAAGGTTTTAAGTTTTGCCCAGTTTCCGGCGCCGGCGACGGTCGCCGGAGTTTTGAGGTTAGGGATAACGAAATATTCCGTCAACTTTGACAAAGTATTCCAACGGTGTTAGTTAATTTTAACAGATTCCGTTACTATTTAATGGAATATTCCTAACGACGTCACTGTTGCCGTGGGTGTGCCAGGCACGTGCCCGCGCGTGGGTGGCGCGTCTGGCTGTGCCTTGGCTGGCGCGTGAGTGGTCGGAAATTTTTTCTAAAAATATGAGGATGTTTGTGGAGTTGTGTAGATCACGTTGGTATATTCAAACACCCTATTTGAGTATTGTATGAGAAGTTATTAGCTAGTTTTGTCTATCTGCTTTAAATAACATTTAAACAGTTAATTCGCATATAGGTGAGACTTATCCCTAGGACGAGCGCAGTCAATGGCGACTAAGGGGCTACAACCCTTCGACATACCAGTGAGTAGGCTTTTGGTTTTCAATATATTTATATACTTGATATTTTCCCAGAAATATGCGTTTAAATGAAAGTATGCCTTGAATGCCATGCATATAAATTTATATTTCGTATATGAGTTGAATTGATTGCATATATATACATGCTTGTGGTGCTGTGGACGCTCAGGTAAGTGCCAGGTGAGTTATGTTTGGTTATGAGAATTATTGTTTGATGGCATGTGATTGAATAACATTGAGCTCATGAAACTGCACCTAGGGTGATTGTTATTTAGCCAAAGATATGGAGCATGCCTGTTATTGATGTCACCTTCCGCACCATATGCTCACATTGGATCCAATTTAGGTGCACAGTCTTATCGTACAGACCATCATAGGTGGTTCCGACTCGTAGGTGACTAGCGATTTATCGCCCAGCTATTATGAGAGAGTAGTATTAAGCATATTTATATTACACCTAGTCCTGTCGAACATACCTTTTCATTGGTTCCGACTCGTGTGCAGTAGAGTGCCGTATAGGTCATTGTAGTGACTCCGGCTAGATTTGAATATTGAGCTATGAATGCAGCCGTACAGACTTCTATAGAGGTTCCGGCTAATATGTTACATATCCATGAATTTATTCTCACCTAAATTACTTACTCTGTGATATCTTGGCATGACATACTTATGATTATGATTATGTGAAGCATGATTTGAATTGATATATATATATATATATATATATATATTTATATATATATATATATATTTACGCATAAACTTATATTCTATTTCTAGGAAAATTATACATGTTTTATGGCAAGGGGTTATAATTGTTGATTAATGAAATGGTTTTGTAAAACATTCGTTTTTGCCCATTCACGTTTTCTGTTTTGTGCCCCTCTTGGTTTTAGGTAAGCTTGCTGTTGCTGGGTATGAGGATTTCGGCGGTTCTAACATATCTAAATAATTGTAGGACATCTTATGGTACTGTATAATTAGTACTTGTCCTACTGGACTACACCTAGAATTTCTATGCTCTGATTAGGAGTATTTACTTTTGTATTTCACTCCTAACACTTCCCGTTATTAGTGCACTTTATTAACTTTCGGTTTTTAATTATTCCTATATTTCTTATCTTATTTGCTTCCGCACTGTGCACATGGCTACGTCACCCTCACGTGACGGCCAGCATGCCTTGATCTTGGTCGGGGTGTGACAGTTTGGTATCAGAGCCTAGGTTTAGCAGTCCTGTATAGTTCATGAATATTCTAATCCTTGTGATGCCTTCTGTCATAACTATGCCGCCTCGTAGAGAGCCCAGTCACTCAGCTGAGCCTAGTTTCCCTGATATTACTCAATTAGGGGAAGCTATAACTAATGCCATTCAGTCTTCGCTCCGTCATCCTCAAATGACACCTCTTGAGACTGTGTATAACCTGAAGCTGAATCACTTCATAGGAAATGAAGGACATGAGGGAGCGGAAAAGTGGCTTAATCATATCAAGAAGAATTTCCTTGTGATGCAGAGTCAGGGGAACCTTCCTCCTGATAGATGGGTCGAGATGACTACTTGGTTTTTAGGGGAGCAGCCTGCATCCTGGTGGAGACATGAGTCTTACCAGTTGACCCCAGCGGAGATTGCAGACTGAGGAGTATTTAATGAGTTGTTTCGGAAAAGGTTCATTCCTCCTGAGTACATTGATCGTAAGAAACAAGAGTTTACCCATTTGAAGCAAGGAAATATGTCAGCGAATGAGTATTATAGGAGGTTCACTGATTTGTCGCGATATGATTTGGAGGTTGCTGCTAATTCAGTTGAGATGCTCCGTCGTTTCAGGTTAGGTACTAAGAAGAAATGGCGTTCGATAGCAACATCGACTCCATGTGCCATTTACCAAGAGTTTTATGAGGTTTTACTGCGGATTGAGGATTCGGAGAACATGCCCATTGAAAGTGAGGATAAGGAAGAAAAAAATGTGAACCTGAACCGAGATGATAAAGGAAAAGGGCAAGCATCTCAAGGACCTCGTAAGACCCAAAGTTTTAAGAGAAGCGGTGGCAGTTCTAGCTCTTCTAGTGGAGGATTGAGCTCTAATATGCAGAGGAGAGGTGGTAGATTTCCTGGAGGCCAGAGATTTCAGAGGTAGAGAGACTTTGGTAGTTCAGGTGGTTCAGGTGTTCATTTATGCCGCAGGTGTAATAATAGGCATTTCGAAGAGTGTATGAGAGGCAGCAGTGCATGCTACACTTGTTGACAGATGGGGCATAGGGCAGCTCAGTGTTCTCAGAGTCAGCAGAGGCCCTAACAGCCTTCCTTACCACCACCTGCGCCGACCCAGCAAACTTTAGGATCTAGTCGTTATGCTCAGACTAGTCGTGGAGGTGACTATCATTATCAGGGCGACGCCGCTCCTTATACTTCAGGACAATATCAGTATTCTTAGGATCCTCAGTGTCAGAGTGGTTATTCTCAGTATCAGGGCGTTTCTATGCCTTATTAGCCACATTCAGCCAGTGGATCATAGTGGTACCAAGGGGGACAACCCCAACAGGTAGATATTGCTGCTAGCAATGCAGGATCCTCGAGGTAATCTGGTCAGCTAAGGCAAGGACGTGGTGTTCATGCTAACAGAGGTCGTGGGGGACAACATCAGAATCAGGGACGTATCCATAACATGTCGCTGCAAGATGCTCAGAACAATCCTGATTTGATCATGGGTACGTTAAATATTCTTGGTCATTTTGCTAGAGTATTGATTGATTGTGGTGCTACGCATTCTGTTAGTTCTCATACATTTGCTCAAGTGACGTAACCTTATCCTACACCTCTAAGATATGATTTAGAGTTTTCTATGCCTAGAGGGGATAAATGTTTTGTGGATTGGGTATATCCAGGATGTCCAGTGATGGTGGAATATGTTGTTATGTCGGCTAATCTTATGCCGTTGGATATTATGGATTTTGATGTTATTTTGGGCATTGATTGGTTGCACTATAATCGTGCCAAGATTGATTGTTATGGAAAGACAATCACTTTTCATCGTTCTGGATTACCTGAATTACATTTGTAGGAAAGCCTAGTGGGGTGAGGCATGATATTGTTTCTACCATGAAAGCCAAAATATTATTATCGAAAGGTTGTCAGGGATATTTGGCTTATGTGGTGTTGAACGATGATGCTCCTAGTAGTGTGGAGGACGTGTGTGTGGTCAGATATTTTCTGGATGTATTCCCTGAGGATTTGCCTGGTTGACGCCAGATAGAGATGTGGAGTTCATTATTGATCTGCTTCCAGGTACGAATCCTATATCTTTGACTCCTTATAGAATGGCTCTTGCTGAATTAAGGGAGTTGAAAGTTCAGTTGCAAGAACTAGTGGATAAATGTTTTATTCAGCCCAATATTTCACCTTGAGGAGCTCCAGTTTTATTTGTAAGGAAGAAAGATGGAACCTTGAGGTTATGTATTGATTACAGGCAAGTGAATCGAGTAACGATTAAAAACAGTTATCCATTGCCTCGTATAGATGATTTATTTGATCAACTCCGAGGTGCCTGTGTATTCTCTAAGATTGATTTGAGGTCTGGTTACTACCAGTTGAAGATTAAAAATGAAGATGTCCCTAAGACCGCATTCAGGACTCGATATGGTCATTATGAGTTTCTTGTAATGTCATTCGGGTTAACTAATGCACCAACAACTTTTATAGATATGATGAATCGAGTATTCCAGCAATATTTGGACAAGTTCGTTATTGTCTTTATTAACGATATTCTGGTATACTCTAAGTCTAAGGTTGAGCATGCTAGACATCTTAAATTAGTGTTGAAAAGTTTGAGGGAACACCAGTTATATGCTAAGTTTAGCAAATGTCAATTTTGGTTGGATTAAGTGGCATTTTTGGGACATGTTATTTTTGCTCAAGGCATTCAAGTGGATTCTCAAAAAGTGGCAGCTGTAGAGAATTGGGAACAACCTCGAACCATCACCGAGGTACGGAGTTTCCTTGGCCTAGCAGGTTATTATAGACGGTTTGTTAAGGATTTTTTAGTGATTGCTTTGCCATTGACACAGTTGACCCGGAAGAATATTGAGTTTGAGTGGGATGATAATTGTGATCAAAGTTTTCAACAGTTGAAGTATATCTCACTCATGCACCTGTTTTAACACTCCCAGATGATAGTGGTAATTTTGAAGTCTACAATAATGCTTCTTTGAATGGTCTGGGTTGTGTATTGATGCAACATGGTAGGGTGATTGCTTATGCTTCGAGACAGTTGAAACCTTATGAAAAGAATTACCCTACTCATGATTTGGAGTTAGCAGCTATCATTTGTGCTTTGAAGATTTGGAGACATTATCTTTATGGTGAGAAATGTAAGATCTTCACAGATCATAAGAGTCTTCAGTACCTGTTTACTCAGAGGGATCTTAATCTTCGGCAGCGGAGGTGGATTGAGTTACTTAGTGATTATGATTGCACGATTGAGTATCACCTTGGTCATGCAAATGCAGTGGCGGATGCACTTAGTAAGAAGACTCCAGCTAGACTTAATGCCATCTATGATTGTCATGTTCCTCTTTTAGCAGATTTGAGGTCCACTGAAGTGGAGTTAGAAGTGGAAGATTGAAATGAAGCCTTGCTTGCTAATTTTCAAGTTAGGCCAATTTTAATTGATCGTGTGCTCGAGGCCCAGATGAATGATGAAGAGACCCAGGAAATAATTCAAGCAAGGAATCAAGGAAAGAAGAAAGATTTTAGGATTCGAGAAACTTATGGTATGCTTATGCAGGAAAGCAGAATGTATGTGCCGAATAACGCAGAGTTAAAGAAAGAAATCTTGGATGAAGCACATATTTTGGCATATGCGATGCATCCAGGAGGCACAAAAATGTATCATACCATTTGACCATTTTATTATTGGCCGAGTATAAAAAGGGAAATTGCCAAATATGTGAGTAGGTGTGCCATTTGCCAACAGGTTAAAGCTGAAAGGAAGAAGTCGTTTGGATTGATGCAGCCGCTTCCCATTCCACAGTGGAAGTGGGAAAATATTACCATGGATTTTGTGTACAAGCTTCCTTGTACACAGAATGTATATGACGGCATTTGGGTGGTAGTTAATCGGCTGACTAAGTTAGCACATTTCATTCCAGTGAGGGAAAAGTATTCATGAAGCCGATTAGCTAAGTTATTCATATCAAAGATTGTGAAGTACCATGGTGTTCCAGTTAACATTATTTCGGATCGGGATCCTAGATTCACTTCCAAGTTCTGGGTAGCATTTCAGGAAACTCTTGGTACGAGATTACTTTATAGTATGACATATCATCCTCAGACAGACGGACAATCTGAAAGAACTATTCAGACATTAGAAGATATGCTGAGATCTTCAGTGCTGCAGTTTGGTGATGGTTGGCATGATTGTTTGGATTTGATGGAGTTCGCCTACAACAACAGTTACCATTCGAGTATTGGTATGGCACCATTTGAGGCACTTTACGGGAAATCTTGTCGTACACCTATATGTTGGTCAGAAGTTGGTGAAATAGTTTTAGTGGGCCCTGAGATTGTGGACGAGACTACTCAAAATCTTCAGGTAATTAAGTCTAACCTGAAAGCGGCCTAAGATCAACAAAAGAGCTTAGCAGACAAGCATGCCACTGGCCGGAAGTATAATGTAGGTGATTGGGTATTTCTGAAGCTATCACCTTGGAAAGGTGTTGTACGATTTTGAAAGAAAGGCAAGTTGAGTCCTAGGTACATTGGACCATATTTGATCACTGAGCGAGTCGGTGAGGTTGCTTACAGGCTTGAATTGCCTCCAGAGTTGTCCAAGGTACATGATGTGTTTCATGTTTCGATGCTTCAACATTACGTCTCAGATCCTTCACATGTGATTCCTCCTCAACCTTTGGAAATTAATCCGGATTTGACTGATGATGAGGAACCAGTGACTCTTTTGGATTGGAAGGATAAGGAACTAAGGAATAAGACCGTGCGTTTGGTGAAAGTATTATGGAGAAATCATTTAGTGGAAGAAGCCACTTGGGAGACAGAAGACCGGATGAGAGAAATGTATCCACGTCAATTTTATGATTATTAGCGAATGTATTGGTTGTCTGTAATTTCGAGGATGAAATTTTATAAGGTGGGTAGATTGTCACAGCCCGTCCCAAATTATTATTATCGATGATGTAAAATGACGGTTTTATCCTTAGACGTTGAACTTTGTAATGTGTGTGTGACATACTTTGGGGACTTAGATGTTATTTTGTGGTTGGTTGGTGACCCATGTGGAACATACACACACACACACACACACACTCTCCCTTTCTCTCTTCTCTCCCGTACTCTCTCACCTTCGAACTCACTCTCTCTCATTCCCTCACGTACGGACGAACAACAAAACTCACACTTCAAGCACGGATCGACGTCAAGAAGGTAAGATTTGAACTCCTTGCTTGTCCCTGAGTTCCTATATGCTATTTTTAGAACCTAAAAACCCAAAAAACCCCGAGAATTCTAACCTCCGATTTGAGGTACTATTCATGCAAACATAAAATCTTATGTTTTTTGGGATTTCAAGCTTATAGGTAGCTTAAGGAGGTCCTCATGAGGCTAGGAGTGGTTCGTTGGAAGAGTTTGGAGGTCGGAATAGCGAGAATGGCGAGTTGCAGGTTTGGCCGGAATATCGAGGAGTTTTCCGACGAATCTCGTGGGATTTAGGTCCTAAAAATGGTATGGGTTTGTTCTACTTGTTCTAAGCTTCATTTTGACATAAAATTCGTGAAATTTGGTTGAATATCGAGTGAGATATCAAGGTTTTAAGTTTTGCCCAGTTTCCGGCACCGTCAGAGTTCTGAGGTTAGGGGTGACAGAATATTCCGTCAACTTTGACGGAATATTCCAACGGTGTTAGTTAATTTTAACAGATTATGTTACTATTTAATGGAATATTCCTAACGGCGTTACTGTTGTCGTGGGTGTGCTAGGCACGTGCCCGCCCGTAGGTGGCACGTCTGGCCGTGCCTTGGCCGACGCGTGAGTGGTCGAAATTTTTTTCTAAAAATATGAGGATGTTCGTGGAGTTGTGTAGATCACGTAGGTATATTCAAACACCCCATTTGAGTATTGTATGAGAAGTTATTAGCTAGTTTTGTCTATATGCTTTAAATAACGTTTAAACAGTTAATTCGCATATAGCTGAGACTTATCCCGAGGACGAGCACAGTCAAGGGCAACTCGGGGGCTACGACCCTTCGACATGCCAGTGAGTGGGCTTTTGGTTTTCAGTATATATTTATATACTTGATATTTTCCCAGAAATGTGCGTTTAAATGAAAGTATGCCTTGAATGCCATGCATATAAATTTATATTTCGTATATAAGTTGAATTGATTGCATATATATACATGCTTGTGGTGATGTGGACGCTCAGGTAAGTACCAGGTGAGTTATGTTTGGTTATGAGAATTATTGTTTGATGGCATGTGATTGAATAACGTTGAGCTCATGAAACTGCACCTAGGTAATTGTTATTTAGCCTAAGATATGGCACATGCCTGTTATTAATGTCACCTCCCACACCATATGCTTAAATTGGATCCAATTTAGGTGCATAATCTTATCGTACAGACCATCATAGGTGGTTCTGACTCGTAGGTGACTAGCGATTTATCACCTAGCTATTATGAGAGAGTAGTATTGAGCATATTTCTATTACACCCAGTCCTGTCGAACATACTTTTTCATTGGTTTCGACTCGTGTGCAGTAGAGTGCTGTATAGGTCATTGTAGTGACTCCGGCTAGATTTGAATATTGAGCTATGAATGCAACCGTACAGACTTCTATAGGGGTTTCGACTAATATGTTATATATCCATGAATTTATTCTCACCTGAATTACTTACTCTGTGATATCTTGGTATGACATACTTATGATTATGATTGTGTGAAGCATGAGTTGAATTAATATATATATATATATATATATATATATATATATTTACGCATAAACTTATATTCTATTTGTAGGAAAATTATACATGTTTTACGACGAGGGGTTAGAACTGTTGATTAATGAAATGGTTTTGTAAAACATTCGTTTTTGCCCACTCACGGTTTCTGTTTTGCCCCCTCCAGGTTTTAGGTAAGCTTGTTGTTGTTGGGTATGAGGATTTCAGCGGTTCTAACATATCTAAATAATTGTAGGACATCTTATGGTATTGTATAATTAGTACTTGTCCTACTGGACTGCACCTAGACTTTCTATGCTCTGATTAGGAGTATTTACTTTTGTATTTCACTCCTAACACTTCCCGTTATTAGTGCACTTTATTAACTTTCGGTTTTTAATTATTCGTATATTTCTTATCTTATTTGCTTCCGCATTGTGCACATGGCTACGTCACACTCACGTGACGGTCAACATGCCTTGATCTCGGTCGGGGTGTGACATATATGTACTTATTTATTTTGATATAATGACTTAAAAGGAATGTAAAAATATTTGTCCATATCCTAACCCATATATATATATTGAATATAATGATGTATTGGGGCCATATGTATTTACCCTAAGCCACCCAATGAGTGTTGTATATACGAAACCAAACTTAAAATCTCTCACTTACAAATAAAAATATTTACCCTAAGCCACCCAATGAGTGTTGTATACACGAAACTAAACTTAAAACATTTAACTTACAAATAAAAATTAAGTAACATTACTAAACTATAGTGATAAATGGCAGGTGACAACATGCTGGTTTTAACATTTTGTTTTTTGTCAACATGCTAATTTTAATATTACAGATTAAGTCAATTAACATTTTGTGTTTTTAAAGAGATGTCAATACAGAATGAAAAATAGCTAGCATTACAATCATCTTAGTCGGACTAGTTTATTATATTTTTATCGTTACCATATTGATCAGGTTGATCCAAAACTCCTCATTATTTTGAGAAATTAGCTAAAATAATCATAAATTGAATTTCAGTTGTTGATGGTAACAAAATTAAATCTGGTGACATATTAATCAAATATTAAAAACTCAACATTTCAACAGTTTAAACTACCAGAGATGGTCCTGAGGTTGTAGATGAATTTTAGGCTCGTATTCCACACAACACATTTTATGTTTAATTCTTGCCGCTAGTGAATCACACGATAATGACCAGGGGGAGGCTGAAATGTCTCTGTGAGTATTTCCAGCCCTCGAAAGGGTGAACTAATGTAGTGAAGCCACTAGCTGCTCCCAATTTAAAAAAAAAAAAAAAAAAAACATTTCAACATTTAAAATTTGAAAAATAATCATTTTGATCAATTTCCCTATTTAAAAAAAAATTAAATCTACTTTGTGAATATTGAACCGGTGATCTTCAGCCTTATTTGTTCGCTTAAAAAAGAAAGGCACATGGGATGTATCCTCGGCCGTGTAGCCTGCTAGTTGTTACTAAAGAGTTGTCTATGCACGTAAAACAATAAGATGGCATTTTGCTAGACATATATTTGATATCAAAACTCTTTCCTCATAATTAATTTTGGCCAAATTGTGGACGTTGATCAATCTTCTGGATTCAGTTTTCCATCCTCTTTTGAATTTGCTGCCCCTCCCCATTTCTTTATCCTGTCTTCAGCTTTGGATGCCTGCATAAATTACATCAGTCTCTTTTAGCCAATAACTAAAAAGTGCAACTTCGACATGCTTTTTTGTGTATATCTCTCTTTCCACGTCACATATCACATGATTTCGAGAGATGAACAAAGAGAGTATATGCTATGTTGCACAGGAAATTGGAGTAAATTGAAACCCTTACCTCCTTGTTCCAGTTGGTTTTATAAACCATTATGAAAAGGACACAAGTCTGAAGGATTGTCCCTAACAACATTCCAATCCAAATGCCCTGAAAATAATCATCGTGTAAATGTTAATTTTTAACAATTGAAGTGCTAATAAAATCTCTGGATATAAAAACTGAAACCAACGTAACATTGAGAGGTGGGATTATGAGAACTTACCCGAACACCCCAATCAAGCTTGTAACCGAAAATTAGGCCCAAGGGCACCCCAATGACATAGTAACAAGTTACGTTCACATAAGCTACTGCAGCCTGCCATCCTGCTCCAATTGCAACCCCAGAAAGAACTGGTTGAATGTTGTTAATCACAATGCAGGTTGCCAGCAATGGTGTAAGCTGCTTCACAAGAGCTTTAACCTCCGAATCGCTTGAGAACAAGGCTGGATATTTGTCCCGGCTGATGATGAGGATGAGCGAGAGGATAGCGCCGATCAAAAAGGAAGTTATTACCGCTACTACTAGTGAGAACTTTGCTGTTCTTGGGTGAGCTGCTCCTAGTTCATTTGACACTCTCACACTACAAAATGTTTGATTTAATTAAGACAGACATTTTTGTGTGTTCTAAAGTTTGTGGACTTTGATATGAATTAAAAGCTGACCTTATTGCTGCGTTCATGCCCATAGCTACCATGACCGTCCATCCCAGTATGTTCATGCTGCAAATTCAACAATACATATAAGTCACTTAATACTACAGTCTAATGATATTCCTTTTCACTTGTAAGTTTAAAAACAATATCGTTTGTTCAAAAACAATACATATATAAAACTAGTCAATTAAATCCAGTTTTTCATAAGAAGAAGAAGAAAATAATTTATAACTTCCATATTGATAATATTCAAAAGCTGTATTATGAGCTCGTTTGAAAGTGCTTTTAAAATGACTGAGAGCGCTTATGGTGAAATTGATTTTGAGTTCCAAAAACACTTTAAAGTGTTTTTTAGAAAAAGTATCAGATATGTGATTCTTACGAAAATCACTTAAATACTTTTACAAAATTCGCTTGGATTTTTACTACAAATTGGTTTCTAAAACATTTTCACCAAAAACACTTTCTATTACTTTAAAAACACTTCAAAATGAACTCCATGTTGAACAAATTAAGGACATTAAATAATGGGAGACTTTGGATGCGGTCCCTAACTATGAATATTCTTTGACTAAAACCTTGTTGATTTTCAATTTTTTATCTAAGTCCCTGAAATTAATGTGATAATTTATTTCTATGTACGTTACTATATTTTTTAAATTAAAAATTGAAATTTATATTTGTTTATATTAATGAGATTTTAAATAAAAAAACATAATTTGTGGGATTAAAAATATTAAAATATAAATATACTATTGTGTGTGTGTGTGTGTAAACATGGGTACGTTCATCAAAATTAACCAAAAAATTATTGTATCAAAACATGAGTACATTCTTCAAAATCACAAAAAAAAAAAAAAAATATTAGGCTTAATAATATTAGTAAATTTCTTCGATTAAACTTAACATGGATACATTCTCAAATCAAAGAAAAAAGAATGTACCCATATAAGTTTAAAAATGGATTAGAAAAAAATTGAATAGATTTTATATATAAAAAAGTGGTACATTTTACATATAACAAATTGGTATATTTAAGAATGAGTACATTTTAAGATTAAAAATTTGAAAAAATTTACATGAATTGGTACATATAATTAGCATGGGTACATTTAGAAAAAATAAAAATGGGTACAAATACAAATAAAACTTTAAAAAATATGGGCATAAAAAGAAATTAATATATGGGTACAAATTAAAACTAAAAAGAAAATTGGTACAAATTAAAAATGGGTACAAACTAAAAATAAAAATAAAAATATATGATAAAAAATTTAACTATAAATATAAATATACTAATTGTAACATTTTTAACATTAAATGAATATATTTAGAAATAAAAAATATTTTATTATTGAAATAATTAATAATGTTATTAATACCAAGGACCTTGATCAAAAATTGAAAAGGAATAAGGTTTTAATCAATGGAGTAGCAAAAGTAAGGATGAGAACCTAATTTCTCCTTAAATAATTTTTACTACAAGCGATATTTTTACTTTAAATTAGAATAAAGAAAAAAAGAGAGAATTTCAACACGATACGCTAGAATGAAGAGGATGAACAATCTAAATTAGAAAATAGAGATAATTAAGTGTACGTAGAATAAATAATAAGGAAAACTAATGAAAATGGCTTGAAAACTTTGAGTTTTAACAATAAGGACAAAATAAAGGGTAAACTAAATAGTACCAAAATTGACTTTTTAGTGTAAAACATATGATTTTTTGTTAAAGTGAACAATATCAGAAGTTTTTCGTTAAAGTTCCTTAAATAATAAGGCTCCTCAGTGTTTAAATATAGGGTAAATTACATAATACCCCCTCAGGTTTGAGGTATATTACAACATTATACAACATCTTTAAAATATTTCACTTTCATACCTCACCTACTATTTTATTTCAATATAGTACCTTCGTTACATTTTCCATTCATTGATCCGTTAAGAGCTGATGTGGATGCCACTTGTGTGCCATGTGGAAAATAAATAATTTTTTATTTTTTATTTAAAAAAAATCTGAATCTTCTCAAAAAAAAAAAAAAAAAAAAAAACTAAAAAACACGGAACCCCATCTTACCTGCAACCCCTCCTCACCCCTCTTCTCACTCCCGAACCGAGCCTCCCAACCACCTCCCTCTTCTCCACTCTCTTCACCTAATCCCTCGTTATCATGTTCGCATCCCAACGTAATTTTGTTAATCGAGCCTGAGAGCTGGCTGTAGGTGGAAGATCCGATCGAGTTGAAAACCGGGTCAGATTGCTGGTAGCAATAGGAGCAGGGGCCGGATTGGAGCCAGTTGGCATCACTGCCGGTGTCAAGCACCATGTAGAACGACTTCGCCGGAGTCTCGACGTAGATTCGGGAGAAGTACTCGCCGCTTCCCTGGCTAACGCTTGAGACGATGGGGGTGGATAGGTCATGGGGTTGGATATTGGCTTGTATGGGCTCAAGATCCCCTTTTTTATCCCCAAGAGTGCCAGCTGGAGCTTGGTGTGGAGCGAGTTAAATCGGGTCGAGTCGCGGCCGAGTCTGATGAGGGTGAGAGATTTGTAGTCCTTGTGCTGGGAATTGAAAAGGGTGTCGCGTGGGTGGAACTAGAAGGAGAAGGCGGAGGAGTTCAGGGGTTGGGATTCTTGGGATTGGGATTCCAGCGGTTGGAGGGACTCCGGGTCGAAGGAGGGGAGGTGAAGAGAGTGGAGGAGAAAGAGGTGGTTGCTCGGCTCGGGAGAGAAAAGAAAGGTGGGGTGGGTTATGCGTTTTTCAGTTTATTTTTTTATTTTTTATTTTTTATAGAAGATTCAAGTTTTTTTTTTAAATTAAAAAAATTATTATTTTTGCCACGTGGTACAAATGTGACAGCCACGTCAACTCTTAACGGACCAATGGATGTAAAATGTAATGGAGGTACTATATTGAAATAAAATAGTAGCTGAGGTATGAAAGTAAAACATTTTAAAAATGTTGTATGAAGTTGTAATAAACTTCAAACTTGATGATGTATTATGTAATTTACCCTTAAATCTAAGTAATGCAAGCTTCTAATACCATATTTGTCAAAGGACTTATGATGACTAGAAACATGACATTAAAGGAGAAAAGTGATTTGACTGAAGAAAAAAAGACAAAAGTGCTTTTCAAAATATGCTATAAGAACTGTTATTGACATCTTAAAATTTTTATTTTACATTCTTCATAAATGTATATTTAAAAAAAAATATAAAAAATTTGGTGCACAATGAGAAATTTAAACTGTTAATAATAATTTCCTATGCTAAAACATTAAAATTGACAGAAAGAAGCTTTTCCATTTCGTGAGTCCAAAAGTATGAAAAAAAAGCAAAAATGATTTTATCTTTTCTTTACCAAAATGGAATAAAATATTGGTAATCATAAAAAGTTATATATATATATATATATATATATATATATATATATATATATATATAAGGCCCCTTATGCAAAGGGATCTTTATTTTTTTTCAAAAAATGGAGACTTAGTGTAGGGCCCACTTTACATCAAATTTCAACGATCCGAACCGTCTAGTTTGTAAGTCTCGATTCATAGATTATTCTTGCAAAAATTCAATTCAATCCAAAATCATTTGTCTATTTAATTATCAAGATAAAATTTCATTGTTTCTTATATAATAAACTATTCGTTAATTTTGTCTTAAATATTTCCAATTTGGCTAATATTTGCAAGGATGATCTATAAGGTGCAACTTGAAAAATAGATGGTTCGGATTGTTAAAATTCGATGTCATGTGGACCTCACAACTAATCCCCATTTTTATGAAAAATGAAGGTTCCCTTCCCTTCCCTTAAAGGCTTCATATATATATATATATATATCTATTGTTATTAGTACTTCAAAAATCTCATCAGCCATTCCAAACTTTCTATAATTAAGGTGATGGTTTCATAATCATATCATTTCTTTGTTTAATTAATTTATAGATTTCATGTTTTTTTTTTTTTAACAAACGATATTATCTACATTAAAGGCGTGAGGGAACGGGCTAAACCTCATAATGGGTTAGCAATAATATGGTTCAAATTCGCCTTTGGCGATAATCAAACTTAAGACCTCTCACTTACCAGTGAAAAGAAATACCACTAGACCGTAGTACTGAGTGGCAAAATTCATGTTTAATATGAAGTGTGGTCTATGCTAAAAAAGAAAAAAAAAGTGTGGTCCAATTCCTTATTTGTTAGGTTAGATGTTAGATTAGGAAACCGGCGGAGTTCAAACTCATGCCGTGGTGCAAGAGCAATACTCTTCTCTATTACTGTGATAGAGGGCAGGTTGCTCCGTGAGACATTTTTTCACACGCTTAGAAGATGAATTAGGCTTGACAATGTCTCCAAAATATACCTACATATTAAAATGTAATCAGCAGAGATGAAGAGATTAAGTACTCACCATATGGATAGGCCATCCACAGAAACTTCTGCATTCTTGAGATACCCAGCAAAGAGAATCAGTGCCATGAAGTACCATACTTCCAAACTGCACAAGATTTATAAAATAAAATAAAATGAGCTTGTTCTGGAAATTCGTTTGATCATTTGGGTTCTCTATTAAACCAATAGATATAATATAAAATTCCAATTAAACAGAATCTATAATATTATAAATAGTTGTTATTCGCACTCCACAAAACTAATTTAGAACTTGTTTGATAATTTCTTTATTAAGTTTTTAAAATTTGACTTGATTTCAATTTTTCGTAGTTACCAATCTATAAAAGTTACCAAAAATAAAAAACTTTTTTTATTAGCACTCCACAAAATGTTGAATGCATCATACTTTAAAATTTAATATTAAATGACTTATGTACCTTATTATGTAATGACAATTTCGACTTTATTAGGGTTTTTTTTAAAATAAGAAATTTCTGAAAACACCCTAAATCACTTTTAATGTATTATTTACCTTTTTCAATTATCAAAACCCCTCACCCTCTATTGTTGAACAAAACCATAACCAAGCTATGTGCATTGTTTAAGCTATATGCGTTATTTATTCCCTGATTTTGATTTCAAAGGGAATTAGTCCCAAATATTTGCTTGTGATTTCCCAAGAAACTATACTACCCAAGCCTTATTATTGATTGATTTAAGCCTAATATTTATTTACAATTCCCCGAAAATCATATTACCTAAATGCTTCTCTCTCAGGAACTTCTCTAATAATATGCATTTTTTTTTCTTTGTGCTATCAAGTTTAACCTCTAACCATATAACAATCCTTCGGTCCTTTTAGTAATTGATGATTCACTATTTTCAATGGTGAATTACTGCAATATAACTCATTCAATTTAATGGTGAATTACTGCAATAACCCATTCCATTCAATTGGCGCCTCTCAAGTGTCTATTTTCTTCTCTCCACATCAAGCACGGGGGATGTTAGGGTTTTTCCCTTAAAAAAAAGATTTGAAGAATGTGGGATGTAGAGGAAATGTAAGATGTATGTTTAGAATGTGAGGTGTGAAGATATTGTGAGGAAGTATATGGGGTGTACTATGTTAATTTTTAATTAAAAAAATAAATATAGAATGTATTAAGTATGTAAAATTTATTTAACAATATACAAGTGTTAATGTAATAAGACAAATAAAATAGCTATTAAACGGCCACTAGTACTACGGTTTAGTGGTATTCCTCCTCACTGATTAGTGAGAGGTCTTATGTTCAACTCTCGCCAAAGGTGACACCCCCTCCCCTTAGTGTAGATAATATCGATTTGTTCAAAAAAAAAAAGCTATTAAACGAGCCTAAATTAGTTAAGTTTGCAAGTGTAGCGTGGCGTGAGCTACTTGTTAGCAAAAGCTAAAAAGCATAAGACTAGGTAGTATAAGGGCTGGTTTGGTATTGCTGTGCTTTGAAAAAAAGCTGTTGTGAGAATAAGCGGCTGTGCTGTGAAAATAAGCAGCTGTGAAATAAATCAGCAAAGTGTTTGGTAAACTTTTTTGTAAAAGTGCTTTTGGAAAAAAAAAAGCAGTCTGATAGTGGGTCTTTTCATTAAAGGAGCACTGTAGCTCCATGTGCTTTGAAAAAAAGCCATTTTTCCAAAGCTGCAAATAGCAGCTTCAACTTTTTCCTTTGATTTCAGCTTATTCTCACAGCAGCTTCCAAAATAAGCCTTTTTTTTCTGTTTACCAAACACCTAAAACCCTCACAGTTTTTTTTCATGGGTGCTTTTTTTTAAGCACCTCACTCCCAAACCACCCCTAAATCATATGTTAGGTAGCAAAAGGCAGATGATTAGAAGAAAAGGAATTATAAATCATATTAAAGAATAAAGGCACAAAGCTTTCCGCCGATCCGACCTATGTTTTTCTATATCTACAGATAAAGGCACGACTGTGCTTATTAGTTACTGTTATTTGTCAAGTTGTTTTTCTACTTGTATTGAAAGATGAGAGCATTTTGCTTGTTTAATATTCTAGTTTATAGGATGTTAGTTTTTTTTATCCATACATCATGAGTTATAAATTTTATCATAACTTAAATTATTGTAATAGTTTCAAACTTTAGTTATTCTTCTAATAATAGTAAATGTTAAATAAATAAATAAATAAAAGAAGAGATCATTTTCAGTATGTACTTTGATTTATCTTCGTGTCCCAATCTTTCATTTGTCATGACCTAAAGGTATAGTTGCATGTAAAAGTTGTAAAGTTGAATCCACTACTATAAATTTGACATGTGTACGAAGCAATGATATGTTTTTCGCTGTGGATTGTTTGGTAGAGCCATTTTTGGATATTTATAATATGGTATAATTTTCATTCACTCTTGTTATATCACGTAAAATAGTACATTATGTGTTTTGTGTTTCCAATACTTATAAACATTTTTTTGTGGTATTATCATTTTGTTCATGTTATTGTACTTTGTTTATTTACTAAGACTACCATAAGTTTGCAACACATTGGCTATATCATCCATATTATTGTAAGAATAATGCTAGGGAGATCAAAAATTTAAAATAAATTTACAAACCAAATGATATGTCACTAATAAGAAATAAACACGTTAATCAATATTTGAGTAATAATTCAATCATCATAAACCATATCATTTCATTTGTAAAATTTGGTATTAAAATTATTCTCCCTAATATTACTCATTAAGTAATTGAATTAGAAGTAATACGTGTCAATGTGACCACAGAAAGCTACTTATTGTAGCATTTACAAATTTTATTTAATTATTTCAATAAAAGAATTCAAAGGGATAGAAAAGAAAACAGATAAAGATGGGTGGAGGGGGTTTTAATTACCAGAGCATGACTGCGGAAGCGAGAGACAACTTAACAAAAGCCCAAAGATTCTGAAACGCCTTCCATGAGAATCCAACCCAAGCTTGACCACATGTCCCAGAAAATATATAACCCAGCTGAGCTAAAACAATGAGCCACCAGGACGCGTTGAGCACGACGGCGGCACCCACCAGTCCCCACCCGACCTTCAACATCAAAAGCCAGCTGAACAACGTATGCAGGACCAAAACCACCACTGATATCACCGCCATGACCATCATCTTGCTCTGCGACTGCAAGAACTTGGCTATAGGGAAATTCATGGCGTACGCGAACAACTGCGGTATCATCCATATCGCGAACACTCCTGCCGCCTTCGATATGTCGGCGGTCTGCCCTATCGCTTTGAGAAGTTGCTGAGCGAAGATGTAGAGAAAGGAGAGGAGTACGGCAGTGGAGTTGAGGATCACCCACGACCTCTGCATGTAGATTCCTAACATGTCCAGCTGCCCTGCTCCAACTGCTTGCCCACATAGCGTCTCGAGAGCACTCCCCATTCCAAGCTTCACACGTATCAATTACTATGTGAGATTCAAACTCAGGACATCTTTGTCACAGTTCTTGTATTGAGCGTACAGCGTGGAGCAGAGTCCACATATGGATATTCATATTTATATTTGACTGAAGGGTATGGGAGAGGAGGAGATATACGTACCATAACGCCGAAGGAGAAGCCGGCGATGACAGAGTTTTCAATGGAGACGGCAGCAAGGTCTAAGGTACCGAATTGGCCGGCGAAGACTTGAGTGATTGCGCCGAGGGAATACTGGCATAAGGAGGTGAAGATGGCGGGGCCGGCGAGAAACCATAGCTTTTTGGCTTCTTTGAAGAACTCGCGGAAGAAGTCGCGGACGCTGACGATGGGAGAGATGTCGTCGGCATCGGGAGTGAAGGAGGCGGTGGAAGTAAAAGAAGGGTGTGCCGGCGGAGGGAGGGACTCTAGGTGGTCGTGCAGGTGCTGACGATGATCAAACTCGTCTGTCGGCGGCAGAAGCGGCTGCTTGTTTTCCGCCATATATTAAAGAGAGGGAGAGAGTTTGCGATTGCGTTTGCGTAGGTGTCGAGAAATTTACAACTGAAACGTGCGTGTGGAAGCCAAGTGTGGAAAAGGCGTCTGCATCCAGTGGTACATATATGCTCAGCGGTCCATTTTGTAGTTTCATTTAGTACTATAATAATAAACAAAATGTTTTTGTCGTCGGGGAAAAAATACACTTGACGAGGTAAAGTCGCGTTTTGATTCCAAAGTTTGCACTGTAAATCGGCACCTAAATGTCAATGGCACACCTTAGTAATAATTTGTCAAATTAATTATAATTACTTATTGGCCATCTTTGTTTCTTCCTGCATTTAACGAGTTAAATAGGTATTAACAAAAGCTGGCTAATCATTAATTCTAATTCCAAACACAACCATATAACATTGCTATTTATTCAAATTATCACATATGTGCATGGCTTGTGTTCTAAAAAAAAATTATAAAATGAAGTGTTAGGGAGATCATTTTAGGCCATATTAGTAGAGCACATGATGGGGCGGTTGATGTTGATTTTCTTTTTTAGTGATTTAAAAAGAAGAAATATAACTATCAACTGGCACATTATGTGGTCATACATGATCTAAAAAGAAAATATCCCTAACATTACTCTATTAAAAAATTTCTGGCATTTAAGAATATCTTTTTAAAATGGAAAGTTCCATACGTAATTTATGACGAATCAGCCACAAGGAAACCTAGTTGAGCTGCATAAATGGGATGTCAACAAATGTATTCAGAACTCTATCCCAAGAACACAAACTAGATATTTTACTCATGTTTTTCATATCCATCTGATTAATACTTGCGTTGCGTCTCCCTATAAGTTATAAGTACAATGCGAACTTTCGGAAATATTGCAGGCTATGCCCAATCCAGGAGCATGGGTTCGCAACCAAACGGACAAATAGCATTATAAATGCGTGATCATAGTACGTGTATGGTTGTGATCATCATGCCCTTTGTTTGGTATACCTCACATTCTTCCTTTTTCTCAGTGAGGAAGGGAAGACACACTTCCAGTAAAAGATAAATTATTACAGTTCAGTCAAGTTTTCTATGTATTACCCATGCAGTAAAATAATTAGCATATTTGACCATAAATTAAGGAGATATAAAAAATGACCTTGTCGGAAGAATATTTGCTTGCACGAAGAAGTGATATACATAGATATTATTAATTTTGTTAGAGCTGACAACATGCGGCAGCAGTACTCGTATTGAAATCTACACCAATTTTGGCATTGCTGACTTCATTTTTTGGGATGTTCAGGCGATGATGATATATACGTCCAAGAAGATAAGTGTCGATCCACGTACATATATATTGTAGATGTAAATTTTCTTTTTTTTGATCTTGGACAAAATTGTACCTATAAAACAACTAACACTTTTGGTTAAGGCCAAAAGCCTCATATGCCCACGATGAATGGAGAGGCTTTGGCTGAAGAACCTCCAATGCCAAAGTTAGAATTTAGAGAGAAAAGTGTTTAGAGAGTTTTTAGGAGTTTTGCAAGAGTATTGGAACTAGGTTTTTAGAGAAAATGGGGCTCAATATATAGAGCATGGCTGGTCCCCTTTGGAGAAAAGGTGGCCGGCCCTTTGGGGTATTTTTGTGTGAGATGGGTGATTTAATTGGCAATTAATGGATTAATTAGGTAATAAATCCATTAATTAGCCAATTAACTCAATTTATATGGAATGTTTTGAAGGTTATGAAATAAATACCTTATGGAGAATATAGGATGAGGATGGATGAAATAATTTTGAATTTGTTAGCTATTTTGGGCACTTTTGGCTTGATTGAAGAATGATTGTCCACTGCTCGCACGTAAGAAATCTGATGTGCCTCGAGGGTAATTTTGTCCTTTTTACCAAATATCCACGTGTCGCCTTGTGATTATTTTTGGCTCCACAAATGCTTCCACACCTGCTGGGCTGCTTGCTTGTAGGAAAGGGCAGCAGGTGTAGAGATCTTCTTGTTCTAGGAAACTTAGGATTGCTTCCTATTTTGATATAGATTCTCTCTTTAATAGGAAATTAGATCCTTCTAGGAAAGGAAAATAAATTTCTCTCAAAGCCTATTTAAGTCCATCTTAAGTGGGTTATTAAATCAACTTTGGAGAGCGATTTATTCTACCCTACAAAAGAGAGAGAGAGCTTAGAGGATATTTGTTCCCCCTCCTCTAGCAATTTTCTACATCTTGCTCGTGCAAAGGATTGTCTTTCGTTACTTTCTTTGTCTTGCCGTACTGAGGTAAGAAAAGATTAATTTTCCTTGTCCTCTTCTTGGATAGTGCTGTTGCGGGGCAGCCGTCGGGGTGGTGTGGCATGTCGGCTGGCAGGGGCCACGAGTCGGCTCGACATGGGCTAATGAGGTGTTGTGGTAGGGATCATTGCTTGAGCTGCTTGGCTTGGCTAGAGCCAAAGGTAGCTTGCATGGTTGGGGTCGCAGATTGAGGCGCTGGGGCATAGTGCTAGGTGAGCCGCATGCCTTATGTCCTTTGGGTTCTTGGACCTGACAAAGGCCATGCCGGTGATTAAAAGAGATGTGGAGGTCGTGGGCCTCATGGGCTGCTAGAATGATGGGCATGCAGGCCTCCTGCCTACTGGTTTGAGAGAAAAAATGAGGGAAAAGCCAATATGGGTTGAGCTCCCCTGTTGAGTATCGTGAATTGTGTTAGCTGCTTAGTTCTTTTCGCTAGGAGAAAGGTGGGCTGCTCCCGAGAGAGAAGGTAAAGAGGATCGAGGCAGATGTATTAGCTCGTCTAAACGCTGTCGTGAAGCCTATTAAGAATGAAGGTGGAAAGAAGAAATCTTCCCCGCCTGCTGCCTAGAGTTCTGTGATTGACATGACTTCTTCCAATGGGAAAAAAAATGAGGGGCTGCTAGATCTGACCATGTGGCGCCTGCCATGTCGAGAATGGCATGTACGATTGTTGATAGTATTGCTCAGTGTAGAAGTCTTGTCATGTCCCCAGTGCCGAAGTCTATGCTAAGACGTCCGTTTGAAGCAAAGTCTGGTTCTTCTTCGGAAAGGTTTGTTATTATGAAGAGCAATAAGGTGGACTCTGCTACTAACGTGGTGCTAAGGCCCACTCATTCTGCTGCTGAGATTGATTCGCCTGTTGGGAATGAGGAGATTGCTCGCGTAGGCAGCTGTAAGAAATCCATTAAGCCTGCTTCTAAGGAGGCTCTGCTTAAAGACATGGATGCTTGTGCCAAGTTTGGTGATGGCATTTAGAAAGGTTTGTTTGCCCAAGTTCCTTTGCGAAGCATACGACCTAATATAAAACGACTGCGTTGTTTGCTTTAATGCAGATATAGCAAGGTTGCCAAGGAGGTGGCGAAGACTATGGCAGCTGAAGCTATTCCTCGACTGAAGAGATCAAGAGGTTGGATTCTGAGCTCGTTGTTTTAAAGGGGTCTAATATTTCTGCCTCCACTTCTCTGCAGCTTGAAACTGTTCGCCAAGATATTGTTGACTTGAAGACTAAGCTTGACGCGATCCAAGTTAAGTATGAAAGTGTAGAGAATGAGATTGGATGTTACATACCTCAGATTCAAGATCTTGAGTTTGCAGTTTCTGAGCTTCGTTTCACTGTTTATGCAAAGGATGAAGAGTTGATTGCTTCTTATAATCAAGTGATCCACTTCAAGAGAATCGTTGATAGGCTTGAAGCCAAAGTGTTGGAACTTTAAGGTGTACTGAAGATCAACGAAAGTCTGAAGAAGGAAGTGAATGAGTTGCAACGCGTCCGTGTTGGTCTGCTCGAGGAGGATGAGCAGCTGAAAGATGAGAAAGATGCGCTCGAGGTTTCGAGACCTTCTCTATTTCTCCGAAAGACTTGCTTGCTTTTACTTTTGAGGCTTCCATTGGTTAAGTAGTTGGAAAAGTTGGTGCCCAGGTTGGGGCAGCCGGGTGTGAAACGCTGGATGATGCCACTGCTAAGAGCGTCGTGGTTGCTGAAGGTGTGGCGACCGAGTAGTCGTAGGATGTTCAAGTTGCTGAAATGTAGTCTTCTATGTAGCCTTTAGGATTTTCTTTGTTTTTCCTTATAGCTCTTGTTTTGCTTGAACTCCTTCAGCCTTTGCTAGTTGTTTATAAGCATGCTCCATTCGCTTTTCTTCATCTTCATTTCTTTTGTTTATGCCTTAACCTCTAGACTTTATATACCAGTGGCAAACGTGCTACTTTTCTATAAGTAGACAGGCCCGCGTAGCCTATGCAGTCGTAGGTGTTGGTGTAGAACTTTGAAAAGTTGTTAGCCATAGGGTTGGCAGCCGGATGCCTTTACTTACAAAAGTAGACAAGTCTGTGTAACCACTAGGCAGTTAACCTTGGCTTTCTCCAATTCCGTAGGTTGCGTAACAAGTATCACAACACTTTAGGACTTGGTGTAGGTTGTTCTGCACTTGGCAGAGGTGAAGCTTATCGACTATGTAGCATGTTGGCAGTGGATAAAGCTTCGTATATGCACGCTAGCTTGTTTAACCTTTTACAAGAATGTGCGGTTGTATAAGTCTAGCATGGTTTTACTGCTCAAAGGGCAAGTCGTAGGTAGTTTTCCGGAAACCATAGGCTACCTTAGTGCACTTGATAGCAGCTTTAGGGTTCCAGGACAGCCGTATGTAGAGCATATTGCGTAATGTGCCCTCTCTGTCTCTAGGGCCCGGTTCCTCGCGGATTAGGCTAAGAGACCCAAAACCCTTCAATTAGCTAAGCCTTGAAAAAGACCATTATGGCTACTTCTAGGAATCTCTGTGCAAGCTATAGTGCATATAGTTATACTAGAGCAGCCAGGCTCATCCACGTCTGGATATTCGGATTGTAGAGTTTATCCACCCGTCTTGGAGAGCTGACCTATGTGGGTGTCGGAGAATTGGTTTACCCTCTCGCACTAGAGAGTAATTAGTTTACTTTTTCGCACTGGAGAGCAATTAGTTTACCATCTCGCACTAGAGAGCATGGTTGGTCCTTCGGGCGACGCAATTCCTGCGATGAGTCCCTAAGAATGGCACAATATTCTTTTGAAGTGCAAAAGTGATCAATTGTTGTAAACATGCAGCCGAGCCAAGTTGTGATTACTTCTAAATTCCTCATTGAAAAACGAGTTAAACGAATGAGAATTTAGTTGTAAGGTAGGAACTGCATAACAACTGGATAGTCCTTGGCTTGTGAGGTGGTGCCCGTCGAGCTGCTTGAGTTTTCAGGCTTTGATGTAGTGGAAGGTCATACATGGTACCTCCTCAGATTATAGGCTCTTCACTGCTTTTCGATCTTTTTATCGTTTCATGGTGGCGATGGTGTAATTACTCTTGCAGCCTACTCTACTAATCTTGTACAGATCTTCCCATATGAGATCCATCTTTTTGAAACCTTCTCTGTAGGTAATGATGAATGTTTTTCTTAAGACTAGATCTTCAGGTTGGAACTGCCGGATCTTAGCCCTTTTTTTATAGTTGGAAATGAGTTGTTGCAGGTAGACTACGATGCAGGTGATGGTCTGATCGCGCTTATCCTCTACCAGATCTAAGCTTGTGGCCATCTCCTTAGTGTTCTGCTCAATGCTTAGTAGTAGAGTGGTGATACTAGGCTTGATGACATTGGGATGAATAATTGCTTGAGCCAAATGCCAAAGAGAAATGAGTATCACCGGTTGCTCGTCTTTTAATGATGCGATATGCCCATAGAGATCTGGGGAGTTCGTCTAGCCATTTTCCCTTCTTGTTGGTGAGGGATTTCTTGAGGCAATTAAGGATCATCTTGTTGGATGTTTCGACCTGCCACTACCTTGAGGATATCTTGGCATAGATATGTGCTGCTTGATGTCATACTTTTGGAAAAACTTCGCCACATCTTGGCCCACCATTGCCTTGAGGATATTTTGTCGATGACGATGGACTGAGGGATGCCAAATTAACAAATGATGTTCCTCCATATGAAGTGCTCTATGTCCTTCTGAGTCATGGTCGTCTTGGGTTCTTCTTCTACCCAATTGGTGAAGTAGTCGATTACCACGATCATCATGCATCTACCCCTAGTAGCATGCGACATAGGTTCTACCAGGTTGATTGCCCATTGCATGAACGGCTAAGGACTCGTCTGCGGATGTAACTCGCTGGCAGACAGTGCTGGTATCGGCTTGTAGCGTTGGCAACAGTCGTACTTTTGTACTAGCTTCTTAGCGTCTTGGTACATGATAGGCCAATAGTAGCCTGCATTAAAAGCCTTCTGTGCTAAAGATCAACTTCCGGAGTGATTTCCATAAACGCATTCGTGGATTGAGCTTAAAACTTTTAAGTCATCGGGAGGCACTGGGTAGCGGAGATGTGGTCAAGTGTAGGATTTTCAGATGAGAATGCCGTTCCACATGTAGTAGCGTGTTGCCTTGATTTGGAGCTTCCTAGTCCAATCTTTTCGTGGGGAATGTGCCATTGACCAGGTAGTCTACGATGGAATCTTGTCAGTTTGGAGTTGTACTAACCTGTGACACATTGGCTGCTAGCTTCACCCCTATGCTTAGCTCGTATAGATACTCCATCGGAATAGAGCGTTTGAGCTGATGGTCAAGGGTGGAGCCTAGGCCGGCTGGTGCATCCACGCGAGCGTTGTCTGCTTGTGGAACTTGAGTGAATGTGTAAGTCTGAAACGCCTCAAGCAATTTGGCTAGTGATTAGCTGTGAATCAGAATGAATTGCGAGCTTTTTCACTGCCACGTCTTTTGCCATTCGAAAGCTTGCTAGTAAGGTCTCGTATTTTGATTCGTTGTTGGATACTTTGAAACCTAGGCATTGAACCGTCTGGATGACAAGGATTACGTCTACTCTTGAACCTTTATAATTGGATGCACTGTGGACATGCAAATGCCAGAAGTCTTCATCGGGTGGAGCATGCGTGGCTAGGGCACGCTCGGCTACCTCCGGGGAGTCGTTAGGCCACTCTGTTGCGTCATAAATGCATGGTAGAGAGCCATGGAGCTGGGGCCATGTTACACGCAGCAGGAGATGCTCAACTGCTGGTATTAAACCACTCTAGAGTTGAATTATGGAGCAAGGGTCGGCTGGGATCATGTGACACGTTGCAGGAAGTGGTGCTGAACTGCCGATACATGTTGCTCTATGTAGAATCTTTTGGGGCGACAAAGACAAAACTTACTTTCGAGTGTGTCCTTCCAATGTTTGTCTGCCCTTGGCGTGTCTTTTGGGCCGAGTTATTGCATTCGTCAGGGTCTTACGCCTTTATCATCGCGTGTCTGGATTGGGCAGAATAGTACGTCATGAGGATGACTACATACGTTTGAAGGCAAAACTTGAGCTTCCGGGTTATAACAATTATCGCCAAAGTTAGCTTTTTAATTTTTAATAGCATCGAGGAAAGCTTTTGAATTGTAGAATACAGGTAGTCGGGCCCTCAGCTCTTTTCGCATGATGGTAGAGCTTATTGATGCTTTAGATACCGTCAAACATGCGAATAAGTCATCCGCTGCTTCCAGTTTGGATAGTAAGAAGGTGATGTCGAGTACTTCTTCAAGTTCTTGAATGTGCATTGGCGAGCCTCGTCCCAAAGTGCATGCTTCCCTGCCAAAGCGAAAGAGTCTGCCAAAGTTAGATCTTCTTTCATGATCAATTTTCCGAATAACAGGTGGTTTGCTGAAAGTTCTTTTTAGAATGCTGCTCTAGCTATCGAGTCGTTGCATCCGACTATCTTTGCCTTCTCTGCTTTGAACCTCCTCACATAGTCGCAAAACGACTCATTTGGGTTCTTCTTGACGTTGAACAAATGGTCGGACTTCTTTTTTATTGAGCAATATGATGAATATTCTTTGGTGAAAACCAAAGAAAGTTCGTCGAAACTCTGGATGGATTGTGGCGACAGGGTGTATAACCAATATTACGTCTCGCCTTGTAGAGTAGTGGTGAATATCTTGCACATGAGATCATCGTTGTTTTGATAGAGGATCATTGTGCTTCGATAGTGCTTTAAGTGTCTCATCGGGTCTTCATCCCTTTTGAAAGATGTGAAATATGGCATGCTGAACTCCCGTGGAGACTCTGCATGCTCGATCTAGTCCGTGAAGGGTGATCTGCTTATGTTGGTCATGTTCCGTCATAGTGCCTCGTCGGTGACCTCATTGCGTTGGAAATTACGCAATCGCTTAGTCAAGAGTCTCTCTACTTCTTCCTTAATTTACCTTTGTTGGGTAGCAGAGCTCTCGGCTGCCCCTAGTCGTGACTTGCTGGTCTAGGCTGCTCTTTCATATGTTTGGCTCGTCTATGCGTGGATGTGGTGCGTGTGGTGTGTTCCTAGCAGTCGAGCGAGTTCTTCGCAGGCTGCCTGTTGAACTTAGGCTGGATTGAGTGACTGATTCTCTCCGTCTGTTGTGTTGCCTACTCCGATGTGAGGTGGATGATGCTCCTTACGGGCTTAGCCGCGAATGAACACTTCATCTGGAAGGTTACTCATGTTGACTATCAGAGCATGACCCCAACCATGAATGTATGCTCGTCCGTGGGCCTAGTCGATAGTGCACGCTCCTCTGCGCGTTAAGATAGGAGTATACTCTATCTCGGGGGCCCAATCGGGAGTGTACATTGCCCGAATGGTTGATCGAATGGCTGTTTGTCGGGACACTGCTGGAGAGGTTCTTTGTCTGCCATTGTCCTACTTCGGGACACATCGTCTAAGGCATGTTGCATCTTGGTGCACTGCAAGAACTAGTTCACTAAGGTCGTCTGTTGTGCGAGGGTACTTGTCAACTCTATGACTTGTCGAGACAAGTGTTGTTCTCCATTTGGGTTGGAATAGCTTGGAAGGAATGTATCTCCTTGAGCAGTGGAAGTGTGGTAGACTCCGGGTGCGAGATTTGAGTTGAAAAATGTCAAATCCGCAGAAAAATATGGTGAAAATGCTCTCGGTTCGATCAGCGGTCCGAAAATTTGAAGCCGGGACGATTGAACTAATCTTGGATCGATTTGGGATGCTTAGAAGGCCACAAGAGCAAGCTGGGCCACGAGAGTGGGCTGCTCAAAGTGTGATGCACAAAGGTACTCGGCTTGGGCTCGGCTTGGCAACGCGTTGAGTTCGCGTTGGTATTGGAGTGACATGACTTAGGTCGTAGCCTTGAATAGCACGGCTCGGGCCGTGGTGGTGACACCATGGACCTTACTGCGGATGGCTACCGTGGTGGCCATCGCGGTGGTTGCCATGGTGGAGCTTTGTGGTGGTGGTGCCACTCCACTTATTGTCACATTTAGCCTTGTGGATCGCCACGGTCCCATCTCTTCAATATTGGAATTTTCACTTGTTGAATTTTCTAAATTTCTAGCCATTGTACTTCTCTTTTACGTTTTATCAAATAATTTTTGGAAATAAAAAAAGTCTAAAAATAAAAACGTACGAAAAATCTACAAATGGATAAGAAAATAGAAAACCTTGGATGCAAGAGTCTTCTACAAGTGTAGGACTCAACTCTTAATGAAAGCACCAATTTGTGAATGCACATTTCTTCCTCCTTGATATTGGACAAAATTGCACCTACAAAACAATTAACAACTTTGGTTAAGGCCAAAAGCCTCACGCGCCTACGATGAATTTAGAAAGAAAAGTGTTTAGAGAGTTTTTAAGAGTTTTGCAAGAGTGTTGAAACTAGGTTTTTAGAGAAAATGGGGTTCAATATATAGAGCATGGCCGGTCCGCTTTGGAGAAAAGGTGGCCGGCCCTTTGGGGTATTTTTGTGTGAGATGGATGATTTAATTGGCAATTAATGGATTAATTAGGTAATAAATCCATTAATTAGCCAATTAACTCAATTTATATGGAATGTTTTAAAGGTTATGGAATAAATAGCTTACGGAGAATATATGATGAGGATGGATGAAATAATTATGAATTTGTTACCTATTTTGGGTACTTTTGGCTTGATTGAAGAATGATTGTCTACTGCTCGCGTGTAGGAAATCCGGTGTGCCTCGAGGGTAATTTTGTCTTTTTAACCAAAAATCCACATATTGCCTTATGATTATTTTTTGCTCCACATATATCAATATATGCATGAAGATCGCTGTTTTCTTGGGAGGTGGTGCATGTTGTCTTCTCCACGTTTTGTATGCAGTCCCACACCGTATGTATTTTTAGATGCTCTGCCTTTCTATTTAACTGTTATATCTTTTAAGACAATATTTGGACGAGGGACTTTAAAATCTTAAATATGAAGTCAAGTTAGTAATAAGAATTGAATTGCAAAATACAGATAGAATTTCACTATATATGAGTATTAAAAAGACATGCAAGAGAGAGTCATAGACCGTAATTGGAATAAATCTTTAACAAATCTCTTATACGTACATGTTTTTGTGTGTGATTATATAATGTATATCTAATTTATTTTCTAATATATTTCTTCTTCAGTTATTTGCCTGTACGAAAGAACTGAAATTCACTGTTTATATAAATATATATTTTCTTTCTTGTTTTTTATCCATATATTTTATCCATATACAATATGAAGTTTTTTTTTCTTTTGCATAGGATATGAGTTTGTGAAAAGATGTTAACAATAAAACTTTTGTTAGGTTTCAGATGCAATCCTCATTTTGGCACATGATTAAATACACAATTGTTTTCAATCTTTTAATTGTTTACATTAAACCTTTGTTAGGTTATTGTTTTTGTGGGTCCTCCCACACATAAATTCCCGGCTCCTCTCCTTCCTTGAACTTGAAAACTCTCGCTTAAATATAGCCCCGATGGTCACAGTAAGATAAAATCAACAACCACAATCAACTAGATTCAGTTAAGACTAAATTTTACATTGATAATAGAAGAGACTTTGCATATGCTTATAAGTAGTTGGACTATTTCTCATATTGCCAATTGGTTTTATGGTAGAATCTCAACTTCTTCAGATTCTAGTCAAGTCATGTACAAATTTTAATTTTAATTTTAATTTTTAATTTTTGAAACCAACGGCATCATTCATTAGAACTACAGGATTTGGAACAACAGGAAGTAGGATTTTTTTTTTAATTTTTTTTTTAACAAAACAGGATGTAGGATTTGGAACAAGAAGTTATCGCTAGATCGGCCAATGTGACAGACATGCATGCTGTATGCTGCTGGAGAATCACATCCTGTGTCAGTTCTATGTGCATTGAAAATAAACTGATTATATATTCAATTAAATAATTAGTTGTTCTCCTTATATACACACACACACACACGCGTACGGGACCATCTTCAAATGACTCCAAGATTGTATCATCAATTTATCAACCATTCTATATGCATTTGTGGAGCACTTAGTGCAGAAGGTCAGATGCTCTACTGAAAATGTATCAATGCCATGTGTTTTTTCAAACAAACAATCCATTTGTTTGTATGACCACCAAAAATTTCCCAACTTCCTCGATTTTCCTGCAGCCAATCAGAAGTATGAGATTGATAATATCCACCTGAATTATATGGTGCTTAACATTTTCCTTCAAATTAACCAACATTCATTCAATTAGTATCCAAAAGAACAAAATTATCAGTCGGAATGACACAGCTAATACTAAATATTATGAATGACTCGTTGTAGTATGTACGGTTTTGTCAAAACCTCCTGCCTATGAGTGTAAATATATTAGCATTATATTAAAAAAAAAAAAAAAAAAACTTAGCAACTAACGATTTCAATTTGTTAGTGCACCAAAACAAATAATTTTTATGAGAGTTGATCTTCAAACTCTTTTCTAACTTTACATACTTTTTATTTATTTAATAATTAGATTAAAATAATCAAGAATCAAAGTTGAGGAAGAGTATGCAGAAAATTAAAAAATCACTCCCCCATTTCGAAATTTCAGCTCTCAAAGACCGTTAGGTAATGTATTTTGACTGGTTAAAATATGAATGTGCCTGCAGTTGGTCTTTTTGTTTTTGTCCCAACAAACTAATTTAGAATTAAGTGAGTAAGACAACAAGGAGATAATTCAACAGCTTTCTATTCCTTTGGTTTAATTAATTTGGCTGCTTTCGAAAAGTGATTTAACTTGTAAAGCACTATCTGCCAGTTTCTTCATCGACAAATAAACTTTTTTCAACGGCACTTTCCCATGACCTACTATATTTGTTAGTCAATTAGAATATATTTCATCCACCGGTCAACCGGTATGTGGTTGCTCTCGGTACTTTTCAAGAACGGCAGTTGCCAATCTTATCTCAGAAGACTTGTTCGTCACCTCCTACGTCAAAAGTGAATTTCCTAAATGAAAAATGTTCATCGTGATTCATGGTGTTCTAATAGGAAGGGGAATGGTAAGGTCCGGATAGGAGGTTTCGCAAAACTACTTATTATTGTTCCAAACAACAAAACGAAAGCATCAAAGGCGGAGTCATGGGGTCACATAATTATCGTGCAAAATTCTCATTAAGTTATTGTGGGAGAAGGTTTCTGATTGATGAAAATAGATAGATATAAATTTTCTTTTCACATAATATTGTACTATTAGCTGTAAACTCATTCAATTTAAGTTAATTTTGTCGCGAATAGTGATATGGGAGGATTTTTATGATATGAGCACACCGATATTAAGACATCCGATTTTGAGAATATGATTGTATACATAAGATTTCTTTACATAACATTATATAATATATCGTAACTGTAACGATGTATCAGTAATATATAAACTCGTTTGGCAAATCAAAAGCCAAATTTGGTACGCATGTTGAAAGTAGTAAAGGCTAATTAGGCCAGTTTGTGACAAAACCTTCTGTTGAACCACTTCTTTGTTTGTTTGTTTTCACCATCCTTATGTGCGATCTCAATTGGACTCATGCACCATTGTGGGTGGATCGTCTCTCTTTTCATATCCATCCATATATCTATATATATACACACACACAAATAGAGCTTTACCTCCTTTTGCCTGTCCATTCTTTCTCGTCTTATTCCTCAAGGAGAATATCAGACCCACAGCTCTTTACCCCCAATCATTATCCGATTAAAAATTCAGAATAATATGCATACATAGATATACTACAAAACACATATATATTATAATAATTGCCCCCAAATGATTAACCTATTAAAATTCAGAATAATAAAATGTGATCATGATAGATTTATACATATTGCAAAGGGGGCGGCAATCCAGTAGTTAAGAGCAATTTCAGTGCGTAAAGGTTCCCCATCAATTGGCAATTGAATCCTTTTCACTGAATGATAACTGTCTTGAATGAACAGTAATTACATTTTACATCTCTACCTCTAAATAAATAATCATGGTAATAAGCAATCAATATTAATATTTTTTTATTTTATAAAATAATTAAAAAATAATTTTATTTAATTTCGGTTAAGATTTTTAACCGTCTCAATTACAAAACCTTCTGTTGAACCACTTCCTTGTTTGTTTGTTTTCACCATCCTTATGTGCGATCTCAATTGGATTCATGCACCATATACTTGTGGGTGGATCGTCTCTCTTTTCATATCCATCCATCTATATATATATATATATATATATATATATATATATATATATATATCCATACACAAAATGTGATCATGATAGATTTATACATATTGCAAAGGGAGCGGTAATCCAGTGCATAAGGGCTACCTATGACAATTGGCAATTGAATCCCTCTACTGAATAATAATTGCCTTTAATGAACAGTAATTGCATTTTGCATCTCCACACCAAATTGAATAGTCATGGCAATAGGCAATAAAATATTATATTTTTTATTTTATAAAATAATAAAAATAATTTTATTTAATTTTGGATAGGATTTTTAACCGGTCTCGTTACGTTACGTGTCATTATCCGAAAGTACAATTTTTGGTGGTAAATTTTGATAAGATTTTTATCCACTTTCGTCGCACCACGTATCGTTACCTTTTTTAAAATCATTAAGGATAGATTTCTGATAAGATTTTTAACTAATCTCGTCGCGCCACATGTCACAATCTATTTAGAATCTTTGATGACAGATTTCGATAAGATTTTTAACGAATTACGGCATGCCATGTGGCATTATCTATAACCTAATCCTTTTTTTTTCTCCATATAACCCACCATCCATCCTAAGAAATCACACACCAAAATCAAAATCTCACAAAATCTCTATCCTTATTCATAGTTTCTTCTTCCTTCTTACTATGTCTTCTTCAAGGATGTTGTGGGAAATTGATAAGCAAGAGAAAGAATTGTTTAAGTAAGGGGAAAAATGTTCAATATCCAAGAAGGAGAAAATGAGATAGAAGAGGATGAGGATGAGGATGAGGAGCGTAGAAGGATAGATAACGAAGCAAGCAGCCAAAGAGCCTCACATTCCCGTCGAGTCATCCAAGATGTGGCTTAGATCTCCAGTCATACGCGTTCTGCAAACATTGATAGAAGCAGACAACAACGAGGTAAGGATCTCTCTTGGACGATTATTTTGACCATAACAGTGCATTCCCTAATGCGTAATTTAGACGTCGTTTTAGAATACAACAACATTTGATCAATAAAATCATGATTGTTGTTTGCAACCATGATTCTTACTTTGTGCAAAAGAATGATGTTTTTGGTGTCATGGGTCTCATTCTTGAGCAAAAAATTAATGCCGCCTTGCAGATGCATGCATATAGAGCATCTGCGGACCAAGTGGATGAGATAACGAAGATGGGGAAATCAACCATTATTGAGTCCTTGATGAGGTTTTGCTCCGCAATTGAATCTGTCTACACCAAAAAGTACCTCCAGATACCTACGACAATGGACTTGAAAAGGCTTATGAATAAGGGTGAGATGCAAGGTTTTCGTGGCATGATTGGAAGCGTCGACTGTATGCTCTGGACCTGGAAAAATTGTCCAAGTGCATGGCAAGGAGCTTATCGGGACAGAAAATGAGCAATAAATATCATTTTGGAGGTGGTGTCATCATTTGATATATGGATTTAACATGCTTTTTTGGGTTTTCCAAGAGCTCAAAATGACCATAATGTCCTTGCCCAATCTTCAGTTTTCAACGAGGTGCTACAAGGAAAAACATCGAAAGTCATTTATTTGGTCAATGGACATAAGTACGACAGAACATACTACCTAGCAGACGACATTTACTCAAGGTGGACATCGTTTGTCAAAACAATACCATGTCCGTGAAGTGAAAAGGAAAAACACTTTGCAAGATGTGAAGAGGGGTGTATGAAGGATATGGAGCGTTGTTTCGGTATCCTCCAAGCTTGTTGGACGATTGTCAGGGGTGTTGCCAAATTGTTTGATTTAGAGTCGCTTCGATCCATCATGATGACGTGTATCATTCTTCACAACATGATTATTGAAGATAAGTATGATTATGATGCCATTGATGAATTTGAGCCAGACACGATGAACAATTCTAAAACACAAATATATTGTGCTCATGATGCCACCGAATAACTCGTGCAACCTGAGCCATTAGAAAGGGATGGAATTTACAATGAAAAGCTCATTCAACGATATACTTCACTCTAATCCTTATACTATCATAAAGCCCGGCAAAGTGACTTGATAGAGCACCTGTGGGGATTGAAACAAGCTCAAGAAAATTAAAACCAAGCTTGTGGTGGAAGAAGAATGCTCTTAGTTTGTTTGGTGTGTTTTTTAAGTTCATTTAATGTGTTTTTTTATTTGGTGTGTTTATGTTCTTTGAATAAAGATTCCCTTAGTTTAAATAAAGTACCAAATTAAATAAAGATACTCTTAGTTTAAATAAAGTATATAAAAACTTTGAGAGAAAGATTGGGATGTGGATGAAAGTATTTGAGAAAATATGAAAGTGTGGTGTAAGCTAGAAAAATAAAATAAAATTTTTAATTTTTTTTTAAAACATTCGGATTTTTATTAATTTGTAACATTTTTTCAAATTTTTATTAACTTAATTAATTTATACCGTTGGATTACAGAAAATTTGAAATTCAACCATCCAGATTGTGACAAGTGGCATAACGGTAACATATCATTTTTTTTCTTTTTTTTTTTTATAATTTTTAAAGCTGAAAAACGTGGATCGTTGAATTGGAATCGAACTACTCAAATTGTACCACGTCATCTAGCCATCAGGAGAGTTTTAAATTTTTTTTTACCGTTGGAAATTGCACGGTCCAGAAAAAAGAGTCGTTGAAATCCAACAGGCGAGAAGGTGCCACGTTGCACCCAACAGCGGCTACAGACAGCCTGTCCAGCGCAGGCCTTATCACCTACAAATTCTGTCAGTGATGCGCCCCCACGCACACTTGTTAGCCACGCGCCTGATGTAAATTTTTTTAGGGTAAATTACATAAAACTGCCTCAACTATTGAATCAGTCACAATTTCATACTCCATCTTTAAAAAATGTCAATGTCATACCTCATCTTACGAATTTGTGACAATTTCATACATTCCGTCAGTTTGTCTATCAATTCTTCCATTAAATAGTGATGTGGCTTAAAAAAATAAATTAAATATTAAAAACTAAAAAAATAAAATCTTTTTTTTTTGCATGGGGACCCATCCCTTATCCCCTCACCCTTTCCTCCTCCTCCCGTCTTCCCCCAACCCAAAACCAAAACCACCCCAAACCCAGATCCCACCCACCCCAACATCTCCTTCCCCCCACCACCGTCATTTGCTGCACCAGCTCCTACAACACCTGCTGCTGCACCCAAACTCACCACCCCTACTCGCCACCGCCACCAGCCATAAACCCACTTCTCCAAGCTCTCGTTATAGAGCTCTGCCTCAGCGCCTCGCTCGATCGGGTCTCCTCAATCCAACTTGTCGCGACCCACCCGTTTCGAACTCGTTCATGGTCGCCATCAAACGGTCACAAGCCAACGCATCAGTCCTCAATCTCTGCCATTAAAGTGGAGCTCCAGCACCTAATTCTATCGATTCTCGATGACACGGTCGTTAGTTGAGTCTTCACCTAAGCAGGTTTTCGAAGCTCCGAAATAAAGCTCACAATTTTGTGCATTTTTCCTCAAATTCTCAGATACCCACGCTCCAGAGGCCATCATCCTCTCTTTCTCTACAACTTAGCCGATTGCTCGGACACCGGTCGTCCGACCTGAATCATTTTCACTGACAAGGATGAAAATTCGAGGAGAATATGAGAGGTTCTTGGGAGAAACAAAGACGAAACTTATGGCGATGTTGGTGGTGACGGGTTAGGGTAGTGGGTTTGGGTGCTGCAGCAAGTGGTGGGGGGGAAGGACATGTTGGGGCGGGTGGGATCTGGGTTTGGGGTTGTTCTAGTTTTAGGTTGGGGAAGACGGGAAGGGGAAGAAGGGGTGGGTCCCCATGCAAAAAAAATTAAATAAATGATTTTATTTTTTTAGTTTTTAATATTTAATTACTTTTTTAATATTTTTTTAAGCTACGTCACTATTTAACGGAAGAATTGACAGACAAATTGACGAAAGGTATGAAATTGTCACAAATTCGTAAGATGAGATATAATATTGACATTTTTTAAAGATGAGGTATAAAACTGTGACTGACACAATAGTTGAGGTAGTTTTATGTAATTTACCTATTTTTTTATAATGTGGCTGACGTTAGCCTTGCATCACTTTCCCCTCAGGTGCTCGGGCCTTGGGTTTGTGCTTGAGCTATCCATCGGGTTCCCCATCAGCCCAATAGCCCGAATGGGCTGGAATCACTTTGGCAGACAATTAGGTCGCTGGAATAGCCTGTCTAAAGGGCTAATGCCCACGATGGAAGTGTTCTAAAAAAGCAATAATCTTTTCACAAGTGCATTATCCAACTCGATAGATGTATAGACAAACACACATGTAATGCTTCAATAACCTTCGTGGAATGTGGAATAAAATGGATGTCTTCGAGTTTAGGATTTAGGGTCAGTTTAGGATTGCTGTAGTTTTTTTTTTATAAAGGAAAATACTTATGTTGTGTTTTAAGAATAATCAGTTGCAAAATAAAGCAGTTGAGAGTTTGATAAACTGTATTTTTAAAAGTGTTGTGAGTATGAAAAATAGTGTAAAAGCGTTTGGTAAATTTTAATGCAAAAGTGATACAATTGTATATAATGACAAAAATGAACATGATAGTGTGGGTGATGATGACAACAAGGGCAATGGTTATGATGATGCTGGTGCCAATTAAGAAGTGTGGTGGTTGGGCTGCAAAGGTTACAATGGTGGTAAGGGTGGCAATGATGGTGGTTGTACGTAGTTGTGGTGATGGTTATGTTTATGGTAGTGGTGGTGGTGGCAACGATGGTAGTGGTAATTGTGGTTGTGGTGGTAGTGGTAGCAGGTGCGGTGGTGGTGGTGGTTGTAGTGGTGGTGTTGGTGGCACGATTGTAGTGTGATGTTGGTAATGGCAATGGTGGTATAAGAGGTTAATGTTTGTAGTGGTAGGTGTTGGTGATCACTTGGTTATCTAAGGATGTTGGTGATCACTTGGTTCTCCAAGGATAAAATGTGTCTAAAAAGATAAAGAATATCATTTTTAAAGAAAAATTGATGAGTGTATTACAAGAATTAAAATTATTCATTAAAGGCTCAACACTATTTTTTATTAAAACAGCTTTTAAAAACAAATTACATGCTGCTTTTAAAAACTGTTGTGACATGCCCCGATCCCGATATTCCCCGAATATCAGGATAGACACGTGCTGGCCGACACCCGAGGGTGACGAAAGCCATTTATTGAGTGCAAATGCTGAGAATAAGGAATAAATAAGACTTATAAATATAAGAGAATAAAGAATATGCATTTAAGGAACGTGTTCAGAGCATACAACTAACTAGAACACTAAAAGAGATAATATAAAATTTAATGAAACAAAGGATGGATCCTACACCGAGAAGACTCGAAGATGCCGATGCGGAAGTGCCTAGACGCTGAGATTTTATGCCTCGATTCTAAGTCCTGAAGGGGACGCAAAACAAACATGAGTGGACCAAGTTGCTATATATATAATAAAATAGTTATCAACATACTAACCCCCAGGTTTTATGAAAACACATATATAATGATAAACATAGATTTTCCGAAACCTACCATGCCGTGCAATGTCTCAAATCATAACTTGTATATATAATAATCACTAGTGAATTGTCCAATAACCCCCAGGCCCCATGCCGACTCCTCGTCTCTGAGTAAACAGTCAGAGGAAAATACACTTCAGGCCCCATGCCGGCTCCCCATCCCTATGCTAATAGCCAGAGGAAACACACTTCAGGCCATATACCAACACCAAACCGTCGCCCGGAATGGACCATAATCTATCCCTACGTCCCGTAGCGGAAAGGACCACTAGGTAAGTACAATACCACTGAACATATATATATATATTGAAAAGCAACTTCATAATATAAAGTCATCCATCATCTATACTATAAAGAGGTGTTCTAAACATGTTCTAAATATCATATCGTCATCCATCAAATATTCTATAAGAATACGGGTTATAGGAAAAATAGCAATAATTCAAACTAGCCCCAATAAGCATGTTATCTCAAAGCGTCTCATAAAACATAATTGTTAAATCATGTTTTTCATGTATGCATTTCTACTATCAAAACATGCATTTTAGAAGGGGTTCACTCACAGTACTTCGCCGCTAAAGAGCCACGCAATAGCGAAGATGGAAACGCCATAATTAATTGCCGTTAAGCACATAAAGGGTCCAATTAATAAAACTCTATTATAACAATTGAATTTGGGAAACGGACGTCGGAAACGGATTCAAGACGTCGAATTACCCTAATAAGGGTCCCGGATAAATTTCGTAAAAGTCAATAGAATATTTCTAGAATATTCCCTAATGGAATATTCCCCATAAAGGGTTTGAGCCGGTTAGGGTTTAAGGTTTGAAAGGTCAAAGGGTTTAGGCTTAGACTTTTAGATGGGTTGGGTTTAGGTTTTTAAACTAAAAGGGTTTAGGGCTTAAACATACCCCATGCCGGCTCCCCGTCTATGAGTAGACAGTCAGAGAAAAATACACTCAGACCCCATGTCGGCTCCCCATCCCTGTGCTAATAGCCAAAGGAAACACACTCCAAGCCATATGCCAACACCAAACAGTCGCCCAGGATAGACCGGAATCTATCCCTACGTCCCGTAGCGGAAAGGACTAATAGGTAAGTACAAAACCACTGAATATATATTGAAAAGCAACTTCATAGTATAAAGTCATCCATCATCTATACTATAAAGAGGTGTTCTAAACATATTCTAAATATCATATCGTCATCCATAAAATATTCTATAAGAATACGGGTTATAGGAAAAATAGTAATAATTCAAACTAGCCTCAATAAGCATGGGTTATAGGAAAAATAGTAATAATTCAAACTAGCCTCAATAAGCATGTTATCTCAAAGCATCTCATAAAATATAATTGTAAATCATGTTTTTTATGTATGCATTTCTACTATCAAAACATGCATTTTAGAAGGGGTCCACTCATAGTACTTCGCCGCCGAAAAGCCACTCAATAGCGAAGACGGAAACGCCATAATTAATTGCCCCTAAGCACATAAAGGGTCCAATTAATACAACTCTATTATAACAATTGAATTTGAGAAAACCGACGTCGAAAACGGATTTAGGACGTCGAATTACCCTAATAAGGGTCCCGGATAAATTTCGTAAAAGTCAATAGAATATTTCTAGAATATTCCCTTATAGAATATTCCCCATAAAGGGTTTGGGCCAGTTAGGGTTTAGGGTTTGAAAGTTCAAAGGGTTTAGGCTTAGACTTTTAGATGGGTTGGGTTTAGGTTTTTAAACTAAAAGGGTTTAGGGCTTAAACATACCCCATGCCGGCTCCCCGTCTCTGAGCAGACAATCAGAGGAAAATACATTTCACGCCCCATGCCGGCTCCTTGTCCCTGTGCTAATAGCCAGAGGAAACACACTCTGAGGCATATGCCAACACCAAACCGTCGCCCCCGGGACGGACCAGAATCTATCCATACGTCCTGTAGTGGAAAGGACCACTAGGTAAGTACAAAACCACTGAACATATATATATATATATTGAAAAGCAACTTCATAGTATAAAGTCATCCATCATCTATACTATAAAGAGGTGTTCTAAACATGTTCTAAATATCATATCGTCATCCATCAGATATTCTATAAGAACACGGGTTGTAGAAAAATAGTAATAATTCAAACTAGCCTCAATAAGCATGTTATCTCAAAGCGTCTAATAAAACATAATAGTTAAATCATGCTTTTCATGTATGCATTTCTACTATCAAAATATGCATTTTAGAAGGGGTCCACTCACAGTACTTCGCCGCTAAAAAGCCACACAATAGCAAAGACGGAAATGCCATAATTAATTGCCCCTAAGCACATAAAGGGTCCAATTAATAAAACTCTATTATAACAATTGAATTTGGGAAAATGAACGTCGGAAACGGATTCAGGACGTCGAATTACCTTAAGAAGGATCCCGGATAAATTTCATAAAAGTCAATAGAATATTTCTAGAATATTCCCTTACTGAATATTCTCTAATGGAATATTCCCCCAAAAAGGGTTTGGGCCGGTTAGGGTTTAGGGTTTGAAAGGTCAAAGGGTTTAGGCTTAGACTTTTAGATGGGTTGGATTTAGGTTTTTAAACTAAAATGGTTTAGGGCTTTAAACATATAAGGCCCAAATGCCTTTAAAATCAAAATAAATAAAACAGAAAAATAAAAAGGGGCTTGGGCTTAAAACAACGGGCCTAAAGCCCTGGGTTTGGCACGGCCTAAAGGGTCTGGTGGTTGCTGCTCGCCGGAGCTAAACGGAAGGGAAAGCCGAATTTCGGCCGGAAAGTTATACAAACTTTAAACGCTCATAACTTTGTCAATACTTAACGAAATTGAGTAATTCAAAAACGAAAATCATAGTTCTCGATGAGATAAAGAGAATGGTACCTCGTACAATATCTAACTTGTCGTGTTTTGGCCGGAAAATGCCTCGAAAACCACTTAGGTCGCCGGAAACTGGGTAAGATTCAAATGGATATAACTTCTTCAATACTCAACGAAATTGGGTGAAACAAAAAGGAAAGTTGTAGTACTCAGCAATACAAAGAGATTGATACCTTGCATGTTGGCCAACTCGTCGTGGTTTGGCCGGAAAAAGCCTCGAAAGTGACGGTGCTTGCTGGAAAATTTGGAAAAGCTACTCCGAGCTATTTTCTGTGATTCAATCGTATACATAACTTAAAACAAGCTTCGATCTAACCCTAAAACACATCCCAAGGGTTTTTAGAAGCTTACCAATGTTGGAAAATCATGAAACTCATCGGGGAAGAAGATGAACAGTACCGGCCGAATGGAAGAGAGGGGTTTGGAGTGTTCTTTGCTCGTTTTTTAGAACACAAAGGTGATGGTGATGGTGATGGTGATGGTGATGATGTTTTGTTGTTGTGGTGTTGATGATGAAGGAGATGAGGGTGTTGATGTGTGTGTGTGTGTTGATTCTTGGGAAGGAATGAGAGAGTTGCAGAGAAAGAGATAGAGAGGATTCACGGGTCCAAAGGAAAAGAGAAGAAAGAAAGGAGAAGGAAAGGGAATTGGGGACACAAATAAAGCGGTGGGCCTATTGGGCTCACCAATTAATACAAAAAAAAAAAAACCATTTTTTAATTATAAAACGGAGGTGGGTGTAACATGTTGTCTGGTGGTCATTAGTTTTAAATAAACAGAATAGTTTTTTTACCAAACACTTCTTTGTTGCTTACCTTTAAAGTGGGGCAGCTTTTGATGAAAAAAAAAATTACCAAACTAGATCTTAAACGTGTGCAAATTTCACTTCCCTATTGTTGAGATCTAAAAATGTCACGTGCAAACCCAGTAAAGTCTCAAAACCCAACTGTCATATAAGCCTTGAGTCAAGTGATGAGTAGATTTTATATTATATATTTTACCCTAATCTCAGTATATTTTGGTTAATATATTGGAAGAATTTTGATACTTTGAATTATATTTTCAATATAGGATTTTCGACTTCCTCTGGAGAAAAACAGGACCAAATGAACGATTTTTGGAGTAATTCCAGTTGGAGGACGTTCGTTAGTCACTTAGCTTGATCGTATAAAAATTTGGGATTTTTCCACCAAGTGGTTATTTTCTGACGATAAAATAAAGAAGCAGTACGCAGTGCTGAAAAATGACGTTTTTGGGCTTAAATTGCGTTTTTGGAGCCCAAGATGACCTCGAATGGGTTCGTGGCCTTCTGGAGAAGTGTTCAGAATATTTCAAACATCAAACCCAGCTATATTGGGCCAGTTTTGGAGCATCTTATGGGTCCAAAACGTGGCTGTTCAGATTTTAGGCGAATTTTACCATTTAATTTAGGGTGATGTTTCCTATTTTATTGGTTTTTTTATTAATTTTAGTTTCCGAGGGTTTGTGTGGGGGCTTAGCAGATATATTGTTTGGCCGTCTAAAGTTTTTGGGGTACGCTTTCTTTTATGCTATTTCGGAGACAGAGAGAATTGTTAGGGTTTTGGAGACTTTTTACTTGAAGGTGCTTTTAATCATTTTCTTGAATATATTTTCTATGATTTCAATTATGAATATGCGGAACTAATTCCTTTTGCTAGGGCGAAGCCTTGAGCCTTAGCATAAATATGTGATTTTTATTTAATCGCTTATGATTGATTGCATGTATACTTTGAATTGTTAATCACCGGGATAAAAACTATCTAATTGTCTTAATGCCTGATCACCATTAGGATTTTTAGAAAAGTAATTTGATGCACTTTTGGTCGGAAGGTTCCCTGAAATTGACGTTGGCTTCTTGTGATTAATAATTGTAATTTCACTTAGGATGAATATCACGTCTTAAGGATTGCATGGTTTTTCAAAGGATTTTCATAAAGCATAATGAGTCTTTCATGTTCAGATTTGATCCGAACGTCCGGACGGGTTGCATGTTAGATATACGTTCTATGTTGCAGGTTCCAAGTAGAATATGAATTACGAAAATCTAACCTTCAAAGTGGCGTGTGTAGATCATAAGTAATTGGTAAAAGTTCATAAGATTGCTAGGTGATGGTGAAACCCTAGTGCTTTCTTAATTTGATTCTCCCAAAACTGTTTTCTTTTTCCCCAGTTCTAATATTGCAGATTGTTTATTTTAATTCATTAATTTCGTTTTTATTTTAATTAGGTTATAAAATCAATCACCTAAACTTCTACTTTACAATAATTAAATGGAATCTGATTAGTTTCGAATTATTTAATAATCCATGTGGAGACGACCTTGCGAGATCCGTTTATACTACAATAACCTTGTGATGCTTGCAAGTAAAATAGGAGATTTAAGCCCGTTCACATGAGTAGTAAAAATCCTATCATCAAGCCCAAATACATGCAAATATGCAGAATTGAGAATGAGGTATGTTCGTAATCATGCCATGCTGCGTCAATCAAGCCACACATTTGTATAAATCACGCCATACTTGTGAGAACCTTTGCTTGATCAGGCCAAGTTTTATCACGCTAATAACTATTCATGATAAGATAAGCCCAAGTCATATGTCTGGGGCTTGTCAAGTGAATTGTGGTGTGGATGGTTACGAAAGTTCATTGGGCCAACGTAGAGTCAAAATTGTGGAAGACTTTAAGTTGCTTGGGAGCCCAAAAGTCCAAGCCCATAACCTTTATATTCCATATGCGTAAGTTTAAGAGAGAATCAGCCTGGTTTCCCCTAGTAACCTAACCAACTTAGTTAGGGAGGAACCAAGCCCTAAACGTTAAAGTCATATGAAAGCCCAACCATCATGCATTTAATAAAGAAATAAGCAAACTTTCCCTTCCTAACTCACGCAGAATTCCAACATATGAAAGCCATGAGGCACGCTACCAAAACTAGAGACTATGGAACATGTGGAAAGCTGACCCGAAAAACCGACGCCTCGGGGAAGAAAACACGATGCAGGTTTAGAGCCTAGCCTCCTTACACCAAAGTAGAGGGTATCAGGAAAACAAGGGAGAAATGGGAGGGAGAAGTAAACCCTAACTAGATCCTTGGGATAAATCATTCAACTATAATATAGGTCAAGAACCTTAAAGATAAGATCCCCAGCTATCCAGCATAACACAAAGAGCCAAAGAAACCTAAAAAGCATCATTCTACAACCTTAGTATTTTCCACCATGACCTCCCTCTGAGTATTCCAGTCATTGTAAGCCTTGCTACCACCTTAAGAAACCCATATTATCCAACAGAAAGCACCATACAATCACCCAAACTCTCTCTCAACATGCTAGACTAATGAATTTCTAGCTTCCACACCATGACTCACTTAAGCAAGCCATTATTTGCTTAATCATGCTATTTTCGAATCATTGATCCAACCAGGATATTTTCAAAAACGTGTTAATTCTTTCGAGATATTCCAAGACCTGGTACAAAACCGAACCAAGAGAGACAAGATGATGTTCTCAAAACCCAAATCTACCTTGACCTAAAGTTACCAACACCTTTTACAACCAAATCTTTTAAAATTGCAAAGTTGCAGCCCAAACTCAGCAAGGAGCAAAGCTTGGACTTCATCTTTAACTAACGTGTGCTCATGGGCCCGACCCGTTTAGTTCATTTATGAGAGGCCATTAGTAGGCTTGTCCTACAAATGTAACAAACTGACCTGATATAATTTTGTTGGGCCTTACCGATTCCATTTAGAAGGTCGCTTGGACATTTGGACGCATAATATCTTTCCATCTTCCCAAATGGGGCAAACAAGCCCCAGAAATTAGTTGAAATAGGCGTAGGATTCTCTCCTGATAGGAGCATATTTATGTGACTTAGTTAGCTTGTTCTTGTGCATTTATGTTGTTATTTCTTAGTCAATTATGTATTTTAAGCTATTTTCGTGTGTTTGTAGGTTCAAATAACAAAGTTAGCAACAAAGTGCTATTTGGAGCATTTTGGAGCATTTTTGGGCCAAGATTGGATAGTGCAAGCATGGAGACATGAGGATGGACGTTTTTGAAGATTTGAAGGCTAGAAATCAGCATGTATGTGTGCAAGTGTGTTGACCTACAACTCCGAATATCCATCCACTACACCCATTACATCCACTCATTACCAAACATCTATCCACTACACCCATTACATCCACTCATTACCAAACATCCACCCACTACACCCATTACATCCACTCATTACCAAACATCCATCCACTACACCCATTACATCCACTCATTACCAAACATCCATCCACTACACCCATTACATCCACTCATTACCACAACATACACCACTACCACCTTAATTAGATGGTGGTCCTCTCCCTAGCCTATAAATACATCAAAACTTCACCATAACAAGGGAGATGAGAAAAGATCCATCAAAAGACACTACATTCACAACTCCATACACTTACACTTTCATTCCTTGGCCGGGAGAACACAATTCACCCATCCACCCATCACCATAACTCACCTATATCCATCCACCACCATAATTTACCACTCATCCATCAAACCACACCTTGTGCTGCAACAAAGAGAAGAATGAGGACCTTTGGACGTGCTTGCCATTCAAGTTGGATTGTTGGAGCGTTTTTAGGTGTTTTCATTCTTTTGTTTTCAATGTCTAAATTTGTTTATCTTTGCTTTGTGAGTATGAGGAACTAAACCCCCCCTTAGCTAGGGGGAATTCGAAACCATGTTCACGCTTGCAATATGATTTGATTACTTCAATTGTGATTTCATAAGTTGTGAATTCAATTTGTTTAACTGCTTGATTGATAACTTATTCGTGTATGTTTATTAAGAGTGCACACTTAGTTTGCATGCATGAATATGTTGTTAGAGTATAAGGGAGTTTCACCTAATAGTTACAAACTTATATTCACAAGTAGTGGAGGTCGCTTATAAACGATCGCGTTAAATAAATTTTTGGCAGGAGTTTCATGCTCATCAGACTAACGAATGCCTCGTCAATACTTATAGTTTTCATAATGCTTAATGATCTTTGATTGTATCTTTATTGTGCTGTTCACATAAAAGAACTTTTGAAGAATGCTTGAATTGTTGTATGCGTTTTCCCATCCAATTCAATAACTTAAGGAGAACTTGAAGGTTAATTTAAGCGGACTTAATTAACCTGGGGTGTTGAGTTTCATGATTGATCGAAAGAACAACTGAAAATTGGTTTATGTGCAAGTATGTCATGTGTGGAGAATAACCTCCTAGCTAGCCTTCCATCCATTCAATTTACTCAAATTCGTGCAGATTTCATTAGTTCTTTAATTTACTTGTTTTGTTTTCAAATTCGTCAAAACCAAAACCCCCTTTACTTTAAAGTGTTTTATTAGTCAAAATCTGTTTTGATTTATGTTTTTAGGTGTCCCAAAAGTGTGTTAGAGTCCAAATTTGCCCAGTTTGTGTCTTTAAGCAGATTTGAGCATTTTTAGCTTGTTTTGAGTTCTTTGAGTTTGTTTTAAGTTCTTTGAGTCTAATTTAGTATTTTTAACTTTGTTTATATGTTTTTAAGTCAGTTTAGAGGTTTTAGCAAGCCCTCCTAATCCCCGATTTAGAATGATCCCTACTTGAATTTATACTACAATTTGACAACAAGAGGGTTTAATTTGTGTGTTAAGTTAATTTTCGCATCATCTCCCTCTTATTCTTTTTACTTTCTCTCCCTTTCTCTTACATTTTCTATTTTGCCTTTCGTTCTATATAAAAAAATTAATATAAAATTTTGACGTGTTTTAATTGTGACCATTCAAATATAAGGGGAAGGAAAGGGAGAGAAAAAAAAAGAGAATCCTATTCCGTTGAAATGATTCATTCTCAATCGGTAAAGTCATAAATTAACGATATATTAATTAAATACCAAAATTATCAGTAGAACTTAGATTTGAAATTCAATTTTGGGAAAATTATGCATGCAAAAATTGAAATTGTACCCCCATCTTTCTTATTTAATAGTTTAGACTTTGAAGTAAGATGAGATTCTACCGTAAAATAAATTTGTTGTAGGAGGTGTAGCTCAACACCTTACAAGACATGCAAAATTTCTAAATTTTCCTATGTGGGATTCACACTCGTAACACACCCCCATCAAGCATGGCACCGTTTAAGTTTAATACATGAGCAACACATTTTACGTGACGTGGGAACAAGCTTGTCGATGGATCCCGCGTTAATTCATAATAAAAAAATGTTGAAATTCATCTACAAAATCAATGAAATGTATGAAGAATAACTAAACACTTTATAAACACATGCAAATGCTCGTTATTTTTTCTATGTGTGATTCATACTTTCAACAAGCTATTAATTTATCCAAAAAGGAAAATATGGTAGTTGTGGACACTAGGTATATTACATACCATTTAGGATGAATACCAACCACTTGGATTTTAAAACTTATCAACCCAATAATACCAAATAAAGCAACCCTAACTACCTAATGCTTAATCTCAAGTAGTCATCTGTACAATTGACCTATTAACGTACGGGTGTGCCTATAAAGAAATGCTTGAATCTGAACGTTCATATGCGTGCACTGGGCACAAAGAGGGGGTGGGATCAAAATACAAGAAGTCTAGTGTTTTTGAACACATACACGAGGTCATGTCGTCCTCACCTAAAATTTGTCCAGTTTGTGAACGCGAAGTGCGTCTAAAAATCTAAATGTACAATAATTGTGACGTCTATAAATTTTGTGAGTCTGATAGTAATCAGGTTAAGCTGGAAATGCTCATGTCCTTGTAATAATTACAAACAATGACAAAATTAGATTAGGTAAATAAGAGCATCTCTAAAGGAGATGTCAAAATGTCTACATAAGGTATAACAGTAAAAAAAGACCACACTAATGTTCTTCAACCGAAATGTCAAATCATATATGACGATGACATGGATTGGCAGCAAGAGAGTTGCTGTCAAATTTGACAGCAGCTTCAAAATTAATTATTAATGCTTTTGATTAATTTTTTATTGGTTTAATCATCATTGCAATTAAGGTTGTTGTTGACCCGTTTCCATTTTGTTCAATTGAGGTAAGTGAACGGTCCCCTCTTGTTAAAAAGAAATGGAGAACAGTCCAGATTTCATAATTATTAAATGCTTTTTATTAAGTTTTTATTAATTTGATCATTTATTTTATAATATAATATAATAATAATTTAATTTAACATATTGGGTGGACAATGAAACTTTAAAAGATGTCAAAATGTCACATAGGCTATCAAATTTAAATTTTATGTTCAAATTTTGACATCTCCTTTGAAGATACTCTAAGAGAACAGACTATTCGTCACTTTCTCAATTATTTAGATTCATTCGAGCATTTAGCAAGGCACGCTAGTGAACGTAAAAATGGGCCCAGTCCAGATACTTCATCTAAAAAAGGCCAAAAGCCCATTTCACTATTCAGCTTAATCAAATCAAAATAACATAAAGCAACGGCAGCTCACCTTCATACCTATAATTTAATTTTGCCACTTTTATGTGTCAGAAGAGAAGAAGGATAGGTATATTGATTCTTTTTGGTCAATTATAAGTATATTGATTCGGTATACTCTAAAGACATCATGGGTATCACTATTGAAGTTCCCACTTAAATTTAATCTCAGTGAGTTTTTTGCGTTAGGTTCTTTTATCAAATGATTTGTTAGCTGATGACAAGAATGAGCTTTTGTCTTACTTGAACATGTCATCAATTAATAGGAAAATTAACGAGCAAGCTAATGGAAGTATGAAATGGGTAGAAAAAACCAATGTACAAAAATGGTAGAAAAAAACCAAAGTTTGAGTATAAAAGTGAGGCGAAAGGCACTATGATACAAAAAGTTGAAAATTAAAAATGACACACCCCGACCGGATTCGAGGCATGCTGGCCGTCACCCGAAGGTGACGTAACCAAAAGTGCAGGTGATGTAAAAATGTGAATAAATTAAAACCAAAACTAGAACTAATTTAAACTAATAAAGTGAGTGCGCAGTAGTGGGTAGAACCCATAAAATACAAATGTTCAGAGCATAGATAACATAAAAGTAAAGCAGTCGGGACTAGAAAAGTGCATACACAAACCGAAAAAGTTCCTACGTTAAATAAAGATATATCAGAATCGCTGGATATTCCTCGAATGCCACAGAGAATTCAGCTGACTAAGACCTGGAAGGGCGAAAAACAGAAGGGTGAGTGGACACAAAAATAAAGGTTTATAAAATTCATTTATTTTCTGAACATACTAACCACTCGCTGTAAAACTTGTATAGTTTCCAGAAAATCATATTACGTATGGGTATGAAATCAAATGCAAATCAGCAGTAAGTCCATAAGTATGCCAAATCACGATATCACGACAGTAGCATAAGTATAATCAATTGCTTAACAATCTATGCTAGTACACAAGTCGGAGTCGCTTAATGCGACCTGTATGACTGACCTAATTGCTCATCAATCTATGCTAACACACGAGTTAAAGTCGCCTAATGTGACATGTACGACAGGATTGGGTGTAATCATAATATACGCTCTAGTACTACGATCATGTGAAGACTGGCATTATGCGCGATTACCTACGAGTCAGAGTCGCCTAATGCGACTTGTACGACAGGACTGGCACCTACTTAGATCGAAGGCGAGTGTGCGGTGTGGAGGTGAACATACACGTGAAGGACTAGCCCTGGCCAGGGGCGAGCACTAACATCGAGGTGCAGCAATGATGAGCAGACTACATGAATATAAGCATGCCATGATGATTCAATAATTCCAATTAACATAATAAACTTACCTGAACTTACTTGCGCATCCCGTAGGATTATTTTAGCATTTAACAACAGTACAACATTGATGAGTAGGTAAAATGTATATGAATATGTCATAACCATATATAAATCTCAACCACATAACAACATTTTTAAAATTAAAATAAAATATGGCATAATATGCATAAATCAATTTAAAAGCATTTTTGGAAACTATAAAGTTTATATATATATATATATATGCACGAAAACAAAATGCCCACTCATTGATACGTCGATGGATCGTAGCCCCCTAACCTTGCTTGTCCTTGAACGTCCTCGGGTCAAGTCTCCCCTATATGCTAAACAACTAATAATAATTAATTAAATAACACATATACGAAAAAGTTAGGAAAAAATCCTCATAGCTTGCTCAAATGAAAGGTTTAAATATACGAAAATGTTCTACTCGACGTCACGGACCCCCACATGTCAAGCACTTGCCAGCCAGAGGCCGGACGCGCCCTCACACGCCAGCTAACCCACGGCCACACGCGCAGGCTAGTGACTGACAGAAGTTAGGAATATTCCGTTAGAATTGACGGAAGTAATGACGTTACCTGACGTCGTTAGAATATTCCGTCAACTTTGACGGAATATTCCTCGTCATCTCCGGTGATTCTCGACGTCCGCCATCGCTACTGTTGCTATCTGGTTTCGCCGGAAACTGGAAAAAAGTCGCTGGTTTCTGGAAAATTTCATAACTTCTTCATTTCTCCACCACTTTTTACCTATTTTATATGGAAATGAAGCTCTTGAGGAGAAGAACAAGATTATACCTTTAAAAGGCCAAAAAATAGACGGAAAATGGCTTTAAAAAGCCTTGAAAGTCTTGACCTAAAATCGACTCCTTGAAATCGTGCTTCTCGACGTTGTCTTCACTCCAAACTTAGCCTAGGGACTCTACGGAGTTGTGTGGAAGCTTCCCCACGTCCTAAAACCTTGTAACTCGGCCTGAAACTCTGATAGGAGCATATTTATGCCACTTAGTTAGCTTGTTCTTGTGCATTTACGTTGTATTTCCTTAGTTATTTTAGTGTTTAAAGTTATTTTTGTGTGTTTTCAGACTCTAAGTACAAAGTATGCAAGAAGATGCATTTTGGAGGCCTTTGGAGCATGTTTCGGGCTTGGAATGGATAGCAAATGCATGGGCCAAAGTGGATGGACGAATTTGAGAACTAAAGAGGCCAAGAATATGAAGAATTATGGTCCAAAAGATGAAGAAAACAGCCCAAAAATCTGTCACCCCAACTTGCATTCCTTGCCATGCAAACCACATAAAATTCCCTTTGGATTCCATGCCATGCTTGATCACTCTTGTCCCCTACATAATTTCTAATTTCATGCTTCAATTCATTTAATTATTACACTCAATTGCTTGATACCTCTTGTTCCCTTCACTCATTAGATTTTAGACAACATTTACATTCATTACATGCACCAATTGATGCTCCATCATTCACATTTGGAATCCAATGCCATGTGCAACACATGTTGTTGCACCTTTGACCCATTTGTTGACACATTTCACCTCCCTTTCCATCTCTATGCAATGTACACAATCATTCATGCTCCCTAGCTACAACACCACTCCATTTTACCCTTCACACTTTGCATCATTACTTCATTTTCACCCTTGGACCATTGCACACCACACACACAAATTGCCATGCATTTCATCCTTAACCTAACCTGATTTTCTAAGGTTTTTGGGGCCTATAAATACATGTTTACACCCCTTGGCCAAAGGACAATCCCCCATATTCATCATTTTATCACAAAAATTCGTCCATACACACCCTAGGAAGCAAAACACCCAAAAAACACCATTCTAGTGCCTAGAAAACATAACAGCCACTCCACCTTCTTCCACCCTCTTTGCCTAGTTCTCCACCACCCTCCAACCATCAAACACTCCTCCACACTCACCCTAAACCCTTCCATACCATTCCCCATCCATTCTACATCATAAAACTACCCAAAATCTATCCATAACCCAATCTGCCGCAAGCAAGGGAAAGGAGGAATCTTGGATGCACTTGCTACCAAGTTGGAGCATTTTAGGTGTTTTCTTTCCTTTGATTTTAATGTCTAATTTTATGTATCTTTGCTTTGTGAGTATGAGGAACTAAACCCCTCTTAGTTAGGGGGTGATTCGAAACTATGTTCATACTTGCAATATGATTTGATTACATCCAGTTGTGATTCATAAGTTGTGAATTCAATTTACTTATCCGTTCATATAAAAACTAATTTGTGTATGTTGGTTAAGAGTGCACGCTTAATTTTCATGCATGAATTTGACGCTAGAATATAAGGGAGTTTCACCTAATCGTTATAAACTTATATTCACAAGTAGTGAAGGTTGCTAGTCACAATCACGTTAAGTAAACTCTTGGCATAAGTTTCATGCAAATCATAGTAACGAGTGTCTCGTCAATGCTTATGTTTTTCATAGAACTTAATGATTCTTGCTTGTTTCTCTATTATGCAATTCATGTAGGGAACTTGTAGGGAATGTTTTGGGTTGTCGTATGCAATCATCCAACCTAATAACTTGTGGAAAAAACTGAGGGTTAATTAGTGCAATTCACGGTTAATTTGGGGCGTTGAGTATTCATAGCTTATCGAAAAGCAACTGGAAATCGTTTTGTATGCAAGTGTGACATATGTGGAGAAGAACCTCCTAGCTAATCTTCCATCCATAAGTTTCATTCAAATTCACTTACAATCTGTTTTGTTTTACAAAGTTTGTTTTGTTTTCAAATTCATTAAAACCAAAATCCCCCTTTTACTTTAGTGTTTCAAAGTGTTTAATTTCTGTTTTGGTTGTGTGTTAGAGTGTTTTGATTCACCCAAATTTGTCTAAGAATTTGTTTACTTTGTTCTTGTCTTAATTTAATTATTTTCGTCGAAAATCAACCCCATCTTATTTCTTTGAGTCATATTAATTAGAACTTGTCTTAGATTATGTTTTTAAGTGTTTTAGTTCATTAGAAAACCAAAATTTGTCCAAGTTTGTGTGAGAGTCCCAAAATTGCCCTGATTGTGTTTTTAAGGTAGTTTTGAGTGTTTAGTGGCTGTTTTGAGTCTTTTGGTTTGTTTTAGTGTTTTAAAGTATAGTTTTGCATTCTTTGAGTCTAGTTAGTGTTTTAAACTTTGTTTTCACGTTTTCAAGTCAGTTTCCAAGTGATTTAGCAATCCCTCCTAATCCCCGGCCTAGAACGATCCCTACTTACATACTTTACTACAATTGATAAAAAGAGGGTTTAATTTTGTGTGTTTAGTTATTGTGAACACGGAAAATTCCTGAAACGAAAGAGACAAGAACAACGCGCACAAACAAATATTTGTATTTGATGATTTTGGGTTACAATCTCTCTTTATTTTGATCCTCTGATTCGATCTCCGTAAGGTGTTGATTAGTGGATGTGCTATTGATCCAAGGGCCGTCGAGGCTTGATCTTGGATGAACGTTCTTTAAGGGTCGTGGGCTTGATCTTAAATAGTGGATTTGAGCGGATCTTCAAGGAGCCGTTGGGGCTTGATCTTGAGGATGAGTGTTTCTTCAAGGGCCGCTAAGGCTTGATCTTGAATAACGGTGATGAACGGATCTTCAAGGGTTTTTGGGCTTAATCTTGAAGAACGGTTTGGATGTGTGGATTTGTCGACGTTTGTTGATCCAAATGGCCGTTGGGGCTTGATCTTAGGATGAACGGATGAACGGATGAACGAAGAACAAAGAACACTTTCTTCAAAGGCCGTCGGGGCTTGATCTTGAATTAGTGGATGATTGTTGATCCAAAGGGTCGTTGGGGCTTGATCTTAAGGATAAGCGTTTCTTCAAGGGCTTTTGGGCTTGATCTTGAAGGTTGATGGATGAACGGATCTTCAAGGGCTTTTGGGCTTGATCTTGAAGAACGGTTGGATGTGTGGATTTGTTGATGTTGTTGATCCAAGGGCCGTCGGGGCTTGATCTTGGAAGAACGATGAACGAAGAACGAAGAAGGCTTTCTTGATTCTTCGGGAACTTGGATGCTTGAGAGCTTCGGAGTTTCAGAGCTTCAGAGCTTCCAGGTGTAATATGAATTCCCCTTTAAATGAATGAAATGGGCTTGTATTTATAGAATTTTCCAATGCCTAATTTTGAATATAACATCCCAGATGAAATAAGTCGTTTCTGCCAGGTGTTGACACGTGTCCTATTTGATGACTTTTCCAACTCATTTCAATTTTCGTTGAGTCACACGCTACATGTAAAATTTATGTAATACATGAGCGTTGACACTTTGATTTATCGGTCAACATTTATTTACGAAATTTCGATGTCTACAAATGCCCCCACTTCAAGACACGTCGTATACATGTGCTTGTCACGTGTAGGAGATGCGTTTTGAAGTCCCTTACTGTAGATGTCGATCCAAGGGCCGTCGAGGCTTGATCTTGAATTGGGCTGGAGATTTCTTCAAGGGCCGTTGAAGCTTGATCTTGAATTGGGCTTGAGATTTCTTCAAGGGCCGTTGAGGCTTGATCTTGAATTGTTGTTTGAAATTTCTTCAAGGGTCGTCGAGGCTTGATCTTGAAGGTTGAAATTGGACCACAAGGAGCTTCATGTGGTAGATGATCTTTGGCTTTGGTAGTGGGTGAATCGACACGTATTTTGTTGCGCTTTGTTGACTTTCCACAGCTTTGATCTTGAACTGGGTTGAAGGATTTTCTAGATTCCTCCAATTGTTGATTTTCCACAGCTTATTCTTGAACTAGGTTTTGATTCAAGGGTGGTAGACACTTAATCTTGAATCGGACTTGTGATTTCTTCCAGGGCCGTCGAACCTTGATTTTGAATTTGGCTGGAAGCTTCTTCAAGGGCCGTTGAGGCTTGATTCTTGAAGGCTGCCTCGAACACACGGCAAGCAGGCACGAGGTGAAGGTGACGACTTGTTGCTTTGTTCAATCTTTCTAATTCACACCTGAGTAGTTTGGTCAACGGTATGATCTTCGAGATTGATGGACTCCTCTTCCAATTGGTGACTTGGTCTTTAAAGATTTGATTCAAGGGTGGTGAATCGGCACGTGCAGCCCACAACGCCTAGTAAGTCGACCCAAGAATTTGAGGGTCAAAACGAGTTCACCGTCCTCTGGCAGATGCGGCATCTTCTCGAGTTCTTCATCTCAGACTCTTTCTGCTGAGTTGACTGTGCATGCTGCATTCTTCTCTGCTTGTTTCTTTAGGCAGATGTGGCAGCTTCTCGAGTTCCTCAGTTCGGACTCCTTCTGCTGAGTTGATAGTGCAGACCGCATTCTTCTCTGCTTGTTCCTTCTGCACCTTGTCTCCACATGCTGCAAGGTATCATTTTCACTTGCCTTATCTGTCCTCCAAGCAGATGTGGCAGCTTCTTTGAAAGTACAGCAGCAGTGGAAGGCGAGTACTCGAGAGCAGTGCTAGGTAGGCAATCAGGGAAGGGTTCCAAGCAGTCGGTTCCTTACCCGAGTTTGAGTGGAAGTTCCGGCATATTGTTTTCTTTATCCTTGTCTTTGTAGGTAGGAACAAGGACAAAGGAAAGGACAGGGAGAATGCATGATATGAGATACTCTTGCTTTCTACCCTGGTGATATGAGATACTTTTGCTTTGGAGTCATTGGCTTGCAGAGGTACTCCAAGGAATAAGGAACACTGAATGACTCGAGAGGTTTCGTTGGGAAAACATTTTTTTTGAGATGAAGAGAGGCTCTGTGTGTCTGCCTTGCTATGGAAGGTGAAGGTGGACAGTTATAGGAAATTCGTTAGTACCTGTAGAGGTACTATTCTTTTACTCGTGTCGGTAACCAATGCGTGATTGATCAGTATGGCTTCACGTGCTTTCTTCTTTATCAGAATTTTTCGACAAATTGTCCGTAATTTTCATCAAGCTGAGTGTGCGTGTGATAGGTGTTGACGAGGCTGAAAAAGACTGGCGCTTTTTCGATATCTGGGATCGGCGCTTCGACAAATTGCCCGTGATTTCCGCAAAGCTGAGTTTGCGCGTGACGGGTGCTGACGAGGCTGAAAAGACTGGCGCCTCTTCGATATCTGGGATTGGCGCTTCGACAAATTGCGCGTGATTTTCGCAAAGCTGAGTTTGCGTGTGATGGGTGCCGACGCGTCTGGAAAAGCAAGATGCTTCTCCGATTTCTGAGCTTGCCTCTTCGATTTTTGAATCGGCATTTTCGAACTCTGAGCTCACCTCTTCGATCTCTGAAATCCCGTCGAGTGCCGATTTTTTTTATAGAGGCACGCAGTTCGTTTCAAAGCACACTTGAATTTTCGCTTGTAGAAACTCCCTTCTTGCACTTCTAAGGTCTTGATTTGTCCGACCTCTTCTTTCTCCAACACCTTTGAAAATGTCTGGACCCTCCAATCGTCATTTTGATTTGAACCTTGATGAAGAGGTAGTCCCGTCTTCTCCAGATAACATATGGCGCCCATCCTTCATATCCCCTACTGGTCCTCTCACCATTGGGGATTCGGTGATGAAGAATGATATGACCGCTGCGGTGGTGGCCCGGAACCTTGTCACCCCCAAAGATAACATACTACTTTCCAGGCGGTCTGATGAGTTGGCTGTTAAGGAGTCTCTGGCTCTTAGTGTGCAGTGTGCGGGTTCTGTGTCCAACATGGCCCAACGCCTATTTGCTCGAACCCGTCAAGTTGAATCGTTGGCGGCTGAAGTGATGAGTCTCAAACAGGATATTAGGGGGCTCAAGCATGAGAATAAACAGTTGCACAAGCTCGCACACAACTATGCCACAAACATGAAGAGGAAAATTGACTAGATGCAGGAATCTGATTGTCAGATTTTACTTGATCATCGGAGGTTTGTGGGTTTGTTCCAGCAGCATTTACCTTCGTCTTCTGGGGCTGTACCGACTGCTGAGGCTTCAAACGGCCAACCTTCGACGCCTTCTCTTCCTGGAGCTTCGCCGAGTTGTGAGGCGGCACCTGATCGTCCTTGAATATCCCCTCTTGTAAATTTGATTTGATTTGATGATTTTTTTTTTTTTTAAATTTATGTATAATGCAAATTTATGTAAAATTCCCAGAAAAATAAATAAAATGGACCTTATATTTCTCTCTATGCATTTTTTTTTTTTTTTTTGGGTGCTGGATGCACCAAGTTCCATCGTTTTTTTTATTATTTTATTATTTTATTATTTTTTACAACAATTTTTTTTCTTTCTGCACATGGTGCCCATGCACCACCAGAAACTTTTGATCTGCCATGGGCTGTACCCCATCTTTGATCCACCATTCCTCTTTTTCACGTGGTGCCAGATGCACCACCACCTTTTTTTTTTTTTTTTTAATTGTATTTCTTTTTGTATAAATTTGGGTGGTGGGTAGAGGAATTTGCAGGGAGTGGACGAAGACGGACGGAGAGTTGAAGTTTGAGGAAGCGCTTCTCGGCCGGCTAGTCGTTTGACAGCGGTCTTTGAAGTTGTTTGGCAGCTGCGAGGCAAGAGACGGAGGAGGCCTTTGGGTGTGTGTTGACAAACTTTGTTTTTGTCAATCTCATTCAAAGGCGGCAACCATGGCGGAGGTGCAGAGGAAGAAGCTCCACCACTACCTTTACTGCCATATCCTTCTGACTGACCAATTTTGCTTATTGCGTATTACCTTAATTGAGGAAACCTGTCCAGTGTGCGCAAAGCATCCGTGTAGGTAAGTCTCGCCCATCCAATGATGAAGGTCGCCAACCCACATGTGCTTGCATGCATCCTGATCAATATCAGTCTCCCGCATGAACGCCTCTGCCGTTGACAGCTACACCTCCGCGCTAGCTGACGTGGCGAAGAATGTGAGGATCAAGACGGAGATTGATCCGAGCCTGGTGGCGGGGTTCACAGTAAGGTACGGGCAGAACATCACAGCTGGGAACGAATAATAACAACAGTACTGCACAAACGCCGTTTAGATTCCATCCCACAGCGGGAAATGGCGATCCAGTTTTGGCGTGGAAATTGAAGATCGGAGTGATGCAGCTAGTCAGATCTCGGCAGAAAGCGCAGACGGAGGGCGGAAACGAGGTCTCCAGAATGGAGAGGGAGTGGGCCTGGACGTTCCGAAGAAAAAGCTTGGACCTTTCTTGTTTGTTTCTTGTTGCTTCTGCACTTTGTGGTACTCGAACCCAAATTGCCCGCGTTGTTGCGAGGCTTGAGGTCCATCCTTGACAAGAGATTGAACCCGTGATACGTCAGGCTCATCACCATTTGTTGGCATCATGGATGAAGCTGTTGGGGAACTGCTCCGATGGAATTCAATTCCCTTGTTCGATTCCCAGATGCAGAAAAGGGCGATGCAGGAGATAAGCCTTTGCTCCAGCTAGATGGGGAACCAGACATCTCGTCAATCAAGCGTTGCTGCCTTCGACGATCTCTCTCCAGGCTAAGCATCTCGATCTCAAAATCCATATCTCTAGCACTCAGAGTAGATTTCAATCTGCTACCTGGAAGCTGCAAAGTGGGGGGTGCGAAGTTTGGAGTGTTCTGCCACATGTTTCCACCCATAGGAGAATAAGGTCCTGAAGCGGCAACTGCAAAGCTTCGAGCTTCGGGAAGCACATGTCGTTGAAGACGTCGCTGCGGCACCACCGGCACATGGGGTTGCGGGAGCACTGCAATTCCGACGACATGTCGTTGCAATTCTGGATCTAACTCTGATTGCCGCCGTTGTTCCTCCTTTGGCTGCCCAACAGCTTGCGACCCGGACGGATCTGAGACTGGTCTCCGTGGCACGAGCTGTACAGAGTAGCTAAGAGGACCAGGACCAGGATAAAGGTCGCGGCTTTAGAACTCGGACTGCGAGACTCAGTTGCCATAGATGGTGAGTCGCTGCCTCGGACTCTCGAATGGTACTTTCGCTGGAGCGACTTCGAAGGCTGAGACGGTCCAGGAGCGGGAGAGGAACTCCATGGGCTCGCGGGGAGTCTCTGGTGACCAGAACATTTCAGCCTGGCCCGGGTCCATTTGAGTTGGGGTGTGAGTTGCTGGTGACGAGAATGAAACGCTTGCGATTGGAGGAGGAGGCTATGATGGAGAGCTTTGGAAATAAGGGTCTTTTGGGCTGCTCATTTTCATGGATTTGGGCTCCGGATTTGTAGTTGGTGGACTTGGGTCTTCTTCTTCACGTTCTGGGTTTCCATGAATTCAGAAAGCTGCTTCATGTACCCAGGCCAATTTCTGCAGAAGCCCAGGCTGAAGGTGCGCCGGCGCGTCCCAATCTCGAGTTCTCTGGAGCATGTGAGTACTTTGGAAGCTTCATCTTCTTCCCGAGCTCCACCTGATCATCCATGAACATATTCAACCTCTGCAATTCTAGCTCATTGTCGAACTCCACTCTCTGCTTCTCCAGCTCCATCATCTGCTTCCTATTCGAAATCTCAATCCTCTCGTACATCTCCCCAAATCTCGAAATTACCCTTGCCAATTCCCTGCACGTCGCCCCACCTGATAACCCCGCCGCCTCATCACCACCGTCGTCGCGGCGAGACCCTTTGAGGGGATAAGGACTTGGGTCGGGGGATTTGCCAGTGAGAGCAAGGATTGGGGGTTTTGATTCGGTAGATACGGTGGCGTTTGAGGGAGTTGAAGGGCCCATATTTGGCCTTGAATTCGCGCATAATAAGCTCGGGTCAGGAGGACAGAGAGCATGAGCTGCTGGGCCGCGTTGTGGGCCGAGGAGAAATGGAGACGATTGGAGATAGCAGCTTTTGGAAAATGGGCCTGGGCCTGAACGGAACCTGGAGTCTTGGTGGTCAGCCTGAGCCTGTGAAATGAAGGAAGCCTGATTTGTAGCTGGGCCAAGACATACAAATATATATATATATATGTTTCTTTTTCTTTTCTTTCATTTTTTTTTTAATATATGTATTTATTATTATTTTTTTTTTTTTTTAAATACATAGTAATCACTTATGTATTCTTTTTTTCTTGTAATGAAATTGAATCTCATTAATAAAACATTTATTTTTATTTTGATGTGACTGAACTCGAAATTGAATATTCAAGCTGCCTACGTACCCTTCCAAAGAAGAGATCAAGTCTTAACGTAGTTCGAATACATACATATATTTTTTTTTGGTTTTTTTTTTTTTTTTTTGTGCCGTTTGCAGTTTCAGCTCATGCAGGCAAGGAGCGCTTAGTGCCGTTTGCAGTTTCAGCTCGTGCAGGCAAGGAGCATTTGGTTCGTGCAGTTTAGGCTCGTGCGGACAAGGAGCATTGGTGTTGCCTTTTATGCTCGTGCAGACCAGGAGCTTTGATGTTGCCTTTTATGCTCGTGCAGACTAGGAGCTTTGATGTTGCCTTTTATGCTCGTGCAGACCAGGAGCGTTGGTTCGTGCAGTTTAGGCTCGTGCGAACAAGGAGCATTGTGCCATGCAGTTTAGGCTCATGCGGGCGAGGAGAATTTGTGAATTTTGTCAAGCAATCCGGGAGAGGCGTTCCTCACAATTTTCATAGCAAGGAGCTTTGACCGCGTGATTGAAGAAGTCTTCGGGCAAGAAGTCGCGCATCGTGATGGGGACGGACGATCTTCGTGTCGAAGTTTCATCATCTTCAACACGTTCATGTTGCTTTGAAGGTTGACAAGAGCTGCTTTGCCCCCTTTCCGATTGGCGGACTTGTGGAGGAGACGTATGCTTCTTGTGCAATTTCTTAGGAGTGACTTGAGTCCATCCTTCAACTTTGCTTGTCTTGGAGGATGCCCCCAGCAGTTGAGGTGAAAACTTTGAGTCGAAAGAGCTAGAAGTGAAGGTGGTATAGTTTGACTTCGCCACATCGTCAAGATCTAGCTCGATGATTCCTTTCTGAGCCAACTTCATGATGAGATCTTTCAGCACGAAACATTTTTCTGTCGGATGACTGATGAAGCGGTGGAATTTACAGTACCTTGGACTGTCGGTGCGATTCATCTCTTATGGCCGTTTGCACTCAGGCAAACCAATCACCTTCTTTTCCAGCAAGTCTTCTAACATGGCAACCACATCAGAGTCGGGGAATGGATAAGTCTTCTCCTCAAGCTCCTTCAAAGTGCGTCTACGCATCTCTTGATCACGAAAAGTTTCGGTTTGAATCGCCTTGCCTCGTGTGGATATTTTGACGGGAGATGTGTTGACCGTCATCGCTTCCTTGGTGGGTTTCCATACAGCCTTTTCCACCTTTGTCCCAAGAACTTTGTCGTTCTTGTAGTCGGCGATCGGTTCTTTCTTCCCATGATGGGCGATGCTCAACTCCATGTCATGGGCGCGAGTGGCCAATTCCTCGAAAGTCCGTGGTTTAATGCCTTGAAGGATGTATTGCAAACCCCATTGCATGCCTTGGATGCACATCTCGATTGAAGAGGTTTCCGAGAGCCTGTCTTTACAGTCGAGGCTTAGAGTGCGCCATCTGTTGATGTAGTCAATAACTGGCTCATCATTCCACTGTTTTGTGCTCGTTAGCTCTAGCATGCTCACAGTGCGGCGGGTGCTATAGAAGCGGTTGAGGAATTCCCGCTCTAATTGCTCCCAACTGTTGATGGACTCAGGCTCCAGATCCGTGTACCACTCAAAGGCGTTTCCTTTCAGCGAGTGCACAAACTGCTTGGCGAGGTAATCCCCTTCGGTTCCTGCGTTGTTGCAGGTTTCAACGAAGTGGGCAACGTGCTGTTTTGGGTTTCCCTTTCCATCAAATTGCATGAACTTTGGTGGTTGATAACCCCTCGGCATCCTTAAGGCGTCGATCTTCTTTGAATACGGCTTTGAGTACAACCCGGAGGTATTTGAGCTCCCTTCGTACTGTGCCTTGATGGTGTTGGTGATCATCTCCTGCAGCTGTTGGATAGAAAGAGATCCCATGAGTGCCGCTACTTGGTCCGGCTCCGGCTTCCCATCGATTTTCTTCACCGGGGGTTCTTCGTCTCCGCCAGCTCCTCCCTTTAGTGGATCATCCTCTGGGTCGGGTTTATCGCCATCCTGCGTCTCCAGTCGGTTGACTAGTGCTGCAATTTGCAAGTCTTTTTCTTCCACAGTTCGGGTTAGCCTTGCGATTGCTTCATTCATTTGAGCCAGCTGCTCATCGATTGAAGTTGCTCCAATGGTCATGACTTGCATGGCTAAACTGTCGCTTGAATCGGCATCGGAGAGCATGGATTCGGAGTATTTCCTTGGGCTTTCCCCCCTTGGTGCCCTTAGTGAGGCTAAGGTGATCAAAGGCTCGTGCCTTGGGTGCTTTTGTTCCCTTGGCAGAGTTGATGCAGAGGTGAAAGAGGCGGCAGAAGTAGCTCTTGCCATGCTTCGAGTCGTGATGCCCAAAGTGACACCAGTTGCGACGAGGACGCTTTTGTTCTTTGCGCCGGTTGCGGGAACAGTTTGAGCCTTCCTTGATGCCATTAATTTTGGAAGTGCGCTTGAATTTCTTGAACGAAGAAAGAGATGAGAGGCAGAGATTGTCCCACTGGGCGTGCCAATTTGTGAACACGGAAAATTCCTGAAACGAAAGAGACAAGAACAACGCGCACAAACAAATATTTGTATTTGATGATTTTGGGTTACAATCTCTCTTTATTTTGATCCTCTGATTCGATCTCCGTAAGGTGTTGATTGGTGGATGTGCTATTGATCAAAGGGCCGTCGAGGCTTGATCTTGGATGAACGTTCTTTAAGGGTCGTGGGCTTGATCTTAAATAGTGGATTTGAGCGGATCTTCAAGGAGCCGTTGGGGCTTGATCTTGAGGATGAGTGTTTCTTCAAGGGCCGCTAAGGCTTGATCTTGAATAACAGTGATGAACGGATCTTCAAGGGCTTTTGGGCTTAATCTTGAAGAACGGTTTGGATGTGTGGATTTGTCGACGTTTGTTGATCCAAAGGGCCGTTGGGGCTTGATCTTAGGATGAACGGATGAACGGATGAACGAAGAACAAAGAACACTTTCTTCAAGGGTCGTCGGGGCTTGATCTTGAATTAGTGGATGATTGTTGATCCAAAGGGTCGTTGGGGCTTGATCTTAAGGATAAGCGTTTCTTCAAGGGCTTTTGGGCTTGATCTTGAAGGTTGATGGATGAACGGATCTTCAAGGGCTTTTGGGCTTGATCTTGAAGAACGGTTGGATGTGTGGATTTGTTGATGTTGTTGATCCAAGGGCCGTCGGGGCTTGATCTTGGAAGAACGATGAACGAAGAACGAAGAAGGCTTTCTTGATTCTTCGGGAACTTGGATGCTTGAGAGCTTCGGAGTTTCAGAGCTTCAGAGCTTCCAGGTGTAATATGAATTCCCCTTTAAATGAATGAAATGGGCTTGTATTTATAGAATTTTCCAATGCCTAATTTTGAATATAACATCCCAGATGAAATAAGTTGTTTCTGCCAGGTGTTGACACGTGTCCTATTTGATGACTTTTCCAACTCATTTCAATTTTCGTTGAGTCACACGCTACGTGTAAAATTTATGTAATACATGAGCGTTGACACTTTGATTTATCGGTCAACATTTATTTACGACATTTCGATGTCTACAGTTATTTTTCACATCAAACTCGTCTGAGGAAAACTCACCGAGTTGGATCCTCCAAGTTAACGGGTCAAAACTCGATCATTTGAGAATCAGTTAGTATGGCTGGGTTCATGAGGATGAGAATGTCACAATGGTGGTGTTTTTAAGTTCGATATGTGAGTGTTTGATGAAAGTCCTTGTAGTTGCAAAGAAGAGGGAGGTACGGGTGAGAGAGAGAGAGAGAGAGAGAGAGAGAGAGAGAGAGAGAGAGAGAAAGAAGATGAGAGAGAATGATAGCTTTTCTGATTAGTGGAAAAGTGAGGGAAATTGTGGTGAGAGAATTGAGGAGTGAAATTGATTGGTGGTAAGGGATTTCAGGGCATGGGTCCAATTTTAAAGAAGAAAAAAGATAGGGTTTGTACAATCGTAATCAGACGAAATCTAACATACCCTATCTAAAATAGTAGTTTCCAGTACTAAATAATTAACGCATGCGTGTACAACTATGCCCGTTGTTAACGTAACGTAACTTTTTCGTTACAAATCTGATTCGGGTCTAATTTGCGCTCACACGATCGTAACAACGAGTACAATTTAATTGTGATAGCGGGGAAAATAATTTAAACATGCATAATCACGTCCACGTCACTTTGCCAACAAGGGCATAAATGTTAATTTACACACTCGAAGAGAAATTACATAGAAAATTAGGGACGGATCATCATAAAAAAACTTAAAGATAATAATATGAAAATTGCCCTTTTTTGTTTTTGTTTTTATATACATACTTCCACTGCTTTATTCAAGGAAAATTTTTATTTTCTTTTTCTATCCATGTTAACAAAAAATAAAAGTTATGTAAAAGAATATGAAAGTCATTAAACACGCATTTAAATCTTTTCTCGAAAACAATTTAATCTTATGAATGATAAGTTGATAACAAAAACTTGTGCAGAAAATAAACCTAAAATTACAATAAGTCTTGTTAAAAAAAAAAAAAATACAATGTCATTTCTTATTAACCACAAATCATCTTAAAAATTAGAATATATAATAATTATTCACGTCATCAATATAATTTATAGGAAAACTAATGAAAAGGGCTTGAAAACTTTGAGTTTTAATGATAAGGACAAAATAAAGGGTAAAGTGAATAGTACCAGGATTGACTTTTTAGTGTAAAAATGTGATTTTTCGTTAAAGTGAACAATACCAGATGTTTTTCGTTAAAGTTCGCTATATTTATTGAATACGTGATAACTATCTAAGAAACAAATAATATATTATTTAATACATAATAATCATTCATGTCACCAAAAACAGTACATTAATTGCCAACTTGCAACTTGCAGAACTTCTCTCTCATGATGTTCTTGTTGATAATAGGTTCCAAATCAATCCACCCCTTTGATTAATTAAAGGAGAGAGAAAATGAAAATGATCACACAAGGGTATGTAACGTAATATTTAACTTTGATAGATTTTTCGATGAGACAAAAATACACTTCGATATATTAAATATCATAAAATAAATGGTATAAGCGGTAGGATACCAAACTATATCGGTCGCATTGAAAAATTTCTCATTTAATTTTAAGTGTTACCAAATTATATCGATCGTACTGAAAAATTTCTCAATTAATTTTGAGTGTTACAGAGTTGGACAGGAGGAGGAATGACGTGGCAGTAAAGGACCCCACCCCAGCCCACAGATTTGAGATATCAGCAGAACGACGTTTCTTACAAGTGCAACCTCCTATCGCTCCACTCCATACCCTTCTTTGTCCTTATTGTAACCTCTGTTCCCCTCCCCCACCGGCCTTTTATTTTCCCGGAAAAATCAACTGGCTGCGAGAAAGTTTCGTTTCGTTTCAATCTCTGTGCCTGTGGGGTTGCTGAGAGTGAGACGACGCAGTGCTGTATGTCAGTGGAATACTACTCCAGTGACTGTTACTACGGCGGATTCGGCGAGCTCGATAACCCTTCCCAATGGCCACAACTCAGGAAAAAGCGACGCCTCGTGACGCTGCATCCGCCGAATCCTCGGCTCTGCTCCGCAAGGCCGGCGAGCCGGTTCGAGATTGGACCGGTTCGGCCTCCGATCTGGACTCGGATCCGATCCGCACCAGAGCGTCCGTGCCGACCTTGATCCGGCCCATGGAGTCCCTTCCTGCTCCTTCTACTAACACCGCTGCCACCAAAGGTGCTCAGAAACTTACTCTTCTGTTTATTATTTACTGCTTGTATTTGCTGATCGTGATTTTGACTTTATAAGACAAGGAAGTGATTATTTTTGGTGTTTGGTTGCTGAGAATGTGAAGGAAAGTAAAAGAAAATGTTGAGCTGCTTTTGAGTTTCTACGTGTACTGGTTGGTCTAATGAATTTCACCTTTCCAGTCTTCTGGGGTCCAAAATCTTACACGCAGGAAAATTTTGTTTCCTTTTTTTTTTTTTTTTTTTTCAAAATGTTTCCTTTTCTTTTCCCAGCGCTTTAAAATAAAAAAGTTACCTTTAGATTTAACTGCTCTTTGCTTTCTCGAATTGCTGAAGAGGAAAAGGAAAAGCAAGAATTTTTCTTTCAGATTTTGAAAACTGAATGCTACCCATTTGGGCCGGAATAGGATCGGAGATAAGTTTCTTATGATTCTTGTTTATTTGTTGAAATAGGCATTCCAGTAATGTTGAGGGCTCAGAGCAGCCACCCTTTGGAGCCTTTATCTGCTGCTGAAATCTCAGTGGCAGTGGCCACTGTCAGGGCAGCTGGAGCAACTCCTGAGGTTAGTTACAATTCGATTATCGATTATGTTTTAGCTGAAAATATGGGTTGGATTCTGTTTACCCAGAATTCAGTTTGGATGATTGATTTGATCATTTAAGGATCATAGGAATTGATTTTATTGTTTTCTGCAGGTGAGAGATAGCATGCGCTTTGTTGAAGTGGCTTTGGTAGAACCAGATAAACGTGTCGTGGCACTCGCAGATGCGTATTTCTTCCCACCCTTCCAGCCGTCATTGCTTCCCAGAACCAAGGGTGGACCTATGATTCCTAGTAAACTTCCTCCAAGGCAAGCGAGACTTGTGGTTTATAATAAAAAATCAAATGAGACGAGCATCTGGATTGTTGAACTATCGGAGGTGCATGCGGCAACTCGAGGTGGTCACCATAGGGGTAAAGTCATTTCATCCGAAGTTGTTCCAGATGTTCAGCCCCCCATGGTATATAAACCCAGCTATGAATTGTAGTTTCTCAATTGTTTTTTATCTGTTTTCTATTAAATAAAAAAGAGAATTTCATCATTGTTACTGAAAATACAGGATGCTGTTGAATATGCTGAATGTGAAGCTGTTGTGAAGAACTTTCCTCCATTTAAGGAAGCAATGAAGAAGCGGGGTATTGAGGATATGGACCTTGTGATGGTGGATCCCTGGTAAGTTTCTAAATTTAGATTCTCTCAAATAAATACGCTGGGAGAAATGATTTCACTCTATGTTACTTATCTGTATAATGTTGCGGAGTGTGTCTCTTCTTATCAGGTGTACTGGATATCACAGTGGTGCTGATGCTCCTAGCCGCAGGCTTGCTAAACCTCTCATCTTCTGTCGAACTGAGAGTGACTGCCCTCTGGAAAATGGTTATGCTCGTCCAGTTGAAGGAATCCGTGTGCTAGTGGATATGCAAAATATGGTGGTTCTTGAGTTTGAAGACCGTAAACTTGTTCCCCTGCCTCCTGCTGATCCACTGAGAAATTATACTCCAGGTGAAACACGAGGAGGTGTTGATCGAAGTGATGTGAAACCCCTACAGATAATTCAGCCTGAAGGACCAAGTTTTCGTGTTAATGGGCACTTTGTTGAATGGCAGAAGGTTCTTGATTATTTTATGGAACTGTACGATTGGGTTGTCTCACTTCAGCATGTATTGATTCTTATTCTCTTTTTATTTTTCTGGTTGGCAGTGGAATTTCCGCATTGGTTTTACCTCCAAGGAAGGCTTGGTTATCTATTCTGTAGCATATATTGATGGTAGTCGAGGCCGGAGGCCTGTGGCTCATAGGTTAAGTTTTGTTGAGATGGTTGTTCCTTACGGAGATCCAAATGATCCACACTACAGGAAGAATGCATTTGATGCAGGGGAAGATGGGCTGGGTAAAAATGCGCATTCTCTTAAAAAGGTCGGGATACTTTCGTACCCTTTTCCACTTCATATCTCTTTGTTTTTTGTATTAAGTACACTTTTTGATGTGGTTTTGTTGTTGCAGGGTTGTGATTGTTTAGGCTATATCAAGTACTTTGATGCGAACTTTACAAATTTCACCGGGGGTGTTGAAACAATTGAAAATTGTGTTTGCTTGCATGAGGAGGATCATGGAATCTTATGGAAGCATCAGGATTGGAGGACAGGTTTAGCAGAAGTTAGACGATCTAGAAGGTTGACAGTGTCTTTTATTTGCACTGTCGCCAACTATGAGTACGGATTTCACTGGCATTTTTATCAGGCAAGCTGTCATCAGCCTTAATTTCACTGGGGGTTTAATTTTCTTGTGTTTCCTTGATAACAACCAGCTGCTCCATCATGTTCACCAATTACTTCTTACAAGTTACAAATGGCCAGTACTGTAATGGGGCAGGGCTACCATCTTGTTGGCATCATTTGAATTCACTTACCATAATATCTGTGTGCTTCTTATCCATTTGACCTACCCTGCTCCCTTTCTTTGGGGTATGATTTTGTTGTTTGAGGTGAGCAATTAAAGTGACGGTGACGCTTATCAACTTTCGCTTTTTGTAGGATGGGCATATTGAAGCTGAGGTGAAACTTACAGGAATACTAAGCTTAGGTGCACTGCAACCAGGAGAAACCCGAAAGTATGGTACAACTATTGCACCTGGACTATATGCACCTGTGCATCAGCACTTCTTTGTAGCTCGTATGGACATGGCAGTTGATAGTAAGCCTGGTGAAACTTTCAATCAGGTCATACCAGTGTTCTTGGGATCCTTTCTTTGATATACTACGGTAGTTTGTTATATTAGGTTTTAAAAATAAAAGTAACATCCAAGTTCATTTTCACAAGTCAAGTCTTTGTATCGATAGCCATTGCAAGTCATTTGAAGAACCAAGTAGCCTTGTCTTGCTGTGATTTGATGTCCAGTGTTTGTTCTCCTAAGACTTCTACGATTATGATTCATTATTCATGTCCTGTATTGGTTTGTTGTTCAAGTGTTTCATGGGTCAATTGATTTATTGACTCAATAAAGCTGAGCTTCCATTGGGTATTGATGTTGCCTTATCTAAGAAAACGTTAGCTTTGCCCCCTCCAAAAATCAATTGTGGGAAAAATCTACTCATGCATATGAAATCTGAAAGCTAGCCCAAACCCCAGTAATTAGGAGCCTATATGAACCCATATGAAGTTCTTGGGATAAACTTTTATGATGTTGATGCTATATGTGAGATTCTGAAGCTTGGTTTTCTGTTATCCCGTGGTTATTAGGTTCCTAGATTTTCTGAAATTGATGCCGGTGCTTTATGAAATGATGGGAAAATTAGTTTCGTGTCATTCATGATTTAAAATTTCAAGAGTAGAATTCTAATTCGCATTGGTTACCTCATTATTGCCTCTGAGTAGAATTCTAATTTCAAGGGTATAAACAGCCCTATTTATTTCCCTTTGTGTGCTGTTTTCCCTCAGGTGGTTGAAGTAAATGTCAAAGTTGATGAGCCAGGAAAGAATAATGTTCATAACAATGCATTTTATGCCGAGGAGAAATTGCTGAAATCAGAACTGCAAGCAATGCGCGATTGTAATCCTCTATCTGCTCGCCATTGGATTGTAAGACGACATTCCTTGATTGCTTCAGAAATGAGTTAATCATTTTCTTTACAACTGAAGTAAGTATGTTATTGCTTAAATGCCACATGCTATTTTGTTATTTTAGGTCAGAAACACCAGAAACGTCAACCGCACTGGGCAGCTGACAGGTTACAAGCTAGTACCTGGCTCAAATTGTTTACCATTAGCTGGTTCTGAGGCAAAATTTCTGAGAAGAGCTGCTTTTTTAAAGCATAATCTTTGGGTCACATCTTATGCACGTGATGAAATGTATCCTGGAGGAGAATTTCCTAATCAAAACCCACGTATTGGGGAGGGATTGGCCACTTGGGTTCAGAAAAATCGGTCGCTGGAAGAAGCTGACATTGTTCTTTGGTGAGTGGACTTGCATTATCTAATACACCAAGTTGTTACTGTGCGTGTGCGCAGTTGTGCACGTAGTCACATTAAAAATTGGATACATCCTAAACTCTGACCATTACTAGGCTGGGAACAGTAATCGTAATTTTTAGGGTACGATGTTAGAACTAGGAGGGTATAAATGGTCTCCGAAAACTAACTGTAAGTGAATACTGAATAAAGAGGTTCAAAATCTGATCGATGTCCGATTGTTACAGGTATGTATTTGGAGTGACACACATTCCTCGACTGGAAGACTGGCCGGTTATGCCTGTGGAACGTATTGGTTTTACGCTCATGGTACGCAACATATTGTTCAACTTCTTCGTAAATGTTCACTTGTCTATAAGATTTGTTAGGACAGTTATATTCAACCTGTGATGCTATCGACACGTGTAAAATTTGAAATCAGTACTTCATGTGATCATAGGCATATAGATTTACACGAACTTGCACCTCTGGTACCTGTGAGCTGCTACCTCCCAAGTGCACACAGAGATTTGATAAAAGCTTCATGATACTGATTCACCTTATTATTTGTAACGCAGCCGCACGGGTTCTTTAATTGCTCACCGGCGGTGGACGTCCCTCCGAGCACATGCGAGTTGGACCTCAAGGACAACGGGATGGCTGCAAAACCTATTCAGAGCGGGTTACTCGCCAAGCTCTGAAAGGATGACGTACCTACGTACGAATCACAGGGAGAGATTGTACGTACCCATCTGTATTTAAATAATGCGGCGTGCTTATGAGCTCCTAATTATTTTTAAAGGTAGACGATGAACTGCTAACCATGTTATAAAACATCTGGTGCTCAAACGTCTCTGTCGAGCCCTTTGAATACACAATGACAATGTGATGCTCCGAATGGGGGTGGCTTTATTTTATTTTATTTTTTAATTTATGATGTATTGTAAAATCTGAAATAAATGGACATCATTTTAAACATTGTTGTTAATATTTGTTATTATATAATTCTTCCGCCCACTATGGCTGTCTTAATCCTGGGTTCATTTGTTAATTAATAATATATATTTTATTAGGTTAAATTATAAACGTCAACTTTTGAAAACAAAGACAGTAATCACAGTAAGTAAACTCGGTTTTGTTCCCAGAGAAGCTGATAGTGTTGTGCATGGGAATAGGATAGGCTTTGCTCACTTTGCCTTTCTTTTGTTTTGTTAAGAGGTTTAATTAACAGAAAACTAGATTTTAATTCTTAACTAAGATCAAATTTAGATTAATGTACGTACAAGATTTTTTTTTTTTTTTTAAAACATTATTATTTACACTAATGAGAAGGGAGATGGGCTTAGATGAGTTTAGTTTCACAATAAGCTAGCAATATTGTGATTCAAATTATCCTTTGACGAGAATTGAACTTAAAATTTCTCACTTACAAGTGAAAAGTAATACCACAAAACCGTATTACTAAATAACAATGTACGTACAAGATTTAAAATTTTATTTCTTTCTTTTTTTGTGTAATTTCATGATTTTTTTTTTAAAATTTACACTAATTCATTATAATATTTTTTGGTACATTAACGTAGTTCGTTATAAATCGAAATTTTTAACCAAAAACAATTGTATTCTGAAAATGATGGTGTTAAACAGAGTACAATTATTTTTTGTTTAACACCACTATTTTCAGAATACAATTGGTCCTTTTGGCAAATTGAGAAATGGAAATTTCCGATCAACAGTTGGTCCTTTTGGCGACGAGCATATTTTGCTTGTGCACTAATTTCCAGGCAAGGACCAAGAAACAGAGTATTTATTTGTTTCAGAAAAATCGCCTCATCCACGCTCCAATTCCGAGTTTACTAAAAACTCCCACTCCAACTGGACCCCACTCCCTTCCTTAAAAACGTCGAAAAACGGTTACAGAGAAGACTAATTGGCTCGTCTCCCCACTAATTTCCGAGTAATTATAGTATAGTAATGTAGTACCACGTCAGCCGTGGTACTTCCTTTCAAAAATTTTATTCATGTGTCATTATTTTTATACAGCTGGAATTTAATATTATTTTTACTTTTTAAATAAATCTAAAAAATGAAAAAACAAAATGTAGGAGATCGTATTCCTTACCATGATTTCGATCTCTCTCTCTCCCTCCTATGTGTCTCTCAAAGACGCAAGAACAGAGTCATAGAGAACATCGTATTACTCCTCTGGATCTCTCAAAGATTGTGTCTTTCTGCACAACATGACCCAAACTTCAGTTTGGCAAACAATTATCCTCCTCTGGGCTTTCCCCTGACCTCTTTTCTTGCCCATAATTGGTAAAAAAAAAATAAAAAAAAACCACGTACCCCAATTCCAGAAACCACCTATCACAACAAAATAACTAAAAAAAAAAAAACAACCAACAATTTAAATTTCGTTATGATATAGAAAGTTGTTTATTTTGATTTATGAATAACTAGCCTCTTATCACACCGCTACGCTTTTGATAATCGATTATTTTTTATTGTTTTACTTTTTTTTAAATTTTGCTTATGTTAGATATATTGTTTTTTTTTATGGAAATAGATTTTGAAAAACAATGAACGTAATCACTCACACTTTCACTCCATGCGTATTATGAAAACAAAGGTGGTTACTGGTGGGTTTATCTTGTTTAAATTTCATTTCATTTGGGATAGGTGGTTTCTGGAATTGGGGTTGGAGTGGGATAGGTGGTTTCTGGAATTGGGAAAGGTTTTATTGGGTTTTCGCAATTTTTAAATTTTAATTATTTAAATTAAAAAAGTAAAACCAGTTCATTTCTAACCGTACAAAATAGAAGCACATGTCAGATTTTAAGTAGGAGTACGACAAGTGACGTGGTATTAGCGTACCACACTATAATTTATCCTAATTTCCAATCCACGCGCCCTTCCCGGGAGTGACTTTAAATTTTAGATTCCCCACCAGCCGTCACCTGACACCCACGCAAACATATGGACGAGTATTAAACTGAAAAAGTACCATTCCCTTGTTCTTCCCCCGCATTTTTAACTCGGCCGCTGACTCAATTGACTCGCCCTCTGCAAAACAAAACACACAGTAGAAATTCCAGCGGGCGATGGCTTCGGAGGATAGCCGAATAGAGGACGAACTGTCGCACCCGATTCTGCTGGCGGAGCGGGTCCGGACCGCCGTCGACGAGGCGGAGTCGTTCAAGCTGGAGTGCTCCGAGGTGGGGAAGCAGGTGGATCGTCTCTCGCAGAAGCTCCGAACCGTGGTCCGGTTGGCCACGGCGGCCCCGGTTCTGTACGAGCGCCCGATTCGGCGCATCGTCGCCGAGGTGTCGAAGAATCTGGAGCGGGCCCTGACCCTGGTCCGTAAGTGCAAGCGCCAGAGCATCCTACGACGTGTCGTAACCATCACGAGCGCCGCCGACTTCCGGAAGCTCTTCAACTTCCTCGAGTCCTCCGTCGGCGACATGAAGTGGCTGCTCAGCTTATTCGACCCGGACACCGCTGGCAATAACGGAATTGAACTCTCCCTCGCCCCGATTGCCAGTAACGACCCGATTCTCTCTTGGGTCTGGTCATTCATCGCCACCGTCCAAATGGGTCAGCTGCCGCATCGTATCGAGGCCGCCAATGAGCTCGCCTCACTGGCGCAGGACAACGACCGGAACAAGAAGATTATTGTCGACGAAGGCGGAGTCTCGCCGCTACTGAAATTGTTGAAGGAGGGCTCGTCGCCTGATGCCCAAATTGCGGCGGCGACGGCGCTCCATAATCTGGCGGGCGATCAGGAGAAGGTGAAGGCTATTGTGAATGAGGTTGGGGTGCCTATTATTGTGCAGGTTCTGGGCGACTCGCCGATGAGGGTTCAGAGCCATGTGGCGACCCTGGTGGCTCGGATGGCAGAGCATGACAGCATTTCCCAGGAGGATTTCGCCAGGGAGAATGTGATCAGGCCGCTGGTGACGCTACTGTCGTTCGAGATGTTTGGGGAGGATCAGAGTAATGATCAGTTGGGTAAGCAAAGCATTCACTCTCTGATTCAGATTAATAGGGAAATAGAGAAGAGCACATTAGCAAAACCGCAATCGAGAGGCAGTAGCAGTAGCAGCGACAGTATTTATAGACCTCATTCGAATACGTATTCAAGTTCTTCGTATTCTTATTATTCGGAGGGTAGTAGCCGAGGCGGGCATCATAGGAAGGAGAGGGAGAATGAGAAGCCTCATGTTAAGCTTCAGCTGAAAATTAGTTGCGCCGCGGCGTTGTGGATGCTTGCCAGGGGCAGTGTTTTGAATGGTAGGAGGATAACTGAGACCAAAGGTTTGCTTTGTTTGGCTAAGTTGGTGGAGAAGGAACAGGGTGAGTTGCAATTCAACTGTTTGATGACTATAATGGAGATAACGGCTGCGGCTGAATCCAATGCTGAACTTAGACGAGCCGCGTTTAAGACCAATTCTCCGGCTGCCAAGGCGGTTGTGGATCAGCTCTTGAGACTGATCAAAGAGGTGGACAGCCCGATACTGCAAATTCCTGCTGTAAAATCGATTGGCTCGCTTGCCAGGGCATTCCCTGCTAGAGAGACGCGGGTCATTGGTCCGCTAGTGACTCAACTTAGCCACAAAGATCTTGACATGGGAACTGAAGCGGCAATTGCACTGGGGAAGTTTGCCTGTCCGGATAATTTTCTCTGTATGGAGCATTCGAAGAGGATAATTGAGTCCAACGCTATACCGCCTCTGATGAAACTGCTAAGAGGAAACGAACACTCGTGGCTGCACGGATTGATTCTTCTTTGCTACCTTGCATTGCACTCTGGGAATACCAACTCTTTGGAACCGACCAGGGTGTTGACAGTCCTTGAAGGGGCTGACCGCAGTGCACTCCCCCAACATCCCGAGTTGAGAGACTTGGTGTCCAAGGCGATATATCACCTCAATCTGTACCACACTGGAGGTCATTCGCAAAGGATGGCATTTGTGCCGTGAATACAAATTCTCGAAGGTAGAAGATCGAAACGGTTTTGCGGGTACGATCGTGCTGTGCGGTAGTACTAGGATCATCAGTTTGATACTTTTTGAATGGAAGGAAACAGGGATCGTCGAAAGATAGTTGATTAATAAGATAAAAGTGCAAACAGTTGCATTTCGTTTTAATCTTTTGAGCTTTGGTCGTTGAAAACCCTGTGATTTGGTCGCGCGGCGCCCAAATCACAACTCCATGTTGATTTGGTCGTTGAAAACCCTGCAACTCGCGCCCGACTCCATGTTGATCACAGCAAGAGCAAGCATGAGAGTTGTCCTAGCCAAAGTCTCTCGTGAACAGTTGAATTGTTTGGTGGTAGGATTCCAAAATTAGTGAATCAGCAGAGGTCGGACCTACTCCAGTTGTAGAGGCTCTCTTGTGCACTCATTATCGGCCTCATGGCCTGTCGTCCCTGTAACAAACTAGCATGATAATCAAAGAACAACTATACATTGTTTACGATTTGTTCACGAAAACTAAAATCAACTTGCACGGGAAAGTTCGAAACTGAGAACAGTAACACCTGGATGCCATGCGTCCACCATGGCGAGCAATTATACAAGTTTTCTTATACAAACAAAAATCTCAACTAGCTGAGTTTCCAAAACATGCCTAAGTCACAGTAAAGACATCATAAAAAATCTCCCACAAACGGCGCCAAATTTTAATGCACAAAACCGGAGGATCTTAGAACAACGTAAATCCAACCGTGAATCTGCAAGAAAGTAAAGAACACAAGATGTATCGTGGTTCACCCCAATGTTTGGGCTACGTCCACACTGATGTTGATTGTATTTCTCTCTAATTGTATGTATGGGTTACAGAGGTGAGGGGGAGTCCCCTAGAGAAAGAGAGAGTTTGGGAGAGTTTGTGAGGGCATCGCCCTCTGTTGGGTTCACCGAGTCCGATTTGTGAAGGGGGGGAGGAGTCCCCTTTTATAGAATAAGGGGCTCCTCATTTTACATAATTATGGGTTGGGTGATGAAGCCTAAATGTTGAGGCCCAATGTGTCAAAGTCTGAGGCCCAATATGTGTGGTACCAACAGTAGTCCCCCAAGTCTTCAGTCAAGAGAGTCTTTTGGCTGGAGACTTCAAATCCAATCCATGTACGGGCCGAAGTGACTAAATGTCTTGAATCAGTACTCAACCCAAGGTAATGCTCAACATAAAGCAATACTCGGCTAGAGGTATCACACGTTACGAGACTGCTTGGCTAGATGCGATGCTCGTTGCGAGGCTGCTCGGCTAGAGACTATGCTTGCGGCGAGGCGTTTGCTCAGCTGGAGGCGATGCTTGTTGCGAGGCGGCTCGGTTAGAGGCTATGCTTGTTGCGAGGCGACTCGGCTCATGGTATTCCTCATTGCAAGTATCTACCTTATGTCGACATCCACTCAGTATGAGTTGATTCTCGACATGACTCGGGTTTGCTTGTCGGGTTCGCATATTGGGTCTATGTGTCAGATCCGCGGATCAGGTCCGCAAGTCGGGTCTTTGAGTCGAGGCCATACGTAGGGTCATCGAGTTGGGGCTATCTGTAGGGTCACCGAGTTAGGTCCAAGCACATAGGTGTCCCAATAAGCGAATGTCCGAGCAAGTGGGTGTCCGGTCAGACAAGAGATTATCATGAGCACGTGGTTCATCAGTCTATAAGTTGGTAGACTTTTTTAATTAGCAACAATGTTGATCAGTGGATCTAGTTGCTCAATAATTCCTGACAATAAATGACAGTATAAGTACGACCGTATAATGAATAAATCAAATTGACAAAGTTTGTCAAGGCAAAATATTGTATTGTGTGCCTTCTGTGAATAAATGATTTATTCTGTTGTGTGATAAATGACATGTTGCATAAATCAACAATATATATTAGGTATTGCCTAAATGTGTGTGTATATATATATATATAATCATGAATAAATGATTTATTCAGTTGTTTGATAAATGACATGCTGCATAAATCAACAATATATTAGGTATTGCCTAAATGTGTGTATATATATAATCATGAATAAATAATTTATTCAGTTGTTTGATAAATCATATGTATAAATCATGATAGTAATCATGTGATATCAGAAATAATATTATTTAATCATAAATCATCATGACATAAAAATAATAAAATTATTATTTTATAATTAGCCATCATGACAGAAATAATAAGATATTAAATAAACAATGATTTTAAAGCTCTTTTTCTTTTTCTTTTTCCTTTTGGCAGATGGCAAGAAATAATAATAGAATTGTTATGAGAAAAGAATCTTTATCTCCGCTTTTGCCGTGGTATTCACAGGAGATGGGGCACCATTTATAGAATAATTGAGGCAGATAAAAGAAAAGTAAAGCTGGGCACCATTTATAGAATAATTGGGAAATAGCATAAAGAAATATAAAGTCTTATCTTCTTCGATTGGGTTTTTTCAAACAGTGGGGATGGCAGTTCGAGTCTACAGTTGCCGTACCCCAGGAGCAGGTGATTTGCAAGTGCAGGTGCGGGAGCAGGTGACATAGATTTGCAGGTGCAGGTGCAGTTGTCGTACTCTGGGTAATACCACTGCACATGATTTGCAGGTGCAGGTGCGGGAGCAGGTGACATGGATCTCACTCTGCCACCGTTGGATCCTCATTGAGGAGGAGGGGTGGTGTTTGAAGTGAACCTGCAGAGTTGATATTCCTACCCAAGTCCATCAAGCTGTGCAACTAAAGCTGGAATCTACTGCACATCCGCATGAGCCCTCTGAAGATCCTGCCTGAGTTGTTGTACTTTGGCAATCAGTTCTTGCCTTGAAACAACCAAGGTCTAGGCCTCGGCTCGAGCCTTCTGTAGCTCTGCCTTAACAGGCTCGGCTGACTTTAGGTCAGCTTCCATCTTAGCTATACTATCCACAAGGCTCCTTATCTGGTGTTCTCTCTTAGACTTGATAGCTCCTATCTGGGCATGTAATATCTGCAAATTGGGCACCTGCCAGCTCTTGCCTCAGGCTTCCGTGGCCGCGAGCCTCTGATTTTCCACCACAAGCCTCTGCATCTCCACATGTTGTGCAACCAACTTTTGCTCCATAACTTGAGGAGGAGGCAACATATCAAACGGAGGATAGGCGCCATAGGGCGGCCGTATGCTCGGGCCAAACGGGTTGGGTCCAGGAAGTAGCCGACACATGTGAGAAGGCGGGATTCGACCTTTGCTTCCCATTTTTTCCCCAATTCACCCTAACTTCCCTAACAATATACAAACTTTTTTTTTATCAATGGTTGACAGAAAACTTGGTCTTCTGTGGCGAAATTTAAAGTGCCCTTCGTGCTCTAGTGCTCTGCCCTAATGAGAGAGTAGAGAGGGATGTTTTGGTTTCTTGGGTTCTTGCAGATTCACGGTGGAGTGTGGTGAGATCTCACGGTGGTGAGACGAAAAAATGAAAGAGAACCGACATAGATTTTCGTGTCGTTTCCCATAGACAACGCCAAATGTTGATGCACAAAACCGGAAGGTCTTAGAACAACGTAAATCCGACCGTGAACCTGCAAGAAAGTAAAGAACACAAGATGTATCGTGGTTCACCCCAATGTTTGGGCTACGTCCACACTGATGTTGATTGTATCTCTCTAACTGTATGGATGGGTTACAAATGTGAGGGGAAGTCCCCCAGAGAAAGAGAGAGTTTGAGAGAGTTTGTGAGGGTATCGCCCTCTGTTGGGTTCACCGAGTCCGATTTGTGAGGGGGGGGGGAAGGAGTCCCCTTTTATAGAATAAGGGGCTCCTCCCTTTACATAATTATGGGCTGGGTGATGAGGCCCAAATGTTGAGGCCCAATGTGTCAAAGTCTGAGGCCCAATATGTGTGGTACCAACATGTTCGATACGGGCAGTGGACTAAATATACCTGAGGGCCAATTCACCTGTCGCTTGCTCCCCCGCTCCTTCTGCAAGGCGAATCCTGATCAACCTCAACACGTCCTGGAACCGTGAGATTGATATTGTAAATTCACTTCATACAACATGGTTGGACATCAAAAATCCCTTTACGGATACAAGCAAATCCTCTCATGACATTCACAGAGATCCTAAGTTCACAGTTCGGATTTCTGTACAATAGCACTTACAAGCTAATGCTAAAGTAGAACTGGTATTTCAGCTACAGTATTACTTCTACATCAATCGGGCCACACTTATAGAAGAGTGCATGCACGAACCATTGTTGATAACAAAACTGTCCATATCCAATATAAGAAAGAAACTACCATCACTCATCAGAAGAGGATGACTACGCAACCTCAAATGGTCACAGGAACCAAAGGGGTATTTACAAACCGTCAAGAAGATGAGGACGAAGCACGCCAGTTGTCGACAATACGCATTGCATGATCACGCGAAGTTGCTGAAAGCTGTTGAAGAATTACATTCTTGACATGAGCTGCGGCACTTTCCCCAGCTCGGGTAGCAAGTTCCAAGTACACTACAGCTTTCATCTTTTCTTGTTTCTGCAGATATTACCATCAAAACTTCAATCAGTCATATACTACCACATACCATAACAAATTAAATACTTATCCGGAATACTTGGAGCTAACAGAAGACTTTGGAGCAAAACCGAACGCAATAGCGTTCTATGATTCACACAGCCGATCCCACTTAGTAAGGCTTTGTTGTTGCACTTAGTGGGATAAGGCTTTGTTGTTGTTGTATGACGAAAAAGATGAAAGCTGCTAGGCTATTTGGCCATACAATCAAACCAATGGATCCCGCTAAAACAATAATTTTATGAATGCAACACATGATACTTACAGAAAAAAGAGCGACCCCATACTCATATTGAGCTTTGCTGTGACCGCAATCAGCTGCCTGCTTCATCCACTTTCTCGCTTGGCTATAACTGCGAACCAAGCCTTCCCCAAATTTGTAACACAGCGATACATTATACATGGCACGCAAATAACCGCCTTCTGCAGCTTTCAAATACCATCTAGCCTGTATGAACAAAAGGAAACTTGTCAAATGTCTGAATAAGGAAGCACGTCGGGCAGACAGCGAAGCACACAGTGCCTAATGCTATCATCATACAAAAATGGCTGCAACTTAATAGCTGGAAATTAAATTGGAACTGCATTTGGTTAGGATATGATGGCGTACCGCCTCTTGTATGTTACGATCCACCCCGCGGCCTTGGTGCAGACAAAGTGCCAGTTGGTACTGAGCTCGGGTATGGCCGTCGTAAGACGCACAATATAACCATTTTACAGCTTCCTTTGGATTTGGAGGTTCAGCTGCATTTTTCATAAGCACAATTAATGCAGCACTGATTGAAAGCAGTACAATTGCACCCAGATAGAACGTACGAGTAAATTCCAATCCCACAAAAAATCAAATTCTATCACAAATTTTCATAATTTCAATACTAAAATAGTAGATAATTAGTATAATTAATACCTTGCAAATACGAAATCCCCAAATTGCACTGCCCAGCAGGGTCGCCCAATTCCGCAGCTTTCTGATACAAAGCGACGGCCTTCTCCTTGAGGCCCCTCTCCCAGTATATGAGCCCGGCGTCCACCATAGCCATGGGGGAACCACAAGCCGCACCCATCAGAAACGCGTCGAGCGCCTTGTCCGTATTCCGACTGACTCCTCCGCGGCCGTGCTTGAACCGCTTCCCCCACCGCATGTACATCATCGCCTGCCTCAGCTGCTGCAGCGCCTCGCACCACGCCTTGCACGCCAACGACGCCGCGCTCAGGCTCGGGTGGCTGAGCGTCAGCCCGATTTTCGTCACCAGTTCTACCGGCAGCGTCGAGTAATCACGACGGTCCGTTGATGATGATCTCCTAGCGGAGGTTCGACTGCCGTGCTTCGTCCGGTGAAGATCACTGTGATTTCCGCCCTTGGCGCTCCATAGCGGGAGCGCCTTGAAGCGGGAGCCGTCCGATCGACCAGGCCACGTCGTCTGCTTCATCTCCGTTTACCAGAGGATTTGCAGACTCACAGTCACTCTCGCGGACCGACCGACATTTCTGTTCATATGATTAAATATGGGCCAATCCGTAGTGTACCCTGATGATTGGTGGGTTGATGACTATTTGGGTTTGGGCTTTTACTCATGCAGGCCCGTTGGCCCACTTATCCCCCAGCCCAATCCTTCTTTTTTCAATTAGGTTTTTTTTTTTTTTTTTTTTTGTGGAACAATTTTCTTTTTGTATCATTGGAGCCTTTGGAGGAAGGGAAACTGAACTTGGAAATTCTTCTATAATTGTGAACATCACTGGCCCAAAAAATTCTTTGATTGAACAAGTTCAAAAGAAGAATAACAATTTGGGTTTTTTTTCCCTTCCCATTATGGCTCAGTGTCTCCACTAATTCGAGAGTTTAACGACACACTTAATGTGTTCGTTCGGAATGAGAATTACCAATGCACAATCTTCCTGTTTGAATAAGCTTTAAACTTCTCGCTTACACCATTCACTTTTTTTAGACAACGTTACTAAGAAAAATTTAAGTTATAAATTACAAAATAGATCAGCCATAATTAAATATTGAACTCCTTATTCATAAAAACAAATTTATATCCAATTAATACAAGTAAAAAATATATATTACTAAATCGTAATACTGATGCTAACACCTACAATCAGCCGCTTTAATTTCCTTTAGTAGAAGAGTAGGGTTAAAATATATGTCTCAAATATTACACGTGAGCTCCAACATAGTAACATTTATTGACTCATAATATTCAAACTAGGACCAAAGACTACATGGGGGAGTAGAGTCAAACTTGGCGGTGGAGGCACTGCCACGATCATTGCTTGCTTCGTATGGTGGTGCATGGTGGTGGCTCCCAAAACCCCACTACCAAGTCGTTGCTAACTTTTTGAAGCATGAAATTCCAACCTGTAAAATCCCCTCCACTGTCAGCAAAATGGACCCCCACATCCACTTGCCGCCCAATCACTGATCAGTTCTCTTTCTAAGTTTCTATATATAACGTAAAGGATGGATAATGCTACGGGGATCTTGTAATTAAATCCTATATATAATTATTGTAAATTATATAGGGTAATATTAAAAAGATTTTCTTAAAAGTGAGATTTTTTATAGATTTTACGTTGAAATATAAGGTGATTGGAAGTTCATGTAGAATCTTACTTTGACAGAGTCCCTTTAGCATTTCTCAATTATATAATATGATTGTTACTGATTGAATTATTTAAATATTAATTAACATGCTTATTTTTTTTTATTACAAGTATGATTTGAAATTTTAATTTATATAGCTTTACTCTGTATGTAAATGTTAAAATGTCGAATGTTAATCAAACTTCAGTCGTCACAAAACTAGTTGTAAATTTCGAGGAAAAAGATTGCTTGCACCATACACATGTTGCCTCCACAAGAAAATAAAACAAGATTTCGATCTTTCCAGTTCAGTGTTTATGGAGTGAAGGCCACCAGGACATACAGCAGCATATATAGAGAAGAATTTACATGAAATTGCAGAACTGTTGAAACATTAATGCATTGGTACTTTAATTACGAGATATTTTTTCCTGTTCTCATTTCATCACGTGTCAATTGTTATTAGGTGTACAATGTACTATTTGATGTGCCAACATTTGTTGAATAGTAATGTCATTACTACTAAATCTTGATTAATTATCTGAGAAAATTTCTCTTTAGTTCCAGTATTCAATCGTCATTCTATAAGTAAATTAAAACACATGACAGATAGCTTGATATAAGTTTAAGATAGCGTCACTTTGGTATTCGGATTGCATGTTAGTTTCACTGCTCGTCTACGAAACTTTTAATTGTTAAATAATTTGTCAATAAGTCAAAACTTGGTGAGGACGACGGGTGAAACTTTGATATGCAACTGGAGTGGTTAGTTGACTTGGATTTTGTATTCCTTGAAATCGTGATTAGTTGAGTGTATTAACAATTCTTAATCACTTTGTGGGTTAAGTAGTGGCACAAAGACTACATCCAAATCCGTATTTGGTGGTGATATGACATATTCTAGCATAATCACGGTTTAAAAATTCTTTCTTCCCTGGTCGTTTTCTAATAATGTGGTTTAGCAAAATAATATGCAATGTAATCCAATATGAAATATGAACCCTAGCAAATTAGTAATAGCATGCCACGGGATCCAATATCCTAGTGAATAAGTTGTTAAGTTTTTACACATGCTTTCCGAGTTCGAAACTCCCTATTTTCATAAACTATTGTAATAGTTTTGAATTCTCTTCACATTTCTAATAATAGTAAAATTAAAAAATAAAAATAGCCATAGCATGCCAAAAATCCTTTCTAAATACAAGAGATTTTTCAATGTGCTTAGAACACAAGTGGTACACCTAAGTGCGGATGGAAGTAAGGACCAAGGTTGTCTCAAGACCACCTGAGTCTGAAAAATACACATGTGAAGGTCTTTTGAGGACCCTCTGTTTGGTACAATCCCTTTTGTACTTACTAAATATTTGATGTAATGTATATCTCAACATGTTGCGTTGATAGCACTCGACAAGTTTTCTATATATCACTCATTAGATTGCTTCAGCGTATGCCATATTTGTCGACATATGCATAACAAGCCCACCAAGTAAATAAAATGATTTTTTTTTTTTGCACGCTTTGTGCTTTGTTTCTATCTAAGAAACGTGTATTTAACACTGGGACCCTCAAGGTTCAAAATATGGATCCGCTACTGGATACATCACATGTTATTATACAAATGATGAAAAATCTTATTTTTCAAGTGTCCCACCACTTATATAATAACACGTGATGTAACAACTCGTGTTCTAAGCACATAAAAATTTTATCGCAAAATACCATTTGCTTTCTCTGCCAAACGTTGTACGACAGATGCTCTGATCCCAACAACTGTGTTTACTGCAACACAAGAAATCTTGCGTTATTAGGTCGACTAACAGAACCATAAAAGCTCCCCTTCACTTATTGTTCTAACATACATTTATAGATTCTCTACGCAAGACTTATTGAAAGACTTATCAAGACGAGAACAAGTTCTATGAAATGGGTATATTATTATTGTGGTGTCTTGATTGGATAATGTAATGTTATGAAAAGAAAAAGTTATACGTTACATTATATTATTGAACAAAGAGGCTATGTTGATGGTGAATCCATGTTATGTAAGTCTTCTTTTGAAGACAAGATGTTAAAAGAAAAACTTAGTGCTACTAAGTTTTTGTAAACATTGATAGAGTATTTTTTTGTTTATTGATCGTTTGAGTATGTAAAGTATCGAATGGTCATTTAGAGCTTCGGTACTTGAAACTTAAAATTAAAGTGAGTAACAAGTAAGAACTAGAAACTTAGGATTCTCTTATCTCCTATTCCCCTCTCTTCCTCTCACGCTTTCATTTTTGTCTTTCTCTCTCTATCAAAAAATCAATACAAGATGTAAACATGTCTTAATCGTAACAGTTTAAATAGGAGGGGAGAGAGAATCATTCTCCTTAAACTCCAAGCTTTAAATGATTATACACCTGGCAACAATTTACATATTAATAAACCATTTCAAACATAAAGAAAAGGTAGTGATATCCACACATTTTTTTACCTCTCATACACCTCTGTTAATTTTTTGTCCATTGATATTCTTCAATTTATTATATCCAACAACCATAAATTGAGAGGGGTGTGAGAGGTCAAAAATGGGTATGTGGATAGCACTACAAAGAAAAATTGAACAAAAGTAAATTTTCTCAACACATCGTGCCTTTAAAAATGTAGGGTAATGCTATTCACACACCCCTCTTTACCTCTCATAAACTCTTGTTAATTTTTGTCCATTGATATTCTTTAATTCATTCGATTTAATGGTTAAAAATTTAGAGAGGTGTGTGAGAGCTAAATATGGCTGTGTAGATAGCACCAGCCAAAAACAATTGAACAAAAGTAAATCTTCTCAACACGTCATGCCTTTAAAAATTAGGGAACTTTAAAGCTCCCGGTGCTGTTCACTGTAACGAAAAATCATATTTTTCCACTAAAAAGTCAATCCTGGTACTATTCACTTTACCCTTTATTTTATCCTTATCATTAAAATTCAAAGTTTTCAAGCAATTTTTATTAGTTTTATCTAAAAATTATTGTTCAAAGTCAGATGACTTATAGGGTAGCACTATTCACGCACCCTTTTTAATTTCTATTCGTTGATCTTCTCTAATTTATCCGATCCGATGATCAAAAAATTAAAAAAATAATGTGAGAAGTAAAAATAAGTGTGCTGATAGCACTACCTTTGTAAATAATATACAAACCCTGCCATCAGCATAAAAACAATGGGGGTTTCAAGACCTTTCCATGAGCATTCCATATTCTATTGCAAAATGGAAACTTTAATCAAATTAAACTACAATTTGCAGAGATAAGTGGGATCCTCAATTATTGGTGTGCAAAAACTTAAAAGCTTGAAAGTGCAAAATAAGGGCCATTCAAACTCACATAGGATTCTAATCCTTCCCTCCCACCCCACATGTGATCTGTCCTTTTCAATTAGGGCATGACGTGAGCTATGACTCTATGACTATGTATCAATCTATCACAATTCAAAATAGCTGAATATGAGTCCGAGGTGGGTGAGTGGGGGGTCATCGCTCATGGCGTGTAGGACTCTATCACCAGACTCTTAAATCTTAACAGGACGATGATGGCAGAACTGCAAAGCTTTCTCAGCCACCAGGGTGCATGGTTCAAGTGTCACATCCAGACCCGGAGTCCACCACATCTCGGGCCCGCTCCATCACCGTAACACGATATTGTCCGTTTTGGACCACACCCTCGCGGTTTTGTTTCTGGGAACTCAGACAAGAACTTCTCAGTGGATCACCCATCATGGGAGTGCTCTCATGCGCTACTCGCTTAACTTCGAGTTCCGATGAACTCTGAAACAAGTGAGCTCCCAAAAAGCCTTGTATTAGGTAAGGATGAGAATATATATATATAAGGATCACTCCCCTAAACGACGTGGATCTTACATCAAGGGTTCTGTGGAGCTTCCTCAACCGGTCAAGACGCTAAGATGACGATGCTACGTACCAATTATATAATGCCATGCAACAAAGTTAAAACAATATGGGAATGCATGATAATTTTAGAACGTCAGCAGAAGATAAACGAGTTAAGATGATGACCAATTTATGAGTAAAAACACATAATAATTCGTGATAAGTTTAAGACGCTGTCATCTCATCTTTGCATCGCGTCTACTAATTCTCAATGCTACGGTCCTATGGAGGAACAGTCTCACCCTATCTTGTAACCCATTGAAAGGGATTTCTTACCCTATATACTCACAGTTTGACAACTTTTTTGGATGCTTACCAAGATTTGACTTGGATTTTGTCACTCTCCATGCCTACGCACGATCGTGAACAAGAACTCTTGAAGAAAAGCGATCACAATTGGACAATGAACTAGAAAAAATCATTTCCACGTGAGTTAGGTCGGTTGATAAGCCCTGCGTCCTTCCTTTTGAACTGAGTTTGATTCGGAGGTAAATTCTCTGCCCTCCCACTTCCTGTGTTCTTTTGTTTGTGTGGTCACGATTAAGCCACGTCAACATTTTATATTACTATTTCATTTTATCTTATTAGCTTTATAAAAAATACATATATAAAATATTTACGTGATTTAACTGTGATCACATAAAACAGGTCATAGAAAATGAGAGGGTAGAGAATCTGCCTACGTTTGATTCGGACAGATTAGAGTAATTTAAAACCTCGCCATGTTCAAAAAACCAAAAACCAGAAAAGGAGCAAGAGGCAAGAAATTTCAGCAATCTCACTGAACAGTGAGCAGAAACAGAGCAAAAATTCATGAAGCAATTAAGCTAAGATTTGGAATTTTATTTATTTATAATAATTACCATTTACATAATCATCTCCTAGCTACCTTCCCAATACGAAGATCCTAAAGATCATCATTTCAGACTTAAAAAAAAACGCAACATAAACTAAAAAAAAAGCAAAGAAATTGGAGCCAAAAGTGCATCTAAAAACCGAAACTTTCAAAAATCAATTGGCCCTCTCAACATGGCGTCGTATAAACACGGTTTCTAAATCTGGAGGAGTGAAGAACTCCCTAACACCATTAAATTTGCACTTCGAAGCAGCCCCCGCTTTTCGTTTTCTGGGAGCCGGCGGACACGTCAGACTCGCCGGAATCCTGGACTCTTCCGCCGTGGGAGTCGTCGAGCACTCTTCCCCGTCATCTTGCTCTACTGGGTTTGTATACAACGGCTTTAACGGCGCACGTAGTGGGATTCCGGCGACGACCCATGTTTTTTTAGGGTCGGAATCGAAACCCATGTGATCCAGCGGCTGAGATTTCCCGGAAAATCCCATTTCTCTCTGGGAAATTGCAGCGGAATCGGTGAGATAAATATAGCAGGGAATAAAGGGTGGAATAAAAAAAAGATGGGTTCTTTTTCCTTCCCCTTTTTGCGATGAAAACAGAGGAGGCAGGGAATAAATGGAAACTAGTGGGAAAGTGAGAGGGAAAAGATGAAAGGGATGAGAGGGAAAGAGATGGAAAGGTCGTTTGGATTTGGGTGGTCTGTTATCAGTGACAGGGAAAGGGGGGGAGGGAAGAGGGAGAGGGAAAGATTGCGCTTTAAATGTGGGAAGAGTTTTAAGAGTTAATGCTCCGTTTATACCAATCAGTCGGAGAGACTTCAGAGATGGGAGTCACAGAAACAGGGAGAGAGAGAGAAAGAGAACCCGAGGAAACTCTCGTGGCATAACTTAAGCAAAGTAAGAGATAAAATAAAGAGAGAGAGAGAGAGGGAAATAAATAATAGGAAAACTAATGAAAAGAGCTTGAAAACTTTGAGTTTTAATGATAAGGACAAAATAAAGGGTAAAATGAATAGTATCAGGATTGACTTTTTAGTGTAAAAATATGATTTTTCGTTGAAATGAACAATACCAGGAGCTTTTCGTTAAAGTCCCCATAAATAATAGTATAGGGTTGGGAGGGGTGCCCGGGGAAATAGCTGACCCGGTCCGCGGACGGACAAATGTTTCGGGGATGGTGTCAAATTGCTGAGAGTAACGTATATAAAAATTTATACATAAGATGATATTGTTGAATCGTGACGTCGTAGTGATGATAAATTTGATTTATATAAATTATTTTTGATACCGCTATGCGGTGTTACTTAAGAAGTTGATGTTGTACAGAAAATTAGTTGGTGTAATAGGAAAGGTAACTTAATTCATTTTAAGTTTTTACAAAAGTTTGTTTACAATTGACTTTTGGAATTGCTACATTTGTCTTCTAGAAACTCAAAGTTAGTCGACAAGTACAACAAATTTAAAAGTACTATTGGTTTATTGAAGCACTTTTTCAAGTGTTTGTATTAAATTACTTATAGTAAAAATGCTTATTAATCTAGATAAACAATCTCAAATTGTCTCTTAATTTGTCAATTTGAGACATTCTTTCATTCCTTTACTAATTTACATATTATCACTATAGTGGGATTGATACTTCGTGGACCTATGATAATTTTCATAAATAAACCCACATTCTATGACATGGGTGAATCAAGAATATTATGTACCTGTATAACAATTATACTATAAAAAATGTTCGGAAATGAACACAAACTCTTTTAGCCTCTTACACATTCTTATTTAATCTTGGTCGTTAATTTTGCTTAACTTAATAAATCTAATGGTTAGAAATCAAGATGAATGTGTGTGAAACTAAAAAGAGTGAAAATCACCCTCCAAAAGTTTTTTAGAGTGGTGAACCGCAACTCACATGTAACCTGGCAAACCGATCATTTGTTGTTTTCATGTCATACTCGTTATCTTAACGAGTCGTGTCGTGTTAAATCAGTTATCTTGACGGGTGACTCAATAACGAACCAATTCGTTAACGGGTCAAGTTGTTTCGTGTCGGATTACCATGTCATGTAAGAAATTGACATCCTAATGTCTAGATTTGGCAAACGATATCTTATTCATTTTTAACAAATGACCCGATAACGTCCTAATACATTAACTAGTTCTTAACGTGTTACCCAATAACGCCTCGACTCGTTAAACGGTTGATCTGAAACCCATTATTTTTGTGTCGAATTATCGAAACCTACTTACATGGGTGGGGGTCCACGGCAGGATTGCAGCCGAGAGCACCGTGGAACGGGGCCGGGGGATAATGTGCTCCAGAAGGGAGGGAGGGAGGGAGGAGGGAGATTGACTTGGATTTTGGCGCCAAGATTTGGGGCCTGGGGATCGGCAACAGTACTCAAATATTCCCCTCTCTTTACAGATGCCCGCCCTTTTTCCCATTTCTTTTTTTATCTTTGGTTGCGTCACTTTGCGTGCCCTTTTCCCTTTCCTTTTTTCTTCTTTAATTCCTGTGTCATATCTTTTATTTTCTCATATTTCTTTGATTGGGATCAAAGCAATACTATTATCATATCAAATTAAGCATTGTATAAAGAAAAACAAACAAATTAAACTACAATCGTCTTGATGTACTCGCAAATAAAATGAAACGTCAGAGCGATATTGGTTCTCAAATTTAGTGTCTTGAGTAACAAATCGTGTTTTTTTTTCTCTTGTTTGATAAAGTGCAAGAACGAACAATAATGTGGAGTTACACGAGGCATTTATATCCTATTAAAGGGTAAACACATCGTACTTTTGATCTACCATTCGATTCCCATCCATTATACTTACCCATGCAGAGCATTTTTTTTGTTAGAGGTGGGCACCAAATCGATCAAGCCGACCGATCCAAACTATATTAGTTGGTTTTGACCAAGGAAAAAAGTCAAACAATTTAAAAAATTGAACCGAACTGATCTACTTTTGGTTTGGTTCGGTTTTGATACTTTTGAAACCAAATTGAATCAAATTGATTAATAATACTTTGGTTTGGTTCGGTTTCAATGGTGGTATTGGTCAAAATCTAACCAAACCAAACCTTTGAATACTAGTTAATTCAGTTATATTTTTAATGTCAAACTAGATTAACCGATATGCGCTCACATTGGATTTTTATGATAATGAAAAGAAGTTTGAGCATCTAAGTGATTGTTTATAGGAAAAAGAAGAAAAGCAAAAAGAGGAGAAGAAACAAGTGCTTTGACATCCAAAATCAACCTTTTCCATGTTCCAAATTCGATGCTCTTTAGACTTGTTCATTAGGGTAGTAGGGACAGATCAAGTTCTGCGTAACCAGATCATGGAGATGTCAGAGCCTTCCCATTCCTCCATGCTTTTAACAGTCTGGCCACATTCCCGATTGATTTCTTCACACAAACACAAATCACCACTCACTCCCACACAAGAAAAGTGTAAAGCCATGTTTCTCAAAGTGGTATTACAACTTGGCAAGGCTTTCTCTCAAAATAGTGAGTCTTATATGTTATCGAAGATATATCGCATCATGCGACAAAATAATGCTTTGTTGCTTACATAATAAGTGAGATACAGTTATGCTAATAAGTGAAATAGGGTAATACGCTGATTAAACCTAGAAACAACGTGCATTGTGCCAAATTCCTATTAAGTATGGAAAGAAAACATACGAAGGTTTCGTTTGGAATACCTATGAAGAGAACTTATCTATTCCAGTCCTCGGATATTGTCGGATATCATCACCTTATAACTTATCCATTCAACTTCCCCCAAAATGAAAACCCCTTCACCTTCGCTTTCATTTCTTACTTCAATATTTCTAGAATCCTATGATTCAATCTAGTCCTATCCAATCCAATCTCAGGTACCAAATAAGTCCTTCCTAAAAGAGCAACTTGCATCAAACGGATTCACCCAACATGACATCCCGCGCAATAATCAAATATCATGTGAAGAAAAACTTACACATAACATAATGTTATTGAATTGAGACGTTACCGTAGTGGCAATCCATGTAAAGTTCTCTTTCCAAAGCTAAAAGAAAAGGGTAGGACAAAGTTAATGGACCAGAATGAGCAGTATAGTAAGGCTTTAATGAAGTCTCCCATCACTATTGGTCCCCATCTAGCTTAAAGTTGGAATTTAGTGCTCTGCAATTTTAAATCAGAGGCTGGAAAGCAGAATTATAAATACATACAATATTTAATACGTAAGAGGTGAAAGTAATTTTGGACAGAAGGAGGAAGTTTACAGTTTATACAGCCTAATGTGAAAAGTAGACAGGTTTGCAATACTAGCTTTGCATAAGCTGGAGGTGATAAGAAACCTTATGATTTTCCGGATCTTTACATCCTCGAATAGCCTCTCCGATCTTCGTATTGATCCATGAACTCATCGTTGAACTTCTTGAAGCTATCCATGATGGCCGGCATGTCTTCCTCAGCCGGTAAGATGGTTGTCCTCAAGTGGAAAACCCTACATGGAGAAGTAAAAATGAAACAATCAGAAACTGATGTTTGATAGTGCAGCTAGTGCAAACAGAATTTACGGTGTCCCTCTAATACTTCTGTGCAACTTATTACAGTAGACTCAGTAATGCGCATCCTAAGATTTGTGTCGCACGCTAGAACTGAAGATTGCTAAAAGTTATTACCCTTCTTTCTGTCCGAACCCTGATCCAGGGACGGTGGAAATGCCAGTGGCTTCCAAAAGCTTGAGACAGTAGAAAACGTCGGGAACTTTTCCAGCCCGTTTAGCAGCCTCTATCGCTCTTGGTGGCAAGCGTATTTGTGGGAATGAATACATTGCACCTAAAACCAATTTTCTTAACCGTTAACATAAACAGCCATTATTTCTATGAGGCAAACTTGAACGAGTTGTAAGGACCTGTAATACTTATTTAAAGCAACTTTTTACCTTCTGTGAAATTGCAAACGACATTTCTGCAGCTGTTAAATCCATCGGTCATAATATGTGCTCTTCTCCTCAAAGATTCAAGGACCCCCTTGCTGCAAATCAATAATTCAAATCCATCATTATTTGTCGCTTCAGGAAGGCATCTCTTGATACCACTCATTACCAACGTTCCAAATCTCATATCATATTGTGAATTTATTATTGTTAATTTCAGATAAACAAGAAATACCTATAGTTACCATTTTTGAAGGTTTTCATGTACATCAAACCGTTTACATGAAAAGATGGTAAAAGCAGTGTCAAAGTTGGACCTATCTAAGCAGCAACTTTGATGAACCATGGAAAAGCAGAACGGCTTTTGCCATCCAGTTTCCGTTTAATAATAGGAACAGAAACATTCACGTATACTTTTAGAGGGCATACCTTTCCCTAATAAACTGCTCATATGAAATGTCTCCAGGTTTCGGAGGGTTGACCATCAGCCCCATCTGCAAATAGACCAAGTAATTTCCTAATTTAGATAAAACAGTTTCGGACAGAAAGATGAGTTCTATATAGAATAGCACATCAATATATTTAGTTTTCACTCACAAATATTTGTGCAGGAACATTTGGACTGAGTGCTATTGATACAACCTTATATATCTCATCAACTGTCTGCAACATGATATCACGAAAACAAACACATCAATGAGCGTTGGAGCTTATATACTGAATTTAAGAATGCTTGAATTTATTCCATTCTACATTCTACATGAAGATGGCCTGATTAATTCAACATGCAAGCATCAAACACCAATTTATCAAGGTATGAAAAAAAAGCTTAACTTGTTCCAGTATTAGCTGACATGTAACATGAAAGTTAGGAGGCTTCTAGCTGATCAAATCTTAAACTTGTTTATAATCCCCTTCCTTTCATAAATTTTATAGCATTCTTGTATTTCTGTTAAATCTAAATCCTACATGCTTCTGGAGACATACTCTGCATATCCTCTTTTTGCAATAAAAATGTCAAGTGTGATGAAAACTCGAGTTATGCGATGCCAAAAGACAAAAGAATGGAGGCACAAACCTTTGGAGGGATGTTTGTCATCTCAAAGTATCCACCCCGCTGTCCACATTCACCCCAATATCCTTTGGAGACGGTGTGGAAAGAGACAAGCTGGACTTCCTTGCTTACAGGTAGCCCCATACCCATCAACACCTACAAGTATTATCAGAATTAAAGAATTACTTATCGACTGGAGCTGAAACTGCAAGGAAAGGCACATGCAGTTAACTCTGATAGCTAAAAGTATTTACCTTTCTAGCACTAATAAAGGGGCGCTCGTCCTGGTATATATTCTGCTGATAAACTTCGTCCCCAAGCAAGACTAGGCTTTCGCGGTAACAGAAGTTCAATATTTCTCTCAAATTAGCTTCACTAAGACACTGACCAGTGGGATTTCCAGGATTTATAATCACCATCGCTCTTACCTGATTGTATTGCACTAAATATTTAGTTGGTAATAAAAAAGCATGACAGAAAGCCAACACTGATTGCAACCACAAGAAGAAATTGACATTTAACACTATATTCAAAAGGAGTAGATATCAATCCAGGAGGCAAAGGGAGAACATTAGAGAGGAAATTTCTCCAAAGGCATGCGGAAACAACGCTATACTTTGTGAAATCCTTATATTGAAAATTAATCAGCCAACATATTAAAGTGTCTGCCAAATGTCAAATCGATTGCGGGCTGCTCCTATTCATCCATTCATCTAGTTCTCTCTTAGTTTGAAAACACTTATCCTGCAATCTTCCATAAACGAGCCAGAGAAAAAGATACTAACAGTGATTCCATTCGCGCGAGCCTGTGCAACTGACTGGCGAAGATTATTAACATCAAGACCCCAATTTGCTGTTTCCTCTAGGTAATATGGAACAAGAGAACCGCCAAACAGAGATATTGTAGCCGAATAGAGTGGGTACTGTGGGACTGGAACCAGAATCTGCCAGCATCCAAAATAGGATTATGTTTGGAGAGTATTGAGGTGTCCAAGAAGAAAGCCCGAAAAAGGAGAACATTTGTATAATCTGTTATCTATTGTCATTTAGGAAGATACATTACCCCATCCCCTTCACCACGGATAATAGCATTCAAGATCTGCATCACACCTTTGCTGGCACCATCGGTGAGATATATGAGCTCTGGGTCACTGTCATTGGGGCACACCAAAAAATTTACAAACACCTTAAATCACAACTTCAGAACCAAATTAACAACTTTATTGCCTCTGGGAAGAAAAAGTGAAGTAAAAGGATTGCTATCTAGCAACCATCACCTAGGATATCCATCACGTTTCTCAATGAACTCTGCCACTTCCTTCCTAACGCCTGGAATACCTCGAGAATCACTATAAGCACCTACACATACAACATGAAGGAAAATTGTTCATTTCAAGTTGATAAAAGGAGCTCTTAAACTTTAGTGGCCCCAGAAACAACTTCTCAGCTATGTTTATTGCAGATAATGGGGATCAAGCAATTTCATGTTTATAATAACCGGCAATAGCAAGTTAGAAGGCAGGAAGAAATTGTTGGAGATATAGCATAATAATTACACCAACTATTGACAAGATAAGATGTTTATCTAGCTTTTAAATACAAAATAAAAGTTCCAATTAACATGATTCAGTCACATACTGAGAAAATTTGATCATCACACCATGAACATGACATCAATTGGTGATCACTAGGGCAGATCATTGTGGAGAAACGAAAGGAAGATCTTAAAACATATGCTAAATTTTGAAATAAATTGAACACGGCTTTCAAAAAGTTAAGATTGGCAGCACCAGTTGAACTATTTAACAGTTGTGCGAGTGTGTGTAATGTAATAAGGTTTTGGGAGTTTAATACACAAAAAATAATTCTTTAGTGCATTGGATATAGTCAAGTTCTTTTATCATGATAACATCACACGAAAGGCAGGTAAGGGAAAGCTGATACCTAGACCACCCGAAGTAATTGAAAGATAATGTTTAGCTCTTGAAATTGCATCAGCAGGAAAGAGCAGCCCTACATTAGGGTCATCTAACAGAAATGGAGCTTGGCATAAAGCAACCACCTGCAGCAAAAGATTACTTGGTCAGAGCAAGTTCTACGGACAATTTAAGTTAGTAACTCAAACAATTCAAACTAAAAAAGTGAGTATTAGCTTAGCAACGAAAAGAACTATATGAGGACCTGGCGAGGGAAAGTCAGTGGCTTCTGTCCTAGAGCATGAGGATTCCCAACATTTGTGAAAATAATCTGCAGACAAGAAACCGAAATAATTGATAGAATTGTCATTGGGACTACTAATCCACATAAACTCTGTTCTTTGCCATATATATGTTAAGTTGATTGCAGTTAAGAAGACATGCAAGCCAATTTTACAATAGTGAAAGCCAAGAAAAACTGCATTGCCAAACAAAACTGCATTGCCAAACAAAACAAAACAAAAAAAGTGGCATCTGTACCTTCTTTCCTTCCTTCTGAAGCTCAGAAGCTCGAAGATACAGCTCGCCTCTAACAGCATACTGAACCTTCTTCACTTTCTCATTCAGTGACTCATAGTCCAATGCCTTAAGGGGCATGATGATAGTTTTACGTTCTTAAAAGTTTTACTCCAATGAAATGAGAAGGCAAAGCAGCCAATTTATGTACTCACTCCCTAACCTGCAGATTTTCAGAGTAAGTTATTATAGTAACAAGAACTAAAACAAAAACGATCATATGGAAAAATAAAAGGGTTCTTCACAAATAATCCCTTGAAAAGTCAAAACTCCATTCCATAGTCAATAACACTATTTTAAAGAAGAACGAACCCTGGACCGCACCGTTATTGCACCAGATTGTTATTGCACAACAGATGAGGGTTTTTTTTCCTATCAGTTCTCAGGAAGACTACACTCATTGAGTGAAACATAGCACGAAAGGCGAAAACAAATATATATGTTGTGAAGATGGCAGCTTGAATACCTACCCAGTCACCAGCCAACTTAAATCGCAGAATTCATTATTTATTCAACTAAATTCTGTATGGCCTGCAGTTTTTTCAGTGTCACCATGTAAGGTGACTATGACAGGGCAACTAAACCAAAAATTAAAATTTCACATTAATAATAAACTAATTCACTGAATGGACTAATCATCCTGATTAACAAACTAAAATTAAGAGAAAGCAAAACCACACGAGCATTAATAAGAGCAACCGCAACCACAACTATCGAACCGAAAGCCTAAACAATTATATCACAACAGATGAATCCTATAAAACTTGGAAAAGATGTAATATTTTGTTCAGAATCACCAAATAAAACACCCCAAATGCGGAAAACCAAAAAAGAAACGACTGGAGTTGGCAAATGGTAAAATTACAGATGAACCAATGAGGCACCGATTACATATCTTGACCAAAGACCAAAACTTTAAGTTAAACACCAACCAAAAAGTAAACCCATTCAGCAGAAACACAGACATAAATTAATAACCGAATTCACCAAAAAGCTCAAGAACAAAAAATAGAAAATAAAAACGAGAGAGAGAGAGAGAGGAAAATTCAGAAAGGTACCTGTGAACTTCTGGGTTAGCGGCGAAGTCTGTGGAAGTTGAGGGGAAAACCCAGGTGGGTAGTGCTCTTCTGGCAGGGGAGATGGGTGCACAAGTTCACAAGTGTGCTCTGACGTATAAAAAATGAAGGGTTTATTATTATTGTATGGGGGAAAGGATCAGAGAGAGAAAGGTACGAACATTATTATGTGGTACATGAAGTGAATGCAATGGCAGCAGCAGAGCCACTGAAAATATTTAAACGGATTATTGGTATAATTCGCCAAGGGAGAGGATAAATCTCTTGCGAGAAATGTGGTGCAGCTTTAACACTCTCTCGGTCCTCCTTCGGCAGATAACGAGAGCCTTTTGGCCTTCGTCTTCCGTTTTCACACTTTGTAATTGTGGTGCCATTGTCGCTTTCACCACCAGACTTATTCACCCAGGATAATGGAGTGGTTGATATTTTCCATCTCTCTCTCACTTCGGCAATTTTTTTTTTCTATTTATAATCAACTAGTAAACTCCGCCGTGTAAGTTTATCTTACATTGCCGGTCCCAAGCCCGGATAAAGGAGGAGGGGGAGGGCGTCAGGTAGTCGACAGCCGGCACTCCATGATCACGTCGAATCCTTATGAAAATGAATCCAGAACGAAATCGCGCTAAAGCTAGGGCGTCACCCGTAAGTGGCGCGCTGTGTGGCCTGAGCACAGTGATAAGTGAGCAAGGGTCGCTGTATCTCCATCGGCACCCGGATGCAGTGTTAAATGAGCAAGGGGGCTATAGAAACTTCTTTTCGAACGACTCCACTCAAAGTTGTTTGGGAGCATATGCTCCTATCAACTTTACACGGGACACACAAAAGAAGTACTTTGATCCTATTAGACGGGGAAGGGTGAAGAAGCTAGGACATAAGGGTAGAGTTCAAGAGAGCAAATTGCGTTTAGGAAGGTGGAATATAGGAACCTTGACGGGAAAATCTATGGAAGTAGTAGAAGTTATGGTGAGGAGAAGGATAAATATTATGTGCCTACAAGAAAATAAGTGGGTTGGTCGTAAGGCAAAGGATCTAGAAAACTCAGGGTTTAAACTATGGTATTCGGGCACAAATAGAACGAGAAACGGTGTTGGCATCATCGTGGACAAGACATTGACACAAGATGTTGTAGATGTCAAGAGGGTAGGAGATAGAATCATGGCAATCAAGATTGTAATAGGACAAGAACTTATCAATGTGATTAGTGCGTACGCACCTCAAGTAGGGTTGGATACGAGTTCGAAGGAGAAATTTTGGGAAGACCTTGGAGACTTGGTGCAAGGAATTGCTCAGACGGAGAAGTTATTTATAGGAGGAGATTTAAATGGACACGTGGGCAGGGAGACAGGCAACTATGGAGGTTTTCATGGTGGCCATGGTTTTGGGGAGAGAAACGAGGATGGGGAAGCTATCTTGGATTTTGCAATGGCATATGATCTCTTCTTAGCCAACACCTTCTTTAAGAAGAGAGAAGAACATGTGATCACCTACAAGAGTGGGTCGTCAAAAACACAAATAGATTTTCTTCTAATGAGGAAAGGTGATCGTATAACTTGTAAGGATTGCAAAGTTATACCAGGAGAGAGCGTGGCTAATCAACATCGCTTGTTGGTGATGGATGTACATATCAAAAGAGTGAGAAAAAAGAACAAGACTTGGAAGTGCCCAAGGACTAGATGGTGGAATCTAAAAGAAGAAAAACAAGCCATTTTCAAAGAGAAAGTAATCACCCAGTGTGTGTGGGATAGAGAGGGGGAAGCTAACCAAATGTGGGATTCCATGGCTAGTTGTATCCGAAAAGTAGCAAAAGAGGTATTAGGAGAGTCCAAGGGCTTTGCCCCACACCAAAAGGAATCTTGGTGGTGGAATGAGGAGGTACAAGCAAAGGTGAAGGCTAAGAAGGAATGTTGTAAAGCCTTATACAAGGATAGGACCGATGAAAATGGTGAAAGGTATAGAAAAGCGAAGCAAGAGGCGAAGAAAGCTGTGAGAGAAGCTAAGTTAGCGGCTTATGACGATATGTATAAGCGACTAGATACCAAAGAAGGAGAGTTAGATATCTATAAACTAGCTAGAGCAAGGGAAAAGAAGACAAGGGACCTAAACCAAGTGAGGTGCATCAAGGATGAGGATGGAAAGGTTCTTGCTACAGAGAACGCGGTTAAAGACAGATGGAAAGGTTATTTTCATAATCTTTTCAATGAAGGACATGAAAGGAGTGCTTCTTTAGGGGAGTTGAGTAACTCAGAAGAGTGTAGAAACTACTCTTTTTATCGTAGAATCCGGAAGGAAGAAGTGGGTGTAGCTTTGAAGAAGATGAAGCATAGAAAAGCAGTAGGCCCAGACGATATACCAATCGAAGTGTGGAAAGTTTTGGGAGAGACAGGTATAACATGGCTCACTGACCTTTTCAATAGGATTTTGAAAACGAAGAAGATGCCGAATGAGTGGCGAATGAGCACTTTAGTGCCTATCTACAAGAATAAAGGCGATGTACAAAATTGCATGAACTATAGGGGTATTAAGCTAATGAGTCATACAATGAAGCTCTGGGAGAGAGTCATTGAGCATAGATTGAGGCAAGAGACACGGGTTTCGGACAACCAATTCGGGTTCATGCCAGGGCGCTCAACCATGGAGGCAATCTATCTCTTACGAAGATTGATGGAAAGATATAGAGATGGGAAAAAGGATTTACACATGGTCTTTATAGATTTGGAAAAAGCGTATGATAGGGTCCCAAGAGACATTCTTTGGAGGATTTTAGAGAAGAAAGGAGTACGAGTAGCATATATTCAAGCTATACAGGATATGTATGAAGGAGCAAAGACTGCCGTAAGAACTCATGAAGGACAAACCGAAAGCTTTCCCATAACTGTAGGATTACATCAAGGCTCATCCTTAAGTCCTTACCTTTTTGCGTTGGTAATGGATGAGTTAACAGGACATATTCAAGATAATATTCCTTGGTGTATGCTTTTCGCAGACGACATAGTGTTGATAGATGAAACTCAGGAAGGGGTAAATGCAAAGCTTAACCTTTGGAGAGAAGTGTTGGAATCTAAAGGTCTTCGCCTAAGCCGATCAAAGACAGAATATATGGAGTGCAAGTTCAGTGCAAATGGAGGCCAAAACGAGTTAGGGGTGAGGATCGGAGATCAAGAAATACCAAAGAGCGACCGTTTTCGCTACCTAGGATCTATCTTGCAAAAGAATGGAGAATTAGATGGAGATCTCAACCATAGAATACAAGCTGGATGGATGAAGTGGAAGAGTGCATCCGGCATGTTGTGTGACCGCCGTATGCCACTGAAGCTCAAGGGAAAATTTTATAGGACGGCAATAAGGCCGGCGATGCTGTATGGCACAGAATGTTGGGCGGTGAAGCATCAACACGTACACAAAATGGGTGTAGCGGAGATGAGGATGCTTCGTTGGATGTGTGGGCACACGAGAAAGGATAAGATTAGGAATGAGGATATCCGGGGTAAAGTAGGAGTAGCCGAAATTGAAGGAAAGATGAGAGAAAATCGGTTACGGTGGTTTGGACATGTGCAAAGAAGGCCTACTGACGCTCCGATTAGAAGATGTGACTATGGGACAGAGGTTCAGGGCCGAAGGGGCAGAGGAAGACCTAGGAAAACTTTGGAAGAGACCCTAAGAAAAGACTTAGAGTACTTGGATCTAACGGAGGACATGACACATGATAGAACACAATGGCGTTCTAAGATTCATATAGCCGATCCCACTCAGTGACTTGGATTTTCCAAGTCTCCAACCGAGAAGTTTTCCTCACTCGGGAAATTAAGGGAACACTATCTCAACCTATATGCTCCACTCACAAAGCTTCAACATACAAGCTTCAACAAAAGAAAATTCAAAGAACTTAGCGAAGAAGGCTTTGGTGTATTTAACACAATACGTTGAAATGAAGGAAAGCTTATTTATTGATATCCCCGATAAGTTACAAATATGTACATATACTTGAGTCAAAATAAACAAACAAGAGGGAGCCTTCACAAAGGTTGCTTAGGAGAAGTCTCAGCAGTCGGTAGAGCCCCAGAAAGAGAAGGCACCGGAGGGGGATCATTCGGAACCTCAGTACTGGACAAAACCCTAGAAGGAGGAGGCATCAGAGGTTGATCATTTAGAGCTTCATTACGCGGTACAGCCCCAGAAGACGAAGGCAATAAATGCCTTTAGAACAAACCCACAAATCTCTGATGATCAAGTAAAACCTGACCATCAGATTCCTTCATCTGGTCAAGCTTCCTCTTCATGTTTGTAGCATAGTCATGTGCGAGCCGGTGCAACTGTTTATTCTCATGCTTGAGCCCTCTAATCTCCTGTTTGAGACTCATCACTTCAGCCGCCAATGATTCAACTTGGCGGGTTCGAGCAAATAGGCGTTGGGCCATATTAGACACAAAACCTGCACACTGAACACTGAGAGCCAGAGAATCCTTAACAGCCAACTCATCAGACCGTTTGGAAAGTAGTCTGTTATCTTTGGGAGTGAGAAGGTTCCTGGCCACTACCGCAGCGGTCATATCATTATTCATCACGGAATCCCCAACGGTAAGAGGACCAGTAGGGGAGACGAAGGATGGGCGCCATATGTTGTCTGGAGAATGCGGGGCTGCCTCTTCAACAAGGTTCAAGTCAAAACGACGGTCGGAGGGGCCAGACATTTTCAAAGGGTTGAAGAGAGAAGAGGTCGGACAAATCAAGATCTTAGAAGTGCAAGAATTGAGCTTCTACTGGTGGATATTCAAGTGTGCTTTGGAACTTAATGTCAGCCTCTATAAAAATCTGCACTAGACGAAGCTTCGGAAATCGAAGAGGCGCCTGCTCAGAAATCAAAGAGGCGTTTGCTTTCTCAAAAGCTGGGCTGTTCAGAGACCACGAGGGTCGATCTCAGAAATCGAAGAGGCGTTTGCTTTCTCAAAAGTTGGGCTGCTCAAAGACCACGAAGGCCGATCTTAGAAATCGAAGAGGCTTGCTTTCTCAAAAGCTGGGCTGCTCAGAGACCACGAGGGCCGATCTCAGAAATCGAAGAGGCACCTACTTTTCCAGCCTTGTCAGCACCTGTCACACGCACACTCAGCTTTGCGGAAATTATGGGCATTCTGTCGAAGATTTCTGGCGAAGAGAAAGCACATGAATCGTACTGTTCAATCACCCACTTCCCACACGCAACAGTAGCTCATGGGTACCACATATAACTTTGCCAAAGTTCTCTGACAAAGTTGAGACACGTGAAGCTTGTAGCTCCCACTACATCGCTCTGACCAAGAAGGGTAAAAGAATTGCAAAGAAACAACACTAACAAAGTTTAGACACATAAATTTTGAAGGTCTAGCTACCATATTATTACCCACAAGGGTAAAGGAACAATACCACTGCTAGATAATTGGAAAGTCCCGGTATGTCAACCTCTGTGCTTCGTGGCAAGGTAGACTAGCAAACATGCCTAACCTTTACTCACATTCGAGAAAACACTCCCAACAAGATTGCTTGCTCCAAAATCGAAGAGGCACCGCCCTCCGAATCTCGAGAGCCAGACTCCCAACATGATTACTTTCTCAAAAATCGAAAAGATGGTAAAGGAACAGTACCACTGCTGGATAATTGGAAAGTCCCTGTGTGTCAACATTTGTGCTTCGTGGCAAGGTAGACTAGCAAACATGCCCAACCTTTACTCACATTCGAGAAAACACTCCCAACAAGATTGCTTGCTCCAAAATCGAAGAGGCACCGCCTTCCGAATCTCAAGAGCCAGACTCCCAACATGATTACTTTCTCAAAAATCGAAAAGAGGGTAAAGGAACAGTACCACTGCTGGATAATTGGAAAGTCCCTGTGTGTCAACCTCTGTGCTTCGTGGCAAGGTAGACTAGCAAACATGCCCAACCTTTACTCACATTCGAGAAAACACTCCCAACAAGATTGCTTGCTCCAAAATCGAAGAGGCACCGTCATCCGAATCTCGAGAGCCAGACTCCCAACATGATTACTTTCTAAAAAATCGAAGAGACTACGCTATCCGAATCTCGAGAGCCAGACCCCCAGCAGGATTGCTTTCTAAAAAATCGAAGAGGCATCGTTCTCCGAATCTCGAGAGCCAGATCCCCGACAGGATTGCTTGTTCGAAAACCGAAGAGGCACCACTTTCCCAACTTCAAGAGCTGGATCTCTTTGGATAAAGCTTGTCTATAATCTTCACACGCAACATCAGCTTTCCAGATACCACAGACCACTTTTTCAAAGTGCTCTGACAGAGTTAAAACGTGTGAAGCTGGCAGCTCCCACTACCGTGCTATAACCAAGCAGGGTAAAGGAATAGCATTATTACTTGATGTTAGGGAGACTCCTATATATGTCGACCTCTATCCCTAACGGACAGGCAGACCTGCAAAAATGCTCAACCCTTTCTCTTATCTAAGAGGGCACTCCCAACGAAGCCTTTCGAAATATTCAGCTTTCTTTCCCCCCGATAATACCTCTGTAAACAAGCTATACTAGAGCAAGAATATCTCATATCATCAGGGTTAAAAGCAAGAGTATCCCATATCATGCTTTTTCCCTGTCTTTTCCTTTGGCCTTGTTCTTACCTGCAAGACAAGGAGAAATAGAGCAATCAGTCAGCACTTGGAATCAAGCTTCCAGCCAGGAACTGACTGCCTGGAACCCCTTACCTGATTACTTACCTGGCATTGCTCTCGAGTACTCATCTTCAACATCTTATGCTTCCAGGGAAGATACCGCATCTGCCTGAGGAACAGATAGGGCAAGTGAGAAGGATACAAGGAAGCATGTGGAGACAAGCGTAACAGCACACGTACCGATACATCCACTACTCTGTCAAAAGCAAAAGTATCCCATATCAGCAGGGTCGAACGTACTCTAGATTTGATGGACTTGTTTTGACCCTCAAATTCTTCAGTCGGCCTTATACTCTGGAGGAAACCAGAAAACCCTCCAGCCCAGTTCAATAATAAGCCTGTGGAAAGTTACTTCTTCAAAAGCAAAAGTATCCCATATCATCTCTCCTCATTTTTCTTCTCTTTATCCTTCATGCTGCCTGCAAGATAGGGAGAATGTGAACAATCAGCCGGAGCTCTGATTGCTTACCTTGTCTGTCACCTCTTTCAGCAGATCCCCTAGCTCGGCGACTTGGGGGACTCCTACTACATGGTTTGTATCGCGCTTGACCAAGCATGAAACTACAAGTAAGCTTCAAGTGAAATTGATACATTACCTTGTGCATCTCCACCAGTTACAGATACCACCCCTGGATGGAGGAAGAGTACTTCCAGAGAAGATGCCACATCTACCTATGAGACAGATAAGGCAAGTCAAGACGATACCACACTCCGGTACTTAGAAGTTTCGTGGCTACGAGATCATTCTCCCACAATATTTCATAATGTCATTTGTACTAAATCATTCACTTGTACTCACTAAAGGAGAGCTTGAACCTATGTACTTATGTAAACCCTTCACAATTAATGAGAATTCCTCTATTCCGTGGACGTAGCCAATCTGGGTGAACCACGTACATCTTGTGTTTGCTTTCCTATCTCTATCCATTTATATACTTATCCACACTAATGACCGGAGCAATCTAGCGAAGATCACAAAAAGTGACCGTTTTCGCTACCTAGGATCTATCTTGCAAGAGAACGGAGAATTAGATGGAGATCTCAACCATAGAATACAAGCTGGATGGATGAAGTGTAAGAGTGCATCCGGCGTGTTGTGTGACCGTCGTAGGCCACTGAAGCTCAAGGGAAAATTTTATAGGACGACAATAAGGCCAACAATGTTGTATGGCACAGAATGTTGGGCGGTGAAGCATCAACGTACACAAAATGGGTGTAGCGGAGATGAGGATGCTTCGTGGGATGTATGGGCACACGAGAAAGGATAAGATTGGGAATGAGGATATCCGAGGTAAAGTAGGAGTAGCCAAAATTGAAGGAAATATGAGAGAAAATCGGTTCCGGTGGTTTGGACATGTGCAAAGAAGGCCTACTGACGCTCCGGTTCGAAAATGTGACTACGGGACAGATGTTCAGGGCCGAAGGGGTAGAGGAAGACCTAGGAAAACTTTGGAAGAGACCCTAAGAAAAGACTTGAGTACTTGGATCTAACGGAGGACATGACACAAAACCGAGCGCAATGGCGTTCTAGGATTCATATAGCCGACCCCACTTAGTGGGAAAAGGCTTTGTTGTTGTTGTTGTATTTATAATCAACTAGTAATAATGCAGTTCAAATTCATTTTTAATAAAAATCAAATATAAGACATCTCACTTATAATTAAACAAGAATATCAATAAACGATATTACTTGTTAGGCCAAGTCGTGGTATAGCTGCAATCAACACCACTTGAAGTGTTTGAGTTGATTTGTAACTCCATTTTTTTATCCAATATTTGTAACTCTTATCTTTACAGAAGTTGGCTAAGTGTAGGACTTGTTTCAGATATTTGTTGTATGGTCAAAAGTTTGTAAGACCATTTTCGAAAAAGATGTCAAATTCTAAATGAAATGTCATTGTGAACACGAAAATTTCCTGAAAGAAAAGAGACAAGAACAACGTGCACAAAATAATATTTGTATTTGATGATTTTGGGTTACAATCTCTCTCAATTTTGATCCTTTGATTCGATCTCCGTAAGGTGTTGATTTGTGGATGTTTCGTTGATCCAAGGGCCGTCGAGACTTGATTTTGGATGAACTGTTGGAAGTTTCTTCAAGGGCCGTGGGCTTGATCTTTGAAGGTGGATTTGAGCGAATCTTCAAGGAGCCGTTGGGGCTTGATCTTGAGGATGATTGTTGATCCAATGACCGTCGGGGCTTGATCTTGGAAGAACGATGAACGAAGAACACTTTCTTCAAGGGCTGTCGGGGCTTGATCTTGAATTTGTGGATGATTGTTGATCCAAAGGGCTTGATCTTGGAAGAACGATGAACGAAGAACACTTTCTTCAAGGGCCGTCAGGGCTTGATCTTGAAAGAACGATGAACGAAGAAACGAATAAGGCTTTCTTAATTCTTCGGGAACCTGGATGCTTGAGAGCTTCGGAGTTTCAAAGCTTCAGAGCTTCAAGGTGTAATATGAATTCCTCCCCCAAATGAAATGAAATTGGCTTCTATTTATAGAATTTTCCAAGGCCTAATTTTGAATATAATATTCCAGATGAAATAAGTCGTTTCTGCCATGTGTTGACACGTGTCCTGTTTGATGACTTTTCCGACTCATTTCAATTTTTCGTCGAGTCATATGCTACGTGTAAAATTTATGTAATATATGAGCGTTGAAACTTTGATTTATCGGTCAACATTTATTTACCAAAATTTTGATGTCTACAAATGCCCCCACTTCAAGGCGCGTCGTAAACATGTGCTTGTCACGTGTAGGAGATGCGTTTTGAAGTTCCTTAATGTAAATGTCAATCCAAGGGCCGTTGGGGCTTGATCTTGAATTGGGCTGGAAATTTCTTCAAGGGCCGTTGAGGCTTGTTCTTGGACTTTGTTTGAAATTTCTTCAAGGGTCGTCGAGGCTTGATCTTGAAGGTTAAAATTGGACCACAAAGAGCTTCATGTGGTAGATGATCTTTGGCTTTGGTAGTGGAGTAATCGGCACGTATTTGTTTTTGCGCTTTGTTGACTTTCCACAGCTTTGATCTTGAACTGGGTTGGAGGATTTTCTGGATTCCTCCAATTGTTGATTTTCCACAGCTTATTCTTGAACTGGATTTGATTCAAATATGGTGGACGCTTAATCTTGAATCGGACTTGTGATTTCCTCAAGGGCCGTCGATGCTTGATCTTGAATTTGGCTGGAAGCTTCTTCAAGGGCCGTTAAGGCTTGATTCTTGAAGGTTGACTAGAACACATGGCAAGCAGGCACAAGGTGAAGGTGACGACTTGTTGCTTTGTTCAATCTTTCTAATTCACACCTGAGCAGTTTGGTCAACGGTATGATCTTCAAGATTGATGGGTACTTCTTCCAGTTGGTGACTTGATCTTTAAGGATTTGATTCAAGGGTGGTGAATCGGCACGTGCAGCTCACAACGCCTAGCGAGTCGACCCAAGAATTTGAGGGTCAAAACGAGTCCTCCACCCATAGTGATTACAACCTTGATGATATGAGATACTTTTGATTTTGAAGAAGTAGCGGATGAATCGACACGTGCTTTGTTGTGCTTGTCTCCACATGCTTCAATGTATCATTTTCCCTTACCTTATCTGTTCTTCTAGCAGATGTGGTACCTTCTCTGGAAGCATAAAATGTTGAGATAATGGGTACCTCGAGAGCAGTGCTCGATAAGCAATTAGGGAAGGGTTCCAAGCAGTCGGTTCCAGATCGGAAGATTGATACCAAGTGCTGGCTGATTGCTTTCTTTCTCCTTGTCCCGCAGGTAAGAACAAGGACAAAGAAAAGGACAGGGAGAAAGCATGATATGAAATACTCTTGCTTTCGAAGAAATGGTGACGATTTGACAGCGTTGCACAGTGAAGCTTTGCTCTTCGGCGATGGTGCTATCAATATGTTGTTAAAGCTTCTCGAGCTCTTGGATTCAACTTAGACCCCTTATTCTCTCTAATTCTTCAACTCGGACTCATTCTGCTGAGTTGATTGTGCATGCCGTATTTCTTTATTTGTTCTCCAAGCAGATGTGGCAGCTTTTTGAGTTCCTTAACTTAGACTCGTTCTGCTGAGTTGACTGTGCAAGCTGCATTCTTCTCTGCTTGTTTCTTCTGCACGTTGTCTCCACATGCTGCAAGGTATCATTTTCACTTGCCTTATCTATTCTCCAGGCAAATGTGGCATCTTCTTTGGAAGTACATCAGCATCTGACGATAAGTACTAGATAGCAATGCCAGGTAAGCAACCAGGCAAAGGTTCCAAGTAATCGATTCCTTACCCGAGTTTGAGTGGAGGTTCCGGCATATTGTTTTCTTTATCCTTGTCTTTGTAGGTAAGAACAAGGACAAAGGAAAGGATAGGGAGAAAGCATGATATGAGATACTCTTGCTTTCTACCCTGGTGATATGAGATACTTTTGCTTTGGTGTCATTTGCTTGCAGAGGTACCCCAAGGAATAAGGAACACTGAGTGACTCAAGAGGCTTCGTTGGGAAGGCATTCTCGGAGATGAAGAAAGGTTATGTATATCTGCCTTGCTATGGAGGGTGAAGGTGGACAGTTATAGGAAGTTCTTTAATACCTGTAGAGGTACTATTCTTTCACTTGTGTCGGCAACCATTGAGTGATTGATCAGTATGGCTTCACGTGCTTTCTTCTTTATCAGAAATCTTCGACAAATTGTCTGTAATTTCCGCCAAGCTGAGTGTGCATGTGACAGGTGTTGACGAGGCTGAAAAAGACTGGTGCCTCTTCGATATCTGGGATCGGCGCTTCGACAAATTACCCGTGATTTCCGCAAAGCTGAGTTTGCGTGTGATGGGTGCTGACGCCTCTGGAAAAGCAAGATGCCTCTCCGATTTCTGAGCTTGCCTCTTCGATTTTTGAATTGGCCTCTTCGATTTCTGAACTCCATCGAGTGCAGAGGTTGCATGTGACAAGTGTGGACAAGTCTGGAAAGGAAGATTGGCCCGTGGTTTCCGAGCAAGCCCAACTTTTGAGAAAGCTAGCACCTCTTCGATTTTTGAATTGGCCTCTTCGAATTCTGAGCTCGCCTCTTCGATCTCTGAAATCCCGTTGAGTGCTGATTTTTTATAGAGGCACGTAGTTCGTTTCAAAGCACACTTGAATTTTCGCTTGTAGAAACTCCTTTCTTGCACTTCTAAGATCTTGATTTGTCCGATCTTCTTCTTTCTTTCAACACTTTTGAAAATGTCTGGCCCCTCCGACCGTCGTCTTAACTTGAACCTTGGTGAAGAGGCAGTCCCGCCTTCTCCAGACAACATATGGCGCCCATCCTTTATATCCCCTACTGGTCCTCTTACCGTTAGGGATTCGGTGATGAAGAATGATATGACCGCTGCGGTGGTGGCCAGGAACCTTATCACTTCCAAAGATAACAGACTACTTTCCAAACGATCTGATGAGTTGGCTGTTAAGGATTCTCTGGCTCTCAGTGTGCAGTGTGCAAGTTCTGTGTCTAATATGGCCCAACGTCTATTTGCTCGAACCCGTCAAGTTGAATCATTGGCGGCTGAAGTGATGAGTCTCAAACAGGAGATTAGAGGGATCAAGCATGAGAATAAACAGTTGCACAGGCTCGCACATAACTATGCTACAAACATGAAGAGAAAGATTGACCAGATGCAGGAATCTGATGGTCAGATTTTACTTGATCATCAGAGGTTTGTGGGTTTGTTCCAACAGCATTTGCTTTCGTCTTCTGAGGCTGTACCGCATAATGAAGCTCCGCATGATCAACCTCCGGCTCCTTTTCTTCCTAGAGTTCCGCCGAGTGGTGAGGCGCCACCTGATCGTCCTTGAAGATCCTCTCTTGTAAATTTGATTTGATTTTTTTTTTTTTAGGTATGTATAATGCAAATTTATGTAAAATTTCCAGAAAAAATAAATAAAATGGACTTTATTTCTCCAATGCATTTGTGTTTTTTTTTTTGCTATATACATACATATATATATATATATATTTTTTTTTTCTTTTTTTTTTATATCGTCGGACGATACCTGATGCACCATCCCTCCCTCTTTTATATATATATATTAATTCTTATGGTGCGTGGAGCACCTAAAAAAAACTTTTATTATTTATTATTATTTTTAAGGTGGTGCCTGATGCACCATTCCAATTGGCCTTATATATATATATATATGGTGCCTGATGCACCATTCTAATTGCCCTTATATATTTTTTTATTATTTTTTTTTATCCTTATGGTGCGTGAAGCACCAAAAGACCTTTCACTTTTTTTTTCTCTTTTTTTTATTATTTTTTTAAGATGGTGCTATGCACCAAAGACCTCATACATATATTTTTTTTCTATGGTGCCGTGCACCATTATACTTTTATAATTTTTTTATTCTTTTTTTTATTCCTACGAACTCAGGAGCATGAATGCTTGCCTTTTGCGGCTTTATAAAAGGATTACTGCCTTCTCCTATTTCATCGCATTGCAGCGGAGCCGTAACTTTCAACCAGATCGACAGTAGAGAGGAAGAAGAAGGTGCATCGAACCAGGTTGCTCAGGTTCTGCTGTCCTTGCTGCACTACCGTCGCTGCACTATCTGCCGTCTTTGCTGCACTGTCCGCTGCCGTCCTTGCTGCATTGCAGTCGCTGATTTATTTATTTTTTTCGAGGTCATGGTATTTTTTAAGTGCTTTAAGAGTAGCACCATCACCATTCTTGCGAAGGCAGGTGATTCGCAAGACAGAGGAACGACGTTGAAGCTTTACGAGCCACTGACTGGTTCTAAGGCGCTTGCTCTTCCCGCAAAAGATAACTCCACGCATATTAAGTCGTGGTCTTCCGAAGTATCTTGGGAGGTGGTAGATTCTTCATTTTTTTTTTTTGGTTCTTTTTGTAAATGTTAGGAATATTTAATTTTGAGAAGATAGAGCATGGTGCCAGGACCTCATGAAACTTCCAGAGATGTGATTGTTGGTGGCGGAGTAAGCAGGTTGCCTAGTGCTTGTGCCAGAGACTGCAACGGGGTTTCGCTGTGTAGTGCCTTTTGATCACAGTTTTCCTTCGGTGGTGCGCTGTCGTGTGGTGCTGTGCAAGAAACTGCAATGGGGCTTCGCTGTGTAATGCCTTTTGGTCACAATTTTCCCTTGGTGGTGATGTCGCCGTGTGGTGCTGTGCAAGAGACTGCAGTGGGGATTTGCTGTGTAGTGCCTTTGATCACAGTTTTCCCTCGGTGGTGCATTTGCCGTGTGGTGCTGTGATAGAGACTGCAGCGGGGATTTACTGTGTAGTGCCTTTGATCACAGTTTTCCCTCGATGGTGCCTTTGTCGTGTGGTGCTGTGATAGAGACTGCAGTGGGGCTTCGCTGTGTAGTGCCTTTGATCACAGTTTCCACTCGGTGGTGCCTTTGCCGTGTGGTGTTGTGATAGAGACTGTAGCGGGGATTTGCTGTGTAGTGCCTTTGATCACAGTTTTCCCTCGATGGTGCCTTTGCCGTGTGGTGCTGTGATAGAGACTGCAGTGGGGCTTCGCTGTGTAGTGCCTTTGATCACAGTTTTCCCTCGGTGGTGCCTTTGCCGTGTGGTGCTGTGATAGAGACTGCATCGGGGATTTGCTGTGTAGTGCCTTTGATCACAGTTTTCCCTCGGTGGTGCCTTTACCGTGCACACCGACCATGTCGCTTGCCAACTCATCCCTTTAAAGAAATAAAGTATTCGTATTTTGAATTTGCTCTTTATTCTTCAAAGCGTTTTTGATGTGACTGTACTTGAAGTTTTGAAGTTTCAAGTTGCCTACGTACCTTTCCAAAGAAGAGATCAAGTCATAACGTAGTTCAAATGGGTGATGGATTGCTTTTGGCGGTTTTGATGGTGGTTTTGATGATGGTTTTGATGATGGTTTTGATGATGATTTTAACGATGATTTCAATGATGATTTTGATGATGATTTCACCGTACACAGTTTATGCTCTTGCGGGTCAGGAGCTTTGGTTCGTGCAGTTTAGGCTCGTGCGAACAAAGAGCAAAAATTGTTACTTTTTTTAGGTGTAGTAGCGCTTCAAGAATCTGCCATTGATAGGGCCGATCTTCAAGCCATCTTCCGCCATGATTAAGTAGGCGCCATTGGTGTAGACTTCTTGTATTACGTATGGTTCATCCCACTGTGACGTGAACTTGCTCTTTGTCTTGTGAGTTGTGATGATAGGCCTACGCAATGAAAGGACGAGATCTCCCATTTGAAAAGAACGAGGGAGAACTTTCTTGTTGAAGGCCTTGGAGAGTCGTGCTTGATAACACTCCAAGTGTTGCTGGGTTTCGAGTATTTTCTCATCCAGCGCTTCCAGCTCTTGAAGGCGCAACTTTGCATTCTCTTCGTCAGTCAAGTCTTCTTGTATAGCCATTCTTAGCGAGGGGATTTGACTTTCGAGCGGTAGAACAGCTTCCACGCCATATACGAGAGAATAAGGTGTAGCTTCGGTAGGCGTTCTATATGTCGTCTTGTATGCCCAAAGTGCTTCGCTTATTCTTTCATGCCAGTCTTTCTTTGTTCTGCCAATTACCTTCTTTAGGAGGTTGCACAATGTCTTGTTGAATGCTTCTGCAAGACCATTGGCCGGAGCATGGTACATGAAGGATTTGTGCTGCTTGAACTTGTATTTCTCGAAGAGCTCGTCCACAAGTCGGTTGGATAACTGTTTTCTGTTGTCAGTGACAATGTAGCGAGGCACACCATATCGGTGGATGATATGTTCCTTGATGAAACGGACGACAGTTTCCTTCTTGACTTCATTCAGGGGTATGGCTTCAGCCCACTTGGAGAAGTAATCTGTTGCAGCCAGGATGTAAGCTTATCCTGCAGATGACTTTGGCGCAATTGGTCCTACGACGTCCAATCCCCATGCATCGAATGGCCATGAAGTAGCTGTGGGATGTAATGGTTCAGGCGGTTGATGTATGAAGTTGGCGTGAAATTGGCAGGCTTGGCACCTTTTGGTGTGTTCTAGGCAGTCTTTTACCATGATTGGCCAGTAGTAACCCATTCTTTTGAGCTGGAAATGAAGCTTCGGTCCGGACTGATGCGCTCCACATATTCTTGAGTGTGCTTCTTCCATGGCTTGATTGGCTTCTTCCTTGCCTAGGCATCTCAGAAGTACTCATTCAAAAGATCGCCGGTAGAGTGTCCTTTTGTAATAGAGGAAGCGATGTGCTCGTCGACGTACTTCAGAGCGGTGTTTTGGATCATCTGGAAGTATTCCATGCTCCAAGTAGCTGATCAGAGGTTGTCTCCATTCTTCAACGTTGATTGGAAATATTGAAATAACGTTTGTATCATTTAGTACCATTTCAGTAACAAGCGGGATTACCCATCTTTGGCAGATTGGCACGTTTGCAGCTTCGTCTTCTCCTAATGTCATGCTCGAGGCTAGGTTGGCGAGAGCGTCTGCCATTTGATTCTCTTTTCTTGGCACGTGTTCTAGTGTTACGGCCTCAAACCTTTGTAGCAGTTGCGTTGCCAGCTGGAAGTATGGGACGGGATCATCTTTCCTCACCTCATATTCAGTCAGAAGTTGATCGATTATGAGCTTGGAGTCACCATATATCTCAAGGGCTGGGATTTCCATGTTGATTGCCATTTGGAGCCCGATGATCAGTGCTTGGTACTCAGCGACGTTGTTGGAGCATAATTCGCTTAGTTGGAATGAATAAGGTAGTATTTACCTTTGTGGCGATATGAATACTACTCCTGCCCCCGCTCCGTCTGCTCGTGCAGATCCGTCGAAGAACATCGTCCATGTCGGGAATATGTTGATGTAGAACACCTCCTCATCAGGCAAGTCGTCTGAGATTTTCCAATCGGCTGAGATTGGATGGTCGGCAAGGAAGTCTGCTAGCGTTTGTCCTTTGACGGCTTTAGCTGGGACATAGATGATCTCGTATTGATTAAGAAGTAATGCCCATTTAGCTAGTCGCCCTGTCAAAACTGGCTTAGACATGACGTATTTGATCGGGTCAGCTTTAGCAACCAAGTGGATGGTGTAAGCATGCATGTAATGTCTCAGCTTCTGGATGGCAAACATCAAGGCAAGACACATTTTTTCTATTGGGGAGTAGTTCAACTCAGCACCGGTGAGCGTTCGACTGAGGTAGTAGAGCGCTCATTCTTTCTGGGATTCGTTTTCCTGTGCCAAGAGTGCTCCAACTGAACTTTCCTGAGTAGCAATGTACAATATGAACGGTTTCCCTGGTACAGGTGCCCCCAGGACAGGTGGACTTGATAAATACTTCTTTATGCTTTCAAAAGCATTGTTGCATGCTTTGTCCCATACGAACGAAACATCTTTCTTCATGAGTCGACTGAACGGTTGACAACGCCCTGCAAGGTTGGAGATGAAGCGTATGATGAAGGCTAGCCGTCCTTGTAGACTTTTCAACTCGTGCAGGTTTCTTGGCTTGGGCATGCTTTGAATGGCCTTGATCTTTGATTGGTCCACTTTAATGCCACGATGCTTGACAATGAAGCCAAGGAACTTTCCAGATGTGACGCCAAATGCACACTTTAACGGGTTCATCTTGAGGTTGTATTTTCGCAACCTTTCGAACACTACTTGTAAATCCTTTAAGTGATTTAATCTTTTCTTTGTCTTGACCACTACATCGTCTACATAGCATTCTACGTTCTTGTGTAGCATGTCATTGAAGATCTTCTGCATTGCGCGTTGATATGTAGCTCCAGCATTCTTCAGACCAAAGGGCATCACCTTGTAGCAGTAGATACCTTTTGGAGTGCGGAAGGCTGTTAGTTCCTCATCTTCAAGAGCCATACGAATTTGATTGTATCCAGAAGAGCCGTCCATGAATGATAGTGCCTCATGGCCAGTGGTTGCGTCCACCATGATTTCAATGATTGGCAAGGGGAAGTCATCATTTGGGCAAGCATCATTGAGGTCTCGGAAGTCTACGCAAACACGTATTTGTCTAGATTTCTTAAGGACTATGACGATGTTGGAGATCCACTTGGGGTATTGCACCTCTCGAATGAAGCCTGCTTCGATCAACTTGTCAATCTCGGCCTCGATTTGTGGGATGAGCTCGGATCGATAGCGTCTTTGAGTTTGCTTTATTGGTCGCGTTCCAGGCTTGACTGCAAGATGATGCATAACAATGATAGGGTCGAGGCCGGGCATTTCCTTGTAGGTCCAAGCAAATACGTCCTTGTACTCTAATAACAGTTGGTAATACTTCTCTATCTCGTCTGCACTTAGTAATGCACTCACGAAGATAGGCTTCGGTTCCTCACTTGTGCCTAAGTTGAGTTCTTTGAGATCATCAACTGTGGCTTGCCCCCCATCTTCGAGTTGTGACGGTGCTGCAATGACATCTTCCTTGAGAATTTCATCTTCTTCACCTTCTTAGATTGTGATGTGGAAGACGTCTTGGGCCTCTTCTTCGGTGTTGACCTCTCGAGCTTGTTGGCATGAAGATTGTCCAGTGTGGATGATGGTGCGCCTTTTCACTTTCAGTGATCCAACTGTGTTAACCTCCAAAATTGCTTGATGCTTCATTCTTGAAGGAATGGAACTTCGAACGTCATCCTTTTCTGCCAGACGATCGATCTTTTCTACTTCTGGTGTTGTCTTTATTCTTTTGGAAGGCTCTTTGGCTTCTCCAAGTCTTTCCATAACTGACTGTCGTGGAGGAAAGCTAGTCGTATTGCTTTGCGTCTTAGGTTTCGATAACCTTTTGAAAACAGAGCTTCGAGATACTGACGTGTTAAGCCTTTTGAAGACGGAAGTTCTGTTTTGACCGCCAATGAGTTTAGGTGCCGAAACTCTGGTCCTTGAACGATTCATTCTATCGAATACTGACGTCTGGGGGGCAGGTCGAGGCTCATCTTTATCTTGTATAATGCTCACGCTGATGTGTTGAGCGCTAGCATTTTTTGGCTTGCTGGAGATCTTCACCGATGCATTTGGTGTGAAGCCAAGTCCAGCTTTGTTGTTGTTGACCCCGTAACCATGCTCCTCCAACTTCTTCTAAGTTTTAGTAAGATCACGTTCGTTGTCTTTGACGGTGTTCAAATCCTTCTTTCCCAAATTTACAGAGGAGGTGAAGTTGTACCCAGCTTTCGACATGAGTTTGTAGGCGTTTGGATCAAAACCTTCTTCGGTTCTCTTGGTTGGGAGAAAGCTTGGTTCTACCCCCTTTGGCAGGCCTTTTATGAAACCTTGTGATGGTCTTGCAACCTTAATGTCGCCTAGCTGTGTCAGAGGAAAAATTGCATTCGTTTTGAGCAACTTTACATTATCCATGTGCCGCTGTGCATCGGCTTTGCTTGCTGCAGTTTCAAACGGGGATTGACCATTCTTTCTTCTCGACGTTGGGATGTATCGGAAAACGGGTATGTTTGGTCCATTTGAGGGTGTCCTATTCCCTCTGGTTGTTGCAGGTTTAGCAAGCTCATCGTCGTTTTTGCTTGAAGATGGCATAGCTTCTTCTTTTTGCTTCTTGGGCACGGCTTGCCACTCCTGTTTTTTAGGTGTTGCTTTGCCCATGGATTTGATCTCTTTTGGAAGAGTTTCGGGCACCATGTCTTCATCCATGTAGAACTTGGCGTCTGCGAAATGTGATTCGGCTTCGGTGAATGGCTTGGTGTCGCCATAGATCACCTTCACTCATTCTCGGTAAAATTTTAAGCATTGGTGAAGGGTCGACGGTACTACTCTATTCGCATGGATCCAAGGCCTTCTTAAGAGTAAACTGTAGGAAGTTCTTGCGTCAATCACGTGGAATATTGTGCTTGACTTGAGTTCACCAATGGTCATCTCTACTCGGATCATGCCCATCGCTCTTTTTCCTCCTTGGTTAAAACCTTGGATTAGTAGACGGCTTAGGGATAGTTCATCCACCTTGATGCCGATTGTGGTCATTGTTGACTTTGGCATGATATTTATGGCTGATCTGCCATCCACAAGCATGCGGCTGACTTTGTGCTCTTTTACATAACCAGAGATGAAGAGAGGTCGGTTGTGAGTCTTGGATCCTAGCAGCAAGTCTTCGTCGGTGAAGTGGATTGCGTCTTCGGCGGCACAGCATGTGGCACATTCATGTGGTCGAAGCTTCAAGCTTTCGTTCTTGCTTTCTTGCACTTCATGGTCGTCGGAACTTGCCAAGACCGCTGCCAGTGCTTTTCGCATCTTTTTTGGCAACCAGAGCGCTCCCTCAATGCTAAAGTGTGTTGGCAGACCTTCTTCAGTTGTAAGAGTCTTTTCCCCCTCAGTGGTGACAATTTTGCCTTTTGAGGGTTCTTCCATTTCTACTTCGACCATGTGACATGCAATGATAGTGCACTGTTGGAAGAAGTCCTCCGGGAAGTATTCGTGCAAGGAGACGGGAATATGTGGCTCTTGCTCCATATGTTCCCCAGCATATGTTGGCTTAGCAGCTCTTATGCTTCTTTTAGGCTTCCTATTGTTGCGGCGGCGGTGTTTTCTCGCTTGCTCCCTTTTTGGCTTTATAGCTTGTGGTTTTGGCTTCCTCGTCTTCTTATAGGTCACCAATGTCCACCCTTTTTCATCATCGATAGGTGCATCCTAGTCGTTTGCCCCCAATGATGGTTGTTCAGAAGGTGCCATGTAGCTTGTGCATTGATAGGAATGGTCAGGTATTTCTTGAATAGGCACCGGATCAAAGGATCCGAACACGATCGTAGTGGTATGCGTTGCGGCTGTGTCTTCTAGGTCGAGCTCAATCCGCCCTTGCTGTGCCAACTTCATGATGAGTTCTTTTAGGATGAAACACTTGCCCACATGATGACCCACGATACGATGGTACTTGCAATACTTGGGATCGTTAATGCGATTCATCTCTTCAGGGCGTTTGCATTCAGGCAACTCAATCACATTCTTCTCCAGTAGGTCGTCTAGCATGGCGTCCATGTCGGAATCCAGAAAAAGGTATACCTTCTGCTCCAGTTCCCTCAAGGTGTTTTTGTACCTATTTTGGGTGTGGGAAGGCTCACTTCTTTTTATCTCTTTTGCTTTGCTATTAAAGGAGATTTTGACGGGTGCGGACGAGGTCTTGATAGGGGTGGTATTGGTGGTAAAAGCTTCCTTGGCGGGCTTTTTCCCATGATTGTCTGCTTTTGAAGTAAACACTTTATCCCTTTTGAAATCGGTGATTGGCTCCTTCTTTCCATGGTGGGCGATGCTCAACTCCATGTCGTGGGCACGGGTGGCTAATTCTTCAAAAGTTCGTGGTTTGATACCTTGAAGGATGTATTGTAAACCTCATTGCATGCCCTGGATGCACATCTCGATTGAAGAAATCTCAGAGAGTCTGTCCTTACAGTCGAGGCTTAGATTACGCCATCGGTTGATGTAGTCCATGACTGGTTCTTCCTTCCATTGCTTCGTGCTCGTCAGCTCTAGCATGCTCACAGTGCGGCGGGTACTGTAGAAGTGGTTGAGGAATTCCCTTTCCAACTGTTCACAACTGTTGATGGATTCAGGCTCCAGGTCCGTGTACCACTCAAAGGCGTTTCCTTTTAATGAGCGTACAAACTGCTTGGCGAGGTAATCTCCATCCGTCCCTGCATTGTTACAGGTTTCGACGAAATGTGCGACATGTTGCTTTGGGTTTCCTTTTCCGTCAAATTGCATGAACTTCGGCGGTTGATAGCCCATCGGCATCCTTAAGGAGTCGATCTTCTTGGAGTAAGGCTTCGAGTACAATGTGAAGGCATAAGAGCTCTCTTCGTACTGTGCCTTGATGGTGTTGGTGATCATCTCTTGCAACTGCTGGATAGAAAGAGATCCCATGAGTGTCGCTGCTTGGTCTAGCTCCGGCTTCACATCGATTTTCTTCACCGGAAGCTCCTCTTCTCCGCCAGCTCCTCCTTTTAGTGGATCATCCTCTGGGTCGGGTTTCTCGCTGTCATGCGCCTCCAATCAGTTGACTAATGCTGCAATTTGCAAGTCTTTTTCTTCCACAGTTCGGGTTAGCCTTGCGATTGCTTCATTCATCTGAGCCAGCTGCTCATCGATTGAAGTTGCTCCAGTGGTCATGACTTGCATGGCCGAACTGCCGCTTGAATCGGCATCGGAGAGCATGGATTCAGAGTATTTCCTTGGGCTTTCCCCCCTTAGTGCCCTTAGTGAGGCTAAGGTGATCATAGGCTCATGCCTTGGGTGCTCTTGTTCCCTTGGCAGAGTTGATACAGAGGTGAAAGAGGCGGCAGAAGTAGCTCTTGTCTTGCTTCGAGTCGTGATGCCCAAAGTGACACCACTTGCGACGAGGACGCTCTTGTTCTTTGCGTCGATTGCGAGAACAGTTTGAGCCTTCCTTGATGCCATTAATTTTGGAAGTGTGCTTAAATTTCTTGAACGGAGAAAGAGATGAGAGGTAAAGATGGTCCCACTGGGCGTGCCAAATTTGTGAACACGAAAATTTCCTGAAAGGAAAGAGACAAGAACAACGTGCACAAAATAATATTTGTATTTGATGATTTTGGGTTACAATCTCTCTCAATTTTGAACCTCTGATTCGATCTCCGTAAGATGTTGATTTGTAGATGTTTCGTTGATCCAAGGGCCGTCGAGGCTTGATTTTGGATGAACTGTTGAAAGTTTCTTCAAGGGCCGTGGGCTTGATCTTTGAAGGTGGATTTGAGCAAATCTTCAAGGAGCCGTTGGGGCTTGATCTTAAGGATGATTGTTGATCCAAGGGCCGTCGGGGCTTGATCTTGGAAGAACGATGAACGAAGAACGAAGAACACTTTCTTCAAGGGCCGTTGGGGCTTGATCTTGAATTTGTGGATGATTGTTGATCCAAAGGGCCGTTGGGGCTTGATCTTGGAAGAACGATGAACGAATAACACTTTCTTCAAGGGCCGTCGGGGCTTGATCTTGAATTTGTGGATGATTGTTGATCCAAATGGCCGTTGGGGCTTGATCTTGGAAGAACGATGAACGAAGAACGAAGAACACTTTCTTCAAGGGCCGTCGGGGCTTGATCTTGAAAGAACGATGAACGAAGAAACGAATAAGGCTTTCTTGATTCTTCGGGAACCTGGATGCTTGAGAGCTTCGGAGTTTCAGAGCTTCAGAGCTTCAATGTGTAATATGAATTCCTCCCCCAAATGAAATGAAATTGGCTTCTATTTATAGAATTTTCCAAGGCCTAATTTTGAATATAATATTCCAGATGCAATAAGTCGTTTCTGCCATGTGTTGACACGTGTCCTGTTTGATGACTTTTCCGACTCATTTCAATTTTTCGTCGAGTCATATGCTACGTGTAAAATTTATGTAATATATGAGCGTTGAAATTTTGATTTATCGGTCAACATTTATTTACCAAAATTTCGATGTCTACAGTCATGTAATCAAATTTGAAGGTATGAACAAGCTTCAACTGATATGTCAATTTTATGTGAATTGACATATGATTTTCAAATGTTAATTATGTCAAATTTGATATATGAGAAAATGTGATGTCAAATAATTTTTAATTATTTTATTGTGCAAGTTCCATTAATGCACAAATTATAGATCTTGAAAATTTATAATTAATTGATTTCTTTTTAAAATGAGTCATATAAATATCATTTATAACAAAAAAAACATATTGGTTGGAAAAAGAGAAAATCTAATATTACCACATTAACTATCAAATTAATATTTGACATTTATCTTTTGACATCTCATTTGAAGATGCTTTAACTAATTTAGCCCTTCTGTTTGTATTTTAAACGATACTATATTTGTATGATAAGATGTCGTATTAAATGGCATGTCCAACGATTTGCGTCTCGAGAAGCATGAGAAAAAGACTTGAGTCACATTAGGGGAATCTCATTGATTTATGTACGACATACTTAAGTAATAAAATTAGGAATTTGGCCGTATTACAGTTTAGTGGTATGCCTTTGGTAAGTAATAAGTTTTAGGTTTGATTCTAATCAAAGACAAATATAAACCACGTTATTGCTAACTCATTATGAGACTTAGCTTACCCCTTCCCCTTTAGTATAGATAATATCGTTTGTTAAAAAAAAAATTCTGAAATTTGAACCATAGTATTGCTAGACAATTATGAGGCTTAGCCCGCTCATCCACCCCCTTAATGTATATAATATGTTAAAAAAAAGGAATTAACTTGGTTTCTTAATGTATAAATAGGAGTTCCTCCTTAATTCACTACGTGGCTAATTTACAGATTATGCTTATGATCAGAATAATTCATATTATAAAATACTTTGTAAAGATCATCCTTACAAAAAATTCAATAAAATATGAGATCGTTTAGTCATTGAATTGTATAGAAACAAATGGACGGATTCGCTGAAAGCATTAAGAATTGTCTATCTATTTGCTACAATTGATTGAATAAATAACCTTATTTGTAATTGTCTTATAACCCGATCATGCCACATCAGTCAACTTAACATATGTTTTACGGAATTGACGGAACGTGAAAAAGTTGAGTAATGCTACATTTACCACATAATTGTACCGTCATTTGTATCATATTTTTAATAGAGGTAGCGCCTACCAACACATGTGAGTCCCACTTATATTAGATAGATGACACAAATATATGATAAGAGTAAAATTTTTGAAAAAAATGATACTAAATTTGAGTTTCAGACTCAAAGTGACACAACTTGAGTTATATGGAGCAAAGTAGGTTAAAGTAGAGTTTCAAGCAATAAAGGAAAAAAGAAGCCCGGAATTCTATCGTGAGAGTCCTTTCCAAGCCCAAAAGGCCCATTAACTATAGTAGTCGATGGTCCAGCGGCCTAAGCCCAGGCCCATACTCGGTTAACACTAGCAGAACAACTGTCACTATCAGCTCACAACATAGAGAGCTCTGAAAACCCCACCGAGGGTTTAAGAAGTTCGAGTGGTTCCTTCCGCTCTCTTCCTCTCATCTTCCGATGACGACGACGACGGAGACCGTGAGGCTTCGGGTGGCATTCAAGGAGCGCCACATTCTGAGCAAGTCGCAGAGGACACAAGGACTCCGGCGGAGCTGGATTCTACTCAAGCCTCACCTCCGCATCATCTCCGACCTTGCGGCCCATCTCCTACACGCTTTCGGCCTCCACCGTTCTTGTCCCGATGGCCTCCTCATCTCTGTAAGCATCCCCTCCCCATAACCTAATTCCCCAAAGAAATTTGAAATTTTAATACGCAATTTTGATTTTTTTTTTTTCGCAGATGGATGGGTTTGTGCTTCCGCCTTTTGAGTCGACCTCCATTTTCAAGGATAAAGATATTATCAGGTCAGTTTATGCTTGTATTATCGGAAAATGTGGGGTTTTTTTTTTATTGGGTATGTATTTTGATTTGTGATTTGTGATTTGAACAGTGTGAAAAGGAAAGAGGGCGCATTGTCTGAAATTGCATTGATTGATGATGGAACAAACGCTATTGAGGTGGAGGAAATTGTGGAGAGGCAACCAATTAATGGAGGCATGAAGCTTCTGGCTAATGAGGAATTCGAAAAGGAGACCGGAGGATATGATAGTGATTCGGAAGAGGGTGAACCTGACCAAGTGGAGGATATACTTCCTGTTGAAAATGCACCCGATACCGGTTCAAACAGACGGTCCAAGAAAAGGAAGCTTTCAGACAAACCTCAGAGCTCTAAGTATGTCTTTTACTCGATTTTCTGGTTATTTGCGACGGCATGCAACAAATGTATCATTTGTTCAGCTGATAGAATATTAGTGTGCTATGGTTGGCATACACGTTTATTCCGGGGCAAACTTTAATTGGAACTAAAATGAAATAGTTATTTCTTCCTCATCCAGTCGAGGTTTCTTAAAATAAAGAAGTAGTTATATATTTCCTTACCACATCTATCAGCGATACTTTGGCATTCTAACTGCATTCCTGTATATTATTATGTAAGCGTTTAAGGTGTTTATGATATCATGCACGTTTACTGAGGCACCTGACTTGCATTTATATATTTCAGGAGGAAGAGAATTAAATCTGCTGCTACCGCAGAATGTTCAGGTTTACCTGAAGACCTTCAGAATGATGTCCGTACGGAGAAGAAAGAAAGTTCTCCTCAGTCTCATGTTCTTACCAAAAAGAGTCGTTCCAAGAAGGAAAAGTCGTTTAGTGTAGAGGATGGACCGGATCATTCAAGCACTCCTAAAACTGACAAAAGAACCAATGGAATAGGTCAATCACTGCTCAATGGAAAGAGGTAGCTTTCTGGCCTTTTTATATATGATGATGATGATGAAATGCAAAAAGTTTTGTTCCCATAGTCACCATTTTTGCTAGCTAAACCCTATAGAGCTAGGTTTTTAGAATTTTATGTCACCAAATTTCTGTAAGACTGTAAACATCTAGTACTCACCATTTTTGCCCATTTTTTCTTTTCCCCAATTTTGTTTGATAGGTCCTGTCAGCTTCAAGAGAATGAAATAAAGGGTGTGGTTTCATCTGATATGCCTGATGAAATTAAAAAGGTAGTAGTTATCACTATAATCTGAGATGTACGTGCTGTTTGTCATACATTTTTTTATATCTGTTATAAGTTTAAATTTGTCAACTCTTTTTATCTTTTTTTGTCCTAGATTCCTAGTAGAAGTGCTCGACGTAAAAAGGCCAAAAGGCAATGGTTGAGGGAAAAAATGAAAGCTGAGAAGGAAGAGGTAATGCGGTGTTTAAGATGATAAATAGATAAAGATTCCTCTTTCACACACATACACCCACAAGTGCACATGTGTACACACATGTGGGAGTATTTGGTCCTTCAGCTTAAGTTGATTTTCTGAAGTAAATTTATCTGCTTTTTACAAGAGGGACTACTTTTTTCTCCTGAAATAAAGTTGTATATAGCTTTCCAATTTGCAGTTACATCAGACGCAATTGCTCAAAACAAATAATCAGCAATCAACTGGTAAAGATAAACGTCAACAACCAAACACAAACAGTGAAGGAGAGGATGAACAATCAGACACAGATAGTGACGGAGAGGATAAGCGAATGAAAACAGATAACAATGAAGTGAATGAGCAACATAACACGGATAAGGATAAGGAGGAGGATATTGTTCCTGTAGTAATTAGGCCAGGACATATTCGCTTTGAACCCCTCGGAAAAGGTATGTATGGGTCATATCTTTGGATAGATAATTACTTATGGCATTTGAGTTCACCAATATTTTTTACGATTTCATACTTGAATTATGGATAATTTGTTACTCCAATTATCTGATGTGTATACTTGTTCCAGTGGACGGAGATCAGCCTATTCAGCAGAATAGAAATCCAGTGGTATGTTTCTCTTCTTTAGATCATTATAGACTTTTCTCTTCTATATGGGCTACTGAAACTACTCAAAAAAAATTATTTCTTGAAAAGTAAGATATAGGGTCTTGGAAGCTTGAAATTGGCTTAATCTATTGAGATATGTGATTTCTTCATAATTGTATGTCCTGCCTGCTTCAGGAAAATTTTCGGTGGAATGGAATAACCAGCAAGAAGAGGGGTCAAAAATGGGGTATGGAGAAAACAACACATTCAAGAAGTGACCACGAAGATCTGAATCAAGAGTCGCCTGAAATACTGGGTATCGAAAAAGAGATTCCTGTAAATGACCACATGGACTTCGATAAGCTTGAGCTCTGTACCTCTTTACCTAAGGTTTGTAGCTTTCCTGCTTTCCGTTTTGTTTGCATGGATATTTGTTTCCCTCATCTAAGAAAAGATGTTAGAAAGAGTTACTGGCAGTTGGCGTTGTACAATCGCACCTTTTAGCTGCTTGAACCTTTCTTCTGTCTTTTGCACATTTAGCTAATGCTCTGGACCACTTTTAAATTGATATAAAGCGAGATGATACTGTAAAATGTTTTCCATATCAAAGTCACTCTTGTCCTTTATATTCCATTTGTTTTAGTATTAAGGAAATAAGTATTAATTTGCATTTTAATGTGTTGCAGGAAGGTGATCAAATTGCATATCGCTTGATTGAATTAACATCATGCTGGACTCCTGAAGTTTCCTCATACCGAGTATGACTCTTTCTTCTCTTAAATATCTATTGACTGTTATGAACATAAATCTTTACCATCAAAGATTTACTTGTCCTGTAGGTTGGAGAAGTGTCACGGTACGACCCTCAATCAAATAAGATTATGCTAGTACAGGTTCCAGAATATTCCATTGTTTTTGCGGAGACAGATGAGGCATCTGATGTGGTACCAGATACATCCCTTTACAGGGAAGATCGCTCTTTAGAGGTATTTGAACTACCACTTCCATTGTGTTGCAAAGTGTGATACATTCATTTACTGTTGTACTACCCTTTTTTGATGATAAATATTTGTATGATCGAGTTATAGTGATGACCAGTACCGTCATCCTATGACCCTTTTTGTACTTATATGCACTCATCTTTTATTTGCCTGTCAGTGGCTGTGATTTACTGCTTCATAGTCTTTGATTGCTAGAATCTGACAAGTATTGATCCTTTTGCAGGTAGATTATTCTTCCCTTATTGATGTCCGCATTGTTAAGCATGGCAACCTCAACACAGCCAAAGCAGTCCATGGAGATAAAAATGTAGCATCAGGTTCCAGGCAGCTCGACAAAGACAAGGAAACTCGTGCTGCTGCAAAAGGTACTAATTGGATTTCCCCATTTCGTATCTGTTTCTGCGTACCGGATGTGAAGGCTCATTTGAAGCGTTACACATATGAAGAATCTGAATATGATTTGTGATTGTTGTTTACATATGTTGAAAATGGAAAAGCAAGTGCATGGGATGAAATCAGCAAGGCATTGAACGCAAAGAAGGCAGAACTGTCGCAGGAGGAGAACGGTTGGAGTAAAAACGATGGTTCAGTTAGGAGCTCGTGGTCGTATAGGGGCTTGAGAGGTAGCGCATTAGGTCCAACAGTGGCTCGTTTGAGAGCTCAAGGGCTATGAAGACCTAATAGTGGGGACATTGCCTCCGAGGTAACTGCAGTCCTTAGTTTTGTGAACTTTCACAGAAGAAATAGAATACGACTTTCGCCTTAAAATTGGTACTTCCGGGGTATGTAATGTGCAGTCGTTGGTGCAATTCACGGCCATTTTGTTGTATAGTGTGTTGTAACTTACATTGGAATGTTTTGAATGGTCCAACGCTAAGCAAGAACAGAAACTATTACCGTATCAAGCTTGTTCTCTCGATCTTGCCGGAACCGAAAGTTGCGAGCAGAACTTGAGGAGCAATTCGAAATATGAGTTTGATTATCATTTCAACTGAAATGGCAACACCTTCGGTGCTTTACAGGGGAAAAATATATTCCGGATTCACTTATTTGAATTGATACTATTTATCTGCCGTATAAACAGAACTTATAATTTCTATCAGCGTAACGCCGACTTGTTCTCTATACATGTTTCTGTACCACTCCAGACATCACTCAAGCCGGTAAGAGGCCCGGGATGCCAACTCCCCTCTCATGATCTGCAACCTTCATAAAACCCGATTCTTCCAATTCTTCAAGTCGCGATTATGTTTTCTGTATGGATATACGGCTCAGATGGATCAGGAACTCTTCCGGCTCCTCACCTTCTCTTATTATCTGCATAAATAGGCATTCAGAGGCAAAGATTAGATATGCTAATGTGCATTAATCAGACATTGATTAGAAATTACAGAAGCAATTAAGCAATAATGAAAAACAGAGAAACAATGTATGGTAATTACCTGTACAGGGGAATTCATAGGCAAACCCATGCGATCGAGCAAGTTGTGTCCTATGGCCTCCCAGTGAAGATGTCTATCCTCACATGTCGGACTTTGCCCTTCCTCCTGCAATACTTCGAGTCCCAACCAGACAAATAAGATACCAGGATTACTTGTGCCTGCACTCGTATCTGGAGCTGGCAAAAGATACGCTGATCCAGTATGAAGTTCGTGAGACTGATGCGCCTCCACTTTATTCAAAGAAGGCCACTGGTACAAAACAGGGTTGATCACTTTCGCTGCTTTCGTGATCCTTTCAGATTTCAATTCGTTTCCATGGTGACTAACGTTCACATCTAACATTAGGTCTTCTCTGTGGCTCACAGTTTCAGATTGGTTGCAATCAGTGTCCATTGCATCATCAGCCATGTCAGGTAAGGAGAAGGACCGTGAGCGTACCAGATTCCTCGGAACTTTTGGTGTTTCATCAACCAAAGGTACCAACATTCGAGGTGGAGGATTACTCCCTCTACGCTCCGCAATAGAGGGGGAAATCCCCTTACATGGCAAACCTGTATTTGCCATTTCCAAGGTAGAATCAGGAGAAAATGCTTCCGTAGGCGACGGGGGAGATTTTTTGAAAAGCAAGCTTGAGTTATCTGCCAAAGAGATATTCTTAACATTAAATGGATCTGTGGAATCCAAGCCAGAAGGTGAAGGCTGTCGAGAAGACAAATATGACAAGTCCGACCAATTGGAAGATGAGGGTGAAAAGGTAAATGAACTGGAGTTTTCAGAGGTTGAAGGGGAGAGTGTTGGGGATTTGGAGCTGAACTTGGGACTTCTGTCAGGAAAACAAGAAAATGAATCAGGTGAACCACAAAGAGTTGTAGGTAACAGTAACTTATCGGTCAGAGGAGCAAAGCGTTCTACCTCTCTAACAGTATCTGTTACCCTACGTGGGCTTTTATTTGGATAACATTCAAAGGAATCTGGTGAACGACAAAAGTGACGTGATGCTGATAATGGCGACGAAGGCTCGATTGGGGAAACGGAGTCTTCTGCTTCTTTATGAGTTTCCACAACCATATCCGATTCATCACCGGACGGGGTAGGGCTTCGGTTCACCTCAGAAGATGTGACCAATCCTTTCATAATTCCGCTTGCAAACTTTTGCCGCAATCTACCCCATCCATTTTCTCTGGCTGGAAGGCAAGTTTCTGATTCGGTATTTGATACTGAAAAAGGTGGAACAACCCCACCTGCAAGTACCTTATGAAAAATTTCGAAATCCAAATTATATTCGGCAACCTTCCTTTCACCAACCTGACCACACATCGCTGCAGAAACCTTATCACCTGCGGAAGAAAAAGTTTCTACCTTTTTGGCATCTGTCTTGCTGGAATCTTCTGCTAAGAGTCCGTTGGAAAGAGCATCCCAGAACTCCAACGGTTCTTCACCTTCATTGATGTCCACAATCGGGCCCTTTGCCCTCTCATACTGGATGACCTGAAAGGCAGCTGCCTTTGCATTATCTGACATCATTGTGTTGCAATCCTTTCCAATCCAGACGTATATAGCAGATGGAACATGCACAATGAACGCCCCACGAGAGTCGAGTCCTTGTGGACCTGGGTGTCCCAACGTCTTTGGCACCAGATGAAGAGGATCATACGATGAATGCGGGGCCATCCGATACATCCTTAACATGGAATTTGGGCTTGCAGGCACAGCATGTACCCTCTTCTGGCACTGAAGGAGTTGACAAGCAAAACCCATATTCGGGTTAGTCACCCCTCTCGCTGCCTTCACATACTGGAACGCATCTTCAAAGCTGTGGCCCTCCCTCCACATTAGGTATGCAATGACCAGAGAGGTGGACCGAGACACTCCCTGACAACAATGCACGAAAACTCGCCCGCCTTGCTTTCGAACATCTTCAAAATAATCAAACACATCATAGAGTATACTCGTAATGTCCTCCGATGGGCTATCTCGCAACCAAAGTGTCTTGTACACAAGATCATTTCTGAAATACTCGGGAGAAACAAACCCAACACAGTTCAGCACATGAGTGATCCCATTCTGCCTCAAAATCTCGCGGTTCTTAGCCACGGCATCACTTCCTAAGAATATATGATCAGCAATTCTCGAGCATTCTTTGTTGAAAAACGCAAGTTTATCCTTCTTAAACTCAAACTCTCTCCCAGGTTCTTCTGGGTTCGAATTCAGAAGCGGTTTAGCCGAACCTCTCGGGGTCTGCGGTTGAGGCCAGACCCCGAGATCATCAGACCCCGCCCGCGGCCACTCCTTAACGGTATTTCTGGCTATTGAAAGGGGCTGAAGTGGAGGGAGGCAGGACCTCGCTTTACTAACCAGCTGTGGCCTCGGATATGGATTGTTATGCTTAGAGGGTGACCGGTCAGACCACGAAACCGACCGCAAGTAGGTTTTCCGGGAAGTACTTCCGGCGAGCCGGTTTTTCTCTTCTTCCCCTAACATCTCAAAGTTTTTGACAAAAATTCTAAAAACTAATCGATACCCATTGAAGGATACTTCCAGGAAATAACATAGAACCCATCAAGTTGAAAATTTTGGCATAAATAGTTGGTATTGAAATTTCAAAACCTCTTCTCTCTCTGCTCCTTTTCTCACCTAAAACCCTTGACCCTCTCTCTCTCCTCACTTTCTCTCTCTAAAGATTATAGCTTTTCAATCTAGGCAGTTGATTAAGAAGCAATATTCAAACACGAAAACGACTGAGTAAAACCCTAAACCAATAGAGACAAGCAGAAAGTTGGAAAGAAGGAAAAAGTCAGGTATTTTTTAAGAGAGACTCACTTGGAAATTGGAAAAATGGGCAACCATCTTTCCAGCTGAAGAATCGCTTGGTATGTGTGACGGACTTTGAAATCCGGAGGAGAAGAAGGGAGAAGAAGTGAGAAGAAGGGGAGGAGGCTGAGTTTTGGGAGAACGAGTTGGACTGAGTCACTTGGGGTTTGGAGGGTTGTTAACTTCTTGTTGGTAATGGTTATGGTGGGTTGGTTTTAGACTGGCGGGGGCATGGGTCAAACTGCCACGTCGTCCATGATCTAACAAGCAATGCATGTCGAGTCTTGTGATGTCATTTACACATGTATAGTTCGGACCACCGAGAGAATCTTGTGGAGGAATACACTCAAGTTACGTGATTCGTAAGACAGTTTTCATCATTTTTTTTTAAAGGGAATGACTAAAGGTTTTGTCATGACAATTTATGACTTGCCGTGTGGTTTATTAGCGTGTGATTCATCAGCGATAAAAAACGAATCCATAATTTGCCCTGTGAAATAGAGTTTAAATTCGTCCTCAACCACTAAACCATCATGTTGTAGTTTCGTACAATTTTTTTAAAGGTACAAGATTTTATGTATTTGATAATTTAATGTGGATTTCATTTTTGAGATTTGAGAGATATTAGTTAGACAACTTGTTGAAGAGTTTTTTTTTCCTTAATCGAGATTTTTTGATGCATAAATTAACTTGTACATTGGGGAGGGGAGTATCTCCTTATGGCAAAGTATATCATGTTATATTTATCTCTCTTATTACATGACCCAAGTTGAGCTAAAGTTGTTTCGAGAAGGACATAGGAAATGGGCAAACATGTGTTCTCAATTTCAAAGCAAGTAAAAGATCAAATTTTGAACTATAGTGAGGGTCAAGTTCTACACACTACCATCGTGATGTAAAATAAATGGACAAGGATTGTCTGCTCTTCTTGTTCATGTGCCATCTCATGCCCTCCTGTTTGTGTGGTCACAGTTAAGCCACATCAACATTTTATATTACTATTTATTTTTGTCTTATTATCTCTATAAAAAAAATAATATAAAATGTTGACGTGGCTTAACCGTGACCACACAAAACAGGAAGGCACGGGAACAAGGAGGGCAAACAATCATTGTCCAAAATAAATAATGTATTTTACTAGTTTTGTGAATGAGGGACACCAAAACGTAAGCACCAAACCAATATTATATTATATCAACCCTAATTTGTGGTCATGCGTTCTGGTAAATTTGATCAGTGTTTGGGAAAGGAATCCTCTAATCCACCTAGTTTGGGATTCGGGTCGTTGAAATTTGATCCAACGGCTACAAATATGGTGCCTCTTTAAAAATGATAATAACTGTAGCCGTTTGATCAAATTCCAACGATCCAAATCTCGGACTATGTGGATTTGGTGGAAAAGGGATCCGCAGTGTTTGAACCTCCTAGTAAAGAATGTCAGAAACTAAACATGGCTCGTTGATCTTTGAGGAAATGTTTTCTTGGTCATGCCATTTCTGGAAGGCCTCAAACTGTTCAAAGTTTTGAAACCCTAATACTTAACGAGGAAGACAAACTGTCACACGACCAGAACGGCAGTGACAATTGAGTCCAACATTCTACTTTCCGGTTTATTTTACCAATTAGAATCGAGCAACCAACAAGCATAACACCTCCAAAACTCCATTAATCCAAGTTGAATGGAGGTGCAAAAGTGGTAATTATTAATGTTCTAAAAAACGATAGGCGCTAATTAGGCAGCTAGTTGGGGGCATAAGCGAACTAGACGGATTTAAGTAAATTAATTATATATTGTATAGATAAGTGCCTATTTATACTTAAAAAACGTATAATTGTATTGGCATACATAAATTGTAAAATAAAATGTTATATAGATTATAAAGTATTATAACATATTGAAAATATGGGGAATAAACATTTAATGAGTGTTCATCTAAGTATTTAGCAAGTCTCTTACATTTTATTGGCAAAATAAAATGCAAAAAGAAAGTTATTGATTTTATGTCTAAGTGAGAGTCGCGACGTAAGCGGGTGCTAAGGTGGGTTTAGGCGGGCTATATGGAAACCTAAGCAGGTCTACGCGCACTTTCTTAATTTTCAAATGCATAGAAACTAATCGGAGCGGTAGCCAACAACTTAGCGCTTAAGCGGTGCTAGACGGGACTTAGACAGCACTAGGCGGGGATTTTTAGAACCATGGTAATTATTATGACAATTGGTATTGCAAATCATAGCTCCAATTAAACAACAAGTGACAAGAAAAAAAACAAAAATGTGTGACCAGGAATTGACAAAATTGCCTTGTTGTTCAAGGACGATTTGTTCAAACTTCCAAACTGATGGGATGGATAAGCGGTTGATATTTGACCAACAAATACAGAATAACTTGCATGCATAATCCATGCTTAGATTTTATGCACTAATAAGTTAAGGCAAAATTACATTTTAAATTTACAAATTTCGCCCACAGAATAAGTCCCTTCACTATAACATGAAGTTATATTATATGTTTGTTTATTTCATTTAAAATGGTATAAATGGTCGATTTTTTTTTTTTTGGAATTAAATTTGTAAATTAAATTGATAAACTATATAATGTTGTCAATAAAAAATAAGCATGTTAATCAACACTTAATTAATAATTTAATCATCAACTTTCAGTCATTATTGTTACGCTAAACCTTTTTAGTGTAGTCCACATGAGTTGCACCAAAAGAAAAGAAGAAAATAAATTATCATAGCAGAAATAGAAAATATTGGTCAAGAAAGGTGGCCAAGAAAGAAAGAATCAAATTGCCATTTTTATCCGGTCCCCTACCCAACACAAACTTGTCTTATATTGCATGTCATACTTGCTTTTATTTTTTTATTTTTGTTATTTTTTAACTGAGCGATAGTATTAGTAAATTAGAAGTTAATTGTTCATGAAGATCAAACCCGCACCAAAATGCATAGGCTTAATATTTTCCACCACTGTGATAAGACGGTGTCATACTTGTTTATTATTAGCAAGTCCGGATGCAAATGAGATTGGGCCAACACAAGCTGTCTTCAAAACTCAAAGCCCAACTCAAACCCAAAAGAAAAATACTTAACTTCCAATTCAGGCCAGCCCAAATACACAGCCCAACAGAAAATCTTGAAACCCAACAAACCCAAACCCAAACCCAAATCCACCCACCCTCCCCTGCCCCGCGCCGCATTGAGTCCATCACCACCATTGTTGAAACCAGGTAGCCTTGGCAGCTGCTGCAGCTATACCTCCTATCGAATGGCTTCGGGAACCGACGTCGTTTCACCTGCAGCTAAACCCGCTCTTCCCTCCGCCGTCTCCATTTCCGGGGCTGTAGTCCCCCGTTTTCCTCTCCGCCGGATGCCATACACTCCGACGCATTAAGCTCCTTGACTGTCTCTGCTATGCATTCACTCTGATATGTATCGTAGTCTTGGCGTTCACCGCCTCATATACCGGAGCCGCATAGTGTACTACGTGAAAACTGGCCTCATCGATCAAGCACTACAGGTGTTCGACGAAATGACCCACTCGGACTGCCGGGTCTTCAGCGTCGACTACAACCGCTTCATCGGCGTACTCGTCAAGCACTCGCGGTACGATCTCGCCGAGCACTACTACTACGAAATGGTGCCGAAGGGGTTCTCATTGGACCCCTTTACTTACTCAAGGTTCATTTCTGGCTTGTGCAAGATTAGAAATTTCACCCTCATTGAGAAGCTTCTTCGAGACATGGATAGGATTGGGGCATTGCCTGACATCTGGGCTTTCAATATATATTTGAATCTTCTGTGCCAAGAAGACAGGATGGATTTCGCTTTGGAATTGCTTCATAGGATGGTTGACAAAGGAAGAGAGCCGGATGGTGTATCGTATACTATAATTATTGATGGGTTGTGTAAAGCTGGACAATTTGATACGGCAGTTGATATTTGGAATGGTATGATTAAGAAAGGGTTCAGGCCTAATAACATTGCGTGCACGGCGCTGGTTGTTGGGTTGTGCAAGGGTCGGAAGGTTGATTTGGCTTATGACCTTGTCATTGATGAAATGAAGGGTAGTGTTAATTTTAGTAGTTTGATTTATAATGCGTTGATTAGTGGGTTTTGTCGTGCCGGTAGGATTGATAAGGCACAAGCAATCAAGTCATTTATGAAGAGAAATGGTTGCGAGCCGGATTTGGTTACTCACAATGTGTTGTTGAATTATTGTTGTAATCAGTTCATGTTGGAGGAGGCTGAGAAGTTGATGAAGAAAATGGAGAGGGGTGGGATGGAACCTGATGTGTATAGTTATAATCAGCTTCTCATGGGCCTTTGTAAAGTTAATAGACCGGATAAGGCGTATTTGTTGATGAGAACTAGGATGGAGCCAAAAGGGTTGTGTAATGTTGTGTCGTACAATACCATCATTACAGCATTTTGCAAGGCAAGCCGTACCCGAAGTGCTTACAAATTGTTTGAGGAAATGCGTCACAAGGGCACTGTGCCAGATTTGGTTACATTCACTATTCTTATAAATGCCTTTTTAAGAGAAGGTAGTTCAGAGATAGCCAAGAAGCTTCTTGATCAGACAACAGCAATGGGTCTGTTGCTTGACTGTATATTTTACACTACAATAGTTGATCACCTATGTAAGAATGGGAAGATTGAAATGGCTTATAGTGTTTTCAGTGAAATGTTTGAGAAGGGAATCACCCCTGATGTGATTTCATATAATGCTCTCATTAACGGGCTGCTCAAGGCTTATAAAGTGAGTGACGCTATGCATCTCTACGAGGAAATGCAGACTAGAGGGTGTAGTGCTGACGGGGTAACTTTTAAATTGATAATTGGAGGTCTCATAAGGGAGAATAAGCTGTCAGTCGCTTGTAGGGTATGGGATCAGATGATGGAAAAGGGCTTTACTCTTGATGGAGCTTTCTCCAAGACTCTGGTTAATGCCATCAATTCAAAAGATGCTACATGAAAATGCTAAACGGTTAGTATATTATAGGAACCCTTGTAGTTTTTATGTTCATGTACCAATATATGTCACTACAGTTATACTGATTTTTGTAGTTGACGTTCAGTTGTATAAATTTTTTTGGTAACAAGTTGTGTAAGTTTTGGTGCTTATTATGGAACCTGTGATGCTACTGACCTGTTTTTATGTTAGATATGGTTTAGTGGTTCTAATGATTATGCTATCGTATTGTCTGGTCTATCACAGAGTCAATAGTAAGAGGCACTTGTTAGAGAGGATTTCACCTCATCAAGCCTGGTCTTGTTACCACCTTGTGCTCTTTCTGGCAAGCTACAAACAACTCAGGTACGAGCTTGTAGGATTGATTTATGTACATATATTGCCTTTTGATATGAAGATAAGTACGGGTATTCTGCTGTTTGTGAGTGTCGTCAAACAATATGCATGGGTGTGAATGAGGACGTGGGGGGAAGATAGACAAGGGAGCCATGGATGTTTAGCCTTTACATTGTGTGCTGAATAAGTATAAAGATATCCTGGATATATTCCAGTGTTTATGAGAATATATTTCACCGTCATTAAAAATTGACAGTGGCACTATCATAGTAGAAGGATGTGTCCATGTATGATTTGCCTCCCTAACTTGATGCATGCATTCCGCTAAAAATGCCAAAAGGTACTTCAACCTACTTTGTTCTTTTCTTTGTCCTGAGGGACAATAGATATAATGCAAGCGGGCTTTGCAAGAACCAGACTACTTCAAGGTAATTGCTTACCTTTCCTCTCATTCTAGTTTTATCACTCCCAATTTGTCCAAGGAAGGTCAACTAAGGGGATGCCTAATGAAGATTTCAGAACTACATATTGATTCGGTATCCTTATTAATTTCTGGACTGATGAAGTCAACCTTTAATTATGGCTGAGTTCTTGGTCTTGATTACATGCCTAGCCTTAAGTGTTATTTACCAATATAGTTCTGAAGCAATCTAGAGTTTTGATTCTCGTTTTCATTTTTGAAGTAAGATGAGATGATGTAAGCAATCTAGAGTTCAGATTCTCGTTCCCTTTGTTCTTTATTTTCTTAGGGTGCACCGTGACCCTCTTGTGCCTATAGATGACATGCAGAGGCTGCAGATCATTTTTACGAATGCTAATGTGAGAGCACTATTAGTTTGGGCGTAAAAATGCTGAAGTACGGCTTCTTATTCGAAATGCAGTGAGTGTCGGACCTTCTGCCACTTATCCTTCCCTCTTTTTCTTACTTGGGTTGGATGTTATTCTAGAAGATTTAAGAATGATGGCATTTGTACTTTTCCTTCGCATGTAGGGACTAGCAGAGAGAACAACCAAAAATTTCGGCCGTGTCCTCATGAAGAAAAGCGGATTAAAGAAGCTTGGGCATCCTTGCCTTGCTGGAGTCTTGAGGATGGAAGAAAGCAACGAGAACTTCCAAGGAATCACTACTAGTTTTCACAGTTACAACACACCTGCTGACCGGGACTCCGAGTCACATCACAACATCATTCGGTAACGATTAAAGATGTTCTCTGTTCATGAACAAGTTAGTGTTGAGTGGTATAATTGGCAGAGAGAGTGTTTATATCCAGTTGAAGTTTGTATCTTCTGTAGCATTTAGCTTTAGGCAAGCTGGGTATCAGGGGTAAATATGTAAATTGGATGCCACCCTAAAATACTCAGAGCTCGGAAGCACATACAGAAAAAGTTGTCACGGAAGATGACTTGCGTCCCACGCTTAGCTACATTTTGATTCTTTGCCTTTTCAAAAAAAAAAAAAAAATCCTTGAAGTTTTCTTCAAGTCATTCTCTTAACACCAGCTCCTTCCTTACTATTTTATTCTGCATCCACTCTATCCTTCACTTGTTCATTTCTCAGTACTACTCTGTGCCGCCATGTCTCGCCGTGGAGACACCAACCCCCATTTTGTCCGGCCATATCCGTCACAATATCCAGAACAACTTCCCCAAACATCCCCACACAGTTCATCGGTGCCACTCCCACATCACCCTGGGCAGCATCCTGAGCAGCCCAACCTCAGACCACAATGGCCTGGACCGCATCCCCCCGAACAACAAGTTGAGCCAGGAACAAGACAATTACAGCCACCCCGCCGGCCCCGGTCTAAGCATCCGTCGGGTCATTTGGTGTCATTTCATCCAGTCCTTGAAGAACATCCTCCTCGGACAGACCAGCAAACCCCCCACCTTGATCATGAAGACCAACAGCCTCGGACAAAATATCCAGGCCAGAAAACCCATGTGGCAGCCCCATACGATGATCATGAAGGAGAACAGCGTCCTCTGAAAAAGCATCAAGGCCAGAAAACCCCCCCTATAGTTCCAATGGTGCCAGCCCCGCATCATGGTCGTGAAGACGAGCAACATCGTCGGCCATACCCACAAGGGCAGCCGCATGGCCGGCATACTCGCCAACAGGGCTTGCACGCACCACGGCCTAAAAAAACCAATGTCCTCGCATGGTCAGGAGCCATTTGCTGTGCAATATTTTGGGTTCTCGTTATCTTAACCGGCCTAGTGGTTCTCATAGTCTATCTTGTTTTTCGTCCCCGGACTCCGAAATTCGACGTCTCTTCCGCCACACTAAACGCAGCGTATCTTGACATGGGATATCTTCTCAATGCCGACGTTACAGTGCTGGCAAACTTCACCAACCCAAACAAGAAGGTCAGCGTTGACTTTAGCAACCTGATCATTGATCTTTATTACGGAAATACCCGCGTTGCTACGCAGTACATAGAACCCTTCTCTGCACAGAGGCGTCAGTCCATGTTCGCAAATGTTCATATGGTGGCTAGCCAGGTTCGTCTCGGAGTGCTGGAAAGCATAAGGCTCAAGAAGGAGATGGAGACCGATCGGGCCAGATTTGAGGTCAAGGGGTATTTCCGAGCACGAGCTAACTTCGGAAACATCCTCCGGTACTCCTACTGGTTGCACGGGGACTGCCAAGTTGTGCTCACTAGACCTCCTGATGGAGTTCTGGTCGCCAGAAAATGCAAGACAAAACAGTAGGTCATTGTTTGCTTCTTTTTTTTCTTGGATTGTGTTTCAAGCATCGAATTTTCGTAAATTACTTCCCAACTACTGCACTGTAATTTCTCAAGCAGCAGAAAATAAAAGCAGACCAGCTTTTTGACAATGTACAAGACAAGAAGAATGATATTTATTGCAATACGTGAAACATGTTACAGAGTGATAGTATACTGAGAAAACATAAACAAACAAATACACAGGGCGAACGCCAAACTTGTTCAGAAAGCGCATCACACCTTATTGTATCGAAAACTTGTTACATTTCATCTTCATGGTACAAAATCGAACAAGGAGAAACTGGTGAGAACAGGATATTTACATTAGCTTTCGTGCAGATGTGAAAGTACAGAAATCCAGGGTTCCCGGCGAGCCCCTTCATGTTTGTGTATGCCAAGAAATGACAATCAGGAAAGCAAGAAAACCCCGCTCTTCAATAAGCCACTACTCCGTAATGCACTCCAAGCAAACCTACTAACAATGCAAGAATGGATTTTCCAACTGGCTAAAACCTCCGGTAATGATCCCTGGTAAAGAAGGGATGCCTAAGGGCTTCTGGAGCTGTTAGCCTGTTGGAGGGATCAAATCTAAGGAGACCTTGCAGGAGGTCGATGAGATCACCAGCTGAATGATCGACATGCTGCATCACTATATTCTGCCAAAAATTATATAAATTGATTAACCTTAAAGGTTTTATTTGAATAACTTGTCTGGACGTGTTCCAAAGCAAGTGTGTAAAAGTGCAAGATTCTATATACCTGGAGCCGATGTAGCTTTAAAACAGCTTTAATACTTTCTCGAGAAGTTGCACCTTCTGGCCAGTCCAATCTACCCCGTCTGACATACTTCTCAGCATGACGGCTGAACCAAGAATACAGAAGTAGCAAAGGAGACAGTGGTGAATATAGGCTAACTGATGTGATCTGAACCTTAAGATATGAAAATTACGACGAAATTCCTCAAGAAACCACATACTCCACTCTTTTCAACATGTGATGTGGCATTGGACCTAAAACCCTCTCCATCATAGCCAGGTGTTCCAAGTTCTCGTGTGTCTGAAACAAAGCTTCTCCCTGTAAAGAAATTCATTCTTTTTTTCTCAGAAGTTCTATACATTTTTTTCTAATCCAGAAATCTGGCGGAGACTGATGGACCATTATAATTCAGAGACATACCGAACACAACTCTACCAAGATGCAACCAACACTCCATATGTCACATGGATAACTCCATCCAAGTCCTGTAAATATTAACAATCTTATGAATGTTAAGATATAAATTGATAGCAAATATTCAAAATGCAAATGATTCGCAAGATAACAGAAGGCATAGTAATAGCATACCCAGAATAACCTCAGGTGCCCGGTAGTGCCTTGTCGACACAATGTAATTGTGCTCTTGATGCTCATAGGCTGTGCTGCCAAAATCAATAACCTTGATAGCACTAGACTTTGGCAACCTTCTATAACTGGTTCCATCTTTTGGTGGCCGGGATGAAAACTGTGACAGCAAAGAAATAAAAGCAAATGACAATTTTCAATAAGTGAACTGGATTCAGATAAGAGGTACAAACAATAAGCGAACCGTGTCATCTGAAGGGGCAAAAAGGAATAAGAAAACACTAACTGCAGAACAATATAATTATGATCACAAGAAGAAATACCTTATTGTCGGGTACTTTAATGTATTCTGAAGAAACAAATAGTATGTTCTCAGGCTTCATGTCGGTATGGATGAGACGCATATCATGCATGACTGCAAAAGTTACACGCCACAGGAAGCATAAAAACTAGTAGTGTTGCAATTTAAATTCATTTTCCAGTCCAATAAAAGATGCTCACAAGGTATTCATACATGTCATGGAAGTAAGCTTTACTAAAAAGAAAAAAGCAGAAACTACGGGTAAATTTTAAAGAAAGAAAGGTAAAAACTTATGGAATACTACAACTGCTGCTGTAAACTTAGAGAGATAAGAGAAACAACAGAGGTCCAACTACACACATGCTACACATTCCAACAGTTGCCTGCCAAGTTCACGGACAAGATCAACCGGAAATGCATGATAATTATTTTTCCGGAGGAAATCGTATAAGCTTGGCCCAAGCATCTCAAATACCTGTTAAGACCATTTAAATTCAAAAATGTCTTAACCCCCAAAATATTGGTGAAGTTGGGGAATCATTTTATAAAAAATCAAGCATATACTTACGATACATATATGGTTACGATAGTCAAACCAGTTCCGTATTTGAACACAACTGCAAAGAATAAAGCCACTTAACAATTGACCCAAATTTCATTTTACAACTGCTAAGAAGCAAAAGAAATAACCATGACAGGATAAGTATACTCACCGACTTCCATTTCTGTCATACTTCCCAAGCAACTGTAGCACATCAACTTCAATCATTGCTGCTTCACGGTATTTCTTGATACTCCTGACAACTTTTATAGCTACCATTTCTTTTGTTTCCCTATCCCAGCATTCCAAAACCTGACCAAAAGTTCCTACACGATACAAAGAGCAGAAATATGAGAAGACAGATCAAAGGTACATGAACCCATCCAGACATAGGTCTAAATCCAGTTAAAACCTAACCTTCACCAATTTTTCGGTGGATCTTATCTGCAAGTACAGAAACAATAGTTTAACCAGAGAACTACAAATATTTTACAAACCAAAAATATTGACAAAAAACAATGTGTCTGTGTGTGTGTGTTAAATGAAACAAATATTCTATACTACTCGGGCTAAATTATTTTGGCACGCACACAGTAAGGAAAAGAATAAACCATAAGGAAAGATTCAACACTTTAGATATATACATATATTTTCAAATTCTAGAGCAACCCTAAAGTCCAAAGTAAAGGTCCTAGAACTTTTTACTTGTAAGTAGATTTTCTATGTGAATAATTTTATTGGAAATACACCGTTGAGTAAAAAAATGAAAAAGTTGGAAGTACATCAGTGTGATTTATTAGGTTATGAAAGTTTAAAATACAGCATAAAAAAGACACATGAAGAATGTAAAAGAAAAAACTCTTCAATGGTGATTGAACGTAATTACAGCGAGATGTTAAATTTTCTCCAAGCGCAAACATGTAATGTCCATCTTTGTCATCATCTCGCCGCGGGGGAGAGCCTTTTTGAGTCAACCCCTTTACAAAAACACTAGGATGGTCTGGGAGTACTCCCGTAGGTCCAAAGCTTGTCCCATTTCCAACATCTTGCTCATAATATATTCCTGACTGAGCCTACACACAGCCATTTATTCATACTCCACTATACAAACATTAATACAAAAACTTCACCCCTTACCCATCTATCATTCATTTCTAACATTTTCCCTCATCTTTTCTAATCAACCAAACAGAAAATCAATGTATGCAAATTATAACACCCGAATAACAAAAATTTCGAGCTTCGTCATGAAAATACTAACAATTCAGTAATTCAATTCCAAATTATTTACTTATAAAATTAAATTTCCTCAAACAATATTAATTCATGTCTGAGGCAATATTTTTACCCCACTTAGTGGGAAAAGGCTTTGTTGTTGTTGTTGTTGTTGTTTGTCTGAGGCAATATTTTAGATAAGATCAAAATTATCCAAGAAAACTAAGAGATCATGAAATTTGGAAAATGGAATCATTAAAATTATCCAAGAAAGCTAAGAGATCTGAAGTTTGGAAAATGGAATCATTTCTATCTTCTACCCTCAAATTATTTCCTAACCAGTCGAATTTACCACACAAACGAAGAAAAATTGGGATGAATTCAAAATTGAAAAGCTAATTGAATGAATAAAATAAACAAATTAAAGCCTAAATAAACGGAAAAAAAAAACCACAATTTTGAGAAATTTGATGAAATAAAGGGTGAAAAGTGTACCTTTGGGTGAGGCTGAGGGGGGTCCCAAGCAAACCTGGGGCGCTTTCTTGGACGCCGATCAATGTGTGAAAGAGGGAACTCCGACACGTAATCCATCTCCATACAATTCAAAACCCTAACCCTAAATTCACCGATCTGATTAAACGAATAGATCACGAGAGACGGAGAAAACGCCCTAACCCCTGTTCTTTGTGATCTACCGCAAGCCGTCGGATGTGATTGGGAGGAATAATCTGGACTGTTGGTTGGTACGTGGAGCTGTTGTGCGGCTGGATTTGAACCCTGGTTGAGTTTGGTGTTTGGAGCATTCTTAAGAGGCTTGAGCATTTTATGTTGGGTTATGGGCCGGAATTATACTTGGATTTTTGCTCATCAGTCCAACTTGAAGCAAAAGTGGGCCGTAGTTGGGCTTGGGCCGGTTTGGAATTTAAGCAAATTTGAAATGATGCGCAAGTAGGATAATGTCGTGTTAACAACTCACAGGTTGACTGCGGTTGGGCCGGTTTGGAATTTAAGCAAATTTGAAAGGATTCGCACACACCTTTCTCGTCCGCGGCGGTACGCAGGTTTGATTCCAACAAAAATGACTTTCACACTTTCTTCCTTTGCAACTCTCAGTTTCGTTGTTTTTATCCATCGACTCACTTTTTGATTTGTTCAATTCAAAAGTAGTAACAAAAGAAGGAAGTGCATAAATCATTAGCATTAAATAATTGATCCTTAAAAAACATTACTTTTGGACTAAAATCTTAACTGAGATAGAAAAATTAATTCAGTCATTTGATTTGTGTCCAACTCAGATTTAAGTTTCTTATGTGATAGGACCGATGAAAATGGTGAAAGGTATAGAAAAGTGAAGCAAGAGGCGAAGAAAGCTGTGAGAGAAGCTAAGTTAGCGGCTTATGACGATATGTATAAGCGACTAGATACCAAAGAAGGAGAGGTGGATATCTATAAACTAGCTAGAGCAAGGGAAAAGGAGACAAAGGACCTAAACCAAGTGAGGTGCATCAAGGATGAGGATGGAAAGGTTCTTGCTACAGAGAACGCGGTTAAAGACAGATGGAAAGGTTATTTTCATAATCTTTTCAATGAAGGACATGAAAGGAGTGCTTCTTTAGGGGAGTTGAGTAACTCAGAAGAGTGTAGAAACTACTCTTTTTATCGTAGAATCCGGAAGGAAGAAGTGGGTGTAGCTTTGAAGAAGATGAAGCATAGAAAAGCAGTAGGCCCAGACGATATACCAATCGAAGTGTGGAAAGTTTTGGGAGAGACAGGTATAACATGGCTCACTGACCTTTTCAATAGGATTTTGAAAACGAAGAAGATGCCGAATGAGTGGCGAATGAGCACTTTGGTGCCTATCTACAAGAATAAGGGCGATGTACAAAATTGCATGAACTATATGGGAATTAAGCTAATGAGTCATACAATGAAGCTCTGGGAGAGAGTCATTGAGCATAGATTGAGGCAAGAGACACGGGTTTCGGACAACCAATTCGGGTTCATGCCAGGGCGCTCAACCATGGAGGCAATCTATCTCTTACGAAGATTGATGGAAAGATATAGAGATGGGAAAAAGGATTTACACATGGTCTTTATAGATTTGGAAAAAGCGTATGATAGGGTCCCAAGAGACATTCTTTGGAGGATTTTAGAGAAGAAAGGAGTACGAGTAGCATATATCCAAGCTATACAAGATATGTATGAAGGAGCAAAGACTGCCGTAAGAACTCATGAAGGACAAACTGAAAGCTTTCCCATAACTGTAGGATTACATCAAGGCTCATCCTTAAGTCCATACCTTTTTGCGTTGGTAATGGATGAGTTAACAGGACGTATTCAAGGTGATATTCCTTGGTGTATGCTTTTCGCAGACGATATAGTGTTGATAGATGAAACTCAGGAAGGGGTAAATGCAAAGCTTAACCTTTGGAGAGAAGTGTTGGAATCTAAAGGTCTTCGCCTAAGCCGATCAAAGACATAATATATGGAGTGCAAGTTCAGTACAAATGGAGGCCAAAACGAGTTAGGGGTGAGGATAGGAGATCAAGAAATACCAAAGAGCGACCGTTTTCGTTACCTAGGATCTATCTTGCAAAAGAACGGAGAATTAGATGGAGATCTCAACCATAGAATACAAGCTGGATGGATGAAGTGGAAGAGTGCATCCGGCGTGTTGTGTGACCGCCGTATGCCACTGAAGCTCAAGGGAAAATTTTATAGGACGGCAATAAGGCCGGCGATGCTGTATGGCACAAAATGTTGGGCGGTGAAGCATCAACACGTACACAAAATGGGTGTAGCGGAGATGAGGATGCTTCGTTGGATGTGTGGGCACACGAGAAAGGATAAGATTAGGAATGAGGATATCCGGGGTAAAGTAGGAGTAGCCGAAATTGAAGGAAAGATGAGAGAAAATCGGTTACGGTGGTTTGGACATGTGCAAAGAAGGCCTACTGACGCTCCGATTAGAAGATGCGACTATGGGACAGAGGTTCAGGGCCGAAGGGGCAGAGGAAGACCTAGGAAAACTTTGGAAGAGACCCTAAGAAAAGACTTAGAGTACTTGGATCTAACGGAGGACATGACACAGGACAGAACACAATGGCGTTCTAAGATTCATATAGCCGATCCCACTCAGTGACTTGGATTTTCCAAGTCTCCAACCGAGAAGTTTTCCTCACTCGGGAAATTAAGGGAACACTACCTCAACCTATATGCTCCACTCACAAAGCTTCAACATACAAGCTTCAACAAAAGAAAATTCAAAGAACTTAGCGAAGAAGGCTTTGGTGTATTTAACACAATACGTTGAAATGAAGGAAAGCTTATTTATTGATATCCCCGATAAGTTACAAATATGTACATATACTTGAGTCAAAATAAACAAACAAGAGGGAGTCTTCACAAAGGTTGCTTAGGAGAAGTCTCAGCAGTCGGTAGAGCCTCAGAAAGAGAAGGCACCGGAGGGGGATCATTCGGAGCCTCAGTACTAGACAAAACCCTAGAAGGAGGAGGCATCAGAGATTGATCATTTGGAGCCTCATTACGCGGTACAGCCCCAGAAGACGAAGGCAATAAATGCCTTTGGAACAAACCCACAAATCTCTGATGATCAAGTAAAACCTGACCATCAGATTCCTTCATCTGGTCAAGCTTCCTCTTCATGTTTGTAGCATAGTCATGTGCGAGCCGGTGCAACTGTTTATTCTCATGCTTGAGCCCTCTAATCTCCTGTTTGAGACTCATCACTTCAGCCGCCAATGATTCAACTTGGCGGGTTCGAGCAAATAGGCGTTGGGCCATATTAGACACATAACCTGCACACTGAACACTGAGAGCCAGAGAATCCTTAACAGACAACTCATCAGACCGTTTGGAAAGTAGTCTGTTATCTTTGGGAGTGAGAAGGTTCCTGGCCACTACCGCAACGGTCATATCATTCTTCATCACGGAATCCCCAACGGTAAGAGGACCAGTAGGGGAGACGAAGGATGGGCGCCATATGTTGTCTGGAGAAGGCGGGGCTGCCTCTTCAACAAGGTTCAAGTCAAAACGACGGTCGGAGGGGCCAGACATTTTCAAAGGTGTTGAAGAAAGAAGAGGTCGGACAAATCAAGATCTTAGAAGTGCAAGAATGGAGCTTCTACTGGTGGATATTCAAGTGTGCTTTGGAACTTAATGTCAGCCCCTATAAAAATCTGCACTCGACGAAGCTTCAGAAATCGAAGAGGCGCCTACTCAGAAATCGAAGAGGCGTTTGCTTTCTCAAAAGTTGGGCTGCTCAGAGACCACGAGGGTCGATCTCAGAAATCGAAGAGGTGTTTGCTTTCTCAAAAGCTGGGCTGCTCAAAGACCACAAAGGCCGATCTCAGAAATCGAAGAGGCTTGCTTTCTCAAAAGCTGGGCTGCTCAGAGACCACGAGGGCCGATTTCAGAAATCGAAGAGGCACCTACTTTTCCAGCCTTGTCAGCACCTGTCACACGCACACTCAGCTTTGCGGAAATTATGGGCATTCTGTCGAAGATTTCTGGCGAAGTAGAAAGCACATGAATCGTACTGTTCAATCACCCACTTCCCACACGTAACAGTAGCTCATGGGTACCACAGATAACTTTGCCAAAGTTCTCTGACAAAGTTGAGACACGTGAAGCTTGCAGCTCCCACTACATCGCTCTGACCAAGAAGGGTAAAAGAATTGCAAAGAAACAACACTAACAAAGTTTAGACACATAAATTTTGAAGGTCTAGCTACCATATTATTACCCACAAGGGTAAAGGAACAGTACCACTGCTGGATAATTGGAAAGTCCCGGTGTGTCAACCTCTGTGCTTCGTGGCAGGGTAGACTAGCAAACATGCCCAACCTTTACTCACATTCGAGAAAACACTCCTAACAAGATTGCTTGCTCCAAAATTGACGAGGCACCGCCTTCCGAATCTCGAGAGCCAGACTCCCAACATGATTACTTTCTCAAAAATCGAAGAGAGGGTAAAGGAACAGTACCACTGCTGGATAATTGGAAAGTCCCTGTGTGTCAACCTTTGTGCTTCGTGGCAAGGTAGACTAGCAAACATGCCCAACCTTTACTCACATTCGAGAAAACACTCCCAACAAGATTGCTTGCTCCAAAATCGAAGAGGCACCGCCCTCCGAATCTCGAGAGCCAGACTCCCAACATGATTACTTTCTCAAAATCGAAGAGAGGGTAAAGGAACAGTACCACTGCTGGATAATTGGAAAGTCCCTGTGTGTCAACCTCTGTGCTTCGTGGTAAGGTAGACTAGCAAACATGCCCAACCTTTACTCACATTCGAGAAAACACTCCCAACAAGATTGCTTGCTCCAAAATCGAAGAGGCACGGCCCTCCGAATCTCGAGAGCCAGACTCCCAACATGATTACTTTCTCAAAAATCGAAGAGACACCGCTCTCCGAATCTCGAGAGCCAGACCCCCAGCAGGATTGCTTTCTCAAAAATCGAAGAGGCATCGTTCTCCGAATCTCGAGAGCCAGACCCCCCGACAGGTCTGTAATCTTCACACGCAACATCAGCTTTCCAGATACCACAAACCACTTTTTCAAAGGGCTCTGACAGAGTTAAAACATGTGAAGCTGGCAGCTCCCACTACCGTGCTATAACCAAGCAGGGTAAATGAATAGCATTATTACTTGATGTTAGGGAGACTCCTATATATGTCGACTTCCATCCCTAACGGACAGGCAGACCTGTAAAAATGCTCAACCCTTTCTCTTATCTGAGAGGGCACTCCCAACAAAGCCTTTCGAAATATTCAGCTTTCTTTCCCCCCGATAATACCTCTGTAAACAAGCTATACTAGAGCAAGAATATCTCATATCATCAGGGTTAAAAGCAAGAGTATCCCATATCATGCTTTTTCCCTGTCTTTTCCTTTGGCCTTGTTCTTACCTGCAAGACAAGGAGAAAGAGAGCAATCAGTCAGCACTTGGAATCAAGCTTCCAGCCAGGAACTGACTGCCTGGAACCCCTTACCTGATTACTTACCTGGCATTGCTCTCGAGTACTCATCTTCAACATACTCTAGATTTGATGGACTTGTTTTGACCCTCAAATTCTTCAGTCGGCCTTATACTCTGGAGGAAACCAGAAAACCCTCCAGCCCAGTTCAAGAATAAGCCTGTGGAAAGTTACTTCTTCAAAAGCAAAAGTATCCCATATCATCTCTCCTCATTTTTCTTCTCTTTATCCTTCATGCTGCCTGCAAGATAGGGAGAATGTGAACAATCAGCCGGAGCTCTGATTTCTTACCTTGTCTGTCACCTCTTTCAGCAGATCCCCCAGCTCGGCGACTTAGGGGACTCCTACTACATGGTTTGTATCTCGCTTGACCAAGCATGAAACTACAAGTAAGCTTCAAGTGAAATTGATACATTACCTTGTGCATCTCCACCAGTTACAGATACAGATAAGGCAAGTCAAGACGATACCACACTCCGGTACTTAGAAGTTTCGTGGCTACGAGATCATTCTCCCACAATATTTCCTAATGTCATTTGTACTAAATCATTCACTTGTACTCACTAAAGGAGAGCTTGAACCTATGTACTTGTGTAAACCCTTCACAATTAATGAGAACTCCTCTATTCCGTGGACGTAGCCAATCTGGGTGAACCAGGTACATCTTGTGTTTGCTTTCCTATCTCTATCCATTTATATACTTATCCACACTAATGACCGGAGCAATCTAGCGAAGATCACAAAAAGTGACCGTTTTCGCTACCTAGGATCTATCTTGCAAGAGAACGGAGAATTAGATGGAGATCTCAACCATAGAATACAAGCTGGATGGATGAAGTGTAAGAGTGCATCCGGCGTGTTGTGTGACCGTCGTAGGCCACTGAAGCTCAAGGGAAAATTTTATAGGACGACAATAAGGCCAGCGATGTTGTATGGCACAGAATGTTGGGCGGTGAAGCATCAACGTACACAAAATGGGTGTAGCGGAGATGAGGATGCTTCGTGGGATGTATGGGCACACGAGAAAGGATAAGATTGGGAATTAGGATATCCGAGGTAAAGTAGGAGTAGCCAAAATTGAAGGAAATATGAGAGAAAATCGGTTCCGGTGGTTTGGACATGTGCAAAGAAGGCCTACTGACGCTCCGGTTCGAAAATGTGACTACGGGACAGAGGTTCAGGGCCGAAGGAGTAGAGGAAGACCTAGGAAAACTTTGGAAGAGACCCTAAGAAAAGACTTGAGTACTTGGATCTAACGGAGGACATGACACAAATGAGCGCAATGGCGTTCTAGGATTCATATAGCCGACCCCACTTAGTGGGAAAAGGCTTTGTTGTTGTTGTTGATGTGATTTGTACTAATATTTTTCTGCATAATATTGCTTTATGTGAATTGTAATGCTCATAATTTATTTATCATTGGCAAAAAAAAAAAAAAAATTTAACCTCTCATATTTAATTTAGGGCTCATATGGGAAGGGTATTAAATGATTGAAATCATTTTTAGTGAAAATGTTTATGAAACCAATCATTAGTAAAAAAACAAGTTAAACCAATCATTAGTAAAAAAACAAGTTAATCTTGGAAAACTACACGGTTTTCTGCAAGAAGTACTAGCTATGTGTTTCTTGCATGAAACACTTTTGAGTAGTTTTGAAACCCAAAAACAATTTTTCTAAAATTACCTTCCTCATCCCTTCCCCATCCCAAAGGCCATTTTCACATATTCATCCAATCCCCAATTTCCCAATTTCCAAAACCCTAAAATTCTAAAAACCCATCCAATCTCATATTTTGATTTTACTCCAATGTCATACCTTAATTTGTTTCAAATTTCCCACACCACCACCATTTGGTTCAAAATTCGACTGAAGGACTATCCTCCTAATATTCAAGATGAGTTCTGAAGAGCATATTTGCAAATGGGACCTTGTAGGCCTACAAAACATTGTTGAGCGACACTTAGTTGTTTACGTTGAGAGATATGTTTTTTCATATATTGGTAGTGAAGCTATCATGGAACATTTTCAGACTATGAAACCTCGTCGTGGAAGCAAATTAGAATTTATAGCTTATAATGTTGTTATATTTATAATTTATGAATGAAATGTATTATAATTTAACTTTTAAATTTATTTTTATCTATAATTTTTTTGACTTTTATTATTGGGACCCCTCGAGTTTAAAATCGTGAAATCGTTGTTGCTTACACTAGAACACTTACGATAGCTAGACCCACCAGGAACACATTTATTATCGGACATGGCATCTTAATGCGTTGCAATCTAGACATTTTTTACAAAGAAAATTTTATTAATAGATAATATAGATACATAACAACTAATAATCATGCACGCTCCATTTTATATTTGTTTAGATAAGAAAAGGCTATAAAATGCCACTTATTACAGTTTAGTGATATTTCTCTTCACTTGTAAGTGATTGGTCTTATGTTCGATTCTCGCCAAAGACGAATTTAAACCACATTATTGCTAGCTCATCCCCCTCCTCCTTAATGAAGATAATATCGGTTGTTAAAAATAAAATAAAATAAAGCTATAAAATGTAAGAAGAAAGCGGTAAATTGACTTTGTTTTTTAATGAAAATCAGACTTGATGACCTTTGGTCTAGCTTAATTAGCACGAAAAGGTTAACAAGTCTCTGGATTTTTCTGTGGTATGCATGTTTGACTTGAGTGTCCAACTTACGTGCATATATACTCTTCCTAGAATTTTTCTACTCGACCAATATCGGAGTCTATGGCTTCAAGTTTCATCACCGGAATTGATATCTTTGACTACCTAGCGTGATCTAGAAAACAATTAATGAAAAAGACAAGCAAGGCCGGATCATGATCGTTGATCATGTTCTTGGCAGGAACGTTTCGGTTAAAAAATACCAAGTATTATCCTATCAAATATATACAAACACCCTAATTGTACCATTTCGCCACCTCCAAATAAGAGCAAGTCTATCCATTTGAAAAAGGCAAGGAAAAATCAAGGATTGCCCCTACCATTTCTCTAAATAGTAATTATCTTTGTGCAAATTCACATATTTGAAAAGTGGAAGGGCAAGGGTGATGACGATTACTATTCATAAATATATATTTTTTAGGGTAATTCTCTGTTTACTACTCTCATGTTTCGCGGTTTTCAACATTTAGTACATTAAGTTTTTTTTCGTCCCAGAATCATACTTAAAGTGTAAAATTTGGGACAGTCTCATACATTCGTTAGTCAAATTGTTAAGTCTCCCGTTAACTGTGACGTAACGCTCATGTGGACAATGACTGGACGACACATGGGTCCACATGGATTTTTTTTAATTTTTTTATAATTTTTAGAGAAGGCCGAGTGTGCCTGCTTGGCGGGCCCCAATTTTTTTTTTTTTTTTTTGTCGGGCCACTTGCCTTCCTCCTTCCACAAGCAATAAGGTATCATTTGGTACGCAGATGAGATGAGAAGAAACGGGACAGAACGGGACGGGACAGGACATGACGGAACAGAGAGGGAGTAAAGATGCCCTCAGATGGAAACAAGGAGGAAGAAGAAGGAGACAGAGATGTTATAATTTTGTGTTCCACGGATGTGGAACGAGTCGTTCCAGGAGGGTGAGGCGGAACGAAAATTCACCTAAAACTCGTCCCGTGGAACAGCGCGTTCCATCCGTTTTAGGTGCACCAAACGTGGGACGGAATGTCTTGTCCTACTCCATTCCGTCCCGTCCCACGTACCAAACGGTACCTAATGGAATAACCCGCCAGTGGATTCATAATTTTATTGGCCGACCTAATTACTAACTTTATAAAACTCCAAATCTCTCTTTTGTATTATCTGTGACATGTTACATTAATTGGAACCGTTGCAGCTGACACTGGCATGAAGTTTTTGATTGAATGCTCATATATGATGGATAGGTTTCAACTTTCATTCCATGAAAGCACAGGGAGTTCTGTTAGCTGCTTGATAAGTTGGTTGGTAGATATTTGCCGGATTTTTCTTCCTGGCCGCGCATGTATAATCCTTATCCATAGACATATTAATAAGAGTACTATTATGAGTTTGTTAAAACAGAATTGATTCAGGGAATTGGAGACACAAAATCGAAAGTTGTTTGTGCCCATTAGCATGCATAATGCTTAACCATCAATCAATCCTTGAGAGTACTATCATGAGCTTGTCAAAATAAAATCTAGCATACTACATACATAAATAGAAAGTTGTTTGCCCCAACTGTATGCATAATGCTTATCCATTAACCGATTAAGATATTATTTTGAGTTTGTCAAAACATGATTCAGTGGAATGGAGACATAAATAAAAAATTGTTTGCGCCATCAGCACGCATAATGCTTATCCATCAACCCATCAATATATAGGAATACTATCATGAGTTTGTCAAAACAAGATTCAATAGACTACAAATATAAATAAAAAGTTGTTTGCGCTAGTAACATGCATAATGCTTATCTATTAACCGATCAATATATAAGAGCACTATCATGAGTTTGTCAAAACAAGATTCACTGGACTACAAACATATATAGAAAGTTGTTTGCGCCAGTAGCATGCATAATGTTTATCCATTAACCGATCAATATGAATGCTATCATGAGTTTGTCAAAACAAGATCTAGTAGACTACATACATAAATAAAATGTAGTTTGCGCCCATATGAAACAATATGGTTGAGAGAGAGGAAGAGAGATGTATCTTGCATCTGTTGTGAGTTTTTTTTTTTTTTTTTTTTTTTGTTTTTTGTTTTTGAGATTTCTCCACATGAATCTAATTAATTGAAGGATATGAATTGCTATCCATCGACCGATCAATATCGGTACTATCATAAGTTAGTCAAAATAAAATCTAGAGGGCTAGAGACATAACTAAAAAGTTGTTTGCGCTTATATATAACAATAGAATGAGAGAGATGAGAAAAAGATAGATGTGTCACCCATATGTGTTTTCTTATTTCTAGAGATTTTTCCACATAAATTTAATTAATCGAAGGATTTGGTTTGGTATTGATGTATTTTGAAAAAAAAACTGTTTTTGCTGTGTTGTGAGAATAAGCTCATTTTTGCTGCTTCATGTTTTCAGTTTTTTTTCACCCAAAACTATGAAAATAAGTTGTTTTTAAGTGTTTACCAAATACCTTTTTGAGCTCAACTTTTTTTTATACCCACTTTTTATAAAAGTTCCTTAATACCAAACCAGTACTTAAACTGCTAAATTAAACCAGTACCAAACCGTCCTTTCATGATAACGAAGGCCATTTATTATCTTTGCAAATTAAGGTTGTTTCAAATGAAACTATGACTACTCATGATGTTCAATATCAGAGGATTTGTGATAGACATAAAAGTTTTATCACTTGTTTCTTTCTTTTCGTATTTTTTGTTTTGTCAAACGATAAATTTGGTTAGATTAAATGTTAGATTAGTCATTCACGGGATTTAAACCCACACTATCATGCAAAGACTTAACACATTTTCACCATTATGGTAAAAGTCCACTTGTCTTTCCGTATTTAGTTAGCTCAGTAGAAGATGATTTATAAACACTCAGTACTACGGTCTAATCGTATTCCTCTTTACTTGTAAGTGAGAGGTCTTAGGTTTGATTCTCATCAAAGGTGAATTTGAACCATATTATTGCTAGCCCACTATCAAGCTAAGCCCCTCTCCCGCTTTTCTTAGTGTAGATAATATTGTTTGTTTAAAAAAATTAAAAAAAATAATTGTCATCTAAAACTAAACAAATTAAAAAGGGCATTGAACTTTAAGGCCCTTACAAATTGTTACCCACGACCACTGTTCAAAAAATCCCCACCTAGCGTCGCCTAGGCCCCGCCTAGGCGTTAGGCGGCTGGCCACCGCCCTGATTAATATCTAGGCTTTCGAAAGTTAAGAAAGGGCGCCTAGACCTACTGAGGCGCCCATCTAGATCGCCTAGCTCGCCAGACCCACCTAGGTTGTGACTCACTTAGACAGAAAATAGATAACTTTCATTTTGCATTTTATTTTTTTTCAATAAATTGTAAGAGATTTGCTGAATACTTAAATGAACACGCATTATATGCTTGTTCCCTATGTTTTCATTATGTTCCAATAGCTCATAATATATTTGTCATTCTATTTTATAGGTTATGATGAAATTATATATATTTTAAGTATAAACAAACACTTATTTACACGAAATATAATAAATTTAATTAAATCTACCTAGTCCGCCTAGGTGCCCGCCAAGACCTTATCTAGCCGTCTAAGTGCTAGACCCCAGCCCACCGTCTGACTAGCGCCTAGTGTCTTTTAGAACTTTGCCTACGACAATTTACATGAGTGAAATTTTCATCGATGTTGAAATACTACTTCGTCGTTTGTTTCCAAAGTCGGTTATAGCTAGATATTAAGATCACCAGAGCTTTATATATGATGGACAAAATCTCCACAAAAAAAAAAAAAAAAAAAAAATCATTGATAGAACCTCCAATGGCTATCATCACCTCCTTGCTCATATGCCTTCCATTTCTCCTTCTTCTCCCTCTATTTCTTCTACTCCAAAAGAGGAAAAATGTCCATAAGAACCCACAGCAAAAGACCCTTCCACCAAGCCCCCCCAAGCTCCCCCTCATAGGCAACTTGCATCAACTCGGCACCCCACCTCACCAATCTCTCCACCAACTCTCCATAAAGTACGGACCAGTCATGCTCCTCCACCTCGGCCGTGTCCCGACCCTCGTCATCTCTTCCGCCGAAGCAGCCAAAGATGCTTTAAAAACCAACGACCTCCACTGCTGCAGCAGACCCTCCTCGGCCGGAGCCCGCAGGCTCACGTACAACTATCTTGACATGGCCTTTTCTCCCTATGGCGATTACTGGAGAGAGATAAGAAAAATATGCGTGCTCGAGCTTTTCAGCGCGAAGAGGGTCCAGTCATACAGGTCAATCAGGGAAGAAGAAGTAGATGAAATGGTCAATTCAATCTCTGCCTCTTCATCTTCTGGTGCTCCTGTTGATCTCACGGAAAAGTTGTTTGCTCTCACGGCTAGTATTATTTTTAGGATTGCGTACGGGACAAGTTTCCAAGGGAGTAAATTTGAGCATGCTAAAAATATTGATGAGTTGATTCAGGATACTGAGGCCATGCTCGGAGGGATGTCCGGGGCTGACTGCTTTCCGTCTTGGATGGGGTGGGTTATCGATAAGGTTTCCGGTGTGCACAAGGAGTTCGATAGGATTTCCAAGGAGTTGGATGGTTTTTTCCAGCAGGTGATTGATGATCATCTGAAACCTGGGAGGAGAGTTGACGACGAACAAGCTCATGAAGATATAGTTGACGTTCTGCTTAAGATAGTGAAGGAGCAAAGTGAGTTTGGAGCTTCTCATCTTGGCCACAACAACATCAAGGCAGTCCTCTTGGTAATTAATCTCTTAAAAGAACCTCTTGTGGTTATTAATTTTGTGTTAATTTGTTATTTGTTTGAGAATTATTTTATATGCAGACAAAAGTTTGAACCCTTTCCCCTTGGTGCCTTTTTATTTTTTTGAACGAACCATATTATCTACAAGGAAGTGAGGGAGTAGGCCGAGCCTAACAATAGACTAGCAATTATATGGTTCAAATTTGGCGTTCGCGAGAATTGAACCTAAGACTTCTCACATACAAGTGAAGAAAAATACCATTAAACTTTAGTGCTAAGTGACTCCTTAATTAGTGCCCATTTAGAAAACAGTAAAAGTTATTCTTTTATAACCCCAAAAAATTATTTGTCCAGTTTTGTGAAAAAAGGAAAGGAAAAAATTTAGTTCATGTCCCATTCTGTTGAGGGGTGTGATTTCCTTTTTTTTTTTTTTTGACTTGTACACTATTTTTTTCTTTCTGATAGTTGAGTTGAAGAAATCAAATAAGAATAAAGGAACAAAAGTAAACATGGTATGCACACAGAGAAAAGTAGTGCAAAATTCATCAATTAGTTTTTTATGCATCATTTTTCTACTTCGTTTTTCAATTATTTTTCTGACTATGATGTTGCAATTGTGAATCAGAATCTATTTTTAGGTGGAATAGACACAGGTGCAATAACAATGGTGTGGGCGATGGCAGAGCTAGCTAAGAACCCTAAATTGATGAAGAAAGCACAAGAAGAAGTCAGAAAATGCATTGGAAACAAAGGAAAAATCACAGAAACTGATACAGATCAGCTTCAATACCTCAAGATGGTAATCAAAGAAACCCTAAGACTGCATCCTCCAGCTCCAATGCTCCTTCCAAGAGAAACCATCTCCCATTGCAAAATCCAAGGTTATAATATTGAACCAAAAACAACAATTTATATCAATGACTGGGCAATCGCACGCGACCCTGAGGTTTGGAGGGACCCCGGAAAATTTATCCCAGAACGGTTTGACGGAAGCTCTGTCGATTACAAAGGACAACATTTTGAGTTTTTGCCGTTTGGAGCTGGTCGAAGAGTTTGCCCTGGAATCTATATGGGAACGACAACAGTGGAGCTTGGACTTGCAAATCTTCTCTACTGGTTCGATTGGAAATTGCCTGATGGAATGAAGGAGGAAGATCTTGACATGGAAGAAGCCAGTGGCTCCCTTTCCCTCACCGTTGCTAAGAGAACTCCTCTCAACCTTGTCCCCATGAAATTTTCTTAAAATTAAGAAAAAAATTAACGGAGGATTGGGGAAGACCTGTTTCTTGTTATGGTTTAAGATTGGGTAGAATTCAGTTGATATGTTTCTTGTTCTTATGGTGTAGTTAATTAATAATGTGGCACTTGTACTGTATATTGTATATCCTTGTGTGAATGTGTACTATTACTCTGTTCTCGTCTTAAATTGAATAAAACACTACAAATCACAGGTTGACATATATTCTAAAGTGATTCGTTTGTAATGTCGAAGTGTTCTTTACAAGTAGAGTATTAATTAGTTAAATCTTTTCTAACAAAACAGAAATGATTATGTTTTTAATTAACATTTGTTATAAGTTGGAACACCACTTAAGCCTCTGATGTTTGAGGTCACTGAACTCGTTTTCAAAGCAACTGGATATGCATGTTAGCCCTTTTCTTTTCTTTGGGGTTCTTCACATGGAAACTGCTCAGAGAGTGTTGAGATATGTGCAAAGGACACTTGACTATGGAATCAAGTATGAAATGGGGAAATCAACTATCCTAATAGGATTTTGTGATAGTGACTAGGGTGGCAGTGAAGATGATTGCAGAAGCACATCAGGTTATGCATTCACTTTTGGTTCAGGGGTTTTCTCTTGGGCATCAGTGAAACAACAAAGTGTTGCACTGTCCACAGCTGAGGCAGAGTATGTGAGTGCCTCAGAGGCAACATCTCAAGCCATATGGCTAAGATTCATACTCAAAGACTTTGGGGAATTGCAGGTTGATGCCACACCACTTCTGTGTGACACCTCATCAATCACCATGACTAAAAATCCAGTTTTTCATCAAAGAACAAAGCACAGAAAGTGGAGATATCATTTCATCAGAGAAGCATTACAAGAGAATACAATCAAGCTACACTACTGTAAGACAGAAGATCAAATCGCAAACATTTTCACAAAAGCTCTTCCAAAGGAAAGATTCAATTACTTGAGGGAGATTGCTTGGCATGACAACCATAACCAATTTGGAGGGGAGTGTTGGAACCTAAATTGCTTATGGTTCCAAGGATCGAAGATAGCAAGTGAAGCTCCAAGTAATGAGTTGCTGCATAATCGAAGAAGAAGAACAAAGGTTTTTACTCGAACGGCCAGTTTTGTTTAAAGCTTTTGTTTGTGTAAATGAGTGACACATGTACACTCCAGATTAGATCATTTAAACCCCCAATGAAGGGCTAGGATTAAATTTGGAGAAGGGTAAGTGTAATTCATAGTACATGTTTGTCTCCTAGCACATTTAGAGATAAGTTTGTTAGTTGGCAATGTACCAAAGCCCTACAAACATTCTCTATATAAATCAAAATATGGCTGATGCATTTGCATTAAATAAGGAAAGCATTAAATAATTGATCCTTAAAAAAGAAGGAAAGTATTAAATAATTGATCCTTAAAAAACATCACTTGTGGGCTAAAATCTTAACCGAGATAGAAAAATTAATTCAGTCATTTGATTTGTGTCCAACTCAGATTTAAGTTTCTTATGTGATTTGTACTAATATTTTTCTGCATAATATTGCTTTATGTGAATTGTAATGCTCATAATTTATTTATCATTGGCAAAAAAAAATAAAAAATAAAAATTTGTAACCTCTCATATTTAATTTAGGGCTCATATGTGAAGGGTATTATATGATTGAAATCATTTTTAGTGAAAATGTTTCTGAAACCAATCATTGGTAAAAAAACAAGTTAATCCTGAAAAGCTACACGGTTTCCTGCAAGAAGTACTGGCTATGTGTTTCTTGCATGAAACACTTTAAGTACTTTTGAAACCCAAAAACAATTTTTCTAAAATTACCTTCCTCATCCCTTCCCCATCCCAAAGGCCATTTTCACATATTCATCCAATCCCCAATTTCCTAATTTCCAAAACCCTAAAATTCTAAAAACCCATTCAATCTCATATTTTGATTTTACTCCAATATCATACCTTAATTTGTTTTAAATTTCCCACACCACCACCATTTGGTTCAAAATTCGAATGAAAGACTATCCTCTTAATATTCAAGATGAGTTCCGAAGAGCATATTTGTAAATGGGACCTTGTAGGCCTACAAAACATTGTTGAGCGACACTTAGTTGTTTACGTTGAGAGATATATTTTTTCATGTATTGGTAGTGAAGCTATCATGGAACATTTTCAGACTATGAAACCTCGTCGTGGAAGCAAATTAGGATTTATAGCTTGTAATGTTGTTATGCGTATGATTTATGAATGAAATGTATTATAATTTAACTTTTAAATTTATTTTTATCTATAAAATTTTTAACCTTTATTATTGGGACCCCTCTAGTTTAAAATCCTGAAACCGCCCTTGCTTACTCTAGAACACTTACAATAGCTAGACGACCCACTAAGAACACATTTATTATTGGAAATGGCATCTTAATGCGTTGCAATCTAGACATTTTTTACAAAGAAAATTTTATTAATAGATAATATAGATACATAACAACTAATAATCATGCATGCTCCATTTTATATTTGTTTAGATAGGAAAAGGCTATAAAATGCCACTTATTACGGTCTAGTGATATTTCTCTTCACTTGTAAGTGATTGGTCTTACATTCGATTTTCTCTAAAGACGAATTTAAACCACATTATTACTAGGTCATCCCCCTCATTTTTAGTGGAGATAATATCAGTGGTTAAAAATAAAATTAAAAAAAAGCTATAAAATGTAAGAAGAAAAGCAGTAAATTGACTTTGTATTTTAATGAAAAAAGCTATAATTAAATAATCATATGCACCAGATTGTGTGATTCAGTGGACTGGAAACATAAAGAAAGTTGTTTGCGTCTAGCAACATGCGTGATGCTTATCCATCAACCCATCAATAAGAGTATTATCATGAATTTGTCAAAATAATATTCAATGTAATGAAGACATAAATAAAAAATTGTTTGCATCCATACGTGGCAATAGAGACAAGAGAGAGACATGATGACAATATGGATGCGATTAATTAATTAATTTGTTGCTTATTTGAGAGTTATGGCATATAAGGCAATATCTTAATTGATTGGAGCAATTGCCTAGACATGATGACAATATGGATGCGATTAATTAATTAATTTGTTGTTTATTTGAGAGTTATGGCATATAAGGCAATATCTTAATTGATTGGAGCAATTGCCTAGACATGATGACAATATGGATGCGATTAATTAATTGATGCGATTAATTAATTAAGTTGTTATTTATTTGAGAGTTATGGCATATAAGGCAATATCTTAATTGATTGGAGCAATTGCCTAGACATGATGACAATATGGATGCGATTAATTAATTAATTTGTTGTTTATTTGAGAGTTATGGCATATAAGGCAATATCTTAATTGATTGGAGCAATTGCCTAGACATGATGACAATATGGATGCAATTAATTAATTAATTTGTTGTTTATTTGAGAGTTTTGGCATATAAGGCAATATCTTAATTGATTGGAGCAATTGCCTATGGCATATTAGACATATGCGGTATTTTTATTTCTCATATATTTCACAAGAATAAATGTGTGGTTGATGCCTTAGTTAATATTGATGCAGATCATGCTGCATATTACTGGTGGTTTGACGATCCTTTATGTGCAGTTTTTACTTATATTCATGATTTTTCTGTTCCTATCAACTATCTTTTAAGATGATTTTTTACAATATGTTTTCTTTGTACATGGGGTTGATTTTTTGTTCCCCTACCGTATTACTTGCTCTATTTTTTTTTTCTCAACGAGATTTGACTTTAGGTCCCCCTCGTTTGCATTTCTCTCTTTATTCTAATAATATCTAGGGAGCTGAACAGTGAACACTATCACCCCATTTTTTTAATTATTAAAAAAGAGATTTCTTTTATGCAGAACCAAGTTTAAATCCACTTTTTAGTAGTGCTTATTTAGAAAAGTTCTTTTATAACTGCAAAATAAAATTTGTACGTAGTTTTGCGAAAAAACGGAAAGAAAGAAATTTGTCGTGTGTGTGATTTTCACAACTTTTATTTTCTAGACTCACCCTTCTTTTTTTTCGGTCTTTAAGTTATATTTAAATTGAACGATTATAAAAAGACAAAGTAAATTACATGAGTGTGCCGTGTTCACAAAGAGAAAACTGGTTTGCGAAATTTATTAATTATTTTTTCATGCATCAATTTTCTATTTTGTTTTCAATGCAGTTTTCTGATTATGATGTTACAATTGTGAAACAAAATTTATTTTTAAGTGGAACAGATACGGGCGCAATTACAATGGTGTGGCGATGGCATAATTTCTTAAGAAACCAAAGGAAGATTTTGCAGGGCAAATTGACTAGGGTTTGAGTAATAGAAAATTGGGTTAATGATTTTCTTCAAATTGCATAATTCTTTCTATACAAGGTATTATATACAAATATTACAATTAAGCGCATAGCCGCTATTACGGCATGTAAGCCGTGATCCACAATTTGTGGCATTTGACTTATGCTAGAAGAGGTAAATTATAATGATTATAATATTATAATAACTATGATAACATTTTCCTAATTCAGGAAGATATTATCATAATCACAATAATTATTTCGAATAGAATTAGCTAAGAACCCTAAACTGATGAAGAAAGCACAAGCAGAAGAAAAAAATGCATCGGAAACAAAAGAAAAGTCACAGAAATTGATACAAATCAGCTCCAATACCTCAATATGGTAATAAAAGAAACCCTAAGACTGCATCCTCCAGCTCCATTGATCTTCCCAAGGAAACCATGTCCCATTGCAAAATCCAGGGTTATGACATTGACCTCAAAACCCTAGTTCTTGTTATGAGTGGGCAATCTCACAGGACCAGGCCCGGCCCAGGCTCGGTGCCACAGGGGCAACTGTCCAGGGCCAAAATTGAAGGGGGCAAAAAAAAAATGTAACCCAAATAACTAGGTATAAAAAAATAAAAATAAAAAGTCCAGAGCCCAAATAGGGCAAGAGCCCAGGAAAGATGAAAAACAGCCTAGGTTTTGGGCGTTACAAAAAAAATAAAAAAAATAAAGGACATTAGAGGGGCCACTCGGTGGTCTAGGTTTTGGGCATTATAATCAACAAAAAAAAAAGAACAAAACGACATTAAAGGGACCACTCGGTCCCCACTAACCCTAACTCCCATATCCCCACCCCCCTTTGTTCCCCATTTCCCCAACTTCTCCTTGCCGTCCTGACCCCCTGACTCCCTTTCACCAGCAAGCTGTTGCAGCACAGGAGGTCCCTGTCCGGCTGTCCCTCCTCCTCAGCTCAGCGCCAAGCCCATTGGTCGTTGCAAGTGCAAGAGCACTCACTCACCACCAACCCTTCCTTTTGAGTTTTGAGGTAAACTAATTTTTAAATTTTGAATTATCAATTCATAATTTCATATAAAATTTTGCAAGTAGCATAGAATTATATGACAATTGATGTATAGAATTGTTGTTGTTGATGAATTGAATTCTTGACTTATTGAATTATTTGATTTCATTTCAAACCCAATTTTTAGGTTCAATTTTTATAATATGTTAAACTATATGTTAGTGTTTTTATAATATATAATATGTGTTGGAATGATAATTTTGATAGGAAATTTTTGTTATATCATGTGTAGGTAATTTTTGCAAACAAAGTATCGAAGCCATGTCTTTTAGGAAACAACTCTCTAATAATATGAAAAGGAAAAAAAGGCAAAGGATAATGAAATTTCAAGGAGCTTCACTAGGAATGGTTGTATATGATTGTATTTTTGATTGTTGGGGTTTAGGTACTATGTCCCCTCCCCCGGTTGTATATTTTCTTAAGTAATATAATTTGAACGTGAGGGCCTAGCGGCCCCCCCCACCCCCAGCTTCGACTGGGTTCGAACCCTTGTTATGGTTACGATTGAATACAACTGATTGTCCCCGTGAACTAATAGCGTTGCAATTTAAATTCATTGTCCAGTCTAATAAAAGATGCTCAGAGTGTCATGGAAATAAGCTTTGCTATAAAGACAAAAGCAGAAACTACCGGTAAATTTTTAAGAAAGAAAGGTAAAAACCTAAAGAATACTACAACTGCTGCTATAAACTTTGAATGAAATAAGAGAAACAACAGAAGTCCAACTACACACATGCCACACATTCCAACAGTTGCCTGCCAAGTTCGCGGACAAGGTCAACCAGAAATGCGCGATAATTAGTTTTCTGGAGGAAATTGTATAAGCTGGGCACAAGCATCTCAAATACCAGTTAAGACCATTTAAATTAAAAAATGTCTTAACCCCCAAAAATATTGGTGAAGTTGGGGAATCATTTTATCAAAAATCAAGCATATTGATATACTTACTATACATATATGGTTACGATAGTCAAACCAGTTCCGTGTTTGAACACAAACTGCAAAGAATAAAGCCACTTAACTAACAACTGACCCAAATTTCATTTTACAGCTGCTAAGAAGCAAAAGAAATAACCATAATTTCTGTTTGAAAACAACTGCAAAGAATAAAGCCACTTTACCAACAATGGACCCAAATTTCATTTTACAACTGCTAAGAAGCAAAAGAAATAATTAGAAATAATAAAAATGACTTGAAAACTTTGAGTTTTAATCAAAATGATAAAGAGATGTTGTTGTGAATAGTATCATGTGTGAATTTTTAGAGTAAAAATATCATTTTCGTTAAAAGTGAACAATACTAAAAATGTTTCATTAAAACTTCCAAAGAAATAATCATGATAGGAAAAGCATACTCACCGACTTCCATTCCCATCATACTTCCCACGCAAGGACAAAGATTGTTTGCCCTCTACTTCCGATGCCTTTTCTGTGCCTTCCTGTTTTGTGTGGTCACGGTTAAGTCACATTAATATTTTATATTTTTTTTATGGATATAATAAGACAAATTGAATAGTAATATAAAATGTTGACGTGATTTAATCATGACTACACAAACATAAAGACATAAAAAATGAAGGGCAGACAATCCTTGTCCCCCACGCAAATGTAGCACATCAACTTCAATACGGTATTTCTTGATAGTCCTGACAACTTTTATAGCTACCATTTCTTTTGCTTCCCTATCCCATCATTCCAAAACCTGACCAAAAGTTCCTAGACGACGCAAAGAGCAGAAATATGAGAAGACAGACCAAGGGTACAGGAACCCATCTAGACATTGGTCTAAATCCAGTGAAACACCAATTTTTCTATGAATCTTATCTGCAAGTACAGAAACAATAGTTTAAGCGAGAACTACAAATATTTTACAAACAAAAAATAACAACAAACAACTATGTCTATGTGTGTGTGTTAAATGAAAACAAATATTCTATACTACTCACTCAGGCTAAATTATTTTGGCACGCACACAGTTAGGAAAAAGAATGAATAAAAGGAAAAATTTCAACACTTTAGATATATATATTATCTAAAGGGAATTGTTATTGACACTTCAAAAATTTCATTTGACATTTCAAGTTTTTTATAATTAGAAAGAAAAATACATTTGAGAAGTGTAGAATGAGATTTATGAATGCATGTTATGTATGGAGATTAATAAAATGAATTATGTGAATTCTTTTTCTACAATCAATATAAAAGTTTCAATCCTTCTAATTTTGTGGATTACAACAACTACACTAATATTTGCATCATGCGTTTTAAGTGTTTTTGAAATTTAAAAATATTTTTTCTAAATACGTTTTCGGTCATTTAAAAACATTTTCCAAATGAATACTTATTCAACACCATTTTATTCTTATTATCAAAATTCTTATAATGATCAATTTGACTTAAAAAGCCCATATTTGAAAAATAATCTTTTGCTTTTATGGATGAAATTGTCTATTTGCACTCGAGTGATGTGATATGTTTTTTTTTAAATAATTAATGATATGTTAATATTTAATTAGATTAGTGATATTCACACACTTATTTTTATCTTGGGTAAAAGACTGTTTACTACCCTCATGTTTCGTGGTTTTCAACATTTAGTACATCATGTTTTTTTCGTCTCAGAGTCATACCTAAAGTGTAAATTTTGGGACAGTCTCATACATCCGTTAGTCAAACTGTTAAGTTTTTCGTTAACTGTGACGTGGCGCACTGAGTGGGCGCCACGTGTCATCCACGTTTTTTTTTAATTTTTTTTAATTTTTTAATTTTTTAAAAATTTTTTTTTCTTTTTTTTTTCTTTTCTTTTCTTCTTCTTCCTTCTTCTTCTTCTTCTTCCTCCGACTGCAACTTTCTGTTTTTTTTTTTTTTTTTTCTTCTTCCTTTTGCTTCTTCCTTCCTTCCTCCTTCTTTCCCTTTCTTCCCCTTCTTCCTTCTTCTTCCTCCGAAATCTGGGGAATGTTTTTTTTTTTTTCTTTCTTTCTTCTTCTTCCTCCTTCTTCCTTCCCCTTCTTCCTTCTTCTTCCTTCTCCTTCTTCTTCTTCTTCTTCTTCCTCCGAAATCTGGGGAAGTTTGTTTTTTTTTTTCTTTCTTTCTTCTTCTTCCTCCTTCTTCTTCTTCTTCTTCCTCAAAAAAAAAAAAAAAAAAAACACTTTTATCTTTTCTTCTTCTTCTTCTTCTTCTTCTTCTTTCTCTTTCCTCCTTCCTTCTTCTTCTTCTTCTTCTTCTTCTTCTTTTTCCTCCGAATCTGCCCAGATTCAATTTTTTTTTGTTCTTCCTCCTTCTTCTCCTTCTTCCTTCCCCTTCTTCGTTCTTCTTCTTCTTCCTCCGAATTTGGGGGAAGATGAAAGTGTTTTTTTTTTTTTTGAGGAAGAAGATGAAGAAGAAGAAGAAAGAACAACAACAACAACAACAAAGCCTTTTCCCACTAAGTGGGGTCGGCTATATGAATCCTAGAACGCCATTGCGTTCGGTTTTGTGTCATGTCCTCCGTTAGATCCAAAATCAAGTCTTTTCTTAAGGTCTCTTCCAAAGTTTTCCTAGGTCTTCCTCTACCCCTTCGGCCCTGAACCTCTGTCCCGTAGTCACATTTTCGAACCGGAGCGTAAGTAGGCCTTCTTTGCACATGTCCAAACCTCGGATATCCTCATTCCCAATCTTAACCTTTCTCGTGTGCCCATACATCCCACGAAGCATCCTCATCTCCGCTACACCCATTTTGTGTACGTGTTGATGCTTCACCGCCCAACATTCTGTGCCATACAACATCGCTGGCCTTATTGCCGTCCTATAAAATTTTCCCTTGAGCTTCAGTGGCCTACGACGGTCACACAACACGCCGGATGCACTCTTACACTTCATCCATCCAGCTTGTATTCTATGGTTGAGATCTCCATCTAATTCTCCGTTCTCTTGCAAGATAGATCCTAGGTAGCGAAAACGGTCACTTTTTGTGATCTTCGCTAGATTGCTCCGGTCATTAGTGTGGATAAGTATATAAATGGATAGAGATAGGAAAGCAAACACAAGATGTACGTGGTTCACCCAGATTGGCTACGTCCACGGAATAGAGGAGTTCTCATTAATTGTGAAGGGTTTACACAAGTACATAGGTTCAAGCTCTCCTTTAGTGAGTACAAGTGAATGATTTAGTACAAATGACATTAGGAAATATTGTGGGAGAATGATCTCGTAACCATGAAACTTCTTAGTACTGGAGTGTGGTATCATCTTGACTTTCCTTATCTGTCTCATAGGTAGATGTGGCATCTTCTCTGGAAGTACTCTTCTCCATCCAGGGGTGGTATCTGTAACTGATGGAGATGCACAAGGTAATGTATCAATGTCACTTGAAGCTTACTTGTAGTTTCAGGCTTGGTCAAGCGCGATACAAACCATGTAGTAGGAGTCCCCCAAGTCGCCGAGCTAGGGGATCTGCTGAAAGAGGTGACAGACAAGGTAAGCAATCAGAGCTCCGGCTGATTGTTCACATTCTCCCTATCTTGCAGGCAGCATGAAGGATAAAGAGAAGAAAAATGAGAAGAGATGATATGGGATACTTTTGCTTTTGAAGAAGTAACTTTCCACAGGCTTATTCTTGAACTGGGCTGGAGGGTTTTCTGGTTTCCTCCAGAGATAAGGCCGACTGAAGAATTTGAAGGTCAAAACAAGTCCATCAAATCTAGAGTACGTTCGACCCTGCTGATATGGGATACTTTTGCTTTTGACAGAGTAATGGATGTATCGGCACGTGTGCTGTTACGCTTGTCTCCACATGCTTCCTTGTATCATTCTCACTTGCCCTATCTGTTCCTCAGGCAGATGCGGGATCTTCCCTGGAAGCATAAGGTGTTGAAGATGAGTACTCGAGAGCAATGCTAGGTAAGTAATCAGGTAAGGGGTTCCAGGCAGTCAGTTCCTGGCTGGAAGCTTGATTCCAAGTGCTGACTGATTGCTCTATTTCTCCTTGTCTTGCAGGTAAGAACAAGGCCAAAAGAAAAGACAGGGAAAAAGCATGATATGGGATACTCTTGCTTTTAACCCTGATGATATGAGATATTCTTGCTCTAGTATAGCTTGTTTACAGAGGTATTATCGGGGGGAAAGAAAGCTGAATATTTCGAAAGGCTTCGTTGGGAGTGCCCTCTCAGATAAGAGGAAGGGTTGAGCATTTTTGCAGGTCTGCCGGTCCGTTGGGGATGGAGGTCGACATATATAGGAGTCTCCCTAACATCAAGTAATAATGCTATTCCTTTACCCTGCTTGGTCATAGCACGGTAGTGGGAGCTGCCAGCTTCACAAGTTTTAACTCTGTCAGAGCACTTTGAAAAAGTGGTCTGTGGTATCTGGAAAGCTAATGTTGCGTGTGAAGATTACAGACAAGCTTTATCCAAGGAGATCCAGCTCTTGAAGTTGGGAAAGTGGTGTCTCTTCGGTTTTCGAACAAGCAATCCTGTCGGGGATCTGGCTCTCGAGATTCGGAGAACGATGCCTTTTCGATTTTTGAGAAAGCAATCCTACTGGGGGTCTGGCTCTCGAGATTCGGAGAGCGGTGTCTTCGATTTTTGAGAAAGTAATCATGTTGAGAGTCTGGCTCTCGAGATTCGGAGGGCGGTGATGCCTCTTCGATTTTTGAGAAAGCAATCCTACTGGGGGTCTGGCTCTCGAGATTCGGAGAACGATGCCTCTTCGATTTTTGAGAAAGCAATCCTACTGGGGGTCTGGCTCTCGAGATTCGGAGAGCGGTGTCTTCGATTTTTGAGAAAGTAATCATGTTGGGAGTCTGGCTCTCGAGATTCGGAGGGCGGTGCCTCTTCGATTTTGGAGCAAACAATCTTGTTGGGAGTGTTTTCTCGAATGTGAGTAAAGGTTGGGCATGTTTGCTAGTCTACCTTGCCACGAAGCACAGAGGTTGACACACAGGGACTTTCCAATTATCCAGCAGTGGTACTGTTCCTTTACCCTCTCTTCGATTTTTGAGGAAGTAATCATGTTAGGAGTCTGGCTCTCGAGATTTGGAGGGCGGTGCCTCTTCGATTTTAGAGCAAGCAATCTTGTTGGGAGTGTTTTCTCGAATGTGAGTAAAGGTTGGGCATGTTTGCTAGTCTACCTTGCCACGAAGCACAGAGGTTGACACACAGGGACTTTCCGATTATCCAGCCGTGGTACTGTTCCTTTACCCTCTCTTCGATTTTTGAGAAAGTAATCATGTTGGGAGTCTGGCTCTCGAGATTCGGAGGGCGGTGCCTCTTCGATTTTGGAGCAAGCAATCTTGTTGGGAGTGTTTTCTCGAATGTGAGTAAAGGTTGGGCATGTTTGCTAGTCTACCTTGCCACGAAGCACAGAGGTTGACACACCGGGACTTTCCAATTATCCAACAGTGGTACTGTTCCTTTACCCTTGTGGGTAATAATATGGTAGCTAGACCTTCAAAATTTATGTGTCTAAACTTTGTTAGTGTTGTTTCTTTGCTAATCTTTTACCCTTCTTGGTCAGAGCGATGTAGTGGGAGCTGCAAGCTTCACGTGTCTCAACTTTGTCAGAGAACTTTGGCAAAGTTATATGTGGTACCCATGAGCTACTGTTGCGTGTGGGAAGTGGGTGATTGAACAGTACGATTCATGTGCTTTCTACTTCGCCAGAAATCTTCGACAGAATGCCCATAATTTCCGCAAAGCTGAGTGTGCGTGTGACAGGTGCTGACAGGGCTGGAAAAGTAGGTGCCTCTTCGATTTCTGAGATCGGCCCTCGTGGTCTCTGAGCAGCCCAGCTTTTGAGAAAGCAAGCCTCTTCGATTTCTGAGATCGGCCTTCGTGGTCTTTGAGCAGCCCAGCTTTTGAGAAAGCAAACGCCTCTTCGATTTCTGAGATCGACCCTCGTGGTCTCTGAGCAGCCCAGCTTTTGAGAAAGCAAACGCCTCTTCGATTTCTGAGCAGGCGCCTCTTCGATTTCTGAAGCTTCATCGAGTGCAGATTTTTATAGGGGCAGACATTGAGTTCCAAAGCACACTTGAATATCCACCAGTAGAAGCTTCATTCTTGCACTTCTAAGATCTTGATTTGTCCGACCTCTTCTCTCTTCAACACCTTTGAAAATGTCTGGCCCCTCCGACCGTCGTTTTGACTTGAACCTTGTTGAAGAGGCAGCCCCGCCTTCTCCAGACAACATATGGCGCCCATCCTTCGTCTCCCCTACTGGTCCTCTTACCGTTGGGGATTCCGTGATGAAGAATGATATGACCGCTGCGGTAGTGGCCAGGAACCTTCTCACTCCCAAAGATAACAGACTACTTTCCAAACGGTCTGATGAGTTGGCTGTTAAGGATTCTCTGGCTCTTAATGTTCAGTGTGCAGGTTCTGTGTCTAATATGGCCCAACGCCTATTTGCTCGAACCCGCCAAGTTGAATCATTGGCGGCTGAAGTGATGAGTCTCAAACAAGAGATTAGAGGGCTCAAGCATGAGAATAAACAGTTGCACCGGCTCGCACATGACTATGCTACAAACATAAAGAGGAAGCTTGACCAGATGAAGGAATCTGATGGTCAGGTTTTACTTGATCATCAGAGATTTGTGGGTTTGTTCCAAAGACATTTATTGCCTTCGTCTTCTGGGGCTGTACCGCGTAATGAAGCTCCAAATGATCAACCTCTGATGCCTCCTCCTTCTAGGGTTCTGTCCAGTACTGAGGCTCCGAATCATCCCCCTCCGGTGCCTTCTCTTTCTGGGGCTCTACCGACTGCTGAGACTTCTCCTAAGCAACCTTTGTGAAGGCTCCCTCTTGTTTGTTTATTTTGACTCAAGTATATGTACATATTTGTAATTTATCGGGGATATCAATAAATAAGCTTTCCTTCATTTCAACGTATTGTGTTAAATACACCAAAGCCTTCTTCACTAAGTTCTTTGAATTTTCTTTTGTTGAAGCTTGTATGTTGAAGCTTTGTGAGTGGAGCATATAGGTTGAGGTAGTGTTCCCTTAATTTCCCGAGTGAGGAAAACTTCTCGGTTGGAGACTTGGAAAATCCAAGTCACTGAGTGGGATCGGCTATATGAATCATAGAACGCCATTGTGTTCTGTCCTGTGTCATGTCCTCTGTTAGATCCAAGTACTCTAAGTCTTTTCTTAGGGTCTCTTCCAAAGTTTTCCTAGGTCTTCCTCTACCCCTTCGGCCCTAAACCTCTGTCCCATAGTCGCATCTTCTAATCGGAGCGTCAGTAGGCCTTCTTTGCACATGTCCAAACCACCGTAACCGATTTTCTCTCATCTTTCCTTCAATTTCGGCTACTCCTACTTTACCCCGGATATCCTCATTCCTAATCTTATCATTTCTCGTGTGCCCACACATCCAACGAAGCATCCTCATCTCCGCTACACCCATTTTGTGTACGTGTTGATGCTTCACCGCCCAACATTCTGTGCCATACAGCATCGCCGGCCTTATTGCCGTCCTATAAAATTTTCCCTTGAGGTTCAGTGGCATACGGCGGTCACACAACACGCCGGATGCACTCTTCCACTTCATCCATCCAGCTTGTATTCTATGGTTGAGATCTCCATCTAATTCTCCGTTCTTTTGCAAGATAGATCCTAGGTAACGAAAACGGTCGCTATTTGGTATTTCTTGATCTCCGATCCTCACCCCTAACTCGTTTTGGCCTCCATTTGCACTGAACTTGCACTCCATATATTCTGTCTTTGATCGGCTTAGGCGAAGACCTTTAGATTCCAACACTTCTCTCCAAAGGTTAAGCTTTGCATTTACCCCTTCCTGAGTTTCATCTATCAACACTATATCGTCTGCGAAAAGCATACACCAAGGAATATCATCTTCCAAATTTCGGAGGAAGAAGAAGGAAGAAGAAGGAAGAAGGGGAAGAAAGGGAAAGGAAGGAGGAAGGAAGGAAGAAGCAAAAGGAAGAAGCAAAAAAAAAAAAAAAAAAAAAAGCAGAAAGTTGCAGTCGGAGGAAGAAGAAGAAGAAGGAAGAAGAAGAAAAGAAAAGAAAGAAAAAAAAAAAAACGTGGATGACACGTGGCGCCCACTCAGTGCGTCACATCACAGTTAACGAAAAACTTAACAGTTTGACTAACGGATGTATGAGACTGTCCCAAAATTTACACTTTAGGTATGATTCTGAGACGAAAAAAACTTGATGTACTAAATATTGAAAACCACGAAACATTAGGGTAGTAAACAGTCTTTTACCCTTTTATCTTTTACACACTCATTACAATTTTTGGTTGTGTGATCAAATGAACTGAAAAAGATAAATGAACAAAAATTAACAAGAGAATGTGAAAAACATTATCCTTTGACTAGTCTAAATCCACACACTGTATGTGAGAGCTGTTTTTTTTTTTTTTTTCTTTTTGCACGGGTTTGTGCAGTTAAGAAGAGAGACGTGAGGTAAGGATAAAGTGAAATTTATTTTAATGCCCATGTGAGGAAAGATAAAAAATAAAATAAAACTCTTTTTTGTTTGAAATTTATTTTAATGCCCATGTGTTTTCTTTTAGTTTTATTAAATTGTGAATAAAAGATCAAATTGTTTTTTTTTTAATTTTTTTTATGATAAAAGAGAGTTTTGTTAATAAATACTAATATATATGCCCACATATAAAGTCCGTGTAAATTTTTTTACTTTTGTTTTAAATTTGAAGGAGAGAAGAAGAGAGTGAGAGAGAACGTTGGAGTGGGGAGAGTGGGAGAGAAGTTAGTTTTTTTTTTTTTTTTTTTTTAAATTTTTTTATTAAATTAGATATGATAAGATCATATGTAGATAAGGCTTAAAGTTAAACAAAAAATAACAAAATTTTTATTTGTGAAATTATGTTGTTATCTTTAACTTTTTTGTTGTGACAAAAGACAAAAATGTCTTTTCACTCTCTTTTGATTAACAAAAAAGATTTCATTAATATGTATTTTAATAATACACATGACACCTAATAATCATACATGCTCCATTTTATATTAGTTTAGATAAGAAAAAAAAGAATTTTAAAGAAAAGCTTTTGATACTGTTCATTTTAATGAAAAATCACATTTTTACACTAAAAAGTTAATCATAGTATTATTCACTTTACCATTTATTTTGTCCTTATCGTTAAAACTCAAAGTTTTCAAGCCATTTTCATTAGTTTTCCTTAAGAAAAAGCTATAAAATGTAAGAAGAAAATGGGTGATTGTCGTTGTTTTTTAATGAAATCAAACTTGAAGATGATAAATTTTTCAGTACGTCCATAATAGAAGGTGTTACATTATATGTCATTATAAAATTAATGAATTTTTTTTTAAGGTGTCCTACTGATTATATTTAATAATATGGGGCGTACTGTGCTCAGAGTACATTAAAAATGTTCTCCTTGATTACATTTGGTATGCTTATTTAGCACGAAAAGGTTAGAACTTTGTGGAATTTTCTGTGGTATTCTGCACGTGTTTAGGACTACGACAAAAACCATTTTTGTCTTGAGTCCACCGTTTCAACTTTCGTGCATAATTTTCTTCGACATTTTCTACTCCACTAGGCACTTGTCGGAGTTGCTGGCTTCAATTCATCACTTTGACCATCTAGCGCGATATAGATAAATAGAGAATTTGTAGTGTGCTAAGAACACGGTTCAACATATTAAATGTTGTAATATAAAATGTTGGATACTTAAATTTTTTTTATGAGGCCATCTCTAACCGATGGCTGGCCAGAGGGCTCGTTTTAGCCCTCTGGCCCTCCAAGATTCTCCAAGATATTAATATTTTAATGAACAGTACATGGTCATATTTGCCTCCGTCTCCAACCGAGGGCCAGAGGGCCAGAGGACTCGTTTTAGCCCTGTCACAAAAAACCGTCTCCAACCGAGGGCCAAACATAATTTATTATTTAAAAACTACAACTTAATTTTATTTAAAAATCATGTTGGTTAGTGTTGTATAATTTTTATGTTGGTTAATGTTATTTAATGTTGTTTCATATTGTTTAATGTTGTTTCATGTTACTTAATTTAATTTAATGTTGTATAATGGCTTAGGAAGTTATAGGAAAAAAAATAGAATTTAAAAAAAATATGAAACAAATTTTGTGAAATAGAAATTATAGGAAAAAAATGGAATTTAAAAAAAAAATATGAAACAAATTTTGTAAAATAGAAGTTATATGAAAAAAATATGAACCAAATTTTGTAAAATATAAGTTATAGGAAAAAAATAGAATTAAAAAAAAATTGAAACAAATTTTGTAAAATAGAAGTTATAGGAAGTTATAGAAAAAAATAAGAAAAAAAAAGGTTTAAATTCATAAAAAAAAAAAAAAAGGATTTACAACGGCTAGTGGCACTAGCCGTTGGAAGTTTGAATTCAAATTGTTATTTTTGTCGTTTGTAACAGACAGAAATGAGAAACATTAAAAAAAAAAAATAGCCAGCCCGGGGCTGGCTGGCTGGCCGAAAGCAGCCAGCCCTCCAGCCCTCTCCGATCCCGTGGGGCCCTCCCAGATTCCCGAGCCCTTTGGCCTAGCCCTCGGTTGAAGACGGTTTTAGGGCTATTTTCGGCCCTCTGGACCCTTCGGTTGGAGATGGCCTGAGAGTTAATATAGCGAGCTGCTTCTTGGCACACTCCCTAGATAACATTTTCGCAAGGTTCTAAAAGACGCTAGGTGCTAGTTGGATGGCGGACTGGGACCTAGCGCCTAGGTGACTAGACGAAGCTTAGGCGGACTATGTGCATTTAAGTAAATCTATTGTATTTCGGATAAATAAGTGTCTGTTTATACTTAAAATATATATAATTTCATCATAAACTAGAAAATAGAATGATATATATATATATATATATATATATTATAAAGTAATGAAACATAATGAAAACATGAGGAGCAAACATATAATGTATGTTTATTTAAGTGTCCAATAAGTCTCTTACAATTTATTGGAAACAATAAAATGCAAAAGAAAAGTTATCTATTTTCTATCTAAGTGAGTTGCAACCTAGGTAGGTGTCTAGACAGGTCTGGGAGGGCTAGGCGGGTGCATAGGTAGTCTAGGCGGGCGCCTCAGCAGGTCTAGACACCATTTCTTAATTTTTAAACGCCTATGCATTAATCGGGGTGGTGGACAACCACCTAACCGGCACTAGATGGAGATTTTTAGAACAATGATTTTTGTAAAGAAAAGGTAAGCAAGGACGTCATGATCATTGATCATGTTCTCGGCAAGAACGTTTCTTTATCGAGAACTGCTAAGGAAACTCTCTCAAAGTGGGCTCTCTATAGATTCTCTGTCACCTTACCGTTTAACGACAATTCTCGCAAACATTATAGAATATTGTAACAAAAACATGAAATGGCAGAGAGTTTATGGAGAGTCTTCAGAGAATCTTCTTAACATTTCTCTTAGTTATTAGCTTGCTTAGAGTTAGAAAGCAATGAGAGCCTTTAGCTAGGCGAACCTATAAGAGCACTTCCACCCCTACCAAATTTCCCAAGTAATTACTGTATGGGCTACTAAGCAAGGCAATTACTGTCTTTAGTGAATAGTAAATGCCCAAGTGTACCTCTTTCCCAAAACTGAATAGCAAGGCTTATGGGTACTAACATATATATTATTATATGTTTATATAAAATAATAAAAGATAATCTTATTTTTAATTTTAGATATGATTTTTAACCAATCTCGTCACATCACGTGTCATTAAGCGGAAGTACAATTTTTGTGGATAAATTTTCGAGTAGACTTTTAACCAATTCTATAGCTCCACGAGTCATGATTCTGTAAGAATTTTATGGATAAACTTTCGAACGATTTGTGAATAAATATGAAATATGATGTAAGGTGGAAGAGCATGGTTAGGTTATATTTATTTTTGTATTTTTTAATAATTTTTATTAACTTAATTAATAACGGACCGTCGGATTACAAAAAATTGTAATCCAACAACCTAGTTTTGACACTTATGCCAACGGTAACATTTGAAAATTTTCTGAATTTTTAAGCCTAAATGTTGATCTGAAAAACCAACCGTCCAAATTTTGACACCTTACCTAACCTTTCGGAAAGGCTGAGTGTGCCTGCCCGGCGGGCCCCAACTCTTTTCTTTTTGTCGGGCCACTTGCCTTCCTCCTGCGTGTAATTCACACGCCTGCCTAAATAAATATAAAAAAGTGGCTGACGTCAACCACCTGCGGTGATGAGCTAGGTGAGTCGAGTTCGTGTTGTCTGTCGGGCTCCCTTGGAACCCAGTTAAGTGAGTTGGGCTGGAGTGATTTTGACGAGGGGGGATTGGATTGCCCAATAGCCCAGGATATATTCATGGGATGGAAGTGCTCTAAAAGAAGTCTTCGTAATTTTATTGGCCGACCTAATTACTAACACTATAAAACTCCAAATCTCTCTTTTGTATCATCTGCATGTCTTGCCATGCGACTACAGCTGACACTGGCACGAAGTTTTTGGTTGAATGCTCATATATGATGGATAGGTTTCAACTTTCATCCCATGAAAGCACATGGAGTTCTGTTAGCTGCCTGACAAGTTGGCTGGTAGATATTTGCGGGATTTTGCTTCCTGGCCGCGCATGTATAATCCTTATCCATAGTAGACATATTAATAGTAGTAATATTATGAGTTCGTTAAAACAGAATTGATTCAGGGAATTGGAGACACAAAATAGAAAGTTGTTTGTGCCCATTAGCATGCAGAATGCTTAACCATCAATTAATCGTTAAGAGTACTATCATGAGCCTGTCAAAATAGAATTTAGTAGACTACAAACATAAATAGAAAGTTGTTTGCCCCAACAGTATGCATAATGTTTATCCATTAACCGATTAAGATTGTTTGTACCATACTTGACCAATCCCGAAACTACCAAGCACCGGTCAACGTTATAGCGTCAAGGACTCAGAAGAGTTTCTCTCCAACCAGGATGCCAATCACACTGCAACACGTGTCAACATCAAAGGCCAATCACAGCATGACAAGTGTCAATGACAGAACAAAGCTATAAACTCTCTTCTATAAAAGGAGATTATTCTCCCACAATAATCCCCAATATCATTTGTACTAAATCATTCACTAGTACTCACTAAATGAGAGCTTGAACCTATGTACTTGTGTAAGCCCTTCACAATTAATGAGAACTCCTCTACTCCGTAGACGTAGCAAATATGGGTGAACCACGTACATCTTGTGTTTGCTTCCCTGTCTCTATCCATTTGCATACTTATCCACACTAGTGACCGGAGCAATCTAGCGAAGGTCACAAACTTGACATTTTTTATTGTACCAAAGTCCTCGCTGATTTTGTGCATCAACAAAGATATTATTTGAGTTTGTCAAAACATGATTCAGTGGAATGGAGACATAAATAAAAAATTGGCGCCAGCAGCACGCATAATGCTTATCCATCAACCCATCAATATGTAGGAGTACTATCATGGTTTGTCAAAACAAGATTCAATAGAATACAAACATAAATAAAAAGTTGTTTGCGCTAATAACATGCATAATGCTTATCTATTAACCGATAAATTTATAGGAGTACTATCATGAGTTTGTCAAAACAAGATTCACTATACTACAAACATAAATAGAAAGTTGTTTGTGCCAGCAGCATGTATAATGCTTATCCATTAACCGATCAATATAAATGCTATCATGAGTTCGTCAAAATAAAATCCAGTAGACTACATATATAAATAAAAAGTTGTTTGCGCCCATATGAAACAATATGGTTGAGAAAGAGGAAAAGAGATGTATCTTGCATCTGTTGTGTTTTTTTTTTTAATTTTTTTTTTGTTTTGAGATTTCTCCACATGAATCTAATTAATTGAAGGATATGGATTGCTATCCATCCACCGATCGGTACTATCATAAGTTATCCAAAATAAATCCAGAGGGCTAGAGACATAACTAAAAAGTTGTTAAGAAAGGGCGCCTAAACCTACTGAGGCGCCCATCTAGACTGTCTAGGCACCCATCTAACCCGCCAGACCCGCCTAGGTTATGACTCACTTAGACAAAAAATAGATAACTTTCATTTTGCATTTTATTTTTTTCAATAAATTGTAAGAGACTTGCTGAATACTTAAATGAACACACATTATATGTTTGTTCCCCATGTTTTCATTATGTTCCAATAGCTCATAATATATTTGTCATTCTATTTTGTAGGTTATGATGAAATTATATATATTTTAAGTATAAACAGACACTTATGTACACGAAATATAATAGATTTAATTAAATCCGTCTAGTCTGTCTAGGCGCTAGGCCCCAGCCCGCTTCCCGACTAGCACCTAGCGTCTTTTAGAACCTTGCCTACGACAATTTACATGAGTGATAATTTTCATCGACGTTTCTGTCGTTTGTTCCCAAAGTCAGCCATATATAGCTAGATATTTGGATCACCAGAGCTTATATATGATGGACAAAATCTCCAGAAAAATAATAACATATCATTGATAGAACCTCCAATGGCTATCATCACCTCCTTGCTCATATGCCTTCCATTTCTCCTTCTTCTCCCTCTATTTCTTCTACTCCAAAAGCGGAAAAATGTCTATAAGAACCCACAGCAAAAGACCTTTCCACCAAGCCCCCCCAAGCTCCCCCTCATAGGCAACTTGCACCAACTCGGCACCCCACCTCACAAATCTCTCCACCAACTCTCCATAAAGTACGGACCAGTCATGCTCCTCCACCTCGGCCGTGTCCCACCCTCGTCATCTCTTCCGCCGAAGCAACCAAAGACGCATTAAAAACCAACGACCTCCACTGCAGCAGCAGACCCTCCTCGGCCGGAGCCCGCAGGCTCACGTACAACTATCTTGACATGGCCTTTTCTCCCTATGGCGGCGATTACTGGAGAGAGATAAGAAAAATATGCGTGCTCGAGCTTTTCAGCGTGAAGAGGGTCCAGTCATACAGGCAGTGGCGGATCCAGGAAATAATGTTTGGGAGGTCATTAAGGATAGCGCGCGCAGCGCGAAATTTTTTTTTAACAGAAACGGCATGCATATCGTCATTTCATCGGGTCTTGGTAGGATAGAGCGACCAGCTACTCCAAAATTCTTGTTCAAAATCCTACATTCCAGCTCTACATCTGCAAAGAACAATGAAAAAATAAAATAAAAAGCAGAGCCTTTCGGTTCCACTAGCAAAGGCACAAAAATAAGGCTCCGTGCAAAATAAGGTCGAAAGGACACGCTTGGTATTTTTGTTTTTGTTCAGACCTGCCCAGGACACGCTGGGCATTTTTTTTTTGTTTAAACCTGGCCCAAAACGACGTCGTTTTGGCCAGGTCATTTAAAAACAATTCCTGGGCCAAAACGACGTCGTTTTGCCTAGTTTTTTTTAAAAAACAAACTGGCGCCACAGCGCCTTCGTCTTTTTCATCCAACCTGCCCAGACCGACGACCTTTCGTCGAACAGTTGGTGTGCAGCGAACGGGGTCGCACCAGGGGTCGCACCACCAGTCCAAGGGGTCTCTAAGGTTGCTTCCATGGCTTCCAAGGGGTCGCGCGACCCCAATGACCCCACTGTGGATCCGCCACTGCATACAGGTCAATCAGGGAAGAAGAAGTAGATGAAATGGTCAATTCAATCTCTGCCTCTTCATCTTCTGGTGCTCCTGTTAATCTTATCGAAAAGTTGGTTGCTCTCATGGCTAGTATTATTTTTAGGATTGCTTACGGGACAACTTTCCAAGGGAGTAAATTTGAGCATAAAAATATTGATGAGTTCATTCAGGATACTGAGGTCATGCTCGGAGGGATGCCCGGGGCTGACTACTTTCTGTCTTGGATGGGGTGGGTTATCGATATGGCTTCCGGTTTGCACAAGGAGTTCGATAGGATTTCCAAGGAGTTGGATGGTTTTTTCCAGCAGGTGATTGATGATCATCTGAAACCTGGGAGGAGAGTTGACGACGAACAAGCTCATGAAGATATAGTTGACGTTCTGCTAAAGATAGTGAAGGAGCAAAGTGAGTTTGGAGCCTCTCATCTTGGTCACAACAACATCAAGGCAGTTCTCTTGGTAATTAATCTCTTAAAATAACCTCTTGTGGTTATTAATTTTGTGTTAATTTGTTATTTGTTTGAGAATTATTTTATATGCAGACAAAAGTTTGAACCCCTTTCCCCTTGGTGCCTTTTTATTTTTTTGAAGCAACCATATTATCTACAAGGAAGGAAGCGAGGAAGTAGGCCGAGCCTCACAATAGACTAGTAATTATTTGATTCAAATTTGGCGTTGGCGATAATTGAATCTAAGACTTCTCATATACAGGTGAAAAATAATACAACTAGACTTTAGTGTTAAGTGACTCCTTAATTAGTGCCCATTTAGAAAACAGTAAAAGTTATTCTTTTATAACCCCAAAAAATTATTTGTCCAGTTTTGTGAAAAAAGGAAAGGAAAAAATTTAGTTCATGTCCCATTTTGTTGCAAGAATAAAAGAACAAAAGTAAACATGGTATGTTTTCCAATAAAAAAAATAATTAAAAAAAATTAAAAAAAAAAAAAGTAAACATGGTATGCACACAGAGAAAAGTATGATGTTGCAATTATTTTTTTATGCATCATTTTTCTACTTTATTTTTCAATTATTTTTCTTACTATGATGTTGCAATTGTGAATCAGAATCTATTTTTAGGTGGAATAGACACAGGTACAATAACAATGGTGTGGGCGATGGTAGAGCTAGCTAAGAACCCTAAATTGATGAAGAAAGCACAAGAAGAAGTCAGAAAATGCATCGGAAACAAAGGAAAAATCACAGAAACTGATACAGATCAGCTTCAATACCTCAAGATGGTAATCAAAGAAACCCTAAGACTGCATCCTCCAGCTCCAATGCTCCTTCCAAGAGAAACCATCTCCCATTGCAAAATCCAAGGTTATAATATTGAACCAAAAACAACAATTTATATCAATGACTGGGCAATCGCACGCGACCCTGAGGTTTGGAGGGACCCCGAAAAATTTATTCCAGAACGGTTTGAGGGAAGCTCTGTCGATTTCAAAGGACAACATTTTGAGTTTTTGCCGTTTGGAGCTGGTCGAAGAGTTTGCCCTGGAATCTATATGGGAACGACAACAGTGGAGCTTGGACTAGCAAATCTTCTCTACTGGTTCGATTGGAAATTGCCTGATGGAATGAAGGAGGAAGATCTTGACATGGAAGAAGCCAGTGGCTCCCTTTCCCTCACCGTTGCTAAGAGAACTCCTCTCAACCTTGTCCCCATGAAATTTTCTTAAAATTAAGAAAAAAATTAACGGAGGATTGGGGAAGACCTGTTTCTTGTTATGGTTTAAGATTGGGTAGAATTCAGTTGATATGTTTCTTGTTCTTATGGTGTAGTTAATTAATAATGTGGCACTTGTACTGTATATTGTATATCCTTGTGTGAATGTGTACTATTACTCTGTTCTCGTCTTAAATTGAATAAAACACTACAAATCACAGGTTGACATATATTCTAAAGTGATTCGTTTGTAATGTCGAAGTGTTCTTTACAAGTAGAGTATTAATTAGTTAAATCTTTTCTAACAAAACAGAAATGATCATGTTTTTAATTAACATTTGTTATAAGTTGGAACACCACTTAAGCCTCTGATGTTTGAGGTCACTGAACTCGTTTTCAAAGCAACTGGATATGCATGTTAGCCCTTTTCTTTTCTTTGGGGTTCTTCACATGGGAAATGCTAAGAGAGTGTTGAGATATGTGCAAAGGACACTTGACTATGGAATCAAGTATGAAATGGGGAAATCAACTATCCTAATAGGATTTTGTGATAGTGATTAGGGTGGCAGTGAAGATGATTGCAGAAGCACATCAGGTTATGCATTCACTGTTGGTTCAGGGGTTTTCTCTTGGGCATCAGTGAAACAACAAAGTGTTGCACTGTCCACAGCTGAGGCAGAGTATGTGAGTGCCTCAGAGGCAACATCTCAAGCCATCTGGCTAAGATTCATACTCAAAGACGTTGGGGAATTGCAGGTTGATGCCACACCACTTCTGTGTGACACCTCATCAATCACCATGACTAAAAATCCAGTTTTTCATCAAAGAACAAAGCACATAAAGAGGAGATATCATTTCATCAGAGAAGCATTACAAGAGAATACAATCAAGCTACACTACTGTAAGACAGAAGATCAAATCGGAAACATTTTCACAAAAGCTCTTCCAAAGGAAAGATTCAGTTACTTGAGGGGGATTGCTTGGCATGACAACCATAACCAATTTGGAGGGGAGTGTTGGAACCTAAATTGCTTATGGTTCCAAGGATCGAAGATAGCAAGTGAAGCTCCAAGTAATGAGTTGCTGCATAATCGAAGAAGAAGAACAAAGGTTTTTACTCGAACGGCTAGTTTTGTTTAAAGCTTTTGTTTGTGTAAATGAGTGACACGTGTACACTCCAGATTAGATCATTTAAACCCCCAATGAAGGGCTAGGATTAAATTTGGAGAAGGGTAAGTGTAATTCATAGTACATGTTTGTCTCCTAGCACATTTAGAGATAAGTTTGTTAGTTGGCAATGTACCAAAGCCCTACAAACATTCTCTATATAAATCAAAATATGGCTGATGCATTTGCATAGCCATGTAGCCGTCACAAACCTGCAACATTCCTTATTTCTCTTGTTCATTTCAGATCCCTAGAAAACTAATCAAACAGTGAATCAAAACATACAAAAGACACAAACTTTATCAATCTCACGGGACCCCGAGTTTCTGCCATTTGGAGCTGGTCGAAGAGTTTGTCCCAAAGGTTTGATTGGAATCTCAGTTCGACAACATTTTAAAAACATTTTGAGTTTCAGCTGTTTGAGGTTGGTCGAAGATCCTGAGATGTACATTGCAACAAAAACGGTAGACCTTGGACTTGCAAAATCTTCTCTACTGGTTCGATTGGAAATTTCCTTATGGAATGAAGGACAAAGATATCGACATGGAAGACACAAGTGAATCCCTTTCCCTCACCATCTCTAAGAGAACCTTGTCCCAATGAAATTTTCTCAAAATTAAGAAAATAAAGAAGACATGTTTTCTTGTTATGATTACGATTGAATACAACTGATTTAATTTATCTGCTTTCATGTTCTTATGGTATAATTAATTAATCAAGTGACACTTGTGTGGTCCGGTATGACACTCGAGAAGTTGCATCATAGCTAGGTGTTCCAAGTTCTCGTGTGTCTGAAACAAAGCTTCTCCCTGTAAAGAAATTCGTTCTTTTTTTCTCAGAAATTCTATACATTTTGTTCTAATCCAGAAATCTGGCGGAGACTGATGGACCAATATAATTCAGAGACATACCGAACACAACTCTACCAAGATGCAACCAACACTCCATATGTCACATGGATAACTCCATCCAAGTCCTGTAAATATTAACAATCTTATGAATGTTAAGAGATAAATTGATAGCAAATATTCAAAATGCAAATGATTCGCAAGATAACAGAAAGCATAGTAATAGCATACCCAGAATAACCTCAGGTGCCCGGTAGTGCCTTGTCGACACAATGTATTTGTGCTCTTGATGCTCATAGGCTGTGCTGCCAAAATCAATAACCTTGATAGCACTAGACTTTGGCAACCTTTTATAACTGGTTCCATCTTTTGGTGCCCGGATGTAAAATGTGACAGCAAAGCAATAAAAGCAAATGACAATTTTCAATAAGTGAACTAGATTCAGATAAGAGGTACAAACAATAAGTGAACCGTGTCATCTGAAGGGGCAAAAATGAATAAGAAAACACTAACTGCAGAACAATTGTCAAACCTTAGCCAATATTGGTTCTTCCTCCATGCTAGTGGGTGAGGGGATTGTTTGTGACGCCATACCCATATTTCACTCTGAGTTCATAGCGGACCATTTAGAAAATAACTTATTAGATACCGAAAAGCAGCTTGAGGCCCTAAGGCGATCATGTAGTATCCCCCGTAGTGTAGGAATACGTTTGGTGCGTTGTGAAGAATTGCCTTCTGAACCGACCAAGGGTCATGTTATGTTCTATACCCAGACATTAGTGACCTTGGGGGTAAATTTACCTTTGCATCTGTGGTTGCAACGGATGCTGTCTTTTATTGGTTATGCACCTGGGCAACTCAACCCTGGTTTCTGGGATACCTTGATCGGGTTTTATATTATTTGGATGGAGTGTGGATTAGGTAAGCCTTCCTACCATCAGTGGCGCTACTATTATAAGATGCGCCCGGTGAAAGCATGTACTGGTTATGCCGAATGTGCATGTCGGAGCGAGAGAGAGTGTGTTGTCTTTGATAAGAGAAAGGCGTACTGCACATGGAAGAAACGTTGGTGCTTTCTTTATAATGATTGGGAGCATGCTAAGGGTGTCACGCCTGAGTGACGTGTTCCTATTCACTTCCAGACTGTAGGTTGTAATGTATCCATTTTCTCATTATTTGCTATTGTTGTGATTTTCTCTTGCTTCTAAGATTTTTCTTCATGCAGTGACATGAGGCACCATCAAACTCAAGATTTTCTTCATGTAGTGACACGAGGCACCATCAAACTCTGTGGACATGAGCTAGCTGATGTAGAGAAAGTGCTGAGGGTGCCCAAAGAAGATAGACACTTGGATAAGCTACGACCCTTGTTTCCAAAGTACGGTTTCCAGCCCTTAGTTTCCGAGTGCCAGAGACGAGCGAGTAAGTTGTATCCTTCACTTGATCCTTGTTCTTCACTTTTTTTTAATTTTTTTTATAGATATATAATGTGGTATTCTTTACTTTGATTTTTCTTGTTGAGTGGAGAAGGTGGGCAAGAAAGTGGAGACTAGCACCAAGAAAAGGAGAGTGCCCATGTTAGTTCCTTCAGAAGACATCTTGTTTCATAAGGAAGCTCGCAAGCATCGAGTGAGACCAATCATTAAAACTAAGTCTCGAGAAGAAGTCCTCAAGGTTGCTGCCTCGAAGAAAGCTAAAGCTGAGGCCATTGGATATGCTGCTGCCATAGTTACCGGGGAAGATAGGCGATTGCTGCCTCCTCTTCCTACTATTAATCCCATCTTTCCTCCAGTTAGGGAGCACATTGGGCAGAAAGGTGATCCTAGTTCTAGCAGCGAAGGTAAAGATAAGGAAGAGGTTGGCAGTGTCCCTTGGAAGGATTTGAAGGTTGCCATGCGGCCAAAGGACTTTGGGTATATCAACAATTGCCTGGCAGGGCGTCGATTCACTTTCGATGAGCTTAGAGAGCCCTTAGCTAAAGATGAATCAGATTGCGACCGGATGTTGAAGCTGTCTTCATATATGAGTGTTACTTTGTCATTTCCTTGTTTTCTCCTCTTTATTAGCATTATTTTAGTAGTGATGATCATCTTGTCATGCAGGTCATGGCTAAGTATCACGACAGACTGCGAGAGGCTGAGCGGTGCAAGGTGAAATTGAAAGAGAATAAGCAGCTTGTGAATGATGCCAGGAAGAGGAGCAAAGCTTTGGCTGAGGCCATCCAAGTCAAGGATCAACATTTTGAGAGTTTAAAGAGGCGGAATGGTGAGAACTTGAGACTCAAGGTACAGTTTGAGGCGACTAAGAAACAGTTGAAGACAACTATGCTCGAGGTTTCCAAGGTTAAAGAGGAGTTGGGTAGTGCCTTGGTTGAGGTTTCTGAGCTGAAGAGTAGTATCCCGACTGAGAAGGAAGCTGCTGTGAAGGAGTTCTTGGGTTCCCATGCCTTTCTCCATGTTCTTAGACCTCACTGTACCCGGGAAGTTCACTTTGAAAAAAGGAAGTGGATGGCTGTCCTTGATCGTTATGATGATGGAAGCGTTCTTTGAAAATACCGTGAAGAAATAGATGAGCATTATCGAAAAGGTGAAACCTTCGACCTTGCAGTTTATTCTAGCAGTGCAGATGAGTCTGGCGATGAGGCTAGTGCTGATGAGCAGAGTCATCAGGGTGATGATGAGTTTGGAAATGCAGAAAATGGCGGTAGGACTCAGAGTGATATGATCAGGGGTTCAACCTCAGATGAGGATGACTAGAAGTGCTTTCACTTTATGCATGTACTCTACCTGCACTAGTTTGTTGTTTGTATGGCATGTGCCATGTTATAAGCCTGAGAGTTATTTTTTTTTTGCATGTTTATGAGTGTTTGCATTATCAAGCAAGTGTTTGTATTATCAAGCTTCAAGTGTTTGCCCTATCATTGATGAATGTTTGGCTATGTTTGCATAGATCATTTGTATAGTCTTGTTGACACATACTTAGATTTTATTTTGTATTGGAAACATTTGCGTTGAAGCTTCAACACTTGAGTGTTTCATTGCTCAAAATGTAAAAGAGTTTAGGGCCGAGTTGGCTAAATCACCTATTTATTGAATTCATACCAAATGGTCTTTGTTACATAGGATGCCGAACGGCTGTAGCTTAACACTTGTACAATGTGAGTCTATTTGTAATAGTACTTCAAGTGGTCAGCATTCCATGGATGGCCAAGGGTCTTGCCGTTGGAGCTTCTGAGCTTGTAGGAGCCAGGACGGCTGATGCCGACGACCTCGAACGGTCCGTCCCAGTTAGGACTGAGTGTTCATTCACTCGGGACCCTATCACAGAGTAATCTTTTCTTCAGTACCCAGTCTCTCACTTTGAAAGAGCAAGGTTTGACCCTTAAGTCGTAGTAGTTGGAAATGCGCTGCTTGTAGGCGACATTCCTCAGGTGAGCCTGATTTCTGTGTTCCTCGACTAGATCCAGGTTGAGGGTGAGTTGTTTGTCGTTCTCACTCTGCATGTAGTTCTGGATTCGGTATGTTGCTTGCTCAAGCTCAACCGGGACAACTGCTTCTGTACCAAAAGCAAGTGAGAATGGAGTTTCTCCTGTGGAAGTCCGATATGAAGTGCGGTATGACCAAAGAACTTGGGGTACGAATTCTGGCCAACAACCTTTAGCTTTGTCCAAGCTAGTTTTCAGAGTGCGCTTGGTTATTTTGTTAACAGCCTCGACTTGTCCATTAGATTGGGGATGGGCTGGAGAGGCAAAACATAAGTTGATGTTGAACTTAGAGCAGAACATCATGAACTTCTTGTTGTTGAACTGCCGCTCATTGTCCGTGACTATCGCATTGGGAATGCCGAATCTGCAGAGGATGTTCTTCCATACGAAGTCTTCTATTTTTGCCTCAGTAATGGTTGTCAAGGGTTCTACTTCAGCCCACTTTGTGAAGTAGTCAACTGCAACGATTGCATAGCGGACCTTGCCCTTCCCTGCAGGCATTGGGCCGATCAAATCAAGTCCCCATTGGGCGAAGGACCAAGGGCTGATCATAGGAGTGAGCAGCTCGGGAGGGGAGTGAGGGATAGTTGCGTAGCGTTGACACTTATCGCATGAGCGAGATATTCTGATGGCATCTTGGTAGAGTGTTGGCCAATAGTATCCTTGGAAAAAAGTCTTGTGTGCTAGGGATCGATACCCAGCATGATCTCCGTAGACTCCTTCATGTATTTCCCTAAGGACAATTTCCGCCTCCGCAGGTGTAAGGCATCTTAGGTATGGCAGGGTAAAACTGCGCTTGTAGAGTTGGTCATTAATGATCAGGTAGCGGGCAGACTTGTATCAAATCTGCTTAGCTTGGACTTTGTCATTTGGGAGGATGCCATGAGTAAGGAATTTATAAATTGGGGTGATCCAACTATCTCCTTGTTGTAAATTGCACACTTCCGCAACCATGGTGTTTGGTGCTGCCAACAATTCGACATGAATTTTTCTCCCAATTTTGTCTTCCACTGCTGAGGTGAGGCGAGCCAAAGCGTTTGCATGACTGTTTGCCGCTCGAGGAACTTAGGTGATCTGGTAGTGGAAATGCTTGAGCAAAAGTCGTGTTTGCGCAAGATATGCTGCCATGGAGCTATCCTTAGCATCAAAGTTGTTCGTGACTTGGTTGACCACTAATTAGGAGTCACTGAAGATATCAATTTGTTTAACCCCAAGGTGTTTGGCCAAATGTAAGCCTGCTAGAAGGGCTTCGTATTCAGCCTCGTTGTTCGACGCCTTGAATTTGAAACGAATAGCGTATTCTATCGCCACTTTGTCGGGGGTAGTGACGACTAATCTTGCTCCGTAACCCTGTTGGTTGGATGAGTCATCAACATACAGACTCCATGCTGGGGTTGTTGATTCTATCTTCTGAGCTTCCGATGGTAATGAAGCTACTGCTTCAGGTGTAGAAGTAATGTCAACAGGATATGTGAAGTCGGCGATGAAATATGCTACTGCTTGACCCTTTTCGGCCGGTTTTGGTTGGTAGAAGATGTCAAACTCACCCAATGCTATCGCCCATTTGATCATTCGCCCAAACGTGTCAAGACTCTGGAGTATCTGTCGAAGAGGGTGATTGGTAAGCACGATGATGGCTTGTGCTTGGAAATAAGGGCAAAGTTTTCGAGCAGACATGACCAATGCTAAAGCTAATTTCTCAATGTTGGAGTATTGTGTCTCCCCATCTTGTAGGGCCTTGCTAGCGTAGTAGACGGGCCGTTCGACACCACTGTCCTTTCGAATAAGAACAGAACTGACTGCTGAAGCCGAAACCGATAGATAGATAATGAGAGTGTCACAAACTTCTGGTTTGGAGAGCAGAGGGGCTTTACTCATGTACTATTTGAGGTTCCTGAATGCCTTGGCACATTCCTCCGTCCATGATATGTACTTCTTATTTCCCTTGAGTGCTTTGAAGAAATGAGCACATCTGTCTGCGGCCTTAGAGATGAATCTGGTTAAGGCTGCCACCTTGCCAGTAAGGCTTTGGATGTCTTTTGAAGTTACTGGCACTTTCATATCGAAGATTGCTTTGATCTTTTCGGGGTTAGCTTCAATGCCTCGTTGGCTAATCATGAAGCCTAAGAATTTGCCAGAGCCCACGCCGAAGGCACATTTGTTGGGGTTCAACCTCATTTGATACCTCTTTAGAATGGTGAAAGTTTCATATAGGTTGGTGATGTGTTGGTCAGCATGTTTGCTCTTGACTAGCATATCATCAACGTAAACTTCCATGCTCTTCCCAATCTGTTCGACGAACATTGAATTAACCAGTCTCTGATAAGTTACTCCTGCATTCTTTAAGCCGAAAGGCATAACTTTATAGCAATATAGTCCCCTGTCAGTAGTGAAGGCCGTGTGTTCTTGGTCTGAGGGGTTCATGAGGATTTGGTTGTATCCTGAATAAGCGTCCATAAAGCTCAAGAGCTCACACCCTGCGGTAGAGTCTATAAGTCTATCAATGAGAGGAAGAGGGAAACTATCCTTCGGGTATCCTTTGTTTAGGTCGGTGTAGTCGACACACATACTACACAAGACCTTTTGAAGCAGGAGACTTTCCTTGGTCGGATTTTTCTTAACAATGACAACATTTGCTACCCATGTTAGGTAATTGACTTCACGGACGAAGCTTATGTCCTTGAGTTTTTCAACTTCTGCTTTCATCGCCTCGTATCGTTCAACATCATAAGATCTTCGTTTCTGTTTTACTGGTTTGGTCTTAGGATCAATACTTAAGTGGTGACAGATGATATCGGGAGAAATGCTCGGCATATCTTTATATGACCAAGTGAAGACCTCGGTGTTCTCTTGCAAAAAGGAGATCAGCGACAACCGAAGGGGTGGTGACAAAGTGGTGCCAATCTTCACCATGCGATTTGGATGGTCTTTGGAGATAGAGACATTTTCTAACTCTTCAGCGGGTTGTGCTTGCTGGGTGAAGGAGTCATCTCGAGGGTCGTCGGGTTGACTGTTGCCATCATGAAGATCCGAGTTGGCTTCATCTGGACTGGTCTTTACTACTTGGTTATGTATAGAGAGGGTCTCCTTGGGGACAGGCAGGTGTTGTTGCTTAACTGAAGTGTTGTAACATGATCGAGCACTAAGTTGATCTCCCCTGATGTATCCATTGCCGAAAGGGGTCGGAAACTTCATCAACAACATATGTGTGGATACCATGGCCTTGAGGTCATTGATGCATGTGCGCCCAAAGATGACATTGTATGCCGTCGGGCAATTGACCACTAGGAAGTTAGTGGTAAAAATAGCTGTGTAGGGGCCTGTACCAATGGTGAGGGGTAAATGTATACTCCCTAAATGTTGTACGATATCGCTAGAGAAGCTTATCAGAGGAGAAATCGAGCGATTAAGCAAGTGTTCAGCTACATTAAATGCCTTGAAAGCTTCAGCAAACATGATATTGACTGAAGCACCTGTGTCTATCAGGATTCGTTTCACATCAAAATTTGCTATGTGAGCCTTTACGATCAGCGGGTCGTTATGAGGGTAGATGATACCTCTTTCTTCCTCAGGGTAGAAACATATTGGATCCCAGTTAGGTTTTTGATACTTGCCTCCCCTGATGTCTTCCACGTGAAACACTTGATGGCCATGTCTCAAAGTTCGTTCACTGTTTTTCATGGCCCTATTTGAAGATTCAGACATGGGTGTGCTGCCGCTTATGGAGTATATCACATTCACCTGGCGTTGGTTACGGTTATCCCTTGGATGGTGAAGGAGGAACTGATCAATTTTTCCTTCACGTGCCAAAGCTTCAATATGATCACGGAGGATGATGCACTTCTCACCATCATGGCCATTATACTCGTGGTAGCAACAAAACACGCCCGTGTTCTTCGTGGACTTGTAATCTGGTTGTCTTGTCTTTGGCTTTGGTATCAGGTGAGCTATACTGGGGTAGATGGCCGCGCATGTAGCGTTCAAAGGTGTGTATGTCTTATACCTCGGGGTAGGGCCTGTCTTGACACGTGATTGGCCTACCGCATTGATTGCCTGGAGACGGGCGTTATTGTGATGATATCCTGAGTTATCGCGATAGTGCCCCTTATTCTTTTTATTAAAATAAGATTGGTGATGATGGAAATCTTTCCTTTTGCCCTGGGATTGATATGTCTGCTGACTTGGCGAAGTATTAAATGAGGCAGGGGGTGTGCTGCTACCATCTAGAAGGTTGAGGTCTTTTCATTCGGTTGGATCTGGCCCCCACTCCCTACTTGCTGATAAGGGGTGACTGTAGGGGGTTTCCCTTGATATGTCTTTGCCTCGACGGAGGCATGGTTGTAAGCTTGTGCCATAACCTCAGAGTAAGTCTTTCAAGTGTTGACGTTGATCATGTACTTGAATAAACAATCATGTAAGCTTGCCGTGAAGGCCTTGAGGACGGTCTTGTCATCTGCCTCAGCGCAGCGAGAATACTCATGGCTGAAGCGGTCAGCATACTTTTGTAATGACTCGTCCGGCTTCTGGCGAATAATGTACAAGTCATCTACGGAATGCAAGCGATCAGTCTGGAAGATGTGTTGAGAGACAAACAGCTTCCTCAACTCTTCAAATGAGTCTACCGTCTCGGGTGGAAGATGGCTATACCAGTTTAAAGCTCCGCCAGAGAGGGTATAGGGGAAGAGAAGGCATCGTTCTTCATCGGTGTGTCTCCGGTATACCATGGTGGACTCAAAGAGGTTAAGGTGTTCAATCGGGTCTTCCTTTCCAGTATCGAGTTGTAAGCCAAGCTTCTGCTTTGTCTTTGCTTGGATGGGGTGTTGAGGATCCTTCTTATGAGGGGGCCAGGCCTGGGTTGGTTCCAGTCAAGTATCTCGGCTTGACGTTCAACCTTCAACTTGTTTACTTCCTCCAGGAGCTGTAAGACAAGGGGGTCCTGAGTGAAGTCGTGCACCACTGAAGTTTTCTTCTGTAAGTCCCCATCGCCTCTTGTAAGTAGGAAAGTTTGATCAAGATAGCGTGATTTTTCCTTGGACTCGCCACACTGACTCCTAGAGTGAGTATGTCGGAATATTTCCGAGTCCTCTGTACCTTCATGTTCTTCTGGGACTTGTTGCCCATTCCCTAGATTGGTTGCTGGCCTGGGTCGTGGAAGAGGACTGAGTCTTTCAGAAAATCTTGGGTCATTGATCTTCGAGCTTATGTGGATGAGATTCTCTCGACGTTGCTTTAGGAAGTCTCGACAATCGCGATAGACGGCTTTTGATCCTTCCACTCCCTCTGTGAAGAGGTGTTTTCCTTTACTTCTTCTGTTTCGGGTTGAAACAGCTGGGTTGAGAGAAGTCTCATGTTGATTATCACACTGATGTGTAACTCAATCTCTATCAGGGATGTCCGTGTTGGATATCGGTGACCCTCCGTGTTGGGGGCATTCAGATGATTGTTGACCTCAACAGGGGCGACAAGCTTGTGTGTTTGAGCATGCCTAGCCCCGTGAAGCATCTCGAAAAGTTTTTCATATTGTTCCTGGAGGACCTCATTCTTCATTGCTATCTTGTTATTCTGAACCTCTAGCTCATCGACTTTAGCTTGAAGAGTAACTCTATTTCCTTCCTGCCTTTGTTGCTTCATACTAGGTCCAAGGCGGGTGTCATTCTGTGTGTTATGGCTTCTTTCGCTCCCCATGTCGAAGAGAGATGCTTGGCCAAAAGAAAGTGTATAAGCGGTGGAAACCAGCTTGATAAAGCTGAAGAGAGTGGGAATAAATGTCGTTTCCCACAGACGGCGCCAAATGTTGATGCATAAAATCAGCGAGGACTTTGGTACAACAGAAAGTGTCAGGTTTGTGACCTTCGCTTGGTTGCTTCGATCACTAGTGAAGATAAGTACGTAAATGAATAGGGACAGGGAAACAAACACAAGATGTATATGGTTCACCCAGATTGTCTACGTCCACGGAGTAGATGAGTTCTCATTGATTGTGAAGGGTTTACACAAATACATAAGTTCAAGCTCTCCTTTTGTGAGTTCTAGTGAATAGTTTAGTACAAAATGACATTAAAGATTATTATGGGAGAATGATCCCTATTTATAGAAGAGAGTTTCTAGTTTTGTTCTGACATTGACACGTGTCATGTTGTGATTGGCTTCTGATGTTGACACGTGTCGCACTGTGATTGGCCTCCTGGTTGAAGGGAAACTCTTCTGGGTCCTTGACAGTATAACGTTGACCGGTGCTCAGTAGTTTCGGGATTGGTCAAGTATGGTACAAACAAAGTGTATCACCCTTCGTGATCATATTGAAGCTTTGACATGTGAAGGAAAAATTGATCAATTCCTCCTTCACCCTCCAAGAGGGTAACCGTAACCAACGCTAGGTAAATGTGATATATTCCATAAATGGTGGCACACCCATATCTAAATCTTCCAACTGGGCCATGAAAAATAGTGAACAAGCTTTAAGGTTTGGCCACCAAGTTTTTCATATGGAAGACATCAGGGGAGGTAAGCATCAAAAGCTTAACGGGGATCCAATATGTTTCTACCCTGAGGAAGAAAGAGGTATCATCTACCCTCACAACGACCAACTGATCGTGGAAGCTCACATAGCCAACTTTGAAGTACGACGAATTCTGGTAGACATGGGGGTTTCGGTCAATATCATGTTTGTTGAAGCTTTCAGGGTATTTAATGTAGCTGAACATTTGCTCGACCACTTGATTTCCCCTCTGATAAGCTTATCAGGTGATATCGTGCAACCTTTAGGGAGCATACACTTACCTTTCACTATTGGTACAGCCCTTACACAGCTACTATTACCACTAACTTCCTGGTGGTTGATTGCCCAACGACATACAATGTCATCTTCAGACGCACAGGCATCAATGATCTCAAGGCCATGGTATCCACACATATGTTGATGAAATTTCCAATCCCCTATGGCAATGGTTACATCAGAGGATATCAACTTAGTGCACGATCATGTTACAACACTTTAGTCAAGCAACAACACCTGCATGTGCCCAAGGAAACCCTTTCTATACATGACCAAGTCATAAATACCAGCCCAGACGAAGCCAACTTGGATCTTCACGGTGGCAACAGTCAACCCGACGATCCTCGAGATGACTCTTTCACCTAGCAAGCACAACCCGCTGAAAAGTTGGAGAAAGTCTCTATCTCAAAAGATTATCTGGATCGCATGGTGAAGATTGGTACCATCTTGTCACCACCTATTCGGTTGGCATTGATCTCTTTTTTGCAAGAGAACACTGAGGTCTTCGCCTAGTCATACGAGGACATGCCAGGCATCTCTCCTGATATAATATGTCATCGCTTAATTATTGACCCTAAGACCAAGCCAGTGAGATAGAAGCGAAGATCCTATGACGCCGAACGGTACGAGGCAATGAAATTAGAAGTTGAAAAACTCGAAGGTAGCAAATGTTGTCCTTGTTAAGAAGAATCCGACCAATGAAAGTCTTATGCTCCAAAAGGTCTTGTGGACAATGTGTGTCGATTACATCGACCTAAACAAAGGATGCCTGAAGGATAGCTTTCCTCTTCTTCTCATAGACAGACTTATAGACTCTACAGCAGGGTGTGAACTCCTGAGCTTCATGGATGCTTACTCAGGATACAACCAAATCCTCATGAACCCTCCGGACCAAGAACACATGGCCTTCACTACTGACAGGGGACTATATTGCTATAAAGTCATGCCCTTTGGCCTAAAGAATGTAGGAGCGACTTATCAGAGATTGGTCAATTCAATGTTCGCCGAACATATTGGGAAGAGCATGGAAGTTTACGTTGATGATATGCTAGTCAAGAGCAAACATACTGACCAACACATCACCAACCTATCTGAAACTTTCACCATTATAAAGAGGTATCGAATGAGGTTGAACCCCAACAAATGTGCCTTCAGCGTAGGCTCTGGCAAATTCTTAGGCTTCATGATAAGCCAACGAGGCATTGAGGCTAATCCCGAGAAGATCAAAGCAATCCTCGACATGAAGGAACCGGTAATTTCAAAAAACATCCAAAGCCTTACTGGCAAGGTGGCAGCCTTAACTAAGTTCATCTCTAAGGCCACAGACAGATGTGTTCATTTCTTCAAAGCACTTAAGGGAAGTAAGAAGTACATTAAATGGACTGATGAATGTGATGAGGCATTCAAGAACCTCAAAGACTACATGAGTAAAGCCCTTTTGCTCTCCAAACCTGAGGTTGGTGACACTCTCATTATCTATCTGTCGGTATCGGCTTCAACAGTAAGTTCCGTTCTCATTCGAAAAGGATGGTAATGTCGAACGGCATGTCTACTACGCTAGCAAGGCCTTACAAGATGTGGAGACACGATACTCCAACATTGAGAAATTGGCTCTAGCATTGGTCATGTCTACTCGAAAACTTCGCCCTTACTTCCAAGCACACTCCATCATCGTGCTTACCAATCATCCTATTCGACAGATACTCCAAAGTCCTAACACTTCCGGGCGAATGATCAAATGGGCGATATCATTAGGTGAGTTTGACATCTCCTACCATCCAAAGCCAGCTGAGAAGGGTCAAACAGTGGCAGACTTCATCGCCGATTTCACATATCCTGTTGACATTGTTTATACGCCTAAAGAAGTGGTTTCATTACCCTCGGAATCTCAGAAAATAGAATTAACAGCCCCAGCATGGAGTTTATATGTTGATGGCTCGTCCAACCAACAGGGTTGTGGAGCATGACTAGTCCTTACGACCCTTGACAAAGTGGCGATGGAGTATGCTCTTCGTTTCAAATTGAAGGCGTCGAACAATGAGGTAGAATATGAAGCCCTTCTAGCAGACTTACGTTTGGCCAAACACCTTGGGGTTAAACGAATTGATATCTTTAGTGACTCCCAATTGGTGGTTAACTAGGTCACCAACAACTTTGACGCTAAGGATCACTCCATGGTAGCCTATCTGGCACAAACACAATTGTTGCTCAAGCATTTTCACTACCAGATCACCCAAATTCCTCGAGTGGTAAACAGTCATGTAGATGCTTTGGCTCGCCTCGCCTCAGCGGTGGAAGACAAGATTGGGAGAAAAATTCAGGTCGAATTGTTAGTAGCACCAAGCACCATGGCTGCGGAGATCATGCTGGATCTTGATTCCTAGCACACAAGGTTTTTCGCCAAGGATATTACTGGCCAACATTCCACCAAGATGCCATCAAAATATCCCGCCCATGTGATAAGTGTCAAGGCTACGCAACTATTCCTCACTCCTCTCCCGAGCCGCTCACTCCTATGATCAGCCCTTGGCCCTTCGCCCAATGGGAACTTGATTTGATCGACCCAATGCCTGCAGGGAAAGGCAAGGTCCGCTATACAATCGTTGCAGTTGACTACTTCACAAAATGGGCCGAAGTAGAACCCTTAGCAACCATTACTGAGGCAAAAATATAAGACTTCGTATGGAACAACATCTTTTGCATATTCGACATTCCCAATGCGATAGTCATTGACAAAGGGCGACATTTCGACAATAATAAGTTCAGGATGTTCTGTTCTAAGTTCAACATCAACTTATGTTTTGCCTTCCCAGCTCATCCTAGCTCATCCCCAGTCTAATGGACAAGTTGAAGCCATCAACAAAATAATCAAGCGAACTTTGAAAACCAGCTTGGACAAGGCTAAAGGTTGTTGGCCAAAATTTGTACCTCAAGTTCTTTGGTCATACCGCACTTCGTATCGGATATCAACAGGAGAAACCATATTCTCACTTGCCTTTGGTACAGAGGCAGTCGTCCCAGTTGAGCTTGAGCAAGCAACGTTTCGAGTCCAGAACTACGTGCAAAGCGAAAATGACAAACAACTTACCCTCAACCTAGATCTAGTCGAGGAACACAGAAACCAGGCTCACTTGAGGAATGTCGCCTACAAGCAGCGCATGTCAAACTACTATGTCTCAAGGGTCAAACGTCGTTCTTTCAAAGTGGGGGACTGTGTATTTAAGAAAAGATTACTCTGCGACTGAGTCCCGAGTGAAGGAACACTTAGTCTAAACTGGGATGGACCGTTTGAAGTTGTTGGCATTAGTCGCCCTGGCTCCTACAAGCTTAGAAGCGCCGATGGCAAGACCCTTGGCCATCCATGGAACGCTGATCACTTGAAGTACTATTACAAGTAAACTCACATTGTACAAGTGTTAAGCTTCAGCCGTTCGGCATCCTATGTAACGAAGACTATTTGGCATGAATTCAATGAAGAGGTGATTTAGACAACTCAATCATAATCTTCTTACATTCCTAGCAATGAAACATTCGGGTTCAAAGCTTCAACATGAATGCTTCCAACAGGAAATTAAGTCTAAATATATGTCAACAAGACTATACAAATAAACAAACAGTACTGGACAGAACCAGTACATCCAAGTTATGGCTTATATCTAAACAAATGATTTGCTCAAACATAGCCAGGCATTCATCAATGATAGTGCAAATACTTGGTAATTAACAACAAACTAGTACATCCAGAGTACATGACACATGCCAGACAAACAACAAACTAGTACATCCAGAGTACATGGCACAAGCCACACAAACAACAAACTAGTACATCCAGAGTACATGGCACATGCCACATAAACAACAAACTCGTACATCCAGAGTACATGCAGAAAAATAGGGCACTACGAGTCATCCTCATTTGAGGTCGAACCCCTGACAATATCACTCTACGTTTCAACCACATCGCCATCACCACCTTCATCAACATCTCTAGGACCATCCTCACTCTCATGAGGCTGCTCACTGATACTAGCCTCATTATCAGAGTCATCATCACTACTAGGATCAACTGCGATGACAAAGGCTTCACCCTATTATCGGTACTCATCCATCTCATCACGGTACTTTCAGATAATACTTCCATTGTCGTAACGCTCAATGACGGCCATCAATTTCTTTTTCTCAAAATTAGCCGCTCGGATGCAGTGAGGTCTAAAAGCATCGTGAAAAGCCTGGGAACCTAAGAACTCCTGCACAGCAGCATCCCTCTCAGTTGGGATACTCCTCTTCAGCCCAGAAACCTCAACCAAGGCACTATCAAACTCCCCTTTAACCTTGGAAACCTCAAGGATGGTTGTCTCCAACTGTTCCTTAGTCGCTTCCAATTGTTTCTTGAGCCTCACATTCTCACCATTCTGCATCTTCAAACTCTCAAAGTTTTCATCCTTAAGGCGGATGGCATCAACCAAAGCTTTGCTTGTTTTTCTGGCGTCATTCACAAACTGCTTATTCTCTTTAAACTTTGCCTTGTATCGCTCGACTTCTTGTAATCTGTCAACGTATTCGGTCATGACCTACATGACAAGATAATCGTCACTACCAGGAAAAAGAAGGGAGAAAGCAAAGAAATGACAAAGTAACACTTACATAAGAAGATAGCCTCATCATCCGGTCACGATCTGATTTGTTCTCATCTAACGGCTCACCAAGCTCATCAACAGTGGATTTACGTCCTGCCAGGCAATTATTGACATACCTAAAACTACTTGGCTGCATGGCAACCTTCAAGTCCTTCCAATGAATGCTACCAACATCTTCCTTATACTTTCTCTTACGGCTACAGCTAGGGACACTTTCTTGGTCAGTAGACTCCATGGTTGGAGGAAATATGGGATTGATGGTAGGAAGATGAGGCAATAGTCGTCTATCCTCCCCTGCAACTATGGCAGCAGCACGCCCAAAGGCCTCAGCTTCAACTTTCTTTGAGGTAGCAATCTTGAGGACCTCCTTTTGCGACCTAGGTTTAGGGGTTGGCCTCACCCGGTGCTTACGAGCTCCCTTTTGAAACAAAATGTCGTCTACGGGAACTAACATGGGTGATTTCCCTTTCTTGGCGTTAGTCTCCCCTTTCTTGCCCACTTTCTCCACTGAACAAGAAAAATCAAAGTAAGGAATGTAACTTTGTAAAAGAAAGAGGGGGCGAAATGAAAGACACAACTTACTTTCTCGTCTCTGGCACTCCGACACTAGGGGCTGAAAACCGTATTTTCGAAATAAGGGTCGTAGCTTGCCTAAATGTTTATCCTCTTTGGGCACCCTTAACACCTTCTCTACGTCAGCTAGCTCCCATCCAGACAGCTTGATCGTCCCTCGCGTCACTACACGAAGGAAAAATGTTAGAAGCAAGAGAAAATCACAACAAATATCAAATAATGCAAACAATGGATACATTACAACCTACAGTCTGGAAGTGAGTAGGAACACGTCGCTCAGGCGTGACACCATTAACATACTCCCAATCATTATAAAGAAAGCACCAACGGTTTTTCCAAGTGCAGTACGCATTTTTCTTACCAAAGACAATACACTCTCTCTCAATACTACATGCACACTCGGCATACCTAGCGCATGCTTTCACTAGGCGCATCTTATAACAGTAGCGCCATTGATGAAATGAAGGCTCACCTAACCCACATTTCATCCAAATAATATAAAACTCGATCAAGGTATCCCAAAAACCAGGGTAGAGTTGCCCAGGCGCATATCCAATGAAAGACAACATCCGTTACAACCACGGGTGCAAAGGCAGCTTCATCCCTAAAGTCAACAACATCTGGGTATAGAACATAACATGACCCTTGGGTGGTTCAGAGAACAATTCTTCATGATGCACCAAACGCATTCCTACACTACGGGGGATACTACATAACTGCATTAGGGCTTCAAGTTGTTTTTCGCTATTTAACAAGTTTTGCACTAAATGGTCTGCTGTGAACTCAGAGCGAAATATGGGTATGGCGTCACAAACAACCCCCTCATCCACTGACATGAAGGAGGAAGAACCAATATTGGCTCAGGCTTGGCAATTGCGAAGATCACCCAATCTTGAATTTTTTGTACAAGACTCCAACAAAGGCCCTGAAGACTCCAACATTGCAAGCTCAAACCTAGAGTTAGAGTTAAGGGAGCCCCCATCACTAGGACTTCCAAATTCTGACATCTACAACAAACAGAAACAAACTCTATCACCACATGAAAGATCGAAACATAAGGAAGTTCCTAGGGCGTGGAGAAAAGCTCAATCATTTCATTATATTCTCAACCAAATACATGAACACTCAAACAATTCAACAAGAATGAAAGCATGTGATCTAGTGGAGAAGACTACCAACTTGAAGATGGTGCAAAGCAATGCTAGAATCCCTCTCAACTATAAGAGCACTCTATCTCCAAAAATCATTACAAAATGAGCAAATGAAAACAATGAAAAAAGTGGCAACTTCTGATTCTTATAGGGTTTAACATGGCCAAAGAAATTCAAAATTCAAAATTTTCAAACCATGAGAAAACCCCACATGGAAAGTCTTTAAACTTCCACACAAGCTAGGGAGTTTTCAAATTTCAAACTTGCAGCATCCCCAAAAAAAAAATCAGAAAAAAAGGGAGGAGGTGAACACATTAGCTTCATCAATTTATGGTACCAACAAGAGCTTCATTAATGGAGGGCAACCACGATTTTGAAAAGCTTCACACTCTTGATCAAGACAGTGTGAAGCAAAACCAATTTATGGTGCCAACAAGAAATTCATCAATGGAGGGCAACCACGATTCTCAAAAGTTTCACACTCTTGATCAAGACAGTGTGAAGCAAAACCAATTTATGGTGCCAACAAGACAGTGTGAAAAGCTTCATCAATTTATGGTACCAACAAGAGCTTCATCAATGGAGGGCAACCACGATTTTGAAAAGCTTCACACTCTTGATCAAGACAGTGTGAAGCAAAACCAATTTATGGTGCCAACAAGAAATTCATCAATGGAGGGCAACCACGATTCTCAAAAGTTTCACACTCTTGATCAAGACAGTGTGAAGCAAAACCAATTTATGATGCCAACAAGAGCTTCATCAAAGGAGTTCAACTACAAATTCTAAAAAGCTTCACACTATCTTGATCAAGATAGTGTGAAGCAAAATCAATTCATGGTACCCAACAAAAGCTTCAACTCCAAAATTTCACCTACAAAGCTTCAACTCCAAAGCTTCACCTACAAAAACTTCAACACAAAAACTTCACCCACAAAAGCTTCAACACAAAAGCTTCAACACAAAAGCTTCATCAACACAAAAGCTTCATCAATGGAGGACAACTACAAATTCTCAAAAGTTTCACACTATCTTGATCAAGATAGTGTGAAGCAAAATCAATTTATGGTACCCAACAAAAACTTCAACTCCAAAGCTTCACCTACAAAAGCTTCAACACAAAAGCTTCACACTATCTTGATCAAGATAGTGTGAAGCAAAATCAATTCATGGTGCCCACAAAAGCTTGACCCATAAAAGTTTCACCTACAAAACTCAACACAAAAGCTTCACTTACAAAACTTCAACACAAAAACTTCACCTACAAAAGCTTCACACTATCTTGATCAAGATAGTGTAAAGCAAAATCAATTCATGGTGTCCAACAAAGCTTCAACCTTAAAGTTTCACCTACAAAGTTTCAACACCAAAACTTCACCTACAAAACTTTAAAAATATATATATATATTTATTTTTTCGGAAATTCGAAAATTCAAAAATTCGGAAATTCAAAAATTCGAAATTTCGAAAAGAAAAAAAAATTGCATAGGCCTCCTCTTCTTTAGGCCTAACAACTTTCATAACAAATATATATGAAGAAGGAGTTTTAAGTTACCACTTAGAAAGGAAATGTCTTATTCGTCAACTCCCTCGACCGAAGACTTGGGGGACTCCTACCATATGCTACTGCACCTTGATACTCGGAAGTCTCACGATTACTCAGTGACTTGGATTTTTCAAGTCTCCAAACGAGAAGTTTTCCTCACTCGAGAAATTAAGGGAGCACTACCTCAACCTACATGCTTCACTCACAAAGCTTCAACATACAAGTTTCAACAAAAGGAAAAATTCAAAGAACTTAGTGAAGAAGGCCTTGGTGTATTTAATACAATACATTGAAATGAAGCAAAACTTGTTTATTGATATTTCTGATAAGTTACAAATATGTACATATACATTAATCAAAATAAAAAAATAAGAGGGAGCCTTTACAAAAGTTGCTCAGGAGAAGTCTCAGCAGTCGGTAGAACCCCAGAAAGAGGAGGCACCAGAGGGTGATTATTCGGAGCCTCAATACTAGGCAGAACCCCAGAAGGAGAAGGTTGATCATTTTGAGCTTCATTACGCGGTACAGCCCCAGAAGATGAAGGCAATAAATGCCTTTGGAACAAACCCCACAAACCTCTAATGATCAAGTAAAATCTGACCATTAGATTCCTGCAGCTAGTCGAGCTTCCTCTTCATATTTGTAGCATAGTCATGTGCGAGTCTGCGCAACTGTTTATTCTCATGCTTAAGCCCTCTGATCTCCTATTTGAGACTTATCACTTCAGCCGCCAATGATTCAACTTGGCAGGTTCGAGCAAATAGGCGTACTTGGCGGGTTCGAGCAAATAGGCGTTAGGCCATATTAGACACAGAACCTACACACTGAACACTGAGAGCCAGAGAATCCTTAATAGCCAACTCATCAGACCGTTTGGAAAGTAGTATGTTATCTTTGGGAGTGAGAAGGTTCCTGACCACCACCGCAGCGGTCATATCATTCTTCATCACAGAGTCCCTAACGGTAAGAGGACCAGTAGGGGATAAGAAAGATGGGCGCCATATGTTGTCTTGAGAAGGCATGACTCCCTCTTCACCAAAGTTCAAGTCAAAACGATGGTCGGATGGGCCAGACATTCTCATAAATGATGAAGGAGAAATGAGGTGCAATAAATCTCTGAAGTAAGGGGAAAATTCCTACAAGCAATAACTCTCTGAATGTACTCCTTGCACAAAATTAGTGCCCTTATAAAAGAAATGACAACAGGGTCGTTGGTTCAAAAATCAAAGAGGCACCACTCTCCGAATTCTGAAGATGCACCACTTTTCACACGCAACATCAGCTTCTCGGGTACCACAGATAACTTTGCTAAAGATCTTTGACAAAGGTTAGACACATAAATTTTGAAGGTTCAGCTACCCTACTATTACCCACAAGGGTAAAGGAACAACACCACTGCTTGATAACTAGAAAGTCCCAATGTGTGTCAACCTCCGTGCTCTGTGGCAAGGCAGACTAGCAAAAATATCCAACCTTGACTCACATTCGAGAAAACACTCCCAACAAGATTGCTAGCTCAAAAATCGAAGAGACACCGCTCTCTGAATCTCGAGAGCCAGACTCCCAACAGGACTACGTGCTTAAAAATCGAAGAGGCACCGCCCTTCAAATCTCGAGAGCCAGACTCCCAACAGGATTACTTTCTAAAAAATCGAAAAGACACTACCCTCCAAATCTCGAGAGCCAGACTCTCAACATGATTACTTTCTCAAAAATCGAAGAGACACTGCTCTCCGAATCTCAAGAGTCAGACTCCCAACAGGATTGCTTTCTCAAAAATCGAAGAGGCACCGTTCTCTGAATCTCGAGAGCCATATCCCGGACAAGATTGCTTGTTCGAAAACCGAAAAGGCACCGCTCTCCGAACTTCAAGAGCTAGATTTCCTTGGATAAAGCTCGTTTGCAATCTTCACATGCAAAATTAGCTTTCCAGATACCACATACCATTTTTTTAAGGTGTTCTGACAAAGTTAAAACACGTGAAGCTTGCAGCTTCTACTACATTGCTATGACCAAGAAGGGTAAAGGAATAGCACTACTACTTGTTGTTAGGGAGACTCCTATATATGTTGACCTCCATCCTCCACAGCCAGGCAGACCTGCAAATAAAAAAAATACTCAACTTTTCTTCACATCCGATAGGGCACTCTCAGCAGAGTCTCTCGAAATACTCAACTTATTTTCCTCCCGATAATACCTCTGCAAACAAGCCACACTAGAGCAAGAGTATCTCATATCATCAGGGTTAAAAGTAAGAGTATCCTATATCATGCTTTTTCCCTGTCTTTTCATTTGGCTTTGTTCTTATCTACAAGACAAGGAGAAAGAGAGCAATCAATCAGCACTTGGAATCAAGCTTCCAATCAGGAATTGACTGCCTGGAATCCCTTCCCTGATTACTTACCTGGCATTGCTCTCGAGTACTCATCTTCAACATCTTATGCTTTCAGAGAAGATACCACATATGCCTGAGGAACAGATAGGACAAGTGAGAATGATACAAGAAAGCATGTGGAGACAAGTGTAACAGAACACGTGCCGATACATCCACTACTTTGTCAACAACAAAAGTATCCCACATCATTAAGGTCGAACGTACTCTAGATTTGATAGACTTGTTTTGACCCTCAAATTCTTGAGTCGGCCTTATACTCTGGAAGAAACCAAAAAACCCTCCAGCCCAGTTCAAGAATAAGCCTGTGGAAAGTTACTTCTTCAAAAGAAAAAGTATCTCATATCATCTCTTCTCCATTTGCTTCTCCTTATCCTTGTTGCTGTTTACGACACGAGGAGAAGGAGAACAATCAACCGGAAGCCGAAGTCGAACCTCCGATCCAGGTTGCTTGCTTGGAAGTCTGATTGTTTACCTTGTCTGTTACCTCATTCGTCAAATCTCCTAGCTCGGCGACTTGGGGGACTCTTACTATAGGGTTTGTATCGCACTTGACCAAGCCTGAAACTACAAGTAAAGCTTCAAGTGAAATTGATACATTACCTTGTGCATCTTCATCGGTTAAAGATACCACCCATGGATAGAGGAAAAGTACTTCCAGAGTAGATGTCACATCTACATATGAGACATATAAGGCAAGTAAAAACGATACCACACTTCGGTACTTAGAAGTTTCGTGATTACTCAATGGCTTGAATCTTAGAAGTCCCCAACCGAGGAGCTTCCTTCACTCGGGAATTTAGGGGAGCACTGTTTGTACCATACTTGACCAATCCCAAAACTACTGAGCATCGGTCAACGTTATACCGTCAAGGACCCAGAAGAGTTTCCCTCCAACCAGGAGGCCAATCACAGCACGACACATGTCGACATCAGAAGCCAATCACAACACGACACGTGTCAATGTCAGAATGAAACTAGAAACTATCTTTTATAAATAGAGATCATTCTCTCACAATATTTCCTAATGTCATTTGTACTAAATCATTCACTAGTACTCACTAAAGTAGAGCTTGAACCTATGTACTTGTGTAAACCCTTCATAATTAATGAGAACTCCTCTACTCCGTGGATGTAGCCAATCTGGGTGAACCACGTACATCTTGCGTTTGCTTCCCTGTCCCTATCCATTTACATACTTATCCACACTAGTGACCGGAGCAATCTAGCGAAGGTCACAAACTTAACATTTTCTGTTGTACCAAAGTCTTCACTGATTTTGTGCATCAACAAAGAACAAATTTTTAAGTTAAATTTGGCAAATCAAAAGGAAGTGGTTGTTGATAATTAGATTATTACTTAATTACTGATTAACGTGTTTATTTCCTATTGATAACACATCAGTTAATTTACAAATTCAATTTAAAAATCGATCTGTTTAACATTATCCTTTTCATTCATAAACTTTCTTCGCATGATCGTGCAACAGTCTACACATTTGGTCAATTCATTGGTTGCCATAATAAAGATAATTATAAGAAAATTGACTTGATTTGCAGTAGTAAAGTCCTCTCTCAATTTCATGTCTTTTCATATAATTTATCCGTGTATGTGATACAGACAAATTAGCACTTATCTACATGAATTATTGTGATAAAATCAATGTTCTAAAAGATGTTAGGCGCTAGTTGGATGGCGGGTTAGGGCCTAGTGCCTAGGCGGCTAGGCAGGCACCTAGGCGGATTTAAGTAAATCTATTATATTTCATGTAAATAAGTGTCTATTTATACTTAAAATATATATAATTTCATCATATACTACAAAATAGAATGACATATATATTATGAAATATTTGAACATAATTAAAACATGAGAAATAAGCCTATAATATGTGTGTTCATTTAAGTATTCAACAAGGCTCTTACAATTTATTGAAAAAAATAAAATTGAAAATGAAAGTTATCTATTTTCTATTTAAGTGAGTTGCAACATAAGTGGGTCTAGGCGAGTGCCTTAGCAGGTTTAGGCGCCCTTTTTTAATTTTCAAACGCCTAGGCATTAATTAGAGCGATGACCAGCCGCCTAGCTTCTAGGTGAGGATTTTTAGAACAATGGATAAAATTCATGCACAAGGAAGTCTAAGCATTGTTTTTTTTTAATCTATAAAAAGGCGGACAATTGGTGGCAAGCCATGGTTATCCACTCCTTATGGGCTCAAAGAGGCCAGAAATTTCATCGTGCATGTGGCTAGTCAAGCAGACTCACCAGCTCGGAACATCGAACCCAGAACCTCCTACACTTTTTGTTTATTGGGGAGCAGCAGTCCGCACTCTTACCACTGGACCACTGGCTGTGATTAAGTTTAAGCATTGTATTAGAAATTATAATTTTTTCCTTAATAATATTTCATGTATTAAGAGCACCTAAGAATCATCATAAGTATTTGGTTTTGGGCTCATTGTATGGGATAAATTCGGTTCGTGCATCATATTAATTTGTGCGAAGAGTTCAATGTATGTAATGGGTATCAAGCCTACAAAACACTTGCAAGCCTAGATTTCTCAAGGTGTTTTTGGTGAGAATTTCATTTGTTTTTAATCTGGCTATTCTTAGAATCAATAAACTTTTGAGTCATGTTTATTTGTAACAAGTTGGCATACAATCTACTTTTGTGTCATGTTTATTTGTGCCTATATCTCTTTTTATTTAAATATCTACTTGTACTTTTGTCTGCCACATATAATGGTGGATCAATTATGTTTTTCAGTTTTGAGGACGATATGAAGTCAGCACATTAATTTACTAATTTGCCCTTAGTTCCCAACCAAATGAACTTCATTGAGTTTTGTGAAACATTTTAATTTTCCTCTATCAACAATGTTACAAAAATTAAAAATTAAAAAATTAAAAAATTAAAAATTAAAGACATACTTAACAATCTTATTTGTAGCAATTTAGTTAAGTGGTACAATTGCCTACTCTCACTAATTTTAAAAGTCAATCATATCCAATCTTTTATTATATTTTTTTTCTTTCTTAAAATTGATGTGTTTCTTTTACATGTTAAGCTCAAACAAGCTGAAACCAAGTTGAATGCAATAATTATTAGAGTTTGTCAAGATGATTAAAGACACATCGAATGAAATTTACGTATGATATGAAATATTATATGACCCGATGTTGAACATATGAGTCTCACATTGTAGAATAAAAAACATACAATGCATATATGCTTACTACTTTCCATGTATATTGAAAATAGGTTTTATAGTATAATCTTAACTTCTTATAGTATCAAAGTAAATTGATCTACGTGTAAAGCCTAACAGCCAGACATGTTTACGCCATCCAATATGTCTTAAATTTCCAAAATATCAAAAGACAATCGACAAATAGTTACCAAGTGCTAGGTAGAGTAAAATTTCTTTAGAGTTAGTTTTTAGTCATATTCTTGGTATGGTTGACTATTATTTAGGGTCCGTTTGATGACAATTTTATTTTAATTTTCTTTTGTTTTTGCTAGAGAAGAGGGGAAAATGCACATGGTATACGAAGTGAAAATAATAAATAGCAAATGAAACCTATTTAAAATTGTTTTCAATTTTTCGTTTTAGTTTTAGATGTGTGTATCATTTTATGTTCATTCCTTCCATATCTTGCCACCATCGTTTTTCTTTTCTTATTTTACCGTCATTTCTTTCGTGTATTTTCTTTTTTAATTCTAACAACAATTAAAACGAAACGATTATCAAATGAGCCATAAAATATGAAATCACTTTTTAAAGTTCATATTCTAAGGTTTAGTTCTAATGTTTCAACTTTCGAGCAAAGTCGAAACCTAAGACATAAACCCTAAGCGATCAATGGACATCCATCAATTGACAAGTAAGGGAGAACAAAGATTATAACATCCCAGAGTCTGATATATAGATTAAATGGCATTAGAATGTTGTTTGCTCAGTAGCGAGGCGAGATGTGCTCATAAAAGAAAATGTTTGAGAAATATGTTTTTAGATTATATTTTGTAAATTATGTTATACGGCAGTTGATAGTTTGATTATTTCTATTAATGGTTTAAAAAAATTTAACCATCAACTATCACATTACTTAATGTACAAATATAATTCAAGTAAATGATTTCACTTGTATCACTCCGCTCATAAAGTTACACAAAAGTAAAAAGTTGGTGAGTATGAAAAACGGGAGAGAGGGATGACTTACTTATCTACAAATCATACTTGTTCTCCTGATAAGAAACAACATAGACAAACTAAAAAAGTGATGGCGATGGCATCTCTTCAAGTTGTTTTTGTATGGATTGGGAATAAGCACGCGTTGTTCCCTATTTGAGGCGCAAGCCGTAATATAGTGGGCCCTTTGCTCTTACTTCCAATACCCCCCTTGTACTTACTATACATATATGGTTACGATAGTCAAACCAGTTCCGTGTTTGACCACAAACTGCAAAGAATAAAGCCACTTAACTAACAATAGGGGTGGGCATGGTTTGGTTCGGTGCGGTTTTGAGTGAAACCGAAACCGAAACCGAAATTGTTTGCGGTTCGGTGCGGTGCGGTTTTAAAGTCAAAACCAAAATGAAACCAAACCGTTTGGTTCGGTTCGGTGCGGTTTCAAACGGTTTCGGTTTGGTTTTTAAGAAAAAATGTACAATTTGCAATTTAACATATTAATAAGCATTTCCCAATAGTAATAGGAAAAAAAAACATTTGTTATGTAAACAATTAGCATGTTGCATGTAGTTGTGATGTTAAAACATGTTTGTGCAACAAAAGGGTGTCCCTTACAATGTTTATCATAAAACAAGTTGAATAAATTTGAATTCATTAAACGTGAGTGAAACTTTGATACTAGAATATGTGATATCATGCTTCAAATGAGTAGACTTCATTAGATCATTGTTTGAATCTTGATAACAAGATCAATCCACCCTTGTACATGTATGTGTGTGTGATGGTATAAAATAACAAAGGTCCTTCAAGTTAATGAACAAAAGAAAGTGATGAATGATGATATTCTTGGTTGAGTCCTATACTAAGTGTATGGATTCTAACAAACAACCAATTAAAACATGAAATATAATATGGACATTTAATTAAATGTTTATTAATATTTGCGGCGCGGTTCGGTTTCGGTGCGGTTTTCAAAAGCCAAAACCGAAACCAAACCGTTTTCTATGTTGCGGTTTGGTTTCAAAATCGAAACCGTTTCAAAACCGCAAAACCAAACCATTCGGTGCGATTCGATTTGGTTCGTGTTTCGGTTTCGGTTTTTGGTTCTAAGTGCCCACCCCTAACTAACAACTGACCCAAATTTCATTTTACAACTGCTAAGAAGCAAAAGAAATAATGAAAATAACTTGAAAACTTTGAGTTTTAATCAAAATGATAAAAATATTTTGTAAGTGAATAGTATCATGAGTGATTTTTTAGAGTAAAAATATCAGTTTCGTTAAAAATAACAATACTAGGAATGTTTCGTTAAAACTTCCAAAGAAATAACCATGACAGGAAAAACATACTCACCGACTTCCATTTATGTCATACTTCCCACGCAATTGTAGCACATCAACTTCAATACGGTATTTCTTGATACGGTATTTCTTGATAGTCATGACAACTTTTATAGCTACCATTTCTTTTGCTTCCCTATCCCAGCATTCCAAAACCTGACCAGAAGTTCCTAGACGACGCAAAGAGCAGAAATATGAGAAGACAGATCAAGGGTACAGGAACCCATCTAGACATTGGTCTAAATCCAGTGAAACATCAATTTTTCTGTGGATCTTATCTGCAAGTACAGAAACAATAGTTTAAGCGAGAACTACAAATATTTTACAAACAAAAAATAACAACAAACAACTATGTCTATGTGTGTGTGTTAAATGAAAACAAATATTCTATACTACACAAGCTAAATTATTTTGGCACGCACACTGTTAGGAAAAAAAATGAATAAAAGGAAAAAATTCAACACTTTAGATATATATATTATCTAAAGGGAATTGTTATTGACACTTTAAAAATCTTATTTAACACTTCAAATTTTTTATAATTCGAAAGAAAAATACATTTGAGAAGTGTAGAATAAGATTTATGAATGCATGTTCATGGAGAATAATAAAATGAATTCTGTGAATTCTTTTTCTACAATCAATATAAAAGTCTGAATCCTTCTAATTTTGTGGATTACAACAACTACACTAATATTTGCATCATGCGTTTTAAGTGTTTTTTAAATTTAAAAATATTTTTTTCTAAAAACATTTTCCAAATAAATACTTATTCAACACCATTTTATTCTTATTATCAAAATTCTTATAATGATCAATTTGACTTAAAGAGCCCATATTTGAAAAATAATCATTTACTTTTATGGATGAAATTGTCCATTTGCATTCGAGTGATGTGATATGTTTTTATTAAATAATTAATGATATGTTAAGATTTAATTAGAATAGTGATATTTACACACTTATTTTTATCTTTTACACACCCATCATAATTTTTGGTTATTTGATCAAATGAACTGCAGAAGATAAATGAACAAAAATTAACAAGAAGATGTGAAAAACACTATCCTTTAACTAGTCTAAATCCACACACTGTATGTGAGAGCTGTTTTTTTTTTTTTTTTTTTTGCATGGGTTTGTGCAGTTAAGAAGAGAGACGTGAGGTAAAGATAGAGTGAAATTTATTTTAATGCCCATGTGAGGAAAGATAAAAAATAAAAATAAAACTCCTTTTTGTTTGAAATTTATTTTAATGCCCATGTGTTTTTTTTTTTATAGTTTTGTTAAATTGTGAATAAAAGATCAAATTGTTTTTTTTATTTTTTTATGATAAAGAGAGTTTTGTTAATAAATACTAATTTATATGCCCACATATAAAGTACGTGTAAATTTTTTTACTTTTGTTTTAAAATTGAAGGAGATAAGAAGAGATTGAGAGAGAGCGTGGGAGTGGGGAGAGTGGGAGAGAAGTTAGTTTTTTTTATTTTAATTTTTTATTAAATTAGATATGATAAAATCATATGTAGATGAGACTTAAAGTTAAACAAAAAATAGTAAAATTTTTATTTATGAAATTACTGTTTTTAACTTTTTTGTTATGATAGAAGACAAAAATGTATTTTCATTCTCTTTTGATTAACAAAAAAGATTTCATTAATATGTATTTTAAATAGGGGTGTGATATTCACACACCCTATTTTATTTCTCACATATCTTTTTAATTTTCGGTCGTCGGATCGGATGAATTAAAGAAGATCAACAGACAAAAATTATCAAGAGGTGTGTGAGAAGTAAAATAAGGTGTGTGGATAGCACACCCCTTTAAATAATATACATGACAACTAATAATCATACATACTCCATTTTATATTAGTTTAGATAAGAAAAAAAAGAACTTTAACGAAAAATTCCTGGTACTGTTCATTTTAACGAAATCAAACTTGATGATGATAAATTTTTCAGTACGTCCAGAATAGGAGGTGATACGTTATATGTCATTATAAAATTAGAGAATTTTTTTTTTAGGTGTCCTACTGATTATATTTAATAATATGGGGCGTACTGTGCTCAGAGTACATTAAAAATGTTAAAAATGTTCTCCTTGATTACATTTGGTCTGCTTATTTAGCACGAAAAGGATAGAACTTTGTGGAATTTTCTGTGGTATGCTACACGTGTTTAGGACTACGACAAAAACCATTTTTGACGTGAGTCCACCGTTTCAACTTTCTTGCATAATTTTCTTCGACATTTTCTACTCCACTAGGCACTGGTCGGAGTTTTTGGCTTCAAGTTTCATCACTCTGACCATCTAGCGCGATCTAGATAAATAGAGAATTTGTAGTGTGCTAAGAATACGGTTCAACGTATTAAATATTGTAATATAAATAGTTGGATATTTAAATTTTTTTCTTCTAACTATTTGTATTATGAGAGTTAATAATATAGCGAGCTGCTTCTTGGCACACTTCCTAGATAACATTTTCGCAAGGTTTTAAAAGACGCTAGGTGCTAGTCGGGCCACGGACTGGGGCCTAGCGCCTAGGTGGCTAGACGGAGCTTAGGTAAGTGCCTAGGTGGACTATGTGCATTTAAGTAAATCTATTGTATTTCAGGTAAATAAGTGTCTGTTTATACTTAAAATATATATAATTTCATCATAAACTAGAAAATAGAATGACATATATATTATGAAGTAATGGAACATAATGAAAACATGAGGAGCAAACATATAATGTGTGTTTATTTAAGTGTTCATTAAGTCTCTTACAATTTATTGGAAACAATAAAAAAGAAAAGTTATCTATTTTTTATCTAAGTGAGTTGCAACCTAGACAGATGTCTAGACGGGTCTGGGAGGGCTAGGCGGGTGCATAGGTAGTTTAGGAGGGCGCCTCAGCAGGTTTAGACATCATTTCTTAATTTTTAAACGCATATGCATTAATCAAGGTGGTGACCAGCCACCTAGCCGACACTAGACGGGAATTTTTAGAATAGTAATTTTCGTAAAGAAAAGGTAAGCAAGGACGTCACGGTGGAACATGACCTGACATCATTTCAACAAAGAGTTTGATGGCTTCCTCATCACCCTTTCCGCTCTGCACATATCCATTGATAATTGCAGTCCATGACATAACATTATGGTTTGGCATCCGACCAAATACCTTCCTTGCATCATTCATCGATCCATCAGCTGCACACTTGGCATACATGTCCACCAAACAACACCCGACACAATGACCTAAAGCCAATCCAGACCGTATAACCCACGAATGCAATTGCTGGCCCAGTGAAAGTGATTCCAACTTTGTACACGCCGATATAACACCACTTAGTGCAAACTGGTCAGGCATGAACCCACTCAACAACATATCCACATACAAACCAATAGCCTCTCTGGGGAAACCCATCTGTGCAAACCTAGTAATCATCAAAGTCCACGTCACCGCATCCGTCTCAGGCATTTCCTCAAACACCTTATACGCTTCACCCAAATCTCCACCACCCTTCGCAAACATATCGATCAATGAACACCCAACACACACATCAGACCCAAGAAACCCACCCTTGATCACCGACCAAAAATTATCTTCCCAATCCCAATATTCCGGGCATTCGAACACGCCCGAATCACAGATGCAAAGCAATACTCATTCGGGTAAAACCCATGTTCGAGCATGTCAAGAAACGTCGAGATCATGTTCTCGGCAAGAACGTTTCTTTATCGAGAACTGCTAAGGAAACTCTATCATATAAGTTAGTTGAAGCTTAGCAGACTTTCCGCAAGCAATAATGGAATAACCCGCCAGTGGGTTCATAATTTTATTGGCCGACCTAATTACTAACACTATAAAACTCCAAATCTCTCTTTTGTATTATCTGCATGTCACATCTTACATTAATTGGAACCGTTGGATTATAATGTAACTGCCATAATACTGCAGCTGGCACTGGCATGAAGTTTTTGGTTGAATGCTCATATATGATGGATGGGTTTCAACTTTCATTCCATGAAAGCAAAAGGAGTTCTGTTAGCTGCCTGATAAGTTGGCTGGAGATATTTGCGGGAATTTTGCTTCCTGGCCGCGCATGTATAATCCTTATCCATAGTAAACATATTAATAAGAGTAATATTATGAGTTCGTTAAAACAGAATTGATTCAGGGAATTGGAGACACAAAATAGAAAGTTGTTTGTGCCCATTAGCATGCATAATGCTTAACCATCAATTAATCGTTAACAGTACTATCATGAGCTTGTCAAAACAGAATTCTAGTAGACTACAGACATAAATAAATAGTTGTTTGCCCCAGCAGTATGCATAATGCTTATCTATTAACCGATTAAGATATTATTTTGAGTTTGTCAAAAAATGATTGAGTGGAATGGAGACATAAATAAAAAATTGTTTGCGCCAGCAGCACGCTTATCCATCAACCCCTCAATATATAGGAGTATTATCATGAGTTTGTCATAACAAGATTCAATAGAATACAAACATAAATAAAAGGTTGTTTGCACTAGTAACATGCATAATGCATATCTATTAACCGATCAATTTATAAGAGTACTATCATGAGTTTGTCAAAACAAGATTCACTAGACTACAAACATAAATAGAAAGTTGTTTGCACCAGCAGCATGCATAATGCTTATCCATTAACCGATCAATATGAATGCTATCATGAGTTTGTCAAAACAAGATCCAGTAGACTACATACATAAATAAAAAGTTGTTTGCGTCCATATAAAACAATATGGTTGAGAAAGAGGAAGAGAGATGTATCTTGCATCTGTTGTGATCTATTTTTTTAATTTTTTTTTTTGAGATTTCTCCACATGAATCTAATTAATTGAAGGATATGGATTGCTATCCATCCACCGATCGGTACTATCATAAGTTATCCAAAATAAATCTAGAGGGCTACAGACATAACTAAAAAGTTGTTAAGAAATGGCGCCTAGACCTACTAAGGCTCCTATCTAGACTGACTAGGCACCCACCTAGCCCGTCAGACCCGCCTAAGTTGTTACTCACTTAAACAGAAAATAATAACTTTCATTTTGCATTTTATTTTTTCCAATAAATTGTAAGAGACTTGTTGAATACTTAAATGAACACACATTATATGTTTGTTCCCCATGTTTTCATTATGTTCCGATAGCTCATAATATATTTGTCATTCTATTTTGTAGGTTATGATGAAATTATATATTTTTTAAGTATAAACAGACACTTACTTACACGAAATATAATATATTTAATTAAACCCGTCTAGTTAGCTTAGGCGCCCGCCTAGGCCCTGCCTAGCCATCTAGGCGCTAGGCCCCAGCCCGTCGCCCAACTAGCGCCTAACATCCTTTAGAACCTTGCCTACGACAATCTACATGAGTGATAATTTTCATCGACGTTGAAATACTACTTTGTCGTTTGTTTCCAAAGTTAGCCATATATAGCTAGATATTTAGATCACCAGAGCTTATATATGGTGGACAAAAGCTCCAGAAAAATAATAACATATCATTGATAGAACCTCCAATGGCTATCATCACCTCCTTGTTCATATGCCTTCCATTTCTCCTTCTTCTCCCTCTATTTCTTCTACTCCAAAAGCGGAAAAATGTCTATAAGAACCCACAGCAAAAGACCTTTCCACCAAGCCCCCCCAAGCTCCCCCTCATAGGCAACTTGCACCAACTCGGCACCCCACGTCACAAATCTCTCCACCAACTCTCCATAAAGTACGGACCAGTCATGCTCCTCCACCTCGGCCGTGTCCCCACCCTAGTCATCTCTTCCGCCGAAGCGGCCAAAGACGCATTAAAAACCAACGACCTCCACTGCTGCAGCAGACCCTCCTCGGCCGGAACCCGCAGGCTCACGTACAACTATCTTGACATGGCCTTTTCTCCCTATGGCGATTACTGGAGAGAGATAAGAAAAATATGCGTGCTCGAGCTTTTCAGCGTGAAGAGGGTCCAGTCATATAAATCAATCAGGGAAGAAGAAGTAGATGAAATGGTCAATTCAATCTCTGCCTCTTCATCTTCTGGTGCTCCTGTTAATCTTACGGAAAAGTTGCTTGCTCTCACGGCTAGTATTATTTTTAGGATTGGTTACGGGACAAGTTTCCGAGGGAGTAAATTTGAGCATAAAAATATTGATGAGTTCATTCAGGATACTGAGGTCATGCTCGGAGGGGTGTCCGGGGCTGACTGCTTTCCGTCTTGGATGGGGTGGGTTATCGATATGGTTTCCGGTGTGCACAAGGAGTTCGATAGGATTTCCAAGGAGTTGGATGGTTTTTTCCAGCAGGTGATTGATGATCATCTGAAACCTGGGAGGAGAGTTGACGACGAACGAGCTCATGAAGATATAGTTGACGTTCTGCTTAAGATAGTGAAGGAGCAAAGTGAGTTTGGAGCCTCTCATCTTGGTCACAACAACATCAAGGCAGTCCTCTTGGTAATTATTCTCTTAAAAGAACCTCTTGTGGTTATTAATTTTGTGTTAATTTGTTATTTGTTTGAGAATTATTTTATATGCAGACAAAAGTTTGAACCCCTTTCCCCTTGGTGCCTTTCTATTTTTTGGAACCAACCATATTATCTATAAGGAAGCGAGGAAGTAGGCCGAGTCTCACAATAGACTAGTAATTATTTGATTCAAATTCGGCGTTGGCGATAATTGAATCTAAGACTTTTCATATACAAGTGAAAAAGAATATAACTAGACTTTAGTGTTAAGTGACTCCTTAATTAGTGCCCATTTAGAAAACAGTAAAAGTTATTCTTTTATAACCCCAAAAAATTATTTGTCCAGTTTTGTGAAAAAAGGAAAGGAAAAAATTTAGTTCATGTCCCATTTTGTCGCAAGAATAAAAGAACAAAAGTAAACATGGTATGTTTTCCAATAAAAAATAATAATATAAAAAAAATAAAAAATAAAAAAGTAAACATGGTATGCACACAGAGAAAAGTAGTGCGAAATTCATCAATTATTTTTTTATGCATCATTTTTCTACTTTATTTTTCAATTATTTTTCTTACTATGATGTTGCAATTGTGAATCAGAATCTATTTTTAGGTGGAATAGACACAGGTACAATAACAATGGGGTGGGCGATGGCAGAGCTAGCTAAGAACCCTAAATTGATGAAGAAAGCACAAGAAGAAGTTAGAAAATGCATCGGAAACAAAGGAAAAATCACAGAAACTGATACAGATCAGCTTCAATACCTCAAGATGGTAATCAAAGAAACCCTAAGACTGCATCCTCCAGCTCCAATGCTCCTTCCAAGAGAAACTATCTCCCATTGCAAAATCCAAGGTTATAATATTGAACCAAAAACAACAATTTATATCAATGACTGGGCAATCGCACGCGACCCTGAGGTTTGGAGGGACCCCGAAAAATTTATTCCAGAACGGTTTGAGGGAAGCTCCGTCGATTACAAAGGACAACATTTTGAGTTTTTGCCGTTTGGAACTGGTCGAAGAGTTTGCCCTGGAATATATATGGGAACGACAACAGTGGAGCTTGGACTAGCAAATCTTCTCTACTGGTTCGATTGGAAATTGCCTGATGGAATGAAGGAGGAAGATCTTGACATGGAAGAAGCCAGCGGCTCCCATTCCCTCACCGTTGCTAAGAGAACTCCTCTCAACCTTGTCCCCGTGAAATTTTCTTAAAATTAAGAAAAAAATTAACGGAGGATTGGGGAAGACACCTGTTTCTTGTTCTTATGGTGTAGTTAATTAATAATGTGGCACTTGTATTGTATGTTGTATATCCTTGTGTGAATGTGTACTATTACTCTGTTCTCGTCTTAAATTGAATAAAACACTACAAATCACAAGTTGACATATATTCTAAAGTGATTCGTTTGGTTTGTAATGTCCAAGTGTTCTTTACAAGTAGAGTATTAATTAGTTAAATCTTTTCTAACAAAACAGAAATGATTATGTTTTTAATTAAGATTTGTTATAAGTTGGAACACCACTTAAGTCTCTAACAAAACAGAGTGAGGTTTGGGTGGATTGTTCATATTCTTGTGTTTTTGGATGTTCTTGCATAATACAACTCAAGAGAAACTAAAACAGGATACGAGTAAAGGAAAACATGAACCAACATGGTAAAGAAAGCATGATACTGCAACAGATATATAATCTCCAACTAATTTTCCTTTTTTATTTGAACTTGAGTCGAACTCCGCCGATGTAAGTTTATCTTACATTGCCGGTCCCAAGCCCGGATAAAGGAGGAGGGGGAGGGCGTTAGGTAGTCGACAGCCGGCACTCCACAGTTACGTCGAATCCTTATGACAATGAATCCAGAACGAAATCGCGCTAAAGCTAGGACGTCACCTGTAAGTGGCGCGCTGTGTGGCCCGAGCACAGTGATAAGTGAGTAAGGGTCGCTGTATCTCCATCGGCACCCGGATGCAGTGTTAAATGAGCAAGGGGGCCATAGAAACTTCTTTTCGAACGACTCCACTCAAAGTTGTTTGGGAGCATATGCTCCTATCAACTTTACACAAGACACACAAAAGAAGTACTTTGATCCTATTAGACGGGGGATGGTGAAGAAGCTAGGACAGAAGGGTAGAGTTCAAGAGAGTAGAATGCGTTTAGGAATGTGGAATATAGGAACCTTAACGGGAAAATCTATGGAAGTAGTGGAAGTTATGGTGAGGAGAAGGATAAATATTATGTGCCTACAAGAAACTAAGTGGGTTGGTCTTAAGGCAAAGGATCTAGAAAACTCAGGGTTTAAGCTTTGGTATTCGGGCACAAATAGAACGAGAAACGGTGTTGGCATCATTGTGGACAAGACCTTGACACAAGATGTTGTAGATGTCAAGAGGGTAGGAGATAGAATCATGGCAATCAAGATTGTAATAGGACAAGAACTCATCAATGTGATTAGTGCGTACGCACCTCAAGTAGGGTTGGATACGAGTTTGAAAGAGAAATTTTGGGAAAACCTTGGAGACTTGGTGCAAGGAATTGCTCAGACGGAGAAGTTATTTATAGGAGGAGATTTAAATGGACACGTGGGCAGGGAGACAGGCAACTATGGAGGTTTTCATGGTGGCCATGGTTTTGGGGAGAGAAATGAGGATGGGGAAGCTATCTTGGATTTTGCAATGGCATATGATCTCTTCTTAGCCAACACCTTCTTTAAGAAGAGAGAATAACATGTGATCACCTACAAGAGTGGGTCGTCAAAAACACAAATAGATTTTCCTCTAATGAGGAAAGGGGATCGTATAACTTGTAAGGATTGCAAAGTTATACCGGGGGAGAGCTTGGCTAATCAACATCGCTTGTTGGTGATGGATGTACATATCAAAAGAGTGAGAAAAAAGAACAAGACTTGGAAGTGCCCAAAGACTAGATGGTGGAATCTAAAAGGAGAAAAACAAGTCATTTTCAAAGAGCAAGTAATCACCCAGTGTGTGTGGGATAGAGAGGGGGAAGCTAGCCAAATGTGGGATTTCATGGCTAGCTGTATCCTAAAAGTAGCAAAAGAGGTATTAGGAGAGTCCAAGGGCTTTGCTCCACACCAAAAGGAATCTTGGTGGTGGAATGAGGAGGTACAAACAAAGGTGAAGGCTAAGAAGGAATGTTGTAAAGCCTTATACAAGGATAGGACCGATGAAAATGGTGAAAGGTATAGAAGAGCGAAGCAAGAGGCGAAGAAAGCTGTGAGAGAAGCTAAGTTAGCGGCTTATGACGATATGTATAAGCGACTTGATACCAAAGAATGAGAGTTGGATATCTATAAACTAGCTAGAGCAAGGGAAAAGAAGACAAGGGACCTAAACCAAGTGAGGTGCATCAAGGATGAGGATGGAAAGGTTCTTGCTACAGAGAACGCGGTCAAAGACAGATGGAAATGTTATTTTCATAATCTTTTCAATGAAGGACATGAAAGGAGTACTCCTTTAGGGGAGTTGAGTAACTCAGAAGAGTATAGAAACTACTCCTTTTATCGTCGAATCAGGAAGGAAGAAGTGGTTGTAGCTTTGAAGAAGATGAAGCATAGAAAAGCAGTGGGCCCGGACGATATACCGATTAAAGTGTGGAAAGCCTTGGGAGAGACAGGTATAGCATGGCTCACTGACCTTTTCAATAGGATTTTGAAAACGAAGAAGATGCCAAACGAGTGGCGAAAGAGCACCTTGGTGCCTATTTACAAGAATAAGGGCGACGTACAAAATTGCATGAACTATAGGGGTATTAAGCTAATGAGTCATACAATGAAGCTCTGGGAGAGAGTCATTGAGCATAGATTAAGACAAGAGACACGGGTTTCGGACAACCAATTCGGGTTCATGCCAGGGCGCTCAACCATGGAGGCAATCTATCTCTTACGAAGATTGATGGAAAGATATAGAGATGGGAAAAAGGATTTACACATGGTCTTTATAGATTTGGAAAAAAACGTATGATAGGGTCCCAAGAGACATTCTTTGGAGGATTTTAGAGAAGAAAGGAGTACGAGTAGCATATATCCAAGCTATAAAGGATATGTATGAAGGAGCAAAGACTGTCGTAAGAACTCATGAAGGACAAACCGAAAGCTTCCCCATAACTGTAGGATTACATCAAGGCTCATCCTTAAGTCCTTACCTTTTTGCGTTGGTAATGGATGAGTTAACAGGACATATTCAAGATGATATTCCTTGGTGTATGCTTTTCGCAGACGATATAGTGTTGATAGATGAAACTCAGGAAGGGGTAAATGCGAAGCTTAACCTTTGGAGAGAAGTGTTGGAATCTAAAGGTCTTCGCCTAAGCCGATCAAAGACAGAATATATGGAGTGCAAGTTCAGTGAAAATAGAGGCCAAAATGAGTTAGGGGTGAGAATCGGAGATCAGGAAATACCAAAGAGCGACCGTTTTCGCTACCTAGGATCTATCTTGCAAAAGAACGGAGAATTAGATGGAAATCTCAACCATAGAATACAAGCTGGATGGATGAAGTGGAAGAGTGCATCCGGCGTGTTGTGTGATCGTCGTATGCCACTGAAACTTAAGGAAAAATTTTATAGGACGGCAATAAGGCCGGCGATGCTGTATGGCACAGAATGTTGGGCGGTGAAGCACCAACACGTACACAAAATGGGTGTAGCGGAGATGAGGATGCTTCGTTGGATGTGTGGGCACACGAGAAAGGATAAGATTAGGAATGAGGATATCCGAGGTAAAGTAGGAGTAGCCGAAATTGAAGGAAAACTGAGAGAAAATCGGTTACGGTGGTTTGGACATGTGCAAAGAAGGCCTACTGACGCTCCGGTTAGAAGATGCGACTACGGGACAGAGGTTCAGGGCCGAAGGGGTAGAGGAAGACCTAGGAAAACTTTGGAAGAGACTCTAAGAAAAGACTTAGAGTACTTGGATCTAACGGAGGACATGACACAGGATCGAGCACAATGGCGTTCTAAGATTCATATAGCCGACCCGACTCAGTGACTTGGATTTTTCAAGTCTCCAATCGAGAAGTTTTCCCCACTCGGGAAATTAAGGGAACACTACCTCAACCTACATGCTCCACTCACAAAGCTTCAACATACAAGCTTCAACAAAAGAAAAATTCAAAGAACTTAGTGAAGAAGACTTTGGTGTATTTAACACAATACGTTGAAATGAAACAAAGCTTATTTATTGATATCTCTAAGAAGTTACAAATATGTACATATACACGAGTCAAAATAAAAAAACAAGAGGAAGCCTTCACAAAGGTTGCTTAGGAGAAGTCTCAGCAGTCGGCAGAGCCCCAGAAAGAGAAGGCACCGGAGGGGGATCATTCGGAGCCTCAGTACTGGACAGCACCCTAGAAGGAGGAGGCATCGAAGGTTGATCATTTGGAGCTTCATTACGCGGTACAGCCTCAGAAGACGAAGGCAATAAATGCCCTTGGAACAAACCCACAAACCTCTGATGATCATGTAAAATCTGACCATCAGATTCCTTCATCTGGTCAAGCTTCCTCTTCATGTTTGTAGCATAGTCATGAGCGAGCCGGTGCAACTGTTTATTCTCATGCTTGAGCCCTCTAATCTCCTGTTTGAGACTCATCACTTCAGCCGCCAATAATTCAACTTGGCGGGTTCGAGCAAATAGGCGTTGGGCCATATTAGACACAGAACCTGCACACTGAACACTGAGAGCCAGAGAATCCTTAACAGCCAACTCATCAGACCGTTTGGAAAGTAGTCTGTTATCTTTGGGAGTGAGAAGGTTCCTGGCCACCACCGCAGCGGTCATATCATTCTTCATCACGGAATCCCCAACGGTAAGAGGACCAGTAGGGGATAAGAAGGATGGGCGCCATATGTTGTCTGGAGAAGGTGTGGCTGCCTCTTCAACAAGGTTCAAGTCAAAACGACGGTTGGAGGGGCCAGACATTTTCAAAGGTGTTGAAGAGAAAAGAGGTCGGACAAATCAAGATCTTAGAAATGCAAGAAGGGAGCTTCTACTGGTGGAGATTCAAGTGTGCTTTGGAACTTAATACCAGCCTCTATAAAAATCCGCACTCGATGGAGCTTCAGAAATCGAAGAGGCGCCTGCTCAGAAATCGAAAAGACGTTTGCTTTCTCAAAAGCTGGGCTGCTCAGAGACCACGAGGGCCGATCTCAGGAATCGAAGAGGCGTTTGCTTTCTCAAAAGCTGGGCTGCTCAAAGACCACGAAGGTCGATCGCAGAAATCGAAGAGGCGCTTGCTTTCTCAAAAGCTGGGCTGCTCAGAGACCACGAGGGCCGATCTCAGAAATCGAAGAGGCACCTGCTTTTTCAGCCTTGTCAGAACCTGTCACATGCACACTCAACTTTGCGGAAATTACGGGCATTCTGTCGAAGATTTCTAGTGAAGTAGAAAGCACGTGAATGTTACTGTTCAATCATTCACTTTCCACACGCAACATCAGCTCACGGGTACCACATATAACTTTGCCAAAAATCTCTGACAAAGTTTAGACACGTGAAGCTTGTAGCTCCCATTACATCGCTATAACCAAGAAGGGTAAAAGAATAGCAAAGAAACAGCACTAACAAAGTTTAGACACATAAATTTTGAAGGTCTAGCTACCATATTATTACCCACAAGGGTAAAGGAACAGGACCATTGCTGGATAATTGGAAAGTCCCTGTGGGTCAACCTCTGTGCTCCGTGGCAAGGTAGACTAGCAAATAGGCCTAACCTTTACTCACATTCGAGAAAACACTCCCAATAAGATTGTTTGCTTCAAGATCGAAGAGGCACCGTCCTCCGAATCTCGAGAGCCAGACTCCCAACATGATTACTTTCTCAAAAAGCGACGAGACACCGCTCTCCGAATCTCGAGAGCCAGACTCCTAGCAGGATTGCTTTCTCAAAAATCGAAGAGGCACCGTTCTCCGAATCTCGAGAGACAGATCCCCGACAGGATTGCTTGTTCGAAAACCGAAGAGCACCGCTTTCTCAACTTCGAGAGCCCCTTAGATAAAGCTTGTCTGTAATCCTCACACCGCTTTCTCAACTTCGAGAGCCAAATCTCCTTGGATAAAGCTTGTCTGTAATCTTCACACGTAACATCAGCTTTCCAGATACCACAGACCACTTTTTCAAAGTGCTCTGACAGAGTTAAAACACGTGAAGCTGGCAGCTCCCACTACCGTGCTATGACCAAGCAGGGTAAAAGAATAGTATTACTCCTTGTTAGGGAGACTCCTATATATGTCGACCTCCATCCTCAACGGACAGGCAGACCTGCAAAAATGCTCAACCCTTCCTCATATCTGAGAGGGCACTCCCAACGAAGCCTCTCGAAATACTCAGCTTTCTTTCCCCCCGAGAATACCTCTGCAAACAAGCTACACTAGAGCAAGAATATCTCATATCATCAGGGTTAAAAGCAAGAGTATCCCATATCATGCTTTTTCCCTGTCTTTTCCTTTGGCCTTGTTCTTACCTGCAAGACAAGGAGAAAGAGAGCAATCAGTCAGCACTTGGAATCAAGCTTCCAGTCCGGAACCGACTGCCTGGAACCCCATTGCTCTCGAGTACTCATCTTCAACATCTTATGCTTCCCGAGAAGATACCACATCTGCTTGAGGAACAAATAGGGCAAGTGAGAAGGATACAAGGAAGCATGTGGAGACAAGCGCAACAGAACATGTGCCGATACATCCACTACTTTGTCAACAGCAAAAGTATCCCATATCAGCAGGGTCGAACGTACTCTAGATTTGATGGACTTGTTTTGACCCTCAAATTCTTCAGTCGGCCTTATACTCTGGCGGAAACAAGAAAACCCTCCAGCCCAGTTCAAGAATAAGCCTGTGGAAAGTTACTTCTTCAAAAGCAAAAGTATCTCATATCCCCTTTTCTCCTTTTCTTCTCTTTATCCTTCATTCTACCTGCAAGATAAGGAAAAGGATAACAATCAGCCGGAACTCGAAATCAAACTTCTAATCTGGGACTGATTGCTTGGAGCTCTGATTGCTTACCTTGTCTGTCACCTCTTTCAGCAGATCCCCTAGCTCGGCGACTTGGGGGACTCCTACTACATGGTTTGTATCGCGCTTGACCAAGCCTGAAACTACAAGTAAACGTCAAGTGAAATTGATACATTACCTTGTGCATCTCCACCAGTTAAAGATACCACCCCTGGAGGGAGGAAGAGTACTTCCAAAGAAGATGTCACATCTACCTATGAGACAGATAAGGCAAGTGAAGACGATACCACACTTCGGTACTTAAAAGTTTCGTGATTACGAGATCATTCTTCCACAATATTTCCTAATGTCATTTGTACTAAATCATTCACTTGTACTCACTAAAGGAGAGATTGAACCTATATCATGTGTAAACCCTTCACAATTAATGAGAACTCCTTTACTCCGTGGACGTAGCCAATCTGGGTGAACCACGTACATCTTATGTTTGCTTCCTGTCTCTATCCATTTACATACTTATCCACACTAATGACCGGAGCAATCTAGCGAAAATCACAAACTTAATATTTAAGATGATATTCTTTGGTGTATGCTTTTCGCAAACGATATAGTGTTGATAGATGAAACGTAGGAAGGGGTAAACGCGAAGCTTAACCTTTGGAGAGAAGTGTTGGAATCTAAAGGTCCTCGCCTAAGCTGACCAAAGACAGAATATATGGAGTGCAAGTTCAGTGCAAACGGAGGCCAAAATGAGTTAGGGGTGAGGATCGGAGATCAGGAAATACCAAAGAGCGACCGTTTTCGCTACCTAGGATCTATCTTGCAAAAGAACGGAGAATTTGATGGAGATCTCACCCATAGAATACAAGCTGGATGGATGAAGTGGAAGAGTGCATCCGGCGTGTTGTGTGACCGTCGTAGGCCACTGAAGCTCAAGAGAAAATTTTATAGGACGGCAATAAGGTCGGCAATGCTGTATGGTATAGAATGTTGGGCGGTGAAGCATCAACACGTAGGTGTAGTGGAGATGAGGATGCTTCGTTGGATGTGTGGGCACACAAGAAAGGATAAGATTAGGAATGAGGATATCCGAGGTAAAGTAGGAGTAGCCGAAATTGAAGGAAAGAGGAGAGAAAATCGGTTAGAGTGGTTTGGACATGTGCAAAGAAGGCCTACTGACGCTCCGGTTCGAAGATGTGACCACGGGACAGAGGTTCAGGGCCGAAGGGGTAGAGGAAGACCTAGGAAAACTTTGGAAGAGACCCTAAGAAAAGACTTAGAGTACTTGGATCTAACGGAGGACATGACACAAAACCAAGCGCAATGACGTTCTAGGATTCATATAGCCGACCCCACTTAGTGGGAAAAGGCTTTGTTGTTGTTGTTGTTGTTGTATTTGAACTTGAGTCGCCTTGGTATGAATAATGTAAGTTAGCAGGGATACATAAAGAAAAGAAAAGAAAATTTTCAACTGGAAACTACATCACGGTGAGAAAATTATAGAAACCTCCCCCCAAAGAAGCATGAATACGAAAGGTTACCTTGCGTCTTAAGTAGCTACTTTGCGAAAACAAGCAATTACATGTCCACTGCAAATAAGAGGGCATTGAAGAGGTAGAGAGTTAAAAGAAGCCATTTTTTTACTGTTCTAATTTTGAAATATCACAATAAATACACAAAATAAAACTATAAAGAAAAGGGAAAAGAAAAAAAAAGGTGTGAATCATAGAAGAGGTTCAGAGAGCTCCATTTCATTTGAACTACTCTCTTGTTGTGTGTCGGTGCGACTGACACCTACAAAGTCCAGCCCAAGCCACTGCCACGGCCAGCATACATATCTAGGTCCACCCAGTCCCCTTCTCGTGTCTTCCCGATTTTCAATTTCTTCAAGCTGACGTGTAAGCTCCTCTAATCTATCCCGGAGCCTGGTTGCCCTCAAGTCAGCCAATTTCAATGATTTCTCAGCAGCATCTCTAGCTGCCATGGCAGCATCAGCTGTCTCTTCTTTGAACTTGAGTTTCTTCTCTGATTCCGCAATAGCCTGCTTTGCCTCTTCAAGTTCCTGCTTAAGCGTCGACAACTGCAGGTTCCAACCAGAGTCATTATGAACATGCTAGTTGAACAATGAAGATGGAATATGTAAATACGAAATGAACTTCGTTAACCTTTTTCTGCAAACTATCAAGCCCTGATTGTTACAATAAAACTTTGGGTCCATTTGGAGTGTGAGATTTCAAACTTACGAACTTTAGTTAAAACCCAATGCTTTGTAGCGATCTTGAATGGATATTACCGAAACATAAGTCTTTGTTTGTATGGGAAGAAAGAGAAGAATATATGGATTCCAAATGTTTTGTTATAATACGAAAAATTCCAGGCCACTTTAGGTGTTTGAATCAGTTAAATATTGAAATGATTGTAGTTTGAAGATTATGAATTGTAATGATATTGGTAACTAGATACTTTATCCTGTCACAAGTATCTGTTCCTTTACGATATGGTCCTATATTTCCCTTCACAATCAGGACGCAGCTAGACATGGTAACAATTTGGACCTATAACTCAGCAAAATGCCACCACACTCCCTTTACTCCTGAAAAGAACTGTGGGACAAATCTATCTGCTTTATACAATTATATCAGCTCAGGCCCTAAATATTTATTTCTTCCACTGAGATATATATCATTTGAATGCAAACAACTGGGTAACCAAGCGAAGAAAATGATATCATGCCAAACTTGCAAGATTACCTGTGCCACAAATTCTTGTTCTACACCTGTGCCTGCAGCAGCTTCTTGCTCTGCTGCCGCTTTCCATCTTGCAATTTCTTCTTCAGCAGCAGCAATGTCCATCATTAGCCCTTCAACCTACATGCAGAATGGTTTTACATGAGTCCTCCAATTGGATCATGAAAAGTAAGTGCTGCAATAGATCACTGAAATGTAAATAGAACACAAATAACATACGCTTTCATTTGCTACCCTCTCCTTCTCTTCAAGTTCCCCAATTCTATGCATTCTGTGGTCGAGCTCCTTAGCTTGAGCCTCCACATGCTGTTTGAGTAAACTCAACTCTGCCCTTAATACGGCAAACAGTAAATGTAACATCACAATACCATGTCAGGACAAAGTTAACAGTATAAAAGCAAAAGTATTTCATTAGTACAAACGAAACTTCAAGTTAAGGTGCATATGGCAAACATCAAAATTGATTTGAAGTTTAAATAATTTTGGGCACAAAAGTGTACCTTAATTCTTCCGCAGAATGCTGCAGGTCAATGATTTCAAGCTGAGCTGCCTTAACAATGTTCTCCAAAGCCCCAGCCTGTATATGATATGCCAATTATATCAGCAATGAAAATTGGGTTTGAAACCAAATCGAATTCAAAACAACTCATCACAGATTAACAGTAAGGGTTACTTACTAATTCGTATATTTCATCTTCCTCCGACTCAATATCCACATTTCCATTCCCAGCATGCTTACTAAACTTGAAATCTATTCCTGCCTCTCTTAAACCATTTTCTGCAACTTGAAACAATTCATTTGTCTTAGAAGATGGACTGGATGTGATCCGCTTTGACAATGCGCTCCTCAGTAACGATCCAATTTGTTCTTTCTCGTTAACTAACCGATTCACTGTTTCATCCAAACTCTTAATCTCACGATTCTTTTCCTCAGACAAATCCCTTGTCTTCTCAACAACAACCCTGGTTAATTCATAAATGGATTCCATCCCAGCCAGAGTTGCACGTATGTTCTCCTCCATGTCCGTTTCTTGAGGGACGAACAGGGACTCTGAAAACTCTGACTGATCCAAATTATTGGCATCAACGATTTTGATAATATTATATAGCCGGTCATGAATCTTCGAAACCAAATTCAACTGATCAAAAAGTAAACCCCTCTGTGCTTCTGTTTTCGAGTCCAAATCCGTCAACTTATCATCATACTCTCCAACTAACTGCTTCAACTGTGAAACCTCACTCTCAGCCTTACTCAACTTATCCTCCATCTCCCTCTCAATATCCGACACTTTCCCACTCTTTTCTGCAATGCTCTTCTCCAAATTCTCAACTGCAGATGTCTTCTTCGCTACTTCTTCTCTCAAACTGCCAATCGTGGCTTCCAGCTGAGAAATTTCAATTGCAATTTCATAATTTCTCTGATCCATCTGCTCTCTCGTTTCGTTCCTAGACTTCACCGTAGTATCAATCTGCCTCACAAGCTCTTCCACGATCTCATTCGCCCGCTTAATCACTCCATAGGCAACCACGGGCAATCCCGTGTACTTGCGCGACCTTGGCAATCCCCCGCCTCCAAAATTCTTGAAATTGCTAACTTTCCCCGATATCTTGTCCATTCCAGACATGAGCATATGAGTCGAATTCCCAATCTCAGCCCTCAAACCGTCCCTCTCCTTCACCGCCTCCTCCAACTGTTTCCCAATCTCCTCCCTCTGCTGCAACGCCTCCTCTCTGGCCCTATTCGACTCCGCCAGCTCCGCCGTGACCTTCTCGTTGGTTTTACAAGCTTCTTCCTTTTCACGCAACGCCTCGTCCCTCTGCCTCCCCCACTCGTCCCGCTTCTTTATAGCCTCGTGCGCCAGAGCCTTCAGCCGATTGAACTGAGCCTGCAAATCCGACTTCGAATTCTCCACCGCCTCCCGAGCTTGCCGCTCGCGATCCAGCTCGGCGATCAGCTCGCGAAACCGCTCGGGGGAAATTTCGTCCGACGACGGAGTCTTGATCACGATCGGCACGGGATCGTCGCCCTCCACGTCACTGAGCACCGCATCGTTGTCCTCGTCGCCGGTGCTTGCCATTTAATATATACGCCAATCGCCGAACTCTAGCTATCGCCGATTGTGCAAGGAAAGTATCATTCCGAGTACGATCAAATCGCCGAATGTCACAACAATTCGTAATTCATAAAAAGGAAAAATTTGAAATCCTAGGGATTTGGAAGCCGAATTGGAAAAGGAATTGGAGAGTTTGTGTGATTGGAAAGGTGGGAAATTTGGGCGGTAACTTTGTTGAAGACCGATTACGAAAGTGGGAATTTGCAATTAATTTAATTTAAAGAGATGGATTTGGGAAAGGGATTTCGTAGCTATAAACGAGATGGAGGAAGAGGAGGAGCAGGAGGAGGAGACAGAGAGGGAGAGTGCCAGCGACGGTGCGTAGCAGTGACGACAACGATTACTACCAACCAGTCTCCCTCTGTTTTTTTCCTAAATATTTTTTTAATCTGATGTCGTTTCGTCCGCCCTCCGCCGCAGGTGTACTGTGTATATATGTTGTAACCTTTCGCCTGATTTTTTTTAAATGCTATATTTTTAAACACTAGAGCAATGAATCACTTATAACGTCTCACTTGTTATGTTGTGTCAATTAAATATCACTAAATTGTAACGTTATTAAGTTAACATTGAAAAATAAAATCGTAAATCATTGGAATTTGAGATATGATCATAATTTTATCACGGTTACGGATAATTAGTATTCTCAACTATTATTTAATTTATGGCATGAAAGTTCTTTTTTTTTTTTTTTTTTTTTTGAACAAACAATGGTATCTATACTGAGAGGATGTGGGAGTGGGTTAAGGCTTACAATGAGTTTGCCCCATAATTATGTGGTTCTACTTCGCCTTTGGCAAAAATCGAGCATCTCACTTACAAGTAAAGAGGAATACTACTAGACCTCTGACTATTGGTGAGTTCAAATCTTGTCTCTCTTATTTAATGTAGATTAATATAGAATGTCGATTTTATTAAAAAAAAAGGCTAAATTGGATTAATGGTCCCCGTGGTGAGAGGGTAATCGAAAGATAGCCCATGTGGTGAAAAATTCGGATTTAAACCCTTATGGTGAATTCCATTAGAATTTAAGCCCAAAATTAACATATTCCTTATCTGTCTGTTAACCCATTCAACCTTCATAACCAAAAGAGAAAAAAACTCATTCATCCAGGGCTATGAATTCGTTGATCCATGCTTCGATTCCATTCAAAGATCTTTTGTCCATTAATCAATGAAATCCCTAAATATGCCCATTTGAGAAAAAAAATGATTGGCTAAAAAGACAAAATCAGAGAATCGCACGTCGGCCGGCAACGGAAAGGTACAACCTTTCAACAACAAAAAAAACCCCATAAGTTCACCTGCGTCATTGCATGCTACTCTCTTTCTCTTTCTCTCTCTCTCTCTCTCTCTCTCTCTCTCTCTCTCTCTCTCTCTCTCCACAACTCACACCCTCTACATGCTCTTCTCTCTCTCTCTCTTCTCTCTCTCTCTCTCTCTCTCTCGCACTCTCTCTTTGCCATTTCTGCAAAGCAGAACAATTTTCGTCTCTCTTTTTACCAAATGGGTTCTGGTTTTCTACAAATGTATAGAGGAAAGAGAAGCTCGGAGAACAAATCACAGCACTACAGTAGCTCGTTTCACCCTACGGCAAGGTGGAATTGCAAAAACTCAAATCAAGCCACCCAGTTAATTATTTTTTGACAATATTTTTGCAAATTCATCAAAAATATCTGATTTTTTTCTTCTTCTGGGAACTTGGAAAATTGGGTGTGTTGCAGACGGACACGGCATCAGTGTTTCACGAAGCGATGGGATACATCAGATTTCTGCAGGAGCAGGTTCAGGTGTTGTGCTCGCCTTACCTTCAACAACTGGAGTCTCCTTCATTAGCTTTACCTGTAATCCGTGCTTCGATTCCATTCAAAGATTTTTTGTCCATTAATCAGTAATATGCCCATTCAAAGATCTTTTCTTCAATCTCCATAGACGCATCCAATAGAAGAAACCCATTTCCCTGTAAATGAATACCACTACGTATTTTGGATTTTCATCGCCAATTTTCTCCTCCTATTGTTTATAATTGTAATATTCATTTTCGTTTTGTTTTTTGCGAGCAGAGAATCACAATCCTTCTGTAAACTGACAACTGAATGATCTTCTTTGAATTCATTTTTTCTCAAATGGGCATATTTAGGGAATTCACTGATTAATGGACAAAAGATCTTTGAATGGAATCGAAGCATGGATCAACGAATTCATAGCCTTGGATGAATAAGTTTTTTTCTCTTTTAGTTATGAAGGTTGAATGGGTTAATAGATAGATGAGGAAGATGTTAATTTTAGGCTTAAATCCTAACAGAGTTCACCACGGAGGTTTAAATCCAAATTTTTTCACCACGAGGACCATTAATCCAATTTAGCCTTAAAAAAAGTGTAAAATTCTATAGATTTTTTTTTTTAACAAACGATATTATCTACATTAAGGGGGAGGGGGTGGGCTTAGCCTCACAATGAGCTAACAATAATGTGGTTCAAATTTGCCTTTTACGAGAATTGAACCTAAAACCTCTAACTTATAAGTGAAGAAAAATACCATTAGACTATAGTACTGAGTAGCCTATACAATCTACTTAAATGCTTATGGATGAAGATAATCTACCCAAACGAGTGCATATTTGAATTTGTTGGTTAGGTTATGCTATAATGTACGGCTTAAGACGGACCAATTTGATCATGATGTTAACATTGAACTGGTTATTAAGGTGGGCATTGGGTGGTTTAGTTGGGTTGAACTTCAATTTGTTGGCGAACCTAGTAGGTTGGTGTTGGCATTATTAAAACACATTTTCACAAAAATGGGCAAACCCAACCCACCCAAACCATTCTAAGGCGGATTGGGTTGGGCAATTTGCAAGGTCGAGATTATTTACTTTTTTAATTATTCCTAAATGAATATGAGCGACGAGTAATGCAAAATATATGTCATATTAGGCTTAAATCATGTGAGTTTGGCGTTGTAAAATCACTATTTGTTAATTAATATTTAAATTTCGTTAACAGATGTGTTTAATAACTAATAGGCTTTATGTATATGTCTATATAATATACATGTACGTTTAAGAATTATTAATATTCAAACATATCAGTTTTTGTCAGCTAATAATACTTCAATTCAACTCAACCCACCTATTAAACAAGTGGTCAATTTTTTACCTGAAAATAAACTTGGGTTTTTATCACAAATGATTCCTGAAATTGACCATCACCATCAAGATGGTCCCTGAAATTGAAAATCAATAAATGTGGTCCTTGAAAATAAGCATCGCAAATAAATATGGTCATTCTATTACAATTATGCTAAAAATTATGTTAAGTGCTGATGTGACACATAATTGGGTCCCATAAGTCCTTTTTTCACTCACAAATGGTCATTGAAATTGACTCACGATATCAAAATTGGCTCTGAAATTGACCTGCGACATCAAAATGATCCCTGAAATTGAAAATTGATCAATGTAGTCATTCCGTCATAATTCTGTCAAAATTTTTGTCATGTGCTGATGTGACACATAAATGGGTCACACAAGTTTAATTAAATTTAAAAAATTACAAATAGGCTTAATACGTTAATAGTTAATACAAAAATTGTCAACCCAAAAACCCAGTCTTGCAATCACCTCCGATCCCAGTCCACATTTCTCTACCTCATTCGCTCTCTATTCTCTAAAAAAAAAAAAATTACCAATACACACATCTTTACACACTTCGACACCCTTCACCGAATTGAACTTGGATCAAGATCACCTTTGGTGATGGCTTGGCCCATTGGCAACGACTTCTATGACATCACCGTTAACATTTAGGCGATCAACATCCTCACAACCTTAATCTTAGGGAGCTTGTTCGGCGATTCCCTAGTAGTTTGGTGGTGCAAAGAACGACGATGTTTGTCTTAAGAAAATGTGGTTATAACCGAGGTGCGTCTATTGTTGGTTGAAAAATATTTCCACACCCCCTCTTAGGCTTTGGTTAAACCTTGTGCATTTGAGAATTTATGGAATGAATCTCTCTTCGGATTATGCCCTACTATAAGAAAAAAAAAATTCCATAGTGCAAAAAGGTATTTAGACAATTTTTTAATTAATTATTAAACTCACATCAGCACATAACAAATTTTTTTATATAATAGTGGCGGAAGGATCATATTGATATGCGATACCTGTTTTTGATGACTATATTGATTGATTTTTAATTTCAGGGACCATATTGATAGTGTGGGTTAATTTCAGGGATCACTTTGATGGTGTTGGTCAATTTCAGGAATCATTCGTGATAAAAATCCGTAAATCTTGTGGAGCCTTATGTGCCACATCAGCACTTAACAAAATTTTTAACATAATTGTGATAGAAGGATCACATTGATTTGCGACACCTATTTTCAAGGACTACATTGATTGATTTTTAATTTCAGAGACCATCTTGATGGTGAGAGTCAATTTCATAGACCAATTATGATAAAAACTCAATCAACTAGCAACGGGTTGTTCTTGAGACCCAAAATCAAACCAAATATAAACATTAGGCTTAAACAGGGCCTACATATTGGGCCAGCGTGAGTGAGAGTTTCAGTGTAAATGGGCTCAGCAATTACAAGGTCCATATTTCTTGGTCTCTTTTGATTAGGCCCAATATATTCTGTATATAAACATAGTCAGACCAAGTATTTGTTTGATATTGAGGTGTTTTTATAAAAAATGGATGTAAAAAAAGTTGAGCTCAAAAAGATGTTTGATAAACACTTAAAAACAACTTATTTTCACAGTTTTAGGTGAAAAAAAGTTGAAAATGTGAAACAGCAAAAATAAGCTTATTTTCACAGCACAATAAAAACTGTTTTTTTTTCAAAATTACATCAATATCAAACCAGCTCCAAGTCTTTTAAAAAAGAGTTGAATTCGTACCCACGTTTTTTAAGCAGGACCAAGTTTTTCGGCCTTATTGTTTTATTTTATTAAATTTTGAAAGGGAATGGTTGTGACGTGTGAGAAATCTATCAATTTTCAAAACCCTAGTGACCGGAATCCCCAAGTTAATAGAGTTATAAAGGAGTTTGACCCCACGCTTCAACAAACTTCGGACCCCTACAGCCTAACCCTTCACTTGTTCAGATCCCAACTTCATGTTCCCACACTGTTAACTTTTATCTACAACAATAATAATAAATATTTGTACGTTTAGGGTTTAGACCTTCGGACCCCTACAGCCTAACCCTTCACTCGTACAGTATCATTAAATGATTGTCACATCGTCATATAATATATTTAGTTTACGTAATATAATATAAATAAATAGCATAACTGTATATGTACATTTAGTAATAATAATATCACGTAAAAGTGTAATAACCGTAAAATTACGTGTTTGTTTCGTGTCCTCCTTCCTAAGAAAAAACAAAAAATTTAATGTAAATGCCCTTTCACACAAGAGAATAAGGCCGCCACATTGCGTGCTAGAATCAATCAGTCTTTTATTTTATTTATTGTGTCAATGTGGTAGAATCAAATTATCAATCATAACCTGAAGAAACACATTCTGATTCGTTATACAATTACACAAGGTTTAGAATTCATCATCCAAATTAGGTTTAGGTGAAACTGATTAGTTCCAGTAAATTTTCTAATACAATGGTATGACTGGAAACATATTTGATTTCCAAAAGCACTTGCATTTTTATTAAGTATTGGTTACAAAAATATTTTTATCAAAAGCATTTTCAGCTATTCTAGAAGCATTTCCAAACAATCTCTATATTAGATTAATTACAGTATCCAACCACCATACACAGTAGCAAATTTGAATAAGTTAGAATATCACTTTGTCTAACCAAAGAAAAAAAGTTATGCATGATTGTTTTCTGCGAAGCGCCATTTGCATTGGATTGAAGGGTGGTTTAGGAGTGAGGTGCTTAAAAAAAAAACACCCATGAAAAAAAGCTGTGAGGGTTTTAGGTGTTTGGTAAACTGAAAAAAAAAAAGCTTATTTTGGAAGCTGCTGTGAGAATAAGCTGTAATCAAAGGAAAAAGCTGAAGCTGCTATTTGTAGCTTTGGAAAACTGACTTTTTTTCAAAGCACATGGAGCTACAGTGCTCCTTTAATGAAAATACCAACTATCAGACTGTTTTTTTTTTTCAAAAGCACTTTTACAAAAAAGTTTACCAAACACTCTGCTGATTTTTTTCACAGCCGCTTATTCTCACAACAGTTGTTTTTCAAAGCACAGCAATACCAAACCAGCCCTCATCGGGACTCTAATTATATATATAGATTTATATATATATATATATATATATATAGAGAGAGAGAGAGAGAGAGAGAGAGAGAGAGAGAGAGAGAGAGAGAGAGAGAGTTTATCTATCAGAAGTCAGAACCTTGGTTTTCATTTAAACTTCCATCAATTGCCTCGGAGTTTCTTGATGTGCTTGCTGCAGCTAACTTGACTCTAAGTTTTGGTGGAAAATTAAAAGTAAACGAGGATGCTTCTTTCAATTAATTTTTTGTTTGAATAAGTCCTCCCCTTCCGTTGCCTAAATGTTCTTGGTCTTTATTTATTTTTTATGACTATTTTCCACGGGGATTTTCGCGCTACATTCTCGTCCTTATTTATAGTTGATAATATTGTGGAGTTTTAAGTAATACTCAGTTTTCAGAAAAAAAACAAAAAAACAAAAAAAAATAGAAGAGAGGAATAGCAGCTTTACATATGATTTTTGGTGAAATAGCAGCCTTTATTATTATTTTTTAATGAAACTATAATATTGATGTGAAGGTCCGCAAGGTGTTTTATTCATATAGCTATATATATGCAGGTTGACATTTGAACTGCTTCAGCTTTGGAGCAAGAAAGAAGAACACAGCGTTTTGCTGCATTATTCAGAAGGGTTCGTCTGCAGATTCTACTTCCTGATGGGAGGAAAAAGCTCGAAAGATTCAAGTGTGAGACAGTGTTCGCACAGAGGATCAACTGCAACCTCTTCATGGAATCAGCATGGCTACTCTGAGCCATCACACCCTCCACACAACCCGTATTATACACCGCAGCATCGCTACACTCCTTCGCCATCTTTTAACCGTGTGTCTCAGCCAGTTACAGCTCCCCAGCATCGAAGGACTTTGCATAAAAGTTACTCAAGGATTGCTGATAATTATCGTTCTTTGGATGAGGTCAGAACTTTATATATATACATGTAGCATGTTTTTGTTCTGCCCTGCTTTAAGCACATGTTGTATATAAACTACGGTTTAGTATCCCTTCAGTTATGTTTTTTATTAAAACTTTGTAACCAGTTCTATTTGCTGTTAATTTCCCGAATATTAATTGACCACAGGTTACTACTGCTCTTGCACAAGCTGGCCTAGAGTCGTCTAATCTGATAGTTGGTATTGATTTCACAAAGAGCAATGAGTGGACAGGTTTAGTCTTATCTTAATTCTAAGAATTTCTTTGGTCACAGAATGTCATTTGAAGGAATAATGCAATATGCTTGAGCTTTGTTTCCACTTTTCCTTCGGGTTGAACAGGTTCGAGGTCATTTCACCGGAAAAGCTTGCATCACATTGGAAATGCTCAAAATCCTTATGAACAAGCGATCTCAATTATCGGGAAAACAATATCTGTCTTTGATGAAGATAACCTGATTCCGTGCTTTGGATTTGGAGATGGTAAACAAAGCTTTGTCTTCTGCATTATTTCTACTACTATTTGGATCATGTGAATCACAACTTTCATGTGTATTCTTGTAGCATCTACACATGACCAAGACGTCTTCAGTTTCTACGAGGACGACATACACTGTAATGGGTTCGAGGAAGTATTGACGCGATATAGAGAGATCGTTCCCCATCTTCGACTTGCAGGTGCAGCCTCCAGTCATTACACTAAGGTTGACAAAATGTTACTATTGCTACATAATCAATATTTGGTTAATCTGTAATTTTTCGTCCCTTGTTGCAGGACCTACATCTTTTGCACCCATTATTGAGATGGCCATGACTATTGTCGAGGAAAGCGGAGGCCAGTACCATGTCTTACTGATCATTGCCGATGGGCAGGTAATTCGATTTTAACCTACTTTATTTCAACATGAATCACCCAAAAATTTGAGCAAGATGATCTGAAGCAACAATCTGCAGCATCTTTCTTTGTTCAAGTATTGAATTGGTTTTTCAATCCTAGGTGACAAGAAGTGTTGATACGCATCATGGTCATCTCAGCTCACAAGAACAAAAGACAGTTGATGCAATTGTAAAAGCAAGGTAAACTTTCACAGAAACACATTATTTTACATGCTTACAGCGAATATTTTGTAGTTTGGTTTTTTCGGTTTCTGACCTGTTTGTTTGCAGCGAGTACCCATTGTCTATAGTCTTAGTGGGAATCGGAGATGGCCCTTGGGACATGATGAGGGAATTCGACGACAATATTCCTGCTCGAGCATTTGATAATTTTCAGGTGATTAGACACATTCTAACATCAATTAGTTCTCAAAAACATGGTTGACTCCTAGAAGTTTGCTTACTTGATTCTGAAGGAACCGTTGTTCTTTGTCTACGCAGTTTGTGAATTTTACCGAAATCATGTCAAGGAATGTGGATCTATCCAGGAAACGGACAGAGTTTGCTCTTGCAGCCTTGATGGAAATACCTTCTCAGTACAAAGCAACCCTAGAGCTTGGAATATTGGGGTAAAAACTTGCAGCTTAATATATAAACTTTTACCAGTTTTATGCGAGCATGTTAACAACATGAAAATGATTTGCCTTGAAAAACCAGAGCGCGCAACGGGAATTGTCCAAACAAGGTTCCCCTCCCTCCACCCCATGACGGTGCAGTCTCAGCAGGCAGCAACTCAAGACGGTTCAGCTCGAGCGATAGTTTTCAGCAGAGATCAGCTCCTTATGCTGGATATAACTCAGGAGCCAGCACACCTTCTCATCCAGGATATGCTGGATATAATGCAGGAGCCAGCGCACCATCTTATACGGATTATGATAGTCAGGTATTCAAATATTTACGTGAAATCAAGTTCGAGTTTGGTAATGTATATGTAGGAAACACTACTGCTCATAAGCCGTTCTATTGGGAGTTTTTTTGTTAAAGGCACGACAAAACTTTTGTTGAAAATTCAAGTGCTTTCTGAGCGCTTTCCGAAAAAGCACCGACTCTTTAACTTCTGCAATTTGTTTACTTTCTCCTCTATATGCATTCAACTTGATCTCATTTTTGTTTATACAGGTTTGCCCTATTTGTCTTACTAATCCAAAAGACATGGCCTTTGGATGTGGGCACCAGGTATACCATTTTCTTTGCGAAAGAGAAATCTTTTCATAACCTCTGATTTATGCAAGCAAGTTACAAGTAAAGAGCTTTTTTCTCCTTTGTCCTAAGATGTGCCTTCGTTTTTGTGTGGCAGACTTGTTGCGACTGCGGAGAAGACCTTCAATCGTGCCCGATTTGCCGGAGCGGAATCCAAACTAGAATAAGACTCTACTAGTCATGTGTGTTTTATGCACATCTTTAAAAAAATTTGCCATGAAAGCTGGATAAAATGGTTTACAATGCTGTATAGACTCGGGCCGCGGAAAGGTCATCCATCAAAGAGTTTTTGTAATGTGTATATTTGCTTAGAACTGGAAACTTATGTGACGTGCAGGAGCAGACGATCTTAGTTGGTGCGTGTTCTTGCACTTTGGAAGCCTCTGTCTCAAGTATGAACCGCCTGATTCGTCGTGCTTGATGACCTTGTTTATCAATTTATGTAAGGAATTTCAGGTTTTCTAGTGTGACAGTAGTTTTGAGATTCGAAAGAGAGTGAGTTTTTGATACTTGATGTTGAATCAGTGCAATTTTTTTCCTAATTAATGATTAAATGACAGTGGTGAGATACCATTCATGTTCAGAGACGGTTTTCTAGTATGTATTGGTGTATAGTACAACCGGGATGCTTTGATATTATTGTGCTTTGAAAAAAAACTGCTTCTGCTGTGTTGTAAGAATAAGTAGCTGTGAAATAAAGCAACATAGTGTTTGATAAACATTTTTGTAAAAGTGCTTTTGAAAAAAAAAATCAATATTATAGTGTTTGATAAACCTTTATGTAAAACAGATGTGAAAAATAGCTGGTTTTTCAAAGCTGGGTTTTGCAGCTTTGTGTTTTTGGCTTTTATTCATCCAAAACTGTGGAAAAAAACTGAAGCTGAATGTTTACCAGCTTTTTTGATAGCCACTTTTTTCAGAACTCGGTACCAAACCAGGACTTGGTCACACACCCAACCCCCGTGCATTCACGCAACTGGGTTGCTCTTTTAGTGCAGGCATGAAATGCTATGGTCAGCATCATCCTGGCATTTCCGGGATGTGGAGAAGGCTGGCTTGGCTTATTTGTTCTTGGCTCAGAACAAGATGGGGATGCCATCAGTACAGAATCAATTCGGAAACACCCTAATTCAAATCCCTGATCGGATTCCTGTTCAAAATTCGCAGAATGTTGCGGCAGATTATGCTTTCCTTCATCAAAATTCACGTATCCTTACAATGTTCGTAACTACCAAGAATACAAATTGCTTGACTAACAATAACGGCAAAACATTCTTCACCAGATCCTCCGGGAATCGCAGAAGACAGTATAGTACATACAAATACAATCAGTAGCGGTACCCGCCATACGAATACTGATTTGAATGTTGGTAATCAACTTCAGGAACATAGGCATCTGATTCCAAAGAGCCCAACAGGGTCCTTCCCTCAGGCTCACGATGGAATTCGTTGTCCTTTATGAACGCCTCGATTTCTGCAATGACCGAGTTCAGATTTGAATCTCGTCGTTCCTTTAGTGCCTTCAGGAAGTTGTCTGAGATGATATTCAGCATCTTCCTGAATTGGGATTTGTACTTTTTGAAGAGAGAGTACCCTGCCGTCTGTTAAAGCATTGAGCCATTTAGCATAAGCATATTTGTCCTATTTTTTCTCTACGAAGAATATTTAACTTGTGTAACAACTTACATATAGGAATGCTTTAAGCGCAACAGCAGTGTATCTGTTGGCAGGGAGAGCATTTAAAAACCTCGCCATCCATGCCCAACCTTCTCTCAGGCCATGTGCATTTTCGACCCTAGAAATTTCCGTCTGCAAAAAAATACCGAGTAACTTAAAGATGCCAAGAAAACATTAAAAATCCAAGCAGCAAGATCGTAGAGTCAAACCTGAACCAGTGCCCCATACAGTTTCATATAGGACTCCAATCGTGCCAAATAATTGTCAACATTTTCAATCTTTCCTTCGTCTTCTTTGAATCCAATTGCTTTATAATAGGCCTCTTGTGATTGGAATGCTGACTGTAGTAAAAGAAATGTCAAGAGATGCATTTCCAGAAAAATTAATTTCCCACCTAGATAAAGAAAAACAGACATGACATCCTAAGAGTTGTAGGGTTGTAGGGTTGTAGGGTGTGGGGTGGGGGTGGGGTTTAGGGGTTAGGGAGGGGTTTTGGAGTTTTGGGGGTTGGGGTTTGTGGTTTTGGGATTTTGGAGTTGGGGTTTTGGGGGTTGGGGGTTGGGTTTGGGTCAAATCCGGTTTGGCTTGACCCGGTTCTGCCCGACCCTGCTCAGTCAGCCCAGTTCAACCCAATCCAATTTGGTCGGACCGGTTTGGTCCGGCCGGTTTGGTTTGACCCAATTCGTTCGATCCAGTTTTATTTGACCCGGTTCAGTTGGACCCAGTTCACTTAACCGGAATCAGATAGTCCAGTTTCCAGGGCCCAATAGACTCCAAACCCCATCTCCCGCACGATTTGATCTCTCTCCCATTTCCTGAGAGGAGGCTGTGAGCCCGATTATTTTAAAAAGATTGAAAACTGCCGGATCTCCTCTTTAAATGGACAAAGACAAGGGTGAAAATTTAATTTTGATTATACAGAAAATCATAGAAACTGGAGAGAAGGCAAACTTCTGCTATTCTGATCCAGATGGGGTAAGGATCATTCAGGAACCACCCCACACCCTTTTTCTCCCCTTCTTAAAAGAAAGGAATGAGACTTAAGATTTGAATCACCTGCGAGTAGTGTTTTGGAACTGTATAGATGCAAGCTCTGTGTAACTCGGCAAGGATAAGATCCATCACCTGCGGAACCTGATTCAAATGTACAAAAATATCATACTAAAGAAAAGAAAAAGACGATTCATTCTGGGACATGAAACTGATGCATACTACGAAAGGAAATGGAAGTATCTTTCATTAACCCCCCCCCCCCCGCCCTATCATCGTGCTGTACCTTTGAAGTAACAAGAACAATGACATAACCACATGCAAAAGCAGCATTACGCGGGGTTTCACAATTGGAGACAACCTGTAATTAATTTCCAAATAAGCAAACCATTGAGCATAAACATTAGTGTCAGTTCCATAAGAGGAAATATATTGTTAAAAAAACATAAAGGATGCAGTCCACATGTAAAATGACTAAGAATAAAATATTTGTAGAATGATAGAGCTTCTCAAAATTGGCTCCACCTGGTCTCCAAGAAATACCCTAGAAAAAAGAAATTCTGAAGCTTTCCATCATATAGAGAATTCTGATATTCTAGATAGTAAACTCTACATTTTGTCACTGAACTCAAAAAGGTGACATTACCTTCTTTGCAAACGCTGCGATGCTGATAGATTGGGGGCAACGAGCATCATTAAAGATATTGAATAGTTCATCTGCTTTTTGTCTGAAAAAGGTACATCTTAGAATGTAAAAAATCTCATTGCATTATGAGCAGAATTTCAACAATAATCAATTAAAGTACCTCGACATATAAAAAATCTCAGTTTTACAACAACACTACTTCAGTTATAGTTATTTTTTGAAAGAAAAGAAGATAATTGGGAAAGTTACAATAGCATGTGAACTGGATGAAGCTATTGCTCCAGATAGTACATATGCAAGACTAGGGTTTAGCAGCTGATCCCGCATAGGCTCAGTTGTCACCATGGGAGAAGAGAAAACATATGAAGGAAGAATGGTTCATTTGCCTATAAATATCCCAACTTGTAGCAAACATCAAGCCAGAACAGATTTTAATGAGCCTTATGGAGAAATTTCACAAGCATAATGTACATTCCAAGTCCTCTACCAGTGAAAGTAGCTACCTCATGTGCAGCAATGCTCAATACAGTACAGCAGAATAAATATAAGATCAAAAAAATGTAAACAAGCCATGTTATATAATTGAAGGCATCCCTCATCCACCTTACCTGACACTATCTTTTGTTCCCGTAATTTGGCGTATCAACTTAGAAATTTGCCTCTCAATCTTCGCAAAATCCTAACAAAAAGAAAAGACATGACATGACAAACTAGCATAATGGACCCATAGGAACGTATAAAAAATAAAGTTCAAATAACATGGCTTTATCCAAACATTGGATGCAATACAATCATAAAGACAAAAAAGTAACACAGCAATAATCATTGTTGATAATAGGTAATATTACAAGAGTAACAATATAAACAAGAGAATGATATATTAAGGAACAAGGGAATAGAATAAATGGAAATATACATTAACATTGATCTCCACAAGTCAAGGTTCAAACAAAACATATTATAATTATATAAATTCTATTCGATGTCAGTAAGCGGTAGACAAATAGCAAATACAGAAGCAAAAATAATTGGTTCACGAAAAAAAAAATAGAATAGACTTCAAAGCTCAATGTGTGCCAGCAGACCTGGTTGGAACGTAATGTCAATGCCTGGTTTTCTTCTTCTAACTGTTTAAGCATTTGTAGTCTTTGCTGCTCTAACTTTAGAGCACTTTCTGCTGCCTTTATCTTACCTGCCATGACGTAGCCCAGTTAATGCATCATATGAAGGAAGATTCTTGAAAGAACCAATTGAAAGGGCAATAGACAAAACATGGGTGTCACAAAGTTTTTTCTTTCCAATCAATGTACATCATAATACCTGCTGCTGATAGTTTTCCACTGGACTGAGCAGTTAAAGGTCCCAAATTGGCATTTATTTGAGGCCTGTTAGTTTCTTCTTGTGCCGCTCCAGAATCAGCCTTCTTCGAGATTTCAGAAGCTTCTCTTTCTGCAGCTTCTTTAGCTGCTCTGCTCTGAGCTTCCAAAGCAGCTCTTTTAGCATCCTCGTCTCTTTTTGCTTGCTCCACTCTTTTTGCCTGTAGTGAGAACATTATCTTATTATGAACTTAGTATAAATATACCTACAGAGTGCTGCCTAGAGAAATTAGAGAATGCATAGAGGCAACAACAACAACAACAACAACAACAAAGCCTTTTCCCACTAAGTGGGGTCGGCTATATGAATCCTAGAACGCCATTGCGCTCGGTTTTGTGTCATGTCCTCCGTTAGATCCAAGTACTCTACGTCTTTTCTTAGAGTCTCTTCCAAAGTTGTCCTAGGTCTTCCTCTACCCCTTCGGCCCTGAACCTCTGTCCCGTAGTCACATCTTCGAACCGGAGCGTCAGTCGGCCTTCTTTGCACATGTTCAAAATCACCGGAGCCGATTTTCTCTCATATTTCCTACAATTTCGGCTACTCCTACTTTACCTCGGATATCCTCATTCCCAATCTTATCCTTTCTCGTGTGCCCACACATCCCACGAAGCATCCTCATCTCCGCTACACCCATTTTGTGTACGTGTTGATGTTTCACCACCCAACATTCTGTGCCATACAACATCGCTAGCCTTATTGCCGTCCTATAAAATTTTCCCTTGAGCTTCAGTGGCCTACGACGGTCACACAACACGCCGGATGCACTCTTTCCATCCAGCTCGTATTCTATGGTTGAGATCTCCATCTAATTCTCCGTTCTCTTGCAAGATAGATCCTAGGTAGCGAAAACGATCGCTTTTTGTGAGCTTCGCTAGATTGCTCCGGTCATTAGTGTGGATAAGTATATAAATGGATAGAGATAGGAAAGCAAACACAAGATGTACGTGGTTCACCCAGATTGGCTACGTCCACGGAATAGAAGAGTTCTCATTAATTGTGAAGGGTTTACACAAGTACATAGGTTCAAGCTCTCATTTAGTGAGTACAAGTGAATGATTTAGTACAAATGACATTAGGAAATATTGTGGGAGAATGATCTCGTAATCACGAAACTTCTAAGTATCGGAGTGTGGTGTCGTCTTGACTTGCCTTATCTGTCTCATAGGTAGATGTGGCATCTTCTCTGGAAGTACTCTTCCTCCATCCAGGGGTGGTATCTTTAACTGGTGGAGATGCACAAGGTAATGTATCAATTTCACTTGAAGCTTACTTGTAGTTTCAGGCTTGGTCAAGCGCGATACAAACCATGTAGTAGGAGTCCCCCAAGTCGCCGAGCTAGGGGGTCTGCTGAAAGAGGTGACAGACAAGGTAAGCAATCAGAGCTCCGACTGATTGTTCACCTTCTCCCCATCTTGCAGCAGCATGAAGGATAAAGAGAAGAAAAATGAGAAGAGATGATATGAGATACTTTTGCTTTTGAAGAAGTAACTTTCCACAGGCTTATTCTTGAACTGAGCTGGAGGGTTTTCTGGTTTCCTCCAGAGTATAAGGCCGACTGAAGAATTTGAGGGTCAAAACAAGTCCATCAAATCTAGAGTACGTTCCACCCTGCTGATATGGGATACTTTTGCTTTTGACAGAGTAATGAATGTATCGGCACGTGTGCTGTTACACTTGTCTCCACATGCTTCCTTGTATCCTTCGCACTTGCCCTATCTGTTCCTCAAGCAGATGCGGAATCTTCCCTGGAAACATAAGATGTTGAAGATGAGTACTCGAGAGCAATGCCAGGTAAGTAATCAGGTAAGGGGTTCCAGGCAGTCAGTTCCTGGCTGGAAGCTTGATTCCAAGTGCTGACTGATTGCTCTCTTTCTCCTTGTCTTGCAGGTAAAAACAAGGCCAAAAGAAAAGACAGGGAAAAAGCATGATATGGGATACTCTTGCTTTTAACCCTGATGATATGAGATATTCTTGCTCTAGTATAGCTTGTTTGCAGAGGTATTATCGGGGGGAAAGAAAGCTGAATATTTCGAAAGGCTTCGTTGGGAGTGCCCTCTCAGATATGATGAAGGGTTGAGCATTTTTGCAGGTCTGCCTGTCCGTTGGGGATGGAGGTCGACATATATAGGAGTCTCCCTAACAACAAGTAGTAATGCTATTCCTTTACCCTGCTTGGTCATAGCACGGTAGTGGGAGCTGCCAGTTTCACATGTTTTAACTCTGTCAGAGCACTTTGAAAAAGTGGTCTGTGGTATCTGGCTCTCGAGATTCGGAGAACGATGCCTCTTCGATTTTTGAGAAAGCAATCATGCTGGGGGTATGACTCTCGAGATTCGGAGAGCAGTGTCTCTTCGATTTTTGAGGAAGTAATCATGTTGGGAGTCTGGCTCTCGAGATTCGGAGGGCGGTGCCTCTTCGATTTTGGAGCAAGCAATCTTGTTGGGAGTGTTGTCTCGAATGTGAGTAAAGGTTGGGCATGTTTGCTAGTCTACCTTGCCACGAAGCACAAAGGTTGACACACAGGGACTTTCCAATTATCCAGCAATGGTACTGTTCCTTTACCCTCTCTTCGATTTTGAGAAAGTAGTCATGTTGGGAGTCTGGCTCTCGAGATTCGGAGGACGGTGCCTCTTCGATTTTGGAGCAAGCAATCTTATTGGGAGTGTTTTCTCGAATGTGAGTAAAGGTTGGGCATGTTTGCTAGTCTACCTTGCCACGAAGCACAGAGGTTGACACACAGGGACTTTCCAATTATCCAGCAGTGGTACTGTTCCTTTACAGTTGTGGGTAATAATATGGTAGCTAGACCTTCAAAATTTATGTGTCTAAACTTTTGTTAGTGCTGTTTCTTTGCTATTCTTTTACCTTTCTTGGTCAGAGCGATGTAGTGGGAGCTGCAAGCTTCACGTGCTCAACTTTGGCAGAGAACTTTGGCAAAGTTATTTGTGGTACCCATGAGCTATTGTTGCGTGTGGGAAGTGGGTGATTGAACAGTAAGATTCATGTGCTTTCTACTTCACCAGAAGTCTTCGACAGAATGCCCATAATTTCTGCAAAGCTGAGTGTGCGTGTGACAGGTGCTGACAAGGCTAGAAAAGTAGGTGCCTCTTCGATTTCTGAGATCGGCCCTCGTGGTCTCTGAGCAGCCCATCTTTTGAGAAAGCGAGCGCCTCTTCGATTGATTCGGAGAACGATGCCTCATCGATTTTTGAGAAAGCAATCATGCTGGGGGTCTGGCTCTCGAGATTCGGGGAGCAGTGTCTCTTCGATTTTTGAGAAAGTAATCATGTTGGGAGTCTGGCTCTCGAGATTCGGAGGGCGGTGCCTCTTCGATTTTGGAGCAAGCAATCTTGTTGGGAGTGTTTTCTCGAATGTGAGTAAAGGTTTGGCATGTTTGCTAGTCTACCTTGGCACGAAGCACAGAGGTTGACACACAGGGACTTTCCAATTATCCAGCAATGGTACTGTTCCTTTACCCTCTCTTCGATTTTTAAGAAAGTAGTCATGTTGGGAGTCTGGCTCTCGAGATTCGGAGGACGGTGCCTCTTCGATTTTGGAGCAAGCAATCTTATTGGGAGTGTTTTCTCGAATGTGAGTAAAGGTTGGGCATGTTTGCTAGTCTACCTTGCCACGAAGCACAGAGGTTGACACACAGGGACTTTCCAATTATCCAGCAGTGGTACTGTTCCTTTACCCTTGTGGGTAATAATATGGTAGCTAGACCTTCAAAATTTATGGGTCTAAACTTTGTTAGTGCTGTTTCTTTGCTATTCTTTTACCCTTCTTGGTCAGAGCGATGTAGTGGGAGCTGCAAGCTTCACGTGCTCAACTTTGGCAGAGAACTTTGGCAAAGTTATCTGTGGTACCCATGAGCTATTGTTGCGTGTGAGAAGTGGGTGATTGAACAGTAAGATTCATGTGTTTTCTACTTCCCCAGAAGTCTTTGACAGAATGCCCATAATTTCCGCAAAACTGAGTGCGTGTGACAGGTGCTGACAAGGCTGGAAAAGGCTGGAAAAGTAGGTGCCTCTTCGATTTCTGAGATCGGCCCTCGTGGTCTCTGGGGAGCCCAGCTTTTGAGAAAGCGAGCGCCTCTTCGATTTTTGAGATCGGCCTTCGTGGTCTTTGAGCAGCCCAACTTTTGAGAAAGCAAACGCCTCTTCGATTTCTGAGATCAACCCTCGTGATCTCTAAGCAGCCCAGCTTTTGAGAAAGCAAACGCCTCTTCGATTTCTGAGCAGGCGCCTCTTCGATTTCTGAAGCTTCGTCGAGTGCAGATTTTTATAGGGGCTGGCATTAAGTTCCAAAGCACACTTGAATCTCCACCAGTAGAAGCTTCATTCTTGCACTTCTAAGATCTTGATTTGTCCGACCTCTTCTCTCTTCAACACCTTTGAAAATGTCTGGCCCCTCCGACCGTCGTTTTGACTTGAACCTTGTTGAAGAGGCAGCCCCGCCTTCTCCAGACAACATATGGCGCCCATCCTTCGTCTCCCCTACTGGTCCTCTTACCGTTGGGGATTCCGTGATGAAGAATGATATGACCGCTGCGGTGGTGGCCAGGAACCTTCTCACTCCCAAAGATAACAGACTACTTTCCAAACGGTCTGATGAGTTAGCTGTTAAGGATTCGCTGGCTCTCAGTGTTCAGTGTGCAGGTTCTGTGTCTAATATGGCCCAACGCCTATTTGCTCGAACCCGCCAAGTTGAATCATTGGCGGCTGAAGTGATGAGTCTCAAACAGGAGATTAGAGGGCTCAAGCATGAGAATAAACAGTTGCACCGGCTCGCACATGACTATGCTACAAACATGAAGAGGAAGCTTGACCAGATGAAGGAAACTGATGGTCAGGTTTTACTTGATCATCAGAGATTTGTGGGTTTGTTCCAAAGGCATTTATTGCCTTCGTCTTCTGGGGCTGTACCGCGTAATGAAGCTCCAAATGATCAACCTCTGATGCCTCCTCCTTCTAGGGTTCTGTCCAGTACTGAGGCTCCAAATGATCCCCCTCCGGTGCCTTCTCTTTCTGGGGCTCTACCGACTGCTGAGACTTCTCCTAAGCAACCTTTGTGAAGGCTCCCTCTTGTGTGCTTATTTTGACTCATGTATATGTACATATTTGTAGCTTATCGGGGATATCAATAAATAAGCTTTCCTTCATTTCAACGTATTGTGTTAAATACACCAAAGCCTTCTTCGCTAAGTTCTTTGAATTTTCTTTTGTTAAAGCTTGTATGTTGAAGCTTTCTGAGTGGAGCATGTAGGTTGGGGTAGTGTTCCCTTAATTTCCCGAGTGAGGAAAACTTCTCGGTTGGAGACTTGGAAAATCCAAGTCACTGAGTGGGATCGGCTATATAAATCTTAGAACGCCATTGTGCTCGATCCTGTGTCATGTCCTTCGTTAGATCTAAGTACTCTAAGTCTTTTCTTAAGAGTCTCTTCCAAAGTTTTCCTAGGTCTTCCTCTACCCCTTCGGCCCTGAACCTCTGTCCCATAGTCGCATCTTCTAATCGGAACGTCAGTAGGCCTTCTTTGCACATGTCCAAACCACCGTAACCGATTTTCTCTCATCTTTCCTTCAATTTCGGCTACTCCTACTTTACCCCGGATATCCTCATTCCTAATCTTATCATTTCTCGTGTGCCCACACATCCAACGAAGCATCCTCATCTCCGCTACACCCATTTTGTGTACGTGTTGATGTTTCACCGCCCAACATTCTGTGCCATACAGCATCGCCGGCCTTATTGCCGTCCTATAAAATTTTCCCTTGAGCTTCAGTGGCATACGGCGGTCACACAACACGCCGGATGCACTCTTCCACTTCATCCATCCAGCTTGTATTCTATGGTTGAGATCTCCATCTAATTCTCCGTTCTTTTGCAAGATAGATCCTAGGTAACGAAAACGGTCGCTCTTTGGTATTTCTTGATCTCCGATCCTCACCCCTAACTCGTTTTGGCCTCCATTTGCACTGAACTTGCACTCCATATATTCTGTCTTTGATCGGCTTAGGCGAAGACCTTTAGATTCCAACACTTCTCTCCAAAGGTTAAGCTTTGCATTTACCCCTTCCTGAGTTTCATCTATCAACACTATATCGTCTGCGAAAAGCATACACCAAGGAATATCATCTTGAATATGTCATGTTAACTCATCCATTACCAACGCAAAAAGGTAAGGACTTAAGGATGAGCCTTGATGTAATCCTACAGTTATGGGAAAGCTTTCGGTTTGTCCTTCATGAGTTCTTACGGCAGTCTTTGCTCCTTCATACATATCCTTTATAGCTTGGATATATGCTACTCGTACTCCTTTCTTCTCTAAAATCCTCCAAAGAATGTCTCTTGGGACCCTATCATACGCTTTTTCCAAATCTATAAAGACCATGTGTAAATCCTTTTTCCCATCTCTATATCTTTCCATCAATCTTCGTAAGAGATAGATTGCCTCCATGGTTGAGCGCCCTGGCATGAACCCGAATTGGTTGTCCGAAACCCGTGTCTCTTGCCTCAATCTATGCTCAATGACTCTCTCCCAGAGCTTCATTGTATGACTCATTAGCTTAATACCCCTATAGTTCATGCAATTTTGTACGTCGCCCTTATTCTTGTAGATAGGCACCAAAGTGCTCATTCGCCACTCATTTGGCATCTTCTTCGTTTTCAAAATCCTATTGAAAAGGTCAGTGAGCCATGTTATACCTGTCTCTCCCAAAAGTTTCCACACTTCGATTGGTATATCGTCTGGGCCTATTGCTTTTTTATGCTTCATCTTCTTCAAAGCTACAACCACTTCTTCCTTCCGGATTCGACGATAAAAAGAGTAGTTTCTACACTCTTCTGAGTTACTCAACTCCCCTAAAGAAGCACTCATTTCATGTCCTTCATTGAAAAGATTATGAAAATAACCTCTCCATCTGTCTTTAACCGCGTTCTCTGTAGCAAGAACATTTCCATCCTCATCCTTGATGCACCTCACTTGGTTTAGGTCCCTTGTCTTCTTTTCCCTTGCTCTAGATAGTTTATAGATATCCAACTCTCCTTTGGTATCTAGTCGTTTATACATATCGTCGTAAGCCGCTAACTTAGCTTCTCTGACAGCTTTCTTCGCCTCTTGCTTCGCTTTTCTATACCTTTCACCATTTTCATCAGTCCTCTCCTTGTATAAGGCTTTACAACATTCCTTCTTAGCCTTCACCTTTGTTTGTACCTCCTCATTCCACCACCAAGATTCCTTTTGGTGTGGGGCAAAGCCCTTGGACTCTCCTAATACCTCTTTTGCTACTTTTCGGATACAACTAGCCATGGAATCCCACATTTGGCTAGCTTCCCCCTCTCTATCCCACACACATTGGGTGATTACCTTCTCTTTGAAAATGGCTTGTTTTTCTTCTTTTAGATTCCATCATCTAGTCCTTGGGCACTTCCAAGTCTTGTTCTTTTGTCTTACTCTTTTGATATGTACATCCATCACCAACAAGCGATGTTGATTAGCCACGCTCTCTCCTGGTATAACTTTGCAATCCTTACAAGTTATACGATCCCCTTTCCTCATTAGAAGAAAATCTATTTGTGTTTTTGACGACCCACTCTTGTAGGTGATCACATGTTCTTCTCTCTTCTTAAAGAAGGTGTTGGCTAAGAAGAGATCATATGCCATTGCAAAATCCAAGATAGCTTCCCCATCCTCGTTTCTCTCCCCAAAACCATGGCCACCATGAAAACCTCCATAGTTGCCTGTCTCCCTGCCCACGTGTCCATTTAAATCTCCGTCTGAGCAATTCCTTGCACCAAGTCTCCAAGATCTTCCCAAAATTTCTCCTTCGAACTCGTATCCAACCCTACTTGAGGTGCGTACGCACTAATCACATTGATAAGTTCTTGTCCTATTACAATCTTGATTGCCATGATTCTATCTCCTACCCTCTTGACATTTACAACATCTTGTACCAAGGTCTTGTCCACGATGATGCCAACACCGTTTCTCGTTCTATTTGTGCCCGAATACCAAAGTTTAAACCCTGAGTTTTCTAGATCCTTTGCCTTACTACCAACCCACTTAGTTTCTTGTAGGCACATAATATTTATCCTTCTCCTCACCATAACTTCCACTACTTCCATAGATTTTCCCGTTAAGGTTCCTATATTCCACGTTCCTAAATGCATTTTGCTCTCTTGAACTCTACCCTTCTGTCCTAGCTTCTTCACCCTCCCCCGTCTAATAGGATCAAAGTACTTCTTTTGTGTGTCCCGGGTAAAGTTGATAGGAGCATATGCTCCCAAACAACTTTGAGTGGAGTCGTTCGAAAAGAAGTTTCTATGGCCCCCTTGCTCATTTAACACTGCATCCGGGTGCCGATGGAGATACAGCGACCCTTGCTCACTTATCACTGTGCTCAGGCCACACAGCGCGCCACTTACGGGTGACGCCCTAGCTTTAGCGCGATTTTGTTCTGGATTCATTTTCATAAGGATTCGACGTGATCATGGAGTGCCGGCTGTCGACTACCTGACGCCCTCCCCCTCCTCCTTTATCCGGGCTTGGGACCGGCCATGTAAGACATAGGCGGAGTTAGAGAATGCATAGAGGCAAAGAAAAAAAAATAACATTGCAGATGAGTGGTATTAGCGAACCAAGATTGACTAAGATAGCTTAGCTCAGTTAATAGTTGTACATGCAAGATAATGTTCTTATACAAAAAGCATGGTGAGCCAGTTAGCGTGGAACTCTAGCTTTGAACCAATTTCCCTAAAGTTCACTGAAACGGTTCTTACATGAAATGAAAACCTAAAATAAGTGACATAATCTCAACGCATCAAAATAAAAATGGTTATGTAATGCAGTAACATAATGGGGCCATTGTTTACACAAATTAACCAGCAAAACCATAAGGATATAAAAAAGGCGAAATAAAAAAAACCTCAGCTTCAGCTTTAGCTCGTTCTTGTCTAAGTTTTTCTTCTTGGAGAGCCTTTTCCTTTCTTTTAGCTTCTTCATAAGCTGCATCATTTCTTATTTTTCTTTCTTCTATTTGAGATTTGATTTCAAGGTCCCGCTGGATAGCATTCAAGTGATTATCAAGTGCTTCTGCTCTACAGATGATCATAGTAAACTGTTAAAAATGATATATTGTGGCTAATACCAAAAAGAAATGAATAACACTTTTAATAACAATACAAACACACACACACATATATATCTCGACCAAGACTAGCAGAATAGATGGTCCATGAACAGAAATTTTGGAGTACCATATTAAGACGCGCTTAAAAAAATGAAATGTGCAAGCTTACATCTGGCGTTGATTTTGAGTATCAAGATTTCTTTCCATTTCCCATCGGTCTTCTCTGTACTTTTGAACCCGAAGAAGTGCAGAAATAGACTTTTCCTTTTCTGTTTTCAGATCTGCCTCTAGTGCTGATATTTGGTTTCTAATAACTTCCTGTAAATTAATGAATTACAATTCTCAGCTGTAACACAAAACTTAAATCACATTATACCTTCTTCCATAAGTTTTATTAATCAAAACTGTTTGGAGACAAGGGGAAGTGGCGTTAGAAATGAGGGGCAACCATTTTAAAATCACAATGGACGCACAAATTTGTCGATTACACTCGAGAGCCACATATCTCAATCTATTGAGTAGACAATAATTTTCAAAAACTAGAATAAATCAAACATAAGTGAAACAACACAGACATCACCAGCTACATAGCTACAGACCTTCACTCTGAACTGATGTTCACGGGATAGCTCGAACAAACTACTTTCCCCCGGTTCAACCTTCTCCATCAGGTAAGGTTGGGCTTCAAGAGAAGACTCGTCCCTAGAGTCATCGCTATCACTGGAAGATAAAGCGAAACCACATATCAGCCTATCGTTTAATATGGGAGATGAGAATGTAATATCACTATACGACATTTGAGGCAAAAGCTTCAATAGAAATCCACAAAGACGGGAAAATAACAGGATATCTTCACAATAGAGAAGCGAAACAATGAAATATAGGCATTGTATGAAAGAATACAAATGGGTAATTTAATTGCGTACCTGAGATAGAGGTCATCGAAATTAAACCGTTTGGCACCAACAGAATTTCGATCGTTAACCTCCTCATCTTCATCATCGTCAGTGCTGTCCATCTCATCCTCGAGGACGCGCATAACAAACGGGCTAGCAGAAGTTCTCCCATTACTCTTCGAGTTCGAGAAATCTCTAAACAAGGGCGCAGACCCCAAGAAAAAAATCTCAGACCAAGCGAATAACACCGCCATTCGCGGCGGACGAATCACAGAAACACTCAAATTAAATGCGCACTCACCGCGGTTTTTCCTTCGTAAATGACCCCGAAACCTTGGAAGAGCTACTGATCTTTTGTTCCAATGCGTCTAGCTCCGACAGAAGAGATTCGAAGCTCCAATCAGGCTTAGGATCAACTGAAATTCCATCGACTGTCTGGGGACAACGAAGCTCCAGCTTCAAAGCTCCCCTAAATTCATATATACCCACAAAAATTCGTAAAAAAATAAAAATAAAAACATATATTCAAAAGATTAAAAGAAATGAACAGAACTTACATCGTCTAATACTCCAATTCAGAGCTTCGACGGCGAAAAACCCTAATCGGCGATATATGTGGAAATTTGAACTGAACCGCCTATTGGAGAAATCGGAACCGGTGGGTCCGAGATTTCGGGGAAGGGGTTAGAAACCGCGAATTGAACTTTCGGATTTGGGATTTACAGAGTCGGCCCCTTCGCCTTTGGGTTAGGAATCGGACCGTTGGCGAGAGAATGGACGAACGACCGATTTTTCACACTGCAGTTAATATTGACCCCTTGACTTAGAGCAAGTCCACCCTAAGGACTTTGCGCCAGCACCCAGCGCATTTATTTGGTGTGTTTTTTTTTTTTAAGTTTATTTCGGATAAGATTTTTAACCAATTTCGGATAAAATTTCAAATAAACTTAAAAAAAATACACTCTAAAATAAAATTACATACTCATCAAATAAACTTTAAAAAAGCACACTAAAATAAAATTACATAAACTCATCAAATAAATTAAGGATGAGCTTTTTGGTATTTTTTTTCACACAAAAAGTATATGAAAGCTTTGGTAGAAGGTCTAGAAAATATTGAAATGTGGTGTAAGGTGGAAGATGAGGGTTAGGTATTTATAGAAAAAAAATAATAACTTTTTTTTAAATTTTACTGTATTTTAAAAAAAAATCTGTATTTTTTTATATTTTTAATTAATTTTAATGTAGTTAATTAATCTGGACCGTTGGATTTGAAAAATATTCAAATCCAATAGCCCAGGATCGGCCACGTGGCCAACGCCAGCAAATGGCCCAGCTTCTTGGTCAGCCTGTTTTGTGCTGGCCCAGAGACCAGCTTGGGCTGGGTGCCAGTCTGTTTTGTGGGCTGGAGTGAATGGACAGGATCCCAGCCTATTTTTTGTGCTGAGTGCTGGCCTAATCCACCACCGGTGGACTTGCTCTTACACGAAAATATCAATTGAGAAATTTTATTGAGTAAATTGTACAAATGGTCCCTCAATTTTAATCAAATTGGAGCAATGGTCCCTCAACTAAAAATCCATTACCATTGGTCCCTTAACTTATCAAAATGTGTAGCTATAGTCCTTTTCATCAATTTTGTCAAAATTTTGTCCAAATAAGCTATATTGGAATGACCATTTATATAATTAGGGTCCCTTAACTCATCAAAGTATATTATTATGGTTCTTTTCGTCAACTATGTCAAAAAATTTGTCAAAACGAGTTATATTGGAAGGACCATTGTTACAATTGAGTTAAAGTTAAAGGACCATTTCTCCACTTGAATTAAAGTTCAGGGACCAATGGTAATGGATTTTTAGTTGAGGGACCATAACTGCACGTTTTGATAAGTTGAGGGACCAAAGGTAATGGATTTTTAGTTGAGGGACCATTGCTCCAATTTGATTAAAGTTGAGGGACCATTTGTACAATTTACTCAATTTTATTTGAATCCATGTAATCTCTTTCTACACTTAATTTATTCTCTACACCCATATTATTTGCAATTAAATAATTAATATATCTTTAAACCTAAATTTATTACTTAAACTATCATTCCAAACCCAATTCAAATGTAAAATTATCTTTACATCCATTTATAAAATAAAATCTCAAATTAAATTGGATCTAACAGAAGAAGAAAAAACCCCTTATAGCTAACTAGCTTGAATTTGGGTACATACAAAAATGTTCCATATACTATTGGCTTATTGAATGTTAATAATTTGAAAAACTAATCAGTTTTTCACTTGAACTGTTCCAAAATTTTTATTGAAAGTTCCCTTCCCCACAATTAGAAGCTCCAGAGGCCGGATCAAATTGCTTCTCCTCGAGATCACAGAGCCATGATCCAAAAATGTTGCATCCATTTCTCTACAACATTCACTAAGAACTCTCTCTTCAACTTCTCCTTTGATCTCCCTGTACAATTTGTAGTGGCCTGGTTTTGGGACATCAAATCTGCATGGCTCTCGATCAGCTCGGCTTTCGACTTGCTCAATAGTTCAGATCCTTTATGGACCACCATTTGAAGGTTCTTTTCAGTGTTTTTGTCTATGTTTACTGTCAATATTGATAGTGTTTTGTAAAAATGGTGATAGGGTTTGATCATTAGGGGTGGGTTTATTGATAAATTTTAGTTTTAATGTTAATTTCATCTTGTACTTGATGGTAATTATGCAATACGGTAAAAAAAGATATTTTTCATTTATAATTTAAATTAGGTGTAGAAAGAGGTTATGTGGGTTCGAATAAAATTTCTCATGTCAATTTCTCCCGTATATTTTAATGCTTCTGCAATGCACCCCAGCTCTATGGGCCTATAACTGGGCCGTTGGTGTAATTACATTTGGTGTTATAGGGTCTGATCCGTACGATATTTGTGGGCTTGACTATTGTCTGTCTATGCAAACACCTAACATCCCACATCTTGTAGTAAATACAGATTGTTTATCTCATACATTAACAACTCAGTAACATTTTTGTATCCTTATCGCTCGTTACTTCTCGCATTCCAAGCAAGTGAGTATGGCTGAATAAACAATAATGCATTTGTACAACATTTCACTTATAGCATTGCATACCATTCAGTGGCGGATTCAGGATTCGAATCTTGGGTAGTCCTAGTTTTAAATGTTAAGTTTTTTAAATAGAAACAAAACGCAACCAAAAAAAAAAAATCGTCAAACCCTTGATGAGTGATTTTGAGAGAATTTGTCGAGTTTTGTCTACACAACCTGTTGAAATATGCCTAGTAGGTATTATATCAAACATGTTGTAGATACAAAGGGACTTATACAAAACACTCAGATGATATTCGAAAGACCTTCACATATACATTTTATAAAACTTCGAGTGGTCATGGGACCACCTAAGTCTCAATGTGCATCCGCTTCTAATACCACTCCCAAATAGGATAAAAACTATAGTGTGAACACCAAGACAACATGGTTTGTCTGAATGTCGCCCACTCGTTATATCATGTTCACACCCTTTCACTTGTGATTCGTATCCTTTGTGTTTGATGTCGCATCCTCGTTGAATACTTATTTTTATAATAGAGATAGACCCCACCCATGCACGTAGAATTCATTTATATTTAAAGTTGACGAATGTAGTAGTGAACGGTAAATGTGATTTGAGCGTTTAGTTGGCCAAAATAATATGTTCGTATATTTGCACGTGAATTGAAATACAATGGCGGAGTTATAAATTTTTCATCAGGTGAGCTAGCTTAAAGATGAAATCTTTACAAATAAGAAACGTGATACTGTATTTTCACAGTATCAGGTAGCTTAAGAAAATTTTCACAAGGTGAGCTAAGAATTTTTGTTATTCAAACTTGTACATGTACATGAAGTGATGAGAGAAAATATGTGAGAAAAAGAGATGATTTGTAAATTGTATTATATGTAATTAAACCGAGAAAATTCGAATAAATGACTAAATATATGATGGGCTACATTCGAAAATTGGTAAAAATTACATGTAAAATTTATTTTCTACCGAAAGCTACCTGGGCTATATTCTAGGGTAACCCTTAACGTGGCTTAGCCAATGCTAAAATAGTTAGAATGCCATGTGAAGAAAATGACATGAACAAGAAATTCCAAGATAATTCATTCGAGAATTTGATATCTTGAAGGGAAAGGAATATTTAAGCATTATGTGGGGAATGCCTTTCAAGTGTCTCAAAGACCAAAAAGTCCAAGAACCATTTGATACTCGTCATTCCATAAGTTAAAGGGTTTGTTGGTCTTGTTACATGTTCTTGGCGTTGCTTTTGCTTCGTTAATACTTGCTCGTACGTGAACACTTCCTATGACTTGCCGTGTTTCCAATTCCAACATCAACGGAGCCCATAACGCATCAAACGTTATCTCCTTATGGCAAATAACATATTTATAACATGAATAAATTTTATATTATTAACATATTAATCACAATTTTTCTTCAAATATAACATGAATAAATTTTATATATTAACTTGTTAACCACAATTTTTCTTCAATTATACTTGGCATAATAAAATATATGAGGCCTTTTAGACCTATCCCAACTCTTGTAGTAAAACTCAACTTTTAGATTTTAAACTCACTCAAACTTATTCCAATCCTTGGGCCAAATATGAGTTTCAACTAAAAACTTATTTTTGGGACAAATTTCAGCCAAGATACCACACTGAATTAGTGAGCTGGCCCACCACCTGCGAATGGACGTGCCTATCTGAAAGCCAGATGGGGAACTTCAAGCGCCCCAACACCATTGCTAGCACAAGACCCACCCACGTGGGCTTGTCGACCACAGTAATGAGCCCAACGACTCTTGGGTTTAATCGGACGACACATATTCAAATAGACATTTGGTCACATTCAAATTTATTTAATTTTTAGTTTTATATTTATAAATTCATTAAATTCAATGGCTGAGATCTAATATGATCAAATTTAATGGTAAAAAAAGATCCAATGACCCAAAATTAAATCCAATGGCTAAAACAATTTAAAATTTTGTTTCATATTCTTTCATAATGTTCCATAAGTTTTATGGTCTCAGTTTAGTGATTTTTCAATATTAATTGAAATCTAAATATTTTTAAGTTAAAATGTTCATAAGATAAATTAAGATAGTCTACATAACTTTTTTTTTTATTTTAAAATAAGTTACTTTTAAAAAATAACCTAAATTTATTATTTAATAATCTTGAGCTAAAAATTTAACCCAGAAGGGTTGGAGCAGAAAAATGTTTATGGGTTAAATTTTTTTAACCAATGGTTGAAGATGGTTTAAGGGACGAAATCTCATTATTATTATTTTTAAATAGGGATTAGTTGTGGTTGTAGGGCACATATCACATCGAAATTTAACAATCCGAATCATTTATTTTTCAAGTTGAACCTCACATATTGTTCTTGTAAAATATTAGCTAAATTGGAAATATTTGAAACGTTAAATTGAGTTTAAAGAAACCGACGAACGTTTTGTTCTATAAGCAACAATGAAATTTTATCATGATAATTAAATAAGCAAATGGTTTAGATTAAATTTTTATAAAAAATAATCTATGAATCGAAAGTTATAAAATAAATAGTTCGGATCGTTGAAATTCGATGTGAAATGACCTCAACTAATCCCTATTTTTGAATAAAATGAGATTCTTTCCCTTATAAGTCCTGAAATGACCTCAACTAATCCCTATTTTTGAATAAAATGAGATTCTTTCCCTTATAAGTCCTGATAATATATATATACACACACACATATTGCTTAAAAAGAGGGATTCCTATTTTTTCAAAAAAATTGGAACACGCTCCCCACCGTTATATTGGTTTTAATAAAATTGTGTGGTTGAGATTAACACACAGACCACATAATCTCAACCACATAATTTTATTAAAATTAAATTTATCGGTAAGAAGCGTGTTCCAATATTTTTAGAAAAATAGGAAACCCTCACCTTAAGCAATATATATATATATATAAAGTCTTGTAATAATTGATTATCTTTCTTAAATTTGTACTACATGAGTTTGGTGGGCCTTTGAATATCATCATAGTATATAAATTGAAGATTGAGTTCCCATATATTCTCAACAATCCTCCTTCCAAGTTCCAACCATGGCAAAGCCAGTCATCTCACTCTTCTCCTTCCTCTCTATCATTTCCCTTCTCACACTCGCGCCTGCAGCCTCGGCTCTCCCACTCTCCACCTCCTCCCGATGGATCGTCGACGAGAGCGGGCAGCGCGTGAAGCTGGCGTGCGTGAACTGGGTGTCGCATCTCGACGCCGTCGTCGCCGAAGGCCTCAGCAAGCAGCCGGTGGATGCAATCGCCAAGCGAATCGCGTCGCTGGGATTCAACTGCGTCAGGCTGACGTGGCCGCTTCTCCTGGCCACGAATGAAACGCTGGCAGCTGTCACTGTTCGGCAGTCGTTTCAGAGCCTCGGCCTTCTCGAATCCATTTCCGGTATCCAGTCCAACAATCCCGCCCTCGTCGATCTCCCCCTCTTGAAAGCTTACCAGGTACGCTGTGATTTTCCCGGGAAACAAACAGAAAAAAAAAAAGGGAAAAGAAAACATGCTGGTTATTTTATTTGCTTAATTATGATATTCTGCATGGACCCCACAACCATGCGTAGGATTAGGTTTTCTCTAAGTTAATTTCATGGATTGGTTTAAAGCTAAAGCCACGAGGATAACTTTCCAGTGAAGACACGTGAATCATGATCATCATATAATGAATTTTTTTGTCAACATGATCGACGGCTTATATTGTTTACACGTAAGAGTATCGTGTGATAAATATTTGGTGTGTATGGAATACCTATCGATGTCAGTCCGTCCCTACCCAGGTACCAAATTTTCAACTCTGGTTTCAATTATTATTGTTTTAGTCCATGGCGGCAATATCAAGAGTGATTTTTGTTTTACTAAATCAAATTAAATTACACAGTAATTTGGTTGATAGTGACCCTAATTATACACCGCCATTGCACCTGCCATTTAGTGAATGCATAATTCAATTTTGTTTTTGCTGGAGCTCAACAGAGGATTCCCCGGAGATTTTTTTTTGTTTAACTATCGACATTTTATTACGTGAGGTTACTAATTAATGTGTAAAATATTATATTTTAGAATATACTTAATACAACTAAAGTATGATTTTATGTCCTTTTAGTTTGGGATAAGATGCACTTTAGTAAAGGAGAAAATTTCTCTCATTATATATCACATATGCTAATTTTGTCAAATAAGGGATGGATGTGTTTTTAAAATAACTGAAACTGTTTTTGATAAAAATGTTTTTAGAACCAATTTTTAATAAAGATGTAAATAAATTCTGGAGAAGCACTTAAAGTTCTAGCACATAACAGGTGCTTCTTGCAGAAAGCATTATAAGTGTTTTTGAAGTTCAAAAATATTTTCTCTAAAAACTCTTTCGGTTACTTGAAAAGCACATCTAAACGAGTCCTAAATTGGCAATTAAGTTGTTGTCCTTAAATTGCAAGAATTGATACACCACAAAGACTTCAGTCGTGAAAATTGAAATTACAAGGACTAAAGTGGAGTTCTTCCTAAATTACAAGCATGAAAACCATGCCGGCATGTTATGAACCGAAATTTTTCTCAGCCATGCGAAATACGATTAGGTCCCATGGTGGGCTGGATAGAATTGGGCGATAGAGACAACATTGGATTGGTAGATGTTGCGGGTTATATATTAGTTAAAGTGTAAATAGTAGTTTATTGTCCCACATTGGTGAAGTACATATGTAATACCAATTGTAACTCCTACATATACTCTACTTTGGAGATTAATGAATATATAAGAAATTCCCAAATATTATCATATATATTTTTGGTATTTACCATGTTTAGTTTAATATTAGTATTTACCATGTTTAGTTTAATATGTCATCAGAGCAGTTCGCTCTTGGTGACTTGGAAGACATAACTTGTAACTCATGTATGAGGATAGGTTACTGTATTATGGATTCATAACCCATCATGTGCACTCTTGTCCTTCTTACATTTTGGCACAACAAACACAGACTGGACTCAAAGTCTATTTTAATTGATCACAACCTACCTCATCCAGCACACTACACGGGGCCTTAGGTTTTAGATGACATGGTTTTATAAGTTTTTAGAGTGACAATAAGGACTCCCTCATAATTTACTATTTCTAATATTCACAAAAGATAATGACTGGTTTATTTTCATATGTTTAGGCAGTGGTTTCTAGTCTTGGGAGCAACAATGTGATGGTTATACTTGATAATCACTTAAGCACTCCTGGGTGGTGTTGCAACAACAACGACGACAATGGTTTCTTTGGTGACAAGTATTTCAACCCGGACCTTTGGATCACTGGCCTAACTCGAATGGCCACATTGTTCAAAGGCGTCAGTAATGTGGTGGGCATGAGCTTGAGGAATGAGCTGCGAGGCCCCAAACAGAATGTTGACGACTGGTACAAGTAAGTGCGTCATTTCATTTCCAGCTGAAAATGAATTCATGTATTATAACATAAGTGATTCAGTTATCCCACATGGTTCACAAGGCATTTTTGTAACATCAATACATAACCTAGGGCTATATCTATCTTACCTGGATTATTTTGGCTAACCTATTTGGTTTATATTTAATAGTGTAGATAGTGGGTTTTTCGTTGTACAGCATAATTGATGTCTTTCTTTATGCATACGACTGATCAAAACGAATTAATGGTAATTACTTGTAACTTGTATGAAATATCCGTTGTATAGGTACATGCAAAGAGGAGCTGAGGCGGTGCACTCGGCAAACGCAGATGTGCTTGTCATTCTCTCTGGCTTGAGTTTTGACACGGACTTATCTTTCCTCGCCAAACGACCCGTGAGCCTCACATTTGCCGGGAAAACAGTATTTGAAGTGCACTGGTATGGATTTTCAGATGGGCAGGCGTGGAAGAACGGCAATCCCAACCAAGTGTGCGGCCAAGTATACAATAACGTGAAGAGAAAGTCAGGATTTTTGCTTGACAATGGGTTGCCATTGTTTGTGAGTGAGTTTGGGGTGGACCACAGGGGCACCAATGTAAATGACAACAGGTACTTAAACTGCTTCATGGCTGCTGCAGCTGAATTTGATGTGGATTTTGCTCTCTGGACCCTGGTTGGGAGTTATTATTTAAGGCAAGGGGTGGTGGGTATGGAAGAGTATTATGGAATCTTGAACTGGGATTGGAGCGATATCAGGAATTCAAGCCTAACGCAGAGGCTCTCTGTCCTCCAATCTCCTTTGCAAGGTAACACCGTGTTTCATTTTCATCGATTAATGTTGCTAGGGTCAGACGCTTCCGCTTGCAAGTGATTTATGACGGTTAATTAGATGTGGACCTTGCTCGCCCACATAGGCCACTGGTGCAGCACATAATCTTTGTTTCATTGAAGAGATTTGAATCATATATTTCATTTTTTGGAGGGTTGACGCTAATTTGCTTGTGGCAAACATGGGTGTAGAATATCGCTTGTGTCAGAAAGGTTTATTATGTGTTTGTGTTGTTTGCAGGGCCAGGCTTAGCTCAATCCAGGATGCATAAAATCATTTTCCATCCAGCCACAGGCCTCTGCCTCCTAAAAGTCGGATTCCTTGGCCCTTTGAAGTTAGGTCCATGCTCCCAGTCTGGAGCCTGGGCCTATTCATCGAGGAAGGTCCTAACGCTGAAAGGAACGTATTTCTGCATACAAGCTGACAAACTGAATAAGCCGGCAGCAGTGGGGATACTTTGCACGACCAGGAATTCGCAATGGGATATCATTTCGGATTCTAAGTTGCACCTCCAATCTAAGACCATGGATGGTACCGAAGTTTGCCTTGACGTAGACTCCAGCAATACCGTTGTCACAAATTCCTGCAACTGCTTGAGCAGAGATAGTTCGTGCGACCCGGGAAGCCAGTGGTTCAAACTTGTCGACAGCACAATAAATTCGTCGCCTAAAAGCCCCATGCTCGAGCTCAACTCAGTCGTGCATATGATTGAGGCAACTATCTAATGGCTGAAGGTACTGTACAAGGGACTGGAAATCATGGGAAAGAAAGTGTAGGCTCCTTAATATTTCTATACAATATCAAATGACGCAAATATATATATGTATGTGTGTGTAAAGAAATAACTATTTGGTCATGGCAGGTTAAGAAATTAAGTACATAGTAGGGTTGATCAAGTAATTAAGGCTGCTTTGTAAAATTATGTGATCCATTATTAGTTGATGTAAAATCATGATTGGAAAGTGATGTAATTCTAAAGTCAGGGTTTGCTTTTGGATATCAAAGATCATGCTTGCTAGAGAAGTAAGAAGTAAAATATATAACGATGATTGTAATTTGTTTTGTCAATTTTACGACGTGAGATTGTCAAAGTATAGATAATATTTGCATTCACTCCGTGTGTGGAGCAACATGTCCACCCTTTTTGAATAAGGTATTTTCAATGTAAACTTTCATAAATCAAAATCATTGAATTTCTTAAGCATCGTTTAAAAATCATTGCTATAAAAATCATTCAAATCAGATTTTTTTTGGTCGTCTAACAGAAATTGTTCATGGAATAATTACAAGCTAGGGTTTGATCATGTAAAATTGGTGATTTGAAAGTAATTAGAAAAAATCATTTTCCAACTGCAATTCATGCTTTATTAGGACGAGCAGTTGAGAATAAAATTCTAATAATCATGCTTTATTTTGTCTTTCTCAATTGTGTAACAATCACGCTCTAATACTATATTTGCTACAGAAGTGGTCACCTAAAGTCCAAATACAGACAAATGCGGATTTAACCTATTTAACCTATAATTCATGTCTCTTAGTGACGAATTGGGCCTGCTTTTTTGGCCTAGAATCTGCTTTTTGAAAAGTTTTAGGTTGCTAGATTGTTTGGTAAAATTCCCACTTTTTACTTATTTTGAAAGTTAGCGGTGGTAAAAAGCAAACTTAACACTTACGCTTGAAGAGCAGCTGCTTTTCTTCCAACTTTTGCAACTTTTGCTCAAATCCAATTTGGAAGATGTAGAAATTGTGTTTGGCTCAACTTATTTTTCATTCATCCTTAAATGTACAGTATATAGTAAATACAAGTACATTAAAAATGAAAACCTAATAAGAGGCCTAATAATGATATTTTATTCTTTGTATAAAGAGAAATTCTTTAGTCCGACCGTTGTACCACATATCCGAATTAATGCTAAGAGCCGTGGTGCAAACGTTCTCGAAAGTAAACTGAAGAAGCACTTCTAGGAGATCAACACCGCTACGAGATCAACACCGGCATGTTTAGAATTCACCAATTCTTAATCAACTTCGACTCCTAGAAGCTCCATTCTCCAAATCATCATTATCCAGATCTACGTAGCTACTCAAATCACTGAGGCAACTAACTTAATGACCCTTGTATAAAAACTTCTGCTACAAAGCTAAATTATATGACTATAGTTGTATTAATAACGACTATTTAGAATAAAGTAGGCATAACCTAACCAAACCAAAATCATAAAAGTCTGCTTTTGCATATGGATGTCATGTTTCTCTTATTCAGAACCTAGAAATTTTCCGAGTACGAAGTTTTTTACCACAAACCAAGTTAATAGATACGTTTATGATATCATATTTTCAGGGGACCAGCTCCTTAATATGTCTTGCACAATATCAAATGACACAAACATGTAGTTGCAAAGAAATTACCGGCTATTTGGTCATGGCAGATTAAGAAATTAGTTACATACTAGGGTTGATCAAGTAAGGTTGCTCTGTAAAATTATGTAACTCATTAGTTGATGTAAAATTGGTGATTTGGAAATTAATTCAAGGTTCGTTTTACATACTAAAGATCATGTTTGTTAATCATCATTTAAAGATACTTTTTGAATTCAAATGATAGATTTTTAGTCATTTAATTGTATCAAATACTTGGACAGTTTATCATAAATATGTTATTTGGTACATACATTGTCAACTTGCTTCATACATTTGGATGACTAAACGATCTTTTGATTCTAATGATATTTTAGAGGGATCATCCTCAAATAAAAAATAAGAAATTAAACAATTCCGTTTATGATATTTGTACAATAATAATATGTTTTTTTTTTTGCAAGAGTTGAATATATACATCAAAGTTAGGTGCAAAGTATTATTCATAAATGTATATTGATGAGATTTTTACCACCTAAAAAAGTAGGGATAAAAATACCTAAAATACTTACAAGAGTAACAAGGTTATCGCAGTATAGTCGGCTCAAGTAAGGTCGTTCTCCACAGAATTCTTAAAACAATTTCTATTTAAAACCAATTGTTAATTAATTATTTAAAACAAAGTTTCGAAAAAATTGATGTTATGTCTTAAAATTATAAAAATGAATTTAATAAAAATAATTTAAAAGGTTTGGCAAGAGGAAAATAACTAAAAGAAAACAGTTTTGAAAATCAATTTAAAAATACACTAGGGTTCCGCCGTCACATTAATAATTCTATGCAGTTCCTCCCAATTACTTATGCATTACCCATCTATATTTTGAAGGTTAGGTTTTCCTAAAGTAAGCTCTACTTAGACCTCCAATCTATAATGTATATCAAACATGCAATCCGTCTGGAGATTCGAATGAAATGTGAACATGAAAGACTTATTAAGCTTTATGACAACCCTTTGAAAAACCATGCAACCTTGAAGACATGGTGTTCACCCGAACACTATGACACACCCCGTCCCGAAAGAGGGCATGCTGGCCGTCACATGAGAGTGACGTAACCATTTACACAGTTCGGAAGCTTTTAAAATACAATTATTAAAATGGAAACCCTCGAGGGTGAGTCCTACTTTTGTGATTTCTGTCAGAATACGGTTGGATTCCTCGTGGCCACCAAAACTCTGCTATCAAGAACCTGGAGGGGCGAAAAACAAAATTGAGTGGGTCAGTAAAACCAAGCTTTTCAAAAACATTTCGCCAAAAATAATTCTAACCCCTCACTGTAAAACATGGCATACTTTCGGGTTTTAAAGAAAAATTGATGATTCGAGATTTATGAAAAGTATTATGTTATTATACTATTTTCGCGAGGGTTTCCATTTTAATAATTGTATTTTAAAAGCTTCCGAACTGTGTAAATGGTTACGTCACTCTCATGTGACGGCCAGCATGCTCTCCTTCGGGACGGGGTGTGTCACACTATGTTTGGATGAAGAATTTCTAAATTATCACTGAATTTTAAATGATGGGAATTACAAATGATAGTAATTAAATTCTCGTTAATTGAAATTTCATCGTTTGGATGTTGGATACATAGAAATTACAAAATGACAGGAATTCCAAATTTCATTGTTTGGATATTCTCTAGAATTTGTATTATATAGAGGAATACAAATTTGAATAAAAACGTTAAACTGGTTATAAATCATCAGGGTTAAAGTCATCAAACAAAAATGAGACATTAGTTATAAAATCATCAGTTTGATTCAAAATGATAGATTAGCAACACATTGGTTAGTTAAAACCAAATTTTCAACAATTAACAGCTGCAATAATATGATAAAGTTGATTGAAGTAGGAAAAATCCCAGTAAAGCACACTTGCAAATGTCAATGAACTTTCATGACATGCAAAGCTTTTATTTTAACTAATATCTTACTGAAAAAAACTAAAATGGGAAATATAATGAAAACAATCCTATGCGCCTCGTGAAGTAAACAATAATACCATTTTTTTTTTCTTCTCAACTGGAAGTGTCTTCAACATGAGAAATTGCTTGTCATTTTTTATCAACCAAGCACATGTTTTGATTTGTTCTTCACTGAGATTTGGTATTGCATTTACTTCATCATATACCTCTGTTGGATCAAGCTTCTTTGTGTTTGCACAAATATAGTCTTGAAAGGATGATGCCATCCATCTTGGCAGGTGAATCTGCAATCATATCTTTAGGGGTGGTTGGTTTTCTCTTTGTATGAGGCACATCAACGAAATTTGTTGGCTTTCTCTTGCTTTGAGTCTTCTGACCATTGGCTGAAATAGTATCATTAATGATTTCAATATATTCTAAACCTTGCGTATCACCATCCAAATCAATACGATTATGTTAATTATGCTTAGGAGTCATAATCTTAACAGCTTCCACACTTGTTTCAGCACCCTCACCCGTGACTCTATCTTTGCCACACAAATCCACTATATCATCCCAATTTGGAATGACCTTCCAACAAAAACTTTCAACACCACTATGTGACTACCAATCAAAATATAAAAATAAAAAAGCAAACCATAAGTATAAGAAGAGTTAAAAGAATATCACACACACAAAAGAAAAACAATGAATTTGTCATACCTTCACGTACTTTTGCTAGACAGAGTCTTAATCTACACTTATCATCTTTTTGGTTGCATCCCAATTAAATCCACTTTGACTTAGTATATCACTCACTATTGAGAAGAACACTCCAACTATACCAATGCATGACAATGACAATAACATATATAATTGTACCGACAATAATTTTTTTTTCTTCCTATTTTCCTCTTCATTTATAGCACGCTTTCGCTTTAACCTCGTTAGCATGTCTACATCATTAGTATTTTCTATACTTGTTTGAATATATGAACAAAGATATATTGTGATATGCAACAATAGTTATGGGATATGCAACTTTCTGTTTTAACCAAAAGTTGTAGATATACATGTAGTAGACGCACAAGGTTTTTGAGGCAAGAAATTAAGAGTGAGGCTATGCAATCAAAAAACAAATGAGGCAAAAGTGAACAAAAAAGAATGAGTAGCCATGCAAGTTACATTCAAATCAACAATTGGTTCGTAAAGATAGAACAATCTAGCATTAGTATCATGAGAGTAATTCATTCTTTCAATTACTGCTTCGGTGGCTTAACAAAATCATCATATTCAATCTTGGCTATTGTTAACCTTTAAAAGAACATCTGTAACAAGGAACTTCTGAACTAATACCAAAGGCCATCAAAAACTAAAAATGGAGGACTGCTAGACTATGTTTTTTTTTTCTTCTAGTGAAGGAAACAATTCAAGGGAAGAGTCAATAATGTGTATCCCCCTACCCACCACTACCAAAAACCTTCCCTTTTTCCCAGACAACGTTACATACCCAAAAACATTCCCCCTTTCCCAGATAAGGTTACATACCCAATACACAATTTAATCGGGGAAAAAAACCTAATAAGCACACCAAGAGTATGACTAGCAGCAAAATTTACAATTGCTATAAAGAGAATACCCAAAAAGCTTAAAATAATTCAAGAAAGAAGAGAGAAGAGGTTGACCTAGAACGAAGGAAAAAGATGAAGCACGAGCGAGAATCCCTTCGAAGATTGGAGAGTTAACAGAGTGAAGATGCAACCCTTTTATTGTGAACTTTGGCGCTAATCATCCCAGTTTGGCGTCCTAATCATGATATTTCAAATTTGGTGGTGCAAGATTTCTAGCCGATGAATTTGGGATTCTCGTTGTTGTTGGAATTGTGAAATTCCACCTATTTAGACGGAAATTAAACTCGAAAATCTTCATCCCCAATTTCCCTTTTTTTTTCCCGTAGAAATTGGCTATTCTCGCGCTACAAGTTCCCAAATGAGGGAAAATTGCTTTCCCATCCCAAATTTTGTATTTTAAATGAAATTATGTTTTATTTTACTGTATCCAAACAGAGTGTAAGTGAACTTACAATTATTAACCACAAGAAACCATAGCCAATTTTAAAGAACCTTCCGACCAAAATTGCATCAAAGTATTTTTTTAAACATCCTAATGGTGGCCAATCATCATGACTATTAGATAGTTTCAAACACGGAGATTAATAATTCAAAACATACATGCATAATATCATAAGTAAATTGAAAAGAAACTATATATTTTTGCAAAGCTCGTGGCCTCGCTCTAGCAAAAGGAATTAGTTACGCATAATCATAATTAAAAAGCAAAATATCATAAAGAAGAAAAGGATTGAAGACACCTTGTAAAATAAAGTTGAATGGTCAAATAGCTCTCTAAGCTGAATTCTCCAAAGTGGTGCTTAGAGGACCATAATGGCCGAATAAGCCTTATTTATAGTACTATAAAGCCTTCCTATGGAAGGTCTTCAAAAAACTAGGAACAAAATAATAAAACGATAACTTAAAATCACAATCTAAATCAAGGTAGGAAATATGGCCAACCGAAAAATTCCCACGTTTCTGGACCATCATGACCAAAACATGTCCAAAATGACTTGAAGTAAAGCTTAGGATGTCCTCTTCAAGTTTGTAGAAGAACCCAAGTCCAAGTACCACATCTTGAAGCCCAAATCTCGCAAATGAGCCTTGCATCTCAATCTGCCAACACTGCATGTTGTACCAAAATTAATTTGCCGCAATCAAATACTTCGGGATAAAATTCAGAAATTTTGACACAACCTTCTTGACAAACTTACGAACCCGATCCAGTTGGAATTATTAAAAAATTCCACTGATTGATCATTTTATACCATAAATAAGTTTGCATGTCCTACATTAAGTATATCAAAAATACATAATAAAACATCAAAAATATATAAATAAAGTCGCCTCATCGTGTATTTAGTAAAAAACCTTGTAATAATTTACACAATCCGAAGCATAATAAATGTGTACCGGGTAAAAAGCCTTGTAAATTGCAAATTATTTTATCTTATTGTTTTCTCAAGTGCATGGAGTGAACTGCATGGAGTGTGGTGGGCCTATCAATCAGCAGTATATAGATTAAGAGCTCCCATAAATCCTCAACTAACTTCCTAGCCATGTCAAGGTCGATCATCTCACTCTTCTCCTTTCTCTCCATCCTTTCTCTCATCGCAGTCTCAGCCCTCCCACTCTCCACCCACAAGCGGTGGATCGTCGACGAGAATGGGAGGCGCGTGAAGCTGGCCTGCGTGAATTGGGTGTCGCATCTCGACACCGTCCTCGCCGAAGGCCTCAGCAAGCAGCCGGTGAACGCAATCATCAAGCGCATCACGTCGCTGGGGTTCAACTGCGTCAGGCTGACGTGGCCGCTTTTCTTGGCCACCAATTCGACGCTGGCAGAAGTCACTGTTCGGCAGTCGTTTCAGAGCCTTGGGCTGCTCGGTTCCATTTCTGGTCTCCAGTCCAACAATCCCGGCTTCCTCGATCTCTCCCTTATAAAAGCTTTCCAGGTACAAGTTCTCTGATTTTCACAGGAAAAATAATGTAGGTACTTTTTTGGGGGTTGCTAATGTGATTAAAATTGAAGACTAAATTTGTAAACTAAATGATGCGTTATCAATAAGAATAAACACGTTTATCAATGTTTAAGTAATAAACCAATCATCAATTTCCATGTCATTTAGTTTTCAAAACTTTGTCTACAAACTTAATCTTCCTTGCATTACTCGTTGCTATATTATTGCTTCAAAAAAGTTATTTTACGTGTCAAATATTGAGTGATATAAGATTTTATTTTCGTTTGCTTAACTATGAGACTCTACATGGACCCCACAAGCATTTGTATGAGATATTTTTCAATGTACTGAGAATACGGTTCGCTGCACTAAGTGTTATGGTATGCGTGGGGAGTAATTTTTTTTTTTCAAATGTCCATCTACAGTACTATTGTGATATTAATGTTCCAGGTCACGTTTCTACACTGAAAAATCTCTGTCGGTAAGATTAGTCTTTCTCCAAGAGACCGTATGCTAACTGAATACTTATTTGGTAAAGTTCTTTAATTTCGTAAATTGAAAGCCAAAGTTTGAAAATTCATAAAAGTGACTTTCCGATTAGTTTTCATTACCAAACAAGTCAAGGACAACTTCAAATGAAGAGCTACAATCTTACAAAATCCAGAACAGACTGGCTCATAGCATGAAACGAATGAATCCAATGACTAAAGATAATCGTTATGTATGTCGGTCCATGCTATCATGATATTTACAAATCTCTTTTCTATAAATCCGTAGCTGACAATGTTAGCACTTGCATCATGCAGAATAAATAACCGAATAAATTTTTGTGCACCATCGGACATTAACACTGCAACCTGGTATTACTAATCCATTATTGTACCATTGATAAATGGCAGGTTCTATTATACACGTGTTTTAACACGAGTGTAAATTAAAAAATTTCTTGATCATAAGAAATAAAAGTTCGGGGTTATTTGATAACCATTTCGTTTTTAGTTTTTATTTTTTTGAAAACTGAAAATTTTTTTGGTAACTTCTTTTAGTTTTGAAAACTAAAAACCAAAATGTGAACATCCAAGGCCAATTCTTGAAAACTCAAGAAAGTAATTTTCAGTTTTTTGGCAAAAAAAAATTGAAAGTAATTATCAAACAAGATTTCAATTTTCAGATTAAAAAATAAAAAATAAAAAATAAAAACAAAAAGTGAAAAGTAAAAACCAATTGGTATTAAACGGCCAGTTCATATGACATGGTTTTAAATTGAGGGGTAGCTGATTACCTGCAGAACAGACCAGAGAGGTGAAGATCGAGAGTCTACATGTTCCAATTTTACTTTACAGGTTTATTAGTTTAAGCAAGGTTAATAACTGATTATTATGTTCACATGTAGGCGGTGGTTTCTAGCCTTGGGAAAAACAATGTGATGGTTGTACTGGACAATCACTTAAGCAAGCCTGGGTGGTGTTGCAGCAACACTGACGGCAATGGTTTCTTCGGCGACGAGTATTTCAACCCTGACAATTGGATCGTTGGCCTAACTCGAATGGCAGCGTTGTTCCATGGTGTGCGCAATGTGGTGGGCATGAGCTTGAGGAATGAGCTGCGAGGCCCCAAACAGAATGTTAACGATTGGTACACGTAAGTGCGTCATTTCATTTCAAGCGAACTCACGTATTATAACATAAGTGAATTGGTTATCCCAAGTGGCGATATCTAAGTACATCACAATGATTTCTTTGTGATATGCATATACCACTGATAAAAACGAATTAATGGTAATTAACTATACTATTATGAACTATGCATGGTATAGGTACATGCAAAGAGGAGCTGAGGCAGTCCACAAGGCAAACCCAGTTGTGCTTGTCATTCTCTCTGGCCTGAAGTTTGACACAGACTTGTCTTTCCTCGCCAATCGACCAGTGAAGCTCACATTTTCTGGGAAAACGGTATATGAGGTTCACTGGTATGGATTTACAGACGGGCAGGAGTGGAAGAGCGGCAACTCCAATCAAGTGTGCGGTCATGTGTACAATAACGTGAAGGGAAGGTCAGGTTTTTTGCTTGACAGAGGATTTCCGTTGTTTGTGAGCGAGTTTGGTGTGGACCAGAGGGGCACCAATGTAATTGACAACAGGTACTTAAACTGCTTCATGGCTGCTGCTGTTGAACTTGATGTGGATTTTGCGCAGTGGAGCCTGGTTGGGAGTTATTATCTCAGGCAAGGGGTGAAGGGTATGAAAGAGTATTATGGAATCTTGAACTCGGATTGGAGTGGTATTAGGAATTCAAGCCTAACTCAAAAAATATCTGTCCTCCAAACTTCTATCAAAGGTATAGTGTGTTCGATTTCTTGGTTCGATTTTTCTAAGGTCAGTCTCCCAGACATGCATGCTAGTGATTTTTTACTCAAAAATTCCTGCACGTTCATGGGAGACTGATACAGCCAATATGTTATTTTAAACTAATATAAATTGTTGGGATGGAAATTTAAACTCGGGTTGATAGGGGAGACCACATCCGCTCTAGCTAATGTGTGCCACGCCCACGTCCGCTCAAATTTACATACTTAAGATTAATGTACTTGTGGTGTTTGCAGGGGCAGGTTTACATACACCCAGGTTGCATAAAATCATATTCCATCCAGCCACAGGCCTCTGCCTCCTAAAGGTTGGAACCCGTGGCCCTTTGAAGTTAGGTCCATGCTCTCAGACTCAAGGCTGGACCTATTCATCCACAAAGGTCCTATTGCTGAATGAAAAAGAATTCTGCATACAAGCTGATCAACTGAATAAGCCGGCAGTATTGGGAATACCGTGCACCACCCCAAATTCGCGGTGGGAGACCATTTCGGATTCCCAAATGCACCTTCAATCTAAGACCACGGATGGTACTGAAGTTTGCCTGGATGTAGACTCAGACAAAACCATTGTCACAAATGCCTGCAAATGCTTAAGCGGAGACAGTTCGTGCGACCCCGCAAGCCAGTGGTTCAAAGTCGTGGACAGCTTGATAAATTCGACGCCATCGAAGGACGGTTTGGTGAGCGTAAGAAATAAAAAATTAGGCAACTAATGACCGAAGCTACCAAAGGAGGGTCTTGTACTTTATGTCTAAAGACGCAAATATGTGCTTGTACAATAAAAATGTGGTCACGGCAGATTGAGATGGAAAGTAATTCAGGTTCGCTTTGCATATCAATGATCTTTTTTTTTTTTTTTTTTTGTTAAAAGCCTATATACCGAAGTGGTTGCCTAAAGGAGTAGAAAAAAATTCGAACTGTAATTCATGTCTCTTAAGACGAGCAAACAAGAATGAAATCCTAATTATTATGTTTTATTCTGTCTTCACATTTGCCAAATAATCATGCTCTGATACCATGTAAGAAGTAGTAGAATCAGAATTGCATATAACCAATATAATTAATGGTCAAGACTTCATATAAACTAGAGACTTGCACACGAATCAGAAAATCATATTTGAGTATTTACTTTCCAATATTAGGCTTGGAGGCGATAGATGACCGATTGGTGCACTACTGATTGTATAGTGTTATCGTTATCACCACGTCTTTTGTTTGGCCACACTCAAATAGAGTGGGTCCAATGCAGATGAATCCCGCTCTTTGTGAGTGTGGCTGGAAAGACGTGGTCCACTGCCAGATCCATTAACTGCCAATATGTCACATTATTCTAATTTCTAGCTGCTAGGATAACAAAGAAAGCTTGTACTGCCTGTGGTTTTACCATATCAAGTTTATTCCATGGACCAGTTGCCCAAGAAGAACATAGAACAGCAGCCTAGGACTGCCATAAATAGTTAAAAAATAACTGCTCGACAATTCCTCACACTCACACAGTTGTAAGAAACCTAGGCTTGAGAGTCACAAGCAACCCATTCTGCATGTATAGTGTGGTCGTCAACTTTGGAACAACATTATGTTCTTCAACAACTTTAACCTCATACCTCAACAGAATGGCAGCAGCCACCATTTTCATCTGCATGTAGGCAAACTTCTTCCCCAAGCACAACCTCGGACCAGCGTTAAACACCGGATACTTGAACTGATTCTCGCTCACAAACGCCCCGTCTTTAATCCATCTTTCAGGCTTAAACTCCAAGCAATCTCGTCCCCATATGGACTCGATTCGCGCCATGGAGAAAATCGAGTACAGAACCCGGCCTCCCTTTTTCACCATGATGCCGTCAGGGAATACATCGTCTTCAACAACCTCTTTGATGTCAATTGGCACTGCTGGGTAAAGCCTCAGTGATTCTGACAATGCTGCTTGTAGATACACCATTTTCTTTAGTTCTTCCACTGTAAAAATTGGATTTTTCTGACCGTATTCGCGTCCGCCTAAAATGTCGTTGACTTCTTTGAGGATTTTGTTTTCCACTTTTGGGTTTTTTTGCACCAACCAAAAGAACCATGCTAAGGCCACAGAGCTTGTGTCCCTCCCAGCTAAAATAAAACTTATGCAGAAATCTATTAGGAACTTATCCGAAAAGCGCTTCTGTTTTCCTTGTCCTTGTGGGTTTTGATCAGTGTACTCCATAAGCCTAGACAGGAGATCAGACCGATCTTTTAAACCGCTGAGCTTAATTAATTCGTTCCTTCGTTCTGCCACTACCTTCCCGGCAAAGTCATGCACAATTCCAATTGATTCTTTGAGCCTTCTCTCGTACCCCATTTCGAAGAACTTCATCACCTTCCACACAAAAGGTGGAACCATGAACCTGAAGAGAGTCAGTTCAGTGGCTTCTTCGAAAGCTTTCGCGAAAGGAATTTCAGGCAAGTCAAAAGCCAAGCAACCTGGATCAATACCAAGAGCCGTGGTGCAAATGTTGTCGAAAGTAAACCGAAGAAGCACTTCTTGGAGATCAACAACACCATTTTTAGAACTCACCACATTCTCCATCAACTTCAATAGCTTGTCGTGCACCAAAACTTGCATGGAAAGAAACGAGTGGTCCGAAAACCGGCTCGAATGCATCTCCGAAGTTGCAATTCTTCTCTGTTCCTTCCACATTTCGCTGTCCGCATTAAAAATCCCATCCCCGAGCAAATCACGAAACCTCTCCCTGTAGTACTGGCCTTTTGGGAAGTTGATAAATCTTGTTTTGAGCATGTACTCGATTTTCGAAGGATCAATGGTCACAATCCCGTGGGCCCCGCCGAACCACATTCCCCTGAAGCGAAAGGTTCCTCCGGCCCTGATCAGAGCTGGGGTTGCCCAATCGTAGATGTTGGATATGTTGAGAAAAAGTGAGGGTGTGATCCCCACTACTGGCCATAGCATTGGACCCTTGTTGGTAAAATTTTCTAGCAAGCAAGTGAATATGAAAAGACCAAACAGGGCAAGAGCTGCATCCCAGAAACCTACCAAGTTTATAATTTCGGAGAGAAAAAACATGTTTGTCAATTATTCTTTTGTGAGCTTAGTACTTGAGAAATGAAGTTTTTAAGGTTGCTAGTTTCATATGAAATGTGCCACCTGCTTTTTTGACCCAAGTAGAGGATAAATTTTTCATTGGGCTCAAAATAGGGATGGTACACCACGTGTCATTGAATAAGCGGAGGGAAATTTTATTTTTCAAGTTGTTAATTTTTTAACATAAGTATCTCATCACTTGCTTTACAAAAAAATATCATCACTTGTATAGTGACACGTGATGTTCTACTCTATGTTCGGGCACAGTGAAATATCCCTCCACATGGAGGGATTAAATTAGAGATTCTTTGGCCGCATGAGGAATTTTTCTAAATGTCATGTAGTCAAGGGGGTATTCCACGTGTCATAAAATAAGTGAAGAGATGAGAAAAAATATATCATTTTTCACTTGTATTATGACATATATGTAGAGAACCGCTTGAATACTCGGCACTTGGAAAAATCTCTCCGGGCATATACTATGTATTGAGAGATTTTTCAGTGTAATTCTTGTTGAGAATAGATCCTCATTTGATGGGAGGAGCGTCCTTAATTACGCTTTCATTATGGTCGTACAAAACAACAATGACTTAAAATACGTTCGTATCACCTCAAGGGTTTATAGGTCGGCTCCATAATGGCAGTTAATTCTATAGTGTATCCCCAATTTTCTTTAACTCTCTCCACATACATTATGACAGGTAATGTATTGGCTTGTGTTTTGCGTATATGAAAAAATCTCTCATACTTTACTGTGCTTATTTCGTTTTGAATAAAGCATGTTCTCCGAGGAAAGAGAATCAAATTAGCGAGAGAATAAAGTGGGAAGGAGTTGAAGTAATAAAGGAGATCAATAAGTTGGGTGGCAATTAAGTAGATGTGGTTAGCATGTTAATCCGTCGAACTAGATGTGTTTAAAATGTTAACGTAAATATCAAAAGCTATGCTTGACCAACTTTAATTATAAACTTCTCAACTGTAATTTTTTGCTTAAGTAAACATTTTTGGAAATCCCTTAAATAAAAGCGATACAGGAGAAAAGGAAAGACAACTACTCGTTTATCAAGCAATGGTAGTAGTTGGGCATTAACCTTAAACAACGCAACAGAAAACGAAGAGTAATGCTAGGGAGTCAAAATTTATAAACTAAATTTTGTAAACCAAATGATGTGGACGTTGATTATTGAACTATTACTTAAGTATTGATTAATATGTTTATTTCTTATTGGTGAAACATCATTTGGTTTAAAAATTTGGTCTCCCTAACATTACTCGGAAAAAAACACAACTACTCATTTATCATTTCGAATAGCTAAATAAAAATCCTATAAAGGCAATTAGAATCAAATTCAATTGACGATGGATGAAGAACCTCATTATATGCTACATTATCATTTTAAATAATCAAAGTTTAATTGTCTAATAAATTATGATAGTTGTTATTCGCTCTCTAAAAATGTTATATACACTCTAAATATATAACTCACAAATAAAAGTTTGTATAGCTAAAAAGAGTGTACGATGACAATCTTTTTTTAAACCAAATTGTAAACCAAACGATGTGTTACCGATAAAAAACAAGCACGTTAATCGATATTTAATTAATAATTAATTATCTACAACCACATCATTTGATCTTTGCAAATTTAGTTTAAAATATTTCATCTCCCTATCATTCCACTATTTTTAATTATTAATAACATAACCCCAAATTTTTTATCTAATTCTACCGGGGATATCCTTCTACCAGACTGCCATTTAACAATTCGCATCTCCAAATTAATTTGTATTTTGCCGAAGAGATAGGATGCATCGTTTTGGGGGGTAATCTAAAGTTGTAATGACCTAGGGATAATCTCATACTCTCCTTATAAAAAAGGGTATCTCAGACTCTCACTTAAGTTTCTGAAGGCATATTAAAATATAATTTCTCTGCAAGAAGGGTATTCTGTATGAAAATGTATGTTACTGATCCAAATGTGTTGAGGTTGCACTTAAGAACAAAATTTAACAAGAAATTATATTACTATAACGTTTAGTCGTAGACGTGGATACAGATCATTATATACTTTGTTGTACTCAACTTTAAATTGACGCTCCATATGTTTGTTGATTAAAAGAAAAAAAAGGACGACATCTTTGTAAGATGACACAAATGAGCCCCATCAAAGAGTTTTATTTCAAAGACTGGGAACAAAATCTCTTCATTAGATTTGTGTGATGGGTAAAACGGCCTCCAGCATTGGATATCAGGATTCCACGAGTTTCGGTCCCCAGTTCAACCTGAAAATCAATACTAATCTGCCATAATACATGATCTAAGCTCCAAGGTAATGAAAATCAAATTAAGTGCATTCAATCGCATATTGGTCGAAGTCAAGAAATATTCTCCAACTTTGCCTCTATAAAATGGCAACTTCTATTCCGTTTAAAAGGTTAACTATCATTACTACTTAAATACTATATTAACGCTAAATTCGTCCTCGTGGCGCCTTCAACATACTTTGTTAACTTAAGCATCAGAGGCTCTTAGGCTGCTACCACACCGTTTTCTTTCGATGCTTATTCTATCTTCCTTGCATGTTGCTTCGTTTGCCCACCCTTGATCGGAGCGCACTCGCGAAGGTCTCCACACACTTTACGTTGACTCAAGGTCCACTAAATTTCGTACATCAGCAGAGTGTGTGAGATGCTAAAAAAGTGTATGTATATCATTTCTCATTATCAAACTTCACTTTTATATGCATCTTTCAAGATACGCATAAACAAAAAAAAACCCAGCAACCAACCAAATATTATAAAGTTGTGGTAAAAACTGCTTCGAAAAAAATATTGTCCCAAAAAATTGAGACAAAAGGAACGAGAAGAATAGTGTCAAACTGAGCAGCTAGCGAAAGCCACCCATGCTATGCAAACTCATAGCCAAAGCTAAAGTCAAGGCCACTCCACTGGTGATTGGGCTATATTTAAAGTTTGAGTCGAGCCGGATAAGCAAAGAAAGATAACACGAGCGGGCATGTACTTGGTTCTTTCTCTTCAAATATAGAGTTTGTTAGTTTAGTGGTTGCAGAAATATTAGTTTTCATTGAGGCGGTTCGTATTGTTTGGATTCGAGATTGAAAGCTTATTTGGATTGAAACTGATTCTACATTGGTTATTCATTATCTTTATAGTTCTCCTAAATCAGTTCCTTGGTTTCTCTTGGTTGATTAGAACAATTGTTTATGGTGAGTATTTTTTGTACAAACATTTATCGGGAGGGTAATCAAGTTGCTGATGCCTTGGCTTCTCTTAATTAGCATGGTTGGTAGTGCTTATTATTGGTGGTCCACTGTTCCAAATTCTGCCGTTGCCTCCCATGCTCGTAACCTTGAGTTTTGTTATGTTTTTCGTTTTTGTTGGTGTTTTCTTTGTTTTTCTCTTCTCAAGTTTTGGTTCCATCCCCCGCTTCTGTTCTTTTATTTTCACTTTTCTTTATTTAATAAATTTCGAAGATAGGGGGCGGAGGGGCCATTCTATCAAGGAGATCCCTTTCTAATCGCTCTGAGAGGGAAGAAATTTGCCTACTTGTAGTTGATGGCTAATCCTAGGGTCTTGGTTCTTTCTTTCCGCCTTGTGCGGGTTTAGAGAGTAAGATTTCTATTATTATAATCCGACGACCAAGCCTTCTGTGTAGCTCACCTAATGCATTATCATCCTTTAAGAAAAATATATATAAATTAAGCATATTGCTGATTTTATGTACTGGTTTGGTATTGAGGTGTTTTTATAAAAAGTGGGTATCAAAAAAAGCTGAGCTCAAAAAGGTGATTGGTAAACACTCAAAAACAGCTTATTTTCACAGTTTTGGGTTAAAAAAGCTGAAAACGCGAAGTAGCAAAAATGAGCTTATTCTCATAGCACAACAGAAGCAGTTTTTTTTTTCTTTTTCAAAGCACAGTAATACCAAACCAGCCCTACATGTCCACATTTTAAAACTAAAACTTTCACTCAAGGAATACCATAAGAAATTTAATCAAAGGAGAAATTAGGTTCTCATTATTCTTTTTTCTTTTCTATTGATCAAAACCTTATTTCTTTGTAATTTATTAGGCCTAATTTGATAAATGGTCCATGTGGTAATACGATAGTTAGAAGGTAGCCCTCGTGATAAAAAAATTCGGATTTAAGCCCTCGTGTTGAAGTCCGTTAGAAATTAAACCCAAAAACAATATTTCCGTTAATTCTCTGTTATCGTAAGAACCAGCCCATCCTGCAACTGGTATAACTTTCCTTCCGTTCTTCCATGCCTTCTTTTACATGACGTAGAGGTAGTCAATTTATTGTAGACTGATTGAACAGTTTCTGCTATTTCACTTTTCATGCCATCACTTAACCCATCAGATATGGGGCTCATTACTTGGTCCCCAACCTCCTGATAAATGTCATCGGAAAGATGTCTGGGTTTCATATTCTCAGCCCCTTCACGATTAAGCGTGGCCGATTGCTTCACAAAAGAAGTAACAACCAAGCTATCTGGGTTGCCTCCATGTCTTGCACTTGGGATGCTAACGGCTGGAGGGAAACACATGATGAAAAGAATTCATCGGAAAGATGTCTGGGTTTCATACTCTCATATAGGATTGTTGGATTCGAGCTTGTTCTTAGTTAGATTGAGCTAGTAAGTTTTTGGAACAACATTGATGAAAAATTTGTCGAAGAGGTTGCATTATCTAACCCATCTATTTAAAAAAAAAAAACAAAGAAAAAAAAAAAAAAAGAAGCAGCAAAAGAGAAGCTTACCGGAGAAACTAACCAAAATTTCGATTGTGGGTTTAAATCCTAACGGACTTCATCACAAAGGTTTAAATCCAAATTTTTTTACCACAAGGGCTATTTTCCGAATACCCTATCACCACGAGGACAATTTATCCAATTATGCCTTTTTTATCAAGATCTTTAGGTTTTAATAAATGTCATTATTTCAATATACAACATAATTACATTACATTTGTAAAATATTCATTTAGTGTGAGAAAAATTATTTATAATGTATTAATTTGCAACATAATTACATTAATTTGCAACCCTTTTTTTTCAAATTTGTACTATTTTCTTTCTAGTTTTAATTTGCACCCATGTATTAATTTATTTTTGTGCCCATATTTTTTAAAATTTCATTTGTACTCATAACTTTTTAATCTTTTATTTATACCCTAATTTATTTATAATGTACTCATTCTTCTTTATTAATGTACCACTTTGTTATGTGTAAAATGTACTAATTTTTTAACACTATGGATACATTCTTTTGTCATTTATTATTTCATATTGTTACATAGCTTTAATCCATTTAATCAATCAAAATGTTTGATTTATTTTTTATTGTAGCCGTTTTTAGTAGTATTATTTGAGGGATTTTAAATTTGTAAGATTATAAATCTCATAAGATATTAAACAATTAATGTCAAGACTATAGAAATATAAACATTAATAGTAATATAATGAGATGTACAAAGTCAAGAAACTTTGATCAAACTTCGAATACCATTAAGATTTTAATAAAAAAAAATATTAGAGACTAAAGACCGTATTTAAAGTATCCCTTTATCAAAACTTGTATCTGAAGATCAATTTTATGGGTGGGTGATGTGTATAATGTTTTCTAATTTGTGTGGGTTACGCGCCCAACTTGCTTGACCTTTGGCTCTTCTGAGTATCGAAATACTGTGGCCCCTATTAGAGATCTTGAACAATAGTAATATTCCCCTTTTACCTTGGATTTCTTGAGGCTTTTCCCTGTTTCTTTCATATTTTTGTCTTTTCCAGCTGATAAAAACAAAAGATTTATATTTATCCTTTCCGAGCATATTAGGCGAGATTTTTTTTTTCAAGTAAAGCGGTATGCTATGTGTCTTAATACAAAGGAACAATTCGATAGTAAGCATGTGTTGGTGAGTCAATTGATTTGGAGTCTTATGAATGAAATCCAAGCTACTCAACAAAATGATATATTTTCTCTTATTCTTCCATTTATTATATGACACGTGAAGTACCTGATTAAGTACCGGACACTTTAAAAAAAAAATTCTCGCATATTAGGCTATTTTATGTTCGTATCTTGTCATATATATCGACACTTACTCCCTTTTGTTTCCTACTTCCTACCATATGTCAAGCAATCCCCTGGTCCCTCATGACCATGGCCAAAGTTTTGGAATCTTATCTATATAAAAGAAAAGAAAAGCAATGTTAGGACGCATCCCAAACGCATATAGGTATATTCGTTTTCTTTTCCTTCCAATGTTCTATTATTCAGTTGGCCGCTAGCTTAAATTTATATGCTTTTCTCGATTGGTGAAAGATTTCAATAGCTTATTATACTTTGAGTACAAAAGGCACCAAACAATTTGAGTGAAGCATCAAATTATTGGTGGGATGAAGAAGGCAATGAACTTTCTAATTGATTTTTCTTGGTTCCGTACGTTATACTGTCTCCTTGGTTCCTCACTTTCGCTTCTGGGAAAAGTAAAAAAAAGCCAGTGATACTAGCTGGAGTATTAAGACTGAATTAACAAAATTATTATATGATAGTACCTCGTATTATATTTATACAGACTGGAAAATTCTAGACCTATAATATTATGAAATTGTTACACCAGTTTGATAGAATTGCAAGACCCTCTTGGTTTTGCATGCTAGTCTAGATGATTTAAAGCAGAAGGAAAACTTACTTGCAACTTAAATGATAAATTGACAAAGCTCAAACTTATTACGGACTCTCGAGTGTTTTAATTTTCTTACATAACTTTGCATAATTCGTTTTGATAATATTACCATATTGGCGTCCTAGTTGCAAAGTAACTTATTCTCCTAAAAGTACCAATCATGTACGAGTACGTATGATTCTATATGAATACTGAACGTCTAAACACAAAGAAAGTCATGAATATAATAATTCTAATACTCATTTAAGTAAACTTATTTGATGTATGCATGAAATTAATTAGTAATAAAGATAATCAAGTTATAATAAACAAACACTATATAACATGCATGAATCATGTCTCAGGGCAAACTATGCATGAATAACAAATATTCCTAGAGTAAGAATATCAAGATAGCTAGGTAACCCTTCGTGAAGAAGGATTTCGAATGCAACCAGATACATGAATAGACCCTTGTCTCTAAAGAGTAAAAATATCAAATATTATAATCTCTACTCTCTCTCCTGGCACTTTTTGGAGCAAACCCTAATGGAAGCAAGGTAGCTGCTACCACATATTGTTTTTGCACTTCTTTTTCTCTCCATTTTAATTGCATGCATCAACTATATAAACCCTAGCTAGCTAGCTGGAACTGAAACCAACAAACATCGAAGCCATTTCTCTCTTCTCTCCCATCCCCTCACAGCCAAGCTAACAGCCTCAACCTTTCGAAAATGGCCCTTGTTCCTCAGAATTTCCCTAAGGCCCCTGCACCTGCTCAGAATTATAATAACCCCCCTCTACCGGCTGCTCAGAATTATAACAACCCCCCTGCTGCACCTGCTGCTCGGAATTATGATCAGGCCCCTGTACCAGCTGCTCAGAATTATACCCAGGCCCCTGTACCAGGTGCTCAGAATTATACCCAGACCCCCATCCCAGCTGCTCAGAATTACAATCCGGTTCTTGTACCGGCTGCTCAGAATTATACTGCACCGGATGCCCCAGGTGCTCAGAATTACAATGCGCCCCGTGCACCAGCTGGTCAGTATTACAATAATCCCACCACCGGAGGACGCAGAGGCGGAGACCACTACAACCGCCCTCTGCTCAAAACTGGGCGTCGCCAATCTTCAATAACTTCTGATGACAGTATGCTGACCAACCAAATTCTGGCTAGTGACAAGTCTCATGCCCGTCCCTATGATGTCACTCTTCTTTCTTTGAAACACATTCTTCAAACCGTCGACGTCATCCTGTCCCACGTTACCCAACCTGACATCCACGGCATTTTCACTGTAAGTTTGGTTCTAACGAGATAAAGACGATAAAATCACAATCGCATAAAAAATCACTACGTTGAAATTTTATAAATGATTTAGTTTATTTATGATACTTTGTTGCTCATAATGTGACATTGTTTGTGTATAATTAGGGAGCACCAGTGCCAGGTGCACATGACGATGCTTTGGAGCATGATAAGGCTCTTTATGCTACCATGAGTGGCGTCCATGACAACTACGATGTTCCAACCAGCCTGTTTAATGAAATTTCCTGCGAGGTTTATGACATACATACTATAGTTTATAACTAGTTGTGGCGTTCATGTGATAGATACATAAATGTGAACGTGTATCACACGTTCAAACAATAATTAATTTGATTAATGGTCTAGATTCACAGTCGGTAACATAAAAAAAATCCTTTCTTACTATAGATAATTAGCACTATTGCAAAACAATCAGCATTATGATTAATTTGTCCCTTTAATTAAATTTACAAAATAAGTGCCCTATTAATTGTCTTGGCACTCTATATATGTGTGTGACAGATGTTCTGCAAGTGGCAGTCCGGGGAAGATGCCAACAAGATAACCATGGACATATTAGACATTGTGCAACACTATGACTGGGATGAGAAGGTTGTTCTTGCTTTGGGAGCTTTTGCTGTGAAAGATGGTGAATATTGGCTTGTGGCTCAACTTTACACCACCAACCCTCTTGCAAAAGCGGTTGGGCAGCTTAAGCAAGTGCAAGAGATACTGGAACGTGCCGGAACTAGCTTGAAGACCAAGTTTGACGCCTACAACAATCTGGTTAGGGCCGTGCTCAACGTGACCAAGTGCATTGTTCAGCTACATGACCTCCACCGCGATCCCCACTTGACAACTGAAGCAAAGTCAGCGGCTAACACTGCTCTTATCCCCACAGCTGTTTACTGGACGGTTCGGAGTATTGTAGTTGCTGGATCACAACTTTTGGGGATCACTGGCATGGGTCCTGAGTAAGTACTCGTTCTTCTGGATGCATGTGTGTGGTTTATATTCAGTCTGACAACATTAATTAACATTTTTTGACAAGCAAGAAAACGCTATGTTAAAGTTATTATGTTTTCCGTTTATTTGGCTTTTATTAGGTATGTGACAGAGACATGGGAACTATCATCCTTGGCCCATAAGCTCGAAAACATACACAGCCACCTCAAGGACAATCTCGACAGATTACAAGATATCATCCGTGAGTAACGAGTAGAGCTAGCTTATAATTAATTACCCTATATGTCTATGCAAATGCCTATCTAGAGACTAATGGTCTGATGGGATGCAGAGAGGAAGAAGGATGATGAAGCCTTAGCTGCAATTGCTTACATCTTGGAAACACCACACATTGATAACACCAAGCCTTTGAGGGTCTTGTTTTACAAGGACGATCTGCCTGCACTCTATGATTGCTACACCAAGAAGAGGGTTCGCTCTGAAATCTCACTTCTCTTCTATCCCCACAATATATATAATCAAATAGAATTGATCAACCAAGATCATTTTCAATATCATCAGGTCAACTAACCTTGATTGAAAAAATTAATAAGGAAATAGAAGTGCTGAATGATTTCATCAAGTACTTAATTATTTTTAATCAAGTGAATTCTAACAAGCTCTAATAGATGATCTTTAATTAAGCCTTGCATTTAACTTGCATTAAACACATACTTGGAAGGAAAATTAATGTTAGAGTTATGATTTCAATGTTTAATTAACCAATTTAACGCCCTCATACCCAATGGATATATCAAACAGGTTGACATTGATGTGCTGAAGAGGAAGGTTGTGATACTGTTCCTTTCGGACCTAGACGTTGTCCACGAAAACGAGTACATGATTGTGCAACAAATGTACATGGAAAAACGGCATAACCCAACTAGGCCAGAGAGCCAGTACGAGGTTGTGTGGGTTCCTATTGTGGACATGTGGACCGACGCCAAGTACCAGCAGTTTGAGGAAGTTAGAAGGAACATGGAATGGTTCACAGTGTTCCACCCTTCGGTTGTCTCTCCGACTGTCATCAGGTACATCAGGAAGCAGGATAAATGGAACTACGTCAAGAAGCCTCTGCTTGTGGTGATGGACCCTCAAGGAAAAATAGTGCACACCAATGCGGTTCACATGATGTGTGTTTTTGGAAGCGCTGCCTTCCCTTTCACTAGCAACAGAGAGAAGTTGCTCTGGGACGAGGAGACATGGAGGATGGAGCTTTTGGCAGACTCCCTCGATCAAAACCTAATTACCTGGGTACATCCATATATATTCACTTTATGATATTTAGCATGCTATGTTGTCAGACTGTTAATTAGTGTCCGGAATATTACAGTTTGATAGCATAACATGTCACTTAATGTAACAAATACTAATTCTTGAAATGACCGATTTCAGATCACAGAAGGGAAATACATTTGCTTGTATGGTGGGGAAGACATAGATTGGATCAGAAACTTCACAAAGTCAGCAAAAAAAATGGCTCAAGAAGCTGGGATCCAGTTGGAATTGCTTTATGTGGGGAGGAGCAAGCCTAAGGAGAAAGTGGTCCGGAACATCATGAACGTCATCCAAGCTGAGAAGCTAAGCCACACTCTTGAGTGGAACCTCATCTGGTTCTTCTGGTTGCGTCTCGAGAGCATGTGGCAGTCCAAGGGACAACAGATTCAGTCCGAGGCTTTTCGGTCAGGTCAATTTAGGACCGACAACATAAAGAATGATGCAGTGATGCAGGGGATCATATCGATGCTGAGCTTTGGTTCAAGTGACCGCGGGTGGGCTGTGATTGGCGCCGGTTCATCAGATATGTCTAAGGCTAATGGGGAGCACATGCATAGAAGTTTGAGGGAGTTTAACTTGTGGAATAGAAGGGTGAGTGAGATAGGGTTTGTGCCCGCACTGAATGAGTACCTGGCTGGGGTTTATAAAGAAGCTCCACATCACTGCACCAGTCTCATATTGCCTGCCACCGGACTCATGCCAGAGACTGTGGCCTGCGCTGAATGCGGCCGCCTCATGGAGCGGTTCACCATGTTCCGCTGCTGCACTGATTGATGAGCTTATGTTGCACCAGACCACAAGTGTGATTTTTATGATACGTTGAGTTTCCCTTGCTGATTACAGGCTTCTGCTGCTTTTCACTACTCGAAGTTTGCTATATTATGTATGACAATAAATGTGACATCTAAATTATGCTGGTGCATTAGGTGCCGCCTACAGTGTGTTTTCATATTATGATCCAATATTATCGCTATCAATAAATTTCAATTATTTTTAATATGGGTTCATTTTAGTACGTTATTAGAGTACTAGCTATTCGCATATCAAACTCTTTCACCAAATGATGCGGTAGTATTTGATTGGTTAAACTTGGATCCACTTTGAATATTATTAGTTATTAACAGATAAGATAATTACACACACTCTAACACATTATTTGGCAAACAAAATAGTAAATAAATTTTGTGAATTTAACATTATTCATGTTACCGTTGTCATTTTCGTCTCCTAATTTGTTAACATTGCCTCTGATGGCATGCGTGGCTGCATGTTAAGATTAATATATACAGAGATGATGAAATATAGTTAATGAACTAAAGTAGTTCGTTTATTAAAGGGTAAATCACATAATACCTTCTCAGGTTTGAAGTCTATTACAACCCTATACAACATCTTTAAAACATTTCACTTTCATACATCTCATTACCATTTTATTTCAAAATAATACCTCTGTTAGATTTTCCATCCATTGGTTTGTTAAATACTGACGTGGCATTAGTGGATCCTGTTACACGTCAGCCCACTCCCTCCAAAACTTGCACACGTGGAATTTTATAGTCCACGTCGAACCATGTGGACTGACAACATGGCAAATTTAAAATTAAAATGTTTCTTGAATCTCTAACCCACTATTCCCATCCCAGTAACCAACACAACCCCACTATCATCGAGCACACCACCATTCCCAAACCCAAAATCGAGAAGGATGAAGTTCTAGTAACCCTAGCCCCGACAGTGAAACCTTACTTCCGTTGCAAAACCTTATTTTCATCACTCTCTACCCGTCGATTTCCTATCGGCGTCGTACCCACTACCCATAATAGCCCTTAACTTGTGACTTGCAACCCACAATCCACAACCCAGAACCAGCTCCCAAATGCAACGATAAGCAAGTGCTTCAAAGTGAAGGATTCAAAGTCGAAGGCTGAAAATGACTTGGGAAAGGAGGGATGATCCGTTAGATCCATTCCCAACATACGGTTAGTGCTTTTTGGTTTCTTTATTTTGTGTTGTTCAATAATGCTTGGACTGTTCGAAAATGGTTGAAGTATTCAAAAATGTTGGGGATCTGAAATTGTGTGTACTTTGTAATTTTGGATCTATATTTCCTAATTTTAAATTGCTTTGTTCGAAAATGGTGGGGAACTAAAAATTGTTTGGTGTTGTCGGTTAATGGAGGACTTTTGTCCTTGTTTAATCATGTTGGAAAAAAGCTTGTGGGTTATGTATGTTTGGCAGTGCTTTGTTTATACCTTTATTTGGGCCTTGTGTGTATGATGCTTTATTTATGCTTTTATCTATGCCTTTAGTTGTGCCTTTATTTGGGACGCCACATTGTCATTTATGGTGTGTCTTTATCTGTGAATTGTTTTGTGGTCCTGGGTCTTGAATTTTAGGTTTCATCACTTTCAAATAGGAATTTTTATGCAGAAATTGGGGTTTCATTAGTTTATAATAGGGTTTTTTATGTTGCAATTTCAGGGAACAATGAACTATTCACAATCAAAATGTATCACGGTTGACAACCCAGTGAAGACTTCTATGTTGGAAGGAAGGTGGATTTCTTTGACTAATGTGACAAAGATTTCATGTCATTGCTCGAGGTTGACAATATGGTTGAGGAATTGGGATATGGGAATGTCTTCATGAGTTACCAGTATAGGATCCCAATGATGGAAATTTGAAATAGGTTGAAGCCTTTAATGATAGATTCAGATGTTATCAACATGTGCAAATTTGTGCCAAACCACACTCTAATTGATGTGTATATTGAGAAGATAACACCCGAAAAATGTGTCTCTCAAGAGATGAAGTTTATGAAGTCATTTGAACCAGTTGCTCAGAGTAGGGTGATTACTGAAGAACTTGATGGTGGTAAGGATGACCAGTGCAATTTGATAGAGGAAATGCCAATGCAAGTGAATAGAGGAAAGGCCAAGCTAGCCATAGAATATCCAATCAGTGGCCTTAGTGGTGAATGTAGTGTGCCTTCCCAATGTGTAACTCAAGCTGTTGAAGAAGTGCCTGATGAAATGGGTGATAGAGTAGTTGGTGATGGAGTAATGGGTGAATGAGTGCCTGATGAAAGGGTAGCTGATGAAGGAGTGGCTGATGAAGGGGTGAAGGATGAAGGAGTGGCCGATGAAGGGGTGAAGGATGAAGGAGTGGCCGATGAATGGGTTAAGGATGAAGGAGTGGCTGAAGTGGGTGATGAAGAATTGGAAGAATAATATGATGAATGACAGTGACTCCATAGAAGAAGAATTTCCTACTGATGAAGATCATTTACAGTTTATGAAGTTTGTAGATGATCATGTGGATGCACAGGATGATGCAGTGTTGGCTAGCATTAGGGAACAAAATAAACCACAATGTGGGAGGGATCTCGGCAACAAAGGGAAAAATTTGAAGAAGAAATTGATGTAGATCTTGTTGGTGAGCCGGATTACAATTCGGATGGCCTTCACAGTGTGCATGAAGATAAAGACGGTGGTCTAAGCAACATTGAGCATTATCCTGAGTTTAATGAGAAGACTGACATGAAGAACCCACACTTGTCCTTAGGGTTGATATTTAGGGATGTCGCACAGTTCAAAAAGGCAGTAGTTATGCACTTTATCATAAATGGGTATGGGGATGCCAATTTTCCACGAAATGAGAAGTTCAAGGTTGATGCAGCATGAAAAGAAGGTTGTCTGTGGCTTATCAAGTGCGGGAAGATGTGCAATTCAAACAACATGCAAATAAAGAAGATTTTGGATCACCACATATGTGGTAGATTATGGATGAATATGAATATGAAATAGTCTTAGCTTACTGAGCAATACTTGGAAATGATCTAACTTAATCCAACATGGTCTGTTGAGTCTTTTATGGATACCCTTGAAGCTAAATGGAAATACGGTTGCTCTAAGATGAAAGCTTATAGGGCTATGGTTGTTGTTATGAAGATTATAGAGCGTAAACATCTACACAAGATTGTGAGATTTTGCCGAGGAAATTAAAAAGACAAACCCGGGGAGCACTATGAAGATAAAGTTGGATGAATGAAGGTTTCAAATGATGTATGTGTGTTTGGGTGCATGCAAGGAAGGTTTCAAGCATGGTTGCAGACCCTTGATTGGTTTAGATGGTTGTCATTTGAAGTCTCAGCATGGGGGTCAATTGTTAGTTGTTGTGGGGATAGATCCCAATGATGAAAATTGGGTGATAGCTTATGCAGTTGTTGAGATGGAGAACAAAGATTCCGGGATTTGGTTCTTGGAGATTCTAGCCGAGGATATTGGGATTATAAATCAGCATCGTTGGACATTCATTAATGATAAGCAGAAGGGTTTAATTCTTACATTCTTAGCGGTTCTTCCTGATTTTCACCACAGGTTTTGTGTGCGGCATTTGTACACAAACTATAGAGAACAGTTTAAGGTAAGGCGTTGAAAGATGCTTTATGGGTTGTTGCCAAGACCACTACAATTCTACACTTTAGAAGATCCATGAATGAGCTTAGATTATTGAGTTAAGATGCATATGATTGGCTCATGAAGAGACCTGCCATTCACTGGAGTAGGTCCCATTTTCAAACGTATACCAAGTGTGAAATGTTGCTGAACAACTTGTGTGAAAGTTTCAATGTAGTGATAGTGAAGGCAAGGTCGAAACCAATTGTTACCATGCTTCAGATTATTCATACCATGTTGATGAGAAGGATTCAAATGAGAAGAGACATTATGCCGAGACAACCTAGAGATTTGTGCCTTAAGATTAAGAAGAAGTTGGAGGTTGCAAAAATAGAGAGTGGTCAATGCATTGCTCAATAGTCTGGTGGGATTAAATTCCAAGTAGATGCTGGAGGAGGTGACCAATTTGTTGTTGACTTGACTGAACGTACATGTTCATGTCGGGGATTTAACCTCACTAGTCTTCCATGCAGCCATGCCATTGCTGCCATTAATTACAAGAAGGATAAGCCAGAATACTATGTGGTTGTTTGTTATTCCAAGGTCATGTACTTGGAAATATATGGACACTTGATCCAACCAATGAATGGGATGTCAATGTGGGAGGTCACTGAAAATCCACCTATCTAACCTCCTCTATATACTAAACAACCTGGAAGACCTAAGAAGAAGAGAAACAAAGAGGCTGCAGAAAATGAGAAATAAGCTAATCCTACACAAAATGAGGCCACTAACAGAAGTGGAGATATTCCACAGCCACAACATCTCTCAAGGAAAGGTCAATGGACCGTCAAATGTGGAATATGTAAAAAAAAAGGCCACAATACCAGGACTCATCACATGCATCTTCCTACAAGACAATAGGTGACATATAACCTTGTACAAAGTTATATGATTTCTAAGTTGATTTAAGACTTTATTAATCCTTGTTAGTACCATATTATATTGGACCTCGTTACTTGGGCTTCCAGACATTGAGCCCATGATCTATATAAAAGGGGAGGAGCCCTTAGTTTATAAAAAGGACTCCTCACCCTCACAATCCTCAAGCCTCACATCCCCAAGCAGAGACTTTCATATTCAGAGCAAAGCTCTCTCAAACTCTCTCTTTCTGTGGGGGACTCTCCCTCACACTTGTAATCCATACATACAGTTACAGAGAAATACAATCAACATCAGTGTGGACGTAGCCCAAACATTGGGGTGAACCACGATACATCTTGTGTTCTTTACTTTCTTGCAGATTCACAATCGGATTTACGTTGTTCCAAGACCTCCCGGTTTTGTGCATCAACATTTGGCGCCGTCTGTGGGAATCGACACGAAAAGCTATGTCGACTCTCTTTCATTTTTTCATCTCACCACCGTGAGATCTTACCACACTCCACTGTGAATCTGCAGAAACCAAATAACCAAACACCTGCACAGTCACTACAAGACCCACGTTTCCCGCTCCAGCTCCCGGTCACGGCGGCAGCGATGGAAACACAATCATAGCCTCTCTCTCTCTCTCTTACTCCATGCTTATGTAGTGCGGGTGGTCTCTCATTACAAAATGACTACCAGGAAGAACAGACAATGATGTCAAAAACTACTGGAACACCAAGCTCAAAAAGAAGATTTCCAAGATGGGAACTGACCCTGTCACCCACAAACTCTACTCTCAGGTCCTCTCTGACTACGGAAACATCAGACCCTGTAGAGCTGAACCTCGTAGTAATAAACGCAGAACAGAGATAGAGAGAGTTGAATCTCGTCCAGAGTCCAAACTCTTCTGACCATATCTGAGTCACTGAGTCGACTCAGAATAGGGCAGACGCAGACCCTCTTCGACTACAGAAACATCAGACCATGTAGAGTTGAACCTCGTAGAAATTAACGTAGAACAGAGACAGAGAGAGCTGAACCTCGTCCCGAGTCCAGACTCTTCTGACCATGTTCGAGTCGCTGAGTCGACTCAGAATAGGGCGGACGCAAACCCTGTAGAGCCTTTTGTAGCCGCCGAGGGCAACGATGACGGGTTTCACGGATGGAAGAAGGGGGAGATGAGACGTGGCGGAAGTATAGATGCTCCTAGAGGGAGTCGTTGCGGGCTATGGTGGCCTGATCACCAAGCTTCTTCGACTTTCATGTGTTCGTCGTCGAACCCATCCACGCCTTCTGATTATAACAGCATCAATGACGATGAGAAAGAAACGCAACAGATTAATAAGCAGCAACATATCAATAAGCAGCTAAAGAATGAATCTGAAGAGGGGGAAAACCAATGCGAACTACGAACCACATTTAATGGTAGGAAAATTGATCCCAAAAGAGTCAAGAGATGATGCTTCACTTTCTCCAAAAAGCAACGGGAAAAGCCACGGAGAACTGGCTTGCAAAAAATCCACGAGCATCCGGAGCTCGCTTTCGAGGAGTTCGAGAGCATAGGAAATGGCTTTTCTGAAAAAAGCCAAGAAGATAAGAGTCCCACAGCATCACTACTATTGCAAAACGTTTGATTTTCTAACAGTAACGTGGAGCTTGCTGTTTTCAGTATTCAAAAAATGAAAAGTATCAAAGTGTGCCAGAAGATGCCCATCAACAATGAAACTTTCATCATGAAAAGGCTTTTCTGAAAAAGCCACGGGAACAATAACAAGATAAGATTCTTTCTTTTATTATTTTATTACTTTATTATTATTTTGATAAGATATTTTTGCTTTACATCTGTGTGTATATTTTTTAACAGAAGGCCACATCATTTCTATCACATTTATATTTTAGTGCACATTTAGCTATATATTATTTGCTTTCATGATATGTGTGCATATAATGCGGCACCTCACGATAAATATATGTATATACATACATACATACATACATACATACATACATACATACATATATACATACATACATACATACATACATATATATATATATATATATATGATCTGATAGTGCGGTGATGAAACCTTCATCATGAAGGGACAAAAGGAAAAAGAAAAAGAAAAAGAGTTTTACTTTTCACATCATTATGTTTTTGTTGTAAAGGTGAATGGATGGCTGGCCACTAACCCATTCATTTGCCTTTCACTATGCTGCTTGTGACTTGCTTCTATAAAAGCAAACCTTATGAAACACAACAAAGAGATAGAAAAATGTGAGAGGTTCACGGGAAAGAAAGGAAGGAAAAGAAAGAGAGAAATGAGAGGAAGAGGATAGGAGATAATAGAGAGAGTTATCTTTGTACTCCTATTATTTCAAATTATAATGAAAGCACCACTGCTGCCCCGAGGACGTACTCCAGTCACACTGACTGTAGAGGAACCTCGTAAATTTTGTGTCTTGTTTCATTTATTCCACTGCACCCACAGTCGATTTTACAACACGTTATCAGCACGAGAAGCTCTCGTGTCAGTGAAAAACACTTGGTTTCTCAAGTCTCACCCACCTTTCTCTCACTATGATTTCTGAGCCGAGCTTGGGTGCTTCACGGGACATACGGTGATGTCCAGATGAACAGGCGACAAGGCTATCAGACTGGAGGAGCAGCCAACGCAGCCATTGTAGGGAACCCAAGCAGCAACACTGCTAGTGTCAACAGCCATGGAAGCCCAAACCACAACAGTTCCGCCGCTGCTCACGACGACGGGTCCAGCGTCGTCACTGACCTGCAATTTGACAGCCGATGGTCCCCGCCAACCATGCTAAGTTGACGACCTGGCTCGCGTTGTAAAGGATCTCCAATCTCTCCGTGCTGTTGTTTGTATCAGTGCAACAACCAGCTTTATGGGCGGAGAGCTTCTTCTGCCAAGAGGAAGGAGCACAAAGAGATTCACAGCAAGGAAGATGGTACAAAACTTTTCTTTGACCTTCCGTGGCTTTAGCTTTTGTTTCTCTATTTTTGCAGAAGTTACAGATGCATGCTGGCGCGAAAATGGAGATGGGAAGCTTGTCTGACAACCACACCAGAGCCTACACCACCATCTGAAAAGATAAATAAAATAAAGAAAAGGTTTTTGGTGCTTTGGCACCATGTGGAAGAAATAATAAACAAAGGAAAAAATGGAAATGAAGACACAGGTGCATAGCACCATGTGGAAAGTAAGAAATAATAATAATAACAAAAAGACAAAGAGGAATAATGCATCATCAGGTGATAAGAAAAATGATGAGCTTGAAAAAGGTAAAAAGCAAAGGAATTGTGCAGCATGTGAGAAAATGTTTTGGAGCTTGGTGCCGACAGAAAGAAGAAAATATATATATTTATGTGAATGGTGTTGGCTTAAAACACTTTCACAATTTATTTATCATGGACGGTTTTACCGCCTACTGCTTTAAGTTTTGATTTATGTGAATGGTGCTGAATTAAAGCCCTTGTCACAAACTTTATTTACTTAAATGCAATTTATTTACTATGGCTGGAATTACCGCCTATTGTTTTAATTTATTTATTGTACTTATCTTTTGTTACGATGAGTATAACAAGGACCCAGAGTTCCTTGATTAGATCAAAACCTGCAGTTTCTTGATCCTCATCACATAAAATGATAGGACCCGAAGTTCTATCATACAAAAAGATCAGGCATGAAGTCCTTTGATCCTGAAGATCAGGACATGAAATTCCTTGATGAGTACCGTAAGTTTGAAGTGCCACAGTGCCTCAACTTAATTATAATAAAGGTCATAAAAGTCTCAGTCCATAGACTATTTAATAAGGACCAGAAGTTCCTTATGTCCATACTTAAAATGGTTTAGCAGAAGCATTTATTAAGCAGATGAAATTGATTACCCGTGCTCTGCTCATGAAAACGAAATTACCAGTTTTCTACATGGGGACATGTCATTTTACATGACGCATTATTAAGTTCAGATGAGACCAGTTTCCAACCATCAATACTACTCAGTACAACTTGTGTTTGGGCACAAGCCAAACATTATACAGTTATGAGTTTTTGGTTGTGTTATCAATGTGCCTATTGCACTGCCACAACATACTAAAATAAGGCATCAACGCAAAACTGGAAATTTATGTTGGATTTGATTCATCTTCTATCATTCAATATTTAGAACCCTTGACTGTGGATATATTTACCGCTTGGTTTGCGGACTGTCATTTTGATAAGACAATTTTCCTGACATTAGGGGGAGAAAATAATATCGTTCCAGAAGAACGATGAGAAAATATCATTCCAAAAGAATGATGAGAAAAGACCGTTCCAGAAGAACGAAGAGAATTTGTCTTATTTTGATTCACGAAGCAATCAATAAGAAAATGAAATATGAATAATTGAATGATGCAACGAAAGTAATGAAATCATATATACTTACTGCAAATGTGCCTACAAGAATTGATGTCTCTGTTGGATAAAATAATGAGACAGTAAATGATTTATCTGTTGCACGCCTGAAGCGTGACAGATTTTTAGACTCAAAAGGTTCAGTTATTCGAAAGAAGAATAATATGGCACTACTGAACTATTGCATTCCCGAAGCATAACTGTTGCATGCCAGAAGCATGACAGTCGCCGCATGGATACACGTCCCAGATAGGACAATCCACAGACATGGGAATGTTGATGTCTCATACATGGAGCATAATAGACATATAGGTTCCAATGACTCAACTCCCGGAAGTGGAGATTAAAATCCAAGCTCTATAACGCTCAAGAGGAGGTTATGATCCACATTCTCTAAATTATGACTATCCTGGAAGAGATATCGTCATGCCCTTGAAGAGGCAATGGATATCCAAAGAAATGAAAAGCTTTTATGCATGCGCATGCACATGAGAATATGGGATCACGGATTGATGATAACCAATGGTAATTTTGGTTTTTACAAGTAGCTACTAAATTCATCAATGAGCTGTGTTGATATTGAGTCCCGTTCTTTTTCCGTCAACGAAAAGAAAATTATTGGCCAAAATGGAGAAAGGCAATTCCATTACAATTTTGTAAGAACGTGGAAAAATGGACCTATATATGTGTATATAATACAAATAGCCAAAAGATATTAAACCAAGGAGGTTACATATGGGCATTTGTAATACAGTGAAAATACACTCACATGATATGACACAAGGTTACTAATTGAAACCTGAAATTATACTCCTGTAAACGAGTTCATATGAATGGAGAATTATATATGAAAGGTTTATGAGTCGCTCACATCATATCTCCATAAGTAAATCCCTCAATTATACATGGGAGCAAGTTGCTCTGTATAAATTCCAAAGGAAAATATGTCATGAAGTGTAGAAAATCTCTGAATAATTCAAATTGCTTGAAGTAAGCCCCCAAAGGGTAAAGCATAAAATATGTACTCAATACCAATGAATGGTATAAATTGCCTTAGTGAGTACTATTATTATGATATTGTTGCAACATACTAAAATCTCTTGCAAGAGTCAATGACATTAAATTATAACTCTTGAAGAGTTGATAATATTAAATTGGGACTCCTGAAGAGTCTGAAAAAAAATTATAAAGTGTTGAAGGAATTATTGTCTCGAGCTGCAGATCGAACAATCTACCAACACGAATATTATCCATGATGTTTATGATATTAAAAGAACCATATGGATTGAAGATTATGAGTTGAATACTCATATGATGAAGACACTAAGAATAATCATTTATCTTCGTGAGGGTAAAGATAAATTAATATTTGGTCCAGAAGTACCACATCTTAGTGAAGTATATGCTTTATTGTATTTGGCACAATACATTGAATGAAATAAAGCTTATTTATTAATATCTCCAAGAAATTACAGATATATACATACACATGAGTTAAAACAAACAAACAGGATGGAGCCTTCACAAAGGTTGCTCATGTGAAGCCTCAGTACTCGGAAGTACCCCAGAAGGGGGATGCACTGGAGATTGATCATGTAGCACCCCAGTACTTAGCAAAACACCAGAAGGGGAAGGCATCAGTTGCTTTCGGAATCTAGCAACGAACCTCTGGTGATCACTTTGAATCCGACTTTCGGATTCCTGCAGTTGGACGAGCTTTCTTTTCATGCTCGTAGAGTAACTATTTGCAAGCACGTGTAACACCCTATTCTCGTGCTTGAGCCCTCTGATCTCTTGTTTAAGACTTGCCACCTCCGCCATCAATGATTCAACTTGGCGAGTTTGAGCAAGTAGGCGTTGGCCCATATTGGACACAGAGCCAGCACACTGAACACTGAGAGCCAAGGAGTCTTGAACGGCCGACTCTTCAGACCGTTCTGAAAGGATCTTGTTATCCCTTGGAGTGAGAAGATTCCTAGCTACCACAGTAGCGGTTATGTTATTCTTCATCACAGAGTCCCCAACCGTAAGAGGACCATTAAAAGATAAGAAGGATGGGCGCCATATATTATCATGACGCTGCTCGTCTATATCACTCCTAAGACTCAAATCTAAGCAAATGTTAGATGGGCAAGTCATTTTTCAGAAATGATGAAGGAAAAACAGAGGTCAAATAAAATTTCAGAAGTGCAAGATAGAGGAAATTTCTACAGGCAGCAACTTTCTGAGCATACTCTTGAACACAATTGATGTCTCTATAAAAGAAGAGGCAGCAAAGCCACTCATTCAAAGATCGAAGAGGCACCGCTCTCCGAATTTCAAAAGCCAGATTTTCCTGAATAAAGTTCGTTGGCATTTTTCAGACGTAATCTCAGCTTTTCAGATATCGCGTGCAACTTTGTCAAAGATCTCTGACAAAGTTGAAAACGCGTAAATCTTACTGTTATATTTACACCACAGTTGCTGACAAGAGTAAAAGCACAGCACCACCACTTGCTATTGAGAAATCTCTATATATGTCGACCTCTGTTCTCCATAACAAGGCAAACCCGCAACACTGCAAGAATACCTAACTCTTCCTCATCTCCGAGAATGCATCTTCAACATAGCATCTCGAAATACTCAGTTTTCTTCCTCTCCGAGAATACCTCTTCAAACATGTTACACCAGAGCAAGATTATCACATATCTTCAGGGACCAGAGCAAGATTATCTCATATCATGCAATCTCCCTGTCCTTTCCTTTGTCCATGTTCTTGCCTGCAAAGACAAGGATAAAGAAGCAATATGTCGGAACCTCCACTCAAACTCCCGGTAAGGAACCGACTGCCTGGAACCTTTCCTGATTGCTTACCTAGTATTGCTCTCGAGTAGTCATCTTCAACGGTTGGAGCTGGGCCTCCAGTCACCAAGAAGTGACTAACCATCCAAAAGCAAGGGTTGCATTCCACTCCTGCATCAGAAGGCAAATACTGCAGGAGAAGATGCCACACATGCATAGGAGAAAACCAAGGAAAATACTACTTAAGCAAGGGGAGCAAGTAAGGCAAGTGAAAATGATACATTGGAGCATGTGGAGACAAGCGCAACAAACATGTGCTGATTCATCCCCGACAAAGCCGAAGATCACTTGCCACATGAAGCTCCTCATGGTCCAATTTCATTCAAGATCAAGCCTCGAAGGTCCTTGAAGAAATCACAAGTCTGATTCAAGATCAAGTGTCCACCACTTTTGAATCAAATCTGCTCCAGATCAAATGAGTAAATTCAGACCTTTGGATGCAAGTCTAGCAGAAAGTCCTCTAGCCCAGTTCAAGAACAAGCCTGTGGAAAGTTAACAACAAGTAAAGCACCTTTTTCGACAACTCTTTTCTCTAAAGAGATTGAAGCAGAATGATCAACGATCAGCCTAAATGGTTTGAAATCAGGGGGAGATACTCATCAGGGGGAGCATTCAAAACAGATCAAGATTTTAACGAGTCAATTGAAGACTTGTGGCCATCCAAGGGGGAGTGTTGTAAAGGTGAATGGATGGCTGGCCACTAACCCATTCATTTGCCTTTCACTATGCTGCTTGTGACTTGCTTCTATAAAAGCAAGCCTTATGAAACACAACAAAGAGATAGAAAAATGTGAGAGGTTCACGGGAAAGAAATGAAGGAAAAGAAATAGAGAAATGAGAGGAAGAGGATAGGAGATAATAGAGAGAGTTATCTTTGTACTCCTATTATTTCAAATTATAATGAAAGCACCACTGCTGCCCCGAGGACGTACTCCAGTCACACTGACTGTAGAGGAACCTCGTAAATTTTGTGTCTTGTTTCATTTATTCCACTGCACCCACAGTCGATTTTACAACAGTTTTCTCAATATCATTGTTTATTTAATATCTTATTATTTTATTTGTGTGATGATGATTAATTATAAAATAAAAATTTTATTATTTTTATGTCATGATGACTTATGATTAAATAATATAATTATTATTTCTGATATCACATGATTATTACCACGTTATTGATTTATACAACATGTGTTTTATCAAACAACTGAATAAATCATTTATTCATGATTACATATATGTACACACACATTTAGGCAATACCTAATATATTGTTAATTTATGCAACATGTCATTTATCACACAACAAAATAAATCATTTATTCACAAAAGGCACATAATACAATATTTTACCTTGACAAAGTTTGTCAATTTGATTTATTCATTATACGGTCTACTCATACTGTCATTTATTGTCAGAAATTATTGAGCAACTAGATTCATTGATCAACATTGTTGCTGATTAAAGAAGTTTACCAACTTATAGAATGATAAGCCACATGCTCATGGTGATCTCTTGTCTGACCAGACACTCACTTGCTTATCACCAACCAGGTGATCAAAAGTACGTCCAGTACTCCAAATTTATTCGGCACCCTGCCGCTATTATCACCAACCAGGTGATCAAAAGTACATCCAGTACTAAAAAATTATTCAGCATCCTACCGCTATTATCACCAACCAGGTGATCAAAAGTACGTCCAGTACTCTAAAATTATTCGGCATCCTGCCTCTATTATCACCAACCATGTGATCAAAAGTACGTCCAGTACTCCAAAATTATTTGGCAGCCTGTCGCTATTATCACCAACTAGGTGATCAAAAGTACGTCCAGTACTCCAAAATTATACATGAGCATCACTCATGTCAATCATACATAAACATTCATGAGCATCACTCATGTCAATCATACATAAACATTCATAAACATTCATGAGCATCACTCATGTCAACATTCATGAGCATCACTCATGTCAACATTCATGAGCATCACTCATGTCAACATCCATAAGCATCACTCATGTCAATCAACATAAACATTCATGAGCATCACTCATGTCAATCAGCTTCGAAAGCTTCATTTACAGAGTTCCAGCTTCGAAAGCTTCATTTACAGAGATCCAGCTTCGAAAGCTTCATTTACAAGAGCTCCAACTTCGAAAACTTCATTTACAAAGCTCCGACTTCAAAAGCTTCATTTACAAAAGCTCTAGCTTCAAAGCTTCACCTACAAAGCTTCAGTGCATGGTATACAAAGACCGTCTCTGAACAACCGTCACTTCGGCCCATACATGGATTGAATTTGAAGTCTCCAGCCAACAGACTCTATTGACTGAAGACTTGGGGGACTACACTATGTACCATATATTGGGCTTCCGCAACTGGGCCTCATGAAAGTTACTTGGGGGACTTAGCCCATTATTTATGTATTAAGGAACGAACCCTTATTCTATAAAAGGGACTCCCTCACTCATTAAAGAGCACCCATTATTCATGTATTGAGGAGCGAACCCTTATTTTATAAAAGGGACTCTTTCACCTTCATTAGAGAGCATCGCTGCTAGCTGAGTAACCGCATCGCCGCGAGCATCACTCCTAACCCATCACTTATGTATTGAGGAGCGAGCCCTTATTATATAAAAGGGACTCTCTCGCCATCATTAGAGAGCACCCATTATTCATGTATTGAGTAGCGAACCCTTATTTTATAAAAGGGACTCCCTCACCTTCATTAGAGAACATCGCCGCCAGCTGAGCAACCGCTTCGCCGCGAGCATTACTCTTAGCCTATCACTTATGTATTGAGGAGCGAATCCTTATTTTATAAAAATGACACCTTCACATTCATTAGAGAGCATCACCGCCTACTGAGCAACTGATTCGCCGCGAACATAACTCCTAACCCATCACTTATGTATTGAGGAGCGAGCCCTTATTCTATAAAAGGGACTCCCTCACCATCATTAGAGAGCATCAACTCTAGCCCATCATTCATATATTGAGGAGCGGGCCCTTATTCTATAAAAGGGACTCCCTCACCTTCAAACGCCACAAACTAAGCCAACCAAGGCAACATAAGCCACAAGCCGAGCAGCCTCGCAACATGTGCTACTTCTAGTTGAGCATCATTTCACATTGAACACGCCTCATATCGAGTATCAGTTCTAGACGACATCTAGTTACTTCGGCTCATACATGCACTGAATTTCAAAGTCTCCAGCCAAAAGACTCTCTTGACTGAAGACTTGGGGGACTACTATTAGTACGATATTATATTGGGTCTCGTTACTTGGGCTTCCAAACATTGAACTCATGATCTATGTAAAAGGGGAGGAGCCCTTAGTCTATAAAAGGGACTCCTCACCCTCACAATTCTCAAGCCTCACATCCCCAAACAGAGGCTCTCATATTCAGAGCAAAGCTCTCTCAAACTCTATCTTTCTGTGGGGGGACTCCCCCTCACACTTGTAATCCATACATACAGTTACAGAGAAATACAATCAACATCAGTGTGGACGTAGCCCAAACATTGGGGTGAACCACGATACATCTTGTGTTCTTTACTTTCTTGCAGATTCACGGTCAGATTTACGTTGTTCCAAGACCTCCCGGTTTTGTGCATCAACAATCTTGAAATCCTTTAATTTGTTTTAAGCATCAAGTTCTGCACATGGAGCATCTAGTAATCCAGGTGGTGTACCAAGGAAGAGGGGAAGGAAACTCAAGGTAAGCACTGTTTCACTTGTTTTATTTAGTTAGCGTTTGTAAATGAATTTGTGGCCTATATTGTGATAACTTAGGGATTCTTTTGTATGCAGTGGATGTGGATATTCTTTTGTGATAACTTGTGGCTTATATTGTTGTTGATTTGGATATTGTTGTACTGAACATTGGATGTAGGCATCAAGCACAGCTGGAAGAGGTAATTCAGAGGTTCAAACAGATGAAGGAGTGAAGAAGAGAAAGACAAGGCAACCAAGAAAGTGAAAAGTGTTGCCATACAAGAACAAACTAGGTTTTTTTATGTTGGAATTTTTTGCTAGTGGCTGGAATTTTTTGTGAATGTTGGCAACAGCTAGGAACTATTTTTTTGCTTAGCTAGGAACTGTTATTTTGCTCCCAATTGGATTTGTAAGTTATTAGGAACTGTTATTTTGCTATTGGCTGGATATCCTTTTGGGAACATGCTAGCTTGTTAGGGTTTTTTTATTGTTATTTCCAGTTGAACTCCTAGATGTTAGCTTTGGTTGCCAATATATGGAACATGCTTGTTATTTGGTTACCAAGAAAGTGAAATATATTGCTACTTTAGTTGCCTATTTGGATATTGGAATACATTTTTGCCTATTCATTGATTACTAGGTTCAATTATGTGGGAATATGCATTTTTACATTTTGGATTGCATCTGATGCAATTGTTCATAATTTAGCCGACAAAACCCATAAAGAAATAGGAATTCAAAAAAAAAAAAATTGGCGGGAAAATTTTGAAATTTGAAATTTTGGCCACGTGACACTTTTTGCTAGTTGGCATGATGTGGCAGATGGATATCCATGTGTGCAAGTTTTGGAGGGAGTGGGCTGACGTGTAACAGGGTCCACTAATGCCACGTCAACATTTAACAGATTAATGGATGGAAAATTTAACGGAACTATTATTTTGAAATAAAATAGTACGTGAGGTATGAAAGTGAAATGTTTTAAAGATGTTGTATGAGGTTGTAATAGACCTTAAACTTGAATGAGTACCATGTAATTTACCCTTTATTAAAGAATTATAAGAGAGATTATCTTAATTATTTAATTTACTGGGTACCATTTGACTTGAAAAGAAGTTTAGTGCCTAGCTTTTTAAAGTCTGCCATTAAAGTTATAGATTTTTTGGCCCTAAATATCGAATAACGTCACTTAGTACTACAGTTTAGTTTAATGATATTCTTCTTCATTTGTAAGTGAGAGGTTTTAGGTTCGATTCTCGCTAAAGTCGAATTTAAACCATATTATTGTTAGACCATTGTGAGGCTAAACCTCTTTCATTTAATGTAAATACTACTATTTGTTCAAAAAACAAAAAACAAAAATGATCGCACAACGCATAAACTACAATATATTTGTTTTCTAAATTATAATGGTTGGCTGAAGAAGTTTTGTTTAATATATATTCAACGATAAATTATCCTTTGATGCATTTTACCTTTCCACTTCAAGTTCTTTGATTTGGTTCCGGTTGATTCGTACGAAAACTTATGTCTTGATCAGTACTTCTGATTGAGAACTTAATCTGCTCACAGGCTTTATGAGTCAAGAGCAAGGAAGAAAATATCGGTAATATCAGTAGTCTGAAAACACGAAAATATCGATGAAAATATCGGGATAATATCGATATCGATAAAAATTACATGGAAACTACGGAAATTGTAAGAAAAACTTGGAAATTTTTATTGAAACTTTGCAGGATGTTTATTTAGTCAATTATCTATTCATTTATCACAAAAAATTGGAAGGAAATGCATTGTATGATGGATTTAACATTATCAAGTTGATTAGATAGCGAGCTAACAAACATTGTGAGTGTAGAAAATATGTAGTAATTAATTAAAGAAGTCTAAACACACCATAATCATTTATATATAAAGAAGAAAAAGGACAAAGATCACCTGGATTTGAACTGAAGACCTGGTGCTATTGAAGAGAAACACGGCCCAACACGTCCAAGTCCACACTTGTGTCAAAGTGCAGCGACAACTACAATATATGTTGATGCAGCAGCTTCCTGTTTGAATTGAAAAACCCTAGCAGCTGCTACATCTTTTGCCCTTACCTCGAGCCCAGAGCCTCAAAAGGCTCTCTATCTCTCCGTAGCAGATCATCCCTTTCAACAGACAAGGCTGGCCACATGCCATGCATCCATGTAGTGAATTTCTTAGGATTCTAAATCAAAGGCTAAAATAAATCCCAATTTGCCCATCTCTCTCTAGAAAATCTGAAAAGGCTTTTAATCTCTCCATTGTTTCTCAGTTTCGCACCCCTTTTCAACCAAGAGCCAAGCAACATAGATACCCCGTGGCTCTACCTCAAATCGGTCATCCCCATCGGCGCTCTATACTTCCTTTCCCTCTGCTCCTCCTTCGCCTTCCTCCTCGTCGAGCTCGTCACCATGTCCCGCGACCTCTACCTCTCCTCCGTCGTCCCCATCGGCGCTCTCTACTCCCTCTCCCTCTGGCTCTCCAACTCCGCCTACATCTTCCTCTCCATCTCCTTCATCCAGATGCTCAAGGCCCTCATGCTCGTCGCCGTCTACTCCATCGGCGTCGCCTTCAAGCAATGTCGCGATAATATCGCTAATATCGCAATATTATCTCTAATATCGTGATATTATCGATATTATCTCGATATTTTGACGAAAACCTATCGGATATGTGTAGAAATATCGGACTCCCCAAAAAACGATAATATCGGCGAAATATCGTCGATATTATCGATTTTTTATACCTTGGTCGAGAGATCATTCTTTAATCATTGAAGAATGTACGAATTTATTTAACAAAAAATAAAATAAGGACTCTAATACTAATTATACCGAGGCTTTGTAATGCGAATGAGGATCCTCTTCAGATCCTCATATCATGTCCGTTCATCGTATATCGTGTGGTCAGAAATTATTTTAAATTAAATATGAATAGTAGCTGACGAAAATTGGTTGCACGATATACAATGAACGGATACGATTTGAGGATCCCCAGGATCCTCTTCGGATCCTTTTGGTGAGGAATCTGGGAATCGGTGAATCGTGTATGTTCAACATACATCGTGCGGTTATTTTTTGTCAGGTACTATTTGTGTTTAATTTTAAATAAAAATATTTAAAATGATTTCTAACCGTACGATGTATGATGAATGAAAACGATTCACAGATCTTCGGGATCCTCAAAAAGAGGATCAGGTGAGGATCCAGATTCGTAATACAAAATAAAGGGTAAGGTGAATAGTACCAAGATTGACTTTTTAGTGTAAAATGTGGTTTTTCGTTAAAGTGAACGGTACCAGGAGCTTTTCGTTAAAGTCCCCAAAAAAAAACCATAGAAAATTCCCCATATCTCATTCTCTCCAAAAGATCTTTCACTCTTGCTCTCTTATTTTCTCTCCACCCGTGTTCAACCCTCTTAATGTTTTCTAACTCATCAAGCTTATGCAAGCCTTTACTTCTATAAACAGAAGCCTTGAGTAAGTCACCTTTCATATCCACCAAGCAGACATGCATTTACTGCATACTGAAGACTTGCTTCAACACACAGCCACTTCACTATTACGTACATAGCTGTGATAGTAAATCTATGTCATGTATTCACACAGGTAAGTCAAACATAGCTGCTGCCTTCTCCTTGTAGCAATCCAATCTTGTCTTTACTTTGAAGACTTGCACCGTTACGCGCCATAACACCAACACAAGTTGGTCTTCAATTGTTGTAACACATGACACATGATATATGCGCCAATCCCAGCACAAATTGAAGCCCAACTGTCAAAGTAAAGAACAACACAGCTCAAAATCACACGACAGCACCAGTAAAAAGGAAACTGAAAGAAAAAATAAATCAGAGAAAATATTTGAAACTTGATGCAGACTCTGAATGCAACAGTGAGCACAGTAAAATGTGCGTCATGATGCCAGTAACTAATGCCGGTAACTAAAAACATATTCCTGGAGTAAGAATATTTAGAATGTGTAGAAACTGACAGAGCCAAAGCACTTTATCCAAACATCTGTATCTATATATTCTCTCAAGTACAGATGACACTTTTTAGTTTAAACCCTAATGCAAGCAAGGTAGCAGCTGCACACTCCCTTTTTTTTCTTTCCCCATTTTATTACGTCAATTAATTACTATATAAACCCTATCTAGCAAATACCAAATGCAACCAACACATTGAAGCCATTGCCGGTCTTCTTCCATCCCCTCATCGCTTAGAAATCCCGACCTTCGGTAATGGCACTGGTACCTCTCAATAAGGGTGTCAACCCAACAAGCAGAGACGGCGGCCGTAATCGCGCTCCTCAGCTTAAAGATGGGCGCGACGGACATCGTCAGTATTCGACAACAGCTGATGATAATGCATTGATCAACCAAATTATGCTGACTGATAAATCTCATGACCATCCCTACGAAGTGCCTTCTCTTGCAGTCACACAAATTCTTCAAACCATTGAGGCCATTCTTTCACGCTTCACGAAACCTGACATCCATGATGGCACTCTAGTCCCGGTCTGTCCATGCTTAATTTTGTCACTTAATTATTATGTACAGAGAATCTTTAGCTGCTGCTAATTTAGTTTCTTTACTGTGTTGCTCATCGATTATTTTGTTTCGATGTTTGTGTGTGAATTAGGGAGCATTAGTACCAGCAGCTATACATGCGGATTCTTTGGAGCATGAGAAGGCCCTCCATGCTAGCCTGAGTACCCTCCACGACAGCTTCGATGTTCCAAACACCGTGTTCAATGCAATTCAATGCGAGGTTTGCCTCTACATGTATACTTATCTTCCAATTGTGACGCAACATTATTCGTAAGTGCTATTTAAACCGACAGTTTAATAATATAACGAACTTGTCAACTTTGTTGATTGATGTAATGGGAGACAGTTAATGTCCAAATCGCTGCAAAGGGAAGATGCAAACAAGACCGCAATGGACATACTAGACATTGTGCAACACTACGATTGGGATGAAAAGGTGGTGCTTGCCTTGGGAGCATTTGCGATCAAAGATGGCGAGTTTTGGCTCCTGGCTCAGCAATACACCACCAACCCACTCGCCAAAGCAGTTGGACAGCTTAAGCAACTGCACGAGATCTTGGAACGTGCGGGGACTAGTTTGAAACCGAAGTTTGATGCATACAACAATCTGGTTAGGGTCATATTCAAAGTGACCAGGACCATTGTTCACTTACAGGAGATTCACAACGACCCCCATTTGAGCCCCGAAGTCAAAGCTACAGCTGCCACTGCTCATATCCCAACAGCTGTTTACTGGACAATTCGGGCTATTATAGTTGCTGCATCACAACTTCTGGGCATCACAGGCTCCGAGCCAGAGTAAGTTGTTTTTTGGTTTGCTCTAATTTTTCAAGTAGAAAACTGTGTCTACCTTCTCAAGTAACTATATGCTGTATCAGGTACGTGACAGAGGCGTGGGAACTATCATCGCTGGCCCATAAGCTCGAAAACATATTCAATCACCTTGAAGAGATCCTCGACAGATTACATCAACTTATCCGTGCGTCTTAACCTAAAATAGATAGAGAGTACTAATACTGATCAGGCTTCTCCTGTATAACTTATTTATGTATAACTAAATAATGGTTATGTGATGCAGAGAAGAACAAAGAGGAGGATGCTTTCAATGCAATTGCACGCATCTTGGAAACACCACACATTGATAACTCGAAGCCTCTGAAGGTTTTGTTTTACAAGGATGATCAGCCTGCACTCTATGATTGCTACAACAAGAAGAGGGTTGGCTTTAAAATCTCACTTTCTTTTCTCTTCTAGGAGCCACTATGTTTTGAATGTCTGACTCCCCCAATTAATTGAAATTTTTTTTTCTGATATACAGGTTGACATTGATGTGCTAAAAAGGAAAGTAGTGATTTTGTTCATCACAGACCTAGACGTTATCCACGAAAACGAGTACATGATTGTCCAACAAATGTACTTGGAAAAACAACACAACCCTACAAGGCCGGAGAGCCAGTACGAGGTTGTGTGGCTTCCAATTACAGATGTGTGGACTGACGCCAAGTACCAGCAATTCGAGATGCTAAGAAATAACATAGAATGGTACACCGTGTTCCACCCTTCGGTGGTGTCTCCGATTATGGTGAGGTACATCAGGGACCCGAGGAAGTGGAATTTTGCCAAGAAGCCTCTGCTTGTTGTGATGGATCCTCAAGGCAAAATTGTGCACAAGAATGCTGTTCACATGATGTGCATTTGGGGAAGCATTGCGTTCCCTTTCACTAGCCAGAAAGAGAGAATGCTTTGGGAAGAAGAAACATGGAGGATTGAGCTTTTGGCTGATGCCCTAGATCAAAACTTATATACTTGGGTACGCACTATTCTATCGTATTTGCATCTTATATTGCCAAACTGTGAATATGAACCCGTGGTTTAAGATATTTCTTTTTAGAATGTGCTATCGAGATTCTTAAATGTGTGATTTTTGCATGAATTTCAGATCACGGATAGGAAGTACATTTGTTTGTATGGCGGAGAAGACATCGAGTGGATCCGAAACTTCACAAAGGCAGCGAGAAATGTGGCTCGTGAAGCCGGGATTCAGTTGGAATTGCTTTATGTGGGGAAGAGCAAGGCTAAGGAGAAAGTGGTGAAGAACATCATCAGCATCATTCAAGCTGAGAAGCTAAGCCACACCCTTGAGGTGAACCTCATTTGGTTCTTCTGGATTCGTCTCGAGAGCATGTGGCAGTCCAAAGGACAAATCCTAAGCGAGCAAAGCAGAACCCAAACTGATCATTTGAAAAGCGATCGTATAATGCAGGGGATCATATCGATGCTGAGCTTTGGCTCGAGCGACCGCGGATGGGCAGTGATCGCCCTTGGCTCAGCAGACATGTCCAAGGCCAACGGGGAGCACATGTTGAGAAGCTTGAGGGAGTACAACAACTGGAAAATAAGGCCAACTGAAATAGGGTTTACACCGGCACTGAATGAATACCTAGAAGGGGTGCATAAACAGGCTCCACACCACTGCACTAATCTTATTTTGCCTGCAACCGGAATCATGCCTGAGACAGTTGCCTGCGCTGAGTGCGGCCGTCTCATGGAGAGGTTCTCCATGTTCCGCTGCTGCATCGATTGAGCTTGAGCTCGACAGGCACCCGTCAGATTTTTATATACATTTGAATTTCGTAATTATATGCTGCTGCTACTTCGACACTATGAAAATAAATGTGACATCAAAAGGTCCATATCATCTATGGTCATTAGGGGGCCTTGTTGATGTGAATCTGGAACTTGTTACTATGCAATAAAGCAATATCTGCATCTTCCCTTTTGATAGTTTTGTTTTTGGTATTGTACGCCGATTATCACACTCCCGTTATTTCTCTTGTTCGAAAACTTCCGTGGCATTAATCCACTTAAAATTCTAGATATTTTTGCTTTTCTCTCCCAGGGTTCTCTCCCCCAGCAAGCCAGATTTGAAACCCTTCCAGCCGCCGCCCCTTAGGCTCGGCGGCAGCCCGACTCCCACCTTCTTCTAGCCCTCTTTCCCTCTCCCTCTTCCTTTTCCACCCTCTGAATATTCCCTCTTCCTCCTTGATAAACTCAAAATCCTATCCTATCTCAACCTTGGCAGTGGAGCTATGTAGGATAGAGCGAGATGTAGAAGAAGAAGCAAAAGCCTCGGGTGTATATTTTTTTTTTAATAAAATGATATTACCTTTGCAAAAGCAAGAGAGCTATTGCTCTTATAGAGAAATTTTTAATTGTGACGGGAACATAAGTAGTATATCATGTGTTTTAATAGGAGTAATGGGAAATTTTATTTTTTAAGTTATTAACTTTTTAACACACATATCTCACCATTGGTATAGTGACATGTGGTGTACCACTCCATGTACCGGTCACACTGAAAAATCTCTCCTATTTAAGCCTTCAGCACACAAAAAGTGCCAACTGGACAATCCACTAAGACCATCTTCAAAGAAGATGTCAAATTTTAAATAAAAATTTTAAATTTGATAGCTTATATCGCACTTTGACATTTAAAATTTTTTTTTTTCTCCACCCGACATGTGAAATTAAATTATTATTTTATTACATTATTTTCTTTTCTTTATTTTTGTTATATATATATATATATAGGTATTTTTATTAGCACCTCACATATTGTTAAATACACCTCACATAAAAAATTATTATTAAATGACATATACTTCTATATGAAATGACTATCTAGCCCACGAAAACCAAATTAGTTAAAGTAGTAGAACAATCAAATTAGTCGAGCCAATAAATTTCAAGAAACAAGCTGCCAGGAGCTCGTTGAATTCGAGTGGTTTAGCAGGCGGAGCAAACATGAAGTTTAACATTGTGAATCCCACCATTAGGTGCCAGAAGAAGCTTGAGATCGACGACGACACCAAACTACGTGAATTATGGGACAAGAGGATCTCTCAAGAAGTCAATGGTGATGCATTGAGCGATGACGTTAGGAGGTATGTCAAAACCTACCGCAAAACATTCACAAACAAAAAAAATAAAAAAATAAAATAAATTTTAGCTTTAAAAAGTAATACTTTCACAATAATTCGAATCAAAACCAATCCATGGTACAACCCTTTGGAACGTTTGATGTTTGCTTTTAATTTGGGTCTTAGAGATATTGTTCTCGAGCTCGACGCGAAGGGAGTGGTGGTGGCTGATATTACATCTATGGAGGATTGTCTGGGTCCAGAGGGTTACCATGGAGAATATACAAATGTTGGGAAAAAGTTTTGAAATTTTTTTTGTCAATGGAAGAACAAAGCTTGTTGTGGCTCATGAACTAGCTCAGTATGCAGTTCGTGCTAATGATTTTAAATCTGGTATTGAAAAGGAGCCTAGTTGGCTCTCTCCTCTTGTACTGTTTTTTCATTCCTCATGTTAATGAAAGTCATATTTTCATTAAAAAAATGAAATAAAAATCTATAAACATAACTAAATGTGCAGAAAATTGATGGAAGACTAAACCCGCTAAATGTGCAGAAAACTGAATAGAGAATATAAAAAGAAATCTTAAATTTCACAAAGAGTGTGGGTGTAAGGGTAGTATTGGAAAGTATGTGAGGTGTATTAAGTATATGAGGTGTAGTCAACAAAATGCGGGGTGTGTACAAAACAACCCTATATATATATATATTGGTGAATATCTGTTTTATATTTTAAAGAAACATTAAATTAATAGAAAAATAGTAGTTTGAAGCAAAAGGAACACCTTCTGCATAAATAACAGTGACATGGCCTTCTGCTTCAGTGGGCATTTCACCGGAGCAAATCTTGAGCAAAAACTCTTCAAGTTTTTGTGCATGATCGACTTCCCAATTGGATTCTAGGTCACGCTCTGGTTGCACTCTATAAAATCCGCCTCCACTACTGTCGTTGCTTCCACCCGGATACTCTTCGAGTTTTTGTGAAAGATTGAGTTCCCAATTGGATTTTAGGTCACACTCTGCTTGCACTCTATGAAATCCGCCTCCACCATCGCTGATGTTGCTTCCACCTGATTCGTCTCTGGCATAAATCATCTTCTGTGAGTTGGATTATGCATTGGCGCATTGTGGAGGTGTTGGATTCACATTTGGTGGAGACTAGGGTTTTTCAATTTGGGGGTTTTCGAAAGTGATGATTTTTTAGTCGAAATTGGTCCACATAGTGTGTGATAGATGAAAAATCAAAGATTTTCTTTGTAATTGCAGTTCGTGAGCTTGGTCTTGGTTCAACAGGAAGATGGGTAGAGCGAGAGAGGGCAAAAATAAAATAATAAGTAATTAATTAAAAATTATTTGAAGCTACCGTCAAATTTGACATCAACCTTTCCTGCTGCCTTTCCATGTCATGCCATGTAGGATTTGACATTTCGGTTGGAAAATTATAGTGCTGTTTTTTGTTACTATTATTGATGATGTGGACATTTTGACATCTCATTTGAAGATGCTCTAATAGCTAACCACTGAAGAAAAAAAATAGTTATAACATAAATTTAAACTTCTAAACTCAATGATTAAGCTGCTATTTAGTACTACGATTTGGTAAGCATTTGTCTTCATTTATAAGTGAGAGATCGTAGGTTCGATTCTTACCAAAAACGAATTTGAATCACATTATTGCTAGTCCATTGTAAGGCCAAGCCCGCCCCCTCTTCCTTCGTGTGGATAATATTGTTTGTTCAAAAAAATAAAATAAAACCTCAGTGATTAAGCTGAAAAAAAACCCCACAATTAACAGATTTTATCACTCCATCCTTCCCACTCAAAAGTTTAGTTTCTGCTGTCTTTCTCTCTTTTGGCCTTTTGTTTTGGCTTTCCTTAAGCTTTGTCCCTTGAACTTTGTCTTAATTTCCTTGAGCTTGCTCTGTTGCTACTTTCCTTTACACGTCCTCAACCACCGATCTCCGCTACTCGGCCTATGTGCCTCCCGTCAACTGTTAGGTGGTTGTTAAAGTGTGCTTAGTACTATTTGGTAGGATTATATGAGCGCTCACTGCCGGTTTCTATTGATCCAATTGTTTTGTTAGTTGTTTCGTTGGTTCGTTTCTTGTCCAACCATTCACCGTCAAAGTAAATCAAAATCCAAAAGTCACATGCCATTACAATTAGGATTAAACAAAAGAAACTTTAACAAAAAGCTCCTTATACTGTTTATTTTAACAAAAAATCACATTTTTACATTAAAAAATCAATTATGATATTATTCATTTTACTCTTTATTTTATCTTTATTAAAATTCAAAAATTTTAAACCATTTTCGTTAGTTTTCTTTAAACAAAACCAGGCTAGACAAGGAGAAGCCAGAAGAGTGTTCAAACAGCCAAGGGTTGGTAATCAACTTCTGGTTTGTTAAACCCAGATCAGAAACTCTAGTCCATGATAAAATGCTTCATCAATGCACAAAGTTAAACACGATTAAGACAGACCCAAATCCAAATTAGCAACAAAAAAACAGGAACACAAACGAATCAAAAACCTTAAAACAAAAAAAAATTAAGGATTGAAATGAGCTCAGACACATCCCTTAATAATCAGCTTCTGGTTCTACTAATTACCAGATCAGAACTACAGCCAAGGGTTTGTTTCATCGTCATTGCTCAATCATTTTCAAATTTCATACAAAAAACATTATTAAAAAAAAAAGAATAATAATAATAAAAATGTGTACCAGGAGACAGGTAACACGGTGCAAAAGCAAAAAGCAGACACGGTGCTGTTTAGTACTGGTAATTCTTAATTTTAATCTACGCTCCGGAAACTAGAACATCCCCAACACAATCGAAATTTACAGGGCGTTCACCATATGAAGCAACTACGACAATTTCGAAGAAAACACCGACAGTGATTTGTAAGACAACGTCTCGACTCCGGCCCAAAACCAGACAACAAACTACGACCATTTCGAAAAATGCGTAGCTGTTTTTGATGAATTTGGGATGGAAACCGAAGCTGATTTACGCTTCCGTTGACACGTCCTTCTGGAATTACAAAGCAGCCGATGAACGTAACGCCTATCAGAAGCGACCCCCAAACCCTAAATTAGAATACTTGTAAGTGCTAGTCGGAGTACGAAAATGGAGTTGCAAACCGAGAGGAGCGGCGGCTACCGAATTTAGGGTTGGGGGATGAAAGGGACGCGGGTTTATATAGAAGAGTGCGGCGGGTTGGACGTACACCAGAAACCCTTGGTTTTTGTGGTATAACGATAATGCCATTAGGGCCGCGGAAGGAAGCTTTTGTAGTTTGCGGGTCTGGGCTTAGTTGTAGTCTTGGTTGGGTTGGGCCTGAGCCCGTTTGTTTAAGATCCAGGCTTCAATTGCGCAACTTTGTGAGGAACTCAAGCAAGAAGAAATAAAAACGAAAGTATAAAAAAAATGCCCCCATGCAGGATCGAACTATAGACCTTCAGTTTACAAGACTGACGCTCTACCACTGAGCTATAGGGGCTTCTTGATACAATTCTCGAAAAAGTCATATAATTAATCCTGCTTACACCTTCAGAGCCCACTTGGTTTTTCTTTTATTTTTTTTTATTTTTTAAATTTTTTATCAAGAGCCCACTTAGTTTTGAAGTAAGAGGCTTAGCTTTTGGGTCCCTGAATTATGAATTATCGGCAGGGACAAGCACAAGCACTAGTACTACATTGATCAACTTTTAAGCTGATATATAAATATAAGGGTTTTTATCATAAATGATATCTGAAATTGACACACTCTATCAAGATAGTCCATGCAATTGAAAATCAATCAATGTAGTTCTTGAAAATGGATGCTGCAAATCAATGTGGTCATTCCGTTACTATTCCTTCAAAAAATCTATTATATGCTGATTTGACACTATATAGATTAAAAATGCTTAAATAATAAAAAAAAAATTTAATATAATTAAAAACGAAAAAACAAGAAGTTGAACAGTGCGGTAACAAAACCCACACAAGAACTTTGACCAAAAAATAAAAAAATAAAATAAAAAACCCAACACATAAACCAATTAATTAATTTTAATCCCATAGTTACCACTACGGAAAACCCTTATCCTGCTCCAGCTTCTCCATTGTTGGAGCCTGCAAGCGAATCTCCACATCAATGCTCCTCCTGCCGCACTTCCCCCGGCACAAATACACCATCCCGTCGAGCTGATTGTTCGACCCGCTTCTCATCCCCTTGGGTTTTCCCCATCCAAAATCCACCTCATAGACCTGGAATCTTGGCCAACTCCCCACCGCCACACATTTCACTTCCGCGTCCTTCAACTCGAAAAGCTTCTGCGAGCTCTTCCACTTCGTGTTCCTCTAATCGATCCTTTCGCATTGTGCCCCTCGATTGCCTTCTGGATGATCGATTCTTTCGCGTTTTTAATTATATTAAAATAAATTTTGTTTTTTATTATTTAAATGTTTTTAATTTATATGATAAATATTTAATTATATTTGTGGAACCTAATTATACGCTACCTCAACACATAACAGATTTTTTGACGAAATGGTATCGGAAGAACAACATTAATTGACGACACTCATTTTCACGGACTATATTTATTGATTTTTAATTTTATGGAATGGGTTTCAGAAACAAATTGCGATAAAAAATCCTAAATATAATTGTTAGTGACACTTGTGGGCCAATTACTTTTACAGCTAATTGAAATTTGTCACTCGGACTTGGACGTCTGTCCGTTTCAGACATGTCAAATTCTAAAGTTGCGTGCCATTGCATTTGATTTGAGTATAAAATTCCATGGCTTTTAGTTACTTTCTGGTCAACTCTGAAGAAACTGAAACAAAAGCGCAGAAAACAACCAGGAGTACAGAAATGAGAAATCCATGCCCACCCACCCCACCCGGCCGTCTATGTTCTAACCAGCAAAAGTCTTCTGCCTATGTTTGGCTGACCCTTGAATATTCTTGGCTCGGATGTTTAAACCTTAATCAACAAGAGCAACTTCCGTAGTACAATAACGTCACTATACCGATATCTCAAGTTATCACACATTATTACGTAGAAAAATTAAAACACATAACAATATGTAATTGTATCAATAACATTCACTATATATGTGAATTTCAGACGTCTGAAAATACTAGTTTGAACTTTGATCAATGTTTTAAGTTGTTGTAAAGTTGAGATTCTATAATAAAATTAAGGATAAATTACATAGTAACTCCACATGTTTGAGGTCTATTACAATCTCATACAACATCTTTTAAAACATTTCACTTTCATACCTCACGTACTATTTTATTTCAAAATAATACATCCGTTAGATTTTTTATTCATTGATCTGTTAAATGCTGACGTGGCTACTAAATGTGTGCCACGTGACAAAAATAATTAATTTTTTTTTTTTTTTAACTTGAATCTTCTAAAAATAAAAATAAAATTAAAATCCTTGAAAAACGCAGAACCCACCCCCACAACCTCTCCCCCCCCCCCTTCTTCTCCCTACCAAGCCTTCCAACCTCCTCCCTTCCCTACACTCTCTTCACCTCCCCTCCCATCCAAAAACCCACCCCACAGGGATGAGGAGGGGGAAAGACAAACTAAAGGGGTTTTTTTTTTTTTTTTTTTTGGTGGGTTGCAGGGGGAAGAAGATGAAGATGGGGGAGAAAGGAGGGGAGGAAGAGGGGGAAGACGAACTGAAGGGGTTTTTTTTTGTGGGTTGTAGGGGGAAGAAGATGAAGATGGGGGAGAAGAGATGAGGAGGGAGGAAGACGAATTGAAGGGTTTTTTTTTTTTTTTTTTTTTTTTTCTGGGTTGCAAGGGTAAGAAGATGAAGATGGGGGAGAAGAGAGGAGGAGGGGGGAGGGAGGTGCGTCTACGTGGGTCGTGGGGGGATAAGGTTTCTAGGTTTGGGGTTGCGGGGAGGTGTGTTTCAGCTTTTGTTTTTGGTTTTTTTATTTTTATTTATTATTTTTACCATATGGCACACATTTGGCAGTCACGCCAGCATTTAACGGATCAATGAATGGAAAATCTAACAGAGGTATTATTTTGAAATAAAATAGTACGTGAGGTATGAAAGTGAAATATTTTAAAGATGTTGTATGGGGTTGTAATAGACCTCAAACCTGAGGAGTTACTATGTAATTTACCCTAAAATCAATTAGTAATATAAGAAGTAGTTCAACCTCTTATAAGACTGTGCATAGTTGGTCCCTCACAGATGTGGGACTTTATCTTCACATTCTCACACGCATCTTTGTGTGTGGCGAATTTTTAAGCCTAACACATGCACAACAAGCACGGGAGGTAAGGAGTGACATAGAACACGTGTGGCCGTTGAGTTTCACATGTGGAAGAATCTGCTCTCATACCGTGAAAAAAGTTGAGGCACCATATATTAAACTAATTGGCAATATGAAGAGTAGTAAGCAATGTGAGATTCATTCTCAACACGTCTCTAATGTGTGACGAATTTTCAAGTCTAACACGTAAATAACACAATTTAAGTAATATGAAACACGTGTGAGAGTTGGACTTCATATTAAATGGATTGTTGTAGACAGCCATATACTATAGTTTCATCACATATGATATGAGAGAGGTTGGTTGAAACTCGAAAGAGACAGTGACCTTGTTTGCTTGCATGCAACAACTTTCAGAAAAACTGGGACATAAAGAATAATAAGGCCACTAGCTACTTGAATTGTTTGTGGATAAGAGTTTTAAAAGGAAAAGATTTTCTGATCATCTGCAGTGCCAATGCCATAGTGGAGAACAATGCTCCCATCATGTTTTTGGATTTCTTTCTTTCTTTCCCAGTGTCCCGAAGAGGAGCACGTACGTCTACAATAACATTAATACATAAAATTTAAAAAAAAAAATTTAAAAAAAATTATATATATGCGCAAACAACTGGTAGATATTTGATGGAACAGTAAGGAAAAGATAAAATGGATGAGATTTGTAGGCCAGCAAGTTGGCAACTTGAGCCAGAAAGTAGCTACATATATATATATATATATATTGTGATGCGAAGTGGTCAATGACTCAAATGTAGAGGAATATTACTCATGGTGCATATCCTCACTTAACTACAAACAAAATAATATGATACAACGAATGACATCTTACACTCAAAGAGCTATTTCTTTTTGCATTTGTAAATTATAGTCTCACACGTTTTTCACATCGACAAAATGACAGAGAGAAAAAAAGTTTAAATAACTCCAACTATTGCCGAAGCTTTTTATGATAAAATTTCACATCAATCAGACTCTCCAGGTGGCACTTAACAAGTTGGAGACAACAGTGTCACTAAAAAGATATTTGATTTGTGTCTCTTTGATAATTTGACATGACTATGATGGTAACTCACAAAAATCACAATATATAAGAAAGCATACATGTTCTGTAGAGAGGTCAACGACTCAAACGCTAGTGAATTAGTAGGAGGCTTTCAATTCATACTGAATCCAAAAATGCGTTATTAATCACTAGGGTTTGTCTCCTGTCTGAAGGTAGCCATCCGTCGATAATAATTTAGAATGGTTGTCCTTCTTGTTGCAGATTAATCCACGCAATATGTTCAAGGAGGAAGATTTAATTAATTGAGAGATTTATTGTCTTAAGAGATGTACCCAATGGCTACTTATCCAAGCTCCAAACCACAAAATCCAACCAAGGGTTCAACACTATTATTTCTTGATATTATTTCGTCAGGAGATTATTTCTCAATTTATTTTCATTCCAAATTGAGTTTAATTGAATAGAAAATTAGAAATCAATTGGTTATATTTAAATCAAAAAATTTCTCATTGTGATCGGAATACGGAACGGTATGCCACATGTTATCTTATAATTTGTGGAATTTTTTTTTTTCATGTGCCCCTCCAATTGTATAATTACCTATGGTGTACCATCTCGCGACTGCACACTAAAAAATCTCTCATCTAAATCACCTTCTGTTACAAAAAGACAATGAGGAGACAGCTTGGTATTAATTAATCTTAAGCTTTTGAAGTTGTCTACTAATTATATCCAAACAAGCCGAAACTGAGATTGATGAACCACTAAACCACCATCTAATTAAGCCTCAAATGATTAATACATCTGTGTGGATTTGCGTGTAAAACAAAACTAATATATATACTCATTATTCTATAAAGCACCCAGAGTTTCAGAAGTACCTCACCAATTAATAATGAGTAATTTCGTGCAAGACTACTAACTTAATCTTAATTAAGTGATCCTAATTAATTAAGGTACTTGGAACAAATTAAGGCGCAATGCAAGGGGGGACGCAAAGGGTGCCTTGTGATATGGAATGCATTGTACATCTAATTTCTCAATCGATATATGCATGAACACAATTACGTGAGATTTTTCAATGTAATCGGAACATGAGATGGTACATCATATATCATTATACAAATAGTGAGATATGTGTGTTAAAAAGTTAATAACTTAAAAAATAAAATTTCTCACCACTTATATAAAAACACGTAATGCACCACCCGTGGTCCGATCACAATGAAAAATTTCTCCACAATTACAAGTTAAAGTTAATTAAAATATTAGTAACAAGCTTTGTTAGACATTGATTGGTCGATTAATCACGTCCTTGGAGGGTGTTATGTAGTAAAGGATACATTTTTAATTGTAATAGGAACACAAATGGTATACCACGTGTTTTAATAGAAGCGTTGGAATATTTTTTTTTTAAGTTATTAACTTTTTAGCACACATATACCACCATTTGTATAATGACATGTGATGTACCACTCCGTGTACCGGTCACATTGAAAAATCTCTTCCAATATAACACATGGATTAACAAAGTGTTTTTTGTCTTCATCTGCTGAGGTCTAGTACTCTTATTCCAGGTCTTCAATATATTATTCTTCCAAATCAAGGTAATTGAAAAGGGCTGTAGATTAAAACATTTAATTATTTCTGCAATTTTCTTTTAGGGTAAAGAACTCCCTTGACTGTGTAAAAGAGTAATGTTAATGCATGTTACATGCGTATATATTTCTTTGGAATGCACGTCATATTTTCTATACCACATTTGTACTACATTTTTAATCAAGGTAGAACTCACCAATACATAAGATCTCATCTCTATTAGAGAGACGGTACATATGTGGTATGAAAAATATGTAAGAGTTGCATTTTTGTGGATTATTAGTGAAGTTTACGTTTAGGATAAGGGCAATGGACTAAATTTGTAAGCAAAATTTATAAACCAAATGATATGTCACCAACAGAAAATGAGCATGCTTATCAACGCTTAAGTAATAATCTAGTCATCAACTTCTATGTCACTTAGTTTGCAATATTTTGTCTACAAATTTAGTCTTTCTAACATTACCCTTAGGTTTATGAGTTATTTTGAAGGAAATTGATCATCTATAGATCCCTTCCACCTAATCATCCTCATCAAATAATCTGGGTCATTAAAATTTGATCCAACGTCTAAAGTTATTATAACTTTTAAAGTGGGCCCATATTTGTAGTTGTTAGATCAAATTTCAAGAGTTTGAATTGTTTGATGAGGAAGATTAGATGAAAATGATTCGGAGATGATTTCTTTCCTATTTTGAAATATTAGTCGTTTTGAGTTTTATGGGTTTCGCTAAAAAATTTGGTGACGTGGGGTTTATAAAAAAAAGAATTAGGGAATTTTTATTTGATAGGAATCATTAAACGATTAAATAGTGATTGATTTTGCAAATTATTTTGTACTGCCCTTGATTGAAACGTTATAAAATTTATATGATTTTGGATCCAATTTGAGGAAGTGTCTCAACTATGTGGTCGTATAAATAAATAAAATGATGACATCTTGATTAGATTAATCACTAAAAACTCACATAAACAAACGTTAATTAGAGCGGAAAATATCTAACAAGCCATGCAACTAATTAATACTATTTTTAAGATTATATATTTACCCAAAATCACACAAGTCATCGTCTGCTTCATCCATACAATACAGAAAAACTATTCTATATATAACAAGAGTAATGTTAAGGAGACTAAATATATAGACTAAAGATTGTAAACTAAATGATATGAAAGTTGATAATTAGATTATTACTTAAACGTTGTAAACCATGCTCATTTTTTATTGATGACACATCATTTAATTTGTAAATTTAGTCTTCATAGCATTATTAATATAACAATGAAAAAATTTCACTGGTGGGTCCCAAAATAATGATAAAGTTTATAAGAAAATGATGCAAGTGTTTTGTCCTCTTAAATGATATCTTTTCGTTTGATTAGATGTAGATTATGTGAGTTTGTAAACATGGAATTGTTTTTCTGATGAGTAGTGTTGTTCGTTTTATTTTAGGCCAAATCGGATTAATGGTCTCAGCTGATAAGGTCTTCGAAAGATAATTTATTTAGTAAAAAATTAGGATTTAAAGCCTTGTGTTAAAGATTATTAACAAATTTAACCAAAATGGAGATTTCGGTTAATTGTCAGTTAAAAAGGGTTATAAATATCCGACCATACTCTTTCGCCTGCTTCTCTCTCTTTCTCTCTCTCTCTCTCTGTAATTGTACCTCCTCTCAGCCATCTCTCCAGGCTCACACATTTATTCAGTCTACATACAAATGCATCCTCTGCACATCTCTCAAAAACCCTAACCCTAAACCCAAAGATTTTTACGGACTCCGAATTTGGGGGAAGTGGTTGGGAAGGGAAGCCTATGATTTAATGGAAATTGGAAGCGAAAGGTATGGGGGGAAGAAGGTGAACGGGATAAGGGGTGGGGAGTAGGTGAAGATGGGAGGCCTAAGGATAGAGACAAGTTGATGGGAGGGGGGGTTGTGTTCGGTGGTGGAGGAACAGGGACGGCCTCGTCTTCGGCTGTCTTGTGGGGAGAAGATGGTGTGGGGAAGCCTTTTGGGTGTCACCCTCCAATGTCTTTTTCTTCCTTGTTTTTTTTTTTTCATTGTTTTTTCCACTAAGAAATTAGGTAAATGTTTGTAAATGTTTCTTCTAAGATGGAAAACGTTATGAGTCTACGGTGGAGGAGGAGATGACGGTGGAGGAGAAGAGGCCGCGGGAGGGGAGGTATAATTACACAGACAGAAAGAGAGGAAGAGAGAGGAAGTTGGAGCTGCTGCAATCACATTGCTAATCAATCTATTTTTTTTTAATAGTTGCTAATCAATCTTTTAATCAACGTACCAAAACACGTCTGAAAGACTTAAACAAACCAAAAGATTGCGGTATTTGCGTAACATGCAACAATTATCTAACAAATCACATCTCTATCAAAAATTAAAAAATACAAATCACATCCATAAAACCAGATTATGATCGCAGTAAGCTTTACGTAAATTGTAATTAATTAATCTAATCAATTACATTTTCAACTGAGACAGTGGGCCCGGCGTACTGTTCACATTCGAAACCGAGACGTGCCACACCTTCACTTCTCCATCCAAGCTCCCACTGTAAACCGTAACGACGCCGTTCGACTCCTCGTCTTTAACCGCCACTAACGACTTCACCGGCTTCACGTGCCCCTCCAAAACCGCCAAACAACAAAAACTCCCGTCCTCGCCGCGTTGCCACACCCTCACCGTCCGATCAGCCGACCCACTGAACAACAAATCCCCGACGTTGATCATACACAGTATAGCCTTCCGGTGACCTCTCAGCGCCCCCGTCACCGCCATATGGTTGGCGCTGTCCTCCCTCTCCCACACCAGGATTGAACGGTCGCAAGCCCCCGAAAACAGCACCGATCCGTCGTCGTTTAAGGCCAAAGCGTTCACTGCCGACTTGTGCTTCTCCAGCGTCGCCACCAACACGTGGCGCTTCTCCCCGAACGGTTTGGACCACACCCGGATCCGACAATCCGCCGACCCGGTGTACACCGTCCCGTCGTTCGACACCACCACTGCGTTCACGGCGTCCTCGTGCGCCTTGACTGACTCGACGCAGCGGAGATCCGAGTCCCGCCAAATCTTCAGGCTCTTGTCCCAGGATACTGAGTAAATCAGGCCGTTGTTGACGGCGATGCCGGTGACGGCGTCAGCGTGTTGGATCCAGAGGCATTTCTTGTGGCGGCGGACGGTCACGTAGTTCTTGGGGAGGACGAAGCGGCGCAAACGGTCGTTGACGGTGGGGAGGGAGTTGAAAAGCTTGTGCTGTTTTCCCGCCGTCAACTGCCAGACTCGGATTTTGGAGTCCTGGTGTGAAGTGAAGATATTACCGTCGGAAAAATTAACGGACTTAACGGATCCCGAGGAGGCATCGTGGGCGTTGAATGAATCGAGAAGCGTGTGGTCCGTACGATCGTAGACGTTGATCTCGTGGCCCATTGCGGCGTAGAGGAGGTTGTGGTGGACGGCGAGGCAGGTGATTGGGAGGGAGGGACGGCGGGGCGGGAGAGTGGCGAAGCAGAGGTGGGAGACGGAGAGGTCGAGGGGGTCTAGAGGGGAGAGTTTCTGGAGGGAGAGGACAGATGGCAGCGTCTGGAGGGAGAGGTTGCTTTGGAGGCTGCTACTGCCGTTGTCGCTTGCGCTGGTACTAGTGCTGGGAGCATCGGAGGGTTTGAGTTTCGCCCGAGACGGTGACGTCTCAGGGTTGGAGAATGGGACGGTGGAGTGGCGGGTGGTGGAGGAGATGGCTAGCCAGGATCGGAACCTCATGGCGGCGTCGGTGATATAAAAGCTGAGTGAAACTTCGTGTGTTATTCATATATAGACAAAGAAGATTTTGGACTGTAGGAGTGTGAGGGTAACGGCGTGGAGGAGAGATTTCTCAGTACCGTACATCACATGTCATTATACAAATAGTGAGATATATATTATTAAAAAAATAAAATTTATAACTACTTACATAAAAACACCACCCGTCTCCCCGTCACAATAAAAAATTTCTCCGCGGTAGGAGAAGTAAATGACGAAAAGGTAAGGGTACGATTGGTACGAGACTCGGATGTTTCATAAAGGACGAGTTTTGCTGGTAGGGTTAGTTTGGTAATATGGGGTGTGGATGGAGTGGGGTCCATCTAGGGTAGCTTCGCCAATTGGGGGTTACCGGGTAACACGCGTTAGGTACACCACGTATCATTATACAAAAGATGAGATATGTGTGTTAAAAAGTTAATAACTTAAAAAATAAAATTTTTCACTATTTCTATAAAAATATATGATGTTCCATCCGTGCTTCCGTCATAAAGAAAAATTTCTTGAGAAGAAGGAAGAGGGCGGCTTTGGCAATTGGCATTTGCTTTTGGGATTTAAACAAGAGGAAGATGCTAAAGCCGTAAAGCGATATTGGAATTTGGAGGTCAAAACTCTGGGCTGCTTGTTCCACCAAGTTGGCTTGGTCTAATTCTTATCCGTGTCTGAGCTGTGACCAGTAGGATGAGACTGTATTATTAGGATAGTTTCTTCGTGGAGTGTGACCAGGGCATGATTCGGGTGACTTCAAAATATGAGAAAGTATCCTGTTTTTGGTGAATGTTGTTTTATGGATGACCAAATATAAATTTGAATTTTTCTCCTTAATTAGGGAGAGGCGGTTGTATTTTATGGCATTTTTCGTGGAGTGAGACCAGAGCATGATTTAGATGACATCAAAATATAAGAAAGTATCTTGTTTTGGTGAGAATTGTTTTATGAATGACGTGACCGAAGCATAAATTTGAACTTTCTTCCTCAATTAGGGAGAGGCGGTTGTTTTATGGTTGACCTTGGTTGCGATTGTAGGACGTATGATATGCGGTAGTTTTCATGGATGTTTGAAACTTTAGGTTGAACGAAAGTCATCCTACTTTTTTCGGAATGCTGCTAAGTAAGGTATGAAGATTCAAAGTTGATATTAGTTTCTTAATCACGTTTCTACAACTATGAGCTTCTGAAAATAGGGTTGAATACTTCTTTTTGTTACCACTATCTCTCAAGGTCAACACTACGTCTACACTATTCTTTTAATCAAACACGGACAAATTCCTTAGCTGGGATTTCGTTGTTCAGTAAGCGAGATATCATATATCATCATACGCGTATAATGACTGTATTGACATATGTCTATATTTGTGTGTTTTTGTCCTTTTTTGGCTCTATGGTATGAGGGGTGCTATGTAGGCAATATACGGTCACTATACAAACAAGGCGAAGGTATTATTGATCCAGCTTTAGGGAATAGTGGAGCGGAGTTCCTCTTAAGATGAGGCTCGTGTGTGCAAACACTGAAACACACAATGTTTATACCATATTTAGGGCATCGTATTTAGACCTCGTATAAATACTTGGGGGGACTTAAATGTAATTATGTAATAAAGGAATGAGCAAATATGTAATAAATGAGGAGTCCTTATTCTATAAAAGGACCCCTCACCCTCACAATTGGGGGAGACTCATTCTCACCATGGGAGGCCATTTTCTGGAGCCTTCTCACCCCTCTCATATTCAGAGGTTCTCTCCCTCACCTCTCAGATAAATACATAATCAGTGTGGACGTAGCCCAAACCTTGGGGTGAACCACGATACATCTTGTGATATTTACATTTCATGCAGATTCATAGTAGGATTTATGTTGTTCCAAGACCTCCGATTTTGTGCATCAACATTTGGCGCCGTCTGTGGGAACGACACGAAAAGCTATGTTGGTCATCTCTCAATTTTTCACCTCCGCCGTGGATCTGCAAAACCAAAACTCTCTCTGCCGTGCAAGCAAAACAACTTTCACTTTTTTATTGTTCTATTTTCTTTGGGCCTCTTTCTCTTTCTTGTTTCTGGGGTTGAGTGCTTCTTAGTCATTGAGATCTGCATCAAGATGGGTGGTCCGGTTGTGGTCATTGGCTTGTCCTGTTTTCTCCCACCTTGCCAGAAAAAAAGCAAAACAAAAAGATGGGGTCTTTCTCCTATCTCAGTCAGTCCCCCGGGTGCTGCGAAAAGACTCCATGGAAGTTGAGCTCCACCGATGCTGAAGGAGGAGCTGACGCTGCAGACCCGTATCCCAAAGTGACATTCCTTCGCCACCGGGAAGGAGAACTAGTTCTCGCCTTCAGGACAAAGAGAAACCCCAGAAGGAAATCCTGGTCCGCAAAAGAGTTGCATTACTCGATAAGCACAGAGACAGAGACCAAGACCGAGAGTAAGACGTTTTTGGTTGCGCTGCTTGTCGTTTTGACTACTCAGGCGTTGGGGTTCGGGTGAGCCGGGCTCTTCCGGCAGTACTTGGTGAAAGCCCGCCGCTATAGGGTGGCCTCAAAATCTCGTTCGAGTTTTCAGAAAAGTTTCAGTATGGATTGCTTGTCCACGATAAAATCGTCAACCTCTTTATCTTCCCCATCTAAATTCCACAAAATCTCGTTCAGGAACCCTTAGAGCGAAGGTTGCTACAACAGTGTGTATTCTGTCAGTAAGAAAGCGGACCTCTCGGAAGGTGTCATCGTTCAACCACCTGACAAGGTCAAGGTCTGTGTAAAAATAAAAACAACAAACCTCATCGGCTCATCTCTCTCTCTCTTTCTTAGTTTCCCTCACAGACAGTATAGAACTCAAATAGTGCTGGACTACGGCGCCGTATGCGTGAGAGTTGAACTTGGAGCTAGGAAGCTCTGGGTGGAAGGTAAAGTGTTGTGGGACCTGTTGGGCAGCGAACCCACATCGTGAAAGGGTTATCACGGCATGTGCGCTAGTCCACTATGCCTCCGCCATTCTGAGACCTACGATGACGTCATCCAGCGGCCGGTGGATCTGAAGCGCCGGGTAAACGACACCGTTTTGCATGTAGGTTTTATGGTGAAGAAAGATTGCATGAATGTGCTGAAGACGTGGGAGGGCGTGAAGGGTTGGGTCATGCCCGAGAGGAAGCAGGTTGAGGTTATTCAATACGTGGCAACCCTCATTACACAGCATCTCAGAGGCTGCAAGTTGAGATATCAATGGCTCCTAATCTTCCCACATGACGCGTAAGCAACTCAGTGGATGAGTAGTGGATCGATCAGTACTCCACATGCTTTAGCTGAATTCGTTGCCACTTTCATTATTGTCTTTGCCGAGAAGACTCTGTTTTTGCTCTTGGGAAGATCAGCAAGGATTTTCTATTATTAACTATGTTATTATTGCCTACCATTTTCTAAAAGAAAGCGAAAGCAAAGCAGAAAGTGAAAAGAAAAAAAAAAGGATGCATGTGAGTATGTCTGCAGGTGAAAAGAAAAAGCATGCATTTATCCCTCAGACAGCTCAACCACTCCCATAAAAGCAAAAGCAAAGCAGAAAGTGAAAAGAAAAAGAAAAAAAAAAGGATGCATGTGAGTATGTCTGCAGTGAAAAGAAAAAGCATGCATTTATCCCTCAGACAGCTCAACCACTCCCACAAAAGCAAAAGCAAAGCAGAAAGTAAAAGAAGATAAAAAGAAGCAGACATAATTACGGTGGTGATGGCATACGGAAAAGAGAATTATGGGCATGACCCGTTGAGCAGATGATCAGATTTATTTCTGAATGATGTAATTTATTATCTTTCAGAGACATCTGTATAAATCCCATCAAAGGGTAATAATAAAATAAAAATAAAAAATAAAAAAGGGCAAAGCCCAAAATAAATGGGCTGGCATGTTGTGGAGAACAAAGGCCCATAAACCCAAAATAGCACCAACCAGGTCATCAAAAGTATGCCCAGTACTCCACAATTATTCGGCAACACATCGCTATTACCACCAACTAGGTGACCAAAAGTACGCCTAGTACTCCACAATTATTCGGCAATCCGTCTCTATTACCACCAACCAGGTGATCAAAAGTACACCCAGTACTCCAAAATTATTCGGCAACCTGCCGCTATTACCACCAACCAGGTGATGAAATGTACAACCCGTACTCTAATATCATTTGGCAACTAGCCATTCATACCACCAACTAGGTGATGAGATGTACAACCCGTACTCTAATTTGGCAACTAGCAATTCATGCCACCAACCAGGTGATGAAATGTACAACCTATACTCCCCTTCATGCCACCAACTAGGTGAACAAAAATACGCCTAGTACTCCAAATTATACATGAGCATTACTCATGTCATTCATACATAAACATTCATGAACATCACTCATGACAATCATACATAAACATTCATGACCATCATTCATGTCAACATTCATGAGCATCACTCATGTTAACATTCATGAGCATCACTCATGACAACATCCATGAGCATCACTCATGTCAATCAACATAAACATTCATGAGCATCACTCATATCAATCAGCTTCAAAAACTTCATTTACAAAAGTTCCAGCTTCGAAAGCTTCATTTACAGAGCTTTAGCTTCAAAGCTTCACTTGCAAAGCTTCACCTACAAAGCTTTAGTGCAAGATATACAAATACCGCATCCGAACAACCGCCACTTCGGCTCATACATGGATTCAATTTGAAGTCTCCAGCCAACAGACTCTATTGAACGAAGACTTAGGGGACTACACTGTACACCATATATTGGGCCTCAACTGGGCCTCATGAAAAATACTTGGGGGACTCTAGCCCATTATTTATGTATTGAGGAGTGAGCCCTTATTTTATAAAAGGGACTCCCTCACCATCATTAGAGCAGCATCAACTCTAGGCCATTATTCATGTACTAAGGAGCGAGCCCTTATTTTATAAAAGGGACTCCCTCACCTTTATTAGATAGCAACGTCGCCAGCTGAGCAACCACCTCGCCGCGAGCATCACTCATAACCCATCACTTATGTATTGAGGAGTGAGCCCTTATTCTATAAAAGGGACTCCCTCACCTTCATTAGAGCGCAACGCCGCCAGCTGAGCAACCGACTCGCCGTGAGCATCACTCCTAACCCATCACTTATGTATTGAGGAGCGAGCCCTTATTCTATAAAAGGGATTCCCTCACCACCATTAGAGAGCATCGCCGCTTACTAAGCAACCGCATCGCCGCGAGCATCAACTCTAGCCCATAATTTATGTATTGAGGAGCGATCCCTTATTCTATAAAAGTGACCCCTTCACCTTCAAGCGCCACAAGTCGAGCCACCAAGGCAACATTAGCCACGAGCCGAGCGGCCTCGCAGCATGTGCTACTTCTAGTTGAGCATCATTTCAGATTGAGCACCGCCTCATACTGAGCATCAATTCAAGACAACATCTAGTTACTTCGGCCCACACATAGACTGAATTTCAAGTCTCTAGCCAAAAGACTCTCTTGACTGAAGACTTGGGGGACTACTGTTTATACCATATTTAGGGCCTCGTATTTAGACCTCGTATAAATACTCAGGGGACTTAAATGTAATTATGTAATAAAGGAATTGGCAAATATGTAATAAGTGAGGAGTCCTTATTCTATAAAAGGACCCCTCACCCTCACAATTGGGGGAGGCTCATTCTCACCATGGGAGGCCATTTTCTGGAGCCTTCTCAACCCTCTCACATCCCCTCTCATATTCAGAGGTTCTCTCCCTCACCTCTCAGATAAATACATAATCAGTGTAGACGTAGCCCAAACCTTGGGGTGAACCACGATACATCATGTGATATTTACATTTCATACAGATTCACGTTCGGATTTACGTTGTTCCAAGACCTCCGGTTTTGTGCATCAACACACAAAATTATGGTAGTCGGTATAATTGGTAACATATATTTTTATCTAGTGATTTGGCCATGGAAGACTGTGAAGCTGTGAACTGATATCTGTTCTAGCAAAGTGGAATCCTTTTATTGTCTTAAACACTAATAATATAATCCGCAAGATTACAAACCTTAATCTCTACTTAACATGACGTTTAGTTCATTTTTAGATACACATATGTAGAGCGATAACTTTAAATAAAGGATTTGGAATCAAACTTGAATTGTCACCCTCAAGTGGAAGTTTTTGTTGCAGAATTAAAGCTTAATTAATCAATCTAGTTAATATAATTTTTTACAACTTAATTAAGAAAATTATCTGGCTTTTAGCCTATGACAACTCATGGAGTGTAAGCTTACCGTATGGGGTTAAAAGGTGGCATTGCAGCTTATGATGTGACCAGCATTACCAAGAAATCAGATGTCAACTGGTAACTATCAACACAGAAATCGAGTTCAGATAAACTGATCTCCTCCTTTTTAACTATAAAAAAATTGATGCAATTTCTCTAATAGCTAGGATCTTTCTCTTCAATACTCTGTGTTCCAGAATCAAATTATCCTTCCCTTATAGTATAAATCAGTGTAGAACATCACTTGTTTCCAAAAGAAGTTTTTGCAAGACGTTCTGACTATGATACATCAAGATCAAACTCGACATTCGAAATCCTGAATAAATTTTGAGAAGAATTGGAATGCATCTTAAAATGTCGAATTCGGATATATTGAGAAGCTTGAACTACTCTTACGTTGTTATCTGTTGAAATTAATAGATTTAATGACCACGCAGAGATGGTCTCAGTTGTTCTAAGAGCAAGTTGGTCCAATCTTTGATTATTGACATAATTAACCTTAATTTGTTTCATCAATACATTGAACTTGAACATTGTCTGCATGTTCCAGTAGTTCATGCAGATTAATATCTGTTTGTCTTTTTTTTTTTTCCATATGTTTTGTCTGTGTGGGGACTGATTGCTTTGTAGTTTTATTAGAGAAGGGTTGGCACCTCCAATGGCAAGCAGCTCAGAGTGTGATCCTTTTTCTGCAACCTTCCCATTAACCATCACAGCGATGGAGTCTGCTTTCTTAATTGTGGTCAGCCTGTGAGCTACAACTACTCATGTTCTACCGACCATCATCTTCTCCCATGCTTCTTGGACTAAGTTTACCGACATGCTGTCAAGAGCGCTGGTTGCTTCATCCAACAGATGAATTGTTGGGTTCTTTAGGATTGCTCGAGCAAGTGCTATTCTCTGCTTCTCGCCTCTGGATAGCTGCACTCCTTTTTCTCCACAGTAAGTCTCGTATCCCTCTGATGTTTATTATTTAAGGCAACTTGTGTAGTTGTATTTGTCACTTTATCTTTGTACTAGTAAAACTTAGTATTTAAACTCTCTGGTTTTTTTTTTTTCCCTGATGGATTCCGGAATACTGATGAATTAGAATTTATGTTTTTAGATTTAGGCTTTTGTCAATCCTATCTATCCTGTTTCTTGCTACGTCAACAACTGTTTATGAAAGTGTATGTGTTGTAAATGGAGTAAATAAATTGTAGCCATAGCTTATAAATTCATCAGCATTGGCAAGTTTTGCAGCCTTCCTTACTTAAGTTACTGTTGCATTTTCTTTAACATACACAATGTTTTCGTGGATGGTTCCTCCGTACAGAATGGGCTCCTGGCTTACCAAAACAATTTGTGACCTCAATTTCCTCAAATTATAGAGCTTGATGTTGCATCCATCTATCGATATTGATCCATTTAGCGGGTCATAAATCCTTTTGATCAAGCCAATGACAGTGGATTATCCGGAACCACTCTTTCCCACTAGTGCTATTATATTTCCAGTTTCTATTTTCGGATTCAGCCCCTTGAGCTCATCTGGTCCGCCCTCACTGGGTAAGCGAATACAACATATTTTAGTTCTATGTGACCCTTGAAACTCTTCTTTTATCCCTTCAGGCTCTTTGCCACCACACATGTTCTTCCAACCATCATCTTGTCGAGCCTTTGTTGGAATAGTCTCCGACACACTGTCGAGGGCACTTGTTGGACTATTCTCCAACACACCATGATCTTGTTGGGTTTTTCAGAATTGCTTGAGCAAGCACTATCGTCTGCTTTTGGCCCCCGGATAGCTTTACTCCTCTTTCTCCACAGTAGGTTTGATATCCATCTTTCGTAGCACTGCATAGAAAGGTGCCTTCTCAGAAAGTAACAAATGTTATGTGTCTCAGTTTTAATGAGAAGCTAGAGAGATGTATAATGTATGTGTACCTTATAAATTCAGATTCTCTATAACTCTCTCTAATGTAAACTACGTTGCCATGGATTGTTCCTGGGAAAAGCCTTGGCTCCTAAGTCACTACTCACCACCGCGATATGTGACCTCAGCTGCCTCAGGTTGTATTTCTTGATGTTGTTTTGATCTATGTACACCGATCCCTTTACTGGTTCGCAAAGTCTTTCAATTAATCCGATGACAGTGGATTTACATGAAAATCATCTCTTCTGGCCTTACCGGGTGAGCCAAAACCACATTCATCAGTTCTATACATGCAGTGATGGTTCTGTAATTGAGTAGAGTAGCCTACTGGTGCATGTTAAAAACTTAACAGTAGCCACAAACAAGTTGCAATTTCTCTTCTGTCTCTTACTTTGTTGTTCACAGAATATAAAGGAAACGGTAAATATTTACCAACCATACTAACATGGTTATTGAACAGGCGCAGGCCAAGTCCACACCCTTAGTTTGATATTCTTCATTCTTCACAGGTATAAAGGTTACGCTACTATTAAATTTCATCCAATGATCAAAGGTGCTTAGTCAAATTATCCACAATCCAATCCACCCTTGCATTTAGATTTAGTACAAAAAATTAATTTTTAATGTAGGAAGAACAAAGTTACAATCATAATGGAGAGGTTGAAGTTTACAAATAGAGACCTAATACTATGTTTGGACGAGGAATTTAGGCCAAATTAGTCAGAAATGTCCTACAAAAGATTAAGTGGAGGGATTTGAAGAGTAGATATAACAAACTAAGGGGTTGAAGAATGCCTATTTGATGTGAGTAATTTATACGTAAATCTCTTATTTAAATTTTTGGAATGATCATGTAGTGCATTTTACATTCCTCCATTTAATGTTTTGATAGAATGACTTTTTTTTTTTTTAAAAAAAGAAAAAAAAAAAGACCAACTAGTGACTTCGCCACCGTAGTCCATCCTTCTAGGGGCCGAGAATGAAGACTCACAAAGGCATTTTAGCCTCCCCAGGCCACCATCATGATGAGCCGTGTAGAATACGGATTTGAATTTCGTCTCCAATTACTAGATCACTTTTGATAGAATGATGATATCAGTTTAGCAAAAAAGTATTCTACAAGTCTGATAACATTATCATATGTTTGTTGTATCCAAAAGTAATCTTCTGATCATGAAAAAGATAACAATGGACAAAATGCAAAGATAGAGAATCACGCAAGTTTCACTTCAAATTATCAACCTTTTGGAAAAGTTTTCGGTTTCATGCCAAGACAGGCAAGTCCTAAGCGCCGTACTGCACCCGTAGATAGGCTTGCAAGAAATCGTGTCCTAAAGCTCAGCAACAATGCATAACCGATTTGTCACCATCTACAAACAAGTTAAACTAGGTCGCGTGTTTGGCATGTAGGCACAAGATTTAAACCAATAAAATACATATTCCGCCTCCAAAAATAGAAAAGCTTTTTATAAGATGTATCATTTTACACGATATATTATGTGTAGACGACATGATTGATATGTCTCACTTCTTAAATATATTAAAAAAAACACACTAATTAAAATGTGAGAAAATATAATAGCATCACGTAACAGTATTTAGATGAACTTCTGAAAAAGACGACCACCTTTTCTCCATATTTTCTCTCTACAGCTAATAAAGTTGGTACGTACTCATAGTGCTTATCCCACTCGAAACATGTATATAAGATCGATATGCTGCCATTGCTAGTGCAGATCAAACACCTCCGTCTCCCATAATTCTCAAAACCCTAAATTTCATATTTTCTTGATTACAATATTATTATAGAGTGATGAACTTGGGGAAGTTTATTTTGGTTGCCCTAGCTCTAGCTCTGGTCCTTGTCCTGGCTGAGAGCTTTGAATTTCAGGAGAAGGACTTGGCTTCTGAAGAGAGTATGTGGGATTTGTATGAGAGGTGGAGGAGCCACCACACAATCTCCCACGACCTTGGCGAGAAGCGAAAGCGCTTCAATGTTTTCAAGGAGAACGTGAAGCATGTGCACAAGGTGAACCAGATGAGCAAACCCTACAAGCTCAAGCTGAACAAGTTTGCAGACATGACGAACCATGAGTTTGCGAGCTCCTATGCTGGCTCGAAGGTTAGCCACTATAGATCACTGCATGGCAGCAGAAGGGCTACTGGCTTCACACATGGGATGACCGACGATCTTCCGGCAAGTGTTGATTGGAGGAAGAGTGGAGCTGTCACTGGAGTTAAAGACCAAGGCAAATGTGGTAAGTCTCTTATAATTGAGCAAAATAAGGGGACGTTGGGAAATCCCTCAATTAGAATACTTTTGTTCATAAGTGCTTTTTTACAGGTGAGTCGATTGTTTTTTTATAAATATCCATGTTCTTAGAAAGTCACTTCTAAGTGTTTTTGTTACACATAGCCGCTTTTTAATATTTTCTACCAACCATTATTAGAAACGCTTTTAGTTATCTGAACAGCATTCCAATAATAAATAGTACTTCTACTTTTATATTTAAAATTGACCCTAAAAAGGTTTTTGAAGTGCACATATATGAGTAATGTTAAGAAAACTAAATTTTGCAAACTAAAAAATATGTAAGTTGATGATTGGTTTATTACTTAATAATTGATAAACGTGCATATTTCTACTGGTGACACATCATTTAGTTTGCAATTTTAATCTCCAAATTTAGGGGGTGTAGTCAAACTAAGATTTTAAAGGATTTTAAATGATTTTAAAAGTAATAGATTTGATAGGATTTAAGAGGATTAAAGACTCCTACAAAATTCATATGGATTTTAAAGAATTTGAATGGATTGTGATGGATTGTGGTGGAAGGATTTGAAATCCTAGGGGGTGAGGTTTGATTTTTTTTAGTCTTGGTTATATATATTTTTTGCTCTCAAATCTCACAAAATCCACAACTTATTGAAATCCTCCAAAATCTTAATTTTTTTAACACACTTAGATTTGGATGGATTTTAAAATCCTTTAAAATCCTTTAATTGACTACACCTAGATTTGATTGGATTCTAAAATCCTTTAAAATCTTTTAATTGACTACACTAAGATTTTAAAGTCTTTTAAAATCCTCTCAAATCCGAGTTTGACTAGTCTTCTTAGTATTACTCGCACATATTTACAAACTTTCAGCGGGAAATTGGCAGTTGAGCATGGATGATTATCAATATATTATGCGGTTAAAATCAAGAGCTGAATAAAATTCACCGCATGGTAATTTGATGTTATAGGTAGCTGCTGGGCATTTTCAACTGTAGTTGCAGTGGAGGGCATCAATCAGATCAAAACAAAGCAGCTAGTTTCTCTGTCTGAGCAAGAGCTGGTTGATTGCAACAGAGATCCGAACGAAGGGTGCGAAGGTGGATTGATGGAAAAAGCATTTGAGTTCATCAAGAAAAATGGTGGAATAACAACGGAGCAAAACTACCCTTACTGAGCCAGTGATAATCCTTGTGACTCATCCAAGGTGAAAAATTAATTACCCATTTCAATATTTATGTTATTCGTATGAGTACTACACTATACTCTTCTTACTTAACTTCGTGTTAAATTTGCAGATGATGAATTCTCCTCTGGTGCAAATCGATGGTTATGAAAACGTACCTGAAAACGATGAGAATGCCTTGATGAAAGCTGTTGCAAACCAACCTGTGTCAGTTGCACTTGATGCTGGTGGTACAGACTTCCAATTCTACGCGGAGGTAAACGAGCTTCTAATAAACCAACTAAGCACCAATAAAACTTGATATTTCATAAGTTCCTATCCACACTCCTAGTAATATATAGCATCTAGCACAGTAAACAATCTGAATAAAAAGAAATTATTAGATACGGTCGTGCGTGTCACGTCACTTATTTACCGAAGACACATAAAAATGAGACCTTATCATTGAAGTCCACCTAAGTGTGCACATGTGGAGTCCAAATGCAATGTGAGGAGTCATCATTTTGCGTTTTTGGACAAATAAATAACATGACACAGACGATTGTACCCAATAATCTCTCCCTAACAAGTCAATCACAGGAATTAAACTACTTTATCTGAAGCATATAAATTCTTTTCAAAAGCATGGACATGTTTTAGTTTCCAACTTTACCCATGCTGGTACAATGCTCCTCGAATAAGTGCAGAATGACAAAGTAGGAGTGTAACAAAGCATCGCCGAACATGTATATATGTAGTGTCAAATGAGTCGTTAATGTTTTAAATTTGCAGGGTGTGATGAATGGAGACTGTGGAACAGAACTGAATCATGGAGTGGCAGTAGTGGGATATGGAGAGACTCAAGATGGAACCAAGTACTGGATTGTGAAGAATTCATGGGGAGTTGAATGGGGAGAGAAAGGTTACTTGAGGATTCAACGAGGAGTTGATAAAGAAGGAGGGATGTGTGGAATTGCTTTGGAGCCCTCTTACCCTATGAAATCATCACCAAACAACACCAGAAGAAGCTCATTCAAGGATGAATTTTGATGATGCCAGTATATATATACGTACACACGCATATCTATATAATATATATAGTTTAATTGGTAATTTTAAATTTCATTGCCAGTTTAGTAGGCTTTGTCATAAATAAAAAAAATTAAAAAGAGAGGTATAAAATCTTATAAGATATGTTATAGTGTGTGCGTTTGTGTTGTACTGTATTTACCTTTTATTTAGATGAAAATAAATGTTTGTTGGTGCTGAAAAATGAAATGAAATAAAGAGTTGAAATCAGTTATCATATAAGGTTATGTCAATTCAATTTTAAGGCAAGTAGTGGATTACCCTTGTAGTTTTGATATTTCTCTTGAATCATCTGCTTTTATAAGCTCCGCTTTCTTTTGAGTTTACCTTAGATTAGTAACATTGGTTGTAATAAAAAATTAAAAATATTTTTATTCAAAAACTGAACACAGAGAGGATCCTCATCCGGGATAAAGGGTGGCAGCAGCCTGACAATTAACAAGATGGCCACAACAACTACCATACATGACACTGAAACAGGGTAGTGGAGGAGAAATGTCTGATGGTCCCGTGGCTGCGCCGTGCGCCTATAGGTACCGTTTGGTACGTGGGACAGGACGGAACGGAACGGGATGATCCGTTCCGTCCCACGTTTGGTGCGCCTAAAAACTGTGGAACGGGTTGTCTCATGGGACAAAATTTGGCTGATTTTTCGTTCCACCTCTTCCCCCTGGAACGACCCGTTCCACATCCGTGGAACACAAATTTATAACATTTTATGACAAAATTTCTCCTTATCTTTTTCAATATTTACATCATCAGTTCCGTCATGTCCTGTCCCATCCTGTCCTATCCCGTCCCGTCTGCGTACCAAACGGTACCATAGCAAATGGACATGGATGGGAGGGATGCTACTAAAATTTTTATGCGGATTTTACATTTTTTTTTTACTCTTTTTTTACTCTGTAATATTGTATAATTCAAAATCGTTCATTTTTTAACTTCTCTTTTTATAGATTGATTTTATAAAAAAAAAATCAACTAAATCATAAACTGTTTAATATAGAATAAAATTATATTATAAAAATTGATGTGACATGTTGCCTACTTAATTTTCTCGCGAAAAAAAGTTGTACTCTCTATTACATTAGGCAAACAAAGTAGACAAAATTATATTTTATTATTTTCTTTCATGTGCAACATTAATTTTTAATTTTTACCTTTTAATTTTGTCATCTTCCTTCACATAAAGATATCATACAATAAAAAGATACGTGAAACTCCATTATTGTAGGCAATGTTGCCAACTTTGGAGAGTAGGGAAAGTTTGTTTACTCTGCCTGCTCAATTGACTACTTTATAGAGCTTGATTTTGCTCAAATGTATCATAAAAAACAGTTTGACTGCTCTTTTGATTACACCATAACTCTGCAACCCTAACTGGTAGGGATCATTGAGGGTTTAAGGCTTTAGAGCCACATGTATTGCCATATCACCCAACTTTTCTATCCTCGGATTCGAATTACCTGTCACCAACTTCACGAGCAACCCTCTCTCTCTCTCTCTCCCTTCCCCCCTAGGTACGCAGATTACTGAGCCAAACCTCTACAGGCGATGGCAAAACATGGACGCAGCTGCAGTCAGCTTACTATTCCAAGCTATATGTTTGGCAAAAGTTACTTGCTTTTTGTTCAGTACTTTAGCAGAAGAATTGTCCGTATAATCACGTGTAAGTTGAAGAGTATGTATTATTGACACGACGAAACGCAGCCAATATATTTGTGTTTCGAATCTTTGATTTATGGAAGAAGTTCTCACACTTTACTAGTGTTTTTTTTTGTTGTCAAAACACTTCATTAGGGTTGTGATACCGGTTACTAGGACTTACATTGAAAGGCTGCCTGAACAGTGGTACTAGTATTTGAAGAAATCAGAGACTTGCGGGCAGGCATGCATACTTCTGGGCGGACAGTCACAGACTTGATCGTAACTTAATATCATCTGACTACATCGTTAACTTATATCCCAGAAACATGCAGTGCAGATAGGGGACATCACATAAACAGACCAATGCCATAGAAAATACTATTCATTTCTTCTCAATCTCCTTTTATGGAATAAACACCGAACCAAAAAAACTAGGGAACTTTAACAAAAAACTCACAGTACTATTTACCTTAACGAAAAATCATATTTTTACACTAAAAAGTCAATTCTGGTACTATTCACTTTACCCTTTATTTTATCCTTATTGTTAAAACTCAAAGTTTTCAAACTCTTTTCTTTAGTTTTCCTAAAAAATTATTTATACTAAAGGGTGGGGAAATGAGCTAAGCATCAGAATAAGCTAACAATAATGTGGTTCGAATTCATCTTTGATGATAATCGAACTTAAAATCTCTTAATTACAAATAAAGAGAAATATCACTATACCGTAATATCAAGTGACCCCTAATCCTATTATCATACAACCATATATATGTGCATCCTACAGAGTAAATGTACCGCTAAATTGTATGAATATTAAACAATACAATTGAAAATGATTAAACGATATTATTTTTGTTTAATAGGAAAATGTACGGCTGACCAAACAATTGCTGTGCGTACAAAATTCAAAGCAGAATATTGCCAGCGAGATGTTTAAACCACTTGGTCATCTGAGACAATCTCCAACCCTTGAACTAAAAAGTAAATTTTTTAGCCCGAAAAATTTAGCTTTTAGTTTAGAAATAGTTTTTTTGCTTTAATTCTTTTAGCCTAAAATTTTAGCCCGGCATTATTAAAAAATGAACTTAAGCTAATTTTTTTCTTAAATTAACTTTAAAAAAAATATGTAAACTATCGTAAATTAATTTTATGAATATTTTAACCTAAAAATATTTAAATTTCAATAAATATTGAAAAATCACTAAATCTACTTTACATCAAAGTGTGGAATAATAAGTACAATATTTTTTTAAGACATCTAGATTAATAGAAATAATATTAATACACACGACAATTAATAAAGTTCATAAACTTAACACAATTGAAAATTCTTAAACTACATAAACTTAATAATGATATTCACCATCTTGATTTTGTGATGGTGGGCTTGGGATATAGCATTTAGATGAATTATCATCTTGAAATATACTCTTTCTGGCATCCCTTTGCAAAATTTCCATTTGCTTACCATGTAAGTACTTATTCCTCTCTAGAGTGTATTTGTTGAGGTCCTCCATCATCAAATTTATTTCGAATCTCTCTTGCTCCCTATCCCCTTCTTTCTTCATTTGCAAACGCATTCGGGCCGCTTCTTCGTGGCAAACGCTATGGGTTTCACTCAATTTTGCAATTCCGGTACCAATGTGTTCACTTGAAGGATCTTGGGACTTCCCTTTTCTCTTTGCTTCCTTTTGCTTATCTCTTCCCGGGGACCTTGCAAAAAAAAGGAGTTTGGGTCATTTCATCGACATCTTCATTGACATCTTCATCTCTGGCATTTGTCGGTGCGGCTTCAAGTTGAAATAATCTTCCCCATTGTTGGTCCACATCAGTTTCCCACCTCAGACAATCCTTGAGGACTTCCTAAGCATGTTGCAACTTAAAAACTTGATTTTTTGGTGTTACTCTTGTCTTGTAAATTTCCATTGCTTTGTCACCCTATGCAAAAAATACATAAAAATTAAGGAAAATTAATGAAAAGGGTTTGAAAACTTTGAGTTTTAATGATAAGGACAAAATAAAGGGTAAAGTGAATAGTACCAGGATTGACTTTTTAGTGTAAAAATATGGTTTTTCATTAAAGTGAACAGTACCGGGAGCTTTTCGTTAAAGTTCCCTAAAAATAATTAGTTGCAAAATAATATTATATACATGACAAATAAAATATTAAGAAAAAAACTCACAACTTATGTGGCACTCCATCCACTAGCCATGCCAACCACAACTCTCTCCAAGCTTCCCTTCCATAAAGTGCATGCTTTGTTGATAGTCTTCCACCAATCGTAAACACCACCACCGTCCCTCCAGCCGCCGTTGTAGTTTTCTTGAAACTTTGCAATAATTTTATCCCACAAAACCTTTTTATTTTGATTTGTGCCAACTGCACTATCTTCGCTAACAGAAACTCATGCCAAGCATAAAGCAACATCTTCCTCACATGTCTAATTACGACCTCTAATATGCTCTCTTGCCATGTTAAACAATTTGGAAATGGAAAGAAATGGTAGAAAGATAAATTGGAAGAATTGTAGGAGAAAATTGAGTTTTGTATGGATATTTGAACAAATACATACACATTTATAGGTTTTTCTGATGAATTTTGAGTTAAATAATTTTTTATTTAATTATTTTAGCCGTTGCATTTAAATTTGGGTTGTTAGATTTTTTTTTTTTTTTTTACCATTAGATTTGATTATATTCAATTTCAGTTATTGGATTCAATGTATTTTAAAATAACATATTTTTAAAAAATAAATTTTGAATCTGGACCGTTGGATCAACCAACGGTCCTTAAATTGTGGTCGTTCGATGCGGAAAAGAGTCGTTGGGCTCGGGGAAGTGGTCGACATGGGCCCTGACAGTGGCCCTCCGCTGTCAGGAGCTGAATTGATGCGGGCCGCGTGGGGCGCGTCGGCGAGTGGGCGGGCCGAGAGTGGCCCAAATGCAAGCGAGTCCACGCGTTTTGGGGGGGGGTATTTGGCCCAACTTTAGCATTTGGCTTTTAGCCCAATGTTTTAGCTTGGGTTGGGTGGTGTTTGGGGAGGAATAAATAGGGTAATTTGGCATTTAGCCCAGGGTTGGAGGATGCCTGAATTCGCGGTATACATTTTTTAATTTCAAGGGTGAAAATTAGCTACAATTTTTACAGTTCATATTATTTTCCATGATAAAAAATCTGAATTGATGTAGAACAAGTAGCATAATGGAACAAAGAAAAAATAAACTATTGAAAGACAATGATACAAGTGGCAGTTTGCGGATTTAGCATCCAAGTTACAATTTGGGCTCGTAATATATTTTCAGAAAGGGAATGACGCCATGATTCAAACTAAGGGTGGGCATGGGCTGGGTCGGGCCCCGCTTGAAAATACAACGAGGTGGAGTGGGTCGGATGTTACTATTTTAAAACTGAGAACCGGACCTAACCCGGCCCATATAAAACGGGCTGGTTCCTACGGGTACACTTTTTTTTTCCCTTTAATTTTCAATATCCCAAAACCCAAATTCCCAGTCGAATTTGCACCCGATCGAGTTCTTATTCGAGTTCGAAATCGAATTAAGACAAGAAGAGGGCGCCGCCGGAGACAAATCAGTGAACTGGGGGACGACGCTGCCGGAGACAAATAAGAGATGAATCAGGACAGGAAGATGGCACATGGACATCACCCCATCCAAGGCTCCAAGCTCTTTCCTTAGCCTCTACGAGAAAAGCTTGCAAGCGTCCATCCTCAGATCAACAACTGCAACCAACGCAACGAAAGCCCTTGCATCCTCCTTGTAGTTCTAGTGCTACACGCTCACCTCCACTGCGGTTTGCAGCAGCGCGTTTAGGTTTGTTTGCAGCAGTGATGGTGATTGCTGCAGATGAGAAGGGAAGGAGAATATGGGTGATTGCTGCAGCGGCATGTAGTACTTGTGCAGAGGAAATGGTTGCTGAAACGAATAAATCAAGATCGAGGTCTAGTTCAAGACAAGAAGAGTCGGCAGGATTCTGGAATTCGAGATCGAGATGAGAGGAGTCGAGAGGATTCTTCTGGAATTCAAGTCCTGTGTGTTAGAAATCAACGGTGGAGATTTAAGCTCCCTATAATGAATGGTTGAAACGGTTCGGGCCTGAGGCCCGTTTTCTCTGAAATTTGTACCCTCCCCACCCCACTAATTAAATGGCCCCGCCTCGCCCCGCCCCACTAATTAAATGGCCCCGCCTTGCCCCGTCTTGACCCGCGAGTCCAGGACCCGTTTGCCGAGCCCTAATTCAAACTCACGGCTTTGTCGTGTTATACAATGAATTTCGGCCAACCTCCAAAACTGTGTTTAAAGTTTCGTAATAAAAATCAAATCTTTCGATTTTTTTTCGATTAATGTTTAATTAGTTATTTCACTTCCTGGAAGTCCTGGACCAAAAAAACATATCCTAAAAGTCATTTGAGTTGTAAGCCGGTTGTAATCTTTATTTAAGGCATGCGGATGTATTAATTTGTATTCATTGAATCATTAATCAATTCAACCCTTTGAGATTTATCTCAACTTTATAGTAGTTTACAGACTTGTTCTTCAAGGGATTTATGTTAGTAACCCTTTTGATTACTCCGTGCTACGGCACGAATGATTATAAATTCAGCAGCATTAAGGAGAAGATGAAGAAAATACACTAGATTAATTCAAACTACATTAGCAAAACAAGAAATCAATACGAGCCCTTTGCAATTTTTCTTTCTTTCGAGAATATAAGCTAGTCAACTTTGCACTGAAAAAGATAAAAGAAAACTTATAAAACACGATATAACATGGCGGTGGTGGTAGCTGCTGCTGGCCGCCTTTTTTTTCTAATGAACATATAGCTAGGTAGGTGGCAGTTGTCTATCTTGTTCATCATCATCGTCAACCATGGCGCCGCCGTTCTGGCTGCTGTCGTCGTCCGTATCACACGCGGACACAGGCGCGTCGTAATCAATATCGTGATGGTGAGGTGGCGGGAGCAGGAGAGAAATGGAGGAAGATGAGGAGGTGGTGGAGGAGTGGGTTTTATTATTAATTTGGACGCCAAGGCCAACACTGGGAAGTGGTTCGGTCAGTTGCTTCCCGTCCCGAGGCGGAGAAAACACCACTGGCAGGTAGTGCTCCATGTCGCACGGGAACTTCGAGTTCTTGAAATGCTCCTTCAACGCCTCCAATCCCTTCACATTAATTAATATTTATAGCTAATAATAATTAGCAATTTTGATAGTGGATTATGCTGAAATAAAAATGTTTAACGAGGAAGTTAAAGAGACTTGTTACCTGAACTCGAGCGTAGGTGACTTGGCAGATTTTCCTGGAATTGAAGACCTCCCAATGTTGATGGTGAAAGGCTTTGTACAGCCTCCACGTTGCCTGCGGAGTCGTCATGTTCACGAATCCATATCCCACATTGCACTTGTTGCTGTGCTTTCCACACATATGAATTCGACCCATGAATTTGATATTTGACAAATGTGTACCAGAACATACAAAATTTTAATCACAATTTTGGAAATAAAATTTACATCGAGAGAAGATAAAATGATCGCAGAAGCATTTTGGTGACGAACTTCAAACCACTTTTCATTCAAAAATGTTACTTTTATTATCTAATTGTAGCATCAATTGTATCATCTCTCTCATAGAGATGAGACTCATGCGTTGGCAGACCCTATCTCTATTAGAGAGATAATACAAATGATGGTACAGCTAGGTGATAAATATAGCATAATTCTTTGGATATGATTTTCTTCTTTCCTAATCTCTCTTCCCTTCCCTCCACTCCTATTAATCGGTTCTGGTTAAGTTATGTCAATATTTTATTTTAAAGTTTTTTATATAAAAAACAAAAAACAAAAAAAAAATGTGAGACGAAAAGAAGGAAATGAATTATAATAGAAATGGAGAGAATCTTAATTCCTACCTTTTTGGTCGCCGAAGAGAATGTTCATATCTTTACGAAAATCAAATAAAAATTCATGACCAAGCCGATAGACAATTTTGTAAATTAATCATTTCAGATATTAAAGTTGATGTTTTCATCATTTTAGCTAATTCACCTATAAATAATTCGTACAATTATAATTTATAGGTATAATTTTGATATTTCTAAAGAAATCAATTAATAAAACAAAATAATAAATCCATTAAAAGAAAAGGAAAGTTACTTGAAATCAATGGGAAGATAAACGAAATCGTAGGAGGAGAAAGGCTGCTTTTCATCATCACCACCACCGTGATCGCCGGCGCTAATGATCTGTTCATTACAGTGGATACAGTGGTTGTCCAGCATGTTCAACAGCAGCTTCTGACTGCCACAATAATCCACCACCAAAAAAAAAAACAACTTCATCACCATCACAGCAAAAACAAAAACTGAAAAAATAAAGAACAGAAATATGAATTGCCCTAAAAATTTTAAACTGAAAACGTTTACCTGTATTTATTGGGTATGTTCTTGATCATGACGGTGGTTCTGGTATCTCCGCTGGTGGATTCCGACAAGGCATCTTCTTTGATTAAAAATTTAGAATCTAACTTCTTCGCTTGTCTTCCCTTCTTCCCCCTACTGCTCTTCGGCTGCTTCGGACTCGTTGCAGTGGCTTCAAGGCTCTGCGAGCTCCCGCAACTCATCTTCTTCGAAGACGAAGACCACCTCTTCTCTTGAATTGCATCCAAATTTAAACCCGCCATTTTGGATTCAACATTGTTTCTGATAATTACCATTCCCTTGCTGCTGCTAGAACTACTTGATCTATTATCGCTCCTAGTCGATGAAAATTGGATTTGCGATGAGGATGTACACAGACGAGGCTGCGGCCCCGCCAATCTAAAACTGTTCGAGCGTCTAGAGAATTTCACAGCCAATTCCGCCGGCGGCAGCGGTGCAAAGAGATTGTGAGGCGAAAGTAGAGTTGGGGCAGTGTGAGCCACCGCATTAAAAAACTTCCGGCTGTGGCCACCGGGCCGACTGAATTGAATCACAACTGATTTTCCGTTGATTTCTTTGCCGTTCATCTCCTCGAGAGCTCTCGCCGCGTCTCTGACGTCGAAGAACTCGATGAATTTTTGGTGCTTCTTCGATGGCGTCTCTCTCAATTCCTTCACAGCACCTGATAAAACTACAAAATTACACCCGACAAAATTGAAACAAAATCCAGGTCCCATGTTCTTCCATTGGCCATGAAAAACGTAGGACAAAGACCCATGAGACCTACTCCTTAATTATCTCCACAAAAATCCGGAAAAAATAACGTGAAAAAATAAATTAATGGAGGAAATGCTACCAAAAGCTTGGAATATGTCTTTGAGAGCGGAGGTGGTGACAGCCGGGTCCAAATGGAAAATGACGATGGTGCCCTGATTGTGGCCGTCCAGGACGGCTTTCAAGGCCGGAAAGACGAACTGGGCCCACACGGCCTGCCCCGCGATGAGGCCGCGACCTGGAGGAAACGGAAGCGGGAAAATAGGAGGCGGCAGAGGTGATGTGGCCGTCGTGAACGACAAGGCGGCGTAGTGGTTACGAATCCTGTCTTCCTGCTGCATGTACTGCTCCCGAATCTCCCGCAACGCCCTCTCTGCATGCCTCAGATCGTAGAAATGGACGGTCACGATACCGTCGCACGCCCTCTCCATCTGCACCCACCTCACCTCCCCGAACCCCTCCAACTCCCTCCGCACAGTCCCCTCGCTGACGTCACTCGAAACCCCGTTCAGAAGCACTGCCCGTGTGGCAGCCGCCGTCGGAGGCGGCAACGGTGCGCATACGGTAGCCCCCGCACTAACGTACGCGGCTGGCGCGGAGAACGGAGCGTAAGGTACAACTTCGCTGATTGGCGGGGGTGGGTAGGGATAGTAAACCTGGTGGGGAGATGGAGACGGTGGTAGCAGTTGTGGCGGCGTTTGTGGAGGCCCGAAGATGGGTATTTGGTTCTGGTTACTGGGTCTGAACTCTTGGGCTCCGGGGTCCAGACTTCCCGGAAACCGTACAAAGCTGGTATCTTCCATGTGGTGGATGATGTCGGAAAACCACTGTAAGTAAGGAAAGGCGTGATTATCCGGTGAATAAAAACTGGGAGATATTAGTTGGTTATCTGTTGCTCTGCTCAAATTCCACAACTATCTTCCCGTTTAACAGTACATCTCTCTCTCTCCCCTCTTTCTCTCTCAGGAAAATGGAACTGGGATCATCTCAAGTGTGGTATAAACTATAAAGAAAAGCAGGCAGAGCTCAAATGTGTCCAGGACGTTATACCACTTTTTTTTTTTTTTTTTTTAATAAACGATGTTAATTACACTAAAAGTAAAATACAATTAGCCTCGTAATAGGCTAGATACCACACGTTGTATCTTTTTCTAAAATTTAACTGTTATTACAAAAATAAAAGAATTCAAAACTATTGCAGTAATTTAAAAAAATGATAAATTTTGAACCCGAATGCATGAGTATTCCTAATATCTTCCTATTGATTATTTTTACATAAAGAATTTTATTTTTTAATTCATGCACTCGGGTAATCCTCATACCCTCCTACTGATTAATTTTACATAAAAATTTTTATTTTTTAATTATATAATAACATGTAATATATTTTTTAAAAACACGTGATATAATAATCCTTTTCCACTACTTTCTTTTCAAACCAAAGTTGCTGAAAATGTACTTCTATCCATTTAAAACACGCCGTGAAATTACCATACTACCCCGGAGTTATCAGATTTTACCGCGGGCATAGTTAGTACGTCGGGGTTATGCTGGTAATTGAGTCCCAGTAAAGGATGAGAAAGAACGTGGGCCGTACACGTGGAAGAGAGGACGAGTGAAGTGTGTGAAGATGCGCGAATGAAGGGGATGGGAGGCTATGGAGGGAAAGGTACAAGCTATTAAGTCGTGAGTTGTGACCCAAAAGAAAAGAGGGATTTCCGTAAACGGACGATAATTATTGCTCTGCTACACCTGCATGTTACTTTTTGAATCCGGATCCTCGTCGTCGGATTCTCCCTGCAAGAATCTCGATAATCTTTAAATCGTCTTTGTTAATAGTACATCATACGAAATTATTTTAAATATTTTTATTTAAAAATAAACATAAATGGTATTTGATAAAAACTTATAACACGATATACGATAAACGGACATGATTCACGAATCTTCAAGATTTGAAAAGGATCTTGTTGGGTACCTTTTAAGGAAAAATAACAAAAAATCCTCAAAAACTGTAGGTTTAATCAAAAGAACAAAATAAATGTGTAAGTAAATAGTATCATAAGTGAGCTAGAAATGTTTTTAACGTTAAAAATAAAAATTATCATAAATGTTTCATTAAAACTTCGTACTTTCTAACGCAACCTTGTTTTGACTACTCACCATTGTTTTCTTTTTTCTTTTTGTTATCTATCATATGTTTTTTGCTTTAAAAAAAGGCATAATCGGATAAATGGTCCCCGTGGTGATAAGGTATTCGGATGATAGTCCCTGTGGTAAAAAAATTCGGATTTAAACCCCTGTGATTTAAGTCTGTTAGGATTTATGCCCTTCGGTAAATAATGCTGACGTGGCTGCCACATATATGTCATGTGGCTGCCAAATGTCTGCCACGTGGCAAAAATAATATATTTTTTTAAACCTGAATTTTTACAAAAAAAAAAAAAAAAAAAAACCAAAAACCAAAAACTCCCCCCCCCGCCCTCCGCCCGTTCCCCCACCCCGTCGGACTTCTTCTTCTTCTTCTTCTTCCCGCCGGAGACCAGCTCCCCCCCTCCCCCCGACGGAGCCCTCTCCCCGCGCGACCCTCCTCCCTCTCCTTCTTCCTTCTTCTTCTTCTTCCCACCAGTCTCCCCGTGCGACTCCTCCCTCTCCCTCTTCCTCCTTCTTCTTCTTCTTCTTCTTCTTCTTCTTCTTCTTCTTCTTCTTCTTCTTCTTCTTCTTCTTCTTCTTCTTCCCGCCGGAGACCAGCTCCCCCCTTGCCGGAGCCCTCTCCCCGCGCCCTCCTCCCTCTCCCTCTCCCTCTTCCTTCTTCTTCTTCTTGCAGATCTGGGTTTTTTTTTTTTTTTTTTTTTTGTTTGTAAAAATTCAAGTTTTAAAAAAAAAAAAAAAATTATTATTTTTGCCACGTGGCAAACATTTGGCAGCCACGTCAGCATTATTTAATAGAAGGGCATAAATCCTAACAGACTTAGACCACAGGGGTTTAAATCCGAATTTTTTTACCACATGGGCTATCATCCAAATACCTTATGACCACGGGGACCATTTATCCAATTAGGCCTTAAAAAAATGTACTCCTTGGTATCTTGAGGCTTGAGATTGAGATATACATTTTTTTATGTCTTCGTCATACAAGCGATATTGGGGGACGGTATTCAAATATGGATGCTCGAGTAGTGCACGATTAATGTTCTTATAATTACTTGAATTATAAGCCTTATGATTTGATGGAATAAATATATATACTGCTTTATTTTTATTCTTGCAATTAATTGAACATTTAATTATTTACTGGTGAACAAAATAATTAAATTTATGTCATATAGTATTGGAAATCTAGGTGCTACCTTAAAAGAATAATTAGGTTAAATCTCTGAGTCAAACAAACAACGAGAGAGAATAATAATATTTGAATAGATCATTAACCTAAAATCAATTGGTAATATGACGATTTGTCCAATTTACTTATAAGTTCATGCAACGTCTTTCATTTTCTTGATGTAAAATTAATACTCTTAACATACTCATTCAAATGCGGTAAATTTTGAAGCCTAGTATGTAAACAATACATATTGATCAGTGAAGTAAAGTCCGTGTGACCATGAACTTCACACACGAGATAATTTGCTGATATCATAAAAAATGTTAAAGTTTCACTATAATACCAATTAGTACTCTCAGCAGTCGTTTTACAAGTGTATACATGCAACATGGGAAACAGGAAAAGCTTTTACTTGCTTGGTTCAAGAATGTCCGCAGATTGTTGGCATTACCACTCGCTAATTATTATTTCCAATTCTTTTAATTTGTACAATATATATGTTTAATCATCGTATTACTCCGATTCGTACATAGTTTGGTTGATGTCTGCAAGGAAGAAGGTGCTTCGCGGTATTCAATAAGCACACTGGAATTGGGAGTTGAAGTTCCATTTGTGTGATTTTCGTAAAACTGATACTTTTTATTAATTTTCTGTTATCTCATATTTTTTGCACAATAAAATAATGTTGACATTAAATTGTGATATAGCAGAGAATTCATAAAGTGTCATACTTTAAGAAAATCTCGTTAATGTATCTCTTTAAATCTTTCTTCTTTAAGCTCTTCATCATGCATTGAACTATTTACTTTTTAATCGTTTTTTTTATAGATTATCTCTATAAAAAGTTAATCATCAAGTAAATGAATCAACATTTTTTAGTTAAAACACTAAAATTATTACAATGGTAATTAAGGATGACTCGAATAATAGACATGATTATCCAGTAACATTGTAAGATTGCAACACTAAACGAGAAGTTGGAGGGAAAGGTGTAGACGAGATAGTTGTTTACATCCTCCTTCAAGATTTATGTTCAATCTCGACGTTAGACTCTCATCATTCGATATAAGAATGCACCTTACATTTAGAGTATTTTTGCACATAACACATAGAGAAGTTTCATTGGGTAACGCAAGAACAAGTATGTTCATTGGTCTGCCACGTATACAATATGTCTTCAGCTAATATCGAGTTACTATGAGCATTAATTTAATTCAAAATCAATTAACAATATGTGAAGGAACTGAAAAAAGATTTCAGTTTTTACTCAAAGTTTCATAGTTTATCATTCGATGAGAGATAATATCACATGTCTTAAGTTGTCCAAATTAATCAATATGGCTCATTTGTTCAAATTTAATTGTTTTTTTGGATTGCTTTTTAAATGACTAAAATACATTTTTATTATCAAAAGCATTTCTAAACATGTTTGGTAACAACATTTAAAAGTATTATCAAACACGAGTTTAGGGTTTAGAAACGTCTTCTTAAAACACACTTTAAGCCTTAAATTCGTGCTTTCAGGTCCTAGAAGTAATTTGTAGTAAAAATTTAATGCATTTTTAAAAGCAATTGTAAGAAAATCGCTTTGGACATAAATATTTCTCACAAAAAACAATCTCAAACGAGCTCTTAGATCTCAAATGTGATCAAAATAACATTTTTCTCCACTCATAAATCCCTATTTTTAATCCCAACAACAACAATACAAGCTCAAACTTCGAATTGCTTCCACGAAGATCCACCCAACTTCCATCTTTTCTTTCGAGACATAAACAAATTAAGATTAACTCGAACAAAAATTGTGCAAATCTAGTACTAGCTATTAGTATATATAGGAAATATTTAAGGGGAGGGATCTTCATTTTTTTTATAAAAATGGGGATTAGTTGTGGGGTCCATACTACATCGAACTTTAATGATCCGAACCGTCTATTTTTCAAGTTGCACCTCATAGATCATCCTTGCAAAATATTAGCCAAATCGGAAATGTTTAAGACATCTAATTGGGTTCAAATAAATTGACGAATATTTTGTTATATAAGAAATATTGAAATTTTATATTGATAATTAAATAGACAAATGGTTTCGAATTTAATTGAATTTTTACAAGGATAATCTATGAATCGAGACTTACAAAATAAATGGTTCGGATCGTTGAAGTTCGATGTGAAGTGAGTCTCACACTTAATTCCTATTTTTTGAAAAAAATAGAGATCCCTTTCCATAAAGAACCTGAGTATATATATATTAGTTAAGAGTAGCACACGTGCGCCATAGTTTCCACTATCCAGTCATGGGGTCCAAACATGAGATGAGACTACCAAGGCCGGCCCGACCTTAATATCCCCAAACATCGATACTTTGCATGCTCTTGTCTCCCTCTCTCACATTAAGGTACGTGCAAACATTTCGATACGGTCTTATTTCTTTACTATCTCTCCTCCTCGTTGTGGTCCATCTGCATTATTTAATCCTCCTCAATCTTTGAGTTTGGTAAGAACTGCACCATATGTAATTGCACCACTACATCGTATATATTGCCCACTAATGTCAGTGTGGTAATTAGGGTTATATGGTTACTTCGTTATTACATATCAAAAGCTATATTATATTCCAGAAAGGCGGATAATACATTGTCACTGAACTTTGTGATACTTGGTGTCCAGGGACGAGCCAGAGATTTATATGAATGGGGACATCCTCAAACAACAAAGTTATAATTAAAAAGCTTAAGAATTTACTAAACACAATAATTATATATTAATCCAGAAAGTTTTTCATACAACATTCCCTTACAATATCCCTTGACGTGTTTTCATGTTCTAAAAGCATTATATGATAACATCATTACCAATACCATCAAATATCTCTCTCTATTTATAAAAATAATCATGTTATCATTCATCTATTGATCACCCATCCGATTTCTCAATCGATTCTTCAGAAATTTCATGGCCGAAAATACTATTTCAACGGTTGCAGTAGCAACTGGAAGAGTTAGTGCTAATGTTATAAGCAAGTAAACCAAGGAATACACTTTGTGTTTTTTGCATTGAACCTTTTTTTTTTTTTGCAAGGTCTCCAATCTCTTTTAAACCTAAAAACTCAATGCTAGACCGCATATCCACAATAAAAAGTAAACATAGATGGAATTTGGGGGGGGACAAGCGGTCCCCCACTATACTTTTTTTTTTTAATATATAGACCAAAACAACGTCGTTTAGTTCTGGATTTAAAAATAAAAAATAAATAAGAATTAGAATGCATACAATTTTTAACATTTAAAAAAAATATTCTCAGTGGGGGCATCCCCCCCTAAGCCCCACTGTAGCTCCGCCCTTGTTGGTGTCTCAAGTTCGATTCACACATAAGCAAACATGATATATCATTGTAGGTGGATTAAGGACATGTTGTATTTTTGCCAATATCCTATCGTTTGACTAAAAAAACAATGATAAACATGGTAAAATGCATTATTATTTTGAAGAATTGTTGAGATAATGGGTCGGTTTTGTGTGTTCATACAGAGGTAATGTTTTTATACACAACTTATTAGCTAACTAGTCATATATAGGCTTATTTTTAGTTACGCTCTTTGAAACTTGATTTCGATCCCACTTTGGCTCCTAAAACTCTAAAGTTGCGACTTTACTCTCTAAAACTCAATATTCGCTCCACTATGCCTTATTTCTGTTATTCCGTTAAATAACCGTTATGTTGAGGCTTATTTGTATTTATGCTCTCTGAAACTCGATTTTGTTCCCACTTTGCCTCTTAAAACTCAAAAGTCACTACTTTTCTCCTTAAAACTCAAAATTCTCTCCACATTGCCTTGTTTCTGTTGACGATGCCACGCCTTCATCTTTTCCTGATTCTCTGTCTTTCCTCATCTTCCTCTTTCCATAAACGAAATCCAAATTCCTCATTTTGCCCTGGCTCATAAAAATAGTGAAATCAATGGAACTAATGATAAGGTGGCTAGAGATGGAGAGAGAAGAGATGAATGTATGAACAAAGTTTAGAGAAGGGGACATAGGGTTATTTAACTGAATACACATACACAAGCAAAAGTGAAGTGAATATTGGGTTTCAAGGAGTAAATTGACGACTTTTGAGTTTCAAGAGGCAAAGTGAAATCGAAATCGAGTACCAAGAAGCGTAGCTAAAAAAAATTTATTCTAAAAATGTATGTTTTAATCCACATCAGCATATTTGACGGTTTTTAACGAAAATAACATAAACATGGCAAAATGAGATCAAAATCGAGTCATTGAGCATAGCTAAAAATAAACCATATATATTGTTGTGTTCCCCATTTGCTTCACATGATTCATGGGCCACTGCGCTCTCTCTCTCTCGCACTATGATTTATAATGGAGCCCTTTTAATGGCACACAGAAGTGAAAGAGATGTTTCCTCATTTGTTTTAATCTCCATCGACCCTATTTTAAGGAGTTGAGTCACACACAATTGTGAAAAAGTTGAAAGCGGGCAAACAAACAAGAGACACATAATTAAGGAGACATTCCCTATGCACCTATGCTGCTGCCTTGCCATGCTATAGCCTTTGTACCATCTTTTGTTTCTTATTCCTGTGCCTTCAACATAAAGTGCTCCCCACCAATGTATAAAGCTGTCGAAACAAAGATAGGTCACCACTACTCATCACTTCATTATGGTCGAGGCCAAATCTGATAACAATAGCATGTGCGAGTCCACGACTTATAACTGTTGATACATTTGAATTATACAACGCATCAATAGTTAAGATTTGTTTGCTCCTTAGTTGCCACTCACCGGTTCATTTTGGATAAGGGGTAAGCTATCCACACACCTTATTTTACTTCTCACACACCCCTTGATAATTTCTGTTCGTTGATCTTCTTCAATTCATCTGATCCGACGGCCGAAAATTAAAAAAGTGTGCGGACAGTTGCTTGCTTGAGTTGAAAATTTTTGGCCGATTGAAAGTCGTTTGCACTCTGATCACCACTCATCAGTTAATTATTGATAAGGCCAAATGTAACAACTTCTTAGAGAGATGATACAGACAATCACACGTGCGAGTTGCCGACTTTTAACAGTTGATTCCATAATGCAATTTCTAGTCATTGATACAGATGGGTCTCATATAATCATGTATAGGCTTTATTTGATTGGCCCAAGTATGAGCTACTCCTAAGTGGTAGACTGGGAATATTGGGTGAGACAAAAAGGTTCTTCAGACCATCAAGTTTTGCTTCCCCTTACCTTGGTACCAGGAATATTGCCTGCTCCTCTTGTTTTGTTCATGCCTTTGGTTTGCCACCAGACCAGCTCACCCACAAAACACACACACATAAAGCATAACTGCATATAAACTATATACAACTTATATAGAATTATAGAAAGAGCAAATAGAATCTTGGAGAGTGTGTGCGCATTGCGCACCATGTCGTGTCCTCCTACTGTGGCGAATCGTTTTGCAACTGCCCCACACACACACACACACATATATATATATATATATTATACGCACATGTATATATACGTACGTTCGTTGGGACAAGTGTTCCTTTCTTATGTCTTTTTTTATTGAGTAAGGTATGATTCGTTTGGAAGTGTTTTTAAAATGACTGAAAGCGTGTTGACGAAAACGTTTTTGAAAGAAATCCTAAGCAAAAATGCAAGTGAATATTGGAAAGACATTTAAAGCGCTTCCCGAACACAAAAAAAGCAAGTGAACCCCAATCCAGATTTACAGTCCCAGAGAGAGCGAGAGAATTTGTTGGCATGGCACATGTAACTTGCAAATTTGAAAGATCTTTATCAGGATAAGATGGTGTTAATTGGGTAGCAGTATTCAAAATATTCAGAAGCCCAATTCAAGATTTTGAGCCATAGGCTTAGGTTTGTATTTATCCTCTGCTAAACAGTTTTGGGACGGATCAGCCCGGAGTCCGATCTCAAGCCAGGCCCATACCAACTAAACTCATAGGTCTAATAAGCCCTCGGAGTTGGCCCGACCGCTGTAATAGGTGAAGATTAAGATACATCCAGAGTTCGATTCGCTCCAATTTAGACAAAAGAAGCTCGTATGTGTAAAATGACACTAGTTTGGATGTCGAACATTTCTCTATAATTTATCAATTTCGATACAGAAGGTTGGATGAAAGTACAATGGAGATACAAATGCCTTAAACGGTTGAAGTGAATTCAGTGGACTCAACTCCCTCTCGACTTGGACAGTCCAGTTTTGAGGTTAGAGAAGTAAGATCTGTACCTCTGTGCTAATCCAAACAAGCCTAGAGTGCCTCCAGTGTGAATCATCACCACCATTGCACCTCCTTCTGCTTCCTGTTCACGAAGGATCGTTGCCATCTCCCACGCAGCGAGTGTATACACTGGATCCACCAAAATACCGGTTTGTTGTGCAATGTGTTGGCATGCCTCTACTTCCCCTTCTAAAACATTGCCAAACCTGACAGATATAGGGCAGGGTTTAACTTATATTACAGAAAACAGATGAATACATAAATGAAACATTGTAGAAGCTGTGGAGAGGATGACAGGCTACTCACTTTCTTGGATGGCGACGTTCTACCCAGTGCACAATTCCTTTATCCATTTCATCGAAGCAGCTGTCAATTTGAGAACAAAAATGCCTCTTGAAATCGGAAATCAAGCGCTTCTCCTGATGTCTATACCCGTCAACTGTATCAGCTAGCATCACTGCGGTAACCTCCCATGGAAGCCTGACAGGACGAAAAAGAAATAGTTTAAATGCGGCAATAGACAAAAGTCTGCTTGCACAAGAAGCTATGTTATTTAGATGACATTTTTAACATGTTTGAGAAATAATACGTATGAGAACATACCCCAAACATATGGCTCCAAGTGCTAAACCAACAGCAGTTGTCCCGGTTCCAGAATCTACAACAAATCTCAAGGGCCTCTCTTTCCCAAGTAAGTGATTCTGGGATAAGTACTGCACTAGGCGAATCAGACCTGAGAAAACAAATTAGGAGAAAGCAAGACCGAGCCGTCAACGATGTGTGAAATTGCAGACATGAAACAAGAAGCAGGAATGTTGGGGGATTGGATTCAAAAATCAGATGTGCTTACTGACATCCAATAACTATGTAACACCCCCTCCCCAATTAAAAGAATGCGGATATGTATACATGGAACCAAAAAGAGGTTTATTTATTCCTAAAAGTTAGGTTACCTAGTAATGCTACAACATCTCCTGCACCTTCGTTAACAATTGCAATTTTACGAGGACGGTCACTCTTCCAAGCATCCTTTTGCAAAAAATTCTGAGAACCATCATCTTCTCTCAAAGAAGCCTCCAAAATATCATCAAACCATACGACACTACTACTACTGCCTGCCAAATCATCAGCATGGCTCTTTAGCATCTTTTCCCTGTTGGCATACAGAGATCTCGGAACATATGTGACACTGCCATACATTGTTGAAATCAAGTTATAGCCGGTCAGTATTTCTGGCTGCTCCCCTCGTAGAAGCAAGTGTGGTTTAAGTCCTCTCTCTGAACATGAAACAGCTGCAAAACACAAAAATCGCCATATATGAGCAAGGATGCACATAGCTCTTTACACCAAAAGAAGCATGTCTGAGAGAGCAAGATTATCAGAGACTATATCCCATAGTAATTGCAGCTAGAAACTACCTACCAACAGCTGCTGTATGTGCGCTTTGACAGCCTCCGCATGTGACCTACATAAACAAAAAAACGTAGCTGAATGCCATTTGGTCTCGAAAGGAATTCAAATTCAACAAATCACAAGTTGAATATTGAGTTTGCATGATGCAATGTAATCATCCCTCACAATCTTAGAAGGATCAGAATCTCACCACATCAGTCACGGAATGATCTTCCACGAGGGGAATCAGCGCGTCCAACTTTCGCGCCTTATTACCATTTATCAAAGGATGCAACAAATCATCCCTCACAACAAAAAAAGACGGTTCTTGATCATTCTTGCTCATCATAAAAGATGGGTTGGTAATGTTGGAGAAGGAAACATCAGACAAGGCTTTGCCTGGCTCTGCTACTTTGTTGCTAGAAAACACTATTTGGTGAATTTTGGCATCAGGGGCAGGCAATGCCCATCTTCTATCAAGCAATTTTGACACAAAATCTCCACCACTCAAATTCAAATTGGAAACACACTGCCAAATTGGGGGTAAAAATAAAACACTCATCAATCTGCAGTCGTCAGGAGTGAGCAACACACATTGCAACAGTTTAATTAAAATCCCAAGTCATGAGCATGCCCGACCGATTAAATTAAGCAAAGGGTTTTCGTTTTAATCCAACTTTAATCCAGAACTAATATGCAAAATCCAAAACTTAGTCCAACCCATTACTTGCAACAGAAATCTTAGCCTAGCTTCAATGGTGAGAGATAGAGAGAACCTGAATCCGACGGCCTTTCGAAACGACGCCGGAGTGAAAGCCGCGGTTAATTGCTGCCGAAATCGCGCTCTTACTGGTAAAGCATTCAACTTTCATCCTCATCGCACCAGCAGATAATTGAAAGGGGATGATGAACTGGAGTTTATTATTAACCGTACGATGACAAGCCGTAAAGATCGAATGGCGGGAAATGGGCTTAGGGTCCCACCGGGTTCAAGGTTTTATCAAATTTACCGTCTCATCTAACACTAAAACCCCCCAAAAATGAATCCTCGCCGCGCCAGTATCAGAACGTCGCCGGAGGCGCTCTCTCTGAGTCGGGTCGGGGCTCCGAGAAGATGAGGTTGCCCGCGCTTCAGTGGAAGATGAAGTGCGACCCGGCAGAAGGCATGGAAATGAGGCCCGTCGTCAATCTTTCTTTTATTTTTCCATACACTATTCAGTTTCATGTAAATTGTTCGAATGCTTGTGCAGTTTGAACTTTGAACACACGATACATGTAATGGTAAACGCTCTTAACCACGTAACGCCCGATCTGATAGGCAATGCCTGTTTCTAATGAGTCTCAACAACATTTATTTACATTTCACCCTCCTTTTGACGAAAACTAAATTCACCACCTGACATGCGTTTACTGGATGAACAGTTCACTTTTTAAACTCGTAACATCACTTTTTAAAAACGTAACATCACAGTATAGTTTTTAACCAAATCCGAGTAAGAATTTTACCATGAAACAAAGAATGCTCCAAAGTGGAACATTAACGCTGACCAGGAGGAGCTCCATGGGCGATGTCATGTCCCAAATGAAGGCGTAGAGAAGACAGAAACCATTAGCAAACTATCATTACGGCCCCAAGGGTTTTTTTCTATATAACACAGCCTACATTAAACTCGGATTTAGGGTGGAAGAAGCGAAAGATAACCGTAATCTAATACAACAAAGGTCGGGCCAAGAGATGCCTTACTCTTCACCAGAACACGAAGGCAAATCGCTACGCTGGCCAAAAATATCAGGAATTCCATCCCAGTTCTTCTCCCTAGTTTCCCAATACCCTCCCACATAACTATAACAACCCTCCTCGTCTTTCCGAAACCATCTTGGCTGCCACCCTCTCTCTTGCAACTTTCTTGCCTGCACAAAATTATCAACAGTTGCTAAATACAATTTCAGAATAGAATAAAAGTTTACAAACAAATTACACTGCATACAGAAGCCCATCAATTCCCCGAAAACACCAGGGAAATGGCTTTAGCTACAAATTCAGTTTAGAGCTGAGTCCTGAATCTCAAACTCTCAAGATTATAGGCCAGATATGAGATTGAAGTCATTTTCATTTCAATTAAATTCAAGCGGACATTAGGCTCGCAATTAGAAGCAAGAACGCATGAAAAGAGGAAGATGAATGGATGAATAATGGATCATAAGGAGAAAGAGGATGTACAGGGGTACCTGTCTTTGAAGCTGTTCAAGTCTTAGCTTCTCTGCATTTGCCAATTCATATTCACCATTCTCCAAATGCCTTTGATCTGGCCTTAGCCTTGAGTCCGTCGGCGGTAACTTCTCCAATAAGCCAGGTGTGAGTTCATTAAGGGAAATTGCAAAAGGGGAGAAATTGTATCTTGTCTTGGTAACATAGTCATCTCTTTCCCAGAGAAGCACAGCCTCTGTCATTGGATCATAACCATTTGGTTTTGTAGTTGGATCTCCCAGCACATAGTACATTGCCTCGTCCCACTTACCCACCAACATTGCTACATTCTCTCCAGTTCTATTGTCTTGAACAAATCCATGAACCTGAAATTTCATGAATTTATGTAAAGCCCAGCAATGGCTAAAAACTAAGCGTAACATAAACATGAAAATCGGGCCGCCCTGGGGAGAATTTAGACTTTAGCTAACCTGATGTGGATTTCGGTCTATGATAGACTGCTCCTTGAACTTCAGCTTGCAGGAATAATTGCCACTGCCCCTGATGCGCATGGTGCCGTAGTGGTCACAATAAATTTTTCCTAGTATGATATTGTATATAGAGGTAGTGACCTTGCTCCACTGAAATGTCTCCCCATCCTCAAACTGCAAGGAAAGGGTACCCACAGGATCAAGCTGAATAGAACGCCCCCAAAACTTGCCTTTGAGATTGGATTCCGCCCAGAATTTCCAACCTCTTCCTTCACAATGACAAGCAACAACCATTGGGTGGTGACTCACCTGAGTGCAAGCTCATCCTTGTTAGCCAACAATCAATGGTTCATAAACATTTGACAATTATCTGTGATGCTTCAAATTCAATGAGTCCTAACAACACAAAGCAACAAAGAGGCTACTTTTATCTTTTACCGTTCTTCATACTTAATGGCCAGAAATCCATTCAAAAGGGTGCTACTAGACATCAATACTAGAAAATTTGACAACGTGCATAACCTTTTCAGAGAAAAAACGAAGTCCTTTATCTGGATAGTCAGCCTCATAGGTCTCCCCGAGGAGAGGATTAAAGGGTTTGCACTGCCGACCTTCTGTTGATGCATAGCCAGATACAGCAAAAGCTGCAACGTTTAGAATTCTCATTAAATCATTCCCCTGCACCACATGAAGTCCAAATTAATTTGAATACTATGAACAACACTCCCTCAATCCAAATTAATTCATGTCCCAAAGTTCAGACAATTAGGTGATGCATAGAAGGGTACAACAGAGGACCTTACCTGCTTTCCCCATTCTGATGCTCGATCAACCAAGTTTGAATATTCGAGATCTTCAAAGCACTTTTGCAACGATGAGAGTGGTTCATTAAAATAAACAGGAAGACAAACTCCAGACAAGTCCTTCCCAATATTATCCTTGATAATCGACCACAAGCCAATATGCTTCTCTTTCTCCTTGGGTTCTGGCAAATCATCCCTCCTTTTCACATATGGATATTTAATTGTCTTGATCTCCTCAACTCCATGCAATCGACCAGAAAAGAAAGAATCTCTTTCAAATATACAACCATTTCCCAAACCTTCCTTGCTCCGACAGGAAGCACTTCTTTGAGCATCTGAAGACAAAATAATTCATATCAAATTATGTTTCTTTAATTAATCAGAAAGAAAGATTCTCTATCGTATACCATTTCCCAAGCCTTCTCTACTCCGATAGGAAGCACTTCTTAGAGCTTCTGAAGACAAAATGTCATGTGTATCGAAATATGTTCCTTCATCTTCGTCTGTTTCAACATCTGCCCCATCTTGACTTTCGTTATCTGCATCAGAATCACTTGCACTGCCCTCAGATAAGACGGAGTAGAAATCTGTGGCATGAGCAAAACCATAATACAATCAAAACTAAAGGTCAAATTTAAATTTTCATGATAATAAATCAGAAACTGTGTATGTGGCTTGAAACCTTTCCAGTACTACCGACACTTAAATCATCATTATACATCTCATATGTGAAAACAATGAGTTCAACAAAATACTATGATAATGGAAAGATAACTGACCACTAAATCTCCCATTCCCCTGTCCATATGACTCACGCTCCTTTGTTTCATCCACTACTGTAGTTTCCAGCTCTATTTTTTCTGTCTGCAAAAAGAAATTTAGATAGGGATTTACTTTCCGACTAGCAAGCTTTCCACCACCCCTTATTGCGGCACATGTATAAAGCAGAAACTTAGTGATTAAATGCATGGAAATACCTCTAATTGCCTCAATGACTCCAACAGCATCACATGTTTACGCCGAAGACCCTTCAACTGATTTTGAAGCTCTGACACTTCTAAGAGCATAATTGACTCGCAGTCTTTGATCACCGGCTCACCAATTCCCTCCTGAGCTAATCTTAGTCTTAGCTTCTCTGTTGAAACAACTATATCTTCCGAAGGTACCAAATCATTGCTCATAAACACTCTAGGGAAAAGATCTTTAGCACCCAGCAGTGCCTCGATCCATGTAGCTCGGTCCTCTCTGGTCACACACCGCAAATGAAGAGTTTTAGTTCCTGTGAATATGGAAAGCCGTTTATCATCTGATTTGCTGGCACGAATTGAAGAGACCTGTAAACCAGACCACTTCGAATTCAGTAACCAAAAACCAAAAACTCAAAAGTACAGACCGTGCGCATTCGAGCACGCATTTTTATGCATCATCAAACAAAACACAAGCATTCGTCTCAACGTATTCGAGTTTTTGTTGGTCCTTCAAGATTGATGAATACTTTTGGTGGGTATCAATCAATGTTTTATAAAAATTCCATGAAAAGTGTAGGAATATTAAACATTTTCTGTAGCTTTCGACTCCCCCCACTCACATTACAAATATACAAACTAAGCAAAAGGCCCCAGATAATCCCAAAAAATAAACTCAATGCATACATACTTCTCATTTGCTAAATATAGCATCAGCTAAAAATAGCATTTCTACTATATCCCAAACAATGGCTTCACATTTCTGTGATAAGCAAAAGCTCATACCTTCAAATGCACTTCTCCGAAAGGCTTCCACGGCCTCGCCGCCGGACCTCCGAGCCGATTACTGCCCCAATTCGCCTTCTTCATGTACCTCAGCGAGTTCTCTCCGATCACCCTCAATCCCTTCTCTCTCACCTGGCTAACCAAAATCTTGTCCGGTCCATGAACCTTGTAGTACGAAAACACGCCGTCTTCGAGCACAAACCACCGCGACCGCCACCCCTTCCCGTAGTTCACCCACTTGTACAAAATCCCAGCCAAGCTGCCGCACACGCCGCCGCCAAACACCTTCGAATCTCTAGCTTCGCTGATCGTATCCTCAACCTCGTGGCCCGCGGCGGCGGAAGCCCTGTCCGATTCGGTCCCGGCCAACGAGACCTGAGCCGAGTAGCTCGGCTTCGAGCCGTAGCTGACGTTCCGGATCGGAGCCTCCGAGGCTACCTGGCACTGACCCGACTGCTTGGCAGCCACCGGCGTGCCCCGGTCCCGATCGATCGAAACCGGCGCAATGCAGCACAGCGGGTTCATCTTCAACCCCAATCAGACCATCCAATCAGACAAAAAACGAATCCGATCCTTGCAATCCTTATCCCATGCACATGCAGCGCCGATCACACAGCTCCGATTTGTAGAAATGCAGGACCCGATCCGAAGCGAAAACGAACCGTTTCGGAAATGACATAAAATTCTCGGAGCTTCTGGTTCTAGAGAGAGAAAGAGTTATGGAGAGCTCCACTCACACAGATCCATTCAGACACTTCTGCTGCAGCTGCTCAGTACTTACATATTTAAATAACTTTAATTAATTTAATTAACAGCTAAAAATTGGCGTGATTTAAATAATTAATGGCGCAATTAATGTAAATGCATGGGGTTTGGTTTATGGGTTTTTGGGTTGGGGAGGCATAATTGTGGGTGGAGGCAGAGCGGGGACAGCTAACGTGCGCGTTTGTGCGAAGCTGCTAGTGATTGCTGTTGTCCGGTGGGAATTATGAATATCCTTTGTGAAATTACGCCACTACCCTTGTATGTTTGGCGGGTGTGTAGTGAGTGGATGGGGATGTTTTGGATAATTCGGAGGCTTTTGAAAGCGACGAGTGAACGGACGGACCGGGGTGTCCGTGGAGGGAACGGGGGAGTGGTCGGGTGGGCTGGAGAGCATCGTGGACGGTGGAGCTTCGGGGCAGTTGGCCAATCGATGTGCTTACCGCGAGTGGCTGTTGTTGACTTGCGATCAATATGTTCAAATTTGGGCTCATTAGATCGGCTGTCATCATGTCGTGGAAGAAATTTTTCAATGTAAACGAAACACAACAATACACATTACATAATTGGAGAGAAATTTTTTTTCTCTAATTGTATAATAACATGTGTAGTTTCCTTAATTTTAACTCAATTAAAGTAATAATTTCTCAAGTAAAAATTTATAATTATTGATCACTTAACTCATCGGAACTTGCAGACACTGAACTCTGTTAAAATTTTCTTCAACATACCACTCATTTTAACTTTTTGAAAAGCATAGAAAATGCGTTCCATAATTCCATTTTATTTGATTGATCAGTGGATCCACTAACCAACTAATTGACAAAATTAAGGTAATGATTCGATTTGCAGCACGATTAGACCTCAAAGACGACGACAATACAGTTTGTTGTTAGGAAAGGGGACAACTTGCGGCCACGTGGTTGGATGGTTGGGCCTTTGAGGCCCACGTTCGAGGGTTTCGGGGTGGGCTATGTCTAGTGGGACCAAGGCCTGTACGAATTGTTATATGTTGGCCCAGCCAATTCTAGCTTTGTCTTTGCTTTTTCAACTTTATTTGTAAAATTACCTTCCTTGGAGGGACAAAATTAACTGTACCAGTCACCGCCCCCCTTAGCACTAGTCTTTTAATGATATAATAAATAGGCACCCCTACCTAAGATGAAAACCACAATATACATGACAAAACTTTTCCGATATCACGTTGTATTCACTGTAACGTGAAATATATTATAGTTTTAGATTTTGTGAAGTACTTTGTGTGCTTTTTCACTTTTACTTTCGAATTTGGAATATCGTCTTCTAATAGTGAGAACAAATTTACGATTAAATTAATAGCTAGATGATAAGTTCGTATAAATAATGATTAATACTTGTCGAGAGAAAAAAAAATCACCTTCCGTCGTTGGCTCCTGTTTTGACCATGTGGTCGGCGGCCATCATTCATAACAATCTTTCTTGATCCCTTCCTTCTCCCTTTTTATTTTACTTTGATCATCGGTGCCGAATCGTCATCATAAAACGCTATAGTCGCTAGTATTCTAGTTTTTAGCACACATACACATCCAACACAAGGTATTGGCTCTAGTTGGCAATGGCAGCTTCAACATGGATTTGGAGATGCACAAAGTGTGGAAGTTGTCGAATTGCATAGGTTAGGGTTTAGTCAATACAGTACTATTGGTTTAGCCAGTACGGTGCTATGACTCACTTCGGAATGCGGAGAGGATGTGGGGCGGCGGTGCTATTTGGTTCTTTAGTTTTGATTCTGTTTTTTAATAATTTTCATAAACTTTTTTGGTTCTGATTGTTTTCTTTAGGAAAGTTTTGTTCTTTTTTATTTTTGTGTTGGATCTCTTTCATATCTGTGCGTAGAGGTGGAGCTGCAATAAGTTGAAGAGGAAGACTCTCACCATAAGAGTAATCCACCACTTATAAGAAAAATATTAGTTTTGTATGTATTTTGCTCGAAGCTAAACAATTCATATCAATAAAATAAAATTCACAATGATCCGTACAAAATGTCTCGAAAAAAATTTAACTTGCAAAAATTTGTCACACATTATACTGATACTATTTAGTGTTTGCATTCAGAAAATTCACGTGCACTCTAAATTTTTTATGTTAAAAAATGCGAAATATAAATTTTAGAATGTCAATACAACACCTACACATTAATACATAACTCAGTTGTCGAGCAAAAAATAATCACAAAACGACATGTGGATTTTTTGGTGAAGCTGACAAATTTACCCTCAAGGCATACTGGGTCTCCTACACGTGAGCAGTGGAGAATCATCAATCAACCAAATCAGGAGTACACAAATCAGGTAACAAGTTCAATTTTGTCTCATCCATCCTAATTCCATAACCTCCAAAAACCTCCCAAAACATTTATTTTATTATGATAATTAGCCAATTAATATATTTATATCTAATTAATATATTAATTGCTAATTAAATCACCAAATAACACCCCAAAACACACTTAAAGGCCGGCCACACCCCATTCCCTATATATATGACCTTATTTCTTCTAAAAAGCTAAGTTCTCATTCTCTTGCCAAACTCCCAAAAAACTCTCCAAATACTTTTCTCTATAAATTCTAACTTTGGCATCGGAGGTTCTTCGGCCAAAGCCCTCCCAATTCATCATGGGCGCGTGAGGCTCTTGGCCTTGACCTAAGGTGTTAATTGTTTTGTAGGTGCAATTTTGTCCAAGAAGAAGAATGCGAAAATTTGCATCCACAAATTGGTGCTTTAATTGAGAGTTGAAATCCATACTCGTAGAAGACTCTCGCATAAAAAGGTTTTTTCTCTATGACAAGCAATGACCTCTGCCACACCACCTCCTTGGCCTATGACAAGCCGACTCCTGGTCCTTGCCAGCCGACGTGCCGCACCACCCCGACGACTGCCCCGTGGCAGCACCTCCCAATAAGAAGACAATGAGAATTAAGTTTTTATTACATTGGTGTGGCACGGAGAAGACGAAAAAAGCAATGAAAGACGATTCTTTGCACGGGCAAGATGTAGAAGATTGTTAGAGGAGGGGGGAACAAATATCCTCTAAGCTCTCTCTCTCTTGTAGGAATGATCTAATTTCATATTAAAGAGTGAATCTACATCAAAACAGGAAACAATCATGAGTTTCCTAGAGCAAGAAGATCTCTACACCTGTTGCACTTTCCTATGAGCAGCCTAGCAGGTGTGGGAACATTTGTGGAGCAAAAAATAATCACAAAGCGACACATGAATTTTTGGGTAAAGATGACAAATTTTCCCTCGAGGCATACCAGGTCTCCTACACGTGAGCAGTGGAGAATCATCCATCAACTAAATCAGGAGTACCTAAAATATGTAACAAGTTCAAATTTGTCTCATCCATCCTCATTCCATAACCTCCCAAAACATTTCTTTTATTATGATAATTAGCCAATTAATATATTTATACCTAATTATTATATTAATTGCTAATTGAATCACCAAATAACACCCCAAAACACACTTAAATGTCGGCCACACCCCATTCCCTATATATATATATTACCCTATTTATTTTAAAAAGCTAAGTTCTCATTCTCTTGCAAAACTCCCAAAGAACTCTTCAATTACTTTTTTCTCTAAATTCTAACTTTGGCATCGGAGGTTCTTCGACCAAAGCCCCCCATTCATCGTGGGCGCGTGAGACTCTTGGCCTTGACTTAAGGTGTTAATTGTTTTGTAGGTGCAATTTTGTCAAAGAAGAAGAAGGCGAAAATTTACATCCACATCAGTCCTATCATGATTGTAGTAATTTTTGTTCACAAGTTTCGGCCAAAAAAATCCAAGCTCGCGAATGTCGATAATGTTAGGTAAATCGAATTTTTATAGGAAATTGACAAACTAAGTGATGTGTCACCGATATAAAAAGCACTTTAATCAACAGTTAAATAATAATCAAATCCAAAAAATTATGTCATATAATTTATAAAGTTTGGTCTAAATAATTTATCCTAAAGTTTTTTAGAAAAACTAATGAAAATGACTTGAAAACTTTGAGTTTGAATCAAAAGTACAAACATGTGTTGTAAGTGAATAGTACTAGGAGTTACTTTTTAGAGTAAAAATATCATTTTCTTTAAAAGTGAACAGTACTAGAAATGTTTCGTTAAAACTTTCAAGACAAACATGTATTGTAAGTGAATAGTACCAGTAATTACTTTTTAAAGTAAAAATATCATTTTCGTTAAAAGTGAAAAGTATTGAAAATATTTCGTTAAAACTTCTAAATGTTTTTTTCACAAAACGCACAAAGTACAATACAACTATACAGGTATACAATCCACCGACAGTACCATTTCGCTACACTACAACAAGTCCACGGGCCACACGACTGGGTTCCGACCGGAGGCAAAATCTGACCCGTCGCTCCATCCCATCAGCGAACAAATCCAACGGCCCCAAACCAACGTTCTATTTCAGAACCAAACAACGAAACGTAACCAGCCAAAAAGAGAAGCCCCAAAAGAGAAAGCGAGTGGGGGGTCGACGTTGTTTGATTGCCAATAAAAGCATCGAATCGGAGAAAATTTGCCGAAGCTGCAACGATGATGATGCAGTCGACGAGAGCTGCCGCCATTGAAATCTTCAGCTTCTGCGTCCGTCACTGAAATGGGTGGGGCACCAATCGCAATCACCAACTGCCGCGAGCTACCGAGCTGTTCGTTGAGCCGCCGCTTTCGCTTCCGATCCAAGTCTGCGTCGCCATCATCAGCACCACCACCAGCTTCCACTTCGTGCTTTTCTTTCCCGCGCTCTTCAAAGCTATGATCATTTGCCTCGCACCCTCTATTGGATCTCAGCTGCAGATCCACCTCCGTAATAATCAAAGCCAATACCAGTTTCAAGCTCTCTCATGGACCCGGCCTCTCGCCCAGCTGTAGTCATCGACAATGGAAGTGGGTACGTAATTAAGCTGGCAAACTGTTCGATGAAAAGCCCCAATTGACTTTTCTCTGTTTTTTTTTTTCCGATTGAATTTCGGGTTGCACCTATTATCCCCCACCAGTTTGTTAAAATTCCCAGAAGGATTTTGCTCTAATATGTGCATTTGCATCCATATTTTGTAGGTATACTAAGATGGGTTTCGCTGGAAATGTCGAGCCGTGTTACATTGTTCCGACTGTAGTTGCCTTAAATGAATCGTTTTTGAACCCGTCCAGAACCTCCTCCAAGGCCGGCTGGGTAGCGCAGCACAATGCTGGCGTGATGGCTGATCTTGATTTCTTTATAGGGGATGAGGCGCTGGAAAGATCTCGATCTAGTACGACTTACAATCTGAGCTATCCCATTCGACAGGGCCAGGTCGAGAATTGGGATTCAATGGAGCGGTTCTGGCAGCAATGTATATTTAACTACTTGCGTTGTGATCCTGAAGACCATTATTTTCTTTTAACTGAGAGTCCGCTTACTGCCCCGGAGAGCCGGGAGTATACGGGCGAAATCATGTTCGAAACTTTCAATGTTCCTGGCCTTTACATTGCCGTGAATTCAGTACTTGCTCTTGCAGCTGGTTACACTACCTCTAAGGTTGGTATTGAAAGTTCAAGATGTTTATTGTATTATTTCGTGTTATGAGATATGTGTTACCCGAAGTGCTTAGTAATGTGTGTTATCTCGATCGTTTCCTCTTTGATTGACCTATAATTTTCTTAGTGTGAGATGACAGGGGTTGTAGTGGATGTTGGAGATGGGGCAACTCACATTGTACCTGTTGCAGAAGGTTATGTTATTGGGAGCAGCATCAAGTCGGTTCCTATTGCCGGGAAAGATGTCACTCTATTCGTCCAGCAGCTTATGCGGGTATGCTGTATTCCATTCCTTTTTTATTCTTATTACCTTTGGTGTCATCATGAAAAAATGATTAGCTAGGGTTAGCGTTTGGAACCAGACAGTACTGCGTATGAAACTTTGAAAAATTTCATCCATAATGCAATTACGCAATATGGCTAATTAAGAGTACTTAAGGTTTACAGATAAAGTGTTTGTGAGCTAATGCTTCTTGCAATATATTCAGGAAAGAGGCGAGAATGTGCCACAAGAAGACTCTTTTGACGTAGCTCGCAGAGTGAAGGAAATGTATTGCTATACTAGTTCTGACATAGTCAAGGTGAACTTTACTTCCATGACCATAATAAGTTTTGAAGACCTTGGTACAAAGTGGTGCAATTTTTCTTATACCTGTTGTAAATTGTTATGAGCGACTAAGTATATTGCAAGTTCACAACTACTTGTGTTACTTGGTTCATTTGTGTGAGTTTATATTCTATTAGGATATTGTTTTGATGACAAACTCTTGTTTCTCTAATGATTGCAGGAGTTTAATAAGCACGACAAAGAACCCTCCAAGTATATTAAGCAATGGAGAGGCATTAAGCCAAAGACAGGGGCGCCCTACTCTTGTGACATTGGCTATGAACGATTTCTGGGTCCAGAGGTTTACTTCCCCTCCTCCTGAAACTTACTTTTTTCTTTGCCTAGAAGGAAAATTGCTCCCCTATTTTTACAATCACTGCTTGTTGGCTAATCTGTCTCAAATTTTTAACAGGTTTTCTTCAATCCTGAGATTTATAGCACAGACTTCACCACTCCCTTACCAGTTGTAATTGACAAGTGTATTCAGTCTGCTCCAATTGACACCAGGAGGTCTTTGTATAAGGTGACGTAGGCTTCAGAAGAAGTTAATAAATGGGATGTGTTTTAATTGAAGGAATAAGAATTAAGGAAAACTAACGAAAAGTCCACAAAAACTTTAGTTTTAATGAAAAGGGACAAATAAAGGTGTAGTGAATAGTGCAAGGGAAAGGGAAATGTGGTTTTTCGTTAAAAGTGAACAGTACCGGGAGTGTTTCGTTAAAACTCCCTAAGAATTAATATGCTGTATAGCTACAATTTGGTTGTTGGACATTGTAACGATGTTCAGGATCTATTACTGAATGATCTTTGGACACTGGTTGAATAGTCTCTTTATTTTTGCCTTAATATCTAAGTACTGTTTTCTACAACTTCATTTGACTGTACATACATTGGTTCGTAGTTGTTTTTAAACTTTAGCACTAATTTCCTCCTATATTCATAGTCCCGTGCTTGAATTGTTTTAGCTCTAAGGTCCAGACCTAGTCCCATACAAATATTTTTATTCATATGTAAAATAGCCAATGGTTATAGTACTATGACCTCATGTAATTAGTTATCTTCATTCTTGTATTTAAGATTTCTTGATGCAATTTATTGATTTAGTCATACTATTGTTACTGTTATTCTCAGAATATAGTGTTGTCTGGAGGTTCAACCATGTTCAAGGACTTCCATAGGAGGTTGCAACGGGATATAAAGAAGATTGTTGATGCCCGGCTTCTTGCATCTGAAGCTCGAGTTGGCGGTGAAGTAAAAGTAAGCATTTTAATATTAAATGTGTGTGCAACGTGTATTTGTCTATAAACTTGTTTACATGTGCACTGTACTTACAATACATGAGTTTGATTTTTATTTTCTTTTGGGCATTCAGTCACAGCCAGTGGAAGTGAATGTAGTTAGTCATCCCATCCAGAGATTTGCAGTTTGGTTTGGAGGCTCTGTACTTGCATCCACACCTGAATTCTTTGCGGTATGAATTTCTTCTTGTAATCTGTGGGCATGACGATTATGAATTTCTTTCCATCTCATATACACTTCGATCGATATGTTGGACCTATTTGTAGTAACCTTCGTATCTCCTTTGAGTTTCCCTTGTATTTATTTATCTAATTATGTGCACCGATTACCATCTCCTCAGATTTGTAAACGTTTTTGTTAATATATGATACCCTTCAGTCCAGTTATTCAACCTTCGAATGGCATCAAGGGGAACTTAACTGATCATGGAGGATGAGACCTCCTCCTCTCCCAAATCATACAAAGAATCGAATTTGATTTTGATAGCAACCTCAGCATTTGATACTGAGCTTTCACCTTCTTTCATATTTTATATTTAAAACTGCCGAACTGTCATTCTTCTGTTGCTAAATTCTTGTTGTATACTGAGAAGTTTCTATTGGTACAGGCTTGCCATACAAAAGAAGAGTACGAGGAATACGGCGCAAGCATATGCAGAACAAATCCTGTTTTCAAGGGGATGTATTGATGCAAATATCGATTTTGGATGGATCACTTGCTGGCCATTCCTGATAAAAATGGTATTCCCCGTCAATTCCACCTCCTACACGCTCAGTAATTTTACTTCCTGAATCTGCCTGGTCAGATCTGTACGCATGTGCTGCTAAGGGCAGTGTAAAATATAGTTTATCAGTTGTTAATTTTGTAATTGTAAGAGAAATTTCATTAGGAGGCAATAGGGGTCCTAAAAGCAGATAGGAAAATAGTCTGCAGTGTTTTTTAGTCCGAGCGGCCCCTGAAAGGATCAGACGAGAATCGTGATGCGGGTAGACATGAACCTGCCTGAAATATGGAGTTTTGATGTTCAGCTTAGATAGATAGAGTTTGCTTAAGATTGTTACACTGTAGTACATTTCCGGTAGGTAGTTCGATTCTTTCGGATTGGATTGGATTGGATTGTTGTAGCACAATAATTTCTAATTTGAGTTCAAGTATATTTCTATTTCAAGACATTTGTTACAGGTCCTATCGCTTTTCTTTCAACAAAAAAATAGACATTTGTTACAGAAAACACTGATGCGGTTTTATCTCAAATCTAGCACGCACCATCAAAAATTTAAACTTGCTGACGTAGTTTCGCATAACTCAGTTAAGATATCGTAACTTTGACATTTCAATTGTACATAAATATATTTTTCGGAGAATGGAAGTTTACCGGTGTAAATTTTTAAAGACAAGATATTGCAGAAGTGCGTGTAACTTCTGGAATACCATATGGGATGTGACTTCATGTTGTCCTTTCTTCTTATAGTCCTCCTCCCTCGTAAACAAGGAAGGACAATTGGAGATAAGACATTAAGGCGACATGATAGGAGTTGATAAAATGTCAATTACATTCACTCCAAGTTATCCGCATATCACTCTCTCCATGCTTCAAAACTTAACCAGAAAATAAAGCAGTCGATAAAACTAAAAGAGAAAAAACAAAGTTTGGCAAGAAAACACTTGACGTGCTTTTTAATAGAAGCGTTGTTATTGAATGTGCTTTTTTTTTATATTTTTTTTTAAATATTTTTTTATTCCTACAAACCATAGAATAAGCTATATTAAACTACAAGGATGTGGATTGGAAAAGGGAACCTCGAGAGCAAGGACGATTGCTCTTAATTAATTAATTGAGCTACAAGCTACTTGCATTATTGAATTTGAAACTGCTTTTAAATAAAAATATTTTCTAAAGAACATTTTGAAATGAAGTAAAACAAGCATGAGCATTTTAACATTTAGGGCTCTTTTTGAAAATGTTTTTAAAACGGTTAAAAATGTTTTTGGTTAAATTGTTTAAGGACCAATCCTAAATAAAAATGAAAATGAATCATGAAAAAACATTTATGCTTCTTGTAGAAAACACTTTAATTGTTTTTGAAACCTAAACATTTTTAGACATTTTAAAGCACTTCCAAACGAGTCTCCTAATTTGTTGGCCAAATAAGAAAAAAAATCCTAACTTTTTAATATAACAAAAGAAAAAAAAAAACAGCATGGGTTCAAACCGTGTTGGCTTCTAATCTAACATCTAATCTAAAAAATTTATCGTTTAACAAAAAAAAAAAAAAAAAAACGAAAGAAGAAAAAATGAAAATAAAATTACAGTCTAGAGTTAACAGGAATTTACAGACCACCGAAAGAGAAGAAGGTACAAACTTTGACTCGATCGAATGGAATGCGTGTATGGTATCACTGTGTGTGGACATTGCGTAGAAAATAAATATTAAAAATCCAAACACAGATAGAAAGAAAGAGAATCGCTTAGTTGATGTTTGTTGATATTGATGAGAAGACGCAGCTGCTGCTGCTGCTGCTGCGAGTCTGTCGGACGCTTCGGTACTAGTAGCTCAGCCTGAGAGAGATATCATTTGTAAGACAACAACAACATCCTCTGCAAATCGAACATGTTCGAATCTCCTCGTCCCATGATTCTTTGTTTCCATTGTCTCCTACGCATTTTCTGTTAAATCTCGTTAAGCTAAGTGTTGTTATAAGGTCAAATCTTGATGGGTGTTTGTGTTTTCTGTTTCTTCTCTCAGATTTGCAGTTTCATTTATTTTCTGCGATTCTGTGACCCGCGTGTGCTTGGGTTAATCTGATATTTAATTAATGTAATTATCCTGTGATTTGTCAAGTGGATTATGGTATTTTTGATTTGGGTTTTGATTTATCTTTTTCCCAGCAATTTTATGAGATGGGTAATTGGTGGGCGGTGGACATTTTGTTGCTGCTGTTGTTTTCTTTAGATCGTGTTATTGTCTTTTTGTCGTCGATGATGATCGAAGTTATATACTGTTTTGAATTTGATTAGTTGATGATGGAAGATGGGCTGTTTTGTATTTCTTTAGTTGCTAAATATGTTGTTACAACTTCCTTGTATCCTCATAGTTTCATAGTTGTTACCTCGTTTTCATGCTGTATATCCGAGGTAGCAAACCGATTTGGGATGTTCGGGTCCTCTTCTTACTTTCTGTGGTTAACTTATGTTTGTATTCGGATCTGTATCTATCTGTACATCTAGTTTGCAGTATGAGACGGGTCTAAGAACGGTTCTTTTTCTTGGTTATGTATTATATAGGTAGAGATAGAGATTGGTCAACCCCACGTCGAGTATATATTAGTTGGCCTAGATGGATCCGATGGGTGATGAGCAAATAGATTATGAAGATGAGGAATATGGTGGGTCTCAGAAGCTTCAGTATCAGGGAAGTGGAGCCATCTCTGCGCTTGCAGATGAAGAGCCGATGGTAGAAGATGATGAGTACGATGATCTCTATAATGATGTTAATGTTGGAGAGGGTTTCATGCAGATGCACCGATCTGAGGCACCAGTGCCACCTGGTGGCGTTGGCAATGGAGGACTCCAAGCACAGAAAACTAATGTTCCTGAACCAAGAGCTCGAGCTGGTGTCTCTCAGGACCTGAAAATTCCTGGGGTTTCAGTTCAAGGGAAGTATTCTGGTGCTGGGGCCCAGTTTCCGGAACAGAATCAGCCACCAGTGGCGAAGGAGCCAGAACTGGGATCCACAGGTTATGTGGGTGGGGCTTCTGGATCACAGAAGGGGAGGGTTATGGAGATGACTCATGATACTCAAGTCAGACAAATGGGGTTTCAGGGGTCAACAACTATACCCCCAAATGTCGGTATTGATTCTTCTGATATTACCGGAAAAGGTAATAGTGAGTATATTCCGTCACTGAATCCTGGCACTGCTGGTCCTCCAGGAGCTGCACAGATACCGACTAATCAAATGAGTATCAAGATAAATGCTAATCGTCCAATGGTTAATGAAAACCAAATCCGGCCACCAATTGAGAATGGTTCGGCTATGCTGTTTGTGGGAGAACTACATTGGTGGACAACTGATGCTGAGATCGAAAGTGTTTTATCTCAGTATGGAAGGGTCAAGGAAATTAAGTTTTTTGACGAGAGGGCAAGTGGTAAGTCCAAAGGGTATTGTCAGGTTGAGTTTCATGATCCAGCTTCTGCGACTGCATGCAAAGAGGGAATGGATGGTTATGTTTTCAACGGGAGAGCTTGTGTTGTAGCTTTTGCTTCTCCGCAGACCTTGAAACAGATGGGAGCTTCTTATTTGAGCAAATCACAAGGCCAGGCTCAGGCTCAGCAACCAGGAAGAAGGCCCATGAATGATGGTGTTGGGAGGGGGGCAGGTGTGAATTTTCAAGCGGGAGACACAGGAGGGAGGAATTTTGGAAGGGGTGGATGGGGACGAGGTGGACAGGGAGGAAGAGGTCCTGGAGGTGGAGGACCAATGAGGGGAAGAGGAGGGGCCATGGGTGTGAAGAATATGGTTGGGAATCCTGCTGGTGTTGGAACTGGTGCTAATGGAGGAGGCTATGGACAGGGCCTCGGAGGTCCTGGATTTGGTGGTCCTGTAGGAATGATGAATCCACAGGGTATGATGGGTTCTGGATTTGATCCAACATATATGGGTCGAGGAGGCGGTTATGGAGGGTTTCCAGGTCCTGCCTTTCCTGGAATGCTTCCTCAATTTCCTGGTGTTAACACAATGGGACTTGCCGGGGTGGCTCCTCATGTAAACCCAGCTTTCTTTGGCAGGGGAATGGCAGCTAATGGGATGGGGATGATGGGTTCTTCTGGAATGGAGGGACATCACGCAGGGATGTGGAATGACCCAAGCATGGGGGCCTGGGGAGGAGAAGAACATGGTCGAAGAACTAGGGAGTCAAGTTATGGTGGTGATGATAATGCTTCTGAGTATGGATATGGTGACACAAATAATGAGAAAGGAGCAAGGTCAAGTGCTGCCTCGAGGGAAAGAGAACGGGGATCTGAGCGTGACTGGTCAGGAAACTCTGAGAGGAGGCATCGTGATGGTAGAGAACAAGACTTTGAAAGGTCTGAAAGGGGGGAGCACAGGGAGCATCGTTACAAGGAAGAAAAAGATAGTTATCGAGAACATCGGCAGAGAGATCGTGATGGGGTTTATGAGGATGACTGGGACAGAGGTCAGTCTTCTTCAAGACCTCGTAGTCGTAGCAGGTCCAAAGCAGTGCCAGAGGATGATCATCGGTCTAGATCAAGGGATGTTGATTATAAGAGGAGACGGTTGCCATCTGAGTGACAGAGTTAGATCGTTACCTTCTATGGCAGGTCTTTGAGAGACTGCAGAATATAAATTCTGACTATTACTATATGTAGCTTTTGATACGTACAGTGAATCTGCATTCTTCCTCTGGGCTTCACCGGGCCTACTGCCTACCGATAAGCGTGGTTTCTTGAAGGAGAAGTAAGTTCTCCCAGTGTGCATAGGAGGGAAGGATCAGTTCCCCCTTTGCTTTATTATACTGCTTTCCACAGAACATTTAGCTGTCACTATTAATATTTGTGTGCTTAAAAACAATTAGTAACTTTTAGTAGCATACCGATGAAGATATAGCTGTGGGGTTTGGCCACTCATTTCCTGCAGTAGTATCTTCTTGGTTTAATAACTATGCTACCTAATTTCTTCAAGACAATTGCTTTATTGGGTTTGTGGATATTATATTTTGAAAACTTCTTGTGCTCCATGTGATTGTGGGAGTTCTTCTCTTTCTATATTATATCTTGAGTAAATAGCATGAGAGATTTTGGCATGATTGGTACGTTGTTACGGATAGCTTTGACCTGAAAACAGAAAAAACAATTGGGGAGGGACTCACTTGATGTCATTGTTGTCTAATGTGTCTCATACCTATTGGGAAGTTAATTACACAATGAATTGGATACCGTTAACTTTGGTTGCTATGTTCTTTTTCCCTTTCTTGCTCTTATTATTATTCTTAAGTGGCCGTTATAGATTATGAGGTGGTGTCTTGAAAGTTATTTTATTTGATGTCTATTGACATGCGGGTTTTCTTTTAATCATCATATCCAGGGAGTAGAGTGGGCAAATCCTTCTTTTCATTATTGAATCAGCCTGTGCTGGTCACATGGCGGAGGATGTGTTTTATGGATGCGTTGCCAACTGTGCAAAAGAAATGAATGTTCTCGAACTAGTGAAATATTTAATGGAGACTTGTCATTGTGCATGTAACAAATGACTGTCTGTGTGTAATCGTAGACTTCTTGTATTAGGTACACATGTAATGCCCTCTTTTTTTGTTTCTATGACTGTATTAGGATTTTAGGCTTAGCATTGAGCTTGTAAAAGTCTTGTACAATGTGCTTAGTTGTACATATTCAGTGTGTTGTAACTGTTGTTGCCTGCTCTATGCACTATAGGGAGTTAGGATTGAGCCATTGATAAGTTGTAACAAGAAGCCACCGTGCTAAATTGTAATTAGTCAGTGAGATTTGTACAAGCCAGTTTCTGCTGAAGCCACTTCCTGTAAAGAATCTTACTTTTTTCTGTATTATATGTAACTGTGAGTAGTGTGGGGTTAGGGGTTGTGAGTTGCAAGTCAGTGCTGCATTGTAAATGAGTTGGAACGGAAACAGTTGTTTAGACTAGGGTTTGTTTTTCTCTCCAGGGAGACATATTCTGTGCTCCTTATGTACATTTTTTGGACGTAGTTTTGTAACTCTCATCATAGATTTCATGTCATCTATTTCTCAACAATGTATCGCTTAGTGAGGTTGTCTGAAATGGTTGTTTTGACAAGTTGTATGGTTTCTCAACAATGTATTTTAGAAATTTGGTGTATTGGCATGTTTAGTGCATGAGAAGCTGCATCGTTCTTGAGGGAGGCGTTTATTGGAAATGCTTTGCTTTACATGTCTTCCTGCTGGCAGTATTGAAGGATTGTGCTTTGTTTGAATTACCATCATATAAACTTTCGTTGTATCTTCATTTTTCTCTCCTTTCTGTTTTTTTCGTATTCAGTTTCTGTATTAGTATAAAGTAACTGTGCATGTACTGTCCTGCTGTTGTTTGAGTTCTGCCCTTGTAATTTTCGTGTTAAGCTTCGTAGTTGCCTATTCTGTATGAAGTAACTGATACTCTAGGTGCAATTCACAGTTGATGGAATAATTTTCACGAGGCAAGCGGAAAGGTTCTTCTGTTTTCTTTTTGGTTTCAGTCTTTTGAGCTCTATAGTTTTTATCTTGAAGCTCTGTTTGTCGGTAATCAATAGTTGAGGGCATTCGTGTCGGTTTTTCTGTTGCATCATAGTTCTTAGCTGCAACTGTTAACTCACAGATGGTCTTTCATTTCTCTGGAATCTCTGCCGTTTTTAAACTGCTTGGTTGTGTTTATTTGAATCTGCGAATGGATTTTGCTTATGTTTAATCGTAGGACATACGAGCGTGCGCGTGACAGCCGTAGACAGGGAGTCTTGGTTTGCATGTTTTGTTAGTTTGTCTCTCCAGTGCCTCGATGGCTATCGTTGTTCTGTTATTTCTGGGATTTCTATTACGAATCTTGTGGATTTTTTAGCAGCTGGTTAGATTATTACCTAGGCAGTGCAGTTTAAAACCAGATCTTGGCAGTGCCTTCATTCTGCATCAAGGCACTTTAACTCCTAGTTGAATTGCTGTAACGAATTATACACCCCCGAGTCCCAATAGATCGTCTTCGATGGAGAAGAACTTTCATGCAACGGTAATATATACCTTCTTACAGTTAAGATGGATTGGTCGGGTATATATCGAGGTCTAGTTCTTCGCAGTTGTTTTGTTCAAAAATTTCAGACTTAAATATGAGGGTTTAAAGGTATAAAATATCGATGATATCGGAAATATTGGTAGTCCAAAAACACGGAAATATCGGAATATTATCGATATCGATAAAAATTGAATAAAAACCACAAAAATTGTAAGAAAAACTTGGAAATTTTTATTGAAGCTTTGCAGTATGTTTATTTAGTCAATTATTAATTAGTTTATCATAAAAAATTGGAAGGAAATACATTGCATGATAGATATAACTGATTTAAGTTGATTATATAGCGAGCTGGCAAACATTGTGATGGTAGAAAATATGTAGTAATTAATGAAAGAAGTTTAAACATACCATAATCATTTATATATAATGAATTAGTACAATATTTTACACTTTATACATTGCATGGTAAGATACATAAGTGACTTAGCAAGGTCTAAAATATCGATGATATCGGAAATATCGGTAGTCCAAAAACACAGAAATTTCGATAGAAATATCGGGATATTATGAATATTTTAGATCATTTTAATACTACAATCTAGCGGTAACAAGTAGAATTACAACACAAAAGAATGACGTTTTAATTTGTAACGACGAAAATATTTTGTTCGATTACGTATGTACGAGCATCCGCTAAGCTCACTAAATATACGGCCAACGAACATAGCGATGCTTCGTTTATTCAAATTTAGGCTCACTCCGAACCTCGTTTATTTCCATTATTCATAATAATATCGAGCACAAACGTTTGCATGGGGATTATACAGTATGCATGCATGCACGGAGCTTAGAACAAGAAGGAGGCGGCGACGCCAGCGGCAACAGCTACTCCCGCGGAGAGCTGTCCAGCGGTGGCAGCGCTAGGATTAGGACCCTCGGCATTACCACTGGCAATGGAGCCGAAAGCCGAATCAGAGACGGGTCCACCAACAGAGCCGGCGGTAACGCTGTCGGCACCACCAGGAGAAGGAGCATCGGAAGCACCAGCACCGGAGCCACCAATGTCACCGCCAGGAGAAGGAGCCTCGGAAGCACCATTGCCGGAGCCACCAACGGCAATGGTTCCCACATCGTTATTGTCAGGGACTGGTCCGGCCGAGGGCACACCAGCGAAGGTTAGGAGGTCGGGTTTGGTGGCGGCGGCGGGGCTGGGGGCGCTGGCAGCGAAGGCCAAACCCACGGTGGCCAACAGAAGAAGAGCAACAACAACTTGTTGGCGTGCCATTTTGTATGATTAAAAGGGTAAAGGGTATAGTTATGCGCGCAGTTGGTTCTCGTTGGTGGGTTTGAGAACACTGCAGGTTAATGGAAAGTGGCGGTGGGTGGTGGTGGGGTTGGGGGAGAAGTGGGTATATATAGGATTCTTTGGGAGGAGGAGATTGGCGGGCGTGGAGGGCGTTGCGGAGTAGAGCTAGGAAAGCCGTCGGTGGCACCGTGGCGCGCAGTTTGTTAGTTGTTGCCGTTATTTTTGGTTGGAAATATCTTTTTTGAATTGAGGTATTTGTCGGTTTGTTTCTCGAACTTGTATAGAGCTGCCAATATCTTTCATAAATTTTAATTTTAGTCAATTACCTCTATAAATTTTTATAATAAGCCAATTTCCCACCCCTCCGGAACTTTAATTTTAGCCGATTACCTCCTAAACTTTTATAAATAGGCAACTTACGCCTATCGTTATATTCTTTTTACCCCCATACAATTGTTATGTACCAAAATGAATGAAAAATTTTAAAATCTAGCGTTAGAGGAAAATTGGGGTATTTGTAAAAGTTCAGAAAAGTAATCGGCTAAAATTAAAATTCAAGGGGAAAATTGGGTAATTATAAAAATTTAGGATGGTAATCAGCTAAAATTAAAGTTCAAGTGAAAATTGACAGTTCTATGCAAATTCTAGAGGACAAATTGGCAAATATCCCTTTGTGAATTCGCTCAAATATAACAAAAAGAATAAAGAGTGGGCCCAAAAAACCAATCTGGGCCGAATAGTGTTTTTGAAGCCCATAAGTAACAGGACATCCAGAGGGCTTCCCACTTCAAACAGTCAAAATCTCAAACCCCAAACCCTAGAAGCAGATGCTTAAACAGAGACGAAGATCCTCGACCTAAACGGAAGAGGGAAAAGCAGTGAGGGTTTGAGGAATAAGTGAATCGGATTTGGTAAGAGAGTGGTGGTGCAGCAATGGCGTTGGCGTTCGACGAGTACGGGCGCCCGTTCATAATACTGAGGGAGCAGGAGCAGAAGTCTCGATTGCGCGGCCTCGATGCTCAGAAGGCCAACATTTCTGCCGGCAAGGCCGTCGCTCGCATCCTCCGGACCTCCCTCGGACCCAAGGGCATGGACAAGATGCTCCAGAGCCCCGATGGCGAAATCACTGTCAGTAAGTATCTCTCTCCTCTCTCTCTCTAGAACTCTTACGCGCACAGAATATGAAGCTTCGTTTCTGCTTGAGTCGCCATTTCTGGTTGATTATTATTTTTTGTTTGGGTATGGATCTATGTGTTCGTCTTTGTATGTTCATTGTGATTTGGATTCAATTTCCTTCGTTTGCGGCGTCCGGCACGATCTTTTTCACTCTGAAATTGCTAATCTTGAAGTTTATATGCTTTTCTTAGCTATGGGTTAGTGTGCGTTTTACCTGATTGTTGGATTAATCCCAGTCCGCTTGTTATTTTTCCCATTTTTGTGCTCGTTTTGTTATAATTATACCTCCCCTGTAGTGTGAACATGGCTATTATGGGTGGAAGTACCCACTTATCTGGATTATAGGCTTTATAATATTGGCTTTGAGATAAACTTTGTGTTACATTACCTTTCTTTTGCGTATTTCAGCAAATGATGGTGCAACGATTCTGGAGCAGATGGATGTCGACAATCAGATTGCGAAGCTGATGGTTGAACTATCCCAGAGCCAGGACTATGAAATTGGTGATGGGACAACTGGAGTTGTTGTGTTGGCTGGTGCACTTCTAGAGCACGCTGAGCGACTGTTAGAGCGCGGTATTCACCCCATCCGTGTTGCTGAGGGATATGAATTGGCATCTAGAATAGCATTTGACCATTTGCAGCATATATCACACAAATTTGAATTTGATCTGGATAATATAGAGCCTCTTGTTGGAACTTGCATGACCACTTTATCGTCCAAGATGTAAGTGAAACTTTTAGATTTTCTTTTCACTTGTATTCGTTGCTGCTGTCTAGTCATAATTATGATGGTAAATTTACTTCACCACTTTGCCATATGATGGCTTTTGTCATCATAATATAATGGATAATTGTATACTCTGGTAGAAGCACGCTTTCTTTTTGAAGAGTTGGATAATTTTTGTGGTTTATTGTAATGGTATACTGTTATTGCTCCACTCCCCGTCTGCGTTTGCAAATTTTTAACAGATTGTTGTGTCAAAGTGTCTTCTATTGTCATTCCATTATTTGCTTGAATTAGAAATTTTCTTGTTCATGCTGTAGTGTGAATCGGTGCAAGCGTGACCTTGCTGAGATTGCTGTGAAAGCAGTTATGGCTGTTGCAGATTTAGAGAGGAAGGATGTGAACCTAGATTTGATAAAAGTAGAGGGGAAAGTTGGGGGTAAGTTGGAAGATACTGAGCTGGTATATGGTATTCTTATTGACAAGGATATGAGCCATCCACAAATGCCAAAGCATATTGAAGATGCAAAAATTGCTATCTTGACTTGTCCCTTTGAGCCACCAAAGCCAAAGACAAAACATAAGGTTGATATTGATACAGTGGAGAAATTTCAGACTCTACGTTTGCAAGAACAGAAGTACTTTGACGACATGGTCCAAAAATGCAAGGTCAGATTGCATCCCCTACTTCCATAATGTTATCACTATTAAAGAAATTCTGAAATTCATGGCTACCATTTGGTTATCTTGGTATTAAGGATGCTTTTCTGTTACTATGTCATCTGGGTACTTATGGATAATCATTGGTTGCAGGATGTCGGTGCTACCTTGGTCATCTGTCAATGGGGGTTTGATGATGAAGCAAATCACCTGTTGATGCACAGGAACTTGCCTGCTGTCAGATGGGTTGGTGGTGTGGAGTTGGAACTAATTGCAATAGCTACAGGTATGCCTTATTTTGAAGACTTTATAGAACTTGAGATTTGGTATATAATTTTTAGCAGTCTATGGATTTTATACTATTTTGTCATCATTCTCCACTAAAAAAATGATGTCTTTATTTATTTTTAGGAGGAAGAATTGTGCCCAGGTTCCAAGAATTGACACCCGAGAAGTTAGGAAAGGTATAGCTCTTTAAGTCTATTATTTGCTAGTTAATTATAATTAGCAAGCAATGTTTCATAACAAGTAGTTATTTTTCCAACATATTTTTTAATTTTTCTTGATTGATATCCGTTTGTCCATGTACATTCCGTTCTTGTAAACATAATAACCCTAACTTGTGGTTTTTTTTCTTTCACTAGGCCGGTATAGTTCGCGAAAAATCATTTGGCACAACCAAAGATCGCATGCTGTACATTGAACACTGTGCAAATTCAAAGGCTGTGACCATATTTATCCGTGGTGGTAGGTTTCTTTACTTGTATCTTACTGTGCAAATTCAAAGGCTGTGACCATATTTATCCGTGGTGGTAGGTTTCTTTACTTGTATCTTTCCTGGTACTTCCAAAGTGACTCAGCATGTCGCTTAAGTGAAAATGATGTCAATAAGATTAGGTAGCGTCAACCGATGAAATGAATATTATGTATGGTTGGCAGATTTTGCAACCTTTCAATTAGCCTGCCTTTTTGTTATCCGTTTCTGTGATTATGTTTATTCATCAAGCCTAATTTAGAGTTCTTATAAGAGGTTTTGGTATTTCCTTTGACTCATTAGGTAACAAAATGATGATAGAGGAGACTAAGCGCAGCATCCACGATGCCCTCTGTGTTGCTAGGAATCTCATCCGCAACAATTCTATTGTCTATGGTGGTGGATCAGCAGAGATATCTTGCTCCGTTGCTGTAGAGGCAGCAGCAGACCGATACCCAGGAGTTGAGCAAGTATGGAGACAGTCTCCTCCCTCTTTTCTTTGAACTTTTATAAAAGTATCAAGTAAATGTTATGATCATATCTTCCTTTTCTCCACAGTATGCCATTAGAGCATTTGCAGATGCTTTGGATGCTGTCCCTATGGCACTTGCAGAGAATAGTGGCCTTCAACCCATCGAAACACTATCTGCAGTGAAGGCCGAGCAGATTAAGGTAAATGAAGCATGATAGCCAATCTATTCTTGACTCTCTCTCTCTCTCTTTCTCTCTCTCTGTGTGTGTATGGTTTGTGATTCTGAATTTTGATCATCAATTTCAACTGTTAATGCAGGAGAACATTCCCTACTACGGAATAGACTGCAACGATGTTGGCACGAATGATATGCGCAAACAGAATGTCTTCGAGACTTTGATCGGGAAGCAGCAGCAAATCTTATTGGCAACACAGGTGGTGAAGATGATACTAAAAATCGATGATGTTATTTCCCCCTCTGACTACTAGTTGGTTTTACCTGGGGACGAATTTCTGTAATTTTGATAGCTTGATTCAGAATTTTGAATGACTCTTTAAGAACGTACTGTTCGCTTGTGGAAACTTGTGTGTAGAATTTGGAGTGGCTTGTAGCATGGTCACTCTTCTTTCCCTTTGTTTAATTGGTGTGAGGTAGGCCAAGTGATTGGTGAAGAATTGGAAGAAAATTGGCATCAACTTGTATCGCTTCATCTATTTGTGGGAATCATAACGGATAAGTTTCCTTCACGATCATTCCATTTATTTCCTTCCGCTTGGAAGAATTTTGGAACTTGACCCTTGTTTTTCACTTACATTCTATCCAATTCTAGCCACCGAACGTGGTCTTACAGTAATTCCGGAACAAGGTCGTTCGATAATCAAGTAACTTGGTACGAGGAAACTCTCGATGTAATTTTTTATATTCTTTTTGAGGAGTGTTTGCGATAGGACGTTTTCGGCAAGATTTTTATCGAGGCTCATTGTTAGTTATACATATTCCTTCTTCATCAATCAATATCGTACTTGAAAAAAAAAAATGAAAAAATGCTTTCTTATTTTCTAGCTCCTTGTCTATTTGTAGATCCACCTCAATGCCAGTTGATAGAAAGATGCCATCGTGCTCAAGATTTGTCAGTCTTCCCAATGTGCATGTTGCTCTCAATGTCTGATGGTGAAATCATTTCATATGTGAAAACTTGGGACTTGAGATTTTGTCTTCATAGCAAATTTTGAACTCTTAGATAATAAAGATCCAATCTTTCCATGTGTGGCTTCTAAGATTTATATCTGCATCCAACATCATAATTAGCAAAGCTTATAAAATTTTGCTTAATTTAACGGTTAAATGTACGATTAAGAATGTAAAATAACATAATGTACACGATACATTGCCGTATAGTAGGCCCCTAAATTCAGAAATAAACTTTAGAAATAAAGTAGTGGGGAATGAGAAACCTGCAATGCCCCATTTATTTATTTATTTTTCATTTCTAAATGAAACTCTGCCGACCATATAGTTTGCTATTCTGGAGGGCACAGTGATAACATGGGTCGATTAGGAATTGTGGTGGCAACATTTATGGCAAACTGGGGGCAGAAAATTTAATAGTAAGCACTTGGGTTGGTTGTGGCTGTTGGATTGGATGGAGGCAACGTGAAACGCTTGGATGTTCTGCAAATTTGTCAAAACTCGTACATATCCTGTTGAAAATCATCCACTTTTGGTCTGCAGAAGAAGAAGATGGTGGCCCCATAAATTCAGTCCAGTGACAGCATTTATTTACTCACAACTTTAGCTCAACTCATCCGTAACCACTGCACCGACCCCATGTGAGTGGCACTCTAGCATTATATTCGTGACAACCATGTATCGTGCTAATAAAACAAACGTGGGATATTTATGCCATGCAAATTCTTCTTCAAATTAGAACCTCAATGCATATCCGCCGAGTTTCAACGACTAGTTGTACATCTCTCTCATTACGTAAATAAAATATGGTTCTACACAGTCGGTAACACTCAAAAACTCAGGAGAAAAGTACGAAATTTTGCTTTCATTTCATATTCAATTACATCAACACTTTGGCCTTGTTTCTTTCACGATCAAGACATCTGAGAAGAAGTTACACATAATTCTCAAAGGTGAAAAGCCAAGGTTGAAAATTACCATAAGGTTAAAAGCGAAACACTGATACTGATATACAAGAAAAATCAAAACACTAGCTGCTGTAATTACAGTTGGTCTTATTTTTCCCATTTTATCCTTCCCCGTGATGGTCAGCAACGCGAGCCCTTCTTGCACCTGAGCGAACCAGCTCCGGCAGTGAGTGAACTCACGAGCGACGACGGTCTCGCACCCAAGCTCGATGCCTTGGCGTAACTAGAAGATGCTCCTGCACCGGATGCTGTGAAGAACGCACCGTTTAGCAGCAAATCTCCCGAGGACCTCCAGTTCCATTTGCTCCACTCCTTCTGTGGCGCATCCTCATGCTTGGTGACCTGAAAAAAGTAATTCAAATTTTCACCTTAGAAAATCTTGATTCCGAGAAGAATTATAAGGTCGTACCCAGTGCCTCCTGCTTTACGCAGGGTCTGGGAGAGGAATTATACTGAACAAAATTTAATGTGTTGCAGTAATTAATTGAAATTATTCTTTGCTTTACTGGAATTAATGTTCACTGCTCACCTCTTTGTTGAATCTATCATTTGGTGCTAGAAATCTGTTGCCTTGGCTGTTGATGGTTGGAGAAGCACTCCCGCCAATAGCATACATTTCCCAATGGGTGTAGTCATTGTTCACCACATGAAAGTTCCCATGTCTACATCTGCATAATTCAAAAAAAAAAAAAAAAAAGCTTGTCAATTCACCTTTCCACTGACCCGTAATTATATATTGATTAGTTACCTTGGCATCCTCTGAACAAGGCCTTCTCCAAAGTGGTTGAATGCAATGGTGACCTGCATATTCTTGTCCTGAGTGTAGGAATCACTGTGCCCCAAGAGCATGACCTTGTCATGATGCGTCATGTAATTGTTAGAAATGGTGATGGAAGTGGAACCGTGTATGGCATCAATGAGCCCGTCACGGCAGTTCGAAAGAGAGTTATGATCCACCCAAACATGACTACCACCAAAAATGGAAACCCCGTCTCCGTCGGAAAGCGTCCGCCACCCAAAATGCTCCGGCGAGTCCCTCACATAGGCGTTCCCGCCTTGCTTGCAGTCGTGAATGTTTAATCCGTGGATGATAATGTTGGTCACGTACTGTATGGTAATGCAGGGCCCACCGGCAATGTGGACGCTGGCTCCTCTGCCGTCGATGGTCTTGAAGGAGTTCATCATCAGTTCTTCTTTCAGATTGATCGTCATGTCACGCTGGAATACGATCCAGAGCGGTTCGTTTTGGATCACGCCGTATCGGAGGGTACCGGGTTTAGGGTTCACCGGATGGTCGCCTGAGTCCGTGACCACGTAGATTTTACCGTCCCTGCCGCCAATGGCGTGCTTTCCGAACCCGATTGCGCAGTCGGCTAGCCGCTGGCGGTTCTTCTCCCAGTTGGGGTCACACCTCCAGCAGTCGTCAATGGGGTTTCCGGTGCCACATGAAAGATAACCCAAATTTCTCCTTGAGGCATTGATGCTCCTGTAAAAAGAGACAATACCCAAAATTAAGTACACATTGTTAGTAATTACCTACTTTTACTCGAGTACATAACCAGAAACTCTCTGTGCATGATGACGTTGATAATGTGTCGATATTTTCGAAAATGTAACAATAGCATGTCCATACGTTTTATTAGTGACGATGATATTAACACAGTATCAATAATCTGTTAGCAAGACTAAGTAAATAACTATGAAAAAAATGATATTTGCACCCCTTTTTCTCTCATGCACGCTCTTTTACTCAAACTGTTGGGTTGAGTAAATCAAAAGAGAATCGAAGACAAAGCAAAAGTGCATAATGACAAAACAAGAGTGCAAAAATTATTTCCCAATCTTTAACTTTGCAAGTGTTTGAATATCGATCATACTCTTGTACTTGTTGCATCACCAGTTCAGGATCTTTGACTGGGGAGGAGGAAATGGTTGTTGGGATTAGGAGGAGAGAGAGGATCAGCAAAAGGGAGAGTGGCATTGCCATAATTTCTTTCTACTGCTTGAAACAAAAGCAGGGAGAGAGCAGAGTAGGCAGAGAATACTTGTGAGGAAGTTGAGGGAAAGTGAGATTATATATAGGGGACGAAAGGGTTTAAGAACCTCAATATTATACAATGTGATCGTATGTGGGGCCATCCATCCATCATTTCTGATTCAAAGGGTCCCATTACACTAGTTTTGCCGTTAAGTAATGAGTGACGTTAGAGATTGTCTTTTTAGACCATACTTTGTGAACTATAATGTGACGTTTGATAGTTGAATTTCTTCTATAATTTGCTGATTTGCATACTAATCCATAATGCTTTTGTTTTTGGGTGACGATATATTCTACGATTTTATGAGTCGAACTTGATGCCTACTGACTTTATAAGTGTATCCAAAACCAACAAGTTACAAAAAACCAAGCCTAAATCAAAATGTTTAATCAAAGAGTTTATGACCAACCTTTTCTTGTTTTTTTTTTTTTTGAAGGGAAGTTTATGACCAACCTTTGAACCAAAAGAAACATGCAATTCTTGAAAAGAAGGGTGTAATATTAGCCAACACCCTAGGGCAAGAGAAAACAAGAGATACATTATTTATCTACCGAACTGTACACCGACACTTTTCTCGATGAAAGTTGTGTCGGCATGGCATGATGCGGTAAATTTGTAGACAATCTTCCCTTCTTTCTCCATATCATTTCACAAAAATAGCAAGCTTCTATAATTCTATTGCATCTTGTTATTGCCATTCCATCGATGACATATTGTAGTTTCTTATTTTAGTGCCTTGCCGCTAAGTTTTTGTCTCTAACTCTCTCTTAAATCAAATCACGCATTACCATCGTCCTGCTGAAAATAATGTTTGAAGAATGTAGATCGAACACAAAACTTTAGATACGTAGATACAAACTCGTAGTGAAGTGTGAAATGTTAAAAATTAACGTCGGTCCTCAGGTCCCTTTAGGCATCCGAACAATTTTGACATGTTATATTTGGAGTGCAAAGAGTACATGGTGTGGTGAGCACATAAGAGAATCTAATGGTGTGTGGCTTGTGTAAAGTTTGAATCTAGCTCTTCTCTTTCTGATAGTGGGAAAAGTTAATTAGATCAAGGATCATGTATAAATACCCGATTGACTTTTGTGCCTTGTTGCATGTGGCAATTTGGCGACGATCTCACCCTTCTTTTTTTAATTTATTATTTTTTTGCTAAAAGTTTCCTCTCCCTAATAACAGTAACTGCCTTTAGGGTTGCATTAAAAAACATGTGTTTAGGGTTTGATAGAAATGGCAGTAAGAGTGCTAATGAAGGTTGATTGAGTTGTAATGCTTATTTTTCTTCGTTAGTTCAAGGCTTAAATTCGAGTTTCATTGTCGGCAATCTCTCTTAGTGATGCTCTGTAAAAACCGAAAAAAGAGGTCAAGACCCCCTGTAAGTCATAAAAAAAGCTTGTGGTATACTCTGGCACTAAGATGGGTAGTGTAACATCCCACATTGACCAACGAAGAGGGGGTGATGTGCCTTATATGTACATGCTCACGTCCATATAGCACAAGGCCTTTTCGAGACTCACTGGCTTCAGATTCCATCATAACTCCGAAGTTAAGCGAGTTCGGACGAGAGCATTCCTAGGATGGGTGACCCATTGGGAAGTTCTCGTGTGAGTTCACAGAAAAAAAAAAACCTTGATGGCATGGCCTAAAGCGGACAATATCGTGCTACGGCAGAGCCGGTCTGGGATGTGACAATTTGGTATTAGAGCCACTCTGCCATTCGGTGCTAGTGTGCCGACGAGGAAGTCAGGCCCTTAGAGCAACTCCACCCATGGAGCCCTCCCCCTGGCAATCCACTATTGAATCCACCATTTTGAACAGTAACTGCCTTTAATGAATAGTAACTTCCATTAATGAACAGTAATTGCCATTTGCATCTCCATCCTTGGAGCCCTCCCCCCCTGGCAATAGGCAATAAAATATTAGTTTTTTTTGTTTGTTTAAATAATACAAAATAAAATTATTTGTAATTTCGGATAAGATTTTTTAAATCGTTCTCGTTGCGCCACGTGTCATTTTATAAAAAAAACAATTATTTAGTGATGGATTTCGATAAGATTTTTATCCAATGTCATCGTGCCACATGTCGTTATCTTTTGAGAAAGATAGTCATTTTGTGGAAAAAAATTGGATTGAAACTTTGAGAGAAACATAGGAATTTGATTGAAAGTAGTTGAGAAAATATGAAATTGTGGTGTAAGGTAGATGGAGAAGAAGTGGTATTTATAGAAAAGTAAAACAATTTTTTACAAATTTTTTTCAGATTTTTTGACAATTTTTTCGGATTTTTTACAATTTTTTAAAATCTTTTATTCAAATAATTAATCTCTGCCGTTGGATTTTAAAAATTTTGAATTCCAACACTCCAGATTGTGCCACGTGTCATAACGGTAACTTTTCTTAATTTTAAAACTATTTTTTTTTTTTTTAATTTATAAAGCAGATTAATATCAACCGTTGATCTTAGATCGAATGGTTGATATAAAATCAGTTTTTTTTTTATTACCGTTGCAAATCGGACGGCTCGTATTAAAGAGCCGTTGGGATCGAACAGACCGTGGGAAGCCACGTGGCTTCCCAACGGTAACTAGCGTGCGGGCCACTTGCCTGAAATCCTGTCAGGCGACGCGCCCCCACTCGCGAGTGAGGGGCACGCGCTTGACACAAAAAAAATATAAAAAAATAGCCCGGACCCAGGCCTGACGTCATGGGCCTCGGGCCACAGGCCTGTCAATTGCCCACCCCCTTTCACTCGGGCTCCTACCCTCACTCGGGCTCTCCATGGCTGGAGAAGAACCAACCGGCCATCAGGCCCTTTCCTGCAGCCCGTCCCCCCAGCAAAGAGCATGGCTGGAGTTGCTTTTAAGGTGGTGAATTGTAACATCCCACATCGACCAACGAAGAGGGGGTGATGTGCCTTATATGTACATGCCCACCTCCATATAGCACTGTGATGGCATGACCTAAAGCGGACAATATCGTGCTACGGCGGAGCCGGTCTGGGATGTGACAATTTGGTATCAGAGCCACTCTGCCATTCGGTGCTAGTGTGCCGACAAGGAAGTGAGGCCCTTAAGGTGGTGAATTGTAACATCCCAAATCGACCAACGAAGAGGGGTGATGTGCCTTATATGTACATGACCACCTCCATATAGCACAAGGCCTTTTGGGGACTTATTGGTTTCGGATTCCATCAGAACTTTGAAGTTAAGCGAGTTCAGGCGAGAGCATTCCTAGGATGGGTGACCCACTGGGAAGTTCTCATGTGAGTTCCCAGAAACCAAATATTGAGGGTGTGGCCCAAAACGAACAATATCATGCTACAACGGAGCCAGTCTGGGATGTGACAGGTAGCCTCCCCTCTCTCTAAACTTTATTCAACCAAAAAAATGGTAGTAAGAGTCGAGATTTGGACTAAATCACATCGACATAACATATCACTTATAATTAGACTTCAAATTCTCTATTTATACAACTCCAATCAAAGATCTTTCACTTACAATAAGTGAAAAACGAAAATGAATTCAAATATTGATGGTCTTATTATTGTATGTTGAATTTGTAGACAGATGATGTTATCCACATATTCCTTTTTATTTCTTACATATCTTTTATTAATTTTTATTTTTTGATATTTTCTAATTCATTTAATTCAACAATTGGAAATTGAGAAGATTTGTGGAAGATAACAAAGGGACTTTTTCTCTTTGCACCCACTGAAATTAAGATAAGCCAAAAAACTCTTGATGACAAAATCTCTTGAGAATTGAGTCGGGCCTATTTAGCTTTAGACCACATGGGTGGTCCGTACTATCCTCCACGTGATGACGTGGCGTATTTCTGTAGGGTAGCCACGTTCTCCCATGTGAGCTTTGTTCCCTTAAACTTTCCGGAGGTGAGTCCCACGGTGTTTGGGGTCAAATCTGAAGCCTCTGATATTCAATTCTCAGAATCTGGGGCCGTTAATGCTGGTAGTTGATCCGGTACCGAACTGCACCCGCCAATGTGGAGTTTTTCTTTCCATTTTGATATTGGCCTGAAGTTGCATTGCATGGGTTCAAAACTTGAAACAAGCAACTACACTAAAATGAAAATTCACGGCTAGTTGGCTCAGGGGCGGAGCCACCAAGGGACTAGGGTAGTCCCTGGCCCATCCTGACTTCATATGAGGTGTGAACCTTATAGAAGAAAATGAAGCAAACGACATCGTTAAGTTTTGATTTTAAATTTTTTCGACTGTCTAATGAAACGATAAGTTTGGTAGGGGAGTTTTAAAAGAGATGTGCAATTTTAAATGGAAAAAGCAACACCACTTTTGGTTCGATTCTCTCACCTAACAGTAATATACACCCTATAATTTTCTAAAGCAACCCACCTTCTTTATTTGCAGACCTCTCCCCCTTGTCCTTTTTCTACTTCTTTGTATTTTCTTTAGCCTTCCACAACCTACCTCTTACTTGGTTGTCTGGGGTTTTACATTTTTTCTTCTTAGTATTGAATTTAAAAGAATTTTTTCAGTTTTGTGAGGATTACACAAATTGCATATGTCAACATGTTATGAATTCAACTTTTTACACACACTCATGTATATATATATATATATACACACACACATATTTGTGAAAGGCCCCTCCTCATTCAGAATTCTGGCTCCGCCACTGAGTTGGCTACATATATACAACTCGAGTTAAAACGATCAAATTTGAAAGTTGGAAGCGTTGAAGAATGTATCCCACATTAGTAACTTGATAGAATAAATTAAAGTTTATATTGAATGATTATACTCTTTATCGCACAGAAACGTTTTCTCATAAATTAAATTCAGCATTTGTTGGGATGTTGGCAAGCGGCTTCAGGAAGACTTTGTAAATATGATTACAAATGATATGTTGGCTCGACTTTGAAATTTTGACACGAAGAACCAAATTATATACCAAATTGTAATACCAACGTTAATACGAAATGCGTTATTACTTTTCTAAGCAAATGCTAGCTAGGGACTGAAACTATTTTTTCAACTTCACCTTTGTCCGTCTCATATGAGGTGGTGGGATCCATAGAAGTAGTATGATATTATTCTTTTTTTCCTTTCTTCAAAAGAGAGCACTATAATTACTCTAGATCTCATGAAAGAGGAAAGAAAACAAATATGATTGATCCTCATGTGCGTCACTATTGGAGAATATTTTATCATTCGCAGTCATATACTCAAGAACGGTAAAAAAAATTTCGATCAATCGTTTTCTTCACCTAATTCTTGAGATCCAAAATATTATAAATCTAGAGGACCCTCCTAAAAATGGCCCTGATTAAGTTTTCTGTTGCCGTTCCCACTATCACGTGTTAAAGTTGAGAAAACAAATGAAGTTTCATGCTTGCAGGATGATGAGTTCTTACCATGCAACGAAGCACAATACTTGTTGGTCTTCTCGGTACGGACTGAAGATGGGGAAGAAGATGGAGTACTCGTTGAAATAATGAAGGATTTGGAGATCATTCTCCTCAACTAGATTCCCCCAGTGTTTGATCAAATCTGAACCCTACGCATAATTAGTTGCATTGATTGTTGTTGTATGAGTTTATATTTTGATCGGAAAAGGGCAATCACTCATTCTTAAAATAAAAAATTTGTACAATAGTCTGTAGATAAATTAAATTATTGAAAATTAAAAGTGATGATGCCCACTAATTTAGGTAATAAGCAAAAATCCACTCAAAATTTAAAAAGGGTGGTGGCCAAATATAAAATGTACTCACAATAAAGGGCAAATCCCATTTTTTGCCATTTGCATGAGTCGATCTCCATCCAGAAATACTTATTGCTGTGTGTGGGTGAAGAGTGATGAGTGTGGTGACTACTACTGTTAGGCCACATGCTCATCCACTCAACACGTGTCAGGGAGTTGATATTGCTGGCAAATCACTACAAATGACATAATTAAGTATCTTGATTCTTGCTCACCAATCATTTGGCCCGGAAAACAGAGCGGATATCTTGCTTACCTAAATGTGCGTGTTAAATTTACAGCCATCTCAGAAAATATTTCACCCTTAATTGCCTCGACGGAAAACCCTAATTGGGGATTATAGCTTCGTAGGAAAAGCTCATTTGATAAAGCAACTCTCAAATTTTTTGTGAGTACTTGGTTGCAATGTGTTATAATCAACAGACAATAATGTTGATATGCCTCATATTTTTTAGATATTAACAAAAATCAAACATGTTATAATTTGAATAAATTTATGACACCACGTAAGAATAGTCTGAAAAATTGCTCTACAGGGACCAAACTTATTTGGTGGGTTGATAGGGTTAACTCCCTTTGAAGTTCACAAACTGCAGCCCCTTTATTTATGTAGGGTTCCTCTTCACAAATTGCAGCCCCTTTATTTATGTAGGGTTCCTCTTTGACAACAGTCTCTTTCAAAACTTTATGATCTACTTATCTTATTGACATTATGCTCCATCTTTCAGAACTTGTCACATCTGCAATACATTCACATAGGCCTCATCGTCTGCAGAATATGTATATATATATATATATATATATGTATATACACACACACTCATATTAGTGCATTAACAAATTGTCACAATTTAATTTAGTACTACTTTACCATATTTAATAAAACTGAGATCTTCATCACCGACAGTCTAGCTAGCTAGAAAACAAGATCGATCCTCCTATGTATGTACGTACGTTCGTATGTACTTGTCTCACAAGACTCACATACCTATAAATAATGTATACAAAGTACTACAACCGGGTCTACACATGAACAAGCATGTGAATTGCTCAAGGCTACAGGGAAAGAACATGTGTGGGGAAGGAAATTAAAGCTTTGCTTCTTTGTCTTCCAATATTTCAACCAAATAATTGAACAGCAGAGGAGGAGCTCGATCGAAAATTATCTGTGTCCAATCGAGTCTACACTGTACGTAAGAGATTCGATTAGAGATGTGTACGGTACTTCGGATTCTTATAAACAAACATTATTAGTTAATAAAAATGCTTAATTGATGTTTCCTCAACATTGCAGGGTCGTCCAATTATGGATTATAATATATAATTATTAATAATTAATCACTCTCGTATTTTTGTATGTTTTGCAGGGTTGTCCAGTAGCTAGCATTTGTCTCTTCTGGAGTCTGACTTTTATTTCATTGTTAAAAGTTAAAACGAACGCCGCCCGTGAATCCTGACCCATGCACGGCCTGGCCATGGTTACGTAACTGGTGGGGTTTGAAACTCCTTACGACTGATATTTGTATAATTCAACATATAACTACGTATAATATGTGCCACTTAATACTACGGATAAGTGAGACAGATCTTATATTCGATTTTTTAGTGTAAATATTATTGTTTGTTCAAAAAAAAAAAAACTACATAATACGTAGTATTGTTTTGTTGATTTTTCTTTATTTATAAATGAGAAATTTTATATGACAATATATTTCGTGAATGATGATTTTGATACTAATTTATTTTAGGAAAACTAACGAAAAGTCATAAAAAAACTTTAGTTTTAATGAAAAATGACAAACAAAGGTGTAGTAAATAGTACCAGAGAAAAGTAAAAAATGTGATTTTTCATTAAAAGTGAACAGTACCGGGAGTCTTTCGTTAAAACTTCCATTTATTTTACCACCCGCTATGTACATATATCTTTGTATAATATAAAAAGATAGATTAATATAAATATGATATAATATTGGGTCTTCGTTTAAGTGCTTAAGGTGCATGATTTATTAGTAGCTGTAGGCAAACACGGTTAAGACCAGGGCTTCTCTGAGTTTGAGGGTCAAAACTCCATGATTAGTGTTGTTTCATTCTGCAAATAACACAACCAAGTCTCCTGCACATCACATGCCAACATATTCTTTCACACACGCCATGGACAGAATGGATAAGGATTCGCAAACTTGGTGCGAAGTTCATCATGGCAACAAATAAATAAAAAGAACAGCTTGTTACAACAAATTAAACAAAAGACAGGGTGCTTGAAGGCAGCGGCGGATCCAGAGTTTGAACATTAGGGGTTCCAATGGTAAATACAAGTAGGAACAGAGCGCGTAGCACGAAAAAAAAAATTAACTTATTCACTGAGGCATTTCATCGAATGCTTGTTGGGCTTGTTGTCCTGTGACCACCTTGGTCCTACTTCCATCCACCCCTGCCTGAAGAAGTTGCTTGCTTACTATTTGGTGTATTTTTTCTCACCAATCACCACCCTAAATTAACGGTGAGTATCATCACAATATTGATTGTCGCTAAATAAGTACGGTTAATATATTTACAATCACAAATTTTTTAATTTAAACTCATTTCATCACTACTTAAAGTGGTTAGTAAAACTATTTCCCTTACTATTTGGAAATTTCAATAGATAATAAAATGATATCTTATTGAAGCATATGCCCCTTCTTTGAAGTTCAAATGATATCTTATTGAAGCTTATGCCTTTCTTTGGGTCCTAGCAAACCCTAAACAAGTAATATCTTTTGGAAGCATTCATTTCTTGTGGTACAAGGAGACCTTGTCGTGCATAGAAGTCGTATACGATTGGTACGACCACCTACATGACATATACAATTCGTGATCTATAACACATGCGTTTAAGAGAATTGTAATTCATCCTATTACAATAATATATACATAACGTTTATACAAGTCATGATTTCCAACTGAGAACTCTTAAGGGGACTCTCTCATTCATCTTTTTTTTTTAGCACAATGTTTTGTAACATTGAAACGGGAATTAACGTTAAACTGAAGAGAATGCCCTCTTTCAAGATAGTCTCCTTAACATATGTTAATAGAATTTAATAATCAAATAATGATTGGATAAGTTGTGGAACTAATGATGTGAACATATTCCCCTTGATATTTGTTTTATTGTATATTTTTTCCCACCCAACTAGAATTCATAGTTGCATTATTGTTACCATAACCATTCCATCCTTTTTTTTTATGGGAGTTTTAACAAAACACTCCCGGTACTGTTCACTTTTAACGAAAAATCACATTTATACCTTTCGCTGGTACTGTTCACTATACCTTTAAAAATGGTTTTTCATTAAAAATGAAGTTTTTTTGAACTTTTCGTTAGGTTTTTTTTTATCCCTTAACTAAAATGAGAATGTATCATCCTATTAAAAAATGATAATGTATCACCTCTTTCATTCTAATCTCTAGATACGGATAAATAATAGGGTCATCACTTGATTTTTCGATTAGATCAATGTGATTTAAGTCATATTTATAGAGAAAGAAATATGATAGCTGAAGGTTTAGCAAAATTGAGTTTTTTGAGGAATCTGGATTTTATTGTGTTGGATGACCCTTCTCCTTCAATCATGCTATTTCTGAAGTTGGTAGGACTCGGGATGTTAACGTAAGCCCCTTGAACCAATGTCCTTCTTTGTTTGACGGTCCCACTTGGACTTTAGGCCCCCCTGTAACAAAAAATAAATAAATAAATTCTTAGAGGACTACTTTATTATTCATATTGTGATATTATGATCATTTGGTGTTGTTCGGCTGAATTTAGATAAATTTCAGTCCGATCCAACATTGGATTAGAAGATAATCCAATTTCAATTGGTTCAAATGATTGAGTTTACAAAGAAAAATGGAAAATGAAAATTTTATAAAAATAGATATATATATATATAAGAAAATGGGATTTTCATAGAAACAGCTTAAATAAGTGTTGGAAGTGGGTGCAACTCAATTCACAATTTAACAATAAAATTCTTGATTGGAGTTTCAAATGTGCATTAAAACGAAAATCCCACTCAAATATGAGCCATTCAAATACTCGATTTGCCATATTCTTTTTTGTTTCAGTCCTTGAATGGTAAAATATAAATAAGAGTTGGAAGGATCTTTATTAAAAGGGGTGATGAAAAAAGATGTGCATAAATCATTTTTCAAACAAAGAGAAATTTTCTAATTTACCGAAAATACGGTTCGATACACTAAAACATCTGACCAAACAAAAATAGTTGAGGTCACCGCCCATAGCTTAAATGCATCTGGCTATTCACCTATGTACATCAATGTTTTAGGGCTCATTTAGATGTGCTTTTAAAATAATTAAAAACGCTTTTAGAGAAAATATTTTTGGGTTCTAAAAGCACTTAAAGTCATGCTTCTTCGAGTAAGCACTTAAGTGCTTTTCCATTATTTACTTGCATCTTTACCAAAAATTAGTTCTAAAAATATTTTCACTAAAAGTGTTTTTAGTCATTTTAAAAACACATCTAAACGAGCTCTTAAACGTTTAAACCAATGTCGAACCTTGTTGCGTAAATTTGGAGCTAACAATAATATTAAAGTGCTTAGTTATAAAAATGTGATTAATTATTGTATTATTGTAAGTAAAGCCAGACCTTTTTTTTTTCTTTTAAAACAAAAAGAAAAAAAAAAAACAGAAGATACTATCTACATTAAAAGGGAAGAGGTGGGCTTCCTCACAATGAGCTAGCAATGATGTAGTTCAAATTCACCTTTAGCGAGAATCGAACCTAAGACCTTTCACTTACAAGCGAAGATAAAAACTACGTGACCGTAGTACTAAGAGGTAAAACCAAACCTTAATTCTTAGAAGAGCATCCACTCTATAGGTTGGGCCTCCAATTTTTAGCACTTTGCTTTGTGGGTTTTTTAGCCATCATCATGTACATGAAATCACAAACCAACCTCCCATCCCAATTCATAATAACCATACAAATCCAGCAACTAGTAATGCCAAATTGATGGAGTCAAGAATGATCGGCTGGTATACTTAAATTGATAGTCATTTCTCACCTCTCCGTTCTCTTTCCCACTAAGCAAACTTGCACGCAACTACACAACTAGAACACCAAGGTGCCAATATTTCAAACTAAACATGCGATGCTATGTAAAATGTTAAAAAAACATGATGTGCATTGACACATTGACATTCCAGTTGCATGTAAATTTCTCTCGCTCGCTACTGAATACTTAGTTTAGTGATCCAAGTGGACAGTGATCCCACAATTAACAATGACAATGCTCAAAAGATAACTCAAGCCACCTCAACTGTCACAATGCTCAAAGAAAAAGGGTAAGCGAAGCATGAAAATTGCCACTTAACCCCAGTTTTCACCTTTCACCCCAGCAGATAAATTATAAATTTAATCTTGAGATAAAATGAGTCATGAAATAAACCTTGATAAATGTATCATCTGCTATCAACAACTACCTGAAGCCTAAGAGCAAGCCAAATTTTCAGATATAAACAACCATTTAGCAATCTGGTTTAGGCCCCTATTAACCTAATAACCTTTAAACTTCACAATTTTTTGTTTCTATGTACACAATAGACATGGGAATGCAAACATCAAATGCAATGAGTTATGACGATAAATTAGAGGATAGAGCATTATGGTGTGGCCGGGAATACCAAAGATATTGATGAACTCTATCTGAGATCAATATCGACCAGCTCTGGCTTTCCCCTTTCGGTCTGGTTGGCAACAAGTTCAATGCCTAGTTGCCCTTTGTCTCCGGCCCCAAATGCATATAGCTTCCCTGATTCGGTTAGTGCGAAAGTGTGGGCGTTCCAGTATATGGAATTGGTGAGACTGATCTGTACAACCCGCTCATTCACTTGCTTCAGCGATGTCACTAGCTCTGGTGCCAACACATTTGCATGCCTATTTCCCTGCAAGAGACGCAACAGAAGAAACAAGATTCAGAAACTTGGTGAACTGGACGACCTTTCATCCTACAAACCGGAGCCAACAAATAACCAGTTACATAATACAACTCAGCAACAAGAAGTTTGTGAGTTATATCTACGACGAAAACAGCGTCAAAGCTCTTCTAGGATGGTGAAGTCATTCTACAGATGTAAGATGATGTGCAGCAATTTGATACCATTTTGAAACAAGTAATTCGTGTTCACTGATTTATGAATTTCATATATTGACTTTCTGCAATGTGAGTCAAGGGGCACAACCTTACTGCAACTAGGAAACTAACTCAATTACCATATGAAATATGAAATAGAGCGGTAATAAACGAGACCTGTCCATCGGCAGCAGTACTATGTCCAAGACTAGCTGATTCTCCACAACCAAATGAGTACACATCACCGACATCTGAAACCACAAAGGTTGTGTAATCCCCTGTAGCAACGTGCACCGCCTTCACCTGGCTCAATGCTTCCACAACCTTGGGAACTGATTCACATTCTTCATTCCCGTGACCCAAGCAGCCATAACGGCCCCAACCCCAGGTGCAGACACGTCCATCCTGCCCCACCACAGCAGCATGCCAAGCTCCGGCAGCAACCACCATTGGCTGAAGGTTCAAAACCTGAAATTGTTCAATAAGTCGGGGGTGCTTCTCATCAGTTCTTGAACCGTGTCCAAGCTTCCCACCCAAGCCACAGCCAACAGAGTAAACTGACCTGAAAGGTTTCGAGATCATACAAATGAGCAAATAATAATTTTCATAAAAGATTTAATGTAAAGACAGCAATAACAGAAACTGTTTCGGATTTATCAAGGAACAAACATGAATACGTCAGAGTAATATCAAATGCTTTAGGAAAAAACAGTTTGAACAGGTTCCCAATAATTTTTTTAATTTTAGTAACATTCTCAAAAATTGTGAACAAGATTCTCGAACAACTCTTTTTGGTTCCGAAAAAGCTGATTGTTCGATATAATCAGAATGCTCAATGCTTCCAAGGCAAACTGATGAAGACAGATAATCCTTACATGCCATTAGGTTGACAAGCCAGAGCAAGAAGGTAGCAGTATCCAGCTGCAATTTGCACCACAGGTACATTCTCAAGTGCCCCCAATAAAGGATGGGGCTCAACATCAGTTGGCTCAGTTTGGTGACCAAGTTTGCCATCGTTGCCCCAAGAAAATGTATACACCCTGCCCTCTCTTGACAACACAGCTGTGAAGAAATTTGCAATTGCAGCTTGTACCACAAATATGTCTTTCAAAGACTCAACCAACTGTGGAGTGGTAACAAGATTTGATCCTTGAACCCCGTACTCAGTTTCGCCAAAAGAGTCCTTTCCAAAGGCATAAACTTTCCCAGCGTCACTGATCAGCATTGTCCTGCCAGCCCCAGTAGTCGCGTGAATAATTCGAGTGCCTTGCAGAGATCTGCAACACAACGGAGTTCCATTAACTTTTCGTTCAAATCAACTATTTCTCTTTCCTTTTTCCTGCATTTTACAGAATCAGATCAGAGGAGTAGTCAAGAGTTCGCAACCTGATTGGCCTAGGCCGGCATTCCTCTTCAGTTGTGCCATGTCCGAGCTGTCCTGAGCTGTTTGAGCCAAATGAGTAGACAGTTCCTTTCGAAGTCACAGCAATGCTGTGACCAGGCCCTGCTATTGCCTGTGATTTCTCCCTTCGGTAACATGCCTCTCCAGCTAACAAAAACCTCAGGACAAGTTTCCATGAACCCCCACATCTTTGCTTCAATTCTTGACGCTGTTCGGCTGTCATTGGCTTAAATATAGCTCTTTTTCGGCACATGTCCAGAGCAGCAAGCTCCGATATGGACAATTCAAAGTCAGGAGCAAAGTGCGCAGGATGCCTAAAAAAGGAACATGTTGCCTGCAACACACACACGCACACGCACACCCAAATACAAACCAGCAGCATTATAAATCCAAAAACTTAAAACACCGCTGCATTACCAAAATGTAGGGAAAAAAAGGGCCACTTGCCTCTAACTTTGCAAGGTCTTGAGGATCCAAATTGCAGGCAGTAAGGACATGGAGGACAATGGAGGGGTTTGCAGCTAAAGGGAACTCTCCGGGGGTGGAGGTCCCGAAGCAATGGCGTTGCCGCCTTTCAAATGTTGGTACAGGAGTGGCAACAATAGTGGTAATTGGCTGGTCAGGAATGTTATGGTATTGTATAGTTGGGGTTCCGCTTGCAGTGGCATCCATTTGGCACTGCCAAAGTTCACAGTGGCCAAGCTTTGCAAAGGAGTTCTAAATTGCTGAAATTACGAAATATCGGTACAACAATTACTAAATTACTCCTCTCAATCATCCAACATTACATTAGAATCTAAATTTTCAAACATTCTTGCTAATTTTATTCACCGGATAATCTACGCCGTGGTATCTACCTCGATAATTATGTTATTGATCAACAACTTCAAGTCTCAAAACCTACAAATAAAAAAAAAAAATACCTATAAAACATGACAGCAAGTGCAAGAACAAATAATGCAACAAGTTATGTCCTATCAACATGTCATAACATCAAACATCTGCAAAATTCGACAAACCAGAGAAATTCACAACCCGATCATTTGATCACAGTTTGATCAGAACAAAAACCGAAAATTTTCAGACTTTCCGAATCAAGAGGGGTTAACAAAGAAACCCCAAACCTCAAAATAGTAAAGCAAACTTGAGGAACACCAAAAGATGCAAACTTTGAGGAGAAGAATACTAGTCTTCCACAAATGGATATTCCCACCGGCAAAAGACAACCAAAAAAAGGAAAGAGTTTTGACATCAAAATGCAAAATCTAATCCACGTAAACTCATTTTTACTGATACGGGTCAGATTAACCCGATCAAAATAACCTAGGCAAGCAAAACAAACCTCCATATTTTTATACAAATAACAGGGGTTTACAGATAATTGTCCTGTAAAATCAACCCTTTTGACAAACCCAGATCAGAAAATCATCGGAGAAATAAAAAAACCATTTACAAAAACTTGATCAAACATCAAAAGTAATCAAAGAGACAGAATCCAGCAGAAACATAACACAATCACATGCTCAACAAGCTTTGTCAATTCTACATTATGATCGTCAGAGATCGAGACCCAACAACTAGGAAACGAAGAATTACATATCGGAGCAACCCACGATTCCTGAAAACCCATCATCTGCATCCGTCAACAAATTTGCAGAGAATTTGACGTTTTTTCTTAAGACAAACACAGCAAAAAATGGATCAAATGAAAGAGCAGAGAAGTGGGGTTTTGATCAAAAGGCAGAGAGAGTGGGATGGGATATTCCTCAAAGGATTTATAGAGATAAAAGGGAAGGGGAATTTTGGCTTTTGTCTATGGAGAAAGAGAGTGGATGAATATATGAACAAATAGTTGAGAGTTTTTTGTGTTTTTTTATTTTTTCAATGGGGGGATTTTGGGAGGTGACTCTCTTCCCTTCTATCTCTCTTATTAGCTTTTGGGTGGTGATGAAGCTTTTCTAGTTACTATATGTTTGTAGTATGCCCATTCCTACACGTCAGCTTCTTCCTCTTGACTATGGAGATGGTAACTCCAACTAATTTCTATGGTTTTACGAAAACCAAGGTGAAAACTATCACGAACAGGATAGGAAGAGATTTTTTTAGTGTCTCGGTAACACAGCTCGGTACACCTGATATCATAATATAAATAATTAGATATTTAACAAAATTATTTACAATAATTTGTATTATACACAGGTATTCTGACACACTGAAAATTTTCTTTGAGATAGGACTTCTCACAAAGTTTTTTATTTGATTGAAATTATTTTGAAAGTCTAATTGGTTGCTTTAGACACGAATGGTGACAATATAAAATTACTTGGTTCTTGTTTAAGACGTTTTGGAATCAAATTAGTAGAGGGTACCGTCTGTTTTGTTCCAAGTCCAATATAATTAGGACTGTAATTTTAATCATTTTTAATTCTAATCTAACATTACCACTTCACTAGTACATATATGAACGAGATTGTGGTGTTTGTGGCTCGATCGGTTAAGGGTGTTTACATACGTACAGGAGAAGCAAAAATTCATACGTTTTTGAATTGAAATTAAATGCAGAGACACAAAATCCCTGCCGCGACTTAGCATTCTACATTATTGATCTCCCTTCCATTAGTCCATGAAAACGAAGTAGAAATTAGTCGACGGCAGAGGTATATATAATCGGAAATGATCATTTCTGGATCCTTTCCTCCAAATCCATCAAATCAGGGGATCTGTGTCATTGAAATTTTATCCAACGGCTGAAGTTATTATAACTTTTAAAGTGGGCCCTTGCTTGTAGCCGTTTGATCAAATTTCAACGATAAGAATTCCCTGATTTGGTAGATTAGGAGAAAGGGATCCGGAGAAGATCCTTTTACATAGTAGTTAGCAACCTTCAGTCGTCATTGAGGAGTGAGAGCTGTAAGTTGTAAGTAACGGGCCATGGTTTGTGCTTTTTTGGGGGGACCTGGTCGAAAAGCTAAACTATTACTAGTCGTGAAAGTTATTCTCCAACACATGATTTGGCATTGCAAGAATTCTCGATAAAACACATGGGTAAAGGGATGGCAATGTCAAACCATCGCCAGGGAATAAATTACAGGTTTGTATTCCACATAACAAGTTTTGAATTTGATTCTTGGCGAGTCTTACCTACCCCTAAAAGGTGGACTGTCGTGATGAAATCACCAATTGATCCCTTTAATAAAAAAAGGTTGGCAAGGTCCACATTATAAGGTGGTCGAATTTGCAAACAATTAAGACGTTAAGATAGTCATTGATAAGTTAAAGCATCTGATAACATACATTCCATTACGTTAGTATTTTAGTTGCATGTAAGTTTTTCTGTTCAAGCGGATGACTCACCGAAATAAAGTTCATATCTACCATAGCTTGACTTCTACGGTTCCTTGAAGTAATTGAAACTTGAAAACAATAAGTTGAGAAACCTTTTTCTACCCAATTCGTAAATAAATGGTCCCAATGCATTACTTCTTGGACTTGTCTTCTATGTCCTCCCATTCCCATACATTTCCATCCCTTTCTATTTTACGTGATCGCGGTTAAATCACGTCAATAATTTATATTAATTTTTTTATAGAGATAATAAGACAAAAAGCAATAATGCTATAAAATATTAACGTGACATAACCGTAACCGCATAAATAGGAGGGGATGAGAGTACATAGGACCTGGCAGGGCAGAGAAGCCAGGTCCTTACTTCTTAGTGCGCATCTACCTAGCACATGACCATCACCTGAGCCTCTAACTTAAATAGTAATAAATTATAAAAATTACGAAAACACCTAACTACTATAAGTTTTGCACAAAATTACTTTAAAAGTTCAATGGGAAAAAAAAAACATTTTTTTTGGCATAATAATTTATTTGCCCTTAGAAACTGCTATTTAGTCTCACTTTATTTCTTGTAACTGGTTTTGTCTCACTTTGTCCTTTAAAATTGCCATTTTTCGTCTCATTTAATCTCAGTCCATCCCTTTTCATCCATTCTGTTGGATTCAACAAGTGGCTTGAATTGGATTTTGAAACACAACCCATTATTTGTTTTTGCCAAAGGCTGCATCTACAATTCTACACCAATTCGCAAGAGAGACAGACGGGGGTTTGAATTAGAGTTATCGAAAATGGAATTGGGGTGGTTTTAGCATGCAAGTTGGAGGCAACAAATTGTGCATACTACCTTTTAATTTAACGTTTATTTGACTGAATTGACGAAAGTAGGGTATGAATCTAATGAGACAAAAATAGTAGTTTCATGCGGCAAAGTGAGATAAAACCAGTTTTAGAGGATAAAGTGAGACTAAATGGCAGTTTTAGGGGGCAAATAAATTAATAAGCCTTTTTTCCCCCACCTATTTGTACTCTAATTGACTCTTAATTGTAAAATCATTTCAACATTATCAACTCAATTCTCTTAGTTATTAGATATGAAGTGTTTTTCTGACACGCCTCAACCCCAATATCCCCAAATATCAGGGTAGGCACGTGCTGGCCTACGCCCGAGGGTGACGAAGCCATTTTAAACACGCATGCAACTTAAAAGATGTGATTAGAAAGGAATACACTAATGCAAAGACGTGTTCAAAGTATACAACTAATCAAAAATAATGAGAAAGAATTATTATGGAAAGGTACGAATCGAGGAATGGAACTACACAGAGGAAGCTCGAAGACACCTGAGCGGAAGTGCCCTGATGCTAGGATCGTGTGTCTCGATTCTAACTCCTGAGGGGGTGCAAAACATAAAAGGTGAATGGACCAAAGTTTATAATAGGGTAAATTACATAGTAGCCCCTCAGGTTTGAGGTCTATTTGCAATCTTATACAACATCTTTAAAACATTTCACTTTCATACCTCAAGTACTATTTTATTTCAATTTCATACAACCGTTACATTTTCCATCCATGGATCTGTTTTCCATCCATGAATCTGTTAAATGCTGACTTGGCTGCCACATATATGCCATGTGGCTGCCAAATGTCTGCCACATGGCAAATAAAATAATTTTTTAATTTTTTTTAAAAAACCTGAAATTGGAAGAAAAAAAAAAGGGACCGAACCCCTGCAACCCAGAAGAAGAAGGAGGAAGAAGAAGAAGAGAAGAAGAAAGATGAGGAGGAGGAAGAAGAAGAAGAAGAAGAAAAAAAGAGAAAGGGACCGAACCCAGAAGAAGAAAGAGGAAGAAAAAGAAGGAGGAAGAGAAGAAGAAAGAGGAGGAGGAGGAAGAAGAAGAAGAAGAAAAAAAAAAAAAAAGGGACCGAACCCAGAAGAAGAAGGAGGAAGAAGAAGAAGAGAAGAAGAAGAAGGAGGAGGAGGAAGAGAAGAAGAAGGAGGAGGAGGAGGAAGAAGAAGAAGAAGAAGAAAAAAAAAAAAAGTGGCAGACATGTTTTTAAAAAAAAAAAATTTATTTTATTTGCCACGTGACAGACATTTGGCAGCCACGTCAGCATTTAACAGATCCATGGATGGAAAATGTAACGGTTGTATGAAATTGAAATAAAATAGTACTTGAGGTATGAAAGTGAAAAGTTTTAAAGATATTGTATAAGATTGCAACAGACCTCAAACCTGAGGGGCTACTATGTAATTTACCCTTTATAATAATAATACTAATAATAAGAAAACCATTTTCTTTATGAACATACTAACTCCCTGTTTTGAAAACTCGGATATATATATAATACTACATAATAGGTTTTTCTGAAACCCTAGCATGCCATGAAATAATTCGTAAAACAAATATGAGTAAAACCATGCTCAATAACGGTGCAATCATTGCTCGAAGGCAAATCCATAAATCTCACCAATATTGTACTCTTTAGGGGTATCATAGTCGTCCAAAGGCAGTACCTGTCTATCACCCGAAGGTGAAGCAGAAGAAACATATAACATCACACACATACACTAGCCGTGGCTAGTGAAGCTGTCCGACACTGCTTTCGACAGTGAAGCTGGGGGTATATCATAATATCTCATCTCACTCATCAAATGTGTCCTATGACCATAGACATCGTAACACCCTTGTTGTGTGAATGTGTTGTATGATAGCCCACTAGATAGTACCGAAAACATATCTCGAAAATCTCATATCAAATCTGGAGCTCGAAAGCTCAAAGTCTTAACACATAAATCCATGATAATTCACATTTGTAAATCCATAGAATTCCAAATATGAAAATCCCATAATTAATAACTCATATTTGTAAACCATAATATAAATCATAACTATCTCGTAAACCGTAAATATAGAAATTTGGAAAACAATATATAAAACATATTCAAATCATGAAGTCCGAAATGCATGCTAGGCTAATATTTTATAAAAATATGTAAGTTTAGAAAGGGTCCACGCACAAATATTTTGTTGCCTGGGAATCGCTCGAGCTAGCGAGGATGGAATCACTTTCCATCGATGCACCTATCCACAATTAGGGACCATTTAGTAAAACTATACTTAAACCTAAGGATGAACTTTGGATTCGGCACGTCGAAAAACCTAAGGATGGACCTCGGGTTTCGCCCAATGCGCCGCCGCACGCTGCGATCGTCAACCCCAACTCACCGAAAAATTCAACAACTCCAAAAATTCCCAAATTTTACAGAAATGTAGATCACAATGAGAGGAACAACTTTTATACCTAAGCCAAAGTCTAATTCGGCCAGGAAACACCTCAATTCACCCTCGATCTGTCGAAACCCTAGAAATGGGTGGTATCGATTCATCACCAAAACAAACTCCGACGCCTTATCCAATGCTTAGGCATTGCTTCTGGGGTTGAGATGAGTTTATTGGTAATGGTGATCGTCAATGTCGGCTTTAGAAACGGCGGATCGCCGTATGGGTGCAGGAGAAGACGACATTCGTTCATCGTGAAATGTGACCCACAGCCGTCAAGTTTGGGTGGGAATGAAAGCTGAGACAACGCTAAGTTGATTGGTGGTGGTGGTGGTTCCTCATGATTCACCGGAGAAATTCCGTGAAGGCGTCAGGGTGTTCGTAGGAATCGGGTCAGGTCGTGGGTCGAAGGGAGGTCGGGATTCTTTCCTTCTTTCCTCCATCTTTTGCCCTCCTTGCTATCTCTTCTGATTGGTCAGTCTTTCATCCTCTTCTTCCCGATTGGGCAGTCCCCCCACTCCTTTCTCTCATCTACTTCACAACCACACATGTGGCACCATCTCACTGCTCCAGCAAAATCTGGAGCCTTCTAGATTTATGGTCAAATAACCATTTTTCCCTCAACTTCGTTTGTTTATAACTCCAAATTACGTTCCGTTTTCGCCCACGTGTTCGTAGCGATGAGTACTATGAGGCTACGCCAAGGGAATGAATCTTTCATGACACGACAATTCGGTCAACAAAAGTCAACATTTTTTGCCTCGAAGGGCATTTCGTAATTTCACGTTTTAAAATTATAAAAACCGTAATAATTGGGGACGAGTCCTTACATTTTCTTTCAAGTGTAATGTTAGAGAGATGTTATTGACACTCAAAAAAATCATTTGCCCTCCTCATACGTTTATTTTTACCAAGGACTACTTTAGAGGTTGGTATCAATTATCTTCAAAACTGTAAGTCGAACTATGAACATCCATTTAAAGAATAGAAATTAAAATCATAGTAATGAGCTTTGAAGAATGATCCAAACATTTGGGTGCTTTATTTGATTTATGAAATTAAGGGATGATTCGAAAAATTTTAATTACAAGAAAATAATAATCGAATATAATTTTTAATGAATTAAAAATCTTCCTTTTTTTTTTTTGACTTTCTCAAAAGTAGGTCTAAATGATCCTCATCGTCCGAAAGCAACGTGAGTGGGATCAGTCTATCAATGAGGCAGGTGTTAGAGGGACACAGAAGCAATTGAGTTAGCTGTCAAAAATAGAAGGAAACATCAAGACATCGGCCTTCATGATGCTTGTAACTTGTATCAACGACACAAAAACCTTCTTGCATAAAAAAGAAGGCAATCAAGGTACAAATCATAGTTTTTCCTTTTGATTGCCATTAATTAGTGTGCTAATTGTAATTATTAATATTGTCTTTTTCATTACAAGGGCATCATTCTAATTCAAGTACTTTGACAGTCTGTTTGATAACTTTTTCTTTTGTAGTGTTTGGTCCGGAGAGATGAAGAGATGGAGAAGAGACAATGAAGGATGGTAGAGATGATGTAGAAGAAATGTACAAAGAAACGCACACAAAGTAAAAACTAAAGAAGAAAACCGAATTTAAGTTGTTTTCACTTTTCCCATATAGCTACTTATCTATGCATCCTTTTCAACATGAGATATGTGTCATCAAATTAACATATATGTCATTGGAAATCAGTGTGTTTTATTCCACAACCCTTTTTAGCTAACTTAGTTAACATTTGAAACAGTCGTTGACACCCTAAACAAGTCATTCTACGCACTATTTTATTACAATAACGCATTTTAACTACCTAAAACTGTATGTTATAAACTTATCATATAGCGATGTCCATATATTTAGTAATATATTTCTGTAAATAGGACTTTAATAAGTCCCAAAGAAGAGAAATACTAATGGAACTCTCTCAAAATTGGACTCGTTATAGATTCTCTGTCATCTCGTGTTTTTTACACATTATTTTATAATGTTGACACAGTAATTAAGTTAAACTTGAAGATGACTGAGAGTTCTTAAAAAAAATTTTTTTTGAAAGAATTCCCTTAACATTCCTTCTCAGATAATATTCCCCAGAGCATATGTTCAATTGGTTGGAAATCAAGGTCTGCCAAAACCTAAGTAATTGGTCTGATAATCTGAATACAATTCGGTAGATCGATGAGAGAGTCTTGAATGAAACTGATGCCTGCTTTTGAATCATATTTGGGAACTTCCTGGTGATGTCAGCTCCATTATCATCGTCCATTTTTAGCAAAGATTGCGATGTCGGCACGAATAGAAAAAGCATGCAGCCATCTGTCGTTTTGTAAATGTAAAGTAAACTCACCATTGTTTAATTTAATCATTTCATATTTAATTTCATCTCACCCATTTGTTGTATAGCTAGGCTTCCTATGCAGGTAAAAAGTGTTTTGCAGTTGATTGAAATAATTTTTAATAAAAATATTTTTGGAAATAATTTTTAGTAAAAATACATGTAAATTATGAAAAAAATATTTGAAGTACTTTTTGAAAGAAATTCATAACTCATGTTTCTTGTAAAAAACATTTTAAGTACTTTTAGAACTAAAAATTATTTTCTCTAAAAGTATTTTCAATCATTTTTAAATACACTTTCAAACAAGCTCGTAATATTTTTCTTAGTATCTTCCACGATTACGTTAGTCGTTAAAGAAGCAAAAAATTGAAAGTAGTACTTGAGTGTGGTTAAAGTTGATATGTCCGGCTAAATTTAAAAGGTTTTGTGTTGTTCTCTGGAAGTTTTGTCATGCTAAATACCAAATTACCCAGTCGCATTATTGTTCAATATAAAAACCTTGATTGATCATTGCTTACAATTTAGAGAAATGATAAGAGAATACTTTGAAAGTGTGACTCTTTTTGGAATCTCTCAGCTTACAATAATGTCAATTCTCATGTTAATATTATAAATATTGTGCAAAAAATATAAGGTGATAGAAAGTCTATAGAGAATATCACTTTTGAAAAAGTCTCCTTAGCATTTCTCTATTGTATATATTGAATTTTTTTTACTTTTAATTGCATCAAGATCTTTGTAATAAAATTGAACACCGAATTATTGATATAAACGATTATGTTGAGACATATCAGTTTGAATAGTAGTAGGTTGTAGCTTTGCTCTTAAATCTTTAACAAATATACATGAGCAGACAAACATAAGAGCAAGCTAGCTGTATAGGATGATAATCAATGATTGCATAATTTGGCTTAATATGATCATTAAGTTAAGCTGTTTTAATTTGACAAAATTAGCTTCCAAAACTTTTGCGACATATATACAGGCAGACCAAATGAAAGTGCGTGCCAAGCACTTAATCTGCACTCAGCACTGACAGCCTGAGAGCTACCTGCAGATCCTTCGACTGCATGCGCATGCCATGGCTGATAAGAAAAGTTCCACAGTATTTTGCCTGCATGAATCATGCATGCATGCATGCCGAACCTTGTTTCATGATTTCGACAAGGGATTCATTTGTGTTCTCGACTCACTCATCACTAATTGAGCAGCATTAGTTTGCAACTAATTAGAATGCTATCGTTAAACTATCAATTAATTGTAGCATGATCTAACACCAACACACTCCCAAGTTCAGGTGAAAAATAATTATCTTTCCTCGTTTGTTTTGGGTCAATAAATTAACTCCTTTCAAATGCCGTCAATTATTGTCATTTTGACAAACTAGCATGTGAATTGCACGTAAATTATACTTCAAAATAATATTTATATATTGTTTGTAATCATAGAGTATCTTATATGTTATTTTCTTTGAAGGGGAATAGTATTTTAAAATTTTAATTTAATTGAGGTCAGGTTCAGATGCAGATGAACATTAAGACCTAGGTGGTCACAGGACACTCAAGAGTCCATAAAATATACATATAAATGTCTTCTGAAAATTTTCCGAATATTTGGTACGTGTTCCTTTTGAGCCTACCAACTCTTTAACACATACAAAGTTAATTAAGTAAATAAGTTAATATAAAATAACAACTGAAGGGTAATTCTATAATAATAAAAGAACATCCATAACACAGTAAGGCACTGAGAACTTTAGGTTAGATCTTTTTTAGTATAAGAAGAGAATTAGCTTTAATTTAACAAGTTAAATATTACAGTTTTCTAATTAAAGAAACGTTATTGGAGGTTACCTTCTACACGTAAGCTAAAGCAATAAACAAATATATAAGTAACTACTGGCTACAGTCTGGGCCTATACATATATGTCTCGAAATACTAAACAAGACGACGAAGCCTGTTGACGAAGAAAATATGTCATATCACAAGTTGTATACTACCATGTTACTCTATTAGGTGACTAAACCAGCCACGCCCAATAATCTCTCCAATTGAAGGAAACAGGGAGACCATAAAAACCAAGCACGAAACTAGCTGAGAAAATTGGTGTGCAAGGCAACTAAACGGGTAGATATGCACAACGAAAGTAACCAACTGAAATTTTTATATCATTTATTGGTAAGTTGTGTGGTGACACAATGTGCAAGAAAGAATATCTAAGACAGCATCTGCATAAATTTCGTATCCATTTTCCCTCTCACCTAACCAAAAATAAAGAAAATTTTGTTACATGGATCATACATGCCATGCCACTGAGAAGCACAAGGGATTGCAGAGAGCAGCCTTTTATACATACATTCAAAAACTTGTTACAGCTAAATACCTCAACGTCTTCTTGTTGATCCTACTCGTCATCTCGAATATGATGTAATATACACCCTGTTGATTGCTTCTGAATGTTCGGGCTGCTTCCCATTTTCTATTTGGACATATATAACTAGCATTATCGATCTGATTAACGTGACTCGCCAATACCATCGCAACAATGCTTACGCTCTGGTTGGTTGGTCACTCCCCTCTCACTTAATGTGTGCTTTCTCCAGAACCTTTTTTATCCGCAATGGTCGTGGAAATTTGTACTTCAACTGCTTCCTGAAAACCAAGAAAAAATTGGCAGTCGGTATGTCCAAAATAATTCAAGCATGCATAGATTTAGTTTATTCGAGCCCATTTTCTTTTTCTTAAGTCAAATGATTGTATTATGGACGATAAATTCCAATCACAAGCCTAACCTAATTGTTCTTGTATAAATCTTCTTTATTATACCCTAGTAACCCTACACATAAACAAACAAAAAGCTAAGCGCATATATCAAAGCATAACCAAGATACCTTTACGTCACCTAGACTTCCATTCAACTTCTGCTCATCCCCCTTATCAACCTCTTGTTCAGTAGAAACTTCACGGTTTTCCATCTGAAACGTGGAAACTGTGTTGTGGTCTTCTTTTGTGTCCCGTACAGACCGATCACCATTCAACGAAACTCTAGCATCAAAGGAATTATAAGTTGTGGTCTGAGATTGATGTTCTTCACTCTTTTCACCAACTAATCCAACGTTAACTCCATTTTCATTCTCAAGTAATCTGGCTTCTCCCTCATGTGTCTCATTAGTTATTTGAGTCACTTTTACTGCAGCCTCTTCAGCTTTCCTCCTTTCTTCTTCTTCTCTTTGTTGTTTCCTTTGTGCTTCTTGCTCCTTTATCATTTTAAATCTGGACTATCACAAAATATTAGGAACATAAACACTATAAGTGCAGCAAAACATAAAGAAATGACAGGATAGACTACTAACCTTTCACCAGGTCGTAGACCCTCTGGCGTCAACTTTTCTTCTTGTCTGGTATCCTTTGGTTTTGGCTTAAATTCAGAGACAGACTTTAGAATTTGGGGTTCATCTTCCTTGATAACGCTATCACTTAATTGGCTAATTGGATTTTTTGCACCCCCAAATTTTTGAAGCCATACTGATTGTGCTGTGGTCAGTATGTTATTTGTGAACCTGCACAAACATATATGAAAGATTTTAGATAACATAGGAAAGACTATCACCAAAAGGGAAAGTTTCCAATGTCATTACCATGAAGATTAATGATTCACTAGAGTTTGGAAAATACAATTAAAAACTGTTATGGTGCTTATAGAACAAAAGGGTTTTACATCTGCTCACCAATAGAGACTTAGACCAGAAGGCACTGAAAGAGAAAAATAACCAATCATCAAAGGAAGAAACTTGGTAATTGCTTGAGAACTCTTCACATTTGGATCGTTGCTCTGAAGAGAGGATAATACATGAAAAGAATGAGTAATAGTAAATCTGGCTCAAATAAGAAATCCCTGTATCAAGAAGGTCAGAACTAGAAGCACTAGTGATGTTTATCTAACCAGGCTTTGGACCGGGGAAATGAGTCAAATGACTGACCTGTGGCTGTGTTGACTGCATAATTTGAACAGATATGTACTGTGAGATAACCAGCAAAACAGGCAACACAAGATATGCCAAGGTGTCCGACCATCCAAGGGGTGGATGACCATCCTGAAAAATTAAAAGCAACCAAAAGTGAATATGAATTCCACAAATCATAGGCGGGTAGAACATAGATATCTAGTAAAGCAAGCATCAGAACCATCAAATTTCATGTCAAAACAAAAATCCAAGAAAGAAAAACTAAAGAGATTTAAAAGTAGAAAATGGGAAGAAAAAAAAAAGAGCAATTTAAGATTTGCAAAAATTATAACAAGCAAAAGTTCATTATTATAAGGCTTTTGAGTTTGAACCAAATAGCTGCATTGTTACTTTGTAAGGCTTGTGTAGAATACAAGTTATACAAATTTGCAGTGAGTATCCAATAAATAGAGATGAGGGAGTGTTTTTAGCTTGAAGGTGAAGACACTCACTACAAATGGAAAAAGCCAAGAAATTCCACTTCCATTTTGTCGAGCAGCAACGGTTGTAGGACCAGCCAAGGACGGAATCCAGAAGAAGCCTTCTGTAAGGAGCCCCTTAATATAGCAATGTCACACATTTAATTAGAGCTGAGGGAGATTATAAAGCCAAAGTTACATAAACAATAGGAGGTTACTAAAAACCAATCGAGACGAATATGAAAAATGGTACCTCATCTGCCACATTTGAAAGAGCTCTATATAACCCTATCCACACTGGGATTGTTGCAAGTGTCGGCAAACATCCTGGCACAAAACGCAACGAAAAACCAAGAACAATAAGATACAGAAACAAATTGGAAGTTAGAAAACAGAGTTTTGAAATTAAATTATACCTGCCAAAGGGTTTATGCCGGCTAACTTATATAATCGAGCAGTTTCGAGTTGAATTCTCTCCTACAAGTAAAAGATTAAAACTTAGGCTCATATATATCAAATAATTTGATAATTAATGAAATGGTAAAGATTAAATTAAGTGAAAGAAAGATGGGTATGCATTGCAATTGCACCTGGTCCCCAGCATAGCGTTCTTGCACAGCTTTCACTTGAGGTTGCAAGGACCGCATAGCCATGGCGGACTCCACCTGCTTCTTGCTCAACGGGAAGGTAGCAGCTTTAACAAGAACGGTCAACAGTATGATGGCGAAGCCATAGGAGTACGGAACGTGCACAGCAGAAAGCCCATCTTTCAAAAACTTGAGAACGCTCTCGAGGTAACTGGTAATCCCAGAAAGCCAATCGCTGCTCTGTTTCGAAGTAGTCAAATTCTCCGACGACGACGACACCGCCGCATCGGCCACCGTGTAAAGCAAGCTCTCGGCTTTACCGAACAGCTCCATCAGCACAGCTCCGGCGTCTTCCGGTTCGGGAATCAGACCGGGGCCGGGGCCGAGCCGGGCCACGGCGAGCGAGCCGCGGAGGAGGGGCTTGGAGTGGGGGAAGCCGTAGGGGTGGTAGGTTCGCGGGAGGAGGGGGTTCGGGGGCTTGGGAGTTGGGGCGAGGACTGGGCTGGGTCGAAACGACAATAAAGTAGCCATCTTTGGAGGGGGTTTGGGAATTTGGGATTGGAATTTTGCAAATTTGGAAACCCTAAAAGGTTGAGCTGCTGCAGAGAGGAGGTGAGTGTGGATTTAGCAGTTCTTGCTGGACGCGATTCATGCGAATGGGGGATGAACCGGAAAGTCCGGTTCGGCTTTCCATTTTCCAATTTTACGGGACTCTTGTAGGTGTTGAGAGTTGACCGAAATGGCAAGACATCTATGCAACGACTTGTCGTTTTGTTTTCACTTATTTGTTGCGAGCTTGTGAGTTTTGGGCTTTGTCAAATGTGTTGATGGCAGAAGCCCAAGCTAGAAGTTCAAAGGTTTGGCATAGGCCCATGATATTGTTAGATTGATAGTTGATATTATACTCACTTCTTTTATGCTCTGATTCATAACGTATTAGATTGATGAAGGGTAGTTGATTCCATAATCTCCTAACTTATGACTTTTCTTATTTCGAGTAAGTAAACATGTTGTATATTGATCATAGGCATATAGAACCATGTATGTATCTAGACCATTCTAGAGGCTCATTAGTGACAAAGAACTTATCACAATTATTGTGGTTTAGCCATCAATAAAACCATGTTTTCAAAAAGAGATAAGAAGTTGTAGTTGGGGTATTGAATATGAGGTTCTTGTTGCACCAATGACACTCTCTAGATAAGAAAAGAATCCACACACCCCATTTTTATTGGTTCCCATTTCCCTAACTTTGCCCCACATCTATATTTCCCACACTCCCCACTCCAAACCAACCATTGAATCCCATCTGATCTCACTTCCCTCTGCACTGCACACACCTGAAACTTCAAACCAAACCAAACCAAACAATCCCAAGCTCTCCACAGAAAAAACCCTAAACAAATGGCAGCAACCATGGCAACAATGGCAATAATCAACGCAAAGTGCTTGAGCTCCACCACCACCCCCAAAGTCACCACCAAGCTAACCGCAGCAAAACCCACCTCCCTCCTCTCATTTCAAAACCTTCCAAAGGGCCTAAGCCTCTCAAAACCAATTGAACTCCCCAACATCTCCCCTTCCCTAGCCAGCACAGCCATGGCAGGAGCCATCTTCTCCACCCTCAGCACCTCCGACCCCGCTCTCGCAGCCCAGCAGATCGCCCAAATCGCCGAAGGTGACAACCGCGGCCTCGCCCTCCTGCTGCCTATCATTCCCGCCATAGCTTGGGTTCTGTTTAACATTCTTCAACCGGCACTCAACCAATTCAACCGCATGACAAACAAGAGCGTGATCGTCGGGCTAGGGCTCGGTGGGTTGGCTGCTTCTGGGTTCGTCTTGACCCCCGAGGCGTCCGCTGGAGAATTCGCCATGATTGCGGCTGATGCTTCCGCTGGCGACAATAGGGGGCAGTTGTTGCTGTTTGTGGTGGCTCCGGCGATTCTGTGGGTGCTTTACAACATTCTACAACCGGCTTTGAACCAAATCAACAGGATGAGGTCTTAGGGTTTGAGGTGATGAGGGGTTTTTGTGACGGGTGCGATGGCCCAAATGTTGATGAACTTGCTTGTAATTGCACCTTGTGTTAATGGCATATTAATATTCTCTCTTTTTTGTATTAGCATCTTTTTTTCTTGAATTCTCTGTGTTCGGGGGATGTTATTATTATCGGTAGGTTTAATCTGTAACTACTGTGTATCATATATATATATATAGGTCTATAGGCCTTCAAAAATTATATGTTTTTATATAGTCTCCTTTTTAACTAATGCAGAAAGGATTTTGAAGCTTCTGAGCTGGAAGTTCTATAAATTCCTTTCTCGTGAGTTTCCGCTGGGTCATGTTTTTTTTACTATGTTTATGTTTAGATAAAGAAATTTAAGATTACTAAGAAATTTTAAAATGATGAAAATTGAAATGACAAGATTTTATTTTATAGAATTTGTGAATTTTCTTATTTGGTTAACCTATAAAAGAACAATGGAATTGAATACAGAATTTGTTATTTTTAAACTCTCAATCATAGAAATTGAAAAATGATACCTATCCACATGGAATTTAAACTTGGGAATTGGAGGTCCCAAATTCCAAGTTTTTTTTTCCACACAAAAATTCTAAATTTCTATGTTTATGAATCCAAACAAGAGAATTGGTGCATGTCAATTTATAAATTTAGACTTTTACCTAAATTTCAAGTTTATTTTTCTTATCCAAACATAATGTTAGCCATAGTATTTCAAGTCAATCAAATATCATTATGTGTACTAATTTTTTACATGTGTTTGGGCTAGAAATATTGGATTTGGCCCGAAGGTGGGTAATTCTCGATCCAATGGTAATCCTTATAGGCCATATGATATCCAGCTCGTAATGAAATTTGGCCGAGTCCTAATAGAAGTAGGATTCTTAAAAGGATTAGGTTGAGAATTGATCTAACCGAGTCCTAATTGAAGTAAAATTGTTATGGATCAAAATGGGTTTTGATAAGATTCAAATTATTCGAAGAATAAAAACCCATTACTGGTAAGATAAGAAATGAATCTAACACATAAGTGGACTAGGTTCATACAACTAGTTCTAGTCAAAGTCGTCGAAGACTATGGATTGGTTTTTGCCAAATAAATGAATAATATCCGAATACAGGATTACACCAAGGGAGTAGTACAGTTCTAGTGGGACTCTACTTCGAGATGCTTGGTGATCACGAAACTCACTCCTATAAATAGAAGTGAATCTGCTACGTGAAAATGACCTCAAACTCAACATATGAATGCCCTGCGTAAAATCTCACTCTATACGAATCTTCTCACATTGTGAGAAATCATCAACTCTCCTAACTACGTCATCACATCTTTACCGTAGAGTAATAACACAGTGCTGGACAATCGGTGGCATCTACAATTTGGATTAACAATTTGGATTAACATCACTCTTCGAGTTCGGCTGGTTACTTATCCAAGTCTCTACTAGCAAGGAATATTTGGTTTTCTTGCTAAAAGTGGTCATCTCATTAGCTTCTCGGTGAAGTGAGGTGTTACTAGATTACTCAATGTTCGACACATTGAAAGCAGAACCTTTCTATGATTAGTTATTCCTAAGTGCATTCAAAGTTTGGCATTTTGATGATCGACAACATTTACCATCAAGAAACTTATTTCTTTAGAGTATTTGTGTCTTACAGTTTGAAATCGATTCGGCGCACCTATATTCTCATGAATATAGTTGAGACAATCAAACTTGGTGTAGGAGATCTTGAACTTTGAAGTGATTTAAGCAACCTAGCCTTCAGGTTTTAGAACCCAATGCCAAGACGTGTTCCTTTTCTCAGCTGAGGTCGCTCGAGTACAGAAGTCAGCAACGCGTTCAACACCACCACCAAATCTATTTTACATACTCGCCGACCGAGCTCATTTGCGAGTTGGCACGCCCCCAATCACTAGAAGAACACAATTAACTTATTAGTTACTCGGTTTGCACACAACGCATGCATGATAGGTTTTAGTGTTAACAACGTGACAATGCATAATTAGCTTGTGATATCATGACACTGACATCGCAACTATAATGAGGTTCTGTTGGGTTTTTGGATCAAAAGTAGGATGATGCAATAAATTAGGTTTGTGTTACCTATTTGGTTTTGGTGTCCTATTTGGGTTTGGTTTTGACTTCTTAGTTAGTTTCCTTGGTGGAGAGATTTTGTTAATTACCTATTTGATTAGGATTTGGATTTATTTCCTATTAGGATTCCTATTGTAACCTAAGTCTTATGCACTATAAATAGTGTATTTAGTGTGGCTCATTCGTGTGACAATTTGGTGAGAGTCAATTTGTGAGTTAGAGAGCAATTTGGGAGAATCTTCTCCGTTAGGTTTGGGTTCTCTACTCGTTTGATTTAGGGTTTGTAATTTGTGGGATTTGGGTTGTGAGAGTTTAAACACTCTTTTGTAATCTCCGTTTGTTTAGTGAAATTCCTCGCCGTGCTTCACCCGTGGAGTAGACTTTACGCCGAACCACGTAAATCTCTTGTGTCAGTTTGAGATTGTTTGTTTTAGCTTTCACCTACAACGTTGATATTTGGTACTTTGTTATAATTCGCTTCCGTTTGTGCATAAAAGTACAACAGGTTCTTCCCTACAAATTCAATATCTGCTAGCTAGTAGTCTAGTGAAAGATTAGTGTTAAAGTGTCCTAGATTAATTAAAGTATCAACCGTTCGACATTTTAGCTTCACTAAAAATATGTCGAACCTGATACATCTTGAAGTCTCCCAACTTTCATTAGGAGGAAGGTCAGTCACCAAACCTCGAACTCATAGACTCTTTAACTTCTTAAAATGTAAAATCATTAGTAGTTGAGATTCTAAGTTTGAATCTCCATATAATTAACCTCTCACTCAATTTATGGGCCGAACCACACCTCAAAATTTTTTGAGAAGTAATGAATATGATATGTGCCCAAACCAATCCCATATCAACCAATAGAATTCGGCCCATGAATTAGTTGGTATGGTTTCAAAATTTAATTTTGAGTATTACTATATTTGCCACGTTTTATTTCACAAAAGAGATATGATCTATCAATACAAGTATATATGAGATAAGACGTACTTGTATTATTGTTTGGATCCAAAATTACATTATCGGTCCATGCAATCAAGATCGTTGAGTAGGCATAGCTTCCAACCGTCAGATGAAAAGGCAGAGATAATTTTGTTATTAAAGGATAATATTATGATTTTTATCATAATTACCTTTTAATGATTTATCTTCTTATGAAAGAGGGAAAATCTATCCCTAAGCTAGAAACAGGCGGCACAATTCAAAGTGATTTGGATGTTTGGCATGTGGATGTGGTTTGGATTGGTTTTGGTCGACATATATGCATGCATGTGATAAGGGTGAAGTAAAAATAGGTGATATGCTTTGAAAATGAGTCTACACATGTTGGTGATAAGATGGCAACAACTGCCTTGCTGACAACTAACAATGGGTATTTTATGCTAAATCATTTAGCATATTGGTATATGCTTTTGTATTGTGGGCCAGCATATGTTTTCTTTATGGAGCCAAATTCATTCAACATGGATATTTGGAACAATAAGAAGTTTAAGTAGGCGTAGGCTTTTGAGAGTTGAGTTTCAGTTGGTTTCTGCGAAATCATCAAGGCCACGCCAAGCGGGATCATGCATATTTGAAAGAGAATATTCCTATTATTTTGCAACTTACGACGGCAATCTTAGGGCTACTGGTGAATTATAAATACAGAGGCAGTTGCATCATTATTTAGGCCCCTCCAATTCAACACACAAACTGCCTTGCGCAAACTCTCGCTCTACGTGAAACCTCTCAACAACCTTGATATTTTTATTTTCTTTTTCGCCAACACATCTTTAGTTTGGATAAACAGCACTGTGAAGGCAATCGGCGAACACCTTCAGTTTGGATAAACAACACTGTTGCCGTAGAATCAGCCGACCGCGAAGCACCTTCAATTTGGATAAACAGCACTGCGACGAGGCTAACTAGTTATCTATCCGAGTCTCGGTCAAGAAGGATTTTCAAATCCTTATTGACAGAGGTTATCTCATCCGCCTTCTCGGTGAAGTGAGATGTTACCAGGTTACTACATTCGTCATCCTAAGAGCCGAATTTGATATTGAACTTCGCAGAACTAGCAGCCTTGTCTTCAAGCTCTAGAACCCGAAGGTCGAGACGTGTTCCTTCCTCGACCGCAGTCGCGAGATTCATAAGTTAGCAGCGCGCCCAACGCAACATCAACAAATTTTACTTACCAGCCGAGCTTGGCCGATAAGTTGGCACACCCCGCACACAAACGAAGGACATAGTTAGCTTATTAATTACTCGGTCTGCGCGCTACGTAGGCTTGATAGTTTTTAGGGTCAACAATTATATAATTTACTAATGTGGTATACAAAATGTGATATATAAAACGTTTTTGTTATTCTTTTGAGGCGTGTGTGACACACGAAGATCTTGATTGGTGTTCGTTGTAACTAATCAAGATTGAAGACGTAGGCTTCAACAGCAACAGACGGTCAGAGGTCACGCAATCCATGCAACAATTGGCAATATGCATATCCGAAAAGACAAGGCCAAAGCCAAAGACAAAGCCAAAACTGTCGAATGCAGCAAATATTGATCGATCGTGAGGACTCCAGAAGAACGCCACTTTGACTCGTGCATGCGCACTTGCACACCACTTTTCCCTTTCTGGTTGGCCATACTAAACTAAAACTGATCGCTTCTTTCATTCATCAAAGTTTTATATTAATCCTAATCTTCCTTTAATACGTTTACTAATGTAATAAATCTTTCATTAAACTAAAGTTATTACTTTTCGTATTAATTAAGGGTAATGCTACACTTACCGTATTTTTTATACCATATTTGTATCACATCTTCAATATAGGAATGGTTCGCTAACATATATGAATCTCATATCTCTTAAAGAAATGGTACAAATGTGATATGGAAAATATAACATTTTTTATTAGTCAAGTATAATACATAGTTTTGTTGCTCGGGCGACTGAGTGGTAGGTTCATTTCACAATTCCTTTCATGATAATCTTCCTTCTCAATTTTCCATTTGAATGCATGAAAATAAGGACATGTTGCATGCACTAGTATTTGTTGAACAACAGATTTACATTATTTTATACATGTCAATTTAATTTAGAATTCAAGCCGTTATATATTTGACTCCCTCCTTAATCATGATAGATTAGCACATTTGGGTCTTAGTCATCATTTTTCTTTCTATAAAATGTATATTTTTTAGGGAAACTTTGGATTCAGTCCTTAGTTATGAATATTCTTTGATTGAAACCTTGTTGGTTTTTAATTTTTGATCGAGGTCCCTGAAATTAAAGTGATAATTTATTTCTATGTACGTTACTATAATTTTTTAAATTAAAAATTAAAAATTTTAGTTGTTTATATAAATGAGATTTTAAATAAAAAAACCATAATTTGTGGGATTAAAAATATTAAAATAATATATATATATATATATATATATATATATATATTTAAACATGGGTACATTCATCAAAATTAACCAAAACAATTATTGTATCAAAACATGGGTACATTCTTCAAAATCACAAAAAAAAAAAAAGAAGATATTAGGCTTAATAACATTAGTAAAAATTAAACTTGACATGGATACATTTTAAAATCAAAGAAAAAAGAATGTACCCATATAAGTTTAAAAATGGATTAGAAAAAAATTGAATAGATTTTATATAAAAAAAAAGGTACTTTTTTACATATAACAAATTGGTATATTTAAGAATGAGTACATCTTAAGATTAAAAAGGTTTACATGAATGGGTACATATTATTAGCATGGATACATTTAGCAAAATAAAAAGTACAAATACAAAAAAATATATGGGTACAAATACAAATAAACTTTAAAAAATATGGGCACAAAAAGAAATTAATATATGGGTACAAATTAAAACTGAAAAGAAAATTGGTACAAGTTAAAAAAGAAATACAAATTAAAAATGGGTACAAATTAAAACTAAAAATATATGATAAAAAATTTAGTCATAAATATAAATATACTAATTGTAACATTTTTAACATTAAATGAATATATTTAGGAAAAAAAATATTATTGAAATAATTAATGATGTTATTAATACCCAAGGACCTTGATCAAAATTTGAAAATGATTAGGATTTTAATCAATGGAGTAGTAAAAGGAAGGATGAGAACCTAATTTTTTTTTTTTTTAATTATTGGAATACATTTCTTGTTAAATTTCTTGTTTAGCCGTTTAGATTGTTAACAGTTTTTGGCTTTGTTCACAACATTAGTTACAATTTAGCCTTTTAAAAAGACTAGTTGACCTTAGGAAACAAATACGATTGTAGCGAATACATCTCCTTCCTTTTTGTTGGTTGGAAACTTGGAAAATAGGAGGAAGAAGACACCAAGATAGAAGAGAACTGACGGAGGTTTTTAGAGAGAGAACCAGATAGAGAGAAAGTACAGGAAACTGATCAAGCACAGATAATATAACATGAAGAACAACACTCCGACTTTCAAATACTTGCTCCTCTCTCTCCTCCTCACTCTTCCTATTCTCCTTCTCGTCTTCCGTCTCCAACCCCACAACCTCTACTGGACCACCGCCGCCGCCACACACGATATCACCCTCCCGGCTATACAAGCCGAATCCCAACAAGAAACAGAAACCAACAACACATCCACCAAAGACATCCGAATCCGACCAGGCTACACCTCCTACGAAGCATACCTCGAGCAGCAGGTCAACAAAACCAACAACCCTAGGCTCCGCCAGTTATGGACTACCCGCGACTGGGACCGCAAAATCCAAGTCTTCTCTCAAGTCTTCCAACAAATGAAGCTCCAGAACCTCCTCACCGACGACTCCAAGGCCCTATGCATCGGGGCCAGAGTCGGCCAGGAGGTTGAGGCCTTAAAGCGAGTCGGGGTGTCCGACTCGATTGGCATCGACCTTGTACCCTTCCCTCCGCTCGTGGTCAAGGGAGACTTCCACAACCAGCCGTTCGGCAAAGACATCTTCGACTTCGAGTTCTCGAACGTATTCGACCACGCGCTGTACCCGCGGAAGTTCGTTGCGGAGATCGAACGGACGTTGAGGCCAGGCGGGGTCTGCGTTTTACACGTGGCGATCGCGCGGCGGACAGATAAGTACTCAGCGAATGATCTGTATAGTGTGAAGCCGTTGGTAGCGATGTTTCGGAGAAGCGAGTTGGTTCATGTCAAGGAGGTTGACGGTTTTGGGGCCAACACGGAGGTGGTTTTTCGGAAACGGCAAAACGGTAGCCCATCCAACGGCCCTGATTGATTGATCGAACCCCAATTGTCACTCTCTGCAAATACGTGCAACATATTTTCTTGTTTAATGGGAAAAAATTATTCAAATCATGTAATTATTTGTGTATATGCATGCTTCCTTGAGTAATGATTTCCATCTAATCTCTATTTAGACAAACATAATCTTTCTTCACGTTCCCAGTTTATCATTTTATCTCGTTTTATACGATAAATTGAGAATGTGAATATAAATAGTTTCATTGTATCTTTTTCCGACGGTTTTTGTTTAGTTATATATACTTTTTTGGAGATATGATTGTTTCTTCTTCTCTCCACACCTTATTTATTTTATTGAAAAATTAGTTATTTATTTTATTATTTTGTTGGAAAATTGGTTATTTATTTTAGCCATTTGAATTAGGGTTTCTATAAATATAGCTTATAGTATAGAATGTAGCCTCATGAGTTATGTAACCATCTAATTGATTTGTAGTCTTTTTTTTGTTTCACTTAATAAAGTTTATATTTCATTTGTCTTGTCGATTTGTAGTCTTCTCTTTTGTTTTAATTAATTGAGGGGTATGTGAAAATTAAAAATGGGTGTATGGATAACACTACTCAAAAATAAAAAAAAAGTCAAAAAAAAAAAGAAAAAGGGAAAAGAAAAAAGGAAAAGAAAAAAAGAAAAAAATAAAGGAAAAGAATAAAAGAATAAAAAAGGAAAAAGAAAAGAAATTGAACTGATGGTTGTTTTGGGCCTGTATGTTGTTGGGTCACTTGCTGGTTTTGTGGCCCACATTTGGTGATTTGTGAATGGTTTTTGTTGTTGGCCTTGCATTGGAAATTTTGACCACTACAATGATTGTTCGAATGCTTAAATTGGTGACCACTTGAATGACGTTGTATAAATGGGGAAGAATTGGATCATTTGTTTGTTTGTTGTTGTAGTTAAGATATAGGAATCTTGTTCGTTTATTGACGGGTCTTATCTCTTGTCTGCTGAATCTACTGTCCTCCAGAATTTGTTGGTTGATTGGTTGCTCGCTTGTTTGCTTGATTTGCTCGTTTTTTTTGCCGCCTAACGGAACTTGCCTTGTCTGTCTAACGGAGCTTGTCTTATCGTGTCCGCTTAATAGATCTTGCATCCACTTCAACTTGTTGGCAAACTCATGTTTGGCTCGTTTTGGGAAATTCTTTTAAATAACTGAAAGCGTTTTTAGAGAAAATATTTTTGAAACCAATCCTTAAAAATGCAAGTTAATCTTCAAAAAAGTACTTGAAGTGCTTCTTGCAATAAGCACATAACTGATGCTTCTTGAAGGGAGCACTCCAAGTGCTTTTGGAACCAAAAAATATTTTCTCTAAAAGCATTTTATGTCATAAGAAAAACACTTACTAAACGAACCCCGTGTAGTCATGAGTTTGACAGGGGTGTTGGAAAATTAGTTATTTATTTTATTGTTTGGTTTTGGGCCTAGCCTATTTAAGTAAGAGTTTCTATAAATATAGCTTGTAATGTCGAATGAGAATCAAATTAGTCAAAATGTAACCTTACAGGGTACATAGCCGTGTCATTAATTTGTAGTCTTTTATTTTGTTTTAATTAATAAAATTTATATTTCGTTTCTTCGTGATAATCAACTTATTTTTATCTCTTTATTCTTCATTTATATATACGGTGGAAAGGCGAAAATAAACATGGTAAATCACTCCCATTGTTTGGCTACTATTACTTTAATATACGTGTTAATAAGTAGTAGATTGTAGCATGTACATTGTTGAATAGGTCGAATATTGCCATCAAAAACATCAAATTTGTTGTCCAATATGGGTATGTGAATGATGAGATAGATTGATCGCGTTATGCTTGGAGTATTTGGATTTTTAAGCCTAGGAAGCATAAAACTTCGAGGTTGATTTGGACCCTTCTGATTCATGATAAAACTGCTGCACCCATACAGCTGAAAGGGTTCGAAAGAGGAGAGACAAAATGCGTAAAAGTCGAAAGCAAAATAATCTCAAGGACTTGGAGAGAATTTGAAAACCTCGACGACAGTTCAATGACTATGATATAGGCTGGCTGTCGGGAACGAATTCAACGGGCTCGCTGTCCTCCTCCAGTTGTGACTGAGACGCCGTAAGTTTCGCCTTCTTGAATGTGCTTGAACTTTTAGCCAATTCATCCCAATTCATGTCCTTCATGCCGGAAGTGCTGCTCCACAATGAAACAATAAACGAAAGGCTCAGATATCGACGAGGACGAACATTTCAGTATAAAAGTAACAGTGCTCCGTGGTTCTTAGCAAACATTAATCCCCGTTACATTCCCTTTTAGTTTCTTGAAAAGAAAAAACAAATCTTCTTATGGCAACAGAACAAGAGAATTAAGTGAAAGGTACAAAGTTGTTAGGGGAATGGTTGCTAACAAACTTACCATGATTTTATGACGCTTCTCCCACCAGCCCTTCCTGTGGAAAATGCAGAGTATCAGATAACGAAATCATGAAAACTGCGGTGGGTGTAAATATCCAAGATATGAATTCTTCTTCAACTTACCGCCTCTTGGCGTGCTCATATCTGCATTGCTTTCCCCATCTGAGTAGCCAGATGACGAATAATCTGATGGAGTTTGGGTGCTGGCTTTTGAAAGTTCTTTATCTTCATCTTCAGAACTCCCACTACTGTCGTCATCCATGAAAATTTTCCTTGGTGTAGTTGAGCTCTTCCTCTTTTCTGGGCTGTTTACAACTTCCCCATAATCAATACCATAAGGTTTCCCACTGGCCACACGATTTCGGTTGACACCTGATTGACGCTTGTTATCCATTTTATTTTGGTGAGGTTTACTGTTTGATTTGTCCAATTTAGAATTCAATATAGCTGAAGAATCGTTCTTTTTCCCTGTACGAATATTGGTCCCAGAAACTTTGGCACCACTGTGCTTTCCAGCTGCTTGAGAAATGGAATTCATCTTATCAGACTTATCAGGTGTTGGGGCTTTGGTCCCAGTTTTAGGAACCTTCTTCGAAACCTTCTTTTCAGGGTGAGGCATAAGGTCGTCACCCTTGGATGATGATCCTTGCGGTTGTATGGAGCTTGCGTTGCCAGCTTCAGACCTTCCATCAATCCCTTGGTTCTCATTAGACTTGAGCGAACTATGCAGATCAGGCGAAGGAACACTTTGCACATCAAGCTTTTTTCGCTTCTTTTTTGTCTTATCATCTGTTATGTTTGTTCTAGTCACCTCGGTGTGCACTTCTCCAGAGACAGAAACTTCATGCTGGCCCAGGCTAGGCATCTGATGCTTGTCAAAGTTGACCTTATTGCCTTCACAGGAAACTTCCGTGTTCTTATCAGCCTCATTAGAGCATCCATTAGGGTTACCAGTTGCGCTAGCTTCAAGAGCCCTCCCATCGGAAACGTGTTCTAGTGCATGAGAATGAACTTTAGTAGGCTCAATACGCTTGGATTTTGACCGACCAGCGACTGAATCGGTTTCCATGCCATAACCCTCATCAGATTCCAGAGCTTTCCCATTTGATTGTTCAATGGGAGTTCCTTTTTCCAACTTATCAGTTGTCGGTGCTGGAACCTGGTGACCAACATTTTGCGCTTCAGCTTGCAAATTTGGGATGTCTTTTGTCATGGCACTCCTTTTCCTCTTAGATTTCTTTTTGACATTCTGCTCCATACTTTCTTCATTTTCTTGAGGTTTGCCATTGTGCTCCAGGGTCCCCACCTCACTGTGACCAAGTTTATCAGTTTTCATAACGATATGAGAACTCTCTGTTTCTTTTTCTGATACATCTTTCCCATTTTTCTTAGAAATATTACTTTCCTCCTCATGAGGTTCATCCAACGAAAGTCCATTCTCAGACCCTTTAAAGTGTTCTGCACCTGATTCAACCGAAGTTTCTCCAATAGAACCCTTGGTTTTTCTGGTTTTCTTTTTCTTCTTAACGGTGTTATTAGGGGTGTTAATTCCATTCGCATCCAACAACTCAGATGTCACAATTACCTTTGTATCATTCCTATCTTTCTTACCCTGACTAGGCAACTGTTTCTTTTCAGATTTCACCAATTCAGAATCCTTTCTCTGTAATGATTCTCTCCCCTCTCCAACTCTTTGAGCAGAATCAATTACACCTTCACTGGGAACTTTGAAGACAGGGGGAGGATGGCCGTCCCATTTTTCTTCAGCTGCAACACTTTTGCTTTCCACATTGCCAGCATCGGCAGTATTATTACCATCTATAAAAGAAAAAGCAGTAATCTTAGACAAAAGGCCCGTTTTTCCATCCAAACTTCAGTTAGAAAGGAATAAAAAAAATCTATATCTGATCACATATGGAGCAAACAAAATTTACCTAGTGAAGAGGATACTCCAGAATTTTCCCGCAACTCTTGTACAGGAGCACAGTGATTTTCCTTCTGAGAGATTCCATTAAGTTTACGTGGTGTTACACCATGTATACCTTGTTCATTATTAGAAGCAACATTGTCTTCTCCACCTGAATTTTTATCATTACTTCCTGAGGCAGCAGCAGCAGCGTATGTCTCTTCTATAACATCTCTTCCGGAAGGAGCTGCATCAACTGCTTGATCAAGGGAATTTGGTGAAATCTTTCTATTTTTCTTCTTCTTCTTTCTGGAACTGTTGGTCAACAAATCCGAAGATTCGGCAGTTAAACCACCTAAGATAGAACTTGCATTTTTCTGTTTGTCCCTCAAAGAGAATTCAGATGCAATCTCTGGCTTGGAGGTCACTTTATCATTTTCTTTCAGTGAATCCTCAAGACAAGATATGTTTGCAAGCTTCCGCTTGTTGTTTGCAGCAGGCTGAGATAGTGAAGCATCGTCCACTTCTGTATCGGAGACCGCAAGACTGCCATGCTTAGATGTATTCTCCCTGCTCTCAATGTGTTTTCCAAGAACTTCAGTGTGCTTGTATGCAACAGTAGTCCTTCGAGTTCCAGAATCTGACCTGTTATCCATACTAGAAGCCAAACTCCTGCAAGGTTCTTCAGTAGTGTTTCCGTTTCCAGCTGCCATATCCTGTGAAACATCTTTACTGGTAGTAGTATTCTTTCCAATAGTCACATCACATATAACATCTCTACTCTGATTGCCTGATGAATTTTCAGGACGTATAATATCTGTCTGCGACTGTTCTTTAGCAAATCCAAGAACTGAAACGCTGTCTTCTTTTAACTGCACTGTTTTTTCATTTCTCTGCTTAGTCTTGCGTTGTCTTTTCTTTTCAGCAGGAAAAGCTTTTTCCGAAGAGACGTTGCATCGGACATCACTTTCTTTCCTTGAGCCATCTTCCTTGCATTCTTGTGTTTTGGGAACTATGTATCCCTTGCTATGTAAGCTGTGGTCCTCCTGTATTTCAGGTTCCAGACGATTGGTTGTCTCATGAAATGAAATTGTGCAATGATCATTATCAGAACTCTTGAACCTTATATCCAATTGTTTTGAAGTTTCTCCAGCAAAATCAACTGAACCATTCTGGTCGACAGTAGTAACTTTCTCCTCTGCACGTTTTCTCCCCTCAAGTAGCAAAGGCCTTGAATCATTAAAATTGGAGAATCTTTTCCCCGCAACACCTTTAGCATCGGCAGAAACAAACCAATTCATCTTGACCCTGAAAGCATTTCTAACAACCATGGAATCTGATAGGTGATAAAAGAATCCTTTGCGTTTTACCTACCAGGCATACAAGTAATCCTCAATACCAAACGCAATATTTCAGCGAAAGTAAATTAACAGTTCACTAAGAAAAAAAACAAACCTTTAGAGCTTCAACCTCGATTCTCCCCACGCTATTAAAGCACAATAGATGTTCATGTTCTATTTTCCCTGCAGAGCGAAGGCATTCACACAATCATTCACAGTACATAAAAATCGCAAATTCGAGTATTCATGGTAAAAAAAAAGCGGAAGATGATAACTAATGGAACAACGTAGATGTTAAGTGAATCACATCAATGACCATAAACACCAAACTCCTTCAATCATACGAAAAATCGTGCTATAAAAGTATCTTCCTATAGATTTCTAGGATCACTTTTTTCTTTTATACAAGCAATATTACGCGATGGGGGGTTCGCACTCATGACCTTATTTGCAAGATAAGGGCTCTAAACCACTCGAGCTACAAGCCACCTTGCGATTTCTAAGACTCTTAAAACCCGAAAACAAAGCATTCAATTGGGTATTTGAAGCTGAACAAAATGTAAATGAATAAACATTAACACCTAATGTTTCCAATTTGGTAATAATTATTCAAAGCAGCATTCTTTACCCAGAAAAAGAACAAAAGCGATTAAATTTTTTGAATGGGAGCTAAAAAACAGTATCAGACTAAACTCTGAAAGAGAAGGGATGGGATAATATTACTTTTGAGTGCGGAAACGGTGGCGTTGGGGTCGACGGTGACGGCGAGGTGGGTGCCGAGGCTGGTGTCGACGAACACCGTGGCCTCCACCGCATCGGAGACCAAACTCGAGTTCTGCTTCCCCATTGGTTTCGACCCAGTAACTTCCTAAGAGTTAAAATTTGAAAACGCAGGAAACCCACATAACAGTTCGTCTACAGAGGTATTTCAATGGCGGCAACAGAAGGTCTGTACTCGGTACAAGTTCTGGGGTAAATAAGGTGCGCAATGCGCTCAAGGTGTATGCAAAGGGCGGGTATACGTGACGGGCCTGAAACAGTGGGCTTCAAGCCCAAAATGGAGAAAAGGCTATAGGCCGAATTCTTTAGTAACACTTTCCTTCAATTGTGGGCTTAACTTACTTCCTTTTCTATTTTTTTCTCAATGACAAAATAAAATGGAGAATAACAAAGAGAAATTAGTAATTTTATTTTTTCCTTTTGGGTTTATGCCTCGTCGTCAAAAAATAAAAAAATAAAAAATCCTCTCAAGGAGGATACGAGTCTAATAAATAATACTAAAATTACGAGCAACGTATAACATGTTCATCGTTATCTAGCGTTTCAATCCAGTAACAGTGATATACGAAGACGTAGATGATATTATATTATTAGATCGGAACGTCACTGTAAGAGTAAATCTGTCCCATATAAGTCCCACCAACGGGAAGAGGATCCTCTCCGGATCCTCCTTTTTTTCTCTGCATTTTTTCTTCTGCTTCCTCGTCTCCTTCAGCTCTTCTTGTTCAATAATCCTTTCTTCTTCAATTCTGAGTCTTCTTCTTCACTTTTGTTTGTTTTCAAGAAATTTCATAACCACGAGTCGTCGTCGACGACTATTACGACGTTGCCGAAAACTAGCTCCGGGAAGGCCACGACGCCGACTCGAGAAGGCACTACGCCAACTCGGCCTTTAAAGAAGGATCCGGAGAGGATACTCTTCCCCACCAACGCACAAGTTTTGATAACTTTTCAACTTGGCAAGCCTATAGTTAGTAAAACACGGGACGGGCAGTGCTTCAATTAATTTGTTCACGTCAGTCGGATTGAATTAAAAATGGATCCTCAGTGTGGCTATATCACTAGAGAGCAGTCGAAGCATTAACAAGAACAAATAGGGCCAAGTGAAACAATATCTTATTTTTGTAAACATCTCCAGACAACAAAGACCATGGAAATTCAAAACATACAACAGAAGTAAAATCCAAGCATTGCATCATCTATTCCTGCTTCCGGGAAGAATCTTTCAGTTGTCCCCTCTTTCGAATCCGTAGGCAGAATCTCAGACGCCATGCGTCAACAACAGACTCCGGCAATGAGCATGCCAGACCCCAGAGTAGAGTGTGCGGCCAGTAAGGAGTGCAACGAGGCTCGTAGCCTATCCAGCGCAAAGCTGCCCGGGCATAACCGTCTGTTGATGGTACAAAGAAGGAAGACCTCCTGATAGATGCCATCTTTGTTGCCACGTACAGTGGAACCTGCAAACAGAAACTTCTTTAGTTTTTATAATCTAAACAACTCAAAGCAAAGTAAATACGGACAATCATCCCTAGTGGTAAGCATCCAATGCCCAAAAGATTAGTTGCCAAACTACGGCAGTATGCATAGAGGGTCAAGACATAAGGCTCTGCTCGGCTTTCATTTCCGAGCAGAGCATTATGAGGGCATGAAGCATGAAATGTTCTCGCAGACGCCATACAGTCTAGGAAACGTTTAATTGCCATTTCCTAACCCAACATACCACTAAACCACAAAGCTCATGGTTAAAATCAGAAATCTGGCAGGGTAGATTTCAAAAGAAGATAATCAGGCCGGAAGCATGGAGCACAGGACTCATTTCAGCTATATCTCGACATTTGGAGGTTAGATATATAATACACTCGAGCTACTGACATCCTCACTGCATGCCTTTCACATTGAGAAACCTTCAATTTCCATTCCAATTTGCACCGATCGGTCCAATTCTAATTTGTGTTGACATCAGTTTCAGTGCCAATCACATCTGGATGATAGTTTTTACATTTCCTTTATATACACAAACCTGAGATACTATGAGATAATCCATGGCGTTCATTGTGATGTACCCGTGGACTCTTAAACCAGATAACGATCTGAAGCTATTTAAACATCAACAGAACTACCATGGGATATGCAGCATGGCAAAAATTCTGATATTTTCAAAGAAAATTGTAAAGTCCATGCGAGGATGAAGAAAAACTTTGGCAAGAAAGAGCCACTTTGTATTTCACTGAATAAAGATATCCACTTTGTACAACAACACATGACACAACACCGCACTTTTCTATAGGTTGACTTTTTAATCATTTGAGAGTTGCTCAATTAAGCTTCAATTATTTACAATTTACATAGTATCAAATCGTGGATCAAATCAATATTTTTTTATTTGCCAAACAAATCGTGGATCAATTACCCCGAAAACTTTACTAGGGGAGCTAGCTAGCATCACCAATTATATAAAAAAAAAATAAAAATTGATAAATAAAAAATCACAGAAACAGTACCTGGCACTGCACGTCAATCCCACTTTTCTTGTATTCCACATGGAGGCACCTAGAGAACTGATCGATGTACCTGAAAACAATCACCTGAACAATAAGCACATGTGGATCCAAGAAGAGAAACAACAATCTGTGTAACACCGCGAAGGAGTGGGCTAGTTGTTCAAGTTGGTCAAGAGCCCGAACTCCGAGTTTCATTCTCCCTCCTCCAATATGGCATGTATTAATTAAAAAATAAGTAGAACAATAGGTGCAAAATACTCACGCTTTTGTAGCTGCATAAACAGCATACAAGGGATCCGAGGGGATCACAATAGCAGCACCCGACCCAATGTTTACAATAGCACCTTTCTTCCTCTCCACCATGCCGGGCAAAACAGCCTGAGTAACCTTCGTAGTGCCTTCGACATTAACCTTAATCAAGTTCCTCAGCAGCTCCGAATCCACCTCATGAAAGAACCGAGCATACGGGTACGAAATCCCAACGTTGTTAATCAAAAGTCCCACATCCAACCCTTCAATCGTCTCCCGAATGCGCCTGACGCCGTCGTCGAGGTCGCCGGTGAAGTCGACCACGACGGTCTTGATCTGGGTTTTGCCGTACTTGGCCAGGACAGCGTCGGACACGTCCTTGAGCTTGTCCGGATTCCGACCGACCAGGATCAGATTGAGCCCCGTCCGAGCCAGTTGGAAGGCGAAGGCCTTGCCAATGCCGTCGGTGGGTCCCGTGACGAGGGCCCAAGATCCGTACTTTTTGAGATTCTTGGCGGGTCTGAGGAAATTGACGTAGACCCATTGGAGGAGAGAGAGGGAGAGTTTGAGGAGAGAGAAAGAGCCGATAATGAAGAGCACAAGAACCCAGAAAGGCTGAGCCTTGAGGTGCTCGAGTAAGCAGAAACCCATGTTTGTTTTTTGCTTTGGATCCGTCAGAAACGACAATGGCGAAACTCTGAGTTTTGGGTTTTTTGAATTAATGGAGTGGGGAGAGAGGAGGGAGTAGCGTGAGGAAGAAGGACATAGCAGGGTGTGAATGGTGGAATTAAATTTAGAAGCGTCTGAAACTGATAGGGATGAAAAGTTGGACGAAGTAGACGAGCGGAAAACCACCCCAACTAACTATGTTCCATGGATTCAATAGGTCTATTTTCACATGGATTATGACACTTAATATATTCATGTTGTGTTCTCGTAATCTACCGTTCCGAAAAAAGACAACTACATTTTATTGTGTTTTGTCCAAGTGAAGGAAATTTCCTTGAGTTTGGTTTACGTTAGGGCTTACATAGAGAGAGATCAAAATTTCCTATTTGAAGAAATGATTTTGGCAAACAATGTGTTCACAATGATTTCAATAATTTTGTGTTTACAATTTTGGCAAACAATGTTTTTAATTTTTTCAATCATTATTTGAAGTTTATTTATGCACAAAATTAATAAAGCTAGTGATCGTTTTGGTCACACACAATGAGGAGTAAAATATAAAACAAGATAAAAATTACTTTTGAATGTCATAACTCACGATACAAAGCAACGTCATTTACATCAACAATTTACATCCAAAAAAATATCGCTAACTCTTTCATTACATACAATACAAGCAATTGTGGGAAGGAGAAAATCGATCAAGAGCTTCAAGTGCAGATGTAATTTTATCAACTTACTCAAAGTTTGGTGGTGGTTTGACTTCAAGCCAAGGCCAACCTTGTTACAGCGATACTATCTAAGAATTGCGTCATTTGTTGCAGCTATAAGCAGTTGGGGGACGGTTTTAGAGGGTAAACTAAATAAAACTTGGGCATTATTTAATTAACATGCAATCACAATTTGGCCAACGAGTTATTTTATTTTATATTTTTCATTCAAATAAATATTAGAGGAACAAAATTAAACACAAAACTTCAAGTGCAAAAATAAACGCTCTAAATCACTTGAGTTACATGTCCGCTTGGGAGTTGGAATACTTGTTGAATTTGTATCTTTTGCTTAATTATATCTCTATGGATTTCGTTATTCTGCTTGCAGGGCCATCTTTGAGATTTCGGAGGCCCTGTTCAAAATTTATAAAAAGGCCCATCCTTAAGATAGTCTTAAAAATGGAGTTTCAACCAAAACACTCCTGATATTGTTCACTTTTAACGAAAAACCACATTTATACATTTCCTTTATACTATTCACTATACCTTTAAAAAATGACTTTACATTAAAAGGGAAGTTTTTTTGAACTTTTTATTAGTCTTCCTTTTTAAAAAAGGAAAACAATATATTGATGTTAGAAAACAATTACTTAAATCAAAACAAATTTTAACGCTCAATGATTGTAAGTTTACAAATGTCATTAATTATAAGTAAAAAAGCTACAAACATAACATTTACTAGATAATAAAAAACAGTTCAATCTTAAACAACCACATGAAGAAAAAAAAACTTCAAAACTCTAATTTTAAAGTTCACTTGAATATGTAACATTATTACATAATATTAAATTAGCTCATCATCATCTTTCCAAATACTGACAGGGATGTGATGCACCACGACATACAACCAAAAACCATCGAAAAATTTAAGGAGAGCAGACTTATTTGTTTCAAGTTCAATCACCCTACTCCAATTTATTATGGAGATAACTTTGAAGTGCCCTGGTTTAATGCGTGATAAATGTTTTTTTCCTCGTTAATTAGATCCTACTGTAACCATTTTGGTCTTTCCACATCCGAAAAGGAATGTAATAGTATAGTTTCTAAACATGATGCCCAAAAAGTTTTTCGCTCATGATCAAACTAGGTCATTGCACAAAACAAGCTTACCATAAATCATGCACCCAAAAAATGGTAATGCTAGCATAAATCTCTAGTTAAAGATTAACTCAATAAGGCATCAAATGCAACACAATAATGGACTTTTCTTCTTCGTTTCTGGAGATCAGTCATGTCATCTCTGTAACGTAGCTCACACTTGTGTAGAAGCACTAGGATCCCGCCATTCGTAACGAAGCTCACTTTTGGAGAAAAATTTGTGCATGGGAAGCCATGTATTTTGGTTTGACCTGACATGTGTAAAAGGGCAGCCTACCGAAGTTTCCCCTTCAGTTTATGTTGCTAAATTATTTTGTTTCGTGACTCCTTCAATTGGAGAGATTTTTCCAGTGTGATCGGTACACGGGGTGGTACATCACGTTTCACTATACAAATGGTGAGATATGTGTGCTAAAAAGTTAATAACTTAAAAAATAAATTTTCCCACCACTTCTATTAAAACAAATAGTATGCCACTTGTGTTCCTATCACAATTAAAAATTTCTCCTTCAATTGACCTCTCTTTCGCATCCCAATGAAATACTCGAACATGATCGTATTCAACAACACATTAGGCACTGAATTTGTTATGAACCACTGCACAGAATGGCTCAATTAGGGTGTGCACAGATGCTCATAACCAATGCAGCTCATGCTTACTTTGCTATACTTCTCTGGTGATGCAATGAAGAAGGAAGTTGACTTCATCTTTGTTGCCACCAAACTAAGAATCTACATTGAATTGAATGCAAGGGGATTATATGGAGGACTTCATAAAAACACAATCCTAGAAAGCAAGCGAAATAAATTCCGTGGATTCGATCTTTTTCAATGAAAATCATCACCGGGAAATCAACAGCCTAAAGTGATCTCTCTTCCCCCTCAAGTTTATCTAAGGGGTCTCTTTTTATAACAATGTTATTTTTAGTTTTTAATTTCATTGTAGTGTTAGAAGAGAGATGTAGAGGAAATGTATAACAAAAAACACGCAAAATGAAAACTAAAAATCAAAAAACATTTTAAGCAATTGTTTTCACCGTCAAGAGATGTAGATCTTGTTTCTTCTCCTCCCTTATACCACCATTCTTCATCCATTCTTTCCCCTCATACTTTGTAACGACCCGTCCCCAAAAATTACGGTTTTTTATAATTTTAAAATGTGAAATTACGAAAATACCCTTCAAGGCAAATACATTGACTTTTGTTGACCGCCTTGTCGTGTCACGTAAGATCCATTCCCTTAGAATATTCTTGTAGTACTCTTCGCTATGAACGCGTGGGCGTAAATGGAACGCAATTTGGAGTTATAGTGAATGAGTTATTAACGAACGAAGTCGAGGATAAAATGGTCAATTGATCATTTTCTGGAATGCTCCAGATTGTTAGAGCAAAATCTAGGAAGCCACGTGTGTGGCTGTGATGGAAAGGAAATGAGAGATACGGAAGGTGCGGCCCAATCAGAAGAGGGGGAAACGGAGATAACCAATGAGAATGAGGGAATAAGGGGAAATAAGGGAGAATGAGAAGGAGGGGATCGGACCTGGATCCCTCTTTACCCAGCCTTCGACCAAACTCAGACTCGAACTTCCCCGAGCCTTTTATGATGATATCCGTCATTTTTTCGGTGAATCATGACTCTCCAACACCTGCAAACATCATCATGCCTCTCCTCATTCGTTGATCACCCAAAAATTCGACGAGATTAGGCATGTTTCGTGGTGTACTGCGATGTCGGCACCGTGGTGTTCATAGTGCGAATCCGCCAATTTTTGAAACAAATTCCCTCGATCTCTACCACCATTAGACTCTCCTTGAACCCAGGAACAAACCCCAACCAACCATGGAGGCGACGGAGCATTGGAGAAGTCGAATCAAAGCCACCCATTTTTAGGGTTTTCGGCGGGTTCGAGACGAATTAGAGCTTTTCTAGCCAAATTAGTCTTAGTCACAGGTATGAAACTTGCTTCACTCATTGAGATCTTCATTCCTGTAAAATTTCAGAATTTTTGGAGTTGTTCGATTTTCTGGCGAGTCAGGGCAGCCGACTACCACGTGCGACGACACGTGGGGGAAAATCTGAGGTCCCTCCTTAGATTTTTCGACGTGCCGGATCTGAATTTACCGTCCATTTTCCCAAATTATAACGTTTTAGTATAGTTCTGCTAAATGATCCCTAATTGTGTTTAGACGCGTTGGCAGGAAGCGATGTCATCCTCGCTAGATCGAGCAGTTCTCGAGCAATAAAATCAATGAGCGAACCCCTTCCTAACTTATATGTTTTCATAAAATAGTAGCCTAGCATGCATTATGTATTTCATGATTTGAGTATGTTTTATATTATGCTTCACGAACTTCTATAATTACGGTTTACGAAATATTCATGATTTTATCGAAATTACGTTTACGAACAGTTATGAATTATTGGATTTGCATATATGGATTTCTATTGATCTCAAATATGACTTATATTATGGATTTACAAATATGATTTATTTTATGGATTTATGAAATGAGGTTTTGAGCTTTCGAGCTCCAGTGTTTGATACAAGATTTTGAGATATGTTTTTTGTACTTTCTTAGTGGGTTATCATACGACACATCCGTACACCACAGGTATAGATGTCTATGGCCATAGGACACAGATGATGGAGGAGTGAGATATGATATATTATATACCCCCAGCTTCACTGCCAAAAGTAGTGTTAGACAGCTTCACTAGCCACGGTTAGTGTCAGTGTGGATGTATGTTATTTTTATACAACTTCACCTTCGGGTGATAGACAGGTTATTCAGCTTCACCTTCGGGTGATGGAAAGGTACTGCCTTCGGGCGACTATTATACCCCTAGTTGAATACAACACATATACTATTTACGATGTTTCACATGTTTTTCATGGCATGCTAAGGTTTTTCATAAAACCTATATGTAGTATTATATATATGTTTTCAAAACAGGGGGTTAGTATGTTCTAAAATAAATTGGTTTTCGTACTATTTGTATTATTATAAATTATGGTCCACTCACCTTTTCTGTTTTTGCGCCCTCTCAGGAGTTAGGATCGAGACACATGATCCCGGCGTCAGGACTCTACAACATAGGTATTCTCGAGTCTTCTCAGTACATAGGTATCATTTCTTTGTTTGTATCTTTTCGTAGTAGTTGTATGCTTTGAAAACGTTTCTGCTTTGGTATAATAGTTCCAACTATATATCTTGTAGTTGTATGCAAGTTTAAATGGCTTCGTCACCCTCGGGTGTCGGCCATCACATACCTACCCTCATATGTGGAGATATCGTGGTTGGGGCGTGTCACACTTTCCCTAGGGGTGGTTCGGGTCGGGATCCTGAACCGAAACCCCTAACCCGAATCCCAAACCAAAACATTTCGGGATGGGATTTTACATCCCGAAACCGAACCGAAACTATTGGGATTCCCGAAAGTGTTTCGGGATTTTCGGGTCACTTCAGGATTGGGCCTTGAAGCCCAAAATGTTGGGCTTTTAAAACTTTTTACAATTTTAAGCTCTTGAACAAGTAAACCCACCCATTTTTCAGGAAAAAAAAAAGGGTTAACAATTGCAGGCAGCTTGTCTGTTTCAGTTTCACAATATCACAATTTCAGTTTCACATTACCATCTGTTTCAATTTACATACCAAGGAAGCAACAACTAACAAGTTAAGCTTAGGTTCACAATTGTCTACCAAACTCGTTAATTAAAAGTGCATGCAACCAAAATTAAATAAGTTAAGTTTTACAAACCAAACTTCCGAATGAATTTAGATTAAGTTACAAACCAAAAGCAAAACATAGTTTATAAGCAAGAAAGTGCATGCAACCAAAATGAAGCTTAAGTAAGTTCATTCCTTTTTGCCCCTTCAGCCTCTTCCCCTTGTTGATGAATCAACCAAACTCTTGATTTTTCCCTTCTCTGTAAAATACAATTCTAAAACCGCCGCCGCCACCTTGTGCCTATTTGGAAGCTTGTACTTTGGATTCAAGTCATGGATCCAATCTTTAAAGTCCTCTTGATCAACCACCCTAAAAGGCATCTCCGCTTTTATTATCCACTTCACACATTTCATATCAAGTCTTTTTTGATTGAAAGTGTGAGCAACAACTTGATCCCCCATCACCCCTTGTGACAACAATGGTTGTTTCGAATCCAGGGTCCTAGGTGTACTAGTAGATTGTGATTGGCTACCACTACCACTACCACTACCAGACCCGTCCATCCTGATAATGCACAATAATATATCACAACACACTTCAGCATATATATAATATTCATATAAGATTAAAGCAAGTTAATTGATCCATAAACTGATCCATTCCATAATATATCACACACATTCCATAAACTGATCCATAAACACATATAGTATATCAAAGTCAAACACATATTTATCTCAGAATATAATCAAGTTAATTGAATATAATCAGGTTAATTGAATATAATCAAGTTAATATAATCAAGTTAATTTTTGGTTCATCAGTTGAACCAATTTGCAATAACTCAACAAAATACGCAAATAGTTCAAAATTCGATATCTGAAATTGCTCCATTAAAGAGGCATTCCCTAATTCCGAATATGTTCACACTCCATTAAAGAGGCATTCGATATCCGAAAATGCTAAAGAACAAAACCCAGTGAAAATAAAAAACCCTAACCTGGATTTTAGGACTCAATTGGTTCCTTCTTGTCCTGCGTCTGCGTGAGTTGTGGAGGATGAAGAGCGGCGTGGATTCGACGGAGGAGTGAAGCGGCGGGAGCATTGGCGGCGGGACTCTGAGTGAGAGTGTGAGTCGGCGTGGATTCGACGGAGGCGTGGAGTGACGGGAGCACGGGCGGCGGGACTGTGAGTGAGACTGTGAGACTGTGAGAGAGAGAGAGAAGAAAACTGGTGGGATTCAAACGAAGAAGAAGACGAAGACGAACCTAGACTTCAGCCGGGAGAGCAAGTGCGAGAGGATAGAGTCTGGAGAGGACCACGACCGAGCGTGAGAGGACACTACGTCTGGAGAGGAAGGAGACAGCGAGAGGGTTCGCTCCGACCAACTGTGAGTCTGTGAGAGAGGGACTGTGAGCGAGAGCGGAGAGACCGAGAGACTGTGAACGAGAGCAAGAGTGAGTCTGAGAGAGAAAGAACACCCACCTAACAAATGACCTAACCTAACTCAATGGACGGTTGGATTTGATTTTAAAAAATCCAACGGTTCAAGTAATTTCTAATTAAAAATTAAAAATAAATATATATATATATAATAATCGGTTCGGTTCGGGACTACCGAAAGCTTTCAAAGTTGTGGTCGAATCCCAACCCGAAACTTTCGGGACGGGTTCGGTTTCGGGTACCGAAGGTTTCGGGAAATTCGGTTCGGGATATTTTCGGTCAAATTTCGGGACGGGATCGGGACGGTTCGGGATTTTCGAGAAAAAATTCCACCCCTAACTTTCCCTATATCTTGAGCACAATACGTGAAAACTATTTGGAGGTTTATATCCTTGGCTCAATACTTAAATTTACGTAAATGAAAACAGCCATTTCCAATGAATTGCAAAAGGATAAAGAAGAAAACTTTTTAAAAAGGGAAGAATTAGAACTTGACACTGAATGTCAATTCCTTGCCGCTTGTATTCCAAACCAATACATTACGAGAACATTGATATGTACGTGCCAATACCGGATTTATGTGACAAGTTTCAAATGTTATAATATGCTAAGACTAATTGGGCATTCCCGAAAGAGAATAGCTTTTAAGTGTGACTGTCACTCCGTTCATCACCGTCTAGTATTAGCAATTCACTCACATTAAATCACGTTTGATGATAAGGCTAATCCAATTGTACCCCATCCTAAAATATAAAAAAATACAAAACAAAGGCTTAATAAACTGCTTTAGAAGCAGCATAAACAGTGTAAAGAGGGTAAGAAGGGAGTGTCTCAGAGGAAGCAGAACCAATGTTAACAATTGCTCCCTTCTTCTTCCTCAGATCAATGGCAATATCCTTGTTGTGAATTTTTTCACCATATTTTACGTGTATTTCATTGGTGGTGGCTTCGAGCTTCAAAGGGTTTCAACCAACTAAAACTACATTAAGACCCTTTGAAGCCATTTCGAAGGCTAGGGATTTTTCAATCCCGTCAGTGGGCCCAGTGATGAGAGCCCATGAGCCATACTCCTTGAGATTCTTTAGGGGTCTGAGGAACAAGAGCCAGACCCATGTGAGAAAATTGATGAATGATTTGCAAAGAGAGATGAACCCTAGAGTGCTTACTGCCACTAGGAAAAATTGTTGGAATTCCATTGCCAGCAATTCCAGTAGAGAATTTGGTAGGGTTTCTGGTTTATAATAGGAGCAGTCAGCGAGAAGGAAAATTCATAAGAGGAAAAGGGAAAAGGAATAAAGTTAAGACATTCGATTTTTCATTCATACTCTCCCAAATGGTGAAAGTTTGTTCTTATACAACCCTAGGATGTTGGAAAATATTATTATTTAGATTTATTTTAATGTTTGGTATTTTGGGCTTAGCCCGTTAGCATTAGGGTTTCGTTTCCTTGCCTATTAGGGTTAGATTAGTTTTCTATGTATATGGTACTTTGTAATTCTATAGAATAACAAGTTATTCACAATGTAGTCTCTTAGGTTTTTTGTAGCCGTTCCGGCATTCTCGTTTGTTTAATAATATTTTTATTATTCTTGTAAGTCTTGTTCATTGCGCACTTTGATATTCAACTTGGTATCAGAGCAGGTTTGATCCTTCGGGATTTAATCTACTTCTGTTTGCTCGTATCAATTTGTTTGTTTTTGGATTTCGATATTAGTTGTTGGTAGTCTAAACTGCATTTGGAGCATCTGCACCCTTCACGTTCCTGCACTCATCGTTGCACTCTTGTGTTTTGCAGGTTCTTTGTGGAGAAGACTACAACAACAACAACAACAACAACAACAAAGCCTTTTCCCACTAAGTGGGGTCGGCTATATGAATCCTAGAACGCCATTGCGCTCGGTTTTGTGTCATGCCCTCCGTTAGATCCAAGTACTCTAAGTCTTTTCTTAGAGTCTCTTCCAAAGTTTTCCTAGGTCTTCCTCTACCCCTTCGGCCCTGAACCTCTGTCCCGTAGTCACATCTTCGAACCAGAGCGTCAGTCGGCCTTCTTTGCACATGTCCAAATCACCAGAGCCGATTTTCTCTCATCTTTCCTACAATTTCGGCTACTCCTACTTTACCTCGGATATCCTCATTCCCAATCTTATCCTTTCTCGTGTGCCCACACATCCCACGAAGCATCCTCATCTCCGCTACACCCATTTTGTGTACGTGTTGATGCTTCACCTCCCAACATTCTCTGCCATACAACATCGCTGGCCTTATTGCCGTCCTATAAAATTTTTCCTTGAGCTTCAGTGGCCTACGACGGTCACACAACACGCCGGATGCACTCTTTCCATCCAGCTCGTATTCTATGGCTGAGATCTCCATCTAATTCTCCGTTCTCTTGCAAGATAGATCCTAGGTAACGAAAACGGTCGCTTTTTGTGATCTTCGCTAGATTGCTCCGGTCATTAGTGTGGATAAATATATAAATGGATAGAGATAGGAAAGCAAACACAAGATGTACGTGGTTCACCCAGATTGGCTACGTCCACGGAATAGAAGAGTTCTCATTAATTGTGAAGAGTTTACACAAGTACATAGGTTCAAGCTCTCCTTTAGTGAGTAAGAGTGAATGATTTAGTACAAATGACATTAGGAAATATTGTGGGAGAATGATCTCGTAATCACGAAACTTCTAAGTATCGGAGTGTGGTGTCGTCTTGACTTGCCTTATCTGTCTCATAGGTAGATGTGGCATCTTCTCTGGAAGTACTCTTCCTCCATCCAGGGGTGGTATCTTTAACTGGTGGAGATGCACAAGGTAATGTATCAATTTCACTTGAAGCTTACTTGTAGTTTCAGGCTTGGTCAAGCGCGATACAAACCATGTAGTAGGAGTCCCCCAAGTCGCCGAGCTAGGGGGTCTGCTGAAAGAGGTGACAGACAAGGTAAGCAATCAGAGCTCCGACTGATTGTTCACCTTCTCCCCATCTTGCAGCAGCATGAAGGATAAAGAGAAGAAAAATGAGAAGAGATGATATGAGATACTTTTGCTTTTGAAGAAGTAACTTTCCACAGGCTTATTCTTGAACTGAGCTGGAGGGTTTTCTGGTTTCCTCCAGAGTATAAGGCCGACTGAAGAATTTGAGGGTCAAAACAAGTCCATCAAATCTAGAGTACGTTCCACCCTGCTGATATGGGATACTTTTGCTTTTGACAGAGTAATGGATGTATCGGCACGTGTGCTGTTACGTTTGTCTCCACATGCTTCCTTGTATCCTTCGCACTTGCCCTATCTGTTCCTCAAGCAGATGCGGAATCTTCCCTGGAAACATAAGATGATGAAGATGAGTACTCGAGAGCAATGCCAGGTAAGGGGTTCCAGGCAGTCAGTTCCTGGCTGGAAGCTTGATTCCAAGTGCTGACTGATTGCTCTCTTTCTCCTTGTCTTGCAGGTAAAAACAAGGCCAAAAGAAAAAACAGGGAAAAAGCATGATATGGGATACTCTTGCTTTTAACCCTGATGATATGAGATATTCTTGCTCTAGTATAGCTTGTTTGCAGAGGTATTATCGGGGGGAAAGAAAGCTGAATATTTCGAAAAGCTTTGTTGGGAGTGCCCTCTCAGATATGATGAAGGGTTGAGCATTTTTGCAGGTCTGCCTGTCCGTTGGGGATGAAGGTCGACATATATAGGAGTCTCCCTAACAACAAGTAGTAATGCTATTCCTTTACCCTGCTTGGTCATAGCACGGTAGTGGGAGCTGCCAGTTTCACATGTTTTAACTCTGTCAGAGCACTTTGAAAAAGTGGTCTGTGGTATCTGGCTCTCGAGATTCGGAGAACGATGCCTCTTCGATTTTTGAGAAAGCAATCATGCTGGGGGTCTGACTCTCGAGATTCGGAGAGCAGTGTCTCTTCGATTTTTGAGGAAGTAATCATGTTGGGAGTCTGGCTCTCGAGATTCGGAAGGCGGTGCCTCTTCGATTTTGGAGCAAGCAATCTTGTTGGGAGTGTTGTCTCGAATGTGAGTAAAGGTTGGACATGTTTGCTAGTCTACCTTGCCACGAAGCACAAAGGTTGACACACAGGGACTTTCCAATTATCCAGCAATGGTACTGTTCCTTTACCCTCTCTTCGATTTTGAGAAAGTAGTCATGTTGGGAGTCTGGCTCTCGAGATTCGGAGGATGGTGCCTCTTCGATTTTGGAGCAAGCAATCTTGTTGGGACTGTTTTCTCGAATGTGAGTAAAGGTTGGGCATGTTTGCTAGTCTACCTTGCCACGAAGCACAGAGGTTGACACACAGGGACTTTCCAATTATCCAGCAGTGGTACTGTTCCTTTACCCTTGTGGGTAATAATATGGTAGCTAGACCTTCAAAATTTATGTGTCTAAACTTTGTTAGTGCTGTTTCTTTGCTATTCTTTTACCTTTCTTGGTCAGAGCGATGTAGTGGGAGCTGCAAGCTTCACGTGCTCAACTTTGGCAGAGAACTTTGGCAAAGTGATCTGTGGTACCCATGAGTTATTGTTGAGTGTGGGAAGTGGGTGATTGAACAGTAAGATTCATGTGCTTTCTACTTCACCAGAAGTCTTCGACAGAATGCCCATAATTTCTGCAAAGCTGAGTGTGCGTGTGACAGGTGCTGACAAGGCTAGAAAAGTAGATGCCTCTTCGATTTCTGAGATCGGCCCTCGTGGTCTCTGAGCAGCCCAGCTTTTGAGAAAGCGAGCGCCTCTTCGATTGATTCGGAGAACGGTGCCTCACCGATTTTTTAGAAAGCAATCATGCTGGGGGTCTGGCTCTCGAGATTCGGGGAGCAGTGTCTCTTCGATTTTTGAGAAAGTAATCATGTTGGGAGAGTGGCTCTCGAGATTCGGAGGGCGGTGCCTCTTCGATTTTGGAGCAAGCAATCTTGTTGGGAGTGTTTTCTCGAATGTGAGTAAAGGTTGGGCATGTTTGCTAGTCTACCTTGCCACGAAGCACAGAGGTTGACACACAGGGACTTTCCAATTATCCAGCAATGGTACTGTTCCTTTACCCTCTCTTCGATTTTTAAGAAAGTAGTCATGTTGGGAGTCTGGCTCTTTAGATTCGGAGGACGGTGCCTCTTCGATTTTGGAGCAAGCAATCTTATTGGGAGTGTTTTCTCGAATGTGAGTAAAGGTTGGGCATGTTTGCTAGTCTACCTTGCCACGAAGCACAGAGGTTGACATACATGGACTTTCCAATTATCCAGCAGTGGTACTGTTCCTTTACCCTTGTGGGTAATAATATGGTAGCTAGACCTTCAAAATTTATGGGTCTAAACTTTGTTAGTGCTGTTTCTTTGCTATTCTTTTACCCTTCTTGGTCAGAGCGATGTAGTGGGAGCTGCAAGCTTCATGTGCTCAACTTTGGCAGAGAACTTTGGCAAAGTTATCTGTGGTACCCATGAGCTATTGTTGCGTGTGGGAAGTGGGTGATTGAACAGTAAGATTCATGTGTTTTCTACTTCCCCAGAAGTCTTTGACAGAATGCCCATAATTTCCGCAAAGCTGAGTTTGCGTGTGACAGGTGCTGACAAGGCTGGAAAAGTAGGTGCCTCTTCGATTTCTGAGATCGGCCCTCGTGGTCTCTAGGGAGCCCAGCTTTTGAGAAAGCGAGCGCCTCTTCGATTTCTGAGATCGGCCTTCGTGGTCTTTGAGCAGCCCAACTTTTGAGAAAGCAAACGGCTCTTCGATTTCTGAGATCAACCCTCGTGATCTCTAAGCAGCCCAACTTTTGAGAAAGCAAACGCCTCTTCGATTTCTGAGCAGGCGCCTCTTTGATTTCTGAAGCTCCGTCGAGTGCAGATTTTTATAGAGGCTGGCATTAAGTTCCAAAGCACACTTGAATCTCCACCAGTAGAAGCTTCATTCTTGCACTTCTAAGATCTTGATTTGTCCGACCTTTTCTCTCTTCAACACCTTTGAAAATGTCTGGCCCCTCCGACCGTCGTTTTGACTTGAACCTTGTTGAAGAGGCAGCCCCGCCTTCTCCAGACAACATATGGCGCCCATCCTTCGTCTCCCCAACTGGTCCTCTTACCGTTGGGGATTCCGTGATGAAGAATGATATGACCGCTGCGGTGGTGGCCAGGAACCTTCTCACTCCCAAAGATAACAGACTACTTTCCAAACGGTCTGATGAGTTAGCTGTTAAGGATTCGCTGGCTCTCAGTATTCAGTGTGCAGGTTCTGTGTCTAATATGGCCCAACGCCTATTTGCTCGAACCCGCCAAGTTGAATCATTGGCGGCTGAAGTGATGAGTCTCAAACAGGAGATTAGAGGGCTCAAGCATGAGAATAAACAGTTGCACCGGCTCGCACATGACTATGCTACAAACATGAAGAGGAAGCTTGACCAGATGAAGGAAACTGATGGTCAGGTTTTACTTGATCATCAGAGATTTGTGGGTTTGTTCCAAAGGCATTTATTGCCTTCGTCTTCTGGGGCTGTACCGCGTAATGAAGCTCCAAATGATCAACCTCTGATGCCTCCTCCTTCTAGGGTTCTGTCCAGTACTGAGGCTCCAAATGATCCCCCTCCGGTGCCTTCTCTTTCTGGGGCTCTACCGACTGCTGAGACTTCTCCTAAGCAACCTTTGTGAAGGCTCCCTCTTGTGTGTTTATTTTGACTCATGTATATGTACATATTTGTAGCTTATCGGGGATATCAATAAATAAGCTTTCCTTCATTTCAACGTATTGTGTTAAATACACCAAAGCCTTCTTCGCTAAGTTCTTTGAATTTTCTTTTGTTGAAGCTTGTATGTTGAAGCTTTCTGAGTGGAGCATGTAGGTTGGGGTAGTGTTCCCTTAATTTCCCGAGTGAGGAAAACTTCTTGGTTGGAGACTTGGAAAATCCAAGTCACTGAGTGGGATCGGCTATATGAATCTTAGAACGCCATTGTGCTCGATCCTGTGTCATGTCCTTCGTTAGATCCAAGTACTCTAAGTCTTTTCTTAGAGTCTTTTCCAAAGTTTTCCTAGGTCTTCCTCTACCCCTTCGGCCCTGAACCTCTGTCCCATAGTCGCATCTTCTAATCGGAGCGTCAGTAGGCCTTCTTTGCACATGTCCAAACCACCGTAACCGATTTTCTCTCATAGAAGACTGTAGAAAAAAAAAGAAAAAAAAAGAAAAACAAAACAGAAAAAGGAGGAGGAAAAAGAAAGAAACTTTGAAGAAGATCCCAAAGAAAAAAAAAGGAAAACCGAGACAGAAAAAGGAGGAGGAAACGGACAAAAGGGAAATAGAAGAAAATGCTTTGTTTTTTGAGGTTTTGACTTTGTGCCCACACGGGCAAGAAAGAAGTATTGATATTTGTATTAGTATTGGTATTCACATTGGTATTGGTATTGGCATCGTCATCGGCATCGGCATCGGCATTGGCATCGGGATCGGCATCGACATTGGCACTGGAATTTGAAGTCTTGCATCCACATCTACTTTGGCAAACTCATGTCGTGTACCGCCATGAGTTTGACGGGGGTGTTAGAAAATATTATTATTTAGATTTATTTTAATGTTTGGTATTTTGGGCTTAGCCTGTTAGTATTAGGATTTCGTTTCTTTGCCTATTAGGGTTAGGTTAGTTTTCTATATATATGATACTTTGTAACTCTATAGAATAACAAGTTATTCACAATGTAGTCTCTTAGGTTTTTTGTAGCCGTTCTGACATTCTCGTTTGTTTAATAATATTTCTATTATTCTTGTTAGTCTTATTCGTTGCGCACTTTGATATTCAACATAGGAGTGCCCACAATTGGAGAAATTTTTAGTTGTGATAGGAATACAAGTGGTACACCATGTGTTTTAATATGAATACTAGGAAATTTTATTTTTTAAGTTATTAACTTTTTAACACACATATCTCACCATTTGTTTAGTGACACGTTGTATATTATCCCGTGTGCCGGTAAATATCTCCCACAATTGGATCACATCACAGCTTCCCATACCGTTGGATTGGATGAAACCAACTCTTCCAAAAGAAAAAGACAAAATACCATAAGGGCTAAACACCTAACTACCATATGGTCCAATGTCCTAACAGTTTATCAGTAGAAGGCGTAAAGCGGGCAAGAACAATTCAAGACGACATTTCTAAAATGGTGCAGACCAGTAGCAAACTCTAGTTGCCAGTGCAACTAGCAATGTGTGTCAAATGCCACGAAGGTAATATGATTTTTTTCAAAAGGTTCCTTAGTAAAATATTGGCTTAATTACAAGTACACTTTATTAAACTCAATTGTTTTTTCATTTTGTCTCATAAAATTTAAAATGTGTCACTTAACTTTCCAAAAGTTCATTTTTTGTTGCAACTTACCCCCTTCATCAACTCCGATAACTAATACATTAAAAAGTCTGGCAAAGTGAGAAAACAATTGAGTTGTATGGGGTGTAGCTGTAATTAAGCTTAAACCATTACACTTGGTAATTGTAAGTAAACATACTAGATGCTACTAAAGTAGGTGACTATTACATCAATTGTACAATGATTTAAGAATATTTTTCTAATTATTATGAGACATTTTAAATTTGATTCTCATGAATGACGAGTTTGGTTTGCTAGTTTATTACGAAGATGTATAAATCTTCTCTCTTAATATAGAAAATAAAAGAATAAAAACATATTTTCTCGAATTAATGAACATTACATCATATCACATCTCATCACATGTTTTGTTTTATGAAAGCACATCACGTGTTATATATAACCGATTGGTGCCAACCAAATTAAAAAACGCGACAACGCTCCCATAACTCACAATAATTTTCCTATTCATACAAGTCCATTGTGAATTTGCTTCTTATTATATTATTACTTAATTACTGCAAGCCAAATACACATCAAATTAACAAACCTCACAATCTTAACCAAAACAAAGAACGTACACAATGGAGTTTCATCATGTTCGTGTTGTTTGTTGCATCCTTTTCAATTGGCCAATCTTTCGCAACCGAAGGGTGTACCAAAAACACACAGCAGTCACAAACGCATCGGGCAATGTATGTACTATGAGCCACTGCACAGAGTGCCCCCAGTAGGGCGAACAATGGTGCTCATAGCCAATCCATCGCATGCTTGCCTTGCCGTACGTCTCTGGTGATGGGAAGAAGAAGGGAGTTGCCTTTACCATTGTCAGCTTTGTTGCCACGAACATAGGAATCTGGCACTGAATGTCAATTCCCTGCTGCTTGTATTCCAAACTAATGCTTCTTGACAACATTGAAAGGTACCTATATAACATGACGCATACATTCTTAATCATATAAGCAGTTTAATATACGAGAAAATGTTCATTTCAAAAGATAACCAGTTATACTTAAGATCTTCTCAATTCGAAAGTTTGTAAAATTAACTGGGCTTAATTTTCAAGAGGGTCAAGACATATTTGCACAGACATACTAATCGTCTAACCACGAGATATGAAAATATGAAACAAAGTTTGGTAAGAACCGATATACACCCAAATCCTAATCCCGTTTTCACAACTTAAATTAATTTGAAGCAGAATGTTGATTGAAAAAAAAAAAAAAAATTAAGCATGAAATGAACTCACGATTTGGAAGAAGCATAATTAGTGAATAGAGGAAAAGAAGGGACCGCATGAGAGGCAGAGCCAAGATTGACAATTGCTCCTTTCTTCTTCTTGAGCATACCTGGAAGCACTGCCCTAGTGATCCACGTCGCAGCCTCCATGTTCACCTTTATGCTCTCCATCAACTCCAAATCATCCACCTCATGGAGGAACTTACCAAATCTGTAAGCCACTCCTGCGTTATTTACCAAAATACCGACATCGAGCCCTTTTATCTCTTCCTCTATGGCATCAGCTATTTCCTCCCCACTAAATTTGGACACGTCCATAACAATGTTCTTAACATCAATTTGTCCACCATATTTTTCACGTAATTCGTTGGAGGTAGCGTCAAGCTTTGAAGTGTTTCGATCAAGCAAGACTAGGTTAAGACCCTTTGAAGCCATTTCGAAGGCAAGGGCTCTCCCGATACCATCAGCAGAGCCCGTAACGAGAGCCCAGGAGCCATACTCCTTGAGATTCTTTGGGGGTCTCAAGAACATGACCCATACCCACCTGAGAAAATTGAAGGAGGATTTGCAAAGAGAGATGAATCCGAAAGTGCTTGCTGCCGCTATGAAAAGCTCATGCAGTTCCATTGTAGGTACTGAATCCACTGATCAGTTTCTCTTTTAAGATGAAGGACTTTGTTTTGTAAAGCGACTGCGGGACAAGTTTGAGTCGCTGAAAAATGAAGAAATTTTTAGTTGTGACGAGAATACGAATGGTATATCACTTATTTTTATATAAGTGATCAGAAATTTTATTTTTTAAGTTATTAACTTTTTAACATACATATCATACCATTTATATAACGATACGTGGTGTATCATCCCTTCTGACAATCACAATGAAAAATCTCTCAAAAAAAGGGACCGTGCTATTAAATATGATATTCAGAAGAGATGTTGGATGTTGCAACTTTAAGACCATTGACTAATAACCTAAAATTTCCTCTTTTCCGTCGGCCCCTTTTTTAACATACATATCCTACCATTTATATAACGATACGTGTTGTATCATTCCGTGTGATAATCACACTGAAAAATCTCTCAAAAAAAAGGACCGTGCTATTAAATATGATATTCAGAAGAGTTGTTGGATGTTGCAACTTTAAGACCATTGACTAATAACCTAAAATTTCCTCTTTTCCGTCGCGCCTGAGAAAATTGAAGGAGGATTTGCAAAGAGAGATGAATCCTAAAGTGCTTGCTGCCGCTATGAAAAGCTCATGCAGTTCCATTGTAGGTACTGAATCCACTGATCAGTTTCTCTTTTAAAATGAAGGACTTTGTTTTGTAAAGCGACTGCGGGACAAGTTTGAGTCGCTGAAAAATGAAGAAATTTTTAGTTGTGACGAGAATACGGATGGTATATCACTTATTTTTATATAAGTGATCAGAAATTTTATTTTTTAAGTTATTAACTTTTTAAGATACATATCCTACCATTTATATAACGATACGTGGTGTATCATCCCGTGTGACAATCACACTGAAAAATCTCTCAAAAAAAGGGACCGTGCTATTAAATATGATATTCAGAACAGATGTTGGATGTTGCAACTTTAAGACCATTGACTAATAACCTTAAATTTCCTCTTTTCCGTCGCGCCCCCCTCCTTTTTAACATACATATCCTACCATTTATATAACGATACGTGATGTATTATTCCGTGTGATAATCACACTAAAAAAATCTCTCAAAAAAAGGGACCGTGCTATTAAATATGATATTCAGAAGAGATGTTGGATGTTGCAACTTTAAGACCATTGACTAATAACCTAAAATTTCCTCTTTTCCGTCGCCCCCCCCCCCTCCCCAAATGACTCAAAATTAATCTAAAACTTAATACCAGCTCAGTTTTAGGCCACAAAACAAAATGAGCACCACCAACTGAGACTGAAACCGGGGATGTGAAGCCCAGTTCCCTTTTCCTACTCGCCTACGCGTTGCGCGCTAGGATTTTCTATAACCTAAAATTTCCTCTTTTCCGTCGCCCCCCCCCCCCCCAAATGACTCAAAATTAATCTAAAACTTAATACCAACTCAGTTTTAGGCCACAAAACAAAATGAGCACCACCAACTGAGACTGAAACCGGGGTTGTGAAGCCCAGTTCCCTTTCCCTACTCGCCTACGCGCTGCGCGCTAGGATTTTTCAGAAACCAACAGGCCCACGTGGGGGTGTTCCCCCACCTGTCAGAAAGCCATGGTCTCACATGCTGTGCCTTTTTCTAGCTTTTTGTAAAATCATAATCACCTGCAGAGAACCATGATCTCAAAGTAATCCCAACGGTTACATTTTATAATCCAACGGTCTATGTTCAAAATTTTTTTTTAGTTTTATATTTATGTATTTATTGAATTCAACGGCTTAGATCGAATATAATCAAATCTAACGGTAAAAAAAAGATCTAACGGTCCAAATTTAAATCAAACAGCTATAATAATTTAAAATTTTTATTTAACTTAAAATTCAACTAAGTCAAGATGATGGATATCATTATTAAGTTTATGTAATCTATGAGTTTTCGATTGTATTAAGTTTATGTGGTTTATTAATTGTCTTTTTTTTTTAAGTTTATGTGACTTATTAAATGTCGTTGGTATTAAGTTTATATGGTTTATCATGATTTTCATGTATTAATTTAGTGATTTTTCAAAATTTATCAGAATTTAAATATTTTTAGGTTAAAATATTCATAAAATTAATTTAGGATAATCTACATAATTTTTTTTTAATTGCCTTAATTCATTATTTGATAATATGGGGCTAAAATTTTAGGCCAAAAAGGTTGGAGTAGAAAAGCTGTTTCTGGCTAAAACCTAAATTTTCTGGGCTAAATATTTTTAGGTTTTAGGTCACCATTGGAGATGGTCTAATGGGTGACAACCATACTTGACTCGACTATAGGCGGAAGCATGGTCCACCATCAATAATATTGATGTTGTTTCAATTTAATCACCTAACATTAGTTGGTGGATATTACTGCAAGGATGAGGATCCTCTCCGAAGCCTTAAAATCTGAGTTTGCTGAGCATGCGATCTTGACTGTTGAAATTTAATCCAACGGTTACAAACAGAGGGACCCTCTAAAAGTTATAATAAAAAAAATTATACATTTTTTGCAATACAATCTCACAAATTTTTAAATCATATTTACAAAATAAATTATGTGTCATCAATAAAAAAACGTTAATCAATAGTTAAGTAATTACCCAATCATCAACAACCACATCATTTAGTTTACAAAATTTAGTTTAAAATTTTAGTTTCCCTAGCATTACCCATTGCAAAATCATATTGGTAACTGTTTGGGCCCAAAATAACAGTTTGGGCCGAGGGAGGAATCACTTTCGGCCCGGGAAAACGTACGGCGAGAGGGTCATGGGGCGTTCAGCTCATGGGCTTCTAGGCCTAGGTCGGTTAAATCAGAGTGCAAGTCGAGTCCTAATACAATAGGGACCCTCGACGAGATCAGTAAAACTAGAAGGCGAATCCGGCTCAGTTAAGGACTAGATTCGTAGTCCTAGCAGAGATAGGACTGATCGAGGTAATGTTAATCCGGAGAGGGAAACCTAGTTCGAATAGGATTGGAACTCGGGCTCGGTGTTCTGCTACTATAAATACAAGACATTCAGCAATGAAAAAGCCCCTGCAAATCAACACAAAAATTGCCCTGCGCAAACTCTCACAACTTGAGATCTTTTTCTTTTCCTTTTTCGCTGACACATCTTCCGTTGGCATCAACAGCACTGTGGAAGCAACCGGTGATATCTTAAGTCAGCATAGATAGCTCTGTCACCGTAGAGTCGGTCGGTCTCGCAGTATCTTCCGTTGGCATCAACAGCACTGCGGCGAGAACGGTCGATTGCCTATCCAAGTCTCGGTCGAGAAGGGTTTTCGAATCCTTGTTGGTCGAGGTCATCTCATTAGCCTTCTCGGCGAGGTGAGGTGTTACAGTTATTACATTCGGCACATTGTAAGCCGAATTCGGTTCGTGAACTTTGTAAGAAATAGCAGCCTTGTCTTCAGGCTCGAGAACCCAAGAGGCTGAGACGCGTTCCTTTCTCGGCCGCAATCGCAAGACGCAGAAGTCAGTAGCGCGACCCAACGCAGCATCATCAAATTTACTCCTCGGCCGAGCCTCGGCCGACGAGTTGGCACGCCCCGCAATCACCGAAGGACGTAGTTAGCTTAGAATATATTCGGCCTGCGCGCCACGTAGGCTTTGTAATTTCTAGGGTCAACATTTTGGCACGCCCAGTGGGACCCAGTGCTAAACTACGAAGTTTATGCCAATTGAAACACGATCGGTAAAAAAGAAAACAGCTATGGGAAAGTCGACAGCCGATTTACCGAGTCAGAGCATAGGACAGAGTGTGCCACAGGCGCAGAATCCCCTTAGCGTTGGTACACCTGAGTCCACGAGCGCGACTCGCCGAGAGAGAGAACTTAATCTCGGCGGTCAACTCCGTGGTTTAGAGATCCCTAACAGAAACACGTGCGTTCTCAATGAAGGGATAATAGAGGAATGTGACGAGGATGGTGGTGAGGGATCAGACCCACCAACGAGGTCGTTTCTCCGAAAGCGACTGGACGAGCAGTCTCGGTCAGTCGAGCAGACGTTCAATCGAGGCATTGACAAGCTGCATGACGCGATACTTAGTGCCAATGATCGGCAAACCAAGCTGCTCGAAATGCTGGTTAGTCAAGTTGGTGGCAGCAGGCCTTTCGATCTTCGCCAACCTTGTTTACCAGAAAACAACCCGGCACCGATTGTACCGGCCGGGCCTATTCCTGCCCTGCTCAAACCAATTAACTTGGAGAAAGGAGGAGGGTCGAATAGTAGGTCAGACGGGACCAACCAGAGGGTCGAAGCAACACCTGTTGATATGACCGAAGTTCAGCGGATGATTGACTCGGCCATGAAGAAAAGGCCGAAGTTTCCTAAGTTTATTCATCCGTACCCAGCTTACGTGGAATCGTTTGGGTACCCGAAGGGTTTCAAGATCCCAGATTTTAGTCTTTTTACCGGTGAATCGTCTTTATCTTCGTTGGAGCACGTGGCTCGTTTCACTGCGCAATGCGGAGATGTCAATAGTGACTTTCATAAGTTACGGTTATTCAACTTCTCATTGACCGGCTCGGCATTTGCTTGGTACATTAATCTACCCCCCAATTCCGTCCAGAACTGGGAAGAGTTGGTCGAGAAGTTCCATGAGCAGTTTTATCGACCAGGGATGGAGATGTCAGTTTCTTCATTAGCAAGGATGGCTCAGGCATCTGATGAATCACCAATGGACTATCTCACTAGGTTCAAATCGGCCCGGAATTGGTGCCGAGTGCCCTTACCCGAAGTCGAATTCGTCAGGCTTGCTTTGAACGGCCTCGACGTCGAATATAAAAAGAAATTCCTGGGGGCAAACTTTCGAGACATGTATGAATTAGCCCAGCATGTTGAACAGTACGACTACTTGCTCCATGAGGAGAAGGTTTCGAAAACGCCATCTCGGGGGACGTTGTACAAAAATCCTACTGTCAGCTATGCGTCAACCGAGGATGAATGCGTCAGTGTGGATGCGGCCGAGATAGTGATAGATAAGCCATACGTTTGTAAGGCATTAACTCAGGTTGATTCTAGAGAAGTCAAAAGTCGCTCGGCCGCTGAAGGAGTGTTGAAACCATCAAAGGTCTATACTTTTGATATTACCAAGGCTGATGCGATCTTCGACCAACTGTTATCCGCAAGAATTATCAAGCTTCGGCCCGGTCACAACATTCCTAAGGCCGAAGAGCTTAAAGGGAAGGTGTATTGCAAATACCACAATTCAAGCAAACATACGACAAACAATTGTGTCGTGTTTCGCGACAACGTTCAAAACTGGATTGATAATGGCAAACTGAAATTCCCCGAAAAAAAGATGAGTGTGGATACTGATCTATTCCCCACGGCAACAGTAAACATGGTCGACGCGTACCTACCCAAGGACAAAGGGAAAGGCAAGGCTAAAGTGGTTGAGACACAACGCCCGCGGAATCAGAATGTTCGGCCACGGTTCATGGCCGATTTTCGTTCAAATAAACCACCTACGGCTTTAACGGGACCCGCTATTGTCAAATCTATGATGGATTATAGTACTGATGAAGATAGTGGAACGGCGGTTTTGTGCAGGAAATGTAGAGCGAAGGTCGACAGTGAATCAGAGGAGAAGCCTTCTTCGGAGCCTGTGGCCGCAACTCGGCAAAAGGTAGCCAATGAAGGCCACCATCACGGGGTTTTTGAGAGGCTCGGTCCTAAAGTACGGATGGAAGATACACCCCCGGTCAGGCGGCGTCTTGATTTTGATGCTTCATTTTATGACGATGATTACTATAAGCGTAATTCTAGCAGTTCAGGATCATCACGGAGTCAAAAGACCTTCAAGCCTCCCGAGCCTAGAGATCAACGTTGGTATACATACCATTCTTCGAAGGGCGTTTACACTGCGTTGTCCAAATCTCAGAAACGCCGGCATCAACGGATAGATTGCATGGCTCGCCGACAAGCAGCCCAAGAAACTTCGGCCCCTAAGTGGCGACCGAAGGATACAGTTGCCACTAATGAAAAGCGACCACCTCCACCAATTATGACAGAGTTGGCTCAGGGGAAACGGTTGGTCGATCAAGACGTCGAGACCATGTTTGAAGAAGCTGATAAGCGAATCAAACTTCTCATTCGACCAGGGGAAATGAAGGCACGTGTTGAACATTTCAGGCAAAAGGCCGAAAGCAAATTATCCCCGCTAGCTATACAAGAGCCTTTGGTCAAAATTCGACGGAATTTGCACCCCCCGTTCCTTGGGGAGTCTTTGGAGTATATGCGAGAATTTCATAAGGAACATTCGGCCAACGATTTGTATGGTTTGCCGAAGGCATGTCAGGACACCATTGATCTTGTCTTGACTTGTCCGGATGCTGAGCGGATCATCCAGAAGACCTCAGATCCAGGATTGAAAGCAAGGTTCCAGCACATACGAGAAGCTCGTGTCTTTGGATTTGAAGTTGACCCGTATACCGATATCGATGTCGCTGACCTTCCTTTCTCGCTAGAGGACCTTCAGTATTTACAGTATCACTTTGAAGTATTTTCGGCGGTTTCTCTCTTCGGCCTTACGACCGATGAAATCGCCCGTATTGCCCGTCTGGATGCTTATCTCGACACTAGGGATGCTCGGCTACACTACCAGGAGCAGGTTCAGGTCTTGACCCCAAGCTCATTGTCAATCTCGACCTTACCTGAGGCGGTCACGCAGAGCCAACAAGTGGCCGAAGCAGCTCCGCCGAGTGACATTATTGAAGGGACGGAAGAATCTCGTTGTCCGACTCTGACGACAACTGAGTCCGTAGTCGCTAACCAACCAAACGAGGAGGGTCTCGACCAAATGGGCCCGTCAGTCCTGGATAATATGGAAATTAGTATGGTCCATGTATTACCTGCCGTTTTTCAATCAAGCACGGCTCAACCAAATTTCCTCGATGGAGATGTGGTTGTCGAGGAACCTGGCCATGTTGATTTTATATCGATTGCTGAAGGCGAGTCAACAGCAAAAGATGATAGTCTAAAGGCCGCTTTGGCCGAATTGTTCCCTCGTTTATCATCGGCCAAGCTTCACCATTTAAAGCCATTGTATGTAACGGCACACATCGAGGGATATCCGGTTTCTAAAGTTTTTGTCGATTGTGGAGCTACTGTCAATATCATGCCCCTGAACATCATGAAGGCCTTACGCCGTTCAAATGACGAGCTTATTCCGTCAGGGATCACAATGAGTAGTTTCATCGGCGATAAGTCCCACACCAAAGGTGTGCTTCCGTTAACTGTGAATATTGCCGGTCGCACCCATATGACCGCCTTTTTCGTGGTTGATTCCAAAACCGAGTATAATGCACTGCTCGGCCGAGATTGGATTCATCAAACCAGTTGTATTCCTTCTTCATTGTACCAAGTGCTTGTCTTTTGGGACGGCAAATCGGTCACTGTTCATCCGGCCGATAGCCAGCCCTTCGAAGCCAACATGATTCAAGAACGGTATTATGACGATCACGTCGGCTATATTACGTTGCAAGGCTTCAATGAAGAAGGACGGCCGACTCGGATTTCCGTTCAGAAAGCTATCGAGGTTGGTGCCGAGACTGTCCAGCAGGATTCGGCAAGACTCGGATTAGCTAACTTTCTCCCCGAAGCCGATGTTTGACACCGATCGGGAAGCACGCAGGGCCGCGGTTTCATTTACTATGGAACGACTGCTAGCCCATTGGTATACGATATCTAAACAACCAAATTCAGGCGTCAACCTCGTCGAGTTCCTTGCTGAGGGAGATAATGGGCCTGTATTATCTTTTGATAAAATTCGAGCCGCCCCGGCCGAACTCGAAGATCATCGGCCCCTTGTTAAGGACCCTTTGGAAGAAATTAATGTTGGGACGGCCGATGATCCACGACTTTTGTTTATTAGTGCGTTACTTCCTCAACAAATGAAGGACGAGTTGCGGGCCTTGCTTACGGAATTCAAAGATTGTTTTGCTTGGAGTTATCATGAAATGCCCGGCTTAGATCGTGCTTTAGTCGAGCATGAATTACGTATTAAGCCCGGATTCAAGCCTTTCCGTCAGCCACCTCGTCGATTATCGACCGAAGTACAACTCAGTGTTAAAGACGAACTAGTTCGGCTTTTGAAAGCCGGGTTCATTCGGACAGCTCGATATGTCGAATGGTTGGCGAATATTGTTCCTGTATTAAAGAAAAGTGGTGCACTGCGCATCTGTACCGATTTTCGCAATCTGAATCTGGCAACGCCCAAAGATGAGTATACAATGCCGATTTCAGATCTGTTAATCGATGCCGCGGCGAATCATGCGATCCTATCTTTTATGGATGGACATGCCGGATACAACCAAATATTTATTGCCGAAGCCGATGTGCACAAAACTGCTTTCCGGTGCCCGGGGGCACTCGGCACTTACGAATGGGTTGTCATGCCATTCGGCCTCAAGAATGCCGGCGCCACGTACCAACGGGCAATGAACACCATCTTCCATGATTTAATTGGCACCATCGTCGAAGTTTATATCGACGATGTTGTCGTCAAATCTAAACGCCGACAGACACATCTGGACGATCTCCGACAGGCTTTCCTCCGTATGCGTCAGCACAACCTCAAGATGAATCCTGCCAAGTGTGCCTTCGGTGTATCGGCCGGGAATTTTCTTGGTTTCCTCGTACATCATCGTGGGATTGAAGTCGATGAGAATAAGGCACGCGCAATCATCACCGCCCCACCCCCAACAACGAAGAAACAATTACAATCCTTACTCGGCCAGATCAATTTTTTACGCCGATTTATTGCTAATTCGGCAGGTAAAATGAAAGCATTTTCCACACTTTTGAAGCTCAAGGACTCCGATAAGTTCATGTAGAATGAGGAGCACCAGGCGGCGTTCACGCAGCTCAAGGTTTCCCTTACAAACTCACCTGTCCTGGTCCCTCCTCAGCGCGGTAAGCCTCTCAAGCTGTACATTTCGGCGGCCGACGAGTCCATCGGTTGCCTCCTCGCGCAAGACAACGATGCTGGCCGGGAACAGGCTATCTTCTACCTCAGCCGTAATCTGAGTCCTCCGGAGATCAATTATTCTGCCGTTGAGAAGCTCTGTCTCGCCGTGTTCTTCGCTGCATCCAAGCTTCGGCATTACATGCTCCCGTCGGTCACCCAAGTCATTGCCCAGACCGACGTTATCCGGTACATGCTTACCCGGCCAATTGTGAAGGGCCGAATTGGGAAATGGACGATAGCGTTGTCCGAGTTTAGTTTGCAATACGTGCCGCAAAAAGCTGTGAAAGGACAGGCGTTGGCCGATTTCCTTGCCCAGCACCCTTCGCCTTACGATTTCGGGGGTGCTGATGTCGAGATTGGCATGGTGGTAACCCGCGACAACTATTGGACGATGTATTTCGATGGTTCCAGTACTTCGTCCTCGGCCGGCGCAGGCATCGTCATTCAGTCTCCTCACAACGATCGTTGGTATTTTTCGCTCAAATTGGATTTCGACTGCACCAATAATCAGGCCGAATACGAGGCTCTGGTCATTGGTCTAGGCCTCCTTCTTGACCTACATGCCACTCGTGTCCTCGTCCTCGGGGATTCTGAACTAGTGATTAACCAAATTAATGGGTCTTTTCGCTGCATGAGTTGTACTCTGGCGCCTTACCACATGGTCGCCAGCTATTTGGCCGAGTCCTTTGACGGTATTACATTCGAGCATGTTTCTCGGGTTCATAATACTGACGCAGACGAGTTGGCTCAAATCGCCTCCGGTGCACAACTCCTGGGGGGCAAGCTAGGCCGGGAGATACCAATATTACAACAATTATACCCGGCCTTGGTTGATCAGCAAATCCTCCGTCGAGACAATGTGATACGTACCAGGGTCATGTCCTTGCCTTCGTTGTTAGATCGGCAGGACCAGGACTCTATAGAAATTTGCGCGGCCGAGGTAGTACCAGATGATTGGAGAAAGCCCATTATGCAGTATCTTGACAATCCTAACGGAAAACACAGTCGCAGGACACAGGCTCACGCCACGAACTATGTCACGTACCAGGGCGAGTTGTACCGAAAGGGCGAAGATGGTTTGTTATTGCTATGCCTCGGCCCTCAAGAAAGTGCTCCAGCGATCGCAGAGGTTCATGAAGGGGTATGCGGAGCTCACCAGTCTGGACGAAAAATGCGATGGCTACTCCGACGACACGGTTATTTTTGGCCGAGAATACTGAAAGATTGTATCGAGTTTGCACGAGGATGCGTGCAGTGCCAAATCCATGGGCCTATACAAAGGGTCCCGGCCGAATCGCTACATTCGGTCATTAAGCCATGGCCGTTTAGAGGATGGGCCATGGACGTAATTGGCAAAATCACGCCGACTTCTGGAGCTGCTAAGCATGCATGGATAATAGTCGCAACTGATTACTTTACTAAATGGGTCGAAGCAAAATCGTATGCCGAGCTAACATCTAAAGAAGTTTGCGATTTCGTGGAGGAACACATTGTGACCCGGTTCGGTGTGCCAGAAACGATCATAACCGACAATGGAACAATTTTCACAGCCGAAAGGTTTAAGGAATACACGGCCAATTTGAAAATTCGGCTGGAACAGTCCACACCGTATTATCCACAGGCGAATGGGCAGGCCGAGGCAAGTAATAAAGTGTTGATTGGCATCCTCGAAAAAATAATAAAAGAAAGGCCTGGCATGTGGCATTTGAAGTTGAACGAGGCATTATGGGCATACCGAACGTCGCCCCGGTCGGCGACTGCAACAACCCCGTACGCATTGACTTATGGACACGATGCGGTGCTACCAGTCGAGTTGAGCATAAATTCGTTGCGATTAATTGAACAAAGTAGTTTGTTTAGCGCCGAATATAGTCAGTCCATGAGACAGGAACTAGAAGATTTGGAAGAGGCGCGACTTGACGCTTATAACTTACTAGTGGCACAGAAACAGATTGCCGAGCGAGCCTATAATCAAAAGGTACGACAGAAAACCTTCGGCGAGGGTGAATTGGTGTGGCAAACGGTGTTGCCCGTAGGAATAAAAGATCCTAGGTTCGGCAAGTGGTCGCCGAATTGGGAAGGGCCGTTCATTGTGCATAAGGTATACGGCAAAGGGGCGTATCATCTTAAAGACCGGACTGGAGTAGTTCACAAATTACCAATTAATGGGAAGTTCTTGAAGAAATACTATCCGGTCACATGGGAAATGCGTGAATAAAAAAAATTGTTGTAGAAAAAGTCATTCCATTAAAATTGACAGGTATTACAAAAATGAGTAGGTCGAATACATTCAAGGAGACGAGGGAAGAAGAGTGCTGAGCAGAGCTTTCAACTCCAACCACCGCACGTCGGCCATGATGACTTCGGCTTGTCGATTCTTTTTGTCCAGCCTCAGGCGCTCGACCCGTTTTTTGGCCGCCGCATACTCAGTTAGGCGATCCTTCCCGCCTGACTCGAAGTCCCTCGCAAGCTCAGAAGCAATGACCGACCGGCGTTTTGCTAGTTCTGCCATCTGACGGTCGAGCTCAGCTAACGATTCTCCTTTTGCCCGTAGATCGTCAATCTTCGGACGGATGGTGTCTTGAACGGTCGTGGCGGCTTGTAGGTCCTGTTCGGCCTTCAGAGCAGTTTGGAAGATGCTAAATGTCTCCCGAACGCGCTCCAAGGCAGACGATGCCCGAACAATGGCATCTCCGCTTAGGCGACCGTCGGCTCCAAGGTCGTTCAGACACACGCCGAGCAGATCAAGACCGTTGCGCTCAAGTACTTGCGATGATGAGAGCGACAGGACTTCTCGCAACTGGGCTAGGGCGCTTTAATCGGCAGCCTCAGTCGGAGCGGCCGAAGGGCTGGACTCTGCAGTCGTGCTGGAGAGGAGAGCCTTGAATTCAACCTCCCATGAAGCCTGCGCGAATAGACAAGGTTAAGCTTAAAGGAAGTCATGACAAGAATAGCAAGAAGGTGTCGTTTTTAACCTGCCGAGAGGAGACCTCGGTCATGTCCCCAGGGTCGTTGCTCGAACCTAAAGAACTCAATGGCCGAGCCCAGTGTCTCAGATTGCTTCTCACTTCACGCGGCCGATGGAGGTTATCTACGTTTGATGGCCACTGAGGCGGCCAGGAAATATAGATAACGCCCTTCGGCGCATAGAATTGACGGTGAAAATAATGTACAGGCACCTGACATTTAGTTTTTCCTTGTTTAGAATTCTAAAGCAGAAAAGCAATCAGGAGGAAAATTAAAGGTACTTACAAAAGCCGAGGTAACCTCATGTGGAGGAATGTGGAAGCCTTGGTCTTGAGGATGGACCGACGATTCCGCCGTGGCCTCGGGTTCCTCGAGCAGCCGTTTGCCACGGTCGGCTGCCGATGGGCCGACTGGCGCAACTGCTTCAGTGGAGGCAGGGACGTCCTGGTCCAGAGAAGGAACGAGAGGTTCGGCCACCGGGGTCGGTTCCTCGACCGTGCGCTTGCCACGATTAGCCGAGGAGGGGCCGGTTTGAACCGCCATCTCGGATACTGGAGGAGGTTGTTGACGAGTATGAGGACGACGCGCCAGCGGGACCTCGTCGCTCCCCTCACTCTCTTCCAACACGAAGACCGTGGGCCTTGGATTCTTGGGAGAGGTTCCCTCGGTCGTAGGAGCCGCCTGTTGTGAGACAAGTGCCTTCTCGACAGAGGGAGGTACAACTGATTCGCCGGCCACAGAGGCAGGCCGCGCTGGGGCCGTCTCTATGGCCGAAGCCGGCTGTTTCTTGACCCTAGAATGGCCGGCGGCGGGAGAAGGGGAAGCACTGGGAGTCGTCGTGTGGCTGGAGATAACGTGGATCTCCCGTGCACCTTTCTTCGCCAGTTGTTTGACCCGCTTGGCAGGCGGGGAAGGCTCGATAGCCGGCCCGGCCTCTTGGCGAGGCCGTTTGATCAGCACGGCCCTACCAGCGGGTTTGTCCTTTTGGGCCACGACCGATTTTTTCCCGGCCGTAGCAGCGGCAACTGCCTCCGTCTTTCTCAAAGGCCGACTACCTAAAAGGATAAAGACAATTCAGTGAGGCAAATCAATATGCAAGGTTGATGGAAAGGAGGAAAATGGAACAGGTACCTTGAGTATGAGGGGCCGAGGCCTTCTTAGGTCGGTCGCCGAAGAGTCTGCTCACCACATCCTCGACCGGCGCACTAAAGAACTCTTGGGTGTAATTTTCCCACCACTCACCGAAGGTGTCGGTGCAATGAGTTTCTGGGGTGGCTGGTCGAAGCCGGAATTTTTGGCAGTGCTCTTGGAACTCCCTCACGGCGGTTCTACACTCCTTCTCAGAGGAACGAGGTTCGCGTCCACGGCTTAGGACCGTTCGGGAGGAGAGAAGGGGGATAGGGCAGCCCTGAAGGTAGCCGAGCTGTCGGGCAAGGAAGTTCGGATGATATACTTCCCAACCTGACCGTTTCCCATCACAGCCGAGAGGGAGGTCGCGAGCAAGCACAAACGACCCCCAGGTCTGACGAAGATCGGCGTCCTCTTCTGCGCTCCATGGGGAGGTAGGCAGCCTGGTGGAGGAAGGATAGTCTCGACGACGACATATTAGGAACTCGTCGTTGGAGAAGTCGTCGAGAGCAAAGAGGTACCGAAATACCTCTTCGGCTTGATGGGGAGGTGTCGGTCGAGAGGCCAGTTAAGGTCCAAGCGCCTCTGTTGGTGAGAATTCAGCTATGGCCGGCCGAAGGGAGGCGAAGTATACCTGCAACCAGAGCTGGAAGACCCAGAGAGGACCATTCTGGTGTGGGTCGACCTTGTGGAGGGTCGCCTCGGCCAGGCAGCGGAAAAGTTGGGCGAGAATATTGGAACTCAGTGCCAAGACGTGACCACTAGCCAGGGTTTCGGCTATCGGCATGTTCTCGACCAAACACTTGTTTGACTTGGTACAACAAACGTATTTGTTGTACCAGTAGAAGAGGAAGGCTTCATGCTCTCCCTCTCGCAGGTCCTCTTCTCCTCGGCCGGCGAAGTGAAGATAGAGGGTGTTGTAATTGCAGAAGTTCTTGTGGAGCTTCTGAATATCTTCCTTCGACGGGATATGACCGTCACGGTTCAAGGTCTCGAAGGCCCGACGGTCGAAGAGCGTTTTCAGGTCGATATTCGACGGATGCCCAGAGAGGGTCGCGTCGACAGGGATCCCGGTCGCCGAAGTCCCCAGAATGGCAGTGATATCCAGGACGGTGGGACCAATGGGACCCAGAGGAAGGACCATCGTGTTGGTGGCCGAGCACCAGAAGCACAGAGCGGCTTGGAGAAGCTCTTTGTCGGGGACGATTTCCATAGACGAAAGGAGAATGGCGTCGTAGATGCCAAGGGCCTTCCATTGCTCGCCGAAGAGTCGTTCCATTCGAACGACCCAGGCTGCCCAGGATGTGGTCGTCGAGGGCCAGGAGCCCTGGGGTTTAGCCGCATCCCATCGCGACCATTCAAACCCTTGAAGTAAGGGTGTTAGGCAGTGCTCCTGGAGAAGGCCGATGATAGTCGGCGGAATTGTAGCCTTGAAGAGAGGACCCAGGATTTGGTACTGGGTGCTCATGTCGTTTTCAAACCGGATGGTCTTGATCGAGCTCCGATCAACAATCTTCTGGTGTTGGTCACATTCCCTGGAAAGCTTGGAGATGAAGGATGCCATTGTGTGAAAGAGGCACGGAGTAAAAGGGTTGTCTGGGTTGGGGATTTAAAAACGAAGACTTGGAATAGGAGAAATGCACTAGAAATCAATGGCAGAGGATTTCAGGAAGTTTGAGAGCGTAAAAGTACAAATGAGGGAATTTCGGTATTTATAGAGTTATGGGGGGGAAGAGCAATCGTTCGAAATTCAAAACAAAGGGCAAAATCGACCGGAAGAATCGTTGATCATGATGAACATTTGGGAAATGCGGTTGAGAAGGCCGACGGTTTTAGGTTTTGGGGGCGCACGATCGCGTGTGACGGCGAAGTTAATGACGAAAGACGGTTCGACGCCTGCACGATGACAGGTGGGCTCACGGACTGATGTAATGGCTCGCGGATTGAGATAGTGGTCATAATGGCAAGACGGTTCGGGCAGGCGCACGCTTCAGACGTCATTATCGGGGATTGGCCATGTTGGAGGAGGCCACGTGGCGAGTGGTTTAGCAGGATCAAGATCGTGCGATCGTGTTCAATAAATGCGCCTTGGAACTCGGGTATTGGGATCCTGAGTGGTAGATTCGCTTCTTCAAGGCCGAAACTCGGCCGAAGGTTTTAGGCCGAGGACCTCAGAAGCGAGGGGGCAATGTTTGGGCCCAAAATAACAGTTTGGGCCGATGGAGGAATCACTTTCGGCCCGGGAAAACGTACGGCGAGAGGGTCATGGGGCGTTCAGCTCATGGGCTTCTAGGCCTAGGTCGGTTAAATCAAAGTGCAAGTCGAGTCCTAATACAATAGGGACCCTCGACGAGATCAGTAAAACTAGAAGGCGAATCCGGCTCAGTTAAGGACTAGATTCGTAGTCCTAGCAGAGATAGGACTGATCGAGGTAATGTTAATCCGGAGAGGGAAACCTAGTTCGAATAGGATTGGAACTCGGGCTCGGTGTTCTGCTACTATAAATACAAGACATTCAGCAATGAAAAAGCCCCTGCAAATCAACACAAAAATTGCCCTGCGCAAACTCTCACAACTTGAGATCTTTTTCTTTTCCTTTTTCGCTGACACATCTTCCGTTGGCATCAACAGCACTGTGGAAGCAACCGGTGATATCTTAAGTCGGCATAGATAGCTCTGTCACCGTAGAGTCGGTCGGTCTCGCAGTATCTTCCGTTGGCATCAACAGCACTGCGGCGAGAACAGTCGATTGCCTATCCAAGTCTCGGTCGAGAAGGGTTTTCGAATCCTTGTTGGTCGAGGTCATCTCATTAGCCTTCTCGGCGAGGTGAGGTGTTACAGTTATTACATTCGACACATTGTAAGCCGAATTCGGTTCGTGAACTTTGTAAGAAATAGCAGCCTTGTCTTCAGGCTCGAGAACCCAAGAGGCCGAGACGCGTTCCTTTCTCGGCCGCAATCACAAGACGCAGAAGTCAGTAGCGCGACCCAACGCAGCATCATCAAATTTACTCCTCGGCCGAGCCTCGGCCGACGAGTTGGCACGCCCCGCAATCACCGAAGGACGTAGTTAGCTTAGAATATATTCGGCCTGCGCGCCACGTAGGCTTTGTAATTTCTAGGGTCAACAGTAACGCTAGCAAGATTAAATTTGTAGATAAAATTTTATAAATGACTTGAAAGTTGATAATATAATTTAGTTTACATATTTTATCTACAAATTTAATCTTCATATAGCTTTATTTTCTTGCAAAACTGGTGGTGGTGGGGACATAGCCTCTGTTGGGCCTTACATCGGGAAATTCCACCTTTTCTTTAAACCAAGAGAGTCGGGAGCCAAGTGTGAGAAGAACCACGGGTCTTGAGTGAGCCCAAACTGTGTGCAGCAAGCTTCATAGCCAATCCGCTGAACCGCAGCCTTTGCATGAGCATTTGGCGTTGGTATGAAGAGGGACGACCTCTGGATCGAAGCAACCATCGGCAACAATTTTGTTGCTGTATAATATGATACCTGACTTTGCACATCAAATAGTATAATAGTAGATTATGTTATTGCATGCATGAAATATAAACAAAAAACTCATTAGTAGTTAGGTCAAAGGGTTTTATTCCACAGCAGTACGCATCACGTATAGGCACCCATAAAACTGCATGCAGTATATAGCAGAGGAGTTGCGGTTAGTTGCGAGAGATTTTTCAGTTTGCCTAGAATATGGGGCAAAATATTACATATCATTATATAATTGGAGGAGTACTTGAAACCAAAATTCCCTTAATTGCATAATATTTGGTATTCCGCTCCATATTCTGAACACATTGCACGTTAAAAAATTTATGGCCTCACGGACCCCACTTTCATAAGGGGCATGTTAGAGCAGTTCCACTGGAGAACTGATAGGCCATCACCCAGCCAAAAAACCAGCCCAGCACCCAGGCTATCCACTACAGCCAAGCATTTTGACCGACACCCAGCCCAAGCCAGGCAAGAGACCGGCCTAAAATCGATAGACCCGCATGTCGGGCCACCTGACGTCAGCCGAGCCATCAACCTCCCACACGATCAACACGTCGCAGAGCTCCTCGGGGCTGAGGTTGATTCTGGGGCCTTCACCAAAAGGCGTTTGACCTCGGAATCCAACACGGGTCCACGGGTACCAGCCCGAATTGTCATACGGGTCAGTGCCGGGCGGGTGACAGGTTGGATTCGCGGCGGCTACTGCCGAGGGAACCACCGGTTAAGGAAAATATCAAATTGGGTTAGTGGGGTTGGATTGATAGGGAATTTGATAGGCAAAATTGTTGGAATATTGTGGAGGAATAAAGATTGGGGATTGTGAACCAGAAGGAAAGTTGGAATCCAGTGAGATTATCATTGCACAGGGTGGTGGGTTTTTGCAGAGCTCCACCCAACACAGAGAGAGAGAGAGAGATGCAGAGGGAGGTTGAAGCGAGTTGGCGTCGAGAGTAGCGTTTGGCGTTTGGGGATGTAGAGGGAGAGTATAAAGAGTTCTAGTGGAACCGTGGAGGTTCCTGACTTTTCCTTTTTTTTTTAATAAAATTATTATTTTTATTATGGGACACTTTGGATGCGGTCCCTAGCTATCAATATTCTTTGATTGAAACCTTGTTAGTTTTTAATTTTTGATTGAGGTCCCTGACATTAATGTAATAATGTAAGTTACTATATTTTTTAAATTAAAAATTAAAAATTGAAATTTGTAATTGTTTATATTAATGAGATTTTAAATAAAACCCATAATTTATGGGATTAAAAATAATAAAATATAAATTATACTCTCTATTATATTGTGTGTGTGTGTGTACATATATGTATGGGTACATTAACCAAAATTAACAAAAAAAGTTATTGTACCAAAACATGGATACATTCTCAAATCAACGAAAAAGAATGTACCCATATAAGTTTAAACATGGATTAAAAAATTTGAATGGATTTTATATTAAAAAAAGGGTACATTTTACATATAACAAATTGATATATTTGAGAATGGGTACATTTAAGATTAAAAAAATTGAAAAATTATATGAATGGGTACATTTAAGATTAAAAACTTGAGAATCTTTTTATATATAAAAAAAAAAACTAATGGGTACAAACTTAATTTAATTTAATTTTTTATTATTTTGGAAATGTTTGAATTGAAAATTAATTAGAAGTTTAATAGAGGTGTGAGTATTAAACCCTAAATTAATTACTAATTTTTATATTAAAAAATTATATAATAAACATGTAAATTCATTATCACATTAATGTTAGGGACTTGAATCAAAATTTGAGAACTAATAAGGTCTTAGTCAATGAACAGTAAAAACTAGGGACCAGATACTAATTTTTCCTTTTATTATTTTATAATAAAAAATAATAATATTTTAATAAAATTGACTAGGCTAATTTTTTTGTTAGAGGTGTAGATGCTTTGGCCTATTACTGTTCACTTGAGTGGATAAATGTGCTGGGTGCTGGCGCAAAGTCTTTAGGGGTGAACTTGCTCTTAGGTCCGCTTTTGTCCAGAAAATAAGTGAATAGTTACGGGTTCATGTTCCTATCCCTATATATAAGGATGAATGACAACCAGCTTTTCATTTGAAATTTCTTGTTCTAACTTTTTTATAAACCACAAAGCTAACAGTTTTGATCTTCATATAACATTTTAGAATAAAAGATAGTCGTAAAAGTAGAATAAGGTCTAGCTTAAACGGTTGGTAACATCCCCCATATAATATACAGTCGGTTTGATTTGGTAATTTGGTTTTATTAATTAAGTGTTTGATTAAGAGAAGATGGTCATGAGATATTGAAAGTGATTACCATAATTGCATTTCCTAGGGTTTGTGAAGACTGTGAGGCCACGGCCGGAAGAGAGGGTGTGGATTATACATGTTCACCTGTAATATTCATGTAGATGTCTTGAAGTGTGATCCGAATAACTTTGGATAAGAGTTTATATATATATATATATATATAGTTGCAGCTTTTATTGTTGAGATCTGGCATTGGGATTGCGTTAGGGAGACTATTGTAGTAGTGCTCCATGAACTTGCACCCTAGTTTAGGAATGCACGAGTCCTGGTTAAAACTTAGCTACAAGCCTGCAACGGGTTTCGTATCCCTCTTCTTTTGGTTTTCCTCATCATATTAGAGAGGTGAAGAAAGAAGAGGGTATGAAACCCCGTTACACGCAAGTTCTTCCCGATCCCTTGAGTATGCTTCCTCTCCATAACTATAACATGATGATTCACAACAGTTACAAACTACTTGTGCTTGAAAAATAAGAAGATTATTGGAGAATCATTGCTTCAATTGTTAGAAGGTAGTGTAACTCATAATATGTGAAAAGGTTGTATGTACAGATCACGTGACGCTAAGCCTTCATAAACTAGCTAGAATAAAACACTTCTTCGTGTGTCCGGGAATCGCCAAACAAAAATTTGCTATACTTTCATGAAACTTCCATATCTCTTCTTAATCTTCAGTTAGTTTTGTTTATGCCGGCCAAGCGATAATGTTGTCGGAGTCTTCACAAAACAATAGCATATCCTTGTGATCCATCAAACTTCCAGTTATCATACCTTTCCATGATACTTGGCTCACAGTAGGCCTTGGTGCCGAGTGTTACAGTAATAATCATGATTCTTGTTCTTGGTGAAATGGATCATCAACACCGTGTACAGCACTCAACCTGGTAGTGGGAGAGTGGTTCCAACGTGTCATCTGTTCCAGCTCATGAGATCTCAGACTTGCTTCTTCCTTGAACTTCTTGAAGTACATCGATGACCAGAAATCTTTTGCCAAGTTCTTCACGAAGAGGGTAAAAAAAGAGAAAGAAAAGCTTAGAAATCATTCTGCTGTAATATTGAACTTATTAGAAGTCAGTTAAAGAAAAAGTTGTCTGAAAAATTCATCCTACCGTTTTCATCAATTGTATCAGCTCATTTAAAGCATCATTAAAAAGATTTGGTTGTGCCAGATTGGAAGTAGTCAAAATCGCTTGTCTGCTTCGGTGAGAAATGTTAACTTCCATTGCTGCACCTGTATGGTAGAAATTGAAATACATACACACGCTTATGAGAGTTGAGTTAACTCCAAGTTATTGTGAGACTAGGTTGAAAAAGGTAAATTCATATCGTTACGCAACTCAGTTAAAAGGTAGATTTTCACTGACACGATCACAAACCTGCAATTATGTACTTGTCAATGATATGCCGTGCCATGTAAATCCTTCTTACAGGATCATCCGCTGGTATTTTACCAAGTTCATGCACTTCCTCATAAAAATGGACACTCTCCCCTGCCAAACAACTGTGAATAAACGAACAAATAGATTAAAATAAATACTCCACACAATTATTTATTTATTCCTTATCTCAATTGTCTCTAAAATAGATCCCACTGAAAGCTTGTGATAAAAAGCGTATAATCTTTGGAGGTTCCATTTGGCTGGATAAAATTACATTCAGCCTTTGGGCAATTCGTTAATTCTTTTCAGTTAGCTTTAGGAGAAAGTCGTGTTCTGTACTCAAGAGGTTATTCTGGCATAATAATTATCATTGCAAATGTATTTCAAAATATGTAACTTTGGGAAGAACGGAATACCTGTCTGCAAATTTCATGAAGGACTGACGGAATCTTTTGTTCATAAGAAGTTTATCAAGTGGCACATCAGGATCTATCACAGGTGCTGGTTCCCTTGGCAATAGCATTCCGCTGTTAGGAATCCCCAGAGCCTGACCCATTGTCTCAAATGATAAGGGCTCCCTTTTCCTCAAGCTGATTTTTGATAGAAGAGGTTGTGAACTTGATATCGAAAAGAAAGCTAAGACAAGAATGCTTGCCTATAATATATACCTTAGAAATGTTAGCACACGCATGACACATGAGTAAGACTTTTACACAGTACATAACATGCAAAGGTACTAACAGATGATAAATCATACCGTAACTAAGAGCACAAATCTTGAGGCAACTTGAAGCCATGAGATATCTTCATGAATTTCATTCAAAAAGTAAGCAACAACCCATACTCCTGGAAGCAATAAGGAGAACCAGTTAAAAGCAGGGTAAACAAGTTGTACTGATTCAATTAACCATATATTACTGATATATTACAGCCTTAATCAGCTTACAAGATAGTTGAGAAACAGTGATGTAGTTTTCTGTAACATTATAGTTTCTTCCACAATATCTAAAAGCAGATGTGAACTAGCCTTTGTAGCATCCAAGGAAACAAATGAAAATGCTTGTACGGCCTTTATTTATTTATTTATTTTTTTTGTCAAACCAGTAAGGCCTATATAACAAGTCCGCATTTGGGACCACTTGTCATTCAAACTAAAGAAATCTAATCTGAATTGGATTAAGATGAACAACTCCTTCATCGGAAAAATTAAAAAGTATTATTTTTGACATTCATCGAACTAACCAAAAACAGATCACAGTGGTGTACCAATAGAAAAGGCTGAGACAAGTATTCCCCGCCAGAGGTCTCTAAGTTCGTCAAACCTGAACTCTATATGCCAAATAGCCCCCGTGAATCCTACCAAAATGGCAACATACAATGTGTGGAGGGACATGACTGGGATGGTCCACTGAATTCCCATGTGGCATCGATTATTTAGAGGCCTTTTGATCTGGATAACTACAAATCATACAAGACACATTGTGTAAGACACAGGCATTTGAAGTGGATATCCAAAGTATTTATCAATTCAGAGAGCCTTACAAGCAGCTCCAGTAATCCATGGCATGAGAATTAGTGGAAGAAATATATAAGATCTGATTGGTGGTAGACACCTCCTGAAAGATTAATTGCACATAAGTGGAGCACAAACCCAGTACAAATGCAACCTAAATCTCTTTCTTAATCGGTTTTGGTTCCACAGCTTAATTTTCTGATTAAATACTTGACGAGTTGTAGCCCAATTGTAATACTGAGCTTTATACTGCAACAATAATTTCTCAAGCACGGAAAATGTATGCTTACTTTACAAAAATGTAATACAGTTGGAAGGCCTGTGATATGCGGCAGCTCAGTAGTAAACCAAAGCCAAGCGGAGCTTCAATCCAGACTGAAAGCAAAAAGATTCTTCAAAGAGAGCACAAAACTACAAATTTCACAAACGATAAACTGTACAATTAACTTCAAAGTCATGATAAAATGAGTAAACAACCTGCCCAAAAATAGCAAGAATGCCACCAATATGTCTTCTTGAATTTCAGAAAATTGAGAGACATCTGCAAGAAACATGCTCTATTTATAAATGGTAACAAAAGAGCCCCACAACACAACTTATAAAAGCTGAAGTTATTAAGAACAGTATTGATGGGTTACTGAACATAGAAATCGATAATTACCACAAGCGACAACAGAAGGTTTAAGCTGGCATAAATTTGAATCACTGGAATCCAAAAGCCACTGCGTTTCGGAAGAGGAATTTTGAGAACGGCAAAGGGCAAGATTGCCCGTGAAAGAAGCCTGAAAGAAAGAAACCAACAATACAAAAGGGCTGGAGTTAGTATATGAGCGAGTTTGTTCAGTGTAAGAGTATAATAATCATAGAATAACTCAGACATATGAGCAAACAAATCAGCAGATACAATCCGGAAATTCTATAATTTCTTTCCATTCATTCACTATGAACAATGAGGTCAACAACTTTGCTTATCAAACTTTGAACATCAAATTGTACTTCTTGCCAAACTAACTAACTCATAGAAAGCTAAAGGTTACAAATTTGTTACCCTATTGCTAATTTTCACATGAAAATTTCAAATCTTTTGCTTTAACACAAAATTCTCTCGACATAAAATCAAACAGTAACCCAGCAAGCAGTATCTTAAAACAAAACCCACCAAAGCAAACTAATATGCAAATATACAAGACAACCCATTAAACAGTGATGAATTTAATCAGATAGAGACCCACTAGAACCAGAAAAACTTACAGAATGAAGCAGACGGCGGATATGGCGACGGCCAAGTAGTCGCTGGCACAGCCACCTTCCACTGCGCAGCTTGCCATTTTCTTTGCATTTACCCAACAGGGTAATTCGAGTTTTACCCAGTACGTTTTTAGGATCCGAAATCAGAAGAATTTAGGACGCCCCGCCCACCAAGTCACCAGCTTCAAGGCTCGTCCTTTTTCTGGCGGGGTGCAATCGGAAAATGGCGGCTTGGTGTTCGCACATGATGTTTGACCAGAAGGGAACAGTGGAAATATTGCGTTCGTTTGTTGACAAAATCGAAGACTCGAAGATTGCAAAGTGTACACGTGACTGGTTAAAATGCCCATCATTGCTGCCGTGAAAAAACACAGAAGGTTTAGTGGATAGAGAAATTATTTATTATGATAGAAAGACGAGTAGTATATCACGTATTTCGTAATGAAAATTTTTATTTTTTAAATCATTAAATTTTGAACACATGTATTTTATCATTTATATAACGATACGTGGTGTTTATAGGTCACATTGAAAAATCTCTCATGTTGATGAAGGGTGGATCCCATCGCTTGTTCTGCTACGAGAAATTTTTTATTGTGACGGGAACACTAGTGATACACCACATGTTTTTATGTAAGTGGTGAGAAATTTTATTTTTTAAGTTATTAACTTTTTAACATATAAATCTTACAATTTGTATAATGATATGTGATGTATTACCTGGTGTGCCGGTCACATTAAAAAATCTAGCGTCCGGCTACATTCTCAAAGAGATCAGATCTACGTGTATGAAGGGTGAATTACGTCATTGGTCTGATCACATTTACGAGGTACCAAATTTTTCTAATTGAGATTACTACTTATATTAATAAGTATATTCACACGTTCGTGCCTATAATATTTGTTGTTAATAAATTAATAAAAGTAAATTTGTTTTAATGATTCTAGCAGTCAGCTATCACAAGGTAATCGTCTATTCAAATACCGACCACTTCTGTTAATGATTCTATCAATACATTACTTTACGTCATTGTCAACAATATATCAAAATATTTGTCAATGAAAGTTTACGTGAAATAAATTATTGATGTTACATCATAATACACCAATGTGATAATGGAGAAATTCTTAGTTGTGACGAAAATACAGATGGTATACCATGTGTTTTTATGTAAGTAGTGAAAATTTTTAATTTTTAAGTTATTAACTTTTTAACATACATATTCCACCATTTATATGAGGATATGTGGTATATCATCTTGTATGACGGCCACACTGAAAAATCTCTGATGAGCGCGTAATGTGTTCCATCCGTTAATTAAATATTTTTCCGTGATTTGGCCGAGAGCAGTTGAAAGTTGAAATATGGTGTAGAAATGACTATTACAGATGAATCAACCAGTTCCATTCCAAAGTTGCATTAGCATTCAATCGGGTTGAGCATATAAAATTAAATAAAAGCATTCATTTAATGAAAAAAAATTAACAAAATACTCAATATACATCACTCTCCTTGAAATGGAAAAATAAAGGAGTAACATCAAAATTGAAAAGAAAAATAAAATGAATTAAAGAATAACAAGAACGATATTGTTTTTCTCTACTCTGATCAATGCTGCATTGTAGAGCATCATGTGTTTCTTGTCTTGCAAGGTTCTTTCGAAAGCCAATGGGCAAAAACCTAACAACCGCAGCAAATAAGCCACTTGCTCTGCATCCACAAAGTGTAGATAGATAATTAGTTGAGATATTCAATTAGGTTAATCAGAATTTAGAGGTATGAACACACTTAATTTGTGAAATGATTAGGCATGGATATCATTACCTTTTTGGGGAGCTCATTATATTTGCCACTTTTTTTACGGGAAGCATATTTTTCTGGGGCCGCTGCTGCAAGAATCAATGGAGTTCCACCAGACTTTCTGTCATCTCTGGCCTTGTTGAATATGACTGTAAATCCTTCAGCTGATGCCGGATCGTTCACATCCCACTCCCCAAATTTTGGTAGAGCTCCCCCTACCCCTACTGCCGCCCTTCCCTTCTCATACTGCAATTTATATAGCAAACATACAATGTTATTCATGGAAACAATTTTCTGTGTAATACTCACACATATGATATTAATTTCTGTGACTTTTAGACTTCGGCGTCCATTTTTTCTGTAAAAGATGTATCGTTACTTACTTGTTATCGATATAAAATCCGTCATTTTCTTAAACCTAAAGGGCGTGCATCATGCACAGATAATGAAAAAGCCCTTACAACCCTAAAATCAGGAAAAAACATGAAGGAAAAAAAACTTACCGCTGCCATTGATAGATAAATCTGGAGAGATTAGAATCAATTCACAGAGATGTTTCAAAGAATCTGAGAGATTATGAGTTACTGTTTGATTGAAAAGAATGATTGAGATTATTCATATATAAAGAGATATTAGAGAGTGAAAAAACGGAAAAGAATAAGGTCGAATGATTCGGTAATTCCCATATCGATCGAGTAGAAACAAACGTTGCCGTTTGAAAAAAAAAAGCGCGTTTTTGGTCAAAGGCCGCTTCTTCTTCTGCTTGATTATCCAAAACGCTGGCGTCTTGTTTCCTCCTACTTAATTTGATGATTTTTAAGCAAACGCTTACGTCTTCCAAACTTCGATTAAAGCTGTTGCAACTTGCAACACTACTCGCGGTTTCAATTCTTGTTTTTATTGGTCGACGGTGTCAAAATTTAGATAACCAGATTTTTGTTTCTTAATTCGTGTTTGGTTTTGTTCGTTTTTATTTGAACTTGTTAGGATTAACAGCGGTTTAACTAGCTACATGGTTAGAAGAATGTACATATCACAACCATAGCGTATCGTGTTAATTATATAATGTCATGAAAAGATTGATTGAATATCTATGATGTATTTGTATCATTTAAGTTGCTCACCATAATATTTTAATTTTAATAATTTTACAACAAGAAGTTTTTAAATTGGGAAAGGGATCCTCTCCGGATCTCTATTTTTAGCCGTTAGATCAAATTTCAAGGCCCCGGATTCATTAATTAAGTGGATTTGATGGAAGGAATCTGGACATGATTCCTTTCCTTTAAATGGCATAAAAGAGACGACAAAGGTTTCTTAAAAGTACAAAAATAGGTAAAAAATAGTAGGACTAAGTAATAAAAAAATTAATAAAGTCGTTCTATTACCATATTAACATTACTTGATTACCAAAGCATGAGTATGAACTACTTATGATCGGAACCGGGTTAATATTGTAAATTATTGTGTAAATATTGTTTTTACAAATTAAAACTAAAGTCGTTTAATCAATTAATAAAATAATTAATAGATAAACGGTTCGAAATACAAAAAAAAATTATTTATAAGATCAAAGAATAATAGATAATTATATGGACTTAAATTATTTTAAATATATGTAAATATTGAGAAGGAACTTATTAAGCCCTAAATTTAAATGTCCTTTCATCATATAAGAAATTAATCACGGCCCCCAGTAGGCCAGTGGCAACACTTGAGGCAGGCGGGTGGAACTTTGCTAACGTCGCAGTCGCAGCAGGCCTCGCCTTTTTCACACCCCCTCGGCGTGCAAGCTGCAGATCCACGTACGATTCCAACCACAAAATTAATTAATCCATGCATCCAATCAAAATATAGAAAATAAAATGTAATTACAAACACTTGAAAACGAAAGGAAAGTGCGAGAGAAATCATAAGAACACTTACGATAGACAACAATATCACCAGCTAAAGGAACATGTTTGGCGCTGACGATCAGTGGCATGCGACTGCTGGTGGCTTCTGCTAATTTGATTTGGCCCATTTGATGATCAGCCATGCAGAGGAAACAAAACAACACGAAGCTGATTACTGCCACCGTCTTCGTGTTCATTTTGATGATTGTTCTCTTAAGTTTTTTCTAATATTATATTAGTATCAGAGAATTAGTGCACGCTTAATTATAATTTCGTTTGCATTTCTCTCTCTATTTATAGCTATAATTCTTCTTATGCGTGTGACCTTGGTTAGTAAGAAGAAAAAAGGAGACCTATAAAAAAAAAAAAAAAAAAAAGAAGAAGAAAAAAGAATCTCTGCAGATATTCTGCATTAATGAAAAATGTGCAAGGAGAGAAAAGAACCAAAATGTTTAATTACTTGCCTTGTATTTGAGTATGAAAAGGATTACTTGCCTTGTTTGATTAATTGCTTACCTTGAACAAATGATGTATTTTTGCTTATCGTCATGTTTATTACTATTGAATAAGTTTAAATTTTAGAATTTGTGTCTACGCACTATACAAATCTCAAAATTAACTTATCGAATAGTAATAAATAAAGTGATGAACAATACCATAACTTGAAGATAGTTTCACAAGAGATCTCATATTCGAAATTTGGTCAACTAGAGATCGAAACGAAAGTTTCCTAATAAAAGCTAATCTTGGGGACTTGCTTTTTTTTTTTTTTTTCAGATACCAAAATTGACTCATAACTACTGGTGTGGAAGTTGCTGAAGTTTGGAGCATAACTGGTTTTGAGGTTTGGTTTAGGAAATTAGTTTTTGGAATTGGTTTTCGGATAGGAAAATGCTAGGGATCACAATCTGGTTCACGAAACTTTGGATGAAATTGAGAAAAAAATTGGGATGTGCTATCCCCTTTTTACTTCATACACACCCTTTTAATTTGCGGCCCGGCCCTCGGATCGATTGAATTAAAGAAGATTATATAACATAAATTAACAAAGAGCATGTGAAAAGTAAAATAGGTTGTGCGAATAGCACATCCCAAAAATTATCTCAAATCCAATAGCACTCACGCATAAAATTGGAGCGAAACACCGACGAAGTGAATCAAAATTTGCACCAGATTAGTTCTCTATTAGTTGAATACACTGTTAGACGGTAGTAAACCCAAATATCGCGTGGTTAATGGAAGTAATACGTTTTACTAATAGTGCCTCAGTAGTTATACACTCCTCAAGTTACAAGACAAATCATGTACATTTTCTGGTAAGTGTGACAGTGGCAGTCTTCTCATATCTTCCGTGATGAATCTGATCGGAGACGATGGTTGCATAACCATACACAAGACCCACAAAAGTTGCCCTGAAACACGTTTTACCACAAAATCATAACTAAGCTTGGAAGCATTTTCATGAGAATTCATCGGCATAAATATACGCGAAACATGAAATCACAAAAAAGAAAGACTGTCTGACAATGGCATGAATGAAGTATTTGTGAAGTGTTAGAGACAAGAGGATAAGTACCAGACAGCGAAGGAATACTTTCGGCCACTGCCCAGGCGTAGAACACCAAAAATGATGGCGACTATCAAGGCGCTCCTCCAATTGGATCCAAAAAGTGGTAGCAAGGCACCCCGAAAAAGAAGTTCCTGTCCATCCAATGCACGATGAATTGACGCAAAATTAGCTGAGCAGAGAAGAATTGAACAATACTACAATCTGGTTATAAGTATTAGCTAACCTCGCTGACACCGGGCAAAAATGCAACGATTATGTAATCCAAAGGTTGAAGTGATGTAAGGGCCTAAGTTACAGGAAACGGATTGTGTCAGAGATGCGGAATAAACTATGGACAACAATATCAATAAAAATGGATGTCTTCATGCAGCAATATGGGACTGAATTACTATATTGACAGAGACAACTATTGACTACAAATTGTTTGTGGTAAACTCTTCCGAGTCCTTGCAGATATACAGATAGAACAGAAAGTAGATACCTCGCTGGACTCTGCGAAATCCGGCCATGTCTTCAATAATAGATATCGGCTGAGTGATATCAGAATGACCAGTCCCGAAATCAACTCAAGATGCCACACCTCAAAATCAACTGGATGCGATGGGAGAAACGAGTTATGCTCTTGAAACTAATGAAGCAACTAAATCCAGAAAAAGACATAAAAATACGAAACATAAAAGAAAACAAAGAAGAAGGCAATAAAAAGTATTGTACTGTAAGATTTGGGACTGAAACAACCCACTCTTGACAAATCTTGCTTCGGTAACAGCTTATAGACTGTCATTGCCAAAGATGAAAGAGAATAAGAATAAAATTTTCACTACGAATTCTTGCATCGAGATAGTATGTGAATGTTCATACATGATACTTCCGATGAGCAGTCAAGGACTGGCAATCCTTCAACTGATGCAACATGAGATGCCTGCAAGTTGCAGATAAGAAATAGAATTTAAAATGCAGATTACTTACCAAGTTAAGCAAAGCTCCGACCATATTTTTTGTTCCTTTTACAAAACCTGAAAGTAACATTATACTCTAGGAGTAGAATTTCTTAACTTTTAACTAAACTCGGGCCTTGGTGAAAAGGTTTTAACTTCTAATTTATAATTCAGGTTCTGATGGAAGATGTGTATGGTCATGACCAGTCGACATTCGTGGGTAAACATATTGATTTTCTCATACAATATGAACTTTAGCACATAAAATAATCAGAAACGGTACAATTGTGTCACGGCATGAAGTTTAAGAAATTTCAGTGCAGCATGTATGTTCGACAAGGTCCAAAATCTATATCCTGGTCTACAACGGACAAGCGTATGATTCTGTTCTCTGCTTTTAAACATTCCATCAATGTATGTATGTATGTATGTATGTATATATATATAAAAGCTACTGCGTGAATCGAAAAATTCATAGAAGGCATCGATTCAGGAACACACTAAGGAAATCTTACCTGTCGAATAATTATACCCAAAGCCGCTATCAACCCGGATGTAGCAGTGCAAGCCCGAAGCACAGCACCTCTAGAAGGAAATACAAGGAATTCTTCTGCAGCTAAATTATCAGAAGATTCCACCTTCTTGTCATTTTTAACACTATCATCTTCAGAAGCAATGCTCTTATCCGCTACCCTCTTTCGTGCCTGTCCATCCCTTCTCAATTTCTTCACCGAATTCCGACTTGCAAAAGCTCTCGGGCTAATTGCAACTCTCTGCCAAGACAGAAACACACACTTGATTTCACATTAAAATATCAAACCCTTTTTTTTCTTTTGCAAAGATTATAGACCAAATATAGTAAATATATATATGAAATTCTCACACTACATAAATCGGGAGGCAAAACTTTGTGCACATCAAACTTCCCACCTGACCAAAAAGGTTCAAACTTTATACTACCAAAGCAAGAAGCATAGTCATAAACTCCAACACAGAAAGCCAAGCTTTTGGTATACCAAAAACACGGCCACGTGGCGTTACAATTCTACTGAAATTATAGGACATGTGACTTGTGTTCTCGGTGTCCATAAAAATTTCTCTCAAGAAAGAAATAACTTAAGGACTCATTTGTTTAAAATGACTGGAAGTGCTTTTAGAGAAAATATTTTTTTTGTTCCAAAAGCACTTAAAAGTGTTTCCTGGAAGAAGCAACTTAAGTGCTTTTCCAGAATTTACTTGCATTTTTACTAATGATTGGTTCCAAAAATATTTTCACTAAAAGGTCTTTCAATCATTTTAAAAGTATATCTAAACGAATTCTAAAGCAGTGTAAGAGGACTAACAAATGAAGATGGAGCTTCCCAACTCAATGGGTTCACAGAGAGCGAACCCATTGGCCAATTTCAGGCCAGAGTCCAATCCAAAACTGGGTTCCTGTTAAAAAAATGGAAAGAGTAGATTAAACGAACGTTACGAACCTCTGCAGTAAAATGATGGAGTAAAATTCTGATGAAGTCCCGGCGCTTTACAGCAAGAGAAGCAATGGAGTGACCGGAGCTTGAAGTCCCAAGATTGAACAACCAACGACTACCAGAACATGCAAAGCTTTGCGTTTTACATTTTTCTTTGTTAATTTTTTATTTATTTTTCGTTTTAGAAAATTCTGTTGCCACGTGGATCATTGAAGACAACAAAAATGGGCCATCCCAAAGTTGACCAAAGTTGGAAAGCCGGCACCGCACCACCAGGGACGAGACGCTGGAAATGTTACCGTAAAAACCAATAATATATCTTCTCTCTAACCACAGTTAAAAGTACGATTCCAAACCGGCAAAGCTCCTATTTTGCGAGGGTTGGGATACACGTTTATAGTACATAGTCTTATTCATTCTTCACCAGAAAGTTATTTCCACGACTCGAACCCTTAACCACAATTAAATTTTAATTTTTTTAAACAAAAACAAAAGACGAGCCTTGACGTAATACAAAGATTACTCCTTTTTGTCCAAAAAATCACGGGTTCGAAACATGAAAACAACCTCTGTGAACCCTAACAAATCGAGAAACCTCGTTGACTTGAGATCGTCATTTATCGAACAGTTAAAACACCTCCCGAAAGACTAAAAAATGTGTGAAAATTAATTTTTCTGTCTAATGAGAAATGCCGAAAGTTGAGAACTGTGTCAGATTTGAGGTTCATCTGTGATATACCAAAACTACGATGAAATAAAACGAATACGTGAGGTGGAAAAATTTCCATCGGATTTTTGATTTTCTGCAACCTAAAAATGTGATTGCAGAGAATTTGAATTTGGGGATGGGACATATATACAAATATGAAAGAAAAAGAATGAGGTAAAAGAAATGACAAAATGTGTATGATACAATTTGCTTGCACACCCTAATGAGGAACAATCAGACCTGGTTACAAAATGGTTCCTAGCAGCCACAGATGCAAGAGGAGCCAGTAGGCGATCAGTCCGAGCCTTGCCTTCGGGCGACTCATCAAAACCCGACCGCCAGATACCCTGCGTATAGAGATCAGAAAAGCTAATTAGAATCAAGTAAAATAAGACCCCATTGGAAAGTGGCAGACTGCATTGATCAAAACGACTAAATATGCGGAGTAAGATGTTAGGCAGCTACTAAGGTTTTCGTGTAATGTGGTTTCGAAAAAAAGCAGGTGAAAAGAAGGGATTTTGATAGTTTTCCACCCGACCCTCTTCTTTATATAACGAGTTTAAGCTCAAGAGTTTACCAAATTCCATCGATTCGATCTGCAATCAACTTTCCTTGTCTTGGTACGAGACCAGATGCATTGAGAGATTTGAATACATGACCTGCAAAAGGACGAGAAAATGAAAGAAATAAGTTTACCAGGCCTTAAAAAGTGTTTGAAATGACAGACAAATCGTAAGGTGCCAACCTTTGTCCTCATCAGTTTCTTCATTGTTGACCAGACGAGTAGATTCAGAACCAATTTCAATTGCCAGATGTTCAGTTGAACCCTTCCTCATAGTTCGCACATGAGCCGCTGATTGGACAGGAGATATTGCGTTCTTTCCATGTGATCCCTGAAACAAAAAAAATTATTTACTAAGTTCAAATCTTACAGGTCTCATCAGTCCATACATACAATCACAACTGATATTGCTCAGCATGCAACTAACAATAGGCACCGTAATGAGCCTAAACCTCAACCATCAACAGAAGCTTATATTATATTTACTGGAAAACACCTCAACTTAACTGGAATATCTTGTAGCATATATCAAAACGTTCAAAAGGAATCAAATGATAACCGCAGAAAGACGGGAATTATCAAGGAGTCATATAAATGAACATTTACCCCATCTTCAATTTCAGATATCTCTGAACCAGTAGTAGGTGCTTCAAAGATACTCCTTTCCTGGACAATCACTGGCTGAGCAGCCCGCCCTTGAAGTGAATTAACCTTGGTCGATAATTCCTCCACAACCCTTTGGCTCTCGCCCAACTTAGTACCAAGTTCCTGGGCTTTTGATTTTGAACTTTCAGACTCCAATTGTAAAGCCCTAACCTGCTTCTCCAATACTGATAGAAGTCCAGTCACACCAGAAGATTTCTGGTCTACAACTAAATCACTACCTCCTGACATATCTATAATTTTTTCCAAACTATATATAAGCACAGACAATTCATTTTTCATCTTCTCTCTATCTTGTCTATCTCTATCATAACTTTCAGCCTCCTCCTTCAATTGTTCAATTTCGAGATTCCTAGTCCCAAGAGTTGACTGCAGCTCTTCATTTTCATAAGACAATAAGTTTATCCGATGCTGAAGGTCAGTAATATTATCAATAACGTAAAAGAGCTTCTTCACATGAGCTGAATTGTGGGGCTCCAAGTCTCCTCCATGTGACTCTGGGATTTCAATCCTGCCAATCTTGTCAAAGAGAGTTTTGATTTCAGATGCTGACAGGAGTGAGTCTTCAGCCTCTGAAACAAGCAATGTGAACAAATAAGTCATCAGAGCACGGAAAGTCACTACAACTGTACAACAGCAAAGTAGTAAGAGGATACGAAAGAAAAGAAAAGATATTCACCTTGTTCTTTCATCGACATAGCATTGCACAGTGATAAAACTTCCACCTCTTTTTCATTAAACTTATCTTCTTGGGATTGATAATCCTCTAGTCTAAGTGTCAGCTTACTGCACGAATTCTGTAATGCTTCTACATCAGCATCCAACTTGGAAATCCTATTTTGTCCTAGATCCCTTTCTTCAATGGCTTTCTTAGAAATCGTCCTAGCTTCTGTCAGTTTACACTGCAGATCTTCAATTGTAGAGGCTGCCACTTTACTTGTTCTCTCAAACTGTTTAATCAAAGCTTTAACTTTTCTAATAGAAACGTACAACATTTCTGCGGTTTTTCCATATTTGCTGTCCTGTAGACCTTGCTCATCTGCTTCTGTGGTCTCTCCACTGATTACTGTTTCCCGGGGCAAATTATGTTTCAATTTTTCAAGCTCAGGAACAGAGCTCAGTTCAAGTAAATTGTTCTCGACTCCAAATTGAAGTTCTCCGATAGCAGCGGTACAAGCAGAAAGTAGAGACTTAAGATCATTTTCTAATATGGCTATTGTATTCTCCTGTTCCTGTTTACATATTTCCAGATTAGTTGCTTGTTGTTTGACAGACTCCATGTTCTCGAACCTAGCTATTACTTCATCCCTTACTGCCTGTAGATTTCTCAACAGATTTGCAATAAACCCATCTACAGAAGAAGATAAACATTCAAAAATTTCTGCAAGAACATCTTCTCGCATCTGGAACCTTTCCACAGTCCGCTTCAAACATGAAGACATATCAGCATCTGCAACACTGGCCTCACCAGTAACCTTTTCCACACTGGATATAGTGTCAATGCCATCTGAGAAAGACTTTGTCACATATGAATCTTCCTGGATTAAGTAATAAAAGGAGCTCATTAGAACAAAATTCTAGCTCTTCTTGAATACATCATACATACAGAAAAGGAGCAATTTTCACAAATATTTGGGGTCATTGGGAACACATCACAATGACATTCTAATCATAAAGGAATTTGATATTATCAGAGCCGTAAAATCTAATATCATGTTTTATTGGCATGTAAAAGTATTCAGAACTATTAGCAAACATATTCTTCACAGGCAGAAGTATGAAATTGAAAACAAGAGAGAGAATATAAAAAGAAGTAGGAAAGCTCTAAATGCAAGATGGCTTCTGGTCCACCAGCATCTGCATGGCATGCACAAAAGAAAAAAAATAAAGTGAACAGCAAGGTAGAAAACTTTGTTCATCGAACAGCATATATACCTCCAACACTTGATGTCTTTTCAGCTCTTCTGAATTCATGAAAACACAATGGTCCTTTATATTTCTAAGAATGAGGTCCATATCTTTCAGGCTCTCAAATTTCTTCTCGAAACATCTTTTCATAGTGGCCAACAGAGTATCATCCTTCATTAGCAGGTGAAGATTATGAAGGTGGCTACTTAGCTCTATGGACCTGCTTTCTGTGCTGCCATTAGTTCCAGACAACTCTTCGTCTTGTGTATTTAACTTGGAATTAAGTGTCAATATTTCGTCTTCAGCATTTTTCTTTTCACCTTGAAGGACAGAAATATCATTCTCAGCCTTCAGCAATGCATCTTCCAGTGATTTTATGGTTGCCTTGGCATCTGCTAGCTTGTTATCGTGGATCCTAGCTTCCTCTTGCAGTTTCTTTAGTTCCACCTCTAAATTGGTCCTACCAATGTGAACTTCATTGTTTTGTTCGGTAAGCAAAGAAACATTGGTCTGTACCAGTGATAGGGAATCTTTGAGTAACTTTATGGCCTTATTGGCCTCTGTTAGTTTGCTAGTCTGAGTATCAACTTCCTCTTTCACTTTCTCTAGCTCTGTCTCTGCAGAAGCTCTACCAACTAAAGCTCCTTCTTTTTCACTAACAAGCACAGATATACTATTTTCTGCAATTGATAACGCCTCTTCCAGTGACTTTTTGGATGCACAAACTTCATCGTACTTGCTAGCTTGAGACATAGCTTCCTCAATTGCTTTCTCTAACTCTTTTTCAACATTGGTCTTACCCAATTCCATTTCCCTCTTTTGTTCAGCAAGTAGAGAAATATCACTCTCTGCAACCGACAATTCATTTTCCAGAGACTTTAAAGTTGAGTGAGCTTCTGCTAACTTACCAGCCAGATTATTGACTTCCTCTTTTACTTTACTCAACTCATGCTCTGCATTTTCCTTGGCATCCTGACATTCACTTATGTATCCTGCAATGAAATTCACCTTCCCCACAGGCTCTTCAAAAATTGAATCGACAGGAAGAGCAATGCCATCAATACATTCAATTACTCTCTGTAACATGTTATTACTCTCCACTAAGAACTGTTCAAGTTGATCCCGTTGTTCCTTCATAGCAATTAGATCAGCATCTAACTTTGGGATGCGGTCTACATCAGCAGACAAACTACTTATCTTGTCCCTGCATTCAGCAAGTGCCAACTGTTCCTGCTGTAACTCAAGCTGTAACTTCTCAATTTCTGATTTCTTTTCATCCAAAAGATGTTTCAAGTTTTCCCGGTCTTGAACCAGTCCCTTACCTTTCTTGACTGCCATGGATAACTTCTCCCTTAGCACAGTATTTTTCTCCTCTGATCGTTCAAAATCTCTCTGCAGGGTCCCTTTTTCCTCTTCCAATGCTGCAAGTTTTTGAGATACAGCCCGCAACTCATTTGACAGGTTATTCACCTCTGACCTCACCAGTGTCTCCTGTTCCAGTAAAGTCTCACACAGCATCAATTTCTGATCCCTTACATACAGGTGGCTTTGAATGGTTTCAAACAACTCAGCATCAACCTTTGGAGAATCAAATGAGGCATTACTCTCTTCTTTTATCTTCCCAATGCATCTGTCAACAAGCAAGGCAGGGTCTGATGAAGGTTGATAGACCTCTTCATTGTCCACTACAACTCCTGAGACATCGAGTAACATTCTGACCATATCAGCCTTCTCTGAAGACACCTGTTGCTCTTTCTTGACAATCTCTTGGTATTCAGATGTCAGATTATCCAGCTCTGCTTGGAGATATTCCTTTGCCTGCAATTCAGCTGAAAGTGAAGCAGTTAAGTCTTCAATATTTTTACGCGCCACTTCCTTAGTTGCAGTAATTTCATCACACAACACAAGTACTTCCTCTTTTGCCATATCAGCCTTCTCTAAAGACACCTGTTGCTCTTTCTTGACAATCTCTTGGTATTCGGATGTCCGATTGTCCAGCTCTGCTTGGAGATATTCCTTTGCCTGCAACTCAGCTGAAAGTGAATCAGTTAAGTGGTCGATATTTTTACGTGCCACTTCCTTAGTTGCAGTAATTTCATCACGCAACATAAGCACTTCCTCTTTGGCCTGAGAAAACGATTCCCTAAGCCAATTTACTTGAGACTCTAAGTCAGAAGATGAAATAACTTCTGGTAGATCAATTGCATGCATAGCATCTCTCAAGTTTTTTAATTCAAGGGAAATTCCCTTGAGTTTATCATTTTCATCCCAAAGCCATCGAAGTTTCTCTAGAATATCCATAGATTGAAGTTCTTCAGGTACACCGGTCTGAGACATAATCTCCTCCAAACTTTCAATGATTACATTCTTCTGGGATACTATTTCTTGCAAGGATGCAATCGAATTTTCGCTCCTAATCAATTCCTCCTTGGTTAACTCAGCAGCTTCAATTGCGCTTGACTTCTCTTGCAATTCAATCAAACACTTCTCAAGCTCACTCGTTTTTTCAGCAATGGACTGCTTCAATGAGTCCCGTTGCTGCACCAATGCCTTCCCTTTTGTCACGGCCATAGCAAGCTTCTCTCTGGTATTAGAGCACCTATGCTTCTCCTGCTCCAGTTCCATTTTTGTTTGTCCTAGATCCGCATTCACCACCTCAACTATCCCTTTTTGATTTTCAAGTTCTTCTATCACTTTCCTATTTTCATCTTCTAGATGGCTCAATCTTTTGACAAACTCTGCTTCCTTTCTTTTGAGCTCAAGTAACTCATCACAGGCAGCAGTAAAAACCCCTCCTAGTTCCTGTGAATTAAGATCTGACCTGGCTTCCGGCAAGCACTGTCTAAGTTGTTCAATTTCAGAAAGCATCCTGGTGAACTTCTCAATTAGCATAGAAGTGCCTTGCTCAACATGGACTAATTTTCCACCGATAGAACCATCCAACATTTCTTGTTGATCAACGACTCCCCCAAGGGAAGCCAGCATCCTGTTTGTCACAACTTCAATGTACGTATCCTTCTCAATCTGAGCCTCAGATGACACTTCCACAGACCTCTGAGCAGAATTCAAAAAAATTGCAACGACATCATTCAATACCGAAAACTCATTGACCTTGGCATTGAGTTCCTCAATCTCTTGATCCTTCTTAAACACAACTCCATCAAGTTCTCTCACCGCGGCCTCAGTCTGCAACCGTTTCTCCAAAGCCGTTTTAACAAGTCCAGAGCATTCAGTTATCAAGTCACTCCACCGGGTATCCGTACCTTTATCATCTTCCCTACTATCTTTGTCATGATAAAAATTACCGCTTTCGCCAATTGATGGCTGTTGATCAGTAAGAGCATTCAGCTGAAACCGAAGACTGGCAATTTCTCTAGCAAAAGCCTCTCTTTCTTCCTACATTTTAAACAACAACAACAACAATCAACAATCAACACGGAAAACACGAAAATGCCTCATAAAAGAAATACCGACCTCGAATTGGCGTGCCAAACTTTCCTTCTCGCCAACAGTAGTATCCACCAAAAGCCGCAGGCGGTCCAACTCATCCATTGCGTAATCCTCCGAGCAATCCACAAACTCCTCTTTCCCCGAGTCCTCCGTCACTTTGCCTTTATCTTCCGCCACCTGATTATCACCGTCTGCCACCGATTCCGCCACCGATTCCGCCACCGGCCACGCTGACCCTAATTCCTGCAATTAAAACCGATAAACAAAGCTTTACTACCCGATCAAAATGAACCGGCACCGTTCAGCAAATTGCAATTCCGGAATTCTCCGATTACCTGATTCACCGGCTCGGCGACGTCGTCTCGAATTGCATTCGAATCCTTGGCCAACCCATTCGCAATTGGACTGCCTCGAATCGGTTGATCTCCCTCCGCCTCAGCTGCCGAGTCCTCCAGAACCTGCTTCAAGCCAGGTTTCTCAGACATCGGAATGACACGCATAAACCAATCCCTCCTCCTCCGCCACAAGGCCCGGATCCGAAACCCAACCCAACCGGATTATTTAATCCCTGTATCCCTAGAAATCAATCCAAGAGCTCTGAAATTGTCGCCAATTGACACCAAAACCATAGAAATTTGTCCTGTGGATTCCGGTAGAGTTGAGAAGGTTGGATTTTGATGAATAAAGACCACCGCGGGCGGTGTCTCTCCGATCCTGCAGACTGCGGAGCTGACTGTAATTTTCCCACGTTACCCCTAATCTGGCGTCTCCCTCCAATTTGTATTCTCTTTTAATTTAATTTATTTTGTTTCCGTCATAGTGCAGTCAATGGCTACCGTTACCGTTACTCTACACGTTTGGTAAATTACCAAACTTTTACCAAACTACCGAAACTATTACTAGGCTTTCGACTTCAATTTTGTTTTGTTTTTACCAATTTACCACGGTCCGTAACCTATGTCAGTAACATTCAACATAGTAGCAGATCATGATTTACTGCAGTGGCAGAAAGCAATAGTGCTTAGGCATTCTGATATAGGTTCGATCCCCACCCATCTTCTTATCTCTAACATTTAACAATTTAACCTACTAACACAAGCGTTTGTCAAAAAAAGAAAAGTTCAACACACTACATGTATATGTCGTTTCGATATTAACAAAAACAACTTACGAATAATGAGTTACATTGTTTCTCTTCATCGAACTATCAAGTTAACTATTACTGTTTTACGCATGCGAGTTTATTTTGGCTTGCTTGAATGTTACATAATATCTATTCACCCATTTCTTATTCCTCAAAATTCAAAGTTTTTCTTCAGGGAAAGTGTTGTTTGTTATCCATATGACATCCTTCAATTCGCGTGTCATTCATTTTGGATCTATTTACTATTTAGACAAAAAAAAAAAGGACAGAGTGCCACGTCCAAAACAAATATAAGTTAACTTGATGGTTAGATCGAGTGAAGAGAACTACAATATTCGTAATTGGATTCGTGTTTTAGGATCGTATTTGTCAATTTTTAAAAGGGATAGAGAATAAATGCAAAAATATACAGAGCACATAGCCTCATTCATTTGCAAATATAGGCAAAGAACATGATCTGCGTCTTTCATTGTGCGATTGTTGGTTTTACTACTCATTTTTCTTCCACTCCCTTGTTTGCTACCCACCTATCGGACCAACTCCCCGGCCGATCCATGAACTTAGAGCAAGTCCACCCCATGCCGATTGATTGGGCAATTGGGCAATCCAATCACTCAAAATCCAAAAATCTCTCCACCTCGGCCCAATCAGTCGGGTCATAGGCGGGCCCAAGACCACCGGACTGAGGAGTCGGGCAGGAATAGCCCACCTCTACGCCTAAGGCCATGTAACGTCAAGGCAGCGAAGATGGGTTTGAGAGGGCTCCAAGAGACAGGCGGATTTTGGGAGATTCAGTTGCGCAAGCAATTGGCATGGGGTTGACTTACTAACCCCCTTGAGGGCTTGGAGCTGTGCTTGATACGTTCTTAGGCTCAGCATGAGACGATAATGAATCTCTCACCCCTTGACTTATCCGACGACCAATCTCTTCTTAATTACAATTTCTAGAAGCTGAATCGACTAAAATCATAATTTCTTCGTAATAGTTTCACTGACTTTGAAAATTGGAAGTTGATCAACGATGGACATAAATGTCTACAAAACATGTTTCTTTGACCACCATATTCATTTCTTTTAATTGAAATGGACACCTTAAAATATTGTCATCCGCAGACAGGGTAGGTCACCTGCCAAAACGGTCTGCATTTGCAACGCCAGCTGAGAGAAGGTGTAATAATATAATGCTAACAAATAAGTCAGGGGATTACATCAACAACCTAATGATGCTTCATGTTTTAAAACGTGTCAAGTATTTCGGCAAGCAAACGAAAAAGGATAGCGATTTTCACACTCCGTTTTTAGCCGTCCGCACTCTAATTTGAATACTTAGAGCACTCACAGGACGAGTGTAGGGAGGCTAGAGAACTAGAGTTGTCGACCGGATTCAACTCATAACATAAATACATTCTCAAGATGCAGACTTTGGCATCGGTAATGCAGCAGTCTTACACTGACTTCTAAATTTTCGATATGCATAACATTTGAAACTTGTTATTTTGTGTAAAAATTCAATAGAAGTTCCTTACCGGATTCTATTTACATTTGACAGGACGGCTTTTTTTGTATCTGTACACCATTCTCCGCTTCTTAGAACAAATTAGAATACTCGTAATACACCAAGAAGAGGGCGTCTGGGTAATCTTTCGGCAGGCTGTTGATATAGAGGTAGAAACGCAACAAGTCCTCTTTAGAAACTGTTTCGGTGTCAACCACATCATCGTTGCAAGTGAGCACCCATAAGTCTTGAGAATTAACTCTCTTTATATTACCACGACAAAATGGGCAAGACTCCGACTTTCTATTCCTGTAATTAAACCAAAGCATTGCAAGTGCAATGAACAAATGACTGTTTAGAGAAACAAGCAGCAATGGGCGAATCAAAAGGGGCATACGGATAAGGGATATAGTTCAAGGTTTGTACTTACCAATTGCGGTAGCATTTGATGCACATTGCGTGACAGCAATTAGGCAAGACCACTTTGGTGCAAGGCTCTAAACAAATCCCACACTCCTCTTCCCTCTCCACCTCAGCTTTGACAAGGCTACCATCTCCCTTAATCATCTTCTTGCCAGAGCTTTCCATGCTAGGAAGCCTAGGATGTCCTTCCTTAGCATCATCCAACTCCCCCAAATCCCCGTGAAGCCGCTGAAGAGACGGTAAGATGACAGCTGCAATTCAGTTTTTGACAAAGCAAACTTGGTTACAAACCTAATTGTGCGAATCACAACCAAACGACATCCAATGATCATAAAGTAGGCCAATTGACATACAATAGAAGTCCCTTATAGAAGCTTTCCTTCCATGAGTTGAAATACTAGGCCTACCGTCTGTGTATACCTGTATCAAATAAAGACCAACACGCCCAAATTAGGTAGAGCGACAAAAGTTAATTCCTTTTCCGCAACGATTAACAACCAATAGACCAGAGTGGAAGAAAAGAACCAAACCTTGTAGACACGTATGTGGAAGAAATTTAGGTATCTAGGGAGCAGGCAAGTGCATGAGCAATCAATCCATTGCAACAAAAACATAAATAGGGGAGCCAACTGATTGTAAACCAATTTCATCTGAAACCGGGCACCGCCTTTGCCTCTCGGAATTGCAGCAGCTCTGCACACAATCCAGTCAAATTCAGAACCGGTAACATGTCAAAAGTTTCAAACTTTACAATTCTATCTGATAACTCAGCCATGATCAAGTCAAAACCCAAAAATAAATAAACAACTGTGCACCCCAGAAAAATCCCAAATCAAAATCAGAATTAATAATATGTCAAAAGTTGCAAACTTTACATTTAAATCTGATAAGCAACCATGATAAAGTCAAAACCAAAAAAATAAAAATAAAAATAAACAACTTTGCTCCCCAGAAAAATCCCAAATTGGAAAAACTGACGAAGGGTTTTGCTTTTTCTTGCCTAAATTGATACAAACAATCATGGGTTTTGGTTTTTCTTGCCTAAACAGAAAAATTATGATGCGGGTAGTGATGATCAGATGGCCTAAATATAGATATTTGCAATTAAACATAAAAGTAAAACTACCCACTTGGGAAAAAAAGGATATCCACACCCACTGCAGAAAAAAAAAAGAGAAATTGAAACAAAAACAAAGAATTTCCAGAGAAACAAAGCAACTTACAGAGAATTTGCATGCTGTATATCTGCCTCTAAAGCACCCAAGGACTCCTGGTAAGAAGGCTGGTAATATATCATCTCCATCTCTCTCTCCTCTCTCTCCTCTCTCTCTAGCAAAGAAAAAAAAGAACAAAGAGCAAAAACTCCTCTCTCTCCCTCTCTCTTCCTCAGAGACTATCAAATAGAGAAGATAACCCACAAAGTCCACTTTTTTTGTTGGGTTTTCTCTATTTTCTGCAGAGAGATTAATACCCAGCAAGCACCAAAGACAGAGAAACAAACAAAAAGCAGATAGAGTGAGAGAGGGACACAGAGGTTTGCTTCCCAAGCCTATTTTCTCTTTATCCTTTTCTCAATGGGGGGCGGCTCTGCTGAGAACGACTGTTTTCGGCCTTGTTTATACGGTCAGAAATGGAATACGTATTCAGGAAAAAATTCGTCTTTTGCACCTCGTTTAATGTGTTCTTTCTTATCATAATCTTTTGCTTTATATATTATTATTTATTATATTTGCTTCTCCTTTTAATATTGCCAAGGTGCCTTTTCTAACCTTCTCTCTAATTTTTTTTAATAAAATAAATTGTATGAAGACCATATTTTTAATTGTATTTTTATGACTGTATTTAATTATATTTGTAATAATTTAAATAAGAAATTCAACTACCAAAGCCACATTATATGATTCTAACAGATATTTTCTCTAACATTATCGTTTAATGAAACATTATTTTGTGTTACTATTTTTTATGGTTTTGGAATAATATTTTATAAATGAATCTTGCTATACAAGCAATAGAAGGGTGAGAGGTTCAAATACATGACCTAGATTTAATGGAAATACTCTTTAACTACCTAAGTTAGAAAGTTCCTTCTGGTAGAGTACTTTTGATGTTTCAATTCAACCCTTTTTTTCTTGGAAGAGATTCTCTACGGATCCATTCCACCTAATCCACCAAGACGACATTTTGGGCTCTTAAAATTTGATTCAACGGTTACAATTATTATAACTTTTTATGGATCCTCTGTTTTTAGTTGTTGGATCAAATTTCAAAGGCCCGAATTTATGGACTTGAAGGATTAGGTGGAAGAGTTCTGGAGGTGATCACTTTCCTTTTTTCTCGGACAAACAATAGAATATTACAAAATGCGTCACAATGAGCAACATTTTAGTATCCAACTCAATATAATTACATTTTTTGCAAGAAAAATTAGTATAAATATACTAGTTTTTTTTTTTAAGTCTTGAAGGCATTTTTGGTTAAAATAATTTTGGAATAAATCCGTAATAATACAATTGAATTTTGAAAAAACAATTGAAGTGTTTTCTGCAAGAAACTCATAACTGATGCTTGAAGTACTTCAAGTGCTTTTACAATCCAACATTTTTATTAAAAGTGTTTTCAATCATTTTAAAAACACTTTCAAACGAGACATATCAATTTGCATATGTATGACTCAACATCAATTTGCATATGTATGACTCAACATGATATCCATTCCAATTAAATAGATGATGGGCACTGAATGCTGCTAGACTAACAAATCATATCCACTTTGAGCCTTATTTTTAAGTTTAACCAGATTGACGAGAATAATGTAGTTTCCTCCCTTCATTTAGTTCGAACTCTTTTCGAAATTTTAAGAAAAAAATTAGTATAGAAATATTTGTATGCAAATTTATGTGTGTGTTATTATGGTGGGTTTTTATTTGTGTGTATGAGAATGATTCATCCCATCTGCAATCATCTGATGCCACTCGATCAAAGGGTCCACATTTGGAGGCTTATCCATGTACTGAAACATATCAGGTGGAGAAACCCATTTGGAAAAGCAATATAAAACTTTGCATTATTAAAGTATTATTGTGAATATATACAAATAAATCCCTTAAAACTTGGTCAATTAATCTCTAGAATTGGGGTCCACTATCCATCATTAGAAAACTAAAAACAAAGGGGGTCGAATCATATTTTATTCTTGTGGGTTTTTTATACTTAAATTATTATTGTTGGTTTGTCGTCTTATATTCGATATAACGAATTTAGTACAATGTACTGATATTCTTAGTTATTTGTAAATTATATGTAAATATCTTAAATTTAAATATGGCAAATTTGGTCCTAAACTGTATGACATAGTCATTGTGTACTTTAGTTTAAGTCTTCACACGAAACATAATATAATAAAATAATTGCATTGGTTTTCCCCCTATTGTAATATATTCATTTTAAAGCAAATTATTATGGCATATGGGTTTTAATGATCCATGACTCTTTCTTTCTCATTTTTTGCCAAGTGGTGAAACCTTTTGTCTAACAGAAACAAAAAGAAAGAAAAGAAGTTATGGAAAATCCAAGTGGAACATCTCTTTAGAAGGAAATATTTTTTAATGTGCCGAGAACACAACTCGATATACTATATGTCAAAAAAAAAATTAATTAGATACTTGAAAAAATCACGTGTATTATAATCCTTAATACATCAAGTCGTGTTTTCCAAACAAAAAATTTCTTCTTTAAAATGACACTTGGGGCCCAAGGGCAAGTGGTGACAACACTGAGTGTGAATGTGTGAAGCACGTAGCTAGCCAACATAATTTGGGTATGATCTGGCGAAATAACCCACGCCGTTTCTGACGGATATATGGAATTATATGCATCGTACGTTTTCCATATTTGCTTTTTCTAAGTGCATGTCGTTGTCCGCACGAGTTACGTTTTAGCATCTTTTGCACGCACCATGGACGGCTATAGACCCTCCATACCTTGTAACACCAACTTCACTTGCATCAACAATTTGTTTAACATAAATTGTTCAAGAGAAATATCAGTTCAGTAGCATGCTAGGGGTCGTCGCGCATGTAGAGCAAACAAGTAAAAATTTATCATGTCAGCGCAAATGAAGAAGGATATTAACCATGATGCACAGGGTTTGGGGAGATAGTTTGTGGCCATGGAAGGTGCTCACTTTCGCTACTTAAGTTTTTGTCTAAGTTGTCGATGTGCGTAGGACTCCCTTGTATCAAAGGTTAACAGTTGTCTATGAGGTTTGATTACCAGTGGTAGCATTGTTCTTCCTGCACTTAGGAGAAAGCATTCTCCCGACACTACTCTTTTACTAATTGTTGAAATTATAAATGTACGGCTGCATAAGAGCATTTTATAAAGAGACTTCCCTATTGTTTTGTTTTAAAACAACTTTTAAATAAATTAACATGTTTTAATATTCTCTTAAATATGCGTAGTTTGGCACCAAAAGATAACATACGAACTATCTAGTAAAACAATCGATAGACAAGTAAATTGATGGTAGCAATACCGTTCTACACATAATAATAGTTCTTAATAAAACAATTTGCTTAGCTGAGGTTGACAGGTTAATATACTTTTCATTGTGTGCAATTTGACACCAGAGGGACGTCCACCCACTTCATAAACATCACCGACATGTACGGCAACATAACATATCAAACAGTCTTCGACATGCACGATAACATAACATGTCGAATAGTATATATATACACGTAGCGTAAGAGCAAAAAAAGTAAAATTTTCAAAAGAGAGTGAGAAGTAATCTTAGTGTTAAAAGTGGTGAAATGTCAAAACGAAGAGGATTCACATCATCAGCTCATCTGGCAGATGGGACTAGGCAATCCTTGGACAAGTCAGGGCTCTCGATTTCAAGAAAGCTTGTTAGCAAAGTTTTCCTGGAGGATTGTGCTTTTGAAGTGCTACTGCTGGGTGATATTTTCCGGTTGGATTCACTGCCCTTTTCAATCTTCATAGCATCTTGAACGGCCACAATTATTTCCTGCATTCTTGGCCTCGAAACTCCATGTTGCTCAACACACTGGATTGCAACTTCGGCAATTCTCCAAATCGACTCAATTTTCACACTTCCTACTAGGACAGGATCCATGATGCTTTCCACATCCCCTTTATGAATCAAGGATCTTGCCTGGAAAAACAACAATTTTTTAGTGATCATATGTTGCGTATAATGTAAAAATTCTACTACGTTCCAGTGTATGATATGCACTGAATGAATGACGCGTTGGATCTAGAGCTAAAAATCCAACTATCAAGAATCAATCCGCTATAGATGTCGATGTATAGTGTACACCGGAGTATATAAGAAAATCTTGTGAGTAACAACTAATTCTAGAGTGCAAGAAGATTAGCATTGAATTTTCATTCGGGAAAAATTAGCGAAACCCCTGAATTTATAAATCTGCTTCCAATTTTTCCCCTCGACTTTCGGTTTGGTTATGAACTCCCTAATTTCCAAACGCACCATTTTGCCCCCAAGTGTCAAACTCATCATATTTTCCATTATTTCCCCCCAATTGAATTGACGAAAATAACCCTCCAATGGCCGGAAAATTTGACAGTTCGAGAATATTGGCACCTTTTTATAGATTATGGAAGCTCAAAACCAAATTGAAAGTCAAGGAGAGCAAACCGGAAGAAGGTACTAAGTTCAGGAGGTACTGCTAAAACTTTCCCTATACATTTGCCAGACAAGTTCTTGAAGTTGAATTAGAAAGCATACCCAGTGAACAATGTTCAACTCAGAACCAAAGTCTTCTTCTGAAACAACCTTTTTTCCTGAAATCAATTCCAAAAGAACAACCCCAAAACTGTACACATCGCTTTTCTCAGTTAATTGCTGACTAGCATAATACCTGCATTGGAGGATTAACATGGCTGATCAAGTGCATACAGGAGAGAAATGAGAACATGATTAATTTTTCGTATACGATTCATGGGGCTTACTCGGGGTCAAGGTAGCCTACTGTTCCACGAGCCACGCTAGATATGTGCGTTAAATCCTCTTCCGCTTGCCTAGACAATCCAAAATCTGATACTTTTGCTCTCATGTTTATGTCTAAGAGAATGTTGCTTGTTTTCACGTCCCGGTGGATGATACTAGGGTTGCATCCAGTGTGCAAGTACTCGAGACCTATACATGCGTAAATTCGTGTCAATAGCATGAACTTGAGAAATGAAGTATGCATAAATTAGTATAAGAAGTTCCATCTTATACCTCTAGCTGCATCTTCTGCAATGCGAAGGCGCATTTGCCAGTCCAAGCGCTTCTGAGTGGTAGAACCTGCTGTCAACAAATTATGTCATGGATTTCCATCAAACTGTTTCGGTTAAAACTATGAACAGAAATTTGAAGAACAAGTATTTTATGAGAGAGCAGACCGTGTATGTGATCACGTAAGGTGCCATTGTGCATATACTCGTAAACCAGAATGCATTGATGCTCTTCCTCACAGTATCCAATTAGAGGAACCAAGTTTCGATGATGAATTCGTGACAAGAGTGCTACCTCAGTTACAAATTGCTTATTCATGTGGGTAGATGAATCCGCCATCATTTTAACCGCTATCTCCTTTCCATCTTTCATCTTTCCATAATATACGGATCCAAAGCTTCCTTTGCCAATTTTTTTTGAGAAGTTATTAGTCGCTTCTTCCAGATCAGGAAGTGTAATGTAGCAAGCTACGCCTTCATCCTTCCGAGAAATTGAATAGTGAGTTGAAGGCTTGGTGCTGGCACGCAGAGAGTCACCTGATGCACAAGAAAAGATGTTACATTGCAGAAACTGCGACCGCAGCAAACATATTCTTGCCGTACAAACCTTTTCCATTACTTCTCTGAAGAGATGACTTTCTTCGAAGATTACGCAATATCAATAGAGTCCCCAATAATAAAAGTGATACAATTGCAACTACTCCGACAGAAATTCCAATTATCAACTTGACATGCTTCTGTTTTCGTTCCCCCTTACGTAGTCCGAGATTATATTCATATCTGCACGATGAAATAGCATGTCTGTCGATAAGTTTCTAAGCTACAGATACATTGTCATGTTTGTAGTATTTCATACATCAGTGAAAAGCAAACTTACTTAAATTTGATTTTCCCAGTTAACAGTCCTGCAGGAATCTCCCCGCTGAAAGAGTTGTTCTGTATGTACCTGCCACATAAGGATTTCACATTTTCAGCATTTCCCCACTATGAAAAATGTCTAATACTAATCTGAATAATACATGGAAGTATCGAACTCACAATTCGTTTGCTACTTACAGTTCTTGTAAGCTTGGCAAGCTAGCCAGGTAAGAAGGTAGTGCACCAGTGAATTTGTTATTCTCCAGATGACTTCAAAATCGACAACAGATAAAAGAAATGCATCAGTGAAGGAAATATGTGTTCTCTGAATTCAAATAGGTAAATTCGGAGCAAGATTCGAAGAGCTTACAGAATCTTTAGATAGATAAGATTACTAATGTCAGGAAATTGTCCAGTTAGGTAGTTACCATCCAACCACCTAAGTACAAAGAAAAGATCGATTATAAGCGAACTCAATAGAACGATGAAAAAAATAATAAGGTATGCATCTGTTTAGAGAATCACAGAACTTACAATTCTGTCAAATCCTGCATGTTTTTAAGCTCCACGGGGATTTCACCCTTCACATTCTTTCCTGACAGGTCACTGTAGCACAAGTTAGAGGATTTCATAATTAAGCATAAAATGCTGAATATCTTGAAGATGTGTGATCAATTTTTGAGTGTCCAGTTTAAGTAATGGCGAAATGTTTCACGACCTACGTTGATTTAATTACAATAGTCCGTTGGTACAATACCTTCTACTGTTTGTCAAAAAAGGAGTTTTAATAGACATCCATCGACGAACCTATAAGCAAGCAACTGTGCTGAAGATCTGATATTTGAATGCTTGATGTATATGAAGCAATTCTGTCAATGAATTGAGCTTTTGTATATCAGCACTGCACCATAAAAAGGTGCATTTGTTGGACATCGGAAGCTAACTTATACGATGAATTTGACTTCGACCCATTAGCTTAAAATGTACAAATTAATTAATTTCCTTTCGATTTGTATGCCTTTCCAATGATTTAGCATGTTTCAAGTTGCTTGCTATGACATTCAGTAAAAAAATTTGGCAGACTAAATATCCTGGTATTGAATGGCAATGTAACAGAAATCAACATGAAGCAGAGATGTCACGAAGAAGGCATGAAGAACTTACATTTTTGTGATTCTCAAAGGTGCTGTGGAGCTACAATTCACCCATTCCCACGGAGTTGGAACACAAGGATCGCCTTCATCTACCGACAGACTTTCAGCAGACATGAAGCGAAGCACATTGAGAACCGCCACTACAAGTTCAAAACGGAACATAGCAATCAGCTCATCAATGATAAACCACACCCAATCTGATGCAAACTTTATAAAATAAAACACCAAGATCTTGGACTTACAATCTTGCCTATCGGTCTTCGCAGCAATTTGAACATATTTACTTATCTCCATTGCATTTAGAAGTGGCCCTCGCGTAGAATCAGGGGTCTCACGAAAGGAAAATGACAGAACAAACTCCAGACTCACATTCATGTAGCTCGGCTCATAAAGAGTATAGTCTCCATTTGCGTTCTCAGCAATATTTACAACTGCTCTGTTATAATCAGCCAAATTAGGTTGCTCTAACCTGAACTTTCGACTCTCATTTGCTCCTAAATCCTCAATTTCCGCGAAGTAAGCATAAGCTCGAGCCATTCCTGGGAAGCCATCAAGATTCAATCTGTAGCTCAACACTTCCTTCGTACCAACAACCGCGGTCTGCATTACTTTCACCGGCGGGTATTCTTTACTCCTTGTGTCTACATCCCTTGATGTACTGATTCTTTCTGTACCTGGTGCCACTCCAACCAGATAGTTCTGCCTTTTCACAAGATCAGAATCCCAAATTCTGTCATATGGATCATCTGGGTACCTGCGAAAAACAATAAATTCTCACTCTTAAATCATCAAATCACTAGATACATTAGCATCCGGACCAGCCTAATTCTGGTGTGCAATTCTACTCGTCTAAGCCTCTATCACCTAATGCCGTCACAAAAAATAAGAAGTTAGCATCGAAATCTAGTTTTTTACCTTATGGCATCTTTGCTTGAAGCACCAAAATTTACCCTAGCTGCAACTTTCAGGAAAAACTTATCCTCAAAATCCGTGGCGTACATCGAAAGATTGAAAGGTCTCAGCTCCAAAGTCGATATAAACGGAAACCCTGTTGTTGCACAACATATACACACATCAACCGACTTGGACGAAGCCCTAATGATCATTTCATTCACATAAGTTCTTGAAGCATCAAAAATAGTCACGGTTGCCCACTGCGTGGCATCCAAGTAAAGCTCGAATTTCGGATATGTGTCTTCACTTTTGAGACTGCCGTACTGAAACGTTGCCCGGACTAAATACCTCCTCCTCTCCACAGTGTTCAGTGTGTAGCAGTACTTCTTGCTGTCTATGGGAAAATCCCTGCGTTTCTGAAACTGCAGCTGGTTTCCATTAGGGTTTTCGACCTGGACTGATTTGCCCCGGGACATTAGTCCCCCGTCTGAAATCCATGCCAGTCCAGTGCTTGGGTCAGTGTAGTTACTTGTCCCTCCACAGTCAATGCTCACAAAGTCTGCATACTCAATTCAAACATATCGTCAGAACCGAAAACCGGCAATTCCTAACAACACGCATGCGTTTGTAATCACAAAAATCTCTTAAAAAATCTGTAATCAAATACCGAAAAACTACACACCTTGAACTTGGGAAACAACAGATGACAGAAAGCAAATATAAATTATAAACATGAATTTGAACGGAAAAACCATTTTATTATTTCATGAGAAAGACAAAATAAATCTTTTTTCTACGTTTTCTTGGCGTTCAGAATTTGAGTTCGTTCGTTGATGAAATCGAAACTGATTGAAATTAGTTTAACATGTTTGTCTAAGCAGGGGTCCACTTCACTTTTTTTATTGACGAGATTTGCAATGTTCATTCACGTTCCTTTTCTTTTTTCAGATCTTTGGAATCTTCTCTTTTTCTCCAGGAATTAGAAAATTGATTTCCCGTTTCATTTTTTGGTTTAACTTTCTTTTTACTTGTAAAAAAAAGTGACACTAGCAGCCAAGCTCGACCTACCTAGAAAAAAACATCATTCTTAAGTCATTATTTTGCTTTTCAAAAATGATTTGGCAGATGAACTGTGTGAACTGTCTTGAATTACAAGTTTTACCGTGTTGCTGATAGATGTTTTTGAATGATTTCTTGATATTCATGCGTTGATTGATTCGTTCCTCTAATAAAACTTATGTTTGCACACAAAGTACCGTTGATTTTTCTTGTAATTAACTGTTTTTAATCAAATTATGATGTTGCTGGTTTATTTTGTTCGGTTGCTGCAGATATTATAATGAGGTCAGGACTGACAGATGGAACTTTGATATGTTGCTACCAAAATCTTTATTGCATTTGTTCTATTTACGTAAGTTCGGTTCATGCATGTGTTTCTGCAGAATTGACTGTGAGCAGTAAGTACCACCAACCGACCAGTTACAATCCATTGTTTTATCGTCACCGACGAAAGTATACAATAATTAAAAGATGGTGTTATCTATACATCTATTTTATTTCTCACACTTCTTTCAATTTTTGATCATTGGATCGAATAAATAGAAGAAGATCAAACGAACAAAAATTAACAAGGATGTGTGGGTGATAAAAAAAGATGTATAAATAGCACAACCCTAATCAAACTATTTGGTGTTCAAAAGTTTAGGGTGTAGGGAGGTTACCTATCTCAGAGCCATGCAAGATCTATCCTTTCATTAATGTGGGATTCATTTCTAACATGTTCCCTCACGTGTAGCGAATTTTCAAGCTAACACATAGTCAACACAACTCGAGTAACGTGGATCGCTTGTGGCCATTGAACTTCACACGTGGGACAACCTGCTCTGATACCATAAAGAAAATTGAGGTTTCACCATAAAACCAATTAGTAATATGAGAAGTAGTCAAACCACCTATAAGCACATGCAAGTGTCTCTCCTCTCATCTATGTGGAGTTCATTCTCAACATTTGTTGTTCAAAAGTTTGGGGTTACCCATCTCAAAGTCATGGCATGCTATAAACTTCTTTGATGACTTACAAAGGGTTCTCAGCCCTTTTTTTAGTTTTTATAGATCACCTACAAAAATAGATAATCAAACTATTTGTACATCACTCAGTATTACAGTCTAGTGGTATTCTTCTTTATTTGTAAGTGAAATCTTAAGTTCGAGTCTCGTAGATGACGAATTCGATATCAAATTAGTTGTCCATTGTGTGACTTAACCAAACTCTAGCCAAACTTCCCCTCCCTTTAATGTAAAATAAAGATTAGCAAATTCGATACTTAATTAGTTGTTCATTGTGTGGCTTAACTGAACTCTCATTCATTTTAATGTAAATATAAATCTTTACTACTACGTAGCTTTTAATGTTACGATAATTGTGTCGTTGAGATTTTACTCTTTACATTTAACGGTGCGGATACAAATTTTGGGAGAAAATGAAGACGCCTGCTAACTGTTTCGTACCCAAGACAAACCCTAGGAGGGATAAAATTCATCTGTATAAGAAAATAGGTGATAATATTAGGAGCGGACAAAAAACCACTTGAATTCCATTATTTGATTCGAATTTCAACTAAGAAAGTATAATCTTAAACTGTCTTCCAAAAAAAAAATAAACAGTATAATCTTAAACCAATTGAACCAAACCACAATCAATTAATTTGGTTTCATTTGACCTTTTAATAAACCGTCCAATATTTAATTTACGACAACTTTTTTTTTTAACAAACAATATTAAAAAAAGAGGATGTACTTAACCTCACAATGGACTAGCAATAATGTGGTTCAAATTCACCTGTAGTAAGAATCGAACCTAAGATCTCTTACTTACAAATGAAAAGAAATACTACTATACCGTAGTACTAAGTGGCAATTTACGATAACTTTCACACATGTAAGAAAATTTAGTTGCGTTGTGCCAGTTTAATTCTTGAACTACACCAAACCAAATTGTGATGCTAACGTTGATTCAGTTGTGATTTGAGGCATAAACTTAATCGAACTCAACTCAACTCAACCATGCTCACTCTAAATACATGTACATATTTACATAACGTATTACAGCTAAATATGCAATGAAGTTTATCGACGATATTTTAACAATCATATCAACCGCATATTGATAACTATTAAGTCAACGCATCAAGGCAACATTATCAAAACTTCGTGTCACATAAAAATATCGCGGTTAATTGTAAGGTAGAAAAATATGTTAACTACCCATAAATATGATATATTTAGTATGAATCTCACCCTACGTGAGAGATGTAATTAACAATTTGTCGAAGCTTATATAATCATAATAACAGGCTCTTTAAGGAAATGGATCTTCATTTTTCAAAAAAAAAAAGGGACATCCTTTAGACCGTTAGATCTGGCTTTAATGAAATTATGTGGTTGATATTAAATCACAGGCCACAGAATCTCAACAATATAATTTCATTAAAGTTAGATCTAACGGTCAAGAGAGTGTCTCTTTTTTTTTTTTTTTTTAAATGAGGATCCATTCCCTTAAAGGCTTCCATCATAATAGTAAACAATTAAAAACGTAACCGGAAACCTGGACGATTATGAATGGACAACGATTGTCTGTCCTCCCACTTATCGTGCCCTTCTGTTTGTGTGGTCACGGTTAAGCCACATCAACATTTTATATTACTATTCATTTTTATCTTATTATCTTTATAAAAAATAATATAAAATGTTAACGTAACTTAACCGTGATCACACAAAACAGAAGAGCATGAAAGGAAAGTAAGAGGACAGACAATTCTTGTCCATTGTGAAAAGCATCTTTAGTGAAAGAAAAGGAAGCAAGATTAAATATCCTCTTTTGCTTTTAAAATTGGCTTTTGCTTTTGCTTTTGCTTACAGCGAAATATCTTTTCCTTTCTGATATGCCCTTTGGACCAACTTGTTTCCAGCTTTTCTCAACTTCGAAAAAGTATGAAGATGATGCCTTCATGCCTTCCTTTTCTGTATTGGATGCATACAATCCATCCTCTATTCCTCTGGTCCACCATCTCTATAATCATCAATAACTAGCCTTTAGCGCGTGCATGTGATATTTTTTAAATTACGAAATGCTATGTGCGATTTATATATTTTAAATGTATTTATATAAGTAAATTTGATAAAAAAAAAAAGTTAAATATTTTAAGTAAATGAATAATTTTAGATCATACTAAAAGAAACCTCTTATAAACCAATTAAACCAGTTGAATTCATATAATAAAATTGGTCTCTATAAATTTTATAATAAGAAAAGAGAAAAAAAAATATTTAATGAATAATTGATTGAATTACATTATTAGTAACCCACCCCCCTTTCCCCTTAATATAGATACTAATATTTTGTTAAAAAAAAGAATCATTTGACAACTAATTTAATCACATTATTATCAGCATGTGAAAGTGTCACAGCCCGTTCCGGAATTTTCATATTCGTGGATATGAAATGACGGAATTGCCCTTAACGGTTGCTAAGGTACGTGTGACACATAAGTTGATTATTGTATACTTTCCTAAGTTTTTTTTGGAAAAAAAAATCAAGTTGGATTAAGAGTTGTTTACAATTTGTGTGGTTAGGGAATTAAAGTATGGTTGTTTTGGGTGGACCACACACACACACGGGACATACCCTCACCACGTGCCCTCTCTCTCCTCCCTCGCAGTTCACTCTCTCTTCCTCCCTTCGAATTGTACAGACAAGGCACCAAACCCTCAAATCTTCACGGATCGACGCCAAAAAGGTGAGTTTCTTCATCCTTGCAACCTCTTGAGTTGAGGTACCATTTTTAGAACTGGAAACCTTCGAAATCACGTCAAACCTGTAACCCATTTTGAAATCATTGTTCATGCACACGTGAAATGTGGATTTTCAGGGAATTCTAAGCTTACAGGGAACTTAGTGAGGTCCCAAGGAAGCTCGGAGCTTAGTTTGAAGGTTTTGGACGTCGGGATCGTAGGGTTCGATGTTGTATTGATGATGTGAATTGTGTTGAGAGCTCATAACCTGCACCCTGGTATTAGTGCTTATATTATTCACCCCGCACCACACGCTCACCTTGGATTCAAGTAGGTGCATGTCGTACAGACCATTAGAGGGTTCCGACATGTCGTACAGACCATTAGAGGTGGTTCCGACTTGTAGGTGATTTTAGATTATTATACAGCTATTGATGAGAGAAGCACTAGAGCGTATTCCTACACCTTTCTTATCGTACAGACTACTTCAGGTAGTTCCGATTTATGTGCAGAGTAGCGCCGTACAGGTCACTGTGGTGACTCCGGTTGGTTGGATATTGAGCTATAGAATTAACCGTACAAGATAGTTGCAGGGTTTCCGGTTGATTCATTATTTCACTTGTTATATTGACGCATTCTTATTCTGTTGTTGACGTTTATAGCATAGCATACTTTCTGGTTTTTGATAAAGATTGGTGATTTGAGATATTTGAAGAATTATATGCATATTATGTTATTTTATGGGAAAGTATACAGGTTTTACAGCGAGGGGTTAGAAATGTTATAAAATGAAATGTTTTCGAAAAGCTTGTTTTACTGACCCACTCAATCTTGTCTTGCACCCCTCCAGGTTCTAGTTAGCTGTGTTGGTGGCTCACGAGGATTTTCCCACGGCGTTCTGACAGACTACTTAAATGTAGGACTCACCTTCGAGTGTTGTAATTTGGTAATGGTCCTACTTGACTGCACTTAGTACTTATGCTCTGAATATGTGTGTTTCACACTTAAACTTACTCTAGCATGTTAGTTGTATATTATTGCTAGTAGTTGGTTTTTATTCCTTCATATTTCTCTTATCTTATTACTTCAGCGTCGCACTTTTGGTTACGTCATACTCACGTGACGGCCATCACGCCTTGATTCTAGGATCAGGGTGTGTTAGAAAGATTTTTTTTATAACTGGCATTACACGCCCTTTAAGATGTTTTGAACCTGTTTAAAAATAGAAAAATTGAATCACATTATTGTTAGCCTATTGTGAGGTACTATTTAAAAAAAAAAAACATCACAAAAAAATTAAATGTTAAAAAAATATTATTAAAATGATGAAACTGCCCTGGTCTTATTTGATGCATTATTTTGGAATGCCTTTGAAGTTTTTTGTCTTGAGGGCATTTTTATCCAAATATTTTTGTTTAAGCTTGGTGACACCAAAAACAATATTCACCATTTGTGTTCTCTTTATATCAATCTAATAATAACCCAAACAATCTTATAGGGAAGCAATAAATATAATATTTATTTATCTGCGCTACAAGTTTACAGTTTCATATTTTTTTCAACTTATTTAACTGACGAGTTTGATACATAAAACTAACTGATTATGTGAGTTGAGCTAAGTCTCAGACAACTTAGAGTATAATATCATCATATAACAGAATAAAAATAAAATTTGAATCTAATATATGAAAAAAAAAAAAAAACTTGAAAGTGCTTCTTAAAGAACAATATGGGTAAATTTTTGAAAAGTTTTTAAGCTTTTATGTGTCAAATGTATCTAGACGGTTTAGTTAAAAAATAACACGTTTAGCACAAAATATAAGCAAATATGAGTAGTGTTTAAAATGCTCAAGAAATATTCTAAAAATTAAAGATCGATATGAAAAGGGGGTGAACTGCAAAAATCATCCTATATCGATGAGATATAAAAAAATCAATGAATATCGATGATATTTACAGATTCACTATAGAAATTTGCCATAACCTATTGCAGATTTTGATCTTTTGATTATTTTTTTCTTTCTAATTTCGACTAAATTTGAATGAGTTGATATACCCACCCTATTGCAAATTCCATAATTTCTGTTGAAGACAACTGATATCGATATATCCATTGATATTTTTATAAATTTGTATATTGATGGTTCTACCTATATCGATATTTTAAATATAAATGACCAAATATTTCCTAGGAGAAATTGAACCCAGATCCTCTCTGGATCTAAAAAAACTGAGCCTAAGGATCAAATAATTCGGACCGTTGAAATTTGGTCAAACGGCTACAAATAGGGGTTCCCTCTAAAAGTTATAATAATTATTGTCGTTAGATCAAATTTTAACTGTCCGGATCATTTGATCCTTAAGCTTAGTTTTTTTTAGATCTGGAGAGGATCTGGGTTCGGAGAAATTAATTCATTCTCATTTGAGTAGATAGATGTAAAATCACCATTTACTGTGTACAAAGTTGTTGCGGACTTGCAGGGCCCATCACACGAGATGATCTGCTTTGTATCTCTATTGGGCCCAGATGTCTATGTCAAGACACAACACAGCTAAAACTTCAAAGTAAATGATGGGCTGAAGTCCATTCTAAGGGTCCACTATGTCTGACACCTACACTTGGTCACTATTAATTACTTATGGCCCCACACGCTATACACGCATCAACCAGTTGAGTCGTGGCGTTTTTTAAGGTGCGGACCGAACTTTGCGGCCCTTTAGTTCGGTAAGAAATCCTCTTCAGATCTATTCTATCAAAGTCTACTAGTTAATTAATCTGAATTCTTGAAATTTGATTTAACGGTTAAAATTATTATAAATTTTAAAAGGATCTCCTGTTTGTAACCGTTGGATCAAATTTCAAGGGTCCGAAATAATTGATTGGTGGACTTTGGTCGAAGAGATCCGAAGATAATCTATTTCCCTTAAGTTCGGACCAATTAACACCCATTAAATCGTTGACTTGCGAACGGACGATTGTGTATCTACGTTTACATCAACGACTCAAAGTCACTTATATTCGCATTGGTAGGTCATGCTAGCATAATTCAATTCATTATGGTAAGATAGTAATGCTAAGGATGTGCGTAGATGTCCACTATTGATGTCATATATGCAATAATCTCTACTTAAGCAATTACTAATAATTTATCTGTTACATATTTTTTTTGAAAAAATTTCAGTGGTATGAGAAAAATTTAATTGATAACGAAAAAAGTTACATCTAATCAGGAGAATTTACCTACTACATAATATTCTCTTTTAATTTGTTCATTTCACAAATTAGTAAAAAAAAAAGAGAGAGATTGTATAAGAAGAAGGCATCATGTCCTAAAAGTTAAAACTAATAGGACTCGAATTTTAACTTTTAATTTTTTTCTTAAGAAATTCTTATTCTCAATACATTATGCGTTTATTAACACATAAAGAATAAAAAGTGAGTCATATGTGAAAGATATGTACTTCATTTTCGATTTCAACCTATAATACCCGTATTACCCTCGTATCATTCGCATACTTAAAAATGTTAGTAAACATAAGTGTGATCGGTCAAATTGTCATGTAATTTGAGTGAAAATATAATTAATTTTTATGAGCGGAATATATACTATTAATAAAACTAAGGTATATTATAAAATACCATTACATGGATTACCAACATAGATTTAAGGAGGAGCTTGGTAGTTGATACCTTGATTAATAATATCCGCTAGTACCAAAAGTGGGTGGTTTTATTCTTTGACAACATTGATTAAGGAGGAGTTTAATCCAAAGTATCAATTATCAAAAGTCAGAGTTGGTCTTGGAGTTGGATGGAAAGGGTAATTGGGAATCCAAACCTGCCGCGCTAAGTCGATAAAATAATATGAAGAGAAAACATGAAAATAAGAATGAAATTTTTTTCAATGCAACTGAAACACGGAATAATAGTCATAAACTCTTTTTTTTCAAATGTATCTTTCTATATGATAATAACATAACGTATGAGCTCAGTGTTCTTATCACACTAATCAATCTCTCAACGAAAAGGCATCCCTTTCTTTCCTTGTAGTGTGAAAGGTTTGATCACTAAGCAAAGCCTTTGCCTCTCTCTCTCTCTCTCTCTCTCTCTCTTCCCTGTTTTTCTTATTAACCCCACCATCAAATGTCCCCAACCTGCAACAGATTCACCAACAAAAACTAAAAAACAAACTAACTCCTACGGAAAAACAAAAGTCACTCTTTTCATCTTATCCCCCACCCTCTTTCCTCCCTCTATTCCCTTCTCTTTCTGTTCTTCCATCCCAAAATTCAAGTGAGAAGAGAAAGAACATATGTGGCAAGCTCATGCCTGCAAGTCTTCTTATGGAGAATCCATCAAAGCTCTTGAAGCTGATATCCAACATGCCAATACCTTGTGAGTCTCTTTTTTCTCTAATTTTTTTTTGGGAGACTTTGGATGCGGTCCCTAGTTATGAATAATATTTGACTGAAACTTTGTTGGTTTTCAATTTTTGATCCAAGTCCCTAAAATTAATTGATAATTTATTTCTATGTACGTTACTATATTTTTTAAATTAAAAATTAAAATTTATAGTTGTTTATAGTAATGAGATTTTAAATAAAAAACATAATTTTTGGGATTAAAAATATTAAAATATAAATATACTATTGTGTGTGTGTGTAAACATGGGTACATTCATAAAAAATAACCAAAAAATTATTGTATCAAAACATGGGTACATTCTTCAAAATGGGTACATTTAGCAAAAATAAAAATGGGTACAAATAAATAAAAAAATATGGGTACAATACAAATAAAACTTTAAAAAATATGGGCACAAAAAGAAATTAATATATGGGTACAAATTAAAATTGAAAGGAAAATTGGTACAAATTAAAAAATGGTTGCAAATTAAAAATGGGTACAAACTAAAAATAAAAATATATGATAAAAAATTTAGCTATAAATATAAATATACTAATTGTAACATTTTTAATATTAAATGAATATATTTAGAAATAAAAAATATTTTATTATTGAAATAATTAATGATATTATTAATACAAAGGACCTTGATCAAAAATTGAAAAGTAATAAGGTTTTAATCGATAGAGTAGTAAAAATAAGGATGAAAACCTAATTACTCCTTTTTTTTTTTTTGTTGGTGATCAATCAAAACTGTGGAATAATCCATATGCATTTTCCTCTTCTGGGTAGTTTGTTGGGTAGTTAATCCAACTGAATTGTGGTTGTTGGGTAGTGCTTATCATTTGAGAGAGAAGGTAAAGTTGGATTTTTTTTTCCCTAAACATTTAAGTTCGATACTGTTTCCTTAAGGCTTTTTATGTGAGAAATTTTCCAGCTTTATATACATTACTGCTTTTATGTTGCCAATTTAATTGCTTCTCTGGAAAAAAAAGAAAAATCCCACAGGCTGTTCTTATTTTTCTACCCAAATGAAGCTCAAATATTTTTTGATTTTTTTTTTCCATTTGTTTTTGGGATGGATTTTGTTGCAGGGCAGCTGCTCTTCCCAGAGATTATGGTGGGAACTGTATCCAAATGAGATTGTCTTACAGCCCCTTTGCACCTTTCTTCCTGTATCTCATTGAATGGATGGATTGTAGTTGCACTGATGTACTTCCCAATTATTTAGGCCTTCTCCACATCCTTGTACACAAGGTGGGCTGCTCTTCCGTTTCATGCTTTATTCGTTTTACTTCCCAGTTGCCTGCTGCAGAAAGACAATCTTTTGTTTCCTAAAGACCGAAATTAAGCTTTACGATATTGTACAGGTATATGTCGATGGGATGCCTTCATTGTCCTCCAAAGAACAGAAGGTCACTTTAAGGGAATTTTACGGTATGTTATTCTCTTGTTAGCTTCTTATTGAAAACATACCGGTTCTTGGAAGAATTGTTTTTGACATAGCGGTGAATTCTGCTGGAAATCAATGCAGCTGTAATATACCCTTATCTTAGGCAACTTGAAGGCGAATTTAACGAACTGGAAGATAATAATAATAAGAGAAGTCGATGCACAGATGTTTTGGGCAGAAAGAGGATGGAAGACCAAAGGAAGCTTTCGGATAAAGATCTTGAGAGAGAAGATGAATGTGGGATATGCATGGAAAACTGTACAAAGATGGTGTTGCCTGACTGTGGGCATTCCATGTGCCTCACCTGCTTCCATGATTGGTATGATCAATTTCCATCTTCACTTGTTTGCTTATCAGCGAACTGAAAATCATTTTGCTTACCGGTGAGGTAACCTGTGGAAAATATTTATTCTGTAATGTGCCTGATTTGCAGGAATGCAAGATCGAAATCCTGCCCTTTTTGCCGCGGCAGCCTAAAGAGTGTTAGCTCCAGAGATTTGTGGGTTCTCACTAGCATCGGTGATGTTATTGATGCAGTAACGCTTGTGCAGGAGAACCTAAGACGTTTCTATCTTTATATTGAAAATCTACCTGTAATTGTGCCGGCAACGCATATTGTGGTATATGATTACATGCTCTTACTCACAACATGAAGAATGAAGTTGCAAAGTACACAAATTACTCATTACCGCAATGTATATATAGCCTAATATAGGGAAGTTCAATGTAAACTACCATGCCGGGTTGACGAGCTGTCTCATGGTAGCTGTATATAGTCAACTAAAGTACTGAATGCCTGTTTTCAGACGATAAGCTGGTAGCTTTGGAGATTCTTGAGTTGCATATGAGACTATGGGAGCATCCTGCCCATCTCCAATGACTAAGGCACCTGCAAGTCTCTGGCGGAAGCCCTGGATATATGTATATATAACAGGTAAGCCTGGCATTCAACTCAGCTTTTTGGAACCTGAGTGTTGGAATGGAAGTAATCATGGTTTCTGCTCAATTACTTGATGATCTCTTATAAATTAATGAAGTTTACAGTATTTATATACCACTTGATAACAGAATGTAAGTGCTTATGCTACTGCAATAGAATTATTTCGTTAAGAATGTCATGTCACGATGGAACTTCGTTTTAATGAAACTCATTATATATATATATACGAGTTTTAAATCTTCGGTGCATTGGAGATGCTCTCAGTAGAGTCATAGTAAGATTAACCTCGAGGGAGTTGGTTTAATGGCCAGGATTTTGTTTAAAAAAGCAACAATCCTGAGCTTGATTGTGCTCCAATCCAGCTCTACAAGTCGCCATCAGTAGATTTTCCCCGCTGAGCATCGGTCAATGTAGGACGAGAGATTGGCTGTGCCGTGAAGATAGCAGAATGCTCGAAGAGGGGGTGATTGGGGATACCTTTGTGCCTACCTTGTGATGATGAAAACACACATATCATCCCCTCAACAGGAAGCAAACTATTATGCCTTTATGCTAAATCCTGCTGTTTAACATCACTGGATGGCTTTAAGGGACCTGGTTGAGTAACTTCTGTTACAGCTAAACCAAGGTTGTTTTATGTAGTTATTGGCATGCAATATTTTTAGGGTGGTGTTGTCCACACCCTCATTTTTTACTTCTCATGCACCTCACAATTTTCGGCCGTCGGATCAAATGAATTGAAGAAAATCAATGGACAAAAATTAACAAATAAATGTATACGGGAGATAAAAAGAGATGTGTGAATAGCACTATGCTATTTCCATCTGTGTTATGTCTCACATAATTAAAAAGGGAAAAATATCAGTAATAAAATTGCGCTAAGCCACAATATGTTACTAATGTAAATACACAAGCAAAGTTTGTATTAGTGAATTGGTAATAATACGTGACGGTGAGACAATCATACTATAAATCACTCTTAAATTCCCAAGCAGTAGGCCTGACATTTTGGACCCAACCCGTTAACCCGACCCGACCCAATCCGTTAATATTTGTATTTGGGTGGATGCTTAACGGGTCGGGTCGCTAACGGATGAACCCGTTAACAACCCGTTAAATAACGGGTCACTTTGGGTCAACCCGTTAGACCTGTTAGGACCCGTTAACATCCGTTAGCACCCGTTAGTTGAGGATATTTTAGTAATTTTAGTAAAGTCTTAATAACAAAAAATAAACTTTATGCAAAAAATAATAATAATAATAATTGTTAGTGAATGACCCGTTAGCTTAACGGGTCAGATTCGGGTGACCCGTTAGCTTAACAAGTTGGGTTCGGATGATCCATTAACTTAACGGGTCGGGTTCACCCCGACCCGTTTACAGGTCTACCAAGCAATGTAGTAAAGGAATTTTTGCCCGGCTGCCAAATTGTCTCATCATCATTCAGATTGGGCCTCCGAATCAATACAACGATACTTCTCAACCCATCAACCCAACTAAAATTGCTTGGGTCCAAAAACAACTGCTAAGATAATAAGATTTATAAACAATGCTAACAAAGGCATAAAGTTAACTAGTTAAGTGGTGGCAAACATACGAGAAAAACTTGGATAAGGTAAGCCGAAAGATAGATAGTCAAACACTTTTACAAGGGAGTGAGCCCTTCTCTATACAAAAAAACATACCGTAATATTCTTGTGAGAATGGCCTTGACTAGACCTTACTGAAGTTTTTCTCCGGACGTATTCTTAGAATGGTTGTTCATGGTATTCAACATCACTGCAACAGTTAAAAGGGGGAGTGAAAACAAAAACAATATAAGTAAAAACAAAAGAAAGAATACAGAGGTAAAGAAGAGGGGAAGCATCGTAGGAGAGCATAAGGGGAGAGTCATATTCTTTTAACTTTTAAATTAACAAATAAAAAGGCAGTCCACTGATGAGAAGTTGCACGGAGTTCATCTCCCTAGTTCCTTAGACACCAATCATGCTCACCCTCTCTTTTAGTAAATTATTGTAGAATTTCTAAGTGGGCATTTCCTTTTAGAGCCATTGAGTTTTTATTTCTTCAAAGTCCTTTTCTACCCCACTCTCCTAAAAGTATGCCTTTAAAGGCTTATAATTCCCTAAAGTTTTTTAGAGTTGTAGGTGAAAAATATAGAAGGTTAATGGCTCACCCACTAATTAATGAGGTTCAAACATGTATTTAGGCTCACACCACATGTCAATTATTTGCATTTTTGTATGACACAAAGTGGAGGAGGAACTTACATATAATGAGAATATCATTATCATTGCGGTGATCTTTAAGTCAATAACGACTGTCATGTAATAAAGTTAAAATACATGATAGTGTATGATTAGTCTGAGAAATTGACTCTACATATCACTAACAATGTGCATGATATTTTAAAGTCAATCACCCACTTAGGGGCGAATCCACCTTTGAGACAAGGTGGGTCAAATGACTCCTCCAAGTTCAAAAATCCTCCATGAAAGAGTTGGGTGTTGCCCTTTGAAAATTTGAGATGCCCTTGAAATATGTCCTCCAACTGCTTGACGAAGTGCCTTTATGAGCACTAGGCAGGGTAGCTGTTAGCCTCATACCAATGTATGCTTTTCTATGGTCCCTTTCGATAGACGCACTTGGTATATGTTAGCATTTGTCGCCGTGCTCGCTTAAAAGCTATTGACATCAATCAATATGCTCGCTCGAAAGTTGTTGGTATTTGTTGACATGCATGCAATATGACTCGAAAAATGACCCTAGGCCTATCACGACTCAATGAAATGCCAATTTGGTAACTATTTTGTCCAAAATATTTTGCGTGCTACTTGCGCTATTCTTACTGACCCTCCCAATAATATTTCTTAGATTTGCCACTGCTTGCAGTGTCATGTAATAAAGTTAAAATGCATGATATTGTATAATTAGTTTGAGAGACTGTTGTAGTGTCATTCTGTTGTATGGTATGACAACGTATGATTAACTTAAGATATTGTCACAGTGATAAATATATCGTGGTCGTATGTATGTGCATATATATATATATGCAAGTGTCTCTTTCACAAAGTGCGCAAGGAAATCTTGTTCTTGCTGGGTTGCTGGTTGGTCAAGAAACTTAATTAAGTGATCATTGGCACAAATTAAACCATCTTTTAAATTAAATGGAGTTTCAGAAAAGATGCCACTTTATTTTGCACCAATATGGAGCAAATGGCACTATACTGGCTTCAATATTTTTCTGCTTAGGGGCATCGTGGCCTCAATTCACGATAATGATTAGCCCGTCTTAATCTTAAATATTTCAAAAAATCTGCAAACTCTGCCATTACCTTTTTTAAGCATGAATCCTCTTATGTCACTGAGTGCATGTCATCTATCTAGTGGCCTTGTTAGCTATTGGAGTGATTAGAAAGTAGATTAAGGACTAATTCTTTTGTTAAAGTTAGATGTTCCTTCGAGATTAATTAGCATCATGAACGTTCCTTAATTGTGATGTTAAACTTAATGTGGGTTAGAATCTCTCTAATTTCATGTTTAAAACTTGACAAAAAACCAAGAGTGAAAACCACGCACTAATGAAATGGAGACAAAACACACTGCTTGTGTAAGCTGATTGCTAATGTCAATGTAAACAACACAAGGATGTTTTGTCCTTATCTTATTGCATCATGAGTTATTTAATACTAGTGAAAGAAGAGATTTTTCAAGATGACTGAAACATGGAGCGTTACGCTACGTTATTCAATTGGAGAAAAGTTTTTTTTTTTGTTTTTTTGTTTTTTTTTGTTTTTTTCAAATGCCCCTCTAATTGTATAATGAGATGTGGTGTATTGCCCCGTGTTCCAATCACAATGAAAATCTCTGTATATTAAAGGGTTACAGGACATTCTTACATGTAACTAGGGATACATGTTCAAGTTTCTATTCATTTGTTACATGATCAAGTCATGTGACAAGTGAAATAGCAACTTAGGTAATATATGATATGAATATAGAGATATATTTTTTACTACACTCAAGTTTTTTCTCAAAAGTCGATGCTAATTAACCAAGACTGATTTTTTTGGGTGTATTTTTGTTCATCACCCTCAAATGATAGTAATGCTCACCAACCTACTTATTATCATTGAATGAATTTAAATTTTGAGATTTATGTCTGTCCACTACACAGATCTTAATATTTAAACTATCCAACGGTTATAAACAGAGTATTAAGTATTACCAACACTTGAAGGTGGTGAGCAAAAATATTTCCGATTTTTGGATCTCACAATCTGCCCATTCATGCATTTTCCTAAAATATTAAGTGAAACTTTACCCTAAGTACTTAAAGGTACTTTAATTATATGAATTATTTGCTGAGCAATGACATTAAACAATTCAATTAACAAAAGGAGTTTTCCAAATGCTTCCACTTTCATCGAAAGGATTTGGATAATGTGTAACCAGACGGGTGTCAAGAACATGCATGCTTTACAAACACTGGTTGGAAGAATTAAAAGGTCAAATACTGTGAGTTTGGTACCAAAAGGATTTCAGTTGTCTTCAAGTTCAGATGGTCTTGGCTTTTTGTCCAACCACTACAAAATATCCTTCAAACAACTTTTCATCTTTGTCTCTCAAATGCATTCCACGTGCCCTCAAACCCTTGTTTTCTTTATCCAACATGCATCAACTTCAAATATTTTTTACCAAAAAATTAAAAACATGAACTCCAATTTGTTCGATCACCTTCCTCTCAAGTGTACAAGGATAAATAATATATTTTTTGCACAACAAAAAGGGAGGCTTTGCCTTTTCTTGTCTTGCCTTTCGGCTTTGAGTCTTGACACAAAATGCAATATTGTAAAGGATCTTAGGTGACTAGTAAAAGGGAGTCCTTGCACATAAAAAAATCTAGTTAAATTATTTTTGACGTGTGACTATAATACTTTGTGATTTTCATTGATTTTAATTCAATTAGAGTTTCTCTGAACTAAAACTTCACAAGTATTGATCATTGAGCTTGTAATAATGTGAAACAATTATCATTTGGCTTACTCCGTTATAATTTCCTTCCATTTTTGCCCATTTAAACCCTTTATTTTGGATGGAAGTTCTAACAGAGTTAACGAAAATGACCATTGCTCTACATTATAACAAGTTCAGGGACCAATACTCACATATTTTAGTTTAGGGACCAAAGCTCCAGTTGTGCCAAAATTCAGGACCATTACTCCAATTCTCTAAACCAAATATAGTAGAATTATACTTTGATGTGTAGTTACAATACTTGGTTACTATAAATTATTGAAATATTTATGGGATAAATAAAATTAATAAAGAATTAAGATTTGTTTATTTAAATCTCACTCGTGCATTTGACGTTGCATTGAACTATAATGTGATATTGTAGAAGTTACCCATGCTTTGTGTCCCTTTGAAATTGATGCATTAAGCTACCTATGTGTCCTTTACAAGATGCCCTTGTTCATTCAAGCATTTTTTCACAAAGCATACACCACCATGCCCACCTTCAGATTCTACTTCTTTTATCTGGTAAACCTAAGATTCTACCCCCAATTTTTCGAAGTTACCATACTTTTCTCACTTTCCCATATTCTTTTTGGATACAAATGGTGAAACTTGTTTATGTTTCAGCTATATACAGAATCATAACTGACAATAGATGGTTGATGAACCAAATTTTCGTGCCTAGTGCCCTCCGATTTTATTTTGATTCAAACTTTGTCACACGTTCTATTGGGAAACACTAAGCAGAAATTAGACAATATATAAACTACTATTGAGTACTTCCTTGATATTCCTCAATTTTTATTGTTAATTAAATGCATGTAACTGATTTTATTTAGTATGAGACATTTAAATATAATACATACCATATAAACCACGACCTAGTGGTCCTTAACTTCCTTTAATACACGCTTTTTTGTTTTTTTTTTGTTTTTAGAAAAGGGGAACAATTGCTGCCAAGCCACGGTTATCCACCATTTCCGGTGGTCAGGAAGACTCATGCTTTTTTAATATACGCTAATGTCCTCCAATTGTTTTGATTATTATTATTATTATTATTATTATTATTTGCAACTCATTCTATTTGCTCATTTTTCTCTCTCTATATATTTTTGGGTTGGGATGGCAATTCTAACCATTAAACTCGATAATCGTGGATAACCGTCCGAATGAATTGGATTTGGGTATGAAAATTTGGGTATGGGGAAAAACCGTGATTATTATTCGGTTATGGTTTTGGATATGGTTATAGTGGTCCCCAAACTGTATCAATCCCAAATCCGAACCGAATAATATATATTATATATAATACTAAAGTATTAAAAAATAAATAAATAAATATATATATATATATTTATTATTCACCGAATCCATTACCTTGAGAATACAAAAATTGCATTGCGTGATGTGCATTTTGTAGAAAAGTTCAAAAGTTTTAATATGAATCCAAATCTATGAGAATTCAATGACACTTATGGGAGATATCAAAGATCAAACCAACATTATCAATGTTTAGCTTTAATTTTTATGCTTCACAACATCTATTCATTAAATCAATTTATACATCAAATATTTAATGATAAAATTAATATTTAATAAAATATCATGCATCAATTGAATGAATATATTTTTTTATTGACAAAGATGAATATAACCGTTAACCGATGGAAAATCCGTTACCCAATGAGTATGGTTATGGATAATACCCGATGGTTAATTTGTGGTTATGAATATAATTAGTTTTCGTGGTTATGGGGATGGATATAATATTTCTGTCCCCAAATTTGAACCGTTGCCATCTCTATTTTTGGGACATTTAGATCTGGATCCAAAAAATCAATTAGGTTAAGTCCATTATTATCTTTTCTCTATTTTTTTTTATACTCATATTATATTTTGTAAAAATATTAGAGATAAATTAAAATATTCTAATTTCAATAAATCTGCTTAATATCTTTTAACAAAAAACTAATATAGTAATACAAATCCATCCACAGAACATACGACCATAGCTCCAATAACAAATATACGAATGTATATTATACATATAACTGAGATATGAAACCTTACTAAAATGTACAAAAACATAGTATACTTACAAGCAAGACAAATTAATATGTGATTGGTTGATTATAAAAAAGAATTGTCATATAGGTAGATGCATACAATTAACTTATGGTATAAGTTGATTATAAAATTTTAGAGTAGTAGGAAAAACAAAAATAACATGAAAAAAAGAAGAAGAAATAATTAAAGAGATAATTAGAAAAAAAATTTAATTTGTCTAATAAAATGTAATCATTAAAGAGATAATTATTGACAATAAAATAAGGAAAACTAATGAAAAAGACTTGAAAACTTTGAGTTTTAATGATAAGGACAAAATAAAGGATAAAATGAATAGTACCAGGATTATCTTTTTAGGGTAAAAATGTGATTTTTCGTTAAAATGAATAATACCGAAAGATTTTTGTTAAAGTTCCCAATAAAATAAGGCCTAAACTTAAAGAATTAGACTTATTTTAATAAATTCGAGTATTCTTAATATTGGGTTAAAAAATTGTAAATTATAGAGTAATGCTATTCATACCATGTTTTTATACCACATTTCTATATCACTTTAGGTGGCATTTGATGTGAATAGCCACATCATTTGAAAAATTTGCAAAACCCAATGAAAAGAAAGAGAAAGACTCCTCGTATACCACAATTATCATTTAATTAACTAGTTTTTCTTAATTATTAGTTTATTAAATAATGAACTAAATTTAAAAATCTGATTAATTCAAATGATGTAGCTGTCCACATCAAATGCCACATGCTATAAAAATAGGGAACTTTAACGAAAAGTACCCGGTACTGTTCACTTTAACGAAAAACCACATTTTTACACTAAAAAGTCAATCATGGTACTATTCACTTTACCCTTTATTTTGTCCTTATCATTAAAACTCAAAAGTTTTCAAACCCTTTTCATTAGTTTTCCTATAAAAATATGCTACAAAAATATGATATTTACTCTAACTTGTATCAACTTTCCTAATCCAAAAAAGTGAGAGAAACTAACGTGAACCACCCTGACCGTTAAGTTATCCGGCGCCAAAGATTCGTTGGTTCCCTCTCGTCAAAAAATCCAAAGAAGCCATTTTTTAAAATTTTGGAGACACTCTGAAGCTATATAATCTCATTCGAGCTGTAAGTCCCCACGCTACCCCTCCCACTTCAATCTTAACTCTTCCTCCTTCCTTTAACTTTTTCCCAATGGAGAGTAGCTTCTCTTCTCCCCGAAACGATACTTTTCCTGCTGGCCTCCGGGTCCTCGTCGTCGACGACGATCCCACTTGGCTTAAGATCTTAGAAAAGATGCTCAAGAAGTGCTCCTACGAAGGTTATTTCACGCTATCTCAGTTTTCTCACTGTTCCTCTGTTTCGATCACTCTTTAAAGTTCCAACTTTGTTGTTTTTTCCTTCTCTATTTTCTGGAAATTTATAGTTTTCCTGAATGTTTTGGTGTTTTTGGAGATGGATTTTTTGAGTTGTGGGTTAATTTTGGTGGTTCTTACTTATTAGTGGAATTTTGATCATATTTGGTAATTTAACCACTGTGTTTGTTGAAAGCAAGGATTTTTAATCTTCCCAGAAGCAGCAGTTTAGTTATCGATTTTTCGATTTAAGTAAACGGATAAGCAGAATGATCAGGGTTTACTTGAGATAGAGTATTTGATTGTCTTTACAGGCTGCTATGCAGGAGGATAATGATAATGTGTTTCCGTTAATTAGTTAGTTTAATCAAATGGCAAATACTTTATTCTGTATCGAATATAAACACGTAAAGGTGATTGATTTCAGATAACTGGAGTATTCTTTGGTGCCTCTGGTAGTGTACTTATAGAATTATTTCCTTTTCTTTTTGATGTTTGTTTCAACTACACTAATCAAAGACCATTTTTAGTCTATTTATGATCCTTGCTCAATAAATTTTCGTGGTACTTCATATGGGGAACTGAAGTAGTTACTTTGGTTATGTTGGGGGATATTCTCATGTATGATTACTTGTATATGATCTAAACAAGTATAGAAGTCTTCCATTATTCATGTAGAAAAGGAAATCCGTTTGTCTTACAGGATTTTATTTTTGTCCGACTGTCAGACACGATGCTTTGGCCAGTCTGATAATATAATCAGCTATCGAATGATAACAGCATCCATTAATTTTCATTATTTCTGAAGTTTTTTCCCTCCCTTTTTTGTCTGTGTTTCAGTGACTACATGTGGTTTGGCAAGAGATGCTTTGCACTTGCTTCGCCAAAAGAAAGATGGATATGACATTGTTATCAGTGATGTGAACATGCCTGACATGGATGGTTTTAGACTTCTTGAGCATGTAGGACTTGAGATGGATCTTCCAGTTATTAGTCAGTACTCTGCCGTTGACCAATAAAGCTTTGTCTTCAAAAGAAAAGCGTCTGTCACCACTTAATTCTGACATATCATATCCGTTTTACCTGTGCAGTGATGTCTGTTGATGGAGAAACGAGTAGGGTTATGAAAGGAGTTCAACATGGAGCATGTGATTATCTTCTTAAGCCGATAAGAATGAAAGAACTGCGCAATATATGGCAGCATGTCTTTAGAAAGAAGATACATGAGATAAGAGACATTGAGAGTCATGAAAGCTTCGAGGGTATTCAGCTTATAAGAAGTGGATCAGATCAGTATGATGAGGGCTACTTTCTTAGCGCAGATGACCTCACTTCATCGAGAAAAAGAAAGGATGTCGATAACAAATACGATGACAAAGACTTTGCTGATTTATCATCTACAAAAAAGGCTAGAGTTGTTTGGTCTGTAGATCTTCATCAGAAATTTGTAAAAGCAGTACATCAGATTGGATTTGACAGTATGTAAATTTCTTGCTTATGAAGCTAGGTTTTTGGATCAGCATCATGAACTATTAGTCTGAATACATTTTGTGTTCCTTTTCAATAATATCGCCACCAACTTTATTATGTTTCTACAGAGCGATGATGTGTAATGTCTGTTTGGCAGAAGTTGGTCCGAAGAAAATACTTGACCTGATGAACGTGCCTTGGTTGACAAGAGAAAATGTCGCTAGCCACTTGCAGGTAAATACCTCACCTTTAAGTACTTTTCCTGATAACATCGGAAACTTTTATGTAGTGGGATTTGTACACCGCAATACTTTCATTACGGTAACATACCTGGCAATCGATAATTTCCTTACGCAATAATGTATGATATATATATATATATATATATATTATATGCATATATGTATATAATATGTATACACACACACAAGTATAGTGACAACATAAATTGCTCCCATTTCCTTGATCTCAGTCGGATTTGTCAAATTTACTGACACATGTACGAGGAATTATAGTTCATAATGCTTATCACTGAAGTAATTGAACTCATAGTCTCTCCTGTAACAAAATGGCTAATAAAAGCTAAAGTGTAATAGATAATATGGTTACATGGCATGAGTATTCTCACCGAAAAAGTTCATGTGCAGAAGTACCGGCTCTACTTGAGTAGGCTGCAAAAAGAGAATGAACTTAAATCTTCTTGTGGGGGGATGAAGCATTCCGATTATTCCTCAAAAGATGCTCACGGAAGTTTTGGCCTTCAGAACTCGATCAGCATTCAACAAAGTGATGTTGCACATGGCAGCTTCAAAGTTTCTGGCAATAGCTTAGTTTCCCAGAGAGTGGGTACGAAGAGCCACGAGAGTGACATAGAAGGGATTGTTTCAGAGCCTGTGGCAGAACCTAAGAAAGGTTCGAACGGAAATATTCCTGATTCTCAGAAGACCAGGAGTCCACAGATGGACTTCAATAATTCTTATGCGGAAACCAAAAAGGGTTTGATTGGCAATGTTCCTGATTCTCAGAAGATTAGGACTCCGCAGGTGCGTCCCAGTCATTCACTTGCATCGGTGGAATCTGAAGTAAACTTCACAGAATTTGAATCCTCTATTCCAACAAAGTATTCTAGGAATGAAATTCAATTGAATAAAAAGCAGAAGGCACTTATTCAGTTAAATAGTGGATTCAACAAGCCACCACTGCCCGGTCCACACAGCCATTTCCAAGTTGATCGAGTACAATCAATTCCTTCCAGTAGTTCAAGACCTTCTATCGCGGAGGAAGTTGTAACTGGCCCTGCTAAGAGTAAGCCTTCATATTCTGAGTACATAAATATTCAGGGTAGCCATGTAAGTCCAACAATAAGCACGGCAGACTCCTTTCCTGATCAAATCAAGAGCTGTGTGGTAAACCATCAAGTTTCTGAGGCCGTTTCCACTAGTACAGCAAACATGGAGTACCAGGGCTTCAACTTGAACTGCATTACTGATTTGGAATCCGCCCAAAGGAACCTAATCGTGGAAAGTGCATCACCTTTTGCTTCTTTGGATGACGGCTTTCAAATTTGTTGGTATCAAGGTGATTGCTATGGCATGAATCTCAGACTTCAAAATATAGAGTTCCCGGAGTACAATGATCCTGCACTTGTTTCTGAAGTTCCCGCTCACTTGTATGATGCATTGAGATTTGATTATCCATGTGAGCCATCAGAATATTCTGTCATAGGTCAAGGTCTATTCATATCATGAACTGCCCCTGCGCGGCACTGTTCTTTTGCGCAACTTCAACGAAGAATGATCCGTTGCTATTTCCGTTTTGATAAGCCAGTATAAGTTGAATATCTGTTATATCTCTGACCGGTTTGGATTTGAATGTCGAAATGTGTATCACGAGTGATGGAAAACCATAGCATAATAAGCATTCTTCTTTAAATTTGATGAGATGTGCACTAGATTTCTTGTATCTATACGCATGTGGAGAATCCATGCCAGAATGGTTTTTTGTTAAGTCTGTACCTCTGCATAAAACTCATCGTTCTCTCCCCGCAAGTTATGAAACGAGAAATTTAATGAACAAAATGGAAAAAATATCGAGAAATAATTCGAAAAGGAGAAGAAAGAAGAAGCTGTGTACATGGAGCAACCAAAATATGTAATCATTCCTAACTTTTGTATATTGATCTATTTGCAGTCACCCAAAAGAACAAAAGAAGCACCGTAGAAATGAAAGATAAACCCTACAAAATTTCACTTCTAACAGAAAGACCTCAACAAAATGCCCCCGTTCCCCGAAAGAAAACCATACTATCCTCGCATGTTAATTTTCTTTCCCCATATTTTGTATTACAGAGAGTAGTTGTGGCCCTTCTGGGTGGTAACCGGACTTTTCTTTTTCTTTTCGATCAGAGGGTGTCAACCGGCTGAGTCAATCAATCTCCATGCATATCCCTAAGCTAGACACCCTCAACTCTGGATATTGGGAGGAGAATTCTCGTGAGCATTCTTTTTTGAAAGAGAAGGCACCATTCGATTTGTGCTCAAATTGTATTTTTGTGTGACACACTTGGAGCTGTGAGAATTGACAAAAGGTCGAGAGCTTGAGTCCAGAATTTTGCTGACGGTAGAGTGCCTCCCAAGTTTGGGTGACCGAGACTGTGACGGAGGAATCTGCAAGACATTTATGTCCACCATTCATAAAAAAGAAAACATTTAGAGGGATAAAATGGAAAATGTTCCGAGGGGAGAGTAGCAGTCTTCATTGCCTCAGAAACTAAAATTGCAGTAGAAACTTTCCAAAGACAAGACTACTGAAAGCATTCAGTGCATGCTCTAATACATATACAAAGTTCGGAAGAAAATGTGTGTACCTTGTTCAAGTGATTACTTGGCAATTGTGGTCCCGAGGAGAGAACTTGGTTTAGTTTCGCTTTTAAGGCAGTGCTCTGGTGCAGTTTATTAACATCACCCACTGCTTTTTCCTGCATAACATTTTCTTTCTTTTAAGTATACTTATAAATGTTTGATAATGATACACGGGTACAGAATATTACAGGATTCAACTCGCATTGCCCTGTCACACATGTTTTATGCGACTTGCTCTGATAGCAAAACTCGAATGAGAAGAAACCCCTTATCTAAATGCATAAGATCAAAGGAAAGTTATTTTGTAAAAAATACCAAGATTTTTCATAAGAAACTAACCCTTTTATTAGATCTCAGTTGCAACAGCTTATGTTCAGCCTCCTTGGCAATTTTCTTCTCTTCCAGCCTCTGATAGAACTGGTGCAGGAAAAGAAAGAGAAATTTCTCTTAGCAAAGAAACCCACAAATACTTAATGAACCATGGTACGATAAGGAAGGAACTAAAAATATAATAATCGATCGAGTCTTGCCTCTTTACGCTTTTCTGCTCTTTCTTCACTCTTCAATCTAAAAGGACATGATACAATAGGGGGTCGTGGTTTACTTCCGTTTGCAGTAGAAGATTGGCTACCAAACAATCAGTTATTTAGAATAATCCATAGCCATAAGTTATGAAAGCATTGGTAGTTCCTTTTAAATCTAGTCCAATAACCATTTTAGTCCAATAATCTAGAACATTATACGAATACAAGTTCATAGAGTTTGTTAAGTAATTAAAAAAAATAACAGAAAAAGAGTTATTAGTTCCTGAAAAATAAAATGAAAATAAATAAAACATATAGCCATGTCAGTAGCAAAGTCCTTACTCTTTTGAGGAGGATATCCATTTCCCTTCTCCAATTGGTCCAGCTACTGACTTATTCAGTAATGTTTTTGCCCTAGAAGCAATATAATCGATCGCATAAGTTAAAGTACTCAATGCATGATAAATAGCACAAATCGTAAGGGAGTATGTAATGGACTGAGACTCTGAGACATTAGCGAACATATGAGAAGAAAGCAGAATACCTTCTATCTTTGGACCATGGGTCTACTGAAGACTGCATTAATACCCCGCCAACAGATGCCTGAAGTTGGCAAATAAAACTAGGTGTCACATTAGACACAAATCATATGAATGAAGAATAAATAATAAGATTAAATGGTAAGAATTCGTACCCTAATAGCAGTTCGTCGATGAGAAGCCGGATCATTTATGGAGATATTAAGTTTAGTCATATTACTTCTCGAATTTCTGGTCTTCTCAACAACTGGTGAAGTTCTTTTACTGGTTTCATTTTCGCCCACATGAGAAGTGAAGTGCATTGACATGTGGAGAGATTTTGCAGTCAAACTGCTCTTGTCAACTAAGTCTGATGAAACCTTCTTACCCATTTGAGTGGCATTTTTCCCGTTTATGGTTTGCACACGAATTGCTTGTTTGGCAGGAGACGGTGGCACCTTGGGTGCTCTACCTTTAGTGGATAACCTTGGGGAAGAGTTCATCAATCTTTTCTTGCTCATTGAAGCAAGATTCTCCTCACCGGAAGCTTCCAGGAGGATCTGTGAGATGACAACAGTTAGTGTGGTGAGAAAAGTTGGTCAAGCAATTGCAACTTACTTAAAACAGGACAAAGCCCAACAATTTACCGTATTTGGCATCTTCTCTTCTAGGGTGGCAACAATCTCATTTTGGTCTTTGCCATTTTTAAACTGGTTTGATATTTCAACGTGAATAGGATTTTCCAAATTAACACTTTCTTCAATCACCGCTTCTGATCCGTCCACCTTGGTGATATCCAATTGATTCCCTTCAACATTTTGATTATGGCTATTCACATCAGCTGAGTATACTTCTACCTCAGAATATGGAGCAACATTTTCCTGTTCTTTATCAACAACCATCTGGCTCCCTGCATTTGCCGGTTCTATGTCCATGGAGGAGCTCTCACAATTTCCGTACACAGTTACCGATGATGCTGTAACATTACAGGCATCAGCATTTGTCACCTCAAGCAAGGCTGCTGCTTTCTCGGCAGCTTTTTTCTTGTAATGAGCTTCAAAATAAGCCTTCTTCAGAGCAACAGAGCCGGGCTTGGAGAACTTCTCGACTTCTTCTAAGTATCGATTGTGGGAAAATGCTGACCATTTCTCCCAAGCAAGAGGTTCTGACATATACCTACCGAAGGAGATTGATTCTCCTAGGCAGTGAAGGGGGTCACCCTGCAATGCAAAGCACATCACAATTTCCTCAGTGAATTCCAAAATCCGACTCGTAAAAATGTAACCAAATCATACAAGTCCATCCAAACACAAAATTCAATAATTCCAACAAGAAACTAGAGAGATACCCATATCATTTAAACCACCATGAATAAGCTCACTGCGTTAATGTAATCCCAAAAGAATGTGATGCACAAGCTAAAGAACTTTAACATGAAAACGAAACTGGTTAAAAGTCTCTCTCTCTCTCTCTCTCTCTCTCTCTCTCTCTCTCTCTCCCCTCTCTCTCACTCCCTCTCCTCTCTCTCACTATAATAACGCAAGATTAGGAACAAACCAAACGAACCAAGAACAGAAGACATCCATTGGAAAACCGCCTACTACAACACTACGCGCACTTTATCCCCTAACAATAACAAAAGGAATAGCTCTAACAAAACCATCTTAATCCACACCACATTAACCAAAGTTCTCATTTTCCCACTATTTCTCAGCAGCCAAACAAACCACTATGCGATTAAAACAAGCCAATCGGATCAAGACCCATTAAAGCTTTCGAGAAAACAAGAAAAACCCATGAATCGAAAAACTTCAAGAGTCAAAGAAATGGGAAAATCTGCAGAAGGACGACTGACCTCTTTGACTTCAGGGGAACACTCAGAAGGGTCGGATAATGAGCTCATCAGGCAGGCCGATTCACCCATTTCAGTGTTCTTGCTTTCTCTGGGAAAATCCTTCCAATTGGGGTCGTTTATATGGCTAGAAATTTGAATTGTGAATTGCAATTCAAGAAAGGCGCCTTATTGGGTCCATTCCATGTTTGGTTATACAATTTTTACCCCCAAAAAATGTGCAGAAAAATAAGCTTTTTTAGAGAGAGAGAAGGGGAGCGTGGGGTTTTGTTTGCCTTTAAAGCTTGGGTTTCTAGTTTCCTTGATGATTTTCTTAGATGGAGATGGAGATGGAGATGGAGATGTCTCTCCTTTTTTTTTTTTAATTCTTGGAAATTTATTTATTATTTATTCGTTAAAATGGATCAAGGGCCTCAACGTTCATATACTGGAGTGTGATATGGGACCCATTAATTGGAAAATTAAAACTTTATTTCCAACGTCTATTTCCTTTTTTGTTGATTGACCAAATAAAAGTTCCTCTTTTTGTTAATGATGGAGAGAGTTTGAGCCACGGATCCTTTGTTTGCAGAAAGTTTGAGCCATGGCTCCTCTGCATGTTGCGTCGACCCTTTTATTTTATTTTCGCAAACACTTACTAAAATTTCAATTATTTAGAGAATTTAACACTTTAAGTTATTAACTAATGTGGATAAAGTTTGCATCTTTTTCTTCAATCGTAGATAGTACTGGAGTCGTACCAAAAATGAATCGAACTAATGAGTAAAATGGCACTTTACTGTAACAGACTGCAAATCAAACTATATATTGTTTGATCATTTACATGTACTGAAAAAATTGAAAATTTTGGTACCATGTAAACGGTTCATTATTTTGTTACGTAGAGATAACTAAATGTTTTGTGGTTTGATTGATTGTTTGTTGTTGTAAATATGACTTTAAATAATGATTACAAAAATGAACGATTATGATTATAAAATTTGTGCAATGAAACCACGCTAATCGCAAGGGGAAGACCTTTCCCATGCAATGGATGCAAGTATATATGTTCATACTTTCATGTAAATGTTGGTTTAAAATGATAATATTATTTGTATCACATTTACTAATCACTTCTCAAAATAGAGATGTATCCATTGATATGCGTGAGACTTACATAGTTACGTGTACTCAAGCAGTATTTGACAATGTGATCAACAATGGGATCCAGTTAAAAATATAAATGATATAGAATTTTTGTTGGGAAATTGTTTAACACTTTTCTTTTAGAGTGGAATTTACACATTCATTTTTACTTCCCACACACGTTTTTTTAACCGTCGAATTGAACGAATTGAAGAAGAAGATCAATACCAAAAATTAACAAAAAGTATATGAGAAGTAAAATAAATGTGTTGATAGCACCACCCTAGATTTTAGTCTCTTCCTTTCCTTTGGCATGCAAAGCTTGCTTCTATTCATTACGACAAGTCATTTATCTTATGGTGCGTTTACTAAGGGGAGTGGGACAATAGGAAGGACAATGATTGTTTGCACTCCCACTTTCGGTACTCTCTTGTGCCTCCTGTTTTGTGTGGTCACAGTTAAGTCACGTCAATATTTTATATTGTTTTTTTATAAAAATAATAAGACAAAAATGAATAGTAATATAAAATGTTGACGTGGTTTAATCGTGACCACACAAACAGAAGGGCATGGGACGGCAGACAATCCTTATCCATGTGAATTGCACTCCTCCCAGGTTATTCAAGTGTTTACCAACACTTGAGGGAATGAAATGCATGTGGGACCCATCTAATATGGGGAATCAGACTCCCAACATACCCGGCATCAATCTCTCGAACAATAGATGGGATTTGAATTCCGGGAGAAAGTCTCTATCTGGAATCTCTTTTTTCTACCCAAAATACCCTTACCTCGTCTCCCTTCCACCTCTTTCTCTGCTTCTTTGTCTCTGCGGGCACGGGCAGTGACCAATATCAAAGGAGAAGAAAATCAGAGGGAAAGAAGAAGAAGAAGATGGAGAAAAGAGATGTAGAAGCTGAAAAGAATTGCAGAATGGGATGCGGTGTGGTCTTCACGAGAAAGAAAAAACAATTGGCGGATGGGGAAGAAGAATCAGAAGAGAACAAGAAGAAGAATCATAAGGAAGCAAGAAGAAGAATGGGAGACTGAAAAGAGTTGGGCTGGCCGAAAAGAATTGGGCGATGGGGTGCAATTTGGGCTTTCAGGAGAAAGAAAAATAATTGAGGGATGGAGAAGCGAGCAAGGAGGGCTCTCAATTGGTTTTTTTAATATCAACTACACAAATATCTTTTTGACATTTAAAAAAAAAAATGATAAATTGTACAAATTCTTTGTAAAGCATTTTTCTCAAAGTTTTTTTTTAAAAAAAAAAAATTTATAAAAAATATAAAAAACTATATACTTGGAATATGAATAATTTAGTAATTACATTAGTTTTCACTCCGATTCATGTATTTAAGTAAAAAACTTATATAAATAAATATGATTTCTACTCCGATTTCAAGAAATTTTAGTAAACAATTTCAATAGAAATCTGATTATGACTCCACCCTATTTCAATTCCTCTTTAATCTAATTCATTATCAATTCAATTCCTCTCATTTTGATTAGACGAGATTCCACGAGTACTGTAAGTTTAAAAATGTAAACCAGTAAATGCCAAAATGCCAATTTTCCAAACGATGCCGTTTTTTATTCGCCACCGAGTCTCTCTCAGATTTTTCCTTATCCAGGAACATTTCTGGACTTCTCCAGAACGGTCAGCTTCTGAATGTGTCTTCCTCCTTCCATCTTGTTCCAGAAATGTCTACACTTTCCTTTAAATATTGGAAAACCTGGATGCTCTCCTCAAGTTTTATTTCAATCACTTCACTTTCTTATCTAGATTTCTTACCTACCAAATAGATCCCCACAACTCCATTAATATACTGACCAATAAACGAAACCCAACATTTGAGAGTACCAAAATGGCTCAGGCCGTATCCAATGTCAGCCCCTTTTTCCCACTGTCATCTGTGAAAACCAGAAATGTGCGATACCCTGTTTTCTCAAAACAAATTAATGGTGGCGGATGTTTTAGCCACATTAGTAAGAACAGCCTTAAGGCCATGGCAGGCGATGCAAGAGACAACCTTGACCACATGCAGAGGGCCACCAAGCTCCAACAACAGCAGGCCCAGCCTAGAAAGAGAGCTGCCCCAGCGCCGCCCATCGGTAAGTTCGAATTCCCACTAAAAAGTTTTAACTTTGAAGCTTTAGGACTGCTTTGGTTGTTCGTAAGCGCTTCTGCTAGTAGTGTTTTCATTGGAAACGCGTTGAAAGTGTCTGTCAGGGAACTTGAGTCAAATTCTTTTTGGTGACCCTTTTACTCTTTCAGAAACACGGTCTCAAACATGTCCTAGAATTGAATAGTTTAAGAAACAAAATTGAAATTTGGCAGGGTTGTGGGACCGGTTTCCAACGGCCAAGACGGTGCAGCAGATGATGGAGACGATGGAGGGTCTGATGGACGACCCGTTTGCCTACTCCGGCGGGTACAGGACGCCAGTCCCGAGCGAGACGGGCGGGTACAGCAGGGGAAGGGCGCCGTGGGAGATCAAAGAAGGTGAGGATGCTTACAAGGTGAGATTCGACATGCCCGGGATGACAAAAGAGGACGTCAAGGTGTGGGTGGAGGAGAAAATGCTGGTTGTGAAGGCCGAGAAGGCGGTCAAGAAGACGGAAAATGGGGCGGTGGTGGAAGAAAACGGGGAGGAGTGGTCAGCCAAGAGCTATGGGAGGTACAGCAGTAGAATAGCGTTGCCGGAGAATATTCAGTTTGAGAAGATTAAGGCTGAGGTTAAAGATGGGGTCTTGTACATTACCATTCCAAAGGCGTCCATGACTTCCAAGATTTTGGACATCAACGTTTGTTGAGTGATGTCATGGCCTCTTTCTTTTCGTTGTTCAAAGGCTTCCATGACTTTCCGGTAATTGAGATCACTTGTTCATAGGGATTTTGAGTATTTCCAATATGGTGCATGCTTTTCCAGTTAAATGACCTCGAACTTCTTGAACCTGAAACAAAGACGGAAACAAAGCCTAAGCATATTGCATTCCTTCAAATGATGTCATGTGACCGAAGAATTTCTTAGAACTAAGACAAGACTGAACCTGTCCACTCACTGCTCTTTGTGAAATCAGTACCAACAAGCAGACTAGACGACTGTATTGGAAGACTCTGAAGTTCTGCGACGCGTTTTGTTCATTTTACAACCATGGAATCTGAAACTAAATTAAAATCCAGAAAACTAATTCTACATAATAAAACTAGATGCAACTGGAGAAATCGTATGTACTTAAAAAATCATCAATATTCGGAAATTATAAGAGCAGCAAAGCAAAGAAATTGACCTAAAAGGGAGAACCTTTAGAAATGGTTTCACCTATCCTTTCACCGCTAGGTCATGAAAAAACTGTTGTCCACTTGTCCCGATGCCAGAGGAGGTTGTTACAGTACTTGATGTGAGGAAAGAAGATCATCATCATCATCATCATAAGTTTCAAAATTGACAATGTTTTATAACAAGCAAAAGCTCAAGTTTGAAAATTTAAAATTTTTTTTTAATTTTTTTGTAGGCTAAAATGTCAAAATAATCCTTGTGTTTACATGTTTGATTAATTTAGTCCTCGTGTTTTCAATCTGGTTGATTTAGTCCTTATGTTTTAAACCGTTACCCAATTTGATCAATTTCGTTAATTTACTGTTAAATATTTCATTTTAAATTATTAAAAAGCCTATTTATTTAAGGAATATGAAAACTCAATGTAAAACTAAAAAATAAAGTAAAACAAAAGTTCAGATTAAAAACTCAAGGCAACATCTCCAACCACGAACGTGCAGTGGGGGAGGGAGATCCACAGGAGGAGAAGGGGTGTAGATCGATGCTACGAAGGTGGTGGACGCGGAGATGACTCATATTAGGGTCGTATGGGATTAACACTGGTGCATGGGAGTGGAGAGCAACAAACGTCGATGTATCGTTAGAGAAATGACGCAGAATTGGATGGCAGGTCGGAGACCGTGGGGGTCAAATTTTTTCAGAGAGAGATAGGATGGTTGGTTATGGGGCTATCCATGGTGGTTGCTTTGATTTTCTTAATTTTATTATTTATTTTTATTTTTATTTTTTATTTTTATCAATTTGAAACATGTTTGTAACGTTGGTAATTGGATGGAAAAAGGAGCACATTGACTAACCGAGTTAAACACAGGGTTTAAATTGACAGAATTGAAAACACAGGGACTATGTTGGTCGGAAGGCTAAAACACAAGGATCATTTGAACATTTAAGTGCTCTTTTATTACAAACAATACTATGTACTAAACTACATTAAGGAAAATGGAGAGTTTGAACTCAAAGTAAATTAAATAGGAAGACACTAGCAATCTACCACTTGCATCTTAATATGCGTTTTAGCCCGCAATTAGGTACTTTTACGTGTATAAGCGCGAATTTCCAAAGAACCAACTTGTTGCGAGTACTTTTACTTATGAATACGAGATATAAGTGTGGAATAGGCTAAATAAATTTATACTGGCAAAGACATAATTCTGTTTAATTGACAGAGAGATCTATGACCAAAACCCTGTGTCAGCTCTTTACCCTGTTGGAAGGAACCATTAATTAGGCATGTAAAGTGATAGGTAATCGTTGTTTTCGCTACGTGAGAGGGAATGGGACTGATGCGGGAAGCCTTAGGTTCGAATGTTGCCTGACAATAACAAGAAAGCCTTTCGACAACTACAGTTGAGAAACCAAAAACTTATCAAATGTATCGTGTGCATATGACTCACTTTCCCTGTTCTTCGGTTTTTCCTTCTGATTCTTGAGACTCGGATAAGTTTAGCGTCGTCAGCTTGCCAAACGATTCCTTTGCATCCCCAAAAAAATCCTTCACCTTGTCAAATGTCGTTTTGAGCTTGTCTTTTGTTGGTAGCTGAAAATTGAGTTCAGAAGCAAACGATATTAAAGCAAAAGGTAATCAAACAAGAAGATTTGATTTCAACTGTAGTGTATGTATAGATACCACCAAATTTCCTATCAGAAGAAACGAAGCCCTCTAGTTCAGGCCATGAAGCTTGTGCCGACTGAATGTCTAATACGGTAATACCTTATAATCTCATGACAAAGACGATGGAGTAGGCGAATTACCTCAATTACATCCGAGGTAGAAAGTGCTGCTCTCATATTACCGTTTTCCTACACGATTGCCACAGAACAGACTTAGGCACTGAACAGTTTTAAGCATTTTAGTGGTGGTGAGAAAAGAATAAAATCATCTACAAATGAGCTTTTACTTAATGTAGAGGTTATAAGAGCATTACGACAATTTTGTAGCCATATCTAAAATCAGTAGCTGACCGCAAAACTCGGTACTGCTTAAATGCTGTCTTCTGTATTTCCTTCTCATCCTGTTGAAATAAAAACGAAACAAGAATTTATACAATTGAGAATATGAAGCCACTTGCGAAAAATGTTTAATCACCATACAAAACGCATTTGGTTACTAAACGTAAAAGCAGAACATCAAGCAACGAGAGAATAAAGCTGCTCGAAAAATGTTTAACCACCATACAATTCGCATTTGGTTACTAAAAAAGCAGATCATGTCCCTAACCCGCAATTAATCAACAATGTTGGACCATCTCCACCACAAGGATTAATCAACATGTCCCTAACCCTCGATTAATAAACATATACCTAAACCGCAATTAATTAACATTTCTGTGTCTATACAGATTACAGAGAAGCATCCGAGCTTGTCTGTAATCTGTATGGACACAGAAATGTTGGACTCTCTTGACATGAACACAAAAACAGCTTGTTTAATAAGCCGCAACAAGCATGGACAATGTAAATTTTGATTGAGCAAGTAACAAATTATATGCAACTAATTCAATAACAAAGAACAAAACTCACTCTGTAAATAACTGCAGCAAGATTTCTAGCAAGTGTATCTTTGTATATATATTTCCCCAGAAAGTTATCTTTTGCGGCAATCATGATTTTAGCCGTTGTACCACCTGATATCACACTAAGTGGGTACCATAGGTAAACCTGTCCAAGCAACAAACATGTGAATTAAAAGAAACAGAGGAGAGAGAGCCAGGGGGAGACAGGGGGGGGGGAGAGAGAACAAACATTGGCCATTCGGATAAAGACGACGAAGCGAGGGTTGCCGTCGTCTTCAATCTTGGGCATGGCAGGAGGCGGAGGCCTCTTGGGTTGAAACTGGCGGGCCATCATTCCCCTTTTGCCCTTTGATTCAACCACCAGCGCGCGGCGGACCTGCCTTTGCTCAGCCGCTTTCTGGGTCGTCGTCTTTGTGGAAACCAATGAGTGCCTGACCAGACCATCTTCGTGGGTCCTCGAGCTCGACAATGGAAGCCGAACCGCTGCGTTTAGAGACAAACCCACCTCCATTTTTCACTTGGGTTTTTGCAGAGTCCTGGATTTCTCAGTGTGTGTGAGCGAGAAAAGGAAGCCGTCGGCGTTGGGACTATCCGAGGAGGGACTCTTATCCACACGTCGTTATTTTGTCCGAGGGAATGGAATTTTTGGTGAGGTCTAGAGAGACCAGAGAGCAGCTTGGAATGGGAACTGTTACTCGCCAGCCATACACGTGGCAGATCACGATGGAGCTGCTGATGGCTATGTATTGTTGGCCGTTTATTTTGCCACGATGGTCCATTGAATACATGTGTTTGCGTCATAGCCTCAAACATTCATCTCACACTTATAATAAATGACTTCTTTGGTACATGGTGTTTATGTTCAATAATATAATATTATGTTTTTTAACTTTTATCATTCAAGAAAGTTAAATTTAAAATAGATTACATATTAATTATAGTTCCTTAATGTATCTTTAGTTCAAAATAATCAATGTGCATTTTATATAAATTTATTAATAAACAAATTTTAATTTAAACTTTTGACCAAAAAAAGTTTTTTTTTTAATTTATTAATTTTATTTAACATTCTTCAAACTTGAAAGACTCAATTAATGTACTTAAATGTTAGTACCGAAATGTATTATATTGAACTAATGTATTTAAATGTTAGTACCGAAATGTATGTACTAAAATATATGCACCGAAATGTATTATATTAAATTAATATACCTAAATGTGTGTACTGAAATGTATGCACCGAAATGTATTATATTGAATGTACCTAAATGTTTGTATCGAAATGTATGTACATAAATGTATGCACCAAAATGTATTATAATGAATTTAATATACCTAAATAAAGAAGACAAACTACATCGAAATTTATTGTATAACAAAAATTAGTTTATCTAAATGTTTACAACAAAATATATTACGATAAATAAAATGAGAATGAAAATTATAATGAAATAAAATTAATACATTAAAATTAGGAAGAACAAGATAAATAATTAAAAAATCAAAACGTAATTAATAAATTAGGTTATTAATGCATCTAGAGCCTAAAATTAGATTTTGATCTTACTCATGTTTTTAATCTAAAAATCATCTTTACCAAGGATTAAAATGAAGTTTTGTAATAAATTTTTTATCACATAGCGTTGCTTTATTAGACCGTAATGTTACACGGTGATGAATAGTTATGTTTAGGCTATTAGAAATTTAGAATTAGCCCCCTTTTCCAAAAATTAAAAAAAAAAAAAATCACTCTTACTTTGAAAGAAAAAAGAACTTTTTGCTGTAAAATAGACATGATTAATTCCACAACAAGTATTTAGAGAATCTGACAGTAACATGATAAATTTCAAAAAGGTTATTCTTCTGTTGTTAGGCAAGGTTTTGTTGGAACAGATAACATCATTTCCAGCAAGAAGTTGCAATGATAGGTTTTGATTTCCATCCAAGAACCAAGCAACCCTTGTCTTCAACAACCGTGTAACCCTCACAAGCATTAGTTTCTAGCCATTTCACTGCCTGTGCCATCGTCCTCAAAGGCGCCGGTTGGAACCCCGCACGCCTCATCCTACGGCGCCATTGATCAACCCTTTCGTGTCTCTCCACCCTGGCTGGTCCCTCGCAGCTTACGATGTTCTTAATCTCCTCCCCAAAATAAAACTGCTCCATTTTCACCCTCCTCGTGTCGTACTTGGGCAGCATTGCGTCTAAGGAGTCAAAGATGGCGGAGTAGTTATGCAGTGCCTCCATGAACCTCCCTAGAAAGAAAGGCCCGTTGTGGCTTGTGTCCTGCTCAACCAAGACCATAAGCTTTGGTGACAGCTCGTGAAGTGTTTGTAAAGCTGAGTTCAATGTCCCTCTGCTCTCTTTCACCAAGCAATGAAGTTGAAGAATGCTATTGATGATCAAAATCTCCCCATCAACCAAATGGAAATCTTGGGGCTTAAGGTTCTCCAAGTTGCTCTCCACTTCTGAAAAGTCCAAATTTATTTTCATGCTTTGAGCATGCAGCTTGAGATCGTCGCCGATTGCTTGAAGGCGTTCGGAAGAGCTACCAACTCCTGTAATGCGAAGGCGGTGCAAGGGTTGTCCTGGACGGTTTGCCAGACGGTCTATTAAGTCGCGCCATTGGTACCCGTGCTGGAGGCCTAGGGTCATGCCTAAGTCTATGACATGGACTGAGCTTCCTCCCTCAAAGGCTTCCAATATTGATGCATTCGCTAGGAAATGACCAAATTGGATCTGTGGGCAGATTTCATAAACAAGGTGTAAAGCCTCGTCCTTCTCTGCTGAAAAAGGCTTTGATTTCACGTTCAGGTCTATTACTCCTCCCGCCCCTAGTGGTTGAACTAGAGCAAGGCGGTCGGCAAGGCCTTGGACAAAGCAGGAAGATACTCGCTGGAATGATGTCCCGAAGGCCTGGGCATTAGCTCTCAGCTCAAAAAGCAATGCTGAGGCATGAGCTTTGTCACGACAAGCCACAGCTTCGGCACAAGCGATAAGTTGTTGGACTAGTTTCATTTCATCTTCACTTCCTCCTCCTTCCTCGGATTCATCTTCTTTGTCTCTCATTAAGGTTGCAAAGGCTTCTTCCATGGCCTCTGCTGCCAAATATCTCCGCTTGTGTGCGGATATGTGCTCACGGAATCGGATTGTGGGCAAGCTAGTGAAGCCACTAGTACACATATTGCTGTCACTGCCAGTGTAAAAACTATAGTAATTAGTACCCACTTTGAATCCATAATTGGCATCATGTTCCTGTTTTAGCCTCTTATGATTTCTTGTTTTGTCAACGAATGGAATCACCCAGTTTGCCGAATCGTCCTCCAAAGCCGAAAGAGAAGGGTAGGGAAGGCATGACATGGATGACAGATTGAGATCAAAGCCAATCACCTCATTAGATGTAATCTCACCACAAAACTCAGGTTGCACATAGAGATCGGATGCCATCGTGTAGCTTTCTAATGTATTAGAAGCTTGACCAATCGAGTCTCCTTGCGGGGATATATATACAATGTGTGATATATGTGATGTGTAGGTTGAAGCTACCTTCTTGTACTGACGACGATTACAATGTTACCAAGAATTTAAAATGAGTCTACAAAAGAGTAAAAATTAATAGTCTTACTGCAAGAGATTTGTAACTTAAATGGTAAACTAAAAGGTATTGAGTCTTGCACCTGATGTCCCAAGTTCGACTCCTTTCTCCCCGATTATCGATTGTATCAAAACAAATAAAACAGGCTTTACAAATTCCAGCAGGCATAGGGCAACGTATGCATAGACCAATCACTTATTAAGGAACAAACATTATTGCCATCATTTTCAAGGATCTCCCCAAGATTTGGGAGCTTTCTATCTTGTCTATGCCCACAGCTTAGGAGGTTTATCCATATGTGACTGTAATTTTCCCCAAATACAGAATTCTCCAATGCTACTTCCGGTTATAAAACTTATTCTTTTCGCCTCTTCCTTTTACTAAGTCCACCGGATCCTGACATGGTTTAAAATAATACATATGGCCTGGAATACTTGGGAGCAGCCTCTCCATAAATGGGGGTAAGGCTAGCCGACATTCACCTCTCCCAGACCCTGCGTAAAGCGGGAGCCTTGTGCACTGGGTACGACCTTTTATATGGCCTGGAATAGTTAGCGCTTTAGCAGGGGTAAATTCTGTTAATCAATTAAGCTAATAGCCGACCTGCGTAGGTGATGCTGTCATGGACAATTAATTTATCCAGGCTCTAAAATGCATAAGAGCAAGAGAACATGTATAGGATATACCACCGGTATGGAGACAATCTTGGAACTAAATGGACTGCGGCCAACAACTCCAAAAGAACAAAACAAAATATGTTTGCAGGGTGCAATGCACAGCTCAATAAGGATCAGATATCTCAAAACTAATCTGATGTATACTATGTAAAAAAAATTGGAGTGACATGATTTTGTACACAAAAATGTTCACTTTCGTTGTCCCGAAGCTGTTCAAATGCATGTTCATATGTGCTTCAATTTGAACAACTTCGGAACTTATCACATATTCACAATCAATAAGAAAACTCATGGCCTCTGAGTGATATATACTTCTTGACCCATATAGTGATATCCTCTGCACAAGCCTTGGCCTGGGGCGTCTCAAGGAGCACATCAAGAGTAGCAAACTCGTGCACAGTATCCTTGTAATCTAAAAGAGGTGCATCCACATTAGCCTTCCTCAATTCTTCAGAGTAAGCAATGCCACGATCGTGCATCCAATCATGCTGCGCCACAACTGTAAGTGTCGGAGGCATGGTCTTTAAGGGTGGCCCTCTCCCTGCAGGCATGAGGGGGTTGCCGGCGGGATGGTCTAAATCAAACTCTTCCTCTGTTAGAAATAGCTTCCATGCTAGCATACACGTAGCCTTGTCGAATAAGTAGGAGTTTGCTAGCTTAATCTCAGACCTGGTGGGAGTGCTTCCAATGAAAAAGGGGTACATTAGTACTTGTGCTACCACCCTTATCGGGTCCAAGAGGTCGCCTGCCTCCACAGCCTTCCGAGCGACATAGTCTGCCAAGTTAGCTCCACAGCTCACTCCAAGAAGTACACATCTGTTCTGATAAGAAAATAACATGTTAATGTTCATTAGTTACTGAATTTAAACAAAAGGTGTACAAACTAAAAAGGGCTGAACATAATCAAAACACTAATCATTAAGCAAATCCATGTACTTTAAATTTTGGGAACCCAACTGGTTAGTTCAAAATCCAAGAATATACACACAAAAACTATGCACAAATAGAACATGTTACAAATTTTAATTAAAAAGCATAAACATAAATTAACTAAATAATAAAAGACATTAAACCCTAATCTATATAAATCGCATTGTTATTTTAGTGTCACTAGTTCTATGTATACGATCTAAATACCCCACGATTTGAATTTTGTTGAGTGAACTGCATAAACTTTTGCGAACCTTCTGTGATTGTTCCAATTTTATCCATCCATCAACTTAATAATAAAAAATAGAATATACTAAACAATAATAAAGGAGCACTAAACCATAATTTATCTATTTCAATGAAAGTTTTGTACAGGGTCCATTGTGCATATATGATATACCAACACTAATTATACTAATTAAACAATCCGGATATGGCTGATAGGCAGTAAGTACCTAGATGGATCTCCATGAGCAGCCAACCATGGCTCAACCATCGAAGACCCAAAGCTGTCAAAGATACGACTCCGTCCCTTTTGAACCAAGGCCAAGTTGGCCTGCTTTGCTACCCACTTCAACACCGTAACCCCGTCCTCAAACGCCGCTGGGTACGGACTCTCCGGCGCCAGCCTATACCCCACCGCCACCACGATCGCGTCACACAGCTTCGCCATCCTCCTGCAGAACGCGTCGTTCCACGACGTGTCGTTGCTCCCGCTCACAAACCCACCTCCGTGAAACTGCAAAAATATCGGAACCTTCCGGTGTCGCCTCCCCACTAACTGATCGGGAGAATATCCCCTGTACACGACACCATCGTCGGAGTTAGAGCAGGCAGGGGAGGGAGACAACAGGGCGCCGACACGAGACGTGGGATTTGGTGCTTTGAGGGGGAGGACGGTGTCAGGTAAGAAGATGCGGAGGGAGAGGGAGGAGTTGGGGTCGATGTGGATGTTTTTGGTGGCGACGCCGTTTTGGAAAGTGGGGTTGGCGGGAACGACGGGCTCTTCGGGGCGGGAAGTGATGCCAAATTTCGGGTCTGTGTTTTGGAGTTGCGCTGATTGGGTTAGGTTGTGTAATTGGTGTCTGAGATGGTACTTGAAGAACAAGCTGTGCAGCTTCAAACTTAGGGGTGGCATTTTTTTGGTTTACAGAGAAATTAAATTCACAAGAGAAAATCAAAACACAGAAATCTCCTGGTTTCGGTATTAAATCTTCAATTTTATTTACCAAAATGAAGAAATCTTCAGTTTCCATTCGATTCAATTCAATTCAAAATGGCAGACGTAGAGACGTGTTGGAATAAGGCGGCAGAGTAGAAGCTTCGAGTTTGAAATTGAGCGCCATCCATGCAAGTTCGGATGAGGTGCCGTTAGAACACGTTTGTCGACAAACGTTAGTTTTTTTATATTATTTTTTTAATTTATTAAATTTTTATAAGACGATAGCATTAGTGGTTAGATGTTAGATTGGGAAGGGGTTCAAATCCACGTCATAATGCAAAGGCACAACTTATTTCCACAATTGTAGTAAATGACCCAAAATACAAGATTAGAATTGTAAACGGACCAGATTTGGATTAGATCAGCCTTCATAATCATTTTGTTTATTAATCAGATTATTGAATACAAATTTGAATATTAGATTTTTTTTATATTTTTTTTACGGAAGTTTAAGGGAGATTGGTTATTCTCATCATTAGCGTCAAGACATACTCATAACCTCGAGCTGAGAGAACTAACGCGTAACACCTAACTGTCAGCTAAATTTACGTAGGAATTTATAAATCATGCACCAACGAAGACTGTTAACAGCAAAACTCAGACCTTGGTGGGATGACACACAAAGCGGAGACCTTACTAACTGAGCCAACCTGGTTGGCATGTAGTCAAATTATTGAATTTAACTTGTTAATTGATATCTGTGAGAGTCAAATTTGGATCGAATCAAATTATTATCGGGTTTATTTAAAGAAATAGGAAATATTCAAACCTTACCAGCAACTTTGTTGTTTATTGTGTCTTTGATAAGAGTCAACAATTTATTGATTGAGAAATTTAATAGTATATTTTGTGGGTTGGTTTGGATTGGCTTGGATTGAGATTTGGGTATTGGCTGGCTTGGATTGGCTTGAACTCATGTTTAAAGTTGGGTTTCATAATCCCACTTATTATGGGTTATCGATTTAGGATGCGTTTGTTGCATCAGACTATCTCGGACTGGATTAGCTTTAGGGACTAAGCTGGATTGGCTTGGACTAGACTAAGCATGACTAACTTAGTGAAGCGTTTGATGCAGTGTCGGACTAAGAAGTAGGATAATAAAAATAATAAAATTAATTATTTTTTTTATTTTTCTATTTCTTTTTCCTGTTCTAGAACACCCCTGAAACCACTCTTCCCTCTCATTTTTTCCGTCCAAACTCCATACATTACAATCACAACTTTTCCTTCATTCCAATTGATAAAGTTCTCCGTCCAAATTCCACTACTTGCAACCATATCTTTCTCCTCCACTATAAAGCTCCCAAAACACAAACAATCAAAAATTCAAATTCAATTTCAATCAACTGCAGCCATAATAGGATCTTCCTCGGAGGTTTTTTTTTGCAAAAGACGGGTCTTTTGTTATGGTTGTGGCTGATGATCGAGTTGCAGTTGCTGTGGCTGATGATCGAGTTGCAACTACTGTGGCTGCTGTGCATGTAGTCTGAGATAGCAAAAAACCCGTTTTTGCCGTGTTCGGGTCAACCCAGATGGCGGAAGGCCCCAAATCGACGCTGGGTTTGCGGGATGATGGAGATCGATGAGAGTTGTCTTTGCTATGGTCACTAGAGAAGGGGGTTGCAGCTGCTGCTCATGTACGAAATAGAATGACTGGGTTCGCTGCTTGTAGACGATGGAGAGGGGACTAGCAATCCCGTTGTTTTGGGGGGGTCTCGCTAAGACCTCCTGGTGAGGGACTTAGTCAAGGTAAGTCCTCCTTTGCCCCATTAAACTTAATCCTGCCTAGAACAAACATAGGCCTAACTAATGTCTAATCCAGTCCAGTCCAGTGAAAATTAAGGAGGCCAAACAAACGCCCCCTTAATGTCTTTTCGATCCATGATACACTTAATCTCACCAAACAAAGGACAACATTCATGTCTATTTTTATTCTAACTTATCCCATCTAATCGAACCTGCCAAAGAAAGCCTACATAGACCCAGCTAAGGGCGAATCCCCGCTATCATTCGGAGAATAAATTCATAATATACCATAATCTAAAGAAGTGTCAATTACATTTTACAACCTCAAAAATCTTGGTAGAATTGTAACCTCATTCAATATATTTAAAACATTTTAATCTCATACATTACATATTATTGTATTTCAATATCACATAATTGTTACTTAATTCATTAAATTTGAAGATGATGTATGAGGTTGCAATTGCACTTAAACAGAATTTATCCACTTGCCATAGTATTGGCATCTCAATAAACAACTAAACCCCTAAAAATGAGGACCTTGATCAAGTAACATGGGTCTGACTTCGGTGTTACGTAGCATTGAATGTTACGACTATTCATAAGCTCAACTTATTATCCTAGGTCGGAACAAGTTAATAGGATCCCCTTTTTAATGTTCTAGTATTATAATACTCTTTAAAGATCATCTCCGTAAATAAATTAAAACTAAAGTTGTTTAGTTAATCAATTTTATCCATATATTTTTGTACAGTACCATGACTAAACAACCTTAGTTTTAATTGTTTTTTGTTTGTACCATACTTAGGGCCTCCATATTTAGATCTTGTATACATACTCGGGGAACTCAAATGTAATTATGTAATAAATGAAGGGGCAAATATGTAATAAGTGAGGAGCCCTTATTCTATAAAATGACTCCTCACTCTCCTCATTAAAGAGGCCAAGTTTTAGGCCATGGGAAGAGAGCACACAGAAAATAGGCTAGAGAGCACATAGAAAATAGGCTAAAGAGCACACTGCCTCTAGCCTTCTTGTATATTCACCATTCAGAGTGAAACAATATCAACATCAGTGTGGACGTAGCCCAAACATTGGGGTGAACCACGATACATCTTGTGTTCTTTACTTTCTTGCAGATTCATGGTCGGATTTACGTTGTTCCAAGACCCATCCGGTTTTGTGCATCAATATTTGGTGCCGTCTGTGGGAAACGATACTAAAAGTTATGTCGGTTCTCTTTCATTTTTTCACCTCCATCGTGAATCTGCAAAATCACAAAAAAAAGCAATCAACCAGTCTCATCTCTCTTTCCTCTCACTGACCCACACTGAAGTCACATCTTTACTTTCCCTCTCGTCCGTTCTCTCTGCTCTCTCTGCAACATTGAGAACACCACCTCATGCAAACCAAAAAACCCATCTCCAAAAATACCCAAATTCTCTGAAAGTTTCAAACTTTATGCTTCCTGGGAGCTTCTGAGATTGTTTCAGAAATACCTAAATCGTTGTTCTTTTTAAAAGCTTTGACCCACCTGCAAATCTCTGATCATTCGCAGTTCTGATGCTGGAATTCGATCTACATGTAAAAACATTGATTGGCACCGTTTTGCCATTTAATGCGCTGGAAATTAAGCTTCTGGCTTGCAGCCGTTACTCGGTGAGTGAAACTGAGTCGCCATGGCGGGGAGGACGGACTCGGAGTCTATCCGGGTGCCGTACAAGAACTTGAAGAGAGAGGTGGAAGTGGAAATGATGGTGACAAATGAGCCTCATCATCGTATCAACCTCAATTCGTCTACGTCTTCCTCCTCTAGGGTTCCAAATGGGGGCGGCGGCGGCCTCGGCCTTTCGCCGTCGGGTCAACTCGAACACAAACACAATACTCTTTTAACGCTTATTCTGAGCTGTACGGTTGCCGCCTGCGTACAGTTCGGTTGGGCGTTGCAGCTTTCGCTTTTAACTCCCTATATACAGACGCTCGGAACAGGACATGTCCCTGTGGAAAGATAATGCATGAGGGATTGTCTTGCAAAGCCTCTGTGCCTTTGTGTGGTTCAACTTGTGATAAGATGTTCAGTTGTGGCTACCATAGGCGCTCGGAGAGGTGTCATCGTGGGGAGTGCATTGAGACTTGCAGAATAGTTGTTATTAAGTATTGCTGGTGCGGGAGCTTGAAAAAGGAGGTTCCTTGCCATTAAGATTTAGCATGCGAAAAGAAGTGCCAAAGACTAAGGGACTGTAGGCGGCATGCTTGTAAGCGCAAGTGTTGTGATGGGGACTGCCCACCGTGCTCAGAGATTTGTGGAAGAAAGCTGCGATGTAGGAACTGCAAGTGCCCATCTCCATGCCATAGGAGAAAAACATGCTGATGACTCAACGCCAGATGCTTCATGCTCAGAATCTCCGGTTTCCCAATCTTGAATGCCTTCCCAAACAACAAAAGACGTCCGTCGACAAGTCGTGGTGCTTCTGCTGCCGTTCAAACCACTTGAAGCTACTTTTGCTTTTATCTACCACCAAAGAAGATGCCCACACTTTCATCATGCATGTTTCCATTTTCTGAGAAAGAAAAAGTAGAAAGCAAAAATAGAAAGCCAATGAGTTGGAAATGCAAGTGCGGGAGATCATTACAAGCATCCAATGCAGTCTCCTCAGATTCCATGGGCATCGACCACCAGTAAAGCGAAAGCAGAAAGCAGAAAGCAAAAATAGAAAAAGGAAGGAAAATAATGAAAAAGGAAAAGATGTCTGGAGATGGAGAAAAGCCAAGGAAGTGGAAAACATGGCACACCCATTGATGAATATTTTATTAAGTTGTCTTCTGCAAACTGGAGCAATTATTGTATAGTTATACTGATATGTAAAGAAGACAGCATAACAAAAAAAAAAGTACATCCAGTACTCCAAAATTATTCGGCAGCCTGCCGTTATTATCACCTACTAAGTGATCAAAATTACGTCTAGTACTCCAAAATTATTCAGCAGCCTGCCGCTATTATCACCAACCAGGTGATCAAAAGTACATCCAGTACTCCAAAATTATTCGGCACCCTGCCGCTATTATCACTAACCAGGTGATCAAAAGTATGTCCAGTACTCCAAAATTATACATGAGCATCACTCATGTCAATCATACATAAACATTCATGAGCATCACTCATGTCAATCATACATAAACATTCATGACCATCATTCATGTCAACATTCATGAGCATCACTCATGTCAACAATCATGAGCATCACTCATGTCAACATCCATGAGCATCACTCATGTCAATCAACATAAACATTCATGAGCATCACTTATGTCAATCAGCTTCGAAAGCTTCATTTACAGAGCTCTAGCTTCAAAAGCTTTATTTACAAAAGCTCCAGCTTCAAAGCTTCACTTGCAAAGCTTCACCTACAAAGCTTCACCTACAAAGCTTCAATGCAGGGTATACAAAGATGATGCGAAAATTAACTTAACACACAAATTTAACCATCTTTTGACAATTGTAGTATAAGTATAAGTATAAGTAGGGGTCGTTCTGGACCGAGGATTAGGAGGGCTTGCTAATAACCTCTAAACTAACTCAAAAACATAAAACTAAATTTAAAAACACTTAACAAGACTCACAAGACTCAAAGAAAACTTAAAATACTCAAAACAGCTTAAAACAACCAAATAAACTTAAACTAGACACTAGGAATGACTTTGGACGAAAATTGATTTTTACTTGAATCAAAACATTTAAAAACACAAATTAAAATAGATTTGAAACACTTTGAAACAAGAAACTAAAAGGGGGGTTTTGATTTGGAGGAAGTTGTAACAAACAAACAAGTATGAAAAACTAGACAGATTGTAAAATAAAATTGAGAAATAAGATGATGGATAAGATAGTTAGAGGCTTTTTCTCCACCCATGACATGTATGCAAATAACTTGATTTCCAGTTACTACTTCATTGAATTATGAACGACAATGCTCCAAATTAGCCGTGACATCACTAGTTAACTCTCATATTTTCCTTGTTTTATTGGATTGGATGACATCATTCGACAACCCAAAACATTCTTCAAAAGTTCCCTACATGACATCATAATAGAGATACAATCAAAGATCAATACGTTTAATGAAAATCATAAGCAATGACAAAGCACTTGCAACTATGACATCATGTCGCTTATGCTAGGAATTGAACTTAACGCGATCGTTTATAAGCGACTCTCACTACACGTGAATATAAGTTTGTAACGATTATGTGAAACTTCCTTATATTCTAGCAACGGATTTATGCATGCCAATTAAGTGTCGACCCTTAATTAACAAATACAAATAAGTTATCAATCAAATAGTTAAGCCAATTGCATTCACGATTCAAGAGTTCATAACTTAAATTTATCAAATTATATTGCACACATAATCATGGCTTTGAAATCACCCATAGCCAAGAGGGCTTTAGCCACTCATATTTACAACAAAGCGAAAGGAAATGAATTTAAACATTAGAAACAAAAGAACGAAAACACCTAAACGCTCCAACGATCCAAGTTGGACAACAAGCACGTCCAAGCACTTTCCTTCCCTTCCTTTGCTATAACACAAGATGTTGGTGAGTGTTTGAAGGTTTGTTTGTATGGAGGAATGGATGTGAAAATGAATGGATGTGTTTGGATGAAGGTTGTGTTGAAAATGGGAGTGAATGATCTAACAAAGTATGAACTAAATTTATGTTACACACACTTCCTTTTATAGAGGAAGTGCATGGCAATGGAGGGGAACATGGAATGGTGTAGCAATTGAGTTCAATGATGCATGAAATCTGAAATGATGGAGGGAACAAAGAATGATGTAGCAATTGAGTGCAATGATTCAATGTAATGATGCATGAAATTTGAAATGATGGAGGGAACAAGGAATGGTGTAGCAATTGAGTGCAATGAGTGGTGTTTGAAATGATTCAAAGGTGAAAGTGAAGTGATGATGCAAAGCATAGGGGTAAAATGGAGTGGTGTTGCAGCTAGGGAACATGAATGATTGTGCACATGGTAGAGAAAGGAAAGGGAGGTGGAATGATGGAATAAATGAGTCAATGGAGGGAACATGGATGATGATGCACGGCATAGGAATCCAAAGGGAGTGCAATGGTGGTGCACGACAATGATGGAAAGGTGAATGGTGGAGTGACACCCCTTTGTGGCTGAGGTCTTTGTCTTTTTTACATTAATTCTTCCTTCTCTTTAACACATTCCTAGCCTCTTTAGTCTTCAATTTCGTCCATCCACCTTGCTCCATGCATGTGCTATTCATTCCAAGCCCAAAACTGCTCCAAAATGCACCAAAATGCATCTTATTGCTTCATAAGGCCTATGGACCTACAAACATATGAAAATAGCTTAAAATACATAATTAACTAAGAAATAACAACATAAATGCATGAGAACAAGCTAACTTGGTTGCATAAATATGCTCCTATCAAAAGACCGCCCCCGAACAACCGCCACTTCGACCCATACATGGATTCAATTTGAAGTCTCCAGCCAACATACTCTATTGACTGAAGACTTAGGGGACTACACTATGTACCATATATTGGGCTTCCACAACTAGGCCTCATGAAAATACTTGGGGGACTTAGCCCATCATTTATGTATTGAAGAGTGAACCCTTATTCTATAAAAGAGACTCATTCACTTTCATTAGAGAGCACCCATTATTCACGTTTTGAGGAGCGAACCCTTATTTTATAAAAGGGACTCCCTCACATTCATTAGAGAGCATCACCACCAGCTGAGCAACCGCCTCGCCACGAGCATCACTCCTAACCCATCACTTATGTATTGAGGAGCGAACCCTTTTATAAAAGGGACTCGCTCGCCATCATTAGAGAGCATCACCGCTTGCTGAACAACTGCCTCGCCGCGAGCATCCACTCTAACCCATCATTTATGTATTGAGGAACGAGCCCTTATTTTATAAAAATGACTCCCTCACCTTTATTAGAGAGCATCGCCGCCTGCTGATCAACCGCCTCGCCGCGAGCATCAACTCTAGCCCATCATTTATGTATTGAGTAGCGAGCCCTTATTCTATTAAAATGACTCATTCACCTTCAACGCCACAATCCAAGCCAACCAAGGCAACATAAGCCACAAGCTGAGCAGCCTTGCAACATGTGCTACTTCTAGTTGAGCATCATTTCAGATTGAGCACCGCCTCATGTTGAGTATCAGTCCTAGATGACATCTAGTTACTTCGGCCCACACATGGACTAAATTTCAAGTCTCCAGCCAAAAGACTCTCTTGACTGAAGACTTGGGGGACTACTGTTTGTACCATACTTAGGGCCGCCGTATTTAGATCTTGTATAAATACTTAGGGGACTCAAATGTAATTATGTAATAAATGAATGGGCAAATATGTAATAAGTGAGGAACCCTTATTTTATAAAATGACTCCTCACTCTCCTCATTAAGGAGGCCAAGTTTTAGGCCATGGGAGAAGAGCACAAAAAAAATAGGATAGAGAGCACACTGTCTCTAGCCTTCTTGTATATTCACCATTCAGAGTGAAACAATATCAACATCAGCGTGGACGTAACCCAAACATTGGGGTGAACCACGATACATCTTGTGTTCTTTATTTTTTTGCAGATTCATGGTCGGATTTACATTGTTCCAAGACCCCTCCGGTTTTGTGCATCAACAGTTTTTTTACAGATATATATAGTCTTTATAGAGTGATTTTATAATATGAGCAATTTTAACCATAATTTAAGTAGCCAACGCCATTTTTTTTTATTCGATTTTGTTGGTACAATATCTAATTGAATTGACTTCAATTTCAATGAACTAATTTAAAAAATCAACCAAACCCCATCTAAACAAACAAAGATCAAATATGTACCATAGTGGTTAACTAGTTCGATCTGGATTCTAGCCATTTGCATGCCTTGTTCTAAGATCTATATAGAAAGCCACAAAATGCTTCAAATTAACTATATATACCATCTTGCAACCCAGTGGTATGAAGACCTTTTTGTGGACATGAGTCAACCAAGACAAGTTAGGAGAATAATTATTTATTAGAAATATAATTGTGTTTTCTAATTTAGTTAGGAGTTCTTTATTATTCCTTGTATCACAATATATATTTCCTATATAATGCCTCCTAAAGGGAGAAGAATAAGATAACGATTAAACCCTAAACACATATACTTTTATTTTGGCATTAAAGCAGGTTTCGACTTGTCTCTTTCTCTAAACTCTATTCTTGTTCACTGCCGACTTGGGTGCTTTTCTGTTGGCTGTTTAGCAGCCGTTTGGAACCAATCACAGAAGTCTTGAAACAAGAAACCTCCGTTAAAATCCCAAACCCAGGTCTCGAAACAAGAGACCAGACCTCTGTTAAAACCCAAACCTAGAAAATTAAAACTTAAACCACAACTTGCCGCTTTAATGACAGACAACCAAACTGTCATCCCCATCATGGGATGCTTGCATAAACCGAATGATCAAAATCCATATCTGGGCTTGCTGCGCTAACCACTAGCGATTCTGAATATCGGCCCGTTGAGCCATATGGAGAAAACTCAAGAAGTGGACTATTGTTTTTTGAAGCCCAAAACAATACAAATCTGCCAGCTGTTTCTGCCGTTAGTAACAGAAAGGAGACCGGCCTGCTTGGCCCACCAGCAGTGACAACACGTGCAGAAGACAAACTTGGTCCATATATATTGGACCCGCTTTCTCTTTTAGATTTAATTACTTCAAACGAGCAATCTGACGACCCCGGTAACACAAGCATGGCTTTAAATGCGTATGTTGCTCATGATACATGGTGGATTATTGATTCAGGGGCCACCGATCATTAGACTTACGATCGTACTCTTTTTAACTTCATGACACCACCACCACGAAACAATATTGTCACTGTTAAGGGAGGTGCTGCCCCGATTATAGGGGCGGGTTTAATAGCACTCACTCCTACCCTCTCTTTATAGAACTGCTTACTTGTTCCTACATTTTCTAGCCACTTATTATTTGTGGGGCAGGTAACCGAGCAATTAGACTGTGTGTTACTAATGTTTCCATCATTTTGTTTACTTCAGGATATCCAGACTCAGGCGATCATTGGTCGTGGTACTAAAAGGATGGGGTTGTATTATGTCGACGATGTTGCACAAGGCCAGGTTCACCAACTTCGAAATTGTGATAATGGAAATGTAAACACTGTTCAATTGTGGCACCGTCGCCTAGGTAAGGTACTTCAGTATGATAATGGTCCACACACAATATTCGTTTCTAGTTAAGGTACTTCAGTATGATAATGGTGGTGAATACATTAATCAGGACCTTTCTCAGTTTTTCTAAGAAAAGAGTCTTCTTCATGAGACTACTTGTCCTCAGACCCCACAATAGAATGGAGTAACCGAACGGAAAAATCGACACATACTTGAGATTACTCGGGCCCTTCTCATTGGTGCTTGCGCGCTAAAGACTAATTGGGTTGATGTAGTGACCTATGCCATATATTTAGTAAACCGAATGCCATCATGTGTTCTCTCTTTTCGCACCTTGTTGGCTGTGCTTCGTGACCATGTTTCCATTTCCTCCATTCTTCATCTTAAACCACAAGTTTTTGGTTGTGTAGCCTACATCCATCTTCACAAAAACCAACGAAGCAAATTTGAACCATGTGCAATCCGGTGTGTTTTCATTGGTTTTAGTCCCCAATAAAAAGGTTACCAATGTTATCATCCACATACCCGATATGTTTACGTCATCATAGATGTTACTTTCTCTGAAGATGAATTGTTTTTTCTTCCCAGCCATACTCCTCAAAGGGAGACAGCCTTAGACAAAGACTATGGCTGGTTTGATGTACCTTCCGACTACCCAAATAATGGGTATGTTGAAGATCGTGAAATTGGGCATCTGCGTGTGGAGACAAATAGGACAAATGATGGGCCTGATAATAAGACTGATGATAGGTTGACAAATATGACAAATGGGCCAGCGGTATATGGGCTGCATGATGATGGACGGACAAAGATAACAGTATATGCTGATAAGCATGATGATGGGCTACTGACAAAAAAATGGCCCATAATGGTACATGCCCACGTGAGCTTGGGCTATTTCCTATTGCTGGAGGCTGCCACTGTTGACGCCAGCCCAGATGGGCTTTCCGCTGCTGACGCCTACACAAATGGGCTTCCTGCCACTGTCACCAGCTTAGATGGGCTTCCTGCTACTGCCACATGCCCAAATTAGCCTTCTGCCACTTACCCGAGTACCATATCAAGAAACAACCCCCTCACACTCCTCCAGTATCGGTCCATGATCCAACGAATATCCTCGAGGTAAGTGCTCAATCCGAAATTATTAAACCACTTTATGTGTTACCTTTTCAACAGAATCAAAGAAAGCCGCCAAAAATGTACTTTCTAGAAGGGAAGGTACGATACCCTATTGCGAATTGTGTCTCCATTCATTGACTTTCGCCGACATAATGCGCACTTGTTCAACTGATGGACACCATTAAAATACCTACCAGAGTAGAAGAAGCCTTGAAAGATCCAAAATGAACAGAAGCAATGAAAATTAAGATGGAGGCATTACATAAGAGTAATATGTGGAGTGTGGTTACACTTCCTAAAGGGAAAAAAAACAGTGGGATGAAAATGAGCGTTTATCATCAAACATAAGGTTGACATATCAATTGATAGGTACAAGGCGAGACTAGTGGCCAAAGGGTACACACAGACCTTCGGTGTTGACTATCAAGAAACTTTTACTCCTGTTGCAAAAATGAATACCATTAGAATTTTGTTATCTCTTGCTACTAATTTTGATTAGCCTCTAAGGTGGTTTGACGTAAAGAATGCTTTTCTACATAAGGATTTAGAAGAATAGGTCTACATGGATATTCCACCAGGATATGGTGCTGCAAACTCCAGTGGGAAAATGTGTAGACTTTGGAATGCGTTGTATGGTCTCAAGCAGTCGCCTAGAGCATGGTTTGGAAGATTCATTCAAGCCATGAAAAAGTACGGATACAAACAAGGAAACTCAGATCATACTTTATTCATCAAACGTAAGGATGGTAAAGTTACTTTACTCATTATATATATGGACGATATGATTGTCACAAGGGGATGATACGAAGAAAATTGAACGGCTACATGGGTACTTGGCTTTCGAGTTTGAGATGAAAAATCTAAAGGGACCCAAGTACTTCCTAGGTATTAACGTTGCTAGATTTTGAGAATGGATATATTTGTCACAATATAACTATGTGTTAGACTTGTTGTCCGAAACAGGTATGCTGGCATGTAAACCGCCAGATACTCCAATTGTTCAGAATCATCACCTTGCGATCTATCAAGATCATGTTCCAACAAACAAGGAGAGGTATCAAAGGTTAGTGGGAATATTGATTTACTTGTCCCTCACTAGGCCATGCATTACTTATGCGGCAAGTGTTGTGAGTCAGTTTATGCATGCACCGAATGAAGATCACATGGTAGCAATAATGTGAATCCTAAGCTATTTAAAGGGAGCTTCAAGGAAAGGTCTAATGTAGAGAAAGCATGGATACATGGAGGTGAAAGGATATACTGATGAAGATTGGGCTGAGAATATTACTGATAGGCGGCATACATCAGCTTATTTTACATTCGTAGCTAGTATAAATCTGGTGACTTGGAGAAGTAAAAAACAAAATGTCGTGACGAGGTCATTAGCAGAAGTTGAATATAGGGGAATGGCACATAGTATTTGTGAATTTATGGGGATTCATATTCTTTTTACTGAGATTGGCTTTAAACCCAAGGGCTCTATGTTGTTGTACTGTGATAATCAAGCAGCTCGAAAGATAGCTAACAATTCGGTGCAACATGATATGACCAAACATGTAGAAGTGGATAGACACTTCATAAGGGAGAAAGTTGACGTTAAGTTGGTTGACATTCCATTTGTGAAGATAGAAAAACAGTTGGCAGATGTTATAACACATGTAACATCCTACATCGCCCAAGGGAGTGGATCCTATAAGCTTTATGTGTACATGCCCACCTCTTCCTAGCACGAGGCTTTTTGGGAGCTCACTGGCTTCAGGTTCCAATGGAATTCCAAAGTTAAGCGAGTAGCGCGTGAGAGCACTCCCATGATGGGTGACCCACTGGGAAGTTCTCGTGTGAGTTCCCAAAAATAAAATCGTGAAGGTGTAGTCGGGGCCTAAAGCGGACAATATCGTGTTACGGTGGAGTCGAGCCTGGGATGTAACAATTTGGTATTAGAGCCAATCCCTTGCCGGAAGTGTGCTGACAAGGACATCGGTTCCCTAAGGAGGGTGGATTGTAACATTCCACATCGCTCAGGGGAGTGGATTCTCTAAGCCTTATATGTACATACCCACCTCTTCCTAGCACGAGGCCTTTTGAGAGCTCATTGGCTTCAGGTTCCGTCAGAATTTCAAAGTTAAGCGAGTAGCGCACGAGAGCACTCCCATGATGAGTGACCCACTGGGAAGTTCTTGTGTGAGTTCCCAAAAAACAAAACTGTAAGGGTGTAGTTTGGGCGGACAATATCGTGCTACGATGGTGGAGCAGGGTGTAGTTGGAGCCCAAAGCGGACAATATCGTGCTATGGTGGTAGAGCAGGCCCATAATACGGTGGACCCCGGGCCGAGATATGACAAATTGGTATCAGAACCAATTCCTTGCCGGAAGTGTGCCGACGAGGACGTCGCGCCTCTAAGGGGGGTGGATTGTAACATTCCACATCGCCCAGGGGAGTGGATCCTATAAGCCTTATATGTACATGCCCACCTCTTCTTAGCACGAGGCATTTTAGGAGCTCACTGGCTTCAGGTTCCATCGGAATTCCAAAGTTAAGCAAGTAGCGCGCGAGAGCACTCCCATGATGGGTGACCCACTGGGAAGTTCTTGTGTGAGTTCCCAAAAACAAAACCGTGAGGATGTAGTCGGGACCCAAAGTGGACAATATCGTGCTACGGTGGTGGAGCAGGTCCGGGATGTGGTGGATCCCGGGTTGGGATGTGACAACACATGCATTTTCTGCTAGCAGGTTTCAAGATTCACTCGACAAGTTGGGCTTAAGGGATATCTATGGACCAACTTGAGTGGGAGTGTGAACATGAGTTAACCCCGACAAGTTAGGAGAATAATTATTTATTAGGAATATAATTGTGTTTCTTAATTTAGGTAGGAGTCCTTTATTATTCCTTGTATCACAAGATATATTTCATATGTAATGCCTTCTAGAGGAAGAAGAATAAGATAACGATTAAACCCTAAACACATATACTTTCATCTTGGACAGTATCGGTGTCGTTAGAGAGAGGCCCCCCAGACTCGTCAATAAGGGTAGCTTTAAATATGATTACTCTACTCTAATTAATACTGAGACCTTTTGTGGTAAAGCCCTACACCTAACAGATTTGGCTGGTGGTAAAGTTAGGGACAATATCGATATCGTTAGAGTAAGGCCCTCGGGGTCGTCGATTTAAAAAAAATTTCAACACTTTTTTTGTCATTTGCTAGTCAAAATATTCATTAATGGATACATAAAAAAAAGATAAAGAAAAAAAATGTAATCGTTCAAAGGTGTGTGGGATAGAGTTTTGGTTTTTTTGTTTTTGGGTTTTTTTTTTTTTTTTTTTTTTGTTTTTGTTGGGGTAGAGAAAAAAAATGTAATCGTTCAAAGTAGGGGTGGGATTTTTTCATAATTGGTTGGTATTTTACCGAACCGACAATTAATGGCATGGCTTTGGTAATTGATTTTGTATGCCGGCGGTATGCCATACCTACCAATATATATACATACATATATATATATATATATATTTTTTTTTTTCTATTTAGATATTTTAAGTATTTTTTGCATGCTTGACTCCTCAGTTTTAGGGTTTAGAAAATAAATGACTTCTTAGTTTTAGGGTTTAAAAAATACATGCTTGACTTCTCCCTACTACTATAAATCAAAATCAGATTGTCCATACTTTGTGTTGCAAGCCAATTTGAATTGGGGTGTAGCGAAATTGATGGCATGGAATGCATGTGAGGCTCACTAATATACTTAATAACCACAGGGATCCCAAACTCCCATATGCGAAGCGACTTGTCATCGCTGAAAGTAACAAACCTACAGTTATTATCCACAAATGTAATCGTATTCACAGCACCCAAATGTTGATCATACTCTTGCAAACCTACGGTTATTATCCACACTTTCCTTATTTGCAAACCTACGGTTATTATCCACACTTTACTCTTGCAAACCTACGGTTATTATCCAACCGAACCAACATAATTTTGGCTGAACCAATTTTTAGCAACTGCAAGAAGACGGTTGACTAGCGGTACCGAATCGAGCCCTAGTTCAAAGGTGTGTGGGATAGAGTTATGGGTTTTATTTTTTTTTATTTTTTATTTTTTTTGTGTGTGGGGTGTGGCGGGCCAACTATAATGGCTAGTTGTCATTGGGGGAAAATGTATTTTGTGCAGGTAACGATGACCAAATCAAGCACTTTGTCATCGGCATCGTAACCACGCGATACCTACCTAATCTTTCTTTTTCTGCAACGGTTTATTAGTATGGCTACACGTTAATTAGGTCATTATAATAATTTGAAGAATTTGTATAATTTCAAATGTCGTTTTGTGTTTAGGTAAAGGGAAACTTCATTCTACACAAAAGAGAATTTTGGATCACGAAATTATCTTCAAATAAAAAAATTAATCACTGAAGCATATGTACGCTTAGTCGCATCTGGCACCTTCGGAATTGGTTTGTAATTGTTTGTTTGTGGAAATTAAACTATATCCCTTCTATCAAAAAAAAAAAAAAAAAAAAAAAAGAAGAGAATTTTGGATCAGAGTTGTTTGGCCTTAATGGACTATAACAAAACTAACCCAAACCAATGGTTGGGTGGTCAAATTTCGGCATCATTCGATCGAAAAAGAGTCGAAGCGTTTAAAAGACGATATTCTAACTAGACAGGTCAATGGATCAGATTCATTTTTAATTTGGTTCAATTAATAGGATATAGATTAACATTTTCACTCATATAATCTAATTAGGTTCGAGTATGGTAACTTGTTATCTTTAACATAAAATATGTATGTAAATTGATCTTATTCGACTTAAAATAATTTTTTTTAATAGAAGGCGGATGTAGCTTAGTCAGTTAAGAGTATTCTGTATTATTATTTTTTTGTTGTAAAAATTGTATGTGAAAAAAGAAATTTAATTGTTTTTATATATTGAAGATGTACTTCAATTATTTACTTATTATAGAAATTAAAGTTTATAGGGTTTTTATCAACAATGGTCCCTGAGATTGACCAAACTCATCATTTTGATCTCTCACTTTCAAAATCAATCAATGTCGTCTCTGACATTCACCACAGCACATCAATTTGGTCATTTCGTTTAGATTTCGTCAACTATTTCTATTAGTTTGCATGTGGGACCCACAAATCCAATAAAATGGTGACATGTGGATTACACAAAAGAGGGTTTTTTTTATTTTTTATTTTTTATCACAAATGGTCCCTGGCATTGATCAAACTCCTCATTTTGATCCCTGAGTTTCAAAAATCATTAAATTTGGTCTCTGACTTTCACTACTGTACATCAATTTAGTCATTGCATTAAAATTTTGTCAATATTTTTTTGTTAGTGTGATAATATGGTCCCACTGGTCCAATCATATGGCACCACATGTATTAACTATAAAAAAAATATTTTTTTAAGATTTAAAACTAAAAGTACTATAAGAAATCAAAAACAAAAAAAAAAAAGACAAAAAAAAAAAAAAAAGAAGACATCATTGTCTTCATCTAGGTATGCTAAAAGAGAAAAGGAATGCATCATGACACCAGTAAAGCTATTGTCCTCTGTGAACTCACTTCTCATTCTCTCTATAGTTGGTTATAATCATATCAAATTTGAATTGAATTTGGATTCGATTTTATCGAATTTAGATTGAATCTTATTTTCCAATCGGGATTGTGGGATGTGAGAGAAATGTCAGCGCGGAATACTCGCCAGTTGGTTCACTCTAAAAAAAAATTAGTTTCTTATAGTTAATCCTCTTGGCGCCATATGATTGGACTAGTAGGACCACATCAGCACACTAACAAAAAATATTGACGAAATTTTAATCGAAAGGCTCTATTAATGTGCAATAGTGAAAGTCAGGGACCAAATTTATTGATTTTTGAAACTTAGGGACCAGAATGATGAGTTTGATTAATGTTAGGGACCATTTGTGATAAAAACCTTTCTTTTGTGTAATCCACGTGTCACCATTTTATTGGATTTGTGTGTCCCACATGCAAACTAACAGAAATAGTTGATGAAATCTAAACGGAATGACCAAATTGATGTGCGGTGGTGAATGTCAGGGACGCCATTTATTGATTTTCAAAGTGAAGGACCAAAATGATAAGTTTGGTCAATCTCAGGGACTATTGGTGATAAAAACCCAAGTTTATATTAAAACGTAATAAACAAAGAAAAAAATTACAATGTGTTGTAGGCCTATTTAACTGAACTATTCTAAGGGAATATAAAGGAAGAGGCCGGCAGCAATAAGAGAGAAAAGAGAGAGATATAATTGTGAGGTGTGTGTTGTATCAACCCATTGTGCCTTTATTTATAGTAGTAGGAAAAGTTAATTCCTTACCCTTTTAGGATTACAACTCTAATAAGATATTAGCTACTAAATGGAATATTCAAAGATATCTCTAGATACACTAGGATTTACACAATCACACTCCCCCTTGAGTGTGTAAATACTCAACAAAACATTGCATCATATCTTCAACAAATAAGATAGAACAATTGATGAAGTCGGCGGCACAACGGCAGAATACGAGTCTTAAATTTAAAGAAAGTACGCATTAGTAGTAAAACTAACAAAACCTCGTTATGGTAAAACCAAGGTGGGAGAAAACCCCATACACTAAGGAGAAAAGTGAGAAGTATGCATAATGTCTAAAACAAACGTCAAACATGACGAACGTAGTGAACTGAATAGAGTATAATCATCCTAGGATAGGTGCCTCATCAAAACTTTGTTAGGTAGCAAAAACCCAGTGGGAAAAATGCTCTTAATCGTAGGAAAAAGTGTACATTAAGATTAAGTAAGTATGCTTCTGGATACTCCCCCTAAGTTAGACATAACTTCCAAATAAGAGAAATACAAGCAATTCAACTCAGGTAATTTACACATACCGATTCTATGGACGAGCTTCTGAAAAGTAGACTTGAGCAATGACTTGGTAAAGAGATCAGCCAGGTTGTCCTAGGAACTGATTTACTTGACTTCAATGTTCTGATGCTGTTGTTGCTGATGAAAATAAAAGAACTTCAGCGCTATGTGCTTGGTGTTGTCTCCCTTATTTAACTGCTCGATACATGTTACATTGTCTTCAAATATTGTTGTAGGAAGGTCAACGACGGAAGTAAGGCCATTAGTGCTTCAAATATGTTCTATGACTGTTCTCAACCAAAAGCACTCATGCTATGCTTCATGCAGGGTGAGAATCTCAGCATGGTTTGAATAAGTCGCAACTAGCGTTTGCTTGGTAGACTTCTAATATATAACGGTGTCTCCAACGGTAAAGACATAACCCGTTTGAGAATGTGCTCTATGTGGGTCAGACAAATATCCAACATCTGCGTAACCAACAAGGCGAGAATCAACCTGAGAACCAAGGGGGAAGCAACTCTCGAAGATTCGTGGGTATAGAACAAGCTGTCGTACCCTTGAGGTAGCGGAAAATGTCTTTAACACTATTCCAGTGCTTGCGTGTGGGCGCATTGCTACATCTAGCCAAAAGACTAATAGTGAAGAAGATGTCAGGTCTAATGCATTGAGCTAAGTACAATCAAGCCCCAATTACACTTAGGTATGGAAATTCGGGCTCTAAAATCTTCTCTTCCTCCTCCTTCTTTGGACGGAAAGGATCTCATTCGGCATCTAGAGTCCGAACGACCATATGAGTACTCGAAAGTTTCACTTTATCCTTATTAAAACGTTGCAACACCTTTTGGGTGTAGTTCGATTGATGTACTAAGATTCCATCCAAACAATGCTTGATCTCTAGGCTGAGGCAATATCGAGTTTTCCCAAGATCTTTCATCTCAAATTCCGATTTCAGGTGAACGATAATTTTCTCAAGCTCTGCAGGAGTTTCGATGAGTTTATGTCGTCGACATAAACTACAACGATCACAAATCCGGAATGTGACTTCTTTATGAACATGCATAGGCATAATTTTTTGTTTACATAACTCTGACTTGTCAAATATTCACTCAAATGGTTATACCACATTCGCCCGAATTGTTTCAATTCGTAAAGTGATATCCTCAATCTACTCGAGAGAGTGTTCCGTGGTCTAGAACTATTTAAACCAGTCAATGGAAGCTCGTCTGGAATTTTCATATATATATATATATATATATTTCCGTATCTAAATCTTCATAGAGATACAAGGTTACCATGTCTATAAGCTGGATATTCAGTTTTTTCAGAAACTACCAAACTGATTAGGTAAATGAACGTTATGACGTCCATTACGGGAGAATACGTCTCATCGTAATCAATCATAGGGCACTGAGAGAAGCTTTGTGCTACGAGGCGTGCTTTGTATCACATTATTTCATTATTCTCATTACGCTTCCTCATGAAAACCCAATTGTAGCCTACGGGCTTCACATGTGGTGGAGTAGGAGCTATAAGTCCAAACACCTTACATTTCGCAAGCGAATTGAGTTCGACCTAGATTGCTTGTTTCCAATTTGACCTATCTGTTCTATGTTGTCATTCATCAATAGAACGTGGTTCAATGTCATCACTAAGCATGATGTTAGTAACTACTGTGTACGTAAATGCATCATTGACAATCATCTCATTCCGATTCCAAACCTCATCCAATATTGCGTAGTGGACCGAAATCTCACGATTCTCGGGAGGCCGGGTTGTCTCCTCTAAGACATCACCATAATCTAGAATAACCTTATGTGTTGGAATATATGAGTGAGTGATGGTCGGATTTAGACTAGGGTCACTAGTTGATGCTGATTTCCTCTTCTGGGGTTGTGAATCTTTTAAACCAAGGGATTTGCCACCCTTCAGGGTCGGAGCAGATGATTGGCTAGCCGCCATTGTACCAGGCCACGTGGAAGGTGCAGCCTTCCCATCTTCAGGGACGGTCTGACCTTTCCAGGCAGGATTATGATGTACGCGGGGTACATCTATCCTTGCAGGTGCATTTGCAGCACGTATATGTGATCTTGTCACTTTTGCTAGATCAGTAAAAGCATCCAGCATGCTCTAAGCAATGATTTGAAGATCTATAATTTGTCGCACCTCAATTTCAGATTGGGCAGTGCGGGGATCTAGATGAGACATAGTAGGAGCATACCACAACAATTTGCGGTGTTCTCTAGGAACATTAGCATACTTATCTCTCCTTAATGACATGAAGACTGTCTCATCAAAGTGATAATCCGCAAAACATGCGGTAAAAAGATCTCCTGTCAAGGGCTTTAAATAGTGAATAATTAATGGTGAATTATAACAGACATATATTCCCATTTTTGTTTGAGGACCTATTTTGATACGTAGTAGCGGCGCTATTGGCACATAAAATGCGCACTAAACACATGTAAAAGAGAGATGTTAGGCTCGTATTCAATAACCAACTATAATGGTGAATGAGGTTGGGTAGCGGTGGGCCTCAAGCGGACTAACATAGCTGTGTGCAATATTGCATAGCCTCAGGCAGATATCGGCAGTTTGGTTTGCATAATCAAAGTCCAAGCTATCAATTGAATGCGCTTTATAAAAGCTTCTGCCAGTCCGTTTTGGGTGTGAACGTGGGGTACAAGATGTTCCACTTCAATCCCTACTGACATGCAATAATCATCAAAAGTCTGTGATATAAACTCTCCAACGTTATCCAGTCGAATTAACTTGATCGGATAATTAGGGTGGTGAGCCCTTAGCTTAATAAATTGTGTTAGGAGTTTTGCAAATGCAACGTTGCATGTGGACAACAGGAAAACATGTGACCACTGTGTCGATGCATCAACCAACACCATAAAGTATTGAAATGGTCCGCATGTTGGTTGGATAGGTCCACAAATATCCCCTTGAATCCTTTGAAGAAACTTAGAAGAATTATGAATAATCTTTGAAATCGAGGGTTGAGTTTTCAACTTCCCAAAAGAATACGCTTTGCATGGCGGGAATTCAACATAGGGAGGTAAATGATGCCCATGTGATAATTTGAGGATACAACACATCATGTCATGTCCGGGATGTCCTATACGGTCATGCCAAAGCAACAAAGTGTTATGAAACTCAGGCAGAGGGCCACCCATATGGTGGGCTTTTATGCCGCAAATGGTTGTGATGTACAACCTACTCGGGAGATGTTCCAACTTCTCATGAATACGTTTCTGGCCATATTCGTAAGAAGTGATACAAAGAAATTCAAATCCATTATCTTCAGTAGTTTCAATATGATATTGATTATCTTAAATATCTCTAAAACTCATCAATGTTCTTTCAGAACGTGGAGAATAGATGGCCTCTTTAATGGTTAAGATGGTACCATTGGACAACATGATACGGGCCTTTTCGTATCCTTCAATTAGGTTAGATGAGCCTGAGAGAGTTGTCAGATGTGCTTTCTTAGGTACAAAGTTAGGAAAATAGTATCGTGGTAGCACGATCAGCCAGACAACTAACTTCCCCACTAGACATGTACCTAGAAATAAATTGATTGAATTGGTCACATGCATAAATATAATTCAATTCATTTAGTTAATCAATTTGACAAATAATATCCATAAGATAATTATCCATAATTCAAAACAAACCAAAACCAAACAAATTATTCCAAATACTTAGAAAAATTGTCCAAAATTAAGCCATAAACCTAGAAAATAGGGAGGGGTCTGGCCACTCCTAGTGGGTTCAGCCACTAAGGGTAAAACACCCAAAACATGTCTAAAATTTATTCGTCCATATGAGTTGATGCTTACTGAAAATCTGATATCTCCATGGATGTAGTAGCATCTTTGGGATGATCCACATTCACAAAGTTAGACTAACGATGGGAATGATACTTGGCAATAACTTTGAGGGTAGCTCGGTATACAAGTGGCCAATGATCATTTAACCCACAGCGGTAGCACATGTCCATTTCAGTGGAAGCCGATCGAACGGTAGCTTTTCCCTTGTTCTTGAAGTTTGGGGCCTTAAGGGCAAGGGGTTGGTGCTTTTGGGTCAAATTTCCTCTTTTGGGTGGGCCTTGATTCAGTTGACCTTAGGCCCGTGGTTGGGCTTGTCGCCCATTGCCATGGTAACGAAAATTTTTATGTCGTTTGTGGCTTCTAGAATTGGTCTCATGTGCTTCAGGCGCGACGTTCGAGCCAGTGGGTCAAGTTTGATGATTTTTCATCAAAAGCTGGTTCTGCTTTTCAGCGGGAAGTAAAACAGAGATCAAATCCAAAAATTTGGTGAACTTCTGTACCTTATATTGTTGCTGCAGGATAATATTGGTGGCATGGAAGGTCGAATATGTCTTTTCCAGGAGATCTGATTGGTTAAGTCCACTTTACAGAACTTAAGTAGTGATCAGATTCTACAAACTTTAGAGTTGTATTCATTAACGGACTTAAAGTCTTGGAAGCGTAGATGTTGCTAGTCGTGTCTTGTTTTAGGCAAGCAAATGTATTTCTGGTGATCGAAACGGTATGCCAGAGTAAAGCCAAAGGGTGCATAAGTCCTCCTCAGTGAGGTACTCAGTCTGCAGTGCATCATGGATGTGTCTTCGAATGAAGATCATTGCAGTAGCTTTTTAAGCTTCGTCAATGGGTTTTTCGTCGATGGGTGCCTCGATGACGGCTTTAATACCCTTTGCAATAAGATGGAGCTTCACATCTTGAACCCACTTCAGGTAGTTTCTTCTAGATACTTCCAAAGCAGTGAAATCGAGTTTGTTTAAGTTCGACATGTCCCTAAAACAGAGGTACAACAAAATGTATTTAGTCATATGGTAATCCATAGACATACATTGTAGAACATTCGGGTTCTATAGACATATATTGGATTAATTTATGCATGAAAGCTACAGGTTTCATGTGGTATGTTTTGAATGAAAACTTCGGGTTTCAAAGGCACTAAATATGAAACTATAGGTTCAATTAGTTTTTATGAATGATTAGTTCATAAAGGAGAGGTTCCTGCAAGAACACATAATGCAATATACTGATTTAAGTGTAGTGGATTTAAGTTGCTTCGGGAACTCAAGTGTGAGAGCTTCGGGACTACGAAAGGATGTCAATGGTTCAAAGTATAAAAATAAATTATTGAATCGTTAATGTCCAAAAGTGATTTTCAGGTCAATAATTTTGGATTAATTATCATATTAATCGATTACATGTCACTTTTAATTAATTCAATAGATCGGGACAAAACGAGGTCGATCGTGGAAGCAAAATAATGACAAACGGGTCATATTAGCTTCAGTTGGTGAAAAACCAAGTGATAATTAATTAGCGTAAACCAAAGTACCCCAAATAAATATTTGGACATGATTTTATAATGTGGGGATACCAAAAATTGGCATCAGTTGTAGGCTGATTGAGTCACATGAGGGCTTTAGGCCTCGGGGCCGTGTGGTCTGGGGAGCCTAGCAGCCAAGGCTGCTGGCTTTAAGGCAAGAAATTGGACATTGGTGCAGGCCTAGCAAAAAGTTGGCCGTGGGTTGGTCCGGGAAGCCCAGCCGAAAGCTGGGTTCGGGTTGGGGCAAGCTAAGGCCAGCAACAAAGGATGCGGGCAAGTGGGCCGAAGACTGAGGTGAAACTAGTGAACTATAGGCTGCTGCGGGCATGCCAAATCATGGGAAAGTAAGCCCAGTGGTGGACTCGCGAGACAACGGGCTAAGAAAGCTGCAGGCTTTCTTGGTTGGGCTAAGAGACTTCAGGCCCGTTAAGCTTATTAGGCCGAAGGCCTGGGGTGTCTGGGTCAGCGTAGCAAAGCCCAAAGGCTGCTGCCGTGTGGTTCAAACGTGTCAAAACGACGTCATGCCATGATGTGCTCCACGCAGCTGAGCTTCAGGCCAACGGTGGTTCGGCAGTGGTGTGTGTGTGTGTGTGTGTGTGTGTGTGTGTGTATTAAGGGAAGGGATCCCCATTTTTCAAAAAACATGGGGACACCTTCTTAATCATTAGATTTGGCTTTAATGAAATTCTGTGGTTGAGATTAAATCACAAGCCACAGAATCTCAACCACATGATTTCATTAAAGCCAAATCTAACGGTCAAGATGATATCCCCATTTTTTTTTTTGAAAAATGGGGATTCCTTCCCTTAAAGGCTTCCTCTATATATATATATATATTTTTTTTCTGACTTTTCTAAGGTTTGAAAAAACCCTAAATTGCTTCTAATTTATTTATATGCTTTGACTCACAAATTTCACATAGCAATATAATTGCGTAATGCATGAAACACACACACACACACACACACACACACACACACACACACACACATATATATATATATCGGAAGGAAAATATAAACATAGGGTTTATGCATCATGAGGAATGTTTTCATCTTTGTGGACGTTTCAAATATCTTCCTTTATTTTAAGCGTACCTGATTAGCATAAAACAAATAAAAACCTTTGAATTTTGTAGAAGAGAGCCTCCTCATACAATCCTTCAATTCCTTAGCTTCAGACAAGAGCGTGCTAATAACGTGTTGTAGACCTATTTAATTGAACTATTCTAAGGGAATAGAGAGAGGGCCGGCGGCAATAAGAGAGAAAAGAGAGATATTTAATTGTGAGGTATGTGTTGTATCACCCCATTATGTCTTTATTTATAGTAGCATGAAAGGTTAATTCCTTATTCTTTTAGGATTACAACTTTATTAACGGGAATATTCAAAGATATCCCTATGTTACTTCGAAATTCTCCAACACTATGTAGCTTTTAAAGCTACGTAATGTGGAAGGGCAGGAAGATTGCAAAGGGAGAATGAGGATCTTTTTTGTGAGGATCATGAGGATTCTCAAATCATGTATATTCATCGTACACCATGAGGTTATAAATTATTTTAAATATTTTTATTTAAAATTAAATATGAACAGTATCTGACGAAAACTGATCGCAAGATATACGATAAACCAACATAATTTGAGGATTCTCAAAATCCTTATAAAGAGAAGACGATCCTCGTTGGCAAAAGGAAAAACCGGTTGACTGTTATTTGCAAGTACAAATGATGCTCACTCAGTTTGATTTCTCTCTTTCGTCAGAAATTGGAGATACGACTTTTAAAAACCAATATTTTCATAGTTTCTTTGTTTCTTTTTTTGTCAAATAGAAGAATGATGGGACACAGACTTTACCTATAACTTCGTACAATTTTTCTTAAACCTATTAATTTAACTACAAAAAATTCCAATCAAAATCATGAAGTTTTATGAATTGGACACGACAAGTTTTGAGTAAGAACTCTTATTTATTTTTGAGTAGCCAAATGTTTGAACTCGTTAAGACCATTTCTTATTGAATTAATCAATAACCAACTTAATTTGTTTGGCTGCCTAAACATTAATTAATTAACCTTTAATTAACTTCAGCCATTGCAGATATTGATGTATACAACTGTATATATATGTATCCACATCATGCAAGTAGGTGGAAGCGTTTACAAACTTTATGAGTACGTGATCATTTTATATGCAAGACAACAAGAGTAAGATGGTGATGTTTTTCAAGGCAAGGTGCACCAAGTTGCCCTTGAACATGACCACCTCGTTGTTCACAAAATTGGTACTTAATTAATTGGTATTATTAATCACCGGCTAAGAAATATTCTCCTAAGTCCTTTTTATAAACATGTGACCTTTACGCGGAGAAATTTTAGTTGTGACGGGAACACGGATGGTAACCACGTGTTTTTATGCAAGTGGTGAAAAATTTTAATTTTTAAATTATTAACCTTTTAGCATACCTAACCATCATTTATATAAAGACATATGATGTATCACCTTGTGTGACGATCACACTGAAAAATCTCTTCTTTACTCTAGTAAAATGCAGGGTTTCATTAGATAACACTAATGCAGAAACTAAACTGGTCAACCATCAGTTGAATTGTTCTAACTGATAAACTCGTTTACTTTTATGCAAGATCACGAAACCACTTGAACTTCTTTTTCCTTGTAAATCATATTGCTTAATTTAGTCACCTTCTTCCGTGCACTCCACTTTCCAAAAAAGTCCACTTTTGATTGATTTTATAAAATGGGTTCGGAGAGTTTGGTGAGTATCTTCCGAATTTACTAGTACAGTTGGTAGTCAAATTGAATTCTATTTAGACATAAACGAAAACATTCAAGTTTACAAATCAAGTAATTATATTAACTATTTATGAAAATATGTGTGGGAATTTTTTTTTTTATGGATATTAGAAATACAAGTGATGTGATACATAATTTCATGTTTTATAATAAGGATGGACGTCATAATTGACATTTGTCACTTCTATACGAAATCAAGTATAATTTAAGTAAAATAATTATGTCACCTGCTTGAACTGAAAAGTTAATTACTCCTATGAGTGGCCAAAACCTTTTTACTCGAACTCCTCATCACGTTCCAAGTACATTGCCACGCAAGAGTCTCAACACGTACCTCATAAACTTCATCAGCAAACATAAAAACGGAGGCTATAATCTCAAACGCAGAAATAGTCCTCACAAGGTGGTTTTTAATATTATAATTAAGAAATACAGTAAGTTATGAAAACTAATAAATTACCATCGCCTTTATTGTGAGAGAGAGAAATCCCCACTAGTATGGGGAGCATTTTTGCTCATCACCATTTAGTATAGTGTATGCTTGTCACCCTATTTATCATCGTTAGATGAATTTGAATTTCGAGATTCGTATAGTGGATAAGTACAAATCTCAAAATTCAAACTCATCTATCAGTGATAAATAAAATGATAAGCATATATCACATAAATGATGGTGAGCAAAAATGCACTCACCAGCATGAAGCCCTAGTAACAGTAAGCACGCAATCGCGTAATTATAAGAGGTCAAATTCCAATCCTATTTTTTTTTCAAGGAATTCCAATCGTATGGGACGTGACTTTTTTTACTCAAATACTTAATGCACTTCCTAATTTCTTAGATTTTTTTTTTAATTTCAGGCGATAAGAAAGAAATTTTATTAATTACAAAAATAATTACATCTAGTCGGAAAAACTTAAATCTTATCCCTCTGTTTGGACCCGATTTTACACCATCGGCCCAAGCAATCGAGGCCGTTGAGAGAGCTAGCTCCTAACCGTTGGATGAAAAATGAAGATAGTTTTGTTATTATGATCGTTATCGTAATAATTCTCTTTCAATATGATTCATTTTCTTTATACGACGGGATAAGTGGGATTCTCATTACCTCCAATGAAGGCAACAACAACAGAGTTCGAATTAATTGAGGTTATGTGATTCTATCTTGCATACAGAACCGCATGGAGCAATTCTACAAGGATGTAATGGGATGATCAGTATGATGAGATGCCGTGCGTGCGAAAGTCTCTCAAATATCTACTATATATATATATATATATATATATATATAATAGTGGTTATCACTATTTGGTCAGATGATGTGATAAGTCTTGATAGGCTTTTGATTTGTTTGAGAAGGCATGGCAGTCTGAAGGATAGCCTTCTGATATGGATCAAATTTCTTTTCACAAGTTTGAGTTGCAGTTGGACTTTACAAATATTGTCAGACATTGCCGAGCAGAAAATATGAATACTATAAATACAAGGCTCGGTGCAACGTTGAAAAGCTCTCTCCAATTCAACACATAACTGCCCTGCACAAATTCCCTCAACAACCTTGAGATTTTTTCTTTTCTCTTTTCGCTGACATACCTTCAGTTTGGATAAACAGCACTGTGAAGGCAACCGGTGATATCTTCAGTTGGCATAGACAACACTGTCGCTGTAGAATCAACCGATCTCGCAGCATCTTCAGTTGGCATAAACAGTACTGCGTCGAGGGCGACTGGTTATCTATCCAAATCTCGGTCGAGAAGGGTTTTTGAATCATTAAGCCTACGTGGCACGCAAGCCGAGTAATATATGAGCTAACTACGTCATTCGGCTGAATGTGGGGCGTGCCAACTCGACGGCCGAGCTCGGTCGATGAGTAAATGTGTTGACGTTGCGTTGGGTGCGCGGCTGACTTCGTCTTGCGATTGCAACCGAGGAAGGAACACGTCTCGGCTTCTTGGGCAGTTGTGTGTTGAATTAGAGGGAGCTTTTCAACATTGCACCGAGCCTTGTATTTATAGTATTCATATTTTCAACTCGGCAATGTCTGCCAATATTTGTAAAGTCCAACTGCAACTCAAACTTGTGAAAAGAAATTTAATCCATATCAGAGGGATATCCTTCAGACTGCAATGCCTTCTCAAACAAATCAAAAGCCTATCAAGACTTATCACATCATCTGACCAAATAGTGATAACCACTATTATATATATATATATATATATATATATATATATTTGGGAGACTTTCGTACGCACGGCATAGCCGCATTGACATGCAGGCCTACTATATATATATATATATATAATAATATAGTAGATATTTGAGAGACTTTCACACGCACGGCATCTCATCATACTGATCATCCCATTATATCCTTGTAGAATTGCTCCACGCGGTTCTGTATGCAAGATAGAATCACATAACCTCAATTAATTCGAACTCTGTTGTTGTTGCCTTCATTAGAGGTAATGAGAATCCCACTTATTCCGTCGTATAAAGAAAATGAATCATATTGAAAGATAATTATTACGATAACGATCATAATAACAAAACTATCTTCATTTTTCATCCAATGGTTAGGAGCTAGCTCTCTTAACGGCCTCGATTGCTTGGGCCGATGGTGTAAAATCTGGTCCAAACATTGCCCCCCAGTTTCCTTGAGCTTCGGCTTGTAAGCTGAATGGTTAAGGAAATTAATTGTACGTGACCAACAAAATCCCATCGTATCGCCGAAAAAGAAACTTTGTTCCTCGGCAATAACATGTATGTTCTGCTAATGCTGCAGCCTTCCTCGACTGTCACAACTTCATACCACGCTCGGCAACTTTGCCAAAAGGTCGAGAAGGAGAATAACTGGGGTCGAGGTCGATAAAAACAGTTCTTGGAGCTCGGCCTACGGATATATACATATCTATAAAAGTAGCATGATTGTCTAATGTGATTTGCAGCCATGCAGTTGGCCTATATATATATATATATATATATATAAAGAACTTGCCGAGTACCAGTTCGTCGAGCTCGGCATGTATGATATAGGTCGAGAAGAGTTGGGGGTAAAAGACCGAGAAATAAAAAAATCTTACTTGGCAGCTTGTTTCTCGGCCATGTATATATATATATATATACATATATATAAATCCCAATGACTTGTCTCTATCATGTGATTGCATATAAATGTATAGATATACAGCTACCATGCACCTATTCTGTCTTCAGTTTGGCTGGACCTCTCGAATCCTAATACTTATATATATATCCATGACGTGCAGACATCAAGATGAAAAGCTGAGAGACAGTGTGCATAAAGTATGTATAATTTGTTTTTCTGACCTTGAATCTGCCAATGCTTACAGGGCCACCATATCATCTTCCTGATTCTCTCAGCCTCGGATGTCACCATATCGTCATCCTGATTCTCTCGCCCTCGGCCTAGCCTTTTTTTTTATTTTTTAAATCCGCACCATCTTGTCTCCCCATTTATTTTCTTAAGTATCGGCTTAATTAGGCAGATGATTAAGAAAATAATTTATTCCTGTTCTTAATAAAAGAAAACAAAGGTGGCCGAACTAATAAAGAGGATGAGGCCAACGATGTTTTATTCCAAGCCGAGATCTTTGTATATCAACACAGCCAATAAAATTTTGCATTGAACCGAATAAAAAATCATCTCCAAATATGCTCGGCTTGACAAAAGATTTTTTTAACATCGGCCACCGAATGTGTTGAACAATTAGTATGCCCCCCCGTGCATAATAATTTCGCCGATTTCGACTTTTAACTCGAACAACTTAGCCGAACGGGATTTTCCCATATCAGCTTTATCACCAATAATCATGTCAATTGGCGTAGTCTCGGCGTCTAAGACCATGTCTCCAATTACCATATCAATTGATGTGGTTTTATGGTCTGAAGTTGTGTATCGGTCTTGTTCGTCATTGGAACACTCCTCTGACGAATCATTTTCCAAGTTGATTTGTGACTAAAAAATTTGAACGTTTTCTTCTAGGCCTACCACACTTTCAGTCTCGACTGAGACAACAGGTGGCCTAGGTGTTTCTTCGGTCGTCTTAGCAATTTCCTGAGGCCGAATTTTGATTGTGGCCGGAATGAAAACTTGCCCCTCGGCTTTTGGACTTAACCATTTTTCAAATGGAATTGATATGTAGTCAGAAACGTAAGGAAAACGTTCTTCATCTAGCCAGGCATTAAATCGAGCCATGTCTTTGTTTACCCATTGCTCTTGCAGGGGAACATGAGCTTTTATTCTCAACATATAAGCAAATGACTTTTGCATCTCTCTATGGCCACGAAGAACTTTTTCCACTTCCAAAGATCTTTTACATTCCTCATTGTGTTTTTTCAATTCCTCTAGGAGCTCGTACAATCGGCTACGTTGAGCCAGATTGGAATCTTGATATATCATATGAACTTCGTAGTATTAGCACTGGGTCCCACTAGGCGTGCCAAAATTTTGACCCTAAAAACTACCAAGCCTACGTGGCACACATGCCGAGTAATCTATAAGTTAACTACGTCATTCGGCTGAATGCGAGGCGTGCCAACTCGACGGTCGAGCTCGGCCGATGAGTAAATGTGTTGACGTTGCGTTTGGTGCACGGCTGACTTCATCTTGAGATTGCGATCGAGGAAGGAACACGTCTCGGCCTCTTGGGTTCTCGAACCTGAAGACAAGGCTACTATTCTTACGAAGTTCACAAATCGTCGTCGTCGGATTCGATTACAGTGATGGTATTCGTCAGAGTAAACTCACGCCGAATCAACACCAAAGTGTAAGGGCACAAATACTCAAAGTGGATATAAGTCTTAATAGTAAATGTTGTTCGGCCGTCGAAATGCCGAACTCTAAATCCCACTTGAGAGTATCCAATCATAAAATAACTTGGCATGCAATGTGCTGAGCCTAATAAACTGTAACACCTCACTTCGTCGAGAAGGCTAATGAGATGACCTCAACCAATAAGGATTCGGAAACCTTTCTCAACTGAGACTTGGATAGATAACTTGTCACCCTCGACGCAGTGCTGTTTATGCCAACTGAAGATGCTACGAGATCGGCTGATTCTACGGTGACAATATTGTTTATGCCAATTGAAGATATCACCGGTTGCATTCACAGTGCTGTTTATCCAAACTGAAGGTATATCAGTGAAAAGAGAAAAGAAAAAATCTCAAAGTTGTTGAGAGAATTTGCGCAGGGCAGTTGTGTGTTGAATTGGAGGGAGCTTTGCAACGTTGCGTCGAGCCTTGTATTTATAGTATTCATATTTTCAGCTCGGCAAGGTCTGACAATATTTGTCAAGTCCAACTGTAACTCAAACTTGTGAAAAGAAATTTAATCCATATCAGAGGGCTATCCTTCAGACTGCCGTGCCTTCTCAAACAAATCAAAAGCCTATCAAGACTTATCACATCATCTGACCAAATAGTGATAACCACTATTATATATATATAATAGATATTTAGGAGACTTTCGTACGCATGGCATAGCCGCATAGACATGCAGGCCTACTATATATATATATATATATATATATATATATATATATATATATATATATATATATATAGTAGATATTTGAGAGACTTTCGCACGCACGGCATCTCATCATATTGATCATCCCATTACATCCTTGTAGAATTGCTCCACGCGGATGTAATGGGATGATGAGATGCCATGCGTGCGAAAGTCTCTCAAATATCTACTATATATATAATAGATATTTGGGAGACTTTTGTACGCACGGCATAGCCGCATAGACATGTAGGCCTACTATATATATATATATATATAATAGTGGTTATCACTATTTGGTCAGATGATGTGATAAGTCTTGATAGGCTTTTGATTTGTTTGAGAAGGCACGGCAGTCTGAAGGATAGCCTTCTGATATGGATCAAATTTCTTTTCACAAGTTTGAGTTGCAGTTGGACTTTACAAATATTGTCAAACCTTGCTGCGCAGAAAATATGAATACTATAAATACAAGGCTCAATGCAACGTTGAAAAGTTCCCTCCAAGTCAACACACAACTGCCCTGCGCAAATTCCCTCAACAGCCTTGAGATTTTTTCTTTTCTCTTTTCGCTGACATACCTTCAGTTTGGATAAACAGCATTGTGAAGGCAACCGGTGATATCTTTAGTTGGCATAAACATCATTGTCGCCGTAGAATCAGCCAATCTCGCAGCATCTTCAGTTGGCATAAACAGCACTGCGTCGAGGGTGACTGGTTATCTATCAAAGTCTCGGTCGAGAAGGGTTTTCGAATCCTTATTGGTCGAGGTTATCTCATCAGCCTTCTTGGCGAAGTGAGGTGTTACAGTTTATTGGGCTCGGCACATTGCACACCGAGTTATTTTATGATTGGATACTCTCAAATGAGATTTAGAGTTCGGCATTTCGACGGCCGAACCACGTTTACTGTTAAGACTTATATCTGCTTTGAGTATTTGTGCCCTTATACTTTGGTGTCGATTCGACGTGAGTTTACTCTGACGAATACCATCACTGTGACCGAATTCGACGACGACGATTTGTGAACTTCGTAAGAATAGTAGCCTTGTCTTCAGGTTCGAGAACCCAAGAGGCCGAGACGTGTTCCTTCCTCGGTCGCAATCGCAAGACGAAGTCAGCCGCGCACCCAACGCAACGTTAACACATTTACTCATCGGCCGAGCTCGGCCATCGAGTTGGCACGCCTTGCATTCGCCGAAGAATGTAGTTAGCTCATAGATTACTCGGTCTGCGTGTCATGTAGACTTGGTAGTTTTTAGGATCAACACCCTCATAAAACAAAAATGATACAAAGAAAAGAGTGGGCAACATGAAACCTAAACCCTCCAAAATCAAACCTAAAGATCTAAACTTGCCAAACCTAATTCCTATAGCCTTGATTCTTAAACCTTGGATTAGAGTAAACAGCATTACTCTCCAATTTTCTTATATTGTTCAAAACTAAATCCAAGTATCTAGATTCAGGCCAAGTTATTGTGAACCAATTGCTTAACTAGTAGTACTGTTATTCGTGTTCACAAGTCCTCATTCCTTAAAATATTCGACAAGTCAATAATTGGTACGTTGAAAGTAGATCAATTTGTAGATGTGAAATTTAGGTCCAGCTCTCGTAATAAAAAGAATACTCCAACATGTTTCCAAAAAAAAAAAAAAGAGAATACTCCAACTACCATAAAGACATTTTCAAAATTTGTTAGCGTATTATATTTTTAAAATATAATAGCAATTGACAAACATTTCACGATCACATATAGTAATCTTTGTACAAGCTAGCAATATCCCATTGAGTTCTGTTTGACTTTCGAAGGGTTTTCCACCCCTTAAACTCTCTATAAAAACTGTGTTGGCAATTGTCCGTATCCATAAGATCCCTCGTCTATTTTGTCACCGAACACTTCAATAGTTTCACACTGCTTAGCTAGCTAGCTTGCAACACCAATCCACCATGACTAAATTGGAAGTGGAGGTTGTCTCAACAGAGACCATCAAACCCTCATCTCCAACCCCAGACCACCTCCGCCGCCATAACCTCTCCTTTCTCGACCAAATCCAACCCCCAATATTCATGCCCATGGTCCTTTTCTTCCCTAAGGATCCTCACACCACCGAAGACCCCACGGAACGCTGCACGAAAATCAAAACCGCCTTATCGGAAACCCTGACCAAGTTCTACCCGTTAGCCGGGCGAGTCAGAGGCACCCAGTACGTCGATTGCAACGACGAGGGTGCCTACTACGTGGAAGCCAAAGCCAACTCCAACATCATCGACATCATCCAAAACCCTAACCCTAGCGACTTCAACAAGTTCATACCGTGTGCGCTCGACGCTGCTAGCGAACTCCCCATATGCCTACAAGTTACGTTCTTTGCATGCGGAGGCATGAGCATCGGAATGGGCATGTCGCACAAGGTCGGAGACGCCCTGTCATATTTCACGTTCCTCAACAGTCTCGCCGCCACTACTCGCGGGGAGCCCGACTACGTACACGCCCCCGAGTTCGTTTCCGACAAGTACTTCCCCCAACAGGACTTGTCCGGGTCCTACCAACATAGGAGCGGGATCATCAAGCACAACATTTCCACTAAGCGCTTTGTGTTCGACGCTCCCGCGGTTTCCGCTCTCCGAGCCCAATCTACAGACGTCGAAAACGAACAAGCGAGGCGGCCTACACGTGTGGAGGCCTTATCGTCTTTCATATGGAGACGATACATCGCGGCCTGCACCAGCCAACAACAAAACAACAGCGCTGACGATGTCCCAGCAATGTATACCGTGTCTCATGCGGTAAACCTGCGCACGAGAATGGACCCACCGCTTCCGGAGTATACATTCGGGAATGTGACCCGAACAACAATCTCCGTCCCACCCATACAGTTGGAACCGAAAGAAGGATCATCATCTAACCCTTCTCTATATTCTGTAGTGAGCCACGTCAGAGAGGCTCTTAAACAAGTTGACAGAGAGTACATAAAGAAACTGCAAGAGGGGGAGGGGTTCTTGAGTTTCTTGAAAGAGCGGAGCTCACAGGTGAAACGTGGAGAGGTGGTGTCGTTTAGCTTCACCAGCTTGTGTAGGTTTCCAATTTACGATGCTGATTTTGGGTGGGGGAAGCCAGTTTATGCCGGGTCCGCGAGTTTTACATTTAAGAATTTAGTGAGCTTATTTGACACAACAAGTGGCGACGGTGTGGAGGCTTGGATTAACTTGAAGGAGGAAGACATGGAAAAATTTGAAACTGATGAGGAGGTTCTCAAGTATGTTTCACCCAACCTGAGTTCGAAGAATTCAGGGTGAAAACTGGTTTACTAGCATGGATTGATGTTTGTATGCATTTAATTTGTTACTTTACAGTAATTTCTCTGCGTTCTATTTCATTAAAAAAAATAATAGAGATATTATGTTTTTAGACCATATTTATCAACATAGAATGTAGCGTTTGATGGTTGAATTCTATTTCTTTAATGATTTAAAGAAGAAGTTTAACCATCAACCGCCATATTGTATGATCTACAAAACACAGTTCAAGTAAATAGTCTCTCTTACCATTATCCTTTTGTTAATATCTGTGTGTAAAATTAAGTTGCAACATGTAAAGATGTTTATGTATATCTATTTTTTTTATCATGTTGCGTGACAAGTTTGTTCATGATTAATGTCGTCGAATAAATTGGAAGAAAAAATTTCTGTCATTACAGTTGTCTTGTTCTAGCATTATACCCTCATTAATAAGATCTTTCGATGCTATAATAAGAAGATAGTTTTGTTTCTTTCCCAAGTTGAAATTAATAACTGGACAAAATTGTGTTTTCTTATTTCAAAATACGCAATTATTTATTGAACTAAACTAAATTTTTTATTAGAAATTAATCTCATAAAAAAGGTAATTACTTAATTAACTACATATGTGGCCACAAGGTGAAATTCACCATAGTCTCTTCGGACCCAAAATGGGTGGATAACTGTAACTTACCACTCGTTGTTCCCCTTTTTAAAAAAATTAAAATTAAAATTAACTACATCTATAGATCCTCAACTTGGGGCCTAGATCCTCTATATACATACGTACATACATATAGATACGTTTGTAGATCATTTAGTTTATATACAAGTGCTTCACTTTCGAAGTCCTATAATATGCCAAATAACATAAAAAAGTACTAATTAATTAAAAAGAACAAATTGACGGTGTGAATAATTAAAGTAACATATTTATGATGAACTGTTCATTTATTTGATATACTTGAATGGCTCAATGATCTACAATTTGAATAAAATTTTATGTATGGATGATTGAAATGAAGATTAAGAAATTAAATTGTTTCAATTATGAAAGTTATACGATGCAAATGCATTATTTGTAAGGGTGAGATATGTGGATTCCCAATAAAAGATGCAGATATTATGTATGTATGGGGAAAACATTATCTTTCGTTGAATTTTATTATTAATTTTTCCTTCTAACCAACATTTGCCACCTATTGTTGTTTTCTAAATTAAATAGAAAAATTTAGGAGCATATTTTTTTTTGTGTCGATAAGATAAACTTTACGATTTAATGGAGTCCTGCATACGACTTTCTATTCCTCAATGATACACATAAAAATTGTCATAGAAAAATCAATGTGTTGTATTCGTTAATAGAGAAAAAAGGAGCTGGAAATATTGACAAATACGCAGATAATAGGTAACGACATGTGTGAAGGCACTATATGGGTCTCAGTCTCAGAGTTGGATGATTGCGACGGCTTGGGGCACTAATATCTTGATAGGTAGGTACGTTGTCTCATGCTCCGACTCAGCGACAATAACTGGATGGGTATTAAAAAAAATTAATCAACAAAGAAAAGACGTGCAGAAAAGGAAAAAACAATCAGCAGGGTTCAAATGGGGACGAGCTCAGTAATATGTTCTAACCAAGAGCATGCTCTCCCTACTGAATATAGAGTCTCTTTTTCTTAGACTATGTGGTTCCAAAAAATTGTAATTATTCACCGTTTGCTCTTAATTTAACAATAGATGAGAAAATACAATAACAAAGGTTCAATAATTTTTTATTGTTGGATTAAGATTGAACGGTAGATAACCACAATTTCTTTAAACTATGAAGTCTAGAAGAACGAAACTGCTTACATACTCCTTGTGAAATACATCACACCCCCAAGAGCTCACTGTTGATCTAGGCATTTCCTTTTGATATTTTACCGATCGATCGGTTTATTAGTATTGTTGACATATAACTTCATAATACACACTCTGTTTACTCCTTTTTCTCATATTATTTTTAATTAAACTATTAGTATCCTTTTGCATTCAAATTTACTATCTAAACTACCTTTACAAGCCTAATTCAAAATCATCATCCATCTGTCAAAAATAACATATTTTCTTATATGAGAGTGTTTTAGGGTTTTAGTCAGGTAAATTGTTATTAGCACTCCAAAAATCTCACTCTACATTCTTCACAAGTGTATTTTTCTTTCCAATTATAGAAAGTTTGAAGTGCAAAATGAAATTTAGGAGTATCAATAACAATTCCCTGGGCCAAAATAGAACAATAAAACTGAAACTGAATTTATTTTATTATTGTAATTAACAATGTCATATAAATCCTTTGACAAATTATTCTACAGCTGGCCCAATTGTCGTTCTGATTAAATGTGTCATGTAGATAATGTAATCTATATAACGTTCAACAAGTATGCCATCTAGCTATAGATAATCTTTTTAATTGTTGATATGTATATGCAAAGACTTTTACTGAACTCTTTATTATTAGTTTTTTTTTTTTAAACAAATGATATTATTTACATTAAAGGAGAGATGGTAGGCTTAGTCTCACAATGAGCTAGCAATAATGTGGTTAAAATTCGCCTTTGACGAGAATTGAACTTATGACCTCTCACTTACAAGTGAAGAGGAATACTACTAGACCGTAGTACTAATGGCACGTTTACTAATCCGTAATCAAATTGAGAAGAATCGGATTGAGGAGGAATTTGATTGAGGAAGAGTTGAAATGAGATGGAATCAGAATCAGATTCTTGTTGAAATTGTTTACTAAAACTGTCTGGAATCGGAATACAATTCCATAAAGCTGTTTACTAATTCAGCAGAATCGGAATATAAACCAGTATGATTACTAAAATGCCCTTGTCCCAAATCAAATATTTTATATACTTTTTTTTAATAAAATTTGATATAGTATATAATAGTAACAAACTGATTCTGCATTGAGTAACAAACTGATTCTGCATGAAGTAACAAACTGATTCTGCATGAAGTAACAAATTGATTCTGCATTGAGTAACAAACTGATTCTGCATGAAGTAACAAACTGATTCTGCATTGAGTAACAAAATGATTATGCATGTATTTACAGAGTTACTTTAGATCGATTGAATTTACTCTAGGTCGACTGAATTAATCAACTAACCGTTCCAGAACGTTAGATATGGTAGCGTGAAAAGGGAAATAATACTCTAGGGTTAAAAGGATAATCTTGGAAATAATGAAAGTAGGTGAGGGCATAAAGGGAAAAAAGTTAGCATTCTGATTCCCCAAGCCATCCGGAATCCAAATACCTCCTTTATCTTAGGAATCCAAATCAGCCAAATATTGGAATTGGATTCCAAAATTTGTGTGGGACCCACTAAATTTTGATTCCTCCAGATTTAGTAAACACCGGAGTATACCGTAATCGGAATTCAATTCCATTTCTTGATTCCGATTACCCTTACGTAAACGCGCCATAAGTGACACTATTATAACATGAAAGACTGGAATGATTGCATGATCATATCTGAGTAATTAACTTGTAATTATATTAGTTTTCTACCATTTCTGGGCTGTTGCTTTCGTTACCGTACGTCTTACCACATATTAGTTTTGAACTATTTGTTTACTAATGCCTGAGGTTTTACCGTCTAGAGACTAGAGTTTTCTTCACAATCCTAACAATAATAATAATATTGTTGTAAATAGTATAATATGTATGCCCACATGCATACAGTGAACATGTCATATGTTTAACAGTGTTTTTGTTTGTTTCCATGGTGATGCTCTATAAATAGAGCTTTACGAATGTTCAACAAAGCAGAGAGAAAAGGAAGAGAAAAATATCTAATAGTAATAATATACATTACTTCCTCTGCAACAGCTTGTGTTGGTATAATACTTTGCAACTACTTCGTTCCTGTCCCGAATAAAGGTTATCTCTCTATAACTTTTACATTTTTATAACACGTTATCAGCACGAGTCTCTAAGTATAACCATGTCTCATTTACATTCACTAAACAATAAAGGAAATTATTATCTCATTTCTCTCCGCCGAACGAAAAAAAAAAAAAATTGTTTCCTCTAAGGTTTTTCCTGTTCATCTTCTTCATCTGCCTCAACTGCGCGGTATATCCTCGCGACGAACTATTTGCTCCATGCCTGCTCGTAGTTCTCCAACTAGCGGTTACATACATCTTTGATTACTTGTTTGGTTTGGATATTGATTACTAACATAGTATTTATATTGATTTTACTGCAATCCAAGATGGTGCGGTACAATCGCCCATCTTGAACTGCAAATTTCATCTTACTGCGATCCAAGATGGTGCAGTATCATCGCCTATCTTGGACTGCAGATTTAATTTTACTGCAAATTTCAGGTGGAGCGGAATAATCGCCCTCCTTGCTCTTCAAATTTAAATTTACATGTTGTTTAATTTCATTGCAATTTTAGGTGGTGCGGTATAATCGCCCTCCTTGTTCTCCAAATTTAAATTTACCTGTTATTTAATTTCATTGCAATTTTAGGTGGTGCGGTATAATCGCCCTCCTTGTTCTCCAAATTTAAATTTACCTGTTGTTTAATTTCATTGCAATTTTAGGTGGTGCAGTATAATCGCCCACCCTGCTCTGCGTATTTCAATTTTCTTGCTACTTGAGTGGTGCGGACTAATCGCCCATTCCATGTTACATTCTTTCAATGAGAATGGTGTGGTACAATCGCCCTTCTCATTCACCCTGAAAATCTCGAGCCAGAAGTTTCGAGTGCTTATCATTTTGGCCTGAAGATCAAAATGAAAAATTTGTAAGAACCAAAAGTTCTAACATCACATATTACTGCAAGTTCTTACATATCTCATTTTTCTAGGAATACATATTACTGCAAGTTCTTACACATCTCATTTTCTTTCAGAAAAGAAAATGACGAACTTGGGTAAGCTTGAATATGCTGCCCTGGACATTACCGGGAAGAATTACCTTACTTGGGTACTTGATACCAAGATCCATCTGGAAGCAGGGAATCTTGGAGATACCATCAGAGAAGAAAGCAGCTCATCTTCTCAAAATCGGGCGAAGGCTATGATCTTTATTCGCCGCCATCTTGATGAGGCACTAAAGAGTGAGTACTTAACGGTTGAAGATCCGTTAGCTCTCTGGGAGGCCTTGCGAAGCAGATACAATCACCAGACAACGGTGATTCTTCCAAAAGCTCGCTATGAGTGGTCTCACCTGAGAATTCAGGATTTCAAATCAGTGGCGGAGTACAATTCTGCGTTGTTCAGGATTACCTCTCAGATGAAGCTCTGTGGGGATACCATTACTGATGAAATATTGCTGGAAAAGACTTACAACACATTTCATGCCAATAACGTGCTCCTGCAGCAGCAGTATAGAGCGCGAGGCTACACTGAATACAACCAGCTGATATCTGTACTCCTGGTAGCTGAACAGAACAATGAGCTCCTGATGAAAAACCATAATTCCCGACCTACTGGATCTGCACCATTCCCAGAAGAAAAATGCTGCTTCCCTCGAAGTGAACGCCACATCCTCTGGTGGTAATTATCATAAACAAGGACGTGGCCACAAATGAGGTCGATGGAATAGGAAAGGCAAGAACCATGGTGGTCAGTTTCACAACCAGGTTCAGAGGCATAATTCTGGCCCGAGGAACTCTGAAGGAGCCTGCCATAGGTATGGTGGCAATGGGCATTGGGTGCGAACTTGTCGTACCCCAAAACATCTGGTGGAGTTGTATCAAGCCTCCCTCAAGAAGAAGGGTGTCAAGACCAATTTTCTCGACCAGGCTAAACCAATGGATATACCTGATCCAGTGTTTGATTTATCAGGGCAATTTGACGCAACTCACCTAGATGTTTCAGACTTCATTATGGAAAGGGGGAATGAAGTATATCGGTCCGACTAAATCGTTTATGTTTGATGTACTTTTATTATGCTGAACTTGTTGTCTAAAACTAGTTTTTCAAATTCAATAAAAATGGCATGTAAATTTCCTGTTATAAATTGTTTGTTAACTGTGATTCCATTTACTCAGAAAGCATGGATAAAAACTGTGGTTATTCTCAGAACATGAGAAATGGTGGAGATATTTGTCTTGCAGACAGTGCAACCACACATACAATACTTCGTGATCGAAAGTATTTCTCAAGCTTAATGCTTACAAAAATAGGGGTAACAACAATATCAGGACCTTCAGATGTGATTGAAGGCTCAGGGAAAGCCCAGATTATGTTACCAAATGAAACAATATTGTCCATACAAAATGCATTGTATGCTACTCGATCTACTCGAAATTTGTTGAGTTTCAAAGACATACGTCTAAATGGATACCACATTGAAACGAAAAGTGCAAAAAATGTGGAGTATCTATGCATTACCTCCAATGATACCCAGAAGCGTATATTGGAGAAGTTGCGTGGTTTTTCGAGTGGATTATATTATACATACATAAGGACAGTTGAATCATATACTATCATGAACCAGAAGTTCATTGATTCAAAGGTTTACATGTTTTGGCATGACCGTCTGGGTCATCCAGGATCCACCATGATGCGTAGGATCATTACCAACTCTAATGGACATCCATTATTGAGCAGAAACATTGCTATCTCAAATGATAACCCTTGCAAGGCTTGTTCTCAAGGGAAGTTGGTAATTAGACCATCACAACTAAAGGTTGATGCTGAATCCCCATCATTTCTACAAAGAATTCAAGGGGATATCTGTGGACCTATTCAACCATCTTGTGGACCATTTCGATATTTTATGGTTTTGGTTGATGCATCCACCAAATGGTCACATGTTTGTCTCTTGTCTACTCGGAATGTAGCTTTTGCGAGACTTCTTGCTCAGATAACTAAGTTACGAGCACAATTCCCAGATTATCCCATTAAATCAATCCGACTTGATAACGCTTGTGAATTTACGTCTCAAACCTTTGATGATTACTGCATGACATTGGGCATTGATGTTGAACACCCTGTTCCTCATGTCCATACTCAAAATGGTTTAGCAGAAGCATTGATCAAGCGGCTTCAGTTAATAGCCCGCACTCTGATTATGAAAACCAAATTGCCAGTTTCTGCATGGGGACATGCCATTCTACATGCTGCATCATTGGTTCGATTGAGACCTATAGCCAACCACCAATACTTCTCAATACAACTCGTGTTTGGACATCAGCCAAACATTTCACATTTACAAGTTTTTGGTTGTGCTGTTTATGTGCCTATTGCACCCCCGCAACGCACTAAAATGGGACCTCAGCGTAGACTGGGAATTTATGTGGGTTTTGATTCACCATCTATTATTAGATATTTGGAACCCTTGACAGGTGATATGTTTACAGCTCGTTTTGCTGATTGACATTTTGATGAGACATTCTTCCCATCATTAGGGGGAGAAAAGACCGTTCCAGAAGAACGGAAAGAGCTGACATGGGTTGTTCCCACCTTGTCTCATTTTGATCCTCGAACCCTTCAATGTGAAAATGAAGTGAAAAGGATCGTTCATCTTCAAAGCATTGCCAATCAAATGCCAAATGCATTTAATGACGCTATGAAAGTGACAAAATCGCATATACCAACTGCAAATGCACCTGCCAGAATTGATGTCCCTGTTGGACAAAATAAAGTGGCAGCGAATGATTCATCTGGTGCACGCCTGAAGCGTGGTAGACCACCAAGTTCAAAAGATTCAGCCCCTCAGAAGAGAAAGACGAGGGCACAACTGAATCCAAATGAAATCATTCAGGAAGAGAGAGTAAATGACAAATCCACAATTCATGACTCTGGACTTCTAGAAGAAGAAAATGGCCCTGAAGAGACAGAAGTACATGAAAGCAAAGAAATCTCCATAAATTATGCATGTACTAATGAATTGTGGGATCGGAATGAAATAATCATTGACGATATGTTTGCATTCGCAGTAGCCACTGAAATCATATTAAGTGATGATATTGAGCCCCGCTTTGTTGATGAATGCAAACAGAGACAAGATTGGCCTAAGTGGAAAGATGCAATCCAGGCAGAATTAAATTCCTTGGAAAGGCGAAGTGTTTTTGGACCAGTAGTCCAAACCCCAACTGATGTAAACCCCGTAGGTTACAAATGGGTATTTACAAGGAAACGCAATGAAAAAACGAGATTGCTAGATACAAAGCACGACTCGTTGCACAAGGCTTTTCACAAAGACCTGGAATTGATTATAAGGAGACATACTCTCCTGTAATGGACACAATTACGTTCCATTACTTAATAAGTTTGGTGATTTCAGAAAAACTTGACATGCGACTTATGGATGTCATCATCGCGTATCTATATGGAGAATTAGATACTGACATATATATGAAAGTCCCAGAAGGACTTAAGTTGCCTGAAGCAACAAACAAACCACGGGGTATGTTCTCAATCAAATTAAGGCGATCACTATATGGGCTGAAACAATCTGGGCGAATGTGGTATAATCGTCTCAGTGAGTATTTGATTAAAGAAGGATATATCAACAATGTCATCTGCCCTTGTGTGTTCATTAAGAAATCCAACTCTGGATTTACTATAGTGGCAGTATATGTTGATGATATGAACTTAGTTGGGACTCCTGAAGAGCTCCATAAAACTGCTGAATATTTGAAAAGCGAATTTGAAATGAAAGACCTTGGGAAAACCAAATATTGTCTAGGCCTGCAGATCGAGCATTGTGTTAGTGGAATTTTGGTCCATCAATCAACTTACATTGAAAAAATACTGAAGCGATTTGGCATGGACAAGGCTTATCCACTTAACACCCCAATGGTCGTTCGTTCTTTAGACATTAAGAAAGATCCATTCCGTCCAAAGGAAGATGATGAACTGGTCCTTGGTCCAAAAGTACCATATTTGAACGTAATAGGTGCTTTATTGTATTTAGCACAATGTACTAGACCAGAGATAGCTTTTTCAGTTAACTTGTTAGCCAGGTACAGCTCTGCTCCAACAATTCGTCATTGGAAGGGATTCAAAGATGTTCTACGATACCTTCGTGGGACAACAGATATGGGTCTCTTCTACTCAGACAAGCCCACAAATGAACAAATCCTTGTTGGATACGTAGATGCTGGTTTTCTCTCTGATCCGTATAAAGCCCGCTCACAAAATGGATATGTGTTCACTAATGGAGATACTGCAATTTCATGGCGATCAACGAAGCAAACGCTAGTTGCAACATCTTCCAATCATTCGGAAATAATTGCTCTACATGAAGCAAGTCGTGAATGTTCTTGGTTAAGATCAATGATCCATCACATCCGGAATTCATGTGGTCTACCTTCAAAGACAGACACTCCAACTGTCATCCATGAAGATAATGCAGCCTGTGTCACCCAGATGAAGGAAGGATTTATCAAAGGTGATAAGACTAAACACATATCTCCAAGATTTTTCAGTGCACATGAGCTTCAGAAGGCTAAAGTTATTGAAGTCAGACAAATCCGTTCCAATGAAAATTTAGCAGACTTGTTCACCAAATCTCTACCAAAGTGCATATTTCAGAAGCTGATGCAGGGAATCGGATTACGTCGGCTTACAAATTTGAAGAATGCAGAATCAGGGGGAGATCCAATTCAGGGGGAGCATCCATGATACATGCATGTTGTACTCTTTTTCCTTCGCTTAGGATTTTTCCCACTGGGTTTTTCCTATCAAGGTTTTAACGAGGCAACATAAGCATGCTCAACACCATCCGGATAAAGTTGTACTCTTTTTCCTTCGCTATGTTTTTTTTCCCACAGGGTTTTTCCAAGCAAGGTTTTAATGAGGCAACTGATGTTGATATGTGGGCATCCAAGGGGGAGTGTTGTAAATAGTATAATATGTATGCCCACATGCATACAGTGAACATGTCATATGTTTAACAGTGTTTTTGTTTGTTTCCATGGTGATGCTCTATAAATAGAGCTTTACGAATGTTCAACAAAGCAGAGAGAAAAGGAAGAGAAAAATATCTAATAGTAATAATATACATTACTTCCTCTGCAACAGCTTGTGTTGGTATAATACTTTGCAACTACTTCGTTCCTGTCCCGAATAAAGGTTATCTCTCTATAACTTTTACATTTTTATAACAAATATTTTGTTGTTTGGGTTTTGGAGAACTTCCGTTGGACAAGGAATTTTGTTGTAGAACGTACGGTACCGAGATGGTTCTTTCCATGTCGTAACTAATTATTGAAATGGTTGACCTTTGTGTCTACCCAACCTTCAACCTCCTTTGCAAAACCCTAGATCTAGGAATTTCACAGCTGCCGCTCCCTTGCTTAGGCTTAGAACTGGTGGCAGCCATCCCCCTCCCTCTCCTAGCCTCTCCTCCCACCCATTTATCCTCTATGTTTCTGTACTCCTTTCTCACATTTCTTGCAGCCCCCCACCCTCAACCCTCGTACCTCTTCTTCCCTCCCCTTTCCTCTTTTCCTATGTTTTCTAAAAGCATCTCCAACAGAGACCCTAAACGGAATCCGTATAACTGTATAGTCCATAAATATAGGGACAAAGGGCTTCCAATGAGCCTGAATTGAAGTCTTCAAGGTATCTTAACATATAGGGACTCGTCAAATACCTCAAAGAAATTATCAAATATGAAAACTACATATAGGGACTCAAAGAGTGCCCTCCATTAATTTTGAGCAGGATGCTGCTCTTTATGTTTTTTCTTTGTTTTTTGAACCCACCCATGTGGGGTAGCTTCTCACTTAATTTTCTCATGTACGTAGGTCTTTTTTTTTTTTTTAACTCTTGAAAAATCAATGGTAAAGATTCATTTTTTGTTTTTTTTTTTATCAAACGTCACAATACTCCAACAAAATGAACAATAATTTTTTAATATTTTAGTCCCTACATCTAGGGATTATACTATAAGGATTTTCCATTGCAGGCAATATTTTTTTAAGGACTCGAATATTCCTTTAAAGTCCTTAAATGAGTCATCAAAGTTGGTGTCTCACATTGGAAATGCTCTAATGTCTCCAATTTTGTATTAAACTATGGAAAGGGTTGGACATGGGGTGTTTCCGGCAACGACTTTCTCACGTGCTTGCAGTGGTTGGTGGTGTAGCTAGATCTGATGTTGTAGCTTTCTCTCAGTCGATTGAGTTTTTCCGGGAGCTTTGCCCTTGGAAATTATGTTCAGACCATTTCAGGTTCGTCGTGGTGGTGGGCTATGAAGGTGCAACAACGTGGGTGGCTATGGCCTGGTAACCCCTCTACCACCCACACTGTTTCTGCCACCCTTGCTAAAATTGTGACCCACACCAGCTGACGAAAATTTTGGGCAGCTCATGGTGCTAATAAATCTTATGCAGGTTTATGGGTTCGTGGTGGCGTTAAGACGAAGATGATGGCTCAAGTTGGGTATCCCTTACGACCCCACCCTCTGTGTGTTGTCTAGGCTACAGTTGGTGTCGTACGTGCCTTTGCCCCTATGCCTCCTACCAATTCTGCACTTTCTTCTCATGGACATGTCATGAAGCCGCATATTATACTATATTTTACTAAATAGATATCCGTGTTATTAACCAAGTAAGAATGATAAGGGGCACACAATGTCGTTGCATAAGGCACCTCGAGGTGCTGCCGAGGAACTGGAGTCGAGCACAAGATGAGAGAATACATTTATATGAAAAAACAATATCCTATAGAAAGAAGTCTTCTTTAATTATTTTCCGGCCACCATGAGATCTAATTCAATCTTCATAGATTTCTCAAGAAATTTTCCTATGTGAACTTCTTTTCCTGGAGAATAAGCAATTTGGACTTGTCATTCGATTCATAACCTTTCAAACACAACCACTATCTATCGAATATTTTATTTTTTAATTTAGTTTTTTTATGTTTTGCTTGTCTTGTTTCGACGATTTGTTCATGTCGCTACGGTGACTGTGGCCCCGCTGCTTGTGATGACTTTACGTGAGGGTTTTGATGCTAAGTATGTCACGTTTATCGTTTTTGTGACATATATGTCTTGTTCTAGTGGTGCGGTTTGTGTGGTAGCCATATAGGGGTTTAAAATCATTTATGTTTTGTGCTAATTATCTCCGGATCAAGAAATTGGTCATTGAAGCATATATACCCATCTAACACCTCTTGTAATTGATTGTTCTTGGTAACGAAACTCTATCGCTTATACCAAAAAAAAAAAAATAACCAAACAAGCAAACAAACAAACTAATTATTGACTTTGTGTGTTCATGACATGCAATATATATTGCTTCACCTAATGATTTATACCTGTGGACATGCAATTCGCGGTAACGCATATAAACATCGCATTTGAAGGGTTATATTGAAGGGTTTCGAATCTTAAATATAGTCTACTTCTATTCATCACCAAACCTATTCTCAGCACTAAACGAACCGCAATGGCTTGAATGAACCTTTAATCAACTAGCTAGCTAGAAATATTTATTCATTTCGAAGCCGAGAGTCTAATATGAATACAAGTCATATATCCAATTGCTTGCAGCATTTACATATTTTATACAATTGTGACTTGAAAAATAATGAAGTTGGTTTGCTAGACAGTTCTTTCATTAATGCTTTCTGGCTGGGTATTTGTTATCGGTAGTGACATACTCTGCTTTAATTAGGAAATTAGGAATCGACCTTTTGTCAGGCGTCATGGATGAACTCATCTTTGCCTTTGGTTATTGCATGCCCTAGCAGGTTTTTCATTGTGGTTTTTTTTTTTTTTTTTGCCCGTATTAATATGATTTTTACAAGAATCGGGAGTTTTTACAACACTTATGTGATGGACAATAACACTTCATGGTTAATTATGTCTGCATGATGAGAGGTAATAAAGCTTGATGAGCACTTTATCTGATTGATGCGCACTTTATGTAGCTAACCCTTGATTTCAAGCCGTTAATTATAAAACTTTTGAAATGGAAAACGAGGTCAATCTGGTCTGCATTCTGCACGTAAACTTCTTTTCAAGTTTTATTTTTTGCGGCTCTTTATATCATGATAGGCTAAAAATCAAAGTAGTGGGTTAATCCTAATCCTAAGAGAGAGAGTTCTATAATATTAATAGAACCTTGTGAGTATATCATGCGACTCTGAATTTCTCTGATAGTGTCCGCGCATAAAGTCTACAAAGCTAAATCCCTTTACTTACTAATATGCATACGACATTAGAAGATGGATATTCAGATTGCAGATTATTCATGTATTTACTAGCTGTAATCTTAACAAAAACCAGGCCAATTTTGTAAACTGAAGATAGAAAACCAAAATTTTTCCAAACTTCACTACAAATATAAGGAGTTTAACTCCTAATTTTGGTGGAATTAGAGTCTTTGGAGGAAATGGTAATATTTTGATTCCTGAGTATATGTACTGCTAATTTCTTACTGTGAAAGATCTTCTTACTTATATTTTCTGGTCAGAAAGGAAAGAAAGGTTTCCTGGGTAGATTTTTTTATACATTTATCTTTACGCGAAAGGCCTCTTATGATATCGATCTCATATAATTGCAGATTTCAAGTGATATTTATATACATCCTAGTTTGTGAAAAACCATAGAAAACCCCCAAAAATGGACAGAAGAACGTCACCGTTTGTCATACAAACATCATGAAGCTGAGTTCTACGGAGGAGTTTTGCACTCAATGATAGAGACTAGCAATTAACGGATTTTCTGTACTGGCGATTATTATTCTTGATGAATTGACCTAACCAAACTCTCTATTTGAATCTTCAATTTTGGGTGGTAGAATATAATATTTCTGGGTGGATTGGTCAACGACTGTGTGCGGGTTTTGCATTATTCAATTTCTTGACAATGATACCCCATCTTCCTCTGGTGTAATTATAAGATCGTATTTTTCTAATTTGCGTAGACAATAATAATAATACTCGTACATTAACTGTACACAAATTAGAGATCTGAATCCGGATTGTGCTTCCTAATTATAATATGTACGAAGTTTACCAACTAATAATTAGTGTGGTGGAGATAATCCTAAACCAATCGAACATATATATATATATACAATTTATTTTGCGTGGGAGGAAAGATTCGAATTTAGGGTTACCAATCCCTTTAATATTAGACAGAAAAATATTTTTACACCAAAGATAAGATAATTTATGTATGCACTTCTTGAAAAAAGTTGAGGTTTCCTTTAAAACTAAATAAGAATATGGGAAGTAGTCTAATTTACTTATAAACACATGCAAGGTCTCTCACTTCATCAACGTGAGACTTATTCTTAACACGCCCATCACAGGTAACGAATTTTTAAGCCAAACACGTAGACAATATACTACCAAGTGACGTGGAGCATGTGACATTTTTTAGCCAAACATATAAACTCAAAGTTGATGGACTCATATCTGTTGGGCCTCACACATAGGACAACCTGCTTTGATATGATAAAAAAAAATTGAGATTCCACTATAAAATCAATTAGAGTTTTTGTTTATAAATTTATGCAAAGTCCGTTATTCTATCAATATAGAATTCATTTTCAACACTTCTCTACTAAGAGATGTCGTTTACTATGTTTCTTGTATATATGAAAGATGGTCTACCAAATAAAGTACAGGTATAATACATTGCAAAGCTTAATTCAATTATACAAGTTACTTATGGTCTAATTATCCAAGTAATGTAACACAGAATGTCAATGTGAACTGAGACGCATAAGATGGTCAAATATTCCATACAGCTCGCCATCTTTTGTCTGCCAAGGCGGCGCTTAAAGCCTTAAAGCGCACCAACCAGAATTCCCATTTCTTTTTGGAGTCTTATGCCAAACCTGGTCAAAACTCAAAAGTACATTTTTTAGTTTGTATTTACTCGTGCATATATTCATTTAAGGAGAAATTTAGTTCACATTTTTTTTTTGCTACTCTATTGATTAAAATCTTATTCATTTTCAATTTTTGATCAAGCTTCTTGAGTAGTAATAACATTATTAATTATTTGAATAATAAAATATTTTTATTTTTAAATATAATCCTTTAGTGTTAAAAATGTTTCAATTAATATATTTATATTTATGGCTAAATTTTTTATCATATATTTTTATTTTTAGTTTGTACCTATTTTTAATTTGTACCCATATATTAGTTTCTTTTTGTGCCCATATTTTTTAAAGTTTTATTTGTGTTTGTACCCATGTGTAAACCGTCATGTGACATTGTATATTTAATCAATGATAGAAAAATTACATATGGTATATTTATGTTTTATGCCTAAACTTTGTATCATATATTTATATTTTTAGTTTGTACCCACTTTTAATTTGCAACATTTTTTTTTAAATTTGTAGTATTTTATTTTTAGTTTTATTTTGTACCCATGTATTAATTTATGTTAGCACCTATATTTTTAAAAATTCATTTGTACTCATAATTTTTTAATCTTTTATCTGTACTCTAATTTATTTATAATGTACTCATTCTTCTTTATTAATGTACCACTTTGTTATATGTGAAATGTACCAATTTTTTTAACGGATACATTCTTTTGTCATTTATTATTTCTTATTTTTACATAGTTTTTATCCATTTATTCAATCAAAATGTTTGAATTTTTTTATGGTAACCGTTTCTAATAGTATTATAATGAGGGATTTTAAATTTATAGGATTATAAATCTCATAAAATATTAAACAATTAATGTCAAAACTATAAAAATATAAATATTAATTGTAATATAATGAGGTGTACAAAGTCAAGGGACTTTGATCAAACTTTGTATACCATTAAGGTTTTAGTCAAAGAATATTAAGGATTAGGGACCGCATCCAAAGTATCCGTTCATTTAATCAACTCTATATATCCACGTCCAGAAGACTTTGAAATCTCCGTAGAAATAAAATTCTCCGCCTACTAATCAAGTATTTTGACTTATCATGCATGCATGAAGTGGAGAGCTTAGCACTATCACCATCACCTTATCCACTGGCTCCAACTTGATTAAACTTTTGATTTCTTGCGCCAAAAGCATTGCAGCGTTAACTGCATTTAGCTTGAGGAAAAGTAAACGCGTCCATATGCATGCAACGCGTTAATAACATAGCAAGAGGGCCTGCTGGTTTGGCACCACTCGAGCCGACGAGCACTATAAATTTAACTCCCTAACGGAATAATCCACAACACCGTCTGCTGCCATTTGCTGCATACAACTCTTTCACATATCAAAGCAAATTACATTCTCATTGCTCATCAACATTACTGTTACAAGATGAAGATTGAAGTAATTGAGAAAGCTTGCATTAAGCCTTCTATGCCAACCCCACCCCACCTTCGTAAACACGAGTTTTCTTTTCTCGACCAAATCGCCACTCCCATTTTCATGCCTATGATCCTTTTCTACAATAATGATCATGGCAATGACGCCATAACATACTCAGACAAGGTAAAACAATCCTTATCTAAGACCCTGACACAATATTATCCATTGGCTGGACGTGTCATCGAAAATGCCTACGTGGATTGCAATGACCAAGGTGCCCCTTACGTCCAAGCCCGAGTTAGGTCCCCGCTTTCTGATGTCATATCCCAACCCGACCCAAACCAACTCAACCAACTACTCCCATGCGAACTAGACAATGTCGGTGACTTGGTTCTTGCTGTCCAAGTCAACGTGTTCGATTGTGGTGGCATGGCTATTGGAATTTGCATTTCTCACAAAGTTGCCGATGCATTGTCACGCATCATGTTCCTCAACAGTTGGGCATCGATATCTCGTGGGGATTGCAACATTAAAAATCGTACAGTCAGTCCTCCAATTTTTGATTTGGCCACGTACTTTCCACCTAGAAGCATATCAGGGTTCAAACCAAGCACTGGGATCACTAGAGAAAAAATTGTTACAAAAAGGTTTGTTTTCAGTGCTTCCACGGTTGCTTCTCTTAGGTCAAAATATACAGATAATAAAACCAATGAGAGAAAGCCAACTCGGATTGAGGCCTTGTCAGCATTTATATGGGCCCGGGTTATTGCCTCCACTCAAGGAAAGCCGAACCCTAACACTCTTTACAAAGTGCTTCACGCCGTTAACTTACGGACGAGGATGGATCCACCACTGCCCGAATACCATTTCGGGAACGTGAGCCGGTTTGCGATGTCATCGCCGTCGTTTGATGAGGGAGAGGATATGTGTTACGGGATGGTGGGCCAGATGAGGGAAGCAATAAAGACAATCGATGGTGATTACATGGCCAAAATCAAAGACGGCAACGCGCACTTGAAGTTTTTGAAGCAGCGAGCGGAGGAGTTTATGAAGGGTGAAGTGGCGTCGTTTAGCTTTACCAGCTTGTGCAGGTTCCCACTTTATGAAACGGACTTCGGGTGGGGCAAGCCTGTGTGGGTCGCGTCGGCCAGCCTTACATTTAAGAACCTGGTTGTTTTCATGGATGCTGGGTCGAGTGGTGGGATTGAAGTATGGGTGAATTTGAAGGAGGAAGACATGGCTAAGTTCCAAGATGATGAGCAACTGCTGGCATGTAGTTATCCAGCCCAAGAGGCTAAGGTTTAGTACCTGCTCGGATATTTGGATTATGTTGCTAAATTTTTTGTATTTTAGTTTCTTACTAATTCGTTTTGTATAATACCAAACATTTGGATTGAATAAGCTGTTCATCGAGAACAAAGTCTGTTTGCAGAAAAATAATTAAGGGTTGAATTATTTACTTTGTCCTTATTTACAGTCTAATACTTATCTTAAGGCATTCCCCTAAGCGTTTCAAGGCAATTAGCCTATTGCTCTGCGAAAGGTGATATGCAGGTACATCTTATTTTTGTTGTGTGAAAAAGATGCTTCATTCAAAAGGAAACGCCACGCTAATTAAGAATTTAGGATATTGGAATGATGCTTTCATTCAACGTTTAAAGACACATGTGGGTGGAGAAAGTATTGTATGATATTGGGATACCCCAATATGGGGTACAGTTTTTTCTTTGCTGAACAACACAGAAAACACAAAAATCCAACACAACTACAAGGAGGGATGACTGCGTTGGCACACCCCTAATTCGAATGATAGAAAAGAAGGGCATTGTAACTGCTGGGGCACTAAAAGATCAAACTCCCACCCTAATTTTTTTTTTTTTTTTAACAAACGATATTATCTATTTAGGGAATGGGTGAGCTTAGTCTCACAATGAGCTAACAATAATGTGGTTCAAATTCGCTTTTGACGAGAATTGGACCTAAGATCTCTTACTTACAATTGAAGAGGAATACCACTAAACCGTAGTACTAAGTGACTCTATTTGGGCCCAAAATACCACTTTGGGCCAAGCCTGGAGTTACTCTCGGTCCAATGAGTATCGAGAATATTCTTTGTGACGCGCCCGACCCTGATATTCCCCGAACACCAGGGTAGGCATGTGCTGGCCGACACCCGAAGGTGACGAAGCCATATTAGGATGCATGAGAAATAATAAATAAGAATATAGTTATGAATTTAAATACAATGATTAAGCAAAAGAGGAACGTGTTTAGAGTATACAGCTAATTCGAGACACTAGAAAGAAAATAATATAAAATTAAATGAACAAGGAAATTGGTCCTACACCGAGAGGACTCGAAGATGCCGATGCGAAAATGTCTTGATGCCGGGATTGTATGCCTCGATTCTAAATCATAAGGGGGCGCAAAACAAACATGAGTTGACCAAGTTGATATATATATAATACTGAAATAGTTATCAACATACTAACCCCCAAAGTTTAATGAAAACTAATAGCATAATAGGTGATAGATTTGCCAAAAACCCTAGCTTGCCATAAAACAATGTATACTTTATAAAGATATAAAGTCGAAAACATAAAACAATGTAAGGTCGAAAGTATGTATGTAGAATATGATAATGTCAAAATAGATAAGTAATAACATATATGACACACCCCGATCCGAAATGTCCACTAGGACTCCGAATCGAGCTGTGCTAGCCAACACCTGGAAGGTGACGAAACCATAAAGTATAGTGATGTGGAAAATGTGAATAAATTTAAACCTAAAAGTACCTAAAGACAAAAGTGCGCTGTGAGCGGAAATGAGCCCATTTCACAAATGACGTCAGAGCATAAGTGAAGTACAGTAGTGTACCCTCAGAGGTAGCCACATATACTGAGATTTGCCAAGAATCCTCGTCGATATAAACTTTCAGCAGCTAAAACCTGGAGGGGCACAAAAATAAGGGTAAGTGGGCTTGAAAATAAAGTTTTTAATAAAAACCTTTTGAAAACGTTATAATCCATTGTCGTAAAACCCGTATAATTTCCCAGAAAATAGTAATACATATGTATATAGAAATCATGCTCGAGAGTAATGAAAACTAAATATATGCCATGTCAAATATCTGCAATGACATAAGTAAACCAGGTGAAATAAATCAATGTAAAATGATATGTCAGCTGGAGTCACCTAACGTGACTTGTACGGCTGAACCTATAGCTCATTAACCAATTCCTGCACATAAGTCGGAACCACCTAATGCGGTTTGTATGACAGGCTGGGTGTAAATAAGTACACTTAAGTGCTATGATCACTTGAAGGTTGTGCGAAATATCACAAGTCACTTACGAGTCGGAACCACCTAATGTAGTCTGTACGACAGGCTGACACCTGCCTTGGATCCAAGTGAGCGTGCGATGCGGGAGGTGAACGATCACGTGAAGGTTGGCCCTGGCCTCGGGCGGAACACTAACACCGGGGTGCAGGATAATGAGCACTAAATGCATTCAAACATAACCATACACTCTGCAATCACTATCATCAATATGTACTCACCTGAAGCTTACCTGGGCGTCCGCAGTGTCATGCAATAATATGCATATCTATACTAATGCAAATACTAAAATGTAATGCAATTGACATGACATTTAAAAACATAAATCCATTTAAAACAATTTCTGGGAAAATATAAAACAAATACACGTATATATAAAGAAAACCAAAAGCCCACTCACTTGGAGTCCGCGCTACAACTCCCTAGCACAAACATCAAGGTGTCATGAACGATCGGTGCCTGTGACTAAGGCCAATTTGGTTGGGAAATGCTCCAATTTAACTCAAACTCACCCGAACCCTAGAAAGGGTGAGCTTTAATTCTCCTTCCTCAATGTTTCGCCACCCCTAAAACTGATTAGGCTTTGTTCCAGGGCTCAAGGGGAGTCTACTAGTGGTGGTGGTCAAAGGAATCACCTTCGGGAATGACGGATCGCCGCCTAAGACGGCCGGACCTCCCCACTCGGTTCTTCATCTTTAGGGTGGAATTGGTAGAAGGATGGCCAATGAGTGGTGAGGTAGGGATGGATTACTGCTATTTGCCGGAAAGATGATGGAAAACCACCGGAATTAGCCCCGGGTTAAAACCGGGTCGAGCAGGTTGGCTAGGTATAACCGAATTAAGGGATCTGGTGCATTCCCTTTCTTTCCTTTCCCTTCTTTTCTTCTCTCCCCCATTGGTACTTCCATTTTCACTTTCTTCCTCATTCGCCGGTTCCCCACTCATTTCTCTCCTTTATATTTCATCTTCACCACCTAACTTTTCTTTCTTTAAATCTGGGCCACACACGTGGCTGTCCATATTAAGCTCCAAAAATTTGGAGCTTTCTAGAAAATAACCAATTTACTAAAATACCCTTGACTTTAAACGTTAATATCTCATTCGTTATAACTCCAAATCACGATCCGTTTGTGCCCACGCGTCCGTAGCGACGAGTACTACGGGGATACGCCAAGAAAATGAATCTTACGTAACTCGACAAGGCAGTCAATAAAAGTCAACATATTTACCTTGAAGGGCATTTTTGTAAATTCACTCTATAAAATCATAATAATTAGGGACGGGTTGTTACAATATAGGTAGAAAACTTCGTACTGAACTCAACAGTGAAAGTAGAAATGACTCGACTGAACATTTGTAACGTCTGAAAACAAATATATAACTATAATAAGGTAATTTTAAATACTTGTCCTGAAAACCAAAACCAAAAATGAAAGTGGGTCTCGCCCAAGTATTCGAAATGTCACGTACTCCGAGAACAGATGTGTCCTTGGGTCGAGCCCTAAGAATAGCAAATCCGTAACAATTGTCGTAGACGGGTCTTCCTACCCACTTGCTTAACGAACCCAACGAATAAGTTTTTGATACAACAGTCGACCGCCCGTGATATTGACCACACATTGTTGTTTGTAGCAATTTCCCAAGAATGTACCACTTTACCCATCAACGTGAAAGTGTGCGTAGAGTGTCCAATTCTCGCCTCGATTGCGTTTTCGTACCTTTCCATAGCGCACCAATCAGATCTGCTAGAAGTGTTTCAATATCCATGTACTAACGAATAATAAGGTCCTGAAGTAAATAAGTGGAAAAATGCGTTGAGATGAACACATATCGTTGGAAAGGAATTACTAGAGTACGATATGATGCCTATGAATTGTAGCAAGATAATAAGATGTGACTGTTCATTTCTATGTGAAGATAGTGATTGGTGATGCAATCTGCTGACCACCTGCACTACGACCTTTATCAATCTCTTACTACAAGACGGCTCAAACCTGAAGGCCATATGAAACTCTTCTTAATAAGTCTAGTAGGCTCACGAGAAGGTTATGCTCCAAATATTTCTGCTAACATCTATTTGAAACTGGGCGCACGCATCCGTCGAAACACCATGTTAATATAACTTGTCAATCAACTTCGTCCGATAACTCATGAAATAATTTAACGTTTTGAACCTTCTGACAAATTTATATGATTTCAGTAAATTCAGTTTTTTCGCTTTTCCAGTCCAATACGATCTCACTGGATAATTGTCCAATTAGGTTCGGATGATCAAAATGAGCTTTGGGTGAAAAGTAGTAAGACACATTAGTACGACAGTATGATCCAGTTTTACGTTGAGAAACAAACAAGCAAAGGAAGGTGAAGATGCATAAATAAAAGTCATTGTTTATGATTATTTTGTTAATCATCGCAATATACAACTGCGTTACTTTGTTGATCTACCGTGCCTCAAAGTCGGGAAGCCAAGACGTATTACCTATATCCCCTTGAGCTTTATGTGTGTCTTTCTACTAAAGTGTTCAGCAACTACGCTTACATAATTGGAATGGTACACGATGGTGCAGTAATATACATTTATATACTTTAGACAAAAACAACGTTAGCAGAAGTTGACGTACAGCTGACAATCGAGGTTTAGTGAACTTAACCTCGTGATTAGAGTAAGAAAGAATGTTATCAATAGAACAATCGTCGAGAATTTTTCTAAAGATCCACATGAATTTCCTCAGCAGGAACAAGTTCGAGAACATTGATTCGATCTCACTAATTACCACGTACTAAACTTCATAACAACTAGCGTTTACTCGCTTTCTCCCACATGAACTTCGAATGTTTCGAATAATTCCAAAGAGATATGACTCTGTTTGCCATTCCTAGGGAACACATGTCGCAGAGTAACATCCCCGTTTCAAATTTCCAGTTGGTCTTAACCGACTCGTACCACTAAGATTTTTCTGTTTCCTAACACTCATATGTATATCCAACTCTGCCCGCAATTCCTAGGGAACATATGTTGTTGAGCGGCATTGCCAGTTCGGATCTTCAGCTAGTCTCAACTAGACTCCCTCAAATTAAGGTTTCTAATTCACATCACTTCAATGTAAAACCAGCTCTGCCCGCAATTCCTAGGGAACGCATATTGCAAAGTATCGGTTCGATGTTGAAAGTCGTCCAACAATCCATTACGTCGCTAGTGAGGCACAATCCCAACACGAGATTTCTTCTTCAACAGGATGTGACTATTCAAAGCGTGATGAGGGTTGCATAACCGTGCCGAATGACAACCAATATGAAAGTCGTGACATCCAAATGATGTCAAGACCGACACATTACTAGAGTAAGAAAAGATCCTAAGTATGCGCTGAACAAAACCATGCTCTAATACCAAACTGACATGCTCGACCCTGATATTCCCCGAATACCAGGGTGGGCACGTGCTGGCCGACACCTGAAGGTGACAAAGCCATATTAGGATGCATGAGAAATAATAAATAAGAATATAGTTATGAATTTAAATACAATGATTAAGCAAAAAAGGAACGTGTTCAGAGCATACAGCTAATTCGAGACACTAGAAAGGAAATAATATAAAATTAAATGAATAAGGAAATGGGTAATACACCAAGAGCACTCGAAGATGCCGATGCGGAAGTGCCTTGACACCGGGATCGTACGCCTCGATTCTAAATCCTGAGGGGGCGCAAAACAAACATGAGTGGACCAAGTTGATATATATATATATAATATTGAAACAGTTATAAACATACTAATCCCCAAAGTTCAATGAAAACTAATAACATAATAGGTGATAGATTTGCCGAAAACCCTAGCATGCCATAAAACCTTTCATAAGACATATCTCGTATATAATGTGCTAACTAGTGGTATCCTAGTCACTCGTGGTGTTCAATAATTATATCTCTCAGCCCGCAGCCAACTACCATGTCTCTGCGCTCGAAGCCAGAAATTATTTCTCTCGGCCCGAAGCCAACTCTTATCTTCGCGATACGCACAAAAACATTGAATATACACTTTCCAAACATAGGTACATATATCTCAAAAACATCTTCATAGCATATAGTCATCCATCATTTATACTATAAAGAAGTGTGTAAAAACATGTTCATAAGCAGTATATAGTCTTCCATCATATATACTACAAAGAACATCAGTTCGATAAAATATGGTATTCCAAAATATTCTTAGTAAGCATAATCTCTCATAAAATGTAGTCATTAAATCTTGTTTTTCATGTATGCATATCTACTATTAAAACATGTATTTTAGAAGGGGTCCACTCATAGTTACTTCGTTGTCGAAGAGCCAAGCAAATTAGTAAAGACGGACTCACCACCATATAAGCACCTAAGCACATAAAGGGACCAATTAACAATACTATACTAAAACAATTGAATTTGGGAAAAAGAATGTCAAAAATGGATTCAGGACATCGAAATTAGCCTATGAAGGGTCCCGACCGAAACCCGAAAAAAGTCAACGTCAACGTTAATCGATCAAAGTCAAAGTCAACAAGTTGGGTCAACTGGTTCAGTGGGTTGGATCTGGGTTAGGCCTGAGCTTTAGGATTGGGTCCAAAAGGTTTGGGTTTTGGGGTTAACGGGCCTAAGGCCCGAGTTCTATATGACTCAAAGGCCTAATTTCAAAAGGGTTTTGGGTTAAAGAGTCTGGGTTGGGTCTTAAATGGAATTGGGTTTTGGGCTTAAGGCCCGGCCCAAGGATTTGGGCCAAGGACCTGTGCCAACTTGGCACGAAGGCCTGACAGTGGTTTGGGTTTAAAAGGGTTGGGTTAAAAGAGGCCTAAAGGCTCGGGTTCACTCGGCTTCAAGGCCCGGTTCTGGTTAGGTTTTCAGGCCTGGCCTGTTTCTCACCGGGGAAAAAGGCCAGAGCTTTCCTAGTTCCAATCGACAACAAACCAAAAACCTAAGGTACTAATTAGCTACCAAAAACCTAAGATCCGTCGTGAGGTGGCCGGAAAGTGACTCAAATTTTACCGGGTTTCCAACAAAAACTGGGAATTCTTCCCAAGCTAATTATATGTCCTAAAGCAGTTCAAAATACACAAACAAGCTTAAGAAACGAACCACAAAGATGAAAGTACAGGTTTTAGAGTATTCTCGAGGCATACCTAAGTCGGAGGGACAAGTAACTCATCAGAAAAAACTATTTAGGTGGTCTCGAGCCTTGTACTTGCAGAGGGAGAAAAGGAATGAAAGAAGCCCGATGGTGGTATGGTCACTGGAGAGTGACCCACGGTGGTGGTGAAAGTGGTGTGGGTGATGTTGCAGTGTGGTTCTCGATGAAGGAATGAGATAGTTGCATAGAGAGTTTCGGGAAGAGGGGGATATTGAGTTGAGGGAGATAGGTCCGAGAGTGAGAGAGAGAATGGGAGAAAATGAGCTGCCATGTGGCAGGCGGGGAGCTAGGGATTGAGGAATACAACTCAGGGGTGGGCCCATTGGGCATGCCATTTAATACCAAAAACAATATTTTAAACAAATATCCCACAACCCAAATGAAAATACAAAAATATCCATTTGGTTCCGTAAATTGCAGGACTGGTTGTTACACTTTGCCATGGGCCGAGCCTAGTACGGTTCAGTCGAGCCCTATCAGAATATAATTTCCGCCTGGATAAAGGTAAAGTGGTCGAATCCTAATACAATAGGGATACGTCAGAGGTTAAAAGCTTCTGAATCATAAAAGATGCTGAAAGTCAAGGGTTGAATCTAAATAATTAAGGAGCTTGGTTCAAAATCCTATAAGAGTTAGGATTGGTCGAGGCCATATTAGATTGGGATGGAGAATTCTAGTCCGAGTAAAATTCTAGTTCGGTTATTTGGGAAATCGTTACTATAAATAAAGATGGGGTGCATCATTCAAGGTCCCCCCCCCCCCAATTCAACACACAATTGCCCAGCTCGAACACCTTGAGATTTTTTTTTTCTTTTTTTTCCTGCCAACACATCTTCAGTTTGGATAAATAACACTGTGAAGGCAACAGACAACATTTTCAATTTGGATAAACAACTCTAGAATCGTAGAATCAGGTTACCAAGGAGAACCTTCAGTTTCAATAAACAACATTGCTTCTAGACTGACTGATTATCTATCCAAGTCTCGGTCAACAAGGATTTCCAAATTCTTGTTGGAAAAGGTCATCTCATCAGCTTTCTCGGCGAAGTGAGGTGTTACCAGGCTTAGCACATTGAAAGCTAAGTTTATTTTATGATTGGACATTCACAAGTACATTTTAGAGTTCGACATTCCAACGGTTGAGCTACATTTACAATCAAGACACTTATCTCTTTTAAGTATTTGTGTCTGTATAGTCTTGTACCAATTCGGTGTACTTATATTCTCACAAATATAATTACTGAGGCCAAACCCAGGGCCAACGATTCGTGAACTTAGAAGAAACTAGCAGCCTTGTCTTCAGGCTCTAGAATCCAAAGGCCGAGACGAGTTCTTTCCTCGGTCGCAATCGCAAGACGCAGAAGTCAGCAGCGTACCCAATGCCATATCAACATATTTTACACACTGGCCGAATTAGGCCGATGAGTTGGCACGACCCGCATTCAATTGAATGACGTAATTTGCTTATTAATTACTCAACCTACGCGCCACGTAGGCTAGGTAGTTTTTAAGGTCAACATGCTCCCAACATTATTTTTTAGATATCTATAGTATTGGTAAATCTCTAGTCGTCGGCAACCGATTGTGCTCTAATGTCTTACCAGTCGAAGGTATACTACATATATTGTTCAAGTCTAACCTTCACACCTTGTCTCCCTTTGAAGACGAGAATTGGGCATCAAATCAGTAAAGTACATTTCGGGCTCCATAATACTATGTTTGGATCAGGGAAATAAAATTAGAATTTAGATAAAAGTCAGAATTTATAAATTGACATGCACAAATTCCCTTGTTTGAATTCATAAACATAGAAATTTAGAATTTCAGCGTGGGAAAAAAACTTGGAATTTGGGTCCTCCAATTCTCAAGTTTAAATTCCATGTAAATAGGTGTCACTTCCCAATTTCTATGATTGAGAGTTTAAAAATAATAATTATGTATTCAATTTCATTGTTCTTTTAGATTAACCAAACAAAAAAATTCACAAATTCTATAAAATAAAATCCCGTCATTTTAAAATTCCTTAGTAATTTAAAATTTCTTCATCTAAACATAGTGTAAGGGTCACAGCCATAGTCACACAAAGTTGTTTGGTAGGAGGGTGTTAACATCGATATTTTCTTGGGAACTTTAATAAAAAGCACTCGTTACTGTTTATTTTAATAAAAAATCATATTTTTGCACTAAAAAGTCAATCCTGGTACTATTCACTTTACCCTTTATTATGTCTTTATTGTTAAAACTCAAAGTTTTCAAACTCTTTTCATTAATTTTCCTTATTTTCTTTATGAGCACCATACCCCAAAAAAATATTACAAAGAGTATTCTCTCTAGATCGTAAAATCGTTTAGATCAGATTTTATCAAAAGCATGATGGGTGATAAAAATTATTAAACCACAGAAGGATTCTCAAATACCTTTAATTAAATATGATATCGGTATCATCTATTTAAACGCTGATAATGTAAGGTTATAGTTAATAAAAACATATCATGACCTTTCTTTTTACAGTTTTATTTTATGTTCAAAGAAAATTACAAAAAGGAGCATTAGGATTTCAAGATTTCTTTTATCATATAACACCGTAAAGTCACCTATGCATTTAGAACAAAACTAAATATAAAAATTAGGGGAGTGCTAGCAACCTTTACACTAACTTTTGTATTTGAACATTTTTACTTCTTCAAAACCAAAAACATTAAAGGCCTTCTTTTTTGTGTAAAAATGACAAGTGTCATTCGAAGAAATAAGAAATTCCAAATGCAAATGTTGCTAGCATTTCTCTAAAAGTTATAGTTATTCTTCCATTTGCAGGTTCGTGTGAACCACTCAAAGACAGAGCTTCAAACTATACAAAAGGGAGGAGATTCTGTAGAAAACTATCTACTAAGGTTAAAAAATATTAAGGACGAATTGACAGCAGCAGGGGAAGTAGTTTCAGACCATGGTTTGGTTATTGCTACTCTGTCTGGATTGCCAAAGGAGTTTTCAATAATTAAAACAGTAGTTCTGGCAAAAGAAACCCCAATCTCTTTGAAAGAAAATAGGCCACAGCTTCTTGGTGCAGTTGTCTGCCTGGTACGTTGGTCATCATCTGCCTCTACTTCTACCCCTCAATGTGCATTACCACCCCTAAGTGTTTCCTAATCCAGTGCCTTATATAATGCCACAAGCATTTACCGTGCCATTTCCTGCAAAAACAATCTTTTGGGTTAAACATGGCCGCAGGTTCCCGACCATTTAATCCACCTCCAAATCAACCTTATTTGGGTTATCAAGAAAGAAAACCTATGTATTAAATGATTGAACCATACAATCTAATTACAATAGTAATGGCACTCAGTACTACAATTTGGTGGTATTCATCTTCGCTTAGAAGTGAGAGGTCTTATGTTCAAATCTCGTGGATGACGAATTCGATACCAAATTAGGCTGCCCATAGTGTAGTTTGGCCAAACTCCCCCTCATCTTAGTGTAAAAATATCAATGTACTCAAAAATTTACAATGGTAATGAGCTATATATACTGAGCAAAGCGCTCTATTTAATCCCCTTTTACTTAGCCAATGAGCAACTTATTGAAAAAAGTTGAAGTTTCACCATAAAACCAATTGGCAATATAAAGAATAGCGCAATGTCCTTTCTTTTCCTGATGTGGGATTCATACTCTCAACACATCTCCTCATATGTGAAAATTTTTCAAGCCTAGCACGTGGACATTACAAATTGGGTACATGGAGCATGTGTGGCCGTTAAGTTTTACACATGAGACAACATACTCTAATACCATGAAGAAAGTTGAGACTCCACCATAAAATCCGTTGGCAATATAGGGAATAGCTAAATTATTTATAAAGCTGGGCGACCGTCCATGACCTAAAAAATTTGAAGGCACCATAATTATTAGGGTGATATGTTCATATATGTTTTCATAAGAGTATAAATTTATAAAATTTGATTAAATGATCAAAAAGTTTAACAAGAAATGACAACCCCTGAGATTTTCTTAACAGTCATGAGATTTTTACAAATGCTCTATTTGGTTACTAAATTGAGTTTGAAGACTTTAATTGCATTCGTAGTAATTTATTGAGTTTGAAATACTTTTCTAAATATAATTTTATCGAAGTCTTAGGTGTGAAATCAAATAATTTTCCTTATATGAAGTTAGATATTTTTTGGAGGGTTGCCCTGAACCTCAAAAACCTATGGGGCTGTGAGAATGTGCAGGTAAAAGAGTCTCATATTGCTGAAAGAAAAAACATTGTAAAAGCTTAGAAGAGGTTGGACTACTTCTCATATTGGCCATTGCTTTTATGATAGAACCTAACTTTCTTCATGGTATCAAAGCAAGTTAGCCCACGTGTCCATGTCACCCACTTCGTGTTGTCCATATGTTTGGCTTGAAAATTCGTCACACATGAGGGCGCATATGAGAATATGAAGGTAAAAAAGTCTCACATTGGTGAAAGGAGAAATCTTTCAAGGGCTTATAAGAGGTTGGGCTACTCTCCATTTTGCCAATTAGTTTTACGGTTGGAACCTCAACTTTCTATAAGTCCAGCCCTAAACACATACAATGTCTGTTCTTTTCCCAACGTGAAATTCTTACTCCCAACACTTATTACTCACTTTCCAACAGTCTTAACAAGCATATATATTCTTACATGATGGTGATCAGCACAAATCGCAACCCAATGCATAGCTAACACCTGTCATTAAGAGTGTCACAGCTAGGAGGCAGATTCTCTACCCTCCCACTTCTCGTGCCTTCCTGTTTTGTGTGGTCACAGTTAAGTCACGTCAACATTTTATATATTTTTTTATAGAGATAATAAGACAAAAATAAATAGTAATATAAAATGTTGACATAACTTAACCGTGACCACACAAACAGAAGGACACGAGAAGTGGGAGAAAAGAGAATCAGCCTCCTCACAGCTAAAGCAGGAGCAGACATTGGCTTCTCAAATTACACATCGAATTTGCTGCACCTGGAAGTATTATAACCACTTAATTATGGTAAAGATAAGTTGATTTTCACGATTCTGCAGAGTCTAAAAGAGGAGATCAGGAACCTCTCGAGCCACTTTTATTGGCAATTTTTGTGCTTTTCCCCACATTGGCCGGTGATTGTAAGACCTGTTTATGACGGTGATCAATAAAGTCCACTATAAGTGACAAACAACGCATCGCATTACTGCGTGAAGGAAAGGAAAAAAAAAAGGCGCGTGAAGTTTTTATCTTTCAAAAAAATTTACTTGAAAACAATTTTGTGATCTTTATCTTTCAAAAAAATGTTTATGATTTTATTCTTTTGGTCGTAATCTACAGTGTGCAATACCTTCTTAATTTTACACAAGCTAGGTGTAAAGAAAAAGTAACTTAATGATAAGCTCATATTTATATATATTTTACATAAAATTTACTTGTCTTTTCTTAGTTAGTTCCTTATATTTTTGAGCTATTAACTATGTTTTTGTGTTTTGTGTGATTTATCAAGCAAAGAAAAGAAAAGTAGCACAAGTGAGATATTAAGTAACAAATTCGTCAAAACTGCCTGTTCAGATTAGCTGACTTTGGAAGCATGTTACGAACAGCTCAGAATGAATAAGAAAATGAGCCTTATATGCTTGGAAAGCTACGGATGCCTATTTTCTGGAGAAATTTACGGATTGTTAATATCATTTTTCTAGAAGAAGTTATGGGCATTGTAACACTGAAAGGTTCAGAAAATGGCTAAGCAGATTTGGCTAATAAAATGAGAAAATGAAGGCACTTGTTTTGTGTTTTGCTTTGTCATCAACACTCAGCAGCAAATGGGGTAATGATTGCACTCATTTGGCTTTGGAGCAAGTGGAAATGCACAGCTAGAAAGAGAAGGCACGGCACATGCAAAAGAGAAACATGGACAGCTACACACATGCAAACTGCACAGGTTGGAGGGCATACACACACTCTACATGGACAGCACACACACAACAAGAAAGGCACGGCATGGAGGGCTTGGCATGGGTAGAAAATAGGTGGATTGTTGGCTGAAATAATGAAGAACATGTGTGTGCAAATGCAAAGGAAAAACACACACACATGGGCAAAGGAAAGACACACACATGGGCAAAGAGAAAGGCACGGCATGGACAGTTGGCATGGGCAGAAAATGGGTTGATTTGTGGCTGAAATGATGAAGAACATGTGTGTAAATGTAAAGGAGAAACATGACAGAAAATGTGTTTGTTTTGTGGCTGAAATGATGGAGGTCATGTGTGTGCAAATGAAAAGGGAAACATGGACATCACACACCCATACAAACTGCACATGCAAGGAATTGAAGTGGTCATCTCCTTAGCCTATAAATACATCCACCATTCCCCTTCCTAAGAACAATCTTGATCCATCAAAATAGCTTCATTCACAAACACAATTTCCTTGCTATGACCTCCATCCATTCATCTAGCCATATTACATCTCACCAATCCATACACTTTCATCTCTTAGCCGTGCAAATCCATTCCATCCATATATCCATACACATCCTAGACACTTATGCTACAACAAGGTAGTGAAAACAAAGGTCCTTGGCGTTTCAAGCTTGGAACTTTGGAGCGTTTTAGGTATCTTCGTTCTTGCTTTCAATGTCTACTTTGTTATTTTCTAATTTTGTTGCAATTATGAGTGGCTAAACCCCTATTTAGTTAGGGGGAAGTTTGAAGCCATGAACATGCTTGAGATTTGAATTGATTTCTTCCAATTGTGATTTGATAAGTTGTGATTGCAATTCAATTATCTATTTTATTCATAACTGATTCTTGTATGTTTATTAAGGATGCATACTTAGTTTTCATGCATGAATTAGATGCTAGAATATAAATGAGTTTCACCTAATCGTTACAAGTTTATATTCATGAGTAGTGAAGGTTGTTTATCACAATCGCGTTAATTGAATTCTTGGCAAATGTATCATGCTTTCATAGTTATAATTGCCTCGTCACCACTTATGATTGTCATTGAACGTAATGATCTCTGATTGTATCTCTATTATGCATTCATATAGGGGACTTTTAGAGAATGATTTGGGTTGTCGCATGCATTCATCCAATTCAATAAGTAAAGGAAAATCTGAGGGTTAATTTGTGCATCACGGTTAATCTGGGGTGTTGAGCATCATAGTTATTTGAAAAGCAATTGGAAATCGATTCATGTACAAGTGTGTCATGTGTGAAGAACGGACCTCTAACTAATCCATCCATCATCGTATTCCTCAAATTTGTCTTATAATCTGCCTAGTTTTATAACTTGTTGTTTGTTTCAAATTCATCAAAACCAAAATCCCCATTTTACGTTCTTGTTTCAAAGTGTTAAATTTCGGTTTTGTTTGTGTTTTTGAGTGTTTTGATTCAAGCCAAAACACTAAATTCGTCCAAAATTGTGTTAGAGTCAAATCTGCCCAGTTTGTGTTTTTAGGCAGTTTTGAGTCTTTAGAATCTGTTTTGAGTCCCTTGAGTCTATTCAAACGTTTTTAACTTTGTTTTTATGTTTTTGAGTAAGTTCAGAGGTTTTAGCAAGCGCTCCTAATCCTCGGTTTAGAACGATCCCTACTTGCATTTATACTACAATTTGACAATAAGAGGGTTTAATTTGAGTGCTTAACTTTCATCGCATCACTTAACTTAGATTATTGAAAATTAGAAGATAGGAAAATGTTAAGTTTGGATAACTACCCAATATATAGAGATGATTCCAAATTGATCCTAACTTTTTAAAACATTCAAACTAACTATCTAAAGCTTTAAAAAATGAATGTATGTTGTATTCATTATCATTAAGTGATGACATGAACAAATATTAATGCGTATTTTAACTCTTAATACATCAATGGAGTTTTGAATCTCCAAATCGTTGCATTTTAGCTAGCAAATTTATGGTTAACATGGCTAAAAGGGGTCAATTTGGAGGATTAAAGCTCCAAAGACGATGATTAGTGAAAATCAATCTTATTATTTGTCCATCTCATCATTTAATGTAGTAATGTCATCACTTAATGTTGGTAAAGTCCTCACTTATCACCAATGACCTAATTTTTAAAACGTTAGTTATTTAAAATGTTTTAAAAAGTTGAGACCAATTAAAAATTATTCCAAAAAATTTGTTAGTTATTTAAAATGTTTTAAAATGTTTTGAAGTGGAAAGCTGGCTAAGCTACGATGTAAGCATCACGAACTCACATTAAAAACTAGAAAGCTTTCGACTTTATGATTTTAATATAGAGACAAAATCAGACTTTCCTGCTAAATGGGATTTTGGATCTTGCAAAAGCTTATATGCATTTACCATGTGCTTTTGTCTTTATAGATGAAATTCAAAGTCTAAGCCAACAATTCTGTCTCGACATTCCTATTGACACACCAAAAACCATGCACAATCAAATAATACTTTGACATTCTCCCGGTATTAGTTGAACTACTTTCTTTTTGGCCGGCTAATTAACATTGAGCCAGAAAATCAACAACCAAAACCACACTGGCTATATGACCACAATCGCATAAGCAACAATCCGTATTCGTCTTTACTCCTCCTCCCTTTCCTTATATATATATATATATATATGAGTAAATACACATAGGACCATGCATACCATCAACATTAACTAGCTCCAAACTTCTTGCTACTAAATAAAACATTCGAGCTGATTAATTAGGAGATGGGAAGATCAATGAACGTCGAGGTTGAAGTGATCTCCAATGAGATAATCAAACCATCTTCTCCAACTCCTGGCCACCTTCGTCATTACCAATTCTCCTTTCTTGATCAAATAGCTCCCCAAGTCTACAACCCTTTACTCCTCTTCTATGAATACAATGCCAAGACACATCCCAATATCACTGAAATATCCAACCACCTTAAGAACTCGTTATCCAAGGTCCTATCCCTATTCTACCCGCTAGCGGGTCGAATCAAACACAACCACAACCACTTCATACATTGCAATGACGAGGGCATCCCCTACGTCAAGGCTCAAGTGCTGAATTGCACTCTCTCTGATGTTCTCAGCAACCCCAACCCTGGTGAACTTAACAAGTTCAAGCCATTTGAACTTGATGATATTACCAATCCATTACCCTTAGGGGTCCAGCTCAACATATTTCAGTGTGGAGGATTTGCTATTGGCCAACGCATTTCTCACAAGATTGCTGATGGGTTGTCCTATTTCATGTTCAGCAAAATTTGGGCAGCCATTGCCCGTGGGGACCAAGCCAACATAGACCCTCCACCATTTGTGTCAGCCACACTCTTCCCACCAAAGGAGTTCAATACTGGATTCGATGGAGGCGTTGGAATCACAAAGGATAGAGTGACAAAGAGGTTCGTGTTCAGTGCCTCTAAAATAGAAACCCTCCAAGCAAAATATGAAGAAGATATGAAAAGCCTCCAACTAAAATGCCCCTCGCGTGTCGAGAGACCTTATCCGCTTTCATATGGAGTCGATTTGTGGTGGCTACAAAGGATTGTACCGTGAATAAATTGTACAGGGTGGTCCATGCAGTGAACCTACGTCCACGGTTTAGTCCACCGTTGCCTCAACATTCTTGTGGGAATCTTTTTCGTGTTGCCATTGTTATAACCAATCAGTATAAGGAATCAAGCAATATATATATATATATATATATATATATATATATATATATATATATATATATATATATATATTTACAACTATAATAACCAACTAAAATTACAAAAATCAAATTGAAATTGAACCTAATAACAACAATTGAAATTGAAATGTACTAACTTGATCAGATAGAGGCCTGCGATGCAGTGACCTAAGACAGAAATTCATCCCCACTTGTGCTGTAGTTTTGGACGTCTATCTAGAGGATACAACTATCTAGAACAAGTTCTTGCACACGAACTTGTTCCCTAACGAATTTACTTTATGTTTTTCCAAGAACAACAGAAGAAGAAGAGGGAAGAAGATCAAGTTTTTTTTTCTGTGTTTCAAGGACGAATGGTTTCGTCCTTATATAAAACCCAAATGAGTCGTTACGTCATCAGTTGCAACTGTTCGATTTTATCCGAGATTATTAAAAATAATAAAATTACATTAAAAACTAAATCGGATTTAATCAACAAAGCCCAAGAGGTCGATTTTATCCGAGATTATTGAAAATAATAAAATTACATTAAAAACTAAATCGGATTTAATCAACAGAGCCCAAGAAGTCCAAGGCCAATTTTGACTCTTTAATATATATGTAGCCCACTTCTCACTTGTCATCCATTAAATTCTTACATGGGTAAAACCCATATAAAGGGTATAAATCCTCAACCTTCCTTCGATGTGGGACTAAAGTCCCACAAGTTCCTACAGCCATGACATCACCTTTGCAAACCAGTAACGGTGGGGAGGAAGAATGTGATGGGGTGGTGATTGGGGAGGTGCGAGAAACACTGAGCAAGATTGACAAAGAGTACGTGAAGGAATTACAAAGGCAGGGTGATAAGCACTTGGGTTTAATGAAGGAAACTGCTGATAGTTTCAAGAGAGGAGACATGGCTACGTTACTTAGCTTCAGTAGTTATTGTAGGTTTCCTCTTTATGAATGATTTTGGTTGGGGCAGACCTGCGTGGGTGGGATCACCGGCACTGACCTATAAGAACCTGGTGCTTTTCATGGACACCAAGGAGGGTGATGGAATAGAGGCATATGTTAGCTTGGAGGAGAGAGTAATGGCCAAATTCGAATGTGACAGCGAGTTGCTCTCTTATGTTTCTCCAACCGGTCGGGTGCTGCCGAGTTGTGAAAATTAATTTCGCAATGTTTTTGTTATGTGTCACAAATAATGTGACTTTTATGAGTTTTAATTAAATTTAGCCCTAAAAATATCCTAAATCTCTGACCCTAATAACATCTCATATCTCCCTCCTTTGTGTCTCACACAACTGTTCTCATCTATCCTCCCACCCTTCCACCCACAAATACTCCAATTGCCTGCTAGATGCTTACTTTCAAATGAGAAGCCTTATCTGGTCACTGTATTTGCTACCCACCTTGAGAAGGTGTGCAAAACCACTTTGGTGGTTTGGGTCCCTACGCTGCCTCCTTCTACAGTTTCGATGGTATTTTATCTACTTACGTAATTCTTCCCTTACTGGTCCTCGGGTGGTGGACATGGTCGCTGGTGTTGGTTGTTGTTTTTGCTAGCTAAGTTTTATTTTGAGCAATTTTATATATTTTTTGTGGAACTTTGATGTTGTGAAATTAGGGATTTGGTTTGTTTTTCATTTGGTGATGCTTTGTATCTTTGTTTATGTTTTTGGGCCTTTGTGTTTTGTTGGCACCGATGGGAAATCGGTTTATCTGATAGATGGAATGGTGAGGTGCATGGTAGCTAAGGCAGTGACGACTTATGTCAACAAACTATGTCTAATTAGGTCATCATATGCTTTGCTTAGGCTTCTATATCCTCTTTAGCCTACTTGCAGCTTGTTTTATGTTTATCTCTTGTGACATCTTCTGTTATCAATAAAGTTTATGTTTGACAAAATAAAAAATAATCTCTTCTAGTTTTTTCCTAAAATGCTTTGCACTTTAATTGTATCAGCACTCATGTCATGACATGTCCATATTGATCAATATGTACTAATTCTCGCATAATATACATATAGTTGGGGCATTTTGATCTAGATTCTTGGTTTTTGAATTAATTTCTTAACTAAACATCTAAGGCTTTTAGAGATTTGATCAAACTACTTTTCTACAATTTTTTTTTCTTAAAAAGGGAGACAACTGGTGACAAGTCGCGGTTATCCACCCCTTAGGCCTGGAGAGGCTATGGGGAATTTCCCCATGCCCGTTGCCACAGCCAAGCAGGCTCACCAGCTCGTTGCATCGAAACCGGGACCTCCCACATTTATTTATTTATTGGTTCCATAGTCCGCGCCTTACCATTGAGCCACTTTTCTACAATTTTAATTCATTAATTTCAAATTACAATTTTATTTTATTTATTAATTTCAAATTACACAAATTATTATTATATTTTTAATTAATTTCAAATTACACAAATTGTTATTTGTTGGAGCAGAAAAACTCGGATCCTCCAATCCTACAACAAGTAAATTTTGTAATCATGTGAGAAGTCCAAAACACCAACTTCGCTTGCCATCAATGAGAGCGGGGGACCTGCAAGAAAACACTCCGATGCTCAAGTCAGTTTTTATTCAAGGTGCTTGTAAAATATAGAACCTCTCTACCTCCCCTTTTATTGTCAGATTCTAGTTCCTTTATAGGCATAAAATACTTAGGCTCCAAGTCCCACTTTCCTTCTATTTCTCCATGTTCCATCTTCCATGATCATGCCCTTTTATTCTAGCTCCACTCCCCCAAATTTAGGAAGTGGCTGCTTGCTTAAGCCTTATTTTTTGCACCCACATTATTATAATTTTAATTAAATTTTTAATTAATTTCAAATTACACAAATTGTTATTATAATTAAGTAATTTAAGTTACTAATTAAATCCGATATATAACAAACTCTTAAAATCTTGCAAAAGAAGATATTATTAATTTATGTCCTATTAATTCAATATTTAAAAGAAAATTCTATAATAACAAAAATAAATAAAAAGGTTGAATTGTGGGTACAAAAACTCGATGGTTTTTTTTAACCAAAAAAAAAAACAAACATTGATATTTTAAACTTATCAATATACTCCAAATAATAAATTCTCAAATGATATTACATACATGATATATATACATGCCCATATATATTAAAAAATAGCGGACCCATAATTTGGTATGTTATTGGTACGTTATGTAATCCAAATTTGGGTACAAATTAGTATATGTTATTTAATTTTCGTTTAGATGTGTAGCAAGCTACTGGTATGTTTATATTTCATAATTTTTGTATGCAAAAGCTAACGGCAAGTTATGTATATCCCTAAAACCTATCGGTATGTTTCAAGCCAATATGGCTACACCTCAATTCGGTATGGTACAATTTCAATTTAGTAAGCATTCGACATGAATATGTTTTAATTTAACATAGGTACGTTTCAATTTGAGAATAAATTATGCTGGTACATATCAATGTTTATTTTCAAAGAACAATGGTACATTTCAATTCAATATTACTTGAGTTTCTAGAGGGAAAAATAACAAATGAGAACTAATCATTAATGACAATAGGTACAACAGTGAAGAAAAAACGAAGCTTTACATATAAAGATAAAAATATATACAGTATGAACTCTCTGAGTTTTTAAATATTTCAAGTAGAGACAAAATATAACAATCCGTTTCGGGATTTACAGAATGAAAAGAATATTTTTGTATTTTCACTAGGTCTGGAGATTTTTTTTTTTTTATAAATGATTTTTGGGTCTTAAATAGTGTACCCAAGGGTCCACCCTCTGTTGTGTCCCCGGTCCCCTCTTCCTGTTCTGCCATGTGGCAGTTCCTCCTACTCCCATTTCTTCTCTCTTCTCTCTCGGGTTTCTCTCTTCACTCTCTCCCCCGAAACTCCCTCTGCAACTCTCTCCTTTCTTCCTGGAAAAACCAACACACACAAACATATGTACACTCAGACAGCAACCACTCACCATCATCTAGACCTTGTTACCAAGAAGCTCGGACCGATGACCCTGAAGCTCCATAGTGGCGGAGCCACTGTTCACTGTTTCCCCGACTTGCTTCGTTGTAGGTGAGCTTCGAAGACCCTTTAAACTTTCCCCTTTGGTTCCCATGTTTCGTTTCTAACCACGTTGATGTGTTCTGGACGTCAAATTATGAAGAAACACCTCGGAGGAGCTAAACCCAGATTCCAGCGATAAACCATGGTCATTTGGTCATCTTTCAGGCCATTTTCCGGTCAACTCCGGAGCCCACTCAGTCCCCACTTGGTATGAATATTTTTGCCACATTTCTAGCTACAATTTGGCTTTTGAATCACTCAATTTGGTTAAGTAACGAAGACGTTACGAAGCTTTGAAAATTCCCAAAACCTTCGGCCAAAAACCCAGTTTTCCGACGAGCACGGCCCCTTTCGAGTCATTTTCCGGCCAAACCACTGTGATTTGGCCTGCTTTCAGGGTATCAATCTCTTCATCTCGTCGAGTACTACAACTTTCATGTTTGGATCACTTGATTTGAATGAGTAACAAAGAAGTTATGAGCCGTGGAAAATCAACCACCAAACCGGCCAAAGGGTGGCCTAAAAACCACCCTCAACCCAGGCCTTTGGGCCGGGTTACCCAACCATTTTACCCAAAACCTTTGGGCCGTGCCAAACCCAAGGCTTAGGCCCGTTTAAACCCAAACCCTTGATTTTAAATTGTTTTTATTTTATTTATTAAACCAAGGCCTTTAGGCCTTATCTAAAACCCTAAACCCTTTTGAATTAGGCCCTCAGGCCGTGTGGGTCTGGGCCCGAGCCCAGAAATCTCTTAACCCAATCCTAAAACCCCTAAGTCTAACCCACCTATTTATTTAAACCCTAAAACCCAAATTCTAAACACTTTTCCCTATTTCCTCTAAACCCATTTCTCATAAACCCTAAACCCCTAAGTCCAACCCTAGACCCTAAAGCCCTAAACCTAAACCCTAACTCTAAACCAGCTGACCAGGTTTGACCAAATCGATTGACCCGTTGACTTTGACTTTGATCGGTCAACGATCAATGTTGACTTTTAGTGTTGACTTATCGGGATTTCGTTCAGGACCCCTCCTAAGCTAATTTCGACGTCCTAAATCCGTTTTTGAAGTCCTTTTTCCAAAATTCAATCGTATGAGTAGAATTTGACTAAATGTACCGTTTATGTAATTAGGGGCAATTATAGTGACGTTTCTGTCTTCGCTAGCAGCACGGCTTTTTTACGGTGAAGTACTGTGAGTGGATCCCTTCTAAAAATGCATGTTTTAATAATATAAATGCATACATGAAAAGCATGATTTAATGATTATGTTCTATAAAACGCTTTGAGATAACATGCTTACTGAGGTTATATTGAATTACTACTATTTTTCCTATAACCCCTGTTCTTATAGAATATATGATGGATGACGATATGATATTTAGAACATGTTTCGAACACCTCTTTATAGTATAGATGATAGATGACTTTATACTATGAAGTTGCTTTGCAATATAGATATGTTCAATGGTTTTGTACTTACCTAGTGGTCCTTTTCGCTACGGGACGTAGGGATAGATTTTGGTCCGTGTCGGGCAACGGTTTGGTGTTGGCATAGGGCCTGAAGTGTGTTTCCTATAGCTATTAGCACAGGGACGGGGAGCCGGCATGAGGCCTAAAGTGTATTTTCCTCTAATTGTCTGCTCAGAGACGGGGAGTCGGCATAGGGCCTAGGGGTTATCAGACAATTCACTAGTGATTATTTTATATACAAGTTATGATTTGAGACATTGCACAGCATGCTAGGTTTCAGAAAACCTATGTTTATCATGATATATGAGTTTTCATAAAACCTGAGGATTAGTACGTTGATAACTGTTTTACTATATATATATATATATATATATATATATATATATATATATCAACTTGGTCCACTCATGTTTGTTTTGCGCCTCATTCAAGACTTAGAATCGAGGCATACAATCCCTGCGTCAAGGCACTTCCGCATCGGCATCTTCGAGTCCTCTTGGTGTGGGACCAATTCTTTCATTCATTCAATTTTATATTATTTCTTTTAGTATTCTAGTTAGTTGTATGCTCTGAACATGTTCCTTAAATACTTATTATTTATTCTTTTATATTTATAAGTCTTATATATCCCTTGTTTTCAGCATTTGCACTCAATAAATGGCTTTCGTCACCCTCAGGTGTCGGCCAGCACGTGCCTATTCTAGTATTCGGGGAATATCAGGATCGGGGCGTGTCACAAAAACACAAAATACCTAAAGTACAGCCCAAAATCATAGAAACAATTTCTTAAAACAACAACCAAATCCCTAACAATTATTTTTGTACCAGCCCAGCCTACATAACTTCAAAAAAATTAATGAGTGTCATCAGCTCAACCCCTCATCGACCATTTTGGTAGTATCACTTTTATAATTATATGTAGAATCAGTTTGCATCCTTTATCTATAGAATTAGTTCAGCATCTCTTCAACCATTTTTGCAGAATCAATTTCAAATATATGTAGAATGCTTGCTCGATCCATTTTCACCTGATATTATGTACTTTTTAATCTTTACAGACAACCTCAATGTTAAATTCATAATTTTGTTACTGAAAAAGAACATAAACAGTAACAAACCAAGTATCACGAAAACCATCTTCATGATCAATGATCCCAACACTGAATATAATACTGGATGAATTTACAGTTGCCACACACACACACACCAAGCATCGGAAAACTGATTCAGTTTCCAGTTTAGTGTGCTGCTCCCCAGTTCGGAGTGGTATTGGCCATTACATTTAAGAATATCTAATGTGGTCCCTTTGATGATCGGCATTGATTTGGGTGTACCAATCTGTCATGTACAATCAGAGAAATGAAAAGAAAAGATGGGAAACTCAGGAACACAAAACAGTAAGGAAAGTACCATTTTGGGGTACATAGATAACAGCATCAATCAATCATGCGAGACTAATGAAAAAGGACGTTTCTGTCAAGCTGCTCTACACTCCTACTCTACATAAATAATGTTGGAAATGGAATATGTATGTTTCATTTATAGCAGTCCCAATCTGGAAGTGGTCAGTCAGTATAGCAAATAGGCAAACACCGTCACTAAATCCTCAAACAAAGGGAGCCTAACCTAGACAGTGAGTACACACACGCAGCACACTTGCACGCACTTGCTTTCGTTGGCTTTCGCAACCGGAACTCCATCGTTCGATAAAATATCAACAATTAATGATAAATTTATATGCTAATAAATAATAAATGTAAATATATAATTTAATAGAGTATGAATAGAATGAAAACATATTAAATAATTAAACTGAAGATCGAGGCTTGCGTACCGTAATGTCCTTAAAATAGAAGTATGTTCATAACCTGTGCTTGTAGTTCTACGAACGTCTGCTTCGCTATGATCCAACACCGGAAAACTAGACTTCTGACGAATATCTTTGTGGTTCTCTCAATAAGAAGGTTTGGGATTGTAGAAGAATAATTTGTTTTTTCTGTGTTCTAAATGTCATGCAGATAGATGTATATATAATTGATTTAGCATGTTCGCAACAGGTATGAATATGGGATGCGTCTTTTGGGAGACATCTTCTCAAAGGTGCTTTGCTCCTTCGCTTTCTTTAATCGTTTCAGACTTCATCTGAAAAGATGAGTCTGTTGATATAAAAATTAATTAAAAAATATTTAATTAAGGAATTTAATTATTAGAGCTCAAGGCCCATCTTTGAATAATTAATTTAACACGTCCCGACCCTAATATTCCCCGAATATCAGGATAAACACATGCTGGACGACACCCGAGGGTGACGAAAGTCATTAATTGATACAAAACTAAGAATAAGAAGTAAATAAGGGTTATGAATTTAAAATACAGTGAATTAATAATTTAGGAACGTGTTCAGAGCATACAACTAACTAGAGTTCTAAAAGAATTAATGTAAAATTTAATAAATAAAAGGATGTGGGTCCTACACCGAGAGGACTTGAATATGCCAATGCGAAAGCGTTGACGTCGGGATCGTATACCTCGATTCTAAATCCTGAAAGGGGGCGCAAAACAAGGGTGAGTGGACCAGGTATATATATATATACACACACACACACACACACACATAATACGAAAACAGTTATGAACATACTAATATATATATATACACACACATAATACGAAAACAGTTATGAACATACTAACCCCCAAGTTTATATATAATGAAAACTACTAGCATAAATAAGTGATAGGTTTACTATGCCAAAAATATCTCAAAAGACATCGCGGAAAAACATCATATAAATCATCGCTTGTATCGTCTCGTAGATCGTCTCGTAATCGCGGTGTGCTGCCAGTAAAATCACTGAATAAATATAACTCCCGGCCCTATGCCAGCACCGTGGTCTTTGCGCTCGTAGCCAGAGATTACCAACTCCCAACCCAATGCCTGCTCCGTGTCCCTCAGCCCGTAACTAAGGATTATTTCTCCCGGCCTAACTACCAACACCAGATCCTCGCCCCAGGCGGCATAGTGTCCACTAGGTACGCACAAATAATTACGCCTCTCAAATATAACCACTTCATAGTATAAAGTCATCCATCGTCTATACTATAAAGAGGGGTTTTGAAAACATGTTCTAGCATCCTATCGTCATCCATCAGATAGTCTACCAGTTCATGGTTTTTATAGAAAATACGATATATTAAAATATAGCTCAATATAGGCCAACAATTAATTCATTACAAAATAACAAGACAATAATCAACATTTCAATAAACATGCTTAACATAAAATCAGTTCATAAACTCGTAAGGCATGCATTTCATTTATGCAATTAAACTATGAAATCATGTAATTTTAGAAGGGGTCCACTCACATATACATCCGTAGCAGTAGAGTTGTGTGGATAAGGATTAAGAATTTCCTCACTAGCAACTTCACCTAAGCACAAAAAGGTAATAAATAAATAAAAGGGTTTTCTAAAGGATTTGGGTTGGATGGTTAAAGCCTAATGGGTTTAGGGTAAAGGGTTTTGGGCTTAGAGTTCCAATAGAAATGGCCTAAAGGCCATTTTGGTTTTTAAACCAATTAAATTAAGGTGAAAGTAAACTGGGCTTAACGGGCTGGAGGCCCGAGTTCCTCTCGACCCTAAGGCTTGAAGCCAAAGGGTTTGGGCCTTGCTGTCATGGCCCTAAGGCATTTTTGGGTTTTAAGAAAATAAAACAAAACAATATAAAATAAAAAGTAATTGGGCTGGGCTATTGGGCTAAAACCACAACGGGCTTAAGGCCCGTGGGTTAAGAAACGGCCTGAAAGGCTTTGGGTGCACCAGAGAAGAACATCGGAGTCGTAGAGCTCCGGTCAACTACAAACTACATCTTTAGACTCCGATTTAGGTGTCAAAATGAAGAACTAGATGAGAGGAGCAATTTTATACCTTCCATTTGCCGTGAAACGGCCGAAGGTGATCGAAAATTCCTTCGACGCCCACGGTTTCGCCGGAAATGGGTGTGCCTTCCCCCGAGTCGATTTCATTCTAAAACCTTGTAATTTAACAAGATAAACTTAATAAATCTCATCTAAACTTCACACTAGAACGAAAAGAAAGGTAAAATCAAACTTACATAACCAGAAAATCGAAGGAATCTCGGCCAGAGAATTCCTGGGTTCCACTGCTCCTCGCAGCGATGGGAGAGAGAGAGAGAGAGAGAGAGACAAGGTTTGATGATGATGATGATGATGTCTTCTTCACATGTGTAGCTCTGTGTGTGTGTGTGTGTGTGTGTTGTGTTCATGGTTCAAGAGAGGGAGAGGGAGGAGAGAAAGAGAAGAGGGAGTTCGGGAAGGAGGAGACCAGATAGAGAAAGGAAAGGGTTCACGGGGTAGGGGATAGAAAGAGAGAGAAAGATGATGTTTGTTGGGGTGCTGCCACGGAGCAGCTCAATTGGGTAAAAGAGAAATGGACTAAATTGATAATTTCATAAACATTTTGGGGAACAACAAAATTATACATATAATTAGGGGTTGGGGTGTTACATAATTACTAGCCGATGAACACACACTCTGTGTGTGAACAATTTCATTTTGTTTTTTGTTTTTTTATTAAGGAGTGATTAGTTTTTAAAATTTTAAAAAGAGTATGAAAAATTGATGGTGGGACAATTTCTCTTAATAAGTGCATATTTTATCCTAGTATTACATAATTACTACTTTGTCCTCCTTATGTAAATATTGTGTATCAAAAGTGAGGGTAAAATAGGAAAAATACAAATATGCTTGTCATTTTCTCAAAAGATACAAAATTACTATTTTGCCATCCTTATGTAAGTATTGTGTATCAAAAGTGAGGCAAAATAGGGAAAAAAGGGCAAAAGATACAAAATTACTATTTTGCCCTCCTTAGGTAAGTATTGTGTATCAAAAGTGAGGGCAAAATTGAAAAAAAATGGCAAAAAGTTGACAAGGGGGTTCTCTTAATAATAGTATAGATATATTAAATATATATTAATTATCAATTAATTAGCATACCCTAAAGCCCAAAACCCAAGGTTGAGCCTAATTTTACTCTTTAAAGTCCATAACTCAAATCACTTTCTAACAAAGACAAAGTCTTATAAAGTGACGGAACCTTTTGGTGGTGACCAATGTGGGATAATGTAGAATGATATTTTTACTAAAAAATTTCCAACTATCAACCCCTTGCAACTGCAACCAACAATAACACCAACAACAAAGAGAGGAAAAAACTACAACCTAAAATCCCAAAAATATGGACGAGAAAGCCAACAACAAAACAACGGAAATTAAAGAGGCGGGCCCAAAATCCCACTGGTCTTCTCCAAACCCGAATTGAATCCCAAAACTTCGAGGATGGAGGATCCAGAAGTGGAAGTCTGCCTGTATCGACAAGGGAAAGGCCCGATCGACGTGTTCAAGTCAGGTTTGGAAGGTTGGGACCAGAACCAATTGGGGGTGGAGATATTCTCGACAAGTATGGAATTAAATTGCTTTACACTTTCAATACCAAATCAAGTCGCGGGGTTCCGATTTGGTTTAATTCTAGAAATGGCAGGTCTATGTTGCCATCTAGAGATAGAGCCACGACAACGAAGAGCGAAAACTACTAGGTATACTTTACCATTATAAAGGGTAAAACGTAGAAGTAGCTAGCAAATGAGTAGAGAGAGGAGAAAAGGAAAAATCGGACCAATGTTTCTTGAAATGAGAAAGAGAGAAAAGAGCAACATGGATAAGGGAGATAGAAGTGCGTAAAAAATTATTACTATAAAGGATATTTTTGTAACTTACACTCTTGAAAAAAGAAAAAAAAAACTAATGATGTCATCTTCTATATGTATTAGTTAAAACAATTTTTGAATAAATAAAGTTACAAATGATTCAGATAATTGAATCCTTAAATTGAGGAAGGGATGAGATCCCATAAAAATAGCAATTGATTAATTAAGACTAGCATATGGGCACACACAAAGTGTGTGGGAAAAATTTTTATTTTTGTTTTTCGAAATAGAATGAGAGAAGAAGGGAGTGATAGAGAATGTGGGAGTGGGAATTTTTTTGTTTTTTGTTTTTTTGTTTTTTAATTAGAGATATGTTAGGATTACATGTGGGTGATGCTTTGAAAAAAAAAAACAGCAAAACTTGATTGTGTGAAATTACATTTATGCCCCATATTTCTTATTCATGTTCTGTTTTAGAGGGTTAAATTGGTAATTTCATAGGATTTTGGTTGACAATGAGTGTTTTATTAATTAGTTGAGATTTGTTGAGTGCATTGTTTGACATAGAAATGAATTAAAAATGAATACGAAAAACACTTAAATTAATAAAGGCTTTGAGGTGGTTCAGATAGAATCGGGCTCCAAATGTTTAGTGGATATGCTTAACAGGAAAACCCAACTTGATGTTGTGATTGAAGGCATCATCTTTGATGTTCAGTGTTTGAAACAACAGTTGAGGTCAGTAGAATTTATCTTCACTCCTCGTGTTTGCAACAAGGCAACACATCTAGTGGCTTCTTTTGTTGCTCGGGAAGAAGGCTTTCATAATTGGGATGGTATTGAGCCATAATGACTATTTAATACTTTAGCTTCACATGTAAACATTTCCATTCAAATATAATAAAATTTCTTTCTTTTGAAAAAAAATAAAAATAAAAAAAATAAAAAGGTGAAAGCACTTTAAGTTGAAAAATAACAACTGAAAATGAGGCATTAGAATCCTCTCATAATCTCTTGCCCTTACTTGTTAGCATGTGGAATTCCGCCGCACCTTAACTTCACACGAAACACATAGGCATTTCTGCAAGAAATAACAGGTTGGACTAAATATATATGTATTATATTGTTTGCTTAAACTGAGACGCTTCAACGTATCAGAAAATCCTATCCATATTATCTCATTGGAAAACTTAAACCTAATCCTCAGTTGAAGAAAAGAAAAGGCTTAAGTATTATTTTTAACGATACTAAAGAAAATGAACAAACATATTATCAATGTCATGTTCCGCGAGTTTCGGGTTGTGATTCGTGCAATTCATTAATCTTCAAGTTAAACAAAACAATGGATGTTGTGTTGGAAATTTTGACTAGAATTTCATTGTTCCACATTGCTCATCACCACAAGGTTTCCTCACTTTATAAGGTTTTGTCCCTTATAGAAAGTGATTGGAGTGATGGACCTTGGAGAATAAAATTAGGCTCACCCTTGGGGTTGGGCTTTGGGGTGTAATAATTAATTATCAAAAATGGGCTCCAGATGGAGCAACGCACCCTTTACGTTGAGCAGTCGCCTCCCAAAAACATGTCTGTTGCGAACAAACATATGCTCACTATAAATACATGCATCTGCATATCATTCAAAACACGGAAAATCATCAATCCTCATATACCAAACATTCTGAGAGTACCACAAACAAATTCGCCAGAAGTCTAGTTTTCTGATGTTGGAATTCTAACTTAGATCGTTGAATCCTGTGAAGCAAACGTCCGTAGAACTATAAGCACTGAGTAGGGACGAAATTTCTGTTTCAATGACATTGTGGTACGCAAGCCTCGATCCTCAAGTTGTTTGTTTTATATTTTTGTTTTGTTCATACTCTGTTAATTTTTCTATTCGCATTTATTATTTATTAGCATATATAATTATATTACATATTGTTGAGTTATATCCAACATGTTGTCATGGAGATAATCAGATCCATGAGCCAATTACGTTTTTTGCTTTCTTAACTACAATCTCTTTTCTACCTGTCCACGTTGGCATGCAGCTGCTTTTAGCTCTATATAAGTCTCGTTGAAGAGCACCATAGAAGCACAACTCCAGCTCCTTGTACCATTATTGTTTTGTTATCAAGATATCATGAAGGTTGAAGTTGTAGTAATCTCCAAGGAGATTATCAGACCATCTTCTCCAACTCCTGATCACCTTCGCACATACCAACTTTCCTTTCTCGACCAGATATCTCCTCCGGTCTATAATCCTTTGGTCATATTCTATTCCTCATCAGAGCCCGAAACAAAATTCGATATTGTTGAAATATCCAATCAGCTTAAGAAATCCCTATCCAATGCCTTGACTCAATTCTACCCGCTAGCCGGACGTGCCCAAGGCAACTTGTTCATAGACTGCAATGACCAGGGAATACCCTACTTGGAAACTAGAGTTAAGTGCCAACTTTCTGATGTTATTCAAAACCCAATTCCTGTCGAACTTAACAAATTCATTCCATTCCAACTAGATGAAGTTGTTGATATTTCTTTCGGTGTCCAACTCAACATCTTTGAGTGTGGTGGAATAGCTCTCGGTCTGTGCATTTCCCATAAGATTGCGGACGCATTATCGTTTTTCAATTTCATCAAAACTTGGGCAGCCACTGCTAGACAACAAAGTGATCATCTAGTGTGCCCACAATTTGTATCAGCCAAACTCTTCCCACCAAAGAACATATCTGGGTATAGTCCAAGAGTTGGCATCACAAAGGAGAACATTGTAACCAGAATGTTTGTCTTTGAGGCTTCAAAGATAGAGGCTCTCAAATCAAAATATGGTGCTGGTGATCACAGCAAGAGCTTAGAAAATCACCAAAAGCCGCCTTCTCGTGTGGAGGCTTTATCCGCTTTCATATGGAGCCGCTTCATGGCTGCCACTCAGGTGAAGTCAGACATTGCACCAAAGAGGATCTACGCCATTGTCCATGCAGTAAACCTTCGTACGAGGATTGATCCACCATTGCCGGAACACTCATTTGGAAATCTATACAGAATTGCAATGACAATCCCATCTTTGGATATCGGGGAGGAATGCTATGGCCTACTGAGTCAGGTGAGAGACCAAGTGAAGAAAATCGACAAACACTACGTTGAAAAATTGCAGAAGGGCAGTGAGCATTTGGATTTCATCAAACAGACCTCTGATAATGTCTTCAAAGGAGAGATGGTAACACTGAACTTCACCAGCCTGTGTAGGTTTCCACTGTATGAAGCTGATTTTGGATGGGGAAACCCTACTTGGGTTGGCTCGCCAGCCCTAACTTTCAATAATTTGGTTGTTTTCATCGACGCGAAGTCTGGTGGTGGGATTGAAGCATACATTAATATGAAGGAAGAAGACTTGGCTAAAATTGAAGGCGATGGTGAGTTCCTTGCCTTTGTTTCTCCAAATGTGTAGTGAAGAATGCGTTGAGTACTTCGGAGGAAATAAATAAGAAGAAGAAAAATAAAATGTGTTGGAACTATCATACAATATTCTGTAGGCTGTAAATGAGGAGTCTATTCGTGATTTGCCCAAAAGAAAAAGAATGCATAGACTCATTTGAAGTCAAATTAATTGTGTCTGTGAGATTTGAAATTTGAGTAAGGATGAGTGTTCTTCAAATTGTGTTTTGTACGTGTTTTGTTATGCTTATGAATTTGTACTTTCTTTTTAACTCAGTCAACGTAATGAATAATTACACGTTTTAGGCAACTAGGTTTTTTGGTTTTTTTTACTTCATTCGATTTGGTTTAGTTTTTCAGTATTTTTGCCCGTTTCTAATCTATACTATTATTAATAAAACCCTCCTTGTCAACTCTTTGCCACTTTTTTTCTATTTTGACCTCACTTTTGATACATAATACTTACATAAGGAGGGCAAAATAGTAATTTTGTATCTTTTGCCCTCTTTTTCCTATTTTGCCCTCACTTTTGATACACAATCCTTACATAAGGAGGGCAAAATAGTAATTTTGTATCTTTTGAGAAAATGACAATCATATCCCTATTTTACGCTCATTTTTATACACAATACTTACATAAGGAGGACAAAACAGTAATTATGTAATATTAAGATAAAATATGCACTTATTAAGATAAATTGTCCCACCATCATTTTTTCTTACTCTTTTTAAAATTTTAAAAACTAATCACACTCCTTAATAAAACAAAAAAAAATATTGAAATTGTTCACACACACAGAGTGTGTGCTCATCGGCTAGTAAGTATAATCAAAACCAACAAGGTATCGTTATTTTTCTTCCCAAATTAGAATAATTCCCAATTAAATCCTTGTATCCCAATTAGTATACGAATAGAACCAGTCTAAATATAAGAATGAAGAACAAGTTCGAAAGTCAAGGTTTTACTTGTTAATCATAGAAATATAAAGTAAGAACAAGTTCGAAAGTCATGGTTTTACTTATTAATCATAGAATTATAAAGATATGGTTGTCATTCTCATCCATAAGATAGAGTATTGGTTCTTAACGTAGTAAACATTGAGTTTCCGTTCCGCACGCCACTCTCAATTACTATAATACAAACATAAATTTCCTATCAAGTTGGATTATTCTATTTGAAGGAGAAAAACAATTAAGGGGTCTCACCTTATCGTTCTATATTGATGTGATATGGATCCCCTGCATATTTTTTTATGCACGGCTTTACCAATAGGACCAAGTCAGAGATCTGTATTGATGGGGCATTCTCAACAAAGTCACAAACTAAATAGTTCAAGAATGTACTAAATAAAACACTCATATATTAATCTATAATGTTTTTCATACAACATATTACAATATCTCTAAACACGTTTTTATGTTTTAAAAGCGTCGCATAACAACTTTATTGCCAATACCATCAAATATCTCACTGTATAAAAATAACCGTTTTATCCTTTATCTATTGATTTCATTCAATTTCTTAATCGACCTTTAGAAATTTCATAGTCGAAAATGCTCTTTCAACAATGATAGCATCACATAGAAGAGTTAAGACTTGAGTAATGTCACAAGAAACTAGAAGAGTAATTTTTTCATAAAAAAAAAAAAAAAAACACTGAGTGGAGGCATCCGCCCCCTTTGGCTTAATGTGGCTCCTTCTATGTATACAAAGAGAATTTATAAGATAGAAAGACCAAACCATGTGTCACCTACATACACAAACACACCCCCATCTACACCACCTTCGTCCTCACCCATCAATTTTGCTTAAGTATTAAGTTAGGCTATCTCCAACTGAAAGCTAGCCAGAGGGTTAGTTTTAGCCCTCTGGTCCTCCAAGATATTAATATTTTAATGAACATTACAAAGCTATATTTGCCTCCATCTCCAACCGAGAGGCATAGGGCTTGTTTTAGCCTTGTCACAAAAAACTGTCTCCAACCAAAGGCCAAACATAATTTATTATTTAAATTTAAAAATTACAACAATTTAAATTTAAAAACAACAACTTAAATTTAAAAACTACAACTTATATTTAAAAACTACAACTTAAATTTAAAAACTACAAATTAAATTTAAAAGCGACAAATTAAATTTAAAAACTACATAGGAATGGTGAAAATTTTGTGAGGAATGGTGAATGAATGGTTTAGGTATTTATAGGAAAAAAATTGGCCCAAAATTTTCAATCCAACGGTAACTGGCATCAGCTAGCCGTTGGATTCAAATTTTTGTTTAAACATTCATGTCGGTTATATCCGACAGGATTGCTGGAATTTCTGGCCAAACCTTTGGCCCTTTAAGATTCTGTGGAGCCATCTGGCCTAGCCCTCGGTTGAAAACGGTTTTCAAGCTATTTTCGATCCTCTCGCCCTCTGAACCCTTCGATTGGAGATGGCCTAAGGATTTGGGAATCTTGTCTTCGTTTAGATGACTCAAAGAGTCTGATCGACTTGTTTGAAAATACTTTTGAAAATTTTGAAGCATTTTTCCATCAGAGTAATTTTAAAATTAATTTTTATTAAAAATGCAAGTAATTTATAAATTTAAAAAAAAAAACACTTGAATAATTAGTGCTTTGGTAAGGTAACCACATACTTTAATTAATCGGATAAAGAAATAAATGTCGCCAAAAAGATTGCACCTTTCAATTCATCCTTTAAGTTGACAAAAAAAAATGAAGTGTTATTGACACTTCAAAAATTTCATTTTATACTCCTTATAAATATATTTTTCTTTTCTAATATAGAAATTTTGAAGTGTAGAATGAGATTATTGGAGTACTAATAACAATTCCCAAAAAAAATTCATACTTTACGAATTGGTTTAAATGTCAAAATCGTCCCGGTATTATAGTTTATATGACAAATTTAATCTCTGTGTTTTCAATTTGATTAATTTAGTCCTTGTGTTTGTCTCTGTTAACCAATTAACGACATTTCATTCAATCTCTTTTAGAAATTCATAAGAAACATCATATGAAAAATAATTACTCTTTCTTTTTACAATAAAATACAAATCAATGAGAAATAACACATATAAGAAATAAAACTTCCAATCTGAAAAATGATTAAGATTGTGACATAAAAAAAAAGGGATAATAATGAGTGCTACTAGACTCGCCTTATTGTTCTATTTTTCCACCCACATTATAATTACACCCACCATAAAAAATAAGAAAAATACCCTACTATCTTCCCACCCACTATTATCACCAAAGTACCCTTCCAATACCCACCCTGACACTGCTCACCAACGTGAGAAATTTTTCGGTGTGACCGGTACACGAAGTGATACACCATGTGTCACTATACAAATGATGGGATATGTGTGTTAAAAAGTTAATAACTTAAAAAATAAAATTTATCATCATTTATATAAAAACATATGATATACAGAAGAAAGTTAATAACTTAAAAAATAAAATTTATCATCATTTATATAAAAACATATGATATACCTTCTGTGTTCTGATCACAATGAAATATTTCTCTACCAGCACAGCCTCCCCCTTCCCATAGCCATTTCTGACCGCTGAGAGGCACAAAATTCAACATTCATATTGCTTTGGTAGCGTGTTTCCCATCAATTTTTCAATTATTCAAATATATTTAATAAAAGAAAATTTATTAAATAGAAGGAAGCAAACCGCAGCCACCCTTCTGCACTTTAACCACCTGACCAACCCCATAGCAGACCACGAAGAGATGCAACAACAGAGATGAAGAGTCAATCGCTCAACGAATCAATAGATCAAAGCCGAAATAATAAGAAACGAAATCGGTAGAGAAAGGAACTCTAATGACATCTTTATACGGCTTGATGCATTCAGTGCTTTTGAGATGTGTATTATAATGAGCTCGACAAATACAACAAGATCAACTCATAATTCAATCATAAATTCAATAATTTAGGATCCAATAAACATAAATTAAACATTAAACGGAACAAAATGAAGATGAGATGTTTGGGAATTGAGATTACAAGTTGAGTGTGGGTGAAAGTGAACAATCCGATTTTGTTTTCTCTTAGTCCTTATATGACATTTTACATGAGGGTAAACGGTTATTAAATTTTTTAATGGAGAAATTAGGTTCATATCCTTCTTTTTGCTACTCCATTGATTAAAATCTTATTCATTTTCAATTTTTTATCAAGGTCCTTGGGTATTAATAACATCATTAATTATTTGAATAATAAAATATTTTTATTTTTAAATATATTCCTTTAGTGTTAAAAATGTTAAAATTAGTATATTTATATTTATAGCTAAATTTTTTATCATATATTTTTGTTTTTAGTTTGTACCTCTTTTTAATTTGTACCAATTTTCTTTTCATTTTTAATTTGTACTCATATATTAATTTCTTTTTCTGCCCATATTTTTTTAAGTTTTATTTGTGTTTGTACCCATGTGTATATACCGTCACGTGACATTTTATATTAATCAATTATAGAAAAATTACATATGGTATATTTATGTTTTATGCCTAAACTTTGTATCATATATTTATATTTTTAGTTTGCAACATTTTTTTAAATTTGTAGTATTTTCTTTTTAGTTTTATTTTGTACCCATGTATTAATTTCTTTTAGCGTCTATATTTTTTTAAATTCATTTGTACTCATAATTTTTTAATCTTTTATCTGTACCCTAATTTATTTATAATGTACCCATTCCCTTTTATTAATGTACCACTATGTTATATGTGAAATGTACCAATTTTTTTGTAAAATGTACCAATTTTTTTAACACTATGGATACATTCTTTTGCCATTTATTATTTCTTATTTTTACATAGTTTTTATCCATTTATTCAATCAAAATGTTTGAATTTTTTTATTGTAACCGTTTCTAATAGTATTATAATGAGGGATTTTAAATTTATAATCTCATAAAATATCAAACAATTAATGTCAAAACTATAAAAATATAAATATTAATTGTAATATAATGAGATGTACAAAGTCAAGGGACTTTGATCAAACTTTGAATACCATTAAGGTTTTAATCAAAGAATGTTAAAGATTAGGGAGCGCATCCAAAGTATCCATTTTTTGATAAACAGGACGTGTAGAAATAAGACAGAGGATGAGAATAGTAGCACTCGTAATAATAAAGCGGAGGTCGGATAGTTGGAGGAGAATATCTTTTTTTTTTGTAATTTTATTTCATTTATATATTTTAAATCAAATAAATTTATAATAATTTATAAAAAAAATATTTTACATAAATTAGATGAAAATACCCTTAATTAGCTAACGGAAATAAACATAACGATTAAATTGGACAAATTAAAAATACAGGAACTAAATTAATTCAATGACTAAAACCAAGGTCTTAAATGCCGATAATATCGGCGAAATATCGCCGATATTATCGGTTTTTCGCGTTACCGATATTTTAATAGGTATCTAATTAGTTTTCGTCAAAATATTACGATATTATCGATATTATCGATAATATCACTCTCTCTCCGTCATCGGAACGGCAGCCGAGCTCCGTCGTCGCAGCTGCCAAGATCTGCGCCTCTCTCTGCCAAGATCTACGCCTCTCACAGGTGGTGATGGTGCTCGCCGGAGTGTGCGCCACTGTGGTAGAGGTCACGGTGGGGTGGGTGTGGTGTGTCTCCCCTCCGTTCGCTCGCTCCCTGTCTGTTCTTTCTGCGGTGGTGAACGAAGGGCAGTGCAGCAGATCGAACTAATTTGAGCTTCACACTAACACGGAGAGAGAGATCCGAGACTTACCTAACCGGAAAATCAAAGAAGACTCGCCGGAAAGTTATGGGCTCCTCCATTCTCGCAGAGGCGGGAAAGAGAAGACTGATGATGTGTTCCTCGATTTGCTCAAGTCGAGCAGATGCTGCTGCTGCGTGTGTGTGTGTGGTCACGGCAAGAGAGGGGAGAGAGGTAAGAGGGTTTCGAGAGAGAGAGACAGTGCAGAGAAGAGAGAGAGAGAGAGAGTCGAAGTGAGTGAGAAGGAAATGGGGCCTCGGGGTAGGGGAGAGACCCACGTAGTGGGTTCTTTGTATTTTAAAAAGTTGTCCAAGTTTGAGATCCACCCACACTACGTGGGTGTTTTATAATTTTAAAAGTTTGAGATATATTTTATATATATATATATATATATATATATATATATATAAAGGTTATATAAATATAAATTATGAATTATTTAGTTGAAAGGCAGGAGAAAACAAAAGAAAAACAGGAAAAGGAAAAGAAAATAAGAAAGAAAAAAAAAAAAAAAACACCAAGGGGATTCAAACCCCTCCCATTTTACTCCTTCAATACCTTAACCACCATATCACTTATGTTTTTGTGAAAATATGCTAAAATACACGTACTCTACACATAGAGATGACGAAGATAGTGAAAATTTTGAACCTCATAGGAACTATATGTGGTACCAAGTCACTCATTATCTTACCATGTAATGTATAAAATGTAAAATATTGTACTAATTCAATATATATAAATGATTATGGTGTGTTTAAACTTCTTTAATTAATTACTACATATTTTCTACACTCACAATGTTTGTCAGCTCGCTATATAATCAACTTAAATCAGTTAAATCCATCATGCAATGCATTTCCTTTCAATTTTTTGTGATAAACTAATAGATAATTGACTAAATAAACATCCTGCAAAGTTTCAATAAAAATTTCCAAGTTTTTCTTACAATTTCCGTGGTTTCCATACTATTTTTATCGATATCGATAATATCCCGATATTTCCATTGATATTTCCATATTTTTGAACTATTGATATTTCCGATATCATCGATATTTAATTCCTTGACTAAAACAAAATCATTTTAACATTTAAGCCTTAAGAATTAGCCATAGCAGAGAGACAGAGAGGTGAGAATGAAGATTGAAGTTGAAGTGATCTCCAAGTCCATAGAGATGATCAAACCATTTTCTCCAACCCCAAATCATCTTCACCATCACCAGCTCTCCTTTCTCGATCAATTAGCTCCCCACGCATATATCCCCTTTCTCTTCTTCTACGAATCCACCGGCACCAAAACCATCACTCAGATATCAAACATCCTCAAGACGTCTCTCTCCAAAATATTATCCCAATACTACCCTTTTGCCGGCCGAGTGAAACACAACCTCTTTGTTCACTGCAGCGACCAAGGCGTCCCATTCTTCGAATCCAAAGTCAAATCCCAACCCCTCTCTGATATGATCGTCAGCCCCTTTGTCTCCGAACTCAACAAGTTGCTGCCCTACAGGCTAGGCGAAGTTACTGAAGTACCCCTTGGTGTTCAACTTAATGTGTTTGACTGTGGAGGATTTGCTATTGGCTTGTGTGTTTCTCATAGGATTGCAGATGGGTTAACATCTTTTACATTTGTGAACAGATGGGCAGCTCAAGCTAATTGTGATGCACAAGGGAAGAGTAATATTATTGTGGGTCCGGATTTTTCTGCAGCATCAATCTTCCCACCAAAAAATATGGATGGGTATTTAGGGGTTTCGATTGTCAACAAGAAGGCAATCGTAACAAAGAGGTTTGTGTTCGATGGCTCAAAGGTTCAGGCTTTAAGATCGAGATATGAAGAGAGCATGAACTTTTCCAAAACCCAAAAACGCCCTTCAAAAGTTGAGGCCTTATCAGCTTTTTTATGGAACATCTTTCTGGCATCAAGGAGAGAAAGAGATTGTGTCGCTATTTCAAATCAATCGCGCACCCAAACATTATACACGGTTGTTTATATTATGAATATGCGGTCGAGGTTTGACCCACCTTTGCCTCAGCATGCTTTTGGGAATTATTACAGGGCTGCCACTGCAACTCCAACTTTGGTCAATGGGGAGGAGAGCCATCGATTGGTGAGGCAGGTGATAGAGGAAATTGAGAACATTGACAATAATTATATGAGGAGATTTCAAGAGGGATATCGAGAGCATTTGGATTTCATGAGGAAAAGAATGGAGAGGTTTGCAAAAGGTGAGCTGGTGACATTGACTTTTTCGAGTGTGTGCAGGTTTCCTATTTACGATGCTGATTTTGGTTGGGGGAAGCCTGCATGGGTGAGCATGGCTGCCATGGATATCAATAATCAGATAGTTTTCATGGACACCAAAAATGGCGATGGTATCGAGTCGTATTTTAGCTTGACAGAGGAAGACATGGCCAAGTTTGAACTTCACAAAGAGTTCATCGCATTGCTTAAATCTCCAGTTGGTAATGTAAAGGAAAATTCACTTTCACGTCTTTAATTTGAACGAGTAATTAGCTTCTCTGCAGTTGATTAGTGGTCATGTGTTAATTTCCTGATTAGATGTTTATGGTACTGATACTACTGAATCATGTCATGGTGTGATCAAATATACTCTGCAGCTTGATCATGTGTTTCCTGATCAATTATAGGAGATTTAAGCAAATAGTTTTATTCTTTTGAGGGTTGTTATTGACACTCCAAAATTGTCAATTTGCACTCCTCACGTGAAGAGATTATGTAGAGAAATAACACTAAGGAGGAGTGCATGATGAATTTTTGAGACCGCCAATTACAACTCCCATTATTTTAGGCTAATTGATCTCTATGAACCTAAGTACTAGGTGACCTAGAGATCTAGATAATGTTAGACGCCGTTCATCCTAGAAGTTCACTGGGGGATTCAGAGAGGCAAATGCGCGGATATCCGGATCTCATTCTGTACTCCTCCGTCAGATTCGCAGATGCTCAACACCTTCCCCATCTCAGGCATCAATCAAATAAAAACTACGCTTTAAGTTGTGGCTTGGAATGGTCACCCATACAGGCTTTCCCCACCCAAAATCCACCCCATGCAGTGGGAACCTGCACTAGCTGCTACATCTATAACAACCTCATCATTGATGATGTTTATTTTGGTGCATAGTGTTGAGAATGAGTCCCACATTGATGGGAGGAGGGACCTTGCATGGGCTTATAAGAGGTTGGGCTACTCTCCATATTGCCAATTGGTTTTATGGTGGAACCTCAACTTTCTTCATACAGTTCCCCTAATTGTTGTAGCCACTCAATCATGAGACCTGGCCATTCTTCTCCCCTCAATCTTTTGGCATACGTCTCCAAGAATTGGTTCTTCCCCTCCCTCAGTTTGGCCACAATGTCATACAACAACTTCAGTAGGGTTGCTATCAGTTTTCTACTAATAAGCAATGCCCTTTGAATGAACAAGCATAACCATGACGGAGAATTTGAAAGGTGGCAAAGCTGCACGTTCTATTAAAGTAGGTGGCTCGAACCCAATTGAAAGTCCAGAGAGCGAGTTGAAAGATAGTTCTAGTTTAAGGGGGCATTGCGAAGATTTTCCCGAAAAATCAATAATGGGGAAAAAACACTTACCTCCTAACTTGTGATTCAGGCAAACACTATTATGATCCTGATTATCTTAATCATATACATTGAATTAGTTAGTTAAATGGGATTATTACATGTAATTAGGAAAGTTTGTTAGATTCTGCTAGCCGGCAGTGGGGTTGGGAGTAGTATGAATGGTCCAATGTGTAATGGTTTTGCCCAGTGATTAATTTGATAAAAAGAATATTAATACAAAAACATTTCAGGAGCTCTGCTTCTACTTCCCCTTCTTCCATAGCCATTTCTATTGCTGCTTGCAGGTTGAATAGGGTCCTGAGATTTGTGATCCACCAAGTACCATGCTTCCACGGTCGAAGAAGCTGATCTGGACAAGTAAGAGGCTAGTGATGGAGTATAAACTTTTACAATTCAAACCATCCACAGGTAAAAGGTCCAGAATTTCATCTGTAGGAGCACCAAGAACTTGGGTTAGGTTACATTTGATTCTTGCTTGTACCAATGTGACTCCCTCGTCACTACAGTCTCCGGTCCGACCAGCAAACGGGTGGCAAATAAGTGAAAAAAAATAATTGTAGAAGTAAAGAAGTGGCAAATGTTAAAGATCAACACCAGCCCATTAAGATTAGTCGGTATAAGGGAACTAGATTGTTCTAGTTCAAACATGCATAGGATTGTACTAGAAGATTCTAGGAAGTTGATTAGTCGGTTGTGCTTTATAAAACGTGCATGCATATTAAGATAAAATGCTAGATAATTCTAGCAAGTTGTTAAGTGGATGTGCATTTTCAAGCAACCTGTAATATTGTATGGCCATTAGCCATATGTCGGTGGCATGCATGATTAGTAGCTAGAATGATCTAGCAATGTCCAATGTCGGCAAACCTCACCTATAAATAGGTGGAGTGTATTGCTAATTAATCAACCAATCAAGTAAGAAACCAAATAAAACAATAAACCAAGCAAGCAACCAAGTGAGAGTGAGAAGTAAGAGTGGTCTTGTAAGAGTGTGAGTGGTCTAGAGTATGTCTCTAGAAAGAGTGAGGGTCATAGCTTCTAAAGTTGTGTCCTTGTGAGTGTTGTAATATTTTGTGTGTGTAATACAAGTAATTTGTTTACTTGTTTTGTCTCTCCAACACTTGTGCTAGAGTCATGTACTCTAGTTTTTTCCACAACAGCAAATAAGTGGGACTTTGGAACTGGTCGAGATGAGAGACTGCAGGTTTTACGATCTGATCTGGTGGTGTCGAAATGGAAGGCTGGATGCTTTCCATGGAAATTATTTCAACTTGGGGTTGCACCGTGGTCTTAACAACCATATTTGGTGAAGCTGGTTAATTTACAAAGACAAATTCTAATTGAATTCGCAGAGTTTACATTGAAATTGCAGTGGCCTTAACTTTGTTGCAATTTATACTGATAGGCTTCTTATCTTTCTGCCGATGTAGGTGGGATTATTGAGGCATTGTCCCTCCATGCACACATCATGATTTTGAAATGTCAAATATTGGATGCTAGGATCATAAATGTAGGAGATATTTGGTGTGTGAAAGTAAGATAGTTACGTGATATTATTAATTTACTTAAATTAAATACACAAGTAAAAGCATTGATGAGTCGATAATGTCCTATAACAATGTTAGTGAGTTTAACTTTGTGAATTTTAAGTGAGGCATTACCTCAATAGGTTAAGCATCAGCAAATGATTAGGAACATTGTCTTGCAATTGGAAAAATATAAATTATTCAAAAGAATAAAGGGGTGCTTCAGTCTGCTATTGTGTTTTTGTCAAAGTGAACTGTCCCACAAATAAGGCTTAAAAACAAGTTTTTCCCCAGGTATGATAAGTTTGGTTAACCAGTTTTCCAGACGCTTGGATTGAAAGCAGCATATGAGAGAAGCTCTTGGTCACACTCAAACACTTTCATTTCGTCTTCGTTCAATCTTATCCAACACTCTATCCCATCACCACCTTCTGCATCCACCAAAATCACCATGTTATTGCAGGTGGGAACTGCTGAGCTCACCCACATTGGCTTCCCCCACCCAAAATCTGCAGCCTCATACAATTCAAACCTACACCAACTGGTGCATACATAAAAGTCCATGTCATCCCTACTTAAAAACCCTATAGCCGCCATCTGAGGCTCTGAAATTACCGAGATGTCCTCACTCAGTGGAACCCTTTTGGCCTTACTGGTAAATTGTTCAATCCCTTTCCTCAGTTCAGCTACCAATCCATGCAAATCTGTCTCAGCAGCCTCTTCTGACCTTGCAATGAAGGACCCCACAAAGTTCCCAACAGACCCATTAGGCACAGGAGGGACAATTTTGTTTCTAATGTTCACGTTTTGGTAAAATGCTGATGGCCTGGATGAAAACCCTAAAGTAACCCTTGAGGCCTTCCTTGCACATTTCCAAATCAGGGCAGCTAAAGCTTCCACCTTTGTAGGGTTTTCAACAAAATTATTAGCAACCTTTACTTTTAGCTCAGCAATCTTTGAGCCATGAAATACAAACCTCTTTGTCACAGACTTGTACACTTTCATCTCAACAGATGGTGGGTCCACTGAGATGTCTTTTGGTGGGGCCATTGGCACTGAATCAAACAAAGGATTCACCACTCTCTGATCAGAACCAGAAGCGCTGGCAGCCCAGCTTCTGATGAATGTGCTCAACGTGGCTGCATCAGCTATCTTGTGGGAAAGGCATAGTCCTACAGCGATTCCACCACCCTTGAAGTAGTTGGCTTGAACAAGCAGCACACATCCCTTGCCGCCTTCTGAGGACTCAAAGTTAATGGGCAGAAACTGTTTCAGTACTTCATGATCGGGTTCATTGAGGATGTGTGAGAGTAAGCAGCTCACTCGAGCTTCGATGAAGCATGCCCCATCATCGTTGCATTTGATAAAGGCGTTGTCTTTGATTGTTCCGGCAAAAGGGTAGAAGCGAGTTAGAGTTTCGGATAGCGATTTCTTTAGTTGCTGGACTCTTTGATGATCACTTGTGGGATAAAAAAGCAGGATTGGAATGTATGTGGGTGGAACCATTTGATCCAAAACTGAAAGCTTGAAGGTTTTCAAGTGAGTGGGAGTTGGAGAGGAGGGTTTGATGTTTTCTCTAGCTATAATACTTATCTCTATAGGTGGTGTCATATTGTCCCTCCCCTTAGTGAAAATAGGTTAATACTTTCAACCCAATTTGAAGAATTGTTCAGCCTACCCCACTTTGATTCCTTTTAAAGACAAGGAATGGTGCTGAAAATTAAGCACAAGCACAAAAACCTCACAAAATAAGCCTTTTGAAGTGGGGTTTGTTAATGCATGCAAAGGTTGTGAATTGGGTCTGTTAGATTACAACATGTGATGTAAATTCTACGAACTCTCCTTTTAATTGGCAAATAGGCGTGTAATCAAGTTAGCTATAGCAGTCTACTATCCACCTGCCCCCAAATTCGAAACTTCCTCCTTATGCAGATTAGATTAAAATATGATTATGAATCGAATTAAAGAAAAATCTTCTTTAATTACCATTCAACTCTTGCATTTAAAAAACAAAAAAACCTAGGCCGGAGTAAAAAGAAACTCCATGCAAGTAAAATGACATTGCACAACACATAGTTGCAAGGACACAAGAAATGGCTCCATATTAATTATGAACCAAACATGAAGGAACAGTTTTATTATTTTAGAAAAACAAAAAAGAAACACAAACGATATCCTCAAAAATTAAAGAGGAGCTCCTTGTTACAGGTTCAAATACGCTTGGATTCAAAGAAGCAAATGCAAGAAGCTCCGAGTCACGTTCAATAAAGCTATGTCTTCCTCACTTAAACTTATCCGTGCAGGTCATCACACTTTCTGGTGTCCATCAAAGTAGCAACGTTAATTCTTGAGGGCACCAGCTGGGAAGCTCCCACAAATTGGCTTTCCCCACCCGAAACCAATCTCATATATTCCAAAGTTCCATACACTTGTGCAGATGAAGTTTGTGTCATCTCTTCTCATAATGCTTCCAATCTCTTTGAAATACTCGCAAATGACTTTGAACATATATTCCCCATTGCAGTGTAGTACCCTACAAGTTTATTAAACTTGAACATATATTCCTCTTGGGATGGTTTTTATTAAACTTGATCATCGCCTTCCTTATTTGAGAAACCAATAACTCTATCCTACTCTTGTCCGCCATTGCAGTGTAGTACCCTACAAGGTTCCCACTGATGTTCCTATCGATGGTGGCACAATCCCTTCGCGTAAGTTCATGGATTGTAACACCATTGACACCCTTAACTTAATTTGGATGCATCCCTGATCTTTGGTCCATCACAAAATAAATAAATAAATAAATAAATAAAAATAAAAATCTCTTTGTGACACACTTTTGTACCTTCAACTTTCCACGGAAGGCCTCAGCATTGAGAAATCTCTAGGTGGGACTTGGTTGCTGCATTGCTGAAGTCTGGAACCACAGTGTCACCAATACCAAGAGATATGGCAGACCAAGCTTCGATGAAAATGCCAAGCATTGATGCATCAGCAAGCTTGTGTGCAAAGCACACGCTTATGGCCAATCGACCACACTCAAAGAAACTGCTTTAACAAGTAGAAGAGGCCCAGTTGCTGCTTCAGAGGTTCCAATCTCAATTGGAAGGAACAATTCTAGAAAATCAAAATCGGGTTGATCAAGGAATGATGAGAGAAGGGAGTTAACTAGAGCCTCAAGGTAAACAGCACCCTCATCATTGCAATCAATAAATATGTTATCTTTTATTCTTCCGGCAAGAGGTTGGCCCGGGTTAAGGTTTCCAGAGTGATTTCTTCAGCTGCTGAGATCATTCCTTCGTCGCAACCTCATTGACATTGTTGGGGTACAAAAGAACCAGATGACCATATGCTCCTTGAAGCTTTTGAGGCTGTGGGGAGTTGGAGAGGATGGTTTCGTGGTTTCCTTCTTGGTGATCTCAATGTTCATCACTTGAGCCATATTTTTGCTCCTGCTTTAGGATTGAGATCCAAGCTCTTGATCAAACAGGAAGACGTAATACAATATTGCACATTTGAAATTCAAATAATAAATTGACTGTCAAATTCAAATATTGCATTAGGCTGCAGTCAATTAAGGATATCTAAGGTGATACAGAGATAAGTTTTTTATTTTTTTTCTCTCTTAACAATTACAATTTTTTGGTGTGGTTAAAGTTTACTTTAGGCACCGAACTTCAACTCGGGTTGGGGATTCCAAAACTTTGCCGTCCCAGCAGCAGGTCCTTCCGGATTTTCAATTACCATCAGTACTGTACTTTCAGTTGCCGAACCTCATCCTTCATCCTTCATCCATTCACTTCAACATTTGGGTAGTGAGAATGATAACTTGAACCAACTACATCATTCGGGAGTTACAGAGATGCGCCTCTACTTCCCGAGCCTCTATGGCATCCATATTTTCTATACTCAACCGAAGGAAGCATTTTTATTCTGATACAACTTGGTCTGTGCCCTTGCACGGATTAGCATGATAAAACACAGGCCTGTGCAGACGGATTATGCCGCCAATCATTTCAGAGATTGGAATGATTAAGGCTCATGCATATTATCTACCAAATCGTTATGATCATGGATTGCTTTAGCAGTTGCGCTTGGAAGATCTCCTCAAGAATTCTGCCACTAACTTGGAGAATGCCGAAGAACTATCCTCAAGTAACCGAGCTGGAGAATCATACTCCAAAACCTTGCCTGTATGATTCAAACAGTTAAAAAAGACAATCAGTTCAGATCATGTCACCTAAGCAATGATACGTTTTTCAATAATATGCTAAAGTGAACTGTTCTATCACTTTTCGGACAAATCTAGGGAGCAGGTTATAATAGCAGTCATAAGTATTCTCACTGTTCGTAAAGTTCCAAAGTTGTTTTATATTTATTATATTTACTGGAAGAAAAAGCCCCATTTTAAGAATTTTTACACTACCTTCATCAAGAACTAGAACCAAGTCGTTGTCAATAATAGTAGGAATCCGGTGAGCCACAGTGATCACGGTGCATCCACTCGTTTCTTTCGTTATTGTCTCCTGGATTACAATATCTGTTGCTGTATCGATAGAAGCTGTAGCCTCATCCAACACAAGAATTTTCTTTTTCTTTAAGAGCACTCGAGCGAGGCACACAAGCTGCCTTTGTCCAACACTCCAGTTTTCTCCATCTTCATCAACTGTAATGTAAACCAAATTTTCAAATGAATTATGGTAAATGAGAGAACAACATAATTGAACAACTTCCATTAAATGAGTACATTACGAGATTTTCATACCAGGAGCATCAAGAAGCCTTTGGTCCTGCCTAACAATCTCCGCCAGTCCACATTGGTTGATAACCTGAGTTATTGAGTTGCATAAGTAACAACACCACCATATATCCATCTAAAATAAAAGGTTTTGATCCTCACCTCCCATATCTCTTGATCAGAATGTTGTTGCAAAGGATCCAGATTGGTCCTCACGGTTCCCTGAAATAATGTCGGGTCTTGTGGAATTATGCCCAACCTTGACCTCAAGTCCTGCAGACCTATCTTAGATATATCAACACCATCGATAAGAATCCGTCCTCCCGAGGGTTCTACTACTCTGAAGAGAGCTTGGATTAGAGTGGATTTTCCACTCCCTGTCCTGCCCACAATTCCTATTTTCTTCATTTCAGGGAAGGTGCAAGTGATCCCTTTGAGAATGGTTGGGAGAGCTGGATTATATTGCACATGAAGGTTTTCAAGTTCAATTCTGCCAGCCATAGGCCATTCAGGTGCCGGTCTACAATCTTCAATCACTAGCGGTGCCTCACTTGGTATATCTGTGAATTGAAGAATTCGCTCGACCGATATCATTTTGTTTTCTACATTGCACATATTCCATATTACCCAAGCCTGAAGGACATTTAGGTTCAAACCGTAGGTAGCTGCCAGTCCAGCCAAACCTGAGACCAGGGCAAGTAGTCCATTAGTTCAGAGTAGGAATTTGAATGCCTGATAAAGCTTTCCAAGACATACTAACAGTTTAACTAATGCTTAATAAAACACTTACTAGGGTCAATGGCAGACCTAGGCAAGCTCACCAAGATGATAAGAAGTAGAAAGTAGACAAGGTTGAACAGAAAGTTTGTCCGAACAGATAGCCATTCCATAGTGCCATAATTGTGAAAGGCTACGCGGGAATACTCATCAATCAGGGCCATTATTTTTTTCAAGAAACGGTCTTCTTGATTGAAACACCGAATTGTTCCTGCCCCTGTTACTGATTCTGAAAAGTGATGGAGAATTGGAGCCTTTCGAATTCCGACCATCCTGGCGAGTTCTCTGGCTGTGGTAATGTAATAAGCCTGCAAAATAATTAAAAGAGGATAAAATAACCTGTTACTTGAATATGAGCTGGAAAAAAAAATAAACCTCCAAATTCCATAAAATAATAACCCCACAATATTATATGCATTGTGTGATGCACAATGTTCAATATGGTGCTGATAATCAAAACGTTTAAAAATTAAAACAGAAATTCAAAACGGAGTATTACTTGATACCAGCCGGAGAGTGCAAGAACGACAAGGAAAAGAATGAAGACTTGCCAGGCCACTTGAGACATAAGGATGATGATGCTTATTAGCTGGATGAGGGCAAATATTAATCCAGCTAATCTGTATGGAATATCCATGTCTACTGTGCTTTGATCCGTGGAAGACTGCCAGGGAAATCAGAATTAAGTGGTATAACTTGATTTATACTTTAATGAGTAAGAACTATTAAACTAGCAAACATAAGATAATTTTAAAACTGACCCTATTGAGGATTCGACTAGAAGGTGTGGAGTCGAAAAATGAAATTGGTGCTCGGAAAACTGAAGTAATCATTCCAAGGAAGAGACGCTGAGAAGTCTGAATAGCAATAGTTGCCAGAAAAACTGCCCTTCCCAATATGAAGATGGAACTCCCACCAGACAACAGAGCAAATACCCAAATCAACCGTTGTTTGCTGACCCTGGATTCTTTATCCGCTGCCCAAGCAATCCAGTAATTGCTGCCCATTTGTAATCCCTGGAAGAGGATTTGACAGAGAAGGATGACCGGGACAAGAGCACCTCTATAAGCAGAAGTGACAAATGATGAGTAAACATGCCATTTTACTCGACCAGTTACCGCTTCTTCTTCATGACTTTTTTCTGAAAGGTTGCCGTTGTTAAAAGGCTCCTTTTCTTCCGAAACCTCTATTAGATTAACTTGATGAGGTCTGCTGTTGGAATCATCTTGTTGGCATGTGTTAACCTGTTCAAATGACTTTTTATGTGCAGACATTTGTCTGACAAGTTCACTGTTGGGATCCACAATTAAATCTTCATATTTTCCAGACTGAGAAATTTGACCATCTTTAATTACCTATCAACAATTGAATTGAACGTGATAGATAAGAGACTTGATAAATCATGTTTTATCTGAGCATAAAAGCGAAAATTTCAAAAACTTACCAAGACAAGGTCTGCTGCCTCTAAAAATTCTAATTGGTTGGTAGCATAGATAACAGTCTTCTGAGACAAATGTTGCAAGAGACATTTCTGCAAAACATTACAATGTCTGATTAAAACCATTTCACGACATAAAGCATAAACTCATCGATATCAGAAAGCCAAAGGAAAAATAAATTATGGGAAATTTGGCTTGCCTTAAACAGGTGTGTTCCGGTATGTGCATCAACAGCACTGAAAGGATCGTCCAAAATATAAACATCTGAATCGCTATACACAGCTCGCGCAAGTTGAATTCTTTGCTTTTGTCCCCCGCTTAGGTTCATCCCTCTCTCCCCCACTACAGTCAAATCTCCATTTGCCCACATCTTGACATCCTGGTCCAAGGCACAAATTTCCAAAACAACCTCATAAAAACCCCTATTCATTTTCTTGCCAAATAATACATTCTCCCTTACCGTTCCAGTCTGAATCCAAGCACTTTGTGGAACATAAGCTTTTGTTCCATACACTTTTGCTCCTGGCCCAGAAATTTTGGGAATCTCACCAAGTATACTCAATAGTAGGCTTGACTTGCCAGAACCAACACAGCCACAAACTGCCACCTTGTATCCCTTTGGTATTTTTATTTTCTCCGTAATTCTGATTGTAGGTTTCTTTAAGTTTTGATTGCTTCTTTTCCACTCATACTCTCCCTTCCCAATAACAATCATGACATTGGACGTTTTTGAAGTATGGCAAGGATTCAGCTTCATTTGATCTTCTTTGATGAATTCTTGGATACGATCAATCGATACCTTTGTCTGCATAATCATGGAAATGAGCTCTGGCAGGTTGTAGATAGGCTCTTGTAGAATTCTGAAAGTAGCTAAAGCGGACAATACAGTACCTACTGTTAACGGTGTGTTTAGTATAATGCAAACACCAAAAGTGGTAACTGAAACTAGAGTAGGTGAAGCCCAGAAGAGAAAGGCCACCGCCGAGCATGTATAAAGGTATCTCTTCAGCCAATGCCTCTCTGTTTCCCTGAGTTGAAGCAGCTTCTTCAAGAATGTGGACTCCCATGAATGTAGCTTTAATACCCTCATGCTCTTCAGAATCTCCGATGTTATTTTGATTCTTGAATCCTTCGCTTCCATGATCTTGGAGTGAAGCCCTTTTTGCCCATTAGCAAACGGTATGTTGCATACCATGACCAATATTGTGGAAAGAAGTGCCGCAGCAGAGGGTGCTGCACCAAGATTCCTGTAAAGGATAGCCAAGGCTAAGAATACCTGAAGCGGGAGCAACCAAACGCCATGAATGTACCAGCAGAAGTCTCCGATTCTTTCAACATCCACATTGATCAAATTAATAATTTTACCATTGCTTGGACCGGAATACTTGATGGAAATAGATTTCTTGTAAATCAACACAGTGAGGGCTGCTCGTACTCGTACACCAATTACGTGAGCACCAAAATACCACTGTCTTTGACTCAATGATTCCAATGTCTTAGCAACGAAAAATACTAACGCAAGAATCAGTCCATGCCGGATGCTTGAATTGTCTTGCTTTTCGAGTAAATGATTTACAAAATTTGTAATCAGAAAAGGACCTATATATGATGCAGCCGTATTGGCTCCTACAAAAATTAATAAAAGAACACATAAAAACCTGCAGGACTGAAAACACACAGAAACTGAAAAGAAAAGTGATTCAAGAACAAAGGTTTTACCTGCAAAAACACCGTTTACGGATAATGATATTCGCACTGCCCGCATTATGGAGTTTGGCAACGAAGAATCCTCCATCTTCTGTTTCGTCAGCAATTCATCGAGCAAACAGGACGCGTATTCTGCTTTTTCGGAGGGAGGAACAGACGGAATATGAGGCAATTCCAGCTTTTGGATTCGACCTCGTTTGAAAAGCGGGTTCAGCCATTGAAACGTAACCTTACTCCAAATTCCAGCATTGGTATAAGTATCACTCTCTTGGGAGGGAATTTCATCTTCCTTCTCAAGCAATGGGTGTTTAAGGTCATTGCTTTTCTGAACAAAACTAAAAGCACAAAAACAAAGCAGTATTGACAAAGGAAACGAAGCGAAATCGACTAAATTAGCCTTTGGGAAAATATGTGGGAAATTGTAGGATTGGAAGTGAGCAACGAGGTAAAAGCACACAGAAAGTGAGTAAAAAACGCAGGAAAATATCCACCAGAAACTGAGGACCAAAGGCCACCTTTTTGCCTCACTGTGAGTTCTGTAATTCATTGAGTAAACTGTAATTACTGTGGCTAAAACCCAAGTCATGCCTGAGAAGATGGATTTACAGCTTACAATTCCACCACCCCAATACTCATAAATCCCAAAACCAAGGTAAAAACTTGAGATTAAAGCATTTGCAGAAAAGGTGACCAAATCAGAAAATTTACACCCTCTATCTTCTGCTCTATATCTCAAACCTCTTTGGCTACCATTTCTTCTTCCCCTCGTAATATCAAGCAAAACCCACGTCAATAACACTACGAAAAACGCTACATTCACGATCTCCAGAGAGATATCCATCAATGGAAGAAATAAATTCAGTAACTTTTTGAAATTGTAACCAAGCCCAACTCAAAAAATATTAAATAACTCTGGCGGCTTCTACGTACGGAGAGGGAATTTAATCGGCGAGACCTGCACAAGAAGCGCCAATTGGATAAGAACAACGGGAACCCAATTCAGATAAGAAGGAAAAGATTGAAACCCAACAACCCAATGAAATGTCGCAGTTGCAAACAAAAAATTTGGGATTATATAAAATGGAGAGGAAAACAAAGAAAAATGGTGGGCTGAGTCGGTTTTTATTGAAGCGAACCTGTGAATGTCTGAGAGGACGCACGTGGACGGAGGGTAGTGACGAGAAAGATCAAAAGATGCTGAATGCTTTACACCTGCTGCTGGTGGGTCTCTCTCTTCTTTCTCTCTCTCTCTCTGAGACTGTGAACAGTGCCTTTGGACACTAAAAAGAACAATGGAACACGGACTGAAGAACGTATGCGACATGAAGTTCGAAGCTTTGCATTCCTATATATATGAAATAATATGACAACATGGTGAACCATGATTTTTAATAGATGATCGTTAAATGAGAATAAAAGAATGTAAATAGGTTCGATCGTCAAAGTGCAATATGAAGTTATTCCGATTCTATAATTTATGAGTTCATTATTTATTAAAATGATGACATATTTAAGCTATAACGGCAAGCAACAGATCTAGTGGTTCACTTTGTATATGTAAGAGGTCTCAATCCCAATTCTCATGAACTCTGAGGACGTTGTATATTTGTGTGGAGTTCCATATTTGTGGCCAATTGTGTTGCTTAACTCAAATCACTCTTCCCTCACAACATGATTAATTACTTAGTTTCGGAATGAGAATGAATAAGTATGAAAAGGAATTATTATCTTTGCATTCCTATTTATATGAAATAATATGACAACATGGTGAACCATGATTTTTAATAGATGATCGTTAAATGAGAATAAAAGAATGTAAATAGGTTTGATTGTCAAAGTGCAATATGAAGTTATTCCGATTCTAAAATTTATGAGTTCGTTATTTATTAAAATGATGACATATTTAAGCTGGAACCGCAAGCAACAGATCTAGTGGTTCACTTTGTATGTGTAAGAGGTCTCAATTTCAATTCTCATGAACTCTGAGGACGTTGTATATTTGTGTGGAGTTCCATATTTGTGGCCAATTGTGTTGCTTAACTCAAATCACTCTTCCATCACAACATGATTAATTACTTGGTTTCGGAATGAGAATGAATAAGTATGAGAAGGAATTATTATCTTTGCATTCCTATTTATATGAAATAATATGACAACATGGTGAACCATGATTTTTAATAGATGATCGTTAAATGAGAATAAAAGAATGTAAATAGGTTCGATCGTCAAAGTGCAATATGAAGTTATTCCGATTCTAAAATTTATGAGTTCGTTATTTATTAAAATGATGACATATTTAAGCTGGAACCGCAAGCAACAGATCTAGTGGTTCACTTTGTATGTGTAAGAGGTCTCAATTTCAATTCTCATGAACTCTGAGGACGTTGTATATTTGTGTGGAGTTCCATATTTGTGGCCAATTGTGTTGCTTAACTCAAATCACTCTTCCATCACAACATGATTAATTACTTGGTTTCGGAATGAGAATGAATAAGTATGAGAAGGAATTATTATCTTTGCATTCCTATTTATATGAAATAATATGACAACATGGTGAACCATGATTTTTAATAGATGATCGTTAAATGAGAATAAAAGAATGTAAATAGGTTCGATCGTCAAAGTGCAATATGAAGTTATTCCGATTCTAAAATTTATGAGTTCATTATTTATTAAAATGATGACATATTTAAGCTGGAATTGCAAGCAACAGATCTAGTGGTTCACTTTGTATGTGTAAGAGGTCTCAATTTCAATTCTCATGAACTCTGAAGACGTTGTATATTTGTATGGAGTTCCATATTTGTGGCCAATTGTGTTGCTTAACTCAAATCACTCTTCCATCACAACATGATTAATTACTGGTTTCAGAATGAGAATAAATGAGTATGAGAAGGAATTCTTATCGGATTATCCTGTACTTATTTTTTCATGTATGTCATACTCGTACTTAATTTTTCATATATGTCATACCCGAAATCAATAGGTTGCCATTCCTTTACATACTTCTATGGTAAAGTTTATGCACAAATATATTACCCTTGTGGTAAAATATTGTTATATATTCAAAAGTTTATGGAAGATGAGAAGAAATAGAAAATAATCAAATTCAATTTTAAGAGGAAAATTAGGAAAAAAAATAGAAAAAACCTCATGTAGTACTAAAAATGAATTATCCACATCATTATCCAAGAATATTTTTGTCCCCATCAAGTTAATTAATCATTGATTTATTTTAAAATATGAATTGGGACCAGAATCTAGTAGCATACCTATGTCATTAATTATTTATCAATTTACTGTCTTTCTCTGTGGCCTGAATTTTCAACCTTTCAATTTCTTGAAACTAAATAATGTGCTCATGCATGTCTTCATTTCAAGGATATAAATTTTCAACCTTTCAATTCCTTGAAACTAAATAATGTGCTCATGTATGTCTTCATTTCAAGGATATAAATTGCACATTATTCGCCTATTTGAAATCTAAAAAGTTCAATTGGAAGATAATTAAAAACATGGTTTCATTACATTAAAATGATATCACATGGTATTTGATTCTGCAATTGCGGTCCAGCTAATATCACATGATGTCACTGATAATTATTTTATTGGTGAATTGATTCAAGCTTGTTGTTCAATATTAATGCATGATTGGAAATATGATATTTGACATATCTATCGTGAGATGAATTTTGTTGCTAATAAGTTGGTCAACCTGAGCCTCTCTCATCTTTTGGGTACGATCTATTTTGAGCAAGCTTCAGGCCATCTCCAACCGATGGCTGGCCAGATAGCTCGTTTTAGCCCTCTGGCCCTCCAAGATTCTCCAAGATATTAATATTTTAATGAACAGTACAATGTCATATTTGCATCCGTCTCCAACCGAGGGTCAGAGGGCCAGAGGGCTCGGTTTAGCCCTTTCACAAAAAACTGTCTCCAACCGAGGGCCAAAGGGCCATAGGGCCAAACATAATTTATTATTTAAAAACTACAACTTAAATGTTTTTAAATGTTTTTAAAAATGTTGTTTAAGTTTCATGTTGTATAATTTTTATGTTGCTTAATGTTATTAATGTTGTTTCATATTGTTTAATGTTGTTTCATGTTACTTAATTTAATTTAATGTTGTATAATGGCTTAGGAAGTTATAGGAAAAAAAAATAGAATTTAAAAAAAAAAATATGAAACAAATTTTGTGAAATAGAAGTTATAGGAAAAAAATGGAATTTAAAAAAAATTGAAACAAATTTTGTGAAATAGAAGTTATAGGAAAAAAAATGGAATTTAAAAAAAAATATGAAACAAATTTTGTGAAATAGAAGTTATAGGAAAAAAATGGAATTCAAAAAAAATATGAAATAAATTTTGTGCAATAGAAGTTATAGGAAAAAATAAAAGTTATATGAAAAATTTTGTAAATAAAAAAAATAATAAAACTGTAAAAATAAAAAATAAAAAAAAATAAAAAAAAACAAATGCAACGGCGACTAGCCGTTGCATTTGAATTTTTTCTTAAGATAACCGACAGTAATACATTTATATTAAATAAAAGCATGTATTTCTGTAGATTATAACCGACAAAAATAACAAAACATTAAAAAAAAAAAAGCCAGCCCTCCAGCCCTCCAGACCTCTTAGATTCCGTGGGAGTCTCCCAGATTCCAGAGCCCTCTGGCCTAGCCCTCGGTTGGAGACGGTATTCGGGCTATTTTCGGCCCTCTGGACCCTTCGGTTGGAGATGGCCTCCTCTTCTTGTAAGCAATTATTAGTGTTCAATATTTATGAGGTCTCTCGACCTCGCGACATTATTTTGTAGTTTCTCTTTTGTCGGGCTATTAGTTCATTTGTCATTTTTTTATACCACATTTATATAATGTATCTAATAGAGATGAGACTCAGATGTGTTAACGGACTATGCTTCTATTTGAGAGGTGCTACAAATATAGTATAAAAATGTGATAAAAGTAACATTACTCGAATTTTATTGATTTTGGTGTGTTTAAGTCAAAACTTTAACAATTAAGTGATCAGCACAATAATATTAGTAGATAAGGATAAAAACTGTTCAGAAACTTTGTGTGATTTTCTACATCATCATAGCTACCAAAAGTAGGCACACAATTGATCGATATTATTTGGTGCCACGTATGTTATAAACGTGTTTATTTATATAATATACAAAAATATAAATTTGTCATTTGCTCATAATTTAACACGTTAGGTAGACTAATAAAATCGCGTGAATGCGTTTGACCAAAACCAAAAAAAATTGCTATAGTGAATTGGCAAAAAGAATGAAATTAGTAGGAAAATTTCTCCATCACTTGGTTCCTATTAATTCCTAATCTGCTCATATTCCAAGTTTTTTACTCACCTCTAAAGTAAGACGTTACGATAAAAATTTCGATAAAATTGTATGATCAAACACTTCTTGTAGTAGGTGAAAGCAACGTAGAATTGTATATAACAAGTCATAAGACACGTAAGTAAGAAGTGATTGGACATCCTTACCTAAATTGTTCTCAAGCCACTGGAGAGCAAGAAGAGTGTTGGAGTGATGATTTTGGTGAGACAAAACTTGCTGAGGGCGTGTGGCTGGCCTATTGGTCCGGACCACCACTCACTTTAACTGTAGCATACACGTGGTGGTGGGGACTTGGCCGTGTGCCGGGTAAATGCAAACCACTGTAAATGTGTGCGTCCCTCGTGCCAAATGTCAGCTCTGTCATTACCAATTTCGGATCAGGATCCTCTGCTGAGTAAAGGATGTGGATTCTCTTGACTAATAAATTCATTGAACCGTTGAAATTTTATTTAACGGCTACAAACAGAGAGTCTCTCTAAAAGTTATAATAATTATAGTCATTGAATAAAATTTCAACGGTCCGATGTGCTTGATCAGGAGGATCCTCATCCTTTACTCAAGAGAGGATCCTGATCCACCAATTTCCATCTAATCACCACTTAATATTAACACGTGTTCTGCTAATGCTATTTTTTACCAGCAACCACTACACTACTACTTAGTTCATCCCACGTGTTATCTTTTCTTTGAAATTGTAACTGGTTTTGTGCGAACAAAAAAGCACATGAAAAATGAGTACAAATTGTACCCACAGGTGACAGGATCATCTCCGATCCTTTTGATGAGGATTCTGAAGATTTGTAAATCGTGTCATTTCATTGTATATTATGCAATCAGTTTTTATCAGATACTGTTTGTATTTAATTTTAAATAAAAATATTTAAAAAGATTTCTAACCGTACAATGTACGATAAACGAATATGATTCACATATCTCTGGGATCCTCACAAAGAGAATCCGACGAGGATCTGGATTCCAAATTGTAAAACTCATGAAAAAAATGCTTATGGGTCGAAGGTGGAAAAGTTTAGCCAAAGCCTACCTTTGTCTTATAAAAGTCAACAGGATACTCCCCGGATTCTTTTGATGAGGATCCTTTCTGAATCCTTTTGATGAGAATCATGAGGATCCGTGAATTGTGTCTGTTTATCGTATATCGTGCAGTCAATTTTTATCAAATACAATTTGTGTTTAATTTTAAATAAAAATATTTAAAATGATTTCTGACCGCACGATGTACGATGAACGATGAACAGACATGATTCACGGATTCCTGTGATACTCACAAAGAGAATCCGACGATGACCCGAATTCTTATAAAAGGTTGTCAAATGAATAATGGTAAGTTTTGAAAAGATTGTTACTTTTGTTAAATTTCGTGCATGCATTTTTTTTAAAGAAAGTATAATTTTGCTCATCATGAGTAATGATAATACTTACCATTCTATTTATCATTTGAGATTTGCACCATACCACTACTTAGATCTCGATTTTAAATTCATCAATTGATGATAAATAAAATGGTGAGTCTCACTATTACTTGAGGGTGACAACGCAAAAAATATTTTCTTAAAAGAAATTAGAAACTTGATGATTTTCTTAAATAATCATAAGTTTATTTGGCTTCTAAACAAAATAGATGTCGAAGTTTGAAAATAGTCAAAGAGAAATGCTAAAGAAAACTCTCTTAAAATGGGATTTTTATAAATTTTCTATCACCTCACAATTTAACGTTAATTCTCGTACTAATATTAAAAAATATTGTGCAAAAAACATAAGATAAGTGATAGTTCATAAAAAGTCTTACTTTTAAAAGAGTCTTTTTTGTTTTTTTGGTAAACTTAAAGGAGCCTTCTTAGCATTTATTTTAGTGAGAATAATTCACTACTAATCAATTTTGTTATTATTCGCAACTTAGCTACTCGTGTAATTTAATAAGTGTAAGTTTCATAAAATTATTAATAAAACCATTCAATATTAAAAACATTTAACTTTATGATATTTTCGATGTAGATGCTTCAAATGTACCAATGAGGTCCTCATTGTTCAAAGTAATATCATGATTCATGGATTATTCTGTCACATAGCTTTGGAGTTTTCTGCAATAAAATAGTGAGCCTTTTGCAGCTTTTCAATTTTTCAACTTTGTATCTACTATTTATATAGTGTTTGTGTATCCTTTATTGTATTCCGTGCAGCCATCTCTCACATGCTTTTGTTTTGTATATATTTATTGTTCAACCCACATGTGCCTTTTGGCCCCCTTTTGTAGAGTATATGGAATTAATTAAATTGTAACACCAGAAGGGATACATGTTGTTATATATATATATACTAACAGGGAGTAGATATTTTGTGTATGTGAATAATATTTTTTAATAAGTGTATATTTTTTTTAATATTATATAATTATTGTTTTGTCCTCCTTATATAAATATTATGTATCAAAAGTGAGGGTAAAATTGGAAAAATAAGTATATAATTGTCATTTTATGAAAAAAAGGTAAAATAGGAAAAATAGATATATGATTGTCATTTTGTCAAAATGTACAAAATTACTATTTTACCCTCCTTTTGTCAATAGTATGTATCAAAAGTGAGGGTAAAATAGGAAAAAAAGGAAAAAAAGTTGACAATGATGGTTCTCTTAATAGATAGATAGATAGATAGATAGATAGATATATATATATATATATATATATCGACAACGGCAACCTCTAAGGTCATCTCTAACCAAGGGTTGGCCAGAGGGTTCGTTTTAGTCATCTGGCCCTCCAAGATATTAATATTTTAATGAACAGTACATTGTCATATTTGCCTCCGTCTCCAACCGAAGGTCAAAGGGTCATAGGGCTCGTTTTAGCCCTGTCACAAAAAAACTGTCTCCAACCGATGACCAAAGGGCCATAGGGCCAAACATAATTTATTATTTAAATTTAAAAACAACTTAAATTTAAAAACTACAACTTAAATTTAAAATAGAACGAAGTGAAATAGTATGCAAGGGTGAAATAGTATGCAAGGATGATGAATGAGCACATAATTATTGTTTTGTCCTCCTTATATAAATATTATGTATCAAAAGTGAGGGTAAAATTAGAAAAATAAGTATATAATTGTCATTTTATGAAAAAAGGTAAAATAGGAAAAATAGATATATGATTGTCATTTTGTCAAAAGGTACAAAATTACTATTTTACCCTCCTTTTGTCAATAGTATGTATCAAAAGTGAGGGTAAAATAGGAAAAAAAGGAAAAAAGTTGACAATGATGGTTCTCTTAATAGATAGATATATATATATATATATATATATATATATATATATATATATATATATATCGACAACGGCAACCTCTAAGGTCATCTCTAACCAAGGGTTGGCCAGAGGGTTCGTTTTAGTCATCTGGCCCTCCAAGATATTAATATTTTAATGAACAGTACATTGTCATATTTGCCTCCGTCTCCAACCGAGGGTCAAAGGGTCATAGGGCTCGTTTTAGCCCTGTCACAAAAAAAACTGTCTCCAACCGATGACCAAAAGGGCCATAGGGCCAAACATAATTTATTATTTAAATTTAAAAACAACTTAAATTTAAAAACTACAACTTAAATTTGAAATAGAACGAAGTGAAATAGTATGCAAGGGTGAAAATTATGTGAGAAATGGTGTAGGAATGACTTAAGTATTTATAGAAAAAAAAGGTTTAAATTCATAACAAAAAAAAAAAATGTAAGGCAACGGCTAGCTGCAGTCAGCTAGCCGTTGTATTCAAAATTTTAAACTATTCGTGTCGGTTATAACCGACACGATTGCAATTCAAATTACAATTCGTGTCGGTTATAACCAACACGATTCCGTCGAGTCAAACTGATTCTTGTGATGCCATTTATATTCAAATTACTATTCATGTCGGTTATAACCGACATGATTTCAATAATAAAAATTATTCATGTCGGTTATATCCGACAAGAAATCCGACACTTTTACATAAAATTTTGGCCAGCCCGGGGTTGGTTGGCTGGCTGGAAGGGGCCAGCCCTCTAGCCCTTTGGCCCTTTCAGATTTCATCGGGCCCACGAGCCATCTGGCCTAGCCCTCAGTTAGAGACGATTTTCGAACTATTTTCGGCACTCTGGCTCTCTTAACCCTTCTGTTGGAGATGCCTAAGAACTTTGAATTTTGAGTGCATATCTCAAACCTAACCCGAATATTCTGAACTAGCATCTTCAGTATACCCTCTGATATCAAACCCATGCATGCGCATCAGTTTCCATCAAGACACAGACCGCACGTCAAGTCATTGCAGCATTTCCCCGAAATTAGGATGAAGTGTAAACCACAAATCTAGAGAGTGTGCAGAAATGAGGAAATGAATGAGCACATGGTGTCGACATTTTCTGGAAAGCTCCAGCACGGATGATGAATCTTCATATGCATTCCCTTAGTTTGTATACCACACTTTTAATTTTGGCCACAAATTTTTTGACCCTTTGCGTATATTATGACCCCCAATAGGGCAAATGACCATACACACATTTTTCATTTTTGTACCTGCAGAAGTTAGCTTTCTGTGTCTTGCTATGTGTGTGTTTGTGTGTGTGTACGTATATGTGCGCACAAAAACTTGGAATATTCAGCAGCTGACAGGTAGTGCAATATGCATTGGAGATAATATGATAGGGCATGATTGGATCTTCCAATTGCCTGTAGATATCGAAAATGGATGGGTCAGTACTAGGACTGGGCAAACGTGTCCTGGACTCGCGGGTTGGGGCGGGTAATGCCAATTCGGGACGGGTACGAGATGGGTACATATATTGTAAATTCAAAACGGGGAGGGGTAGGTACAAATTTCAAAGAAAACGGGCCCCTGGCCCGAACCGTTTCAACCATTCATTATAGGGAGATTAAATCTCCACCGTTGATTTCTAACACACACTACTACAAAAGGGCCTTATGATACCGTTTGGTACGTGGGACAGAACAGAACACAGTGGGATGAGGTGTTCCGTCCCGCATTTGGTACGCCAAATTGAATGGGACGCGTTGTCCCGTGGAACGAGTTTTAGCCATTTTTTCGTTCAACCTTCCCCCTGGAACAACTTGTTAGTTGGGCATTATCTGTAGGGGTATTATCTGTAGGGGTATTTCTTTTGTAAATACATCTTTTTATGTCAGGTTATGGTCTACTAATTGTGATGAACTGTTGGCTCATCCATAACAATACTTGCATTTTTAAAGAAATCCATTATAAGCATTTAGCAATGCAGCTGGAAGTTTATTTATACCTTACTTTTGCGTAAAAGTAAAATCTTCCGGATACCAGTTTGCGAGGTTTCAAAATTGGAACAAATCTGTTTGTTTTGATGGGATTCTCTTTGCGGGTGTGTGTCTGTTGAACTAGTATAAAGTTTTACTTTCTAGAAGACATTAGAGTTATGTTGGAACCTAAACTGTTGTGTTCATGCACGGAAAAACAAACTGTTGTGTTCATGACTAAACTTTTCACAGATTGAATTGGTGAACTCATAACTGTGTTGGTTGGAATTGGTGAACTGTGTAGTACACTTGCATTTTTCTTGGTTGGTTATTTTTTCTAAGGAACTCTCTATCTCTCATTTATTTTTGCAGTGCGTTTTCAGTTGTGTACTTACTTTTTAATTTCATGTTCTATGTGTCCTTAAAAGATCATTCTTGATCTGTAATTATAGGGTAGGTCCTAAATATTCTCTAGTCATACTTGATAATTTTCCAACCAAGCACCATGGTTCCGGTATATGTCATTAGATTTAGCTCAGCTTACATGTTCCAGGAACATCTGCGTGAAAGATTTATCCTTTTCTATACATTAGTCCCAATTTGTAAGAATTAAGGTTAAAAGTTTGTATTTTGACTATTTTCTTAACCCTTTTTATGCAAAAAATTATGGCTTGAAGTATAAGCTTGACTTTCAAAGCATTTTGAAAAATTAATTTAGCATTAGACTTAAGCTTATATTTTTGGTACTAGATTTATGGAAATTTTTTTTTTCAAGATGGAGAAGATCCATGCTCATAACAACTAGTTTTAGGATTCTTCCATTAACAGATAGTCTCATGTTATGTTGTGTTCTTACTTCTTCATATTATTGTATTGCACAAGATATGCAAGCTTCAAGAAAGCTTATGAAATGTTTATGGCAGAGTCCTCATAAATTTTGGTTTAATCAACAATCGAATAAATAAATGCCATCTTGTGTGTGACGGGCTGGTGTACGACCCACTCTCTGAAAGTTCCCATTTAGTTGGACTATATGTTTTTCTTCTTTCTATTAGTGTATCAATTGCAGAAATCTAACTGTTTTTCTCTTCCTCCATATTTTGTTAATATGTGGTTTCTCTTCAAATTGGGAGCAGCCTCTCCATAAATGGGGGTAAGGCTAGCCGACATTCACCTCTCCCAGACCCTGCGTAAAGCGGGAGCCTTGTGCACTGGGTACGACCTTTTTTATGTGGTTTCTCTTCAAACAATAATGTGAATTCAGTGGCAATGCTTTTTATTTTCAGTTGGAAATAGTCTACCTAATATGCACTAATCAGCACAATGTTTTAATTTGGTTGTTTGAATGTTGTAATCATAATTGGTTGTTTAACCATATATATGCATTGAATTTTTTTTTCCTTCTAATTGTGCAGATGTTGCAGCTTATTAGAAATCGTAAGGTGGTGACGACTGCACCCATTCAATGCCCCCACCTCCTACTGCAGCCGCCACTGCTCCAGCAGAAATGGATCCCAGGCTAGCTAATTCGTTGGATCTGGTTGATCCAGTTCGTCCCCGGGTGTGGTCACCGCCAGCTAGCACCATGTGTGGCACTACCTGCAGCTAGCACCATGTGTGGTCACCGCCATCTCCGCACGATTGACACGACATCGGCATCCACTACTTATGCCTTGGGGTCACAACTAGGTAAAGTTCAATAACTCCCTTTATTTCCTTGTGAATTTAGTCCAAATAAGGGTGACTCGCTATTAGAATCAATGCCTTATAAGATATATGATACGTAACTCACCTTGGTCAAGTTTTCAGAAACCCATTTAGTTCATTCTATTCTTAATTAGTTTGGAATGGTTATTTCATCAAGTTTGTCTCTCCATGCCATGAGTTGTTAATTTAACAGTAAATTTAAAAGGGCTACACTTAGTTTTGTTCTTATTAATCATCAATCTGCCATAAAATAGTTAATAGACATTTATAAGTCAAGTGTAAGTTTTCTGCTGATAAGAAAAGGGACTAGCCAAACATGGCCACGCCATAGCAAGGGGCTGCTTTTAAATTATATAACAGATCTTACATTACCTTTGTGCTTCTTGGAGTATCCCTTTTCCTTTGTTTTATTGAAGTTGTTTTGAATTTTCCATAATAATTCCTTGTCGTTTTTGTATTCTTGTTTCTAGAATTTTGCTGAGCTATTATGATCCACACAAAAATTTAGCTTAGTGGTTTCCATGACTTGATCCTGCATATGAATTTAAATTTTGTTAGTTTCTCCAACTTATTGGAAATTACTATTACTAGTGTGCTAGTATAAAGGTTAAGTGACCGGCCTTTCTTTCAATCAAAATTGTTACATAATGCAATTGTGCGTTTGGTCCAAATTTGGCTTATTCAACTGTTGTGATTGTTTTTGGATATCATATATTATCCATTACAATGTCCATGGTTTGGAAATTGTTATAATTTTAGGGGAGGTTTTGCCGGAATTTCAATTTTATTTGTTGTGTTTGTTTGAATGTTTTTTATTTTTTTGCAGCAAAGAAAAATACCCAGGGACCTTGTCGCCAGTTGAAGACAGCGAAGGTCACCCGGGTGACCAACAGACGTATCATGATCGAATACGACGACCGACATCGGGCTGCACCAACGGCGAAGCAGCATAGCACATTGGCCCACGATATTGGTCACGTCGTTTGGACCTATTGCCCTATGCAATGGAAGTCTTAGAAGGCGATGCCGGATGAAGTGAGGACGAAGGTGCGCGCATAGTTGTCGGTAAGTATCCTACCTTTTAATTGTTTTTCCTTCAAATTTTATATATTTATATTACTTAATGTATGTGGTTACGTTGTAGACGAACGACAATTTCAACGACATCAACGATGATATGTTGGCGTACGTCAACAGGCTCTTCGCTGAACAGTACAAGCAGTGGAAGAGCAACCTGCACCAATATTTTGAGACATTTGATGATCCGCAAGTCGCTCTTGAGGAGGGTTGCCCGAAAGAGTTTGAGGACCAGGAAGATAATTGGGTGTGGCTCTGCAATCATTTTCAAGAACCCGGCTATGCGGTACATTTTTAATATTAAGTTTAAAAGTATTATACGTTTCTTACTAATGTTTATTGATTTTTCATTTAAATGATAACTAATACGTTTGTTTTTTGTATAACAGAAGAAGGCGAAAGCCAACAATAGCAATTGGGAGAAGAAGACTCTTCTCCACCATTCTGGGTCGAGGCTCTTCTCATATAGGATGGAGGCGCGGCAGCAGGTAATAATAAAGTTTTTCATACTCAATTTTTAATATGTCAATAATATTTTTTTTTCGTACTAACAATTTTCATATCTTGTTCTATTCAGGGGGTTCAAAATTCCCAGAGATCGATATCTTCAACAACGTTTATGTTCGACCCGGCGATGAGTTGGCCGAGTCACTTCATGTAAGTATTCTTCAATTGTAATTACTATCTTAGGCATTCAAGTATCATGATTGTTATTTGAATGTTATTATTAATATTTTCATGTTATCTTACACAGGCGACGATGATGGAAAAGAAGCAGTTGGTTATTCCGGAGTCCGCCTCCCAGCTTCCTCCCCACACTTCGCTCGAGTTTATGAATCCCCCAGAGGATGCAGGGTTTTAGATCGTTACAGAGACCTTGGATCAGACTCTCGGGTGGAGGCCGTTGACGTATTGTAAGGTGATGGGAATGCTCGGTGGCGGGAACCTAGAGCCTCTTCATAATTGCAATCAAAGAGTCAAGTGACAGCTTTGAAAGCAAAGGTGGCCGACCTTAGGACTGAGCTGGCCTTGTATAAGAGCCAGATGTCACAGATTGTACAGGCCCTCAATCAGTCCGGCATTATTTTCCCGGATCTTCGTCCGCCGTCGACATCAAAGCCCTTCCAACCTAAGCATGCCCACAACTCTGCCCCTTCGACCTCTGAGCCCGTTCCCAACCTCGAGACCTTCCAGCCACCTCTGAATGACGACCCCGTTGGTTATGCTGCATTATTTTCTTAGTTTCGTACTCCTTTACTTTTTAAACATTTTCCTTGTACATACATTTATATTTATTTAAATAAATTATTTTTCTCTTCATTAAATTTTTTTAATTGCAATTTAATTTTATTACAAAATTAAAAAAATTAAATTAAAAAAAAAAATATTTTTGCGCCGACGAATTCCTTCATCTCGTAATATTATAGTGACTACAATGTTTCGTCATGCAACTGTAAATTGTTGTCGCGCAAAGTTTCGAGAGACGAATACTAGTCGTCTCACATTTGTATTCTGGTATTTTGTGCGACAAACACATTCGTTCCTATAAATTTTGTGCGATGAAGGCTAAACCATTGCGCCGTGTTTTTGCGACCAATGCTATTTTTTGTCGCATAAAGTCTTTCTTCACAATCTTTGCACGACGAAGTTTCCGTCACGCAAACATTTGTGCAACGGAATGACACTTTGCACGACCAACTTTTGTGCATAGCGCAAATAGTTAAACGTAGTGGTGAGTATATATATATATAGTAGGGTTATGTGATATCATATGAGAATCGTAGTTAGGTTTGCTAGGGTTTGAATGTGGCCTACACTGACTTGGGTCACACGTCTCCGCACCCTTATTTTGTGTTATGCTGTATGCATGAATATTGTGGTCTCATGTTCTTCTTTATGGTTCCAGAGTGTAAAATGCATAAATGTACCTCAAGTACTAGTTGTGATACACACAATAACTTTATCATGTATGCCCTATTAGATATGTTTAGTCGTGTTATAACAGTATCACGCACGTCGTACTATATATATTTGGTCATTTTATAATTGTATCACATACGTCATGTTATTAGTTTAATCCGATTAAGGGTTCAACTGGTAAAGACAGCATCATAGAGGATGAGAACAAACACCACCGATAATTATTTTTCATTTGCTATTGAAATTTGAGTTCCACAAGTTATGATATGTACACAAAGATGAAGAAAAGGAAGAAGGAAGTTGTTGTAACAGGTTCGGTCCAGGCACACTTGGGCCTTTATGTAAATCCAACAAAATTCAGGACCGCCTCTCAGCCACGGGTTCCTTATTCGTCCTATCCGACCAAACAAGAAATGTCGAATATGAGATTTTTCAGTGAGTCCTAAACACATGACGGACACCACATGTCATTATACAATTAGAGATAAGTTTTTTTTTTTTAACAAACGATATTATCTATACTAATGAGGTGAGGGATTGCGCTCGAATGATTGGACTTGATGGTTTTGGTGTGAGAGGATCTCTTCCCGTTTTGAGGATACTGAAAAACCTCTCGTATTCGTTTTCATTCAGATTACACTTTTCGTTCTTGGCCTCGTTACGTGGCAGCACACATGGCCCGCTGACGCTGGAATCTAAAGAGCCGGCCCACTTCCATAATTTCATACCAGAAAATGGCGCAAATTTAAAAAAGTTACCGTTAGCCCCCGGACGGACGGAATAACAAAAAATAAAAAAACTAGCCGTTGCATTTGCACTACTTTACTTTTAATCGATTTTCTCAAAGCCCTAAAATCTATTTCTTCAGCCTCCTCATCGCGAACAACTCAAAAACCGCTTTTTTCTCTGGAAAGTTCAGTATTTTCTTTCTTGCCAAACAAAAAGTTGGGTAGAATCTTTACTGGGTTTGGAAGCGCATCGTAGTAATGGCTTCAAAAACAGCGACCAAAGATATCATCACTCTGCGTGGCTCTGCCGCCATTGTCAGCGAGTTCTTCGGTAGTTTTATCATCGATTGGATTTGATTCTCATTTTTCTTTGTTGGGTATTTTTCGGTTTCTGAGAAATCTTTGTCTGATCTCTGTGTTTTGTGTTTTTTCTGCGTTTGTTCTTTCAGGATATTCAGCAAACAGGTAATGGGCATGGGATATTGGTCTTTGATCTTGTTGTTTGTGTTATTTTTTTTGTGCTTGCTTCATTTGGGATATGTATTTATTGGATATTGAAGTTAATGTTGGTTGGAATTTTGGGTATTCTTTTAGTATTCTGTACAATCGAGGAGTGTATCCTGAGGAAAGCTTTGTGAAGGTGAAGAAATATGGATTGCCAATGTTGCTTACTCAAGACGAGGGCCTCAAATCCTTCATTGCAAACCTAACTGCCCAGCTTTCTGGTACTTTTCTACCCTTTTTGGGTCTAATTTATTTTAGTACGTTGATACCGAAAAGTTTGACACGATGTACTTATTCATTTTGTAAAGAATGGCTGGAATCTGGAAAGTTACAGAGAGTTGTTCTGGTCATAATGAGCAAGGCCACCAGTGAGGTTCTGGAGAGGTGGAACTTCAGCATTGAGACCGACAGTGAGGTCGTTGAGAAGGGGTAATTCAATTCAATTTTGGATTATATTTAGTCCCCCGCGTTGCATGAAACTACAGTTTGTTTTATTCATTTCTAAATCATGTTTCATTGTTTTGTTATGTTTGATTTAAGCATGTCGAGGGAAAAGAGTGACAAGGAAATCATGAGGGAGATTCAAGCGATCATGAGACAGATTGCTTCGAGCATCACTTACTTGCCATGCCTTGATGAACCCTGTAAGACAAACACACTCACTTATCCAAATGATTTACTTATTCATATTGGTATTCATCATGTTCATTTATTCGATTGCTTGCTTTAGGTGTGTTTGATGTGTTGGCGTACACGGATAAAGATGTTGCAGTCCCATTCACTTGGATCGAGAGTGATCCGAAACTGATTACAAATCCAGAAATAGTGAAACTGCATTCCTTTGACACCAAGGCAAGTTCAAGAAGTTGCATTCCCATTTCATTATTTTCATTCATTTAGAAAATCTCTTCACCATAAAAAAGGAAAAATGCTTTTGTTGCTGACAGTTAATTTGTTTGCCGGATCACGCAGATCCACAAGGTTGACACTCTAGTGTCGTACAAGAACGACGAATGGGACGAGCAGTAAGAAGAGGAGGGGGATGGTAACCAGTATTAATGTTTCGTGGACTTTTGGTATTGTGAATCTTTTATTCACAATTTGTTACAACGGTTGGGACGAGGATGAGAAATTGTGTACTGAACTATCCGTAAGATGTGTTTCCGTCTTGATGTTTTTGACGTGGGTGTTGGACGTATAATTGTATGTTGGTGGGTGGAACGCGTGTTTTGAGTTGTATTCATTTCGTACCAGACAAGTCATCGAATGTATTAGCTTTCATATATAAAGACAGATTCTGTTGTTCCCATGTTCTTCCAAATGCAGCACACACAAATAAATCACTTAAATCGCATGAAACAACTCACTAATGTTTCTGCTTTCAGCATATGCTGGGCCCAATAAAATGGTACCAAATTTTTGAATTGGTGTGAAAGTAAATTTTGTTCCAATGAAGATGTGTAAATTTGGATTTGTCTTAATGGAGATGTAAATTAATTTGGGCTCTAAAAAAAAGGGTAAATTCACAATCTATTAAATATTTACTACATCTTTCGTCCAAGATGAATATATTTTATTTTTCTCAAAAAAATTGCTCATGGGAGAGTTTTCCAACCAACAAGAAATGTATTATGTGTTACACATCTCTATTTGGAGATGCTCCAAGGAAAACTTGAACAAGGTCACACCATGTAAAATGATGTTACTGATACACTAATTATGATGTGTGCACGATAAAATATATGCACAATATATACCAGTGGATTTGGACTACTACATGTCGGTGTGACAGTCCTACTGAAAAGTTTCCATGAGCGACCACCAATAAGGAAAACTAAGACCACCCATACTAGTCGGTTGGAAAATTATATTAACAGAAAATTAAAGGTTTAGGAGCTGTTTAATGACCAAAAAATGAATTAATTGAAAACGAAATGGTTAGCAAAAGGCACCTTGATTTGTAAAAAAACAATAAAAAAAGGGAAGCAGAAGAACCATAAGACATAAATGAAATGAACATGAAAGGAGGTAATGATGTGTAGAAGAGTAGAAACTTGTTTGTAACTTCAAACGTACATAATTACAAACAGCAGAGGCCACTGTGCAAGGATAAAATCGTCTTTGATCTGCCATGATACACAATGTGCAGCACTGAACAAAAAGAGGGTCCATAAACCATCCACTATTACATTGAGAAGGGAACATTACAAGGGCACGTCTGGTACCCTCAACTCACACCGCGGTATATTGCACCCGGGCGAAGTTCATCCATATTTTCAATATTTCTGTACCCATCAAACTCCCTCAGACACGACCACCCCCTGCGGGACAGAAACTCGCGATAATCTTCTTCCGTGTAGAATAGCTTCTCCTCTGTATGTACTGGTATGTGGTCCGACTCGTCATAGAGGCACACTTTGATGGCCACCCCTGAAATTAGGACTTTAGCATCAAGTTTTCATTATGAAAGGGGGACCAAACGAAAATATAATTTTCAACCATTTTTTCATTTAGCCGATGGCTAAGTAACATTTAAATTCATTATGGTTGATATGTAACCTATACCTTCATCAAGATGAAGAGTGTAATTCCCGAGAGGCATGTCCCTGTCAAGACTTCGGACTATCTGGTCTTCATCCTCCAACCAGAAGGAGCGTTTTGTTCTCAACCTAAAAGCAGACTTAATTGCATCCTTAATGGCATCTGCGGTGCCATCGATACCAATCCTTCTAGTATAATCACCCCAAGTGACTAATATGACTCTACCACCATATGCTTGACCCTCCCCACCTGCCAAAAAAAAGAAACGAAAAGAATTTGAAATAAATGAAGTATTGACAACATAATAACGAGATATCTTGAGTGCTACTCATCCGCAAAAAATGTTTGGAGCATAAACACATACAACAAGACGCGTGTTGAGAAAATTTCACAACTTCAATTTAATATACTTACCATTTCCAGGGGTTTCTCTCCAATTCCATGGTGGAACTCCACCTGGTGTAACTGCATCAGCTGCAGTGATGGCAAGAGGGTGACCATCGTGATCCAAACGTCTTTCAAGATTGAGTGTTGGCCTGCCACTAGCTGCACACCAAGGAACTTAAAAAGAGAGGATGTCTCTTTGAAAAGAAAAAATGACTTGGGAAAAATATGATATATAGAAGCAGAACATAGGACATGAAACACGCAGAGAAGTTAATATGCTTCAATTTTGCCTTACAAAGTGAAGAACTCATCATTTCCGGCCAAAACGAAAAGAAAAAACAGAAATCAGCGTTGACAATAAAAAAGAAGAAAAAAGCTTAATCACTGGTCATTGAATCTTGAATGCCATCTAGTATGCTAGTAATATCCAACATGAGCCATGAGATGAGCTATTTGAGATGGTTGTACCTGAATAACCTTAACGAACTGATCATTCCCCAAAAGATAAAGTAATCATAATTTCTTAGAGTGATCAAGAGTTATCAGGCTAGCCAGTAATTAGGTGATGAAACAACATAAACACCCACCAGAATACTAAAACTCAGATTAAATTTAATTAATTAATATACCTTCAACAGGTGCAAAAGAAATGCTTGCATCTTCAATACCTACATGATCAGAAAATCAGTCAAATGGAGTCATTTATGTTGCAAAATGTTCACCCATATGAACTAGTTATAACATTTCACCCCTAAATCCAAGTCCAACTAGGTGATGCAATAGCAGAACTTTCAAAAGAAAAGACTAAAGAACACAAGGCACTACCCAAGTGAAGGAAAAGAAAAGGAATGAGTTGTGCAATCCCCCATGCAGCACTTGATGCATAAGGAACATGGACGGAACATGGGCAAGGATCACCTGAGCTGCAGTGCTCCCCAAATTAGGACAAGACAACAACAACAAAGCCTTTTCCCACTAAGTGGGGTCGGCCCAGCCCATTCCTAACTTTCCCCCACCCCACAAGGTAAGGTCACACAGCCCGCCCCAAATTGCAAGGCCGCTTAAAACAGCGCAACTCAACAGATAAGTCCCCCCATTGTCCGTTTACAGAAGTTATGCATTTCTTGCAACTTCACAACGTGTCGTTATTTGATAAAGTCTTTAGAGCGCACTATAGAAAATGTAACATCCGAAGTTGATGTCAGTGGATATCATCACAGGAAATGGTGTTTTATACAGCCTACAATGTCTAGAACAGATGCCAGAGTACCATTAAGACGGAAAAAAACAACCAAGACACAGAAAAATAATTAGACATGAAAAATTTCCTTGTATATAAGATTTGTTTTGTATGAAGCAGCGCCTTCAATACTTTACTAAATACTACACAACATCTCATGCGCGTCAACATGCTTTGAAACCCAACATACGACACCTCTATAATAAAAAATGATAAGAAAAAGGACAAATTCAATGCGTTGCCACAATAAGCCAATACCTTATGCATCTTTTATAATATAAATCAAATGCAAACAGAGTACATTTCCAAACTAGAACACTAGAAAACCCAAACATTCTTTCTTGCTTCTAGCCTCATATTTCTGTTCATTTACGTAAAGCACAAGATTGTTGGGAAACAATCATATTAAGTGAGCTTCCATTCTCAACCTAAGTCTCGACCAAGAACAAAATGACTTTTGAGTTTGACTAGGTTACAATAATCTGTTAATTTCCCTCCACTGGTTTATTAGATGTGCAATCTCATAGCCAAAACTGGAAAATACATCCAGACTGCATATTAAGCGTAATGAACCTCAGCCTCACCCAACCCAGTATTCCAGATCGCAATCAAGTGGTGTGCAACATACTCAAAACTAATTTACCGCACAGTCCGTTTCCGATAAATAACATCAAATCACATCATGATTTTCATATCTTGTATTTATCGTTAGCCATCACACCCAGATGTGCATGCAGAATTATCATATCTATGTCTTAGAGAGCAATTATTGCAGGAACTACTCAATTCATCTGCAGTTTGAAGACCATGACTTAACTACGGTCATACTCCACATTACTAATTATAGCCATTTCCATAGACAGAAACATTTCTAAATTGAAACAATAAATGAAACCCTCTAAATTTATTTTCTAACAGATTAATAATGTACCAAATTCAGAGAAACATGAACCACTTACACAAATGGAAAAACTACAGAAAACCAACATATACATAAAAGGGAAGACAACCAATCCCAACCCCTCTAATTTAAGAATTTTCTTCAAAACACTAAAATTTTCAGCTCAAGTTTAACAACCCCACTTCGAATTGGAACACAAATATTCAGACAGCAACCTGAAAATTCAGAAAAAAAGGAAAGAAAAACTCGATACCTTTATCCGAAAATTGCACGAAAGAATCGACCTTTGGGAGAGTGGGGCTTTTGTGCTGCGGATTCTTGCTTCTCTCCTTCAAAATCTCCTCAATCTCCTTGTAATACGACATCTTTGCAGACCCACTTCCCCTATCATGGTGCTTAGCCTTCTTGAACTCCTTCAGCAAGTTCCTCCACTTGTCCGTGCACATCGTCGGCGACCGATCGAACCCTTTTTCCCTCATCTTCGCCGAAATCTGCTCCCACAAGTGCTTGTTCGACTTGGAGGTGTTGAACAAGCTGTCCATCTCGCGGCGGAGGGCTATTAAGCTACGGGTCTCATCTTGCACCCAAGTCTCAGCTCGCTTCTTCGGCGCCCTCACTTCGTGGTCCTCCCCGCTGCTGTCCCCCATCAGCATCTGCTGCGGCGGCGGCTGGTGGAGATGAGCTTGAGATTGGGATTGGGAGAGTTCGTTTGAAACGACCACCTCCATCATCATGTCCCGACTGCCTTCCTCCTTGTAGAAATCGATTGGTTGAGGCTTCTCCGAGTACATGCCGTGGGTGTGGAAATTAAAAATATGAGTTTGCTGAAAAAGGGGAGAGAGTTGTGAATGTGGGTCCGATTCCGACTCAGACGGATAGTGGGAGGAGGCGGACAACAAGAAAGTGAAGTACTTAGCAGCAGCAGAACTAACCCATTTTTGTTACTTTTTGCAGTCGGTGAGTTTTGGGGTTCTCTCAGCTCCGAGACAGAAAGAGCTCTCTAGAGAGAGAAATGAGAGAGAAGCTAGAGAGAGGGGAGGAAAGTGCTTGAATTTAAAGCTCTTGTCTTTTGATTAGCGAAGAAGGAAGAAAGACTTCAGCTCTCTCTCCTCTCTCCTCTCTCCTCTCTCTGGTTAATGAGCTACTCAAAGTTCCGAACTTTAATCGCTGCGTGCGTTTACAGCCGCTTTTAGTAAAACGACGTCGTTAATAGACAGGTAAAAATACGTGGCGTCTTGGATTTCGGAAATATGTTATCATCTAGACTGCTACCCGCCTTAAAATCTTCTTCTCTCTCTAAAATTTTGCCGGAAACAAAACCCTAAAAATGGTTGCCGGAAATTTGTGAGAGATGAAGCTCATCCAAGTCTCTGCCGCCCGGTCCAGAGCTTCTCTGTATTTTATTCATGGAGGAGTGACCTCTCGGACTCCCAAGCCACGCCCTGCTTCCTCTGCAGCTCCCAAAGTCGGGACCTTTAGTCGGAGCCGTCTCTCAGGTATTAAATCAAACACCTTCGGTGCAATATGTTTTTTATCTCCCTCATTTTCGAATTAAGGACTGCTAATCATGTGGGTTTTGTCTCTGAAATCGAATTGAGAGATTGGGGGAGGAAGTTGAGCTTTGTGGGTTTTCTACTTTCTTTTCCTCGGTAGCATTATTTGTATTTAGAGTAAGCATTCGTCCTTTGATTTTCTTGTTTTCGAATGTTTCGCATTTCGAATACCGTGAATGGAATGATGCATTAAGTAGGAAGGATCGAATATTCAGTTCCTTCTCTGATAGAAGGATCAGTACTTGTCGTGAAGGAGGAACAATAGAATATGCTTCGCTTTCAGTTTTTTGTTTATTAAGGAGAAGATTACTGCCTGTTTGTGTAATGTTAAATGCGCCGAAGAAACCTATTTCGCGTTGTTTCTGATGAATTTTGTGGGTTGATTTTGTAAATCAATGCCGCAATGTTTTCGTGTCAAATGTTGATAAAAATATCCATTCAAAGAAGTTTCTTCAACTAAACTTTCAAGCAGTGTGTGGCTTTTGCAGGACCCTTCAACGAAACAAAGTAGCTATGGATGGCATTGTCAGATCAGCAACAAGTAATGCCTATTGCTCCATGTTCTGCAGATCTCACCATAAAGCAGTAGCATTGCTATCCTCAAGAAAGATATGGTTTAGGAAAGAGATTTTGAGACCTTTTTCCACGTGCACCGAACCATTGATCTCTCCAATTTCCCCTCTTATCATTCGTCGCCCCCCATCGTCGCTAGTGCTAGCCACCCGGCTTTCACCATCTGATGCTCCCCAGCGATCAGAGGAGTGGTTTGCCCTACGCAAGGACAAGCTGACCACGAGCACCTTCAGCACTGCCTTGGGATTTTGGAAGGGGACCCGCCGGCCAGAGCTCTGGCATGAGAAGGTATTTGAATCCGAGAAACAAATTGTGGAAGCTTCTAAGAGAGCCATGGAGTGGGGCGTGCTCAATGAAGAAGTGGCCATTGAAAAGTACAAAAGCATCACAGGTCGCGAAGTGAGTTCATACGGATTTGCTACCCACGCAGATGAGCGATATGGTTGGATTGGTGCCTCCCCTGACGGTCTTCTCGAGGGTCTTATTGATTGCTATCAAGGTGGTGGGATACTGGAAGTGAAGTGTCCGTACAACAAGGGCAAGCCAGACAAGGCTCTTCCGTGGTCAACCATGCCTTTCTATTACATGCCTCAGGTGCAGGGCCAAATGGAGGTAATGGACAGAGAGTGGGTTGATCTGTACTGCTGGACACCGAATGGAAGCACAATATTTCGCGTGTGCAGGGACCGGAGTTATTGGAACTTGATGCATGGAATTTTACGGGAATTCTGGTGGGAAAATGTGGTTCCAGCGAGGGAGGCTCTATTGCTGGGGAAAGAAGAAGAGGTCAAGCAATATATTCCGACTTCCACACACAAACAAACAGGGCTTGCCATTGTCAAAAGCTTGAAGCTTGCCAGTGAGTCTAAGCTGTTATGCAGAGAAATTGCAGGTCATGTCGAATTTTTCTAGACGTAGGTTCAAGTCAAGGGATGAGGGAAATTGATCTATATTTTGTTTCCCCTACCTTTGATGCTTTAAATTGTAATCCTACGGTTCGCGATTTCATTAGTCAATTGTATTGCATCTCATGGTGTATTTATATAGTTCGATTATTTCTGGTTCATTAGATACTTTTGGTTAATTTTGACCGAATTAGAGATTTTAAACATCAACAACAGTTTATTTGTTTTGAATTTGCTTCTTTTATTTTGGATGAACACCTTCACCAGTCAAGAATTTTCCTCCATTTCTGTCCGGAACATCGGCATATGCACGAAGCATCATGTAATCTCGGCGAGACTATGGAAATACCGACGACATTGGAGAAGAAATGGCTTTCTAAGATGATAAAAATACCACTTTCCAAAACAGGCATTGTCTGAATGGCATGGTTAGTTATAATTTACAGGGCTTAGCATGGATGTAGATTTTAGAGTTTGACTTGACTGCTCGTTGCCTGCTGCTAGACTCGGTCAACCGCCGTTGATAGAAATGGCAAAATCTTGCGTGTAATCAGTTATTTATGTTCGTTGTATATTTTTCACATCACGTGAATTCCGACAAAAGAAAACGAGTTTATTACTAACTACTTTAATCCAATAAGGAACATGACCGAATTAAGAATAATCGAGTTGGTTCGAGAAATATCGGGTTACATAATAAGCAAAAGACCGTTGGACAAATTTCTAAACTTGTTCATCAAACGTAACGAACTACTGCCAAACAATTTTCCTTTCGATCAAATTAAAGGAAAAAACAACACGGATTAAAATAAGCAAACTAACCCTTTTGCAACAAATTGCCAAAGCTCTTTCGCTAAAAGAAGTTTTTAACCTCTGAAAAGAAGAACACAAGAGAAAGAAAAGAAAAAACGAAGAGGACAATGGATTCTGGTCTGTCCTGGGCTGATCAATGGGACAACAACCCCGACCCGCCGCCATCGGGATCATCCGACAAGGACAAGAAGAAGGGCAAGGATGGATCGAAGAGTAGCTTCGGGAAGGCGATTTTGAGCTTCAAGTGGGTGGAGAAGCTCAAGAAGAAAACTCAGAAAGAAGATGGGCAATAAAACACTACACTGTTGAACAATGTAGCCTCTTCCAGCAATATATATTGTCACTAACCAGTTAACCACATTTGTCTTCATATTTTCTGTTGAAAAAAATGGTTTAATGCTAAAAAAATTCAATTAATTTTCTCGTTTTTCTCTGCTAATTTACAATCAATGTTATTGCTTGCTGTAAATTAACATGGAACATCATGAAAATGAGAAGTAACGTATAACCGGTATGTTATTATAGAGGTACATCAATCAATCACGTATTGTCTTGCATTTGAATTTTCCAATGTGACATTGCGTGATTTGCTTGAGATATCGCCATATGAGCATCTCGTTGCATGAATATCGATTGTCATAAGCAGTCGTGTACGTGACAGACGCATGGATCCGTCTCTGTTGCCAACAAGAAGTAAAATGTGCAGCAAAAATGGATGTCTTCCTTCGTTTCTGAGCGAATATTTCAGTTAGCCCCACGCAAGAAATGTGAGCGTATATATGATCAATGTCGTGTTGAGTTGGACCACGCATGTAAGGCGAGAGAAACATCCTTGCGCATGAGATGGCAACGTTATGATGACAATGTTTCAAGTCAATCACGCATTATAATATGAGAAAAATTAATTTTATCCGCATCCTCGACATAATTATATATGTAAGAAAGAGCCATCGAAAACGTGAATAATCTTTTTCGTAGACCTAGAGCATCTCTAATAGGAGATGTAAAATGCCAATGTTTGAGCACTTTACATTTCTAGTTTGATGGAAAACTCTTCAATAAATAGAATGTAAAATAATCATTTTGGCCGAAAAATGCACATATACATATTTCAAAGCTAGGCCCTAATAATTAAAGCAAAAAAAATTAGATCTCAAATTTACATACGCTGAATTGAGGTATAACTCATATTTACATATCTTAAAAATATAAAATAAGATGTAAATGTGATGCTCATACATAACCAAAACACACTTCTTCCTTGCCTCCACTTCGAGGAAGAGTAGGAGCTAAGCAAACTTTTGAAGGGTCGGCTTTGTAAGTAAGATGCATTCTTTTTTTCTGGGTAATGTTAAGAAGACTAAATTTATAGATAAAATTTACGAGCTAAATGATGTCTCACCAATATGAACGAGTACGTTTATCAGCATTCAAGTAATAATCCAATCATTAACTTACATATAATTTAGTTTACATAATTTAGTCTACAAATTTAGTCTCTGTAGTATTACCCTTTTTGTGTTCCGGTGTAGTATTTGCAAATCTTTGTGAAACTGGTAAGTTCTCCATCTCACAAATCCGTAACCAAATTGACTAGAACAGTCTACTTCTGCCCCAACTTCGATAGGGACAACATTGTCACAAAACATGCTCAAAGGATCAACAATTGAAAGGATTATGGCCTCAACGATCAACGTATGTGCCAATGGAGAAAAATATAAAAGATGAAAGAACATGTGGGAAAATCGTAAGATAAAGAGAATAATACATCCAAGGAAAGTGGAAAATAGAGAATACACATAGCAAGAGCAACACTTTTACATAAAACCATAACTTGATTGCCAAAGTACATTTTACAACATTCGTTTCGACCGAAAAGAAGCTGATAACTTTGTGCTCAATGCACACACGAAAGATAACATACAGTGAAGTTGCCATAAATCGTAACTGAGACGGACGAAAGTCGTCCTCCAAAGCAAGAACAATGTACCAGCACGGCCTTCTATGGACAACGTACAAGCCCCGTCTCTTATTAACAACGTACATGCCCCGTCTTTTATGAACAACAATGTTTCCGGTGGCAGGAAACAATAGTAGCTTCGTTCTTGACTAAACAAGAACAAATATGTGGAGTGGCATTATATATGACAATGGAGGAAAATCAGTACAGTGTATAAAGCCAGGTAGAGGATCCAGTCCTGCTCAGGGCTTCATCACAAATAACAGGTCACAGAAGAGCATGCTACTGCAGCAGCAATCTTCGAAACATAAACTGCTGCACAACTGGAAAAAATGAACAACGTAACTCCTTGTATGACTGCGAGAACCCACCTACTTCACGCTTCGAACACTTCACAAGTAACCAACGACCGCTTCCATGCGCCAGCATAGAGTTCACGGAGCACAATGGATGATGTACAACGAATAAGTTACCATTCCACTTTGCTCTCTACAAGTAGTAGTTCCCTACCGTTTACTGCTCTGGTAGGCTACCTCGCATCTTGGTTAGATGCTAACAGACTTCATACACAATATTCAAAGGCAAATGAACATACTGCTCGTAGAACATTTATTCATGCCACAGCCAACTAACGGAATCACCAGAACAAAATTCCCTGCCGTGGACAGTGGATGCAGAACTTTGTTCACAATCTCGTTCACCCCTAAAATTTCCATCTCTTTTGTTTTTATTTTTTAACATTTTTTTTTCTATTCATCACGACGTACTAGCAGTGGGCTCGGAGCCCCAGATGAGATACAAACCGCCAAAGCTGAAGTCAACCAATAGACTAAACCCAACAAAGCCAGCTGACCAAGCGGTATGAGATAAAGGAACCATAATCTTAAACTGATTGGATACCTTAGTAACCCCTTGTAATTTACTCATCCATAATACGGAACCAGCAGATCTACAGAACCAACAGAACCTAGCCATGCCGACCAAAGGTATCATTCCGTTCATGGAGAACAAAAGGTTTGGATGGACCGTATGTTCCGTCCTGTGTCTCTTGAGACTCAAGTAGCTGGTTCCAACAATCTGAGCAAAGCAACTCCAAACAAAATGTTTCCTCATATTCACAATCATTAACGCACCGACCACACTGAATACACCTCCCTATGCAAAGTGTGCAGGCCCTGCATACCTGAGTTGGATGTTCTTTCCTTTGACAAGCCTCGGCAGGGCAATCATAGACAAGCCTCAGGTTCTGGCATCTGGGGCACATTTCAATATCAATGTCGCTATCATCATCAGAGGGCAGGTAAAAGTTCCCTCTGTGATAAAAGTGTGGCTTGCGTGAATTAGGCTGCATCTGACTGTCAGTTCGCAACAAGAACTTCAATTCTTCAAAATGCTTCTGTGTCACACCATATAGTCCACCAATTCGTAAATGCCTCACACCTTGTGCACCCTTAGAATTGAAAGCCTTTAAGCTATTCACGATGCCCTCAATACTGAGTCTAGTACATCCTGGCACGCTCAACTGCACAAACAAAGGGAACGTTTAAATGAAGTTAATGAGCTTGAAAAACAATCAAATTTTTCTTCACTAGAGTTAACTTTGAGCACAAGTCAAAGAAATTTAAGGTAAACAAGTAATAACCATGAATGGTGGTGCAGAGATATATATCTCTTGTAAAGAGACAATAATAAAAAAAATTGAAGGAAAAAACGCTAGCAATTGTTGAGATAAACTCCAGAAGCCAAAAACTAACCTTGGTTAGCCTGGGATTACTTTCAAGCACACGCTTCAGACCATCATCAGTGATCCTTGGGCACTCCACTAGGCTCAAGCTCTGCAGATTTCCTTGAGCCCGATCGGTTAATTGCAAGAGAACATCATCGGTAATCTTCTCGTTCAGCGGTTGATCTATGTGAATATTTCTCCACAAAAGGGGGTCACCGCGAACTGTAGAATGGAGAGATCTGCAAGTACCTTCTACATGAAGAAGATCCTGCACCCCCAGATAACTAAGGGCAAACATCATCGCCCCGTGAGGAGCTCCTCCATCACCACCAGCACAAATCCCATAGCCATGCTGGACTTGTACATTTTGCTGATTGGAAAAGCCACAACTTTCATTGCCCAACTTCAGAACATCAGCGACTGGACATGCTGATCCAAAATCGCTGTGTAAGGACGCATCACCAACTCCCTTCTCTTTTGAGCACCCACAGAATCCACTTGCTACATTAGCATTGTGATCAACCCCAATTTTCCCAGGGAATGCCTGGAACCTCATAGCATTATTCCAGATAAAATTCAATTCCGCGAAAAGTTCGTAGTTATCATTACTTGTCCCCACCTCATCCCTTCTGTAACCACCATAGTCCGCTTCCAAATCCTCAAGCCAGCCCGTGATAGCAGTAAACGTGGTACTTATATCCATGCCAAAAGGGTCCGAAGGCAATAGATCAAGAATGTCATTCGAAACTGGATCCTGTGAGCAACTCCTATCACATCTATCTCTTCCATAATCAAAGCAATCATTCACTTCCCGGTTTGAATGCCAAGGCCTACCGAAACCATCTCCATTCCTCTCAGGTATACCCTCCACGAGGTACCCATTGGCAATCCTCATTGGAGAAACCAAATTGTCCTCGGACAGATGCCCCGGAAAGATTGGTCGATGGGAAAAATTCAAAGCCATTGAATATACACCCCGACCAAATTTCTCTCTACATAAGTCTATACACAAACCCTAGATTTTTGAACCCTTTTTCTCTCTTTTTTTTTCGATTAACCAAGTAAGTGTGGGAAAAATTAGAAAAATATGTAACAAGGGGAAGGAAGATCTAACAAGAAAACCCTCAATTTCTGATGGCAAACTAAAACGACGCCCAAAAATTTCACAGAGTCTCTTGCAAATAACCTAAAATCCGCTGGAATGGAAACGAAAAAACCAACGCCGTAACCAATTTATCTACAGAGATAAGAATCAAAGAATTTAACTTTTTTTGGGGGTTTTTTTATTCGACTAACCTAGGGTTTATACGAAACGACAAAAAAACAGATACACAATACAGAACGGATCAAAGAAACAAAGTTTCGATAAATTGGAAGGAGAAACTGATAATTCAAGGGATACCCAAATGAAATCAAATCAGAAACAAATCGAAACAATTACCACCAACCCTAGTTTTTGCTCTGACGAACGCAATCGACAAACCAAAGCCGCCTCCTGGTACCGAACCCTCGCAGAATAAGAAGACGAAGGAGAAAAAGATATCAGCTTTCTGCTCGATTCGATTGAAATTGTAGGGCTTTCAGAACATTCTGCTCTTTTCCGAGGTGGGGAATCGATCCGAACAGAGGACGAGCGCTTGTCGATCGAGTTCAGAGAGAGAGAGAGAAGGAGAAACGCCTAGAAAATTGAATAAACGTGTAGAAATAATAAAAAAAAGAGGCGAGAAAAATATTAAGGGAAGAGAGAGAAAGTGAAGGGTGAGGGTGAATTGTCCAATTTAGGAGAGAGAGGGTGGGGAGAAGGACACGTGTCGGTAGTTGGAAAGAGTTACTGCTTCTTCGCAGTAAGATATGGCGGGAGGAGGAATCCTTGTTTCGCTCTGATTCCCAAGTGCCTCTCGCCTTCTCCCCCGCCCCCATCTCTCGCCCTCTTTCAACTCTCTCACCCTCCAAATTAAATTAATTAATATCTTTTTTTATATTAATAATTACACCTTGTATTTCAGGTTTTTTGCCAATTGGGTCTCCATTTTTTGAAATTGGACAAAGGGAAAATTTTGAATTACAAATTGTACACTATAACTTAAGAAATTAATGACAAATAAATAAGAACATTGTTTAAGAAAAGTATACCCTTTAAATGTAGAAAAATAACTCACGTAACACATTTTGACATCTAGTTAAGCAATATATACTCAAAGAATATTTCCATATGAAAACAAAAATCACTTGATATTTTAATGAAACGAAAGCTCAGTGAAAATTACCATTTTCTTAATGTATTTTATTTTTCCTTTTTGTCTTAGTAAAATTCTTATTTATGAAAACTATACTTTTTAAATGTATAAAAATATAACTCACATAACACATTTTGGCATCTAATTAAGCAATATACACTCAACAAATATTTTCGTATGAAAACATAAATTACCTGATATTATTAACGAAACGAGAGCTCAGTGAGAATTACCATTTTCTTAATGCACTTTTTTACCCTTTTTGTCTTAGTAAAAATTGGATTTGGGTTTGGGTTTCCATTTGTGACCGTTTGACGTTGCACATCTGTTGGAGGGTAAATAAGTCATTGATGATGGGAGGTTTACGGTTTGGTGGGTGAGCGTAAGTTGGAGGGAAGAGAGGCCGTGTTTGGGAATATGTGTTGGTAGAGTTTCTTTCTGTTTGGAGGTTCGATCTTCTCCGAATTCTCTTTGTAAGAGGATCTTGAGAATCTTCAAATCGTGTCCGTTCATCATACATTGTGTGGTTAAAAATTATTTTAAATAATTTTATTTAAAATTAAACATGAACAATACGTGATAAAAACTGATCTCACGATATACGATGAACGAACACAATTGAAGGATTCTTCAATCCTCTTTCCTGCTTCCAAGCGGTCAAGTTGCTGACGTGTCACACAGGGACCCACTTTTACGCGTGGTAGATTTAATTGGGCCTCGATGGCTTTCGGCATTATCTATTAGGATAATCCGAACCCTACCCCTTTCACAAGTTTTTCTTTTTCTTCCGTCAAAAGTTCAAATACCCCTTGGGGAAGTTCATCTTCCCTTTTTTGTCCTAACCCCTTTCACAAGTGAATTTACATTTTTACCCTTTTTGTATGTTGGTTTATTTATTCATTTATTTGGTTATTTAGGTGAATTGATTGATTTATTTGTTTTGTTGCTTTGTTTATTGGTTGGTTGTTGATATGTGGGGCTTGAAAATGGAGAGGTAATGAACATCTATTGTATAGTCTAACCAAAATATAACAAATTACTTTTAGTGGATTTTTTTTTTTGTTTATAAAAATGAAAAATAAGAAGAAATTAATGGCTTTGAAATGGTCCAAGCCTTGGAGGAGAAGTAATGAAAAAAAAAATGTCTAGATTGATATTTTTTTCTCAATCGCGTTAATTGCACTTTTATATAATACAGATATATCATTGAAATGTTGATGATAGAATTGATATTGCTAATACGTCAATACTTCAACTTTTAAAAATGTTGACATGGTTGTTAATGTTTTGTCGATAAACTTAACAGAAAAATGCTAATCAACCTTAACAAAGAAGCACTTAGATGAACACATTCTAGAATGTTTTCGGCTTTTAAACAATATAAAAGAGATGATTAAAACAAAATAATGAATAAAAACAGTAGGAAATATATGTATAAATAAATAAGTTTATTTCTTGGACGTTAAGGAGAGAGACGGGAGGGTGACCAATTTCAAGGGCCAAGAAATCTTGATAACTTGGAGTTCTCAAAGATGCTCTTTCGGCAAGCATCTCACAACTCACATTCTCAAGGAAATCCGCACTTCCAAGGCATCTGCACATTTCACGCCACTAAACAAATCCATTCCCCGCTCAAGCACAAAAAATGCCCGTGAGATTTCTGGTGCATGCATTCACAACGCATGAAGCATTGGCATCCGGTAACATGGGGACGGAGATAAAGAGACTTGCATGAAATGGGACAAAAACTGTCAAATTTATCACGCGTTGCTACAGAAAAATAAAAACAAAGGTTTTATATTACTCACTTGGACGCTATAGTGGTGTCCCGACGGGTGCATGTAATGTAAGAACTCATAGAGTTGGACACAATCCGTAACAAAATACACCAAATTGGAATAATGGAGTGAAACATCAAATTACAGCTGAAATTCACAAGACATAAAAATCAAGTTCTGAACCCATTTTCCTATGAAATTCGTCATTTTTGATCGTCTTGAATCAGAAGCAGAAAAAAGCCGATAATTTAACTACAAAATCTCTGTCTAGTCACTAGGGCACCAAGTTAAATTGTCTAATTCTGCAACCTGTCACAAAAATCAATCCGGAAAATTGGATCCTTATCACTAGTTCCTAGATTTTTTTCGCGACTTTGATGAAGAAGGCTTGGATGGCTCTGCAACTGCATTTTGGGAGGCTCCTTTCGAGGTAGCTGCTTGGTTTGATTTTGTGTTTGAAGTGTTGGAAGCGGCACCAGTTTCATGTTTATCTCTAGCTACAGAACCCTGGGAGCCTCTTACCTGAGCGGCTCTTTTATCCTTTCTCTTGGGCCTGTAACTTGACCTTTCTCTCTTGGGGAGCCACCTCTCGGGATCTGGCGGTGGCCCCGGGTTTGCAGGGTCAAACCCTTTAGGATACTTTGGCTTTCTCTTTCTCTTTCTCTTTGCCTTGGCCTTAGTCTTCCCCTCATCATATGTCTCCGTGATCTTAACATGAGATACACCCTCATTGTGTTTGGCCCCAGAAGTCTTCTCCAGACTATCCACATTGACCCCCTTCAAACCTGGTAACGGTTTCAGCTTCTGCTCATAAGCTTCTGCCTTCTTAACATCCACACGAGCAACTGTAGTTACAAGCCCAACCAATGCTTCCACACTTCCATGGCTTTTCACAAGCTCCTCATATAGACAGGCAGCCTCCTCTTCTCGGCCATGCCTGAGCTTGAACGAAGCAGCCTCTTGCATTAAAACGCTAAGCTTATTGTCCTCAGTCATGGCATTTGACCACCAGTTGATGGCAGCATCAAGAACAGCAGCTGCACCATCAATGTCCCCGGCACGCTCTCTAAGAGACACAAGAGTAGCAAGAGTGGCAGGCGTGTGCTGTATATCAGGTATCTTACCAAGAGACTCAGCTGCAAGAAGAGGGTGGCCAGCAGCAGCAGCAACCTGTGCCCTCGCTAAGAGAACCACCTTGGATTTGTCAGGGAACTTCTCGGAAAACTGCCCTAAAATTTCTTCAGCTTTCCCAGCCCTGTTCTCTCTTACAAAAACTGCAGCTTGAAGTAACACAGGCATCACGCTATCAGGAAACATGTCAGGCAGTGCAGCAACGATTTCTCGAGCCTGTAAATTTGAAGCAAAGAGTTGAGATCAGCAAAGGGGAGCTGGAGCACCAATAATGGCCTACTTATGTGATAGATTCACAGCATAGTACTCGAAAAGACATAAAAAGCAAAGAGAAAGACCTGATCCATTTTGTTTGCATGGAGTAGTAGAAGAACCCGGTTCACATATATTGATTCTTTTTGTTTTGGTGAAAGCTTGTTGTCTAGTCCAGGAGTCAGGTAGAAGTTTTGCTTGTCCTTATCTTTTAGTCGATCAAGTTTCTTCAGGCCATCAGAAACATCTCTTGGACCTCTCAAAGCAATGAGGTTGTTGACTGCCACACCAAGTGATACCTCATCTGCCATATCTTGTTTAATAATGTCCATATAAGCTTCGACGGCCTCTTGTTTCTGCCCAAGAAGCTGTTGGAAGAAGTTAATTTTCATCAGTGGCTATTGGATTCCTAAATTTGCAAAAGATAAGAGAAAATTCTACTTAACATTACAATATTACCTGCTGAACATAGGCCAACTGGACAGCTATTGGCGCCAATTCAATTTGTATTTCGTCTTCAGGTACATTATCAGAGAAGAGTTCTTCCTGGCCAATTCTAAGATACCAAGTGATTCACCTCCATCAGTTCATTCTCACTTTCAGATAAGAGTTTCTATAGCTCAATTTGTAATGTATAAACACAATGAAAGGCTGTTTAGTAGCAAAGTGAATGGTGGTTTTAAGAATATTACTAAAGGGACACGTCGAACTAAAATACAAAAACAATTCATGAGAAATTATTACTGAGGGAGGAAATAATTAACACTTTAAACATACATATGACCTTATCAGGGGATTAATGAGGGGAAAACCAGATCTACACAAAAACTTTTTAGTCCGTGATACTTAGGCTCAAAATTTCTTCAAAAGATACTCTAAAATCAATCCAAACAAAATTTATAGCGTTGTAGTACAAATTAAGGACTGAGAAATAGTAACAACCAAAAGCATTTACTGCCTAAAATATGACTTGCTTGGGAGTTGTCAAATTCAACAAATAAAAGTAACATTTTACCTTCTGGCTTTCAGAAGGAGCTGCTCTGCCTCTGTATACTTTTGCAATTGAACCAAAGAACAGGCAGTGTTGAATGCAAGCATAAAACTGTTAGTTGCTTTAACCCCAAGTGCTTCCAGTGTACGTTTAACTTCAGATGCCCTTCCAGCTGCAACCAAACTAGCTGCAGAATTTATCTCTAACAATTCGACCTTGGGTTTTGGAAGGTTCTGATATATATCAATACAAGCATCCATCTTTCCTGAGCGAAATAAAATCTGGGATTCTAATATCATGGTTACAGAATCTCTCTCTTGCCTCTTCAAGGACTCGAGAGCTTCATCTAGCTTGTTATTTCTGTATAAGCAGTATGCCTATTTAGGAACACAGAAAAAAGAAAAGAACATCAATGAGAAATATTTATGTGTGTCTTTAAAGCATTTTGCACAACTAAACATACAACCAGAACCATCAGATAAATATGATGATGGACTTGCTCTCGGTACATTATTCAAATCAGATTAATTAATTCTCAATTGTGGGAGGAGACATGTAATTATTTGAACAGGAATTCTATGCTTATTCCACTCAAACCAACAACGCTAACCACCTGCAATTTGTAATTTCAAATTTCGTGCAGTTACACTACTATATATTCCATAGACGTAGGTTCATTCTAAGTAATCAATACATAAACAAATTATATGGTGTATATATAAAAATAAAGATTCTGAATTTCTAAGATATTCTTGCATTCAAATGTGAATCGACCTCGTCTAACAAATATCAGACACGTTGGTAAACCCTAACCCTGAAAATTTACAAGGTACCAACCACAATCACGGGTTTGTACCATATCGGCTGAAATGCCGATGAAATTATGCTATTGATTTTTACAATGTACCAACCATAATCACGGGTTTGTACCATATCGGTGGAAGTGCCAATGTAACTATGCTATTGAATTTTTTCTATATCACCAGCTCACTAGTTATATATAACCAATGGCTGAACAGAAAAGACTTAATAACAAACAAGTAACATAATGCAGCGAAAATAACCAAAATTTACCGCTGATTGCTAAGAAATAATCGAAGTTACGAACCTCAAAGAAGCTGAAATCCGCGGGAGGACTCTTGGAAGATCGAATCGTGGAAAGGGCGGCGTCAATGTCGTCGGCCTTGATCAAGGCCACGACCTTGCATCGAAGTGCGTCCTCATCGCCACGGTTAATCGAGAGAACTGCGATACGTTACCAAAAAAATTCACAATTACGCAACTTAATGTGGAATTACAATCCAAATTTCAGGAAAAAACGAGATTAGCTATTGAATTAACGATGAGGAGGTTATAACCTTGATCTGCAACCTTGACGGCATTTTCGAATTCGGATTCCTCGATGTGCTTATTGAGAGAGCTGAAGAGATCTTCAAGTGAAGGCGGCGGCTGCTGCGGCGACGCGGCGGCGCGCTGCTTGTCTTTGCCTTTCGGAGGCATTGGATTTTCTCGCTTGCCAAACAGACGACAGAGAAAAGTGTCAGAATGCAGAGATGTATCGGATTCGGCCGAGTGGTACCATCGAATGGACTACTTGACTACACCAACGGGTCGGGTAAGGGCCATTCAATCCAGTTTTTTGGGCTTGAAGGTCCAATATTTAGTCTGACTGTCTGCGAAAATGACGGGTCCGTGTAAGGGAGTTCCTTGTAAGTTGTAACCTTCAACCTTGTAAATGGAAAATGGTAGTGCTATCAATACACATTTTTTTACTTTTCACATATTCTGCTTAATTTTTGGACTTTTGATTGAACTAATTAAAGAATATCAACAAAGATGTGCGAGAGATAAAAAATAAAAAAAGTATGTGAGTAGCCATATCCAATGGAAAAATAGCATCCTTTCCTTGCAAAATTATAATTCATTATTATTATCATCCGAAATAATCATATACAATTAATTGTTATAACTATGAACTAGGGCATGATGATCTTTTTAATCGCTAATAACAGTTTCTTCTTTACGTAATTAAACGAATTAAAATAAAAAAAATAACGAGCTAATTTTTTTTTTTTAAACATAAAAAATATTTACATCTAGATGTGGCATAGGCGTCGATCTGCCTGTTTAGATTATAGAATCTAATATTTTGATAATTAAAATTTAAAATTTAAATGAAAAACATGTAGATAGATAAAAGACTGAATATTAACGCCTGAATAAGAGAATAGCTCGTTATAGATGTTATTTTTATTGTGTATTATATAATATGACACATTTTGCATGTGTACAACATGGTCCGTGTGTCCTCTTTATTTTATATTTTTTGATAACTCAATCTAATTCTGCCAAGTCCTAGCTTCTAACTACAACAAATTGAAGGCAGGGTAATTGCTTCTTAAAGTTAGGAGTTCTTGTTCAACATATTAATATGTATGTGTTGTCGACAGGGATTTGGATTCCATCCGGATTCAAATTGTGAGGATCATAGGATTTTTACATCCTAATCATTCATTGTATATTATACGGTTAAAAATCATTTGAATTTTTTATTTAAATTTAAACATAAATAATGCCTAACGAAAACTAACCGTACATGTACGATAAACAGTTAAGATATGAGGATCTCTAAAATTCTCATGAAATGATCCATAAAGGATCCTCATCCGGTCGACAGGTTAACATAGGGTCCCACTCCTTTACCACCATTCACTAAACTTTCAATTCATAACCATCCACAATTTGCAATAATATATTTAATTAAGTACTTACACCTATCTACCTACTCTCATGCTTATGGAGTACACCTAATCAAAATCTACTCACCCATCCTCAACCATAACTCAAAAATATAATAAAAACATATTTTTCAATTCATAATGTTACAGAAAAAAAAAAATCCATATTCTTCGGTGGCTATAGTCTAGTGATAATAAAAAAACGTATTCAAAAACTAAATTATGAGTGCTAAAATCACTAATTATAATTATTTTACATTCGAAACTAGTATTTTTGAGTGCGGATAGCAAATTAAACAAAGTTATAGCTCCATTACTGTTAGTCAAGAGCATGCACTTCTGCATTCGAGGTTCGAAGTTGTTTTCCGCCTCCGTGATAGAAATAATAAATTGTTTATTTTTCAAATTGCAAAAATAAAATTGGATCCAAACCGGGTCATTCAATGGCCCAAACCCACTCCCCAATTTAATAACCCCAAAATTAAGGAAAAGCAAGGGCCGAGATTGCGCCATCTGATAAGGATAGGCCTCCAACAATTTCAAAATATTTATATCGCCCGGCTCGTTAAAATTGGGTCAACAAATTGCCTCTCTTTTCCGCCTATGAGTCTATGACATATAGTTTCCCTCCCTCGCAATTGCCGTTTGGTGAGAGAGAAAAAAAGCACTAAGCAAATGACGGAAATTCCGGGAAACGGCGAGAAAATGCCCAGACAGAAGCGGGAACGCAGCAGCCTCCTGGCCTTCGGCGGCGCCGCTGCTCTGCTCGCCCTCGCCGCTAACCTCGGAATCACCGCCTTCAACGCTCACATGAAGAACAGAAGGAAGAAAGGTAAGGCTTCTTCTTCGTTACTCATTGATTTTCCTTTCACTTTCCTGACAGCCGAACAGTCTTATTCGCACGCTTTAGCTATTCTGCCTGTGATTTTCGTTTTCCATACAACCAAACAGTCTTTTCGTTTACTCTCTCCCTCTCTCTCACTTTGTGCTTTTGTGAGTTCTTGCAGATCTTCAGGGCTCTAAGGTTCGGGTTAATATATCGGCGTCCGAAATTTTGAAATTGGCGGACCGAATCATTTCCAAGTCGAAAGAGGTCCACGATGCGGTTGCTTCGGTTCCACTCGATAAGGTTGTAAGCAATTCACGCAGTTCAGTATGAAATTCTAGCTCAGTAGCTTTCGCATTTGAATTTAATTTATGTCGCTAGTATGGTTTGGAAAGCTCGTTTAAGTCATGCATTTCTGAAATTCGATTTAGAAATTAGTTTAATTTGCATGAATTTATATTTTTCATGGAGAAGCCATCATTTCAGTGAGTAATTAAGTTGATTTTTCTTTTAATTTATGAATTTGAGCTGATTTTATTACCGGTTTGCGTCAGTTCCACTAGATACGGTTAATTGGTTGTAAGCAATTCACAAAATTTAGTATGAAATCCAGCTCAGTAGCTCTTGCATTTGAATTTATACAACTAATCTGGCTTGGAAAGCTCTACGTTTCTCAAATTCGATTCAGAGAATACTATCGCTTGTAACAATATTGATTTTAGCGAACAAACAGAATTTAAGTGACTATTTTAATTTTTAAACTGCTTTGTTTTTTGTTTGATGAGTATGAGTCAATCTTAATACCGGCTGTTTTGTACAGGTTACATTTATGAATGTTATTTCACCTCTAGCAGAACTAGAGGCGCAACAATTTCCACTAGTCCAGTCTTGTGTGTTTCCTAAGATGGTTTCCACTTCTGATGATGTTCACAAAGCGAGTGCCGAAGCAGAGCGGAGAATAGATGCTCATGTTCTGACTTGCAGGTATGATTCATTAATGGATGATGGTCCCTTATTCTGAAAGTATATTGAACTTTTATAGTGTTTTGTGTGGTTATATATTTGATATATCTCATGTGCAACAACATTGAATTGAACTAGAAAGTTATGTAGAAGATTTTAAAGACTAGCGGAAATAAATAATACATCTTTCTGTATATTGCGAACTGAACAGCAAGCGTGAAGATGTATACCGTGTCGTCAAAGCTTTTGCTGCAAGAGGGGAGTGGGTGAATGCTGAAGCAAAGCACTATACTCAGGCCTTGGTAAGGAGTAAGAACGTTTTGTAGAGTTTATTTTATTTTATATTATGGTTATTTTTTCTTCTCTGTCTATTATGCTTACTTTAAAATAATATGTTGTTCTGATAATTTTGCTTGAGGCTCTCTTTTTCTTTTGCTGGATGTTGATTCCTTTCCAATCAGTGACAGATGAGAGACTTTGAACGCAATGGGTTGAATCTTACTTTAACTAAGACAGAGGAAATGCAACGCGTGAGAGTCCAAATCGATGAGCTAAGTTTGCGGTATGTTCAAAATTTAAATGATGACAGTACTTTCCTTCACTTCACTGAGGCTGAGTTGGCTGGGTTACCACCAGAGTTTCTTAAGGTGTAGTAATTTTTTTTCCCTCAATTTTTTATTTTTGTGCAAACTTACCTTCATGGAGGCCACTGTGTGCAAGTTTACTTACCCTGACAGAATCAACGGTTAAAGCTCTTTCCATAGTCTTGACTGACTCGTCATTTATTGCCAACTTGTGAAAAATATCTTTTGCGTAGCTATTTTTATAATTTATTCACATAAATACAGAACAATCATTTTAAGTAAAATGTAAATAAGCTTGTTACTATGTACATTGTCTCTTAATAAATCTCTAAACATGTTTCATTTATAAAATAAAAAATTTCCATGTGCAGAGTTTAGGCAAAGTTACAGATGGTAAATTCAAGGTGACTCTGAAAAGTCATCACGTGGCAGCAGTACTTGAACTTTGTCAGGTATGATCTGCTGAGTTCATATTTAAGGAAAATGTGTATTTCTGGACTTTGCGCCAAGTTCCAACACCAGAAAAAATTTGTCAACATTGACATTTAGTTTCTTGTGTTGTTTAATGATTTCAGAATCTTTATTAATGTCATTGACAAATTCATTTTGAGCATTTGTAAAGGTTGGAACAACAAGGAGGAAAGTTGCAGTGGCATATGGAAAGAGGGGTGGAGAAGTCAATCTTTCTATCTTAGAAGATTTGGTAAAAGATTTTTTTTCTTCTCCTGATTATTTTACTTCCAACTAGATAATCAATCTTTAAATCAATTTCGGTCTTGTAGATCTACAAAAATTGAATTAAACAGCTAGCCTTTAGTTTAACTCCAATTTTTAAATGCTTTTTAGAAGTTCAATTTTCCTGGTCAGACATTTTTCTATAGGTTTTGCTTAGGTGACTAAAATCTGTCATTATTCTTTTTGTTCCTTATCCTTAAAGAAATTTATTTTATTGACATTAATTTTCTATGTAGCATTGATTTTCTGTCTCCTTACATATCTCACTATGATTATGTTGTGAATTATGATGAAGACAATTGTGTCTGATATTTTGCTTGTTTAGGTCCAACTGCGCCATAAATTTGCTCGGTTACTTGGCTATGCAAGTTATGCAGACTATGCAGTTGGTCTTAGAATGGCAAAAGCACCCTCAAAGGTTTGTTTGACATTACATTTTTCTTAAGATATTCATGGTTCAACTGTTTTTCTGTTCTATGTCTATTTGGTTGGATTATTTTTGAGGTAGTGTGATAACAGTGGAAAATTTGATGGCCTGATGGATAAGAGATTAACTGACTAACCTTCAACATTTATATCCATTTGTTCTTTTATAGGGACCATCTTTCACTCCATTTGCTTGCAATTATTTCTCGTAGCTCATATTTGTGGGTGTGACTATTCAGGTTTTTGAGTTCTTAGAGGACATATCCAATAGTTTGACCGACCCGGCTACCACGGAGCTTTCCATGTTGAAAGATTTGAAGGTTAGAATATCTTTTGCATTTCCCAGTGGTTTGGTTTATATCATGGCTGATTGTGTTGTGTTTTATGTTGTATCAGAGAAAAGAGGAAGGAGACCATCCGTTTGGAATTGAGGATCTGCTATATTATGTCAAGAAGGCTGAAGCACAGCAGTTTAACATGGACATTGGAGCTCTGAAACAATACTTTCCAGTAAATTTGGTTCTATCTGGGGTCTTCAAGATAGTGCAAGACCTTTTTGGTAATTCTTCATGATACTTTAATATATCCCATAAACTTATTCTTTTCATGAAAGATAATAGTGATAGTTGAAATTCAATTTTTCTTGTGTAGGTTTAAGATTTGAAGAACTTAAAGATTCTGAGGTTTGGCATTCTGATGTTTCCGTTTACTCAGTCTATGACTTAAGTTCTGGTGAACTTTTGGGTCATTTCTACCTCGATATGTACACAAGGTTGAAGGAGTGCTTCCTTCAAAATTTTAGCTCTTTCTCTATTTATTTATTTGAGTTGCTAACAAATGGTTTATGTTGTCTGTGAACAGGGAAAGAAAATATAATCATACCTGTGTGGTGGCTCTTCAAAATGGTGCATCATCAACGAATGGATCACGTCAGGTTGTGTTTCCAGTTTGTAATCATAAATATTATCCGCATAATATAAGCCTTGTTGTCAAAAGGAAATTGATATTCAATAGCTGTAGTAAAAGAAATATTGCTTTTGGTGAGTGATCTCCTCTCCTTGAGATAGATTTGAAACCTTCTTTTGATCATGGCTTTTTTCTTACAAGAACATTTTTGTGTGTAAAGCTCCAATTTTCTTCTCATTTGTACGTGATGCACTGCTTCTCATTGTGATTGAGTGAAAATGACTATAAATATTAGTAATTCAGATATTTAATTGTCATATTAATGTAGCGAATCATGTTAACTGAAATTTTTAAAAGCCATTGATCTGTGCTATTAACTTACATCTTTTTTTTTGTTGGTAACTAGATTCCAGTGGCGTTACTCTTATCTCAATTCCAAAAGGATGCTAGTGGTCAACCTGCATTACTGAGATTCTCCGAAGTTGTGAATCTTTTCCATGAGTTTGGCCATGTGGTATGTTGTCTTCTATCATTCACATAATTTCTCAGTAATAATCAGAACTTGCAATCTCCTTTGCTACATGTTATTTGTTTTTAGAAACTCTTCTCTGGTAAGCATAAAGCATTGCAATTCAAAATGCTGCACCCTCGTTACCCACCTTCATCCTTTGCTGGTCCCATCTTTACTAACTCATAAATGGTTAATAAGTCTTTGACAGCCTTCAAAGGACTTTAAATAGGTCAGGAAATGCACATGTAGGGTGATGACATAGGAAAGATGGCTACTTGTGAATGGTATGAAGTGCATTACTGACAGAGAAGTTCCTCAATATCTAGTTTCTGCCTTGTTAAGATGCAGAGATTAAGGCCTTTGGCAGTGCGTTCGACAATGTTGCTCTACGAGTAGGAACTTTGCTGAAATAGGGACTTTGAGTGCAAAGGCTTTGCTCTTACGAGAAATGCCTGGTGGTAAAGTCCACCTACTTCCAAGGATCCACTCTAACTTAAGCCTGGGTGGTGTCCCTTAACTGCCACTAGCTTGCAACCTGCATACTTGTGAAGATCTAATAGTCAAATAGAATATGAATAAGTTATCGGGTCTCCTAGTTGTTTTGAGAACAAAATTAGCTTTATTGAATGATGTCTCAATGATGGCATACTGGAACTTACTTTAAGTTCTTTAAGTTTGAAATGACGAATCTCGAAAAGATGTTTAATTGATTGAAAAGAACCCCTGCTATAGTTAATTGATTGTAGAAAATAGAAATCGATTCAGCCAGGAACATCATTCTTCTGAGTTTGACTCCATTATCTGTAGTCCATAAATAACAGGTTCTTCTGTGAATTATAAACCTTCAGGTCCAACATATATGCAATCGTGCATCGTTTGCCAGATTTTCTGGGCTGGGTTGTGATCCAGATTTTGTGGAGGTTCCTGCTCTGGTGCTGGAGAACTGGTAATTAATGGATCATATTGTACCCTTTTCTAGGAATATGCATGGCCCAAATTAATGCTTCTTAATTGTGTAATTTTCAGGTGTTACGAAAGCTTCACTTTGAAGTTGATATCTGGTTTCCATCAGGTAACACATGTTTTATTAATATTTTTGTTTTAAATTAAAGTGGTAAATGCTTTGGAAATCAATGTGCTCTCTCCCCTTCCCAAAGGGAACCTCTCATGTTTTTTCAGCTATATTGAATGAGTTAAATTGCCTGATGTATCATATACCTTGAATTTACATGTAGGATATAACAAAGCCTATCAACGACGAAATGTGCAAATCCATTAAAAGATGGAGATATTCCTTTTCTGCGCTTAAAATGAAGCAAGAAATTCTCTATTGTAAGTACTCTAACTATAGAAGCTGCACCTCATTAATTATTCAAAGAATCATTTTTTAGGTTGTGTTTGTTTCTTAGATAAAAAATATTGTTAGACAGCTTTTGTCCTTGGAAAGCATTTGCTGGTAGAACCTTTTGTATTTTTATTGGTTTGGTGTTGATTTGGATCTCTCGAAAAAGTTTGTACAAAGAAATCCTGAAATGTCGAATTATCGTTTGTTTTGGTGAAGCAGATATTTCAATTTTTAATGTAGACTTTGATTTGGATCTCTCGAAAAAGTTTGTACAAAGAGATCCTGAAATGTTGAATTATCGTTTGTTTTTGGGGAAGCAGATATTTCAATTTTTAATGTAAACTTAAAAGTCGTTATATTTTCAGGTCTTTTTGATCAAATTATACATTCTACTGAAAACGTTGACATGGTTGAGTTGTTCAAGCATCTTCATCCAAGGGTATGTAGTTGTTTCCAGTAATTTCTTTGTGAAGTTGCATTTCGGGGTATTATTGACTCTGTTTCATCAGATCATGTTAGGGTTGCCAATGTTAGAAGATGTCAATCCCGCTTCACGTTTTCCATCCAGCGCCATTGGTCACGAAGCTGCTTGTTACAGCCGTATTTGGAGTGAGGTTTGTCACCCATCCATTATTGAAAATAGTAAAGCAACATATCCTTGTTACTTCGTTTCCCAAGTTTGCGATAACAATTGCCAATTGTGGTTGTATTGCCCGATTCAATGGTTACTTTTGAAGAATTTCATCCTTATCATCCGTGATTCTCCAACAACCAGCGCTGATGCCTCAAATGTTTCTTGTAGGTTTTTGCGGCTGATATATTTGCTTCAAAGTTTCATGAGAGTTATCTGAACCAGTATGTTGGCATGCAGTTCAGAAACAAGGTAAAGAAGTTGCTCGATAGAGAGAGAAGTGTTGCCAATTTTGATTTAATTTCTCCATCTCCTCATACTCGTTAATCTCCCTCAAAATCTCTTAATTAAGATCGGAGTAGTCTAATCCCGTTTGGTTTATTTCGTTATCATTGTCCTTGTAGGTACTGGCCCCAGGAGGGTCAAAGGAACCCATTGAACTGTTAACTGGCTTTCTTGGGAGAGAACCATCAATTCAAGCTTTTATCGACAGCAAATCACAATACCGATTGTGAATGCAGACGGAACTTGCCTACCCTATTCTCCGATAAGGCAAGATCATCTTGCGGTTTTGGTTTCCGGTAATATTATTCAGTATCACCTCTTGTGTTTATCGTCAATCTTCGCAGCGTTTGCAGCGGCAACGAGTTTTTCTGTTGAGGTTAGGGCTAGACTTGCGGTTGTAGGTTGCTTAAGTTTAGAGCATTGCAATTTTGGTCCCTCCAGAAAAGCCAGCAACTGTCGTTCTTGTAATTATTCGTCTCTCTTTAATAAATAAGACTTGTTACTTAAGCCACGACCCCTTCCTGTTCATAACTAAAAACTTATTTGCATGCTATTGCATTCAAATTAATCAATAATTTAGTATTTAGTATTTTAAAATGTGTTGATACACAAAATCAGTGAAGACTTTGGAACAACGTAAAGTGTCAAGTTTGTGACCTTCGTTCGGTTGCTCCGGTCACTTAGTGATGATGATGTGTAAAGAGGTAGAGATAGAGAAGCAAACACATAATGTACGTGGTTCGTCCTAAGTCTGACTACGTTCACGGAGCAGAAGAGTTCTCATTAATAGTGAAAGGTTTACACAAATACATAGGTTTAGACATTATTATCATTAGTGGGTTTTAATGACTAGTTTAAGTACAATAATGACATTAGAGATTCATTGTAGGAGAATGATCTCCTTTTATAGTTAAGCAGAGTCTTTAGCTTTTATCGGCGGTCGATGTGAGACTCAATGAGCTTTATTATGATGTTGACATGTGTCGCTCTATGATTGGCCCCTTGGTTGGAGCGAAACTCTTGTGCTTCAGTAGCGGTGCTTCAACATGAACCCCTTAGTGGATCCTTGAAGGCATGACGTTGACTGGTGCTTGGTAGTTTCGAGATTGGTCAAGTATGGTACAAACAAAATGAAAAAATTATGGGCATTATTAGAATTTAATCACAACTTGCCATGTCTGACTATCCAGAAGAACACCTCGTGCTTGACGGTTGACTTGGTGTAGCACTATGAGTTGAAGATTGAATATTTCCTCCTACTCCCGGTCCAGGTGTCAGAACACGGACAAAATGCTGTATGTCATTATACAAGTAAAGAAAAACTTGAAAAAAAAAAATAATTTGTATAACAACATATGACTACCCTACATTTCGGCACATTTTTCGGCACATTGAAAAATTACTTTCCTTTACTTGTACATATGTCATACCGTTTCGGATTCTTGACACGTTTGAAAAAACTCTTTCCGCCACTCTTTTTCTCTCTCTTGAGATAGGTGAAGTATAACTATGTGACAATTATTTCTTGTTACTTTTTTCTTTTTCATTATAAAGAATTCTATGGTGTTGGGGAGACTAGTTCGTCATGAAGTTGGACTTTGGACGGCTAGAGTGGCTCGTTCTGACCCGCACAGCGAAATTAGGAAGCAACATCTCATTCTTGGATTAGGTTTCTAAGGTTAAAACATATACAGTCATTTAGTGCTACGATTTTATGCTCTTTTTTTTTAACTTGTAAATGTTCGATTCTCATTAAAGATGAATTTGAATCACATTTTTATTAGCTTATTATGAGGTAAAGTCTATCATCTCTCCTTAGTTTATACACTATCAATTGTAAAAGAATCAAATCAACTACCACTTTTTATTATTATTTTTTATTTTTTTATAAGTACGATGATATATATAAAGGGAGAAGTAAAAAATGGTGAAACATTCATAATTCCAAAATTGTCATCTCCCATTAAATATTCAAATAAAATAGAAATTCAAAAAAAAAAACCCACTCCTGAGTCCTGACTCCTGTAGCTAACTTTATTTTTTAAAAATATATTACTTTATTTTTCTGTTTTTTGTTTTTTCAAATGAAAAATCAAAAGAGTTAATTGCCACATGAGTACTCGTGTGGCAAGAGGGCTAGTTTTAAATTAAGAGAAATCTAATTTGATATCGAATTCGATAGACATGAAATTTAAATATAAAATCTTTTATTTATAAGTGAAGAAAAATACTATCAGATCAATAAATGATTTGATTTCTGGTATCACTTATTAGATTGTACTTTTAAAAAAAACGACCCAAAACAATATCCTAATTTCAGAAGAAAAAAAAAGAAAGAAAGAAAAAGACCCGGTACGGTATGGAATGGGTGCGTACTAAATATGCGGGCCCGTGTATTTTGGTTTTGACTTGACTTTCCAAAGAAGCCCAGAAAGGAGTCGAAGAAAAGCCAGAGAGAGAGAGAGAGAGGCAAAGGTGAATATAAACTGAATTAATCAAATCAGCAGTGGAAAAGTAATGATAAAACCTCAACAATTATTTATTTGATTTCTTCGGTCAACAAACTACAACGAGAATGAAGGTGGATAATAACGAAGGCCGAGTCCCTCCCTTGGTATACTCGTAAGTATTGTCACCCAACACTGAAATTCTTCGTTCTTCTCATCTGGGTAATTGTTTATTCTTCCTGTTTGCATGTGCTTTTGCTTCTTTTTTTTTTTCCTTTAAATTTGTAGCTATTCAATTTGTTTTTCGAGCATTGGGAAATAATGTGGTGATTGCGCACTCTGATTTTTGTGTTTTTCCTCTTTTGATTTGGATGAACAGGGCAGGGAGTTGGGATTCGTGAATTGAGTCTGGAAAATTTCTGCTGATATTTTTTTTTAGTTTAGAGTGGATTTTGGCATCTGGGTTTTGGATTTTTAGCTGAAAGTTTGAATTTTTGTGGCGTGTTTTTGTTTTTCCTAACAAGGGCAGAAGGCTAAAGGGGAGTTTGTTTGTTGGGTGATTGAGATTGGGAAAATAAGGGCTTGGTGTGATCTTTTGTGTTAGATAAGCGGGTCGGGTTTTAGTTTTCGGATGAAAAGGGGGGTTCTTGGCCCCCTTTAGTGCATTGTTTTCAGAAATACAGGCATAGAATTAGCTTCTGGGTAGCCTAAGATTATAATTGTTCACGAAAGCTGTGTGATTCAGTCGGCCGGGAGTGGTTTTGCAAAACGCTTTTGGAACCTTAGATACCGGTGTGCTTTGAGAGGGTGGAGTTTTGTTTGTTTGTATGAACTATGTTGAGACAGATACTTAATAAGCTTCCCCGGAAGTCTTCTTCTAAGAAAGCTGAGAATCGTGATACATTGTATTCGAATGCTCCCACCAATTCAAGAAGCAGTGATTTGGGGACCAGTAAGTCTGGGAATTTGACTACATCTTTCCCACCCGGAAATTCTGTTCCAGACGCGGTGAAAAGTTACAGCAACAAGAATGTGAGGGGTGCAAATTTGAAGCCGAATGGTTTCGTGCTCTCTTCTTCTTATGAAGCATTGCCTGGATTTAGAGATGTTCCAAATGCGGAGAAGCAAAGCTTATTTATTAAAAAGGTGAGTTTGTGCTGCGTTGTATTTGACTTTACCGACCCAACAAAGCACCTGAAAGAAAAGGAGATCAAGCGGCAGACACTATTAGAGCTAGTGGATTATGTGACTAAAGCAAACGGTAAATTTTCAGAAGCTCTTATGCAAGAGCTTGTAAAAATGGTGTCTGCAAATTTGTTTAGGGTGTTTACCCCACAGCCTCGTGAGAATAAAGTTGCAGATGGCTTTGATTTGGAAGAGGAAGAACCTTCAATGGATCCTGCATGGCCTCATTTGCAAGTAGTGTACGAGTTATTGTTAAGGTTTGTCGCATCACCTGAGACAGATGCAAAATTAGCTAAACGATATATTGATCACTCGTTCATTCTCAAGTTGCTGGATCTTTTTGACTCTGAAGATCCTAGAGAAAGAGAGTATTTGAAAACAATACTGCACCGAGTTTATGGAAAATTTATGGTGCATCGCCCATTCATTAGGAAGGCCATCAACAACATCTTTTATCGTTTCATCTTTGAGACTGAGAAGCATAATGGGATTTCTGAACTCCTAGAAATTTTGGGCAGTATTATAAATGGATTTGCTCTACCACTGAAAGAAGAGCATAAATTGTTCCTCGTTCGGGCTCTAATTCCCCTGCATAAGCCAAAATGTTTAGCTATGTACCATCAGCAGTTATCTTACTGCATTACGCAGTTTGTAGAGAAAGATTGCAAGCTTGCTGATACTGTCATTAGGGGTTTACTGAAGTACTGGCCGATCACTAATAGTTCAAAGGAAGTATTGTTCCTAAGTGAGTTGGAAGAAGTGTTGGAAGCAACTCAGCCATCTGAATTCCAGCGGTGCATGGTTCCCCTCTTTCGCCAGATTGCTAATTGTTTGAACAGTTCTCACTTTCAGGTAGCGGGTTCTTTCTCTGCTTTTAGTTTTTCCTATAAGCTGTTTAGTGCACCTTTTCTCTTTATAACTTCTTTAGTCTGCCACATGCATGATACTCAAGTTGTGCACTTATTTTGTTCCAAGCAGGAAGACTTCTCTGCATTGTTATCTTTCTTGTCCATGTTAATTGTGATACATTTAATTTTAAGTGTTTTGCTTGTGTAAATTTTCTTCTCTTTCCATCTCTGGCTGGTAAATTTAGACACCTCATTAATCCAAATTGTTCTGCAGCTATATCTTAGGTTCCCATATTGTAGGTGATCAATTTGTACTTGCCTTTCCGTGTATGTTGTTTTTTAATTGAGGGATTTTTTTACTATGTTTTTCTTTGTTAATCGTCAATGTACTAATTAAGCCATCTAAACCTTGGATCCTTTCCACTACTGTCTCTTCTCAAAAAAAAAAAAAAAAAAAAACCCTGGATCCTTTTTGTCATCCAAAGAAAACCCTTAATTTTTTTCTAGTTGGATTTCACTTTGTTAGCCCTTTGCTTTATTGTCATTTTAATATTAGGACTTTTGTCAAGAAGATTCATGTTTGTTGAGTTCTCTTCGGTAATTTCATGTTTGGAGGAGAATGCATGAATACTTTCTCAGGTCTAACAAGTGGCGTTTGAAGGTGAGGACGCAATTTTGGTGGTCCACCTCAGAGGAGTAGATAAAGATTGAAATAAGCTAACATAAAATAATGAAGTAAAATTCCATGCTCAGCGAACTTCATGACCGATAGTCCATGGGTTTGCATGTATTGGAGATTCTAATTAGGCCTGTACAAAATTAGGAAGAAATAGAATATCACAAGAGTTAAAGCTCAATCTTGGTAGTTTCTCATAGATCCCATGGGCCAAAGAAGTCGTCCTACAATGCTTGATTGATTTCTGCAAGTGTTGGCTGTTGAGAGGATCTAGATAATGTCCCAGGAAATTTTGGTGCTTGTTGTTTTTCCATCAACAAAATTGGGTGTTTGTTGGATGTTCCATTTTGGTTACATAGGATTTTTAGACTTTAAAGGGAGGAGTCTCAGATGTTTGAAGAGCATTTTGAATCTCTTTGGAGTTCTGATTTTCTGTTCCGCGAGTCAGTCAAGAACATTAAAACTAGTATTACAATGCTCTTACTTAAAACGTAGTGTCACTGTCAATTCCATATGGTATAAATCTTGAACTCAAACTCCCAACCATTTCTTTGCTTAGTCGGCTTGAGGATATGATTATGTATTAAACAAATTATGACTCATCAATTAAAGAACTACTACATGAATTGGGAAAATGTTTAACCAAGTATTCAGCACGAAGTAGAGCTGAAGTAAACTTAAGGTTATGCATGTGAGTTCTCTTCGCAGTGGACGAGTAAATGTGAACTGAATTCCCGATTGTATCTTCTCAGGAAGTTTTATACTAGCCAATCATATAGAACTTTGACATTAGTCTCTCAGTAATTAATCCTACTTCTGTTTTATGTCATGTTTTCGTTGTGAGAAAATAGCTTATTCTCGTTGCAGCTTTTGATTCTTGAATCTGATGCAAGCAATCCTTGTTTTGTCAGGTGGCAGAGAGAGCTTTATTTTTGTGGAACAACGATCACATTGAGAACTTAATCAGACAGAATCGTAAAGTTATACTGCCTATTATCTTACCTGCATTGGAGAAAAATGCTAGAAATCACTGGAATCAGGCTGTCCATAGCTTGACCCTAAATGTCCGAAAAATTTTCAACGAGCTTGATCCTGAGCTTTTCAAGGAGTGCTTACTCCAGGTTCAGGAAGACGAGTCAAAGGAGGGCGAGGTTGCCGCACGGCGTGAATCCACTTGGAAACGCTTGGAAGAAGTTGCTGCAAAGAAAGCTGCGAGCAACGAACCTGTGCTTGTTTTCGGCAAAGCACCTCCCAGCACTACCTCGCTTTAGCCGGAGCAAGAGACTTGCTGACAACACAATGACATCAAATTCTGTTAATCGAAAACGGGATTTGTAGCACTGTGACGTGGTTCGGGTGGTTCGGGTGCTTGTTTTCAAAGATCATTGTGTATGTTGTAGTTGTAGCTAGGAAATGGTTCTGGCAGATAGCCACGGTCCAAGAAAACATTCTGCCTTATTGATTGTTTTGTTTAAAAGTTAATTTTCTAGCTCCTCTTTTGGTTAAAATATTTTACATGATACAAAATATGATTATTCAATCAGCAAATCAGAGGCTTGAAGAGAAGGCATAAGCTTTGTAATACAATTAAATGTCGGCACATCTTTATAACTTGTTAGCTTTGTAATACAATTAAATGTCGGCACATCTTGAGTTCGACAGGCACCCGAATACAATACCAAAAACAAGGCATAAGCTTGAAAAATTTTATACTGGACAAGTACAGTGTATGGTGTATGTCAACTTTTTCATCCATTTGACATGACGGGCTCACTTATTCTCCCAGGAGGAGAGTTCTTCAAGGCGGCCCCATCACTTGACTGTGTGGCCGAAGTCTCATAGCCGAAATACAAAGTGTGCTGAGAGATGTTTTTACCTGTATCTAAGAATTTTTTGCCTCATCAAATATAAAATAATAACCACCGCTAATGTGTGAAATAAGAACTCTTACGTGAGCGAAAACAATGTTTTAAAAAAATCACCCCAAGGTGCGCCCTATGCGGCTTTGGAGGCTGGCTGGAAGGAAAATCGCCTCTGTTTTGTGGGGAGCCAGCGAAAAACTCATCTAGGTTTCGTCGGGGCACGTCTCAGGACGTTTGGGGGCGTCATTTTTGTTTAAAAGTTGTCAAAATCTGAAAAATAAAAATGTAGGTCAAGTTTCAAAACTTTTAGTTGCAGAACCTCATGCTTCAAGGCTTCCGCCTAAGGTCTTTGTCGTTTGAGTAAGTTGTAGAAATGATCTCTCAATTTTAATCAAATTTGAGCAATGATCCCTCAACTAAAAATCAATTACCATTGGTCTTTCAACTTATCAAAATGTGTAGCTATAGTCATTTTCATCAATTTTGTCAAAATTTTGTCAAAATAAGTTATGTTGGAATAACCATTCATATAATTAGGGTTTTTCAACTCATCAAAGTGTGTAATTATGATCATTTTCGTCGACTACGTCGAAATTTTTGGCAAAACGAGTTATGTTGGAAGGACCATTGCTACAATTAGGTTAAAATTAAGGGATCATTTCTCTAGTTGAATTAAAGTTGAGGGACTAATGATAATGAATTTTTAGTTGATGGACCATAGCTGCACGTTTTGATGAGTTGAGGGACCAATGGTAATTAATTTTTAGTTGATAAACTATTACTCCAATTAAATTAAAGTTAAGGGAGCATCGTTCTTGTCTTTTAAAACATTGAGTGACAATGATCATAAACTCCACTAAAGATACTGTTCTTTTTTGGAATCTCTAAAAACAATAAAAAAAAAGTAAGTCAAATAACAAGGAACGAGGATCCTCTGGATCCTTTTGTGGGGATCTCGGACATCCTTAAATTATATTTGTTCATCATATATTATACAGTCAGTTATCGTCAATTACTATTTATATTTAATTTTAAAAATGATTTATACCCATATAATGTACGATGAACCGATACAATTTAAGGATATAAAAAAAATAAAAACACAAGGAGAGATTGGTTCGATGAGTTGGCAGTGAGTTGGCTGACTTTTCTTTCATGTAGCTCTCACTCAGTCACTTGTGGTGGGATTAATGATCACTTTTCTCGCTCTCACGATGTGGTGACGCTTATTTCTATTGAATGTGTCAATCCATATCGCTCTCTCTCCCTCCCTCCAAGTCCAAGTTAGAGAGAGAGTTTTTGTTCGAGAGCTTTGGTTCCTTTACCATTTTCTCTTTTCCCAACTTTTACTTTCTTTCAACACTCTCTCTCAAACGGTGGATTTTATGGGGACTGAAATTGTTGAATGTTCTCCTGGTCACCTTTTCTACTTCGTCTCTCTCTCTGTGACCCAAAATTTAATAGAAGAAAAGCTTTTTGCTTTCTTGCACTGCTTAGACTCCTGCTGATTCTGTAAGTACAAAAATTTCATCTTTTTACACTTGAGTTTGGTACCCTTTTACTTTTTTGCTCGCACCCTTTTAGATTTTTTCTTTTAGGCATCACTTTCCCTTGGATTATTTCATTGTTAATGATATCTGTGGAATGCTATCTCTGTGTTTCAGATCGCACCCAGATCGTGTCAGCTGCAGAGCTAACTGGGTTTAGCTGCTGATTTGGTAAATATATCTGTATGTATGTAGTCTTCAAGCTGTCCTTACCTGGAAGTAGATTAAAGACAAGAGCTTTTCTTAATTTGGGAACTTGTTATTGGACTTTGGCTTAAATCAGTTTCTGCTTCTGGGTTACTGAATTTGACCTTAGAAGGTGTCAAATTTTTCTACTTTACCGTTAGAGATGTAGAGAAGTTGAAGAATCACTAGAATATAATGATACATGACAACAAGGGAACTTGCTTGCTTTGATTATTTGCTTCTGGGAGTGTAGTTTAATCTTCATATGGAAATGGGTGTCTCTATCTGGGTTTTCGATTTCTTATAGTGCCGATTGTTGCTCATTGAGTGTGTATCTGGTTTGATTCTTCTATCTGAGGTATCGAATTTTCGGTTCAGTTCTGCTTTGAGGGTTTGACACGATTTGTGGTTGGGGTCTTTTGTTTTTGAAGTCATGATCAAGAATTTAATTGGTAAGCTTCCTAGGAAGCCGTCTAAGTCAGCCGAGAATCGTGAATCTGGGGGTTCATCTGCCACTACATTGAATGCTTCCTCAATAGGTTCAAGAAGCGGTGATGTAGGGAATAGGCCAATTAATTCAAATAGCGTACCTCTTTCGGGCCTTGATTCTGATTCAAATTTAGGATATGGCCATGGAAGTAAGCTCCCTCAACTTGTCAACTCAAGTCTGAATTCTGTTACCACTTCTTATGAAGCGTTTCCAGCTTTTAGAGATGTACCAAACTCCGAGAAGCATCACTTGTTTGTGAAAAAGCTGAACTTATGTTGTGTGGTGTTTGACTTCACTGACCCAACGAAAAATCTGAGAGAAAAAGACATCAAGCGGCAGACGTTGCTAGAGCTTGTAGATTATGTTACTTCTGCAAATGGAAAGTTCAATGAAATCATAGTGCAAGAAGTTGTAAAGGTGGTGACTGTGAATTTGTTCAGGTCATTCTCTCCACAGCCCCGTGAGAATAAGGTTTTAGAAGGATTTGATGTGGAGGAGGAGGAGCCTTTGATGGACCCTGCATGGTCACACTTACAGATTGTGTACGAACTTTTTCTGAGGTTTGTTGCATCGCCCGAGACAGATGCAAAGGTCGCTAAGAAGTACATTGATCAGTCTTTTGTTCTCAAATTATTGGATCTCTTTGATTCTGAGGATCCTAGGGAAAGGGAGTACTTAAAAACAATTCTGCATCGTGTCTATGGAAAGTTTATGGTGCATCGCCCATTCATTAGGAAGGCGATCAACAATATATTTTTCCGATTTATTTTTGAAACAGAAAAGCACAATGGGATTGCTGAGCTTTTAGAGGTTTTGGGCAGTATAATCAATGGATTTGCTCTTCCGCTTAAAGAAGAACACAAACTTTTCCTAGTTCAGGCTCTGATCCCCCTTCACAAACCAAGATGCTTACAAATGTACCATCAGCAGTTGTCCTACTGCATTTCACAGTTTGTCGAGAAAGATTGCAAGCTTGCAGATACTGTTATAAGAGGGCTGTTAAAGTACTGGCCAATCACAAATAGTTCAAAGGAAGTCATGTTCCTAAGTGAGCTCGAGGAAACTTTAGAAGCAACTCAGCCAGCAGAATTTCAAACATGTATGGTACCACTCTTCCGCCAAATATCTCGTTGCTTGAGCAGTTCACAATTTCAGGTATTGAGCTGGGTCTTCATTTAATTTACTATTTCTTTGTGCTCATAAATATTTGGCCTGTTTGAAGAAACCCATCTCTCTCTTCCCTTTGCGCTCCCAAAAGTTTTGCATGTCACCTTTTATTGATTCTGATAAGTATTTTCTGCCATTTGGTTTGTTTTTACTCTTGTTTGTATCTTTGATCATTGTCATTGTATTTCCTTCCATATTCGACTTTAAGGGAAGTTCTTCTGAAATATTTACTTTCGACAATGTTATCGTTTTAGGGAGGTCAAGCTCACTTTCCATGTATATCCTGACCAAGAACCTTGAGTTGACTGATGTGTGCTTTTACAGGTGGCAGAGAGGGCCTTGTACTTGTGGAACAATGACCACATCGAGGACTTAATCAGACAAAACCGTAAAGTCATATTGCCCATTATCTTTCCTGCTTTGGAGAAGAATGGCCACAACCACTGGAACCAAGTGGCGCGGAGGTTGACGTTAAACATCCGTAAAATCTACTCTGACATTGATCCTGAGCTATTTGAGGAGTGTTTGCTCAAATTTCAAGAAGATGAAGCAAAAGAGGAGGAGATTAAAGCAAAACATGTAGCCACCTGGAAGCACTTAGAAGAGATTGCTGCTTCTAACGCTGTTAGCAGTGAAGCAGTTGTTGGCCGCTTGGACCCAACCCAGACATCTCCAAGCTAATGGTAGAGGGATATACTTATGCAGTTAGAAGTTCTCATATTTCTGTTTTGCTGCTTTTTCTGATCGTTGGGTGGGAGCATTGCGTGGCCGTGTGCTGTGAAAGGTTGAACACTATTTGATAGTTGTCCATAGCCTTTTCTGTTTTTCCCTCTATTTCAGCTCGTCACCCCTAACGTTTAGAGAAACGTTCCACAGCATTGAAGTTCGTGATTCTGGGATTTTCACAGATACCATTTGCACGAAACAACACAACAGGAGTTAGAAGCTGCATTATGTATTCAGCACGGTGAACATAGAGGTATAGTTGATAAGGGTTAACATGAAAGAAGCTACAAAATACAGGTAATTTTATTCATTTGGAGTAGATTTAATTGGTTTGAAGTACTTAACTACTTAGTCTCGTTTCTGTATGTGTATAATATCTATCCATGGATCTCAGAAAGAATCTGTTTGCGTGTGCTTTTTTTTTAATATATTGATATATCTGATTGGCTTTAGTTGTGATGAATGTTCTTAGGCCCTAACTCATCATTAAAATGCATTTACTGGACTTGTACTTTCGTCTACATGTTCCTGAGCAAATGATGATAATTTACAAATGTGTAAACTATGAACATCAACTAGTTGAACCATAGGACTGGCTGGAAGACATAAACCCAGTTACATAGGCTTAAGAGCTTGGTGCCACAGAAACAAATTCTAGGAGCTCGTGATCACGTTCAAATTTAGCCATGTCTTCTTCGTCCAAGGTCACCCATGCCTCTATTCCGTCACCCGAGCTACTACTCAACAGTATGACAACATTCTTGATTGGCACATTACTAATGCATGCCCAGGTGGGTTTTCCCCATCCAAAATCAGTGTTGTATAGGGAAAACCTAATCCAACTGCTGAACCTGAAAAACTCAACCTCTCCTTCCGAGACCAATTCACTCGTTTCTTTTAGAGGCTCACAAGCATGCGAAAACCCATCTTCACCTTGCAGTTTCCTCACACAATCATCATCGATCTTCCTTATTACTTTCCTCATGCAACTCTGGTTTGCTTTCATCTTTCATTATGGATGCAACAGCAACCCGCCAGATATTACCAAAAGAATGCTCTGGCAAAGGTGGAGCCCTTCGTTCCCTTAAATTCACCACATGGGATATCGCCATTGATGACCTGCCCCTACCCAATGTACCAATCTTTGCGTTCATGCTCGACTTGCATATAAGGGCTGTCAGAGCTTCCACACGAGAAGGAGCACGGCCGTCCGTGCACAATCCCTTGGATGCTTTGACTTTCAGCTTGGCCAAGCTGGATGCATCAAACACAAACCTCTTTGTCACGAACTTTTCTCTCTTGATCAAATCGGATGGCATGAAGATTTGTTTGTCCCTAGGTGGAAAGATGGTGGCTGAATTTAGGGAGGGAGTGATGTTTTCAAAAACACCGCGTGACCTTGTAGCCCAAGCATCAAGGAACGAAGACAATGTTGCACCATCTGCGATCTTGTGGGAAAGGCAGATTCCAATGCCCATGCCACCGCAGTCAAAGAAGTTCAATTGAACGGCCATGGCTGCAACTGCCTTGTCCATTCTAATATTGTAGGGATCAAGTGGAAGAAGTTGTTGCACTAAATCCATTTCTGGACTTTTTAGTATCTCAGAGAGTTATTTGTAGGAATCGGAGATGATGGTTTGCATTGATCTTCAGAGACTATCTCAATCTTCATCTGCATTTTCACTTTTTTTTTTTTTTTATTCTGTTAAAATTGCAGTTACGGAGAAAGAGAACTTTGAGATGAAGATTAAAAACTAATTACAGCAGGATAAACTGATTACAGTTGATCTGTTTTCAAAACACTCTATTTGTAAGCAGCTAATCTATTGCTGATAGCTACGCTTGCCAAACCTAACCATTTCAATTTTCAACCAACTCCTTGTTGAGCTTGGAGAGGATTTGGAAACTTGTTTAAGCTACTAGAAATCTGGAAGATTTAGCCGGTCATCCGACGGATATTTACATGTGGCGTTGATTGATCGATTGCTTGGGAAGCAAGAACGTTGTATCGCCATTGTGTGCTGCATTAAAATTTCTTGGTTAATGTCAATGCCAAGCATTAAAATTTCTTGTTTAATGTCAAAGTTACTGCTAGGTAGGTGAATAAGTTTTAGACCAGGAGAGTTGCGAGGGTGATAAAACTGTTGATCAACCTATGGATTGAGAGATTAGGGTTGAACAAGTTTTTTAACCCAGAAGAATATGGAATTGGGTTTTCTTGGGTTGAAGAGTTATTTGAAGTGACCATGGCAGTTGTAGGGCTTGGGCTGGCTAGGATGTGTTCCTTTCATGTACACTCGTATCGTGTTGGGCAAACAAGCCGCTGACGGGGGATGACCCGTTTGAAATGCTTTTAGGAGAAGAACTTCTACTTCTAAGCGCTTTTATTATAAACACTTTTTTATTTGAAATGCAAGTGCTTTTTGGACAAACACTTAAATTGTTTTGATAATACCAAAACACTAGTAAGGTTTTTTTTCCACTAGAGCCGCTTTAAGTATTTTATTTTATTTTTAAAGCGCTTTAAGATTGCAGGGGCTTGTAACTCAGTTGGGGTAGGAAGGTAGGAAGGTAGGAATGTGGATTTTTACACCAATCTTAATTATTGATGGCGGCGAATTCCTAGTCAAACAAATTCATGGTTTATAGGTATCTCATTATGGATTATAGCGAGGGAGCTACGTGTGACCTTTTTTAGTATTTTATTTTTAGAAAGTATAGGACATTTTTTAAATTTAAAGATTCATTTTACAACTTTGTTGTAGCACAAAAAAAAATCATACGTGGCACTTCAAATTTAGTTTTGTAGACTCTTGGATATGCTCTTAATAAACATAGTGAAAGCCAAGAATCAGAATAATTCCAATATAGAAATGTTTGGTTTGATGTGGTTTCGAGTTTGGTTTGGTCCCTTTTTGTGTATATTCTTTACATATGTTAACTGAAAAAAAAAATCATGGAAAGCTGGGCATGCTTTGCTTTGGCATGATGAAAAATGAAAGAGAATTTTAACAAAAAATTTCTGGTACTGTTCACTTTAACGAAAAACCACATTTTTATACTAAAAAGTCAATTATGTTACTATTCACTTTATCCTTTATTTTGTCCTTATCGTTAAAACTCAAAACTTTCAAGCTTTTTTCATTAGTTTTTCTAAAATTTTAAATGATTCAAATCTGAGAACTTGTTTCTGAGAGGAAGGATGCAAGAAGTTTGGATACAGGAGGACGGCCCTAACTAGCTGAGCCTAACCAACAAACTGCATTCGCATAATACAAATTTTTAAAAAAAAAAAAAAAAAAAAGGGGCGGGAGATTCGTTTAAGTAATTATTAATCCAATAATTGAGAGGGAAACAAGTTAAGAAACAAGTTAGACTAGTTAAATAAATAGGCCCGATTGGATTATTAGTCCCTGTGAGGTGATAAGATAGTTGGAAGATAGTCTATGTGGTAAAAAACTTAGAATTTAAGTTTTGTGATGAAATCTGTTAGGATTTATACCCAAAATGAAAATTCCGTTAACTTTCCGTTAATTATTAGCACGTGGGTCACACATATTAGGCTAACACAGAATTTTCCGTTAATTGTTAGCACGTGGGGATTACATGTGAAACTAACTTTATCTTTTTAGTCTCACTAGTGAGCCTCATGTGCTAAAAATTAATGGAGAGTTGACGAAATTTTCAATTTTGGGTCTAAATCCTAACCGTCTTCATCACAGAGGCTTAAATCCTAATCTTTTCATCACAGGGGCCATCTTCCAACTACCAGATTCCCACGGTAACTATTAATCCAATTAAGCCAAATAAATACCAAGGCAATTAGTATGGACGATCAGTTTTTGATATTTTGTTGCAGAAAAGATCAATGTCTATTATGTTATTATTATATCATCCTTACATGGTTGTTATGTCATTGTTGAGTTATCAATATATAATTAAATATGTCATCGTTACTAAAGCTGATCATTTCTGTAACCAAATCTCAAAAGCTGATCATTCCTTCTAACTCCGTTAAATATCGTGTACATTGATAAGTACTCTTAATCACTTGAACTACAAATACCTAGGCTAGTCCAAAATAGACAAGAAAGTACTTTAAAATAAACAAATATTTCCTAATCACCACCTTATTTTAGTTACCCGTTTTAGGTAGTCTTTAATTTTGTCCTAAACGATTAAGGTACCTTATGTTTTCCTAGTCAATTAGGGTACTTTTATACTCACTATTTAAAAACACTTGTGTGCGTGACTTGTTTTTGGGATCCATCTTTTTTAGTTGATCAAACTCAAACAACAATCGTTCTAAACGCAACGAAGATCTAACTAGCTAGCTAAGCTTCTAAGCTTCAGAGATATCATCATCTATGGCAATGGCACCCATCATCACCGGCTGTCTCTCCATTATTTTTGGTCTGGACTCCTGCTTCTCCTTCTTTTAACGGCTTTCCTCACCCACGAGACGTTATCCACATTCGACGAAAACCCCTTCCTAGAGTGCCCGTGGCCGTGGCCAGGCGAGATTCCTCCTTCCGGTTTGGATCAATATTATTAGCGTTCCATGCTTCCAGCTGCAATTTTAAACTACGTACGTTCTGTATTGCTGTACAAGATATTATTAATTAATGTTGTTAAATCAGCTTAATTAGTGTCTTTAATTTCTATGTGTATACCCATTTTCTTCGTTTATAAATTTAATGTATTACGCGTAGAATTATGAACTTGTGTCGCATATTATGTAAAAAAAAAAAAAATTAGTTCAAATCCACCTTGCTCAGACTCCCCGGTTAATTAAACATAATAATTAAGGATTTTGCATGCAGAAGAAAAGAAAATTAAGAGCTATAGCTTATCAGTGTTTATAACTAGTAACTACTATGTACACCTTTAATTAACATCTCCCAACTTAAGCTTCACCAAACAAAATATGATCAAATCTATCACCTTTCACTATACACCATCTGGTCTGACACATATACTTCATAGGAAAGTAATATTTTCGTGTATACGTACATGGAAGGTATAAATCTAGGTACAGTAGCTAGAAGTTTGATGTTGTTCAAGTTAGTAGAGTTCATGTTTGCTCACCACCAACTGCTATAAATTAAAGAACAACATGAACGACTATTAACATATCAAACATGCACACGACAAGGTGGCTAAATAATAACCGTAGCTTGTATATTATTAGGCACCCATAATGTTGAATTTTTTAGGTCGATGGGTCGAGTGCCCCACTCCAACAACACCGATATTGTCCCCAACGTGATAATTACCAATTTTCCAATCCATCAGGTGTGGGGTTTTATCACAAAAGACTTCGGTGTTAGTTAGAGTGGGGTAATCCTATTTAAATAAATTGCTTTTCTTCTTTCCCTCTAGCCGATGTGGGATTCAACACATAGTACTTTAAATCAGCTCATCTTGGGGAAGAGATCCTCTCCATATCTCTTCCACCAAAGCCACCAAGTCCACTCATCCGGGCCCTTGAAATTTGATCCAACGATTACAAACAGGGAGCCCCTTAAAAGTTATAATAATTTTAGCCGTTTGATCAAATTTCTAGGGTCCAGATTAGTGGCTTTGGTGGGAGAGATCCAGAGAGGATCTCTTCCCCTCATCTTGTACCACTATATTAGTGACTATCGATCTATTTTCTTGAAGTAACCACTTTAATGATTTTTTTTATTGGATGAATTTAATTTTAAGTTATATCAGTTTCATCCATGGTAAATAAATAATGTCACCCTTCCTACCATCGAGTTAAGACGTGTACTCGACCAGATGCCAACTCAGATTACAAGTCAGCAGAGCTGAACAGGGACGAAAGCAGCTGTTCAATTCATGCAATGGTTGGGAGGAAGAAAACATCAGAAATAGAAACGTCAAAGTTGGCAAAAAGCCAGTTTATATTTCCCTTTTTGTATTCCTTGCGAGTTTAGTTATCCTTGTTTAGGTAGGTAAGCCTCATACTTTTCTCCCAGTTACTATCGGAATTTACACTTTCCTAATCAGTTAGAGATATATATGTCACTATTTAAACACACTTAAGTTGTTTATGTCACTGTTCTATCCTCTATACGATCAATATCAGTACCAGCTATCAACAAACAACAGCACTTACTTCCCAGTACTGTAACGAAGTTCTAGCTAGCTAGAGATCGAGATAGCATCATCACATTCAACAATGGCAGCAATGTTCACAACATATTTTTCCATTCTTTTTGGTCCCAACTCCTGTTTCTCCTTCATGCGATTAGCTGCGCTCTTCGTCCACGAGTTATTATCCATCGTCGACGAAAACTCCACTGTTGGGCACCCGTGGACGGGTTTTTATCAATATTTTTAATGTGTGTGCGAGCTGGAGTACTCCTTGGGCTTCAAAGCAGCAGGCACGCGCTTTGTTTACGAAGGCAATTTGTATGGTTATGTAATTAACATAATAATAAGATCATGTTCAGTTTAACCATAATTTATCTGCATCGTAGAATACAAAAGACAATATGAAATGAACATTTATGTTCAGTTTAACCATAGTTTTCTCGAACAAATATAAAAACAGTGAACATGGGATATGCCAGTTAAAATTTGGTGACTTAATGACACTGGTATAATGCCACATGGTGTCAATAAAATAAAAATTTGTGAAAAAATTTGTGCACACGTCCTTATTAATTGGCACATGACGTCACATGGACACATAAAGCAAAATAATATATGTGCATGTACGTATGTATGCAAAATTACTAATCTTGGTTTCTAAAGCATGTGGAAATGATGTTGCAAGGTATTAAAGCTAATTAAATAAACTGAAAATATGACTTTAGTCCTTGCAACTCAATTTTCTCCACTTAAAATCCAACATAAGTTTTTTACTCGAATAACCCATTAACTAGATTCCAAATAAGCAAATTGATTAATTATGTTTGAGCAGCTCACACAACCTTAATCTACAAGAAGTTGATCTCTACCTCTGTCAAACCCTTGTGGTCCAAGCAATGGAAATATCGCAAGTTTAGCCAACATGGACATAGCAAGAATTGGCTTAATCCACATCAAGTGTTTCTAGCATTGGTTATTCTATACAGAAATCTTGGTGTAAAAGGTCATGATGTAATCTGAATCCTTAATACGTGGAAATTACAAAATATCTTGCCCCATTTTTTTATGTCTAATGTTTACTTCGAGTTTCTTTACAACTCAATAAGTTTTCAAATGTGTTGATCTCTTAATTAGCTAAAACTGTACAATATAATTAGGTAAATAGCATTATTGTGTAACCCTAAATCCTAATCCGGCCCTGATTTGCCCCGTTGACAGTCCTGCATATATAAGACATGAAACTCAAATTTGATATTTGGATTCATGAATAAGATTATCTTATACCATGGAAGTTATATAATGATTTGGGAAAACTTTTTGGAATTTCTGAAACGGAGGATTTATAGAGGAATAAAGATTAATCTGAAACCAATTAAAGATAGCTATATATATAGGTTGAGCAACTTTCCAGATACCAAATACATATCATATCATCACTTCTAAAATATGATCACTGTATGCGTGTGTGTCTATATATATATATCTTTCATGTCGTTACCATCATTCCCAACTATGCAGCTCGATATATGTTTGATTGTGATTATCAAACAAGAAAATCGCGGTTTCATTTGCTTTCCACACACAATTCCCGTTGCAGTAATCCATTAAAGCGTATCTAACAGCAAAGGCATCAAATCTTTTATGTCCTCGACTCCATCGTGTGTCGCAAAAGAAGAGAGTACTTCTCCAAATGTTTATGTGAAACTTCCAACTGAACTCCTGGTTCACTGGGATATTTCGATCCCCTAAATCATTGTCCTTGGATTTACAATGAACTTGCAATGTCTCGCTTTGGAAGCCGTTGACGATATGCACCCGAATCTTCTTGAATGCCTTATCGTCTAGGGCGGATTGGCTTGTCAGAAGACCGATAAGCAAGAAGAAGAAAATGGAAATGCAGGTTTGGCAAAGTTTCATCTTCATTAGGGTCGATGCTAGTTTGGATGAAATAATGTGCTTCTGATTCTCTCTAGCTTCGCTTATAAAGTGACTAAATTTAGCGCGGAACAGTAACATTGACACATGATACATGCCACATGCATGATTTGTGCAACTTGGTAAGAAAATTTTCTATGCAATCTCTCTCACAATACTGTTAGATTCACATTAATGGCGTTAGTGCAGAGACAATTAATTTCCTAGACGGCTTAAAAACTTGGTTTAGATTACAGAGGAGTTAGTGACCGTTTATACTTAAATAACAATTAGGTCAATAACAATAAAATGTGTTCATTTGACATCAGTGTTAGGTGGCTGTTTTATAGTTAAATAATGCAATTTACATTTCAAAATAAGGGATTTTAAAATAATGAGATTATGTTTAATTTTCATCTATATATAGTAACTAATAAGATTATTTTTTAATTTCAACTATATAGTAAATGTTGAGATTTAGTCCCACATTGATGGGAGAAGGGACTTTGGGCTGGTTTGGTATTGCTGTGCTTTGAAAAAAAGCTGCTGTGAGAATAAGCGGCTGTGCTGTGAGAATAAGCAGCTGTGAAATAAAGCAGCCGAGTGTTTGGTAAACTTTTTTGTAAAAGTGCTTTTGGAAAAAAAAAGAGTCTGATAGTGGGTCTTTTCATTAAAGGAGCACTGTAGCTTCGTGTGCTTTGAAAAAAAGCCAGTTTTCCAAAGCTGCAAATAGCAGCTTCAGCTTTTTCCTTTGATTTCAGCTTATTCTCACAGCAGCTTCCAAAATAAGCCATTTTTTTTCAGTTTACCAAACACCTAAAACCTTCACAGCTTTTTTTCATGGGTGCTTTTTTTTTAAGCACCTCACTCCCAAACTAGGGCTTTGCATGAGCTTATAAGAGGTTGGGCTACTCCCCATATTGCCAATTGGTTTTATGGTGGAACCTCAACTTTTTTCATGGTATCAAAGCAGGTTGTCCCAAGTGTGAAGCCAAGAGCCACACACGCTCCACGTCACCTCGTTGTGTTGTGGCCACACGCGCTCCACATTATCCCGTTGTGTTGTCCACGTGTTAGGCTTGAAAATTCGCCACATGTGAGGGGGTGTGTTGAGAATTAGTCCCACATTGATAGGATGAGAGACGTTGCATGGGCTTATAAAAAGTTGGGCTACCCCTGATGACACGCCCCGATCCCGTTGTCCGAGGGACATCGGGATGGCCACGTGCTAACCGACACCCGAGGGTGACGAAAGCCATTTAATGAATGCATATGCTAACAACATGTAAAACATGCGTATAAATTATAGCAAAATAATAAGATGTGACTATTCATTTATGTGTGAAAATAATGATAGTGCATGACATGTTCAGAGTATACATCTAATTCAGAATACAATGGAAGGTGTTATTACAATGATGACAAAGCAGAGATGATGGCACGATATCATTGGTAGGGGAAAACCTCGTAGCACGGATCTTAAGCCTCATCCCTATGTCCTGAAGGGGCGCAAAACAAACATGAATGGACCAAGTTGATATATATATATATATATATATATATATATATATATATAATATTGAAACAGTTATCAACATACTAAACCCCATAGTTTTATGAAAATTAATAGCATAATATGTGATAGGTGTTGATGCACAAAATCGGTGAGAACTTTGGTACAACAAAAAGTGTCAAGTTTGTGACCTTCGCTAGATTGCTCCGGTCACTAGTGTGGATAAGTATGTAAATGGATAGAGACAGGGAAGCAAACACAAGATGTACGTGGTTCACCCAGATTGGCTACGTCCACGGAGTAGAGGAGTTCTCATTAATTGTGAAGGGTTTACACAAATACATAGGTTCAAGATCTCCTTTAGTGAGTACTAGTGAATAATTTAGTACAAATGACAATACGAAATATTATGGGAGAATGATCTCCTTTTATAGAAGAGAGTTTCTAGCTTTGTTCTGACATTGACACGTGTCATGTTATGATTGGCTTCTGATGTTGACACGTGGCGCGCTATGATTGGCTTATGATGTCAACACGTGTCGCGCTGTGATTGGCCTCCTGGTTGGAGGGAAACTCTTCTGGGTCATTGACGGTATAACGTTGATCAGTGCTCAGTAGTTTCGGGATTGGTCAAGTATGGTACAAACAATAGGTTTTCCGAAAACCCTAGCATGCCATGAAACCTTTCATAAAACATATCTCGGATATAATGTGCTAACTAGTGGTATCATAATCGACCCGAAGGCACCTACATCACTGGACCAGAAGGCCAATATATAAATCTTCAATCGACCTAAGGCCCCTACATCACTAGACCCGAAAGCCTTTACATCACTCGACCCCAAGGCAAATATATAAATATCATCGCCCGTTAGCAGAACAATGACCACTAGATGCGCACAAAACCATTGGATATACTATTTCCAAACATATTTACATATATCTTAAAAGCATCTTCATAGCATATAGTCATCCATCATATCTACTATAAAGAAGTGTAAAAACATGTTCATAAGCTAGTGTTCTAAAAAGCGGGCTAGGCGGCCTCGGCGGCGGACTAGGCGGTTCTGTTAAAAAGAAAAAATATACATATCGTTGTTTCACAGCATCGCCTAAAAGAGGAGGCGTTCACATAATATTGAAGAGAGAGAGTGAGAGAGCATCAGGGAAGAGAAAGCGATGAAATAGAAAAACAGATCTGCAATTGCAGGGATAAACAAGAAATTGACCTGGACAGTTGGGATTTCTTCGACCGAGCATGCAATTTTCTTCGATGCGCTTAAGGTTTGGGAAATTTTACAAAGGAAAAAGAAGATGGGCAGAGCGGGGAAATTTTACAAAAAAGAAGATGGGCGGAGCAATTGAAGGCGAGGAAGAGGAAACGAAAGAGATAAAGGCTTTGCATTTTCCAAAGCCTCAATAACCCATCCCCTTTCTTTGACGGTTTGACCGGTGCCCATTCCACTATTAATTACCCACCTTTACCTTTAGTCTCCAATTAATTACCCACTACTTCTTGTTGTTTCCACTCGTAGCTTTCAGAAATGTCATAATCAACTAGTGCTCAATAAAATAAAATAAAAATAGTTACCCTTTCCACTAGTAAATATGTTGTATATGGGTAATGTTAGTTTTGTGAGAGAGACTAATTTTATCCATAAATTTCATACAAGTGTAATTTTTTGTAAGTATCAATATGCACTTATTTACAAGATATATAAGAAAATTACCTAAATCCGCCTAGGCCGCCTAGGCACTAGGCGCCAGCCCCCCGCCCGACTAGCGCCTAGCGTTTTTTTAGAACATTGTTATAAGCAGTATATAGTCATCCAATATATATACTACAAAGAACATAAATTCGACAAAATATGGTAATCCAAAATATTAGCAGTAAAGCATAATATCTTATAAAACATTTCATAAAATGTAATCATTAAAATCATGATTTTCATGTATGCAGTTCTACTATTAAAACATGCATTTTAGAAAGGGTTCACTCACAGATACTCCGTCGTCGAAGAGCCGTACAAAATAGGAATGACGGAATCGCTGCTAATAACTGCACCTGCAATTAACCATGAAACGGTCGGAGGTGGCCAGGTTTTCACTCAAGAGTCTCGGGGTTAGCCGAAGTGCTTTCTATGCTTCGTCGTGCCTCACAGCGAGGAGGGAAAGTGAGAGAGGGTCCGCGAGGGTGGTGGTGGTGCTGCACCGTCGTCGAGGTGCCTCTATGGGTGTGCGTAGGTGTGCGGGTTCAATCGGGGAGAGATAGAGCAGCACCGTCATCGAGGTGCCTCTATGGGTGTGCGTAGGTGTGTGGGTTCGATCGGGGAGAGAGAGAGAGCGTAGGCGTGTGGGTTCGATCGGAGAGAAAGAGAGAGAGCTGTGTCGTCGTCGAGGTGCCTCTATGGGTGTGCGTAGGTGTGTGGGTTCAATCGGGGGGAGAGAGAGAGAGAGAGAGAAAGAGAGAGAGAGAATGTGTGTGTGTCTGTTATGTGAGAGTGAAAGAGATAGAGAGCTGAGAGAGTGAGCTGAGGCAGAGAGCTTAGGGAAAAGAGAGAAAAGATAGGATGAGTGCTTGCCACGTGGCAAGCCGAGGGAGAAGGATAATCTAAAGGGAGGGTCCGGATTGGATTAGGACATGGGACTAAAATGTAACTTTCATATACTTTTAGGGAAATTGTGAAATTACATTAAACTTTTGGGGGTTTGGGGGTGGGGTTTCACACATGATATTGTCAATTGGTTTAATAGTCGAATCTCAACTTTCTTCATGACAGTAATCTGTTTCACTGATTACATAAGACAACATAATGAATTTGTTGCATGCACAATGTTGTGACATGCCATATATGGGAATTGAACTGGTGAAACATATTCTTTTTAATTAAAATTTGTTACCACGAAATCTGAAGCTAGCTCGTATATGAATGAAACCATTTATGTAACATATATTTACATTACAACCATTGTAACATATATTTACATAACACATGGATGTAAACCAATGACTTCATTCACATACGAGGTACTGGCTGGGAAATATAACTTGCAATGAAGTTACCACCACCTACTACCTAGTTACTTTACATATAGCTGATCTATAATTAAAGCCAAACATAGAATAACTCATATGACACGGATAAACGGTTATGTGACGTCTTATACAAATTAAATAACATGTAAACATGATGACACTGTGGCGGTACACCAGTATTATGTAAGTCCTCGTAAACAGCAACAAAGATTTAGCAAGGCTAGCTTTTTAGTTTGAGAAAATTGAAGCATTGATTCCCAAATTTTAGTACAATTAAGGTTTGGTTTCTAAGTTAAAAATCTGTGAGTATTAGTCCTTAAAGTTATAACAATGTTGAGTTAACTCCGTTAGAACTTTTGTCCCTTACTTGCAACGTCACAATTAAAATTAGCGATTAAAATGAAGTTTTCTTACTATTATTATATCAATTGCAGTGATGCCCCAGGTTTTCTTGCTGAATTCTGGAGTTGTACTCTGGTAGTTTAGTATGATGTTTGAGTTCGATCTACTCGGAAGTTGGAACTCTGATTCTCAAGTTTTGAATTGTATTGATCTATGAATACTCTTCAATGGAAGATACAAAATACCTTGAAATTGGGATTTTACATGTTTTGTTGGCCAAAAGTCCAGTACATACATGTATTGGCATTTTCAATAATTACTGGATGGAAGCTAGAACTGGAAAAAGCCTTGCACCTTCTGTGACAAAAGGTGGTCCAAATACAACCAAATCATTCGCAAAAAAATAGAAGACAACGAAAATAATGAGCTTGTTAACTATACATTATATAGTGGCCTGGCAATTCTTCTTCCTTGGTCTTGTCGTGTATGATTGAGATTGTATCGCATAACCATTGCCAGAGACAGTATGCAAGAGCATGGCTGCAACTGAAAAGGCTCCCATGCTTCCAAACTTCGGATTTGCGTGAATTTTTGTAAGGATGCTATGTGCATATATATAGACCTAAAATGAACGATTCGGATGAGAATAACTTGTGATGTTGGCCCAAACGATAGTTAGTTCCGTATTAACTTACTATGATTAGTGAGAATAATAATATGATCAGATTAATATAAAATTAGAAAGAGGGTACTACTGAGGAGAGACCTGTAAATTTCAATGGTTCATTGATGGCTCCACACTTTCAGCTTCATGTCCAAACTTAAGGACAGATGTACGTGTTGGCAACACGTATGGGATACCACTGAAAGGTCACAAGTTTTGTGAAATGGTGTGGCCAATTATTGTTGGATGAAAACTAGAAATGGAAAAAGTCCTGGACCTGTGACAAGCTGTGTTGCACTACCTTTGGGAAAAAGAAGTCTTGTTTGACATGGACTTCAAATCAGTGAGCTAACTGATTGCGAGGGTGGTTAATTATATATATAATCTAATGTTTATTGAATTAATCACCCCATGGTTGACCTGGGCCATAAACTTGTCTTAAATACTATACCACTTTGGATATAGCTTGCAATGAATTATTGATCGTGACCAAATGACCACAATTAATTACCACCACCTACTAGTTACTTTACATGCAGCTGGTAAGCCAAACGGAGAATAATTTGTTACTCACATGCCATGGAAAAATCATTATGTGGCATCTCATGCAAATGAAACAATGTACGAATATGACGATACTATAACGGTACGTCCATGTCATGTAAGTCATCATAAACATCAACAAAGATCTAGCAAAGCTAGCTTTTTAGTTTGAGAAATTTGAAGTATTGGTTCCTAAATTTTAGTAGAATCAAAGTTTGGTTCCTAAATTAAAAATTTGTGAGTGTTGGTCCCTAAACTTATAACAAAGTTGAGTAATTCTTTTGGATAACTCCGTTAGAACTTTCACCTCTTATTTGCAAGGTCACAATAAGTTTTTTGAAATGGTGTGGCCGATTGTTATTGGAAGGAAGCTAATTCTAACTCCTACATGCACCTGTTACAAAACGGCGTTTGCACCACCATGGAGAAAGAGACAACCCTAAAACACTTCAGAAGCAATGTGGCCCTGTGGTATTGAATCTTGAAGGGATTCAATGTCGTCTGCACCTGTTACAATATATGACCTAACATATTACCTGAATAAAGCAGCAAAGCATTGTAACTACAGTCCCCCAGGTTCGACGAGTCAATTTCCATGTCCATATATGGCATCACCATCAAGAGCCTGAAACAAAATTTAGAACTCATAAGAACCAACTTACCAAAACTTTAGAAAGTGGCATAAACTTTCATAAAAAGCAGACACAAATTAAGAAATAAAATTGAAACTCCATGTGTTCATTAAATTGTTACACGTGTAATACAACCATGGCAGAGCAAAGTTATATAGACAAATGAAATGTAAATTTACATGCAATGATCAAATCTAAATTTGTAATGATATAAGAGCACCAAGGAAATTGTATAACTAAGAATCAGTCAGAGCGATTGAATTGAGCAACACTAATTCAGAATAAGCCCACATAATACATCAATAACAATATAGTTAGGTATTTAACATCACCATATAACCCTAAACCCTAATTCGTCTCCTGTTCGCCCCGTTGTCATCCTTGATAGGCCATTAAACTCAAATTTGATATTTGGCATTTTACATGTCCACTCTTAGTTTGATGAATGAATTATAGATTATCCGATGGTCATAATAATACAATTACTGTCTAACTGTAGAGATGGTGTTTGTATTAGATACATGCAAGTATTGTAGCAAAATTCAGAATTATATGACTTTTGGGAAAGCGCTTTTGAATCTCTGAAACGGATGATTAATGGGGGAAATAATGCAGGAAGGTCACTGTTAAGTTTTCGGAAATAATGCAGAAAAACCAAAAACAAAAAGCTTGTGTAATTTTGGAAGGAAATTGAATGCGTCTCTGAAACGGAGGATTAATAGCTAGAAATTAAACATGACGACCAATTAGTAGTGAGAAAATGGTCTACACATACATTATCCATCTTATTTATAGGTCCATGAGCAACTTTTCAGACACCAAAATCCCTCGGACCAAAGATAAAAGACACCAAATTCCTTCAAAATTTTCAAAGCAAGTTCCAGAGCAGCGGAATATATATCACTGCGTCTGCTCCAAAAGGTAAGCCATAGCCGCTGTTATATAAAGCGAAGATCATGATACATTAGTAGGTTTGTTATTACAAGAAGTACTGTATTATTGTGTTCTGCGTCGTGTTTTCAATATTTCTAAACTTGTACCACGCTGCATCATGCATGACTCATGGAAGTCTTTTTCTGTAGACAGATTACGATCGAGCCGTCATCTTTTCCGAGAAGGTGCATGTGACCCTTATCACCATTGGGAGAGCTGGGTGATGCTGAACTTGAAGGTTCTGAAGTTCGACTTTTCCTTCAGTTGGCCAATCAACGTTTGGCCTAGAACCTTCGATCACAAGCGGTGCCTCACTTGGTATTCTTGTGAATTGAAGAATTCTCTCAATTGATATCATTGAGTTTTCGACATTGCATAGATTCCAAATAACCCAAGCCTGCAGGACCATGAGGTTAAAGCCAAAAGTGCCGTTGATGCCCATACCCGAACACACTTGTCCAAGGCAGGCAAAATTCTAGCTCATTGTTTTCGAGTGTATTTACTTAATGTTTATGCAGTAGTAATTGATCAGGAATTGGTTCAGGAATGTCTCTTGCAACTCATCCGAAAAGACGGTCATCTATGTCACTCATCAACTAGAATTTTTAGAAGCAGCGGACTTTGTTTTGGTACGTTAATTATTGATTACATGTACATTTTTTTTTTTTTCAAATACTCACTTATCTAACTCATGATTATAATTCAATTATTTATATTTAGGTAATTAAAGACGGTGAACTCGTGAGGCAAATACAAAATCTCTACTGCAAGTTCGGACTTGTCCGCAAGATTCCTCAGAACACACTACTTATTGCCGTAATACAAACAGAACTGCTAAAATATTACACGTAGAAATAGTGGAAGAAGCTTCCATTAACAACAATGTTGTTAATAAGAAAAGTCGAGAAGAGGAAGAAGAAGCACACACAGGATGAGTAAGTGGAGTGTGTATTCGACATTCGTGACTCGCGCATATGGAGGCTCACTTGTTCCTGTTATCTTGCTCTGTCAAGTTCTCTTCCAGGGGCTTGAAATGGCAAGAAACTACTGGATTGTTTGGGCGTCAAAGAAGGAAAATGGAATTACCATAGAAGAGATGAACTGGATTTTCGCTTTGTTATCGGGAGGGAGGGAGCTGTGTCTTCATCTTACAAAGGGCTGTTATAACCTCAGCCGTCACCATTGAAACTTCCCAGCGTCTCTTGCATGGGTGATGAGTTCAGTTTTCTGAGCACCTATGGCGTTTTTTTATTCCACTCCTTCTAGTCGAATCCTCAATAGGGTAAGTAAGATATTCTCTAGTTCACAAGTTCAACGTTAGATTTTGTTAAACTGTTTCGTTGAATTGTAAATCAAATTCTAAGAGTACTCCAAAACATGGCTTTTCTTGTTGCGTACATAAACTTATGAATATTACAGTCTTCGACTGATCAAAGCACAGTGGACATGGATATTCCATTCAGATTGGCTGGATTAGTATTTGCACTCATCCAGCTAATAGGTTCCGTCATCCTTATGTCTGTAGTTGCCTGGCAAGTCATCCTCCTTTTCCTTGTCATCTTTGCACTCTCCGCGTGGTACATGGTAAACAAGAAGAGAACCTTAGTTCGTTCCACACTTAAAATTGCAATGCATAATCTTTTTTCTTGATAAAAATTAAACGCATAAGTACTTTGCTTTGCTTTTTTTTCCCCAGGTGTATTGCATTAGCACTGCCAGAGAATTATCCAGGATGGTTGCAATTCAAAAGGCTCCAATACTGCATCAATTTTCTGAATCAATCACGGGGGCTGCAACTATTCGTTGTTTCAATCAAGAACAAGATCGCTTCATGAAGAAAGTAAGAAGCGTGATTGATGATTTTTCAGGAGTAGCCTTTCACAATTATGCAACCACGAAATGGCTTTCTGTGCGAATGAACTTTCTCTTCAACTTAGCCTTCTAGTCCTCATCATCTTGGTGACCTTGCCCGCATCCGCCATTTATCCCTGTAAGCCCCCTTGTGTCCCCTATGTTTTACTAAACCAAGATTTAAGAGGAAATGTTATTAATTCATTCAATCTGATTGGGATTAATGCTTTTGAATCTCAGGTTTGGCAAGATTGGCTGCATCTTATTGCTTTAACCTCATGATCCTTCAGGCTTGGTTATCTGGAATCTATGCAATGTTGAAAACTCAATGATATCAGTTGAGAGAATTCTTGAATTCACAAGAATACCAAGTGAGGCACCGCTTGTGATTGAAGGTTCTAGGCCAAACGCTGGTTGGCCAACTGAAGGAAAAGTCGAACTTCAGAACCTGCAAGTTCAGTATCACCCAGCTCTCCCAATGGTGATCAAAGGGGTCACCTGCACCTTCCCGGGAAATATGAAAGTCGGTGTAATGGGAAGGACAAGAAGTGGAATGTCTACTTTGATTCAAGCACTGTTCCGAATAGTAGAACCCTCAGGAGGGAAGATTGTCGTTGACAGATTAGACATTTCAAAATTGGGTTGCAAGACTTAAGGTCAAGTTTGGGCATAATCCCACAAGATTCAACCTTATTTCAAGGAACTGCGAGGACTAATCTGGATTCCCTGGAGCAGTATTCGTGTCACAAAATAATTGGAATCTCGCCGAGTATGCTACATAGCAAGCTTGACTTGCTAGAACCAACAGCACTGCAAACACTTGAAGTGGAATAAGCCAAAAACTCCATGAATGGAAGTGAAGAACTCCCCGATTGCTTCTACGTCCATGCTGATTAAATTTATGATATTTCCATTGCTTGGGCAGGCTAGAACTAAGAACCAAAACTAGTTCATCAACTGTGTGGTCTTTTCATTAACTTTTGCTCCTGAATTTTGCCTATTGGGAAGCGATTGTTGTAAAAACTCGAGTTCAGAGTTAAGATCATATTACGGCCTTTTATCTAATGTCGATTAGTTGGGTATCCCAATCCAACTCTACTATTAGTCTTAACTTCATTGATTTGTATGTAAGTTCAGTGCATATTACTGCTATGGTTTTGTTTCTTAGCCCACAAGCAAAGTAGGAAATTAATTTTAGACCTGAGTTGAATAATATGAACTTTACTGAGAAACAAGATCATACACACACCAACAATTTGGCAGCTCGCAGTACATAGAATTCGTCTCATAAACCCTTTTACCAAACAAATTTTGTGTCCTACGTTCTCCAATCCTGGCAAGGTCTATGAATCGCATCATTCGATTCACTTTGGAATCTTTGGATCTGAGAAGTATTTGTTGATAGATGGCATGATCTGGGGGGCTCTGCTTCGGACATATTTCCGGAGTCCATGTTCTGCGTATCTCTCACCCTCTGCATGGTTCTCTAGCACCCCTGCAATTCTGTTCTGCTTGGTAACCCTGAAACATACATAACACAAGATTAATCAACACCATCGAATAATTATTTGTAATCGTTTCTATTTGTGCATACGGGCAAATGGGTCTACGTACCTGACTTCAGGGTTGGTGGTGATGTTCCTAACAAGCTGCATGCCGCAAATGCCAACAGCTATACCAACTGCAGCAAATAGGGGGAACACCTATGCATCCAGGCCAACAAAAAATACATTTCACATATATGAGTGCCACATTAATTAGTTAGGGTTCTAAGAAACCAATATTCTGACCTTTAAGAAACATATAAGAAGTCGAGAATCGAAATAATTCCAGTACCTCGGGCCTTATCCATCTGGAGGAGGAAGCCATCGTAAAGCTGTTGAGAGAAACGAAGAAGAAGAGAAGAGAAGATGATTGAACAACTGTTCCCTTCTCTTTCTTGGAGGTGGCGTGAGAGACAAGGCAGAACTACCTGAGTTTTTTTCACAACTATGAGCTCTTTATTTATAGCACCCACTAATTACCCATTTTTAGTTTCCAAAGAAAAAGCACAGCCTTGACCTATTTTTATCCAAATTCCGATTAATTCTAATTTTTCGGTTCAAAGTTTGTGGCCTTCCCTGTTGAGGAACTATTTGACTAAGTTTCTGTTTTGGTCCTCACCATATTTACAAGTTAATTGAGTCCCCCATTTTGGCCCAATGGGCCTATGGAAGTTCTTTCGTACATGTCTATTCAATGAAATTTTTTTTCGTATGAGCTCGTTTTGAAGTATTTTTAAAATGACTGATAGCGGTTTAACAGAAAATATTTTTGGGTTTTAAAAAGAGGTTGAAGTGCTTCTTACAATAAGCACCAGTTATGTGCTTCTTGCGGATCGATAATGATGAGAATGAACTCTTGAGTAACATTATACGATAGAAGTCTAACAATTTGATTCCTCGTTTTCTATATTACATGAGATATTCATGCGTATAAAAGAAGTACATCTGTTCTAACTAATGAGACTATACCCCAAGTGTGCCATATTATTGTCAGAACAATGCTCAAGTACAAGTAGCACCGTAATCTGGCCCAAAATCGGATTGTATCCCCTTTCTAAATTTTGGACTGGGTCGGAGCCCAAAACAACTAAAAAGACTACCTAGCCGAAGGTATGATGCATCCAACAAAGAAGTCACTCGTAATCATATTATCCGTCTTGACTGTTGGAAATTTTGAATAAAAATTTCATTGTCCCACATTGGTAATTTCCAAAAATTTTCCTCACTTTATAAGGTTTTGTACTTTATAGAAAGTGATTGGAGTGATAAGTCTTGGAGACTAAAATTGAGTTCACCCTTAAGGTAGGGCTTTGGGATGTACTAATTAATTAATAAATAATATATATATATAATTAATTTTTAAAAGATGGGCCTTAAGCCTTGGGGTTCTGAAAATTAAATTCTTTAATTAATTATTTTTAATTAATTTCAAATTTAATTAAATTAGTATTTATTTGAACAGACTCATTTTTTCAGATGAAGTCTGAAATAAAAAAAAACGTAGAGAGCACAACACCCCTCTGAAGAGATGTCTTCCAACAGTCACATCTCATTCTCATACATGTTGTGAACATGCATAATCACACTATATATACATCCATCTGCATGGCATATAGAACACAGAAAATATCAAATTCTTCTTCTACATTCCTAAACCTTCTTACTGAGAGAACCACATAGAAATTCGCTAGAAGTTGAGTTTTCCGGTGCTGGAATTCTAACTTGATCGTTGAATCCTAGTGAAGCAGACGTCCGTAGAACTACAAGCACTGAGTAGGGACGAAATTTCTGTTTCAAGGACATTGCAGTACAGAAGCCTCGATCTTCAAGTTGTATGTTTTATATTTTTGTTTTGTTCATACTCTGTTAATTTTTCTATTCGCATTTATTGTTTATTAACATATATAATTATATCACAAATTGTTGACTTATATCCAATATTGACCACAAATCGAGACCCACCTTCATGTTCATTGTTGTCATTTCTTTATCTTGGACCACGTCTTTCGGTTTCATTGAGTTTCCAGCTCTCGTATGCTATTGAGTCCCTTTATTATATAGAACAACACTCGTGCCATAGATTCATAATCCAAGTCGTTGAGAATTTTGCTATCAAATTAGGGTTTATCTATCCCTCAATCCGTTCAAACATCATGAGCTGGGCAACTGGAGGTAACTATAAGCACGATGTGGTCAATTAGAACAAAGCAAACTAAATTTATATAACTTGAGAAAAGTACAAAGCAAACTATCAAGGTCCAACATTTCCAGCCAACTCTGTGTTATATTCCTATTGTTTTTCTCGCTTTCTCTCCTGCTCCGTCGGCTGCAAATTTTTATACAAATTCTGGCATCTGCCTTTGACTTTATTCAATTGTTCCCTTCCCAGCTTCCTTCAAATAGTTCATCGATCATTGGGCGATACATAATATTCTTAGTTTTTTTATTTTTCTGGCATAGAACTTAGCAGATCTCAACAAGGTTTTAAACAAAGCCACTGACAAGATTGGATCACTGTCTTGTCCCTGTTCTATGTCATGCACGTCTGATATAATTTGTAACAAATTGATTGATTATTTTTTAGCATGATTAAGTTTTGGATCGCTTGTATAGGGGCTAAGAGTGTTTTTCGACGATCAAAAGTGTTTTTAACTAAAATAAATATTATTTAGAGAAGCCATATTATGTTTATCTCTACTAATTAATGAAATCATCTTTGTCAACAGAAAGAGGGTGAAAAAACAACTTAGTATTCTATCACATAAAAATATGATGGGCAATAATGTAATTTTAAAAGTCCAAATTTTACTATTTTTTATTAAAGTCTCATCTACATGTGATGTTAAACTACCCCCAATATTAAAAAATTAAAAAAATTTAAAATTTAAAAAACCAAAAACAAAAACCTCCCACTCCCTCTCTCTCCTCATTTTCTAAAAAAATGTGTTCATACACACAAAGTGTGTAGGCAAATGCCAGTATTTATGAAGAACTTTCAAATGTTTTTCTAGAAGTACTTGCATTTTAAAAAAAAATTAACTTTTAACAAAAGGAGTTATGAACATATTAGGATTGCAAAAATAATCACAAACGAGCTCCGAGTGTGTTCAATTTTGTAACAAATTCATTGAGTTTTTTTTTTAGCATGATTAAGTTTTGGATTGCTTGTATATTGCTTGTATAAGAGTATTTTTTGACAATCAAAAGTAATTTTAACTATAATAAGGAAGAACAATCTTAAAACTGACTTCTACGTTGGATAAGTATTCTTTGGAGAAGTCACATTACATCTATATGCTTATGAAGAACTTCCAAATGCTTTTTCAGAAACACTCGATTTTTTTTATTCAACTTTTTAGCAAAACACAATTATTAGCATATTGAGTTTGCAAAAATAGTCACAATCGAGCTCTAAGTGTGTGTTGAGTTAGAGTAGGGTAATGTTTTTATGTTAATTAATGTTTAAAATAGATTTTTTTTTTTTTTTTTTTTTTTTTTTTTACAATTGATAAGGTAATCTACACCAGGTCTAGAAATTCTTAATAGAGTCTCAAATACAAAAACAAATACGCTTAACAAACTAAACTACAAGTTACTTACTGATTAACTACTTAGCCTTTACTCTTGAGTCTCTCATTTCATTTCATGGTTGACTTTTGTTATTGAAAATGCTTACCTAACAATCGGTCGTCAATCGACGCCTCTACCTGGTTGTTGGTGATGTTTCATGCACGCCTAGCTATATATTTAGGTATTTTATTTTCTGTGTTGGAAGACATTGAATTTGAGACTTATTATTATTTTTAGCAAGAATAATTTGATAGCACGATTGTGGCAAAGCATTGCCCATGCAGGAGGAATGATGTCAAACTTTTACCCACCAAATTTTTTAAAATTTATAAAAGTCCGAATATATGGGTTGAAGTCCAAATCCACTTCATATAAACGTACTATAATCACTAGAGTAATCCATCACTTGCTCGTAAAATTTTTATTACCTTTTTTTTCTTTCCAATTTATCATTTAGAATAATACTTATTTTCTAGTGGATAGAGTATTTCGTTTCCCCTCATCCATCCCGAGTTTAGAATTCTTTTCTTCCCTTAATTATTGTAATAGTAAATTAAAATTAAGATATGTTTAGTCAACTTGAAGTATAAAATAAATCAACGATTATGATAAAAATTAACACTATCATGATGATTCAATTATTGAGTCATCATCATTTTTCTGATAGAGACGAACATTAAAATTGAGTCGTGAGTAAGAAAATAAACAATTATGGTTATGATATTAGGACAATCAAAATACGTATTGTCTCGTATATAAATTATTCCAACTTTGGAATGGATGTTTGCGCATACCGTATATAAGACCAGTAGTTATTTGATAAAGTTTAAAGGTCAATTCGCAATGGTTGTGGTTTTTTAAGAATTAATGTGTGGGCAGAGTGAGTTGATGCATCATCATCCATGGGTAAGGCATGACAACAACAATCTTTCAAAATTCTCTTGTGGAGTTTGCTTTGCAGCAGAATTGTGCCTTTTAGAGTGTGTTCCAAGTTCCAACTTCGACATCAACTTCGATAAAGCTACCATGGGGTGATTCAGTGGTTGAGACGAATTTCATATTTATATTCCACATAACATATTATGAGTTCAATTCTTGGTGCTCGTGGATTACACGATGATGGTCATGAAAAGACTAAAGTGCTTATGCAAGTCTTCTTAACCTTCGAAAAAGTAGACTATTGTAGCGAATCCTCCCGCTAGTAGCTTTTCTTAAAAAAAAAAAAACCATCAACTTTGATAGCATTGTTAAATCAATTTCAAAAGGTGTTATATTCGTTATTATTTAATTGGTTACTTGCTTTATTTGATTTGTTAATTGCTCGAGGAAAATTTGTTTTTGCTACATCTAATCAAATAGTTTAATATTTGCCAAGTTGTCATAAAAAAACATTATTGTTTGGGTAGTGTTATCAATACACACATTTTACTTCTTACATACCTTATTAATTTTAGACCGTTAAATCGAATAAACAGAAAAAGATGCCACATCAAAGGTGATCTATACAATTTCGATCGCGCTCCAATTGACAACGGGCTGGTTTGGTATTACTGTACTTTGAAAAAAAATTGATTCTGATGTGCTGTGAGAATAAGCTCATTTTTGCTGCTTCGCGTTTTTTAGTTTTTTTTCATTCAAAATTGTGAAAATAAGCTGTTTTTAGTATTTACCAAATATATTTTTGAACTCAACTTTTTTTTATACCTATTTTTTATAAAAGCATCTCAGTACCTCAGTACCAAACCAGTCCTATACACAAGAAAGAAACAACTTCAATGCTTAGGTTTGAAGCCCTTCTGAAATATGCAAATAGTAGTTGAACCACCACAAATTTAGTGGGCTCCATTGCAAACTTGTAGACAAATAAAAGTTTGGCGTCCATTGTTATGAAATTAGCCCACTTAACAACTACTAAAGAAAAACCACACAAATTCAATCACTCCACGTATAATAAGGTTCAAAAGTACTTTTAAAATAAATGAAAATATTTTTCGTAAAAGAGATTTTGAAATTAATTTTTAGTAAAAATCCAAGTGGTTTCTGGAAAAATATTTAAAGTACTTTATGCAAGAAACACAAAATAGTGCTTCTTCCAAAAACACTTGAAGTCTTTTTAGAACCCAAAAACAATTTCACTAAAAACATTTTGAATCATTTTAAATATATTTTCAAATAAGCTCATAGACAAACATTTGTTCGAGATGCGAACAAAATGCAATAGAAGGTTGAGATTAAGTAAATTTAAAGGCAATTACTTAAAGTGACATGTGAACATCATCTTCCTCGCAATAAAACCGTAAAAAAAAAAGTTGGAAAAACCATAGAACTATCTAGAAGCTCAAGCTCACATGAGCTCATTCTCACGCCACTCTTTCCAATTCGACTTTTCACTTATCAAGCCCAATTCAATTTCGCCACGTCATCATCCACACCGCATCTTCGTCCGCATATTCCAAAAAAAAAACAAAAGCGCCGACCCCACTCTCACGCGCGCAACGTGCACCCGGACCACCTTGCTCACCACGCACTTCCCATGAATGCGAAATCTCGAAAGCGGATTCTGCGCGTGACCCAACGGCGGGAGAGCGGAAATCCAGCGGCTAATAGTAAATCAGCGGCTAATACAAAGCCCTAAACGTAATCAACGGCTGCAAAGCGACTTTCTTTTTGTCAAATAAAAACCGCTGCACGAGATCAGGACTACCCACCGGTTTTACAAGAAATTTTTAATTGTGACGGAAATACGGATCTTACATTACGTGTTTTTACGTAACTAGTGAAAAATTTTAATTTTTAAATTATTAATTTTTTAATATACATAACCTATTATTTATATAAAGACACGTACCATCACGTGGAAATGTGATATTGAAATATCTCTCCGGATTTACCCTTCGCCGCTATATATACTCTCTCGTAACTCACTCTCTTTCACACTACCTTCTAAAACCCTCGATCAGCTTTCTTATCTGCCTCTCTCTCTAGACTATACTTTCTCTCTCTACAATCATCATGGGTATTGATCTATTGATCTCGATTCTCAATTATTGATTTCGATTTCGCCATTTTTGTTTCAGATCTTGTGTTTTTTTGTTTGTTGATTTTTCTGTAATTTTTGTGTGATTTTCTGACCATTTGTTTGTTGTCCTTGTTTGTATCGATCAGCAACATCTGGCAAGAAGATCAAGATCGGAATCAACGGTGATGATCAGATCCATCGCTCCTTGAGTTTTGATTTTTGGTATGTTCATTTGTGATTTGATCTGTGAATTGATTGAGATTTGAATTGAAATGGTTTAGGATTCGGAAGAATCGGACGATTGGTTGCTAGGGTCGCTCTTCAGAGGGATGATGTTGAACTTGTTGCTGTCAACGATCCCTTCATCACCACCGACTACATGGTGAGTTATTTACTTGAATTTTTTGTTATTTTGTAGGGTTTTCAGATTTAGGGTTTTGCGTTTTTGATATCGGATTTGATTAGTGATTTGTGTGATTGTTTTTGTGTTTAGACCTACATGTTCAAGTACGACACAGTCCATGGTCCATGGAAGCACCATGAGCTCAAGGTCAAGGACTCCAAGACCCTTCTCTTCGGTGAGAAGCCCGTCACCGTTTTCGGGATCAGGTACAATTTGTTTCTTACTCTCAGTTATTGAACTTAGCATAGAACCCACTTTGTTGTTTCTGGTGCTATGTTTGATTTGTTTCATAGATTTCAATGCTTAATTGCTCGATCTCTTACAGGAACCCAGAGGAGATCCCATGGGGCGAGTGCGGTGCTGACTTCGTTGTTGAGTCTACCGGTGTTTTCACTGACAAGGAGAAAGCAGCTGCCCACATCAAGGTTTACTCTCTTTCCATTAGTTTTATGATATTATTGCTCTGATCAGTATGGCATGCTTTGATTTAAGAAAATAGCATGTGAAATTTATGGTGGTTTATCATGATTGTCCGTATTGTGATTGCGCTTCTTATATCTGTGTTAGGCATTTGGAATTCAATTAGTACTTTTTAGGTTATTTGGGCATACTTCTTGTTGTAGCCTATTTAGTGATTATGATTTCGTTAAAAGATCTTACATAAGATGCAGGCATTTGGAATTTTTTAATTGTTACTTCTGAAGTTACTTTTGTTTGATCTGTCGTAGCCTCTATGGTGATCTTGTCTATGTATGCGGAGTTCAAATGGTTTTAGATGTTTACTTTTAAGTTGTAGTGCTGAATTGTTTGGTTTTCGTATCCAGGGAGGTGCAAAGAAGGTTATCATCTCTGCCCCCAGCAAGGATGCTCCCATGTTCGTTGTTGGTGTGAACGAGAAGGAATACAAGCCAGACATCCACATTCTTTCCAATGCTAGTTGCACCACCAACTGCCTTGCTCCCCTTGCCAAGGTTTGAGTCTGTTTGTTGTTGTGGGTGCTTACTGCTTTCTGCACTAGTGAATGTTTGTGATTTACCTTGTTTTTCTTTTCAATTGTTCATAGGTTATCAATGACAGGTTCGGAATTGTTGAGGGTCTCATGACCACAGTGCATTCCATCACTGGTGAGCTTTTACTCTTGAGTTTTGAAGTTGTATGATTTTTTATAACATGAATTGAATTTGAAACTAACCTAAGTTTATGTTTACCTTGTTGTTATTCAGCCACCCAGAAGACTGTTGATGGTCCATCACAGAAGGACTGGAGAGGTGGACGTGCTGCTTCCTTCAACATCATTCCTAGCAGCACTGGAGCTGCCAAGGTAATTGGTGAATTTTGATTAACAATGCTCTTTACTATTGACTGTCTCTTGTAAGGTGTCTTGCAATGCTATCTTGACTAATGTGTTTGTATGTTGTGTGTTTTATGAAGGCTGTGGGAAAGGTGCTCCCAGCACTTAACGGAAAATTGACCGGAATGGCTTTCCGGGTGCCCACTGTTGATGTTTCAGTTGTTGACCTTACTGTCAGGCTTGCGAAGCCTGCAAGCTATGACCAGATCAAGGCTGCTATCAAGTAAGCTTTGCTCTGTTCTTCTATATGTTTGGTATCCTTTATCAGGATGTTGCTGTTTAAATAAGCATGACGTTGTTGTGGTGCTAATTTTTATCTGTGATTCTGTCATGAACAGAGAGGAGTCTGAGGGCAAGCTGAAGGGTATCTTGGGATACACCGAAGATGATGTTGTGTCCACTGACTTCATTGGTGACAGCAGGTAAAATATTAAATCCATTTTTGATGAATGTGGTATTGTTATCCATTGTCAATATTATGTTAAAACAGTTTTGAATCTAAGTTTGCCCCTTAAAAAACGTAGGATTGTTGTGCTCTCCTATGGTGTTTTTGCTGATTGTTCGTTAGATACCATGAATGTAGCCTAATTAGGTGTTTTGGTGCTGTTGCAGGTCAAGCATCTTTGACGCCAAGGCTGGAATTGCATTGAACGATACCTTTGTCAAGCTCGTCTCATGGTATGACAATGAGTGGGGTTACAGTACCCGTGTGGTTGACTTGATCGTGCACGTAGCATCCACCCTCTAAATCCATAATCCTTGAGGATCCAAGGCTTTTATTTTCCAAAGTGTCGAGTGTCTCTAGGCTTTTCAGGTGTTATGGTTTGGAGTTCAGAATAAGAAGTGTTATCTTGTGTCCTCGCGGAGTTTTCTATTTTTTATGCTTTAGACATTCAGTTTTATGAGTTCCTCCTCTCCTCCTCTTTTTGCTGATTAATACGCAAATATGGCATTTTGTACTCTAGTTTTTGCAAGTTTGAATATAAAGGCAAAATTGATGGGGTTGTCGTATGGAATGTGTTTCTCTTATTTTGCTTCTACCCTCGATTCCTTGTTTGTTATTTTGCTTGCTATTATTCTCTTTGGTTAGCTTAAGCATCGTGATGTTTGCCAACCCGAGGACAATTAACGGTGTTTGATTTCAAGCCCCGATTCTCTTCGGGTTGGCAAACATATATTGTAGAGAAGCGGTAAGTTTATTATGCTTAGTTTAATAGATCATTGCAGCTATGCCAGCTGAGGTGGTTTATTCCTTATCAACTGCAGTCTAGTCTACACTGTCGAAGTCCCAACCAATCACTGCCTTGGTGTCGGCCATTTTTCCTAATTCTGTTCTGGTGGAGACCCAGACGGAGGCATATGGCAAAAGCATAAAAAAATCCGATACAAGAGAAGATCGGTTATAATGGTTTGGACATGTGAATTAAAGACTTGTATGCTTCAGTTAGAATATGCGATTACGACAACAGAGGTTTGTGGCAAAAGTGTAGAAGAAGACTAGGAAGAATTTGAAAGATATCATAAGAAAAAAATATGGAGTACTTGAAGCTAACGGAAGACTTAACGCAATGACGTTGTAAGATTATACAGCCGACTCCACTTAGTGAAATAAGGCTAGGTTATTGTTGTAGTGGTGAAATCACATCAAGAATTTACACCGAGTGAAAGACCTCAGCTTCTACATCATCTCCTGTGAAATTGCATTCTGGACACGCCGGCTTTGTGTGCATTGGGGGAGAGTGCTACAGACGCCGCACTTAGGTCGTTAAGGATTGGCTTAACTTGGACAGCTCGCTAAATTTTAGATGATTGGATAGATGGGGTCATCCGTTTCTTTGTTTGCATTTGTCGTTGTTATCCTGGACGAATCTTTTGACTGTTTGTTAGAAGGTGATGCTGCATTTCGAGATATTGTTGGATCACGTGGACCCTAACTCATGTTTCCATCTCTCTATCTCAAATAAACAAATAAAGATTATATGAATTTCATTTAATTAAACTTGTCTCGTTATCCCATAATATGTTAAAAAATGATCGTTAATTTTTTTTTTGAACAAACGATAAAATGATCATAAATAAAAAAAAAGTTCTTATGACTCTTCCTCTCTGGGTACCCATCAAACGACAAAGCTGTTCTTTTAGCCAGAATTTCTCAAAATTTAAACTCATTTAACAATAATAAATAGGTTAATGAGCATTACAACTACTTGAGGATAGTGAGCAAAAACATACTCTTAGACTATCACTTAGTGCGTCTAAGAAAACAAAAGTTATAGTCGTCCCTTACGAAATTTTCTGACTCCGTCCTTGCCACCCACTTTTGATGAACTCCCAATTTATTATTGGCTTTAGTGACAGTTAACGATAAAGTGCCGAAGTTCTCATGAATGTGTAGTGAAATGGGAGATACATGCATTCATGTTTCTCAACGACAACAAATCAAACCGTGCACATGCCATTTTGTCCTCTCGTTTAAAAACTAACCACCCAATTTTCTATTTATAGTTATACACCTTGATTATTAGGACAACCCTACCATAGGATACCCCCACCCTCGGTATGACCCCTCTATCCTTCCTTCTGCCCTACTTGATTTTTTTTTAGTACATTAATATTTTTACACTAAGAAGATGAGAAGTTTGGTTAAGCCACACAATAAGCAACCTAATTTGGTATCAAATTTGCCGTCCATGAGATTCGAACCTAATGCCTCTCACTTTCAAGTGAAGATAAATATTACCAGACCGTATTACTAAAAAATTAGACCTTTTGTAACAACATCAAAGTAGTGATAAAATTCCTTAAAATTAAGGGACGGGAGTACCCACGAACAACTCTTGGGTAAGTGCTATGCATGTGTGAAACTGACACTTGTGGGTGTCTTCGAGCGAACGGACGACTTTACAGAAAAGCTGTTACCAAGAGTCGATTGAACCGGCACCGCCGGTCGTTTGAAATCCATCCCTCCATAAAAAAACATGTACTCAAAACAGTTGAACGAACTACTTTCGCCTAGTTTGGTCCGTCACCAGTCACCTATGCAAACATTATAAAACACCACTCTCTCTCTCTCTCTCTCACTCTGTCACTTCAAATCTCAATCTGCACTGGACTCTCAGGGACCCAAAGCTAATCTGTATCATTCGATGCTTTTGTCTCTAACTTTCCCTCCACCATGTAAATTAGTAAAATACCCTCCAAAAATCCCCATTAAATCAAGTGGCCATTTTCCTCTTGTTTTGTTATTATCTTCCTACAATCTCCTCACTTTTCCTCTCCCCTGCTTATCTTTTCACCTCCATAGCTTCATCTGGAAACAGTGGCCTTTCCTGCTTTATCTTCTCCTCCCAGTCCTCCAATCTCAATTTCTCAGTACAAAATCTGTTGGGTTTGATCCAAAACTGCATGTTGTTCTCATACAGTTGATGGGTCACTTCTCCCATCTGTTTTTTTTTTTTTTTTGGTTTAACAAACTCAGTTGCATTGGTTTTTATACCTTCAAGCCAATAAAAAGCTTAAATCTTTAGCTTTTCTGCAACTTTCCCACCAAAATGAACTTCATTTCTTATCCTTTTGGGCTCTTCCACTTTCGCTTTATATCTCATCTCTGGTTTGCTTTTGCGTGCTCTGTTTTTCTGGGTTTTGTGTTTTGCCTCCACGTGTTTGACTAAATTCCTCTGAGAGTTGCTATTTGAGTATTTGGTAGCCATTTCTTGTGTTACAATGCCACCATCTTACTTCCCTTTAAGGTGGGAAAGCACCGGAGACCAATGGTGGTATGCATCACCAATCGATTGGGCAGCAGCCAATGGCTTATATGATTTGGTCAGTGAGCTTCTTCACCTTGACACGAACCTCCTCATCAAGCTGACCTCATTGCGCCGCATCCGCCGCCTTGAAACTGTCTGGGATGACGAGGCTCAGTTCGATGATGTTGCCAAATGCCGGTCACAAGTTGCCAAGAGTCTCCTCCACGATTGCCAAATGCAGAGGGGACAGAACTCTCTCATCAGGGCCGGCTACGGCGGATGGCTTCTCTACACTGCGGCCTCGGCCGGGGATGTAGTGTTTGTCAGGGAGTTGCTGGAGAGAGACCCTCTTCTTGTTTTTGGAGAAGGAGAGTACGGAGTCACTGACATCTTCTATGCTGCTGCGAGGAGCAAGAACTCTGAGGTTTTCAGGCTGCTGCTTGATTTCTCAGTGTCTCCAAGGTTTAGCCTCAGTAATGGAGAATTCGAAGAGAGGTTGGGTGATGTTACATCGGATTTCAAGTGGGAAATGATGAACCGGGCGGTTCATGCCGCTGCTAGAGGTGGCAATTTGGAGATTTTGAGGGACCTGCTTGGGGATTGTGAGGATGTTTTGGCTTATAGAGATGCTCAGGGATCTACCATCTTGCATACAGCCTCTGGCAGAGGGCAGGTTGAGGTGAGGTCACATATATGCTTGTTACCTTGTTAGATGATTGAATTCAGTTACTTTGGTATCGTTTCGTAGAATGTTGATGTAATTGAAGGTACTCTGGATGTGATACTTAGTAAGGTTTACAGAAGACGGAAAAATTTTTCTTCACTTATTTTCTTATTTTTTCAGTTTATGTGTGTGCTTATTTGGCTTCAACATCTTGATGGCTGCTCACCAAATTTAATGTCCTCACAGGCTCCAAAACTTGACTGAAATACTCTTTCTATACATGAAAGGAAGTCTCTTTTTCTTCTGTTTAATTCATTTTCTTGCTTGGTTATCTAAAGATTTGAACCTGTGAATATATCATTCATCGGTTGATGAACATGCAGAGTGTCTTTGCTGACTGATTTTCGAACTTTCTTTTAATCATTGAACTATTACTTGCAATGTTAATGTTGAAGTTTGATCATCCTTTCGCGCAGGTGGTTGAGTATCTAATAGCATTCTTCGATACCATCACAATAGTAGATAATCAAGGGAACACAGCTTTACACGTGGCCGCTTATAGGGGTCACCTGGCTGTGGTGGATGTCCTAATTCGTGCATCTCCCTCGTTAACCATGTCATCAAACAACTATGGAGACACCTTTCTGCATTTGGCAGTGGCTGGTTTCAGAAGCCCTGGTTTCCGGAGACTGGACAAACAGACTGAGCTCCTTAAGCAATTAGTATGTGGTGATATTGCGAACATGCAGGACGTTGTTAATGTTAAGAACAATGATGGACGAACTGCTCTTCACATGGCTGTAATTGAGAATGTTCAATCTAATTTGGTGGAGCTCCTCATGACTCTTCCATCAATTGATTTGAACATCCGTGACTCTGGCGGCATGACCCCTCTAGATATTCTTAAACAAAGGCCGAAGTCAGCATCGTCCGAACTTCTGATCAAGGAATTGATTTCAGCTGGAGGGATCTCCAATCGTCAGGACCGTAAAGCAAGGAGCGCCCTCGTTTCCCATTTGAGAATGCGGGGTATTGGAGGCAGTCCGGGAACCTCTTTCAGAATTCCTGATGCAGAGATATTATTATACACGGGCATTGACAATGCTTCTGATGCCAATTGCGATCAGTCAGGTGTGCAATTCAACACGTTCTCAGGTGAGCTAAGACAGTTTGGCTCACCCAACACAGTAAACAATAAGAAGTCAAGTTCTGTAACTTATGCTGCAAGGCGCCTTAAGTTTCTTCTTCAATGGCGGAGGAGGAAAGAAAAAAAGGAATCTAGCATAGACTTAAGAGATAATGATTCTGTGGAGTCATTTAGCACCTGTGTAGATTTGGACGACAATCCAATCCCTCTTCGGCAGATGTATGCCAAATCTTCCTCCCTCCCAAACAACAAAAGGACAGTTTCCGTGAGGAGTTTTCTTCCGAGTCCATACACTAAAATGAAATTTACTGCTGGTTTATCACACGGTGTGATTCAGGCAAGATCGTCTATGTCTTCCCCTAAGTTCATGGACAAAGAGAAGGGTGTTGACATTTTGGGACCCTCTACTTCAAATGGCAAACCACCACATCCACAAGCGAGCTTCAAACATAATTCCCTCAGTAAGAAGTTAATAAACCAATATTTGTCTGTTGGCGCACAAGCCCTGGATGCGAATGAATCAATTAGCTCCACTTGGTCGAATCAAAGTCACAAACACTCCGGTCCTCTAGTTGCTTGATCAGAATGTACAAACGGGTTGGTGTTCTTGTTGGAGTTTTAATATAGCCGCAAACATAGATTACGAACATGCATCAAATACTGTGATTGTAGTTCTGACCTTGTGAAGCCATTGATCGCAGGGAAGAAAAGGAAATCTTCTACTCAAGGAGGACCTGATGTTCTTTCTAGAATAGGGCTAGATTTTCTGATATATGAACGTGTTCCTCTTGAGCAGGGACTTATCCTTTTATAAACGTGTAACCACAACCGTTTCCACCTATCACAGAAACTGCTTGGCAAAACTGCACGCTCATTTACATTCCAACGTGGGATATCCACTCACCAACACGTTTAACCCTTAATGTCCTACTTTAAAGGAAAGAAGTTTATTTACCTATTAACTCTAACTGTTCTCAGTTTTCACTAAACACAAAACCCGAATGAGATAAGTTTAGAGTCCAATAAGGTTCCAACATTCTCCCACTTGGACCTAAACTCATCGTCTTTGTTTTGAGCAATGTTTCTACTGACAACAGTTCCTTAGTGATCACATGAGTTAATAAATAAATAAACACATCCTCACACATCCACCATGAATGACTCAAGTCATAGAACTTCAGAAAAGTTTGCACAAAATGGTGCAGCCACTCTGAAATCACTATAACATTCAATTATTCACGTATGATGCTTAAACATGTTAGCTATAAGAGAGCTTTACTGTATGCTCCCACTATTTTTCCCATTACCTTAACGTTGCCTTAGTTAGCAATAATCCAACTTCAACTTTTCTGCATGCTGAAAAGTAGGATCAAATAGCCACCTGAAAAGCTTTTAAAACAATCAAGCTTTAATGCAGAAATATCACTTATATGATCATAGCTTTTCAGCCAAGTCTCATTAATGATTACCAGCTCAAATCAAAAGCAGTACATGAAATAAATTTAGAATTCATCTATTGCAATAAACAACTTCAAAGCAAATAAGACAAGACTAAGTTTTACTCCCACTTAGTCACGGAATCAAAAGACTCCAGTACCCCCATTTTTGCAACATGCTGCTTGAACACTGCAACTGGTAATGGTTTGGTGAGGGGATCTGCTATCATCAAACCAGTGTCAATATGCTCAATTACCACCAAACCACTTTTGACATCCTCTCTGACAGATCGATATTTGATGTCCATCAGTCTATTTGCAGAAGACTGCTTGTTGTTCTTAGAGATGAATACAGCAGCTTTGTTATCGCAGTGTATAACAATTGGTCTTGAAATACTGTCCACGATTCCCATTAGACTGACCAAATCCTTGATCCACAGTGCTTTCTGTTTGGCTTCAAAAACAGCAATATATTCAGCTTGCATGGTCGATGTCGCAAGCGTCTTCTGTTTTGCACTTCTCCACGAGATTGCTCCTCCAGCTATGAAGAACAGATAACCACTTGTGGACCTTCTGTCATCTGTGCAGCCTGCAAAATCCGAATCAGAGTACCCTACCACCTCTAGATTTTCACTCTTTCCATACACAAGCATGTGTGATTTTGTTCTTTGCAAATATCTCATTACCTTCTTAGCTGCCACCCAATGTTGTTCTCCAGGATTTGATTGATACCTCCCAAGTACACTAATTGAGTAAGCTAAGTCAGGTCTTGTACAAACCTGAGCATACATCAAGCTTCCTACCAATGAAGCATAGGGTTTGTTCAACATGGTTTTCCTCTCCAAGTCATTTTTGGGACATTGCTCCTTGTTCAGTTTGTCACCTTTGCTCATTGGGACTTCTCCTCCTGAACATCCTTCCATGTTGAAACGTTTTAATATTTTCTCAATGTATGACCTTTGCGAAATCCCTAGCAAGTTTCTTGACCTGTCTCTTTTAATCTCTATGCCGAGAACAAAAGAGGCCTCTCCCAAGTCTTTCATATCGAAGGTATTGGACAACAACAACTTGGTTTCAAGCAACAGGTTCAAATCATTGCTTGCAAGAAGTATATCATCAACATAAAGTATAAGGAAAATGAACTTGGAACCAATGCTTTTGAAATAAATGCAATCATCAACCTTATTCTCAGTGAAGCCAATATGAGTTACCTTTTCATCAAATTTCATAAACCACTGTCTTGATGCTTGTTTTAGACCATATATAGACTTGCTCAATCTGCAAACTAGATGTTCTTTGCCCTCTTCAATGAAACCAGGAGGTTGGTTCATATAAATTTCCTCTTCCAAGTCACCATTTAGAAATGCCGTTTTGACGTCCATTTGGTGTAGTTCCAAGTCAAAGTGTGCCACGAGTGCTAAGATTATCCGCAAGGAATCCTTGGACGACACGGGAGAAAATGTTTCATTATAGTCTACCCCTTCCCTTTGAGTGAAGCCTTTAGCCACCAATCTCGCTTTGAACCTTTCAACCTTCCTTTTCGAATCTCTCTTAGTTTTGTACACCCATTTGCATCCAATGGGTATCATAGATTCTGTCTTCTCTACGAGGGTCCACACCTGATTAGAATGCATAGACCTTATCTCCTCTTCCATTGCTCGCTGCCATGATAAAGAGTTTTCACTTTTAATTGCATGCATGAAAGTTGCTGGATCAGTCATTATACCTTCATCATGCTCAACTTCACAAAAGTAAGTGATATAATCTTCTGGAATAGCCGATCTGCGAATTCTTTGTGAGGCTCTTCTTGGTGCTTCCAAGGCAATTAGTAACTCATTAGCATTAGGTTCAACTATTGGTCCATCTTGTTGTGGTTCATCTATTTGATAACCCTCTGCAGCATTATTTTCACGTGATGGCTGCGAGAAACTAGTTTCAAAAACTATAGTTTCTCCAAGGCTTTGACTCCCTTCATCATTATTGCTCGACACATCAGTGGGATTCCCAAGATCCTGAAAAACAAAACTGCTTGCATTTTCATCACCATTTACTTCTTCCTCGATGAACTTTGCATTGTTAGTCTCAAAAACCCTAGTCTGCAAGTGTGAAGCATAAAACTTGTATCCTTTAGACCTCTCAGGAAAGCCAATAAAGTGACAACTCACTGTTCTTGAATCAAGTTTCTTTTCATGTGGATTATACATTCTTGCTTCTGCCCTACAACCCCAAACATGTAGATGATTGATGCTAGGTTTCCTCGAAGTCCAAAGTTCAAAGGGTGTCTTACTCACTGATTTGCTAGGGACACGATTCACTATATAGTTTGCCATCTTTAATGCTTCTCCCCAAAGAAACTGAGGTAGAACTGACCTGCTCATCATGCTTCTTGTCATCTCTATCAATGTCCTATTCCTCCTCTCCGCCACACCGTTTTGATCAGGCGTCCCAGGTGTGGTGTACTGAGCTTGGATGCCACACTCTTCTAGATACATAGCCAGCGGTCCCTTTTGTTGCCCAGCCTCGGTGAACCTGCCAAAGTATTCTCCTCCTCTATCCGATCTCAAAACCTTAATTGTAGTGTTTAATTGGTTCTCTACTTCTGTTTTAAAAATTTTAAAACAATTTGGGACTTGTGATTTTTCTGAAATTAGAAAGACACTTCCATACCTTGAAAAATCATCAATGAAAGTCACAAAATAAATATTTCCACAGATTGTTTTAACTGGAAAAGGACCACAAACATCCGAATGAATTATTTCTAACAGTTTTTGACTTCTTGTTGCGTCCTTTTTCTTGGTTTTAGTTAACTTGCCTTTGTAACAATCCACACACTCATGCAAGTCATTAAAATCCAAGGCTGGCAAAATATTTTCATGCACCAAACGCTGCAGTCTTTTCTTTGAAATATGACCTAACCTTCTATGCCAAAGCATGGAAGAAAGATCATTTGATAAGGGCCTTTTCATTCGAACAGAAGAGTCTAGAGTGTAACAACTCAAATCATTCATGACAACACAATCTAATTTCCATAAATCATTGTCTAAAAAGCAAACGCCCAGCAATTGACTCAAATTATTTTTCATAAAGATCCTTATGCTTTCATCATCACCAACGAAAGCAAAACCGTCTTTTACAAGTCTTGAAGCAGAAATTAAAGACCTAGTTAAAGTAGGAACATAAAGTACATTTGAAAGTTCTAAAATAAAGCTTGACGACAACTTGAGCTTGAGGTTGCCTATTGCTTCCACAGCCACTTTATTCCCATTGCCCACATGCACTTCAAAGACTTCATTACTTGTTGACATTTTTCTTGAAAATCCCTGCAAGGAATTGGTAATATGCACCGAACAACCAGTGTCAAACCACCAAGTATTTGGAGGGGCTTCAACAAGTAAAGTTTGAAAACAAACAAAAACATTGAAAATATTTGTACCTTTTCCTTTCTTCACTGCCCATTTTTTACGTTTCTCGCAGTCCCTTTTCAAGTGTCCATATTGTTTGCAAAAATAGCATTTCACATTCTCCAAATTTGGCCTAAAGTTTTGAGGTCCTCTAGAGGAAGAAGCAACATTGGCAGTAGTAGTGGAGGAATTAAAAGGCTTAGTCTGCTTACCAGCATTTACCATAGGATTCTTACTTGCATTATAGTCAACAAGGTTCACCACTGCACCTTTTGCACGATTCAGCCTGCTCTCCTCTTGTGCACAGATAGAAATCATCTCATCCAGACTCCATTTCTCCTTTTGAGTATTGTATGACACCTTAAGCTGTTCAAATGACTCAGGAAGGGATGAGAGAGCCATGTGAACAACAAAGGAATCATCAATTGGTACCTCCAGATCCTTGAGCTTGGCGGCAGCCTCCACCATTTTCAGTATATGCTCCCGGACACTCGTTTTGCCATCGAACTTCTGAGAAGTCAGTGTGGTCATCAGGTTCGCCATCTCTCCTTTCTCGGACATCTTGAATTTTGCTCCAACAGCTTCAAGAAAAGCTTTAGCTTTGTCACATGATGGTATGCCACCTCTCACAGCCTCACTGATGGACCTTTTCATGACCATGAGAGCCATTCGGTTTGACTTCTCCCATTTCTCAGACTTCAATCTTTGCTCTGTAGTGCTGTTCGCTGTCACAGCAGGTGGTTCATCCTCCCTCAGTGCAAGGTCATAGTCCATCAAGCCAAGCACGATCTCTACATCCTGTCTCCACTTTTTGAAATTCCCTCCATTAAGTGGTTCAATGGAGGAAAAGCTCAGTGCATTCGCATTCACTGTCAAACCAAATAAAAGTTAAACAACATTGTAGACAATGTTACAACTATCACAGTATATGCAACACCTTTGGGCAAGATACATTACTGCAGTTTTTTTTTTTTTTTTTTTTTATGCACATAAAACCATATGCATCCTGATTACATAGCCCTTTTAACAAATACTTAAGTTACAACACATATTTCAAATCTTTGGATAAGAAAATAGTTGGCTCAAACATTCATTAAAAACCTATGTACTGATTCACAAATCCAACCAGTTAACCCTCTTCTCTTTGGAGTAGTACGTTATCATGTCATGACTTATAAAAACACAACCATGCCACCGTCCTTATAAACAAAATTTCTTAAAAAAAAAAAAAACTTCACTTTGGTAAAGCTTTACAAACATTTGTTTTAAATGGTTTTATCAGCATGTATCCTTCAATGATGTTAAGGTTGGAACTTAAATCATCTTAGCGCAAGATCCATTCCTGTACTTGTGATACTCAAGAAACCAAATCATCAGGAAAACGTGAAAAGACTAATAAATCAATTAAGCAAACTTCCTTATACGCATAAAAGAATCTATGAAGAGCTATTATACGCTCTGATACCAAATGTTGGAGTTTTAATATAGCCGCAAACATAGATTACGAACATGCATCAAATACTGTGATTGTAGTTCTGACCTTGTGAAGCCATTGATCGCAGGGAAGAAAAGGAAATCTTCTACTCAAGGAGGACCTGATGTTCTTTCTAGAATAGGGCTAGATTTTCTGATATATGAACGTGTTCCTCTTGAGCAGGGACTTATCCTTTTATAAACGTGTAACCACAACCGTTTCCACCTATCACAGAAACTGCTTGGCAAAACTGCACGCTCATTTACATTCCAACGTGGGATATCCACTCACCAACACGTTTAACCCTTAATGTCCTACTTTAAAGGAAAGAAGTTTATTTACCTATTAACTCTAACTGTTCTCAGTTTTCACTAAACACAAAACCCGAATGAGATAAGTTTAGAGTCCAATAAGGTTCCAACAGTTCTTGCTTAGACCTATAGATAGATTAGAATTGTGGTGAGTTCTCAAAAAGTTCTTTTCTTTATCGATACACTTCTTTCTTTATTATCCTTTCCCCCCTTACCGATCACATATTTTTATAATCTTTGTGGATATGTGCATAGTTTCATACTAGTTGTAAAAGTTGTCTGAATAATGTTCAAGAAATGTTAAAGGGTTACATGTTTTATAATATCTGTGCATATTGTGTTTTCCCTGCTGTTCTCGTTTTTCTTTTCATTAAACTATTGGTTAGAGACATGAATATATTTGCTGATGCGTTGAATTTGCTTGTCTTTCATACCTCTGTAAAGCTTTCGATATCAGATTACTGCTAACAGCCACAATCTGCTCTACGGTTCTGTATAATCGACTTGAAACTCAGATTATCACAAACACAAAAGCAGATCACGTACGGAAAGGTGATGTTCAAGATGTCTGTCATTTTCGCGTTAACATGTAGCTCTGATTTGTTTCCGTCCACAAATTTGATTTCTTAGTTTGCTGTAACATGATGTGTACTTGATACACCGGCCAGAATTCCTCTTTACAGGAGTCATCTGCCAGAAGAAATTTCGTACAGTATTCAACTTTCTTCTCTTTTTCCATTTTTCAGTTACCCATATTTCCCAAATTACAAATACGAGGATGCAAAGTCGATGTGGAACTCAAAGTTCGCTCTCGACATGACACTTCGACATAAGTTATGTCCTAGCTCTTAAATATAAACCAAAAATGAGTTAGGGTTATGATTGCTTAGCGGTTTGGATTATGATAGATTGTGGATTCAATCTATTTGAAAAATATCTTAATACCAATAAAATAAATAAAAAAATAAAAGAGACGAGATCACCAAAATAATGCCACCGATGAGCTTAGTATGTGGATGGGATGCCCTAGAGAGAGAGAGAGAGAGAGAAATGTGGGAGCCTGTCTTAAAGACAAGGACATGGTCCCCCTGGAACCATGTTTGAAGGGTCTCAGAGGTCAAGTCCCCCCAGGAGTTTGGAGACAGTTAGGCTGGAGGGACTTAGGGTTGGCTTTCACGGGTAATTTTACATTTGAACCCTCTGGAGGTTACGGATAGAGCAAGTTGTCAAGGACTAGGAGTGAGAAAATAGGGGCTTGGTGGTAATTTTCCATACTGTCATCCTGATCAACGACTCCCCCTAAACGGAAGGCTTTCCTTTTCCTAATCTGGCCAACGCTTTTGCTATTTTGGGCATTCTTGCATTCTACTGACTAGTATATAAACAAAGGTCATGGCTTTGTGAGTTCGATCTGTTGGTGAGAGAGAGAGAGAGAGAGAGAGAGAGAGAGAGAGAGAGAGAGAGAGAATGGCAGAATCATCGATGGAAGCCGAAGAGGCGAGGCAGAAGAAGATTGAGGATTGGCTTCCGGTCACTTCTTCTAGGAATGCCAAATGGTGGTACTCAGCTTTCCACAATGTCACTGCCATGGTTGGGGCTGGTGTCCTCAGCCTTCCGTATGCCATGTCTGAGCTTGGATGGTATGTATATGTCTATACGTTCGTTTCATGGCAAGTAATTTTTGCTAACCTTCGGACTGAATAAATCAGAGGAAAATCAAGGGGCAGAAACAAGAAAATGAGTGCACAAGGAGAAAACAGGAGTGTGAACATCACTAAACTACCCTTTGTTTTGTTTCATGACTTTCATTCCTAAAATTTGATTAGGAATCTTGGAATTAACACCCGTAGTGTAGCGATTTTGGCACTCCTCATTTAGCCGTATGCATTCCAAATTGAATGTTACAAAGTTACAATTTTTGTATATGATCTCTATCTGCCAATTTCAAACAGAATTTTGATTCCTAACAAAATGAATTGGGCTTTTCCATTTTTGGGAAATTAAAATCACAGGGGTCCTGGTGCGGCTGTCATGCTTCTGTCATGGATCATCACCCTATACACACTGTGGCAAATGGTAGAGATGCATGAAATGGTGCCGGGGAAGCGGTTCGATCGGTACCACGAGCTGGGACAGTATGCCTTCGGGGAGAAGCTGGGGCTCTGGGTTGTGGTGCCCCAACAGCTCGTTGTGGAAGTTGGTGTCAATATTGTCTATATGGTCACAGGGGGAAAATCATTGAAGAAGTTCCATGATGTGATTTGCCCTAGCTGCAAAGACATCAAACTCACCTTATGGATTTTTATTTTTGCTTCTGTCCACTTCGTTATCTCCCACCTCCCCAACTTAAACTCCGTCTCTGGTATCTCACTTGCCGCTGCAGTCATGTCCTTGAGGTAATTAATTAAAGGAAAAATTAGTTTCCGGTCCCTAGTTACTAATGTTTATTGGTTGAAACTTTATTAGTTTTTAAATTTTAATCCAAGTCCTTAATTACTAATGTTCATTGATTGAAACCTTATTAGTTTTCAGATTTTAATCCAAGTCCTTAACATTAATGTAGTAATAAATTTACATGTCAATTATATAATTTTTTAAAATAAAAATTAATAATTGATTTAGAATTTTAATACTCAAACCTTTATTAAACTCCTAACTAATTTTCAATTCAAAACATTTCCAAAACAAATTAAAAAATTAGAATAAGTTTGTACCCATTAGCTTTTTTTAAAAAAATGTTTTCAATTTTTTTGATCTTATATGTACCCATTCATGTACTTTTTTCAAAATTTTAATCTTAAAATGTACTCATTCTTAAATATACCAATTTGTTATATGTAAAATGTACCCTTCTTTTTATATAAAATCTATTCAATTTTTTTCTAATTCATTTTAAACTTATATGGGTACATTCTTTTTTCTTTGATTTGAGAATGTATCCATGTCAAGTTTAATCGAAGAAATTTTAATCGAAGAAATTTACTAATGTTATTAAGTCTAATATTTTTTTTTTTTTGTTGTGATTTTGAAGAATGTTCCCATGTTTTGGTTCAATAATTGTTTGGTTAATTTTGATGAATGTACCCATGTCTATACACACACACAATAGTATATTTATATTTTAATATTTTTAATCGCATAAATTATGGTTTTTTATTTAAAATCTTATTAATATAAACAACTATAAATTTCAATTTTTAATTTAAAAAATATAGTAACATACATAGAAATAAATTATCACATTAATTTCAGGGATTTCGATCAAAAATTAAAAACTAACAAGGTTTCAATAAAAAAATATTCATAACTAGGGACCGTATCCAAAGTCTTCCTTAATTAAATCCCCCAATTAGTATCGTTAATCTAGAGATTTCTTGATTCCCAAGTAATGCTATCGAGACTAATTACAACCAAATTCCCAAAATTTTATAATTCGAACTGAAGTGGACAGTGTTTTGCTTGTTCGTATGTATACGTAGGTTTATTCAAAAGCTACTGCGCACAATCATTTGGCCGTGACAAAAATTTAGGGTTACTTTTTCTTGTGATCCGATTTCTTTCCATTCCTGTGTTGAATCTTGTTTGTGATCATATGCAGTTACTCAACGATTGCATGGGGAGCTGCCATACACAGGGGGAAGGCACCGGATGTGGACTACAGCTACAAAGCTAAATCCAATTCCGGAGCTGTCTTCAACTTCTTTAGTGGCTTGGGAGAGATAGCATTTGCCTATGCCGGCCACAATGTCGTTTTGGAGATCCAAGCAACGATTCCTTCCACACCCGAGAAGCCTTCCAAGGGACCAATGTGGAAAGGAGTGGTTGTGGCATACATTGTGGTGGCTTTGTGCTACTTCCCTGTTTCTTTTGTTGGCTACTATATTTACGGAAACACTGTTGAAGACAACGTCCTCATCTCACTCGAAAAACCTGTCTGGCTAATTGCAGCGGCTAACATGTTTGTTGTGATCCATGTCATTGGAAGCTACCAAGTTTTCGCAATGGGAGTTTTTGACATGGTTGAAACTTTTCTCGTCACGAAAATGAACTTTGAGCCTTCTTTCACCCTTCGCTTCGTTACTCGCACGACATATGTTGGTACGTGAACTGAGTTAGCTTCCAATTCTCCTCACTACTGCAAAGTGCTTTCCTGATTTGCACGCTAATATTTCAGTACTGACCATATAATGTGTTCTTAATTTGGCAGCATTTACCATGGTCGTCGGTATGGCCATCCCTTTCTTTGGTGGCCTTCTCGGATTCTTTGGAGGATTTGCTTTTGCCCCAACTACATACTTCGTAAGCAAATTAAAGGATTCAATGCTCTTATTTTCCATACATAAACACACACACACACGTACCCTTTTTCCCTCCTCAGGTTTGCGAATTTGCAGTAACGCTTCGATAACATGTCAAATAGAGCTTAACTTTCCAATGCTGTTCTTAATTTGCAGCTTCCCTGCATCATGTGGCTCGCCATCTACAAACCTAGAGTTTTCAGTCTATCTTGGTTCATAAACTGGGTATGCTACGCTTTCTTTTGCTTCGATTAATTGTTCTTCGGGCTCACTCATAGTGCTGACTTATAGTTTTATTTCAGACATGCATTATACTGGGAGTTACCCTGATGATTCTAGCACCCATCGGTGCCCTACGGAGTATCATCTTGCAAGCGAAAACCTACAAATTCTTCTCTTAAATTGCAAATTTTACCTGCAGCAAAACATTCATCTCTACTCATATTCAAAGCTCGAAGTTAGACAGATATGATGACTGTTGCTTGATCACCAAGGCAACCCTTCAGCGTTTCTGGATTAACTGACTTTTGGTACCGTCCGACGATCACGATGGGACTTGAGACAAGGGCGACCTCCTCTTGGAGAGTTCTTGCAGAATAATCATGTCTAAATAGTATTTGTTTAATTCGTTAATCGTTTATGTAAACACAACGCTATGGAAAAAAGAAACGAAAAAAAGGAATTAGATTACTTGGTCTGCAAGCATTGTTCAACATGCAGGAGAGAAATTTCTACAATCATCTCCATTTACGGATTTTTATTTAATTTTTTTTTTTAAATCAAACCAAAAAAATTTAAAATAAAATTCCGAATTAAAAGTCGGACAAACAACTTAAAAACATACATATATAGCATGATATATATCCAATCTTGTGCAACTAAAAGAACTAAGACCTTAAATTAACCCATGAAGCTTAAACCATTACTACTACCACGAATCAAAGTCGAGCAGCCATAGAGCTCACTGCATCTAACCAAGAAAGAAGATGTAGAACAATGGCGGATTTGGAGAAGGTTCAGTCTTAGTGATCCAATAGCGCGTAATAGCGGAAATGAAAAATTCAGATAGAGGGTTTTGAGAGAATGATTGGAATGAGGAATGATAAAAGAAGTGATAGAGGTATTCGTATACGAGCATGACTAAGATCAAGTCATCACAAAGAACTTGTTATGTCTATGACTAAAATTACACGTAATGTTACTTATTTATGCATTATGAGTTATAATTGCACAAATGAATATTTTTTTCTTCTTTTAAAAGAGGGATCAGCGGGTGGCTTTGCAAATACATTCCACCATTCCAGGGGCCGGCAAGAATTATAGAGGCATATCAACATTTTTCTGACCACTAGGTCGGGAATTGAACCCAAAAACGTGTCGTGTGGAATACGGGCCTGAAATTCACCTTCAATCACTGGACCACCCCGTGATGATTGGATAATGTTAATAGAATTGCACATGTTATAGCTTGGGTGAGGTAACCCTACATTACGTTCATAAGAAGGATTTCAACTAGAGTTGGGCATTGTTTGGGGTCAATATAGCTGGGCTTACTATTGCCAATTTGTACAGTTGTTTTGGGCTTTTTCGCTTTGGCCCAAATTGTACTAAAAGAAGGAACAATTAGTCTGACTTTATGAACGACATGTCGTTGCAGTCATGAGACGTGGGAATCGACAATAAAAAAGGTCATCATAGGAAATAAAGAACAGTTTTACCCGCCAAATATCTCAATCTTCCCGCCATTTCTCTGCAACTCTCAGAGTGGCAGCTTTTGAAACCCTAGAGAGAGAGAGAGAGAGAGAGAGAGAGAGAGAGAGAGAACCAGAGCGCGCAACATGGAAGGCCAAATCAAAGAGGAGTTCAGCAGCAGCGGTTTCACTTTCGACGACGAAAAGGAAATCCTAAAAAAATGTAAGATCTTTCGCATTTTTGTTCCCAATTGAATTCAATCCCTAATTTTTACAAAAGAGTGCGTATTGATGCCTCAATTGTCGATTAGGTGCTACATTCTGCATAAATTTGAGTCTTTCGCCTTCCGATCTCGTTACGAGCTGGGAAATTTACTACCTCAACAGGTTCATCTCTCTCCCAATTTCCCCAATTTACGATTTTTACTCTAACTTTTGGAATCTGAGGATAGTTTTAACTTTAGTTTTAGTTTTTTTTTCTTTCTGTATAATGTATTTTTGTTTTGGTCGCCGGAGAAAGGGATTAATTTTGTAAATAGACTTGTTTGCCTTTTTTTTTATTTTTTTGTGATTAACTTGTGTTGCCAATTATAATCTGCTAAAATGTGATTTTGGGGCAGGCAAATGAATGGAACGGTGGTACGCGATGTGGAAATGGATGGGTTTTTAGGGTATTTGCAAGAACAGAAGAAAGTAGCCATCGATGAACCAGAGCCCAATCTGCATATCTACTCAAGCAGAGATGTGGACATGTGAGCACAATATATGGTTGTTTCACTTTTCTGTTTATATCTGTAGATGTTTGTGTGTTTGTGGCGGCTTGAATGATTGTAGATATGGGGTTATTGTGACTCTAGTTTCAAAATTCAGTATTTGACGAGAAACTGCGTGCAGGATTCTGAATGATGAGTATGTAGATATAAAGGACGAGGTTCCTAGCACTCCACCAACCGAATCTCAGAACCATTACTCAGTGACGTCTGACTCAACACCACAAACAATTGGGAGCGTTCCTTCTTCTGGAAAACCATCAAGACTTATAACTCCTTTTGGGCGACGAACAGACAAGTTTGTTGTGAAATTCAGCATCAATAATAAGCCAAATATAGAGAATGGGGAGAAGGAAGGTAATGAGAATCCTGGGGATGATGAATTCATCAGGAAGGTTAAACCTGGAAAGCGGTGTTCTTTAGTAATCCATGGTTCAGGACCTGAAACAGGTTGTAGGTTTATGTACGATAGAATTGAAGATAGGGTAAGTGAAACTTATTATAGTATGTTGATCTTAACCTCCATATATAATTATATATTCTGAACTAACTTAATATTTTGCTGATTTAGTTTAACGCACTTGAAAACCGAATTAGAAAGTATGCAACTGCATTAGTTTCATCTGGCCAGTATGAGGAACCGCTGGACCCTACAGTTTCATCTCAGGTATGGTACCTCCCCCTCCCCCGATAGTGGGAAGGTGTTTTGGAAACTCAACCTCTCCAAGTCATCGTGAAGCTGTTGATGATGTAAACTTGTTTTGTTTCAGAAAATTATGTTTACTGCTGGCATGATCTGTTGTGACGGAGAGGGCCATTTGAACGACAAATCCACCTTGTTGCAGTGCAGGTAGAAAGTCCTGGACGCTCCTTTATACTCTTCATGTGAAAAAGTTTACTAACATCCACACAAGGAAAGCAATCTTTGCATATGTTTAGCTATTAAACAATAGTGTCTGAGGATCTTAGCCTTCCCTCAGGCAACACTCTCTTGGAAAGGACTTGTTAAATGTGAAGCACAACTACCTATGTTTTACTTCTGTACACAACTGAGAGACACTTCTGGTAATCTATAGTTTTTTCTTTAGATAAGTATTTTATCTTTCCCATTCAATCTTTGACAGTGCAGAGCATTCTAGAGGCCAACGTGTTCGTATGGAATTACAACATTTGAGCCAATTTTCAATCTTTCCAGGCCAGGTATGGAAATCGGACATGAAAGACATAGAACCATGGTCAGATTTTAAAGTTTGAAATACTGTAGTCTAAATCTAACATGGAAGGATTGCATTCCTGCAGATAGTAGGTTTTGAAGGGACCAATCCTAGTGGACACTGCTTCATTGCTTCAAAATTGATAGATTCAGTCCCTTTACCTGTTGCTGCTGATGCAAACTTGCCTCCTGCTAAAAAGCAAGCTTTGGATCAGGAGATTTTGCCAACTGATCAGTCCATTAAACAACCAGAGCTATCAGTGGTATGCAAACTTTTAGTCTATGTTACTCGATGAGAGGCAACTGTGGACATCCTGCTGTTTTTTTTCTTCTGACCTTTCATAATTCTGTGCAAGTTTGTTTATCAGTGTTGGTAGCCTATAATTTCTGTATTTATACAGATCATCGCATCAGGTCCTTTTACCACAACAGACAACTTATTGTTTGAGCCTCTGAAAGAGCTTCTAGCATATGCAAGCAAAAAACTGCCTCAGTTGCTTATATTGGTGAATACCAACTTTTCTTGAATTGGATTTTTCTTAAACAAGATTATACTGCTTGAACCATTCATGTTGTTTACAAACTGATCTTTTTTTTTTTTTCTCAGCTAGGACCATTCATTGATTCTGAACATCCAGAAATTAAGAAAGGAACGGTCGACAGGAGCTTTGATGAAATATTCCAAACTGAGATTCTTAGAAAGGTATCTACTCAGAGCGTTGTGTAATAGTTGTGCTGAAGAACTCTCTCTATGTGTTGGTTTTCATGCCCTTTTTCGTTTTATCTTATTTTCAGTTGCAAGATCATGTTGAATACATGGGTTCGCATGCACGAGTTGTTCTTGTACCATCTATACGGGATGCTAACCATGATTTTGTTTTCCCTCAGGTAATGTTACTTCTGAGTAAAAGTAGTATATATCTGCTTAATTTGCTTACATTTTTTTTGGTAAATAATTTGTTTACAATTCATTGAGATGATAATAGAATGTAATGTCTTGGTTGTGCAGCCTGCCTTTGATATTCATCCACCTGACCTTAAGCATCAGGTACATGTTTGTAGATTTCGAGCTTTCATCATTCAAATTCCCTAATAATTAATTTTCTGCAGTTATGCTTACTAAACTGATTTTACCTTTCGTACTCAGATAACCAGTCTCACAAATCCAGGGATTTTCGAGGCAGATCAGGTAACCAAGCGCTTGCCCTGAAAATGACCCACCTCTGTAAATTTGCTAAAATGAGTGTTGATGCTAGAGTTATCAGTTCTATTTATATGAATTGAAACTAATGCGACGGGTGTCAATTACCAAAAACGACTCGACCACTAACTCAGTCCCGCGGGTAACACGACGTGGTCCAAAATTTTATTATCTGAAAAGCTCGGATTCTAATTTAGTAGACAAGCTCGGATTCTAATTGAGCTCTATCCATGACCATTTTATTTTTATCTATGGACGTTACAAATCCTTCGATCCCTGCTTTAGTTGCATCGATAAGCCAAAGTATGATATGATATGGACAAAGTTTTCAACCACATATTGGTTTCAGGTCAAGATAGGTTGCTGCTCTGTGGATGTTCTCAAACACCTTAGTGCAGAGGAGATGTCGCGCATTCCAAAGGGTGGAAAACCCAGTGACCGGTTGAGTAGACTTGCAAGCCATATAATTAGCCAACGCAGGCACGTCCTAATCTCTTAGAAGTTCTTGCGTGGTAAGGTCTATATGGTTTGAGGAGCTCTACTATCTGATATTCTAAACTTATTTTGCAATTTTTTTGGGACAGCTTTTATCCTCTGTATCCACCAGCAGAAGACACTCCATTGGATTTTTCGCTTGCTCCCGAAGCTCTAAACATCTCATTGATCCCAGATATTCTCATCTTACCCTCTGACATGAAGTATTTTGTGAAGGTAAATGGTTATTCCAATTTTAACGTCAAAGCAATTCCAATAAATCGTACAGAAAGGTGCACCTCACTCGCTCCGATAGTGATTGGGTTTTAAATTTTGCGACTGAGAGATATGTAACCAAGATGTTGAAATGTTTACCTACAGAAGCTAACGGGGATTTTACCTTTTTGAGTATAGGTACTGAACCTAGGCGAAAGAGGTGAAGAGAAGGAGCAGGTTAAATGCATTTGTGTCAATCCGGGAAGACTTGCCAAGGGAGAAGGAGGAGGTACTTTCGTCGAGCTTGACTACTACGGTAATCCTGACACAACGAATGCTTCAATTATAAGCATATAAACATCGGATTTAAGTTGAATTTGTTGTAACTTGTACTCAATTTGCAGTAAGTTTCAAAAAGCTCAATAGGCTAGGGTCGATTGCACGTCATTTATGTGCTTTGTAACGACTGATGGTGATAAATTTATGGTGCATTTCATGCAATTATTAGTCACACTCTGTGGTAGGCTCCCCAAGGAAGAATCAAACTCATGCGCAGAGAGTCGATGTAAGACCCTGATAGGAAGTTTGGACCCTTCTCCATAAATGACAACCAATAAGTGAAGACCAGCCTGTCTAATGTAACAGGGATCCCATTCCGTGCGCTGATGGTATTCTAAACTAATCACGCATTATCATATAAGAAATTTAAAAGCATTATTGTCTCTTATTGGTTCATGTTGAAGTTCTTCTTTGGCATGTTACTCAACTAGCCCCCTTAGTTGATATGATTCTTGATTTTTAGGCCGTTTTAAACTTCATTTGTATTAGTAAACACATTAAAATTGAAGTATTGGAATCGTTTTAATACCCATGGTTTAGTAAACCGCAGACAAGTCGAGAACCAAAATGGTTCCAATTTTGATTTATATGATACATACAATTAGCAAATTACAGAGCATCCTAAAAGGCATTTCTACCTCTTTTTCTTTTGCGCTTTGTTTTTGTACCAATCGATCCAAAGATTCAAAACCCACAAAATACTAAGACAAATGGCAACTGAAATCACAACCATCCAAGAAACCCATGCCCATCTAGGGATCACGGGGTCAGCCGCCCCGCTCACGTAGAACACCGCCATCCTGTACATGAACATTGGCCCTAAAATCCCTCTAAAAACACTGTACAAGGCATAGAATTTAGGGGACAAAAAGTCGTACAATTTGGCGGCGGCGGGCGAACCGGCCCTCCGAAAATCGGCGAGGGTCCAGGCGTTCTGGCAGCCGCTGGTGATCTCAGCAAGGAAGAGAAGAACAAGGATGGCGTGGGCCCCGTGGCGGACGACGTAAAGGCAGGTGGTGAAGACGTAGAGGGTGGCGAGGTGGTGGAGGATGAAGAGGACGTCGTTGGGGAAGAAGAGGAGGTAGTGGAGGAGGTCGAGGGAGAAGTAGGCGATGCTGAATTCGAGCACGGTGTTTTGGGTGGGGGTGTTGGGGGAGGCGAAGGTGGTGGCTTTGTGGCTGCGGAGGATTGCGTGGGCGGCCATGGCGGCAGCGGCGGTGCCGTGGGATATAGAGATGAGGCAGCTTGATGCTTCCGGTCGGTGTTTTGGCCCCCAGTTGCGGAAGAGTAAGAAGTATGCATAGAGGTAGATGAGGAGAAAGATGGAGAAGAAAGTGGGAAGTGTTGGGGAGGGAAGAATTGAGGTCTCCATGGAAATTAAAAACCAGTTGCAGAGAGGGGGGGGGGAGAGAGAGAGAGAGAGAGAGAGAGAGAGAGAATCTGAGTGGATAGAAGGTTACTTACCAGCTTTTGAAGATGATGAGTGAGAATGCTTTAAAGTGAGGTGGATGAAAATTGAAAAGTAGGAAGGAAATCCTGGTGGGTGGACCGGCATTAAACAGAATCCTAATCATGTTATAATTTTCTTTAACTCAACTTGATCCAAGAAAATTTAATATTCAAGGTAAATATATGTTGTTTGTCAAAAGTTACTCGTATTATATGTAGATTAGAATTTAAGAGGGGTCCAATGTCCAATGTCCAATGTCTAATTACTTTATATTTTATATGTAATTTTATTTTACAATTTATGCATAATATAAATATATAATTATGTATTTTTTTAAATATAAGAAAACACTTATTTATTTTAAATATAATAAATTTGCTTAAATCTACCATGAGTCTCTAAATAAAATAATAATAATAATAATAAAATTATGGCTATTTAAACATCAAAGTCAACGAATACAAGTTTAATGGATTTCTACTCTCACTTTCGACGGCGGTCGATTATTCGGATGTCAATTTTTGGAATCCTAACACGTAATAATCTTATCTTTTATGCTTCCAACCAAAAAATAAAGAAATATTCCCTTGCATCTATTTTTTCTATGGTCACTAAAGTAGAGCTGTACCATACAAACCCTCGATTCCAATGGCTGGCTTAACAATAAGGGAAGTTTACTGCTACGTGGTATCCCGATTTAATTATATCAGGTCATGCGGAGAAAAAACACACGTACAATGCAATGTTACTAGTCTAGATGCCACAGTGACAGTAAATATACGGAGTGCATAGTTTTGGAGGCAATACATCCTCGGAATTCTGTGTCACAACATAATCGATTTTACCAAACACATTCCACAAACTGTGTCATTTTACAGAGATTTTTTAGTGCCATTAACAAGCTAAAACTGAAATTCTATCAAACCTTGCAGTAAAATTTATTGTCGAACTAACTTAAAGCAAAAGATTTGTAACTTGTTGAGCTTTCACTTAACTTCTTACTGTCATAGTAGAAACCACTGAATCCATCTCGTATAATCCGAACCCCGAAGCTCAAAGGCTGTAATACACTTCTCCGAGGCCGGCGGTAGAGTAGACCTACATCACCATCCCTCCATCAATGGTGAGCACCTGCAAGAACGGCATCGATAAATAAATTTCAAGAAAGGTTTCTGATAAACCGCCCTACAAAAGCTCCTTAATTGCAACATAGTCACCACAATACGCACTACTGCCGTCGTGATCTAGGGTCACTTGTCCAAAATGTGATACACTTCCATTCTAATTAGTTTTGATGATCCAAATATCTCCTTCACTTATCTCTTCAATAAATCATTTTGAAGGGAAACGCAGTACGTTAATAACTAAAGAACTTCTGTACATTATGATGTTTGAGGGAAAAGAGGCTAAACTTATCCGAAGAAAACATTTAAACTCCATCACATTCAAACTTATCACTTGTAGTTAAACCGTCAACTTGAGTCCAAGTCAAATCCATCATGGGTTGAAGATAGGTGGCATATACTGCATTCCTATTCTCGTTTCATAGACCATAACAAGTCACATTAAAGTAACTGGCCGCAGGACTAAGGGCCAGTTACTTAAATGTGATTAATTAAAAACAAAAAGATCATACCTGTCCGGTCATGTAACTGGCCGCTGGACTAAGGGCCAAGAATTCCACCAGTCCAGCAACTTCGTCGGGTTGGCCGTATCTTCCTGTAATCACAGCCACCATGAAATAATTTTAGCAAACTATTATCAGTATTATTACAAAATATCTGACTTGAATAATTAGAGTTTCCCCAGACTCACCTAATGGGATAGTCTCCAAAATTTTCTTCTCAATGTCATCGCCTAGCTTGGCAGTCATGTCTGATGCAATAAAGCCCGGGGCAACAGCATTAACCTGAAGGAAATCCATTGTTTATTAATTATGACCCACTCCATAAAACAGCATTAATATCATCTCGGGATGAGTCGATTAGTATAGCAAATATGAAAAAACATGGAGCACTCACATTGATGTGTCTGCTGGAGTACTCCTTAGCAACAGTCTTGGTCAGACCAATCACTCCGGCTTTTGCAGCACTGTAGTTGGCTTGTCCAACATTTCCAACTAGACCAACAACGGATGCTATATTGATAATCCTTCCCTGCAAGAAGCATTATCTGACTGAGATAAGACATAAGAAGAAAAGGGCGGGGAATCTCCTTTGAAAGGAATGGCATTCACCTTCTTCTTCTTCATCATGATTTTAGCTGCTGCCTGAAACAAACAAGTTTAAGTTTCTCAGTTCCACATTGAAGTCAAGTAGCATTTCCATGAAAATGAAAATTCAAAGCACACACCTGGGTGCATAGATATACACCAGTAAGATTTAGATCAATGACCTCCTGCCATTGTTTTAACTTCATTCTCATCAATAGACCATCCCTGGTAATTCCTGAAATCATGGTACAAAAGTTAAGACGATCGTGTTTGAAATTGGACATTACACAAAAAGTAGGTGAAGTTTGGAATAACCTGCATTGTTTATCAGTACATCAACGGTTCCCCAAGCATCAAGCGCCTGCAGATGCAAAATCAATAAGCACACCAAACTAGCATAACCATGCCAAAACAACCCAATTAATCATAAGAAGGAACATTTGCTTACTGTTTTGAGCATCGCCTCAACATCTTCTTCTTTCGAAACATCTCCTCCGAAAGTAATAGCTTGTCCACCGAACGCCTCAATCTGAAAGAACACAAAATCAAACACACATTCACTAATCATAGCACACAACAAATTTCAAGTCAGCAAGACTAATTCGGATAATTTGCATAGATGATTTTACTGTACCTCTTTGGAAACCTCCTCGGCCTCCTTCGATGACCTTGCGTAATTAACGAGGACCTGCATGCACACACAATCATCAATTCACAATCAACAACCAAAGCCCAGAATACAGAAACAAAGAATATTACACTAAAAAACTAACCCTGCAACCAGCTTTGCCCAAAGACAGAGCAATTGCTCTGCCAATGCCTCTAGAAGCTCCGGTCACCACCACCACCGGACCCTCCACGATTTTGGCTTCCCCGGCGCTCGCTTGCTCAAGCGTCGCCACCTGAGCCCTCACGTGACCTGTCACGTGTCACCACCATCACCATCAAATTCCAAATTTCTTACATAACACTGCCAACAGCCTTCTGATTTCTGTATTCTAAATCCCTAATCAGGTTAAATCAAAACAATACCAATCGTTTTCTATAGCTAATTGCAATTCGAATTACCAGAGGAAGTGGAGGAGCGCTTGGATCTGTACTGAAGCCCAATACTCCGACCCGATCCGGCTGCGCCGCCAATCGGGGCCCATTGCTTAAACTGGCAGGCCCTGGCGTCGGCGGGAGCTCCAAATTTACCGGCGGACTTTAGAGCGACGACGTTTGATGCAGCGACGGAAGCCATGAGAGAGCTCGGGAGGATTGAAAAACGCGAAGGGAGAAGTGAGAAGCTAGAAATGCGAGGCAATGCCGTTCGGCTTTTATAAAACGAGTGCGTTTTGGTGCGGTTTTTTCTGCGTTGAAGTGCTTTGGGAACTCCGGAGAGAGTCGAGACGGTTGGGAGTGGCGATGGAAACAAGGCGTCGAGTGAAGAAGCTTGAGCTGGTTCTGTAGGTGGCTGCTGGGATTGACGAGTGGGACTGCTTTTGCATTTAATTACCATGCAGCCACTGATGACAGTGATGAGGGTGTTGGTGGGAGGGGTAGGATGGTGATATTGAGGTTGAATTGAGGATTTGTGTGGGACTTTAAGATTGATGGGCAGGAAAATTAGGTTACTCCGCTCAACTAATTCGACCCGGTTTATTTTTTTTGTTGAAAATTTTCAGGACCAAACTTCTTACAACTGTTTGTTTGTTGGCTCCAAATATCGTTTGGGCTTTTGGCGGTATAACGACGGACGTCTGGGTCATAGTCTTGGCTTTTAAGGACGTGGACCGGTTCTGGTCCACCAACGGCCCTGAATCAGGAGGACTTACGTGGTGGCGGCCCGTGGTAAGTTTTTGTCCCCTTATTTTTATTTCATTGGCACAAAATGTCGTGTGGTGGTATTCCCATGCCAGTTGAGAAATTTATGAAATCTGGTAATCCAAGAACAACCCAAGTACATTCCCTCCTCTTAATATCGCGCATGGGTTGAAGCTCATCCCAGCCCTACCTACCCGATACCCACGTCTGAGCCCTGGTGTGGCTACTGGACATTTCCATAAAAATAAAAACAATTTTGAGTCCTCCAGAACTATTGTGGTGGTGGGTTTATGCAATTTATAGAACATACCATAAAAAAAGTAAATATTTAATCAAAACTACTTTTCGACAACGAAAACCGACGACCCTACAAAGTGCAGAACATATACCAGAGTCAATGACAATCCACTTTCCTCCCTCTTGCCCTTCCACACTGGGAAGCACTAACCGCTCAGCTCCTTGTTGCTTTTGCTTAGACTGCTCATATAAACAGACAAAGATTATCAGATGGTAATCGAGTTCATCATCGAAAACCAAGGCAATGGAGCCTAGTTAATCATAAAGCAGCATTCAACAGGAAAATGTAAACTCAAATTTTCTAGGCAACCAAACAGATAATAAGATTACACTCCATTTTCTACTCAATCGGCAATAGACAGAATTCAACAAACCAGTACAAAAGAAGACTCAGCGTTTCACTCTCTTCCGTTTCCCTCCGATTCTAGGGAACCAAACACAAATTAGGAATTGAAATTACATATAAATTCGAACCTGCCTTGTAAATTAGGGCCTGAGCGATGTTCTTGACGTGCCACGTGGACCTTCCGGTGGCAAGAACCATGAAATCGGCCCATTCGCAGTGCTTATCCGCCGGTATGACCTTCACGTCGTCGGCCTTCACGTCGCTGAGAACCTTCTCGACCTCTTGGAGATCGAGGAGGCCTCTTCCGGCGAACGTGGAGAGCGCAACTGGAAACCCTAGCTTCCATTGTTGAAGGAGCGACGAGGAAGAAGCAGACGAGAGAGGGAGTGACCGAGACCGTAGAGCCGCCAACATGGTGGTGTTAGTTGTGGCGGTGCGCTGATGCAGGGTTTGGGTTTCAGCGTTTCAGAACGTTGCGGAGTGAGTGGCGCGCAACGGCGGCGTTTCGGGATGTTGCTTCCAGAAGCATCATCTTTGAAACCAAAACGCACCGTGTTGGTGTTGAGTAAATAGTAACGTGAGGGTTGGTATAAAGTAAATAGTAACACAAAGGTAAATGTCAAACGAATATCACGAACTTCAAGTTCACGTGTGCTTGGAAAATGAAAGCGAGGATTTGAGTTCAACTGAGTTTGGACATTTGGTTGCATCGGGAACAGGTAATATTAGTATATTAATTTATTTTAATTTTTGCAACAGATAGTTAATTAAATTTAATTTTTCAACCAAATAGCTAATTTAATTTAATTTTTCAACCAAATAGTTAATTTAATTTAATTTTTCAACCAAATAGTTAGTTTCATTTAATTTTGTCAAATCAAAATTAAGGATAATAGGTGGCTTAAAACTATGATTAGAGTCTTTTTATAGGAGATGTCAAATATAATATATCAAAATTTTATTTGATGTTTGATATGTCCATAATATAAATTTAAAATCTTCTTCATTTCCAATAGATATGTCGAATATTTATTTTATTAATATATTGGATGTTACATTAACTATTAAAAATAATTAAAATTAATTTTAGTTTTTATCTTATTGGTTGTCAATGAGACCCATGCACTAAAAATCAAATTAAATATATTCACTCCATCTTTGTTTGCTGTAAAAAAAAAAAAAAAAAAAAAAACAGCTAGAAAGCAAGGAGTCAAATGGCTCGGACGTCACGTCATATATGACATCTCTATTAAAGAACACTCGATGTCTTTAGGTCATAGTTGACGTATTTGACATCTCCTTTGGTGAAGGATTTAATAGTTTTTTTTAATGGTAAATTAATAGTCTAAAAGTTCAATTTCTGCATAGGAGCAATTAGATACCAATTTATTATAGATGATCTATTATGTAGTTTATTATAAATAAGAGCAATGCTAGGCAGACCAAATTTTTAGATTAAATTTATAAACTATATGATGTGTCACCAGATCTTTGGTGCAAACAAATATATAATATACACGTTATTTTATTTCATTTTGTTTTGTTGAATAAGGTGTACATTAGTTAGGTATTAGGTTTTGCGTTTCAATTATTTCGAGCTTAAATATGTCACTTATACATGCAAATGCAATAGAACTTATACATTTGTATATAGGGTAATACTAGAGAGATCAAAATTTTAAACTAAATTTGAAAATCAAATAATGTGTCACTACTAAAAAATAAATACGTTAATCAAAATTTAAGTAATAATCTAATTATCAACAACCATATCATTTAGTTTACAATTTTAATTAAAAAAATTTGGTCTCCCACACTATCCTTATTTATAATATACAGCAAATACACAGCTGGATACTACCAAATTATATGTCTCCATCTCCTTACGTCTTTGTGGAACGTTGTATGCCATTGCCCAATACCCAATACAATCAACAGAAAAAACTATTTAAAATTTTGGCCTGATCATCCAAGAACCGTATTTAACCTATATTTTTCTTCAACATTTATTACTTTAATGCTAGTTCAAGTTGTTATTCTACTCGGACGGACAAAATATATTCGAGATAATATAAATAATGCATGCAGTTGTAACATGTAGTACTTCTCAAGTCGTTCTGCTAAGCAGGTTCAAATTTATTATTACTTTATTATTATTTATTTAGAGACGGGTATGTGATATTATTTTTTTAAATATTTTTTACACAAATTTTTGTGAAACTCAATTTGTAATGTATTTTAACGATCCGAACCGTTTCTTTAATTTTAGGTATTCTCTTAAAGATCATGTCTACCAAAAATCACCCAAATTTGAACCCTATGACAGTTGGATTAAGAATTTAGGTTTCTTTGTAGAAAACATATTCGTCCATTTTCTTCACTACAAATGAATGTCTTAATGCTTTTGGATCTATCTATTTTTTTTTACAAGGATAATATATGAATAATGTTTAAAAAAAATATACTGTTCGGATCATTGAAATATATCACTGAGTGGGTCCAGAAAAAATTTAGGTCAAAAGTTGTGTAAAAAAAATGGTGCGACGGATCCACTCCTATTTATTTAATATCGTTCGAAGATGGAATAAAACAAAACTACATTACGGTCGTGGTTTTTCTCGACAGTTTTAATTGGTTTGTATAATACTTTAATTAGTTGGGTTGATTGAACAAACACCTTATATATTTTATGAGTGTAGTTTTACATAAGATTTGTTGAAAACCATACAATGAATATAAAAGAGAAAAAATAAATAGTGGTTGTGGTTACATTGAAGGCTTCTAAGTTTTCTTTCTCCATCACCTGCCCATTAAAACGACGTCATTGTGCAGTACCTTTCCATTTAGTGCACAAATTCATGATAACATTAACACATGGTTGTTGGTACATCGGCCTTTTATCTAATTCCATCGCTGTCCCACTGCCTTTATTTAGGGTTTAATTGAATGCCTCATTGACACTTATGGGTTATCTTTCATTTGTTCATTTTACAATCTACATTTTTGTGGATATTATCCAAGTCAACAATGATTAATTAAGCATTGTTTTATCCAAATATAACAACCTCATTATCTAATGTGATTATTAACATTGGAACTGATCATCTCCAAATCCGAATCATCGATATCGTACGGACCTCCCTACCATCACTCACCTCTCCCTCCCCCTCCCAACCCAATCCCACTGCATAATTCCCCAACCTTCAACTCCTCCCACTTTCTTCGTTTTCTTTCTTTCTTTCTATGTGGTTCTTTTTCGTTGATCGCCGCGGAAGAAGAAGGCAACGATATTGAGGAGAAAGAGAAAGAGTGAGAAAGTTGAAGGAGAAGAGTGATCGCAGCCGCACAATTTTACGTGAATCACTGAGATTATTTGTTTTGCAAGATCCGTATGGTTCAAATTCATAGAGGACCTGTGTCCATTAGCATCACTTGTTATCTTATGAGAGGGAATTTCATAATTTTTCAGTTACAGATTTGTAGAATTGCATGTGATTAACACACACAAAAGATTTTGTGCTCTATAACGATCGAGGAATTAAACTTCATGAAAGTATATGCTTGACGACTATTTTTTGAATCGACAATACGATTCATCTTGCTACTAAACTTGTATACCTAATGAAAGTGTACGAAAACTGACATAGAGCATGATGGTTTTCTTACAACGAAAGGAAAATACTTGACTCATTATATATAAGAAGTCATTCCTCCTTGCAGACAAATCACAATTAAACAAATATTCATAACTTTTACTTATATAGTTATAATGTTTAACTTTTGCGCGTATCGTATAATCGTAAATCCACCAAAACAACGCAATGCGTCAAAATACTTGCCATAAATAGAGTTGGTAGGAAAATTTCTTGATTTTCTTCGGTGAGAATAATTTAAATCAATTTTGGGTTTATTTAGTGTAGATTATTTTCAAATTTTGATTTTGATAAGTTGGCTAGAGTACTGTGATCCATCATCACTCGAGTTAGACTTTCCTCGTTTAGGTGAACCACTAATATTATTTGATTACTTTTTAAAAAGAAGGTGAGTTTAGTGTAACGTTCGAAAAAAAAAATATATATAAATTACAGTATCATTCGGCAAAAATGCAAATTATTGACTACTTTAATTAGAAAATAACCATATGAAAAGGAGTGTTACAAATACATGATTAAGTGGAGAGACTACTTACTATAACGGCAGTGGCAACGGTCGTAAAAATTAAGAAGAAGAAGAAGAGAAAGTGCAATTGACAGAAAGAAAATCACGAAAAAGAAAAGAAAAAAAAAATGGACGAGTAAAGAGAAAACTGAAGAAACAAAAAGGAGAAAACGAAAGCTTGTTGTGGAGGAAACAAGCAAATCCCCAGTTTTTATTTATTTATTTTTATTTTTTCAGTTTTCAGGAGCTCCTCCTCAAAATTTCCACTTTCTATTTCCTGCCGCACCGATCCGTAACCGCATTCGTCTTCCGATCCGTGCGCGCCTAGGCAGAGCAATAAATGCTTTAGATCCGACTGCCTGATACAGCATTCGTCGCGTTGCGGTTGCTGTCTTCGAGCTCGCTGCGGTCGAGCTTCGAGTTCTCGGGATCGCAGTGAGTTTTGCGGAAGCTATTTTTGTCTGTGTGTGGTCGAGCTGTGGAAGCGCCGGAAGTGGTTTCGTCAATGGCGGTGTGAATTCGGGTTCAGTGGCGGCGTAGTGGTTGGCCGGAGCTGAATTGGAGTTGGAGTTAGGTTTTTGGTGGCGGGTGCGGTGGTTGCTCTTTTTTGGTGTCTTCAAATGGCAGAATCTAGGGTTTTGAGACTTCGGTACACGATGAAGGTCTTGATTTGATTGGATTAGATACGTCGACGTTTAGCCTCTGCATTGCGACTGGTACGGTTGTTTCAGTTGCTGCGTTAATTAATGCAATTTTGTACTAATTTTTACTTAATATTTGTGGTTTGAGTTGACCTGGACCTGGCATGTATGATTCCCACTGATATTGAGAGGTTGGAATTGGAGTTAAATTAGTTTGGTGCATTTTGTGTTGTGGGGGAATCGGAAACGAAGCTTGGTTGCTTAAATTGTTGGCATTGTGAGCAAAAGCTAGGTGTACGTGATGGGTTACTGCTTCAATTTGCGATGTATGGAGCGGTTGGGGCGTCGGTTTTGATTGTGTAGTTTTTATGTTGTGAGAGATGCCTCCTTCTCCGTCATTGAGGTGCTCTCCCGGAAGAGAGCCAAGAGCAAACCATCACAGAAGGGGTCAAAGTTTTGAAAGTGGAGTGTTTTTGAAAGAGAAAGATGAAGATCTTGCCTTGTTCAACGAAATGCAGACCCGAGAAAAAGAGGATTTCTTGCTTCAGTCAGATGATCTTGAAGTTATATTCTGTAAGATGTCATCCACCATTTTATCATTTGCTAGGAAGTGTAAGGTTCAGGATTTTGTCTCTGGTGATAGGGCTGACAGGGTTTCATTTATGTTTTTAAATTTACAGCTACAAATATGAGGCAATTTTCGGATGTGAAGCTCGGAATCACCATTCCGACACGGGGAGAGAGTAGCGATCTGTTTAATGTGGAGGGGGAGAAAAATGACTATGACTGGTGAATTATACTTTTTCTTTATCTGATACCTTAATTTATCGATGCTATATTACTGGTTTAGGATATGCTTTTCAATCTTAAGTACTAAAGAAATGATTAAATTTCATCTAGGATCAATTTGCATGCGTTTTACATTGTAAGCACATGATACGCCCTGGTGGTAAATTGTAAGACGAGTGTCCTGCCTTAAAACTGGGAATTTTTCAGTAAACCAGAATAATTTACTTTGTCAGAGGACAAAGAACACAGATATTATTTTCCTAAAAAAATTGGGTGATGATTTTGGCACTCCAAAAACAATTTTAAACAACCTTATGAACTCCCCTCATGTGAGAAAATAGAGGAGTGTGGGAAGTGATTTTTCGGGTGCCAAAATGATCTCGCAAACTAAGAGGGTTTGTCTGTTTCATGCATACTTTCATTCTTGCATCTTATCTGGCTGAGATTTTAAGAGTTTCTGTCAAATAGCTGGAAAATTTCACTGCTTGAGATTTGTCCATTTATTCATAGAGCAAAAACTGAATGATCAACATGTTATAGAAGTGGGTTGCATTTTGTTCCTTTACTGATTCTTATCAGCGCTGGTCCTGTTTATGTCTTTTTACTGACGGAATGACCTGGTTTTTAAATTTCAAAGGTTGGTAACGCCTCCCGACACTCCTCTTTTTCCTTCATTGGATGATGAACCACCACCAGTTAATGCACCACAGAGGGGCAGACCTCGAAGTCAACCTATTTCTATATCAAGATCATCCACGGTAGGGGGTCAAATCACTTTTATGGGACTCGATTATGTTAGTCATCATCTCGTAGACTTTGAAGATTATGCTGATATCTTTATTTTCCTTTCATTTAATGCAGATGGAGAAGAGTTACCGAAGCAGCAGGGGTAGTGCTAGTCCTAATCGCTTAAGCCCATCTCCTCGTTCGGGGAATAGTACAATCCAGTCAAGGGGACAGCCATCACCGGTACGCCATTCCAGTCCAACCCCAAGTCTACGTCCTGCTACTCCATCACGGAGACCATCTACTCCATCACCATCACGGAGACCATCTACTCCATCACCATCACGGAGACCATCTACTCCATCACAGAGACCATCTACTCCCCCAAGTAAATCCCCAACACCTCCTCCAAGGTCGTCTACCCCCACACCACGGAGGATGAGCACTGGGTCCAGTAGTACTGGGGCTTCACCTGGGACAAGAGGAACTTCCCCAGCAAAGACGAGTCGAGGGAACTCTGCTTCACCAAAAATAAGAGCATGGCAAACAAATATTCCAGGCTTCTCCTGTGATGCACCTCCCAATCTTCGTACTTCTCTTGCTGATCGACCGGCAACATATGTGAGGGGTTCCTCACCAGCATCTAGAAATGGTAGGGACAATTCCTCCAACTACAGAAGGAAATCAATGTCTCCAACTGCTTCTAGAAGTGTCAGTTCATCTCATAGTCATGATCTAGACCCATTTAGTTCTCACAGCAAAGGTTCTATAGCATCTTCTGGTGATGATGATCTAGACTCTCTACAATCTCTTCCTGTGGGTAGTTTGGACCGATCAACTTCAAGAAGAGTTGGTACTTTTTCAAACAACAGAGCTGTGGCCTTCTCAAAGAGACCAGCCAAAGTGGTGTCCTCATCTTCTGCTCCAAAAAGATACTTTGATTCTGCCCTTCGACAAATGGTACTTTATGATCTACTGCATTAAATTGCATCCTTTATGATAAAATAATTCTTTTATCATCCGATGAGAGGCAACTATTTGAAAGTAGGGATAGTTTTCTTAAGTTCTTATCCAATGACTAAGCAATACAATACTTTAGAATTTCTGAACTTCTTGTCTGCTAAAGGTTTCTCTAGCTTTCAATTCAAGGTCTTTCTGGTGTGTTTCTTTCCTATTTCAAGTAATAACGTTACATTGGGTTTAACCAGAGTTATAAAAAGATGCTGAAAACAAGAACCGCACTGAATTATTGTAATATTCTCTCTCTCAATATTTATTAGGTTGCCATTATGATCTTACATCTTGAAATCCTATAGTTATTAAATGTTACATTTGCACTTCACTCATTGTGATATTTCCGTTCATACGGTATAGAAATCCACATCATAGGGTTAATGACTTACCATGTCCATGCAGGATCAACGGAAAGGTCCCCAGAATATGTTTCGGCCACTCTTATCTAGTGTTCCCACTAGCACCTTCTATGTTGGAACAGCAAACTCTGCGCATCGTCCTCTGATTTCCAGGAACTCCTCAGTCACAACTAGCAGCAATGCGAGTACTGATCTGGGTACTAGTGTCGCACATGATGCAGAAGGGAGTGATCACAACCAGGATGATATGGCCAGTGAATCTGAGAAAGTGCCATACTCTGATGTTCATGAAGAAATTTTTGGCTTTGACAAGATGGATGTAGTAGATGAAAACACCAAGCATGACTTCCATGATGGCTCACATGACATTCATCATGGTGACTTCAATGGAGACACGAGTACAGTGGAGTGTGGAGCTGGTCACTCTGAAGATTATGGTCACCCTGATAACATCACAGAAGTCAGTCGAACCTCTGAAGATTCTCATGTTAAGGGTGATTTTTCAGAAGTCAATAATCTCAAAGGCATGGAACATTGTCTTAAATGTGGTCGCAGGTATTATGTTTCTGATGAGGTGGAAAGGAACATTAGATTTTGTCCAGAGTGCAGGACAGATAAACTTTTGACTGTCCTGATTCCGGAGATAACTGAAGTTCCTGAAAGCTCCCCATCTTTGTCTGTCGAAATTGTGGAAGAAGAAAAGCATTTAGATGCAAAGGAAACCATGGTGATTGTGCCTGGATCTCCCCAAGTTTCTGATTTGGGAATTCTAAACAAATCCCAGGGTGAAGAGAATGTCGGTTCAGGCGAAACTATTGACAGTGAGCAAATCCCTAATTATTTACAAGAAGAGTCTCTTGTAAAACCAGTGGAGGAGGGAGTAGAGAATGGGCTAGCCAACCAGCAAGAGGTGGGTGCACTAACTGTTGGTTGTAGCCAACCTAATAGTGCGACCGTGAGTCCGAATTTGCATCATTTTAACAACTATACAATTACGAGGGCTGACATTTCAGAAGGTGCAGGCATTTCCATACTGCTTAAGAGGACAAGCAGTCCCAAGGGGGATGTTGTTCAGGGCAGGACTTTAACAGCCACTACCATACCTTACGAGGATCTGTCATATGCTAGAGATAGTTCAAACAGTATGAGAAGCTCCATTGGCCATGCTAGTTTCTCTGCATCATCTTCATTTGATTTTGGCCCAGCTAGACAAACAGAGACTCGTGTGCAACGACAGTTGAGTAGCAAGAAATCAGATATGGATAGTTTCTCTGCATCATCTTCAGTTGATTATGGCTCAGCTAGACAAACGGAGACTCGTGTGCAGCGACAGTTGAGCGGCAAGAAATCAGACATGGAGAACCACAGGCATGACACAAACACGAAAACCCAAAGTGTTGGATCATCGGACATGGAGAATCACAGAAATGACACAAACATGAAACCCCAAAGCATTGGATCATCATCATCATATGGAGATCCAAACCATGCCTACCAAACATTAGGTCTTTTGTCAAACACACATGATGATGATCTTGAGGTTACTGTGGGAAATGTGGAATATGATGTTGCAGAGGTGGCTCCCATGACATCTCAAAAATCCTTGCTAGCTTCAGAATGTACAGAACCAGATGTTACTGCTACAGCTTCTGCCCGGACAACTGTTGTCAAGGAAGATGATACTGTGTTCAGTTCTACCAGTAGACGATTTGATGCTTCTACCACAGAATTGTCGAATCATGCAGTTAGCACTCCATTAGAGGAGAATTGGGTAGCACCAGGTTGTGAAAATTATGCTTCAGATGAGAACGGTGAAGAATCGCAAAACCATGCAAGGAGTGCCACAGATCTAGAAATATCAGTTGTAAATCCAGACTCATTCAAGGAGGAAAACACCACTCTCAACAGTAGTGTTGACAGAGTGGATGCTGAAAAAAGTAATCACAGTGCCCATTGTTCAATGAACAGTGATGCTTCCATCGAGTCAAAAAGCACGATTGAGGAGTGTCAGGAGCCTTCAGTTCCAATTCCTTCCGACAGTGATATGACACCTTCAGTTCCTGAGAACACCACCTCTAATAATGCATATGGCATCTTAGGTATGATTTAAAATTTGTGTTCAACTTTTTTTCTTTCTTGCTAGTTATTGTTTGACATTTTTTATTTTTATTTTTTACTTTAAAACTTTTCTCGATGAGGGTGGCGAGTATTGTATGGACTACAATATCAGAAATAGAAACTTTTTTCGGTGTTCAACTTTTTTTGCTCTCCCTCATGCTGTCTGGCAGTGGCACTTTTATTTTTCCAGTTTTTGGAAGAAGCATGGTTCCCTATTTTTTTTGTGCTTCCTGACCACATTATATGGAATTAGAGTGAATAGCTGACATGCCTATACATTTTTTTCAGAAGAGGAATCAACAGTAATGGTTGAGTATCAAGGTCGAAGCAAGACGAGAAGCCTGACACTAGAAGAGGCAACAGATACAATACTCTTCTGCAGTTCCATTGTCCACGATCTGGCCTACGAGGCTGCAGCCATAGCAATGGAAAAGGAAACCTCAGTCCCATTAGACGGTTTTCGGCCTACAGTTACAATATTGGGGAAATCCAATCCTGAGAGAAAGGAACCGCGGGGCAGAACTGTTAGTCGACGTTCTTTAAAACCTCAAAAGGGCAAGCCAAAGCAGTTGGAAACAGATGCTGAGCTTCCTGCTAGTAAGACTGAGAATGATGAGAATGTTGATGAGTCTTTGCAACGGAATGTAGGGCTTCCCAAGGTAGACAGCATGAAGCCTCCAAAGCTGGAATCCAAGTGCAACTGTACTATAATGTGATAGTCTCCATTCTATTCCCACTTAAAGTTCCCGCTGTGCATTTTGGCCACTTCCTTCAGTAGTTCAGTGCAGCCGATATTTATGGAGGAGATGGTGCCGAGTACTTGTATTTTACTTGTTTTTTTTGTGTTTGAAGGGGCTGTTTGTGGTACTTGCCAAATGTTTGTATCAGTTCCGAATCTTCCGATATATTTGTACTAATCGTCGTGAAAACGAATCGGCGATGTTTTCACGACGTAATTGTAAAGTTTTCCCTTGTCATTAGGTGCTGGTAGTGGTGTGAGGCATCGGAGGTTTGTGGTTGCTCCGGCCTTGTTAGGGAATCAGTAAGTTCGATGTGGTTCAATTCCTCCACTAGTGTGTGTGTGTGTGCGAGAACTCAATTCATTCATATTCATTATGATTGTTTTAGAATATACCTTGATTATTATTACTAGATATTCGGGAAGCGAAAATAATAGGAGGTGCTAGCAATCTTCTCACTTAGGAACTCTTGTTTTAACTTCTTGACTCTCAAGTTCATACTCAATGTTGCTTGATGTTCAAGCCGTCTTCCGGTACTGTTCACTTTAACGAAAAATCACATTTTTACATTAAAAAGTCAATCATGGTACTATTCACTTTATCTTTTATTTTGTCCTTATCGTTAAAACTCAAAGTTTTCAAACTATTTTCATTAGTTTTTCTTTTTTTAGTTCATTTTTTACAAAAAATCAATTAAATTAGAAAGAAGAGAAAATTGTAGCAATTGTGCCTTAACTTTAACCCAATTGGATGTTTGGTTCTCAACTAAAAATCCTTGACCATTAGTCCCTTATCTCATCAAAATATGCAATTGTGGTTCCTTTCGTCAATTCCGTCAGAACTTATGTCAAAATGATTTAAGGTGGAAGGACTTGCTCAAATTAGGTTAAAGTTGAGGGACGTCTGCTACAATTTTTTTTTCCGTATTTGCCCTTTGATTCAACCTCACGTATGTGGCATGTGACTCATTTTGACGGAAGTTTGGACAAAGTTGGCGAAAAGGACCATAACTGCATGTTTTGATGAGTTAAAGGACTAATGGTTACAAATTTTTTGTTGAGGAACCATTACTGCAATTTAGGTAAAGTTGAAAAATCATTGCTAAAATTTCCTCAAGAAAGTCAACGAATTCATTTATTTATTTCTTCTTGTCTTCTGTGTTCATCATTGAGAAAATCTAAATATATATGTGTGTGTGTGTGTGTGTGTCAGTGTATAAGCTCCTTGTATTCCAAAGCATCATTTCTCTTGTTCATTGTCTTTTGTTTCTTCAATCTTGGCTTCTGCATTGCAGTTCATCGTTTTCTTGTTCTTGAGGAATGCAGCGAGTCCTGCAAGCGCCTTATCGGCTTCTTCACTTTTCATGAGTTGTTCTGCAATCTCTGCAGGGGTCACCTCCAGCTGCTTTAAGAATTCTTCAATTTCGTCGAAGAGATGGTGAGTTTTTATTCCGAGGTAGTTAGAAGCAAGGATCTTGAATCCACTTGGTGTGCAGTAGGACATGTGAATGTGCATATCCATGCGCCCCGGTCTCAACAATGCAGGATCTAGTTTCTCCTTGTAATTTGTCGTAAACACGATAATCCTCTCATCTCCGCAGCTTGACCACAGCCCATCAGTGAAATTAAGCAACCCTGATAGAGTTAACTGTCGAAAACAGACAACTTAATATGAACGGAGTCATAGATAGAACTTTTTGAATGGGTAAAATCACGTGCATTGTGGTTTTTACCTGGCTGTCATTGTTACTGCCTCCTCCAAGTTTTCGGTCACTCAATTCAATGCTGCAATCAATATCTTCAATTACTTGTATCGATCGATTTGCAGTGGAGACTAACAGCCTCCTGAGCTCGGAGTTGCTACGAATTTGCATAAGCTCCAAGTCATAGACGTCAAACTTAAGGTAATTAGCCATGGCCGCGATCAAGCTGGACTTTCCTGTACCGGGAGGACCATACAACAAGTACCCGCGTTTCCATGCCTTGCCTACTCTCCCGTAAAACTCCTTCCGCTTCACAAACCTGTCCAAGTCATTGATCAACTCCTCCTTAAGCTTGGGATCCATTGCCAATGTGTCAAAAGTAGACGGATGATGAAAGACGACAGAGCCCCATGGACCTGCATTGTACTCTGTGGTAAAGTTTCCAAGAGCATGAAGCTTCACTGCCTTGTTTTCATGTTGTATGGCTTTTGATCTCTCTACTACATACGGCAGGTAAGCGCTCAGCACCTTTTCTCTGTATCTCTATGGAAACTGACCTGAATTGACTTGTTCTCAGATACTTCAATTGAGGTGGCTTTCAGCTCGTAGTCAAATTCTGATCTTCGTGTTTCAGTAGAACAGAATTCCCATACCAACTTGATTCCTTGGAATTCATCGATGAGCTTTTCGCCTTTGTTGATGGTGACAGAAAAGTTGTTCTGTTGCGCGGACTTGGAGACCTTGAGCTGTTCGACAGAAAGGTTGATCCTTGTGCTCAAGTAAGTTTCGGAAGCCTGGTAAATTTCATTGACAGAGATGCCACTGAACTCATCAGTGATGAGAGTCACTTGAGAATTGGGAAGGTTTCCGAATAGGCCTCCGAGTGTGGCGATGATTCTATCATGGAGTTTTCGGGGTATGAGCTGGGTGTGAGTTTTTGTGCTTGCTGGTTTGTTGAGTTGAGTTGGAAATATTGGTGAAGGGATTTTATAGCACAAAAATTGGAAAAAGCAGCTTCCACACGAAGCTGTTTGACTAAGATGTTACAAGGCTTTCACTATGATATTTGTTCAAGCCAAGTCAATCTTCTAGATGAGGGAAACAAGGTTCTTAAGCAATTTTCACTATAAAAAACGACCAAGAGAGAGTGCCGAGTCCGCTGCTCTTTTTTTCACCTACACCATTAATCCTTGATTCAAGTGATGTAGGCTTCGATTAAAGTAAGATATTTACTATTTTAAGTTGAAAATTGAAGATTTAGGTATTTATGATCTATAATGATTTTTTATATTTATTTTTGTACTTTTCAGGGCAAAACTCAAAGAAATGAATTAAGTAATCGTCATAGCAAGAGGGGAGCAATCACAAAAAATCTACTAGGCGCACATGCATTGTAGACTACTAGGTTTAATTGTTCACACTTATTATAATTTTATTGTGATTTTGTTTGAGATATAAAAGATCGCACTTACTAAAAAATATTCATCTGGCTACTTGAAGTGCCAAAGGAAAAAAAAAGTTGAACAACTGACACAATCTCAAAAAGGAGCTATTGACAGGTTTTCTGTTAAAGGAAAAAAACTACAAAGTTCAATGGAGGACTTAGTTAATGAACAACACAATTAACTAGTTGATGATTTGGGCCATGATAGATGCTTCTAATGTCTTCACAGAACAACCAATTGAGTCAATTTCCTTGAACATTTATGATCCTCGAATTTGGGATGGTCTGAGATCCAGATGGATTCATTTGTTAGCAGAAAAAGGTCCTGCAAGAGATCTATCAATTAAGAAAAGTCCTAAAGTTCAGTTTAATAGGCGTTTTAATGCAGCATTTCAATTAGCAAATGAGGGCTACAAAGATTGGACACATCTCAGTATGAGGCTTAAAGAGCATGGAGCCAATTATGATCATATCTCAAACATGACCACTTGAATTGATTTGCGTCTTAGATTGCAAAAAGAAAAAAAAAGAAAAAAAAAGAAAAATGAAACATTGACAAAGCTGTGTAAGACCAAATCAAGAAAGAAAGAGAGCATTGGAGAGAGTTACTACGAAGGTTGATTTCCATTGTGAAATATTTAGCTAAATACACACTAGCATTTCGTGGAAAGAACGAGAGGCTTTATCAAGAAATTAAAGGAAATTTTACCAGCCTAGTTGAAATGATGGTTGAATCTGATTCATTCATAAAGAATTATCTTCAACATTTTTAAAATAATGAATCATTATCTCTGTCATACTATCCATAATGATGATATTGTTGATATCTTGTGAAATCAAAAGTGCAACAATTCAAAAAATAAAATAACCTAAATATTTTACCGTGATATTTGATTGTACTCTTGATTTTAGCCACTAAGAACATATGACTTTGATCTTAAGATGTGTGGATGTGAATAGTACTCCAGTAAAAGAGAAGAATATTTTTGCAATATCTGAATGTGAATAACAAATCAGGACAAGGACTGTTTGAAGAGTTGCTGAAAGTGTTAAAAAGTCCTAATCTTGAAATTGATGATGTGAGAGGGCAAGGATAGGATAATGGATCAAATATGAGAGGGAGACATCAATGTCAATGTATACTCTATGTGGTTGCCATAATCAGTTAAAAAATTTGGTTCGACATTTTGAAATATTTTGACATGATTAGACGAGTGATAGAGATAATGAAATCGTTTTATGGTAAAATCTCTCTCCTAATACGCCATTCTGACATTTTAAACTTATTAAGCATCATTACGTGTTTTAACTTTTTGACATAACATAATTGACATGAATTACTGCAAAATTGGCGTCCCTACTTCATGGGAGGATGAGGTTAGATAGCTGCTTGAAAACTGTTGTAGCTTGAAACTCTCTCAGCACAATCCTCGGGATCTCACTTAGCCAATATGTTTCAAAGTATCAGTATTAACATATTCTTTTGGTTGCTCTTCTTACTCAAGTTAACAAATAATGTTGATTTATGTGGTTTATGTATAGGTGTTAGGTAAGGTTTGGTAAAATTTGTGTTTGGAGTAAAATTTATGTTTGGTAACTCTGCTTATGTTCAAAGTCACGGGTCATTTTAAGCTGCAAAGTGGCAAAAAGCAGAAGCAGCAAAATGCTGCTTCTCAAAACAAGCTTTTTTTCAAGGAGGCGGGTGAACAGTAGAATTTAATGAAACTTTCACAATCTCAAAAATACCCTCCTCCGTTTCTCCTTCTTGCTGGGTTGAAGATCGAATCTTCATCGTTGATATTCTTATTTCATCGAATTTCAAATTTCGAAATCGAAATCCCATTGGAGTATTTTTCAACTCGCCGTCGCATCGCATACCAAAGAAACAAATCCAAAACCCAGTTGTCAAAAACCATCAAGTGCTCGATCCAAGATGCACAATTTCACACAACATATCTTCATAGCAAGCTCCTTCTGCAACTCCAAGAGGAAGGTGGATCGGAAAGTAATGGGGAAAGTAGTGGATGGCTGATGAGATGAAATTGGGAAACTAGTGGTAGTGGAAGTTATATAATTAGGGAAAAAAAAGGTAGAAATCACAGTCTCAGAAATCGGAAAGTTGATCTTGTCGATGATCTTGAGGTAGATGAGAAGGAACTTCTGGACGATGTGGTCCTCAGAGTGGAGAAAATCAGATGAAAAAAAAAATGCAAAAAGGATGACTCTAGAATTCTAGATGGGAGAGAGAGACAGAGAGAGAAGGATGAGAGAGGGAGCGGGCGGCGGAAGAGGAAAGAAAATATACGTTTTGCAAAAGAGGAGAACCGAACATTGGAGAAGAAAATAGAATAAAAAATATTTCAAGTAGTTTGTCATACTAATTAATATTTAAGATAAAGTTTATAAATATTTTTATTTTAAAAATAAAGTATATTTAGTAATTCACCTTTATTTGTTAAGAAAATTAAATTAATGGCACATCTAGTATTATACCATTTTTGGTCATTTCACACAATCACAGCTGGTTTACATAAAAGTTTACTAAATACTATGATACTGCCTCCCCCCCCCCCACCAAAAGCATAGCAATACCAAACTAGCCCTTAGGTGAAGCCTTTACAACTACAATATATGTATTTCAAACAAGTAATGTTAGGGAAAATCTACTTTTTAGATAACATTTGTAAATTATGTGATGTGTTACTAATAAAAAATAAGCACGTTAACCAATAAAATAATCGACAACAATCACGCCATATGATTTACAAACACAAAATTTATAAGACTAATTTATATTTTTAAAATAAAATATATTTGGGGACCCTCAGGAATGGAGGCTCTAGGCGGCCATCTACTATTGTTTTCATAAAATAGGTAATGAACTTTTAATTATGTAACCTCTCTCTCAAGCTTTATCTAGTTGCCTACGTCTCAAAGTCTATAAACTTTATATTTGAACAAACACAAGGAAGTAAACATGTTAATCAACGACTAAGTAATAATTCAATAATTAACAACTAATAGAACGTAAGCACATTAATCAACGGTTAAGTAATAATCCAATTATCAACAATCACATCATTTGATTTACATAAAATTTGGGGCCCTCAGAAATGTAAACCTAGGCGGCCGCCCACTCTGGTTATCACAAAATAGATTAAAAAAAATGTAACTTTAACGAAAAGCTTCTAGTACTGTTCGCTTTAACGAAAAACCACATTTTTATACTAATAAGTCAATCATGGTACTATTTACTTTACCCTTTATTTTGTCCTTATCGTTAAAACTCAAAGTTTTCAAATTTCTTAAAAAAAAAATTCAACTTTGAAACCTCTCTCTCACGCTTTAACTAGTTGCCTCCCTCTCAAAGTTTCAACTCCAAAGAGAGAAGGTTGTAAATTCAAGTTTTGCGAGTAAACTGGTTGGGTCACAGATGAATTTCTTGAGTTATTGCATAATAATCCCATGTCTATACTCTCTCTTGTATTTCTCAGTTCAAGCTCTCAGATCCAATCCCAAAAGGCTTCTTCTTCCACTTGGACCAAAGCCATTTCCCATCATTGGCAATCTCTTGGAGCTCGGCAACAAGCCCCATCTCTCTCTCATTAACCTATCAAAACGTTCCGGCCCCATTATACCTCTGCAACTCGGACAAATAACCACAGTTGTGAGGCTGCTCTGCTTATGGCTTATGTTGCCTTGGTTGGCTCGGCTTGCGGCGTTGAAGGTGAGGGAGTCCCTTTTATAGAATAATGGCTCGCTCCTCAATACATAAGTGATGGGCTAAGAGTTGATGCTCGCGGCGAGGCGGTTGCTCAACTGGTGGCAATGCTCTCTAATGATGGTGAGGGAGTCCCTTTTATAGAATAAGGGTTCGCTCCTCAATACATAAGTGATGAATGCTCTCTAATGAAAGTGAGGGAGTCCCTTTTATAGAATAAGGACTCGCTCATCAATACATAAGTGATGGATTATGAGTGATGTTGGTGGCGAGACGGTTGCTCAGCTAGCGGCGATGCTCTCTAATGAAGGTGAGGGAGTCCCTTTTATAAAATAAGGGTCCGCTCCTGAATACATAAATAATAGGTGCTCTCTAATGAAAGTAAGGGAGTCTCTTTTATAGAATAAGGGTTCACTCCTCAGTACATAAATAATGGGCTAGAGTCCCCCAAGTATTTTTCATGAGGCCCAGTTACGGAAGCCCAATATATGGTACATAGTGTAGTCCCCCAAGTCTTCAGTCAATAGAGGTTGTTGGCTGGAGACTTCAAATTCAATCCATGTATGGGCCGAAGTGGCGGTTGTTCGGAGGCGGTCTTTGTAGACCATGCACTGAAGCTTTGTAGGCGAAGCTTTGCAAGTGAAGTTTTGAAGCTGAAACTTTTGTAAACGAAGCTTTTGAAGCTCGAGCTCACAAAGCTGGAGCTCTGTAAATGAAGCTTTCGAAGCTGATTGACATGAGTGATGCTCATGAATGTTTGTGTTGATTGACATGAGTGATGCTCATGGATGTTGACATGAGTGATGCTCATGAATGTTGATATGAGTGATGCTCATGAATGATGGTCATGAATGTTTATGTATGATTGACATGAGTGATGATCATGAATGTTTATGTATGATTGACATGAGTGATGCTCATGTTTAATTTTGGAGTACTGGACGTACTTTCGATCACCTGGTTGGTGATAATAGCGGCAGGGTGTCGAATAAATTTGGAGTACTGGACGTACTTTTGATCACCTGGTTAGGGATAATAGCGGCAAGTTGCCGAATAATTTTGAAATACTGGACGTACTTTTGATCACCTGGTTAGTGATAATAGCGGCAGACTGCCGAATAATTTTGAAGTATTGGACGTACTTTTTTTTTTTGGCATGCTGCCTTCTTTCTTTATTTACCCTCTGATGAGGTTATACAAATGTCTCCAACATATAAGAAAAGTAAATCACATCATTAAAAAAAAAATAAATAAATAAAGCAGTCGTTGGGGAACTACACTCCCCTTCATGATGAAAGTTTCATCTTTTTCAGAATGTTGATGGGTATCTTCTGGTCCAACAGAAAGTGGAGACGGGGAACCTTGGTGGGCATTTTCTTATCTTTAATCATGTTATCCCGTGGGATAGTGGAATAGTGGAGCATATTAAATAAAAAAAGTAAAGCAGTCGTTGGGGACCAGACGTGTTGTCCAGCATGCTGTCATCTCTATGTGAACCCCTTTCCAGCGAGACCGATGCCATTGCCTAAAATTTCAGAAACCCCACTTCACTCCACTGTTGGTCTCTCTGTTCCCGCTAATGTGGCTAAAAATCCTCATCCTCCACTACCCCAAAGTGCCTCTCCGCCGCTCCAAGTTCCTTCGATAATGTCGATGTGGTTGAGGTTGAGGACGAAAGTGCCAATTCTGACACGGTGGGTGGCGTTGCAAGGAAGGGTGTGAGAGGATTGAGGAATCCAATACACGAGCATCGAATACATAGGCTCTGCATGATGGTACCAAAATCTTTCCTTGACTGCAACTTCAACAAGATTTACTTGTTCTATAGGCAACTTGATCCAAACACCCTTTTTCCCCTGAAGTTTCCAGTAGGCAATCGAAGAGGTAAGCAATGAAAGGAAGGTGGCAGGATCCATGGGATCATTGTCGTTGATGTGGACGATGACACCTCCGTAATGGTCATGCGTACCACTTAGAACAAGACTTTCTGAACTAGTTTCACCTTCAGTGGATCTTGGCTTTGGGCCACGTGGTCGTGGGTTGACCCACAAAATCCCGTCAGCTGATAGATTCTCAGAAACCCATTTGCAGACAGCAATTACATTTTCAATTTCTGCAAACCCAGTGAGAGAGGCCCTCCCTGTTGACCTCCCAACCCCTCTCATGTCAAAGGTCAAAGATTTATAGCCTCTGTCTGCCAACCCAGCTGTTATTCCTCTTAACAGGCTTTGGCAGCCGTTGAGGACGGAGTATGGGTGCACCAGAACCACCACATGGCTGCCCTTCTTGATCTTTTCTTCTTCTCTGGTTTGAAGAGTTATGCACTGAGCTTGACTCCATCGCTGGTCTCAACTATGCAGCCCTCCACCGTACAATTTGACATCAGAGGAAGAGAGAGAGAGAGAGGAATCGCAATATTTCGGTTTTTAGCTTTTTATGTTGTTGTTATTGGGTGGGGGAGTTGAAAGAGTGCTGCAGATTGATTTGGAGGACAGGGTTGCTGGGTTTGTGAGAGCCATTGATGTTGCCTTTCTCTCATCCTTTTCTTTCTTCTTTTTTACTGTCTGAAGAGAAAACTGGAATTTCTAGAGAGAGAAAGAGAGAAGTAGGAAAGAGAAAGAAGGTATATGGTGAGGAGGCTGCTTGCAGAGAGAGAGAAAATGAACTGTTGGGTTTTCTGGGAAAGCTTTGGGTTTCATTTGGTCTTTGCAGATTTTGCAGATTCACGGCGGAGATGAAAAAATGAAAGAGAACCACAACTTTTCGTATCGTTTTCCACAGACGGTGCCAAATGTTGATGCACAAAACTGGAGGGGTCTTAGAACAACGTAAATCTGACTGTGAATCTGCAAGAAAGTAAAGAACACAAGATGTATCGTGGTTCACCCCAATGTTTGGGCTACGTCCACACTGATATATTTCTTTGTTTGTGAGAGAATTGTGAGGGTGAGAGCCTCAGAAAAAGAGAGAGTTTGAGAGTGTGAGGGGGTTGCTGGATATGAGCCTTTCTTTGGGGATGTGAGGCTTCTGTATGTGAGGATGAGAGCTTTCTGGATTGTGAGGGTAATGAGGCCCTTTTATAGACTAAGGGCTCCTCCCCTTTTTACATATTTGCCCCTTCATTTATTACATAATTACATTTGAGTCCCCCGAGTATTTATACGAAATCTAAATACGGAGGCCCTAAGTATGGTACAAACATCTTTAAACTGGTTTCTAGTTGATTTATTTAATTTGTTTTTTTATTAAATTAAATTCTAAAATCAACATTTTCCAAACTTTATTTCAAATAATTAATTAAGAGTTGGTTTTCAATACAAATTATTCATTCAATATGTGAAAAATGACGTTACTTGAGTTGCTATACTATGACAACCTTGTACTCGTACAAGTATTTTTAAGTGTTTTTATTCTTACTTTTGCAAACGGTAAAAGTCCTATCAATGATGAAAGACGACAGAGCCCAATGAGCTTGCATTGTACTCTATGGTAAAGTTTCTGAGAGCATGAAGCTTCACCCCATTGTTCTCATGTTGTATGGTTTTTGATCTCTCTACTACATACGTCAGGTAAGCGCCCAAAACCTTTTCTCTGTATCTCTTATGGAAACTGACCTGAATTGACTTGTTCTCAGATACTTCAATCGAGGTGGCTTTCAGCTCGTAGTCAAATTTCAATCTTCATGTTTCAGTACAACAGAATTCCCATACCAACTTGGTTCTTTCAAATCCATCGATGAGCTTTTCACCCTTGTTGATGGTGACGGAGAAATTATTCTGTCTCGCGGACTTTGGGGACTTTGAGCTGTTTGATAGAATGGGTGATCCTTGTGCTCAAGTAGGTTTCAGAATCCTGGTAAATTTCATTGATAGAGATGCCACCGAACTCATCGATGATGAGAGTCAGTTGAGAATTGGGAAGGTTTCCGAATTAGGCCTACGAGTGTGGCGATGATCTGTCGAGGAGTTTTTGAGGTATGAGCTGGGTGGTTATGATCTGGAGCTCATTGATCACTGTCCTGGCCAGCATTGCTCATGCAGCAAAAGTTATGTAAGTTGATAGGACTAATGCCGTTGAAGGCATGTTTGCTAGAAAAAACATCTTTCAATGTGGGTTTTTGTGTTTACTGGTTTGTTGAGTTGAGTTCGAAATATTGTCCACCTCTCACGCCAGATGCTTTTTCCTTTTCCCCTTCTCCTATATCTTATCGAGAAATTTTTCATTGTGACGGGAACATGGGTGGTACACCACGTGTTTTTATATAAGTGGTGAGAAATTATATTTTTAAGTTATTAACTTTTTAACACACATATTCCGTGACACGTGGTGTACCACTCCGTATTTCAGTCACACTAAAAAATCTCTCTATCTCCCCTCCCTACTGCTCTTTTTTCCACGTACACATTAAACGCGAATTCATAATTCCATGTTAACTAAAGATAAATTTTGAAATTACTGAGACAATTCAAGTAGTTAAAGTGATGCAGACTTCAATTAAAGTAAGATATTTACTAATTCAAGTGTATTAAGTTGGAAATTGAAGATTTAGGTATGATTTTTTTATGTTGTACTTTTCAGGGCAAAACTCATAGAAATTAATCAAGTAATCGGCATATCAAGAGAGGAGTAGTCACAAAAAACCACTAGACAAACGCGCATTGCAGAATACCAGGTTTCATTGTTCATACATTATAATTTCATTGTGACCTTGTTTGAGATACAAAAGATGGCAACTACTAGAAAATATTCATCTAGCTACTTAAAGAGCCAAAGGAAAAGAGAAGTTAAACAACTGACTCACTCTAAAAATAAGCTATTGATAGGTTCTTTGCTAAAAAAAAACCACAAAGTTCAATGGAGTACTTAGTTAATGACCAACATAATGATAATGAGGAATCAGTTGATGATTTTGGGCCATGATGAAATTGACGACGACCTTGATGAGAATGATAATCATGAGGATGCTCCTAATGTATTCACTAAACAATCAAGTGAGTCAATTCCCTTGAACATTTATGATTGTCAAATTTGGGATAGTAATGAATTGATTTATTAGCAAAAAAGGTCCTGCAAGAGATCTATCAATTGAGAAAGATCCTAAAGATTAGTTTAATAGGCATTTTAATGCAGTATTCTACACTCGATACTTATCCAAGAAACATGTTATATATTGGCTAGTGTATTCATAGGGTGCTGTTTTTGTGGGAAATTGTTCAAGAAACGGCCTCTCAAAGCTCAATCTGCAAAATGAGGGCTACAAAGATTGGACACATCTTACTGTGCAGCTTAAAGATCATGAAATCAGTTCTGATCACATCTCAAATGTGACCACTTGGATTGATTTGCTTCTTAAATTGCAAAAAAATTAAAAAAAAAAAGAAAAAAAAAGAAAGAAACAATTTGACAAAGTTGTGCAAAACCAGATCAAGAAAGAAAAAGAGCATTGAAGGAAATTACTACGAAGGTTATCTTAGTCATACCACTTTGAATGAGTTTTGTTGATATCTTATGAAATTAGAGGAGCAATCATTTTAAAAATAAAAATAAAAGAAGCTAAATATTTTACAGTGATACTTGATTGTACTCTTGATTTCAATCACTGAGAATATATTACTTCGATCTTAAGATGTGTGGATGCGAATAGTACTCCAGTAAAGGTAGAAGAATATTTTTTTGAATTTCTGAATGTAAATAACACAACAGGACAATGATTGTTTGAAGAGTTGCAGAATGTGTTAAAATTCTTGATCTAGATATTGATGATGTGAGATGGTAAGGATATAATGGATCAAATTTTAGAGAGACACAATGAGGCATACAAAAGAGACTTTTGGATGCAAATGTACACTACATGTGCTTGCCATAATCACATTTAAAATTTTGGTTCAACATTTTGAAACAACTTCACTCGATTAGGTGAGAGAGAGAGAGAGAGAGAGAGAGAGAGAGAGAGATAATGAACTCGTTTTAAGGTAGAATATCTTTCTTAGCATGCCATTGTGGCATTTCAGACTTATTAAACATAACGATGTATTTTGACTTGTTGGCATGATATTATGTAATTGATTTTAGTCACTGCAAAATAATTAGCATCCCTGTTTATTACACCCCATCCCCATTTTATTTAAAAATGGTTTTTAGTTCTTAACTGGTGAGCCCAAGGGGCCCACCCCTTTATTTGTGTTCCCTCCCCGTGACCTTCTTCTTTCTCTCTCTTTCCCTTTTTTTCTCTCAACTCTCTATGCACTCTCTCCTTCCTTCCCCTAGTATCATCACACACACACCCATACAAACGTATAGCCAACAGGAGAACTTCATCATCTGACCTTCATCGTTCTCTCCCTCACCACCCTGCGATCTCTTTCTCGTCTAGGCACTGTGCACAGTCACGGTGCACGTGATTTCCGACAAGGTAAGTCAAAAACACCCTTCGATCTTCCTTCCTAGTAGTCTAGAAGGCTCAGTGGTTGTTAAAATATGGTATTTGGTGAAGGTTTAGACGTGAAAACAACTTGGGGAGCTTTCCCCATATTTCCGGCGAGGATTCCGTCACTTTCGAGACAATTTCCGGCAAAAAAACAGTGATTTAGCCAGCGTGCAAGGTATCAATCTCTTTGTCTCACGGAGTACTACAACTTTCCTTTTTGTTTCACCCAATTTCGTTGAATATTGAAGAAGTTATATCCATTTGAATCTTACCCAGTTTCCGGCGACCTCCAAGGATTTCGAGGCGTTTTCCGGCCAAAACACAGTGATTTAGATGTCGTACGATGTACCATTCTCTTCTTCTCTTCGAGGGCTACGATTTTCGTTTTTGAATCACTTGATTTGGTTGATTATTGACAAAGTTATGAACATATAAAGTTCGATAATATTTCGGCCGAATTCCAGCCTTCTTCTTCCTTGGGTCTGGCGACCCATCAAACATAGGCCCTTCGGGCCTTTCCTGCCGAGCCCAACCCAAACCCATTTCTCTTTTTATTTTGTTTAATTAAAGGCCTTTGGGCCATTGCTGTGAGGGCCTAGGGCCCGTGCACTTTAAACCCCAAACCCTTTTTTTTAGTTTAGGCCTTTGGGCCTAGAACCCTCCAACCCTTTTTATTTTTCTGTTTTATTTATTTTTGGTTTTAAAGGCCATTGTGTCTTATATGTTAAAGCTCTAAACCCTTTTAATTTAAAAACCTAAACCCTTTTAGTTTAAAAACCTAAACCCAACCCACCTAAAAGTCTAAGCCTAAACCCTTTAACCCTTCCAACCCTAAACCCTAGCCGGCTCAAACCTTTTTGTGGAATATTCCATCAGAATATTCCGTTAAGGAATACTCTCTGGAATATTCTATTGACGTTTGCGAAATTATCCGGGACCCTTCTTAGGGTAATTTGACGTTCTGAATCCGTTTCCGACGTCTATTTTCCTAAATTAAATTGTTTGAGTATGATTTTATTAATTGGACCCTTTTACGTGCTTAGGGGCAATTATTGTGGTGTTTCCATATTTGGTAGTTTGCGTGACTCTTCGGCGGCTAAGAATCTGTGAGTGGACCCCTTCTAAAAATGCATGTTTTAATAATAGAAATGCATACATGAAAAACATGATTTGATGATTACGTTTTATGAAACGTTTTGTGAGATAACATGCTTACTGATGCTAGTTTCAATTATTACTATTTTTCCTATAACTCATGTTCTTATAGAATATCTGATGGATGACGATAAGATATCTAGAACATGTTTCAAACACCTCTTTATAGTATAGATGATGGATGACTTTATACTATGAAGTTGCTTTTCAATATATATATGTTCAATGGTTTTGTACTTACCTAGTGGTCATTTCCGCTACGGGACGTAGAGATAGATTCCGTTCCGTCCCGAGCGACGGTTTGGTGTTGGCATAGGGCTTGGAGTGTGTTTCCTCTGGCTATTTAGCACAGGGACGGGAAGCCAGCATGGGGCCTGGAGTGTATTTTCCTTTGATTGTCTGCTCAGAGACGGGGAGCCGGCATGGGGCCTGGGGGTTATTGGACAATTCACTAGTGATTATTATATATACAAGTTATGATTTGAGACATTGCACGACATGCTAGGTTTCGGAAAACCTATGTTTATCATGATATATATGTGTTTTCATAAAACCTGGGGGTTAGTATGTTGATAACTGTTTTATTATATATATAGCAACTTGGTCCACTCATGTTTGTTTTGCGCCCCCTTCAGGACTTAGAATCGAGGCATACAATCCTGACGTCATGACACTTCCGCATCAGCATCTTCGAGTTTTCTCGGTGTAGGACCCATTCTTTTATTCTTTGAATTTTATATTATTTTTTTAGTGTTCTAGTTAGTTGTGTGTTTTGAACACGTTCCTTAAATGCATATTCATTATTCTTTTATATTTCTAAGTCTTATCTATTCTTTATTCTCAACATTTGTATTCAATAAATAGCTTTCGTCACTTTCGGATGTCGGCCAACACGTGCTTATCCTGGTATTTGGGGAATATCGGGATTGGGACGTGTCACTATTTCATGGAAGGAGGAGGAGGTTAGATAGCTGCTTGAAAATTGTTGCAACTTGAAACTCTCCAGCAGAATACTCAGGATCTCACTTGGAGATTAGGTTCCATTTTAAAGTATCAGTATTAACATATTCTTTGGGTTGCTCTTCTTACTTAATTTTAACAAATAATTAATGTGGTTTTGTTAGGTGAAGCCTTTACAGCTACAATTGATTTATTTTAAACAGACTCAAAATCCTCCTCCATGTGAGTCCAATAAAACAACTAAAAACTAACCACAAGTTATGGCTGGCCAAACACATCCCCAAAAGTAACTACAATGCTATCTAATTTTAAGATTGTTTTGGTTGATAAATTTGAATTTCATAATTGTTAGATTTTTTATTTTCAATTTTTATCAACCATTTTTCGAATCACTTGATACTACATACCATTAAAAAACAATTTCACTTAGAGAGCAATTTGCAATTTGCATGCACCCACGAAAGAAAACTTTCGATATATTTTGGGGTTTTCAATCATTAGTTTCATGATTAAACATATAATTATCAAAATTTAACGGTTAAAAATCTCAAATACAAGATATTTAATAGCACTATAAAATTTTCCGCCACAGATTAGTTGGTAAGTTAAAAAGATTCAAATAGTTTTTGGGAGGTAACTTTTTTTTATGCTCAACTATGGGTGGTAACTTTTTTTATGGTCAACTTTGGGAAGCACCTCAGCGCACTGCACATACATAAACAAAGCATAAGGGACCGCGTGCAACGGATCTGGATATCTTAACCAGTGTGATAAGATAAAAAATAAGTACAAGGGCAGCTGATATTTGACCAATTTCGACAATTTCATTTTCTCATTATCTTTTCCAATACGGGAAGCAATTTATAAGAATAACGTGTTCTCTCTCACACTTGGACTGGTTGCCTCCCTCTCATAGTTTCAACTAGAAAGAGAGAGCAGGCTTAAATTCAAGTTCTGTGTGTCAACGGGTGAGATCACAGATGGATTTCTTGAGTTATTGTATCATAATCCCATGTCTTTTATCTCTCTTGTATTTCTCAGTTCAAGCTCTCAGATCCAATCCCAAAAGGCTTCTTCCACCTGGACCAAAGCCATTTCCCATCATTGGCAATCTCTTGGAGCTCGGCAACAAACCCCATCTCTCTCTCACTAACCTTTCACAACGATACGGCCCCATTATTTCATTGCAACTTGGACAAGTAACCACGGTCGTAGTTTCTTCATCAACCGTGGCAAAGGAGGTCCTCCGAACCCACGACCAGTTCTTGTGCAACCGAACCGTCCCCGACGCAATCCAAGCTTGCGATCTCCGCCAGGACAGCTTGCCCTGGATACCGGTGTCAGAGAAATGGAGAAACCTCCGTAAAATATGCAACAACCAATTGTTTGCGACAAAAGTCCTAGACGCCAACCAAGCCAACCGTCACCTGAAAGTGCAGGAGCTCATCGCCGATGTCAATGAAAGCGTTGTGAAAGGTAAGGCGGTAGAAATTGGGAGGGCTGCTTTTAAGACAACGCTTAATCTGCTGTCGCGTACTGTTTTCTCGGTCGATTTAGCTGACCCGAGCAGTGAGATGGGCAGAGAGTTCAAGGAGATTGTGTGGGGTTTGATGGAAGAGGCAGGGAAGCCAAACTTGGGGGACTATTTTCCTCTGCTTAGGAAACTTGACCCCCAAGGCATTCGACGGCGCATGATCAAACATTTCGTTAAGATTGATTCGCTTTTTGATCGAATGATTACGCAAAGGTTAGAATTGAGAAAATCGAACTATTATGCCACAAGTAATGATATGTTGGATTCTCTCTTGGACATCAGTGAAGTGAGCAATGAGGATATGGACAAGCTCTTGATTGAACATCTGCTTTTGGTCAGTTTTCTAATTTCTAACAACTCATATTCAATATTTTAGGGTGCCTTTGATAATCATTTCGGTTTTTCAGTTATCATTCTGTTCATTAAAATTTACGATTCCATTATTTAGTCGTTGTATTGCTGCAATATGTGTATATATAGGCTCTATTTGTTGCGGGCACGGATACAACTTCAGCCACGCTGGAATGGGCAATGGCTGAACTACTACGCAACCCGGAGAAACTGTCCAAGGCACAAGAGGAACTAGAGCAAGTCATTGGCAAAGGAAAACCAGTTGAGGAATCGGACATTGCTCAACTCCCTTACTTACAAGCAATAATCAAAGAGACCTTCCGGTTGCATCCGGCTACTCCATTACTACTCCCTCGAAAAGCCGAACAAGACATGGAAATTTGCGGGTACATTGTCCCAAAGGGTGCACAAGTGCTGGTCAATGCATGGGCTATAGGCAGAGACCCTTGCATTTGGGACAACCCGACCTCATTTGTACCGGAGAGGTTTTTGGGATTAGATGATCAAATCGATGTTTTAGGCAAGAATTTTGAGCTCGTTCCGTTTGGTGGCGGGCGGAGAATATGTCCAGGGATGCTATTGGCAATACGGATGCTAAACTTGATGTTGGGTTCACTTATTAACTCATTTGATTGGAAGCTTGAAGATGGAGTTATACCAGAGAACATGAACATGGAGGAGAAGTTTGGCCTCACCTTACAGATGGCTCATCCTCTAAGGCTTGTGCCAAAAGTCCTAATTAATTTGAAATGGTAATTTTATTAACTTTTAATTAGTAATTTTACATTTATGTGGTTGTTTTTAGTTTAAAAGATGCAGCAAGGCATATGTAAAATAACTCAAATGTACTTCATTTTGCCAATGGAAGCTTTCTTTTCTTCTTCTTTGAGGTACGCTTTACTATTAGTAGGAGAGATTCAGACTTGAAATATCTTTAAAAAATATTAAAAAAAGTAATACCAATAATAGTATTTTATTAGCCACCTATTATTTGGTGTGATAATATTTCCGTCATTGCTCTGGCGCACAATCCAGTTTTTCATGATCGTACCAAACAGGTGGAAGGCGATGTCCATTTGATCCTCCATCATGTCTCTAGCACTGATCAGCTGGCTGACTTGTTGACGAAGGGGTTGCTGTAGGGTAATGGATAACGCTTCCGATGACACATCCACAACAAATAGGAAAGTAATCTCAAACGCTAGAAGATTAGAAAGTAATCTACTCATATTAGGAAAGGAATCCTAATCCTAATCTCATGAGAAAGATAATCTTAATCGTATTAGAAATAACAAGGAACCATAATCCTTACCTCACCACAAAATCTTAGGGTTTATTCAGTGCAAGTTTAACTGACAACTTCAGTGAATTTTAAGGTTTATTCAGTGCAAGTTGAATGAGTAGGATTTACTACTTATGTAGCCGATTAGCCCGGAAGAAAGATTTTCTTCCTTTAAAGAGCCATATAGACAAAGTGAAGCTAAACACCAACTCTTAGCAATCTTCGACACCCACTTCTACTTTTGGTGGGAACCATTCCCGTTAGTAGGTTGGTGGGTTCTTATATAATATAGATTTTGAGAGGTTAAATTCAAATCTTTACAGGTGAAGAAAAGAAACAGGTAGTGCCAAAGAATACAGGGGTACTATGCTAGCAATCTTCTTACCTAGGAGCTTCTCGTTTTACATTTTCAATTCTCAATTTCATACTGCAATGTTACTTGATAATTCGAGTTGCCTATTTTTTAGGTCATCCTTACAATAAATCAACTGAATTAGAAAGAAAGAAAGTCAACGAATTCATTTATTTATTTCTTCTTCTCTTCTATGATCATCATTGAGAAAATATATTGAGAAAATCTATATATATATATATATTCTTGCTCCTTGTATTCCAAGCATTATCTCTCTTGTGATAGAAAACTTATGATTGTATTTCTTAATCAATAAGATTACAACAGATGGTTATATATACAACCAATAAACCTATGAAAAATGACAGCTCACCTAACTAATTTACAGCTCATGATAACTAGCCATATCAGAAAAGTATCTTCTAAGTTTTATCTTTTACAATATTAGCCTTAATATCCCCCCTCAAACTAAACTGAGGGTGTCGAAGAGCAAGTTTATGTCGGAGAAGATGAAACCGAGCCTTGGACAGAGGCTTTGTGCAAATATCAGCAAGTTGATCTTGAGTTTAGCAGCAGAATTAGCTAGAGAACAATACTCGGCTTCAGTTGAAGAGCGGGCCACAGTAGGCTGTTTCTTAGCACTCCAGCTAAGTAAAGAGTTACCTAGAAAAATACAGAAACCACAAGTTGATCGTCGATCCAGGTGACAGTCGGCCCAATCAGCATCAGAAAAGGCATTGATGCGAAGAGGTGTGGCAGTTTTAGAAAACCACAGACCAAGATCAAGAGTACCCTTTAAGTACCGAAGAATTCTCTTAACAGTTTGAAGATGTGATTCCCTTGGTTGATGCATGAACTGACACACCAAGTTGACGGCAAAGGAAAGGTCAGGTCGAGACCAAGTAAGGTATTGCAACCCACCAACAAGAGATCGATATTCTGTGGGATAAGATAATAAGGGAGACTCATGATCCATAGAAGAAGTGCTGAGGGGAGTTGCACAAGGTTTGGCACCATCCATTTTGGATTTCTGAAGCAGATCCAAAATGTATTTTGTCTGAGAAATAAAAATACCACAGGATGATCGTTTTACTTCAATGCCAAGGAAATAGTGAAGAGGGCCTAAATCCTTGATAGGAAACAAAGCACTAAGCTGAGAAATTGTAGCTTGACAAGCTTGAGCATCAGGACCGGTAACAAGGATATCATCAACATATACAAGTATGAATACCAAGGTAGGATCATTTTTAACAAAAAGAGAATGATCATTCTGCGAACCATGGAAACCAAAAGAGGAAAGAGCAGAATAGAGTTTCTCATACCATGCCCGATGGGCTTGTTTGAGCCCATACAAGGATTTATGCAGTCCACAAACATGAGTTGGCTTTGCAGGATCTTCAAAGCCTGAGGGCTGAACCATAAACACAAATTCAGAGAGGTTCCCATGCAAAAAAGCATTGCTGACATCCAATTGATTGAGAAACCAATCGAATTGAGCTGCCATAGTAAGAAGTAACCGAATAGTGACAGGTTTTGCAACTAGACTGAAAGTCTCTGTATAATCCAGACCTTGTTGATGAAACCCTTTTGCAACAAGTCGGTCTTTGTACCTTGCAATAGTACCATATGGGTTCCTCTTAATGCGGAAAACCCATTTGCAACCTACCAAGTTTTGAGAGGGCTGGGATGGAACAAGAGACCAAGTCCCAGTGTTGAGCAAGGCATTGTACTCTTCCTGCATAGCCTGTTGCCAATGAGAGTGTTTGGAGGCTTGTAAGTAGGTATGTGGAATATAGTCTAGGGATAGAGAAGAGGGAAGGGGATGTTTGGTGGCTGTGTAGGCTTTAGGCTTGTGAATCCCAGATTTAGAGCGGGTTTGCATAGGGTGATTATTAATCGGAGGTGAAGAAGGGTGAGGAACTTGAGGTGGCAGAGAAGGGGAGGAGGGTGGGGAATGAGAGGGTGCAGGATTATGATTAGAAGAAGAGGAAGAAAGGGAATGAGATAGAGATGTGGGAATAGGATTGGTAAAGGTTAAAGATGTGGGAATGGGATTGGGACAGGTACTTAGAGGGGGAGACAAAGAGGGAGAGTTGGGAATGTGATGAAAAGGAAAGTGGAGTTCATCAAAAAGCACATGATGGGAGATATAAATCCTTCTAGTAACAACATTGAGACACTTGTAATCTTTATGTTGCAAACTGTACCCCAAAAATACACAAGGCTGACTTTTTGGATCAAGTTTCGAGTGAACATAAGGTTTTAACCAGGGAAAGCACTTGCAACCAAATATTTTGAGTGTATGATAATCTGGAGATTTGTGAAAGAGAGATTCCCAGGGAGAACACTTTAAGGCAGTGGGAAGCCGATTAATTAAATATATAGCTGTAGCAAAGGCATCAATCCAAAATTCATGGGGAACTTTAGAGGCAGCAAGAAGGGTTCTTGCGGTCTCAACGATGTGCCTGTGTTTCCTTTTAGCACAACCATTCTGTTCTGGGGTGTGGGGACATGTAAGTTGATGTATGATACCATGTGTTTTCAAGAAACTGGAGAATTGAGTACTGGTAAATTCCCCACCAGAATCAGATCGCAGATTCACAATCTTAATGCACAGAAGATTCTCAACCATAGATTTGAATTGAGTAAAAACAATGAAAGCTTCAGACTTGTATTTAAGTGGAAAGAACCAACAATATTTGGAGAAATCATCAACAAAAATGATATAGTATCGGAAACCTTGAACAGAACTAATTGGTGATGGTCCCCATATATCAGTATGTAAAAGCTCCAAAGGCTTGCTTGATGAACAAGAAACAGAAAGAAATGGTAATTTTGAACATTTTCCCATTGCACAACTGGAACACAAAGACTAATGGGAACTACCAGTGAAAGAAATACAAGAAGTTGAAGCAATCTTATTCATTATTCTAGATGAATGATGTCCTAATCTTTGATGCCATATATCCTGAGAGGCATTGGATGTTGCTACAAAAGCATGTTGAGTACCAGCAGAAGAAATTGTAGTAGGAAATGGATAGAATCCGTCGCGTACAGGTCCGTTAAAAAGCACATTCTTTGAAGAAAGGTCCTTCACAAGAAAGTGGAAAAGATACAGATGAACTGAGCATTGATTATCAAGAATGAATTTTTTGGTAGAAAGCAAATCTTGTTTTAATGCAGGAACATGTAAAACATTCTTAAGATCAAAGCAGTGAGTATTAGTAGAGACACGAGAAGAGCCAAGATGAAGAATAAGCAAACCTTTGCCATCGCCAATGTAGACCTGTTCAGGACCAGAGTAGGATTCAAGATTTTGCAGTTTTGCATAAGAGTTTGTCACGTGAGAAGAAGCTTTAGAATCAAGCAACCAGGTGTGTTGAGATGGAAAGGTAATAGCACAAAAAACAGATTGGGATGGAGCAGAAAAATTAGGGTTGAGGCGCTGAGAACACTTCATAGCTTCATGGTTAAATTGCTTGCAAATTTGACAAGTCAGTCTTCTGCCAGAAGTAAAGGAATTTGAGTTGTTGTTGAATCTGAAGCCACGATTATGAGAATACCGCTGATTATTAGGCCTGGTGTAGTGATTACGTTGATTGTTACCTCTGAAATTTCCTCGATTCTGCGAATTTCGAAGATGCGAGCCACAACCTTGATTGGAAGAAAAATTGGAGGAACTCTAAAGCAATGTAAGCTTGAGAATTAGGAGGATCAATAGGTGTAGGCAAAATACCAGTAGAAGTATTGAGAGCTTGGATCAGTGTAGAGGAAAATTTCTTCCGATTTTCGATTTGAATTTCTTTACTCAACAAAAGACCGTATAGTTCATCAAGAGTTGTAGAACCGACTCGGAATTGAACAACATCAACAAATGAGTCAAATTCAGGAGGTAAACCATGAAGTGTGACAGAGATTAACTCATAATCATCAACCGGAGCACCAGCGCTGGCCAAAACGTCAGCAATTTCTTCAATCCATTGAAGAAAGAAGGCGGCGGAGGACTCGCCTTTGGTAATGGTGCGAAGCCGAGATCGGAGCTCATGAATGTGAAAGTGCGATGCCGTCGCAAGTCTTGATTCAAGTTTAGACCAGAGCTCGCGAGAAGAATTGAAACCAACAGTATAAGGAATCAATGAATCAGAAAAAGTCGAATTTATCCAGATTAGGATATTCTGATCATTTTCATACAAAGAAACAAAATCAGGATTCAAGGTAGAAGTGTGATTTTCAAAGGAATCACAGAGATACTTCGGCAGGGCCACCTGAGATCCATCGACAATACTGGTGAGATTATAGTGCTGGAAGATCGGAGCAAATAGCACACTCCAGGTGAGATAGTTGGTGGTAGTGAGCTTAATCGGCACCATTGAACCAATATTCTAGATGGTAATAGAAGAAGGTGACGAAGAAATGGCTGGAGAATGAGGAGAAATAGAGACATTATCAGAGGAAGGAGATGCAGACGCCGCCATTGATGACGATTAGGGTTACGATTTGGGGAAGAAAGAGGCAGTGCGAAAGCAGGTTAGGGAAAAGATCGAGAGAGAGTCGTGAGACAGATGGCGAGAGATACCATGATAGAAAACTTATGATTGTATTTCTTAATCAATAAGATTACAACAGATGGTTATATATACAACCAATAAACCTATGAAAAATGACAGCTCACCTAACTAATTTACAGCTCATGAAAACTAGCCATATCAGAAAAGTATCTTCTAAGTTTTATCTTTTACAATATTAGCCTTAGTATCTTGTTTATTGTCTTTTGTTTCTACAATCTTGGCTTCTGCATTGCAGTTCATCATTTTCGTGTTCTTGAGGAATGCAACAAGTCCTGCAAGCACATTATCGGCATCTTCACTTTTCATGAACTGCAATCTCTACAGGATCAGTCACCTCCAGCTACTTTATCAATTCTTCAATTTCGTCAGAGAGATAGTGAGTTCTTGTTCCAAGGTAGTTAGAAGCAAGGATCTTGAATCCACTTGGTGTGCAGTACGACATGTGAATGTGCATATCCATCCGCTCCGGTCTCAACAATGCAGGATCTATTTTGTCCATGATTATCCTCTCATCTCCGCAGCTTGACCACAGCCCATCCATGAAATTAAGGAACCCCGATAGAGTTAACTGTCGAAAACAGACAACTTATTTAGAACAGAATCATAGATAAAATTTCTTGTATAGGTAAAATCACTTTCATGATGAAAGTTTCATCTTACCTGGCTGTCGTTGTTGATAAACCAAGTCATGTGCTGCTGACTTGAAATGATTATGCTGCTAAGCCATGTGCTTATGAAGATGGACAGAAGAATAACACAGGCTAAGCCATGTGCTTATGAAGATGGACAGAAGAATAACACAGCTAGACAAACACTTTCTGTTAGTTGTTTATTGCATGCGTAGCTTTTATTATTGCATGTGTGTATGTAAATCTTGTATAAAGATCAAGCTGCTGTTGTAGAGTAACTTAACAAAATTCAATTAAGTTGAATATATGAAATCAGTCTCTAGAAACCTAGTTTAAACTCTTTCATGGTATCACAGAGCTAAGAAAGTCTCACGACAACCCTAGAATTTTTTTTTTCGCTATGGCCTCTTCTGCGTTTTCCTCCTCCGATTCCTCTTCTGCCCTAACCCCTTCTGCTATCCCTAATGTCTCCAATTTTTTGACGATCAAGCTTGATCGTACCAACTACCCTCTTTGGCATGCGCAAATGCTTCCCCTGCTTCGTAGCAGGAACCTCGTCTCCTTCGTTGATGGCACTAATCTGTGTCCTTCGGCTTTTCTAAAAGATACTGACGGCATCTCACCACTGCTGTCAACCCTGCTTTCGAACTATGGATGCAGCAGGATGCCATGGTTATATCATAGATCAACAGTTCCGTTCACCCCACTGTTTTGGCCACTCTTATTGGCAAAAATAGTTCTCACTCCGCTTGGACTTTTCTCCGAGAACGTTATGCTTCCACATCAACTGGTCGTCTTTTACAACTCAGGAGTGATCTGATGAACACGCATCGTGGTGATTCATCCATTGCTGATTTTCTGGATCGTGTGAACTCTCTCGCTGACACTCTATCTCTCTCGGGGTCTCCTGTTTCAGACTCGGACTTGGTAGCCATTGTTCTCAACAATGTTGGTCCTGCGTTTGAAAGCACCGTCTCGTCTGCTCAAGCTCGCGAGGATGCCATCTCCTATGGTGCTTTGGAGGCCTTGCTTCTCGGTGCCGAACGTCGCCACAAGATGAGTCAGGTGGTCCACCTTGATGCTGCCCCTACTGCTCTCATTGCTGGCCGTGGAGGGCGCGGTTTTCAGGCCGGTGCTGGTCGTGGTCGTGGCTTTCATGCTGCTGCGGGTCGTGGCGGCCGTGGTCATTTTTCTGGTGGTCGTGGCGTGATTCAACAGCCAGGAGCTCGTGCTCCTAATGATGGTGTCCTTGGTGTTGGCCCTCAGCAAAGTCATGGCTTTAATCCCAATGGTCGTGTTCATTGTCAAATCTGCCACAAACCTGGTCACTCTGCTATCAATTGCTACAATCGTATGAACATGGCATACGAAGGTCGTGTTCCTGCGCCCAAGCTTCAGGCCTTTGCTGCCGCTGCTCATGCTCCTGACCATCTCCCCGTGGCTCCTCCTCAAGTTCAAAATTGGCTCTTTGATTCTGGAGCTAATGCTCATATTACGAATGATCTGACACAAGTGGCTGATCCCCGAGAGTACAATGGAAATCACCATGTGAATGGTGTAGTTGGCGGCACAGGTTTGCATATCTCTCAAGTTGGTCACTCACATATTCGCACTCCCTCCCATACCTTTAATCTTTCCAACACCTTATATTGTCCCAATGCTTCCACCAATATTATTTCTATCAATCGTTTTACTATGGATAACCACTGCTCCCTGACCTTATATCCCCATTCTTATCGTGTTCAGGACCTAACAACAGGGAAGATCCTTTTGCAAGGCCGGAGTAAGAACGGCTTCTATCCTTTTTCCAGTATTTCATCAAACAATAAACATGGCGTTTTTGCATTTTATGGTGGTCGCGTCTCTGATGCAGTGTGGCACTCTAGATTAGGGCATCCTTCTTCTTCTATTTTAAAGTTTTTAGTTGCTAGAAATAAATTGCCAATTCATGGTCATGTGACTTCTGCTCTATGTCACTCTTGTCCTCTAGGCAAAAGTCACAAGCTTCCCTTCCCGCTTTCAAGTTCAATTTCCAAATTTCCTTTAGATTTAATTCATTCGGATGTATGGACTTCCCCGTCTTACTCGATTGATGGATTTAAATATTATGTGATTTTTATTGATGATTATTCGCGCTACTCTTGGATATATCCTTTAAAACTAAAATCCGAAGTATTTAATACTTTTGTCACTTTCAAGAAACTCGTTGAAAATATGTTTAGTCGACACATCAAATCTTTGCAAACCGATGGTGGTGGTGAATATATGAATCATGTTTTTAAAACCTATTTATCCTCTCATGGCATTCATCATCGTTTTACATGTCCTCATCACCCTCAACAAAATGGCCTTGCCGAACGTAAACATCGACATATAGTTGAAACTGGCCTTACCCTTCTTTCTCATGCATCCATACCTGTCACGTTTTGGGTAGAGGCTTTTCACACTGCCAATTATTTGATTAATCGCTTGCCCACCAAAGTTTTACATAATGCATCTCCCTTTCAAACATTATTCTCCACTCCTCCTACCTATGAATTTTTAAAGGTTTTTGGATGTGCATGCTTCCCATATCTTCGCCCATATACTCAAAACAAACTTCAATTCCGGTCTAAAAAGTGTATTTTTCTTGGATATTCTTTAAATCAGCTGGGCTATCGTTGTTTTGATCCATCCACGGGTAAAATTTTTATGTCTCGCCATGTTATTTTTGATGAAAAATGCTTTCCCTATAAGGATATGGTTGTTCCTCCGGTTCTGCATACTCCATCCCCTGACATGATCACCATTGATCCCATCCTGCCACCTCCAAACCCACTCACCCACACTTCCCACCGTGTCCACCCTATAACCTTGCCACCTAATCCTAACCCATCTCTACCTTTATCCACTACCACTCCACCGTTTGCCAACCCAACTATCCCTCTCATACCACCCACTATTCCTTCCCTTACCTCTAACCCTTCCCCTGCGAATATTGGGATCACGAGCACTGTGCCCCTGACACCTCTTCTACCATCTCACTCCATGCTTACCCGAGCCAAAGATGGCATTCGTAAACCTAATCCCCGCTATGCTTTAATTGCTGTTGCTAATCCTTTGGTTGAACCCTCCAGTTTTACACAGGCTAACAAATGTCCACGGTGGCGTCAAGCCATGGCTGAGGAGTTCACCGCTCTCCAACGCACAGGCACCTGGACTCTTGTGCCGCATCAACCACATCTTAATGTACTTCCCAACAAATGGGTTTACAGAATCAAACGCAAATCCGATGGCTCCATCGAACGCTTTAAAGCACGACTTGTTGCTAATGGCTTTCATCAGCAGGCAGGCCTCGACTACGCTGAAACGTTTAGTCCTGTGGTTACTCACGCCACCATCCGATTAATTCTTTCTGTTGCACTGCATTACAATTGGACTATCCGACAGTTGGACGTTCAGAACGCCTTCTTACATGGTTCCCTCTCTGAAGATGTCTATATGCGACAACCCCAGGGCTTTGTTGATCCTCAGTTCCCAACTCATATCTGCAAATTGCAACGTTCGCTTTACGGACTCAAACAAGCCCCCAGGGCGTGGTTTCAGTGCTTCTCCAATCATCTAGAGGGACTCGGGTTCGTTGCTTCCCAAGCTGACTCATCCTTATTTACTTACTTTGATGGCACCACCATTATTTATCTCTTGATTTACGTTGATGACATTTTGGTCACTGGAAATCATAGTTCGCAGATTGCTCGACTCATTGCTCAGCTTGGCTCACTTTTTTCTATGAAAGATCTTGGGCCTCTCCATTATTTTCTAGGCATGGAGGTTACTCGTACCACATCTGGATTTCATTTGTCCCAGGCCAAATATATCAGGGACCTTCTTCAACGCACACACATGGCCGACTGCAAGCCCATCCACACGCCATCATCTCCTGGCCGTCGTTTGCTTCTTCACGAAGGAGATCCTCTTTCTGATGCTACTGAATACCGTAGTATCGTGGGTGCCCTTCAGTATTTTCTCTTTACTCGTCCCGACATTGCCTTCTCTGTCAATCAAGTATGTCAATTCATGCACTCTCCCACAACGGTACACTGGGCTGCTGTCAAACGCATTTTGCGTTATCTTAAAGGCACTCATGATCATGGCTTGCTCTATCGTCCAAGTTCCCTCTCCATCACCGCTTATGCGGATGCGGACTATGCCGGTGATCCTAATGATCGTCGTTCCACAGGCGGTTATTGTATTTTTCTTGGATCTAATTTAATTTCATGGAGCTCCAAGAAACAACGTGGTGTTTCTCGCTCAAGCACTGAAGCTGAGTATCGTCAACTCGCTTATACTGCTGCTACTTTGTCTTGGTTTCGCAATTTATTTCATGATCTTCATCTTTCTCTTACACCCCCTCGGTTATGGTGTGATAATATAAGTGCTCTTGCCGTTGCTTCGAACCCTGTATATCAAGCACGAATGCGACATGTTGAAGTTGATTATCATTATGTTCGTGAGAAGGTTACTCGGAAGGAAATTATTGTGGGATATGTTGCATCTTCGGATCAGGTAGCAGATTTTCTGACCAAAGGCTTGTCTTCCACTCGGTTTCACTTTCTTATTTCCAAGCTTCCCGTTCTTGGTCGACCGCTTAGCTTGCGGGGGCGTGATAAACCAAGTCATGTGCTGCTGACTTGAAATGATTATGCTGCTAAGCCATGTGCTTATGAAGATGGACAGAAGAATAACACAGGCTAAGCCATGTGCTTATGAAGATGGACAGAAGAATAACACAGCTAGACAAACACTTTCTGTTAGTTGTTTATTGCATGCGTAGCTTTTATTATTGCATGTGTGTATGTAAATCTTGTATAAAGATCAAGCTGCTGTTGTAGAGTAACTTAACAAAATTCAATTAAGTTGAATATATGAAATCAGTCTCTAGAAACCTAGTTTAAACTCTTTCAGTTGTTACTGACTCCACGTTTTCGGTCACTAATTCCAGTGCTGCAATCAATATCTTTGATTACGAGTATCGGTTGATTTGCAGTGGAGACTAACGGCTTCCTGTGCTCGGAGTTGCTACTCATTTGCAAAAGCTCAAGTCATCAACGTCAAGCTGGACTTTCTTGTACCGGGAGGACCATACAACAAGTATCCACCTTTCCATGCCTTGCCTACTCTCCCGTAAAACTCCTTTCGCTTCACGAACCTCACCAAGTCATCGATCAACTCTTCCTTAAGCTTGGGATCCATTGCCAATGTGTCAAAAGTAGACGGATGATGAAGGACGACAGAGCCCCATGGACCTGCATTGTACTCCAGTAAAGTTTCCGAGAGCACGAAGCCTCACCACCTTGTTTTCATGTTGTAGGGCTTTTGATCTCTCTACTACATACGTCAGGTAAGCGTTCAGCACCTTTTCTCTGTATCTTTTTTGGAAACTGACCTGAATTGATTTGTTCTCAGACACTTCTAGTGAGGTGGATTTCAGCTCGTAGTCAAATTCCATTCTTCGCGTTTCAGTACAACAGAAATTCCATACCAACTTGATTCCTTCGAATCCATCAATGAGCTTTTCGCCTTTGTTGATGGTGATGGATAAGTTGTTCTGTTGCGCAGACTTGGAGACCTTGAGCTGTTCGACAGAAGGGGTGATCCTTGTGCTCAAGTAGGTTTCGGAAGCCTGGTAAATTTCATTGACAGAGATGTCGCTGAACTCATCAATGATGAGAGTCGCTTGAGAATTAGGAAGAGGTTTCCGAATAGGCCTCTGAGTGTGGCCATGATTCAGTCGTGGAGTTTTCGGGGTATGAACTGGCTGGCTCTGGTCTGGACCTCATTGATCACTGTCCTGGCCAGCATTGCTCCTGCAGCAAAAGTTTTGTAGCTTGATATGACTGATGTCGTTGAAGGCATGTTTGCTAGAGAAAACATCTTTCAATGTATGAGTTTTTATATTTGCTGGTTTGTTGAGTTGAGTTCGAAATATTGGTGAAGGGATTTCATGGAAAATGTGGAAAAAGCAGCTTCCACATGAAGCTGTTTGACTAAAATTTGTTCAAGCCAATTCAATCTTCCAGATGAGAGAAACAAGCTTCTCTAGCAATTTTCACTATAAAAAAAGACCAAGAAAAAAAGCCGAGTCGACTTCGGTGGACAATCTCATAATCTGTTATCTATAACAATAATATTATTTAGACGTATAGAACTGAGACTCTGTAAATACAGGTGGATTGCATCATTGTATGTTTATTTTTTAGAGTGCGTATGTACATTACTCTCTCTATAATTTCATTTTAAAATTTTGGTTCGACATTTTGAAATAACTTATACGTGAATTGATGAGAGATAGAGATAATGGAATCATTTTACAGTAGAATCTCTCCCTAGTATGCCGTTGTGGCATTTTTGACTTATCAAGTATCATTACGTGTTTTTAAATTTATGAGATGACATTACGTAATTGATCTGAGTTACTGCAAAATTGGCGTCCCCGTTTTCATGGGAGGAGGAGGTTAGATAGTTGTTTGAAAACTGTTGCAACTTCAAACTCTCTTAGAGATTGTATCCCATTTCAAAGTGTCAGTACTAACATATTCTTTTGGTTGCTATTCTTACTTAATGTTAATTTATGTATAGGTGTTTTTTTTTATGTCGAATTATGTATATGAAGCCTTTACAGCTACAATTGATGTATATATTAAAGAGACTTAAAAGCCTTCTCCGTGTGAATCCAATAAAACAACTAAAAACAACCACAAGTTGTAGCTGGCCATACGCATCGCCTAAAGAAACACCAACGCTAAGTAGTCTTACGAGTGTGTTTGTCGTTAGATTTGATTTTCACAATTGTTAGATATTTACTTTTAATCTCAACTAACAATTTTTCAAATCACTTGATGCTACGTAGCATTAAGAGCAATTCCACTTAGCGAACAATTTGCATTTTACATGCACCCACACATGAAAATTTCCCCATCAACTTTCATGTCATTTAGTTACAAAATTTTATTTACAAATTTAATTTCCCTTGCATAAACTACCAAGTACAAGGCCAGCTGATATTTGAAAAATTTCCCCAACAATTCTCATTATCTTCTCAGATACAAAAGCAGGCCAGCTGATATTTGACAAATTTCCCCCCACTCCAAATTCTCATTATCTTCTCGGATACAAAAGCAATTTATATGACACTAGTAGAGTAACGTGTCTCTCTCTCTCTCTCACGCTTGGACTGGTTGCCTCCCTCTCAAATTTTCAACTAGAAAGCGAGAGAAGGTTGTAAATTCAAGTTCTGTGTCAACTGGTGAGATCACAGATGGATTTCTTGAGTTATTGCTTGATAATCCCATGTCTTTTCTCTATCTGGTATTTCTCAGTTCAAGCTCTCAAATCCAATCACAAAAGGCTTCTTCTTCCACCTGGACCAAAGCCATTTCCCATCATTGGCAATCTCTTGGAGCTCGGCAACAAACCCCATCTCTCTCTCACTAACCTTTCACAACGGCCCCATTATTTCTTTGCAACTCGGACAAATAACCACGGTTGTAGTTTCTTCATCAACCGTGGCAAAAGAGGTACTCTGAACCCACGACCAGTTCTTGTGCAACCGAACCATCCCCAACACAATCCAAGCTTGCGACTTCCGCCAGGACAGCTTGCCCTGGATACCCGCATCAGACAAATGGAGAAACCTTCGTAAAATATGCAACAACCAATTGTTTGCAACAAAAGTCCTCAACGCCAACCAAGCCAACCGCCACCTGAAAGTGCAGGAGCTCATTGCCGATCTGGCCACCTTCTCGTTTAACTTTGGAGTTCTGACGGAACCCGAAGCCAGTGAGCTCCCAAAAGGTCTTGTGCTAAGTAGGGATGTGAATATACATTCAATGATCACTCCCATGAGCGATGTGGGATGTCACAATCCACCCCTTTAGGGGCCCGACGTCTTCGTCGGCACACTTCCGGCCAGGGATTGGCTCTGATACCATTTGTCACATCCCGGCTCGAGGCGGACCACTTCCCGGGCCCACTCCACCACCGTAGCACGATATTGTCCGCTTTGGGCCCCTATCACGCTTTCATGATTTTATTTCTGGGAACTCACGAGCAACTTCCCAGTGGGTCACTCATCATGGGAGTGTTCTGGCCACCTTCTCGCTTAACTTCGGATTTCCAACGGAACCCGAAGCCAGTGAGCTCCCAAAAGGCCTCGTGCTAGGTAAAGATATGAATATACATTTAAGGATCACTCCCCTGGGCGATGTGGGATGTCACAACCCTCAATCTGCTGTCGCGTACTGTTTTCTCCTTCGATTTGGCTGACCTGAGCAGTGAGGTGGGAAGAGAGTTCAAGGAGATTGTGTGGGGTTTGATGGAAGAGGCAGGGAAACCAAACTTGGGGGACTATTTTCCTCTGCTTAGGAAACTTGACCCCCAAGGCATTCGAGGGCGCATGATCAAACATTTTCTCAAGATTGATTCGTTTTTTGATCGAATGATTACGCAGAGGTTAGAATTGAGAAAATCGAACGATGATGTCACAAATAATGATATGTTGGATTCTCTCTTGAACATCGGTGGAGTAAGCAATGAGGATATGGACAAGCTATTGATTGAACATCTGCTTCTGGTCAGTTTTCTACTTTCTACCAACTCAGATTCAGTATTTTAGGATGCGTTTGATAAACATTTTGGTTTTTCAGTTATCATTCAGTTCATTAAAATTTGCAATTCTATTATTTAATCATTGTATTGCTGCAATATGTTTTTATATAGTCTCTATTTGTTGCGGGCACGGATACAATTTCGGCCACGTTGGAATGGGCAATGGCTGAACTACTATGCAACCCGGAAAAACTGTCAAAAGCGCAAGAGGAACTAGATCAAGTTATTGGCAAAGGAAAACCAGTTGAAGAATCGGACATTGCTAGACTCCCTTACTTACAAGCAATAATCAAAGAGACCCTCCGGTTGCATCCGGGTGCAACATTACTACTCCTCGAAAGGCCAAACAAGATGTGGAAATTTGCGCGTACATTGTCCCAAAGGGTGCACAAGTGCTGGTCAATGCATGGGCTATAGGCAGATACCCCTGCATTTGGGACAACCTGACCTCATTTGCACCGGAGAGGTTTTTCAGATTAGATGATCAAATCGATGTTTTAGGCAAGAATTTTGAGCTTATTCTGTTTGGTGGCGGGAGGAGAATATGTCCAGGGCTGCCATTGGCGATGCAGATGCTACACTTGATTTTGGGTTCACTTATTAACTCATTTATTTGGAAGCTTGAAGATGGAATTATACGAGAGAACATGAACATGGAGGAGAAGTTGGCCTCACCTTACAGATGGCTCATCCTCTTATTTGATATGGTAATTGTATTAACTTTTAATTTGTAATTTTTTTATTTATGTGGTTGTTTTTGGATTAAGAGATGCACCAATGCTTCTGTAAAATAGCACAAAATTTGTTATGGCAAAAAGGGAATTAGATTAGAAAGAAAGAAAGTCAACGAGTTATTCTTTCAACAACAAAATCCTAATCCCTTTTGTAGGTGTTGTTGCTAATTTTTGTCGTTGAACTTGATATTTCCTTCAACATTGGCGCCAACGAGTTATTATTTGACTAAAGTTAGAGGTTATCAAAAAGATAAAAAGGTTTACTTAAGACCGAATCTTATTGGATTTATCTAGACATAAAAATAAAATGTTTAATTTCTTGATTTTCTTGTTACTCAAAAGTTCATAGAGCTCGTTTGATAACTATTTTTCTTCTTCTTCTGGGTTTCAAGTTTTATGTTAGTGACAGAAGGAAATCCAATTGGTTTGTATTGCACATTAATAATTTAGAATTATGACTTGTATTCCAAGCATTATTTCTCTTATTCGTTGTCTTCTTTTGTTTCTTCAATCTTGGCTTCTGCATTGCAGTTCATGGTTTTCTTGTCCTTTGAGGAATGCAACAAGTCCTTATCGGCATCTTCCCTTTTCATGAACTGCAATCTCTGCAGGAGTCACCTCCAGCTGCTTTAAGAATTCTTCAATTTCGTCGAAGAGATGGTGAGTTTTTGTTCCAAGGTAGTTAGAAGCAAGGATCTTGAATCCACTTGGTGTGCAGTAGGGCATGTGAATGTGCATATCCATGCACCCTGGTCTCAACAATGCAGGATCTAGTTTCTCCTCTCATATCCGCAGCTTGACCACAGCCCATTGATGAAATTAAGCAACACCGATAGAGTTAACTGTCAAAAACAGCAATCTCGATTTTGATCACACTTTGCTCTCCGAAACTCAAAACTCGTCTTTTTATTTCTTAAAACTCAAAATTCGCTCTACATTAGCCTTGTTTTTAGAATAAGTTCATCTATTTAAAATTCATAATTAGTAATATGTCAAATTTTCGTTGAAATAAATTAATAGTAAAAAAGAACAAAACATCTTCTCTTCATCAACTACCTCCATTAATTGCATAAGAACATTTCCCAAAAACAAAACCAATGGAATTAATGATAAGGTGGCTAGAGATGGAGAGAGAATGGATGAATGTATGGACAAAGATTAGAGAGTGTAGACAAGGGCAGTTAGGATGAGTTATTATCATTTAATTGTAATTTGTATTTAATTGTATTGTATAGCTACTACAAGACCCCAATATTCTGTAGACCTCTTGGTGTATAAAGCCTTGTAAAGTTTACCTAAAGTTTAATGAAAATATGAAACTTCACATGGTATTGAGCCTCTTATCCCTTTTTTTCCTTGGCTTCCGCAACTTCCTCTCCTACATCTCCAATCCCTAAGATCTCTACACTAGTTTCTGTCAAACTTTCTGAGCCTAATTACTTACCTTGGGAAAGTCGAGTTAAGCCATTCTTGATTGGCCAAAACCTTTGGCGTTTTGTAGATGGAACCCACCATTGCCCTCCTCCTTTTATCACCACCACCACTCATGCAGCTTCACCAAATGCCTCTGCTGATTCCGACTCCTCCACAGTGGTGCCTCCTATGACTACTAGTGTTCCCAACCCCGATTACCTGGTGTGGTACTAGACTGATCAAACACTTGTCAGCATGTTGCGTGCTACGCTTACAGAGCCTGTTTTCTCTTTGACTGTCGGGTTGTTTACTTCTCGTGAGATTTGGGAGCATCTTTATCAAAAAATTTCTCAACAATCCCTCACCAACTCTACCCATACTCGGTTTCAATTGTTGTCTCTTCAGAAAGGTACTAAAACGATTTCGAAATATCTTGGTCTTGCCAAACATTTGGCAAATCAATTGGCTTTTATTGGTCAACCTGTTCAGAATGATGATTTGGTGACTTATGTACTTAATGGCTTAGGGCCTGAATATGAGATTCTTGTCTTGGTGCTGACCAACTTTCCTCCACTACCGTCATTCAACGATTTGCATGCTCATTTTCTAGTTTATGAATCCAAACATGCTATGACTCAAGTTGTTTTGGCTTCCTATGCTTTCTACTCCGCATGTAATTCTGGTGGTAATTTCTCTCAGGGACATGCTGGTTCACCCTCCCACCATCATGGCACTTCAAGTGGCAATCGGCATCTTTGTACGTATAGTGGTGGCCGTTCTACTATGCATGGTGGTGTTGGCCGATATAATCAGCGTGCTGCACAACAACAACCTGGCATCCTTGGACCAGGTCTTACTACTCGTGGCCCTCAATGTTAGGCATGCAATCAATTTGGTCATATAGTTGTGTTGTGTCCTTGAGCAACTCGTTCTGATGATGATATCTTTTAAGCTTTCGCTGGCATGCACATTACTTCCCCCTCTGTTCCTACATGGTATCCGAACATTGGTGCTACTCACCATATGACAAGTGACTCTATCTCTATTACTTCAGCTACGGGGTATGGTTCTAATGACAAGGTTGTTATGGATAATGGTGAGACCCTCCCTATTGCGCACACTGGTAAAATTTCCTTGAAGTCCGGGTCATTCATTTTTCGGTTATCCCAAGTTTCGCATGTTCTAGCAATTGAGAAAAATTTATTGTCAGCTACTAAGTTTACACATGATAATCTTGTTAGTCTAACGTTCTTTCCATAGGGTTTTGTTATACGTGACTTAAAGACGGGTGTTGTTCTTTTTCAGGGCCCATATGAGGATGATCTTTATCCCATTAAGCTTGGTCTTGCTTCTAAAAATGGTTTTACTGCCAAACATGCTTTTGTTTCCATTTTGCGTCACCCTTACTCTGGCATCGTCGTCTTGGGCATCCCTCTCATCAAGTTCTTAGTGTGTTAGCATCTAGTGATGTATTAGGCTCGTCTTTTACTGCCTCCACTAAAGATTTTTGTAATCACTGTGCGTTGGCTAAATCCCATCGCCTAGCATTTACATCGTCAAAACACTATGCTATGTCTCATTTTGAATTAATACATTCTGATGTTTGGATGTCTCCTATTGTGTCGATGTTGAGTTTTTGTTACTATGTCTTGTTTGCAGATGATTACACACGATACACATGGATTTATCCCATGTGTAAGAAGTCCGAGGTCTTTAATCACCAACTCAGCGGCACCAATCACATCCACATACATCTTAGTTGCCAGCTAGTGATGTGGCTCATGCTAATTCCTCAGGACCTCACACACAGTCCAAGTCTAGAATTTTCAAACCCAAAACCAAGGCATACTTTGCTAGTCGTCATCCTATTCCTTCTACAATGAATGCCTTTGTTGAATCCGATTAGGAGCCCACTTGTTTTACACAGGCCTCACGGTCTCCTAAGTGGCACCATGTTATGTTGGATGAGTTCAATGCGTTGCTCAAACAAGGTAGATGGACTGTAATTCCTCATGTTCCTTATGTTAACGCTATCGGATGTAAATGGGTGTTCAAAATAAAGCGTCATTTTGATAGATCAATAGAGCGTTACAAGGTGTGTCTTGTTGTCAAAGGTTTCCATCAATAGCCTGGGGTTGATTACTCATGAACCTTTAGTTCTGTTGTGAAGCCTACCACGATTCAAACCGTGCTCAACCTTGTCGTGTCCTTTGGTTGGTCGATACATCAACTTGACGTGAAGAACACATTTCTCCATGGTTCACTTATAGAAGAGGTTTATATGACCCAACCACCTGGATTTGTTGATCCCAATCGTCCCAATTATGTTTGTAAGCTTCGAAAAGCCATCTACGGTCTTAAACAAGCTTTGTGAGCTTGGTTTCAACGTCTAAACACCTTTCTCATTCAGGTAGGCTTTGTTCAAAGTTAGGCCAATAGTTCTATGTTTACATATCATCATGGCTCCACTATCCTTGTTTTTCTTCTATATGTGGATGACATCGTTTTGACAGGTAATTCCTCTCCCTTGATTCTATATGTGGATGACATCGTCTTGACATCGTTTTGACGGGTAATTCCTCTCCCTTGATCTCAACAAGCTGCACTATTTCCTTGGCATAGAGGTATCTTATTTATCCAATGGCATTCACTTGTCTCAGAACAAATATACTTTGGAGTTATTACAACGTGGTGACTTATTAGAGTGTAAACCTTGTTCCACACCTATAGCAGCCAAGACTCAACTTTTTGCACACACCGGTGCTCCCTTCTCAGATCCATCTCTTTATTGGTAGCTTGTGGGTTCTTTGTAGTATCTTATGTTAACTCAGCCGGATATTTCCTTTAATGTACAAAATGTTTCTCAGTTTATGGGTCATCCTAATAATGCTCACATGGAGACGGTTAAGCAAATATTGCATTATCTTCAGGGCAGCTTGAGTATAGGATTTCGCTTAACTTTGTCTTCACAACCGTTTCGTCTCATTGCTTATTCTGATGCAGATCGGGCACGATGCCCTGACACACATCGTTCCACCACTGGCTTTTGTATTTTTCTTGGTGGCAATCTAATTTCTTGGTGTGCTAAGAAACAACGGACGGTCTCTTGATCTAGTGCTGAAGTGGAGTATCTGGCTCTTGCCTTTGCATGTGCTGATTCTATTTGGATAATGGATCTTTTGCGTGAGCTTCGTGTACCAATCTTTGAGCCAATACTGGTGCATTGTGACAATTTGAGTGCCATATATATGGTTGCTAATCCGGTCTTTCATGCTCACACAAAACACATTACTTTGGATTATCATTTCGTTCGTAACGTGTTGCTTCAGGAACTCATCATGTTCACTTTCTTCCTTTTGTTTCGCAACTAGCTAATTTTTTACGAACGGTTTGCCGAATACGCGCTTTCAGTCCTTGTGTTCCAAACTTGTCTCCTCTCCGGCGTCAAGTTTGCGGGGGAGTGTAGACAAGGGCAGTTAAGATGAGTTGTTATAATTTAATTGTAATTTGTATTTAATTGTATTGTATAGCTGCTACAGGACCCCTATATTCTATAGACCTCTTGGTGTATAAAGCCTTGTAAAGTTTACCTAAAGTTTAATGAAAATCTGAAACTTCACAGAGAGCAATGGGAAAGAGAGGGGTCAGAGTTGGAGAGATAAAACCCAGGAATATTTTTGCTATTTTTTAAAATATATTATACAATGTTTGAAAATTCAATTTTCTTTTGATGTGACACTATTTGATTGGATTTGTGAGTTTTATACTTGTGCTACATTAGTTAAGTGACACTTAATTATGTTATATAAGTAAACTTAACGATTATTTAACGGAATATATCGAAACAAACCCAAGTGGAGTGAATATTGAGTTTCAAGAAATAAAGTGACGATTTTGGAGTTTCAAGAGGCAAAGTGGAATCGAAATTGAGTTCCAGAAAATAAAATAACGACTTTTGAGTTTCAGTGAATAAAGTGAGATTAAATCGAATTCCAGAAAGCATAACATAAGTAAAACTAAACCTTTTTGAAAGGTATCCTATTTTTCTTTGGTCAACTTTGTGGGTAATAGTGTTAGAGAGATTAAATTTTGTAATCTAAATGACATGAGAGTTAATGATTGTATTATTACTCAAGTCTTGATTAACGTACTTATTTCTTATCGGTGATGCATCATTTAATTTCTAAATTTAGTCTACCTAGCATTACTCTTAAAAGATTTCAAATCTTATGCATTGAAATGGAGCTATGGCTCTCTGTAGCTTCTCTAGAAACACAACATTTGCCCACTTACTTATGCACGTTAACTGTGTTAACTTCGAGAGATTTTTTATTATGACGAGAATACAAGTGGTACACTACGTGTTTTAATAGAAGTGGTGAGAAATTTTTTTTTTTAAGTTATTAACTTTTTAGCACATATATCCCACCATTTGTATAGTGACACATGATGTACCACCTCGTATACCGGTCGCATTGACAAATCTTTCATTAACATCTTTGTTATCTCCCAAATTCGAAAAAAAAAATCAAAAAATCAATCATCTCTAGCATTTGTCTTGCCCAGTCCCCTTCCTCCCTGACGCCGACGAAGCCGCAGAATCAGTATATGTTTGTCTTATGATTTCTTCTGGGATTTACAAGAGAAGACCTTCTTGGCTGTTGATGTAAGTCAACCCGACGACATCTGAGAATTATCTCGGACCAATGTGACCATCGACGACCGGAGTCTTGAAGTATTCAGATCGGACGTTGGAGTTTACACCCGTTTGGGTTGGGTAGACCTATTTTTTTCAACTCAAACGCAATGCACAAAATTAAAAATTAAAATAAACTAGAAAACTATTATTTGCGCAGTACTCAAGCTTTGTGTGAAACTTGCATACATGACTAGAAAATGATTTATTCTTTTGAATCAAGGTTCACGCTTTTTGCAATTTTTTTGTTTTTTTGTTTTTGAGTTTGATTGATTTGTTGTAAACCAGTAAATAATTGACACTTAATTATCTACGCCCAATTATCCACTCCCTTACATCAGTCATAAGTGATACTTAATTATGTTATATAAGCAAGGTACTAAAAAACGCTAGGCATTAGTCGGGTGGCTAGGCGGATTTAGGTAAATTTATTGTATATCTTGTAAATAAGTGCATAGACACTTACAAAAAATCATACTTATATAAAATCCATGGATAAGATAATAAAAAAATGATAAAATGCAAAAAGAGTATCCAACAAGTCCAAAATTTAAAAACACATTAAGCATATATGCCATGTAGCTATAGTGAGGAGTATTGTAGGATGACACATGTACAACAAGTTCACAATTTTAAACCACTTAGACTCAGATAGGATTTTTTTATTTTATTTTTTAATTTCATTAAAATAAAATAAAAACCGCCTAGCCCGCCTAGGCGGCTACCTATAGCCCATCCGATTTGCAAGAAAACGCCTCGGCTCACCACCGCCTAGGCCCTTTTTTAGAACATTGTATATAAGTAAACTTAACGGTTATTTAACAAAATATATCAAAACAAACCCAAGTGGAGTGAATATTGAGTTTCAGGAAATAAAGTGGCGAATTGGAGTTTCAAGAGGCAAAATGGAATCGAAATCGAGTTCCAAAAAACAAAGTGACGACTTTTGAGTTTCAAGAGGGGCAAAGTGAGATCGAAATCGAGTTCCAGAGAGCAAAGTGACGACTTTTGAGTTTCAGTTAGTAAAGTGAGATTAAATCGAATTCTAGAAAGCATAACATAAGTAAAACTAAAGCTTTTTGAAAGGTATCCTATTTTTCTTTGGTCAACTTTTCGGGTAATAATGTTAGGGAGACTAAATTTTGTAATCTAAATGACAAGAGAGTTAATGATTGTATTATTACTCAAGTATTAATTAACGTACTTATTTCTTATTGGTGACACATAATTTAGTTTCTAAATTTAATCTACCTAGCATTACTCTTATAAGATTTAAAATCTTATGCACCAAAATGGAGTTGTGGCTCTCTGTAGCTTCTCTAGAAATGCGACATTTGCCCACTTACTTATGCACGTTAACTATGTTAACTTCGAGAAATTTTTTATTGTGACGGGAATACAAGTGCTACACCACTTGCTTTAATAAAAATGGTGAGAATTTTTCTTTTTTAAAGTTATTAACTTTTTAGCACACATATCCTACCATTTGTATAATGACACGGGATGGTACACCGGTCATATTGTAAAATCTCTCATTAACTTCTTTGTTATATCCCAAATTCGAAAAAAAAAATCAATAAATCAATCATCTCTAGCATTTGTCTAGCCAACTCCCCTTCTCGCTGACGCCGACGAAGCCGCAGAATTAGTATATGTCTTATGATTTCTTCTGGGATTTACAAGAGAAGACCTTCTTGGCTGTTGATGTAAGTCAACCCGACGACATCTGAGATTTATCTCTGACCAATGTGACCATCGACGACCGGAGTCTTGAAGTATTCAGATAGGACGTTGGAGTTTACTCCGGTTTGGGTTGGGTAGACCTATTTTTTTCAACTCAAACGCAATGCACAAAATTAAAAATTAAAATAAACTAGAAAACTATTATTTGCGCAGTACTCAAGCTTTGTGTGAAACTTGCGTACATGACTAGAAATGATTTATTCTTTTGAATCAAGGTTCATGCTTTTTGCATTTTTTTTGTTTTTTTGTTTTTGAGTTTGATTGATTTGTTGTAAACCAGTAAATAATTGATTTTGTCCAATTTTTCTACTTACGTAGATTTTTTGTGTCCTTTGGTTTGTCTTGAATCTGGGATGGAATACGCCGGCAGCCAAGTTGCTGCTCCAATTTACATTCACCAGACGCTTTCGGGCCGTGGGGACGAAGCGCGATTTCCCTTACAAGGGCCCAATTATCTACGCCCCAACTCGCAGCAGCCGCATGGCTTTTTCCTTGGTTCTTTTTTCAAACTTAAGAGACAACAGAGGAGTTAATACAGTTAAGGTGTGCAGGTTGATGGCCAAGAGTCGCGTTGTTAGAGTGATCACAGAGAAGCCAGAGTCCTTTTTCCGTACAGAAGATTTGACAACCCCCAACCCGACCCCAATTAACGCACTGCACATACATAAACAAAGCAGAAGGAACCACGTGCCAAGATAAAAAATAAGCACAAGGGCTGCTGACATTTGACATGAGCATTGATTACAGCAACACGTCTCTCTCTACTAGCTGGCTCCCTCTCAAATTTTCAACTACAAAGAGAGAAGGTTGTAGATTCAAGTTGTGTGTGTCTACTCACAGATGGATTTCTTGAGTTATTGCTTGATAATCCCATGTCTTCTCTCTCTCTTGTATTTCTCAGTTCAAGCTTTCAGATCCGATCCCAAAAGGCTTCTGCTTCCACCTGGACCAAAGCCATTTCCCATCATTGGCAATCTCTTGGAGCTCGGCAACAAACCCCATCTCTCTCTCACTAACCTTTCACAAAGATACGGCCCCATTATTTCATTGCAACTTGGACAAGTAACCACGGTCGTAGTTTCTTCATCAACCGTGGCAAAGGAGGTCCTCCGAACCCACGACCAGTTCTTGTGCAACCGAACCGTCCCAGACGCAATCCAAGCTTGCGATCTCCGCCAGGACAGCTTGCCCTGGATACCGGTGTCAGAGAAATGGAGAAACCTCCGTAAAATATGCAACAACCAATTGTTTGCAACAAAAGTCCTAGACGCCAACCAAGCCAACCGTCACCTGAAAGTGCAGGAGCTCATCGCCGATGTCAATGAAACCGTTGTGAAAGGTAAGGCGGTAGAAATTGGGAGGGCTGCTTTTAAGACAACGCTCAATCTGCTGTCGCGTACTGTTTTCTCGGTCGATTTAGCTGACCCGAGCAGTGAGATGGGCAGAGAGTTCAAGGAGATTGTGTGGGGTTTGATGGAAGAGGCAGGGAAGCCAAACTTGGGGGACTATTTTCCTCTGCTTAGGAAACTTGACCCCCAAGGCATTCGACGGCGCATGATCAAACATTTCGTTAAGATTGATTCGCTTTTTGATCGAATGATTACACAAAGGTTAGAATTGAGAAAATCGAACTATTATGTCACAAGTAATGATATGTTGGATTCTCTCTTGGACGTCAGTGAAGTGAGCAATGAGGATATGGACAAGCTCTTGATTGAACATCTGCTTTTGGTCAGTTTTCTAATTTCTAACAACTCATATTCGATATTTTAGGGTGCCTTTGATAATCATTTCGGTTTTTCAATTATCATTTTGTTCATTGAAATTTGCGATTGCATTACTTAATTATTGTATTGCTGCAATATGTGTGTATATAGGCTCTATTTGTTGCGGGCACGGATACAACTTCAGCCACATTGGAATGGGCAATGGCTGAACTACTACGCAACCCGGAAAAACTGTTCAAAGCGCAAGAGGAACTAGAGCAAGTCATTGGCAAAGGAAAACCAGTTGAGGAATCGGACATTGCTCGACTCCCTTACTTACAAGCAATAATCAAAGAGACCTTCCGGTTGCACCCGGCTGTTCCATTTCTAATCCCTCGAAAAGCCAAACAAGATGTGGAAATTTGCGGGTACATTGTCCCAAAGGGTGCACAAGTGCTGGTCAATGCATGGGCTATAGGCAGAGACCCCTGCATTTGGGACAACCCAACCTCATTTGTACCGGAGAGGTTTTTCGGATTAGATGATCAAATCGATGTTTTAGGCCAGAATTTTGAGCTTATTCCGTTTGGTGGAGGGAGGAGAATATGTCCAGGCCTGCCATTGGCGATGCGGATGCTACACTTGATGTTGGGTTCACTTATTAACTCATTTGATTGGAAGCTTGAAGATGGAGTTATACCAGAGAACATGAACATGGAGGAGAAGTTTGGCCTCACCTTACAGATGGCTCATCCTCTAAGAGCTGTGCCGAAAAAAGTCCTAATTTGATATGTTTAATAGTATGAACTTTTAATTTGTAATTTTATATTTATGTGGGTGTTTTTGTTGTTTGGATTAAAAGATACAGCAAGGCTTATGTAAATTAACCCAAATATACCAAATATTGTAGCAAAGGGAGAATAAGGCCTCATTTTGCGAATGGAAGCTTTCTTTTCTTCTTCTTTTAGGTACGCTTTACTATTATAAATAGAAGGAGAAATTTGAACTTGAAATATCTTTAAATATCGAACAAAGTAATACCAATAATAGTATTTTGTTGTCGCGCACAATCTACTATTTCATGATCTTACCAAACATGTAGAGGTTGATGTCTATTTAGTACGGGAGCGTGTTCAGAGGAAGGATTTGGTCCTCCACCATGTCTCTAGCACTGACCAACTGGCTGACATGTCAACGAAGGGTTTGCTGGAGGGTAATGGATAACACTTGTGATGACACATCTACAACAAATAGGACAGTAGTGTCAAACCTTAGGCGATTAGGAAAGCAATCTAATCATATTAGGAAAGGAACCTAATCCTTATCTCACCTCTAAGTAATTTTTCCAACAATTGGTATACTGTCACTTTAACGTTCCGTACTAATGAAACAGCAGAGACAATGGGAGTGCATGTATATCATACCTGAATATAAAGAATACTAAACTTTTGTAGCCTCTCTCAAAGTTTCAAGTTTCAACTACAAAGGGAAAAGGTGTAAATTCAAGTTTTGTGTCAATTGGTGAGTCTGCACTTAGACACAGATCAGAGATGGATTTGTTGAGTTCTTGCATCTTAATCCCATGTCTTTACTTTCTCTTGTATTTATCGATTCAAGCTTTCATATCCAGTCCCAAAAGGCTTCTTCTTCCACCTCGGCCAAAGCCATTTCCCGTCATTGGCAACCTCTTACAGCATGGCAATAAACCCCATCTCTCTCTCTCTCTAACCTTGCACAACGCTATGGCCCCGTCATTGACCTGCAACTCGGACAAAAAACCACGGTTGTAGTATCTTCATCAACTCAGAACCCAAGATAAATTCTTGCGCAACCAAACCATCCATGACGCAATCCAAGCATGCGACCTTCACCAGGACAGCTTGCCCTGGACACTGTTCTCCGCGAAATGGAGAAACCTCCGCAAAATATGCAACAACCAATTGTTCGCCATGAAAATCCTTGATGCCGACCAAGCCATTGGTCACCTAAAAGTGCAGGAGCTCATAGCCGACGTCAATGAAAGCGTTGTGAAAGGTAAGGTGGTAGAAATTGAAAGGCCTGGTTTCAAAACCACGCTCAATTTGTTTTCGCATACTATTGTCTCGATCGATTTAGCTGAACCGAGGAGTGAGGTGGCTAGAGAGTTCAAGGACATGGTGTGGAGTATAATGGAAGAGACAGAGAAGCCAAACTTTGGGGACTATTTTCCTCTGCTTAGGATACTTAACCCCCAATCGTTTCCGCAAGATGGATCGGCTCTTTGATCAAATTATTACACAAAGGTGGGAATCGAGAAAATCGAATGATTATGTCACAAGTAATGATATGTTGGATTCTCTCTTGAACATCAGCGAAGTGAGCAATGAGGATATGGACAGGCTACAAATTAAACATAAGCTTCTGGTTTGTTTGTTACCTTCTAACCATTCACTACTTTACAGCATGTCTAATAACCATTTTAGTTTTGAATTTTGACTGGTTCAGTACAATTTACGATCCCATTCATACATTTTTCACTTGTCAACTCATTTGATTGGAAGCTGGAAGATGGGTTTGTACCAGAGAGCATGAACATGGAGAAGTTTAGCCTCACCTTGCAGATGGCTCAGCCTATAAGAGCTGTGCCAAAGTCTTTCTAATTTGATATTGTAATAAGTAGGAGTGATAAAAATCTATCAACATTATCGTAAAATGCTAACTAGAGTCACCTCAGCGGTATCATCATTTTCAGGTGATTCATTACACCTTGCCAGAAAGCTTGGAGGAGTATGTGCAGGTGGAAGATTCTTCAAAACCACTGTATTTTTTCAAAAGCTTCTTCCTATTAGATTTGTTAACAAAATGAATGGTAAAATTATGTAGGAGATTGGACGAGCCAGACGGGATGGGAGGTTGTCCAATTGCCATCTTTGTTATGATGAGACCACATATTTCAAACTGCGCAGTCTTGTGTTTAGGTAGTTAAATATGTAACACCTTCTGTTAATTCAATTTTCTCAAAGGCTTGCATAGGTTTAGATATGGTTCACAGTTTCATGTATTGTGTTCTCACTCAACGGTGATGAGAAATCGCGTGGGAAAATTTGTTCATTGGTCAAAGAAACTGCACCTCGCAAGTTTGATATGAAAGAAGAGGTCATGCACTAAAATGATTTATTGATTGTATTTGTTTTGGCAGGTGATGCTCACAGTTCTAACACGGTTGGAATTGGGTGAAGTACGATATTTGCATTTACTTCCAGCGTTGAATGTAACGTGCACCTTGAATTTTCATAATGTAGGTAGCAAAAATGTTTTGAGGATTCTAATTCCCCAAGATTTAACTTCGAATTAATGTCACAAAACTGACCTCTTGATGGTTGAATATGGCGGTACTTGCACGAATGCAGACATCCCCAGCTTTGCTTGCTGCAAATGATGTTGTTGTTGCTGCAATTCTGAAAAAGTGAGTCTAATCAGCAGTTTTGATTGCACAAAGCAGTTGAATACGAGATTACAACAAGAAACATGTTTCAAACCAACTCATGCTTAATGAGTTTATTCATGCAGTTAGGGATCGGATAAACAGAGTACAGAAGAAAAGGAGAACATTTTTTTTCTCCCACCAGCACAGAACTCACTGATGACTTTTCGCCAACAGAAACTCAGTTATGGCAGGTAAGCAGTAAGCTACTCATATCTTTCACTCCCTTCCGGTGGAAAGATTCTCGAGTAGAGACTTCGGTTCCATGTCACTCACATGCCCAAGACACACAAGAGAGACAGAGATTCTTCCGTGTAAACGGGACATATCTCCCTCTCTCCATCAGGCATAAAAATCCGAGAAACAGAGAGAGGGATATACCCAAGTTACACCAAAAAATTGCGTTTTAGTAGGCAAAACAAATTTTTCAGAAGGATGTGATGTGAGCTCCGGGAGTAGGTTGTGTGTGGAGAAGGTGTTTGCTGTCATTGTCGATGACTTTCATGTACAAAAGTAGAGAAAGAAACGTAAACTATGCAGTCACATTGTTTCCCACTCCACTACTAGTCCGACAACCATAGCAAACAAGAGGGACTTGAGCAACACCAGACAATAATCATCGGAAGTGTATCTATTATTTGATGCTGTTCAAGTACCTCCCATTTACTATGGTTGTTGTTGGACTAGGAGTAGGAAATAAGGTGATTTCCGTTCTCTTGACCAAAATGAGCAGATCCAAGTGCACCGGAAATCTCTTCACTTTGTGGTTCGGCCATTTTGTTTTGTTTTAGGTTGCTATATATTGGTAGTACTAACCATTCAAATAGTTTGAACCCTAGCTAGTACTAACTACTAACCCTTCAGAAAAGTGTGATTTCCTAAACCCTTCGAGGAAAAGTGTGATAGCTATACGGTTGTTAGACTAAAACCTCTAATTCACTTACGTTCACACCCTAGATTAATGTTGCGAAAATTAGATAACCAAAATTAACCTCATTACGTCTTGAATTTTAGTGCTCGCAAGTATACGAATCGGATTATAGTATAGCTTTGAAGCACATATATCGTCCCACAGAGATCAAATTGATTCTAAAAATCTTACTAACTAAATTGAAACAAATTATAATGGAGAAGCTTTAACGGAAAATATATGATATTTTGACTTAAAATGAAAATTAAACGAAGCTTAAAAATAAAATGCATGAAATAATAAATTTAAAAACATAAGAAAAATTGCACCTAGGGCATCCAAATTCACCGTAACCAATTCTACTTAATTCCCTTAATATGTTATGCTCAAGTAGTTCCCCAATATTGATGATCGATTTTCCCTAAATTATTCAACGGCCATGGCATTTGATTACATCATAAGTATCCTTACATGTTAACCATCTATGGCATCTAGATGAATTTAAACAAGTAAGAACCCATTAATCTCTACGGAAATCGTTGGAAAATCACAAAAACCCTAATTGCATGGCATCTACAAATAGGTGTTTATGGTATCAATTGCAAGAAGCTAAACCCAAGTTAAGTATGGCATCTAATCTAACTTGCATCAAATCAACTTAACTAAAACTTAGATAGTGATCAAGCATCTAAATAAAAATCAAGCGCATTACGTAAAAGATACTCAACAAGGAAGAAAAACTTGATAACAACAATGCCACAAGGCAATTAAGTATTCATGATTAGGCTACATCATAGCCCTAGAAAAGAACAAACAAACTAGAAAACTCTTCCCTTTTCCCTTTCTTGCCGCAGTCCCCCTTTGGAATATAAATTGTGTTTATTTTTTGGTGGCTTTCTAACTCTCCACAAGGAGAATTGATCTCCTTAATATTACCTCACGGCAAGAATTGGAAAAGTTGAGAGAAAATGCCAAATAAATGACCACTAATCCTAGCTCTAATGGACTTTCAAGTCCTTATTAAAGAAAATGAAAATAAATGGAAATAATAAAAACAAATAATTATGTTTTCTTAAATCCATTGAATAGCACTTCCATGTCCATTTGATTTCCAAAATCGTTGCAGTCTCATCTTCTTGTTGTAACACATATGTCTTGGTGCAGTTAATTAGCCTCTTGCTCTACTGAAATTATTCTACACACCTAAAAAGCTTATTTTTCACTTCTTTGTTGCATAACTCCAATATTGAATGCCTATAAATTAAAACAATATAAATTAATTTATTTAACCCATTCATATATATAAAATCCAAAGAAAGTATATGATAAAAATATATGAAAATATGTACCCATCAATCAAGTCAATAGATCACGACTAACACAAACATTAAAACTAGGTACAATTTTGTTAACCATTAAATTTGAAAACAAACCGATAGTCGTGGTCAACTTTCTTTATTATTAAGGATGCAAAATCAAAAAGACGTTAATTACGCGAATGATTTGCTTGTGTAATGGTAAAAATGTTTGTTGTCATTGCTTATGAGACATATCACGAGCGTCTCCAAAGTAATATTTCATAAATGCTAATTATATTCAACTTTTTAAAACGAATAATTTACATGTTGTCAACGGCATCATGATTAATAAATAGTGATCGAGTGTAACATTAGACTTCTTATGTGCAAGTTTTACAGATAATTCTCCAATATTAATGTTAGATTTTTTTTTTCTTTTGTGAAATATACAGTCTATAAAAATTGGTCAAATAACATACCTGCACTCCTCAACCAATATAATAAAAAAAACATAGATAATTAAGCATTTAAGTCATATAAGAAACCAAAATTTAGAAAACACTGTAAATTATTGGAACGAGAGCAAGCCTAAGTGCAATAAAAATGTTGTCAATTGTGATTAAAATGTTACAAATCCGTGTAAACGACCTACAAGAACCCGAATTTGTGAAACTTGTATTGTACAACTCAAACACTAATTCCTTCTTCATCCTTCTAAAGATTAAAAAACCTAGACGGGGACGGATTTGGATCCTCTCCTAAGCAGGGATCCGAATCCTCCTGGCCCAATAACAATGACCGTTTAATCCAACAGTTACAATTATTATAACTTTTAAAGGAACCCTCTGTTTGTAGCTTTTGAATCAAAATCTAACAGTTCTTGTTATTGGGTCAGGAGGATTCGGACCACCTGTCCAAGAGAGGATCCAAATCCGAAGGGAAAGCCATACTATGCCACCTTGGGATTTGGGTATATTCTACCAAAATGTTTCACAAACAAAGAGGCATATTCAGTTAATATTAAATAATAAAAAATAAAAGAAAGAGGCAAAGACCGTTGGTTATAAATCAACAAAAAATACGCCATTGCTCAAAGTCATTGCTGCTTCTAGTTGTGGCCTCTAGCCGGAAGAAGAAGAATCCACCTTCCACCTCTGAGACTCTGACCACCTTCCCTTGTTTTCAAACAAAACGGCGTAGAACGTTGTGGAATCGGTCAGTTCTCTGTCCTCCCCTAATTATCACGTCACGCTCGCATTCCCTCCCGCGAAAAAAACAATCGAAGATTTCAGATTTTGCAGGTTTTTCAGAATTTGGGTTTTGATTTTACCTTTAGAATTTGCAATCGCGTTCGAAGAATTAGACAAAGAAAGCAATAAAAGCGCGATGGTTGAGGCGGCGGCGGCATCATCGTCCTCAATCTTCACCAACTACCCTCTCCTCTCTGCTGTCGTAGCTTTCTCCATTGCCCAATCCATCAAGTTCTTCACCTCCTGGTACTTTTCTCTCTCCCTTTTCACCCATTTCTCCGAATTTGGATCCGACCCAATTCCTCAATTTTCGGTTTTTGCGTTGCTGCATGATCTTGTTCTTTATTGACCTTTTCAATCATTCAATTGTACCCAAAAAAAAAAAATTTATATTAACATTTGGGTTTTACCCAGATCTTGATTCTTGCGTAGAAAAACGTAATCTTTAATCAAAAAACATGCTTGTATGGTACTTTGATTCCTGTAAAATATTGGCCACATTTTGATGTTACAATGGTAATTTGATTCCCGTGATATTGGTATATGGAAATGAGCCTCTGTGTATAAATTATTTATGGGAAGTTGTTCTTTCCTTTTGTGATTGTTGGTGTTATTATTTTATCCTAAGAGTTCTTAAACCTTGATAGATTTGCAGGTACAAGGAAAGAAGATGGGATTTCAAGCAACTTCTTGGATCCGGTGGAATGCCTTCATCTCATTCGGCGACTGTTACTGCTATTGCTACAGCCATTGGGTTCCAAGAAGGCGTCGGCGGATCACTCTTTGCAATTGCATTGATCTTAGCATGTGTGGTAAGACCCTTCACTTCTTTCTGCAGCGTTTTGCAGATAGCATTTGGCCTTACTTCTTACAGCAATTTGTTTACTTTTTAAAATGTGAAGTTGTCATTTGGGCTTACGTTGAACTGAATTTTATATCAATCCAGCTGAATATGTGTATCCACATATCTATATATTCACCGACTTAAAAGCATTTTAAAATGAATGATAAAGATTTGTTGTTGTCATGTTTTTGAGATTGTACAAGTCAATAGGAGATCTCTAATGTAAAAAATTTGGTGGCAGGTGATGTATGATGCAACCGGTGTAAGACTACAGGCTGGACGCCAAGCAGAGGTTTGATGTTTTTGATCTCCTGGATCTCTTTGAGCTCTTTCCCACCCTTTCCTTCGTTTTCTTGAGTTTCTGTATCAAAACACTCTGTCTAAGAATTAACTTCGTCGAAACTTTGATGTCTGAATGCCATGTTTTTTCATGTTGTCCTCATAAAATTCAGCTTTATGAGTATCCTATTCAAATTTTGGTTGATTTGGTTATTCATGCATTAACATTGGATATGAATATTCTTCAGGTTTTGAATCAAATTGTATATGAACTCCCTGCTGAACATCCTTTGGCTGAGAGCAGACCACTTCGTGAGCTTCTCGGCCACACCCCTCCTCAGGTCTCTATATTGCATTAGTTTGTGCTCTTAAAATTGTTTGATGGATGATGTATCTACGAGTATAGGATACCGAAAACTTTGATGAAAAGAAACCTTTTTTATGATGATCCTTGTTCCTGTTTGACAGGTTGTTGCCGGCAGTTTGCTTGGAATTGTCACGGCTTGCATGGGCTATTTGATTACTATAACAATCAGTCATACGACATGATCCTGGAGCGGTTTACGTCCACATAGATAGTGATATTGTGGTATCATCTCTTAGTGCCACATCTAATATACATTTGGATTGCGAATTGCAGATCCATCTTCATACGCCGTATTTCCCCCCAACGTTGAAGACATAGGCCTTCTTGTCTATAATTCAGTTACCATGTCTTCATTCTGTAAAAAAACAATTGTTTGCAAGATGTAATTTGATTGACTTAAAGTGTTTTTAGCGACGAAACGGTCTTGTTGAGACGATTAGTACCATGCTCGGTTGACTGAAGATGACCATATTTTGCTTCGGTACTACCTCACGTAAAGGTCCATATTTGCCTTTGTAATCCAAGCAAGGCATAAAGTACAACTTTACTTTTACGATGCCAAAAGTTGCCACTCGTTCATACATTCAATTGCTTCGAAACCAAAATCTCCTCAAATTTGAGAGCGGAGACTATCATGTGGTACTCCGTAATTATGCGCAACTCGTTTGGAAATGTTTTTAAAATGACTGAAATCGTTTTTGATGAAATCGTTTTTGGGTTTCAAAAGCACTTTGAGTGTTTTTTGCAAGAAGCACCTTAAGTGTTGTTTCATGATTCACTTGTAAATAAAAAAAGATGTACAAAAATCATTCCCCTCGACTTATAGAAGGATAATACTAGATTTTGAAGATATAAGATTAGAGATAAGATGGGGAAAGTTGAAGATTTGTTGGTCGATAATTGCTTGTCTAATTCAAGTGGAGCTTCTGATCGTCCCTTCACCATTTTGATTGTATCATGTTGGGAGTCTTTGTGAGTTGGCCCTCTTATTATCTTTTCGAATCTCACTCCCTCCCTCCTTTACAACTTGTACGGTGCAGAGAGAGAGAGAGAGAGAGGGAGAGAGAGAGCATAGCTTACTTGATTACAAAGTGACATACATAAAAATACATTCTGTTGCAAAATGTCTACGTTACTCCTGCACATCAAGATCACTTTTATTTCGATAACAAATGTCATGTGTCAAGTCAATTGGTTTTAGTATGTGGTTTTATTTCGATAACAAATGTCATGTGTCAGTTTCTTGATCTTTAGTATGTTGTTTTATGCCGAGAGTAGCCGAGAATACCCTTCTCATTTCCGTTATAGGGTCACGGACAACCCCTGACTTCACACGCCAAGCAACATGCTCATCCGGTCGAACTAAGATGGCTCCTTTGTCATTCATTTGGCAGATATCCCACCATGATGACGAATTTGGTGACTTTTTAACTTCCACGAGGTCAATGTAATTCTCCCAGGGTGCCAATGATGCCTTACTCTTTATTTCGACTCCCTTAACACTGCCGGCAGGCCACAACACGCACACCCTTGCAGAAACTTTGAATTCCTCGGCCACTTTGAATGCAGCATGAGCAAGATGGTAAGACGGCTCGGTTGGCGATATAATGAGGAGAAACTCGACCTTGTCTCCAGATATAAGGTCCAGTGTAGAAATAGTAACCTACAGAAGAATACACCGTCGAGGTGAATGAAAATTGGAAATACAATTAATCTTCTAGAAATCTGTTTTGACACTGGCATAAAGAAGTAGTTGCTTTGCGTTATTACTTTTACTTGGGAACTAAAACATAAAGCTTCGTGGCTTATGGAGCCACAACCCGCCAACACAGACCGAGATAATTTCACCACAAGTGAAAAAGAAAACAATTGGCAACAACAGCAAAAAGACATATATTATGTAAACATTTGAAAGAAAACAATAGCAACATACCTCACTTGAGGTATCTGACAATATCCTCACGTTCATGTGGGGGAGCCTTGCACCTGGAACCACAGAAGGAACATAGTCCCTCCGGCGACCAGTAGGTCCTTCTGGAGCACTCATTCCACCATCACTATCAGGGATAAGTGCACCTTCTAGATACCTAAATTGACAAACACAAAATGTGCTTGTTCAGTCGATGATGGGTTTATAAAATTGGAAAAAGCATATTGATGAGTTTTCATCAAGTTTCAGATCCAATTCTACAAAGCAAAAAATTAGTTTTGCAATTCAAGTCTCAGAATTCAAAATAATCTCGAGTCAAGCTCCAAGAATTTGAAATTAAAGCAGCTTGAATAATGTGATACCTAAAACCAAGATCCTCTGCTGGGAACTGGAGTTGGAGGCTCTTTCCTTCTTCAAATATGCGCCTTAGCTTAGCAAGCCTTGACGACCCAAGTGGGTTGTTTTCATTCAAAAAAGATTCCGATAGCTGGGCACGACCTATTGTGAAAATTCCATCCAAAATGGCCCTCTGTAATTCAGATGGTAAAATGGAACCAACCCCCTCATTTATGACGCGATGCACTGCAATTCAAGAAGGAAATTAGTAACGAAATGTCTCCAACAAACAAGGAAACTAATATGCAATAAAGTAATAATAGATTGGTTGACCTGAGTTTGCAACAGTTGGATCAAGACCAAGTGCAGCAGGAACAGCCATGGCTGCTTTGAAGTTCTCAATACTAAGTTCTGTATTGAAAACAGCAATCTGGAAAAAAATGCAAATTTTGATGATTAAGATCCATTCTAATTCACATTAAAGTTAAAGAATAGAAATGAAGGAGATAAAAGCCAATACCGGCCTACGTTCTGTTTCATAAGAATTAAGTATTGAAGTCGGTGCAATACCCTCTACTACCGAAGCTATTTTCCATGCAAGATTATGAGAGTCCTGAATTCCAGTATTCATTCCTGTATAAATCACATGAAAGGCCTAAACTCATTTGAATGATTAATTCCAGGCGAGTTTCCCTTATTCGCATAAAAGGTCGTACCCAGTGCACAAGGCTCCCGCTTTACGCAGGGTCTAGGAGAGGTGAATGTCGGCTAGCCTTACCCCCATTTATGGAGAGGCTGCTCCCAAATCTCGAACCCAAGACCTACCGCTCATGGGCGAAGGCACTTGCCATCGCACCAAGTGTGACCTCTTCCCTTATTCGCATAACAAAAATAAAAATACTAACCAAACCCTCCGGCAGGAGGGAATCGATGAGCAGCATCGCCAGCAAGTATTATTCGGTTGCCACAACTTAGAAACTTCTCCGCAACTTCAGCATGCATAACCCATGGTTTTATGTCAATCACATTTATGTCTCCTAGCTCTCGACCAACCAACTTGAAGATTATTTGCTCACATATCTACAAAACTTTAAACCCTTTAAACTGAGCAATTACCCACAATGAAGAAAGATAATCTCATCATGGCCACAAGAATATGCCCTTAAACTTAAGTGTCAGTCATGAGATCAAGTAGAACAATTTCCATTAAATTAGCTTATTTGCAAAGAAAATACCTGGCGACTGAAATCTTCAAGGTTTTGCTGAGGTGGATAAAACGGAATCTGCCAGACGACAAGAGATAATGAGTGCAATTTCACATTTAGATCCCCAAACTTGTTTCCAAAAACAATTTAACGCCTGCAATACCTGTAATACAAATTCCCCTTGCTCGAGATCATGAGCAACAAGGACCCCTATAGCTTCAGTATTGAAGATGAAAAAAAGCATGCCAGGTCTCTCACAGAGTAAATACTTCCCAAGACCTTTGCTCAAGAAATGGACACTCACAAGCTTCTGTAAGTCCTTTTCACCTCTCATATCCACTCCAGCCAGCTTACGTACAGTACTTCCAGCTCCATCTGTACCAACAAGGATATTACATCTGATATTCCTTTCCATACGCTTCCCATCCTTGAGAAAAGATGCAGTCACAGAAACAAAATCATCACTCGCTTTGATGGAAACACACTCATGCCCCATTAATAGTTGCTTTTCCTGAAAGGTTCCATGGTTGAGGCCTTCCAACCCATCAGATGTACAGAACTTGAAGCTGAGATTTTCAAGCTGCTTAAGTAGTAAACTAATCAGTTTGTACTGTGAGAAGTGTGCAACAGAGACCGGGCTGACGACTTGCTCAAAATCTGAGACAAAGTGAAATCAAAATGAAACTGCTAACGTACCAAATCCCAAAGTATATTTATAAATGTTTGAAAATTTTGCATACATGGGAATGGTCATTGTATGGAATATCTCAAATAATTAGAATTTCTTGTTGTCTAATCTCAAAATCCCATAAGTAAGACCTAAATGCTGTGTGCCAAGTAAGGAAAAAATGGAATAATAAAGAGTTCAAATGAACCTTGGGGTTGCATATGGTCGACCGACCCAAGAATTGAACCATAGAGCGAAGTGCAATATATGAACTTCCTCCATAAATCTACTGGTGGTTGAGACCTCTGGATCTCCTCCGCCAGGCCATCCAATTTGCGAAACACCTGCTAATACACAAGTTCAAATGAAGCTTGAAATCCCTCAATAAAATGAAGCTTGAAATCCCTCAAATAACTCATAATTTAATTATATCTCCCAAACATGAAAACCAACCTCCATGGATCGATTGTTGATGAAGTGCGCCTGTGGATGATTCGAGAAAGTTTTGCTCTTCTCCACAACCGAACATTTGACCCCTGCAAAATGATACAATGCATGATTATGTCTCAAGTAAACAAGACCTATTACATTTCATCTGATAAAATTTCTTGCAAAAGAAGCGAAAAGTTATTTACTTTCAACAAGAAGTTTCACATTCTATGAAACCCCATCTCAAACATCACTCCAAGCACCTCCAGAAAATCTCAAGCATGATTTCAAATTAAAAAGAGTAATAGCACATCATTTGCACGAAAATTCGACAACTCGAACTTACTACTCCCTTTACAGACAATTTGATTATAATTACTTTTTTTGAAAGAAAAATAATAAAGTACGTATCTTTGAAGGTGAAAATATTAAAAATTGCTAAGTAGAGCATTATAGAGTTTTCCTTCACCCATCCCACACTTTCTAGGCAACCAAACAAGGCCTAAGGACTGGAAAAACAATCGGTTAGGACAAGAACATACCTAGCTTTGTTAAAAGTATGGACAAAACGAGACCCACAGGTCCTGCACCGACAATCAGAACCGGAAGCATCGTATCGTCTCCATTGTTGAAAGAGTCCGATGATAAGGCTCTGCTATGCTTGTAGCCAAATGGGTATGCTTGTATTCTGGCATTGGCTTTGTGTAGGCCGCTAAAACTCCTGAACAACCGCGAAACTGCCATAACCCAGAAGCTAAAACGACGTTCAGAGCATCGCCTTATATGAAGAACGGGAGCTTCAATTTGGAGACGAACTGCAACGGCTCAATGCGGCTGAGAAACGGCTTGGTGAGGTGAGGGTGTGGAGCGGCTGAAATACAGCTCCGATATGGCTTGGTGCATTCAGACGCTTATCGTGTTCCGAACTGGTTCGACCGTTTGGCATTCGCTTGTTTGCAGTTGCCGACGGTGGGAAGACGGCGGAAAGGTTTCAGACTTGTATGGAAGAAGATGACCTTGTATAAATAGATAACGGTGTCGTTTTAGTTTTAATATTTGCTAATTGGCGAATCTCCGCCTCTCCCAAATCAAGATTCTTCGAGTTTTCACGCTCCCGAATCCCTCCGCCGCCATATCCGTGCTTCATAGATCGCCATTGAAGTGAGGAACAAGAAAGATCAAAGAGTGGAGGAGTAGTAGTAGTTGCTTTGGTGGTTGGCTTGGGCCTTGGTGGGTTGGAGAAGGTCGGTTTGAGGGACTGGACTGAATACTTTTGGGCTTAGGTTTGATTTTAAATATTTTGAGCTTGGGCCCAATACATGTGTAAACTGCTCATGTGTGTGGCTTTGGGTGTTCCTTAAATAATGTTTGGTGCACGGACATTAGAGAATTTTTAGTGTGCCGGAAACATGGTCTCGTGCACTAAGTGTTATAATATAAATGGTTGGATATTTGTATTATAATACTTGATGCACCAGGCTGTATTCTAGGCACACATAAAAATTAGCCCATGAACATCGAGAAAACGAGGCTATTTATGGATGAATTTTGAGAAATTAGGAATCAAGGGGTCAAAGTTGTTGGATATTGCGTTGTTGTAATGTCAGGCTTATACGCATTTTGATTTCGTATGTGTTAGTAAACAAAATAAAAAATTTAAGCAGCATCATAGTCAAAATGTGTTAGCAAACGCCTAAGATGCTAAAGATGAGATTAAATTTGTTGCTCATATATTCATAAAGCGCAAAGGGAAATAAATTAAATGTAAATTCATTAGAATGTTATAACTTTTCGTCCGCGAAAATTTTCACTTTAGCATAATATTATTATGATTATTATTTCCATTGGTAAAAACTTTACCTGCAACAAAATGACGAGATAATTGTGCATACAAAATCACTCATAACTAGAAAACAAGCGCATAATGGTGTTGCAAAAAATAACAAATTAACAAAGTGTGGGGTGTGGAATTTAATAAGAATCTCACTTTATATGTTATCACTTATTAACAATGCAAATGGAAGCAAATGCATTTGCTAACATGAGCCTCATGTGATGTGATTTATTGTCAAATTCCGAATCGCCACTGCCCACTTCCCACAGAGCAAGTTCATCCGTTACCCAAAGCCCAAAAAATCCCTTCCGTCGGTCCTTTTTGTGGGGGGGGCAATTGATGACAAGGCTGCCGTCAGCCCAAGCTTGAGCAATTTGAGCCCAAGCTTGTGTTGACGGGCAAGGCTACCGTCAACCTCAAGTCTGAGCAATTTGAGCCAAGGCTTGCGTCGATGGGCAAGGCTGACATCAGCCACGTGTGTTATTTTTTTATTTATTTTTTATTTGACGCATGTAAATAACGCGCATATTAGGCGAATAGGCTAATAGCTTCATTTAGCGTGAGCCTTGTTGCTGTAGATTCAAATTTTGTGCCAACTGCTGACTAATGTGGCGAGATGAGGGTTGTTGGATTTCCAACAACCTGATGATCCGGGCCTTTGAGTTTCAATTGTAAATAATTTTGAAAAAGTTATTGTTGGGTCGCGTGCCACATTTTGGACCATCGTATTCAATAATAATAATATAAAAAAATCCAACGCTCAAGCTTAATCTAATCATTAAAAATAAAAGAAAAAGGGAGAAAGATACAAAAAACTAGGAATTTTTTTTTATTGTATAAATATTGAACTATCTTCTTCATTTACCTTATGGTCCCTCAACATTAATCAAATTAGAGCAATGGTCCCTCAATTAAAAATCTATTATTATTGATCCATCAACTCATCAAAATGTGTAGTTATGGTCATTTTCGTCAACTTCGTCACAATTTTGTCAAAATAAGTTATGTTGGAATGACCATTGCTACAATTGGGGTCCCTCAATTCATCAAAACGTGTAGCTATGGTCATTTTCGTCAACTTTGTCAGAATTTTGTCAAAATGAGTTATGTTGGAAGGACCATTACTACAATTGGGTTAAAGTTAAATGATCATTTCTCCAGTTGGATGAAAGTTGAGGGACCAATGGTAATGAATTTTTAGTTGAGGGACCATAGCTGCACGTTTTGATGCGTTGAGGGACCAATGGTAATGAAGTTTTAGTTGAGAGACCATTGCTCCAATTGAGTTAAAGTTAAAGGATCATTGATATAATTTACTATTTTTAGTTAATTATGTTTGTTTGTAATGCTACATTTTGCTTTACTCTGTATTTAAAATTAAATTTCAGAGTTAAACATAAATTTTTATTTTCAAATAACCAACTTACAAAATACACATTTAAACACACTTACAAAGCATTAAAACCGTATATATAGGCCATTTATGTAAATGAATCCCCATTTAAAAAAAAATACGGATTAGGTGTAGGGTCCACTCCACATCAAACTTTAACGATCCGAACCGTCTATTTTGTAAGTCTCGATTCATAGATCATCCTTGCAAAAATTCAATTCAATTCAAAATTATTTGCCTATTTAACTATCAAGATAAAATTTCATTGTTTCTTATATAACAAAGTATTCGTTAATTTTTTTGAACCCAATTAAATGTCTTAAATATTTCTGATTTGGCTAATATTTTGTAAAGATGATCTTTGAGGTGCAACTTGAAAAATAGACGATTCAGATTGTTAAAGTTCGATGTGGTGTGAACCCCACAACTAATCCTATTTTTATAATTAAAAAATGGAGATCCCTTCTCTTAAAGGCTTCTTATATATATATATATATATATATATATATATATATATATTTAAGGAATTATTATTAGCACTCCAAAAATCTCATTATACACTCCTCACAAGTGTATTTTTCTTTCATAATATAGAAAATTTGAAGTGTAAAATGAGATTTTTAGAATACTAATAATAATTCCCTATATATATATATACACGTGTGTGTGTTTGTAAATAGTAATCATTCTTGCTCTTATCCTTGCCAAACCGATGAACTTGCACAAAGCCAATCATTTTTTAAAGGGAACTTTAACGAAAAGCACCTAGTACTGTTCACTTTAACGAAAAACCACATTTTTACACTAAAAAGTCAATCATGGTACTATTCACTTTACCCTTTATTTTGTCCTTATCATTAAAACTCAAAGTTTTCAAGTCATTTTCATTAATTTTTTTTTTTTAAAAGGCAAATCACATGGTGTTGCCCTTGTCTTGCCTCGCCCTCCAACGGGTACCCTTCAAAAGGCAATTTACTCACTTCCCAATGGCTAGTAATAGAAGTATCACTATCTTGGCATTCAGTACGGAAACGACATCGTCCATGACGTCCGCATACAACCATTTATTATCCAATTGCAGCTATTTTGTGCCCACCCTGACCTTGCAGCAGAAAAAACTCTTGACCACATCCAACTGAAAACGCCCCGGTCTCCCACATTTTAATGCAATTCAAATCCCACTCCGACATTGCACCTGATGGGCACTGACACTCTCCTGCATCCTCACCGTCCACGTGTCATCAAACCAACACATAATAACTACGTGACAATCGTTTATTAAAGGAGCATTTTGATAACGTGACAATCGTTTATTAAACGAGTAATACATTTTTTTAACACGTGATAACTTTTTATTGGACGGTATTGTCACTAAGATATATTAGTTATCTTAGAGAATCAATCCCTCTTTATCTACGTTAACTCTTTGTGATACGAGTATATCGCCATCTTGATGTCTATGCGCATGATACAACATCACGTGAGATAAAATTTATACATACATTGAGTTGTTGATACGTGGTACTACAATGTAGATATACATGTGTCCATCTGATGTATATGCGCATGATATAATATCATTATATCATGCGAAATGAAATTTATACATACATTAAGTTGTTAATACGCAGTACTACTATCAATATAGATATACATGTGTTATGAAAGTCCTTAATTTTTCAATGTACACAAAAAAACTATTACTGATTGCATTATTTCACTCAAATCTAAAATATTTAAAATGTTGAGGAAATTCTTTGAATGGTGAGACTATTCATGAATTAGCATAATATTTAATAATATTAACACAAAAACACGAAAATTGATGTTAAACTATAAGATGACATAGAGTTGTCTTTCTCTTGTACCCCCGAAATCAGACGGACACGAAATGAAATGATGATGGTGTTCTTAATAATATTTCTACCGTCAGCTAGTTACCGTTTAAAAGGCAACCGTATTTCAAAACCTTTCTAACTGTCTGGGGAGCAGAGAAGTTTCAATTTTTTCCTGTGGGCTTTTACTGTAACCCTGCCCAATATTCCTCTTGTGTGAGTAGTGACGACGGTGAAGGTGAATTGTTAAATTTGTAACCTGGTAGTTGCCTCGGTAAATTACAGTCCACAAATTCCCAGAGAAATTCGTTTTCTAACGAGTCCATTTCTTACTGTTACCGCCATGCATTTCTTTTAAGTATTTTAATGGCGGAATGGATCTGAACTTTCATTTGTAAATTCTGCAGTCACAAAAATCCATGCCTAAAATGTATATTATTCTCACAGTCATAGGAGTATAGGACAAAGGTTTCCTCTGCAAAACCCATCTGTCAATAGTTGTGCCGAGCCAGTTGCACCTAAATTCTCAGCTGGGACTTTTCACAAATAGGTTATCTGCCCTAAAAATTTGACCTTTCAGGTTAATTGGGGTTTAAAGTTTTAATCTTTAGAGGTTAGTTGGCATTTTTGGATAAATCCCAGATGGGCCCCTGGTCCCTTGCTGCAGTTTTGGAAGTTTCAGATATTTTTTTCTTCTGGGTTTTTGCTTCTCAGTGTAATTAATTTTGGTTTCATGTAGTTGTTTTTGTCTATTTGCATTGTAGCTACTTCTTAGTGGGTAGGAAGATTATTAGTAGGTGTCTGCATCTCATGTGCTCTAAGCATGTTACTGAAAAAATCTGTGTATTTTTGTATGGTTATCTGTCAAGCTGCATAATTCCTAGTAGTTTTTGTTTTTCTGGGGTGAGATATTTGGACTGGTTTTTGCCTCCCAGATCTGTTTTAGTATTAAGTTAGACAAGTTAATTAAGAAAGATAGAATCTTTAATCTTATTGGTTTACTTAGAATCTGCTTTGTGCAATTGCAGACTGCAAAATAGTAGTTTTTTTTTGCAACTTGGTTGAGTGGATACTGTGGGATGGTGTTCTAGTTTAGAGAGAGAGAGAGAGAGAGATTTGCGAATTTTGAGGAAGATGAGATCCATAGAGGATAAGGAGATTTCTGGAGGGACTGGTATAAATTTTGAGTTTCAGAAAGCAAATGGAGGTAGCAGGACACCCCATCACAGAACAGCCTTGGGAAAACCAACACCTTCCAAATGGGATGATGCACAAAAATGGTTGGTGGGATTGTCCAGAGGAGCAGAAAAACACCAGTCCAAAACAAAACCCAGAAACTCAAATGCTGATGACTTGAGACTCATAGCTCCTGTGCCACAGAAGGAGCAGGACTATTCAGATGGAGAAGAAGAACATCATCAACAAGAAGAAAATGGCTGTCCTAGGTCAGCTATGGCGAATCAGTACGATGTGGAGACGAAGAAAGTGGATTGTGATGATTCAGTGTGGAGAAGCAGCAACAAATCTATGGAGAACTCGACAGCGACCATGAGATCTATATGTTTGAGGGACATGGGGACAGAAATGACCCCTACTGCAAGCCAGGAACCTTCAAGAACTACCACCCCTATTCGAGCAACAACTCCGGCCGCGCGCAGCCCTATATCTTCGGGGTCATCTACCCCGGTGAGGCCGTGCCAGCATGGGAGGCAGGGCGCTCATCAAGGGTATCAAGTATCAACTGATGGGGGAAGAAGTGGTCATGATCAGACCAGTTCTTGTGGGAGAGGGAGCGGCACAGCGAAACGTTATGCAGAAGAATCAAATGCTTGCAAGAATTTGTCTGAGAATCCGAGTTCAGATCAAGGTACTAAACCGAGTCCCTTGGAAACAAGAGCAATGGCTTGGGATGAAGCAGAACGTGCCAAATATATAGCAAGGTGAGTTGCTGATATTCTGTTTTGTTTTTGCTGGTTAGTTACAACCAGTTGCAATTAATTTGAGTATTTTCTACTCAAAGTTGGGACTTATTGGGGCAATTGTTTATTGGATTTGTAGGTATAAACGTGAAGAGGTGAGAATACAAGCCTGGGAAAACCATGAGAAGAGGAAAGCCGAGATGGAAATGCGAAAAATGGAGGTATATAACTCGTTCTTGAGATTCCGTTCAGAGTTTCAGTTTCTTCTTGGAAAATTTTTGTTTGTTCTACTTGTTTAGATCCTAGATTGAAATTGTCTACATTACATGTTTGTTGGTACTTACTACTTGTTGCCGGAAAAGTTCAAGTTTCTCTCCTTAGTGCGGAAAGAACTAGCATTAGCTCAGTTTTCTTTTCATGAAAAAGATAAATGCAGATCCAAATCAGTGACATTGGTTTCACATTTGCTAAGTTATTTTCCATGATTACAAAGAAAAACTACCCTTAGCGTGAACCCTTTTTCCCCATTCGCTTCGTTGGTGAATCAAATCACCAGTGTGATCAATATCTTCTTCAAGTACTACAGCATTAACGGAAAATTGCATCACTCACTTGAGAGCGCGCTCAATGGTTTCGATGAGCGCAATTATTCGGCTTTTCCACTTCCCGATAGTATTAATCATAGGCCATAAGAAACACACTCAACCATGTACCAATTCCTACTGAAATGCAGCTTTTCTGACTCGTTATTTTTGGTTTGGTACCAGGTGAAAGCTGAGAGAATGAAAACTCGGGGCCAAGAAAAGTTAACGAATAAACTCGCAGCAACCAGAAGAATAGCTGAAGAAAAGAGGGCAAATGCAGAGGCCAAACTCAATGAAAATGCTTTGAGGACTTCAGAAAAGGCAGATTACATAAGGAGGACTGGTCATTTGCCCTCTAATTTCTCTTTCAAGTTGCCTTCTCTTTGCTGGTAGCAGTATCTTATAGTGCACGTACCATTTCTCTTTCTTTTTTTCTTTACTGCCACTTGTTGAATATGTAATTTGAACCCTGTGGAATTTTATCATATTTATTTATTTTTCCTAAAATAAATCGGGACTCCCCAATTCACGGATATCATTTTTTTCTACAATAATTTTATATTTTGGTGTGCAACCTTCAGTCTCGTGCGATTAATGACATGATTACTAATCCGTAATCGTGCTAAATTTTTTTTTAAGTGAAACAAAACATAGATGACGTAGTTTTGATTTGTGTCAGTTAAAAAAATATTGATTAAAGGTCTGTTTATTTCATTTGTCTTAAGCTAGTATAGGGGTCAAATGAAATTTCATAGAAGAGAATATATAAGTTATTGGGGTCAATAACCGCCAATGCCTTCAAGGCGATTGTGAAATGGTTGCAACAAATTTGTTTTATTATAAATAAAATATATTGATGAGAAAAAAGATAATACAAGCAACAAAGCAAAGAGCTGCTCTAAAAAAAACAACGAAGAGTTGTAGGCACAAGCATGGTTTAAAATATTCATAATATTCCGATATTTCTATCGAAATTTCCGTGTTTTTGAACTACTGATATTTTTTTGGACTATCGATATTTCCGATATCATCGATATTTTAGACCTTGCTAAGTCACTCATGTATCTTACCATGCAATGTATAAAGTGTAAAATATTATACTAATTCATTATATATAAATGATTATGGTGTGTTTAAACTTATTTCATTAATTACTACATATTTTCTATACTCACAATGTTTGCCAACTTGCTATATAATCAACTTAAATCAGTTATATCTATCATGCAATGCATTTCCTACCAATTTTTTGTGATAAACTAATAGATAATTGACTAAATAAACATCGTACAAAGTTTCAATAAAAATTTCCAAGTTTTTCTTACAATTTCCGTGGTTTTTATTCAATTTTTATCGATATCGATAATATCCCGATATTTCCATCAAAATTTCTGTGTTTTTGGACTACCGATATTTCTGATATCATCGATATTTTATACCCACAAGAAAAAGAGACATCAAAACCAAAAATGCTGCATCAAAGCAGCAGCAACAAGAACTATATATCCACAAGTATATTCCATTTCCATAAAATAGATGCATTAGCAGCGAAATGAACAATTTTCAAAAAACTCAACCGAAATCTAATAGTGGACTTAATTGAGTTGAGAACAATCGCATCGTATTAACATGAGTTCTTGAATCTACGGTTATTCCACTCTTCCAAACATAATACACAATACTTCAAATACATATGTATTGTAGTGAAATCTTAAAATTTTGCCCCAAATAGAAAATCTTATGATAGGGCAAAATGTTTGACGATGAAGTCCATGATGCCCCCCCACCCCACCCACCCCACACCCCCAGAAAAAAAATGGAAATTAAGTCAACCGATATTTTGCCAACTGAACAAATAAATAAAAAACAAAATAAAAGCAGGAAAATAAAGTTGGCGAAGCCAAAAGACCCATCCGACCTCAAAGCACCTGCGTACGCACTCCTTTCCCTCTCCTCGGTCTTCCTTCGAGGGCTTTCCTTTCGCTTTACAGTCGGCGCTCGCCGTCTCTCTCCTTGAAACGGTATCAATCAATTCCTTTCAAACCCTAATTCCCCCAGTTATACCTATTCATCAATTTCTTTGCTTCCTATTCTTTGCTTGTTCAATTTCTAGGGTTTCGTTTCGAAATCGAGTAATCTCCGTGGCTGCATAGCTCGAGAATTGAATAAGTAACTGGTATTGTTTTCTGCTCTATTGTTTGAATTTCGTATTGTTTTTGGATCCGAGTCCGTTCGGACTTAGGGCTGCGTATTCAATTTCTTCGAATTTTGTGAATTTTCAATTCAAATATTGGGAACAAGTAGTTGGGCTAATTTTGTGGGGGTTTAGGGTTATGGTTTTATAGCTGACTTGAATTGGGATAAGGGTTCCTTATTCCGTGGTGCTTTAGAGCTTTGGATATAGAGATTTATGGCTGCTGGAAGACATGGGGACCATCGCGAAAATGAGATCAGGGGTCGAGAGTCCAGTTTTGATTTTCCAAGGAGGGATTTTGCTACGGCCAAAGAGGACAATGAAAGGATTAGGAACGGAAGTCCTGATGTTGAAATGGGTCAAGCTAGGGATTTGAGAGATAAAATTAGGGTTAGGCAGAAGGATATTAAGGAGGGGAATGCGGCTAATGGTGGGGATCGCTCCTCTTCGAGTAGGAATTATTCAAGCAATAGCAGTAGTCGGGTTGTGAGCCATGGGCCCAAGCCTTGTGGGTTTTTGGTTAAGGCATTGGATAGGGAACCTGGTGAATTGTCGAGTGAGAGTGGGTCTGACGATGCTATTGAGTCGGCAGCGCAGGTCAAAGAAAATACGGTTTCAAAAGTGGTGGAGAATGGAACTCAGTCTCCAAAAGAGAAGAAAAGGAAGTTTTCGCCAATTGTCTGGGATAGAGATGACAAAGGAGTGAGTAATCCATCAAAAAATAAGATCACCACGGCAGGTGCAGCAATTCCTCTACCTCCATCATTGTCTAGGGTACATCATCAGTCTCCTAATGTTATTTCAGATAGCAGTGTACAAGTATCTTCAGCTATAATTGATCAAGTCGAGAATTTACAATCTTCCTCACCAGTTAAGGCCACAGTGGCGTCTGGGTATGTTAGTAATGGTGTCTCTGAGTCTCCACTAGGGATATCTTCACCAAATCAGCAATCGGGTAATGATCATGAAGCAGAGCAGCTAGAAGATGAAGAATATGTTCCCACCCGAAATATATCATCTTCAAGATGGGCAGCAGGAAATATATCACCTGGTGATGAAGGTGAAAGTTTAGAGAACCAGGAAATGCCTAAAAGGAGGAAGAAAACTCCTCTGGTAGGGTCAGTGGAAGATAGAGTACAGAATAATTCATTAAACTCAGAGTCGGGGGAGCTTAAGAGAGACGAGTCCGAACTAGCAAGAGCGCAGTCATCTGAATCTGATGAAACAGATGCCCGTATAAGATCTTCCAGTGGGGATGATTACCCGGATAATGATTCAGAGAGGGATGACCATATGGATACTGACAAGGATCATGGTAATAATGGTTCTAGTGTTAGTCAGTCAGACACAGATTCAGATGATGATAATAACTCTCGCGAGACAGCAGAACCTGCAGCTCCTCCACAAAGAAGCGTGAACATGCTTCAGGGTTGTAGAAGTGTTGACGAGTTTGAGAGACTAAACAAGATCGATGAAGGCACTTATGGTGTTGTATATAGAGCTATGGATAAGAAAACTAAAGAAATTGTGGCCTTGAAGAAGGTAAAGATGGAGAAGGAAAGAGAAGGTTTCCCATTGACTTCTCTTAGGGAAATAAACATTCTTCTTTCGCTTCATCACCCATCAATTGTTGATGTGAAGGAAGTGGTGGTGGGGAGTAACCTTGATAGTATTTTTATGGTGATGGAGTACATGGAACATGATCTTAAAGCACTCATGGAGACAAAGAAGCAGCCATTCAGTCAGAGTGAAGTTAAATGCCTTATGCTTCAGTTATTGGCAGGTGTGAAATATCTTCATGATAATTGGGTGCTTCATCGAGATTTGAAGACATCTAACTTGCTTATGAATAACCGGGGTGAGTTGAAAATATGCGACTTTGGGATGGCTCGTCAGTATGGGAGTCCTTTAAAACCGTATACTCATTTGGTGGTTACACTTTGGTACAGGTGAGCTGCAACTGCACATTGCTCTTTATTTTATTTTTAATTTCATCCTTTAGGTGTTTTATAAGAGGTCGCACTTGGTGCGATGGCAAGTGCCTTCGCCCATGAGCGGTAGGTCTCGGGTTCGAGACTTGGGAGCAGCCTCTCCATAAATGGGGGTAAGGCTAGCCGACATTCACCTCTCCCAGACCCTGCGTAAAGCGGGAGCCTTGTGCACTGGGTACGACCTTTTTTTAGGTGTTTTATGCTTATCAGTTTAACCTATTAATTCATCTTTTATTTTTTTAATTGGTTGACGACTTCCACTTTGAATTTCAAGATTGACATATGGTTTCACGGGTTTTCATTGTTATTGGATTCAGTTCTTTTTATTCTCAAGTAATTTGACTGTACAATTAGCTTTGTATTCTTGGTATCTCTCTTTGTATTTCAAGGTTGATGCCATCTCAAAATATGTTAGTCATGATGGGTATAATGTGATAAAGGCCATTGATATAGCTGGTCATGTTTTACACAATTGTCTTACCTCTGATTTGTTTTATTTGTTATGTGTGGGTTATTGTTTGCTTTTGCCTGGTCTGCATGTGTATGTGTGTTTGTGTATGTTGTATGTAGAATCGTAGATGCATACTTTTGTGTACCCTCAAAAGTTTTAGTCATTAATGCTATTTCAATGCAGGGCACCGGAACTTCTGTTGGGAGTGAAAGAATATTCAACATCTATTGATATGTGGTCACTTGGTTGTATCATGGCTGAACTATTATCAAAGGAGCCACTTTTCAATGGGAAAACTGAATTTGATCAACTTGACAAGGTAAGTTAATTTTATTTGACGTGCTTGAAGTTTGATTACTTTCTTACTCATTCACATACCTGTGGATTTAGTTATTTTTATTCTTGAAGTTTATAATCACTGCACTTCTCATAAAAATTTATAATCACTACAGATTTTTAGAATCCTTGGCACACCAAATGAGACAATCTGGCCCGGATATTCCAAGCTTCCTGGAGTGAAGGTCAACTTTGTTAAGCACCCGTAAGTATGAATATTTTTTTTAACTAATTCCCAAATTTTCATTATGACATCTTGATGTTCTTATTCTTGCCGCTGTTTTCCCAGGCTTCCAGCTTTGGGTGATTCTGATCTGGCTATCTGGCCTCCGTTGGTGATGCTTTCAGTTCTAAGCTTTTCATTTATGCATTAACTTCTGACCTGTTTCTTTCAGGTATAATCTTTTGCGCAAGAAGTTCCCAGCTACGCCATTTACTGGATCTCCAGTACTTTCTGATGCTGGATTTAATTTGTTGAACAGGCTTCTAACTTATGATCCTGAAGAGGTAAGTCTGCTACCTAGACTTGCCTTATTTGGGTATGATTGGTATAGTTACTTATATATGTACTGTATTTTATACAGAGAATTACAGCTGGAGATGCTCTGAATCATGAGTGGTTTCATGAAATTCCTCTTCCTACAACGAAGGAGTTCATGCCTACCTTTCCTGCTCATCATGCTCAGGACAGGTATCTTGATTTATCTATTGCTACAAACAAGTCCCACATGTGGTATTACTTGGGACTTGATTTCCTACATTTAACAAAATTCATGTTGTAAATAGGCGCACGCGGAGAGTTTTGAAAAGTCCAGATCCTTTGGAAGAGCAACGTAGAAAGGAGTTGCAGCAAGGGCAAATAGGAACTGGTGGAGTATTTGGCTAGTAGAAATTAATCAGCGATCAGTGGCCTAGGCTGAGGTGAGAGACATGCTTCAAACGGAAGTTGCAAACATTCTATGTCAGACGATCATTTGTGCTGTTTTTTAGCAGGCACTTCATGATTTGGTTGGAGAATGTATCTGTGACATTGCTTTCATGTCGAGGTTAACCTTGCCTTTCATCTTTGATCATCGTATAGGAATGCATCTGTGACATTACTTTGAGTGCCTTTTCTTTAGAAAAGAGAATCAATTGCTGCTGAAACTCGTGTATGTAACATATTTTTGTTGGTACATTGTAAACAGCTCTCTTTTGCTTTTCAATATTACCACTGCCGGTTATATTAGAACATATTTAATATTCACGTTGTGTTTGCAAGAGGCGGTTGGTGTGAAGTGGAGGGGCATTCTTTGCTTTTTCTTGATGAAGAGTTTGACAGTTACCGTATTATTTTATAAGGTAATATGTTAATCTCCGATATCTGTGGAATGTTCTGGGGGATGAAGATTTTAAGCCATAAGGGTATTATTTAATTTTAATATAGACAATATATTCGTTTAAAACATTTGTTGGATAGTGAACATACATCTTTTCTGTAGCTTCTTGGAAGTTGAAGCCCTCAAAATACGTATAAAAAACAATGCTGTACATGACTGGTTACACGGTAATTTACCTTTCTAATATATGTGCACGAGAACTGTAACTGTATTCATTCTCTTTTTGCTTCTGTGCTGGGTAGGCATCAAGTTTTTCAGATATCAACTTTATTGCTTAGTGTAGTTCTTTTGTTTGCAAATTTTCAGTGAGTTCATACCAAATTGATTCTATTCTATGGTTACCCTGTGTTGGTGTCATTCTTTATTAGTGTCATTTTTGGTATTTTGACCTCCATCAGTACCCGTGGACATGGAAAATGATTCACTTGGTCCAGTTATTCCCTTTTTTGCTTCTGATGGTGAAGAATCAACATTTCACTAGTTCTAGATTTATTTATGACGTATATCTGCGCATGTCACTGCAGTATCAAAGCAAGCAAATTGAGGAGGTTTCCTGCACTTCCAGGAATTTATAGAACTTCATTTAGTTGTTCCTACGGGCAAACTAGAGGTACCATGCAAACCCTTGGTTTGTTTAGATTTTGGTGTTATCTTCTTCGGATCTTAATGGTTTTTTCCGTGAATTATTTTGACAGCATTTTAGTGTATGCTTTTTTTTTTGTTTGTTCCAGAAGTGTATTGAGAAATGCATTAGAAAGGAAAATGAAGAATAAAAATCAATTCTGGTTGCAATTCCTGGATGGTTCATATTCTAAATTTGACGATTTCAGGAGCATGTTGTGGCCCATTCAGTTTGCTTTTATGTTGTTCATATAATTGAATAAAATTCAATGCTGCTTAAAATCTGAATGCATAGATACTGAAATGCTAGTTATAATAGCGATATAAACATATTTGTCATCTAGCACTTTCGTTTGTATGTTTGTCTTGTTTTGTGCATTTTTTTGAGGACAAAAATGAGGACATGAATTCTGGTCCAAAATTATTCTATATAAAGAACTTTGAAAAGCCAATGCATGTATCCTTACGAATACTGAAGGCTTGGTTCATAAACACCATCTTGTTGAAAGCTGAAAGAGTTATAGGAGTCTTTTCTTTGGATATAAGTTAGTACGATGGTGTAATTCGTTTGAAAGTTTGAAACTCATGTTTAGAAAAAGTTAGGGTTAAGGTGGTCCGCTGATGTATAGGGATGACTAACTCGAAGCATATAGACTACGGTTTATATACATGGTTTAGAGGAAACTCTAGCTGATTTTCTAAATTTTGTAGTTTTGCATCAATAAATGGGTTTTCGGAATTTTAATCTCTTTAATGGATAAGAGGATACTCCTTGCTTGATATTCGGTTATTGTTGCTTATCTGTGTCGTAATTCCATTATAGGCACAGCTGGAGTCGAATGGGTTGCTTGAAGATGGAATATAGTTGTCTGCTTCCCATAAACTTAACCAAATATCGTATGAGGAGAATCAGTAAGCCTAGGTGGAATGTAGACAAATACTTTGCCATATGCTTTGCTGCAGGTGGTGACTGATGAGGCTCGAGAGGCAGATTAGGGCGGTAGAGTTGCCGCATGCAAATACAGGTAATTAGCTGATGAAGTTTATGCACAATCATAGCTAACGATCTGCTGTTGTGGGACTCGATTATGTCTGCATAGTCGAAAATGTTAGGTTGCATTTGCGCACCGAGTAGTCTGTAGTGTATTGATCTCACTGTTTGTCTCGATCCTTTCCATATATATATATATATATATGTTATATATTTTTTGAATACATCGATATTTTTTACACTAAAGGGGAGGGGGAATTCGGCTAAGCGGTTCATTCCAAAAATTTGATGTTTGGTTTAGGCATGCGACAATGAAACCTGGGTAGTCAGGTGAAAATTGTTCTCCTATGTAGACTGTATACAAAAAAGAAGCGTGAATTTGGCATTTGAAGTACACAGTTTACAACATACAAGTTTCTTCCTATTTCTCTCCGGCCGCTGGACTTGTAGTCGGAAACAAGTCGTACACTTCAAAGTACCACATCGCGAAGAGATGACGGTGCAAACCAGAACAAATCAACGATTCCGGGCGTGAACCCTTAACGTCTATTTTCGCAGGTCGGTTTATCAACGCCAATGTGGCCGGGAAAAAGTGGGAACGTATCAAGTCGAGGAGAAAACTAACGTCTTTCCAAGCACAAAGGTAATCAAAGACAGTTCGATGAAAAAGATCGTGTTGAGGAGGCCTCTGTCGACCATCCATCCGAATATTGTGATCCCTCCGTGGTTGGTTTGCAAGTACAACACTGCATTGGAGAATAAAGACATGGATCATGATCCCACACTTCAACAACCAACACAAGTGAACTAAGAGAATACAAAGAGATGTACTTCGGAAGCAATGGAAGCTGATACATACCAAAAGCTTGTCTCCTGTGATACGAAGACATGTACGAAGCCAGCTGTGTGTTTGTAGGCATTTGAACATAATCCATCGACTCCAAATCACTGTCGGAGTAACTTATATGTAGCGAGTTTAATGAGTTGGCGGCCTCTGAGTTCACCGAGCCGTTTGAGCTTCTGTTGTGAGATGTATCGTTAGAACTGCATGTCATTAACGCATTCCATCTACTGGCAACTGTCGCTATGCCTTGCGCTCTATGGGAAATTCTGGTTGCTGCGTGGAGGGAAAGAATAATGCCGACAACTTGAACAATCGTGGAGACCTGAAAATTTGGGAGAAAAAATAGAAGGAATTATGATTTATGAGCCTGTAAGAGCGGGAAGGCACACAAAAAGCGTTGAACTTACCGCAAAATCGCCTCCATTTACGACACTGATTTCTCCACTGTATCCTGTGGTTTCAAATAGAGTCACAAACTGGCTAGCTGTGACAACCAAGAACTGCAGTAGGAGGAAGATCCGGAACCTGTGGCTTATTTTACAGAGATGGTAGCGCAGGCGGATATGCTCCTCCATAAACACCAGCACGTCAGATTCCCTCTCCAAGAGCCTTCCGAAATCGTCGAAGTGGATAACTTGCAAATTGCAGACCAAGTGAAACAAAATGCTGGCTGTTAAAGTGATCGTACTCACATAAGCCCATGACAGAACCAAAGCTAACAGTACGCCGACCGACATCCCCCACCCACATGAATCCTGATGGACATATATCATCCGAACAACCTCACGTAGAGTCTTCAGAAGAAAACATGGGAGCGCCCACCGAACGAGCAAGCAGAAAGAATCCTGTCAAGATATATGTCCCAAGAAAATTTGGTTACCACATTTTAACTTCATATGTGGAAAATTCTATATACTATAAACACCTACATCTGTGGCCGTTGAATTATTGGCCGCACATCTAATGCTACATTCATTCAATGGATGCCATACACCGGAGCATAGCATAATTTTCGGGTGATATATACAATGCACATGTTCATAACACAATCAATTCATCAAGTAAACCATTTCAAATTATACCTTAATCTGCTTGATGTAATCGTTTCGAAACCGAACCATGTGACCGCTATTGCGATCAACAAACAGGAACCGCCGAATGCCATACTTGCGAAGACTGTGAGAGATGCAGAGCACAGAGACCGCCGCCAGAACCGCCTGCGATCCCACGATAACGAGCTCGAACCCTTTAATCTGATACTTGTCACAGTCGGAGCAGTTGAACACCACAAGCACAACTACCGGAAGAGCCACACCGATGAGAACCAGGGCCGTCCAGGACAGAGCAAGGCTCAACCAAGAAGATTGGTTGAATTGAAACCCAAGAGAGTGAGAAACGTTTCTAGCCATTGGAGGGTTTGGTCCAATTGCGTGTCCTTATATTCTTCTTCTCCGCCCAGGTGGTGGTTGTTGTGGTGGTTGCTGTGGTAGTGGTGGTTATTGTTATCAGAATGGAGCAGAGGGGTAAGTTGGGAAGGTGGCTCCTCTGTTTTTATAAAATGATCCGCCATGGATGGATTAAGAGCTTAATTAGGGAGCTTAAAGCTGAGATTATAGTGGGTTTAGAGATAAAACGGTGGCAACCCAATTGAGATTTTGGTGCTTTAAGTAGGAAAGTAGGAATCTTTTTGCAAATTAATTTACAGGCCCAGCCTGTCGTCGGGTTAAAGAATCAGATCAAAACCCAGGTTTTTTTTTCTTTCTTTCTGAATCTTCTGATTTTCTTTACGCTTAAGAATATACTTAACCTGGAGACCTGGAAATTGGAATTCTTCAAGGGGAAGACAAAACGATGATTGAGTGACATGTATTGGGAACAAAAGGGACAAAAAGTGACTCGCAACAAATGTCGGATCTGTAATCTTAGAAAATGCTTTTGTTGTTTCATATTTTAGAACACCAACTTTGTCGAATTCGAAGGCTTCTGTGTTCCCGCCAAATAAGAACATGTCCGGGCCAGTTATGGCCTCACCGGAAGAGCAATCATTGGCCGACATATGTGACAACTAAGCTAATTAAGCATGTCGGATTATGCGGTTTTGATTGGGGTTTAAGGTTAATTAATTGGTGGGGGATCGGTGATTGGAAAGAGGGTTAAGGGGGTGGAGACTGGAGCGGTTTGATTCAAGTGGGCTGGAGCATTGTTGGTGGCAGATGATTCGATTGAGATGGTGATGATTTTGGTATAGTTAAATAGGGAAAGAGTTTTCGTGGAAGGATATGATTCAATGCACTAATTTATGATGTCTGTTTTTAAGGTAGCGACGTAGCATGATAATTGAAGGAAATTAAACGATAACTTTAAAGAGTGGAAGTATTAAATTATTAAAAAATTATGATTTTTAATCAAAATGGTCTCTATAACTCTTTATTTTGGTTTTTAAGAATTAATCAATAGAAATAGTTCCTGAATTTGTCAATCGTCAATCATTTTGGTTATTTTCTAAAAAATCTTCGTTAAATTTAAGAAACCACCGGTGCAGAAGAAGGCTTGATTTGACAAAAATACCTCAATTTAATACCTACATCAAGTATTAGCGTTGCTAGCAATTCTAATTGAAAACATAATTCAAAATAACAAAATTCTAACAAAAGAATTTAAGATGAAAGGCTCGTACGTCTCATCAAAACAATAAGTTTGATTCTCAATATTGCTCTCTTAGCATCTCTAGCATAAAAAACATAATTTTCAAATATAACAAGAGAATTTGATGTAATGAAGTTCATAGGTCACATATTGACCAAAAAAAAAGTTCATAGGTCACATTGAAGCAATAAGTTTGATTTCTAATTTGCTCAGTGAAAAATGAGATATTTTTCAATGTGACCAGTACACGGGGTAGTACACCACGTGTCATTATACAAATGGTGAGATATGTATACTAAAAAGTTAATAACTTAAAAAATAAAATTTCTCACTACTCCTATTAAAACACGTGATGTACCACTTGTGTTCCCGTCACAACAAAAAATTTCTTGTGAAAAATGGAGCATTAAAACCCGCCAAAGAGAGCCTAGCCCATAATTTCCATAGTCGTAAATTGAGACCACTTTACACAAACAATACCGCAAAATATTATATGTATCACAGGTGCCTCACGATCTCAAGTTGAGAATAACGGAGATTGAGCCCAGAGCTTGAAGCTCAAATTTAAAATGCTTAAATTTTCCTATTGTTACGTCAATTAAGATAATTTTCAATCCACTCAACTATATATTCCACATCAATTCTTTTATTTGGTGGAAAATGACACACATTTGGTAACGAAACTAAGTTTAGTCTGTCATATAGTTGATTTTATATGTCAACTAGCTCTTCATTTAACATTTTTTCATGCACTATATAAATTCTAATTTCCGATAAAGAAAGAATTGGTTTGACAATATTGATGGACTTTTATATATTTGGTTTGGAGATCGATATGGACTTGTACATTTGGTGGTATATCAAGTCCTCATCTGTTTTGTTCTTAGAGCTCGTCTTTAGTCCCTAAACCCAACCCCATTTATATTTATAAACAAGAAGTCGTCACTTGGCACTGTACACAAAAGAAATTAACAAAAATAACTACATTTATATATAGAAAATTATAGCAACGGTTCCTTAAATTTAATCCAATTAGAGTAATGGTCCATTGATTCATCAAAACATGTAGTTATAGTCATTTTCATTAACTTCATCAGAATTCCGTCAAAATGAGTCATGTTGAAAGGATCATTGTTACAGTTAGGTCAAAGTTGAGGGATCATTACTCTAGTTGAGTTAAAATTGAGAGACTATTACTACAATATACTCATATGTATATAAGGGAAGCACACCAATTTGGGGAAGCTTTCAATATTCCTAAAATACTCCTACAAATTTTAACTGAGCGGCAGACCTGACACAATTGACAGATAAGCCCACGTTAATAACATGTCTAATTTTATGATTTTTTTTTTGAACAAACGATATTAACTATATTAAGGGGTGAGATATTGGGCTAAGCCTCATAAGTGGGTTCAAAAGCGCATTGACGAGAATCGAACCTAAAATCTTTTACTTACTAGTAAAGAGGAATATTACTACACTGTAATACTAAGTGATAATTGTGCGATTTAAAATGGAAACAATGAACAACATTCAATAAAAATATGGTCAAAATCGTAAAATAATACCATTCACAAGTTTTGGAAAAAAATATAAAAGAAAAAAGAATTAATGTGAAATTCTCTGTTCCCGACAATATATGCTCCCATCTCAATAATGATAATTTCCAATCACCAAAAAAACACCCACACTTGAAATTTATTAGGGTAAATTATACATAACGACCTCAACTATTCAGTCATTAACAGTTTCATACCTCATCTTTAAAAGTTTTAATGTCATATCTTATCTTCGAATTTGTTGCAATGTGCTACCTTCGTTACATTGGCTGTCAATTGGTCAGTTATATGATGACGTGGCATACGCCACGTCCCACCATTTCCACATATGAACTTCCACGTGGTCTGCCACGTAGATTTCCTGCCAAATTAATTTTCATGTCAAAAAAAACTAGAATTTCTTTTTCAACATAATTATTTCCCGCCAAAAATCGTCCACATCAGCAAAAAAAATATTAATTTTTTTTAAGGGGTCCAATTTTGGAAGATAATACAACCTAAAAAAACCAAACCAAATGGAAATTGTACATAAACACATGATATAACCAAAAATGAACACAAAGTCCACTTGAAACAAAACATTTGCAAAGACCAAAAGATGAACTGTAATTCATATAGCATCATTGAGCCATCTAACATTTACAAAGATATGCATTAGACATCCTTAAATATCCCAAAATGCACAGTGCACTGATCCAAAAAACATACTGAAATCCATCTATCAAAACAGTGCAAAACAATGCATTTTCAGGGATACAAATCAGTTCAAAAAACCAAAAGAAATTCAATGTTTGTGATGTCTAATTCTAGAACCCATGTACCATAATTTTAGTTCCTACTGCACATAAAACATGAAGTGAAAACAGTAATTTGTTACAATTTCTAGGATCTTTAGGTCTTGGTTTGCCTTGTCTTTCTTTGCTTGGTGGCTCTCGGTGAATGAGCTTCAGGATTTGCAGATGAATCATCCCTTGATTGTGATGCCTAATTTCAATGTTCATTACAAAAAGGTTAGATGCAAAGTAAGGTTCTAAACTAAACTTGTTGTTGTAAACTACAAAGAAGAGGATTAGGTTTTGTACCTTAGATTTCCTTGTTCTCTTTTTAGGTGCAGCTTCGGCTGATGATGATGCTCTCCCTTGGGCTGATGTGGATGCCTATAAGAAAGTATAAAATCATTTATTAAAGGATTAAAGGATTAAGGATTAAAGGATTAAAAGATTAAAGAAAGTACAAAATGTTACTAGTTTGTCCCTTAGAGGAAAATGTCGATGATGGGTCTGTGAATTATGTCCTTCTTGCTTGCATATAGTACACTTCAAAGCACCTTGCCCTTTCTTTCCTAGCTTAAATGGCTTAGGAGGACCTTCATGATTATTTGGTGGGTTGGTGGGAGTTTGTTCACCATCTTTCTCCAAATTAGCAACTTTTTTGTTTCTTTTCTTCCTTGGTCTTCCAAGTTGCCTTGTATATAATGGAGGCAAGATTGGTGGGTTTCAGTATCCTCCTACAATGACATACCATTCATTGGCATTATTAAGTGACAATAAACTTCCAAGCACCGTGCCTTTGAATAGTATGCATCCACATAATTCTCAGGTTTTTCTCTCTTGAAATGGATGATAGATATTGCATGGTTGCAAGGTATTCCCGTCAAGTCATACTTCCTACAAGAGCATGTCTTCTTAACCAAGTCCACCACATATTGTTCCCCACCTCTAGCATCCACTTGAAATTTGGTCCCTCCTGACCATTATGCAGTGCACCTGCCACTTAAAAGTTTGGCTTCCTCCAACTTCTTCCTAATCTTAGGGCAGAAATCTCATACTTGCTTCATCATTATACCTCACCTTATTTGAATTCTCTTCATCAACATAGGGTTTTGCCTTGGCACTAGTATGACTGCATTGAATGATTCACACAAATTATTGAGCAACATGTCACACTTTGGATAGGTTTCAAAGTGGGACTTGCTTCATTGAGTTGCAGACTTTTTCACTAGCCGATTGTAGGCCTTCTCATCTAGCTTCTTAACCTCCTCCATTGCCTTTTTGAAGTGTGGAACCATTGTTGTTTTGGCAACTGCCCATAGAGCATCTTTTAAAGTTTTCTCTTTGAACAAATTCCTACAGTTTCTGTACAAATGCCTCACACAGAATCTGTGGTGGCATCTGGGGATGACCTTTTGAAATGCTAGAATTAGCCCATTTTGCTTGTCATTGATAAATGTCCACCCATTTTGGTTTTCTATACCCACATCATCAGCTAACAGTTGTAAGAATGTCCACCCATTTTGGTTTTCTATACCCACATCATTAGCTAACAGTTGTAAGAACCAAACCCAAGCTGCATTTTTTCCATTTCCACCACTTCATAAGCAATAACCCATGTCTCATCATTTGGATCATGCCAACAACACATAGCAACTGCCCTCTATGTAAAACCTTTAAGTGGCACCCATCTAAACCTATCAAAAGTCTACATCCTGCCTTAAAGCCTTCTTTGCATGCCCCCAACTAAACATATATCCTCTGAAACCTTTCCCCATCCAACTTCAACTTCACAGTACTTTTAGGGTTAGTCCTTCTTACTTCCTCAGCAAAATCCCACAATTTTGTATATTGCTCTGCATGTTTCCCTTCAATAATCTTGAAAGCTTTATTTAATGCCCTATAAACCTTCATCTTTGTATACCCATGATTCCACTCGTATTCCACAGTGGATAAAAAAGATTCGACAGGCCATGTGGGATTGAGCTTTATCCGATCCAAGTACAAATCTGTGAGTAAAAAAACAGTCATGTTCTTATTTGCCCCAGTCCTCCCACAAGTGTGGTGATTAAGGACTGTCTTGATTTGGATGCTGCTTGATCCATGCATCATGCCAACAACACACATCCAAGGGCAATCCTTTACACCCTTGGCAGTAATCTTCAACTTCTCATTCCTATAGAAATGAATTTCCCCATATCCTTTCACTAAGGAATACATCATGACAGCTCTCTTGAATTGCACACTGTCTCTGAAAATAAGCCCTAGAGTAAGCTGTGGATTATTCATATCCATTTTCTCATTAAACTCTGGATAATGCTTTCTTTTTTGGCCTTCTTCCTCACCTTCAGAGTGTACACTTTCCAGATCATCATAATTATAATCTGGTTCATGAACCAGATTCACATCCCCATCTCCAGCTTCTTCAACCTCTTGTTGTCTTTCCTCTTCTTGTCTCTCCCATTCTCCTTCATTTACTTACTATTTTTCTCCTTCATTGCTTTCCTCAGTTTTCCTTTTTTTTCCTTTTTTGAGATTGCCTTCCTGTTCTTTGCACCTCATTTTTTTTAATCACATCATACTTAGCAAAATTTGGGGTATCTTCATCACTCTCTACAAAGTCACTGTCTTCTTCAGGATCTTCTTCTTCACTTTCTTCTTGGTCTCCTTCAAAATCGACAGGTACATCAAAGAAGGTATCACCGTGTTCCTCTTCACCTTCTTCACCAACTTGTAAACCTTGTTCATCAACTTGTACATCTTGTAAACCTCATTCTCGAGCAACTTGTACATCTTATTCCTTAGCCACACTTGTACCAGCTACCTCTTCTTGGTGAAAACCTTCATCCGAGCACATAACAGTCACCTCTTCTTCAATAGACACCCCTTTATTATCTGAGGGTCCTTCAATAGCTAGCAACCCTTTTTTTTTCTTGGTTTACAAGTTATTGCCATAATATCCCCTTCCTCCTCACTTAATTCCTCAATAATCACTGTGTTTGGACCGGTGCACTTCGTATACTCCAAAAATTGTTGTTCCTTGGTAAGGGCTTCTTATGCAAACAATTCTTCAATGTACATGTTTAACACTCGAGCCTTTGGAACAAAGTTACACATCTTTTGTACATCGACATCACTCTGAATGGGCTTCAAACCATTACTAAAGTCCATGTTGGGAATCTTGTAGTAATAGTTCATGAACATCTCATTATATCCTATAGCTTCCACCATATCATTTATCACAGGGAGTGACATTAAATCCTTGTCGCAATAATCTATATATGCAACTTTCCCCCCCACAGTAGTATTCATGACCGAGCTCCCCACCATGGTGCAAACGAATGAAAAATAGTTTTGGATAACCTGAAATTCATAAAAAAAAAAAAAAAAAAAACAGTTAAAACCCTAAGACCACAACCCACCATAAATGTAGACAAAGCAAAGCACAATGCACATCACAGAGAAATGCCCTAAGCCCTAAGGCCTAACCCCTAACCCCCATGTCCTAAAGCCTAACCCCTAACCCCTAACCCCGAAGCCCTAAGGCCTAACCCCTAACCCCCAAGCCCTAAGGCCTAACCCCAAAGCCCTAAGGCCTAACCCCTAACCCTTAAGGCCTAAGCCCTATCCCCAAGCCCTAAGTCCTAACCCCCAAGCCCTAAGCCCTAAGGCCTAACCCCAACCCCTAAGCCTTAAGGCCTAACCCCTAACCCTCAAGCCCTAAGGCTTAACCCGTAACCCCTAAGCCCTAAGGCCTAACCCCTAAACCTCTATCCCTTAAGACCTTACCCCTAACCCCTAAGCCGTAAACCCTAAACCCTAAACACAGAAAACACTACATCTTCTTCACCAACAAAAAAACACCAAAAGGACCTTAGTTAGTGCAGGCAACAAACCTTAGGACCACACCCACCCCAAATGTAAACAATTACAATTCAACAACCAACAACAAAGCGAAGCACAAAGCACATCACAGATAAAAGCACAAGAGGACCCAAAAGGACCCCATTATCCAACAAATCAGTAAGCACTTTGAATAAATTTGAAAACGACCCACCAATCTCCAACAAACAAAACACCTAAAGGACCTTCCATTATCCAACATTTGAATAAAAAAAAACAAAAGAAAGCACCCAAATTTCAACTTTTGTTAAACAATTATACAAAGGACCCCCAGGACCACCACCACCCAAACTACCTTTTCCCCGAGGCCCCAACAAAAATACACAAAGCACCCACCGAACCCCTGGACCACTAGCACCCAAACAATCTTTTTCTCGACAACAATAAACAAAGGAGCCACATGACCCTCATTCTACAACATATCCATAAGCATTTTGATTAAACAATCAATGAAACCCACAAATCGCTAACAAAGATTTTTGAATAAACAAACCTAGAAAAAGGGGATAAAAAAAGGGATGCAACAAAGCACAAAACGAACTGAAATTTGTACTTACAGTAGGTAGGCGTCGTTTGCTTGGGATCCTTGCGCACATTCCAACCAATTTCAAATCCTTCGAAATACTATCAAATCTTTCGAAAACCAGAAGAACTTATGATTTTCAACAAAAACGAACAAAGGGAAGGTAGGCGACAACAACACAAACTTAGGGTTTTCGCTCAATGAACTATTGATCGCGATTTGGGGCGGGTGATATGAAATTAGGGTTAGGGTTCTTTGATTTGGGAACTGGAACGAAAGAAATGGAAGGGAATCGCACGGTTAGGGCTTTACTCTTCAATTCGAATTGCATGATTCACGAGGGAAGTTTTTTTACAAATTTTGATTTTTAATTTTTAATTTTTTATGATATACAAGTGTCATCCTTTTAGATGATCCACGTGTATTAGATGCCAACGTGGAAGTTCATATGTGGAGAGGGTGGGACCCAGCATAAAAGGAATTGACAGACAACGTAACGAAGGTAGAACAATGCAACAAATTCGTAAGCAAATGTATGACATTGAAACTTTTTAAAGATGAGGTATGAAATTGTTAACGACCCAATAGTTGAGGTAATTTTTTGTAATTTACCCAATTTATTATGATCCCTTGGATTTGTCAGTGAATAATCACTTAAGAAATAAAGAAATGACTAAAACAAACAACACATCTTTAAGTAGTATCTTTCTGTACGTGTGAATCACTTTCTTTTCTTTTCTTTTTTTTTTTTTTTGTAAGTGAGTATGTGCGAATCACTTAAAAAATAAGAAAACAAGGAAAATAACACATCATTAATTAAAACGGTAGCACTCGTGATGAAAAAATGGCTCTTGCATGAGCGGATGCGGAAAGGCCGGTAAAAGATAAAACGTGACGCGTTATTGGACAATTTACAAACGCAATTAACTACTTACTACTTAGTAATCCAAACCCAAGTTTAATACCTCCATTTCCAATTCAAATCCTGAAACCTCAACCTCAAACGACTGATACAAAAATGGCCACTGAACAGAAGAGCAGCTGCGGCGACGGAGGCGGCAGCATCGATCCAAAGAGCGGGTTTTGCTCAAAGACCAAAACTTTCCACAGCCTCAGACCCAAATCCCAACTCCCTCTTCAAACCACGCCTCTTTCCCTCACCCACTACATCCTTTCCCGCCTCCACCAGTCCCCTCCCCCGCCTTCTACTCCCGCCCTAGTCCACGCCACCACCGGCCACCAAATTCTCTACCCCGAGTTCATTCTTCGCGTCCAAAACCTCGCCGCCTCGCTCCAATCTCAGCTCGGTCCCTCCCACGGCCAATGCGCTTTCGTTCTCTCCCCCAACTCCCTCCACCTCCCCATCCTCCACCTCTCTCTCCTCTACCTCGGGGTCATCGTCTCTCCTTCCAACCCCGCCAGCTCCAATCCCGAAATTTCCCGTCAAATCAGTCTCTGCAACCCCGCCGTCGCATTCGCCACCTCCGACACCGCTCACAAAATCCCCAACTCCCTCCGCCTCGGGACCGTCCTCCTCGACTCGTCCGAGTTCGAGTCCATGATGCTGACGTGTCCGAGTTCGACCGAGTGGAGCCAAATTAGCGTGAGCCAATCGGACACAGCCACGATTCTCTACTCGTCGGGGACGACCGGGAGGGTCAAAGGCGTGGAGTTGACTCACCGGAACTGGATATCCAATTTGGCCAGCAGCGCGGCTCGAAACGCGTCGGCTCCACACGCTGTGTGTCTCTGTACGGCGCCGTTTTTCCACGTGTACGGGATCGCGTACTGCCTGAGGGCTTTGGCGACGGGGGACACGCTGGTGTGGATGGCGAGGTTCGATATGAAGGCGATGTTAGGATCCATCGAGCGGTTCGGAATCACCCACGTGGCCTGGGCCCCACCGGTGGCCGTGGCGTTGACGAAGTATGGGGATGGAAACGAGATGGGCGGCTACGATTTGAGTTCGCTGCAAGTGATCGCCTGCGGCGGCGCTCCGCTGGCTAAGAGCGTGATCGAGAAACTGAGGGAACGGCTGCCCAACGTACAAGTCTCTCAGGTAAGGTTAGAGTGTGTGTGTTGTCAGTGACTGATGTGTATGTTTTCGATGAGCTTAAGGATTTAACGACGACGTTTAATGTTTTTGGCCATCTGGCGGGCTGTGCAGGCATACGGGATGACGGAGACGACGGCCCGAGTGTTTGCCGCGGTGGGTCCGGAAGAAACTGGGGTTGAAGGAGCCAATGGAAAGCTGATGTCAGATCTTGAGGCCAAGATTGTGGATCCTGAGAGTGGCACTGCGCTGCCTCCTTTGATGCATGGGGAACTTTGGGTCAGAGGACCCAACATTATGAAAGGTAACGTTGATATTCACGCATGTAATTTATTTGGACACGACGTTCGTTCTTAATCACCCGACAGGAAAACGTCGTAGCCTTTTACCTTGCTTTGCAAAGAGTTTGTTTATTACAATTCGAACTTGTGACCTTTCGCTCACAAAGGAGCAACCTCTCCGTTGCGCCAAAGCTTACCCTCATTAGCTTATGCGGAAATCTAATCAAAATAAATGTTGAAAGAGACAATTGACGGTGAATTACAAATAGAATGGGGAATTGGATAATAGAGTACTAGTTCATGCTTTGATTGGTGGTGGTGGTGATGGTGGTGGTGCTCATAAGTGCAGGTTACGTTGGTGATGAAGCAGCAACTGCCGCAGTTTTGGACTCGGAAGGATGGTTAAAAACCGGAGACATTTGCTACATTGACAACCAAGGTTTTCTATTTTTCGTCGATCGGCTCAAGGAATTGATCAAGTACAAAGGCTACCAGGTTTGCCACCTCTGCACCTCACCCTTTAACCAAACACTTTCGTTTTCTTCTTCGCTTCAATGGGATTGCTTATGTTTGCATCAGGTTGCCCCGGCAGAGTTGGAGGATCTGCTTCACTCCCACCCAGATATTGTCGATGCAGCTGTGATTCCGTAAGTAACTTACTCTGTCGTTTGAAAGTGATTGAGTTCAAGCTTCACGTGTCAACATCTCATCGAGTTTGTGTTTGGGTGGGTGGAAAATGATTGACAGGTACCCAGATGAGGAAGCAGGTCAAGTTCCGATGGCGTTTGTAGTGAGGTGCCTTGGAAGTGCCATTGATGAATCACAGATCAAGGATTTTATTGCCAAACAGGTAAACCTCAGACTATTTTCATCATCTAACTACCATAAAAACGACGTTTTACAGTTTTACCAATTTTAGTTTTACCCTACTGCATCAACTGTAGGTTGCGCCATATAAGAAGATACGACGCGTAACATTCACCATGGCAATACCAAAGAATGCACAGGGTAAAGTGTTGAGGAAGGAATTAATCAAACTTGCACCGTCCAAGTTATAAATTCCACTTTCTTTCTTCTGGTGTTGGTTTAGATTTCAAGCTCTCAAATGTAAATACGATTAATCGCTTTGGCAACAAGCAAAGATTGTTCATTACGCCAAAGTATGTGCGATGTTTTACAAATTATTACAGATCTTTCGTTACTTGTTCAATAAACAAACTAAGATTGCACAAATGTTGTTTATCGATTAAGACACTAATGAGCTCACGCGTACGAGCTTTTCAGATAGTGAAACAAAAGAGAACATACCAAAGCATTGATTCGTCTTCGGCTACACTCTACAGTCATCAAATATAAATGCTGCTGGGGACTCCAAAGCCAAGTTAGCCAGGGGGCTGACGACGGCAGCAGCAACCATATGGAGGAATACCAGCTCCGCTTCTATTTTTAAGACGGCTATCGTTGTTTCTTAGGTCAATGGTCTTCTGTATCTTCTTTACTCTAGCAGAGAATCTGTTGAAGGACTTCCAAATTTCACTATGCATGAGGGGAGGGAGTTGAGAGAGTATCTTGAACTGCCATAACCCTTATGTATGATCTCACTCCACCACTCTTGGAGCTCAATCTCGGATGCTACAGAATTACTCAGAGTAGTAGTGTTCCGCGTATGATTCTACCCATCTTTTATAGCGACCATCCACAGCGTATGGATAGTCCTCAATTACACTAGGAATCAAAGGAACTTCCACAGCCATGCCTCTGAAAATGTTAATACAAGTGTCAAATAACTACTCAATTAATTCTGGAAATAATGACACAGCTGCACTGACTATGCACCGTTAAAACCTTACCTTCGTATAAGATCAGCTCGTAATCCCTCGAGAGTTGACCTACGTGGCGTACTTATCCGGACCCAAAGAAGCCTAAACTATCCCCCCCTCCACATACTCTTGTACACTTCACAAAACCAAGCAAACGGTCGAAGCGATGAAGGTGCAAGCCAGGATGGATCAATGCATCAAGCAGCCGAAAAAACTATTGTCTGTCCAAGAACAAAGGTAATCAAAGACAGTTCGATGAAAAATATCGTGGTGAGGAGGCCTCTATCAACCATCCATCCGAAAATTGTTATTCCCCCATGATTGGTTTGCAAGTATAACACTGCATTGCAGAAAGGGATAGAGTATGAGCCACAATCAACAACCAGTCAGACTAAACCACAGAAATGAACGAACGAAAACCATAAGTGACGACCAAAGCGCCTTCTTTTCAAACACAAAAATGGTAAACAGCATGCTTGAAATTTAAGGTTTGATACAAACGGGAAGAACTGAAACAGCATAAGCTGACCAAAAGCTTGTCTCTTGTGGTATGAAGCCATATGTGAAGCCAGCTGGGAATTTGTAGGCACATGAACATAATCCGCCGACTCCAAATCACTCTCAGAGTAACTTGAATGCAGTGAGCTCAATCTGTTGGAAGCCTCAAAGTTCACCAAACTGTCTGAACTTCTGTTATGCGGTGAATCATTAGAACTGCATGTCATTAACGCATGCCATCTACTGGCAACTGTCGCTATACCTTGGGCTCTACCAGAAATTTTAGTAGCTGCGTGCAAGGAAAGAATAATGCCGACAACCTGAACAATTGTGGAGACCTGAAAATTTGATGGAAAAGGAGGAAGGAAATTTAATGCATTAAATTTAGTCTGCAATCAATGATGATTAGAGAGTTTTCAGAGAGGTCCAGTGTTAAATGGGGGAATCCGTTATGGTTTTGAATCGAAGCCTATAAGAGTGAGAAGTTAATCAACGGAGAAGTAGATTCACAAAAATCATTGAACTTACTGCAAAATCGCCGCCATTTATGACAGTGATTTTTCCACTGTATATTGTGATCTCAAATAGAGTCACAAACTGGCTCGTGGTGACAATTATAAACTGCAGAAGAAGGAAGATCCGGAACCTGTGGCTTATTTTATGAAGATGATACCGCAGACGAATATGCTCCTCCATAAATAGCAACACATTAGAATCCCTTTCCAAGAGCCTTCCATAATCATCGAAGTGGATAACTTGCAAGTTGCAGATCAAGTGAAATAAAATGCTGGCTGTTAGAGTGATTGTACTCACATAAGCCCATGACAGAACCAAAGCTAGTAATACAGCAAATGACAGCCACCATGACTGATGGACATATATCATGCGGATGACCTCACGCAGAGTCTTCAAAAGGAAACACGGCAGCGCCCACCAAATGAGCAGGCGTAAAGAACCCTGTTAAGATATGATACCCAAGGAAAGTTCTAAGCACAATAAGCACTGGAAACTTCAGGCCAAAATTGTCTATACAAGTTAAAATAAACAGATAACACGGTTAAGTCTTCCCGATATTTGCTGGCTGCAGCTAGTGTGTGCTATGCCTATCAATATTGGTAAACAAATGCAAAGATGGAAGATTTCGATTATGTTTTCACCTGCAGGTCTGAACTGGAAACAAAACATGCTGAATTTGGTAAGCACATTATGTGCATACCATCTAATCCTACTGGTTAGTAGACAGACGCATGACAGATTTGAATAGATAATATTTATAATCACGAATTTAAAATCAGACCAAAGGGGACACCTTTAACTCGCATTCAAGACATAAATTTGGATTAACTCGTTCACACAACTACTGGGATTTTCTAGTATGCATCAGTCAATAGTAAGTTAGTAACGCCGGGATCTTTGGCTGTTTGGATTCTTGGCCGCACATCTAACCTTTCTTTCATCGATGCATGCCATACACCGGAGAATTTTCACAACTATGAAAATCCTCATATCATCAAATTTGAAATTGATATATGATAAACCTAATATTTAAGGTATTCGCAAGTAAAACCATTTCAAACTATAATCATACCTTAATCTGCCTGATGTAATCGTTTCGAAACCGAACCATACGGCCACTATAGCGATCGACAAAGAGGAACCTCCGAATGCCATACTTGCGAAGACAATGAGAGATGCAGAGCAAAGAGACCGCCGCCAGAACCGCCTGCGAGCCCACGATAACGAGCTCGAACCCTTTTACCTGATACTTCTCGCAGTCCGAGCAGTTGAACATCTCGAGCACGACCACCGGAAGCACCACACCGAGAAAAGCCAGAGCAGTCCAGGACAGCGCAAGGCTGAACCAAGAGGATTGATCGAAGCCCAAGAGAGTGAGAAACGTTTCTAGCCGTTGGAGGGTTTGGTCCAATTGGGTGTCTTTGTATTCTCCTTCTGGTGCTTGGTGGCGGTTGTTGTGATTTGAATCGAGAAGAAGGGTAAGCTGGGAAGGTGGCTCATCTGTTTTTATATGAGGGTCCGCCATGGATGGGTTAGGGCTGAGATTTTGATGGGTGTGGACTTTGGAGCTAAAATCGTGACTACCCAATCGAGATTAAGGTGGTAAAAGTAGGAAAGTTGGAAGAAGCTTTTTTGGATTAGGAACTTAGTTACTGAGAATCTGATCAAACCCAGGACATCAATCTTAAGTCACTTTTATTCTTATTTGGTAAATTTTTGTTCAGGAAGCATCTGCTAATCGACCAGAAAAGCCGGTAATATTTTATTTTTAAATATAGCAAACGTGAACAAAAAGAAATTGTTTGGTGCAGGTGCAGCTTTGAATCGTAAACTCGTTAATGAGTTCCAGCCGTTGGATCATTATAGGTAGTTGTCGTTTTCTGGGGGTTGTGTAATGGATGACGGAGACAACGGGCCCCAGTATTTGCTGACAGTGGGCCCCAGTATTTGCTACGGTTGGCCTGGAGGAAACCCAAGTGGAAGGATCTACTGGAAAGCTGATGTCATATGTTGGCGAAAATGTACGAAATCAACTGTGAGAGTGGCATCCGGTTGCCATTTTAAGACACGGTGTTGCAGATGTCGGTTAAGTAAGTTCATCAGATTCAATGCCACAAACGTTCATTAAGTCAATTGATCAGGAAGAGACATTTATTTTCGATTTCACTTGATGAGGAATGAGCAAATGCCACAATACAAATAGACTCGGTAGGATGGTTACAATGAAGGTTTTCTGCTTTCGTTGATCGGAAAAGGATTTGATCTAGTACAAAGGCTACCAGGTTTGTCTGCTTTACACCCTTCTTAAATGGGAGATTCGTACGTATCATATCGGTGTATATATTGTGTTATACTGATGAGAATATATCACCGGTTACACTCAAGTTTCTACCCTACTTAAACACGACTTCTGTTTTTGCTTTGCATCAACTGTAAGTGCACCGTATATTGAAAATACGACGTGTATCATTGATTGACGCAATTATCAAAGAATGCACAAGGTTAAGTGTTAAGGAAGGACTTATTGCATTATCCAAGTTATAAATTCCAGTTTCTTTCTTCTAGCATTAGTTTAGATTTCATGTACATACAATTACTTGAGCACCAAGCAAAGATTGCTCATTATTCTAAAGTATGTGCGATGTTTTCACATACACAATACTACACTGATCACAGATCAGTCACTAGTTTAATAACAAGCTAAAATTGCATAAACACTGTATATCGATTGAGATACTAATCGATCGCTTGAGCATACGGGCTTCGGACAGAGTGAAACAAAAGAGAACATACCAAAGCATTGATCCGAGTACAGCTATCAGATAGAAATGCTGTTGGGGATTCCGCGGCCAGTAACTCCAGGGCCTGAGGTGGGAAGCAGCAATTCGTATGGCGGAATGCCAGCTCCACTTCTGTTTTTAAGACGGCTATCTTTGTTTCGTAGGTTAATGGTATGTTCTATCTCCTTCAGTCTATCAGAGAATCTATTGAACATCTTCATAACTTCATTATCGTTGATCCAATGGGATTCCAGAGGGTTCACCTGACCCAAGTACTCTTCATCAGGAGAGTGAGTTGAGAGTGTATCTTGTACGGCCATTATCTTGGTGGCTTGAAGCTTCGTTGCCAAGGAAGAAAGGAAAGTTTGCTGCGGGTTAGAAATAAACTTTTCGTAATCAGGGTCGTCTTCTTGCGGAATGAGTTTTCTCATAATGGCCGGGCGGTTTGGTACATAACCACCAAAAGGGTACTGGCCAAAGTTGATGGCTGCATGTTGACCTGAAGCAACCCAAATTATCGTTGTTAGTACACCGGATAAGTCCTCTTTGGTATTGAGTTTAGGCCACCAGGGCTCGTTTCGCTTGTCTTCGTGTCCCTTATTCTTGATCTCACTCCACCACTCTTGGAGCTCAATGTCAGATGTGACAGAATTTGGCTCAGAGTAGTAGTGTTCCACATAGGATTCTACCCATTCTTTTATAGCAGACCATACGAGGAGACCATCTGCAGCGTAAGGATAGTCCTCAATTACAAGTTTCACGCCACAAGGAGCCGAAGGATCTTCCACAGCCATGCCTCTGGAAAATGTTCACACAATTGTCAAATAATAACTCCGTTAATTTGGGAAATAATACACGGCATACTGCCTCTATTCACTTGTTCAAACATTACCTTCGAAGAAGATCAGCTGGTAATGCCTCCATGTCAAACCTCCACATATCCTTGTATGCTGCAGAGCTTACATCCATGGCGTACTTTCCTGGACTAAAAGAAGCCTCAATTATTCCCCCTCCATTTATTAAACTTTGTCGTGCAAGTGCGTTAATTTCCAAAGTGTAGCGCATGTGTGGGTGGAGTAGCTTGTAAATCGGGTGCATTGAGCTAAGCTGTCTATGAGTCGCAATTATATAAGGTTCAACGGAAGCATGAGTCCTCAACCTAATAATTACCAAACAAATTAGAAGTGTTGACAGCATAGTCTAAAATAGTTGTTAATTGATAAAACTCTGACAGTGTAAACCATGCAGATTGAAATGAATTCAGTTTTACCAGTGATTGACTAGTTGATGGATGCCGGCATCGTTTGAGCAAACATGAGCTTTGGCTAGCTTCCAAATCCAATGTGTAGTAGCATGATGCCCATGAGTATAAACACGTTTATTTTGCGGGGATGAAGCCGTTGGTGGAAGTGAAAGCTCAATAGCTATAGGCCTCACAATACCAGCAGGGGTATAGAAGAACACCGTCCTAGAGGCATAAGCTTTTCTCCCTGGCAAGGCGTTCATCCTCTCAATAAATGGCATATACATTTCATGGTGATCAAGTATAAATAGTCTCTTCTCCTCAATTGCCTGGTATGATAAAATGTTACTGTTAGAGGTGCCTTCACATAAAATCCTATTTGCATTTTTCTTAGTTGCGAAATTCTATACTTCATGTTGGTTCAAACTAAAGATCATATATCGGAAAATTGGAATTCAGACATTATTACCTTATCTACACTCATCCCATTGATTTCTTGCTCTAACAATTCCTTTGTGATAGCAGATTCAGGAGGACCGTAAACAGCAGGATCTAGTTTGCTGAGAATTGGAAATTCCTGTGAAATAGAACCCAACTTATGGACTCTCAAATGGGCATTTGATTTGAAAGGACATAGTAGTTTACAAAGGATTTGTTTGTATATTACCTTCAAAATCTCAATGTTGACCGGATTGACCCCAGCTAAAGATTGGCGTGCAAATTCATTATCACGCAACCAAGCAAATCTATCCGCTAACCATAAATTAAACAGCAGGGGAAAGAAGTGAGATTAAAGACGAAATTAAACTGATGCCTCAGAGTCTCGACAAAGTTATTGTAATCTAATGGAGTAGTAGGAGCTTCAAATCTTACAAAACAAGGGAAAAGAATAAGGATAGAAGGAGAAAAAGTGCACTTACTTTTTATAACAGCAGGGATTTCGTATTTCAACCATCTTTCTCCAACTGAAAGAACCTCTTTCACCATGCTGCCCAGAAACAGTTTCTTGCCTTCTTTCTTCTCCTCGTCTTTCTCTCTCATGAGGACACCGTCACTATATAGGTCATCTATATCAGAGAAGCACTCGAAAGGATTGTCTGTACTTGACAATGTAGCAGCAAGAGATGGTATAAGATTGTGAAGCAGAGCTTTCAATCTTCCAGTGGAGAAAGTATTCTGCTTAATTTCCTCGAAAGCCTCATCCCGAGGTACATAAACTGGATGGGGCTTTTCAATTCTGCTCTCCGTTAGAGGATCTGTTTGAATGCCATCAAATCAGCGATTAGACGTCAATACTACAGAGTGAATATAAACAGAGAACTAGACTTCACTAATAAATACAAAGAGAGATCATCATACACACCTGTCTTGGTTGGAGGCCGGCCGGTCCTACAACGCCTAGGGTAAGGCCTCTCCTCGCCACCAATGACCGGCCTAGCCAGATCTTTACTCTTATCAGGATTTCCCAAATCATTGTAAACATCATAGTCATAGATTCTATCATGTTCCTTTCTCCTACCTTTCCCATCACCCCGAATGCTGAGTAAGTCTTCACGTCGAAGATCTTTAAGGCCCGGTGGTGTCTGTCCAGGCAGACATGCCTGTTTACAACAACAAGATAATGTAAAGCATACCTCTTGCAAGATCATTCATGCAATATTTACTTCAGGAAAAATAAATATACACAAGCAACGATTCATACTTGATTTTTGAAGATAATTCTACTTTCCAGATTATCTTTGCGTGAATGGATCCAAGTGTTGGCAGGGAAGAAAATGGGGCCTCCGTCGAAACCATGAATGACAATCTCCAACAAGTAGAACTCTTTGCCCTGAAGATTGGTAACCATAATTGCCCCAGGACAGCCAAAGTCGGATTGGACAGTGAAGTCAGCAGCATATTCAACAATGTGTGCGTACTCCGAAGGCACCGGCTTTGGCAGCCACCCTCTCACGGCGGACTGGACGATCTTTCCTGAATTTGTAACTGTGAAAACAAGTAACAAAGATCAATCAAACTGCCCCAAATTAGGAAACACAAAGCCAAAACAGACTTTTTGGCGCTACAAAAGTGTAAAAATAAAACAGAAATTGGACAAATTAAATCATACAATGATAACAAGATATTAATTCATGGTAGGAAAATAAACGAAACCCTATAGATCATTCATAACTTTATGAATGTGATCTTAAGTTGGAACAGTGCTTCGTCTTGCTCGAATCTACAAATCACAGTCTGACACACGTGCAAAATAACTCGTTAAAATCATCAAAAATAAAAAAGTTTATGCACAAATGCGAAATTGTGATTTGTCTGCAACGAAAAAGTAACTCCTTAAACAGGCAAAAGAACACAAAATTACTCCCTACCCATTAAAGAACATAAAAAGTGAATTAAAAGGAAGAAAATAGTTATAATATAATTAATTAGTTGAAATTAAGAGAATACTAAACTAATTAAAGTGAATTAAAAAAAAAGCAATAAAGTTAAAATCTTTAAAAAGTTATGATTAAGAAAATACTTCAACTAATTACCAGGATCAACTTGCTCGCTGACCAGCTGAATAAGAATTCCCTGTCCAATCCCATTGATGAAGAACTCCCACTGATCCTCAATCTTCTCCGTGATCTTCTCCTTCATCTTCTTCCTGATCGTCACCACCGCCTTCACCTGGATCTCTCCACCTCCGGAAGAAGACAACTTATCAACGCCTTTACTCTGCAATGGCGTTGCAGCCGTCACAGTCACCTTGTCTCCGCCGCTGATCGCGGCCCTGACTGATCCCTGCCCATTGACCCGTGATCCGGGAACGTGGGCCTTCCGGACCCTGATGTAGTTCCCGGGCCCGGTGACCCACCGGCCAACGGCGGCGGCTGACTTGAGAGAAGCAGTGGTGGATTGTTTCACCGCATACATATCTCCCCCTGAGATTAAGGTTTAATGCTTTACAGTAACAGGAAGAGTGAGATGCTGATGATATATAAGGAAACAGATTGCCGGTGAAACGACGGCGTACTTGTGTGTTTTGGGGGCTTAAAGAAGACAGTGGCTGTCGGAGAGAGTGCGATTGACCGATCACTAAACTAAAGCTAGTGGGGGAGTGGGGGAACTTGCGGTAGAAATATAACAAAAAATTAATTCTTAATTTCAAAAATTTTATTTTTTATAAAAAAATTTAAATATATCTAAAATTTTATTTAAATAGACACTAATACTTTCAAATTTAACAATTAAATAAATTAAAAGCTTTTTAGTTACTGTCGTCTCAAGTTTCGGTCCAACTTCACCTTTGCTTCTACACTCCACCACCACAACCCTATCCCCTTCGACCCCTCATCACCGACATTGAGTGCTGCCGCGATTACCACAAGTCAGAGCAGCAGAATTAATCAAATAAAAGTGATATTTGAGTTTGTCCATAATCTATCAATTATTTTAGTCATTTGCAACTTTTGTGTTTGGCAGCAGAATTAATCAAATAAAAGTGGTATTTGACCAGCTTTAGGTGGAATTTGCTTTATTTTTGTAGTAGCTTTTTGTAAAATGTTGGGAGACACAACTACAAAGACTCGCAAGCGAAAGCGCGTGTAAATGAGATTTGAGTAGAGCGATGGTATTAGTGGATGGTTAGTTGTTAAGTGTAAGAAGAATCGATGAAAATCAAACTTGTACCAGAGTGTATATGCGTCATCACTTTCCATCATGAACATCGTTAATAACGACATCAAGTTAATCACAAGGGGTAGCAAATAAGAAAGCACAACTCACAGTCACAACCACGTTTCAACTTTTGAGTTTGGTAGTTGCAGGCCTGGTTCTTTATTTTGAGCTGTAAGATTTGAAATCAATAAAAATGGTATTTGAATTTGTCCATAATCTATCAATTATTTTAGTCATTTGCTTCAAAAATATATGTTAAATAAGTATTAAAATGACAAAAATATCTTCAATCTAATAATAATGTGTCAAATGATTTGGAATCGGATCCCCTCCGGATCTAAAAAATCTGAGCCTAAGGATCAAATGATCCTGGTCGTTGAAATTTGATCTAACGGCTACAAACAGGAGCTCCTTTAAAAGTCATAATAATTGTAACATTGGATCAAATTTTAATGGCCCAGATCATTTGATCCTTGGACTTAGTTTCTTTAGGTCCAGAGGGGATCCAGTTGCAAATGATTTGACAAAATTGAGAGTATTTTTGACATTTTTCTTTATTTAACAAGATTTTTCACGGAATAATCAAAATAATTTATGATAGACAAATTCATGAATCAATTCTATCAATTTTAAATATTAGAGACTATTTTGACTGAAAAATCAAACAAGTACTACGATCCTTGAAAATATTAATAAAATGGGGAAAAATAGAAGAAAATATGCAACAATGTTAGGTTAGTTTAATGAGAATTTTAATGAAAAACTTCCAATACTATTTACTTTAAAGAAATATTATATTTTTACACTAAAAAGTCAATTCTGGTACTATTTACTTTACCATTTATTTTGTCCTTATGGTTAAAATCAAATTTTCAAACATTTTTTATTAGTTTTCCTTAGTTTAATTAGTTGGAGATTAATATAACATAAACACATAATCCGATCGCTGGTAGCGTTATCTTACTTAACTGACAACAATGTGTAGTTTACTATAGAGACATGCATTTGATTAGTTTATGGACGACCACTATTTTGTCTTGTCATCCTTGTTAATTATAAACCAACACAATAAGTCATATAAATCCATATCTTCTCTTTCACATGTTTTTTTCTATAAATCCAACCAACAACACAACAATTTGTAAATAATTCAACTGAATAGAAACAGATCTAAACTACAAAATCTCCTTTTATATGATAACATATTTTATTTTAAAGAGACAAGAATTAACGATAAGGACAAAACAAATAGTAAAATGAATAGTATCATGATTGACTTTTTAATGTAAAAATATGATTTTTCGTTAAAATAAATAGTATCGGGAGCTTTTCGTTAAAATTCTTTTAAATTAATTTCTAAATGAATGAACCGAAGAAGAAGAAGAAGGAGGTTAATTCTGTTAAATCCTTGAGTATTCAATTTGATAATTAAAAATATACACGAGTGAAGGTCAATTTTGTTAACTTTTGTTTGTAGTCAAATTTTGTTCCCATTTACTAGGCATATAATTCACGTGAAAAATGAAACCCTAGCTCGTATATTATTTTTCATTTCTAGATGTTGAGATTGGATTGGGTTTAATTATTTCTATATACTATTTTTGTTCCACCCGTCCCACATGTGAAACACATTAAGCGGAGATAAAGAACACTCAATGATCAGACATTTTTTAAGGCTCCTTGACAGTTGATATTAAACGTGATGTTAGTGAGATTAAAATTTTAAATTAAATTTTATAAATTAAATGATGTGGACATTGATGATTAAATTATTACTTAAGTATTGATTAACGTTTTTATCTTCTATTGCTGACACATTATTTGGTTTGTAAATTTTGTTTAAAAACTTGGTCACCTAAACATTACTCTTATGTTAATAGATTTTCTATGAGCAACCAGATATATAGATTCACATTATCAGAACATATAGGAAAATGACATATCAAAACAGTCAACGAATCAACATTTATTGGGAAATATGCACATATAGAAATTCTGGGACACTAAACAGACATTAAGTCGTATTATAAAACACGGGATAGTGCCCTCCCATTGTATTTTTTATTTAAAGTATATAACTTGTTCTATTTGTACGTATTTGCGGTGTTTATTCGAGTTCGTTAGACTTGAATTAAAAAACATGTGGGAGAGGTGATTCATTGGAACTATGAAGGAGACTAAAACATGAAATAGTTCCGACCTTATATTTGGTAGGGCGTCATTGAGCTTCATGTCGAGTTTGCTGAGTTTCCTAACGTTGCACACGGCTTCTACTTTCTTGTCAAGGCGTCGGCGATACAAGTCTTTAACCCGATTATCTACAGCTGCCTGTTTGCACAGTGAAATAAAAGAAAATCAGTCTTGCTCATGTATCGCATATGTGTGTGTTTGTGTGTGTGTGTGTGTGTGTGTGTGTGTGTGTGTGTGTGTGTGAGAGAGAGAGAGAGAGAGAGAGAGAGAGAGAGAGAGAGAGAGATCCATGCCTGGTTGACCAGAGCTGGCCTTGAGGGTGTGCAACAGATGCCACCGCACAGGGCCCTAATTCAGAAGGCCCCCAAATTTTCATTACATGTATATAGATGCAGAGAGAGATATCGATCCATGCCTGGTTGACCAGAGCTGGCCTTGAGGGTGTGCAACAGATGCCACCGCACAGGGCCCTAATTCAGAAGGCCCCCAAATTTTCATTACATGTATATAGATGCATATAAAATAGATTAGATGCAAAAGATAATCATATATGTGGTTTTAGCGCTAGTGGTTTAGCTTTTTTTCCTTATATACCTTGTGCTGGGTTCGAATCCTTGTGATATTGTTTTGCTATTGTAAGTTTTTGCAAATTTGTGAACTTAAAAAGGGGATAACAAAAACGCATCCAACGTGTATCGAACTTAGGACCTTTGAAGATAAGAAAAAACACCTGGCCGATCAAATAACTTATTTTTGTTGTAGTAACTTGTAATAGTTTAGGTTTATAGATGAAAAAATTGAAAAAAAAATGAAGGGCCTCCATCTAAATTTTGCACAGGGCCCCTAAATACTTAGGGCCGGCCCTGGGCTGACAAAAGCAATGGAATGTGCACTACTAGCCTTTCCAAATGCACCAAACAGAGGCCTTGAAATAACCTGCTAGGACATAAGGCTATCTACAGTAATAAGAACAAAAACCGCTAAACTTATTACATATCCCATTCCGAGAAAGAATATCAACTACTATATCTTCAAATTCTTTCGGACCCTCCTCAATGTAACTCATCAGTTAGAGCAACTCCACCGGGACTCCTAGTCCAATGGACCGGCAACTTTTTCAACCCAATAGCTAAAGCTACAAGCTCTAGCCCATGCAGGCATGTGGATGAAAAGGGGCCCGAGTGAGAGGCCAGGCTCGAATCAGTGGCCCGAGAGCCCGAGGGCCAGGTGACGCCAGGCTAACGTCGCCATAATATAAAATTAATAAAAATATAAAAAATTAATAAAAAAGTAATAAAGTAATAACAAAGTAAAAAATTAAAAAAAATGTAAAACCCAGCAAACTTCGAACTCAACTGCTCTCGCAGGAGTTCGTCGCCGAGGCTGATGATACACCCACAAACAAATGGCAGAGACTAAACCCAAGGGTTTCAACTCGAAACACATAAAAAACCAGAGAATAACTCAAGCAATTGAAGTAGGGCAATAACCTCACCTGGGTTTGACCAATGGAAGCTTGAAGCTCTCGGCTTCAATGGTGGATCACCCAAATGGTGCTTTGATGATGCATGCAAGGATATATTCAAGTTCCTCTCGTCCATGGGATTGAGATTTCAGAGTTTGTTAGTTTGATTTGCTTCGATTTCGAATAAGATGAAGGATGAGAGCTCTCAGAGTTGTAGAAAGAGAATGAGAGTGTCGAGAGATTAAAGAGAGAGAGAGAGGTTTCAGAAATGAGGGGGAAGGGTTACATCTGTAGAGAGAGAGAAAAAAAAAGTGTAAGGGAAATGAGAGAGAGGGCTAGGTGAGGGAACTGGTCAAAGTAAAAGAAATGATGGAGTATTGTGCGTGAGAGAGAGAGAGTGAAAGAGAGAGAAAGCTAGAGAGATGTGGGAACCGACTGACAAAGAAAGAATTTGAATAAAAAATCCGAAAAAAATTAAAATAAATTTTTTTTTAATTTTTTCTATAAATATGTTAGGGTAAATTACATTTTACCCCTCAGGTTTGGGGCCGATTTCAATTCCTTACAACATCTTTAAAACATTTCAATTTCATACATTTACTATCATTTTATTTCAATTTCATACATCCGTTAAAAAATCCATTAAGCAAACCGTTAAGTAATGACGTGGCTACCAAATTTGTGCCACATGACAATTTTTTTATGCATTTTAAATATTATAATAATTTATCCTATTAAAAAAGAAAAGAAACCTGTCTTCTTCCCCAAGCACACCCCACCCCACCTCCCCCGCAACCCATCAAGGAAGAAACATGTGATGACCTGTATTTTCAAAACCTTTGCCTATTTTTTTTAATGTATTATTTATATTTACTTACAGTTTTATTATTTGAGCAAGTAATATCTATAGTAATTTTAGAATTTCATTTTGAGGTGCTTGTAAGCACCCTTCCCAGCTGCCACATCCATCACTTATTTACACCTCCTCCTTTGTTTCGATAACCAAGATAAGAGTTTTAAGGATTTTAATTTATTACTTTTGTACACCTTGTAAGGTTTTGGAGTTATTTTAATAAGAGGAGTTCATTTTTTCAACCCATGTCAATTTCCTTTTACTTTTACTCGCGTTTCGGGCGCGGGGTCTTATTTTACTACCGACCCCGGGTCCGGGGCGTGACAAAACAATAAGCACCCACAAAGTCCAATTAGAGAAGCATCTTTCACATATCCATTCAATTAGAGAGAAACCCTTTTCTTGGAAAATTTATTGCTAGTGGAATACCTAATCTTTTCATTCCCGACGGTTTTCCCAGCAGCCAAACAGAACATAAAATGTAATTTAAAGATGAAATGTGCAAGGAAGAAACAACAAAAAGGAGAGAGAATTGGATTAGGGTCGAAATTAGGTTTACCTGTTTGAGGTATTTCTTCTTCAAACAATCCGAGAATCAATCTGATGGCACCCAAAACCCACCCTTAGGCACCGGATTATGGATTTCTAGATATCTGGAAAAGGGATTCGGACCTCGGTGAGGAGGAAATCGAAGATTGGATAAAGGGCAAAGTGCGGTCCACGGTGAAGAGCTGTGGGTACATGTCGAGGATCCAACCCTGGGCGGAGTGCTCGATGCCCATAGAGGAGAGGCATCCTTCGACAGACTTGAGGGAAGAGAGGGGGCAGGAGCGGAAATCTGGGTTTGGTGGAGCGCCTTTTGGGAATCGACGAGGTCGGGGTGGGGTGGGATAGGGTGTGCTCGGGGAAGAAGATGGGTTTCTTTTTTTAAGAGGATAAATTATTATAATATTTTAAATGCATAAAAAAAATATTTTTGCCACGTGGCATAAATTTGGTAGCCACGTCATCACTTAACGGTTTACTTAACGGATTTTCTAACGGATATATGAAATTGAAATAAAATGGTAAGTAAATGTATGAAATTGAAATGTTTTAAAGATGTTATAAGGAATTGAAATCGACTCCAAACATGAGGGGGTAAAATGTAATTTACCCAATATGTTATCATTATCTTCGAACTTACACCATAATTTTATATTTTCTCAAAAACTTTGGGTTGTACTTTCTTATTTAATGACATGTGGTACAACAAAACCGATTAAAAATTCTATCCGAAATTACAAATAAAATTATTTTGTATTATTTTATAAAATAAAAAATACTAATATTTTATTGCCTATTGCCATAGTTATTTAGTTTAGGGGTGGAAATGCAAAAAGGCAGTTACTATTTATTAAAGGCAGTTACTGCTCACTGAAGGCTATTTAATAGTGAGTTGCCCTAGGGGGCCTTTGCAACGCTGGAGTTGCTCTCACGTAAAAGAATTGTCATGACTAGAAAAAGCATCCATGCATAAGAACTGTCGTGAACTATAAACTTTACTGGTTCAGGTGTAAGATCCCACATCGCCCAGGAGAGTGATCCTTATATGTATATTCCCATCCCTACCTAGCATGAGGCATTTTGGGAGTTCACTGGCTTCAGGTTCCATCGGAACTCCGAAGTTAAGTGAGTAGCGCGCGAGAGCACTCCCATGATAGGTGACCCACTAGGAAGTTCTCGTATGACCCATAAACAAAACCGTGAGGGCGTGGTCGGGGCCCAAAGTGGACAATATCGTGCTACGGTGATGGAGCGGGCCTGAGATGTGGTGGACCCGGGGCCGGGATGTGACATCAGATGTGGTGATGTGCTTGCATTTGGATCACGCATATTAGCCCATGCAATTGCACCACCTTTGATCACCATTTCTGGTTTTGCGCCAAATAACGACGGCTTCCATAGAACAAGATCAGCCAGCTTCCCCACCTGCATAACATGCAAGCCCATGAGAAGAATGAGAATTCCGCTATTTTAATGGCAATAACAGTGTTTATGGAACCCACGAAATGCAAGTAATTCCGAAAAGGTAAGTTTCATCCAGGAGAGTTAAATACTCAAAAAGGTTGAAGCTCAAAGTAATAAGATTAACTTTATTCATTTATTTCCAAATGCTCTTCTTCAAATGAGAGAGGTTAAAAAAAGCTTGAAACGAATTATTTTGGTTGTCTATTAAGAATTTAAGAGTGGCATACCTCAATAGAACCAACATACTGAGAAAATCCATTAACTATTGCTGGATTTGTAGTGTACTTTGCGATGTATCGTTTGATCCGGAAGTGTCATTGTCGGATCCAATAGGTTCTATCGACCTTCTTTGTGATTTCATCTTGTCAGCTGTTTGCCAAGTTCTGATTATCACCTGACACGAAAAGTTTTTAGACAATAAGCCGTATACATGCCTCTGTGTAAAATAAATAGACAAAGACTATTACTAACGCCAGAAACAGGGACTTTCAAGTGAAGGCTTGGAAATCCACGGTTTGGTAAAAGGCGACAAGGATAATGTCTATAATTCAATTCAAATAAGGACTTTCTGTTTTCTTTTTTGTTTGTTACTGTTTTGTTACAGTTTCAATGAAGTCGATAAAAACAGACATATGCGGGCATGTATCTCAGTTTATAAAAAATTTCTATGGTCAGGAGGAACTAGAATGCATAAGGTGAAGGTAATAAGTGTTGGATATAAGTCAACAATCTGTGATAATTTATATATGCTAATAAATAATAAATGCAATAGAAACTAACAAAATATAAACTAGAATATGAATTATAAAACAGACAACTTGAAGATCGAGGCTTGCGTACCGCAATGTCCTTGAAACAGAAATTTCGTCCCTACTCTTTGCTTGTAGTTCTACGGACGTCTGCTTCACCAGGATTCAACGATCAAGTTAAAATTCCAGCACCGGAAAATTTAACTTCTGGCGAATTTAGTGTGGTTCTCTCAGTAAGAAGGTTTATGAATGTAGAAGATGAAGTTTATTATTTCTGTGTTCTAAATGCTATGCAGATGTATGTATATATAGCAGATAGATGCCTGTTTGCAACAGGTATGAGAATGGGGTGTGACTGTTGGGAGACATCTCTTCAGAAGGGTGCTTTGCTCTGTGTTCAGAAAGAACTCTCAGACTTCATCTGAAAGGATGAGTCTTTTCATAAAAAAATAATTAATTAATTAAATTCGAATTTAATTAAAAAATAATTAAGTAAATCCGAAAAATAATTAATTAAATAATTTAATTATTAGAGCCCCCCGGCCAAAGGCCCATCTTTTGACAATTAAATATATATTAATTATATATTAATTATAATTAATTATATATTAATTACCAATTAATTATTACACCCCAAAGCCCAACCTCAAGGGTGAGCCCAATTTTAGTCTCCAGGCCTATTACTCCAATCACTTTCTTTAAAGGACAAAACCTTATAAAGTGATAAAATCTTTTGGGAATGGCCAATGTGGGACAAGGAAATTTCTACTCAAACTACTCAAATTTCCAACAATACCCCACATTTGAGTTGAAATTTCATTCAAACTCCAACAATGACCCCACATTTGAATGCAAATGTAAATGCAAATGTGTGACTAGGCTGCATGACTAGGCTGCCTAAAACTGAGAGAGAATAGTCATGATATGCATCGGGTGAAGTGTTTTTTGGACTTGAACTTACCCTAGTGAAAACATATCGGGTTTACTTGGTGACGCAGTGGATGTGGAAGATCTTGAACTGTTCACCGCAGTAGTAAACCAAGACAATATGCTACACACATATCATGGCTGCCACACGTCAATTCATACGGTTGTGTTCATTTTGGCCCTGAACAGATCCCGGATTTCGTAGGAGCTTTAGAGAATTTAGCCATGTCAATTCTCATAAATGTGGCCCCATTTACTCCTATATAGGTGACATTAATTAAGAATAGTCTGTCATATTCCTCTTGATAACAAGATATTAATGTCATTAAATGTATAAAACATAACCCCTCAAACGTCAACAGACAACACACATTTTATCATAAGAATGGGTAAGTTGTGTGTTCAACTTTTGAATCAAACTCAACCAGTTTGCCTATTGAACCTAGACCATGGGATCTCCAATCAGCTAGGTTAGGTTTCCGCCCAGTTCGATTCATTGTATTGGCTTAAGACCCATTCCCCTCGATGTAAATAATATTTGCTCTCTTGGTAGGCCTTTTGTCAAAGGATCAGCTATATTTTCCTTTGACTTCACATAATCAATGGATATTATTCCATTGGAGAGCATCTTCTTAAGAGTATTGCGTCGACGTCTGATGTGACGTGACTTCCCATTGTATACATGACTTTTGGCCCTTGATTGGGCGGCCATACTATCACAATGTACACATATAGCCGTTACCGGCTTTGGCCACATTGGAATATCCTCCAGAAAATGTTTGAGCCACTCGGCTTCTTCACCAGCCAAGTCTAAAGCTATAAACTCGGACTTCATGGTGGACCGAGCTATACATTTCTGTTTAGAGGATTTCCAAGATATTGCTGCACCTCCCAAGGTAAAAACATATCCACTTGTCGACTTGGATTCTGTAGTGTCAGAAATCCAATTGGCATCACTGAAGCCTTCTACAACAGGTGGATATTTTGTGTAGTGTAATCCGTAGTCAAGTGTATTTTTCAAATACCTTAACACTCTTACTAAAGCATCCCAATGCTCTTGTGCCGGATTACTTGTATATCTACAAGCCTACTTACTGCATAAGCTAAGTCGGGCCTAGTTGAATTCATCAAGTACATTAGACTTCCAATTACTTGAGAATATTCAAGTTGAGATTTGGCATCGCCTTTATTTTTCTCCAACTTGCATCCAGCATCAAAAGGAGTCGCAGCAGGTTTGCAGTCAAATTGACCAAACCTTCGTAATATTTTTTCTGCATAATGGGATTGTGTAAGGACATATCCTTCACTATTTCTCTTAATTTGAATTCCTAAAATGACATCGGCTTGACCTAAGTCTTTCATGTCAAAACTTGAATTCAACATTTTCTTTGTTTTGTTTTGTTGATGCACAAAACCGGATGGTCTTGGTACAACGTAAATCCGACCGTGAATCTGCATGAAATGTAAATGACACAAGATGTATCGTGGTTCACCCCAATGTTTGGGCTACGTCCACACTGATTGTATTGTATTTCTCTGTTGAAGAGGGAGAGAGAGAGATTAGAGCTTAGGGGGTGTGAGGAAGCTTGGGAATGGCCTAGGAATTGGCCTCTGAGAGTGAGAGTGAGGCCCTCCCAATTGTGAGGGTGAGGGGTCCTTTTATAGAATAAGGACTCCTCACTTATTACATATTTGCCCCTTCCTTTATCCCATAATTACATTTAAGTCCCCTGAGTATTTGTACGATATCTAAATACGAGGCCCTAAATATGGTATAAACATGTTTATTACATCTTTATTGCTTCCCATTATGAGCATATCATCCACATACAAGCAGACAATAACACAAGTTTTATCATTACCCTTAATGTAGACACATTTATCAGATTCATTTATTTTGAACCCATGTGTCAACAAAGTATGATCAAACTTCTCGTGCCATTGTTTTGGTGCTTGTTTAAGTCCATATAATGACTTAACTAATTTGCACACTTTGCTTTCTTGTCCTTTAATCACAAACCCTTCAGGTTGTTCCATGTATATTTCTTCATCTAGTTCTCCATTTAAAAATGCTGTTTTTACATCCATTTGATGGATATCAAAGTTGTATACAGCCGCAATCGCTATTAACGTCTCCATTTGATGGATATCAAAGTTGTATACAGCCGCAATCGCTATTAACGTCCTAATTGACGTTGTGCCCATCTTTTGACAATTAAATATATATTAATTATAATTAATTACCAATTAATTATTACACCCCAAAGCCCAACCCAAGGGTGAGCCCAATTTTAATCTCCAGGCCTATTACTCCAATCACTTTCTTTAAAGGACAAAACCTTATAAAGTGATAAAATCTTTTGGGAATGGCCAATGTGGGATAAGGAAATTTCTACTCAAACTACTCAAATTTCCAACAATAAGAGCCTCTCCGATGCGACCCATGGCCTGTGAATCAGAAGATACAATGCTAATTGCTCCCATATCGTGCAAAATATCTTCTGCAGCAGTTGTTTCTTATTCTCTTGATTCAGCAAAAGCTACATCTTCTGGAATGTCCTTGTCAAGGTGATGGCAAACCGTCTGCACCATTTGAAATTTCATAATAACATTCAGTCGAAAGACTCTAAACAACCTTAGTTCATGCTGTATCGCTACTTCTGTTATATTCTCATACCAGTATGTCAAGATGCTCATCTATAGTATTTGAGGTGAAAGGCCGCGTGGGATTCGTTGATGACGGCAGGACATTTTTCACGCCACAGACTCTGATTATATCTGGAGCATGGCCCCCACCTGCTCCTTCACTGCCAAGGGATAACAAGGATATACTATGAGAACTAAAAAGGAAAAACACAAAGAAGAAGAAAAGAACAAACGAAGTGTAAAAACATGCAGGAAGTTACGCCAAAGATACTCATAGTCATTGGAAATATGTATACTTAGCAATATAATCATACTGACAAGTCATCAAGACTCGCAGCAAAAGATATAGGTAAGAAAATGCAAAATATTAAAGTATGCAGGAATGGTTAGATAAATGTCAAGGACTCAAGATGTGACCAAACGGCCACGATCTCAAACTGTAGTCAGTGTGATGCCTCAGCTGCCGAAGTTTTTTTTGCCTCTTCTCTGTACATAGTACAGTGGTCACGAACTTGTAGAAGACTGAAGAAAAATTGCCAACTTATCAAATAGACCAAGAATGTGATTTATACCCTTGGTAAGTATGGATAGTTCTTCTTTTAAATGCAGCAATTGTATGCTCTACAAATCCAGACTCATTCAAGGTGTCTGTATGGATGTTAACCTATCAAGATCAGAATTGGTATTTGAAGATGTTAAACTCGTAAGATACTACCACCGGAAACAGCCTATAAGACCTAACATGAAATAAAGATCATAATCTAGCACCTGGATGTCATATTGATCTCCAACAGCAACAATTGTCGATTGCGGCAGGAGTGCTTCCCCAGTCCTCATGCAGCTTCAGTCCCATCGCCCCAGCCCTTAATATACCATGCATCCCTTCGGGTTTGGCAGTGTTCCCCTAAAGTAAGCCAAGGGTATTAAAAAAGAAGGAAGAAATATATAAAATGAAACAGCTTTAGCTATCACTTCACATTTTGTAAAATGGAAGTAACAGGTTTATCGTTGAATGTGGGCATTGGGTGGGGAAGAAAGAAGAGATTTTTAAGTACACACAACAGTTTATGCATACCTTCCCCGTAAAGCCAAAATTTAGAGGTAGGTAGTCAGTTTGCTTGCAGCATTAACTTCATTTGTAATGGGGATGGTGTACAAGTTGTTGCACGAGTCCCAGTAGCAGGTCCTGTTCCACCTCCCACTAATGTTGTGATCCCTGCACATTATGTAGAAGTTTCAGAATATGGACCCCTTGATAGGATTTTTACTACTCATGTGAACGGGCTTAAATCTCCTATTTTACTTGCAAGAATCACAAAGTTATTGTAGTATAAACGGATCTCGCAAGGTCGTCTCCACAGGGATTATTAAATAATTCGAAACTAATCAGATTCCATTTAATTATTGTAAAGTAGAAATTGAGGTGATTGATTTTATAACCTAATTAAAATAAAAACGAAATTAATGAATTAAAATAAACAATCTGCAATATTAGGACTAGAGAGAAAAGAAAACAGTTTTGGGAGAATCAAATTAAGAAAGCACTAGGGTTCCACCATCACCTAGCAATCCTATGAATTTTTACCCATTACTTATGATCTATACATGCCACTTTGAAGGTTAAATTTTCCTAATTCATATTCTACTTGGAACCCCCAACATAGAACATATATCTGACATGCAACCCGTCCGGACGTTCGGATCAAATCTGAACATGAAAGACTCATTATGCTTTATGAAAATCCTTTGAAAAACCATGCAATCCTTAAGACGTGATATTCATCCTAAGTGAAATTACAATTATTAATCACAAGAAGCCAATGTCAATTTCAGGGAACCTTCCAACCAAAATTGCATCAAATTACTTTTCTAAAAAATCCTAATGGTGATCAGGCATTAAGACAATTAGATAGTTTTTATCCCGGTGATTAACAATTCAAAGTACGCATGCAATCAATCATAAGCAATTAAATAAAAATCACATATTCATGCTAAGGCTCAAGGCTTCGCCCTAGCAAAAGAAATTAGTTCCACATATTCATAATTGAAATCATAGAAAATATTATTAAGAAAAAGATTGAAAACACCTTCAAGTAGAAAATCTCCAAAACCCTAGCACTTCTCTCTGTCTCCAAAATTGCATAAAATAAAGCGTAAAGAAATATGGTAGACGGCCAAGCAATATATCTGCTAAGCCTCCACACAAAAACCTAAAAACTAAAATTAATCCCAATAAAATAGGAAACATAACCCTAAATTAGATGGTAAAATTCGCCTAAAAACTGAACAGCCACGTTTTGGACCCATAAGCTGCTCCAAAACTGGCCCAATATAGCTGGATTTAATGTTTGGAATATTCTGAACACTTTTCCAGAAGGCCACGAACCCATCCGAGGTCATCTTGGGCTCCAAAAACGCAATTTAAGCCCAAAAACGTCATTTTCCAACACTGTGCACTGCTTCTTTATTTCATCGCTAGAAAATAACCGCTTGGTGGAAAAATCCCAAATTTTGATACGATCAAGCTAAGTGACTCAAGAACGTCCTCCCACTGGAATCACTCCAAAATTCATCCATTTGGTCCTATTTTACTCCAGAGGAAGTCGAAAGTCCTATATTGAAAATACAATTCAAAGTATCAAAATTCTTCCAATATATTAACCAAAATATACTAAGCGTAGGGTAAAATATATAATATAAAATCTACTCATCACCCCTTAATGCTTGTTCATTGTCCGCAAAAAATTTAGAAAACACAACGTTCATTCATGATTACATTTGAGCAGGAAAGAAAATGAAACAAATGTTGGATAAATATCAACAATCAATGATAATTTTATACATGCTAATAAATGATGAATGCGAACAACTAACTTAACAGAGTACGAACACGAAATAATATTAAATAGTTAAAACTAAAGATCGAGACTTGCGTACCGCAATGTCCTTGAAACATATATTTCGTCCCTACTCAGTGCTTGTAGTTCTACGGACGTCTGCTTCACTAGGATTCAACGATCAAGTTAAAATTCCAACACCGGAAAACTTAACTTTTGGCGAATTTCTTTGTGGTTCTCTCAGTAAGAATACTTTGGATTGTAGAAGAAGAATTATAAAAGAAGAATTATGTTTTTCTATGTTCTAAATGCCATGCAGATGGATGTATATATAATACGATCATGTCTGTTCGCAACAGGTATGGAGAAGGGATGCATCTGTTGGGATCCATCTTCTCAAATGGGTGTTTGCTTTCTATGTTCTTCTACCACAATTCAGACTTCATCTGAAAAGATGAGTCTGTTGGTAAAAAATAAATAAATAATTAAATTAAAAATTAATTAAAAATAATTAATTAAATCTGAAAAATAATTAATTAAGTAATTTAATTATTAAAGCCTCCTTGTCTCTGTAAGATCTCACATCACCCAGGAGTGAGGATCCTGTAAGTCTTATATGTATATTCTCATCTTTACTTAGCACGAGACCTTTTAGGAGCTCACTGGCTTCGGGTTTCATCGAAACTCCGAAGTTAAGTGAGTTCGCGCGAAAGCAATCCTAGGATGGGTGATCCACTGGGAAGTTATCGTGTGAGTTCCCAGAAACAAAACCGTGAAAACCTGGTCGGTGCCCAAAACGGACAATATCGTGCTACGGCAGAGTCGAGCTCGGGATGTAGTGGGGGGGCCCGGGTCGAGATGTGACATCTCTCTTGCTCCATCAATTTTTGTAGTTCTACATTTGTGTTTTCTGTTTGTTGATCAAATTTAATGAATTAGATCGTGACTTTAATGTTTTATAATACTCATGACTTTGGCGATGAGAGGTCCAAATGCTGCATATATGATATATCATTCGGATTAGTTCGTTTGTGGAGCAAACGGAAGGATAATGTCATAACAATGTTGAATTGTTTTCTTGGATGGAGAATTGATTGCCTTGTTTTTATGTGTTTGGTAATGCAGATACGGGAATGCAACTGTGGTGGAGAATTAATACAGAGAAGATGGTAGGATCTTATCTTCCAGCATATAAGGACAGTTTTTTGGTTTTGGAATTTAAGATATTTAAGTAGGGTTTCTCTTGCAGTTGTAGAATTTGTTAATTTTGGAAGCATGCATTAAATGTTTGGGATTAACTCACAATGCTTCCTATCAAAACCAATCAAAACCATTTTCTGAATCTAATGTTACAATGTTGTGCACTATCATTGATAAGCAGATTTTCATTATGATGAATTTTAAGTCTTTCTCAAAATTTCAATAACTAAAATTCATGTGGCATTTAGTGTGAATTTTGTCGGATTTGTCTCATTGCATTGGATTGATTTCTTGTACTGTTACCATGCCCATCAATTTTTCCTTTTTAATCCTAACTGTTTTCGCTTTCAAGGAAAAGAGTTTTGTTCCTTGATGCCTTGCAAGAGAGCTGTGGTTTTGACAATTGGGGTAAATAAACGTCACTTATGATGTATGTTTGTTACTTGTTTTATTATTAGCAAAATGAACATAAATTTAATTTGTTATCTTCATTTAACTTGTTGGTGATCATGTTATGTTGATAATAAAAGTGTAGGTAGAAGTGTGAAGATCGGATTTGAGTTTTCACTCTCCTTAAAACACTACAATGTCTAATAAGGAGTATGTTTCGTACTGGATGATTTTATTGTTAGAAATGAACATATGCTATTGTTATGTTGTAGCTTCTTAACTGTTTATACACAACTAATAGTGGGGAAGGATTTTAGAGGGATGGACTATATATTACATTGGTACAGCCCACATGTACCCACTTGAGGGCTTTGTTGCAAATTTTTAGCTGTAGTTAAGTGTTTAGGTTGCTCTTAGGAGAGATTGAACAGTGAGGAAACCTGCAGTCATAAGAAACTAAATAGCTCCATGAATCTTATCTTTCCGTATGGAAACATGAAAGACTTCACTAAAGTTGAAAATTAGATTTCAAAATACTTATTTATTAGCTTGTGCGTTGCAGAACCTATAAGGTTCTTAGTAGTTTCTATCTTTCTTAGAAATTAATGTCATAACAATGATTGTCCAAACTTTTATTGTTTTGTACATCTTGTTTGCTAGTAATGATGGTTTAGCTGCTCAGTTTAGTTGCATATTTTATTCACTGTAATATAGTATAACAAAGTAGCAATGCATCACTGCTATTGAGTTTTTAATGCCGATTGAAAGTTTTGGTCCTTGAACATGACTGGAAATAGGTCCTTTTATTTATTTATTTTTCATTTTCACTTTCATTTGGATTTCAGGAAGATGATTGCACTATCCACCAAGTTGGAAAAAGAGGTGAAATCAGTTCCACCCGCCTATATGTAGAGATGCATGGATTGCTTTATGAAAAATCTCATTAATTCTGCTGACTTTGTCTAGGACACTTCTACACATGTTTTTTTTATGAGGAATACTTATATACTTTCATTATTGATATCCCACTTCTACTGTTTGGTTTGTTGTTACAGCTCAAGACAGTTGTTTTCATTTTGATTGCTGTTTTGATTTTATGATTTTTTTTATATCTTTTGTTTTGCTTAAATTTCAATTTATAGCCTGTTTAGATTTTTCAAATTTTTACGTTTTAATTTTTTTTTTACATAGATTATATTGGGCACCTCTCCCAGACCCTGCGTAAAGCGGGAGCCTTGTGCACTGGGTACGACCTTTTATTATATTGGGCACAATTTTTGAAATTGTGCATGTCAAGTGGTGGTTAGATGTCTGACAAATTGTCAGAACATAGGCACAAAAAGACCCATATTTGTGCTTATCTCTTGAGCACCAAAAGCCATATTGTGTCCTATGCTCAAAGGCAACGCCTATAGAGGGCACATGATATTTTAGTTGCTGCATTGGTGCTATTAGTCTATGGGCACATCTGTTGGTGCCCTTAAGCATCAAAGGGCACAATTAATTTTTTGTGCACAGTGCCCAGATTTTTTGTAGTGTTTATCAACTTCCTAGAAATTTTCTTCCAGAACGACATGCTGTAATGTGAGATGATATTTACACCATTCATAACATCTGGATTGCCTGACGTCCCAAGGGAAAAAATGTTACCATCCTTGATACCAATATTTGCCTTGTATATCCCGCAATAATCAATGATCACAGCATTAGTTATAACCATATCCAGTGAATCAGCTCGGTCGTTCCCAGATGAATCAGCAATAGTTATAACCGTATCCAATGCATTGCCCATTCCTTCTCTTATAACTTTACCACCAATACCGATTCATCCCCATAAACAGTAAAATCTTTTTCAATTTCAGCAAACAAGTTGGTATCACCAAGCCGAACTCTATCACCGGTAGTAGGGCCATACATGTTTGCATATGCCTCTCGAGAAATTACAGTGATGAGCTGGACTGCTTCCTGCAACCCCTTCACTTGGATCTCTCCACCTTCAGAAGCAGACAACTTATCAACGCCTTTACTCTGCAATGGCGTTGCAGCCGTCACAGCCGCCTTGTCTCCGCCGCTGATCACGGCACTGACTGATCCCTGCCCATTGACCCGGGAACGTGGGCCTTCCCCGACCCGGTGACCCGCCGGTCAATGGCGGCGGCTGACTTGAGAGAAGCAGTGGTGGACTCTTTCACCTTATACATATCTCCCTCTGAGATTAAAGTTTAATGCTTTATAGTAACAAGAAAAGTGAGACGTTGATGAGTGATGAACTGGTGATATATATAAGGGGACAGAGTGTCGGTGAAACGACGGCGTACTTATGTATTTTGGGGGGATTAAAGAAGACAATGGCTGTCGGAGAGAGTGAGATTGACTGATCACTAAACTAAGCTAGTGGGGGAGGGAACCGGATCCCTTCCGGACTCAAATAAACTGAGCCTAAGAATCAAAGAATCCGGACCTTTGAAATTTGATTCAACGACTACAATTATTATAATTTTTAGAGGAACCTTCTGTTCGTATTCAACGGCCCGGATCCTTTGTTTATTAGGAGACTCAGTTTATTTGGGTCCGGAAGGGATCCGGTTCCGTGGGGGAGCGGGGACTTATGGAATTCGCTTTACTTTATACTTTTTAAAAAATGTTGGGAGGAACAACAGCAAAGACTCACAAGCGAGAGAGTGAGGGAAGAATCGGTAGAAATCAAACTCATATTAGAGTGCATTATTATTATTATTTTCAGCTATTACACAGTATTAATAATGACGTCAACTTAATCACAAAGGGCAAAAATTACGTAAGACGTTTGAACACAACACACATGCAAAACCATGTTTCAACTTTTGAGTTGGTAGTTGCACGGAAAAAGTAGGTTTTTTTTTTTTTGTTAAAAGAGATTGTCATAACTCTTCATTTTGGTCTCTAAGGTTTGAAATCGATAGGAGTGGTTCCTGAGTTTTTTCTACCGTCAATCATTTTGGTCATTTCGTAAAAAATTCTTTTAAATAAGAATCAAAGTGACACAAATACTCTCAATTTAATAAAAAATGAATCAAAATAATTTAAAATAGTTAAGAATATTTTTGTCAAAATGATTTGAAAGAAATCTCTCCTAAATAGGAATCCATACCACTCTTCAGCTTTCGCACTAAAATTTGTTAGGTTTGCTAAACTTTTTGAAAATAGTAAATGCCTAATTTTCCAACGTCATGAAACTTGAAAACAATTGTATTAAAAAAACAATTGTATTATTGAGGTGATATGAAATTTTAAAGATTTATTAGCTTCTCCTACAGATATATAATGTTGGAAACATATGTATATTAGGCAAGACACGGTACATATTGAGCAATATGGACTTCTTATGACATGAGTGCTGATACAATAAAAGTGTAAAGCATTTTAGGAAAAAAACTAGAAGAGATTAATTTTTTATTTTGTCAAACATAAACTTTATTGATACAAGAAGACAATACAAGAGAAATATAAAAACAAGTTGAAAGCAAGCTGAGAGGACATAAAAGCCTAGACAAAGCACATGATGACCGAATTAGACTCAATTTGTTGACAGAAGCAATCACCGCCACAACTACCAAACACCTCGCCATTCCATCGGTTAGGTCAGCTGATTCGCCATTGGTGCCAACAAAAAACAAACGCCCCTAAACAAAAACAAAGCTGCCCCAAATGAAAAACAAACCAAATATCACTAATTTCACAACATAAAAGATCCACAAACAATACATAAAATTGCTCCAAAAACACTTAGCCAACAAAAAGAATAAACAACACCAGCAACCATGTTCACCACCCGAGGACCAGCAAACAAAGAATTTTGATACTAACAAAGCAAGTAGACAAAACACCATCAGAACCGTATTAAAAGGCGGTGTAGAGACCGAAACCACCAAAGTGGTTTTGCACACCTTACTCTGATTGAACGATGACTCACTCTCGAGGCAGGGTAACAAATATAGTGGTCAAATAAGGCTTCTCATTCAAAAGCAAGCATCTAGCAAGAGTATTCTGGGTGGAAGAGTGGGAGGATAGATGAGAACAGTTGTGTGAGACACAAAGGGTGGGAGGATAGAGGGGAACAGTTGTGTGAGGGTAACATTATTTGTGACACATAACACAAACATAGTGAAATTAATTTCCGCAGCTCAGCAGGACCCGACCGTCTGGAGAAACATAAGACAGCAACTCGCTATCACATTCGAATTTGACCATGACTCTCTCCTCCAAGCTAACATATGCCTCTATTCCATCACCCTCCTTGGTGTCCATGAAAAGCACTAGGTTCTTATAGGTCAGTGCCGGTGATCCCACCCACGCAGGTTTACCCCAACCAAAGTCATTCTCATAGAGAGGAAACCTACAATAGCTACTGAAGCTAAGTACCGCAACCATGTCTCCTCTCTTGAAACTATCAGCAGCTTTCTTCATCAAACCCAAGTGCTCATCACCCTGCCCTTGTAATTGCTTCACGTACTCATTGTCAATCTTGCTTATCGCTTCTCGCACCTCCCCAATCACCACCCCATCACATTCTTCCTCCCCGCCATTACTGATTCGCAGCGGTGATGTCATGGCAACACGAAAAAGATTCCCAAAAGAATGTTGAGGCAATGGTGGACTAAACCGCGGACGTAGGTTCACTGCGTGGATCACCATGTACAACTTATTCACGGTACAATCCTTTGTAGCCGCCACATATCCACTCCATATGAAAGCGGATAAGGTCTCAACACGAGTGGGGTGTTTTAGTTGGAGGCTTTTCATATCTTTTTCATATTTTGCTTGGAGGGTCTTTATTTTAGAGGCATTGAACACGAACCTCTTTGTCACTCTATCTTTTGTGATTCCAACGCCTCCATCGAATCCAGTATTGAACTCCTTTGGTGGGAAGAGTGTGGCTGACACAAATTGTGGAGGGTCTATGTTGGCTTGTTCCCCACGGGCAATGGCTGCCCAAATTTTGCTGAACGTGAAATAGGACAACCCATCAGCAATCTTGTGAGAAACGCATTGGCCAATAGCAAACCCTCCACACTGAAATATGTTGAGCTGGACCCCAAAGGGTAATGGATTGGTAATATCATCGAGTTCAAATGGCATGAACTTGTTAAGTTCATCAGGGTTGGGGTTGCTGAGAACATCAGAGAGAGTGCAATTCAGCACTCGAGCTTCGATGTAGGGGATGCCCTCGTCATTGCAATGTATGAAGCAGTTGTCTTTTATTCGACCGGCTAGCGGGTAGAATAGCGATAGGGCCTCGGATAAGGAGTTCTTAAGGTGGTTGGATATTTCAGTGATGTTGGGATGCATCTTGGCATTGTATTCATAGAAGAGGAGCAAAGGGTTGTAGACTTGGGGAGCCATTTGATCAAGAAAGGAGAATTGGTAATGGCGAAGGTGGCCAGGAGTTGGAGAAGATGGTCTGATAATCTCCTTGGAGATAACTACAACTTGAACCTTCATGATATCTTGATAACAAAACAATAATGGTATAAGGAGCTGGAGTTGTGCTTCTATGGTGCTCTTCAACGAGACTTATATAGAGCTAAAAGCAACTGCATGCCAAAGTGGACAGGTAGAAAAGAGACTGTAGTTAAGAAAGCAAAAAAGGTAATTGGCTCATGGATCTGATTATCTCCATGACAGCATCCATTGTTTCGTTTAACTTGAAGATTAATTGAATTGCACGAATCACAACCCGAAACTCGCGGAACATGACATCGATATGTTTGTTCATTTTCTTAAGTATCGTTAAAAATACTTTAGCTATTGAAATCGATTTGTATAGATCTCAAGGATGGGTAGTCATGGGTTAAAGTGATTGTCTCACCTTACCTCTTTTATCAACCTTTCTTCCTTGCTTGTAGGAACTACTTTCCTTGTAATTAAGTTTTGGCTTGTCCACTTGTTAGGACTGTTTTGGGAGGGAGTAATAGTTGTTAGCCTACAAGTAAGGGCAAGAGATTCTGAGAGGATTCTAATGCCTCATTTTCAGTTGTTATTTTTCAACTTAAAGTATTTTCACTTCTTGTTTTGGTTTTCCAGAAGAAAGAAATTTTATTATATTCGAATAGAAATGTTCACGTTATCTATTCTAATTTCTAAAATTGAGCAAGGATGTGACTGTAGCTTATCTACAGTGAAACCTTTGCCACTCGATTTCACGCTATTTACCACAATGCCACAGCCAAATGGGGTTGGTTGGAGGGTAATTATCAAAAGGTTGGAGGGTAATTTTGTCCGTAGGATTTTGGACGAATTGGGATGGGATTAGGTTTGTTGTCATTCGGTGAGGGTTTCGGGGATGGGAGCACATGCCGCGCCTCAGAGAGACACAGAGAGAGGAGTAGGAGGTATTGAATGATCCCATTCCTCAATGGCGTCTGGGTATGAAAAATACTACTGCAAAAGCTTTCATCTGTTTTGGATTTTCCTTTCCTTTTTGAAAATTATGATCTGGGTTTTTTTTTATTTTTTAGCCGATTTGATTAGTATTTGGATTATTTGTGGTTGCCGGGCCGTTGTGCGTCTATTTAGATTTGGGATTTTTTGCGTTCCGAGGGTTTCGACATCTCTAATTGGGGTAAAGAATTCCTGATGTTTCCCTTTTTTTCCGTTTGGGATTTCTAGGTTGTGGCTGGGTTTTTGGCCAATTTACACCTCTTTTCAAGGGTGGCGTCTTTGCAGCCCGCTGTGGAACAAGTGTGATCCAACTAAGGTATATTTTATAATCATTTTCTTTTGGTTTTTCCTTTGTTTTGATGAAACCTTAATCGTTTCCTTTTATTGTCAATTGTGGTGCTCTCTTGGGTTTTCCCTGTTAAAGGAGAATTTTGCGTTTTTGTTCTTCAGTTGGCAAATCTCTGATTTGCTGGTATTTGCAACGTTGCTGTAATTTTTTGGGTATTTTTATGCCCTTCTGCTTCAGACATGGATTGGTAATTATTGGATTTAAATGGATTCGTAGTTTTTGATGAGAGGAGTTGTTGAGGTTGTGTGAAGGTTTGTTTTTCTGGGTTTTATGCTGCAGGGGGTTACAAACACGGAGAGGAAACATTAGTTTAGATTGTGATTTAATTTTTTTTATATGTTCTTGGTGATATAAACTGTGTGAATGCAGATGTTTTAAAATTATTTGCGTGTGCTTTTTATGGTATTGCTTTTTTCCAGTTTGGATTAAAATGGATTTTGAATTTTTGAGAAGAAATTAAAAGGGTTGTTGGAATTTTGGAAGCCTTTGTGTTTTTGGTGAACACTCAGACAATCTTGAAAATTTGTGTTAAAAGACTAATGTTTGTATATAAAAATTGCAGCCATGTGGTAAAGAACAATGGTTCATTAATCTAAATGTCAAATGGACTAATCCATGTGTTGACTGTGTTGAAAGGCACAAATTTTTTTGACATGTTTGGGTTTCATCTCATGTGGATTAGTGGAAAAACAAAATGGTATTGCTCTGACAGATTGTTGGTCGCTTACAGGGATATTACGAATCGTGATTCTAAATCAGCTTCTCCTTAGTTCACAAATACCAAGATCGTTATTTATCTGTGAGTACATGTGATTTATGAATTGACATTGTCCCTGGGTTTTTTGTACTAATTAAATTTCTATAATTAGTTTGGTGTTTTCATTTCGTTTGCTTATTTGATTTTCTATTAGAGCGCATGGATTAAGTTGCAGACAGATATAATAAACTCTATTTCATGCTCTTTTTGGGTTTTGGCTGCTTTAGGTTTGATTTGAAAGAAACTCAGAAGAAAAAAATATGAAGGGCGGTGATGTAGAATGGTTAAATTGCAATTTCAGTTTTACATACTTAAACTTAAGATGTGTGCGCTGCAAAGTGAGTTGGCTAAAGAAGCCCTTTGGACGCTTTTTGTTAATATCTCATGGGCTTTGCTCTTTGATTTCAGAAATTTTGTGCCCATCTTGGGTTCGCTTTGAACTTGGTTGAGACCGATCTAATCCGGCGTTTCTAGGTGAGTTCTGCATGTTTATCAGCTTATATGGTTTCGATCTTTTGTTTTTCGTTGGATCGTTATTGTGCGTGTCTGATGCATTTTGTTTTCCAGATTCAGGAAACCATCCCTTTTAGATTTTTGGATTTTCGATTATGATTCTTGGAACTCTTTGTGCTAAAGGTATATAAATGTATTATTTGTTTTTTCCTTTGTTTTCTTTGCAGCTGAATTTGATTTTTTTTTGTTTTGTTTTGGTGATTTGGGACCTTTTTTGTGCATGTTTGGGTTGTTAATTGGTAATGCATATTTTCTTGCTGATTTTTGTGCTAGCAATTTTATTTAAATCCACAGCTGCTTTTTTTCATTTGACTTCCTATGATGGTTATGCTTGATTCATAAGATTTAGGTGGTCGTGATAAAATTAGAAGAGTGATATCTATGGTATTTTGGATTTGTGAGAGTGATTTGTTAGAGCAGTGAGTAAATTTTCTTATGTAGTGTAGGGTCAAGTTTAATAATCATTAATGTGATTTGGTATATGTCTGGTACAAACGCTTTCAAATTGTAGATACACGGTTTGTTGGTGTAGCAGGGGGCTGGAAAATTTTTTCAGTATGTATTTTATGGTTTGGCTTTTTTTTGTTGGGCCTTTCCCGGCTAAAACAGTATTTTGCATTTTGGTTGCTCAGTTAATAAATTTGAGATCTGCTGGAACCTGTGACGCTCTTCTTATAATTTGGATAAGTTTTATGTCCTGCTTTTTTCCAGTTTTAAAATGCATTGATAATTGTTGGATTCAAATAGATTTATAATTTTTGCGAAGAAATGAGAGAATTCATGTTTTACGAACAGGGAGAGGAAGAAAGAAAACATTAGTTTAGATTGCAATTTTAAAACTTTTTATGTTGTTAGTGCTGGAACCAATGTGTTTTGTTGCGAAATTGATAATGTGCAAAGTTATTAGAATTTTGGAAAACTTTGTCTTTCTCACTTTTATCTGGCAGAGGGAACACAACTCTTACGTGTATGATTTCAAGTTTTTCCCTTAGAAATTCAAGCTCTATTGGATACATGAGGTATAAGAGTCTGTTTGGGATATTTTCAAGTTTTACTGATTCCTGAAAAGAAGCATGCTTAAGAGTAATCATATTTCAGTTTTTATTGAATTCAGGTAACCATCTTCAGTTTTTTGCTGTGATCTGAAGGCTTTGTTTTTATTGAGTTCAGATATCAAAGTTGGGAATTAGTTCATATGTTTTTCAATGTTTTTATTCCGATTTAATAATGTGATTTAATGGTGTGATGCTGATTTAGGCTAAATTCAGAGGCTTTTCAATAGGCAAGTTTGCAACATGGAATTCAGAGGCAGTTGTATCATTAGCTGAAATATACTAGATCTAATCCTTAGACATCATTTTTCACTTTGATTAAGATGTGTGTCTGCCTTCTCAGTACAAAACTGGCTTACATATCATTTTACACCATATTCTCATGTTTTTTTTATGCATTTTTACATCCAATAGTTTCAACACCCGCAGCAACGCGCGGGCACTATTGCTAGTATGAAACTAAAGTATTAAATAGTCATACTGGCGCTTAAGACTATCTCAATTATGAAAGCCCCCTTCTTGGGTAACAAAAAAAGCCACTAGATGTGTTGTCTTGTTGCAAACACGAGGAGTGGGGATACATTCTATTGACCTCAACTGCTATTTCAAAAACTAAACATCAAAGAGGATACCTTCAATCACAACATCAAGTTGGGTTTTCCCGTTAAACACTAGACATTTGGAGTCCGATTCTATATGAACGACCTCAAAGCCCTTTTTTCATATTCATTTAAAATTCATTTCTATGTCAAAAAATGCACTCAACAATATTAATTAATCAATTGTTATTTTTATGGAATCTCATCCCTTCCTCAATTTAAGGATTCAATTATCTAAATTATTTGTAACTTTATTTTATACAAAATGGTTTTAACTAATACATATAAAAGATGACATCCTTAGTTTTTTTTTTTTCTTCAGGAGTGTAAGTTACAAAATTATCCTTTATAGTTTTTACACTCTTTTATCTCCTTCATCCATGTTGCTCCTTTCTCTCTTTCTCCTTTCAAGAAATTTTGGTTCGATCAGCACAGACCTGCCGTTTCTAGGATTACACCAAATCGGAACCTCGCGACTCGATTCAGTATTGAAAGCGTAAAGTAATTTGAATCCATATATTGTCAAGAATGTCTCCACCTCTAATTGGTTTTGGTCCCAACCTCCCAAACCCGGCTTGAACATGTCTATTGACATTTCCCTTGTCAATACAGGCAGATTTCCACTTTTGGAACCTCCGTCCTTGAAGTTTTGGGATTCAGATTCGGGTTTGGAGAAGGCTAGTCAGATTTTGGGCCCGTTTCCTCAAATTCCCCAGTTTTGCTGTTGGCTTTCTTGTCCATTTTTTTGGGATTTTAGGTTGCAATTTTTCCCTCTCTATGTTGTTGGTGTTATTGCAGGTTGTAATTGCAAGGGGTTGATAGTTGTTGGAAATTTTTTAGTAGAAATATCATTCTACATTGTCCCACATTGGTCACCACCAAAAGGTTTAGTCACTTTATAAGGCTTTGTCCTTTTTAAAAGGTGATTTGAGTGATGGATCTTGGAGAGTAAAATTAGGCTCAACTTTGGGTTTTGGGCTTTGGGGTATGCTAATTAATTGATAATTAATATATAATTAATTATAAAAAAATGGGCATCGGCCTCTAATAATTAAGTTCCTTAATTAATTATTTTTTAATTAATTTTTATATCAACATACTCACTTTTTCAGATGAAGTTTGAAGCGATGAAAGAACGTCAAGGAGCAAAGCACCCTTCTGAGAAAATGTCTCCCAAAAGACGCATATTGTCACATCCCGACCCGGGCCCCCTTCCGTCGTAGCATGATATTGTCCATTTTAGGCCTCGATCATGCCCTCACGGTTTTGTTTCTGAAACTCACGCGAGCAGAACTTCCCAGTGGGTCACCCATCCTGTGAATGCTCTAGCCCATTCTCGCTTAACTTCGGAGTTCCTACGAAACCCGAAGCCAGTGAGCTTCCAAAAAGCCTCGTGCTAATTGGAGGTGGGTATGTACATATAAGGCATAGAGGATCCACTTCCCTGGACGATGTGGGATCTCACAATCCACCCCCCTTAGAAGAATTATGTTTTTCTATTGTATAAAATGTGAAACACCTGGAGGCCAAGAACACTCAATGATTAACCATTTTATTAGGCTCTTTGCTGGTTTATTTTAACAAATTACCTACGAGCAACCAGATATACAGATTCACATTATCAGAACATGAAAGGAACGATATATATCAAAAATGTCAACGAATCAACATTTATTGAGAAATATGCACATACAAAACCTCAGGACACTAAACAGACGTTGAGTTGTATAATAAAACACGGGTTAACTCTCTCTCGTTGTATTTTTTATTAAAAGTTTATGACTGGTTCTATTCGTACGTACTTCCGGTGTTTATTTGAGCTCGCTAGACTTGGAATCATAATACAAGTGGGAGGTGGTTCATTGGAGCTATGAAGGAGCCTAAAACATGAAGAGATAAAAGTGTTTAGGGTTTGAATTGTATGTTTATTCTTCTCTCTAGAAGGTAAATATATAGTTGTACAATATTCCACATAACAGGAAATAAGAATCCCAATTATACAAGGAATAAATTATAGGATTACATTCATAAACTAAATGGTTGACTCACGCCAACACTCCCGCTCAAGTTGGTGCATAGATATCTCCTAAGCCCAACTTGTCAAGTGAGTCTTGAAACACCCTTGTTGAAACCGCATAAGTTAACACATCTGCTAATTGTTCTTCAGACCTCACATATGGAATATCAATCAATTTGACATCTAACTTCTCTTTGATGAAGTGTCTATCTACCTCTACATGCTTTGTACGATCATGCTGAACGGGATTATTGGTTATTTCTCTCGCAGCTTGATTGTCACAGTATAATAACATAGCTCCCTAAGGCTTGAACCCAATCTCAGTTAGAAAAATCCTGAGCCATAACAAGTTACAAATTCCATGTGCCATCCCTCTATACTCTACCTCGGCCGTGGATCTAGCCACTACATTTTGCTTCTTGATTCTCCAAGTTACCAGATTTCCTGCTACGAATGTAAAGTAGCTTGATGGCGACAATCAGTAATGTTTCCCGCCCAATCAGCATCAGTATACCCATTTACCTCCATATGTCCATACTTCCTGAAAATCAATCCTCTACCCGATGCACCTTTCAGATAACTCAGTATACGCATCACTGCTGCCATGTGATCCTCATTAGAAGCATGCATGAACTGACTTACAACACTAGCTGCATACGCAATATCCGGACGTGTAAGTGATAGGTAAATCAACCGTCCTACCAATCTCTGATATCTTTCTTTATTGGTAGGAACTTGATCCTGGTATATCGCCAAGTGATGATTCTACACAATGAGAGTTTCAACTGGTTTACAAGCCAACATTCCAGTTTCAGAGAAAATATCAAGAACATACTTCTGCTAAGACAAGTAAATACCATTACGAGAACGAGCAACTTCAATGCCCAAGAAGTATTTCAAGCCTCCTAGATCCTTCATTTCAAATTCTGATGAAAGATACCCCTGCAGCCTTTTTATCTCTTCTATGTCATCACCAGTAACTACCATATCATCCATATAGATAATCAACAAAGTAACTTTACCTCTCATGCGTTTGATGAACAGGGTGTGGTCCGTATTTCCCTGTCTATAGCCGTACTTTTTCATTGCTTCGGTGAACCTTCCAAACCATGCTCTGGTGATTGTTTGAGTTCATAAAGAGCCTTTCGGAGTCTACATACTTTCCCTGCTTCATTCGGTGTTTCATATCTTGGTGGAAGATCCATATATACTTCTTCTTCCAGATCTCCATGTAAGAAAACATTCTTCACATCGAACTGTTTCAAGGGCCAGTCCAGGTTAGCTACTGTTGATGCACAAAACCGGAGGTCTTGGAACAACGTAAATCCGACCGTGAATCTGCAAGAAATGTAAATAACACAAGATGTATCGTGGTTCACCCCAATGTTTGGGCTACGTCCACACTGATTGTATTTCTCTGACTGTATATATGGATTACAAGGGTGAGGGGAAGTCCCCAAGAGAAAGAGAGTTGTTGTGTTTGTGAGGCTATTGCCCTCTGTTGGGTTCACAGAGTCCGATTTGTGAGGGGGGAAGAGTCATCTTTTATAGAATAAGGGTCTCCTCCTTTTATATAATTATGGACTGGGTAATGAGGCCCAATATGTGTGGTACCAATAGTAGTCCCTCAAGTCTTCAGTCAAGAAAGTCTTTTGGCTGGAGACTTCAAATCCAATCCATGTACGGGCCGAAGTGGCTAGATGTCTTGAACCAGTACTCAACCTAAGGCAATGCTCAACATAAAGCAATACTCAGCTAGAGGTATCACACGATACGAGACTGCTCGGCTGGAGGCTATGCTCGTTGCGAGGCTGCTCGGCTAGAGGCTATGCTCGCTGCGAGGCGTTTGCTCGGCTGAAGGCGATGCTCGTTGCGAGGCAGCTCGGCTAAAGGCTATGCTCGCTGCGAGGCAACTTAGCTCGTGGTATTCCTCATTGCAAGTATCTATTTTATGTCGACATGCACTCAATATGAGTTGATTCTCGACATGACTCAGGTCCGTTTGTCGGGTTCGCATATTGGGTCTATGTGTCGGATCAGCGGATCGGGTCCACAAGTCGGGTCTTTGAGTCGAGGCCATACGTAGGGTCATCGAGTTGGGGCTATCTGTAGGATCATCGAGTTGGGTCCAGGCACATAGGTGTCCCAATAAGCAAATGTCCGAGCAAGTGGGTGTCCGGTCAGACAAAAGATCACCATGAGTACGTGGCTCATCAATCTATAAGTTGGTAGACTTTTTTAATTAGCAACAATGTTGATCAGTGGATCTAGTTGCTCAATAATTCCTGACAATAAATGACAGTATAAGTACGACTGTATAATGAATAAATCAAATTGACAAAGTTTGTCAAGGCAAAATATTGTACTATGTGCCTTCTATAAATAAATAATTTATTCTGTTGTGTGATAAATGACATGTTGTATAAGTGACATAGTTTAAAGGCAGTCACAATATTTTAGACCATAAATAAATATTGTGCATGTACTTGGGTTAAATATGTGTCACTAGGTGATAAATAATATACATATATATATATATATATATATATATATTATTTTTATTCAAGTTGTTGATATCCAATTTGGTCAGACTTGTCACATGTTATGGGAAATAGTCATGTGATAAACCATTAATAAGATACAAAGACTAATGATATTATAACATAATTAAGCAGTGCGTGAACAGCTAGTATGTAGCCTGTAATGTTGTTCCTAATGTGTGTGATATAAAGACATCGTGCGGACTAGCCCGTATATTTTCGACTGCCGACTCACTTCCATTTTCAGAAAATAAAATACAAAAGAAAAAGTAAAGATATCATGTTGTTTGTGGGGAAGGTTTAAAGCAAAAGTTGGGAGGTATTCATTTTAAGTAAAGATACCCAATCCGTGGAGGTAAGTTCCACTTTCAACTTTATTACTCCATTAGCAATAGTGAAAGCTCTCGTGGAGTGTCAGCAATCATGTAATAAATAATATAAAATAATAATAAGATATTTAACTAAATAGAAATAATTTGTACGTGAAGTTTTAGCAATCATGTAGGAGATGGAGTGCTTATCCAACAAAAATAATATAAAATATGTAATAGGCATCTTCACTGGGCAAATATGTAATAAATAATATAAAATAATAATAAGATATTTAAATAAACAGAAATAATTTGTAGAAGATGAAGTGCTTATCTTCTCCGATGGATGGTTGTCAGAGACGACACTTTTCCTGTTAAGAAATTGAAGCTCCAACATAAGCAACAACAATCTCCACCCGCTAGTTCGGCCTCTCGACGTCACGAGCTTCAACCCGATTATCCAGTTCGTAGTGAAATGTGCACAGAGGCCCCAAATCACAGCATCCCCAACAAGTGCTCAAACAACACGACCTTGCATGCGACGTTGATCGTGTCGTCGTCTGACCTGTCGGCCAGTTCCTTGAAAAGCGAGTGGTCTATAATGTTGGAGGCCACAAGGTAACGTCTTTAGGACTTACCCACGTAGACAAGGCGTAGGTCTCCTAAGATTACGTCCATGGAGTAGTCGTCATTGGAGGCGGGCTGGGGAAGCTGCGGAGCTAGAGGCGCCACATGCGACTGCTGGGCCCACATGCAAGTGCCTGGGCATTCGGCGTTGGCATCATCATGTAGGGTTGTGCGGGTTGCCGACCATACCGCTGGCGGAGCCACACCGTCTTCTCGTTGAGGGAGCATCGTGACTGGACTAGCTCTGGGAATCGAACTTGTCAGACTTGCACCTCTGAGATTCTTTCACTGACGTGTTTGACGATCTCCTTTCCGGGAAGCTGGTGTTGGTGCAATGGCCTGGTGTTTGTGTCAAGGTAATGGAATACTCCCCTTATGACTGTCATTTCATTGTGAGGATTGATGGGTTGGTGCTTCCATAAATTAATTTACTTTGGAAGACTGTCTGATTCGAATTACTTCCGATCCAAGCTCTGATGAGGGAGCTGAGAGTTAAGGAGATGGAACACAGAAAGTTGCTGCTGATTTATTGGATGAAATCACACTTAAGGTTGTGCCTACATCACTTCTTACATATCTTTTATCAGCCTGCATAATTCTTTCAACCCAAGCTCTTTTGTCATTGTTTTCAAAGCCAACCACTGTGGTATGAGGGAGATGGATATATCTATAGAGAAGGATGATGTGATAGACAAACATGATGAGCAATCCACTTGAGACCAACATCAGATCAAGGTCCTCATTTTCAAAACTCATAATTTTGCTTTGCTGGTTTTGCTAACCTCTGATCCAAGAAATAGGGAATTCAGTGGATTGAAACGTGATATGGCTTGGCTGATTTGCTAGGTGGAAGAAAATGGAGACAAAGACTGAGGTAGATGAGAAGAAAGATCTACGGGGGTGAGGGAGAGAGATAGAGAGAGTGTGTCTCTTGGTTTTGCAGATCCACGGTGGACGATGGTGAGGTTGTCACAGTGGTGAGATGAAAATTTGAGAGAGAACCGACATAGCTTTTCGTGTCGATTCCCACAGACAGCGCCAAATGTTGATGCACAAAACCGGAGGTCTTGGAACAACGTAAATCTGACCGTGTATCTGTAAGAAATGTAAATAACACAAGATGTATCGTGGTTCACCCCAATGTTTGGGCTACGTCCACACTGATTGTATTTCTTTGACTGTATGTATAGATTACAAGGGTGAGGGGAAGTCCCATAGAGAAAGAAAGTGTTGCTGTGTTTGTGAAGGTATTGCCCTCTGTTGGGTTCACAAAGTCTGATTTGTGAAGGGGGAAGAGTCCCCTTTTATAGAATAAAGGGCTCCTCCTTTTATATAATTATGGGCTGGGTAATGAGGCCCAAATGTTAAGGCCCAATGTGTCAAGGTCTGAGGCCCAATATGTTTGGTACCAACAGCTACTAAAGATAAAAGGACTCGAATAGTATTCATTTTGGCGACCGAAGTGTCAATGAATCCATTCGCCTTGTGCTTTATGGTGAACACCTATTTACATCCTACTGGTCTCTTCCTTTGTGGTAGTGACACTACATTCCACGTTTCTTTTCTTTGTAAGGCTTCCATTTCTACTCACATGGCTTCTACCCAACAGGGATCTTGCAAAGCCTCTTCCACTTTTGTTGGAATTTTAATCCCCAACCATTTGATTCACCATGGCTTGGTACTTTGGTGATAGTTGATGAGTGAACACATACTGTGCAATTGCATATCTCACTTTTCCTTCCGGAGAAAACCTATCAGGTGGTTTCCCACGGTTTTGCCTAGCATGTAAAATATAGGAATTTTCAACAATATCTGGAGTATGAGAACATACCTCTTGGATATCCATGGGAACATGAGTGTGTACTAGTGGAGGAGAATGAGTGGTATTTTCTGTTTGCATAGTCTTAGTATCACTCGCGGACCTATTACCTTCTATTGAATCCATAAATAGTGTAGGCCTACTATTCGATGTTGCATGAGCTATCTCTCGGTCAGGGGTTTCATTTGCGGACCCATTACCCTTTGGTAAGGTGTGGTCAAGTGGGTTGCTTATAACCCCTAAGTCTTCAGTCTCGGTCTCGCATGTACTATTAGGACCATGCCAATTGTCTCGTTCATGCAGAACATCAAACCAACTGTAGTCTTCGTCTTTACTATTCAACTCCCCCTGAAGAGTATAGTGGGTTTGATCAGGGATGAAAAACCATCTTGGTTTCAGAAAATGTGACATCCATAGTGACATAGAAATGCTTAGTAGGTGGATGGTAACATCAATATCCCTTTTGTTGGCTATTAAATTCGAGAAATACACAATGAACAACACACAGATCGAATTTACTCCGTTGATTCTTGTGAAGATGCACATAAGCCACACATCCAAATATGCGAGGTGATAATTGAAGAGAAGATGGTAGAGTGACATAATCCGTCAGGACTTCCATGAGAGTTCAGAAGTTGTGAACTCGATAGGGCATTTGATTAAGAAGATAAACGGAATACGTAACTGAATCCGCCTAATAGGCATGAGGAGCATGAGCCTTAATTAGAAGAGCCTATGTAGTTTCCAAGATATGTCTGTTCTTACGTTTTGCCACACCATTTTGTTGAGGAGTTTGAAGACAAGTAGTCTCATGAAGTGTGCCGTGCTCTGCCAAAATTGTGATAGTTCAAAATTAAGATATTCTCCACCATTATCGGATCACAGGACTTTGATAGGAAGAGAAAATTGATTTCCAATCATTTGATAAAACTATTGGAAAATTTGCCTAACGTCACTCTTCTGTTTCATGGTATAGAGCCAAGTCATTTTGGTGCAATCATCTACAAAGGTAGCAAACCACCAAATACCGTGGCGCGTTGCTATTGGTGAGGGACCTCATACATCAGAGTGAATTAACTCAAAGGGCACTAATCTTTTATTAAGACTCAAGTGGTAAGAAGTACGATGACATTTTGCAAGAATGCAATCTTGACACTGAAAATCAGAGTCAGAAACACCATTAAATAAAGACGGAAGTAATTTTCTTAAATAACCAAAAGATGCATGTCCTAGTCGACGATGCCATAACCAGATTCTCTTAACCTTGTTGTTGTGACCACTGCTCACTTGGTTGACTTGGCTCGGTACCACATCATCCACATAATATAACCCTATCATCTTAGTACCAAGCCAATGATCGCCCGTGTTTGGATATCTTGTAGTAGACAAAAAGTGGGAAACATGAGTACAACACAATCTAATTGTTTCGTAACTTGACCAACAGAAAGTAAATGATTCGATAGTGAAGGAACAAGAAGAGTGTTATGCAGAGATAGAGAGAGGGAGTAAGGGTGACGGAACCCGTTCTTGTAACTGGAGCAATTTCACTGGTTGCTGTGATAACATTCTCCTTGGGTGGCACGGTTGAGTAGTGAAACAAGGATTCATCATATGTCTTATGGTCTGTAGCCCTAGAGTCAATTATCTAGCCGGATCTCGTTTAGTGGATGTTGTGAATGCAGTACCAATTTTACTTGGATCGTCAAATTGATCTTGAGAATTAATTAAATTTAAAAGGGAAAACTCTGGGCGCAAATTTTCTGAGTCTGAATAAACTGGGCTGCTGTCTGTGGATGGCCCAAATGGGCCTGCACCCTTCTGTTTGTTCCTGTCCGTACAAGATTGCTGGATATTGGGCTCCAGGCTCTGCCCCAACCTGCTGGAGATCACTACCGCATGGCCTGCTGCAGAATTCATTCAAGGCAGGCGCGGAATCCGAAGAGGGAATCATGACTTGGTTGTCTACCACGGAAGGAGACTTGTTGGTACTTGTACACATCTAGGATGCCAGCTCTCTTGTTTCAAGATGTTTGGCTTTGGGTTTTCTAGGTTTGATGGTTGGTGAACCTGCCTTCGGTCAATGGGATAAAGCTAAGAAAATTGTTCCTGTCAGCGATGTCTCTTGCTTCGAGACACTGCTGGAAAAACAAAAAAATTTATTTTGGTGTTTCAGAGTTTTGCAGAGAAAGAGTCAGAATTGAAGCCAAGATAAAAGTGTTTACGATTTGAATTGTATATTTATTCTTCTTTTTAAGAGGTAAATATATAGTTGTACAATATCTCACATAACAGGAAATAAGAATCCCAATTATACAAAGAATAAATTATAAGATTACATTCCTAAACTAAATGATCGACTCACGCCCAACATGAAGTAGTTCCGAGATAGTGGAACTGTGGTGGCTGGACTGCAGGTAAGAACCACGCCGTCTGCTGTTACCTTGTATGTTTCCGGATCAACCTCTATATTTGGTAGGGCGTCATTGAGCTTCATGTCGAGTTTGCTGAGTTTCCTAACTTTGCGCACGGCTTCCACTCTCTTGTCAAGGCGATACGAGTCTTTAACGCAGTTATCTACAGCTGCCTGTTTGCACAGTGAAATAAAGAGAAAATCAGTCTTGCTAATGAATCTCGCGTGAGAGAGAGAGAGATCCATGCCTGGCTGACAAAAGCAATGGAATGAGCACTACCAGCCTTGCCAAATGCACCAAACATAGGCCTTGAAATAACCTGGGAAGACATAAGGTTTTCTAGAGTAATCAGAACAAAAATCGCTAAAATTATTACACCCTAGAAAGAATATCTACTACCAACTCCAAATTCTTTTGGACCCTCCTCAACGTAATTCATCAATCACGTAAAAGAATTGTCATGACTAGAAAATGCATCCATGCATAAGAACTGTTTGTAAACTATAAACTTTACCGTTTCAGGGGCGGGGATGCTTGCATTTGGATCACCCATATTAGCCCTTGCAATTGCACCACCTTTGATCACCATTTCTGGTTTTGCGCCAAAGAACGATGGCTTCCATAGAACAAGATCAGCCAGCTTCCCCACCTGCATAACATGCAAAGCCCATGAGAAGAATGAGAATTCCGCTATTTTAATGGCAATAACAGTGTTTATGGAACTCACGAAATCAGAGCCGGCCCTGAGGGTGTGCAAAAGGTGCCACAGGCCTCCAAAGTTTTTTTACATGTAAACAGATACCTATTATATACTCAAATGTGCAAGATAATAATAATCACCACGCCAGCGCTAGTGGTGTAGGCCTTCAATCTTCTTGTACATGGCTCTGGTTCGAGTCCTTGTAGAACTATTTTGCTATTTTTAAGTTTTGCAAATTTATTAACTTAAAAAGTTGATAAGTTTTACACAAAAAACCATGTAACATATTTCGAACCGAAAACCTTTCAAGACAGGAAACACTCTTGTCCACTCAAAGTGGTGCTCCAATTTGTAGTATTTAAATTTTATAGATACAAATTGAAAAAAAAAATAACAAAGAAAATACAGTATTAAAAAATGAAGGGCCTCCATCTAAATCTTGAACAGGACTCCTAAATTCTCAGGACCGGCCATGCATGAAATACAAGTAATTCCATAGAGGTAAGTTTCATCCAGGAGAGTTACGCATTCAAAAAGGTTGAAGCTCAAAGCATCAAGCTTAACTTCTATTCATTTGTTTCTCAAATGCTCTGCTCCAAATGAGAGGTTAAAATAAGCTTGAAAGAATTATTTTGGTTGTCTATGAGTGGCATACCTCAATAGAACCAACATACTGAGAAAATCCATTAACTATTGCTGGATTTATAGTTACTTTGCGATGTATCGTTTGATCCGGAAGTTGTCATTGTTGGATCCACTAGGTTCTATCGACCCTCTTTGTGACTTCATCTTGTCAGCTGTTTGCCAAGTTCTGATTATCACCTGATACGAAAAGTTTTTAGACAATAAGGAGTCTTGTACATGCCTGTGTGTGAAATAAATAGACAAAGACTACTACTAACGCCAGAAACAGAGATTTTCAAGTGAAGGCATAAAAAACCATGGTTTGGTAAAAGGCGACAATGATAATGTTCTATAATTCAACTTGAATAAGGACTTTTTGTTTTCTTTTTTTGTTACTGTTTTGCTACAGTTTCAATGAAATCGATACAAACAGACATATGCGGGCATGTATCTCAATTTATAAAAGTTTTCTATGATCAGGAAGAACCAGAATGCATAAGGTGAAGGTAGTAAGAACCTCTCCGATGCGACCCATAGCCTGTGAATCAGAAGATACAATGCTAATTGCCCCCATATCGTGCAAAATATCTTCTGCAGCAATTGTTTCAGCCCTTATTCTTGATTCAGCAAAAGCTACATCTTCTGGAATGTCCTTGTCAAGGTGATGGCAAACCATCTGTACGCATTTGAAGTTTCAAAACAACATTCAGTCGAAAAACTCTAAACAACCTTAGTGCATGTTGTATCACTATTTCTGTTATCTTCTCATACCAGCATATCAAGATGCTCATCTATAGTATTTGAGGTGAGAGGCTGCGTGGGATTCGTTGATGACGGTAATACATTTTTCACGCCACGGTGACTTGGATTTTCCAAGTCTCCAACCGAGAAGTTTTCCTCACTCGGGAAATTAAGGGAACACTACCCCAACCTACATGCTCCACTCAGAAAGCTTCAACATACAAGCTTTAACAAAAGAAAATTCAAAGAACTTAGCGAAGAAGGCTTTGGTGTATTTAACACAATACGTTGAAATGAAGGAAAGCTTATTTATTGATATCCCCGATAAGCTACAAATATGTACATATACATGAGTCAAATAAGCACACAAGAGGGAGCCTTCACAAAGGTTGCTTAGGAGAAGTCTCAGCAGTCGGTAGAGCCCCAGAAAGAGAAGGCACCGGAGGGGGATCATTTGGAGCCTCAGTACTGGACAGAACCCTAGAAGGAGGAGGCATCAGAGGTTGATCATTTGGAGCTTCATTACGCGGTACAGCCCCAGAAGACGAAGGCAATAAATGCCTTTGGAACAAACCCACAAATCTCTGATGATCAAGTAAAACCTGACCATCAGTTTCCTTCATCTGGTCAAGCTTCCTCTTCATGTTTGTAGCATAGTCATGTGCGAGCCGGTGCAACTGTTTATTCTCATGCTTGAGCCCTCTAATCTCCTGTTTGAGACTCATCACTTCAGCCGCCAATGATTCAACTTGGCGGGTTCGAGCAAATAGGCGTTGGGCCATATTAGACACAGAACCTGCACACTGAACACTGAGAGCCAGCGAATCCTTAACAGCTAACTCATCAGACCGTTTGGAAAGTAGTCTGTTATCTTTGGGAGTGAGAAGGTTCCTGGCCACCACCGCAGCGGTCATATCATTCTTCATCACGGAATCCCCAACGGTAAGAGGACCAGTAGGGGAGACGAAGGATGGGCGCCATATGTTGTCTAGAGAAGGCGGGGCTGCCTCTTCAACAAGGTTCAAGTCAAAACGACGGTCGGAGGGGCCAGACATTTTCAAAGGTGTTGAAGAGAGAAGAGGTCGGACAAATCAAGATCTTAGAAGTGCAAGAATGAAGCTTCTACTGGTGGAGATTCAAGTGTGCTTTGGAACTTAATGCCAGCCCCTATAAAAATCTGCACTCGACGAAGCTTCAAAAATCGAAGAGGCGCCTGCTCAGAAATCGAAGAGGCGTTTGCTTTCTCAAAAGCTGGGCTGCTTAGAGATCACGAGGGTTGATCTCAGAAATCGAAGAGGCGTTTGCTTTCTCAAAAGTTGGGCTGCTCAAAGACCACGAAGGCCGATCTCAAAAATCGAAGAGGCGCTCGCTTTCTCAAAAGCTGGGCTCCTCAGAGACCACGAGGGCCGATCTCAGAAATCAAAGAGGCACCTACTTTTCTAGCCTTGTCAGCACCTGTCACGCACACTCAAGTTTAAAGAAATTATGGGCATTCTGTCGAAGACTTCTGGTGAAGTAGAAAGCACATGAATCTTACTGTTCAATCACCCACTTCCCACACGCAACAATAGCTCATGGGTACCACAAATAACTTTGCCAAAGTTCTCTGCCAAAGTTGAGCACGTGAAGCTTGCAGCTCCCACTACATCGCTCTGACCAAGAAAGGTAAAAGAATAGCAAAGAAACAGCACTAACAAAAGTTTAGACACATAAATTTTGAAGGTCTAGCTACCATATTATTACCCACAACTGTAAAGGAACAGTACCACTGCTGGATAATTGGAAAGTCCCTGTGTGTCAACCTCTGTGCTTCGTGGCAAGGTAGACTAGCAAACATGCCCAACCTTTACTCACATTCGAGAAAACACTCCCAATAAGATTGCTTGCTCCAAAATCGAAGAGGCACCGTCCTCCGAATCTCGAGAGCCAGACCCCCAACATGACTACTTTCTTAAAAATCGAAGAGAGGGTAAAGGAACAGTACCATTGCTGGATAATTGGAAAGTCCCTGTGTGTCAACCTCTGTGCTTCGTGGCAAGGTAGACTAGCAAACATGCCCAACCTTTACTCACATTCGAGAAAACACTCCCAACAAGATTGCTTGCTCCAAAATCGAAGAGGCACCGCCCTCCGAATCTCGAGAGCCAGACTCCCAACATGATTACTTTCTCAAAAATCGAAGAGACACTGCTCCCCGAATCTCGAGAGCCAGACCCCCAGCATGATTGCTTTCTCAAAAATCGATGAGGCATCGTTCTCCGAATCAATCGAAGAGGCGCTCGCTTTCTCAAAAACTGGGCTGCTCAGAGACCACGAGGGCCGATCTCAGAAATCGAAGAGGCACCTACTTTTCTAGCCTTGTCAGCACCTGTCACACGCACACTCAGCTTTGCAGAAATTATGGGCATTCTGTCGAAGACTTCTGGTGAAGTAGAAAGCACATGAATCTTACTGTTCAATCACCCACTTCCCATACGCAACAATAGCTCATGGGTACCACAAATAACTTTGCCAAAGTTCTCTGCCAAAGTTGAGCACGTGAAGCTTGCAGCTCCCACTACATCGCTCTGACCAAGAAAGGTAAAAGAATAGCAAAGAAACAGCACTAACAAAAGTTTAGACACATAAATTTTGAAGGTCTAGCTACCATATTATTACCCACAACTGTAAAGGAACAGTACCACTGCTGGATAATTGGAAAGTCCTTGTGTGTCAACCTCTGTGCTTCGTGGCAAGGTAGACTAGCAAACATGCCCAACCTTTACTCACATTCGAGAAAACACTCCCAATAAGATTGCTTGCTCCAAAATCGAAGAGGCACCGTCCTCCGAATCTCGAGAGCCAGACTCCCAACATGACTACTTTCTCAAAATCGAAGAGAGGGTAAAGGAACAGTACCATTGCTGGATAATTGGAAAGTCCCTGTGTGTCAACCTTTGTGCTTCGTGGCAAGGTAGACTAGCAAACATGCCCAACCTTTACTCACATTCGAGACAACACTCCCAACAAGATTGCTTGCTCCAAAATCGAAGAGGCACCGCCCTCCGAATCTCGAGAGCCAGACTCCCAACATGATTACTTCCTCAAAAATCGAAGAGACACTGATCTCCGAATCTCGAGAGTCATACCCCCAGCATGATTGCTTTCTCAAAAATCGAAGAGGCATCGTTCTCCGAATCTCGAGAGCCAGATACCACAGACCACTTTTTCAAAGTGCTCTGACAGAGTTAAAACATGTGAAACTGGCAGCTCCCACTACCGTGCTATGACCAAGCAGGGTAAAGGAATAGCATTACTACTTGTTGTTAGGGAGACTCCTATATATGTCGACCTCCATCCCCAACGGACATGCAGACCTGCAAAAATGCTCAACCCTTCATCATATCTGAGAGGGCACTCCCAACGAAGCCTTTCGAAATATTCAGCTTTCTTTCCCCCCGATAATACCTCTGCAAACAAGCTATACTAGAGCAAGAATATCTCATATCATCAGGGTTAAAAGCAAGAGTATCCCATATCATGCTTTTTCCCTGTCTTTTCTTTTGGCCTTGTTTTTACTTGCAAGACAAGGAGAAAGAGAGCAATCAGTCAGCACTTGGAATCAAGCTTCCAGCCAGGAACTGCACACGTGCCGATACATTCATTACTCTGTCAAAAGCAAAAGTATCCCATATCAGCAGGGTGGAACGTACTCTAGATTTGATGGACTTGTTTTGACCCTCAAATTCTTCAGTCGGCCTTATACTCTGGAGGAAACCAGAAAACCCTCCAGCTCAGTTCAAGAATAAGCCTGTGGAAAGTTACTTCTTCAAAAGCAAAAGTATCTCATATCATCTCTTCTCATTTTTCTTCTCTTTATCCTTCATGCTGCTGCAAGATGGGGAGAAGGTGAACAATCAGTCGGAGCTCTGATTGCTTACCTTGTCTGTCACCTCTTTCAGCAAACCCCCTAGCTCGGCGACTTGGGGGACTCCTACTACATGGTTTGTATCGCGCTTGACCAAGCCTGAAACTACAAGTAAGCTTCAAGTGAAATTGATACATTACCTTGTGCATCTCCACCAGTTAAAGATACCACCCCTGGATGGTGGAAGAGTACTTCCAGAGAAGATGCCACATCTACCTATGAGACAGATAAGGCAAGTCAAGACGACACCACACTCCGATACTTAGAAGTTTCGTGATTACGAGATCATTCTCCCACAATATTTCCTAATGTCATTTGTACTAAATCATTCACTTGTACTCACTAAATGAGAGCTTGAACCTATGTACTTGTGTAAACCCTTCACAATTAATGAGAACTCTTCTATTCCGTGGACGTAGCCAATCTGGGTGAACCACGTACATCTTGTGTTTGCTTTCCTATCTCTATCCATTTATATACTTATTCACACTAATGACCGGAGCAATCTAGCGAAGATCACAAAAAGCGATCGTTTTCGCTACCTAGGATCTATCTTGCAAGAGAACGGAGAATTAGATGGAGATCTCAACCATAGAATACGAGCTGGATGGAAAGAGTGCATCCGGCGTGTTGTGTGACCGTCGTAGGCCACTGAAGCTCAAGGGAAAATTTTATAGGACGGCAATAAGGCTAGCGATGTTGTATGGCACAGAATGTTGGGTGGTGAAGCATCAACACGTACACAAAATGGGTGTAGCGGAGATGAGGATGCTTCGTGGGATGTGTGGGCACACGAGAAAGGATAAGATTGGGAATGAGGATATCCGAGGTAAAGTAGGAGTAGCCGAAATTGTAGGAAATATGAGAGAAAATCGGCTCCGGTGATTTTGAACATGTGCAAAGAAGGCCGACTGACGCTCCGGTTCGAAGATGTGACTACGGGACAGAGGTTCAGGGCCGAAGGGGTAGAGGAAGACCTAGGACAACTTTGGAAGAGACTCTAAGAAAAGACTTAGAGTACTTGGATCTAACGGAGGACATGACACAAAACCGAGCGCAATGACGTTCTAGGATTCATATAGCCGACCCCACTTAGTGGGAAAAGGCTTTGTTGTTGTTGTTGTTGTTGGACTTTGATTATATCTGGAGCATGGCCCCCACCTGCACCTTCACTGCCAGGAGATAACAAGGACAAACTATGAGAACAAAAAAAGAAAAACACAAATAAGAAGAAAAGAAGAAACGAAATGTAACGTGTAGGAAGTTATGCCAAGGATACTCATAAATTAATAATCATTGAATATATGTATACTTAGTGATAGGGAATTTACCACACACGCAAATGGGTTAAAAAGCTTCTATAATACTTGCAAGAATAACAAGGATATTGTATTATAAATGGTTCTCGCAAGGTCGTTCTCTGCAGTGATTATTAAACAATTCAAAGCAAACCAAATTCTAATTAATTATTGTAAAACAGAAATTTGAGATGATTGGTTTTTATGATCTAATTTAATAAAACGAATTTAATTAATAAAAATAAAACAATCTGCAATATTAAAGCTGAAAGAAAAAGAAACAGTTTTAAAAATCCCAATTTATAAAAGCACTAGGGTTCCATCATTACCTAGCAATCCTATGCATTTTTACCAATTACTTATGATCTATGCATGCCACTTTGAAGGTTAGGTTTTCCTAATATATATCCTACTTGGAACCCCCAACATAGAACGTATATCTAACATGTAATCCGTCCAGATGTTCGGATCAAATATGAACATAAGAGACTCATTAAGTTTTATGAAAATCGTTTGAAAAACCATGCAACCCTTAAGACGTGGTGTTCATCTTAAGTAAAATTACAATTATTAATGCAAGAAGCCAGCGTCAATTTCAGGGAACCTTCCGACCAAAATTACATCAAATAACTTTTCTAAAGATCCTGATGGTGATTAGGTATTAAGACAATTAGATAGTTTTAATCATGGTGATTAATAATTCAAAGTGTGCATGCAATCAATCATAAGCAATTAAATAAGAATCATATATTCATGCTAAAGCTCAAGACTTCGCCCTAGCAATAGGAATTAGTTAGGCATATTCATAATTAAAATCATAGAAAACATTAATAAGAATAAAAGGAATGAAAACACCTTAAAGTAGAAAATCTCCAAGAACCCTAGTAATTACTCTCTGTCTCCAAAGTTGCATAAAAGAAAGCGTAGAGAAAAACTGTGGACGGCAAAGCAATATATGTTGCATCCATTGCACAAACCCTAAAAAACCAGGTCCTTTATTCCAACTAGGAAACTAAGAATAATAATAAAATATCTTAGAAAATAAAATCCTAATTAAGCTAGGAGAAACTGCCAGGTACTTGTCCAGCCACGTTTTAGTCTCAGATATCCTCCAAATCTGGCCCATGATAGCTTGTTTTGAAGATCGGAACGTTATAAACACATCTCCAGAAGGCCACAAACTCATCCGAGGTCATCTTAGATTCCAAAAACGCAAGTCAAGCCCTAAACGTCATTATTCCAGCACCGCGCATTGCTCCTCTATTTTATTGCCGGAAAATCATCGCTTGGTAGAAAATTATGAAACTTTGGTATGATCAAGTCAACAGACTCACGAACATCCTTCAATTGGAATCACTCCAAAATTCATCCGTTTGACTATTTTTTGCTTCAGAAGAAGTCGAATGTCCTACATTGAAAATACATAACAAAGTATCAAAGTTCACACAAAATAACCAATAAATTAATACTAAGAATAGGGTAAAATATATAGTATAAAATCGACTCATCACTTAACAATATAATCATATTGACAAGTCATCAAGATTCAAGACTCACAGCAAAAAACATAGGTACAAAAATTCAAAATATTCAAGTATGCAGGAATGGTTAGATAAATGTCAAGATGTGACCAAACGGCCACGATCTCAAACTGTAGTCAGTGTGATCCCTTAACTACCGAAAAAAGTTTTGCCTCCTCTGTGTACACAGTACAGTGGTCATGAACTTGTAGAAGACTGAAGAAAAATTGCCGATTTATCAAATAGACCGAGAATGTGATTTATACCTGTGGTAAGTATGGATAGTTCTTCCTTTAAATGCAGCAATTGTATGCTCTACAAATCCAGACTCATTCAAGGTGTCTGTATGGATGTTAACCTGTCAAGATCAGAATTGGTATTTGAAGATGTTAAACTCGTAAGATCCTACCACTGGAAACAGCCTATGAGACCTAACATGAAATAAAGATCATAATATAGCACCTGGAATCACCGTATACATATCTCCCTCTGAGATTGAAGTTTAATGCTTTATAGTAACAAGAAAAGTGAGACGCTGATGAGTGACGAACTGATGATATATACAAGGAAACAGAGTGTCGGTGAAACGACGGCGTACTTGTGTATTTTGTGGGATTAAAGAGGCGGGTCAACGGCGGCGGTTGACTTGAGAGTAGCAGTGGTGGACTGTTTCACCGTATACATATCTCCCTCTGAGATTGAAGTTTAATGCTTTATAGTAACAAGAAAAGTGAGATGCTGATGAGTGACGAACTGATGATATATATAAGGAAACATAATGTCGGTGAAACGACGGCGTACTTGTGTATTTTGGGGGGATTAAAGAAGACAATGGCTGTCGGAGAGAGTGAGATTGACTGATCACTAAACTAAAGCTAGTAAGTTTCCAAAAAAAAAGAAAAGTAAGGCTAGTAGGGGTGGGGACTTCTGGATTCGCTTTACTTAATACTTTTTAAATGTTAGGAGGAACAACAACAAAGACTCGCAAGTGAGAGAGTGAGGGAAGAATTAGTGGAAATCAAATTCGTATCAGAGTGCATAAGGGAAGTGTTATTGGCATTCTAAAAATCTTATTTTACACTTGTATTTTTCTTTCCAAATATATAAAGTTTGGAGTGTAGAATGAGATTTTTGGAATGCCAATAACAATTTCCAATGCATAATTATTATTATTTTCAGCTATTACACAGCATTAATAATAACGTTAACTTAATCACAAAGGGCAAAAATTACGTAAGACGTGTGAACACAACACACATGCAAAACTATGTTTCAAATTTTGAGTTGGTAGTTGCAAGGAAAAAGTAGATTTTTTTTGCTAAAATGATTGTCATAATTCATCACTTTAATTTTTAAGATTTAAAATTGATAGAAATGGTTCTTGAGTTTTTTCCACCGTCAATCATTTTGGTCATTTTGTAAAAAAAAAAATTTGTTAAATAAAAATCAAAATGACACAAATAATCTCAATTTAATAAACAATGAATCAAAATAATTTAAAATAATTAAGAATCTTTTTGTCAAAATGATTTGAAAGAAATCTCTCCTAGATAGGAATCCATTCCATACCACTCTTCAGCCTTCGCACTAAAATTTGTAAAGTTTGCCGAACTTTTTTAAAATAGTAAATGCCTAATTTTCCAACGTCATGAAACTTGAAAACAATTGTATTATTGGGGTGATACGGAATTTTAAAAATTTATTAGCTTCTCCTTCAGATATATAATGTTGGATACATATGTATATTAGGCGAGACTCGGTACATATTGATCAATATGGACTTGTCATGACATGAGTGCAGATACAATAAAAGTGTAAAGCATTTCAGGAAAAAACTAGAAGAGATTAATTTTTTATTCTGTCGAACATAAACTTTATTGACAGAAGAAGACAATACAAGAGATAAACATAAAAACAAGCTGAAAGCAGGCTAAGAGGACATAGAAGTCCAAGCAAAGCACATGATGACTGAATTAGACTCATTTTGTTGGCGGAAGTCATCACTGCCACAACTACCAAACACCTCACCATTCCATTGGTCAGGCCGGCTGATTCGTCATCGGTGCCAACAAGAAACAAATGCCCCAAAAACAAAGATACAAAGTAGCCCCAGATGAAAAACAAACCAAATCACTAACTTCACAACATCAAAATCCACAAACAATACATAAAATTGCTTCAAAAACACTCAGCCAACAAAACGAACAAACAACACCAGCAACCATGTCAACCACCCGAGGACCAACAAACGAAGAATTTTGATACTAACAAAACAAGTAGACAAAACACCATCAGAACCGTAGAAAGAAGCGGTATAGACCCAAACAACCAAAGTGATTTTGCATACCTTCCTCTAACTGAATGACGACTCGCTCTCAAGGCGGGTAGCAAACATAGTGGTCAAATAAGGCTTCTCATTCGAAAGCAAGCATCTAATAGGAGTATTAACGGTGGGAGTGGAGGATAGAGGAGAACAATTGTGTGAGACACAAAGGATGGGAGGATAGAGGGGAAACAGTTGTGTGAGGGTAACATTATTTGTGACACATAACACATACATAGTGAAATTAATTTCCACAGCTCAGCAGGACCCGACCGGCTGGAGAAACATAAGAGAGCAACTCGCTATCACATTCAAATTTGGCCATGACTCTCTCCTCCAAGCTAACATATGCCTCTATTCCATCACCCTCCTTGGTGTCCATGAAAAGCACTAGGTTCTTGTAGGTCAGTGCCGGTGATCCCACCCACGCAGGTTTACCCCAACCAAAGTCATTTTCATAGAGAGGAAACCTACAATAGCTACTGAAGCTAAGTACCGCAACCATGTCTCCTCTCTTGAAATTATCAGCAGCTTTCTTCATCAAACCCAAGTGCTTCTCACCCTGCCTTTGTAATTGCTTCACGTACTCATTGTCAATCTTGCTTATCGCTTCTCGCACCTCCCCAATCACCACCCCATCACATTCTTCCTGCCCGCCATAACTGATTCGCAATGGTGATGTCATGGAAAAACGAAAAAGATTTCCAAAAGAATGTTGAGGCAATGGTGGACTAAACCGCGGACGCAGGTTCACTGCATGGATCACCATGTACAACTTATTCACGGTACAATCCTTTGTAGCCGCCACATATCGACTCCATATGAAAGCGGATAAGGTCTCAACACGCGTGGGGTGTTTTAGTTGGAGGCTTTTCATATCTTTTTCATATTTTGCTTGGAGGGTCTCTATTTTAGAGGCATTGAACACGAACCTCTTTGTCACTCTATCTTTTGTGATTCCAACGCCTCCATCGAATCCAGTATTTAACTCCTTTGGTGGGAAGAGTGTGGCTGACAAAAATTGTGGAGGGTCTATGTTGGCTTGTTCCCCACGGGCGATGGCTGCCCAAATTTTGCTGAACGTGAAATAGGACAACCCATCAGCAATCTTGTGAGAAATGCATTGGCCAATAGCAAACCCTCCACACCGAAATATGTTGAGCTGGACCCCAAAGGGTAATGGATTGGTAATATCATCAAGTTCAAATGGCATGAACTTGTTAAGTTCACCAGGGTTGGGGTTGCTGAGAACATCAGAGAGAGTGCAATTCAGCACTCGAGCTTCGACGTAGGGGATGCCCTCGTCATTGCAATGTATGAAGCGGTTGTCTTTGATTCGACCGGCTAGCGGGTAGAATAGCGATAGGGCCTCGGATAAGGAGTTCTTAAGGTGGTTGGATATTTCAGTGATGTTGGGATGTATATTGGCATTGTATTCATAGAAGAGGAGCAACGGGTTGTAGACTTGGGGAGCCATTTGATCAAGAAAGGAAAATTGGTAATGGCGAAGGTGGCCAGGAGTTGGAGAAGATGGTTTGATATTCTCATTGGAGATCACTTCAACCTCAACCTTCATCAGCTCGAATGTTTTATTTAGTAGCAAGAAGTTGGAGCTAATTAATGTTGATAACAAAACAATAAGGGTATACATAGCAGCTGGAGCCTGGAGTTGTGCTTCTATGGTGCTCCTCTCATGGAGACTTATATAGAGCTAAAACGTAATTGGCTCATGGATCTGATTATCTCCATGAAACCATCCACTGTTTTGTTTAACTTGGAGATTAATGAATTGCACGAATCACAATCCCACACTCTGCGGAACATGTAACATCGACACGTACGTTTGTTCATTTTATTAAGCATCATTAAAATAATTAATTTAGCCTTTTCTTTTCTTGAATTGAGGATTAGGTTGAATGAGTTTTCCAGTGAGATAATAAGGATAGGATTTTCCGCCGTAGACTATATATGTTGAAGCATATCCATTTTTTTCTTTTTTCTCAATCACTTCATAGGTGTTAAATTAAAAAGCCGACGAGATTCAAATCTATGTCGTGATGCAAATGCAACAATCATTTCCACTATTATTATAGAAGCATTTACGTTTTAAGGAAACAATATAATACATGTATTTCTATCTTTGAGAGATTCTGAGAAGTAAGGGCAAGAGATTCTGAGAGGATTGCTCGATTTTTGAGGGTTGATATGCGGTCCCCAATTATTTGTCTCAATTGTGTCTGTCTGTACTAATTTTACATGTGTCATTCCACTTGATTTAAAGTTAACACCGTTATTAATTATGCATAACTAAATAAAAATGTGTATTCAATTGAGAATTTTAGAGATTTTAATGAATTTAAAAATTCATGAATTTGTATGGAGTTTAACTGATTTGTAAAGATTCTATGTAAAATTTTGATTCAATTTTCTCGAAATCTCATAAAGAGATATGAGATTTGTGAATACTAAAAATACATTACAAAATCTCTCTAATTCGCTTTAATTTCTCAACCTTTTCAAAATTAAATACTACCATTCAAAAGTCCTGTGTCATGTTCAATTTTGTTGACTTGCAATGGCAACGGACAACAATAATACATACCTCTAGAAATTAAATCGATCTAGAAAGAGATTTTGCAAGTCAGTGAAAAGATTGAGGAAGTTGGGGTGGTTCTGTCAAGTGTCAATGCCGAGAGTTGTAGATGCTATATGAGGAGAGTTCTGGATACTGTAATCTTGTAATAATTTTGAAGTTGTAGTCAAGATACTGTAATCTTGTAATCATTTTGAAGTTGTAGTCAAGAAAGTTTGAAGTACTTGATGAAGCTAGAACGTTCTTTCCTTCTTTGCCTTTCATTTACATTGCCTTCACCACACGAATAAATTATTAAGATCTATAAGTTCGTATGTTCTAGCTTCATCGGAGTACTCAATTATTCTGAATCACATTATTACTAATATATTATAAGGTTAAACTTACATCTCTTTTTTAGTGTAGATAATATTATTTGTTTTTAAAAAAAAAACATTGGACAACTAATTTAATCATATTATTATTCGCGTGCGAAATATCTTTTTTATAACCGATATTACACACCTCTTAAGATATTTTGAACGTGTTTAAAAATAGAGAAAAAAATATTTAATGAACAGCTGATTGAATTACATTATTGCTAGCCTATTGTAAGGTACTAGTTTAAAAATAAAATAAAAAAACTGTACAAAAAATTAATTATTAAAAAACACTGTTAAAATGATGAAAATACCCATGCATTATATGATGTATTATATTAGGCTACTTTTGAAGTTTTTTGTTTGAGGGACATTTTTGTCCAAATATTTTTGTTGAAGCTTGTGACACCAAAAAACATTATTCATTTTATGGTTGACTTTATATATAGATGTTGTAAAATTGATGGATTAATGAATGCCTACTCAAAAAAAACAAGACTTAGGAATAGTGTTTGATACTTTCAAAAGTACCATCATTATTTTGTGGATGGTTGTAGTTACGAGTCTCTCTATAAATAGAGCACTCCGTCTGTTATCAAATGCACTGTGGAAGAAAGCAAGAGAAATAAGATTAGTATCCCTCCCTCTCTTTATCTACCATCATTTTTGTGTTATAGCTTGTTGATGCACAAAACCGGAGGTCTTGGAACAACGTAAATCCGACCGTGAATCTGTATAAAATGTAAATGACACAAGAGTTATCGTGGTTCACCCCAAGATTTGGGCTACGTCCACACTGATTGTATTGTATTTATCTGAGGGAGAGAGAGCTCTGAGAGTGAGAGCTTGGAGAGGGGTGAGGAACCTTATGAATTGGCCTCCGAGAGTGAGAGTGAGGCCTCCCCTAATTGTGAGGGTGAGGGGACCTTTTATAGAATAAGGACTCCTCACTTATTACATATTTGTCCCTTCCTTTATTCTATAATTACATTTAAGTCCCCCGAGTATTTATACGAGGTCTAAATACGAGGCCCTAAATATGGTATAAACAGTAGTCCCCCAAGTCTTCAGTCAAGAGAGTCTTTTGGCTGGAGACTTGAAATTCAGTCCATGTGTGGGCCGAAGTAACTAAATGTCGTCTAGAACTGATGCTCGATATGAGGCGGTGCCCAATCTGAAATGATGCTCAACTAGAAGTAGCATATGTTGTGAGGCCGCTCTGCTTGTGGCTTATGTTGGCTTGGTTGGCTCGGCTTGTGGCGTTTGAAGGTGAGGGAGTCCCTTTTATAGAATAAGGGCTCGCTCCTCAATACATAAATGATGGGCTAAAGTTGATGCTCACGGCGAGACGGTTGCTCAGCAGGCGGCGATGCTCTCTAATGATGGTGAGGGAGTCTTTTTTATAAACTAAAGGCTCGCTCATCAATACATAAATTTAGGAGTGATGCTCGCGGCGAAGTGGTTGCTCAGCTGGCGACGTTGCTTCTCTAATGATGGTGAGGGAGTCCCTTTTATAGAATAAGGGCTCGCTCCTCAGTACATGAATAATGGGTGCTCTCTAATGAAAGTGAGGGAGTCCCTTTTATAAAATAAGGGCTCGCTCCTTAATACATAAATAATGGGCTAAGTCCCCCAAGTATTTTTCATGAGGCCTAGTTGAGGCCCAATATATGGTACATAATGTAGTCCCCCAAGTCTTCGGTCAATAGAGTCTGTTGGCTGGAGACTTCAAATTGAATCCATGTATGGGTCGAAGTGGCAGTTGTTCGGATGCGGTATTTGTATACCCTGCACTGAAGCTTTGTAGGTGAAGCTTTGCAAGTGAAGCTTTGAAGCTAGAGCTCTGTAAATGATGCTTTCGAAACTGGAGCTTTTGTAAATGAAGCTCTTGAAGCTAGAGCTTTGTAAATGAAGCTTCTGAAGCTGATTGACATGAGTGATGCTCATGAATGTTTATGTTGATTGACATGAGTGATGCTCATGGATGTTGTCATGAGTGATGCTCATGAATGTTAACATGAGTGATGCTCATGAATGTTGACATGAATGATGGTCATGAATGTTTATGTATGATTATCATGAGTGATGCTCATGAATGTTTATGTATGAATGACATGAGTAATGCTCATGTATAATTTGGAGTACTTGGCGTACTTTTGATCACCTGGTTGGAGATAATAGTGGCAGGTTGCCGAATAATTGTTGAGTACTGGGCGTACTTTTGATCGCCTGGTTGGAGCTATTTTGGGCTTATGGGCCTTCGCTCTCCACACAACATTCCAGCCCATTTATTTTGGGCTTTGCCTTTTTTTTTTTTAACCCTCTGATAGGGTTTATACAGATGTTTCCAGAAATAAGAAAAATAAATTACATCATTCTGGTGGGGTGTTTATTCCTTGCTTTTGCAGTGTCCCAGTGTGTTTCCCTTTGCTTTCTCTTTTCACTTTCTTTTTCTTTTTCTGCGTAGGCGCAGTGTATTTTGATCTAAATCTGCCAATAGCATTGCTTTTGTCAGTGCTTTTGCTTTTCTTCTTTGTGAGCACATGACCCCTCCATGACTGCACCACTTTTTTCTTTTTCTTTTGCATTGTCTCCCATGTGCTCTCGAGGAGGGCCTCCATTTTCTTTTTCTTTTTCTTTTGCACCTCTGTCTCTTTCCACCTCCATTTCTGCTTAGCCCTATCTCTTCAACCCGCCAATCGATCCAACATCCTGCTCCAAATCCGAGAATGGTTACTGCCTGCCCGGGCCCTCGTTGCCGTCTCCTGCGTACTTTCTGTGCTCGGCTGAAGAGGGAAGTCCCCACTCAAGGGCTTCACACCTAGCGTCGAGAGGGAGATTGCAAACGAGCAAATCGAAAGGGGCGAGAGAACTACGGTCTCTGTGAGACCTACTGTCACAGTGTCGATCACGCGGCTCGTCGTCGTATCGCTTGCGTCCGGAGACGGAGTCCGACTGCGCCGACGAGGGCTGTAGCTTCTGCTTCGCTTTTTGTACCTGGCCATTATCACGTGTACGTCGAAGCTTCGACCATGTCTGCAAGATTGAGTGCTTCGTGTTCAGTTTCTATGTTGAGGCAGTCCAGAAGGTGGTCTGGAGAGAACTTGTTTGAGGCGGAGAGCATGACGAGGAAAGCCAGAAGCCACCGCTTCTGCGCCGTGACCCGCCCGACCGAGAACTTGTCAGGCTTGAGTACACGTCCTCATTTGGCTGTACACCTGCACCTTCGAGGGCTTGGATCTGCGGGTTTGGAGATGAGAGCAAAAGAAAAAGGTGTCGTCTTTGGGCCCCACCAGTCTCGCGATTTGCATCAGTAGGTCTGTCGTTGACGCGGTGGTTGGGGTTGGTGAGGATGACGGTGGAGAGCCAGGATCTGAAATTCCAGAAATTGGAAATTGCAATCGGATTCGGAGGCATGCAGATGGACGGATAGGCAAATTGATGGCAAAGAAAGCTCAATCGTTGAATATAATTTGGTTGAATGAATGGTAGGTAAATTGATAGCCCAGTCTTCGTCGACCAGGGAGAGTTAGAGAGAACAGAGGATGGAGAAAGGTTTGATCCCCTGGGTTTCCTGAAAACCCAAAACCCAAAAAGCAACGCCCTTTTTCTTCCCTGTGGGCTTGTGAGGAGTGTTTAAGATTTTGATTTTTTCTGTCTTTGGGTTTTTGTGATTTTGCAGATTCAAGGTGGAGATGAAAAAAAATGAAAGAACCGACATAGTTTTTCGTGTCGCTTCCCACAGACGGCGCCAAATGTTGATGCACAAAACCGGAGGTCTTGGAACAACGTAAATCCGACCGTGAATCTGTATAAAATGTAAATGACACAAGAGTTATCGTGGTTCACCCCAAGATTTGGGCTACGTCCACACTGATTGTATTGTATTTATCTGAGGGAGAGAGAGCTCTGAGAGTGAGAGCTTGGAGAGGGGTGAGGAACCTTGTGAATTGGCCTCCGAGAGTGAGAGTGAGGCCTCCCCTAATTGTGAGGGTGAGGGGACCTTTTATAGAATAAGGACTCCTCACTTATTACATATTTGTCCCTTCCTTTATTCTATAATTACATTTAAGTCCCCCGAGTATTTATACGAGGTCTAAATACGAGGCCCTAAATATGGTATAAACATAGCTACTAAAGTTATAGTGTGATATTTTACACACGCTTTGCTCCTATCCTTAGAAAGATTATCTCTTTAACTTTTGCCTATTTATAACAAGTTATCAGCACAACTCTCTAATCTTAAATAGTTTCCATCTACCTTCACCGAAAGAAAGAAAAAAAAATGTTTCCTCTAAGGATTTTACTGTTCATCTTCTTCCTCTGTCTTAACTACTGGACATACCCTCGCGAAGAACTGTTTGCACCATGCCTACTTTTAGTTCTCAACCTAACAGTTACATATATCTTTGATTTCTTGTTTGGTGTAGCTATTGATTATTAACCCAGTGTTTATTTATATTTAACTGCAATCCAAGATAGTGTGGTACAATCGCCCATCTTGAACTGCAAATTTAATTTTCATTACGATCAAAGATGGTGCGGTACAATTGCCCATCTTGAGCTGCAGATCTAATTTTACTGCAAATTTTAGGTGAAGCGGTAGTATAATCGTCCACCCTACCCTGCATATTTAAATTTTCTTGCTGTTTAATTTCATTGCAATTTTAGGTGGTGCGGTATAATCGCTCACCCTGCTGTGCGTATTTAAATTTTCCTGCTGTTTAAGTGGTACAGAATAATCGCTCATCCTATGCTTGTTTCGATGAGAATGATGCGGTATAATCGCCCTTCTTATTAATCATGAAAATCTCGAGCCTGAAGTTTCGAGTGCTTATCATTTTTTGCCTGAATATCAAAATGAAAAATTTGTAAAAGCTAGAAGTTCTAACACTATATTCCTCAAAGAATACATATTATTACAAGTTCTTACACATCTCATTTTTCTTTTAGATAAGAAAATGGCGAACTTGACAAAGCTTAATTTTGCTGCCCTGGACATTACTGGGAAGAATTACCTTACTTGGGTACTGGATACCAAGATCCATCTGCAAGCAGGAAATCTTAGAGATACCATTAGGGAAGAGAACATCTCATCCTCTCAAAATCGGCCGAATGCCATGATCTTTATTCGTCGTCATCTTGATGAGGGACTAAAGAGCGAATACTTAACGATTGAAGATTCGTTAGCTCTCTAGAAGGCTTTGAGAAACAGATACAATCACCAGACAACGGTAATTCTTCCAAGAACTCGCTATGAGTTGACTCACCTAAAGATCCAGGATTTCAAGTCAGTGGCTGAGTACAATTATGCGTTGTTCAGAATTACCTCTCAGATGAAGTTCTGTGAGGATACCATTACTGAAGAAGATATGCTGGAAAAGACTTTCAGCACATTTCATGCCTCTAACGTGCTCCTGCAGCAGCAGTATAGAGCGCGAGGCTTCACTGAATACAACCAACTGATATATGTGTTCTTGGTAGTTGAACAAAACAATGAGCTACTGATAAAAATCATCAATCCTAACCTACTGGATTTGCACCATTCCTAGAAGTGAATGATGTTTCCCTCAAAGTGAACGCCACATCTTCTGGTGGCGATAATCATAAACGAGGACGTGGCCACAAGCGAGGTCGGTAGAACAGGAAAGGCAAGAACCATGGTGTTCAGTCTCATAATCAGGTTCCAAGGCAAAATTCAAGCCCGAGCTTTAAAAATGGAAATCACCACAAAGGCAAAGCTCATATGAACAAGGTTTTTAGAAACTCTGATGGAGCATGCCATAGGTGTGGTGGCGATTGACACTGGGTGCGTACCTGTCGTACCCCAAAACATTTGGTGGATTTATATCAAGCCTCCCTCAAGGAGAAGGGTGTCGAGCCTAATTTCCTCGACCAGGCTAAACTAATGGATATACCTGATCCAATGTGCGACTTATCAGGAAAGTTGAACATAACCCACCTAGATGTCTCAGACTTCATTGTGGAAAGGGGGAATGAAGTGTATCGGTCTGACTGAATCATTTATGCTTGATGTACTTTTATTATTTTGAACTTGTAGTTTAAAACTAGCATTTCAATTCAATAAAAGTGGCATTTAAATTTCCTGTTATAAGTTATTTTTAACTATGATCCCCTTTACTCAAAAAGCATGGATAAAAACTATGGTTATTCTCTAAACATGAGAAATGGCAGAGATATTTGTCTTGCAGACAGCTCAACCACACATACAATACTTCGTGATTGAAAGTTGTTGATGCACAGAATCAGCGAGGACTTTGGTTTAACAGAAAGTGTCAGGTTTGTGACCTTTGCTTGGTTGCTTCGATCACTAGTGAAGATAAGTACGTAAATGAATAGGGACAGGGAAGCAAACACAAGATGTACGTGGTTCACCCAAATCGGCTACGTCCACGGAGTAGAGGAGTTCTCATTAATTGTGAAGGGTTTACACAAATACATAGGTTCAAGCTCTCATTTTGTGAGTTCTAGTGAATAGTTTAGTACAAAATGACATTAGAGATTATTGTGGGAGAATGATCCCTATTTATAGAAGAGAGTTTCTAGTTTTGTTCTAACATTGACACGTGTCGTGTTGTGATTGGCTTCTGATGTTGACGCGTGTCGAGCTGTGATTGGCTTTTGATGTCGACACGTGTCGCATTGTGATTGGCCTCCTGGTTGAAGGGAAGCTCTTCTAGGTCCTTGACGGTATAACGTTGACCGGTGCTCAGTAGTTTCGGGATTGGTCAAGTATGGTACAAACAAAAGTATTTCTTAAGCTTGATGCTTACAAGAGTAAGGGTAACAACAATATCAGGCCAATCAAATGTAATTGAAGGCTCAGGGAAAGCCCAAATTATGTTACCAAATGGAACAATATTGTCCATACAAAATGCATTGTATGATACTCGATCTACTCAAAATTTGTTGAGTTTCAAAGACATACGTTTAAATGGATACCACATTGAAACAAAAAGTGCAGAAAATGTGGAGTATCTATGCGTTACCTCCAATGATACCCAGAAACGTGTATTGGAGAAGTTGCGTGGTTTGTCGAGTGGATTGTATTATACATACATAAGGACAATTGAATCACATACTGTTATGAACCAGAAGTTCATTGATTCAAAAGATTACATGCTTTGGCATGACCATTTGGGTCATCTAGGATCCACCATGATGCGTAGGATCATTACCAACTCTAATGGTCATCTATTATTGAGCAGAGACATTGTTATCTCAAATGATAACCCTTACAAGGCTTGTTCTTAAGGGAAATTGGTAATCAGACCATCACAACCAAAGTTTGATGCTAAATCCCCATCGTTTTTGCAAAGAATTCAAGGGGATATTTATGAGCTTATTCAACCATCATGTGGACCATTTCGATATTTTATGGTTTTGGTTGATGCATCTATCAGATGGTCACATGTTTGTCTCTTGTCTACTCGAAATGTAGCTTTTGTGAGACTTCTTGCTCAGATAATTAAGTTACGAGCACAGTTCCCAGATTACCCCGTTAAGTCAATCTGATTGGATAACGTTGGTGAATTTACATCTTAAACCTTTGATGATTACTGCATGACATTGGTCATTGATGTTGAACACCATGTTCCTCATGTCTATACTCAAAATGGTTTAGCAAAAGCATTGATCAAGCGGCTTCAGTTAATAGCTTGCACTCTGCTCATGAAAACAAAATTGTCAGTTTCTGCATGTGGACATGCCATCTTACATGTTGCATCATTGATTTGATTGAGACCTATAGCCAACCACTAATACTCATCAGTACAACTCATGTTTGGGCATCAGCCAAACATTTCACATTTACGAGTTTTTGGTTGTGCTGTTTATGTGCCTATTGTACAGCCGCAACGCACTAAAATGGGACATCGGCGTAGGTTGGGAATTTATGTAGGTTTTGATTCACCATCTATCATTAGATATTTGGAACCTCTGACATGTGATATATTTACAGCTCGTTTTGTTGATTATCACTTTAATGAGACAGTATTCCCGTCATTAAGGGGAGAAAAGACCGTTCCAGAAGAACGGCAAAAGCTGACATGGGTTGTACCCACCTTGTTTCATTTTGATCCACGTAGCACTCAATGTGAAAATGAAGTGAAAATGATCGTTCATCTTCAAAATATTACCAATCAAATGCCAGATGCATTTAATGATGCTATAAAAGTGACAAAATCACATATACCAGCTGCACATGCACCTGCAAGAATTGATGTCCCTGTTGGACAAAATAAAGTGGCAGCGAATGATTCATCTGGTGCACACCTAAAGCGTGGTAGACCCCAGGTTCAAAAGATTCAGCCTCTCAAAAGAGAAAGACAAAGGCACAACTGAATCCAAATGAAATCATTAAGGAAGAGAGAATGAATGACAAATCCACAATTCATGATTCTGGACTTCCAGAAAAAGAAAATGTCCTTGATGAGACACATGTCCCTGAAGAGACAATAGTACATGAAAGCAAAGAAATCTCTATAAATTATGCATGTACAAATAAATTGTGGGATCGGAATGAAATAATCATCGATGATATGTTCGCATTCGCAGTAGACATTGAAATCATATTAAGTGATGATATTGAGCCCCGCTCTGTTGATGAATGTAAACAGAGACAAGATTGGCCTAAGTGGAAAGATGCAATTCAGGCAAAATTAAATTCCTTGGAAAGGCGAAATGTTTTTGGACCGGTAGTCCAAACTCCACCTGATGTAAATCCTATGGGTTACAAATGGGTATTCACAAGAAAACGCAATGAGAAAAATGAGATTGTAAGATACAAAGCACGACTCATTGCAAAAGGCTTTTCACAAAGACCTGAAATTGATTATGAGGAGACATATTCTCCTGTAATGGACGCAATTACGTTCCGTTACTTAATAAGTTTAGTGGTTTCAGAAAAACTTGACATGCGACTTATGGATGTCATCACTGCATATCTATATGGAGAATTAGATACTGACATATACATGAAGGTCCCAGAATGACTTAAGTTACCTGAAACAACTAACAAACCACGAGGTATGCTCTCGATCAAATTAAGACGATCATTGTATGGGCTGAAACAATCTGGACGAATATGGTATAATCATCTCAGTGAATATTTGATCAAAGAAAGATATATCAACAATGTCATTTGCCCTTGTGTGTTCAATAAGAAATCCAATTCTGGATTTGCTATAGTGGCAGTATATGTTGATGATATGAATCTAGTTGGAACTCCTGAAGAGCTCAATAAAACTGTTGAATATCTGAAAAGCGAATTTGAAATGAAAGACCTCGGGAAAACAAAATATTGTCTCGGCCTGCAGATCGAGATTGTGCTAATGGAATTTTGGTCCACCAATCAACTTACATTGAAAAAATCCTGAAGCGTTTTGGCATGGACAAGATTTATCCACTCAGCACACCAATGGTCGTTCGTTCTTTGGACATTAAGAAAGATCCATTATGTCCAAAAGAAGATGATAAAATGGTCATTGGTCTAGAAGTACCATATCTGAGTGCAATAGGTACTTTATTGTATTTAGCACAATGTACTAGACCAGATATAGTTTTTCCAGTTAACTTGTTAGCAAGGTATAGCTCTGCTCCAACAATTCGTTATTAGAAATGAGTCAAAGATGTTTTGCGATACCTTTGTGGGACAACAGACATGGGTCTCTTCTACTCAGAGAAATCCACAAATGACCAGATCCTTACCGAATATGCAGATGTTGGTTTCCTCTCTAATCTACACAAAGCCCGCTCACAAACTTAATATGTGTTCAAGAATGGAGATACAGCAATCTCATGGCGCTCAACAAAGCAAACATTAGTTGCTACATCTTCAAATCACTCAAAAATACTTGCTTTACATGACGCAAGTCGTGAATGTTCTTAGTTAAGATCAATGATCCATCATATCCGGAATTCATGTGGTCTACCTTCGAAGACAAACAATCCAATTGTCACCCATGAAGATAATGCAGCTTGTGTTGCCCAAATGAAGGAAGGATTCATTAAGGGCAATAAGACTAAACACATATCTCCAAAGTTTTTCAGTGCACATGAGCTTCAGAAGGCTAAAGTTATTGAAGTCAGACAAATATGTTCCAATGAAAATCTGGCAAACCTGTTCACCAAGTCTCTACCAAAGTGCACGTTTCAGAAGTTAGTGCAGAGTATCGGATTACGTCGACTTACCAATCAGCTAAATTTGAAGAATGCGAAATCAAGAGGAGATAAATATCAAGGGGAGCATCCATGATACATGCTTGTTGTACTCTTTTTCCTTCGACTAGGATTTTTCCCATTGGGTTTTTCCTATCAATGTTTTAACGAGGCAACATAAGCATACTTAACATTATATCAACAATCCAGGTAAAGTTGTACTCTTTTTCTTTCGCTATGATTTTTTCCCACTGGATTTTTCCGAACAAGGTTTTAACGAGACAACTGATGTTGATATGTGGGCATCCAAGGGGAAGTGTTGTAAAATTGACGGATTAATGAATGCCTACTCAAAAAGAACAAGACTTAGGAATAGTGTTTGATACTTTCAAAAGTACCATCATTGTTTTGTGGATGGTTGTAGTTACGGGAGTCTCTTTATAAATACAGCACTCCGTCTGTTATCAAATGCACTGCGAAAGAAAGCAAGAGAAATAATATCAGTATCCCTCCCTCTCTTTATCTACCATCTTTTTTGTGTTATAGCTACTAAAGTTATAGTGTGATATTTTGCACCTGCTTTGCTCATGTCCTTAGAAAGATTATCTCTCTAACTTTTACCTATTTATAACAATAGAAGATTATTTTTCATTATTTTTTTTTTTTGGTAAACGAAGATTATTTTTCATTTCTAGAAACTGAGATGTGATTGACTTACTATGCAAACAATTCACGTGAAAAAAAAAATTCCTATATCGTATATTATTATATTATTTTTCATTTCTAGAAGTCGAGATTTGATTGAGTTTAATTATTTCTATATATTAAATTTTGTTCCAGCTGCAAGAAAATATTTGACGGTAGGGGAAATTAGAAAATATTGTATAAAATGTGAAACATCTAGAGGACAAGAACACTCAATGATTAGCCATTTTATTAGGCTCTTTGCTGGTTTATTTTAACAGATTACCTATGAGCAACCAGATATACAAATTCACATTATCAGAACATGCAATGAATGATATATATCAAAAATGTCAACGAATCAACGTTTATTGAGAATGAGAAGTATGCACATACAAAACCTCGGGACACTAAATAGACATCAAGCTGTATAATAACACACGGGCTAGCTCTCTCTTGGTGTATTTTTTATTAAAAGTTTATAACTGGTTCTATTTGTACATACTTCCGGTGTTTATTTGAGTTCGTTAGACTTGGAATCATAATACAAGCGGGAGGGGGTTCACTGGAGCTATGAAGGAGCCTAAAACATGAAGTAGTTCCGAGATAGTGGAACTGTGGTGGCTGGACTGCAGGTAAGAACCACGCCGTCTGCTGTTACCTTGTATGTTTCCGGATCAACCTCTATATTTGGTAGGGCGTCATTGAGCTTCATGTCGAGTTTGCTGAGTTTCCTAACGTTGCGCACGGCTTCCACTCTCTTGTCAAGGCGATACGAGTCTTTAACGCAGTTATCTACAGCTGCCTGTTTGCACATTGAAATAAAGAGAAAATCAGTCTTGTTAATGAATCTCGCGTGAGAGAGAGAGAGAGAGAGAGAGAGATCCATGCCTGGCTGACAAAAGCAATGGAATGAGCACTACCAGCCTTGCCAAATGCACCAAACATAGGCCTTGAAATAACCTGCGAAGACATAAGGTTTTCTAGAGTAATCAGAACAAAAATCGCTATATTTATTACACCCTAAAAAGAATATCTACTACCATCTCCAAATTCTTTTGGACCATCCTCAACGTAAGTCATCAATCACGTAAAAGAATTGTCATGACTAGAAAATGCATCCATGCATAAGAACTGTTTGTAAACTATAAACTTTACCGGTTCAGGGGTGGGGATGCTTGCATTTGGATCACCCATATTAGCCCATGCAATTGCACCACCTTTGATCACCATTTCTGGTTTTGCGCCAAAGAACGATGGCTTCCATAGAACAAGATCAGCCAGCTTCCCCACCTGCATAACATGCAAAGCCCATGAGTAGAATGAGAATTCCGCTATTTTAATGACAATAAAAGTGTTTATGGAACCCAAGAAATGCGAGTAATTCCAAAAAGGTAAGTTTCATCAAGGTACACATTCAAAAAGGTTGAAGCTCAAAGCATCAAGCTTAACTTCTATTCATTTGTTTCTCAAATGCTCTGCTCCAAATAAGAGAGGTTAAAAAATGCTTGAAAGAATTATTTTGGTTATCTATAAGAGTGGCATACCTCAATAGAACCAACATACTGAGAAAATCCATTAACTATTGCTGGATTTATAGTGTACTTTGCGATGTATCGTTTGATCCGGAAGTTGTCATTGTCGGATCCACTAGGTTCTATCGACCCTCTTTGTGATTTCATCTTGTCAGCTGTTTGCCAAGTTCTGATTATCACCTGACACGAAAAGTTTTTAGACAATAAGCCTTATACATGCCTCGGTGTAAAATAATTAGACAAAGACTCCTACTAACGCCAGAAACAGGGACTTCCAAGTGAAGGCATGAAAATCCACAGTTTGGTAAAAGGCGACAATGATAATGTTCTGTAATTCAATTTGAATAAGGACTTTTGTTTTCCTTTTTTGTTACTGTTATGTTACGGTTTCAGTGAAGTCGATACAAACAGACATATGGGGGCATGTATCTCAATTTATAAAAGTTTTCTATGATCAGGAGGAACCAGAATGCATAAGGTGAAGGTAGTAAGAACCTCTCCAATGCGACCCATAGCCTGTGAATCAGAAGATACAATGCTAATTGCCCCCATGTCGTGCAAAATATCTTCTGCAGCAATTGTTTCAGCCCTTATTCTTGATTCAGCAAAAGCTACATCTTCTGGAATGTCCTTGTCAAGGTGATGGCAAACCATCTGTACGCATTCGAAGTTTCAAAACAACATTCAGCCAAAAGACTCTAAACAACCTTAGCGCATGCTGTATCACTACTACTGTTATCTTCTCATACCAGCATATCAAGATGCTCATCTATAGTATTTGAGGTGAAAGGCCGTGTGGGATTCGTTGATGATGGCAGGACATTTTTCACACCGCAGACTTTGATTATATCTGGAGCATGGCCCCCACCTGCACCTTCACTGCCAAGAGATAACAAGCACAAACTATGAGAACTAAAAAAGAAAAAACACAAATAAGAAGAAAACAAGAAACGAAATGTAACAACATGCAGGAAGTTACGCCAAGGATACTCATAATCATTTAAAATATGTATACTTAGCAATATAATCGTACTGACAAGTCATCAAGACTCACAGCAAAAAATATAGGTACGATAATGCAAAATATTCAAGTATGCAGGAATGGTTAGATAAATGCCAAGATGTGACCAAATGGCCACGATCTCAAACTGTATTCAGTGTGATGCCTTAGCTACCGAAAAATGGTTTGCCTCTACTCTGTGTACAAAGTAAAGTGGTCATGGACTTGTAAGAGACTGTAAGAAAAATTGCCGACTTATCAAATAGACCGAGGATGTGATTTATACCTGTGGTAAGTATGGATAGTTCTTCCTTTAAATGCAGCAATTGTATGCTCTACAAATCCAGATTCATTCAAGGTGTCTGTATGGATGTTAACCTATCAAGGTCAGAATTGGAAGTATTAGAAGATGTGAAACTCGTAAGATACTACCACCCGAAACAGCCTATAAGACCTAACATTAAATAAAGATTATAATACAGCACCTGGATGTCATATTGATCTCCAACAGCCAAACAATTGTCGATTGCAGCAGGAGTGCTTCCCCAGTCCTCATGCAGCTTCAGTCCCATTGCCCCAGCCCTTACTATATCATGCATCCCTTCGGGTTTGGCAGTGTTCCCCTAAAGTAAGCCAAGGATATTAAAGAAAAAGGAAGAATATATAAAATAAAACAGCTTTAGACATTACTTCACATTTTGTAAAATGGTAGTAACAGGTTTATAGTTGAATGCAGGCATGGGGTAGGGAAGAAAGAAGAGATTTTTAAGTACACACAACAGTTTAAGCATACCTTCCCAGTAAATCCAAAATTTAGAGGCAGGTCGTCAGTTGCTTGCAGCATTAACTTCATGTGTAATGGGGCTGGTGTACAAGTTGTTGCACGAGTCCCAGTAGCAGGTCCTGTTCCACCTCCCACTAAGGTTGTGATACCTACACATTATAAGTTTCGGAAAATGGACCCCTTAAATGCTTGTTCATTGTCCGCAAAAAATTTAGAAACACACAAAGTTCATTCACGAGTATATATGAGCAGGAATAGAAGATGCAAAAATGAATTTTTTTTAAAGGAAACCTAGGTGGTACAAGGGGAAAAAACAAATGCAAATTGAATCAACCAGGAAATAAAATATGCCATTCAGATGAAACATTATGCAACTGCACCAAACCTTGAGTTAATAGAGGAAAATCTTTACAACAAAATTATGGTATGTCAACTTTTTTTTTTTTTTAAAAACGACTCATTCAACTTGCAACTTGCTGGTATAATGTTCTGCATCTAATATATAATCCATGTCTTGGAGGCAACTAAACAAGATGACTAAGCATCTCTTAAGTTATAAATAATGTTTCACACCAGATACATGTACTTCACTACGCGTCAAAACGCATCACTATACGCATCACAGGCACTTTCCGGCCTAAGGATTCTCATAATATAGCTCACCACTCGATATTGCTTCATATGCTAATTGAGGGCATATGAAGTGCACGTGACAGTCTATTCCTCCTGCAGTCACAATCATTCCTTCCCCCGCAATGACCTCTGTGTTAACCTAAGTGATAAAGAAGAAGGCATAAGGACATTTTATCAACTTCCTATAAATTTTCTTTCCAGAACGACCTGCTGTAATATGAGATGATATTTACCCCAATAGTCATATTTACACCATTCATAACATCTGGATTGCCTGACTTTCCAAGTGCAAAAATGTTACCATCTTTGATACCAATATCTGCCTTATATATCCCATTATAATCAATGATCACAGCATTAGTTATAACCGTATCCAATGAATTAGCTGGGTGGTTCCCACATGACTGGCCCATTCCTTCTCTTATAACTTTACCACCTCCAAATATCGATTCATCCCCATAAACAGTAAAATCCTTTTCAATTTCAGCAAACAAGTTGGTATCACCAAGCCGAACTTTATCACCAGTAGTAGGGCCATACATGTTTGCATATGCCTCACGAGAAATTACAGTGGTGAAAGCTGGATCGCTTCCTGCAACACCTTCACTGCAAAATTAATACTGAGGTAAGGCATCTCCAATTTTTCCTTAACCATCTTAGTGAACTAGCTAACAATCATGCAACTTTATTGATCTAACAAAATAGAAGCAAGGAGGCAAATAAACATTTCTCTGGTAGAAAGCCTCGACCTAGCATTTGGTTCTTCCTCATGTCCAAATTCCTTTGCTTGTATGGCTTCCATGACTTCCTTTAGTTTGCCATCATCTACCGAACCATCCACAATGCAATTTCCTCCTCTGATTACTCTAGTACCTCCAATTCTTACAAGTGCAACATGTTTGCTTTCCCCCGGCTGGCACAGCAAAACAAGCACCAATAACATACTTAGAATGCTAATAGTAGATTAAGCGGTAAATAAATGGTACTATACCAGCATGCAAAATGACAAAGTAGGGCCTAATTAACAAAAATAAGTGGCTTCGCAGCACCATGACTTCTATCACAAAAGTAGCACCCAATTATAGATGTAAAGGATGATGAAGGATGACATGACATCCTTGATAGACTTTGATTAGAAAAATATATGATAAGCAGAAAATATTTTGTGACTGACATGAACTAAACAACTTTTCATTACATAACAATGATAACATTGAAAAATGATTTTAGACATTAAAGAACCTCAAATCTCTTGGCTGTTCCAGCTGGTATATTCAAGTGCATGCCATATGATTTCATTCGATCAAAAACCAGGCAGGGGTTGACCTCAATAAAGTGATAGTGACTGCCAACCTGAAAAAGTAGGGTAGTAACTAATCATAAGTCGGTTGCTTAATTGACACACTCTAAACCAGAACCAATAACTATACTAAGCTAAAGTAAATGAGATGTTGATTAGCTCAATCAAGAATCCCTTTCATCCTCGAACTAACGAATGCTTACATTTTGACTACAAGTGCATGCCATAAGCTACTAGAAACCAATTAAAACTGAATATGACTACAGAAGGGATATCACTATTTCAAGTAACTGAGAAATGATATGTAAAAGATAAACGCACCTGAACCGGCCTGTCTCCTTGGTTAACAACTCTGAGGAGTATTGCTTTCCTTCCAGGATTAAGCACAATACAACCACCTCCATGGATAATTTCACCCGGAATTTTACCATCTTCCATTTCAGGAAACTTGTCTAGTGAGGGAACTGCAGAAAAATCTTATTGCATAAGTGCCCATAATAGGTCCCAGAACAGTCATTTGAAACTTCCAATATCCGATAGCCTTTACCAGGAAGAAAAGAATCCTTCAAAGCTAGTTCCAGATTTCCGTTCTCCCTAGAAATTGGATCGTGAATGGTGATTAACTTGGTCCCATCACGAAAAGTCCCTTCAACCTGCATTTAATATCTTACTTATAAATTTGATTTTAGGCAGAATGCTATGTCAGGGGTATGAGACAATAAGTTGGAAATTTTGACAAATTTTCAGCAGCAAGCATTATGTTTACGGCTTTTCGAAGCAAATGCAAACAACCATAATGAGCATAATACCTGCACCATATCCAAAAGATAGTGAACACCAGGAAGAACTTGTTTCCTGTTTGAAAAAGAAAGATGCAGATCAATCTTGAGCAACTAGACACATGATTTCGAGGTACGAAATTAGGAATACAAATTGGTTGATTGCAATCCAGAATTAACATCCCACATACAAAAACAGGGCAAATTGATAAGATTTCACAGTTCACACCATTACCTTCCCAGCAGCTGTCTCCCAATGTCCATCAACTCCGCCACAGATTTATCGCCATTTCGAACGAACTCCAAAATCTACAAACACACAAACACATTAAACAAAAACGTTTCCTTTACAAAACCCATTACCAAAATCCGATCAAAGTTGGTAAATTTGAACAAAAGATCAAGTTTCGGAGCAAAATCTGAAAAATACGAAGCAAAAAACACACCTGTGTGGCTATGAGAGCTGTAGCTTCTGGGTGATTCAGCCTCAACCCTCGAGCAAGACGCTTCTGCGCCAAAAACCCAGCATTGTTTAGGCTTAGTTTCTCAGCTTCTCTCGGAACCACCTTCATTTTTTCCACTCCTTGCTCTGTAAGTCAATGCCTGCAACTTACAAGAAAAATGTTTTATTTTATTTGATGCAATCTCTTATCTTTTGGAGGCGAAATTGAAGAACGTGGATGATTAGATGAGCATCCGAATTGTGGGAACTAAGTTTCTTACTTGTCAAGAGATACGAAGATTGGTGTCACTTTGTCAGTCCGATGATGCGCAACACGGCTGGGTCCCTGGGACATTTGCCAAGTGAAAGGCAATGACTGAAACGTTAAGGGGGTGTGACTCTCTCTCCTTTTTCTTGGGCGAATTAATATTTTGTTTCTGTTTTTTATGCGCATCGAAAACACAAGTAACATGATATACTGTTGTGATTAAAAAGAATATATACTTGATATGTTTCTTGCTAAACTATGTTGATAAAAAATATTCACCTATAATAATTTGAGTGAATTAATAATATTACATAAATTGTGTTCAACTTGTGTACTGTTGTAACATTTCAGATCGATTATACCTTTGTGAAAATAAAAGTTTAAATATCATAACATCACTCCAACTAATAAGACCCCACACTTGTCGGATTGTGCAGATATTAATTAACAAGTTGGCAAGTTAAGGACATCATTGGTGTTGTTGAACTTGAACATTCAAGTTGCCGATAATATCAGAGTTGTTGAAAGTTGACATTTGGCCGGTCAATTAGAGTTTATTGTTCATGTGTCTGTCGCCATATAGTCCTTTATATAATATTGCATTGTGACAATCCAATTGCATCCAACACAGACCCACAACAAAATTTTTGAACTTTCCTCATTAAACTATAACAAGCTTTGCCAATGAGAACCAATTTTATGATAAGTCAGCCACCACATGTTTATTTTTTATGTGTTTTGTGTAACTAATAATTCAATTGGTGACGTAGACTTGCATTCAAAATTCAAAATTTGGCGATGCTACGTGTATTATAATAACTGTTGATTACATCTTTTTATGAATAAATTTTAATTTTTCGTTTGTTATAGGTAAATTTTTTACATCAAAGATGCGAAAATGTAAAATATGAAGAGGGACAAAGTTGGTCTTCAAATTGAGTTATGGTGGCGAGTTTGTAACTTCACCCAAACTATCAACGTTAACAGCAAATACGACACAAATGGCTAGATTATTCGATAGTAACCAAAATCAATGGAGCAAGACCGCACATTACCGAAGGATTTGGAGCTTATCACCAAGGGATTTCTTTCTTATAGGAATAAAACTTACATATAGTTCTGTAATACATATGGCCTTTTATAAAGTGCCTCTATTTATCGCTAACTTAATAATAATAAGTGGGGTTTAGGGTTTAGGGTTTGAGGCGTAAAGCTGGCAAAAACATGAATAATTTTCTGGTTGAAAGCTTTGAGATGACCTTTGTCATTTGATTGTGATTAGAGATGGATTGAAATGCCTTTAGTCTTTTGACCCCATTAGGACTCGTCTTACCCTTCAGATTACGGAATAATACCTTAGGCTTGGGCAAAAAAAAAGAGAAAAAAGTAGGTCCGAATGGGTTAATGATGTCTTTTGCTTGATGTGCGTTGGCGATTGATCCTCGTCGACCCTATCCTCTTGGCATTTCTTGAGAAGTTGGAGCTGGCGTCGCAGGTGCAAAACCTCTTCTTGAAGCAATGTGGGAAGATTTTCTGTGGAAACAAGGTGATATATTTCTTTCGAAAGCTTCTCGTCTTTGATCCCAGACCATGTCCCTGGCGGCAAGGCCAGTAAAAGCACTGTTAGAAATGATAAGCCATATGCTGATAAGCCATGTGTTGCCATGTGCTGATAAGCCATGTGCTGCTGACATGATGAAATGACTATTCTAAATGAAACCCATGAAGTCCTGTCGAAGATGCTGATGAAGATGGGCAGAAGAATATTGCATGATCTTACAACTAGACAATCACTTTATTGTAGTTATTTATTGCATGCGTGTGCTATTGTTTATTGCATGCGGGTGTATGTAAAACTGTATAAAGACCATACTGCTATTGAAGCAGATATAGTTTACTGAGCTAAAGTATATTCCTTTATGGTATCACAGAGCCCAGTCTAACGACAACCTCAAAACACCCAACTTTTTTTTTTCCCGATGGCCTCTGCACATGAATCATCTCCCCCTATTTCTTCTCCAGTTCTTCTCAATGTCTCCAATTTCCTCACTATCAAGTTGGACCGTACCAACTATCCCCTGTGGCAAGCACAGATGCTGCCTCTTCTTCGGAGTCGGAACTTGGTCCCTTTTGTCGATGGAACCAGTGTTTGCCCTCCTGCCTTCCTCAAGGACACTGCAGGCAACACTACTACTGAACCTAATCCGGCCTACGAGGCCTGGATCCAACAAGACGCCATGGTGATGTCTTGGTTAAATAGTTCTGTTCATCCTACTGTTCTTGCCACTCTCATTGGTAAGACGAGCTCCCACTCTATCTGGACCTCTCTTCGGGACAGATATGCTTCTCAGTCTACCGGCAGTTTTCTTCAGCTCCGAAGTGAGTTAATGAACACTCATCGTGGTGACACTTCCATTGCTGATTTTTTTTATCGTGTCAATGGCATTGCCGATACTCTCTCCCTCTCTGGTTCTCCTATATCTGATGAGGACTTGGTGGCCATCGTTCTTAACAATGTTGGCCCGACTTATGAGAGTACTGTGGCATCTGCACAGGCTCGAGATGAAGCCATTTCCTATGCTGCTTTAGAAGCTCTTCTTCTCAGCGCAGAGCGACGCCAAAAAGGTCACTCCATTCTTCCTTCCGACGCTGCACCGACTATTCTTGCTGCTCAGCGTGGAGGACGCTCTGGTGGTGGTTTCCGGGGTCGTGGCTCTTCCTACCGTGGTGGACGTGGATCTTCTTCTGGTGGTCATAATTTCCACACTGGACATTACCACAAACCTGGAGGACCACGCTTTGCTCATCCCTCAGGTCCTTCACATCGCTCCAACAATGATGGAGTCCTTGGTACTGCACCTTCCAATGGTGGTTCTGGAGGTAATGTTTTTTATTCTTCTGGGAGAGTTCAATGCCAAATTTGTCAACGCCACGGACATGCTGCCATTGACTGTTTCAACCGTCTAAATATGGCCTATGAGGGACGTGTTCCTGGCTCTCGTCTTCAAGCCTTTGCTGCAACTGCTCCATCCTCAGGCTCTCGCAGTACCCCTGCTATTCAAGACTGGCTCTTCGATTCTGGTGCCAACGCCCACATCACCAACGACTTAGCTCAAGTCTCTGCTGCCCGTGACTATCATGGAACTGATCATGTGAACGGAGTAGTTGGTGGCACAGGTTTGCATATTTCAAAAGTTGGCCATTCCTATATTCGAACACCTCATCACACCTTTAAATTATCAGACACTCTTTATTGCCCTAATGCTACAACTAATGTCATCTCCATCAATCGTTTTACCATAGATAACAAGTGTTCTCTAACTTTGTCTCCTACCTCTTATCATATTCAGGACATGCAAACGGGGAAGATCCTTTTGCACGGCCAGAGTAGGAATGGCTTCTACCCCTTTTCCAGACTTTCCATCTCAAACAATAATGGCGTTTTTTCATGCATCGGTACTCGTGTATCAGATAGTATTTGGCATTCTCGTTTAGGACATCCATCTAGTTCCATTTTGAAACTTCTTGTCACTAGAAATAAATTGCCCATTTCTGGTAAAGTCAACAGTGAAGTGTGTCACTCATGTCCACTGGGTAAGAGTCATAAATTACCTTTTTCATTGTCTACTTCTTTGTCGTCATTTCCTTTAGAATTGATCCACTCTGATATATGGACGTCTCCGTCTCATTCTATTAATGGATTCAAATATTATGTTATTTTTATTGATGATTTCTCTAGGTATTCTTGGATTTATCCTTTAAAATTAAAATCTGACGTCTTTGCAACTTTTGTCACTTTTCAAAAATTAGTGGAAAACATGTTTAGTACAACAATAAAATCATTTCAAACGGATGGAGGTGGCGAATATATCAATACTCATTTTAAACAATTTTTGGCAACTCGTGGCATACATCATCGTTTCACTTGCCCACATCATCCGGAACAAAATGGCTTAGCCGAAAGAAAACACCGTCATTTGGTCGAAACTGGACTTACTCTTCTTGCTCATGCATCTTTGCCTGCGTCCTTTTGGGTTGAAGCCTTTCATACGGCTAACTACCTTATCAATCGGTTGCCAACAAAAGTTTTACAAAATGATTCTCCTTATTACAAATTATTTTCAAAATCTCCTCAATTCGATTTTCTTAAAGTATTTGGCTGTGCATGTTTTCCATACTTACGTCCATATAACAATAACAAGTTGCAATTTCGTTCCAAAAAGTGCATATTTCTCGGATATTCATTAAATCAACAAGGATATCGTTGTTTAGATCCATTTACAGGTCGCATTTTTTTATCTCGCCATGTTGTTTTTTATGAAAAGTCTTTTCCATACAAAGACTCCATTCCTACTATCCCCTCTTCTTCCTCTGATGCACTTCCTGCCACGTTAGAATTAGGGCCCCAATATCCTATCACTTCTCTTACTTCTATTATAACCTCTTCTTCCCAACCTACTCCCAATATACTGCCTACTAACACCACTCCCATATCAGATCCATCCCCTTTATGTCCCACACCCATCAGCTCTTTCCCCAGTTCGAATATAGGGCAGTCTCCGCCACTTCCACTAACTACTTCCTCTCACTCCATGGTCACCCGTGCTAAGGATGGGATTCGACAACCCAATCCTAAGTATGCTTTACTTGCTATTATTGTTGATGATTTAGTTGAACTTACTTGTTTCAGTCAAGCAAATAAATATATCGAGTGGAGGCAAGCAATGGCAGAGGAGTTTAATGCACTCCAACGCACAGGTACTTGGACACTTGTTCCCTGTCAGCCCCATTTCAATGTTCTTCCAAACAAATGGGTGTATCGCATCAAGCGTAAGTATGATGGTTCCATTGAACGGTTCAAAGCACGTCTTGTTGCCAATGGTTTTCATCAACAGGAAGGTCTTGATTATGGGGAAACTTTTAGTCCAGTTGTGACTCATGCCACCATTCGCCTCATACTGTCCGTTGCTCTTCACTTTCACTGGCCTATTCGTCAACTTGACGTCCAAAATGCCTTTCTCCATGGCACACTAGCTGAAGACGTTTTTATGAGACAACCATCAGGCTTTGTGGACCCTTAATATCCTACTCATGTTTGCAAGCTTCGTCGTTCTTTATACGGCCTTAAACAAGCACCCCGGGCATGGTTTCAGTGTTTTTCTCATCACTTGGAGGACTTAGGTTTCCTTGCTTCCACTGCCGACTCCTCCCTGTTTACATATTTCAATGGTGCCACTATTATTTATCTTTTGATTTATGTAGATGACATTTTAGTCACTGGGAATGATGCAGCTCACATTTCACGTCTCATTGCTCAGCTTGGCCTATTATTTTCTATGAAAGATCTTGGGCCCCTTAAATTTTTCCTTGGCATGGAAGTCACTCGTACACCTACTGGCATGTACCTTTCTCAATCCAAATACATTGTGGATCTCCTCCGTCGCACCAAGATGACCGACTGCAAGCCAACTTCAACACCTGCTACTGCCGGTCGTCGTCTTAGTCTTCATGAAGGGGAACCTCTTTCAGATGCCACTGAATTTAGAAGTGTTGTTGGTGCTCTTCAGTACCTTCTCTTCACACGTCCTGACATTGCTTTCGCGGTTAACCAAGTTTGCCAATATATGCATTCACCGACAACCACACATTGGGCTGCTGTCAAACGTATTCTTCAATACTTAAAAGCACTGTTAGAAATGATAAGCCATATGCTGATAAGCCATGTGTTGCCATGTGCTGATAAGCCATGTGCTGCTGACATGATGAAATGACTATTCTAAATGAAACCCATGAAGTCCTGTCGAAGATGCTGATGAAGATGGGCAGAAGAATATTGCATGATCTTACAACTAGACAATCACTTTATTGTAGTTATTTATTGCATGCGTGTGCTATTGTTTATTGCATGCGGGTGTATGTAAAACTGTATAAAGACCATACTGCTATTGAAGCAGATATAGTTTACTGAGCTAAAGTATATTCCTTTAAGAAAGTCATTGCAAGCTGGGTGCATCCGAATTGCACAAGAACATCCTGGATTTGTTTTCGGCCAAGCAGTGAGCATGTCCATCCTCTTCTCAGTACCACCATTAACCACCGCGACTGGCTTGTCGCCACCATTAGCCTTCAAGCATTTCACGCATGTTTCCTGACAGAAGTACACCCCTGAGGAGGTAGAAACTTGTGCGCCTTGGCAGCAAACACTCGCAGCAATGTTGGCTTCATGACCAGAAATTAAGTTTCCGCAGCACGACTGTACACGTGCTGAAGATAATAATTCAGCCACGTGCTTAAAAAGGCCATAATATAGAGTTCTTGCATTTATTCCTTTATATGGATCATCTCCCTGGTACAGCGGATAGCCTTTTCCCAATATTTTGTCTTTGAAGGATCTTCCTTTATTCGAAAAAGCCTATCCGCTGTACTAGGGAGATGATCCATATCAAGGATCTTACTAGGGAGATGATCCATATTAAGGATCTTCGTGCAAAGGCCAAGATTGTTGCGGAAAGTTTTAATGCCATCACCAGAAAACCAAAGTCCAAACTACAATTCAGTGTGAGCCGGATATATGTGCGAACCATCTTTACCAGATCAGCATCTGCATGGACGGAGATGCTACTAAGTTCACAAACTGTTCCGACGATAATCGCCTTAGCTACTTGATTTGAGAGAGATTTGGACAAGGAATGGTACTACTACTCTTTGAAATGCTTCGAGGAAATGCTTGCTTTCTTTTGAGAGATCTGTTCCTTCATTTTGAGAGGCTTTGAACGATTTGTTCGTAGAGAGGACTTTGATAGATTGAAAAATCTTTGATTTTTAATTGAAATATATACAAAGTCTATACGTCACGAAGCAGCCAGTATGCTCAAAACATACCACATTGGATTGGGATGTACTGGCCGGCATGCACATTGCTTGTCGTACCAGAACAATCGGAAAATAGAAATACAACATGTGTGTGTGCCGGACTCATGTCTTCCGGAGGTGGTTGATTGCAACTATGGTAGAGGATGATGAGGCTGGCATTGATCTGATATTGACTTGGGAGTTGGGCAGCCTTAGTTTGGTTTCCGTATTTACCGGTTGCAGCTTAAACCAGATTTCTTTAGGTCAGTGCCAAAACTCAATACCCCCACTCCATCAAACACAACTACTGAATAAGCTCATTTCTTTCCTTTACGAGCAAGAAATCGTTCCCTAGCCGCCTGTACTCTACTTTCACGATCGTCAAGAACCGGCGCAACAACATCCTCTTTCTTTGGCAAATCGGAAAGATTTCCCTCCGGTTGCTCTTCAATACGACCAATCCCGCCACTGCATAAAAGGTTAAAAGGTTCAAACCCAGCAATTTTCATAACTTCATATACGACCTCAAATTAGCAACAAACCATTTTCTACTTATAATGGTGTTTCTATGTAAACTGGCTTTACCTCAGCTTCTTGATGTTTAGATTATTCACTTTGTCCAAAATGGGTCTGACCCAAGCAACATTTACGGCACATACAGTGCGCAGGAATGGGCGGGTTGTTGCAATGAGTTCATGGTACACAACGTAGTCAGGCAATTTCCCTTCATCATCTGGTTTTAGCACAGAGGATGGATGCACCTGAAATAAAAGATGATACAAATACAAGCGTCAATTCTAGACTTCCGAAAAACTCACTACTCAAAGCCTTTGACTAATGGTAGTAAGATATGCCTAGTCACAATCAATTTTCTACTCAAAGTTTCTGATTTTCCTTTCCCGGATTAAATAAATCAATAGGTGCTTTGATAAACCAGAAATGCATAATGATAATGTAACACGCCTAACGTAGACTAGACTTCAAGGTTCATACCTGTACTACTTGGGGCTTAAAACCTAAAGTTCGATAACCATTGTGATGCATCATTCTCTCAGCAAGTTGATTTGCATATCCCACGCACAAAGCCTTCCTCAAATTGTGATAATCTTGTTGGCTTTCATTCCGTCTTCTGGCTGTCTGTACATCTAATGATCCTGTTTTCCAGATACACAACATATCAATAGAGTGAAGGAAAGCAACATCAAGAGAACACTGCAAGAAGAATCTTCAGTTGGCAGTTAAACACTAATAACAGTTAACAAAGATCAGATAATACGTCAAGAAAAAAATTAGGCTATAAATAATAAAGATAGCTAATATATCTTCCATTGTCATCTCAATTCGTTTTTGTGCCATAAATCAATGTATTTTGGATATGTTACTTATTGAGCACTCATCAGTTAGCAACTATTACAGCTGTTCACCATTATATATAAGAGTTTCACATTATCAAGTAACAAGCAATGTTTCGTGAATGTGATATAAGCGCAAGGTCCTCGCTAATGTAGCTTACTAACCTTTTGCTATTTTCTGCATGATTTGAGATAGCTGTTTCCTTACATCCTTGACAAACTTCATCCCTCTCACCTACAATCAATGAGTTCCAGAAACATAATATGCATATATTAGAATCATGTTGTAGATGTACTCAATATATCACATTTCTTATACAGACTATAAAAAGGTACCTGCAACTGATAATCCTTGCACCAATTAATGTCATAGTCAGTTTGATGCCAGCACTCATAGATCTGTAGCAACTGGATATGATCACCCCAACCAGAGCCATCAGGAAGGTCCAAATAATCATGTTTCCTCTTCTTCTCCGTACTTTTGCTGCAAATGGAGGCATGCACAAAAATAATCTTCTCAAACGAAATATTCATACTTCCAAGGGCCAGAGGTCCACAAATATCTTTCAAAGTTTATGTGTGCAGATGTGTGCACATTTAGTTTTACATATGATATATGAGTACTTTTCAGGTATTCAGAAGTCAGAACACAATGCATGCTATTAACTTTCACAACATACATAAGGGCACCATCTTCTAGGAAACTTTTAACGAGTTTACCTTCGACCAGGAAGCAATGTGGTTTCTGCAGATAACATAGCAGCAACAGTCAAAGCCTGTGATAAGCAGCCATACTCATTTGCCTCCATTAAGGTCTTTGACAGTGAAGGTTCTAGCGGAAGCTCTGAAAAAATCAAGGAATTACTGAGCAGACTCATCAAAGATCTAAAAGAGAAAATGCTCAATGTGCACAAAACCAAGGGGGAATAACTTCTAGCACTAGTAACAGATAGTACAGGAACAAAAAGCCCAAGTAGGAATGAGTAGCAAAACGTTTGTGAGTACATATATGACACTTCTATTACAGTTCAACTAAGGTTATGAATGATGTACAAAATTTTGACCACTATAAAATGCCATTTTATTCCTCAAGATGCTAGGGGCTCTCCAATGACGCTAATTTATCAAAACTACTAAAACTCGTTTAAGGCTTCTAAATAATGGCAACACATTGGAAATTATTACTATAACTCTTGAAAACTGGGATGTGAATCAAATACCAGCCATTGTTTTTCCAACTCTTGTGATCAATCCATTTTCATCAATAGCATCAATAAGATACAACTGCTTCAAAGCATCTTGTAAAGACTCAGCTGCAGCAAACCAATTGGAATTAGACAACATATGCAAGGAATTCTAATGTTATGCCTGAACAGGGCAGAAAAACACAATGAAAAGAAATTCATCTTACAGGAAGGAGAATCAAGAAAATCAAATTTTAGAATGTCAATATCAGGGAGGTCCAAAGATTTCAAATAAAGAACACTTCCAGCAAGCGAAGAGCGTTGTATTTCAGGAATTGTTGCATCAAGGAACTCATCCTCGTAAACCGTCGAAGGGTATAAACGATAGCACTTCCCAGGACGTGTTCTTCCTGCTCGTCCTGCACGTTGATTTGCTTGTACCCTGCAATCATATGAATCCAAACTTAATTAGAATGATAGGCAGAATCATTCTTTTTTTTTTTTTTAAAGAGAATCATTCTTTTTTTTTTTAAAGAGGTCGCACTTGGTGCGATGGCAAGTGCCTTCGCCCATGAGCGGTAGGTCTCGGGTTCGAGACTTGGGAGCAGCCTCTCCATAAATGGGGGTAAGGCTAGCCGACATTCACCTCTCCCAGAACCTGCGTAAAGCGGGAGCCTTGTGCACTGGGTACGACCTTTAAAGAGAATCATTCGAGGGAATAACATCTATAAACATGACAACTTCTGTTTATTAAGCCTTTCGGCCATGCTTTTAAAAATTCCATGCCTACATCTACTGCAATGGTTTAAGTATCACTGGCTTCCTTAAATGATAACCATGAAATTGTTTCTAGATCAGAATGCAACTATAGAAGCTGCTAACGCTGATTGCTTTCGTAGTTGGTTCACAATTGTAGTGCAAAATAATAAGAGAACAAACATATAAACAATTGAAAAGGTCTAGTTAACTTCAATTTCAAATCTTTTTCACATAGGAATGAATTGGATCAAAATTCAAATTACCTGAATACAAACATAAGCAAACTACACAGAGATGTTATTCATTTGTGTTAGAAACCTTATAGCACTCGGTAGAGTACAAGATGCGGGGGTAAAAAAGAGGAAATTTTATCGTTTGGAAAAGCCTGGAAAAAATGTACTTTTCATAAAACTTGTCTACTAAAATTGTAGACGAAGAGCCCAAACAAGAATACAGTAATAAATTAAGTGTAAGGACAGAACACAGTAACAAGTTATAATAAATATAAAACTATGGACTCCTTACTTGCTAATTTGAACAACATCGAGGGAATACATGCCAGTTGATGGGTTATACCGTCGTTGCTTCACGTAACCAGAATCAATAACATACCTGTGATTCATACATGATTATGAGAAAACAGAAAACCATTTAACATCATTTCAGTTATGTGTAAACCAGATTCATTGATTATAAATAACATGGAAAAAAGTTTACTTGAAAATTTTACTCAACAATAGCTTCCATATAATCATTAAGTAAATTTCAACCTTGTGAAGCAAGCAATATAAAAAGGGTAAATAAAAGCAAATGAGCATGACAGCCAGGAAATAGTTTCTTTTCTTACACAACACCATCTACAGTCAAAGAAGTTTCAGCAATATTTGTTGCAACAATAAATCTCCTACAATTTGGAGGCCGAGGACCAAAAACACGTACCTGTACAGAAAAGATGAAGCGTGAACTAAAAAAGCATTAGGATTTTAAAGCCTCCAAAAATAGAACACAATTACAATTAGTCTTTACTTGCCTGCATTTCAGGCTGCAAAGAACCATGAAGAGGAAGGATTATGGCATCCATGCAAGACCCTTCTTCCAGGCTTCGAACTCTCTCTTCTAACTTCAACACCAACTTGTCTATATCATCCTATAAAAAAGAACAGTTTTTCGGTCAGTAGAAGCATTGTATGGAAAACAATGTAAACGACAGGTTATATGCAAAGTAGCAGTCACACGCTCGCATGTACATTGAATGCCACAAAAAGGAAAAGAGAGTAGGAAAACAGCATCTGACCTGTCCAGTCATGAATATCAAGACATCGCCTTCGCCTTGCTTAATATGTATATCTATAAAAAGAGAAATTGTTAGTCAACTTCTTACCAACAAGTAAATGTTTGAAACTAAGTCGGGAATTAAACCGAAATAACAGAAAGAAGATACCGCATTGATTATATGAAAAATAAATTACAATGCAAAGAATAAACTAAAATCAAAATCATACTGAGAGCTGTTTCTAGAGATGACTCAAGATAGCTGGCAGGCCGCTCACGGCTGTAGGCTATTTCGACCGGGAATAACTTCCCGGGGACTTTCACTACAGGGCAATTTGAAAAGAATTGTGATACTTTTTCGCCATCAAGAGTTGCTGAAGTGATTAGAACCTTGAAATTCGAGGCACGCCTTTTCACCAAGCGTTTCATCAGTCCCAGCAGTATGTCCCTGATTGACAAAATGCCACATTGTAGTGTAAACAAACAAATAATCAAAACTTCTAAGAACCCTAAAATCTGGAGCGTTATGGAGAGAGAGATTGTACGTGTTTAGACTCCTTTCGTGAGCTTCATCTAGTATGATTACAGAGTACTGATCAAGCTCTGGATTGGAGAGGCTTTCACGAAGAAGAACTCCATCGGTGAGGTACTTAATCCGCGTCCTTTCCGAAGTTCTATCTTCAAATCTGATGGCGTATCCAACTTCGTCCCCAAGCCGAACGCCGAGCTCCTGCGAAACTCGTCTGGCGACGGAGACGGCGGCGACTCGGCGGGGCTGAGTGACGCCGACGACTCCGGACTTGGTGTAGCCCCTTCTGTGAAGTATCTGAGAGAGCTGCGTGCTCTTTCCCGAACCTGTCTCTCCGATTACCACTACGACGGGGTTTTCTTCTACTGCTTTCATGATTGTGTCCTCGAATTGGAGGATTGGTAGGTCCGCCATTGATGAAGTAAAAGAAGCTCGGAATCGTAGAATGACGAGGAAGAAGAAATTTCGGGGTTTTGGGAGGGAATTTGTTTGGGAAGAAAATCGAAATCAGGGTTTTAGAAAAACTCAACTTTTCAACGGTTTTTTATTTTTATTTTTTTTTTAAGGAGCAGCTAATGCTTTCACCATGACAATTCATATTTCGAAGAGTTGAGAAGACTCATAAAAGTATTTCATTATTCTCTGGCTATTATAATGTGATTCACGGACGTTTTGTGTGAAGTATGAGTTTAAAATTCGTTCTTAACTATTAGGTCATCCCGTAATAGTTCCAGATGTTAGTTATTAGTTAGTTATTAGTTTGCTATACAATCGTGATGTAAATTGTTCAAATGACAAAAAGTCTCTAACATTTGGATACCGATTAGATTTTTCGAACTCAAATTTTACGTGCATTGCTGCTTTTCGAACTCAATTTTATAGCTTTTTTTGTTTTGCTATGTTCCTAAAATTCGAACTCAACGTCACTTTTGGCATAGTAGGCCTCCAGCAGGAGCCCTCACGGCATGCTATTAACTCAATGTTAGAGCACGCCCCTGATAATTGCGTCGTTGTGAACTCAAATCACACTTTCTCGTGGAGTGGAAAGAAATGCCCAGAAACTTATTTACTGAGTTTAAAGACCTTTGTGGGAAAGTTACTACCGAAGTACAAAGAGTTCAAGTAAAAAAAACATACAACAAAAAGTACAATGGGATGAACCAAGCACCAATAAAAACTGCTTCAATTGAACAAATCTCCAATGCACACTCCAACTCCACTCAAAGCTTGCCAAAAACAGCTTTCATTGTCACAAGCTTGATCCCTCTCACCCAGAGCTCAGCCATTTCAATCCCACCTTCACATACAAAATGCAGCTCCTTGTGCTTTGTAGTCACCACATGGAACAGCCCCGGCTCGTCAGTGTCGAATTTCCTCCGGCGGTTCCATCTGAACGAGTCACTAGCCCCGACTTCCGCCCTCCTGCAAATCACATTTCTCTTGCTCGACTTCCCCCACTGCAAAATCCCGGCAGCCCCAACCATTTTCAGCATTTTTCGATGTGGAGATCCTCTACCGCATTTTGTGTGCTTCTTCACGCGACTCCCACCAAGAACAAGGCTTCTTGCAACCTCATCCAATATCACATTCTCTGCATCGTTTTTAATCCCACTTTTCCTTGCAAGTAAGAGGGCTGTCTCGTGTCTTGCATTCGCAATGTCGCATTTTGCCCCTAAAGTAATCAAAAGCTCGCACAGTGTAGCGTGGCCTCCTCTTGCTGCTAACATCAATGGAGTGTATCCATCGGCATCAGAAGCATTCACATCAGAACCCCTGCTTATCAATGTAAGAACGAAATCTGTGTTGCCGTGCTGTACTGCCTGATGTAGAGTCCCATAAAACTCAATAGGACTATCAAGTACCTTTTGAGGTGCAGCATTCTTAAGAAACAACTTTTCAAATTCTTCACTGTTTTGGTTTGTAACGAATAGTTCCATTACAGTCTGACCACATTTATTCTGCAGGTTTATGTCAGCCCCAGCATCGATAAGCAATTTGAAAGTTTCCAGGTAACCACCCTCTGCAGCTATCATGGCAGCTGAGTATCCCTTTTCATCTTGCTCATTGAGATCAACGTCTGCTCCCTCAATCAGTTTCTTCAAGGCCTCAACATCGTTTGCTTGAGTCACAAGCATTAGAGGAGAAAATACTGATGTATTGCTTGATTGAACAATTTCACCAGATCGAATCACGTCTGCAACTGCTTGTCGGAAGCCAAGAGTCCACCTTGCTGACTCTGCTATTACGCTTGCGCTCTGACCAGCAGAATTCACCAGGCCAAAATCAGCACCCTCTGAAGCCAGAATTTTAAGGCATTCCTGGTGTTTATATCTAGCACAGCTCATTAGTGCAGTTTCTCCAGATTCTGTCCGAGAGTTGACATTGCACCCCGCACTAACCAATTGTTGAAGAACCTTATTTAATCCAAGTCGCGACGCCATGTGAACAGGGCAGTCAGTTTCTGAATTTGTTGTCTTAATTGGAACTTCTACATCAGCACCGCAACTTAACAGAACCTCTACCGCTCTTTCATTGTTACATAATACGGCGTGGTGAATGAGAGTCCTCCCAAAGTGAGGAATGTTAGGAGAGTGGTGTTGCAAGAGCATCCCCAAGATAGCACCACTGGCTTCAAAATACTCCACAGCACACCAGGTCACACTGTAAGCCTCGGCTAGTCCTGCACCCACCCGAAACTCTTCTCCTGTATTTACATCCCAGGACCAGCCCCCAAGACTCACTTTTATATCTGTTCTGGCTCCAGCCTGTTATTCATTCCAAAAGGTACACAACGTTAGATAGAAGTGCATAACCATAAAGGTACGCATACTAGTCGATGAGTTAGGGATAAACCTGCAAGAGGAGTCTGACTACAGAAATTTGCCGGCTAACAATGGCGGCAACAAGCGCATTACAGTAAACATTAGTGTATAGAAATGGCTTGGACGATTGAAGCAGCGCCCTGTCAGTTGCATCCGCATCCACCCCACACTGCCACCAATCAATAGCATCACTGTCATGGAACAAAGGTTATATGTTCAAGCAATTAAAAAAACACATACACTTTTGGGCGACGATGACCTTGTCTGTACTTCACACTTAATTATGTTGTCAATATAGTTTAAGGATCATGTTTTCTGCAATGCAGACTCAGATAAGAGCATAACAACTTAAAAGTGCTCACGAGCAGAGGTTATTCCTACATAAGCATTCTCAGACGAGCCCTAATTGAGACATAAGACCACGATGGCTTTTTCGATTAGTCTATGACTAAAAGTTACCTTGATGAGTGTGTCAACTACATCAACAAAGCCTCTGCAGGAAGCAGAAACAAGAGCATGCACTGCCGCCTGAGGGCGGATCATGTCGGATCCCATGAGCATCTCGGCGGACCTAGCCCTCCCCAAGTAGCTTGCCTCCAACAAGGCCTCCTCACATGCCTCCTGAGACGCGCCGCCATTGATGAGCACCTCCAATATCTCCAAATGTCCCTCCCTCACTGCTGCTGTTGTTGCATAGCCTCGGAACAGCTTTTGATTCACATTTGCTCCATAACTCTGTCACGCGAAGATTTACAAAACTAAAATTAGAGACATTCAAAGTTCTTCGCTCTAAATTTAAGCAAAAGAGAGATTATAATATGAATTTAATAATTTCAAATACCGCAAATTTGCATGAATTACGTTACCAGGAGCTTCCTAACGAGCGCCAAATTCCCAGAGTGAGCGGCGAGGAACAAGGCAGTGATCTGAGTCTTGAACTCCTCGTACTCGACGCGAACCTCGTGCGCCGACTCACCCTGCGCCACAATCTCCGTCTTCTTCGACTTCAAGCACACCGTTCCGACAAAGTTCACGTCCACGAAAGGATCGCCCAGACATTCCCCCGCCGATTTCGAGTCGTTGTCGTGCGCGGCGTCCACCAACCGCTGCGAAACCTCGGCCTCGTAGTCGATCGGAAACACGTGCGCGTGCGCTTTCCCGCCGGACAGGTAAGCCGTGGCGGAGCTCCCGAACACCATCATTTCCGAAACGCTTCGTTTTGCGGAACCTCCGAAGAGTGAAACGTCTGGAGAGCTTCGTGGCTTTTGTGATTGGGTATATAGGTGGAGAGAGAGCTCCGTATAGGTGGAGAGAGAGAGAGCTCTGTTTGGTCTGCTTATACAGTGAGTTGGGATTTTGGCGGAAAGGACCGAATCTCAATCAAATCAATCAATTTGCACCATTTAAATTTGATCAAACTGTTAAAATTATTATAATTTTTAAAGTAAATCTCTGTTTACAATCGTTAAATTAAATTTTCCGTTTATACGGATACACTAATTTGATGGATTATGATAAAAGAATACGCAGGATGCTTTCCCATTTTGGCGCCAGAGAGGAGATTAGAGAGAGAAAAGCTAGAGAGAGAAAGAGAGGGAAGAGAGACATATGTCTTCTTGGGGTTGTGTACCAAGGTGACCAAAATATATTTGACGATGACTTGGTCTTGTTCAACAAGTTTTCATCCTCTTTACCGAGTAAATATTTTCTACCGCTAAAATCTGAAGTATCTCATATTCCGAATGAATGATGGAACTAATTATTAGTGAGGTTCAAAAGAATTAAGGGCATTCCGCCCAACTTTAATTACAATAAAATGTCATACCATCGTGTTATTATTCTACTTAGATGAGTGATGAGCACGTATATTTATTTATTAATATTATAATTTGAGTATGTCAATTATATAATAAAATTATTTTATGACTCATGTATCAGTTATATTGTGTAGCGGTATGATTGTTACGCTTTGAAATGTGTTTGCTAATGTCCAACTCCAAATCATTCTTGTTTCCATCGTTTTGATTTGGGATTTTTTCATTCTCTTTAGACTTTTCACACAATGTTTGCTGGCACAATTATTAGAATTAATGGGTGAGATGATTTGTCTATCAAAGAGAATGGGTGAGATCATTTGAATGAAATCTTTTTAAGGAAATGATTATCCGAATTCGATACAATCAATTAGTTTTATAGAAGCTATCTAATTTAGTATGAGTTTTTTTTTTATTAATATTAATTGACTACAACAACATGTTGGTAATCAAAGAAAAAATAGGAGGGAATGAGTAGAATGATGATAAAAATATTTCTGAAATTTCAAAGGGTGACCTCAAGCTAATAAGGTTCCACACTTTGTGAGGAATGGGAGAAATATCTATAGTACGCAGTCTTACTCTTATTTTGCAAATAAATTGTTTTCACAACTCAAGTCCGTGATCATTTAGTAAAAAAGAAGTAACATTTCTGTCGTACCAAGACCCGCCCTCTCACTATGAAATTTTATAATAAAAAAAGGAAAAAAAATCCCAAATCAAAACGATCGAAACAATGAAAGATTTGTAGCTGGACATTAGCAACCAAATTGGATTATCTTTTTATTTCACAAAAAAAAAAAAATTTGTAACGGAAAAGAAAATTGGATTATTCATTTGTATCGAAGGAACCATAAATGAGATTCAGATGTCCTTCTAGGCGTTACACATGATCAACATATTCATTACAATTTGGACCGACTTTAAACTATACTGATTTATCGTGATTCAGCCATCAACTCAATTTCTAACCAACCCAATTTGTGTTGCTTAATCAAATAGCTGGTCACCCACAAATACAAGCCACTACACACGCATGCCACTAAAAAGTTGCATATTTACAAAGGAGTTGGAATTTAAGTGGTTAATTTTATTTATCTGTAAACCGAAGGTCATAAGTTTGATTTCTCCTTTTTTCCATTATTGTATCGAGAAAAGGGTTACATATATGTGAGACCTATTAAGAAAGAGTAATGTTAAGTAGACCAATTTTTTAAATTTAATTTGTAAATCATGTGATGTGTCACCAATAAAAGATACGCATGTTATTCAACACTTTAACAATAATTCAATTATCAATAACCACGTCATATAGTTTACAAAATATGTTTAAATTGACGATCTCCCTAGCATTATCCATCTGAGAATATATTTTTGGATAAAAAAACGAAACTGTATTTTTAAACCAAATGATGAGACAGTTGATAGTTGTACTTCATTTTGAATGATCTAAATAAAGAATTCAACTATCAACCGTCACATCATATGGTCTATAAATATGACTTTAAAGGAACAGTTGAAAGCAATGTTAATATAAATTTTTCTGTTGTCCATCCAATAACAGTATGATTATGAATATAATTGCTTTTTACGAAAACAATCTCAAACAAGCCTAAGTACTGGTTTGGTACTGAGGTGTTTTTATAAAAAATAGATATAAAAAAAAACTTAGCTCAAAAAGTGTTTGGTAAATACTTAAAAACAACTTATTTTCACAGTTTTAGGTGAAAAAAAGTTGAAAACTTGAAGCAGCAAAAAATGAGTTTATTTTCACGGCACAGCAAAAACAGTTTTTTTTCAAAGCGCAATACCAAACTAGCCCTAACTAAACTAAAAGTCCAAAAGTGATTATCGATACAACCAAATGATCTTCCTTAATTTCATCGAGATAATAAACCCTAGACTTTCCATGTCCCGACAGTCCAACAACTTGAGGTCTTCTAAAAGCCGGATTTGGCCTGCATTTGAAGTGCTCTTGTAATGTAGCCACAGTTACAATAATATTTTCAACTATAATAACCCACCATAATAACTTTATTAACATTAATCAAATTTGGAATAAGACATAATTTTATAATCTTAATTAACACTAACTAAATTTGGAAAAAGACAGTTGGTTGCTTACTTGTTTTGCAGAAGTCGCTGTCTTGTCTAACAAGGTCACAAAATTGGTGGCCTGCCGCTTATCCGAGGTTAATTATTTGGTTAACCATAAGATTAGCTTAATTTGGTATTCAAATGGCTGCCTACTTTGATACTTACCCACTTAATTAGGGACAGGGATCCAAACAAATGGTGGACTTATTTAGCTCACAAAACCCAGCTCGAACGGAAGGAGGAGGATTCTCTACCCTTATAATTTTTCTACCATTCCATGTCCTCCTATTTGAATGGTCATAGTTAAGCTACGTCAACATCTTATATTGATTTTTTTATATATATAATAAGACAAAAAGTAATGTGTGAGATGAGAGGAATGGAATGGGATGAGAATAGAAGGGTATAGAATTCTCCTTCCCAAAGGAAGCCCAAAGTTCCTCCTTGGCCTCGGTGTTGACTAAGTAAGTTTAGACAACCATTGTACCAGGAAATGATGTGTCAACTATGTATATCAAGTTTTCTCTTTTTCGTGTGGATGGCTGTCATGCAAGTACACCTACTCCCACATTTTTATTATATTTCTATTTTCCTCCCTAGAACATATTTAAATCTATCAATTTAATCCCTTATCTCTTTTAATCCTAACCATTGATCTAGATTCCCTAATTCTCCTAAACTGCCACATGGTAGGTTCTCAGCTCTCTTCTCTTCCCTCTCTTCCCTAGTATTCCCTTTCAGATCTTTCTCTTTTTCACGGGAACTCTCCTATCTCCCTTTCTCTCCTTGCACCGTGACCAACCCAGCAAACCTACATGCAGCTCCTGTTGTAGACCATCATCATCATCATCCTCTTTGCGCCGTCTCTCTCTCTCCATCGCAGCGAGGTCGGGGAACCTAGAGAAAGGACCTCCGACCGATTCCTCCATTCCTTCCAGCTAGGTAAGTTTGAATACCTTTTTAAATTACCATTGTTGTTGTGGGGGGTTGTGGGTTGATTTTTACGTGGTTCTTCCAATGTTTTGAGGACGGAAACGGCACGGGGGAAACTTACCCACATTTTCTGACGAAACCGTGACCTTCGAGGATTCTTTCCGAACACTCACGGCCGTTCATGGCGAAACTAGGGTATGAAAAATACTCCACTCTCTTCCCTCTTTATTTTAGTACTTGGTTTGGGTAGTAGTTTATATGTTCGCCGTCAACCGGAGCTATAACAGCTCCGGTGTTTTTCCCCGTCACCCCACAGGCCACCAGGCCTTCTCAAAACACCCACGTGCCTTAGCCTATTCTTGGACCAGCCAAGTTCCCTTTTGGTTATTTGGCCTACGGGCCGTGTCATGCTGGACTGAGTGTGTGTGTTTTAGGCTCAGTGAGTGTGTGTGTGTGTGTGTGTGTGTGTGTGTTTTGTGCCGTGCATGTGTGTGGTGTGTATATGTGTGTGTCCGTACGTGTGTGTGTGGTGTGTGTGTGTCCGTGTGAGTGTGTGGGTGTATTGTGCCCGTGTGTGTGCGCGTGTGTTGTGCACGTGTGTGGTATGTTGCGTGTGTGTGTGTACAGGTCACTACTACAAAATTATCTATAACTGGCGGTTCAAAAACCGACAAAAAACGTATATTACTGTCGGATTTTAGGCAAAATCCGACAGAAAATGGATGCAGTGGCGGATACAATAAGTGACAGAATTGCCTACATCAGGAAATGAATTTTCCGACAGAAAATACTCTAAAACCGACAGAAATACTGTCGGTTATAACGGACAGGATATATATTTATAATAAATAAATAAGAGAATTTTTGTCGGATAAAACCGACAGAAAATATAAAACCACCAGGAATTCTGTCGGCTATAACCGATAGAAAATTTATCAATAATAATAAATAAAAGCATTCTTGTCGGCTGAAACCAACAGAAAATATATTAATAATTAAAAAAATATAAACGACTTTCTACGCAATAATCTTTTCTTACGAACTACAGATGAGGAACCAAAACACATACAAATCACACCTCTAGTGTATTCATTCTACACAACGAACTAACCTAAGCTTAAGCAATGAGCTAATATACATTGAAAATGAGACCAACCCAGTAGCATAATTTCAAGGTTCAATTCAACAGACTGCAAAGAAATCAGTACAATGTTACCTTCGACACACGGCGACAGAAGCTCCCCGGTTTCAGTGTCCTCATCTCGCCGGATAATCGTGTTAATCGCGTCATTTGTTGTCCCATAGCGTGTTGAGATTCATGTACTCAACCTTCAACAAAACAAAGAAAAAAATGACCGACGGAACAACCAAAAAGAGCGAATGCAAAACCGAAAAGGAAACGAGAAAAACCTCATAATTGGCTTTGGAATACATAATTTCCTCTGCTTTTAAAACCACCAAAGGCAACTTCTTTTGCCACTCCTTGTTCTTCTACGTTACAGAGTTGTGAACCTCATTGACGACCCTAATCAAACAGGTAGCGGGCGGTCAGCAAAATGTGAAAAACATACACCTTTACCAAGAAATCCATGGAAACAAAGATGACCCAGTGCCGGAAAATCTGCTGAATGATGGCACCTCTCATGGGTTGGTGCCTATCACTATGCCAAGCTCGCCGGACACACTCATACGGCCTCGGGCCCGCCAAGGCATCTCGGCAGAGCAGTAGCAGGGCATCTCGACAGATTCAAAATAGAGATTAAACCTCAGAGATTTTCGCCATAATACTCATCACAGATGGATTAGAACCCACACAACCAAGAGGGGAAAATAATTCATACCTGAGATGGAGTTCGAGAGAGCTGAAGCTCTCAGCATTAATGGCAGAGCACACGGTGATGCATCGATGATACATGCAACGCTGCAGGTTGATTCCCTATGTCCCAAGGGTTCGAGGTTCAGATTTTTAAGGGTTGATTTGGTCAGAATTGAGAGGAATTGTGGGGGTTCATTCTCGGAGCTTAGAGAGAGAGAGAATGTGTGTCGAGAGTTAAAGAGTTATGTTTCAGAAAAATGAAGGAGAGGAGTGGGGGCCGGATGTAGGTATAAGAAAGGGTTTAGGTATTGTCGGTTAAAACCGACAAAAAAAATTTCATTCCTGTCGGTTACAACCGACAGAAACAAAATGGCGGAAAAATTCACCCCACAAAATTCCGTCCCAAAATTTTAATTCCGTCCCAAAATTTTAATTCCCTCCAAAATTTTAAATTCCCCCCAAAATTTTGTTACGATTTTAAAAAATAAAATAATAATTGTTTGGTTTAATAAATAAATAAATAATATGTATTTACGTAGAATACGGTTTTAAAAATTAAATGAATAAATTTTTTTTGGTCGAAAATAAATAATTGTTTGGTTTAATAGATAGTAACCTATGTAAAATATGCAATAAGGAAACAAAAAGATAATTGTACACGGAAAATGTCATCACACAAATGAAATATTGTCTAATCAATACTTGAAAAACATAAATAAGAATGCAATGAACAAATTCGATCTTCAATTTGAAATATTTACACTAGTGTATTCCACAAAATCTTATTTTATACTGAATGGAAGTATAATAGTAACTCTAAGTGTTTGTTTAATCTATCATTTTGACGTGATATGCCTTCTACGAAACTTTTTTCAACGATCGAACCGTCAAATTTATTTGTACACACTCTGAAATTGTATACATAAAAAATCGTAAAAAACAAACATTCAGAGATTACGTAACGGAACAAAAGTTTTCGACGGTTATAAACAAAAAATCACAATTTAACGGTTATTTTAGCTCCGGTTTTGATGATTTTTTTACAGCTACACTCCACAACCCTATAAGAATGCAATGAACGAATTCGATCTTCAATTTGAAATATTTACACTAGATTTTATACTTAATGGAAGTATAATATTAACTTTAAGTGTTTGTTTAATCTACCGTTTTGACACGATATACATTCTACGAAACTTTTTTCAACGATCCAACCATCAAACTTATTTGTACACACTCTGAGATTGCATACGTAAAAAATCGTAAAAAACAAACGTTCAGAGATTATGTAACGGAACAAAAGTTTTCGACGGTTATAAACGAAAAATCACAATTTAACGATTATTTTAACTCCGATTTTGATGATTTTTTACAGCTACACTCCTTGACCCTATAAGAATGCATTGAACGAATTCGATTTTCAATTTAAAATATTTACACTAGTGGATAAATCTTATTTTATACTTAATGGAAGTATAACATTAACTCTAAGTGTTTGTTTAATCTACCATTTTGATGCGATCGGCATTCTACGAAGTGTTTTTCAACGATCGAACCGTTAAACTTATTTGTACACACTCCGAGATTGTATACGTAAAAAATCGTAAAAAACAAACGTTTACAGATTACGTAACGGAACAAATGTTTTCGACGGTTATAAACGAAAAAACACAATTTAACGGTTATTTTAACTCCGATTTTAATGATTTTTTATAGCTACACTCCTCGACCCTATAAGAATGTAATGAAAGAATTTGATCATCAATTTAAAATATTTACACTAGTGGATACCACAAAATCTTATTTTATACTTAATGGAAGTATAACATTAACTTTTAAGTGTTTATTTAATCTACCATTTTGACGCAATACACATTCTACGAAACATTTTTCAATGATCTAACCGTTAAACTTGTTTGTACATACTCCGATATCACATATGTAAAAAATCACAAAAAACAAACATTCAGAGATTAGGTAACAAAACAAAAGTTTTCAACGGTTATAAACGAAAAATCACAATTTAACGGTTATTTTAGCTCCGATTTTGATGATTTTTTACAGCTACACTCCTCGACCCTATAAGAATGCATTGAACGAATTCGATCTTCAATTTAAAATATTTACACTAGTGGATAAATCTTATTTTATACTTAATGGAAGTATAACATTGTCTATAAGTGTTTGTTTAATCTACCGTTTTGATGCGATACGCATTCTACGAAGCATTTTTCAACGATCGAACTGTCAAACTTATTTGTACACACTCCAAGATTGCATACGTAAAAAATCGTAAAAAACAAACATTCATAGATTACGTAACGAAACAAAAGTTTTCGACGGTTATAAACAAAAAATTCACAATTTAGCGGTTATTTTAGCTTTGATTTTAATGATTTTTTACAGCTATACTCCTCGACCCTATAAGAATGCAATGAATGAATTCGATCTTCAATTTAAAATATTTACACTAGTGGATAAATCTTATTTTATACTTAATGGAAGTATAACATTAACTCTTAAGTGTTTGTTAAATCTATCAATTTGATAGAAAATGCATTCAACAAAACTAGTTTCAACAATCCAACCGTCAAATATGTTTGTATATACTATGAGATAGCATGTGTAAAAAATCGCAAAAAATATAATATTTAAAACATGTATTTATTTATTTATAATCCATATAACATTTTAAAATAATAAAATCAGACATGATAAAGTACACTAGATGTTCATGTGTGTTTATGTGTCAGACAATGTGCATTGTGACGCATTGGAAAAAATTGTTTAAATTTCTTTGTATCTTGTTGCTTGCCTGTGAGGGAGCATAATCCTTATTACAAAATTAATAGAGCTTTAGATTGTAGTCTGTTGTTATTATTCTCTAAGAAAATTTATTGCTTGTGGGAATTGGGTTCATTAGACTTTAGGGTCATGAGTGAAAAAAATAAAATAAAATATGTGTTTATTTATTTATTTTTAATCAATATAACATTTTAAAATAATAAAATTTTCATTTATGTCGGTTATAACCGCCAGAATACAAAATAATAACCGTCATAAAGTAAAATAGTCAATTTTTGTCGGTTATAACCGCCACCATTAACTTAAAAACCGCCAGAATATGTAAAAAAATATTCAAAAAAAAGATTCAAAAATACCGCCAGTAAATATCCGCCAGTATTTTCTTGATATCTGCTAGTAAATATCCGTCAGGAATTTATGTCGGATATATCCGACAGAATTTTTCTAATATCCGCCAGTAATTAAATGATGTGTCAGGTATAATTTATCCGACATGATTTTCTAATATCCGCAACCATCATCCGCCACCTAAAGCTAATATTGTAGTAGTGGGTGTGTGCATGTGTGTTGTGCATGCATGTGTGTGTGTGTGTGTGCTGGCGTGTGTGTGTTATGTGTTGTGTGGGTTTGGGCTCAAGCCCAAACCACCACCCTTTTTGTTCCTAAACCTATCCAAAACCCAATAGGTCCGAACCTTAGTTAACCTAAACCTAAGCCCTAATCCGGATCCAAACCCAAGACCCATTTCCATTTCTTAAAATTCTATAGTTGGGTAGCTTGATAAATTGTACATTTTTGTGCTTAGGTGAAGTTGCTAGTGGGGATTTCCTTAATCATTTTCCGCACAATTCTGCTGCTACGGAGTATCTATGAGTAGACCATTTCTGAAATTTGCATAATTTCATAGTTTAATTGCATAAATGAAATGCATGCCTTACGAGTTTATGAATTGATTTTTATGTTAAGCATGTTTATGAAATATGTTGTTTATCTTCTCGTTTTCTATAAAAACCATGAATTGGTAGACTATCTGATGGATAACTATAGGATGCTAGAATATGTTTTAGAAACCTTTCTTTATAGTATAGACGATTGATGACTTTATACTATGAAATGGTTATTTATGAGAGGCGTAACTATTTGTGCGTACCTAGTGGACACTATGCCGCCCGGGGTGAGGATCTGGTGTTGGCTGATAGGCTGGGAGAAATAAAAATAATCCCTAGTTACGGGCTGAGGGACACGGAGCAGGCGTTGGGTCGGGAGTTGGTAATCTCTGGCTACGGGCACAGAGACCACAATGCTGGTATAGGGCCGGGAGTTATATTTATTCAGTGATCTTACTAGTAGTACATCGCGCTATGAGACGATCTATGAGACGTTTAATATTTTGTGTTCCACGATATGTCTTTTAAGATATTTTTGGCATGCTAGGGTTTTCAGTAAAACTATCACTTATTATGCTAGTAGTTTTCTGTATATAAATTGTGGGGGTTAGTATCTTAATAACTGTTTTATTATTATTGTATATATGAACTTGGTCTACTTACCTTTGTTTTGCGCCCCATTCAGGTCTTAGAAACGAGGACTACGACACGACGTACGAGGCATTCCCCTACCAGTAGCAATCTATCACTCACTTGTGTGATATCTTGTAATGATCTTTTCTTTTGTGATATTGTTTTAGAATGTGTTCTGTGCACTCTAGACATTCCTTAAACTTTGTTTATTACCTCTAGATTCTAATGATCATTCATGTGTATTTTCCTCCTAATCATTACTCTTGTATTCAATAAATGGCTTTCGTCACCCTCAGGTGTCGGCCAGTACATGCTTATCTGAGTATTCGGGGAATATCGGGGTCGGGAATTGTCAACCACAGCATCGCACACTTTAAGTTATATTAAAAAAAAATAAAATGAAACAACAATGTATGTCAAGTTTACATGGTATCTTATTTGAACAAGTAAATTATTTTCTTGTTCATTACACAAAAATTAGGACACATGGATTATCTTGTGCCGGATAAATTAATCTACAAATCCAGTTATGGTGCAATAGTTTATGGCAATGAGAGTGTGAATTGCACATAGGAGAATAAATGAATTTGGGATGTGCTTTTAGAGAGCTGAATTATTTTTTTATATTGTCAATTTGTTTTATGGTGGAACCTCAAATTATTTGTTGATATTGAAGTCAAGTTAACCCAAGTGTTTAGCCCAATGGCGAACGTGGCTCCACATCACGCAATACGTGTTATTCTCGTCTTATGCTTAAATGAAACTACACGTAAAAATACGCGTTGAGACTGTGAAATACAATAAAAAAAATTAAAGCCAATTTTTTTTTCATGATCCCTGTGGTGACAGTCCACTTTCGATGTAACCCTCGTGGTGAAAAACCTTTTAATTAAACCCTCATGGTGGACCTTGTTAGCAATTGAGGTCCAAATCCAAATTTCCATTAGTCTTCCGTTAAATAAACTCACATGACTGTCACATGATGGGTCAAATTCGTCATTTCAATCCAAATTACATCTTATTCAATGGACGTCTATTATAATTTAGGGTTTAATTGAAATTAGATTTTACAGGAAAAAAAAAAAAAAAAAAAGCTTGAACGTGAAGATTGAAACTAAACATGTAAAACCACGTCAATGGCTAGGGGAAGAGGTGAAGGTGAAGTCGCGCCTAATTTCTTAGGTATAATTTAATTTCATTTGGAAATCTTAATACTTCTAATATACCATTGGTTTTTTTTTTCAATGCCAACATGTCTTTGATCATGAGTTAGAGTCTTAGTCTTACTTGAATTTTCATTCTTGTATCAATTTGTACCAGTTTGAATGCATAAATGCCCTTCAGTTTTGTCTTTAATTGGTAATGTGGTTTTATGCAGGCCCTAGTCGGCCAGTGCACAACCTTTCAAATTTTTTTCTTAATCTTATTTGAATTTTAATTCTTTAAGTTTCTTACACTCTTGAAGTTCATATGCGGAGGGTGGACCTGAAGATTGAACCTTTTAACTATGCCTTTCACCCATTGTCTTTAATTCTACAATGCCATTCACCCATCTGAATGCATATATACTGCATTTCACCCATTGTATTGAACTCTTTAAGTTATTCTTGTGCCTATGTGATTTTCCTGCATTATATAGGTTGAGATACATGTGCTATTAAATTGGGGTGATGGTTAGTGACGGTGGAGGAGGTCCACTAGTGGCTGAGAGCCTGAAATGAGATGCGAAAACTACTGGGTTTTTTTTATCTTTACAAGTTTCTTTTATTTGTAATTTTATTTTAATTCAATCATTTTTGTCTTTTTATTTTCCAAAATAAATAAACTTAATTTTAACCGATCCACATGTGATAGTCACATGATTTTATTTAATGGAAGACTAACGGAACTTTGGATTTGGACCTCAATTGCTAATAGGGTTCACCACGGATGTTTAATTAATAGCTTTTTCACTACAAGGATCACATTGAAAGTGTCGTGTCACCACATAGATCACAAAAAAAATTTGGCCAAAAATTTAAAAATCAAAACGAGTGGACATAATAACACTCTTTTTAAAAACCAACCGATTCAACCCAAAGCCCACGAATATACCCATGATTCATCTAAAATTAAAAGCCCAACCCAATTGAAAATTTCAGGATGAAAAGGACGTAAAACTAGGTCCACATCACAACCGTTGATCCATGGACCAAATAGAAACAGCATAGCATCTACGTGTTATATAGCCTCATCACACATACTCGCTTAATCTCGACCGTTCACTACCGGCCTCTTTAAATCATCGAAGGTCCATTTTACCCTCTGCAGCATACCAGGTTTCGCGAACGGGAGCTCCCTCGTTCATTTCCCAACTGAGGATTCTCTCTCCTTGTCTCCCAGTCTCGTTCTCGTCGATTACCTGATCCGGCGACGCATCAAGCTTCGTCCGCCGTAACCCGCCATGGTAGGCAACCGACATCTCAATTTGCGCGCATTTCTAGCTGAATTTTAATTTGTTGAGCTTATCGTGCACTGCCCTAGGTTTCACTCTGATTCAGCTTTGCTTTTGTGTTTTTGTCAATCCGTTATTGTTTTATATGTTAATTTGTTATGAAATATTGGGTTTTAGTAGATCCGATATGGGTTTTTCTTAATTTTCTCTGTCTCGTATCTGTTTGTTTGGTGGGAAAATTGAGGAAAATAGCTGGAAAGCGATGGAAAATTGAATTTTGAATGGGTTAGTTAGGTTTTCGATACGTTTTCCATCTCTCGTTAGCTGAGACCATCTTTTTATTAGGCTTGATTGGAGAATGGTTTTGACTTTAGGTTTCAAATGGATTAGGAGCCTTTAAGTCTATATACTTATCACCTCCATTATTACCGTTTTTGTTCGGCTAAAAGCTGGTTTGAGATATAGCGGGGATTTGCCGCAGGATTCTTAGATTAATTCAATTCAGGGCCTAGGTTCAGTTTTGTGTGAGAATCTCTTCCAGGTCTAAACTTAAGATAGTTATAGAGATGCTGAATTGAAATGGGCAAACCGCATGTAATTCGTCTAGTGCGTGTGCCCATATTGCCTTCTTCGTGGAATGTAGAATCTTTAAGAAATGAATGTAGTGGATATGCCACAGCTTTGTTATAACACCAATGTTACATCATGCTTCCGGTTATGTTATTTTATGTAGGATTTTTCATGCACATTCCGAGAAGTTGTTTTATGTCAACTGTATTTTGTTTCTTGTTAGCTCTGAAGAGTAGATATTATAGGCATAGGTCACTTTGAAGAAATGAATTGATCTGACTTATTTTTGTTAATTCGTAGGCACCCATCAAGGGTATACTTTCTCTGCAGAGAGCAGCTTTAGCTCGTCATCATGGTGCGAAGTGGGGCCTAGGGTTTAGATCATTTAGCACTCAGGGTGCAGCACCCTCTACTACTCCTCAACCTCCACCACCTCCTCCACCTCCTGAAAAAACCCATTTTGGTGGTTTGAAAGATGAAGACCGAATTTTCACCAACTTATATGGGTTGCACGACCCATTTCTCAAGGGTGCCATGAAACGAGGTGACTGGTACCGAACAAAAGATCTAGTTATTAAAGGTGCTGATTGGATTGTCAATGAAATGAAGAAGTCTGGCCTCCGTGGACGTGGTGGTGCTGGTTTCCCATCTGGCCTCAAATGGTCTTTTATGCCAAAAGTATCTGATGGCCGTCCATCCTATCTTGTCGTCAATGCTGATGAAAGTGAACCTGGAACCTGTAAGGACAGGGAAATTATGCGCCATGACCCACACAAACTTTTAGAGGGTTGCTTGATTGCTGGTGTTGGGATGAGGGCTAGTGCTGCTTACATCTATATAAGAGGTGAATATGTGAATGAACGGTTAAACCTTGTAAAGGCCAGAAATGAAGCCTATGCAGCTGGATTACTGGGAAAAAATGCATGTGGATCTGGTTATGATTTTGATGTTCATATCCACTTTGGTGCTGGGGCCTATATTTGTGGTGAAGAAACAGCTCTTCTAGAGAGCCTTGAAGGGAAACAGGGTAAGCCAAGATTGAAGCCTCCCTTCCCTGCTAATGCAGGATTATATGGCTGCCCCACCACCGTTACAAATGTGGAAACGGTGGCTGTTTCTCCTACCATTTTGAGGCGTGGACCAGAGTGGTTTGCCAGTTTTGGGAGAAAGAACAATTCAGGGACAAAATTGTTCTGTATTTCAGGACATGTGAACAAGCCTTGCACCGTTGAGGAGGAGATGAGCATACCCTTGAAAGAGTTATTAGAGAGGCACTGTGGAGGTGTGAGGGGTGGATGGGACAATTTACTTGCAGTAATTCCAGGTGGTTCATCCGTTCCATTGCTTACCAAGGACATATGTAATGATGTATTGATGGATTTTGATGCACTGAAAGCTGTCCAGTCAGGATTGGGAACTGCAGCTGTTATTGTGATGGATAAATCGACTGACATTGTCGATGCAATTGCAAGGCTTTCTTACTTCTACAAGCATGAGAGCTGTGGGCAGTGCACACCATGCAGGGAGGGGACAGGATGGCTTTGGATGATCATGGAAAGAATGAAAGTTGGGAATGCGAAGCTGGAAGAGATTGACATGCTTCAGGAGGTGACCAAGCAGATTGAGGGGCACACAATCTGTGCTTTGGGTGATGCTGCTGCTTGGCCTGTGCAAGGTTTAATAAGGCATTTCAGGCCAGAGCTTGAGAGGAGGATCAGGGAGCGTGCTGAGAAGGAATTGCTGGAGGCAGCTGCTTAAGTGCTTCTCTCAGGTTGCTTCTTGTATCTATCCTGTATTCTTTTCTTCATTCAACTCCTAAAAATAAGAAAAGGAGAAAAACAATATTAGTAACTTCAAACTAAGACGGTGAATTGTGTGAGATCTTGACTGGCAATGTTGACCTTAATATCAAGTTAAGAACACTCGGAAAACTAGGTGGATGATTAACTAGCATTCCTGTTTCTGTGTTTAGCGAACTTGATGAATCTGTTACTCTCATCTTAGTATATTTAGTGTCATGGCCGAATTTTTCTGTTTGTGTGGTAAATGTTTTGCTCTTGGGGTAGCTGCTGGTGAACGCATCTGTATATTCTTAGGTACTGAAACATTTATCACTTGGTTTAATAAGGATTTTTCTGCCGTGTAGGTTAATGCTTGTAGTAGCGGAAGTCATGGAATAAAATGGACTATGTGTCCCAGATTTTGGGAGGATAGGTGAATCGGGAGGCAGCTGGTGGTCCGGCCGCTATTGTTTATTTTTTAACTATATCAACTATATGACATCGTTGTCCCAGAGAAACTGTGACTCGTTATTGATGCGTCTGGGCAGGATATTTATGTTGTGTTTCCAGATCTTTGTTTTCCCTTACACAGTTGGAATTTTGTTAATAAATTTTTGTTTTTCACTTCCCGGCTTTATGTAATGATATGGATAAATATGCCTTCATGAATACAACATGAAACCTCAAATTTACGGGTACGAAAACTTCAAGGGTTCTATGCTTGCATGCTAGATTAGTAAGAAATTGCACTATAAAATATTCGACATGGGGATTGAAAATACACTGCATGAGCATTACGAAGAAGACACGAAACAAAGAATTTTCAACCCATCACTTACAAGTCCCTGTTAGTGTGGTCTCGATGCATCTTTTTTGTTTTTTGGTCAATGGTCTCGATGCATCTTAAGTCCATATATCTAATGGTTTGTAGTAGGTGTTGGCAACAATCCCAGGCATATTTATCAACTTCCATTTTAGTGAAGTTGGATGCCTTTTGTTTGTACAGTTTCCAAAGGACTTGTACTAAATTCAACAAGGTGTGCAAAATTCAGAGGGGGTAAGTAGTAGGTTCTAGAAGAGTGACACGTGGAAAGAAGAAACTTTGAGCTTCCCCAAAGTCAAAACAATCCTCCTGGTGAGAGGGAGTCAGAAGATGTCTTTTATGGTAAAAAAAATTAAGATTTAAAATTATAGAGTAAGTCTGTTAAGATTTAAGTTTAAAATTGAAAGTTTCGTCAAATCTTTGTTAATTGTTAACTCGTAAGCCTTCACATGTGAGACTAAAAAATAAACTTAGTCTAAAGTGTTAACAATTAACTACTGAAAGTTGTTTGAGTGAGAGTTGACGAAAATTTTAACTTTCGATCTAAATCCGAACGGCCTTCACCACAGGAGGGCCCAATAGAATGACGCAACCCGTTGGCGGGCTCAAGCCGGTCGGTCAGACATATGAGCCCAGAGTGGATGAGGTGAGTGAGAGGGACTCCGGAGAGAGACAGTTCCTTTCCGAACAACGCGGTTATCATCCATCCTTTTCCAATTGTTCCTTTTTCTCCAACGACCTTTCCTTCCTCTTTCCGTATTCTCGCACGCCTCTCCCCTTTCAATTTTCCACCTTCTGACGCAACGTACAACCTGAAAAACCACACACCTACACAGCCGAACCCAGACGCAGTCTCGCATTTCTTCTGCATTCCTCTCCATTCGCCCGCCGTAAGCTTACATCAAACTGTCCTGCAATTCCCAGTTTTTCCTTCAAATTTGTTTCCATTGGTTGCATGGTTTCTAAATTCTGTTCGTCTTCTCTGCTTTGGGATCTAGTAGGAGTAGTAAGTTGGTCTCTGCATCGATGCTCGGATACAAAAAGTTTTGATTTTTGTTTTGTTTTATTGTTGATTGATTCACTGCTGCTGTTCTCATCACCCCTTTTGTCCGTTTCAGTTTTTGCTAAGTTCTTCCGCATTTTTATATAACGCGGAGGGAGGTCAGAGAATTTGTCACCATTTTTTTTTAAATAATATAAAAAATAAGTTGAATGAGTGGGGTGGGTGATACCCAAAATTTATTAAATTTAAACCCCTCTCCACGTTTGTACTCGTTTTTTGTTTTTCATGGTCAAATCTTAAACTGCCCATTGTTTTTTTCTTGCATTTTCTTCATTGTTTATTGAAGTTCATGAGGGTGCATTGCATCTTAGGTTATTGGTATTAAATTACATTCAAAAGGTTGACAATTTGAATATATTTTACACCCCTTTTATTTGTATCTGATTTTGTGATGTGTGTATATATGTAAGGAGGTTTTATGGATGTAGAAGCATTGTGAGTTTGTAACTGGTTCTACCCATCACAAGCTATCCGGGAGCGTTTCGTGACAATGGTTCTTGGGATCAGAGCAAAAAGCAGGAAGAGCGCGGCCGTTGAGGTTGATTATCTCATCCATGTGCAGGAGTTAAAGCCATGGCCCTCATCTCAGGCTTTGAAGTCTGTTCAATCTGTCCTGCTTCAATGGGAAAATGGTGATCAGGTTTCTGGATCGTGTATTTACAATGTTGGTGATGGGAAGATCGAATTCGGCGAGTCTTTCACGCTTCCAGTCACTTTATATAAGGAGAAATCAAGAAAAAGTGCAGTTCGCGACTCTTACCTGAAGAACAACTTAGAGTTTTACTTGTATGAACCTCGAAAGGACAAGGGAGTTAAAGGTCAACTCTTGGGGTCAGCTGTGATCAATCTTGCTGACTATGGGATCATTGTGGAAACCCGAAATGTGAGCACTCCTCTGAACTGGAAGAAAAGTTTCAAGAGTTCAGCTCAACCGGTTCTTTATGTTACTATTCAGCCATGTGGTAAATCTAGCTCCAGCTTGACACCGAAGAGTAGCTTGTCCAGAGAAGTGTCTCTGGAAAATGATGGAACTGAATCTGTTCCAGAGTCTGCGAATGATGGCAATGATGAAATTGCCTCTTTTACTGATGACGATGATGATGTTTCCTCGCGTTCATCACGTACTGTAAACTCCTCGGCTATTGAGACAACAGTCAGTTCATCACCTAGCGGTGAAAAGGTATGTGAAGCCGTATTTAAATTTTCTACCTTTTAGATCAATTTCTTTCCTTTCTTGCTCTTATTATTTCAAAATATGATTTCTCCAGTTGCAACTAATTTATCAAGCAGAATTAGGTCTGGGGAATTTAAATTAGTTTCAGATCCATGGTGTCTAATGAACAAACTGCGTTGCTGAAATTAAGGCCTTCAAATACAAATTCCGAGAACCCAGTTAGTGTGACTTGAAGTACTTGCAGCATCATAATTGTCATACTCATTTGCATATAAATGTCCAAAGAAAACGACCTAATAATATGGTTGCAAACTTGCAATCATCCTGCCAATTTACTTTGGTTTGTCGGTTGCTTCTGCACCAATCAAATAGTGGACAGTAACTATCCTGACAATGTTTGATCTGATGGGTTGCTTTTCTTTATCTGAGCCAATTCATTTCTGGATTTTCTGATTGTTTAACAGCCACATATATATTAATTTCAGAATGGACTAGAATCAACAATCAGTAAAAGGACTTATGGGGAACCTGCTGTACAGTCAATGGCAGCAACTGCAAGCACAGGGGGAACTCCAGTGGCTAAAGCATTCAAACACCAAAATGGAAGTTCATCTCCCCCGTCATCAATAGGCTCTTCCTCCATTCTGCTGAACTCTTCAAATGATCCTGCTTCCTTGCCTAACAGTTCAAAGGAGAGTTCAATGCCAATCCTTAAAAAATCACTCACTCACTCTGTTCATTCAGCGTCTTCATCCTTTGGTTATCAAGATAGCCATCAGGTATCTGGTTACCATAATTTTAAGGACAACAGAATTCACGTAACTCCATCTAACAGGAGTGCCAGTATGTATGAAAATGCTCAAAAACTTATCACGGGAAATGTTGTCAGTACCCATGCTGCTGAACGTGCATCCTCGAGTATGTCTATTCAGGAGGACACAAACTCCACATTTGCAAGCAATGCAGATTCACAAGCCCTTCGAGAGGATGGCCATCTCCTAATGGCGAATCAATATTCTTTTGATGACAAATTAGATCCTAGATTTTCACAAGATCCTACCAGAAAGCAAGTCAGGTTAAGGAGTGAAACTTTTACACCCAGCAGGAAAGTTGTTGGAGTGCAGGGAAGTAAGGCTAAAAGTAATGAACTAAAGCATGTAGAGTCTGTGCAGTTACCTTTAGTATCAGCTCAGAACAATAGACAGTCAAGCAATAATGAGTTTCTCAAAAAGTCAAAGGAAGCTGAAACTCCTGAAGATGCTTCTGTTCACGGTTGGATTAGCTCAACAAGCGAAAGTGAACAAAAAATAGTCAGCTTTTCCGATAGCAAAGTTGACTTGGAGTCCACAATTGAATTGCTCAAGGAAGAACTGAGAGAAGCTGCTGCTGTTGAGGTTGGCCTTTACTCTGTTGCCGCTGAGCATGGGAGCCACACTAATAAGATTCACGCTCCTGCTCGGCGACTTTCTAGGTTCTATTTTCATGCTTGCAAGACAAGCTCGCGAGCTAACAAGGCAAATGCAGCAAGAGCTGCTATCACTGGACTAATCTTGGTTTCTAAAGCATGCGGAAATGATGTTGCGAGGTACTAAGCTAAATAAATGGAAAAGAACTCACCATTATAATTTACTGGCCAAGAAATGATGTCCAAGATGAATATAAAAAAAAAAAAATATATATATATATTTTTTTTTTGAATAGGTGTCAAAACGTGTGTCCCCGGATCCTAACTATTTTGATGGTCGAAATCAGTTGATACTTTGTGTACTATAAATCTTCCAGGATGCAAAGATACTTATCTTTTAGTTTCACACTCCACTGTTTTGTTGCCAATGAACAGGTTGACATTCTGGTTGTCAAATTCAATTGTGTTGAGAGCTATCATCAGCCAGACCTTGTCCTGCAATAAAATTAATGCTGAGGGGGTTTTGAAACCAAAGAATGGGTTTCCTCCTCACAAGGAAGAGAACAATAGCACTGTTGAAAGTTTCGATGATTGGGAAGATCCACAGATATTTATGGCAGCTTTGGAAAAGTTTGAAGGATGGATTTTCTCCCGAATTGTTGAGTCTGTATGGTGGCAGGTAAACCCATATTATTTTCATTTTTTTCTTCATTATTGGCATTGTCATCATCTCTTTTCATCTACCTACAAGAATTTACTCATTTAGCCTAGATAAGAAAGTCCTTGCTATTCATTACTGATATCGTATCTTGTTTTTCCCTCTTCAGAATATGACTCCATATATGCAGTCAGCAGCTGCAAAAGGTTCAAGCTCAAGGAAAGCCAATGGAAGGAGGCATGGTTTGGGTAGTCATGAGCAGGGTAACTTTTCTATGGAGCTGTGGAAGAAGGCTTTCAAAGATGCCTGTGAAAGGCTTTGTCCTGCAAGAGCTGGTGGACATGAGTGTGGCTGCTTGCCTCTGCTGGCTCGTTTGGTAGGTTTATGCATGAGTGTATGTTGAGCTTTTCACTTCACCTGGAAACTCCTAAAGGTTATCATAGAACATTGTGCGTGAGTGTATTTGAAAACTTCGTGCAAGTGCTATAGGTAGCTAGAGCTGCACGACCGATGTTTAAATGAAAATATATTTAGTGTTTTATTTTATGTTTTGAACTCCTGGTGGAATTCCAGTACTACATTATAGTGAGCTTTTACTACTGCATCATGCTTCCAAAGTCAATTAAAGATCTATCGCACGGTTTTAGTACTTTCCTCAAAATTTATGCAGACCTATAGAATGCTAATCTATGGTTTTTCAGGTAATGGAGCAATTAGTGGATAGATTGGATGTGGCTATGTTCAATGCTATTCTTCGTGAAAATGCTGAAGAGATGCCCACAGATCCTGTGTCCGACCCCATAAGTGATTCTAAGGTTCTCCCTATTCCAGCTGGAAATTTGAGTTTTGGGGCTGGTGTACAGCTAAAAAATGCGGTGAGTGTGGACACTTCATTGTGTGGGTTATTAGTCACATATTGGTTTTTTGGTTTCCGCTGCAACTCTGTACTACCGGTGAAAAGGAAAGTATTTTATTTGTGAAGAAATAGTAGTCTTGCATTTCATTGAAGGAAGGATTGTGCTTGTCTTCATGACCCCAGATTGGAAGCTGGTCCAGATGGCTTACTGATCTATTTGGCATCGATGATACTGATGGTCCTGATGATAATACTGAACTCAGTGATCACAAGGGACAAGAGTGCGAAACATCCTTTAAAGCTTTCCGTCTACTTAATGCTTTGAGTGACCTCATGATGCTTCCATTGGATATGCTTGCAGATAAATCCACCCGGAAAGAGGTAAATACTGGGTTTGTGTCCATTCCCCACAGTTAATAAAAAAAAACACCGTGAGAGGTTTGGTGGTATTCCTCTCCACTTGGAAGTGAGAGCTCTTAGGTTCGAATCTCGTGGACGGCGAATTCGATACCAAATTAGGCTGCCCATTGTGTGGTTTTGCCGAACTCCCCCTCCCCTTAGTGTAAAAATATCAATGTACTAAAAAAAACACCTAGTTTATAATAACTCCCTGCCATTTTGTAATAATCACTGTTTCATTGATTTCTGAAGGTATGCCCTACATTTGGTGCATCATTGATAAAGAGGGTTCTTTACAATTTTGTTCCAGATGAGTTTTGCCCAGACCCAATTCCCGAAGCAGTTTTCGAGGCTCTTGATTATGAGGTAACTAAGTGGGCCTCTAATTCTAATATCTCCGCACATAACTATTCAGCTTATTTACTGAACTGCATTCGTGTATGAATGGTGTAGGACTGTTTATATATAATTGATTGGTTATTATTCTAACTGGCTATCCTCTGAACAAGAATCATGGATTCAGGGCGGAAACCCTTATCTTTGTAGGGTTTAATTTTGCATTAATCTTTTTCACTTTTTATTTATTTAGGAGGACTCGGAAGCTGAAGCAGAGTCAGCTGCAAGTTTCCCATGCAACGCAAATCCTACCGTGTATTCACCACCTCCAGCTGCTTCACTACTAGGCATTATAGGAGATGTGGGAAGTCCAACTTTCTCTAGGAGTGGGTCATCAGTGCTTAAGAAATCGTATACAAGTGATGACGAGCTTGATGAGTTGGATTCACCGATGACTTCAATCATCATAGACAATTCCCCGTTTTCTCCCAGTCCATTGGCAGCCTCAACGCCGAAGTGGAAGGGTGGTCGGAAAGCTGTCAGGTATCAACTCCTCCGTGAAGTTTGGAAGGATAGCGAGTGATCTTCCCTTTCATGTACGTATCTGATATACTCGGGAAGGTTGTTCAATTTGGGGGGCTCTCTTTACTTCACGCTTGTACATAGATGAGTATTTATACAACGGTACAACCATATGAATGTTGGAACAGTTTGTTCCAGAGCAGTGGCTATCGGGTTAGCGGCTGTAATCTGTAGGCTTTCATGGAAGCCTACTATTTTTTTGAATAATGATATACCTAAGCATAATCTCGGTTTCCTTGTCTCGTTGTCCATCGACTCGAAACATAGGAGCAGGCGTTTCGTCTATGAACGACTTATGCAAATGCTGAACGATTCATTCGAACTGACTTTTGAGGATGTTTAAGAAAGTACCCGCTTCTCGAATGAAATAGTTATAAACAGAGCAGCAGGAATACAGTTCAAGAACTTCAGGCTACAGTCGCATATATATCTGGTTATCCTTGTTTGCACCTGCAAAAACCCACGACGAAAGTTCATGAGCCGCTAGCTGAGCGGAAGAGAGACAAGACGATGAAAGATATAAGACAAAAACCCGAGAAAGAAACCAAGCAAGGAACTAGAACCTATTGTGCCTTCTGGTGCATACAGTTTTTCCAGTTAACATATGAGTAGGGAATGAAGAAATCTTACAAATATATGAAGAAAAGCACTTTTACAAAAAGCACAAGGAGTTCATCTACTTACTCAAGTTAGGAATAACAAATTAACAGATATCCAAGAAACCGAAATCTTCCATTCTAAATATTGAAACAAATAAAAGCTTTCGTAATCGAAAACAATCGAAAACAAAATTAACAAATGAAACCTTCATTACCAAGCAGATTTTCCAGTTCCGACATCGGTTGAATTCAGATTAAGAAGTTGACAAAACAAAAAAAAAATGCCACTTATGACAGAAGAAACGATGAATGTCTTCTGTTTGCTTCTTGATTTTGATGTGCAAAACTGCAATTGGATCTCAGCCGTTGAATGAGCTCACAGCTGATCTGACAACAATTCCTCCACAGTCCACAGCTTGTTGCCTTCTAGAATCGAATTCAATGCTTTTTATTTTGCTTTTTTCAAGTTTCAAACTTTCAAGTTTTCACTTTCAACCAACTGCCAGCGGCTAGGAACCGTCACGCGCGTCATTTTTCAAGCACACTCAAACCACGAGGTAAAGTCGAGATATCTTTCGGTGCGTTGGAAATATGATTCAGTACACAATGTATATTATAATTAGTTGGAAACTTGAAAAAAAAAAAAAAAATTTCTAACCAACTGTATTTATGACACTTAGTATACTGAACCGTGATTGAAAAATTTCTCCGTAATGTCTTTTCGTGCATGTAACACGTGTCAATCATCCAGAGAACTCTCCCGCTAAAATCATTAGGACCCGCTCGTTTCCCACTGGCAGCGCGCCAAAAAAGAAACTGCGCCCCTTCCAAACAATTGGTTTTGGGTTGTTACTATTATCAGGTGCTTTCAAATTTAGAGCAGAAGACATCTCTTTAAAATACATGTAAGGCCGAATCCTTGACCACTTTTCACGATATGGATTCCCGGGCATCCTTGGCATCCCAGGTAACAACATCGCGTTCGTTTTCATAGAAATTCTCTTTACTCTTGTCCTTTATCGAAAAATGGCATGCATCGATATTGTATTGATATTGTTAACAATGTACTGATAACATGTCACTGCATTTTATTTGCAATAGTGATATCAATGGATTGTCAGTGACACGTCGACAGTCTCTTCGAGAGCTGAACTATTATTTTTCATATATGTCAGAATTTGATTCAATATTTTGGCATGAGGTACCATTTTTCATGTACATGTCTGAATAAATTTGGAATTTCTCAGGAATCAACAGCACAAATCAACATGATCAGTCCCAGAAAACGCCCGTTGCACACTTGTGCGGTTTCATTTTTAGCGGTAGCTCATAGAGCCTTCACCATAGCCCAAGGTCTTAATGGACCGCTAGGGTTCATAATAAAAATTGCAGCCAGACTAATAACGTTGGCCGGACCCTTGGCTTATGCCTTGGAATACCAATGGGTCACAATGACAATCCTCTCATTCATCGACGGTCGAATTTTAGCCCTTGAAGGCATGATCGAGATATTTTACCCTCCTTCACACATTGTGTTCGACAAGATCGACGACCTTGTCCAAGTCACCGAATCCCTGCCTGGAAAATTCGACAATGCTGTTAGCAAAATCCCCGCACATTTCCATCACATTTCATTTTTCGACTGGACGTTGGTTCGTGCCATTTGGCTGCTGAATTTTGTTGCGGCTACAATGACTAATTACTGGAGAAAGTCAAAGGGTACGAGGGAGAAGGAGATTAAGGTTGATACAAGCAGCAATATTGATCACAACTGTCAACCAGGTTCAGTTCATGAGGCTGACCGGTCTTCCCCCAATTGTAATAAGATTAATAAGGGTAATAATTTCTCTTCCCCGCGTAAAGCTGTTACTTACAAGGACGTGCTTCTACAGAAGGGAACAAATAAAGGAGGGATTGGAAAAAAAGAAGAGAACAAGGTTAATAACAGGGAAGAAGTGGAGAGTAGTGTTGCTGATGATGATGAAAGTGAAACCAACTCTAAGGATGATCTCATCGAAATGTTCGAATCGTCCTGGCTTATGACATCGCCGGGAAAAAATGATGAAAATTACGCGCCGCGTTCTGTTTCATTCGCTTTTTAACAAAAACAGCAAGAATTTAACCACTTTTTCATGAATAACAAAAAATGTGCAAAAAGAATGCTATTCTTCAAAAAGTGTATATTTTTGCTAGTTTTGTTAATGTGAAACATTAAGGTAATTTTTAATGTTTTAGAAGGTAAATTTGTAGATACGAAAATGGCAGTGTGGTTTGGCAGTCCAAATCAATAAACCTTGGGAGTGAGTAGGATTTCTGGTGTTGTGGTAGAGAACTGAGCATCAGTTGGTTCTGTACTTTTTGTTTTGGCAATATCAAGAAATGCAATGGTTGTAAATAAAATGTTACATTGTTGTGGAATTCACAAAATCCAGTGTGCTCTCAAAATTTGCTGCACAGCAAAACCTAATTTTCTCTTGCATTGTTCTCATTAACACTTATCGTTTTTTAGCTCTCAAACGATAGAAATTTTGCCACAATTGAGAGGATACGAATACATCTTTTCTCTGGGGATACGTATATATATGGATGGGGTACCGCTAGAAACACCAAATATGATCATACTTTACTCATAAAAAGAAGTGGAATGTAAGGTTTAAGTCTTAATAAGTACCGACACATCATTTGATGAATAAATTAACGCGTTTAATATTTTCAGTCAAAAAGTCCACCTGTTATACTATTAATTTAAGCTGGGGTACCGTGGCTTGAAGAAAATGAAGCCTATGTATCTGAATTCTTAACCAAAAAGACATGGAAAACGCGGAGAACATGGAGAACATGAGTAATGTGTACAAAGAAAAAGGACACAAAGAACACGAATCAAAAGTATTTTTTGCCACGAGTCCATCATGTTGAGGGGCCGGCGGCGGCTTAATATTACTTAAGCCGAAAACCCACGAGGTAGCAATAAAATTCAAAACCCACCACTCCTACATCATGTTTCCTTTTTGGATTGACATTTGGATGCTGAAACGTGCAAGGTAAAAGGAGATGGTACCATGCTTGAAGAAAATGAAGCTTATATATCTGAATTCTTAACCAAAAGGATGTGGAAAACACGAAGAACACAGAGAACATGAGTAATGTGTACAAAGAAAAAGGACACAAAACACGAATCAAAAGTATTTTTTTGCCACGAGTCCATCATGTTGAGGAGCCGGCCGCGGCTTAATGTTACTTAAGCCGAAAACCCACCAGGTAGCAATCAAATTCAAAACCCACCACTCCTCCATCATGTTTCCTTTTTGGATTGACATTTGGATGCTGAAACGTACACGGGAAAAGGAGATGGTACCGTGGCTTGAAGAAAATGAAGCCTACGTATCTGAATTCTTAACCAAAAGGACATGGAAAACACGGAGAACACAGAAAAAAGGACACGAAGAACACGAATCAGAAGTATTTTTTGCCAGTTGAGGAGTCGGCAGCGGCTTAATATTACTTAAGCCGAGAACCCACGAGGTAGCAATCAAATTCAAAACCCACCACTCCTCCATCATGTTTCCATTTTGGATTGACATTTGGATGCTGAAACGTACAAGGGAAGAGAAGATGGTACCGTGGCTTGAAGAAAATGAAGCCTACGTATCTGAATTCTTAACCAAATGGACATGGAAAACATGGAAAATACGGAGAACATGAGTAATGCGTACAAAGAAAAAGGACACGAAGAATACGAATCAAAAGTATTTTTTGCCACGAGTCCATCATGTTGAGGAGCCGGCGGTGGCTTAATATTAAGCCGAAAACCCACCAGGTAGCAATCAAATTCAAAACCCACCACTCCGCCATCATGTTTCCTTTTTGGATTGACATTTGGATGCTGAAACGTACAAGGGAAAAGAAGATTATAATGTTGTTGTTGTGGGCGGTAGAATGGTTAACAAACAATATTATTTACGCTGAGAGAGATGAGGTAGGCTTAACCTCACAATAGGATAGCAATAATGTGATTCAAATCCGCATTTAGCGGGAATTGAATCTAAAACATATCATTTATAAGTGAAGAGAAATACAATTAGAGTACCTATACATTTGGTATCAAAACCCAACCACGGTACCTTATACATTCTGTATCAAAACTCACGGTCTATAAAATCAAATATATTGAATAATCAACATGTAGCTAAGGTATTCGACCTCAAGTATAGAATCAGGTTCGATTGCGATAATTTACCTCTTGAACAAATATAATATCACATTTTATGTCTGCTTTCGAAAGATTGTGTTTGTAAATAAAAATTTCAAAATTCAAACTAAACAATCTAAAAGGGAAAATACTATTTATAACATTAAGGACAAATGGAGCAGCAAATTCAAACTCGTATTAATGTAATAATGTGGTCTCGTAATGGAGGTAGTGTATTGTTGGTCTTCTACAATTCAAAAAAGTTTAAAAAAATAATAAAGGGTTGGTTTGAAAGTATGACTGAAAGTGCTTTTGGTGAAACTATTTTGAAACTAATTCTTAGTTAAAATGTAAGTGAATCCTGAAAAAGCATTTAAAGTGCTTTCTGCAATAAGCACATAATTGATGTTTCTTGTAGGAACTTCAAATGCTTTTGAAACCCATAAATATTTATCTAAAAGCACTTTCAGCAATTTCAAAAATATTTCCAAATGAGTTTAAATATATGAAAATGATTAAATATTTGCCTAGTAGCTATGGAAGGGTCGGTAAACTAGGCACAGAGACATAAGAAATTTGTAACGGATAAAATCATCGAACTCATCACCATTTAAATGGAAAGCTTTCCTTATGTGAAAGGGAGTTTTAATGGTCAAAAGATTCAAAAGATTTAACGTGACTCGGGATTTTTCCTAGAACACGCTAGTGTACTTGGGTTTACATCAAATTGTCTAAATATTTATTCTACAGTAAGGCAAACCCTATTCCATATTGGACAGCAAAAGAGGCAATGACTGGAGAAAAAAAAAATATTAGCCTTTATGGTTTAATGGAAAAATAAACAGATTCAAATTTCAATGGAGCTATAGAGGAAAAAAAACAACAATTTACAAAACAGCCAACGGCAGAAGTGTCCGAATCTAATCAGAGATATTCGGCCGAAATTTTTGAACTTAATATAAATTGTACGTTATGCGGAAATTTACGAATCCTTTTATTTTCTCACTCGCCTTGCTTTGTTATAAACAATTTGGTATTAGGTTATTTATATTGAACTTGGAGCAATGATTTTGAGAGTGAGTGTTTACAACAATGTCTCATTTGAGTTTCGATTTCAAATCTCCTTCAATAAAATGAAGGCTACATATCCAAAGAAGATAAGAACAACAAAACATTAATGTGGAAGCAGTAACCTCACAAGCATATATAATTCTTATAAATATTTTAAAGAAATATTGTAGAAAGTAGAAATCGCTTTTGTAGACTAGGTTTTAAACTCCAGTTGGAGTTCTTGGGCTAGATTCTTAAAAATGGTGCCTACTCCTATACAAGAAGGGCATTTGGGCACAATTACAGAAAGTTACAAAATATCAATGGGGAGTATTCACAAGCATACGTGAAATTTTTATTTTTTTTATATAAACAATATTCTACATTTAATATGTCTAAATTATAGAGATCAGATTTGAACTCGGATGCAAATCATTTATCTAACTAATTTGGCTAAATTTAGATATGATCTACAAGCATGATTCTTATTTAGATTCTAAAAATTATATGGTGCGGCCTTGAAATAGATATCAAGCTGGGTTCTTCTATAACATGGGCACAACTCTGAGAGGCTGAGCTTTCTGTAAGGTAAGACCAAACTTCTGATCCATGTTCATGGTCTCTAGTGTAACTCCATCTTCAAGCTTCCAATTACTGAAACAGTTAATAAGCGAACCCAACATCAAGTTCACCATTCTCACTGCCAATGGCATACCAGGACACATTCTCCTCCCACCACCAAACGGAATAAGCTCAAAATTCTTGCCAGTAAAATCAATTTCCGATCCCAAAAACCTCTCTGGCACGAATGAGTCTGGATTGTCCCAAATGCCAGGGTCTCTTCCTACGGCCCATGCATTGACAAACACTTGTGCACCTTTTGGTACAACGTACCCGCAGATCTCAACATCCGTTTCAGCTTTTCGGGGAATTAGTAAAGGTGCTGCTGGGTATAGACGGAAGGTCTCCTTGATTATTGCTTGTAAGTAAGGGAGTTGACCAATGTCGGATTCCTCAACCAGTTTTCCTTTTCCGATGGTCTGCTTCAGCTCCGCTTGGGCTTTGGACAATTTTTCTGGGTTGCGGATTAGCTCAGCCATTGCCCATTCCAATGTGGATGATGTTGTATCTGTTGCCGCAGCAAATAGATCCTGTCATGAACGAACAAAAGTGGAAGTCACTTGTCCCACTTATACATATTGAAGAAGCACTATAAGAAAAATGGGTATGCAACAACCCTAAAAGATCACGTAATTTGTATGTAACAAAATCAAAACCGTGGGAATGTACGCACTATGATCAGCACATAGAGATGTTCACAAGATCTCCCCTGAGCTTGATGCTATAATAAATAATAGTGTTCATGGTGGACAAGTAAAAAACCAAAAACTACTTATATCAGCTCAACCTATCATATTTCTAGATGAAATTTGTGTGTTTACTAGAAAAATAATACACTAGATGACCAATTTTAGACGATACACAACGCTAATAATTACCTGGTGTGATTCTTATTTACCTCGGAGCAATTTTAAGTATGAACATATTATCAATTCAAAGAATAAGTTCACCAAGATCAAGAACAACGAAGCTAGCAGAGAGTAGAGAACTAACCAGGAACAGATGTTGAGTTTCATCCATGTCCATATTCTCATTTTTCTTTTCACTAAGGGTTATCAGGGTATCTAACATATCATTAGTCATGACATAATCAAGCTCTTTTCTTGATTCAAACCGTTGCATCATCAAGCGATCAAATATGTCAAACATCTTCCGGTAGTAACCAGTCTGACGGCGTCGTATCCCCAGGGGATCAATCTTTTTCAGCACAGGAAAATAGTCAGCCAAGTTAGGTTTCAAAGACTCTTCAAGAATACTCCATACCAGCTCCTTGAACTCTCTTGCCCTCGCACTGTGTGGGTCCGCTAAATCCACAGAGAAGATGGTACGCGATAGCAAATTGAGCGTAGTTTTGAAAGCAGCCCGTCCGATATCAACCACCTCACCTTTTACAGCGCTTTCATTGACGTCGGATATGAGCTCTTGCACTTTCAGGTGACGGTTGGCTTGGTTGGCGTCTAGAATTTTGGTGGTGAACAATTGCGAGTTACATGTTTTGCGGAGGTTTTTCCATGTAGCTGAAACCGGTATCCACGCCATGCTGTACTTGGAATGTTGACAGGCTTGGAGCGCATCGGGGACGGTTCGGTTGCAGAAGAGTTGGTCATGGGTTCGGAGGACTTCTTTGGCGACGGTTGATGAAGAAATTACCACGGTTGTTATTTGGCCGAGATGCAAAGTCATAATTGGGCCATAGCGTTGTGAAAGCTTTGTGAGAGAGAGATGGGGTTTGTTGCCAAGCTCTAAGAGATTGCCAATGAAGGGAAGTGGGTTTGGTCCTGGTGGAAGCCTTGTGGTATCTAATGATCGTCTTCCAAGCGAATAATAGAGGGTGTGAATTGAGATCCATGCAACCATTAGACCTAGCAGTATGCAACTCAAGAAATCCATTTCTTCTCCCAATCTGTAAATTTTGCCACAATTGAGAGGACATAATACATCTTTTCACTGGGATATGTATCTATATATATGAATGGGACCAATTTACTTATCATATTTTACTCACATAATGACGTAGAATGTAAGGTTTAGATCTTAACAAGTACTAGCACATCATTTGGTGAATAAATTAACCTACTTAGTATTTTCAGTCAAAAAGTTCACTTGTTATGCTATTAATTGAAGGCGGATTTGACATTACTGAAATTATTTTATAAGCATCTTTTTTAAAAAAATTGGGGCTAAAATTGTATTTGGGAAAAGAAAAAAAAAGTTATTTTATTTTATTTTATCATATCATGGATCCAAAACAGTAGAAAGCAGAAACAATTCTACTCTTACTTTTAAAAAGCACATCAACTCCAAACTAGTCCTTATGATGGAGTACCGTGGCTTGAAGAAAATGAAGCCTACGTATCTGAATTCTTAACCAAAAGGACATGAAAAATACGGAGAACATGAATAATATGTACAAAGGAAAAGGACATGAAGAACACGAAATCAAAGGTATTTTTTGCCATGAGTCCATCATGTTGAGGAGCCGTCGGCGGCTTTATATTACTAGGCCGAAAACCCACCAGGTAGCAATCAAATTCAAAACCCAACAGTTCTCGATCATATTTCCTTTTTCGATTGACATTTGATTGCTGAAGCGTACAAGGGCAAAAGGAGATAAATATTGAGTTTGTAATGCTATGTTTTGATTTGGTATTTAAAGTTAAATTATTGGAGTTAAATACTGAATTTTATTTTTAAAGAACAAACTTATAAAGTGTACAATTACAAGACACAAAGCATAAAATTTATATTTGTAAATAGTAGTTGACCTTGCTCTTGCATTTCTTTCTTCCAAACGGACTTGGTTTGCATCTCTGAACCTATGGTTACTTTTGATTCTATTCCTTCTGCTTATTGGAATTCATTAGGTCTCTCTTTACTTATTGTCAATAACAGGGGTGATATATTGCCTAATATTTGGGTTTTGTATTCTATGGACTATTGTTCTCCTACTGTGATTTCTTCTTTAGGGCAACAAGTTACTTTTTAGACTTCTTTTGAAGGTGTTCTTTCTCAGTTTACTGTTGTTTATGAAGCTACTACCTCAACTCTTCGTCGTGATTTATGGTGTGACCATGTGACCTCTTAAATATCCGTTCTAATACTACAATGCAGTGGATGGCAATTGGTGACTTTAATGCTATCATTGGAGTGCATGAGCAAATGGGTGGTCACTTGCCTGCTCGAACTTCGTGTGAGGACTTTTGCAGTACTACTGAGCTTTGTGACTTTACTCATATGGATACTACTGGTGCTTTTTACACTTGGACTAATGGTTGGAGTGTCCGTGGTTACATGGAGAGGCGTCTTGACCGCTCTCTTTGTGACACATGCTAGTTACAATCTTGGCCTTATATTAGTTGTTCAGCTTTACCCAGGGTCGTTTCTGATCATGATTGTCTAGTTTTCTCAGCTTTTGCTATTCGTATTGGAGGTCCACGACCTTTTCGGTTTCAGTCCATGTGGGCTTTACATTCAGAATTTTCTGGTTTGGTTGCTAAGTGCTGGCAATCAACTATTGCCTATGGGTGTCCTATGTTTGTTATGTTGGAAAAGCTTAAGGCCCTTAAGTGCTGTCTTCGAGATTGGAACTCTAATGTTTTTGGCGATGTCCAAAGAAATGTCACTATTGCTAAGGAAAGACTTCATAATATCCAAAATATGATTTCTTCTGATGGGAATTCGCAAGAGAAGTTTAATGAGGAAGTTGTGGCTAAGACGGCTGTCCTCGATGCTTTTCATATGCAAGAAGCTTTTTGGCATGATCGTGCTCGGGTTAAATGGCTTACTGAGGGTGATCGTAATACTGTTTTTTTCCATGCTTATGCTCGAGGTAGACATTCTTCCTCCAAGATTGTAACTCTTTTGGATGGTGATAATGTACTCTCTCCATATACTGCTATTGTTGATCATGTGGAAAACTTTTATCAGTTTTTATATAATTCTTCGTTCACCCCAATTGGAATTGAGGATGTTTATGGTATAATACCACCTATGGTTAGTGAAGAGGAAAATCTTTCTCTTTCTTGTTTACCTTCAGCAGATGAAATTAGAAGTGTTGTTTTTTCTATGGATCCCTCGAGTGCTTCGAGATCTAATGGCTTTCTTGGTTCCTTTTATCAGTTATGCTGGGATATTGTTGGTTTAGATGTGATTGCTTTTGTACAAGAATTTTTTAAGCGTGGATGGCTTTATCCCAATGCCAATTGCAATTTTGTGGCGCTTATCCCTAAAGTAGAAGGTGCTGACACTATTACTCAGTATCGACCCATTGCTCTTGCTAACTTTATGTTCAAAATTATCCCCAAGATTCTTGTTGATCAGCTCGGCCCAATTGCCACTCGCATTATTTCTCCTTAACAAACTACATTTTTGAAAGGTAGACATATTTTTGATTGCATTGGGCTAGTTTCAGAAGGGTTCAATTTTATGGACAAAAAGGCTTTTGGTGGTAACGTAGGCATAAAAGTTGACATCGCTAAAGCTTTTGATACTTTGAACTGGAATTTTTTTCTCCATGTGCTTTCTAGTTTGGTTTTTCTAGTATCTTTGTGGATTAGGTGTGTGTTTTATTACAATCTGCTCGCCTTTCAATTCTGGTAAATGGTACACCACATGGGTTTTTCTCTTGCTCCCAAGAGGTACGTTAGGGTGACCCTTTTTCTCTACTTCTTTTTTTGTCTAGCAGAGGAAGCTCTGAGCAGAGGTTTATCTTTACTTTTCTCTACTGGACGGATTACTTCTATTTCAGCTTCGTGAGGTTGTTGCCCTCCTACTCATGTGTTATATGTTGTGATCTTTTCATTTTTTGTTGTGGGAATGTTCGATCTCTTCATTCTCTTTGAAATTTCTTGGATAAGTATGATTGTGCATCGGAGCAACTTGTTAATGCATCTAAGAGTACTTTTTACCTCAGCTCTTCCTCAGTTCATCGTAAAGCGCATGTCTCGAGGCATCTTGGCTTTCGTTTGGGTGTTGTTCTTTTCACTTATCTTGGGGTGCCCATTTTTCGTGGTAAGCCAAGGAGAATTCACTTTCAAGCTTTGGTAGACAAGGTTAAAGCTCACCTTTCGGGTTGGAAAGGTAAACTTCTGTCAATGGATGGACGATTTCAATTGGTCCAGTCTATTTATCAAAGCTTATTTCTCCATAGTTTCTTAGTTTATTAGTTGCCATCCTGCTTTTTAAAGCATCTTTCTGCTTGCAGAAGGAATTTTATTTGGTCAGGGGATTTATCTTCCAGAAATTGGTAACAATTGATTGAAGTATGGTGTGTGGACCTAAAAAAGAAGGTGGGCTTGGTTTTCGTGATTTAGCTTATTTGAATTTGACAGCTTTGCTTAGTTTTGGATGGGATGCTTTACAATCCTCTTCTTTGTGGGGTTCTTTTGCTCATCAGCGTTTTCCTCTTTCGCCTTACAAAAATCAAAATATCTATTTACGATCTTCTATGTGGCATGGTTTGAAACGTGCTTTACCTATTTTGAATAATAATAGTCGTTGGATTATTGGTGATGGGAGATCAGTTTCCTTTTGGTTTGAGAAATGGTTGGATGAGCCTATTATTAGCCCTTCTTTATTTTCGGTCATTTCACCTAAGGTTCTTCCTCGGGTTTCAGATGTTATTGAAACACAAAGTTGGTCTTTACCATATTATTTTACAAATTTATTCCCTTCAATTGTGCAACAGATTTTACATTTGCCTTTGCCCTTAAATATTGAGGATGACAAATTGATTTAGGAGCCTTCACCTACTGGGAAGTTTTCTTTTTCTTATGGTTATCACCATATTGGAAAGAGACATAGTGATTGTGCTTAGGCTAAGGTTATTTGGCAACATTTTATTCTGCCACGACTATCTATTTTGGCTTGATGTCTTTTTCATGATAAACTTCCTACAGAGGGTACGCTACAACGACGTGGTATTTCTTTGGCATCCATTTGTTGTTTATGTCGTAATTTTGAAGAATCTAATGCTCATCTTTTCTTTGGATGTCGGATGTCTATGCAACTTTGGAAGTGGTTAGCATGTCAATTTGGTACATTTTTGCCTCTTTTAGATTCTTTGGTTGTTTTTTGGGATGTCTATGTCCGTAAGCTATTTTCCAAACAGTTGCACAATTTATGGATTTTTGCGGGTCTTTCTACTATTTCAGCTATTTGGAAGGCTCGAAATAAATTTACTTTTAAGGGTCGTCCAATCTATTTTTATCGTCTTTGCATGTCTATCAATTCAGTGATTGTTCATGGTGGGAAGTTTATTCATGGTTATTCTCAGGGTTTTGACACTCGGATCATTTCTTCTTTTGGGATCCAACCTATCCCTCACAAGACACCTACTATTCTTCCTGTCCTTTTGTCTTCTCCTTGGTTTCCTTGGGTTAAGCTTAATACAGATGATTTGTCTAAGGGAAATCCCGGTCCTGCTGCATATGGAGGAGTTTTCAGGAATTTCCATGGTCATTTTCTTGGAGGTTTCTATCAGTGGATTGGTCATCACAACTCTTTTTTTTGCAGAGCTATCAATAATTATTATTGGTATTGAGTTTGCATATCAGTAGGGTTGGCATTGTCTTTAGTTGGAAAGTGATAGTTCTAGTGTTATTTGTGCTCTTCAATTGTTTGATTTTGATCCTCCTTGGCCTCTTTATACGCAATGGACTATTTGTTTGGATTGCATTCAGAAAATGACTTTCTACGCATCTCACATATATCGCGAAGGAAATCTTGTTGCAGACAATTTTGCTAACATGGGATTGTCTTCTCCATCTTTAACTTGGCATGATTCTTCTCCGATGGCGGTTCGTGCTACTTTGTTTTTAGACTATGTTGGCTTGCTTAATTACCGTTTCTCAAATTAATGTGCATGCCGGCATCCAGGTTTGTCTCACTTTTTTTTCCTTCTAACTTTATGGGGTTGTTTGACTTGTTTTGTAGGTTTAGACTTTTAGGTTTGGTTTTAGAGGAGTTAGGTTTCATGTCCTCCCTTTTTTTCTTTGTATCATTCTCGTTTTTGTTTCTAGAAGGGTAAGGTTTATGTCCCCCCTTCTTTTTCATGTATTACATTTTATTGTTTCTGTTTTTTGAGGGGTAAGGTTTATGTCCCCCATGTCTAGGTGTAACTTATTTTTTCGTTATCAATAAAATTATCCTCGTACCGTCGAGGTTTCCCAAAAAAAAAAAAAAGGTAATTACTTTTCAGAATAAATAGTAAGGACAATTTTATTGTCCTTGCCCTTCAATTGCTTGCCTTCCACTAAAGGGTGGAGATGCTTTAAAGGTAACGGCCTACATTATATTCGTCATCCCTTGGCATGCACGCATGCAATTGTTCCATCTCCTTTGTATATATCCTTCAAGATATAGTTTGGGAAGTTAACTTGTTATACTATTATTATACAAACTGGTGAGACGTGGTTCTTTCATGGCTACATCAAACGAATAAAGTGATACAATCTATTCAGTATTTTGAATACATTTAAAGGAACCAGATCCCCTTCGGATCCTAAAAATTTGAGCCCAATGATCAAATGATACGGGTCTTTGAAATTTAATCCAACGGCTACAATTATTATAACTTTTAGAGGGCCCATTGTTTGTAGCCGTTTGATCAAATTTCAACGGTCTGAATCATTTGATCCTTAGGCTCATATTTTTTTTGTCTGGAAAGGATATGGGTCCACATTTAAAAGCCTTTTTGTGGACAATTTTTGTTATGATAAAGAGGATATATTTTAAATTATTTTGATTGAGTTGGAGAAAATTTGAGATTTGTGTAGAAAACGAGTGCAATATGCAAAACTCTTTGACTGACCTAAGACTCGTTTGTTGACAAAGAACAGTTCATTACTTGTAAGAATCACTTTTGTGGACTAGGCTTTAAATTCTAGTCGGTGTTCTATGGCTAAATTCTTAAACATGAAGGGGATGATTCGGCCCGCCTACTCCTCTACAAGAAGGGCGTTTGGGCACACTAACAGAAAGTTAAAAAATATCAATGGGAAGCACTTAAAAGTGTACATGGATTTTATTTTTTTTGTATAAGCAATATTCCATGTTAGATCCCACATCGCCCAGGGGAGTGGATCCTTTATGCCTTCTATGTACATGCTCACCTCTTTTAGCATGAGGACTGTTAGAGACTTACTGGCTCCAGATTCCATAGAAACTCCAAAGTTAAGTGAGATCGAAGTGAAAGCAATCCTAGGATGGGTGACCCACTGTGAAGTTCTCGTCTGAGTTCCCAGAAACAAAACCGTGAGGGCGTGGTCGAGGCCTAAAGCAGACTATCGTGCTATGGCGGAGCCGAGACTAAGATGTGACAGAATGGTATCAGAGCCACCTACCGTGTGTTGTGAGTGTGCCGACGAGGATGTCGGGCCTCTAAGGGGGGTGGATTGTTAGATCCTACATCACCCAGGGCAGTGGATCCTCTATACCTTATATGTACATACTTACCTCCTTTAACACGATGCCTTTTGGGGACTCACTGACTTTGGATTCCATAGGAACTCTTAAGTTAAGCGAGATCGAAGCGAGAGCAATCCTAGGATGGGTGACCCACTAGGAAGTTCTCGTCTGAGTTCCCAGAAACAAAACCGTGAGGGCGTGGTTGGGGTCTAAAATTGACAATATCGTGCTACGATGGAGTCGAGCCCGGGATATGGTGGACCCCGGGTCGGGATATGACATTCCAAGTATAATATATCTAAGTTATAAAGAAGAGATTTGAACTCTGATGCGAATCATTGCTTTAGCTAATTTGGCTAAATTTAAGTATCTACAAGCATGATTCTTATTAACATTCTAAAATTATATGGTAGAAACTTCACGTAGATATCAAGCTGGATACTTCTGTAAGGTAAGGCCAAACTTTTGATCCATGTTCATGGTCTCTGGTGCAACTCCATCTTCAAGCTTCCAATTATCGAAGCATATAATAAGCGAACTCAACATCAAGTTCACCATTCTCACTGCCAATGACATACCCGGACATATTCTCCTCCCACCACCAAACGGAATAAGCTCAAAGTTCTTGCCGGTAAAATAAATTTCCAATCCCAAAAACCTCTCTGCCACAGATGAGTTTGGGGTATCCCAAATGCTAGGAAGATCCTATGGCTATGAATTAGACATATGTCAAGAGATTATAAAGTCAGTTAAGTTTGTTATAGTGTAGCTTATAGTGTAAGCTACTAATGCAACTATATAAACCTTGTAACAAACATTTGTAACTAATAAGAAAGATAACACAATTCTCTAAACTCTATTCTGTCTCTGAACTCTCAATCTTCAATCTTTCTCTCCTTCTCTTTTTTTGCATAATCTTCTTCATCAACACTCTCAATGGTTTACATGGTATCATAACCATAATAAGCATAAAAGCTTGACGGTATTCCGATCTTGGTTTCATTTGCTTCTGCTTCTACAATCTTTTCTCTGCAATACTGCAATCTTCACCCCTTCTTCTGATCTCTTGCAATCTTTTCTGGTAAATTAGGGATTTCATCTTCACCCATTATTCTCATTTCTTGTAGTTAAAAGTATACCCACCAAGTGTTTGTGGTTAGTTCTCTATCAAGATTTCTTAGGATTTCTTCATAATCTGCAACAATGGTGACCGTTGCTTAGTTACAGATTCTACAATCTCCAATTACGTCTTTGATTTCATTAGGGTTTTAATCTCAATAAATGTGAAATTTGATGAAACAAATTATTTGGCTTGGTATTTCCAGATGGATTTACTTCTTGAAGGCCATAGCATCATTGGTTTTGTTGATGGTTCGATACCTTGTCCTGCCTAGTTTTGTCAAGAATTGTCTGATCGTTTTGCACTATCATCTGGTGATTCTACTACACGGGTTCAATCTGATGACTACAGGGTGTGGAAAATGCATGATAAAGCATTAATGCAGTTGATCACTGCAACTTTGTCCCCTGCTGCAATCTTTTGTGCGATTCGTAGTACTAGCTCCAAAGAATTGTGGACTCGACTTAAAAAATAATTCTCTATAGTCACAAGAATGAGTATCTTTCAACTCAAATCCGAGTTGCAAACTATAAAGAAGGGTAATGACTCTATCACTGTATATTTGTAAAAAAAATTAAAGAAGCAAGAGATTTATTGTCTGTTGCTGATGTATTCTTTGATGATGATGATATTGTGATTCTCACACTAATGGTCTACCTGTTGAATTCAATACTATAAGATCTGTGATTAGGGGCCGTGAAACTGTGATATCATTGAAAGATTTTTGATCTCAATTACTTGCTGAAGAAACATTGGTTGAAACTATCGTACATCACCTATTTTATCTGCACCAATGGCATAAACCAATGGCTTGACATCCAAGAATCAGTCTTTTTCTAGTTCTGGGGGAAGTCATGCTAGTCCCAATTCAAATGCATATAAGTCATTTAATCAAAATAGTAAAGGTAGAAATCGGTTTAGATCCAACTTCAATCCAAACTATTGTAATAGCAAGAACTTTCATTCAAGTCCTGCACCTGGCATTCTTAGTACATCACCACCAAGAACACAGAACTATGGTTTTCAGGCTGGGAAAACTAATCATTTGGCATCTACATGTCGATTCAGAAACACAAATGTCTCACAAAGTTGTAAAATCTATGGCAAGCACAATCATCTTGCTGACATTTGCAGATATCGAAATACAAGTGGTTCCTTAGGATGTCTCATATGTGGGAATCCATATCATAGTGCAGAAACATATTTTCAAAAGAATGCAACTTCTTAAATGAGTGTTTTGCATGCTGCAACAACCAATGGTACTTACTCTTCATTCTTAGTACCATCTGCACCTTCACAGCAACATGTTTGGCTTAATGATTCAGGTGCAAATAATCATATGACTTCAGAAATGGGAAATCTCTCATTGTCAACTTCATATCCATCAAATGAGACAATTTAGACAGCTAATGGTGAAGGTTTAGCTATCCTTCACATTGGTTCTAGTCTTCTCAAAACTCCAATGCAGCCTATTAGGCTTAATTCTATTCTATATGTGCCAAAATTGTCTCAAAACTTATTATATGTGCATAGGATTTGTTTGGATAATAACTGTTGGTTGATATTCGATGCTTTTTCATTTTGGATTCAAGACAATGCCACATGGATGATACTTTACAAAGGGTTGTGTAACAATGGATTGTTTCTCATTATCTCACCAAGTTCTCACAGCTATCAATGAACAAGTTACAATTAGTATTTGGCATAAGAGACTAGGTCATCCCTCTAATTCAATTGTCTCTCAAGTTTTAACTTCTTCACATGTTCTTTGTGTTGCTGATCATGCACCTTCATTGTGTCACACATGTTTAGAGGGTAAATTTAGTAAATTGCCATTTTCTTCTTCAGTAGACAAGTTTGTAAAACCTTTTGATATTGTACACAGTGATGTGTGGGGTCCTGCTCGTTGTGTTTCTCCAGAAGGATTCAAATATTATGTCACCTTCATTGATCATTGTACAAAATATTGCTGGATTTTCCCCATTTGCAATAAAAGTGATGTTTCTGGTATATTTGTTTCCTTTTACAACTTCATCTTAAACCAGTTTCAAGTATCCATTAAAACTCTCTAAAGTGATGGTGGTGGTGAATATATAAGTAAAGCATTTCAAAAGTTTCTATCTGATAAAGGAATAAAACATCAACTGTCATGCCCTCACACACTAGAACAGAATGGGATAGCAGAAAGAAAACACATACATATTATTGAAACATCCATCACTTTATTATAGTTTGCTTCCTTACCATCTTTGTTTTGGTCTTTTGCTTGCCAAATCTTAGTGTATCTGATTAATAGAATGCCATCTCCTTCATTGGGAAATAAGTATCCATTTCAATTGCTGCACAATTTTGTACCTGCAATACAACATCTGAAAGTATTTGGGTGTTCTTGTTATCCTTGGTTAAGGCCATATACTAATACCAAATTAGATCCCAGAACAACAAAATGTATCTTTTTGGGGTATGCATCTAAGTATAAAGGCTATCTTTGCTACGATGCTTTTAGAAACAAAATGTATATCTCTAGACATGTCTTATTTGATGAGACAGAGTTTCCTTACCAATCTTTGGTGTCTAAATCTCACTCTAGATCCTTTTCACCACTTCCATCACACATACAAACACCAACTCCAGTTCCAGATCATAGTAATGTTCTTATGGTACCAGAGTCACATCATCATTCCACTTTGAGTCCATCATCAGGTCTTACACCATTAGGTTCATATCCTACACCTAGTGTCATGCCAAATGTTGTAATTCATTAATCTTCAGAAGACTCCACTACAGTCCCAGTTGCAGTTTCAAGTTCCAGTGCAGAAGATTCACCTGTTAGTCAATCCATTACTTCACCAACAACATAGCCCTTATCATCTACACTCATTGTGGTACCTGAATGCCAACCTAAACAACTATAAGTGGTTCTTTCCATTCATTCAGTTAATTTATATCCTATGCAGACACGGTCAAAGAGTGGCACTGTTAAGAAAATTGTTCTACTTGCTGCTGTTCATGAAAATGGAGGAGTTGATTTGACACAAGTGGAACTTGCAACATATAAATCTGCATTGAAATCCCCAGTCTGGTATGATGCTATGAAAGATGAGATCTTAGCTCTTCATAATCAAGGTACATGGTCCTTGGTTCCACTGCCCAAACACAAGAACTTAGTTGGGTGTAAATGGGTGTATAAGATAAAAAAGAATGTTGATGGTTCAATTAGGAGATACAAGGCACAACTAATGGCAAAATGATTTAATTAAGAAGAGGGCATTGACTATGGAAAAACTTTTAGTCCTGTTATTAAACCAACAACAGTGAGACTAGTTCTGGCCTTATTAGCACACTTTGGATGGACTTTGAGACAATTAGATGTGAAAAATGCTTTCCTTCATGTCATATTGCAAAAAGAGGTCTACATGGCACAACCATATGAGTTTGTTGATACCAAACATGAAGACTATGTTTGCAGATTACATAAATCACTATATGGATTGAAATAAGCACCAAGGGCCTGTAATGAGAGGTTCACCAATTTTCTTCCATCTTTGGGGTTTAAATCTACATATGCAGATTTATCATTGTTTGTAAAAACTGTTGACAGTTCTGTGGTGATCTTGCTTCTATATGTTGATGAAGGATGGCTTGTTTCTTTCACTATTTTTTGAGGATTCAAATTGTGTAGAAGAAGGATGGCTTGTTTCTTTCCCAAGACAATTATGTTACCGATCTGTTAACTAAATCTGAAATGCGACTATCCAAACCTTGTGCTACTCCATGTTTGCCATACAACATACTACTCACGGATGATGGAAAACCTTACAATAATCTTTCACTGTATATGAGCTTGGTTGGTGCCTTACAATTCTTGACATTCCCTAGACCTGACATTGCTTTTGCAGTGCATCAGGTCTGTCAATTTATGTAAAGACCAATGGAATCACATTTTATGGCTTTCAAAAGGATTCTCAAGTACTTTGCTCAAGGTTGTGGTATTCAGTATGTCAGAGGCTCCCTTGATATAACTGCATATAGTGATGCAGATTGAGCTGGAGATTCTAATGATAGAAGATCAACTATTGGAATGGTGGTGTTCTTGGGTTCTAATCCCATTTCATGGATGTTAAAGAAACAAAACACTGAATCTAGATCATCAACTGAGGCTGAATATCGGGCATTATCTATTACAGCTACTGAACTGGATTGGATCAAGTGTCTGTTGAATTTCTTGCAGATAAACCACTACTCTTTTATGACAACTTGTCTACTATAGCACTGACTTGCAATCCAATTCAACATCAAAGAACAAAACACATTCAGGTTGATGTACATTTTGTTCGAGAAAGGGTGGCAAAATAGCAATTACAGGTGCACTTTGTGTCTTCAAATGAGCAGTTTGCTGATATACTTACCAAAGGGCTCTCTGCAGCAATTTTCTAGACTCATTGTGCCAATCTTAGGCTCAATTTCTCTGCCCTTGAGCTTAAGGGGGCATGTTATGAGTATTAAGATCCTATGACTGTGAATTAGACATGTGTCAAGAGATAATAGAGTTAGTTAAGTTTGTTATAGTGTAGCTTAGAGTGTAAGCTACCAATGCAACTATAAATACCTTGTAACAAACATTTGTAACTAATAAGAAAGATAACACAATTCTCTAAACTCTCTTCTCTCTCTGAACTTTCAATCTTCAATCTTTCTCTCCTTCTCTCTTTCTGCATAATCTTCTTCATCAACATTCTCAATGGTTTACATAAGTAAGGGAGTTGAGCAATGTCGGATTCCTCAATCGGTTTTCCTTTTACGATGATCTGCTTTAGCTCCGCTTGAGCTTTGGACAATTTTTCTAGGTTGCTGAGTAGCTCAGCCATTGCCCATTCCAATGTGGATGACGTTGTATCTGCTGCCGCAACAAATAGGTCCTGTAGTGAAACAAAGAGAAGTGCAATGCACTTGTCCCGCTTATATATATTGAACAAGCACTACAAGAAAAATGAGTATGCAACAACCCTAAAGATCACTTAATTTGTATGTAACAAAATCAAAACTGTGACATAGTACAGACTATGAACAGCACATAGAGATATTCACAAGATCGCCCACCTGCTTGATGCTATGATAAATAGTAGTGTGTTGACGATGAACAAGTAAAAATATTAAAAACTACTTACATCAGCTCAACCTATCATCTTTCTAGATGAAATTCGTCTGTTTACTAGAGAAATAATAATACACTAGATGACCAATTTTAGACCATACACAACACTAATAATTACCTAGTGGCGACTTGCACGTAATTCTTAATTACCTCTAAGCAATTTTTAGTATAAACGTATTATCAATTCAAAGAATAAGTTCATCAAGATCAAGAACAACGAGGCTAGTAGAGAGTAGACAACTAACCAGGAACAGATGTTGAGTTTCATCCATGTCCATATCCTCATTTTTCTCTTCACTAATGTTTATCAGGGTATCTATAACATATCATTAGTCATGATATAATCAAGCTCTTTTCTTGATTCAAACCGTTGCATCATCAAGCGGTTGAAGAGGTCAAACATCTTCTGGAAGTGACCAGTCATACGGCGTCGTATCCCCTGGGGATCAATCTTTTTCAGCACAGGAAAATAGTCAGCCAAGTTAGGTTTCCCAGCCTCTTCAAAGATACTCGACACCAACTCCTTGAACTCTCTCACCCTCTCACTATGTGGGTCCGCTAAATCCACAGAGAAGACAGTACGCGACAGCAAATTGGGCGAAGTTTTGAAGGCAGCCCTACCGATAACAACCACCTCGCCTTTTACAGCGCTTTCATTGCCATCGGATATGAGTTCTTGCACTTTCAGGTGACGGTTGGCTTAATTGATGTCGAGAATTTTGGTGATGAACAATTGCGAGTTACATGTTTTGCGAAGATTTCTCCATGTAGCTGAAACCGGTGTCCAAGCCATGCTGTACTTGGAATGTTTACAGGCTTGGACCGCATTTGGGATGGTTCGGTTGCAAAAGAGTTGGTCATGGGTTCGGAGGACTTCTTTGGCGACGAATGATGAAGAAATTACCACTGTCGTTATTTGGCCGAGTTGCAAGGTCATTATGGGGCCATAGCGTTGTGAAAGCTTAGTGAGAGAGAGATGGGGTTTGTTGCCAAGCTCTAAGAGATTGCAATGAAGGGTGGGTTTGGTCCAGGTGGAAGCCTTTTGGTAATTGATGATCTTCTCTCATGTGAATAATAGATGGTGTAAATTGAGATCCATGCAACCATTAGACCTAGTAGTATGCAACTCAAGATGTTCATCTCTGATCTCTCTCTCGCCTCTTTCTCCTAAACCTTAAGTTTTTGGTATAATTGTTGGGATAGACAATGAATGTTGCGCATATATCGAAAATGAAAAGTGACAGGGCGCATAGGGACTTAATTATTCTTGCCGTCCATTCTAAATGAGCTCATGCACGAGCACGACTGCTCCTAAGATTTCTCGTACCTATCTATTAATCCTTCAAAAGTTATATAATCTATATATAAGTTGTGTGCCGTCTTGAAAAACAAGCCATTTAACAAAAGGACGAATATAATCGAAATAATTAAATAATTTATGCATATTGTTCTCCATTCCCATGCATCTAGAATTTTGGACAAAAGATAGAGGATATGGACATCTCGTGGGACAAAAGTCAGAAAAAAACAATTGAAGATAAAAGAAAGGTGTTGGCGCCAGTGCCTAATATATAAGAGAGAGCTGGACAACTTGCCGGGTATATCAACCAAAAAACCTATCAAATCTCCAATTTTCAATTTTCAAAAAACCTATCTTAAAGAATTTTCTTCTTAGACGAGAGTTCAATGGCGGGCCTTGTTAGCTAAAACTTACGATTCCTTCAAGAAAAAGAAAGGTAAAAAAAAAAATTAAACAAGGTTTAGGTGTTCAGTTAACACCTAATTCTTGTCTTTGCACATCCATTATTTCATTTATAAATGTAAACCTAGAAAAATACCTTTTTATTAATAGAAAAGTGGGAAATTCACATACAAGATATCAGGTAAAAAGGTCAATACAATATGAGTATAAAATTGAATATTATGGTCGGTCATAGTGTTTCAATTGACATAGAAAAGTCTTGCTAGAAAGCTTAAAACTATCCCAATTCTTGTAGGATTTAATTCAGATTATCCTAGTCCTTGTGGGACTGGAAGTCTATTTTGCTGATGTACTTATAATATGTTTGGATCCTATGGTGATTCTAATATGAGAATTATTAGGATTGATTTCTTATAAGTAGTGGTCACTGCTTTCACAAAACGTACACTCGATATCAAATCTATTGTTAGTTTGAGTACTTTTGGTTTTGCAAGAGAGAATGTACACTCGACATCGAACTAAGACCTATTGTTAGTTTGAGTACTTTGAGTTTTGCAAGAGAGGAGAAGGTGCACTGTTTAGAATTCTACTTTGGCTTCTTCTTATACTGCTTTTACGGGTTAGTTTGTCATTGTGTTTATCGAATTGTGATTTTAATACTTGTATAAATTTGTGGTTCATGAGCTTAATCTCTTAACTTTTACTTTTGATAAGTTTAGTCTTACATGTGGTATCGGAGCCTAATATTGTTGCTCTTGAATTCAAATTGAAAGTTTTGACACTAAAACAGTAAAAGATTTGATAGTTAATTAGCAGGGATCAAATTTTGTTTGTGAGGAAATCTATAGGGCTTTCATAAGGTTTTATCTCGAATTCTTTTTTATCAAAACCTTTGTGCTCAGTTTCGAACATTTGTTATACCATGTCATTTTGCCTGTAAAATTGAGTGTCGTGCATCGATTAGATTTTGTTGGATATTATATAATATATACAAGTTATATTATATAATATCAAAGGGCTTCCAAGTATAAAGAAGCACAAACACGAATCTATTTCAATATATACATGGATGCATCGTGTGCTGGTGCATGTATCTGCTTTGCCATTAGCATTGGTTAAGCCAAAGTTTGAACTTATGAGCATATATGATTCATGATTGTTGTACAGGTTGAGTCTCATCAACTGTCATGATGAAGCAAATATGGTTAGTCTTTTCTGACGGTTTAAAAGAATGCTAACGATATGTATAAATGGTTATGCTTTGTTTTATGTATGAATCTCGATATATATAATTGTAGGAAGCGGCACATGCACGTCTTATTGTCAATTCCTGATTTTCAATTGGTTTGATTTATATCAAGTTTGGGTTGGACTGGATTTGACTGCATATCATATGCAATTCGGTAGGTATTATAAAGCAACAAATACAAATGCATAACAAAGTGGATGCCAATTGCTTTGTGATTTATGTATAATAGCATATATGAATGAAATCTGTATGCATATGGAGATAGCATTTGTGCATTAATTGTTTAAAAAAATTCTCATGATATCTCCATGTTTGATTCACCATACAATTTTGGCATTTGATTAATTACAGATCAATAAGAGTTTTGTGTTGCTTAATTTTTTTTGTAATAAAGAAAACATAATTATGGGAGCATCCATAGATTTTTTGAATGTCAATTACTGTGAATACATCAATTGGTTTTTGGGTTTATGCTAACATTAGTTTGGGATGGAATTTGAGGCTTACGGTATTATTACAGTTTTAAGTATGTGACAGATTCCTTATCGATTCGTGCATAGACGTTGTAATTATGGGCATGCGATTGTATCTATATCAAATAGAATTTGCATAAGTTTCTTTGCATATTGATACATGCATACAAGAAAATATATGAACAAATGAACGAACATATATGTGTAAATATGTTTTGGCTAGAATCGTTATTGTGCATATATGGTGGATCTGTATACATTGGTGTAATTTTGGGTTTTATTTTGTAATGCTCTTATTTTTCATTAGTTGACCCAAATTAGATTTTGTGGCGATATATATTAATCGTAGCCTTAAAATTTTACTTGTATGATTATATAGGTCAAGCTATAAATTTTGAGAATTAGCTTGTATCATCCATATACAGGGATGAGAAACAAATTAGCTTATGTGAGTTGTTGTCAATATTTTTGTACAACACAAATTGACATTGCCGAATGCATATTGATTTAATTTATGAATTCATAAGAAAGCCTATGCTTATTGTATTGTGAAAATCATGGAGTTTAAGATGTATGCTTATTGTATAGGTGTATTTGTGATTTCATTTATGATGCATGCTTCCGCTATTATGTTTTGATTGAAATCACAAATAGGGAGGAAGATGAATTTTGAGTTCTCCAGAAGAAATAGTGGTCTTGATTATCTCGTTTTAATCAAGACATATTGTTGTGATATATATCCAGACATTATCAAGATTTGGTTGATCTTGCTTGATGGATATTGAACTAGTTAGGATCAAATTGAATGCAAAAATATTGTGTTTGCTATTCTGATTTTGATCATTATTGAAACTGGTGATTTTGGGTTTATGTGAGATAAGTTTTTTCCGCATGGATCGAGACTATCTTTTGATACATAAATTGTTTGCATAATGGTTTAGGTGTATATGACTAAACTGAGATTATGCTGGTGAGGAATCAGGAACTAATTGGTTCATATCTCTAGTTTCTTTATTGGATGTGCAATACTTTTTGCTTATGCTTAAGTGGGAGAATCATATGTTCAAATGTAAGCATAAGGCTAAGAGCATTTAGACCAGCCATTATAATGCATTGGGATGCTTAAACTAGTTTATGGTTTTATTGAAGCAATTAGTTGCATTATTTGTGTTACTTAATTTGTTTAAGTAATGAGAATGATCCTATTATATTGGTTAGCATTTAAAAGGAAACGAATTTGGTTTCCATATGAATTCTGATTAGTCTTTCATTGTATTGGAATGACTTTAATTAATATAGTTGCCATTAACTTGTTTGTGTTAAGTATGGCCTAGATGAGTGGGAGCAAATTGGTTTGGTTTTGCTATATTGGTTCACATAATTACAATGTCCAAATTAAGTATGTTGTGACTTTTGGGTTAATTTTGCGATGTAACAGAAAAAATTCTTAACCATACTTTAAAATGCATTGGTAAGTTGTATGTGTGACAGCCCGTTCCGGAAAATAATTTCCGTTGACGTGAAATTACTAGTTTACCCTTGGACGTTAAGTTGTGTGGTGTATGACTTGTATTTAAGTTGGATTTATGATTTCCTAAGTTTTGGAACCACTTAGGAACTAAGAAAGACTAAATTTTGATTGGTTGGAGAGATTTGGTCCACACACTACACCTCACTTTCTCTCTCTCACTCCCGTGCCCTCTCTCTCTCAGACTCACACTTTCCCTCTTTTCCTGTCTTGTACGGACACAACCAGAAACCCTTGTAAACGTGACAGATCGAAGAAGAAAAATGGTACCATTGTGTTCCTAAGGTCCTCACGAGTTCAAAGATGCCAATTACAGGTAAGATTACCTTTGATTTCACGTCGAACCACAAAACCCGATTTGGGGTACTATTCATGCTCATGTAAAATGTTGATTTTTAGGGAATTTAAAGGACACAGGGAGCTTAAGGAGGTCTTTACGAAGCTCGGAGTACTTCGTTTGAAGAAATTGGATGTCGGAATCGTGAGAACGACAAGTTTTAAGGTTTGTCGGATTATCGAAGCTTTTTCCGGAGGGATTCCGATGGTTTCAGAGCTTGAATCAGGTATGGTTTTGTTCGTCGTTGTGAGATCTTTAAAATGGTTCAAGTTTCATAAATTTTAGGTTAAAATCGAAGAAGATATAAGGAAATGAAAATTTCCCAGTTTCTGGCGATGGCGGCGACCGCCGGAGCTGAAGGTAGAAAGAAGATGAGAGGATATTCCGTTAAGTTTAACGGAATATTCTAATGGCGTTAGGTCACGCCGTTAAGTTTTTTTTAATAAATAAACGGAATATTTTGGAATATACCTGACGGCGTCATTTGACACCGTCAGTGTGCCTGGCACATGGCCGCGCGTGGGGGGCGCGTCTGGCCATGCCTTAGCCCGCGCGTGGCGGCGCATGGGAGCTAGGAAAAATATTCTAAAAATTTGGGGATGATCTTGAGGTTGTGTAGGTCACTGTGGTATATTCATATACCCAAATTGAGCAATATATGAGAAGTTATTACCTATTGTTGATTATGTACGTTAAATAACGTTTATTCGGTTATTACGCCTATAGGTGAGACCTATTCTCAGGATGTGCGTAATCAATCGAGGCTCGGGGGCTACGACCCATCGACATATCTGTGAGTGGGCAGTTATTTTCAGTATCTATATATATATACTTGACGTTTTTCCCAGAAAACATATTTAAAGGAAATGTGATTTAAATGCCATGCTATGCCAATGCCTATATTTTATTTTAGTATATGCATTATCATAATTATGCATATTGTTGCATGGTGCTGTGGAGGCCCAGGTAAGCTCAGGTGAGTTATGTTTTGGTTATGTGAATTGTCAATGATGTGATATGTGATTGAATAATGTTGAGCTCATAAAACTGCACCTAGGGTGATTGTGATTTAGCTAGAGATATGATACATGCCTGTTTATTATGTCACCTCCCGCACCATATGCTCACATTGGATCTAATTTAGGTACATAGCCTTGTCATACATACCTTATTTATGGTTCCGACTCGTAGATGACTAGAGATTTATCGCCCGACTATTATGTGAGAGAAGTATTGAGCATAATTGTATTACACCCATTATCGTCGTACAGACCCTTGCATTTAGTTCCGACTATTGGGTAGTATGTTTCCATATAGGTCATTGTAGGGACTTCGGCTAGAGTGACTTTTGAGCTATGAAATTCAGCTGTATAGACTACCTCAGGGGTTCCGGCTAACATGTTATATTTCTATGAAATTATTCTTACTTGATTTGCTTACCCTATTATATCGTGGCATGGCATACATATGTTTATGATTATGTGAAGCATGATTGAAATGATATAATTACACATTAATTCTGGGAAAAATTATACTTGTTTTACGGCGAGGGATTAGTATATTCAAAGGAAAATAAGGTTTTTATGTAAATGTGTTTTACTGACCCACTCAACTTTGTTTTTCACCCCACCAGGTTTTAGTTAGCAAAGTTTGGTGGCCACGAGGAATTCAACGGTGTTTTGACAGATCCCGAAAAAGTAAGATTCACCCTCTGGTGTTGTATCTCAGTAATTGTCCTACTTGACTACAAATAGACTTTCTTATTGCTTTGAAAGTGTATTTATACACTTAGACTCTCACTAGCATCCTTTCTTAATTGGGATTGTTAGTCGCTTGGTTTTAAATTGTTAGTATTTCTCTTACTCTTTATCACTTCCGCTTTGCGCTCATGGCTACGTCACTCTTGTGGATGCAAATTTTCTCCTCTTCGATCTTGGACGATTTTGCACCTACAAAACAACTAGCACCTTAGGTTAAGGCCAAGAGCCTCACGCGCCCACGATGAATGGGGGGGGCTTTGGCCGAAGAACCTCCGATGCCAAAGTTAGAATTTTAGAGAGAAATAGTGTTTAGAGTATTTGTGATTTTTTGTGAGAGAGTTGGAATGAATTTTTGGTGAGAATATGTGTTTATTTATAGAGTTAGGGTTTGCCCTATTTTGAATAATAGTAGCCAGCCATAGGGTTTTTGTGGGGGTTAATTTCATGTTTAATTTGCCAATTTATTGGCTAATTAAATATGAAAAGAATAAATGGGTGGTTATAAAAATGAATGATTATTTTAATAAGGAAAATGGGAAAGATGAGGATGTGAATAGTGGGGGCCGGTTTTGGGCTATTAATTGGGTGATTTTAGGAGATATGGTAGGTTTATATTATTTAGCTAATTGATTAGCTAAATAATGAAATAGAAAATACTAGGTTTTGGGAAATACCTTATAGAAAGGATTTGATGAGAGAGGTTTTTAATTGTTACCTTTTTTGGGCACTTTTGACTTGATTGAAAGATGATTGCCCACTGCTCGCGCGTAGGAATCCTTGTATGCTTCGAGGGTATTTTTGTCCTCTTTTGTCCAAAAGTCCACGTGTCGCCTAGCGAATATTTTTGGCTCCACAAATGCCCCCACACCTGTTGGGCTGCTTGCAGAAAAGGGCAACAGGTGTAGAGATTTTCTCGCTTTAGGCAACTCTGAATTGATTCCTATTTTGTTGTTGATTCTCTCTTTAAATGGAAATTAGATCCTTCTAGGAAAGGGAAATAAATTTCTCTCAAAGCCTATTTAAGTCCACCTTAAGTGGGTTATTAAATCAACTTTGGAGAGCGATTTATTCTACCCAACAAGAGAGAGAAAGTTAGAGGATATTTGTTCCCCCTCCTCTAGCAATCTTCTACGTCTTGCCTGTGCAAAAGACCGTCTTTCGTTGATTTCTTCGTCTTTTCCGTGCCGCACCGATGTAATAAAAATTTAATTTTTCTTGCCTTCTTCTTGGATAGTGCTATTGCAGGGCAGCCATCGGGGTGGTGCCGCACGTCGGCTGGCATAGGCCAGGAGTCGGCTCGGCATGGGCCGATGAGGTATTGTGGTAGGGATCACTGCTTTAAGCTGCTTGACTTGGCTAGAACCAAGGGCAGCTTGTGCAGCTGGGGTCGAGGATTGTGGCACTGGGGCGCAGTGTTAGGCGAACCGCATGGCTCATGTCCTTTGGGCTCTTGGACTTGACTCGGGCCAGGCTGGCGATTGAGAGAAATAAGGAGATTGCGGGTCTCACGGGCTGCTGGAATGTTGGGCATGCAGGCCTCCTGCCTGCTGGAATACTGGGTTGAGCTCCCCTGCTGAGTACCATGAATGTCGTTGGCTGCTTAGTCCTCTTTGCTGAAAGAAATGTGGGCTGCTCCGGAAAGAGGAGGTAAAGAAGATCAAGGCGGATGCATTGGCTCATCTGATCGCTGTCGTGGAGCTTACTATGAATGAAGATGGAAAGAAGAGATCTTCCCCACCTGCTCATGAGATGCCAGTTAAGAAAAAACTGAAGACTTCTTCTGCTGCTCATGAGGGTCCGCTTGCTACCGAGAGGTATGTGATTGACATGACTTTTTCCAATGGGAAGAAATGTAAGGCTGCTAGATCTGAGCATGTGGCGTCTTCCATGTTGAGAATGGCTAGTACAATTGTGGATAAGATTACTCAGCGTAAATGTTTTATCATGCCCCCAGTGCCGAAGTCTGTACCAGGACGTTCTTTGGGAGCCAAGTCCGGTTCACCTTTGTAGAGACTTGCTATTATGAAGAGTGGTAAGGTGGACTCTGCTGCTAAAGTGGCGCCAAAGCCTGCTCCCTTTGCTGCTGAGATTGATTCGCCTCAGATTCAAGATCTTAAGCTTGCAATTTCTGAGCTTCGTTTCGCTACTTATGCTAAGAAGAGAGTGGATGAGCTGTAGCGCGTCCGTGTTAGTCTGCTTAAGAAGAATGAGCAGCTGAAGGGTGAGAAGGATGGGCTTGAGGTTTTAAGACCTTCTCTATTTCTCCGGAAGACTTGTTTGTTTTTACTTTTAAGGCTTCCATTGGTGAAGTAGTTGGAGAAGTTAGTGCCCAGACTAGGGCAGCCGGGGGTGAAGCGCCGGATGATGCCGCTGCTAAGAGCGTTACGGCTGTTGAAGGTGTGGCGATCGAGTAGTCGTGGGATGTCCAAGCTGCTGTGGTGTAGTATTTTAGGTAGCCTTTAGGATTTTCTTTGTTTTTCCTTGTAGCTCTTGTTTTGCTTGAACTCATTCGGCCTTTGCTAGTTGTTTATAAACATGTTTTCCTTCGTTTTTCTTCATCTTCACTTCTTTTGTTCATGCCCTAACCTTTAGACTTGATAGACCAGTGGCAGGCATGCTACTTTTTTATAAGCAGACAAACTCGCGTAGCCTATGCAGCCGTAAGTGTGGGTGTAGAACTTTGCAAAGTTGTTAGCCATAGGGTTGGCAGCCGGATGCCTTACTTACAGAAGTAGACAAGTCCGCGTAACCACTCGGCTGTTAACCTTGACTTTCTTCAATTCCGTAGGTTGCGTAGCAAGTATCACAACACTTTAGGACTTGGTGTAGGTTGTTCTGCGCTTGGTAGAGGTGAAGCTTATCGACTACGTAGCATGTCGGCAGTGGATAAAACTTCGTATATGCGCGCTAGCTTGTTTAACCTTTCACAAGAATGTGCGGTTGTATAAGTCTAGTGCGGCTTCACTGCTCGAAGGGCAAGCCGTAGGCAGTCTTCCGGAATCTGTAGGCTACCTTAGTGCACTCGGTAGCAGCTTTAGGATTCCAGGGCAGCCGTCCATCGGATGTACTGCGTAATGTGCCCTTTCCGTCTCTAGGGCCCGGTTCTCCACGGATTAGGCCAAGAGACCCAAAATCCTTCAGTTAGCTAAGCCTTGAAAAAGACCATTGCGGCTACTTCTAGGAATCCCGGCGCAAGCCATCGTGCATCTAGTTATACTAGGGCAGCCAGGCTCATCCACGTCTGGATATTCGGAGTGTAAAGTTTATCCTCCCGTCTTGGAGAGCTGACCCATATGGGTGTCGGAGAATTGGTTTACCCTCTCGCACTGGAGAGCATGGTTGGTCCCTCGAGGGGCGCAATTCCTGCGATGAGTCCCTAAGAAGGACGCAGTCTTCTTTTGAAGTGCATGAGTGATTAGTTGTTGTAAGCATGCAGCCAAGCCAAGTTGTGATTACTTCTAAATTCCTCATTGAAAAACGAGTGAAACGAACGAGAACTTTAGCTGTAAGGTAGGAACTGCATAACAACTGGATAGTCCTCAGCTTGTGAGGTGGTGCCCGTCGAGCTTATTGAGTCTTCAGGTTTTGATGTAGTGGGAGGTCACACATGGTACTTCTTCAGATTGTAGGCCATCCATTTCTTTTCAATCTTTTTGCCGCTTCATGGTGGTGAGGGTGTAATTACTCTTGCCCCCTACTCTGCTGATCTTGTACGGACCTTCCCAGATGGGATCCATCTTTTTGGAGCCTTCTCTGCCGGCAGTGATGAAGGCTTTTCTGCGTCGTCGACATGCAAATGCCAGAAGTCTCCATCGGGTGGAGTAGGCGCAGCTAGAGTGTGCTCGGCTACTTCTGAGGCATCGTTGGGCCGCTCTGTTGCGTCACCTAGGCTCGGCGTGAAGACGCAGTAGGGAGCTGTGGAGATGGGGCCATGTCATACGCAACAGGAGATGCTCAACTGCCGGTATTGGGCCACTCTAGAGTTGAATCATTGAGCAAGGGTCGGCTAGGGCCGTGTGATGCGCAGCAAGAAATGGTACTCAACTGCCGGTACATGTTGCTCCTATGTAGAATCTTTTAGGGTGACGAGGACAAAACTTGCTTTCGAGTATGTCATTCCAGTGTTACGTTCGTCAGAAAACTTTACATCCGCCAGGGTCTACGCCTTTATCGTCGCGCGTCTGGATTGGGCAGAATAGTACTTCATTAGGATGATTGCATGCGTTTGAAAGTAAAACTTGTGCTTCTGGGTTGCAACAACTATCGCCAAAGTTAGCTTTTGAATTTTTAATAACATCGAGGAGAGCTTTTGAACTGTAGAATACAGGTAACTGTGGAATACAGGTAGTCGGGCCCCCATCTCTTCTCGCATGATGGTAGAGCTTATTGCTACTTTAGATACCGTCAAACATGTGAATAAGTCCTCCGCTGCTTCTAGGGAGGTGATGTCGGGTACTTCTTCAAGTCCTTGAATGTGCATTGGCAAGCCTCATCCCAAAGTGCATACTTCTCTGCCAAAGCAAAAGAGTCTGCCAGAGTTAGATCTTCTTTCATGATCAATTTTCCGAATAGCGGGTGGTCTGCTGGAAGTCCTTTTTGGAAGGCTGCTCTAGCTATCGAGTCGTTGCATCCGACTATTTTTGCCTTCTCTACTTTGAACCTCCTCACATAGTCGCGAAGTGACTCCTTTGGGTTCTTCTTGACGTTGAACAAATGATCAGATTTCTTTTTGATCGAGCGATAGGATGAATATTCTTTGGTGAAAACCAAAGAAAGTTCGTAGAAATTCTGGATGGATTGTGGCGGCAGGGTGTAGAACCAATCTTGCGCCTCGCCTTGTAGAGTGGTGGTGAATATCTTGCACATAAGCTCATCGTTGTTTCGATAAAGGATCATTGCGCTTCGGTAGCGCTTTAAGTGTCTCTCCGGGTCTTCATCCCCTTTGAAATATGTGAAATGTGGCATGCTGAACTCTTGTGGAGGCTCTGCCTGCTCAATCTCCTCCGTGAAGGGTGACCTGCTTATGTTGGTTATGTTCCGTCGTAGTGCCTCGTCGGTGACCTCGTTGCGTTGGAAATCATGCAATCGCTTGGTCAAGAGTCTCTCTACTTCTTCCTGAATTTGCCTTTGTTGGGGTAGCGGAGCTCTCGGCTGCCCCCAGTCATGACTTGCTGGTCTAGGCTGCTCTTCCATGTGTTTGGCTCGTCTATGCCGCGGATGCAGTGCATGTGATGCGTTCCTAGTAGGCGAGCGAGTTCTTCGCATGCTGCTGGTTGAACTTGAGCTGGATTGAGTGACTGCTTCTCTCCGTCCGTCGTGCTGCCTACTCTGATGTGAGGTGGAGGACGCTCCTTGTGGGCTTAGGTGCGAATAGACACTTTGCCCGGAAGGTTGTTCATGTTGACTATTGGAGTATAACCCCAACCGTGAATGTATGTTCCTCCGTGGGCCTAGTCGAGAGTGCATGCTCCTTCGCGCTCTAAGACGGGAATGTACACTGCCCAAACGTTCGGCTCGTGGCTGCTTGCCGGGACGCTGCTGGAAATGTCCGTCTGCCCTTGTCCTACTTCGGGATACCTCGTCCGGGGCACGTTGGATCCCAATGTGTTGCAAAAGTTGATTCACCAAGGTTGTCTATTGTGCAAGGGCGCTCGTCAACTCTATGACTTGTCGAGACAAGTGTTGTTCGCCATTTGGATTGGAAGAGCTTGGAAGGAATGCGCCTCCTTGGGCAGTGGAAAGGTGGTAGACTCCGGGAGCGAGATTTAAGTTGGGAAATGTCAAATCCGCGAAAAAATATGGTAAGAATGCCCCCGGCTCGATGGTAGGTCCGGATGGTTGAGATAGTCTTGGGCCGACTTGGGCTGCTTGGAAAGCCACGGGAGCAGGCTGGGCCGTGAGAGTGGGCTGCTCGAAAGAAGCAGGCTGGACCACGGGAGTGGGTTGCTCGTCGGGGCTGGGTCACGAGAGCAGGCTGCTTGGCAAGAGCAGGCTGGGCCACGGGAGTGGGCTGCTTGGCAGGAGCAGGCTGGGCCACCGGAGTGGGCTGCTCGACGAAAGCAGGCTGGGCCACGGGAGTGGGCTGCTCGTCGGGAGCAGGCTGGGTCACAAGAGCAGGCTGCTCGGCAGGAGCAGGTTGGGTTGTGAGAGTGGGTTGCTTGATGGGAGCAGGCTGGATTATGGAAGCAGGCTGCTCAATGCGCGGTGCATGTGAATGCGAGGCTTGGGCTTGGGTCCACGTAAACTTGGATGGCACGGCTTGGATCGTGGTCTTGGTACCGTGAGCCTTGGATGGCACGGCTCGGGCCGTGGTGAAGGCTCCATGGACCTCGCCACGAGTGGCTACCGAAGTAGCCACCGCGGTGGTTCCCATGGTGGCCGTGGTGAAGGCACCATGGACCTCGCCGTGGGTGGCTACCGAGGTAGCCACCGCGGTGGTTCCCATGGTGGAAACTCGTGGTGGTGATGCCGCTCCCCTTATTGTCGCATTTTGCCTCAGGGATCTCCGGGCCGTGGTGAAGGCTCCATGGACCTCGCCACGAGTGGCTACCGAAGTAGCCACCGCGGTGGTTCCCATGGTGGCCGTGGTGAAGGCACCATGGACCTCACCGCGGATGGCTACCGAGGTAGCCACCACGGTGGTTCCCATGGTGGAAGCTCGTGATGATGATGCCGCTCCCCTTATTGTCGCATTTAGCCTCACGGATCTCCGCAATCCCATTTCTTGAACATTAGAATTTTCACTTGTGGAATTTTCTAAATTTCTAGCCATTATATTTTGCTTATACGTTTTATCAAAGAACCTTTGCAAGTAAAAAATTCTAATAATAAGAACGTATGAAAAATATTCAAATGGACTAGAAAATAAAGAAAAAATCTTTTTGTGCGAGAGTCTTCTACGAGTATGGATTTCAACTCTCAATGAAAGCACCAATTTGTGGATGCAAATTTTCTCCTCTTCGATCTTGGACGATTTTGCACCTACAAAACAACTAGCACCTTAGGTTAAGGCCAAGAGCCTCACGCGCCCACGATGAATGGGGGGGGCTTTGGCCGAAGAACCTCCGATGCCAAAGTTAGAATTTTAGAGAGAAATAGTGTTTAGAGTATTTGTGATTTTTTGTGAGAGAGTTGGAATGAATTTTTGGTGAGAATATGTGTTTATTTATAGAGTTAGGGTTTGCCCTATTTTGAATAATAGTAGCCAGCCATAGGGTTTTTGTGGGGGTTAATTTCATGTTTAATTTGCCAATTTATTGGCTAATTAAATATGAAAAGAATAAATGGGTGGTTATAAAAATGAATGATTATTTTAATAAGGAAAATGGGAAAGATGAGGATGTGAATAGTGGGGGCCGGTTTTGGGCTATTAATTGGGTGATTTTAGGAGATATGGTAGGTTTATATTATTTAGCTAATTGATTAGCTAAATAATGAAATAGAAAATACTAGGTTTTGGGAAATACCTTATAGAAAGGATTTGATGAGAGAGGTTTTTAATTGTTACCTTTTTTGGGCACTTTTGACTTGATTGAAAGATGATTGCCCACTGCTCGCGCGTAGGAATCCTTGTATGCTTCGAGGGTATTTTTGTCCTCTTTTGTCCAAAAGTCCACGTGTCGCCTAGCGAATATTTTTGGCTCCACAACTCTCACGTGACAGCTAGCACATCTCGACTCCGGTCTGGGTGTGTTAGTATGTGAGGTTAAGCTTTTGTTATCCAAAAGATTTGGTGATCACTTTTATGAATATGAAAGGCTATGTGATTAATATGTTTCATACTCAAGTGGGAGAACGTTAGAATGAGTATAAAACTGGATATTATGGTCGGTCACAGGGTTTCAATTGACATAGAAAAGTCTTGCTAGAAAGTTTAAAACTATCCTAATTCTTGTAGGATTTAATTCAGATTATCCTAGTCCTTGTGGGACTGGAAGTCTATTTTGTTGATGTACTCATAATGTGTTTGGATTCATAGTTGGTATCCTATGGTGATTCTAATAGGAGAATTATTAGGATTGATCTATTATAAATAGTGGTCACTGCTCTCACAAAACGTACACTCAATATCGAACCAAGACCTATTGTTAGTTTGAGTACTTTTGGTTTTGCAAGAGAGGAGAAGGTGCACTGTTTAGAAGTTTGCTTTGGCTTCTTCTTCTGCTGCTTTTACGGGTTAGTCTGTCACTGTGTTTGTCAAATTGTGATTCTAGTACTTGTATAAATTTGTGATTCATGAGCTTAATCTTTTAACTTATATTTTTGATAAATTTAGTCTTACAATATAACCATATATTGTCTGTTTTATTAACACATTTTTTGTATGGCAATTCACTCAGCAGAGAGCAAATGATGGCGATGCTGCGAAGGCATTCAATTTTAGAGCTAATTAAGGAACAATCAATGCCACTAGTGTTCGTAGTTTTTACAAGTGCTTTGGAGTTTTGGGTTTGACCATTCAATGGTGGAAACTGTAGAAACTTGTAGACAATCGGAAGCAAATCGATTTGTCGTGAGACTATGGCGGCCATACCATGTAGAATCCTAATATCTTATCAAGAGAGAGAGAGAGAGAGAGAGAGAGAGAGAGAGAGAATGGATATGTGAAGAATGAATTCTCATTAGCTTTTACAGCACACTTTACAAAGGGATATAGACTTATAAATAACTATCTATTGCTTAGTCACCACTCTTACATAACAACCTTATCTACTCATTACTTAATCACTAAGGTAGATTACTTACCACTAAAGTAAGTATTAATCTAGTGACGTGAGTGCACTGTGATATGGTGATCCTCTAATATTCTTAACACAAACCAAACATGCATAATGAGAAACTCCGTTCATTTTACTTGGTTTTTCCCAGTGCAATTTATTTGACCAATTAAAGCATCAAATTTTCATCTTTCTGAACTTGCGCAACAAAATAGTCAAAGCATGATACCTTGAAGATGATATCCTTATCATTATGTTATCATTTTGTGCGCGAAGGTCACCAGACCCGAGTTGACAACTGCGAACTCGAACTTTCACTCACGATCATCAGGACCACGTCATCCGATAAAAATTTATGATCATTATTCTCTCTAGTGAAAATCAGGGGTTTAGGGTTCCACATCACGATTTCACGTCGGATTGATGTTGTTCTCGCAATTTCACAATCAGGAATTTCAAACCATGACGGTGGGATTGCTAAGAGTTTCTAGTTAGGGCATTATTATCTGTTTGCCTATTTCCTGTCTGTGGAGTTTGGGGCAGTATGACTGGGGATGGTTGCTAGAAAAGGGTGGAGGAAAATGGCTCGTGGTTGTGTTTGCGACGATGACAATAGAGGAGAAAAAAACGGAGGGCGAAGAAGGCGACAAAAAGAATATGCATAGCATATTAGCATCTAGGATTTCTTTCCATTTTCTTTTTTTTACTTTTTTTTTGTGTATTGTGCTTTTTTATTAATCTATTTATTCACAAAGCATTTTTTAATTTTAAACTATTAAATGAAAGGGTAAATTAGTCTTTAGGGGGTGATACAAAAGAAAATTAAAATATTAGTGTTATTTCTCAAATCTGAAAGGGTTTTGTGAAAATACGATAAACCTTAATGAGAATTAGTGAAACTAGCTCTTAATGAAATATGGATAAAAAAAAAAAAGGACATGGACATGGACAACATCTATCACCTAACTTTTTTGTTCACTCAACAAATTAAAGCCCAAGCCACCAGTCAACTAACTTGTAAGAATCACTTTTATGAAAATACGATAAATCTCAAGTAGTGTTAGTGTAATTAATTTTTAATTATATTTTGATAAAAAGAAGAGGACATGGAGAACATCCATCACCTAACTTTTTTGTTCAAAACTTGAATGTTCAATATCTCATCACGTAGGAACAAGAAATGGTAGGGAGGGAATTGCAAATAGAGATACTATTGAGGCTTCACTTAACAAATTAAAGGAGCCATTGAGCGGCCAGTCAACTAACTTCTAAGAATCGCTTTTTAAAAATACGATAAATCTCAAGAAGTGTTAGTGTAATTAATCTTTAGTTATATATGACAAAAAGAAAAGGACACGGAGAACATATTACCTAACTTTTTGTTCAAAAGTTGAACGTCTAACCTCTCATCACATAGGAATAAGAATTAGGAGGGAGGCAGGCAATTGCAAATAGAGATGCTATTAAGGTTTCACTCAACAAATTAAAGGAGTCGTTGAGCCGCCATTCAACTGATTTGTAAGAATCGTTATTGTGAAAATACGACAAACCTCAAGGAGAATGTAAGTAATTCTTAATTACATATGAACAAAAAGAAAAGAACACCAAGAACATCCATCACCGAACTTTTTTGTTCATAACGTGAATGTCCAATCTCTCATCACGTAGGAGCAATAATTAGGAAGGAGAGAATAGCAGATAGATATACTATAGAGATTCTAAAAATTATATGGTAGAAACTATTTGGTAAAATATTTTTTCATTTCACACACATAATGTCACAACTTAGGTGTATATATATACAACAAACTATCAGATTATCTTAACCACTAAGATAACAACTAAGAAGGTATATTTACAATGTTACCCTTTATATCCCCCCTCAAACTGAACTTAGGTAGTCGAAGTTGAAGTTTGTCACGAAGAAAGAGAAATCTGAGCTTGGACAAAGACTTTGTGCAGATATCAGCTACTTGATCTTGAGTGCAGACAAACTGGACAAAGATCTGTTTAGCAAGAACTTTTTCCCGAATGTAATGATAGTCTATTTCTACATGCTTTGTCCGAGCATGAAAAATAGGATTTTTTTGCTAGGGATATAGCCGAAATGTTATCACACCAGAGTTGAGGCGTTGAAGGCAGACAATAGCCAATATCCACCAGTAACTGACAAAGCCAGGTTATTTCAGAAGCAATGTTAGCTAGAGATCTGTACTCTGCCTCTGTGGAAGATCTAGCAACAGTTGGTTGCTTCTTTGCACTCCAGCTAATCAAGGAGTTTCCCAGAAATACACAATAACCTCCAGTGGATCGTCTGTTAAGAGCACAGCCAGCCCAATCAGCGTGAGAGAATGCTATGATAGTAGGCGGAGTTGAACACTTGGAGAACCAGAGACCAATGCCAAGAGATCCCTTGAGATATCGGAGGATACGCTTAACAGCCTGAAAGTGTGAAACTCTGGATTGTGCATATATTGACATACAAGATTAATTGCAAAACTGAGATCGAGACGTGTCCAAGTGAGATATTGGAGAGCACCAACTAGTGAACGATACTCAGAAGCATTTTGACATAAGTGAGAATCATGATCAAGTTTAGAGGTGCTGAGAGGGGTACTGCAAAGTTTGGCTCCAGTCATGTTTGCTTTGGATAGCAAATCCAATATGTATTTGTTCTGAGAGAGAAAAATACCGGAGGAGGATCGTTGAACTTCAAGACCGAGGAAATAGTGTAGAGGACCTAAATCCTTGATTGGGAACATGAAGCTAAGTTGCTGAATAACTTGTTGACATGCTGCTGAATTTGGACCGGTAACCAAAATATCATCAACATAGACAAGAATGAAAATCATATCTGGACCCTTTTTGATAAACAATGAATGATCACTGTGAGATCCAAAAAATCCAAGAGAATGAAGAGCACCATGAAGCTTGTCATACCAAGCCTGCGGAGCTTGTTTTAAACCATACAGAGAACGATGCAAGTGGCAGACATGAAATGGTTTAGTTGAATCTTCAAATCTAGGAAGTTGCTACATAAAAATTGATTCATTGAGTGTCCTATGTAAGAAAGCATTGCTGACATCAAGTTGGTTCAATAACCAATCAAATTGAACTGCAAGAGTGAGGAGAAGTCGAATGGTAACAGGCTTAGCTACCGGACTGAAGGTTTCAGTATAGTCTAAACCTTCCTGTTGATTGAATCCCTTGGCAACGAGCCGAGCTTTGTACCTGTCTATAGTGCCATCTGGCTTTCTCTTGATACGGAAGACCCATTTGCAACCTACAATGTCCTGTGATGGAGTCTTGGGAACAAGAGACCATGTTCCAGTGTTGATAAGAGCATTGACTTCCTCTTGCATGGCCTGGCTCCAATGAGGGTATTTGGAGGCTTGAAGATAGGTATTAGGTATGTAATCCACTGAGAGATGAGATGGTAGAGGGTGTTTAGTGGCAGTGAGTGCTTTAGGTTTGAAAATGCTAGATTTTGACCGTGTTTGCATTGGATGATTGTTAATGGGTTGATTAGAAATGGAAGGAATGGAATCTGGAACTGACATTATAGGACTTGAGATAGTAGTGGAGGAATGGTTATGGGATAAGATAGGTGGTGTACTTGAAGAGGATCTAGGCAATGAGGTGTTAGTACCAGAGGAAGAAGAAATAGGAAATGTAAAGGTAAGATTAGATGGGTCAAATGATCCGAGCTTAGGATACAAGGGTGGTAATGGGGTTGTGGTGTTTGACATATTATGAAAAGGAAAACTGGATTCATTGAAAAGAACATGCCTGGAAATGTATACTCTATTGGTTGCATGATCAAGGCACTTATAGCCCTTGTGATTCAGACTATATCCAAGAAAGACACATGCTTTGCTTTTAAGATCCAGCTTTGAAGAAGTATAAGGTTTGAGCCATGGGAAACAAGCACAACCAAAGACCTTTAAAAACTCATAGTTTGGAGCTCGATGATATAGAGATTCCCAAGGAGACTGTTGGGATGCAATGGGCAATCTGTTAATAAGATAGATTTATGTGGTGAAAGCCTCAACCTAATAGATGTAGGGTACTTTTGAAGCTGCCAAAAGAGTGCAAGCAGTTTCAACTAAATAACGATGCTTGTGTTCTACACACCCATTTTGTTCAGGTGTGTGGGGGCAAGTGAGTTGATGTTGAATGCCATGTGTAGCCAAGAAGTTAGAGAAATGAGTACTTAAGTACTCTCCACCATAATCAGTCCTCAAAGTAATGATGTTGGTACTCAGAGAATTCTCAACCAGAGATTTGTATTGCATAAAAGTTGACAGTACATCATATTTGCATTTCAGAGGATAAAACCAGCAATATCTAGTAAAGTCATCCACAAAAATGATATAGTACCGAAAACCTTGAGAATATGCTATAGGTGATGGTCCCCAAACATCCGTGTGGATGAGTTCTAGAGGTTTGCTAGTTGTACAAGAAGTAGATACAAAAGGAAGCTTGGAGCTTTTACCTAATGCACAATCTGAGCAGAATGTTGTATTTGTATGAGCTAAAACAGGAATACAGGATTTTGAAGCAAGTTTATTGAGAATCTTGATTGATGGGTGACCCAATCTTTGATGCCAAACATCATTAGAAGCTTTTGCAGAAGCTGTGAGTGCCTTATGATGACCATTTGCAGATGAGTGAAAATGAAAAGGATAAAACCCTTGCTGAACAGGACCTTTAAACGCATCCTCCCTGAAGAAATATCCTTCACAGTGAAGTGAGAGGGATAAAGATGCAATGAACAGTGATTATCAATCAGAAATTGATTTGCAGATAGAAGGTTATGTTTTAATGCAGGCACATATAGTACTTTATTGAGTGTAAAAGCACTAGTAGAAGTATTCAAAATAGTAGAACCAGAGTGAGTGATGGGCAAACCTTTGCCATCACCAATGTACACTTGTTCTAGACCTGTGTATGCTTCAGGATTCTGCAGAGTTGCATAAGAGTTGGGCGTGTGTGATGTGGCTCCGGAATCGACAATCCAAGTAGGATTGGATGAAGAAGTATTAGCAACCATTGCTGCAGAAGAGGATTTTCCACCATAAGCCAGATTCATGCGATGAGGACAATCACATGCTTCATGATCAAACTGATGACAAATCTGACAGGGATTTTTCTTAGTATAGGATGAAAAATTGTTGTGACCTCCACGAGTATGATGCTGATTATTACCACGGTTGTTAGAGAATCATTGATTATTAGAGGATCTATAATTTCCATGATTGAAATGACTTCGATTATGAGGACGATCCATTCCACGACTTTGATTGCTGAAGGTAGAAGGAGACTGAGCCACAAAAGCCTAAGAGTTAGGATTGGAAATAAGAAGATGAAGGATGCCTGCAGATGTGTTAAACGCCTGAAAAGATGATGCCTCAGAGATTCTTTTCTTGCGAGTGGCTAATTGAATCTCTTTGCTAAGGAGGAAGCCATGGAGTTCATCAATTGTTGTAGATCCGAGACGGAATTGAATAGCATCAACAAATGAGTCATACTTTAGGGGAAGGCTATGAAGAGTAACAGAGATCAGATCGGAATCGTTAACCGAAGAGTTGGCACTAGTAAGAGCATCAACAATTGCCTCAATTTGCTGAAGATATTGAGCAGCATTTGAATTTCCTTTGGTAAGATTACGAAGACGAGAGCGTAACTCATGAATATGAGACTGAGAAGCCGTGGCAAGACGTGATTCCAATTTCGCCCAAAGATCACGAGCGGAATTCACACCAACAATATATGGAATTATGTATTCATAGAGCGTGGAGTTGAGCTAGATGTGAATATTTTGATCATTCTCATACCAAGAAACATAAGCAGGATTGAGAGTGCGATTGCTCGAAGAATCAAGAAGAAAGTGAGGCGGTGCCGCTATAGATCCATCAATATGACCAGTAAGGTTGTAGCGGCGAAAAATCGGGGCAAAGAGAGCACTCCAGGTCAAGTAATTTGTGGTGGTAAGCTTGATTGGCACCATGGATCCAATGTTTTGGATCGTGATTGAGGTAGAATTTGAAGAATTAGGGTTTGAAGATTCAGTCGGAAGGGGATGAATTGGAGAAGCCGATTCCGACGAAGGAGACGCCATTGTCAGATAGACAATGAAGGTAGAGAGCACGATCGAAGATCTCGAACATGATCGAAGAATCGATCAAGAACACAGAGAGAAGCAGGAAAGGTAGGATCGAAGAGCGGAAGTCGTTAGACAGAGAAGGCGATTGATACCATATTTGGTAAAATATATTTTCATTTCACACACATAATGTTACAACTTAGGTGTATATATATACAACAAACTATCAGATTATCTTGACCACTAAGATAACAACTAAGAAGGTATATTTACAATGTTACCCTTTATAGAAACTTCATGTAGATATCAAACTGGGTTCTCCTATAACATGGGCACAACTATGAGAGGCTGAGTTTTCTCTGTAAAGTGAGACCAAACTTCTAATCCACGTTCATGGCCTCTGGTGCAACTCTATCTTCAAGCTTCCAATTATCAAAGCAGTTAATAAGCAAACCCTGTAAACAGAGAAAGAAATAACTATCTCAAAGAATAAGAAAGGTTGTTTAGAGAAAGAAAGTATTTGTTTGTATTGTATTTTCATGAAATCACAGATTACACTTACACAAATGTATATATGTCTAACTATCTTAGCTTAACTACTAAGCTAAGATAAAGCTCACAAGATGTTGACACTTGTCACAATCTAAGTTCATGATATGCTAACCAACTTAACCACCTTACACACTATATCTAACATCCTCCCTCAATCTCAGAGTGAGGCTTGCCAAGTCTGAGATTGTAGCAATGTGTGTGAAACAAAGGAGTAGAGAGTCCCTTTGTAAGAATATCAGCAAATTGGTCATTTGATGAAACGAATTGCACTTGCAGTAGCTTCTTGGCAACTCTCTCTCGGATGAAATGGACATCTACTTCAATATGTTTAGTTCTCTGATGCATGACAAGATTGTAAGCAAGAGCAATGGTAGAAAGATTGTCATAGAACAAAGTTGTTGGACCAGAAACCTCAATCTGCATAAACTGAAGTAATTGTTTGATCCAATTGATTTCGGCAGAAGTGCTTGAGAGTGCTCGATATTCAGCCTCTATAGATGATCTAGAGACTGTGTTTTGTTTCTTGGATGACCAAGAAATAGGATTTGGTCAGATATACACAACCAAACCTGTTGTAGATCTACGTTCATTTGGGTCACCCGCCCAGTCTGCATCACTAAAGGCATGAAGATCCAAATCCCCTTTGCTAAACTGAATGCCAAAATCAATAGTGCCTTGCAAATACCTGAGAAAACGTTTCACATCAGCATAGTGTGATTCCATAGGGCAATGCATAAATTGACAGACTTGATAAACCGAGAATGCGATATCAGGTCTGGTAAAAGTCAGGTATTGAATAGCACCTACAATGCTTCTATACAAAGATGGATTATTGAAAGGATGTCCATCATCTTTTACCAATCTGTTATACGGTAAGCAAGGAGTAGGGCACGGTTTAGAACGAACGATATCTGCTTTTCCCAACAAATCTGTCACATATTCTTTAAATCCCACTAGAATTCTGTGTGATTTGAATCCCAAGAAAATAATGAAGAGAACCAAGATCTTTAATATCAAATTCTTTGGTCAAAGCCCCAATAGTGATATCAATAGCAGCTGAATCACTCCATGTGATGAGTATATCATCAACATAAAGGAGTAGGATAACCACATACTTGCCAACATGTTTAACAAACAATGAGGGATCAGAATATGTTGAAGGGAATCCTAGATAAGGAAGAAATGAGGTAAACCTGTCATTCCATGCCCTTGGGGCTTGTTTTAAGCCATACAAGGACTTGTAGTCGGCAAACATGTGCAGGATAGTGAGGATCACTAAACCCGGGTGGCTGTGTCATGTACACCTCTTCCTGAAGAATGCCATGAAGAAAGGCATTCTTGACATCAAGTTGTCGTACTGACCATCCAAAATTAGCTGCTAATGCCAAAACCAACCTCACAGTTGTAGGTTTAACAACCGGGCTAAAAGTTTCTCCATAATTAATACCCTCTTCTTGATTAAACCCTTTGGCAACAAGGCGGGCTTTATACCGGGAAATAGAACCATCAGCATGCTTCTTGATCTTAAACACCCACTTACACCCTACCAAATTTTTATTATGAGGCAGTGGAACTAAAGACCAAGTATGTTGAGTGTGAAGAGCCTGCAACTCTTCTTCCATAGCAGATAACCACACTGGAGACTTAAGAGCAGACTTGTAAGTGGCAGGTTCAACTTGTGAAATATCAACCGTTTCACTCTCTTGAACTACTGAAAGAAAAGCCTTCTTTTTCGAAATACCACTCTTAGCGCGTGTTTGCATAGAGTGAGTATTCATAGGAGGAATTGGAAGAATAATCTGCAAACTATCAGGTTGAAACTCATGTTGCAGTTCAATTGCAGTAGTACTCGGAGTTGCAAAAGTGAACTCATGAGAAGGCTCAAAACATACCCCACTTGGAATCTCAGGAACCACAGGGAGTACAGAAGAGGATTGGTGATCTGTGGATGCAGTAATGGATTGTAATGAACTAGAAGTACCACTGTGTTGAGTAGATTGGGATGACATAGTATCAGACAAGGTAGATGACATAGACACAATATGATTTTCATGGTTAACTAATATGGAAGAGATGATGGAAAAACAACAGAATTAAAAGTAGAATGGAGGTTGACAGAACATTTAGCAGAGAGAGAAGGGTATGGAAGTTCAGACTCATCAAAAACTACATGTCTAGAAATATAAAACTTGGTAGAAAAAATGTCATAACAAATGAAACCCTTGTATTTGGAAGCATAACCAAGAAAGATACATTTGGATGTCTTAGGTTGCAATTTGGTACTATTATATGGTTTTAGTAAAGGAAATATTGAACAACCAAAAACTTTGAGATGATGTATATCTGGAACAGCACCAAATAACAATTCAAATGGAGATTGATTTTGAAGAATAGGTGAAGGCATGCGATTTATAAGATACACAACAGTTTGACACGCAAAAGACCAGAACATGGGTGGTAGAGAAGCAGTTTGCAAAAGGGTTATGGTTGTTTCAATGATATGCCGATGCTTCTTTTCGGCCAAACCATTTTGCTCAGGTGTATAAGGGCAAGACAATTGATGTTTAATCCCTTTGTCCAGTAAAACTTGTTGAAATGATTTACTAAGATATTCACCCCCACCATCACTCTGTAATATTTTGATAGAAGTGGCAAAATGATTGGACACATAATTGGAAAAACCAACAAAAGTAGAGAAAACATCACTTTTATTGATAAGAGGAAATAGCCAACAATGTCTTGTGCATTTATCAATGAATGTCACATAATACTGAAAACCATCTATTGAATTACAAGGAGAGGGACCCCAAACATCACTATGAATGACTTGAAATGGATGAATGGACTTAGACACAGAGTTGACAAATGGCAGTTTACAGAATTTACCTTCCATAGAAGTATGACACATCACAGACAGTGAATCAGGTAAAACAGACACATTACATTTCTTTAACATTAGAGACACCACAGAATTGGAAGGGTGACCTAGCCTATTATGCCAGAGACCAGAAGATACACGATGTCCAAAATAAGCAGTGGGAGCCGAAGAAGTGATAACCTTCTTCTTAGCAGAAATTGGGATAGGGTACAATACATTGCTGCATTTGCCTCGAAAGAGAATCATCCTTGTGGCTTTGTCCTGGATCCAGAAAGAGAATGCATCATATATTAGCCAACAATTGTTGTCCAAACAAAGTCTATGCACAGATAAAAGATTCTGAGATAAACGAGGAACATAAAGAACTGAATTTAGTTGCAACGGTTTGAAGGAAGTGTGAAGAGTAGAAGAACCAATATGAGAAATCGATAAACCTGCACCACTCGCAGTCTGAATGGTGTCATTAGTAGGGTATGAGGAAGCCAATGAAAATCTAGTCAAATTTGCAATCATAAGGGAAGAAGCTCCGGAATCAGTAAGCCACAGTTGTTGAGAAGGGCACTTGGTTCATGAGATTGAGATGTCGAATCATGCATAGTTGTCGGAGCTTGAGAAGACATAGTAGAATTCCTGAAGTGACAGTATTTGGCACTATGATTCTTCTTCCCACAGATTTTACAACCTTCAGAAACTGCATTATCAGAATTTCGAAATCTGCAGCTAGGAGCTATGCTGAAATTTACCCTTGTTTTTGTTCTTACTATAATTCGATTTGAACCCAGAAGAACCCCCATATGAAGGACCATTGGAAGAATCTCCAGTTTTGGTATAATCTCCATAAGACGGTGAATGACTGCCATTATTTCTAGCAACCATAGCAAATAAGAAATGAGTAATAAGGACATTGTCAACCATTGCTTCTTCAACAAGTAACTGAGACCGGAGATCCTTCATGGAAATCACATTCTCACGGCCTCGAATAATAGATCGTAGAGTATTGTATTCAAATGGAAGGCCGTTCAAGGTTAAGATGACTATATCATCATCATCAAAATGAACCCCAGCAGCAACCAGATAGTCCCAAGCTTCTTTAATTCATTGCAAGTATTGAGAAATTGAATCAGTATCTTTCTTGAAGTTCTGCAACTCAGATTTCATCTGAAAAATCATAGCTTGAGTAACAATAGAGAATTGTTCTTTGAGACGCACCCACAGATCACGAGCACTAGTACTACCGATGACACAAGAGACCGCTAGGGGAGATAAAGTGGCGGTGATCAATTGCATCAATGCCCTATCGTGCATCTTCCAAACCTTGAACTCATCACTTTCAATCAGAGAACCCCCATCACTTGAAGAAACATTAGAGTCTCTAGAAGTAGAAGCAACAAACCATAGAGGGCAGATATGAGACTCATCAACAAAACCCATAAGACCATGACCTTCAAGAAGCAAGTCGATCTGAAAATTCCAAGTAAGATAATTGGAATCATCAAGTTTAACATTCACAGATGAAGAAACTGTGGAGATGAGAGACGTTATAGGAGATTGAAGAATCTGCAAATGAGCAGAAGTCACCATTGCAGAGATCCGAGACAACCCAGATAAAGGTTTTCACTGAGAAATTATAACAAACACTTGGTGTGCAGAGAAGAAGATACATCGAGTGTAAAGGATAGAGAGTAATCACGGCCCCAAGAGAGAGAGAGCAATCGTGAATCACAGTAGAACGCGGAAGTAAAAGAACCAAGATCAAGAAACCGTCAAGCCGAAGCTTTTCAAGCGAAAGATACCATGTAAACAGAGAAAGAAAGAACTATCTCAAAGAATAAGAAAGGTTGTTTAGAGAAAGAAAGTATTTGTTTGTATTGTATTTTCATGAAATCACATATTACACTTACACAAATGTATATATGTCTAACTATCTTAGCTTAACTACTAAGCTAAGATAAAACTCACAAGATGTTAACACTTGTCACAATCTAAGTTCATGATATGCTAACCAACTTAACCACCTTACACACTATATCTAACAAACCCAACATCAAGTTCACCATTCTTACTGCCAATGGCAAGCTAGGACATATTGTCCTCCCACCACCAAACAGAATAAGCTCAAAGTTCTTGCCGGTAACATCAATTTCCGATCCCAAAAACCTCTCTAGCTAGCAAAAATGAATTCGGGTTGTCCCAAATGCTAGGGTCTCTGTTGATGGCCTATGCATTGACAAACACTTGTGTGCCATTTGGTACAGTGTACCTGCAGATTTCTACATCTGTTTTAGCTTTTCGGGGAAGTAGTTAAGGTGCTGCTGGGTCAATCAAAAGGTATATTTGATTATTGCTTGTAAGTAAGGGAGTTGACCAATGTCATATTCTTCAACCGGTTTTCCTTTTCTGATGATCTGCTTCAGCTCTACTTGAGCTTTGGACAATTTTTCAGGGTCACAGAGTAGCTCAGCAATTGCCTTTTCCAATGTGAATGACGTTGTATCTGTTCCCATAGTAAATAGATTCTGTAATGAACCAACAAAACAATCATAGTCATCGATATAGCCTCTAAGCAATCCTTAAGTATACACAACAAAAAACGACAGGTCCAGGGGCTCCACTCTAACCAATCATAGTCATCGCTATTCAATGTTGAAATTTTTTACAACGACGGGTCCAGGGGTTCCACTATAACGACACCAATACTGTTACTAATTTTACCACATGCCCAATTTGTCAAGTGTGGGGTTTTACCACAAAAAACCTTGGTATTAGAGTAAGGTAATCATATTTAAAGCCACCCTTGTTGACTTCCCCCACCGATCTGGGACTACCAATACGCCCCCTCACGTGTAACCCCCTTTGGTGGTTCACACGTGGAGATCCACATATCGGCAATTGAAACTCAACAAGCCAGCTCCAATGGTGTCTAGACTTGTTTTTAATCTTTTCAGGAAGTGCTTCTTAAGAACTCAGATGCTGGCTCTATGTTAAGAGTCCAAGCTTGTTTCCAAGCCCACATTTCCTAGTGACAAGCTTTCGGCTTGCATGAGCCCGTAACAATGGGCTCTGATACCATGTTGATATTTTATAGATCAAAGGGTCTGGGGGGCCTCACTCTAACGACACTGGTATTGTCCCCAACTTTACCACACCACATGCCCAATCCGTTAGGTGTGAGATATTACCACAAAAGACATTGGTATTAGTTAGAGTAGAGTAATTATATTTAAAGCCACCCTTATTGACTTTTCCCACCGATGTAGGACTGCCAACATTTGAGAATAATTGAGAGCAACAAAATTAGAGGGTAAATATGTAGTAGCAACTAACCAGGAACAAATGTTGAGTTTCATCAGTGTCCATATATATCCTCAATTTTTCTCTTCACTAATGTTTATTAAGGTATTTAACATATCATTAGTCATATGATATAATCAAGTTTTTTTCTTGATTCAAACCTTTGCATGACCAAGCGGTCAAAGAGTTCAAACATTCTGGGAGTGACTAGTCAAACGTTGCCTTATCCTCATCGGATCAATCTTCTTAAGCACAGGAAAGAAGTCTACCAAGTTTGGTTTGCCAGCCTCTTCCATAAATACTCCACGCTAACTATTTGAACTCTCTAGCCCTCTCAATATGTGAGTCCACTAAATCCACAAAGAAGACAGTACGTGATAGAAAATTGAGCGTAGTTTTTGAAAGCAACCCTTCCAATTTCTACCGCCTCGCCTTTTACAAGGCTTTCTTTGACATCAGCAACGAGCTCTTGCACTTTTAATTGACGGTTGCCTTCAATGGCGGATTTAGGAAAAATTATTCGGAGGGTCACATGTAAAATTTCACAAACATTTTTTAGACACATAATAACCTTAAAAATTAAACCATAGTTCCTTATTCATAACCTATAGAATAAATAACAATACAAGTAACAATAGTCAATGACACATTTTCATATTTTGAAAACACTCCATCATAGCTTAATTATCAACGGAAGATAAAACATTGCTCTTATTATAAATCACCATGCTATCACTCCATCATAGCCAAGGTATAAATCATTCTGTTACGCAATGTACTCTTCACACTATTGATAGCGGAAATGACTTTCTCCACTGAAGCATTAGCAACGGGTAAAACCAAAGCAATGTAATTAGCAAATGCACATGATTATTATTACTTTTTTGGCTGTTGTTGTTTTTTAAAATTTTATTAAACTAATTTGGCCTAAAATATGGTCGTTTTGGTAAGATAATATTTAAAAAATAATAATAAGAAGAAGAGAAACTCTTCTTTCAAGCATTTTAGCAAACAGCTGGAGGGAATGTATAAAGCCAACTTCAATCTTCAAAAAGGCAACTCTCGAGTTATCCGGACATTCACTGGAGTTCGGGGGTCAGCTGACCTCCCTTGCCCCTTAGTCCATCCGCTAATGGTTGCCTTGGCTAGCATCGAGAATTGGTGGCGAACAATTGAGAGTTGCATATTTTGTGAAGGTTTCTCCATTTATCTGAAACATGTAGCCAAGGTATCCCATGCTTGGCATACCATGAAGAAGTTGGAGTTCCACTATAAAACCAATTGACAATATGAGAAGTAGCCAAATTACTTAACAGCACACGTAAGGTCTCTCATCTAATCGATGTAGGATTCATTCTCAACAGTTATTTGGCCGAGTTTTAAAGTACATTATGGGTCCGCAGTATTGTGAAAGCTTGGTTATGGAGAGGGGCGGTTTGTTGCCAATCTCCAAAAGATTGCCAATGAAGGGTAATGGCCTTGGTCCAGGGCGGAAGATTTGTCGGCATTCTTCTTGCAGATGAGTGACGGAAGGCTTGGAATATGATCCAGGCCACCATTAGACATAGTATTACACAACTCAAGAAAGCCATTTATGTTAGAAACCTAATTGGACTAAACTATCATTTAGTGAAGGACGAAATGTATTTAATTGGTAATAATACAATTTGACATAAGTTGCAAGCATGGAAAGAACTGCTTCCTATTATTAAGGAAATATGGATATCAATCGTGGAGATAACTTACGTCCCACTATTTGATGAAATTGTTGTTAACTGACAAAAACCAACTCTCCATGATAGAGGGAAGTTGGTGAATGTTAATCTATATAAGGACTCCCTGCTCGTAAAGAAAAGTTCTACGTTATTGGGTTCTATCACTTTAAGAACATTAAGTCTTTCAACGAGTCGAATATATATGTGTAACTGCATATGTTTTCAAGCATGTGAATTCTCTGTTTTTTATGAAATGCATGGGATAGTCTTGCCTTAGAAGTTTTTAATGTCATGCAGCGGTGAATGATATGGCTGTATATTCTGGCAAAGAAGGGTTTAAAGATTCATTGCATGTTCATACTCTTTTCCAAAGGAAAGAATATATAAAATCCGTAACGTTTCAATGAATCATTCCTTGTATAATCTTGTAATTATCTTGTCCAAAGACTCGATATATTTGCGATAAAAGTGATTGTAGTGGTCAAAATGTACATGATTTTGAAAGGGTGTTTATATTTAAACATGTGTAAGTGATGTATGAAATTAAAACTATATTTAATGTTTTACTTTGCTACCTCAGCAACTTCATCTGCACTTAGCCTTTCATCGATCGAGCCTCTCAATAGGGGAAACTTCAAAACGTGGAAACATGATATTGAGATTTTGCTGGGCCTGATGGATCTCGATTTAGCACTGAGAGAGGACGAACCTGCACCACCAACTGACACTTCGACTGCTGAGCAAAGATTGAAGCATGAAAAGTGCACCAACTGACACTTTGACTGCTGAGCAAAGATTGAAGCATGAAAAGTGGCAAAAAGCCAACAGGATGTGTAGCTCATGGTGATGAAAAGAACTATAAGTGAGACTTTGAGAGGTGGTATAACTGCATGTGACAAAGCTAAGGATTTCCTGGATTCAATTGGAGCAAAGTTCAAAGAGTCCGAGAAAGCCGAAATGGGTGAATTGATGATGACATTGGCCAGTTTGAAGTTTGATGAAGGCAAAGGTGTAAGGGAACACATACCGAAGCTTGTTGACACTGCAACAAAATTGAAGGACTTGGAGGTTCCAGTTGATAATGCTTTTGTTGTTTATATGGCATTGACCTCCCTACCTTATTCCTTTGATCAACTGAAGATCACTTACAACACACAGAAGGAAAAATGGTCATTGGATGAACTGATTTCCATATGCGCTCAGGGGGAAGACAGGCTCAAAGAAACACCAATTTTGGTACTATGAACTTGGTGCATGCCAACAAAGGGAATAGGCCAATGTTTCATTCTGGTAAGGCTTCTAAACTAGACTCTTCTCTAGGAACTGCTATAGCCGCTTCTTCCTCTAAATGACCAAAGGAACATAAGGAAATTATGGACAACATAAGGTGCTATTTTTGCAAAAATACTGGACACATAAGAAGGGAATGTGAGAAACTCAAGAACTGGAAAATTAAGAAAGGTATTTTTGTTTGTTTTGAAACTAATCTTGTTGTAGTCCCTCCAAATACTTGGTGGTTTGACACTGAGTGTTCGGTTCACATCACCAATTCATTGCAGGGTTTCACAAGAGGAGTTACAACTACAAGAAGTGAAGTTTTTCAAGTTTTCGTTGGCAATACAATAAAGTGGCTGTGGAAGTAGTAGGCAACCTCAAGCTGGAATTATCTAGTGGTTTTATTTTAGAATTAGTTGATGTTCTCTATGTACCTTCACTTTGAAGGAATTTAGTTTCTGTTTCAAAACTTGTAAAATGCGACAATGAGAGTGTCATAATTTACTTGAAAAATAATCCAAAAGATGTTCTTGGAGTTTGTTTCCTGGTTAATAATTTGTGGCAATTGTTGTGTTCAGTGATGAATGATTTTGCTGGCCTTAGTGTTGATTCAATGGGTTCGAGTAAAAGAACGTTTTTAAATGAAAAATCTTCTATGCTTTGGCGTAGAAGATTGTGACACATTTCGAAAATTAGAATGAATCGCTTAGTCAAGGATAATATCCTACCTACTTTAGACTTCTCAGACTTAACAAATTGTATTGAGTGTTTTAAGGGAAAGTTAATAATTTCTAAGAAGAAAACTTCAACTAGAAGTCTAAAGTTGTTGGAGATTATTCATTCAGACGTCTGTGGACCTTTTCCAACCAAAACACTTCATGGAAATGTGTATTTCATGACTTTTACGAATGATTTTTCAAGATTTTCATATCTCTATTAATCTCGGAAGTCTTCTGTATTCAATTGTTTTAAAGTATTCAAAACCAAAGTTGAAAAACAACAAGAAATGTCCATAAAGATCCTAAGGTTAGGGGAGGGGAATACTATGGCAGGTACACAGAGAATACTATCCACACACCCCATTTTACTTCTCACACACCCTTTGATAATTTCTATCCGTTGATCTTCTTCAATTCATCCGATCCGACGGCCGAAAATTAAAAATGTGTGTGAGAAGTAAAATAGGATGTGTGGATATCACATTCATTTTTTGCTACCAGTCCTCAATCATGTTGAGGAGCCACCGGCGGCTTAATACAACTAAGACGAAAAAGTAAGTAAAATATGGAGCTCAACAGCCGCCAGGTAGTAATCAAATTCAAAACCCACCAGTCATCCAATAAAGTGATGAAAATTTTCAAATCGATAAAGAATTATTAAAATGGATGTGGGACAATAATATCACAAACATATTATTCTTATTGCGGTTCAGAAAATATATAGTGGAAAGTAGAAATTAAGCTAGGTTCTTATATAAAATTGGCACAACTTTTAGTGGCTGAGCTTTCTGTAAGGTAAGGCCAAACTTCTGATCCATGTTCAAAGTATCCGGTGTAACACCATCTTCCAGCTTCCAATCATCAAACGAGTTAATAAGCGAACCCAACATCAAGCTCAACATTCTCATTGCCAATGGCAATCCAGGGCATATTCTCCTCCCACCACCAAACGGAATAAGCTCAAAGCTCCGGCCTAAAACATCAATCTCCGACCCTAAAAACCTCTCCGGCATAAACGAGTTTGCGTTGTCCCAAACATTGGGGTCTCTCCCTATGGCCCATGCATTGACCAGCACTTGTGCACCCTTTGGTACAATGTACCCGCAGATTTCTACGTCAACTTCGGCTTTTCGGGGAATTAGAAATGGAACAACTGGGTGTAATCTGAAGGTTTCTTTGATTATGGCTTGTAGGTAAGGGAGTTGAGCAATTTGTGATTCCTCAACTGGCTTTCCTTTGCCGATAATTTGCTTCAGCTCTGCTTGAGCTAGGGAAAGTTTTTCCGGGTTGCGTAATAGCTCAGCCATTGCCCATTCCAATGTGGATGAAGTTGTATCTGTGGCCGCACCAAATAGATCCTAATTGACGGAATGTGTAATTAGTACTTTTTATCCAACAATTGTTATTCACGAGATATGAACTCGTATCTGATTGGAATATTGAATGAAGCTGTGTATGAACAACAAAATCTACCTATAACATCTCAACTGATTATTTGATCTATCATCTTAGTAAGTTTAGATGGCACAATACACATCATAAACAAGTAAAAGACTAACAATTACAAAATTAATGATCCAAGTATATAACCATCAAACCAAACGAACATATAATACATTTTTTAAAATTTTATATAAAGCAATTAATAATGGAGAAGGGCTTAAAACCTCGAGCGTACAGATAAGCCCAGCTGCCAAGCTATTTTTAATTCAAACAAGGTATCGACAACAATGGAGGTAGAATAGAGTAGAGTAGTGGCAACTAACCAGAAACAGATGCTCAGTTTCATCCATGTCCATATCCTCACTCTTCTCTTCACTGATGTTTATGAGTGTATCCAACATATCATTTGTTATGACATAATCTCGTGATTTTCTTGACTCCAACCTTTGTGTGATCATGCGGTGAAAGAGGTCGATCATCTTCTGGAAGTGATTGGCCAAACGACGCCGTATCCCCATGGGATCAATCTTCTTAAGCACAGGAAAATAGTCAGCCAAGTTTGGCTTCCCAATCTCTTCCATAATACTCCAAACCAACTCCTTAAACTCTCTAGCCGTCTCGCTCTTCGGGTCTGCCAAGTCCACAGAGAAGACGGTACGCGACATCAAGTTGAGCGTAGTTTTGAAAGCGGCCTTTCCAATATCAACAGCGTTACCTTTCACAACGCTTTCATTGACCTTGGATATGAGTTCCTGCACTTTTATGTGACGGTTGGCTTGGTTGGCGTCAAGAACTTTGTTGGCGAACAGTTGCGAGTTGCATATTTTGCGGAGGTTTCTCCACGCGGCTGAAACGGGTAGCCAAGGCATGCCGTACTTGGCGTGGTCACGAGCTTGGACTGCATTGGGGATGGTTCGGTTGCAAAAGAATTGGTCATGGGTTCGGAGGACCTCCTTAGCCACGGTCGACGAGGAAACTACAACCGTGGTTACTTGTCCGAGATGTAATGTGAAAATGGGACCATAGCGTTGTGAAAGGTTAGTGAGAGAGAGATGGGGTTTGTTCCCAAGCTCCAAGAGATTTCCAATGAAGGGAAATGGTTTTGGTCCAGGTGGAAGCCTAGTGGGAATCGATCTTCCTGCAAATGAATAATAGATAGCATGGACTGAGATCCAGACGACTATAAGAGATAATAGCATGCAACTCAACAAGTCCATCTGATCGTACTCTTTCTTTCCTCTCCTAAGCCTTTATCTTTGGCATGATTGTTGGGGAAAATCAATATATATTCTCGGATAACATCCTTCGTTGAATGACATGGCCTTATTATATAAATTTCATTATGTTAATCCTTCAATTTTTTTATCTTTATTTGAAAAGATCATTTCTAAAAAAAGAAAAAAGGAATCATTTCCTTATATATCAAATAATAGACTTTTCTTGTAAATATCTTACTTAATGACATGGCCTTATTATATAAATTTCATTATGTTAATCCTTCAATTTTTTTATCTTTATTTGAAAAGATCATTTCTAAAAAAAGAAAAAAGGAATCATTTCCTTATATATCAAATAATAGACTTTTCTTGTAAATATCTTACTTAATAGTTACTAGTTAGTATTCACACCGTCAATTTGTTTTAAGATAGTGCATTATCCACACACTCATCTTTACCTTCACAAGCTCCTATTAATTTCTGACAGCCAGATCAAATGAATTGAAGAAGATCAATAAACAAAAATTAATAATGGTGTGTAAGAGATAATAAGAAGTGTGTAAATAACACTACCTTTTGTTATATACATTTGGAAGCATAAAATCTTCGACTCAATTGATTTTTTGTGAGAATAATTTTCAAATAAAAATAGAGAAATAAACAGTTTTAGATATTTCAATTTCAAAATTTCTACAATCAAGATAGGTTTGTGCATTTCTTACATGCAAGAAAAATTTTAGTTTGTCAGAAATACAACTTGATATATCAATTGACATAAAATAAGTGATTAGATGTTAAAAGAAATTTAACCATTTATATAAGAACACTTTGTGTACTGAACCAGACACTTTGAAAAGCTTTTCCCCACTTTGTGTACTGGTGCATTACATACCAACATATCTGCCCCTTCATGCAATTAAGGGCCTACATTATTTTCGTCATCGCATACGCATGCACGCGTGTAATAGCTCCATCTGCTTTGTATACAAGGAACTTTAACGAAAACTTTTTAGTGCTATTTACTTTAACTTATATTACTATTATTATACAGACGTGGTTCTTTCATAGCCACACCCACATCTAGTAAATAAAGTGATACTATCTCTTTAGTATTTTGAAGACAGTAAAAAGCCATTATTGTGAACAAACGAGTGCTGTTTTGTTTTGTTATGATAAAGAGGATGTATTTTAAAGTACCTTTAATTTAAGTGAATTTTAATGAAAATTTCTAGTACTATTTACTTTAAAGAAAAATTATATTTTTATATTAAAAAGTCAATCCTGGTATTATTCAATTTACTCTTTACTTTGTCATTTTCATTAAAACTCAAAATTTTCAAGTCTTTTTATTAGTTTTCTTTTAATCTAATGAATTTAGCGTTAAAAACGAGTGCAATATGCAAAACTCTCTCTACCCATACGTTTGTTGACCAAGAACAATTCATTACTTGTAAGAATTGCTTTTGTGGACTAGGCTTTAAACTCCAGTTGGCGTCCTAGGGATAGATTCTTAAAAGCAACTCCCCCGCTGACGATAATTGTACGGGCTATTAAGCAATTAGTAACTATTGTCTTAGTGAATAGTAATCATTCGAGAATATTTGCACTCCGTTGTAGGGATTTTTAGATCTAGATTAAAAAACATAGATTGTTTTTAGAAGTGAGTCTATTATCAAATTACATGTTTTCATTGCTTTATACTCATTTTATATTTTTTTAAAGTATTAAAAACAATTATTTCTAAAAGGGAATAAAATAAACATTATTTTTGAAAGGAAACAAATTAAATAAACATTATTTCTAAAACTACATCTAAATAACACACTATTTCTGAAACTGAACTAAAATAACACACATTATTTCTAGAACTACTACAAAGTGACGCAAACATTTTTGGAATTACTGCAAAATAACCTACATTTTTTCTAGAACTACAACAAAATAACCCACACTATTTTTGGAAGAGAACAAAATAAACTCTATTTCTGAAATTACAGCAAAACAACCAACAATATTTCTGAAACTGAACCAAAACAACCCACACTATTTATGAAACTACAATAGTTATAGTACCAGCGTTCGGTTTAAAAATAGATACGGTTCAGTTTAAGACATAGGCATGATTCAATTCTAGATATAATCAATTAGCATGTGTACTTTAAAAATGAATGATTGTAGTGCCATAACGCATCATAATTTCGGGTTCTTTCAGAATTTGTATCACGATTGACACACCTTGACCCTAAAATCAGGGCGTGCTGGCCGTCACGTGGGCGTGACGTAACCAAAAGTGCGACGCGGAAGCAAAAAGGTAAAAGAAATACGAAGGAATAAAAACCAACTACTAGCAATAATATCCAACTAACATGCTAGAGTGAGTTTAAGTGTGAAACACACATAATCAGAACATAAGTACTATGTGCAGTCAAGTAGGACCATTACTAAATTACAACACCCGAAGGTGAGTCCTACATTTAAGTAGTCTGTCAGAACGCCGTGGGAATCCTCGTGAGCCACCAACACTGCTAACTAGAACCTGGAGGGGCGCAAAACAAGATTGAGTGGGTCAATAAAACAAAGCTTTTTGAAAATATTTCATTTAATAACATTTCTAACCCCTCGCTGTAAAACCTGTATACTTTCCCAGAAAAATAGTATATATATAACCATATATAACAACAAATAACTCAAATCACAAGTCTTTAACACTTTTCATGAAATATGCCATGCTATGCTTCAAAACATAATAAGGATGCATCAATATAACAGGTGAAATAAGGAATCAACCGGAGACCCTGCAGCTGTCCTGTACAGTTAATTCTATAGCTCAATATCCAATCCAACCGGAGTCACCAACTGTGACCTGTACGGCACTACTCTGCACATAAATCGGAACTACCTGAAGTAGTCTGTACGACAAGAATGGTGTAAGAATACGCTCTAGTGCTTCTCTCATCAACAGTTGTATAATAATCTAAAGTCACCTACAAGTCGGAACCACCTCTAATGGTCTGTACGACATGCACCTACTTGGATCCAAGATGAGCGTGTGGTACGGGGTGAATAATATAAGCACTAACACCAGGGGTGCAGGTTATGAGCTCTCAACATAAATCACATCAAACAATAACTAACTCACCTGATACTCACATGTGCGTCCACAACACCATTTCACATATATGCATCAAATACTAGTTCATATATTTCATATAATATGTATGCATGGCATTTTAAAACATACTTCCATTTAAATTAAATTTCTAGGAAAAGTCAGTAGTATATAGGTATATACAGAAAATAACTGCCCACTCACCGGTATGTCGAAGGGTCGTAACCCCCGTGACGACCTTAAATGCGCTCGTCCTCAGAATAGGTCTCACCTAAATGCGAAACAACTATAAAAACGTTATTTTAAAGCACATAACCAACAATACGTAATAACTTCTCATACGATGCTCAATTTTGGTATATGAATATACCACAGTGACCTACTCGACGTCACGGACGTCGAGATATTTTTAGAAAAAAATTTCAACGCCGCACGCGCCCCCACGCACGTCATCCCCTACCTCAAGACGCTGGAAAATCTCGCAGGCGCCGGAAAACCTGCAAATGCCCTTTTCTCGCTCGATTTTGCACCATTTTCCACGAAATTTTCACCAAAATGTCACAAATCACGAGAGGAAGAAGGTTATACCTTTTAAAACTTCCAAATCCTTCGAAATCACTTCGGGAAATTTCTACCAAAACCGGCCACCTTCGAACCTTGTGATCCCGACTTCCAAAACCTTCAAACGAACGTCCCCGAGCTTCGTGGGAACCTCCTAGAGCTCACTGTGAGCTTGGATTGTCCTAAAAACCAACCATTACAAAGTTCGTGAACAATGCTCAATTCGGACCTTGAGTTTTCAACGTGAAATCGAAAGGTTTCTTACCTGAAATGGGTACCAGAGAGTTCGTGTGGTCTCCAGGAGCACGATGGTGGTCTTAAACACGACGATCCGTGAAGTTTTGATGGTCTTTGGGTGTGGTCCGTACATGAGGGAAGAGAGAGAGAGAGTCTGCGAAGGAGATAGATACGGGATAGGAGAGAGAGAGGGTGATAGGGATTTGTGTGGTCCAAAAAGCCACCAACCAAAACTAAGAAGAATCTTAGTTCTAATTGGTTCCAAAAATCCCAAAATTAAACCAAACATAACTCACACCCCAAATAACGTCCGAGGGTAATTCTGTCATTTCACATTTCCCGATGAAAATCTCGGGACAGGCTGTGACAACGATCTTATAGGAAGAGCCAGTTATATTCTTTCTAATCTAAAATGGAAGTTTTATAAAATATACTTCAGGTCATCTCCACTGATCCAGCCAGAAGGTCATAGGGCTAAAAATAGCTCGAAATAACACGAAAATCGTCTCCAAACGAGGATTAGGCCAAAGAGCTTGTGGGCCCCACCAAGCCAAAACCACCAAATCAGGGCTGGCCATCTCCAGCCCACTTTTTTTTTGACGAATTTTTTTCCTACACCATTTCTCACATACTTTTCATCATTTCATACTATCTTACCTCATTTTATTTCAATTCTTCACATTCTATTCTCTTCCAATAATCTTTCCTTTAATTTTTTTCAATAATTTTCAAATGATCACCTCTTTCAATAATCTTCCAATATGTCCGAAAATCTTATTTTAATATGGTAATTTAATTTAATTAACTATATTAATTCAATTAAAATAATAAATTATATTTGGCCTATGACCTTTTGGCTCCCTCGGTTGGAAATAATTTTTTGTCACAGGGTTATGTTTGACCTATGACCCTTTGACCCATTCGGTTGGAGATGGTAGGAAATATGACTCGGCACTGTTCATTAAAATATAATTTTTTGGAGGGTTATAGGGCTAAAAAGAACCCTCTTACCTTCATTTGGTTAAAGATGACCTCAACATCTTCTTGATTATCACTTATAAAGAGAAAGTTGATTGGAGGCAAAATTGATGGGAATTGGATTTTGGAGAGTGCTACTTAGGAAGGAGGTGGATTGTCTGCCCTCCCATTTCTATACTCTCCCCATCCCCTCCTGTGATGTGTGGTCACGGTTAAGCCACGTCAACATTTTATATTAATTTTTTATAGAAATAATAAAACAAAAAGTAATAGGAATATAAAATGTTGACGTGACTTAACCGTGACCACACAAACAAGAGGGGATGGGAAGAGTATAGAAATGGGAGGGCAGACAATCCACCTCCACTTGGGAATTGGACGGTGGAATAGTTCTATTAGGTACATTGGCTGGAAAAAAAAATATATTTTTTGTTTTGCATGTGGGCTTATGTCCTACTCATAAGCTTTTAGTTTTTGTATGTATTATATTGTATTTTGTCATTTTCATTAAATTATAAAAAAAAATTTGAAAAAAAAACGATATTATTTACATTAAAAGAAGTGAGTAAGCTTAACCTCACAATGAGCAAGTAATAATGTGGCTCAAATTCGCCTTTGACGAAAATTGAACCTAAAGTCTCTTACTTACAAGTGAAGAGAAATATCACTAGACCGTAGTACTAAGTGACTAAATTTCAAGTCTTTTACATTAAATAAAGTTATTAAATAAAATTTTGGTTAAAATAAACTTAGTCCAAATCATTTCCATTAAAAAGCTCTCATTAGTATAATTGCAACAGTTTTACATAAAGGTTGACCAAACATTCGACACTGTTTTTCTTGTTAAAAACACGTTTACAAAAAAAATAAAAAATAAAATAAATCAAATCAAATCAAACACTAAACTGCTTTATTTATAACTGTTTATTTTCACTACACAACAAAAGCAGTTTTTTTTTTTTAAAACACAGCACTAACAAGCTAGCTCTTAAACTCCAGTCAGAGAGCTCTAGGCCTAGACTCGGCGCACCTAGTCCTATATATTCTAAATATTATATGGTAGAAACTTGAAGTACATATATCGAGCATGGGTTCTTCTATAACATGGGCACAGATCTGACAGACTGAGCTTTTTGTAAGGTGATGCCAAACTTTTCATCCATGTCCATGGTCTCCGGTGCAATTCCGTCTCAAGCTTCCAGTTATCAAAGCAGTTAATAAGTGAACCCAACATCAAGTTCACCATTCTCACTGCCAATGGCAAGCCAGGACATATTCTTCTCCCACCACCAAACGGAATAAGCTCAAAGTTCTTGCCAGTAACATCAATTTCCGATCCCAAAAACCTCTCTGGGTCAAATGAGTCGGGGTTGTCCCAAATGTCGGGGTCTCTGCCGATGGCCCATGCATTGACAAACACTTGTGCACCCTTTGGTGGCAAAAGAGTTGGTCATGGGTTCGGAGGACTTCTTTGGCGACGGTTGACGAAGAAATTACCACGGTTGTTATTCTGCCGAGTTGCAAAGACATAATTGGGGCCATAGCGTTGTGAAAGCTTGGTGAGAGAGAGATGGGGTTTATTGCCAAGCTCTAAGAGATTGCCTATGAAGGGAAGTGGGTTTGGTCCAGGTGGAAGCCTTGTGGTATTTGATGATCTTCTTCCGAGTGAATAATAGATGGAGCAAATTGAGATCGCTGCAACCAGTAACCCTAATAGTATGCAACTCAAAATGTCCATTTGAACGATCTCTTTCTGTTGAGAGAGACGATGAATCTTACGTTTAAACCGATATGAGAAGTGATAGGGCGCATGTGGCCTTCCTTCATTATTCTTGCCGTCCATTCTTAAAAATGACACTTAGAACTACGGTCTCATAATATTTTTCTTCACTTGTAAGTAAGAAGTCTTAGGTTCGATTCTCGCGAAAGACGAATGTGAACCACATTATTGCTAGTCTATTGTAAGACTAAACTCACCTCTCTTCCTTAGTGTGTAAATAATATCATTTGTTTAAATAAATAAATAAAAGCTACTGCAACTGCTCTAATTTACTTATAAAACCATTAGAAAATATATATACAGAAGTAGCCAAATTTACTTATAAGCTCATGCAAAATTTCTCTTTTTATCAATATGAATTCATTCTTAATACGTGCACCTAGGAAAAAAGTTAAAATCTCAGTGCAAAATCCATCAAAAGACACATAGATAATACAAACAAAATAATGTGATGTTTCCATCAATCGTTGTGGACACATGATAAAGCACATAGAGATCATGTGGATGAAAGAAACAAAAAGCAGTTGTAGAGTAGAGAAATGAATTCTCTTCGGATTCCTTCTTTCTAATCCACTAAATTCAAGAATTTAAATTGTTGAAATTTGATCTAACGATTAAAGTTATTATAATTTTTACAGTGAATCTCTATTTATAGCCGTTTGATCAAATTTTAACAATCCAAATTTTCAAATTTAATAAATTAGGAGGAAAAGATCCAGAGAGGATCCCTTTCCGCAGAGAAGAAAGGGTTCTGGACAAATGGAAAAGGACATGGAGATGACGTGGAAAAAAGTGAGAAAGCAATTGCAGACAAGGAATTGTGTGGATGCTCGTGGCTAATCAAAGGGATTTGGATCCTCTCCTAAGCCAATGGAGAGGATTCTCCTGATCAAGCATTGTGGGTCGTTGAATTTTTATACAAATGTTACAAACAGAGAGGTTCTTTTAAAGTTATAATAATTAAGAACCCATCGAATCTCCGATTTTCAATTTCAATTTTTTGATTTCTGCCATGTACGTGAAACTAGCAAGATACCTTTTTATGACAGAAATAAAAAGGTAATTCCAACTTTGACCTCTTTCACTTTATTTTTAGTGTCTGAGCCAAAAAAAAATATATATATATATATATATATATTTACTGCGAAATTAGAGACTTCTATTTGTCAAAAAAAATAACAAAAATCGAGACTTCTATATTTTTTGTATAGGCCCGAAGAAGTCATATTTTTATGTCTTTAAAGAACAAATGAAATGTCTTACTAAAAAGGAACAAATGTTAAAAAGAAAATCAAATGAGACGAGAAGAAAGATATTTTAATTTTCTCACACTATAATTCAATATTTTGACATTATTACAGCATTCGATTAATTTACATCTTTCATTGGGTTAAACATTTGGTGCAACACTCAATCTGTTTGACATGACATCCGATCAATTTACATCTATCGTTAGGGTTAGGAAATTGGTGCGGATCTCAAATTGTTCTCCTTAAGTTTAACATTTGGTGCATAAATTAATCTGTTAATGTTAAGGGTATGAAAAAACTTAGGGCATGTTTGGTATGCAATTTGAATCCAATATTTTTAATTCAAAAACATTTTTAAATCTGAAATCAATAATTCTTGTTTGGTACAATTATTTTAAAAAAATGAACTCAAAAATCAACTTAAGAAATAGTTTTAAATAATATTTTGAAAATGATAACAAAAAAAAACTTTGAATAGGATAATAAAAGGCACCTTAGAAATTTTGGAATTATTATTAGGAGAAATTAGGTTCTCATCTTTCCTTTTGCTACTCCATTGATTAAAATCATATTCCTTTTCAATTTTAGATCAAGGTCCTTGTGTCACAGCCCGTCCCGGAAGATAATTTTTGTTCACGTGAATTGACGGAAATGCCCATGGACGTTAGATTGTGTAATGTGGTTTAAGTGTGGTTTTGGGTCAAAATTCTTAAATCCTAATTGTTTGGAACCAATTAGGATTAAGTTATTGTATATTTTGGTGGTTGACCAATCCTAGGCCACACACACACTCTCTCTTAGTTCTCTATCCCGTACCCTCTCATCTCTCTCGGACTCTCACTCTCTCTTTCTCCCTTCTTCGTACGGACAAGCTTAGAACTCCCCATTTCAAGCACGGATCGAAGCTTTAAAGGTAAAGTTCTTGCTCATTGTAACCTTCTAAGTCTATTGGTACCCTTGTTTGGACGTGAATGCTTCGAAAACCCAAGAAACCCTAACCCCGATTTTGTGCACTGTTCATGCACACGTAAAACCTTGTGTTTTAGGGAATTCTAAGGACATAGGACACTTAAGGAGGTCCTCACGAGTCTCGAGGTACTTCGTTGGAAGGATTTGGACGTCGGAGGACTGAGATCGACATGTTTCTAGGTAAGCCGAACTATCGAGCTTTCTCGGGGAAAACCTAGTGAAATTTAAGCCTTGAAACTTGTATAACGTGATTCTACATGTTGTTAGCTTTCCAATGGTTCAAATTTCATGAAAAATGGTGAAGAAACGAAGGAGAATAAGTGTTTCAAAGATTTACCCAGTTTCCGGCGCCGGCGACGGTCGTCGGAGATTCAATGGTAGGGATGACGGAATATTCCAACGCCGTCAGTTAGTTTAGACGGATTCCGTTAGGTTTTAACGGAATATTCCCTAGAATATTCCTGACGGCATTGACTGACGCCGTCAGTATGCGTGTCACGTGCAGCACGTGGGGGCACATCTTGCCGTGCACTCGCCGGCGCGTGAGGGGTCCAAAAATTAATCTGAAAATTTGGGGGTGATCCTGAGGTTGTGTAGGTCACTGTGGTATATTCATATACCCATTTTGAGCTATGTATGAGAAGTTATTAGCTAGTTTTGCCTATGTGCTTTAAAATAACGTTTTTATAGTTAATTCGCATATAGGTGAGACTTATCCCAAGGACGAGCGTATCCAGGGGCGACTCGGGGGCTACGACCCTTCGACATACCAGTGAGTGGGCTTTTGGTTTTCAGTATATATTATATACTTGATATTTTCTCAGAAATATGTGTTTATATGAAAGTATGTCATAAATGCCATGCATATAAATTTATAATTCGTACATGAATTGGTATGTAATGCTTTATATATATTAATGTGGTGCTTTGGACGCTCAGGTAAGCTCAGGTAAGTTATGTTTGGTTATGTGAATCATCGATGATGCGATATGTGATTGAATAATGTTGAGTTCATAAAACTGCACTTAGGGTAATTGTGATTTAGCCATAGATATGGCACATGCCTGTTTATTATGTCACCTCCCGCACCATATGCTCATATTGGATCCAATTTAGGTGCACAGTCTTGTCGTACAGACCTTACTTATGGTTCCGACTTACAGGTAACTGGCGAATTATCGCCCAACTATTATGTGAGAGTAGTATTGAGCATGATTGTATTACACCCATTATTGTCGTATAGACCTTTTTATTTGGTTTCGACTCTTGTGCAGTATGTTGTTGTATAGGTCATTGTAGTGACTCCGGCTAAAGTGACTTTTGAGCTATGAATTCAGCCGTACAGACTACCACAGGGGTTCCGACTAACATGTTATATTTCTATGAAATTATTCTTACCTGAATTGCTTACTCTGTTATATCTTGGCATGGCATACATATGAAATTGATTATGTGAAGCATGATGTGAAGTGATATATATATATATATATATATATATATATATATATATATATATAGTTATATAGTTATATAGTTATGTATATGCTTATATCTTGATTCTGGGAAAAATTATACATGTTTTACAGCGAGGGGTTAGATATGTTGAAAAATGAAATGATTTTGTAAAACATTTGTTTTTTCCCACTCACGTTTTCTGTTTTGCGCCCCTCCAGGTTTTAAGTAAGCTTGATGTTGGTGGCTTGAGGACGTCGGCAGTTCTGACCTATCTAAATAATAGTAGGACATTCCTGGTACTGTATAACTAGTACTTGTCTTACTGGACTACACCTAAACTTTCTATGCTCTAATTAGGAGTATTTACTATTGTAACTAACTCTTATCACTTCCTGTTAGTAGTGCACTCTGGTAATTCAGTTTTTAATTATTCATATATTTTCTATCATTATTGCTTCCGCACTGTGCACATGGCTACGTCACTCTCACGTGACGACCAGCATGCCTTGATCTCGGTCGGGGTGTGTCACCTTGGGTATTAATAACATCATTAATTATTTTAATAATAAAATAATTTTTTTTTCTAAATATATTCATTTAATGTTAAAAATGTTACAATTAGTATATTTATATTTATGACTAAATTTTTTATCATATATTTTTAGTTTGTACCCATTTTTAATTTGTAACCCTTTTTTAATTTGTACCAATTTTCTTTTCAGTTTTAATTTGAACTCATATATTAAATTCTTTTTGTGCCCATATTTTTTAAAGTTTTATTTGTATTTGTACCCATATTTTTTTTTAAATTTATTTGTACCCATTTTTTTATTTTGCCAAATGTACCCATGCTAATTATATGTACCCATTCATGTAATTTTTTAAATTTTTTAATCTTAAAATGTACTCATTCTTAAATATACTAATTTGTTATATGTAAAATGTACCATTTTTTTTATATAAAATCTATTCAGTTTTTTTCTAATCCATTTTTGAACTTATATGGGTACATTCTTTTTTCTTTGATTTAAAATGTATCCATGTCAAGCTTAATCGAAGAAATTTACTAATGTTATTAAGCCTAATATCTTCTCTTTTTTTTTTGTGATTTTGAAGAATGTACGCATGTTTTGATACAATAATTTTTTGGTTAATTTTGATGAATGTACCCATGTTTATATATATACACACACACATTGTCACATCCCAACCCGGGTCCACCACATCCCGAGCCCATTCTACCACCGTAACACGATATTGTCCGCTTTGGGCTTAGCATTCCCTCACGGTTTTGTTTTTGGGAACTCACGAGCAACTTCCCAGTGGGTCACCCATCCTAGAAGTGCTCTGGCCTCCTTCTCGCTTAACTTCGGAGTTCCTACGGAACCCGAAGCCAGTGAGCTCCCAAAATGCCTCGTGCTAGATAGGGATGGGAATATACATTTAAGGATCACTCCTCTGGACGATGTGGGATGTTACAATATTTGTCATATCCCGGCCCGGGTCCACCACATCCCGGGCCCGTTCCACCACCGTAGGACGATATTGTCTGCTTTGGGCTTACCATTCCCTCACGGTTTTGTTTTTGAGAACTCACGAGCAACTTCCCAGTGGGTCACCCATCTTGGGAGTGCTCTGGCCTCCTTCTCGCTTAACTTCGGAGTTCCTACAGAACCCGAAGTCAGTGAGTTCCCAAAAGGCCTCGTGCTAGGTAGGGATGAGAATATACATTTAAGGATCACTCCCCTGGGTGATGTGGGATGTTACAATCCACCCCCTTAGGGGCCCGACGTCCTCGTCGGCACACCACGGCCAGTGTTAGGCTCTGATACCATTCTGTCACATCCCGGCCCGGGGCAGATCACTTCTCGGGCCCGCTCCACCACCGTAACACTATATTGTCCGCTTTGGACCCTGACCACGCCCTCACGGTTTTGTTTCTGGGAACTCACGAGCAACTTCCCAGTGGGTCACCCATCCTGGGAGTGCTCTGGCCCTCTTCTCACTTAACTTCGGAGTTCCTACAGAACCCGAAGCCAGTGAGCTCCCAAAAGACCTTGTACTATGTAGGGATGGGAATATACATTTAAGGATCACTCTCTTGGACGATGTGGGATGTTACAATCCACCCCCTTAGGGGCCCGACGTCCTCGTCGGCACACTTCCCGTCAGGGATTGGCTCTAATACTAATTTGTCACATCCCGACCCGGGTCCACCACATCCCGGGCCCCTTCCACCACCGTAGCACGATATTGTCCACTTTGGGCTGACCATTCCCTCACGGTTTTGTTTTTTGGAACTCACGAACAACTTCTCAGTGGGTCACCCATCTTGGGAGTGCTCTGGCCTCCTTCTCGCTTAATTTCAGAGTTCCTACGGAACTCAAAGCCAGTGAGCTCCCAAAAGGCCTCGTGCTAGGTAGGGATGGGAATATACATTTAAGGATCACTCCCTTAGACGATGTGGGATGTTACACACACACAATAGTATATTTATATTTTAATATTTTTAATCCCACAAATTATGGTTTTTTATTTAAAATCTCATTTATATATACAACTAAAATTTTTAATTTTTAATTTAAAAAATATGGTAACGTACATAAAAATAAATTATCACATTAACTTCAGGGACTTCAATCAAAAATTGAAAACCAACAAGGTTTCAATTAAAGAATATTCATAACTAGAGACCGCAACCAAAGTCTCCCTTATTATTATTATCTTGTCAAAATTTTCAAATTTTTACTCAAAAAACTTAACGGGAAGTAAAACTTTTGAATTATTATTTGGCCAAGGGCCGCACTACGGTTGCAAAAGAGTTGGTCATGGGTTCGGAGGACATCTTTGGCAACGGTTGTTATTTGGCCGAGTTGCAAAAACTTAATGGGGCCATACCGTTATGAAAGCTTCGTGAGAGTGAGATGGGTTAAGCTCTAAGAGATTGCCAATGAAGGAAAGTCGGTTTGGTCCAGGTGGAAGCCTTTTGGTATTTGATGATCTTCTTCCAAGTGAATAATAGAGGATTTGGATTTCATCTGGATCTAAATTGTGAGGATTCTAGAGATCCTCACATCTTAGTCATTCATCGTATATCGTACGGTCAGAAATCATTTGATTTTTTATTTAAAATTAAACATAAATAGTACTTGACGAAAATTGACCGCACGATGTACGATGTACTATGAACGATTATGATGTGAAGATCCTCATCCAATAATAAAGGGTATAAATTGAGACACCCGCAAATAGTGACCATAAGAGTATACAACTCAAAAATGTCCATTTGGTCTCTCTGTTGAGAGGACAATAAATCTTACATATAAATCGATATGAGAAGTGCTCTTAAGATTTCTTATCCCTATTAAAAAAAGTTGAGATTCCGCTGTGAATTCAATAATAATATGTGAGAAGTAATCCAACTTACTTATAAACTCATACAAGGTTTATCCTCCTATTAATGTGGGGTTTATTCTCAACGCGTTCTTTACGTGTAGCGACTTTTCAAGCCTAACACTTGGATGGAACAACGGGATGACGTGAAACACATGTGGCCGTAGGCTTTCACACGTGGAACAACCTGCTACGATACCATGAAGAATGTTGAAGTTTCACCATAAAAACAATTAGCAATATAGAAAGCAGCCTAACTTACTAGTAACTCCATGTAAAATCCCTCCTCCTGTCATATGAAATTCATTCTCAAACTTAAATCCTCAAGAGATCCTATATAAACGAAATAGTTTGTTCTTCATTCAAGTGAAAAAGGAAAGGTAAAAGCAGATTAAACTAGGTTTAGGTGTTCAGTTTACTTCTAATTCTTATCTTAGTTGCACATCCACTATTTCACTTATATAGGTAAAGACTAGCAAAATACATTTTTATGGACACAAAAATTAAAATTCCAACTTTGATCTCACTTTATTTTTTACTACGAAATGAGAGACTCCTATCTGTACCAAAAAAAAATAAGGGAACTTTAACGAAAAGATCCCGGTACTGTTCACTTTAACGAAAACCCACATTTTTACACTAAAAAGTTAATTTTGGTACTATTCACTTTACCCTTTATTTTGTCCTTATCATTAAAACTCAAAGTTTTTAAGCTCTTTTCATTAGTTTTCCTAAAAAATAATGACTTCTTTGTTATAAAAGAAAAACAAATGAGATGAGAACAAAAGATATGTCAATTTTCTCATATTACAATCCAGTGTTATAACTGTGAACACGGAAAATTCCTGAAACGAAAGAGACAAGAAACAACGTGCACAAACAAATATTTGTATTTGATAGTTTTGGGTTACAATCTCTCTCTAATTTGATCCTCTGATTCGATCTCCGTAAGGTGTGTATTTGTGGGTGTTTCGTTGATCCAAGGGGCGTCGAGGCTTGATCTTGGATGAACAGTTGGAACTTTCTTCAAAGGGCCGTGGGCTTGATCTTTGAAGGTGGATTTTGGCGGATCTTCAAGGGCTTTTGGGCTTGATCTTGAAGAATGGTTGATGAACAGATCTTCAAGGGGCTTTTGGGCTTAATCTTGAAGAACGGTTGGATGTGTGGATTTGTCGACGTTTTTTGATCCAAAGGGCCGTTGGGGCTTGATCTTGGAAGAACGATGAACGAAGACCACTTTCTTCAAGGGCCGTCGGGGCTTGATCTTGAAGGTGGATGATTGTTGATCCAAAGGGCCGTTGGGGCTTGATCTTGGATGAACGGATGATGAACGATGGTGCTTTCTTCAAAGGTTGTTGGGGCTTGATCTTGAAAGAGCGATGGGCGAAGAACGAAGAACGAAGAGAGCTTTCTTGATTCTTCAGGAACCTGGATGCTTGAGAGCTTCGGAGTTTCAGAGCTTCAGAGCTTCAAGGTGTAATATGAATTCCTCCCCCATTGAATGAAATGGGCTTGTATTTATAGAATTTTCCAAGGCCTAATTTTGAATATAATATCCCAGATGAAATAAGTTGTTTCTGCCAGGTGTTGACACGTGTCCTATTTGATGACTTTTCCAACTCATTTCAATTTTCGTTGAGTCGCACGCTACGTGTAAAATTTATGTAATACATGAGCGTTGACACTTTAATTTATCGGTCAACATTTATTTACCGAAATTTCGATGTCTACAAATGCCCCCACTTCAAGGCGCGTCGTATACATGTGCTTGTCACGTGTAGGAGATGCGTTTTGAAGTCCCCTACTGTAGATGTCGATCCAAGGGCCATCGAGGCTTGATCTTGAATTGGGCTGGAGATTTCTTCAAGGGCCGTTGAGGCTTGTTCTTGAACTTTTGTTTGAACTTTCTTCAAGGGCCATCGAGGCTTGATCTTGAAGGTTGAAATTGGACCACAAGGAGCTTCATGTGGTAGATGATCTTTGGCTTTGGTAGTGGGTGAATCGGCACGTATTTTGTTGCGCTTGTTGACTTTCCACAGCTTTGATCTTGAACTGGGTTGGAGGATTTTCTGGATTCCTCCAATTGTTGATTTTCCACAGCTTATTCTTGAACTAGGTTTTGATTCAAGGGTGGTAGACACTTAATCTTGAATCGGACTTGTGATTTCTTCCAGGGCCGTCGAGGCTTGATTTTGAATTTGGCTGGAAGCTTCTTCAAGGGCCGTCGAGGCTTGATTCTTGAAGGTTGACTCGAACATATTGCAAGCAGGCACGAGGTGAAGGTGACGACTTGTTGCTTTGTTCAATCTTTCTAATTCACACCTGAGCAGTTTGGTCAGCGGTATGATCTTCAAGATTGATGGGCTCTTGTTCCAGTTGGTAACTTGATCTTTAAGGATTTGATTCAAGGGTGGTGAATCGGCACGTGCAGCCCACAACGCCTAGTAAGTCTACCCAAGAATTTGAGGGTCAAAACGAGTTCTTCATCTCAGACTCTTTCTGCCGAGTTGACTGTGCATGCTGCATTCTTCTCTGCTTGTTTCTTCAGGCAGATATGGCAGCTTCTTAAGTTCTTCAGCTCGGACTCCTTCTGCTGAGTTGACTGTGCATACTGCATTCTTCTCTGCTTGTTCCTTCTGCACCTTGTCTCCACATGCTGCAAGGTATCATTTTCACTTGCCTTATCTGTTCTCCAGGCAGATGGGGCAGCTTCTTTGGAAGTACAGCAGCAGTGGGAAACGAGTACTCGAGAGCAGTGCTAGGTAGGCAATCAGGGAAGGGTTCCAAGCAGTCGGTTCCTTACCCGAGTTTGAGTGGAAGTTCCGGCATATTGTTTTCTTTATCCTTGTCTTTGTAGGTAAGAACAAGGACAAAGGAAAGGACAAGGAGAACGCATGATATGAGATACTCTTGCTTTCTACTCTGGTGATATGAGATACTTTTGCTTTGAAGTCATTGGCTTGCAGAGGTACCCCAAGGAATAAGGAACATTGAATGACTCGAGAGGCTTCGTTGGGAAAACATTTTTTGGAGATGAAGAAAGGCTCTGTATGTCTGCCTTGCTATGGAAGGCGAAGGTAGACAATTATAGGAAGTTCTTTGATACCTGTAGAGGTACTATTCTTTCACTCGTGTCGGCAACCAATGCGTGATTGATCTATATGGCTTCACGTGCTTTCTTCTTTATCAGAAATCTTTGACAAATTGTCCGTAATTTCCGCCAAGCTGAGTGTGCATGTGACAGGTGTTGACGCGGCTGAGAAAGACTGGCGCCTCTTCGATAACTGGGATCGGCGCTTCGACAAATTACCCGTGATTTACGCAAAGTTGAGTTTGCGTGTGATGGGTGCTGACGTGGCTGAAAAAGACTGGCGCCTCTTCGATATCTGGGATCGGCGCTTCGACAAATTGCCCGTGATTTTCGCAAAGCTGAGTTTGCGTGTGATAGGTGCCGACGCGTCTGGAAAAGCAAGATGCTTCTCCGATTTCTGAGCTTGCCTCTTCGATTTTTGAATGGCCTCTTCGAATTCTGAGCTCGCCTCTTCGATCTCTGAAATCCCGTCGAGTGCTGATTTTTTATAGAGGCACGCTGTTCGTTTCAAAGCACACTTGAATTTTACTTGTGAAAACTCCCTTCTTGCACTTCTAAGATCTTGATTCGTCCGACCTCTTCTTTCTTCAACATTTTGAAAATGTCAGGACCCTCCGATCGTCGTTTTGACTTTAATCTTGGTGAAGAGGCAGTCCCGCCTTCTCCAGACAACATATGGCGCCCATCCTTCATATCCCCTACTGGTCCTCTTACCGTTGGGGATTCGGTGGTGAAGAATGATATGACCGCTGCGGTGGTGGCCCGAAATCTTGTCACTCCCAGAGATAACAGACTACTTTCCAAACGGTCTGATGAGTTGGCTGTTAAGGATTCTCTGGCTCTCAGTGTGCAGTGTGCAGGTTCTGTGTCTAATATGGCCCAACGCCTATTTGCTCGAACCCGTCAAGTTGAATCATTGGCGGCTGAAGTGATGAGTCTCAAACAGGAGATTAGAGGGCTCAAGCAGGAGAATAAACAGTTGCATAAGCTCGCACATAGCTATGCGACAAACATGAAGAGGAAGATTGACCAGATTCAGGAATCTGATGGTCAGATTTTACTTGATCATCAGCGGTTTGTGGGTTTGTTCCAGCAGCATTTACCTTCGTCTTCTGGGGCTGTACCGCGTAATGAAGCTCCAAATGATCAACCCTTGGCTCCTCTTCTTCCTGGAGTTCCGCCGAGTGGTGTGGCTTCAAACAGTCAACCTCCGGCGCCTCTCATTTCTGGAGCTCTGCCGAGTGGTGAGGCGGCACCTGATCGTCCTTGAAGATCCCCTCTTGTAAATTTGATTTTTTTTTTTTTTTTTTTTTTTTTTTTTTTTAGTATGTAGAATGCAATTTTATGTAAAATTTCCAGAAAAAATAAATAAAATGGACTTTTATTTCTCTTAATGCCTTTTTTTTTTTTTTCATATTTTCCTTTCTTTTCTCCTGTTTTATTTTTTTTTGCACATGGTGCCAGAGCACCAAATATCAAACAATTTTTTCTTTAATCATGGTGCCAGACGCACCAAAGATCAAACTTTTCATTTTTTTATTTTTTGCAATTTTTTTTTCTTTCTGCACATGGTGCCCATGCACCACCAGAAACTTTTGATCTGTCATGGGGCTGTTCCCCATCTTTGATCCACCATCCCATTTTCTATTATTATTATTTTTTTTATAAATTTCGATGATGGGCTGGGGAATTTGCAGGGAAGGATGAAGGCGCATGGAGGAAGATGGGCAGAGAGGGCGGAGAGAAGAAGAATGCGGAGGGGCTGCATGTGCTGCTGAAGCTGATGGGCAGAAGGAGATGTCTTGCAAGGGAGGCAGGGGAAGAAGCTTCACCGTTTCCACCACTGGGCACAGCCACCGAGCATAGTCACCAAGCACCCATTGCACCGTATGCCGTCCCAGAGGAAGGGATCACCAGCTATGTCGCTGCCACGTTGTCGACATTTTCAACTTCTCTGCAATCTTTCGCTAAAGTCTACCACGCCCGCAACGTCCTCATCGGCCAGAGTAATGAGTTTGAAGTGGAGGAGTTGCAGCGGAGGTGCGGCGCTGGGTGATGAGCAGAGGGTAGATCATGGAGGAGATGGTGATCTTTTGGCTCTGTTCATGGGCTTTAGTGGAGAAGACGAGGGAGATCCAAGCGATGATGAAGAAAGGCAGGTTGCCAGAGATGGTTGCACACCGCCGATCGCTGCGCTGCTACTGTCTGCTGCACCACATGTTTGCTACTGCTCATGACTGCTTGCGACTGTTGTGACGACCACTGCCGACTGGGATGACGGCTATCCACTGCTTGCTGGGATGATGGTTGCTCCCTGCTCGTTGCGACGACGGCTCTCTCTCATGCCAATGGGATCCCAATCTTGTGGAAACAACTTCGTTCAAAATTTGGCATAGGAATGAAATGTGGGCGGTGGTGTAGGCGCGAGTGGAAGATTAATCTGTGAAGCAGCAATTTTTTTTTTTTTTTTTTTCTGCAGCAGTTGGACCGTATAGTGCCGCTTTGACAATATTCGGAGTCAAATCTCTCTTACTCTGTGCAACAGTCACGAGTCTGAGTGCATTATAAAATTCTGGCCGACCAAGAAAACCAGTTTTGTTCTGATCAGCGTGCATCCATATCTGAGCAACAACTGGTTTGGGCAAATTGGAACCCTGGAAGAAAGCGATGGCTTCAGCTCCGCTGATCCTGCCATCTTCATCCAAATCTGCTTTCCTGAAGCAGGCTTCCAGCTGATCCGCATACGGACCCGCCATTTTCCTCCGATCTCACACCAGATCACCACCACACAGAAAGAAACGATGGCAAGTCGAATCGAATGCGTGGGAACCAGAGGTTGGTACTTGCAGGCTGGATCGAAGAGATGACCGAGAGAGAGTAGTCTGCTGCGCAAGCCAGATCGAGCTGGTTCTTAAGAAATTCGCGGTACTGGTCCGAGTTAATCGGCGCCGTAGGAGCTGGATCCAACGCCGCCGGCGGAGGATGATTGAGCTGCTGAGGAGGTTACAGTTGACGATGACGATGACGATCGGGCTTCTTGATCTCAACTATCTCTTCGTCCACATCGTCGCGCTTAAATAAAAACTGAGACGCGACGGAGCAGGAAGCGGCGGACGAAACGGGAAATTGTTCGGCGACCGATTGGCGAGGAGTGGCGGCCGGGGTCGTGAACTCATCGAGGAACTGCTCGAAGGCCCACTCCGACGTGCTCCGGTTCATCTCCGCCGGCGACGACAGAGCCCAAAACGTGTCGGAGGAGTCGTCCGCGGTGAACATTGAATGCATACTCTGTGCGGGCGCCGCGTGAATGTCCGAAATATCCAATTTTTGGTTGGCTGCCGAGAAAGAAGGAACGACTACCTTGTCAGTAGGAGTCTGGATCTTACTTCATTCCACATGTTTGCAGCATATGCAGGCTGCATTCATTGCAGGCAAAGATGTTCATAGACCGCCGGTCTTGATGAGCCTTCTCCTGGCCAAAAACCTAGACACGGGAGGAGTAAGCGCCAGAGTAATAAGAACCCGAATCGGAAACAGGGCCTTGTTACAGAGCAAAGCCAATGCCAGAGCACCACCAGTCGAAGCCGCGAGCTCAGCCGTCCGACTCCTCTCATTCTCCACAACCACAGCTGTCGATTGCCCATTTTCTGATATGGATCCGTCTCGAAACTCCGACCCATCGGAGATTACAGGTGGGTTCTCTGGTTTTCGTCTTTGGAGGACACGCTCCCCATGTGAAGCTTATCCAGCAACGATTCGACGTCGACGTGGTTCTTGATGGCGACATAAAGGCCTGTGATCGAGGCAGCTGAGACTGAGGAATGGACGCCAAGTGCGACCTTGCCGTACTTCTTCAGGAGCTCTTTGAATCGACTGCCGGTGGCGACGAAGGCCATTGATGGACAAAATAAAGATGGGATTTTTTTTTGGGGGAAAGTAGGTGAAGATGACGGTTGGGGCTGAATGATTTGCGGGGCGCCGACTGGTAGTCGTGGACCTCCTTGAGCGCGACGGTGAGGTTGTCGGAGAGGCGGATGGCTTTGTAGACATTGGAGTAGGCTCCGGATCCGACCCGCTCCAGGATCTTGTATTTTTCGATGATTTCGGGTCGGCTGTGGATGCTCCAGCTCTTCGCTAGTGGAGAGTCCCCGTCTTTGGCTGAGACTGGTCCGCCTCGCACCCACTTGGCTGCTCATCTCTCTTCTCCTCTTAATATTAGTGAACCACAAATCCAACATTTCCTTCACATTTGAGTTTGCAAGAGCAACTATAAGCTCTCTGTTAACAGCAACCTTCTCCAAAATCTTTGCTAACCTTGGATTCACTAATTCATCAGGAAGAACACTGGGGTTGGTTCGTGAGCGGCAGATGCAGGGAAGCCAGAAACAAAACTCAGATCCGAACAGAGCCCAACAACCAAAGCAAGAGCAACCAAGACCAAACCTTTCTTACAAAGCGCCATTTTCTGAGAAACCCCAATTGTCTTGTCGGTTAAGATGGGGGTTTTATTGTAAATATCGAATTTAAGGTCGGTGGTTGGTGGAGTAGTTGACTTGAAGCCCGTCCGTCGGGAGGACTGATGTAGGCTATTTCCTGGGCCGGGCCTGTGGTAGGCTTGTTGGCAAGGGAAATGGTGATTTGAGGGGTGTACGGACCGAGAGAGAACCAGGCCTGGACGTTGGACTTGACACAGGCTTGGGCCTGGTGTTGCTTTGGAGTCCATGGCGCTTTCTGCCTTCTTTTGTTGCTGCTCGAACTAGATATATATCCATATATATATATATATATATATATATATATATATATAAGTCTAGATACAATGTATACTACAGAGACTACATTCATACGAATTTAGAAATTCCTATACATGCTATTACAAGTTTAAAATTCGTATGGGTCTTGAGAATCAGGTGGGAAAATATTTCCTTGCGTGGCTACTGCGCATTGTGAAGAAGCATCCGAAGAGTTGTCAGAGTCTGAACTATCTTCATTTTCTTCTTGTAGTTCCTTCATGAGGATTTTGGCTAGAGCCTTAAGTTTTGATGATTTCTTCTTCTTCGAACTTCTTGAAGATTTGGATGATGTGGGCTTGCCTTTGAGAGAGGAAGAAGGACTAATGTCCGATAATGACTCAATTTCTTCCTTGGTTGGTTCTGGTAAAGCCGTTGCTGGAGGAGCTGCTACTGCAGGTACTGGATTGGAATTCATGGGGAAGTCCTTGAGCACGACTTCAATGATCTTCTGGTAGTTGAACTTATCCCACCATTTGATCATTCTCTGTCGGAAGACTTGATTGGATTCAATCTCGTAATTCCAGCGGAGGATCCAAGGGACCTTGTATTTTGCCATGAACATGGCGAACAAAGGGATTCCTTCATCAAAACGTGTTCTATCGAACTTCTTCTAGAAAGTGCCTGATAAGACTTGCTTGAAATCGTCCGGCATGAGATCAGAGATAAGGCCATGATCTGACCACCATCTAGGGAACCATGCAGGAAAATTTAATCTGAAGCTTCTATCAAAGGTTATAAACCATGAATGACTAAAATCTTCTGATTGATGCAAGAAAATATTAGTCCAAGCTTGAATGTAATCAAAATAGGTATAATGGTTTGAGTGACTGGGAAAGCTACTGCTTTTAAAAGGTTTGGGCTGAAAAAGAGGTACTTGCCATTCAGATTCTAATAAGAATTTATTGATGGTAAGGGAATGATACAGGATTCTGTTTTGATTGCCAGAAGCTTTATCGAAGATCGATTTTATGGTGATGGATGAAGTCTCATTGAGAATAGTAGTATAGTATTTGAGGGTTTTGTGAAATTCACTTGGCTGAAAATGGGAATTAACTGGAAACATCTTTTTGGTTATGACCTCAGGTGTTTTCAAATGTTTGAAGTTGAAGGGGATGCTGAATAAGTATTCTTTGGAGGGTTTAATGATGTAAGGAGATGTTTTAGTATAACTAACAGAGGGGGATGGCGATTGCCTGTAGGTAGAGGAGAAAGGGTCATACTGGTTTACTAACACTGTTTGATAATTTGGGCGGATATTTCTTAGAGTTGATCCTAATGGAGTGAATCTATTGGTAATGGCTAAGGCCGAGGAACCGGGAATAGGTTCCTGTTTTGGTGGTGGTAGAGAGGCAGGAAGCCTTCTTTGTTGGCTACTGCCTTGTGGAGAAGCTGTGTTCTTATTAGACATTCTTCCCCTGCAAAAATTCTCTGGTTAGGAAATCTGGAATGCAGTTATGGCTGCCTTTAATGTATTCAATTTCAAAATCAAAGATTGATAATATGGCTTGCCATCGTGCAAAAATCTGTTTTGATGCAATATTTTGAACATCTTTTTGTAAAACATGTTTTGCAGATTTGCAATCGACTCTAACAAGAAATTTTTGATTTAATAAATCATCTTGAAATTTACTAATGCATAATACTATAGATAATATTTCTTTCTTAATAGTACTATAATTAGTTTGAGCAGGATTCCATACACCTGAATGAAAACGAACAATTTGTTCAGGTGATCTGGAGGAAGTTTGCTGTTTGAGGATACCTCCATAACCAACGTCAGAGGCGTCAGTTTCAACTATCTTAAAAGAGTTGGGAGTTGGAATGCCAAGACAGGGCAAAGTCTTAACATGATTTTTGATTTGTTTAACAATAGAAGTATGAATGGTAGACCAAGCAGGAGGATTCTCCTTAAGACGATCAAACAAGGGTTTACATTGTTGACGCAACTGAGGATAAAATTCTGAAACATAATTCAAAGATCCTAAGAATCTTTGAAGTTGGGTTTTTTCAGTAATCTGGTCTGGAAATTTATCTGCAAACTGGATGACACGGTCAATAGGTTGGATGGTAGACCTATGAATATTATAACCTAAGAATCTAATCTTAAGTTGAAACAACCTAATTTTAGTGGCTGACACAACCAATCCATATGATCTAATGATCCTAGCAAACAAGTGTAAATGTTTCCAATGTTCATCTATAGATTTAGAAAAAACAAGAACATCATCAATATAAACAATTGTAAAATGACTATACTGATTAAAAATCTCATTCATAATATTCTGGAATTCAGATGGTGCATTTTTCAAACCAAAAGGCATAACATTCCATTCATAATGGCCGAAAGGCGTTACAAAAGCAGTTTTATATTTATCAGATTCATGGACTTGAATTTGCCAAAAACCTGATTTCATATCAAACTTTGAGAAAATAGTTGCTTTACTAAGCCTTTTTATTAAATCTCTTTTGTTGGGAATAGGATATCGAATCCATTCCAAAACTTCATTCAAAGGTTTGTAGTTAATAACTAATCGGGGAGATCCCCTTTCAAGTTCTGCACAATATATATATATATATATATATATATATATATATATCTTTTTTTTTTTCCTTTTTTTTTGTACATACATAATAACATATGTATTCTTTTTTTTTTTTTTGTAATAAAATTGACTCTATTTAATAAAACTTTTTTTTTATTTTGATGTGACTGAACTTGAAATTGAATATTCAAGCTGCCTACGTACCCTTCCAAAGAAAGAGATCAAGTCAAAACGTAGTTCAAATACATACATATTTTTGGTATTTTTTTTTTGTGCCGTTTGCAGTTTTAACTCATGCAGGCAAGGAGTGTTGGTGTCGTTTGCAGTTTCAACTCGTGCAGACAAGGAGCATTTGGTGTCGTTTGCAGTTTCAACTCGTGCAGACAAGGAGCTTTTGGTGCCATGTTGCAGTTTCAACTCATGCAGGCAAGGAGCGTTTGGTGTCGTATGCAGTTTCAACTCGTGCAGACAAGGAGCATTTGGTGTTGCCTTTTATGCTCGTGCGGATCAGGAGCGTTGATGTCGCCTTTTATGCTCGTGCGGATCGGGAGCGTTGTGCCATGTAGTTTAGGCTCGTGCAGGCGAGGAGCCTCGTGTCCTACAGTTTAGGCTCGTGCGGACAAGGAGCTTTGGTTCGTGCAGTTTAGGCTCGTGCGAACAAGGAGCATTGTGTCTTGCAGTTTAGGCTCTTACAGACAAGGAGCTTTGTGTCTTGCAGTTTAGGCTCTTACAGACAAAGAGCTTTGGTTCGTGCAGTTTAGGCTCGTGCGAACAAGGAGCATTGTGCCATGCAGTTTAGGCTCGTGCAGGCGAGGAGCATTTGTGAATTTTGTCAAGCAATCCGGGAGAGGCGTTCCTCACAATTTTCATAGCAAGGAGCTTTGACCGCGTGATTGAAGAAGTCTTCGGGCAAGAAGTCACGCATCGTGATGGCAACGGACGATTTTTGTGTCGCAATTTCATCATCTTCAACACGTTCACGTTGCTTTGAAGGTTGACAAGAGCTGCTTTGCCCCCTTTCCGATTGGCGGACTTGTGGAGGAGACGTATGCTTCTTGTGCAATTTCTTAGGAGTGACTTGAGTCCATCCTTCAATTTTGCTTGTCTTGGAGGATGCCCCCAGCGGTTGAGGTGAAAACTTTGAGTCGGAAGAGCCAGAAGTGAAGGTGGTATAGTTTGACTTCGCCACTTCGTCAAGATCTAGCTCGATGATTCCTTTCTGAGCCAGCTTTATGATGAGATCTTTCAGCACGAAACATTTTTCTGTCGGATGACTGATGAAGCGGTGGAATTTACAGTACCTTGGACTGTCGGTGCGATTCATCTCTTCTGGCCGTTTGCACTCAGGCAAGCCGATCACCTTCTTTTCCAGCAAGTCTTCTAACATGGCAACCACATCAGAGTCGGGGAATGGATAAGTTTTCTCCTCAAGCTCCTTCAAAGTGTGTCTACGCATCTCTTGATCACGAAAGCCTTCGGCTTGAATCGCCTTGCCTCGTGTAGGGATTTTGACGGGAGCTGTGTTGACCGTCATTGCTTCCTTGGTGGGTTTCCACGTAGCCTTCTCCACCTTTGGCCCAAGAACTTTGTCGTTTTTGTAGTCGGCGATCGGTTCCTTCTTCCCATGATGGGCGATGCTCAACTCCATGTCATGGGCGCGAGTGGCCAATTCCTCGAAAGTCCGTGGTTTAATGCCTTGAAGGATGTATTGCAAACCCCATTGCATGTCTTGGATGCACATCTCGATTGAAGAGGTTTCCGAGAGCCTGTCTTTACAGTCGAGGCTTAGAGTGCGCCATCTGTTGATGTAGTCAATGACTGGCTCGTCCTTCCACTGCTTTGTGCTCGTTAGCTCTAGCATGCTCACAGTGCGGCGGGTGCTGTAGAAGCGGTTAAGGAATTCCCGTTCTAATTGCTCCCAGCTGTTGATGGACTCAGGCTCTAGGTCCGTGTACCACTCAAAGGCATTTCCTTTCAGCAAGCGCACAAACTGCTTGGCGAGGTAGTCTCCCTCCGTCCCCGCATTGTTGCAAGTTTCGACGAAATGTGCAACGTGCTGCTTTGGGTTTCCTTTTCCATCAAACTGCATGAACTTTGCTGGTTGATAACCCCTTGGCATCTTTAGGGCATCAATCTTCTTGGAATAGGGTTTCGAGTAGAACAATGAGGTTTGTGAGCTCCCTTCGTACTGTGCCTTGATGGTGTTGGTGATCATCTCCTGCAGCTGCTGGATAGAAAGAGATCCCATGAGTGCCGCTGCTTGGTCTGGCTCCGGCTTCCCATCGATTTTCTTCACCGGGGGTTCTTCATCTCCGCCAGCTCCTCCCTTTAGTGGATCATCCTCTGGGTCGGGTTTATCGCCGTCTTGCGCCTCCAATCGGTTGACTAGTGCTGCAATTTGCAAGTCTTTTTCTTCCACAGTTCGGGTTAGCCTTGCGATTGCTTCATTCATTTGAGCCAGCTGCTCATCGATTGAAATTGCTCCAATGGTCATGACTTGCATGGCTGAACTGTCACTTGAATCGGCATCGGAGAGCATGGATTCGGAGTATTTCCTTGGGCTTTCCCCCCTTGGTGCCCTTAGTGAGGCTAAGGTGATCAAAGGTTCGTGCCTTGGGTGCTTTTGTTCCCTTGGCAGAGTTGATGCAGAGGTGAAAGAGGCGGCAGAAGTAGCTCTTTCCATGCTTCGAGTCGTAATGCCCAAAGTGACACCAGTTGCGACGAGGACGCTTTTGTTCTTTGCGCCGGTTGCGGGAACAGTTTGAGCCTTCCTTGATGCCATTAATTTTGGAAGTGCGCTTGAATTTCTTGAACGGAGAAAGAGATGAGAGGCAGAGATTGTCCCACTGGGCGTGCCAATTTGTGAACACGGAAAATTCCTGAAACGAAAGAGACAAGAAACAACGTGCACAAACAAATATTTGTATTTGATAGTTTTGGGTTACAATCTCTCTCTAATTTGATCCTCTGATTCGATCTCCGTAAGGTGTGTATTTGTGGGTGTTTCGTTGATCCAAGGGGCGTCGAGGCTTGATCTTGGATGAACAGTTGGAACTTTCTTCAAAGGGTCGTGGGCTTGATCTTTGAAGGTGGATTTTGGCGGATCTTCAAGGGCTTTTGGGCTTGATCTTGAAGAATGGTTGATGAACAGATCTTCAAGGGGCTTTTGGGCTTAATCTTGAAGAACGGTTGGATGTGTGGATTTGTCGACGTTTTTTGATCCAAAGGGCCGTTGGGGCTTGATCTTGGAAGAACGATGAACGAAGACCACTTTCTTCAAGGGCCGTCGGGGCTTGATCTTGAAGGTGGATGATTGTTGATCCAAAGGGCCGTTGGGGCTTGATCTTGGATGAACGGATGATGAACGATGGTGCTTTCTTCAAAGGTTGTTGGGGCTTGATCTTGAAAGAGCGATGGGCGAAGAACGAAGAACGAAGAGAGCTTTCTTGATTCTTCGGGAACCTGGATGCTTGAGAGCTTCGGAGTTTCAGAGCTTCAGAGCTTCAAGGTGTAATATGAATTCCTCCCCCATTGAATGAAATGGGCTTGTATTTATAGAATTTTCCAAGGCCTAATTTTGAATATAATATCCCAGATGAAATAAGTTGTTTCTGCCAGGTGTTGACACGTGTCCTATTTGATGACTTTTCCAACTCATTTCAATTTTCGTTGAGTCGCACGCTACGTGTAAAATTTATGTAATACATGAGCGTTGACACTTTAATTTATCGGTCAACATTTATTTACCGAAATTTCGATGTCTACAATAACATTATTAGGGTATTCGATCAATTTACATCTTTTGTTGGGTTAAACATTTGGAAAGTTTCTCACATTACAATGTAATGTTTAACATCATTAGGATATTCAATCAATTTGCATATTTCATTGGTTTAAACAATTGGTGCACCAGTTAATATTTTTGACATCTCACATTCGATCAATTTACATATGTCGTTATATTTAAAAAAATTGGTGCAGAACTCAAATTGTTTTCGTTGGGTTTAAACATTTGCTGCAGAACTTAATCTTGATGGTATGAAAACACTTCGGAAAAAATGAAATTTTCAAATTTTTATTTATTTATTTTTTTTCAAAATTGGAAAATTATTATTTAAAACACTTAATGGAAAGTAAAATTTTGGAATTATTATTTGGACAAGGGCCACGCGCACGCAGGCCCTCACAGGAACAAATTATGACGTAGGTTCTAGCACTAGGGCAGACCTTAGATGAGCACCCCTCTCCCAAAGTGCAATGGAGGTTACTAACCTAGGACATGGGCCTTTCTGATCGCCCAAAGACCCCATCCAGGTAAGTATATTCCATCATCCCACACCTCTCAATTATATATCCTCACTTCAACTTGCCTCCTCTTACTCTTCTCCAATGTGGGACATATTAGTTCACCAAAAAAACCAAAAAAGTGTGGGACATGTTATACCACTACATATACAAAATATCTCATTTTAATACAATGTTTCGATAATATTAATCTCTTAAAGTTAACAAAATGTTGATTAATTATAGAAACTACAAAATCTCTAATCAGTTGGTAACAGCTTTTAAAGGCTGAGCCATCTGTAAGGTGAGCCCGAACTTCTCTATGCTCATAGCCTCTGGTACAACTCCATCTTCAAGCTTCCAATCAAATGAGTTAATAGGTGACCAAAAAATCAGGTGTAACAGCTGCATTGCCAACGGAAGCCACGAATATTCTCCTCCCGCCACCAAAAGGAATACGCTCAAAATTCAGGCCTAAAACATCAATTTCTGACCTCAAGAACGTATCCGGCTCAAATGAGTTGGGACTGTCCCAAATGCTAGGGTCTCTGCCTATGGCCCATGCATTGACAAACACACGTGAAAATCCCTAGTTTGCTAAGTCCCTATGATCCAATTGTATACACCATAACCAAAAAAATTGAAGGTATAGCCACTTAGTACCACAGTCTAGTGGTGTTCCTTTTCACTTGTAAGTAAGAGGTCTTAGGTTTGATTCTTGCCAAAGTCAGATTTGAACCACATTATTACTAACTCATTGTGAGGCTAAGCTCACCTTATCCCTTTTAATGTAGATTGTTGATGCACAAAATCGGTGAGGACTTTGGTACAACAGAAAGTGTCAAGTTTGTGACCTTCGCTAGATTGTTCCGGTCACTAGTTTGGATAAGTATGTAATGGATGTAGACAGGGAAGCAAACAGAAAATGTACGTGGTTCACCCAGATTGGCTACGGCCACGGAGTAGAGGAGTTCTCATTAATTGTGAAGGGTTTACACAAGTACATAGGTTCAAACTCTCCTTTAGTGAGTACTAGTGAATGATTTAGTACAAATGACATTAGGCAATATTGTGGGAGAATGATCTCCTTTTATAGAAGAGAGTTTCTAGCTTTGTTCTGACATTGACACGTGTCGTGTTGTGATTGGCTTCTGATGTTGACACGTGTCGCGCTATGATTGACTTCTGATGCCGACACGTGTCGCGTTATGATTGGCCTCCTGGTTTGAAGGAAACTCTTCTGGGTCTTTGACGGTATAACGTTAACCGGTGCTCGATAGTTTCGAGATTGGTCAAGTATGGTACAAACAGTGCTCCCCTAAGTTCCCGAGTAAGGGAAGCTCCTCGGTTGGGGACTTGCAAGATCCAAGTTGCTGAGTAATCACGAAACTTCTAAGTACCGAAGTGTGGTATCGTTTTCACTTGCCTTATCTGTCTCATAAGTAGATGTGGCATCTTCTCTGGAAGTAATTTTCCTCCATCCAGGGGTGGTATCTTTAACTGGTGGAGATGCACAAAGTAATGTATCAATTTCATTTGAAGCTTACTTGTAGTTTCAGGCTTGGTCAAGCGCGATACAAACCATGTAGTAGGAGTCCCCCAAGTCGCCGAGCTAGGAGATTTGCCGAAAGTGGTGACAGACAAGGTAAGCAATCAGAGTTCCAAGCAATCAGTCCCAGATCAGAAGTTTGATTTCGAGTTCCGGCTGATTGTTCTCATTCTCCCTATCTTGCAAGCAGCAAAAAGGATAAAGAGAAGAAAAAGGAGAAGATATGATATGAGATACTTTTACTTTTGAAGAAGTAACTTTCCACATGCTTATTCTTGAACTGGGCTGGAGGGTTTTCTGGTTTCCTCCAGAGTATAAGGCCAACTTAAGAATTTGAGGGTCAAAACAAGTCCATCAAATCAAGAGTGCGTTCGACCTTAATGATATATGATACTTTTGTTGTTGACAAGTAATAGATGAATCGGCACGTGTTCTGTTGCGCTTGTCTCCACATGCTTTCTTATATCCTTCTCACTTTCCCTATCTATTCCTCAGGCAGATGTGGTATCTTTTCTAGAAGCATAAGATGTTGAAGCACATACTCGAGAGCAATGCCAGGTAAGTAATCAGGCAAGGAGCTCTAGGTAGTCAGTTCCTGACTAGAAGCTTGATTCCAAGTGTTGACTGATTGTTCTCTTACTCATTGTCTTGCAGGTAAGAACAAGGGCAAAGGAAAAGACAGGGGAAACGCATGATATGGGATACGCTTGCTTTTAACCTTGATGATATGAGATACTCTTGCTCTGGTGTGGCTTGTTTGCAGAGGTATTATTGGGGGGAAAAGAAGCTGAGTATTTTGAGAGACTCTGCTGAGAGTGCCCTCTCGGATGTGAAGAAAAGTTGAGCATTTTTTATTATTTGCAGGTTTGCCTGGCTGTGGAGGATGAATGTCGACATATATAGGAATTGTCCCAACAGCAAGTAGTAACGATGTTTCTTTACCCTTCTCGGTCATAGCAATGTAGTGGGAGCTGCAAGATTCACGTGTTTAAACTTTGTCAGAGCACTTTGAAAAAGTGGTCTATGGTATTTGGAAAGCTGATGTTGCATGTGAAGATTGCAGACAAGCTTTATCCAAGGAAATTTGGCTCTCGAAGTTTGGAGAGCGATGCCTATTTGGTTTTCAAACAAGCAATGCTGTCGGGGATCTGGCTCTCGAGATTCGGATAGCGTTGCCTCTTCGATTTTTGAACAAGCAATCCTATTGGAGATCTGGCTCTTGAGATTTAAAAGCGGTGCCTCTTCAATTTTTGAGAAAGCGATCCTGGTGGGAGTCTGGCTCTCGAGATTCGGATAACGGTGCCTCTTAGATTTTTGAGAAAGTAATCCTAGTGGAAGTCTGGCTCTCGAGATTCAGAGAGCGGTGCCTCTTCGATTTTTGAGAAAGCAATCCTGGTAGGAGTCTGGCTCTAAAGATTCGGATAGCGGTGTTTCTTCGATTTTTGAGTAAGTAATCCTGTTGGGAATGTTTTCTCGATGTGAGTAAATGTTGGACATTTTTGCCAGTCTGCCTTGTCACGGAGCACAGAGGTTGACACACATAGGGACTTTCCAGTTATCAAGCAGTGGTGCTGTTCCTTTACCCTTGTGGGTAATGGTAGGGTAGCTGGACCTTCAAAATTTATGTGTCTAAACTTTGTCAGATATCTTTGGCAAAGTTATATGTGGTACCCGAGGAGCTGATGTTGCATGTGGAGATTGTCAACAGATTTTACTCAGGAAAATCCGCTTCTCGAAATCCAGATAGTGGTGTCTCTTCGATTTTTGAACAAGTGGCCATGTTGCCCTTTCTTTTATAGGGGCACCAATTGTGTGCAAGAAGTACATTCAGAGAGTTATTTCTTGTAGGAATTTTCCCCTTATTTTTATACTTAAAAGATTTATTAGACCTCATTTCTCCTTCATTATTTCTGAAAATGTCTGGCCCATCGGACCGTCGTTTTGACTTGAACTTTAGTGAAAAGGCAGCCATGCCTCCTCAAGACAACATATGGCGTCCATCCTTCTTATCCCATACTGGTTCTCTTACCATTTGGGACTCTGTGATGAAGAATGATATGACTGCTGCGGTGGTGGCTATGAACTTTCTCACTCCCAAAGATAACAGACTACTTTCCAAACTGTCTGATGAGTTGGCTGTTAAGGATTCTCTGGCTCTTAGTGTTCAGTGTGCAGGTTTTGTGTCTAATATGGCACAACGTCTATTTGCTCGAACCTGCCAAGTTGAATCATTGACGGCTGAAGTGATAAGTCTCAAACATGAGATTAGAGGGCTCAAGCATGAGAATAAACAGTTGCACAAACTCACACATAACTATGCTACAAACATGAAGAGGAAGCTTGACCAGCTGCAGGAATCTGATGGTCAGATTTTACTTGATCATCAGAGGTTTGTGGGTTTGTTCCAAAGGCAATTATTGCTTTCATCTTCTGGGGTTGTACCGCGTAATGAAGCTCCAAATGGTCAACCTCCGGTGCCTCCTCCTTCTGGGGCTCTGCCCAGTACTGAGGCTCCGAATGATCACTCTCTGGTGCCTTCTCTTTCTGGGACTCTGCCGACTGCTGAGACTTCTTCTGAGCAACCTTTGTGAAGGCTCCCTATTGTTTGTTTATTTTGATTCATGTATATGTGCATATTTGTAACTTATCGAAGATATCAATAAATAATTTTTGCTTCATTTTAACGTATTGTGTTAAATACACCAAAGCCTTCTTCACTAAGTTCTTTGAATTTTTTCTTTTGTTGAAGCTTTGTGAGTGAAGCATGTAGGTTGAGGTAGTGCTCCTTTAATTTCCAGAGTGAGGAAAACTTCTCGGTTGGAGACTTGAAAAATCCAAGTCACTAAGTGGTCGTGAGACTTCCAAGTATCAAGGTGCAGTAGCATATGGTAGGAGTCCCCCAAGTCTCCGGTCGAGGGAGTTGACGAATAAGGTATCTTACTAGTAGCCAAGTTTCCAAAGTAACAAAACTTTACCATTTCCTTTCTAAGTGGTAGCCCAAAACTCCTCATTCATATATATTTGTTATGAAAGTCGTTAGGCCCAAAGAAGATGAGGCCTATGCAATTTTTTTTTTTTTTTTTTTTTTGAATTTTCGATTTTTTTTTTTTTTTTTTGAATTTTCGATTTTCCGAAAAAAAAAATATATATATATATATATATATTTAAGCTTTATAGATGAAGCTTTGTAGGTGAAGCTTTGGTGTTGAAGTTTTGTGGGTGAAGCTTTGAGGTTGAAACTTTGTTGAGTACCATGAATTGATTTTGCTTCACACTATCTTGATCAAGAGTGTGTGAAGCTTTTGTAGGTGAATCTTTTGTGTTGAAGCTTTGTAGGTGAAGTTTTTGGGTTGAAGCTTTGTAGGTGAAGTTTTTGGGTTGAAGCTTTGTAGGTGAGGCTTTGGTGTTGAAGCTTTGTAGGTGAAGCTTTGGAGTTGAAGCTTTTGTAGGTGAAGCTTTGGAGTTGAAGTTTTTGTAGGTGAAGCTTTGGAGTTAAAGCTTTGTAGGTGAAGCTTTGGAGTTGAAGCTTTGTAGGTGAAGCTTTTGTGTTGAAGCTTTGTAGGTGAAATTTTATAGGTGAAGCTTTTGTGTTGAAGCTTTGTAAGTGAAGCTTTGGAGTTGAAGGTTTGTAGGTGAAGCTTTTGTGTTGAAGCTTTGTAGGTGAAGCTTATGTGTTGAAGCTTTGTAGGTAAAGCTTTGGAGTTGAAGTTTTGTAGGTGAAGCTTTTGTAGGCGAAGCTTTTATGTTGAAGTTTTGTAAGTGAAGCTTTGATGTTGAAGGTTTTGTGTTGAAGCTTTTGTAGGTGAAGCTTTTGTGTTGAAGCTTTTGTAGGTGAAGCTTTTGGGTTGAAGTTTTGTAGGTGAAGCTTTTATGTTGAAGCTTTGATGTTGAAGCTTTGTAGGTGAAGCTTTTGTGTTCAAGCTTTGTAGGTGAAGCTTTTGTGTTGAAGCTTTGTAGGTGAAGCTTTGTAGGTGAAGCTTTAGAGTTGAAGCTTTTGTAGGTGAAGCTTTGGAGTTGAAGTTTTTGTAGGTGAAGCTTTGGAGTTGAAGCTTTGTAGGTGAAGCTTTGGAGTTGAAGCTTTTGTAGGTGAAGCTTTGGAGTTGAAGCTTTGTAGGTGAAGCTTTTGAGTTGAAGCTTTTGTTGGCACCAAAAATTGGTTTTGTTTCATACTGTTTTGATCAAGATTGTGTGAAGCTTTTGAGAATTGTAGTTTCCCTCCATTGATGAAGCTCTTGTTGGCACCATGAATTGGTTTTGCTTCACACTGTCTTGATCAAGAGTGTGTGAAGCTTTTGAGATTTGTTGTTGCCCTCCATTGATGAAGCTCTTGTTGGCACCATGAATTGGTTTTGCTTCACACTGTCTTGATCAAGAGTGTGTGAAGCTTTTGAGAATTGTAGTTGCCCTCCATTGATAAAGCTTTTGTTGACACCATAAATTGGTTTTGCTTCACACTGTCTTGATCAAGAGTGACACACCCCGATCCGGAATGTCCACTAGGACCCCGAATCGAGCTGTGCTGGCCGCCACCTGGAAGGTGACGAAGCCATAAAGTGATGATAAGGAAAGATGCGAATAATTTTAAACCTAAAGGTGCCTAATAACAGAGTGCACTGTGCGTGGGTATGAACCCAAATCACACGTGATGTCAGAGCATAGTCAAGTACAGCAATGTAGGTGGAAACCGTACCCACAAAAGTAGCCACCGCAACAGGGACATGCCACGAATCCTCGTCGATAAGGAACTTTGCTACTAGAACCTGGAGGGGCGCAAAACAAAATTGAGTGGGTCAGTAAAACAAAGCTTTTCGAAAACAGTTCATTTAACAACATTTATAACCCCTCTCTGAAAAACTTGTATACTTTCCCAGAAAATAATATATAATCGTATATAAACTTATATATATCATCAAAAGCTCAAATCACAATCTTTCACGCTTTTCAAAAATGATATGACATGCCATGCCATATGCCAAAATATTATATGAATGCATCAATATAAATCAGGTGAAATAATAAATCAATCGGAGACCCTACAGTGGTCCTGTACGGCTGATTCTATAGCTCAATATCCCATCCAGCCGGAGTCACCAACTGTGACCTGTACGGCCCTGCCGGAGTCACCAACTGTGACCTGTACGGCACTACACTGCACATAAGTCGGAACTACCTAAAGTAGTCTGTACGACTAAGATGGTGAAATAAATACGCTCTAGTGCTTCTCTCAGCAATCATCAGCGCGCATAACTAAGGTCACCCACTAGTCGGAATCACATCTAGTGATCTATACGACTAGCATGTCGGAACCCTCACATGGTCTGTACGACATCCACCTACTTGGATCCAAGACGAGCGTGCGGTGTGGTGAATAACAATATAAGCACTATCACCTAGGTGCAGATAATGAGCTTTCAATGCAATCCATGATAAATAACTCAGCTGAAAATAAATAAACTCACCTGAGCGTCCACCGCGTCATTTCACATATGTATATATCAATTATCAAACTAAATATCTCAATAATTGCATGCATGGCAAATAAATTCATAATTTTCGTATAAACGTATTTTCTGGGAAAAACAGTTGTATATAGGTAATACGAAAACAAAACTGCCCACTCACCTGGGGTTCGCGCTACGACTCCCAAACAACATAACCAAGGCGTCCCGAACGCTCGGCTCCTAAAACAGTTATCAAACCACGTCTCAGAACTCTTATCCATAGAATATGAAATTCACATAACACACATCCACAAAGGCATTCAAGAATAATGTGAGACCCGTTGATCGAAGGTCAACCGTCAACTAAGTTCAACGGTAGGGTCATAACCCCACGTAACTCAATCTGAAAGATCCACAACTCAGATTTCCAATCCGTCACTTCCCAAGATACACATTAAGCTTCTAGAACAACATACTAAAATCTCGTTACGATCCGACGGTTGGATCTTCGCCATTTTCCAAAACCGAGTGGCGGTTAACCTTTTATATTATGAACTTATAACTACAATTCCGAAAGATCCGTAAATCGGATTCCCGATCCGTAAGTTCTTGTAATCCTCAAATATTACGTACTATTACGTATCAAAGTTTGGTGACGATCCGACGGTTGGATCGCCAATTCACCTTTTAGCCTAACCATGAATCGTATCGAAATTAAGTCCAAATGATCAACTAATGTTAAACCACTATCATAACTGAACTCAAGACATCAAATATAACCTAAAATTAACATTGGAGATCCACTGGCCACGTGCCGCCGCACGCGCCGCCGTGGGTGGCGGTCGACCGCCCCGGCTCGCCGGAAAATCCAACTATTTCCAAAAATTACCAAAATTTACAGAAATGAAGATCTTAATGAGTAGAGAAACTTTTATACCTGCGTCCAAGGCCAATTCGGTCGTTAAGGCATCCAATTTCAACAAAACCCGTCGGAAACCCTAGGTTTTGGGTGTGCTCAATCCGTCCTCAAATCAACTCCACCGTCCCAACCATTGCTTGGGCTTTGTTCTAGGCCTCAAGAGAATGCCATGGGTGGTGGCAATTGAAAGAAATCATTTCAAAATTGAGAGAATCGAAGGCTAGGGTTCATCGCACCTACCGGTGCGATTTTGCTAATTTGGAGGCCAATTATCACCAAATTTGGGGTGGGAAGGATAGAGGATAGGTCCTAGAGTGTTTCCCAAGTGGTTAGGTGGTTCAATTCGTCAGAAAAATGGGTGGAAATCGTCAAAATTGCACACGGGTGCCGACCGGGTTGAACACGGGTTGCGGGTTCCCCCAACCCGTTTCTCCTTCGTTCCTCCGCTTCTCGCCCTCTCTCCTTTCCTCCCTTCCCTGTTCCGATTGGTCTCTCTCTCTCTCTTTCCTCCCAATTCGGCAGCTCCCTCCTTTCTCTCCCGAAGCTACTGCATCTCCCTCTGGTTGGGCAGTTTGCCCAATCCCCTTCTTCTTATTCTTTTTCTTTCTTTCCTTTCCATCCGCACCATCCATTTCTTCTTCTTTAAATCTGGGCCATCCAAATACACCAGATTTTATAAAGGAAAAAAATCTATATTTTCTGAAATTAATAAAATTAATCAAATTTCAAACTTTAATAACTTCTTCGCTATAGCTCCAAATCACGAACCGCTTGCGCCCACGCGTCCGTAGTGACGAGTACTACAAGGATAGGCCAAGAAAGAAATGTTTAGGTGTCACGACACCGTCAATATTCTCCGCCAACACACGTGTCTCGAAAGACAATTTCGTAAAATCACTTAAAAAAAATTATAGAAATTAATATTTTCCGAGACGGGCTGTCACAAAGAGTGTGTGAAGCTTTTGAGAATTTGTAGTTGTCCTCCATTGATGAAGCTTTGTTGATTTCCCAATTTCCTTTTTTTTTTTTTTTGGTAAAACTAGAAATTTGTTCAATTTTATAGAGAGACAACATATACAAATTTTGCTTCCACACTGTTGAGCAAGAGATTGTGATGCAAGCCACACCTTGTAGTAGTTGAAGGTTTGAATGAACCATATAAATTGAATTTGCTTCGAACAGTCTTGATCAAGAATGTGTGAAGCTTTCTACGAGTTGTAGTGTTTGCATTGTTACAGAAGAGAAATGTCTGAAGCAGATGCAAGAGGGCTGAAGAGCTTGATCTTCGTATACCATGCACTGAAGCCGTTGTTGGCTTGCAATAAGACTTTGTTGGTGACTATAACTCTTGTTAGGCATAAGTGCTCCCCTAATTGAGTTGTAAAGCTTGAGGGTTTTTTATTATTTGTGAATGCTAGGAGTTCACATGTACAAGTTGTACCACTCGTCTTCTGGTTGGTGGAATGAATGGTGAGTTGCTTTCATCACTTGGTTGGTGGTATGAAGGTGAGTTCCTTCATCACCATTCATCACATTTCATCACCTGGTTGATGGCACGAAGATGAGTTCATTCTTCACATTTCATCACCTAGTTGGTGGTAGGAAGGAAAGTACGGGTTGTACATTTCATCACCTGGTTGGTAGCATGAAGATGAGTTCCTTCTTCACCTGGTTGGTGATAAGAGCGGCAAGTTGCCAAATAATATTAGAGTACGGGTTGTACATTTCATCACCTAGTTTGTGGCACAAAGGTAAGTTCCTTCTTCACCTGGTTGGTGATAAGAGTGGCAAGTTGCCAAATAATATTAGAGTACAGGTTGTACATTTCATCACCTGGTTGGTGGCATGAAGGAGAGTACGGGTTGTACATTTCATCACCTAGTTGGTGGCACGAATGTGAGTTCCTTCATCACCTAGTTGGTGAGAATAAGGGCAAGGTGTCGAGGCACATTGTAGCAAGTGTCGAATGACACAAAGTGTGTTGAACCCTTTCGAAGCACAGTTGGCTTATGTATGGATGTGTTGGAATGTATAATGTTTATGTATGAATGTGTTGGAATGTATGATGTTTATGTTGATTGACATAAGTGATGCTTATGAATGTTTTGCTATGCATGAAGGGATCCATGTTTTCGATATGTGAACCATGTTGGTTGTAACATTTAGTATCACATACTTTGTGTCAAAGTACGCATGTTGAAGCTCTGAGTTAAAGTATAGAGGTAGGTCAGCGTAGATCAAGTGTTCCAGTGCTAGGAATGCAAAAGACTCAGAAGCAGTTGTCTAAATTCCCTCTTCTTTAAATATTTGCCGAATGGCTTGTGTGACAAAAGATCTCAAGTGGTTGAGGGTCAAAACATTTGTAATGTGTATGCCTTATTATAATAGCATTTCCTTCAGTACCTAGTCCTCCACTTTGAAAGAGTGAGGCTTGGCCCCCTAGTCATAATAGTCGACGGTACGTGCACCCCTGGTTGTATTGATACGAATTTTGATCCCTCTTGCTGTAATGGGCTTGCTGAGAGTAAAAATCATACCTCTTACCAAGAGACAAATACGTTTGGTGACTTAGCGAGTAGCTAAATGAGGCAGGAGATGATGCAATGGGTTTCTGAATGGCCAAGATCTTCTCACTTGGTAGAACTTAACTTCCACTTCCCATTTGTTAATATGGGTTAACCATATGGGGGTTCCCTTGGTATGTCCTTGCTTCGGCGGAGGCATGGTTGTAAGCATGTGCCATCACCTCAGAGTAAGTCTTCCAAGTGTTGGAATTGATCATGTACTTGAAGAAACAATCACGTAGGCCTGTCGTGAAGGCTTTGAGGGTGGTCTTGTCATCTGTCTCAGCGCAGCGAGAAGACTCATGACTGAAGCGACCGGCATACTCTCGTAGTGACTCGTCCGGTTTCTGGTGAATAGTGTACAAGTCATCTGCAGAATGTAAGCGATCGGTTTGGAAGATATGTTGAGAGACAAACAGTTTCCTTAGTTCCTCAAATGAATCTACTGTCTCGGGTGCAAGATGACAATACCAGTTTAGAGCTCTGCCAGAGAGGGTGGAAGGGAAGAGAAGACATCGCTCTTCGTCGGTGTGCATCTGATATGCCATGGTGGACTCAAAGAGGTTAAGGTGTTCCATCAGGTCCTCCCTTCCAGTATAGAGTTGTAAACCAAGTTTTTGTTTTGTCTTCGTTTGAAGAGGGTGTCGAAGATCCTCCTTGTGAGAGGGCCAGGCCTGGGTTGGTTCCAGTCAGGTATCTCGGCCTGACGTTCGGCCTTCAACTTGTTTACTTCTTCAAGGAGCTGTAGGACAAGGGAGTCCTGAGTGGAGTCATGTACCACTAGAATTTTCTTCCGTAAGTCTCCATCGTCTCTCGGAAGTAGGAAAGTTTGAGCAAGAGCGTGTGATTTTTCCTTGGACTCGCCGTACTGACTTCTAGGGCGAGTCTGTCGAAATACCTCCGAGTCCTCTGTACCTTCAAGTTCCTCTAGGATCTGTCGTTCCTTCCCTAGATGGGCAGCTGGCCTGGGTCGTAGGAAGGGACTGAGTCTTTCAGAAATCCTTGGGTCATTGATCTTCGAGCTTATGTGGAGAGGATTCTCTCGACGTTGCTTTATGAAGTCTCAGCAGTCACGATAAACAGTTTTCGATCCTTCCAACCCTTCTGCAAGGAGGTGTCTTCCTCCACTTCTCCTGCTTCGGGTCGAAGCAGCTAGGTTGAGAGAAGTCTCATGTTGATCAATGTTTTGATGATTAGCTCGCTCCTCATCAGGGATACCCATGTCGAATGAAGGTGACCCTCCGTGTTGGGGGCACCCAGATGATGGTTGATGTCCACAGGGGCAACAAACTCGCGTGTTTGAGTACGCCTAGTTTTGTGGAATGTCTCGAAGAGCTTCTCATATTGTTCTTGGAAGATCTCATTCTTTATTGCTATCTTGTTATTCTGAGCCTCCAGCTCATCGACTTTAGCTTGAAGAGCGAGCTTCTTTCCTTCCTTCTTTTGTTGCTTCGCACTAGGTGCAATAGGGGTGTCATTCTGTGTGTCGTGGCTTCCTTGGCTCCCCATGTTGAAGAGGGATGCCTGGTCAAAAGAGAGTGTATGACTGGTGGAAACCAGCTTGACAAAGCTGAAGAGAGTAGGAATAAATGTCGTTCCCACAAAAGACGCCAAATGTTTATGCACAAAATCGGTGAGGACTTTGGTACAATAGAAAGAGTCAAGTTTGTGACATTCGCTAGATTGTTCCGGTCACTAGTGTGGATAAGTATGTAAATGGATAAAGACAGGGAAACAAACACAAGATGTACGTGGTTCACCCAGATTGGCTACGTCCACGGAGTAGAGGAGTTCTCATTAATTGTGAAGGGTTACACAAGTACATAGGTTCAAGCTCTCCTTTACTGAGTACTAGTGAATGATTTAGTACAAATGACATTAGGCAATATTGTGGGAGAATGATCTTCTTTTATAGAAGAGAGTTTCTAGCTTTGTTCTGACATTAACACATGTCGTGTTGTGATTGGCTTTTGATGTTGACACGTGTCGCGCTATGATTGGCTTCTGATGTCGACATATGTCGTGCTGTGATTGGTCTCCTGGTTGGAGGAAAACTCTTATAGGTCCGGTATAACGTTGACCCGTGCTTGGTAGTTTCGGGATTGGTCAAGTATGGTACAAACATAGATAATATCGTTTGTTAAAACAAAAAAATAAAAAATAAAAAAAAATAAAAAAAAGCAATTATAATACATACATATATATATATATATATATACATACATATATATATATATACACATATATATACATACATATATATATATATATATTTCCTACCTCAAAGGTAAATGCGAAACCAAAATCCATAAATTACAGGGGGCTGTACATTCCGCTATTTGAAAAGAAATAAAACGTGAGAAAATAGAAAAGAAAAAAAGATGATACAACACTTAAATTTACAGCACCATGGGAGCTAACACTGGTACACAGAATAGCTTTTGCTCTTCCATAAAAACCTAAATGGTTTGCTCATCTTTCTTCTTGAGAAGGATTTGCATAGCGGATTTGGTTCCGGTGCAGTCATGGGGTTGTCGCTAATTTCAACAGACAGATGCACCTCCGCCTCGGGAGGTGGTTGGTCTCTCTGTCTCTGCTCACGGAACAGCATTAACAGCTTCTGAGCCTTCTCATTTCCTGCTGATGTGCCATTAACGGAAATAGACACCAATGCCGGAATCACACCTTCCTTGAGGACCATCTAACTCCATTTCTCGCTCCCGTTACACAACATATAGAGACATGAGACAGCTTGCTCCTGCTCAATGGGTTGATCAGCCTCCAAAATTGTTGCTAGTGCACTTTTAAGACTCGAATTCGACATCATTTCATCTCTGGCAGAACTACTTGAACCCAAATTTATCAATACAGCTATACATTTTTCTGTCCACATCTGATCGCCAGAGTCCGCAAGAAGGGATTGGAGACCATTGATAATACCAGCTGAAATAAGTTTAGGAATATTTGACGGGACACTCGATAGATTGTACAGGGCATGGAGGGCATCAAGCTTGCATTGGGTTTTCAACATTCGCTTGAAGGAGCTGGGTCAAGAAAGGAACATCAGGGCTTGTTCCAATTATAGGCTTGGCTTCTTCGAGGCACGAGAGATTCAAATAGAGCGCTGTTGCAGGTCCATGAGAACTGGGATTGGAGATCATTTCCTCCAGCAACGAAATTACCCCTGATGCTAACATTGCTTCCTTGTTTCTGGAAAAAAAAATCAACGAAATTAAAACTATTCTCAAGTATCCAAGGTTTAGAGAAGCATACCACAGAACCAAAAATTCTGACATGTTACTCAAAATGCTGCACCGCATAGATACAGACCATTCAACACATTCCAAGTGATAAACGGAGAATCAACATCTAATAATTAAAAACAAATCATGAAAGCCAATGCATCATTCTCTGCACCCATGACTCCAGGAAATATCAACACATTGCAGACAATTATTTATACACTTCACCATTCTGTTAGATGCTTAAACTGCTTTATTTAGAAATGTTTATTCTTACAACACAGAAATAGTTTTGTTTTTTAAACACGGTAATAACAAACTAGCTCTTAAACTCCAGTCAGAGCTCTAGGCCTAGACTCGGCGCACCTGTCCTATGTATTCTCAATATTATATGGTAGAAACTTGAAGTACATATGTCGAGCATGGGTTCTTCTATAACATGGGCACAGCTCTGAGAGGCTGAGCTTTTTGTAAGGTGATGCCAAACTTCTCATCCATGTCCATGGTCTCCGGTGCAATTCCGTCTTCAAGCTTCCAGTTATCAAAGCAGTTAATAAGTGAACCCAACATCAAGTTCACCATTCTCACTGCCATTGGCAAGCCAGGACATATTCTTCTCCCACCACCAAACGGAATAAGCTCATAGTTCTTGCCAGTAACATCAATTTCCGATCCCAAAAACCTCTCTGGGATGAATGAGTCAGGGTTGTCCCAAATGTCGGGGTCTCTGCCGATGGCCCATGCATTGACAAACACTTGTGCACCCTTTGGTACAGTATACCCGCAGATTTCTACGTCTGCATCAGCTTTTCGGGGAAGTAGTAAGGGCAATGCTGGGTGCAACCGGAAGGTCTCTTTGATTATTGCTTGTAAGTAAGGGAGTTTATCTTTGTCGGATTCCCCAACCGGTTTTCCTTTTCCGATGATCTGCTTCAGCTCCGCTTGAGCTTTGGACAATTTTTCCGGGTTGCGGAGTAGCTCAGCCATTGCCCATTCCAATGTGGATGACGTTGTATCTGTTCCCGCAGCAAATAGATCCTGCAATGAACCCACACAAGCGACCCTAGTCATCGATATAGCCTCTAAGCAAGCAGTAAGTATATATACGCTAGCTATTCGAGATTAATCCAGATCAACAAAATTAGAGAGTAAATATATAGTAGCAACTAACCAGGAACAGATGTTGAATTTCATCCATGTCCATATTCTCATTTTTCTCTTCACTAATGTTTATTAAGGTATCTAACATATCATTAGTCATGATATAATCAAGCTTTTTCCTTGATTCAAACCGCTGAATCATCAATCGGTCAAAGAGGTCAAGCATCTTGCGCATGCTATTGCTCATACGGCGTCGTATCCCTAGTGGATCAATCTTCTTAAGCACGGGAAAATAGTCAGCCAAGTTAGGTTTGCCAGCCTCTTCCATAATACTCCACACCAACTCCTTGAACTCCCTCGCCCTCGCACTGCCTGTGTCCACTAAGTCCACAGAGAAGACGGTACGCGATAGAAGATTGAGCGAAGTTTTGAAAGCAGCCCTTCCGATATCAATCGCATCACCTTTTACAGCGCTTTTGTTGACGTCCCATATGAGCTCTTGCACTTTTAGGTGACGATTGGCTTGATTGGCGTCGAGAATTTTACTGGTGAACAGTTGAGAGTTGCATGTTTTGCGAAGGTTTCTCCATGCAGGTGAAACAGGTATCCAAGCCATGCTGTACTTGGAATGTTTACAAGCTTGGAGCGAATCTGGGATGCTACGGTGGCAAAAGAGTTGGTCATGGGTTCGGAGGACTTCTTTGGCGACGGTTGACGAAGAAATTACCACGGTTGTTATTCGGCCGAGTTGCAAAGACATAATTGGGCCATAGCGTTGTGAAAGCTGGTGAGAGAGAGATGGGGTTTATTGCCAAGCTCTAAGAGATTGCCTATGAAGGGAAGTGGGTTTGGTCCAGGTGGAAGCCTTGTGGTATTTGATGATCTTCTTCCGAGTGAATAATAGAGGGGGCAAATTGAGATCGCTGCAACCAGTAACCCAAATATTATGCAACTCAAAATGTCCATTTGATCGATCTCTCTCTCTCTCTCTCTCTGTGTTGAGAGAGACGATGAATCTTACGTTTAAATCGATATGAGAAGTGATTGGCTGCATGTGGCCTTCATTTTTCTTGCCATTCTTAAAAGTTTCATTTAGTATTACGGTCCCATAGTATTTCTCTTCACTTGTAAATAAGAAATTTTAGATTCGATTCTCGTTAAAAACGAATTTGAACAACATTATTGTTAGTCTATTCTGAGGCTAAACTCACATCCCTCCCGTAGTGTGTAAATAATATCATTTATTTAAGAGGTGTGTTATCCACACATCCCATTTTGCTTCTTACACATTCTTTGATAATTTATGTCTGTTAGTCTTCTTCAATTCATCTGATCTGACTGTCGAAAATTAAAAAAGTGTATAAAAAGTAAAATAAAGTGTGTGAATATCACATCCCTTATTTAAATATAAAAAAAGCTACTGCAACTGCTCTAATTTACTTATAAAACCATTTGAAAATATATATACAGAAGTAGTCTAATTTATTTATAAATCATGCAAAATCTCTTTTCTTATCAATATGCACCCATTCTTAACGTGTCTCATCATATATGCAGAATTTTCAAATCCAACGCATAGAAAGAACATATGTCGCCTTCACATTAAGTGCACCTACTTTGGTGCTATGAATCTCACTACAAAATCCGAAAGACAAATTAGATAATACAAACAAAATAAAGTGCCGTTTCCATCAATCCACTGGCGGAGGCATATTAGGACTAGAGTAGTCCTAGGCCTACCCTCACTTGTAAAAATAATTACACCTTACTTTGCAACCCTTCTCAACAAGTGAAACAAATCCAATCATTGTCTATTTTAATCTAACAAATTTCATCCCAGAATTAAGTATAATATTTTGAATCGTCATTTATCACAAATCAATAACATTCAAATTAAACTCATCATTCACCTTTAATTAACAAAAATTGTTTTTCACTTATGCACTGTCAGAGCTATTTCCCTATTCTTCTTGAATTTCATATATTTAACCATTTCAAATTCCAAATTTATTGAATAAAGAACAATAAGGTTTGTAAAACTCTATTATCCTCTATAAAACATTTGTTTCTATTCTATCCTACCTCTTACTTTGAGTTTTAGGGTTTGCAAATTTTTAGTAATTCTCTCTATTGAGTTTAATAATTTTTTCAATAGTATAGATGACACCATGCGCAATGGTCTCAAAATATGAAATTTATATTATCTATGGATATGTTAATTTTGACTATTTAATTATTTGGATATATATTATGATGTTTTGCATTTGTAATTTTATAATCACTATTCATTTTTTCTTCTTTTGTACTTGTGTGAGGCCCCTCCTCACAAGAAATCCTAGCTCTGCCAATGCATCAATCATTGTGGACACATGATAAAGGACATAGAGATCACGTAGACGAAAGTGACAAAAAGCAATTGCAAAAAAGGGAAATGAATTTCTCCATCTCTCTTCCTCCTAATTCATCAAGTTCGAAAATTCGAATTGTTAAAATTTGATCAAATGATTAAAGTTATTATAACTTTTAGAGTGAGCCCTTATTTGTAATCGTTGGATCAAATTTCAAAGGTTCGGATCCTCGAACTTGGTAAATTAGAAAGAAATGATCGGAAATAATCTCTTTCCGCCATGTTCGTGAAACTAGAAAGATGCTTTTTTATGACAGAAATAAAAAGTAAATTCCAACTTTGACCTCTTTCACTTTATTTTTAGTGTCCGAGCAAAAAAAAAATACTGTGAAATTAGAGACTTCTATTTGTAAAAAAAACAAAACAAAAATAGAGACTTCTATATTTTTTGACATTATTACGGCATTCGATTAATTTACATCTTTCGTTGAGTTAAACATTCGGTGCAGCACTCAATCTGTTTGACATGACATTCGATCCATTTACATTTATCGTTACGGTTAGGAAATTGGTGCGGATCTCAAATTGTTCTCCTTAAGTTTAATATTTGGTGCAGAAATTAATCTATTAATCTTAAGGGTATGAAAAAACTTAAGGCATGTTTGGTATGCAATTTAAATCAATTTTTTTTAACTCAAAAATATTTTTAAATCTGAAATCAATAATTCTTGTGTGGTACAATTATTTTTAAAAAATAAACTCAAAAATCAACTTAAGAAATAGTTTTAAATAATATTTTGAAAATGATAACAAAAAAAGGCCTTTTTTATTGGCACCCCACAATTTTATGAATACACTCCATTTTCTTTTATTTAGTCTGAATTTCTTTTTTAACCCTAATTTAAATTAGATAAAAATAAACAAACAAAACCAACACCACCTTCATCATCCCAAAACCTACTCCTTTTCGATAGCCCCCCACCATGGCACCTCCATTAACAAAATGATCTCTCAAGTATACCAAAACATATGCCGACTTACAATCAAACTAGCCAATAGTCTCATAGAAAGTCAATTCCTAGTTGACCCATAAGGATTGCTTCTCTACAAGTAGCATTTTTCAAAATTTTCACGGCCATCAAGTTGGTATCCCTGATTAGGTTGATATCGACATTATAAAATTCAATTTTATGGTATTTCATATTGTTTGGACCCAAATTTACATCATCGGCATGTGTAATCAAGGTCGTTGAGTAAGCATAGTTCTCAACTGTCATATGGAAAAGTGAAGATATTTTTGTTAAAGGATAATATTATGGTTTTTATCATAATAATCTTTTAATACGAATTATCTGCATCTTCTTAAACCAAATAAATAGGATTCGAATTATATCCCAACGGAGAGACAGGTAGAACAATCTGATTTAATTTGGATTTGTTAGCAGTGTACCGTGTGGGTTAGAGCAACTCGGCTTGGATTCTTATCACGTGGCATAGTATGGGATTTGCAAGGCTTGGATAATGGTGAGATAGGAGACCTAAGTAGGCTGGGTTATTTATGGATGTTGTCAAATGAATTGAATTGATGATGGGTTTGGCTTGTGCATGCCGTGTGAAAGGTTGCCTGCTATATAATTATATACATATATATATATATATATATATATATATGATAAGTCAGGATTGGTTTTTATTATCTTTGAGGCATTAGCCATTTAAAGATAGGCTTTAGCACCTATGTCGTAGATCAGTCATTTAGAGTTGCAATCGGACTCTACGCAATTATCTAGTCGTGCCAAGCAAGTACATAAGTCCTATAAATACAGATGCAATGGCAACGAAAAAAAGATCTCCAACTTAACACACAAACTGCCCTGCGCAAACCCTCGCTCTACGCAAAACCTCTCAAACATCTTGAGATTTTTTATTTTCTTTTTCGCCAACATATCTTCAGTTTGGATAAACAGCACTATTGTAGTAGAATTAGCCGACCGCGGAGCACCTTCAGTTTGAATAAACAGCACTACGTCAATGCCGTTTGGTTATCTATCCAAGTCTCGGTCGAAAAGGATTTTCGAATCCTTATTGGCAGAGGTCATCTCATTAGCTTTTTCGGTGAAGTGAGGTGTTACAAGGTATTACATTCGGCACATTGAAAGTCGAATTTGATATTGAAATTCGCAAAACTAGCAGCCTTGTCTTCAGGCTCAAGAACCCGAAGGCCGAGAATGTTCCTTCCTCAGCCGCAGTCGCAAGATTGAGAAGTCAGCCACACGCTCAAAGCAACATCAACACATTTTACTCCTCAGCCGAGCTCGGCCGACTAGTTGGCACGCCCCGCACACAACCGAATGACGTAGTTAGCTTATTAATTATTCGGCCTACGCGCCACGTAGGCTTGGTAGTTTTTAGGGTCAACACATATCCTGCAAAATATTAGCGAAAGTGAGAATTCTAGAGAGAGAGAGAAAACGGTGGGAAAGGGGGTGGCTATCATTGGCCGACACCGACAAGGAAGGTGGCAGAAGGGTGAGCGGTTCAGATAGGATGTTAGAAGGTTTTAATTTCTTAACTATTACAAAAAGGTGGTCTTAAACAATGAAATGGCTAATATTGGAATTTTAAAGAATAATTTTGAAGTTAGGGTGTATTCATAAAATTATGGGGTGTTAATAAAAACACCCAAAAAAAACTTTGAACAGGATAATAAAAGGGCCCTTAAAAATTTTGGAATTATTATTATTATCTTGTCAAAATTTTCAAATTTTTAATCAAAAAACTTAACAGAAAGTAAAACTTTTGAATTATTATTAGGCCAAGGGCCGCGCTACGGTTGCAAAAGAGTTGGTCATGGGTTCGGAGGACATCTTTGGCGACGGTTGACAAAGAAATTACCACGGTTGTTATTCGGCCGAGTTGCAAAAACTTAATGGGGCCATAGCATTGTGAAAGCTTGGTGAGAGTGTGAGATGGGCTTTTGCCAAGCTCTAAGCGATTGCCAATGAAGGAAAGTCGGTTTGGTTCAGGTGGAAGCCTTTTGGTATTTGATGATCTTCTTCAAAGTGAATAATAGAGGATTTGGAGTTCATCTGGATTCAAATAGTGAGGATTCTTAGTCATTCATCATATATCGTACAATCAGAAATCATTTAACTTTTTTATTTAAAATTAAACATAAATAGTACCTGACGAAAATTGACCGCACGATATACGATGCACGATTACGATGTGAGGATCCTTAGGATCCCCACAAAGAGGTTTCGAAGAGGATCATCATCCAATAATAGAGGGTATAAATTGAGACACCCGCAAACAGTGACCCTAATAGTATACAACTCAAAAATGTCCATTTGGTCTCTATGTGGAGAGGACAATGAATCTTACATATAAATCGATATAAGAAGTGCTCTTAAGATTTCTTATCCCTATTAAAGAAAGTTGAGATTCCACTGTGAATTCAATAATAATATATGAGAAGTAATTCAACTTACTTATAAACTCATACAAGGTTTCTTCTCTTATTAATGTGGGATTTATTCTCAACACGTTTCTTATGTGTAGCGACTTTTCAAGCCTAACACAACAACATGATGACGTGAAACACATGTGGCCGTAGGCTTTCACACGTGGAATAACCTGCTACGATACCATGAAGAAGGTTGAAGTTTCACCATAAAAACAATTAGCAATATAGAAAGTAGCCTAACTTACTAGTAACTCCATGCAAAATCCCTCCTCCTGTCATATGAAATTCATTCTTAAACTTCTTAAATCCTCAAGAGATCCTATATAAACGAAATAGTTTGTTCTTCATTCAAGTGAAAAAAGGAAAGGTAAAAGCAGATTAAACTAGGTTTAGGTGTTCAGTTTACTTATAATTCTTATCTTAGTTGCACATCCACTATTTCACTTATATAGGTAAAGACTAGCAAAATACATTTTTATGGACACAAAAATTGAAATTCCAATTTTGATCTCACTTTATTTTTACTGCAAAATGAGAGACTTCTATCTGTACCAAAAAAAAATAATGACTTCTTTGTTATAAAAGAAAAACATATGAGACAAGAAGAACTAAAGATATGTCAATTTTCTCATATTACAATCCAGTGCTTTAACATTATTAGGGTATTCGATCAATTTACATCTTTTGTTGGGTTATACATTTGGAAAGTTTCTCACATTACAATGTAATGTTTAACATCATTAGGATATTCAATCAATTTGCATATTTCATTGGTTTAAACATTTGGTGCACCAGTCAATCTGTTTGACATCTCACATTCGATCAATTTACATATATCGTTATATTTTAAAAAAAATGGTGCAGAACCCAAATTGTTTTCGTTGGGTTTAAACATTTGCTGCAGAACTTAATCTTGATGGTATGAAGACACTTTGGAAAAAATAAAATTTTCGAATTATTATTTATTTATTTATTTCAAAATTGGAAAATTATTATTTAAACACTTATGGAAAGTAAAACTTTGGAATTATTATTTGGACAAGGGCTTCGAGCACTCAGGCCCTCACAGGAACAAAATATGACGTAGGTTCTACCACTGGGGCAGACCTTAGGTGAGCACCCCTCCCAAAGTGCAATGGAGGTCACTAACCTAGGACATGGGCCATTCTGATCGCCTATTACATATCCTCACTTCAACCTGCCTCCTCTCACTCTTCTCCAGTGTGGGACATATTAGTTCACAAAAAAAACAAACAAAATGTGGGACATGTTGTCCCACTACATATACAAAACATCTCATTTTAATACAATGTTTCAATAATATTAATCTCTTAAAGTTAACAAAATGTTGATAAATTATAGAAACCACAGAATCTCCAATTAGTTGGGAACAACTCTTATTAGAGGTTGAGCCATCTGTAAGGTGAGCCCAAACTTCTCCTCTATGTTCATAGCCTCTAGTACAACTCTATCTTCAAGCTTCCAATCAAATGAATTAATAGGTAACCGCAAAATCAAGTGTAACAGCTGCATTGCCAACAGAAGCCACGAATATTCTCCTCTTGCTACCAAAAAGAATACGCTCAAAATTCCGGCCTAAAACATCAATTTCCGACCCCAAGAACGTCTCCGACTCAAATGAGTTGGGACTGTCCCAAATGCTAGGGTCTCTGCCTATGGCCCATGCATTGACAAACACAAGTGAAAATCCCTAGTTTGCTAAGTCCCTATGATCCAATTGTGAGTGATATTCTTTTTCACTTGTAAATGAGATGTCTTAGGTTTAATTCTTGCCAAAGACAGATTTGAACCATATTATTACTAACTAATTGTGAGGCTAAGCTCACCCTCTCCATTTTAGTGTAGATAATATTGTTTGTTAAAAAAATAAAAAATAAAAAAAAGTAATAAGAAAAAAAAAGCAATTATAATACATATATATATTTCCTACCTCAAAAGGTAAATGCGAAACCAAAATCCATAAATTACAGGGGGCTGTACGTTCCGCTATTTGAAAAGAATCAAAGAGTGAGAAAATAGAAAAGAAAAAAAAGATGATACAACACTTAAATTTACAGCACCATGGGAGCTAACACTGGTAAACAGAATAGCTTTTGCTCTTCCATAAAAACCTAAAAGGTTTGCTCATCTTTCTTCTTGAGAAGGACTTGCATAGCGGCTTTGGTTCCGGTGCAGTCATGGGGTTGTCACTATTTTCAACAGACAGATGCACCTCCGCCTCAGGAGGTGGTTGGTCTCTCTGTCTCTGCTCACGGAACAGCATTAACAGCTTCTGAGCCTTCTCTTTTCCTGTTGATGTGCCATTAACGGAAATAGACACCAATGCCGGTATCACTCCTTCCTTGAGGACCTTCTGACTGCATTTCTCGCTCCCGTTACACAACATATAGAGACATGAGACAGCTTGCTCCTGCTCAATGGGTTGATCAGCCTCCAAAATTGTTGCTAGTGCACTTATAAGTCTCAAATTCGACATCATTTCGTCTCTGGCAGAACTACTTGAACCCAAATTTATCAATACAGCTATACATTTTTCTGTCCACATCTGATCGCCAGAGTCCGCAAGAAGGGATTGGAGACCACTGATAATACCAGCTGAAATAAGTGTAGGAATATTTGACGGGACACTCGATAGATTGTACAGGGCATGGAGGGCATCAAGCTTGCATTGGGTTTCAACATTCGCTTGAAGGAGCTGGGTCAAGAAAGGGACAGCAGGGCTTGTTCCAATTACAGGCTTGGCTTCTTCGAGGCACGAGAGATTCAAATAGAGCGCTGTTGCAGGTCCATGAGAACTGGGATTGGAGATCATTTCCTCCAGCAATGAAATCACCCCTAATGCTAACATTGCTTCCTTGTTTCTGGAAAAAAAAAATCAACGAAATTAAAACTATTCTTAAGTATCCAACAAGGTTTAGAGAAGCATAGAACAGAACCAAAAATTCTGACATGTTACTCAAAATGCTGCACAGCATAGATACAGACCATTCAAGACATTCCAAGTGATAAACGGAGAATCAACATCTAATAATTAAAAAACAAATCATGAAAGCCAATGCATCATTCTCTACACCCATGACGCAAGGAAATGTCAACACATTGTAGACAATTATTTTTACACTTCACCCTATCCCGGATGCTTTTTTTATTATTGAAGACTCCGCATTTTGATGCTTAATAGACCTCTGAAGTTTTCAGTACAAAATGAATCAAAATATTGTCAAATAAACTAGTTATTGCATTCAATTCTTTTAAAATTATTAAACAACTATACCTGTTATTGTTGACAGCAAGATTGAAGAGAGCCATGGCTCCACTTTCCTGAGCCAAACAACCCGCTTCACGCAAAGCTGAGCTCAGAAAATGTAGAAGTGCTTCAACAAATCCATTAGCACCCATATACATCCTGGCCTCCTCATCCTCCTTCAGCAAGAGCCTTATTTGCTCCACTACCTTGCACCTCTTCCTGAAGTCTTCCTCTTCATTCAAGGTGGTTAAAAGATCCTGATAACTTTCGAAAACATCAAGCTCAGACTCTTCCTCTAATGGAGTCACATCTTCTGTTTCATTTCCAACGTCTTCCTTTATGGTATGGCTCTCATCTAAGGGAACCACCTTGACACCCTTCACCTTGCAAGAGCCAACACTACCCATAGATTTTGAATCAGTGGACTCAGACTCAAATGCAAGCCTCCAATAGTTGAGGTCAAGAGACTCTGGGGGACCATCAGGAACAGAAATTCCATTCTGTTCACACCAACTAGCAATGAGACCTTTGACACAATAATTGGGGGTTAAAAAAAGATGAGACAGCTTCTGTTGAGTCTTTGGGCAGGTATTGTGCCCATCATTGAACCATTTCTCAATGCAAATCCTTTCATATGTCTGACCAGAAGCGATGATGACCGGATCATACATAAGCTGCAAAGATATCGGACACCTCAATTCTTCAGGTGGAAGAGGCATGTGACCTGATTTCCGATTGTATGGCTTGGAATTAAAAGAACTTTTGAAATTAAAAGAACTAAGTTTTGACAGTTGTCGATCAAATGCCTGAACATTGCCACCGGGCCCAGCATCCTCAATGGAACCCTGAATAGTGGGAGAACAAGGAGCAGAACCTTGTGAATCATTGTCATCTGAGATTTCACTTCTAAACAGCTTGGAGTATTTTCGCATAAGATGTAATAAATAAGCCACAATTGACTCTTTCCGCTTATCTTCCTCAGCACGGGCTCTTTGGATGACTTTCTTTAAAGCTCTTCTCTCAGTAAGAGCTGCCCTGGAAGAGGTAATACCAAGTTTGATAGCAGCCTGATGAAAAGATTCCAGCTCATTATTGTCATTACAATTGTCGAACTTTTTCCCTTGCTGGAGTAGTGCAATTATTTCATCGCCAACCTTCTTCTCTAAGGGATCAAGTGAGAGCACACTACCCTCAAGTTCACTAACAATCTCTTCAATCTGAAACAAGATCAACAATATACTGTGTTTAGAACACATCTAAGTGATGTACACAAAGCAACATGACCACGGAATGCTAGCATCACAAGTTAATTCAAAAACTTCAAATGCAATTACCACCAACCAGGAAAAGAAACTGCAAAAGGGCCTTAAAGAATAATTACCTGACAACCAATAGATTGTGGAACAATGTCTTCAACACGCCTAAGACTATCCATGAGAGCACATCTAGCCTTCTCAAACTTTGAGAGCACAGAATCCCCAGTTATAGCCTGAATGATAAAAAATAATTAGGCCATTATACACACAACACAATTTCTACCCAACCTCATCATGAATGAAACAAATTTAAACACCAGAAGAGAAATCTATTCCTCCACGGTAGAAGCGGGGAAATAATTGTTTACTCGAAAAGTTGGAGTAGTAATAACTGCATAAATTACAAATGCAATATTGAGGGAATACCTACCAAGTAAAGTTTACTACTTTCGGAGCAATGCTGAAGAACATTCTTAGCCTTTTCAAGTGCCACATGCAACGAACATAAAGCTTGGATACCAGACTTGCTCCTAGGTCGAGCTGCTTCCAAAGAAGGAAATATCGACGTTATTTTGCAATAAACTGCAGAGAGTGTCTTGCACAGCTCTCCATGCAACTGCAGAAGAAAACAAAGAGAGTCAACCAATGATCTACGATGATAAAACCATAAGACAAAATCAAAAGGTGATATTCAGAGGACCCATGGTGACAGTCGTACCAGTGCACAAGGCTCCCGCTTTACCATGGACAGTGATCCCAAAAAAAATGCAGGACACTTCAAAATGCATATAAACACATTCTAGTTCGCTAGTAAACATAACTGTATTGATTGTTCCCCATAACTTATTCATACCTTGGCATCGCTGGCCGCGAATAAGCTTTCTTCAACCTCAGTAATATCCATGATTCAAACTCACTTGAAAGACTATGATGCAACTTTAAACACCTGCATTGTTAGGAAAGATCGTAAACCAGAATTAGCCAAGGCATAAAGGAAGCTTCACAATTAAACATCTAGAGCGTTAAGATAGAAATATATCGAATTGCTACAACTAATACTGCGTAGACTAAATAGGTATGGCAGTGAAAATACAACATGTGCACTGTTGGGTTTCTTTGAAAACTGAGGATTAAGCAGAAAACAAAATAAGCACATGAATATAACATCTTCCAATCATTCCACTGAAAATCCAATCATAACATTATGCCCACTCATTCATTCCTTGACATTGGAATACTTATCAAATGAACCCGTATTCGAAACACTTATTTTCTCGGAAACCAAACAGAGCATTCGAAAATCAACAGGCCCCAGAAAAAAAAAATGAATCAAATAGGCAAAAAAAAGAAGAATTCACAGTTGATTCAGACAATAAATTATCTTCAAAAGAACCAAAAAAAAATCAAAATAAAACAAAAACGAATTGATTTGGACATTTCATCCAATGGCGAAAGATACAGAATCTCAGACAGCAATGTCGAAAAGCAAACCCACACAATTCTATTGGGATATTCCACCCATTCCTCCAAAAACTCCCAACTTTTTCAGACACCGAAAAAAAGAACAGAATCGAAAAACGACCTTCTACGAAACCACCATGGCCAATCACAAAACTCCAAACTTGCGCGAGCAGAGAGAGATAGATGAGAAATGGAGGAGAAGCTCGCTGCACTAAACTTGAAGAGTTTACCACCACAACCCGGCAATTTCTTACGATTCAGATGCGGAACAGAAGCACCCAAAACGAGGGATTTCGGATAACAGATTGGGAATTTACAGCTCAATGCCGCTGACAAAATCGAAAAATTAAAAATCCTTCCGAGCAGCTAGGGTTTGTAGGAGGGAGCTGAGTACCGGAAAAATGAAACCGGGGGGGGGGGGGGGGGGGGGGGACTATGGAGGCTTCATAAACGAGCATTTGGGAAAATTCCAGCAACGGAGTTGAAAATTAGGGTTTCGTCGATGATCTGTACATTCCCATTTCATTAGAGTTTAGGTCTGCAAAAAGAATCAAAAATTGAGGAGCGAATTTGTCGGAGTTTTGGGGAGGGACAGAAGGGAAGGGAGATTGGATTTTTTTTGGTGTTCTGAGGAGTGGAGATCTGCTGACAACCGCACTGTGGTTGTGACATGTGTTACGCACTCAGGAGTTTATTTATGCTGTTTAATTTTAAAAAAATATATATATATCTGTTTAAAGAAATAATTAGAAATTGTTTTGAAAACTAATTGGGACTTGGGAGTTTATTTATGGTATCTCTTTCCTATTAATTGTTTAAATTTGTTTCGTTTAGTCATGATTAAAATAAAATGTAAAAGGTCCTACAAATTTTCTGTGAAAATTTGAATATTTAATAATTGATAATTTTTGAATTTTCAATTTTTCAAATATTGTGTCTGAAAAAATTACTTAAATTGACCGTCGATTTATTATATTTGTCAAATAAATGAATAACTTGATATTTACAAAGCCTAATGGTTCATTTTTTTAATATGGAACAATAATGTGACGGTTAAAAGGATGGAGTGTTTGAAGTAAAATAGTAGTGAATTGAATAGATAATCTATTTATGAGTTATGCAATTAAATACGCTAATTACAACTAAGTAGACGAATCAGGCTCACCTACGTAGTGGATGTGTGTATTTTGGTTTTTCGATTTTTCAAATGTTAATGTTTGTATGAATATATTGGAAACTGTTTTTAGCACTTAAAAAATCTCAATTTATACTATCTCCAAATGAGATGTCAAATCTTAAATGAAATGTCATGTAATCAAATTTGAAGGTAAAAGTAGGATCTAAGTGATATATCAGTCCTATGTGGATTGACATATGAGAAAATGTGATGTCAAATAATTTTTAATTATTTTATTATGTAGATCTCATTAATACATCAATTTTAGATCTTGAAATTTTATTTTAATTGATTTTTTTTTAAATAGATCCTACAAATACCATATACATAAATTATTAATATTAATTGATATTATTAAATATGCCGCATTTGTCTCCCTGGTTCAGCGGCCGACAGTTGCCGACCTCCTCGTTTGTCGATTTGCGGATCTGTCATAAATGTGCGCGAATGACGAAATTGCCTCGTCAATTGAAAAAATTGGTGGCAAATAGAAAATGGAGTGACTTTGTGCCACTTATGCCACCCCGAGTGAAAACCATTGGTTCCTAATTTCCCATTTGCATTTATGTGACATTCCAATACGACCCCAAATTACTAGATTATGGATATATCGTGATCAATGTTAGTTACACTCATTAATCTAATCTAATGCCTAATCATGTCCAATACTTTAATTAGAGGAAATATATGCCTACATGTGCAATACCCGATCTTTTTTAGATCAATAAATGTTGTTACTCATCACGAAACATTGTTTTCATTGCATACTAGTGTATAAAATTGTTGGTTTTAATTTTAATAACTACCCAACAATAGTATATATTATTAAAGGGGTAAAGGAGTAAGCTAAGCTTATAATGGGCTTGCCAGAATAATATAATTTACAAGTGAAGATGAATATTACTAAACAGTAATATTAAGTGGCATTAAACTTTTATTAAATTATTCTAACTTGAAATGGACACAATAATACTTCAAACTCTTTTTTGTTGATAAAAAAGATTTTATTAATGATAATTTTTTTAAGGGAGATAACTGGTGGCAAACCACGGTTATCCACCCCTTTCGGGGCCAGGAAGACTCACGGAGGCATTTCAGCTTCCCATGCCCGCAAGTCTGGATTATGCATTGTTTTAACTTGCTCTTTTCTCATTTTTTTTTCCACGTTTCCATTTTTGCATGTGGTCAAATATTCTAGTGATAAAGTGTTGGGATTCTACCCATACATCTCGGGTTCGAAACTCCCTCTCTCATAATTTATGTAATAGTTTCAAACCCTCTCCCCTTTTCCAATACTAGTAAACATTTTTTAAATAAAAAAAAAAACAAATATGCAAATGCATTTTCTTTTATGATTTCCTTTTCTTTAAAAGCTTAGGAAGGAATAGCCACAATTAGCATTAGATTGAACGTTGTCGCCTCCAAAAGTTATGAATTATTTGATCCATGGTCCCTCCTTTCCAAAATTAAAATATACCAACAAAATTGAAGCTAGCTTGTTGGAACCCTAAAACCAATTTTTTTTTTTTTTTTTTGGAACTCCCATCCCATGTGACATATTTATTATACAATGGCAATAATTTTGTTAAACACGGCTCAGTATATCAAGTTTAATAATACAATTGATTGACAATTTAAAAAGAAAAATTTCAACCAGTTAATTATTACACTTATTATCTGAACCGTAATCCCAACATACTGAAAACAAAATTTCAAAAATTAAAAATCGCTCATGTCACAATTGTGTTAGAATCCCTTTCAAATTAATCCTTTTCTATTCCCATTGTTTAACTTTCCAAATCTTGCATGTATAAACATAACTACAATAATATACCAACCAATGCATTTTTCTTGTTTTGGACGGGAAAAATGAGAATACAGATATGTAGTTGGAGGGTAGTTAGGTAAATTCAGCTCGAACCGATTCCATTATTTCCAGTGGCAGCAGATGTCTCCAAGCAGGGGTACGGGAACAGGAATCCTCAATTCCGTGTGGTTATAAAAATATGAGCTGACCATCCGTCCACGTGGTAGCGTTCTTCACCACCAATTTTGACAGTATCTCCACGCTGTTAACGCCTCCGGTAGATCCGTAATTCACGGATTTAACTTTTTGTCTTCCCTCCGTCAGTGGTTAAAAAGGTTTAAACTTTAAAGTATTTCCTCACTCGGGTCACGTGATTCATGTGCATTTTCACACATTTACCCTCATCGTTTTATTTTTGAAAAATATCTGATAACATTGCGAGGGTTTGTAGCTATAAGCTAGCTCAAGTAGTTAACGACAGTTATTCTTGTTCCTGAAATTAATAGGTTAGATTCTTGCTCTTCTGTATTACTAGTTAAAAACAAAACAAAAAAATTCAGGAATGTTTGGTATCGTATTTTTGAAAAAAATTCATCATTTTCAAACTATTTTTTAAGAATATTTATTCAAAACAATTTTCTTTAAAATTGTAAAAATTGTTTAGTATGAAATTCACAATTGTTTTTAAAGAAAAAAATCACATTCTACACTAAAAACTTCTAAATTCAACATAGCGTAAGATGAGAAAGGAGAGAGAGGATAATGAAATAAGAGAGATAGAGAAAAAAGAAGGAGAGCGACAGGAGAGAGAAGATTGGAGGAGAGATAGAAATGATAGAGAGAAGAGAAAGGAGTTAGGTGTGATAGGAAAGTGAAGAGAGAACGAGGGTAGTTTAAGTTTAAAATTCTAAAAATACTCTTGGTGTTTTTTAAAGATAGACTCATTTTTAAGTTAATTTTGAGTCTATTTTTTTAAAAGATTCTTATCAAATATGTTTTCAACACTTAAAACTTGAAAAATACTTTTAAGTTTAAAAAGTTTGATTCAAATAAAATATCAAACAGACCCTTATGTTTGTAGATCAACGTATTGTCGATGGAAGAATTATTCATGATATTCGTATCCTAGCTTCTCACTTGAGATCCATTGTGTTTGCTTTCTCTCCTCGGTGATTTAACAAGACATCATACTTAATGGATGTATCAATAAGATGATGTTGAGCCGATTCTTAATGTTGATGTTAATGTTTTTGTTCGAATTTGATCATTAATAAAAATTATTTTATCGTTTGACGTATCAGTATTTGATTCTTCATTTTCAATCAATCTGTTTACCATCGTCTTATGTTCCGAATCGGTTATAACGTCATGGAAGACATTGCCCTATATGATAAAAATCCTGGTTTATTGTCAGTGAGCCTAAAGTCGATGGAGGAAAAATTAGAGGATCACACGTCTTCATATATCACTATCTTGCAAAGTCAAACTAATTGATTTTGCGATACGGAAATGCAGAAGAATATCACGGCAACCTAGCTTAGTGTTCTCTTGAGATATTTTGTACAACAAAAATAGAAAGAAGAAAATAAAAGGGAAGAAGAAGTTGTGATCGTGAGTCTAAAAATACTCATTAGTCAGCATCATAGCTGACTCTCTACTCTTTAGTAAGCTAAGTGAGTCGGTCACCTCAAACCTCCAACTAAACAATGTCCAAAAGGAACCAAAAGGAATTTTTGTAGGCGGTGTAAGAATATAAAGGTAAAAGAGTAATTTATAAGCAGTATTTTTCTTTTTAAGTTTGCAAGATTTCATATTTTTGCCTTTTGAAATGTAATTCCTAAGAAGTATTTTCTTCAAGTTTGCTGCACATTTACGAGAGATGGTATGAGAATGTTGAAGGTAAAAGAGTCACATATTGGTGAAGGAATAAACCTTGCAACAGCTTATGAGTAAGTTTGGCTACTGTCTATATTGCCAATTGGTTTTATGATAGAATCCCAATTTTCTTCATGATATCAAAACAGGTTGGCCTACTTGTGAAGTCTAATTGCCACACGTGCTTCATGTCACCCAATTCGTGTTGTCCACGTGTTTAACATGAAAATTCGCTACATATGAGAGGGCGTGTGAGAATATGAAGGTAAAAGAGTCCTACATTGGTCAAAGGAGAAACCTTGTAAGAGTTTATAAGAGATTGGACTACTTTTCATATTGCGAATTGCTTTTGTGATAGAATCTCAACTTTCTTCAGGCGTGTTATACTAATCTTAGGGCTTGGGTCGTACCTAATGTGACCTCATCATGAGATGATAATGAATGCCTCCCCTTTAACTTAATTTTCTATATAATCAATCACTTTAATGTTTTGTTTAGTTACAAGTCTACGTTACAAAGTCTAGTCAATTTCTAAATAGTCATTTCCATATGTCTTCCACATAATGCTCATATAATACATTTATAATATGTCGTATTTTTATTATAATCAAACTAATTTTTTGGTAATTCATTTCTTCATCAGTATGTCTAAATTCCTCAAAAACAATACCTGGCCTATGATCCATTCAAATCGAGTGGCAAGATCCCGAAATATCTTAATACAATGCTCGGTTACTCTTACTTTATTTCACCGGCGGAGAAAAGTCGTAAGAAGTTCAAGTACTAAACAGGGACATGTCAATGGATTCTGTGAGTTACACGTGGCGGCAATTTGCTCGACATTCTTGGTATGCTCAAAAGTCTACTCGCGGCAGCAGAATTGATGGTCGCATGGTTTGATTTTTCGAGCTAAAATCCAAGATTTTCAATCTTTTTGGACCGCCGAAGCGAAACTTTGTCCGTATCCGCCAAAGTCACTTGCCCATGCATGCATGCAGGATTCATGAACATGTAAGGACAAAATTAGGGATTTGCATTTATATTCATGGGCAGTTTAATTTGTCATGTTTGGATTTGAGTTGAATGGTATGCAGATTCAACGTTGTTATTTACCAAACTAGAATCTATATAATGCTATAATTTTAATACATATACATATTTTCCTACAAATATAACGAAAGATTGAATATCCCATAAAATGAATGGTCAGATTTAAACATTAAGATCTAATTGTTGTATAAAAGATAGATCTTAGTACTACAAATACGAGACATTCAATGCCACGCAGCATTATTGCCACACCCTACATGTTTAAGAAGTTTAAGGGAATTATTTTTAGAGGGATATATATATATATATATTTGTAAAGGAAATTATTTGTTAATTAGTTTTTTATTGTGACGATAACATGTGACTACGCGATACACTCTTATTACTTTTTAGTATTAGTATTACTACCTTAGTCCTAATTATATCAACGTCGGCATTTTCACATGTAGTACAACCTAAGTAAACTAATATTAATACAAAATGATGAAGTGCCAACTATAGGTATTTTTGATACAAACAGATAAGCAAGCAGTCACACCAAAGAATTTCAATGCACTTATAAAATTAAGACTCATTAGTTATTTGTTTATATTTCCAAAATGGCTCTTTATTAAAATGGAAAACGTATACGCCATACATAATAATATACAATAAGGTGCTAGCAATATTGTTCAACAATAACAAGAGTATTTATCATATTCTTCTCAGCAAACAAACAAGAATGTACTATTTTGGGGAAGTTGAGATTATCTTCAGATCTCATTGTTCAAAGTCCAAGAATTAAGAAATACGAATCACTCAAATTGAATTATGTGATCCTCATTAACCCATTCCACTGGCCTACCTTACACAAACCAAGAGCCTAGATCTCTCTGTAACGACCCCAAAATTTCTAATTCGAAAGCTAAAATCCGGTGATAGGCCAAAATAAATTCATGACCAATTTCCACGCTATTAACCATAATAATTTTTTTCCTAGAATAAATCTAGCACAATAATAAATTTGGATTATTTTATGGTTGCATCTAACATCCTCATTAGACTGCTTACGTACCTTACAAAGGGATCAAACCATTCGTAGTTCACATTATGTGTCACGCCCCGATCCCGACATATGTCCAAGATCGACACATGATGTCACTAAATGCCCGTAACTCAACGTACACCGCCTTATGGATATGTACAAATTATATTTCAAAATCCTGATGCATAATAATTTTGCGTATACTTTATGGCTACATCTAACCTCTTCATTAGACTACCTATATACCCTCAATAGGGATCAAGCCATTCGTAGTTCAACTTTTCACTACACTAGAATATTCATCACATAAACTGCCATATTTCAATATAATGCACAATTCATAGCATGCAACATCTCAAGGAACAATCGACGAGGCGCAATAATAATCTATAGCCATATTGGTGAACGGTATATCACGATCATAACAATTACATCCAATAATCACACCCAATAATAACCCATACAACACACTGACTTACAGGGCTAGAGCGACACAGTTCAGCCGAAGCCTATATCTCTGAAGTTGAAATCCAATCCAAGGAACCAAGTCACCAAAAGGATTCTTGACCATCATTAGACCACTTAACGGAATTAAACTCAGGATACGATTTCAGACCATCACTCAACGAAATCGCAGAATCGAAAGGATTCCGGACCATCACTTAACGGAATCCGAACCAGGATACGATGATGGACCATCACTCAACGGAATCGAGTGGAAGACCAAGGGATACAACAACGGCTTGAAGAAACAATACAAGAACCAAGTACTTAAGATACAAAAGCTCAACGAAACGAGAAATAGAACAATGATATGATATGTGAAATAAGTCTCGAAGCAACAAACCTCATGACATTGGGTTAATGGTCCACTACTAGCCCTCACATTTCATCACATGATACTAATCATGCAATTCAAACCACATTTCCAATATACACGTTGTTTATACCATATTTAGGGCCTCGTATTTAGATCTCGTACAAATACTCAGGGGACTTAAATGTAATTATGGGATAAAGGAAGGGGCAAATATATAATAAGTGAGAAGTCCTTATTCTATAAAAGGACCCCTCACCCTCACAATTAAGGAAAGGCCTCACTCTCACTCTCAGAGGCGAACTCTCAAGCCATCACTCCCCTCTCTCACCCTCAGAAGCTTTCACATTCTCCCTCTTCAACATCTCAAATAAATACAATCAGTGTGGACGTAGCCCAAACCTTGGGGTGAACCACGATACATCTTGTGTTATTTACATTACATGCAGATTCACGGTCGGATTTACGTTGTTCCAAGACCTCCGGTTTTGTGCATCAACATTTGGCGCCGTCTGTGGGAAACGACACGAAAAGCTGTGTCGGTTCTCTTTCATTTTTTTACTTCCACCGTGAATTTGCAAAATCACAAAAATTCCAGAAACAGAAAAGATCCAATCCTTTCTCCCATTTTTGTTCCATCAACACTTTGTATGATTAACAAAACACAGTATCTGAATCCCAAACCCTGTTTTCGAGCTCTCCGTTTTCCGCCATGGCCACCAGCATTGGCTCCCTAGACTCGTAAAAACCTGCCAACAACTGCATCGGCTGCCTTCCTCTTTGTGCTATTAAGTCATGTCGGCTATACAAAGCACAACTCTCTCCCTCTCTGTGAGTTTATCTCAAGTCAAAGTTCTTGAAGGTGTACTTTGATCTGAAATCGGAACTGTTGGAAGACCCTGCTTTCGACTTCACCGAGGACTCTCGCCAATGGGTCAAGTGGACCTCCCCAATTGTCGGCTCCTGGATCTACATCAGCGACGCCCTCCCCGATTGTCGGTTCTTGGATCGTGACTCGGTCATAACTCGTTCCAATGTCGGCAAATCCCTGCTGCTCAACTCAGTCATGACTCGTGCGAAGAAGAGGAACAGGTAAGCCGTCAAGACCCCTGACTTTAACCCTTTGACCGGTGAAATCAGCAGGTCCGCCGAGCAACGAGCCTCCCTTGTCGCCGTTGCTGCAGCCTACGAATCCAAACGTTTGCTTCGACTTGGACAGTTCTGCACTTTCGGGCGGAGTCCAATGTGTAGAAGGATGAGATTAAAAGCTGCACGTGCCACTCGGTCTTCTCCAACGCCGAGATGAGGGGAAGCAACAGGTCATGATGGAGGGTGAAAGCTGCACGTGCCATTCAGACTCGGAATCGCTGGTCCGGCGAGGGTTGGCTTCGTAGATGTAATCACGGCTCTAATAAAAGCAATCATTAGGATTAAGATTTCGAGAAACAGCAGGGAATGCATGAGAGCCTTCCCTAATTCGCTGCTTACATACCCTTCGCTTCACGGTGGTCGCGGATTCACACAAATCTCACAAGTGGTAGAATGCAAAAAGTAAATCACAAATCTCAGACACTTGGGAGAGTCGGACAGAGTGGGTGCGGTGTCGTTTTGGCTTCTTGTGCCACATCTCTCCGTTCCAGCTCAATCTGCATTGCATTCGTTTCAGATCGATCGAAAACCAGAGCTGCTGTTTCATCTTTCAGCATTCATCGGAGCTCACTGCTCTGAGGCAGGAACTCTCGGCCCAGGCACAAGTGATGGCACAAGTCGAGAACCGCCCGCATTCACCTCATCCACACTCCAATGATTACGGCACGAACCGAGTCATCCACCACACGGTCGGTTTGCTAGATTTCACTCAGGCGCTTTGGTGCCACCAAGTCCAGACTGTTACCTCAAAATTGCATCATAAATTCCAGACTAGTTTCAGGTGGAGCAGTACTTACCGGCCAACCTATCAACCCATTCATCCCACTTTCCCTAGGGAATCTTCCACCCTTTGAAGAACGCCTTCGACGGCCATTACTGGAGGCCGCGAGGAAAGACCTCACAGAGCAATAGAATTTTTGGGGGACCCACTGCGATGGTAGATTCGATGGCACATGACTTCAGAATCCTTACGAGTCTCCTCTTTGTTTTCTGACCATGTTTTAGAGAGACCATGGTTTCTTCTCTCTGTTCGTATATGCGGCTTAACGTTGACCGGGGGGATGACGCTCATGCAGCTGCTGCTCTGTCTGCTGCCATTTCGTTAGAGAGTGGAGAGGAAGAAGAAGATGGCAGAAATGAGAGATGGTTGTGGGATGCTTTGGTGGTGGTCGGCGTTCGGTGGGAGAGATTCGAAGTCAGGCTTAGCTAGCATCCACAGAAGCAACAAAGGTGCATGGGGAAACAGAGAACTTGAGTGCCATCTGCACTCTGTAAGGTAAAAGCAAAAGCTAAAAGAGAAAGATTATACTTTTGCTTTGTCGACGAAGATGCCCACTATCATGCATATTTTCATTCTTTGAGAAAGCCAGAGAAAAGCAAAGGGGTGGTGTCGAAAAGGCTGTCCAAACATCTGTCATTTTAGAGAAAGAATATTGCCTTTAATCATGTCGTCAAGTGACATATCCAACAAAAAGAAAGACAAAGGCAAAAGAGGTGCAAGCTGTCACCAATGAGTCATATTCGTCGATTCAAGCAAGTCTAAAGCAACAAAGGTGCGGAGATCAAGAAAAACAGAAAAGCAATGGGGAACAAAGCAGAAAAGAGAAAGCAAAAAGAAATTAAAAATGAGGAATAAACATCCCATCAAAATAATGTGATTTACTTTTGATGATGTAATTTATTATCTTTCGGAGACATCTGTATAAACCCCATCAGAGGGTAATATATATAAACCCCATCAGAGGGTCAAAAAAAAAAAAAAAAAAAAAAAAAAAAAAAAAAAAGGGCAAAGCCCAAAACAAATGGGCTAGCATGTTGTGGAGGGCGAAAGCCTATCAGCTCAAAATAGCTCCAACCAGATGATCAAAAGTACGCCTAGTACTCCAACTTATACATGAGCACTACTCATGTCATTCATACATAAACATTCATGAGCATCACTCATGACAATCATACATAAACATTCATGACCATCATTCATGTCAACATTCATGAGCATCACTCATGTTAACATTCATGAGCATCACTCATGTCAATCAACATAAACATTCATGAGCATCACTCATGTCAATCAGATTCAAAAGCTTCATTTACAGAGCTCTAGCTTTAAAAGCTTCATTTACAAGAGCTCTAGCTTCAAAGACTTCATTTACAGAGCTTCAGCTTCAAAGCTTCACTTGCAAAGCTTCACCTACAAAGCTTCAGTGCATGGTCTACAAAGACCGCCTCCGAACAACCGCCATTTCAGCCCATACATGGATTGAATTTGAAGTCTCCAGCCAACATCGTCTATTGACCGAAGACTTGGGGGACTACATTATGTACCATATATTGGGCCTCAACTGTGCCTTATAAAAAATACTTGGGGGACTCTAGCCCATCATTCATGTATTAAGGAGAGAGCCCTTATTCTATAAAAGGGACTCCCTCACCTTCAAACGCCACAAGCCGAGCCAACCAAGGCAACACAAGCTACAAGCAGAGCGGCCTCGCAACATGTGATACTTCTAGTTGAGCATCATTTCAGATTGGGCACCGCCTCATATCAAGCATTAGTTCTAGACGACATCTAGTTACTTCGGCCCACACATGGACTGAATTTCAAATCTCCAGCCAAAAGACTCTCTTGACTGAAGACTTGGGGGACTACTGTTTATACCATATTTAGGGCCTCGTATTTAGATCTCGTACAAATACTCAGGGGACTTAAATGTAATTATGGGATAAAGGAAGGGGCAAATATGTAATAAGTGAGAAGTCCTTATTCTATAAAAGGACCCCTCACCCTCACAATTAAGGAAAGGCCTCACTCTCACTCTCAGAGGCGAACTCTCAAGCCATCACTCCCCTCTCTCACCCTCAGAAGCTTTCACATTCTCCCTCTTCAACATCTCAAATAAATACAATCAGTGTGGACGTAGCCCAAACCTTGGGGTGAACCACGATACATCTTGTGTTATTTACATTACATGCAAGAGGAGATGGAGATTTACGAAAGAAAGCTCCAGTGGCACATAACTCCGCTCAGGACCCCCTTGTCCTACAACTTATTGAGGAAGTAAACAAGTTGAAGGCTGAACGTCAGGCTGAAATACCTGACTGGAACCAACCCAGGCCTGGCCCTCTTACAAGGAGGATCCTCAACACCCCCCTTCAAGTAAAGACAAAGCAAAAGCTTGGCTTGCAACTTTATACTGGAAAAGAGGACCCGATTGAGCACCTTAACCTCTTTGAGTCTACCATGGCATACCAGATGCACACCGACGAAGAGCGATGTCTTCTCTTCCCCTCCACCCTCTCTGGCGGAGCTCTAAATTGGTATTGTCGTCTTACACCTGAGACGGTAGACTCATTTGAGGAATTGAGGAAACTATTTGTTTCCCAACACATTTTCCAAACCGATCGCTTGCACTCTGCAGATGACCTGTACACTATCCGCCAGAAGCCAGACGAGTCATTACGTATGTATGCTGGCCGCTTCAGCCATGAATACTCCCGGTGTGCCGAGGCAGACGACAAGACTGCCCTCAAAGCCTTCACGGCAGGCCTACGTGATTGTTTCTTTAAATACATGATCAATGCCAATACTTGGAAGACTTACTCTGAGGTGATGGCGCAGGCTTATAACCATGCCTCCGCCGAGGCAAAGACATATCAGGAGAAACCCCCTACAACCATCCTTTATCAACAAGTGGGAGGTGGAAGCCAGACTCACCTAAATGAGAAGACCTCGACTTTCCAAACAGCAGTGGCACCTCCCCATGCCTTGCATAATGCTTCGCCGAATCAACAGACATATCAATTTCAAGGCAAGAGGAAGGATTTCCATCCTCACCACTCTCATTTCAGTAAAAAGAGTAAGGGACACTATCCCGATAACCAAGGGTATCGCCACAATAACGCTCGCCCCCAGGCAGTCAATGCAGTGGGTCAAACCCGCGTCAAGATACCCCCTACCCCAAGGTATGAGACATACACGCCCTTGAATGCCACATGCGCGGCCATTTACCCCAGCATAGCTCACCTGATACCAAAGCCAAAGCCGAGGCACCCAGATTACACGCCCCCGAATAACGCGGGCATGTTTTGTTGCTACCATGAGCATAACGGCCATGATAGCGAGAAATGTATCATCCTCCGTGATCGTATTGAAGCTTTGGCACGAGAAGGAAAAATTGATCAATTCCTCCTTCACCCTCAAAGGGATAACCGTAACCAACGCCAGGTGAATGTCATATATTCCATAAGCGGCGGCACACCCATATCTGAATCTTCCAATAGGGCCATGAAAAACAGTGAACGAATTCTGAGGCCTGGTCACCAAGTGTTTCACGTGGAAGACATCAGGGGAGGGAAGTATCAAAAGCCTAACTGGGATCCGATATGTTTCTACCCTGAGGAAGAAAGAGGCATCATCTACCCTCATAACGACCCATTGATCGTGGAGGCTCACATAGCCAACTTTGATGTTCGACGAATCCTCGTAGACACAGGGGCTTCGGTCAATATCATGTTTGCCGAAGCTTTCAGGGCACTCAGTGTAGCTGAACACTTGCTCGATCGCTCGATTTCTCCTCTGATAAGCTTCTCCGGTGATATCGTGCAACCCTTAGGGAGCATACATTTACCCTTTACTATTGGTACAGGCCCTTACACGGCTACCATTACCACTAACTTCCTAGTGGTTGACTGCCCAACGGCATACAATGTCATATTTGGGCGCACAGGCATCAATGATCTCAAGGCTATGGTATCCACGCATATGCTGTTGATGAAATTTCCAACCCCCCATGGCAACGGCTACATCAGAGGAGATCAGCTTAGTGCACGATCATGTTACAACACTTCAGTTAAGCAACAACACTTGCCCGGACCCAAGGAAACCCTGTCTGTACATGACCAAGTCACAAAGACCAGCCTAGATGAAGCGAACTTGGATCTTCCTGATAGCAACAATCAACCCGATGATCCTCGAGATGACTCTTTCACCCAGCAAGCCCAACCTGCTGAAGAGTTGGAGAAGGTACCTATCTCAAGAGATTATCCAGATCGCATGGTGAAGATTGGCACCACATTGTCACCACCCCTTCGGTTAGCATTGATATCTTTTTTGAAAGAGAACACTGAAGTCTTCGCCTGGTCATACGAGGACATGCCAGGCATCTCTCCCGATGTCATCTGTCATCGTTTGAGTATTGACCCCAAGATCAAGCCGGTGAGACAGAAGCGAAGATCTTATGACGCTGAACGATACGAGGCAATGAAAGCAGAAGTTGAAAAACTCAAAGGCATAGGCTTTGTCCGCGAAGTCAATTACCCGACATGGGTAGCAAATGTGGTCCTTGTTAAGAAAAATCCGACCAAAGAAAGTCTTTTGCTTCAAAAGGTCTTGTGGAGAATGTGTGTTGACTACACCGACCTAAACAAAGGGTGTCCGAAAGATAGCTTCCCTCTTCCTCTTATTGACAGACTTATAGACTCTACGGCCGGGTGTGAACTCCTGAGCTTCATGGATGCTTACTCAGGATACAACCAAATCCTCATGAACCCTTCGGATCAAGAACACACAGCCTTCACTACCGACAGAGGACTATACTGCTATAAAGTCATGCCTTTCGGCCTAAAGAATGCAGGAGCGACTTATCAGAGACTAGTCAACTCAATGTTCGCCGAGCAGATTGGGAAGAGCATGGAAGTTTACGTTGATGATATGTTAGTCAAGAGCAAACATGCTGACCAACACATCACCAACCTATCTGAAACTTTCACTATTTTGAAGAGGTATCGAATGAGGTTAAACCCCAACAAATGTGCCTTCGGCGTAGGCTCTGGCAAATTCTTAGGTTTCATGATTAGCCAACGAGGCATTGAAGCTAATCCCGAGAAGATCAAAGCAATCCTCGACATGAAGGAACCGGTAACTTCAAAGGACATCCAGAGCCTTACTGGCAAGGTGGCAGCCTTAACCAGGTTCATTTCTAAGGCCACAGACAAATGTGCTCCCTTTTTTAAAGCACTTAAGGGAAGTAGGAAGTACATTACATGGACTGATGAATGTGCCGAGGCATTCAAAAACCTCAAGGAGTACATGAGTAAAGCCCCTCTACTCTCCAAGCCCGAGGTAGGAGACATTCTCATTATCTACCTATCGGTATCAGCTTCAGCCGTAAGTTCCGTTCTCATTCGAAAGGATGGGAATATTGAGCGACCTGTCTACTACGCTAGCAAAGCCTTACAAGATGCGGAGACACGGTACTCTAACATTGAGAAATTGGCTCTGGCATTGGTCATGTCTGCTCGAAAACTCCGCCCTTACTTCCAAGCGCACTCCATCATCGTGCTTACCAATTATCCTCTTCGACAGATACTCCAAAGTCCTGACACTTCAGGGCGAATGATCAAATGGGCAATAGCGTTGGGTGAGTTTGACATCTCCTACCAACCAAAGCCAGCTGAGAAGGGCCAAGCAGTAGCAGATTTCATCGCCGACTTCACATATCCTGTTGACATTGCTTCTACACCTGAAGCAGTAGCTTCATTACCATCGGAAGCTCAGAAAGTAGAATCAACGACCTCAGCATGGAGTCTGTATGTTGATGGCTCATCCAACCAACAGGGCTGTGGAGCGGGACTAGTCTTGACTACGCCCGACAAAGTAGCAATGGAGTATGCTCTTCGTTTCAAATTCAAGGCATCAAACAATGAGGCCGAGTATGAAGCCCTTCTAGCAGGATTACGTTTGGCCAAACACCTCGGGGTTAAACAAATTGATATTTTCAGTGACTCCCAATTAGTGGTCAACCAGGTTACCAACAACTTTGATGCTAAGGACAGCTCCATGGCAGCATATCTTGCGCAAACACAACTTTTGCTCAAGCACTTCCACTACCAGATCACCCAAGTTCCTCGAGCGGCAAACAGTCATGCAGACGCCCTGGCTCGCCTTGCCTAAGCTGTGGAAGACAAGATTGGAAGAAAAATTCATGTCGAACTGTTGGCAACACCAAGCACCATGGCCGCAGAAGTATGCAACTTACAACGGGGGGATAGTTGGATCACCCCGATCTATAATTTCCTTGCTCATGGCACCCTCCCAAATGATAAAGTCCAGGCTAAGCAAATTCGATACAAGTCTACCCGCTACCTGATCATCAATGATCAACTCTATAAGCGAGGTTTTAGCCTGCCATACTTAAGGTGTCTTACGCCTGCCGAGGCGGAAATCGTCCTTCGGGAAATACATGAGGGAGTCTGTGGAGATCATGCTGGATCTCGGTCCCTAGCACACAAGATTTTTCGCCAAGGATATTACTGGCCAACACTCCACCAGGATGCCATCAAAGTATCCCGCTCATGTGACAAATGTCAACGATATGCGGCTATTCCTCATTCCCCTCCAGAGCCTCTTACTCCTATGATCAGCCCTTGGCCCTTCGCCCAGTGGGGACTTGATTTGATCGGCCCAATGCCGGCAGGGAAGGGCAAAGTCTGTTACGCAGTCGTTGCAGTGGACTACTTCACAAAGTGGGCCGAAGTAGAACCCTTGGCAACCATTACTGAGGCAAAGATAGAAGACTTCGTGTGGAAGAACATCCTTTGTAGATTCGGCATTCCCAATGCGATAGTCACTGACAATGGGCGACAGTTCGACAACAAGAAGTTCAGGTTGTTCTGCTCTAAGTTCAACATCAACTTATGCTTTGCCTCTCCAGCTCATCCCCAGTCTAATGGACAAGTTGAGGCCATCAACAAAATAATCAAGCGCACTTTGAAAACCAGCTTGGACAAAGCTAAAGGCTGTTGGCCAGAATTTGTACCCCAAGTTCTTTGGTCATATCGCACTTCATATCGGACTTCAACAGGAGAAACTCCATTCTCACTTGCCTTTGGCACAGAGGCGGTTGTCCCTGTTGAGCTCGAGCAAGCAACATTCCGAGTCCAGAACTACATTCAAAGTGAAAATGACAAACAACTCACCCTCAACTTGGATTTAGTCGAGGAACACAGAAACCAAGCTCACTTGAGGAATGTCGCCTACAAGCAGCGCATCTCCAACTATTATGACTCTAGGGTCAAGCCTCGTTCTTTCAAAATAGGAGACTGGGTCTTAAAGAAAAGATTACTCTGCGACAGAGTCCCGAGTGAAGGCACACTTAGTCCAAACTGGGATGGACCGTATGAAGTCATTGGCATCAGTCGCCCTGGCTCTTACACACTTAGAAGCTCCGATGGCAAGACCCTTGGCCATCCATGGAACGCTGATCACTTGAAGTACTACTACAAATAGACTCACGATGTACAAGTGTTGAGCTATAGCCGTTTGGCATCCTATGTAATGAAGGCCATTTGGCAATGAATTCAATAAAGAGGTAATTTAGCCAACTCAGCCCTCACTCTTTTACATTCATAGCAAGCGATGCCGGAACCCTTCTCAATCAGAAAGCAATATGTCTTCCACAGTCACTACAAAACAAGCAAATGAAGACCGTGTCAAGCGCCAAAAAAAAAAAAAAAAAAAAAAAAAAAAACAACTTCATCCAAAAAGCTTCACCCGAAAAGCTTCACCTCCAAAGCTTCACCCACAAAGCTTCACCTCCAAAGCTTCACCCACAAAGCTTCACCTAAAAAGCTTCACCCAAAAAGCTTCACCATCAAAGCTTCACCTAAAAAGCTTCACCCAAAAAGCTTCACCTAAAAAGCTTCACCCAAAAAGCTTCACCATCAAAGCTTCACCTAAAAAAGCTTCACCCAAAAAGCTTCACCTAAAAAGCTTCACCCAAAAAGCTTCACCATCAAAGCTTCACCTAAAAAGCTTCACCCAAAAAGCTTCACCCGAAAAGCTTCACCTAAAAAGCTTCACCCAAAAAGCTTCACCCGAAAAGCTTCACCTAAAAAGCTTCACCCACAAAGCTTCACCTAAAAAGCTTCACCCAACAAGCTTCACCCGAAAAGCTTCACCTCCAAAGCTTCACCCACAAAGCTTCAACACCAAAGCTTCACCTACAAAGCTTCAACACAAAACCTTGCTCCAAATAAACAAATTTTGTTCACAAAACCCAAGATGCCCTTGAACTTGTACAAAAACACTTGGGTAAACATAAACATTTTTTGTTTTACACCCACAAGGGCCCAAAATTTTCCTTCTTATTTATTCACTTATATATGTTCCCAAACATATTATAATAGATCCAACAACAAGCCAAAGTCCCAAATTTCATAATGGACAAAAGTACAAGCAATTCATCAATAATGAAGGTGCTACAAAAATTGGAATCTGCCCCAAAATAGAAATCCAACCCAAGAGACTTTTTCTCTCTCTCCCTCTTCCGCCTCCTTTCATCTATCAAATTTCTGCAACCTCTGCTCTTCTCCAATGGAGCTGAATTTTGGACACCCTATAGTTCTTGAGCATATGAACAACTTTCAAGAAGGAACCATTTCTGTTTGAGCAACGGAAATTAAAGTGTTGAAGCTCCAAACATGATAGTCGGCTTCTTGCAGATTTCGAAGCTGTTGTGATGTTTCGAAGATCTGGAAATATTTAACCGTTAGTTCATCCTGAATTTTTGATATGTTATGAAAGAGTCGATGAGGAACAACTTCAATGAAGAAAGCATACCGATCTGAACAAGAGAAAATGGAGTTTCGAAGCTCACAACAAATCTGACGGGTTGACAGACAAATAATAACCAGTCATTCATCATACCTGAATTTCTTGAGTTATACAGCTCCGAGGGATCTCAAATTTGGATATGTTGTAGTTCACAAGCTGAGGAACAACTTCAATGAAGAAAGCATACCGATCTGAACAAGAGAAAATGGAGTTTCGAAGCTCACAACAAATCTGACGGGTTGACAGAAAAATAATAACCAGTCATTCATCATACCTGAATTTCTTGAGTTATACAGCTCCGAGGGATCTCAAATTTGGATATGTTGTAGTTCACAAGCTGAGGAACAACTTCAATGAAGAAAGCATACCGATCTGAACAAGAGAAAATGGAGTTTCGAAGCTCACAACAAATCTGACGGGTTGACAGAAAAATAATAACCAGTCATTCATCATACCTGAGTTTCTTGAGTTATACAGCTCCGAGGGATCTCAAATTTGGATATGTTGTAGTTCACAAGCTGAGGAACAACTTCAATGAAGAAAGCATGCTGATCTGAGCAAGAGAAAATAGAGTTTCAAAGCTCACAACAAATCTGACGGGTTGACAGACAAATGATAAACAGTCACTCATCATACCTAGATTTCTGGAGTTGTACTGCTCCGATGGCTCTCCAATTTGGATATGTTGTAGTTAAGGAATTAACGAACAACTTTCATGAAGACAACTTTGTGATTCGACCTACAGATGATGGTGTTATGTTGAAAAACAATTCCGGTTGTTAGGGGAAATGAAAAACAATTCCACCAAAGAAACATCATTATGATGTTTCATCATTATGGTGTTTTCATCATTATGATGCTTTCATCATTGTGATGCTTCCATCATTGTGATGCTTCCATTATGATGTTAATGCACCAACGGTTACACCTTCTGCAATTCCACTTATTCGGGCCTAGCAACCTTCATCAACAAAATCTATGAAGAAAAAGTCCGGGGCTACCACTTAGAAAACAAAAGAATGAAGTTTTGGTACTTACGACATGGACTATTAGCAAGACACCTCATTCGTCAACTCCCTCGACTAGAGACTTGGGGGACTCCCACCATATGCTACTACGCCTTGGTACTCAAAAGTTCGTGACTACTCAGTGACTTGGATTTTTCAAGTCTCCAACCGAGAAGTTTTCCTCACTCGGGAAATTAAGGGAACACTACCTCAAACTACATGCTTCACTCACAAAGCTTCAACAATACAGGTTTCAACAAAAGCAAAAATTCAAAGAACTTTATGAAGAAGGCTTGGGTGTATTTAACACAATATGTTGAAATGAAGCAAAGCTTATTTATTAATATTTTCGATAAGCCACAAATATGTACATATACATGAGTCAAAATAAACAAACAAAAGGGAGCCTTCACAAAGGTTGCTTAGGGGAAGTCTCAGCAGTCGGTAGAGCCCCAGAAAGAGAAAGCACCGGAGGGTGGTTATCCGGAGCCTCAGTACTTGACAAAACCCCAGAAGGAGGAGGCATTGGAGGTTCATCATTTGAAGCTTCATTACCAGGTACAACCCTAGAGGACGAAGGCAATAAATGCCTTTGGAACAAACCCACAAACCGCTGATGATCAAGTAAAACCTTACCATCAGATTCCTTCATCTGGTCAAGCTTCCTCTTCATGTTTGTAGCATAGTCATGGGCGAGCCGGTGCAACTGCTTATTCTCATGCTTGAGCCCTCTAATCTCCTGTTTGAGACTCATCACTTCAGCAGCCAATGATTCAACTTGGCGGGTTCTAGCAAATAGGCGTTGGGCCATATTAGACACAGAACCTGCACACTGAACACTAAGAGCCAGAGAGTCCTTAACAGCCAACTCATCAGACCGTTTGGAAAGTAGTCTGTTATCTTTGGGAGTGAGAAGGTTCCTGGCCACCACTGCAGCGGTCATATCATTCTTCATCACAGAATCCCCAACGGTAAGAGGACCAGTAGGGGATATGAAGGATGGGCGCCATATGTTGTCTGGAGAAGGCGTGGCTGTCTCTTCTCCAAGGTTCAAGTCAAAACGACGGTCGGAGGGTCCAGACATTTTCAAATGTGTTGAAGAAGGAAGAGGTCAGACAAATCAAGATCTTAGAAGTGCAAGAAATGAGCTTCTACTGGTAGAGATTCAAGTGTGCTGTGGAACTTAATGCCAGCCTCTATAAAAATCTGCACTCGACGGAGCTTCAGAAATCGAAGAGGCGTTTGCTTTCTCAAAAGCTGGGCTGCTCAGAGACCACGAGGGCCGATCTCAGAAATCGAAGAGGCGTTTGCTTTCTCAAAAGCTGGGCTGCTCAGAGACCACGAGGGCCGATCTCAGAAATCGAAGAAGCACCTGCTTTTTCAGCCTCGTCAGCACCTGTCACATGCACACTCAGCTTTGCGGAAATTACGGGCAATCTGTCGAAGATTTCTGGTGAAGTAGAAAGCACGTGAATCTTACTGTTCAATCACCGCTCTCCATATGCACCATCAACTCCTCGGGTACCACATATAACTTTGTCAAAGATCTCTGACAAAGTTTAGGCACGAGAATTTCGAAGTTCCAGCTACCCTACTATTACCCATAAGGGTAAAGGAACAGCACCACTGCTTGACAACTGGAAAGTCCCTATGTGTGTCGACCTCCGTGTTTTGCGGCAAGACAGGTTGGCAAGAACGTCCAACCTTTAATCACATTCGAGAAAAGACTCCCAACATAATTACTTTCTCAAAAACCGGAGTAGCACCGCTTTCCGAATCTCGAGAGTCAGATCCTCGACGGGATTGCTTGTTCGAAAACCGAAGAGGCACAACTCTCAGAACTTCGAGAGCCAGATTTCCTTAGATAAAGCTTGTCTGTAATCTCCACACGTAATATCAGCTTTCCAGATACCACATACCACTTTTTCAAAGTGCTCTGACAAAATTAAAACACGTGAAGCTGGCAGCTCCCACTACATTGCTGTGACCAAGAAGGGTAAAGGAATAGCATTACTACTTGTTATTGGGAAATCCCTATATACATTGACCTCCCTCCTCAACGGACAGGCAAACCTGCAAAAATGCTCAACCCTTTCTCACATTCGAAAAGGCACCCTCAACATAACCTCTCGAAATACTCAGCTTTATTTCCCCCCGATAATACCTCAGCAAATAAGCCACACCAAGAACAAGAGTATCTCATATCATCAGGGTCGAAAGCAAGAGTATCCCATATCATGCTTTCTCCCTGTCTTTGTCTTTGTCCTTGTCCACACCTGCAGGACAAGGAGAAAGAGAGCAGTCAGTCGGAACCTGAAATCAAACCTCCAATTTGGAACTGACTGCCTGGAGCCTTTGCCTGGTTGCTTACTTAGCATTGCTCTCGAGTACTCATCCTCAACTGCTGTCAAGGTCACGAATTCCACCGGCAAATACCTCATGACAGTTGATCAGATATTGGCTCTTTACACTGAAGCTGCCAAGCGTGGATGAGTCACTATGAAGGAATGTTCTGAAGGACCATTTAAATGCAAAGGTTGCACACCACTTCTGCCATGCAAAAGATTGAAGCAGAAGGTTCAACGGTGAGCTGAAACAGATCACTACAGCACGACACCTTTCCATACCACATTCATTATTCCGTCAACAGCAAAAGTATCCCATATCATCAAGGTCGAACGTACTCTAGATTTGATGGACTTGTTTTGACCCTCAAATTTTTGAGTCGGCTTTATACTCTGAAGGGCACCAGAAAACCCTCCAGCACAGTTCAAGAATAAGCCTGTGGAAAGTTACTTCTTCAAAAGCAAAAGTATCTCATATCATCTCTTATCCATTTGCTTCTCCTTATCCTGGCAGTTGAATGAGAGACAAGGAGAATGAGAACAATCAACCGGAAGCCGACGTCAAACCTCTGATCCTGGGTTGCTTACTTGGAAGTTTGACTGCTTACCTTGTCTGTCACCTCTTTCGGCAGATCTCCTAGCTCGGCGACTTGGGGGACTCCTACTATAGGGTTTGTATCACACTTGACTAAGCCCGAAACTACAACTAAGCTTCAAGTGAAATTGATACATTACCTTGTGCGTCAACATCAGCTAAGTACACCATTCCCGGATGGAGGAAAGGTACTTCCAGAGAAGGGCAGATGAAGATCAGACCACACTTCGGTACTTAGAAGTTTCGTGATTACTCAAGGGATTGGATCTTGCAAGTCCCCAACCGAGGAGTTTCCCTCACTCGGGAACTTAGGGGAGCACTGTTTGTACCATACTTGACCAATCCCGAAACTACCGAGCACCGGCCAACGCTATACTGTCAAGGACCCAGAAGAGTTCCCCTCCGACCAGGAGGCCAATCACTACTCGACACGTGTCAAGATTAGAAGCCAATCAGAGCGCAGCACGTGTCAACATCAAGAACCAATCATAACATGACACATGTCAATGTGACAAAGCTACAAGTTTTTCTATAAATAGGGGTCATTCCCCCACAATATTGCCTAATGCCATTTTGTGTGAAATCATTCACAAGAACTCACTAAATTGAGAGCTTGATCCTTTGTACTTGTGTAAGCCCTTCACTACTAATAAGAACTCCTCTACTCCGTGGACGTAGCCAATCTGGGTGAACCACGTACATCCTGTGTTTGCTTCTCTGTCTCTATTCATTTACGTACTTATCCTCACTAGTGACCGAAGCAACCAAGCGAAGGTCATAAAACCTGACACTTTCTGTTGTTCCAAGACCTCCGGTTTTGTGCATCAACATTTAAAATGTTGATGCACAAAATCGGCGAAGACTTTGGTACAACAGAAAGTGTCAGGTTTTGTGACCTTCGCTTGGTTGCTTGGTTGCTTCAGTCACTAGTGAGGATAAGTACGTAAATGAATAGAGACAGAGAAGCAAACACAGGATGTACGTGGTTCACCCAGATTGGCTACGTCCACGGAGTAGAGGAGTTCTTATTAGTAGTGAAGGGCTTACACAAGTACAAAGGATCAAGCTCTCAATTTAGTGAGTTCTTGTGAATGATTTAACACAAAATGGCATTAGGCAATATTGTGGGGGAATGACCCCTATTTATAGAAAAACTTGTAGCTTTGTCACATTGACATGTGTCATGTTATGATTGGTTCTTGATGTTGACACGTGCTGCGCTCTGATTGGCTTCTAATCTTGACACGTGTCGAGTAGTGATTGGCCTCCTGGTTGGAGGGGAACTCTTCTGGGTCCTTGACAGTATAACGTTGGCCGGTGCTCGGTAGTTTCGGGATTGGTCAAGTATGGTACAAACAGTGCTCCCCTAAGTTCCCGAGTGAGGGAAACTCCTCGGTTGGGGACTTGCAAGATCCAATCCCTTGAGTAATCACGAAACTTCTAAGTACCGAAGTGTGGTCTGATCTTCATCTGCCCTTCTCTGGAAGTACTTTTCCTCCATCCGGGAATGGTGTATTTAGCTGATGTTGACGCACAAGGTAATGTATCAATTTCACTTGAAGCTTAGTTGTAGTTTCGGGCTTAGTCAAGTGTGATACAAACCCTATAGTAGAAGTCCCCCAAGTCGCCGAGCTAGGAGATCTGCCGAAAGAGGTGACAGACAAGGTAAGCAGTCAAACTTCCAAGTAAGCAACCCAGGATCAGAGGTTTGACTTCGGCTTCCGGTTGATTGTTCTCATTCTCCTTGTCTCTCATTCAACTGCCAGGATAAGGAGAAGCAAATGGATAAGAGATGATATGAGATACTTTTGCTTTTGAAGAAGTAACTTTCCACAGGCTTATTCTTGAACTGTGCTGGAGGGTTTTCTGGTGCCCTTTAGAGTATAAGGCCGACTCAAAAATTTGAGGGTCAAAACAAGTCCATCAAATCTAGAGTACGTTCGACCTTGATGATATGGGATACTTTTGCTGTTGACGGAATAATGAATGTGGTATGGAAAGGTGTCGTGCTGTAGTGATCTGTTTCAGCTCACCGTTGAACCTTCTGCTTCAATCTTTTGCATGGCAGAAGTGGTGTGCAACCTTTGCATTTAAATGGTCCTTCAGAACATTCCTTCATAGTGACTCATCCACGCTTGGCAGCTTCAGTGTAAAGAGCCAATATCTGATCAACTGTCATGAGGTATTTGCCGGTGGAATTCGTGACCTTGACAGCAGTTGTGGATGAGTACTCGAGAGCAATGCTAAGTAAGCAACCAGGCAAAGGCTCCAGGCAGTCAGTTCCAAATTGGAGGTTTGATTTCAGGTTCCGACTGACTGCTCTCTTTCTCCTTGTCCTGCAGGTGTGGACAAGGACAAAGACAAAGATAGGGAGAAAGCATGATATGGGATACTCTTGCTTTCGACCCTGATGATATGAGATACTCTTGTTCTTGGTGTGGCTTATTTGCTGAGGTATTATCGGGGGGAAATAAAGCTGAGTATTTCGAGAGGTTATGTTGAGGGTGCCTTTTCGAATGCGAGAAAGGGTTGAGCATTTTTGCAGGTTTGCCTGTCCGTTGAGGAGGGAGGTCAATGTATATAGGGATTTCCCAATAACAAGTAGTAATGCTATTCCTTTACCCTTCTTGGTCACAGCAATGTAGTGGGAGCTGCCAGCTTCACGTGTTTTAATTTTGTCAGAGCACTTTGAAAAAGTGGTATGTGGTATCTGGAAAGCTGATGTTACGTGTGAAGATTACAGACAAGCTTTATCTAAGGAAATCTGGCTCTCGAAGTTCTGAGAGTTGTGCCTCTTCGGTTTTCGAACAAGCAATCCCGTCGAGGATCTGACTCTCGAGATTCGGAAAGCGGTGCTACTCCGGTTTTTTAGAAAGTAATTATGTTGGGAGTCTTTTTAGGTGAAGATTTTTTAGGTGAAGCTTTTTGGGTGAAGCTTTTTAGGTGAAGCTTTGTGGGTGAAGCTTTGGAGGTGAAGCTTTTCGGGTGAAGCTTTTTAGGTGAAGCTTTGGAGGTGAAGCTTTTCGGGTGAAGCTTTTTGGATGAAGCTGTTTTTTTTTTTTTTTTTTTTTTTTTTTTTTTTTTTTTTTGGCGCTTGACACGGTCTTCATTTGCTTGTTTTGTAGTGACTGTGGAAGACGGATTGCTTTCTGATTGAGAAGGGTTCCGGCATCGCTTGCTATGAATGTAACAAAGTTTAGGCACGAGAATTTCGAAGTTCCAGCTACCCTACTATTACCCATAAGGGTAAAGGAACAGCACCACTGCTTGACAACTGGAAAGTCCCTATGTGTGTCGACCTCCGTGTTTTGCGGCAAGACAGGTTGGCAAGAACGTCCAACCTTTACTCACATTCGAGAAAAGACTCCCAACATAATTACTTTCTAAAAAACCGGAGTAGCACCGCTTTCCGAATCTCGAGAGTCAGATCCTCGACGGGATTGCTTGTTCGAAAACCGAAGAGGCACAACTCTCAGAACTTCGAGAGCCAGATTTCCTTAGATAAAGCTTGTCTGTAATCTTCACACGTAACATCAGCTTTCCAGATACCACATACCACTTTTTCAAAGTGCTCTGACAAAATTAAAACACGTGAAGCTGGCAGCTCCCACTACATTGCTGTGACCAAGAAGGGTAAAGGAATAGCATTACTACTTGTTATTGGGAAATCCCTATATACATTGACCTCCCTCCTCAACGGACAGGCAAACCTGCAAAAATGCTCAACCCTTTCTCGCATTCGAAAAGGCACCCTCAACATAACCTCTCGAAATACTCAGCTTTATTTCCCCCCGATAATGCCTCAGCAAATAAGCCACACCAAGAACAAGAGTATCTCATATCATCAGGGTCGAAAGCAAGAGTATCCCATATCATGCTTTCTCCCTGTCTTTGTCTTTGTCCTTGTCCACACCTGCAGGACAAGGAGAAAGAGAGCAGTCAGTCGGAACCTGAAATCAAACCTCCAATTTGGAACTGACTGCCTGGAGCCTTTGCCTGGTTGCTTACTTAGCATTGCTCTCGAGTACTCATCCTCAACTGCTGTCAAGGTCACGAATTCCACCGGCAAATACCTCATGACAGTTGATCAGATATTGGCTCTTTACACTGAAGCTGCCAAGCGTGGATGAGTCACTATGAAGGAATGTTCTGAAGGACCATTTAAATGCAAAGGTTGCACACCACTTCTGCCATGCAAAAGATTGAAGCAGAAGGTTCAACGGTGAGCTGAAACAGATCACTACAGCACGACACCTTTCCATACCACATTCATTATTCCGTCAACAGCAAAAGTATCCCATATCATCAAGGTCGAACATGCTCTAGATTTGATGGACTTGTTTTGACCCTCAAATTTTTGAGTCGGCCTTATACTCTGAAGGGCACCAGAAAACCCTCCAGCACAGTTCAAGAATAAGCCTGTGGAAAGTTACTTCTTCAAAAGCAAAAGTATCTCATATCATCTCTTATCCATTTGCTTCTCCTTATCCTGGCAGTTGAATGAGAGACAAGGAGAATGAGAACAATCAACCGGAAGCCGACGTCAAACCTCTGATCCTGGGTTGCTTACTTGGAAGTTTGACTGCTTACCTTGTCTGTCACCTCTTTCGGCAGATCTCCTAGCTCGGCGACTTGGGGGACTCCTACTATAGGGTTTGTATCACACTTGACTAAGCCCGAAACTACAACTAAGCTTCAAGTGAAATTGATACATTACCTTGTGCGTCAACATCAGCTAAGTACACCATTCCCGGATGGAGGAAAGGTACTTCCAGAGAAGGGCAGATGAAGATCAGACCACACTTCGGTACTTAGAAGTTTCGTGATTACTCAAGGGATTGGATCTTGCAAGTCCCCAACCGAGGAGTTTCCCTCACTCGGGAACTTAGGGGAGCACTGTTTGTACCATACTTGACCAATCCCGAAACTACCGAGCACCGGCCAACGCTATACTGTCAAGGACCCAGAAGAGTTCCCCTCCGACCAGGAGGCCAATCACTACTCGACACGTGTCAAGATTAGAAGCCAATCAGAGCGCAGCACGTGTCAACATCAAGAACCAATCATAACATGACACATGTCAATGTGACAAAGCTACAAGTTTTTCTATAAATAGGGGTCATCCCCCCACAATATTGCCTAATGCCATTTGTGTTAAATCATTCACAAGAACTCACTAAATTGAGAGCTTGATCCTTTGTACTTGTGTAAGCCCTTCACTACTAATAAGAACTCCTCTACTCCGTGGACGTAGCCAATCTGGGTGAACCACGTACATCCTGTGTTTGCTTCTCTGTCTCTATTCATGCCCGTACTTATCCTCACTAGTGACCGAAGCAACCAAGCGAAGGTCACAAAACCTGACACTTTCTGTTGTACCAAAGTCTTCGCTGATTTTGTGCATCAACACACGTCAAATCACATTTCATAAAAATAAATCGATGGCTAAATATTAAAAATAACAATTCAACAGAAACCATATTTATAAAACCAAATCATATCCACATAGGATAATAATTACAAAAATAGGATAATCGCCAATATCACTTATATTAAAGTCACTCATAGAAATGATAAACCTATATCAAATTAAACCATCTACTATGTAACATTGCAATAACCAAATGTTGTGCACGGAGTTTGTCTTCATAAATGGTAAAATGCCACCTATTGGTAATCACACATCTTGTTCCTTTGTGGAACAATATTTATCATGATATGAGTAGTGATCCATCAGAGCTATCACTGAGATGTGAAACCATGCCAACTGCACAACATTTTTCTTAAACATAAATGTTTGGACTTCATTAATAGCAACTAGATCATAAAAAAAATTCCATATTATTTGTAGCACATTCTTGCATAGCAATTACAGGAAAGCAAGACAACCTTGGAAGGTGCATGAGAATAAAACTTGATCCCACTTTTAATCCCATATGACTTATAGAATAGCTAGCTAACATACCACAGTTGAAATCATCCGGAAAACATAATCAAGACCAATATACATCTTTGAGGGTTGGAAATGTAGAAGTATAGTTAAACTAAAGCTATAAGGGACTTTTCAGCATGCACTAATGTACTATTAGATTACCACATAACACAAGCATTTACAGCCACTAGGGCTCGGTGCAAAGAAAGTAGAGAAGTTATTTGATGTGGTCTAACTCCAAGGAGATAAAATCAATAACCACTTCCCAATAGTGTAAAAGAGTTAATTCAATACTACCATATGTGCATCTCATATGTCTCACAAATTCTATAATCTATAAAGACATTGCGATCTAGTGACAACTAAATAGAGAGCACCTCCCTTATTGCTTCACCAATCTTCCCAAGATAGCACGATAATCAACCAAATGTATGTTCTCACAGTAAATTAATAATCCTAAATCTGCAGATATATAGTATCTCAAGAAATACGATTTCCAATCTTTACTTAATTATTGGAATTCTAATTCTTTAATTCAAAAACTACCTCTCATCCATACTGAAGCATGCCAATTTGAAATAACAAAACTCATTGAAAAAAAAAATCAAAATAACAGAACCAAAGCATTCCAAATCCAACAGATGACAAGAAACCAAAGTGGAATACCTTATCCCAATAATCTGAACTCAGAAAGCTAGAAACCTTAGATACCATGTTGCTGAAGCTGGATCAAGAACTCATTTGGTTTCTCTTTGAAACCAAAAACCCAAGGCTGAGACTTGATAAATGATGGGGGTATCACTATCACCTTGTCAGTGAACAAAACAAAATAGATCGAAAATACTAGTGGTTGGAGAAGTTGAGTTTAGGTAGGTAAATAGGAAGAGGGTAGAAGACCGCAGGTCCCTCCTTACACTCATCCACACCCTTCTCCGATTTGTCCCCCTTCTTTTCCCTCCTTCCTCCTTGGCCGAGACCTCCTCTTCATCTCCTTTTCTTTTTCCCCTTTTCGATTGTTGTTGCCTAATCTTTTCCACCTAATTGGTCATTTTCCCCCTTCTAATTAATCGGTCCCTTCACCCAAATATGTGTTTGGGCCTTTTACCCACAAGTGGAAGTTAAATAATTCCTACTATCTATAGTTTCACAACTTCAAACGTCTGTAACTATACCGTTATAATTCGGACTTGCAAACTGTTTTTGCCTATGCGCTTGTGGCTTCGAGACCTATTTGAAAACGTTACTTGTGACCTTGAAAGGTCAACGAAGTTAAAGACTAATTATTAAAGTTCAAACCCAAAACTATTCGATTTAATGCTCAAAATTAACATAATTAAAATTAACTAATAAAAATAACGTAATCGTGAAATACAGATTTAAATAATGAGATATGTAATGAATAGTGAAATTCCTGGGTCGGGATTTCACATTATGTTTCTAGAACAACATACTAAAATTTCATTACGATCCAACAGTCAGATATCCGCCAATCACAATTCAAGTGGCAGTAGACATTTTATTTTACGAACTTAGAAATCTAATTCGGGAAGATCTGATCGGATTCCCAATCCGTAAGTTCCCAAGGTTCTCAAATATTACATATTATAATGTCTCAAAGTTTGGTGACGATCCAACGATCGGATCATCGATTCCTATATTGACCAAGTAACTTATCGTAGTGAATTTAGGTTCAAACAATCAACCTACGTCATAAAAATATCAAAACAGTATTTAGAACATCTAATTTAGCCTTAAAATAACATTGAAGGCCCTCTGGCCATGTGCCGCCGCATGTGCGGTCGGCCACCCCAACTTGCAGGAAAATTTCAACTATTCTTAAAAGTTCTCAAAAATTACAGAAATAAAGATCTCAAAGAGTAGAACAAACTTTATACCTGCGGCCAAGTCCAATTTGACCTGGAAAAGCTCCAAATTGATTCGAACCCGCCGGAAACCTTAAGGTAGGTGTTGTTCGATTCGACCTCCTCGGTGTTCCAACGCCCCAACAACCAGTCGGGTCTTGTTCTTGGATCCAAAGGGAGTTGATTAAGGGTGGTGAAACTCGTCGGATTGGAGGAATCATCGTTGAACCCCCATGACGTCGTGCGTCTTCATTCACGAATTTGGGCCCTAAACCCTTCAATCTATGGGTAAAATGATAGAGGAGAGGTTATGGAAGAGATTGCAGGTGAAGGTGGGGTGAAAATCGTCTAAAAAACGATTGAGAATCCCTCAAAATTTCACCGGTTCAAAACCGGGTTGTCGTGGGTGGACGGGTTGACGGGATCAGGGTTTCTTCCTTCCTCCCCCTTTTATTTCTCTTTTTTTTTTCCTTTCCCATTAACTAATTGGGCCAAAAACCAAGCCCTTCCTTTGTTCTCCTTCCCACCTAGTGGGAGTTTAATTTATTTAATAACTTTAGTTTAGTAACACGACTTCAAATATCTGTAACTATACCGTTATAATCCGAACTTGCAAACGGTTTTCGCCTATGAGCTTCGTAGGGTTGAGCTCTATCCAAATATGCCAAGAAATACGATAACACATATGAGGATAAAATACGTCCTCATAAACTTACGTTTCGTCAACGAGGAACATTTTCGTCATTTTACTTCCCAATTAAAAAAATTCCACATAATCATATATTTTAAATTTTCAGGGTATTACATTCGACTCCCATTAAAATAAATCTCGTCCTCAAGATTTCTACCCTCAAATAACGAAAAAATGAATTAGAGCTAATTCCACCATTCCATTTATAGTGAATAAAATCATAACCTCAGTCTATGATTTTATTCAAGTTCCAAAAATAAGTAAATCAACGGATAAATAATCGTGATCCTCATCCACATTCTCATATTCCCAGGCACATTCATTGGCAGAATAAATATAAGAAATTCTAGCCATATACATTGGCAAAATAAATATCACACCAAGTCATAATTCGCATTGGCCAAATAAATATCACAATCATTGGTAAACCACTTACCATCATTGGCTATACGTAGCCATTACCACGATTCTTCCTCAAAATTCCTAACCACAATCACCGGCAATACCAAACATCAGAAAATTTTGCCACATTCATCCTTGGCAAAATAAATATCATAAATTCAAGCCGTAACCATCATCGGCCAAATAAACATCGAAATTCAAACCATAATCATCTGTGTCTAGGCAAAAATCACAGTTTCAAGCCAAACCATTTAAATTGGCAATCAAATATAAGAAATTCCCACCAAATCATTGGAATTTCAAATCACAATCACTTATAGAATCACTTACCATTATTGGCTATATACAACCGTCACCACGATTCACCTTCATAATTCGTGTGCAAACATAATCCAACCTGATGATCAGTCCCACGGTCGATTACCCTCACATCAATTAGACCACAACAGCACGAAGTAGGGTAACGAGAGTGTCCATTTAATCCCACACCCCAGAACCAAGTACCCTTCCCACGGGATATGGTACAAGTTTATCCATGTAGGCCTCCAGAGGTTTAAGGAATCGAAACCCAAGGCAGCGCACGGTGCCTCTCACTCCTAGTAACTCTCAATCCAAGAGTTTTCATTTCCAACGGCCATACCACATGGACTATCCATCAGGAGTAGTCCGACTGTATAACACCCTCTGAAGGTTTAGGGGATCGAAACCCAGGGGAACCTCACAGTCCCTTTCACTCTCAGGTAATCAAAATCATCAAAGGAACCTGCATTTACAATCCACAGGAACCTGTACTCACAACATCACACGTGAGTAATCCACAATACATATAGGTATCTCACATATTCATAGAAACTATGAAATAGTGCAACCACAATGCAACTCATAATTTCCACTCACAAAACTCCATAGTTGCCATGGAAATTGCACATGCCACATACGCGAGTGTTCCTCCATATATATGTCACCTGGATGCCACTTTATTCACAAAATTTTGAAATAATGCATTCACAATTCATATGCATTTCACATAAATGCATATCACCACAATCATATTTCACATTATCAAAACAAGAGAATATAAATATATATTCACTCTTCTGTCAGTGCGAGATTCATAAAACATATGTATTTCACATTAATGCCACATTAATCACATAAATTATGAATAATGCACTAACAATGCAACTCTTAATTTCCATAACACTTTATTCACAAAAATTATGAAATAATGCATTCACATTGCACTTCATAATTCACCACAAGAAGAATTCAAGAGTATAACAAATTGAAAGTAGGATCATTCGCTCTAATACCAATTTGCAACGACCCAAAAATTTCTAATTCGGAAGCTAAAATCCGGTGATAGGCCAAAATAAATTCATGATCAATTTCCACACTATTAACCATAATAATTTCTTTCCTAGAAGAAATCTAGCACAATAATAAATTTGGATTATTTTATGGTTGCATCTAACATCCGCATTAGACTATCTACGTACCTTACGAAGGGATCAAGCTATTCGTAGTTCACATTACGCTTCTAGAACAACATACTAAAATTTCATTACGATTCAACGGTCGGATCTCCGCCAATCACAATTCAAGTGACAGTCGATGTTTTATTCTACGAACTTAGAAATCTAATTCGGGAAGATCTGTATGTCGGATTTCCGATTCATAAGTTCCCAAGGTCCTCAAATATTACGTATTATAATGTCTCAAAGTTTGGTGACGATCCAACGGTCGGATCATCGATTCCTATATTGACCAAGTAACATATCGTAGTGAATTTAGGTTCAAACGATCAACCTACGTCATACGAATATCAAAACTAAATTCAAAACATCTAATTTAGCATAAAAATAACATTGACGGTCCTCTGTCCACGCGCCGCCTCATGCGCGGTCGGCCATCCCGACTTGCAGGAACATTTCAACTATTCTTAAAAATTCTCAAAAACTACAGAAATAAAGATCTCAAAGAGTAGAACAAACCTTATACCTGCGGCCAAGTCCAATTTGACCTGGAAAAGCTCCAAATTGATTCAAACCCGCCAGAAACCCTAAGGTGGGTGTTGTTCGATTCGACCTCATCGGTGTTCCAACGCCCTAACAACCAGTCGGGTCTTGTTCTTGGATCCAAGGGAAGTTGATTATGGGTGGTGAAACTCGTCGGATCGGAGGAATCACCGTCGAACCCCCATAACGCAATGCGTCTTCCTTCACAAATTTGGGCCCTAAACCTCTCAATCTAGGGCTAAAATGATAAAGGAGATGTTATGGAAGAGATTGCAGGTGAAGGTGGGGTGAAAATCGTCTGAAAAACAGCTGAGAATCCCCTGACATTTCACCGGTTCAAAACCGGGTTGTCGTGGGTGCACAGGTCGACGGGATTGAGGTTTCTTCCCTCCTCCCCCTTTTATTTCTCTTTTTTTTTTTCCTTTCCCATTAACTGATTGGGCCAAAAACCAAGCCCTTCATTCGTTCTCCTTCCCACCTAGTGGGAGTTTAATTTATTTAATAACTTTAGTTTAGTAACACGACTTCAAATATATGTAACTATACCGTTATAATCCGGACTCGCAAACGGTTTTCGCTTATGAGCTTCGTAGGGTTGAGCTCTATCCAAATATGCCAAGAAATACGATAACACATATGAGGATAAAATACATCCTCATAAACTTACGTTTCATCAACTAGGGACATTTTCGTCATTTTACTTCCCAATTAAAAAAATTCCACATAATTATATATTTTAAACTTTCAGGGTATTACACTCTCTTTCTTTCTCTTGTACTATTATGACTTCTTAGTCTTTAAACTTCAGACAGTGAGATCCGAAGATTATCTTAACACTATTTTGGGAGAGTGCTTAATACTTTAGTAATAATTAAAGCATATAATAGAACAAAAAATGGAGGAAAATACTCGAGGAATGATTGAAATAATAGTCAAAGAATGGATAAGGTTGGTGCCCAAATTAAGGATATGGGGCCAAACACTGTTGAGCAAGCTATGACTGAAATTGAAAGATTGAAACCATCCCCTTGCTTCCGGGGATGATGAGCATAACAACAAAAAGTTCGCATCTCCAAGTCAAATTTCAGAATTTGTTCGAACTTTGCATCTAAAACAACTTGCAGCTCCTTCCATGATGGCGAGTGATTAGCTTTCCTCACTCACAAGTTCGTCTTTCAATCATTAACTCATAAAAATGCTAGGTAGATAATATTTTTAAATTATTTCGGGTGTACCTCTGGCAACTACTAACGGTAACAAAGAATACTTGAGAAAGGGAAAAAATATATGAACATCATTTCCCCTTACATGTGTGTTTTATACTGATGTTTGTATTGAATAAATCAAAGAAAAATCAATGAACATAAATAAAAGTGTGGACAACGAGGAAAAGATAAAAAAACAGGCGTAAATCATTTGCTTTAAATCGAACTAGAGAACTCCTCACCTATTTTGCAATAATGAGGGTCTATAGTTTTTTTTTTTTTTTCTATCTTGAAATTAGGCGATTAAAACATCATAATAATGTTTAAGTTTGCCAGCCATCCACTGTCATATTTCTTTATGTGTATGGACTTGTGTGAAAGTGTTTTTCAAATTATTGAAACCGTTTTTAGAAAAAAATGTTTCTGAGTTCAAAAGTACATAAGTATTTACTTTAAAAAAATCAGTTATGTACTTCATATATATATATTTTTTTCATGTTTAGCTTGCATTTTACTAAAGATTGATTTTATTAAAAAAATATTTTTAATTATTTTAAAAATAATTCCAAACCAGCCCTATGTTAAAAAAAAATATAATCCAAAACTTGTATTCATAAGACCTAGCATTTTGGGTAATATAATAGAGTCGCCACGAGTTGTTGACTTGTTGGGAATGAATCATGAATCATGATATTAGTTTGTTTAACTTCTACCTAAGAGGTAAAATGAAAAGTGAAAAAGTGCATGTCGGCAAGTGCCACTTGAAAAGCATGATACGCATGGCCTTCTTTTTTCATTCTCTGCACTCCCCTCTTCTCATATTCCTTATTTTGTCATTATCTTTCTATATAAAATTAATGTAAAATGTTAATGTGGTATAACCGTGACCGTTCAAATATGAGAGAAGAGAAAAAAAGTAAAACAAAATAAGAGAAGAGAATCCTACTCCGATATATATATATATGCAAGTAATTAGAGATAAAAAAATCTAAAAATTTAAATGTTGATAAATAAAGTAACGAGCAAAAATCCAACCAACGGTCCACTAGGGTGAGACACGTGCCATGTAGACTACCAATGGGGTTTGAGGTTTGACCAATTTTAAATCATATGCCATCATTTCATATGAGCAGCCCCACTTTTGAATTACCACACAAGTCATGCGGACATTTCTACTATCTTAATTTCATAAATCATTTGGACTTTATTGCTATTTGGAGAGACGATCTTGGGACTAATATACTTTGATCTTCACAAGTCTTCAAAATGAGAATCTTAGAAGAGTAGAACTAGTTGTTTATAATACTAGTAAACCTCTTATGCAGGTTAAATTAGATGATTTATCGAACCTATCCATGTGGTTTATAATGTTAATGAACCTATGTTAAGGACCTTTCAATAAGTTTGTGAAATCACACCCTTAAAATATGTTGACTCATCATTAAAATTTAAAAAGTTACTTAGCTGGATCCAAAGTCAATGGACCTAAACTCAAAACAAAATTTCAAGAATTAATCCTAATAATTGTCTACATAATTGCTCTTACATCTAACTATCTCAAAGAAAAAATATATACTTTCTAGGAGAATATGTTTACTTGGTTTTGACCGTCTAGGATTTTCTATTACAATTCAATGACATGAAACAACAATAATATAACAAATGTTGTTGTGTTTTTAAAACTCGAGTTTTCATCTGCTAAACACGTAAAAAGGCTCTTCTTAAGACATTACAAACAAGAAAATATATGTTGCACTATTACTTAGTATGTCATCTATGTCACTGAGAATACATAAGTATTTAATCATTTGGTTGCATAAATTTGATTAGATACGGATCCAACTTCTATTTATGGGGTTGTATTACTGGGTCATAGGTTACATGTGATCTGCAAAGTGTTGTTACTGTCCACTTTCAATGCATGAAAGCTACTTCAACAAATGACTAAAAAAACTCATAAAAATATATATAGTTAAACAGTATGTAATTCATCATCAGCTGGTTTGCCCGAGAGGTTAAGGGGGAAGACTTAAGATCTTCTGCACATAAGTGCGCATGGGTTCGAACCCCATAGCCAGCAAAATTTTTAAAAATAATTATTTTTCTTGATGTATCCTATTTTAAGTCCATTTTTATTTCTTTGACCAAAAACAAATAGCCCATTTATTTATTTATTTTTCAAAAAATTATAAGCCCAATTTAACTATATAAATATGAATTGGGCCTACCGTGTTTCGAGTCGACCCCAGCTTAAGCCCATCACCTGGTCCACTTTCTTTTCCTAAATCACAAGAAAGCCACTCCATCAAGCATTCTTTTCGTTAAACCCCTCATCGATCTTCGTCTCCCATTCACATCTCCGTTTTGGTTTGCATGCTTATCAACTTCGTGCATTTTCGATGTATATATACCATATAAGGTCTTGTATCATATGAAGGGTTTTCGTGAATGTTGACTGCTATGAAATTGAATGTGTATATATTATATTATGTTTGGTCTGATATCAGAAAGTTGAGAGATCATGTTTGTGAATTTCGTTCATCCTTTAACAAGGTCACGACATGAATGACAGAAATGTTGTTAGAATGCTCCAAATTATTTAATACAAGCAGGCGATCCTTATTCCTTTTCAATTAGTGCATGATCTAAAATACTTTGTCATAGAATGAAAAGAACCTTGAATTTATCATTTATTTTGAAAGGAAGTGCAAAATTTAATATTTATTCTGAAAATTCCGAATTTTTATTTGCTGATAGTATCATAGGCAAACATTCCAAATTACATTATTATACCACTTTAGGTTTATTATAGGGAAAATTTGAAAGATGTCCAATTTTATAACTCATCTTTTGAAATAGGTCCAATTTTTAGTAACTTTTGACTTTTAACTTTTGAAATATGTCCAATTTTTAGTCCAATTGGATCCATATCAAAAGATCCCTTTATTATATGAGCTACATGAATACGGAGTTGCAACGGCTTTACGCACATATTTTCGGGACATGTTGAACAAGAAATGGTTGAAGTCTGATGGAAACTAAAAATACAAGCTGTAGGATTTCATGACCGTTTCTAGGTTTATATGTAAAAGCCTGATTCTTGTATTGGGATTTTTAAGTCGACCTTCTACTCTTTGTTACCTTTTCCTTTAAACGATTAATTTGATCTGTTGTTGTTGATGTTCTTCATTACAATTCCTCGTGGATGTGGGCTTTTGGACCACTTATAAAAACGCTAGATTAAATGATGCAAATGCTACCGATAAGCGATAACTACAATTTAATTGTATTTTTTTACTTGTAATGAGAGATCTTATATTAGAATTTTATGAATGACGAGTTCGTTGTTAATTTATTCTCTATTCTTTGGGAGAATAGAATGCTTGGATCTCCCGGTCTTTGCGCTCTAAACCTAGAGACTCGAAGAGGATCCCGATTATGAGAAATGTATCATCGAGAACCAATTTTAGTGGAGGGAACCGGGTCCCACCATCATTATGAACTTGTAGAACAACCAAACGGCGATTAATTAGGGTTGAGAACTTGAGAGTTAGATTGGTTCATGCCAAATTAATGAGATCCCTTGAGCACGAAGCATGTAAATATAATGATTATATACATTTTTAGTTGTTGGCTGTATGTGGATGTATTTTTTATTGCACACGATGTCATCACTACTACTCGCTAGAATTTGATCCAAGTTATATTTATATATATATATATATATATATTTATATATTTATTTTTATTTTTTTCATAAAAAAAGCAAATAAAATAGGCGTGCATTTTTTATGTAAATTTAATTACTATATTGAGTTGAGGGCAGGTGCAAAAATCATATTTACCAATTTACATCTCATTTTATATTTGTGGGAGATGTATGAGTTGCACACCGCCAAAAAAGATGTTAATTTATGAATTTCATTTATTTTTCTCTCTTAAATTGGCAGGACGTTTTCTAAAGATGTGAAAAACAAGAAAATGTGAGTATTTTGCATCCAATCTATTGAAAAGCTTTTTGGCCAACACAAAATATAAAGGGTCCATTCAAAAGGCATTTGCATCTCCAGTTGGAGAAGCTTTGAGTCATGCGAGATTTTTCATGTGTTCAATAACATGATTTGGTACACTATATGTTATAATACAAGTGGTTTGAGACTTGAAAAAAAATTTTCAGCCACTTATAGTATGACACTCAATGATGATATATCGAGTGACATTCCCAGCACATTGAAAAATTTCTTTTGATTCATAATTTCACAGATCCTCCCATTTTAATTGCCAATAAATTAGTGCACAATAAAAAAAAGGGTACAATCATTCACATAATAAATACATTATTATTCCCATAACAATAAATACATTATTATTTTAAATATCCACCGAAATAAATGATGTCTAGACCCCAAACAATACTCTCTCTCTATTTTGTTGGCTTCCAAGCATGTTTTCATGATTAACAATGAGATATAATCATTGTGCAAATCCCACTAAAGGATGATTAAATTTACATGACTAGTAAAAAAAATTTGTTAGCTTCAAATTTTTTTTTTTTAATAAACGATATTATCTACATTAACAGGAAGAGAAGTGAGTTTAGCCTCACAAATCACAATGAGTTAGCATTAATGTTGTTCAAATTCGCTATTAGCAATAATCGAACCTAATACATCTCACTTACAAGTGAAAAAGAATATAACTTGACTGTAGTACTAAATAACCCAAAATTCTTATTTAGCACTCTAAATTTTCTATATCTAAAGAAATTGCCTTCGTTAATTTGATTGATTCATTAGTCGCGGAGTTATGCTGTACATTGTTTACATGCAAATACCTTGCTTTAACCAATTATCATACCACATATCCATCACGTAGTAAGTAAATAAATCAACAATATCCCTTCGCAGTAATATAATCAAAACTAATTTGATTCGATTGTTCATAAAAAACCAAATTGATCCGATTGTTTATAAACAAATGATTCTTTGCAGACATTCATCCCAAAAGCAAATGTGCTCATTAAGCATTATAATACCCCCCAACTACACTATTACTTTACCATAATTAAAAGAAAATACATTAAAAATTTATAACTCAAGTGATTAAAAATAAGTAAACGACAAAAAATCCTTGACCAAAAATGTGGGCTATTCATTAAGAGTAATAATATTCATACCATGTTTTTGTACTACATTTTCATACCATTTTAGGTGATATTTGATGTGGACAGTCACATCATTTGAATTAATTAGATTTTTAAATTTAGTTCATTATTTAATAAACTAATAATTAAGAAAAAATAGTTAATTAAATGATAATTGTGGTATACGAAGAGTTTTTTTCGTTCATTTCCTTGGGTTTTGCAAATTTTTCAAATGATGTGGCTGTCTGCATCAGATGTTACATAAGATGGTATAGAAATATGGTATGAATAGCATTATTTATTCATTAAAAATAAACGCGAGTCAATATTGTAATAATAATATAGATGACATATCGACAGCATAAGAAACAACGTCAATTTACCCGGATGAAGTGAATAGTTCCAACTTTCAGGTAAGAGTCCAGAAAATGAGGGGATGTTAATTATAACGAAATAGACCTGACCTACCTACACTATGACATCACAATCATATGCCTTCAAGACAGGCAATTCTCAGCCCTCTCACTTTCCGTGCCCTCCTGTCTCTTTTTGTTTTATGTGATCACGGTTAATCAACATCATCATTATATATATATATATATATATATTTATTTATTTATTTATAGAGATAATAAGATAAAAATGAATAGTAATATAAAATGTTGACGTGGCTTAACCATGACTACACAAATAGGAAGGTACGAGAGCGCACGGGAAGTGGGAGGGCAGAGAATTTGCCTCCCTTCAAGAGATACGACCATCTCTTAATGAGCAAAACTATATTAAAATAGCTGACGTGACAATTTGTCTATTTAATTGTTTTATAGAAAGGATTTGGATCCTCTTCGAGGCATCCTCCTGACCGGACAATACAAGCCGTTGGATTTTGATCCAACGGCTACAAACAGAGGGTCCCTCTAAAAGTTATAATAATTGTAGTCGTTGGATTAAAATCCAACGATCCATGTTATCTGGTCAAGAGGATCCCGAGGCATTGTCTTGGAGAAGATCCAAATCCTTATACAAAAATGTCATTCCACATAGAACTAGGCAATGTTACCTACTTCGTAAAGTAGACAAGACAAAATTTGCCTAATCAATTGACTATTCAACTAGAGCTCAATTTTGCCTATACGGGTCGTTAAAAGAAAGGAAAATTGTATTTGAACCTATATAATTTTACTCTATACCTAACTTAAATTTAAAATGTGAATTGTCATTTTTATCCTATTGTACAGTTACCATCAAATACATGATGAAATCAACTATAAAACTAAAATTTATTAATAAACCCACTAATCAATATCCCACTACCGATTCCAATGACAACTGTGGGACTGAGGCTCATTCGAATTGAGGAATATGAAATAAACAGACAAAAGAATGCATTCTACACAATTCATGCATTTATATCATTAGTATTACTATTGTTGGTACATGTATAAGATGATTTTGAGTTCTGTAATTCATGTAGATTGGAATATGGATTTACAGATTACAATTCCACCCCCCCAAAATACACATAATCCTAAAACCAAGGTTAAAAATTGAGATGAAGGCAATTGAAAAACGCTACTACATTCTCCAGTTCCAGAGAGATGTCCAGAAAGAAAAAGTTTGAATACATTTGTTTATCAAATGGAGAAAAAAACAATGAGAATCCAATTCAGACAAAGCACACAAGGATTAAAACCCAACTCGATTTCCATTGTAGGAGAAATCTTGTCAGCACAAAAGATAGTAACATATGATTTAATTACTTCATCTAATCTTGTCTGCTTACATAATTTTCCAGACTTTAGATTGCTTGTTTGATCAATTCATCAAACACAACTCCAGACATGTATCGACATGACACTCACAGTAAAGTTTTTAAACATCGTTCATTTGATTGCTCTCTTTACGCATTGAACGAGTTATAGAACACTTATTTTGGATTTTTATTTTCTAAATGGGTGTAAAGATAAATTCACATATTGAATTGGGTTTGTGAGGGTAGTTAAGGTAGTAAATTTAAGTTTAAAGAGATATTGTTAGTTTATCTAAACATTATATAGATGTTAAGAATAAGTTGGTGTTAAAAATAGTTACAGGGTTGAAATAAAATTTCCGTCAAAAAATTTGGCGACTCATTTGCCTAACTGTTAACATGCCACCACTCCCTTCTCCTTCCTTTGCTTCTCTTCTACTCCCCTCCTTCTTCCTTCTCTTTTTGGCGGGAAGTGGACCCCGCCAATCAAATTTCCTCCTTCCGCCGGTCTCTTTCTCATAAATACCCGCAGCACCACCCCACCCACACCTCCAACCACCCTCTCTCTCTCTCTCTAAACATGTACTTCAATTAAAACCCGCAATCTCCATCTCCTCCCATTTCTCCGGCCAAATTATGGAACCTTCCAGTTTCTACGCCCTCCTCGTACTCCTCCTCCTCGTCGACACCACACTCTCACTCAACTCCGACGGCCTCTCCCTCCTCTCTCTAAAATCCGCCGTTGACCAGCCCGCCGACGGCTCCGCCTTCTCCGACTGGCTCGACACCGATCCCACCCCATGCCGCTGGACCGGCATTTCCTGCATGAACATCTCCGGCTTCCCTGACCCCCGCGTCGTCGGAATCGCCCTATCCGGGAAGAATCTCCGCGGCTACATTCCCTCCGAGCTCGGCAACCTAGTAAACCTCCGCCGCCTCAACCTCCACGACAACAACTTCCACGGCTCAATCCCTTCCCAACTCTTCAACGCCACCTCACTCCTCCACAGCATCTTCCTCTACGGCAATAACCTCTCCGGCCCGCTTCCACCGTCGATCTGCAACCCCCCGCGTCTCCAGAACCTCGACCTCTCCAACAACTCCCTCTCCGGTCCGCTCCAGAAAGACTACTTAGAGAACTGCAAGCAATTGCAGCGGCTGATCCTAGCGAGAAACAGATTCGACGGAGAAATTCCGGCGGGAATTTGGTCCGACATGGACAATCTAAACCAATTGGATCTCTCCTCAAACGAGTTAACCGGATCGGTGCCGGACGATTTCAGGGAGTTGAAGTCTCTGTCCAGCGCGCTCAACCTATCGTACAATCACTTATCGGGAAAGATTCCGAAATCCCTCGGCGATTTACCCGTGACGGTGAGCTTGGATCTCCGAAACAATAATTTCAGCGGCGAGATTCCTCAAACGGGGTCGTTTTCGAACCAAGGCCCCACCGCGTTTCTGGACAACCCTCTGTTATGCGGGTTTCCGCTTCAGAAAACTTGTAAAACCCCGGAACAGAGCTCCGCGGATAGTCCGAATTCGGGATCAGGATCGGAAAATAGTCCGGTAAAGGGTCTGAGTCCGGGTCTGATTATCCTAATCTCGGTGGCGGACGCCGCCGTAGTGGCGTTTATCGGATTAGTCGTCGTTTACATTTACTGGAAAAAGAAAGGCGACGAGAACGGATGCAGTTGTACCGGAAAGAGCAAATTTGGCGGCAACGAGAAGCGCCACCTCTGTAATCTCTGTTCTTGCGCTTGCATCAATGGCGGGTTCGGGAACCAGGATTCGGATTCGGGCGACCCGGAAAAGGCAGAGAGGGGAAAAGGGGAGGGGGATCTCGTCGCGATCGACAAAGGGTTCACATTCGAGCTGGACGAGCTGTTGAGGGCGTCGGCGTACGTGCTGGGGAAGAGCGGACTGGGGATCGTGTACAAAGTGGTGCTCGGGAATGGAATCCCGGTGGCGGTGAGGAGGTTGGGGGAGGGCGGGGATCAGAGGTATAAGGAGTTCGCGGCGGAGATTCAGGCGATCGGGCGGGTTAAGCATCCGAATGTGGTGAAGCTGAGGGCGTACTATTGGGCGCCCGACGAGAAGCTTCTCATCAGCGACTTCATTTCTAATGGCAACTTGGCCACTGCACTTCGCGGTAAGTTTTTTTTTTTTTTTTTTCTTTCTATTTTGGTTTGTTTTTGTTTTATTTGTATGCTGTTGTGAATTACGTTATTGTGTCGTTTTGTGACTTCGAATCTGATGTGTCGTATTTTGTTTGGCGCCCTTTCGTTGACTTGTAGTCTTTTCGTGAATTCTTTTTACAGCAACGAGAGATTTTTCAGTGTGACGTGTACAAGAAGTGGTATACCACGTATCAGTATATAAATTTTGAGATATGTGTGTTAAAAAGTTAATAACTTAAAAAATAAATTTTTTTACCACTTACATAAAAGCACGTGGTGTATCACTCATATTCCTATCACAATGAAAATTTTCTCCACAATAAGACTATTTGCGTCTAATTGGTGAGTGAAGGTCTTCATACGAAAGATTTCAATATCTTCGCTTATAAATGAGAGTCTTAGTTTAAATGTTACGGTTAATGATATTAATTTATTTTCTTAGAGCATCTCTAAGGGAAGTAGCAGATAAATTGCTATGGCCTGCAAGAAAAACGCATCTTAGCGGAAGTAGGCAACTCAATTAGCAAAATAAAGAATTAGCAACTAACCTTATAAATATTTCTTCAAGATAGCAAATTGGGTATCGCAATATAATTTATTTAGAAAGTATTGTTTAGTAAAGAGTATAAAAATAAACCCATAAGATGGGATGAAACCAATTATAGTTCAGTTATGAAACGGTATCCATTGAAAGAAAGAATTTACAAATCATTCCCGAACAAAACTTACAAACATGTCCTCGATGCATATCCATTCTTTATAGAAAGACGGAGGTTCTGTGAAGATCAAATCTGTCGAAATATTTGCCAACTTGGCAAGAAAAATGACATGATTAGATGTCACATTGTTTTCTCATATATGGGCAAGTAGGTGTACGCATGCTATTTGATGGGAGTTGAGATCCTCTTAGGATTTCTGTGTCCAAGAACGGCGGATTCGAAGATCCGGGCCGTTTAAGGGGCTTGATTTTATGTGAGATGGGCTAATGGAGACTGCAAAATTTAAATTGAGCGGTGCAGATTTCTGTATTCGTCAACTCCGAACACAGAGATCCGGAGAGGATTTCAATTTATTTGATATTTTGATGGGCACTATATTTACCTTGCCTTATATTGGACTAGTGGAGACATGGAAAATGACTAGTGAGTATGTGCGCATTTCCGTGAGCTCAATCACAATTCACTACGTGGTAGGTCAGGACAATCATTTCATACCTGGTGCAGACCATTACAGCTTTTTGGCCTTGCTAGTTGTAAGAATAATTTGATGGGAAATGATTTCCGCACCATTTATAACTTCATGGACCCCCTAATCCTTTTTACCTACTCAATTGAGCATCGAAGGGGAATCAAGGGTCAGAATTAAGATTGGATGCACAGAAAGTGAAAAAGAATGTGCGGAAATCATTCTCGTTTGTTGATCAAATATATGTTCAATGTTAGTGAAATTGGAACTTTTGAAGCAGAAAAGTGAACCTCCGTTTTTAATTTGATTGCTTGGTATGGATAGGATAGATTATATATTTTGTGCAGGGGAAACGTAAAGGGTAGATTTACTTCCTTTGTCCTCTGCGGGAAATGATTATCCTATTTTCTGCCTTTCTTTTTAATTTTCCTTGGTGTCATGGAGCCACCGCAACTACCATGTCATAATTCGAGTCGATAACGTAAGCTGAACGCTATTGAAACTGAAAATTTTGAAATACAAATGTGCAGGGAGAATCGGTCAGTCATCATCAAGCCCCTCATGGACAACGAGGCTAAAGATCGCCAAGGGAACAGCCCGAGGTCTCGCCTACCTGCACGAATGCAGCCCCAGAAAGTTTGTCCACGGTGACATCAAACCCTCCAACATTCTCCTCGACAACGAATATCAAGCCTACATTTCCGATTTCGGACTCAACAGGCTGATCACAATCACAGGCAACAACCCCTCCTCCGGTGGCCTCATGGGCGGGGCTCTCCCTTACATGAAACCAGTCCAAACAGAGCGATCAAACAGCTACCGTGCCCCGGAGGCCCGTGTGACGGGCAGCAAACCCACCCAAAAATGGGACGTGTACTCGTTCGGTGTTGTGTTGCTTGAATTGCTCACAGGGAAGTCCCCGGAGCTCTCTCCGACCACGTCAACTTCGGCCGAAGTCCCAGACCTAGTGAGCTCTGTGAGGAAAGGGTTTGAGGATGAAAACCCTTTGTCGGATATGGTAGACCATGTGTTGATGCAAGAAGTGCATTCCAAAAAGGAGGTGCTTGCAGCTTTCCATGTAGCTCTTGCATGCACTGAGCTGGACCCTGAGGTTAGACCAAGGATGAAAACCGTCTCTGAAAATCTTGAAAGGGTTGGAACATGAGGATCGATACGTATACATAGTCGGGAGATAATTTCCGCACTTTCTTTTTGTCCCGCTGCATTTCTCCTTGTGTTTCGAGCTTCTATATTGAATATAAATTAAAAAAGAATCAAGGGATAAAAATGAAAAGAATAATGCAGCGGGTGAAAATCATTTCTCCAAATATAATCATGAAGTTCGACGTTCGTCCGACGGATTTGAAGATTTAGTTTTGTCAGATGGTGCATTTTGGTAAGTTGTGGTGTATTTATTTTGAAGAATCAATTCGTTCATGAAGAACCCCATTTATTTTTTGGAAGTCAAGCAAATCCCCAGCATAATTTTGTTATACAATATTTATTTTCCTTTTGTGTAAAATTGATAATTAAGAATTCGCTACACTTTTGTAATTTAAAATGTTTAGTTTTTGCCAATTTCTATTTGCTTGTAATAATAATGTACCTTTTCTCCATTTTCCCCCTCAATTAATGCAATGTATAATGTAGATTCATAAGTTCTTAATTCAACAATTTTTGCCTACTGTCATTTTTTCTCCTCGTTCACCACATGATCCAGACCTAGCTGATTTTATTCAACTTAAAATATTGGATTGAGATAACAAGCGGTGAATTGTCTTAATGGATAAAAAATTTCTCTTCAACTCATTGTGTTTCGAATTCAAAACTCTCTCCCTACTCGCAGCGTAGAATATCCTCTTCAACCCCCTTTTTGGGTTCAAGCTCCCCCTAATTCTATATGGAAACTACGAAAAAACTCAGCTACTAATTTATTTGGGTTTTAACTTACACATGAAGCTAATTTCACTCCTAGTCCTAATTCAATTTTGTAAAAAACATTAACCAAGATTAAGTAAAACGACACGTGACAGATGATTATATGTATTGTGAGTATACCAGAATGACCATACACTAGAGTTTACAGTTGTGAGCGAAAATACTCCCCTGAAACTACCAAGTAATGTTATTCGTACCATGTTTTTATACCACATTTCTATACCACCTTAGGAAAACATGGTATCTGATGTGGATAGTCACATCATTTGAAAAATTTGCAAAACCCAAGGAAATGAAGGAGAAAGACTCCTCGTAAACCACAATCATAATTTAATTAACTAGTTTTTCTTAATTATTATTTTATTAAATAATGAACTAAATTTAAAAATCTGATTAATTCAAATGATGTGGTTGTCCACATCAAATGACACCTGGTATGAAAATGTGATACAAAAACATGCTATGAATAACATTACTCGAAACTACCATCAATATTGACCACGTGGCCGGAGAGGCAGATGCAGAAAAATGGAGCGAAGTTGCGCGTTGGCTTCCGCTCCAAATTAGTGGGCCGAGCAGTTGGGCCTATTATTTTCCATTTTCACTTTCTCTCTCTGTCTCAGCCAATACTTGAAACAGAGAACAGACGGTGAAGTCTAAAATGGCCGGAACTGGAAGAAGAAGCTCTCGGAGCAGAGCCAACTCCTCCAGAGACGGCAATGACGGAGACACAGTTCCTCTCCGACCACCTCCCAATTTGCGGACTCAGAGAGGTGGCAGAGGCAGAAGTCAAACTTCAATCGGAATTTTCAACGTTAATCTCAAAGTCCTGCTAGGGCTCAGCGCGATAGCCTTCTTCGCCATCTTGTATTTGATTAACAACCTCATGAAGCATGTCGAACAAGCTCCGACGCCGAGGGTCGTCACGCCCTTCCCGGCTCCAAAGCTCATGGACCTCCCTCAGGTATTCGATTTTTCTTCGTTGACTATGTAATGCGTGTATTCTGTGAGTTGATTGTGCATTTTTCGGGTTGTGGCAGTTTCAAGGTGAGCACAAAGAGAGCTTGTATTGGGGAACTTATCGGCCGAACGTGTATCTCGGAATCCGGGCTAGGTATGCCTTTTTCATTGCCGATCATAATAATCTTTTTCTTGAATGTTTTGTTTAGAATTCATGTTCATTTAGTTGACATCGTATCGGTTGTGTATTTTCGGGGATTTTGAGCATAAATTTACGTTTTGGTAGTAAGTTTTGTTACTCTTGTCTGTATAACTAGGCACTTGATCAAATTGTTGATCAATATTTGTTTCTTGATGTGCTTGGTCTTGCACTTTATCTCATTTCACTAACATTGACGGATGCATTGTTTTTTCCTTGTGTGTATTTAGACTTTGCGAATGATGTGGTTGTGATTCTAGTTGTTGCACCTTGCAGGACTCCTCGGTCTTTAATTGCCGGGTTAATGTGGATTGGTATAAAGGATGGGAGATATTTCATGCGGCATGTTTGCCAAGATTCTGATGATCTGAGTAAATATGGTTGGGCACAACATGATGGACGTAGTTTTGGACATCAAGTCATTCTTGACCATGACATGAACTTAGCAACAACTTTCTTGAAATCCAAGGGTGAAGACAGTGGCTATGGCGGAGATTGGGCAGTTCAAATTGATGTGCAGAACCGCAAGTAAAAAGCCTGACCTAAATCTGTAACGCTTTTTCTTTATGAAATGAACAGGGTATTGGCATAATGTGAAGTGAATTTAGGATTTAATGGAAGGTGTGAAGAAGATTATACTTACAAGTATGTTGATGTAGTGAAGAGAAATGTGTAGAGTTTCTCTTAATTTTCTGTTGGGAGTTGAGACCCTTCCAAGGAGGTGTGAGGGTTGTGGCATTTTTTGTTTCTAATAGTTGATGGATTTGCCCATGCATTCTTTATGCATGAATCTTTTATTGACTCTTTTCATCATGCCTCATGGTCAGTTCTAAAGGGAATGAGGAAGCTTCACATATCTTTTTCTATTTGGCCGATGAAGATGGAAATACTCTAAATTTAGGTGGAGATACCTTGGACATTCATGAGAACTCTCTCCTTGCATCTGGTTCACGGATGGACGTTGGAAGTTGGCAGCTACATTTAAAATCACTGGTAATGTTATGAAGATATTGTTACAGCAAAGAAAAATAATAATATCTTTTATATTGAAAGAAAATGTCATATGAATTATGATGAGGAAATATATTTCCGTGAACCATTAAGCATTCTTGGTCTACCTCGTTAACTTAAGATCCGTTGAATGCTGCCATAGAGTATCATGGTTTTTGTGGTATTCGTGTTATTAGCTAAAAAATAATTAATAATCCAAACAATTCAATGTCCGCTCCGACCAGGGACAGAGCAAAGATAGGGTTCACATGTGCTAGAGCCAACATCAAAATTAGGAATAAATAGAAAAAAGTAGGAAAAGCTTTAGAACATCAGGGGGAAAAATGGAAAACCCTCTAATAACTTACTCATCCAACCCACCCAGCCCACCCCATCCTAACTTATCCCCACCACAAGGTCACAGTGCACCCCAAACTTATGACTTGCTCTGGCACTTGTTCCACATTATCTGTGTTCTTACTCATTTCTGAGTTGATGTATTGAAGGCTCCAATACTGATCCATTACTTCTCTGTGTTTTCTTTTCAGGAGGATTTGGAAGTTCATTATGCTGGTTTTAAGACGCCTCATATTCACAACTTATCAGATCTTGTTCAGGAAAATCTTGGACTACAAGTATATCACAGTTTCATGACATCATTTTATTATCCAAAAAAAATGAATCAGCTTTTTAATATCTACAATTCTTGCCTTGAATGCCTCGATTTCACTTCCATGTTTTTAGGTAAGGAAGTTTGGTCGACTGCAGCTACCTGACACATCTGAAGATTCTCCAAATATTCTAGTTTTTCAGGTACATTGTGGTAAAGTGTGCTACTTTTTTAGTCTAACTAATCATTAGTCATTAGTTTTCACTCTTGATTTTTCTTTCTCATCCACCTTCTCCTGTGGTTTCCCATTGTTATCCAGATTTCTGCTAGGGCACCTTTCAGGACAGATGTTGCATTCATATCTGGAACTGGTTTGGAAAGTTCAAGAGTAAAAGAACGTGTCAGCAGCCTTACAGGTTCGTCTTCCATTTAATCATGATAGGTAATAATAATAGAAGCATAAGAGGGTTCCACTGAGTACACAAAAGCATATAAGAGAAGCTTGAAAATGTGAAAGACTATAAATTAACCGAGCTCTGTGTCAGACTTCCATTAAGGGACCATGAGGACCGAATAATTGATGTTTCACAATCAAGAACTCAAATGTTGAACCCATTGGCCATTCTTCCAAGTCTTAATGCTTATACTTCCTACAATTTTGGGTTTTGTCAAGAACCAGAAATTAGAATCTTGCTTTCTGCTATTCTTTAATAACTGTGTGTGCATTTCCTGATTTCATGAGTGACTTCCAATTAAATGTTATATTGCCCTTAACTTTTATTAGTTACTCTATGATCAAGGTACCTCACTGACCAATCAACTGAAGGAGAAGCAAAGAGAATTTGACACAAAATTTGAGAAGAGCTTTAGTCTGGTTGACAAGGTACTTTGGAAATCAGTTTCCCAGGATAATGCATTTTGTTACAAACTATTGAATCGGACCTGCTATTTGAATGTCTTGTTGAAAGTGAAATATTTATGTAGTCACACATTTACATGAATTTACACTGAGTATTGCTCTATGATAATACTTTTGATTTTGGATGACATGGTGAAAAAGATTGAGCCAGTCCATCCTGGTAGCTTAATCTGATGACCTAGTCTGCCATTTTCAGTTTTATGTTGTATCTCTATGGAATGTTTGGGAGTCTTTACTGTATTTTGGCTATACAAGGAAAAGCCTTTATGGCATGTCTTGTATTTCAGTAGGATAGTTGCTGATGCTCTACATATGCAGTTACAAACAATGGCATTAAAAATTTCACGAAACTGAGATAGTTATGTGTGCATTATGAGAATTGAAGCTTCATCTAATGTGCTTAGATATAATTGTGCAACAAAAGACTTCTAAACTCGTTGTTACTATGCTTTCAGCTTGATCCTGAATCTATTGTTGCTGGTAAGGCTGCCATAGGAAACTTGTTGGGTGGCATCGGCTACTTCTTTGGCCAGTCAAAAATTGCCGTCTCCGGGGATACGTTCGTAAGTTATTGGTTACCTCTATGTGCTACTGGTCCTCCTTTTAAAAGTTTATACTTTTCCTCTGTTTTCACAATTTTGTTTCTTAAAAGAAAAAGACTTCATTTTCCATTTCCCTCTTTTCCCCCGTAATTTAGGGAAAATAAGATCTCTTAAAGCATCATATGACTAATTGTATAGGTCGTACCCAGTGCACAAGGCTCCCGCTTTACGCAGGGTCTGGGAGAGGTGAATGTCGGCTAGCCTTACCCCCATTTATGGAGAGGCTGCTCCCAAGTCTCGAACCCGAGACCTACCGCTCATGGGCGAAGGCACTTGCCATCGCACCAAGTGCGACCTCTATATGACTAATTGTATGATCACACAAAATTAGATGCTAATGGTTGCTGCTTAACTAAGTGTTAGTGAAATTCACCTCTTTTGCTTCCAAATATGAGCTAGTGTTAGAAGAAAAAACCATGACGTTCATAACATTATTAGAATATGATATCAGTGGGTTTTGATCACAATAACTATTTTCTGAATGGGCCTTAACAGAATAGTTAATTGGAAGTGACCAAATTTATGAAAATTTATGGTCATATCTGTGTGGACATCTGAAAAAATAAAGCCATGGATTTATTTATTATGCTTGGTGAAGATATCAGTGTGGACATCTGACAAAATCATGCGGTTGGCCATTTCCTCTTGCAGTCGGGAAGTCATGATAATTCTATTTCATATTGGCCTGCTGAGCTTTACACAGCTGTTCCAAGTCGTCCCTTTTTTCCAAGGGGATTTTTATGGGATGAAGGTTTTCATCAACTTTTGATCTGGTGAGTTGCCTCATGTTTTTCAGTATGCATGTTACTCCAATTTGTCTCAGTTCAGCTGCTGCCTTTGTAATTTCTTGAAGAATTATAAAGATATAAAAAGTTAAGTACCTTATGTTAGTCTGCTATTGGTCTACTTCTGGAAAATGGAAACTCTTTCATATATGCATCCTTAATATTGAGCAGGCGTTGGGATAAACATATTTCCTTGGACATCATAGGACACTGGTTAGATCTAATGAATATTGATGGATGGATTCCACGTGAGCAAATTTTAGGTGCTGAAGCTCTAAGGTACATTCTTGTTCAAATATGTGTATACCTCAGCTTAGATTTTGTCAGTGTAAGTAGTTTGTGATATTTTTTGTGTGTACCTGCAGTAAAGTCCCAAGTGAATTTGTTACTCAGCTTCCAACAAATGGAAATCCACCAGCTCTGCTTTTGGCGTTGCGTGGTAACTGAATTTTTTTTTTTCTTCACTTAAACCTTTCTGTCCATGGAAAATTGAAAATGTAGTTGTTTCGTGTGATTTTAAGCTAAGGAAAGACTATTTTGTCATCCATGCCCCCAAAAGTGTTAACTTTAGTTGTTCAAGAAACATTATGTCGTGAGACATATGTCTGAACTTTTGACTTCCTAGTTTCTTCCCATATCCCTCAGAATGCATATTGTCTACTTGAAAATTTTGTTGGTTTGCTGTATATATTATTTATGATGTGGTCTGAAAGTTTGCTTCTTCCAGACTTAGTTCATGGCTTAAAGATAAACAAGTTTACTGCTGCTGAAAGCGATGCGATATCTTCGTTCGTAGAACGGGCTTTTGTTCGCCTAGAAGCATGGTTTCAATGGTTCAACACTACCCAATCAGGTATAGAAGGGTTTGTCAATCTTTAGTCTCTGCCATGGGTTTTTCTTTATAGGAGGACAAGGGTCGTGATGCATGCGTTTATGGTCTGCTGTTTTAGTTTTACTGAGCAATATGTTTACTCAAGGGCAAATCTTTGATATGTTTATCGTCTGTTATTGTACTGAGTCCGTGAAATGTGTATATGCATGCATACTTGTGCTTGTATGTGCGTGGTGGACTGTAGCCATGTGTTTGTGTTACCGACTATGATTGTATGAACACAGGGAAGGAAGTGGGAAGCTACTATTGGCATGGGAGAGACAGCACAACAAATAGGGAACTAAACCCAAAGGTTCCGCTTTACAGAATTTCTTACTCTTTTAGACTTGTATTAAACAAAATCTGTTACCTTTTGTTTTAACTTGCAAGAAATGTGGTCTGATTTGGGGCATCATATGCCTGAGTTGCTCAGCTTTGGAACAAATTTAAGTAAAACTTCCTGTTTAAAACACTGCTAGTAAACTGAGATTGTATTATTGCATGTACAGACGCTGTCTTCTGGATTGGATGATTATCCACGTGCTTCCCATCCAAGTGAGGATGAGCGTCACGTAGATCTTAGATGCTGGATGCTACTTGCAGCAGATTGCTTGCATTCCATTGCAGAACTGTTTGAGAAGGAAAATAAATCTGCAAAGGTAAGGCAAACAAATACGTATGGAAACACAACTGTGATTTATCAATTAGTTAACATATAAATTAAATAATGCAGAAATACGGTGCTACAGTTAAGTTACTCTCGGATTTTGAAACTCTGAATCAGGTTCGTTTGTCAATTGTCATTATCATATCTATAGTTTGTTGCAGCATATTCTTCTTGATGCATTTTACTACAATATATATTTCCACGCCATCATTTTGTGTTTGTGTCTAATAACTACATCTTCTTGGTTAATTACTTTTTCACTGTTTGGTTCATTGTATATACAATTATATCTTATACGCTCCTCTTGAACAGATGCACTATGACGATACATATGGAACATATTTTGATTTTGGAAATCATACGGAAAAGGTATGCTACTTGCTTAATCCCTTTTTCTTCTTTTTTGTGATATTTTCACATGGTACATGGGTTTTTTTTTTCACGATTCTAGTTAATATCTTGACATGTGAGTAAATATACTCACAAGAGTCAAGACTGCTTACAAGTGAATAATGATGTTGATGTGGGGACTTAAAGTTTCTTATACCATGGGCTGTCATGTCATAATTGATTTAGATAAATTTTATCGTCGAACAGATGATTTCCTGATGTGTCTAATTATCCGTTACATAAACATCTACAGGTGGATAGCCTTTTAGCTTTTCGGTTACAATAGTTGCATGCTAAAATTGGGCATTGGTTTGATCTTACTAGGTTCGTTTAGTTTGGAAAGAAGTGATAACAGGACACAATTATGCAACCAGAGAGCTCGTGCGGGAGGTATTAGAAAGCCCCAAGTTGAGACTCGTTCCTCACATTGGCCCTATTAGTCTTTTCCCATTCATTGGAAGGATTATACCAGCTGTAAGTTGTGTCATCTGATTGAATAGTCTACCGATTATGCATCTTTATTGTCATGTAACCATAAGACCACTTCTCTCTTGTTTGATGATATAGGATTCAAGGATTTTGGAAAAACAGCTAGACCTTATATCAAATCGGAGCATCTTATGGACAGATTATGGACTCCGCTCTCTTGCCAAAACAAGGTGATCAAGTATACAGATTATGTTAACTGAATTGGTTTTCATGGTAGAATTAATTTTCCCGACTTCTGAGGACCATGTTAATTCGGAAGCACTAAATATTTTCATCTTTTATGTGACAGTTCCGTGTACATGAAACGCAACACAGAGCATGATGCCCCTTACTGGAGGGGTCCAATATGGATGAACATGAACTACATGATTCTATCATCGCTCCATCATTACTCTAGAGGTACACAGCTTACCGCCTCCCGCTATGAAGATTGAAGCATTATTCTTTCTTTTATAACTGTCGTATTGTTTGAATTGTTTCAGTGGATGGACCATATAAAGAAAAAGCGAGAACCATCTACGACGACTTGAGAGGCAATTTGATTAGGTATGTTAAGCCATTTTCTGTCCATGTAATGCTGAATCTGCTATGTTCAATGGATTTAAACATGTTTCCCGTATGTTGCAGAAACGTCGTGAAAAATTATCACAAAACCGGGTTCTTCTGGGAACAATATGATCAGAGGAACGGCAAGGGAAAAGGCGCACGCGTATTCCATGGCTGGACATCTATCGTGTTGTTAATCATGGCAGAAGCTTACTCTAGCTAGTGAGCGCAGCATAGGAAAAATTGATAGTTGGATTCTGATACGTACAAGGCGCAAGGCTCTTTAAAAGCGATAACGTCGAAAATGCCAGAATGAGCAATGTGGTCTAATCTAGTCCGAAAAGAATGGTGATACCGTAGTGATGATTTGGGGCTTCGTGCATTGATAGGAGTTCAATCTACTTTTATCATGTACTTGATTTGGGATTTATTGCTCTCTGTTGTTAATTAACTTGATTGCATTTGATTAATCCGCATCGGATCACTTTGAGAGAGATAGTCTGGCCAAGGCAGAATATAGCCTACACCTTTAAACCATGGCCAGTGGTCTCGTGGAAATGATAGAATTTTAAGTCAAGTATTATCTCTGTTTTAGATTCGTGCCTAAACATAAGTAATTTCCACGTTAAAAGCTTTATGAGGACGTGTGTCATGTAAATATGTTAATTGGAGTGAACTGAAACTTTTTTAGCCATTCCGGACTCCCTTGAAGTTTTAATTCAACTCTTTGGGAATTGAGATACGTCACGCTTCGGAATAAAAACCAAGAATCTCCAAAATTATGAAATTAATCTTTTCACAAAATCTAGTGAGAGAAAAAGCGGAGGCAAAGAAACCAAAAGCAGGCAGAGGCAAAACGTTGAACTGCTGAGCTACACCACTCTCTCTCTCTCTACATTCAACAGCGAGAGAGAAGCAGCATCAGCCAGCGACAATGTTCGGAGCTCAATCTTCGTCGTCACCTTTTGGTACGCCGTCGTCAACCCCCGCCTTCGGGACGCCGTCGTCGACCCCCGCCTTCGGGACGCCGTCGTCGACCCCAGCCTTCGGCACCCCGTCGTCGACCCCGGCCTTTGGGATGCCCTCATCGACCCCGTCGTTCTTTACTCCTTCGGCTCCGGCTCCGGCCTTTGGAACTCCGTCGACGTCTGCATTTTCCACCGGTGGCTTCGGCTCCTTATTCAACACTCCATTCTCTTCTCAAACTCAGCAGCAACAGCAGCAAACGCCGTCGTTTCAGCAGCCTCAGTCTGCTGGCGGCTTTGGGTTTCAGAGCCCGTTCACTACGCCGCAGCAGCCGACGCCCTTCCCTAACTCTCAATTGACGACTCAGATGGCTCCCGTCGCTCCTCTCCCTTTCTCTCTCGCCGATCGCGATATTCAAGTATTGTTTTCCTTTTTGTTATTGATTATTCAGTGCAGAAACCCTAACCCTAGCTTTCAATTTCATTTTGATTTGACGGATTATGGTTTTTTGCGTTAGGCAATTGTTGACGCTTACAAGGACGAGCCTGGAAACCCTAAATATGCTTTTAAGGTTTGTCTTCTAGTTTATTTTTATTGATTTTGTTACAATTTCGAATGCATTGCCTTCCCGCCCATGATATCTATACCTGTCTGTTTGGTTGCTGAGAAAATGGAAGTAAGGTTGCAAAATTATGCTTGTTTTAGAAGGTGCCAAGTGGTGACGTTCATGTTTGATTTAAAACTCTAGATTTTAATATCTCTCTGCTTTTGACGAGCTTAGTTGTGGACTTCCGTATGAGAAATGAATGACTGTCTTGATTTTTGCAGCATTTGCTGTTTAGCGTAACTGATCCGCAGTTCAGGGTGAAGCCTGCTGGTGTATCGGATGTGAGTATATTGTTCCCCTTTTTTATTTACTAGGTTTTACGGGCATTATCTGGTTTGATTTCTTTTCTTTTTTCCGGCTAAGTTTGGAGAATAGTTTGCATTGCCAGATTATGTGGGCAGAGGCTATGGCGAAGCTCGAAGGTCTGGAAAGTACTGACAGGGAACGCCTGTGGCCTCAGCTTGTTCAGGGATTTAAAGATCTCTCTCAACGGCTGAAGGTAATTGTTATTAGTTTGAAGCGTAGCGATATTGTTTAGAGTCTTGTTGGCTGTTTCTTATATTGTTGCTACTTGGAAATAGTACATTTAAGTATTATTTTGAGGGTTTCTTTTAGTTAAAACTTAAAATTCACTAGTTGGTGTTCGATGCAAATTTTGGAGATGTTACAGTCCAGGGGTATTTATGACTCTATGAGTTCTGTGATGGCAGTTACTGACTGAGACTTGGTGAACAATTCTGTAAAATTGTTGATTACCCACCAGAGTTGTTGTCACATATGTGTATAGTTGGATCATTGCTATGATGCAAGTATTGAACTAATATGGGGTTTGAGTAGAAAAAAAAAATTGCGAGAACCAGTTTTGATAGCTGATGAGATGGAGAAAAGGAAAAATGAATTTTAGTTATTGCATGGTGACACCAACTTATGTATTTGGAGAAATTTGTTATCGTTTAGTAATGTGTGATGTTTCAAACTGAGTTCATGCAGCTCCAAGATGAAGTCCTTCTTTCAGATGCTGAGAGATTGCAAATGACCCAAAGCAATGTCAAGATGGTATCACTTATTGTTCAAATGCCCATCTACTTTTACCACAAATTTGAAAATGGTTTCATGCCTTGTATCATTTGCAGCTTCAAAGGCATTTTCAAGCTGATACTCTTCCTTGGATCGAGAGAATGAGACAAAAAGAACAAGGTCTTCAAAGGCGCCTTTTGAGGGTGAGTACACTTTCTGCTATATATATATGAGAAACTGTAAATATTGAGTAAGATGAGTTCTGTAAATATTGAGTAACATGAGTTTCATCATTAGCTTCAAATTTCTAGTCTACCTTGAGCTAAAAACGTCATTTAATGATGAAGGAAAATAAGGTTCACACCTCATTGTCCTTTATTGCCTCTGTTATTTTTAAAGTTGGCTTAGAATAAAATACCATCCTCGCAATGTGGCGTTGTGAGTGACAGTGCTTAACCAACATCCAGAGGTCTGGGTATATGATTGTTGTTTGCTTGGAGGGTTTAAACCGTTCTTGTGCAGGTAGCTTATGCGTTTTGTATTTGCCAAGTGTTTTGACATCTTTGTTTTCTTTTGCTATTCTGAAAGGTGATGAGAATACTGGAGGCACTAGAGGGCAAGGGTTTCCGACTGCCCTTAATGAAAGGTGAAGTAGAATTGGCCGAGAAGTTAGCTGCAGTTACTAGACAGGTACTTCATTACTATGCCCTTCATCCCTTTTCTATGCATCCTACTTGTCATCTGTCATTCGGTGAAGATACTAACAAGCAAATGGATTTGCAGTTGAAAGGATCTGGAGCTGAGCTTACTAGGAGGGTACAAAACCTGCTAACCATATCCCGTGTCCAAGAGAATTCTATTGGTGCGGGTGGTTTAGGTTATCTTCCAGGATCAACCAAAATCCATGAACAGAGTCTCGCTGCTATGCAAGAGGTGAGAGTGGACTAGTTTGGAAAATTTCTATTTCATCTCACCTTCTGAATATTTCGACCCTATCTTATGCACAATATTTGATTTCGGAAAAGAAAACTGTACATATTATCGGCGTTTAAAGGCACACTCCTTTACATAATAACACCAGAATTGGGTAAATGAATTGGTCGTTCTTGTGGAGCAGGTGTTACAACAGCAGACGGAAGCTATTGCGAGACTAGGCAATGTTTTGAAGCGAGATATCCGGGATATGGAGATTATAATGTCAGAGGATACAGAAACAACAGAGAACGGAAGCTAGGACGGAAAGTTTGTTGGTTTGTTTATTGTAATTTGTTTATATTTAAATTATTGCGTTTGATTTAGCTATCAGTGGCAGTGGCCGGCGATAACCCTTGAACCGTTAACAGAGGCTTTGAGTTAAACTATCCAAATCATTTTAGCTGACCACCAGAGACAGAGAGAGATGAGACTCATTTTTCTACCTGCATCATTTGCAACGAACATTAACTCTTATTTGGTAATGGGTATACGTTCCTTGGTCTCTCATCTTGTCAGGCTCCAAAAGTATCATTAGTACTGTTTGAGACTGCTTCAAAAGAACCTGAACCGGCTAAAAGTGTTTTCTAACAACCAAAATCGCTTCTAAGCTCTCTTGTATCGGTACAAGTAGTAACAGTAGGGTTCAAGAAACGAAAATTGAAGACTCCACCGGTAAGTACATTATAAAAGTAGACTGAACTCCGATCAATGCACAAAGCTGAGCTTCGTGCATTGATGAAGTTCGTAACAAAATGCGTTAACCCTAAAGTACTAGTCCGGGCAACAGAACAAACAAATGCAGCTACACACGAGTCCTAAAATCCATTCAATGCTTGAAGTTCAGCAACTGTTTTTAGAGCCTTACGAAGGTCCTCCAACTTTCGGGCACACCTTACAGTTTCACACCTTGATGGTAACACAGCACAAGCAGGGACCGGACAGCTTTACCTCAGAAGTCAGCCACTCGGATCCTGGTGCTGCATTTGGATCGTACAACAAAGTACGATAACCAGGATCCTCCTCGAGTGAAAACAACAGAAGTTTGTCATCCAGTATCCCAAATCGGAGCTTGATGCTTGTGCTTCCTGTCAACGGAATCTGCACCATCTCCCAGGAATTGTCGTCAGGGTTGTAAATTGAAAGTTTCCGCTGGTTCCTCCACTCCAAACAGAACAGCTTCTTTTCCAGCACAGCATGAGCAGTGACCATGACACAACCATTCTTCTTCATCTCACCCCAAGTGTGACTCTCAGGGTCGTAGACATCAACAAACTTTGAATTTCCAATAGTGAAGCTTGACCTTCCGCCCATAACATACAGCTTTCCTTCAAATCCACAGGCAAAGCAACCATATCGAGGACGGCGAATACTGCTTATCAGGGTCCAAGTATCGGTGTCAGGATTGTACACCTCGGCACTGGATAGACTGCTGCCATCTATACCGTATCCCCCAACAGCGTAAATCATACCACTTAGTTCTGCACAAGCAAAGTCATGTCGAGCAACATTCATGTTTGCCAATTTGCCCCACCTACAATTACGAAAGAACTATAAGATTGCATTTATATATTACGAAGTTAAGCTTGTGCGAGGAACCATTTAACATACAGCATTTGTTAAATTCCAATCATGCCGGTGAAATTAAGTAGCCAATGTAAGGAAAAATACGGGACATTCTTAAACTTTACGAAGGGTTAGCACAAAGGAAATTAAAGGAAGAGACTAATCACTGAAAATGGACACAAAACAAACCTGTTGAGGCAAGAATCGTATTGGTACACATCTTCTGATGCAACGGTGGTCCCGGGAATTGCAGAATATCCACCAACGACAAGAAGCTTTCCATTAAGAATCGCCACCCCAAATCCAAATTTTGTTGGACCAGGCATGGGAGGAAGAACATGGTGCTTATGTCCATGGCAATCTAAAACCTCCCACTGGTTTTCCTTTCCTTCGGAATCGGTTGTCAAAACATAGAGCCACTCCTCAAGCAACCCAGCTAATTGCCGCACAGTGATAAGTTCTTTGCTTTGAAGAAAATACCTCCATTTCTTACACACGCCACCCATAGCAGGGAAGTCTGAATGAGGAACAAGCGCTAGACAATATTTTGCTACGTCATCTGGCAGTCCCGGCAGGATGGGGCTCTCAGAATCATCTACCTCCAGAGAAGTCAAACTGCGATAGCTTTTTGCACCAATTGGTGCATCTTGCTTGACCAAATTCGATCGGCACATATTTGGATCTATAAATCTCCTCTTTTCAGTCACAAAAGCCAGAATTTTGTAGATTGAGAAGCTAGTTACGTCAGGGGAGATGCAGGTTATCTCACCTATGATCACTTAGGTATCTCCCAAAAATGCGTATTCTTCTTTAACAGCAGACTTTTGAGTAAAGGAATTCATGATATCCGTCACCTATAGGAATTTTACAAGACCAAGGCATAAAATATGTCGCAGAACGCACCACACAAGCAGTATACGCTGGCAATTTTCTGTGTTTTGTCCAGTCGGGTCCAAATTCCATAACAATAGTTCTGCTCCCAAAGTAGTTGCTCCCTAACTTATTTCTTGCTCCACACATTGCCCAAGTATCTGCATATCGTCGAGCAAACTTAGTGGATCCTCGTTTTAAGTAAAGGAACAAAAACGATAAACATTCTATCTGCAGTTGAGGAATAACCGAGTAAGACCTAGTTTGGGAGTGAGGTGCTTAAAAAAAAAGCACCCATGAAAAAAAGCTGTGAGGGTTTTAGGTGTTTGGTAAACTGAAAAAAAATAGCTTATTTTGGAAGCTGCTGTGAGAATAAGCTGAATCAAAGGAAAAAGCTGAAGCTGCTATTTGCAGCTTTGGAAAATTGGTTTTTTTTCAAAGCACACGGAGCTACAATGCTTCTTTAATGAAAAGACCCACTATTAGACTGCTTTTTTTTCCAAAAGCATTTTTACAAAAAAGTTTACCAAACACCCTGCTGATTTATTTCACAGCCGCTTATTCTCACAGCACAGCTGCTTATTTTCACAGCAGCTTTTTTTCAAAGCACAGCAATACCAAACCAACCCTAAGATAGGTCGGAAGAAATCATACCAGTCAATGCCATATACTAGGCAGGTTTTAGCCCCCAGTAACTTCCATAACATGTCCAGGTTGATAATCACCTGAATGAATCACAAATGAGTCAAAAAATTCAACTCAAAGATAACACCATACAAGCACTTCAAACAATAAGGCAGTGATCGGGGATTCAGATAGCAGCAACCGAAAATTCAATTAAACAAACTATACTACACAATTACGCATTAAGGGAATACAATTCAGTTTTCCTAATCGAATATTTCATACTTTGTTGTATCCTGGAAGTGATTTGCTAAATAACCCTTTAGCAAACTCATTCAAGTGGGGGCAAATAACACTTTAAGGAAACGATTCAAGTCGTACCTCAAAGTCATCCTTCGGATTATTCTCCATAATTCTACATTTACTCTAACAGCATCACTTTCCGGGGAATGTAAGAACAAGACCAAAATTAACCATTTGTCACTTTAACCTTGAAAAAACTTGTAGAACAAAGACATGAACACCTAAGATTGATACGAGTGATGAGCAGATCAATTACCGGTCTTCATAGTAATGGCCGGCAGCGGAAATATTTCAGACCGGCCAACGAAGAAACCTACCCATCCACGTTGTTTAGCTAATTAGATTCAAAAGTTGTTAAACCAAAACCAAATTTATAGTGAAAGCTAGTGGTTCCGCCAGATCTAACATCCTTGCCCGGATACAACAAAAATGGATCACAGATAACCAGATCTATATAAAAACCATCAACTGAAATCTCACACCAACAAAAAAGATATAGCCAAGAAATGTGTGCACATCTGCACAAATTTCTGCTCCTGGAAGCTTAAACCGCTCTAATTACATCATAAAAGCTATAAGCCAAGGGTTTAAGATTCACACTCTCAACAAAAATCTGAATGAAATCTTAATACACCAAATCAACAAATATGTTGGTTTGGGTTGGCTAAGCTAAGCTGCGATTAGTGAAACATAATCATGCATAATTAAAGCATAAACTATATGCAGACCTGGCAGTAATCATATTGGCTAAACCAGTGTGCTCTCCAAAATCTTCTCCAGTAATTTAGATTAGATTAGAATAACGCTCGAATTGAAAACAACATAAACTTAATCCAAAAGAGAAAATGGAAGGTGAACCTGATTAGGAAATGTCGAAAACAAGAGCATATATAGAGCAAAAGTAGGAATGTAAATCTGAGATTAACAGAAAGGATTAACGAAGATTACCTAAAATAGAAGGGGATTATCCGAAAAAGTATTGCGGAAAATTGGAGAGAAATTAGAACGTGTGGAGAAGGAGGCTAAAATTAGAAACAATCAGAATTTTTTATTAGGTGATTGAGAGAGCGGAAGGAGAGGAGTTTTATAGGACCCGAAATGCACGGGAAAAGGATTAAAGTTTGAACTGACAAAAAAGCCCCGACCACGCCAGGGTTCGGAAACAGACCCAACAGGAGGATTCTTTTGGTGTGGATTCTGAAGATTTATGAAGCGTGTCCGTTCATTGTATATCTTGCGACTATTTTTTTGTCAAGTATTATTTATGTATTTTTAAATAAATATATTTAAAATGATTTATAATTGCACGATGGACGATGAAATGATACAATTCACAAATTTCTAAAATCCTCACAAAAAAAATCCAAGGAGGATCCGAACTCAAAACAAAGGGGGAAAATATAAAAAAATTATTTATTATTTATCGCGTAATCTTTTATTTAGTTTTATTTGATTGTCGGGAATGGAGTGGGGTAATTCTAAGGCGTATTGACTCGGAGATTGGTTTGTGTGTGAATGATCTGAGCGGAGCAGTACCGAGGTCAACGGAGTCGGAAATTTAAAGGTCAACGCAGTCAGTCGTGAAGATAAGTGATGGACGCCTCATATGCTCAGAAGCACTTTTGGATTGATACGAGAAAAAAGAATAATCTATACAATATTTAATTTTTTGGATTTTCCTTCTTTTTTGTGAATTATTTCAGAAGACAAAAATGTGTGGACATTTGTGGGAAGATGGGATAGAACGGTAAAGTTCAAAAGGAAAGATGGGGCAATCTGACCTTGTTGATATACCAATTAGAATTGAAATAAAATATAATTACATAAAAATAAATTTTTTTTTTTACAATTTTAATTTATATATTAATATTCAATTAATTTTTTGGAACCTAGTTACATTAGCACATAACAGATTTTTTCACAAATGTATAATGGAATTATCACATTGATTTGCAATATCCTTTTACAAATGATCGATTTTCAATTTCAAAAACTCTCTTGATTGAGATAGGTCAATTCCAAGGGTTGTTTGTTATAGAACCCCTAAAAACATACTATCTACTAGTATTAGCAGTGTAATTGAAGAAGAATGTCCATACAACGAGAATCCTTAACGTAGTTAAGGTTTTCTTGTGTACATGTAATAGTGGTGTTGAATTGTAAGTTGCACTTACATTGCCATAAGTTTATCTCGTATTTTTGTGGCTTGTATTATTTTGTTATTTCTTTTTTCCTTCTTATGCGTTTCGTGTGATTTATACTCTTGACCTTGTGTTTTGTATTTTTTCAATTTTCCCTCCTTTTTCTTTTTTTTTTTTCTTTTTTTTGGAAGAAAACCAAGGCCGAAGCCGAAAACAGCAGGAGAGCCAACGAATGGCGAACACCAAACAGGCACAAAGAGAAAGAAAACGATGGAAGGGGATACAAACAAGCAGACACTGCAACCAGGTTGAGTGTCTCCCCAACCACCGCAACAGCAACTCACGGCGGACAAGGAAGCCCATCCTTATTCAGAACATGCACCAACGAAGATGGGGGTCTGTCAACCCAAACCCGATCACACATCTCCGGACAGCCAACCGATGCAAGATAATCCGCTGAAGAGTTGGCTGATCTTGGAACCCAAGACCAACGACAGAACTGGAAAGCTTCACACAATTGCTTGACCCTTGCCAAGATAGGAAAAGCCTCCCAACTACCAGAATCCAAAGCGCCAGAGAGACAAGAAATGGATTCACGGGAATCCGATTCCAAAATGACCGAGCTACAACCCATTGAGGAACCCAATTCACAGCCACGCAGTAACGCAAAAGCTTCAGCCGCAGCAACATTAGGGGACAAAATAGCATACCTTGCAGTCGCCACAAAACTCCCTTCATCCGCACGCAGGACCACCGCAACAAAACCCATTTTAGACTCCTTAGACCAGCTAGCATCAACATTGATTTTAATGAAATGAGATGTTAGAGGGATCCACTGAGAAACCAAAACCTGCCGAGCTGGAACCACCAATCTCCTGACCTTCGAAAAACTCCCGGCCTCCCAGTAAGACCCGACAGCAAAGGCAACCTCCCGCAAAACAGAAATAGGATTAATGGGAACCTGATTAAAAACAAAGTTGCACCGAGCTTTCCAAATACTCCAACAAGTGAACGCAACATAAGAATGAATCCATTGCACATCAGCTGAGGACCCAAGATGAAGAGAGAACACAGCCTGCAACCAGCTCGCCCACGAAGGAATACCATCCCTAGCCACACGATAATTAAGAGCACCACCAAACCAAATAGCTGCTACCTACGGACACTGGAGGAATAAATGTTCCACAGATTCATCCTGGCAGAGACAAATGGGACACACTGGGGAATGGGAAGAATGTCGACGGAAAAGCACCGCACTAGTGGGCAGAGCATTGTGCAAGGATAACCAAAAGAAATGGCGGAGCTTATGAGGCCCTCTCAATTGCTAGACCACGCGCCACAACTGCCTCGGAACTAAACGAGCACCAAGCTGGCGATGATCCCGGGACCCAATAGACCTAGACTGCAGCCAATGATAGCCCGAACGAATTGAGTACTGCCCAGACGATCCTTCCGACTAAGATCACCAAGAGGGGTAAGACTGATAGCCCGTTGTTCCACCTCCGAAATAAACTCCTGTAAAAAACTAATATCCCACGCATGTGATTCAGGCCGAATAAGAGACTGAACCCGCAAGCTGGGAGTAACCGCAACCTCTCCAAGCGGTAATGGATGCCCCACAGGTAAGGATGGGAGCCATCGGTCCACCCAGACACGCACATCCGCACCACTCATGATTTGCCAATGATAACCATTCCTTAAAACCTCTCGACCAACCAAAATACTACTCCAAGCCCAAGAAGCCCTCCCGCTTTTTTTGGCATCCCAAAAAGAACAGTGCGGAAAATAACGAGCCTTAAGGACTCGAGCCCAGAGGGAATTCGGATCAGTGATCAACCGCCAACACTGCTTAGCCAACAAAGCGTCATTAAATTCACTGAAATTCCGAAAACCCAAACCTCCCATCGTCTTCGGAAGACCAAGAACAGCCTTAGAAACCCAATGTGTCTTCCGCCTGTCCCCAAGACTACCCCACCAGAAACCCGCCACCAAAGCATCCAATTCCTAACAGACAATTGCTGGAAATTTAAAAATGTGCATCGGGTAGGCAGGAATAGCTTGAACAACTGCCTTAATCAAGACTTCTTTCCCAACTCGGGATAAAGTATTTATTTCAGTCCAACCGATGAGTACTTCCCCACTGTTTGTTTTGGATGGCAAATATGATGACTAATCGGGCCACTGCTTTTTTTGGGAGCGATTCTTGGAAGCACTTTGAAAGTATTTGTCATAATTCAGTAACCATGCCTTCTCAAAATCACTCTTAAACAGCTCTTATTTATAAGTATATTGGATTCAACATAATGCTAAGTATGTACAAAAACTCAAACCTATATATAAATCAATGAAGATTCTAGTATACTTTGTTGTGCAACATTCATCGAATGAATGAAATGTTAGATGTACGGTCAATAATCCAATGTTTTACTGAAAAAATCCCGTAAATCAAAGACTTAATGTGAACAAATCTTTGAAAATGCATGACACCTAATTAATATGACCCCATATCATCATTATTTCATTCAAAACAAACGTGTTTATCACATCATAAAAATCATAGCTACCACATAAATTGGAGAGAAAATGTTGATTAATGATATAAGCCTTCTACAAAAGGTCACTAACTTCATGTCTTAAACGTGTGAATTTAAGTACTTTGACAGATTTTCATTGGTAGGTAATCAAGAACACTCACTTAGTAATCATGGTTACCATCTTTACGTTTCTTATTTAGTGACTATGCTCAAATTTTGGACATTTCACCTTCGAATTCTCCCTCTCATTGATGATAAACAAAATAAAAGATACAATAAAACTTCTAGAGTAACACTCTATAAAAAAATAACTTCCTTAAAGTCTTAAAAAAATTTCGATCTCAACTTGGGACCAGTTTTTTATAGGAATAACTCCATTTTCTTGGTCCCATCTTAAAAAACACATCTTAAAAAATAACTTCCGTACTGTTATCTCAGGAATCCTATTTAATTATACCTCTATTAAGTAATAACCTCTTTTAAAGTTATAAAATTGATTTGATTCCAACTTTTAACTTAATAAAAGTTACCATATATGGTTGATAACCAGTTACTCTTACCATGCACGAATCACAAAATGCCACTCAAACATATCACTTCATCGCATGTTTTTTTCCAGTCCAAAAATTTGAGGAGGGCACATTGATTGGCGAAACTGGGTTTGACTTTAGAGTATCTACTGATTTGGTTTGAGAAATTTTCTAATGTAATTATAAATCTTATTTTTTAGGATAGTACATCTTAAAAAATAACTTCCGTACTATCATCTCAAGAATCCTATTTAATTATACCTTTATTAAGTAATAACCTCTTTTAAAGTTATAAAATTGATTTGATTCGAACTTTTAACTTAATAAAAGTTACCATATATGGTTGATAACCAGTTACTCTTACCATGCACGAATCACAAAATGCCACTCAAACATATCACTTCATCGCATGTTTTTTTCTAGTCCAAAAATTTGAGGAGGGCACATTGACTGGCGAAACTGGGTTTAACTTTAGATTATCTACTGATTTGGTTTGAGAAATTTTCTAATGTAATTATAAATCTTATTTTTTAGGATAGTACATCTTAAAAAATAACTTCCGTACTGTCATCTCAGGAATCCTATTTAATTATACCTCTATTAAGTAATAACCTCTTTTAAAGTTATAAAATTGATTTGATTCGAACTTTTAACTTAATAAAAGTTACCATATATGTCACAGCCCGTCCCGAAATTCATTTATCAGTGAGGTCAAATGACAGTTTTATCATTGGACGGGAAATTGTAGTGTGTATGTGTGACATATTGAGACTTAGAGTTTATTGTGTGGTTTTGAGATTTGTGACCACGTGGACCACACACACACACACCATGCTCACTCCCTCTCTCTTCCTTCCCGTGCCCTCATCTCTCTCGGACTCACTCTCTCTCTCTCTTCTTCCTCGTATGGACCAAGCTTGAAGTGAGCTTCCCAGTCACATATCGAAGATTCTAAAGGCACCATTGCATTCCTCGTGCCATTTCGAGTTGGTTGATACCCATTTCAGGTAAGGATTCATTCGAAATCTCGAGAACCCGAAACTCTTTTTCATGCATTATTCATGTGGACGTAAAACCTTGTGTTTCAGAAGATTTCAAGCTCACATGGAGCTTTAGGAGGTCCTAAGGAAGCTCGGGGTAGTTCGTTGGAAGAGTTTGGACGTCGGAGGGCCGAGATCGAAGGTTTTCAAAGTTGACCGGATTATCGAGCTTTCTCAGGTAAAATCTAGTAGATTTTAAAGCTTAAAAATGGTATAACGTGATTCTACATGTTGTTAGCTTTCCAATGGTTCAAATTTCATGAAAAATGGTTGAAAAACGAGTGAGAATAGTAGGTTTAAAGTTTTACCCAGTTTCCAAGCGACTGGCGACTCGCCGGAGAAGATGACGACATATTTCGTCAGTTTGGACGAAATATGTTGACACCGTTAGTCAGTTTTAACATAATCTATTAGGTTTTAACGGAATATTCCCTAACGGTGGTTAGGGAATCCGTCAGGTTTGGCCGTGCATGGGGGCGCGTTTCGCCGTGCTCTTAAAAATTTATGCAAAAATTTGGGGATGATCCTGAGGTTGTGTAGGTCACTATAGTATATTCATATACCCATTTTGAGCAATGTATGAGAAGTTATTAGCTAGTTTTGTCTATGTGCTTTAAAATAACGTTTTTATAGTTAATTCACATATAGGTGAGACTTATCCCGAGGACGAGCGTATCCACGGGCGACTCGGGGGTTACGACCCGTCGACATACCAGTGAGTGAGCTTTTGTTTTTAGTATATGTTTATATACTTGATATTTTCTCATAAAAATATGTCTAAATGATAATATGCCATACATGCCATGCATATACTATTATGTTTCGTGTATGAATTGGTGTGTGATACCTTATATATATATATATAAATGTGGTGCTGTGGAGGCACAGGTAAGTTCAGGTACGTTATGTTTGGTTATGTGAATCATCGATGATGTGATATGTGATTGAATAATGTTGAGCTCATAAAATTGCACCTAGGGTGATTGTGATTTAGCCAGAGATATGAAGTACATGCCTGTTTATTTATGTCACCTCCCACACTACATGCTCATATTTGATCCAACTTACGTGCACAGTCTTGTCGTACAGACCTTATTTATGGTTCTGACTCGTAGGTGACTAGCGATTTATCGCCCAGCTATTATGAGAGTGTAAAACTGAGCATAACTATATTACACCCAATCTTGTCGTATAGACCTTTTTAGGGGTTCCGACTTCTGTGCAGTATATTGCCGTATAGGTCATTGTAGTGACTCCAGCTAGATTGACTTTGAGCTATGAATACAGCCGTACAGGCTACCACAGAGGTTCCGGCTAACATATCATATTCTATGAATTTATTCTTACCTGAATTGCTCACTATGTTATATATTAGAATATGATTATGTGAAGCATGAATTGAATTGATATGAATTTGTTTATACCATATTTAGATCTCGTACAAATACTCGGGGGACTTAAATGTAATTATGTAATAAAGGAATGGGCAAATATGTAATAAGTGAGGAGCTTTTATTCTATAAAATGACTCATCACCCTCACAATTAGGAGAGGCCATTTCTTAGGCCATGGGAAGAGTTCTCTCACCCTCAAAAGCTTTCTCCCTCACTCCCCTCACTTCTCAGAGAAATACAATAATCAGTGTGGACGTAGCCCAAACATTGGGGTGAACCACGATACATCTTGTGTTATTTACATTTTTTGCAGATTCATGGTCGGATTTACGTTGTTCCAAGACCTTCGGTTTTGTGCATCAACATTTGGCGCCGTCTGTGGGAATCGACACTAAAAGCTATGTCGGTTCTCTTTCAATTTTTCACCTCCGCCATGAATCTGCAAAACCTAAGAGCCCAAAACCTCACTTTTGGATTTTTTTCCAGAAAACCCTCTATCTCTCTCTCTCTGGATTTTATTTATTGGTGTTGTACTTGGTATATTTCTAAAAAAGTCGCTCACAAGCAGCAGCTCTCTGATTCCCATAAAATCTACCTTCCTCCAAGGCCAGTCTCTCGAACCCACGACCAAACACACACCACCCCTGAAGCAAATCTCAACGAGGAGAGAGTTTATGTCTATCTCTCTCTCTTTCTGTCTCTCTATCTCTATCTCTAGACTCTTTATTTCTCTCTACAGAGTCTCTGACTGAGAAATTCCTGGAATTTGATTCAATTTTTCGACAACATGAGTTTGACCCAATTCGCCATGTGCTGACCAAAACAAAAAAGAAATAAAAAAAAAACTCCAAAAGGTTGGTCCTTTTCAAGTGTAAAGACTGAAGAGCCACAGTGAAATGGTTTCCCATTCCCATCTACCCCAACCTCTACCGCTGTCCACCACAAAGTTGCTTTAGTCAACTTCAATCTAGAAGGTTCGGCTTTACAGTTTTGACCCGGCCATAATCAAAGCCCTGGCAAACACCGGCTTGGGTATAGTCATTGGAGCGTCGAATGGCGACATCATGGGTTTCACTTCCGACCCGACCTGATATCTCCATCTCCGACGACGCTAGCGAGATCCGACAAAACCCGACCCGATGACCCGCGAGAAGATCGGAGAGGGGAAAGCTGCAGAGCACGGGCGAGATCCAAGTTGAGGCAGAATGGTTCGCGGAGATTTCGAGGTGCTACTAGTCGGAGTTGCAGGTGGAGACGCCACAACGAAGACGATCTCTTACTACCAGACTCAGCAGCAACGACATTTTCAGAAGCCCAAGCTTTAGTGATCTTCTGCTTACGACGATGGTGTTTCCGAGGAAGGCTCCGATCGCAAAGTTGAGTTGTCGTCGCATCCGACACATAGTCCTTACTCATCTGATAATGAATGGGAACGGAAACTTACCATGTTGTTACGTGACAATGAGAAGCAAGATAGTGAGGGAGTTCTTCCAACATCAGTTTTGCACCAAGTCCCAAAGGTCATGTTGGGGTATATTGAGGTCCATTCCATTCCGACATTGAGGAAAAGGGGTTTGAGTAACAGCGTCCAGAGAAGAAAGAGATTCGTCTCCATCTCTGCATAATCTCTCTGATACTGCTCTCATCAAAATCAACACGGCCCACCCAAATCCCCAGTACCGTGAAGCAGCGGATTTCATTCTCTCCGAGGCCAAGTCTCTCTCCCTTGAATCCCAGACTCTCGAGTTCGTCCTCGGTGAGCATATCCATCGACCTTATGTCACTCAACCTCAGTTACAACTCGTTCTCTGGTCACTTCCCCGCTGGAATTTTCAAACCTCACCAACCTCACAACATTAGACATCAGCAGAAACAACTCCTCCGGCCACTTCCCCGTCGGAGTCTCAACCTTTCAAAACCTCATCGTTCTCGACGCATTCAGCAACAAGAAAAGTAGAAAGCAGCTGTCACTTTGGCTGCAATTATTACCACGGAAATATTAGTGTCCAACCAGTTGTCACTTTAGAGAAAAGCAACATAAAGCAAGTGGGTGGTATCAAAGCTGTCCTGTTACGTTTTATAGAAGAACATGCAGGAAATGGAAAAGAGAAAGAAAAGAAAAAGAAGAAAGCAGAAAGAAAAACAATCAAGTGAGTTGCGGCACAAAAGCAAAAGACAGAGATGCAGTGGAGAGAAAAGAAGAAAAGCAAAAGATCTTCGTATTATTATGATTCCTTCTGTCTGCCAGATGAAGAGACAGAGAAAGTGCAACAGAAAAACACAAACAAAAGCAAGGAATAAACATTCCACCAGAGTGATGTGGTTTACTTTCCTTATTTTTGAATGATGTAATTTATTTTTCGTATCTTTCGGAGTTATCTGTATAAACCCCATCAGAGGGTAATTAATTTAAAAAAAAAAAAGCAAGCCCAAAATAATGGGCTGGAATGTTATGTGGAGGGCAAAGGCCCATATGCCCAAAAGAACTAAGCCCTATGGCCCCAAAATTATTCGGCAGCATACCGCTATTATCACCAACCAGGCGATCAAAAGTATGCCCAATACTCCAAATTTATTCGGTAGTCTGCCGCTATTACCACCAACCAGGTGATTAAAAGTACGCCCAGTACTCCAAATTTATTTAGCAGCCTGCTGTTATTACCACCAACCAGGTGATCAAAAGTATGCCCAGTACTTCAAAATTATACATGAGCACTATTCATGTCAATCATACATAAACATTCATGAACATCACTCATGTCAATCATACATAAACATTCATGAACATCACTCATATCAATCATACATAAACATTCATGAGCATCACTCATGTCAACATTCATGACAACATCCATGAGCATCACTCATGTTAATCAACATAAACATTCATGAGCATCACTCATGTCAATCAGCTTCAAAAGCTTCATTTACAAAAACTCTAGCTTCAAAAGCTTCATTTATAGAGCTTTAGCTTCAAAAACTTCATTTACAAAAGCTCTAGCATCAAAAACTTCATTTACAGAGCTCTAGCTTCAAAGCTTCACTTGCAAAGCTTCACCTATAAAGCTTCAATGCAAGGTATACAAATACCGTCTCCGATCAACCGCCACTTCGGCCAATACATGAATTCAATTTGAAGTCTCCAGCCAACAGACTCTATTGACTGAAGACTTGGGGGACTACATTATGCACCATATATTGTGCCTCAACTGGGCCTCATGAAAAATACAAAATACTTGGGGGACTTAACCCATCGCTTATGTATTGAGGAGCGATCCCTTATTTTATAAAAGGGACTCCATCACTTTCATTATAAAGCACTCATGAATAATACTTGGGGGACTCTAGCCCATCACTTATGTATTGAGGAGCGAATCCTTATTCTATAAAAGGGACTCCCTCACCATCATTGGAGAGCATCAACTCTAGCCCATCATTCATGTATCGAGGAGCGAGCCTTTATTCTATAAAAGGGACTCCCTCACCTTCAACGTCACAAGCCGAGCCAACCAAGGTAACATAAGCCACGAGCCGAGTAGCTTCGCAGCACGTGCTACTTCTAGTTGAGCATCATTTAAGATTAAGCACCGCCTCATATCGAACATCAGTTCAAGACAACATCTAGTTATTTCGGCCCACACATGGATTGAATTTCAAATCTCCAGCCAAAAGACTCTTTTGACTGAAGACTTGGGAGACTATTGCTTATATCATATTTAGGGCCTCCGTATTTAGATCTCGTACAAATACTCGGGGGACTTAAATGTAATTATATAATAAAGGAATTGGCAAATATGTAATAAGTGAGGATCCCTTATTCTATAAAAGGACTCCTCACCCTCACAATTAGGAGAGGCTATTTCTTAGGCCATGGGAAGAGTTCTCTCACCCTCAGAAGCTCTCTCCCTCACTCCCCTCACTTCTCAGAGAAATACAATAATCAGTGTGGACGTAGCCCAAAAATTAGGGTAAACCACGATACATCTTATGTTATTTACATTTTTTGCAGATTCATGGTCGGATTTACGTTATTCCAAGACCTTTGGTTTTTGTGCATCAACAGAATTCATATATATTTATATATTATGTATATGCTTATATTCTGATTATGGGAAAAATTATACATGTTTTACAACAAGGGGTTAGATATGTTAATAAAGAAAACGATTTTGTAAAACATTTGTTTTTGCCCACTCACGTTTTCTATTTTACGCCCCTCCAGGTTTTAAGTAAGCTTGTTGTTGGTGGCTTGAGAACGTCGGCGGTTCTGACTTATCTAAATGATGGCATGACATTCCTGGTACTGTATAATTAGTACTTGTCCTACTAGACTGCACCTAGACTTAATATGCTCTGATTATGAGTGTTTACTATTGTAACTAACTCCTATCTCTTCATGTTTAGTAGTGAACTCTACTATTTCGGTTTTTAATTATTCGTATAATTCTTATCTTTATTGCTTCTGCACTGTGCACATGGTTACGTCACTCCCACGTGACGGCCAACATGTCTTGATCTCGATTGGGGTATGTCAATCTATGGTTGATAACCAGTTACTCTTACCATGCACGAATCACAAAAATGCCACTCAAACATATCACTTCATTGCATGTTTTTTTCCAATCCAAAAATTTGAGGAGGGCACATAGACTGGCGAAACTGGGTTTGACTTTAGAGTATCTATTGATTTGGTTTGAGAAAATTTCTAATGTAATTATAAATCTGATTTTTTAGGATTGTACAACTTTGTAATTTGTTAATACAGAATGTTATTTTCTTTTCGATCATGTTGAAATTCCTGATAAGATTTTTATCGATGAGCATTAATATGAATCATATCATTCTTTAGGTAAGCATTCTTTTTCGTATCAATAAATATCGTACTTGTTTAAAAAAAAATATGTTGATCTCTTTGACATTACCAAAGAAAAATATATGAAAGATTGTTGATTTTTAAGCATCTAGCTTGAAGATGGGCCAAGAGATTCTAAGCGTGTAAGGGAGCCAATAGAAAATGTGTGGTCTTATCTTATCTATTAAACGCTCAATTTCAACATAATCTATAACATTCCTTTACATTATGCCACTTGGTAGGTTAATACTTTTAACAATAATTCCCCCAATTTTTGTGATGCTCGTGCAATGGGTTGAAAATCGACATCTTCACAGTGATTTTTGTGCCATTCTTTCTTTTTTGTGTTCCTTTTTTATATAGATAGCATAGGTCGGTCTGATATATTATAGTAGGACTATGCTATGAAATAGAGTATCTTTTTAGCACTACGTGAAACAACTTACATATGTCATGGACCGTGTAACAATCACACGAAAAATACTCCGTGGCATTGATGTAATTTATGTTTGGATTTGCTGCATTGTGTTATAGCAGGATAACTAAGGTCGTTGTTTAGGGATATGGATCATATCCGGATTCTTACATCTTATTTGTTAATTGTATATTGTGCGATCAAATTTTTTTTAATTTTTTTATTTAAAATTAAATATAAACTGTACTTATAAAAAATTAAATATGATATATAATTAACAGATAAAATGTTAGAATCCCTAAAGAGGATCCTCATCCGTTATCTAAACAGGATCCTCATCCGTTATCTAGTGTTGTTGTGGGTGTGATTAGATAGGTCAAGCGTAGACTGAGAACTATGGGTCCAAGTCGACGGCGGATGGGTCATTGGATGGCTGTGGTGGGAGCACGCTGAAATGGTGCTTGGCCTTTCAGTTATGAGCAGAACAGAACGTATGGTTAGTTTTTTTTTTTATTGGGATCATGGTCTAAAATATCCATAATATTTCAATATTTTCATCAAAATTTTCATGTTTTTGGACTACCGATATTTTCGATATCATCGATATTTTAGACCTTGCTAAGTCACTCATGTATCTTACCATGCAATGTATAAAGTGTAAAATATTGTACTAATTCATTATATATAAATGATTATGGTGTGTTTAAACTTCTTTCATTAATTACTACATATTTTTTACACTCATAATGTTTGCCAACTCGCTATATAATCAACTTAAATTAGTTATATCTATTATGCAATGCATTTCCTTCCAATTTTTTGTGATAAACTAATAGATAATTGACTAAATAAACATCATGCAAAGTTTCAATAAAATTTTCAAGTTTTTCTTACAATTTCCGTGGCTTTTATTCAATTTTTATTGATATCGATAATATCTCAATATTTCCATCGAAATTTCTGTGTTTTTGGACTACAGATATTTTCGATATCATTGATATTTTATACCTTGATTGGGACGAGGATTGTGGCTCTACAATAAATAAATAAATATGAGAAGTTTCGAATTCAATGCAATGAGCTAATGAGTCAACTTAATTGTGATTAGGGCAGAAAAAAAAAACGACACTAATCATGCCTCCAAACAAAGTGTTCCAATATAATTATCAACTTGCGAATCAACTCGATTTGAAACTCCGTATCACTTGTTTGGGGGCATTCATAAGTCCGCATCTTCGTGGAAATAGATGAAAACTTTCTCCTCAACCACCAAAAATATTTTCATTTGGATTTAATTTTTTTTTAATTTCAACGTTAATAATTAAGGCACAAAGATTGTCTGTCCTCTCTTTTTCCATACCCTCCTGTTTGTATAGTCACGGTTAAGTCACGTCAATATTTTATATTAATATTCATTTTTGTTTTATTATCTTTATAAAAAAAAAAATATAAAATGTTAACGTAACTTAACCGTGACCACACAAAACAGAAGGGTATGAAAAAAAAGAGGGCAGACAATCTTTATCCATAATTAAGCTTCTCGATTCTTTGAAGAAAACCCAAAATATCTTAAACTTTTAATTTGGTAGGTAGAATCAAAATTCAGTTGTGGTCCTCAAGGAATAAAAGGGAGCTGAGACTTCTACCCATGAACATTTGATAATATGGAACCAAATGCATGGGATCACCTGATTCAATTAGAGCATTTTTAAAAGAGATGTCAAAAATATCAAAAGGACAAAAAATGGATATTTTCCAACCGACGAACCAAATGCTAACTTGGATTGAGGATGTGCTCCCTGCGGAACAAATGACAGCAAGAGAAGTTAATGTCAAATTATTTTTAATTTGATTAACAGTACGACCCACAATAAATACAACCTATTTTGTTTCTTTGAAATTGTTACTTTCCACCTTCTTTAATAATTAACTCATAAGCATTCCACATTGTTACTAGCCAATTATGAAAATTAGTATAGATAATATCAACGGTTAAAAAAAAACTCGTAAGTATTACAAAAAAAAAATTATGAAACATTCTGACATATCGGCTGGACTAAGAAGTTTTATATAGCTCCCACTTTCTAAAATGATCTGTCAACTTTTCTCTTTTTCTCTCTCTGTGAGAGACCTTCCCTCTGTGTGAGGGTTCATCTCACCGTTCTGTGTGAGTGGTTCCCGATCGTGTCCATTTCCGGTGCCGCCGATCCTAGCTCGGGCTGGGATCGGTGGGTTTTCGTTTGTTCCTTTCTCCCTCTCTTTTTCCTTTTCTCTCCGCTGTTTTCTTCCCTGGATTTCTTGGCCGATCTGCCATTTTCGCTCCCCTCTGCTGTTTCTCTTCCCTCTGCCTCCTCTTTCCCAGCTTCCGTCAACCTTTACCGCACCCGGTTGCGGTGTTTCGAGTTGGTGTGCTTTGATCTGGTGCTGGCACTAGGTCGGGTGATCCGTGCACCCCCACCTTCTCTCTGTTGTCTGCCCTTGTTGGTAGTGTTGCTTGTGGACTGCCATGAGCTTCTTTCTCTTGGCTGCAGGTTCTCTGGGGTCTGTAGCTGTGCTGGACGTGAAGCTTGGCCTTGGATGCTGGTGGCGGTGAGACGTGGCTTTGTTTGGGGACCGAATTTGACTGGATCGACATGCCCGGCTGCTCTTTTGGTGGTTGCAACGGCGGTGTTGGCGGATGTTGCGGCGGTTCTGGTTGTTTCTGTGTGTTTTTTGTTTTGGGCTCACCTTTTGGTTGGGCCTCTATTGGTTGTTTGTGTTTTCGTTCTTGGGCCTTTGTGTTGTAAATTTTGGGCCTCTGTGTTGTAATGTTTTTATCTTTATTGCATTTGTTTTCTCCAAAAAAAAAAAAAAAAAAAAAAGAAGTTTTATATGATGACTTTACTCTTATTCTGCCGCCCAAAACTATAAGGCCTCGTTTGGCAGCTCGGATTGTACTGACTATTTCTGTCGGATAGGATAAATAGTCACCGGACAGTACTGACTAAATTAGTCGGGCGTTTGGTGCAGTATCGGATTAATAATCGTATTATTTATACAGTGTTTGGTATTATATCGGATAGGAGGAAAACTTAAACTAAAATTAAACTTAAAAAAAAAAAAAAAAAAACAACTGAAAATCTGGTTCCCAGATCTCTTCGCCCCCCCCCCCCCACAAACTCCCTCCATCTCTCTCCCTTCTTCTTCCCCGACTACGAAGAATCCCAAATAATGAAACCCAGATCTCTCTGCCGCACCCCCAAACTCCCTCCCTTTCTCTCTTCTTCTTCTTCCCCGAAGGCAGTTGCAGGTGACAGGGAAGACGATGACAGAAGGCGACAGCAATTGCAAGCGATGGCAGAAAGAAAGCGACGGCAGTTGCAGGTGACGGAAGTTGCAGGCGATGACAGAAGGCGACGGGACGGCGATGGCGAGAGAAGGTGACGGGGAGGACGACGACGATGGCAGAAGGTGACCGGGACGGCGATGGCGAGAGGAGGTGACAGGGAATACAAAGAAACAAAGGAAAGGTGAGAAAGAGTGGCTCGAGTTCGCGAGCGGAGAGCGAGGGTGAGAACGAGCGGAGAGCGAGAGCGAGCGGAAAGGAAGAGACGAGGCCGACTAAGTTATACGGTGAATTTGGACGGTATAACGAAGCAGGTAAACACCGGGTAAAAAAGGTGGGCCCGGATTATTTAATCCGGTGCCTATTTAATCCAAACGGCACCAAACACCGTACACCGTATTATTAGTATTATCCGGTGCCTTATACGGTGTGCCAAACAGGGCCTAAAGGTTTGTTTACCAAAAAAAAAACTTTACAGGTTTACACTTTACTCTTTACAGCAATTATTATTAATAATATGGGAGGCTCTTCTGCCTCAACAGCTCGTGTTTACTTGGATGAAGATCTGACGATATTCAAATCACATTTGTTTATTGTACATTACGCTGTTAGAAATTATTGTAAAATTTTTATTTAAAATTAAATATAAACAGTAAATGACGAAAACTGACTGCACAATATACAATGAACGAATGTAATTAAAGGATTTATATAATCCTCACAAATCCTCTCTCGTTTAGTTGAAACACCTATTAGTGGGAAAAGATCTGCTTCAGGCTTGGTGGAGAATCTCATGCAACTTGTCAATAAGGCTATGATCTGATGGCTATGCTTGCCTATCTTCTGTTTTAAGATAATTAAAAACGGTTTTTAATGAAATATTTTTGAATTTCAAAAATGCTTAAAGTGTTTATTCAAGGGGTATGATATCCATACACCTTTTTTTACTTCTCACACATCATTGTTAATTTTTGTCCTTTGATCTTATTCAATTCATCTAATCGGACGGCCGAAAATTAAAAGGGTGTGATAGAAATAAAAAATGGTGTGTGTATATCACATCCCTTATTCAATAAGCATTAATTACGTGCTTCTTAATACTTGTTTGGTACTGATGTTCTTTTATAAAAAGTGGGTATCAAACAAATCTGAGCTCAAAAAGATGTTTGATAAACACCTAAAAACAACTTATTTTCACAGTTTTTGGTGAAAAAAACTGAAAACGTGAAACAACAAAAATGAACTTATTCTCATAGCACAGCATAATCAATTTTTTTTAAAGCACAACAATACCAAACCAGCTCTTATAGAAACCACTTTAAGTGCTTTTTATAGAATTCACTTGCATTTTTACTAAAGATTGGCTAAAATATTGCTTTCAATTATTTTAAAAGCACTTCTAAACGAGTTTATATATATATATATATATATTATACGTACACTGGTTATTATAACAGTACTTTTGTTTTTATGGGTAGGCAGATTTATACCTTTAATAAACTGGTGTTTCTTCTGTGGGAGGATTTGAATTAGTCTTAAATTTTGGTTTAGGGACAATCGTTGAGTCTTATGTTTACGATGAAACGTAAGTTGTTGCTGTATTGCATAGAAGAAGGGATAAGAGTTCGTACATCTCTTTTCTCTGCCAGTGTATAAAATTAGGTTGTGTTCATATCCAGGATAAAATAATACCATTCACTCCACCCATACGTTGGATAAGATTGCCAAAACACTATGTGGTATGACCAAATCGCAAGGTCATATTATATGTAACCAACTTACACTATGTGGTATGACCAACTCTGTGTTTTTCTGAAAGCTAAGAGCTGTTTGATAACTTTTTCGTTTTTATTTTTTATTTTTTGTGCTAGTGATGGAGGAAGAGTGTATATGAGAGTAATGAAGAATCGAGAAGGAAGAAGGGAAATACTTTATATTTATGACAAAACGACTTAAAAGCTTTTTATCGTTACATCAAACTTGAGGTCATGATTAACGAACCACTTTGTCACTACAAGTACACATCATTCTTGTATACTTGCAAGTCGAACTTGTGTGATACAAAAACAACACAAACACGACTTGTTTGTTGGGTAAATAAAAGGCTACATATTATAAGGCCCAAAGAAAGGCTACATTTTATGAGGCCAAACTTTAGGCTAAATCCAGCTATAAAGTCCTCTGAAAAAAATTGGGTTACTTCCCCCTTCTTCCCTTTTGATATTGGGCTTTTAGTCCAAGTTCGTGCCAGTGTTGGTCCAAACCATGAAGTCGCAACACGACGTCGTTTTAATAATCAGTCTCGACTCAGCTGAGAATTGCAAATTGCCTGTCCAGTCTCGGAGTCTCCCATCTGGCGATAACAGAAATGAAGAGTCTCCTCCATAACCATAATCCCCTTTCCAACCGAACCAAATTCCCAAACAGATTATCTACAACCAATCCAAATTGATCTCCGTAACCAAACACCCCCACAATCTCATGCCAATTTCCTCCATGTCCATCCTCCGCCACCGCACCATCATCCCCACCACCGCCGCCGCCCTCCCAACCGTCGCCAAAATCATCCGCCAAATCTCAACTCTCCGGTGCGTCTCCGTCGCCGCAGCCAAACAGCACCAGAACCCTAACGTCTCCAGGAAATCCCAGCCTCCGAACAAGAAGCTCCTCAGAGCCAAACACACCTTCAAGGACTACTCCTCCCTCGCCCCGGTCCTCTCTCCCCAGGACAAGCCCCCGCTCTACGAGTCCCAGACCGTGGGCACGGTCGCCGCTGCCCAAGCCAACTTCATGCGCGTCATCGTGGAGCCTCCCAGAAGCATCGAAGACAGCAAAGTGGAGCTGCTGTGCGTCGTGAAGGCGGTGCTGAAGAAAATTAAGAGGAGAGTGCTGGTTGGGGACAAGGTGCTGGTACGGTCGATTGATTGGGTGGACCGCCGGGGCATGATCGAGAATGTGTACCGGCGGAGCTCCGAGATTCTTGACCCTCCGGTTGCGAATGTGGACCATCTGCTCGTGCTCTTCTCCATGGAGCAGCCCAAGCTCGAGCCGTTCGCGCTCACCAGGTTCTTGATCGAGGCCGAGTCCACCGGAATTCCGCTCACACTCGCTCTCAACAAGTCTGAGCTTGTTGACGAAGAGGTTGGATTCGATTCTTCATGAACTTTAATTTTGGTGATTAGTTTGGCTGCTTAGCTCTAATTGTTGTTAATCTCTTGTGTTATGTGAGTAAACTTACTTATCTTGATTAGATAAGTAAGTTCTATGTATAATAATTCAATGCAGCATCAAAATGTTTCTGAATTTTTCGTCTGATGCTGTATGGTTTTCGTATAATAGTTCAAAGGAATATCAAACTGGCTCTGAGTTTTTGATATTGGTGATGAATCTTTCGAATTTCTAATGGTAAGGTAGTGCGCAAGAGTTCTAATTCAGTTCAAATTTAGCACTTTAACTGGAACTATTCTTTTTGGTATGCTAAATGTGGTTTACTTTTAGAAGTTGCTATGTAATCTTTGTCCGTCTTCAGTATATTCATTTCTGGTAGTATTGATTCCTAAGCGTGCTAGCCTTCGATTAAATATGCAGGCGAAGGCTGCGTGGAAGTTTCGGCTGCATAAGTGGGGCTACAAGCCCCTTTTTTGCAGTGTTGAATCGAAACATGGACTTGATTCTCTTGCATTTATATTGAGAGATCAAACGAGTGTCATTGTAGGTCCAAGTGGAGTTGGCAAGTCTAGTCTGATTAATGCTTTGAGGAGCAACCACCATGCTTCTGATGCTGCAGAAGGGGAAAGTTTGTTTGATCCAGTGGGTTTCAATCATTCCCTTCGTTCTTTTTTCTTTTGTTTCTATGATTTCGTTAGGGTGAGTTTTGTGCTCATATCTCCGTTGTTTTCTGTACTTATTTCAGATTTTAGGCAGCAAGTGGTATGGGGACCAGCTTGTTGGACAGGTTTCAACAAGAAGTGGCAGAGGGAAGCACACTACACGCAATGTCTCGTTGCTTCCATTGTCTAACGGGGGTTATCTTGCTGACACTCCTGGCTTCAACCAGCCTAGTTTAACGAAAGTCACCAAGCAATCTCTAGCACAAACATTCCCAGAGGTATGTGTGCTTTTTATTTGATGCCTTTCACTTGATTCATGTACATAAGTTCCTTTCCCATCACATTGCTGGCACTTGGTGTTACTTATGCGTTTATCCTATCAGATCAGGAAGATGCTCAGTGACAGTGAGCCTGCAAAATGCTCGTTCAATGATTGCCTGCATCTTGGTGAGCCGGGGTGCGTGGTTAGTGCTGATTGGGAAAGATATCCATACTATTTCCAACTTCTTGATGAGATCAGAATCAGAGAGGAATTTCAGTTGAGGACGTACGGAACCAAAAAGGAGGGTGATGTAAGGTATGTTCGAACTACATATAGGTTTTTATTCCCAGTTCTGCATGCTTGTTGACAGAATAGTTCAATTACTGTGGTTTTAAGTACTTGAATGCGGATAATACGCATTACCATGGTTGTTACGAACTTGCGGTGTAACATAAGGAATGTTATGCCCTACCGAAACCTAGTGGTAGATTGAAAGCAGCTACCATTTCACCGTCCATATGGCTTGAAATGTTGGTAAATTCTTTGTTTGCTGTGTTAAAAAAAAAATGAGAATCTATGCATCCGTCACACTGATGTGCACAGAAAAAATAATTGTTATCATAATTTTTATCCCAGTTTAACTTTGCCCTGGCACTTGTGGTGCTTGTGCAGACGTAATATCTGCCATATCATAGTTCAATTGGATTGCTGGCATATCGTTCTCATACATCACGTTCTGGTTTAGTCTCATTACTCACACAAATGTAGTACAGATGTTTCTCTAGCACGAAGTTCCTAGTACCTCGCACATTTCGTACGTCCTGCTTCTGAACCTGAACGTATCACATTGTTTGCAGGTACAAGGCGGGAGATAAGGGCGTTCAACAAGCTGAACCACGGTTGGAGCTGAAGAAGCACAGGAGAGTATCTCGCAAGAGTATGAACCAATCTTTACTCGATGAATTAGACGAGCTGGATGATGACGACAACTTACTAGATGAGGAAAATGATGCGTTTCTCAAGGCAACGAGGGATGAAAACCAGTAGAAAGTTCAATCTTATCGTACATTGTAAATAGTTGAGCTTGAGCCCTGATCTTGACAACAACTTACCGGAGTCTTCCGTAGTGAAACGCAAGCAACGTTTGTAATTGGCAACCGATTCAATCTCAGAGATCTTTGCACTTGTAATCATGCTTGAATCAATGTTTACCTAATGAACTATCAAAAGAAAATCAAAGGGTTTCCTATTTCTGAATCAGAAAACCAAACAATTAAAACGAGATCACATAAACGCAGCAGCAAATACCAAGAAAATCTCTTTTACTCTCATTGTATAACTGCTGAAACTATCAGTCTCAGAACAATGTTAATATCTCATTAAATCCATTGATGTGATGACCTACTTCTTACTTCTTGGAGGATTTCTTCTTCGAGGTCGAGTGCTGCTGCGGCTGCGGCTTGGGATGCTTCTCGGCTTCGCTCGGGTCCAACCACTTGAGGGGGTGGCGATTGAAGAAGGGCCAATTAGGGACGGTGACCAATGTGGTGAGAACCACGCCACCAGCGTAAGTCAGAGTCATCATCTGGAACGATCCGGTTATGTAACCGGTGGCGAAACCCACAACGGCGAAGACCAGTAGCAGTATCTGCATCAGCTGCTCGGCTAGCTTCTGCCCTTGCCAATCCATCTGCAAATTAAACAGAAACTTAAACAACTTATTACGATTAACCTAATTAATTAAAAGATCAAATAAAGTGAAGCAAATTCTCAACATTTCAAACTGCACCGGGAAAACCCTAGAAACAATACCTTGAAATGAACTCTTAGGTAACAACTCCTTCCTCTGCAACCTGGAAAAATAGGAAACATAATTTGAAAACAAAATTAACGAGATCTTGTAAGTCATGAGAATAATTTGATTGGCTATGAAATCCTTCAGCTGCCCAACAACCAAATTCATAAAAATCAATGGCAGGGTTGAAATGGAGAAAATTCGATAAAAAATTGGGATCGGAAACGCTAGACCTTCAACCAATCGATAGAAATTGAAACTGAAATTGCACAAGAGGACGGAAAGGAGAGAGTTTTTACCTGCGAACAGACCAACGGACGAAGGCACGGAAGTGAGAAACTGGGACACTGAGAATTTGTGAGGGGACGAAATTACAAAAAATAAAAATCGAGGCGCTCGCTGAATCTTCGGCAAGAGATCAGAGACGTTGATTTTGTATCTGACGGTAGAGAAGTACGGCACATACGTGGTTTGCTCTAGTGATTTGATTATTTTTGGGTCGATTCAGTTCTGGGTTTACCCAGCCCAATTGATGGTTCCCCCACCAGGCCTGCGATTTCAAACCCATGGACAAATTTATGGTTAGGATCCTTTCTCCTCCAAATTTTCTTTTCCAGTCCCTTACTATTTGATCTGTCAACGATCCAGCCACGTCAACATCTTGTGTTGATTTTATAGAGAGATAAAAAAGGGAAGTGAGAGAAGAAAGAAGGCAAGGGAAAATTTTTTGAAGGAAAGAGAATTCTACTTCCAAATTTATAATGACGAACCAATGCTACCTCCTACCAATAACATCAGCCCACGTTTTGGTCTCTGCAAATCTGTCTATTTTACACACATCGCAAGGCGTTGTATCGATAAATAAAGACGTGTAGATTTTAAGGAAGCTAATGAATAAGGATAAAATAAAGGGTAAAGTGAATAGTACTAGAATTGACTTTTTAATGTAAAAATATGGTTTTTCGTTAAAGTAAATAGTACCAGAAGTTTTTTGTTAAAGTTCCCTAGATTTTATTCATATGTTCTCGCTCCCTTGGTATCGGACACTACTTGGAGGTGTACCTGTTGCCATATATAAGTTGTTCTCTTATTGAGGGAATTTTTGGTTAACTTTATATTAAGATTCTATTCAATCCCATTTTCCTTAAGAGGTGGGATATTAAGAAAAAGCTCCTCCTTACTAAGGACTGGTTCGGTATTGTTGTGTTTTGAAAAAAAAAATTGTTTCTGCTATGCTATGAGAATAAGCTCATTTTTGCTGCTTCACGTTTTCAACTTTTTTTCATCCAAAACTGTGAAAATAAACTATTTTTAAATGTTTACCACATATTTTTGAGCTCAGTTTTTTTTATACCTACTTTTAATAAAAACACCTCAGTTCCAAACTAGTACTAATACGGGTAAAGGTTTGCCCGAGGGTATTTACTAAACTAGAAGCATTTCCAAGTTACCTACCCGGTTTGAATCATGTTTCCGCTTCTAACAAAAGCACTTGCAGTTAACGCATTGCCAGTTATAGAAGCTCAATTCAACCCTTGATATCAAATCAAGGGCGAGCGATCATGCTTTCCTGGGTCACACAATGATCAGACAGTTCAAGTTTCCGATCCGTTCCAAAATTTATGTTTCAGACCCTTTGCAAGGTACAACAAAATGACATTGAATCAAATAATAGGACATGATAAAGTCGGTCATATTGTGAAACTATCTCTAGCATTAGCTTTCAAGCACATTCCCCAACCAAAACATAACTTGGTACTAAAACAACACGAGGCCGCAAAACTGTCTATGTAACATCTCAAACTATATAAAAAGTAGAGCACAAAACCCTCATCACAGGAAATCAGCAACTCTTTGATTCATCGAAAGATGCGCTCTAAGAGGAAGCACCACTTCTGAGAGCAGACCTCTTCGATTTGCTAGTTGTCAACTGGCTCTCAGGCTGCAACGATAACAGATAATCAAATCAATTCACAACTTGCAGCACATATTTTCAACGACATTAGAGGTACTTGATGTATAATTTTCAAAATACCTCTTTCTTGACGGGTTCTTCCTTCTCAGACAGGATCAGCTCAATATGGCAGGGAGATGACATATATGCTGCAATAGGTTTAGCAATATAAATCAATATCAAAACAAAGATTCTCAACAATAAAATAAGATAGGGGGATAACCGCTTGGCACTTACGGTTGATTCTTCCGTGAGCCCTGTAGGTTCGGCGCCTTTGCTTCTGTGCTTGGTTGACCTGGATGTGAGATACGATCAGGGAATCAACATCCAAACCCTTCACCTGAAAGAAAGAATAGAAATTATTAGTCTTCACGGCAAATAGAGATCACAATACCAAAGTAATAAGCAGAGTGTAAGATGATGCAACATACTTCAGCATTGCTCTCAGCATTCTTAAGCAAATCTAATATGAACTTGGCAGACTTGACAGGCCAGCGTCCTTGTCCATTGGAATGCCTGTTCTTTGCCTGGGCAGTACGCCCAACACCACGGCAGAAACGACGGAAGGGAATGGCCTGCTTGTGAGCCAGAACATCCTCCAAATATCGCTTTGCCTTGACCAAGGGCAACTTTCTGATAGCAAATGCAGTTTCCCTCGTGTTCTGTTAAGCACAATAGCAACGCAAGTCCAAATCTCAAAAATAGTTATTGAAAAAAACCTAAAATTTAAAAAACAAAAGTAATAAATTGTTTTTACAAGTGTCAACACTCACATACAACATACAAGGGGGCAAAATCATGGTACTATCCACCAGTTATAGACTCGATTCATTAATTACTAAGGGCAGTTGGATGCAAACACAAGTACTATCCACTGATGATAGACATGATTCATTAATGACTAAGTCTTCTTATACTAGAGCTATGAAAAACGTCACAAGGTCCTCAATTCAACAAGGTTTGAAAATAAACATATATAATTCATGCACAAATGTGGCGTCATTAACTGAACCTTCAGTCACAAAAATGCAACAGATGCAAAGTACAGAGGTTCACCCAAAAACAATGCAATTGATTTTCCTGAAGTTTACGGGAGCCAAGTTCACAGAAGGTAACTAAGCCCTGCTTTTTTAAATCAGGTTTCAAAAATTGAAAAAACTTAAACATGACCAAATGTAGCATCATTAACTGAACCTTAATTCACAAAAATGCAACAGATGCAAAGTACAGAGGTTCACCCAAAAACAATGCAGCTGATTTTCCTGAAGTTTACGGGGGCCAAGTTCACAAAAGGTAACTAAGCCCTGCTTTTATGAATCAGGTTTCAAAAACTTGAAAAAATTCATAAATGACAAAAATGTGGCATCATTAACTGAGCCTTCAGTCACAAAATGCAACAAATGCAAAGCACAGAGGTTCACCCAAGAACAATGATAGTTATCTACCTGAAGCATACAAGAGCTTGGTTCACATAAGGCAACAAAGCGCTGATTGTTTGTCTGACAGGATTCAAGAAATTAAATGCACGTAGATATGTGTGTGTGCGTGTACGTATATGCGTATAAAACCACCAAGTTTGTGTCAATCTTGACCAAATTGTCCAAACTTAAAAAGCCCGACTACTCCTAACTCACAAAACCCGTAAAACTAGAAACCAAATGTTTTCTGACTAAATGGCACACACATATAAAAACAAGCAGAACAACACCACCAATTCAAAATGCTACATGTATTACTTAATCTCTACTCAACAACGAAAAACAGAGTAGATTCATTCAAATAAGCAACAGAAACCGAAACAAAATGCCACATTGCACAACCAAATCACCACATACCTGAACGAAACAAGGTAGAACAAAAACCCAAAAGCATGTAACTTCGAAACATTAAACTCTACGATCAACAAATAATAATAACAATACCTTGAAATGAACCCTCAGGTCAGAGCCTCTTGCTTTGCAAGCTGAAACAAACGAAAACAATGAAACCCCACATTCAGATCATAACAATTTTCCCAGAGAAACGAAACCAAGATTCGTAAACAAAAACCCATCAAATCTGTAACAGTAAAAGAGGACATACACTTGGTGATATTGTCGGGCTCTCTTGAGTACTTCACCTGAAAAATAAAATAAAAAACAAAATCACTGTCAGTGCATTTGAAGGCGCGGAGATTCAGAAACGGACTAGATTTCGCGCAGGAGAGAGGGAGGGAGAGAGAGAGAGAGAGAGGAAGGAGGTGAATAGGGTTACCATGGCGGCTGACGGGGCTTCTGCCTCAGTGAAAGGGTTTACGCCTTGCTTATATTAGCAGAGGAGGAGGGTTCGTGTGGGACTCGTGCGTATATAAACAAATGGATATGAAACCCTACCAGACCTAATAGGCTAATGGACCCTCACTTGGGCTGCTTTGGGCTTCATATTGGTAACCACTAAGTGTTTGTTAAGTGGGTTTTAGCCCACCCCCCTTAATGTAAAGAGATTAAAAAAAAAAGGGGGTGTGTTATCCACATACCTATTTTTACTTTTCACACACCCTTTGTTAATTTCTGTCCGATGATCTTCTTTAATTCATCCGATCCGACGACCGAAAACCAAAAAGGTGTGAGAGAAGTAAAAAGGGGTGTGTGGATATCACACCTCAAAAAAAAAAAAAAAACACCGTTGTCCTACAGGCATAGCCATACCAACAATAAAATTAAGTACGTAGTAGTTAGTGTTTCACGGCAGCAACAGAAAGTAATCATATTTATGTACCTTATTGTAGGTTCGATTCTCACCGATTTTTCTCCTCTAAACAACTAACCATATAACTCACTAACATTTGTTGTTCTACTAAAAAATAGTTGATTGAGAAGGTAGCTAGTTCCATGAGTGCTCTTCCTCAATTTATTAATTTTTTTTAGTATAACGATATATTTTATACTAAGGGGAGAGGGAGTTCGGCTAAGCCACACAATAGACAACCTAATTTGGTATCGAATTCCCATCTACGAGATTTTAATCTAAGACCTTTTACTTACAAATAAAAAAGAATACCACAAAACCATAGTATTTAGTGGCTAGTAAATTCCACTACTCTAGCTTACATGTAGGAGGCCAATTGAACTCAGGTCTCAAATATCAGGTGAATGCTCTCCTCTCACCAAGTTGAGCTACAATTTTCTTGCATTTGTGAGAAGTAGGTTAGTCCAATTAGGGGTGGTTCGGTATGGGATCCCATACCGAAACCCTTGTCCCGATTCCCAAACCAAAAATTTCGGGAATCCCAATTTCAATACCGATCCCAAACCAAATTTTCGGGAATCCCAATTTTCGGGAATCCCGAAATAGTTTCGGGATTTCGGGACAAATCGGGAATCCCGAAATGATTTTGGGCTTCTGGGCTTTTGGGCTTTTGGACTAAAATATTAGGTTTTTGGGCTAAAATTGAACCTTTTAACACTTTTGGGCTGCAATCTGCTAAGAGGCCCATTTCAATTTCTACTACAAATGCATGGAATAAAAATAAATTAAGTAACAAATCCAAAAGCAAAAAAAATTAGTTACAAGCCAAGGTTTTAAAATAAATAAAGTAACAAACCCAAAAGAAAAAAAATTAGTTACGAGCCAAAATTTCAAAATAATTAAATTACAAACCAAAAGCAAAAAAGCAAAGCTTAACATTTATGAAGATTGTTGGCATCTTCGGCCCCTTCGGCCCTTTGATCTTGTTGATGGTTGTGGTTGCCCCCTTCTTGTTGGTACTTGTACTCTTCCCCTTGATGTAGATGGTACTAGATTGGCTACTAGACCCGTCCATCCTAACAAATAAAATAACAATGCACATTAATATATCACAACCACAGTTCAGCATATATCCAAATTCCAATCAATAAACCACAGTTCAGCAAAAACAAGTTCTCAATGCATATTTATCACTCTTCCATAACATAAAAGAAGAGAACAAATACTATATATTAACTACAAGGGCATATATGAGTTAACAAATACAATGCACATTAGTGAATCGTTGAGCGTTAGAGAATGTGATATTAATTCAATAAATCCTAATCCTATGACAAGTTACTCAGTAATCAACCAGTTTGAGTTATTCAATCAACTCCTTAACAAACCTTGAATTTAACAAAGTTACGCAGTAATCAACCAGATTGACTTATTCAATCCACTCAACTCAGTGCAAGTGATTAAGAGTTAAGAAAGGTGCTAAATAAGGCAAAGGGAATATGGCACAAATTAGTCTGGTCAGGACTCCCACACACAATGCTCAGAATAATTCTTTGGTGCTCGTTCTTCGAGTGGGGATGCCTTGGGATTGGACTGTTCATTACTGAGGTACTTCTTCTATCCATTCTAGTAGAAATTAAAAATAAAATAAAAAATCACATAAAATCCCAGAAAAATTCAACGGAATCCCAAGAGCTTAAACCCTATAAAACCCAGACGCAAATTACCAAAACCAACATCAAAGCTGCAATCTTTCTTCAGAATCTGACCAAAAATACTCAGAGCAGCAGCTGCTATGGCCTCAAAAGCTCAAATTTTTGTTCTGTTTTTCTGAGGGCTTCAGCCACCGTGCAGCTTGGAGGCGCAGAAAACGCAACGCCGCCCAGAAACGCTCGGAGCTCTGCGGAAAGTGAGAAGAAACCCCATGGGAGAGAGCTTCAAGAGGCATGAAGAAAGAGAATAACAGATAAAAGTCGATTTTTTTTACGGGAAAATCTTCAGAGAAAGGAGGCAACGAATCACATATACACAATAGCGATATAGATCAGAAAATAGCGGGTTCCTAACCTCTCCGTCGATTCAAAATCCCTAATTCAGAAACCCTAATTTCAGAAACCCAAATTCAAAATCTCTAATCAAATTTGGAATCAAACAATTTGTATGAACTTTGGGTGAGTTTATTGCAGGAATTTCTTACCTTTTGCAATGAGGAGGAGTGCGGACTGAGGATTGGTATGGAGGACAGTGGGTGAAGGCGCGATTCAGGTGAGGAGTGAGGACCCAGAGGAATGAGGACTGGTGTGGCCGTGCGGGTAGATTCGGGATTCAGGCGACGGATGTGGGAGGAGAGACAAATCGGCGAGGAGAGACCGAGAGTGACTGTCGAGAGAGACCGAGAGAGATCGGGATTTAGGTCTGAGGTGAGGTGAGGTGAGGTGAGGGTGAGAGTGAGAGACTGTCGAGACTCGAGAGAGGGACCGAGAGAGAGTCAGACAGAGACACGGCTTTAAAACATAACAACGGTTGAGATTAAATCTCAACAGAATCCAACGGCTATTAAAATTCTAAATATATATTTAAAAATTAAATAATATATATATATTTTTTTCGGTTCGGTTTGGGAATACCGAAATCCCAAAAACATGAGACCGATTCCCGTACCGAAATTTCGGGATCGGTTCGGTATTGGGTACCGAAATTTTCGGGAATTTCGGTTTGGGATTTTTTCGGTTTGGTTTTGGGAATTTTTTGGTTTGGTTTGGGATTTTTGGGATTTTTTTCCAGCCCTAAGTCCAATACCATCGATGATATCAAATAATTTATGCAAATCTTTTGATGATAGCCAATACACTATCTAAACCCACCTACCGCCATCGCAATCAATTCCGATGACTCAACCACAACTTTCTTTTAAGTGATCATTTATCATAATGGTCGAAAGGTGTTGAGCATTTACATGACTGCATGAGCTCGAACTCTATTGTGACCAATTTAACATCAAATTTAACAAAATATATCATTTAAAAAAAAAAACCACAATTTTCCCGTTAAAAATAGTTTCAAACGAAATCCCAAACAATTTTGAAAATTTTAAATTCTTCCAAAAAGATACATGAAGAAGGGGAAAAATGCTAATAAAATTTCAGATCATGAAGAACACACACACAAAACATCTAAAAGTCGAATAATAAAAACGGGGATTGAGGAAAGAGAGGGAGATGGCAGTACAAATATTTTATAGAAAAAAAAGTCCTACAAATAGAATAATTCACCCTTTGCTATCCTGTTTGGATTTGGATTCTCTCTGAGACAATTGGTCGGAATCCTCTTAACCGGTATATGTGGACCGTTAAATTTTTATCTAACAACCACAAATAGGAGGTCCTCTAAAAGTTATAATAATCGTATCTGTTGGATAAAAATTCAACGGCCCACAGACATCGATCAGAAGGATCCCAACCAATTGCCTCGGAGAGGATCCAAATCCCTAACTGTATCTCACGGAATAAAAAAAAAAAAAAAGTGGGTCATTAAATATGTGGAGTAACTCCAACCACCATAATTTTTTTTGAGTTGTCTAGATTACAGGAGAGGGAGATGGGGGGAGGTGAGAAAAAAAGTAAGAGGAGAGGGAGTTCTCCTCCCACTAATGCACCACACATGCTCCTTTCTGTACTCCTTTCTTATTTAATCTATCCATTTTTACTTTCTATTCAGGCCTGCTAGTTTCATGGTTTGAGAATTGAGATATATAATTACAACGTAAGAAAAAATTCCACATTTCTTGGTTGCCACGTAATTATACGATATTAGGGTACCATATATTGTGGCAAGTGATTCACAATATCTAATTAAATAAATTCATTAATTGATATGACATATATACATAAGATGTTAGTGCAAAAATGTGATGTCTCTAGCATTTTTCATGAGCAGCAGTTATAAACGAAAGAGAAATAGAAATTATTAATTTAGGGTGGTGCAGTGGTGTTATTCAAACACTCAATTTTACCTCTCACACACTCCTCTTAATTTTCGGTGATCAAATCGAATGAATTGAACAAAATCAATAAACAAAAATTAACAATAATATGTGTAAAGGAAAAATGAATGTGTGAAGAGGACCCACATACAATATTAATTCTCAATAAAAAAAAAGGTAGGCCCAAATACCAAAATATAAGCACCAATGGAAGCCCAATAAAAGTAAACCCTAAGCCTAAAGCAAACCACCAACCTCCGAACAGATAAAAACCCTAATTAACAAATGCAAATGATGCAGCCACAAACAAAAAACATCGGAAAGGTGTCTGAGAAACCACTCCACCATTGCACGGGGGAGGATGAGATCAAGTAACACAAATTCTACTAAATTACCAAGGTGGTCTGAGATCCCACCAGAATTACTGCAGTTGCTCCTGGAAAAGCTTCCCTCATATTTCGTCCACACCCTTCGATTCAAAGCTGTTTGTCCTTCTTGGAATCACGCTGCAAAATCGTATGTCTCCGGCCCATCTTACACACCACTGCCTCAATCTCCATGGCTCATGCTCCCCGCTCAACGCCGGAAGAAGCGCCTCCCTAGTGATCCTGATGTGGAGGAGGAGGAGGGCTGCTTCTTTAGCCTTGCTGAGGAAAAGGTTTACAGGATCAAGAGGAATGTGTTTAGAGGCTTACGTGACGACTTTTATTGGTCTCAGTGTGTGGGATCATCACATGGGTGGCTAGCTATTTGGAATCCGAAAGCCGGGGAGATATTCAAAGAAATCATTTACCTTGCTAATCCAATTTGTGGTGAAAGTCGGACGCTTCCTCCGTTGCACGTTCCTTTCATTTCCAAAGTTGTCCTATCCTGCAACCCCTCTCGCAACCACAACTTTGTCGTTGTGGTGGCGAGTCACGGTGGGGGTGTAGGACGTCTAGCATTCTATAAGCATGGCGGAGGTAACACTGCGTGGACCAAGCTAGACTTCGTTAGAGAACATAAGTACTGTGAGATTGTGTTCCACAATTGCCATTTGTTTGCATTATGCAGCGACCACTCAGTTCATGTTTGGGACTTCGGTGAAACCTACAATCATCCCAAGAAAACCATGGAGTTACAACCTTTGATGGCGCAAATGGTTTACGGTGATGGCGACGGCATAAGGCATCGGTTGGTGGAGTCGATGGGTGAGATTTTGCTTGTGGAGCACGGACCGTTGCTCTACCCTAGTTGGGATGAAATATCAGTGCCTTTTTATGTCTACAAGTTAAACTTTGATGCCAAAAGGTGGGAGAAGGTTGACTCTTTGGGCGATCGTGCTATATTTCTGGTCGAAAATCTATCAGCTATGTCATTATCCACCCATAAATTGCCAGAGCTCGAAGAAAACTCGATTTACTTCACAGCTGAGGTGAGTGACTCGGTGCGCGATGAGCGGTCTTGTGATTTTTTTGAATTTCATCTTGGAGTATACAATTTAGAAACCAAAGTTGTTAAGTCGCTCTATAAATCTGGACTGCCTGGGAACAGAAATGATAATTCGGAACCCGTTTGGATTGTTCCCAATCCACAGTGAGAGTTGAATAAAGTGGAAGCTTTTAAATATGTTTTGTTTTCGTCTACACTGTACAGTACACAGCAAGCTTAGATTAGTTATAAGAAAGAATAACGTAAGGTCGACCAATTTTTCAGACTAAATTTGCCAACTATGTGATTGTCACCAATAGAAAATAATCACATTATTTTGCTGATGAGAGGAACGTAAGCATGATTTGATAACGGTAAAGAGGTAAAATTTGAAAATGGTAAAGACTACAAAAACAAAGTTTATGATGATGACGATTATAAGATTAATAACCTACCAAGTCTCGAAGATTTTACCTTGCGCTTTCTTGTATATAGGTTGAATTTCGTTGATGAGAAGTGGGAGAACGTGGAACGCTTGGGTGGCCGGGCGTCATGTTTCGGCGAAAATAGAGCAGCAATGTCGCAATCAACTCGGGATTTTCCAGAAATCGAGTTCTTCGATTTACTTCACGAACTCGTTCACCACTCGTATGGTTTGTTCCCAACCGATGGTGATAGCTGCACAATCAGTGTGCAGCGTCCAAGTACCATATTTTCCACATCTCATTCCCGAAAATGTATGTAAACGCGCCCTTAGCGGATTGATCGCTTTTGTGTTTCTATGTTATGTCGCGTTAACTATTTGATATACGTGTTTTTAAAGCACTCGAATTTTGTAATGCGACCAGAAGCTAAGAATCTTATTGCAGAATGTATGAATGAATATTTCAAACTTGTATTTAGCATTTCTGGAATTGCTGGTGGTAAAATAAAACTAGAAGATATAACTCGACAAGAAGCTCGAGTAAGCAACGACATCCACCCACTCCGGAAAAAGGCCTCTCAGCTTCTTTGTTTCGTCAACCATATATTGGTCTATGACAGCAACATCAACCCTCAAATCTTCAAAACCGCTAGCCTGCAAATATCGAAAGCAAAATTTTAGAAACGGACAGAGCTGGAAGAAAATAAACTAACACCAGTTGAAAGAGCTTTACCTCTAACCAGAAGTTCCAATTCTCAGAGCTAGCTCCACTAAGCCGGCATATATATGACGGTGGACCTCCATCATTCGTTTCAGTAGCTGTTCCAATTTTTCTCAAGCATAAGCGTACACTGTGTGAAAAAGGTAAAGGTGTCTATCAAAAAATAAAAATGCAGAAGACTTTCCGTTACCTGGAAGTGTATTGTCTGCAAATGACCAGCTCGATAAAGGGCCTGTTATATTGAGGACGGTAACCCAAACCTCCTCCAAGGAACTGATATGAAGGTATCACAAAAAGCTTTAAAACTTGCAACCAAAATTAAAAGAATAATCCAGAAAAACCATATAGAAAGCCTATTCTGTATCCAATAGTAGGTCATGAATGTGGTGGTTTGTTTTACTCACCCTAAAGACAGTTGCAAGTATACTCTCCGAGATCCCTCGCTGAAAACCTTATGTGGCTCATAAGTAGACAGATGGGGGAACTGTTTGTATTGCTTCAAAATACTATCACTTTTTGCAGGGAACTTCAAGCTTCTTGAGAACAAAAACGACACAGGAAAAAGTCCCTAAACACATAACATATATACAAAAGGCCATCAGATAATTTTTCATCCATGGTGCCCATGTTTCAAATTAATATTCAACAATTAACTGAACATAGCAATTGACGTGCACGAACAAGTTATCCATGGATTACAGTAAGGCTGTAGGGTTGCTCTTGAATCTCGAGTACATCTTAGGCTAGTTTGAATGGAAGAATTTGGAATGAGGACTTATATTTGATTTTTTAGTGAGAGAGTATAAACATATTTTTGCTGAGATAACATCGGTAAGAAGATCATTCAGGTAATAGATCATAGATACAAAGAACAATGATTGCAGGACACGAGGACCACGGGTAATACTCTAGGATGAGTGATCCAATCTCAAGGATAAGCACTAGAGATTAAAAAGGTCATAGAAGGCTGTCTTTAATAGTAAATTGACGTAAACTCATTACAATCTTACATACCATAAAATTCTCCCGCTGAGATAGATTTGCAGTTTTAAAAGATAACTCTGAACTAATGTGCAATTCCCTTGCCGCCTCCGGTGCATGTTTGAATAGGAAAAGTAAAGAATTGGAATCTACGACAGAAAAATCATAGCTGGACTCCACAACCTGATTTGCATCTGTCACACAGAAGAAAAACTGTTTGCATAGGGTGTAGGATAAATCTTGTTGAGAATATCGCGTTTAAGAATGGGAAAAACTAGAACAAACTCCGGAAATCAAAAAACAAATAACCAAGATAAATAACACCATGAATTTACGTGGTTCGGCAATATGTGCCTACGTCCACAGGATAGCAACAACAATCTTTCACTATATCAATAATGAGTACAACCAATAATCTTGCCAAATCTCTAGAACTAGGACTTGACAAAAAACCTGAAAGAACAAGAACAAGAAATACACTATCTCTTTTATTCTCTTGCACACACCTTACCCCTTAAATCAAACCAAATCTCTAGAACTAGGACTTGACGAAAAACCTGAAAGAACAAGAACAAGAAATACACTATCTCTTTTCTTTTCTCTTGCACACACCTTGCCCCTTAAATAAAAAACTAGTACAATAGCCCCTTTATATAGACATAATAAAGGTCTTCTTCAACAAGGATTATTAATCCTAATTGGAAACTAGTTATAAAACCTACTCCAATTGAGAAACTAACTCCAATTGGGTAAACAACTCCAATTGGGAAAACAATTTAATCCTCTAAGACTATAATTCCTTATAGACTTAGGACAACTTATCATGGGCTGGAAAAACCTAACAAATCCAACATAAAGGAAAGCAAAGATGAAAAGTAAAGAAATAAATAACTACTAGTTGAAACTAATATTAGTTGGATGGATTTGCAAACATTTTAAAAACCATGGCCTGCATCATCTATCATAACTATCACATAACACGTTAGCTTTCGCTAGCTTGGATACCTGCAGTAAGAAACGTATGCTGGAAAACAATCCTCTTAGGAGCGTCCACACTGTAGGGAAAGAACTGAGATGACAAAGCCAAGCCTAGCACACTAATGTGCAGCAAAACTTGCAAAACGGATGACCTAGCTAACCAGCGACCAGAAATAGGTATCAGAGGGCCTACACACCAACCAGTCACAACTCCAACTATTGCTGCCATCACAACATCGGGAATAAAATAACCTGCAAGAATATAACTGAAGATTAAAAGAAGATTTTCGTTGAATTTTTGCATAACGGGAATCCAAAGTACTTGCAGCATAATTCGAAGTATCAGAATGAACCATATTTAACAACAAAATCTTAATGATCTTGTTCTATTACAAGCACAAACCACAAAGTATCATAGAGAATTATGATCCAAATGAAGACCATATATTGATTCAAGCACAAAAAACCTTGAACAGTACAATAAATTAAATGTGAAGGTAACACATACCAGCATTAAAGAATGAAATTTCAAAAATACTAACCATATGGAGGTGGCAAAGCACCCATCATACCCAGCTTTTCGACCAGAAATTGTAAAAGAAATCCACCAAAATATACAGAGTATGCAAGGCATGGAACTATAGGTAACATGTAAAACAATGTTGACCTGAGAGAAATGATATATGTTCAGTTAAAGAACTGTAATGTCTTTTCGAACTGTGAGAACAGGACTAAAATGTTAATGAGAACTGTAAGGAAGGAAACACACAAACACACCAGTAACATTATAACTTTAAGAACTGTGGAAACCAGTACCTGAGTGACTGGCGACCAAATAACTTGACTGATAAGCAATATGAAATCCATCCAGGAAGCATAGATACGGACATTGAAAAAGTCAAGAAGCCTCCACTGAGCCCACCTAAAAGGTAAGCCTGCTTTCACTAAATAGTTTTAGCTGTCTCAGGGTTAACTAAACAAATATGAGTTACGCAACTTAAGTTCATGATTCATCCATTTTAAGTGATCAGTAAAACTTTTAAGTGAAACCATCTGAAGTAAAAGGTAACCATGCCACTTACCATCGTTAATATAGCGTATAATCCAAATGCTCCCCAAAACCTCGCTTCATCAGATAAAGCCTGCAAGGTTCAAGCGTATGACAATTTGTTTGCTAACTTAACATACTGGGATTACTGATATACACAGGCATTACCCAATAGGTCTACAGACTGAATTAGAGACATGATATCACCAAATTAATCTATAAGGTAGAAATATAAGCCCATGCAAACTTTACAGGTCATAGCTTCAAAATCTTTTCTTATTAAATGCAAGCTGATTGACAGACAAGAGAATGTAATAAATGAGAATTAAAAGAAATCTATAAGTTTTCAACCAATACATAGAAAAAGAAAAAACATTTCTCCACAACCGTCTTCTATTGAAAAATAAAGATAAACTAGGTCTTGTCTGGTGCATAAGAGTACCTCCTTTAAAGATTTGAGACCTGATGCATCTTGGGAGAGGGGAAAGCTACTCCAAATAATTCTGGGAATCAACATACCAACAAGTGAGCAGGGAATGAACATCAAGTAAGCCAAATATGGACGAGCAAACCTGCATTTGACCAAAAAGGTCAGTGAGAGTTTCAAGGTATAAAGTGCATCTTCAAAATACACATCAGGAGCTTAGATAAGAGTTCTTTTCTCTTCTTTTTGTAGGACCTACAACTAGTCGACTAGAAATCATACTTTAACTTCATTTACGAATACAATATGATCCAGAACTTCAACCAAGAAAGGCACACTAATTCAATTGAGTTGGAAAGAACTTTATCCGTAATCACTATAAACCATTGACTAAAATGGGCAGCCCTTTCATCAATGGTATGTGCTTAACTGATGTGTCTGATCAATGAGCGTAATTAAATTCTACTGAAAAGTTCAATTTTGATAAAAAGCTACTCATACAAAAATCCTTACGGAAAAGCACAATGCTATTTCAAAAAACAACAGGGCTATAATTTATAAGGTTAAACTCAACAAAATATGAACCCACCAGTTCATAGCACAACTAGTGAACAGCAATCTCAGGATGGCAAAGATAACTGGAAATACAATTGCCAGAAGAATCCCAGTGGCATGGAAAATCGTTCCTGCAAAATTAACAAATTGGACAACAATGTTGAAAATTCTTGATAAGATGTCAAAGTTTACAATAAGACAGACGTGAGGTAAATAATGAATCCAGCCCACCAAGTAAATAACCAAAATTTTCGGGTGCAACAACTAGGACTCTTAGCAATAAGGTTGCATGAAGGTATTCAAATTGAAAAGTAGCGGATTTACCTTTCATAAAATCGCAGAAAGTTGAAAAACAAGAAAGGAGCCCACGATTCTGCTTGTGTGAAAAAATGGGCATGGCTAAGAAGATGGCAATAGGAATACTGTGAAGTAGCATGGCTACCTTCCGTGTATAGTATATCTGAAATATTCATCATTAGAGAGTGAGGACGAGTATCACATATCAGCTGAGGACATGTCAAATTAACAGTATCATGAAAATACTACAAATCACCAGCTTTGTACCGTACCATAAACAATGATAAATAATCAAAGAAAACAGCATGCTCTCCGTCATACTGATATCTGTTAGACTCTCTTTCATGTATAACTTGTAGCTTAGAAGAATTGGTGAAGGCCTTAATTATGCTAACCAAATTCTCTCCACGAGCTTGCATACTTCCAGGTCTGGAGGCATTGGAATGTATCAGAGGAAGTGCTTAGGGACAAAGTGGTTCGAAAAATCAAATTAAGTAAATATGTACCAAAATAGCAGATGTAATGCGTACAATAGTCTCTCCACTGTATCATAGGATGTATGATAAAAATAACCACCAAGAAGAAAGATAATATCCAAGCCTGGAATGTCGCCATAATCTTGAGAAAATATCCGGAAATCTGTATCTCCAGGAATAACAGGAAAAACATCCTGCAGATGGCACATAATGTGTTCATAATCATGTCAACTTATAAAATAAGACAAACTAAAAAAAAAAAAACTATAATATCTGAATTAGTATTGCCACTAAATATTCTAAAGGTACTAGAAGATCATAGCGTTATAATGGGTAGAATCAAGTGAGTAAAAAATATCACACCTATCCATTTTCATTATCAATATGAAACTGGAGTTACAGAAAAATTTAGCTGATGCATTTATCAGTAGGCAAAACTAATCACTTTAAAAACACAACAATGTATATCACATGAATGAGCAAGTGAGAATAAACTGCACCCATCAAAATGAAAAGTGATAAAAAGTACTGGAAAAGACAAATATTAACCTGAGCTGCGCTATGTGCCATGGGATATATGGCTGATTCAGCATAGACCTGAGAGGGCCAGGAACCAGGTCCTGATTGACAAACTAAATCTGCAAAAATCAAGATTACAGAAATCAACAGAGAATGTTGCAGCACCAAAAAATTCCAGTTTGACAAATCCATGAAAATGAAAATGAAATTCATGTTTTCTGTAGTAAAGATGACAATTCCAGATTGTAATCAATATTTATGCCAATAAAGTCACATCAAGAGATCATCTGGAAAAGATATTTCCCAAAGCAAATGCATCCCATCTGTTCAAGACAACTTAAACCATAATTCAGTCATCCAAGCAAGGTAGTTTGAGTATTCTGGCCTCTAGGTGAAAAACTGCTCCTAATTTATCAAGGGAAAGGAAAAGCAATAGCCATCAACTAGTGACACTCTGGAATAGCAGCAACAAGTCAAACAAACACCTAAACATCTTGCAGGAGATAATATTGACAAGTGATGATATCCTACCAGGACCGCCTGTCCCTGATGCCTCCACATTTATAAAAGCCCCAATGGTATCACGCCATTGATGTGTCTTCATGAAGCCATGAGAACCCTAATAGGGTAAGAAATCACCTCCAGTGAGCTTAAACATATCAGATGCCAATAAAAAGCTCAAAATTTGTCTTTATTTATTTATATTTTAAACTATATAAAACCTGAATTGGTAGCAAATGATTCAATTTCTAGACTAAATATTATGGAAACAACTTACCAACAAGAAAAGCTCTTCAGCACCATTAAAAAGAAAAATAACAGGCCGAGGAGGAATCCATCCAGAATCCACCATTAGCCTCGCTATTTCAAGCATTGATGCTGCAAAAGAATAGGAAAATAAAGAAAATGGCATGAACATGCATGAAATGATTAAAAAAAATGAAAGTTTGTTTCTACCCACCTACACACGAACCGCAATCAGCAGCACCTGGGGAAGCAAGTGGACTGTCAAAATGTCCATTTAACAAAACTGACGGTTCATTGTCTTGTGAATATTTCGATGATATCCTGCCATTGAATAAAACTTAATGTGCAGTGACATTTTCTTAACTGCAGCATGATGAAAACATCAACGCCACTACATTACTCATTATATTCCTATAACTTTGACAAACAAAACATAGATACTTATCACTACGGCAATAAGTTGTGAAAAAACTGAGACCGGCAGCATATTGATAAGAAATTAAAGTAATCGAAAATGTGTATAGTTACCTCATCACAATATTTGTGTGGTTTCTGTAACCAAGAGAAATGCTATGGCCCAGAAACATCATATTAAAGGTTCCATTAACAACGGACTCTTCTATCTCAATTCTGCACGTATAAAAATTTAGGCACCATCATCACGGAACTCCAAAGAACAATGAATAAATAATAAAGAAGCAATCTTTATAGTTTATACAGACCTAACGTTGGACCCAGCTCGCTCCTTTATCATTTCCAACTGCCCTGTAATGTATCGAGCAGCTTCTGTCAAGCCAGGACGCCCTTCCTATCAACAAATTATGAAATTCCAAATAAGTACCTCAACCCATAACCAAAAAGTGTACCCAATCTCTCCAATAGCAATAACAATGGCGAATTCAAATCAAACCCAGAAAAAATCTCAAATTGTTTTTTCTTCAATTTGGACAAAAAACGGAGAAAAATGCAGAGTGAGGCATTGAAAAATGAGCACACCTGGCGGCCGTCGATCTCTTGGGTCAAGACTCGAACGTGCTCGACAGCTCTGGCTTCCGAGAAGCGATCGAGAGGGGCGTCGATCTCGAGCGGCTTGATGAAGCGCATGTAGAGTATGGAGTGAACCAGCGCCGCCATGAGGCCGTACGTCACCACCAAAATGAGCAGGAACTTGAAGCCGGCTGCGTCGCCGGGGCTGAAACCCAAAGCCATTTTTTCCCGATCTCTCTGCAGTCGGTGAGTCTGCGGATTTGCGGGGTAACTACTGGAGATGGTGGGTTTTGGTTTGGAGAGGTGAAGGAAGTCGGAGAATGGAGAAGTGCGTACGAAAATAACTACCTTCTTCGCTAAGGGACGACGTGATTGTCTCGAGGCGGGCGACTAATACGAAATTCTGGAAATTGCGGGCTGTTTGGACGTTTTGGGACCCTTTTGAAAGATTTTAAGAAAATCTGTGGGATTTTAAAGGAGTTCATAAAAGTAAGGGTACTAATTATGGTGTATTTAATTGAAATTTTGATAGTTTTTAATTTTTTTTAATGAATTCAAGAGTATTTAATTAGGAATTTAAGGTGTATTCAATTAGAATTTAAAAATAATTTATTAAAATCCTTAGAAATCTGAATATATTCAATTAAGATTTTAAAAAATTTATAACATTATAGATGTATACAATTAAAAATTGAGTTTAAAGAATTTGAGAAAGTTGAGGAATTAGAAGGAATTGGAAATATTTTGTAATGTATTTTAAGCATCCACAAATCTCATCTCTTCCCATGAGATTTCGATAAATCTATTAAAACTTCTCACATTCTCAATTGAATACACTCCCCTAAGTCTCACAATCAACTAGCAATAATAATGTGGTTCAAATTCGTTTTCAGCAAGAATCGAATTTAAAATCTCTTTACTTACAAGTAAAAAGAATACTTATTAAACCGTAATATTAAATGGATCTCCCACAAACGGTATTTGACACAGAATAAATGGATAAACACATTTAATTTGCTCGAGCAAGATTTTCATTTAATGCAAATGATGGGATTAATGATTAATTCAGGCTTGGACAGAGACACAAAGGTGTTACTCAGTGTTGAGTCTGTTCGCTTTAGAAATTCTTTTCTTTCGTTCCTCCCAAATTTAATGGTTGCTTTGCTTCAGGCCCAAGGCCTGAAAAGTGCTTTTTGTTCCCATCGGTTTTGCCTCCTCAACCAAATCAAACGCATAGTTTAGTCAGTCCCGGTACTATTATACTGCCCGCCCAATCAGTAATGCCAAACACAAGATCTCACAAAATGTACGGAAAAGCCACCTTCGTTCTCATCGTCGCCTTCCTCCTCCTCATCACCTACTCAATCTTCATCGGCACCGTCGACGTCCGATCCTACTTCCTCCCGCTCCTCCCAACATCGCAGCCGTCGCCGGCCGCCCAGTCTCTCTGCGCCACCACCTCCCCGCCTCTCAAAGTCTACATGTACGATCTACCGCGCCGCTTCAACGTCGGAATTATGAACCGCCGGAACACCGATCAGACTCCGGTGACCGCCCGGACTTGGCCTCCGTGGCCCAAGAATTCCGGGCTCAAGAGGCAGCATAGTGTTGAGTACTGGATGATGGGCTCTCTTTTGTCCGACGGTAATGGCGGTGATGGGAGAGAGGCGGTTAGGGTTTCTGATCCGGAATTGGCCGATGCCTTCTTTGTGCCGTTTTTCTCTTCGTTGAGCTTCAATACTCATGGGCACAACATGACCGACCCGGCTACTCAGATTGATCGCCAATTGCAGGTAATCAATTGGGTTTTGTTTCTTGGTGTTCATGTTCATCTGTGGATTAGTCAATTCAATTCTTCTGGAGCAATTTGATAGTTTTGTGTTGAATTGGGTCGTCGAAAACATCGAATTTTGATGCCTTGATCGAGCTTGTTTGTCCCATATATTTGGAAATTAAAGTTTCATTTCTACGTTATAGTTATATAGGCAATTGAACATGGTCTTCTGCTGAAAATTGAGAAAGATGTGGTTTTTCTGAATATAAAAGAGAGATTAACAACTAGGGTTTTATTTTGTAGCTGACATATCGAATTCACAGCCCGGGACTTGTTTGATTTATGACATTTGTACAAAAAAAAAAGGTAGAACGAATTGTCGAAAGAACTTAGAATGTGTTTGGATGATGGCTTCGCCAATTAGATGGCTGCTTAGTTAATTCTGCGGCTTTTTGTGTAGAATGGTAGTCCTGGTTCTACTGTCAACTTTTTTATCTTTATTTGGTCTTCATCAACCAGCTTCTGAAATTATACAAGTCCTGCCTCTAGTGCTAGCTATTTTAAAAGTCAATGTCATATTCTTGTTATGACTAATTTTTTGTTTCTTATGTTTTCAGGTAGATTTATTGAAAATCTTGGGGGAATCAAAGTACTGGCAAAGATCTGGAGGGAGAGACCATGTTATCCCTATGACACATCCGAATGCTTTCAGATTTCTTCGGCCACAGGTCAATGCATCAATTCAGATTGTTGTAGATTTTGGAAGGTATCCTCATGTCATGTCAAATCTGAGCAAAGATGTGGTTACTCCATATGTGCACGTTGTGGATTCCTTTACAGACGATAACCGTCCAGATCCATTTGAGTCCCGCACTACACTTCTTTTCTTCCAGGGAAGGACATACAGGAAAGATGTATGTTAGCTTAAAAGTTGCTTGAAATAAAATCATCCTGTCCTAAAACCTTGTATTTTGATCTGTAGTTGATTGTCTTTGGTCTCATTATATGCAGGAAGGCATTGTTCGTGTTAAATTGGCTAAAGTCTTAGCTGGTTACAATGATGTTCACTATGAGCGGAGTGTTGCAACAGGAGATAACATAAAATCGGTATGTATGGAGTATGGAATCTTATAATGGTTCATAAATATTACTGTTTTGTGCATTTCTTGGTCCTGGAAAGTATGGATTTTACACACTAGTCACTGGAAATGATTATTTGTCTTCCTTGACATCATTTACGTTTCTTTATGGTCTTTCGCCTTCTTATTAAAACTATTTCTGTGCATACCGTACTCCTTCTACTTGTAGTCTCAACCTGGATATCTCCATGCAATGATTGCAAACATAAATTCCTTAATTTCATTTTATTAAAGAAAAATGGATGAGGAAGGTAATCATTGGAGGGACTCAAAGCAAATGAGTTTTAAAATTATGCTCATAGTTGAAACCTTTTACCCTCACTTAAAGACGACGGGCAGGTTGGAGGCGCATGGAAACTTACATTCATTTCATGTGATCTGCTTTGTCCTTCAGAGGGTTAATTTTCCCTTTGCATGTGAGGATTTTATTGGTAGCCATCATAAGTTTGAGTAATGATTCATATATTAGTGTATCTTCTAATGTATCTCATTCTTTTTTCTTTCTGTTATATCAGTCTACGCAACGGATGCGTTTATCAAAATTTTGTCTGCATCCGGCTGGAGACACTCCGTCTTCTTGTCGCCTATTTGATGCTATTGTGAGCCACTGTGTTCCCGTCGTTGTGAGTGATGAAATTGAGCTCCCGTTTGAGGATGAAATTGACTACACCAAATTCTCACTATTCTTCTCATTCAAAGAGGCTTTGGAACCTGATTACATGGTTAATCAGCTTCGTAATGTTTCAAAGGAGAGATGGATTGAAATGTGGGGGACACTAAAGAATATTTCCAACCATTTTGAATTCCATTACCCCACAGAGAAAGAGGATGCAGTCAATATGCTATGGAGACAGGTGAAGAACAAGCTCTCTGCCGTCAAACTTTCTGTACATAGAAGCCGGAGGTTGAAAATACCAGACTGGTGGCGGAGGAGAAAGTGATTTCAGGAGCTTGCATTTTTTGTACACTCAAGATCCTTTTTTTTCCGTCATAGTGACAACCCTCAAAGGGGTAAAGAAATATAGGTACCACAACACCCACAGATTCTGCGGGTGATGTTTGAGAGATTCAAGAGCGTTCTTCATAGCATGCGGCTTGTCTATTCATTCACCCTGCCAATTTTTTGTGCCAGTTGAGAGATTCAGTAGCGTTCTTCAAGTCACCTATTGGGAGGTATTCTCTCTTGATGATGAGATTGCACTGGGTCACTAATTTTCCTACAATTGCTGGTTGTCTGACCTTCGAACACTAAATTTGAGTTCTGATGTTGTAATAACACGGGACTGTTCGCATTGAACGACAGATGTATAGTATTCTTGGGTAGTCGTCCGGTTGATTTTTTCGTCGGAACGACAGATGTTGCCGTTGAGATGGCTAAACAAATTGATGGCCCTCCAAAGAAATGTGATTTCCAATCTGGTTAATCAGATCGATGTCTATGTAAAATTTGCTTAATTAAAGTAGATTTGTTGAAGGCAGCTTGTAAATTTGTGGCAAATTAATAGTTTTCTAACTTAAATCTTGTATTTGATAACCACCAATCAGGTGATACAAACATGTCAAACTGGAAACAAAGTGATAAGGTGGAACTGAAATCCCCAAGTTTTGTAGTAGGCTTGGAATCCTGGTGCTTAAATTGCATACAGAGCTTGTCCTCTCCATTCATCGATTCCGTTAATTCAAGGGTTTGCTCGATTCCGTTAATTCAAGGGTTTGCTTGAATTAGCGGAATCGATGCCTTGTACAATCCTCCTTTTTCCTCCTAAAGTAATCATTGTACTATATAAAACATTGTCGAGTACAGCGATTAACGTGTAGCACAAAATTGAAGCTCACCTTGCACATGGCAACGCTTACGGACTCGACGTGCTTTCCTCCTAACGGGGAAACTGATGTTAACTTGGCGATTCCCACACGTTCGAGAACATGAGCAAGTTTAGACAAACCCCCCCCCCCCCCCCCCCAAACAGGCTGAAAGGAGATACAAGACAAACAAACAAACACGACGAAATTTAAACACACACATTGTACATGTTCCAGCGGCGGAAACTTCCCAGCCAACACTTTTCACTGTTTTTACTTTGCTCATTGCAGTACTTCTGTTACCTGCACACTGCTTAGCTTGAAACAAACCGAATCAAATTACTATTGAGCCTGTAGCTAAATTATACAGTGTTCCTTACAGTAATGAATTAATCTGAGGAGGGCGAGCCTTGGTTCAACCGAAATGTTGCTCCTTTGTGATAAAAGATCATGGGTTCGAGTCGTAAAAACAACCTCTTTGGAAAGCAAGAATAAGGCTGTGTACCACAGACATTCCCCACAACTCTCACAAAACGAAGAACTTTGTTGATTTTGAGTCGCCTTTTAGTTGGAAAAATCAATGTTGATAAGAGGACAGTTAATTAACTTACTTGTAAAGTGGCTGTCACAATGTGCCTCGTTAGCTTCCTGTTTCGCGTAATCAAAATGTACGATGCAGAGATTAAAAGGAAATTGTAAGTCCGCTAATCTGTAAAAATGTAGGAGTAGTTACCTAATGTCGCCTATTGATAGTTCCAAGGACTTCTCCACCAAACCGCATCTAGACACTTAGGCCGGTACGCCGTATAATAACACCGGATATAATTATTAATACAAAGTCGGATGTTTAGCACCCTCCCGTATTAAATTGGACCGGACTAATTTAATCCGATCCACTTGTTTTATATGGCATATACCCTCTTAGTAAACCAGTCCAAAATGGGCATATTAATTAGTCGGCTCCCTTTCTTCTCTCTCGCCCTACCTGGGCACTCTCTCTCGTCGTCCCCGCCGTTTGCTTCGTCTCCTTCTCTCACCGGCTGTGTTCTCTCGGTCTCCTTTGGCAAGCTTTGTTCTCCCCATCTCTATTCTCCCTGTCACCTTTGTTATCTGATAATTGGTGACGCCCATAAAGAGACGACTCACACCACCAACACACAAATTCGGAACAATTTCATCTGGGTTTTAGAACCTTGATTGGGAATCGATGATAGGATTTGAAAATTCGAAAAGATTTCATCTGGGTTTTTAATTTCTTTAGTTTCTGGGTTTTAAAATTCCATCTGCTTGACGTTGTTTTCAACCCTCTTTGGGCCAAGAACAGGTAAGGAAATGAGTGAGGGTGTTTGTGGGGGTGGTGTGACAGAGGGATCTAGGGAAGAGATATTGTTGGCCCTAAAAAGCCCAAACATATATAGTTCAATTTTTTTTAAATTTATTTTTAGTAATTTGATTTAAACAGGGGACAAATACAAAGTGAAATATCAAAGTTAAAAATGCCAACCAATATTTTGTTCTTTTTTAATTGGGAAATTTTATTTAAACCCATGTAACCTCTTTCTACATCCAACTTACTTTTTGCACCTATTTGATTTTTAACTAAACTATTAATATATCTTTAAACCCAAATTTTCTACCTAAAATACCCTTACAAACCTAATTCAATATGCAAATTTATCTTTACACTCATTTGACTCTTAACTTTATTAATGACTTGTGCAACCATCCAATGATTTTAGCTTTTGAAAAGGGATCAGGTATCAGGTAAGGTGGATTTGTTAGCTATTTAATTCTTTATCCGTAGTGATTGTGGACGATTCATTTCCTAAATCAGTGTCTTCAAACATTGATTAGTTACAAGAAAAATGTAAATCGTATTGGAAGGCATGTGGACACAGGACAGCAGCAGCCATACATGCACCAGCAGTAGTAGCAGAAATCGTATTGGAGTGTGTTTTGGGGTGCAAACAGACACCGGGAGAGTGTCTGCAACAATTTGTTGTTGCAGAAAGTGTAACAAAGGGTACTATGTGAGATTGATGAAAAAAAATTGAAACCCAAATGCTCATCTTCTAAACTCTAAAAAAAGTTAAGTCAAACGAATAAAATATCCATAAATCGAGTCATACCTTAATTGGAGGATTTAAAACTTCAAAATCACCATCTATCAATAAAATAAATTAAAAAAAATAACTTGTTTTTCTCTATAACAGCTATTAGGGTTATGTAGGATGAACAAAGAGTGATGCTAGGGTTTAATTATAGTGTGTGGGTTTATTGATAAATTTGAGTTTTATTATTAATTTTATTTGGTACTTAATGTGACACACCCCGATCCTAAAATCAGAGCGTGCTGGCCGTCATGTGGGCGTGACGTAACCAAAAGTGCGACGCGGAAGCAAAAAGGTAAAAGAAATACAAAGGAATAAAAACCATCTACTAGCAATAATATCCGAATAACATGCTAGAGTGAGTTTAAGTGTAAAACACACATAATCAGAGCATAAGTACTAGGTGCAGTCAAGTAGGACCATTCCTAAATTACAACACCCAAAGGTGAGTCCTACATTTAAGTAGTCTGTCAGAACGTCGTGGGAATCCTCGTGAGCCACCAACACTGCTAACTAGAACCTGGAGGGGCGTAAAACAAGATTGAGTGGGTCAATAAAACAAAGCTTTTCGAAAATATTTCATTTAATAACACTTCTAATCCCTCACTGTAAAACCTGTATACTTTCCCAGAAAAAAATAGTATATATATAACAACAAATAATTCGAATCACAAGTCTTTAACACTTTTCAGGAAAATATGTCATGCTATGCTTCAAAACATAATAAGGATGCATCAATATAACAAGTGAAATATGGAATCAACTGGAGACCCTGCAGCTGTCCTGTACGGCTAATTCTATAGCTCAATATCGAATCCAGCCGGAGTCACCAACTGTGACCTGTACGACACTACTCTGCACACAAATCGGAACTACCTAAAGTAGTCTGTACGACAAGAGTGGTGTAAGAATACGCTCTAGTGCTTCTCTCATCAACAATTGTATACCAATCTAAAGTCACCTACAAGTCGGAACCACCTCTAATGGTATGTACGACACGCCGGAACCACCTCTAGTGGTCTATACGACATGCACCTACTTGGATCCAAGATGAGCGTGTGGTGCAAGGTGAATAATACAAGCACTGACACCGGGGGTGCAGGTTATGAGCTCTCAACATAAATCACATCAAACAATAAACAATAACTAACTCACCTAATACTCACCTGTGCGTCCACAACACCATTTCACATATATGCATCAAATACTAGTTCATATATTTCATATAATATGTATGCATGGCATTTTAAAACATACTTTCATTTAAATTCAATTTCTGGGAAAAGTCAGTAGTATATAGGCATATACAGAAAATAACTGCCCAATCATTGGTATGTCGAAGGGTCGTAACCCCCGTGACGCCCTTGAATGCGCTCGTCTTCAGGATATGTCTCACCTATATGCGAAACAACTATAAAAACGTTATTTTAAAACATATAGGCAAAACTAGCTAATAACTTCTCATACATTGCTCAATTTGGGTATATGAATATACCACAGTGACCTACTCGACGTCACGGACGTCAAGATATTTTTAAAATAATTTTTCATCGCCGCACACGCCCCCACGCGCCGGGAGAGGCACGGTGCTACGCGCCCCCACGCGCGTCATCCTCTACCTCTAGACGCCGGAAATTGGGCAAACCTATACATGCCCTTTTCTCGCTCGATTTTGCACCATTTTCCATGAAATTTTCACCAAAATGTCACAAATCACGAGAGGAAGAAGGTTATACCTCTTTGGAGCCTTAAAACCTTCGAAATCACGTCGGGAAATTTCTACCAAAACCGTCCACCTTCGAAGCTCGTGATCCCGACGTTCAAAACCTTCAAACGAAGCACTCCGAGCTTTGTGAGAACCTCCTAGAGCTCATTGTGAACTTGGATTGTCCTATAACGTAACCATTCAAAAGTTCATGAATAGTGCTCAACTTGGAGTTTAAGTTTTCAACGTGATATTGAACGATTCCTTACCTGAAATGGGTACCAGAGAGTTCGTGTGGTCTCTAGGAGCACGATGATGGTCTCAAACACGACGATCTGTGATGTTTTGATGGTCTTTAGGTGTGGTCCGTACGAGTTCGAAGGGAGAGAGAGAGGAGAGAGAGAACGTGCGGGAGAGATAGAGAAATCTGATTGTGTATGTGTGGTCCTTCTAAGTCCCTAACCACACAAAATACGCACAATTTTTAATCCAACTTAACTTTTTCCAAGAATTTAGGAAGGTATGCTTTATTCAAATAAACATGTCACACATACCTTAGCAACCTTTAAGGGCAATTCCGTCAATTCACATCAATGATAAATGTAATTTCGGGACGGGCTGTGACAATTTACCCTCCTTATAGAATTTCGTCCTCGAAATTCATACAACCAATCAATCCACTAATACTCATAAAACAACCTCGGATACATCTCTCTCATTCGATCTTCTGTCTCCCAAGTAGCTTCTTCTACTGAGTGGTTCCTCCACAATACTTTTACCAAGCTCACTGTCTTATTCCTTAGAACCTTGTCTTTCCAATCTAAGATAGTCATTGGTTCCTCATCATACGTCAAATTCGAATTAATCTCCAAAGGTTGAGGAGGAATCACATGTGAAGGATCTGAAATATAATGTCGAAGCATCGAGACATGAAACATATTATGTACCTTAGATAACTCCGGAGGCAACTCCAATTTGTAAGCAACTTCACCAATCATTTTAGTGATCTCATAAGGTTCTATGTACCTAGGACTTAGCTTGCCTTTCTTTCCAAACCGCACTACACCTCTCCAAGGTGACAATTTTAAGAATACCAAATTACCCACATCATATACTCGATCAGTGGCATGTCTATCTGCTAAACTCTTTTGTCGATCCTAGGGCACTTTCATGTTAGATTAATCATCTAAACATTTTGAGTAGTCTCATCCACAATCTCTGGGCCCTCTAGCACTTTTTCGCCAACCTCTGACCAACGCAATGGCGTACAACAAGCTTTACCATAAAGTGCCTCAAATGGTGACATACTAATGCTCGAATGAAAACTATTATTGTAGGCAAATTCCATCAAGTCTAGGCGATCATGCCAATAATCACCAAACTGCAACACTGAAGATCTCAGCATATCCTCTAACGTCTGAATAGTCCTCTCTGATTGTCCATCTGTTTGAGGATGATAAGCAGTGCTGTAAAGCAATTTCGTACGAAGAGCTTCCTGAAAAGCTATCCAAAACTTAGAAGTAAATCTTGGATCTCGATCAGAAATAATATTCACTGGAACTCCATGATACTTCATAATTTTCGTGATGAACAATTTAGCCAATTTATTCAGGGGATACTTTTCCTTCACTGGAATGAAGTGTGCTGACTTGGTAAGCCGATCTACAACCACCCAAATGCCATCAAATCCATTATGTATACGTGGAAGCTTATACACAAAATCCATAGTTATATTTTCCCATTTCCACTGAGGAACGGGAAGTGGTTGCATCCGTCCAAAAGGCTTCTTTCTTTCTGCTTTTACTTGCAGACAAACAATACACCTACTTACATATTCTGCAATTTCCCTTTTCATACCCGGCCAATAATAAAATGGTCGAATGGTATGGTACATCTTAGTTCCTCCTGGATACATCGCATAAGCCGAACAATGTGCTTTATCCAAAATTTCCTTCTTTAGTTCCTCATTATTCGGCATATACATTCTGCTCTTTTGCATAAGCATGTCATCCGATTCTTGAATCCTGAGGTCTTTCTTTTTCCCTTCATGTCTCAATCGGATCATTTCTTGGATCTCTTCGTCAACCATCTGAGCTTCAAGTACACGATCGACCAAAATTGGCTTGACTTGGAAACTAGCAAGAAAAGCTTCTCTTCGTTCTTCTATCTCTAATTTTACTCCAATAGCTCTTAAATCTGCAAGAAGAGGAACATGACAAGCATACAAAGCATTAAGTCGACCTTGAGGTTTCTTACTCAGTGCATCAGCTACCACATTTGCACAACCCGGGTGATACTCAATAGTGCAGTCATAATCACTTAGTAACTCCATCCACCTTCGCTGACGAAGATTAAGATCATGCTGAGTAAAAAGGTACTGTAGACTCTTATAATCTGTGAAGATCTTACATTTCTCACCATAGAGATAATGCCTCCAAATCTTCAAAGCAAAAACAATGACTGCCAACTCAAGATCATGAGTAGGATAATTCCTTTCATGGATCTTCAACTGTCGAGAAGCATATGCGATCACTCTATTATGCTGCATCAAGGCACATCCCAAACCATTCAAGGAAGCACTATAAATCTCAAAGTTACCACTATCGTCAGAAAGTACCAATACTGGAGCATGAGTGAGGCAATATTTCAGTTGCTGGAATCTTTGCTCAAAATTCTCGTCCCACTCGAACTTAACATCATTCTTGGTTAACTTCGTTAGTGGTAAAGCAATCATAGAAAAATCCTTAACGAACCGTCGATAATAACCTGCTAGACCAAGAAAACTCCGTACCTCAGTGACAGTTCGTGGTTGTTCCCAATTCTCCATTGCTGCTATCTTTTGAGGATCTACTTGAATTCCTTGTGCCGATACTATATGTCCCAAAAATGCCACTTGAGTCAAGCAAAACTGGCATTTGCTAAACTTGGCATACAATCGATGTTCCCTCAATTTCTTTAATACCAAGTTAAGATGTCGAATATGATTTGCTTTTGACTTAGAGTATACCAGAATATCATCAATAAAAACAATGACAAACCTATCAAGATATTGCTGGAATACTTCATTCATTAACCTCATGAAAGCTGCAGGTGCATTAGTCAGTCCAAATGGCATCACCAAAAACTCATGATGTCTATAACGGGTCCTGAAAGCCGTTTTATGTACATCTTCATCTTTAATCTTCAACTGATAATAGCCAGATCTCAAATCAATCTTAGAGAACACACATGCACCTTTAAACTGATCAAACAAATCATCTATACGAGGCAATGGATAACGGTTTTTAATCGTTACCCGATTCAATTGCCTATAATCAATACATAATCTCAAAGTTCCATCTTTCTTTCTTACAAACAATACCGGAGCTTCCCCAAGGTGAAGTACTAGGTTGAATGAAACCTTTATCAGTTAATTCCTGTAACTGAATTTTCAATTCTCTCAATTCAACTGGTGCCATTCTATATGGAGTCAAAGATATAGGATCCGTCCCTGGAAGCAAATCAATCGAAAACTCCACATCTCTGTCTGGCGACAATCCAGGCAAATCATCTGGGAATACATCAGGATAGTGCCTGACTACTCCAACTTCCTCCACACTACTAGGAACAACATCATTTAACACCACATGTGCTAAGTATCCTTGACAACCTTTTGATAACAACTTATTTGCTCTCATGGCAGAAATAACACCATGTCTCACCCCACTTCTTTCACCCACAAAAGTAACCTCTGGTAGTCCAGGACGATGAAAAGTAACTGATTTCCCATAACAATCTATATGGGCACAATTATAATGTAACCAATCTGCCCCTAAAATTACATCAAAATCCACAATATCTAACGGAATAAGATTAGCTGGCATAACTACATCATCTACCATCACTGGACACCCTGGATAAACACTATCAACATAACATTTGTCCCCTCTAGGCATAGCAAACTCTAAATCAAATCCTAGAGGTGTAGGATGAGGTTGTGTCATTTTAGCAAATGTATGAGAAATCACAGAATGTGTAGCACCACAATCAATCAAAACTCTAGCAAAATGACCAAGGGTATTTAACGTACCCATAATCAAGTCCGGCTGGTTCTGAGCATCTTGCAGTGAGATGTGATTAACACGTCTATGAGCTTGCTGTCGTCCTCCACGACCTCTATTACCTTGATTACCTAGCCCCTGAGAAGTACGTCCCTGTCCTGTCTGGCTAGACTGCCTAGACAGTCATGCACTGCTAGCAGCAACCTCTCTCTGTCGGGGCTGACCTCCCTGATACCACTGAGATCCGCTAGCTGGCATGGAAGGATATGAAGTATAACCTCCAGGATCTTGGGAATACCCAGTCTAAAAATAAGAATCCTAGGAATACTGATACTGTCTGGAAGCATAGGGAGCAGCATCACCCTAATAGTGGTAAGCACCACCACGACCCGTCTAACCATAACTACCTGATCCAAAGTTCTGCTGAATCGGCGCTGGAGGTGGCATAGCAGACTGCTGAAGCCTCTGTTGACTCTAGGGACACTATGCAGCTCTATGTCCCAACTGTCCATAAGTGTAGCAACCACCGCCACTTCTCTTACACTCTCCATGATGTCTGAAATTACAACGACGACACAACGGAGGACCTGAACCACCAGCACCACCAAAAGTCTCTATGTCTCTGAAACCTGGGTCCACCAGTAAATCTTCCACCTCCATCTTTCCGCTGGAAGAACTCGAGCTCACTCAACTTCTCTTGAAATTCTCTGTCTTACGGGGTCCCTGAGTGGAGATACATTTACCCCTGTCATCTTTCCTCTGATTATCATTCTTATCTTCATCTTCCTCACTATTACTATGAAGGTTTTTGGAATCCTCCATCTGAACCAAAATCTCAGAAAACTCATGGTAAGTGGTGCAAGGAATCGCACTAGCAAACGTCCGCCATTTCCTCTTAGTTCCCTGCTTAAAACAGCGAAGCATCTCTACATGATTACCAGTTGTATCTGGATCATAGCGGGATAAGTCTGTAAACTTCCTATAATACTCATTCGCCGACATTTTCTTTTGCTTCAATTGAGTGAACTCCTGCTTCTTACGATCAATGTACTCAGGGGGAACAAATCTTTTCTTAAAATTCTTTTTGAATATTTCCCAATCATCTGCCGCTTCAGGTGACATAAACTGAGTTTGATTTTCCCACCAAGCTGCATGCTCTCGTCCTAAAAACCAAGTAGTGGTCTAGACCCATCTATTAGCAGAAAGATTCCCTTGACTCTGCATCACCTGAAAGGTCTTCTTAATACGGTCTAACCACTTTTCTACCCCTTCATGACCCTTATTACCAATGAAGTGGTTTAATTTCATATTATACACAATCTCCAGGGGTGTTATCTGAGGATGACGGATTGCAGTCTGAAAGGCATGGGTCATCGCTTCCCCTAATTGAGTTATGTCAGGGAAATTAGGCTCAGAAGCACGACGTTGTTCCCTACGAGGCGGCATAGTTCTGACAGAAGACACCAAAATATCATTAGAGCATTCATAATTTATACGGGACTGCAAACCTAGGCTCTGATACCAAATTGACACACCCTGATCCTAAAATCAGGGCATGCTGGCTGTCACGTGGACGTGACGTAACCAAAAGTGCGACACGGAAGCAAAAAGGTAAAAGAAATACAAAGGAATAAAAACCATCTACTAGCTATAATATCCGAATAACATGCTAGAGTGAGTTTAAGTGTGAAACACACATAATCAGAGCATAAGTATTAGGTGCAGTCAAGTAGGACCATTCCTAAATTACAACACCCAAAGGTGAGTCCTACATTTAAGTAGTCTGTCAGAACACCGTGGGAATCCTCGTGAGCCACCAACATTGCTAACTAGAACCTGGAGGGGCGCAAAACAAGATTGAGTGGGTTAGTAAAACAAAGCTTTTCGGAAATATTTCATTTAATAACACTTCTAACCCCTCACTGTAAAACCTGTATACTTTCCCCAAAAAAATAGTATATATATAACAACAAATAATTCGAATCACAAGTCTTTAACATTTTTCAGGAAAATATGTCATGCTATGCTTCAAAACATAATAAGTATGCATCAATATAACAGGTGAAATATAGAATCAACCGGAGACCCTGCAGCTGTCTTGTAGAACTAATTTTATAGCTCAATATCCAATCCAGCTGGAGTCATCAACTGTGACCTGTACGACACTACTCTGCACACAAATCGGAACTACCTAAAGTAGTTTGTACGACAAGAGTGGTGTAAGAATACGCTTTAGTGCTTCTCTCATCAACAGCTGTATAACAATCTAAAGTCACCTACAAGTCGGAACTACCTCTAATGGTCTATACGACACGTCGGAACCACCTCTAGTTGCCTATACGACATGCACATACTTGGATCCGAGGTGAGCGTGTGGTGCGGGGTGAATAATACAAGCACTGACACCGGAGGTGCAGGTTATGAGCTCTCAACATAAATCACATCAAACAATAAACAATAACTAACTCACTTGATACTCACCTGTGCGTCCACAGCACCATTTCACATATATGCATCAAATACTAGTTCATATATTTCATATAATATGTATGCATGGCATTTTAAAACATATTTTCATTTAAATTCAATTTCTGGGAAAAGTCAGTAGTATATAGGCATATATGGAAAATAACTGCCCACTCACTGGTATGTCGAAGGATCGTAACCCTCGTGACGCCCTTGAATGCGCTCGTCCTCGAGATAGGTCTCACCTATATGCGAAACAATTATAAAAACGTTATTTTAAAACATATAGGCAAAACTAGCTAATAATTTCTCATACATTGCTCAATTTGGGTATATGAATATACCACAGTGACCTACTCGACATCACGGACGTCAAGATATTTTTAAAATAATTTTTCATCGCCGCACGCACCCCCACGCACCGGGAGGGGACGGTGCTACGTGCCCCCACGCGCATCATCCCCTACCTCCAGACACTGGAAAATCTCGTCGGCGCCGAAAACTGGGCAAACCTATACATGCCCTTTTCTCGCTCGATTTTGCACCATTGTCCATGAAATTTTCACCAAAATGTCACAAATCACGAGAGGAAGAAGGTTATACCTCTTTGGAAACCTTCGAAATCACGTTGGGAAATTTCTACCAAAACCGGCCACCTTCGAACCTCATGATCCCGACATTCAAAACCTTCAAACGAAGCACTCCGAGCTTTGTGAGAACCTCCTAGAGCTCATTGTGGACTTGGATTGTCCTATAATGTAACCATTCAAAAGTTCATGAATAGTGCTCAACTCGGAGTTTGAGTTTTCAACGTGATATTGAATGATTCCTTACCTGAAATGGGTACCAGAGAGTTCGTGTGGTCTCCAGGAGCACGATGATGGTCTCAAACACGACGATCTGTGATGTTTTGATGGTCTTTGGGTGTGGTCCGTACGAGTTCGAAGGGAGAGAGAGAATGAACTGAGAGAAATGAGAGAGAGAACGTGCGGGAGAGAGAGAGAAATCTAATTGTGTATGTGTGGTCCTCCTAAGTCCCTAACCACACAAAATGCGCACAGTTTTTCATCCAACTTAACTTTTTCCAAGAATTTAGGAAGGTATGCTTTATTCAAATAAACATGTCACACATACCTTAGCAACCTATAAGGGCAATTCCGTCAATTCACATCAACGATAAATGTAATTTCGGGACGGGCTATGACATAGTGGTAATTATGCAATATGGTAAAATAGACATTTAACATCTAAAATTTAAGTTGGGTGTATAAAGCAATTACATGGGTTTAAATAAAATTTCTCTTTTTAATTTGATCCATTTGGTGGTTGTGAATTTATTAACTGTAAAAAAATTTCCTTTTTTTTTCTATTAATCATCAATTTAAAAGTAATAATACTTTGAATTCCTCTTATTTGATATAGTACCAAATACAGTATAAATAATACAATCATTAGTCTGTTATTGCACTAAACGCCAAACTAATTTAGTTAGTACTATCCGATGACTATTTATCATATCCGACTAAAATAGTCAGTACAATCCGAGCTGTCAAACGAGGCCTTATACCTGCTCCGCCAAAGATAAACGGTTTCTTCATAAACAAGCCTCTAGATGTGTAATATGTCATTTGATTTCCTAAACTATTATCTCAATTAAAGTTTACACCCTTTGAATTATTTAAAATCAGTCAGTTAACCCCTCACCGTCAAATTCAATAAAGCTTTATTCACTTCGCTGTCAATACTGACACGACTTTACTTTCAAAAGTGAATCACGTGCTAGTATTTTACGCTAAAGTGGACGAAAATTCATCGAATATGATGGTGGGGGGTTAATTGGCTGATTTCAAATATGATCCCAATAACCCCTCACCATCATCTTTCCCCGAGAAATTAAAATACAAAATTCCCTCTTTTTTTTTGTCTAATCATTTTGCCCTATTGTTTATTAAATTGAGGATATCTTTGTCTAATCATTTTGTCTAAACATAATTTTTCACCGAATGATCAAAATGATTGATAATGGACAATTTTAGGAACCATTTCTATTGATTTCAAATCTCATATACCATTTTGACTAAAAATGCTTATTATTTTAATTTTCCTTTTGGAATATTTTGTGTTTTTAATTTCTCGGACAAAGATGATGAATTTGATGAAAATGCACCGGGTTGTTATTTGGGATAATGGGAGTCGGGGTTTAGGTGTACCAGTAACACTAAATTCCACAAGCAAATTATACATCCCAACCAAAAATATGCATGCGAATAATCTCCATTGATATGGTAAAGGCGTAACCAGATGAATATTTAGATTAAGTTATTCCATTGAATTACCTAACTTCCTCAATAATTATATATTTGTGGAGCTTAAAATAATCCCAAAAATTCTAGAGGTGACATGTGAATTTTTATTCAAGAAAGACAAGATTGCCCTCAATAAATGAGCAGGCTTTTCAGATGCTCTCACGCGCAGCTCACATCCCTGGAGGACTCAGCAGCTGAACACAATTGCCCACAACTCACCTGCCATTGACATGGAATTAAAGATAAAGATTAATTACCCAAATCCTATATTCAATCAAGTAAGTAATCATAATTTAAATCAATTAGGGATAATTACTCCATTATCTCAAAATATTATTTCCTATTAAATATCTTGAGAATATTTAAAGAATATATTTTCATTAAACACTATATGGCCGGCCCTATGCCTATAAATACCTCATATTCTACCAAATTTTCAAGGTTTTTGCAACCTTAAAAAACCTTAAACACTTTACTCTCTCAGAGAAACTAACTTAGGCATCGTAGATCCGTTGACCTAACCCCCCCCCCTCACACCTCGTGGGCGTGTGAGGCTTAGGTCTTTGATCAAAGGTGTTGATTATTTTGCAGGTGCATTTTTGTCAATACTGAAGACGACAGAAATTTGCATTGACAATATTCAAGTTGCAATGGTCCCTATTAACAGAGTAAAGTAAACATGGAGGATGGTCTCCAAGAGAAGTTGGATGGTAACTCCAAATAAAATAGTATAGGTGACAAAATACTGTTATGTGATGTTATTAAGACACTCACAATAGAAGTTTGTGAATGAATTTTTTTTAATTACTAATTTATTAATAAATATTGATATTTTTCAAATTTTTATTATGAATGGTGATTATGACGTGTGGTGATGGCTATAGGGTGGTGATGATGATGATGATGGCAATGACAACGGTAGTGGCAATACTGACATTTGTGGCAATGGAGGTAGTAGAGATAGTCATGGTAAGGTGGTGGAGGAAGTTGTTGTGGTAACTAGTGAAACTCTTTGTCTTAATTATGCTGAATGGTGGAGTATATGATTAAAAAAATGCTACTTTCATGGTCTTACCATCATTTTCATACCACATTTGTACTATATCTCTAAAAGAGGTGAGATTGTTGGTAGGCCATACCTCTATTAAAGAGGTGGCACAAATGTGGTAGAAAAATATTGTAAGTGTAGCATTACTTTATATAATTAGAAGTGGGAAAGATAAAATCCAACAAAATCTTATAGATATTGATTGGATTTGCAATGATAATTTTTTTTATTATTTATTTTTTTTATAAATGCACTTAAGGTCTTTAAAATCTTATCAATGTTTGTGAGGCCCAAAAAATCTTAATTGAATACCACAAGATTATATAGGATAGACCTGAATTTGAGAGAAGCAAGACTTTATGAAAGTGCATCAAATTTTATATACAATAAGGGCAGTGGCGAAGCTACAAAGGGGCAAAGAGTGGCGGTCGCCCCTCCCCTAGCCGGAAATGAAGCCCAGGAGCGAGTATCCGCCCCTCCTCTAGCAAAAAACGAAGCCTTGATTTCTGTTGATGCGTGGGCGCTGCGAGCAGTGGTTCGTCTTTTGCAAAACTCAAGCCAAAACACAGTCATTTTGGACCTTGGGAAAATGAAAAACCCCTTAAGTAGAACGGCGTCGTTTGCTTTCATTGAAAAATAAATAAAATAAGATCGAGTCATTGATATATGGAGGACCACTCGTCCGAATTGCCCCCTTTGGCGACTTCGCCCTTCTCTTCCAAGTTCTAGCCTTCAAGCCAAGCCAGTGCCTAGCTTCAAAGCCGACTTTCATAGCTTACCTGAATTCCTCCAAAACTTGACAGCAACAATATATGAGCACATAGCTTAACTGAATTCCTCGAAGTTGCTCCTTAATCTCAATTAAACCTCCAAATGATCTCAATTGAACCTCCAAATGACACAATTGAAGTCAATAACACTTGAAACATGAGATTACAAGCTAGTTTCTAAAAATTCCCGAATTAAAAAATAAAATTCAAAAAATTTGATTGCATGCCCAATTTAGCTGAGCTTTGCGGAGAAAAATAGATTGAAGAGAATATGAAAAACTAGATTGCATTCTGGTTTAAAAACCCACGTGGCTTACTACACTCTGTATTTTTGGACTTTGTAATGTGGTGCAACTAGATTACGCCATGTGTATCCCTCAACTCTCATCTATCTCGAGTCTAGTGAAACATAAATAACCTTTACTAGGGTATTTTGGTGGATAAAGAAACACAACAAACTGTTTCACATAGAGTAGTCTGATTTGATTATTTTTGCTCTCAAACTATACAATGAACCAACGTAACATAAATGTCTCAACTGGTTCGATTGAGACCTTAAACTAGTAGTAACTAAACTACATTTCATTACTAGTGTGGTTTTATCATTTCCCCTCAAAACCAATTTTGAAGATGCATAGTAATTTTTCTTCATTAAAAGAATTAGTCATCTTTTAAAGGAATTCGTGAATACGAGAGGTGTGAAAGTTGTAAGTTAGTGTATAAGCTTCTTACATGCCTTTAGAGTTACCGATTACAACCAATTCGGTGTATAGAGTGTTTTCTACTATAACTATTGTGAAAATAGCACTACATATCAATGGTTAATGGATATCATAGTTGTTTACATTGAGAGATATATTTTTGCTTTTATTTATAATGAGCATATTTTGCAACGTTTTTATAGCATAAAATCTCGTCGACAACAATTATAATTTATTTGTATTGATAAATTATGAGCGACATTAATATTGTCTAATATATATCTAAAAGGATTGAGTAATGCTAGGGAAACCAAAATTTTTAAACCAAACGATATGTCACCAATAAGAAACAAGCACATTAATTGATACTTAATTAATAATTCAATCATCTACAACCACATCATTTAGTTTACGAATTTGGTTTAAAAAATTTGATCTCCTTAGCATTACTCAAAAGGATTTAGTTGTCTACATTTTTTACGACATTTTGCCCTTTTATATTTTGCCCTTCCCCTCAAGGATTCCTGGCTTCGTCACTGATAAGGGCCCCAAAATTCATGAGAGAAGTCTCACAAACTTCCTTAAAATCTATGAAAAATTCAAATCAGATCCACGTGAATTTACAAAATCAATTAAACTTTATATTGATATATTCATTACCCCTATGAAAATTCATCAAACTTTATATACAATATTCTTTCTAATCTAAACTACCTATTAACAAAAAATTTGTTGTCAATCAAAAGAGGGTGAGAACATAATATGGTCATATCACAAAATAAAGTCACGGGTAATAATATAATTTCACACAGACCAAATTTTTCTTTTTTTTTTCTTCCCTCACCCAGTGGCGAAGCCAGGAATCCTTGAGGGGAGGGGCAAGATATAAAAGGGCAAAAGGTCATAAAAAATGTAGACAACTAAATCCTTTTGAGTAATGCTAAGGAGATCAAAAATTTTAAACCGAATTCGTAAACTAAATGATGTGGTTATAGATGATTGAATTATTAATTAAGTATCAATTAATGTACTTGTTTCTTATTGGTGACACATCGTTTGGTTTGCAATTTGGTTTAAAAATTTTGGTCTCCCTAGCATTACTCAATCCTTTTAGATATATATTAGACAATATTAATGTCGCTCATAATTTATCAATACAAATAAATTATAATTGTTGTCGACGAGATTTTATGCTATAAAAACGTCGCAAAATATGCTCATTATCAATAAAAGCAAAAACATATCTCTCAATGTAAACAACTATGATATCCATTAACCATTGATATGTAGTGTTGTTTTCACAATAGTTATAGTAGAAAATACTCTATACACCGAAGTGGTTGCAATCGGTAACTCTAAAGGCAGGTAAGAAGCTTATACACTAACTTACAACTTTCACACCTCTCGTATTCACGAATTCCTTTAAAAGATGACTAATTCTTTTAATGAAGAAAAATTACTATGCATCTTCAAAATTGGTTTTGAGGGGAAATGATAAAACTAATGAAATGTAGTTTAGTTACTACTAGTTTAAGGTCTCAATCGAACCAGTTAAGACATTTATGTTACGTTGGTTCATTGTATAGTTTGAGAGCAAAAATAATCAAATCAGACTACTCTATGTGAAACAGTTTGCTGTGTTTCTTTATCCACCAAAATACCCTAGTAAAGGTTATTTATGTTTCATTAGACTCGAGATAGATGAGAGTTGTGGGATACACATGGCGCAATCTAGTTGCACCACATTACAAAGTCCAAAAATACAGAGTGTAGTAAGCCACGTGGGTTTTTAAACTAGAATGCAATCTAGTTCTTCATATTCTCTTCAATCTCTTCTTCTCCGCAAAGCTCAGCTAAATTGGACATGCAATCAGATTTTTTGAATTTTATTTTTTAATTCGGGAATTTTTAGAAACTAGCTTGTAATCTCATGTTTCAAGTGTTCTTGGCTTCAATCGTGTCATTTGGAGGTTCAATTGAGATTAAGGAGCAACTTCGAGGAATTCAGTTAAACTATGTGCTCATATATTGTTGCTGTCAAGTTTTGGAGGAATTCAGGTAAGCTATGAAAGTTGGCTTTGAAGTTGGGCACTGGCTTGGCTTGAAGGCTAGAACTTGGAAGAGAAGGGCGAAGTCGCCAAGGGGGGCAATCCGGACGAGTGGTCCTCCATATATCAATGACTCGGTCTTATTTTATTTATTTTACTTATTTTATTTTATTTGTTAAAAAGGCAAGTGTTTGTTAACCTTTCAATGTCACGAAGGACAGGAATAGGGCCATTGTTTCACTTGTAGAACAAATCCACCAGTGTCACGTACGACTCTACTAAGAGCAACTCCACCCATGGAGCCCTCTCCCCTGGCAATCAACTATTGAATTCATCCTATTGAACAATAACTGCCTTTAATGAATAGTAACTGCCCTTAATGAACAGTAATTGTCATTTGCATCTCCACCCTTAGAGCTCTCCCCCCTGGCAATAGGCAATAAAATATTAGTTTTTTTTTTGTTTGTTTAAATAATACAAAATAAAATTATTTGTAATTTCGGATAAGATTTTTTAAATTGTTCTCGTTGCTCCACATGTCATTTTATAAAAAAACAATTATTTAGCGATGGATTTCGATAAGATTTTTATCCAATGTCATCGTGCCACGTGTCGTTATCTTTTGAGAATCTTGTCTAAAGATTTCGATCATATTTTAACTCGTTCAAAATTACGCCACGTGTCATTATCCGAAAAGATAATTATTGGAGATAGATTTCGATAAGATTTTTATCCAATACGATCGTGCCACAAGTCATTATCTTTTCAGAATCTTTGAGGATAGATTTCGATCAGATTTTTAACGAATGACGGCATGCCACGTGGCCTTATCTACAATCCAATCCTTTCTGAATCGTCCATATAATCCACCATCCATCCTCACAAATCTCACACCAATTTTCTCAACATCTCTATCTCATTATTCATAGTTTCTGCTTCTTTTTCACCATCCATCCTTGCAATGTCTTCTTCTTCATCAAGGATGATGTGGGAAATCGATCAACAAGAGGAAGAATTGTTTAACCAATCTGAAGGAATGTTCAACCTTCAGATAGCCGAAAATGAGATGAAATGGGATGAGGAGCGTAAAAGGAGAGATGACGAAACAAGAATGGCCAGAGCCTCACATTCCCGTCGAGTCATCCAAACTGTTGCTCGGATATGCAGGCCCAGCCGTTCAAGAAACCTTGATAGAAGCAAGCAACGACGATGTGAAGAGCTGTTGGACAATTACTTTGTCCATAACAGTGTATTTCCTGATACGTACTTCAGACGCCGTTTTAGAATGGAACGACATTTGTTCAACAGAATCATGACTGATGTTTGTAACCATGATTCTTACTTTGTGCAAAAGAAAGATGCCTGTGGTGTTATGGGTCTCCTGCTTCAGCAAAAAATCACTACTGCGTTGCGGATGCTTGCGTATGGAGCATCTGCAGACCAAGTGGATGAGATAACGAGGATAGGGAAATCAACCATTATTGAGGCCCTGATGAGGTTTTGCGGAGCAGTCGAATCTTTGTACACCACAGAGTACCTCCGAAAACCTACTCATATGGACTTGCAAAGACTTCTGAAGAAGGGCGAGATGCGAGGTTTTCCTAGGATGATAGGAAGCATCGATTGTATGCACTGGACGTGGAAAAACTGTCCAAGTGCATGGCAAGGCGCATATGGGGACAGAAATTGAGCAAAATCTATCATTTTGGAGGCAGTGGCATCTTTTGATACATGGATATGGCATGCCTTTTTCGGGGTTCTGAGGGCTCAAAATGATCTCAACGTCCTTGCCCAATCCCCAGTGTTCAACGACATCCTGCAAGGAAAGGCACCAAAAGTCATGTACGTCGTTAACGGACGTAGGTACGACGGGCCATACTACCTAGCTGACAACATTTACCCACGGTGGGAAACATTTGTCAAAACAGTGCCACGTCTGGGAAGTGCAAAGGAAAAACACTTTGCAAGATGTCAAGAGGGGTGCAGGAAGGATGTGGAGCGTTGTTTTGGTATCCTTCAAGCTCGTTGGGCGATCGTCAGGGGTGCTGTCAGAATGTTCGATGTAGAGTCACTTCGATCCATCATGATGACGTGCATCATTCTTCACAACATGATTGTGGAAGATGAGTTCGATTATGATGCGGTTGATAAATATGAGTTAGAGACAGACACGATGAACAATTCAAGAACATGGATATATTGTGCGCATGATGCCACCGAAGAACCCGTGCAACACGAGCCATTAGAAAGGGATGGACGTTACAATGAAATGGTCATTCAACGATATACTGCACTTCAAAGGTCATCTATACACAATGATCGGCAAATTGACTTGATAGAGCACCAGTGGGCATTGAAACAAGCTGAAGATACTTAAGTTTATTTAGTATGTTTGTTTGTATTTGGTGTGTTTATTTAATTTTATTTGGTGTGTTTTTTGTAGTGAGTTTTTTATTATTTGCTATGTTTATGTAATTTTATTTGGTGTGAATTATTTGATATGTTTATGTAATTTTATTTGGTGTGTTTTTTGTAGTGAGTTTTTTATTATTTGGTATGTTTATGTAATTTTATTTGGTGTGTTTATGTAATTCCATTTGGTGAGTTTTTTAGTTTTATTTGGTGTGTTTTATAATTTCATTATACGTGAACAATTTGATGAATAAAGATTCTATTATTAGGATAAATATATTATGAAATTAAATAAATGTACTCTTACTTTAAATAAAGTACTAACTTCAATAAATTGGAAACAACATAAATAATAAATTACAACCCAAAGTGATTGGAAAACTATGGGCTCCGATTACAAAAAGTACCCTATTCATCATCACTTAACCAATCTGTGGTGCTAGGATCATCTTGTCTTGTTGTGCTAGGATCATCTTGTCTTGTTGTGCTAGGACCATCTTGTCTTGATCTCGCTTCTCTTGCACGCCTCCTTTGCACCACATCTGCTTTCTCCGACTGCCAAAAATATTTAGAATTTGGAGAAATCCCTTCTAAACGCGTGTTCATAATTTCACGATCTCGTTGTGCAATTCTTTCTTATCTAAGCAACTCCCTTTCTTGTCTAGGTAACTCTCTTTCCCTTTGTTCAGCTCGAAATGCTTGTTGAATAGTTGCAGCTTTTGCCTCATCTCTAGCCTTTTCAGCCTCATATTTCGCCAATTCCCGCGCCAACGTCAATTCACCTTGACGAGCAAGTTCTTGCATGTACTTTCCATAATCATTCTTGGAAGCACTCCCTTTCCTCTTTGAAGTCTTCTTACCTTAAGGGCCTAATTGGATAATGGGTCGACCTCGACGCTTGTTCAGGAATGGGCGTTTCAGACACTTATTCTCCTTCTTCTTCATCAACATGGAAGCCATGATCGGGTGTAGAGTGTGGAGGGGTGCTGTGTAGAGGGGTGTTGTTCATGCATACTTCTGGACCAACAGGCACAACTTTGAATTTAGGACAATCTTTAACAATATTCCAACATTCCCACCGGTTGAATGATTTGTTTCTTGATTTGATTTTGGCAGCATACCATGCTTGTGCTTGAAGTTGCTACAAATGAATAATAATGAAATTATTAGGTAACAAATAAATAATACAAACAAATAATAATAATGAAATTAGGTCACAAATAAATAATACAAACAAATAATACTAATGAAATTATTAGGTAACAAATAAATAATACAAACAAATAATAATAATGAAATTAGGTCACAAATAAATAATACAAACAAATAATAATAATGAAATTAGGTAACAAATAAATAATACAAACAAATAATTATAATCAAATTAGGTAACAAAATAATAATACAAACAAATAATTATAATATATTCTTACCTCATCCGCATAATTTGCCCCACTTCGAACATTACTACTAGCTTGTGTCAAGGCATCTCTCCACGTACTAAAGGAATGGCAAAGTATTTTCCAACGACTGGACATCGATTCTTTGGTTCTTTTCCCACCTATTTGCTCAAGAAATTTGGTATGAATTAAACTCCACATTTCTCACAACTGCATCTCATTACCCGTAAGGGAATTATGAGTAACTTCAACCCAACTAGTGCACAACGCAACATCTTCAAGAAGCGACTAATTTGTACCTGCATCAGTAGTCATTTTGTGGAAAAAAAAATTAGATTGAAACTTTGAGAGAAAGATAGGAATTTGATTGAAAGTAGTTGAGAAAATATGAAATTGTGGTGTAAGGTAGATGGAGAAGAAGTGGTATTTATAGAAAAGTAAAACAATTTTTTACACATTTTTTTTCAGATTTTTTACAATTTTTTCGGATTTTTTACAATTTTTTTTAATTTTTATTCAAATAATTAATCTCTACCGTTGGATTTTAAAAATTTTGAATTCCAACACTCCAGATTGTGCCACATGTCACAACGGTAACTTTTCTTAATTTTAAAACTATTTTTTCTTTTTTCTTTTTAATTTATAAAGCAGATTAATATCAACCGTTGATCTCAGATCGAACGGTTGATATAAAATCAGCTTTTTTTTTATATTACCGTTGCAAATCGGACAGCTCGTATTAAAGAGCCGTTGGGATCGAACGGATCGTGGGAAGCCACGTGGCTTCCCAACGGTCACTGGGTTTTCTGCCTCGCGCGGGCCCGTGCCCTGAAATCTGGTCGGGCGACCCGCCGGGCACGCGCCTGACATAAAAAAAAAATTAAAAAAAAGGCCGGACCCAGGCCTGACATCACGGGCCTCGGGCCACAGGCCTGTCAATTCCCCACTCCCCCAGCCCTTGGGCCCTTTCCTGGAGCCTGTCCCCCGAGCAACCACCATGGGTGGACTTGCTCTAATGCCGCACGTGGTGGGTTCTTCATGAGAATGCTCCTGCACTACTCAAAACAGATATAGAGCAAATTAGAATTAACAATTTCTAGCCAATAATACAAGAATACGTTAAAATTTTTAAAATATATTTTTATATTATTAGCACGAAATGCTATTATAACAGTGCATTATACTATACAAGTCTTCTACGTGCATGGAGAGGAATCTAGAATTATTATTTTAATTCCTTTTTGGAATATTTTGTATTTTAATTTTCGGACAAAGATGATGAATTGTGGTGAAAATGCACCTGGTTGTTATTTGGGATAATCTTTAATTTTTATTTTTATTTTTTGGGTTGGGTGGAGGGTGGGTGTACTACTAACACTAAATTCCACAAGCAAATTATACATCCCAACTAAAAATATGCTGGCGAATAGTCTGCATTAATATGCTAATGGCGTAACCAGATGACTACTCAGATTAGGTAGTTCCGTTAAATTACCTAACTACCTCATTAAGTATATATTACTTCCTCAATAAGTATATATTCAAATTACAATGGTCCCTATTAACAGAGTAAAGTAAACTTGGAGAATAGTCTCGAAGAGAAGATGGATGGATTAAACCCTATCCTACATACTAATAAAAAAAATTTGTAAACCAAAAGATGATAAAAATACGATGTACTTTCATATAGATCAATTTTATTCTTTTTACTCTCTCCTCCACATGTCACCATACCGTGTCTCGAATTCTAAAATATAAAAAGTAAAGGGGTGTGCTATTCACACATCCATTTTTACTTCTCTCACACTTCTTGTTAATTTCTGTCATTTGATCTTCTTCAATTTATTCGATCCAGCGATCGAAAATTAAAAGGGTGTGAGAGAAGTAAAAAATGGTGTGTGGATATGACATCCTAAAGTAAAAACATAAACCTCTCTCCATTCCCACAGTTTCTCTCCTCTCCAATTCTAAAAAACTAGTAAAAAATTGCTTCACACACAAAGAGTGTGAGGCTCGGCGAGCATAAATTAACATATATACAACAACGATATATCTATACACGACTTTCAACCGTCATTCTCTACCAGCCATATATTTTTTAAAAATAAATAACTAAATAAGACAAAAAAACTACACACACACATGCAAAGACTGTGAGCCATAAATGTGAAACAGCCTAACCAGCCACACCCATCAAATAAAGGAGAAATATATTTTTACTTATGACAGAACACGGATGATACATCACGTGTTTTTATGTAAGTGATGAAAAATTTTAATTTTTAAGTTATTAATCTTTTAACACACCTAACACATCATTTATATAAGAATACATGATATACCACATCGAGTGATGTACCACCTCAAGTAACGATCACTAAAAAATCTCTCCAAATAAAGAAGTGAGGCCCAATCCACCCAAAAGTCTGACATGCTCTTTTCTTTGGACTATGATTCTTTTACTTTCTCTTTCTATTCTCTTTCATTTTCTCGTCTCACATTCTCTTATTTTATCTTTTTCTTGTTATAAAAAAAATTACTATAAAATGTTGATGTGATTTAACCGTGACCGTTCAAATAGGAGAGAATGGAAGGAGAGGAAAAAAAAAAAAAAAGAGAATCCTACTCCCTTTTCTTTTTTGGCCAAGCTGCCACCTACGCCTTTCCTCTCCCAAATTCCCAATATAAAATGCACAACGCACCCAACTTCATATTTCACAGCTATAGAAAACTAGAAACTGAAGGAATAAAATATTTGCTCCTTTGTTGTTCACTCAGCCATGTCTGAGTCAGAAGCCAAACCAGAGAGGAGAATACTAAAAAACCCAGCACTTCTCAAGGTACACTCTCGTTTTCCTTTTCTTAATGTAACCCCATGCTTCACCTGATCAAATCAGATGCGCTTTTTATGAGAGTGACTCACATGAAACGAAAATGTTAGAAAAGTTGTTTCAAATTTATCACGCATTTTAACTTGTTTTACATGATGTTTCATGATTGGTTTGCAACATTGCCATCTTTACCTTCTGTTTCATATAAATCATTCTATTCCTAGTTCTTTCTCGTTTTTCAGCTTTGGATTGGAGTTTTCACTATTTTCATTCTATGTTTTTTTAATAAAAAAATTTCGTATTGCCCTTTAAAAAAAAATCGACATTTTCAATGTTATTTTTTTTCAGCTAAAAAGCAGGTACTTTATTATTATTAATTTTTTCAACGAGGAAATCAGATTCTTCTTTATTTCGAAAGTATGAGATGGCCGTATATAATGATGCACGAGTGTCACACATCATGCATGATGTAACTGTATCTGTATACATGTTCAGTTACAACTTAGAAGCTGCATGATGCACAAGTGTCTATCTTCAGCATAAAGTATTTCCTTTTTCATTTTATTTTATTTTCGAAAAAAAAAAAAATTAACTAATGACGAGTTCGTAATTAATTTATTCTCTTAGCGTAGATATATTGTTGTACTTGTATCACAAGTTCAAAACTTGTTGAAAGTCAGGGTTACATGTCCACATTTTGTTGTTGTTGAAGTAGTTGCAAACTAAAGAAACACAACGTGCTAATTATATTTTGTGTTAATTAACAGCCTTAATTTCTCGTAATACAGTACATCTTCGAAACAAGCTGTTTTCCAAGAGAACATGAGCAACTGAAGCAACTAAGGGAGGCCACTGTCGAGAAATATCCCTTCTGGTAGGGTTTCGATATTTTAGTACATTTTTTCCTTCGATCGTACGTGTCTTAAATCCCTTATCGGAGAACTATTTTGATTGCCTAGTAAATTTCTTTGAGATAATAGTTATTTGACCCTGAAGGATTACATTTCGTCGATTTTGAACACGAACAGGAGTCTTATGAATGTGCCCGTCGACGAAAGCCTGCTTCTCTCGATGCTTCTGAAGGTGATGAATGCGAAGAAGACGTTGGAGCTTGGTGTCTTCACTGGTTATTCTCTTCTCACTACTGCTCTTGCACTACCTGCTGATGGCAAAGTATGTAATACTCGAACATTTTTTCCTGATTTTAATTTTTTATTTTCCTTGAAATAATTATAGACTTCTCATATTTTATATCTACTAGCTAGCTAGCTATACTAATATTTCAATTTTTAGATAACGGCAATCGATGTAGATAAAGAAGCCTATGAGGTTGGATTGCCATTTATTCAAAAGGCTGGGGTGGAAAATAAGATTAACTTCTGCCAGTCTGATGCCTTCACAGTTCTAAATGATCTCATTACCAAAGTAAGTTGATGTTTGTGATTTAACATAATCAATCATGTTAAATATCAGACTGAAAGTAGGTTAGGCATAATGACACACGGTGGCCCATTGGAAGTTGTACCTGTACAGTGTAGGGTTGTAAGGAATCCATATACAGTGGAGCTGTTTCCTTTGTTACAGTGCATCACCGTTAAGCTGGTGTATCTAAGTTCTTCTCTAAATTTAGAGTGAAAAATGCAAATTAGGGCATATGAATAGCAGATGTCTTAAAAATAAAGGGAAAGTTATATTGTGATTGAGAATGTATTCGTACTCTCAAATTGTCATGTCGCACTTCTTTTGCGACTGTGTTAATAAATGTTGATTCAAGTACTTAATGGTGAATTGGGAAGGTAAGAAGAATTATATATCATCTAGATATTTAGCTTAAGTAATAAGTATCCAATATCCTAGTAGTTCTACCCACGCGTTCCAGATTCAAAACTTTCTCTCCTCTAAATTAATATTACAGTTTAGAACTCTCCTCATTCCTTTAATAATTGTTTTTTTTTTTTTTTTTGAGAAAAAGTACTATTTGTTGATATACTATTTGATTTGGAGAATTAAACATGGAATTAATTAAGCAGGGAAAGGAAGAAGGGAGCTTTGATTTCGCATTTGTGGATGCCGACAAGGACTCCTACATGGAATATCACAAGTTGCTGATGAAGCTTGTGAAGGTTGGAGGAATCATAGCTTATGATAACACATTGTGGTTTGGGACAGTGGCGGAGCCTGAGGAGAATGTGGAAAATTTTGCAAAGCAAAGCAGAAGACATTTGCTGGAACTCAACAGCTTTCTCGCGGCGGATGACCGTGTCGAGCTAGCTGTTGTTTCCATCGGAGATGGACTCACCCTCTGCAGACGTCTCTCTTAACTTGCCCGCAAGAAACAACTCCCATGTTGAAGTTGTCTAAGAATAAATAAGACAGTTTTATCTGTGATTTGAACCGTTTAATGTTGGGAGATTTGCTATTCCAAATTTTAAAGATAAATTAAGATGGGTTTTATTTTATTTTGATTTTTAAGAAAGTTTTTGTTTTAGTTTTTGTTTTTTTTTTTAAACAAGAAAGTCTGTGTTAATTAAACTTGGGAAATGCTTGTGATTTGTTGCTGGCCACCTACTCGGGATGCGGCCCTAGTGGGTTATGGCGTGTTTAATGTGACCTTAACACGAGGTTATAATAAATTAAGGGGTTTTTAATTTTAATTATTTAAGAAGCGTGAAATTTAAAATAAATCTGATGTTAGATTACATATTTATCATAATTCCTTGATGTGTCCTTGATTCAAAATAATTAATGTGCATTTTATTTAATGTGTCCCATTAAATATTTAAATGTATTAACATACAAATTTTTTTTTAGGACCAAAAAAGAGTTTTTTCATTTTTATTTTTATTTAACATTCTTCAAACTTGAAAGACTTAATTAATGTACATAAATGTTAATACCGAAATGTATTATATTGAACTAATGTATTTAAATGTTAGTACCGAAATGACACACCCCGACCGAGATCGAGGCACGTTGGCCGTCACGTAAGGGTGACGTAGCTATGTGCACAGTGTGGAAGCGATAAATATAAGAAATATACGAATAAATAAAAACCGAAAGCTACTAATGTGCACTACTAAACAGGAAGTGCTAGGAGTGATATACAAGTGGAAATACTCCTAACCAGAGCATAGAAAGTCTAGGTGCAGTTCAGTAGGACAAGTACTAATTATACAGTACCAGAAGATGTCCTACAAATATTTTATTCTGTCAAAACCGCTAAGATCCTCAATGCCACCAACAGTAAGTCTACCTAAAACCTGGAGGGGCGCAAAACAGAAAACGTGAGTGGGGAAAAACAAAGATTTTGAAAATACATTTAACTTTCAAATGCTCTAACCCCTCGCTGTAAAGCAGGTATAATTTTTCCGAAAGATAGAATATAAACATATGCATAAATATATATAAATATCTCAATTCAAATCATGCTTCACATAACCATATTCATAAGTATGCCATGCCAAAACATGAAAATAGAATAAGTAACTCAGGTGAGAATAAATTCATGGAAAATAACATATTAGCCGGAACCCCTGCATAAGTCTGTACGGCTGATTTCGTAGCTCATTAGTCAATCTAGCCGGAGTCACTACAATGACCTATACGGCACTACACTGCACACAAGTCGGAACCACTAAAAGGGTTTGTACGACAAGACTGGGTGTAATATAATTATGCTCAATACTACGCTCTCATGATAGCTGGGCGATAAATCGCTAGTCACCTACGAGTCGGAACCACCTATGATGGTCTGTACGACAAGACTATGTACCTGAATTGGATCCAAAGTGAGCATATGGTGTGGGAGGTGACATTATATACAGGCCCGTGTCATATCTTTAGCTAAATCACAATCACCCTAGGTGCAGGTTTATGAGCTCTATGCTTCTCAATTAATCACAAACATTAATCACATTCACAATTCATAAACTCACCTGGGCTTACCTGAGCGTCCACAGCACCACAATTATATATTATGCATCATATACTAATTCATATGCAGAATATAAATTTATATGCATGGCAATTCAAAGCATACTTTCATTTAAACGCATTTTCTAGGAAAATATCAAGTATATAAGTATATACTGAAAACCAAAAGCCCACTCACTGGTATGTCGAAGGGTCGTAGTCCCCGAGTCGCCCTTGACTGCGCTCATCCTAGGGATAAGTCTCCCCTATATGCGAAACAATTATAAAAACGTTAATTTAAAGCACATAACCAATACTAGCTAATAACTTCTCATACAACGCTCAAATGGGATGTTTAAATATACCAACGTGATCTACACAACCTCACGAACATCCCCATATTTTTAGAAAAAAATTTCGACCACCCACGCGCAGCCCACGTGCGGGCACGTGCCAGGCACATTGACAGCGGCAGTTAACGCCGTCAGGAATATTCTGTTAAAAAACAAGCATATACCATTAATTATTAACGGCGTCATCTAACGCCGTTAGCATATTCCGTCAAAACTGACGGAATATGCCCCCATATTATCCAACGAGTCGCCGGACGCCTGTGACTTCGCCGGTTTCTAGATTTTATTTCAAAATCTTATATCTTCTTCATTTCTTAACCAAATTCTATGAAACTTGACCCATTTTGAAGATCTCACCAAGACGAACAAAACCATACCTGAGTTGAGCCCTGAAACCACCGGAAACCCGCTGAAAAAAGCCTCGATATTCCGACAAATCTTAAAACTCGTCGTTCTCGATCATCCGACGTCTAAATTCTTCCAACAAACCACTCCGAGCCTCGTGAGGACCTCCTTAAGCTACCTTTAAGCTTGAAATCCCCAAAACACATGATTTTACGATTGCATGAATAGTGACATAAATCGGGTTAGGGTTTTCACGAGTTTTCGAAGAAGTTCTTGCCTAAAAATGGTACCATTCAACTCGTATGAACCTTAGGAACACGATGGTGTCCTTTAAACCCTCGATCTACAACTTTCCACTAGTTTTATTGTTAATCTGTACGGGAGAAAGGAGAGAGAGTGAGTCTGAATGAGAGAGCACGGGAGAGAAGAAAGAGAAAGGTACTTTTGTGTATGTGTGTGTGTGTGGTCCATGTGGGTCACCAACCAACCAAAGTAAACATTTTAAGTCCTAAGTGTTCCAAAACTTAGGAAAAATCTTTGAATTTGTCCAAATAAAACTCCACCCACATAACCACACAAAACGTCCAAGGGTAAATAAGTAATCTCACGCTGTCAAAATTATATCTCGAGACGGGCTATGATTGAAATGTATTATATTAAATTAATGTACCTAAATGTGTCACATCCCAGCCTAGACTCCGCCGTAGCACGATATTGTTCGCTTTGGGCTTCAGTCACACCCTCACGGTTTTGTTTTTTAGAACTCACACGAGAACTTCCCAATGGGTCACCCATCCTAGGAATGCTCTCACTTGAACTCGCTTAACTTCGGAGTTCCAATGGAATCTAAAGTCAGTGAATCCCCAAAAGGTCTCGCGTTATATGGAGGTGGGCATGTACATATAAGGCACATCACCCCATATCCGTTGGTCGATGTGGGATGTTACAATCCACCACACTTAAGGGGAACCCAGCGTCGTCGTCGGCACATTTGCACCGAACGGTAGAGTGGCTCTGATACCATTCTGTCACATCCCAGTCTCGACTTCGCCATAGCACGATATTGTTCGCTTTGGGCCCTGGCCATGTCCTCACGGTTTTGTTTATGGGAACTCACACGAAAACTTCCTAGTGGGTCACCCATCCTAAGAATGCTTTCACCCGAACTCGCTTAACTTCGAAGTTCCAATAGAATCCGAAGCCAGTGACGACCAGCACGCCTCGACTCCAGTCGGGGTGTGTCAAAATGTGTATACCGAAATGTACGTATTATATTGAATTAATGTACCTAAATGTTTTGTATCAAAATGTATATACCGAAATGTGTGTATCTAAATGTATGCATCGAAATATATTATAATGAATTTAATGTACCTAAATGAAGAAGACAAAGTAAATCGAAATATATTGTATAACAAAAATTAGTTTATCTAAATGTTTACAACAAAATATATTACGATACATGAAATGAAAATGAAAATTATAATGAAATAAAATTAATACATTAAAAATTAGGAAGAAAAAGAGAAATCATTAAAAATATCAAAATAAAATTAATAAATGAAGTTATTAATGTATCAAGGGACTAAAATCATATTTCTACTCATGGTTTAAATCTAAAAGTCATCTTTGTCAAGGATTAAAATAAAGTTTTCTAATAAATTTATTACTCTTTTAATTTATTTTTCATATGGTCAATTAGGTTGACTCGAAATTTATTACAAGCTTATTTACAAGGATTGACAAATTTTTTTAAATGTTATTAACATTTAGGTTGACTCGAAATACAAACTGTTTATTAATCGTGTTGAATCAACCGACACAAGTATTACTAGACTACGATTATGAACAACTTGAACTCATTTAATTTTTATCACTTTTGAGTCAGACAATCATGTCGTGCTAAAATTATTACTGATTACAGGATAGTTTGGGGTTGTGGTGCTTCTTAAAAAAGCAATTTATTAAAAAAATTGTAACACCAAATGTGTTTGGTAAAACAAACAAAATAAAGGTTTTCCTAAAACTGCTATCAATGTCAATAGAAAAGCAAAACCAAGATGTACCATACTTCTAAAAAAAAATCTTTTTTTTTTCAAACCATAATGAACAAGGCATATTTAATGAAAATTTCTAATGATAAGTATACCTTTGCATATTTTACAAAATTACAATTTTTACCCCTTCGTTATTCTCTTTGGAATTATTGTATTACGTTCAATACTTTATTCTTTTTAATCATTTAACATATTTACAACAATTTATATATAAGTTAAGCAAACACTCACACTTTTTTTTTTGTTAAAAGCACTTTTACCAAAAAAAAAAATAAGACAAACAAACAAATCACATATGTTCACAACACAACAAAATCAAATTTTTTGAAACACATAATTACTAAACTAGTCCTATAAGTAGTGGTAGTTTTTATATCGAGTATATTGTATAAATTGTCCCTCAACTTTAATCAAATTAGAGCAATAGTCTCTCAACTAAAAATTCATTACCATTGGTCTCTCAACTCATCAAAATGTATAGTTATGTTCCTTTTCGTCAACTTCGTTAAAATTTTGTCAAAATAAGTTATGTTGGAAGGACCATTGCTACAATTGGGGTCCCTCAACCCATCAAAATGTGTAGCTATGGTTATTTTAGTCAAAGTCGTCGAAATTTTGTCAAAATGAGTTATATTGGAAGGACCATTGCTACAATTGGGTTAAAGTTGAAGGACCATTTCTCCAGTTGAATTAAAGTTAAGGGACCAATGGTAATGGATTTTTAGTTAAGTGACCATAGCTACACGTTTTGATGAGTTAAGGAACCAATGGTAATGGATTTTTAGTTGAATAATCATTGCTACAATTTAGTTAAAATTAAGGGACCATTGCTCAATTTACTCTTTTATTTCCGAGTGTTGAAGCTAGCGTGGGTGACAATCTAGAGAGATTTTTAATATAATCGGAATACGGGATGGTACACTTCGTGTTACTCTATAAATGGTGGATATATGTATTAAAAAGTTAAGAACTTAAAAAATAAAATTTTTCACTACTTATATAAAAATACGTGATGTACTATTCGTATTCCGACCACAATGAAAATTTTCCCGACAATCTAGATTCTTCTTGTTGGCAAGTGGGCAACAACCATCAGACTGCATATAACATTTGTCATCAAAGGCATCTCAGATTCCACTGCTTTTTGTAGTGTAATTTTTGTCAGTCCTTTTAACCTAATTGGACAGCCTGCCATGTGGTTTCACTCAACTTGGACTTTTGCGTCCTTGACCGTCTACTCTCTCCATTTATAAAGATTACCTAATTAAAACTGGCTTCGGATTGGAACCTCCGAAGATCGAGATGATGAGAGTTGTTGGGAGTACCAGTAGTCCTCAAACTCTCTCTCCTCCCCCTAATTCCTCCTCATCCTCTACCATCTCCCGCTGCGCTCCTCCCACACACACTTCTGCTTCCATTTCTGCAGGTTGTTATCTATCTTTTTCTAGCACTCTTACTTAAACTTCTTCAATATATATGCTGCTAAATTTGATTCATTTCCCAGAAAAATTGATTAATTTAGCAATGCGTTTTCTTGTTCTGTGCACCAAAAAGAAAACTAGCAAATCCCAGTTTGAAGAATATACGAAAATATCTAATTGAGAATTACTTATGTGGCTAATTGTGAGTCGTGATTGACATGTATCTGATTCTTATCTAGTATTTTCTGACAAGTAATATATATGCGTACTATACATGCCAGTATAGAATAGTTATACGACATATGTAGAAAAAGAATCCAAGGTCCATATATGATAAGCATTCCGACCATATTGGATCAAGTACTCTCACATGGCCAGCATATGTCTCCCACGTGGTAGGATGCTGTTTAATGTCGCAGATCGGCGCGTGTTCGTATGTTTGTCGGGCTTAACACAACACTACACACTCCAAATATAGAATACAAACTTTTTTTTTGGTCAATAATATAGAATACAAACTTGGTAAAAATATGAGATATTTGTAGTTTCACTCAATCTCATACGTTATGAGTGTTCAGACTTTACATTAAGAGAAATGCTAAAGAGATTCGCTCAAAAGTGCATCTCATATTTTTTGCACAATATTTTATAATATAACACGAGAATTTATGTTAAATTGTGAGATGACAGAATCTATGATGAGTCTTACTTTAACAGAACCCCTTAGCATTGCCCTTGTATTAAAGTTAGGTTAGTCCGACGGTCTTATCGAATATGTCTCGTCCACTTCACTACATACACTGTCTACTTCACTACATGACACTGCACATACATAAAAGAAATGCATCCAGAGACAAATATTATTATAATTTGGAGTGTCAGATTTACTCGAACTTGGTAGATGGGAGTGTTTGGATGATAAGGATTTCAAAAAATCTCCGCGTTCTTTTCTGTTTGTTTCAATCATGATACAATAATGGTGTTTGGCTATATTACGATGATCTTGATTGTTTGGAAATTAATTCGGAAGAAGCAAAAATCTGTGGAAATCCACTGCAACATTTGCTGTTATGAAATGCTTTCTTGTGGATCGTGTGCTACTGCCTCCAGGTTGCTAAGATTTTGTGTGCTGTACTTTCTTTGTGTTTCTGGCAGCAATTAACGACGTTGTGTAATCGATCATGTTCCATTAGTACACTGTTTTCATTGGGGAATTCTCTTGGTTTTTTTTGGTTGTATGCAGATGATGAAGCTTGTGGTTCGCCTAAATGGATCGGTAAGGGTCTCACTTGCGTTTGCTTCAAGCGAAAGGGAAATTATCAGCGGATTTGTATGAACTTGACACCCCTTCAGGTAAGTATTTAAGTTAATTAAACCACCAATCATTCGTTAAGAGCTGATGACAAAGACAGAGAGAATGCCGGATTGCCATTTAGAATCATGTTTTTGGTAACTGAGTGGAGTATGAAGTCGAGTTTGTTTTTCTGTTTCTTTAGTTCTTGCCATGATAATCTATCATTTTACTCTTTCACTATATTTTACAGATTTGTTCGAAAACTTGCAGGAAGAAAGAATGGGACGGTTGAAGCAAAGAATGAAGGTTTACTTTGATGCTACTAGGCCGGATCACCAGGTGAAATTTTCATTTCGAGATGTATATATATGTTCCCGACCTTTTTATATGTAGGCAGAAATTTGAGTTTAAGCATTACAACTTAGTGTCCATGGACACATGATACAGATGGGACATGAATGTCAACTTTAAAAATGGCATGAGTTCAGGTTCAATTATACAGTCAAATGTTTTCTTTGGTAATTGTTTGTCTTTTTTTCTTAAACTTAGTTGTTACGAAAATTTGATGAGGACAGGAAGCGCTGAGAGCTTTATGGTACGCTACATTTCCTGGACAAGAGCTTAAGGGTTTGATATCTGATCAATGGAAAGAGATGGGATGGCAAGGAAGAGATCCGTCTACCGATTTCAGGTTTGTTTACATTTATTTGTCTATTGTTCTGCAACTTTCGGGTTAATTTCTTCTGTCAATCTGTGTTGTCATTCTCTTACTTGCTTAGCTTGGATTACCTGACAGAGGAGCTGGATTCATTTCTTTGGAGAACCTGCTGTTCTTTGCAAAGACATTTTCAGTAAGATTCCAACCTCGATATGTAACTAGAAAGTTTGAAACATCAAGAAATAGGTTTCGCATACTCCCAACCTAACAAAAAACTACGGAGCTTGATATGCATGTGTTATGTATGTATATTGGAGGGCTAATGTGCTCTACTGGTATATACTTAATGTTCCAACCATGTTAACTTATGCTGTCTAAATATGTTTATTTATGTTGTTGCAGGCATCTTTCCAGTGTCTATTGAAAAAGCAGAGAGGAAAGCGAGCTGCTTGGGAATATCCTTTCGCTGTTGCTGGTGTCAACATCACATTTATGATCATGCAAATGCTTGACCTTGATGCCAGTAAGTGTCAAAGGAGCTCCTTTTGTTCCAAGTTTCGAACTTAGGATATAAAATGTTGTCGGTTTTTCAAATGACAGGTTTTCGATTTCTCTAGCGCAAGCTTTGGACTGATAACTCATGCTTGTTTATGTGGCAGGAAAACCCAGGACTTTCATAAGAACAGTTTTCTTACAAATGTTGTTAGGTATGATAACATCCGAGTTTAAATCTTACTGAACAACAGCACCAAAAAAAGGTTGATGGTTGCCTAACAGAGACCTTCTCATTCTCTAATGTTACTGCAGAAAATGAATGGACCTTCGACTTGCTGTACTGCGTTGCATTCATGGTTATGGACAAACAGTGGCTCGAGAGAAATGCTACATACATGGAGTTCAATGTGAGAATATCCTTGATCTGCATACCATTCATGAATCATACTCCCCAAGATTATACATATATGTACCGCGCAGGGCTACATATGTTGGATTACAAACTTCAAAGGGTTTTGATTCTATTTGAATGTGTTGCAGGATGTTTTGAAATCGACGCGAGCTCAACTGGAGAGGGAGCTGCTAATGGATGATGTTTTGCGGATTGAAGACATGCCTTCTTACAGCCTTCTTTGTTGATGGGAACCAACCTAGAAGCTCTGCAAGCGCATACTCTTTCGTTCCCTTTAAAATCCATGACTAACCAAAAAATTGTACAATTTCTACCTCCCTCACTCGGAGTAAGCAATATCAATAGGGACAGTTGCGACAGTTTCACTGCATACTTGCTCGTATACAAATTTGTATGTCGACTGAAATTATTTTGTCTTGAAGGGTCCAGGAAAGGAAATTAACTGCTTGTTTCGTTATATTATTCAGAAGTGAAAGCTTAGATGTATTCAACAGGACAATACAGCAGATTACTTGTAAACGTAGAAAGTTGTATCAAGGAATCACAGGACTCACAACCAGTGTTTATAAAGGTGAAGGCGTAAAGCAAGGCGTTCAATGTCTCACAAATCTTGAGGCATTGAGGCGTTAGGCTTTCGGAAATCCGATATAAATTTGCTGTAAAGCCGTGAGATATATAAGCTGTCCCTTTGCAGCTGACATGCATAATTTGGCTGCTTTGATTCTTTGAAAAATGAAAAGATTTTGAGTGCAATGTTCACCTTTATGGTTGTTTCCCATTTGGGCTTGCTTTTGCACTGTTTTCTAATGATCATTTTCTCTGGATACCTATATCTCAATTTTCTTTTGTTAAACGTATAATAGCGGGGACATTTTGGATGTGATCGGGAATATATCCGCTTACGTGATCAGTGAGACACTCAAATGATGATATAATTCAAATAATACGGTAATATCTATCTAAAATAGGAGGAAAAGAGTTACAAGGAACATGTTTACTATCAGCAAGGAGTCTCAAACCACTAATACAAGGTCATGTGTAAGACTCTTTCAACATAACCTTGTAAAAATGGCCTAAAACGTCACAATAACTGTGAGCTTGTTTCATGTAACTTCTTTTCCAAAATAGAGATGAAGTGCTATTTTGTAGGGTTTTTCCCTCTACTTATCCACCATAAAAGAAAACCAAATTTCAAGTGGAGTAGAACAAAATACTCCTCAAATTTAGTTTCCCATACTCTCTAGGCTTGAAAGCTGACAAGTCCACTTTGCGTAATATGAAGATAGATTGGGTTGCTCTTGTAAAGATTAGTGTGAGTATCAATGACTTTTCAATTAAGTCACTTGATTCTCGAGTAACTTATTATCTAAGTGACTTAATATTTGACTAATATTACAGCCCAATATGATTAGAATAATATAGTCTTAACTCCGATTTAGGATTTAAGGTTAGGGTTTGGAATTCAAGAGATAAGTTAATTTTTTATATTTTCACTTGATTTATTCAATCTGTAATCCTAATGTCTTGTTGTTGTGCTTTTCAAAATATGTCTAACGGATCTACTTTTCTCTTTTTTTATTTGACCAGATCTTGAATCAGCTATAGTGCAAAACTCAGTTTCAATTTCAACTTTGTCTCCTTTGGAAAGAGCCACTTCAGGTATCTTATCCTCTTTACAAGCCAAAAGATTGTTAGACTGGTTTTGCTAATTGGCGGTAAGTCAGGTGCTAATCCTATTAATAATTTAATCTCACTCCTAATGCAGGTTAGTGAAATTATATTTCTCATCCAAATTAGAGAGACAAATGTTACCTACTGATTTGTCTCTAGTCGTATTGACGATGAGTTACCAAACCAAAAACCCACAATTAATCGAAGATTAGTGTATGATTAATAATGAATCAATCACTACCAACTAGACCTATTTGGGAATGGCTAAGCGCTTTCAAATAATAAAAAACACATGTGATAACATTCTGCAAATAATAATAATAATAATAATAATAATAATAATTTCTTGGTTTTAAAGACTTTGGAGTGCTTTCTTAGTGAAGTACGAGCACTTTGAATTTTAATAAACTTTTTAATGTGCTTCTTATAGAAAAAAAAATTATACTGAAAGTGTTTATGAGTATAAGTGATTTTTATGTGAGCATTCTTAATTGGATCTTGAAGTTTGTTGAGATGGTATTTAGAAGGGCTAAATGACGGCGCTTTCTACTGAATAAAGACATTTATTGTGTAGAAATAATACAAAAAACATATAGAGAAATTAAAACCAAGTCCAAATGATACGGGTCAACTTCTTCTGGCGCCAAAGATCTTGCAATTTCCGAAGAAACTGGATAAGCATTTTAAATGAGTGTTGTGGTACCTTCTCTCAAATGTCAGGAAAATGTCTGAAGTTCGAATGACTTTCTCATTAACAAAAAAATAACTAAAGATCAATCAAAACATTAATGGGCCAATCAAAACATTTGCTGTTGATCAAATGTTCCTAATACAACGTATAGAAGCTAAACAGACTAAAACAGTGAAAAGGCAAAACCATATCCTTCTTCCCCAATCCACATGGATTTGATATTGCTTAGGAATTAAGTCAAAGCTTGGTCAGTGCGGTGCAAGAACAGGCGTGCACATCTTTGAATAAGAAACCCTAACTGCAACAATTTCTCCTCAAGTTTAAATTCAAATAATCAAAGAGGGAAAAAAAAAGAAAGAAAGAGCAAAAGTCACAAAAGCTGAAGAAAGTGCAGATCCTTGAACTCAAAGCTTGGAAATTACCTACCTTTTTCCACACTTGTCTTTTAAGCAAAACTCACACCCAAGAGGTCCACCATATCACACTCTGCCTTATCAAGGAACTTCCCACTTTCTTCCTCTTTCCACACCGCCCTTAACTTAGCTTTGTTCTGATCAATGGAGAACACAGAGAAGAAAAACATTCAGATGGGTTCGTTTCAGACGCCGATTGGAATGCGAAGCTCCACGCTTTTGGAAACTTCGTGCGGATACTTGCTTCAGGAATTGCAGGCAAGGTTTCGTTCTACATTTATCGGATAACTACTGCATTTGAATGGTTCTCGTTCTGAAACTTTTGTTTTTCTGAATTTACATGAAACAGAAGATTTGGAATGAAGTTGGACAAGATCAGTTTGAAAGGGAGAAGGTGCTGCTGGATTTGGAGCAGGAGTGTCTGGAGGTTTATAGGAAGAAGGTTGATACTGCGAATACCTCGAGAGCTCGACTGCACCAGGAGTTGGCTGAAGCGGAGGCTGAATTTACCCATCTTCTTCTGTCCCTTGGCGAACGGTCTCTCCCTGGACGGGTACATTATCCATCAATCCCTGTTAACTCGGTAAATTAATATGGCTATTAATCATCGCATGCATGTTAATATAGGATTGGAATACAAATGTGAATACTGAGAAAAAATAAGAACTCTTACTTTCTTGGGCTGATTTTTTTATTATCTCATCAGCCAGAAAAAATGGTGGGAACACTGAAAGAACAGTTGGATTCACTCACGCCGGCATTGAGGGAGATGAGATTGAGGAAAGAAGATAGGGTGAATAAGTTCCGAGCAGTACAAGGGCAAATTCAGAAAATTTCTGCAGAAATAGCAGGTCAGTCAGAGTACGAAGACTTATCATCGAATGTCATGGTGAATGAGAATGATCTTTCACCAAAGAAACTAGAGGAGTACCAAACAGAGCTACAAAGACTCCACAACGAGAAGGTACCATAATGTAGTTCAGAAACTGTTTCGTGGACAACGAAAACATATGTACTTCTAATGAAAATTCAAATCTCCTTTTAAGTTCTATGTTTGTCTTGCAGAATGAAAGGCTCATGAGGGTCGAAAAATATATAGATGCAGTCCACAATTTGTCTTTGATATTAGGAACAGACGCCTCAATGGTTATCACCAAGGTTCATCCAAGCTTGAATGAATTATGTGGGATAGCCAAAAATATAAGCAACAGTATTTTGGCTAAACTTAACAGCACAGTGGAATCCCTTGGGGAAGAAAAGCAAAGGCGACTCGAAAAGGTGACAATTACTTGTGCAGTTGTATCAGTTCTCACTAACGATTCTTTAGTTATACACTGCGATACAATTACAGAAAGAAATTCATAGAACTGACTAAGTAGCCTAAATTATACATTTTCAACATACAAATCTACTCTTCTGGGAAAGATGCAAACTCACTGGTTACATAAGGCATCAGTATGATTATTTCTGCATATACATTTTCAGCTTCACCATCTTGGCAAAGCATTGACAAACTTGTGGGATCTCATGGACACACCCTACAAAGATCGTCAATCGTTTTCCCATGTTACTGGCTTATTATCACTTTCATCAGCAGAAGTATCAGATCCAGGAAGCCTAACCCTACATATAATACAACAGGCAAGTATAAAATTTTGATGGCAATTCAATGTATCGGAATTCGGAAAGAGAAATAACATCATTCAAATTCATTTTAAAGGCTGAGGCTGAAGTCAAGAGACTGGATCAATTAAAAGCAAGCAAGATGAAAGAACTATTTTTCAAGAAACAGAATGAGCTTAAGGAGATACGCAATAAATCACACATGGAGATTCCTTCGCAATCAGAGATTGATAATCTAATTAACCTCATCAACTCGGGTGCGATTTTCATATTTTTCATAAAAAAAAAACTGTCTTAATTTGTTTGTTTATGGATAAAGTAGACAGTTAACTGACCTAGATGTACAACAGGGGAGATCGACCATGCAGATCTCCTAACGAGCATGGATCAACAGATATCAAGAGCAAAAGAAGAAGCTTCTAGCAGAATGACTATTATGGAAAAGGTGGAGAAGTGGATGCTAGCACGTGATGAGGAGCGTTGGTTGGAAGAATATAGTAGAGTCAGTATATGGATCTACATTTGTAGTAGGCTCGTACCTTTATAAGTACACACATAGACTTCACTTTTACTAATCAAACATGTCTTTTAGGACGAGAACCGGTACTCAGTCAGCAGAGGTGCACACAAGAACCTGAAACGTGCAGAACGTGCCCGAGTATTAGTCAACAAAATCCCAGGTAAAATCAAGAACCGTTTTCTTAGCTATACGCATTCACACACAACAGAAGCAGGATTGTCGTATACACGAGGTCCACAACTCAGAGTGTACATACAATCAGTAAACTTTGCTGCAATATGCAATGATAATAAAATAATAAGAATATCATTAGCTGGATGAGTTTCAGTATTCTTCCAAAACATCAAACAAAGGAAAACAAAAAACTTTAATGTATGTGCTATGCTTTTGCATCATACCGTTAATGGCATCCAATAAAGATAAGTTTTCTCACAATGTCACAACATGCAGCTTTGGTGGATTTGCTAATAGCAAATACTAAGAGTTGGGAAGAAGAAAGAAAGAAAACTTTCCTGTATGATGAGGTACGTAACATACAGCTCCGCAATATTATAAAACAATCTTCTCCTATTTAATTCTGAATCCCTGATTTGTGAATAGCATCCGAGTCTTGACCGATACAATTTAATACACCATGTTATACTGTATTGAAACTAGAGTAGAGAAGTTCAAGTTCAACAAATTTCCATAATCAAAGAAAAATCACTCGGAAGAAGGAATAATTGGAATTTCAGAATCTGAATCCGAAGACTGGTGTTTTTGGGAGACCTTTTTCCACTCAAACAATTATATATTTTTCTTAATTTTTGGACTAGTGGGACCTCATTAGATGAATGCACATACAAATGTTAAATGCCACCTTTTGTTTCATAACTATTATCTTAAAAAAGCAACCACTGATCGATGTGATAAGAAGATAACAAAAGCTGGAAATATATGGATTAAGGATGACAAGGAATCATGGAACTATTTGTTCCAGGATTCTATGAATGTCTCACAGTTTTGTACTTCAACAGAGTATCACGGTATCTTCCTTCTTTGCACTGTATCGATGGGTGTCTTAAAAAATATTCCATGCTTTCTCTCTCTGGTAGACTGGTAGTGCAGTCAAATACAGTTCATGAAAAACAAGTCATGCAGGTACCTCTCCTAGCAATGTTGGAAGAGTATAATGTGCTAAGGCAAGAAAAGGAGGAGGACAAGCAAAGACAACGGGTTAGTTTTATTTTACAATACAATGAAAGGTTCACCAAAGTGTTGTGTCTTCATTCATATGTTTGTAGTTTTCCAGTAAGACATCTAGTCGCATGCAACCTGATATAACAATTTTCTCATTCCACAATGGTCCTCTGGCCTGTGTTTTTGGAATTTCTTACCAACATGATGAGGCAAGCTTTCCCTCACAGGAAATGAAGAAGGTCCAAAGCCAAGTAGTAGTCGAGCAAGAAAATTTGTTCATAACCAGGCCAAGCACCAGTACAAGGCGAACTTCAATCAGGAGTGTGAACGGAGGTTTTAGCAACGCCATGCCTCTAAACAGAAGGCTTTCACTGGGCCTTCAGCAATTGGGGCCACACAGCATAAACTCAGCCACTCAAGGCATCTCCTTTATAAAGGAAGGTAAAAAGGCACATAGACAAAAGTTGCTCGCTCGACCTGGCCTTGTTTCTCACCTTAGAGATGAAACAGCTTCGGTGGTATCAACATTTTCTGGCCCACAATCTCCCTGATTATTGTGTCTGAGTTGTCAATCGTCTTGTCCTACGGGAGGACAAAGAGCAGAAGAGTGCGAGAGCTAGTAGCGCGGAAATACCTAACAGATCGTGCAGTAAAATAAGTGCAGTTTAGCGTTTCAGCAAAAGAGCCTGTATTTAAAAATTACCCCTGTACCAGCAGAAATGTCTAGAGCTTTTAGACATCTGTAATTGCAAATGCAAATAAATAAGTTCTAAGATTGTTTTCTTATTACTACCATGTACTGCAGTTAGAAAAAGTAAAATATTAAGCATATTTTCTGTAACCTTCCAAATTGTAAATGAAAAGAAAAGAGAAAGCAAATCAAAGTCATATGAACACAAGCCAGAAAGTAAAGAATTATGTTTTGAACTACACACAAACATACATGGGAGCAGAATGGTAGAGTTTTTCCCCATCCCCATTGAACAGCATTGATAGTTATACCTCATTACTTACGAGTCTATTGCGAAATATGTGAGCAATGTAGGGCATGCCTTGTGCTTTTCTCGTCTCTTTGACAGTCTTCAACAAAGGTTTGTCCCTGTTGCTCATGCACTAATCTAATCTATTTGCTCTGTTTTCGATATCATATACATAGAAAAACAAGAAGAAACTCAATCATTTCTCATGAACAAAACTAAGAGATGAAATATCTCCTTCCAGTTTCGGTACCCCACTTCTCATCGATGATGATGACAAGAAGCAAACCGATTCAAATATCATATAAGACTGATAGAAAAACTTGCACACAGCACATTGTAATCAATATCCACCAAGATCAAAATATCAAATGCATTGGATAATTAGATAAATAATTACAAAAATTGGAATCAGACTCCCTGTTTCCATGGATTTCTCACCATTACACAACCTGACCAAACAAAATGTTTCATTTTTCGACCAACAAAGACCTGAGATTATGACTCGTGGATCTCAATTGGGGCTCCGTGGGTCTCAATTAGAAGCTTCGTCGCTCTCAATTGCGGCATCATCGCTCTCAATTGGGACATCATCGCTCTCAATTGGGACATCGTCGCTCTCAATTGGGGCGTCGTCGCTCTCAATTGGGGCGTCGTCGGTCTCGATTGGTGCTTCGTCGATCTCAATTGGTGCATCGTCACTCTAGATTGGTGCTTCGTCACTCTAGATTGGTGCTTCGTCGACCTCAATTGGGGCATCGTCGGTCTCGACTGGTGCTTCGTCGGTCTCGATTGGTGCTTCGTCGGTCTCGATTGGGGTTTCTTCTGTCTGAATCGGGGCTTTTTTTGTCAGCTTGTGAAAGAAACCATCGATCCGACAAGTGCCGGCTGGAGCTGGTCTAGCGGCAGCGGTGCGGCTCCGGTCTCGTTTAGCTGGAGCTGAACTACTGGCGACAGAGTGACCTTGACTCCGGTCGGTTGCCGGATGATCGGACGGCTGAGAGGGCACGGGAAGCTCATCGATTAGGAAATCGCATGTCGGGCGGTGCCTCTTGACCGCGACTCGCATGTGCTCGAGCTTCACGACCTTGCGCTTCCTCTCCGTCGCGACCTCCGCTGACCGCTCCGCCAGGAATTCGAGGAAAAGCTGGGCGGAGTACGAGACGAGGAGTAAGACTTCCGAGTTGATCTTGTTGATGCCCCTGTCCAGCTTCATTATCCTCTTGATCCGACCGTTTGGGAATTCGGGTCGGATCCGATTCCCATTCCCTTCTTCTTCTCCTACCTTCCCTTTTCCCTTTGCCGGCTTCTCTTTTTCTCGTGCTGGGTTCTCTTCTTCTTCTTCTTGTGCTGGGTTCTCCTCTTCTCCTGCTGGGTTCTCTTCTTCTTCTTGTTCTGGGCTTTCTTCTTCTCCTGCTAGGTTTTCTTCTTCTGCTGCTGGGCTCCCTTCTTCGACTGCTGGATTCTCTTCTTCGTCTGCTGGGTTATCTTCTGCGTCTCGTGCTGGGTTCTCTTCTTCTCCTGCTGGGTTCTCTTCTTCGTCTGCTGGGTTCTCTTCTTCTTCTTGTGCTGGGTTCTCTTCTTCTCCTGCTGGGTTCTCTTCCACTCGTGTTGCGATCTCTTCTTCTGCCATTGGTGGCGGCGATGCTATGGTGGGGATTCGGGAATGTGTATTCGAAAGGGAGAAAATGATGTTTTAGGGTTTTGAATTGGCGGGAAACATTCAGTTTATCATATTTGATTGACGATATTGCACTTGCATTACAGGTTATATTACTTTGTGTGCCACTGCGCCGTGACCAGTTCATAGTTCTTTGGAACTTTAATCCATGGCTATTTGGGTATAATAACGTTTTGTACCGGCCATGTGAAATTTCGTTTCCGCCAAAAGTTTGTTTTTGTTGCTTTTTCATGAAATCATAATAATAAACAATTAACTAGTTTTGGTGCTTTGTGAAGCTTAGCTTGCTTTAGCAGCCACTTGATGATTCAAGTTCGTGGTAAGTGTAGGAGCTAAGCAAAGCTTAGGTAGTGATACAAGTGCGCGATGAGTGTAGTAAGGACCGAAATAACCAAACAAAGAGTTAGTAAGGACCGGAATAAATGAAAAAGGTTTTTTAGATGGATGAATTACTCATTAACAAAATTAATTTTTTTTAGTCCCCATATAATATGACAGGATGTTGTGATTAGGACGAAAAGTTTCAATTAAGGATGAAGTTGATTGATTTATTTAATTAAATAAAAAATTTATTTGATTAAATCCAATTGGGTGTGAATCAAGTCCAAATCAAATTTTGATTCTTTCGTCAATTAATCGTGCTGATGCACAAAATCAGTGAGGACTTTGGTACAACATAAAATATTAAGTTTGTGACATTCGCTAGATTGCTCCGGTCACTAGTGTGGGTAAGTATGTAAATGGATATAGACAGGGAAGCAAACACAAGATGTACGTGGTTCACCCAGATTGGCTACGTCCACGTAGTAGAAAAGTTCTCATTAATTGTGAAGGGTTTACACAAGTACATAGGTTCAAGCTCTCCTTTAGTGAGTACAAGTGAATGATTTAGTACAAATGACATTAGGAAATATTGTGCAAGAATGATCTCTATTTATATAAGAGAGTTTATAGTTTCATTCTGACATTGACACATGTCATGTTGTGATTGGTTTCTGATGTTGACACGTGTCGCGCTATGATTAGCTTCTGATGTAGACACGTGTCGCACTGTGATTGGCCTCCTAGTTGTAGGGAAACTCTTCTGGGTCCTTGACGGTATAACGTTGATCAGTGCTCAGCAGTTTTGGGATTGGTCAAGTATGGTACAAACAGTGCTCCCTTAAGTTCCTGAGTGAGGGAAGCTCCTCGGTTGGGGACTTACAAGATCCAAGTCATTGAGTAATCACGAAACTTCTAAATACCGAAGTGTGGTATCATTTTCACTTGCCTTATCTGTCTCATACGTAGATGTGGCATCTTCTCTAGAAGTACTTTTCCTCCATCCAGAGGTGGTATCTTTAACCGATGAAGATGCATAAGGTAATGTATCAATTTCACTTGAAGCTTACTTGTAGTTTCGGGCTTGGTCAAGTGTGATACAAAACCCTATAGTAGGAGTCCCCCAAGCCGCCAAGCTAGGAGATTTGCCAAAATAGGTAACAGACAAGGTAAGCAATCAGACTTCCAAGCAAGCAACCTGGATCAAAGGTTCGGCTTCGGCTTCCGGTTGATTGTTCTCCTTCTCCTTGTGTTGTAAACAACAACAAGGATAAGGAGAAGCAAATGGAGAAGAAATGATATGAGATACTTTTTCTTTTGAAGAAGTAACTTTCCACAAGCTTATTCTTGAACTTGGCTGGAGGGTTTTCTGGTTTCCTCCAGAGTATAAGGCCGACTCAAGAATTTGAGGGTCAAAACAAGTCCATCAAATCAAGAGTGCATTCGACCTTGATGATATGGGATACTTTTGATGTTGACGAAGTAATAGATGAATCGGCATGTGTTCTGTTGCGCTTGTCTCCACATGCTTCCTTGTATCCTTCTTACTTGCCCTATCTGTTCCTCATGCAGATGTGGTATCTTTTCTGGAAGCATAAGATGTTGAAGACGAGTACTCGAGAGTAATGCCAGGTAAGTAATCAGGCAAGGGGTTCCAGGCAGTCAGTTCTTGACTGGAAGCTTGATTCCAAGTGCTGATTGATTGCTCTTTTTCTCCTTGTCTTGCAGGTAAGAGCAAGGGCAAAGGAAAAGACAGAGAAAAAACATGATATGGGATATTCTTGCTTTTGACCCTGGTGATTTGAAATACTCTTGCTCTGATGTGGCTGGTTTGCATAGGTATTATTGGGGGGGGGAGAAAGCTGAGTATTTCGAGAGGCTTCGTTGGGAGTGCCCTCTTAGATATGAGGAAGGGTTGAGCATTTTTGCAGGTCTGCCTGTCCATGGAGGATAGAGGTCGACATATATAGGAGTCTTCCTAACAACAAGTAGTAATGTTATTCTTTTACCCTTCTTGGTCGTAGCAATGTAATGGGAGCTGCAAGCTTCACGTGTTTTAACTTTGTTAGAGCACTTTGAAAAAGTGGTATGCGGTATGTGGTATCTGGAAAGCTGATGTTGCGTGTGAAGATTGCAAACAAGCTTTATCAAGGAAATCTGGCTCTCAAAGTTTAGAGAGCGATGCCTCTTCGGTTTTCGAACAAGCAATCATGTCAGGGATATGACTCTCGAGATTCGGATAGCAGTGCCTCTTCGATTTTTTAGAAAGCAATCCAGTTGGGAGTCTGACTCTTGAGATTCGGAGAGTGGTGCCTCTTCGATTTTTAAGAAAGTAATCCTGTTGGGAGTCTGGCTCTCGAGATTCGGAGGGCGGTGCCTCTTCGATTTTTGAGCAAGTCATAATGCTATTCATTTACCCTTCTTGGTCATAGCAATGTAGTGGGAGCTGCAAGCTTCACATGTTTTAACTTTGTCAGAGCACTTTGAAAAAGTGGTATGTGGTATCTAGAAAGCTGATGTTGCGTGTGAAGATTGCAGACAAACTTTATCCAAGGAAATCTGGCTCTCGAAGTTCGGAGAACGGTGCCTCTTTGGTTTTCGAATAAGCAATCATGTCGAGGATCTGACTCTCGAGATTCAGAGAACAGTGCCTCTTCGATTTTTGAGAAAGCAATCTTGTTGGGAGTGTTTTCTCGAATGTGAGTAAAGGTTGGGCATTTTTGCCAATCTGCCTTGCCACGGAGCACGGAGGTTGACACACATTGGGACTTTCTAGTTATCAAGCAGTGGTGTTGTTCCTTTACCTTTGTGGGTAATAGTATGGTAGCTGGACCTTCAAAATTTATGTGTCTAAACTTTGTCAGAGATCTTTGGCAAAGTTATCTGTGGTACCCGATAAGCTGATGTTGCGTGTGGAAAATGGTGCCTCTTCGAAATCCGGAGAGTGGTGCTGCCTCTTCGATTTTTGAACCAACAGCCATGTTGCCCTATCTTTTATAAGGGCACCAATTGTGTGCAAGGAGTTCATTCAGAGAGTTATTGCTTGTAGGAATTTTCCCCTTACTTCAGAGATTTATTGCATTTCATTTCCTATAACAACCATACACAACCGCAAACCCAAACTTCAATTCCTTCTTCATCGAGAGAGAGAGAGAGAGAGAGAGAGAGAGAGAGAGAGAGAGAGAGAGAGAGAGAAAAGACAGAATACTAGTTGAGATGATGGCCTTGGAAGATGATGAAGTAACTTGCAAGAAAACGATGGAGAAAGAGCTAGGTAATGAAAGGAAATTAACTAATTTAAACATTGCATTGGTAAAGAAGGGAAATGAAAAGGCAATGCTTTAAACCAATAAATAAATAAATAACATTTCATAATTAATTAAAAATTATTTGAAGCTGATGTCAAATTTGACAACAACCATCTTTGTTGTCATTATATGTCATGCCATATAGGAATTGACATTTCGATTGGAAAACGCTTGTATTATTTTTTATTATTATTGTTGATGTGGCCTTTTTGACATCTTCTTAAAAGATACTTTGATTCGGCGTGGCAAACGAAGTTGTTGTGTATATATAGAGTTAGACAAGTTTCAAAAAATTTCAGATATGATTCAAAACATTTAAATTCATTAAATTCGTTTTGGATATATATATATATATATATATATATATATATATATTTTTTTTTTTTTTTAATTTTAACATTTCAATTTTAAATTTAAAAGACATAATATTTCAAAACTTTTTGAATCGAAATTGAGTTATCCTAGTGAGATCAAATCTTATGCGCTCAAAATGGATGTGACATCCATGTGACCCTAATAAGTGTCTAATACGTGTTTATTATTTTAAATTTTGTTGTCATAAATTTAATATGATTCAAACAATTATTAAGGCCACATAAAGATCACACCTATTTTGAGTGCAGAAGATTTGATGTCATCCTTAGTGATATATCTCACGGATTTGGATCCCATCCGTATCCAAATTGTGGGGATCATAGGGATCCTCTCATCTTAATTATTTATTGTGCATCGTACGGTCAGAAATCATTTGACATTTTCTTTTATTTAAAATTAAACACAAATAATACTAGATAAAAGCTGGGCGCACGATGTACGATGAATGGTTAGGATGTGTGGATTCCTAGGATCCTGACAAAGTGGATTCAGAGAGGATCCTCTTCCATATCTCACGTTGAAGGGCTAGTTTGAGATTGCTGTGATGTGAAAAAAAAATGTTGTTTTTAGAAGCAAGTGTAGAGCTGCTTCTGCTTTTTTCTGTTTTGAACTCATGATTTTGATAATAAAAAAAAAGCATTTTTTATTTACCAAACACAATTTTAGTGCCAACTTTTTAAAAAGTTGTTTTTAAAATAATTTCAGCAATACCAAATCAGCCTGAAATGTACTAAGTTTCCTAACTTGGAAGGAGAACGGTCACGTGATCCGCGTGGCCAAGGCCAAGTGACAGATTACACACGTGTCGACCGCGAAATCCTGGCGTAGTGTGTCGCGCGAGCTCAGAGTTCTATACTTTTCTTCATCCCCCTTCAAATTAAAAAAAAAAAAAAAAAAAAAAACAAACGCACAAACCCTAACTCCCTCCTCTGAGGTGAATCACGGTAACCTATTTCGCTCCAAAAATCGCCTTCTTCCACCTGAATCAGCCGCCATGCAGTTCTCTCAGGAAGACTTCGATCGCCTCTTGCTCTTCGAACACACCCGCAAAACCGCCGAAGTTAACTACGCTAAGAACCCTCTCGACGCCGATGTTCGTACTCTCTCTCTCTCTCTCTCTCTCTCTATCTCTGTCAAATTTTAACCCGGTGTGCATTAACCGTGTCGTTTTTTACTGCAGAATTTGACGAAATGGGGAGGGGCGCTCCTCGAACTGTCGCAGTTTCAGAGCATTGCCGATTCGAAGAGCATGATTACTGGTAATTTATTATTATTTTGCTTTCATAAACCCTAATTAGTAGTTGTGATGGTGTTTTTTTCGATTGGAATTTGTGTTCTGTAATGAGTATTCAATTGAACGTGAAATTTTGATTAGATTGCATTTCGAAGCTGGAGGAGGCTTTGCAGATAAATCCCACGAAGCACGATGCGCTGTGGTGCCTAGGAAATGCCCACACCTCTTTTGCATTTCTCACCCCTGATCTCGACGAGGCAAGGCCTTATTTAGATAAGGCCACTGGGTTTTTCCAGAGGGCGGCGGATGAGGTTATATTATTGCATATCCGAATTTTCAAATTGTATTATACTTGATTATTCTAAACTCCAAGAGAGGATTGACAGTGGGTTTGATTTTGTAGGACCCGGGTAATGAGCTTTATCAGAAGTCCTTAGAAGTCACAGCTAAGGTATTGCTAGTGTTATTCCACTTGCAGGCTGTTCTGTTGGTGATGTTATAATATTGTATTGTGAAACGTTCGTAGATTGACCTCGAAGATTTATTGGCTACCTTAGATATTTAGTAGGTAATATAGTGGAAAGAGGAATTTAGTAGGTACTAAAGTTAAAAGGTGGGGGCTTTGTAGACTTACGATAATTCAAACTTGAAAACAATTCAGAAATGATCTGCTTTGGGCTATGACAACCTTCAGATTAAGGGTCACAGATGCTAAATTGCAGCCAGACATGGATATATCTAAATGGTTATGGGTATGAGTGGGCAGAAGAAGTTTTATTTCACTTTGTATAAATATGATTTGGTATATTGTGGCCAAAGGCCTAAAAAACCAAAAAAGAACAAACAGCCCTGGGACCTGAGTTAAGTCATCCCATATGAAGGGGATAATAATTGGGAAGGATTTTCTCATGTTATAGATATAACTGGTACCATGCACAACAACTGTTGGCGGGCAGATGCGAGGCACCGGTTAACTAACTATAGCGTAGGTATCAGGGCGAATGTTTTGAAGGTCAATATCATTTATCAGGAAATGTCTTGTGTCCTTATGTTTGTAGTAAGAAGCAATCGTGTTCTGTAAATTGGATAATTTTAGGACCTTCTATCGAGTTCAGTACCAACTAATTATTTTAAGAGGTTGTTATCATAGGTAGTTTAATATCCTTTTTATGTAACTGCATTAATTTGAATCTACATTGCAAGTGCAACAGAGGTAATTGTTGGTCATGTATTCATAGGCACCAGAATTGCATATGGAGATCCATAAGCAAGGGCTTGGACCGTTGGGTCAACAAACTCTGGGTGGGGGACCTGCTCCTTCTTCATCCAGTACAAAGGTTAGATTATCAAATTAATCCTTTATTCTAAGTGCATTCTGTTCCAACATGTTTGTTTGTCACAAATGTTTCTGTGTTTGGTTGGCAGCTGGCTGCATTTGATATTGGTATTCAAATACTTTGTTTGTCACAAATGCTTTTCAGTGTATAGATGCAAGAAAACTTCATTTGTTTTCATTGAACTTCTAATAAAATTGTTATTTATTCCAGAGTTCCAAGACCAAGAAGAGCAGTGATCTGAAGTATGACATATTGGGATGGGTTATCCTTGCTGTTGGCATTGTTGCATGGGTTGGAATGGCGAAATCCCACATGCCACCGCCACCCCAAAGATAAGCTTTATTATATATCGTAAGAATGAAGTAACCCTGCCAGTGCATTTGGTTGAAGGTTAATATTTTCTTTAAGATATTCATCTGGCTGAGTTGTAGTAATTCAAGTAAATCATGTAATATGCTGATACATGTTGATTTTGGCCATAACTTTTTCTATGTTGCTGTGATAATTAGGAACAACATTTTTTATATGAATTATTGTTTTCTCTCCTGCAAATATTGGATAGTCTATGCTGGTTTGTTTGCATATGATCCCATCGAACTACTTGCTTTGTCTTGCTCTTTGGTACGCTCTAGAGGTTTTCTCAGGATTTCTCTGTATTTTGGTTGTATGATATATCTGTATCCTAAGAGGTCTAGTCTAGAATTCTCTCTTTTATTTTTAGTTCTAAATTAGCCAACCTTATAAAGGATGTAACTCTAGCCAACTTCACTGTAACAAAATACCCTTAATCTGATAAATCACCATCTCTCTTAAGTCATAACCTATACACAAACAAGACAAAAGAAAATTGCCTGTGTCTTTGGATGTGTGCTCTAAACCCTCCACAGACAATCTCTGCCCAAAATTTGAGATGATTTTTTATGAAAAAATTTACAGCATGACCACTTTTCCGCAACCAACTACTGTCTTTCCCTCCCTCCATTGTCTTATGTTTTTGCCATTAGTGTAGCGGTGACTGTATTAGTGGAAACCTCCTTAAAGAGAACCATTTGAGAAATAATTCTATGGTTTATCTTGTCTTATTACCCCCAGGGTTAACCACGAGCTTCCAGTCCTCTTCTTCGGTTACTGCAACGTAAAAGCGGAGTGAAAACATGTATCTGTATCCCAAATTTCCAGTTGAATTTTCTGCTGCTAATATAGTTTTACCAACAAGGCTCTAGCAATCTGGTGTTGGACATTTTGGATTTCCACTAATCTATAATTATTAACTAATTCTTCTCAAAAAAATAATTATTAACTAATTGTTAATATATCATCCATGTTAAGTGCCCAAAGCATATAAATTGGTAAATACTTTGTTACTTCCTTATGATGAGCTTGACCCAATCATGATAGACCTAAGTCAGATTTTTTAAAAGAAGTTGGAACTAATGGAAATCATGTTTTTATTTTTTCAAATATTTTTTTTTCATGGAAGATAATGCGCTTTAAAATATTCATTATAATCTTTCACAATGAAATGTTCCTCTGCATGAATCATTAGATGTTCTCTTAGAAAAAAAAAAATCAACATGTTAAAACACACGTAGGGAGGCTGACACTTACAAGTGGTGAATATAAAGGGATTCAGTTAAACGTCTTTAATGAGGTGAAGTATAATATTGGTCAGTTATTATCTCAAGCCATTATTTTGGTCTGAAACTCTTCCTATAGGCTAAGAGTACGCCTCTCATGTTTTACATGGTAAACTCCTATGTGGGCACATACTATAATGTTCACTTTGATCATTGTACCTGGAGGTGGCAAATCAACCCATTGGGTTAATGGGTACCCGTTAAGACCCGCTTAATTTGACACCCCCATAATATAGAGTGAGATTGGTAGTGGTGATGATGGTGTAAGGTGAAATCTAACTAAATGGGTCTTAATGGGTATTAACCCAGGGTTGATTTGCCACCTCTATGTAACCAATAGAAATCTCCCACTTCCATGGAAATAAAGTTCTTATGCTTTTCTTACCAGTTATTTGGTTCATTATGTGGAAGACCAAGCCCTGGGAGCTAAAATTACAGGTAGAAATATTTTGTGTGCTTGAAAACTTAAGTTAGCTTCATAATCAGTTCTTTTACTTGCAAATCTCAATCATTTCTGAGCTATAAATCTATTGTCTCAACACTCAAGTATCCTTAACAATTGAGTTGACTGCACTCTGGACTGAATTAATAATAACTCCCTACTCGAGATAAGAATTATTAGGGCGTATCTGGTACGGGAAGTGATGTCTAAGAAAAGTAGTGATGCAAAATCCTTAGAAACAAAACTGTGGATAATCTGTTGAGGCCTACTTTATTTCTGGGGCTCTTTCTTTTGGCTCATGGTTTGGTCACTGTAGGAACAAATTTGTTGGGAATGCAGCTTCTTTCCTCTTTTAGTAAATATTCTATATAAATATTCAGTCTTTTATATTAACAATCATTGACCTTCAAAGTAATGATTCTCTTAGTCTAAACTATAATTAGAACATTCTGAGCACCACTCTTTGTGAAACTTTCATGTTCTTGTCCTCATAAGTTTGCAGTTGTAGTGCTGAGGCTTGGGAAATTTTAGCTTATTGTTAGGCCGATTATAAAAATCTTTGTAAACCTAACACCTTTCTTTTTTCTTTTCTTTTCCTTGGTTCCCCTTCTTTGGTATGTATTTTGTGGCCTTAAAGTTGTTTACATTGTTTATCGAAGGTCAAAATCATCTAATATTTTGAAGGCTATTTGCTTGCAGTTGTGATGATAGAGATGAAGTTGTTTTCCTTTTTTGGTGAGAAAAATTAAGTAGAATCAAACTCTCTGAACCAAACATATTAGCATAGAGTAGATTATTCTTTTAGCTCACTTGAAAGATCCGCATACCAAATAGGAGTCATGTTCAGAAGCTTAATAGATTGACTGGTAAAAAGTCTTTGAAAGAACTGGGTTGAGTGATTGAAGCGGGGTGCCAATAGGCAAGGTTCTAAAAGATGCTAGACTCTAGTTGTGCGGCAAGCTGGGGCCTAGGCAGACTAGGCGGATTCCAGTAAATTTATTGTATATTGTTTAAATAAACACCTATTTATACTTAAAAAGACACATAATTGTATTGGAATACATAAATTGCATAATAAAATGACATATAGATTATAAAGTATTAGAGCATATTGAAAACATGGGGAACAAACATATAATGAGTGTTCATCCAAATATTCAACAAGTCTTTTACATTTTATTGAAAAAATAAAATGCAAAATGAAAGTTATTGATTTTCTGTCGAAATGGGAGTCGCGACCTAGGTAGACGCTTAAGTGGGTCTAGGCGGCCTTTTTCAAACGCCTAGAGACTAATCGGGGGCCAGCTTCCTAGCGCGGAATTTTTAGAACAATGCCAACAGGGAAGATTTGCAGAATCTAGGATGCATCATCATGTTTAATTAATAAAAAACTTCATCCCTGGTTAGTATCTGCCGCCACTTTCTTTTATTGGTGTGAAGTAGTGGGTAAGGTGGCATTTTCACGTTGGATGCCTTGCTATTAGTGGAAGCAAAAGATGCTCTCAATACCATAATATGTTATTAGTCCCTAATATATCCAGGCTGGTTGTTGGGTGGATGCTAGGAAAATACTTTGATAATGTTAAAAGCAGAAATAGTTAACTAGGCATTCCACTTTGATTGCCTTTTTTTAGGGTTTGTTTATTCTTTCGATCCTCCCAGAAGGGTCTGGTAGTATTGGGGAGAGCCTTATAGGACTATGGAAAATATAGTCTGTCGCAAAGACTCCCTACTTTTTGTGTATGTGTGTTTTTTGTTTTAAAATAGGGTCCTCTTTGGTCAATCCCCGTTGGTTGAACACCAATTGGTGGTCTCTGTCTGAGATTTAATTCTTTTTAAACACTCCTCATAGGCCATTATAATGGCTCTTTTCACCAATAAGGAGATATTAGGTTGCAAAAGTTTTTATTGATTTGTTTAGCATCTGCCTTTCATGCTTTGTGCAAAGTAGAGTCCTCATGATCTTTAATAATTTCAAAGTTTAATGAGACTTTGCAGGAGGACAGGCGCCATGCTTCTTCCTTCGGCGTTGTGGGATTTCAATTTGGTTTACTTTATGGTCATTTGCTTTGCCTCCTCTATAGTTTATAGTTTGATGTGCAGCATTGGTGATAGGCTCCAATGATATCGGGTGCTTTAGGATTGAGAGCAACCTCCAAATTAATTGATAAATCAAGTATTGGATGCTCGCGTCGGCTAAATCCTCTCGAAAACTGGTTTGGTTAGTACAGGTTTGTATGTATTTTGATAGCAAATGCGTTATATTCTGTGTTTTTGGTTGGCAAAGGGAGGGCAAAGCTTTTGGCTTTGGATATTAAAGTCTAAAGATGGTTTTACTTGTTAATTAATTTAATTAGTATGTGGTTTCGTGGGGTCCGCTACATATGACGGAACTGCAGTGTGTGACAGAGTCATAGCTGATATTATACTTGACAGTGGATCTTTGCGTAATAGACATCTTGCTGGATAGGTTGGTTATTATATTTGGATTTGGAAGCCAATATATTGCTCATTGATGAACTTGGGGAATTAAAGTGTGGGAGGGATGGATGGATATCTCTTGTAGTCTTTTCTGTCAACTCTGTGTCTCTTTCAACAAAATGATCTATGAAAACTTGCTTTTTCTGCACCTGTATTTTTCAAGTTGCACCGTAAGGATCATATTTCAAAGTATTGGTTAAATTGGAAATATTCGAGGCATATAATGGAGTTCAAAAAATTTGATGAACAAAGTGTTGAAAGAGAAATATTGAAATTTTTATCGTGATTATTAAATGGGTAAATGATTTTTGATTGAATTGATTTTTACAAGGATGATCGAGACTCACAATACAGGTGGTTCGGATTGTTGAAATTGGATGTGAAATAGGTTCCATAACCAATTTTCATTTTTTGAATAAAATGAGAATTCTTTTCCTAAAAGGGCCTGTGGTCATCCTTATCAGGTTAAATGCTGGGCTCAGACCAAGAAAGGGTTGAAATTGTACTTGAATTACCAATCCAGCTCCCTACCATCTTTCACCGCCCACAATTTTACTTTTGGCCCAGAACATAAATTTGGTATCAACTAAGGTCTTATGCTGCTATGCTGGGATATAAGGAGAGAGAATTTGGCAGAGTTGCCCCTACTATCGAATGGGATTATAATAATAATACTTTGCAAGAGGTGTCATCTCACAGGGAATTAGATCCTCTCCTGAGCAAATGATGGGTATCCTCATGACCACACAATACGGGCCGTTGGATCAAAATCCAATGATCCGTGTTGTGTGAGGATCCCCACCATTTGCTCAGGAGGGGATCCATTTCTATCTCATAGTTCGGAAGATTCCTAGCTAGAACCACTTAGGTCTCACTTAGGTAGTAGACGGTTGGGTATCGTGTTAATTAATTTGTAAGTGTTTGAAATTTAAGAATTGACGTTTAGACATGCCTAGCACCTGTCTAGGTTGCGACTCTTAATTAAATAGAAAACAGATCTTGATTTTAATTTTTCAATAAATTGGAAGAAACGTATTGAATACTTAGATGAACACTCAATATATATTTGCTCCCATTATTTCAATATGTTCTAATTCTAATACTTTATTATATGTTATTTTATTTTGCAATTTACGTATCTTAATACAATTACATTTTTTTTAAGTATAACTAGATATTTATTGATATATTCTCTTGTTATTTTGCAATTTACGTATCTTAATACAATTACATTTTGTCTTTCTCTTGTTATAAAAAATTAGTATAAGATGTTGACTTGACTTAACCGTAACTGTTCAAATAGAAGAAGAGGGAGCGGGAGGAAAAAAATAGGGGAGATAATCCAACTCTCCCGAGACCCAGCACACAACCACAAACACAGCCGTCGAATCAAAGGTTGAAATTTGAAGCGACCATTTTATATAATTTAATTTAGTTGGGTTTAAGTTTAAACTAAGCAGAAAAAATTGTTACCACAAACTTGTGGCGGGGTTGTGGATAATGGTCATGTTGGAGTTGATGCGTTCCAGCTGCTTTTGCCTACTCTATAGACTTTGGCTTTTATTTTCACCTGGTAAATGGGTTCAACAATATTTTCCAATGTGACAGCCGGCTGTTTCTTGGTGTGCTTTGGCGTTTCACGACAAATTTCCTATGTGACATGTTGCTAGTACTTGTGAAAACCGAAGGAGGCCTTTGGGAGAACCTTGTTTGGTAAAAAGCCTCCGAACGAGGAAAAAACGAGTACCACTCTACTAACAACTGCAAAATCTAGTTTATCATATGAGGTGTTAGCCGATTTCTCACCCCCGGAACTTGTAAGAAAGTGTCAATTTCCCAACAAGGGAGAAAAATGACGAATTATAAAAGTTTAAGAGGGATAATTGACTAAAATTAACATTCAAGGAAAAAATTGTCAACTCCTTACAAATTTGATGGAAAATCGACAAATACTAAATTAACATTATTTAGACGTCACATATGACCATCTTCTGACCAGCAAAGTAACCCTCTCGCTCACACCGTAAAGCAAGCAAAGCTATGTACCACCAAGATATACACTCTTTTGGCATAAAAACTAATGATATTTACAATCAATGGTGGTTTACCGTAGTAGCGGAAAACAACCACACCTATGCACTATGGTGCGAGTTCAATCCATTCTAATTCTCCTCTCCTAACAAACTAATATTTAATCCACTAACTTTATCGTTCTACTGAATGATATTTACAAAAGCTTTTAACAATATAATCTCAAATATCATATACCAATATACCAATGTAAAATTTCAATTCAACCTTAAGCACATACAACTCCATTACAAAAACTGATAATTACTCATCAGGCACAAACATATTGACACATCCATATTATAACACGAGATAAACAACACAATAACACTATATGACTGTCACATTTAAAACTTTATTTTGTTTCATGAGAACAATACATATTTTGTGTTGGAACAAATATGTCTTCAAACACATGCTCGTTGCCCTGAATGAATACATTGAACAGAAAATGTATGGTCGCTGATGGTCTTCTTGGATCTTCAGACATCAAGTTGTTTCCGGAAAATCTACAAAAACAAAAGGCTTGGATTCGTGATTGTGATTTTGACCTTAAGCACATACAACTCCATCACAAAAAAAGCACATACAACTCCATCACAAAAACTGATAATTACTCATCAAGCGCAAACATATCGACACACCCATATTATAATACGAGATAAACAACATAATAACACTATATAATTGTCACATTTAATAAAACTTTATCATGTTTCATGAGAACAATTAATACATATTTTGTGTTGGAACAAATATATCTTCAAACACATGCTCGTTGCCCTGAATGAATACATTGAACAGAAAATGTATATGGTCGTTTATGGTCTTCTTGGATCTTCAAACGTCAAGTTGGTTTCGGAAAATCTACAAAAACAAAAGGCTTGGATTCGTGATTGTGATTTTGATTTGGAGGTGGGATATGCTTCCAAATGTGGGTTTCACGTAAGATTCTTGAACTGACATAAATTCACTTTCTATAATTTAATCTTTTCAATTTGTATATTGTGTATGGCACAAAATCCTTATGTCCACTGAATAAACCATCGAGTATTATTATCATTCTACGTGTTATACACGTGAGTGGATGAGATTGTTGATATGTTTTCACATTTATGGTACACCAACAACAAGGTATGAATAACATAATATATAACAATTGAAAGAATTCAATAAGGTCGAGTAACATTTTTTAAGATGAATAATATATAAAAAAAAATATTCCATTTTAAATCTTAACAAAGATAGAAATGGTCCTTAGTTTGAGTATGCTTAACCATGGTTAACAAACTGACCTAGACCCTTAACCCTAGTGAACTTTCCACATACTATATATACAAATCAACCCACATTCCATCTTCATGACAAATGTCCATTTCTAGGTAATTCCACTGGCTTTTAGAATTCCCCCACTTAACTTCAAATAGTTATGAAACTCTTCATGCTAGCAACCCTTTTAATCGTAGTCTTTTGGTTTGGAGCTACGACGTTGTACTCAAACTCTCTCACTCTCACTCTCACTCTCTTCCTCCTCTCATTCTTCAACCTTTTCCTCATCTCTCTGGGCCACTGGCTCGTTCCCGGAGGCTTTGCATGGTCATGTTATAGTCATGACCAAAACTCTCAAAATGAGTCTAGCCTCCGAGGTCCAGCTGGGTGGCCTATACTAGGGTTCCTACCCCATCAAATGGGTTCTCTTGCCCATCAAAAACTCTCCAGTATGGCAACATCCCTCAAGGCAACCAGGCTCATGGCATTCAGCTTAGGCACTACGCGTGTCGTCATCAGCAGCCATCCGGACACTGCTAGGCAAATCCTCGGAGGCTCGTCGTTTTCCGACCGCCCAATCAAGCACTCAGCTATGTTGCTAATGTTTGAACGCGCCATAGGGTTTGCTCCTTCAGGAACATATTGGCGCCACCTGCGCAGCATAGCAGCTGTGCATATGTTTTCACCAAGGAGAATCGGAGGCCTAGAAACCCTAAGGCAACAGGTGGCTGATGAAATGGTGGTGAAAATTTGGGATGAGATGAAGGAAAATAGGGTTGTGGGATTGAAAGCAATATTGCAGAAGGGTTCTTTGGATAACATAATCCAGAGTGTATTTGGCACTAATTATTTAGGTTTAGAGAAGGAGGTTAGCACGAATCGAACGCTAATGTTGCTAGTCAAAGAAGGGTACGACTTGATTTATAGGTTTAATTTGGAGGATTATTTTCCCTTGAGGTTTTTGGACTTTTATGGTGTGAAGAGGAAGTGTCACAAATTGGCGGCTGAGGTGAAGTCTGTGGTGGGGCAAATTGTGAGGGAAAGAAAAAGAGCAGGAGATTTTGGTGGCGGCAGTGACTTTCTCAGTGCTTTGCTAGCTCTGCCGGAAGAAGATAAACTAAGTGATTCAGACACGGTGGCTGTTTTATGGGTAAGCAATCAAAAATCTGTCTTAATTTTAAATTGTTCTTAATATAATTCACTATATTTTCTCAATATATATGCAACTATTTATATATATATATATACACACACTCTTTATATAATGTCGTATGCATCATATAATATTGATGACATCTTCAGTAAACACAAATTCATAAAATTGGATATATATAAAAAATTTATATGTGTGAATAACTGTTAAATGTTGATCCGCATACACTAAAACTTATCAACTTTCAAATTAACGATTGTCTATATGCATGTGAATAATTGTTGAGTTTTTTTTTTTTTTTTCAAAATGTGAAAAATTGTTTTTAAGTGACAGATCAATAATTATGGGGGATAATTTTCCCTATAGATCGGATGACTTTATGAAATGTGAGAATCCAAATCCTGCTGACTGAATGGAGTCGAATCTTAGCAGCAAAAGCTATTTAGTCATGATTGATGACATAATAAGACCATACCCTAGCTAGCTAACATGGCATTTGACCAGAAGATTCTAAATTATATTATTGTTCTATTTAGAGTCGGTTTTTCTTGAATATGTATGTCTCAACATTGACACATATTTGACTACTAAATTTGATTCAATGGTCTTTTATCACTTATTTTTAATTATTGAATCAAATATATGTCAACATTAAATGTTTGTACATAATCAAGAAAATTGATTTGGACTCCGTTACCATCAAGTTCAAATAAAAAAAGCATATTCCATACAAGTTTTATCTGAGAATATGAGCTATCTCTCTTTTATGCTATACACGTTGATCTCCTTTCTATATTCTTGGTGCTTTGCTAGCTCTGCTGGAAGTGCTAATATGAGGTTAAATTAATATAATTAAGATTTGTTTCCCTAATAGTTTTGATCTGCTAGCTCCTACTCCTAGTACCACCATAAGATTTTATGTGCATAATTAACGAAGCCTTTTGTCTTTTGGTTTTGTTACATTATCCAGGAAATGATATTTCGAGGGACAGACACGGTTGCAATACTTCTTGAATGGATTATGGCAAGGATAGTCTTACACCAAGACATCCAAGCCAAAGCACAACAAGAACTTGACACACACGTGGGGAACAAGAGGCACGTGCGAGACTCCGACCTTCCGAACCTGCCGTATCTACAAGCCATAGTCAAGGAAGTTCTCCGAATGCACCCTCCGGGCCCACTGCTATCATGGGCCCGTTTGGCAATCCATGATGTTCACGTGGACAAAGTTTTTATCCCAGCTGGCACAACTGCGATGGTGAACATGTGGGCCATAACCCACGACCCATCCATTTGGAAGGACCCAATGGTGTTTAGGCCTGAAAGGTTCATTGAGGAGGACGTGTCAATAATGGGCTCGGATCTCAGGCTTGCACCATTTGGGTCGGGTCGAAGAGTATGCCCGGGTAAAGCGTTGGGTTTAGCTACAGTGCACTTGTGGCTTGCTAGGTTTTTGCATCAATTCAGGTGGTTACCGGCGGAGCCTATTGACCTTTCGGAGTGTTTGAAGCTCTCTCTCGAAATGAAGAAACCACTCACATGCCACGTTGTCCCACGCAATCCATTATGAACTAAAGAAGCTAGCTAAGCTAGTGGTTATGAATAATTAGTGAAAATATATATGCATTGCACTGATGAAAAATTGTAGAATGGTGTGAGTAGTGATGGAAGTAGGTAAGGCGTGGTTTGCATAGTGTATCTGGGGCCAGTAAAATGGGGTACTAGGAAAGAACTCTCAAATCCAACATATGAAAAGTACGTAAGTAAATCTTTGGCTCATGAACACTGTAAAATAATGTTTTGACTATTTATAAAAGCTTGTGGATTGAACTTTTGCATAAATGTTCAACGTGTTACTTTATTACCGACTATATATTCTCTTTTTCTTTATAAAAAGAAGATTAGTTGGTGGCTTTGTCGTGACAGTTCATCTTTTCGAGATTGAAAAGACTAAGAAATAAATTTTTACTTCTTCCTATTTAATATCGTGTAATTCACATGCACCAAGACTCAAATTAAGCTGTGTTGGCCGCCTATATATTCATACCGCTTTATAAAATTTAGTCTATGTCAATAAACAACTTTAATTTGACATAAGTTCACAAATAGTTTATGTCATTGGTGTTTGAAAAAGTCTGATTGAAATTAATTGTATTATTACACATAATTTGCATACTATTTCACAAAAGAAAAATTATTCTCCATACAATAAAGCACACGTGCAAGTGCATGCGCCATAATAACTACGTCACTACAACAGTCAATTGTAATTAAGTATCAATTTTACTACAAACTGTAAATTGAATATGAGAATACTTTCTCCAACCAAGTATTAAAGACAGTACCGTTAAACTTCTATAAATTAACAGCACTGTGATAAAAAAAAAATCTATTAATTTAGAATCGATAAATTAATAAACTATTAATTATTGAATAAATAATAATTAATTTATCGAGGTTTTCCTTCTTCTTTTTTAAATATTTGTACATTGTATATGTTTCTTGTTTTACAAACTAACAATTCTAGATATTCGTTTAACAAAGTAAAATTCATGAATCTACTTATTTGTTTCAAAAATAGATGTACTTTGTTTATTTATACATCCACATCATTTAGTTTAGAAATTTGATCACCCTAGCATTATTCTTTCATTTTATGAAAATTTAACCAAACTAAAACTCTATTTAAATAAACAAAAGTCATAGTAACACAACATAGCATACATACAACAGTAGTGATTGACTTCTCATATCAAAGGTGTAAAGAAATAAAAAAAATTATTAATTTATATAGGGGCGTTTTGATATAGGCGCCTGATTTTTTAATTTTTTAGACTAAACATTTGTTCACTTTAGAAATTTGATTAAACATTTGTTAGGATATACATAGGTGAAGAGTATTGTTAGTCTTGTATTGACTGACAAGTGTCATTAGGAGATTGGTTATGTTATGTCCTAAAGGAGTTCCTGTGAGTATTTATATCTAAAGGAAATATCTTGTAATGGTTAAGTTGTGAAATGAAAAGTCTTTTCCTCCAAGATTCTCTTACTCTTCTCTGAATATTTTCCTGCTCATTTCTTCTGTATTCTTTCTGTTGACATGGTATCATCGCCAATCAAAGGCTTACGCCATTGATTGTGATCCTACTGCTTCCGCCGTGCTTGGTTGGTGCTTGTTCTTGTTGCTAATTCTTGTTGTTGTTTGTTGGTTGCGATAGTCGGTGCTTTCGTTGCATTGCTTAGTCGGTGATTTTGTCAGTGATTTCGTCGGACGTGTTCGTCGATGCTTCTTGCTGTTCGTCGGTGATTTTGTTGGTTGTCTATGTTCTTCGCGCACACAGAGGTGATATCTTTTCTTCTCTGTTACTGCCGATCTGTTGAATTTCTCTTCGTCACATCTGCGATTGTGCATAAACCCTAATTTTTTTGGGGTTTTTCGTCTGGTTTGTGATTTGATCTTCTGCCTGGTCTTAATTGTTGTTTGGAGTGGTGATTTCAATATCTACCTGTTCAATTTGTGAATTCCTTCGCACTTAAGTAATTGTTGGTTTAATCGTCATGGTTACATCTGCTCAGTTAGCTCTTACACAGTCGCCTATTTCCTCTTTGATTCCTAGTGTAGGCAATACTAATACTGTCAAACTTAATGACTCAAATTATGTTACGTGGAATTTTCAAATGGAATTGTTACTTGATGGTAATGGAATATCATAGGATATACATAGGTGAAGAGTATTGTTAGTCTTGTATTGACTGACAAGTGTCATTAGGAGATTGGTTATGTTATGTCCTAAAGGAGTTCTCGTGAGTATTTATATCTAAAGGAAATATCTTGTAAAGGTTAAGTTGTGAAATGAAAAGTCTTTTCCTCCAAGATTCTCTTACTCTTCTCTGAATATTTTCCCTCTCATTTCTTCTGTATTCTTTCTGTTGACAACATTTTCCTACAAATTTGGTGCCACATGATTTTTATGTGCCCATTTTATAGTACTTAAATTACAAAACCTGCCATAGATTTTATCAAAGCAAAACACTGATGCCCATAATCCTAAATTCTTCACGATAACAAAAAAAAAAAAGTTTCCTAAATTCTTGCGTAACTTATATCTCAGAGTTTGAATCAAAACAAATATTGCATAATGCATATCCTCCCTATAGATAAGAAGCATTTGAATTTCATAATATATATTAATCATAAATATTTCCTACCAGAAAAATGTTCCACCTCCATGATAACTTATGTCCCTCGTGCATGATTTTGTTTTTCTTATGAAAAAAAAAAAAGGTCTTCCACTCCTCTTCTAACCCTCTTAATTTGTAGCTGCAATTGAACTATTGCTTAATCATGAGCGCATAATATAGGTACGCTTTGCCTTGTGCTTTGGTACGTTGTTTAATGTACATTTTGGTATGTATATAGGTTCCTTTTAAGAGTTTTTTTCTAACTATCAACAAGCAGAAAATATTCCCATAAAAAAGAGGCCACATAAAAAAATAAAGAAAAAAACTCTTAAAAGTACATATTTGGAAACCGATAATTAGAGTTTTAGCTTAAAAAGATATATAATTTAAATAAACAACAAATGCTGACGTGGCTGTTGGTTAAAGCTTCTCAATCAAATCTTAAAAAGAAACAAATGTTTGATCTAAAAATTGTTAAAAAATTGTTGGGGATTCTAATTATACCATTTATATATTACATGAGACCTTTTCTTTTCTTTTTTGAACAAATGTATGATATTCATTAAGCAAATCAGAATTCGTACAAACTGAGGATAGTGTGCATGATGGGCCTCAATAAAAACCTTGCTAGGAATTTCAACCCGATCGAAGGAAAAGAGTGTCCCGCACAATAAGAGATTTATCCTCAAATTAACAATAAAGTAAGTTTACAATCCCTCCTCTAGAATAATATCTTGAATTAAATCTGGGGGCTCTTCAAACCACACAACCTCATGCGCACTGGTAATCCCCATCCGAGCAAGGCGATGAGCTGCCGAGTTCCCTTCCCGCTAGACATGACTAACCACTGAATTCAGCCACGCCATGAGAAGGTATCGCAAGTTATTAATTATAGGACCGAAAATAGATGTATCTTCCCCTCGCCCCTCCATGTCAGCCAACATCAACGCAACGTCTCCATCGAATTGAAACTTTCCCTCCAACGTACCTCGGGTGTGAGCCAGTAGTGCAACTCTTCGAGTTGCAAAAAATTCAGCATGCATCGCAGTGTGAACCCTCTCAATTGGACCAGCAGCAGCGGCAAGGCACTCCCCCACATGATTACGAATTATATTTTTCTTATAAATTTAACGAATTATTAATCAATAGGTTAAGCAAGTTAAGGTGAGAAACCGAATCTTGGTTTTTAAAGATTAATTACATCATTAACAATCATACATGACATTGACTACATACGGGTCAAATCCACCATATCCACTAACCATTGTTTAATTAATTAAGACCAAGTAGTTACGTACGTAAGCAATATGTAGATGATACGATCTAAACTGTAAATCCATGCATGGCTTTGGTTCAGTAGTCTTGTCATTTCGATTCTAATTAATTATAATTAAACTTTATATGACAATTAGTATGAAAGATCACGAATCTTTACTTTCACCTAATTATATCTCACCAAAACTTAAAGTCGAATAACTAATTAAAGCTTCCACTTAATTAGATCTCCTCTTTAATTAATTAATTTACCATCTAATCGAGCCACCTTGCAAATTTTCTTTTGGTGTAAATTGTTTTCAAAAACAGATTACATCAAAATCGTTTTCAAAACAGTTTATAGTGGAGTTGAGAAAGAGTCTTTAAAATCCATCAACCTAAAAAGGAAGAACAGCTAGTGATGAGTTTTTGAGTTGTCCTCGTTGCAAATTATTATCCACCAACATCTGCACCAATGCAATCTTAATTTAGTGTGATTCATTATATTGTTGTATGGACAATAATACCGAACATGCTCGTTTTGCTTGTCCTTATCAATAGCAATTGGAAACAACAATCCACCTAGTGACATTGATGGAATTCTCACATTTATATGTATTTTGATTGTGAGGTTATTTTTTTTTTCCGAAAAAGGAGACTAGTTGCTGGCTGGCATCCATCATTCTGGGTCCGAGAAGACTCATAGACATTTCAGCTTTCCTCTTGCCACTATCGTATGATTCACCAGAGTCAGGAATCAAACTCAGAATGTGCTGTGATTGTGAGGTTGTTAATTACATTGTTAAACAAATGTATTTTGTTAATTAATCATGCATAAAACTACTTTTATATAACATAAAACTACTTCGAAAAATGTAAAAAGTCTCACTTCAAAAACATGACAGAATAAAGTATAACTTAAATTGAGTGTTTCAACTTCTATTTGAACTGAGATTTTTTGTTATAAAAGCATCATGCATGTGTTTGGTTAGCATGGGATTAAGGAACAATATTTGATGTTTGACCAATTAATAGTTGGTCGTTGGCCCTCCTCTATGAAATCTCGAGAATTATGACATTAGTTAAAATCATGCCTATGAATCAAATCTTAGCCCCAAAGGCATTATATTTTTGCTAATTAATCAAGCCTTAATTAATCTGCTTTGATTCGTACGAATTGATGACTAAAGATTGTAAACCACTAGCTGATCAAAACAAAAATGTCTCTTCTTTCTATGAGAGAGAGAGAGATTCGAAACCCCACGAAAACTTGCTGCAATTAGTCATTAGGGTTTTCAAGTGGTATGCATTTAGTTGATGGATATAGATGGATCATGCAGAGAATATGTCGTGTGGACCAACCCATATTCCTTAAACTTGTACATAATGGTAAAGATATTTCAAGGCATGTCCTAAAGTTTTGGCTTTTTAAGATCCAAATCTTTAGCTTTTGTTCAAAGGCGAATCGCTTTAACCCACGTTTGCTTTCCCACACATTGCATATAACTTAAAATTGCCATATGTTGATGCTCCACAAATTCAATTGGGACCCCCCATACATGTCACGTTTGTTCAAGTTCATATGTTTTCCATTTTTAATTAAGCTTCTTCGACACGTGGATATTGCTAAATTGGTTCAATGTTTGAAGGTGTCTCTACATGGAATAAAGTGGCATATTTCTTACTTTCTCATATCCTCTTAGGGTTGTAACTTGAAGTACTCGTCCGCAATTTTAAGCACAACAACTTATCTTCAATGTGATTTCTTGACAGTGAGAACGCTGGTAAGATTTTGAGTATGGCAACTCACAAGAAGATGATACTTAAATGTCAGAGGTTTCAACCCTGCTAGTGAGTTGCCCTATGCGACAACCATTATCTAGCAATTTTTGAGATGTGTACGCATATGCTTAAAATACTCTCTTATTGATCCATTCATAAATGTAAATAAACTATAGAAGAATATTGAACTAGAAGTTTACTTAACGTAGTTATATTCGTCAAGTTGATTTCCAATGTGTAAGGAACTAACTAATTAAGGATATGCATATCTAAGGGGTAGGTAACCATGCATGCGCGCATTCTAGTAAAGTTTGGTGTAAAGGAGCAATATGCTCTTAATATATATAGTATGAGGCGGATTTATGGCACCATTTTTTTCACACAATTTTTAACACACGTTTTAGTACAATGTTTTTTTTTTCGTAAGTGAACTACAAGCTACTTACGTATACAATAACTTGCTTGGCTATATTGATTCATTCCATAAGAGGAACTAATTAATAACTTGGACATTAATTGTGAGGTTTTTCTAAGTTGTGATTAAGCGAGGAGTACTTAATTCGTTTCTTAATTAGATGATGATCACTTTTTTGCAATTGTAGCATTTGGGTGCGTACGTGGGGTTGTTTTTCTTCCATTAACAGAACAGAAAGACAACAACAATTGAACAAAAAATTCATTAATTTTCTGCATGCAAATGAGGGATAATAGTTTATATCTTAGGGTAGTGCTTTTACAGTCCCCAAAATACCATATAACATTGTAATTTATATACATGAAGCTGAATCCGTGACACTATTTTTTTATACAAGTTTTGACACATTTTTGTAGGGCCTCCTTCGTAATCTATTTAACGATTTGAACCATCTATCTTTTAGGACTTCCCTCAAAGAAAGTTTATAAAAAATACCCAAATCTGAAATCATATGACCGTTGGACTAAGGGTTTGGGGTTTCTTTGTAGAATTGTATTCATTATTTTCTTCATTACAAATGTATGTATTAATGATTTTGGATTTGTGTAATTTTTATGCAAGGAGGATCTATGATTTCGGATAGTTGAAATACACATAATGAGCCTCACAAAAACATGTCAAAAGTTGTGTAACAAAGTGTCACGGATTTGCCCCACATATATATATATATATATATACACATACATACAGTAAAAATACTTCAAATAACACTACTAAATTCTACACATGTTAGTCACCTTAGGGTGCGTTTGTTGTATCGGACTATCTCGGACTGGATTAGTTGCAAGGACTAAGTTGGACTGGCTTAAACTAGACTAAGCTGGACTAGCTTAGTGAAGCATTTGGTGCAATGTCGGACTAAACTACATACTAAAATATTTTTAAGATCCACAATATTTTATTATTATTTTTCATTCACTCTCAAATTATAAAAATAACAAAATAACTATTATATTATAAAAATATCTTCTGCCATTACATTTTGTTGAGTCGTGCTTCTTCCATTGCCTTCTGGAAGATAACTAATACCCTTCCCTGAAACCCCTTCTCTCTCTCTCTCTCTCTCTCACAACTTTGTAGAGACACACCTGCCCCTCTTCACTTTCTCTCACATCTTCACTTCCTATTTCTCCCTCTTAGTACATAAAGTATTGGTGCTCATTCCAGTCACCGTCGACAAAAGTTTATCCTCTCACAGCCAAGCAATACGAAAAAATCGTACAATCAACAGAGCCCATGGCGGGATTTGGATTTTGGAGGTGCTGGAATGACTGATCTATGGTTGATAGAGCGACTGGGTTTTAGAGGCACAATGATTTTGTAGAATTTTTTTTTCTGTTTTTTTGTTTCGAATTCTGGGGTTGGATGTTTTGGGTTTTTTGATGTGGGAGACAATGGGGAAGAAGTAAATGAGAGCGGCGAAGCAGGGAGAGCGGAGCAACTAAGAAGAGAAAGTGGTAGAGGAAGCCGTGATTTACGAGGACGCGGCGGTGGTCCTGGGATGGTCTAGCGAGGTTGTCGAGCAGGGTGAGGAGTCGAGCAGAGCAAGCAGTCGAGGGGACAATGCAAGAGAAAATAAGGGTCTTAGCAATCCGGTGATATTCGGGGGGTCTCGCTAAGACTATCTAGAGAGCCCCGTAGTTGAGGCGAGTGAGGTTTAATCCCACTAAAGCTAGTCCCTCTAACAAACATGGGATTACACTAACACCTAGTCCAGTCTAATCCAGTCCCACTTAGTGAGGTCAAACAAACGCCCCCTTAGTGTGTTAGTGCCTTGTTTGGTGGCCTAGATAATATGAATGAGACTTTGAGTACAATATATATTGAATTAGACCTTAGTTAGATTTCGACCCAAGGTTCGTGCCCTAATTCGAAATATATTTAGGCCGACTAAATAGCGACCTTGCCACTCGTCCAATTTAATTGGACTCGCCATTCTGTGTATTGAACGAACTCTAATCCTTTCATTCATAATTTTTAAAATCGAAATGAATCATATCTCTTCAAAATACCAATCAGTTAACAACTGTTCGATTTAATATTGAACAAATGATGTTTCATAAGAGTTCGATTCCCTCTCAACCCACGACCAATATAAAGCTCACTTTTCTGAATTGAGGTCTTAAATTTAAATTTGAAGCTTTTAAATTTACATGCCAAAAATTTTGACAGGCTTAAAAATCCACAAAATTAATACCAAAAAAAAAATAATACAAAACCCAAATCCAATATCATTTTGGGCCTTAACTCTAAAGTTGAGCCCAAATACGAAAGGGGGCCGCCGTTTGATGGGCCCCTTCAGTTGCATGTCGTGGCTGCAAACACGTGGAAAAGCATCAATTTAATTAGAGGGTAGGTGGAGCTTCCGTAGTCCTCCCAAAAGATGAGGTTCAACTTTCAAAATTTTAAAAAGATTCTCTCAACGAGGTACTTTATAAAACAATATTTTACGCAACAGTCCTCCAACTTTTGAATTCTCAACAAGTCACCCAAACAAAAATGCAGCTGAATTGTATTAAAGCTTTGGATATTTTTCTTTCTTCTCTCTTTGGCCAATTGGTCACGAACATACTATCTTTGCTCAGTTGAGTGAACTATATAATATGTTTTTTATTTTATACAAGGGTATATTTACACAATGGATAAGAACTTCATTGGCAATACCAATTTAAGTTTATTTTTTTTGGAATATATATCCATTTAATTTTTTTTAATGTTTATAAACTACGACTAAATTAATAATAATTTTTTTACAACTAAATTAATAATGTTAAATGGTGTGGTTTGATTTAGTATGAGTCAAGGGTGGAGCTAGAAATTTATATAGGGGTGGATTAATTTAGTGACCATAGTTGGGGTATTAGACTTAATTTTCCATAACATTCTTACTTTTAACACCAAAAGTTTTGGTCGTTTTAAACTTAGGGTGTACTAGAGTCTAGACTCTAGTTGGCTTCACCCTTGGTTTGAGCTAAAATGAGCTGATAAATCAAACTAATATTGGATGGTTTAATTGTTTGCTATGCCAGGTATGAAAAATACATCTGCAAAAGAGGTAAAAACTCAATTAACAACTGACCTTGTATATTTACACAGTCAGTTGCTACTTTCGAAAGTTAGTAGATTGGGTCATACAATATATTTTATTCAAAAGTATTGTTTAATAAAGAGCATGAAAATATAATTTGGATCTCATAAGATAAGATAAAGTTAAGATATTAATACTTATAGGGAATAATAAAATTTGAGGAGTTGAAGAGTGGATTGAAGTGACCAAATGTAAAGTAGCATAAAAGTGCCAAATGAGTTAGCAAAAGACACTTTTAAATAAAAATTTTGCTAACTCCTTTGGAGATGATCTTGTACTTGAAAATTTGATGCCTACCTAGATTTTTTTTTCATGTGATTTTTAAGGTTGATTTCGTGTCTCATGTTTTGCTTCATTATTTTGTTTTGTTTGATTTCCTTTGAAGTGCACTAAAATAATATTTTAAACCAATGACCTAGGCATGAGTTTATAGATCAGTTGGTTAGAGTATTCATCTACAGTTCATGACTAATTGGTCTATGGATGCCTGGTTTCTAATTAATTAGAAGAAGTCTAATGTTGGATTTGCACTAATGAAGACAATATATATTTATAATGAGTTTGATATTAGATTGTATCATATTGTTAATTGTTAGTTGTTGACAAGTCGTTATAAAAATATCTTTATAAATATTACATCACTTGACACGAAAATATCTTTCTTTTATCTTGTTTTGTTTATGCCATACTTAGGGTCTCCGTATTTAGACATTGTATAAATACTCGAAGGACCCAAATGTAATTATGTAATAAATGAAAGGGCAAATATGTAATAAGTGATGAGCCCTTATTCTATAAAATGACTCATCACTCTCCTCATTAGGGGAGGCCAATTCTTAGGCCTGAGATCCCCATAGCCTCACTCTCACATTCAGAGAGGCTCATCCTCACATACAGAGGCTCTCTCCCTCACAATCCTCTCAGAGAAATACAATATCAGTGTGGATGTAAACCAAACATTGGGTTGAACCACGATACATCTTGTGTTCTTTACTTTCTTGTAGATTCACGATCGAATTTACGTTGTTTCAAGACCCATCTGGTTTTGTGCAGCAACATGTTTCATATAAGACTTATTAATAATGAGTAGTCTTAAAACTCATTACTCCTACTTCATATTAAACTTGTTTTAACAAGCGACGACGAAGAAAGTAAAAACGAATATAAAATCTCCAATGCAAAGATAAATATTCTTAAGCAACTGAGTGACAATGAAAAATGAATGTTAGAAAGTGACCAAATGCCAATTAAAAGACCACAAAAAGATAGGGGCCATGGTGGAATATCCAAAAGTCAAGAGTAAAGTTTACAAATTCCAAAAATTGACGTACCTCTGCAAATGAAATTAAGACAAATACCTGGAAAACGATAATACTATATGTCTCCATCTTCGAAATTTCAGCAAGAAAAGCATAAAAAAAAAACAAAAACTTCCCCACGTGCACGTCCCTCACTACACACCAAAACGAACAAACAACCTGCATCCTCACCGTTCAAACCCACAAACCCACCACGCGTCAATCATCCAACAGAGAGTACGTTCCACACCCGCAATGACGAGTACAGAACCTTCCCCTATGAACCCCATAAGAAAGTACTCGACCGATCAAAAAATTTCAAAAATTCAGAGAAAATTTCGGGGAGAATTATTTATCACCAGATCCCTCTGTTCAGACAAAATAAAATTTTCGATCCCTCCGACTTTTCCCTCTCTTTTCCCTTGGAGGGAAAACCTTAATCCAAAATCCCCTGCTTCAACTAGCAGAGCAAAATTAGGGTTTTCATAAATGCTTAAGCTTCACTGACGGGGATCTTTCTCTCTGCTGATTCACTGTTTGGTTACCGGAATAGCGGCGGCAGCTTCCGGCGTTTGGTATTCCGATTTGATTTTAGCTCAGGTACGTAATGTGGAGTGAGAGTGTTTGGTTCTTGGTTTAGTTTGAGTTTGTAGCTCTGGTTTTTGTAAGGTGCATTTCTTGAGCTGAATTTTAGGGTTTGTTTGGTTTTGATGTTTTGCATGTTGGGTTTGTGGGGAAATTTGTGTTATTTGCTAGTGAGAAGTGGAATGGAGTGAGTTAATTTGATTTGATGTGGTTGTGTTTTATGATTTAGCTTTGTGATTGTGATAAAATGGGTTTTAGGGTTTAAGCTTTACTTCGAACTGATGATTAATTACATAATTTTCTGCTAATTGAGCTTAGTTTCGGGGGCACTCTAGCTGCTGATTGATTTCTTGGTTCTCGTTGAGTTTTTCGATTTGCGGTAAATTTTTCTTGAACCAAATGCTGAAAAAAGGTTGCATTTTTCATTCACCCCAAGTTTTGAAACCTTGAGATGTTTGAATTAGAAATAGTTGATTCGCCCGTATAGAGTGATTAAGCCTCGGATTGGAAGTTATTATGAATGTAGGATGCTTGACTTGTTAACCGATTTCCGAAATTTGAATTCTTTCTTCTGAAGTCAAGTAGGCACACCTGCAGCATTCTCAAAATTAAGCTGTTTAATTCAAGTCAAAATGCAAACGAAGAAAAGAAGTTCCGGAAGAACTGCTGCGAGAGAGCATGCTTGTCCCAAGGTTACAAGAGCTCAGAAGAAAGCATATGAAAGTGTGCAAGTTATGGAAAAGAAAGTTGCTGACCTAATTACATCTTCAGCAAGGAAGCAGAGAATAGGTAGGTTACCTTCTTATTCGTTACACAATAACCTCGGGAAATGTTCCCCATACTTGTATGGAATATATTTAGTGCACATTTTACTTCTAAATGTTAAATGGTGACATCCCCTGACAAATTTCTTTTGGTAGCATACTTGTATCCATAGTGGCAATTTTGAAACTTTTTCTAACCCATAGAGGCAGAAGAATGGCTTCCAATTTCTCTTCGTTTTTTTTTTGTCGTCAAGGTTCTATCCAATTACTGTTTTTACTTGTCATCTTTATACCACAACTTTCAGGTGGCACTCATAAAAAGAATGGGGGGCCTGTTACTGCAACCAATTCAGATTTGAATTATGACTCAATGCGTGATGGGACTGCTGACACTTGTTTGGGGCATGATGCTATGCGTGATGATTGCATAGATATTAAGGTAATTAACTAGCTATGTCATGCCCAGCTCGGTTACGTTGCCTATAAAGCAAAAGCAAAAAGAAGAAGAAACAAAACAGAGTGTTGCCTGAGCATTCAGTATTGAAAAATTTCTCGAATTGACCATATCATATCATACTGCAGGATTGTAAAGAGGGAACTACTGATTGCGAAGCGGAAACTATATTTTCTCCTGCCTTTCACATATCTAAACATGCCGAAGGGGAATCTGATAATGGAGGTAGATGAACAAACATTTTTTATATTTTATATATGTATTTCACATTTATGATTATGTAATCGTGTCTCTTTCCTTCTCTATTAATGGTTAAAAAATCTTACCGAAAAGTTTTGTGGTTTTCTTGAGACTGTTGTGACCTTATGGTTTTTGTTTTCCTAGTTGATTTTGTTAAATTCTTTAGAAATGGAGACCACAGTTATCATCAAGATTGTGAAATAATGTACTCAAGGGTTGATGTGCTGAATGGTCATGTTGTTCAAGAGACTTCCGAATCCATGGTTAGAGATGAGAGGAGTTACTGTGAGAACACATTTTCTTCAGTAAATATAACATGTCCTGGTAATACAAATGAAATGATACAAAATGTATGAGCAAAATAGAATGCACAAAAACTATGAGATATGTGGCACAACTAATGTGTATCCTCATTTTAATGCAGTTGTGGATCCAGCCACTATTTCTTCTGAAGTCTCAGCCATATATCTTGCCATGAAAAATTCCAAGTTGGAATGTGTGGATGAACATGGTCACGAGCCCATGTCAACCGATTTATACACAGATGATGACGAGTATGAGGAAGTTGATGACTTTGATCCTTACTTTTTTATCAAGAACTTACCAGACTTATCAGCAGTTGTTCCAACTTTTCGGCCGATGCTTTTGCCTAAACAGACACGGCGTTGTCCTCCTACTAGTCTTGTTTTGGATTTGGATGGTGAGAATAATGGCAAACCGTTGTATTTATATCCTTATTCATTAATTCACATGACTCTCAAGTCTCACCTTAGGAACAATTTGTAACTATATATCTCATTGTTCATGGACTGTTCATGGTTCAGAAACTAAGTGTTGATATGTGATAGGGTGTTGCATTGAGTTTGATCTTTTGCCTGTTTCTTCTGCCAAAATAATCTGGATGTGTCTGAAGACAGTAACTTCCTTGTAGCATGTTTTGCTTTTGTCATCTTTATGATGAGAGTCAAAAAGAACATTTGTTGATAATATTTATCTTCATTTTAATTGTTATTGCTTGATTATTGTAGCTGTATGGTAGGACGGGGGATCCGTGCATGAGCATTTTCTCATAGCTGTTTGTATTCTGATGGAAGATCTGATTAAATTATACTCCACTTTTGTGCATTCGTTTTTCCTTATAAGGGGTGCCAAATGTGTCTTTTTCTAGGACACAGGCATGCATTTTCATCTCACTATATTGTTTATATGATGCAACATTTAGTCCTTGATTTCTATCATTCCTCGCTTGTTGATGTTTTGTTTGAACTATTGGTTAGACTTGCATGCTAATACTGACTTTGATCTGGCAGAAACTTTGGTACACTCCACACTAGAACCTTGTGCTGATGCAGACTTCACTTTTGCTGTAAATTTTAACCTCCAAAAGCATACAGTATATGTCCGATGCCGTCCTCATCTCAGAGATTTTCTGGACAAAGTTTCCAATCTTTTTGAGATCATAATATTTACAGCTAGTCAAAGTATTTATGCAGAGCAACTTCTAAATGTGCTGGACCCAAAAAGGAAGATATTTCGCCATCGTGTTTTTCGGGATTCCTGTGTTTTTGTGGAGGGGAATTACCTCAAAGATTTGTCAGTTCTTGGTCGTGATTTGGCACACACTATCATAATCGACAACTCTCCACAGGTATGCTATTCCAACCTTCCCCGCTCTGCCATTAGCAGTTATCTGTGCCTAAGCCCTTGAAGGTGATTTATTGAATTTAATGTGTCTAGGAGCATATTTTGGCATACTTTTTGGAGTGTCTTTGTTTTTCCTTGGATCAGTGAGTTTCTGGATAAGCCTAATATGGTGATGAATAAAAGTGAGTTGAAAGAAGCTCCATCTAGTCTTCTGGTAAAATTTATCAGCATTATATATTTCGAGTCAATGGTCAATCTTCAGTGTTTTGCTTGTAATGTACATCATTAGTGGGTTCCCTTGCCTTCTTGTGGAATCAAATGTAGTCAGTCCTTTCTAAGCTTTTGGTGAAGCCATGTTTGGAGCAGTTTCAACCGGATATATCAGATTTCATTTAATGAACATTTACTACACGGATCTCAGATTTCATTTATGAACGTTTACGACACTGGATCACTTTGTCAGCGACAAGTGAAATGTGAAATATGAAACACGAATACAACTTTAAATTATGCTAATCTCAGGAGGAAACCCCTAGGATTATGTTTGTCCTTTCTTCAATACTATTAACTTTGTTTTTGCTAGGTGTAACATTTTGGTGTGTTGGCTTTATTTCAGGCATTCGGGTTCCAAGTAGACAATGGAATTCCAATTGAGAGCTGGTTTGATGATCGTTCTGATAAAGAATTACTCTTCTTACTTCCTTTTTTGGAGAGCTTGGTTGGAGTAGAAGATGTTCGGCCACTAATTGCAAGCAAATTCAGCCTTAGGGAGAAAATAGCTGCAGCTGCTTATCCTCTTAACTCAAACAGAGGCGATCCTTTCGAAAGGTAAGCCTTCAATGTGAATGATCAGTTTCACAGTTTGAAATCTCTTCTGGGTGTATTTTCTGTACTTTTAGAACCGGAAACGCTGTTCTGTTTGTTGTGAAGTTATGTGCTTTCATTGAGAAAGACGGAGATACAATTGGGGTGTAACATGGGTCAAATGCAAGGAAGACACATAAACTTTTGATAGAAAATTTGCTTACAAATAAGTTTCCTACTAATTTAACGGTGTTATACATGTTTGAAGTGTTGGGAAGTGGAATATTGTTTGCTCTTTGTGTTGATTGTTAAATTTTTATTTATGAAGCTTTGGCTTCGTATTTTAGCTCGAAAAATATTTTTGTTGAGAGATTAATTAAGAAAGAAGAGAGAATCTGTGAAAAGTGTTCTTCAGTTTATATCATGAACATCTCGTGACCTTGCTCGAACTTTGCTCGGATAATCCACCCGATACCTGAGTTCCGATGGCGAGTGTTAGAATATGGACTTCTGGCTTTCGACATTATGCTCAATGAGAAGTGCAACATCAGACAGAGGCTCAGCCTTTGTTAAGACTTAAGAGTCGCCGTTTGTCTCTTGGTTCTGTGAAGAACAATTCTAATGCATTTGGGTTGAAATATTCCGTCTCTGTATCTGCAATGGCAATTTGCAAAGTGAAACTGGTGGGACCAAATGGTGAGGAGAATTGAGTTTGAAGCTCCAGATGAGGTTCGCATCCTTGAGTCAGCTGAAAGCGCAGGGCTGAAGTTGCCTGACACTGCAGGTCCGGTGCCTGCTCTACTTGTACTGGGCTGTTGGTTTGGGGATTGGCAGATCAATCGGAGGCGGTGATCTTGGATGAGACGCAGATGGAGCAAGGGTATGTGGTCACCTGCGTCTCATACCCGACCTCCGATTGTGTGATTCACACACACAAAGAAAGTGATCTCTATTTGCCAAAAAACCACAATGAGTGAAGGAAGAACTTCCATTTGCTACACTAGTCCGGTCAACATCTTTTCTGCATTATTTGAAAATGGTTGTAGCAAAAGAAGAAAAAACTCTAGTAATTAATTAGTCATTACCATATAAGTTTACTTGACACTAAGAAGATGGGTTTTCTTTTGAATATAGTAGAATTGTGTACCATTTTTCACTTGAAATGATATAAGAAAAGAAATTAAACCTGTCCGTTTGGGGTTGATTATTGGGAATTTTAACAAAAAGCACCCGGTACTGTTCACTTTAACGAAAAACCACATTTTTACACTAAAAAGTCAATCTTGGTACTATTCACTTTACCCTTTATTTTGTCTTTATCATTAAAACTCAAAGTTTTCAAGTCCTTTTCATTAGTTTTCCTTTGATTATTTGGTACAGCTTTTGCTTCATCAAAAAGTTTTGGATTACTACGGCTATTTGGTAATGCTGTGGTGTGGAAAAATTGTTGTGCGGGAAAATTAATTTAAAGGTAAACTTCAAAAGTAACTACGGTGCTATTTTCATTTCGGTTCACACATGTTCTTAATTTCACATGCATACAATTCAAAAGTAGTTAAGAAACAAAAAGAAAACAAAGGCATTCTCGAGCAACTTCGAAAGTGATTTATACGAGAGTAATCTAGGCAAACAAACTTCTGCTATATGTTCAGAGTTGGCCCTTTTAAAAGTTATGCCTGAATTAAAATTAAGACCTCTTTGACTTGGTAGGGGAATCGAGGCCTTTGTTAAGTGGGAACTGATGCGTAATTAAGGATCAGCTAATCAGGTGTTACCGTTGGAATTGGCGTGCTCGTTATCAAATCGCAGCTAATTAATCATTAACGACTAGTGATTAGGGACTAATACAGGCACGGTCTCCGTGCACCGCTCCTGGACTCCAAAACCGAGGCCGTAACAAACTCCGATTTCCGTTTTGGGACACGTGTTCAGCAACCGACTCTCTATCCCAGCTCGACGCGTTTTGCATGATCTGCGATTCGTGAACCGTCGCAAGTTAACTTACAAATTTCACCGCCTCCCGCCACTTTCCTCGTTTGTAATAATTCAAATTTTCGTCCAGTTACCAAGTTTCTTCATAAGCAAACTCAAAGCTCTCATTCGCTCATTCACTTTCTCTCTCTACTCTCTCTCTCTCTAACTTCCGATTTTCATTTTTCTCTCCGAGAAAAGTGCAACAATGGTGAGCTTCTCAGCTCTCTGAACAATTCCTTTATACTCGACGATCTTCGTCAATCTGCTAGTACCGATCCTTGAAATCTCTCTGAATCTCACTGCAACTTCTTCGTTTCAGGTCGTCGCACAGAAAGTGAAGGAAGCAGAGATCACCGAGCAGGACTCGCTTCTTCTGGTAATTTTCGATCGCTCATCTACTAAGAATAATCGTAGCGATAATTTGAAGTTGTTAGTGATTCTTCTGAATTTCTCAATAGATAGTATTTCGTTTTCTAAATCTGATCGGTTTTCGTTTCATTAAATGTCTTCTCATATGTGATTGAATCTCTCTCTCTCTCGATGAAATTTGCTGTGAAATATTGCACAACTCCGAAAAAGTTCTGTTAGAATCGTTGTACGGATTTTCAAATATAGACCATATCTGGAAACTGAGGATGATGATACGAGTTTTTGACAAGTAATTGACGATCGGTGTGAAGATATGAAGCTTGTTATTCATTTTTCAGAAAAATTTAATATACGTAGGATTATATCTTAGCATGAGTAAATTTGATTGAAGAAACGCGTTAGATTTCATAAAATCTAAATCGCAATGTTTGTACGATTGTGATGATGAATTTTACGATACTTGTATGAACTGGTTCTGAGCATTCAATTTCGTTTGATCTGAGCTCAGACGAGGAACTTGCTTCGTATTGCTATATTCAATATCAGTTACATCAGAGGCCTGTTTCCGGAGAAGTACTTCAATGATAAGGCTGTTCCTGCTTTAGGTAATTGTTTAATAATCTCAATTTGTTGTAGTTTTTGTTTTAATTTCAAATGTTGGTTTATGATTTTTCTTTGGAATTTTGAAATCTTCGACAGAGATGAAGATCAAAAAGCTCATGCCAATGGATGCGGAATCTCGCAGGCTTATTGATTGGATGGAGAAAGGTATAGATGGTTGAACTCACTGGTCATTAATTTTTTAATTTTATCTCATCTCGTTGATTTGAAATTTTGAATGAGGTTTCAGTTTCGGTTTCGATTTCTTGTTTGGCTATTAGTTTTTATGTTAATTTCAAACATTTGTAGGTGTATACGATGCATTGCAGAAGAAGTACCTGAAGACGCTATTGTTCTGCGTGTGCGAAACAGTTGAAGGACCAATGATTGAGGAATACACTTGTAAGCTATTCACGAAATTAATCATCTAAATCACCTTGCAAAATTTGATTAGGTTCAATGCTGGTTGATTTTGAAGTGTGAATTTTTTAGTCTAATTTTAATTTGCCTCAGTTTTGGAGAATTGACTTGCTCTAATTGATCTTCACGTGCAGTTTCTTTCAGTTACTCAAATTCTGAAAGCCAGGAGGTTTCAATGAATATAAGTCGCTCAGGGAACAAGAAAAAAGAGGGTGGAACATTCAAGTGCAACTCCACAGCAGAAATAACTCCCAACCAGATGAGGTAACTTTGGTCGAAATTCGTTCCAGATTTTATTCCCATCCTGTTTGGCGAATTTGTGAATTTTTGGAACTATATTTTTCCAGGAGCTCTGCGTGTAAAATGGTCCGCACATTGGTTCAATTGATGAGAACTCTTGATAAAATGCCAGAAGAGGTAGGTAAACCTATAATTTGCTACCTGCAAATTTTAATGCATTCTGCAATTCCTGGAAGAGTGTTTCTGTGTTGGTCTGGTATTTAAAGATGTTTGAATCTCTTTCTGTTTCAGCGAACCATATTGATGAAGCTCCTATACTACGATGATGTGACGGTACACCATTTTTAATTTCTTTCTCGTTTTGTCAAATATGCTTTGTTTGCCAAAAGATGACAGTTATATTTTTGACATTGCAGCCAGCGGAGTATGAGCCTCCATTCTTCAGGGGCTGCTCTGAGGAAGAAGCTCGTAATGCATGGACCAAGAATCCTTTGAGAATGGAGGTTGGGAATGTAAACAGCAAGCATCTTGTATTAACGCTGAAGGTAGGGAATTGAGAATGTTTTTGGAATGTCTGATATTCAAATTCATGATTTGTGGTCCAGATTTCACTTTGTTTTACTCGTTACGTGTACAGGTAAAAAGCATCCTTGATCCTTGTGAGGACGAAAATGATGATATTCAAGATGATGAAGTGAGCTTAGGAGCTGATTCTATGCAAAGGGATGATTATTCGGGATCTGATTCTGACAGTGAGGTAATATTTTATAGCTTGTTTGGGTTTAGAGCTTCCAATGAGCTTAATGGTGCTAATTGATGTCATTATTTTCTTTACAAAATAGTTTACACATGAAACATGATATGGTTTGGCACTACTTCCAGGTTAACCAATCACGAGACGATCATTATATAGTTGCTCCAGTAGGTGAGGGTTCTGAATCTATTGTATGGTTTGGCTTTGTACTGTAATTCCCACCTGCTTATCTGTTGGTCTGAGTTGTTAGTGGAAGTAACAATGGCTTTCTTGACAGATAAGCAACAACCACAGAAAGATAACAGCGCACCACAGGAAGATGACAGCATGGTTGATGAAGGTAATAAAAGAATTACACTTTTCTAAGTTAGCAGACCAATTTCGATGTCACAGTGAGAGTCACACAAACAAGTTTGAACTTGAAAACTCTGCTGAATGATGGGCTATTTCTTGGCTTTAATTCCTAAATTAATTTTCCTGCAGTGCTAACCTAATGGGTTTTTTTTTTTATGATGTGTAGATAACACTCAGGATTCAGTGCAAGATGAACATCAATTGGCTCGGATAAAGGACTGGATCAGTAGCCTCCACCTTGACACTGTTGAACTTACTGATGTTCTCTCAAATTTCCCGGACATCTCAGTGGTAAGTATTTCAACTTCTCAAGTCTCTACAGGAAAAACTGTGTCAAAAAACCTTGCTCTGTTGGTATATTGTAGTATACTCATGGACTCCATCTCGCCATTCTTATATGCTGCAGGTTCTGACTGAAGGTAAACTGAAGAATGCACTTAGAGCTGCTGGTTTGTTATAACTTATTTCGTGGGTTTTATAACAAGATTTGCTACTTTTCAACCCTATTTGGCTGGATCACAGAAATTATGGACAAGCTTGTCATAGAAGGTATTCTATCAAAAGCTGCAGGGGACACTTACACTATCAACAGGCCGAAGGTTTGCTTTATGTTCTCCTTTTTGTTTCAATTCTGAGGCCGTATTTTATTGCTTTCGAGTCAAACTCTTTTTCCTCGATGCAGAAGCCTGATTATGAGTTCACTATGGTGAAAGAAGAAATGGATGCTCAGGTACCAGTTGCTGACAAAACTTTAAAGGTTAATGATCTCATGTACACAAAGGTGATTGCATTTCCTGTCTCAAAATTTTCTGTTCTCTGCAGAGTCCTCAAATCTCTGATCTCCCCAAGTACTGTACTTTTGAAAATCTACTTCTAATTAATAATACTGTTTCAGTTTGTCGCATTTTATTTGACCTGACTCTATTTGTCTCAGGCGCTGTATCATGCTCTCCCAATGCAGTATGTGACGGTTACAAGGCTTCAGAACAAGCTCGGTGGAGAAGCAAATCAGACTACTGTGCGCAAGTTCATCGATAAAATGGCACGAGAGGGTTTTCTTGAAGCCAAAGGCAACCGAAGGCTAGGTGTGTGCAGTTATCCTTCTAAAATCCTTGTACTTACAGCTTATGTGGATCAAATTATATCTTAGTGTTTTCGTTTGTTTTCTAAACCAGGAAAGCGTGTGATCCGTTCTAAGATCACCGAGAAAAAGCTGAATGAAGTGAAGAAAGCTCTGAACAATGATGCAATGGTATATCTGTAAACATGTCTCAAATTTATTTCCATTTGTTTTCCTCTTACACATTTGCTTGGATTTCTCACACTGAACAGGATGTCGACAACACTGAACCAAATAACAAGTCCAGTCATCCAGATTTCCATACAATGGGTAAAAGACATAAGTGCTTTCAGTACATAATAATGAATTCAAGTCTCTGGTTACTTTTTGAATAAGCACTTAAGGCCTAAAAAATGCTTTTGTTATCAGGAAGCAGCATCAGGGACACATCCATATGCGGTGCCCTCCACTCCATTGGATCAGATCTCACACGCATGAAACTAAGATCGAACGGACCTCAATACAGTCCAATGAGGAGTGAGCAGACTGCTTCAAAGACAAAGGAGCATCCAAACACTCCCACAAGCAGGGCTGAGGTGAGTCTATTAATTTAATCCTCCACCCTTCCACTTCATGTCATTCTTCTCTTCCTCCAACTTGACTGTTCATACCAAGTTTAAATTCTGTTTGGATATTCTGCAGCCGGTGACTTCAAGGGAGAGCTTCGTGCCGGGAAAGGATAACGGCAGGGTAAATGGCAACACTGATTACTGTGATGATGGGGACAGAGTGATCTGCAGTGGGAGGTCTAGCCAAGACAAGCGGTCGAGGAAAACAAGCACGGTGCGTATGATTCGAAATCCTCACTATAAAATTGCCTGCTGTAGTTTTTGTCACCAGCAAAACGCTAGTGAAAAAAAATGGTACGATTCTAATATATTGCACTCTGGGCATTTTTCTTGTTGTACAGGTGAAGGAGCCAATTCTTCAGTACTTGAAGCGCCAGAAGTCTCAAGCCGTCTGAAAATTTCCAGCATTTGCTGTCTGTCCGCCGGACTCGATTTTCCGATACTCGCGGAAAGTTAAGGTGTAAATTTTTACGGTGATTAGGAGTATAATGTGGTAAACTGGGGATTGGTTTTGCCCATCCACACTTGCATTTTCCTAAACCAAGGTCTTTAAGGATATGACGATGATTGAGTGGAATCGGATGGCTTCATGGTAATTAGCATAGAACAATACTTGCTTACTCAAAGAAGGATTAGGAGTTCTTACTCAAAATTATTCGTTGTCGATTATAAAACAACGGTTTTATAATCAAAACCGTTCATATTATAAATCATTTTATAAAAATCTTCTTTGTAAAAAATCAAATAAAACTCAGGTCGTTTAGTAATTATATAAAAACAAATGAATGGAATTGGTAAAAATATTACGAACGGTCTATGTATCTGCTAGAATAGATTAACTAAACGATCTTAATTTTAAACTATTTTTTACAGAGATGATCTTTACAATGTGATTTATGATATGAACGATTTTGAACATAAGCACAAAATTTTGTAAGTTAAACAAAAAAAATTTTAGTATAAATTTCTACTCGTCTTTGAGTAGTCGAGCATTGTTGATTAGCATATATAACGCTGATGTGCGTTTTGCTCGATTGTCTCTTTTGGTTGTGTTCAAGATTTGTCCTTGCATTGGCCCACAGAATATTTTTAGCTCCCCTGTTATAATAAGGATGATAACAAATCAAAATCAATCATAAAAGTACGTACGTAGTGGATTATCATTAACACAAGTATATATAATATAATAACCCCGATTAAATTTTTTAAAGGAATAATTTATTTATTTTCTATCGGATAAGAAAATAATTTATATCTTTGTCTAAAAAAAAAGGAAATAATTTATACACATGATATTTTCTTTTTTTCTCTTCAAAGTTTAAGATTAAATAAGAATATGCCTAGGAAAAAAAATCATTTAAAGAGATTTTTTTTTAAACAAACGATATTATCTATATAAAGATAAAAGATAATCTAAACCTCACAATAATTTTGAAATAATATAGTTTAAATTTGTTTTTGACCACTTTTCATTCATAAATGAATAAAAATACATAAGGGTACTGCTAAAAAATCATTTCTTTGTGTACTAAATTTAGGACCTACTACTTTAACGTGGACCTCTCCCGTAAAAGGATTTGGATTGTCTGCCCTCCCATTTCAGTGCCCTCCTCGTGCCATTTTGTTTGTGTGGTCACGGTTAAGCCACGTCAACATTTTATATTACTATTTCTTTTTGTTTTATTATTTTTATAAAAAAATAATATAAAATGTTGACGTGGCTTAACCGTGACCACACAAAACAAAAGGACACCGAAATGAGACAATCCAAGTCCCCCGTAAAATGCGTACGCTAGACTTAGCTCCAGCGGTTTCGTAGTGGGCCCCACGTAAGAAATAATGACTAGGCCTACACAAAGCATTTCAGCCTCAAACTCGACCTTGGTGGAGGCAAAGCTACTAGGCTACTCGCCACGAGAAACCATACGTCAAAGCTCCTTTCCCGAAAGTTCCACAAACATCCCTTCCCCGCTATTGGATCCGGAGTCGACTGACTCTGTGGGCCCACTCAAAACAAAACAGATACGACATCCACCGTCCATCGCCCGAACGCACAAGATTCCTTTCGTAACTGCTGCACTATAAATTTACTCTCGAACCAAAAACCATCCGTATTTTACGATCTTCCGAAGCCATTTCCCCTTTCAGTCGCGACTTCCCGGAATCTCAAAAATCGCCGCGAAGAGAAAGAATCTGCAAACGATGGCCACCGTCGATGTAATTAAATTTCCGATCATCTCAATTTTCGTTTTGTTTATCTTTTTCGATTTGTTTTTATGTTTTATTTGCCTGGATCTATAGCAACTTTCTGATGTGTTGTTGCAGAAGGGAGTAGAGATCGGCGAGGAGAAGGAACTGAAGCACCTAGGGTTTCTGAGGGTGGCGGCGATTCAGACCCTGGTGTGCGTTTCGAATCTGTACGATTACGCCAAGCAGAACTCCGGGCCGCTCAGATCGACGGTCGGTACTGTGGAGGGCGCGGTCACCGCCGTCGTTGGTCCCGTTTACCGGAAGTTTAAGGGCGTTCCTGACGACGTCCTCGCTTTCCTCGACGCCAAGGTATTCTCTTCTCTTCTATTTGTGTTTTTCCTGATTAGAAAAAAGAAACTGAAATTGTTCAGATCGGGAAAATTCTCGAATTAATTTGGTGAATTAACAGTTAATTAATTTGTGAAATTTGAATGCTGTGTGGTGGTTATACATGAATTTTCTTTTGCTTATGATCTATGAAGGTGGTTTTTAGTTGTGGTGTTGTATGTTCTACCTGGTTTTGTACCCTGACGCCGAAAAGGCCGTCGGAATCCATTTTAATAAGAGACTGAAACATCATTCATTAACTCCTCCTTAGTTTTTTGGCTGGTGCTGGATAAAAAGATCGCGATTTCTACATCTCGATGGATAATTGCTGCTTCTTATCACTAGATTTCTTTGTGTTTTTGCTAACTGGGTTTGTGAGCTACTTGTTTAATGAGGTTATAGTGTACATGTTCAACAGTTTTATGATGCTCGTTTGTTGTGTTCTGCCCCTTGTGAATGCCTTACATGCATGAATGATCGATGTTGATCGAGGCTTGATATATTCATTGTTCACAGGTGGATGAAGCCACGGACAAGTTCGACAAGCATGCTCCTCCTGTGGCTAAGCAGGTTGCGAGCCAAGCGCACTGCTTGATCCAGAAAGCAGCGGAAAAGGGGCAGAGAATTGTAAGGGAGGCTGAAACTGGCGGTCCACGCGCAGCTATTCACTATGCAGCTACTGAGTACAAGAACTTTGTCTTGAACCAATCTGTGAAGTTGTGGGTCGGACTCAACAAGTACCCTTCCATCCACACAGTGGCACAGAAGGCTGCACCAACCGCTGCGCATTGGTCTGGCAAATACAACCACACCGTAAAGGACTTGACCCGTAAGGGCTATGCCATCTTCGGCTATCTACCCCTGGTTCCGATCGATGAGATGTCCAAGGCAGTCGAAAAGGGAGAGGCGGAGAAGAAAGAAGATGCGGCTGCACATGTCGAGCACAAATCGGATTCTTCTGATTCTGATTGAAGGAATGTCTGTCTGCCTTTGGTGGTTTTAAGTTTGGCCTTTTAATTCTACTAGCTGTCCTGTTTTAAAGAAAAGTCGCGGGTGTGGGTGAACTGAAGAAATGTTGATAGCTACTTAGCTTCGTTAGCGTCTATGTAAATTTACTTCTACTTTTGTCTCAGTCTGTTAAAGATTATTGCACCGACGAGGACAAAAATAGACCACTGCATCCCGAAATAGTCATCATGCACTCTCGTAAAGGACAATAAAATAAAAAGAAAATTAATGAAAATGATTTAAAATTTTTGAGTTTTAACGATAAAGACAAAATAAAAGGTAAAAATAAACAGTATCAGAATTGATTTTTTAATGTAAAAATATGATTTTTCGTTAAAATTCGTAGAATTAGCACGCGAAATGGAAAACTAAAACAAATGGAATCCCCAAGACTAAAACGAGAAATAGAAAACTTGTAGAATTAACACGCGAAATGTCAACTTCTCACACAACACCGAAGATGCACGGACTCTTATTCGAACAGACTAAAACCGAACAATATTTTTACGACACCACCAAATTCCAACAGCAACAGAAACCTCTACTTGAATTGAATGAATTCTGCAGACGGCTTGACCTGCACCAAATAACAAGGGAGCGAGCTCCTCGATAACCATGGAAAAGACGAGCAGCTCTAATAAACGAAATTGGTCACGAATTTGCATAAACAGATGAAATGTTGGAGCCTAACCTATGAAAAGATTCAATCCAACAGAACCAGTGCCTTACCTAAAGGAGAAGGGTCGTATAAATCAAAACGCATGCAAGACCAGTGATGCCCATGCCCAATACAAACCATGAATTTACCGAAAGACTTTCACCGGCTAAATTTAGAATTAAAAACATGAAGCTTGCAGCAATGACCCAAACATATAGCACAAAGCTACCGCAAACGCCAATATCAACTCTCCTAAGGACATGCATTGGAGCAATTAGCATGAAGACATATCCAACCTACATTATCTCGGAGGCGACTGACAACAATACAAATCTTCCACACAGTCCGAACGATGCAATAGAAACACAGAATGGCTTCAAAACAGTAAAAAACAAACCTTATACGCACTCGATTAGTTTTGGGGGCTGACGGGATCATAGCTGTGTTGGAGGAGATCATCATAGGGGTCCCTCCCGCCTGCAACCTGGCTAATCTGGGCATCCCAACGGAGCTGCGAATTGTGGCGCTCAAAGGTCCAAAATCCGTAGGGACGGAGAGGTAACGCCCACATCTCCTTGGTCTTTTGGCACCGGTCTCTCACCGCATACACGTGCTCCCTGAACTTCCTATCCCTCTCTTTAGGATCCTCCATATTACCAGATTCTCAGCAAACTCCATTACAAACGCCATCTCTCACCCCTTAACAACGTTAACCTAAAAATCATAGCTCTGTTCAGAGTTCCACAAACCCTAGTTTATACAAATTCAAAATATTCATAGAAAATCGATTCAGCTATTAGATTATTCTATTGGGATTCAATAGGGGAATTATGAGAATCTGCAGATTTTCGTTTTCTTTCTAGCATTTTCTCGGCAACCAAACTGATCGGAAAATCTTGATGTGGAAAGAAATTGATTCAATAACCTATCTAAGCTGCGATCAATCTGAATTATAAAAAAATTAAACAAAATTATCAACAGAATTGAAAAGGAGAATCGATTGGGAAACTTACCTGTTCGTTGACTAGAGCTTTCCTGCGTAGATCACTGTGCATGGCGAACGATTTTTGGTGTCAAACCGTCAAAAGCAGCAAAGCAGTTTCTTTTTCTCTGGAACTCTTTAATTTGGGCCCGCCAATATTTACCCGCTTTTCTTTCGTTTTTATTTGGGACCAAGGCCTTATCAGCTTCCTTTTTTTTTTCTCTTTTACTAAAGGCCCAATTTTGATGATATTGGACTTGCACCAGGTTTGAAGCCTAAAACTTAAAAGAATAATACTTGCTTTTCTAGGATGAGCTCATTTTTTCTTGCGAATAACGTATATTGACTGTATAAAAAAATTTATAATCAACATTGTTGAATTTTTTAATCTTCATTTGAAGATCATCCATATTCTAAAAAAATTCATTTCAATCAGAGATCATCTAGTCATTCAAATGTATAGAATAAATTGATGTTGTAGGTTTTATTTGATATGTTTGGATGATTAAATGATCTACAATTATAATATTTTTTGTAGGATTGATTTTCAAATCAAGATTAATAAATTTGGTGATTCTAATCGTTGATTTTATTTGGTCAAAATACGTTATTCGTAATTCATTATTTTTGAGCGAAAAACTTTAGGAATGTCTTCTCTAATTTGTCAAAAGTGGAAAATCAACATAGGAAATATTTTTGCTCACCATCTCATTAATTACCGTGGCGTGGCTATCATTTAATTTATATGCTATAAGAATTTCAAGATTCAAATTCATCTAACAATAATTGATAAGGTGGAAGCATCAACATGACTTAAAAATGGTGAGCATAAATTCTCTAATCAACACATCTTAAAACGCAATAAGTGTCCAAATCAAATTTAGAGTAAGAGCGGACAAAATGAACGGCGGTTATAATTTCACAAAATACTTTTTTACTAGTACAAAGGAGGGAGAATGGTAGTCGAATTCTCTCCACCAGTGGTAAAGTGATCTACATTTGAAGCTGTTAATCACACACTCGTAGACAAATAGGATAACACATATGTTGTGTAATATGCTTTTTTTTTAATACATACAATATTGAAAGAAGAGAAATCGAATATAGAATTTCGAGTGCAAGGTGAACACTGTTCATCAACTGAACTAAAAGCTCCATATGAGTCAGCAAATTTGCACTTGAAGAATTTGAGCTGAGCTTCTCTAGTGCATATAATACCCAGAAGTTATTATCTAATCTACTAGCTGCCTTACTGCTGTACAACACAAAAGCACTTATTTAGCCAACAACACAGCCTTCAAAAACTGCTTCTGCTGTTAGCTTGTTTGGGCGGTCAAAACTCAAAGACAGTAGTTGGAGTAGGCAGAAGGGCATTGAATGAGCGCCATTTTTTGTAGAACTAATTGGCCCCCTGCATCACTAACTTTAATTTCAATTTACTAAAAAAAGCAGTACAAATTTAACTCCAACCAGTTTAATTAATTAAGCATAAACGAGAGAGAAAGCAAAAATTGGAAGCAAAAAGAATGAGGATCCTTTCCGGATCCTCTTTGTGAGGATCACAGAGATCCTCCAATCACATATTTTCATCGTACATCGTGCGATCAATTTTTGTCAAGTACTGTTTATATTTAATTTTAAATAAAAAGATTTAAAATGATTTATGACCGCACGATATACGATGAACGAATATGATTAAATGATTCTCAAGATTCTCACAAAGAAAATCCAAAAAAAAAAATCCTCATTCAAACAAAAAAACATGGTGACGTTTTTATGCATGATCCATTTGAGACAAACATTTTCAAAATCTGACATCCATGTACTAAACATTGTCTTTTTTCTTAATTTATTTGTATTTTTTTGGATTTCCAAATTCCAATGCAAAGTGGTAATAATAATAATATGAACTACAAATTTAAATGTTCAAATTTAAGATCTGGGTTTTGTGCAGTGATGCATCATCATAATGTTGTACTTGTTTTCTAGACCAAAATTCAGAGTTGGAAGCAATGAACTCTGTGGGCTTTGCTTACACTTTGGAAAGCAAGAAACTGGAGCAGCTGTATGCTCTCTGGTTTTTCACCAGCCACTCTTAAATGCCTAGCAAACATTTAGCTAGGACTTTAACCACACATGTGACTATTGACTTACAAGTTACAATTTACAACTAAAGAAACAAAACTTTAAGTATAAGCGTAAGTACTCTTAACCACTTTAGCTACAAGTTTTGTGTTGACAATCAGACCCAGAGTCGAACTGCATCCTAATTAAGCCTAATATCCCACCCAAATTAAGCTCAATAACTCTTTATCAACTCAAGTTTGTATGTCACTGGGCGTCTTAGAGATATTTGGTTACTCAATTAATGAACACAATCTTTGAGTAAAACATTTGCCGCTCTAATTTTTAGTTTTAACGCTTAGACTTTCCAATTTCTCTTGCTTTGGCGTCAATATTAATGTTAGCATTCAACTAGCCATGTTATGAAAACTACGTAGCCCACCTAGTTTAAAATTCATAGTTCCACACTTCGATCTGACGTGTAAATTGTTAGTTTAATGTAAGTCGAACTTAAAATTTCTCATTTACAGATCGAAAATAAATATCACTACCTAGACAATAGTTGTGGTCAAACTCTATTGGCAACATTCTGGTTGGGTGTGTAAAAATGAAAAATAGTCAAAATATTTGGGCTACAGTTGTAGTTGGGTTTGTAAAGAGTAAATGGAGCTGCTGAGCTATAATTTCACGCCCATCTGATCACAACTAATGTGTTTAATGATTTGGGCTTGGACCACCATAACTCAACATCAAATGAATAACATAAATTTTAAAAGCGACTCTTTTAAAATTGAAATTATTTGTAGACTCTCTGTTACGTTATGTTTTTAACATAATATTTTATAATGTTGGTACATAAATTGACGTTAAACTGAGAGATGTCAATAAAAAATTTCACTTTGAAAGAGTTTCCTCAACATTATCCAATTAATAATATCAACAACAATGATTTTATTTTCTCTGAAAAAAGGAAAATAAAATAAGAAGTGTTAAAGAGAAAAACAAGTGCGCTCCCACCAGGAGAGAGATGCTGTTTTAATTTTGTGTTGTTATTTTCACCACTTCCCAAATTTCACATCTTTTTTCCCCACTACCACTACTTCTATTCCCCTTTTCTTCTTCTCATTTTTTCCCACTAAAACAATCTAAAAACGGATTAAATTAAGTCACACAATATGTTAGTCTTATTAACTTGTAGTCATATACTGAAGTCAAACCTAACACCTCCTTAATTATAGTACCAAAAAAAATACAACACTTGACTACTTAAGAATGAGTAGGAACTCATACTCAAAATTCTTCGTGTTTGAACCATAGAGTTTCATGCATATGATTAAAACCGTTCATATTATGAATCACTCTGTAAAGATCATATATGCAAAAAATGAATTAAAAATAAGTCTTTTAGTCAATCTATTGTAGCAAATATATAGATGATTCGTAATACTTTTACCAATTCCGTTCATATGTTTTTATACAGTTCGATAACTAAACGACCTTAATTTTAATTGATTTTTTTATTCAGAAATGATATTTATAGAGTGATTTATAATATGAATGATTTTGATCATAAACACGAAGTTATAAAAATCAACAATAAAAATCTTTTAGCGGAAACTTTTATTCATCTTTGGGTAGCCAAATATTATTAAAAAAACAATATAACAACATAGTAATTCTAATAGCTTTTTGTTACTTTTACTTTCCTTTCCTATTGTTCTTTGCCAATCACTTAAATGTGTGTTCTGACCCCGTTTTACCACCTAAAAGCAAGTGCGATGATCAACACATCCTTTTGGTGTCTGCCGCACAAATTGCTCATTGCTTGCGCTCTTTCACAGTCTCCAAATCCAAACCCTCAACCTCCACTCAGACGCCACCTTCGACTCCCCTTCATCGCCGCCTGCCAATCCCTCCGCCTCCTGGACTTAGCCTGTCATCCACTTCCAAATCCTTATCTCCAAACCCCAAGTTTTCACCTCAAACAATCACGACTTCAAACATGAATGCATGCTCATGTCGTCAATTGGGCTATCTATACGATATTTACGTGCAATACCCATGTCGATTTGGATTTTGTTTGGGTTTTAATATATTATTGTGTTTTGTCATTTAGTTTTACGGTCTAGTGGTATTCCTCTTCACTTGTAAGAGAGAGGTATTAGGTTCAATTATCGCCAAAAGCGATTTTAAACAACATTATTTGTAATCCATTGTAAGGCTAAGCTAGCACTCTTTCCCCTTAATGTAGATAGTATCTTTTATTCAAATTTTTTTTTATGTTTTTAATTTTTTAAGAACATTAATTTTTTGGGAACTTTAACGAAAACCTACTGTTACTGTTCACTTTAACGAAAAATCACATTTTTACATTAAAAAGTCAATCTTAGTACTATTCATTTTACCGTTTATTTTATTTTTATCGTTAAAACTCAAAATTTCAAGTCATTTTCATTAGTTTTCCTTAATTTTTTAGCTTAATGTGTAAATGTATTTTACATGTGAAAAAATAGTGAAAAAAAGCAGAAAGAAAAGATTAAAAATAATAATAATAATAATAAACTAGCATTCCTCTTTTCTTTATTTGACATCAAGATAAGGAACATCTTTAACTTTACCTTAAAGTCAAGCCAATTCCTCACCCCCATAAAATCACATTTTCTACCAATCTATGCTCAAATAATAGATTTTTCAAACTTTTTCTAAGCATAAATGAGATTTGTTGTGTGTTCATATCAAAACTTAGAAATGGTATATGTCACATGACCAGTTACTCAAAGACTGGAAATTCTGCACGTATAAACTTAATTAAGTTGGCTAAAATAGTATGCATACAAATTTCATTTACATCTTCGTAAATTAAAGAATTTGAAAATTTAACATTCCCAGTGACAAATGACCTATTTGGCACCTACCCAGAAGACAATTGTGTAATATCATTTAAAAAACCAACTATGTATTTTGCATACGTGAATATCATTTAGAAAGAAAAAAATCAATGCTTGCATACGTAGATTAAGCTAGTTAGTCTCGACTGTGGCCACCTACTTGCATACGAAACCAGAACATTTGAATTTTGTGTGGAAATAGGGAAAAAAATGTACGGAAAAAAGAACAAGAGAGGAAAGAACATTTGAATTTCATAAATTTGGAATTTTTTTTTTACCGAAATTAAGGCTAAAGTTGCTCTATAGTACAAAAAAAACAGAAAAAAGAAAATGCTCCCTTCAAAAGACCCTCCTCTGTGATAAAAAAAGGTGAACAAAATTTCCAACGGCCATGATTATCTTAACATATATTTCCACAAAACGGCCCCGTTTCCCCTTTTCCTTTTTCCGTTCGGTCTTAATTCACATTTTCCTGCCGTTACCGTCACCGTCTAATTCTTAACTCTCGGCCATAACGTCATCACCCCCATTGGCAGCTCCGTCATCGTCCGCAACCTCACCCTCCTCATCCCCCCACCGCTCAACGGCAGTACACTCAGCCTTGTGGCTTAGCTTCCAATCAAGCGCCTGGCACGCGCGTGAACAGTAATTGACGGCCCCGCACACCGAACACCGACGAAACTCGTGTCTCCTAGTCTCAGGCCTCCCACATCCCACGTGCGAGCAAAGCCTCAAACCCGGTCCAGGCGAACCGTCCCGAGCAGCGAACCACTCTCCCAAAAACCGGTTCGCCGGATGCACCTCCGGAGCGGGAACGTTGCACCCGAAGTCGCTGAGCAGCGGGCAGCCCGTCCCCGTCAGGTGCCGCAGCTGCGGATGAGGATGAGGGTGCGGGTGAGGGAGTGGAGTCCACGTCAGTAACTGGCGCATGGGGACTCCCGAAACCGCCGCAGAGGATAAAACCGCCGCGAGTTCACGTGCGTTGGCCTGCACTAGAAACCGTCGCCCTTCCGTTATGTTCTGACGAACTCCGTAACCGTCCTGGAGGCAGTGCCCAAGCTCTCTCAGCGCGTCGATGTGGCCGAGAAACGCGGCACGCGCGCATAGCGCCACTCCGGCCCGGAGGTCCTTATCGTTTTTGGAGCCTCCGCTGCCGTTGAACTGAATCACGGCGAGAGAGTAGAGCGCCTGCGCGTGCGAGCCAATCGCCGCCTTGGCCATGAGCGAGGCTCCGCTTCCTCTGTTTTGCAAACAATAGAAGCGAATCTGCAGGGACAAACGAATAAGAACAATTAATAAATAATAATGCCGCGAAACGTTCATAAAAACGCGATTAAACAAGTAATCAAATGAAATTAACAAAATATGAATGAGAATTATGGGGGTTTCGGAGTGAACTGACCATGCCAAGAGTGTAGCAGGCCTCGGTATTGCCGGCGTCGGCGCAGAGCTTGAGGAATCGGTGAGCCGACTCGGACCAGTTCTTGGCTTTCAGGATAAACGTTTTCGGATTAGCCTTGGAGAGCACTGGAGAATGGAGAGCTAAGCCGTTCAACCGCTTGCATCTGTTAATTATCCATCCAATCAAATCGTCAGTTCCGTTGGATTTCAAAACACAGTCCGACCACGTTTCTCTAACTAACCGATTAACCTCCAAACTTACACAAATGAATCAAATTTAAATAAAAATTAATGGAAATTAGAGCGTACGTTATCAAGACGTTGATGAAATCGGCCGGCGAGTTGGCGGTGGCGCTGAGTTTCGAGAGGATAAGAATGAGGAGGTCGTCCGGCAAAGCGTCGAACGAATCGGGAGCCGACGAGGTCGTCGTCGTCGTGCCCGGCGAGAATCTATTCCTTTTCCGGCAGACCGTCCGCTCTCCTCCGGCAAATTCCTTCTTCCTCTTCCTCTGACAACACACATCACCTCCGCCTACTGTCGGATAACAAACGCCGCCCCTGGTCCTCATAATTTTCTCTCACAAATGAATAAAAAGCCGAGTGAGGGTCTTATACACGAAGAGAGGGAAAAGCGAAGACGAAGAAACACACAGCCAAATGCTCTCCAACAAATTAATATATATTTCTCAAGCGACCACTAAATCACACATTTAATAAAAAACATAACGTCCTTTTTACAACTTCTCGCCCCTGGACTTTACTTTATTTACGGTCAAACAGGGTTGACCCAGATCCGTTCGTCTGTCCCCCGTCGGGACTCGGTTCGTTTTGGCTTTTCAGTCCCTCTCCGCTGTTAAACGCACAAAATTAAAAGTATTCGAAACCCGACCCGAACCCGATGAGAGGAGAGAGAGAGAGCCTTCTTCCCTCTCTATCTCTTTTCTAACTGTTTGTTCGTATTTTTCTTTCACTCCTAAAAATACATATTTATCTTCCGAGTCATTACATAGGCAGTTAATTTTGTTAACGGTAAAAACATCTAAACTTGGTTAATCTTCTGTTATTTTCAAATGTCACCCGATGTTAAAACGCTAAACTCGCGCGTTGGTTTTAAGTTTTTACCCCCACACAACCATTATTTCTTTGTTTTTAGAAGCGTCACAGGGACGCGTTGGGTGTGCGTGTGGTGGTGAACATGGTCGTTTCAACAAACTCAGGTAGCAAAATTTGCGCACCCGTAGAAGACCCGGCCAAACGAAGGTCAAACGTATGAATCAGCACTCGCACAGGTTCGGTTACTCTTCTTTTGTTTTACTTGTCTTTTTTGCTTTGAGGAATTATCTCTTCTTCTTTTTTCGATTTTTTTATTTTTTTGGTTGACGTGCGTTTTTGTTGTTGTTTTGCTTGCGTTACAAATATCTTCCATTTTAGATATTGTTTTTCCAAGACAATGACACACAGTTGCTGACATTTATCCGACTTACCCAAAACTTATTCACTAAAGATGAAAAGATATATACTTGATGTTTGTATGAAGCATTTTAAATTCTTTTAGAATTTAATAAATTTTTTTTTATTAAAAGTGCTTTTTCGAAAATGTTTGTGAATGCATTTGCTTTATCTTGAGATGGTTGCAAGTGCTAAGAAAAAAATACAAACAAATTACGAGAGGAACTGAATATATAACTACATAAGTGATATTAAAATGATTGAAAACGTTTTTAGAGAATATTTTTTTAGATTCCAAAAGAACTTAAAGTGTTTTTTTTAGAATTTATCAATCACAAGCTAAGCCTAACAGTCTCTCCCACCACCCTTTGGAAACAGCAACAGCGCCGTAAAACTGCAACAAAACTAAATGCCTACGGCAAAAATCGTAGACACAATCCCCATTCCTCCGTGCACGGCCATTTACATGATTACACCTTAGAGCTGCTGCTATTCTCATGTCAAGTCAATGCCCATGTTTTCACACTTTCACCCTGCATGTACAACAATTTCGCATTTATTTTTACTCCTGAGTTAAGAACTTACATATATGTAATGAATTCATCGTGAACGTTATTATTCGATCTAATAATATAATGTTATGTTAAATTTTTATCTATGTAACTTAGACCAAGACGTCATATGGCGTTGGACAATTTTCTCTTGTTTTTACACCACCAGAAAACGAAGTTAGAAAACAAATACAATTTGAAACAGGAATCGTTGTGTTTTTTTTTCTTAAGCAAACGATCTTTCTACACTAAGTAAGCAGGTGGAGATCAGAATTGTGGTTTTAGTTGGCGGCTTTCTAGTAACAAGACATCGAGCAATAATCACGTGGCACGGAATAAATTAATGCAGCATTCTGGTGCGTGGTGTAGGTCTCAGAATCTCAATTCCGAAGTCAAATATTTGGCACTCGTATTTGGACATTTATGTATTGACTGAATCATTGGACGCCCCTAATTAAAGTGATTAAACTGATAAGCAGAACTTAATCATAACTCTTTTGGAAAAATACCAGGGAAAGAATCTAGAGAAACGGAGATTTGTGGTCGCATAAGGAACGTAGAAACGTCCAGATCAAACCAAAAGAAAACAGAACCAAAAACGTAAAAACCAAAAGTTTCCTGTGATTAATTATTATAATCTCAAAAACGTAAACTACAAAGCGATTGGGTTTTGTTGATGATATGTAAAAACTAATTAATCACCGTGCCTAAATATTTTTTTTTCATTTTTCTTTGTCATCTAACTTCTGGTTGACGAAAGTTGAGGTTCCAAGTCTAAACACAATTTGAACGAAAAAAATAGCTCAGCTCCATAAAAATCATCGTAACGTTCTTGACCTTCTCATGTAGGAGAATATTTCGCATCCAAGCCTGAAACTTGCATTCTTTCTAATCTATTATATATATATATATATATATATATATATATATATGTATGCATGTATGTATGTATGTATGTGTATATATATATATGTATGTATATAAACATATTGAATGCGTAAACTATATGTCATGATTTCTCATTAAATATCTGACACGTTATTTAGATAAGTTACGAATTTAATAGCGCATTCTAGCATGATCTCACTAAATAAATTTTTTAATTCACACCTCGATAACGTAATGAATCTATATTTGACATGTATAAGGAGAAAAAGAAACGAACCGGAAAAATTAAAATTAAATTCGTGAAAGTCCTGGCAGGCGTGACATTTTTTTGAAGTCGACTGTTCAAAGAGGCAATAACAGTATCAATCAATTGAAAATATATAGTTGTAGCTGTATTTGTAGTTGTGGACTTGTATTGTATGTGGCGTAGTGGGGTGGTACCAGTAATCTTTTTAAACCCTAAACCACAGAGGCCCCGGCCGCCCTCCTAATCTAAATTAATACAAAAGGGTGGATTAAGTTGGGAAGTGACGTGGATCTCAAGGAGTGATGTCGACCACTCGTGTCCATTACTTTTGGAAATTGAAGTAATTCGGAGAGAATCCATTTCCTTTTACTTTCACCGTGGTAGGACCTACGTGTCTCCTCCTCCTGCTTGGGCTCCTTCTGAAAGTAGAAAGTAGAAAACTACCGCAAAACTTACATAAGTAGAGTGGGGACGTGGAAAAAGTTTTTAAGGACTTAAAAACTTCTAGTACGATTCATTTTAATAAAAAATTATATTTTTACATTAAAAGGTTAATCCTAATACTATTTATTTTATCTTTTAAGTTGTTCTTATCGTTAAAACGGTAAGTTTTCAAACATTTTTCATTAATTTTCCCAAAGTTTTTAGGATTCCAGCAATAAAGTCTGGCTTCCCCACCTGCAGCGAGTTTCGAATGCAAGACCTCTAGTTTTTAGTTTGAAGATGTTTCGCAATCCGCCCTTTATCACTTGGCCACCATCTCGTGATTATTTTTTATTAAATATTTAAATATTAGTGTTATGATACTTGGTGTATCGATTTGTATTCTTAACACATTAAAAAATCTCTCTGAATGTGGGACCCTAATTTTATCATAGGTGTTGGGGTGAGGTCTGTACACCGTAGGGACGAAGGATGGGCTGTGTTGTTGCCAACCAGCCAAAAGGTGATTGTGGAGTTAGGGTTATGGGTGGCAGCGGCACCCGCGATCAACGAAGCCGATAGCGTTCCAGAGTTTGGTCTTTACATTTTAATGTTGATCATAATCAAGATATAAAAGAAATCTTAATTGTCACTTAATATTAATATTTAGTATTATTCTTCTTTATTTGTAAGTGAGAGATCTTAAGATTCGATTTTCGTTAAAGAATAATTTGAATCTCATTATTATGGTCAGCTTAATGTGAGGATTATCTCACTCCCTCAACTTCTTAATGTAGATAATATTATTTGTTCAAACACAAAATAGAAATGTAAGCCTTAATGTTTCCAAGTAGTGGAATTGGCCGGTTCTTTTTTAAGTTTTAGTCTTCAAAATATTTAGGTACAAAATATTAATTTGAGGAAGCTAATTAGTTTATATTTGGCCGGCTGGACCGGATTAGCAAAATGATTTGACGTTAATTATTGGACTTTAGTTAAATAGTTTTGTAGCCACAAATATTATCGAAGTGGTTGACCAAGCTTATGGTTCTAGGTGATAAGCATGATCTACAAATTAATGTTGGGAATGGGATTTAGCTAGTTGGTTACTTAACTTACAGGGAGGGGAGTTGTGCGTACGTAAATTAATTATTTCCTTAAAAATTCAATGTCTTCAACTTGAAGCGGTCAATGACAAGCCATGTTTAAAAAATAGGAAAATTAATGAAAAAAATTTGAAAAATTTGAGTTTTAACGATAATAACAAAATAAAGAGTAAAGTGAATAGTACAATGATTGACTTTTTAGTGTAAAAATGTGATTTTTCATTAAAATGAATAGTACCAGAAGCTTTTCGTTAAAATTCCCTTAAAAAATTCATGAAATCGTATCTATCGAAATATCCAAAAAATTCAGGATCAATGTAAAAAAGAATTAAATGCAAATCTCACCCTATATTAGCAAGATATGGAAAAATGAATGAATATCGATATCTACCAATTTGCTATAGAAATTTTGTCTTGAATTTATTGTAGATTTCAAACTTTTGAATTTCTTTTAAAAAAAAATTCCCTAATTTTAACTAAGTCTGAATAAGTTGATATACCAATCTGTAGCAAATATCCATAATTTCTATCACATGCAACGATATCAATGTATGCATTAATATTTTTATAAATTTAGATATCGATATTTTCACTTATATTTTCATTCTCGAGTCTTTTTCACCATTTATGTTACTATTTTCATCCTCGATATTTTCACCATTTGTTTTTGTATTTTCATCCTCGAGTCTTTGTCTTCGCTTTGAGTTCTTTAAGAAGATTTATCTGCGGATTTTGTTATAGTTTCTTTGTCTCTTGGATGGGATGGCTAAGGTCCTTGTTCGATGATTCTCAATTATTGTTCATGTCGTATCTTTCTTTGCTACCTCTCTCTCGATCGATCGATTGCTAATCAAACGTTTTAAATGGAAAAGCGGCTTGACTCCTAGAGTTTCTGGAGTTTCTTTTTGTTTTTGTTTTTTTATAAGATAGACAACTGGTGGTGAATTATAGTTATTCATTTTTTTCAGACTCAGAGGAGGTTAATTGATAATTGCAATTTACTCATTGCCACGATCAAGCTGACTCGCAATTTATAAAATTCAAATTTAGAATTTTTCCATTTTTTTATAGAGTTGTTGTTTGTACTTTTCTACTGAGCCACTTATCATAGTTTAGTATTTGAAGTTTTTAATTAGAGAAACGGTGAGTCGGATTACACAGAACCAAAGATTTGTATAAGCATTACAATGTCCTATCTGAAAACAATAGTGTTTTTTTTATAAGAAAGGAAAAAAAGTTACAAAGAGAAGTTGCTAGAGCAAGAAAAGCTACCAAGATTCCAAAACCGATCAGGACGAGCATCATCCTTTTTGTTAAGAGGTTTCTCTCATTGCTTAAATTAAGAAGCTTAACAAAATTAAAAAAAGCACTTGATCAATTGGTGAAGCGACACTTGATTTCTAACTACTTATCGTAAAAAATAATAAGTTTAAATCACATGATTACGAGAATGATAAATATATTTGTAGTGAATTCAATATTAAACTTGTAGCTCACTTTAACTTATTGTGAGTTGATCGACAGTCCGTTGCAAACGTAATTTCATAAATTTCTTGTCAATTGTGAGAATAAAAAAAAAGAAAAAGAATTTAGCCTAAAGTCTTTGCTATTGGTCCGGATTTCTTAGTCCGTCAATCTTAAAGTATGAGCTCCGAATAGGATCTCAATCCACTTATTAGGATCTTAATATATTTCCACTTGAACGCAAAAGATAATACAAGTTGCAATATTTTGCTTGCGTGCAAGTTGTTCGACGTTAGCTCCTCTTCATATGACACGACAGATATTTCATTCTATACACTGGATTTGGATCAGGCGTTTTGGGCAAACGACACGTGGTGGGTAGCCGTGAGAAATTCCTCCGCTTCGGCTAAAGATAACACGAAGTAATTTGGGATTTGAAAGAAAAGGTGCAGAGCTATGTGAGGTGGCCTCCTTCTATCCTTCCATCCCCCCTGGTTTGTGATACCTTTTCCACATGAGATAAAGTGTGATTGAATATGTATATTTCTTTATCAATAATTTTATTTGTACACATAAAATTAAAAACATTTTCTGTATATTTTCAAAAAAAAATAAAAGCCATAAAATTTTACCAAAACCTATGCAACAAATTTTGCGTTTAAATAGCATTATTCTCTTTTATTCCAAGAATATTAACAAAAAAAGCCAACCCCAAATTTTTTTTTTACTAATTAAAATGTTGTATTTTATGTGCAATTAGTCAATTACCAAAGCCTTTTATGTTTTTATATGTTTTGGGATATGTATTGAGGTGGCTTGAGAAGCAAGTAAACGGAAAAGATGTAGTAAAATAAAATTTACTAAACGTATACGCGATGAGACATGCAAAAGGCAAAAGCAAAGGCTCTCCTCTAAGAGTGTTTTTTCAAATTGTCCGGAAAGCACGGTGGTACATCACGTGTTACTATATACATTGTGAGAAACTTTTGTTAAAAATTAATAATCTAAAAATTAAACTTTCCTCCATTTATAGAATAACACATAATGCATCACCTTTGCTCTGACTACGGTGAAAAATGTCTCCTCCTCTAAACTTTCCAAGTGTGCATCACGTGGGAGTATGATTCTTTCCCCCTTTTTTTTCTCTCTCCTTCACTCTTCTCCTATTTGAACAGTCACAATTAAATTACGTCAACATCTTATATTAATTTTTTATAGAAAGAGAAAGACAAAATAGAGAATGTAAGAGGAGGGGATGAAGGGAGATGAAAAGAGAAAGGGAGAGAATCCTAGTCTCATCACGTGATAGCCTTGTCTCGTAGTATGATGAAGTAAATCAGCGCAAAGCAGTCCTGATCAGCTGCCGTGCAAATTGAACCACACAACAAATTAACCTCCTCCCACATTCCACTAGAGCTAGTGATTTCATTCACTCCTAATTCACATTCATGGTTTCATGTTACTTTATCTTAGAGGGCATTTCAAGTGTAATTCCACGTGGCACCGCAGTGTCAATCCCCAGGTTTAATAGTAGGTTAATAGCAATAATGAGAGAACGTACGTGATGTTATTTATCAACTCAGAGCAGCTCCAGCGTATTCTAGAGCCTGATGGACAGGTGACTGTGAAAACCCAAACGCCCCAGCAACAACATCTAGCCCATGCGGGCGATTGGGGAGGGGGGCCCGAGTAAGAGGCCTGGTGCGCATTGGTGGCTTGAGAGCCTGAGACTTTGTGATGCTGGTTGACGTCAAGGTGACGTCAGCCAAGATATAAGATTAATAAAAAAACTAAAAAAATGTAAAAAAATGTAAAAAAATTAATTAAAATGTAAAAAAAAATTAATTAAAAAGGTAAAAATTAATAAAAAGTAAAAAAATTTAATAAAAAATCCGAAAAAAAAAAGATTTAATTTTTCTATAAATATGTAATCATTATCTTCCAACTTACACCATAATTTTATATTTTCTCAAATACTTTGGGTTGTAATTTCTTATTTAATGACACGTGTTACAACGAAACCGATTAAAAATCCTATCCAAAATTACAAATAAAATTATTTTTTTATTATTTTATAAAATAAAACATACTAATATTGTATTGCCTATTGCCATGACTATTCAGTTTAGGGGTGGAGATGTAAAATGCAGTTACTGTTCATTAAATGTAGTTACTGTTCACTGAAGGCTATTCAATATTGAGTTACCCTAAGGGGGCTGTAGACATCAAAATTGCGGTGAAATAAATGTTCACCAACGCATTAAAATTTTGACGTGTCAAGGCATACATGGCATATGCCACGTGTCATACAAATTGTACACATGGTGTGTGACTCAACAAAATAAAAAGAAATACCCTTGGAGGATTACACAAGTTTTTCTTCTCATTTTGGGCAACGACAAGGCAAGCACATTTCAATCCATTGAAGATCAAAACAAGGTTTTCTTCTCATTTTGGGCAATGACAAAGCATGCACATATCAAGTTTAAAATGATATTAAGTGGAAAATTAGGCCATAAAATTACCACTTCAAGTTTAAAATTGTATTAAGTGGGAAATTAGGCAATGGTGCTTGGAAAAGAAAAAAATATTTTGTGGTGGTGATTCATTCTCAAAGCCTATAAATAGGCTTCTACATCAAGGTATCATCAACCAATTCACAAATACATTTCTCTACTCCCAAATTGGAAGAGAATCCCCCAAATCTTTGAAGCTTTGAAACTCTAAAGCTCTCAAGGTTCCCGAAGAATCAAGAAAGCTCTCTTCGTTCTTCGTTCATCGTTCTTCCAAGATCAAGCCCCGACGGCCCTTGGATCAACCATCCACCAATTCAAGATCAAGCCCCAAAGGCCCTTGAAGAACTTCCACCAATTCAAGATCAAGCCCCAACGGCCCTTGAAGAAAGCACCATCGTTCATCATCCGTTCATCCAAGATCAAGCCCCGACGGCCCTTGGATCAACAACATCAACAAATCCACACATCCAACCGTTATTCAAGATCAAGCCCCGACGGCCCTTGAAGAAAGCACCATCGTTTATCATTCGTTCATCTTAAGATCAAGCCCCAACGGCCCTTTGGATCAACAACGTTGACAAATCCACACATCCAACCGTTCTTCAAGATTAAGCCCAAAAGCCCTTGAAGATCCGTTCAGCACTGTTCTTCAAGATCAAGCCTAAAAGCCCTTGAAGATCTGTTCATCACCGTTATTCAAGATCAAGCTTTAACGGCCCTTGAAGAAACACTCATCCTCAAGATCAAGCCCCAACGGCTCCTTGAAAATCCGCTCAAATCCACCTTCAAAGATCAAGCCCACGGCCCTTTGAAGAAACTTCCAACAGTTCATCCAAGATCAAGCCTCGACGGCCCTTGGATCAACGAAACATCCACAAATCAACACCTTACGGAGATCGAATCAGAGGATCAAATTTGAGAGAGATTGTAACCCTACAAATCCATTAACACCAAAATCTTTCTTTGTACACGTTGTTTTCGTTTCAGGAAATTTTCGTGTTCACAAATTGGCACGCCCGGTGGGATAATCTCTACCTCTCATCTCTTTCTCCGTTCAAGGAATCCAAACACACCTTAAAGTCAATGGCATCAAGCAAGGGACAAGCCGTTCTCGCAACCACTGAGGGAATGATCCTAAGCACTTCTGCCTCAAACGGACAATCCATTGGCGCCACAACCGCTCATCAACATGCCACTTCAAAGTTGGTGCCACTAAAAGAGCAAGATGAGCATCAAAGGTGCAAGTCTGTCATCAACCTGACCTCGCTGGGGGCACCGAAGCATGCTACTGAGGCACACAAGATGACATCCCAAAATAGCCAACGACGTTTTTCGTCAGCATCCTGGATGTCTAAAGGAAAGTCACGTCTATTGGTTGCACAAGTCATGACCATCGGCGTTACCTCAATCGAAGAACAACTGGCTCAAATGAATGAAGCGATCGCAAGGCTAACACGGATTGTTGAAGAAAAAGACTTGCAAATCGCTGCACTCGTCAGGCAACTGGAGCCACAAGACGGTGAGAATCCTGACCCAAAGGATGATCCACTAAAGAGAGAAGATGGCGAAGAAGATGAGCCTCCGGTGAAGAATATCGATGTGAAGCCGGAGCCAGACCAAGCATCGGCACTCATGGGATCTCTTTCTATCCAGTAACTGCATCCCACAATTCACAACATATGCTCACCTGAACTTTTCTGTGCATCCTGCGTTCACCTTCGTACTTTAAAGCGTTCACAATAATTATGCGCAAAAATATACTTATGAACATGCCCTGATTCAATCCAAAACTTAACTTTAAAGCATATATATATATATATATATATATATATATATATATCGATAATTTGGCGTAAAATTCACAATCTATAACGCCATACTCCCGAACTATTTATTTTCGAGAAATAATTATCGGTGACAAGCTCAACTACATGCAAGTTTAACTAACTATCAATACTTACGATTCTTTACTTCAATTTCTCGATCCTTCACACAATGATTTATGACCAACATCCAATCACTAAATCATAAGGTTAAATCTCATATTTTCACCAATTTCCTTCACATTGCTCGATTTCCCAAACAAGGCTTTTGTCTCAAATATTGTATGGCTGCATCTAACGTCTCGTTAGACTGCCTACGTACCCTAAACAGGGATCAAACCATTCGTAGTTCACATTTCCAATGTTCAAACCAAATCCGAATATATTCATTTGATCTAACATATACTACAATCGTACTAATACTCAAACCACAACAATTAGGTCTCAAAAGCATAATTAGAATAACGAATTTCATAAAATAAAAACATGTTGGCTCACTGGCTGTGCGCCGCTCCAGCTCGCTGGAAAACTCAACTATTTCTAAAAATTCTTAAAAATTATAGAAATGAAGATCTCAAAGAGTATAATAAATTTTATACATGCGGCCAAGGCCAATTTGGCCGGAAAACACCTCAAACTGGCCACGAACCGCCGGAAACCCTAGAAAATGGTGCTTCAGTTCGACCTCCATACTCATTCCGACGCCTCGACCATTGCTTGGACTTTGTTCCTGAGGTTGAGGGGAGCCTATGGGTGGTGGTAATTGGTTGGGTTGGCTTCAATATTTACGGATTGTTGCCATACACCCACGCGTACCACCATCGGGTTTTCCTCCAAAATACCACCAAATTCTTCTAATTTTGGGATGGAAATCGAAGAAAGAGGGTTAGGGTGGTATTTCCAGGTAGTGGTTCAACACAATTCATCGGAAACTGGCCGGAAAATGCACGGATTTGGCCTTGATACTCGGTCGGGTCGCACGGGTCAAGGAGGAGACCCGATTTTCCCCTCCTTCTCACATTCCCTCCTTTCTCTTCTCTCTGGTTGGTCAGTCTCTTATCTTCCTCTCCTCCGATTGGGCAGTAGCCTCTTCCTCTTTTTTCCTTATTTCCTTTCTTTTTTCTGTTTTTCCTTTCCCCCTGCCATCCCATCCACACACACACACACACCCATGGCATATAAATCATTTAATAATATAAAAAAAAACATAGTGTAAAATAATTAAAATAGTATTTCATTCTAAATACCTTCGGGTTCGTAACTCAATAAAACTTTAACCGTAACTCCAAAATCACTTCTACCTATGCCTACGCGTCCGTAAGATCGATCTCTATCCGAATATGTCAAGAAACATCACAAAATATACCAAAATCCCATACGTCCTAAAAAATCACGCTTTGTCCACAAGGCATTTCCGTAATTTCATGTATTAAAATTATAAAAACCATAATTTTTAGGGACGGGCTGTCACAATAACAAACCCTTCAATACTAAAAGTATGTTGTGCTGACTCCTTATAGAGAAATTTTCGATGCACTAGAATAACATTCATGTGGTGTTACTATTTTAAATTTATTACTTATGTACACTGTTCTAAAAATCCCTGCCTATATGATAGGCAATTGGTCACTGCCCTGATTAATTTCTAAGTGTTTGAAAAGTAAGAAAGGGCGTCTACATTGATCTTCCTAGGCATCCCACCTAAGTCGCGACTCTCACTTAGACAGAAATTAGATAACCTTCATTTTGCATTTATTTTTTTCAAAAAATTGTAAGAGACTTGTTTAATACTTGGATAAACACATAGTATATGCTTGCTTCCCATATTTTCAATATGTTCTAATACTTTATAATATATATATATATATAATTTTATTTTGCAATTTATGGTTCTCAATACAATAATTTAATTATTTTAAGTTTAAATAGAAATTTATTAATATGTTATATAAAAAAATTAATTAAAATTAAAAACCACCTAGACGCCTAGGTGCTAGGTCATTGCCTGCTGCCTGACTAGCGCCTAACATAATTTAGAACCTTACCTATATATTTACTTTTTTATCAAAATAATAGCATACAAGAGAGATATGTTAATTTTGTAAATAGTCACATATTATAACACATGAAACGGATGCCATATAAGTAACAGAGGAGATGATGGTGGTGAGTGTGTATGTCCGGATGCCACATAAGAGCATTTCCACACCTAAAAGATCCATCAAGCAATTGGCAATTCAATTCTCCAAAGTGAATAGTAACTACATTTAATGAACAATAATTGCTCAAGTGGATCGCCACCTTAAGTTGAATACCTCAGACAATTCGTATTAAAATATTATTAATTTTTTTATGAAATAATAGAAGATAGTTTTTTTTTTTTTTAATTTTAGATGATAATAAAAGATTGGTTGAAAGTATTAGAAAATATTTGAAAATATTGAAATGTGGTGTAAGGTAAAAGAACATGGTTAGGCATTTATAGAAAAAAAAAATTCTTTTTATATTTTTTGTATTTTTACTTAGTTTTTAATATTTTTTAATTCTAGTTGACGTTAGTCTTGTGTCACATGACCTAAGGACTAAATTAGTCAATTTTAACTTAGATGAGCAACAAAGCTACCCCAGAGCATAGTAGATTAGAATGGGGAGGAGAAGTTTTGGGAGAGGAAGGGAATTTATTCTACTATCTTCCAAAGGATTTTGAGAGGAGTGGAAGTGCTCTAAGGCCATTTACAACCGAATGGTCCAGAGGGACAGAGGGCCAAAAATAGCCCTAAAACCGTCTCCAACCGAGGGTCAGGCCAAAGGGCTCGTGGGCTCCACTGGACAAAAAGGGCCAAAGAGCTAACTAGCCAGCCCCAGTTCGGGCTAAGAAATTTGAATCTCAACGGTTAGCTGATGTCAGGTAGCCGTTTTATTTTTTTTATTTTTTGGCCAAAAATTTTAAAAGAATTTTTAATTAAGGCTCAGAAAGGTGATTGGTTCTATGTGGGGATGTTGCTTTTATAATCATGTTTGATTGCTCAAACCTCTCCCACAACCGATGTGGGACAAATATAATAGGTGCCCTAAATATAAGCTTCCTATTAGAGATGGTAAATGTGCATTTATACATGTAACTATCTCAAACTAAGTTGTACCAGTAATTGGACACTTAAATTAAAAAATTAATTTAACATAAAATTGTTAACCGCCGCAAGTAGACATGAAATCAGCGTCAATTACTACGACGAAGTAAGTATTTTCATAATTTATTTTAAATATTTCATTCTATTTCATTTAATTTAAGTTGTTGTAGTTTTTAAATTTAAATAATCAATTATGTTTGACCTTATGGTTCTTTGATTCTCGGTTGGAGATGATAAGAAATATGACACTGCATTGTTCATTAAAATATTAATTTCTTGGAGGGCCAGAGAGCTAAAATGAGCCCTCTAGCCAGCCGTTAGTTGGAGATGGCCTAAGGCGTGGAGGAAATGGTACACGAATGGGGAAGCTATCGTATGCAAGAGCATACCTTTCTTTTAAGGGGTGTGCTATCCACACACCCCATTTTATTTCTCACACACCCCTTGTTAATTTCTATCCGTTGATCTTGTTCAATTTATCCGATCCGACAGCAAAAAATTAAAAAAATGTGTAAGAAGTAAAATGAAATGTTGGGATATCACACCTCTAATGTTAAAGTTGGACAGAATCTGTTAAGGGTGGAGCTGTTACGGTAGGACCCCCTTTGTTGGGTGTTATGAAACAGCTGTGTTGTTCCCTCCAGCTGATGCACGGCTCTTCTCTCCCCTCGACACGTGGGAGTCCTTTTGGTCATCGATGGCAAAGTGTTGGCACGTGCTTCAGTTGCCACGCAAGACAAAGTTTGAAGCTCAAAGCATATGTGTCGCGATTCGATCATAACAGTAGTTTGTTCTGCTGACGTGGAAATTTGATTGATAAATAAAAATAAAAGATGGAGTCAACTGGTCAACGTATTTAACCGCACGTTAGTTAACGCCGTTTGTATTTGGCTGTGCTGGTTGAATTCTTGTCGGGGCACTGCAGAGAAACCTCCCATGAAGCTTTTCACTGAAAATAAATTGTTTTACGTAACAGTTTGTAGCTCAGTTCGTTAAAAAATTTCAATTTCATTTTTACCTCATCCAAGACAGGTTCTATAAGAAACCGCAAGAAGAACAAACAAATTGTTGCATTATTTATATTGATAGCGAAAAATAAAAACCGAATGACACTGAACTTTTGTTTTTTCAGTTAGAGATGAAATGATATGAATTTTAATTAATTCGACAATGATATTTAACCACTTTTTGATTCCCTAACAACAAGGTTCAAGTATTGTGGACAAATACTGATTAAATTAATTAAATGAATGCATTTTTAATATTGGTTTAATTGTAGAAATAGTTTATGAATTTTACCCATAGTTTAATTTTAAGGATAACTTTAACTAATGAAAATGACTTGAAAACTTTGAGTTTTAACGAAAATGACAAAATAAAGAGTAAAGTGAATAGTACCGGGATTGACTTTTTTGTGTAAAAATATGGTTTTTCGTTAAAGTGAACAGTACTAGGAGCTTTTCATTAAAGTTCCCTTAATTTTAGTCCTTGAACAGTTGAATTCTCATATTAGTTTCTTTAATCTTTGAACTTAACAATGTGTGGCACCATTTATCATTTCCACTAACCTCATATTTTTCGCTAAATCTAGAGACATAATAGGAACTTCAACTTAAAACTAACAAAAATCAACTTAAAACTAAAAACAACAATCGAAGAAGCTGAAAAACATATGAAAAATTATGAATTAATATCTAAACAAAGTCGGCAAGGTCGCGCAAGAGGAGCTTTGAGTGACGGGCTGTCAAAGAGCAAAAAATCAAGTCACTCAAAGCTATGCCCTTTGCCCCGTGTTGTCCCCCTTCGGTTGCTCCCACCCAATAGGCCGAAAAACGTTAGCGTTGCATAAAATAAAATGAAATTTGAACTACAAACATACAAAATGAAAATGATTGGACTTTAGCAACTTGTAAATATTAGGCAATGCGAATTCAAAGTTGGTAGTTGATAAAATTGTAGTTGGACTTAAACAACTAACAAATCACATATTGAACTATTAAAAAAAAATTCTTATGTATTCAATTTTCTTACACACACACACACACACAAAAACTCATTTTTATGGTTTTTTTTTCTTTTTTTCTTATTTCTCATTTTTAAATTCATTTGTAATGATGTGGGATAAGGTTCTTAATATACTGGTAAATCTAACAAAAAAATAGACGACGTTGGTAAAAATGACCAATTGTACAATACATTGTTAAGTTCAAGAATTAAAGAAACTAATATGAGAGTTTATGACTAAAATTAGACTACGGATAAAGTTCATAAACCATTCTTATAATTAAGGGTTTCATATTATATGGGACCACAAAAAGCCCTACTAATTCCAATAAGGACACTTGGTGGCTTGCATAAACACACACTCTTATGGAACAATTTATGGCTAGAAAAACACATTTTTGTTTTCATGGCAACCCTTAGCATATATGGAGTTAAAGGCATTAAATTTTTGGTGGCAAGGATTTCCACGTTATCCATTTCTTGTGATATTTTCTTTTGTCAATTGTGACTCACTTTTGGTACCACCAAAATCATGAGTTGATGTGGTAAACTTTAGTACACGTAGAGGGAACTGAAGTGGTTGTGGCACAACTTGCCGTGTAGGTATAAGTATGAAAAAGAAGAAAAACAAATTCTAAATTTGGTTGTAAGAAAAGAATATAGCTAAGTGACAAACTAAAAATCTAAAATGAAACTATATATATCATATGATAACGAACAAAATTTTATGTATATATGAAACACTTGTCATGTAATAAATCGTTTTACTTAGTATATTGAGTATGCGACATATAGTTGATACGTTCAACTTCTAAGTTATGAAAAAAAATATACAAATTACAATTTGAATAAATTAAATTACGTGCTTGCGTATCTTAAAAAGAGAAATGCTAATGATACTCTCCAAAATTGACTCTCTACGGACTCTCTGTTATCTCATAGTTGAACGTCAATTCTTATATCAACATTATAAAACATTGTGTTACAAACTTGAGGTGGCAGAAAATCTTACTTTTAAGAGAGTCCCCTTGCATTTAAAAAAAAAAATATTTTTCATATATAGGATAAGAATATCTAGAGTCACAAGCCAGGTCGTCTCATGAACTTTGGGTTATATGGCGATATTTTAGAGAAGAGGGGGTTTGACGTTGAGAAATGTCAATCTTATCTTATCTTTATTCTTCATTCCGTACATCGGGAATATTAAAAAATCAACCAACTTGGTTAATTAAATAAGAAGTCTGAAAAAGAAAGAAATCTAATTAATTTATGTGTAAAATAAAAAGAGAAAAGAATGCAAAGCATGCACCCACTGACTAAACAGGGGAATTTGAAGGAGACAATGCAGAGGATGTTGCTTAACGCATTTGCCACAAGTTAGGGACCCTCGTAATCGTAAATGGTGTTGAGTGAGTAGAAATGAAAGGAAGTGAAATATTGCAATGCAAGGCATGGGCACGTGACGGTTGAGTTTTGCCATGGTTGAGTATGGATCAAGCTACTATTGCCTTGTTTAGCATGTGTACAGGTTGTGGATAAATTGTTAATGTAAAGATTATTTTGTTATTTAAAAAGGTTTAAGATTTTACTGTAAAACTAATTTGTATGCAGATATTAGCTTAATTTTATGTACATATATACAAGATTCTTTATTTTTTGGATGTGAAATATACTCTCTTTAACATGCCTATCGTTAGCTAAATAGTCCAATGAATAACACTTAGAGAGATGTGGATAACCATCCCTTAACATTTATGTGGTGTTATATATATGTTCATTTATTTTATATATGAACCGTCGACAAGATTGACACGTAATCAATTAAAATTTTAGTATAGTCAATACTTAATATGATGTGAATAATTCAGAAACATCATGTGACATATTTATAGATTATTCGTGGGGTGACCTTGAAAATTGCCGACTGATATTTTCTTTACGGATGACTGTGATTGAAGAATAAGATTGTGTACAAGAGTCGCATTGTAGTCAAGTCAAATCCTTGAATCGTGGGTTATGTCGGGCATTCTCATGCATCCTAGTTTTGTATCCGAAGCTTATGTTACCCACAATGGATAAGCCTCTCTCTTACGTTCCAAAAGACTAAAACGCCCTCGGTGGCTCAAGTGGATTTGCACGTTGGCTTAAACCCTAGCTGGAAGTTACAGTGGATTTGCCATGCACGTGTAATGTGAGCCGTAGATGTAATCATGTAACGTACACTTGATTCTAACACGTCAATGGATATTTTCCCAAAAGTCAAAACTGACAGGCTTTGACCGGGCTTTTAGACTATCTGGGTAGAGTAGAGTAGTGGTCTTGCTTTTTCTTCTACTTTCTTCTTCTTTCTTCTTCTTCCCGACAAGTGACACAAGTTGGACCGTTGGAAGCTATAAATTAACGTGTATATATGGATTCACACGCCACCTCACTCACGCCTATTCTGAGGTGCAACTCTTTTTACGTTGCCTCCTCCTCATGCCACTTCGTGTGACATATCATCACACTACTATGACTTAATCTCTCTCTCTCTCTCTCTCTCTCTCTCTCTCTCTCTATTTTAATTGACAACTTTTTATGAGAAATGGGTAACTTGGATGGGTTTTGATCGTCGGAGTTGAGGAGATGAACTTTAATATATACGGCTGTTTGACCATTTCTGTTGTATAACATTTCTTACAGAAGTATGACATCTTCTGAAATTTTAGTTTTATAAGATTTTACGTTGATTTCACTCGATATGAATGGTTTGTGAAATGATAAAAATATCTTTGGATGGATATTGATCTTTGCAGTTGAAAGACAAAAATATAAGTATCCGACTATGTTATCTGTATAGCATATCACACAAAAACATGAGATATTCTACACATGTTGTGATTCCACATGACCCTATGCGGATTCCATCCCCAGTCATGCAGCCTTCTCTCACCGATAAAGAGCAGGGGTTGCATTGGAATTTTAGAAAGGATTAATATTCAAGAATCTTGCAAATCCATCGGCTCACTGCTTCGCCGTGCAAGCAAGGAGTACTGGGTTGCTTTATGCTTCCTAGTTCTGGGACACATACAATTTCGCCTTTACGTGCATGGTAAGTGAACTTCAAAACCAAAAAAGAAAAAAGGAGGAGAAAAAAAAATACTGAACCAAAAGAAAAGGAAAAGAGAGTGCACAGTGGTCATAATGTTCCCACACATCTTATGGCCATTCTTATTTGTTAAGTATAGTAATTACTGTGTCTCATGGGGCCGACTGGGCTCACCCTAGCTATACATATAAGTTATCTTTGATTCTTGATCAGCCAATCGAATCACTCCACGCATGAAAAATAAGAATTAATTAGATACAAAGCTTTTCACCCTTTCACTTCAAGAATTTGGTGATGTACTCCTGTTTGGTTTGCTTACAGATCAGATAAGATTGAGAATGTGTGGAGTGGGTGGAACACAAATCTTTTGATCTTATCTGTTTCTCATCGTAGGGTAGAGAACGAGATTCATGTTTGTATATATCCAAGTTATATACTTGCCTAACGTTAAACTAATACAAACCTAAAGTACTTTTATTAGCTTATTACAATTTATATAAAAACAATAATAATTTGAAGTAATTTTTACTGTGAGCTGTTATTAGTTAGTTGGTACTTCAAAAAAGGTTATCATGCACTCATTTTTTTACATTATCTCTTGGAAGCATGTTTTTAGAGAATCTAATTTTGTTGCTGATGCAACTACTAATATAAGTTTTAGTAGTACAAAGCTCTTATTTGGGATTGTACTATGCCTTCTGTTGGAAAATATTAGTATTTTGGTTTTATGGGCTTAGCCCGTTAGAATTAGGTTTTGTTAGAGATTAGGGTTAGTTTATTATAAATAGGGTGCTTTGTTATTCATTAGAGAACAAGTTAGTCACAATGTAGTTTCTTAAGGTTTTGTAGCCGTTTCGGCATTCTCAGTTTGTTTAATAATATTCTTATTATTTGTTAGTCTTGTTCGTTGCACACTCTGATATTCAACTTTCTACGGCCCAAGCTCTAAACTCTGACCATGGTGCTACTGGATGTACTCGTGATTTTTCTCTTAATTAATGTTTTTTTAGAGGAAAAAAAAATTTGTTGTCCCAACCACGTAAGGGAAGTACTGTAACTTATGTCTACAATAAACCAAAATGACTTGCCACCCTCCTAACCACTGTAATATCTGATTGTTCACGTTTTTATTCTCCTGAGGTCTTAAGTTGATTTCCAACTAAGAAACTTGTTTAAGTACAAAAAAAAAAGAAAAAAATCAGAATTTATCCTTTTCCATCATAAGCTTTTGAAAATAAAGAAGGGGGATTAAAACGTGGGGTTTTTATAAAATTATAAGTAGCTGTAGCCTGTATGCATGTGACCGCAATCAAAACCCCATGCATGCATTATGGTTTACGATAATAAGTTTAAAAAATGATTTTTCCTGAATTAAAAAACAAGATGGCAGCTCAAGGTGGAGTAAAATTCCATCAATCTCTAATTCCTAAGACAATTAATATTGTGAAATATATATTTTAGATATTTAGGGATTTGTGAGAATTTTGCGTAACGAACTATAAATGGGATTAGAGTGAGAGGAAACTAAGGATGTTGCTTGAAGCATTTGGCATCTCTCTCTCTCTCTCTCTCTCTCTCTCTCTCTCTCTCCAACTTCTTCTTCTTCTTCTTCTTTCACAGCTGCTTTGGTTTGGGGTCCCTTAATTGCTTTCCTTCCATGATTCCATCCACCCTCGACCTCCCTCCCTCCCTCGTGCCTCGTTTGCTGCGCAAGATCTCAGTCGTGAGCTACCACACGAGCTGCATGCCCTAATATACATATGATATAATATATGTATGTGTGTGTGTGTATATATGTATATATGTTGGAGTCATTTTTAAGCCATGTCACATTCTCTGTTCCATTATATATTTGATTAGTTATTCTTAAAAAACTAAGATTAGTTCAATTAAAGTATGTAAAAAGGGTAGCTACCCGCTGAACTATGTAAAAAACCAAGACTATAATATATATTCTTTTGTTACCTTTGTGGAACACTCTTGTTTGGTCAAACTCAAGCAGACAAAGCTAGACAAAGTCCAAGATCTTTGGCCAACAACGCCCACTAAACTAAGTTTATCCAATAATTCTCTACAAGGCCAATAATTTCTCAAACCGTCCAATAATTTGGAAGCCCTTGTAACTTAAATGGTTTTTTTTTTTTTTTTTTGTCAAATTGTAACTGAAACGGTTAAAAGTATAGGTAATGTTAGGTAGATAATTTTTTAGATCAAATTTACAAATTAAATGATATGTCACAAATAGAAAATAAACACGTTAATCAACACTTAGATAATAATAAAATCATATCAACCATGTCATATAGTTTACAAAATTTAGCTTAAAATTTTGGTCTCCCTATCATTAACTTAAAAGTATTAACCCATGCGCTTTCAAGTTTTAGAGGGCAAAATGAGATCAAAATCGAGTTTCAGAGAGCAAAGAGAAGTGAACTTTGAGTTTTAGGAAATAAAGTGGCGACTTTTGAGTTACAAGAAGTAAAATGAGATTAAATTCGAGTTCCATTCCAGTCTTCCAGAGGACGTAGCTAACCTCAAAACTGTGTGTTCGATATCCCATTTTTATCGCCTACATGGAGTTACTAGCATTATAGGAAAAATGTCTTACTTTCCCTTTTTTGTAACACATCTCTTTCTAAACCTTATTACATTTCAATATATATCAATATATATATATATATATATATCATAACACTCAAATATGCAACTAGAGGACACGATATCTTGCTTCTTGATGTTATATTTTATGGAAAATTTCAAGGATGACATCTTTGATTCACTAAAGGAGAAGGAAACAAAACCGTTCAGCATGTGACACTATATAGTAATGATGATCGTGAAGAATTTCTAAATACATGCCCCACTTTTCTCATTTTTTTTCTTTTCCATGGTATGATGCGCAATTGCATGAGTAACGTTGATATGAACAACATTAATGGACTCAAATTTCAAAGTTTGAATAAGTATACGACGTGAAGAACAATGGTGATGAAGTGGTAACGTTGCCTTTTGCTGGCTATTTGTGCGACACCCTTTGTGACCCTAAACCCTAAAAATGCCCCATATAATTAAGTGAAGTTGGCCTCCACTCTTGTCATCCAGCTCAAGGACTCCTTCGTTGAATTAGAGTTTAAAGCAATACAGTTCTGCATATGTAGGGTTTAGTACGATGTGTTCTTTTAATTTTTAATTTTATTTCATCAAGTTAAACACATTTTGACGTTGCAAATGTGGGCCACAATATTTTTGTATTATTTTTTCTACGGTCATCTATCAATGATTATACGTCCTATGTATTCCCTTGCTAATTAAGATCTCTGCATTGGTCTGAAAAATCAGGAAATCTGTAATAATAACTCGGAGAAAGAAAATAAGAAAAGAAGTTAGTTAGCATATCATCATATCCACAGGAATTGATACATTTCAACCCGAAAAGTAGGCCATTATTCACCAATATTCGTTCTCTCATGCTTGAACCTTTTTTTTCTTATACCCCCCTCCCCTCTCTCCAAATTGGGGATTGAGGACAGATCTGAGTAAAAAGTTTGAGAGGAAGAAGTTCCACCACAATCAAATTTCGGGACCGAAACTCACTTGTGGGGATTTCTCAATTGGAAATGTCTAAAGAAATATCGTAATTTGGTTTTAAGTGATATTTTCTCATTAAGTTTGGGGAAGAGCTTACATGAGAAGTCTTGGACGACATGACAAACTCATAACCAGAGCTCAACAATATTAACGTTGAGTTCTTGAAGGATTTAGGTATGTAGAGTTCTCTAATTAAGTTTTTTTTTTTGTCGGAAAATTGATAATATATCAATGGTTAAAACTTAAAACCGAAGGGAAAAAAACTTGATCCATGTCATGAGGGATATTTAGACAAACTAGACTACATATTAGGGTTCAATCCGCGTCTATAAGACCATCTCCAATAATGGCTTATAACCTAAAAGTATTTAGCCCAGAAAATTTAGGTTTTAGCCCAGAAACAGTTTTTCTATTCCAACCCTTCTAGCCTAAAATATTAGCCCGAGATTATCAAAGAATGAATTAAGGCTATTTTTAAAAAAAATTAACTTTAAAAAAAATTATGTAGATTATCCTAAATTAATTTTATGAACATTTTAACCTAAAAATATTTAAATTTCGATAAATTTTGAAAAATCACTAAATCAATACATGAAAATCATGATAAACCACATAAACTTGATACCAACGACATTTAATAAACCACATAAACTTAAAAAAAAAAGACAATTAATAAACCACATAAACTTATTACAATCGAAAACTCATAGACTACATAAACTTAATAATGATATCCACCATCTTGACTTGGTGATGGACTTGGGTGATAGTCTTGAGATGAATCATTATCTTGAAATATACTCCTTGTGGTATTCATTCGTAAAATTTCCTTTTGCTTACCACGTAAGTATTTCTTCCTCTCTGGAGTGTATTTGTCGAGGTCCTCCATTATCAAATTAGTTTCGTACCTTTCTTGCTCCCTATTCCCTTCTTCCTTCATGGCCAAAAGCATTTGGGCCGATTCTTCTTGCCGACGGCACATGTTTTCGTTCATTATTGCCATTTCGCTAGCAAATTGTGCACGTATCGGATCTTGGGACTTCCCTTTTCTCTTTGCTTATCTCTACCTGGGGGCCTTGCAAAAGAAGAAGTTGGGTTCATTTGTTGGACACCTTCATTGTCGGCAAAATTCACACCTTCATTGACATCATTTGGGAGTGGGGCTTCATTATGAAATAATCTTCTACATTGTTGGTTCGCATCGGTTCCCCACCTCAGACAATCCTTGAGGATGTTCCAAGCATGATGCAACTTAAAAGCTTGATTTTTTGGTGTAGTTCTTGTCTTGTAAATTGCCATTGCTTTGTCACCCTATGCAACAAATACATAAAAACAATTAGTTGCAAAATACTATTATGTACATGACAACTAAAATATCAACAAAGAAACTCACAATTTCTGAGGCGCCCCTTCCACTAGACATGTCAACCATGGCTCTCTCCAAGCTTCACTTCCACAAAGTGCACGCTTTGTTGATAATCTTCCACCAATCATAAATACCACCAACTTTCCTTTGACCGGCGTTGGAGTTTTCATGGAACTTATCAACGATTTTACCCCACAATACCTTTATATTTTGATTGGTGCCGACGACACTATCTTCACTAACAGAAATCCATGCCAAACATAAAACAATATCTTTGTCAAAGGTCCAATTATGACCTCTAACATGCTCTTGTGCCATCTTGAAAATTTTGGAAATGAGAAGAAATGGTAGAAAGAAAAATTGGAAGAATTGTAGGAGAAAAGTGAGTTTTGTGTGGATGTTTGAACAAATACATAGGTATTTATAGAGTTTTTGGTTGAGTTTTAAGTTAAATAATTTTTTTTTAAAATTATTTTAGCCGTTGAATTTAAATTTGGACTGTTAGATTTTTTTTTAACCGTTAGATTTGATTATATTTGATCTAAGCCATTGGATTCAATAAATATATAAATATAAAACAAAAAAAAAACATTTGAACGTGGACCGTCGGATTAAGCAACGGTCCAATTACCACAGCTGTGCGATGGAAAAAAGTAGCCATTGGCTACAGACATATTCTGACACACCGGGGGACACACCCACATGGGTGGGGTACACCTCAGCTGGAGCAAGTGTGTTTGGGCGTTTGGGCTTCACAACCCACTTTTCACTCTCATTCGTGGGTCCCACTTCAATTTGTGGGCTAAATTTGTGACCAGTATTTGCCTTTATTTTAAGTTTTAGGTTTTAGATTTGGTTTAGGTTTTGGGTTGGATTGGATTTGGGGGGGGAGGGGAAGGGAAAATTTAGGTTATAAGCCACCATTGGAGATGGTCTAACTATGTAGCCTAATCGTTCCCTTGGCCTAAGTTATATTAAATTTTAATATTATTCTAATATAACAGCTTCTAGAAGTGAATTAGCATATAACATCAACATTCCGAAATTGTGACATGTTACAAATAAATAACTGTTGAAAACATTAGCAGTTGAAAACATTGGTATTGTTATGAATGCCCACACACAGATTTCCAATGGCCACAAATGTGATGTAGACTTTGGAAACAACAGGATCGTATTTTCAAAGTCATGTGATGTAAATTTCAAAATGTAATAATGCGAGTTGCTCTATAAATAGAGTACTCGACTGCAATCAAAACATACAGAAAGAAAGAAAGATCAATAACATCATCTATTCCTCCATCTTTTATTTGTGATGCCCTAGTGTTATAGTTACAGTGTGGTATTTTACCTCTGCTTCGCTCTTGTCACTAGTAAAGGCTATCTCTCTAACTTTTACATATTTATAACACGTTATCAGTACGAGTCTCTAAAACCTAACCATTTTCTCATTTCTCTTCACCGAACGAAAGAAAGGAAAAAATGGTTCATCTTAGGTTTTTACTGTTCATCTTCTTCCTCTGCCTCAATTGCGCGATATACCCTCGCGACAAACTGTTTGCTCCATGCCTACTTCTAGTTCTCAACCTAACAGTTACATACATCTATGATTTCTTATTTGGTGTAGTTCTTGATTACTAATCCAGTATTTATTCATGTTGATTTTACTGCAATCCAAGATGGTGCGGTACAATCGCCCATCTTGAACTGCAAATTTAATCTTATTGCGATCTAAGATGGTGCGGTATCATCCTTTATCTTGGACTGCAGATTTAATTTTACTGCAAATTTTAGGTGGAGCGGTATAATCACCCACCCTACCCTGCATATTTAAATTTGCCTACTATTTAATTTCATTGCAATTTTAGGTGGTACGGTATAATCGCCCACCTTGCTATGCGTATTCAAATTTTCCTATTACTGGAATGGTGCGGAATAATTGTCAATCCTATGTTATATTATTTCAATGAGAATGGTGCGGTACAATCACCATCCTCATTCAACTTGAAAATCTCGAGCATGAAGTTTCGAGTGCTTATCATTTTGGCCTAAAGATCAAAATGAAAAATTTGTAAGAACCAGAAGTTCTAACACTATGTTCCTCTAGGAATACATATTATTGCAAGTTCTTACACATGTCATTTTCTTTCAGAAAAGAAAACGGCGAACTTGGCGAAGCTTAAATTTGCTGCCCTGAACATTACTGGGAAGAATTACCTTACCTGGGTACTAGATACCAAGATCCATCTGGAAGCAGGGAATCTTGGCATCAGGGAAGAGAACAACTCATCTTCTTAAGATCGGGCGAAGGCCATTATCTTTATTCGTCGCCATCTTGATGAGGGACTAAAGAGCGAGTACTTAACGGTTGAAGATCCGTTAGCCTTTTGGAAGACATTGAGAAACAGATACAATCACCAGACAACGGTAATTCTTCCAAAGGCTCGCTATGAGTGGACTCACCTAAGGATCCAGGATTTCAAGTCAGTGGTAGAGTACAATTATGCGTTGTTCAAAATTACATCTTAGATGAAGCTCTGTGGGGATACTATTTCTGAGGAAGATTTGTTGAAAAAGACTTTCAGCACATTTCATGCCTCTAACGTGCTTCTGCAGCAGCAGTATAGAACGCGAGGCTTCACTGAATACAACCAACTGATATCTGTGCTCTTGGTAGCTGAACAAAATAATGAGCTCCTGATGAAAAATCATCAATCCTGACCTACTGGATCTGCATTATTCCCAGAAGTGAATGCTGCTTCCCTCGAAGTGAACACCACATCCTCTAGTGGCAATAATCATAAATGAGGACGTGGCCACAATCAAGGTCGGTGGAACAAGAAAGGCAAGAACCATGGTGGTCAGTCTCACAACCATGTTCCAAGGTAAAATTTAGGCCCAAGCTTTAAAAATGTGAATCGCCACAAAGGCAAATCTCACATGAACAATGCTCCTAGAAATTCTGAAAGAGCCTGCCATAGGTGTGGTGGTCATGGGCATTAAGCTCGTACTTGTCGTACCCCAAAATCTGGTGGATCTATATCAAGCCTCCCTCAAGAAGAAGGGTGTCAAGACTAATTTTCTCAACCAAGCTAAACCAATGGATATACCTGATCCAATGTGTGACTTATCAGGGCAGTTGAACACAACTCACCTAGATGTTTCGGACTTCATTGTGGAAAAGAACCGACTGAATGATTTATGTTTGATGTACTTTTATTATGCTGAACTTGTAGTTTAAAACTAGCATTTCATATTTAATAAAAATGGCATGTAAATTTCCTGTTACAACTTATGTCTAACTCTGATTCCATTACTAAGAGAACATGAATAAAAACTATGGTCATTCTCAAAGCATGAGAAATGACAAAGATATTTGTCTTGCAGACTATGCAACTACGCATACAATACTTTGAGATCGAAAGTATTTCTCAAGATTGATGCTTACAAAAGTAAGGGTAACAACAATATCAGGACCTTCAGATGTAATTGAAGGCTCAGGAAAAGCCCATATTATGTTACCAAATGGAACAATATTGTCCTTACAGAATGCGTTGTACGCTACTTGATATACTCGAAATTTGTTGAGTTTAAAAGACATACGTTTAAATGGATACCACATTGAAACGAAAAGTGTAGAAAATGTGGAGTATCTATGCATTACCTCCAATGATATCCAGAAACGTATATGGGAGAAGTTGCATGGTTTGTCGAGTGGATTGTATTATACATACATAAAGACAGTTGAATCACATACTGTCATGAACCAGAAGTTCATTGATTCAAAATTTTACATGCTTTGACATGACCGTCTGGGTCATCTAGGATCTACCATGATGTGTAGGATCATTACCAACTTTAATGGACATCCATTATTGAGCAGATATATTGCTATCACAAATGATAACCTTTGCAAAGCTCGTTCTCAAGGGAAGTTGGTAATTAGATCATCATAACTAAAGGTTGATGCTGAATCCCTATCATTTCTACAAAGAATTCAAGGGGATATTTGTGGGCCTATTCAACCATCATGTGGACCATTTCGATATTTTATCGTTTTGGTTGATGTATCTACTAGATGGTCACATGTTTGTCTCTTGTCTACTCGAAATATAGCTTTTGCGAGACTTCTTACTCAGATAATTAAGTTACGAGCACAGTTCCCAAACTACCCTATTAAGTTAATCCGACTTGATATTGCTGGTGAATTTACGTCTCAAACCTTTGATGATTACTGCATGACGTTAGACATTGATGTTGAACACCCTGTTCCTCATGTCCATACTCAAAATGGTCTAGTAGAAGCATTGATCAAGCGGCTTCAGTTAATAGCTCGCACTCTGCTCATGAAAACAAAATTGCCAGTTTCTGCATGGGGACATGCCATCTTACATGCTGCATCATTGGTTCGATTGAGACCTATAGCCAACTAACAATACTCCTCAGTAAAACTCGTGTTTGGACATTAGCCAAACATTTCACATTTACGAGTTTTTGGTTGTGCTGTTTATGTGCCTATTGCACCCCTGCAACGCACTAAAGTGGGAACTTAGCGTAGACTGGAATTTATGTGGGTTTTGATTCACCATCTATCATTAGATATTTGGAACCCTTGGCAGGTGATATGTTTACAGCTCGTTTTGCTGATTGTCACTTTGATGAGACAATTTTCCCGTTGTTAGAGAGGAGAAAAAACCGTTCCAGAGGAACGGAAAGAACAGACATGAGTTGCTCCCACATTGTCTCATTTTAATCCACGTAGCACTTAATGTGAAAATGAAGTGAAAATGATCGTTCATCTTTAAAGCATTACCAATCAAATGCCAGATGCATTTAATGATGCTATGAAAGTGACAAAATCACATATAGCAGCTGCAAATGCACCGGCAAGAATTGATGTCCATGTTGGACAAAATAAAGTGGCAACGAATGATTCATCTAGTGCACGCCTGAAGCATGGTAGACCCCCAGGTTCAAAAGATTCAGCCATTTGAAAGAGAAAGACAAGGGCACAACTGAATCCAAATGAAATCATTCAGGAAGAGAAAATGAATGACAAATCTACAATTCATAATTCTGGACTTCTGGAAAACGAAAATGTCCTTGATAAGACACATGTCCCTGAAGAGACAGCAGTACATGAGAGCAAAGAAATCTCCATAAATTATGCATGTACTTGTTGATGCACAAAACCGGGGTGGTCTTGGAACAACGTAAATCCGACCGTGAATCTGCAATGAAATGTAAATGACACAAGAGTTATCGTGGTTCACCCCAAGGTTTGGGCTACGTCCACACTGATTGTATTATGTTTCTCTGATGAAGAGGGAGAGAGAGAGCTTAGAGCTTAGGGGGTGTGAGGAAGCTTTGAGAGGGGGTGAGAAGCCTCTGAGGGTGAGAATGAGCCTCTCTTAGAATGAGGGGAGGAGTCCCCTTTTATAGAATAAGGGGCTCCTCCTCTTTTACAAAGTATGGGCTTTAGTGTGAGGCCCAAATACAAGGCCCAAGTCCCAAATATACGAGGCCCTAAATATGGTATAAACAGTACTAATGAATTGTTGGATCAGAATTAAATAATCATCGATGATATGTTCGCATTCGCAGTAACCACTGAAATCATATTAAGTGATAATATTGAGCCCCGCTCTGTTGACGAATATAAACAGAGACAAGATTGGCCTAAGTGGAAAAATGCAATCCAGGCAGAATTAAATTCCTTGGAAATACGAAATGTTTTTGGACCAATAGTCCAAACCCCACCTGGTGTAAACCCCGTGGGTTACAAATGGGTATTCACAAGGAAACGCAATGAGAAAAACGAGATTGCAAGATATAAAGCATGACCCGTTGCACAAGGCTTTTCACAAAGACCTGGAATTGATTATGAGGAGACATACTCTCCTGTAATGGATGAAATTACGTTTCATTACTTAATAAGTTTAGGTGTTTCAGAAAAACTTGACATGTGACTTATGGATGTCATCACCGCGTATCTATATGGAGAATTAGATACTGACATATATATGAAAGTCCCAGAAGGACTTAAGTCACCTGAAACAACTAACAAATCATGAGGTATGGTCTCTGTTGATGCACAAAATCGGAGGTCTTGGAACAACGTAAATCCGACCGTGAATCTGCAAGAAATGTAAATAACACAAGATGTATCGTGGTTCACCCCAAGGTTTGGGCTACGTCCACACTGATTATGTATTTATTTGAGGGAGAGAGAGCTCTGAGAGTGAGAGCTTTGAGAGGAGGTGAGAGGGCCTAGGAGTTGGCCTCCCATAATTATGAGGGTGATGGGTCATTTTATAGAATAAGAACTCCTCACTTATTACATATTTGCCCCTTCCTTTATCACATAAGTACATTTAAGTCCCCCGAGTATTTGTACGAGATCTAAATACGAGGCCCTAAATATGGTATAAACAGTAGTCCTCCAAGTCTTCAGTCAAGAGAGTCTTTTGGCTGGAGACTTGAAATTTAGTCCATGTGTGGGCTGAAGTAACCAGATGTCGTCTTGAACTGATACTTGATATGAGGCGGTGCTCAATTTGAAATGATGCTCAACTAGGAGTAGCACATGCTGCGAGGTTGCTTGGCTTGTGGCTTATGTTGCCTTGGTTGGCTCGACTTGTGGCGTTGAAGGTGAGAGAGTCCCTTTTATGGAATAAGGGCTCGCTCTTCAATACATGAATAATGGGCTAGAGTTGATGCTGCTATAATGATGGTGAGAAAATCCCTTTTATAAAATAAGGGCTCTCTTCTCAATACATAAATAATGGGCTAGACTTGATACTTTCTAATGATAGAGGGAGTCCCTTTTATAAAATAAGGGCTTGCTCCTCAATACATAAATAATGGGCTAGAGTCCCCCAAGTATTTTTCATGAGGCCCAGTTGAGGCCCAATATATGGTGTATAATGTAGTCTCTCAAGTCTTCGATCAATATAGTCTGTTGGCCGGAGACTTCAAATCGAATGTTGGCCGAAGACTTCAAATCGAATCCATGTATGGGTCGAAGTGACGGTTGTTCGGAGGCGGTATTTGTATACCGTGCACTGAAGCTTTGTAAGTGAAGCTTTGAAGCTGGAGCTCTGTAAATGAAGCTTTTGAAGCTAGAGCTTTTGTAAATGAAGCTTTTGAAGCTGTAGCTCTGTAAATGAAGCTTTCGAAGCTAAAGCTTTTGTAAATGAAACTTTTGAAGCTGTTTGACATGAGTGATGCTCACAAACGTTTGATTGACATGAGTGATGCTCATGAATGTTTGATTGACATGAGTGATGCTCATGAATGTTTGATTGACATGAGTGATGCTCATGGATGTTAACATGAGTGATGCTCATGAATGTTGACATGAGTGATGCTCATGAATGTTTATGTATGATTGATATGAGTGATGCTCATGAATGTTTATGTATGATTGACATGAGTAATGCTCATGTATAATATGAAGTACTAGGCATACTTTTGATCACCTGATTGGTGGTAATAGCGGCAAGTTGCCGAAGAATTATGGAGTACTGGGCGTACTTTTGATCACCTGGTTGGTGGTAATAGCGGTAGGTTATCGAATAATTTTGGAGTACTGGGCGTACTTTTGATCACCTGGTTAGTGCTATTTTGGGCTTATAGGCCTTCGCCTTCCCCACAACATTCCAGCCCATTTATTTTGGGCTTTGTCGTTATTTTTTATTTTTTTTATTACCCACTGATGGGTTTATACAGATGTCTCCGAAAGATAAGAAAAATAATTTACACCATTTAGAAACAAGAAAAGTAAATCACATCATTCTAGTGGGGTGTTTATTCCTTGCTTTTGTTTTCTGCTTTTGCTTTCTGCTTTTCCCACTCCATTTCTTTCTATTTTTCTCTTTTCCTTTTGCTTTCTACTGCGTCTGTGTCTGTGTCTCTTGGTGAAACTGGAGGGCTAACTCCATTTGCTTTTCTTAGACAGCTAGTCCTGAGTCGGACCCTTTGACCCAGCATTGCAGTAGATTTGCATCGAAAATAGAGGGTCTCCCCTGCCTGCCTGTATGCCATATAATTGCAGGTTGTTCGGATATGGGCACATGCAAGCCTTGCATGGTTGCAGCAGATAATTGCAGTGGAGATAATATATATAACAGGTGAGTGCATGGTTGGAGTTCGTGGAGGACCCGTTGGTGGTGCCCGTGCCACTGCTAGTGGATGATTACTTTTGCCTGTTTTTTTATGATAGTGTCTCTTTCTTTTTTAGTTGGTTGGCAGACAAGGGATTATCATAGAAACAAGATCTTATCTCCTCCTATGCCAGACTTGGGAGTTGCGTCACGGTCTTCAGAATGGTGGCTTTGTCAAAATCACTTATGTGCAAGAAATTCTTCAATTCTGATTTTGCTGTTACGCCTTGCAGAACCTACTAGCAATTTCCAGCAACATTCGAGGCCGATGTTTTCCACACCATATTTTTCTTTGTTTTGGACAAATCTCCAGCAATGCTTGGCACCCCCGCGGACACTCAGATTTAGACTGACGAATGTGAGCAGCACACTGGGGATTTGATTAGCGGCAATGGCTTTGGATCTTAGATATGCAGATTCTTTTTCTTTCGGAAAACAAAATTGTTTTGTTTTTAGCTGAAGAGAGAGAGTGTGACGCCAGAGTCATGGCTATCGTTGTTGTAGCTGCTTCTGCTGTGGTTGAACCAACGCAGCCTCACTATGACGTGAAGTTGTTCATCCTCTGTAAGCTTCCCTTCTTTGACATGCCCAGCTGAGTCAGAATGTCGTTAAGCTCTTTGACTCGAAGGGATGCCAATTTTCTCTTGCACTCAGCCACCACGTCCATTTCTCTTTGCCCCCAACCACCAAACAGCAATCACCGAACCAATTTCAGCTCCAAATTCGCAAATTCCACCAAAATCGAATCGAACCCGAACCCGAATACAATATCAATCTCGTTGGGTTTCCACTCAGCAGCTCAATCCTGCTGCCATCAGTGCCCTCCTAAAAACTCAAACTTGGTCGACCGTTACGCGGTGGATTTCAATGGTTTATCAAAATCGTATTTTGGTATCGGCGTATGAATTCGTATATTCGTCAGAGCCACCATCGAATCGGCAACCACTGACGCGACCAGACTGCCGAACCCCTTCATTGTCGGAGAACTCAAAGTCGATGAGATAAGAGAAACGTTACGTTTTGGAGCTCTGAAACTAATGATTCGAATTTAGGTGGTTGAAACCTGACAAGGCTCGCCGGATCTCGGACCTGCGATTTTGTTGGCGCAGCGAACCTGCACTTTGGCTGGGGTTCACTGCGATTTCATTGGTGTTGGTGACAAGTTGCGTGGTGCAGAGTTGCTGGGTGAGGGAGTGTGAAGTAAAGCAAAGCAAGCATTTGAATGGTTGGTAATTTCACAGTTGGGGGACTTTTTGAGGACATGGGATTTCTGGGATTCGGTTGTGTTTGGTTGAAGGGAATGGATTGGACCCAATTGGATGGATATGCTAAATCTTGGTGGAGATTTGAGAGTGATGGATTTGGTTTTTTGTGATTTTTCAGATTCACGACGGAGGTGAAAAATTGAGAGAGAATTGACATAGTTTTTTGTATCGATTGCCACAGACGGCGCCAAATGTTGATACACAAAATCGGAGGTCTTGGAACAACGTAAATCTGACCGTGAATCTGCAAGAAATGTAAATAACACAAGATGTATCATGGTTCACCCCAAGGTTTGGGCTACGTCCACACTGATTATGTATTTATTTGAGGGAGAGAGAGCTCTGAGAGTGAGCGCTTTGATAGGAGGTGAGAGGGCCTAGGAATTGGCCTCCCATAATTGTGAGGGTGACGAGTCCTTTTATAGAATAAAGACTCCTCACTTATTACATATTTGCCCATTCCTTTATCACATAATTACATTTAAGTCCCCGAGTATTTGTACGAGATCTAAATACGAGGCTCTAAATATGGTATAAACAGTCTCGATCAAATTAAGGCGATCATTGTATGGGCTGAAACAATCTGGACGAATGTGGTATAATCGTCTCAGTGAATATTTGATCAAAGAAAGGTATATAAACAATGTCATTTGCCCCTATGTGTTCATTAAGAAATCCAACTTTGGATTTGCTATAGTGGCAGTATATGTCGATGATTTGAACCTAGTTGGAACCCCTGAAGAGCTTAATAAAACTGCTGAATATTTGAAAAGCGAATTTGAAATGAAATACCTTGGAAAAACAAAATTTTGTCTCGGTCTGTAGATCAAGCATTGTGCTAGTGGAATTTTGGTCCACCAATCAACTTACATTGAAAAAATCCTAAAACGATTTGGTATGGACAAGGCTTATCCACTCAGCACGTCAATGGTTGTTCGTTTTCTGGACGTTAAGAAAGATCAATTCCGTACAAAAGAAAATGATGAACTGGTTCTTGGTCCAGAAGTACCATATCTGAGTGCAATAGGTGCTTTGTTGTATTTAGCACAATGTACTATACCATATATAGTTTTTTCAGTCAACTTGTTAGCAAGGTATAGCTCTGCTCCAACAATTCGTCATTGGAAGGGTGTCAAATATGTATTGCGACAACATACATGGGTATTTTCTACTCAAAGAAATCGACAAATGACCAGGTCCTTGTTGGATATGAAGATACTAGTTTTCTCTCTGATCCCCATAAAGCCCGCTCAAAAACTGGATATGTGTTCAAGAATGGATATACATCAATCTCATGGCGCTCAACAATGCAAACACTAGTTGCTACATCTTCTAATCACTCAGAAATACTTGCTTTACATGAAGCAAGTGGTGAATGTTCTTGGTTAAGATCAATGATCCATCATATCTGGAATTCATGTGATCTAACTTCAAAGACAGACAATCCAACTATCATTCATGAAGATAATGTAGTCCATGTTGCCCAAATGAAGGAAGGATTCATTAAGGGCGATAAAACTAAACACATATCTCCAAAGTTTTTCAATGCACATAAGCTTTAAAAGGTTAAAGCTATTGAAGTAAGACAAATCCGTTCTAATGAAAATCTGGCAGATTTGTTCACCAAATCTCTACCAAAATGCACGTTTCAGAAGTTAGTGCAAAGTATTGGATTATGTCGACTTACCAAACAACTAAATTTGGAGAATGCGGAATCAGAGGGAGATATATATCAGGGGGAGCATCCATGATACATGTCTGTTGTACTCTTTTTCCTTCGACTAGGATTTTTCCTATCAAGGTTTTAACAAGACAACATAAGTATATGCACGTCTCTATCTGATATTTTACCTCATCTATTCCTCCCTATTTTACATCAATCTCATCTACCTCAACATAAGTATAGAGCACTCGACTGCAATCAAAATATACATAAAGAAAGAAAGATCAATAACATCATCTATTCCTCCCTCTTTTATTTGTCATCCCCTAGTGCTATAGTTACAGTGTGATATTTTATCTCTGCTTCGCTCCTGTCACTAGTAAAAATTATTTCTAACTTTTACATATTTATAACAATAACATAAATATATGCACGTCTCTATCTGAAAATTGTTTGTGTGTTAGCATAAAACCACACGTCATTATATATAATCAATTAAAAACGCAGACTTTCTAATCCGAACTCCAAAGCAAAGTTTATAGATTGATTAGAAAAATGGTTAACCTCAAAGCTCTAACATATGGCAAGCACCTAAAACACACAAGTTCCATATAAAAATAAGAAGAAAAGCACGATAACACTGCTAAAGTGATCTTTCGGGTTGTCAGACATGCATGCACCTTTACGGAGTTCCGGCTGCACGTCACGGTTGAGAGCTCCGTTTTATCTAACAAGTTTGTTTGCTTCATTTTCTTTTAATCTGACCTGATTACAAATATAACTCACACCAATTATTAACTAATGATTCTGATTAACTTGTTATAATATAAGGTTGACTCTTGACTACCGGCGCCATCGATCGATCATCGATGACGGAACATACATATGTAACATTATGAAAGTAACAGGCCGTCGAAAGAGCCGACAATGTGATAGTATATTGTCATCAACTTATTAAGAGATATAAAGAGGCAGAGATTAGGTGGTGTACAAGAAGCAATGGTTGCATCGTACAAAACCCCGATGTTTGGTTTTGGTCGGCATCTAATTATCTTAAGTTTACATCACCAATGGTTACGACTAGATTATGGCCTGACCCAAAACCAAGTCCTTTCGGTTTACTTCATTTCCTCTTCTGCCTTCACGTACACATTTATTTTCGATTAATCGATCCATTGCAATATTTGAATCGACAATTCACTTCTCTGCCCTCATGTTACTTCTCACACATCCCCTCAATTTTTGGCCGTCGGATCCAATGAATTGAAGAAAACCAATAGCCAAATTAACAAGAGACTGTGGGAGGTAAAAATAGGTGTGTGAATAGAACTATCCATTGCCTTATAGGACAGTTTCTAGCTAACTTTGTAGGTTTTATTTCTTAAAGCTTCTCTAGGGACAATCTTATTAATTTGGTAAGCTCCTGTGTCGATATTGCCTTAAGTAGTAGGATGTTGAAAATGAATCTCACATTGATGAGAAAATATACCTTGCATGGGCCTATAAGTTTGATTACTCCTCATATTGTCGATTAGTTTTATGGTAGAGCTTCAACTTTCTTCTTAGGATGTGGACAAGACACTGTAGAATTGTTTTAATTAATTTCTTCTTATCTTTTTTTTTTTGTGGCAACGGATCCCAAATTATATATAAGCAATTCTAAGTATCTAGGTCAATTTCTAATATATAAACGATTTTTTTCGTAATAAAATTTATTTCTAGGATTTAAGGCATGCCAAGCACCCATTCATTATATAATTACAATGTCAATGGATTAAAATAAACATATAGATAGATAATTAGTAAAATAAGTGTTTGACATAACTAGTTCATGTTTAAATTTCAGGTTCAACCCACCTACTTACAAGTTTTAAAGTAGACATGTCTACAAGAAAGCCTATTAACCATCATGAATTTTTTTTTTTCTCATTAAATTGATGAAGCACCATGCATGTTATCATCATGCATAAGCTCAGTACTGAGCTCTCGAAATGGTACATTTGTACGTAGAAGCCATATGTTTTAGTTCGGTTTAGAAATAAAAACTCATATCTAGCCAATTGTGTTTAATTATGTGTCTACACCGGTTGTTGAATTTTTCAGGTCGACGGGCTGATGGTCCACTTCAACAACACCGATATTGTCCCCACTTTAGCACCTGCCCAATCCGTCATGTGTGACTTTTTATCACAAAAGATTTCGGTATTAGTTAGAGTAAAGTAATCCTATTTAAATTGATTTTCTCCTTTCCTTCTGGCCGATGTATGGAAGAGAATCCTCTCCGGATCCACCTTATGGGGATCGTACAGATTCTCACATCCTAGCTGTTCATCGTATATCGTACGGCCATTTTTCGTCAGGTATTATTTGTGTTTAATTTTAAATAAAAAAAGTCAAATGATTTCTGACCGCACAATACATGATGAATGACTAAGATGTAATTACCATCTTGCCACCTTTAAATCCCAATTCCCTTGCAATTTGGCGAAATGCTCTCCAACTACAAACTGTGTGCATTATTGGCATCAGATTTGCCCCCACCATTTAATCACATTCTTGAACTTAAATCCACCACCGATCGATACCATGTGAACATATCATGACTGGTGTGGACATAAATTGAGAAGCACCATCATAAAAAAGAGAAGAAAATCCGACATAATAATATAATTAGCTTTTCAGTTGGGCATGATTTAGTACTTTCAGAACAATAAACTAACTGGGACTGGTTCTTCTTTACTTTCTACTTCGCACGTCAACGGAAAATAAAAATATACAATGATCCATAGGACTGCGTCTTCGCTTGTTGGCTCCGCAATTAAGAAACAAAGAAAAGGAGATATGAGAAAACATAGAATTGTATGCTAATCAAACTTTAGGAATCGACCCTACTTGTCTGTCACATAGAGAAGTAATTTTTCAGTGTAACCGTAAGGTTTGAGGGATGGAATTACACAAATCTAAAAGAACAAACTAAAATTTATATTAAATAGTTATATTTTTAATCGCATTCAGATTTTTGTGATGAAATTCAACACAAGTCAGTTTGTGCTATAATTTGTAATTTTGTATTCAACGGTTAATGTTAATCTTATTACGTAGATGTGAGCTCTTGGTTCGACGTTGAAATCTTAAGATAGAACACAGACATGTGGTGTTACTATTCAACTCAAATAGTACATCATGTGACTTTACATTGCTAATACCTCCTAGGGAGAGATTTGTAATTTTGAAATGTTATAATAATTCTTAATGACTTCTCTCTGAGACATGATTACGACATCGTTTTATGCTATAATTTTCTTGGCAGACATAATTGCAATAGTAATAGAGAGCACATGGTTACATGGCAAAATTATAGATAAGAAATCCAAAGGAAATTATATGAAGTAAAGGAGAAGAACATAAAGATTTTTGCGATGCCTTAATTTATGTGTATCAAACATGCTTTGATGTTGTTGGTAGACATCAAAACAATCACTAATTACATTACTTAAATCTGCTAACCACCATTTGCTTCCTTAAAAGGACCATTCTCCACCAAACTAGCTAGATTTATTGGTCGGTTGCTTTATCTCATGGGGTAATTTTTGGGATAATTATGTCTCAGTAACCCTAATACACGCATCGTTTTTTTAACCCTTATCATTTTTTAATTACAAACAATATTATTACTATGAATTAGTCTAAAGAAGGAAACTTTAACGCAAAGCTCTCGGCACTGTTCATTTTAACGAAAAACGACATTTTTACACTAAAAAGTCAATTATGGTACTTTTCACTTTACTCTTTATTTTGTCCTTATCGTTAAAACTCAAAGTTTTCAAGCTCTTTTCATTATTTTTCTTCTAAAGAAAGACGGAGTTTTAACCAAAATAAGTAAAAGGGGAGGGTTGAAGAGGAAGATCTTCTCCGTAACTTTTTATTCTTTGCATCATTGAAAAGTTTTCATCATAGTGAAGCCATTTTCTATAGTTACTCCTTCCTTCCATATATGGGTCAAAAGTCAAAACGTTTCTGCTTTAGTACACATAATACTACTTGTATGCAGAAATTATTGAAGGTTTATTTTTAGTCATACTCCTTGAAACTCTAGTTTTGTCTTACTTTGCTATCTAAAAATGAAATTTGATGTACTTTACCATTTGAAACTCGATTTTCGTCTTATTTTCTCACATTCCGTGAAATTCGTTAAGAAAATTGTTGAGTTTGCGACGTGGCACTGGTGTGGCCCACTTACATGATGGCATGTTTGCCGCATCAGCTTAAGAATATATTTAATATTTTGAAACTGTAAGAAACATTAAAAAAGATTTAGGTTTTAATCTGTTGTTTCCAAAATGATTTTAACAGCTGTTGCTTTCTGTTGATTATTTTGAGTAACCAACACTCTTTCCCGTACGATTTTTACAGCTGCTTCGTAATAATAAGGCTATGAAATTTGTTAAAATAACTCCTCCTGTTTTAGCATTTAAAGTCCTTCCAAAGTTATGATTGGGCTCTTTTCTTGAAATAGCCCAGTGAAATAGCCCGGGCAGCCCACTTGAACTGTGAATAGCTTCATCCCTACCCAACAAAACTCAAATGGGCCATCTTAGAATTAGTTTACTCATAAAAACTGGCATTTAAGAGAAATCTGTATAAGACCTTAATGCACTACATCGAGAATTTCCCAAGAAGAAAACTGATTCGAACTTCGCCAACACATTAAAATGCAAGCCAATGAGGCTTTAAGTTATAAGTAAGTCGACATTGTTACGTTTGTCCAGTGTTTCATATATGAAATTGGATAACAAACATTACCTTATGTGAGAATATCAAATATCTACTTGGGCCTCCTTATACGATGCCCTCATTGGTTGCGATCAGTTCTCAGATATGTTGGTGGCTCTGACTTGTAATCTAAGCCACCAGCTTGTGATTTTTCCAGGTAAGCTCAACAACTGGACGTGGAAGGAATGAAGGGCCCACTCTCAGATTCTGCATGCCACATGGCACCCCAAAAGCCAATCGGACACCACTCTCCTATCCTACAAGATAAGCCCCTTCAATTCTTTACATTAACTCATCTGCGTCTCTCTCCCCAAACACTCCAAACCCCATACAGTTTCACAGATCAAATAAGCAACAAAGTTTGGTCGAAGCCTCGAAAAATGGCCTCCGCCTGGGCTACCTCTTCCGCCATTGCAGCCGTCGCTGTATCGTCGCGGTATTTATTTATTAATTTAATGTGTGCTTAATTACGTACTCTTGCATGGTTTATTGGGGTTTTGGAGTTTTTTGTTCCTTCGCGTTGTTAATTAATACAAGCAAGATGTGAATTATGCTGCAGCTCCCAGAAGGGTGGGTCTTCTTTGGCGGCAACTAAGGCTTCTTTCTTTGGTGGGAGGAAGCTGAGAGTGAGAAGCTTCACAGCCACCACAGGATCATCGTCATCTTTTACAGTACGTGCGGCTGCTGCTGACCCTGATAGACCTCTGTGGTTTCCAGGAAGCACCCCTCCCCCATGGCTCGATGGAAGGTAGGTCCAAAATATCCCGTTTATGAATGTTCTCTTATCAGACTATCTAGCAACATGAAATATTTTGGTTACCAGCATCAACATGCAAGTCTAAACCATTAATTAAGTTGATAACCGTCCAACAATGTGGTTCATATTCACATAATTGAACAAACCCTTAATTAAGTCGACATTTGTCTGAATATCTTTGGTTCATAGCCGCATCGTTGAATCTTAAGTTGTTAATAAAATGTTTGCTTATAGAAAAATGTTCTCTTACCAGACTAGATTACAATATAAGATGTTTACGTTGCTAGCATAGTAGCATGTGAACCTAAACCGTCACGAAACAACTCTCTATATGGTATTTTACGTTGTCTCTCTACCTTACTGATTAAGTGTTATAATAATGCAGCCTGCCAGGAGACTTCGGCTTCGATCCTCTTGGTCTTTGTAAGTCGAACACCAATGCTATTAATCCCTAACCATAATTCTCACATAATCTCTAAACGCTGATGAAATTTGTAACTAATAATGTTTGTTAAAATGTAATTACAGCATCTGACCCAGACAGCCTGAAATGGAACCAGCAAGCAGAGCTTGTACACTGCAGATGGGCAATGCTCGGCGCAGCCGGAATCTTCATCCCCGAATTCTTGACCAAAATCGGCATTCTAAACACCCCCTCATGGTACACAGCCGGAGAGCAAGAGTACTTCACAGACACCACCACTCTCTTCGTCGTTGAGCTTGTTTTGATCGGGTGGGCCGAGGGGAGGAGATGGGCCGACATCCTCAAGCCCGGCTCCGTTAACACCGACCCAATCTTCCCCAACAACAAGCTCACCGGGACAGATGTAGGGTACCCGGGAGGGCTCTGGTTCGACCCACTTGGATGGGGAAGCGGCTCGCCTGAGAAGATCAAGGAGTTGAGGACAAAGGAGATTAAGAACGGAAGGCTAGCTATGTTGGCTGTGATGGGGGCTTGGTTTCAACACATTTACACTGGGACTGGCCCCATCGACAACCTCTTCGCTCACCTCGCTGATCCCGGCCATGCCACCATTTTCGCTGTGAGTGCAATTAGCACACTTTAAATTGATTTAAACTAATTTGATTGCATGCTTAGGGTTTTCTTAATTATGGTTAACATATCTAATTGTTTTGGTTGGTTATTGGCAGTCTTTCTCCCCCAAGTGAGGAACGAAGGAGAATTCTAACTGGGGCTTTCAAGTGCGGGAGGAGAAGGAGCAACGTTGTCATCGATCCGGGAAAAGAGGCTGAGAAGTATTGTGTTGTTCCAAGGGAAATTTGTAGGACTAAAAACTTGTAATTTGATGTGCTTGTGTACAAAAATCTCTTTGGAACCTTCGTTCCAATATGTATGAAATCAGCTGGTGACCTACAAACTTATTCCAACTGCATATGCATGGCATGCAACAATGTTAACTGATGTTCTTATCAAACTAGCTTGGGATTTATAAACAGTAAAATCGATAACAAATTTTTAATCAAAATTTATGTTGCAAATAAAATAATAGAGAAAAGCGGTACATAATCACAATTCGATATTTGCTGCTTGTTGTAATCAATTTTATTTGTGCATATTTAATTTCATCGGAAAGTTGTATAAGATCACTTAATCATCCACTGTTGACCAAAAAAAGTTAAAAAATTATCCACTTTGATACTAAGTTGCAGAAGGGATCCTCCTCCTTATCCACAAAATCAAGAGATCCGTTGAAATTTGATTCAATAACTACAAACAAAAGTCCATTTTAAAAGTTATAATAACTTCAACTGCTTGATCAAATTTCAACGGCACGGATTTCCTGATTTTGTGAATTAAGAGGAAGAGATCCGGAAATGATCCCTTTCCCCAAGTTGCCACCTAACATCCACAAGTAATAGCCTCCAAAAGATTTTAATCAGGAAGGTGAGCTCCATACATGTATATTCATCAGATCATATTATATTCAAAGTCTAACTTGTCAATCAATCCCCCCAAGTTGAAAATTATTTGTTTTGAAGCATTCAACTTTTATGAAGCTACGCCTAATGGAACCCAAATTCATGTTAGTTGGTATGCAAACACAATTCAAATAGATGGTTGGTTTGGAGATAAAATAAGAAATGATTTCCGCACTTTTTTTTTTCCGTTAGTCTACACATTTTTGAAGAATTAATGCACTAAAACAAACAAGAATGTAGGAGGAAAAAATGTGTACGGAAATCACTTCTCGAAGATAAACTGTTTGGACCTAAAATCCTGAAACTTCAACACAAACTTGTGGCCACAAGAAAATTCAAGCAACAAATTAAGCAGCAAATACTAAAATTCTAATTAAACTTCAGTAAACTAAATTATGAAATTCTGAGGAACCCAATACAATTTACAAACAAATTACATTTAAAGGTAACAAATTTGTCAATAAGCAGACAAATTTAGTCATAAAAATATATTAATTTGAAGGAAAGTCATCTCATTACAGCTTAATGACGAACTCTCACCCCCTCTTCTTCTCTCAAAGTATCATTAATTTACTATAATACAGCATTTAATTTTTTGTAATTTTCACAAATCTCTTCTTTGGGAAAAAAAATTGACAGGAAAGAGAGAAATTCTATAACTTTCTAATAAGAAGCAAAACCGAACCGGCTAAGACGGAGGGTTGGGGCGCTGTACGGAGATCTGAACCGGAAGCGGCCGACTCGTACCCGACCCACCACAGCTGCTACAAAACGTACGACCCGAGCCGGCACAGCTCCGGCACCCGACATCACCATCGGACCAGCGCGAGCAGAAGCAGGTGACCCGACCCGTTCCGTTGCACCTGGGACAGCGCGGGAAGGGGCCGGCCATGGGCTTCTGGTCCATGACCGATTTGACGAAGACCGCGCCCGCCAAGACGCCGAGACCGGTGGCGAGCTGAGTCAGCACGATCGGACCTCCCATTTGTTTGGTGATGCGTCGGATAACGAGGAGGGAGAGAGCAGAGAGAGGGAGGAAAAGAAGCGAAAGGTGTAGAGAGAGAGAGAGGAACAAAGATTTTTATTAACTTATGGGGGTTTTACTGAAGAGTTTAAAAGTGGTGAGGGGAATGAACACGTTGACGCGGTTGGGTTGGGTGAGATTTTTAAGAATCCGGATTCTCGAAGGGTCGTTAGGATTATAGGCATCTGTCAATTATATCCGTTTATCGTATATTATACGGTCAAAAATTATTTTAAATATTTTTATTTAAAATTAAACATAAACAGTATTTGATAAAAACTGATCACAAGATTTACAATGAACGGACACGATTTACAGATCTCTATAATCCTTACCAAAAGATCCGGAGAGGATTTTTATGGAGGTCGGGGGATCTGGAATATTGTGGACGTGTTTGCTTCCTTGTACGCTACTTCTACTTGGAGCCTTGGTGGCATGTACCACTTGATATTGATTTTCTTATCTTATTCTTGACATCACATGTTGGAAATTTAGGGGGTGTGATGGGAAATTGGTTTTGAAATTTTTATGGGTGGTGATAAAAATTATCTGAATAGTGGATAATCTATGTGAGTGTGGTTAGCATTATCATATTTTCCTACTCCAAGCATATATGGAGGCAAATTTTTTGCCCTCCCATTTCCCGTGCCCTCCTGTTTGTGTGGTCATGGTTAAACCACGTCAACATTTTATATTACTATTTATTTTTGTCTTATTATCTCTATAAAAAAAATAATATAAAATGTTGACGTGGCTTAACCATGACCACACAAAACAAGAGAGCACGAGAAGTGGGAGGATAGAAAATATGCCTCCAGCATATATATGACAAATGTTCAATAAAAAATGACGATATCTTTTGTTATAAGAGGCAATGACATATCTAAGATTTGAATTTTGAGGGATTTTGTTTTAAAAGTTACAATGTCGTACCTCAACTTACAAATTTGTTGCAATGTAACGCTCCGTCCTCAAAATATTTATTTTCGGGAAATAATTCCAATGATAGGCCCAAATTAAATTTTTGTTTATTCTTTATTTAATTTTCTTAATCGCTCACAAAAACTACAACCATAATTAACTTACCAAAACATTCGATTAAATTTTCATAATTTATCACCAATTTCTTCTCTTAAATCAAACCACATCTACCATTGGTCAGATAACCCTAGCATACTAATCACACTTATTGGTAAACTATTTACCATCATTGCCATATTCATCATTGGCAAAACAATTATGATAAATTCCCAACCGTAACCATCGTCGGCGAAATAAATATCACAATTTCAAGCCAAACCATTTAAATTGGCAATTCAAATATAAAAAAATTCCAGCCAAAACCATTGGAATTCCAAATCACAATCACTAGTAAAATCACTTACCATCAAAATTCGTGTGCCAACATAATCCAACCTGATGACCGGTCCCACAGCCGATTACCCTCACTTCAATCTGACCACACAACATGAAGTAGGGTAACGAGAGTGTCCAGTTATTCCTACACTACACCCCAGAACCAAGTACCTTCCCCACAGAATATGGTACATGTTCGGCTGTGTAGGCCTCCAAAGGTTTAGGGGATTGAAACCCAAGGCAGTGCGCAGTGCCTCTCACTCCTAGTAACTCTCAATCCATGAGTGTCTATTTCCAACGGACATACCACATAGACTATCCCGCAGGAGTAGCCTGACCGTATAACACCATCTGAAAGTTTAGGGGATTGAAACCCAAGGGAACCTCACAGTCCCTTTCACTCTCAGGTCATCAAAATCATCCAGGGAACCTACATTTTCAATCCATAGGAACCTGTGCTCACAACAACATACGTGAGTAATCCATAATACATATATGCATCTCACATATTCATAGAAATTATGAAATATGCAACCACAATGCAAATCATAATTTCCACTCACAAAACTCCATAATCGCCATGAAAATTGCACCATGCCACATGTGCGAGTGGTCCACCATATATATATCACCTGGATGCCACTTATCCAAAAATTTTGGAAATAATGCATTCTCAATTCACATGCGTATCACATAAATGCCTCATGATTCATAAAACTTGTGAAATATAACAATATCACCATAATCATATTTCACATCATCAAAACACGAGAGTATATACGTTCACCCTCCTGCCAGTGCGAGATTCATAATACATGTATATTTCTCATTAATGCCACATTAATCATAAGAATTATAAATAATGCAATATCAATGCAAATCATAATTCACACCAACATGAACTCGAGAATATTGCATATTGTAGAGCAGTATCATTCGTTCTGATACCAATTTGTAACATCCCGAAATTTATAATTTGGAAGCCAAACACACCGGTAGGCCACAATATATCTATAATGGTTAATTATAATTCTACTAACCATTCAAAAAAAAAAATATTCATTTTGTTGAGCCTATGGTTGCATCTAACATTCTGGTTAGACTGCCTACGTACCCTAAATGAAAGAATCAAGCCATTCGTAGTTCGTACTACGCTTTTAGAGTAATATACTAAAATTTCATTATGATCCAACGGTCGGATATTCGCTAACTACGAAATCAAGTGACGGTCGATGCTTTTTTTTAAGAACTTACAAATCCAATTTGAAAAGATCTGTATGTCAAATTCCTAATCCGTAAGTTCCTAATGTCCTCAAATATTACATATTACAATGTATCAAAGTTTGGTGATGATCCAACGGTTAGATCGTCGATTCCCAAATTGATCAAGTACGGTATCGTAATGAATTTAGGTTCAAACAATTAACCTACATCATACAAATATCAAGACTGACTTCAAGGCATCTGATTTAGCCTAAACATAGCATCGACATTGTTTGTACCATACTTGACCAATCCCGAAACTACTGAGCACCGGTCAACGTTATACCGTCAAGGACCCAGAAGAGCTTCCCTTCAACCAGGAGGCCAATCACAATGCGACACGTGTCGACATCAGAAGCCAATCACAGCGCGATACGTGTCAACATCAGGAGGCCAATCAAAATGAGAGCTTGAACCTATGTATTTGTGTAAACCCTTCACAATTAATGAGAACTCTTCTACTCCGTGGACGTAGCCGATCTGGGTGAACCACGTACATCTTGTGTTTGCTTCCCTGTCCCTATTCATATACGTACTTATCTTCACTAGTGATCGAAGCAACCAAGCGAAGGTCACAAACCTGACACTTTCTGTTGTACCAAAGTCCTCGCTGATTTTGTGCATCAACATTTGGCGCCGTCTGTGGGAAAGACACTTACTCCCACTCTCTTCAGCTTTGTTAAGCTGGTTTCCACCGCTCGTACACTTTCTTTTGGCCAAACATCTCTCTCCAAATGGGGAGCGAAAGAAGCCATAGCACACAGAATGACACCCCCATTGGACCTAGTATGAAGCAACGAAAGCATGAAGGAAATAAAGTTACTCTTCAAGCTAAAGTCGATGAGTTAGAAGCTCAGAACAACAAGATAGTGATGAGGAACGAGGTCCTCCAGGAGCAGTATGAAAAACTTTTCGAGATGCTTCATGAGGCTAGGCATGCTCAAGCACACAAGCTCGTCGCCCCTGTTGAGGTTAACAATCATCTGAATGCCCCCCAACACGGAGGGTCACCGATATCCAACACGGATATCCCTGATAGGGATCGAGCTACACATCAATGTGATAATCAACATGAGACTTCTCTCAACCCAGCTGCTTCAACCCGAAACAGAAGGAGTAGAGGAAAGCACCTCCTCACAGAAGGAGTGGAAGGATCAAAAGCCGTCTATCACGATTGTCGAGACTTCCTAAAGCAACGTCGAGAGAATCTCATCCACATAAGCTCGAAGATCAATGACCCAAGAGTTTCTGAAAGACTCGGTCCTCTCCCACGACCCAGGCCAGCAGTTAATCTAGGGAATGGGCAACAAGTCCCAGAAGAACATGAAGGTACAGGGGACTCGGAAATGTTCCGACATACTCACTCTAAGAGTCAGTGTGACGAGTCCAAGGAAAAATCATGCTATCTTGATCAAACTTTCCTACTTCCAAGAGGCGATAGGGACTTACGGAAGAAAACTTCAGTGATGCACAATTCCACTCAGGACCCCCTCGTCCTACAGCTCCTTGAGGAAGTAAACAAGTTGAAGGCTGAACGTCAAGCCGAGATACTTGACTGGAACCAACCCAGGCCTGGCCCCCTCACAAGAAGGATCCTCAACACCCCCTCCAAGTGAAGACAAAGCAGAAGCTTGACTTACAACTCTATACTGGAAGGGAAGACCCGATTGAACACCTTAACCTCTTTGAGTCCACCATGGTATACCGGAGACACACCGATGAAGAACGGTGCCTTCTCTTCCCCTTCACCCTCTCTGGGGGAGCCTTAAACTAGTATTGCCGTCTTCCACCCGAGACGGTAGACTCATTTGAGGAGTTGAGGAAGTTGTTTGTCTCTCAACACATCTTCCAGACCGATCGCTTGCATTCCGCAGATGACTTGTACACTATTCGCCAGAAGCCGGAAGGTCATTACGAAAGTATGCTGGCCGCTTCAGCCATGAGTATTCCCGCTGCGCTGAGGCAGATGACAAGACCACCCTCAAGGCCTTCACAGCAGGCTTACGTGACTGTTTCTTCAAGTACATGATCAATGCCAACACTTGGAAGACTTACTCTGAGGTGATGGCACAAGCTTACAACCATGCCTCTGCCGAGGCAAGGACATATCAAGGGAAACCCCCTACAGTCACCCCTTATCAGCAAGTAGGGAGTGGAGGCCAGATCCAACCGAATGAAAAGACCTCAACCTTCCAAACGGTAGCAGCACACCCCCCGGCCTCATTTAATGCTTCGCCAAGTCAGCAGACATATCAATCCCAGGGCAAAAGGAAAGATTTCCATCCTCACCAATCTCATTTTAATAAAAAGAATAAGGGGCACTATCGCGATAACTCAGTATATCGTCACAATAACACCCATCCCCAGGCAGTCAACGCAGTGGGCCAATAGCGTGTCAAGACAGGCCCTACCCCGAGGTATGAGACATACACACCTTTGAACGCTACATGCGCGGCCATCTACCCTAGTATAGCTTACCTGATACCAAAGCCAAAGCCAAGGCAGCCAGATTACAAGTCCATGAAGAACACGGGCGTGTTTTGCTGCTACCGCGAGTATAATGGCCTTGACGGCGAGAAGTGCATCATCCTCCGTGATCATATCGAAGCTTTGGCACGTGAAGGAAAAATTGATCAGTTCCTTCTTCACCCTCCAAGGGATAACCGTAACCAACGCCAGGTGAATGTGATATACTCCATAAGCGGCGGCACACCCATGTCTGAATCTTCCAATAGGGCCATGAAAAACAGTGAACGAACTTTGAGACATGGCCATCAAGTGTTTCACGTGGAAGACATCAGGGGAGGCAAGTATCAAAAACCTAACTGGGATCCAATATGTTTCTACCCTGAGGAAAAAAGAGGTATCATCTACCCTCACAACGATCCGCTGATCGTGGAGGCTCACATAACAAATTTTGATGTGAAACGAATCCTGATAGACACAGATGCTTCAGTCAATATCATGTTTGCTGAAGCTTTCAAGGCACTTAATGTAGTTGAACACTTGCTCAATAGCTCGATTTCTCCTTTGATAAGCTTCTCTGGCGATATCGTGCAACCTTTAGGGAGTATACACTTACCATTCACCATTGGTACAGGCCCCTACACAGCTACTATTACCACTAACTTCCTAGTGGTCAATTGCCCGACGGCATACAATGTCATCTTTGGGCGCACATGCATCAATGATCTCAAGGCCATGGTATCCACACATATGTTGTTGATGAAGTTTCCAACCCCTTTCGGCAATGGATACATCAGGGGAGATCAACTTAGTGCTCGATCATGTTACAACACTTCAGTTAAGCAACAACACATGCCTATCTCCAAGGAGACCTTCTCTATACATAACCAGGTAGTAAAGACCAGTCCAGATGAAGCCAACTCGGATCTTCATGATGGCAACAGTCAACCAGACGACCCTCGAGATGACTCATTCACCCAGCAAGCACAACCCGCTGAAGAGTTAGAGAATGTCTCTATCTCCAAAGACCATCCAGATCGCATGGTGAAGATTGGCACCACTTTGTCACCACCCCTTCGGTTGTGGCTGATCTCCTTTTTGCAAGAGAACGTCGAGGTCTTCGCTTGGTCATATAAAGATATGCCAGGCATCTTTCCCGATATCATCTGTCACCACTTGAGTATTGATCCCAAGACCAAACTAGTAAAACAGAAGCGAAGATCTTATGATGTTGAACGATACGAGGTGATGAAAGCAGAAGTTGAAAAACTCAAGGACATAGGCTTCGTCCGTGAAGTCAATTACCCAACATGGGTAGCAAATGTTGTCCTTGTTAAGAAAAATCCGACCAAGGAAAGTCTCCTACTTTAAAAAGTCTTGTGAAGAATGTGTGTCGACTACACCGACCTAAACAAAGGATGCCCGAATAATAGTTTCCCCCTTCCTCTCATTGATAGACTTATAGACTCTCTTGAGCTTCATAGACGTTTATTCAGGATACAACCAAATCTTCATGAACCCCTCAGACCAAGAACACACAGCCTTCACTACTGACAGGGGACTATATTGCTACAAAGTCATGCCTTTCGGCCTAAAGAATGCAGGAGCAACTTATCAGAGACTAGTCAATTTAATGTTCGCCGAACAGATTGGGAAGAGCATGGAAGTTTACGTTGATGATATGCTAGTCAAGAGCAAACATGCTGACCAACATATCACCAACCTATCTGAAACTTTCACCATTCTAAAGAGGTATCGAATGAGGTTGAACCCCAACAAATGTGCCTTCGGCATGGGATCTGGCAAATTCTTAGGCTTCATGATTAGCCAACGAGGCATTGAAGCTAACCCCGAAAAGATCAAAGCAATCCTCGACATGAAAGAGCCAGTAACTTCAAAAGACATCCAAAACCTTACTGGCAAGGTGGCAGCCTTAACCAGATTCATCTCTAAGGCCACAGACAGATGTGCTCTTTTCTTCAAATCACTCAAGGGAAATAAGAAGTACATTACATGGACGGATGAATGTGCCAAGGCATTCAGGAACCTCAAAGAGTACATGAGTAAAGCCCATCTGCTCTCCAAACCAGAAGTTGGTGACATTCTTATTATCTATCTATCGGTCTCGGCTTCAGCAGTCAGTTTTGTTCTTATCCGAAAGGACAGTGGTGTCGAACGGCCCGTCTACTACGCTAGCAAGGCCCTACAAGATGCGGAGACACGATACTCCAACATTGAGAAATTAGCTCTAGCATTGGCCATGTCTGCTCGAAAACTTCGCCCTTATTTCCAAGCACACGATATCATCGTGCTTACCAATCACCCTCTTCGACAGATACTCCAGAGTCCTGACACGTCTGGGCGAATGATTAAATGGGCGATAGCATTGGGTGAGTTTGACATCTCCTACCAACCAAAACCAGCCGAAAAGGGTCAAGCAGTAGCAGATTTCATTGCCGACTTCACATATCATGTTGACATTGCTTCTACACCTGAAGCAATAGCTTCATTACCATCGGAAGCTCAGAAGATAGAATCAACAACCCCAGCATGGAGTCTGTATGTTGATGGCTCATCCAACCAACAGGGCTGCGGAGCAGGATTAGTCCTCACTACCCCTGACAAAGTGGCGATAGAATACGCTCTTCGTTTCAAATTCAAGGCATCAAACAACGAGGCCGAATACGAAGCCCTTCTAGCAGGCTTACGTTTGGCCAAGCATCTTGGAGTTAAACAAATTAATATCTTCAGTGACTCCCAATTAGTGGTCAACCAAGTCACGAACAACTTTGATGCTAAGGATAGCTCCATGGCAGCATATCTTGCGCAAACACGACTTTTGCTTAAGCACTTCCACTACCAGATCACCCAAGTTCCTTGAGCGGTAAACAGTCATGCAGACGCTTTGGCCCGCCTCGCCTCGGCAGTGGAAGACAAGATTGGGAGAAAAATTCATGTCGAATTGTTGGCAGCACCAAGCACCATGGTCGCGGAAGTGTGCAATTTACAACAAGGAGATAGTTGGATCACCCCAATTTATAAATTCCTTGCCCATGGCACCCTTCCAAATGACAAAGTCCAAGCTAAGCATATTCGATACAAGTCTGCTCGCTACCTGATCATTAATGACCAACTCTACAAGCGCGGTTTTACCCTGCCCTACCTAAGATGCCTTACACCTGCAGAGGCAGAAATTGTCCTTCGGGAAATACATGAAGGAGTCTGCGGAGATCATGTTGGGTCTCGATCCCTAGCACACAAGACTTTTCGCCAAGGATACTATTGGCCAACACTCCACCAAGATGCCATCAGAATATCTCGCTCATGTGATAAGTGTCAACGCTACGCAACTATCCCTCACTCCCATCCCGAGCCGCTCACTCCTATGATCAGCCCTTGGCCCTTCGCCCAATGGGGACTTGATTTGATCGGCCCAATGCCTGCAGGGAAGGGCAAGGTCCGCTATGCAATCGTTGCAGTTGACTACTTCACAAAGTGGGCTGAAGTAGAACCCTTGGCAACCATTACTGAGGCAAAAATAGAAGACTTCGTATGGAAGAACATCCTCTGCAGATTCGGCATTCCCAATGCGATAGTCACGCACAATGGGCGGCAGTTCGACAACAAGAACTTCAGGATGTTCTGCTCTAAGTTCAACATCAACTTATGTTTTGCCTCTCCAGCCCATCCCCAGTCTAATGGACAAGTCGAGGCTGTTAACAAAATAATCAAGCGCACTCTGAAAACTAGCTTGGACAAAGCTAAAAGTTGTTGGCCAGAATTCGTACCCCAAGTTCTTTGGTCATACCGCACTTCATATCGGACTTCCATAGGAGAAACTCCATTCTCACTTGCTTTTGGTACAGAAGCAGTTGTCCCGGTTGAGCTTGAGCAAGCAACATACCGAATCCAGAACTACATGCAGAGTGAAAACGACAAACAACTCACCCTCAACTTGGATCTAGTCGAGGAACACAGAAATCAGGCTCACCTGAGGAATGTCGCCTACAAGCAGCGCATCTCCAACTACTACGACTCAAGGGTCAAACCTCGCTCCTTCAAAGTGGGAGACTGGGTATTGAAGAAAAGATTACTCTGTGATAGAGTCCCGAGTGAAGGAACACTCAGTCCTAACTGGGATGGACCGTTCGAGGTCGTCGGCATCAGCCGCCCTGGCTCCTACAAGCTCAGAAGCTCCGACGGCAAGACCCTTGGCCATCCATGGAATGCTGACCACTTGAAGTACTATTACAAATAAACTCACATTGTACAAGTGTTAAGCTACAGCCGTTTGGTATGAATTCAATAAAGAGGTGATTTAGCCAACTCGGCCCTAAACTCTTTTACATTCTGAGCAATGAAACACTTAAGTGTTGAAGCTTCAACGTAAATGTTTCCAATACAAAACAAAATCTAAGTATGTGTCAACAAGACTATACAAAGGATTTACATCATACATTCCAACACATTCATACATAAACATCATACATTCCAACACATTCATACATAAACATAATACATTCCAATACATTCATACATAAACATCATACATTCTAACACATTCATACATAAACATCATACATTCCAACACATCCATACATAAGCCAACTGTGCTTCGAAACACACTTTGTGTCATTCGACATTTACCACAATGTACCTTGACACCTTGCCCTTATTCTCACAAACTAGGTGATGAATGAACTCACCTTCGTGCCACCAACTAGGTGATGAAATGTACAACCCGTACTCTAATATTATTTGGAGACTTGCCACCCTTATCACCAATCAGGTGAAGAAGGAACTCATCTTCATGCCACCAACCAGGTGATGAAATGTACAACGCGTACTTTCCTTCATGCCACCAACCAGGTGATGACATGTACAACGCGTACTCTCCTTCATGTCACCAACCAGGTGATGAAATGTGATGAAAGGTGATTAAGGAATTCACATTCGTACCACCAACCAAGTGATGAAAGCAACCCACCATTCATTCCACTAACCAGAAGACGAGTGGTACAACTTGTACATGTGAACTCCTAGCATTCACAAATAATCAAAAACCCTCAAGCTTTACAACTCAACTAGGGGAGCACTTATGCTTAACAAGAGCTATAGTCACCAACAAAGTCTTATTGCAAGCCAACAATGGCTTCAGTGCATGGTATACGAAGATCAAGCTCTTCAGCCCTCTTACATCTGCTTCAGACATTTCTCCTCTGTAACAATGCAAACACTACAACTCATAGAAAGCTTCACACGCTCTTGATCAAGACTGTTCGAAGCAAAGTCAATTTATATAGTTCATCCAAACCTTCGACTACTACAAGATGTGGCTTGCATCACAATCTCTCGCTCAACAGTGTGAAAGCAAAATTTGTATACGTTGTCTCTCCCACATTTTCAAATTTCTAGTTTTCCCAAAAAAAAAAAAAAAAAAAAAAAAAAGAAAAAGAAGAGGAAATTGGGAAATTCAACAAAGCTTCATCAATGGAGGACAAATATCAATCTCAAAAGCTTCGCACTATCTTCATCAAGATAGTGTGAAGCAAAATCAATTTATGGTGCCAACAAAAGCTTCATCAATGGAGGACAAATATCAATCTCAAAAGCTTCGCACTATCTTCATCAAGATAGTGTGAAGCAAAATCAATTTATGGTGCCAACAAAAGCTTCATCAATGGAGGACAAATATCAATCTCAAAAGCTTCGCACTATCTTCATCAAGATAGTGTGAAGCAAGATCAATTTATGGTGCCAACAAAAGCTTCATCAATGGAGGACAAATATCAATCTCAAAAGCTTCGCACTATCTTCATCAAGATAGTGTGAAACAAAATTAATTTATGGTGCCAACAAAAGCTTCACCTATAAAGCTTCAACCCCAAAGCTTCACCTATAAAGCTTCAACACCAAAGCTTCACCTATAAAGCTTCAACACCAAAGCTTCACCTATGAAGCTTCAACCCCAAAGCTTCACCTACAATACAAAATTTCAACACCAAAACATATAAAAGCTTCACACACTCTTCATCAAGATAGTGGGAAGCAAAATCAATTCATGGTGCCCAACAAAGCTTCAACCTCAAAGCTTCACCTACAAAGCTTCAACACCAAAGTTTCACCTACAAAGCTTTAAAAAATATATATATATATATATTTTTTTTTTCGGAAATTCGAAAATTCAAAAATCCGGAAATTTGAAAGTTCAAAAAAAAAAAAAAATTTGCCTAGGCCTCCTCTTCTTTGGGCCTAACAACTTTCATAACAAATATATATGAAGAAGGAGTTTTGGGCTACCACTTAGAAAGGAAATGCCTCATTCGTCAACTCCCTCAACCAGAGACTTGGAGGACTCCTACCATATGCTACTGCACCTTGATACTCGAAAGTCTCACGACCACTCAGTGACTTGGATTTTTCAAGTCTCCAAACGAGAAGTTTTCCTCACTCGGGAAATTAAGGGAGCACTACCTCAACCTACATGCTTCACTCACAAAGTTTCAACATACAAGTTTCAACAAAAGGAAAAATTCAAAGAACTTAGTGAAGAAGGCCTTGGTGTATTTAACACAATACGTTGAAATGAAGCAAATCTTGTTTATTGATATTTCCGATAAGTTACAAATATGTACATATACATGAATCAAAATAAACAAACAAGAGAGAGCCTTCACAAAGGTTGCTCAGGGGAAGTCTCAGCAGTCAGTAGAGCCCCAGAAAGAGAAAGCACCGAAGGGTGGTTATCCGGAGCCTTAGTACTAAACAGAATCCCAGAAGGAGGAGGCATCGGAGGTTGATCATTTGGAGCTTCATTACGCGGTACAGCCCCAGAAGACGACGACAATAAATGCTTTTGGAACAAACCCACAAACCGCTGATGATCAAGTAAAACATGACCATCAGATTCCTTCATCTGGTCAAGCTTCCTCTTCATGTTTGTAGCATAGTCATGTGCGAGCCGGTGCAACTGTTTATTCTCATGCTTGAGCCTTCTAATTTCCTGTTTGAGACTCATCACTTCAGCAGCCAATGATTCAACTTGGCGGGTTCTAGCAAATAGGCGTTGGGCCATATTAGACACAGAACCTGCACACTGAACACTAAGAGCCAGAGAATCCTTAACAGCCAACTCATCAGACCGTTTGGAAAGTAGTCTGTTATCTTTGGGAGTGAGAAGGTTCCTGGCCACCACCACAGCGGTCATATCATTCTTCATCACAGAATCTCCAACGGTAAGAGGACCAGTAGGGGATATGAAGGATGGGAGCCATATGTTGTCTGGAGAAGGCGTGGCTATCTCTTCTCCAAGGTTCAAGTCAAAACGACGGTCGGAGGGGCCAGACATTTTCAAAGGTGTTGAAGAAGGAAGAGGTCAGACAAATCAAGATCTTAGAAGTGCAAGAAGGGAGCTTCTACTGGTGGAGATTCAAGTGTGCTGTGGAACTTAATGCCAACCTCTATAAAAATCTGCACTTGACGGAGCTTAAGAAATCGAAGAGGCGTTTGCTTTCTCGAAAGCTGAGCTACTCAGAGACCACGAGGGCCGATCTCAGAAATCGAATAAGCACCTACTTTTTCAGCCTCGTCAGCACCTGTCACATGCACACTCAGCTTTGCGGAAATTACGGGCAATCTGTCGAAGATTTCTGGTGAAGTAGAAAGCACGTGAATCTTACTGTTCAATCACCACTCTCCACACGCACCATCAACTCCTCGGGTACCACATATAACTTTGCCAAAGATCTCTGACAAAGTTTAGGCACGAGAATTTCGAAGTTCCAGCTACCCTACTATTACCCACAAGGGTAAAGGAACAACACCACTGTTTGACAACTGAAAAGTCCCTATGTGTGTCGACCTCCGTGTTCTGTGGCAAGACAGGCTGGCAAGAACGTCCAACCTTTACTCACATTCGAGAAAAGACTCCCAACATAATTACTTTCTCAAAAATCGAAGCGGCACCGCTTTTCGAATCTCGAGAGCCAGATCCCCGACGGGATTGCTTGTTCGAAAATCGAAGAGGCACAGCTCTCAGAACTTTGAGAGCCAGATTTCCTTAGATAAAGCTTGTCTGTAATCTTCACACGCAACATAAGCTTTCCAGATACCACATATCATTTTTTCAAAGTGCTCTGACAAAGTTAAAACACGTGAAGCTGGCAGCTTTCACTACATTGTTGTGACCAAGAAGGGTAAATGAATAGCATTACTATTTGTTATTGGGAAATCCCTATATACATCGACCTCCCTCCTCAACGGACATGCAAACCTGCAAAAATGCTCAACCCTTTCTCGCATTCGAGAATGCACCCTCAACATAACCTCTCGAAATACTCAGCTTTATTTCCCTCCGATAATACCTCAGCAAATAAGCTACACCAAGAACAAGAGTATCTCATATCATCAAGGTCGAAAGCAAGAGTATCCCATATCATGCTTTCTCCTTGTCCTTGTCTTCGTCCTTGTCCACACCTGCAGGACAAAGAGAAAGAGAGCAGTCAGTCGGAACCTGAAATCAAACCTCCAATCTGGAACTGACTGCCTGAGACCTTTGCCTGGTTGCTTACTTAGCATTGCTCTCAAGAACTCATCCTCAACTACTGTCAAGGTCATGAATTCCACCGGCAAATACCTCATGACAGTTGATCAGATATTGGCTCTTTACACTGAAGTTGCCAAGCGTGGATGAGTCACTATGAAGGAATGTTCTGAAGGACCATTTAAATGCAAAGGTTGCACACCACTTCTGCCATGCAAAAGATTGAAGCAGAAGGTTCAACGGTTAGCTGAAATAGATCACTACAGCACGACACCTTTCCATACCACATTCACTATTCCGTCAACAGCAAAAGTATCCCATATCATCAAGGTCGAACGTACTCTAGATTTGATGGACTTGTTTTGACCCTCAAATTCTTGAGTCGGCCTTATACTCTGAAGGGAACCAGAAAACCCTCCAGCACAGTTCAAGAATAAGCCTGTGGAAAGTTACTTCTTCAAAAGCAAAAGTATCTCATATCATCTCTTCTTCATTTGCTTCTCCTTATCCTGGCAGCTGAATGAGAGACAAGGAGAATGAGAACAATCAACCGGAAGCCGAAGTCGAACCTCCGATCCTGGGTTGCTTGCTTGGAAGTTTGACTGCTTACCTTGTCTGTCACCTCTTTCGGCAGATCTCCTAGCTCGGCGACTTGGGGGACTCCTACTATAGGGTTTGTATCACACTTGACCAAGCCCGAAACTAAAAGTAAGCTTCAAGTAAAATTGATACATTACCTTGTGCATCTTCATCGATTAAAGATACCACTCATGGATGGAGGAAAAGTACTTCCAGAGAAGATGCCACATCTACATATGAGACAGATAAGGCACGTGAAAATGATACCACACTTCGGTACTTAGAAGTTTCGTGATTACTCAATGGCTTGGATCTTGCAAGTCCCCAACCGAGAAGCTTCCCTCACTCGGGAACTTAGGGGAACACTGTTTGTACCATACTTGACCAATCCCGAAACTACTGAGCACCGGTCAACGTTATACCGTCAAGGACCCAGAAGAGCTTCCTTTCAACCAGGAGGCCAATCACAATGCGACAGGTGTCGACATCAGAAGCCAATCACAGCGCGACACGTGTCAACATCAGAAGCCAATCACAACACGACACGTGTCAATGTTAGAACAAAGCTAGAAACTCTCTTCTATAAATAGGGATCATTCTCCCACAATAATCTCTAATGTCATTTTGTACTAAACTATTCACTAGAACTCACAAAATGAGAGCTTGAACCTATGTATTTGTGTAAACCCTTCACAATTAATGAGAACTCCTTTACTCCGTGGACGTTGCCGATCTGGGTGAACCACGTACATCTTGTGTTTGCTTCCCTGTCCCTATTCATTTACGTACTTATCTTCACTAGTGATCGAAGCAACCAAGCGAAGGTCACAAACCTGACACTTTCTGTTGTACCAAAGTCCTCGCTGATTTTGTGCATCAACAGACATCATTCTGACCACGCGCCGCCGCGGGTGGCGGTCGGCCACCCCGGTTCGCCTGAAAATTCAACTATATCAAAAAATTCTCAAAATTTCCAAAAAAATAAGATCTTAATGAGTAGAACAAACTTTATACCTGTGGCCAAGTCTAATTTGGATAGGAAAAGCTCCAATTTGTCTCGAAACCAGCCGGAACCTTAGAACTTTGGTGGCCTCGATCCACCTCATCCGGCACTCCACCGCCCCAACCAAGCCTTGGGACTTGTTCCTGGGTTCATGAGGAGTCAACCCATGGGTGGTCGATGATGGTAGCTTCAGAAACGGCCAATCACCGCCATGGTGCCCTCGAAGCCCCTCGATGAGATTCATCACAAATTTGAGTCTATTTCCTTCAATTCAAAAGTGGAAATGGTAGAGGGAGGGTCGTGGAGTCATGTGAGGGTGGTGGTGACGATCGATTTGCCGAAAGATTGCAGGAATTGGTGTCGGGATGAAATTTGGAAACGAGTCAGGTTGCGAGTCGAGGGAGACTTAGTTTCCCCTTTTTCCATTCTTATCTCCCATGCCCTCTTTTTCCTCCTCCTGATTGGGCCAAATCTCCATCCCCCACTCTCATTTCTCTCTTTCCCTCTTCATCATAGCCACACATGTGGTATTCCCATTGCTCTATATTTTCTGGAGCCTTCCAATTTAATGAGAAAATATCTATTTTTCCCTCGAATTCAATCGTTAATAACTCATTCATTATAACTCCGTTTCATGAACGGTTTTCGCTTACACGCTCGTGAGATCGAGCTCTATCCCAATATGCCAAGAAACATGACAAAATATATAAGGAATAAAAATACGTTCTCGTAAAATTCAATTTAGCCAACTAAGGCATTTTTCCTTATTTCACTTTCCTAAAAAAAAAATTCCACGTAAACATATATTTTTAAAATTTTCAAGGGTGTTACATACCTCTTAGGCTCCTACCACTAATAATGGTGCAATTAACTAATTCGATTTAAGGTTGCCAAAGCGTATCAACCAATCTGATTGTACCTTAAACCTAGACATCATATATCAAAAATGTCAATAGAAGGTTGTTACCTTGAGGAAGAAAAACTAATTAGATTTTGTAAGACAAATATGAGTGCACTGCAATATCAACCACATTGATTTTTGTTTTGTTTAATGAAATGAATTAGTAAAAAAAAATAAGCATTAGGGTTAAAGTCCAAACTCAGTACCAAACTCACCAATTGACCTTCTGAATATGAAATGTAGGTTAACTATACAAATTTCCAATTATGCCTTTGTGCTTGATGACTTCAGAAAGGGATGATAATCCACACACAATGTGAAACAGTTGAAATTAATGAAAAATATTGATTACCTAAATATTAAAAAAAAATTAAATTACCAAACTTTCTTACCCTAAGTGAATCGCATGCACCCAGCAGAAAGCAAACAATCACAGAGCGCAAGAAATTTTTCATTTTCTTCCACTTTGTAGACCCAATCCTTATTCCGTCATAGATTTTTAGGAACTTTAAATAAAAGCTCCCGGTATTGTTCACTTTAACGGCAAACCACATTTTTACACTAAAAAGTCAATCCTGGTACTATTCACTTTACCCTTTATTTTGTCCTTATCGTTAAAACTAAAAGTTTTAAAGTCATTTTCATTAGTTTTCCTTAGATTTTTCTCTATTTCGAACAAACTCCAAAATCTACATCACACAAACCAAATAAAAACATTTTCTTCACTAAACCCTTTACCAAAATCCAATCAAAGTTTGTAAATTTAAACAAAAGATCAAGTTTTGGAGCAAAAAGCACACCTACCTGTATGGCCATGAAAGCTGCAGTCAGGGTGATGGAGCCTTAACCTGCGAGCAAGAGATAAAAGTTTTGCAGAAAAGTTTCTCAGTACTATGATAAATAGACTAACAAAAAAAAAGTACTTTCTATTAAACTCCAAACAAAATTGAGAAAACCACATTTTTATTTCTCCCTTTCCGGTTAAGCAATCAATATATACTGTTTGGATTTCCCCTTCTGCGAAACTGTTTCCTTAGACGTTCGGGTTTTTTCTCCTTCATCACGTGGCATATCATGTTTGTTCGATCGTGTGAGGAAGAAGTTTGATCAGAAAATGGGGTTTTGGAAGATAGACGTGGGTGGGTTGGTTTCCCTGGTAGTTGTCTCTCTTTTTCCTGTAATTTTTTAAGTTTGTAATTCTCTTATTTATTAGGTTGTATTATGATTACTTGTTGACAAAAATACCCTTGTGGATGAGTGCTACTAGACACATCCCATTGTCTTATTTCCTCACCCATCTTATAATTTAACCCACTATAAAAAGTTAAAAATTTGAAAATGTTATTTCTTCACCTAAAATATCCTCTAATTTATATCTAAATTCCTTCTATTTTAATTTATCAGAATGTCATCACCTTAGCCGCACCACCCCCTCAAAACGTCACCCACCCCCGTCTGCAACCAAAACCTTTGACACCTGCTTGGTGGCATGTCCTTTGGGATGAGGGAAAAACGGGAGAGGGAAGTAGAGAGAGAAACGGGAAGGGAGGAAGAGAGAGAAGCACGGGGGAGAGAGAAGACGAAGACCCCCTCTCTTTGTTTGCAATGGTTGAAATGCAATTTTGATGGAACATAGGTGGACAACAGTGCGGTGGCGGCTGGGTTATGGAGTGGTGGTGGGTGGTGGGTGGTGGGTGGTGGGTGGTGGGTGATGAGGAGGGAGATTTTCATTTTTCCCAGTTTGAGAGAGAGATGGAGAGACGGTGGTGGGGAGAGAGAGAAACAGGGTGGGGACAAGAGAAATGGTAGTTGAGTTATTTTTTAACATTAATTATAATAAAATAAATAAGGGTTTAAAAGTATTGTTATAAAAGGATAAACATGCCATTAACATTTTTACTAAAATGTGGATGAGAAGATAGGACAATGGGGTGGGTTTATCACCACTCTTGTGGATTATGAATCCATTTTTCACGGCATTTTTTATTTTCTTTGTTTGATGTGCATATAGTCCAGTTCTTTTTGATAAAGTCTTGAGACACCAAACTCTCATTCTGACTTTTTAATATTAAAGATTAAAAATAAAAGAAATGAAAATTTGTCAAAAATCTATTAAATGCCAATGTGAGAAAAAATATTGAGGATATGTAGATTAGATAAAGAAAAAAAATATCAACATAAATTTTGATTGAGTTAAATTATGATAAATTATGAACAGATTTCAAACAAGAAATTTCAGCTGAAAAATCTTGATCTTGGGGTTTAATAAATATACTCATTAGTATATGAAAAGATTCATTTAAGTAAAAAAATCAAATTGAGATATGAGACTATGAGTAATTACCTTGTTGTACGAGTTGTGAAGAATTTCAACCACAAAGCGCTATCTTGGGCAGACCTTTTGTCTTTAGTTTTTCATCCCTAAAACCAGACCATTTCTTAGAAAAGTTTTCACAACTAAGCCGTTAAATACTGATTTTAACGCTCTTATCGAGGAATGGAGATAAGAACACATCAACATAAACATCGGCAAAAAATCTCAATTTGAGATACGTTACCAAAAGTGGGGATATCGAGGACATTTCAGTGAAATTTTAAGCATGCTCATAACTTGGACAATATGTTAAAATCTTTCCTAGCCCAACATTTAATTATATTAGGTATTGATTTTGACTATTTCGAAAAAAGTTCTCACATCCAAGCTGTTAAATATTGATTTTGACGGTCTTATCGAAGAACGGAGATAAGATCATAATCATATCAACATAAATATCTACAAAAAATCTTAGTTGTGATATGTTACCAAAAGTGGGGATATCAAGAAAACTTCAGCGAAATTTCAGGTATGCTTAGTTGCTTACAACTTGGACAATAGCACAAGAACGTTAAACTATTTCCTAGCCCAACATTTACTTATGTAAAATATTATAAGTATCCAGTTATAATGCGTAGAGTGTCATACTAATATGAGTAATTTAAGGCATGCTTAAGCAACCTCACACATATAAGACTATGGTGACTAAATGAGAACTCCTTTACTAACCTCCATCATACATGAATCACCTTATTACAGTTTTTAGTTATAAGTTTAAACTAACAAGCTTGGCAATATCAAAGCTCAGTGTAAGTCTTTGTGAACATTTGCTTCAATCAATGTTTCTATGATGTGGGACATCTTCCTATTTTGCGATTGGCGCAGTGTATTCTTTGTTTATTAATATATAAATAGCGCATTCTCCCAGCATGTTGATATGGCCGAGTTGGTCTAAGGCGCCAGATTAAGGTTCTGGTCCGAAAGGGCGTGGGTTCAAATCCCACTGTCAACATCTCTATTTTTCCGAGTTCAATATTTTTTATATTTTTAATGGGGTAAAGTGAGTTCCATGAATTTTAATTCGCGCCTAGAACAGAGACTGTTGAGCATAAAAAACAGTTAACATCCATTAGCTTCAACATTTCTTAAAAACATTGTACAAATTTTTCTTTGGCCTCATAACAACCTACAAAATGGAGTTGTGGGAAAGCTATAGGAGGCAGATTCTCTGCCCTCCCACTTTCCGTGCCCTCATGTTTTGTGTGGTCACTGTTAAACCACGTCAACATTTTATATTATTTTTTTTATAGAGATAATAAGACAAAAAGAAATAGTAATATAAAATGTCAACGTGGCTTAATCGTGACCACACAAACAGGAGGGCACGGGAAGTGGAAGGGCAGAGAATCCGCCTCCAAAGCTATAACCTTGCACTGCAGGAGCATTGACTATGAATTTTTACAAAAAATAACGACCCCAATTAAATATAACTCCCAATAATACACGTTCGATTCAATTCGACAATCAAATAACAGTGTCTTTTTCTAACCAATGCTACTTGCATTGCTCCATTGGATGATCAATGATGCTTGCATTCGTACTTATTTTCTCTTGTTTCTGCTTAACTTCTAATGAGCCATGCATTCATCGTAGTTATATAGCTCTCCCACGTCCTTGTGTAGCACCATCTCTTACAATTCTCCATCGCCAAAAATTCATTTCCGTTGAAACAAAAAATTCAATGAAAAAGAATATAAGAAACTCAGAATACTTGTCTGATGTTGACGTTGATTCTTGAAGTTTGGATGTACTCTAAAACACAAACATCCTCCTCGTCGGAGAACTGCTTCTCAAGAGGCACAATTTCAGCATTTTCTCCCTCAGTGAATATCCGAGGCACGCCTGCAACACAAGAAAGCCAAGCCGTTACCTTATAAGGCTGTAAATACAATACCCTACGAAATCACAACCACAGTTAAGTGTTGTGGTAAATGGCAAGCCGCACTGTTTATCACAAGAAAGCACACGAGAGTAAAAGAAAGGTGAAGATTCGCATTTACCATGAAAGCATTCCCTTGCTTCCCCGGCCATAAGTACAACATCACCGCTTCGAAGGAACATTGCTATTGGAGGATCCTCCCTAAGCTTTCCACCCAAAAGGAAAATTGCTTTGCAGCCTAAACTGAGGAAAGTGAAAGACATTTCAGCTCCTAAGGATATGTATATTATTAGCTCTATATCCTTTTTTTCTTGATGGACAACCCGGATTGAAAAACAAAAATGAAATGGCATGGAAAGATACCTCATGCTTACGATAGGCTTACTCCAATCAGCTTCCATGTCATCAAGGTGGCCCCCAAGCATATCGCCTAGACAAAAAAAACAGAAGACGGAACAAATTTAAATTCTAGCTTGTTCATACCTTCATACCAAAAAGAAACAGCATTCAAATTGTTGGTGAGGAACTCTTTCCTAGCAATACCTGGGCCAAAGTAGTTGACTATTGCACCTTCAGGCTGGAACTCTTCACCCGGAGGCATTGCAGGTTTTGCAAGTCTTTTAGCCAGTTGACAAAGTGTATCAGGGATTTTGTTATGTGGGAGAGAGACGTCATAGTTTCGCTGCACCATGAACATATTTTTGGTTCGATATGTATTGTGAGGAAACTCGAATGCATCAAACAAAGTCTCAAATTGAACTGATTTACCAATAGATATCAGAAACCATTCATTGCTTACAAGGGTAACAACTATTTTTAGCTTGAAAAGTACAGTTTCCATTTATTCTCGCCTAAATCGTGTGGCATCCAAGTGGCATGAAACTTTTGTTTAGTAAAAATGCATGATAGGCTTTCTAGATTGAAAAGAAAAATTGGACCAACACCTACCTTGGACCATTCAAATTGCAGGCCAAGGGTGCTCCAACGCAGTTTCCGTAATAAAACTGAAGCCGAGACTGATTTTCCTGAGTTTCCTTTTGACGACACTTCATGTTCCTCAAAGAACTTCCACCTGTCAGCATCCCCATTGCTGACAGCAGAACTACATTCAGAATTTGAACTCCCTTCTGCAACCAGAACTTTCCTCTCCTTTGCCGCAGAAAATAAATCACTAATAGGCCCGTAAAATGCATTGTGATTTGTTCTGTTAGGAGGCTGCGGGAAGATGGTTAAACTCTCCCTTATCCATTGGCATTGTTCTTCCACACTCAGTGCTCCAGGAATGAAATAAAATCCTGTAACGTTTCCAAAAGGAGATACCAATTCAAATCCGTATAACTAATTTTCTTTTGTTCAAGCGGTATTCTAATTATATGTAATCTAAACTACTAGAATGGGGATTCGAACTTTGGTGCGACTTAGGGTGAACACACTGCTCTAGTCAACTTGGCTACGCCGGGTCTATAAACTGAAATTAGTCAATTCAAATCCCTATGGTACTAGTTACTAACGAACCGCGTATGAATTCAAATCCCTAAAATACATTAGCATTCATCCAATGTAGGAGAAAAAAAAAAAATGAGTGTATCAAAAGCATATAATGGAATTATGAAAATGCATTGAAAGAGAATAGGTTGTTGCCTGGGCGATTTTCTATGGAGAAGACGGGTCCGTCAAAACCGCATTGAACCGGAACGATTCCCGGCGGGAGCACAGCCTTCTGATTGTAGGATTCTAGAACTGACTTGAAATCCAAGACCTGGGATAAATCCACCGGTTTCGGTTTCCTTTTCCTGATAAACAAACGAAATTGCACGTTTAATTATTTACGAAACTGGAGTCGGAGTCGGAATCGGAATCGTCAAATTACATGTTCGGGAATCGAATTACTTTTTGGAGGATTTGTAAGTGTCTTCGTAGTACAGCTTGTACTTCTTCTCCGCTCGTCTGAAAACGGTTCGCTCCGAATCATCCGGGACCGTACCGGATTCGGATCCGTACATTTCGGCGAGTCGCCTCGGGCGGCGGTGAGTTAACTCGGGGCCTGGAAACAGAGTGAGCAAGGTAGTCGGAGAGGGGGGTTTCACTAGGGTTTGATCGCGCGGTTGCAGCACTTCTGGGGTTCGCGTCGCCGCAGTGGTTTTCCTTCTCCCCTTTTTGCCCCTTCGCGGCGGTAATTTCTTATAGCCCTCCACGTTCCACGGAAAAGACTTTTAAGCCCTTACTGATGCTGCTCACTAACCCAATTTCAAAGGATAATTTCGTCTTTCTCAATTTCAAAGAATCTCCTTAAATTATCTTCTGGGACAGAGAAAGGAAAACAAAAGAAAACACGAAACAATCTCCTCGGAATCCAAAAAGGACCAGAAATGGCGTGCAGGACTGCGCTACGATCCGCTCTGCTAATAGAAGCGTGGCGACCCGTTCATTTCGCTCGGAGCTCCGCCTCCGCCTCGTTCAGGACCCGCGGGTTCTCCTCCCCCAGGCTGAGCCGCCACTTCAGGACCCGGGACATCCACTTCGCGCGACGGACTCACCTCAACCGCGCCCACAACGAGAACTCGTCCGATTTATCGGAGGACGACCAGGGCCCGCCGCAAGAGGCCATCTTGAAAGCAATTTCAGGTTTCGCTCGCCTCCGAGTCTCAGAAATATATATGCTTATAATATTAATTTTTGGTATGTATGAATTTTTTTTGACTCGTTTTTGGTGTTGAAATTGGATATAGAGGTTTCAAAGACTGAAGGGAGAGTTGGGCAGACGACGAATGTGGTTATCGGAGGCACGGTGGCGGATGATTCTACGAATGAATGGGTCGACTTGGATCAGAAGGTATTGATAAACCATTGATTTGCTTTTGATTAATTTTGATTCAGCAGCTGACTTTTAACGCTTAGGAATAAGTTAATAATATTTTCAACGTGGTTGTGTATATAAAATGGTGTTAATTTGTGTTATCTAAGGTAAATTCGTATCCAACTGTTAGAGGGTTCACAGCAATTGGAACTGGAGGGGATGATTTTGTGCAAGCTATGGTTGTTGCCGTCGAATCTGTAATTCAACAACCGGTCCCTGAGGTATACATACTTACGTACAATCACAATATATGTGTATATAACCCTTGTTGTGACTGCCCATCATTTGCAGTTATTTGATAGATATATTTATGAATTGGTCTAATGCATGTATTTGCAAGCATTATGGGTACCTTGCTGAAATCAAACCATTATGTGGACATACAAGTACACTTGTGTAGTTCAGTAGGCTGTTGTTTCTTTCGGATCAAATTGTTGCACATTGTATTTCATTGAGTGTATCAATGTTCATGAAATGTATTTTTTTATGCAAGCGATGTTGGGGGAGGGGGGAAGCCAACCTAGGACCTCGGGTGCATGGGTAAATGATTTTGACCACTTCAGCTACAAGCCCCGTGCTTTATTACTTGTGTATTGAGTAGTTCAATTGGAGATGAATAGAATAGGAAACTAGCAGCTAATTTCTGAGTTGATTTCTTGAGTATGTAAATTTATAGACTGAAACAAGTGAATTATGATAGCCAAAGAGGTGCTTGTTGTCTTAAATAATGCGAGGACATATTATTGCAATGTCAAGTATATGCTAAACTATAAGCAGAGACGTGGTGCATTTGAGTTGTTTCTTAGACTTATGTGTATGTCCTTGAAATTATGATCGGTAGGCTTAAGGTAATTTTATTATTTATTAGGGTCAAGAGGAGACCTTATAGCGATGTATTCTACCATGCCCCTCCTGCCCTCTATTTTTGTACAGAACATTATGATTCCAACCAAAGTAAGGTGTCACTGTAGTTTGGGGGCAAGAATTTTAAGATGTACTGGTAGACAGCCTGAGGAATTTTTAGATCTACTGATGGACAGTTTTATGAGAAACAAGGAGCAGCTTTGACCAGTGATCACGATGGAAAACTAATCATGGTTTATGCAGTTGCCACTGAGAAATATCTTATTGGAAGTTCAAAGCTCCTGAAAAGGAGTGAGAAAGTGATAAGAGGCTAAGAGTATGAAATGTGCCAGAAAAGATGTTGAGCATATACTAGGTTTGAATTTGAAAATGCGGTGCAAAGAGTTGGGCAGGCTGCATATGTCGTAAAAGGAACTAACCAACTTCTCTTTTGAGTGTGGTAGGTACTTTGCCAATCATTGATTAAAAGAGGATCTGTTGGCTAGAAAAAAATGTGGTATACATCTTGCCCTTAGTGCTCATAACTGAAACTAGCTCTTGATGTGAACTTGTTGAGGGTAAACATGGAACCAACCATATGGGAACTGACTAATAGTTGAATTTGAGCATAGTTTAGTGTTCTCGCTGATTTAAGATGGCTCAGAAACAGGCATAGCAAATGGTCTGCTGACTTTGCTCCCTCTAGGCTATAGCCAAATGCTTATCTATTGGGATGCATTTTGAAGTATAGATGGTTGAGTGGAATACGAACCTGACAAATTAAGATCAATGGGTGCCAAATTATTATTATTTTTCCTAACGCCCGATTGTATGGATTTTTCACCAATAAGATAATTGTGAATGGAAGGAACATAACACTTAAAGAACTGGGAGTTTTTGTCTTCTTGGCTTGGTCACAATTGCTAGTAATCATGACTTGACATTTGTTTTAATTTAAACTTAGTATAAGGTGAAAAGTGAAATTCATTTACTCCAAAGGGCTTATGTGGTAGGTCGTAGGATGGTGCAACATGTAACAGCAAATTCAGCAATCCTTGTGCTGCAATCCATTTTGTTGCCCCTTTTGAATTAAGATGAAAAATTTGAGTGTTGATATGGTTGCTGATGTCTGATCCATCAAGTGCACAAGTTCAATTCACTCACAAATAATGAATGCAAAAGTTAGATGGAGCTTATATGCTCTTTTTTATGGCAGGGTCATGTGAGGCAGAAGGTATCATCAAGGGGAAAATATGTATCTGTAAACATTGGACCCGTTCAAGTAATTTCAAGTGAACAGGTTTCCCCCTCCCTCCCATGCACTCTCGCCATGAGTTTGCTAATGTTATTTCTCTATATCCATTATGCAGACAATCTTCAGGCAATAAATGGATAACGATTATAATTTGATGACGTGGATTGTATTGTGATTTCCAGGTCCAAGCTGTATACAACGCCATGAGAAGAGATGATCGGATGAAATACTTTTTGTAGTGGAATACTCCATTTTTATCGTGCATCTGTACAGAGTGCCAATTTCTAGCGTCCTCCCCAGTGCCCTTCTCAAGTCTGGTTCAGATTTGGGCTAATTCATGATACTAGCGATCTGAGCAGTCGTTCAAAATCTATCCATCTACTCGCTCGGGATGTATTTAGGTATAATTCAGAAAGTAGGCATTCATCAATCTGTATTACTCAACTATATGTTACTGATTATATGAAAGGCCAGATTCTTAGCAGTTTCCTGCTATTTTTTTTCTTTAATGTCGGTTTTAGAAGTATAAGAAACGAGTCGATTTTAGTCGTAATTTTTTAGGGGTAATTTGTTTGAGGTCACGAAATGTTTTCATCATATTTGAGTAATGCAAACCAATTATTCGTAAAGCAATAATGTGTTTGGTTGGAGAGGAGATGCTCCCGACATATCGGTTGAGCAAAATTCCACTCGTGTACTGCAAACACAGGCAGCGTTTTGCTTCCAAGCTTTGGCTTAAAGGAGCAACCAAATCGCTGCCATGCGGCGTCTCGTACACAATTTTGACCTTTTGCAATCAACCAACGTTGGAAGGGGCTAACGCTAAAGTGATCGAACAAATCCAACACTAAGTATCATTCTTAAAGAACGATAACACGACTAATGTTAATTCGGTCTAACGTCACATATTTTCACTTTGTTTAACGAGATTTTGAGTTCAAATCTCGTGAACGACAGTTATAGACAAGTTAGTTAGTGATTTGATTCCCAGCAGCATGCGTGTAATAGTTCATGGATGTGAATGTTTAGGACCACATCTACTTTTGAATTATGGTTGGGATTAATTTAAAGCATTATATTGATAATCATACTTAAGCCCACATCATTAGGCATGTAAATTAATCCATGCTTTGGGGAAACAATATTTTTCTTTATATATCTAAACTACAAAAAGTGACATTCAAACTTGAGTGCAAAGAAAAAAACATAATGCTTTAAAATAAATTAACGCATGATTTTACGAGTCCCTATCAATTTTAGAAAGATCCCTGAATGCATGCCCTCCTCAACGACTCGCCATCTCTCCCAATAATTTAATTAATCTTTGATGACCTAATACTTGGTACCTTTATTAATTTACTGCTACTTGTTGCCATTTCATCGTCTCCAACTTTTTTATATCCTTATTTTTTGGAACTTAGATCGATCGACGCAGTCACGCAGGCATTTCGGTAGAAAAAATATACAAACTCAAGGTGACACATGTTTAAAATTCAAAACTTGAACCATACCAACTATACTTAATTTTTTGGTTTGACTCAACCAAGCATTATGTTACCCATTTACAAGTAAATTTGATAATGATTGCTTACTTGAAACGGAGAAATAATAAATCTGAAAAGTTAGGAATAAGAATGAAATGGTACATGGTCACCTATTTTATCAATGTAATTTTTGGTTTTTTAGGTATTAGATTATAGATTAATGTAATGTGAAACTTGTATACTTTTTTATTCTGCATGTGGCAGTAAAGGAAAAAGTAATAAATTCGGGAAGTTAAGAATAAGAGAGAAGAAAATGGAACAATATGACTTAATTCACATAGTCAATGTAATTTATGATTTTTCAAATATTAAATTACTAATTGTAATGTGATCATGTGTGTGTAAGCAAAAATTGAGAAAGTCAGGAATTTGAATAATTTAAATACATATTCCATGTAAACCTACCATAAACCTCTAGAAATCAAGATTGTACACAAGGGTTAAATAACCTTAATAATTATTGTTAGCTGAGCTAATCAAGGTGAATATATAATTGAATAAACTATGATTGATATCCTACCTAAATGCTGTGTGTGGGTTAGGCCTGGCAAACGGGTCGTGTCAGTCGTGTTCGTGTCGTTTTCGTGTAAAAAGTTATCTTAACGGGTCGTGTCGTGTCACACCCGTTATCTTAACGGGTCCTTAACAGGTCGTGTCACTTTACCCAACGGGTAAAGTGACCCGACCCGTTATGACCCGTTATGACCCGTTAAGAAAAATATATTTTTTTTCTTAAATTTGCACATACCACACATTGCCACATAAATATTACTTCAAAACATTAAAACACATTTGTCGTTTAAGTACTACATCTACACTCGAAAATAAGAGCCTAATAAAAAAAAATACATACACTACTAATCTATTACAAATTTTAAATGTGCAAGGATATGCAAAATGAAACAGTTTTTGTTTTCAAGGTTGTGAAATCTTTCTCAAAAGTTTAAACCTCAATTTACAAAATCCTCGATTTACATCGATCATCATGAAATTGCATTGGAACTTTGGCTTGATCTATTGCCTTCAAGAGTTATGTTGATGATGTTTTCAGTAAGGTTTTCCACGTCATAACTATCTTCTGCATAAACTAAGCATAGAAAAACCAAACATTAAAAATCATTCAAATTATGAGAAGTTTACCAAAATAATTATGAAAAAAAATAAAACAATAGTACTATACCATACTTTTATTAAGTATAAACATAAGATTTTGTGGTATCCACTAGTGTAAATATTTTAAATTGAAGATCGAATTCAATCATTGTATTCATATAAGGTCAAGGAGTGTAGTTGTAATAACTCATCAAAATCGGAGTTAAATTAACCGCACGATTTTTCGTTTATAACCGTCGAAAAGTTTTGTCCCATTACGTGCTCTCTGAATGTTTGTTTTTTGCAATTTTTGGCGTATGCGATCTCGAAATATATACAAACATGTTTGACGGTTGGATCATTGAAACTAGTTTCGTAGAATGAGTATCCCATCAAAACAATAGATTCACTAATACTTAAGAGTTTATTCATACTTTTATTAAGTATAACATAAGATTTTGTGGTTTCCACTAGTGTAAATATTTTAAATTGAAGATCGAATTCAATCATTGTATTCATATAGGGTCAAGGAATGTAGTTGTAAAAAATCATCAAAATCGGAGTTAAAATGACCGTTAAATCGTGATTTTTCGTTTATAATCGTCGAAAAGTTTTGTCTCGTTACTTGCTCTCTGAATGTTTGTTTTTTGCAATTTTTGGCGTATGCAATCTCAAAGTATATATAAACATGTTTGACGGTTAGATCATTGAAACTAGTTTCGTAGAATGAGTATCCCATCAAAACAATAGATTCACTAATACTTAATAGTTTATTCATACTTTTATTAAGTATAGTATAAGATTTTGTGGTATCCACTAGTGTAAATATTTTAAATTGAAGATCGAATTCAATCATTGTATTCATATAGGGTCAAGGAGTGTGGTTGTAAAAAAACATCAAAATCGGAGTTAAAATGACCGTTAAATCGTGATTTTTCGTTTATAACCGTCGAAAAGTTTTGTCCCGTTACTTGATCTCTGAATGTTTGTTTTTTGTAATTTTTGACGTATGCGATCTTGAAGTATATACAAACATGTTTGACGGTTGGATCTTTGAAACTAGTTTCGTAGAATGAGTATCCCACAAAACAATAGATTCACTAATACGTAATAGTTTATTCATACTTTTATTAAGTATAATATAAGATTTTGTGGTTTCCACTAGTGTAAATATTTTAAATTGAAGATCGAATTCAATCATTGTATTCATATAAGGTCAAGGAGTGTAGCTGCAAAAAATCATCAAAATCAGAGTTAAAATGACCGTTAAATCGTGATTTTTCTTTTTATAACCGTCGAAAAGTTTTGTCCCGTTACTTGATCTCTGAATGTTTGTTTTTTGTAATTTTTGACGTATGCGATCTCGAAGTATATAGAAACATGTTTGACGGTTGGATCTTTGAAACTAGTTTCGTAGAATGAGTATCCCATCAAAACAATAGATTCACTAATACTTAATAGTTTATTCATACTTTTATTAAGTATAACATAAGATTTTGTGGTATCTACTAGTGTAAATATTTTAAATTGAAGATCGAATTCAATCATTGTATTCATATAAGGTCAAGGAGTGTAGTTGTAAAAAAATCATCAAAATTGGAGTTAAATTAACCGTTAAGTCGTGATTTTTCGTTTATAATCGTCGAAAAGTTTTGTCCCGTTACTTGCTCTCTGAATGTTTTTTTTTGCAATTTTTGGCGTATGCGATCTCGAAATATATGCAAACATGTTTGACAGTTGGATCATTGAAACTAGTTTCGTAGAATGAGTATCCCATTAAAACAATAGATTCACTAATACTTAAGAGTTTATTCATACTTTTATTAAGTATAACATAAGATTTTGTGGTATCCACTAGTGTAAATATTTTAAATTGAAGATCAAATTCAATCATTGTATTCATATAAGGTCAAGGAGTGTAGTTGTAAAAAATCATCAAAATTGGAGTTAAATTAACCGTTAAATCGTGATTTTTCGTTTATAATCGTCGAAATGTTTTGTCCCGTTACTTGCTCTCTGAATGTTTGTTTTTTGCAATTTTTGGCGTATGCGATCTCGAAATATATAAAAACATGTTTGACGGTTGGATCATTGAAACTAGTTTCGTAGAATGAGTATCCCATCAAAACAATAAATTCACTAATACTTAACAGTTTATTCATACTTTTATTAAGTATAACATAAGATTTTGTGGTATCCACTAGTGTAAATATTTTAAATTGAAGATCGAATTCAATAATTGTATTCATATAGGGTCAAGGAGTGTAGTTGTAAAAAATCATCAAAATCAGAGTTAAAATGACCGTTAAATCGTGATTTTTCGTTTATAACCGTCGAAATGTTTTGTCCCATTACTTGATCTCTGAATGTTTTTTTTTTTGCAATTTTTAGCGTATGCGATCTCGAAGTATATATAAACATGTTTGACGGTTGGATCTTTGAAACTAGTTTCGTAGAATGAGTATCCCATCAAAACAATAGATTCACTAATACTTAATAGTTTATTCATACTTTTATTAAGTATAAACATAAGATTTTGTGGTATCCACTAGTGTAAATATTTTTAATTGAAGATCGAATTCATTACTTGTATTCATATAGGGTCAAGGAGTGTAGTTGTAAAAAATCATCAAAATCGGAGTTAAAATAACCGTTAAATCGTGATTTTTCGTTTATAACCGTTGAAAACTTTTGTCCCATTACTTGATCTCTGAATGTTTGTTTTTTGCAATTTTTGGCGTATGCGATCTCGAAGTATATACAAACATGTTTGACGGTTGGATCATTGAAACTAGTTTTGTAGAATGAGTATCCCATCAAAACAATAGATTCACTAATACTTAAGAGTTTATTCATACTTTTATTAAGTATAACATAAGATTTTGTGGTATCCACTAGTGTAAATATTTTAAATTGAAGATCGAATTGAATCATTGTATTCATACAGGGTAAAGGAGTGTGGTTTTAAAAAATCATCAAAATCGGAGTTAAAATGACCGTTAAATCGTGATTTTTCGTTTATAACCGTCAAAAAGTTTTGTCCCGTTACTTGCTCTCTGAATGTTTGTTTTTTTCAATTTTTGGCGTATGCGATCTCGAAGTATATACAAACATGTTTGACGGTTGGATCGTTGAAATTAGTTTCGTATAATTCGTATCCCATGAAGTTCAATGGTGTGTGTGTGTATATATATATTTATTTATTAAGTAGATTTAAATCTATTTATTTTGTATGTATAATTATTATAGTTTTTAGGGGTATAAAATTTAATATATATATATATATATAATTATTATAGTTAATATTTTGGGTATAATTATTATAATATATATAATTATTATAATTATTATAGTTAATTTAATATATATATATATATATATAATTATTATAGTTTTTAGGGGTATAAAATTGTTAAATTAATATATATATATATATATATATATAATTATTATAGTATTTTTTTAGGGTTATAAATTATTAAATTAATATTCTGCTTATCGTGTATCGTGTTACCCACGTGTATACCCGAACAAACCCGTTATCTTAACAGGTGCTTATCGGGTTACCCGATAACGACCCGTTTCGTTATCGTGTCGACTCGAACACCTGTTAATTTCGTGTCGTGTTGTGTCGGGTTATCGGGTCGTGTCAGGAATTGCCAGGCCTAGTGTGGGTATTGCTTTCATCACTTACTGGCATTGCTCTCTTTGTCTTGAAGATATATGGTTTTATTTTAATCTTTCAATTTGATACCCCACCCTGCAGCATATAATCTTCATATAACAAAAGACTAGTCTCAAGTCTTCACAACCACCTTTCTGGTTCGACATTTCTGTTTCCTCTCCCAATTTTCTATGTTCTGCTTCTGAAGGAGTGAGAAGCAACATGGGAAGAAACAAACAAGAAAAAGACACCATGAATCGCAAACTCAAGGTACATATATACGTGTGTGTGTGTGTATATATTTCCATAAACCTTTCTCTGTAACTGTATTATTACTTCAAAGCTGCTCCTAATTGGCATAAGGAAGTGATTTACGTTCATTCATTCTCTCCATGTGCACAGCCCGTTAATTTCAGTCGCTTGGTTCTCTTTGGTTATTCAATCCAAAGGCCAGAGATAAATAGGGTGTGCATGAAGAGAAAATGAGTGTTTGGAAATCACTTTCCGTTGACATATCTTGGCATGGTGAAATTGGCTAGAGCATTATGCTCTCTCTCTGCACTCAAGTTCAAATTGTTCTCTCCGTAGTTGAGATAATTAGAATAAGGAAAAATATTGTTGCTAAATGTGAGCTGTAAATTTCCAATTCTTTGCTCTTTAGGATATAGTAAGAGGTGAACTCCAAGGACTGGCTTCAGGTTCTTCACCAAACTCAAGAACTCAAGATGGAAGACCAAGCAGCATGATAGTTAAGGTTAGTGAATTCTATCCCCTACTTTTTTCCTTTTTTAAGCGTGACGGTCACATCATCATGTGGTACTACTACTAATTTATGTGTTAACTGAGTTCCGCCATACTTGTTTGAATCATAGAAGGCAATCACCATGTTTCCTGCTTACTTGATAGCAGAAGCCATATCCTCACTCAGAGGCCTTGATCTGAGATGGTCAGGTCCAATCACACCAAGTGAGATGCTCTATGTTCAGCAATACATCTTCGCAAAGTACCCAGAATACTGCAATGGACTAGTGGAAGATGTCGAAAAACTATACATCGATAATCTTTTGATCAACGAAGAATCCTTAGGAACTCCATCCCATGATAAGCTCAAGTTACCCAAGAGTGTGACAGTAAAGGAGTTGTCCCCATTCAGCAGCACTCACTCCGACTTGGACAGGACTAAGATGGAACCCTCAAGACTTCTCGACATCCTGACCAAGAAATCCTCGTTCCAGGGTAACTTTGTATCCATTCCTGAGGTCCAAGCAAGGAATAGGGCATTGAAGCAATGTGGGTTGCAAGAGGAGGACTATTTAGTCATTTTCATGTCAAATTACAAAGATGCAATGGTGATGATTGGTGAGAGCTACCCTTTCTTCAGAGGAAATTACTATATGACCATTGTGGGAGAGGAGACTGATCCCATAAGGGACTTTGCAAGTACCAAAGAATCTAGGGTTATTTCAGCACCAGAAACTTGGTTGGATTTGAGGATAAAAGGGTCACAACTTAGCCAGTACTTTAGGAGAAAGTGCAAGTATAGTCCCAAAGGAATGTTTTCCTATCCTGCCACTGTCAATGGGACTAAATACTCAATGCATTGGATCTCGGAGGCACATAGGAACTCATGGCATGTCCTGCTTGACGCAACCAGCTTGGTTTTGGGGGAGGACCGGTTAACGCTTGCGCTGTACCGACCGGATTTTGTGATGTGCACCCTCAACAATACACACACCCAGCCATCCAGCATCACTTGCCTCTTGGGCAGGAAAAACACATTTGACACTATGACTAATCCAGCCTAGGGTTTCATCATGATATTGCTTTTTGTAACAATAAACATGTGTAATTTTTATTACTTTATTATTCCTGTGAACTCTAATTTCATGGACCTGATTGTACGTGTAAATGGAGCATAGTAAGTCTTTCTTTTTCTTTTTCCTACTCCTATTTTTCAAAACCTAATAGTCTTGACATAGGGCATGTTTTAATTTCTTCGTTAAGAAGGAAAGAATTTGTTGGGTAAAACGTTTACCTTTTGGATTATTTCGCCAATTTTTTCTCCGAACTTAGAGCAACTACTGGTTTCCTCTTCAAACTTTCATTTGGGCCTATTCTTCTCCCTCCACAATAATTATAAACGGTTAATTTCCAACTTAGTGGTTATGTTTACGCACAATTTATTCAAAAAAATTTTGCTAGAAAATACACATGCAAATAACCAAACCCTAGTTTTTCCCATCGCCACTGGCCTCTGGCTATGGCTGGGGGCCTTTGGTAGCCTCTCCCTTTCCTTCCTCTTTCCCCTCATGCCCATCTCAGCCATCCTCCACCCCTCACCACACTCTACTTTTCCCACCATCTCTCTCTGCCTCTTCCCCCCATGTTTTCACTCCCTCCCTTTCCCCGTGCCACCCCCCGAACGCTCCGCCTTCCTGCGCCCGTCCATTGCTATTCCAGACCTGGGTCTTTATCGCCGGGGTTTCACCGTGCAGCTCCACTGCTTTGTTTTGACTTGCTGATGAGACTCCAAATCTGTGCAGTGGCCTTTTTCATGGTTGGTGGCGGTCTCACCTTCTGGGGTATTGTTTTTCTGCTTCATGTAACTCATGGGTAGGGTTTGCTCCATAGTTACCCAGCGGCGGCTTTTGGTCTCCCGTTGGGTGGGTGTGCATATTTGCCAGCGTCTTTCTCTCGGTTGTTTAGACATCCGATGGCTCTGCCCTTGGATCTATCACTATGTCCTCTTAGGGTTCGTGGTGGTGCTGGGGATGACGGTTCAATGGCGTGGGGGGTATTGGCTTGGCAACCCCTTTACAACCCATGTCGTTGCCGTTTTTTCTTGCCATTACTACGACCAACTCCAGTCAAAGGATTCTTCGGTGACCCTTGGTACTTTATGTTGGCTTGGTTTGTGATGGTGTTACGATGTTTACAGTGGCTCTGGCTGGAACCCTTTCTTCCCCACCTCTCTCAGGTCGTCCTAACTACAATTGGCATCGCTCTCATCCCGACATTTCTACATTTGCCTCGGGCTTTGCTCCCCACGCCTTTTGCCAACTTGCAGCTGTACCACTTGTTTCTTTTGTTTTTTTTAGTTTGGTTATCCATTACTGGTTTGTTGTTTCGGCCTTTGTGTCGCTTATGCGAATTTGTTTTTAGCCTCGCTGTCTAGTGTAGGTTTTTGTATCGTGTATGCGGTTTTGTAGCCTCATTGTCTATCATAGGTTTTGGTGTTGGTTCAGTGCTTGGTATGTCACGTGTCTATGGGACATATCAATCTCGGAACTCCTCACTCTAGTGGTGTGTTTTGTGTGAGGGCCGTATAGGGGTATTTCAAATCATTTGTATTTGTGCTTATTACCTTCAGATCAAGAAATTGATCTCTGAAGTATATATACCCATTTGGCATTCTTGTAAGTATTTGGTTATGTTAATGAAATATTATTGTTTCTTCTAAAAAAAAAGGAGAAATAAATTAATCAAAATAGAAGTTCAGAAGAAAATTAGCAATGCATTGCAAGTTATGGGGCAAAATCATAGAAATATTCTTACCATTACATCGTAGTTTTCTGTTCGAAAATGGTACAAAAGACAATACACCGTCATCGCCTAGAAATATTTTCAACAAAAGACTACCGTGTAAAGGTAAGCATGCCCTAAGTCCTCGAAATTGTTCCAGGTATAACCCACATGTTACGGGTGACTAGTCAACCATTCCAGTTGACCGAAGAGGTCTACAAGACAAGTTAACAACGAATCAAGGACCATACAACCTTTAAAACTTTTAAAAGTCGCAAAGTACCTTACAAAATTCGAACTCACCATTATTGTTCTATTGAGTGGTCAATAACATTCCTGGATTATCATTAATTATCTTTCTTTTCACCGAATATTTCAGAGACAGGCCACTAATCATTTCATCCTTTTTTTTTTTTTTTTGGTAAAACATTTCATCAATTTATTAGTGTTTATATCATAAATGGTTTTTAAAATTGACTCAAACCAACAAGATGATATTTGAAATTAAAAATTGACCAATGTAGTCCCTGAAAATATGTGTCACAAATCAATGTTGTCATTTTGTCACAATTTGTCAAAAATTCTGTTATGTGCTGATGTGGCACATAAATGGGATCCACAATACCTACGTGTTTGTATCATGAATAGTCTCTGAAATTGACTCACACCATCAATATGATCCCTAGAATTGAAAATCAATCAACGTAGTCCTTGAAAACATATAGGTGTCGCAAATCAATGTGGTCATTCGTCACAATTCTGTCAAAAAAAATTATGTGCTAATGTAGGTTTAATAACTAATTAAAAAAAGTTGTCAAAACACTTTTTTCCACAGTGAGATTATGTCAAGGCAGAGCTCGCCGTTCTCCGTATGACTAAGATAATCAAGGGAGCTCCCAACAAGCTCTCCAAGATTAAGGTTGTGAGGCTATCGATCGCCCAAATATTGACAATGGAGTCACTGAAGTCGTCACCAATCCAAGTCGTCACAAAATATAGTTTCGATCATGGTCCAATTCAATGAAAGGTGTAAAGATGGGTGTCTTGAGATTTTTTGTTGTTGTTGTTTTTTTTTTTTTTTTCAGAAAAGAAACGGTGAAGGATACCATAGATGGAGGTAGAAGAGTATAGGTTGGGATCATAGATGAATGCGGGACCGAGTTTCTGGATCGACAACTTTTTTAATTAATTATCAAATTATTAAACCTATTTCTAGTTTAATTTTTCTTTAGTTAGACTTGTAAGTCCATTTATGTGTCACATCAGCACATAACACAATTTTTTTACAGAATTACGACGGAATGACCACATTGATTTACAACACCTATTTTAGGACCAAAATGATCAATTTTCAATTTCAGGGACCATTTGTGATTAAAAAATGACCTGTTAGACCCATTTATGTGTCATATCAACACAAAATAATTTTTTTTTTACAAAACTGTGATGGATGAACCACATTTATTTGCGGCACCTATTTTCATGGACTACATTTTAAATTTAAGATACCATCTTGATAGTGTCGATCAATTTTCAGGGACTACATTTTAAATTTTAGATACCATCTTGATGGTGTTGATCAATTTCATGGATCATTTGTGAGAAAACCCACCCTATTTATTAATATTTAAAAAAAAACTAGTTGTTATGAAATTATGATTAACTATCACATTTTATCCATTATCATACTGTGAAAACGGTTTATAATTTAATAAAAAAAAAGGTAAAATTATTTCCCTAAAAGGAAAAGAGAGAGCAGTTGGATTCGTCTTTCTTATATGTTTTCATTCCATGGACTATTTGATTTCATTTTCAATGTCAATCCGTATTTCAAGATTTGACTCTCGCTCGTAAACAAAAAAAAATAAGGATTCAGGCTCGCCCTCGCTAAAGTGGCAAAGAATCCTTCGCCGCGATTATAATTACATAAACCAGTCGCTGTCTCTACAATTTCGTAGAATATATGGATGAAGTCTCATTCATGGATTCATCTGGTGGGCAAGCCCTCGTAGACTTTTTCTACCTAAAGATTTGTCTCGGACGCTTCGATCACTGAATTAGACCCTAGAGTAATATTATTCTTACCATCTAAATATACCATAATTTCATACCATCTTATGTGGCAATTGAGATGGACATCCACATCAGTTAAAAAAATACCATGTCAGCTAAGGTGGATATTTACGATTTTACTCAATGATTTTTATTAATAAAATAATTAAAAAATAATAATGAAACCTACTTGCTCCCGTTTTCAAGCCTCATCGCTGGGCCTCCTCCCTCTTCGCTCTCCAATTTCACCTTCCTTCACCGACGATCGATGGTGCTCGACCCCCTTCATCACTGCTAACTGGCCAAATATCCTGATGGTGCTCCCAGTGATTGTTTTGCTCTGCCACCAAATCAAGTTTGCAATTTTAATGGTTTATGCCTTCTAGCCAAATGTTGGATTTCATAGGTTTTTAATTCCAGCAACATTGAACAAAAATATGAAAAGGATTGGATACGATATTTTCTTTTCTGTTCTGCTGCTGAGGATTTTCCGAATGGAAGAAGATTTAGAAGACAACCTCTTTTCTTCTTTCTTCATGGACTTTTGGTTAGCACCAAAATATTTTCCTAATCCTCTATAGGAATGAAAATTTCATTCCATGTTATCTCCCGATGTTGTCCAAGGCTTTGGCTTGAATTTTCATTGGAATTATAATTTGTTGGACTCATATCAGGTAGAGAGATGAAACGTATCTAACAGGGAAGTTGAACGGGTAGGGTTTAAGCAAAAATAAAATTAAATTAAAATAAACAGAAATTCTACCTAGGTTGAAACCTAACCTTCCACATCACGTGCTATAATAAGATGGTAAGAATAGCAGTAGTATATCCAATGGCCGTTTCGACCGCCGCGCTATTTAGCAAAAACGTTCGCCGTCACCGTGCGTCACGTTAGCGGCGGAGGGGATCTCAAAGTGCCAGAGCCTCCCTACTGCCTTAACCAAGAACTTCCTGCAGAGGAACTCCTCAGCGAACGCCTTCTCCACCTTCCGATCCACATCGTGAAGGAACACGTGCGTCACACCGGATCCCCGCCTCCTCCTCGCCATGACAGCCGCAGAGAATATAGCCCCCATCCGCCCCGGCGCTTCCGGGAAATACCCGCGCGGCGCATCGACCATGATCAGGTCCCACTCCTTGTCGTACACCTCGTCCGGCAGGTTGTCCAGTGCCAGCCTGCACTCGGTATTTCCGCGCAGGACGGCCTCGGACGGGGAGCACGACCGTTGGGAGCGGTACGAGGAGAGGAGCTCGTCCGCCTCCTTGAGCTGCGTGCGGTAGCGCACCGTCTCGGCCCGCAGCTGGGGGGCGTCCTTGAGGACTGTCTGGACCCACTTGGGGTCCTCCTCCAGGAAGAGCGTCGTGCCTCGTGGATTCAGGGAGGCCCACATGAGGGAGTCGAAGCCTAGGCCGAACACGAGGAAGTTGCAGGGGGAGCGGGACTTGAGGACCTCGAAGGACACAGTGATCTCGTCTCGCGACTGCTGCGGGGTCTGGCTCGACGTGGCGTAGTGGAGGATGGCCTGGAGCTGGATGGCCGCCGGGGCATCGTCGACGGCGCGGAGAAATGTGGGTCCGGCGATGGAGTAGAAGACGGAGTTGCCATCCTGGAAGAAGCTGGAGATCGCTAACCCCGCGCCGATCAGTAGAACCAGAATGACGACGAGAAAGACGGGTCTCTCCGACAATGGACTCCGATTCTTCATGTTAAGTTTTTAATAATATTTAAGAAAAATAAAAAAGTGAAAATGTAAAAGGGTAAATCTGCATAATATATATGTCGATTGAGATTTTAGGTTCCGACGTGCGGTGGTTTATATAAAGCTGGGGAATGGGAATGGGAAGAAGGGGAAGGGGGAAAGGTAATTTAAGCAGAGATTGGTAGGGGAGCCTTTGGAGTGTTAGGGGAGAGAGACGCAGATGAGTTGACGTAAAGAATTGAAGGGGCTTATCTTGTAGGATAGGAGAGTAGTGTCCGATTGGCTTTTGGGGTGCCATGTGGCATGCAGAATCTGAGAGTGGGCCCTTCATTCCTTCCACGTCCAGTTGTTGAGCTTATCTGGAAAAATCCCGTGGCTTAGATTGCAAGTCAGAGCCACCAGTGGCGAAGCCAGTAATTGACCGGGGGAGGGGGGAAGAGGCGAAGTTAAAAAATTATAAGGTTAAAAAAAATAGCAACAACAAAATTTTTTTATACAGTAATGTCTTCTATAATTTAAGCATTGTTTGAAGGAGGATTTGAGCATTGTTAGTATCGTTTCATTACGTAACTATAAAATGGAAGGGAAAATAATAATTCTTACACTCTTAATCGTAGACTATACTAATATGTATAATAATTAATCCAATCAACAATTCAATTAAGCAATACCAATAAGCACACAAATTATTCAATAAATAAATATTCAATTCAACTAATCATATGAATACTTGTATACATTATGTAATATTCAATTAATTAATCAATAATCAAGAATTCAAATTTTAATTTTCACCCTAAACAATAATTTTAATTTCATATCAATAATCAATAATCATATTAGTACATTACCATAAAATTATATACCAATAAAATAAAATTTGTATTAAATAATTAATTAGTTTAGGGTTAGGAATTGTAAAATTAGGAAGTAAAAAATTCACCTTTGAAGGCTGAAGCCGGCGGCTCAGCGGCTCGAGAAGTGGAGAGTGGCTGAAAGGTTGACAATTCAATTCAAATTAAAAAATATATATCTTCTGTTGCGAGGGACAACTTTGCTGTGCTCTCTGGCAGAAAGGTTGAAAAACAAAGGGGGGAAGGACACAGGACTGAGAGTCTGAGAGGGACTGAGAGTGAAAGGGGGACGCACGGTCCCCCCAATATATATATATATATATATATTTTTTTATTTTTTTTATTTCGAAACATACGAAACTGCACCGTTTCAATTTTTTTTTACCAGGACCAAAATGACGTCGTTTTGGCCTGGATGATTTGAAAAAAAAAAAACACAGTCTGCTATTACGTGCAGCAAAACCCAAACATCACCGGACCGCAGGGAGCTCTGAACCACTGAACCAATGGGTTTTTTGGCGAGTGGAGGGGTGGACCCATAAATCTAGTCATGTTTTCCGGTGAGGGGAGTGGTCCACTCCTCGCCCTCACATGGCTTCGCCACTAGAGCCACCAATATACTTGAAAAATGATTGCAACCAATGAGGGCATCGTATAACACCAATATACCTGAAAATTGTCGTAGTACTCGTTGCTACAAACGCATGGGCGCAAGTAGAATCGAAATCGGAGCTACGGTTAAAATTTTACAGACTTACGAACGTGAAAGGCAACTTGGTAATTTCATGGTTAGAGATATTTTGTGACTTGTTTTGTGAGCCAAGTATGGCCCACACCCATTCCTTTACCCTCTCCCGTGTTCCCCTACCACTCTCTCTCATTTGTCAATCCTCACCTCAATCTTCCACTCATGGATTGCCATCTCACCCTCCCCCTCTAACTCTCTCACCTCTCAGCCTTCTCTTATCTCTCCCAGTTTTCCCCTCTCACTCTAACTCACTCTATCATTTTCTCTCTTTCACCGACACCACCATCGAACATCACTCAAACCCAACAACGTACAAGGGAACCGGCTGCTCACCAGATATACATCATCAACTCTCCTATATGAAGACACAAATGAACCCTGGAGGCATCACACCTTGCAATGGCTTACGCCATTGTTCATTTTTATTCCTAAACGGAATCCGGCGAGATCCTTACTTCCAACGTGGGTAGGCATTGGGAAAACCCACATCTCTTCCTTTTACGTCATTTGGTGTCAAATTTAGGTGTGATGAATGATGTTTGAACGCAGAACCACGTCGAGGCAACAAACCCATTTTTTCGACAAGGGTCCGGCAGCTTTCGAGCCTTTTTTTTACCAAATGTGGCCACGGTTGAGGAAACTAATGGTACAATTTGATTCCTTGTTCTCTAAGCTTCAATTTGATATATTAGAAGGCTAGGTTTAGTGAAGTTTTAGTTGATAGTAGTCGGAGATCATTCTTTTTCCAGATTTCAGCGGTTGCATTGCAGTGGCAACAAGCAGGAGAAAAAGGAAAAGAAAAAAAAAACAAACAAAAAGAAAGGAAGCCCAGATCCGTAACCCGGATCCGGATACGAACCCGGAATCCGGTCCGGCCCAGTTTTAAATGGGTGGAATATTCCAAAATATTTCTGAAATATTCTCTAGAATATTCCTCAAATATTCCTTGTGTTGATTTTTTCCGAAATTTTCTCGGAAACCCTCATAGGCTAAATTCGACATCCCGAGTTCATTTTTTACATCCATTTAGTGAAATTCCAAAGTTTTAACGTAGTTGACCACTGGGGCGTCTCAGTTGACTTTTAAGGTTGACCATTGACTTTTTCGTCGACTTTTTACAAATTTAGCACGCGATCCCTCTTACCGTATTTCAACGCTATGATTCCACATCCGCACTTCTTTTTCCCAAATTTGATCATTTAAGTTGAGTTTAACTAACGGATCCCAATATTATGCTTAGATACGATTACTATGGGAGACTCCAGCTTGCTGTGACATCGTAAATATCTGTGAATGAGTCTTTTCTTTTATATAGTATATATATTGTTTATACCATATTTAGGGCCTCTTATTTAGATCTCGTACAAATACTCGGGGGACTTAAATGTAATTATGTGATAAAGGAAAGGGCAAATAGGTAATAAGTGAGTAGCCCTTATTCTATAAAATGACTCATCACCCTCATAATGAGGAGAGGCCATTTCCTAAGCCTCTCCTAGCTAAAGCAAAGCTCTCACACTCTCTCCCTCACAAATACTCTCAGAGAAATATAATCAGTGTGGACGTAGTCCAAACCTTAGGGTGAACCACGATACTTCTCGTGTTATTTACATTTCTTGCAGATTCACGGTCGGATTTACGTTGTTCCAAGACCTCCGGTTTTGTGCATCAACATTTGGCGCCGTCTGTGGGAATCGATACGAAAAGTTGTGTCGGTTCTCTTTCATTTTTTTCACCTTCACCGTGAATCAGCAAAAATCACAAACAAAAAAAAAAAAACCCAGAAACAAAAAGAAAAAGAAACCTGCTCCGTCTGCATTCTTTTATTTTTGGGGGCAATCTACTCTGTATACAGAATAAGGAATCAAATCTCTCATCTCTATGTCTTATAGTTTCTCTCCCATAATCAAAGCTCTCATCCCTCTGTCTAGTGGTCTCTCTCCAAAAAATTATTCGACATACCCAAATGGCGTTTGAAACTATGTCTTACAAATACAAACAAGGTTGTACACCCAGGATAGCCCAAAACTACTTCGTGCACGTCGCTCCATAGTCCATCCCCCTTCCGAGCTAGGCCCATCATAAGGCATTTGAACAGCTTAAGATCGAGTAGGCCGGCCTCTCTGTTGCTGGGTCAGCTGAACCCGACTGAAATCTGATCTGGGTATGCCGTGAGAGAACAAGCCCGCCAGCCCGCTTCACAAGACTATCATTAGACAGGTTTAGGCATTGTCTCTCTCTCTTGATCTCATCTCTCTCTCTAAAAATCATCGATAATGGGTGTGCGTCCAAACTTCGAGCCGTCGATCGAGATCAACTATCATCAGACCATTAAAACGGTGTTGTGCGCTCAAATCTCTCCGCATCACCTGCAACAGCTCTTCCTCTCGTTCTAGATCCCGCAACGCCGACAATCATCATGATTTCGACCACATCCAAGTTTCCCTTATCCTCTCAGGTTCCATCTTTCTTTCTTTCTCTCTCTCTCTCTCTCTCTCCCTTTCTCTCCCTCTCTCACTGGGTTTGCATAAATTAAGAATGTAGTTGTTGTCTGCAAATGGATTTCAAGCTCCAAGCTGTGATGGGCCTGGTAGCCGTTCGTCTCAGTCAATACCCGTAGCCGAACGACGGTACTTTATGAATGACTGCTGGGCTAGCTTGGCGACAAGTACTACCGGTACACGTGCGCGGTGTGCTTGAGCCAGCTGGAGATGGGGGACGAGGTGAGAGAGATGGGGAACTGCTGCCATGTGTTCCACCCCGAGTGCATGGACAAGAGAAAGTTCTGAGCAAAATTATGAGTCTTAACGCGAAGACAGTACCTCAAACGATTCAGCCTCGATAGATCCGAACCAAAACTCGTCATTGACTCGGACAATCGTGTCAAGGTCACCATGAACTGTGAAGTCGCGAAGGGCCGAGAGCAGGTCCATAAAGGATGATGCAGTTTGCTTACTGCTACCGTAGTGGAAAGTGTTATGAGTTGTACATTTCATGCTGGTCGGTAAGCGCAACGGCTACCTCAAGGGTGTCACCACCGAGATCAACCACCGTCAAACCATCACTGTCTTCACCCTCAACAATGCCGCCATGTCATCCCACTGATGTGCATGAAGAATCTCGGAACAAGTCTGATGTAATGAATGATGATTACAATAATTTGATTCAGGATTATTATGCAGTACTGCAGAATGATGGTGATGTCAGTGAACGGGATGGCACAACTCATATCTCGTGGTGGAACTGGAATACACCAACTGATGTTCAGGCAGCAGAAAAAGAGAAAGGGCAGAGAGTGAAAAGAAGAAAGCAAAAGCGGAGATAAGATTATTTTCTTATTATTAAATCTATTATCATTACTTGTCTGCCATATTGATCAGGGTCAAGAAAACAAAAACAAAATTAGAAAGCAGAAAAGGAAAAGCCGAAAAGAAGATGCTCCACTATTCCACTACTCCACTATCCCACGAGATAACATGATTAAAGATAAGAAGATGCCCACCAAGGTTTCCCGTCTCCACTTTCTGTTGGACTAGAAGATGCCCATCAATATGCTGAAAATATGTAATTTATTTTTCTTATCTTTCGGAGAGATCTGTATAAACCCCATCAGAGGGTAATAGTACCTAAAAAAAGGGTAAAGCCCAAAATAAATGGGCTGGAAGGTTGTGTAGAGGGCGAAGGCCCATAAGCCCAAAATAGCTCAAACCAGGTGATCAAAAGTATGCCCAGTACTCCACAATTATTCGACAACATGCCGCTATTACCACCAACCAGGTGATTAAAAGTACGCCTAGTACTCCACAATTATTCGGCAACCTGCCGCTATTACAACCAATCAGGTGATCAAAAGTACGCCCAGTACTCCAAAATTATTCGGCAACCTGCCGCTATTACCACCAACCAAGTGATGAAATGTACAACCTGTACTCTAATATCATTTGGCAACTAGCCATTCATGCCACCAACCAGGTGATGAAATGTACAACCCATACTCTAATATCATTTGACAACTAGCCATTCATGCCACCAACTAGGTGATGAAATGTACAACCCGTACTCTCCTTCATGCCACCAACCAGGTGATCAAAAGTACGCCTAGTATTCCAAATTATACATGAGCATTATTCATGTCATTCATACATAAACATTCATGAGCATCACTCATGACAATCATACATAAACATTCATGACAATCATTCATGTCGACATTCATGAGCATCACTCATGTTAATATTCATAAGCATCACTCATGACAACATCAATGAGCATTACTCATGTCAATCAACATAACATTCATGAGCATCACTCATGTCAATCAGCTTCAAAAGCTTCATTTACAGAGCTCTAGCTTCAAAGCTTCACTTGCAAAGCTTCACCTACAAAGCTTCAGTGCAAGGTATACAAATACCGCCTCCGAACAACCGCCATTTCGGCCTATACATGGATTCAATTTGAAGTCTCTAGCCAACAGACTCTATTGACTGAAGACTTTGGGGACTACATTATGTACCATACATTGGGCCTCAACTGGGCCTCATGAAAAATACTTGGGGGACTTAGCCCATTACCTATGTATTGAGGATCGAACCCTTATTCTATAAAAGGGACTCCCTCACTTTCATCAGAAAGCACACATCACTTATGTATTGAGGAGCGAACCCTTATTCTATAAAATGGACTCCCTCACCTTCATTGGAAAGCAACGCGCCAGCTGAGCAACCGCCTCGCCGCGAGCATCAACTCTAGCCCATAATTTATGTATTGAGGAGCGAGCCCTTATTCTATAAAAGGGACCCCCTCACCTTCAAGTGCCACAAGTCGAGCCAACCAAGGCAACATAAGCCACAAGCTGAGCAGCCTCGCAACATGTGCTACTTATAGTTGAGCATCATTTCACTTTGAGCACCGCCTCATATCAAGTACCAGTTCAAGACGACATCTAGTTACTTCGGCCCACACATGGACTGAATTTCAAGTCTCCAGCCAAAAGACTCTCTTGACTGAAGACTTAGGGGACTACTGTTTATACCATATTTAGGACCTCGTAATTAGATCTCGTACAAATACTCAGGGGACTTAAATGTAATTATGTGATAAAGGAATGGGCAAATAGGTAATAAGTGAGTAGCATTTATTCTATAAAATGACTCCTCACCTTCACAATGAGGAGAGGCTATTTCCTAAGCCTCTCTCACACTCTCTCCCTCACAAATACTCTCAGAAAAATACAATCAGTGTGGACGTAGCCCAAATCTTGGGGTGAACCACGATACTTCTCGTGTATTTACATTTCTTGCAGATTCACGGTCAGATTTACGTTATTCCAAGACCTCCGGTTTTGTGCATCAACATATATAATTGTTAGTTTCCATTTATACCTTTCATAAAGAGTTTTCTACAATACGCCTAAATTAGTGTGACGTTTATAAGATTTATCACATTGATATAAATTATGAAGTTATGCTACGTCATACGGGAAGCACAAGTATGCATATTATTATGCCTTAATTATATTTATGGTCGTAAATAGTATTATGGTGACGTGAATTATCGATTTACCATTGCATTTTGATATTTGCGTTATCTGCTTATCGTTGCTGCAAGTGTTAGTACTCGCCCGGGTCAGGGCCAGCCTTTCATGTGTATGTGCACATCGCACCGTACACTCGCTTTGGATCCATTGTAGGTGTCAGTCTTGTCCTAGATTGTTATAGGCAATTAGGACTCGTATGTGCTGCGCAGAGCACCAGTCTTCACGTGATTGTAGTACTAGAGCGTATATCATTGTTACACCCAGTCATGTTCATGTCAAAAGATCTTTACATGAACTCGTGTGTCAGCATGTGTCGATAAGCACTCGATATGATATGTTTTCTTATGCGAGATTATGTGATTTTGGACGTCATGCGCTTATTTACGAGATATGGTGTGGTATTGAATTCTTGAGATATTGTAGATTACGGTAAGTATTTTCTTACTATATGTGGTATGTATATTTTGGAAACTATATTTGTTTTTACAGCGAGGGGTTATTATGTTTTCAAAAGGTTTTACTAAACTTTATTTTTAGGCCCACTCATCCTTATTTTTCGCCCCTCCAGGTTTTAGTAACTGAGCTTTCGTATCGACGAGGATTCTTGGCAAATCATAGTATGGGAGATTACCTACGATGGTATAATTCTCATTTCCCTCTACTGTACTTTACTTATACTCTGACATCACATGTGAATTGGGTTCATTTCCGCTCACAAGCGCACTCTCACATTTAGGTACACTTAGGTTTAAATTTACTCACTCTTCCACATCACTACACTTTATGGCTTCGTCACCGTCCTGGTGACGGCCAACACATCTCGATTCAGAGTCCAAATGGACATTTCGGGTCGGGACGTGTCAGGAGGCCCAAGTAGATATATGATATTCTCACATAAGGTAATGTTTGTTATCCAATTTAATGTATGAAACACATGTAACACAATATTAACACAAGCATCGAGTCATTGATCTGTCAAAATCCTGGACAAACATAACAATGTCGTCTTACTAATAACTTAAAGCCTCGTTTGGTAGCCGTTTTAATTAGACCGTAATTCAGAAAGTAGGCATTCATCAATCTGTATTACTCAATTGTATGTTACTGATTTTATGAAAGGCCAGATTCTCATCAGTTTCCTACTATTTTTTCTTTAATGTCGGTTTTAGAAGTATACGGAACGAGTCGATTTTAGTCTCACGAAATATTTTCATCATATTTGAGTAATGCAAACCAATTATTCGTAAAGCAATAATGTGTTTGGTTGGAGAGGAGATGCTGCCGACATATCAGTTGAGCAAAATTCCAATCATGTACTGCAAACACATGCAACATTTTGCTTCCAAGCTTTGGCTCAAAGGAGCAACCAAATCGCTGCCATGCGGCGTCTCTTACACAATTGACCTTTTGAAATCAACCAATGTTGGAAGGGGCTAATGCTAAAGTGATCGAACAAATCCAACACTAAGTATCATTCTTAAAGAACGATAACACGACTAATGTTAATTCGGTCTAACGTCACTCATTTTCACTTTGTTTAACGAGATTTTGAGTTCAAATCTCGTGAACGACACTTACAGACAAGTTAGACAAGTTAGCTAGTGATTGGATTCCAAGCAGCATGTGTGTAATAGTTCATGGATGTGAATGTTTAGGACCACATCTACTTCTGAATTGTGATTGGGATTAATTTAAAACATTATATTATAATCATACTTAACCCCACATCATGAGGCATGTAAATTAATCCATGCTTCGGGGAAACAATATTTTTCTTTAAATATAGGGAATTGTTATTAGTACTCAAAAAATCTTATTTGGCATGCCAAAATTTTTATAATTAGAAAGAAAAATACATTTGTGAGAAGTGTAAAATGAGATTTTTGAATTGCTAATAACAGAACTACAAAAAGTGACATTCAAATTCGAGTGGAAAGAAAAAAACACAATGCTTTAAAATAAATTAACACATAATTGACTCCCTATCAAGATCCCTAAATGCATGCCCTCCTCAACGACTCGCCATCTCTCCCAATAATTTAATTAATCTTTGATGACCTAATACTTGGTACCTTCATTAATTTACTGCTACTTGTTGCCATTTCCTCGTCTCCAACTTTTTTATATCCTTTATTTTTTGGAACTTAGATCGATCGACGCAGTCACACAGGCATTTCGGTGGAAAAAATATACAAACTCAAGGGTGACACATGTTTAAAATTCAAAACTTGAACCATAACTTACCTACTTTGTTAATTTTTTGGTTTGACTCAACCAAGCATTATGTTACCCATTTACAAGTAAATTTAATAATGATTGCTTACTTGAAACGGAGAAGTAATAAATCTGAAAAGTTAGGAATAAGAATGAAATGGTACATGGTCACCTATTTCATCAATGTAATTTTTGGTTTTTCAGGTATTAGATTATAGATTAATGTAATGTGAAACTTGTATACTTTTTTATTCTGCATGTGGCAGTAAACGAAAAAAGTAATGAATTCGGGAAGTTAAGAATAAGAGAGAAGAAAATGGAACAAGATCACTTAATTCACGTAGTCAATGTAATTTATGGATTTTCAAATATTAAACTACTAATTGTAATGTGATCATGTGCGTGTCAGTAAAAATTGAGAAAGTCAGGAATCTGAATAATTTAAATATATATTCAATGTAAACCTACCAGAAACCTCTAGAAATCAAGATTGTACACAAGGGTTAATTAACCTTAATAATTATTGTTAGCTGAGCTAATCAAGGTGAATATATAATTGAATAAACTATGATTGATATCCTACCTAAATGCTGTGTGTGAGTATTGCTTTCATCACTTGCTGGCATTGCTCTCTCTGTCTTGAAGATATATGGTTTTATTTTAATCTCTCAATTTGATCCCCCACCCTGCAGCATATAATCTTCATATAACAAAAGACTAGTCTCAAGTCTTCACGACCACCTTTCTGGTTCGACATTTCTGTTTCCTCTCCCAATTTTCTATGTTCTCCTGCTTCTGAAGGAGTGAGAAGCAACATGGGAAGAAACAAACAAGAAAAAGACACCATGAATGGCAAACTCAAGGTACATATATACGTGTGTGTGTGTGTGTGTGTATTTCCATAAACTTTTCTCTGTAACTGTATTATTACTTCAAAGCTGCTCCTAATTGGCATAAGGAAGTGATTTACGTTCATTCATTCTCTCCGTCTGCACAGCCCGTTCATTTCAGTCGCTTGGTTCTCTTTGGTTATTCAATCCAAGGGCCAGAGATAAATAGGGGTGTGCATGAAGAGAAAATGAGTGTTTAGAAATCACTTTCTGTTGACATATCTTGGCATAGTGAAGTTGGCTAGAGCATTATGCTCTCCCTCTTCACTCAAGTTCAAATTGTTCTCCCCGTAGTTGAGGTAATTAGAATAAGAAAATATATTGTTGCTAAATGTGAGCTGTAAATTTCCAATTCTCTGCTCTTTAGGATATAGTAAAAGCTAAACTCCAAGGACTGGCTTCAAGTTCTTCACCAAACTCACCAACTGAAGATGGAAGTCCAAGAAAAGATGGAAGACCAAGCAGCATGATAGTTAAGGTCAATGAATTTTGTCCCATACTTTTTTCCTTTTTTTAAGCGTGGTGGTCACGTCATCATGTGGTATTACTACTAATTTACATGTTAACTGAGTTCCGCCATACTTGTTTGAATCACATAAGGCAAACACCATGTTTCCTGCTCACTTGATAGCAGAAGCCATATCCTCACCCAGAGGCCTTGATCTGAGATGGTCAGGTCCCATCACACCAAGTGAGATGCTCTATGTTCAGCAATACATCTTCGCAAAGTACCCAGAATACTACAATGATGTCAAAAAACTAGACATCGATAATCTTTCGATCAACGAAGAATCTTCAGGAACTCCACCCCATGACAATAAGCTTAAGTCACCCAAGAGTGTGACACCAAAAGAGTTGTCCCCATTCAGCAGCATTCACTCAGACCTGGACAGGACTAAGATGGAACCCTCAAGACTGCTCGACATCCTAACCAAGAAATCCTCGTTCCAGGGTAACTTTGTATCCATTCCTGAGGTCCAAGCAAGGAATAGGGCATTGAAGCAATGTGGGTTGCAAGGGGAGGACTATTTAGTCCTTTTCATGTCAAATTACAAAGATGTGATGGTGATGATTAGTGAGAGCTACCCTTTCTTCATAGGAAATTACAATATAACCATTGTGGGAGAGAAGACTGATCAGTCTGATCCCATAAGGGACTTTGCAAGTACCAAAGAATCTAGGGTTATTTCAGCACCAGAAACTTGGTTGGATTTGAGGATAAAAGGGTCACAACTTAGCTAGTACTTTAGGAGAAAGTGCAAGTATAGTCCCAAAGGACTATTTTCGAATCTTGCAACTGTCAATAGGACTAAATACTTCATGCATTGGATCTCGAAGGCACATAGGAACTCATGGCATGTCCTGCTTGACGCAACCGGCTTGGTTTTGGGGGAGGACCGGTTAGCACTTGCGCTGTACCGGCTGGATTTTGTGCTGTGCACCCTAAACAATACACACACCCAGCCATCCAGCATCACTTGCCTCTTGGTCAGGAGAAAAACATTTGACACTACGACTTGTTGGAAATTTGAGTAGTTTGAGTAGAAGTTTCTTTGTCCCACATTGGCCATTCCCAAAAGATTTTATCACTTTATAAGGCTTTGTCATTTATAGAAAGTGATTAGAGTAATAGGCCTGGAGACTAAAATTGGGCTAACCCTTAGGGGTTGGGCTTTGGGGTGTACTAATTAATTGGTAATTAATATATAATTAATATATATTTAATTGTCAAAAGATGGGAATTAATTAATATTTTTCGGAATTAATTAATTATTTTTAATTTCGAATTTAAATTAATTATTTATTTATTTTTACCAACAAACTCATCTTTTCAGATAAAGTCTGAAGTGTGAGAACGCAGAAACAAAAACACCATTTTCAGCAGATGTCTCCCAACAGATACATCCCTTCCTCATACCTGTTGCGAACAGGTATAATCACATTATATATAAATCCATCTGCATGGCATTTAAAACACAGAAAAAAAAAATCATAAATCTTCTCCTGCAATCATAAACATCCTTTCTAAGAGAACCACATTAATATTCGCCAGAAGTCAATTTTCCGGTGCTGAAATTTCTGACTTAGATCGTTGAATCCTGGTGAAGCAGACGTCTGTAGAACTACAAGCACTGAGTAGGGGCGAAATTTATGTTTCAAGGACATTGTGGTACGCAAGCCTCGATCTTTTGTTACTCTGCTTAATTCATATTTCATCTTGTTGAGTATCTGGAATATATTTATTCGTATTTATTATTAGCATATTTATTTTATTGCGGATTGTTGACATATATACAGCCTACGGTTTCATCATGGTATTGCTTTTATTAACAATAAACATGTGTAATTTTTATTTCTTTCTTATTCCTGTGAACTCTAATTTCATGAACCTGATTGTACGTGTTGCCATTATCAATGGAGCGTAGTAAGTCTTTCTTTTTCTTTTTCCTACTCTTATTTTTCAAAACCTAATAGTCTTGACATAGGGCATGTTTTAGTTTCTTCGTTAAGAAGGAAAGAATTTGTTTGGTAGAGCGTTTACCTTTTGGATTATTTCGTCAATTTTTTCTCTGAACTTGGCCTTAAACTTTCATTTGGGCCTATTCTTCTCCCTCCACAATCATTATAAACGGTTAGTTTCCAACTTAACGGTTATGTTTACACACAGTTTATTCAATTTTTTTTTGCTAAAAAGTACACATGCAAATCATTAGGTGTTATTTGCTATATATTTAGGGTAAATTAATCAAAATAGAAGTCTAGAGGAAAATTAGCAATGCATTACAAGTTATGGGGCAAAATCATAGAAATATTCTTACCATTACATCGTAATTTTCTGTTCAAAAATGGTACAATAAACAATACATAGTCATCGACTAGAATATTTTTCAACAAAAAACTACGGTATAATGGTAAGCATGCCCTAAGTCCTCGAACTTGTTCCAGGGTATTACCCACACATTACGGGTGACTAGTCAATCATTCCAGTTGACCAAAGAGGTTTACAAGACAAGTAACAATGAATCAAAGGACCATACAACCTTAAAAACTTTTAAAAGTCGCAAAGTACCTAACAAAATGAGAACTCACCATTATTTTTCTATTGAGTGGTCAATAACATTCCAGGATTATCATTAATTATCTTTCTTTTCACCGAATATTTCAGAGACAGGCGACTAACCATTTCATCAAATTTTTTTTTTTTTGGTAAAACATTTCATCAATTTATCAGTGTTTATATATGTTGATCCTAAAAACTATCAAGCCTACATGGCCTGCAGATCGAGTTACTAATGAGATTATGTCAAGGCAGAGCTCACCGTTCTCCGTGTGACCAAGATCATCGGTGGAGCTCCCAACAAGCTCTCCAAGATTAAGGTTGTGAGGCTGTCAATCACTCAAATATTGACGATGGAGTCACAAAAGTCGTCACCAATCCAAGTCGTCCCCAAATATAGTTTCAATCGTGGTCCAATTCAATGAAGGGTGTAAAGATTGGTGTCTTTAGAATTTTTTTTTCTTTAGAAAATAGACGGTGAAGGCTACCATAGATGGAGGTAGAAGAGCATGGGTTGGGATCATAGGTGAATGCGGGATCGAGTTTTTGGGTCGACAACTCTTTTAATTAATTATCAAATTATTAGACCTAGTTCTAATTTAATGTTGCTTTAGTTAGATTCGTAGGTCTATTTATGTGCCGCATCAACACATAACTCAATTTTTGACAAAATTACAACGGAATGACCACATTGATTTACAACACCTATTGTAGAACTATATCGATTTTTAATTTCAGAGACCATTTGTAATTAAAAAATGACTTGCTAAACTCATTTATGTGTCATATCAGCACATAACAATTTTTTTTACAAAACTATGATGGATAAGCCGCATTCATTTGTAGCACCTATTTTCAGAAATTATATTTTAAATTTCAAAGACTATTTTGATGGTGTCGATCAATTTCATGGATCATTTGTAATAAAACCCATTATATTTATTAATATTAAAAAAAAAACTAATTGTTATGAGATTACGATTAACTATCACACTTTTTCCATTATCATACTAAAACGGTTTATAATTTAATAAAAAAGGTAAAATTATTTCTTTAGAAGGAAAAGAGAGAGCAGCCAGTAGTAATGTGTAACGCTTCTCCACCTATCCAATCGCCGTTTCGACCGCCGACCGATTTAGCAAAAACGTTCGCCGTCACCGTACGTCACGTTAGCGGCGGAGGGGATCTCAAAGTGCCAGAGCCTCCCCACCGCCTTAACCAAGAACTTCCTGCAGAGGAACTCCTCTGCGAACGCCTTCTCCACCTTCCGATCCACATCGTGAAGGAACACGTGCGTCACACCGGATCCCCGCCTCCTCCTCGCCATGACAGCCGCAGAGAATATAGCCCCCATCCGCCCCGGCGCCTCCGGGAAATACCCGCGCGGCGCATCGACCATGATCAGGTCCCACTCCTTGTCGTACACCTCGTCCGGCAGGTTGTCCAGCGCCAGCCTGCACTCGGTATTTCCGCGCAGGACAGCCTCGGACGGGGAGCACGACCGTAGGGAGCGGTACGAGGAGAGGAGCTCGTCCGCCTCTTTGAGCTGCGTGCGGTAGTGCACCGTCTCGGCCCGTAGCTGGGGGGCGTCCTTGAGGACGGTCTGGACCCACTTGGGGTCCTCCTCCAGGAAGAGCGTCGTGCCTCGTGGATTCAGGGAGGCCCACATGAGGGAGTCGAAGCCTAGGCCGAACACGAGGAAGTTGCAAGGGGAGCGGGACTTGAGGACCTCGAAGGACACAGCGATCTCGTCCCGCGACTGCTGCGGGGTCTGGCGCGACGTGGCGTAGTGGAGGATGGCCTGGAGCTGTATGGCCACCGGGGCATCGTCGACGGCGCGGAGAAATGTGGGTCCGGCGATGGAGTAGAGGACGGAGGTGCCAGCCTGGAAGAAGCTGGAGATCGCCAGCCCCGCGCCGATAAGTAGAACCAGAATGACGACGAGAAAGACGGGTCTCTCCGACAATGGACTCCGATTCTTCATATTAATTTTTTAATAATATTTAAGAAAAATAAAAAGGTGAAAATGTAAAAGGGTAAATCTGCACATATATGTCGATTGCTTTTTGGTTCCGACGTGCGGTGGTTTATATAAAGCTGGGGAATGGGAATGGGAATGGGAATGGGAATGGGAAGAAGGGGAAGGGGGAAAGGTAATTTAAGCAGAGATTGGTAGAGGACGGGGGAGTTTCGAGGGGCACATTAATACGATATGCACGTTTTTGGCAGCAAAAACTTGTCTCGTCGTGTCTGGGTTTTGTGGGTGCGCAAATCACGTCGCGTGTCCCACACGAAGCTTGACATTTTTTACATCCCCTCACTCGACTGGCGACACGTGGACTTCCTTTATCCCCATACTGTTGTTTTCTCCCGATACTGTCTCAAATTCTCGAATTTGAATTTCATCTGTATTTTAAAAATTTATAATTTTAAATTTCTTATTTAAAATTAAATACAAATAATATTTAATAAAAACTAATCACATGGTACCATAAAAAAATAAAATTAGAAAATGCTACCATCCCTCGTCCCAAATTCTCAATGCCTCATCAGTCAAAATCATACGCCAGTACGGGTTTGACTCCATAAATGCTACCAGAACGATATTTTTTATTTTTTTTGGAGAAAGAATGAATTTAATTTTAAATATTGAGGTTTAGTAAAATTTTGTGAGGAGTGTTTGACTAGTTAAGGTTGAGTGAAGTTTTTTTTTTTTTTTTCCATAAATACTTCCAATACCAATATTTTTTTTTTTGGTAATATAACCAATTTAATTTTAGATATTAAGGCTTGGCAAAATTTTTTGATAAGAGTTTGCCTCCTTAAAATTGAGTGAGGAATTTTTTTTTTCCATAAATACTACCAAAACCAATTTAATTTTATATACTTGGACTTGGTAAAATTAATGATAAGAGTTTTACTCCTTAAGGTTGAGTGAGGTCTTCAAAATACTTTGTAACCTATTTAAATACAAAGACCTTCTACTTAATGATTATGATCAAAATTGTTCATGTTATCAGATAAAGATTATTTTTGAAGAAAAAATAATCAATTTAAATTAAGATCGTTTAGTCAATCAATTAAAGCAAATAGATAAACGGTTCATAATGCTTTTATCGAATTTGTTCGTCTATTTTTATACAGTTGGATGACTGTTTGGGCCCAAAATAATATTTTGGGCCGAGCTTAGAGTCGTTCTCGGTCCAGTAACATTCATTTAGAATCTTGTCATGGGTTGTCCAGTCAAGGTTGGTCGAATCCTATTACAAAGAGGATTGGTTTAGATAAGGGTAAGGTAGTCGAACTCTAGTGTAACAAGGAGTCTTAAAGTTAAGGATGATTAGAATTAGGGGATGAATTTGGTTCGTTAAGGAGCTTGGTTCGACGTCCTATAAGGGTTAGGATTGGTCGAAACTTGATCAGATTGGGTTGAGGAGTTCTAATCCAAGTAAGTTTCTAGTTCGTCCATAAAGGGGTTCACTGCTATAAATAGAGAAGGGAGTGCATCATTCAAGGCCTCTTCAAATCAATACACTAATTGCCCTGCGCAAAGCTTCTCAACAACCCTGAGATTTTTTTCCTCTCCCATTTCTCAACACATCTTTTTTTCCTCTCCCATTTCTCAACACATCTTCAGTTTGGATAGACAGCACTGTGAAGGCAACCAGCAACATCTTCAGTTTGGATAGACAGCATTGGAGCCGTAGAATCAGCCGACCAATGAGCACCTTCATTTTGGATAAACAGTACTGCTTCAAGACCGACTGGTTATTTATTCAAGTCTCGGTCAACGATGATTTCTGAGTCACTGTTGATAGAGGTCATCTCATCAGCCTTATCAACGAAATGAGATATTACCAGGTTACTACATTCGGCACATTGAAAGCTGAATTTGAAATTGAATTTCGCAGAACTAGCAACCTTGTCTTCAGGCTCTATAACCCGAAGGCCGAGACGTGTTCCTTCCTCGACTACGATCGCAAGATCAAGAAGTCAGCAGCGCACCCAATGCCACATCAACATATTTTACTCCCCGATCGAACTCGGGCGACGAGTGGGCACTCCCCACACATAGCCAAATGACATAGTTAGCTTATTAATTACTCGGTCTGCGCTCCACGTAAGCTTGATAGTTTTTAGGTTCAACAATTACTAAAAGATCTTAGTTTTAATTGATATTTCTTGTGGAGTCGATCTTTATAAAGTGATTTATAATATGAACCGTTTGAATTATAAGCACAAAGTTCTATGAACATGCCATGAAGTATGGAGCCAATTCTTTCTCAAATTTTATTGTACGAAAAAATTTATAAAGTACGACCATGATATATCAAAAAAAAATTATTGTCAAATTTTCAATTATAGTAAACTTGATATAAGTTCGCAAATGGTCTTTTACCATATTGGTGAAAAGTTGTTGAGCTTTTACATGACGGCATAGGTTCGAACCCTTCGATTGCTAATCTAGCATCTAATTTAACAAAATCTATTGTTTAACCCAAAAAAAAAAAAAACTTAATATAAGTTCAATTTTGTGAGTCATTATTGGGCTGAGTCCACTTTGTTGGATTAGGTCCACTCACTAATTATCCACATCAACTTATTTTTATTATCTTTTGATAAATATCCCTTTATTTATAGGATTATCTTTTACTTAATTTTAAGATTAAATATAAAAATTAAATATTGTGTCTCCTGCTCTAATTTGTATCTTAATTTTTCTTCTCCCACATCACATGCTAACTGTGTTGACTACTTTATATTGTAGGTACTATATATAACAACATATATATGAGTTTATAAATATATGGAAGATGTTTCTTTGAATTATTTTCATGAATACTAGGTAATTTAATTTTTATTTATTTTGTATACGCCTCAATCACAGGTTAAATGTATTTTATTAACCTATGGTATTTGTAGATGACATATCCATTTTGTTATTAGATTTTCAAATTTAAATATTCAAATTAAAAATTTGAGTAAAGATATATAAATTAAGAAAATTAAAACTGAAAAAATTGGAAAATTGGACTAAATTTATAACAACTCCAATTTTTGGACATGAATCAAAGTACCCCTTTGATTAGAGTGCATTTTTGCTCACCACCATTTAGTGTGGTGTATGCTCACCACCTTATTTATCACTGTTAGATTAGTTTTAATTTTGAGATTTGTGCTTATTCACTACACGAATCTCGAAATTCAAACTCATCTAACGGTGATAAATAGGGTGGTGAACATACATCACACTAAATGGTGGTGAATATACACCACACTAAATGGTGGTGAGCAAAAATGCTCCCCCTTTGATTATTAAATCGTTAACTGAAAATTTAATGGCTAGAAGTTTAATGTACAACATATAATTAACGAAGCATACTAATTTTTTAGTTTTGTTGAATTGTGGTTTGGTAAATTGCTTAATCTTTAGATGGTTGATATTCATGGCATTGCTCTTTTTTTTTCTTTTCTTTTTTAACTCAAGAAATTAAGGGCTTGTTTGGTATCCTATTTGAAAAAATTTATTATTTCTTAAAACATTTCTTAAGAACATTTCTTGAAAACAATTTTCTTTAAAACAAAAAAACTTGATTGGTTTGCGATTTAAACTAGACAAAGAAATCTAAAAAGAAGGGGTCACAAGAGAGGAAGAAAGAGAAAAGATGAGGAAAGAAATTAAGAGATGATTGAAGAAAAAAGAAAGAAGAGAGAGGTTCGGACAAGATAGATAGGAAGAGGAGTGAGAGAAAGAACCGAAAGAATGAAGAGAGCAGATTAGAGGAGAGACGAAAAATGTTTTAAAAAAAAGGAGAGAGAAAGAAGAAAAGAGAGATAGATTTGGAGTGAAAGTGGAGGAGGTAGAGAAAAGAAATGAGTGAGTTTAATTTAAAAACTTATTATTTATGTTTTTAGATAATAGACTATATTTTTTTAGTTAGTCTTAATTTCATTTTTTTAAAATAATTATACCAAACAAGTTTTTAAGGTCTAAAACTTAAAAATTGTTTTTGAGTTTAAAAAATTAAATTCAAGTAAAGTACCAAACAGACCCTAAAAATTTTATCTGTTGTTTGATAAGGATGTCGTACCGAAAGAAACTCATTTAACATCAAATTTGGAAAGTTCAAAATGATTGAGGCATAGAATATGGAAAGTTGTTGAAACTCGAAAACAAAAAATGAAGTAATGATTTTACGTCGTTTAAATTTGATATTGGATATTCTTAATGATCCCCTTTTTTGACATGTTTTCTTTGAGAAGGATTCCAAACCAACGAAATTGTTTTTGGATAGGTTTAATAAAGTACTTCGCATGTGGCATTATACTGCAGTGATAAGAAGTAATTATGTATACTAGCATATGGGCATATACAAAGTGTGTGAGAAAAAAAATTTATTTTTGTTTTTTAAATAGAAGGAGAGAGGAAGAGAGTGATAGAGACTGTGGGAGTGAATTTTTTTTTTTAATTAGAGATATGTTAGGATTACATGTTGATGAGGCTTTGAAAAAAAAAATAGCAAAATTTGGTTGTGTGAAATTACATTTATACCCTATATTTCTTATTCATGTTCTGTTTTAATTAGAGGGTTAAACTAGTAATTTTATAAAATTTTAGTTGACAATAAGTGTTTTATTAATTAGTCGAGATATACACTGTGCAGGTTCGATTCTCACTAATCCTCCTTTCTTACCAACTAAAAATTTAACACATTATTGTATCGTTTGTCATTAAAACAAAAGAAAAAAAAATGTATTTCTAAGAAAAAACCATTCAATATTATAAAAATCCATGGAGAATGGAGAATTTTATAAACCCATGAGCTAGATTTGGCCCCAATGGCCCACAAGAACGCGTTGCATTGTCCAGTGTCCACTAACGGGAGCTTATTGCCATTTACAATGCGGGCCTTTTTTTTCTTCTAACGTTTCTCGGTGGTGATTAGACGGATGAAACATCAAAATAAAGTTACACTACTAGCGAGTCAAAGTGACCTGCTCCGATACAAACAACTTGAACGACAAGATTAGTACCTGATATTATCATTGTATTAACAACGTTATATTGATGTAATGGTAGGAAATACCGACATTACATAAATAATATCTACAAAATATCGATTATTTATAATAATATTTACTGAATATAGACATCTCGTTGCAAACAACGTTGAACAAGTATAAGATAGCACACAAATCAGAATAGCTCCATAAAGTAACAAGAAAGTTCAAGAAATGGTATTGTCTTGTGAGAATCTAACATGAATATAATAGCAAATTTCTTTTACGGTTTATACCAACCAATTATATAGAGTAAGGTCGCATTTGACATCTAAGATTAGATTGGAATGAATAATTCTCAAAATTAAATTATATTGAAATCAGGAACTTTCAAAGTTCGTCGAAACTTTAGATCCAATTGTTAAAACATACAACAACCATATAAACAATAAATTACCCAAGGACTACCGTGTATAGGGTGGTAGGTTTGAATGGACACAATTTTGTTCATTTATTTCTCAACCTATGAGTAAATTAATTTCTATCCTCCCAACACGCAAGAAATCAAATATGTGTGAGCCCAAACCAAATTGGTTCGGTTTAGGTCGATTTATATATTAATTTCTGTATAAAATGAACCGAACCAATTATATTTTATTAATCAATTTTCAATTTCGATAAAAAGAAAGAACAAATCAAACCGTTTTCACACCTAATTATGGCCATGACCAACTGTCAAAAGGCCGTATAGATACTTTGCCTGCCTCTTTGCGCCACCGGCACAGGTTGTCTCGTTCATGTGAAATGGGCTTAGGTTAGGCCCTACCAATATCTAACATCTCTTGGGCCTATTGGGGCCACATGGTCCTCCTGGTCACGACCTGAGCCGTTGATTACAGAGCGACTCCGGACAGAGCGACTTCGTACGTCAAGGAGCTTCCACGCGGGCGAAGACGTCGGCAGTCGACACGTGTGGGCCACAGCTCACTTCATTTAAACCAAAACCTCATATCATCACTTTCTCGGAGAATTTTCAGTGTGCTCGAAAAACAGAGTATAACATCACATACTATTACACAATTATAAGAATACTTAATAAAAAATAAATAAAAATTTAATGGGAAATTTTAATTAAACCCATCTAACATATTTCTACACCCAACTTACTCTTTGCACCCATTTAATTTTTAACTAAACTATTAATATCTTTTTAAACCCAAATTTAATACCTAATATACCCCTTAAACCCAATTCAATATGTTGATTTATTTTTACACCCATTTGATTTTTAAAAGATTGAGAGACAGCCTGAAGGCCTTCCTGGTTCCTTGCCGGCCTCAACAAATTCAATACCTCACTTCTCTAACATCTTTGGAGATATATTCTATTAAGGGGGTGGAGTCTTTTGCCAAAATGGTTGGGTAGCCCTTACATCCGTTGCACAACTGACGATTTTGTCTTGCGAGAATCTGATAAATTTACCAAGTCTCCAAGCTATGCAACGCCTCACCAAAAAAACCATGTTAAAATGAAAGAATTAATATATGCAAGTAAGACTTTTTTGGGTTGCAGACTTCGTATTTGGACTTTTAGTTTGCGCCAATAGTGATGCCATGAAAAAATAGAGAGAAAGATGCAATTCAATAAAAAAAAGGTGAGCAGGATTTGGTACCTGGGTTCTTCTTCTTTTCTTTTATCTTCTACAAAACGTGCAAGCACTGGGGAAGAAAAGAGACACCGGCTTCATCTTCTTCAGTTTTCTAGGGTTTTAGCTAGTAGGGTTTAATTATAATGTTTGGGTTTATTGATAAATTTAAGTTTTATTATTAATTTCATTTTGTACTTAATAGTAATTGTGTAATAGGGTAAAATAGACAATTAACATTCAAAATTTTAAATTTGGTGTAAAAAGAGGTTGTATGGGTTTAAATAAAATTACCTAAATTTAATTATATAATAATATGTTGTGTTTTGTCTTGTATACCACACTGAAAAATCTCTTAACTTCTTTTTTCACAATAAATGCTAACAAAGTTGGTGGCAGTTCCCGCTTTACTTTTGTATAATGAAGAAGGAGCGGCGGAAGCTACTAAATGCGGCCCAACTACCCCAATGGGCCTCCAATTAAAAACCCTCTTCATGTCGGTCGGGAAAACCTCATCTCATCTCTTCCTGCATTCTCATTTTCTTTTGCGAACGTACCATAATATTGTATAATAATAAGGGTGATTTAAAAAATAAACGGTTCATATCATATTTTGGATAAGAAGCAAAAAAATTGCTATAGAATAGCAATATGAATTGTTCAGCATTCCCTTTTTATCAAATACTAACATTATTTATTTAGGATGCTAGACGTTATTGAATTAGGAAAATGATCAATACAAGTTATTTTTAAATTTAAATACTCTCTTGTCTAGTTATGTTTGTTGTTTTCAGTCATTTATTTAACTTGATGACAAAAAATATAAAAATGTATGAAAAAAGTGCGCGAAACTTATCCCTGTGTGTCTGTAATTGTCTTAGTTGCATGCAAATACTAGAAGGATCACATTGTTATAGCACATTTGTTTGTCGTATGATGTGATTAGTAATTGATAATCAACATTCAATTAGATAAATTCATTAAGACATAATGTGTACACATCGTTTGTCATATCTAGTACGCAAATATAATATAAAAACATAATCTCCTGACATTTGTCATTGGATAATCGTTGTGATTATCGATGTTAAATTTAACTGACGTGGAAGGTCCAGATTGAAAGCATTCATCCCCACCCAACTTCATTAAATAAGCTAGTTAGACAGGACCAACTCTAAGATTTCCCTTCTATTACCAGCCAATTTGTTATTCCACATTATCAAATATCACACGCAAAGAAGAATATATAGAATTGTTGATATAGCTCGTTCAGAAGATGATGAGGAAAATGATGGCGGTGTTGTTCTCCGTTTTCGTCGCCTGCGCTTCGGTTGGTGAGGTCAGAGCTGCGGCGCCAACGGCGGCGGAGAAGTGCAGCGACAAGTTTCAGAAGGTGGCGGTGTGCTTGACCTACGCGACGGGGAAGGCGGATACGCCGACGAAGGAGTGCTGTGATTCGGTGAAGGGGATAAGGGAGACTCAGCCGGAGTGCCTGTGTTACGTCATTCAACAGGCCAACAATGGGAGCGAGGAGATTAAGAAGTTGGGGATTCAGGTGGCCAAGTTGGTCCAGCTCCCCACAGCATGCAGCTTGAAAAACGCCACTGCCTCCGACTGCCCTAGTAAGTACTGTAAGGTGATTTTATAAAAAATGGATATAAAAAAAAACTGAACTTAAAAAGATGTTTTATAAACATTTAAAAACAGCTTATTTTTATAGTTTTGAGTGAAAAAAAAAAAGTTAAAAGTGAAGCAGCAAAAATGAGCCTATTCTCATAGCATAGCAGAATCAGTTTTTTTTCAAAGCACAGCAATACCAAACTAGCCTTAAGTCCCAAAACATGTCATTTTGAGTTTACATGCTTGTATTTTTCTTTCCTTTAATACAAAAATATTATTTTTTGAGTTGAATTTGGACTAAGTTAAATTTACAACTTAGATATAATTATGTGTCGAATTCACCATGTGAGTGAATTAAACATGAGATACATACAAGTAGTCTAATTAGGTATAAACTTCTCAGTGAGTCAAATTTAAAACATTTCACTTATAAATTGAGATAAATACCGTTGTAAAAGAAAACAAGAAACCCAGCCAGTGACGATTTGGTCTAGTGAAATCTAGTTTTTACTTTGTTGGGGTAACTCATAAATTCAAATGTTTTCTTAGTTAGATTGTGATTTGCGGATTAGTGAACTAAGAATTGATTTTATTTTCTTCTTCCCTTGATTACTCAAACTAGTAGTTTCATTTGTAAAAAACGATGTAATTTAGTTTTGTGTGTCTAGGTAAATCATACACAGAAGAAAAAAAATTATGTTTTATCAAATTTTTCTTCCTAGTCTCTCACATGTGAAATGTGACATGGGGAAAAATGTTGTGGATCGCACATGGAGGTGAGAGGAAAAAATTGGGAAATTTAAAACCAGGATTTTAAAGATTTTTCATTTATATATATCCTAGTGATGGAAAGATTTTTTAATGTACCCGAAAATAAGGTTATTGACACACCAAATATTATAATATAAGTGATGTTTATCTTTATTTATCTATTCACTTGTATTTATTGACATTTGGGATAGCATGTGTTCACCTAGAAAAATCTCTCAGTGCTGCATGGGGTAGGCAATTGACAGGTTGACACATAAAGGCTCAAAATACCTCATGCCCTAATGCACCTGTCGCATCTGGGCCGCGAAGATTAATAAGTCATTACTCCAACTTCCAACTACCAACTAGAAATATGGCTCACACATATACTGACACCAGTAGATAACCATGATGAGATTAACAAGTTGATTGGCTCTTGATTAGTTTAGGGTTTCCTAATTAACCCGACTTAATGTGTAACACAAAGATCTTAATCCTACCTCACTAATGGTAATTGACTGACTTTGCAATATTGTGGTGTGAATGGCCAGAGCTTCTAGGCATAGCTGCTGGTTCACCAGAGGCTGCTATCTTCAACAACAATGCATCATCAACGGCAACTCCCACTACTGGAGCTGCTGGACAACAATCGGCGCCTGTAAAGGACGGGGTTTCCAAGCTTGGACCCCAGCATGCTGGTCTGATGGCAATGGCTGTGGCCATCTTCTTCTTTGCATTCCCTGCACTATATGTTTAGCTAGTATATGATCAGACGATGAAGGTTCTCTCTTGAGAAGTATTTAAGTGCTTTTTCTGCGTGATCTTTTTAGGGTTGTTCGCATTTGATGTGTAATTGTTTCCTTTGACTTGGTATCTACGTTTCAACTTTATTTGTGAACTTCATGCTGTAGTTACCCACTTCGGAAAACTTCTTAATGGTATTATTCGAGTTTAATATTCATTTGTTGTGGTGGGAGCTAACTCATATTGATTTGAATCAGCAAATATTTGATTCTAATAGTACGTGAAAATGTCAGTTAATTTACAAGGAATCAAGTTTCATGGAGGTGAAAGAGGGAAAATTACAAGTCAGGCAAGTTTTTTATCTAAATTGCGTGAAGAAGAATTCAAACTTAGATGCATAAAAGAGTATATAATCGGAGAATATATGTTAATTACATATTCTTTTGCTCATTTGGCTACGCAAACGTGCACATAGAAAACGGTTGGGAGAAACATGGCGTGCAGAAACAACTTAACAAAGCACTTTTATGTAACTTTGTGCCTTGGAATTCAAATTCTATAGGAGTAAATGGTCACTGTGGCAGCTCAACTGCTCGAGCCAAAGAGAAAGTAAAGACACCAAATTATACTGGTTCTCAACTTGTCACTCAGGACAGAAGTACCAAAATTGAATCTTTACCTCTATAAATTGAGTTTCTCTACAGTTACTAGTAATTCCCATTAATTGCAGTCAAATGTCAATAAGGGCTGCCTTCAAACTCAATATTATGGAGTAATTTTGGCTTACCATGTTCATCAGTTGCAGCACGTAATCTGTCAATTTTGGCGAACCGTGCTCCATCCGATGAACTCAAGCGGTTCCAACGTGCCCAATTGCCGGGTTGAATCCGTTCACAGTTTGTAGGACCAACACCATTTGAAGGTCGGCAGACCGTCTTACTTAGAACAATCAAGTTCGACTTTACACGCATTCGCTCATTTACTTATTATAATCTCGCTCGCTATTCTTAATCATAACGAGCGACTATCTTCCAATCATTTGATATAAAGTAGACTTCATGATTTTAAATATGTAAGGAAAAAAAATCAACTGTCAACAATTATACTATGTGATTTAAAAAGATGCTCTTCTTAGCATTCCTACCCCAGTCTTGTTTTCATCAAGTGTCATTGAAGTGTCCCATGATTAAAGTGAACAAAAATACACTTCTTTTAAAAATATATATATAGAATTAAGGAATCCCCTTAATCGACCCATCTGGACCGTCCATCCTACCCGAACTTGCAATCTCTGAAAGGGCAAACACGAAACGGTGCGCCGCGATCACCCGCCACTCAAATCCACATAATCGTATATCGAATGGAAAACCCCTGACAATATAATCGTCGAGTCCCCAGCCAGCCACCGCCCCCGTTGTTTCTGCTAGGGCAACTTGCCTTCCTCTCTGGCATTCGAACCCGGACTCTCATATCTCGCCGCCGATATGTCTCAGGTAATCGCCTCCCACTTTCTGCAATTTCAATTTTGCATTTTGGTTTTCCCCAAATCACCACGACGAAGCCAAATTTAGGGTTTTCCCCAATTTTTTTAGCCGCTAGTAAAGTTGATTTCTTTGTGTTCAGGTTGACAACAGAAATTCTTCAGCAGCCAAGCGTGCTAGAACCGATGGTATGCCCTTTGTTTTTTCAATTTTTAATTCTTTAATTGAGGTCCCTTTGATTCTGTTTTTGTATGTTATCAGATACAAAGATTTTTGTTTTTGGGTATATTTTAGTTTATTTATGTGGAAGATCTAATTTCAGTAATTGTATATAATGTGCATATGTTGATTCATAATGTTTTGAATGTGGATTTTAGGGTTTAATGCATTTGTTTTATGTTTGGTGTTATGGTTTCGGAGTTCGTTATTTGTGTATATGGTGTTTGTAGGTAGTCGAAGGGAAGATGATTGGACCTGCCCTAGCTGTGGGAATGATAATTTTTCATTTAGAACGACTTGCAATATGCGTAATTGCACTCAGCCGAGGCCTGCAGATCATAACTCAGTAAGACACCGACCGCGATTATACTGAATACTTATGAACTTGGATGAGTGTGATGCGTATAATGCATATTTGAAGTCACTTGCTAAATCCTGTTTGCATTTTGTTCTCTACACTTTGCATTATTTGTTTGTTGGTTTTTGTATTTTGTTTAAAAAAAGAAAAGAGAGATGGGGTCAAGTGGCAGAGGGGATTTATGTTGTGAAACTTTGCACTTTATAATTAAAACTTGTATATTTGGGTTTTTTGATAATTTCTTTTGACATGGAATCTTTGTTGGGTTAATTATGTTAGATATAGATATAAAGATTCGAGTTTTATACATTTCAGAAACCCGCTGCTAAGCCTTTCCCAGCCCCACAGGGTTACACATCTGCTCCTCCTTATCTGGGCTCTGCTGCACCCTCTTCAATGTATCTTGGTGTGCCACCCTATGGTTCTTCTATCTTCAATGGATCATCCATTCCTCCCTATGATGTCCCATTTTCAGGGGGATCAGCATATCATTACAACTACGGCAGCCGCCTCTCTACAGGCAGCCCCTACAGACCTCTGCATTTGTCTGGACCAACACCATATTCTAGTGGTTCCATGATTGGAAATGGTATGCTTTCTTGATTTATCCTGTGATGTCCTTGTTTTTTCTCGCTTGGATAATGGATTAATTAGTACATTGATTACTTTTTTTTTACGCTGTTAAAGCAATTTTTTTCTTTTCCCATTTACAATTTTGTGGTTATCCCATGTTGCTGTAACCTTGCTTATGCAAGTGCCATGCCAGAGTGTTGTTGCTTGATGAGTTAGTGTCTTATGGTTTCTCTCTTATGATTTTCTAATTTTGCAGGTGGAATGTATGGTATACCCCCGCCTATGATGGATCGGTTTGGCCTGGGTCTGCCCATGGGCCCTGGCCCTATGGTATGTGCAAAAGCTAATGTTATTGTTGCATTCTTCGCATTTAGTCATCTTGGTTCCCTAGAACAATCTGCTTGATATGTGTTTTCTATTGCTATTTTATAATTTAAGCCAATTTTTGCTCAGTCATTTAATTACATTTGATGCTCTTTGGGCTCTCAAATTTTCTATATATTTGTTTCCGAAGTTCACAGGAAGCATTTCTTTTCTTTTGTTGAACTAGCAACAGAATACCTTGCTCTTGGATGTCGTAAAACTTTATGTATTATTTTCTTGTGCAGGGACCAAGGCCAGGATTCTTTCCAGATGATAAAGCTCAAAAGAAGGGCACAGGTCAGTTATGTAGTCTCCTTTCAAATCTCTAGTCATTGTTGGACATCAGTAAACGATTATGTCTAAATGATCATCAAGTTTTCAACTTTATTGCACATTTAGATGCTACACGTGACAATGACTGGGCATGCCCAAAATGTGGAAACGTCAACTTCTCATTTAGAACTGTTTGTAACATGAGGAAGTGCAATACACCAAAGCCTGGATCTCAGGTCTCTCTCTCCCTCTCTCTCTCTCTCTCTCTCACACACACACACACACACACATAAGTATGTTTTTGTGCATCTCCTTTCTCTGAATATTTTACATTTAAGTTTCTCTCGAGGATCAATTTTTTTGACATGCAATATTCTCTTCAATAGCAGCCTGCAAAGATGGACAAAAGTTCTAGTAAGTCATCCCAGGCCTTTTTCTCACCAAATTAATTCCTTTTTCCTTTTACTGTTCTTGGCTATTAACTTTGTTGTACCCTTTTTTAATGTCAATTGTTTTCAGAACAAAAGATGCCGGAAGGTAGCTGGAAGTGTGAGAAATGTAATAATATAAACTATCCATTTAGAACCAAGTGTAACAGACAGAACTGTGGAGCAGACAAACCAGCCGAGTCAAAGAAGTCCCCTTCACCTGCTCCAAATGAAAATGATCAGGTTTGTTGCATTAGACATTTTTTCTGGTTTTCTATTGGTTGCTTGGAATCCTTGTTTTTGGTGATGTGTCTACACATTACAAACGTAATATACTTCTTCTGTTGTGAACTTTTAATGGATCAAAAGCTTTCCTTTTCCGCTTGATTTTTGTTTTTAAACTGTAGATGGATTTTGATTCTAGCTGTTTTTAATTTTCCTTGTGTATTTTCAAGTGCATCAGTTAATTTATATTTGTCTACTGTTCCAGTGAGTACTAGGACATATTTGAGGGTTGAGAAGGTCCAGAGTTGTCATCCAGCGATGCTCAATATGGGTGTCTGAAAGTCAGTCCTGTCGTCGTCGTGTTGCAGCGGTTATCGAGTTACTCTACTTTATAATGATCTGTGTCAAGTTGTATTAACTGCTATGGTATTTATGGTCTTTGTGGATCGTACAACGCATCTTGTGTCCGCCAGTGCCATCTGGCCTGGGTTTAACAGGTTGGTTCTGGTTTCTATTAGCTAGACCCTATACTTTTGGAATCAATTCATCTTTTCTAGTCAGTATGTTACCGCATATGGTATGGTACCAGTTGGCTATAAAGGTTACGAAAGTTTCTGGTTTTCATTTGATCTCAAATTGTCTGTCTTTTAAGTATCTATGGTCTTCCAAGTTTGATTGTCTGACTGTTAGAGTTGGGGACGTAAAGGTTTCTTTTTTAGTCAGTTGCTTGTAGTTCAATTTCGAGTTGCCGATGTCCCTTGTTTCCGCGTTGTAGCCGTTGAAATCTGTCAGGACTTTGGCTCTGGTATGGTGGTTCCACGTCTTATGGCCGTCATTAATCCTGTGGCCTGAAAATTTATGTTTATTGTTTGACAGGCCTTTCAGTGTCATGTATACGCCTTTCCCCGTGTTTGTTTTGTCTAGAGCAACCAAATACACTCTCGTATGCAGCAAATAAATTGTTAATTCATACGGAGAGATTTTTCATTGTACCCAGCCCAGAACGTGAGCTGGTACGCCCTATGTAATAATGCAGTTGGTTGAAAATTTGAAGAAATTTTTTTTTCGAACCAATTGTATTATAACACTTAGTATACCAGGCCATTTTCTGGGCAATTGGGTCTCTGATTGAAAGTTTGAGATTTGTGGTAGCAAAGGTATTGAGTTTAATAAATGCGAAATTGAAGTTGTCAAAAAGTTGTTTCGTCTTTGTGATTGATCATATGAATAAATTACTACCTGTTTCCCTTAGTTATTCAACATTCTTAATGTAACATTAGTTTTGTTTTCAAAATATTCAACAAATGGGCCTTACGTTTAGGGTTGGTTTTGGTTCGGTAATTGAACTGTTTTATTCGGGAGTAAGAAATAAAACGGAAACTGAACAGAAATTTTTGGTTGACTGAAAATCGGTAAAAACCAAAATATATTTGGTTATTCGGTTGGTTTGGTAAACCGAAGTGACATTTGTTATATGGATTCGATGGAGGATTACATGGCGAAATTGTAGGAGGATTCAACTGAGGAACTGCAAGAGGTTTCCAAGGAGATTTGCCCAGAATTGCATGATGGTTAGGCGGAGAACTAAAGAAATCTGGGTACGGTTCGCCTCAAACTGCTCCAGAAACAGTTCTCCTTTTAAAAATGGGAACTTTAATGAAAAGCATCCGGTACTATTCACTTTAACGAAAAATTATATTTTTACACTAAAAAGTCAATCATGGTACTATTCACTTTACCTTTTATTTTGTCCTTATCATTAAAACTCAAAGTTTTCAAGTCATTTTCATTAGTTTTTCTTTTAAAAATAGGGTAAATCTTAGTTTACTACCCTTAAGTTTCGTGGTTATAACATTCGGTCCATGAAGTATTTTTTGTCCTAGAGTCATACTAAAGTGTTAATTTTGGAACAATCTCATATATCCGTTAGTCTGTTTGTTAAGTCTTCTGTTAATTGATGATGTGGCGCCCATATGGACAAGGACTGGGCGTCACGTGGAAATTAAAAATTCAAAAAAAAAGAAAGAAAAACCCCACCCGTCTTCTACATCACCCAACCCCCTCCCTTCTTTCTTCTGCAACCCCCACCCATCCTCCCTCCCTTCTCTCCTTTACAACCTGCACCACCCTCCCTCATCTCCTTTGCAACCCACACCCTCCTCTCCTCACCACCGCTCCCTCCCTTCTTTCATCTGCACCCACCCAACACTCTATACCTGACCCACCTTAGTTTCGTCACCAAAAAGGTCCAAATCGTCAACATCATCGCATCCAGCAGCAGCAACAAGAGTAGGAGTAGCAGCCTCAGCCTTGCTGCTACTAACTCTCACTCTAGCAACCTTGTCGGGTAAGGTGGAAGCGAGTTGGGACGAAGGGTGTCATACCACTTGCTCACATTGGCAAAGGAACCGGCGGCTTCTTGAACACGGCGGCATACACCTTGATGTCATCCAAAGTCAGCTTGGCTCTGAGATTGGGATGAGCAATGAATTAAAAACCATAAATAAAGTAAAATCCATTGAAATATACAGAAAAATAAAGACGAAGAAGAAGAAGAAATTGTTACCTAGAGATGTAAGATTTGCTGGAGAGGAACTTGTTGAGGGCTTTGAGACCGGCATCAGTGTAAAGATCTGAGAAATTCTCGACTGGGTTTGGTTTTAGGTTAAATTTCCCAATTGGGTTTCCCATTTTATCAGAAATCTTAATAGGGTTCTGTTTGTTTTGTGAGTTGCAGATGTGTTCAATCCATTTTCTCTGACGAGGAGCTTGAGCCAGGTGTTGAACATGGTGGACCAGTTCATGGACAACCTATTCCTCGCAGGTCCAAGAGGAGGATCGAGAAGGGGATGGATGTGAAGGAGAATAAGGAGGCTCTGTTTCTGCAAATGGACATGCCAAGATTGGACAAGCAAGACGTGAAGATTTCGGTGGAGCAGAACACCCTGGTAGTGAGAGGGGAGGGGAAGGACTCGGATGACGAAGACGGAGGAGTGAGGAGGTTCACCAGCATACTGGATTTGCCTCCGGATCTATACAAAATCGATGAGATTAGGGCTAAGATGAAGAATGGGGTTGCAGATGAGAGAAGGGAGGGTACTGGTTGCAGTGGAGAGAAGGGAGGGTACGAGTTGCAGAGGAAAGAAGGGAGGGAGGGGGTTGGGAGATGTAGAAGCGAGTGGGGTTTTTTTTTGTTTTTTGAATTTTTGAATTTTTAATTTCCACGTGGCGCCAATCATTGTCCACATGGGCGACACGTCATTAGTTAACGGAAGACTTAACAGTCAGACTAACGGATGTATGAGACTGTCCCAAAACTAACATTTTAGGTATGACTCTGGGATGCAAAAAAACTTCATGTACCAAATGTTGAAAACTACAAAACTTGAGGGTAGTAAATTGAGATTTACCCTTAAAAATAATTAGAACTCATAGGATTAAAAATTTAGAATTAGTAAAATTATATCAAACCCTAACTCGATTTTAAAATCGTAAACTCGGAACTCTAATTCAACTTTAAAATTCCCAAATCGTAAGCCTTAAATCAATTTCAAAATTTCCAAATTGAAAATCCAAATCCAATTTTAAATTCCTAATTTTTCCACTATTTTTTTAAAAAAATCACCAAGTTTTTCCATTCAGGAAAACCGAATACCATACCAAAAATTTTGGTTGAGTTTCAGTTTTGGTTATCAAACGGTTTGGTATTTACTGGGTTTTATTTTTTCGGTTGGTTTGGTAGGGACCCGAGGAAGAAGACGGATAGAAGGAAGAAAAAGGGAAAAGACAAGGACTAAAACATTTGATTTTTCATTTCATACTATTTCAAACGGTGAAAGTTGGTTCTTATACACGATTGGAACGCATCTCCACTCTCTACCCCGTTGGATGATGCCAACATTAACAACTGAAAAGACAATAATACCATAAAGATAATAGCCTAGTTACAATATGGTCCAGAGTCCTAACACACACCTACTTATATTGGCCCTTAAAAGTTATTTTTACTTTATTTTGAATGGAATTTAAGGGCGAATATGAGTGTGGTCCCATTTTAAATCAAAGTTGTTTTACACCTACAAGTTTGGTGGGTTTCTTCTTGATTTGTAGTCAGGGGCGGAGCCACCAAGGGACTAGGGTAGTCCCTGGCCCATCCTGACTTCATATGAGGTGTGAACCTTATAGAAGAAAATGAAGCAAACGACATCGTTAAGTTTTGATTTTAAATTTTTTCGACTGTCTAATGAAACGATAAGTTTGGTAGGGGAGTTTTAAAAGAGATGTGCAATTTTAAATGGAAAAAGCAACACCACTTCTGGTTCGATTCTCTAACCTAACAGTAATATACACCCTATAATTTCTAAAGCAACCCACCTTCTTTATTTGCAGACCTCTCCCCCTTGTCCTTTTTCTACTTCTTTGTATTTTCTTTAGCCTTCCACAACCTACCTCTTACTTGGTTGTTTGGGGTTTTACATTTTTTCTTCTTAGTATTGAATTTAAAAGAATTTTTTCAGTTTTGTGAGGATTACACAAATTGCATATGTCAACATGTTATGAATTCAACTTTTTACACACACTCATGTATATATATATATATATATACACACACACACATATTTGTGAAAGGCCCCTCCTCATTCAGAATTCTGGCTCCGCCACTGTTTGTAGTCAATCTGTGGAGGTAAAAGAACTTTCATTTAGGGCTATGAGTGTGGTCAAAATAACATTTTACGTAAACATGCACAACCCTTGGCCCCCCCATCGTTCCCATTTTCAGGTTTTCCAGTTCCCACAACCAGTTGAAGGCGGCGTTTCGAAGGCGAACGTTGGTGGCCTGGCCTTATGAAAGGTACCGGCAGCCTGGCGCACGGAGGCATCGGGCATGGCAAGGACATTGTGATTGCGGTTGGGCGCCGAGAACTCGGCCGGTGGAAGTCTGTTTTGTTTTTTCTTTTGTTATTAGGAGGGAACAATAGACGGTGTTTTCGATGTATATACATCTTAACTTGAATTGTTTCCTCCTACTCTAAAGATAAAGAATGGTAATGGCTGCTCATGAAATATACAGTATGGCTTTCTCAGCAAGGGATCTATCGCTAAGTTCCGTGACCACCGGAAAAAAAAAAAAAAAAAAAGGTCCGGTCAAGCAAGTTTATCATCGTGGGTTCCTTCAATTTAACGTACAAGTCACAACAACAACCAGTATAAAAGAAAATTCCACAAATGTAAAGCAATATCCCAACAAGGAACCAAATTTGCAAAAAATTGTCAAATTCTTGATGCAATAACAAAGACGATAGAGTAGCTAGCAGCAAAATAACGCACACAGCCCTTGAATTCGCAACTATTCCCGATCCCCGGATTCTCGTCCGTAGTAAACCAAAGCAGTGCCGAGTTTCTGGAAGACAATGACAGACTGTTACAAGTAGCCTGATTATCAAAAGGTACTCAAAACACAACTCAGAACTCACAATTTTCAACATAAAACTTCATTAGTGTAGTAATCAAGAGGCGAAGAAAAATCAAATATAGCAGTCAGATCAGATAGGCAATGCAAAACAAACACCATTGAAGGAACTAACCTTCACAAACGACAAGTTATTCGGGTGAAAGAACAGTTATCTTAGGTGGAGTTAACTGAATTGGTTTGGGTGATAGCCAAACTCATACAGCGCTTTGAACTGATGAAGATCCTGAAAGTGGTTGCTGACGTTACTGTGTGAGTGGGAGACGTGTGCTTGGGTATCGAGGGATGGATGCTGACTTTGCCAGTCCCCTGAAGAGACCGGCACACCTTGAGTCATTGCATGCATCCCCTGTTGAGGCGAGTTGTAATGATAGCTTTGGCTGGTATCAAGTGGAACTGGTTTCGACCCGCCTGAAACCCAAGGACTCGTTGACAGAAGAGAGAGAGCACGATGAATATCCTGTGTTGCATCCAGGTTGAAGGAAATCATAGATTCTTCAGCACCTGCAAACATAACAAAATAAAACTTACACCACCTTTTAACATATATGAATATCGATGAACTACGAGATGTGATACTATTTAAATCCAAACAAAAACATTTGTCTGCGAGGTTCAAGAATATTTCAAACAGTGAATAACAAAAAATGATTGATTATGAATCATAAGGCAGTAGTGTGAAGTAAAACAGACCTCCGCTGAGAACCTCAGCCGCAGTGCTCTTGGATGGTGACAGCCTACTGGAATCCTGATAAAGCCTAGTTATCAAGCCTGGAGTTTCATTTCTGGCAAAATTTAGCTGCCTGGCAGTGCCTCCTGCTTTTGCAGGATTTGGAAAATAATCTTTCGTTTGTGTGAACTTGAGGTTGCACGAGCCATCCCATGCTAAATGCGAAGCATGCTTTGTGTAAACATATGGACCTCGGTCAAAAGCAAGGCTCATCTGTTGCCTGTCATCTGCATTGGAGTGAAAAATCAGCTCAACGTTAATGGATAAGTCACGGGACAGTACAAATAAGATTAAGTACTTAACATTAGCATTAATCTAAAAGCATGCCAGATGACCAATATTGCAGTTGGCTTATTTTTCAGGGATAGATAACAACTAGCACATTGGCTTTTGCACTGGAATGCAGTGGATCATCACAAGTAAATCTCGAAAAACACATGAGATGAACTATTAGATGAGTGAATTAACACTGGTTGGCTTGTTTGCATCCCTGACAACTCTAAAACAGAAACAGAATCGTACTGTTTAAACTAAGATTTAATAAAAAAACATCCTTGGTCTATATCACGGTTTGATGTATGTTGGTAAGTGGCAAGAATTTGAGCATGAGTTCAAAACCTGTAATGAACAGTGATGAAGACAGCCTCGCTGGGTGTCTCACTACTTGTGTCTGTGGCTTGCGGCGCCTTGCATTGTGATCAGAAAGTCGCTTGCGACAGCTTCGCTTGTTTTCATCAAATTCAGAAAGGCCATGGAACCTTTAAGAGTACAAAGGATTTATGCATACGAAGATCGAAGTTAGAAAAGAACTCAAGCTCATTCTGATTAAACCTTTAAAAGAAACAAAACATCATCATAATTCAGAAAACAAGTCATCTCTAACAAGCTTTACCTGCTACACTGCTGGCAAAACCGGCGTTCCACACCATCTACAACAACCTTCGGAGATTTGGAATGATTTGCACAAATCCTATGTTTGCGATGGTAATCTTTGACTGATGAAAGATCAAGATTGCAGCCTTCAACTTGGCAGTGTGATACAAACGCACTCTGAGCAGGGGACTTAAACCTCTTTGTCCTTGTCGATATTGATGTGGAAATAACGGAAGGAGAAGAGGTCTCATGATTATTTCCTGCACAAACGTCTTCGAAGTACATCCGCTTACCAAGCTTTAGACTGAGCAAGGGCTCGCCAGAGCCAGCAGAAACCTCATGAGTTGGAGAAGATCCAAGGGCCTCAGCTTCAGCTGAATCCTTTTTATCAATGAAATCATTTGGGAAACCTTCAAAAGACTCAAAGTTGAAATTGGATTTCTTACTTTCCCCGACTGAAGAATTGACAGAAGCTGATTTCGAACACTTTGATGAACCATCTCCAAAATCAGAGCCGGAAACACCACTACCCCCATCACCCCCAGTCGAATAGAAAGATTCAGAGTTCATTCCTCGTTCCCTTTCAATGCCCCAGTCTGCTGGTTGTACCCTTTTAGGATTTTCAGTAACTTTTGCACCATACATGAAAAGGTTCTCCAAATCCCATGGTGAAGGAGGTTTTTCATTCCACTCCATCATCAGCACCGAATTCATAAAACTACTTCAAAATCGTGATTTCAGATAACGCAAAAGCAACCAGCCACCAGATGCTGCAAACATATAATACCACATAAGATTATATGAAAGCACATATGTTGCAAAGTAAATGGGAGGATCAATACGATGCAATGTCAATTAACTAATCGTAAGCACTGTCCACAAACAAGAAAGCAAACACAGTAAATCCTTTTTGCAGATCAAAGAACATTGTCGAATTGCTTGAGCTTAGATCTGCACAAATACAAAAAGCTCAAACAATGCAGACCAAACAATTAAATACACAAGCAAAAGAAGCATCTCACAGCAGAGAAACCGTGTTCCAATCCCTGTAAATCTTTTTCACAGCTATAACTAGTATTTCTAAATCACCGTCCTACCTCTAAAGCTAATAAATTGATGTCAGATTTTTAAGACACACAGATGCAATAGTCCCCATCTACTCTATTTGACCGAAAACACGACTCCGATTACATAAATTCAAAACCCTACCTAATGTATTCCGCATATCCGAGTCATTTCTTCTCAGTCAAGTAGTTTTAACAGTCCCCACCAATTCACAAACTTACAACCAAACCTGAACCCCCAGTAAGTTTGTCAACTGATCCCCATTCCCCTGCAAATATTTTGAGGTGAAATTTAGGCCAACCTGGATTTTTACTCTCTGACCCAAGATGAAATTTACCAACTTTATACATGAACATTACCTCTGCATCTCTCTCTCTCTCTTCAATTGTTTCTAATAATTTTTTTTTTCTTCTTTTAACTTGTTACCGTGACCTTTACATACATACCCTGTACTTTCCAGACCTTTTAGCTCCAATAATTCATTTATTCAATACAGTCGAAATCTCATAAAGTCGGCCATTCAATAACCCCCACCCACTACACCCTATCAAGCATCAACCAACATTTACACTTCACCTCCATTGCTCTGCAATTCATACATTTCTCCAAAAAAAAAAAAAAAACCCCTCAAAGCCTCTTGTAATGGTCTCGTAGCTCAGTTGCTTAAGAGCATTCTCCATTGCACATGAGATCTCGGAATTTGAATCCTCCTCCCCTAATATCAATTGTATAAAAAATATAAAAAGTAAAATCTCAAAGCCTCTTCCTTTTTAGTCACCAAGAAATTGTCACCAGTCAACAAGCGTAATCACGCATCAAATTGAGCAACTTAATATCTTAATCAAACGGGTTTTTAATCCCAAAAAGAAAGATTACTTCTTTTTGCTTTTCCTAAATTTTGCCTTACTAAATACCCAATAATTTTTTTATTTTATTTATACAAAATCTGGAACCAGAACCCCAAAGAAATTGCTTTTAGCCTTTTTATGCATATACCAACGAAGGTCAATAATTTTCCAGTACAATATATGGTAAAAATATAAAATAAAATTTCAGTTCCCACTAATTTAAATACATTACAGGAAGAAAGAAAGAAATAAATAAAAATCTAAAACTAATTTTCCAAAATTAGAAATTCCAGCAGCTTCGATCGCCATAATTACTCTCTTGTTTCCCCCAAAACAGATACCAATCTAATATCGGCACAATCACAGCCGCAGCGACTCATCGTTTCCCAAAACTTCCAAAATAAAACATACAGCATACATATTGATTCCATTCAGCAGAAAGATGAAAAAAAAATAAAAAAATAAAAAAATAAAAACCCAACTTTTATACCATGAAATGCTACAAGTACAGCGGGAAAAGGAGAAAAGTGGAAAATTGGAAAATGATTGCGAGCTGAGGTTGTAATTAGTAAAACTTACATGGTGATTTGGGGAAGGTTGCAGAGGAGCTTTTGAGGTATTAAAGAGAGAAAAGCATTTTCTGGCAGTGACCCCCCATTCCCTTTCCTAAAGTTTCAATCTTTGGTCGTAAGAATTGACCAGTGCGAGAGAGGAGAGAGGAGAGAGGAGAGAGAAAGAGAGAGGAGCGAGAGACATCAAACTTTTGCTACTTTTGCTTTGCTTTTGGTCTTTGCTTTGGCAGCCTTGTCTTTTATTCCCTTTTTCTTCTTACTTTCTCTCAGTAAACCCAACAGGGAAAAGCGTCCAACAAAGAAAAGAAAAATAGTTGGAGAAAGACTGTCCGGTTCGTCCGGTTCACCGGTCCAACCGAATGGTCACCGACTTTTTTTTCATTTCTTATATATATCGGAGAAGAAATGTTCGAAAACAAACCTCAGATGTAGAGTTATCGTTTTTAATCATCTTATTTAGGTTTGTGGGCGTCTTAAATTTGATTCACACAAATATGAGAATGATGTACATTTTGTGTTCTACTGAGTTCAATACTAAATTGTGATTCATTATGATTTGTTGTAGTTAAATTAACATTCTGTTAGTTAAAAGTATTAACGCATGACTAAAAGAGCAACTTAGATTGGTGAACTCCAATGTGAATAGTATTTGTACCGTGAATATTGTTGCTTGGTGTTTTCCAAGCCTCTTTGAAAGAATGACGAGACGAATCAAACATGTTGCTTATTTACACATGATGTACAATGGATTTCAGTTGTTTAAATACGATTAGTGGGTCAAAAACTACTTTTAATTATGAGAAATTTAACGAAAAGCTTCCGATACTGTTCACTTTAACAAAAAACCACAATTTTACATTAAAAAGTCAATCCTTGTACTATTCACTTTACCTTTTATTTGTCCTTATTGTTAAAACTCAAAGTTTTCAAGCTATTTTCATTAATTTTCCTTTGGCTAAATAGCCAAAATGGTCAATGAGATTTACATAACTCATCACTTTGATCATTGAGATTTTAATTATTTTGGGTATTTTTGTACTTTTATCGTTTCATTTCCTTTTGTTGTTAGAGTGTCATGGAACTATTTAAACAACTTCACTTTCAAAGTTGTCTATCGGCTATCTTTTCTTTTTATTATTAATTAATACGAGTTTTTCCCAATTCTTTGGTGAAGTTGACTGTTAGTCTGTTATTGTCAATCTAAACTTTTATTATTGGGATTATATTTTTTTTTAACAAACGATATTATCTATAATAAGGAGAAGGGAATGAGTTTAGTCTTACAATGAGCTCATAATAATGTGGTTTAAATTTACCTTCGATGAGAATTGAACCTAAGACCTCTCACTTACAAGGGAAGAGAAATATCATTAGACCGTAGTATTAAGTGATTATTATTATTACTATTAAAATAGTAGAGAAACTAAAACTTACCATCCCATTCCCAAATTCCCGTACATGTTTTCATGGTTGGAGTGTGGTCATATAATAATCTACCACAAAAGACGTTAACAATGTCATGTGGAGTACTCTTGATTTGGGAATTTTGGTTAGATTAAGTAAAGTAAACTAAGGATTGTGTCTTGTACTAACAACTTGGACTAATTTACAAAACGACTGCGAAAATTTAAAAAAAAAAAATATTGTGAGGGTCCCCATGTTGAGAGATTTTCTAATGAGTTTAGAACACGAAACAGTACGCTATATATTATTATATAAATGGAGGAATTTTTTTTTTCTAAATACACCGTAAAATCTCTACCTAGGTTAAGATTTGGGATAATCACAATTAATATTTAAATGTTATAAATAGGCAAAAGTTAGAGAGATAGCCTTTGCTATGGACGTGAGTGAGGTTGTTGCAATATATTACACTAACACAAAATGATTGCAGATAAGAGAGAAATAGGAGGATACTGAAAATATTATAACTTTTCTTTCTTTCTCACTCTATCTCTTTGAACACTCGTAACGCTCTCTTTATAGAGCAAATACTTTGAAAGCAAACAAATTATACTATTAAGCTTGTGAAAAGTTTACTGTATGCATGTGGGCATTCATACCCACTATTTACAACACTTCCCCTTGGATGCCCACATATCAACATCAGTTGCCTCGTTAAAACCTTGCTTGGAAAAACCCAGTGGGGAAAAAAAACCATAGTGAAGGAAAAAGAGTAGTTGATATGGTGTTAAGCATACTTATGTTGCCTCGTTAAAACCTTGATAGGAAAAACCCAGTGGGACAAATCATAATCGAAGGAAAAATAGTACAACATACATGTATCATGGATGCTCCCCCTGATTCCGCATTCTTCAAATTTGTAAGCCGACGTAATCTGATTCCCTGCACTAACTTCTGAAATGTGCACTTTGGTAGAGATTTGGTGAACAAGTCTGCTAAATTTTCATTGGAACGGATTTGTGTGACTTCAATAACTTTAACCTTCTAAGGCTCAAGTGCATTGAAAAATCTTGGAGATATGTATTTAGTCTTATCACCCTTGATGAATCATTCCTTCATCTGGGCGACACATGCTACATTATCTTTATGGATGACAGTTAAAGTGTCTATCTTTGAAGGTAGACCACATGAATTCCGGATGTGATGGATCATTGATATTAACCAAGAACATTCACGACTTGCTTCATGTAAATCAATTATTTCCGAGTGATTGGAAGATGTAGCAACTAACATTTGTTTCGTTGATCGCCATGAAATTGCAGTATCCCCATTAGTGAACACTTATCCATTTTGTGAGCAGGCTTTATGCGGATCAGAGAGAAAACCAGCATCTGCGTATCCAACAAGAATCTGGTCATTTGTGGGCTTGTCTGAGTAGAAGAGACCCATATCTGTTGTCCCACGAAGGTATCGTAGAACATCTTTGACTCCCTTCCAATGACGAATTGTTGGAGCAGAGTTATACCTGGCTAACAAGTTAACCGAAAAAGCTATATCTGGTCTAGTATATTGTGCTAAATACAATAAAACACCTATTGCGCTCAAATATGGTACTTCTGGACCAATGATCAGTTCATCGTCTTCTTTTGGACGGAATTGATCTTTCTTAATGTCCAAATAACGAACGACCATTGGCGTGCTAAGTGGATAAGTCTTGTCCATGCCAAATCGCTTCAGTATTTTTTCAATGTAAGCTAATTGATGGACCAAAATTCCATTAGCACAATGCTCGATCTGCAGGCCAAGACAATATTTTGTTTTCCCAAGGTCTTTCATTTCAAATTCGCTTTTCAGATATTCAGCAGTTTTATTGAGCTCTTCAAGGGTTCCCTAGGTTCATATCATCAACATATACTGCCACTATAGCAAATCCAGTATTTGATTTCTTAATGAACACACAAGGGCAGATGACATTGTTGATATATCCTTCTTTGATCAAATACTCACTGAGACGATTATACTACATTCATCCAGATTGTTTTAGCCCATATAGTGATCGCCTTAATTTGATTGAGAACATACCTCGTGGTTTGTTAGTTACTTCAGGCAACTTAAGTCATTCTGGGACTTTCATACATATGTCAGTATCTAATTCTCCATATAGATACGCAGTGATGACATCCATAAGTTGCATGTCAAGTTTTTATGAAATCACCAAAATTATTAAGTAACGGAACGTAATTGCGTCCATTACAGGAGAGTATGTCTTTTCATAATCAATTCTAGGTCTTTGTGAAAAATCTTGTGCAACGAGTTGTGCTTTATATCTTGCAATCTCGTTTTTCTCTTTACGTTTCCTTGTGAATACCCATTTGTAACCTACGGGATTCACACCAGGTGGGGTTTGGACTACTAGTCCAAAAACACTTCGTCTTTCCAAGAAATTTAATTCTGCCTGGATTGCATCTTTCCACTTAGGCCAATCATGTCTCTGCTTGCATTCATCAACAAAGCGGGGCTCAATGTCATCGCTTAATATAATTTCAGTGGCTATTGCAAATGCAAACATGTCGTCTATGATTATTTCATTTCAATCCCACAATTCATTAGTACATGTATAATTTATGAATATTTCGTTGCTTTCATGTACTTCTGTCTCTTCAGGGACAGGTGTCTTATCAAGGACATTTTCTTTTTCTGGAAGTACAGAATCATGAATTGTGGATTTATCATTCATTTTCTTTTCCTGAATGATTTCATTTGGGTTCAACTGTGCCCTCATCTTTCTCTTTCGAGGGGCTGAATCTTTTGAACCAAGGGTCTACCATGCTTCAGGCGTGCACTAGATGAATCATTCGCTGCCATTTTATTTTATCCAATAGGGACATCAATTCTTGTAGGTGCATTTGCAGCTAGTATATGCGACTTTGTCACTTTCAAAGCATCATTAAATGCATCTGACATTTGATTAGCAATACCTTGAAGATGAACGATCATTTTCGCTTCATTTTCACAATGAGTGCTTCGTGGATCAAAATGAGATAAGGTGGGAACAACCCATGTCAGCTCTTGCCGTTTTTCTGGAATGGTCTTTTCTCTTCCTAACGACGGGAATATTGTCTCATCAAAATGACAATCAGCAAAACGAGCTGTAAACATATCACCAGTCAAGGGTTCCAAGTATCTAATGATAGATGGTGAATCAAAGCCCACATAAATTCTCAATATGCGCTGAGGTCCCATTTTAGTTCGTTGTGGCGGTGCAATAGGCACATAAACAGCACAACCAAAAACTCGTAAATGTGAAATGTTTGGCTGATGTCCAAACACAAGTTGTATTGATGAGTATTGGTGGTTGGCTATGGGTCTCAGTAGAACCAATGATGCTACATGTAAGATGACATGTCCCCATGCAGAGATTGGCAATTGCTTTTTCATGAGCAGAGTGCAGGCTATTAATTGAAGCCGCTTGATAAATGCCTCTGCTAAACCATTTTGAGTATGGACATGAGGAACATGATGTTCAATATCAATGCCCAGTGCCATGCAGTAATCATCAACGGTTTGAGATGTAAATTCACCAGCGTTATCAAGTCGAATTGACTTAATGTGATGATCTGAGAATTGTGCTCCCAACTTAATTATCTGAGCAAGAAGTCTCGCAAAAACTACATTTCGAGTAGACAATAGGCAAACATATGACCATTGAGTAAATGCATCAACCAAAACCATAAAATATCGAAATGGTCCACAAGGTGGTTGAATAGGTCCACAAGGGATTCATCATCAACCTTTAGTTATGATGGTTTAATTACCAATTTCCCTTGGGAACAGGCCTTGCAAGGGTTATCATTTGAGACATCAAGATGTCTGCTCAATAATGGATGTCCATTAGAGTTGGTAATGATTCTACGCATCATGGTGGATCCTGGATGACCCAGACGATCTTGCCAAAGTATGTAAACATTTGAATCAATGAACTTCTGGTTCATGATAGTATATGCCTCAATTGTCTTTATGTATGTATAATACAATCCACTCGATAAACTACGCAACTTCTCTAATATGCGCTTGTGGGTATCATTGGAGGTAATGCATAAATATTCCACATTTTCTACATTTTTCATTTCAATGTGGTATCTATTTAGACGTATGTCTTTAAAGCTCAACAAATTTCGAGTAGACCGAATGGCGTTCAACGTATTTTGTATGGACAATATTGTTCCATTTGGTAACATAATCTGGGCTTTTCTTGAGCCTTCAATTACATATGATTGTCTTGATATTGTTGTTTCCTTTACTTTTGCAAGTACCAAGTTCGAGAAATACTTTCGATCTCGAAGTATTGAATACGTGGTTGTGCTGTCTACAAGACAAAAGTCTCCGCCATTGCTCTTGTTTTGAGAATAACCATAATTTTTATCCATGTTCTCTGAGTAAAGAAATTACAGTTAAAAGCAGTTTATTCATACTGGAATACTACTTTTATTGAATTGAAAATGCGAGCATTAAACCACAAGTACAAATAACAAAAGTACATTAAACATAAATGATTCAATCGGACCCATAAACTTCATTTCTTTCAATAATAAAGTCTGAAACATCCAGGTGGGTTATGTTCAGCTGTCCTGATAAATTGGACACTGGATTAGGTGTTTCCATTGGTTGAGCCTGGTCGAGGAAATTGGTCTCAACACCCTTATCCTTAAGGGAGGCTTGATACAGATCTACTAGATGCTTTGGGGTGCGACAAGTACGCGCCCAATGTCCATTGCCACCACACCTATGGCAAACTCCTTTAGGATTTCTAGGAGTGTTCATATGAGTTTTTCCTTTCTGGCGATTTGCATTTTTAAAGCTCGGGCCTGGATTATGCCTTGGAACCTAGTTGTGAAACTGGACACCATGGCTCTTGCCTTTCCCATTCCACCGGCCTCGTTTATGGCCATTTCCTCGTTTATAATTATTTCCACGAGAGGATGTGGTATTTCTTTCAAGGGAAGCAGCATTCACTTCTAGGAATGGTGCTGATCCAATAGGTCGGGACTAATGATTCTTCATCAAAAGTTCATTGTTTTGCTAGGCTACAAAGAGTACAAATATCAGCTGGTTGTACTCAGTAAAGCCTTTTTCTCTATATTGATGTTGCAGGAGCACGTTGGAGGTATGAAAGGTGCTGAAAGTCTTTTCCAGCATATCTTCCTCAGTGATTGTTTCTCCACAGAGCTTCAACTGGGAGCTAATTCTGAACATCGCAGAATTGTATTCAGCCACCGTCTTGAAATCATGGATCCTTAGGTGAGTTCACTCATAAAGGGCCCTTGAAAGAATCATCGTGTTCTGGTGATTATATCTATTTTTCAGTGCCTTCCAGAGGGTTAATGGATCTTCAACCATGAGGTACTCGCTTTTCAGTCCCTCATTCAGGTGGCGACAGATAAAGATCATGGCCTTCGCCCGATCTTAAAAGGATGCACTATTATCCTCCTTGATGGTCTCCCCAAGATTTCCTGCCTCCAGATGGATCTTGGCATCCATTACCCTGGTAAGGTAGTTTTTTCCAGTAATATCCAGGGCAACAAAATCAATCTTTGCCAAGTTTGCCATTTTCTTTTCTGAAGGAAAAATGAGGTGTGTAAAAACTTGCAATAATATGTATTCTGGAGGAATATATTGTTAGAACTTCTTATTCTTACATATTTTGATCTTCATATCAAAATAATAAGTACTCGAAACTTCAGGCTCGAGATAAACATGATTAATGAGAAGGGCGATTGTACCGCACCATTCTCATCGAAACTATAGGATGGGCGATTATTCCGCACCACTTTAAACAGCAGGAAAATTTAAATATACAGAGCATGGTGGACGATTATACCGCACCAACTAAAATTGCATCTGCAGGATGGGTGATTATTCCACACCACCTAAAATTGCAATAAAATTTAAATATACAAAGTAGGGTGGGTGATTATTCCACACCACCTAAAATTGCAATAAAATTAAATAGCAGGCAAATTTAAATATGCAGGATAGGGTGGGCGATTATACCGCTCCACTTAAAATGTGCAATAAAATTATATCTGCAGTCCAAGATAGGCGATGATACCGCACCATCTTGGATTGCATAAATAAACACTGGGTTAGTAGTCAAGAGTTACACCAAATAAGAAATCAAAGATATAAGTAAACTGCTAGGTTGAGAACTAGAAGTAAACATGGTGCAAACAGTTCTTCGCGAGGGTATATCTAGCAATTGAGGCAGATGAAGAAGAAGAACAGTAAAAACCTTAGAGGAAACATTTTTTTTTCTTTCGGTGAAGGGAAAAGAGAAATGATTAGAGAGTCGTGCTAATAATACGTTATAAATAAGAAAAAGTTAGAGAGATAATCTTTGCTAGGGACATGAGCGAGGTTGTTGCAATATATTACACTAACACAAAATGATTGCAGATAAGAGAGAAATAGGAGGATGCTGAAAATATTTTAACTTTTCTTTCTTTCTTACTCTATCTCTTTGAACACTCGTAATGCTCTATTTATAGAGTAAATACTTTGAAAGCATATAAATTATACTATTAAGCTTGTGAAAATTTTACTGTATGAATGTGGGCATACATACCTAGGGGTGGTTCGGTATGGGATCCCATACCGAAACCCTTGTCCTGATTCCCAAACCAAAAATTTCGGGAATCCCAATTTCAATACCGATCTCAAACCAAATTTTCGGGAATTCCGAAATAGTTTCGGGATTTCGGGACAAATCGGGAATCCCGAAATGATTTTGGGCTTTTGGGCTTTTGGACTAAAATATTATGTTTTTGGGCTAAAATTGAACCTTTTAACACTTTTGGGCTGCAATCTGCTAAGAAACCCGTTGCAATATGTGCCAATTGCAAGACTATGTCAATTTAAATGTAGATGCTACAATTGCAAGACTGTCAATCTGGATTCAAATGTAGATGCTACAATTGCAAGACTTTGTCGATTTAAATCATTCATACATAAATATGTGCAACTATTGAAGCCTTCATTTTCTATGGACTATGTCGATCTAAATATATATTTAAAAATTAAATAATATATATTTTTTTTTCGGTTCGGTTTGGGAATACCGAAATCCCAAAAACTTGAGACCGATTCCCGTACCGAAATTTCGGGATCCGTTCAGTATTGGGTACCGAAATTTTCGGGAATTTTGGTTTGGGAATTTTTCGGTTTGGTTTCGGGAATTTTTCGGTTTGGTTTGGGATTTTTGGGATTTTTTTCCAGCCCTATACATACCCACTATTTACAACATTTAACTTAAGATACATAAAATCAAAAGGGGATGTGATTTAAAGTAAGAATAATTTGATTTTTAATTTCTAACTTCTTCTTCCTTTCTTCTTCTTTCTGAACTTCCTTCTTCTTCTTCCTGGACTTCCTTCTTCTTCTTCCCACTTTTCCCACTTTCTTCCCACGGATTCTGTAAGATTCTTTGGACTCCCTTCTTCTTCTTTTTTTCTCTGGAACCCAACCCATACTCCGAAATGATGCCGTCGAACCCACCAAACTTTGAATACGGACACCCACCAAACTTTGAATACAGACACCCAGTACCCTCTTCCCCACATGTCTCGCAATCACACCCAACCGATTTTACCCATCCAGTTTGGTCCCTACGTAGAGCAACCGGAGCCCTAGGATTGGCACGGGATCGGATGGGGTTCTAAGGATCGAAAGGCGTCAGAGGCGCAGCGGAAAGTGATGAATGTGGAGATCAACAGAGTTATGGAATGGGATCGGATGGGGTTCCGCGGAGGCCGGTGCAGGTGAGAGTAATGGTGGCGAGTTCTTGTGTGTGGCGTCAAATGAGAGAGACGATAGCCATGGCATCAACATGACATCAAATGGGTCGTCTTCTTCCTCTGTCGATTTTGGATCAGCATGTGACCTGGCTTGGGCTGGGTGCCAACCTAAAAGGCTGGGGTGGAGCAAATTTCATGGATGCCGGTTCATTTTTTTGCCTGGGTGCCGGGCTAAAAGAAGCGGTGGAACTACTCTTAGGACTTAGTAGGGGAGATCCGGCTGGAATCTCTGTCCGTTTTTGTTTGCCCAAATATGTGTTTAAACATTAAATAATGATAGGATAATTAACTAATTTTGGCTAAACGTGTGTGTAATGAACAATAAGTTCTTGTGGATTGAGGTTGGCTAATGGAAACTATTAGTTAACTAATCCGATAAATTAATTAAATCGAATTTCAAGATCTCATGCTGAGAAGGGAACACGTGGGCACGTTCACTGCTGTTCATTGCTACCACTTGGTGGTGTTCATCGTTTTCAAAATCTCATGTTATCCGAAGAAATGGATGAATCACAAGATAATGATTAAGAAAAGTTGAAATATCTTTGTAAGTTTTTTTGGTTTCTAAAAAGGTGGACTTTCATGACGAAATCACAATAATCTCTTTTTAAAACAAAAGGAACAGAAGGAGATATGGGATGTGCGATGGCCACTTTCATTCTTAGCAAAAACACTTTGATACTTTCCATGAGAAAACTATTTTTCGTAGTGATATATTTTGTTTTGATATTGTGTTGAATTTAATGAATAGCGATAGGTGAAAACAAATCCATAGAAAATTTGTCGTTATCAAAAGAAAAAACGGCTTACTTTCCAAAGTCGACTAGTCTGAAGAAACGTATAGAGAAACTATTATGCGCTATATAGCGCCACATGTCATAATTTCTACTTATGTTTTAACGATTGTTTTATCTATTAATAACTAGAAGATGAGCACACATTTTATGTGTGAACAATTTCATTTTCTTTTTTGTTTTTTATTAAGGAGTGTAATTAGTTTTTAAAATTTTTAAAAAGATTTTGAGACAATGATGATAGGATCTCTTAATCAGGTCATATTTTTCTTAATATTACATTATTACCATTTTACCCTCTTTATGTAAATATTGTGTATCAAAGTGAGGGTAAAATAGGAAAATAGGGATATGATTGTCATTTTGTCACAAGGTACAAAAGTACTATTTTGCCTTCCTCATGTCAACATTGTGTATTCAAAAGTGGGTAAAATTGGAAGAAATGGGGCAAAAAGTTGACAAGTCCTATTCTCTTAATAGAATAGAATAGATGTACACTAAAGTATAAATTCATAGTCCACCTTACCAAGAATTTATCATTGGTGAAATATGGATTTAAATCCTCATCGGATCCCCTCCCTGGGGATCCTAGGGATCAACGAACACGGACTATTGATAAAAAATTGTGCGGTCCTAATTAAATGTTTTTTATATTTTTAAAAGTAAAGCATCATTGTTTTGCGTAAAAAAAAAATTTGTGGCGCATGATTTTTTATCAACGGTATTTGTTCATTGATCCCTAGGATTCCCAGGAAGGGGATTCGGCAAGGATCCAAATCCGGTGAAATATATTCCCCCATCGATTATATGTGAGTGATTGACTATTTTTTGACATGATTGGACCATATTCCATTGATTGGTATGAATTTCGTAAACTAGTATCAAACTGAAGCCCACTCTAGTCTCGCCTAAATCACATAGTTAATCATGCCACACGACAATATTTCGGTATCATACAATCAAGATTTTAAAAGACACTAGACGTTAGACGCTAGTCGGATGGTGAGTTGGGATCTAACACCTAGGTGTCTAGGTGGGGCCTAGGCAAATTTAATTTAATTGATTATATATCATATAAATAAGTACCTATTTATACTTAAAAATATACATAATTGTATTGAGATATATAAATTGCAAAATAAGATAACCTATAAATTATAAAGTATTAAAACATATTGAGAACATGAGGAACAAGCATATAATGAGTGTTTATTCGAGTACTCAACAAGTCTCTTATATTTTAATGAAAAATAAAATGCAAAATAAAAGTTATCAATTTTCAGTATAAGCGAGAGTCGCGACCTAAGATGGTATAAACAAGCTAGGCGGACGCTTAGATAAGTTAAGTGTCATTTCTTATTTTTAAACACCTATAGATTAAGCCGGACAATAACCAACCGTGTAGCACCTAGACGAGGATGTTTTAAACAGTACATACAATTTACAATATAATTATAAGCTTTTACTAAATTATTTCTACTTATATATCAGATTTATAAATTTAAAAGAAATGACTCTGGGTAAGAAAGTTGCCAAGATGTGTTGATTTTCACGTAGGTACTTATTTTTTGTGTATGGAAATATGTGTGATCCTGCATCAAGGTACGTGTGCAGGTCCATACCAAGTGGAACCTCACCACCCCCTCCCTCGACTAGTCGACTTGTTCCATGGCCTGGTCCCACTCATCACTCGTGTCTAGTCAATTCACCAACAGTACGGCTCGGTCTCTCAAATTCTTCTTGTTAAAATCCGATAAACCTAACCAAACCCTCCTAGCCTCCTACTCACCAAACAAAATATGTTGGTACGTCTTGTGAATTATTTAACGTATTATAATATAGATAGAAGATAAACGACATTTTAATTAATCATTTTAAACCAGATATGTAATCTTAATAGAGCTTAGTTGGTAATCACAGCTCAACAACAATCGACCTAGTTGGTTGTGATAGACACCTAGCCCGTCGATATCCGTGTGTATTGGCTTTGGCCCGGTTATGGTAGTTTAAACCATGATATTAGTTAAGGCAGTGGAGCTTGGATGCCTTGATCTTTTCCATCATGCTCTCTTTGATAAGCCTCCTCATGATCTTCCCTGAGGGCGATTTTGGAATTGTGTCCACAAAGTGCACCACTCTCACTTTCTTGTATTGTGCAACGTTTGAGGCCACGTAGTTGATTATCTCTTCCTCGCTCTCTTTTGTACCAGCTGCGATCACAACACTTGCTGCCGGAATTTCCCCTGCCTCCTCGTCCGGCAGCCTGCAAAAAAGTGCCAATAACATAAGTAGACAGCATTGTCAATAACAAAGCATGTCGATGTGTTATTGACACATTGTGGATGCAAAGTCCACCGTTTAACAAAGGATGGGCGTCGTGCATAGGAAATTTCTAACAATGAATATGAACAAGAACAACAGAAGTCTTTGTTTCGGTTTATGGAAATAAACTTACGGGACTACTGCTACATCTTCAACCGAGGGATGACTCAGAAGAATGGCCTCAAGTTCAGCAGGAGCCACCTTCAAACGTCGCACACATAATTAGTCAAGCAAACGCATTGCAATGTCGATTAGTCTAGTTAATCTATTAATTATAAGTCGTCCGTCTTACTTGGAAACCTTTGTACTTGATTAATTCCTTGATCCGGTCAACGATAAAGACGTTGTCATCATCATCTATGCAGCCAATATCTCCGGTGTGAAGCCATCCATCTTTGTCGATAGTCCGGGCAGTCTCCTCTTCGTTGTTAAAGTAACCTGAAAATCAAGTTACAGTTGTGACATGAAATCTATTGACATTATTCAGTTGGCTTTTTTATCGCGAATAGTCTTTGAACTGAAATAACGAGTTTGGAACCATACGGATGCTATTCCCGATTAAAAAGCCATATTCAGTTTGATGCAAATCAATCCGAAAGCTCTATGCTTTACCTTGCATTACACATTGACTCAACACGCAAAGTTCACCGGGTGTATTTCTCGGTAGGGAACGACCGGTGTCCGGGTCAATGAATTTGACTAGCAAATTTGGAAGAATAAACCCTACTGAGTTTTTCTTTGCTACAAGACCTGGTCCTGCATGAGTGAGTGTGATGCAGCTATGCTCAGTCAATCCATATGCCTGCAAGTTTAAAAATCATTAATCAGCACAGATACATAATATTTTATTACAATTTTTAGCTACAGACGTAGGGTTTTGTCACAATGTGTCACCTCTTGGACTTGGACGCCGGGGAACTTGTTTTCGAAAGCGTTGAGGACTTCGGGTGCAAGAGGAGCTGCTGCAGTCATAATTGCCTGGAGTTTGAGCTTGCTGAGATCAAATTCATCAACAATTGGATTCTTAACCAAGTTCAAAATGATTGGCGGCACAATGGGCGCATAGGTAACCTCATGTGAGATCAATGCGTTAAGAAATGTCCGAAGTTCATATCTTCCCATCACCACAACTTTTCCCTTGTTTCGGAGCGTGGCACAACATATTCCAGTGATCCCGTAGATGTGGAAGAACGGAATTAGGCCTAGCACGGTGACTTTACCAATCATTTCCGGCGTTACTCCAAAGAGCGTGGAGCTGAGGTTCGCTACTAGGTTTCGGTGAGTCAGCATTACACCCTTAGACAATCCTGTTGTGCCTGATGAGAAGGGAAGGGCACATAGATCAGTCTGCTTCAGCTCCTCCTCATTAATTCTGTTTCCCGCACGGTCTGCTGCTTGTAGTAGGTGTTCCCAGTTCATGGCACCTTCAATAACCTCTTCTCCAAGCAAAATTACCGGCACCCCAAAAGATTTTACCTGATCATCTCAAATTCTCAACTTCAAAGGGTTAGATTTTTATGTGATCATAAATGCCTGCATTATTCAAAGTAAAAGAATTAACGTACGTTACCTTTTCATAGGTTGCACCATTTGTTACAATTATCTTGGCATCAGCAACCTCAACTTGCTTCTTAATTTCGGATGTGTGCCCCGATGGATTTGCACCCGAAAACACACCACCAGCAGCCATTATTCCCAAGGCAACAATGGCATACTCTGCTACATTTGGGAGAACAACCACCACCACTTGCCCCTTTCTAAGGCCAAGAGACCTTAAGGCTTTAGCAAACCTCCTTGTGTCTCTAACCACCTCGCCGTACGTAATTTTCTTTCCAGTCACAGCCTCCACGAACGCGACATTTCCAGCGTATAATTCTGCATTTTGGAGCACAAATTCTGGCAATGTGATGTTATCAGGTACTCGGACAGATGGGGACCGGCTTCCGAAAATATGTTCATCCTCTTGGGCTGAGTTCTGCACAAAAGTTCCCATGATGAATATGTGAAAGGGAGCTAATGGAAGCCAAAGGGAGGTTGAAACGAGTGAAGGTATGAGATTTACCATTGGATTAGTGGATTTAAAGGAAAATTAAGATGGGATTAGTGAGTTAAATAAGGAGATGTTGTTAGAAAACAAGTGAGGGTGAGATTTTCCATGGTCTTTTGGTTGGTAAGAACTTGTTAAATCATGTTTCTGTCACAAGCTATTTGCAAGCCGTTCAACTTCAAGGGCAATGCTGTTGGCATGTGGAAAAAAAAATTATCACCCCCTTTGCTTGTTATGCATATTCCATATTTCGTGAGTTTTCTTACAGAACAGCAGATTAAATTTTATCTTCGCGAAAATCGGATTTGATCGGAATGCTGTTAGGGTAACTGTACATTACATCAATAATGACTTCGGATTTGGTTTGAGCATAATTAGGCAAACATTTAATGACGTTCGGATTTTACATTAACTTAATCAGGACACGGTCGTTGTTTTTTTATTGTTGTAGCCTTCCATTAGATTTTCTGTGACATAGAGCAACATAACATAGCATACCGTCTCTCCAGCTCTGTAGCGATGGAATCAGGTACATTTTCGTCGTAATTCGATGTTTATTGTTTATGCATTGGATCGTGGAATCAGTATAAGTCAACCGTTGAACTTTTCAAAACGAAAGCAATACCGTTCAAGATTCAAACAAAACATAAAAAAGTAACCTAAAATCTTGCTGTATATCATTAGGAAGAGTAATATACAATTGTCAACGTCTAATAAAATAAGGAGGCTGAGCTAGCTATAATATATATATATATATATATATATAACCGGCTTAGTATAGCTATTTTTCTTCTCAGTTATCATCTGAATTTGCTTTCTATGGCTGATGGATTCTGCAGCAAACATTACAGTGTTTACATCTGGGGACTTGAGAGCATGCACCAATGACTTTCACCAGAACAACTTGATTGGATTTACCCAGTTCGGTAAATTATATCGAGGACGGATTAGGCAAGGATTTACTGGAACAGATCAAGTTCGAGATGTTACAGTAAAAGTATGGGATGAAAAATCAGCTGGCTGCAGTAAACTCATGCATGATGAGTTTCTGGTGGTTAAGGTAAGTTGTAAAAGTTTAAGCCTTTTGGGTTTTGGAGGGTTTACCCAACTGATGATTTGGCTTTTGCTGCAGGAAGAAGTCGAATTTTTGACACATCCCACTTTAAATGGTTATCCAAACTTGGTGAAATTGATTGGTTACTGCTGTGAAAAGGAAGTGAAAGGTGTTGTTTATGACCTCAATCCATGGGACACACTGCAAAATTTGACTGTCAAAGGTAAGTTCAGTTTATGTTTTGAACCTTCAAATTCTTGTGGATTACCAAATAGCTTATATCAAATAATCAAAAGCGTTTATGGTAACGTTAAACATAAAAAGTTAGAAAGGATTTATGTGTTATAAAAGTGTCTTATGGTGTTTTCTCACTGTTTTTCAAAGAAACATTTGGAACTTTAATGAAACTTTCAGTGTTTGAAATTGCTTATATAGGAAACACTTATGCTCATAAGCGCTTTCCGCTCTAATTGCTTAAATTTATACACAGATTATCTCAACTGGGTTCAGAGGGTGAATCTGCTTGTGCAATTAGCAGGCCTGCTTGAATTTCTACACAACAAGGAGAAGCCATATTTGGTGCTAAATATGAATGCATCTCATATAATTCTGGATCGGGTTTGGACCTCAGGCCTTCAACCTCTCTTTTTATCTGTTTCAAATCTGCATTGAAATTAATATCTTCACAACTTTTGGTGTTTTATAGGATTGCAAGCCAAAATTATTTGATTTTGGACTCATTAGTGGAGGAATCATTGGTGACATGAGTCCTACACCAAAAAAGCAGATACCAACGTCCATCGGCTTTGTTGACCCATTTTTCGCTGCAAAAGGTTCTTTTCAAAACTTCAAAAATATGTCCGATTCTTAGAATTTTGTGCCTACATGTATCAATAACACGTTGAATTTTTTTTCTTTGAAATATCATCTACTAAATGTTAGTGATGATTTATCTCTCACCATATCGACAGTCTGTTATTTAGTAAAAAAAGGGACGTTCAATCGAGAGAAGAAACGTTCAAAACTGATGAAAAACAAAACGCGTTTCATTTTTCAGGGGGTAGGTATTGGCATACAAGCTGTGATGTGTACTCATTCGGCGTGATTCTCTTGGGCCTAATAGCCAAGAGAGGGTTTGGGCTAGAGAGTGTGGAAGAACCCCAGTTGGGCCTGGACAATTTAGTCCAGTACTGGGCCAAGAAGGAATATAAGCCCAATTGCTCACTTGTCCACAGAGGCTTACAGGAAGACTGGAGTTATGTTGTTGAAGATGGTACGGCAATTACAGAGCTGGGGATGCGTTGTGTTGAATTTTTCCCGACAAACCGTCCGACAATGAAGAACGTTGTTGAAAGTCTTGAAGGTTTAATGCTTTTGCAACGGTTTGGTGATGCTAGACCTAACAAAAGGGAGAAGACATTTCATGGCATGTAGGCATTAGGCAACCAATGCAGGATGCAGATGACAGTATGTAGCAATTAGGTTGTAACCTCCTTCACCTTCTAGTTTTTCCTCATTCAATTTGGATATAGTATGTAGTTGAGTTCAAAAGAGTATTATATTATGAGTAACGCTATGATATTATTAGTGGTGCGTTTAAGAATTTTTCCTATCGTGAGCAAGACGAAGCTCGCACACCACTTTGACTTGTTGTCATTGACTATCTGTCATGTCTTAAAGCCTCGTTGAGACATTTTGTTAAGCATCTTGCTTTTGTTGCGTCATGCTCAAGAAGAACATCAAAGAAACATTGGACGGTTTCATTGGTAACAATTGTGAACGGTGGGTGCAACTACATAGACTGACTCTCATGTGCATCTACTAATGGACATTACAATGATGTGGTTTCGCAACTACATAGACTGATGGACATCTACTAATGGACATTACAATGATGTGGTTTCCTAACATATCTTATATTGCTAAAAAATATTGGGAAGCTGTATGTAATACAATTACAAACCCTTTTTGCTGAAATAAGAAATCCAGCACGATCAACATGAATCCAATACAAAAAGTGTCGCACATGAACTAACCCAACAAACAAGGAAAACTCTCCATATATCTTAAAATTACATCATTGATCAGTTTTATCTTTCAGATGTCAATTCTTATTGTCGCACATACAAAATATTCAAGACATTTCACATGTTACGCTTGGTGTCACATGATGGCAAGACGGTCATAGTGCTAAAGTTGGATGGACTACTCCCAACCAAAAGTTTGCATTTATATGGGTTGAGATGAAATGGCGCGGAATCAATGGAGGAAAATAGAAAGGGTTGAGTGAAGATTCAAAAAAGCAATCTCACACGGGGAAAGGGAATCGAATGCACACGTAAAAGAAGGGAATCGATGATGAATGCGATGATGGGCAATTATACCATTTATACCCACCAGTAACCATCCAAATGACCAAAATGACCCAATGTCTTCTTTCTTTCTTCCTTCCCAAGGAGGGAAGAAGAAGAAGGAGAGCATGTGAAATGATTACAAAACCGCATCCGCATCTCACTCACTCACTCCCCTTGGTTTTGCCAAACCTAATCATTAATTTTCAAAACCTTCCCTCTCACCTTAACTTTAGCCTCCACATTTAATCATTACTTCCCCCCTTACCAAATTCTCCACCTCTTCCTCACCTAATTATCTTCCTTACCATTTTCCCACTTTTTTCTCCCTCAATTTGTTCAGTTGTGTAGTTGGACTGTTTCGAACTGAATCGAATTATGATCTAGATATGATATAATTACATTAGAAATTGTCTCTAATGAACACAAAGAGATGAGAGAGAAAACTACTTTAGTAGATCTCGTTTTGTTGAATGTGAGACATTGAAACGATTGAGATGATTATGTGTTTGTGCAGAATGTGAGACAATCAGACGACTCGCTTAGTTTTCTCGCACTTCCCACAATAGAATCATGTTGACTGCCCGCTTGTCTCACATCTCGCAAAATGGTTCTCCATTTATGAAGCTTCTAGAGAGAGGATGAGTGTTATAGGAAGACAAGTTAATAAGCCAAGGCTCAAGTGCTGCATTGAAGCAACAATTTAGCTTAGGTTGCTATGTTTTGGGTTTAAGCAATTGGTACTTATTGCATCAGTGCGCATGACTCTGGGGTTGGGGGTGTAACAAATTTATTAGGTAAAGGAAAGTCCCACAAGTCTTAGGAGAAAGAAACTTTCAAATAACTACAATAGTCACCAAACTATCCCATATGCTCATTTTTCAAGTAACACCAACACATGTGGTAAATAACAATTAAATCAATCTTTCTTAGCTTAATTTAGGTTAATCCAATTTAAACTTTATTAACTTACTTTTAAGATGTGATTTGATAAAATGGAAAAAGGAAAAGGAAAACATCCCACTCACTTATTAGTCACTTCATGATGTGTGATCGAATGCGTAGATTGGCCATTTGCTTAGGAAATGAATTGTATGATTGCTTCTTTTTCTTTTCTTTTTCAAAGTCCGAGGTATCCCGTGATTCAAATGGTAGAATTAATCTTCAACGGAGAGAGATTTTTTAATGTGTCTAGAACATTATGTGATACATTACATATCATATAAGTATAGAGATTTTTTTTCTTCAGATATCCATCCACTTATATAATGACATTTGCATATGTGATCTTTCTTCAGTGGGGAACTTGTATGACTTTGATTGCTTAAGACAAGGTTTGCTGCCATCACTTATTTCAACAAATGTTGTGATGGGGAATGTATGCGATTTTTCTTTCAACTTTTCTTTTCTCCATGTTTTTAGGGGTAGACATTATTAGTGTCATTTATGGCTTTTGATTACGCATGAAGGAAGAGCATTTTCAACTTTGCTTATTTGCATTTTCCATTTTTATATACTTTTGCTTTCAAAATCATTATCGTCTTTTCATATGAATGAACTCTCAAATTAATCTTATCGTATAAATAAATTGATGTACAACATATAACATATTTAGTGCCTTGAAAGTAAAATTGATTAGTTTGCAAAGATTTGCAGTTCAAGCAATTACAAGCATTTTGTGCGCGGAGGCTGAATTTTAGTATTTCATCCTGTCTTGTAATGTCACACGTATAAAAAATATCTAAAAATTTGAGTAATTTTACATAAAAAGAAAAATGAAGTAACTTTCAAAAAGCCAACTTTTTGACGAACTTGTGTCTGATTTAAGTCATAATATTTTAGTTTCTCAAAAGTGGATTCTGTTTATTTAAAATGGTCCATGAGATTGTCATAACTCTACACTTTGTTCCTTAAGATTTAAAATCGATAAAAATGATCTCTAAGATTGTCCACTATCAATCATTTTGGTCATCCTATGAAAAATCTCCATCAAATTGATAAAACCACCAGTTTAAGTGGAGGGGTTGATTTGAAAAAACTATTATCAATTTAACAGAGATTTTTCATGAAAAGACCAAAATAATTGACGGTGAACAATCTCAAATACCACTTCTATCAGCTTTAAATCTCTGTAATCAAAATGGGAGTCCTGCCAAACTTAAAAACCGTTTTGATTAAAAAGCTTTATTTTAACATTTTGGTGTGTCGTGCCCTAGGGCTTTAGTTTGTAATCTCATTTTTTTACTACAAAAATGAAAAGGGAAAAAAAGAAAGGAAAATTAAGAAAAGTTCAAAAAAAACTTCTATTTTAACGAAAAGCCATTTTTAAAGGTATAGTGAATAGTGTCAATTAAAAGTAAAAATTTGGTTTTTCGTTAAAAGTAAACAGTAACAAAAGTGTTTAGTTAAAACTCTAAAAAAAGAAAGATGAATAATGATAAGCACTTGAGGGGTATTGTGATAATTATGAAAAATGAGTAGAGGAAAAGACTGAAAAAGACATAAGTAGGGGTAGGCACTCCCGTAATTCTAACAAAATTCATCATAAAATGGGAAAAGTGTGCGTGGAACAAGGGCAACAAAGAAAGAGCCTTCCCATATCTAACCACAGCCGTTGATTCTCTAAAAGCCAAGCTATTATTATTTGCTACTTCAAAAGTCGCTCTCTTCCGTGGTTTCCTTGACCATCATCAGGTTAAAATCCTTTGCGTTCACACTTGATTGCAAAGCCCTATGTTAAACTTATGAATTTACTCTTATACCCATCAACAACAAAAAAAAACAAACTTTATTTTTCAAGGTTTAAACAATATGTAACAAAAAAAATTAATAATATAATAAACTTGTTTGGTCACTATTTCTGTTTCTAAATAAAAGTTAAAAATAGTTATAGAAGGTTTTGGTAATTGATACTAATTCTGAAGATGAGATCATATAAAAAATTATGAAGATCATCCTCAAAAGTTAGAACAATGCCAAATATAATTTTAATTTCGGTTAAAAGTTAAAAAGAAAACGAAATGATTACCAGAGAATTTGTAAACAATAAACTTTTATTTTGAGCATCCGACAAAAAATCCACGAACAGTTGTAGCAAAGAAGTTTTTCTAGTTTGACTGCCTACATACCAATTCAGTTGTGTTATATAATATAATGTGTATATAGTTTTACAATACTCTATCAAAAGTCCATGACATATTAAATAAATCGTATGCTGATATTATAACAAGTGAAATAGTAATTATTTTTAGGGTCAAAAAATAAAACATTGGGGAAGAGAGAGTCAGAGAGGAGAGAAAAGGAGGAGAGAGAGAGTGGAAGTTGGGTTGGGGGATGGAGAAAGAAGAGAAAGGGGCAGCTCTGGTTTTTCTGGTGCTCTCCTGTTCTTTATTTAATTAATTCTCAGTAAAAATAAATTAAAATAAGAAGAAGAATAAAAGGTCTGGTTTTTGTGTGTTTTGTTTGGGAGTTTGGGTCGTCAATCGCGAGAGGGGAGAGAGAGAAGAGAGAGAGAGAGAGCCTGTGAGGGGCATGGAAGGGCTGGCCATGCTGAGGCAGCTCATCGGTCAGCTTCAGGAGCTCGTCGGCTCTCACCCGCCTCCTCCTCATTACCAACACCATCTCCAGCTTCAGCTTCAGCTTCCTCCTCTTCTCCGCCATCGCCACTCTCAGCAACCACAACAAGACCACCACCACCACCACCACCTCCTCAGGTTTCTCTCTTCTCTCTCTCGCTCTTCTGGATCTCTCCCGCCTTCTCAAATTCCATTTCTTTCCGACCCATCTCTTCAATTTCTTCTCTTTCTTTCTTTTCATGGTTTATTGGTGGTATTCTGATTTTTGTTCGAGTTGCTTCCTTGTTTGCTTTATTTGGTTTCTTTTTCTTCCTCTGAAGTGTAAATTACATGGCTTTCCTTGATTCTCTTGCTGAATTTGGTTGTTTTGCTTTGTTTGCTGTGTTGCCATTTACGATTGAGAAATTGGGTTTGATTGCTTTGCAGAAATGGTTTTGCCATTGTGGAGTTGGGTCTTAATTATTTGAGGAATTTGTTATTTAATTTCTGCCTTTTACTCTATGAGCTTCATCTCTTTTCCTTTTATGTTTAGCTTATTTCTTTGTCACAAAATTGATGGGCTCTACCAAACTATTTAGTGATAGACAGTAGCAATGGTGCAAATATTTGATATTTTTGTTTTCTTCTCCCCTCTCTGGTTTGTCTTCATGACTGTCCAGCCGGGGTTGGGTTTCCGGGTTCACGGTGTTCTTGGGGAGGCTCATGGCCAACTCTGAACCTATTCATGGTTGCCCATTTCTGTCTTAAAACCATTTGATTACGTCTACCATAGCAAACCAGAAAAGGGGAAGGAGCAAAAGAACAGTTAGGTCCTTGAACTTTAAGAATCTGATTAGATGAAGGAAAAGTTGGAAGAGGGGTTTTCAGAAACATAGATCGCCAACTAAACCGTCTCCTTGGACCAAGCTGGTAAATTTGTAGGTGACGTTCATTACATTAGGGTACTGAATAAAAACAATTAGTTTCTGGTTAAATATGACACGTGAACTTCACCTCTTGGTTCCTTGTACTGTATGCTTACGTATATTCCATTGAATCGTAGACCTCTTCATATTTAGTGTTTCACAAACTTCCTACATCTTCTACATCTCTTTCTGTTCGGCGTAGGTTGTTGGTTAGCATTACATGTTCTGCTTGGTTGTCTTCACTTCTTGACTGGTAAACTGGCTAACTTGGATTCCAGCCTTCAACAACTTGTTTCTTAAAGTTGCATTATTTAGCGATATATTGCTTAATTTTCATGAAAAATACAATCTCGAAGTGTATAAAAGTTAGTTTATTGCACTATCTTAATTTGCTCACTTGTTCTCCGAGTTTGTTCACCCCATGTCTGTTGAAGTTGAACTTATGCTTGGTGTTTGATTTCAGTTTTTTTTGGGGTGGAACCTTCAAAATTTGAATGTCATAGGTTTTTCGTACTACTACATCAGTGACCCTTCCTTTCTCTTTAAGTCCTTAATATTCAATATCTTTCATTTCTGGTCAATTCCATGCTCTAGTATTAGCTTGCTTCTTTTGATAAGTTATTGCAAATTACCTAAAACTAATATTTAAGGCTAAGTGAAGTTCTTTTCTAAGGGATCTAATAGAGTTTCAGTAAAGCTTGTAGCCTGTACCGCACGGAGTTGGCTTGAATCAGTTCTTAGAATAAGAAAAACCTAATAAAATCGTAGATAAGGCCTCGTAGAAGCAGCCTCATAGATTTGCCTACTTCAATTTTTTATAAGAACTCCAGATTGGGTTTTGTTTTACATCTTTGTCCTCAATAGTTCAGAACTCGTTATTGTTTCTCATGTCTTTGTGTTAATGTACTTTGTTGACCTTTACATGTGTACATTTCATTTTTCTTCTCTTTTTAATTTCTAACTGCGGTAAAGTTCCTCAATTAAGGAGCATATAATTAACTTAATCATTACTTCTATTTACACAGGTGGTGCCCAATTAACGTTGATGAAGGTTCTGCAGATGATTACTACAGTTTTATGATGGCAGCTGGAAAATCTGGAAGTTATAAGATGATGGAACCATGCAAGCCTCCTCCTACCAAGAGATCTCGTAAGGAGCGAACCCGGGGTAAATCCTCTGAAACTACCAATACCACTGAGCCTATGGAACAGAATATTTGGAAAGATTTCCCGGAAGACCTTTATGAAGCTGTCATTGCGAGGCTTCCCATTGCTACATATTTCCGATTTCGTACTGTTTGCAGGAAATGGAATTCCTTGCTGGATACTGAAAGTTTCTCTCAACATTGTGCGGAGGTCCCACAAACTACTCCATGGTTTTACACCATCACTCATGAAAATGTGAATTCTGGAGCCATGTATGACCCTTCCTTGAAGAAGTGGCACCATCCCACTCTTTCTTCTTTGCCAACAAAGTTAATTGTTTTACCGGTGGCTTCAGCAGGGGGACTGGTATGTTTTCTTGATATCGGTAATAGGAACTTCTATGTTTGCAACCCCCTGAATCAATCTTTTAAAGAGTTGCCAGCCAGGTCAGTTAAGGTCTGGTCTCGCATTGCTGTGGGGATGACTTTGAATAGGAGTTCAACCAGTGGCGGCTACAAGATCCTATGGGTGGTTTGTGACGGTGAGTACGAAGTTTATGATTCAGTGACGAATTCTTGGACCCGTCCAGGAATCATGCCATCAGGTGTTAAGCTGCCACTATCTCTGAATTTCCGGTCGCAGGCTGTTTCAATCGATGGCACACTCTACTTCATGCGTTCAGACCCTGAAGGGATTGTGTCATATGATATGGCCACTGGGATTTGGAAGCAGTTCATAATTCCCACCCCGCTGCATCTGACTGACCATACACTTGCTGAATGTGGAGGCCGGATCATGCTCGTGGGATTGTTATCAAAGAATGCTGCCACATGCGTGTGCATTTGGGAGCTTCAGAAAATGACACTTCTTTGGAAGGAGGTTGACAGAATGCCAAATGTATGGTGCTTGGAGTTTTACGGGAAGCACGTGAGGATGACTTGCCTGGGTAACAAAGGCTTGCTCATGCTGTCCTTGAGGTCGAGACAAATGAACAGATTGGTTACATATAATGTGTCGAGCAGGGAATGGCTGAAGGTCCCTGTTTGCGTGGTGCCACACGGGAGGAAGCGGCAATGGATTGCATGTGGCACCGCATTTTATCCAACCCCGACTGCTGTTCCTTAGCCATCGGTTTCGTCACGGTCAGTTGCAAGCTTTCCCGGCCAACTTGTTTCTGGACAATTTTCGTTATTTGTTTTAATCAAGTGGACAATTCCATGTGTTGTAAGTTGTATGACGGCCGGAGTTTACTCTTTTGTGTTCAAACTTGACACATTGCTTTGTTTCCGGAAGACAGATTAGAATGCCTATGTTTCAGTCACCTTGATGAATGTAATCTCATCTGTGTTTGTAACTGGTTGTACTGAAATAAACCGTCTGTCTACCATTATATTGTTTGCAGGTGGTGGAACTGGAATTTGGAAAATCAGAAGCGCACTCGAATTCTTCAAATTGGTAGGCTTGATTTGTCTCGGACAATGTAGAACTGGGCGAATACAATACAATCTCATCTGATGGTTATCAAACGGGCCCAAATTTCACAAATACAACCTCGTCTAATGGTCATCAAACAAACACAATCTCGTCTACAAGAATGAATCGTTTTTACTACAAATAATTCCGAAATCTGTACATCTTAACCTTGATAGTGGTGGATTGCCAAAGGCAAGGAAAATAGTGGTTTTCACAACCCTGAAGTTTTGCACAAAATTTCATGTCATGCAAACTCAACCACAAGAGAAACGATTGTCGGAGACACGATTATATCTCGGTGATGCCGACGAGAGATACAAGTTAATCTAGCCATTGACAATGAAACAATGCATAGGGATAAACAAGAAAGGGTAGAATTAAGCGAAGCAGAGGAAGGGATCCTTTATTCAAACTTCTTACTCTTCACAAGATAGAAACACCACTGTTTTAGTTCTTACTACATCACATCTGTATATCATCAGTTTCCTAATCGCTAACAAATGGTAAACGGCATGACGGGTTCATGCCATCTCTCATAAATTAGAAAGCATCTGCAGCAGCAGCAGCGTCGATTCGATTAGGCCATGCCTCCGCTTGTAGCAGTCCTGATTATCTGAAAGAGAGCTGCTCCACACAAAATCAAAAGGTCAGAATCGCAACGACACCAAAAAATCATTCATGCACATCAAATTTGCAACAGAAAAAAAATGAACTGAAACTAGCAAAACCCCCCCCTTATCTTTTTGATCAAGGCAACGTCACAAGTTCAAACATCCCTTTGGGTTTCAACCCACATGACCATTGCCAAATAAGTGCTGTACGTTTCGGTTTTGATCTTATTCAAATCAAGGAAACGAAACAAATTCGAAAACCCTTTTCGGCTTCAACCCAAATGAGCATTGTCAATTAAGTGCTTTACGTTTCGGTTTTCATCTTATTCAAATCAAGACATCGAAACAAATTCGAAACCCTTTTCGGCTTCAATCCAAATGAGCATTGCAAAATGGGTGCTTAAAGCTTCAATCTTTCTATCAATTTCTTAATCCCCTTCAAAGTTTCACAAATTCCATTGCATGCAGACACAATACAATGCAGACCAACCAAATCAAGAATCCCAAATGGGAGCTAAAACCCAGATATAATTACCAATTATACGGATTATTCAAATGATATCCGTTAGGCAAACTCTAGCTTATGACATAATCATATCAGGTCTGTGATCTGCTAAATTGAGTGAGATTGCACATACATGATCCGATGACAACAAAGACGAAGAAGCCAAGGAGAATAGGGCCCACTGGATAATCCTTGCCCTTCTTGGCGGTCGTCTCAGGCACCGCCCCTCTCTTCGTTATGTTCTTCTCGAACCTCTCCACCTTCCTGTCAGCCAAACGCCTTGAAGTCGTCTGCAAAAATCCCCAATTCAAATTTAAATACACACACGCACATCATCATCATAATCCCAATTTCACATGCAGCTACAAAAACAATTCAATTCAATTTTACAGATCCGCATCAAAGAACAAAACTTTGGAAAACCCAAATGATTTCATCTAACATTACAGAGGGGATCAGCGAGAATGTTACCATGGTTGCGGGTGTAGATCCGGTAGCTGAAGTGCGTCGCAGGTGATTACTCCTCCCCTTCCTGGTCGAATTCTTTCTCTGAGGCGAGTTCTGACTCTCGCCCTTATTTTCTCTTCCACGAAAACAGTAGCGTTTTCAGGCGGTTTTATTTTTAGCAAGCGGATGATAGGGTCCCCGACCCCGGCGTTACGGAGTCACCGCCCTCGCTGCGATTGGCCGAACCACGTAATTCGGGACACGCGTCGGGTGGTGATTGGGGATAGGTGCGTGCATCCCTGAATCCGGATATTCGCCAGATCCTCTTTTTTGAGAATCCGGATATTCATAAATCGTGTCCGTTCATAGTACATCGTACTGTCAGAAATCATTTTAAATATTTTTATTTAAAATTAAACATAAACGGTACTGGACAAAAACTAATAGCATGATATACAATGAATGAATACGATTCATGGATCCTTAGGATCCTCACCAAAATGATTTAGAGAGGAGAAATTTTTCGATGTGACCGTCAAACGGAATGATACATCACTTGTTACTATATAAATGGTATGATATATATGTTAAAAAGTATAACTTAAAAAAAAAAATTCATTACTTACATAAAAACACATGATATACCATCCGTATTCCTGTCACAACTAAAAATTTATGTCTGAAGAGGATCCTGTTGGCGGATCCCCTACCCAGAAATCGAAAATGGATCCATTACGTACGCGGTATATGCAAACACCATCCACGTGACGGTTTTTATGAAAACGACATGTCTATTTTTAGCAAAATAAATAATAAAAAAATCATTGAAAAAGAAAGTATCTTCCAGAACTAGAAGCATCGGACTTTCCAGAACTAAAAACATCGAGCCCCTAAATTCTCAAGGTAATCAAAAATTAAGATGACCGCCCAAAAGCCTGGTTAGTGTACTAGAGACGTTTTTTCTTTTTTTTAACAACGATGTTGGCTGCACTAAGAGGGTAGGGCATTGAATTAAGTCTCATAATAATTACAATAATATGGTTCAAATTCTCTTTTGACGGAAATTGAACTCAGAATCTCTTACTTACAAGTAAAAAAAATACTACTAAAACGTAGTACTAAATGAAAAAGTGTACTTACTTGAGATTAAAATCACGAATTTTCATGTGCAGAAATTTCATCTCAGCCAGTTTCGTAGAGTTTACAGAGAAACAAAGAAAATAAATCAGAAAACCATTTCTCTCGTGAACTGAAATGAAATGGGGTATCAGAATGCACGACCATTTGATAAGTAATCAGAAGAGTAACAGCAACACTACAGTTTTACACAAAACATACAGCAAGAAGATGCAATTGGGCAGGTCAGAGCAACTACATCAAGGGAATGGAGCATCATCAGCTCATGGACAACCAATAATTAGAGATATATCATTCACAGGAAACAAAAAATGGCTGTTGGAAGAGGGTATGTCAATTTCCGGGCTTTCACGCTTTCACCTGCTAATGCCGCGAGCAAAATCTCGGATTGAGCTGCAGTGAAAGGGCCTTCAGCGTTTCAGCTGCTTCAACTCCCTGGGCACATGATGTGAGGTAAGCCGTAAGGAGTATCATTACAAACATTCCACAAAAATTCAGTTTTCCAACTTATGCTGCATAGCCCCAAAATATTTCCAACTCATGCTGCATAGCCCCAAAATATGTCACAGCAAATTCTATCTGCATATATCAACTCCCTTTTGCTTCTTCCGTGACGGGAATAGAATTGGCTGCTATCTCTATGCCAGGATCATTCTCTCCATCATCTGCTACATCGACTTGCTGACACTTTTTGTCAACCTCCATCGTATCTTCCTCTTTAAGGTCGTTTATAACTTTAAGAAGCTCCAATGGAGTAGCTGCTGGATCCAGCTCCCGACAACCCTTTGGAGCATTTGCAGCTTCCTGACCCGTGATCAAGCTTGAAGGGATTTGATGAGAGAACCGAAACAGCTCTTCTCTAGGGATCCTCCTGGTCTCTCTGGGATCCAAGTGCCGGTGAAATACTGTCTTGAAGCCAGCCACTTTCACCAAGGGCGTCACAAGCACACCTTGGTCCTCACTAAAGTCTTCAACAACTTCAATCATGTCATACTTGTGAATGACATTGTCAGCTGTCAGTTCATTCCAGTCCGGGGACCAATTCCGGTATAGCGCCCAAACATCCCCCTTCCTGGGATATATCCAGATAGTCCCCCGTGGACCTTTTGTTGACCGAACTCTGTGAGAGAAAGAATTAAGTGAATTACTCACTTCATATTTCCCTATGCGGAACTCCCCACACGTCTTTGAAAAGCCAGAGGATACCCAGTTAAGAGGTCCCAGTTCACTATTTGTTTTCGAATTTAGCCAGCTGATACGCACTGTGAAAGGATCCACAGAAATCACCTTTTGAACTAATGCATAAAACCTTGGCATCCCATCATCATTATCATATGCAGCCCAGACCTGATTATCTTCAAAACACTTCTCTGATCGATCCTTGTCAAAGTCATGAAAATCAGAATCAGGAACATTTATTGTCAATGTTTCTGCATCTGAACGGACACCAGAAATGCCAGAACCTTTCATGTCAGAAGAACCATTCTTTGTGTCTACTGGCTCACCAGACTGCTTTTGATTGTTATGCACATCAATGTTTCCCAAAGATTTTTCTCTCTCATTCCCATTCCCCGTCTCTTTGGCTGCAGTCTTGGATACGGTGGATTCATTTAGTTTCTTCAGAATTTCTTTTCTAGCCTTGTCCCTTAGTAAACTTTGAATTTCAATCTGGGAGATATCCCTTGTGATACTGGGCCTTGCGTTTCCATTTGATCCAGAAAAATAAGTTGTTCCAGCTCCTCCAGCTCCAGCTCCCACACCCATTTGATTTGTGACATCCCTTCCGTAGCTGCTGACACCGACATCTTCCATTCCTCTTCTTCTCTTCGCAGCATTCTTGGAGGCTTGATGCTTCCTCCGCAACTCCTCTCTTTTTAATGCTGCTTGAGCCTGCTCACGCTCTCTCTTCGCTTTCTCATATGCCTGGCTAACTACGCTTGCGGCTTGGGCAGCCGTAGAAGCACCCGATGCTTTAGAGAATGGACCCCATTGGAAGTTGTTTTGGTTGTACGATTGATTACCACTGAAACCTGCAGATCCCACACCCATTCTATCAGCTGTTTCATGCTTTGGTGGAGCTGACTTGGCACCATTTGTAGGTGGTGGAGCTATTTCTGCTGCTAGAAATGGTTCGTGGCAATTCGGGCAAAGAAGATTATGATTAAGATAAATCCTGAGATACTCATACTGCATCTTGCATTTATGACACACCGTCCAAAAGGTATTTGGTCTTGGTTTTTGAGATGAAGCAGGAGCTGAAGAGCGGCCAGCCCGTGAGGTACCCTTCTGATTGTGTGAGGTACTCTTCTGAGTCTGTGTGGTACTCTTCTGAGTCTGTGTATTAACCTTCTGAGTCTGTGCGACTGACGTTGCACCTTTTGTGAAATTGTAGAAACCATTGGCCCCTGGAGGAGCCTGTGAACTCCCACTCGCAGTCGCTACCCTTTGGTGTACTCTCCTCTTCTGGTCATAGGCTACTCTCTTAGATTTATCGGACAACAAACTCCATGCTTCTGATAGTAGCTTAAACGCTCCATCAGCTCCTACGGACTTGTTCTTATCAGGGTGAAGCATAAGAGCTAGTTTCCTATACTGTTTCTTCACCGCCTCATCATCTGCTTTCGGATCCGCACCAAGTATACCATACCAATCAGCCTCCCCATTTATTTTGTTCTCTGCAGCGATATGCACATCGAGGGTCGCCAACATTTGGGGAATCCCCTCAAGCCCCGGAAACAAAGTTTGAGCCTTCAAGGCAAATTTCTTTGCTCCCATAAGATCCTTTGCGGTGAACTTTCTTTCCGCAATCTCTTTTGCTCTAGCCGCCTCATCTTTGTTGCACTCCATATTCCTACTCTATCTTCTTCCTCTCTAATGTTTGCTTACTGTTTTACAATGCTCCCAATTACCCTAGCGATTCAGCAACCTTATTGTCAAATTAGATAAAAATCCAGTTAGAAATTGTCATGAAAGTTGCATGCAAACACAAGAATCCCACAACAAATACATATCCGTGATACATATCGAAAATAACAACGCTTTTTCGAGCTTTTTCAAGAACCTCATCCTCACCACGCAACCCCAACACAAACAAAATATGAATTCATACGCATATCTCGAAAAAAATATGCGTCTAGTTTTAGCTCTGAGGCCCAAAATTGACCAGCGAACTGGTAATTAGCTCAAACAAACATGCAGCACATAACTACACAGATGCAAAATCAATGAAAGTAAAAAGCACAACCCAAATCAGAAAAATGAAATCAGAAATCTCAGCTATGGATCTAACTCAATAAGTTCCAATTCAGCTCCAAAAGGTCGAATTTTTAACGAAAGACCTCGAATTTGATAATTATAAGTCGGAAATCAAACCCTAGAGTCAATGATTCAGGCATGAAATTCACTAAATTTTAGGAAACCCTAGATTCAGAGATGAGTTTAATCACCTTATTATGTGAGCTACGCTGGCTGAGGAATTTGAATCGCAGAGAGACACCATGGACGGACCTCCTTCACCAGTTTTTTTTTTCTTTTTTCGGCCCCTCCTTCTAGCCCAAATCTCAAAAATCCCCAAAAGCTGGCCCCTTTTCTCAAAAACACAACTTCTCACAACCTGCAATGGCATTCTCCCAAATACCAAAAAATATAAAACAGAGCATGGGCTTTCCTAACCCAACATGTTTTCCCACCTTAACCATGGTTAAATTCTAACTCTTGAATTGCCAATTATGGAATTTTAATTGGTGGATGGGGGTGTGTGTTTGTGGTGGTGTCTAAACATGTTACATCGTGAAATGACGTGACAGTGTTTGAGTGGTTTAAATTTGAGTTCATTTATTAATAAGATATTAATAAATGTTGGAATGTTGATTAATGTGCAAATTCGAGGACCCTAGATTTTTCGATAAGATAAATACGAAAGTAGACTTAAGTATTTCTGAGGTAAAAAACTTTATTTAGTGTAGACGGTAAAGTTTGTAAACATCATATGCTTAGAATATTAGTTTTACGAAAGAGCATATCTTGAGAATATTCCAACTTTCAGTTATCTTGTTAAATCTTATAAAAAGCTAATGATTATTTAGTATAGTGATAATTAGTCTTCACTTTATTTTTTTTTACCAGAGTATGTATTCAAATGTTATGGACGACAATCGTTATGACAACCCATCCTTTTTTTTTTTACCCAAACTTTTTTTTTACCCTTTTAAATTAAAAATAAAAGGAAAAAAAACCCACCCACTACCAACATGTCCAACACCGACAAGAGGATCACTCATGTCCTCTTATCGGGGACTCCTCTTCCTTCGACCACCCACCCTTTCTTTTCCATTTCCTCTTCCTCTTAGTTTATTTCTATGTATCTTTTTCTATCTATTTTTATTTCTCTTTCCTGTATCTATCTTTCTCATCATATTAACCCAAATCTAAATATGATATGGTTGTTGCCAATTCCATGCCAGCTTTGCCATTATTCCACAGGGTCAACCTTGAGAGAACGAGGAAGAAAGAAATGAGGAGAAAAAGCGAGAGGAAAGTGAAAAGAGATGAAAAGGAGATTATACTAGATAACTCATTAAATTCAAAGCACATTAAAGCGGAAAAAAAAAAAATATATATATATATATATATATATATATATATATTAAAGGATAAATTTATTTCAGAATAATTTATCTTCTATCTTTAGTTTGGACAAGTTTTAATCTGACATTAATTTTCTGTATTAACGTACGTTGAATCCAGTAAATTATCCAATCTGATCTAATTAGAGTCACCAAACGTGCTCTATTAATTAATCATTTGCATAGTAAAAAAAAACTTTTACTTTTGAGTAGAAAAAAAAAAAGCATTTTGAAGCAAGTGAGAATGAGTAGTGAGTACTTTAGTTGGTGGCATGATAATATTTAAATGGGGCTTCAAATATGGAGAAATCTCATTTCGATACCTCCAACTCTACTCTAATTTCCAATTGTTCTAAAATTAAAATGCGGCCGCCTTCAAATGAAAAACCTAGGCCGGCATAGCAGCCACCTGGCCAATCCTAACGGCCATGTTGTCGACAGTGTAACGGACGTTGCTAGTATTGCATAAGGTCAACCGGCAACCTGCCAAAAACGTATAGCACAACACTCTTCAGGTGACGTCCGCGTTACAATGTAACGGACGTTTGTTTCTGTTGGGATGCTGACGGCGGCTGTGTGGATTATATATGCACATTTGGCCGTAATAGTAATACGATAGACACGAGGTTGCAACAAGTTTTTGAGCGACTCCAGTTAGCATTTCTTTTTTATAAATGAAAATATGAAGAATTGGGAAAGAAAATAGTGTTTTGTGTGTGTGTGTGTGTGTTAATGATGAAATTAGATTGGATAACTCCTCCGATTTAATTTTTGTTGGAAAAAAGAAATTTATGTAATTTTTTAGTAGAAGAATGAGGATGAATTAGTTACGAACAAAACGTACCCGTTAAAAAATTCCATAAGAATGATAGGATTTGGATAACTAAGTTTCTTGTATGAATCATCCATATTCTACATTACTTGGAAAAAATTTGAAACTTAGCATCCAACAAATATTAATTAATTGAGTCTAATCAGTTCTCCTATCCATTTTAATTCATACTTTAATATTTAATTAATGCATCACTTGGAGCCTCAAGTCCTTGAGAAGTTGATGTAAACAATCTAATAAGTAGTTAGCTCAAGAAGTAATGTATAGTGACTTAGTATTATAGTTAAGTGCTATTTATTTCTACATACATGCGAGAGGTCTTAGATTGAATTTTCGTATATGACCAGTTCAATACTAAATTGTTATAGTAGACTCATTGTGCAGTTTAGCCCAAACTCCCCACCACATTAATGTAAATATATTGTTATAGTTAAAGAAAAAGTAACACATAGACAGTTGAGATGCATGTTAGTCAATGACTTAAGTGTATCTCAAACGTCAAACCGAATCATCTTGTTATTAGTATAATAAATTACTTAATAGATCTAATCATTATTATAAATTAACGATTGCATTGATGAGATTTGTATAGCTCATGATAAAGGAAAAAGAAGTGTCATCAATAAAGAGAAAAAATCCAAAATCCAAAACCCAAAATACGATCCCGTTCCCATTTATTCCAAGTTTCCAACCAGGCACCTCCTAATTTTATGGGCCTTAATCCAAAAATGCTTCAACCCGAAGATATAGGCCCAAAAGTTAATACAAGCAAAGCTCCCGTAATTTTGTCTTCACACATGTACACATTAAAGAGAAACATGAAATATGAAATGGTAACGACACACCTTTGATTATTATGTCTTTTGAAAGTTTTCTGATTCAATTCAAAAGTCAGAAATAAGCATAAATTAGGGATTGTCACGATGGATATGACCTTCTCCAACACAGTGCATCTAGAATTCAAACATTTGTCATTTCTTTAGTCAAGGACAAAGTTAGAATCATTTTTTAGTGGGAGCGACCTTAACCTCCAGTTATACTTGAGATTTTTTATTTATTTTTTATTTTTTATGATAGTAGTAGATCTTATGTAATTTCATTACTTTTTTTTTCTTTCTTCTCAAATTTCATTAAGCCAACTTGTAGGTATTTTTTTTTTATAATGATCGCTTGTTATTATACATATTATTTGAAAAATTTAACTAATCATTTGAAGGAGCATGAATAACATGACAAATACGTTTTCTACCCCTTCTATGAGCATCATGATTATTAACTTTGCACAACAATTTAGTGGGAGCAGCTATCTCCGATGAGCCTCAACTGCCTCCGTCCTTATCCTTAACATAACTTAGAATAGTAATATCGTTTGTAATATTATGATAAAAAATATATATAAATAAACAAAGCTCCTAATTGTAAAGCTTTACTAACATAAATATCTCGAGGGGAAGTTTATACATTAATATTGGAACCGATGTTGAAGCTTGAAAATAGTCAAATTAACTTTGTCCCATTTGCAGTATTGCGACAGGCAGTTCCATTCGGACCTTCAAATTTTGAGGATTTTTATGGAGATGATTGCCACTGTGGGAGCTCAATCATGATATGACTTATTAGTCATTTGGGTGAGTGTGAGATTAAAAGTTGCTCTCATTGTTTTTGCACTTTTGCTCATACAAAACAACTTATTAGGGCCCCGTCAATGAGTTGTATGCACTTGCTGAATCAATGGCCGTTGGATTTTGACTACTCTATATATATCTACGGTTGGTATATATAGAGTTTGTGATATGTATACTTTTGCGTGCTGCATATATATAATTAATTAGATGACTTTGATGGAATAGAATGATTGAAGCAAGCAACCATTTTGAAGCCCGCTTGCTGATCGTGACCAGCTTCTGTCTGCAGGACCCATCCATGGTCCATATATACCTACCCAACATGCATTTCCAACCACTTGATGATTTTAAAAGGGCTTTCTTTTTAACTCGAACTCGTTGGTAAATATTGACAATCACAGATTCAAGAGAGATTTTTCATGCAACGAAAATGTCACAGCTGCACTTGCATCAATTTCCTATATGTGCCCTTCAGTCTTGTGGCAAAAGATTACCGTGTATTGCAATTTAGTTATGTCAATTCTATATATTTCATGTGAAAATGTTAAAAAATATTGCAATGTATAACCATATTGAAATTGCATGAGATGGTTGAGTCTGGCCCTAATAAATTATACTAAATATGCAGTACTTTAGATTTTTGTACTATTTACTTATGTGTGAACGATTGTAACTAATATGATTAATGTATTAATACATACGAGAGGTAACCATAACTTTTTTTAAAACAAACGATAGTATTCATATTAAAGGAGTAGGGAGTGGGCTAAGTCTTACAATAAGCTTGTCATAATAATGTGGTTCAACTTCGCCTTTTAATGAGAATTGAACTTAAGACCTCTCACTTACAAGTAAAGAGGAATACCACTAGACCGTAGTACTAACTGACAATGTTAACTATTAACTGTACTTACGTTCACGATTAATCACCTTTGATTGTCATCTTTTAGTTGAATAAGCTTAACTATTGTATTATCTGAATTTTTGTGCTTAGTTAAACCTATACCTTTTTGGTGACAATTTATTTTTTTAGTCCCACGAGCGTTGAGCTGTTAGGCTGGAAGCCAGTTAGAGAAAAGCAATGAAATTTGGCAAATTCCCACCGTCGAGCATGTGGCCACATCTCTATCATGCACAGGCACTAAATGGGGCTTTGTTGGTCCACCTCCAACAGTAATCTCAATTATTCTAATCTCATTCATTAATTAGTGCGACGTTTAATTTAAAACTTGACAAATCCACACATGCTAATTTCCATCAATCACCACACTCGTACGTTTAAATAATTTAAGGGTCCACGACGTGCCGAATGAAGCTGAGGTTGATTAGCATTGTGGGAATGAGTAACAAATGAGCAATTTTATTAGGTTTGCATCGAGAACATGTGGTACTCGGACTTTATCTGCGGTTAAATTGATTGTGATATCATAAAAAAAAAAGAAAATTTAAGCTTAACTTTCTATATAATACAACTCTTCACAACCTGCCACGTGCAATGTGCAAGCGCAATGCAAAGTTATAGTAAGAGAGATTTTCTCTTGCAACTAATGCATAGTTTTAGAGCAAGCAGAGGCAAAGACATCCTCATCTCTACAACATTCGTTTCAACAGCAAAGGCCTAGCTAGTTAGAGGTAGGTAGAACAGAAGCAAAGAAGGCAGATTGTCAAGCGTTCAACAAGTGTAACACATATGAAGTGAACGATTATCATAATGTTTTTAGTTACACAAGAGTCTTTCTCAATAATAGACGTAATTTGGAGCATGCATCATATAACATGGCTTGCAAGAACGAAACAAGTATATAATATTGTAACGTATGTGAACACAACTTACTTATTAGATTAATTAATAATTAGGTTAAGTAGGATTAAGAGAGATGCTTCATGTCACAGACAACTTTAACCCTTTTATTCTGTCTTTGTTGACGACATGGACATGCATGGTATGCATAAATAATGAAGCAGCTGGTTCGTCCTTCGGGCGGGTAGGATGCCGTAATCACTGACGCCCAGTTTGTTTGTTAATTAATGAAATCAAGGATTCAAGGGGAGCTTTGTTGAGAGTTACCTAACTATGTTTTTATTAATATTTTGTCTATAAATTATTGTTATTTTGTTTTAAAAATTAGGTGGGATATTTGAAACTTTGTCTGTCTTTTACCTTTCATGTTGAATACCAAAACCCTATCAAATTTCGGTTTGGCCATACTTTCTTCAAGTTCTATATTATATTTTGAAGTATTAAACTCCCTCTATATGTCTTCTGCTGATCGAAGCTTCCCAATATATTCATCAAAGTATTTCTAGTGGATTAATATATCATTAACCATAATGCTTCTTAATGTTTGGAAAGAGAGCTCCGCCAATGTTAATCACCCTCCACGTATACATATGGCGGATAGTTAATCAACAACTGTAATACTCTACGAGTTCACGAGCGACTAATTAGATGGTTGTTAATTGGGCATCCTTATTAGTTTGTCCTTAAATAAAGAAAAATATATGCAGCTTGTGATGTTGATGTTAATTGTGTGTATGCGTTGCAAGCATTTGGACTTTTGAGTTGAAGAATACCGAACCTGCACAACAATGAAAAGGAAAACTGGAAAGTGATTTGGACAGCCACCATTTTCAGCGGAGGCTGCTTGTCCCAGATGAAGTTAGGCCATCTCCAAACCGAAGGATCCCGAAGGCTGAAAATAGTTCGAAAATCATCTCCAATTGAAGGTCAGGTGAAAGGGCTCGTGGGTCCCACCGGACAAAAAGGGCCAAAGGGCCAACTGGCTGGCCCTGGGCCGAGCCAGAATTCAAATTACAACGGCTAGCTAGCTGACTTCAACTATAGAATGATACGTTCAAATTACTAAAAAATAAAAAATTTAGTTCCCGTCATTTAAAGAGATACTATCAGTAGAACTGATAGTATCTCTTTAAATGAGTACATGAGGCGCTATAGAATGATACGTTTCCGTGCCACAAACAAATACCTACAACAGGATCTTGTTGCATAGCATGAAGTAGGTGTTTAAGTTTTATGTTGTTAAATGTTTTTAAAAAGGAAAAATTAGTATCCGGTCCCTAGTTTTTACTGTTCATTGACTAACACCTTATTAGTTCTCAAATTTTGATTCAAGTCCCTAGCATTAATGTGATAATGAATTTACATGTTTATAATATAATTTTTTTAATATAAAAATTAGTAATTAATTTAGGGTTTAATACTCACACCTCTATTAAACTTCTAATTAATTTTCAATTCAAACATTTCCAAAATAATAAAAAATTAAATTAAATTAAGTTTGTACCTATTAGTTTTTTTTATATATAAAAAGATTCTCAATTTTTTAATCTTAAATGTACCCATTCATATAATTTTTCAATTTTTTTAATCTTAAATGTACCCATTCTCAAATATATCAATTTGTTATATGTAAAATGTACCCTTTTTTAATATAAAATCCATTCAAATTTTTTAATCCATGTTTAAACTTATATGGGTACATTCTTTTTCGTTGATTTGAGAATGTATCCATGTTTTGGTACAATAACTTTTTTTGTTAATTTTGGTTAATGTACCCATACATATATGTACACACACACAATATATAGAGAGAATAATTTATATTTTATTATTTTTAATCCCATAATTATGGGTTTTATTTAAAATCTCATTAATATAAACAATTACAAATTTCAATTTTTAATTTTTAATTAAAAAAATATAGTAACTTACATTATTACATTAATATCAGGGACCTCAATCAAAAACTAAAAACTAACAAGGTTTCAATCAAAGGATATTGATAGCTAGGGACCGCATCTAAAGTGTCCCTTTTAAAAATGTTGTTTAAGTTTCATGTTGTTAAATGTTTTATTTTTATGTTGTTTAATGTTATTTAATGTTATTTAATATTGTTTAATGTTGTTTCATGTTACTTAATGTTATGTAATGTTTAATGGTTTAGGAAGCTATAGGGGAAAAAAAATTACAATTTTTAAAACAAATTTTGTAAAAAAATAATTATAAAAACTGGAAAAAAATAAAAAAAATAAAAAATAACAGCTAGATGACGTCAGTTAGTTACGATTGGTTTTCAAATTCTGGCCCGGTCCTGGGCCAGCTGGTTGGCCCTTTGGCCCTTTTTTGTCAAGTGGGGCCCACAAACCCTTTGGCCTGGCCCTCGGTTGGAGATAATTTTCGAGCTATTTTCAGTCCTTTGCATCTTTTGGTTGAAGATGACCTAAGCTGTCCAATTTCCTTGTCGGCATAATTAATATAAAAAACAGTTATTTTTAATAAATTAGAAATTAAAATAAGAAAGTTTAAATAGGTCTGCCGGACAGGGATTAGGGAGTCCTACCAGTACTAGTGTATTGAGCTAGCCTAGTCCTAGCATATCCAGAAGAAACTTCCTTTGAGGACACAAAACTGCATCCATCAAGTACAATGCATGATATAATGAAGAAAGAAATGTGATTTTAAGAGTAATTTTTTTTGGCGGATATGAAAAATTTACGTTATAGTACTACAATAATGTGAAATTAGTATAAAGCGCTCACATAAGGATCTTAATTGTTTCATGCCAAATTAGGAACAAGATGACACTTACTCTAGATTAAAAGTAAATGTAAATAATGCATGCGAACATACATGTATCCTTTATTTGAGTAGGTTGTGGTACTTTTTGTAGGGAGACCCTCAATACTCTTTGATATTTAATTATATGCATGTCTAATTGGTATGGAAAATGCCTCACTTAAGGAAACAATCATGGGATTTATTTATTTATTTGTTTTGTTAACTAGGGATTTACTTTTCTTTCATGGCTAGGGAAAACAACTCTATACCTTTCAAACCTACCTACTAAATTACTAATCATGTTCTACATACATATTCATCCTATTCATACCCTTTGATTCCTTAATAATACATATATAAAGTAATATTAGGCGAGTCAAATTACACACCAGGACTGAACTACGACTGTAAAAGCAACCTACCCCTTCTCCCTGTTCAGAGCAGTTGAAAGGAACCATGCCCGACAGAACTGCCCCCCTTGCCCTCATATAATCACAAACCAATAAAAACCAACTAAGTATTAGTAAGGTAATAATCCATGCTACTAGTGAGTTTGTACGACGCTCTACTTTGAAAATTGTTTTACATAATCTTGTGCAGATAACATCACTGTAAAAATTACTCGTCACTAAAGCTGCGATGACGAGGCATTTTTTACAGTTTTACAGAGCTGATCATACGAGAACACAACGCTGAGCTGCAGACTCCGACAAAGTTTGTACAAAACGAAGGTCAGAGAGGAGAGAGAAGGTTTGGGTACACGTTCGAGAGAGATGCTCACATTTTCCATCCTCTACCCCACACGTGACACGTAGCAAGCAAAGCCATTACGCACATTACAGGTTGGACATTCTGATTGGCCTACACTAGAGACAGTTGCGCTGAAGAATGAAGATCATCGGATCAAGTGATCTAGATCTTTAAAATTTTATTTAACAGTAAAAAATTATTATAGCTTTTAAGAAATCAAAACAGGTGGACCGTTGGATGCAATTTTAAAGGTTCGGATCATTTGATCTGATGATATTGGTAGAAAAGATCCGGAGATGATATCTTCTCCGCTGAAGAGGTCACCCAAAAAGTGGATATTGGGTACTGAATTATGATATAGTATTATTTTTCTTTATTTATAAATAAAAGTTTTTAGATTCAATTCTCGTCGAAAGTTAATTCGAACCAAATTATTATGTTGAAACCATTATGAAACAGTTTACATTTCAAAATTCATTTGCTGTGAAATTAAATTCAACCTAAATTATTATTGATAAGTGATTCAGTTACTTTTCTATGCAGAGTAGATAATAATATAGTAGGCATTAAAAGAAAAAGTGGACAGTAGTGATGGCCTAATGACTTCGTGACAAGCCTTGATTAAAGTGCCCTTGTGTTCTCGCCCCTGCTTTCTCACCTTTTTACGCTTCTGCCACTGTTGTTGTCTGATCACCTCCTATATCTTATCTCCTTTGATGACAATTTGCCCTTGAATTTGGGTTGTATTTGCTTTGATGCCCGGTTCCTTGTCCAACTTTTGTCTCTTGTTTGTTGCTTCCTATTAGGTTGACAAGCTTAAAATTGAAAAAAATTGTTAAAAAGATGCCCACTCTATTTACCCATTTACTCTTAGGGGGCGTTTGTTTGCCCTCACTAAATGGGACTAGACTGGACTGAACTAACTGTTAGTCCAATACTGTGTTTGTTCCATGCTGGGACTAACATTAATGAGACTAAAGGGGACTAGCATGGACAAAACCCTTCACTAAGAGGTCTTAGCGAGACCCCCCAATAACCATGAGACTAGCTAAGACTATCCTTTCTCGTCCTCGTCATGCTCAACAACCACTCCCGATAAACTCCTCGTCATCTCCGGTCACCTAGATCATAATAAAATATTAATAATTTATATATTAAATAATATAATATTAGAATTTGTTATTATCCAGCTTCTTAGTCTAACACTGCACCAAACGCTTCACTAAATTAGTCCAGCTTAGTCTAGTCTAAGCCAATCCAGCTTAGTCCTTGAAGCTAGTCCAGTCCGAGATAGTCCGGCGCAACAAACACCCCCTTAAAGGCTTTAGAGGGATCAGATACATCTACACATTTACTTAAAAAGGTCTCTCTCATTGTTGGGGTTGATTTTAACTTTATTTTTTGATATATTCCCTTTAACTTAATAACTTTGATTTCAATTTAATAAGCTTGAGTTTTTGAGTTGAGGCATCATACAAATCATAATGAAGGTGGATATTGAACCGATTAACTAGTGAATCAATCAAAATCGTGCTGAAAAAAAAACATTAAATATCAGTTCAATTCTTGATTTTTGTTATGTAAATACCAAAAGCAAATCGATTATTAGACATTTTATTTAAAAAGTAAAACCAATTGCAGACAAGTCTCTCTGTGCCTCTTCTTAAATTATGATCCGTCTGCCCTCCCCCGGACTAAATAAAACTGATAGACCATAGTTGAAATTAAACTCACCAAATTATATTGCTTAGTTGAAATTAGAGGTGGAGTCAGCCGAATTAGAACATAAAACAAATCAAACGCGTGTTCATCTGTTCAGATCTTAAAAGTTAGTGTAATAAATAGATTATTATTATATTTTACATGTTTTTTTTTCGCGTGTTGATGATTTTAATTCCAAATTCTCATAGTATACAATAGAACAAAATTCATCCATCAACATTCCCCCCAATCTATATTCCAAAAACAGAGAATAAAAAATCACTAAGCCGGCAACCAAACAGTGGTTAAGATTCCAGAACAAAAAACACGGATAGCAAATAGGCAATAGGATGGAATGGAAGATAGCACGATGCCAACAATGGCATTGGCACCTCCTACAAGTTCCTATCATTGGCCCTTCTCTCTTTACCAACTCTTTTGACTTTTGGTCCTACCAATCGCAATTTTGGAAAAGTACGGGGCATCTAATGCCATATGCTACCAAGCGGTCCAGTGATAAAGGTGCAGACTCTTCAATAAATAAAAATATGTGAGAGGTTCCGTGTTCGGTGCTTTAAGCTAATGAGTTTGTTTAACTATAGCCATGAACATGGTAAAATTCTCATAACCTTTCTGGACTTGAAAAAAGTGAATAAGCATAACTTGCCATCAGTTGTTCCTTTTTTTAAACCTTTTTTTAAAAGAAAAAAAAAATGCCATCTGGTACAAAGCACCAAAGGCTGACATGTCAAAGAATGAAATTACACCCCCATGGAAAGGGTACTTTTGTCACTAAAAAGTACAGCCAAACAAACGCATAGAGTTAACGACTTGGCGCCTATAGCGTGTGGAATTTGTCTACTGGGCATCGGATGGATCGGGATGTCAACACCAAACGAAAGTTGAGACAAAAAAGCGGCTACTTCTCTGCTCAGTGGGGGTAAACCTTTACGGCCCTCCATTTATAGCGGTAATTTTTCCATTCACATTAAACATTTTTACGTGATGTTATTATTCAATTTAATTGTCGAGAAAAATCATTTTAACCTTTAAACAAATACATATCAGTTTGATTAACGCGTATTCTTTTTATTTAATAAAAAGAGATCAAGGTGATTTCGTTATTACAATTCATTATTTTAGAGTTAAAAACAAAAAAAAATTCACAAAGACATACCTATTGTTCATAAAAATTCTCCTAAATATTTTTGTTCATATTTTTATGAGTAATGCTACACTTATTAACTAGTTGTACTATTATTTTTACTATCTTTTTAATAAAAATAAGTCCCGTCAAAGCATGTAGATCTTATTTTTATTAGAAAGATGATACAAATGATGGTTGAACTAGAGAATAAGTATAAACAAATTATATAACATTTGGTTTTGTTTTTATTTTATTTAAAATATAAAATATAAAATTTTATATTTTCTCCTGGGTGGAAGTTTTGGATAGAGATAATGGCCCTGTGCTAGCAAGACATCTCTAATTTGCTACCACCATATTCTTGCAGAACTTGTCTCACAGGTTCTTCTTGGTTCTTCCTAGTTCTAAATGTCCATGAGTCATCCACACTTGCAAGCTTCTTCTTCTTCCACTACCAAACTTGCTACTTCCACCATTACCTTTATTCCTTATGGTGTTTTCAGTGCTTCTTCTGTGCATAGATCTCTCCAGCTGGGTGTGCTCAATAGTTAGCAAACAAAACCCACATGCTCGAACTTGTTCTGGTATGATTTCACGAATTTAAGGACGAGGTTTTCCTGTCAGATTCTCTGTTGGTTTGTTACCAAATTTGGAATCTTTGCTGTCCCATTTGCTTGTTTTGGGTTTTGGTTGGTGGCTGGAGAGAATAATCAAATCAAATTCTTCTTAGAAGTTAGAAAAACCAGACTGAATCTTGGGATTCTCTTGTCTTCTTGGGTGTGGTGGAAGTAAATTCATTGTCTTTTCCTGGTTTTGGGTGTCCTGTTTCTGCCTGCTGCTGCACACCCGAATTTGAAGTTATTTGGGTGTGGATAAGGGTAACTTCTACCGACACACATCCTACCAAGAATCCCAAAATCCTCCTGGCTGCAGTGGATTCAAGGTCGGTGGGTTTGTTCTTCCAAGCTTGGAATTTTACTTCTAAATGTTGGGTTTTGCTGGACAGTTCCTGTAGATTTGATAGTTGGTGTCTCCCTCTCTCTCTCTCTCTCTCTCTCTCTCTCTCTCTCTCTCTCTCTCTCCATTCTCTCTCTCTCTCTCTCTCTCACTGTTTGTAGTTAATTTGCTTGGTTTACTGTGGTGGATGAGTGTTTTCCATGTATTTGGGTTCGGTTTAAAGGTGGGGCATCTGCTTTGGATGCTATGTTGCTGGATTGTATCTGTAATTTCCATGAACTGGTACCTCACTGGTGGGATTGTGACAGACACCAAGGCAGGATTGCTTGGTGAAGCTGCCAATATGTGCCTCAAATGGTGGGAGAAAATCCCAATGAACATCTGCAAGATCCGCTACCATTACTACCAGTATATCGGGTCGAAGAGAGTCCGAAAAAGGTGGTGGAAGGGGCTTTTGTTTACGTGGGTGGTTGGATGGACAATTGGGAGCCTCTGGATCTTGTGGTACATGAGCTCACAGGCTAGTGAGAAGAGGAAGGAGACTCTTGCAAGTATGTGTGATGAGAGGGCTAGGATGTTGCAGGATCAGTTTAATGTCAGCATGAACCATATTCAGGCCATGTCGATACTGATCTCGACATTCCACCACGGGAAGTACCCGTCTGCCATTGATCAGGTAAAGAGATCATCTTTCATCTTTGGGTAATTTTAGGATGGTAAATATGCTGGAATTGATGTTTCTCATTGGTGCTTTTGATGCATGCAGGTTAATTGGTGTTTTATGTCACTCAGTTTGATGTTAATTGGCCAAGTACCTGTCTGTTAATTAACTGTTTTGGCTACATAACTGTCTTAGTTGATGCATTTCGTTCATGTGGGTATTTTGTAGCGGTTTCTCAACCGGTGTTAATTTGATACGCTTAGCTTGTTTTAGTTTCAGATATACAGAACTGAGCTTTCTTTAGCAATGATGCTAGTTATCTAGTCGATAGAACATCCTAACTTTCGTAACCTGCAGAAAACTTTTGCGCGGTACACTGAAAGAACTGCTTTTGAGAGACCCCTCACAAGTGGCGTGGCATATGCTGTAAGGGTGCTCCACTTGGAAAAGGAACAATTTGAGAAGCAGCAGGGCTGGACTATAAAGAGAATGGATACCCTCGAACAAAACCAGGTTCATAAGAATGACTATGCCCCAGAAGCCTTGGAACCATCCCCAGTTCAGGAAGAATATGCTCCTGTTATCTTTGCACAGGATACCGTTAGACACATCATCTCTTACGATATGCTGACCGGGAAGGTATTTCATTATCTAGTTTCTGTCGTCAACTTGTCACAATACAACTATACTGGTAGATCCAATCGAATTATATTATCTTAATTAAGCAGCGTGTTAATTACAATTAGTAGTTGTCTAGGATCTTTTACTTTTATTTTGCAGTCGTGCTGTATCCAAAATCTAGATTATAGTACCTTTCTCTTAGAAATTTAGAAAGCTCTTCAACATTGTCTCATGTTATCTAGAAAAATTTGGTTTCCTGATTTGCGATCCTCAACCGTTAAGTTTCATTCATTTGCGTTGCAACAGGAAGATCGACAAAACGTGTTGCGTGCTAGAGAATCAGGAAAGGGGGTTCTAACTGCTCCTTTTCGGTTGCTTAAAACAAACCGCCTTGGAGTAATACTGACATTTGCTGTCTACAAAAGAGATCTGCCCTCAAATGCAACTCCAAATGAAAGAATTCAAGCAACTGATGGGTATGCTTTCTATGAATGAGAACATGCTAATATTAAGAACGTACTGCAAGTTTTCTGCCAATAAAAAGCATATTCACAGTCCTTTATGGTATCATCAAGGCCTAGAAGTGCTGTCAGCAGACAGGGAATTGCTGTTAATGCTAAACTCGTAATATTCAGAGTGGTCATACTTTCGAAGTTTTTTAATCCTGTTGTTTCTGCCAACCAGGTATCTCGGTGGAATCTTTCATATTGAGTCACTTGTGGAGAAGTTACTTCAACAACTTGCTAGCAAGCAAACCATCCTTGTGAACGTGTATGACACTACCAATCAGTCGCATCCAATCAGCATGTACGGTTCAAATGTTTCAGATGATGGATTGCAGCACATAAGCTCCTTAAGTTTTGGAGATCCCTTAAGGAACCATGAGATGCGGTGCAGGTAATCACCAAGTCTTGTGCTATTATGTTATATCCTCTCCTTGGTCTCTGGTAACGGGTCTAAGTTTGTTTCACTTATTGTAATCAACTCTATTTCTGAGGCACCTAGGCATCTAGAAAGTCTTGTGGAACTGTATTCAGAAGCCAAGTTTATTTTTTATGCAGGTTCAAACATAAGCCACCATGGCCGTGGTTAGCCATTACAACTTCTTTTGGAATCCTTGTGATTGCATTTCTTGTTGGATACATTTTCCATGCAACTGTAAATAGGATTGCCAAAGTGGAGGATGATTTCCGTAAGATGATGGAGCTCAAGAAACAGGCTGAGGCAGCTGATGTTGCCAAATCTCAGGTACTTTCTGACTTTTGTTAATGCAGGAAAAATTTGTTTGGAATTGTACTATTCTTGTGCCTAATCAGATCTTAATCCTATGTAGTTTCTTGCAACTGTTTCGCACGAGATCAGAACCCCAATGAATGGTGTCCTAGGTGAGTTCTTGAGACTGCTGCCGTTATTTGTTTAAAATCATGTCCCTGCATTGCTCAAAATTTTCGAGTAAAACTACAGCCAAAAGAGCTTGCTGAACATTGACAGTTCTGTTCCTTTTCAGGAATGTTACATATGCTAATGGACACAAATCTGGATGTTACTCAACTAGATTATGTCCGAACTGCCCAGGGAAGTGGAAAAGCTCTTGTCTCACTTATAAATGAGGTGTTGGACCAGGCAAAGATTGACTCTGGTAAGCTGGAGCTTGAGGCGGTGCGTTTTGATCTGCGAGCTATTCTGGATGATGTTTTGTCACTCTTTTCAGGGAAGTCTCAAGAAAAAGGAGTAGAGGTAAATAACATTTCCATCCCTGGCACTTCCCCAGAACTTTTTTTATGTGTGGTTTTCTGCTCCAAGTTTTCATGGTCTAATAACTGAAATTTGAAATTTGCATGACCAAATTTTTGGGGAGAGCAGTTGGCAGTATACATCTCAGATCAGGTTCCCGATATGCTTATTGGCGATCCCGGAAGGTTTCGGCAGATTATCACCAATCTCATTGGGAATTCAATCAAAGTAAGTGTCTAGTTGGTTCTCAACTCTTGGTTAAAATGATGAGACTTTGTTAAATATGGGAAATGAATTCTATTTAACTAGAATTCACAAAATATTAGGACGGGGAAGAAACCAAGCGATGCTGTCTGCTTTCTGTATAAATAGTTCTGAAATTGATTATTTTATGTACAGTTCACAGAGAAAGGACACATCTTTGTCACGGTTCATCTTGTCGAGGAGCTGATTGGCTCAATAGATGTTGAGACTGAATCATCATCGAAGAACACCTTGAGCGGTTTCCCTGTAGCAGATAGACGCCGCAGTTGGGGAGGATTTAGGTGTTTTGGTCAAGATGGATCGACAAACCAATTCTCATCCTCTGACCTCATCAATATTATTGTATCTGTTGAGGACACAGGAGTAGGAATCCCTCTAGAAGCACAATCTCGTGTTTTCACTCCTTTTATGCAGGTGGGACCATCCATCTCACGTACACATGGAGGCACAGGAATTGGGCTAAGCATAAGCAAGTGTTTGGTTGGCCTCATGAAAGGGGAAATCGGGTTTGTGAGCATTCCCAAGATTGGTTCCACATTTACATTTACTGCTGTTTTCACCAATGTCAGCTCCAATTCAAACGAGTTAACAATCCAGCAAATGAACAGCCAGTCAAATGCTGCATCCTCAGAATTTAATGGCATGACGGCATTAGTAGTGGACCAAAGACCTGTTAGGGCCAAGATGTCAAGATATCATATCCAACGGCTTGGAATTTGTGTTGAAGTAGTTTCTGATTTGAATCAGGGTTTATCTAGCATAATGTCTGGGAATACCACCATCAATATGGTCCTTGTTGAACAGGAAGTCTGGGACAAAGATTCGAGCACCTCAGCTCTCTTTGTCAATAATTTACGGAAAATTGATGGACAGGTTCCTCCGAAACTGTTCATTCTCACCAATTCTATAAGCTCATGCAGAATAAGTTCTGCAACTTCAGGTGTCTCTACCCCAACTGTCATCATGAAGCCTCTCAGGGCAAGCATGCTTGCTGCCTCACTACAACGAGCCATGGGAGTTGGTAACAAGGGAAATCTCCGGAATGGGGACCTACCAAGTTTGTCTCTCCGCAATCTTCTGCTCGGGAGAAAAATTCTTATTATAGATGATAATAATGTGAATCTCAGAGTAGCTGCTGGTGCTTTGAAGAAGTATGGGGCTGAGGTGGTCTGTGCAGACAGTGGTAAAAAGGCCATCTCACTGCTTACGCCGCCCCACCATTTTGATGCCTGCTTCATGGATATCCAGATGCCAGAGATGGACGGGTGAGTGATGCTTCTAGTTTAGAAAGCTTTCATTTTTGAAAACCTTACTGAAATGTCAGAGTACTAAAAAACTTGCTTTTTTGGCCTGTCTTGCAAGTCAACTTATATATGATGGTAGTTGTTTGTAGTTCATTCATAAAAAATTCACCGTCGGTTGTGTACTTGGCTAGTTTTTGGCCTCTAGATTTATATGTTCCATTTATTTCCCTCACAGGTTTGAAGCTACAAGGAGAATACGCAACATGGAATGCAATATCAGTAACCATATTCAGCATGGCGAAGTTTCTGCAGAGGATTATGAAAATATTCAAGCATGGCATGTACCCATTCTGGCCATGACTGCAGACGTAATTCAGGCAACCCATGAGGAATGTACAAGGTGCGGAATGGATGGATATGTTTCAAAACCATTCGAAGCTGAACAGCTTTATCGCGAAGTTTCACGTTTTTTCCAATCTACAACAACTGGGAGCTTGGAGTGAGGACTTGAATTGATGAGTTGCAGATGGCATAAGCTCAGGCATCGTTTCTCCAGGACACTGTAAATGGATCCAGAATTTTCCACGGAGTAAGTTTTTATTGACAAAGATTTAGTTTGCGCTCGCTAATGCTCCATGTCTTTTCATTGTGTTTGAGTGCCGTCAGGAACTGACAACACACTGCCTCATTGTCTAATTTTTCAGGAGAACATGTCTTTTGTCACAGAGAGCGTATATTGGAGCCCTGCTCGATTACTTGGGATCCAAGTCGGTTTTTCTTTTCCCTTGTAATTTTTCGATGGGCCAGATATCAAAGCCGGTTCATTCTCCTTGTACAGTTGATCCATCTCAAGAACCGATGACTTGAAATCCCGAATCATTTGGGGGTGAAATGGAAGCTCTGGGTTTGGATTCCGGTTCTGATTCCGAGTTTAGCGATGGAAGTTTGCGTCGTTGAAGATATATCACACTTTTCTTAGCACCAGTGTACTATGTATAGATTGATTTGGCCGTGAGGAGGAACTTGGAGCTTATCCTGGGAAGATGTTGGAGGATCCACCATGTACATTTGTAGAGTTTGATCAAATGTAGGATTTGGCGTCAACTATACAATGTTGGTAATTTGAGAAAATCTCATTATTTTTTTGTCAGATTTGTACCTTTCAAAGAATATGTTGAAAACATGCTTAAGAGTTAAAGCCCGATCATGTCATTCGTAGCGGCATCTTTCTTTTCAATACTGTGTTTGTTTGCCCTCATTAAGTGAGATTGGATTGGACTGGACTAGCTGTTAGTCCAATATTGTGTTTGTTCAATGCTGGGACTAACATTAATGAGACTAGCATGGACAAAACCCTTCACTAAGAGGTCTTAGCGAGACCCCCCAATAACCATGGGACTAGCTAAGACTATCCTGTCTCGTCCTCGTCATGCTTAACAACCACTCCCGATAGACTCTTTATCATCTCCGATCACCTAGATCATAATAAAATATTAATAATTTATATATTAAATAATATAATATTAGAATTTGTTAATATCCAGCTTCTTAGTCCAACACTGCATCAAACGATTCACTAAGTTAGTCCAGCTTAGTCTAGTCTAAGTCAGTCCAGCTTAGTCCTTGAAGCTAGTCTAGTCCGAGATAGTGCGGCGCAACAAACGCCCCCTCAGAGTATTTATTTTAGTTCTGTCCAAAATTAGACAACCTTGTTGAAAATCTGTCAATTCTGTCAATTATTTTATCGAAGGGAGGGTTGTTTTGTTTCATTTTGTTTGGTTAAAGCCTTTGAATTTGCAATAGAAAGAAATCTCAATTATTATAAATCAATTAATATAATTTCGGGTGTTTTATAATTCATGTGAAGGAAGTATTTTGTTGATCGTAACTTTAAAAGCTAGTGAATTTTACAATGATGGTTAAAGAGGTTAAAATATCTCATTTGTCTCTCTTTTCTCGAAAAAATAAATTATCATAATGAAGCTACAAGCTAATTCCTTTTATTAAAAAAAAAAGCAAGAATCAAAACAAAACGTTTAAAATAAAAAACAAAAATAATAATAACAACCAGCGTCAGTCACGCGGCAATATTTTTGGATTAGGATTGATAATTCAAAATTATAGTTTTAACCCCACCCCCGCCCCCAGAAAAATCAATTAATTAAAATAAAATTAGATATAAAAACCTAGCCACTCGGTCACAGCTTGTCTCAACTCGCTCCGTATCCTTCCATCGCTTTGTTTTGCAGCAGTCCCTTCCAACAAATTTCACAGTCGAGTCTCCTCTGCGGCGCGGCGATCAGGTGCGGCGGCGATGGATCCAGACGCACTTTCCAAGGCCTTCGTGGAGCACTACTACACGTTGTTCGACGCCAACCGCGGCGCCTTGGCGAATCTGTACCAGGAAACCTCGATGTTGACCTTCGAAGGTCAGAAGATCCAAGGGTCACAAAGCATCGTGGCCAAGCTCACCAGCCTCCCTTTCCAGCAGTGCCAGCACAGCATCACCACCGTCGATTGCCAGCCCTCTGGCCCCGCCGGCGGCATGCTCGTCTTCGTTAGCGGCAATCTCCAGCTCGCCGGCGAACAGCACGCTCTCAAGTTCAGCCAGGTCCAATATTTATTTGTTTTCTAAATTCGTCTTTGCTTTAATCTTTTGCGGCGATTCTAGGGTTTTAGATGCGACTCATTTGCTGTTCTGCTGCTAAATCGGCGTGCGATCGGTGGTTGTGGCGATTTGATTGTCGTTGCGTTTCTGCTGGTGCTATGAGCAGGATTATGAGTTTTCTTGGCTATGATATTAGGGATTTTGGCTTCTGAGATCGAAGTTTAGTCCTCGATCTACTCGAAGATCATGTATACAAATCCGATAGTGGAACTGGCATCATAGATTGACTGTGATTGGTTAGATTTATCAGGTGTTTTTCTGTATGTGATTTTGATTTGTGGACCTTATGATTATATGCATGCGATTTATTTAGTGCTTGTGTGATTGTAATTTCAGTCGGATTCAGCCGCGTGTGCTTATGCAAGTTTCTCTCTGCGGATTACTCGCAGAGATGGACATTTGTAGCTTTGAGTATTCTGATTTTGTTTCTTTTACATTGTGTTTGATTTGAGCTCACAGTGGATTTTATGCTCGTTCGATGTTTCTTTCTGTTTATACACATCAATTGAAGATTATTAGTTGATTTAGCAATGCCTTTTGTTATTTAGATATGGCTTCTGCTGTAAAAGGGGGGGAAACAAATGCACATTGTAGATGACGTTGAACCGTCTGCATAAAAGTGCTGTTTTCTCTTTTGAATTCTTAGTTTTGACTAAATAGTTGTTTCATTTTCATGTGGCCTAAATTTTGGTGGATAGGTCCACAAAATTCTCGTTTTCTAATTTCACATTAGAAAGTTTTACATTGTCTTGTTATGTATTTTGGATTTCATGTTTGCTATTTATTGTTCGGAATTCTATTTGTGTCTATCCATTATCTCTCTTGCCTTTAATTGCTTTGTTGGTAATGTGAAGGGTCTCGTATCACCTTCTGCTTTATGGGCACCCATTTTACAGGGATCTTGGACAACGTGTAGTGATTTACAATTCGAAACTGCTTGATTCACTATCCTTTTCAATAAAAAATTTCACAGTTGCTAACTGATAGATAAAAGCTTGGGATGGGTTTACTTGACCTAAGAATGCTAATTAAGTTGGTCCCTTCGGTTTTCTGATTCAATCGTGACGTGTCATGCACCGCCTGCCATTTTGTTATTGTGCGGTATATATGCATTTCTTTGGCATATAACTGCGGCTACTTTCTGCTTGCACTCAGCCATCATCTATGATACCCAGTGATAGAACTCCAGAATTAATTTTCTCTCCCGCTCCCCTCCCTCTTGCGTTGGGATATAACAGTGTGTTTGCATGAGCCCCATTAGGGATAAGAACTCCATTCTGTGTCTTCTTGTTGGCTTGCATGCCCTGTTTATCATTATAGGCGTATAGGCATGGCCATTGCTACCTGCTGCTTGTATTGACATTATGAGCTGTCTTCTGGTGTTGTCATTATCACTTTGCTTGATCACGACGTCAACAGCTTTTCACTTATGCAAAACCATTACATGTGTACTAGGTCACTTTTCAAAAATTTTATGCGGTTGTATATTTCAGATAACTGATTAAATAATTCCAAGTTTCCCAAAATTGTTCTTAAACCTGTTGCAAATGCGTATTCTACGATGTTTACTTATTTTAGATAGAGGGTATTGGCCTGTGTCTGTCTTTTATCGATTCCAATTTCTATGTGGTTTACCATTTATGTAGGATTTTGAAGATCTTGAAATATTCGTCTTTGCAATGTAGTTTACTCGTTTTTGTTTCCCATCTGCAGCCAGCTTTTACCTAACCATAGTTCTTCATTTCGTTTCCAGATGTTCCATCTGATGCCGACTCAACAGGGAAGCTTCTACGTGCTCAATGACATTTTCCGGTTGAACTATGCGTGAAGACGAGATTATGAACCACATTTCAACAAAAGGGTGGGATTATGTGTGGCCTCTCTCTGTTGCCCTGTTATTGTTTAGTTTCTAGGGATCTGAAATGGAAAGTATGAACGTTCTTTCGGATCTTTTTCGGTTGGTGATGTGTTTAGTGTTGTTGAATGTGGTTTGTGTCTCTTAAAAGTTTTAGAAATTTGAAAGATTGTTATTGGTTAAATTGATGATGTTACCTTACTGGGTAATTGTCTAAATGAATACAGTTATTGGAGGTTTGAAAACGAGATCTGTTTCTTTGCTCCAATTACTCTTCCAATATGATTTTGTGAAGGGGTATTGTTTCGCTGAAATATCTAGTAATGGGTATTATTATAGTGAGAGATTTTTTGGAAATATTTTTCAAATAACTGAAAGCGATTTTGGTAAAAATGTTTTTGGAACCAATTCTTAGTAAAATGCAAGTGAATCTTGATAATGCACTGGAAGTCTTCTGGAATTCAAAAATATTTTTTCTAAAAACGTTCAGTTATTTTAAAAGCACTTCTAAATGAATCATTTATTTGGTTTTCTAGCTTCCCTTTCCCACAAGTTATGTTGGGTAGGAATGGGCAAAAGTTCTGGATAACTGGCCGAACTGCCTGACTCGGATCCAACCCGCATTGGAATGCATAGGCATCATTAACATCGCAGCGTGCATATGTATTATTACTTTTCGCTACCATAGCAAGCACCATCTGCAGTTTGGGCGGTTTGGTTCGGTTTTCTCATATGTGCAAGGGACGTTCGACCGTGTCTTGTTGAACCCAGGCAAAGATTATGCCGAACAACGATATCTTGAAAGGATTAACCAAATGAGCAGTAGACTCTTTACAAAAATGTCAAAAGTCACCACTTCACCAATTCCACGCACATAATTGGCACCACCGATTGCCTGAGCTCTAGCCCTGCCGGCGACATTTTTACAAAAAACTTATGATTTGTATGTAGTAAGAGGAAACAAAAAACTAAGGAGCCAAGTAATTTTCGAACAGGACTCACGCAACACTAACAAGTACATTCACAGTTTGTTCTCAAGCAGGCAAACGCTCTTTGAGCTTTCTCTTCAAAGATGTCACCATTAACAACAACATTATACCTAAATTATCTTCAATGTTATTCTCGAATTTGAACCGGAGCAGACGAAAAACAAGGCAGGCAACGCACGATCGACTCTTCTTTTTCGTCGAAAGTTCAATGCTTTTCACTTAGATTAACATCTGGTAAGGGGAACTCAGGTATTTTGAGGGAAGGGAAGAGGAGACTCATCTTGAGGGAAAGGAAGAGAAGGAGACTCACTCCGGTGGTGTTCTTCCGAGTCCTTCTTCCCCGTCAGCATCCCTCCTATCCATCGAAAGGGGTTTCTGATTCCGTCTTTGAGTTGCAAAAGCATAGTCATCTCAGAGGCTTGCCAGGCGACAGTAAGCACAATCATGACCGAAAGCAGCCACTGAATGACGCTGTTCTGTCTCTGCACCTTGTTTAGTTCTTTCACAATTCGTTCCGTATCAGTTTCAGCCCCACCGCCATCATCCCCATGCACTCTGCCACCGCCCTCTCTCTCCGGCTCCAATTCCCCGTCTGCGGAGGGATTGGTTGAAGATTTGGGTGGTTGAATCCCGTCATTAGCTTTCAATGACTCCAACTGTCATTAGAAATGAGAGTAGATTGAATTTTGAATAATACTCACTCACTCTCGTCTCGAGGGAGGGATGGAATGTAAAGGTATCTCAAGACAATCACGCACGTTTTCACATGTCAGTGCCATCTCGAGGGATGCAACTGTAATGGTATCTCAACACAATCACACACTTTTTCACATTGCAGTGCCATCTCGAGAGATGCAATTGAAACGGTATCCCAAGACAATCACACACTTTTTCACATGTCAGTGCCAAAGTGCGTAATTGAGTAGGACTTAATACCGTTACAGTGACATCTCCGTTGAATATCTGTGAAATTGGATAACCACGGCATATTCTAATTTCAATCCAACATATTAGTGGGGGCAACAATTTGAATAAGATTCATGAACTTGTATTGCAAACCTTCTACACGAAACAAAGAAACGAATCCGAAACGAGGGAAATAGATAGAGAACTAGTGGATATGGCCCGTGATCTGACCTGAGAGAGCAATCGGTGGAGGAGGCGGCGGTCCTCATCTTTATCGTCATCATCACCGCCTTGGAAAACGCTGTCAGCGGAGGAGGCTTCGCTGTTTTTGCTCTCCTCCAAGAGCCTCTTGATTGCCACGTTGATCAGCTCCAAGTTTTCATCTTTCGAATCCATGGCTTAAGTTAGGATGTAATATCTCACACAGAAAGAGAGACGTAGAGAGAGAGAGAGAGAGAGAGAGAGAGAAGGAAGGAAGACACTCATGAAAGTCTAGAACCGTTTTCGTTTATTCCAGATTTGACTAACAAGTTGCCACAGTGGAATTACACGTAGCACTTTAACCTACGAGTGGCAGACATGCAATTATAGTCATAGTGATCTACTTCAAATATTCAATCAGTTGCTTTTGGGTTCGATTTATGTGGGTTCAATTTATGATGTAAATCGTACTATTGTAATTATAAAAAGTTAAAATGTATATATGAGTCTTATTGACCTCTCAAAATGATAGATTTCCGTACTAAAGCCACCCGCTAAATTACTTTTTTTTTTAATATAAAACTTAATTGATAGCTTAAATTTTATATTTTTAAATAAATATCTAACGGTTAAAATAAACGTAGTATTAGTGTCAAGAGGTAGTCGACTGCTACATCAGAACCTGCATGCCAAACGATGATTCTCTATTAATACCCTTGTTTTTTTTTTTTTTAGGTCAACTGGGTACGAACTGTTTCTTTTGTTAAATTAAATGTTAGATTAACTAAAAATAAAATTTAAACTCACGTCGTCATGCAATAGATCCGTCACTGATATAAAAAACCACTTACCTATTAATACCCTTTTTAAAACTTGAATAGTATAACGACGTACGAATTTGGAACACGATAACGAGCATGCTCCGATCATAACTGGCTTTAGTGGCAGCTATAATGACAGTTTGGGTCAACCCATTACTTCGGGGAAGGGAGGGCAAGATTTTCTCCGAAGAGAGGAGTTCAGGGCCGAATCAACAAACATTTCCATCAACATATTTGAAAACAAATGGTCATGATTCATCAAACATCATCTCTTCACATAAACCCAGATCAGATCAGATCAGATCATTATGTACAAACTGACAACCCATAATACCATTTATCAGCAAGATTTTCGTCAACCAAAGAAAGTTACTCGAGTTAGAATCACCACATGTTGCTTTGCTTCTACGGAAATAGGTACATATCAATGTCGTCTACACTCAAGTCATCGCCACCGGAATTTGGTGCATCTGCTTCAGCACCTTCACCGCTAGTGCCTCCTAGTTCAGCCTGCAAGAGAAGCATATATCTTCTGAAATTAGCTACACCCAAGTCCACCGTATGTTCCGTCACCAAAGATTTGTTGTTTGTTTGCTTACCTTAGCTTGATGGTACCTCGTCAGCATGCGATGATATTGCTGGCGTGCCTTAGGAGACTCGACCATGGACAGCACACGTGAGACTGCCTCCTCAATAGCTACATTGACTTTTTGTTTGCGGAACACCTTGAGAATATCTTCATCTTCACTTTCTTCATCAGTCTCTGTCTCCAGCCTAAAGCCACGTAAACCAGCTCCTTTCCTACGCCACCTTAGTACAACCTTGTCCAGAATTCCAACAGCCCAGCAAATTACCTTGTAGTGCTTCCTCACCTGATAACCTCTCACATGCGCCTACCAAGACAAATAAATTTAATACTTCATTTTACTAACTAGAAGAACATCAATATTCTGAACTTATATGCGGGCGTTGCATCTCGTTAAAATGAAAAAGGTAAAAAAGAAGAGGAATCCTTTTGTCTAAAGGTGAGGTACCTGTATCTTCACAACTTTCTGGCGGAGAACGAGGAAATCTTTGCGGCCTTTATACCCGCGATATTTCTTTTGAATAGATACTGCAGCTGAATCGTAATCACGCAGATTGCGAAAGCTTAGCTTTGAACACGCTGAAAGCCCTGGAATGTCAGCTGAACTGATACCATAGTCATCTATACTAACACCAGCCTCTTTCTGTTGCCGTTTTCTGAAAGAATGCGCCCGGAAAGCAGACTGTATGCGTGCTGCAGCCATGGCTGCATTCCGGACTGCAGCCAAGGTGTTTTTAAGTGACACCTGGTCCTCACTGCCCTCGAGGCTTCTATTTGAGATGCTGTTTACTGTTATTTCTGCTTCAACCTCAGCTGAACCTTTGGAAAACTCACTTTCTTCCAGTGTAAGGGAGGACAGATGGCTAGTCAGTGACAGCTCTGAAAGATAACCTGCAAGTCCCTTATGCCCATTGATGGCTGCAATAGATGCCGCAGTTTTTCCAACTGGATCTTGGGAACTGGGATCTGTCACCGCTCCAGCTGATGCACCAGAAGCTACAAGTACGGCAACCATCTTTTCCCTGTTAACAATAAGAAAGTTTCAACGATGCACATTGCACAACAAGGGATAGCCTATTTGAGATTAAACAAATCCAAAAGTTCTGCTTAGTAATCACCCTTAATCCTAATGGTATGCCGATGCACAAACAAATCTGACCTAATAATACCGATGACATCATTACGTGTTGATATTTGTATCAAGCAATCATATTTGTATACAGATGACAACCCATGGGCATTACCCCCTTTGCTATTTTTTAACAAGCAATAACTCAAAAAGAAAAGGAAGTTTCATTACCTTCCAAAACGAGCAGCCCAATGTAGAGCAGTCCATCCGTTTATGTCGCGGAAATTTATATTGACTCCACAATTAAGTATCGGGTTTAAGGCCCACTCAAATCCCAAACCAGCAACCATGTGTATTATCCCTTGCTCTTTCTTGGACAAGCAACATCCATACTGGTCAAATTCATGGGATCTGGAAGAAAGCCATTGCTGCAACTTGTCTTTCAGTAGCTCTTCCAAAAGCCAATATATGGTGGTAGATGTACTACCATTGCCGAGTAACAGGGATTCAATGATAGTACCCCATGAATCATCATCAGCTTTCAATTTCCTCAAGGACTCAGACCCAACAGTGTCCCTTTTCTGCACTGATGAATCATACATAAGCATCTGAACGAATCTAACTAGTAATAACAGCTCTTCAGCACTCTTAGCAGCTTCTTGTGGAGGTGAATTATTGTGAGTATAGCTACTGCTCTTAACTCGATACTCAAACTCCCTGACTTCACTGCAAGACGCCCGATTTCCAGCAGTAACGCAGACAGTAACCTTTCCCGGAAGGTGAGGAGGAGCTTCACACCGGATTACACCTTCCCGAATGATCTGAGCAGGGACCTCAACGTCCCCAAACATACATGTCCATGCAGATTCTGATGGGTCACACAGAAATGATCCAATAATGATGACCTGCATCGAGCAAAGTAGGTTTTTAAGTACTTTGAAAAGAAATAATATATCTGTTGATGCACAAAACTGAAGGGGTCTTGGAACAACGTAAATCCGACAGTGAATCTGCAAGAAAGTAAATAACATAAGATGTATCGTGGTTCACCCAAATGTTTGGGCTACGTCCACACTGATATTGTATTTCTCTAAGAGGATTGTGAGGGAGAGAACCTCTGTAATGTGAGAGGGGATGTGAGAGGGTGAGGGGGCTTCAGGCCTAAGAGTTGGCCTCCCCTAATGAGGAGAGTGAGGGGTCCTTTTATAGAATAAGGACTCTTCACTTATTACATATTTGCCTCTTCCTTTATTACATAATTACATTTGAGTCTCCCGAGTATTTATACGAGATCTAAATACGGAGGCCCTAAGTATGGTACAAACAGTAGTTCCCAAAGTCTTCAGTCAAGAGAGTCTTTTGGCTGGAGACTTGAAATTCAGTCCATGTGTGGGCCGAAGTAACTAGATGTTGTCTTGAACTGATACTCAATATGAGATGGTGCTCAATCTGAAGTGATGCTCAACTAGAAGTAGCACATGTTGTGAGGCTGCTCTGCTTGTGGCTTATCTTGCCTTGGTTGGCTCGGCTTGTGGCGTTGAAGGTGAGGGAGTTCCTTTTATAGAATAAGAGATCGCTCCTCAATACATAAATAATGGGCTAGAGTTGATGCTCGCGGCGAGGCGGTTGCTCAGTAGGAGGCGATGCTCTCTAATGAAGGTGAGGGAGTCCCTTTTATAAAATAAGGGCTCGCTCCTCAGTACATGAATAATGGGTTAGGAGTGATGCTCGCGGCGAGGCGGTTGCTCAGTAGGCGGCGATGCTCTTTAAGGGAGTCTCTTTTATAAAATAAGGGCTCGCTCCTTAGTACATGAGTAATGAGTTAAGTTCCCCAAGTATTTTTCATGAGGCCCAGTTGAGGCCCAATATATGGTACATAATGTAGTCCACCAAGTCTTCGGTCAATAGAGTGTTGGCTAGAGACTTCAAATTGAATCTATGTATGGGCCGAAGTGGCGGTTGTTCGGAGGCGGTATTTGTATACCCTGCACTGAAGCTTTGTAGGTGAAGCTTTGCAAGTGAAGCTTTGAAGCTAGAGCTCTGTAAATGAAGCTTTTGAAGCTAGAGCTTTTGTAAATGAAGCTTTTGAAGCTAGAGCTCTGTAAATGAAGCTTTTGAAGCTGATTGACATGAGTGATGCTCATGAATGTTTATGTATGATTGACATAAGTGATGCTCATGAATGTTGACATGAGTGATGCTCATGAATGTTTATGTATGATTGATATGAGTAATGCTCATAAATGTTTATGTATGATTGACATGAGTAATGCTCATGTATAATTCGAAGTACTGGGCGTACTTTTGATCACCTGGTTGGTGATAATAGCGGCAGACTGTCGAATAATTTGGAGTACTGGGCGTACTCTTGATCACCTGGTTGGCGATAATAGCGGCGGGGGGCCGAATAATTTTTTGTAGTACTGGGCGTACTTTTGGTCACCTGGTTGGTGCTATTTTAGGCTTATGGGCCTTCACCCTCCACACAACATTCCAACCCATTTATTTTGGACTTTGCCGTTTTATTTTATTTTATTTTATTTTTTTTATTACCCTCTGATAGGATTTATACAGATGTTTTCGAAAGATAAGAAAAATAAATCACATCATACAAAAACAAGAAAAGTAAATCACATCATTCTGATGGGGTGTTTATTCCTTGCTTTTGCTTTCTCTTTTGCTTTCTCTTTTCTTTTCTGCTTTTGTTTTTCCCACTCCTGTTCTCTCTTTTCTCAATTGGCAGATGGCAGACAACACCAAAGTGGAATAATAATGGTATTGTTGTAAGACAGTTTATCTGTATCTCTACTTTCATCATGGGCAGCAAACGGTGATCTCATCTTTTGCTTTTCTTGATCTCTTTCCACTGCACCTCTCTGTCTCTATCTTTGCATTGCCAGATATTTGGCTTCCACTTGGTGACGCCAAGGACCGGGTCGATCACCTTGGCGCTTTCAGTATAATGACCCTTAGCCCAGTTGTTTTTGGCGCCGGAAGGGTTGCTGCACTGGTCTCCCTGGATGTGGAGAATCTCACGCATTTTGGTGGATGAGAGAAAGTGAGGAAGGAGAAGAAGATTCTTTTTTCCGTCTTTCATGATCTTCCTCTTTTTCTCGTCATGCATTTGTTTTGTGAATGTTTACACAGTTTTCAAAAGCAGCTGGACGATTAAAGGAAGCCATATCTAATGTGTCTGTTACAACCGAGGACGATGACAGAGAGGAAGCAGCTGTGCTGGCTCTGAATCAACATTAGGCTCCTCCTCCAGCTCGGCCTCTGCCTCATCCTCCGGATCGCTATCTGGGTCTGTATCCGATTGGTTCCCCCTCATTCTCACAAGCTTATCAATCCCTCTAAACAATTCCTGGTCAAAATTCCCTGGCAGCCCATTCCGCTTGCTTCTTTCAGTTCCTAAAACCCAGTACGAATCGGAAGCTCGGGACTTCGCCTCCCACTGCTTGATCCCCTTGTACTCGCCGAACAAAGCCTCCCACTTCCGGCGATACTGGTCCAAAGTCCGCAACACGCCCAGAGTAGAGCAGTTCTGAGCTATGATCTTCCATTTCTGAAACGACGACAGTGCTTTCAGGTAGTTGCCCTTTACGGCGGCGACCTCGTTCACGAGAATGAGCTCGTCAGTCGGATTCCAGTCCGGTGCTGCTTGCAAACGCATGTTGCGCCGGTTGCCGGAAGAACGGTGAGATCGGTTGAGCTGGGACGGGGTCTGTTCGGGTTTCATTTTCGAAATTTGTGCTCAAAATGCCATCTTTTTTTTGAAATTGGGTGGTGGTGAGTGTCGAATCGACTTACCCAGGACTAGCAGTCGTTTCGCAAGGATCGATGGCTCTGTGCAAACCCTAAAACCACAGTGGAGTGTAGTCCTAGCTCTAGCTCTGGCTATAGGATTTTTGTTTGTGAATACTTGTAGGTGCTACTGTTGCTCCACTTTTCCTATGTTGTCTAGAGAGAGAGAGGAGAGAGAGATGGGACTGGTTCCTCGGGTTTTTCTGGGAAAGCTTTGGGTTGTTGGACTTTTGCAGATTTTGCAAATTCACGGTGGAGGTGAAAAAATGAAAGAGAACCGACACAGTTTTTTGTATCGTTTCCCACAGACCGCCAAATGTTGATGCACAAAACCGGCAGGGTTTTCGAACAACGTAAATCTGATCGTGAATCCGCAAGAAAGTAAATAACACAAGATGTATCGTGGTTCACCCCAATGTTTGGGCTACGTCCACAATGATATTGTATTTCTTTGAGAGGATTGTGAGGGAGAGAACCTCTGTAATGTGAGAGAGGATGTGTGAGGGTGAGGGGGCTTCAGGCCTAAGAGTTGGCCCCCACCTAATGAGGAGAGTGAGGGGTCCTTTTATAGAATAGGGACTCCTCACTTATTACATATTTGCCCCTTTCTTTATTACATAATTACATTTGAGTCCCCCGAGTATTTATACGAGATCTAAATACGAAGGCCCTAAGTATGGTACAAACAATATCCAAAGGAGAATGTATGACGTTTGAACTTTGTTATAAAGTAGAAACTGAAACCTAGTGGATTCTGCACTGTTGGAAACTTAGCACCTTCATAACTGAACAAAACCAATATCGTATAACCCCCTCCCCTTTAAAATGGACATAGGAAAGTACCCACAAACATGACTAATTTTAATTGTTGTTTCTTCCGCTGATCAGTGTGATGGTTTGCATTTAAAATTCAAATTATCAGTATACAAACTCTTTATTTTCTCAGGAAAATGTAAGATTAAAATATCAAGTTAAATTTCTAGAGTTGAGGATATTTGGTGTTTGAAAGGGCTTTAATACTTGTATTGGACAATGGGTCATAGAGTTCTGGACCTATAACTCAAACTTTAGTTTTGAAGCATTAGAAGCACCTGGTAGAAAATATTTGCGCTAGTAGGATAAAACTGAGAACAATCATACCTTTGTCGCTTCAGTGGCATAACCCCACTCTGGAGATATTTCCCGAATTGTGAACTTTTGATTTTGTGCAACAGTCAAACTAACATCAGATTCAAGAGATCCTATCTGGCCTTGCTCAAACAACTGTGTATAATAGTCCGAATGTGTTCCAGTCACAGAAGAATACGGAGAAAGATTGAAACTGTCAACTTCTTGTGGCAGTGGCAAGGAATCTGGTTACAGGTGAAACTTGTTAGAGTCTGAAAATTACTCAAAACGTCCTAAGTGTTAAAGAGATTTTCATAACGAGAAAAGGATATCATACAATTGTCAACAATATTTCCATTGGAATTTAGCCACTGACAATGCTCCTGCACTTCAGTTGGTCCACTCGAGGAAGAGGACAGGTTTTCCTGTTCCAATTGGGAAAAAAAAAAACAACGAATTAATGGCTCAATAATTAAAAGGACAACTAAGAAAATAATATAGAGAGGTTATTGCCACCTTAGACACACAGGAGCAAGCTATGCATAAAAGACAAACAAAGCGGCCAAAAGCCATTAACAAATTCATCTGAGTAAAGGTGTAATAAAGGTGCAAAATAAAACAGAATACTATGACCTTTTTAGCAACACTCACATTTCTGTCCAATATATATAAAGATTTCTCCTTGGACTTTAGGACTGATGAAGTCTTATGTGGATCCAGAAACTCCTTCCAAGTAGCAGATTCTTTGTTACCGTCTTTGAATTCACGGTCAACAATTTGATGCTCCCCACTATAGTCTGCATTACCTTGCATCCGAGCAGGTTCATTGTAGAACCGATCATGTTCAACATATTTGGGTCCATTGAAGGCAGGAAACTGATCCTGATTGGCGATATCACTATAGTCCAAGACATCTAAAGCATTTGGATTATCATCCACAAATCCTTTGAAGCTGTCCTCATCTAAGCTTAATTGCTCTTCAAGCTGCCGCAAAGCTTGATTAACATCCAACTTAGTCAAACTATCTAACTCCCCCGTTCCATATAAATTTTCTGGGTTCTCCCTTCCATTTTTCTTGATGACTATATCTGAACTAACTTCTAGTGAACCTGGACTGGATAGATTCTGATAAGGCTCACGTAAATCACTAAATATGGAGATAGAGCCTGGATGAGTAGTATTAGGGCTCGGACTGTGGCTAAAGGAAGAAGATACTGGTGATTGTACGAAAGATCCAGTACTCGGCTTGCCCTGAAATGCATAATTGTATAAAAAACTATCACAACCTGGTGAGGGGAGAGAGCGAATTCATGTGAAAAGTAGTGAGATATGCCTGGTTTATGATCAGGTTCTGAAGACTCACCTCATTAGTTTCTCTATAATGCACAAGAACAATGTGCTCATAGGCCCTACAAAAAAAAAATTCTATTTTGTAAAGAATCTCTTCAGGGAAATGCACTCAACAATAATTGCCAGGGTACTCACGGATCTAGCATCCAATAGCTACGTCTCTGAAAACTTGGGTTGTCCTCTCCATGTGCGTAATAACAATTTAAAGTTTCGACATTTCCAACCTGTGCATATGAAACTTGGTTACTCAAGCTGGAACATAAGACTACATTGGCCTCAGTAGTGCAAACAACATTAGCTTAGTGCAAGAACATAAAGAGAGGAAAATATAGCACGAATTTTTTAACACTAGAAACTATTCCATTGGAATGCTGAACCATCCAAAGAATACAGGACAGATAAATTTCATCATTTTATAACTACCCGAGAAAACAAATAACTGTCATGTGTAATAAGGACAGACCTTTTCACAAAAGAACGCATTCAGTGTAACTAAATAGACAGCGTTAACAAACCTTAAGCCGTTCATGTGCTTCACCTACGGTTCGTCCATCCTTCTTTTTGCGCCATTGGTGCCCATCTCTACGAAAGAACCGAAGGATCCTCTTGTTAAAAAGAAATAAAGATCCACCTGTTGGAAAATCCAAAAGAAATAGATGTAAGGATAAAGAATTCAAAATCTAGTAGAAGCAACAATGCCACTAAGCCATGCCATTACAATACAATAAGAAGAACACACAGGTGACATACTACTAGGCTGTTGCGGGGGCACCGTTGCGAACTTATACTTGTCATGGTTCTGCAATATGAAGAGCACTTCAACAGGCTTCAGCCAACGGGTTTGCGCTTCTTGAAACAGATCATTGATGTTATATCCTGAGACATCATATGACATAAACAATGTCAAACAGTTTCCAATTGACAAGACAAACACAAATTTGAGATCACTAATAATTATAATGAAATTGTTGTTTACAGCAGGAAAGACTACTTCATGCAGAGAGAAATTCACCAACAAAACAAGTTCAAATTTCGATGGTTATTAGTTAACAGTCATGTAATTACACATTTCGGTGCATAAGCAAACTTTAATCAAACTGTAAACAGGCCCAAATTTCCCTACTTGTAACACGAAAAGGGTCAGAAAATTTCCAATCTTCAACATAATCATAGCATTTTCGTACTCAAAATTCAATAAAAAATTGTAAAATTTGTATTTTTTTTTCCTGGGTACATGTGAACAAGCTCAGTGGCCTTACATACCTGATTGCATCGTGATCAGCTGCCGAAAAATCCAAAAATTGACGAACTGCAGAGAAAGCGTTTGACTTGCGGGCGTTTGAAAACCGGAGGCGGTCGGCGGAGCAAACTCGAGGGTCGAAGTTTGGACTTTGGAGGAAAAGAGACCGGAATCTCGGTCGTGAACCGGATCGCAGGTGAGCAGAGTCCCGTTCGCCTTGTACTCGAAAGGAAAAAAACCCGACAGAGACAGCACGACCAAAGACAATTAAGGATAAAGTGTACGAGGAAGTCGACAGAGAGGACGAAGGGCGTAAGTAAACAAGAGCGAGTTATCTCCTGCGCCCTGTACCTGGGAAGCTTCCTGAATCCTGATGAGGTACCAAAATACTATTGCCGAGCTCCGGAGTCATCGAGGTCAATATGTACGGACGAAAATAGTAGCGGCAGCTGACCGCTGGTGAGAGTAGTGGAACTAATATGGGGGTAGGTACGTTGTCGCTACCCGAAGGGTATCGTGGTCATTTTAGTACTGCTGACCTCTAGTGCACATATTGTTTGACCATCGTAAAGAATGGAAAACGTGGAAAAGGTGCCGACTGTCTCGCCGTGACGGCAATATCCGCCAATAGATTCTCTCTTTGGATCTGTTTGGGACCGAAATACCCCCACTAGGGCCCCCACCCAGACTCGGATTGAGACTCGGAAGGATGACGATGGTCTTCAAACATAATACAGCCACACAAATTATGGATTTCATAAAGGAGGCAGATTCTATGCCCTTCCATTTTCTCTACCTTCCTTCTTATTTTGTGTAGTCACGGTTAAGTTACATTAATATTTTATATATATTTTTTATAGAGATAATAAGATAAAAAGAAATAACAATATAAAAGGTTGACATGATTTAACTGTGACCGAAAGGCACGAGAGGGCATGAGAAATGGGAGGGCAGAGAACCTGCCTCCTTTCATAAAAGAGAAATGCCACGGAGATTTTATCGAAGTGAGATTTTTAATGAATTTTCTATCGCTTCACAATTTAATGTTAATTTTCATATCAATATTATAAAATATTATGTAAAAAATACGAGATGTCGAAGAATTCATGATGAGTTCTACTTTTGAGAGTCTTCTTAGCATTCTCTATCATAAAAATGAGAGGCTATCTAATTGACGGCAATCGGTCTCAATAGTGGGGATTGTATGTTTTTGGGAAAAGATATTTTTTCTGTATACTCCGGCTACTATATATTCTAGTATTTTTAGTTGTTAAATTCTTGATTAAGGATGTAAGGTCTTTTGGGCTTTTCACAATATACAGAAAGTGTGAGTGTAATACTAGAATATTGAATTTATATAGTAATCACATTAATAGTAGGCCAGAAAGTTAAGTCTGATACCAATACAATAAACTAATGAAGTCAATATATTAAACTCATGAGTTTGATACTTATAAACTAATTTTGTAAAAACGTATGACTCTTACAATTACTAAACGCACACTAGTATTGTAGTAGTGTTATAATACTAGGTATTACACACGCTTAAACTAAAGTAGAATGCCTTATAGTGATAATTGCTCATCACTCACAAGATGCAATCCAAGAGTATATTCCATGTGAAGAGGCCATGCAAGGAGAAATTTTGAAAGTTATGTCGCATTACCACGTTGTTATATTAGTATAATTGTTGATCCTAAAAACTACCAAGCTTACGTGGCGCGCAGGCCGAGTAATCTATAAGCTAACTACATCCTTCGATGAATGCGGAGCGTGCCAACTCGTCTGCCGAGCTCGGCCAAGGAGTAAATTTGTTGATGTTGCGTTGGGTGCGGGGCTGACTTCTGCGTCTTGCGATTGCGACCGAGGAAGGAACACGTCTCGGCCTCTTGGATTCTCGAACCTGAAGACAAAGCTACCATTCTTACGAAGTTCACGAATCGTCGTCATTGGATTCGGTCACAGTAATGGTATTCGTCAGAATAAACTCACGTCGAATCGACACCAAAGTGTAAAGGCACAAATACTCGAAGCAGATATGAGTCTTAATAGTGAAAGTGGTTCGGCTGTCTGAATGCTGAACTCTAAATCCTACTTGAGAGTATCCAATCATAAAATAACTCGGCGTATAATGCGTCGAGCTTGGTAGGCTGTAACACCTCGCTTCGCCGAGAAGGCTAACGAGATGACCTCAATCAATAAGGATTCGGAAATCCTTCTCGACCGAGACTTGGATAGGTAACCAACCGTCCTCGCCGCAGTGCCGTTGATGCCAACGGAAGATACTATGAGATCGACTGATTCTACGGCGACAGAGTTATCTATGCCGACTGAAGATATCACCGGTTGCTTTCACAGTGCTGTTGATGCCAACAGAAGATGTGTCAGTGAAAAGAGAAAATAAAAAATCTCAAGTTGTTGAGAAAGTTTGCGCAGGGCAGTTGTGTGTTGAATTTGAAGGGCTCGAACGATGCACAGCCTCCTCTATTTATAGCACTAGATACCTTCAAGGTCGAGTTAAAAACCTACCTGGATTAGGACTTCTTCTCCCAATCAAACTCCAACTCGACCAGTCATTTTTCACTATACTTTTGAACCCAGTCTTATATCGAGACGGATTCACTTCTGGGTTGTTAATCTCGCCGAGACTCCTCATTGCACCAGGATTCAACTCGTCTTGCAGCATGACTTAACCGACCCAGGTTTGGAAGCCCACGAACCAAACGATCCATGGTAACTTTGTCGTAGGGCCTTACGGGCCGAGAATAATTTTATACTCGGCCTAAACTGATTTTTTGGGCCCAAACATTGCCCCCTCGCTTCTGAGGTCTTCGGCCTGAATTCTCTGGTCGAGCTCTGACCTTGAAGAAGCGAAACTAATACTCATAATATACATACTCTATTTCCAAGGTGTATTTATTGAGCACGATTGCACGATCTTGATCCTGCTGACCAATACACCACGTGGCATTTTTTAACACGGTTAATCCCTAATGATGAGTTTTAAAACGTGCAGCTCTCTGAACCGTCATACCATCATGACCTTGTTGCTGAGCACCACCATGCCGTCTTGATCCGCGAACCATTCACTATCGTGCAGACACCAAACGTCTTTCACCATAAATCTCGCTGCCACACGCAATCGTGCGTTCCCCAAGCCACGAAACCCTCGGTCTTCTCAACTGGATTCTCTGAATGTTCATAATGATTAAAAGATTCTTTGGTCGATTTTACCCTTCCTTTTGAATTTCAAACGATTGACCTTCCCTTCATATTCCTATAAATACCGAAATTCCCTCATTTACACCTTACGCTTTCAAATTCTCTAAAATCTCTTGCCCTCATTCTCCGGTGAATCCCTTTCTTCCAGATTTTTGTCTCAAAATCCCCAAACCCAGAAAAATTCCTTTCGTCATATCTTCAACCCCCATACAATGGTCTCTTTCATCTCCAAGCTTTCCAAGGAATGTGACCAATGCCAGAAAATTATTAATCGAAGTTCAATCAAAACCATCCGTTTTGAAAGTGATATGAGCACCCTTTACCAAATCTTGGGCCCTCTCTTCAAAGCGGCAGTACCATCAACCATCATCAGACTTCTCAATGAGCATTGCCTATCACCTTTGCTGCAAGGGTTTGAATGGTCGAAGTGGGACCTGGCAAGGCCACAAAGTTCATGGCCTTCGACCACTACAGCCTGGGCGGCTTGGGTCGTACGAATTGAAAAACTCTTTGGTGAGCAATGGAAAGCCCTGGGCATCTACAACGCCATTCACCTCTCATCCATGAAAGTTATCATGGACAAGAAGCTCCTCCTAACAGCCTTATGCTTCTGGTGTTCGGCCACCAACACCATGGTCCTCCCTCTCGGCCCCATAGGTCTCACCATCCTTGACATTACTGCCATCATGGGGACTTCCCCGATTGGAATCCCAGTTGATGCTGCCCTCTCTGGGTACCCGTTGAACCTTGACCTGAAGGTGTTTTTCGACAAGCGAGCCTTTGAGATGCTGAGCAGTGAAGGCCAAGCATCGTCGAAAGAAGAGGTTCACAAACTTCATAAGAACTTCTTGAACTATAACACCCTCTATCTCCATTTTACCGGCCGAGGAGAAGAAGCTATGCGAGAAGAAAAACAAGAGGCCTTCCTCTTCTATTGGTACAACAAATTTATCTGTTGTACCAAATCCAATAAGTGTCTGGTCGAGAACATGCCAGTGGCCGAAGCCCTAGCTAGCGGTCACACTTTGGCACTCAGCCTGGCCATTCTCGTCCATCTCCTACGATGCTTGGCCGAGACGACCCAACACTAGATCGACCCGTACCAGAGTGGTTCCCTTTGGATATTTCAACTCTGGCTTCAAGTCTACTTTGCATCTATTCGGCCAGAGATTGCCGATTTCTCGCCTACGGGAGCGCTCGGCCCTTAGCTGGCTTATCGGCCAACATCCTCTTACCAGGCTGAAGAGGTATTTAGATACCTTTTCGCTATCGACGATATTTCTAATGACGAGTTCCTTATCTGTCGTCGTTGAGAATACCCTTCGTCGATCAGGCTTCTTACATCAACGTGGGGCGCGGATGAATATGCTGACATTCGTCAATCCTAGGGGTCCTTCGTGCTTACCTGTGACCTACACCTCTGCTGCGAGGGTCGCTGAGCGGGTTGGGAAGTGTATCATCCCAACTTCCTCGCTTGGCAGCTTGGCTACCTCCAAGGCTGCCCGGTCCCTCTTCTCTCCTTACGGTCCGTCTTAAGCCGCTGACGTGAACCTGGTTCTTCAAAGAAGGAATGCCACGATGCCAAAAAAGAATTCCAAGAGCGATACCGAAAATTTCGTCTTCGACCGGTCACTTCAGAATCCCTTAGTACCGATACCTACGGCGATTTGTGAAAAGAATATACTCAGAGCTTCTTCAGCGCACCGGTCGAAGATGTCATTAACAAGATTTTCAGCGATCGTCCCCACAAGGCTCATGCTCCCCTACCCAAGGTATATAGCTTGCTTTATATATTTGGATATATCTATATCCTTATTGTTATTGACTCGGCTTTCAATTCTCAGGCGGTCGAGCGTTAAAAAAGGTAACGGTGGTGGCTGCAATTGCAGCCAAGAAAAAAGTAATCCCCTATTCCCAACCGAGCAAACGACCTCGACAAGAGACTGAGACGGCCGCCGTAGTTTCTCGTCCTACAAAACACGTCAAGAAATTGGCAAACAAAGGGCAACGAGAAATTCACGTCATCTCTAGCCAAAGTCAGAAACGGCCACTCCCGACATTTCTCCTTCCGCCCCAACTGTACGTATCTCGACGGTCGTGCAGCCGACCCCGGCGAGTCATGCTCCCAAGGCTCATCCTGACCCTCTAGTCGTGATCGGGCCAAGGACTGCTCCATTGGTCGAGTCATCTGTTGTTTCGGGGTTGGCCGCCGCACCTGTCTTGGAAGAGACGGCCCCTCTGACCGAGAGAACTTCCCTTAAAAATCCAAAACACGCGGCAGTCGTTCTAGAAGAGAGCGACGAGAGTGACGAGATTTCGCTGGCAGGTCGTCTCCAACCACGCAATCAACCTCATCCTGCATCCGAGGCAGCTGTCCAAGTCAGCCCTTCTGCGGTCAACCGTGGCAAACGACCTGCCGTCGAACCAGATGAGAGTGATGGGAGAGACGAGATTCCACTGGCGGGTCGCCTTCAACCCCGTAGTCAACCTCCCCCTGCGTCCGAGGTAGTTGTCCAGATCGGCCATTCTACAGCCGATCGTGGCAAACGACCCGCCGTAGAGCCAGAAGCGACGGTGGAAACGACCGTTCATCCGCAGGACCAGGACTTCACCATTTCTCCCTAAGAAGCCACTTCGGCCTTCGTAAGTAACCCTACTGCTTTCCTTGGTTATTTTTCTCTTAGAGCTCTAAACCAAGAAAATATTAAATGTCAGGTGCCTGCCCACTATTTTCATCAAAAATTCTATACGCCGAAGGGTGTTATCTATATTTCTTGGTCGCCTCTGTGACCATTGAATGTAAATAACCTTCATCGGCCGCGTGAATTGAGGAACAGTCTAGGGCACTGGGCTCGGCCATTAAGTTCTTTAGGTTCGAGCAATGAACCTGAAGACATGGTCGAAGTCTCCTCTCGGCAGGTTTAAAATAAAACCTTCTTGTTATGTTCTTTTGTGATATATTTGAGCTTAAGCTGAGTTTCGTGTGTAGCCTTCATGGGAAGTCGAGTTTAAAGCCCTCCTGTCAAGTACTACTGGAGCGGCTGGCTCTTCGGCCCCTACAACTGACCCCGTCGATTCAACTGTTCTGGTTCGGGTGCAAGAAGTTTTGTCTCTTTCTGCGTCGCAAGTCTTTGAGCGCAAAGGCCTCGATTTATTGGGTGTCTGCCTAAACGACCTCGACGCAGATGGTCAAATGAGCACCGAGGCCATCGTTCAAGCGTCGTCTGCCTTAGATCGAGTTCGGGAGACTTTTAGTGTCCTTGAGAACGCTCTTCGGGTTGAATAAGATCTGAAAGCTGCCACAGCCGTCCAAGACGCTCTTCGTCCGAAGATTGATGCTTTAAAGGCGAAAGGGGAAGTCTTGGCCGACCTCGACCATCAAATAGTCGAACTGGTAAAACGAAGGTCGGCTATTGCTTCTGATCTTATGAAAGAATTCGAGTCGGGCGACAAAGATTGTCTGACCGAGTATGCGGCGAGCACAAAACGAATTGAGCAGTTGAAGATGGACAAGAAGAACCGGCAGGCCGAGGCGAGGTGCTGTGGCTGAAGCTTAAGGCTCTTCTCAGCACTCTTCTTCATTCTTCGACCTAAATTTATGTAAACTGATCGACCAACTCAATTTGTGTATTCTTCTATCGACCTTAATGAAATGAATTTCTATTCCCGCATTTCCCATGTGACCGGATAATACTTCTTTAAAAACTTCCCATTGATTGGCAATTTGTGAACTAAACCAGTCTGGTCTCTAAGATGATATGCGCCTTTGCCGAAAACCTTATGTATGACGAAAGGCCCTTCCCAAGTTGGCGACCATTTACCGAACCTAGGGTTTTTAATTCCTACGGGCAACACTGTTTGCCAAACTAATTCTCCTTCGCCAAATGTTTCTGTCGGACCTTTTGATTGTATGCTCTCTCAACAATCTGTTTTTGTGCCACCAATAAGTTATAAGCATCGAGTCGCGCTTTTTCTAAGTCTTCTAACTCCTGTCTCATGGACTGATTATATTCGGCGCTGAACAGACTACTTTGTTCAATTATTTGTAACGAATTTATGCTTAGCTCGACTGGTAACATTGCGTCGTGTCCGTAGGTTAGTGCATACGGGGTTGTCCCAGTCACCGATCGGAATGATGTTCGATAAGCCCATAAAGCCTCATTTAACTTTAAATGCCACATGCCAGGCATCTCTTTTATTATTTTCTCGAGAATGCCGATCAACACTTTGTTACTTGACTCGGCCTGCCCATTTGCTTGTGGATAATATGGTGTGGACTGTTCAAGCTGAATTTTCAAACTTGCCGCATATTCTTTAAACCTCTCAGTTGTAAAGATTGTGCCATTGTCAGTTATAATCGTTTCTGGTACGCCGAATCTGGTCACAATGTGTTCGTCCACAAAGTCGCAAACTTCTTTAGACGTTAGCTCGGCATACGATTTTGCTTCGACCCACTTAGTGAAGTAATCGGTTGCTACCAGTATCCGTGCGTGCTTGGCAGCCCCGAAAGATGGTGTGATTTTACCGATTACATCCATGACCCATCCTTTAAACGACCATGGTTTAGTGACCGAATGTAATGACTCGGCCGGGACCCGTTGTATAGGACCATGAATCTGACACTGTATGCACCCTCGTGCGAACTCGATACAATCCTTTAATATTCTTGGCAAAAAATAACCGTGTCGTCGAAGTAACCACCGCATTTTACGTCCGGACTGATGAGCTCCGCAAACCCCTTCATGGACTTCTGTGATTGCTTGAGCACCCTCTTGGGGGCCGAGGCATAGCAGTAATAGACCATCCTTACCCTTTCGGTATAACTCGTTTTGATACGTGACATAGTTTGTGGCGTGAACTCTTATCTTGCGATTGTGTTTGCCATTGGGATTGTCAAGATATTGCATAATGGGCTTTCTCCAATCATCTGGTATTGCCTCAACGGCGCAAACATCTATAAGGTCTTGTCGGTCTAACAACGACGGTAAGGACATGACTCTGGTGCGTATCACGTTGTCGCGTCGGAGGACTTGCTGGTTAACCAAGGCCGGGCATAGCTGTTGTAACACAGGTATTTCTTGGCCTAGCTTACCCTTCAGGAGTTGTGCACCAGAGGCGATTTGAGCGAATTCGTCTGCGTCAGTATTATAGATCTGGGAAATATGTTCAAATGTAATACCGTCGAAGGATTCGACCAAATAGCTGGAGACCATGTGGTAGGGTGCCAGGGTACAACTCATGCATCGAAAAGACCCATTAAGTTGGTTAATCACAAGTTCGGAGTCGTCGAGGATGAGGACACGGGTTGCCCGCAAGTCATGAAGGATGCCAAGGCCGATGACAAGGGCTCGTATTCGGCCTGATTATTTGTGCATTCAAAATCCAGCTTGAGCGAAAAATCTCAACGATCGTGGTTTGGGGATTGAATGACAATTCCGACTCCAGCCGAGGATGAAGTACTTGAGCCGTCAAAATACATCGTCCAGTAGTTATCGCGCGTGTCAACCATGCCGATTTTGACGTCGGTGCCCTCAAAACCATAGAGGGAAAAGTGTTGAGCAAGGAAATCAGCCAGTACTTGGCCTTTGACAGCTTTTTGGGGCACGTATTGCAAGCTAAACTCGGACAACGCCATTGTCCACTTCCCAATTCGGCCTTTTACGATTGGTCGGGTAAACATGTAGTGGATGACGTCGGTCTGGGCAATGACTTGTGTGATTGATGGGAGCATGTAATGCCGAAGCTTGGAGGCGGCGAAAAATATGGCGAGACAGAGCTTCTCGACGGCGGAATAATTGATCTCCGGTTGATTGAGATTTCGACTGAGGTAAAAAAGAGCCTGCTCTCGTCCGACATCGTTGTCTTACGCGAGGAAGCAGTTGATGGACTATTCGACCGTCGAGATATATAGCTTGAGAGGCTTACCGCGCCGGGGTGGAACAAAGACATGTGGTGTTTTGAGGGAGACTTTGATTTGCGTAAACGCCGCCTGATGCTCGTCTTTCCACTCAAATTTATCTGAGTCCTTAAGTTTCAAAAGCGTAGAGAATGCTTTCATTTTACCCGCCGAGTTAGCTATAAATCGACGGAGAAAATTTATCTTACCGAGTAAGGACTGTAGTTGTTTCTTCGTCGTTGGGGGTGGAGCATTGATGATTGTGCGTGCTTTATTTTCATCCACTTCAATCCCACGGTGATGCACGAGGAAGCCGAGAAAATTACCAGCCGACACACCGAAGGCACATTTGGCAGGATTCATTTTGAGGTTGTGTTGACGCATATGGAGGAAAACCTGTTGGAGATCATCCAGATGTGTCTGCTGGCGTTTAGATTTAATTACAACATCGTCGATGTAGACTTCGACGATGGTTCCAATTAAATCATGAAATATGGTGTTCATTGGTCGTTGGTATGTGGCGCTAGCATTCTTGAGGCCGAATGGCATGACAACCTATTCATAAGTACCGAGTGCCCCCGGGCAGCGAAAAGGAGTCTTGTGCACATCGATTTCGGCAATGAAAATTTGGTTGTACCCGGCATGTCCATCCATAAAAGATAAGATCGCGTGATTCGCCGCGGCATCGATTAATAAATCCGAAATCGATATTGTATACTCATCATTGGGAGTTGCCATATTCAGATTTCTGAAGTCGATGCAAATGCGCCATGCACCACTTTTCTTTAAAACATGAACGATATTGGCCAACCATTCAACGTATCGAGCTGTCCGAATAAACCCTGCTTTCAAAAGCCGAACCAGTTCATCCTTGATACCGAGTTGCACTTCGATCGAGAATCGTCGAGGTGGTTGATGGAAAGGTTTACACCCAGGTTTAATACGTAACTCATGCTCGACAAGAGTGCGATCTAAGCCAGGCATCTCGTGGTAGCTCAAAGCAAAACAATCTTTGAATTCTTCAAGTAGGGCACGAAGTTCAGCTTTCATAGGTTGGGGAAGCAAAGCACTAATAAATAAAGGTCGTGGGTCATCGGCTGTCCCAACATTAATTTCTTCCAATGGGTCATTGACTTGGGGCCTATTGTCTTTGAGCTCGGCTGGGGCAGCTTGAACTTTGTCAAGAGATAAGACAGGACCATTATCTCATTCGGTAATGAACTCTACGAGGTTGACGTCTGAATTTGATTGCTTCGATATAGTATACCAATGATCCAGCAAACGTTCTATAGTAGATGAAACCGCGACCCGATGTTTTTCCCGATCGGTGTCAAACATCGGGGTCGGGGATGAAGTTAGCTAACCTGAGTCTCGCCGAATCCTGGTGGACAGTCTCAGTGCCAACCTCGATAGCTTTCTGAACAAAATTTGAGTCGGCCGTCCTTCATCATTAAAACCTTGTAGGGTGATGTAGCCGACGTGGTCATCATAATACCGTGCTTGGATCATGTTAGCTTCGAAGGTTTGGCTATCGGCCGGGTGAACAATGACCGATTTACCGTCCCAAAAGACAAGCACTTGATATAATGATGAAGGAATACAACTGGTTTGATGAATCCAGTCTCGACCGAGCAGTGCATTATACTCGGTCTTGGAGTCGACGATGAAAAATGTGGTCATGTGATTACGGCTGGCAATGATTACGGCGGTCTTAATAATTTTTCGAATAGGATTTTGAGTGACACGTATCGAGATGTAATTGGTTGTGCAAATTTTAGATAGGATTCTTATCTATGTAACACTTCTTATCTTCAACTTTCAATGATGTAGGTATTTATAGGAAAAAAAATTAGAATTTTTTTTTTTTTAAATTCGTCCAAATTTTTTTTTTTCAAATTTCAACAGTAACCTGATGGCAACATGACGTTAGCTAGCCGTTGCTAGCTGGCATCATGTTGACGCTAGGTAGCCGTTGGCATTCAAATGGGCTGAGCTGGAGGGCTAGCTGGAAATGGCCAGCCCGCTGGCCTGATGTTGGGGTTTGGGCTTGGTGGGGCCCACAAACCCTTTGGCCTAGCCCTTGGTTGGAGACGGTTTTCATATTATTTTGAGCTATTTTAAGCCCTATGTCTCTTTGACCCAGTCGGTTGAAGATGACCTTAGATATGGACTAAAACGGTTCAGGACTTCGTAGCACATCGGTATATGGAGCCATTTGTCACAGTGGTCCGTTTTAAAACATATTAGACTTGAATTGAATATGGTGACATCGTCAATATTAAAAAAGGATTAAGGAAAATGGTCATCAACCACGGCTTTTTACAGGGTTTTGTTCATCACGTTGCTGCTTTGCCATATGTCTAATTAGCATCATCCATTCCACAAGGCACCGGCCAAATATGATGATTTATCATTTTCCTGTATATATATATAAAGAGGTGGCAGAAGATTTCTTGATCCACAATCAACACTGATGCTCCTTCTTTTCAACATTCCTTTCTTCCGTTGCTTAATTACTTACACTCTTTGATTCTCTTCTTTCTTCCCTTTTAATACCACACACAAACTCTTTGTAACAGCCTACACTTGCACACAAAGAAGTAAAAACAGTAGGAAGATCATCTCATATATCGTAAAGATCGAATGGCGGATTGGGGGCCGGTGGTGATAGCTGTGGTGCTGTTCGTGCTTCTGAGTCCGGGGCTGCTGTTCCAACTGCCCGGAAGGGGCAAGGTGGTGGAGTTTGGGAACATGCATACGAGCGGGATATCGATCCTCGTCCACACCATCATCTTCTTCGGCCTCCTCACCATCTTCCTCATCGCTGTTGGCGTTCACATCTACACTGGATGACCATTACCTTAGTTTCCACTTTAGAGATTTGCCTTCTTAATTATTTCATTTAATTTCAATATGCATACTTTGTTCAGATTGCTTGTTTTGAATTTGAACAGTACTGTTTGATGTTCTAAGTTTTTCCTTATCATGTACTCCTTCGAACTTTTTTTTTTCTGGAAATTTCTTGTATTCTCTAATTTTTATTGAACTGACTCTTTACATCTAAGAAGTCATTTTCTAATTTTTCCTTATGGTCAAAATTGAATGACCATAAATTCTTAATCATTAGGTGATCAAAAGATCGAAACTTTATTTTGACGTGAGAAGCACTATTGCCTCTTTCCCTGGTTGCTTAAAGCTGAATTGACCCAATGGCCAATGAGATTCAGACTTGATCGGGAGAAAACCACCCCATTGTCGGTTCTTGAACACTTGGCAGTTTGATGTCATTTTCCTTTGGGCTTTTGACATTTTCACAATCTTCCTTGGTTGTAACTTGTACACATCGCAACCCCTCACTGACTTGTCGGACATCGCTGCACGCTTTTGTTTTCTACTTGACAATCAATCAATTTTCTCACAGATAACATTATGAATTATCGAGAAAAAGACAGGAGACAATGCACAACTAATGGCAGCCTACATCCCCACTACTTACCTGAATAAAAAAAGAATACGGCACCATTCTTTTTTGGAGAATTTGCATGGCACGAGTTCATGACAACTGTAGCGCCCAGTGTGATTGGTGCAATGCCTTGTAGAAGGAAATTTACACAGAACATTACATTATTGATACAAAACGCCAGTGCAACAACAATATACTCATGTCATGAAAGTCTCCGTTACCTAAAATGACAGCTGGTCAAATTAATTCGTTATGGAGATGATTCCATCCACATCCCGTGCCTCTTCATTTCCCACTGGATGGATTGCGTACATTTAAGTGAACGACTTTAAATTCCCCTACAATTTTCCCATCCCTGCCCACACAAGTTACTACCAACCTTATCGTTGACAAACCAGTCCCAACATACAAATATGCACAAAACAAAAAGTGAAACACGTTGAAAACATTGGTATTGTTATGAATGCCCACACACACATTGTCAATGCCCTTGCAAGTTGAAATAGACTTTGGAAACAAAATGGTTGTTTTTCAAAACATGCGATGTAAATTTCAAACTGTAAGAACTTGTTTGTATGGAGCCGCTTTATAAATAGATCGCTCCGACTGCAATTAAAGGAGGTAGAGAGGAAAGAAGAGGTAGAGAGAATCACGGTAGAGAGAGAGGAAAGAAGAGGAAGAGAGAAAAGAGAGGAAGAAGAGTTATTTTTGTACTCTTATTTTTCAGATTATAGTGAAAGCATCAATGATGCTCCGAGGATGTACTCCAGTCACACTGACTGTAGAGGAACCTTGTAAATTTTGTGTCTTGTTTATTTATTTCACTGCACCCACCATCAATTTTACAACACGTTATCAGCACGAGAAGCTCTCATGTCAGTGGAAAGCACAACGTCATAAATCCGGTGAAGCACTATCTACCTCTTACCTCTGTCAGTTAAAATCTCACAGAATAAAAGGTATGTCCATTTTTCATCTTTCCTAACGCGCCAGAAGCGCCCCACCAAATTCCAGTAAGAATTGAAATTTACAACGACCTGTAGTCGTCACGAGATAAGAAAACTCATACCTGACAACTGGTTTCCAGAGATCTAGAAGAATCTCATCAGACTTGGAAACCCAGATCGCGTTGTTTTCGACAGATCTCGAGAACTCCCATAAATACTCGGTTGTTTGAGATGGTGATGGCAAGACTGACTCCACACAGGCCTCCCTCTCTTGTACCTCCATCAACCCCACTGTCATCTATGTTCCTATATGGAGGTTCTTACTTCGCGATGTCATGTTCTCTAGGCCATGCAAGAAAAATTGAAGAAAACACGGGGATGGGAAATGGTATATCTTATCTGGCCTCTCCCATGGAAAAAGTAATAGTCTGTGGGTTTTTGCAGAGAAAAATAGGCAAAAGCAATGAAATGGTGCATCAACACCTTTTGAAAAACATAAGACAAAATAATAAAATAAAAGGAAAATTGATGGTGTGTCAGACACCATGTGGAAACTAGGAAAAAAAAAACCAAAAGGGTGAAGACTTTTTGGATGATGTTGTACCAACTGAAAAGAAAGAAGAAAAAAATATATATTTATTTATGTGAATTGGTGTTGGTTTAAAACCCTTTCACGAGATCTATTTATTTTAAATCAATTTATTTATCATGGACGATTTTACAGCCTACTGCTTTAAGTTTTGATTTATGTGAATGGTGTTAAATTAAAGCCCTTATCACAAGCTTTATTTACTTAAATGCAATTTATTTATTATGGCTGGAATTACCGCATATTGTTTTAATTTATTCATTGTACTTATCTTTTGTTACGATGAGTATAACAAGGACCCAGAGTTCCTTGATTAGATCAGAACCTGCAGTATCTTGATTCTCATCATATAAAAATGATTAGACCTGAAGTTCCATTATACAAAAAAAGATCGAGCATAAAGTCTCTTGATCCTCAAGATCAAGCATTTATTAAGCGGATGAAATTGATTACCCGCGCTCTGCTCATGAAAACGAAATTGCCAGTTTTCTACATGGGGACATGTCATTTTACATGACGCATTATTAAGTTCGGTTGAGACCAGTTGCCAATTATCAATATTTCTCAGTACAACTAGTGTTTGGGCACTAGCCAAACATTATACATTTACGAGTTTTTGGTTGTGTTATCTATGTGCCTATTGCACTGCCACAACGTACTGAAATGGGCATTGATGTTGAACACCATCTATAATTCAATATTTAAAACCCTTGACTGGGGATATATTTACTGCATGGTTTGCGGACTGTCATTTTGATAAGACAATTTTCCTGCCGTTAGGGGGAGAAAATATCATTTCAAAAGAACGATGAGAAAATATCATTCCAAAAGAATAATGAGAAAAAACCATTCCAGAAGAACAAAGAGAATTTGTCTTATTTTGATTCACGAAGCAATCAATGAGAAAATGAAGTAAGAATAATTGAATGATGCAATGATGTGTCAATCAAATGCCAGATGCATTTAATGATGCAACGAAAGTGATTAAATCACATATACTTGTTGCAAATGTGCCTACAAGAATTAATGTCCCTGTTTGGACAAAATAATGAGGCAGTAAATGAGTTATCTGTTACACGCCTGAAGTGTGACAAACCCTCAGACTCAAAAGATTCAGTCTTTTGAAAGAAGAAGAATATGACATTACTGAATTATTACATTCCCAAAGCATAACTGTTGCATGCCAGAAGCATGACAGTTGCCGCATGGATACACATCCCAAAAAGGACAATCCGCGGACATGGGAATGTTAATGTCTCATGCATGAAGCATGATAGACGTATAGGTTCCAATGACTCAACTCCCGGAAGTGGAGATTAAAATTCAAGCTCTATAACGCTCAAGACGAGGTTATGATCCGCATTCTCTAAATTACGATTATCCTGGAAGAGATAGTGCAATGCCCTTGAAGAGGCAATGGATATCCAAAGAAATAAAAAGTTTTTATGCATGCGCATGCACAGGAGAATATGGGATCACGGATTGATGATAACCAATGGTAATTTTGGTTTTTACAAGTAGCTACTAAAATCATCAATGAGCTGTGTTGATATTGAGTCTCGTTCTTTTCAACGAAAAACAAAGATGGAGAAAGGCAATTCCATTACAATTGTGTAAGAACGTGGAAAAATAGACATATATACTTGAATACAACACAAATAGCCAAAAGATGTTGAACCCAAAAGGTTACATATAGGCATTTGTAATGCAGTGAAATACACTCACATGATATGACACAAGGTTACTAATTGAAACCTGAAATTATACTCGTGTAAACAAGTTCATATGAATGGAGAATTATATACGAAGGGTTGTGAGTCGCCCGCATCATATCTCTATAAGTAAATCCCTCAATTATACATGGAAACAAGTTGCTCTGTATAAATTCCAAAGGAAAATGTGTCATGAAGTGTAGAAAATCCCTGAAGGATTCATATTGCTTGAAGTAAGCCCCGGAAGGGTAAAACATAAAATATGTACTCAATACCAATGGATGGTATAAATTACCTTAGTAAGTACTATCATTATTATATTGTTGCAACATACTAAAATCTCTTGCAAGAATCGATGACATTAAATTAGAACTCCTGAAGAGTTGATGATATTAAAATTGAGACTCCTGAAGAGTCAAGAAAGATTATAAAGTGTTGAGAGAAATATTGTCTCGAACTGCAGATCAAACAATACGCCAACACAAATATTATCCATGATGTTTATGATATTAAAGTACTATATGGATTGAAGATTATGAGTTGAATACTCAAATATTTAGACACTAAGAATGATCATTTATCTTCATGAGGGAAAAGTTGAATTGATATTTGGTCCAGAAGTACCACATCTTAGTGCAAAATATGCTTTATTATATTTGACACAATACATTGAATGAAATAAAGCTTATCTATTGATATCTCCGAAAAATTACAGACATGTACGTACACATGAAAACATGAGGAAGACTTCACAAAGATTGCTCATGTGAAGCCTCAGTACTCGGAAGTACTCCAGAAAAGGGAGGCACCAGAGGTTGATTATTTGGAACCTCAGTATTTGGTGAAACTTCGGACGGTTGAGACAATGGGTGTCTTTGGAATAAAGACTTGAACCCTTGATTGTCATTTTGAGTCCGACCTTCGGATTCCAGTAGCTGATCGAGCTTTCTTTTCATGCTCGTTGAGTAATTATTTGCAAGCATCTGTAACATTCTACTCTCGTGCTTGAGTCCTCTAATCTTTTGTTTAAGACTTGCCACCTCAGCCATTAATTATTCAACTTGGTGAGATTAAACAAGTAGGCGTTGACCCATATTAGAAACAGAGCTCGCACATTGAATACTGAGAGCCAACGAGTCTTGAACGGCCGACTCATCAGACCAGTTTGAAAGGATTTTGTTATCCTTGGGAGTGAGAAGATTCCTAGCTACCACTATAGCGGTTAGGTCATTCTTCATCACAAAATTTCTAACCGTAAGGAGACCATTTGAAGATAAGAAAGACGGGCACCATATATTATCCTGATGGGGCTCGCCTGTATTAGTCCTAAGACTCAAATCTAAGCAAATGTTAGATTGGCAAGCCATTTTCAGAAATTGATGAAAGAAAAAGGTTGGATATAGTGAAATCTCATAAATACAGCAGAGACAATTTTCACAAGTGGGAAATCTTCAAAGTGTGCAAATTTAAATACAATCAATACCTCTATAAAAGAAGAGGCAACAGAGCCACTTGTTCAGAGATCGAAGAGGCACAGCTCTCTGAATTTCAAAAGCCAGCTTTTCCTGAATAAAGTTTGTTGACATTTTTTAGACGCAATCTCAGCTTTTGGATATCACATACAATTTTGTCAAAGATCTCTGATAAAGTTGAGAATGCGTGAATTTCACTATTCCAACTACAACACTGTTGCCAACAAGCGTGGATGACAAAGTCACATCCACACCACTACCTGCTATTGGGGAAATCTCTATAGATGTCGACTTTCATCCTCCATGGCAAGGAACACATCCAAAACTCTTAACTCTCTCTCTCATTGTCGAAGATGCATCTGCAACCAAACCTCTCAACATACTCAGTTTTCTTTCTCTCCGAGAATACCTCTTCAAAACAAGTCACACCAGAGCAAGAGTATCTCATATCATCAGGGTCGAAAGCAAGAGTATCTCATATCATGCAATCTCTCTCATTTCCTTTGTCCTTATTCTTACCTGCAAAGACAAGGATAAAGAAAGCAATATGTCGAAACCTTCACTCAAACTCCCGGTAAAGAACCGACTGCCTGGAACCTTTCCTAATTGCTTACCTAGCTCTCGAGTAGTCATCTTCAACTGTTGTTGGAGCTGGGTCTCCAGTCACCAAGAAGTGATGAGCCATTCAAATGCAAGGGTTGCATTCCACTCCTGCATCAGATGGAAAATACTGCAGGAGAATATGTCACACGTGCATGGGGGAAAACCAAGGAAAATACTACTGAAGCAAAGGGAGCAAGTAAGGAAAGTGAAAATGATACATTGAAGCATGTGGAGACAAGCGCAACAAACACGTGTTGATTCATCCCAACAAAACCGAAGATCACTTGCCACGTGAAGTTCCTCATGGTCCAATTTCATTCAAGATCAAGCCTCGAAGTCCTTGAAGAAATCACAAGTTCGATTCAAGATTAAGTGTCCACCATCCTTAAATAAAATTCAGCTTTAGATAAAATGAGTAAATTCAGACTTTTGAAACAAGTATAGCAGAAAGCCCTCTAGCTCAGTTCAAGAACAAACCTGTGGAAAGCTAACAATAAGTAAAGCACCTCTTTCGACAACTCTTCTTACTAAGAGACTGAAGCAGAATGATCAACGATTAGCTTAAATGATTTGAAAACAGGGGGAAATACTCAGAGCAACTCCAGTGTAGGAGCCCTCCCCCTAGACTATTCACTATTTAATCCACCTAGTGAACAGTAACTGCCCTTAATGAATAGTGCATTCCCCTAGCAATTGCCTTTTGCATCTCCACCCCAGCACTGAATAGCCCTGACAATTGGTAATAAAATATTAGTATTTTTTATTTATAATTAATATTATATTATTTACTTTGTATAAATTAATATTATATTATTAATTATATTAATATTATAAGGGAATCCAACACTATCTCCAACAGTTCACCACAACTAAAAAAACAAAAAAAAAACGCACAGAAGCTACGAGACGGCGCAGACGATGACGAAGCTAACCGCCTACTGTAGCCTTAGTCCCTGTCGTTGTCGTCGTCGACATGGGACGACGAGGAGGAGGTCGCGGGAGAAGATCCTTATCTTCGACGATGCCATCGACGACGAGTCCACGGTTGTCCCACCTTTTTTGTGGAAGAAGTTGTGGCTGTTCACCGAACCAGGTTTCCTGATGAGCATAGCGTTCCTGGATCCGGGCAATTTAGAAGGGGATCTCAATCGTTGCAGAGGAGATGATGGTTGACGTCGCCCAGACGTCAGCCTTGCGTTACATGGCTCTCGGGCTGGCAATCGCTTCCGGGCCTATCGCTCGAGCTTGGCCTGTCCCTCGGGCTCCCAAACGCTGGAGCATGTCCACCATGCAACAACCCACTGTTCAATCCACTATACCCCGAGCAAATGTTCCTGTTGGAGCTGCCCTCATCAGGGGGAGCATCCAAAACAGATCAAGGTTTTAACAAGGTAACCCATGTTGATATATGGGCATCCAAGGATGGGTGTTGAAAACATTGGTATTGTTATGAATGCCCACACACACATTGTCAATGCCCTTGCAAGTTGAAATAGACTTTGGAAACAAAATGGTTGTTTTTCAAAACATGCGATGTAAATTTCAAACTATAAGAACTTGTTTGTATGAAGCCGCTCTATAAATAGAACGCTCCGACTGCAATTAAAGAAGGTAGAGAGAATCACGGTAGAGATAAAGGAAAGAAGAGGTAGAGAGAATCACGGTACAGAGAGAGGAAAGAAGAGGAAGAGAGAAAAAAGAGGAAGAAGAGTTATTTTTGTACTCTTATTTTTCAGATTATAGTGAAAGCATCAATGCTGCCCCGAGGATGTACTCCAGTCACACTGACTGTAGAGGAACCTCGTAAATTTTATGTCTTGTTTATTTATTCCACTGCACCCACCATCAATTTTACAACACGTTATTAGCACGAGAAGCTCTCATGTCAGTGGAAAGTACAGCATCATAAATCCGGTGAAGCACTATCTACCTCTTACCTCTATCAGTTAAAATCTCACAGAATAAAAGGTATGTCCATTTTTCATCTTTCCTAACGCGCCAGAAGCGCCACACCAAATTCCGGTAAGAATTGATATTTACAACGATCTGTAGTCGTCACGTTGGTGGAAGGTTAACAATTTTGTACTCTTATTTTTCAGATTATAGTGAAAGCATCAATGCTAACCCGAGGATGTACTCCAGTCACGCTGACTGTAGAGGAACCTCGTAAATTTTGTATCTTGTTTATTTATTCCACTACACCCACTATCAATTTTACAACAAAAGATCATTTGTTCCAGAAAACGAAGAAATGTTGAGCTGAGCTATAAACTTTTACAGATTTGAGAACAAGAGATATATAGAGATGTATATGTACAGAACAACACAGATATCAGAACAACGAAGAGGCTAAGCGACATCCCCCGCCATCTCCCCAAAACTAGGAATTCCACCATCCTTCAACAATTCACTATTTCAGAAGCCATTTCCTCGTATTCAGTAGAGTATTAATAAAACATTTATCCACTGTTCATGCATCAATTACTTCAACAAGCTCTCGTATTTAATTTTCCGCCCCCAGCTGCCTATACAACATTCCTTTACCTATATGCAGCACCACTCTCACAAGAACAACATCTGTGCTGCTGCTGCTGCTCCGTCCTTCTGTAAGACATATCAACTCTCTTGAACCACCTCCTCCCTCTCCTTCACAATAGCTTCCATGCTGCACCAATAGGAAATTTACGCTGACAGTTATTAACAATCTTCAGAAAAGTACCAATCGAGGCAGCAAATAATATTTCCTGTGCGTATAGAATGAACGGGGGAACAGGGACTACACCATTAACCTTGACAGGGGAAAAGAGCAGGGACGATGAACCAAAAAATAACTAAATGTCAAACACGTCCTCTCAGGCCTTAACTTCCCATAATATTTCCTTAAATTTTTTAATAAAAATATACCCCCGACTAATTATACTTCAGATATCATTTTCAATACCTATGTTCCTTGCCAACAAGCCAAAACGCTTTGTGAACAGCCACATGGACCTACATCCAATCCGAGCAGGGTTCTAACTAAATTTAAATCCGAGCTAGCATGTTCATCCCTCAATTGGGTTTGATGAATCTAAACCCTGGTTAGTCAGGCCAGGTCACATTTCAATGATTTCATTGCATATTCAACACTAGTGTTTATCTTCCTTAGCGGCTTTACAAAGCAAACAAAACCTTCCAATCTGTTTCTTCTGTTACAGGAACTTCAAGATTGTGAGACTGCTCAAATTAACAGATGAGAAATTTAGAAGAAAAGAACAAAGTATTCCTAGGATACCAATAAACAAAGATGTCCAAATCAATTTTCCTCATGACGTTTTCTTATTGAACGATCATATGCATTTCTGAATCGAAGGGTATTAACGAAGTTTAATACTTTTTCATCAATGATGGATGAAGGTTGGACAATTGGCACAGTTGTGGCAGCAATCAAAGCGGAATTTGATGAACAGATGGGGGGCCGAGGGAAAGCCAGATACTAATGCATATGCAGCACATGGCTCCGCGCTCTAACAGAGCAAATGGTTTGAGATTAATTTCTAGCTGCTTGTATAGTTCTTCCCCAATCGCGCGATATTCCAATTCCAATCAAAGTCAGTAAATTTAACATCAAATGTTAAATCAAAATGTTTCCAAATATTACCCCCTTTCTGGTTCTAATTAAAGAATATATAATCTTCCATATAAAATATGTTTAGCAAATGGAAACTAATGATATAATACACAAGGAAAAACCAGACAGATTTCATACCAAAAATACAGACGAACAACATCAAAAAAGCCTTAAAAACAGAAGCAGATTATCCACCAATAGACAAAAACAAATATTAAACGCTGAGAATTAACGCTAAAAAGGAACAGAATTTACCAGGAATATCCTTCCGCGGTGTCGACGGAGCAGAGGCGTAGCAAAGAATCGACTTCCCCAAGACGGAGAGGCTCCATAGGATCCCCGCCACATACAACACCATCACCAATCCCAGCACCCACGGCATCAATAAGAACCCAATGAAGAAAGTCACCGATCCGCACAGCATCAGAGCCATCGAAATCCCCAGCATCAACGACGCGAACCCAGCCGGAGAGATCTGCGCCGTCGACGCCGCCGGCGGCCGCCTCAACGACGACGAAGACGAAGACGGCGGCATCACCGTGGAGTTATCGGAGAATTGAATCGGCGTGGGTGGAGATCGGAGGAGGTTAAGAACCAGAGCCGATAGCTCGTAGAAAACCCTAGATTGTTGGTCTTGTTCCTGCTGCCTCCGCATCATCTTTCCTTCTTATTTTCTCGGGAAATTTAGAAAATTGAGGTCAACAACTCTTAAGAAAAACCTAAATCCTTCGAAATCGAAATCGAAATTTGGGCGAATTTTTGCTAGAATCGAGGCAATCGGATAATGAAGTCGGTTTGGATTGGATAGAGTTCTTTCTCTTCTGAATCCTTTTGTAATAATTAAAATGCAAGTGGTGAGTTTTGAGAGGCAGAGGTTTGTTTGTTTCTTTTGATAAATCTCAGAGAGAGAAAGAACCGGATTTTCCTTTTCTTTTATTTTATTTTCTCGGAAAATCGGCTGTTTGGATTGGAAGAAAATAACAGAGAAAAGAAAATAAAGAGGGGAGGGAAAATCAGCTATAAATGGAAACTTCAGCTATTTGCGCGCTTTATCCGGAAAGCCAAAAATAAAAAAAATAAAAAATAAAAGGAGGTCGTTTGGGATAGGACGACACGTATGCTGAGGGCACCTGGCGGGCGCGATGTGGATTGGAGTGGAGCTGCAGTCAGTGATGGGCTGTGGGACCTTATCCTCTCCCACAGACGGTTTACAAACGGACTGGGATTGTCTGTCCTCCCATTTCGGTGCCCTCCTCGTGCCCTCCTATTTTGTGTGGTCACGATTAAGCCACGTCAACATTTTATATTATTTTTTTATAAAAATAATAAAACAAAAAAAAATAGTAATATAAAATGTTGACCTAACTTAACCGTGACCACATAAACAGTAAGGCACGAGGAGAGCATCGAAATGGAAGGGCAGACAATCCAAATCTTTTACAAACTACTAATACACTTATAGCAAAAATATTGTACAATTTTATTCTTTTTGTTGACAGAAGAATTGTGAGTTTGATGACTCATCCCATCCCGTCATATTGCTATTATTTGTGGGTTTGAATTTTATTAGGCATTTTTTGCTAAAATGGTCGTCTATATTGGTATAACTTTCATTTTAGTCTTTGAAATTTTAAATCGATAGAGATGGTTGTTAAGTTTGTTTACCATCAATCATTTTTTTTCTTTTATGAACAATCTTTGTGAAAAAAAGATCAAAATGATAAAAATACATTCAATTTAATAAACAATAAACAAAATGATTTGACAAAATCTAATAACATTTTTGTCATTGCAGTCCTATTTAATAAAAATTTATTATGAAATAACTAAAATAATTGACAATAGATAAATTCAGAAACCATTACTACAAATTTTAAATCACAGGAACCAAATCTTGTTAGAGCTCGAAAAAGGAACATATTGGGGCCCAAAGCTTTTCTTTGCACGTTGGCATGTTTAAGATATTTAAGATATTTTTCTAATCAAATGGTGCCAAATTTGAAGTCAGATCATTCATTGAAGTTGATCCACAAAATTATTAAACTTCTATGAAATTGGGATGCAATGAGATCTCAATCCCATATACGTGGCATTTCATATCCCTCAAATATCATATATATATATATATATATATATGTTCAATTTCATACCCTGACCAGGCCCATTAGTTAACAAATCTCAGTTTGCACAACTTCAACAAAATTACATACATGTCAATGTCATCAGCAGCCAAGCCCCTCTAGACTATTTTTCAAAAACAATTTCAGCTACATAAAGAATCAATTATGTATACTTTTTAGTATAATCAATTATACTTTAAATAAAATTACATGCATGCCATTAGCCCAAACCTCTTCGACCATTTTTGCACAAATTGTTTCACTTATGTGTAGAATTAGTTTTGTTTTATCAATTTGTGTACCTTTTAGTAAAACTAGTTTGTACATACAATTTTAGATTTTTATCACAAATGGTTCTTGAAATTGATCCACACCATCAAGATGATCCTTGAAATTAAAAATCAATCAATGTAGTCCCTGAAAATAGGTGTTGCAAATCAATGTGGCTTTTCCGCCACAATTATGTTAAAATTTTCATTAAGTATTGATGTGGCACATAAATGGGCCTCACAAGACATATGGGTTTTTATCACAAATAGTCTCTAAAATTGACCCACACCATCAATATGGTCCCTGAAATGGAAAATCAATAAATGCAGTCCTTGAAAATAGGTGTTGCAAATCAAAATGATCCTTCTTGCCACAATTCTGCAAAAAAAAATTCTTATGTGCTGTTGTGAGTTTAATAATTAATTAAAAAATTATCTAAATACTTTTTTGCATAATGATTTTTTTTTCTTATTGTATGGCCTACTCCGAAGAGAGATCCCTTCCATAAATTCTTAAAGGCACAAGGCTTAACCAAGGCCCAAGATGGGGTGTGGAAATAGTTTTCAACCAACAATAGACGTACCTCAGTTATAACCTCATTATCTCAAGGCCGACCTCGCCGTTCTTTGCATCAGCAGACCACTAGGGAAGCGCCGAACAAGCTCTCCAAAATTAAGGTTGTGAGGATGTTGATCGCCTAAATGTTAACAGTGATGTCCCAGTAGTTGTTGCCAATGGGTCAAGTTGTCATCAAATGTGATCTCGATCCAGGTTCAATTCGGTAAAGGGTGTCGAAATGTGTAAAGATGGGTGTATTGAAATTTTTGTAGAGAATAGAGAGCAATAGAGGTAGAGAAATGTGGGCTGGGATCGGAGGTGATTGCAGGACTGTGTTTTTGGGTTTTGACAATTTTTTTATTAACTATTAAATTATTAAGCCTATTTGTAATTTTTTTTTAAATTTAATTAGACTTGTGTGACCCATTTATGAGACATATCAGCACATAACATAAATTTTGACATAATTATGACGGAAAGACTACATTAATTTGAGACACTTACTTGCAAGACTACATTGATCAATTTCCAATTTTAGAGATCATTTTGATGTCCCGGGTCAATTTCATGGACCATTTTGATGTTGTAAGTTAATTTCAAGGATCATTTGTGAGAAATATGACTTATGGGGCTCATTTATATACACATCAGCACTTAACAGAATTGTGACGGACTGATCACATTGATTTGCGACACCTATTTTTAGGAACTCCATTGATTGATTTTCAATTTTTGGGACTATCTTAATAGCAAGGGTCAATTTTAGGACCATTTGAAATAAAAATCCTATAAGTTTTAATAAAATCAGTTTGTATACGTTAGAAAAATAAAAAAATTAATTAAAAGAGTTTGAAAACTTTGAGTTTTAACGATAAAGACAAAATAAATGGTAAAGTAAATGGTATCATGGTTGACTTTTTAGTGTAAAAATATGATTTTTCATTAACGTGAACAGTGTCGAGAGCTTTTTATTAAAGTTCACTAGAAAAATATCTTGTAAAAAAGACAACATAATTATCTATAAAATCAGTTTGTATACTTAAAAAAAATATCTTGTGAAAAAAACAACATAATTATCTATAAAATCAGTTTGTATACTTAAAAAAAATATCTTGTGAAAAAAACAACATAATTATCTATAAAATCAGTTTACCTATTTGTACAATTAATTTTGTATATTTTAATGTCAGCGGTCAAACCTACAACCCTCACCAGCTGTAGATTCAAAAACTTTCCTTGTTTGATGAATAGACATATATTATTAAATTAACAATGATGGTTAAGTATGGGAACACGTATTTTGACTAATGGGGACATCCATTATTGATATGACATGAAACGTTTTCCTCATGTACAACATTCTCATAATTCATATAAATAATACACTTTCATGCATTTTCTTTTAGTTATTATTCTTAATTTTGTATCGGGGTTAGTAGTGATAATTAAGTTGTTGCATTTAAAAGGGTTGATTCAGTTGGTAAGGTTTTTATCTTGTGTGTTGCTCTATCAAAGTTTGAGTTTCGCTGGCAACAGTTCTTGTTAGTGCCTTATTTGTAAATTTCTACGTAAATTTATATATGTGGCAGCTAGCAATTAGATGCCACACGTAAGCCTTTTTGGCTCGAGATTGTGGATATACCTTGCGTTGGTGATGAGAATAACCAATCTCCCCCTAAACTTAATTGAAACAAGTAATTTGTTACATTTACGAATTTGTATCAAATAATAGGTTGAATATCAAGTATATCATTCTCATAATTTGATCATGTTTCATATAACGTATATTATTAAGGAAGAAGGCCTTATGATTAAACATTCATATAAGTCCTAATATGACCTTAGAATATTATACAAAATAAAAAATTCAAAAAATACCTTTCTATACTTACAATCTTCTGCAAGGTCTAAACTTACTCTTTCATTTATCAATTGTGAAATGACAATATACTCATTGGATGGTTAATATACGTGTATTTATGAAAATTTCTAAGATTTCGAAAATATACCAAGGTAAAATCATGTGTGCATGGTCAAGAAAAATTCTCCTGCATATACAAAGTGTAAAAAACATCTCTTAAAAATTATAATAGAAAACAACATAACATATTTTTAGAAGCGCATAGCACCTGTGAATAAAAGAAATAAAAAAGATTTTCGAATGCGTAAGCACATTCAGAATGGCAAGTGTTGTATTAAGCGACAAGTAAATAGCGACAGAAAGAAGCAATACTTCTGTCTTGATTGGATAAGAATGTGGCATTCGCCAAAAATGTACGCAATAGCCATGGACATTTGTGGTTATAAAGTCAAGCTTCTCGATCGTCTTGTAGTGCGCACAAGAAAATTGACACTTGTGTAAGGCCTGGATTCATGGGCCTAAATTTTGGTCAGATTGTCCAGCCCAGTAAATTCAGGCCCAACTGACCTTGTGCTTCTTCAAGATTATAAGTTCCACCCTCACAAAGGAGTCCAATTCCTCCAAAATCAAGAGATTCAAGTCATGATGTTGTGCGGAATCCATTTGTGTTTACATTCTCATATAGTCAGGAAACAAAAGAGTAATTCGTAATCGAAAATTCGAAATCCAACTTTGTGTTGTAATTTCAATTACGTATAAGTAAACATATACCAAAAATGTTGACCTTCAATTGTTTGAAAAGAAATCATGATTTTTAACTAACTTGGCCAAACTCGGATCTGCATAATGCTTTAAACTTTCTTCTTAAGGTTAAATAATTGGTGGTTGGTGGTGGACTGGAAATTGACAATTCTTAAAGGTCCAGAGTTAATTAGGGCATAAATAAATCCATACAATTACAGAGAAATGTCATCATCGTTGATCCTTTTAGGTCAAATAAAAATCGAACATAAAAACAAAACATGCATAGATTGTATCTTGCTTATCAATATTAACTGCAAATAACATGCATGACTATAGCTGCTGCTGTTGTTGTTGATGACCATGCATGCATACTCATGGCAACCATCCTCCCATGTAATTACTCACGCTTGGACCTGCTGTCACCACCGATATTGGATCATTCTGATATCTGCAAAATTAAACAAGCACATTCATTCAATGAGAAAGATGACTCAAAACCAGAAAGAGAAAGAAAGAGAGAGTATCATCCATATATTACGAGTCTTAAACTTCACAATAGTCACTGACATTAGTTGTACAAAATCGGGCACGCGAAAGGCCTATAAGTGGCTAATTAGTGATGTTCAATTTAATTAAAATGCTAATTAACTGGGTTTAGCATAGAGGCTAATTAAATACTGAAGACCTAGACCTGGCATCCACACCTTCTAGGTTCAAGCAAGAGGAGATTTCAAGCACAGCATAGACTTAATTAGGTTTGGAGGCCAAATTAAAAAACTTAGGGAGTTTGATTATATTATAAAATGCAGTACTAGTACAAGTACATACCCAATCTGTAAAGTCGGCTCGCAGTCCAAGGGATGGAAGAAGACATCACCCTGGGCCGCCTGAGCTTGTTGGCGGCCGTACTCGTCGGCATTTGCATTCAGTTGGAGTGCATGGTATCCCTCGAACAACTGCACAACATGAGCACCAAAAGGTCAGCTGGTGCGTGCTAAGTCTGGAAACAAAATCAACTTAATTGTTCAAAACTATTGACGTTTGCCTACCCTTTCCTTCAGGGTCTTATTTGCTTCGTTTAGCATGTGCTCCTGTGCATAAATCAAACAATAAATAAATAAATAAATATACAGGACGATGATATATATGCATTTGCGAAAACTGAAAAGCACGAAAACTTTCGTTGGCCAAGATGGGAAGAGTAAACTCAAATGAAAATACATAAGGATATATGTGTGCTCGTACCTTTCGCTGAAGATCTGTGAGCTGATCCAGCATACATTGGGTCTGTAACATAAGAATGCATACCAAGTTACAGATATCAGTTTATGTCATGCATGCTTCACTTAGAGGCAATCTGGAAAATCTGTTTCGTGTTCTTGGTTTTGGATTCCCAGTCTATACATACTAGGTAAAACTTTTTTTTATTTTTTATTTTGTTTTATTTTTTTATTTTGCAACAAGGATGATTTTTTCCATGCATTTATACACACGTCTGATTCACTCCATAGTTTTCAAATACAACATGATGCAAGCAGTTCAAATATCACAAAAAGTTAGAAAAGTTTATGGAGCACCTGACAAATATACATGAAAAATCTGTCACACAATAAAAACCTTGAAACAGCCAAATATTCAAGGAATCATTGAGAAAAAAGACAATATGTTAAATCAGTTTAAACTGTAATTAGGTGGCGATTGATGAGGTCAGGTACCCGTGTGGATCTGATCTGCTTCAGCGACATATCCAGCTGCCTTTCAAGTGATTCAAGATCTTTGCTGCTTAGAGGGCCAAGATCTTCTCCAAGGAGATTCCTAAGGTAGTTACAAGAAAGTTCGTACTTAGTAAACCTAATTTTTAGCCCTTAATTAAGGTTTATATAACTGAAGGTCGGAAAGGCAATAACCTTTGGTTTCGTTGTAGGGCTTCAAAACGTGCCTTGAGCTTCAAATACTCCTGCTGGCTACTCAACTCCTGCATATATATATATGAATTAGGAGGTTGTCATATATATATATTTGAATCCAAAACCTTTCCTACAAGGCACCTTAATCAGATTTTTGGTCTAATATACATACAAAAAAAAAATATTAATAAAGATTTCATATTGTACCAACATTTGAATTAGTAAAATGGGGAGGGATTGACCTATATATTTGAGCATGCCTAAAAACACCTTAAATTTCTATCTTCAAACTTAGCTTGTGGAGAATTCTGAAGTGAAAATGGGTACTGATTATAAACTCATACACTTTCTTTCATAAGCTAATCAATCAACACTAAGATTCTTTAATAGCAAGACAAAATGTTAAGCTTCTTTGAGTCCCAAACATTGAAGTATTTGTGTAAGTAATACATCAATACTAACAAAAACGTTGTGATTGTCTTTTATTAACAATCAAGCTATGCAACAACAATAAGATAGGGAGAGAGAGAAACAATTAGCAGTAGATAGAAAATAACCAAACCCTTGATTAGGAAATGAGTCAACTATGTATATCAACTAACACCCTCCTTCACTTGCATCTATCTTATGTGGGAAGAGGTAGACAAATGTAATAAGATTTAAGTGCAGTACCACCTTATAGGTTAACAAATTACCGAGGTCCGGGATGGGTACCGGTTAGAGGTTTCAAACTTAATTAGGACTTCATATAACCATTTATAGCTTATAAATCATGTGACAATATTAGACTTCAAAAACTAAGGATCGTTTGATAATCATTTCGTTTTCAGTTTTTTACTTTATCTGAAAACTAAAAACTTGTTTAGTAACTGCTTTTGGTTTTTAGTTTTCAGAAAAATGAATACTAAAAACTAAAATCGAAATAGTTACTAAACGGATTCCAAGTTATTATTTGTTAAAAGGCTAACACAATGTATATACAGTTGATACCAACAAGATCTTAATTGAAGGGAAAAACGAGTAAAAAAAAAGTTTCAATGTAAATTGTACTTTCTTCAAAACACTCTAAATATCCATAGGTTTGAGAATTAACCCTTGTCATAATGCAGTGTTTCTTGCCAGTGGTTTTGTTTCTTTTGTATCCAATCAATATTCCTTGTTATGTAGGGTAATAAGCAAGAAACTCCATATCAACTAATTAATTGAGATGAAAGTATTACCAAGGCCTCCCTTGTTGATACATTAGTCTCCGGTGCTCCATAGTTGCACTTCTGGTACCTCTCAAGAGTTTTGAGCGTGCTGTACAACAACATGAACAAACATGCATGTAAATTAAACTTTCTTTGAAACATTATTTGAAGGGTATAAATCATACAAAATATGAAATGATGGTTTAGGGGACAAAACAGACATCACAGGCCAGATAAAATGAGATCTTTTATGCGCGCGTGTGTAGGAAAACATATAATTAGCAAAAACAAGTATGAAATTCCTTGTCCATATACAAAATTCGAATTTAGTCACACCTTGACAATTTATCATTAGCTGAATGATATGAATGTTTATAGAGAGACTAATAGTATAAGTGTTAAGTCTTATACAATAAAAACAAATAAATACTGCTTGAAAAGCTCTACCTCTCAAGCTTGCAAATTTCATATTATCTAACATAAAATATGTGCAAATTAACTTAAACACTTCAATAGTTGCGTAATTAAAATACTTTATAATTCAGTTGGTACTACAAAATCTAAGAAGGTTTTACATCACTATTATCCAGATGCATTTGAAAAACCATCAAACAAAGATGAAAATTGAAAACGGACAAAAGCAAGGCGATTATATATATGTTAATTTCTCATAGAAATTAAACTTAATTAAATAAGAAACTTATAATTAATGCAGCGTACGAGAAAATATTAAGCCCTAACAATACGTGTAAGTACAAAAAGATTTTTTACTGATAAGATAGATCACTGGTAAATTAAGCAACTAGAAAATTCAGAAGTGATGGACGTAAAGAAGTCATTTTTGACATAAAGTCAGATCATAAAGAGTGAACAAGAAAAACCCTAAAGTCAGATCCAAGCCGAAATTGCAGATATTTAGTACTAATTACTCGATGTCAAGATGTGATTGAAAAACACAGTGGAAAACATGGGAAATCCTGTATATTTAAAGGACCCAAATGGGGAAGTCGAAAAACCAGGTAATTAACTGCTTGCTTTTGGCTTAATATTCCCAGGAATCTCAATTTAATTTAAAAAAAATAGAAAAATTGCTCGCCCCGAATTTTCTGTGAAAGAACAGAGATGATAACCTGAGAGCCTGAAATAGAATAGTTAATTAAGTTGAAAATCCCCTCAAAATATAACAATTTGTAAAAGAAGAGAATTTGGTAAAACAAAACCCTAGCTAAGTAATTAAGCAGCTAGCTTTTTGGAGAGAGAGAGAGAGGACCGGTTGATTCGTGAATGGCAGAGTTGTTCGATCCAATTGAAGATTAATTCGTCTGTTAGTTGGTTCTTCCTGGAAGAAATGAGAGCTGAAAATCCGAAAACAGATACAGGAAAAACAAAATATCTACACCTGATGAAGAACAAAAGCCTGAAACTAGTTAACTAAGCTGGCTAATCAGAAAGCTTCAAATGCTGAAAGGCTTTTGGATCGATCAGATCGCTCTTATGATCAGAAAATCAGGAAAAAAATAATGGAAAATTGAAATAAATTGAGTGAAGCCAAAGCTAGGGCGAGCAAATTGAGAAGAGAAAAAAGGCAAGGGCATTCTGGAAAACCACGTTCACAGAAGTCAAGGCGTTAATTAAGCATAGAGAGAGAGAGAGAGAGAGAGAGAGAGAGAGAGAGAACTTCTTTTGATGGCCTTTATCTTTATTTCCAGTTGCAGATCTAACAGCAATGCCGAAGCAGAAACACTCAACCTGCTAAAAACACCGAGGTAATCACCAAAACGACAACCGGAAAAACGCCGCTAAATGTCGTCAAATTTCAACAATTTAAGACAAAAGGCGATTTTTTTTTAAATAAATAAATAAACTTCACGAGGAGCTTTTGCCAAAGCGCTGCTGCTGCTGCTGATAATTCATAACTCATGATTCAGCAAGAGAAAACTAAAAACAGCAAAAAAAGGTTCACGGAAGCAAACGCCTAGGAGATCCAAAAAAGCACTCCAGAAATCATAGAAGAAGAAAGAAAGAAACAAAGAAACAAAAACAATTGAAATTAAATTATATCAAAACAAACGAAAGTTAATTACTTAGTTATATATGAAATAAGAAAGAAAGAGAGTGTATAAATTGATGTATGTGTGTGAGAGAAATTGCGATAGCCGAAATGGTACGAAAATGGAGGGAGGGAATAGGCGGGGGGTTTAGTTGTTTTGGTGAAATAATATAGGAGAGAGAACCTTGAACTACTGCAAAACTCGTACAGCTTTCCTCTATTGGAGAAGATGATGAGAGCAACCTCGGCATCGCAAAGAACGGAAAGCTCGTAGGCTTTCTTCAATAGTCCGTTCCTTCTCTTCGCAAAGGTCACCTGTCTGTTGATCTTGTTCTCTATCCTCTTCAATTCCACCCTCCCTCTTCCCATCTCTCTCTCTCTCTCTCTCTCTCTCCCCTTCCTCCTCCCTACCTCTCTCTCTCCTTCTCTCTGTCTCTCTGTCTCTCTCTGTCTGTCTGTCTGTCTGTCTCTCTCTCTCTCTCTCTCTCTCTCTCTCTCTCTCTCTCAATCAAAAAACAACTACAACAACAATAGTTGCAAAAAGCTTCCTCTTTTGCTTTACTTATATACTTTTCTTTTTCTATTTTCCTTTTTTATATAAATATGTATAATATTTTCATGGTTATCAGCTTAACACCATTACCATCTTCAATTCTCTCAGAGTCTCTCTCTCTCTCTGTTTCTCTCTCTAGCTTTGTGTTTTGGTTAACAATGATAAGACAGACTAATTGAGCAGAAGGAATCCAATTAATAGTTCAACTCAGTGGTGACTCTGAGACAGAGATGGAACCTAACGGTTGAGAGTATTAACAATTAACGTGAAACGGGTTTACTGTTTCGGTCTAATAGTCAAATGTTATATGAAGAGACACTTGCACATAATTGTATAAAATTATTAAATTAAAACATCACGGTAACAATAAACTCATTCAATGTAAGTTTCATGGACGGGGAGGAGGATTTTGGCACGTGAGAAGCAGGTGATGCTCGAGAGAGAGACAGGCCAATAGGGTAAAAGCCAGCGAAATGGGAGAAAACCTTAAAACCGGCTGGCAAACTGGGGCAATCAGTGCAGAGGTCCTCAAGGATGCTACGTGTCGAAATATTAAGTCAACAACGTCTGATATCCACCTGATCTATTTTCCGCCTCGGGCAATCATGTGACCTAACCTTAAGAAGTTGAGCCTTCGTATGTTCCCCCATTTTACCTAAATACCCTTCCTTTTGTCCCCACCCCATCGCCAGCCTTTGATTCAGCGATAGCTGTTTTCATCTTGCTCAAGCGAGCCTCAAGTTCAACTCACATAAATACAATGGTGATATATTTTTATTGAGGTGGAGTAATTCTCAGATTCGACTTTATCGATACGAGAACGATATATTGTTTACGAGTGGAAGTTTTAGTTGTGGCAAGTTCAATTGTGACAACGTACGTAATTTTGTTGCGGGAGTTGGGGCAAGTTATAATTTTTTTTTATATAAAGATTCCATTGTTTCAAGGTCATTTGATTAGGAACAATACTTGGCTACTCAAATGATAGGCAGGAGTTCCTACTCAAAATTGCTCAATGCCGATTTATAGAATTTTGTGTTTACGATCGGAATTATTCATATATAAATCACTCTATAACGATCACATATGCAAAAAATCAACTAAAACTAAGATTGTTTAGTCATCGAATTGTATAAAAATAGATGAACAGAATTGGTAAAGCATTAGAGACTGTGTATGCATTTACTACAATAGATTGACTAATCGACTAGTTTTAATTTATTTTTTATAGAGATCTTCTTTACAAAGTGATTCATAATATGAACGGTTCTGATCATAAGCACAAAACTCTGTAATTCAAACACAGAAATATTTTAGTAGGAGTTCCTACTCATCTTTAAGTAGCTAATTAGCGGGTAGCTTAAGTGTACTTGATATTAATGTTATATAGTTTTAGGATGTACTTGTCTTAATTTTTCAATTGCAAAAATTACTCCATTATTTTTGTACAATTTTAAATTTTTACTGGCTGGTTTTTACTGGGAATGTGTGGTAGGTCTGCATGAACATCTAGAGATTTAATTTTGGGTTTGCCAGTTTTTAAATCATATTTTCCAAGAAGCATAAAAATAGGATTTATTGAGAGAATTAGGAAAATCTTAAATCCCAAACCTTGCCTAGCAAACAGAAAATAAAAAGAAATAAACAATAAATATCAACCTAACAAATAATTTTGTCTACATTATTAAAAAATGCAGAGATGAAATTCCTAATTTTGTTGTTTTACCATTTAGACTAAGAAAAAAAGCAACAATAAAAAACTTGTTTGATATGTTATATATATTTAGCAGGAACCAAATGATTTCAAATTGAACAACATTTGGTACTCAAGGATGAGTAGAAGTTCCTACTCAAAACTTTTCGTGTTTGAATCACAGAGCTTTGTTGCATTCAAGGATGAGTAGAAATTCCTACTCAAAACTCTTCATGTTTGAATCACAAAGTTTTGTACTTATGATCAGAACCGTTTACATTATGAGTGACTCTAAAAGATATTTTTTACAAAAAAAAAAAAAGAATTAAAACTAAGGTCGTTTAGTCAATATTTATTGTAGCAAATACATAGACAAGTGCTTTTACCAAGTCCATTCATCTGTTTTTATATATACATTCGACGACTAAACGATCTTAATTCTAGCAAATTGATTTTTTGATATTTATAAAGTGATTTATAATATGAACGGTTATGATCATAAACACGAAGTTCTATTGAGTAACCAAGTATTATTCTTTCAAATTTACGAGTGATGCCATGGGTTTTGAGTATGTTTTGCACTAATTAATCAAATTTACGAGCATGCTCTATTTCAGGTCCATCTCGTCCTTACAAATTAAAACATGTTTTTTTAGGGTTTATCTTTTATTATTACCTAAACTGCATAGACATGAATGGAGCACAACATTGCTCCAATAACATGATGATTCTACTTGACCTTAAACCTGGGTTTTGAGGATGTTTTGCACTAATTAATCAATTAGTTTAAGTGATACGCTGTGATTTGATGGAGTTTTGCACACTTGCAAGTTAAATTTCAATTTCAGGTAGACGGGCTGAGAGCCTACTCCAACAATACCGATATTGTCCCCACTTTACCAGGTAGATAGACTGAAGGCCCACTCTAACAACACCAATATTGTTCTCACTTTACCACCTGCTTAATCCATCAGGTGTGTGATTTTAATTCAAAAGAACTCGGTGTTAGTTAGAGTACGATAATTCTATTTAAACTGATTTTCTTCTCTCCCTCTGTCCGATGTGGGACAATGGATTCCAACATTGCCAAATAAAATGTTAGCACTAAATATCTCTATTTTAATTAAAGACAAACAAGTAAACGTTTGACACGTTTTTTTATGGGGGTCGACAAGTTCTATTAACCGTGGAATATCTGGGGTTTGAGTGTTCTACCTTCCTTTGACTAATGTAACAAAGACATCACATGTCAATCTCGTTCTCTTGAATCTTAGTTCATCTCCTACCGAAATGGTTAAATTAGAATTATAGCGCTGCAAAAAATTATTTTAAATGAACATTGTCTAGCCTATACTCATATACCATCTCCAACCAAAGAGGCTAAACATAGCCCCTAAATAATGTATTAGTTTTAAGTTTATACTTTAATTTTATTGGTTAATTTAATTAAACTACCATTAAATGTTTTCAAATCTAGTCGTTGAATTTGAATTAATTATTGCAATTGAGAAGCTGAGCCCCAAAAAATGGCTAGGGGCTACATTTTGTCCATATGCCCCTTTTGCCAAATATATAATGGTCCGGTGGGCTCCATAGAAGTACAACCCAACCATCGGTTAGAGATGCATTTGAACAAATCAGACAATTTTTTAGTTTTTAGACCTATAGCCATCTTTATTGGAGTTAACACTATGGCTTTTTATGGTCACTTATTGTTAATTTGATCTAATTCAATGAATTAGGTCATTTATTTTTTTATTTTTTATTTTTTGTTTTACTTTCTTCTTAACTGTTAAATTAGATCCAACAGTAAGTAATCACAATTTTTTTAAACCATAGGCCAGGGGAACGGGACTGCGACTGACAAAGACATATTTGAAATATTGACTCCATGGAATAGAAGCATGTGAAAATCTTGTGCAATTTATGGAAAATGAAATGAGGGGGAGGTTTATACAAAAAAGGTGGTCTTAAGGAGACGACTCCTGGACTGGATCAAAGAACGGAAAGAAGGTAGCTGAAGCAAGGTTTTGCGTAAGGGGTGAGGCAAAGACAAAGTACACAATGACTTATATGCGCTTCACCTCTTTTCTTTTTTTTTTCTTTTTTTTTCTTTTTTTTTCTTTTTTTTAACAAAATATATTAGTTACACTCAGATGAGGGGATGAGTTTAGCCGCATAATGTGTTAGCAATAATGTGACTCAAATTTGACTAATGTGGCTCAAATTTGTCTTTGACAATAATCAAACCTAAGATCTCTCATTTACAAATGAAGATGAATACCACTAGATCGAGTGGCTAATGTTATTACAAGTTAAACCAAAATAAAGATATTATAATTTGTCTTAACCATTTTCAAGCCAACCGTAAGTTTTTCCTAACATATAGAATCTTTTTTCTTTTTAGAATTCATTTTTTTCAATATTACTATTTGAATTTGAACTATAGATTATGTGGTGTAATAATTCACGTATTTTAATCTCTTGGATCGCACATATATTGTCAAGATTGTAGAAGATAGACTAGCTGCAAACTACTAATCACATCAATACCGTCCCAAAAGTATTTGTTATCACTTACAAGCTTCTATCATAAAAAAGCTATGACTAAATAATAGTAGAATCATTCATTATTACATGTGGAATTCTTCTAATTTCACAACATGCATTGTCTACAACTTTATTAATCACTTTGTCAAAATTATTCACGTTCAGAGTTTTATTTTAGAATAGTACTATTCAAACATTCATTTTACTTCCTACGTATATTTATTAATTGTTGCAGTTGAGAGAAGAATTTGTTCAAAATAGGGAAGGCCAATGGAGGTGGATTGTCTGCCCTTTCATTTCCATACTCTTCCCATATCCTCCTGTTTGTGTGGTCACGGTTAAGCCACGTCAACATTTTATATTGATTTTTTTTTTATAAAAATAATAAAACAAAAAATAATAGAAATATAAAATGTTGACGTGGCTTAACCGTGACCACACAAAATAAGAGGGGATGAGAAGAGTATGGAAACGAGAGGGCAAACAATCCACCTCCAAGGCCAATACCAAACCAATGTCCCATCGGTCGCATCCTAGTCCCGTGCCGGCAATTTAGATTGAGAGTCTTTTTTTTTTTTAATAGATTCTTTGTTTTATAATTTTTTTTAAAATCTTTTATCCAATGATATTAGGTAGAGATTTTAATTAAGTCACACAATGATTCATCAATAGTTAACTATCGAATTTGCAAGTAGTAATGGATAGAGGTTTCGGTCTTCAGCTCACTACATCTCATGTTCACACCCGTCACCTCTTTTAGTTTAGCTTAGAGTATATAATAATATCGCTTAAATTTAAAAAAGAAAAAAAAATGTGTCAACCTCGTTATTCATGACAACCTTAAATGAATGCAATATCATTAGACTAGACTAAAATACTAATGTTATTTTAAAAACAGCATAAGCTACAAGTAATTCGATCACTGAAAGATATCCATGAACTAAAATAATCGTTGAAGTGCAATAAAGTGAAGAATAATAATTAAGGATAATACTTGTGTTTCACTTAGAGCAGTTCCAGCGTGGGAACCCTCCCCCCAGGCTATTCACTATTTAATCCACCCAGCAAACATTAACTGCCCTTAATGAACAGTAACTGCCTTTTGCATCTCTACCCCTACACTTGAATAGCCCTAGCAATAAGTAAATAAAATAATAGCATTTTTTGCAACTTGCTCACGTCACTCCCTCTCTTTCTACTCATCTTTCTCGCTTCTCTCCATTTTTTCTGAAGTTCCTCTCTCTCACTCTCTAAGTTCTCGACACTCTCACTCTCTCTAGAGCTCCGAGAGCTCTTACCCACTTTCCTCTTCGAAAATTATACAAATCAAACTCCAAAACCATGAAACCTTAATCTCTGGGACTAAAGGATCCTAGCTATATTGTTGCATGCGTCATCGGACTATCACGGTGTAAACCGGCATTGAAGCCGAGAGCTTTAAGATATGAAACTCAAACACAGGTGAGGTTCTCTATGAAAATCTTGTTTCATTATGTCTTAATGTTGTTTGGGACAAGATTTGTGGTGTTTTTCCAGTTCAAAACTAGAGGTTTAACCCCTTGCAATTTCTCTGAAACCTTGCCCAGTTTTTGGTCACCTACTCGGAGCAAACTTCGGCAAGTTTGTGGGTTCTGGAGCTCTTGCTCAATTTGGCAAGGCGGTGGTGGTCACGAAGCGGAGGGATTGAGGAGAATCGTCGTCGCCACCGCCCATCCACCGTGAGACGACGACGTCGTTCAAGAACCATGAAGGTTGAGAGAGAGAAAGGGAAGTCCAGTCCACCACGTGGCTGACGTCGCCATCGCCCTGACGTCAGCCCACGTCAGACTGCCTTTGGGCGCTCGGACCGGCACGAATCGACGCCCTCGAGCTTGCTCGGGTTGTCTCGCTAGCCAACGCTGGGCTTCCTCCCTCGGGCAATCAAGCCTTGTTCTGCAGCTTGTCCCTCGAGCACGAGCTCCCGCTGGAGCTGCTCTTATGGGGGAACCTACTTGTCTCTCCCCTTATAATTAACGTAGCTTCATTATACGACCTTCATAATCATAATTGTTCATTATTTTTCTCATCATTTAAAGATCATATTTACAAAAATTAGTCAATTCAAATTCGTTTAGGCATATGTGCGTGTCAAACTGGTCGATAATTTTGATAACAAGTGGCATCCTCATGATGAACCATCCATTTGTTTGATGCATACAAATTGCTAAACAATCTTCAAATTGAATGATTTTTTTCACATATGATATTTAGATGATGGTTAAGAGTATGAAGGGTCCCGATTATGAAGTCAATATTAGTGAAGATACGTTAATTATAAATGAGGGGACAAGTAGGTTCATGTGGGAACACAAGCATTATCCAATAATTAAAAAGCTAGTGGTGAAAATATACTTTGAAAAATACTTGCATTTCCCCTTGGAGGAATAAGCTCGTGCCTCCACTTGCAAATAACGTATCACCATCGTAAAAATTTCTTAACATGAACTGTTTAATTTCTGAATCTTTATTTAAAGATCATCCTTACAAAAAAAATCATTTAAATACGAGATCATTTAGCCATCCAAATGTATATAAATAAATTAATGCTTGATTGTAACAACCCGTCCCTAATTTTACGATTTCATTAATTTTAAAAGAGTGAATTAACGAAAATACCCCTTAAGGCGAGATTGCTGACTTTCTTTGACCGTCTTTTTATGAAGCGTACAAGCTATTATTTTACTGTATTTTTGAAGTACTTGATGGTACGAACGCATAGGGGCAAGCGGAATCGAAATCGGAGTTATGATGGAGGTTTTACGGAACTACGAATCCGAAAATACTTTTGTAAAAATTACTATTTATTATTTTATATATTTATCATAATTATTATATTATTTTTTAAAGTATTTTATTATTGTATTATTCTATTAATATTTTTTTGGGGGGATATTTTAATAATTTATTTTTGGCCCGTTGGGCCCACACATCACAAAGTCTTCATTCTCTCACTACCGCGTGTCCCTTTCCCTCACTCTCTGGAACTCTCTCAGTCTCTCCCTCGCTCTAACTCTCTCAGCACTCTCCCTCTCTTAGCTCTCTCTTTCTCCTCTCCGTCAACACAGACACACAACACCACCAATCATCGTACCTCTGGCGATGCCGCCATCACTTCCTTCTCTGTGAGTCTTACGAACACATAACTGGGAGAAACCCTTTGTTTTCCCTCTCTCCCTCACTGCACAGTACCATGTGCAATATTGAATCCGGCGAGTTCTCGTCATCTCCAGCGAAGAAATTACACTGGGGAAACATTCCCCAATTTTCTGGCGAGAACCCGAGCTTTACAGGCTTTTTTTCTACTGCCTCCAATCACAGCTTGACCTCTTGATGGTGTGATTACTATCGGAGACTCCAGCTTCGCTCGTTCGAATGGCTACAACTTGGCAAGTATCTGTGAGTGGGTCTTTGCTTTTATGTATATATATTATTTGAGTTTCCATACATTAATAATGCATTTACTAAGTGATGCCATAATTCAATTGACATTATAAGAATTGTCGCGATGATGAAAATTGTGAGATTATTATGAATCTTACAAGATGCACATGTATGCATATTATTACGAGATGCCTTATTTATATTTATGGCAGTGAATAGTATTATGTCAATGTAAATTATTGTTTTACCACTGTATGTTTTTATTTACATTACATGCTCATCGTTGCTGCACCGGTGTTAGTACTCGCCCGGGCCAGGGCCAGTCTTTCATGTGTATGTTTACATCGCACTGTATGCTCACTTTGGATCCATTGTAGGTGCTTGTCCTGTCCTAGATTGCTATAGGCAATTAGAGTAGAAAAGTATACCGGAAAAACATAGCTTTATTGATTGATAATCAGAAACAAAACAAAGAGGTCTTTATATAGAGAAAGACCAAAGCAAACCCTAGACTAAAACCCTAATACTAACGGGTTAAGCCAAAAAAACCAAACATTAAAATAAATCTAAATAATAATATTTTCCAACACCCCTCGTCAAACTCATAGCGGTACACGATATGAGTTTGCCAAAGTAGATGTGGATGCAAGACTCCAAATTCCAATGCCAATGCCGATGAAAAACACAACCATTCTAATGCCGATGCCAACTTCAAAACACAACCATGTCAATGCCGATGCCAACTTCAAAACACAACCATGTCAATGCCGATGCCAACTTCAAACTACCATGTCCAATCATCCTTCCTAGATTCAGATTTTGAATCAGTTCCAATATGCAAAACAGTAGCTGCTCCTCATTTCTGTGGAAGTTCATGTTGCTGAGACAACTTAGGACATTGGGACTTCCAATGCCCTTTCCCTTTACAATAAGAACACTCATCCATAGCAACCCTACGAGACCTTGCTGCAGCAAATGCTGAAGTATTTGACGACGATGAAGAAAGCCTATGCGACTGCACACGAACCTCTTCTGCTTATAACTCATTAAGAACAGAATCAACAGATGGAAGAGGAGTTCGATGAAGGATGGAGCTACGGAGCGTCTCGAACTCATCCCGAATAGGCATTAGAAACTGAACAAGACGTTGTTCTTCTCTATATTTACAATAGAGCTTGACAATGCCGAGTTCTTCAGGCTCAGTCAATGCAAGTTGATCCCAAAGATTGGTCAGTTCATTGTAAAACACTTGAATACTTTTATCACCTTGCTGGATTGTACGAATCTCCATTTCCAATTGATACCTCTTAGCAAAATTGGCCTTGGTATACAACTTTGCCAAGTGATCCCAAACTTCCTTAGACGTTGAGAACTTAGCCAGTTGCATTCCAATAGCCAAATCAACAGAATTATTAATCCAAGTAATAATCTTTGAATTATTCATCTCCCATGCAGCAAACAATTCAACATATTTTTCATCCTTGGGGTTATTCGGAATGGAAACCATTCCAGAAACATAGCCCCACAGTCCTTTTCCAATCAAAAAATTCTTCATCACATACGCCCAATACACATAATTATTTCCGTTTAATTTCACACCAATAGATTGTAAGGAATCATCCTTTGCAGATGCCATATCTACAATGATAACACTAAGAAAAATACCTGATAGCAATCAGCGAATAATAATCTGATATGGTTATGCCGCAACAATACTAATCTAGTACTGTTGCAGATTGATGCCAGTACAGGGGGCGGTCAGACACTCTGGTGCAGTGCAGAAACTCTGGTGCAAGCGTGCAATGTGCAGAGGTTGCCAGATTGAGAGGGATGCAGGTACAAACGGGCCTAAGCAGCAGTTCGAATTCAGATGGTTGCAGAAAGAAACAGGGGGCTGGTGCGGGTCGTCAGGTGCTGATGCGGTGCAGATGCAAATTGTCGGATTTTTGCAGGGATTCAAATGGTTGTTGTGCAAGTCGAAGACGAACTCGATCTAAGTGCTCCTTGGGTCTGGGCTTTGTCAAACAGTGGTGCAGGGGTGATAGTGTGGTGGCCGCGTGGTAGAGTGCAGATAGGTGGACATGATCGTGGAGATGATCTGGATACGGAACGGTTAGGTTGCCGACGACGGTGATGCGGATTCAAGGTAGCAGCGCGGGGTGGTAGGCCAACGATTTTAGGAATCAGTCAGGCTGACGGCGGGAGACAGGTCTAGAGAACATGCTCTTGATACCAAGTAGAAAAGTATACCGGAAAAACATAGCTTTATTGATTGATAATCAGAAACAAAACAAAGAGGTCTTTATATAGAGAAAGACCAAAGCAAACCCTTCACTAAAACCCTAATACTAACGGGTTAAGCCCAAAAAACCAAACATTAAAATAAATCTAAATAATAATATTTTCCAACAATTAGGACTCGTATGTGATGCGCATAGCGCCAATCTTCACTTGATTGTAGTACTTGAGCGTATATCATTATTACACCCAGTCTTGTTCATGTCAGAATATATCTGCATGAACTCATGTGGCAGCATATGTCGATGAGCACTTGATATGATATATTTGTTTTATGCAAGATGATATGATTATCGGATGTTATGTGCTTATTTATGAGATATGACATGCTCAAGATATTACGGTTTATAGTAAGTATTCCATATTATACGTAGTATGTGTACTTTGGAAACTATACTTGTTTTATAGCGAGGGGTTATTACATTTTCGAAAAAGTTTTTACAAAACTTAATTTTTAAGCCCACTCACCCATGTTTTTCGCCCCTCCAAGTTTTAGTAGCTGACCTTTCGTGTGGACGAGAACTCTTGGCAAACTTTGGTATAGGTGTTTACCTCCAACGGTATAATTCTTATTCTACCTTACTATTTTTTACTAATGCTCTGACATCACATGTGAAATGGGTTCATTCTCGCTCACTAGCATACTCTTACATTTAGGCACTTTTAGGTTTAAAGTTACTCACATTTTCCACATTACTATACTTTATGGCTTCGTCACCTTCTTGGTGTCAGCCAGCACAACTCGATTCGGAGTCCAGGTGGACATTCCGAGTTGGGGTGTGTCATTGATCATAAATATGTTACTTAGTACTTACATTGTTGATTTATACATTTGGATGATGTCATCCGATGTGAATGATTTTTTGTTTAGATTATCTTCAAATGCGGATTAAAAAATTGAACGATTCTGATTATGAAATTTCTAAAATAAAGATACATTATTTGCAAATAGGGAATGAGCTCATCTCCAAATGATGAAATTAATGCAAGTATTATTCATTCACTTTATTTAGGATAAGTTATTTGGGGTCCATATATCATCAAATCCAACATATTTTCCAGTTTTATCTTTTCTCAAATCTTAACACACAGTTTTATGAATTTTGCAAATCTATATATATATATGCTGTTGTCAATTGTTGGGTATTATATTAGTTATCGCTAGCTAGTACTAAATATTTGAGTCAGACCACTTATATATTATCGTGGCTGATTGAAAAGTAGGTTAGAACATAGAATGTGTTGGCGAAGAAAATATAGTTACATTTAACGTGTTATTCATTCCAACTTGGTCGTTGAAAGTTATACAGATCAAAATGAATACGTTGTTTTCCAGTCCAGTAGCTGTGTAATGTTTTTATTATTTTTCAGTGACGTAAATGGGAGGGTAGATACCACATGGGATTTGTGTCAAAGAAGTTTGTTATTAAAGGGATCAACTGGTGGTTTCGCCATGACAGTCTAATATTTCAATTTTCGGGAATATTCACAGAGATATTTTAGCCTTCTCTTGACCACCAACGTGTGATTCACACAACGCCAAGAATCAAACCTAGGACATGCCATGTAGAATACGGACTTGGAACTCGACCTCAACCAATGGAACACCCTGAGGTGGTTAAGTTTGTTAATTTGTTTGTTGTTTTTCTTGGATAAGAATAATGAAAATTACAAAGAAAATCTCCTAAAGCACACACAGTTATCAAGAGCAGGCACGAGTTGGATTTGGACGGAGGATATGAAAGGGTAGTGTTATTCACACACACATTTTTACTTCTCATACACCCTTCTTAATTTTCGCCCAGTGGATTGAATGAATTAAAGAAGATCAATGACAAAAATTAACAAGGGAACGTATGTCGTAAGTAAAATTAAGTCGATGTGTGAATAACACTATCCGTATGAAAATACAGTTGGACTTCATCTGTCCTATATTTCAATAGAGCTAAAGCATTCTCCACAAAATTGGCTTCACGAAAAACATGATGGAAAAAGATATATAGATCAAGGGAACAAACTCGTTGAATGTTTGAAGCGAATAATTAAACCACGTGCTGAAGAATGTCCTTAACTGAAGCGGATCGTACCCTTTTTAGTTGACAAACAATTAGGATCTTGTTAGATAATTGTTTAGCTAATTAGCTAGTCCTAACGTACACCGGTATTAGAATGTAGTAAGCTATTTGGAGCTAGGGTTTGAACCTTGTCTTGGCTAATTGGGCAGTGATGAAAGGAAGTTGTTTTAGGTCAGTTGGAAAAATAAATAAACAAATAAAGGACTAAACTAAACTATGGAACTGGCCTTTTCTCTCTTACTACAATATTTAAGGTTGGAGCACAAAGTTTCTTTGCTCGATCGACCACCTTTTTTCAGGTCAAAGTCCATTAGAATATAACCCTACTTTTTGGTGAACATGGCCACCATCCATGCATGTACTGGAAAAGTCGATTCCAGAGTTGTAAATATCTGAATATTCACATTCCAAGTGATCAACCAACAAGTCACCATCAACACGCATGCATGTACATATCATTTATACTCATATATTCATCTTTTAACTACTAGAGAGTAGAGAGAAAGTTGAAGGACATAAATAATATGAAATATTACAAATATTACTCTCTTTTTTATACAAACGATACTGAGAGTGTAAATTTGGGTTTAAGTCACATAATTGGACGGTCACAATTAGGTGTCGAATTATTATCCAGGATTGAATTTACAATCTCTCCTTTACAAGCTCAAAGGAATACAATAAACCGTACAATGCATCTTAGCGAAAGTATATGAATTCTTACTTCTAATGATGCGTTTCCAACACTGTGGAGTGGTCCAAACAATACAGGACTTGGTAGGTATGGCAACTTTTGAATTAGCCAATCAACTGACTTTCACCTATATTCAATGCATAGCATTCACCGTATATTTAGAGCAGTATTATTTACACACCTATTTTTATCCTTTATACACTTTGGTAAATTTTTGTTCAGTGATATTCTTCATTTCACTTAATTTGACGAAAAAAATTAAGGAGGGTATGTAAAAGGTAAAAATGGTTGTGTGGTTAGCAGTACCCTATATTTATGGCCAAGAAACCATCTCAGCCAGTGGGGGACTTAGGAGAGAATATTTATATTGGCTTATATATTATGTATGGTGTCTTTGATTGAATAGGATTAGGAATTAGGATTGCATTAGATTTGGACAGGATCATGATGCTAATCCAATGCTTTGTTTGGTGCTACAACTTAATGTTTTTGAGTTTGATTTTTTAAGTATATGTAAATTAGTATTCAAAATCACAAGTTTGTCATAATTAAGTAAAATGATCATTCATACTTGGCTGCAAACAAGTTAGCTACAACATTGTGCTCTCCTCATTGTTTTCAAGTCCGAATCTGCCTCCCTTACTTAAATTAGAATAGAATTCTTCAAATGAAAGCAAAGTAATATGGCCGAGTACTGTGGTCACCTGGTAGAATTTCCGTTCCGGGGTTACAAGCTTACCTGACATAACAAAGGAAAAGTGCTTACCTGAGCTATGTTCCGCCTCAAATTTAGAAAATATTGGAAAATCTATAAGAAGATAGGTAAAATTAAAGAGAAAAACCCTCTAATTAATTAAGAACAAACCCACCTCATCCTAACTTCCCCCTACCACAAGGTTCCATCCCAGTCCAAGTAACAAAATTGGCTCTGTCCCTATCACGAGGTCGAACTAGTTGGTTTAGTTATCCCACAAAAATGAACTCAATGGGATATATTATGATCAGATTCGTTCTTACCCAATCTCTATTCACTTATGAACAACTGAAACACAAGATAATCCTTACCAAACAAGGCCTTAGGAAATGAGCCAACAACAATGTAAATCGAGTTAATAATACCAACCCAACGCACAATTTTCCTTTTGTCAAGGGATGGTCTATGTCCTCTTCTCCATACATCATGGAAGTGTACTAAAATCTTAGAACTCTACTCTTTTTTTACAGCATTCTTAAATGGCCATCACCAAGTTTTCTGCACAATTCACATATAAAAGAATCTCAGAGAGAAAGAAACATGGCAACGCATGCATCCCATGCTAAAAATTGAAGGCCACACAAACTCACAGAGTGACAGAAGCACTTATAATATCACAACTATTTGATTGTGACCACCGACCACCACCATCGTGCCTTCGTACTCACAACTCTCCTCTCCCATCATGCGTCACTCCCTCAGTGGACCACTCAACACATATGCCTGGCTTGGCTATATAGCTTGGACCAGGATCCTCTCCTGAGCAAATGGAGAGGATCCTCCTGACCGGATCCATCGGACCATTCAAAATTTATTCAACGGTTACAAACAAGGCGCTCCACTAAAAGTTATAATAATTGTAGCTGTTGGATAAATTTTGAACAACCCGATGGGTCCGGTCAGGAGGATCCTCTCCATTTGCTCCGGAGAGGATCCTGATCCATATAGCTTTTCTGTTTTTCTTCCTTTTTTATTTTACACCTTTTGGTCAAAAACAGATTGTTTTTTTCTTCTAAAACTTGCATGTACATTGTACATGAACATTAAAAAAGGGGTGACTTTCGATGCGGTCCCTATTTGTCAACGTTCTTTGATTGAAACCTTGTTAGTTTTCAATTTTTGATTGGGGTCCCTGAAATTAATACAATAATGCATTTCTATGTAGGTTATTATAATTTTAAATTAAATTTGATATTTGTAATTACTTATATTAATGAGATTTTAAATAAAATACATGATTTGTTGGGTTGAAATATTAAAAAATAAATTATACTTATATAAAAAAAGTATAATTTATCTTGATGACATGATTTGTCATTAAGATAAATTATATTTAAATAAAACCCATTATTTGTCATTACTTATATTAATGACATCTTACATACAAAAAATTGGTAACTTTTATATGATACAATTTACATACAAAAAGTTGGTACATATTATACAAAAAAGTAGGTACGTTTTAGATGAAAAAATTGGTACATATTATATACAAAACAATGGGTACATTTTAGACATATTATATACAAAACAATGGGTACATTTTAGACTAAAAAAATAAATACATCTTACATTAAAAAATGGGTACATTTTACATAAAATAATGGTACTTACAAAAACAAAATTGGTATATTTTACATATAATAAAGTGGAACATTTTTAAAGACAAATTGGTACATTATCAATAAATTATTGGTACAAAAAAAAAGGTTAAAAAAATGTGTAAAAATAAAAGTTTGAAAAATATGGACACAAAAAGAAATTAATATATGGGTACAAACTAAAACTCAAAAGAAAATCAGTACAATTTAAAAAAGGGAACTTTAACGAAAAGCATCTGGTACTGTTCACTTTAACGAAAAACCACATTTTTACACTAAAAAGTCAATCCTGGTACTATTCACTTTACCCTTTATTTTGTCATTATCATTAAAATTCAAAGTTTTCAAGCCATTTTCATTAGTTTTCTTTTTAAAAAAAGGGCTGCAAATTAAAATGGGTACAAACTAAACATAAAAATATAGGATACAAAATTTAGCCAATATATATATATATATATATCAAATGTAACGTTTCTAACATTAAATGAATATATTTAGAAATAAAATTTAATTATTTTGACATTAAAATATTTTATTATGAAAATAATTAATGATGTTAATTAAAACCAATGGACGTTGATAAAAAAAATTGAAAATGAATAAGGTTTTAATCAATGAAATTGAAAAAAGAGGGATGGAAATCTAATTTCTCCTTAAAAAAATATATCATCAAATGCTTTTGTAGCTGCTGCTATTATTCATCAGCCAACGGGGGGATCTTAGGCCATCTCCAACCGAAGGCTGGCCATATGGCTCGTTTTAGCCCTCTGGCCCTCCAAAAAATTAATATTTTAATGAACAGGGTATGGCCATATTTCTTACCATCTCCAATCGAGGGCTAAAGGGCTATAGGGCTTGTTTTAGCTGTCACATCCCAGGCTGGCTCCATCGTAGCACGATATTGTTCGCTTTGGGCCCTGACCACGCCCTCACGATTTTGTTTCTGGGAGCTCAGACGAGAACTTCCCAATGGGTCACCCATCATAGGAATGCTCTTACTTGAACTCGTTTAACTTAGGAGTTCCGATGGAATCCGAAATCAGTGAGTTCCCAAAAGGCCTCGTGCTATAGAGATATGGGCATGTACATATAAGGCACATCACCCCCTCTCTGTTGGTCGATGTTGGATGTTACAATGACAACCACCCCCTTAGGGGCCCGACGTCCTCGTCGGCACACTCACACTACACGGTAGAGTGGCTATGATACCATTTTGTCACAAAGTCCCAGCTCCGCCTTAGCACGATATTGTCCTTTTAGGGCCCCAGCCACACCCTCACGGTTTTGTTTCTGAGAACTCATACGAGGACTTCCCAGTGGGTCACCCATCCTGAGAATGCTCTCGCCTGAACTCGCGTAACTTCGGAGTTCCAAGGGAATCTGAAGCCAATGAGTCCCCAAAATACCTCGTATTATAGGGAGGGGAGCATGTACATATAAGACACATCACCCCCTCTTTGTTGGTCGATGTGGGATCTTACAATCCACCCCACTTAAGGGGAATCCGGCATCCTTGCCGGCACATCCGTATTGAACGACAGAGTGGCTCTAATACCATTCTGTCATATCCCAGTCTCGACTCCGCTGTAGCATGATATTGTCCGCTTTGGGTTTACCATTCCCTCACAGATTTGTTTCTGGGAACTCAGACAAGAACTTCCTAGTGAGTCACCCATCCTAGGATCTGTGGATTATGGGCCCACCATCAGAGCCACTCTGCCGTTCGGTGCAAGTGTGCCAACAAGGACGTCGGGCCCTTAAGGGGGATGAATTGTAACATCCCAGATCGACCAACGAAGACGGGGTGATGTACCTTATATGTACATGCTCCCCTCCCTATAACACGAGGCCTTTTGGGAACTCACTGGCTTCGGGTTCCATCGAAACTCTGAAGTTAAGCGAGTTTGGGCGAGAGCATTCCTAGTATGGATGACCCACGGGGAAGTTCTCGTCTGAGTTCCTAGAAACAAAATCGTGAGGGTGTGGCCGGGGCAAAGCGGACAATATCGTGCTACAACGGAGCCGGTCCGGGATGTGACATTAGCCCTGTCACAAAAAACAATCTCCAACTGAAGGCCAAAGGGTCATAGGGCCAAACATAATTTATGATTTAAAAACTACAACTTAAATTGTTTAATATTGTTATTTAATGTTGTTTAATATTGTTTAATGTTGTTTCATGTTACTTAATGTTATGTAATGTTTAATGGTTTAGGAAGTTATAGGGAAAAAAAGAATTTTTACAATTATTTAAACAAATTTTGTAAAATAAAAAATAAAATAAAAACAACTGTAAAAAAAAATAAATAAATAAAAATAATGGCTAGCTAACCGTTGCAATTTGAATTCTGGCCCGGTCTGAGGCCGGCTGGTTGGCTCATTTGGGCTAGCTGGTTGGCCCTTTGGCCTTTTTTTGTCCAGTGGGGCCCACGAGCCATTTGGCCTAACTCTCGGTTGGAGACGGTTTTCGGCCCTCTGGCATTCTTGACCATTCGGTTGGAAATGACCTTAGTGTTGTCAATTTTTGGAATAAATTTCCGTTTTTTAACTCACTTTTTTTAATCAATATGGTTTGTGCATTTGTAATTGGTATTTGTGGATTTATCGGGTTGATGAACTCATGAAAAGGGTTTAAAATAATGATTGTGGGAAAAGTATATGCTTCCAGTTTCACTGCTCTTAGGCTTTGCTTCTTTGGTGAAAAATAATGAATTATATATACTCTCACTTTCTATGTTTTGTATACCAGCTAGGGTTTCAGCGTACATTTCACTGCTAGCTCTAACCTTTTTTCACCAAACTAGAAGTCTCCACTTTAGGAGAGTGCACTATGCATATTTAGACGGTCGTGTTCATATCGTGTCACTTCCTGTTTATACCAGATGTTAAGTTTTCCAAATCAAGAATTAAGCTAACTTAATCAATCGTTTTGTGTTCTGGTCGACTCTGTTGCTATTCAGACCGATACTTTTATCTTTCAGTGACTCCCAACATTAAAAAACAAAAAAATTGCAGATTTAAAATGCACAAGTATGAAGCTAGTCGAGAAAGGAATTTGTTTTAATGTCACACAGCCAGCTTGTATATGCAAAGATTGTAAATCTTGTCACTTTCAAATTATATAAGAGTAAATTGTATGATTCCTCAACTTATCAAAACGTACGTGCAGCTATGATCATTATCATCAACTCCGTTAGAATTTTCGTCAAAATGAGTCACATGTCATGCACGTAAGGTTAAATCAAGGGGCAAACATAGAAAATCAAATGAGAAAAATTGTATTAATGGTCCCTCAACTTTAATTCAATTGAAGAAATGGTCTCTCAACTTTAATCTAATTTGAGCAATGATCCCTCAACTTTAAGCCAACTGTAGCAATGATCATTCCAACATAACTCATTTTGACATATTCTGATGGAGTTAACGAAAATGATCATAACTACACGTTTTGGTGAGTTAAAAGATCAATGATAATGAATTTTTAGTTAAAAGATCATTTGTCTAATTTAATTAAAATTGAAGAACCATCGTTATAATTTACTCAAATAATTTCACACACACACGTATTACGTACTATATACGAATGCGGTGGATGGATGGACGGGGACCAGCGAGCAGGCAGGCATAATTTGAATAGATGAAGGAAATCCAACGGCTAGAGTTGAACATAAGTGGTCCCCGAAGAGTGCTTAGGGTTGTCAGATTCATTGCCACTTTAGGGCGAACACCATCCACGTCAACCATAATGATACGTAGACCTCTTTCCAATTTGAGCACACGTCTTTAAGGAAGTCACGTCGAAGCGGGTCCTCTTCTCCTCCATCACACTATTCAAAACACCGATCCAATTTCTTTGCTGGGCGGTCTTTTGTCATGGCTACCGCACCATTAATTCAAAGTCTTTATCTTCGAGTCCTTTGGCTTTGTTAAAAGCATGATCAAAGAACCATATTCTTTGGCTTTCAATCTCCTTGGGATTTTGATCACGTCTTAAAAAGAAAAGTATACAATAAAGAAAAACGTTAAACGCAATCGCTATATGTGCTCAAGTGAGTGATTTTGTTACATGAATTAACGACTGACAATCACTTGTTGATGTGCACGATTTCAACCTATTAATCACGGCTGAAAATCACTTTGTGGTTAAGCGACTGACATAAACGCAACTCATATGGTGAATATGGTTGGATAGATTGAGCAATACCCCATACCTCAAGTAATTTGGATGCTAATCATTTGTCTCTCATTCTTTTTACTATTAGCTAGTGCACCATTAATTCAAAGTCTTGTTTGAGTCTTTTGACTTTTTTAAAAGCAAGATGGAAGAACAATATTCTTGGCTTCACTCTGTGGGATGTTTTGATCATGTGTTAAAAGAAAAGTACACCACAAAGAAAAACGTTTAGAGCAATTGTTTACACTTAAACGTAGTGATATTTTCACTATTTTTTAAAAGAAAATTTCAGCAGTATGAGGTGAGTTTTATAGAAATAAAAAAAATTACATTTAGTCATGAGGGACATAAACTTTATCCTTCTTAATACAGTGAAGAGGAAACAACAAAAAATACACTCAAAAAAAAAAAGAGAGGGAGGACATAGAACCTAACCCCTCTTGAAAAAAAAAAAAAAAAAAAAAATTACAAGAAAAAGAGGGATAGAAGTAACCCCTCTAAAACAAACCCTAAAATATAGAAACCTGCACAACAAGCTTTGAAACACCAAAACACAAAGTGTTAGCTAGGAAAAAAAATAATATCATACATAAAAAAGATATAGTCATCTGTAAATTGGAATGCATACTAATTTGAAAATCGAAACCAGGTAAGCCAAGAAAGTCCGAATGCAGTGAAGTTAGAATTGCCGGTTGAGGAGAAGCATGCCACATTGAGGTTGAGGAAGACACACTCATGTTAGCAAAACTATCCGTTATAACATTCTCTTTTTAGTAGATGTGAGAACAATAAAAGTTATCATCTGAATGTGAGCCAAACATTGTTTATTTAAATAGAGTTATGACTAGGCGACTGACTGAAGCATAACTGAATATGATAGAATGGAGCTGAGCATTTGCCCATGCCATAGTTTCGATGCTAATCATAGTTCTTCCATTCTTTTTACTTTGGGGGGAATTTATTGGGAATCTTAGAAACTAGGAATAGCATCTGACGAGGGCAAATATTTTCCCATATTGATATCATGACACGTTCGTCCAATCAAACTTAACCTAACAAGAATATCGCTGGCACCAAACTCCTTTCATACACAAGCTCCATACCATATTTAATTAGTTCAACATGATCAACAACTTGTTTCAAAAGTGATTTCGAATAAGGAACAAGGGCTCGTTTGGAAGTATTTTTAAAACGATTGAAAAAGTTTTTGATAAAATTGATTTTGGGTTTCAAAAGCACTTTAAGTGATTTTTAGAAGCAACAAATATGTATTTCTTGCAGGAAACACTTTAAGTAATTTTTGGAAGAAACAACAACTATGTGGTTCTTATAGGAAGCACTTTAAGTCCTTTTTGAAGATCCACTTGGATTTTTACTAAGGACTGGTTTTAAAAACATTTTCACCAAAAAAACTTTCAGTCATTTTAAAAACACTTTCAAACAATCCCTAAGTTGTCAATTTGTCTCCTAATTAATTATGTCAATTCCAAGTGAGATAAGGTGCAATTTATGATTTACGAAACTTTCTTAAAACGCATAATCAACTCAAAAGTACTTAATATGGCGACACTAATTAACAACTCAATAGCGCGTATGCACATGGCTTGCAACCCTGCATCTTATCTATAACAAACATAACACAAAAAGTAGACATCGGAGGATGGAATGAAACTTTCATTACATGTACTGCTGAAAACCTAATTACTTTTCTCTGATTAGTGCCCTACACTCTTACTTTTGCTTCGAGGCCTCTCTTGTGAGATCAATCAATTTTGTAAAATCAGGGATTTTCAACCTCAAACACCTTGATTTCCAAAAAGACTTTCCCTTTTGCCCCAAAACATCGATGGTTTATAAGTAAGACAAAACATTGGGTATTAGAAGCATCACTTAGTTAATTGAGAAAACTAGAGCATTAGTCTGTAAACTTTAGCCGAGTTGGAATGTTGGCCATTGAACAAAAAATTCATGAGTATTAGTTCATGAACTTGTCACAATGTGGTGCAGTACTGATTTTTTTTGGATAACTTTGTTATAACTTTCATCCCTTATCTACTCTTTTAAACCTTTTATTTTGTATGAAAATTTAACGATGTTATCTAAAAGGATCGTTGCTCTACATAATAACAAGCTTAAGAACTAATACTCATAATTTTTTAATGAATTTTTAATTTAGAGGCTAACTCACCTATTGAACCAAAATACATAAACCAATACTCCGATTCTCCATAATTAATTAACTATCCTTTTGAGATGTGCATGCTAACCAAAGCCACACTTTAACGTATGAACAAACCAACTTATAATTAAATCCAAAACTTCATCATGCCTCATCGGATCATGTGCGTGATGAATTAGGGTTTGTGTGTGCCATGCACCACCAACAGGATAATAATTGTGATGAAAGCAATGTTGCGGGGAAGCATGTGCTCTAATGGTCCTTTTGCAGAGGGAGGGATTGCAGTTTAGGGTTAAGAGAAGTGGAGGTCTTTCACTTATGAAAACGAAAGTAACTTAATTTGGTTTACTCTTTGTCCACTTTATGTCACATCCCAGCCCGGGTCCCCATCACATTCGGGCTCGACTCCACCGTAGCACGATATTGTCCGCTTTGGGTCTCCACCACGCTCTCACGGTTTTGTTTATGAGAACTCACACCAGAACTTCTCAGTGGGTCACCCATCATGGGATTGCTCTCGCACGAACTCACTTAACTTCGGAGTTCTGATAGAACTCGAAGCCAGTGACCTCCCAAAATACCTCGTGCTAGGTAAAGATGGAAATATACATATAAGGCTTACATGATCCACACCCCTCAACGATGTGGGATCTTACACTTTAGGTCATCTTTCAACCACCACAATCGGATAACAGCAGAACCCAACAGCGACGCAAATATTCCCCTTTAAATGTATCAATTATATCTGGCAATAAAGACGTGGTTGTCTTCTTTATACTAGTATTAATCAATGTGTTCAACACATTTTTAAACTCAAATAGGAAAATAAAATAAAAAAACACCACGTTTTTCATTGTCTGTGAAGTTTGACTCTCATTGTTCATCGGTTGTTTTAGTTAAGGCGGCTTTAGTTCTGTAATTGAAAGTGGTTTAAGTTCTCTAACTGAAACGTGCGGTCTTATGTCCATAATAATCATGCATAATATTATTTTTTTTCTTGACAAAAAACGATAAATTGATATTTCATTGATAATCAAAACAAATACAGAGGTGCTAGTTGCGTACAATGCTCAAGTGACTAAGAAAATGTATAATTATGCACAATCTTAACATAAAACAATTGGTTTTGATACGGGGACTAGTTAAGTTCTTTTTTAGTTCTCTAATTGAAAAGTGCAGTCTAATGTTGGGGTGATCACAAAGCATGATATAATATGATTGGACAATAAGTTTATAATTTCGAGTATTACATTAATACACGAAACATGTATCAATGCATGTTTATCTCAAAATATTTCTCAATAAACTAACGCATAGGAAGTAGAAATATGATTAATAGAAGGATAATGCTTGCATTCCCTCTTTGGGGATGAGCTCATTCCTCCACTTGCAGCTAACGTATCTTCATCGTAGAAATCTCATAATCACAACCGTTGAACGGATAATGTTCTTGTGTCCCCCCATGCATGGGGAGACTTACTTGTCGCCTCACTTACGATTAACGAATTATTTACCGTCCGAACATCATGATTGAAACTGTTCATTCTCTTTATCATAATCTAAAGATTATGTATGCAAACAATCAGTCAATTTGGATATTGTTACCCATTTATATGCATAGAATAAATGGACGATTCACCATGAGGATGCTACTTGTTACCAAAATCGTTGATTGGTTTAACACGTATGGATGACTAAATGATTTCCAAATTGAATAATGTTTTGCAGATGTGATCTTTAGATGATAACAAAAAGAATGAACCGTTCTGATTATGATGTTCGGACGGTAAAGATTCATTAATTGTAATTCGGGGGACAAGTAAGTCCTCCATGGGGTACACAAGTATTATCCTCGTTGAATTCCTTAAGATTCATTTGAAGATCATTCCTACGCAAAATAGTTCGAATTGAAGTTCGTTTAGTCATCCAAGTTTATCAAATAAATCTAAGGTGTAGGTATTAAGTAACATATTCATGATGAATCGTCCATTTATTTGATGCATTTGGATGATTCGAATGATTTTTTGTATGAGTGATCTTCAAATAAAAATTAAGAAATTGAATAGTTTTGATTATGAAATTTTTATAGTGAAGATACGTTATCTGCAATTGGGATAATGAGGTCATTTCGCCAAGGGAGAACACAACTTTTTAGATTATTCTGTATCCAATTAGATTTTGGATTTAATCATGATCACATGGAACACTCTAGGTTTTCATAGGTTTTTTGAGTTTTATGTTTTTATTTTTATACAGGCCTAAACCGTTCATTTTTTTTAACTTGGGAGGATGATTTTTTTAATGAAGATCTTAAAAACGATTTGGATTATGAAAAAAAATTATGGAGTAGACCCAAACGCATGGTTAACGACATATTAAGTTACTAACTAATTATCGTTTGAGCAATCTTATATACATTACACCAAAATAATGGGGGATATGAGCTATTCCGCACAATGGGTCAACATGACAATCTAGTGTTAAACTTATCATTCACAAGAGTTGAGTAACACTAAAGTGTAGTAGTAGTTTAAAAAGACAATTCAAACTCAGTCGCATCACCATATTATATGTATAATCTTTGAAAAGATTTCTCATCTCTCATCGATTCCAGAAAGTAATGTTTGACAATTTATCTTGTGTTCCTATCATATCTTGTGTTCCTATCGTTGTGTATGCTAAAATACGAGGGCCAAACCAGAAGAACACATATCTGATTGATCTAAATATTTCAGAGTGGGTTGTGTTGGGACCAGAGAACTGACTGGGCTGTGAACGAAACTAACTCAAGTAACAATGAAAGAGTATAACTCTGGTCTGCAGTAGAGCCCATACAACTCCAAGGTCCAAACTATGTTCCACTACCACCTAAGATGTGAAGAGATTACTCAAAGCATATTTGAAGTGCGTGTTAGCTTGAAGACAGTTGAGGTTCTATCATATGACTAATTCGCAAACGTGTGCGGGGCAGCCTAACTTAGCCTCACGAGAGAACAGACTCGAAGAGAGTAGAAATAAGGTAGCTGCACACCAGCTGATCATTTCTATGTTTGGGATTAGGCTTGGCAGGAGCATCATCATCATCAGCAGGAAGCTCAGCGTCAGGCGCAGAAGATGAGCCATCAACATGAGAGAAAAGATCATGACCAATCAAGAAGGGACGCATCTGACACGTCCAATTGAGAAAATTGGTCTCTGCAAGCTTGAAGAATTGAGCCACATTAGGTCCAGAAGGAAGAGATGGAGCGAAAGAGGAAGAGGAGGCCGCTGCCGTGGGAGGAGACGGAAAAACAAGAATTTAGGAGGGGGGCTATGCCACACTAGGGTTTGCAACCTTAACTCTCAGATACCATACATAAATTATAAACTTGACAATTATATTCATAGCACAAAGGCCCATATATACAATCATGTATACTTGACAGATAAGTAAGGATCTCTACAAATCAGAAATACAATCAGACTTAAATTACAATAGTAATTCCTAAACCTTAGGGGAGACGGTTTCCTTGGACAAGACTCCTCTAACACATAGTTAAGGTTATATCATAAAACCTATTGGTAATATGGATAATAACTCGGCTACTTATTGAAATTGGAGCACTGTTAACATGCCTTTTCTCAAGGGCAACCAGTTTCCAAGATGTCCTCAATATTCTCCGGAAACACTCTTTGGAAAGTACACTTTCTTGTCCTTTAAACCACGTCTTCTCTGTGTGGGCGTGTGAGAAGGGTGGGTTCAAACTTGGGTGCATGGGGACGGAAACTTGCCTTGATTAACCAACCTAGCCTACATATAAACTAATATACGGACTATTCACAAACAATCTAAAATTCATCCATAATTTCTTCAAATTCTTCCCTAACAATTCGTCAACCATCTAATTTTCGTCTTCCTGATTGATAGTTACATGTACACTGGAAAGGGAAGAAAAACAAGAAAAAAGATAGAGAATAAGAAGCCTGGTTTGGAATGATCAGCCATCAATTTTCTGCCAAACAATACAGGCAGCTAGAGCATTAGCTGCTCCATGATTCTCATGACAAAATTTTTGTGGACGCTCAGGACCACATCATTTCTGAAGAAGCTCTTATGAAAATATGAGACCTCGTGTATTTTAGTCACATTCGACTCTACATTGGTTTCACTAGTCGTGAGAGCTGCTCTAATTAAGTAGTCGTAGGCAAGTTATTCTCCTACTAAAGAATTCGATCTCCACTTCTTTGATTCTTATCCATTGGATTGACTACACAGTTTAGGATTTGGAGTCAACCCGCATCCACAAACGAGAACTAGAACCAGAAATAAAATTAGGAGCATGGGTTGGGATTCAGGCATGGACGGAGCCAATGAAGGCTCAGTGGGGGCAGATGCCCCCACTCAAGTAATTCGTTTGTTTAGTTGCAGACTACAATTATATAATATACACGGATTATCTTTGAAGAAAATATATGTATCTAATATCCAACATACATTCATTCTACTTATACTCCATATCAAATATTATATGAGCAATAGTGCTCTTGTTCTGTCATTCAAACCGAAAAAACCCTCTCCCGCCTATCATGTATTTATATGAGCAATAGTGCTCTTCTTGCGTATAACCATATTATAATAAGATTTTTTTAGTTGATTTCGGTTGCCCCTACTGGAAGAAATTTCTGACTTCATCCCCGGATTCAGGTACTGATCCATCTGAGATTGAAAAGCCTAAACAATAACAAGAGCCACAAGGAGGACAATGACATGCGCATAAAAGTTATAAGGTAATATTGTGACGGATCAGCTATCAGCTTTTTTACGCTGAAAGTACGTTGTTGAACACAACGATTATGAATAGCATCATCACAATTAGTTAATAATGAGACGTTCGCTCCATAAACGGGCTATTGCTCGAGTAGTAAAATTGTAATGATAGTTTAGGTGGAGCTAAAGAGAGGAACCACATTGTAAGAGGAATGGGCAATGGATACCCACAGATACTCCACCACCGCGGTCACCACATTGTAACAAGGTAAAGAAATCGACTTTGAACTCAAAGACTTTATCGATAAAATGAAGACTGGATGTCATGTCGTTACAGACCAAAGGATCATAGACATTGTATCTACGAACTATACTATTACTTGTATACAATGAAAAAACAGATGCCAAATATTGCATAACTCAAAACTAATTATAAATTTCAAGGGATAACTCAAATCCATCATAAAACAAACATAAAATTTTCGTTATATATCATCAAAAGGAACAACAATATGTTAGGTCATGAGCTTCGTCGTGATCACTTCTTCATCCCGACCGACCAACCAACCAAACCTGTACACCAAATCTGAGCTCAAACTGAAAAAGGCAGGGGAGAAATCAGATGGACCAATGTGAACGGTGGACCTCATGTTGCGGAAGAACACTTGCTAATAATAGAACCAGGAAACCAAATTATATATGTCCTTCCTACTTTGGGGCAGATCATAGCACTGGCTTTCTTTGTTAAAAAAGGAGAAATGATAACCACCAACCTTTTTCCTCGTCCTACGCATGTTTAATCCTGTTTATTATTTGTGTTTGATTTATTTGATTCGATAGCCAGAAATAAAGAGCGGCGTGTAGGAGAATTAAAATAAAGTTGAAAGAAAGGGATCTACTTTGGCTGGATGCTCTATTATTTGCATTTTACATGGACTATTTTGAGAGAGGTACCTGTGGAACGAGAATACGCTATATCTGCCTCTGATGGCACTTTAAAACTCTCCCTTAAGCTGCAGACTGGTTCTGCAAGGAAAAATTCGGATAAGCATGTGGTACAACTTCAGCCTTTTTGGCTACCCTAGAGGTCTCAAAACCGAATTAAAACAAATTTTGCTCAAATTTTGGTATTTGATAGTAAATTGTAAATAAAAGGATAATTTACCTTAGACTTTATAATAGTTTGGCTGTCCTTAAAGTACTGATTTGGATGGTTAATTCCAGCGTCGCATGATGAACCATGAATAGCTTCGAACGTCAAGGTGCATGCCAGCTGATGCATACGTAACGTGACCAAGTATTCCACATTAACATCGTGTTAGAACAAAAACAACTTGGAATAATTTTTATGCATCTAGTAACATTTTCACCTGATAATGTTTGTTTTTAACTTTGTCCATTACATCTCCAACTGCTCGGCCAGTAACTCCCATTTTACCAAGAGCTGCTCTCAAGTTCTCTTCACTGTCACAGAAATATTTTTAAAAAAAAGTTAGATTTGCCATGAGCAGGGCGACGAGATTCGACTAAGTATGACGAATAAAAGGATATGGTTGATCAGCCAATGTATGTATCACTACTTTAGCTGAAAGCCATTGAATTACTAGAATAAGGCACTGATATAGTTGGGTTTTTTGCTGTGGCAGTTCTATCCCATATAATACAGCCGGTAATGTCGGAAAGGCCAAGTTAAATATCATCCAGATGAATAAGGAAAATTTTTATTATCAAAATTACCTGAAATATCGATATGGGCATCCATGATGATCTCCTACACCAGGAGTAGATGAGATGATTTTTTGACAGGAGTAAGGCGTGTAATCCTGCAATGTCAAAAATTGAACATATTTGATCATGATCAGAATGCACAGCATCATATATTTTAAGTATTTCTTCACGCGTACTTCCAGTTTTCTAATGGTATTTTTACCAAAAAGGCTGTACATCTAAGAACAAAATCCAACAGCAAAACGCTTCTACAACAAGCAATAATTATGTAGTGGTTTCAATTTTTTTGAATATTTTTCATGAGTCCAGTTTTGATCATTGATCTGATTCTAGACATAACATCGCTCAAAATTCTTGCTATTTGAGTAAAAGAATATAGCATCTTGAGACTCTTGAATCTTAAGTATGATGTCTTACCGTTCTTTTCCCCTCTCTTCCATAATTGTGGCGTATGCCATATGAATATTCTTTGTCAAACCTTTCAACACCAACCTATACAAAGATCAAGTACAAAGCATGGAATCAAATAGCAAGTGAGTCACAAGGAACAGGAAAACATCGACTTTGGAACTTTGAAATTTTGCAACTTATCCTTTCATCATACATGGATAATAACTATTGGAAAAAAATTCTGTGCCCCATGTGATGATTAAGAATGAGTAGATTAAATACTTCAGAAACAACACTCACTTTTTGTGAGAACTCAGCTTTCCAAAACGCAAGGGCATCATCCAGCTTCAACCCAACACCCTACAGAGGTTAATAACAAAATTTAGCCAATAGGGAAAGAAGATCCCAGAAAGACATATTCATGATTCTTTTGATAACTTTTACAGTTTGTCATAGCAAGGTTGTGAGTATAAACGTCAGCTGACAATTTTCATGCACCAAAATGCACCACAAAAACCTATAAACTACATAATATATATATATGTGTGTGTGTGTATGTATGCCATTGTGCATTCTCCAAAATCATCATTCGCAATTCTGCAACCTTTTCACCACAACAAGGCTGTATGACTTCCAATAATTTTGAAAACTCTAGTCGCGAACTTGCATACAGACATATAAAAGCACCAACATATACCGCCAACAAAACCCAATAAGTGGTATACGTTGGTGACTGGTATCTAACATCTATGTAACCATGCATGACATGTACGAATGAAAATGAGAAACATAGGAACAGATATTTGTTAATGATGTGGCAAATTTAAATTGAAACAAACAGCACAAGTTGTCTTGATGCCCAACATACCAATTACACAATGAACAGCACGTATGATCATGGAATAACATGTTACCACAAAAAAGACAGGACAGAAACCAGAGAGTGATGCGGGTTGTAGGATACAACCTTGAGAAAGAGACCTAGTTGCATTCTCCCTCCATGCTTTAAATGATGATCCTCTCTCAACTGCAAGCAAGTAGCATGAGTAAAACAAGAGCAAAGGCGATTTAAAAATCTTCATAAGAAAAAAGAAGCTGAGAAGAAAAATTTAGCCATTAAAGTCTGACTAATCATTGCCCAATGTTTATACCTTTTCAAATAGGTGGCGCATGCACAGAGGAAATGAGCTCTTAGCTGCATCATCAATGTCTTTTAACGAAATCTGACCAAACTCTTTTGGCTACAGAGGCAGTCAACATAGAATAATTAACTACAAATTACATGATCGATACCTATGGGTAATAGATGAGCTAAAACATGTAAAGAACTACCTCAGAATAGTCGGGGCCCAGGTAACTTGAGGATAGGGCTTCAACAATCTAAACAGAAATGAAAGGAAAAGAAATGTCAAGAAGCTAACTTGGAAATAAATGCCTACTTCAAAATACAAGGGTCAGGATCCGATACTCACAGGAGTCAACCGATCCTTCTCTTGTTCTGCTATAGTTGTTGTCCATTTTCTGCATTCAGAAAGTGCAACTTCAGATATTTTAAAATCCAAAACCTCATGCATTAGATTGTCTTGACAGAAGATAAGAAATAGTAAGTAACATAAGATATAACCAATGAGCTTTGAATTACAAATAGCCAACAATAACCTGTTTGTCAAAATAAGTGCCTTTGATAGAAGACTGCGGAACTGTGTGGCAACAAGGGAAACCACCTATTGTTTGGGAGAGAGAGGAGCAAATAAACATAAATAAATCAATGATAATCGTCACTTTATAGGTATATCGTATATGCAAGAACTAATAGAAAGCATTAACTAAACCTGATTTCTAGCTATATATGCATGCCCCTTACTGATGAATACTCTACGACTGGCTACCAGTTCTGGGACTTCTTCAAACGGTACCTTAATGGAGGGGTAGGATAATAAGAAATTAAATAAAGAATAATAAATGATATAAAAATAACACATGACGTAAATTGTAGGATTAGTTCGAATTTTAAAATTCATTCAATAATTTATTTTTCTTAACAATTTACTTCACTAATGAAGCAACACATGCAATAAATCAAAACCAACTGAAAATGTATTTGTGGCCGAGGACAACATTGGACCCACAGGAACCTCATTCCCATACTCCAATAACGAAATAAACTATGATCAAATAATAAATTAAAGAATGTACAGTTGAAAAAGGAAGAATGAATCAAAGATAAACACACCTTGAAGAAGATATCACTAGCTGCAAAAATGCAAGTAGAGGAGAAAAATTAGAATATGGATAACAGCGAAGGAAAATGCAGATAATCAATTTTTTTAAACACGTTCTGAAGCAACAATGAACATGTCTTCTAAAAAGGTAAATGAACATGCCAAATGCAAGACCAAGACGTAACAACATGCCATAGACACTCCACTATTGCACACACCCAGATATTAGAACATTTAAACAGTGCATGTGAGTATAATTAGGAAAATTCACTACTATAAAAGTAATGCACAACTTATTGACTCCAGCATTGCAAAGTGTTATAAAATATGCGCCCCTACCAGTTGGTTGAGATTGAGCACCGAGCGAACGCGAAACCTGGACCAATTTATCTAATACACTCTGCAAGGGAAGATAAACTTACATGATGATTGCAGCATATACCAAGAATTTTAAAGGGTTTGCAAAGTATGAAACTGATAAATAAATGCTGAAATGGTCTTAGTTTCAAATGCACATTTTCTATATTGAGCACATCATATCGTAAAGGCTTTAGAAAGTATGAGGCACATAATTACCTCGAGTTCAGAACCACCAACTGCCTTGTATGGAAGATCAAATTCTTCCATGAGCGCCCTCTGAATACCAAAAGCAGAATATTGGTCAGAAACCGACCAACGGAATGTGCCAAGCTAAGTGTAGATTACCTGAGGTTCAGGTTGTTCGTTCATAAATCGGTAACGAAATAGGGCAGTCTCCATGGAAAGAAACCATTTTCTCAGGTCCTCCCTAAAATGCAGAATAAAAATTAAAAACATAAAATAAGATATAATAAGGAAATCTTTTAAGAGAATAAAATGTTACAAGTTCTTACGTTCTGCAATAAACTAGCCGAAGAACAAAGTGCGATATTATGTCCTTGTTGACGACCTCAGATGCCTGAGGATGTCTCATATTTGTCTTCCATAGTTCTATTGCCTGTAAAATGCCAAAATGTTAATTTTCTAAAAGGGTGCAATAAGGGAAATGAAAAGAATTTCAACCTGGAACTACGGTTTTACCAATTTCTGCATTTCGTCATGTTTCTTTCCGCGTGATAATCCATCAGATATCCCTTTAAGCACTGCATACAGCAGTAATTTCCATCAACATAACTCTCGAGATATATGCTGGGCAAATGCTAAACCCATATTCCCTCCAAGATCTGAATCCTCTCCGGTAAAATGCATCAAGAATCAAGTTTCCTAGTTTTTGTTTGATTCCGAAAAGGGATTCAAGGCCAACCGAAACTGAAATGTGGATCTATACTAAAATCAACTGCAAAAGCATTTCGATTTTCCCATCTCCCAAACAGTCACACTCCAGCATGAAAATAATCAATCTTTTCAGCATTTTTTACCTTAATAAGAAATTTACAAGCTAATCTGAAAAGTACAAGACCGTGTGCCAATCTCATTCAACCCCATCCCGAATATGTGGTTCTTTAATTTCACGCCCTAAACGGTGAAAGGTGCAAACTTTTGGTGTAATCTATTAACTTAGCTCCAGAAATGTGTTTCGCTTTTGCAAAATTTTCTCATGAACCATACAAAAACCAAAAATTAAAAGATATCCCCAAAGTTTTGAGACAAAAATTGAGCAGTGAAACGGAAATTACAAAGGTTCTCGATAGGAAAATTACCTCGGAGGCGATCGAGGGCGAAGAGCTCGAACTCTTCTAGACGAACTTCAAGGGCGGGAGAAGAGCGGTAGAGAGGGAGGGTCGGGACGACTTCCTTGACGAAGGATTTCCTCTGAGATCTAACGGCTTGCATTTTTGCTCCTCACTCTCTCTCTCTCTGTGTCTCCGGTGGAAGTGAGAAATTATCTCCAGTGGGCCACGGCTCCAGTGTGAGTTCTTTATCTTCTACTTGCGCGCCAAAGAAGCCGAGCAAAGAAAAATGGCGGGAAACAGTTACTTACATTGCGTTCCATGCGCCTTTTGGGCTTTCTCTTAAATAGTATAGACTCAAAAAGTCGGGCCGAAGCTGGATTGTTAGAGCCCGTTTAGTGTGCCGGTTGAGATAGGTTGTGACTAATTAAAATGAATTGAAGTCTTATTGGGTCAAAATGTGAAATCGACATAATAAGTCATGAAATTCCACAATGGGGTGGGTTATATAATATGTCCGTACATATGAGTTACAAGTCCAGCCTAACAAACCCCTACCAATCCAATTTTGTCCCTAAGACCCAATCTCATCCAGTCACTAAACAGAACCTTAGTTTCGTAGGACTTAACATGTTTTCTTGTTTGGAATGTATCAAAATGAGTATTTGAATGCATTTGATTTATTTTTTGTGTTAACTAAGACATACGAAACTAAAAATTATGTTGCTCACTTTACAATCCGTAATTTAATATAAAAACCCCAGGAATTAGAATAAATAATGAAACATTTGATTTATTGTATATTCCGCTGAACTGCTCTCACAATTAAACGTCACATCGAAGTCGCGAATTTTATCAGATGCATACACGACAGCGATATCTAAGAGTTTCACCATTATTCCAAAACAATAAACTTTAAACCTAAAACCTCCTCTGCGACAACGGCCATCTTTCGTATACACAAATACTAATGTCACCATAAGATTATCTTAAATAACCATATTACGACGTAACTGCGCTACAAAATTTCTCAGCACCCCATCCCGTCCCGTCCCATCCCGTCCCGCTCCGCTACAATGACTTTGATCGACTACAAGGCATCAGCTATACTTGAGGTTTTGGCTCTCAAAACTAAACAGTCTAAAAGCTCGAGACTTTCACCCGAGCTATGGTACAAATGATGATTTATTAGATAAATTTACTCTAATGACTTTACCGGGATCTATACAAAGATCCTCATAATGGTTGACTGGTTGATCGTTTCTGTTGCACCATTCCAGTTGTAGCACTTCGCGTCCTCTGGAGCGCCGAACCATTGAAGGTTGGAAACCCGAACCCGAACCAACCAGAGCTGGAAGCCGCTTTGTTTGTGCCTTCTTGGGCACGAATCCCGTTGGAAGCCTCAGAACGATTTGAGGAGGACTCAACCACTTCCAAGAGTCCACTATTCTCCTGAAACGACTGGACATGGATAAGACTATGGATTCCTCAACCAAAAAGGAGGCAAAGTCAAGTGAGCAGACATTTGAATCATTGTAGAGTTGCTTAAGAATAGAGGCGTTAAAGCCCCCTACCAATTCAATATATTATCTTAATAAGATAGCATGTCAAACCGCTATACACTTTGAATATTAATCTTACCCTTGCGGGTGACGTTGGGGGTAGCTCAAGTGCTGGCCTCGGGGACTTCAGTGGTGTCACCAAAGACGAGGGGGAGTCTGGTGGTAGTTCAAGAACTGACCTGGAAAAGCTGGATGGTGATGCCTGAACATCGTGGAAATCGGAGTCAATAAAATGTCAAATGAATAAATATCAATTGAAGCTCATTCTGATAAAATAAAGTTACAAAACAGACATAAAATATCAATCTACCAGTACAATCAATCATTAGTCAAAGAAAAGGTAACGTACTACAGAATCAGACATAAATATCAATCTACCGGTTATGCAGGAAAATAATCAGTACATGCCTGAATGCGTTCTTCGTTTCTGCCCTTTTCCATGTTCAGGGCATAGTCGCACAACTTCCAGACTCCATCAGCAGTCTCACCCTAATAAGAAGTCAAAGGCCAGACCGTCAGAACAAAAGAGTATTCAAGGGGGGAGAATAACAACTCATAAATCAAAAGAGTTAAGTACTATATACCTGCTTCCCTTCGATTCTATTAATTTTTGTTTCCTGAGACCAAAGAAAAATAAGGGACATGATTTTCCAATCCATGAATGTACCTTGCGAGAGATGAAAGAAAATAAAATAACAATAAATCACCAGAGTCAGCACTGCGTGATGAACTTTTTTAAAATCCCTGCTAATGGTGTCCGTCTTTCCTTGTAGTGTGATAACCTATAAATGGCTTCGAAGATTTCTTGTTAATGAACTAGAAACATAGAAATACATACTAACTAAACTACTCAATAATATCTAACATACCCACCTCCTGTTGCATCCTAGCAGTATTTTCAATACTTTCATCCAAACTACATTCCACACGATCAAGTTGTGAAGATAATTTCCTCCGAGTGCTCTGAAAATCAGACAAAATATCTACAAGGTTAGAGATTTTTATTTTTCATGTCTAATTAAAAGCATATAAAAGAAAAACCAATCCAAAAGCACGACAAACATAACAGGTTCATAAAATTTCCTTGCAAAATATGCATACTTTCACGAAACCATCTGAAATAGATGAGTTCATCTAATCACACGAGTTCATAAATCACAAAAGCTTAAACTACAACCAATGCCTTTTGGGAATAAATCAAGTACCTCATAACATGGATGGATATTGACTTAATAATTTGCTCACTAGACCCAACCAAATTTTGGTAACCTCTAAATTCCAACCTTGACCTTCAACAAAATTTATAAAATAATAAAAACTGAAAAACCCCAACAGCCACCCACCATGCCCAAACCCAATGAGAACATCGACTCTCTCAACTCCCACCATCATCAGCCCCTGCTCTCATCTCTTGCTTTCTTGTTCTTCCCTTTCCCTCTTATATCTTGATTTCACTCTCAATTCTAATTGGAATGGAGGGCCTGCGACCTCGCAGATAGGAAAATGTTGCACATGATCAGCCATCACAGAGAGTTTACAGTTATGGAGGGGGCGGCTTTAAGGAATTGAAGAAACTTATTAAAGGACATAGATGGGTCTAGTGAGCAAATGGTTGGTTCCATATAAAATTTTACCAACAACATTTGGAAGAGAGAAAGAGAGAAAAAGTAATACTTGACTGTTGACTCACAACAGAACATTCATGGCTTTGTCATATAGTAAACTCAATTGAATGGCATCAGTGAAGACAGAAAAAGATAAGCTCCTCTCATTCTCGAGAGAGCACTTAACATACCATGAAACAACATAACAACCTACATATTACGTAGTACACCATCTATATTCCACCATAGGCACAAGGCACAAGATTTCACTTGGTAAGAAAAAAAGGAACATCAGAAATCAACAAATATCACCCCTAGAGAGAGAGAGAGAGAGAGAGAGAGAGAGAGAGAGAGACTTGCCGAAATTGATGTAAACAGACTCTCAAGCTGTTTAGCAACAGAATTGGAAGCATCGGATAAGCTACGTCTTGTTGCAAACATCATATCAGGAAGCTTCCACCCCTGAAAACATATACAAAATGCACACATATAATAAACAACTTTGACAAAAGAGAACAAACAGAACAGAAGAAAACAAGTTGAACCACTAGTTATTTTTTTCAAAACATAATTTGTTTATCAAACCAAACGGGTTGAGATTTTGGGATGACACCTATCATAATTACAAACTTTCAAAAAAATTTACATGAACTTTAAGCAATAATCACCCTACAAACTCAGAGTCCTTGAAAGCATACTTAAAATTTAATTCTAAGTTGTTAAATGGTTCATATACTTTAGACTTTGCAGTTTGCATGCTATGACAAGAGCACTTGAAGTTTATCAAGTTTATATACAAATCAGCAAAAAAAAAGGGTAAGCTAAGTGTTTGTTTCAGTAACCATTTTAATTGATGCATGCTACTAGATGAAACAGAAGTATAGCATCCCAAATACGCATATTTGTATGGACCGCACCAATGCACATAAGGAAGTTAATAAGATGGTTATTCAACTACGGAATGCATGTAGTTGCATTCTTATTTACAGTAGATCATGTCAAAATGTCAAGGAGAAACATAAACAGTTGAATCGTGTCTTCACTGGTAGAACTTATTATTTAGCAATTGTAGAAGATACCAAAACTGAAAGGAACCAAAGTATCTAGTGGCAATTTAATGTCCTCGCTAATGTAAAAGAATTTAAATTCAATTACCAATATTACATTTCGAAGTACAAATTTTATCTCCTTATAACTTGTTCACCCACAGAAAAGTCAGATAAATAGTAATTTTGCATATCAAGAATGTTACAATGTGAGTATAGGTAGAATTTGGAACAAGAAGTTTGATCAGTTGGCCCAGGGGGAAGCTTTAACCTATTTATTTTCTCATGTAAAATAAAACCTCATACCTTCCACCACAAGTAGCCATATCCCGCCGCTACTGCAACAATAATTATACCATATTTGCTAGTACCTGAACAAAACCAGGTCACAGAATATCACAAATGGATAGTTATAGAGCTATATATACAACACATAACAACAAATTATGAAAATTATGAATTTAATCATAACATATATTCATGCTCATATATATGTGTCATAAGATGTTTCTGAACTTGATGACAAAAATAAGATACAAAAACAGCTTAAGTTTGTTTATTAAGGTTTTGTTGGCCCGTGCGCTACTAATCCAGACAATAAATAACCATGTTCAAAACTCCAGTGAAGGTAATCAGAACCTGTTCGACCCATAGTTATAATTGTAACTCGTTGCCGAGGACTTGATGATATCATCTCCAGCTCCTTCCGTAGGTTGTTCATCTGTAACATTTAATTATTTAATCACAGTATGCCATCTTCTAGAATATGAAGCTCCAATAATGAAGGCACACAGATGCTGACCAAGAAAAAAAAAAAAAAAGAGTGATAATTGATCGAAGAGTGTGGTGAGGCAAAACTATTCTAATACCCAACTACTTTAAAAGCAATTATAAGTAATAAAAACTCTAGAAGAAAATATGAAACCTGAGCCATCAGATGGTCGTTGTGTGGTTTCTTAGCCGCCGGAGTACTATCACTTCTTATAATTTGTTTCCATGCAATCTGTGGTAAAAGACAATAATTAATAAAATCTTAAAGTCGCAATGATATACGGGAAAATTTATACAATTTAAACAAAACTGAAGAACATTAAACTGAAAATATTTTTTTCAAAATATAGTTTAAAGATTACAGCCATGCCCAACAAAATTTGCATATTGTATCCCGATCTTATAGTCGTAATGATACACAGATTTCCCTATTGCTCGAAAGCCCTCAAGAACATTGAACCTCTACCCTCCTTTCCTGATTGATATAAATACCCAGTCCTTGGATACAACATCACCAACTGGCAGCCAGATCGGTATGTAATACTTTGGATGCCACATAAATAGACTTTAAAACATCAAATTTGAAGGGCAATTTTTAACATATATAGAATACAAAACAGAGTAGCATGAGAAACTACCTTGAAAGCACCAGAGACAACATCAGATACACGTCCTTCTTTTGCAAGAACTGAACCAAGAATGCCTAAAAAGCACACGATCAACCAATTGATTAGAAATACATGCTCTTTAACTAAGACACAAACAACAACAACAACAACAAAGCCTTTTCCCACTAAGTGGGGTCGGCTATATGAATCCTAGAACGCCATTGCGCTCGGTTTTGTGTCATGTCCTCCGTTAGAACCAAGTACTCTAAGTCTTTTCTTAGAGTCTCTTCCAAAGTTTTCCTAGGTCTTCCTCTACCCCTTTGGCCCTGAACCTCTGTCCCGTAGTCACATCTTCGAACCGGAGCGTCAGTAGGCCTTCTTTGCACATGTCCAAATCACCGGAACCGATTTTCTCTCATCTTTCCTTCAATTTCGGCCACTCCTACTTTACCTCGAATATCCTCATTTCCAATCTTATCATTTCTTGTGTGCCCACACATCCCACGAAGCATCCTCGTCTCCGCCACACCCATTTTGTGTACGTGTTGATGCTTCACCGCCCAACATTCTGTGCCATACAACATCGCTGGCCTTATTGCCGTCCTATAAAATTTTCCCTTGAGCTTCAGTGGCCTACGACGGTTACACAACCCGCCGGATGCACTCTTACACTTCATCTATCCAACTTCTATTCTATGGTTGAGATCTCTCTAATTCTCCGTTCTCTTGCACGATATATCCTAGGTAGCGAAAACGGTCGCTTTTTGTGATCTTCGCTAGATTGCTCCGATCATTAGTGTGGATAAGTATATAAATGGATATAGATAGGAAAGCAAACACAAGATGTACGTGGTTCACCCAGATTGGCTACGTCCACGGAATAGAGGAGTTCTCATTAATTGTGAAGGGTTTACACAAGTACATAGGTTCAAGCTTTCCTTTAGTGAGTACAGGTGAATGATTTAGTACAAATGACATTAGGAAATATTGTGGGAGAATGATCTCGTAATCACGAAACTTCTAAGTATCGGAATGTGGTATCGTCTTGACTTGCCTTATCTGTCTCACAGGTAGATGTGGCATCTTCTCTGGAAGTACTCTTCCTCCATCCAGGGGTGGTATCTGTAACTGGTGGAGATGCACAAGGTAATGTATCAATTTCACTTGAAGCTTACTTGTAGTTTCAGGCTTGGTCAAGCGCGATACAAACCATGTAGTAGGAGTCCCTCAAGTTGCCGAGCTAGGGGATTTGCTGAAAGAGGTGACAGACAAGGTAAGCAATCAGAGCTCCGGCTGATTGTTCACATTCTCCCTATCTTGCAGGCAGCATGAAGGATAAAGAGAAGAAAAATGAGAAGAGATGATATGGGATACTTTTGCTTTTGAAGAAGTAACTTTCCACAGGCTTATTCTTGAACTGAGCTGGAGGGTTTTCTGGTTTCCTCCAGAGTATAAGGCCGACTGAAGAATTTGAGGGTCAAAACAAGTCCATCAAATCTAGAGTACGTTCGACCCTACTGATATGGGATACTTTTGCTTTGACAGAGTAATGGATGTATCGGCACGTGTGCTGTTACGCTTGTCTCCACATGCTTCCTTGTATCCTTCTCACTTGCCCTATCTGTTCCTCAGGCAGATGCGGTATCTTCCCTGGGAGCATAAGATGTTGAAGATGAGTACTCGAGAGCAATGCCAGGTAAGTAAGTTCCAGGCAGTCAGTTCCTGGCTGGAAGCTTGATTCCAAGTGCTGACTGATTGCTCTCTTTCTCCTTGTCTTGCAGGTAAGAACAAGGCCAAAGGAAAAGACAGGGAAAAAGCATGATATGGGATACTCTTGCTTTTAACCCTGATGATATGAGATATTCTTGCTCTAGTATAACTTGTTTGCAGAGGTATTATCGGGGGGAAAGAAAGCTGAATATTTCGAAAGGCTTCGTTGAGAGTGCCCTCTCATATATGAGGAAGGGTTGAGCATTTTTGCAGGTCTGTCTGTCCGTTGGGGATGGAGGTTGACATATATAGGAGTCTCCTTAACAACAAGTAGTAATGCTATTCCTTTACCCTGTCAGAGCACTTTGAAAAAGTGGTCTGTGGTATGTGGAAAGCTGATGTTGCGTGTGAAGATTACAGACAGCTTTATCCAAGGAGATCCGGCTCTTGTAGTTGGGAAAGTGTTGCCTCTTCGGTTTTCGAACAAGCAATCCTATCAGGGATCTGGCTCTCGAGATTCGGAGAATGATGTCTCTTCGATTTTTGAGAAAGCAATCCTGCTGGGGGTCTGGCTCTCGAGATTCGGAGAGCGGTGTCTCTTCGATTTTTGAGAAGGTAATCATGTTGGGAGTCTGGCTCTCGAGATTCGGGGGGCGGTGCCTCTTCGATTTTGGAGCAAGCAATCTTGTTGGGAGTGTTTTCTCGAATGTGAGTAAAGGTTGGGCATGTTTGCTAGTCTACCTTGCCACGAAGCACAGAGGTTGACACACAGGGACTTTCCAATTATCCAGCAATGGTACTGTTCCTTTACCCTCTCTTCGATTTTTGAGAAAGTAGTCATGTTGGGAGTCTGGCTCTCGAGATTCGGAGGACGGTGCCTCTTCGATTTTGGAGCAAGCAATCTTGTTGGGAGTGTTTTCTCGAATGTGAGTAAAGGTTGGGCATGTTTGCTAGTCTACCTTGCCACGAAGCACAGAGGTTGACACACAGGGACTTTCCAATTATCCAGCAGTGATACTGTTCCTTTACCCTTGTGGGTAATAATATGGGGTAGCTAGACCTTCAAAATTTATGTGTCTAAACTTTGTTAGTGCTGTTTCTTTGCTATTCTTTTACCCGTCTTGGTCAGAGCGATGTAGTGGAAGCTGCAAGCTTCACGTGCTCAACTTTGGCAGAGAACTTTGGCAAAGTTATCTGTGATACACATGAGCTACTATTGCGTGTGGGAAGTGGGTGATTGAACAGTAAGACTCATGTGCTTTCTACTTCACCAGAAGTCTTCGACAGAATGCCCATAATTTCCGCAAAGCTGAGTGTGCGTGTGACAGGTGCTGCCAAGGCTGGAAAAGTAGGTGCCTCTTCGATTTCTGAGATCGGCCCTCGTGGTCTCTGAGCAGCCCAACTTTTGAGAAAGCAAGCGCCTCTTCGATTTCTGAGATCGGCCTTCGTGGTCTTTGAGCAGCCCAACTTTTGAGAAAGCAGACGCCTCTTCGATTTCTGAGATCGACCCTCGTGGTCTCTGAGCAGCCCAGCTTTTGAGAAAGCAAACGCCTCTTCGATTTCTGAGCAGGCGCCTCTTCGATTTCTGAAGCTCCGTCGAGTGCAGATTTTTATAGGGGCTGGCATTAAGTTCCAAAGCACACTTGAATCTCCACCAGTAGAAGCTCCATTCTTACACTTCTAAGATCTTGATTTGTTCGACCTCTTCTCTCTTCAACACCTTTGAAAATGTCTGGCCCCTCCGACCGTCGTTTTGACTTGAACCTTGTTGAAGAGGCAACCCCGCCTTCTCCAGACAACATATGGCGCCCATCCTTCGTCTCCCCTACTGGTCCTCTTACCGTTGGGGATTCCGTTATGAAGAATGATATGACCGCTGCGGTGGTGGCCAGGAACCTTCTCACTCCCAAAGATAACAGACTACTTTCCAAACGATCTGATGAGTTAGCTGTTAAGGATTCTCTGGCTCTCAGTGTTCAGTGTGCAGGTTCTGTGTCTAATATGGCCCAACGCCTATTTGCTCGAACCCGCCAAGTTGAATCATTGGCGGCTGAAGTGATGAGTCTCAAACAGGAGATTAGAGGGCTCAAGCATGAGAATAAACAGTTGCACCGTCTCGCACATGACTATGCTACAAACATGAAGAGGAAGCTGGACCAGATGAAGGAATCTGATGGTCAGGTTTTACTTGATCATCAGAGATTTGTAGGTTTGTTCCAAAGGCATTTATTGCCTTCGTCTTCTGGGGCTGTCCCGCGTAATGAAGCTCCAAATGATCAACCTCTGATGCCTCCTCCTTCTAGGGTTCTGTCCAGTACTGAGGCTCCGAATGATCCCCCTCCGGTGCCTTCTCTTTCTGGGGCTCTACCGACTGCTGCGACTTCTCCTAAGCAACCTTTGTGAAGGCTCTCTCTTGTTTGTTTATTTTGACTCATGTATATGTACATATTTGTAGCTTATCGGGGATATCAATAAATAAGCTTTCCTTCATTTCAACGTATTGTGTTAAATACACCAAAGCCTTCTTCTCTAAGTTCTTTGAATTTTCTTTTGTTGGAGCTTTGTGAGTGGAGCATGTAGGTTGAGGTAGTGTTCCCTTAATTTCCTGAGTGAGGAAAACTTCTCGGTTGGAGACTTGGAAAATCCAAGTCACTGAGTGGGATCGGCTACATGAATCTTAGAACCCTGCAATTGCAGTAAGTTGGTTCATGAATCATAAGAAACTACCAATAAGAAGAAAAAACCAGATTGATTAGAACCCTTTAGATGAGGTCAGAAGCTACTACTCGAATGGGACTGGACAGGTGACAAGCGGGCATGAAAATTGAGAAAGAAAGCACGTAACAAACACAAGAGGAACCATTTTCCACCAATTTGATGAGACCCAAATGCCTATACTTTCACGTTTCGCAATATACCGTAGGATTCTCCCAAAAATATCACTAACCCATATGACAAAACACGGTCTTGGATAGTTTAAGCACGACTTAACCTCCTCAACAAACACCAAACACTGCACATTTTTAGTCAAATGCCAAAAACAACAGAACCCATATGGCTCGGATACTCAAATACCAATACAGCTCCACTTTCACACTCTCAGACGCCTTTCTCAATTGCAATGTCGTATTAAGTTAACAATGCATTCAAAAGAACCCATATTTCCTCCTCCCAGCTATCCATTCAGTGTTCCCAAATGATAGAATCTACGGCTAATCCAAAACCCTAACTTTAATCCGCCAGTACTATGCCCGAATAAAAAATTAAAAATTACAAACCAGTTCGGGACAATATCGCAACCGGGATTCCAGAGAATACGGAAATAGATTGCTATGGCGTCCGAGTTATTACGAAATTGAATGAGTGAAAGGGAAAGGAGGGATTTGTACGGACCTGCGCCCACGAGGATGGTGAGCTTGCCGAGAGGGAGAGCAGCCATGGACTCTGATTATATTTAGGTATCGTCTCGCGGAGACTAAATTGCAGAGCGACAAGGCATCGAAGCTCCTCCTCCTTTCGATATCACAGAACTGGTCAATTGTATGACAAGAAATCGGAATTTTTCTCTCTTTCCGAATTCCAGGTGTTTCTCTCTCTTCCACTCTCTTTCTCTCTCCTCCGCTACTGAGAAAGAACTGAGAATCGACTAGTTGGGTACAACAGCATGGGCGACAACCCTACTTCCGCCTCTGCAAGCAAAAAGGCCTTGGACTCGGCTATTAGCACTAAATTACCGCAAAAGCCCTTTTAGAAACGGGTTATTGTCCGTCTATTTATGTAACTTTCACTTGGCCAATTTAGGAGAGGTGTATTCAGTTAAGAATATGAGAAATTTTAGGATTTGTTTGGTATCTTATTTGAAAATTTTTATCATTTCTTAAAACATTTTTTTAAGAACATTTCTTGAAAACAATTTTCTTTAAGACTCAAAAACTTGATTGGTTTACGATTTAAAATTTTTAAATCTTACTACTTAAACTAGACAAAAATATCTATAAAGAGGGGGGTTGTAGGAGTGGGAGAAAGAGGAGAGAGGAGGAAAGAAAGTAAGAGATGATTGAAGGAAAGAGAAAGAAGATAGAGAATCGGACGAGTTAAAGAGGAAGAGGAGTGAGAGAATGAACCGAGAGAATGAAGAGAGCGGATTGGAGGAGAGATTAAAAGGTAAAAAAAAGTAGAGATAAAGAAGAAGAAGAATAAGAGAGAGAGAGAGAGAGAGAGAGAGAGAGAGAGAGAGAGAGAGATTTGGAGTGAGAAAGGGGTGAGGGAGAGAAAATGAGTAAGTTTAAATTTAAAAACCCTAAAACTCACTTTTTATGTTCTAGGGAATATACTATATTTTTTTAGTTAGTCTTGAGTTCAGTTTTTGAAAATAGTCCTACCAAACAAGTTTTTAAGGTCTAAAATTTGAAAATTGTTTTTTAGTTTAAAAAGTTGGATTCAAATAGAGTACCAAACATGTCCTTAATTTTTTTAATGAATTTAGAGGTACTCAATCGAGATTTTAAGTGATTCTTTGAAATTCAACGTGAATTCAATCAGGATTTTACTAAATTATATTAAACTTTCCTGGTTTATTCAATTAGGAATTTATTTTAAAGAATTTTAAAAGGCTGATGAATTAGAGGGAATTTGAGAGATTTCATATAAGCATTCACAAATTTCACCTCTCATCTTGAGATTTCTAGGGAATTGAATCAAAAAAATTTATGAAATCTTTACAAATCAATTTAACTCTCTTAAATTCCATGGATTTATAAATCCATTAAAATCTCTCAAATTCTCAATTGAATATACCCTCTTAAACTTTGTGTTTTCAACTTAATCATATCAGTCTTTGTCTTGATTCGAGAATAATTCTTTTTAATACATACATTGTTATCTACAATAAAGAAGTAGCGAAATGAACTAAATCTTACAATTAACTAGCCATAATAATTCTGCTCAAATTTGTTCCAAAAACTTTACTTACAAGCGTTTTTTTGTAGCATTTGAAAAAAAAACATGTTTCTTACTCATAAAAAATAATTTTTAGAAAAAGCACGTACCAATATTTGTAAGCATTCAAAATGCTTTTTTTAAGCGTTTTAACGTATTTATAAAAAATTACCTTTAACATGGGTGTTTTTTTTTTTAAGCACTTTCAAATAAACCCTTAATTTAGCTAATTTAACGCATGTGCTTTTAATTCAGTTTAGTCTTTAGGCTTTTTCTCGTTAACCATTTTGTTAAAAATAGAGACTTGAGTGTATTCAAACGGTCCCTATGTTTTTTCTTTTCGCCGATTAGTCCTTTGAAAAATCATATGTTATAATTTTGGCTAGTTTGGTCCTTTATATTTAACATAGCACCCTACATATTGCTTGTATGGTGTCACTTGGTCCTAGAATTTCGAGGAGTCTAAATAGAGAATGGATCAAAGAATTAGCAAAATATTGAAGGTTTTTTAACATCTTAACCATTATGTTTTGGACTATTAAACAAGGAAATTTAGCCAAACATTCCATATGTTATGGCAAAACACTAAATCATGGCCCTAAATCGAACACCGAATCTCAAATCTATAATGTTTGGGCGTTGCTGCCATTAACACATTTTCTATTCTTCTTCAACCTTTTCATGCCTTGTGCAGAACCGGATCTCCTTTAGATCCAAATAAATTGAGCCTAAGGATCAAAGGATCCGGGCCGTTGAAATTTAATCCAACAACTACAATTATTATAACTTTTGGAAGGCCTCCTGTTTTAGCCGTTGGATCAAACTTCAACGGTCCAAACCCTTTGCTCAAGAAGCTCAGTTTATTTGGGCCAAATGGGATCCGGTTTCGCCTTATGCATCAAATGGGTAAATTTCTTTTTAAATAACTAACATGAAATAAATCAAACTTTTTAGCCAAAATGGTCCTTAAGATTGTCATAACTCCCCACTTTGGTTTGTGATGATGAAAATTGATAAAAGTAATCCCTGAGTTTGTTCACGTAAATTATTTTGGTCAGTCCGTGAAAATCTATCAATATCCCCGTTAAGATGGAATGTGGACGACCATGTGACCACATTTTTAAGGATAGTTTGTGAAATCAACTCCTTCACTTATAACACATATATTAACAGATTTTTCACATACTTACCGAAATGATTTATAGCAGACAAACTCTGAGACTACTTCTTTCAATTTTCATTATCAGAGACCATAGTGAAGAATTATATCAATCTTATGTATCATTTTAACTAAAAAGCAAACAAATCGAGTGGCATCCTTGTACTCCCCATTTTTCTTTATTTTAAGAGGGGTGCAAACATGTCACTTAATACTACAGTCTAGTAGTATTTCTCTTCAATTGTAAATGAGAGTACTTAAGTTCGATTCCTACCAAAAACGAATTTGAACCACATTATTGTTAGCTCATTATGAGGCTAAACCTACTCCCTCCCCTTTAATGTAGATAATATCATTTGTTCAATAAAAAAAAGGTGTAAACCATTTTGTTCAGCAAGTGACCATTTACCATAGTGGTGGAAATGAATTGAACCCTTACATGGCGGCATGAGTTTGAACTTCGTCAATAACTAATCTAACGAAATCTATCGTTTGACAAAAAAAAAAAACACTTTTTTCTTCAAATAAAATATACATATTTAATCCTTAACAAAGTTTTTCCTAACTCTTAGATGCCATAGCATATATACAATCCAAAGGGATCATTCATTAAGTTTTTAAGAGTCTAGAGTTTTAATTTGGGACGCTATCCTATTTTGGTGGTGACGGACCACTCTTCGTTGAGTGCGAGAAAATCTGACACGCATGACATTCAACAACGTATATTCTGGTTTCAAGAATAGCCACCGGGGGTGGTCCCCTGGCAACATTCCAGTCAATTTTCTCACCAAACTTCCTACATAACATGCGTCCCATCCTACTGACATGCATATTTTTCTAAAATTGTTCTCTCCGGTCAATTATATTATACTACCGTTTGATCATACGAAGAAAAAGATCGATATTCAATGGAATGCACGTCAAAAACAAATGTGAATAGGAAGAAACTACACCTTATCTTTTTCACTTGTTCAGATTAATTAACAGACAAAAATTCATTATGAGTACTTAAACGAAGGGGCGACGATTTCGAACGTATCACGTTAACATTATTCGAAACTTGCACGAATGCAAGAATTGACGACAACTTGATCAGTACTCGTATATGTGGGGTAGTTGCATTTTCTCCAACCATCCATGAATTGTTTTGAGAGGTAATTTTCAACATCGCTCTTGTTATAAATAAATAAATAAAATTAAAATAGGGTGCTTGCACCAGAGAGTCTCCCTCAAGCCCAAAAAATGGAGAGATTTTTCAATTTGACCAGTACATGAGGTGGTATATCACGTGTCACTATACAAATTGTGAGATATGTATGTTAAAAAGTTAATAACTTAAAAAGTAAAATTTCCCACCACTTACCTAAAAACACGCGGTGTACCACCCATATTTCCGTCACAATAAAAAAAGTTCTTCAAAAAAAGTGCATGCATTACGTACTTCCAATAATATCAGAGTGTGAAATAGATAGAAAGTTATTAATCAAATATAAATAATTAAACAATTCAAGTTCTAAGAATCTGAATTCCTGACACGTACATTTTTTGTTTCAAATTAAACTACACAATAATATAGTTACAAACTGCAGCTTGCATGTAAAATAGAGAAGTGCTTAGCTCTTAAGGTTGAGGAGAGTTCATCCTCAAAATATTTATCGACTTATTTACAAAACTTCGTACTTATAATCGTAATTGTTTATATTATAAATTACTATGTAAAAATTGTTTATACAAAAAAATCAATTAAAACTAAGACCGTTTAGTCAATCAATTGTAGCAAAAAATAAACGGTTTGCAATACTTTTATCAAATCCATTCGCATGTTTTTATACAGTTCGATGACTAAACGATCTTAGTTTTAGTTGATTTTTTTTGTAGAGATAATCTTTACAAAGTTATTTATAATATAGACAATTCTAATCATAAGCACGAAATTTTGTGAACATGTCATAAAGTATTTTAAAGTAAAGCTCCTCCTCAATTGTACAAGTCTTACCCTGTAAGATATTAATTATGTCTCTCTGCACCGTGCATATTGACATATAATTAATTAAAATGGAGTGTAGATTTTCATCTGGCTCAAAATATGCTCAAAGTTATCAGTAGACTTCTCGATGGGATGAGAATGCATGCCTTCATAAGTTGTCACAACGACTCCTTCATCTTTTGTTAACCTTTGAACTTGCTTTTTCACATTGCAACCGTGATGTGTGCACCTGTAGTAGCTTCTGCAAAAATATAAACAAATCTACAAGTTAATTCATTATTCTTGATCGCTTAACATGTGGAAATTAATGGATTTATTTTCTATGCATGTTTGAATATGTATATTGTAATGTTTTCTGAGCACTAGTTCTATAAGAGCAGTTGAAGAATCAGTATTCTGTCTCCTATTCTTAATAGAAAAGAATTAATTAATTTCTGTATACATTGAGGATTAACTAGACCAAGTTCCTTTTTCTTTTCTTTTTTTATCCCCTGATATATCTGAATTTAATTATTTTAAAATACAACATTAAAAATTTCTCGGTGACCTTATTGAATAAAATTGAGATTTCATCATAAAACCAATTAGCAATATAGAGAGTAACTTTAACTATTTATAAGTACATACAACGCCCCATCTTTCTCCAGTGTGAGATTCATTCTCAGAAGCAGGAGCTGCAACACAAAGAACAAGCTGACTGCACTGGCACTCCTTGTTATACAACTACTAATAACACTGTTTTCAAATACATATTCAAACATGTAGTTATAGATCATTTTAATTAATTTGTTCACTTAATTAATTAATACAATCTATAAGGATTAAACTGTAGTGAAGTGAACTTTTCAACCAAGTCGATCGAGAGAATTTGCAAGGCTAAAGAAGCCAAAGGACACCATATGATACATATGCCAAATGAAGAAATTGTTTAGTAAGATACTAGGAGAGCAAGGAAACCCTTAAACAAGAAGCGTAAATACATGCATTCTCATAGGCACCCTAATGCAACCTTGGCACATATTGTTGCTTTCTTACACTGTTGCTCACCTCAACCAACTCCCATATATGTATTCACATCAACTTTTATGGTTATATTCTTCAAGTTTATTTGCCTGCCTATTCATCTTATATATGCCGTCTATGACCTCTATCCAACCATTGTCGGTAGCCTAGCTCGCAAAGAGCTGATCAGAGGAAACAGAAGGCTAGGAGCTATAAAGTATATGAAATGATCATGATCCATATATATCTATTTATTTATTTATTTATACATATACACACACACACACACCATACATAACAGAGCTAATTAAGAAGCTAGCTACATGTATGTATGTACGTACCTTGGAAATTTGTTGTTCTTCACGGCTTTTTGACCATACTTCCTCCATCTATATCCATCATCAAGTATATCAACTTGACTCCTTGTTTGAAAAGCATATCTGGGCTTTCTTATTTTTTTCTGATCTCCTTTTTTCATCCCTAATCTCACAGTTGCTTCACCACTTTCAGATCCTCCAAAGCTTTTTCCCTGAGAACTAAAATTGTTCTTAATCATATTGTTTGAAGCCTCCATCTCTGACATCAGCCCTAAGAACCCATTCGATGATTTCCTATTTTGGAATTGGTGAGGATCATTACTATTGTAAACGTGATGAGCTGGGTTCCCCATGTTCAACGACAGGGGAGAAGGAGCAGGCGCCGTGGATGAAGAAAAGAATGTTGGGTAATTTTCCATCAGAGAGAGAAAGAAATAGAGATTGGGGGGGGGGGGGGGGGGGGTTTAGTGACGATAATTGATTTAGGGATTTATTTATAGATTGTATGCCCTGTGATTTTCTACTTTTCTGATTGGAAACTTAGAATTATTTAAGGGTGAAGGCGGCTAGGTGGCTGCGAGCGTCCATGAGCTTCTTTTGTCGTATGCTTGATGTCGTAAACGGCACGTAAGTGCTGAGATTAATAAAGAAATGGCCACTTCCACAAGGATAATCCATCATCAACCCTGATTAGTACGATTTTATGGGACTTCATGAATCTTAAGGGTGAAAATTCATGTAAAGCCTGTCACTTGATTGTTAGGGAAATTCTATGGCCTCATGAATCTTAAAGGTGTATGGTTTTTTGAATATTACATCATAATCTCAAAGTTTATGGTAAGGTTATACAAATCATATTATTTATTACACCACTACCATTGATTTTTACATCATTAACGAGTTGTTCCAATAAAAGTAAGTTATCATAAGTGGACATCTTGGAATTACGCATTATCAGTCACTTTGGGCTCCTAACTTTCATATTTAGTGGTGTTACAATATGATATTAAGTTGTTAACTTTCAACGTCTTAATTACAAGAAATATAAGGTTACCTGCATTATAATAAAAGGTTACAATCCAATGTGACGTGAATTTCGAAGTGCACACATCAGCAACGACAGCGGATTGAACGGACACACGAGAAAGGGATGACACACAAGAAACTCATGCTGCTTAAAATTCAATAATAATATTTTAAACGTCCCCTAAACCCTGAATTACATTGTGCTTAAATAGAGAAAATAACCTAGAGCCTTAACAAGAAATTAAAATACATAAGAAAAATACTTAATTTCCTTGTCTGATAAGCAATTATGGAAAATAAAATAATAACTTAATTTATTACAAATTAAGAATAATTCCTTGGTTTTTACCCTACATCACAAAGTTACAGAATAATAATGGTCACTTAGTATTATGTTGTAGGGTTTTACTCTTCACTTACAAGTGAATGGTTTTATGTTTAACTCTTGTTGAGGTGAGTTTGAAGCAAAATATTATGGCTGCCATATTATGTAGCTTAGCCCACGTCCCTCACCCCTTAATACTATTGTATTAAAAAAAATGTTACATAATAATAGTAAGGTTAGTTATAACACAAAATAACATTATAACGTTGATTTTTAAGTTGTGGACGTCAAATGTCATGTTACACTATCGAGATAGATTATTATGAGTAGACGTAGTTATATTAAAAAGTATTTTCAATCTAAGGATACTTAAAGGGTGTTGTACATTATATAGGGGGTGTGATATCCACATATTCATTTTTACTTCTCACACACCTTTCTAATTTTTTGGCCGTCGGATCGGATGAATTGAAGAAAATCAAATGACAAAAATTAACAAGGAATGTGTGAGAAGTAAAAAATGGTGTGTGGATGACACATCTCTATATCCTAATACTATTAGCATTATTTAAATTGATTAATCTTGTTTCAGATGGTTGGTTTTGACCAGACTTGCTTGGGTTTCGTACGGGTATACTTTTCTTTGAAATCTGAATATATGTATGTACTCTGTATTTTAACAAACAGTATTTATTTTGTTTCATAAATTAACTAATCTTGTTCACGTGTATTATATATATAGACCATATAAATATATAAGTGCACGTTATGGCAAGCTAGACCATATTAATTTAGGCTCCCACGCCAGTGTCTGGTAGTGGAGCTTCATTTTTCTCGAGTTAGAACACGTGTTTTAAGATCATTCTGTAATCTCTTGACTGTCGGGATAATTAAACTCATTATTAAGAACTAATCCTAATACTCCATTTCCAGGAAGCATGCATTGCATCCTCAAACTGCAGAGGAAAAACCATGTGATTAATTAGACCATTTCGAGGAAATGGGTGGTTATGCTACAAATATTATCTGATCATGATATTCAAATTCACTTCATGGTTATCCTAAAAGTACATGGGGCGGTCAAACCAAAATAACTATGCTAATTACTTCAACAACATTTCCAAGTTTGGGGTAAGTTATGTCAATTTTTCTTTTTAATAGCCTGAATTACCTTTTTTTTTTTTTTGTTGAACAATAGTTTGAATTACTTAGTAGTATAAAAATAAACATTCGTAATTGAGTTAATCAAGTATTATTTTTTCAATTTGCCAATCTAATAGATAAAAAGTTGAATTATCTAGTAATTCAAACTAATGGAGACAAACTCATATATATATATATATATATATATATATAACTTCTGGATATTTTAAACTAACCAGAGTTAGCGGGATTTAATGGATGTTGAAAGTGTGTAAAAGAACAACTATTCGCTGTCCACTCGGTTTGACTATACACAGTACAGCGAAAATGAGAGCTCTGATCTCTTTGAAACTTGAAGCTGAAATAACATAAAATTAAGGGCTCCGACGGTTCATTAGCACGTAGAATCAATTTGTATGTTTTCATCAGATTGCATTGACTATAGGCAATAAGTTATAGTAATAAATCATTATACTGGAAGGAATAAAATTTGAGATGAAAGTTCAACTTTATATTTTATCAACTATTTTATAATAATGTTAGAAAAATTAGAATGTTTTGACGAAGATGTTACCAACCTTCTCAGCCAGATTTTTTCATTACATTATCAGTTCTTTTCATTATGCAATATTGCATTATGATCAAGGCCATTTACTTTCTAATTTGCTCTTTAAGGATCAATTGTGCAAACAAATTAACCAAAACATAAATGTTTAACTGATTTGCAATAAAACAAAAAAAATGTTTAATTGATCGACTAATGATGTCAAAATTTTAGTTGTTAATTAGGGTATTGATATTCACCCACTCATTTTTACTTCTCAGATACCTTCTCAATTTTCGGTCGTCTGATCAGAATAATTGAATAAGATTAGTGACAAAAAATTAGTAAAAGTGTGTGGAAGGTAAAAATAGATGTGTGGATAACATTATCTTTTAATTAAATAACTTAATTAATTTGTCTTTTTATTGGATAATCATTAAAAGACCAGATTTAGTTATTTTCGAAAAGTTGATCTTTAAATAATGACTCAAAAAATATACGGTTGGAATCCTTATGCAACATTGTACTACTGTAGGATGAGAATGAGAATTGTGAAGAAAGAATGAAAAGTTTAAATAAGAAAGGTTCTCAATCAGACCTTCTCGACTCTTCTAAAAAGGATGATATCATACACCACTTGTATTCGATTGAAAATTCTGTGGCCTCTGCAGTATATTCTTTTACTTTCATATGCAGAAGAAAGAAAGAGTAAAAGAGAGAAACTTTGAACGGACACGGCAACGAAAGGGAATTATCAAGGAAAGTCATACGGCTTGAGTTTTTAAGGTTATATATATTAATGGTTGGTGGTCATCTCTAATCTCTATGCATCACATCACCACAGCCTCACCTGCTTACTGTCCAAGGAATTGTAAATGAATTAATGATCAATTAAGATCAAAAACTTAGTTAGTTGATAACTTTCCCTGTTTCCTAATTATTTTTCGATTGTAGGTATACGAAAATGTGCCAAATAGCTAAAGTGGATGAACAACAATTTTAATTAGTAATTAGAACACTAATTTGTTAAACAGAATAGTTCAACTTTCAACTTTCGACTATGAGAGTCTTTGTGTTCCTTCTCTTTCATGTATACGTAAGTTTAGGGGTGCAAGCTGGTTTGGATTCCAATCCAAATTTTCGATAATTCAAAATTTCAAAATTATAACTAATATTTGATTCCGAAACTTTTCTCGACTGGCATTGGATTGCTTATTTGTGATCGATCCTACTGAAAAGGACCCCCTACGTAGGATGCATGGGATTAGGTAGCAATTTTGTGCGTCCACCTAGACCTAATTGCAAGGGAATAGATATAAATCTCTAACGAATGAAAACTATTTCATGGTACGACAATATAGGTGTTTGGCATGTATAACGAGACCCATCTATTGCGAGATTAGATCTGCCTTTATACTTAGAATCTATAGCTAGCTAGCTAAAAAGTTGTACATGATCATCCCACTCAAAATATTAGCCTGCTAGATGATACCTACTTTTATAAACTTAATTAGATGCTAACTTATTTCTAATTAACTGATAGGTGACATCTAAGGATGTGAAAAAATGTCCACATCAAAAGTTTATTAAATTTTACACATGTTATAAGGCATTGGATTATTATTCCGTGTATTGTCAATTGGTCTTATGGTGTAAGAGCATGTTGATACTTACTGTGGATGCAAATTTCTTCTTCATTGATCTTGGACAAAATTGCACTTACAAAACAATTAACACCTTAGGGTCAAGGCCAAAAGCCTCACGTGCCCATGATGAATGGGGGCCTTTGGCCGAAGAACCTTCGATGCCATAGTTAGAATTTAGAGAGAAAAGTATTTGGAGAGTATTGAGAACTTTGCAAGTGTGTTGGAATGATCTTTTGGTGAAAATGGGAGTCTATTTATAGGGATAGGGTGGCCGGTCCCCTTTGGATGTTTTTTAGGGTGTAACTTATGGTTTAATGTGTGATTTAATGGATTAATTAGGCAATTAATCCATTAATTGGTTATTCAACACATTTTTGGAATAAATATTTTGGGGTTATGTAATTTATATGGGATGTTTTGAAGGTTATGAAATAATTACCTTGTGGAAAATATAGGATAAGGATGGATGAAATAACTTTGAATTTGTTACCTATTTTGGGCACTTTTGATTTGGTTGAAGGATGATTGCCCGCTGCTCGCGCGTAGGAACCCCGTTGTAACTCAAGGTATTTTTGCCCTCTTTTGTCCAAAAATCCACGTTTCGCCTTGTGATTATTTTTTGGCTCCAAAAATGCCCCCACACCTGTTGGGCTGCTCGTAGGAAAGGGCAGCAGGTGTAGAGATCATCTTGCTTTAGGAAACGTAGGACTGCTTCCTATTTTGATGTAGATTCACTTTTTAATAGGAAATTAGATCCTTCTAGGAAAGGGAAATAAATTTCTCTCAAAGTCTATTTAAGGTCACCTTAAGTGGGTTATTAAATCAACTTTGGAGAGAAATTTACTCTACCCTACAAGAAAGAGAGAGCTTAGAGGATATTTGTTCCCCCTCATCTAGCAATCTTCTACATCTTGCCTGTGCAAAGGATCGTCTTTCGTTGATTTCTTCGTCTTCTCCGTGCCGCACTGATGTAAGAAAATTTTAATTTTTCTTGTCTTCTTCTTAAATAGTGCTGTCGCGGGTAGCCGTCGGGATGATGCAGCACGTCGACTGGCAGGGGCCAGGAGTCGTCTCGACATGGGCCGATGAGGTGTTGTGGCAGAGACCACTACTTTAGGTTGCTCAACTTGGCTAGAGCCATGGGCAGCTTGTGCGGTTGGGATCGCAGATTGAAGCGTTGAAATGTAGTGCTAGGTGAGCCGCATGGCTCATGTCCTTTAGGCTTTTGGACCTGACGCGGGCCAGGCCGACGATTGAGAGAAATGAGGAGGTCGCGGGCCTTATGAGCTGCTGGAATGTTGGGCATACAGGCCTCCTGCCTGCTAGAATGCTAGGTTGAGCTCCCCTGCTGAGTACTGTGAATGGCGTTGGCTACTTAGTTCTCTTTTCCAGGAGAAAGGTGGACTGCTCCCGAAATATGAGGTAAAGAGAATCAAGGCGGATGCATTGGCTCGTCTAATCTCTTTCGTGGAGCCTACTATGAATGAAAGCGGAAAGAAGAAATATTCCTCGCTTGCTCAAGAGATGTCGATTGAGAAAAACTGAAGACTTCCTCCGCTGCTCATAAGGGTTTGCCTGCTGCTGAGATGCCTGTGATTGACATAACTTCTTCCAATGGGAAGAAAAAATGAGGTTGCTACATCTGAGCCCATGGTGCCTGCCATGTCGAGAATGGCTAGTACGATTGCTGATAGGATTGCTCAGCGTAAAGGTCCTGTCATGCCTCTAGTGCTGAAGTTTATACCAAGATGTCTGTTGGGAGCTAAGTTCGGTTCACCTTTGGAGAGGCTTGCTACTGTGAATAGCGATAAGGTGGACTCTGCTGCTAAAGTGGTGCCAATATCCACTCCCTCTGCTGCAGAGACTGACTCGCCTGCTGGGAAAGAGGAAACTGCTCACTTGAGCAGTTGTGAGAAATCCATTAAGCCTGCTTCTGGGAAGGCTGCTGAGATCCATGTGCTTTTAAGACCAGATCTACTTGAAGACATGGACGCTTGTGCCAAGTTTGTTGATGGCGTTAGAAAGGTTGTTTACCCAAGTTCCTTTGCGAAACATACGACCGAATATAGAATGACTGCTCTGCTTGCTATGATGCAGATGTAGCAAGGCTGTCATGGAGGTGGCGAAGACTATAGTAGCTAAAGCTTATTCTTTGGCTGAGGAGATCAAGAGGTTGGATGAGTTGCAGCGCGTCTGTGTTGGTCTGCTTGAGAAAAATGAGCAGTTGAAGGGTGAGAATGATGAGCTTGAGGTTTCGAGACCTTCTCTATTTCTCCAGAAGACTTGCTTGCTTTTACTTTTGAGGCTTCCATTGGTGAAGTTGTTGGAGAAGTTGGTGCCTAGGCTGGGGCAGCCGGTGGTGAAGCACTGGATAATGCTGTTGCTAAGAGCGTCGCGGCTGCTGAATGTGTGGCGACCGAATAGTCATGGGATGTCCAGGCTGCTAAAGTGTAGTCATCTAGGTAGCCTTTATGATTTTCTTTGTTTTTTCTTGTAGCTCTTGTTTTGCTTGAACTCATTCGACCTTTGCTAATTGTTTATAAACATGCTTCCTTCACTTTTCTTCATCTTCGCTTATTTTGTTCATGCCCTAACCTTTAAACTTTATAGTTCAGTGGCAGACGTGCTATTTTTTTATAAGCAGATAGACCTGCATAGCTTATGTAGCCATATGTGTTGGTGTAGAGCTTTACAAAGTTGTTAGCCATAGGGTTGGTAGCCGGATGTCTTACTTACAAAAGCAGACAAATTCGCGTAACCACTAGGCTGTTAACCTTGGCTTTCTCCAATTTCGTAGGTTGCGTAGCAAGTATCATAACATTTTAGGACTTGGTGTAGGTTGTTCCGCGCTTGGCATATATGAAGTTTATCGATCACGTATCATGTCGGCAGTGGATAAAACTTCATATATGCACGCTAGCTTGTTTAACATTTCACAAGAATGCGTGGCTGTATAAGTCTAGTGTGGTTTTACTGCTCGAAGGGCAAGCCGTAGGCAGTCTTCCGAAAACAGTAGGCTACCTTAGTGCACTCAGTAGCAATTTTAGGGTTCCAGGGCAGCCGTCTGTAAGGCGTATTGCGTAATGTGCCCCCTTCGTCTCTAGGGCCCGGTTCCCCTCAGATTAGGCCAAGAGACCTAAAATCCTTCAATTAGTTCAGCCTTGAAAAAGACCACTATGGCTACTTCTAGGAATCCCGGTGCAAGCCATTGTGCATCTAGTTATACTAGGGCAGCTAGGCTCATCCACATCTAGATATTCAAAGTGTAAAGTTTATCCTCCCGTCTTAGAGAGCTAACCCACGTGGGTGTCGGGGAATTGGTTTACCCTCTCGCACTGGAGAGCATGGTTGGTCCCTCAGGGGGCGTAATTCCTAAGAAGGGCTAAGTCTTATTTTGAAATGTAAGAGTGATCAGTTGTTGTAAGCATGCAGCCGAGCCAAGTTGTGATTACTTCTGAATTTCTCATTGAAAAATGAGTGAAACGAACGATAACTTAGCTGTAAGGTAGGAACTGCATAACAACTGGATAGTCTTCGGTTTGTGAGGTGGTGCCTGTCTAGCTGCTTGAGTCTTTAGGCTTTGATGTAGCGGGAGGTCACACATGGTACTTCCTCAGATTGTAGGCGTTCTACTGCTTTTTTATCTTTTTGCCTTTTCATGGTGGCGAGGGTGTAATTACTCTTACTACATACTCTGTTGATCTTGTACAGACCTTTCCATATGTGATCTATCTTTTTGCAGCCTTCTCCTCAGGTAGTGATGAAGGCTTTTCTTAGGACTAGATTTCCTGGCTAGAATTGCCGGATCTTAGCCCTTTTGTTGTAACTAGAGAGAAGCTGTTGTTGGTAGGCTGCAATACGGGTGCTGGTCTTCTCGCTCTTCTCCTCTACCAGATCTAAGCTTGTGACCATCTCCTTACTGTTCTGCTCATTGCTTGGTAATAGAGCGGTGATACTTGGCTTGATGACATTGGGATGAATGATTGATTCCGAACCAAATGCCAAAGAGAAATGAGTCTCACCGGTTGCTCGTCTTTTGGTGGTGCAATATGCCCATAGACATCCAAGGAGTTCGTCTGACCATTTCTTTTCTTGCTGTTGGGGGATTTCTTGTGGCAGTTGAGGACCATCTTGGTGAATGCTTTGGCTCACATATTTCCTTAAGGATATCTTGGCGTAGACATGTGCTGCTTGATGCCATATTTTTGGAAGAACTTCGCCAAATCTTTGCCCACTAATTGCGGGCCATTGTCGGTGACGATGGATTAAGGGATGTCAAATCGGCAAATGATGTTCCTCTATATGAAGCGCTCTATGTCCGTCTGAATCGTGATCGTCATGGGCTCTGCTTCTACCTATTTGGTGAAGTAGTTGGTTGCCAAGATCATCATGTTTTTGCCCCAGTAGTCTAGTTGTTGATTAGCTAGGAATCAGAATGAATTGAAAGCTTTTTCACCACCAAGTCTTTTGTCATTCGAATGCCTACTAGTGGGGCTTCGTACTCTACTTCGTTGTTAGATGCTTTAAAACCTAGAATGATCGCCTGCTCAGGCATCTAACAGCCTGGGGTGACAAGAACCATGTCTGCTCCTTAACCTTTGTAGTTGGATGTGCCGTCGACATGTAAATGCCGGAAGTCTCCAACGAGTGGAGCAGGCGCGACTAGAGTGTGTTTGGCTACTTCCGGGGCATTGTTGGGCTGCTCTGTTGCATCACTTAGGCTTGACGTAAAGGCGCAGAAGGGAGCTGTGGAGATAGGGCCATGTCACACACAGCAAGAGATGTTCAACTGTTGGTATTGGGCCACTCTAGAGTTGAATCATTGAGCAATGGTCGGCTAAGGCCATGTGGTGCGTATCAAGAGGTGGTACTCAACTGCTGGTACATGTTGCTCCTATGTAGAATTTTTTAGGGTGACGAGGACAAAACTTTCTTCTGAGTGTGTCCTTCCGGTGTTCGTCTACCCTTGGCGTGTCTTTTGGGCTGAGTTGTTGCGTTCGTCAGAAAACTTTGTATCCGCCAAATTCTACGCCTTTATCGTCGCGCGTCTGGATTCGATGGAATAGTGCGTCATGATGATGAATGCATGCATTTGAAGGTAAAACTTAAGCTTTCAGGTTATAACAACTATTGCCAAAGTTAACTTTTGAATTTCTAATAGCATCGAGGAAAGCTTTTGAACTTTAGAATACATTGTAGAATACAGGTAGTCGGACCCCCAGCTATTCTCACATGATGATAGAGCGTATTGCTGCTTTAGATACCGTCAAACATGCGAATAAGTCATCTGTTGCTTCTAGTTTGGATAGTAGGGAGATGATGTCGGGTATTTCTTTAAGTCCTTGAATGTGCATTGGCGAGCCTCGTCCCAAAGTACATGCTTCTCTGCCAGAGCGAAAAAGTCTACTAGAGTTAGATCTTCTTTCATGATCAATTTTTCGAATAGTGGGTGGTCTGCTGGAAGTCTTTTTTGGAAGGCTGCTCTAGCTATCGAGTCGTTGCATTCGACTATCTTTGCCTTCTCTGCTTTGAACCTTCTCACATAGTCACGAAGCGACTCCTTTGGGTTCTTCTTAATGTCGAACAAATGGTCGGACTTCTTTTTGATCGAGCAATAGGATGAATGTTGTAAACCAAAGAAAGTTCGCCGAAATTCCGGATGGATTGTGGCGGCAGGGTGTAGAACCAATCTTGCGCCTTGCCTTGTAGATTGGTGGCGAATATCTTGCACATGAGATCATCGTTGTTTCAATAGAAGATCATTGCGTTTCGGTAGTTCTTTAAGTGTTTCTCCGAGTCTTCATCCCATTTGAAAGATGTGAAATGTGGCATGCTAAACTTGCGTAGAGGCTCTGCCTGCTCAATCTCATCTGTGAAGGGTGACCTGCTTATGTTGGTCATGTTCCGTCGTAGTGCTTTGTCGGTGACCTCGTTGCGTTGGAAATTACGTAATTTCTTGGTCAAGAGTCTCTCTACTTCTTCCTAGATTTACCTTTTTTGGGGTAGCGGAGCTCTCGGCTGCCCCTAACCGTGACTTGCTGGTCTAGGCTGCTTTTTCATGTGTTTGGTTCGTCTATGCCGTGAATGTGATGCGTGTGGTGTATTCCTAGCAGGCCAGTGAGTTCTTCACAAGCTGCCTGTTGAACTTGAGCCAGATTGAGTGACTACTTCTCTCCGTCCGTTGTGCTGCCTACTCACATATGAGGTGGATGATGCTCATTGTGTACTTAGTCGCGAATGAACACTTCGCCTGGAAGGTTGCTTATGTTGATTATCGGAGTGTGACCCCAACAGTGAATGTATGCTCATTCGTGGGCCTAGTCGAGAGTGCACGTTCATCTACGCACTAAGATAGGAGTATACGCTATCTCGGGGGCCCAATCGGAAGTGTACACTACCCGAATGCTTGGTTCGTTGCAGGTCGAGTGGCTGCTTAACGGGACACTGCTTGAGATGTTTTTTGTCTGCCCTTGTCCTACTTCGAGACACCTCGTCTGGGGCACATTGCATCTCGGTGAGCTACAAGAGCTGGTTCACCAAGGTCATCTGCTGTGTGAGGGCGCTCGTCAACTCTATGACTTGTCGAGACAAGTGTTGTTCTCCATTTGGGTTTGAATAGTTGGAAGGAATGTATCTCCTTGAGCAGTGGAAATGTTGTAGACTTTGGGTGTGAGATTTGAGTTGGGAAATGTCAAATTCGAATAAGAATGTGGTGAAAATGCTCCCGGTTCGATTGTCGGTCTGAAAATTTGAAACCGGGACGGTTGAACTAATCTTGAATCGATTTGGGCTGCTTGGAAGGCCACGGGAGCAGGTTGGGCCACGAGAGTAGGCTGCTTGGCTAGAGCAGACTGTGCCACGAGAATGGACTGCTCGGCTGGAGCAGGTTGGGCCACGAGAGTGGGCTGCTCGGCTGGATCAGACTGCTTGGTGGGAGCAGGTTGGGTCACGAGAGTGGGCTGCTCGGCCGGAGCAGGCTGGGCCATAAGAGTGGGCTGCTCAGTGCGTGATGCATGCGATAATGAAGCTTGGGCCGTGGCCTTAGTACCGTGAGCCGCCTTGGATGACACGGCTCGAGTCGTGGTGAAGGCACCATGGACCTCGCCACAGGTGGCTACCGAAGTAGCCACCACGGTGGTTCCCGTGGTGGAAACTCGTGGTGGTGGTGCTGCTCCCCCTAGGATGACATTTTGTCTTGTGGATCACCGCTGTCCCATTTCTTGAATAAGGGAATTTTCACTCGTGGAGTTTTCTAAATTTCTAGGCATTGTATTTCTCTTTTACGTTTTATCAAAGAATCTTTGCAAATAAAAAATTCTAATAATAAGAACGTACGAAAAAATACAAGTAGACTAGAAAATAGAGAAAAACCTTTTTTATGCGAGAGTCTTCTACGAGTGTGGATTTCTTCTCTCAATGAAAGCACCAATTTGTGGATGCAAATTTCTTCCTCATTGATCTTGGACAAAATTGCACCTACAAAATAATTAACACCTTAGGGTCAAGGCCTCACACGCCTACGATGAATGGGGGGGTCTTTGGCTGAAGAACCTCCGATACCAAAGTTAGAATTTAGAGAGAAAAGTATTTGGCGAGTATTGGGAACTTTGCAAGTGTGTTGGAATGAGATTTTGGTGAAAATGGGAGTCTATTTATAGGGATAGGGTGGCCGGTCCCCTTTGGATGTTTTTTAGGGTGTAACTTATGGTTTAATGTGTGATTTAATGGATTAATTGGTTAATCAACACATTTTTGGAATAAATATTTTGGGGGTTATGTAATTTATATGGGATGTTTTGAAGGTTATGAAATAATTACCTTTTGGAAAATATAGGATGAGGATGGATGAAATAACTTTGAATTTGTTACCTATTTTGGGCATTTTTGATTTGGTTGAAGGATGATTGCCCGTTGCTCGCGCGTAGGAACCATGTTGTAACTCAAGGGTATTTTTGCCCTCTTTTGTTCAAAAATCAACGTGTCACCTTGTGATTATTTTTTGCTCCACACTTACTTTTAAAGTCCAATGGTCTTATGTACTTCAAATCACCTAATTTTTTTTGTCTATGTTTCATCACAATAGATAGTTCGAGACGTGGAAGTTTACAAACCTTCCATTTTGTTACAAGGAAGATGCACTATTCCTTACATATGCAAATTAATTTTACAATAAAACTTCAATGTTGTAAATGATGGGTATGTTTGCCCACATGTGTATAGTAATGTGTATAGTAAAGTATCACATGTGTACTATATACTCATAAGCTAAATAGTAATGTTTTGTAATTTTCCATTGAAGTAGCTCTATAAATAGAGCAATTCAATTGTGCAAAGATTAGTGATTGAGAAGAAGAAAGAAAAGAGAAATATATCTAATAGCAATAATATACATTACTTCCTCTGCAACAGCTTGTGTCGGTATATTACTCTGCAACTGCTTCGTTCCTTCACCGAGTAAAGGTTATCTCTCTATAAATTTTGCCTATTTATAACACGTTATCAGCACGACTCTCTAATCTTTTTCTCATTTCCTTTCACCGAAAGAAAAAAAAAAAAAAAAATGTTTCCTCTAAGGTTTTTTCTGTTCTTCTTCTTCCTCTCCCTCAATTGCTGGGTATACCCTCGCGAAGAACTGTTTGCACCATGTTTACTTCTAGTTCTCCAACTAACTGTCACTTATATCTTTGATTTCTTGTTTGGTGTAGATATTGACTACTAACCCACTGATTATTTATGCAATCCAAGATTGTGCGGTTCTATCGCCTATCTTGGACTGCAGATCTAATTTTACTGCAAATTTTAAGTGGAGCGGTATAATCGCCCGCTCTATCCTGCATATTTAAATTTTCCCGTTATTTAATTTTATCGCAATTTTAGGTGGTGTGAAATAATCACCCACCCTGCTTTACATCTTTAATTTTATCGCAATTTTAGGTGGTGTGAAATAATCACCCACTCTGCTTTACATATTTAATTTTATTGCAATTTTAGGTGGTGCGGTATAATCGTCCACCCTGCTTTGCATATTTAATTTTATTGCAATTTTAGGTGGTGCGGTATAATCGTCCACCCTGCTTTGCATATTTAATTTTATTGCAATTTTAGGTGGTGCGGTATAATCGTCCACCCTGCTTTGCATATTTAAATTTTATCGCAATTTTAGGTGGTGCGGTATAATCGTCCACCTTGCTCTACATATTTAAATTTTCCTGCTGTTTAAAGTAGTGCGGGATAATCACCCATCCTATACTTATTTCGATGAGAATGGTGCGGTACAATTGCCCTTCTCATTAATTGTGTAAATCTCGAGCCTGAAGTTTCGAGTACTTATCATTTTGGCCTGAAGATCAAAAAAAATTTGTAAGAACCAGAAGTTCTAACAATATATTTCTCCAGTACACATATTACTGCAAGTTCTTACACACCTCATTTTTCTTTCAGAAAAGAAAATGGCAAACTTGGCAAAGCTTGATTTTGCTGCCCTGGACATTACTGGAAAGAATTACCTTACATGGGTACTGGATACCAAGATCCATCTGGAAGCAGCAAATCTTGGAGATACCATCAAGGAAGAAAGCAGTTCATCCTCTCAAGATCGAGCAAAGGCCATGATTTTTATTCGTCGCCATCTTGATGAGGCACTAAAGAGCGAGTACTTAACGGTTGAAGATCCGTTAGCCCTTTGGAATGCCTTGAGAAGCAGATACAATCACCAGACAACGGTGATTCTTCCAAAAGCTCGCTATGACTGGACTCACCTAAGGATCCAGGATTTCAAATCAGTGGCTGAGTACAATTCGGCGTTGTTCAGAATTACCTCTCAGATGAAACTCTGTGGGGATACTATCACTGAGGAGATGTTATTGGAAAAGACTTTCAGCACATTCCACGCCTCTAACATGGTACTGCAACAACAGTATAGAGCGCGAGGCTTCACTGAATACAACCAGCTGATATCTGTGCTCTTGGTGGCTGAACAGAACAATGAGCTTCTCATGAAAAACCATAATTCCCGACCTACTGGATCAGCACCGTTCCCAGAAGTGAATGTTGCGTCCCTTGAAAGAAATACCATATCCTCCCGTGGCAATAATTACAAACGAGGACGTGGTCACAAGCAAGGTCGGTGGAAAGGAAAAAGCAAGAACCATGGTGTCCAGTTTCACAACCAGGTTCCAAGGTATAATCCAGGCCCGAGCTTTAAAAATACCAATCGCCAGAAAGGAAAAGCTCATGTGAACACTCCTAGAAATCATGAAGGAGGTTGCCATAGGTGTGGTGGCAACGGACATTGGGCGCGTACTTGTCGCACCCCAAAGCATCTGGTGGAACTATATCAAGCCTCCTTCAAGGAGAAGGGTGTCGAGATCAATTTCCTTGACCAGGCTAAACCAATGGAAACCCCTGATCCAGTGACCAATTTATCAGGACAGTTAAACACAACCCACCTGGATGCTACAGACTTTATTAATGAAAGAGGGAATGAAGTTTATGGGTCCGATTGAATTATTTATGTTTAATGTACTCATGTTATTTGTACCTGTGGTTTAATGCTCGCATTTTCAATTCAATAAAAGTAGTATTCCAGTATGAATAAATTGCTTTTTCTTTACTCAGAGATCATGGATAAAAATTATGGTTATTCTCAAAACAAGATCAATGGCGGAGACTTTTGTCTTGCAGATAGCGCAACCACGCATTCAATACTTCGAGACCGAAAGTATTTCTCGAATTTGGTACTTGCAAAAGTAAAGGTAACAACAATATCAGGACCATCAGATGTAATTGAAGGCTCAGGAAAAGCCCAGATTATGTTACCAAATGGAACAATATTGTCTATAAAGAATGCATTATATGCTACTCGGTCCATTCGAAATTTGTTGAGTTTTAAAGACATACGTTTAAATGGATACCACCTTGAAACGAAAAGTGTAGAAAATGTGGAATATTTATGCATTACCTCCAACGATACCCAGAAGCGTATATTGGAGAAGTTGCATGGTTTATCGAGTGGATTGTATTGTACATACATAAAGACAGTTGAGGCATATACTGTCATGAACCAGAAGTTCATTGATTCAAAGGTTTACATGCTTTGGCATGACCGTCTAGGTCATCCAGGATCCACCATGATGCGTAGAATCATTACCAACTCTAATGGACATCCATTACTGAGCAGACACATTAATGTCCCGAATGATAATCCTTGCAAGGCTTGTTCCCAAGGGAAGTTGGTAATTAGACCATCACAACTAAAGGTTGATGATGAATCCCCATCATTTTTGCAAAGAATTCAAGGGGATATTTGTGGACCTATTCAACCACCTTGTGGACCATTTCGATATTTTATGGTTTTGGTTGATGCATCTACCCGATGGTCACATGTTTGCCTATTGTCTACTCGAAATGTAGCTTTTGCGAGACTTCTTGCTCAGATAATTAAGTTGCGAGCACAGTTCCCAGATCATCCCATTAAGTCCATTCGACTTGATAACGCTGGTGAATTTACGTCTCAAACCTTTGATGATTACTGTATGGCACTGGGCATTAATGTTGAACACCCTGTTCCTCATGTCCATACTCAAAATGGTTTAGCAGAGGCATTTATCAAGCGGCTTCAATTAATAGCCCGCACTCTGCTCATGAAAACGAAATTGCCAGTTTCTACATGGGGACATGCCATATTACATGCTGCATCATTGGTTAGATTGAGACCCATAGCCAACCACCAATACTCATCAATACAACTCGTGTTTGGACATCAGCCAAATATTTCACATTTACGAGTTTTTGGTTGTGCTGCTTATGTGCCTATTACACCACCACAACGAACTAAAATGGGACCTCAGCGCAGATTGGGAATTTATGTGGGTTTTGATTCACCATCTATCATTAGATATTTGGAACCTTTGACTGGTGATGTGTTTACAGCTCGTTTTGCTGATTGTCATTTTGATGAGACAATTTTCCCGTCGTTAGGGGGAGAAAAGACCGTTCCAGAAGAACGACAAGAGCTAACATGGGTTGTTCCCACCTTATCTCATTTTGATCCAAGAAGCACTCAATGTGAAAACGAAGTGAAAAGAATCGTTCATCTTCAAGGTATTGCTAATCAAATGCCAGATGCATTTAATGATGCTTCGAAAGTGACACAGTCATATATACCGGCTGCAAACGCACCTGCAAGAATTGATGTCCCTGTTGGACAAAATAAAGTGGCAGCGAATGATTCATCCAGTGCACGCCTGAAGCGTGGTAGACCCCCAGGTTCAAAAGATTCAGCTCCTCGAAAGAGAAAGATGAGGGCCCAATTGAACCCAAATGATATCATTCAAGAAAAGGAATTGAATGATAAATCCACAATTCGTGACTCTGTACTTCCAGAAAAAGAAAATGTCCTTGATGAGACACATGTCCCTGAAGAGACAGAAGTACATGAAAGCAAAGAAATATCCATAAATTATGCATGTACTAATGAATTGTGGGATCGAAATGAAATAATCATCGATGACATGTTTGCATTTGCAATAGCCACTGAAATCATATTAAGTGATGATATTGAGCCCCGCTCTGTTGATGAATGCAAACAGAGACAAGATTGGCCTAAGTGGAAAGATGCAATCCAGGCAGAATTAAAATCCTTGGAAAGACGAAGTGTTTTTGGACCAGTAGTCCAAACCCCGCCTGGTGTGAACCCCGTAGGTTATAAATGGGTATTCACAAGGAAACGCAACGAGAAAAACGAGATTGCAAGATATAAAGCACGACTCGTTGCACAAGGTTTTTCACAAAGACCTGGAGTTGATTATGAAGAGACATACTCTCCTGTAATGGATGCAATTACGTTTCGTTACTTAATAAGTTTGGTGATTTCAGAAAAACTTGACATGCGACTTATGGATGTCATCACCGCGTATCTATATGGAGAATTAGATACTGACATATATATGAAAGTCCCAGAAGGACTTAAGTTGCCTGAAGCAACTAACAAACCACGGGGTATGTTCTCAATCAAATTAAGGCGATCACTATATGGGCTGAAACAATCTGGGCGAATGTGGTATAATCGTCTCAGTGAGTATTTGATTAAAGAAGGATATGCCAACAATGTCATCTGCCCTTGTGTGTTCATTAAGAAATCAAATACTGGATTTGCTATAGTGGCAGTATATGTCGATGATATGAACCTAGTTGGAACCCCCGAAGAACTCAACAAAACTGCTGAATATCTGAAAAACGAATTTGAAATGAAAGACCTTGGGAAAACCAAATATTGTCTAGGCCTGCAGATCGAGCATTGTGTTAGTGGAATTTTGGTCCATCAATCAGCTTACATTGAAAAAATACTGAAGCGATTTGGCATGGACAAGTCTTATCCACTTAGCACCCCAATGGTCGTTCGTTCTTTGGACATTAAGAAAGATCCATTTCGTCCAAAAGAAGATGATGAACTGGTCCTTGGTCCAGAAGTACCATATTTGAGCGCAATAGGTGCTTTATTGTATTTAGCACAATGTATTAGACCAGATATAGCTTTTTCAGTTAACTTGTTAGCCAGGTACAGCTCTGCTCCAACAATTCGTCATTGGAAGGGAGTCAAAGATGTTCTACGATACCTTCGTGGGACAACAGATATGGGTCTCTTCTACTCAGACAAGCCCACAAATGAACAAATCCTTGTTGGATACGCAGATGCTGGTTTTCTCTCCGATCCGCATAAAGCCCGCTCACAAAATGGATATGTGTTCACTAATGGAGATACTGCAATTTCATGGCGATCAACAAAGCAAACGCTAGTTGCAACATCTTCCAATCATTCGGAAATAATTGCTTTACATGAAGCAAGTCGTGAATGTTCTTGGTTAAGATCAATGATCCATCACATCCGGAATTCATGTGGTCTACCTTCAAAGACAGACACTCCAACTGTCATCCATGAAGATAATGCAGCCTGTGTCGCCCAGATGAAGGAAGGATTTATCAAAGGTGATAAGACTAAACACATATCTCCAAGATTTTTCAGCGCACATGAGCTTCAGAAGGCTAAAGTTCTTGAAGTCAGACAAATCCGTTCCAATGAAAATTTAGCAGACTTGTTCACCAAATCTCTACCAAAGTGCACATTTCAGAAGTTGGTACAGGGAATCGGATTACGTCGGCTTACAGATTTGAAAAATGCGGAATCAGGGGGAGATACAATTCAGGGGGAGCATCCATGATACATGCATGTTGTACTCTTTTTCCTTCGCTTAGGATTTTTCCCACTGGGTTTTTCCTATCAAGGTTTTAACGAGGCAACCTAAGCATGCTCAACACCATCCGGGTAAAGTTGTACTCTTTTTCCTTCGCTATGGTTTTTTCCCACAGGGTTTTTCCAAGCAAGGTTTTAATGAGGCAACTGATGTTGATATGTGGGCATCCAAGGGGGAGTGTTGTAAATGATGGGTATGTTTGCCCACATGTGTATAGTAATGTGTATAGTAAAGTATCACATGTGTACTATATACTCATAAGCTAAATAGTAATGTTTTGTAATTTTCCATTGAAGTAGCTCTATAAATAGAGCAATTCAATTGTGCAAAGATTAGTGATTGAGAAGAAGAAAGAAAAGAGAAATATATCTAATAGCAATAATATACATTACTTCCTCTGCAACAGCTTGTGTCGGTATATTACTCTGCAACTGCTTCGTTCCTTCACCGAGTAAAGGTTATCTCTCTATAAATTTTGCCTATTTATAACATTCAACCGTTTTTTGAGTTTCGTTAATCGACTAGTGTGGCCTTAATGTTATATTTGGGATCTTTAATTATGACCAGTTCATAAGTTCTTTGACCACTATAGTCTGCCGAACTGCTATTAAAGGATGTAAATATGATAGTACTGTACTAACATAAAGGGTGCATGCATGGCATGTTTCATCAAATAATGCTGCAAACCTAACCAGCTACGTACGCAGCCAAATTACCTCAGGCTTAAGGGGGCCAACGTATAGAGCATGCTGCATTGGTACCGTATTTCATGGACGGTATTCGAGGGAGATGGAACTAGCCTTTAGGATTCGGGGCTCGTTAAGTCTCTGTTTATTCTAAGTGGTATTATACACTAGTTTACCATATCATGTTAAATTTATTTACATAAACTTGCGTTGCTATTTTTTTTAATTATTATTACAAGTGGAATTATACACTAATTTACACTAAAAGAAAGGAAGAGAGTTTGAACTCAAAATGCACTCTAATGAACAAAAAGATTTTAACGGTTAGGACAATTCAACACTTTGCTAATTAAATACACTAAATTATGTAAACTATGCACGCACTCTTGTGGACATGTATTGTACATAGAAAAGTTATATGTGTACTGTGGAGCCAAAAATAATCACAATGCGACACGTGGATTTTTGGGTAGAAGAGGACAAAAATACCCTTGAGGCATACCAGGATTCCTACGCGCGAGCAGCGGACAATCATCCATCAATCATGTCAAAAGTGTCCAAAATATGTAACAAATTCAAAGATATTCTCATCCATCCTCATCTTAGGTAATTATTTTATAACCTTCATTACATTCCATTTAAGTAGAGGTTAATTGGCTAACTAATGGATTAATTCCTAATTAATTCATTAATCACCAATTAAATCATCCATTACACCCCTAAAAATACCTAAGGGCCGGCCACTCTTTCTTCCAAAGAGGGCTGGTCATGCTCTATAAATAGGACTCCATTCTCTCTAAAAAGCTAGGTCCACACTCTTGCAAAACTCCAAAAACTCTCTAAATACTTTTTCTTTCTAAATTCTAACTTTGGCATCGAAGGTTCTTCTGCCAAAGCCCCCCATTCATCGTGGGCGCGTGAGGCTCTTGGCCTTGACCTTAAGGTGTTAATTGTTTTGTAGGTGCAATTTTGTCCAAGAAGAAGAAGGCGGAAATTTGCATCCACATGTACGTAGATGAGTATTGGTTTTGGTGACTTTTGTCTCCTTAGTTTGAATTGACGAGTTCTAAAATTGTAGATAAGTTGATGGCATGGTGAAATTTGAATGATGTATTAGAGAATAGAGATTACATCAACATCAAGGACAAAGTGGGATTCAAATGTTCGTAGTTTAATTTTTTTAGTCATTTTGACTGTTCTAAAAATTCTTGTCTAACGCCTCTTAGGCAGAATAATTTTCTTTGTATGGTTGTTTACTCGTTTTACACTTCTATACTGCACGTGAGTTCCGTTAATTCTTCCAATAAAGAAAGATTATACACAAATTTGAAAACGGCTTGAGTTATACAATTATATCTCTCTTATTAATTTTTACTGATATTTTTTTTGTCGAATTTTATTTCTTCAACCCGAGCTTAATTGTTCCATTTAAATATACATTGTGTGTAGAAGTATCAGTGAAAATATCAAAAACTAAAAGTTGTGACTTGCAAGTGGTCTTTTACCACAGTGATGAAAATGTGTTGTGCCGTTGCACGATGGCGTAGGTTTAAATCCTGTCGGTAACTAATTTAACATTTAACTTACTAACGCTATCACTTGACTAAAAAAATAAAAAAATAAAAAGGCTATGACTTAACTTTTACTGAAGAAACATCAATATTTGTAAATATCAGATCGATAAAGAAGTACATATATATAATTTCCAAATACCCAATGTCCATCTTTTCAATCGAGTGAAAGATAGTGATCAATCCAATTGCATGACATTTCAATTACTAAAGTTGCATTTAGCTAGGCAAAACTGAGATATGCGTGTGTGTTATATCACCTAGTCAACAAATTGCATGCACACATATTCTTATGGAATTATCAACGGATAGTCATTGCCCAAATTGCAAGCACATATATTCTTAGGGAATTATCAACTGATCGTCATTGCCTACGTATCAAATGATGCCATCTGATGTTTACTTGACCCTATATTATATCCATACTTTCACAACGGACATAGCGTGCTAGTCTGCTAACAATTTATTCTTGGAAACAATTTGGTGCTTCCTCAATTTTTATAAAAACTTTTCTAATCAAATTAAGATGAAGCATACATAATCGGTAAACTATCTGGTACATGTAATGTCATGACATGTATTTACATGAGCTAGTTATAATAATTTATTTCGTTTGAATTTGTCTTTAGCGAGAATTGAACCATAACAATACTTCTTTTCTAATACGATATTATCATTTCCTTTTATGATAATCACAATACTTCTATTTTTAACACAAACCCTATCAATACTCTTATATCACATATATTAATTAATAGTTGTTATTACAGATTTAGAAGCTAATCGTCATTAATTGGAGAAGCTTCTCGTGTGCATGCATAAAGCTCGACGACTATTCCAGTCAAAGTTTTCTGAACTTTCTGAGAAACGCAGCTTCAAGTTGTTGGGTAGAACTAGCGGTGGGTTTGAAAAACCAGATATCGAAAAAAATAAAACCGAACATTAAACCGAAGTCGAGATAAACCATCGAAGAAAAACCAAACCAAATTCAATAAAAAAAAAATACTTTGTATGCGATCCTTAGTCCTTAACATCAATTGACTAAAATCTTAATGATATTTAAAGTTTGATCAAAGTCCCTTGACTTTGTACACCTCATTATATTACAATTAATATTTATATTTTTATTGTTTTGACATTAATTGTTTGATATTTTATGAGATTTATAATCCTATAAATTTAAAATCCCTCATTATAATACTATTAGAAACAGTTACAATAAAAAAATTCAAACATTTTGATTGAATAAATGGATAAAAACTATGTAAAAATAAGAAATAATAAATGGCAAAAGAATGTATCCATAGTGTTAAAAAATTGGTACATTTTACAAAAAAAATTGGTATATTTCACATATAAAAAAGTGGTACATTAATAAAGAAGAATGGGCACATTACAAAATAAATTAGGGTACATATAAAAGATTAAAAAAATTATGAGTACAAAAGAATTTAAAAAAAAATATAGGCGCTAAAAGAAATTAATACATGGGTACAAAATAAAACTAAAAAGAAAATATGATAAATTTTAAAAAATGTTGCAAATTAAAAGTGGGTACAAACTAAAAATATAAATATATGATACAGAGTTTAGGCATAAAACATAAATATACCATATGTAATTTTTCTATAATTGACTAAATATACAATATCACGTGACCGTATACAAATGGGTACAAACACAAATAAAACTTTAAAAAATATGGGCACAAAAAGAAACTAATATATGGGTACAAATTAAAAATTAAAAGAAAAATTAAAAAGAGGTACAAACTAAAAATAAAAATATATGATAAAAAATTTAGCCATAAATATAAATATACTAATTTTAACATTTTTAACACTAAAGGAATATATTTAAAAATAAAAATATTTTATTATTCAAATAATTAATGATGTTATTAATGTAACATCCCAAGTCGTACAGGGGAGTGGATCCTGTAAGCCTTATATGTATATTCTTATCTCTACCTAGCATGAGGCCTTTTGGGAGCTCACTGGCTTTGGATTCATCGGAACTCCGAAGTTAAGTGAGTTCGTGCAAGAGCAATCCCATGATGGGTGACCCACTTGGAAGTTCTCGTGTGAGTTCCCAGAAACAAAACCGTGAAGACGTGGTCGGGGCCAAAAGCGGACAATATCGTGCTATGGCGGAATCGAGCCTGAGATGTGATAATTTGGTATCAGAGCCAATACCTGGCCGGATGTGTGCCAACGAAGACGTCGGGCCCCTAAGGGATGTGGATTGTAACATCTCATATCGTCCAGGGGAGTGGATCATGTAAGCCTTATATGTATATTCTCATCTCTACCTAGCACAAGGCATTTTAGGAGCTCACTGGCTTCGGGTTCCATTGGAACTCCGAAGTTAAGCGAGTTCGCGCGAGAGCAATCCTAGGATGGGTGACCCATTGGGAAGTTCTCGTGTGAGTTCTCAGAAACAAAACCGTGAAAGAGTGATGAGGTCCAAAGCAGATAGTATCGTGCTAATTGCTTAACTAATACACGGTATGAAATGGATTCCATGTTAATTTATCATTGCATACAATTATTAAGGTTTATTTTTTTACACTATAATTATTTGAGGTCAGTGCCTTCTATGACCATGCATTATAAAATAGTGTTTTGTTGTCTCATCCCCAAGGTCGCATTGCCGAGCCGGCGATCCCTATTTTTTTATTTGAGGTCAGTGCATACATTTGAATAAGACTTCTGCCTAGTTGCATTTTTGTTTGGTTATTCATGCAAGCTTAGCTTGATACAATTATTAGTATCTTTTTTTTCTTCTTTAAATTGTTTTATCATTTTTGGTAATGGAACATGTATATGCATTTGTCCTCATTTTTTGTAATGAAATATATGTGCATCTGCCCTCCTTTGAAGTTTCAACAATGCATACATTAGTGATATAGTGTACCCTGCACGCTGCAACGTTAGTACTTATTTAACTTGGTATTCTTTTTCTGAATTGATATGGTGTGCAAAAGAGTTTCAGGAAAAATAAAATAAAATAAACCTAAGCTAAATCAAACCGATAAAACTATCGAAAAAAAAAAACTAAACTGAACCGAACCGCATAGTAACTTTGATTCGGTATTCAGTTTCAACAATAAATTGAACCGAATCCTAGAATAGAAGAAATCATGTTTTATTTTATTTTAATGAACACATAAAAGCCTTCTAAACCTTCTCGAATACATTTTTTTATGGACGTTGAAATATGTTATTTTATCATTAAATTTGATAACTTATTGTTTTATTAGAATAATGTAAGCCCCCTAAAAACGTAAGCCCTAAACCGTGAATTTGGTAACGTTAGCGACAAAAAACTGCAAACGGACTAAATTGCACTTATCAAATCGGTAAAATTGAAACATTTGTGACCAAAATGTGTTTTCGAGTCATTTCAATCAGATTCAGACAACTCTTCTTTTTAAGATAACATTTGTTTTAGCTTTTCATACTTGGTAATTCATTGTTTGGGAATAGTCTTCGGGAAGTGGTGAGTTAACAATTTATAGAATTGACGGTAGTTTTTTTTGTTGAAAAAGTTTGATTGAAAGAGTTTCGTTGAAAGAGGAATAACGTTGCCGAAAAGAGCTTGTGGTTCGTGGTTTTTGAGCAAGAAGATAGCGGCGATGGTTTAGGTTTAGGAGGGAGAGAAGTCGAGAGATTTGTACTTGAAGCAAATGGAAAATGAAGGGCATGTTCATCCCTTTCCCTTCTACGACCATAGAGATTTCCACGCGTTCCTCTTAAACACGTGTGAGCACCCCAGCCAAGAGGTAGTGAAGGGCAAATTCATAATTTTGTTCTTTTACATAAAAAATAAATAAAATAAATAAAAACACAGGAAATAGGCAGAAAATGAAGGGCTTTTCTGTCAAAACATTGTTAATGAACAGTATTTTTTAACTTGTGTAATGATGGTTTTCTACAACATTAGAAGATGAGACTGGCTGGATGACTTTTGAAAGACCAAGAAGTGTTGCGAGTTATATATTAGTTAGAGTGTAAATAGTAGTTTATTGTCCCACATTAATGAAGTACATATGTAATACCAATTGTAACTCATATATATACTCCATTTTGGAGATTAATGAATATATAAGAAATTCCCAAATATTGTCATATATATTTTTGGTATTTACCATGTTTAGTTTAATATTGGTATTTACCATGTTTAGTTCAATATGGTATCAGAGCAGTTCGTTTTTGGTGACCTGTGTGCTTTAATTTTGTGTCCACATTTTTCGTGATTTCCTTCATTAAAAAAAAAAAAAGTGAATAGTGGCGCGCTACAGTACAGTGCATGAACAGTGGTCCTCTACAGTGCCGTAAACAGTGATTGCTACAGTGCCGTGAATAGCTCTGCTACAGTGCCGTAAACAGTGCTTGCTACAGTCTCTGGTAAATTGTTTTCATTCCGCTGCGTATCTTTTGTGCTTTTATTGTTCGTGATTTTTGTTCAATGGCTTAATATAATCATAGTGCTGTTATGCATCTTGGTGGAACAAATAAATGGATAATAGATACTGGGGCCACTGATCATGTGACTAGTGACCCTAGAGTGTTTGATGAATTATGTGACTATGTTCGTGATCCGTATGTTACTAATGCAAATGGAGCACATTCCCCTGTGAAGGGTGAAGGCATCATCTCTCTGACTCCAACCTTATCATTGGTCCGTACTTTACTTCTTCCTGATCTTAAGTGCAATCTTTTGTCGGTAGGAAAACTTCTTGATACCTTATATTGTTCTGCTCACCTCTACCCTACGTATTGTTATTTTTAAGATATTCAAACTCAGAAGATAATTGATCATGGTAAAAGAATAGGGGGTTTGTACATCTTGACTATGAAGGATACTGTTGTTTATGGTTCAAATAATCATCAAGTTTTAAGTGCTAAAGTGGATGACAGACATCAAATTTGGTTGTGGCATCGACGATTGAGACATCCATTATTCAGTTATATGAAACATCTATTTCCTTCTTTGTTTCGCACTTGTATGGATTCAGAGTTTAAGTATGACACATGTGTCATGGCTAAAAGTCATCGTGCTTCATTTTCTGTAAGTGATTCTAAAGCTATTTTGCCATTTGATTTGATACATTCTGATGTGAAGGGTCCAGCGAAAGTTACTTATAATGAATTCCGTTAGTTTGTTACTTTTATTGATGATTGTACTCGGTTAACTTGGGTGTTCTTGATGAAGAATAAGAGTGATGTTCCGTTACTTCTTCAAGAATTTTGTACAATGGTGTCTACTCAGTTTCAGACCAAAGTTAAGGTCTTCAGGTCTGATAACGGGGGAGAATATGTGAATCACACTTTGGCATGTTTTTTTCGTGATCATGGTATTATTCACCAGACGACTACTCCGTTTACACCCCAACAAAATGGTGTGTCCGAACGGAAGAATCGTCAAATAATGGAAGTTGCTCGCTCCTTGATGTTGGATAAATGTGTTCCTAATCATTTGTGGGGTCATGCTGTTTTGGCTGCTGTGTATTTGATCAATCGTGTTCTAAATAGGGTTCTTGATTTTCAAACACTGTTCGATGTGCTACAACAACATGTTTCTCTTGTTTCTGTATCAAAGCTTCCTTCAAAAGTGTTTGGGTGTATTGTGTATGTGCATGTCTACTCTTATCAGTGGAGTAAACTTGATGCATGTGCTCTCCGGTGTGTCTTTATTGGTTATGCTAACAATCAGAAAGGCTATAAGTGTTATCATCCTCCGGCTTAAAAAACTTATATTACCATGGATGTCACATTCCATAAGGAAGTTTCGTATTTTGTGAAGCTCTCTTCCGACTCTCCACTTCAGGGGGAGAGGGGGAGTGAAGTACAGATTCGAAGAGATGGTATGGATGATGTGTTACAGGCAGAGTTGGGAACATAACCTATTATGTTGCGTGATACTGATAAGTCGACTACAGATAGTGATCGGTCACCTGTTATTCCCGCAACTATTTCTACTGACGATAGATCAGATGTGCCTAGCGAGTTGCCTGTTAGTATGTCTGATGAATTGCCTTCTAATGATCGGTTGTCTGCTGCTGATATGTCTAACGAGTTGCTTGATGATGGTTCGTCCAATGATAATTCTTCTAACAGTTTGGTACAAGATGGTGGCATACATGAGGTAAATTCTAACAATTCTTCTACTTATCAGTTGCCTTCACAAGCTAATCGTGGAAAACCTAAAGTACAATATGAGCCTGATGTGCATGCCAAAGCCAAATATCCTATCAACAATTATGTGTCTACTCATCGTTTATCCAAACCATATGCATCTTACATATGTCAGTTATCTAGTGTATCAATTCCAACAAATTGCAAGATGCCTTATCTGACTCTAAGTGGGTTAATGTCATGCAAGTTGAGATGGAAGCTTTGGAAAAGAATTCTACCTGGGATTTGGTTCCTTTACCAAACGGAAAAAAGCCGTTGGATGTAGATGGGTGTTTACTATTAAGCACAAAGCAGATGGTTCTATTGACTGGTATAAAACTAGATTAGTTGCTAAGGGTTATACTCAAACCTATGGGGTGGACTATTAGGAGACATTTGCTCCTGTTGCCAAACTTAATATTGTACGTGTTCTTCTGTCCTTAGCAGCAAACCAGGATTGGCCTTTGTTGCAGTTTGATGTTAAGAATGCTTTCCTTCATGGTGATCTTAAGGAGGAAGTGTATATGGATCTCCCACCTAGTATTGGAACATCTCCTGAAAAAGGTGTTGTATGCAGGTTACGAAAGGCTTTGTATGGTTTGAAACAATCTCCTAGAGCGTGGTTTGGGAGGTTTACAAGTTCAATGAAGAAGTTTGGGTATATTTAGAGTCATTCAGATCATACCTTGTTTCTAAAGCGACAAAATGGTAAGCTAACTGCATTGATTATTTATGTTGATGACATGATAGTGACTGGTGATGACCAGAATGAGATACAACGTCTTTAAAAGTACCTAGCTACTGAGTTTGAGATCAAAGAATTGGGTGAATTGAAGTAATTTCTTGGAATCGAGGTTGCACGATCCAAGCATGGTATTTTTCTGTCTCAACGGAAATATGTTCTTGATTTGTTAGTTGAAACAGGTATGTTAGATTGCAAACCTGTTGATACTCCGATTGAGCAGAATCATCGTCTGGGCTTATTTCCAGATCAAGTTCCTACTCATAAGGAACGGTATCAGAGGCTTGTGGGGAGATTAATTTATTTGTCTCACATTCGCCCTGACATTGCTTATGCAGTTAGTGTGGTAAGTCAGTTTATGCACTCACCTAGTGAAGCTCATATGGATGCAGTAACCCGTTTTTTGAGGTACTTGAAAATGGCTCCTGGCAGATGCATGTTTTTCTCCAAGAATGGTCATTTGAATGTCGAAGGGTATACAGATGCAGATTGGGCAGGTTCTATCACTGATCGGCGATCTACATCTGGATACTTTACGTTTGTGGGTGGTAATTTAGTTACTTGGAGAAACAAGAAACAAAAAGTGATGGCTAGGTCAAATGCAGAAGCTGAGTTTCGTGGTATGTCGCATGGTGTATGTGAGTTGTTGTGGTTGAAAAAAACTGTTGAGAGATCTTGGGTTTAACCCCAAAGGTGCTATGAAACTTCATTGTGATAACAAGGCTGCTATTGAGATTGCTCATAATCCAGTGCAACATGATCGAACAAAACATGTGGAGATTGATCGACATTTCATTAAGGAAAAATTGGATGCTGAAATTATTATGTTTCCGTTTGTGAGATCTGAAGATCAACTTGCTGATGCTCTTACTAAGGCTGTGTCTAATAGTGTGTTTTCCAACTCGCTTGACAAGTTGGGCATGCGTGACATCTTTGCACCAACTTGAGGGGGAGTGTTGCGAGTTATATATTAGTTATAGTGTAAATAGTAGTTTATTGTCCCACATTGGTGAAATACATATGTAATACCAATTGTAACTCCTATATATACTCCACTTTGGAGATTAATGAATATATAAGAAATTCTCAAATATTGTCATATATATTTTTGGTATTTACCATGTTTAGTTTAATATTGGTATTTACCATCTTTAGTTCAATAAGAAGAAGCTCAGATCCATTTGGAGAGCATTCAACGGTTCAACTTTAAATAAAAAGATTTACTTATTATGTTGTGAAATAGTAAGATGAGTAATAATCGTTCTCAAGTATGTATCCGATTGTGATAGTATGCATTTCGTTTAGTCGTAATTTTAAATCAAGATTGGAAAAAGGTGACATAATGGATTTGTAGTTTTAGTTTTGTAGTGCATTTGGTTATCATTTTCTTCTTTTTTTTCAGACGGAGAGCAAACACGCCAATATATGTATTGTTTGCAGAGAGTTGAAGAACGAATCACATGCTAACTTTTGGGGTACAAAATACTGTGTAAATAGGAAAAGCTGTCATAATCTTATGTGACAAAAAGTCTCGCCAAATCGATTTTGAATAATATTATTGCTAGTTCATTGTGATGCTTAGTTCACTCTCCTACCCTTTGTATATATAATAATGTTTGTTTAGAAGAAAAAAAACTTTCTAAGCAACTATTTTGTTACTTATTTTAGGGCCCTTATTTTATATCACTATTTTCAATGATTATTTTAAACACCAATATACAACCTATGACCTCTACACCCTAAACAATTTCCATTTCACTTTCGTCATCCAAAAATACTAAAAATTTAGATGTACAAATCATCTGATAAAAGAAAAAAAACTATAAAAAACATGAAAGTTAACCCAAAACTTCTTGCCAAAGTAGACATCTAGGAACATCTCTAAAGAAAATATTAAAAATGCCAAGTAGATATTCAACGGTAAAAAAAAAATTATCCAACAGATGCTTCATTTCTGACGTGGAAAAACGTCTAGGCCCTTGATGCCTAATTTGACGTTGGTATCAAATTCAGTTCTTGAGTGTCTTAATCGATGGGCTCGCATCCAATATTAAACTTTGGGCTAGCTTTCAGAATATGATGACTATCAATTTTTAATATTTATAGTTCAACAAACACAACTTAGAAGGAGATAAAAATGAGATTTGTATTTCACATTTCAGTTGGAACAAAATACTATACAAAACTTCAGACTGTCACATAACCCTTCAAATTTAATTTGTATGTTTAAAATTTGACATTTTTTTTATATAGAAAAAAGCATATATTAGACAGAAAAACCCCTTACACAACCAGTGCCAATACAGTCAAAGCGAAAAGCCAGATGAGCATCCAAAGGGAGACAACCATCCCAAATACAAAGATTCGAACTATTTAGTCCAATAGACGTCAAAGCATCCGCAACAAAATTTGCCTCCCTAAAAATATGGCTCCATCTAATGTCCTGAAAGCTTTTTGCACACCATCTGATATCCTCAATAATTGGTTTTAGGTTCCAAGGCACATCACAAGCACCACAGATTGCACCGATGACAAGTTTTGAATCACCTTCTACCAAAACATATCTCCAATCCCTTCTCTTTGCCCAAATTAGCGTTTCACGGAGTGCCAACGCATCATCAACATCAATGTTCACAGAGCCAAAGTTCATAACACCAGCTAGGATAGGTTTACTATCCCAATTTCTAACCACGAATCCTCCAGCAGCCGTAGAGTTTGAAATAGACCCGTCAAATTTTTTTTAACATACAAAGCAAGAGGGCACTGCCATTTAATCAATATATCTTTCATGACTGCCTCAAAATTCTTATTAAGATTAACATTCTCTTTGAAATAATCTTTAGCCGTTGACAGGGCTTTAATAACATATCGGTATTGTATAGGTTTCTCATTTTTTAATATACTTGCATTCCTATCATTCCAGCTTTGCCAACAAATAGCCAAAGCTTTACTTAAACAGCTAACTTCATTTTTTCCTTCGTGTGGCAAAGTATTTAACCAATCATTTCTTTGAGGTTGTTGGCAATATTAGATAAATGAAACTCATTTTAACAGGTCCAGACCTGCTTGGCATACTAGCAATGAAGAAAAAGATGGTCTTGATCTTCCTCTTGGTTATGACACATCAGGCACTGGTTATTTACATTGGGTAAAAACTTGCTAAGACGTTTACTAGTTTGTAATCTACCCTTGACCAGAGTCCAGGCAAACAACTTAATCTTTGGAGGCATAATTTGCTTCCAGATCCTATTAATAAGCATTTGCGTTGGAGATGTGTTTAATTCCTCTATTTTGAGCCAAGTCACGGACTTCACCGAGAAATTTCCATTAGGATTAGGGCCCTAAACAGCAGTGTCGGTGACATTATTAAGAGGGAGAGGGATGTCACAAATCTTATTAACAATATCAATATTTATAACATTATGAAGCTTGTTTCTATCCCATTGACCATTAACTAAAAATTCAACCACTTTTGTATCCCACTTAATACTATGAAATTGGTTTTCTGGTATGAGATGGAAAATGGGGTGAGAAAAAACCCAGTTATGAGCCATCACCGACCACCCATCTCATACCCTTTAAGATTATATCCCTTGATCCCAGTATACCTTTCCAAGCAACTGAATGATGTTGTTTTACTTTAGTCTCCAAAAAGTTCTCATTCCTAAGGTATTTCCTTCTAACTACGTTTGCCCACCAGCTATCCTTATCAAATAAAACTTTCCATCCCAGTTTAGCAAGGCAAACTCTATTAAAGTGGTCAATATTTATAATGCCTAAGCGACCCGCTTGTTTAGGTCTGCAAACTTCATTCCAACTTACTGGATTACACTTGTGAGTATTACCCCAAAAGAACTGTCTGGAATGCTTATTTAATTGACTAGTTAACTTCTTAGGGCACTTGAAACAAGACATTATGTGATTAGGCATACCTATAAGGTTTGCTTGAATAAGAGTGAGTCTCCTAGCCTTAGAAAGGGTATTAGCCTTCCAACCTGCCAACTTCTGCTTAACCCTTCTGATTAGCTCACTTCGATTCAAATGATCCTTCCAAAAAACAATGTTATGTATTCCAAGGTATTTCCCAATGGTAGATTTATGCTGAATGTGAAGAATATTTACAATCTCATTTCTAGTTTAACTGTTAGTATTTGAAGAAAAATATAGAGATGATTTATTAAAATTTATTTGCTGCCCCAAAGCAGTAACAAACTTATTTAATACATCCATAGCATTCCTGGCACCCTTAGTAGTAGCTTTGATAAAAATGAGACAATCATCCTCAAAGATTAAAATTGAAACCTTGTAGCCAAATTGGGAGGTAAGTAAACCAATACGGGATTTAGGAGTATTTGCTAATTCATTTAATCTCTTGATTAAAGGTTCCATACAAAGGATGAAAATATACAAAGATAGAGGGTCACCTTGTCTTATGCCTCTGCTTGCAGTAAAATATCCATGAGGTTCACCATTAATATTGATAGAGAATAAGTCGAAGAAATACTTCATAACTAGACTGACCCATCTTTGGCAAAATTCAAACCTATCCAAAACACACTTTGTTTGTACCATACTTGACCAATCCCGAAACTACTGAGCACCAATCAACGTTATACCGTCAAGGACCCAGAAGAGTTTCCCTCCAACCAGGAGGCCAATCACAACGCGACACGTGTCGACATCAGAAGCCAATCATAGCGCGACACTGTCAACATCAGAAGCCAATCACAACATGACACGTGTCAATGTCAGAATGAAACTAGAAACTCTTTTCTATAAATATAGATCATTCTCTCACAATATTTCCTAATGTCATTTGTACTAAATCATTCACTAGTACTTATTAAAGGAGAGCTTGAACCTATGTACTTGTGTAAACCCTTCACAATTAATGAGAACTCCTCTACTCCGTGGACGTAGCCAATCTAGGTGAACCACGTAATCTTATGTTTGCTGCCCTGCCCTTATCCATTTACATACTTATCCACACTAGTGACTAGAGCAATCTAGCGAAGGTCACAAACTTAACATTTTCTGTTGTACCAAAGTCCCCACTAATTTTGTGCATCAACACACTTGATATAACCCCAGTTAAGCAAATCATAAGCCTTTTCCAAGTCAAGTTTAATGGCAAGATCCCCTGCTCTTCCCTTATTCCTATTAAAACTTGTAAACAATTCATGAGCAATTTAAAATATTATCTTGAATAGATATTCCCAGCGTAAACTCTCCCTGGTTAGGAGAAATGCATATAGGAAGGTGTTTGGACACAAAATGTTATTTTGGGTTGAGCTTAGAAATATTCCCAACCCAATGGTGTTTATTTAGAATCTTGTCAGGGCCGGCCTTGTTGAGGTTGGCCGAATCCTGCTTTGAAGAAGATTATTTCAGATAAAGGTGAAGTAGTCGAATCCTGGTATAATAAGGAGTCTCAAAGTTGAAGTACTTGGGATTAGGAGATGAACCTAGTTTGTTTGAAGGTTTAGTTCAAAGTCCTATGGAGATTAGGATTGGTCGAAGTTTAATCAGATTGGGTTGAGGAGTTATAATCCTAATATATCTCTAGTTCGACCATAGGGGTTTTCGCCAGTGTTCTAAAAAACGGCCTAGGCGGCCGCCTAGGCGCTGGGTGGGCACCATCCGAGGCGTTTTCTTGCAAATCGGCTTGAAAAATCAGCCGGGCTCTAGGCGGGCTAGGCGGGCTAGGCGGAGCTGGGCGGCTGGGCGGAGCTGGGCGGTTTTGTTTTTTTTTTTTTTTTAAGTTTATTATATTCTAACTTCTAATTTAGATTCTAAGTTTCTTCCCGTGCCCTACAGCTACCCTAATTTCAGAAACCAAGAACTCTCGTCGACAGCCACTTCGTCGTTCGTCCACTTCATCTCTTCTTCCGTCACCTGCGATGTCTCTTAGTCTTAGAAAGCCTATCAAATATCGACGACTCCGAGCCCGAGGTATGCAGATAATGCGGCCATTGCTTTCTTATTCTTATTTTTCAATTTTCTGAATTGTTTTTGTCAAATGGTGTCTGCCCATTCACTATACGTTCATAAATTTAAGGTTGGTGCCCAAAATATTTGATGATAATAAGAATTAATCTTGCATGCTACATTGTTGGACTTTTAATTTCATAGTTATTGTGAAAAGTTTCATTCTTGGTTCATGACTGTTGACCTCATTTTCCAAGTCTGATAATTAAGGGGGGGGAATTTAATGAAAGATTAAAGCAGAGATCCTGAAAGTTACACCACCTGCCCAGCAAAGAACATTTTCATCATAGCCCACTCGGTAGTCTGTATAGTGATTTGGATTTGTATGTGATTGATTGTTGCTTCTATTTTTTGTTTGTGAATCGATATGGAAGAACTCATGCTTCTGTTTTTTAGGTTGCTGGATACCTTAACAGTAAGGAGGTGGAACGGTTTAAAAGATTAATTTGGGAAGTACTTAACAAGGAGACTACAATCAGGTAATGCCTTTGCAAGTTTATAAGTTTTGACACATTTGTTTTCACAAGGATTTGGTGCAATGGCCGACTTTATGAGATTGTGACCGTATTGTATATACTATATATGATTCATATATGAATGATTGAGCTAAAGGTCTGGAAAGTACGAGGTATGTATGTATAGGTTACGGTAACAAGTTACAGTTGAAGAAAGAAAACAATTATTGGAAATAATTGAAGAGAGTGGGAGAGATGTAGAGGTAATGTCCATGTATAATCTTTTATAAAGGTGGTAAATTTTATATGTGGTCAGAGGATAAAAATCCAGGTTAGCATAAAATTCACCTCAAAATATTTGTAGGGAAATGGGGAACAGTTGACAAACTTACTGGAGGTTCAAGTTTTGTAGTAAGTTTGTGAATTGGTGGGGCTTGTTAAAAGTACTTGACTGAGAAGAAATGACTTGGATATGTGGAATACAATAGGTAGGGTTCTGGATTTATGTATTCCGTGCCTTTTGTCTTCAGTCGAATGGAGTAAATGGGGATCATTGCAGCTGTGTGTGGTTGTGTGCCTTACAAATATGTCAAAATGTATTAGCTTTAGAAGGATGGTGATTTATAGGTGCTACTAGTTATAGCTGCGAAAATATTTACGGGTTGGAAAGCTGTTTATCTGCTCTGCTGCGAGATACTTCTTTCGCTTATGTAATGAATTGTTTGATTTGCATATACTTCTTTTAAGATCCTAAGCACATAAATAATACAACAAATTCTGAATGTGTGCATTGTTCTCTCTAAAGTGTATGTTTGGAAGATTCATTTAGCTTATTCACCATTCTTTGTCGGATTCCCATCGCAATATCATTATCTGCTCTTGCTGCTAGCTTTGATGCATGGGTTCTGACTCTGAGCCATTTTACTCTCTTTGATGCAGTGTTCTGAGCCATTGTAGTAGATATATTGATCTTGACATTGCATGATCCATTTTACTCACTTTAAAACGTTGTGCTTTGACCAAAATAGAAAAACAAAACAATATGAGTTGGCTTATAAGTTAAAATACTGTGATAGTTTTTTTATGGGAGATTAAGACCTAAAAGTTTGTAATGTTTATTTTATATGAATTTTAGGATTGTTTCTTGTATGATGATTGGTACTTCATCTTCTGGAGCATCTACTGCAATGTCGTCCTCCTCTCAATCTGAAAATGTGTTGAAGCGTAGCTCGGAGGATGTGGGATGGGAATATGGGATCTTGGCAAATCCTACAAACACAGATAAGGTGAAATGTACGTTGTGCAACAAAATCATTAGTGGTGGAGTACATAGATTAAAACAACATGTAGCCAACATAAGGGGAAATGTAGCGGCATGCACACAGTCTTCGGATGAAGATAAAGCCAAATGTAGAGCCGCATTAGAAGAAGCAAAAAATAAGAAGAAACAAAGGGATAAGCATAATGTGGAAGTGAGGGAAGAGGTGCAACTTCAACAAATTCAAGAAGAAGAAGACATTGAAGTGATTGGGTCAAGGAAAAGGCCTCGCACTCTTGGACCTATGGATAGGTTTGCATCCGCCATCAATCCTGATTCTTCAAATGAGGGAAGTAAGAAGACTCGGCAACAAAACATCCATGATGCAATTTGGAAGGAAAGAGCACATCAAGTGGATCAATATGTGGCTCGATGGGTGTATGAAGCCGGTATTCCTTTCCATGCTATTGATAATGATAGCTTCAAGCGTGTGATGGAAGCGGTTGGTCAATTTGGCCCGGGTTACCTACCTCCAAGCCAATACGAATTAAGGGAGCCATTATTGAAAGAAGAGGTAGAAAGAGTAAAAAAGTCACTCAAGAAACATGAAGAAGAGTGGGCTTTGAATGGTTGCTCAATCATGACCGATGCTTGGAGTGATCGAAAAAGAAGAAGCATAATGAATTTATGTGTCAATTGCAAGGAAGGCACCATATTTCTTTCTTCTAAGGAATGCTCTAGTGAAGCACACACCGGAGAATATATCTTTGAATATGTTGACAAGTGTGTTGAAGAAATTGGGCCTCAAAATGTGATTCAAGTGGTAACCGATAATGCTTCTAACAATATGGCGGCGGCAAACATGATGAAGAAAAAGAGGCCGAATATGTTTTGGACATCATGTGCCACTCATACTTTGAATCTCATGCTTCAAGGGATTGGTAATCTCCCTAGGTTCAAAGGAGTTATTGACAAGGCAAAGGCTTTCACCATCTTCATTTATGCACATCATAAAACTTTGGCATTGATGAGGAAGCATACCAAGAAAAGAGACATAATAAGGCCCGGAGTCACTAGATTTGCAACTTCTTTCCTCACATTGCAAAGCTTGATGGATAAGAAAAAAGACTTGAAGGTTATGGTTGCTAGTGAAGAATGGGAACAATGCAAACATGTTAAGACTACAAAGGGGAAAGCGGCATATGCTACTATATTGAGTTCACATTTTTGGAGTGGGGTCTTACTTTGCTTGAAAGTATTTAAACCTTTATTCAAGCTACTTCGAATTGTGGATGGGGATAAGAAGCCATCAATGGGGTTTTTGTATGGAGAGCTACAAAAAGCAAAGATGGAGATTAAAGAGACATTCAAGAACAATGAGGCCAACTATCAACCAATTCTTCAAATTATTGATGAAAAAGCTCGTGAGCGGCTTGATAGTCCATTGCATTTGGCGGGCTACCTCTTCAACCCTTATTATTTCTTCAAAGATCAAAGCATACAACATGATCCAATTGTCATGGAGGGAATTTTTACTTATGTTGAGTTCTTCCCCGATAACTATGAGGTTCAAAACCAAGTGATAAACGTTGAGATGCACAAGTATAAAGTAAAAGAAGGTGGATTTGGAAGACATTTGGCCGAACTTGGATGCGTTGAGAATGATGAAAACTATAATCCGGGTATGAATATTCACATATGCTTATTTTATTTATTAAATTTGAGTTTACTACTTATTTTTCATTACTAATTGTGTGCTTTTTTTCTTCATTAGTTGCATGGTGGTATAATTATGGAAATAGTGTGCCTCATTTGCAAAGGATGGCTATAAAGATACTCTTATTGACTACAAGTTCATCCGGTTGTGAACGAAATTGGAGTTCTTTTGAAGGTATACATACAAAGAAAAGGAATAGACTAGATACAACAAGGTTAAATAATTTAGTCTATGTCCAATTTAATGCAAGGATTATGAATAAGAAGAAAAGAGAGAATGAGAAGAAAGTGGACATACTACTTGCAAGTGAAGCTAGTATGGCTCAAGGATGGATTGTGGAGGGTGGTGATGAAGAACTTGAGCTTGGCTTAGGAATTGGAGAGACATCAGAGGTAGGTAGTTCCCTAGAGCCTAGGGGGAGTTCTAAAAATGTTGAAGTAAGAGAACTTCATGAAGAATATTTTATATCGGATGAGGACACGGAAGAAGAAGAAGGAGATGATGAAGAAATTGAGTTCGAGTCTGACACAGAAAGAGTCTTGGAGGGATATGGTGAAGAAGAGTTTGATGCCTAGTAACTTTCGTAACTCGATTTTCTTTTCTGTTAGTGTTTGCATGTGTAGCATTCGAACATTTGACTCATTGTTGTTAATTATATCCTATAAAATGTATGCCCATCACTCGTACTCATTGATGTTAATTATGTGAAATGTTTGTGCAACATTTGTACATTTGACTCATCGATAGTAGATTATGTGAGATGTATGTGTGTCATAGACTCATAGTAATGTTGGACTTGAATGTTTCCATAGTTCTAGTACAAAAGAAGTAATGGCGGACATACTTGAATGAATTAGTGTTTGATTCAAATGTACATGGCTTGAACCTATCAAGTGAGGTTTGTTTCTTTTGCTTGCATTGTAATTTGTTTCCAGGTTGCTCAACTTTGTTCTAACTACGTTGTCAACATGGTGGAGTATTATTGCAACATTTGTAGTCTTCCCATACTTACAAACAGTGAGAATGCTCATTGGACATAAGATTGGAAATCACATTTCAGTGGTTGCAAGCACTGCCTTGTCCTCAAGTATACCATATGATTATAAAATATGAATTACTTCATTTGTTGAAAGAAATATTTCTTTTGTACATTTTCTACCTGTTTTGTAAGTGTCCATATGCACTTATTCACAGGATATACAAAAAAATTACTTAAATCCGCCTAGGCCGCCTAGGCGCCCGCCTAGCCGCCTAGGCGCTAGGCGCTAGCCCGCCGCCCGACTAGCGCCTAGCGTTTTTTAGAACCTTGGTTTTCGCTGCTATAAATAGAGGAAGGAGCACATCATTCAGGGTTTCCAATTTAACACATAAATTGCCTTGCACAAACTTTCGCTCTACGCGAAACCTCTTAACAACCTTGAGATTTTTATTTTCTTTTTCTCACTGACACATCTTCAGTTTGGATAAATAGCACTGTGAAAGCAACCAGTGGCATATTCAGTTTGGATAAACATCACTGTTATCGTAAAATCAACCGATCGTGGAACACCTTCAGTTTGGATAAACAACATTGCGTCGAAGCCTACTGGTTATCTATCCAAGTCTTGGTTAAGAAGGATTTTCGAGTTCTTATTGGCAAAGGTCATCTCACTAGCCTTCTCGGCAAAGTGAGGTGTTACAGATTATTAGGTTCGGCGCATTGAACGCCGAGTTGTTTTATGATTAGATATTCACAAGTAAGTTTTAGAGTTCGACATTCTGACGGTCAAACCACATTCACTATCAAGATATACATCTCTTTTGAGTACTTGTGTCTGTATATTCGGCGTGCTTATACTCTTACGAATATAATCACCGTGACCGAACCCGACGCCGACGATCCTTGAACTTCGCAAGACTAGCAGCCTTATCTTCAGGCTCTGAACCCGAAGGCCGAAACATGTTCCTTCCTCGGCCGCAGTCGCAAGATCGAGAAGTCAGCAACGTGCTCAAAGTAACATCAACACATTTTACTCCCTGCCTGAGCTAAGCCAACGAGTTGGCAAGCCTCGCACACAACCGAAGGACGTAGTTAGCTTATTAATTACTCGGCCTGCGCGCCATGTAGACTTGATAGTTTTTAGGATCAACAGAAGGATAGATTTTAATCTGGCACACATCACCTTTGTTATAATTTTAGGGGTGTGCTATCCACACACTCCTTTTTACTTCTCACACACTCCTTGTTAATTTATGTCTGTTGATCTTCTTCAATTCATTCGATCCGACGGCAGAAAACTAAAAAGGTGTGAGAGAAGTAAAAAGGGGTGTGTGGATATCACACCCCTAATTTTATAACTCACATTACAAAGACTTATCGGATGATAATTACTAACAATCTCTGGGAACTCCACTTTGGGGATTAAAGCAATATTCGTATGGTTAATCAATTGAAGTCTAGTACTATTTACAAAAAATCCTTTACCATGTTATACATTGAGGGGCCAACCGTATTCCAACACTCCTGATAAAAGCTAGCATGGATCCCATCATGACCTGGGGCTTTGAGCGAGCCAATACTTTTAACAGCATTCCAAATTTCATTATTCATTGGTATAGCTGTTAATTTACTATTTTGTTCATTTGTTATACATGGCTCCATAGTTTGAGTGACCAGCTCTGGTCATTGGAGGGATTTTGCCCTCATGTGAATCTCATTTTGAATTCATTCTCAAAGACTTACTCCATTCCCTCTCCTTTAGACCACCAAAAACCATTGTCATCCCGAATTTTGTTGATTTCATTTCGTTTCTTCCTTATTGTAGCACTCATTTGAAAGAACCTTGTATTTTTTTCGCCATTTTAAAGCCAGTTGGCTTTAGCTTTTTTAGCCCACATTACTTCTTCCTCCTTAAGAACTCGAGAAAGTTGTTCATTTATCTGAGTTTCTAATTGAATTTTATCCGAGAAGGCATTTGAAGCATTAGAATTGCTATTGAAAGACATAATTTCTTGTTGCACTATGTTAAGATCACTTAGGATCTTCTGTTTTCTTTCTTTGACTGAACCAAACACCACACGACTCCAGTTTCTCACAAGGAAATAAAACTTACCTAAATAGCCCCTAAAATGGTCAAGAGGGGACAACCCCTCATAGCTGCTCCAAGTCCCCTTCACAAAATTTTTGAAGTCACAAAAATAAAACAAAAATCAGTGAGCCATGACTAGCGCACCTGATTGAAAACTAGACGCATTCCACTCACAAGAGTGATAAAGTGAAACAAAACAATTAACGTAGCAAAATACATTTAAGTCACACATAGTACATCATGATAAGAAAAAAAAAAGTCTTTCACATTCGCAGAACATGTGTAGAAAGGCTAGTATATGTAATTTTTGCACTTACAAACAATTACCCATGTGCAATTTGTGTATAATTTATATACAAGTTACATAATCTAATCTATAAAGATTACAACTTTACAAATTACAGTGTACTTTAAATCAGATCAAGGTTGTGGGTAACTCTTTCCAGCTCGAGATTGTAGATATATCTGACGTTGGTGGTGAGGGTAACCAATCCTCTTCTAAACTTTGTTTGAATCATTAAATCAAATCAAGATTACTTATTGTTTATGGGGTCTGAAATTCTTCATTAATAAAGAAAAAACGAAAAGTTAGAATATGTTCTCGTTCTGATCGAGAAAGCAGACCGACCAATCACAAGAATTTGAACGTCTTGTCTCACCTCACGCACACGCACGCCACCACTTCCACAACAAAAAACAACTTACATGCCTCGAACGGTCAGACGACTCTCCCATGTGCTAATTCAAAACTCCCAACTGGTAAGAAGCACGATCAAGCGACGCAACCAAACCGGTTGCTTTTACGCCACAACAATTTCGTCAACCAAAGCCTTCTTGTTTGTAATCAAATTATTGAAATTATTGTTTTCTTGGGCTCCTGCAACTTGTCGGAGTATTCAGCCATGGATTCTGCTTCTGTGAAAACGTTCCTGCTCGATGTTAGAGCTTCTGCGAATTCGTTGTTGTCGCAGTACGAGCCTCTGGTTCTGGTTTCTGCTCCTCTCTTTGCTCTCCTGGTCGCTTCCACGCTTCAATCGGCTATCCATGGCCTGCAGGAGAAGGGACTCAAAGCCACACTCCTAGGGTTCTTCATGAGCTTCATCAAGTCAGTGACCTTTCCGCATAATAACACTCAGTTCTGCTAATATTTGTTAATTTTGGATATAATCCGTAATTGTAATTGTTGGGTTTTGTTTAATTTGGTAAACTGCAGGTTGGTTCCTGGCGTCAAGAGTTACATCGACGCTGAGAAGCAAAAGGTCTGTTTTTTATATATAAAGATTTCATCTTTAATTCAATTTCAATTTTATTTTTTGATTTCTGGTGCCAATTTATGCATTTTCTTGGGAGATGGAATATTAGTGCCCACAGAACTTTGCATTTTGTTGTCTCTTGGAAGATGAACATTCAATGCAGTTTGTTCAGAGGCTGTTGATGTGCAGTCAATAGCTCAGCTGTGATTTATTTTTTATTCTTAAGGGTTTTAGTGTATTAACTGTCTGAACTGGTCCCCCTCCCCTTAGTTCTTAACTGCAAAGAATTGAATTTTAAAGGGGGATTAATCTTCCTGAGACAATTTTCATCTCATGGCGGTAACATTTGGTCGGAATTGTGGATGTTGTTGAACAAGCAGGTTGTGGATAAGTTACAGTCTGGTGGTAAATCTGGAAGAGAAAGTTGGAGAACTGAATTGCCTAGCTCGGGGTTGGGAGTGGGAGTCATAGAGAAAATGAAAGATGAGAAAAGTAAAGATGTGGCTTGGCAAGGAAAATGCTCGGGTGCAGTGTATGTCTGTTATTTTTGCTGTGAAAATTGATGTTGAACTATTCATCAACACACTCATGTGTGCGTATATGATTTTTTTATTGTGGGACATCCTGAAAATTAGGTATGAGAACATGCCATTGATCGCATGGTGAAGTCAATGTGATCAATGGCGCAAGTCTCTGTTGAGGAGGTGTTGTGTATCTTTGTTGTGCACAAGAAAAACACCCTCATATGTATGTGTATTGATCGAGATTGTATTTATTTTCTGAGCTGAAGCTTGATTGTTTTTGGGTTCTTCTTTGCAGCTACATTGGGGGAAGCGAGGTTGAAGGACATTTTTCTGTAATTAATGAGGCATGCTCAATGTAAGTAGGATTATTTTACAATATGTACATTGGAGAAAGTGACTCATGTTTTACCTCTGGTCTGAACTTGTTTAGATTTGGCTTTCAGGTTTGCACATACCAATCCATTGCATATGGATGTCTTCAAAAGTGTGGTACGGTTTGAATCGGAAGTTGTTGCAATGACTGCTGCACTGCTTGGAAGTAAAAAGAAGTCTTCTGGAGGACAAATATGTGGAAACATGACATCCGGAGGAACTGAAAGTATATTATTAGCTGTGAAATCATCACGAGATTATATGAAAACCAGGAAGGGGATTAAGAAACCTGAAATGTATGCCATGTTACACTTCTCTATACTAACTGTTGTAGCATGTGAGGTTATTTATGTAACTAATTTTATTCCAGCGCAGGATAATACCTGAATCTGCTCACTCTGCATATGACAAGGCTGCACAATATTTTAACATCAAGCTCTGGCGTGTCCCTGTAAATAAAGAATTTCAAGCAGATGTCAAAGCAATTAGAAGACACATTAATAAGAACACCGTTTTGGTAATGTGATGTTCATACTTTCACCTGTATCACTGGTAACATATTCTAATGAAATTTTGTTGTATTTTATTGGATCCAAAAGAAGAAAGTCATCTCCATTTAACACATCGTACAATAATGGTGCTTTTCCTAACTTAAAGTTCTCGGTTGAGTTAAACTGACCTGGATTATTTTGATGCTGCAGATTGTGGGATCTGCACCTGGTTTTCCTCATGGCATTGTTGATCCTATTGAGGTATTTGATTTTTTTCAGAGGGGAGTGTTTTAAATTAATTTTTGGGAAGATCATTTGATCTTAGCTTTAGTTGTGTTCTCTTAGATTAAGAACTTCGAACTGAGAAAATATTGGAACTTCTTATACAGGAGCTTGGTCAATTGGCTTCTAGCTTTGACATCTGTCTGCATGTTGATCTTTGTCTTGGCGGCTTCGTATTACCTTTTGCTAATAAGCTCGGGTATGTTTTGGGTCTGCTAGAAAATTTTTGTTTATAACTTTGGCTATCTGAAATTATAATTTTTAATCGTTAATTTATCTATCGCAACTTTTATTTCAGGTATCCAATTCCACCCTTTGATTTTTCAGTGAAAGGAGTGACTTCAATATCAGCAGATGTACATAAATATGGGCTGGCTCCTAAAGGAACTAGCACAGTTCTGTACAGAAACCATGACATCAGAAAGGTTATCTACTGATGTTGGCGAAACTTTCAGAAAGCATTTGTTTGCATTTGATATAGCCTTCCTAATGTGTTTTTATTTTCATGTCGGTTCATTGGAATGCTGGGCTTTATGGCTTTCTATTTTCCATCTCAGCATCAATTTGTTGCTGGTAAGTTTTCATCAGAAAACAATGAATATCCAGTTAATGAGTTTTTCATCTGTTTTGGTTCATGAGTATTGTTTACTTAAGTGTACAGTAGGAGCTATCATTTGTGCTTCATATTCAAAAGCTATTGCAGAAATTGGAATTTTTTTTTTTAATTTGTTGTGTAAAGCGGGAGCCTTGTGCACTGGGTACGACCTTTTTGTTCTGACGGACTAAGAGCGCAATGGCGTTCTAGGATTCATATGGCTGACCCCACTTAGTGGGAAAAGGCTTTCTTGTTGTTGTTGTTGTTGTTGTTGTTATTGTTGTTCTGACAGACTAAAAGAGGAGAAAGAGTATAAGTAGAATAAATAGTTTTATTATTTGCTGGAGTTAACTTATATAACAATTGCTGATTTTTGTGTTCATCTTGTTTTTATATCCATGTTGCAGTTACCGAGTGGTCCGGAGGGCTATACGTGTCTCCAACCATAGCCGGAAGCAGGCCTGGTGGCTTGATTGCTGGGGCTTGGGCAGCTATGATGTCTTTAGGGGAGGAAGGTACGAATATAGTGGCCAGACCTTTCTGCTAATCTGAATATTTCATCAAATTCTTGTCTTGTGATTGATTATGTTTATTACTTTCCAACATTCTATAGGGTACTTGGAAAACACAAAAAACATCATGGAAGCATCAAAAAGACTTCAGAAAGGGTATTGTTTCCCTTTTTCATCAGATAAGGGTGTATTTGTTGTTCAGTTATTTTGTCTTCCTTGGGGGATTGGAAGCAGGGGTATTGATCTTCTGATAATATGGCAACTTTATGTGCAGAATAGAGGAAATTCCGGAGCTGTTTATCATTGGAAAGCCAGACATGACAGTTGTAGCATGGGGATCTAATGTTGTTGACATATTTGAAGTCAATGATATCATGTCATCTAAAGGCTGGCATTTGAATGCATTGCAAAGACCCAACAGGTAGGCTATGTGCGTATGTTTGTGTGGCTGCGTGTGTGCATGCGTTTGCTTCATGATTAGTTAACACGACAGTCAAGGTGTGAAACTTAATTCTTTTGTCTAATGTGCTCGACTCAGTATTCATATCTGCGTGACGCTTCAACATGTACCCGTCATTGATGACTTTCTCAGGGATCTAAGGGGATCCGTGAAAACTGTAAGTAGTTTTAAACTTCGCAAAATACCAAACCATCTCTACCATTTGATCACACCCCACTTTCATTCTGTACCGAAACCCGTTTATGCGTACATTAATTATCTGTTACCTCTTTCAGGTCAAAGAAAATCCAGGACCGATAAGCGGAGGGCTAGCTCCCATTTATGGTGCTGCAGGGAGGATGCCGGACAGAGGTATGGTTCAGGAGTTGCTGGTAAATTACATGGACGGTACATGCTAGTGATGCTCTCTGTCCACATTGTTTCTCATGCTTCATGTTTTGTGCCAGAATTCTTTGTTCACGTTGTAAGAAAATTATGTTTCCAAAAAAAAGGAATAAGAGACCAAAATCCATTTGTTCATTTTCTACAATTTAACCTCATGTTTGTGCCAATTTAAGGGTTCATTGTCTTAAAGACTTCCATGAAATATAAATGCGATCGTTTGCTGGAGCCTCCACAATTGTTTGTAAAATTGCACTGCGCAATCGTATGCAAATGCTTCCGTAGGAAGCAGAAGCACCTCTGTTTGTAAGTGCTTTTGCTTGAAGCGTTTCAAAAGAAAAATTTGTTTTTAAAATAAAACACTTGTAAATATCTGAAAAAACACTGCCAGAAGCGATCTTGGTATATGAAAACACGTTTAAGCCCTTCTAAAAGCGTTGCAAATGGGGCTTCAGGCTAAATTCTTTGGTTTGTACCTACAATCAAATATCTAAATAACAAGAATTAGATTGATCTGATTCTCTTTCCTTCTATTTTAAAGCTCTATGATTCCTTCTTTTTCCCATTTTTACTCAGCAAACACGCCATAAATTCTTTGCTTTGCACATCACCTTTTTGCCGGTAACTGGTTCCGTTCAAATTCCGAGTTTTATCACCGGCTGCTATGGCGGTACAAATCATGAAGTACGTTCGCAAAAATGTATATTTCTGTTATGTTTATTGATGGCAGTAATCTGCAGCTCATGTATAATGGAAGGATCAAGAAAACATAAATTCAAAATTTTTGATAACTATGATCACCAAGCAAAGTACATAATCGATCTTATAAGTTACATTCACCATTCAGATAGATTCATAAGAGGAATCAATGCCTCTTTTATTCATCTGTTCCATTCATGTTCTTTGATAATCATTACCAACAAGTAGAATCTCACTCTTACAAATAATATTGAAATCTGTAGGGAATCACTAATCAAGCGTCACAATTTGAAAAACCCAACTTTTGAATCTTCTCTTTTCACAGCTCCAAGACTAGGTCTACAATAAACACAACATAGATGGATCAGATCTAATCCTCGATTAAATTGATTCACAATTCAAATAATTAATACTCGATTCGTTTAGGCTCTTTACAAATAAGCATCTCAAAGCGTTTCTAAGTCAAACACTTAAAACACTGCTTTCAAGAAGGAAAAAAAAAAATAATATTAGACACAATGCGATTACTATTTTACCTGACATTAACAATTGAGGTAAGAAGTTTTTTCTTCATAATTTTAGGTCTCTTCACAAATAAGGCACATTTTCAAACAAAAAGACACTGACCCAACTATTATTGTACCCGACGTTAATACTTAAGATACGTGAGGTGTTATTTTTTAAAGTAATGTTACACTTATTATATTTGTCATACCACATTTGTAATACCTCTCAAATAGAGATAGGCCCACCAGCACATGTATGTTTTATCTCTATTAGAGAGGTGGTACAAATATGGTATGGAAAATGTGGTAAGAGTATAATTTTTGTATTTTCAATAGTTTGATTCCGAAAGTGTTTCTTGCTAACATTAACGGTTGTTAGAGACTATGCTATTAAGTATTCATTTTTAAATGCTGTGCATGTAGTCATTGTTGAGGAAAGACCAAGATCAAACAAAGGGGGTTGAACTTGATTGGTACTCGACAATGTATTTCGAAATGAATTAGTGCATAGTGAACTTACAGTCAGCATCCGTTTTGATCCAGTGCTCCCTGTTATCATTTGAATCCATGCCGCTAAGCGCGATTTGGGGCGGGTTTGATTGGCTCTTGTAGCGCCGCATGCTCGGATTTGAAGAAAATCCTTGCTGAGGATATAAGATGATATCATCCTCCTGATCTCCATTGCTGTAAGTCCCCTCACTGCTTGTTTTCTTCTTGGTTTGGTTCCTTTCGTACTTACCACGTTTTTGCTGAGCCGCCGAGGTTTCAGGGTGAACTTTTCTATGAAACATGTGAAGGATCTACACATAGATTTTATAGAAGTATATATACCCCAATTCAGTTCAAGCTACTCTTTCGGTACGAAAGTGCGGAATATAACACGTAAAATATTTGATGTAATAACTTAAGAAGCAAAGTCTTTCCGTTATTTTCGTTAGAGGTACCTTATTGAGTTTTGTTTCTGCTGAAGCGTGATCAGCAGCTCCGCCGGAGCCACGAGAAGAAGCGTGAATCATTTTTTTCTTGAGCATCTTTTTCATCAAGTGCATGGCGGACTTATCCGCTTCCTTCTCTGCTCGCTTCTCCTCCTTGCTTAATTTTGCTCCAGAAATCTCCTCTGCCAATTTAGTCCTCTGAAATAGCTCACCAAGGGATGTCCTGTGTTCCTTCTTTGTCACGCTTGTTGTTTCAGACAATTCATATGCCGACCCGAAAAGATATCCCTGGAGCGGGCACACTGCAGTTCCATTGATCCCGTTGCTCTCTCCGCCTTCCAGCGCCTTCCCACTAAGCGTAATGGTGCTTCCATGGCTACTTCTTCCATTGCTGACATAGCTGTTTCTTCCAGATGAATCATTGCAAATATCATCCTTCGCCGGATCAGCCACCAACTCTCTCTCCAATTCATCATTGATGAGCTTCAGCTCGTTCTCCGTGGCCTCGGTTTCTTTTTCGGTTATGTTCTCCACAGAGATTCCAAGCGTTGGAGTTGATGGTTCAGTGGTCACTTGGTCCGAGCTGCCAAGAGTACCGATTGCAAGAAATCCATGGAAGTATTCAGATGCTTCAGCAGATGATTCTTCTTCGTAGTATTCTTCTTCTGTCCTAGCTGCTTCTAGACCGTTGAAAGATTTTCGAACGTGCTGATCTCTCGGGGCTTGTTTAAAGGGTTTCGTGCCGCAGTTTGGTTTCGGATAGTATTGTTGATCGTCGAGCGATGGCTGCCCTGAAAGACAACCACAAGAATGTTCTGACACAAAAAGCATTGTAAGGAACTTGCTGAACATGCCGGTATGAACATCTCGTCTCTAATAATGAATCTTACTGTTATGCATAGTATCTCATGTGATTATAATTGGTTCTTTAAACTGTTTTAACTGCATTTTTGGGAGTGAATTTCTTGTGTTACAAGAATGTATTGTCTGTGAGGTATCACGCGACTTACCAACGACGAAAACTTTAAATGGATCGTTGCTATTCTGCCGAAACTTACGATGCATCCAACCTAGTAACTGCAACATCGGCATGCAAGATCAGCTTATAAATCACAATTACTGAAATGAGGATAAAAATCAAATAACAACATCATATTGATCAAATTTACGAAAATTCTATTTACTATGGTGTATAATATGCACTTGAGGAATGGAGCATTAGATGTGCACTCAAGATTCCAACGGTCACAAATGTTAGAGTATATTATGCAATGGTGGTATTCTATAAAATCCTCAAATATTGATGAGTGTATTGGAAAATTCTCGAAAAGTGATAATTTCCACAATTCAAACTTTTGTTTCCATAATTTCAGCCCATTTCACAAACGAATAAGAGAATACTAGGGTTTTTCTTTCTTACCTTCATCTTGTAACCTTTCTTTTAGATGACTTGAGCTTTGCTAGGAGAGGCTGAAAGTGTAACTTCTTTTCATTACTAGTCAGTCTTTATGCTTATTTATGAATAAGGTGTCAAATGCTTACCCGAAAGCCTCCAGCCTCTGAAGAGAATGAGGGCAGAGAAGTACAAACAGATAGTTACAAACCTGGGCTGGCTATCCTTTGTCAAGATCAAATCAAGAGGCCAATGGTTGCAAGTGGGTCCCGACCCCAAATACGTTTATAATGTGAGATTGATTGTAGGGTTTATATATATATATATATATATATATATTATTGTGTGAAATTTGTAGGGTTTATATTTCATAGTATCAATTTGTGGTGAATAATTCAGGGACAACCACTTTATATCTTTCTGTACAGTAATACACGAATGAGGATCCAGAAGATTCTTTAATCGTATCCATTCATTGTATATTGTAAGCAGTGGTGAAGCCAGGATTTGTCGAGGGGAGGGGTGAAATTCAAAAGAGTGTAAGGTTGAATCGAAGCGTTTGCTTTCACATTGGAGAGTGCAAAGTTTTGAGTCAATATTCATAGCAGAAAATAGTCTCTCCACCAAAGCATTTGTAAGCAAAAATATCAAAGCCAATGTAAGAAGCTTAAATTGGCTAGGATTAGATCCTAAAAAATGTTAAGCGCTAGTCAAACAATGGACTAGAACCTAGCATCTAGGTGCCTAGGCGAGATCTAGGCAGGAATCCAGATGAATTTAAATTAGGTAGTCTTAACGAAACACTCATGGTACTGTTCACTTTTAATGTTAAAGACATTTTTACTCTAAAAAGTCACTCTTAGTACTATTCACTTACAACACATTTTTGTTCTTTTGGTTAAAACTCAAATTTTTTCAAACTCTTTCCATTAATTTTCATATTATTTGAAACATGAAACAAGTCCTCAAAGTCACATCAGAAATTCATTGAAAGTAGTGATGGCTAGAAAAAAAAAACATACAAATTTGAGTATGAAATAACCTCCTCCATATTGTATTAACAACATTAAGGTAATTTTAGTATTGAAAGTCTTATTTTATGTGGTATTTTGCGGGTATGGTTTATCTAAAATATTTCATTGAAGCACTTATGTTTTTAAAGTATAATTAGGGACCAATCAGAAGATCAAATCAAAAGAAAGAGAGACCAAACCAAACCATTTAACCAAAAACAAAGGAACCAAGTCAAATGGAAAAAAGATAGAAGGAAAAAGAAAAAAAATAAAAAGGGGAAAGGAAAAACGGTGAAAAGCAACAAAAGAAGGATAGAAAAAAAAAAGTAACAAAACGCAACGTTTCATTTAAAAGGAATGCTGAAACGACGTCGTCCGGTTCAAGATATTTTTAAAACAACTTTTCTTTTTTGTTCTTCCACGCGCAGGAGTTGCCCTCCTCTGCAACAAGCAGCCCACCGACACCATGGCTCTTTATGTGGCTTTTCGACTATCGAAGGGGTGGATTCCTTGCTCTGCATGTGAATTTCCGATGACCGGAGGGGCAGCCGCCCCTCCTTGCCCTGCTGTGGCTTCGCCACTGATCGTAAGGTTAATTTTCGTCAGGTATTATTTGTATTCAATTAAATAAAAAATTTAAAATAATTTATGACCGCATGATGTACGATGAATGGACATGAAGAAAATCCCCAGATCCTCATTCGTTATACACGACTCCACACACATATGTCAGTGTGTGTGTGTGTGAATGTATGTATGTGTATATATATATATATATATATATATGGAAAAAAAAATTAGTATGTTAACCTGATCAATTGGTTATAAGGATAAAGTACCCTTTTTTTTATGCACTCGTGTTTAGTCTTGTTTGTAGTTTATGTTAAATTTATTCAGTTCGATGATTAAAAATAAGGAGATGTGTGTGAAACAAAAAAAAAATGTATGAAAATCAACTCCCTTCTATTTATTTGGAGTTGAATGATCTCTTAATATAGAGGAGCACGTACCTTTTTGAGAGTGTCTTGCCCAACCACGTAAGACTTGCTTACTAAAGTTTTTCTCCTCTAATTATTAATTGCTTAGATTTCTAAATAGGACTGAGATTTTCTTCCCTCCTCTTTCCATCCCCTTCCATCCCTCCTCTCGTATTCTCTATTTTGTCTTTCTATAAAAAAATTAATATAAGATTTTGACGTGACTTAATCGTGACCGTTCAAATAGGAGATGAGGAAAAAAGAGAGAGGAAAGAATCATACTCCTTCTAACTATGGTATTTGTGCACGTCCTATTTTGAAGAAAATGCCCATATCAGTAACCATGTTACAATGGGGCTTCCCGCTTTAATTATCATGTTCATGCACATGCTTTCTGCAGAGGATGGCAAAGTAATTTTCATTCAATTATTTCTACTACTTCGTTATTTTACTAGCTAGGTATAATTGTTGGGAAGTCCCTAACTTGAACAGTATGGTCAGCAGGGAATATTTTGTCGGACCTCATTGGAGCCAAACATAAAATTCGACAATTAAGTATTTTTTATATTAATGGGGACACAATATAATTCTCTACTCTTTGATCAGGTAGAATACAAATAATATTTCGGTGTGAGTAGTGTGACAATCATACTACTACATGGCATTACTTATCTACTTATGTCATAAGATTTGTGTGCATTTCGAATAATGTACCTAGATTCATGACATATGAATTATAACACATGGATAATAATATTGCACAACGATAACGGTAAGACTCAAATTAAGTTTCTTGTAAAATACTTCTAATAGTAGTATTCCTCTTCACTTATAAATGAGATGTCTTAGGTTTGATTCTTATTAAAGGCGAATTGAACCACATTATTGCTAACCCATTGTAATGCTAAGCCCACCTCCTTCCCCTTAACGTAAATAATATCGTTTGTTAAAAAAAAAAAAGAGCTTAGCTGATAAACCATGTTAAGATACGATTGCTTTTTAATCTTCAATTATAAGGTTGAACACGTTTTGGAAGTTTATTTTATTTTATTATTTCGGTCAATATACTCGAAGTTTAAACTAATCCAATCCTATGTACCAAAACTAGGCCATATTGTTCTGTGTTTGGAGGATATCAGCGTTTGATAGGATCGGTTGCAGGTCTTGACTCCACAGCTCCCTTCAATTTCTGTCATGTTTTCTGTTTGATAGTTGCAGCCAATGACATTCACTTTTCACCGTCTTTCTGGCGTAACGTAGAATCACTTGGTGCTTGCCTGCCCCAGCTCCTTTATCGTCAACTCAAATATTCAGAAACTGTCTAAATTAGAGATGGTTAGCATGCCACATCTTACCAAGCTGTCCTCTCTCCTTACTAACCATTCACGTTCATGTACTCACGACTCACTATCTTCGTTTTCTCAAAGACATGTGGAAACGGGGCCGTTTTGTCCTGGCAAACCCCCATATGAGAATATGGAGAAATTTTTAATTGTGACGGGAACATAAGTGGTACACCACTTATTTTAACTTTTTAGCACACATATCCCACCATTTGCATAATAACACGTGATGTACTACTCCGTGTACCGGTTACACTGAAAAATCTCTCACGAATATGAAGGAGGTGATAAAGGAGAAAGGGTTTGTAGCTTGGAGACAAAGGTAATAACCGAACTCTAACAGGTGTATCCTTTGATGGGAACTGAGAGGAAACATGCATGATTCAGACTTGAGGTGTCACTATACAAGAAATAGTTTCTGTGAAAATGATAGGGTGTAATTATTTCGACTTTAATTTTTTTAGAGGTACATAAAAAATCTATGGAAAATGAGAGAGAAAAGAATATAAAAAGGATCTTGAAGGTTATGTGGAAATATATATGGAATGGTGCACAAAATAAGAGTTAAAAACCAAAAATTAAAAAACTTCCGAGTTTTGTTTCATACATTCTTTTTAATTTCTTCCTTCTCCCTCATTCCGCTTTTCGTCGTATGTTTTTCCTCTCATATGTTGTACCTTTACATTTAGCACTAATAGTGTTCTTTTTTGTTGATACAATAATATTTCAAATTGATTGAAAATGTTTATCGTAAATGGGAGGAGTGGATATCAATCACAAATAATTGTACTATATACTGTTCTTTGCTTTTTTTGGCTGGAAATAGTAGTACTTACGACTGTTTAGATATTGGCAGTCTCTCTGTGTATTATTTCAATCTTACATGGTATGTTGAGATTCTAGACACTTCACTAATTGATTAAATTTTCTGAATAGCAGGAGACATGACGATGGATTTGTCCACTTGATCATGATGGCTACCTGAATCTTGCTTTTGATGTTAATAATTCTCACAATAATATCTGATATTTATCTATTAAATACATAAAAACCATACCCACTTAAGGTTATCTTTTTGCACAAAAATGGAAAAAAAAATTAAGGTTATCTTATAAAGCTGGATAGAGAAATACGCTTATTATTATTTGCAAGTTTTTTAAATAGAGCCATACCTGCTTGGAATCACTATCCATCGCCATACTAGCTACATAAATTATTTTACCCCAAGAAAATTCTAAGGCGCGATGGATGGACAACGTGAATGTGCGGCAATACATACAAATTGTGCTCTAGTATGGGTAATAAGTGGCGGGTTTTATCGGTTGTCCCAATTTTGGTTGAGAATGACCACATGCGACTGGTCATGTATAAGATTTACCATGTCTTGAATCCCTCACTTTATTTAGTTATTGTCTTCATTCCCAACTTTTAAGTCATCGACGTGAGAATGGAGCATTTTGTTTTCAAATTACTACTTTTTCAAGTATATATGGACGGGAATTCATGGTTATTAGATCCTTAGTCATTGGATCATTGCGAAGAATTTAGCAGCCATGAATCTCAGTCCATTCTAGAATTTTCATAAGATTGCTGCTGTACAATGCTTTCAATGAACTAAACTAAGAAGTCTGGATCATGCATGTTACTTATTTGTGCAGGTCAAAAGACTCAAAACAATTCTATCAGATGTCTTTCCGGATCCATGTTTTGAGAAAGATGGTATTGTCCAAGGAAAACGGGACCCAAGTGGAACTTCTCAGAAGAAGAAACCAACAGCAAACAAGAATACGAATTGGTGGAAACCAACAGCAAACAAGAATACGAATTGGTGGAGAATTTTTCTGCAGATATCATGAGGGGAACACAATGTGTGTTCAAGGCACATTCCTCATCCCCACTTGACCTTTTTCAATCATTTATCCTTTTGAACGCCTACCAAAAAGTTCCACTTATCAAATTTAAGTGTGATATCAACACACATTGTGTTGTCAAGGGCAGGCGTTGTTTGTCCGGATGCCTGCAGCTCTTTCACCTTTGGTCCTCTACTAGCAAATGGTATATGTGCTTTAATATCGTTGTCACTTCAGGTATTGCGGTTGCATTTTGTCAATTTTATCCGTAGGGTTTACTTTTGTCAGTAATTTTGGCCAAATTTTCAATTTCATCGATGCGTACGAGTTATAGCAGCTTATAAAAATTAGAAATGCCAGTAAACTTTAGAAACAAAATTAACAAAATTCAAGCCACATCACCTGAAATGACAGGTACTTTTGACCTACAAGTTAACCTGCTTTGGCCTTTGGATAGAAATGGAGGGTGATTAATTTGCAAACCTCATGATCTGATGGTTATATTTATAGGAAAACTAATGAAAATGATTTGAAAGCTTTAAGTTTTAATAATAAAGATAAAATAAAAGGTAAAATAAATAGTACTATATTTGACTTTTTAGTGTAAAAATGTGGTTTTTCTTTAAAGTGAACAGTACCGCGGACTTTTCGTTAAAATTCTCTATATTTATCCCTATTTATGGAAAAACTAATGAAAATAATTTGAAAATTTTGAGTTTTAATGAAAATGACAAAATAAAAGGCAAAGTGATTAGTAATAGGATTGACTTTTTAGTGTAAAAATATAATTTTTTCTTAAAATAAACAGTACCGAGAACTTCTGTTAAAGTTTTCTATATTTATTTTATGAAGTTGCTAGTGGACATTGGTTGCCACCTGCCACCTACAAAGCTCACACAAGCAAACTCATTTGACATCTCCTTGTATATTATAATCAAAATTGCAGGATTTTTGTGCCGACATATTCATTATTATTTTATCAACTTTTATTATGCAAAAAGAAAGGATAGAACCATGAAACTAAGCATAATCAACCCATTTGTTAACCATCACTGATCCTCAAGGAGTGATTTTTATTCATTCTTTTTTATCTCATGCATTCCTCTCGTAATTTTATCTCTTGATTTTCTTTTGAACTCTTCCATTCAATAGTCAGAAAGGAGTACATAAATCACTTTCCTTAGAGAATATATACAAATGATCCTAGAAAGCAAACAACATTGTTTATAGTCGCTCGTTTTTGAACATGATATCAAGATTAAAATTAGAACATTAAAACCATATCCACCTTTAATCAAATCTAAAAATAATTAACCATAAACATTGATTATCAGGTGGCTAAAAGAACAAGGCTTAGAGACTATGCCATAGAATAATCTATACTTACTGGCATGGATCAGAGCATGGAGCCATGAAGCTTCTCAGAACTAACTCTTGTTTAGAATGGCTGATGAAGAAAAGCATAAGGAAAGATAGCAATTGTTAAGCCCTTGGGCAGCTGGGTCCACATCAAGAAGACAAGGGGAAAAGAAAAACGATATACGTTGTTGCTTATCTTCTCACTGTTCAATTGAAAATATGGACGAAATGATACAATAATTCTAGGTTTTGTAAATTTGTATTCAAGCACATACTCCAATTTAGTATAAAAATATAAAGTTGCAATAATCTGTAAAAGGTTGCTGAATGTAGGGGACAAGGATTGTCTGCCCTCCTACTTCCGGTGCCCTTCTATGCCATCCTGTTTGTGTGGTCACGGTTAAGTCACGTCAACATATTATATTAATATTCATTTTTATCTTATTATCTCTATAAAAAAATAATATAAAATATTGACGTGACTTAACCGTGATCACACAAAACAGGATGACACGAAAGGGCACTAGAAGTGGAAGGACAGACAATCCTTGTCCGAATGTAGGATAAGAGGCTTCCTGATGTGAATCAAGTTATATAAAGAAAGAGTTGGGTTGGGTAGGGTTTACATTCAAAATAAGTGTATCTACAAAGCCCAATTGCTCCCGAAGCATAATCAATGTTGATCGGTCATCGGTGTATCACTCCTATGCAAAGCCAACATTCTATTGCGCATGTACGAAGAGATGGTCCTATTGCTATTCAGATACGGCGAAGTCTCAATTTTTCAATTTCTTTTTTCGGCTTTTAGGGGATGTCTTTGAATGACTACATAATAATTTTTGTTAAAAGACTCTCTTCCTTGAACATTTTGATTGGCGTTTTGTGTTTTGTGTCACCTGCTGGTTCATTTGACATTGGCAAAATAAGAGTTTTCCTTAAAGTGATTTTGTCTTTCCAAATGATCCTAAAATTATTACTCTATTTTATTGTCACGAATGGCTACAAGCAAATATTATTACTTCTTATAAGGCACCCAAGGCCTTACTTTTTTTCATTGAAACCACTTCCAGAAGGGTGGTTTAAACTCAATGTAGATGGTTGTAGAAAAGGCCCTCTTAGTTTTATTTAAGCAGGTGGTGTTCTTAGGAACTCTTTTGGAGCCTGTGATGATGAGTTTTGTGTTAATCTTGGGCGTGAAGGGATTCCCAAGGAATAAAGGTGTTTATTACCTTTTGGTGGGGTCTAATTTTGCAATTGTTGTCTAACTCATATCACATGAAGCCACTGATAATCATTCTATTAGTGAAAAGATTCAAGTTTGTCTTGCGATGTTACTGTGTGATTTGGAATGTAATATTCAGCATATCTGTCTCTAGATGAAATTTGTTGCTAATGAGTTGATTAACCTGAGCCCTTCTCATCCTTTGGGCCCGGTCTATTTTAAGCAAGCTTCTCTTATAGTTAAGCAATTATTATTATATGATTTCTGGAGTATCTCCACCTCGCAACATTATTTTGTAATTCTCTTTTGTTGGGCTATTGGCCCCTTTGTTTAACCAAAAAAATAAAAGAACCACTTTATTGAAAAGATATTGTAGGAAGTGTGGCTTTATTTAATAATAGTGGGCCTATAATAACCAAGATTTGTGCATTTGGTTTTAACTTTCTTCAACATCCTTGCGGTTTCAGAAATGTCATTGTTTATTTCATAAAAGAAATTTTCACACGTTTTATTTAGTTTTTTTACATACTCTTATTTAATCCTGATCGTTGATTTGTGGAATTTATTCAATCTGATGATTATGATTATAAATGAATGTGTAAAAATCACTTCCCCTCCTTAACTTGGATTCAGCTTTTCACTTTATTTGCTTCTTTCTAATTTCAGAAGTTATTTACACTTATTCTCTGAAATTATTCTCTTTTCTGCACAATTTTATTAATACTTGACATTGTCAAGTTCACAACGCCCCTATCAATTTTAGAAAAGAGAGAGAGAAAAAAAAAATCAACAATCTGCTAATTCAGTGCGAAATTAAACACTAATATGGTATAAATATGTAATATCTCTATCATTACTCTTACTCAAAACGTTGAAACCGCCTACTTATTTTATAATAATTATAAGATTAACCATTTCTAATTTGGTTGGTTTTCCGCATAGAATATCTTTGAAGGGTATACAAGATAAACAATTCCGATCGTCAAACTACGGGCTAGTTTGGTATTGCTGTACTTTGAAAAAAAAAAACTACTTCTGCTATTCTGTAAGAATAAGCTCATTTTTCTGCTTCACGTTTTCAGTTTTTTTTTTTCACTCAAAACTATGAAAATAAGATATTATTAAGTGTATACCAAACATTTTTTTAAGCTCAACTTTTTTTTATACTCACTTTTTATAAAAGCACATTAGTACTAAACCAGTACTACATAGAATGTCGAGAAGTGAACAAAACGGAAGAAGATAAAGATAATTTTATATTTTATCCTCACATCCTACAGTTCCAATTGTCGCTATTTTGCATAAAAAGTTAAACTGCAACTACTAGTGGTCCCTCTCCCTCATGGTAATCTGTTACATTATTTCTGCAATACTTGTAAGTTTGTGACACAACCTTTGTCCGTCTCAAAGCTAACAAAATAAAACCAGACAATTCCCACAATTCAACCTATCAAGCATTTAACTGTAGCCTTTGTCTTTACTTGGCTCATTACAACGACAAAGACTTAACGAGTTTACCGTCACCATGTCGATTCCGATCATAATAATACAAGGTCATGCGAAGAAACTCGAATACGTTTCTTTGTATTAATAGGTTCGGAACGCCACATTCACATAGAGATATAGAGGCCTCCCTCCACTTTATTACTGGACGAAATTAACCTGGAAAACGAGACCGAGTCCGATTGCTGGTACAGAGAGAGAGCAAAAGGACAGTTTGGGATTTCCAAGTTGGTTTGCAGGGCTGGCTTTATATCTCAGAGAAGCATAGGAAATCGCAAACTTCGACATTCAAAATCGAAAAACCCCAATAAACAAACAACACTATCACATTAATACTGATTAATTAGATTAATCCTAATTCTTTAATTATTCATCACTAAACTCCACAAAACTCGATACCCATTGGCCCACCTCTCAAACAATCAAAATTATTCTTCCCAAGTTAAAAAGCCAAATAGCTTGATTCCTAAGCAAAAATAAAGAATAAATAAAGATAGAATATTATGATAAAATGGAGATTAAAGTTAAACTATTTAAAAACAAGAAAAATTAATAAATAAACATTTTCATTGAGAGAGAGAGAGTAGGGGGAACATACCTATAATTTCGAGCACAAAATAAACCTACCCACAAAAAATATAGTACGTTCCTTTTTTTTTCTTTTTTGAGGCTCGAAATATGAAAGAAGTTGATTACTTTTTTCTTTTTTTTTAGACATTCGGACTCCAAAGGTTCCACAAACGAGAGTTAAAGAGGCCCAACACGTCCGGCAGCACCTTCCTTGCCAAACCCCTGTGGTTGCTCGCCGCCGCCGCCGCCCTCAGAATCACAGCCATGTCATCCGCCGTATCCGGCGGCGCTACCGTAACATCCACGCCCAAGTCTTCCACTTTCCCCTCATTTACTGCGACCCCATCAGCCTTCTCAGGCGAACCCACGAAAAGAACCTCATTTTCCGGCACCACGGCGGCACCAGAGTTTTGAACAAACTCCGGCGAAGCTGGAACGGCGTTCTCTTCCAGAAAGATTTCATTTTGGGCAGAAACATCGGCCGTAATGGGGGCGTCCCGACGGCCCTGCTTGTCTCTTCTCTTGCCTTTGCCGGCGTTCCTCTTGGGCCGCTCGCCGTTAGCCAAGTGGTCCTCGAAGGCTTCGATGGCTTGGTGGATGAGCTCGCGGTTGGGGGAAGAATCCCACTTGAACCAGTAGCTTCTGTAGCAGTCAAAGCAGTCGCAATCGAACATTGGAGGCTGATGGGCGGCGGCGGTGCTGGCGGACTTCTTAGGACCTTTCTTGGAAGTCTTTTTCTGGGGGTCTTGGGCGGCGGGGATTGAAGAAGAAGTGTTGGGGGTGTTTTTCATGGAGCGGGTGATCAAGTAAGCCAGGACCTCGCGGTCCTCGAGAGAGAGCACGGAGGCTAGAGCTAGAATGGCCGCTGGGAGGAGTTGAAGAACGGAGAGAACATACCCGTCGGAGGAGGAGGAGGAGGAGGAGGAGCCGGCGGGGACGGTGGAGGAGGGAGATGGGTAGACTTTGCCCTTGTTCTTTATCTTCATGGTGTCTGATGTTTTGCCTCAAAGAAAGTGGGGAACTGCTGGTGAATAGGTAGAGGGATTTTTGGAAAGGTGAAAACTTAAGAGAGAGAGAGGCGATGAATAGTGGTAGGGTTTTTATTTTTTATTTTTCGGGGGGTGCGGCTGTCAAAAGGCAGGACAGCAGTCGCAGTAGCACGTCGAGAGCGGAGCAGAGAGAGTCACCGTTCCTCCTTTTTCAGGTTAACTAGCTTTTCTGTACGCGCGGGGGCGCGTACCTTTTAGGCCTTTCTTCATTAGAGGAAATTACACCCAAACTCTTCAATTCTTTAATTTGCAAAATGTGATGAACCACACACCTATCTGGGTAATATTGAAAATGTTTTGTACTTTTAGTCTTGTTGCCCATGAAACCAAACATTGTACTTGTTTTCTTCTTGCTCTTGAAAACCCTTTTGTTGCACTATTAAAGGGGATTGTCTTAACTCGGATTTTAATATCATGTTTAGTGCAACTGCAAAATGTTGGTTACTCTAATAGTTAGAATATTCTTTTTAATTCACAATGCCGTCGTTTTCTTATTCAAACATTCATCTTTTCCCTTAGTGTAGATTAGTGTGATATACTGTTTGTACTAAAATAAGTTAGGTGCCGCTAAGGACTAAAAAAATGAGACCAAGTTAAACTATACATGACTCTACATGCGTCAATGGATGTTCTTTTCTAATCTTGCATGTAAACACATACTAAATAAGAATACCTTACTAACAAAGAAAATGCAATAGTTTTTCTATCTTCAATGAATAAATAAAAAAGAACAGTGAATTAATAATTTCGTTCTCTAGTCAACCATTAACTATCAAAAAGTAAACCGTCATGCAACAACCAAAGAAAAATGTATAACTAATTGAATGCCTAAATCCTTTGTAAAATTTTGTTTGTATGTCAACCAATTTATGGTGTTAATTAAGCAGCATAACGTGCGCAATTTGAAAGTTTATAACTAAAGTAAGTTGATATAGTAAAAAAGCATGCAAGATATATAAAATTTCTTTAAAAGCTAAAGAAAACAAACTTGTTATCACATAGACATGGATCAATATCTAGTAGTTTGCATTTTACTTAAAAATAATCAAACATATGGTCAACACTTAGTTGTAGGATGCCTTTAAGGGAATAGGTTCATTTTTGAGTTAAAAGAAATTGATGAACATATTATTCTATAAAAAATAATAAATTTTTATCATTATAATTAAATAGACAAATAGTCAAATTATAAAAATAGAGATTCCTTTGGAGGAGAGTATATCTCCGCGCGTGGACTTTGTTGACAGTTTGAATATGGAGGAAAAGGGTTTATTTCCCAATATCTGAATTTTGATTGGGGTACAATAGTCATTTAGCTCCCGATTGCAAAGATAAGAACAAGATGACAACTGACCGAAAGTACTATGAGAGGCGCCAATTGAGGCTGACTGTGGAGTGGCTACTAAAATAACACGAGGATAAATATTATGGATAAATATTTTAATTGATCAAGTCGTTGTTAGGTCTATCGTTAAGAACTATTAATTCATTTTAACATGTTAAGAAAAATATTAATTTGATAATTTTTAACTAATAAGAAAATCTTACTACAATAGCAGTATGATTTAATCTCATGCATATGTTTTTTTTTTTTTATGACAAATGAAACGTTTTCATTATTTGATACTTAGCACAAGATGTGTTTTCTTAATATTTCAACTGTTGCATCAAAATCCATATTTGTTATGGGAGATAAAGTACTAAATCAACATCGTGTTGTAAATATTATGTGGATGGTCCACATGAATAGTTTGTTACTATTTATGCACAGTATTTTCACTATTCATTTGTGGAAAATTTGTAAAGTGAATAGTGCTTTCTTTTGTTTATATATTTGAAGAAGAGAAGAAGAGTTGGGTGACTTACGGAAGAGGAAGAGAGCGAGAGAGGAAAGAAGAGGAAGAAGAGAAAATGAGGGGTAGATTAAAGAGAGTTATCTTTGTACTCCTATTATTCTAGATTATAATGAAAGCATCACTGCTGCCCCGAGGACGTACTCCAGTCACACTGACTGTAGAGGAACCTCGTAAATTTTGTGTCTTGTTTCATTTATTCCACTACACATAGTTTGTTACTATTTATGCACAGTATTTTCACTATTCATTTGTGGAAAATTTGTAAAGTGAATAGTGCTTTCTTTTGTTTATATAAAGGAAGAATAGATAGATGAATGTGAGGAGTTCACGGGAAGGAAAGAGAGGAAGGAAGGAAGAGGAAGAGAGAGAAGGAAGAGGAAGAGAGAAAATAGAGGAAGATGAGAGGAGATAATAGAGAGAGTTATCTTTGTACTCCTATTATTTCAAATTATAATGAAAGCACCACTGCTGCCCCGAGGACGTACTCCAGTCACACTGACTGTAGAGGAACCTCGTAAATTTTGTGTCTTGTTTCATTTATTCCACTGCACCCACAGTCGATTTTACAACACGTTATCAGCACGAGAAGCTCTCATGTCGGTGGAAAGCACTACTTACCTCTCACATCTATCGGCTGGAATCTCACAGATAAGAAAATCTTTTCATTTCATTCTCATATCTCTAAATGACTAATTTTCTTAAAGTAAATATACATGTGGTTATATAAGTATTGTCATTATTATTGGCAGAAAATCCGACGATCATATGAGCTTTGAAACTTCAACTTCCAGTGCTCATACAGAAACCATTCCTTCATAAAAGTTGTTCCTTATCCTCTCTCCCATAACATACCAAAATTCCAGAACCATCCAACGGTTAAATCATTCCATATCTTAGAAATAATACTACAGACTCAAAATCCGCAGAAAATTTGGCAGCCATGTAAATAGCCACTGAACTCCAACTTCCTGACATCCGATTGAAATACTTTCTTCTTGAAAGTTGTTTGTCCGCCTAGTACCTAGAACATATCCAAATTTCAGAAATTGTCAACGGTGCGATCGTCGTAGATGACTGAAACTTCAACTCAGCTTCCATTTCCGCAGAAAACTGGACAGCCATCTTATGAGTACCAAACCTTCATTTTCAGAAGCTCAGCTCGAAACTGTTTCTTCACGAAAGTTGTTTGGTATCTTCTTATCCATATCATACTAAATTTTGAGTTAAATCTAACGGTTTGATCTTCTTATAAGTGGCAGACAAAGAAAAGTGTGATTATTTTGGGTAGTTGGAAAGAAAGAAAAATATACATATATAAATTGAAAAAGGGAGCAAATGGATGGTGTGTCGGTTGGACTATTTAAAGAAAACAAAAAGGTTTTGGAAGTGAGTTGCACCATTCTGAAAAAAAAAAAAATAAAAAAAAAATAAAAAAATTGGAAAGGTGGATTTTTGGTGCATGATGTTGTCACAAAAGGAGAAAAGAACAAATATTATTGGATGGTATACAGCACCATGTGAATGAATAAGAAACGAAAATATATATTTATTTATGTGAATGGTGTTGGCTTAAAACACTTTCACAAACTCTATTTATTTAAAGCAATTTATTTACAGTGGGTAGAATTATTACCCTTTGCTTTAAAGCTTTGATATTTATGTGCATGGTGTTGGTTTAAAGCCCATGTCACAAGTTCTATTTACTTTAAAGCAATTTATTTATCATGGACGGTTTTACCACCTACTGCTTTAAGTTTTGATTTATGTGAATGGTGCTGAATTAAAGCCCTTGTCACAAGCTTTATTTACTTAAATGCAATTTATTTACTATGGTTGGAATTACCGCCTATTGCTTTAATTTATTTATTGTACTTATCTTTTGTTACTATGAGTATATACAGGACCTGAAGTTCCTTGATCAGATCAGAACCTGCAGTTTCTTGATCCTCATCATATAAAATGATTGGACCCGAAGTTCCATCATACAAAAGGATCTGGCATGAAGTCCCTTGATCCTGAAGATCAGGACATGAAGTTCCTAGATGAGTACCGTAAGTTTGAAGTGCCGCAGTGCCTTAACTTAATTGTAATAAAACCCATAAGAGTCTCAGTTTACAGACTATTAAATAAGGACCAGAAGTTCCTTATGTCCATACTCAAAATGGTTTAGCAGAAGCCTTTATTAAGCGAATGAAATTGATTTCTCGTGCTCTGCTCATGAAAACGAAATTGCCAATTTTCTACATGGGGACATGTAAACTTTACATGATGCATTATTAATTCGGTTGAGACATGTTACCGACCATCAATACTTCTCAGTACAACTCGGGTTTGGAACCAACCAAACATTATACATTTACGAGTTTTTGGTTGTGTTGTCTATGTGCCTGTAAGACTGCCACAACGTACTGAAATGAGGCATCATTGCAGATTAGGCATTGATGTTGAACACCATCTATCATTCAATATTTGGAATTCTTGATTGGGGATATGTTTACCGCATGGTTTGCGGACTGTCATTTTGATAAGACAATTTTCCTGACATTAGGGGGAGAAAATAAGACCGTTCCAGAAGAACGAAGAGAATTTGTCTTATTTTGATTCACGAAGTAATCAATATGAAAATGAAGTAAGAATAATTGAATGATGCAACAAAAGTGATGAAATCACATATACTTACTGCAAATGTGCCTACAAGAATTGATGTCCCTGTTGGACAAAAAATAATGAGACAGTAAATGATTTATCTGTTGCACGCCTGAAACGTGGCAGATTTTTAGACTCAAAAGGTTCAGTTATTCGAAAGAATAATAATATGGCACTACTGAACTATTGCATTCCCGAAGCATAACTGTTGCATGCCAGAAGCATGACAGTCGCCGTATGGATACACGTCCCAGATATGATAATCCACAGACATGGGAATATTGATGTCTCATGCATGAAGCATGATTGACGTATAGGTTCTAAATGACTCAACTCTTGGAAGTGGAGATTAAAATCCAAGCTCTATAACGCTCAAGAAGAGGTTATGATCCGCATTCTCTAAACTATGACTATCCTGGAAGAGATAGTGTAATGCCCTTGAAGAGGCAATGGATATCCAAAGAAATGAAAAGCTTTTATGCATGCGCATGCACATGAGAATATGGGATCACGGATTGATGATAACCAATGGTAATTTTGGTTTTTACAAGTAGCTACTAAATTCATCAATGAGCTGTGTTAATATTGAGTCACGTTCTTTTGTTCGTCGACAAAAGAAAAATTATTGGCCAAAAATGGAGAAAGGCAATTCCATTACAATTTTGTAAGAACGTGGGCAAATGAACCTATATATATTTGAATACAATACAAATAGCCAAAAGATGTTGAACCAAGGAGGTTACATATGGGCATTTGTAATACAGTGTAATACACTCACATAATATGACACAAGGTTACTAATTGAAACCTGAAATTATACTCTTGTAAACAAGTTCATATAAATGGAGAATTATATACGAAGGATTGTGAGTCGCCCACATCATATCTCCATAAGTAAATCCCTCAATTATACATGGGAGCAAATTGCTCTGTATAAATTCCAAAGGAAAATGTGTCATGAAGTGTAGAAAATCCCTGAAGGATTCAACTTGCTTGAAGTAAGCCCCTAAAGGGTAAAACATAAAATATGTACTCAATACCAATGGAGGATATAAATTGCCTTAGTGAGTACTATCATTATGATATTGTTGCAACATACTAAAATCTCTTGCAAGAGTCAATGACATTAAATTATAACTCTTAAAGAGTTGATGATATTAAATTGGGACTCCTGAAGAGTCTAGAAAAATTATAAAATGTTGAAGGAATTATTGTCTCGAGCTGCAAATCGAACAATCTACCAACACGAATCTTATCCATGATATTTATGATATTAAAAGAACCATATGGATTGAAGATTATGAGTTGAATACTCATATGATGAAGACACTAAGAATAATCATTTATCTTCGTAAGGGTAAAGATAAATTAATACTTGGTCCAGAAGTACCACATCTTAGTGAAGTATATGCTTTATTGTATTTGGCACAATACATTGAATGAAATAAAGCTTATTTATTAATATCTCCAAGAAATTACAGATATATACATACACATGAGTTAAAACAAACAAACAGGATGAAGCCTTCACAAAGGTTACTCATGTGCAGCCTCAGTACTCGAAAGTACCCCAGAAGGGGGAGGCACTGGAGATTGATCATGTGACACTCCAGTACTTAGCAAAACACCAGAAGGGGAATGCATCAGTTGCTTTCGGAATCTAGCAACGAACCTCTGGTGATCACTTTGAATCCGACTTTCGGATTCCTGCAGTTGGTCGAGCTTTCTTTTCATGCTCGTAGAGTAACTATTTGCAAGCACGTGTAACACCCTATTCTCGTGCTTGAGCCCTCTGATCTCTTGTTTAAGACTTGCCACCTCCGCCATCAATGATTCAACTTGGCGAGTTTGAGCAAGTAGGCGTTGGCCCATATTGGAAATAGAGCCAGCACACTGAACACTGAGAGCCAAGGAGTCTTGAACGGCCGACTCTTCAGACCGTTCTGAAAGGATCTTGTTATCCCTTGGAGTGAGAAGATTCCTAGCTACCACAGTAGCGGTTATGTTATTCTTCATCATAGAGTCCCCAACCGTAAGAGGACCATTAGAAGATAAGAAGGACGGGCGCCATATATTATCCTGACGCTGCTCGTCTGTATCACTCCTAAGACTCAAATCTAAGCAAATGTTAGATGGGCAAGTCATTTTTCAGAAATGATGAAGGAAAAACAGAGGTCAAATAAAATTTCAGAAGTTCAAGAATGTGGAAATTTCTCAGGCAGCAACTTTCTGAGCATACTCTTGAATGCAATTGATGTCTCTATAAAAGAAGAGACAGCAGAGCCACTTGTTCAAAGATCGAAGAGGCACCGTTCTCCAAATTTCAAAAGCCAGATTTTCCTGAATAAAGTTTGTTGGCATTTTTCAGACGTAATCCCAGCTTTTTCAGATATCGCGTGCAACTTTGTCAAAGATCTCTGACAAAGTTGAAAACGCGTAAATCTTACTGTTCTATTTACACCACAGTTGCTGACAAGAGTAAAAGCACAGCACCACCACTTGCTATTGAGAAATCTCTATATATGTCGACATCTGTTCTCCATAACAAGGCAGACTCGCAACACTGCAAGAATACCTAACTCTTCCTCATCTCCGAGAATGCATCTTCAACATAGCATCTCGAAATACTCAGTTTTCTTCCTCTCCGAGAATACATCTTCAAACATGTCACACCAGAGCAAGATTATCACATATCTTCAGGGACCAGAGCAAGATTATCTCATATCATGCAATCTCCCTGTCCTTTCCTTTGTCCATGTTCTTGCCTGCAAAGACAAGGATAAGGAAAGCAATATGTCGGAACCTCCACTCAAACTCCCGGTAAGGAACCGATTGCCTGGAACCTTTCCTGATTGCTTACCTAGTATTGCTCTCGAGTAGTCATCTTCAACGGTTGGAGTTGGGTCTCCAGTCACCAAGAAGTGATGAACCATCCAAATGCAAGGGTTTGCATTCCATTTCTGCACCAGGGGACAAATCCTACAAGAGAAGATGCCACATATGCATGGGGGGGGAAAGCAGTGAAAATACTACTTAAGCAAGGGGAGCAAGTAAGGAAAGTGAAAATGATACATTGGAGCATGTGGAGACAAGCGCAACCAACACGTGCTGATTCATCCCCGACAAAGTCGAAGAAGCTCTTCACGGTACAATTTCATTCAAGATCAAGCCCCGAAGTCCTTGAAGAAATCACAAGTCCGATTCAAGATCAAGTGTCCACCACTTTTGAATCAAATTCCGCTCCAGATAAAAGGAGTAAATTCCGATCTTCGATGCTAGTCTAGCAGAAAGTCCTACAACCCAGTTCAAGAAAAAGGCTGTGGAAAGTTAACAATAAGTAAAGCAACTCTTTTAGCAACTCTTCTTACTAAGAGACTAAAGCAGAACAATCAACGATCAACCTAAATGATTTGAAATCAGGGAGAGATACTCATCAGGGGGAGATACTCATCAGGGGGAGCATCCAAGACAGATCAAGATTTTAACGAGTCAATCGAAGACTTGTGGCCATCCAAGGGGGAGTGTTGTAAATATTATGTGGATGGTCCACATGAATAGTTTGTTACTATTTATGCACAGTATTTTCACTATTCATTTGTGGAAAATTTGTAAAGTGAATAGTGCTTTCTTTTGTTTATATAAAGGAAGAATAGATAGATGAATGTGAGGAGTTCACGGGAAGGAAAGAGAGGAAGGAAGGAAGAGGAAGAGAGAGAAGGAAGAGGAAGAGAGAAAATAGAGGAAGATGAGAGGAGATAATAGAGAGAGTTATCTTTGTACTCCTATTATTTCAAATTATAATGAAAGCACCACTGCTGCCCCGAGGACGTACTCCAGTCACACTGACTGTAGAGGAACCTCGTAAATTTTGTGTCTTGTTTCATTTATTCCACTGCACCCACAGTCGATTTTACAACACATCGTGCTTTATTGTTATCGATATGGTTCAAGTTTTGTTGTACACACCAGATTGACCTTTTCAAAAAAAGGTAACGTATCTTTTATGTAATATAATATTGTTATTTTATTTGTTTTCATGGTTATTATTGGTAAATTTCTCATAATTTAAATAGTTTATAATATTTGATTTTTCTATGCTTAGTTTATAGGAAAAGTCTTACTAAAAACATTATCAATTAATCTAACTCTTTGAAGACAATAGATCATGCTAAAGTTTCGATACTATTTACCTTGATGCTTGATGAAAATTGAAAAGTTTTAAATCTCATTGGCAAGGTTATAACTGTAACATCTCACATTGTCCATGGGAGTAGATCCTGTAAGCCTTATATGTATATTCTCATATTTACCTAGCACGAGGCTTTTTGGGAGCTCACTTGCTTCAGGTTCCATCGGAACTATGAAGTTAAGTGAGTTCACAAGAGAGCAATCCCAGAATGGGTGACCCACTGGGAAGTTATCTTGTGAGTTCCTAGAAACAAAACCGTGAGGGCATGGTTGGGGCCCAAAGCGGACAATATCGTGCTACGACGGAGTCGAACCCGGTAAGTGGTCCTGCCCGGGTCGGGATGTGACAATAACTTTGATAAACGCACCACAACCTTGAAAAAAACTTCTTTCATTTTGTAATTTGCATATCCTTGTACATTTGATATTTTGTACTTATGTACTAATGTTTTTTCATCAAACTCTTATTTGGGTATGAAATACTTGAAGGACAAATGCATTTTTTGTATAAAATGAAAGACAAATGCGTTTTTTGTATGAAGGTAATTTTTATGTGACAATGTGGTGTATAGATACTAGTTTTAGTATGATGCATTTCATTTGATTATTTATTGAAGTAACATATATTTTCTTTAACGAGTAACAAATTCGGTCAAATTACCCATTAATTTTAACAAATCGAGTTTGAATCGGGTCCTCTTACGCATTAATTTTAATAAGTTTGACACAAAGCAATTCGCTAAGATATCAGGTACTGTTGACCCTAGAAATTACAAAGCCTACGTGGCGCGCAGGCCGAATATATTCTAAGCTAACTACGTCCTTCGGTGATTGCGGGGCGTGCCAACTCGTCGGCCGAGGCTCGGCCGAGGAGTAAATTTGATGATGCTGCGTTGGGTCGCGCTACTGACTTCTGCGTCTTGCGATTGCGGCCGAGAAAGGAACGCGTCTCGGCCTCTTGGGTTCTCGAGCCTGAAGACAAGGCTGCTATCTCTTACAAAGTTCACGAACCGAATTCGGCTTACAATGTGCCGAATGCAATAACTGCAACACCTCACCTTGCCGAGAAGGCTAATGAGATGACCTCGACCAACAAGGATTCGAAAACCCTTCTCGACCGAGACTTGGATAGGCAATCGACCGTTCTCGCCGCAGTGCTGTTGATGCCAACGGAAGATACTGCGAGACCGACCGACTCTACGGTGACAGAGCTATCTATGCCGACTTAAGATATCACCGGTTGCTTCCACAGTGCTGTTGATGCCAACGGAAGATGTGTCAGCGAAAAAGGAAAAGAAAAAGATCTCAAGTTGTGAGAGTTTGCGCAGGGCAATTTTGTATTGATTTTTGTGGGGCTTTTCCATTGCTGAATGTCTTGTATTTATAGTAGCAGAACACCGAGCCCGAGTTCTACTCCTATTCGAACTAGGTTTCCCTCTCCGGATTAACGTTACCTCAATCAGTCCTATCTCTGCTAGGACTACGAATCTAGTCCTTAACTGAGCCGGATTCGCCTTCTAGTTTTACTGATCTCGTCGAGGGTCCCTATTGTATTAGGACTCGACTTGCACTCTGATTTAACCGATCTAGGCCTAGAAGCCCATGAGCTGAACGCCCCCATGACTCTCTCGCCGTTCGTCTTCCCGGGCCGAAAGTGATACCTCCCTCGGCCCAAACTGTTATTTTGGGCCCAAACAGGTACATAAAAAAAACGATGCCTCCTCCTCAATGCGTTGTCTTTTCTACCTCTCAAATCCCATCCGTTCGACTTTACAATAAAAATCAACGGCCAATATTTTTTCTTACAGAGAATAAATAAGGATAGGTCTATAACCCTGAAAAACAAAAACAGAATGGGTTTGATGTTAACTTTTCCAAAATGATGTAAATTTTGGAGCCGCATTATCATCGACTCTAAATTTGGAAAATTTCATCCGCAAGTTCTTTTTCTCTTTCTATACATCCGTGTTTTTATTTATTTATTTATTTAAATTACCTTACCAATAAAGAACTACTCGCACTCGGTCTTCTTGTACTGAAAGAGGCACTTAAAACAAAAACAAGCAATTCCGCTGGTCGATTGCAATACATTTGGAACTTTAAAATGAACTACTTTTGCATTCCGATATATCGAGGTATCTACCTCAGCAAGTGAGACAACATCAACAAAAGTTGAACAGAGCAAACTGATATACATCAGTGATCCATGCATATAGAGGGAGTAGCAGTACATCGTATCCATAGAATGACGGTCTAGAGATTTTTGAGGTCCGGGATGATGCAAAAAAATGTGCTCTCATTTTATATAAGAAAATTATTTGTTATCACACGTAAGACATTGATAAAATTATACTTAGAAAAACACTTTAAACTTAATAATTTAGAAACACGAAAAAACTAATTTATTTTGTATCGTGAGAAATAAACAAAAAAACTCTAGATTTACAAGTAGATAGACATGAGTTTTATTTTCCATATGAATTTTTAAAGTTTTTTGTATAAATCGTAATGTGTTTTTTTCTTATTTACTAACCTTGTCAATATGTGACTAAAAAAATAATGATATTTTTAAGTCTTTAATTAATATGTATAAGTAATAAATGGGTACTAAATTAAACTTTTTGATGATACGTCATATATTTTACAAATTTGGTCTAAAAATTTGATCAACGCATTATTCTTTGTTAAATATTAGATTTGAATTGGAACAAATGTTTAAAAATAACAACCCATATAACTACTAGCTACTAATTAAAAATAAATTAACAAAAAAACAAAAAATCTTAAAAATTGAAAATAATAAACATGCACTTAGCATTTCGAGCTTAGAACCTCTCGTTAATTTTAAACAACAAAAATCATTAATTCTAATTAAACTCCTTGATTATTTAGCCAAATTTTATATATTTATACTCTTATAATAAAAAGAAATTTATAAAATTTAAAAAGTAAATAAGCACAAATGGTGTTTTAAACCCAAGACATCCTCTTCAATTTCAAACAACAAAACCACTGATTCTAGTTCAATTTCTTTGTCATTTGAATCAAATTTTATAAATTTATACTCTTAAAAAAAACATATATAAATATACCCCTAATAATTTTGGTACCTCCAATTATTTTGAGAGCTGAACGGTCGTCCTGCCAGGATCATTTAAGGAAAACCGAAAATCGTAGTATATAATATATATGGCACCAAACCCGAAATCAATCACTTTTCTTATTTGCAAATGGTTCCGGCTTATTTGCTGCGGCGGAGCGCTTGTCCTCTACCATCTTGGCCCCAACTTCATCCCTCTCCCTGAAGTACCTCTCAAACGCTCTCGGAAGGAATCGAGGGATCAAAAACCCGAACAGGTTGATCGAGAAATACAAGAAATTGGCTACAGCCAGGCTTCTTCCAAACCAAAACCATGCAACATCCTACAACAAGTGCCCCAACATAACATCAATCAGTAAACACTAGCCAAAGCACAAAGTAAGAAATTTAATTAAGAATCAAATTTCCAAAACAACAGAAAAACCTATGTGGAGGTGTTCCTCCTACGTGCATTCATACTGGAACAACAACCTAGTTATAAGATGTTCCTACCACATTTTGAGCTCGTGCCATCATTTAACCGTCATGTTTCTTTTAATTACTACAATTGGCACGTAGCATGAACATACCACATAAGTTTTTCTCCCAAAACACAAGCAATATGATAATTACCTTAAACTGTGCATTGGCAGGCAGAGTTTTGTTAAGCCAAACATCTTTCATCCAATCAAGGACGACAAAGATCCTCCTGACAGTGTAAAGCAATGGGACCAATGCCCTCACCGGCGGTGAAAACAGCGACAACCCGCTAATCACATTCTCAGTCAGAATCTGACACGAAAGCAAGAACAAGTGAGGCGTTGCAGAGCGGACAGCGTGCTCATCACCCCTCGCAAAGCCACCCAACACGTATGCAAGCGGCAAGAAGAGCCCAACTGTGGTTCCCACAATCACATAGAACCTGAAGAATCTGCTGCCATGGAAAATCTCCTGAGAGCCAGTGCTGACAGCGCCGTGGGAAGGGAACGCCAAGCGTGACAGGCCTAAAAGGTATGCGGTGGCAAAAGCCGGGAAGATCAAATCAAAAAGCGGGACAAGGCCACTGGCCGAGAAAACCATGATGAAGGCCACGAGTTGGAGCTCTATTACTCGCAGTGAACCCATTACACCGCCTACAGCAGACTGCTGGTGCTGTTGGCGGTGGAGCGGTTTCTGTTGGGGTTTGGATCCTGGGGTTGTGGTGGTTGTGTCGGGCTCCGATCTAGGAGGCACGGCAAGAGATACACCTGACATGTCTTCTTTTTTCAGATTTTTAAATATTTTGTTCTCAAAGGGTGACTAAATGGGTATTAATCAAACTAGCTAGGTAATAGAAGTATTTAGTTAGTGAATTCCTGCTAGTACAGAACCTGAAAAGTAAAAACAAACACAAACAAAATAGAATTAAATCATCTGAATCAAACAAATCCAACATGAAAGAGAATTGCTATATATTAATTATTACCAATTGGAACTGTTCCAACAAGGATATAACTTGGTTAATCTGAATCATATTTTTTTCAAAATAAAAGATTTAACTCGATTAATCATTGATCTAACAAAAAATCTTGATTAAGCGTTAATGTTTGATTGGATCCAATAAACAAAAGAAAAATGCCACAAGCAAATTAACTGGCTACAACAAGTATTAATGAAAATTATTCAAATTAATTGAAACTTACTCTGAGAGAGAGAGAGAGAGAGAGAGAGAGAGAAATCCTTCTGAAGGTGTGTGATGAGTGAAGGAAAGCAAATGAAATGATTCATTCAAAAGCCAGAACGAAAGGGTCTCCGAATGAAAAGACGAAGGAAACGGTGAGAGCAATCATGTGAAAATATTACAAGGCGGGGTCACTGCAGAGTATCCTCCGGTGTTTTTACGTGTAGTAACCCCCTAACGACACTTGGCTGCATGCCAACGTGGAAAGGTGCTGGAGCAACACGTGTCGAGCAACACGGTCTTCTTATTTTTATTTTGTTTTTTCGTACCATAGGAGAGGCCCAAACTAGCAATTCTTTTTTGACAACCCAAACTAATAATTAGCTGGATTAATTCGTTTGGCCCACAACCCGTCGGTTTCAAATGTGACCCGTTGCAAGTGTAAAGCCTAGCAGGAGCAAATCAAATCTTCTGCACCCAAAAAGAGTGGTATTTCCGTCGCCCCAATCAGCAATTGACTGATAATAAAATTAAAATAAGTTAAGTTTATAAACACGTATCAGTCACTAAATGGACCATAGAGAGGTCATACTTATTTTGGAGTGTAGAAGATATGATCTCCTAGGAGAGATTCTACTTCAATTCAAGCAGGTGCAATTTTTAAATGCTAGCAAGCCTAATTGATTGCTTAGAGAAATTTTCATTTTCAATAACAACAAATAAGGAATGCATACAGATGGTACCATAAAACTGTATAAGATAAATGCCAGATTAAGAGAAGAAATTTAGAGTGAGATATCGAGGGTTTATGAACCATGAACTCTTTTTGTAAATTGGTAAAGAAAACAAGTTCTCTTCTCAAAATGAAGAAAACAAATTATTGGCAATACGAGCGACTTCCCTCAGAAGATGATGAGGTATCGTGATAATGCTAATTAATTTTGCCATTTAAGATTAGTGCTGGAATTGGAATTTAGAAAGTTCATCAGTTCACTGTTGATCTTTGATGGATGCATGTATAACGAATATATTTAACTTTGAATCACAATCTTTTTTCCTTTTGCTGTTTCTTTACTGATAGGTGCATGCTGTGTTAAAATTTAAGAAACCCTGTTACAACTGTGTGAAGAATGTCAAGAGATGGGGCAAGAAAATGGAAGGTGTGTAAATTCCCATCATCCATCCCTATATATACATATGTCTCCCCTTAATTTGTTACATACTCCTTAATTTCCGTATGCCCCTTTTAGAAAATTTCCCTAACTTATTGTGAAACTTTTTGTATGCTAGGGTTTATTGTAGTCAGTGAGGACCAGTTACAAGTGGTAGTGAAAGGAACTTTTGACTATGAAGAATTTGAAAAGTACGTATCTGATAAAATGAAGAAACAGGAGCATCAAAACATAGCTTCCATAACTAAAGAAGGCCAAGAAGATGGTGATCAAGCTAGCGAAGCTGATTCAAGTGATCATGAACATGAATAGTAGATTAATTTATTCGTACAAATAATGTTTATTTATTCTTATAAATAATGTGTATTTGTTTATTTGGTTGAGGTTATGGTGTAGTGTTAGTATTGGAAGTTTAGTGACATTCCTCTCCATTTATAACTTGTAGGTCTTAGATTTGATTCCTATAAAAGGCGAGTTCGATATCAATTTGTTATGGTTGGTCTTTGTGTGGTTTAGTCTCAATTCCCCAACCCTTATTGCAAATATATTGTTGTGAAAATTGAGAGAATCTTTTAAATACCTAATTTTTGTTCTAGCCTATATTTAATAGAGAGGTGCGGTAAAGGGAAGAGAAAGAGATTGGAGAATAGGCTTGAGGAATTGTCTTAATTCCTCAGTCCTTGTGCCTTTATTTATAGTAATAAGGAGGAGAGAAACTTGCTCTCCAAATAATACAAAGTCTATTAGGAAAGATCTTCTAGATCCCAAAGGATTCCTATTATATCTTTACTTAGGATTTACACAATCACATATTGATAAGAACATATGTCACAACACTCCCCCTTGAGTGTGCAAATATTCAAGTAGATGGCGCATCAGATCTTCAGGCAAATGTAGAAGCAGCGGATAAAGTTGTCTCATCTTGTCGGCACAAGTAGCGAATGCGAGTATCAAAACGAATGGAAGAAGGCATGGGTGGTAAAACTCACAAAACCTCGCTATGGCAAAACCCAAGGTGGGAGAAAAACCCATAGGCTAAGGAGAAAAGTGAGAAGTTGCATTAAGTCAAAACTATACGTCTTCTGGATGCAAATAGAAGAGCTCACAAGGGTATGACCAGCCTATGATGGGTGCCTCATTAAAACATAGTTAGGTAGCAAAAACCTAGTGGGAAAAATACTCCTAATTGTAGGGAAAAAGAGTATATTAAGATCAAGTGAGTATACTTCTAGTTACTCCCTCTGAGTTTGACAAAACTTTCAAATGAAACTACAAGCATCGCAAATGAGAAAGTTACGCATACCAATTCCTTGGACAAGCTTCTGGAAGGGTAGACTTAAACAGTGACGTCGTGTAGAGGTTGGTAAGGTTGTAAGGGATCAGACTGCTTGACTTCAATCTTCTGATGCTGATGCTGATGTAGACACAATATGCTTGATGTTGACTTGTTGGATGTATCATGATCTGGTCGATACATACGGCGTTGTATTCATGGATCGTTGTTGGGACTCAACGATGGATGAAGATCGCATGGATTTTGAATATGCTTAACAAGAGTTGTTGACCATATCTCTCACGTGATAAGACATAGTGAGTCTTGGAACGATTCAAAGGTTTCGCAACAAAAGGTCTATTTGGTTGACCTCCAAGATGTTGCGATGTTCCTTAATGGTAAAGATATAACCATGCGAGAATGTACATTGTGCGGTCAAACAGATGGTCTGATTCAACGAATCCCACAAGGTATGCATCATTTGGAAGTTCAAGGGGGTGTGATCTATTATGAGATGCATAGGGATAGATAATCCCAAATCCGTAGTAACGGAAAAACGTCTTTAACATCGAATTGGGTTGTGGAGTGTTAGGCGCAGTGCTACTTTATGCCAAAAGATTATCAGTACATAAGATGTCTGATTCTAGTGCATTTGAGCAAAGTACAACAAATGCCCATGGTACTTAGATATGGCTGCCTCACGTTCCAATATGGAACCTTATGCTCTATACCCTCCGTAAAGGTCTCATTTGCATCTAGCATACAGACGATCAGGATATACTCAGACGTAACACCTTCTAGGTCTAGTTCGAGTGGTGGACCAGAATACCATCTGAACTAGCTCGAAACTTCAGGTTGAGGTAATGTCGAGTTTTCCCAGATCATTCATCTTAAAGTTCGATTTAGGTGCGAGTTAGTATTCTTAACTTTAGTAATTTCAAATTTTGTACAGGCAGGGGCATATATCCCAAACTGATCAAATATTCACTTAGACGAGTATACCACATCCGCCCGGATAGTTCTGCATCCGTAAAGTGAAGGCCTCATCAGAACCGATAGGTTGTTCTTATGGTCTAGAACTATTTGAATCAGTACATGTAAGTCATTTGGAAACTCCATGTAGGTTCATATCAGGATCCAAGAGATACTACACCCACGTTTATAATGCTGCAATCAATTACATGGCGTATGAGAGAAGCCTTGCGCCACAATGAGTCATATCACATTATTTCATTCATCTCATTCGTCATATATTGATTTTTTTAGTTGACCAATCAGTTTTACGTCAACATTAATCAATGGAACACGGTTCGTTATCGTCACTTTTCATTTACGTCGGTAGTTGCCATATAAATGAAACATCATCTATGATAATCTCATTCCAATTCCATATCTCATCCAAACTAGTATATTGGACCAAGAACTTCAGGTATCGGGAGTAATCCAGATTTAATCTCCTGAGATGAAAAGGTTTGAGACAGAGATTGAGGGGCGGATTTGTTCGTGCCATATTCCTCTATTTTTTGGGAAGTGAATCCTCGAACCGAGTGATTTGCCACGCTTCTGGTGCTAGATAGATTGATTGGCTAGCTGCCAATGTACGAGGGTCAGCCATAATTATGGCATTCTTGCTTTCGGAATGAAAGTCCGTGGTACATTTGGTACACATCTTTACATGTAGATTTGCAGCTGGTATATGTGATCTCGCCACTTTTGCTAGATCAGATGAAGTGTCTGGTTATACTCTGACGATCTAGATTGGGATTGAGATGAGACATAGTGGGGACATCCATGATAATTCACGTCATTCTTTTAGGAACGTTGACGTTCTTAGCTCCCCCTAACGACGAGAAGACTGTCTTATAAAAGTGAAAATTCGCAAAATGAACGGTAAAAACATTGCTTGGCAAAGGTTCTTAGTATCGAATATTAGAAGGAGAATCATAACCGACATAGATTTCCATCATTCCTTGATGACCCCTTTGTTCTTTTGTACGTAAGGACGGTGCAAAATGGCATATAGACCACACAACCAAAGACGCGCAGAGGCGATATGTCGGGTTCGTATCTGGTAACCAACTGACACGCGCTTTATAAGGTTAGGTCGTGACGGGCCTCAGGTGGACCAATATGGTTGCTTGTAATATTGCATGTCCCCAAGTAGAGATCGGGAACGTTGGTATGTATGAACAATCGATCGTGCAATCATTTGAAGGCGTTTAATGAATGCTTTTACTGGGTTGTTTTGGGTATGAACATGGGACTGGATGTTCAACTTTAAAACCCAACCGACATGCAATATCCATCGAAAGTTAAAGTTTTCGATGTAAATTCTCCAACATATCAAATCAAATAAATTTGATCAGATAATCAGGGTGGTGAACCATGAGCTTGTTAATCTGAGCCACCAGTGTGGAGAATGCAGCTTGTGGACAACAGCCACACTTGTGACAAATGTGTAGAAGTATCAACTGATATTATAAAGAATCTAAATAGTCCGCATAGTGGTTGAATTAGTCCACAAATGTCCCATTTGAATCCTTGTAGAAAAGATGGAGGGTGCTAAGGTATAATACGTGTCCAAGTATGATTTCCTTACTTTTGGTAAAATGATGCCCAAAACGGTGCATCATGAATCATCCTAGATATCCCAAACGTACATCCATAGCAAAAATTCCTTTGGAATTGCAGGCTTTTGGCTGGCCACATAGTGGGCCTGAAGGGTGTAATCCACTTGTTAAGCGTTCCATCTTCTCTAGAATATGCATTTAGCTACATTCGTAGGAAGTGCAATATGGTAATATGCTAAGGAATTTTACTCCATTTTCCTACATTGGTTTCAATATGGTAATAATACTCTCGAATATCTTTAAAGCTCAAAAAGGGCGTTCTTCCGAAACGAATGAGTATAAGGCTTTCCTTTATGGCAAAATTAGTACCATTTGACAACATAGGACAATGTCAAGCCCCACAATTAGGTTGGATAAGCCTGAAAAGTTGTCAGGGGATGATTAGGTATGAAGTTAGCATAGAACCGGACAACTAACTTCCCCACAAAACATACCTAAGCATGAGTTAATTGTAGTCAATTGTGGTAATTTTTGTTAATTAACTCTTTATTCGAGAATAATAATGACATCCAAACACCAATCTTAAATCATAGAACAAAATAAATTAAACTAAATATACAAGGGGGTTCGGCCAATACGACATTCCATGTCAAATTTCGCTATTCTAAATGTGTTAAGTGGAGCAAAATTAGTCTCACAGATTGACTATGGGAATGGTACTCCTTAACAACATTGGTAAAAGCACAGAAAAATGCATAACCAATGATCTATTTTGTCAAAACTGAATTAGATTCTGTAGGGTTGGTTTGGGAATACTATCATTTATTCTTGAAGTTTTAGGTGCCAAGAATCATGCTTCAGGCATGAGACCACCTCTTGGCAGGCCTGATTCTACCATATGTTGTAAAACAAACTCAAAATGAGATTATGAGAGAGAGAGACAAACCCAGACTTGGGTTCGGTAGGCTTCAGCCGAAATTGGAGGTACCATTTTCTCACAAGTGTGGTAGTTATCAGATATGAGAATTTAGTAAACTTCCACTCTCTATACTGCTACTTCAGGAGCAATTTAGATCTAGAAGGTTGAGAAAGATTTTCTTTTAATCAAAATTCGATCGGATATAAACTTCAAAGTTTTACCTATTCATGGATGTAAAGGTTTCAATCATGTTTTGCTTCAGGCAAGAATTTATCTTTGCATGATTGGAAACGGTCCATAACGAGTCAAAAAGCCATGGAGTCCTGGGCAGTGAGGTACTTCCATTTGATATGCTTCAGGCATAAATTTTCGAATAAATATCATGGCGGAAGCTTATTCAGCTCTTCTAAACCATAGCTAGCTACAATGAATTTGCAACTAGTAGTAGTCAAGCTTGGTGTCATGTCTTATATCCACATAAAGTAGTTTCTTATTTGAAACTTCCAAATCAGTGAAATCGAACTTGTTACGGTTTGACAATACGCTGAATGGCGGAAACTAGAATGTGATTGGTGTTTAGGAAACAAAATTTCCATAAACATCAAAGTTAGAACATTCAAGTTCTAAGACATGGTTTGGTTTAAACGAGTTTAAGTATAGAGAATTTTGGGTCTCAACATGAGTGTTACGCGTTAAGAAACATCAGGTTTCTATGGCACATTTTCGAAACTTTGGGTTCGGAAGTACATACAAACAAATGCAATGTATAAACAAGATAGAAATATATAGCAATTGAAAAATGCATCTAGGCAAGAATATATAGTGATTTAATTTATTATTGGTCTTTGGGGCCAATGGGAAGAATTGGGAGAAAAATATAAACCCAATAATGTCTAAAAAAAATTAGGCGATTAAAATTGGTGGCCTAAAATTGACTAAAACTTACAGGAAGCATAAAAAATATGTGAGGTGACGCCCATGCCCAAATCTGGGCTGGACAATAGGTGGGCCAAGTTAAGGAAGAAGGCAACATGCCTTGCTAGCTGCGCTGCTGCTAGCAGGCCCAAGGCGTTTGGGAAAACAAAGGGCTAAAAAAAAAGGAGGGCATATCACGTGTGTCGTAGCGCATAGGAGCACCACAGCCATGCGAGTCAAGCAAAACAGCTGCATTAGGCTACTGCAAACGAGCCCAGAAGAAAGAAAAAAGACTAGGTTTTTTTTTCTCAGTTGTTGTGGGCCAAGTTACAAGGCCTAAATAGGGCGCATGTGGACTAAGAAAATAGCCCAGCAGTTGCTGGGTGTGCTTGCCGGAGAAGAAAATGGTAGCTATCGATTTTGGCGATTGTGTCTTGGTCAGAAGTCCTTGGTGGTGAGTCCGTGAGTTAATGGTTCATCGAAGAACCATCATAGGTTGGCGGAGGAGCATCCTCGACGGCAATGAACAATGGATGTCGTAAAGGTGAAACGTAATTTCGTAAAAAAATCAGGTGAGATTTCGAAATCTCGGCCATATCCTTCATTAATGATGACTGCAGGTCATCAGAGTTGGTCTAGGCTACACTAAATCGGCGGTCGTGCATAGGTCTGAGCATAAAGTGACAAGGACAACACCATGGATGTCGCATTTCTGGGTTTAACAGAGGGTTGCAGGCCCTCTTGGCTCACAACTCGCGGCTTGGCATAGGGAACTCAGCGGCTCAGTGATGCGGCTAGATGGATTTCCACCAAAACCTTAGTATATATTTTTCCAGAGTCAATTGTATGCATATATAATATAATACTAATCTTTGTATAATTTCATGCAATATCAATTCACATAATTATATAATTATGGTTATAATGCATACACAATTTATGTAGAATCTAAAATTCGAAAAACGTAAAGTTGGATCATGCATTATGGTGAATGTTCATGCTATCAGGGCTGCAAAAATATTGAGATAAAAACCGTTGTTTTGGAAGAACCTGATTGCGTGATGATATTGGTGAACTGGTTTGATGCAGAAAATTATTTTTTCAATTTCGGCTTTTCATCTCCAAAGCTTGTATCACGTTCAACATAAGAAAAATAAATAAATTGAATCAATAGACGTATATGAATTCAATAAAATCAAAATTTAATCAATTAAAAAAAATTGAAACGTAATACTCCTCTGATTGAAGACGAATAAATTCTCTTTAGCACAGCGTGAAGAGTGTGCTGATAACGTGTTGTGGCCTATATTTAATAGAAAGGTGCGGCAAAGGGAAGAGAAAGAGATTGGAGAATAGGCTTGAGGAATTGTGTTATTTCCCCAGTCCTTGTGCTTTTATTTATAGTAATAAGAAGGAGAGAAACTTGCTCTCCAAGTAAAACAAAGTCTATTAGGAAAGATCTTCTAGATCCCAAAGGATTCCTATTATATCTTTACTTAGGATTTACACAATCACATATTGATAAGAACATATGTCACAACAATTATTTTTTATTCTTTTGTTGTGTAATATTGTATGAAAATTACGCATTAATGCATGCATATACTGGCTAATCATTTTAGGCTTATAAGAGAAGATTTGAAGGAATCATACGATTAATTCTTGCTTTTTTTTTTTTTGGGGAAACTGGAAGTGTATTACTAGGGCAAAGACGCCAGAGAAGTACAAGGAAAGCCTAAACCAAGGCCAACAAACAACAAAACAACAAAAAACAAAGCAATGAAGGGGATAAGGAGAAAGACACTAGAACCGGGTCCAAATGTCACCCCTACAAATGCCACCATAGATCAATGGAGAAAAGGTAAGCCATCTTTATTGAGTACATGAACCAACGAAGATAGAGGTCTGCTGACCCAAGTAATACTGCACATCATCGTACTACTGCTCGACGCCAACGTATTTGTTGCCATATTGGCTGACCTTGGAACCCAAGATCAGTAACAATCCTGAAATGACTCCCCTAACTGTTTAACAAAAGTTAAGGTAGGAAAAGCCTCCCATCTGCCAGTTTCCAACGAAGTTGATAAAGATGAAATTATATCCTTCGAATCAGACTCTATGATGACACAACGATGCCCCAAAGCCGCAACAAATTCACACCCTCTCAAAATAGCCAAAGCTTTAGTTGTGGCTGCATTAGGAGCCTGGACCTCAAACCTCACCGCAACCACAAACTTACCTATCTCACCCCTAATCACAATCCCAACAAAACCATAAAGAGATAATGCAGACCAGCCAACATCCACATTCATTTTGAGGAAAGGGAATGAAGGGGGAGACCAACAGGCCACTGGAATTGCCACCGTGGAAAGAGCCGGGATGGAAAGAGAATGAGCACTAGTCACGCCGAGGAACACTCCAATGGAAGTTGAAATGGCAAGAATAACCTGGGTAGGATTTATAGGAGATTGATTGAACAAAAAATTACACATGGCTTTCGAAATACGCCAACACGTAAATGTAACATGAGAAAGCAAAATACCATGCTCCTCCTTAGACCCAAACCTCAGAGTAGCAATGAAATGAAACCAATTAATCCATGAAGAGATCCCTTGTCTATCAACTTTGTAATTTAGAACGCCACTAAACCAAATAGTCTCCACCCAAAGGCAGAACAAGAATAGATGCTCAAGAGACTCCTCCTGACCGTTGCATATCAGACACATAAGTGATGAGGCAATTTTACGTAAAAATAGATTCTTCAACGTAGCCAGAGCACGATGAGCAATTCGCCACATAAAATTACGAAGTTTAGGCATAATTCTCACCTTCCAAATAAGCTGCCAAACCTGTTTCAATGTAGATGAGGAAGAGAAGGGTCGGATATCCACCGGGGAACCCTGCAAAGATTGAGCCAAATGATAGCCAAACTTAACCATATACAACGTATTCTTGGTAGAAGGCCAAACAAGGTGATCATGTCTTCGAGGATCCCCAGTGGGTGTCGCCAATATAACATTCCGCTTTTCCGCTAACAAGAATGGTTGAAGAAAACTTAAATCCCAGGAGCGGGGAGAAGAACTCATGAGAGTTGCCACTCGTGTATCCCTAGTCATGGACACCGCTTCGGGCATAGGATAACCCAATGGAAAGGAAGGCAGCCAACGATCCACCCACAGACGAATAGTACAACCATCCATTATTTGCCAATATGACCCCTTCATCAACATATCTCTACCCACCAAAAGACTATTCCAAGCCCAAGAGGCCCTACTTGTAATACCCCGTATTTAAAAAAAAAAATGATTATATATGTGTGTTTGTATGTGCGTAGTTATTTTATGTAATAATTTTATTAGGTTTCTTTTTATACGCTATGTGTACAAGAACTTATACTTTTGATATGTATACTAGTGTCAACGTAAGTTCATTTTGCTACAAGATTATTTCAAAAACTAGCTAGTATTATTTCATGTTCATATGTAATTAGAGATATTTTTAGTTTGAATTGGAGAAGTAGATTATGATGAGTTTGGCTTGATTTTTTCTCACAAAGGGCCGAGAGTTTGAGGTTGGATTAAATGAGTAGTTTTGTCTTGATATTTTCTCCCAAAGATGAGGTGGAAAGTTTGTAATCATTAGGAGTTAATGATTTGGTGATTATTCACCACTCTAATTGTGGAGGTGGGAAGTCTATAGCATGTATACCTTGGCTTATTAGCATGCATGAGGCAATATTTTGTGGTATTAGGAGTACTTACTCACTAGCCTAGTGGAATCTCAATCATTTGAAAATATTCTCTCTTCAATATTACTCAACCAAGCTTCCAAATACTCCAATGAGATTGGAGCTTTTATGAAACTCCATTTGTATGCCTATTGATTGTAGACTTACCCATGTGTTTTGATCTAGGAATAAAACTTAAGCTAAAGCTCAACGTGGCCTTAGATGCTTGCATCTTGCTTGCATGATATTGATTAACTTAACACATGTCTCTTTGCCCTTTGAACACATACCATTATCAATGATTAGGTTAACATTTGGTGTGTTTCTATTGGAACACATAATAGGGCTAATGATTAGCTTGACATTTGTTTTCTTTCTATTTGTCCACATGTATTGTAATGATGATCAATTACTAATGTTTCCAATGATTGATGTCCAAGTGTTGCAAAACAAGTGAAATGTGTCCTTAAAGGCTTCATTGAGGATTCCATTTCTTTCTCCATAAAGGTTGAAAGAGGAAAGAACATGAGGGGGAACACACACCAGCAAGAACCTAGCAACAACAAGAAAGATGTCTTCTTCTCAGACCACTCTCCCCACCATCATTTTCTTTTACCTTATGTAAAGGCTCTAGCCCATCTTTGTTATATTTTGTAAATCTCTCTTACATAGGGAAAACACAAATGCATATGCAACTCTAGTGGACGTAGCCGATTTGGGGAACCACTTAAATCTTTGTGTTCATTATTATAGTATTTGCAAGCTTTCATCTTAATCTCGAAGACAATTCTTCACTTCAAATTCCAAACCAAAATTGAGAGAATGAGGAGGAGGGGGTCGATTTGTAAAAAAGAAAGGAGATAGAAATTTGAAAGAAAAGGATTAAGCAGTGGTTCTTAAAGGAATAAAAAGGAGAAGCAAAAAGATGATAAAAAGATATTAAAGGGTAGAGTGTTGTGTGGGAGGAAGAGGAGAGTCCGGGTGATCAGGTTTGTGGGTGAGAAAATAGAGGAAATGAGATAAGAAGAAGTAGAAGTGGTGGGTTGAAAGAAAAATAAAAGATGAGGTTTGGAAGGGGAAAAGCTAGAAGTAGAGTTTCATGCCTTGTTGCTTTTGAGCTATTTATTTCACTTTCAATTTTCTTCACTAACATGGACGTCTAATTCTTGTTTAAATAATAACAGGTACCAGCCAAACGAAAGTGAACAAGACGATGGTAATTTCTATAAAATGGTAAATGATCAATATTTTAAATGATAATATCAAACATTATCACATTGGTTGCTAATTAGTTTGATCCATGCTCATATTTATGTATGGCGAGTAAGTGACTATTAATCTTTATGTGCAGTACATATACACATGCATTGAAAAGCAAGAAAAAGAGTTGTGTCAAATGCTCACTTGTGTAAAGTGTTTGAGTTGTGATGATATTTAAGAGCTGAAGTTTACCTCGAAAATAAAATAATGAACCTTGTATATGTCAGGCGTTGGGGGAAGATCTTGAGTAATACAACCGGTTGGTTATAAAGTAATGAAATCTTGTAAATTAGGCGTTGGGGGAAGTGCCTATATAATAAAGTGGAAACTAAGAACTTAACTCAAAAAATTGGGTTTAAGGGATGAACGGGAGTTAACTCATATTCTAATGTATTAGGAGCCAAATGGTATAAGCATGGTATGAGATATACAGGCTTGGGTGCCTTAGGTATATGTTAGCGGGATTAGAAAGGAATGAGTACATTCATCCATCTCATTTGCATATATTTCATGCATTTGAAAGAATTGTTACAATTTAATTATTATCTGATTGGTAGTTTTTGTTGTGAATTAATTTGTGCACTATTGTTGTTTCGTTGCGTATTCAAAAATTTTTATGTAAGATTTTGTTGATGTGTGGTGTAATCGTTATAATTTTATTTTATTTTCCACCATATCTTGGTTGTAGAATTGATTTCTATAGCTAAGATATGGCTCACACCTTAACTCGTGAATAATCTTTATTTGCTGGTCGGGGCCTGACACTACTTTCATGTTTAGCATCAAAGAAAGAACAATGCGAAAAGTACTGAGCTTTGAGGACCAAGGCCCATAGAGAGTTCGAGTTTTGAATTACTAGCCAACACTGTTTCACAAGTAAGGCATCATTCAAATCATTAAAGTTTCTGTATCCTATACCCCATTCCTACTTTGAGAGACCCAAAGTGTTCTTAGACACCTAGTGAATTTTTCGAGCCTCACCAACCGTCCCTCACCAGAATCCAAATATTAGAGAATCCAACTCATTGCACATTGTTACCAAGAACTTAAGTATATTCATAGGGTAAGCAGAAATCACTTGGGCAACTGCTTTAATTAATACCTCTTTACTCGCTTGAGAGAGAGTTTTTTGTGTCCACCCTTAACAAAAGCCAAACCCTGCCGCTTTTGATCTACCCCACATAGCAGGAACACTAAGGTAGGTGCCAGGATTAGAAACCACTTGCATATTGAGAATTTGTCCTATCTCCATCGACATTGCCGTAAGAGTATTAGCACCAAAGAACACAGACGATTTTTGTAAATTTACAGCTTGGCCCTTGGCAGCACAATATTCTTCAATAATTTTGACCAAATGGCAACAATTCGATCTAGTGGCCTTCAAAAATAGAAGTGTATCATCAGCAAAGAAAATATGAGATATTATCGGAGCATGTCGGTTCATCTTTACCCTTTCCAGATGCTTTCGCTCCACCGCCGATTGAAGCATCCTAGATAGAATATCACTGACCAATAGAAACAATTAAGGAGATAAAAGATCCCTTGTCGTAAACCTCTTGAAAAAGCAAACTTGTTCCCTAGTTGGTCGTTAATAAGTACCACAAAGGTAACCGAGCTCACACACCCTATGATAATCTTTCGCCAACGAGAATGAAACCCCATCTTCTCCATCACCGCATCAAGGAAATCCCACTCCACCTGATCATACGCTTTATGCATATCCAACTTGATTCCAAGCTCAAACTTACTCTTAACTTTTTGAAGTTTTAGGAAATGGAAGAGTACATGGGCAATCCTAACATTATCTTGAATTTGGCGACCCCCAACAAAAGCATTTTGCATGGGATAAATGAGATTGGGAAGTAGCGACTTCAACCTATTCACCAAAACCTTGGCCAAGATCTTATAAGAATAATTACATAAGCTAATCGGTCGAAACTGAGAAACAGATTTTGGATTAGGAACTTTCGGAATTAGTACAATATGAGTGGCATTTAGTCGGCTAAGATTAACCTTTCCAAATTCCAACATCTGAACCAGAGCATGAACATCCTCCTTAATAGTCTCCCAAAAAGAATGATAGAACACACCTTGGAAACCATCGGGTCCCGACGCCTTGAAACCACCCATTTGCATCGTTGCTTCTAGAATCTCAACATTTGATATTGAAGACAACCATGACTCATTCATAGTATCAGAAACTAAAGTAGGTACACACTTCAAAATAGATCCCTATGTTTTGTTCCCCACAGAAGTGAAAAGATTGAGAAAATAGTCATCGATTAGCTTCTTTATCCTTTTCGGCCGCTCTTCCTAACAACCATCCTCTTGTTTAAGTTTCAACACATGATTTCTTTGCTACCATTGTATGGTGGATTGATGAAAAACCTTGGTGTTCGCATTACCTTCCTTTAGCCATTTAACATGTGACCTTTGTTGCCAAACACTTTCTTCCTGTGCTAATAACTTATCAATCAATTGCTCCTTATCATGAATCTCATCAACATGTGCACCCCAATTTTTTTGAAACTCATCAGGCTTGGATGTTAGCTTCTTAATTTCCTACTCCCACTGTTTGAATATGCGTCTACTCCACCTCATTAGTTGAGAACGACATTCATTAATTCTTTTATGCCAACAATCCAAAACAACACCACCACAAGGACGGGTCCATCATTCTTCCACCAACCTTTTGCATTCCTCTTCCTTCACCCAAAAAGCTTGGAATCGGAATAACCTTCGGCCAGCAATCATCTGAGGATCACACTGGATGATTATTGGGTAATGGTCAGACCCAAACACAATACCATGAGTGACCATAGTGTTTGGCCATGACGCATGCCATAACTGATTTGAAAGTCCCCTATCTAATCTCTCTTCCGCCAACTCTCTATTTCATGTACCATGCCATGTAAAGGGAGGGTCATTGAAGTCGAGATCGAACAACTCCGCTTTGTTCATAAAAGCAGCCATATATGAATGCCTATTATACAAAACAGCCGATCCACTAGATTTCTCAAAATCCCAAAGAAACTCATTAAAATCCCTGCTACATAGCCAAAGAACACAAGAGGATAAAAAATGAGTATTCATCCAAAATTGTGCTTTCTCCGCTCGATAGGTAGTGCCGTACTCGCCAGTCACACGTACCCATCGAGACTTCCCTATCAGTCACACCCGGGCATCAATAACATGCTTAGAAGACAAACTGATATCCACTTCCAAGTACTCATCCCACCAGAAGCTTAAACCACTCGACCTACCAATTGGAGAAAGATTAAACCCATTCTTAAATCCCATTCATTTTCGCACTCTAGCAATTCTATGATCAATCTTTGTCTCCGATAGAAAAACCATAGAGGGCAAATATTTCCGAATAAGCCCATGAAGGGCTTGAACTACCGTGTCCAACCCAAGACCACGACAGTTCCAAAAGATGTAACTCATGGTGACCTTACGGCTGTTGAAGGCCAGCAGCCACCCATTTGGGAAGACGTTCCATCTTTTCGTGCTAATAGAGCAACCCTTTCATGCTCAGAGACCTCATCCATAAACTCCCACATATCTCGCTACTCAACTGGGAGGTTCTTAAATTCCTCTTCCGCATAAATAGCACGCTCCACCATCAGACATCGTTCTCTAATACTCATGCTTCGTAGTCTCTCCGCCACTCGTCACTTCCTGTCCTGACTACTTTCAATATTCTTAGACTTTTTTTTAGGAGACTGGATAGGCTTTAACTCATCCATTTTGGCACCTTTTTTCAACTAGCTACCTTCCGCCTCTCTTACACTACTTTCTAGAATTTCTTCAAGTGTGACTGTAGGCTTACCCTAAGATCGTTGTGAATGGGTCCACATAGTTATATGCATTAACAATTTAGGCCTAAAACCTATTTATAGGCCTTCAGACACAGTCATTTGGGGATCCAGTATCATTCCATCCACACCAAACCTATATAGCCGATGCTATCTCTTACGCTCCTTCATTGGAAGCTGCAGCAGAGCACATTGTATCAACCTCTCAGTCCTACAGTCGCTCTCTTTTTGAGGTTCATCTGTTGTATCTCTCCGACTCCCTTACAAAGCTTCCATTTGACTGTTTCTGACAGCATCCGCATACCGTCTATCCCCCACCCCAAGAGTAGGTGATCGTTGAGGGACCACTACTTCCCAAATTTGAGTCGCCTTAGTCCATTCCCCATATCCAATTGAACCACCCATTGAAAACTCAAACGAACATTTAGTATTCACAGGTCATCTTCTCCCACATCTATAACAAAAATCTTGCAATCGTTCATATCAAAATTCCACCCACGTATCCGTGTTCTGCCCTCTTGAAAACCAGCACCCAGATATTAATGGATTCAACGGGTTAACAACAACCCTAGCTCGAAGAAAACCCCGAGCTTTGGATAAGCCTTCCAGTTCCAAAAATTCATCAACATCGCGAACCAGACGTCTTATCTTTGCCTTTGACATAAGTCCTAAAGATATTCCCCAAAGTTGAATCCAGAAAGGAACCAATTCTAACTGTATCTCCTCCAACGCAAGTTGCTGAGGCTATCTGTGAACTGAAAAGTTTTGCTTCATAACGGCCCATGGTACCTGACTAGGAATTTTTCCAGCCACACTTTCATCTGGAACAGATATAATATAAATATTTTCACGTACCTATTTGACCTCAACCTCACCCAATTCCTCCCATGATGATCTAAGAATATTTTGAACTCCCCATTTATTCAGGTTTCGATGTACCAACGTTGCTCCCACCAGTTTGATCCCTTGCTCCATGGTCGAAATATCCATCATTTTCTCTAAATGGACCACCAATTCCTCCAATTCCTGCTGTGCCATTTGTTCCTTGTTGTATCTATCATCCTAGACCACTTGTACTGAGGTATACAAAAGATAGATTGTGAAAGCCTTGTGCAAATATGCCTTAGAAAGCTGAAGGTTACGTTGTTTGTTACCTGCACCCTGTTGATTTTGTTCGCCAAATACAAAAACCACACAGAACAGTAAGGTAGGAAAATGAGTGAAATACCTTGATGTTGATGAGTGTGAGTCCCTGAAACATTTATTCTCTGAATCAATATTGGTTTGTACCGCCATGACTCTTTTATTGTGATAACAGTGTGTTTGCAATTACTCCCCATCTAAAAGTTGGAAAAACCAAGACAAAAGGTTCCACACAAACCACCAAATATCACAGGTTTGGTTAGGCAAATTAATTCCCCACTAGCCCCACAGAAAGTGAATATGAGTCAACCCTACAATTCCTCTACACCAAACCAAAATACCCACTTCAGATCTGGTGAATTAACTCTTCCACTTACCCGCTGAACTTGGAAGGAAGCTAGAATCGACTAGCCCCTCGAAAATAAAGTGACTCAACCAACCAGAAGACAACAATCGAATAATAGAAATCCAAAACAATATTCTTAGTTACACCTACCACGAAGACTCTCACCAAGGAGAGAAAAGCACTCACTCTGGGGGTCTCTCACAAAAGAGAGAAAAAAACCATTCCATTTCGATTTATGCTTTTGGTTGGTCAATACGGTTAATTCTTGTTTTGAATTACCTAATTATTACAGAATTCCACTTGATTCTTGTTAGAAACCGTCTGTTGATAAAATAGTAAAAAAACAAAGACAGTGAAGAAAAGAAAGATCTGTTGTAAATAATGGATGCCCACTTAACAAAGGAATCAAGATAGTTGTTCACTAAACAAGCAAGTGGAAATAAGGCTGTCCTCTAGAACATGTCCTTCCACTAGGAGTTGCCACTGCTTGCTTTCGGTGCTCCTGCGTTGCCTATTAAACAAATGAGCACATGAAAGAAAGACATATACGGAAGGAAGAGAAAAAAAGAAGGAAAGGATGAGAGAAAAACATACAAAGGAAAGAAAGAGGAGTTATGGAGGAAAGGAAGAGAAGAGGAAAGAAGAGAGATGCGGAAGAAATTACCAGTGAGTCAGGCTAAAGAGAAAAGAGAAAATATTAAGAGTTATTTTGTATTCATATTATTTTAGATAATGAAAGAAGGTACTATTGATGTGTCCGTAAGCATATTTGTCGAACCTCGTAAATATTGTGTCTTATTTACTTTATATTCCACTGCACGCATAATGTCGACTTTACAATACGTTATCAGCACGAGAAGCTCTCATGTCGATGGAAAGCGCCATAAATCTAGTGAAGCACTACCTACCTCTCACACGGTCGGCTGAAATCTTACAGATAAGAAAATCTTTTCATTTCATCTTCATATCTCTGTATGACTAATTTTCTTAAAGTAAATATACGTTTGGTTATATAATTATCATTATTATTGGCAGAAAATTTGATAACTATGTAAACAGCCTCTGAACTCCAACTTGCTGACCTTGGATTTAGATACTTCCTTCTTGAAAGTTGTTCGTCCGCCCAGTATCTATAACATATCAATTTTCAGAAAATTCCAACGTTGCTATCGTCGCATATGTCTGAAACACCAACGCAGTTTTCAATTCCGCAGAAAATTGGACATTTATCTTATGAGTATCGAAACTCCTTGTTCAGTAGCTTAGATCGAAATAGTTTCTTCACAAAAGTTGTTCAGTATCCTCCTATCCATATCATACTAAAATTTGAGCTAAATCTAACGGTTTTATCTTCTCATAAGTTGCATATACTACTCTTGACTCCAAAACTTATGGGAACCGTTTCGACTTTTTTGAAACTCACCGGAAGAAGCACACCAATTGGGACTTATTGTTACTATTACTTCCTAGGTAACTAAAAAAACTTAGAATTGTGAAATAAAAATAAAATAAAAAGGATGAAACAAAAGAAAATGGCAGACAAAGAAAAAAGAAAAAAAAAAGAGATAGAGACTTAATCATTGCCTTTTCTATTTTGGCATATTTATGTGAATAATGTTGGTTTAAAGCCCTATCATAAGTTCTGTTTATTTACAGTGGGTGGAATTATTACCCTTTGTTTTAAAGCTTTGATATTTATGTGAATGACGCTGAATCAAAGCCCTTGTCACAAGCTTTATTTACTTAAAAACAATTTATTTACCATGGTTGGAATTACCGTTTATTGCTTTAATTTATTTAGTGTATTGCATTTTGTTATGGTGAGAATTTAAAGGACCCGAAGTTCCTTAATCAGATAAGAACCTAAAGTTTCTTGATCCTTATCATATAAAAAGATCAGACCCGAAGTTCCTTGATAAAAAATCAAAACCTGAAGTTTTGAATCAATTAAGAGAGCAGCAGTTCTTCAACTAAATTAAAATGACGGCCACAAGTGTCTCAGTCCACAAACTATTAAATGACGGCTAAAAGTTCCTTGATTCATGTAAACGAGGACCATAAGTTTCTTAATCCATATACAGATTACGTACGGGTATGAATTCCAAAAATATGAACCTAAAGGTTCTAATGATGTCGATTCAGAGAATAAATTTCGAGTACATATGAATAATGTTTTGAACTGAAGTTCAAAATATGAATAATGTTAATAATTTAAAGTTCTAACATTTTGTGTAGAAATATGTTATATGTGGTATGACTTAATTATCACAATTTCTATCATACCTGAATTTCTTCATTTTGGGAATAAGAAAATGGTGAACTTGACAAAACTCGATATTGTGACCATCGACATCTTACACAAGAGATATTTTCATGAATTCATAATGCCGAGGATTCATGTGGAAGCATATGATATTAGAAATTATCTATACTTAAAGGCTTATTGAAATATATTCATGGAACTAGGTGTTTCCATCGTTTCCCATTAATTCATTAATTATGAAACTAGAAGTTTCCATGGGTTCCCATATATAACAAGCTAAAGTATAAGATTTCAGACATGTATAAAATCAAATGGGAGGAAATTTTTTTATACATACACATGAGTTATGTTGGTACCATATATTAGGCCTCGTCTTTGGGCCTCATCCCTAAGCCCATGGCAAATGTAAAAGGGGAGGGAGCCCTTATTCTATAAAATGGACTCTCCCTCACCTTCATTGAGAGGTCTGGCCTTTCGCTAAGATCCACAGGGTCTCACATACATCCCTCACAACAATAGAGGGCAATACCTTCTCAGCCAAACAAAGAGCAAAATGGCAAGGGCTGCATCCACAGAGAGCTCTCTTGCCGATCTATTGTAATCCATACATACATACATAATTAACATCAGTGTGGACGTAACCCAAACATTGGGATGAACCACGATACATCTTTGTGTTCTTGAGCGTTTGTGTGATTCACAGCCAGATTTACGTTGGTCCAAGATCCTTCAGATTTTGTGCATCAACATTTGGCGTCATCTGTAGGAAACGACACGAAAAGCTATGTCGATTCTCTTTCATTTTTTATCTCACCACCGTGAATCTGTAGAAACCCAAGAACCAAACACCTGCATAGTCACTGCAAAACCCATGTTTTCCGCTTCAGCTTCCAGTCACGGCGGCATCAATGGAAACACAATCACATTCATTCATTCTCTCTCATCTCACTCACTCACACACAAACCACAACAAAAACAAATCCAAGAAAACAGAGCATCACTCTCTCCTCTCCCCTCTCTCTCCTCTGACGGACGAGACATGCAGCAGCAACAACAACCAGCATCAAGTCAATCACTATCTCCCTGACAACGAAAACCTCATTCATCTTAAACGAATAATCAGAGCAACATCAACCTAGATCATCTCTCTCATTTCATTAATCAAGCTTTTCAGTAACAGTCCCAGATTAAGTCAATCATGGCCGTCGATTCAGTGACATCCTCCCTCCTAGGCATACCGGCTACCGAGAAGGATGCCAAGGCGCTTCAGTTCATATAGGAGACAACCAAGAACATGGACTTGGTGCAGGAGAGGGTTCTGAGCGAGATTCTGAGTCATAACGCTAAGACCAAGTACCTCAAATGATTCGGCCTCGATGGTGTGACCAACCGGAACTCGTTCAAGTCCAAAGTCCCAGTTGGTGCGTGGCGGGCACGGAGGAAGGATATTGAGCTTTGGCAAATGATTTTGGAACTGCTGAATTAATATTATGTGCAAATGAGCATGCTTGAAAAATGGACCCATTATTCTTGAAATGGACACTTATAGGTACCATGGTCACTTTATGTCTAATCCTGGTAGCACCAACCGCACACGTGATGAGATTTCTGGCATAAGGCAGCCACCCACAGTTTCATGTATGCAAGTGGAGTTACAACCAGCAATGCAGCAGAAAAAGAAAAAGGGAGGAAAAGAATATAGAAAGAAAAAGGATGAAATCATGAAAGGGAGTGCATGTTCCCCCATGCCCATTTTCTGAGGAAAAAAAACCAGGAAAAGCAACGAAGGAGATAAGTGTTCTCCAAATTCATTAATTATTTTACTATTTAGTATTTCATTATTATTTTGTGATGGTCCTAGAAACCACATCATCACATTATTTCTTTCATGGCTGTCATCACGCCCCACTGCTTGTGCAATAGAAGCAGCTTGAGGAGACCACAATATTATTTAATAGTTTATTATTTAATCATTCATAACTAGTTTATTATTTAATAGTCTATTATTATTTTGTGTTAGTGGATGCTTTACAATATGCATATTCTTTGAGGACACCCATTGCATCACTTATTATGCCGGGTCACAACGCATACACATCATTACTGCTATCATTATTTTACTGTTATATAAATTGCATTGCAGCCTAAATGAATGGGGTGACATGTTATAATAATATGTTTCACATTATTATTAATGATTGATCACATGACTATTTTCCATAACACGTGGCAAGTCTGACCAAATTACACCTTTTATTATTTGAATGTTAGGGTGACATAACTTTGGTGGTTCATGGCACGAACTTTGTTGATCGACATTGTTGCTGATTAAAAGAACTCAATATGCAAACCCGACAAGCAGACCCGAGTCATGTCAAGAATCAACTCATAATGAGTGCATATTGACATAAAGTAGATACTTGTAATAAGGAATACCACGAGTCGAGCAGCCTCGCAACGAGCATAGCCTCTAGCCGAGCAGCTTCGCAACGAGCATCGCCTCCAGCCTAGCAACCGTCTCGCCGCGAGCATAGCCTCTAGCCGAGCAGCCTCAAAATGAGCATCGCCTCCAGCCGAGCAATCTCGTAATGTGTGATACCTCTAGCCGAGTATTTCTTTATGTTGAGCATTGCCTTGTGTTGAGTACTGGTTCGAGACATCTAGCTACTTCAGCCCGTACATGGATTGGATTTAAAGTATCCAACCAAAAGACTTTCTTGACTGAAGACTTGGGGGACTCATGTTGGTACCATATATTGGGCCTCGTCTTTGGGCTTCATCCCTAAGCCCATGACAAATGTAAAAGGGGAGATAGCCCTTATTCTATAAAAGGGACTCTCCCTCACCCTTATTGAGAGGTCTGACCCTTCACTAAGATCCACAGGGTCTCACATACATCCCTCACAACAATAGAAGGCAATACCCTCTTAGCCAAATAGAGAGCAAAATGGCAAGGGTTGCATCTACAGAGAGCTCATTTGCTAATCTATTGTAATCCATACATACATACATAATCAACATCAGTGTGGACGTAGCCCAAACATTGGGGTGAACCATGATACATCTTTGTGTTCTTGTGCGTTTGTGTGATTCATAGCCGGATTTACGTTGGTCCAAGATCCTCCGGATTTTGTGCATCAACAAGTTACAATTATAAAAATAAATAAATAGGGTGGGGAGGGCTTCACAAAGGTTGCTCAAGTTAAGCCTCAGTACTTGGTAGTACCCTAGAAGGATGAGGCACTGGAGATTGTTCATGTGATGTCCTAACACTTGGTAAAGTACCAGAAGGGGAAGACACCAGTTGTCCCTGGAATCTAGCCACGAATCTCAGGTGATCATTTTAAATCCGACTTTCAGATTCAAGTAGCTAGTCGAGCTTTCTTTTCATGCTCGTCGAGTAAATATTTGCAAGTTTGTGCAACTCTTTATTCTCGTGCTTGAGCCCTCTAATTTCTTGTCTAAGACTTGCCACTTCAGCCATTAATGATTCGACTTGGCGAGTTCGAGCAAGTAGACATTGGCCTATGTTGGATAGAGAACCTGCACATTGAACACTAAAAGCCAATGAGTCTTGAACAGCCGATCCATCAGACCTTTCTGAAAGTATTCTTTTATCTCTAGGAGTGAAAAGGTTCCTAGCTACTACTGTAGCTGTTATATCATCTCTCATCACAGAGTCTCCAACTATAAGATGGCCATTAGAAGATAAGAAGGATGGGCGCCATATATTATCCTGATGTGGCTCATCTGTATCCCTCTCAAGACTCAAATCTAAACAAAGGTTAGATGGGCAAGCCATTTTCAGAAATGATGAAAGAAAAGGGTTGGATAAAGTGAAATCTTATCAATACAACAAAAACAATTTTCAAATGAGCAATCTTCAAAGCTTGCATTTTGGATATAATCGATATCTCTATAAAAGAGAAGGCAACACAGCCACTTGTTCAAAAATTAAGACACTGCTCCCTAAATTCCAAAAGCCGGATTTTCCTGAACAAAGTTCGTCAACATTTCTCAGATGCAATCTCAGCTTTCTGAAAATCAAAGACAACTCTATCAAAATATCTCTAGCAAAGTTAAAACATGTAAAGTTCACTATTCCAACTATACCACTATTGCTGGCAAGCGTGGGTGACAAGGCCATATCCGCACCACTACCGGATATTTGGAAATCCCCATATATGTCGACTTTTGTCCTCCATGGCAAAGCACACCTCCAAAACGCCAAACTCTCATTCCTTGCCGAGAATGCATCTGCAACCAAACTTCTCAGCATATTCAATATTCCTTCTCTTTGAGAACACCTTTTTAACCAAGTCCCTCAAAATGCCAAATCCATTTTCTCAGCAAGAAATATTTTTTATCGAGAAGCTTTACATCAGCATCAAATCCTTCTACTGTCTTTCTTTAAGAGCAAAAATATCTCATATCATCATGGTCGTGAGCAAGAGTATCTCATATCATGCTCTTTTCATGTCTTTTCCTTTACCCTTGCTCTTCTTGCAAGGTAAAGAAAAAGAAAGTAATCAATCGAAACCTGAAATCAAACTTTCGGTTAGGAACCTTTGCTTGGAACCTTTCCTGATTGCTTACCTTGCATTGCTCCCAAGTAGTCATCTTCAACTGTTGTTGGAGCTGGATCTCAAGTCACCAACACTGCGAAATAATTGGTACGTTGTTGGCTCTTCAATCTGAAGCTACTAAGCATGAACAAGTTACTAAGAAGTGATGGACCATCCAAGGGAAAAGGTTGCTCATCACTTATATTATGCAAAAGACTGAAGCAAAAAGATCAATGATGAGCCCATAGAAGTTCAAAGGGAGAAAATTGGTGGCTGATTGAGTGAATGGAAGACCAAAGTTCAATGATGGGAATTCTACTTATAGCCCATCAAACTCTACAAGTTTATATCATCACATGATGTACAAAAAGGTATTGAAAATTACTACTTGATTACAAGTTACAGAGATGCTGAATGGATTGAAGTCCCAGTCAGACTATTCACAGACTTAGCATTACTAAACTGTTGCATACCCGAAGCATGATAGTCGTCGTATGGATTCAAGTTTCAAAAGGGATAATCCATGGACACAACAAATTTAATATATCACATGCCTGAAGTATGATCGATGTGTAGGTTCCAATAATTCAACTCCCTAGAAGTAGAGATTAACAATCCAAGCTCTATAATGCTCTAGAGGAGGTTATGATCCAAATTCTCAAACAATTCTTCTAATGAGAGATAATTGTCCTAGAAGAGACAATGTAAAGCCCTTGAAGAGGCAAGGATATCCAAAGTAATGAAATGATTATAAATATGCATGCGCATGCACATGAGAATTATGGGATCATGAATTGATGATTACCAATGTTAATTTTGGTTTTACAGTAGCTACTAAATTCATCAATGAGCTGTGTTGATATTGAGCCATGTTCTTTTGTTCGTCGACAAAAAGCAAAATTATTGGCCAAAATGGAGAAAGGTAATTCCATTACAAGTTATTAAGAACGTGGCAAAATGGACCTATAGTACAAATCGCCAAATGATGTTGAACCCAGAATGTTACATACGAGCATTTTTAATACATGAAATACACTCACATGATATGACACAAGGTTTCCAATTGAAACCTGAAATTGTAATACACTCTTGTAAACATGATTTTCTATTGTGAAACTTGTTCATTTAAATGGAGAATTATATATTACACAAAGCCTTATGAAATGCCTGAAGCATATCTTCACAAGTAAATTCTTCAAGTATACATGGAAGCAAGTTGCTCTGTATAAATTCCAAAAGACAATGTGTCATGAAGTGTAGAAAATCCTTGAAAGATTAAGATTGCTTGAAGAAAGTCCTGGAAAGGTACAAGCATAAATTATGTCATCAATACCAATGAATGGTATAAATTGCCTTAGTGAGTACTATCATTATGATGTTGTTGCAACATACTAAATCTTTTGCAAGAGATAATAATATTAGAATGAGACTCCTAAAGAGCCTAGAAAGATTATAAAGTGTTGAAATTAATATTATCTCGAGTTGTAGATCGAACAATATGCCAACACAAGTCTTATCCATGATGTTTATGGTATTAAAGAACCATATGGATTGAAGATCATGAGTTGAATGCTCAAGTGGTTAATTAATATCTAGACACTAAGAAAAATCATTCATCCTCGTGAGGGAAATGATGAATTGATGTTTGATCCAGGAGTACCATATCTTAGTGAAGTATGTGCCTTACTGTATTTAGCATGATACATTGAATCAGATGTTACACTTCATGTGGAGCATAATACCAATAAATGGATATTGCAATGAAATAAAGTTTATTTATTGATATCTCCAGGAAATTATAAACATATGCTTGTTCTATTCCAAGGAACTCACTAATAGCCATGGTCTTATTGAGCAAGTAAAATTTGAATACCTTTCTAGCCTACATACAAATAGCTCTCAGAAATGATTTGTATTTACATATGGAAATAGATTGGCTCTGCAACGATCAAGAAAGTAAGGATTCATTGCTGCATCTTCATATCTCTCATAAATACATATCTTCATGAAGCTAGTCATGAATATATTTGGCTAATACTTGCGGTCCATTAAAATTTGAAGGGCCTGTGAACCACCTTCAGAAGCTAACACTCCAATTGTCATGCGTGGTATCAGATTACATCAATTTAGTAATCAGCCAGAATAAAGAATTCGAAATCAGGGGGAGCATCCAAAAAAGATCAAGATTTTAACGAGGTAGCTGATATTGACATATGGCCATCCAAAGGGGAATGTTGTAAATAGTAGATGTCCACTCAACAAAGGAATCAAGATAGTTGACCACTAAACAAGCAAGTGGAAATAAGGTTGTCCTCCAGAACATGTCCTTCCACTAGGAGCTGCTATTGCTTGCTTCCGGTGCTCCTGCGTTGCCTATAAAACAAAGGAGCATATGAAAGAAAGACATATATGGAAGAGAAAAAAAGATGGAAGGGATGAGAGAAAAAAATACAAAGGAAAGAAAGAGGAGTTATGGAGGAAAGGAAGAGAAGAGGAAAGAAGAGAGATGCGGAAGAAATTACCAGTGAGTCAGGCTAGAGAGAAAATAGTGAGAGTTATTTTGTACTCCTATTATTTCAGATAATGAAAGAAAGTACTACTGCTGCACCGAGGACGTAGTCACACTTGTCAAACCTCGTAAATATTATGTCTCATTTACTTTATATTCCACTGCACACATAACGTCGACTTTACAACAAGATCAACAATTTAGAATCATGGAGGCCCTTAAGTGGACAAAGAGAAAAGGGTTTGGGAAAGCTGACCAGGTTCCCCTAAGAGAAGAGGTTTTCACCATGGCTGCCATGCACGAAAGCATGCATAGTGCTGCTTTTGATACATATGAATATAATTTGCGTATCTAGTTTCATAATCGACCTTTTGTTGTTTTAAATTGTTTTAGGTTATGTGTCTGCTTGCTGAGCTAGAATTCAGCATGCACTGTGGACATTGTGCAGATGATGTTAAGAAAGGCTGCAATAAGACGAAAGGTACATACACCTGACTTCAATATTCTAGTTTAAACTAGCTAAAAGTTATATCACTGCGGCACCGCCTACCTCTGAATTTTTTTCTATTTCAGGAGTTGAAAGGGTTGAGCTTGATAAGGTGAACAAAGTAGTGATAGTGGAAGGAAGATTTCGTCATAAAAAGCTTCTCAAATGCCTCCGAAGGGCTAACAAGATAGTTAACGTAAAGAGGTTGGTTATGGAAGAAATATAAGGACAAAATGTGATGCAGAACAATTAACAGATCAGATTATGTAAGAGTTTCATATATATGTGTGTGTGTGCACGCGTGTGTGTAAGTGTAAGTTCAAGAAAAATAGACTTGGCATTTTCTCGGGTATGATTTGAGCACCTAATAGCGAGACGATTAAAAATTACAGCTCCAGTGTGGAATATTGGCTTTCACAACGCTTTAATAACAATTACGGGTCAAATTTGCGTTTTTAAGACTTGGAAGAAATTTGGGTATTTTTTTAATTATGTAAGCTGTAATCGAACGTCTTGCTTTTATCCAATAAAGTAGGCATCGAATGCTTTTTGCATTGAGGTTGATTTGCCTATTATTCTGTTGTGTTCGCGTTTTAATATGGGAGGCTTCATATTGAAGATGAAGTTTGCACACAGGGAGGAAAAAGAAGATGAAGCAAACCAGGAATTACTAGTTCCAACTGCATATGTAAATGAAATTATTTTTAAAAGACATCTACAGGATGAAGGGAATTGTACTTAGAAAGAAAGAAAAAAAGGCAGATTTACTCGGGAGGGCATACTTCATCCCTCAAAATATGAAGAAAAAAAAATGGTACAAAAAATTTTGAGACATGAAAAAAATGGCAAAAGAAAGAATAGATGCAAGAATAAGAGGGAATGAAGCGGAATGCAAGATAAGAGACCATGCATGTGTATTGTCGGATAATAATCAAGAATTACATGCAAGTAGTATTGAGTATAGGTTTTAATTCCAGGTAATGTTAGGCAGACTAATTTTGTAAACTAATGATATGGAAGTTGATGATTGAGTTATTATTTAAGCGTTGATAAACATACTCATTCTTATTGATAACAAATCATTTAGTTTGCAAATTTTTTCTCTCTAACATTACCCTTTAATGCCAGATTACGTGTGATAGCACGATTAATTCTAAAGTTTTATTTACGTGCTAAGAAGATTCATATTTCCATGCTAGCAATTACGCCAATCTAATTACTGATTTTTCAGAAATTGTCATTGTTAAATAAAATAACATCAAGGCCTTATCCCATTAAGTGGAGTTAGCCGCATAATTAAATTCTAGAACGCAATTGCACTTGGTTTTGTGACAAGTTTTCTGTTAGATTCAAATACTCAATGTTTTTTTTAGAGGTTCTATTAAAATTTTCCTAAATCTTCCTCTACCTCTTTTACCCTGAGCCTTTATCTCATAATTTTCATCTTCTAACCAAAGCATTAGAGATTGTGCAACTGAAAAGTAGAAAGAAGTAAAAGATCAAGAGTTTGGAAGCACTAGGCATCGTGCTAATGAAAAGGTACTGCAAAGAGTAAATTATAACTAGCCAGGCGGAAAGTGTGGAGTTCGGAAATTATGTGAAGACGACACGTCCTACGTTCCAGATTCAAAAAATTTTAAATCAAAGTTATAAAACACTAAATTTAAAGGTTGAAATTGAACATGAGCAAATTTAATGATAAAAAAAAAGAATCTAACGGCTCAAAATTAAATTCAATGGTCAAAACAATTAAAAAAATTATTGAAATCAAAATTTACTCAAAAACTCTATAATATCAATGTATTTGTTCAAACATTCACAAACAATTCATTTTCCTCGTACATTTCCTCCATTTTTCTTTCTACCTACTTCCAAAACTATTTCTTTCCATTTTCAAAATTTTCAAGATGCCAAATGAAATGATCATGTTAAAGGACCTAATTGGTCAAATGATGAAGATGCTGCTTTATACTTGGCAAGGATTTTTATTAGATAAGATGGTGTTGTTTTCACAAACCAAAATAAAAAGCTCTTGTGAGGTAAAATCCTTAATGAATTTAATTTCATCTCCACCACCAACCAAACCTCTGAAGGTGTATATACGATTGGTGGAAGACTAACAACAAAGCATGCAACTTGTGGAAGAGAAGTTTGGATAAAGTTGTGGTTAATTAGCATCGCTAATGGAAGGAGTTTGGAAGAAGTGGTGATGGTCTCCCTTCATAGGTTATATGTCATGTACACAATCTTATTTTCCAACTAACTGATCTTTATTTATTCCTCCTATGGATTAAGAAAGCAATGTCGATTTACAACACAAGGGTTATGCCCAAAAACTCTGGTTTTATATTGTCTCATGCTTAGGACATCCTCAAGGATTGTCCAATATGGCAAATCAATACGGTCCAAAAATGGCCAAAATTATTTGCTAATCTTCACTCAAGCGTTAATGTTGGCGATGATGTTGACGAATTGGTGACCCCATCTTCATCTATACCAAGGCCGTCGAGACAACAAGCAAAGTAAGCAAAGAAAAAAGAGAAGATGCAAGATCTGACTAGTCTGGAGTTGAAAAAATAATTGAAGGGCATGAGGAGACCAAAGAAGAAATGGTTTGAATGTGCTTACTCATGGAGAAGCAAATGGAAAAGAAAATGCAAGAGACCTTTTACAACAAGAAATGTTTGATTTTGAGGTAATGAGGTAGAACTTCAACAAATATAATCCAAGGAGGAAGAAGTTCTTCCGTGATCAACAAGCGCAAATCATAAGATGGCATGCAGCAAGGAATGTCTTCAATCCATCTAATGATCCAGATAATGATCAACCTAATGTCTATTTCCCAAGTCCACCACCAAGTCAATCAAATCCCTACGAATATTAGTATCAGTAATTGTTGTAAGAATGGGGTAGATTGTGTAATTTTTCATTATTTATTGGACTTTAAATATTTTTAGATTAAAATGGTCATAAAAATGAATCCACAAAAATTTTACTTTTAAAAAATTTAGACAAAATCATTTTTTAATAATCTCAGACAAAATTTTAAGTCATAACCATTGGACGAAAAAACTATTTCTAGGTTACGACTTAAAATTTTCTTGCTTATTTTTTTAAGTTTGATCCCACACCATTGCTCATGTTCTTAGTCTTTGGCACGCAATCTAACTCTCCTGATTCTTCTCTGAATCGTCACAAGGAAAATTTGATTGCGCAGCATTCAATTTTTTGTTAGCTAGAATCACGGTTATCTTTGAATCCAACTTCGGAGGCTTCGTTCCTGCACTTGAGCTACCCTGTGTTGAAACTCAGAATCCAGAGAGGAAAAGGAGAGAATTGTAGATAGAGAGAGAGAGAAATATAACTGTGGTTATTCATTCATCTAAAAGAACCATACATAAGGTATTTATACATAAATATCTTATCCCAAATATATGTGCCAGCGTAGCACAATACAACTAACTAATCACAACACATCACAAGCTTATCAGCTAAGTAAGAATCTAATCTGGTGGTGGTTTTGATACATTGCTGCTATGTGAGGATGTACTCTTAACACACCCCCTCAAGCTAAAGGAAGGTGATCGAACAAATAGCTTGGAAGTAAGAGCAGCAAATCGATCAGCAGCCAAAGACTTGGTGAAAATATCCGCAATTTGAAGAAGTGAAGCAACATGTTGGACACCAATATGACCAAGTAAAACTTTCTCACGGATGTAGTGATAGTCTATTTCAACATGCTTGGTTCGAGCATGGAAAACAGGATTGAATGCAAGAGCAATGACACTTTTGTTGTCACAGTAGATGATCGGTGTCTTGAGCAAAAGGAAGGTTATATCTTGCAGAATCTTGCACACCCAGGTTATCTCAGCATCAGTATTTGCAAGAGACCTATACTCAGCCTCTGTTGATGATCTAGCAACTGTGGCTTGTTTCTTAGCACTCCAAGAGATTAGATTAGGACCTAAGAACACACAATAGGCACTGGTGGATCTTCTATCCACAGGGCAACTTGTCCAATCTGCATCGGACCAAGCAATGAGACATTGAGGGCCTTTAGTGAACCAAAGCCCTGAATCAACCATGCCCTTGAGATATCGCACAATGCGCTTGACTGCCTGAAGATGAATGATTCTTTGGAGAATGCATATATTGGCAAACTTGATTTTACCTTCTTTTGTCGTTGTAGTCGTAGTCGAGTTTTTTGTTTTTTGTTTTTGTTTGAGGGTGCATGTATTGCTCGGGGATATTTTGTCCGAGCTGAAGAAATCCCTTTCTGGTGTATCATAAGCTGGCTTTTATCATCTGAATGAAAGAATCGACTGCCAATTGTTCTCTCTCTTCTTTCTGGGTTTACTTTAATGCTTCCAAAGATAATGAGAAAATGTAGTCCTCTGTGTGCACGTGTCTGATTGCTGAGTTTACTTTTATGCCAATAAGCACACGTTTAAAGACTTCTGAACATTGAACGCAAATTTGTTTAACGTGATTGTTGTGACCAAAGAATGACATAAAAGGAAGAGTTCCAGTTCCCATAGCTTTTTTTTTCATAAAAGTGATGGTGATGTAGTGCAACACCGAAAGGATGTGAGGGCATTTTATGATTCAATTTTCTCTTACAACATCTCAAATTTAGTTTGGTTTGGTCTGATATTATGGAGATTTTTTAGGGAGAGGGGATTCAAACTCGAGACCTTAGGGCTTTGGGCGCCCTGAACTTGAGACTTTAATATTTTGGACGTAAGATAGAATGCTGTTAACTAATTGACCTACAAGCTTATTGCTATGAAGATTTTATTTTATAGTGAGTAGTTTCCTTAGGTTTATTGAAGTAAAAAAGTAATGGTACCCCTTATCAATTAAGTGATTAAGCTAAACACATGGTTGGTCAAGAATTAGGGTTATAAAAGTTTTTATCAATCAGCTCTGAGTCGGATGCATTTGCAATAAAACTTAAGTCGGTACATATATATGAAAAGATAATGGAAGACAGCTTAAATTTGATCAAAGACATGTTATAATATTCCAAGTTGATCGAAGAAAACAATTAAGACCCTCGTTAAGTTTGCTGCATAATCTCCACTCTCTCCCTCCCACTTTCTTTGTGTTTAAGAGGTAAGAATTTTTTATAGGGGAATCTGTTAACTCGTCCATTTGGTAAACAAGCAACTGTGCCTACATTGTATTTGCTTTTCATGAAAATTTTATGATGCTACGTACGTACGAAGTATTTTATATTATAAGGCTTTTGATTATTAAATTATTATATCTTTGACCAAGGATCTAACGGTTAAACGTCTTGGAGTATACTAAAAATTCCTGACCGATTTAAAAGATGTAAATTTTTTATTCAATTCATAGGTTATAAATAAATAAAAAGTTAAAAAAAAAAGATATACAAATATCAGTTCCCTATGTAGCTTGATAATTGGATTTGTACATGTAAATCAATCTGCATGACAGATATATGGGACAACAATCAAATGTTAGGGTTTGCCTGAATAGCCTTGCTTTTACAAACCCGCAACCACTAGTTAAAATTCCAACTAAAAGCGTTTCACCTCCCAAGTTAGCTTCTTCACACTCTTTGAAGAATATTCAAATTAAGTTCCTGCAGGACTCCATATTTCTGGCACCAAGTTACACAGAAATTAAATATAACAATTTTGATCAATCTTGAGTCATGCTAGCCCTTATTGATGTGCCATACTTCCACAGGCCTCAATTATAAGGAGAAAAAGCAAGCCAGTCATCTCAAAACTTGAAGAAAAAAAATTGTAAAACAAAAAGAAGGCAGAGAAATGGCATTTGGAGCTTAGCATCTTCACGAGTGGGTGGAAACGGTAATGAATTGAGCATAGGGAGGGAAGGAAGCAATGTTGTTTTTCTTAATTTAAATCACCCTAATGTTTAAGGAATAAATTTAAAAAGGGCTGATGTCACACCGAGTATACGTACGATCATACCACCTAAGCTTTGCAAAAACCAGTAGCTAGCTTTCATAAAGTCGTTTGGTGATACAAATTAGAGTTGGCAATTTTTTTGCATAATTTGTTAATTCGACACGAAATGATACAAAATATTAAGTTTCCGATCAACTCGTTATCATGTGATCTGGTAAAATAATGGGGTTGACATGATATGATTTAACGCAAATGTACGTTTCTCATTTTCAGAAGAGGAAAATTGAAACCGTAAACCCTAAAACCAAAGCACCCAAATAAGTGGATTCCGATTCATGCGGTCGTTCTCTGCTGCTTTGGTGTTTCGTACACCCCACTCTCCACCAGAACAAAAAGTTTGAACTATATCTCAGGTAACACATTCTCAAAACCTGCCTTGTTTTCAATTCGGTGTGTTTGTCTTTTAACTCGTCATATTAATCATTCAAATTAAATCATCGCTGCCGGATTGCTTTTCTTGATTGCTCGAGGTATGAGGGCCTGAAGTGCCAAATAAACCCACGTTTGGAGACTTCTTAATTTTTAAGCACATTTGTTTCATTATAACCAAATTCTTTGTTTAAAAAAACGACAGAATCTTTCTTAGTCAAGAATGAGGGTTATAAAAGTTGTTTCGCATCAGTAAATAACATTAAGGATACACCAGCATCAGCATGCTTATACCATTAAAGTCGGTCTAACTCACAAGATATAAAATGGAAAAGACATCACAAGATTAATTTTTTGTTTAATCTGCTGCATAATACTATGCATGGTTGTAGTTGTAGAGACAAAAGCAATGCTTTTGAGTCCTTCCGTGAAGCTTCAGTCACCTCCAAATACATATGGACTCCACTCTCTCTCGATCTCTCTCTGGTAAGAAGTGGAAGTTCTTTTGTAGGAGAATCTCTATGCCGTCCATTTAGTAAAAAACAAATGCCTTTTTCTGTCCATTTAGTAAAAAACAAATGCCTTTTTCTTTTGGTCAAATGCCTATACATTGAACATTTAGCTTCCAAAAGATGATAAAAAAGAGCAACAAGCATATGTTGTATAGGAGTAGGATTCTCTTCCCTCCTATTCTCATCTTCTTTTCTCCCCTCTTCTCACAAACTGTTTTTTGTTTTCTTCTGGCTGTTAAAAAATTAACACAAAACGTTGACATGACTTAATCGTAACCGTTCAAATAGGAGAAGATGGAAGAAGAGGAAGACTAGGAAGGGAGAAAATCCTACTCCCGCTCTATATGGTATTGGAAGCCCAATTGGGGTTGTATATGAATTTGCATGACAGATATATATGGGTCAAAAATCAAATTAATGTGGTACATGGAGAATTCTGAATTAGGAGAAGGGAAGGGTGCTACTGAACAAAAGTAAAAATATTAGAAAGCCTACTTAATTAGAAGCAAACTCAATTTACCTATATGGCCTTGCTTTACAAACCCACCACTTTCCATCTAAAGCTATGTGAGGATGTAGGGGTTTATCTATTTAAAAAGAAAAAACATTACATGGGCTTACAATAAGGAATTGAGCAAATTTTTCTTTTGTCAGTTAATTTTGTAGTGAAATCTCGAACTTCGTGATCTTAAGTTGATCCACTTGTGAAAGTTCGACCCCATATCACCTAATATGTGTTGTCTATCTATTTAGCATGAGTGTTGTCACACGTAAAAATTGTGTGAAAATCTAAATTAATGTTATTCCACGTAAAAAAAGTTAAGAGACATGTATGTATATTTATCAATTAAGTTTTAAAATGAATCCTCAACTTCCTTCAAATCACTATAAAGCCTTTCACCTCAATAACTCTCTACTACCCTCTTTGTGGAAGGTAGGTTTAATTGGACTTTGGTGATTGGGAATTTTCCTTTTGTTGATACACAAAATCAGTGAGGACTTTGGTACAACAGAAAGTGTCAAGTTTGTGACCTTCGCTAGATTGATCTGGTCACTAGTGTGGATAAATATGTAAATGGACAGAGACAGAGAAACAAACACAAGATGTATGTGATTCACCCAGATTGGCTATGTTTACGGAGTATAGGAGTTCTCATTAATTGTGAAGGGTTTACACAAGTACATAGGTTCAAACTCTCCTTTAGTGAGTACTAGTGAATGATTTAATACAAATGACATTTTGGATTATTGTGGGAGAATGATCTCCTTTTATAGGAGAGAGTTTCTAGCTTTGTTCTGGTCTTGACACGTGTCATGCTATGATTGGCCTTTGATGTTGACATGTATCGCTCTGTTATTGGCCTCTTGGTGTTGACACGTGGAGTGCTGTGATTTGCCTCCTAGTTGGAGGGAAACTCTTTTGAGTTCTTGACGGTATAACGTTGACCGGTGCTTGGTAGTTTCGGGATTGGTTAAGTATGGTACAAACACCTTTTAGCTTCTTTTCGGAGAGCAATAGCTGCTTCTTATTAAAATAATATTCAAAATTAACTTTCTACAGGGCTCCATATATCTGGCACCATACAGAACAATTTGATCAAATTAAGCTGAGTGATCATGCTAACCCTTGTTAATGTCACTACTAAACTATACCTTCCATTTTTATTTTGTCGATCTTTGAAGTCCATTGTTTTGAGTTTTGACTACGACGTTGCCCTCCAGCTCTTCAAGTGTGCGGTTCCTTTACAAAGTGCTTTTTCTATTCATTAAGCACAGGTACTGCTGGCCTCAATTATAAGAAGAAAAGCAAACCATGCGTATCAACTTTTTATGGTAAAAAAGCAAAAAAATGGTATTAGGGGCATCCATCTGAGTATATTAATGTCGTATTGATCGCTCATCAGACCATCTCCAATGAAAAGTTAAATGGTGAGATATAACATATTTTCGACAAAAACTCATTCTAATGGGTGGGCTAAATAAAGTCTTGAAAAAAATTCCACAGGGAAAGGGGTGCTGGGAAAGGCCAACATAGCCGACTTCATCCCCGTGCCAACCCTGTTCAATGGGCACGCCCATGTGCTGCTGTTGGAGAGAGAATGGCCTACAGTGATTCTGTAATTTAAACAATACATATAGTTAATGTGTGAGTGATATGTACTAGAATACTTCTCAATATGCTAAAAGTAATAAAATATCAAGATGAACAAAATATAACTCTTACACCACTGGAGATTAAAAAGTACAGCCCGACATTACTCCTTTTAGCTAATATATTTTTCTGGTGTGCTATATTTAAAAATGAAGACTAAATATGAGAATATCATTGGAGATGGCCTCGATGCCGAACGCCTACCTTAAGGAATGGCAAGCTCTTTTTTTATGGCAAAAGTCCAAGCACTCCTTGTCCAAAAAAACAAAAAAAAAAGAAAGTCCAAGTACTCCAAGTACATATTACCTTTTAAATCACAGTACGATACTATGAATAATGCAAACATAACATCTTAAAATTTTAGAAGAAATATTATTCGAAAATCGATGAACATAAGAGAAAACCATGCATGACGTGCTTGCGCACATGCGCCTACGTATAGTATAATACACTGTGTACGTATGTTTTTTTATTTAGTTTGCAGCATAAATTAAGAAAATGGTTAATACTCAGGAAGGAAGCTGCATTGTTTGCTTTAATTTCTATAACCCTAATTATAAAGAATAAAATAGGGCTGATGTAATGGGTACGACAAACCCACCTATCGAATTGCATAAAACCAGTAGCTAACTTTCACAAATCGTTGCTGATGCAAATGTATCGTTTCTTACTTCAGAAGAGAAAAGTTGAAAACCATCAAACACCACTCAAAAAAGAAACTGTGAAAAGCAATTACAACGGAGGCTGTAAAACAATAGCACTCAATCAATGTACATTCTCCGAAAACCTGCCATGGCTTTTTCATAAAGTAATACCTATTCACAAATACAAAACTAATAAGAAACATTAACAATAACTTTATAAAGTAGCATGCATGCATGCCTTGATCCCACAAATTGACCAAAATACCCCATCCCTCCTTTTTCCCCCACTATATATACCTCCTAGTTTTACCTTCTTTATGTTCAGTCAGATGTGAATACAATTCCTCACTATATATCTTAACATAGACAACTTATCCATCTAAATTCCTCATACTTCCATTTGAGGAGTTAATGGATCCAATCAAGGCTGAAAAGCTTCGCGCCATGAAATGCCACAAGAAGAAGCAGACCTACTACAACAACAATAGTCAGTTTCTTTACAGTCTTTTTGTTCATTCCCTTATTGCAGTGACATGCAGTTTGCTTTGTTCATACTCTTATTCGTTTCCTTCTCTCTACACTATCAAACACTTACTATTTATGTCTCTTCCGAACTTTTGCTCGGGGTTTATCAACCCCAAGTGCCTCTTCATTGTGGTGAATTTTATAATCGTATTCCTTATTGGAGAATCAAGGCTCAGCGGTGGCAAGCAATTGTCTCCGGTCACCGAGATGTACAACGAGTATATTGAGAGAAGTCGAATTCTCAGGAGACCACCTTCCACGTTTCAAGAGAAGAAAGAGGAGAGGACCGTGCCGGAAAAGTTGAATCCAATAAACGAGGGAAATGCGGAGAGTAATGAAGATAAAGAAGTTGATGAAGGTAAAGAAGATCATGATCAAGATCATGAAGAAGAAGAAGAAGACTTTAAAGAATGTGGAGATAATGATGAAGAAGAAAGGGAAGAAGAAAAGGGGGAAGAAAAAGAAGAAGAAAAAAAGGAAGAAACGGAGGAAGAAAAAGATGAAGAAAAAAAGGAAGAAATAGAGGAAGAAAAGGAAGAAGAAAAGGCTGGAATACCTGCTGAGGAACTAAACAAAAGAGTTGAAGACTTCATTGCAAGGGTTAATAAGCAAAGGTGGCTTGAAGCTAGATTTTTGGTTTGTTGTGAAACATGACCAATATGTTGAAGTACCCGAAAATTGGAAACTCGGTTAATGAAATAGATGGGGTATATAGTTATTCTATGGCATTTGTGGCTTGAAGCATGATTCTTGAGAAGATGGGTTTTTTTTTTATTTATTTGTTCCTTTCTTTGGGGTACTTAAAATGTAATGTTATTTAATATTTGATTACAAATTTACAATAATAATTTCTAGTGGTAATGCCATTTGAGGTCATGTATGTTTAGTTATTGGAGAAATCAAGCCAAATGAAATGGCAAAAAATAACCACAACAACATGAGACACCTCATGGGATGCTCTCTCCATTAGTTGATACTTGATAAGTAAATGCTTTCCTGGGACGAAATAAACACCAAGTTGATGTTTCTTTCTTGTGCGTTTTATTTGAATTATAATTGTCTGTTGCAGTCTTTTCCCCTCAATAACGACATGTTTATTAATAATTTTATTGTTGAGATTCTTAAATTTCTTGAAATTAATGTTTAAATACTTGTTCCATTACCCAAACCCAAAAAAAGGAGGAGAAACACTCAAACAAGTCATACTTCCTGTGTGCTCATTCTAATTTGGAGGAAAGAACAGTACTGTATTAGATTAGGGAATTTTGCAGGCTTTAGGGTGGCAAGTAGAAAGTAGCTAGTACCCTAGCTACCACAGCACTCAGCACTCAGCATTATATGCATGGGTTTGATGTTGACGCTCATGTCCAGGGCTGAAATTCCTTCCTTAGCTCCGAAGAGATGGAAAAAAAAAATGAAGAAAACCAAGTTGTGAGAAGCTGAAAGTCTGCCTACCTTCTTACTTTTTTTTAACCAAACCTACCTTCTTTGTTAATATATAATAATTTACTCGCTGTGACATAGTCAAATACCTAATCAACATATAATTAAGCATCATATGATTCATGTGCTCGTGGAAATAATGCATGAGTTTAAACTTTAAAGTTCTAATTGCGAAGCCCGACTGATTATTCAGGCGAAAGGCATCAGAACTTAATAACTATATATAGTCCAAAGTTAGAGAGTGAAAGGGAGAGGGAGAGGAGAAGGTGGGAAGTATAATCCCCCCCCCCCCAAAAAAAAAATTAAGAAACTAAAGTTAAGAAATGAAAACGTCATTCATGTGCAGAGTCCCTTTTTTCTGAGAATCTGAGATATTTGATATCTTTGTTGTAGCTTATTTTATCTGACAAGAAGTAGAGGGCCGGTGGCAAGGGGAGAGAGAGAGAGAGAGAGGAGAGATGTGTTTGTAGAATCGTAGGGGAAGTGTTTTGAGGATGTGTTATCCCCCTACGCATGCCTTTATTTATAGTAGTAAAAGGAGAGAAGAAATCCTTCATCCCCAAGGAATCCAAGTCCATATAGGAAAGAATAACTAGAATCAAATCTAATATAGAATTTACACAATCACACTTAAACTAGGAATGTTAACAACACTCCCCCTTAAGTGTGTAAATACTCAAGGTAGATTCAACATCATGTAGAAGTTCAGGAAGTCGACTCGTAGGCACTGATTCTGGGAACGACGCTTATTCTCAATAAGGTAGGAACTTGCATAAATAAGTAAGTCTCACTAAAAAACCATAAATCTATGGCAAAAACCCGAGCAGGGACAAAATCCATAGTCAAAGGAAAAATGTGTGAGAAATGCAAAAGTCAAAAGAGACGTCTACGAGACATCATTAAGGATATGACCAGCCCAAGGTGGGTGCCTCGTTAAAACCTAGTTAGGCAGCAAAAACCCAATGGAAAAAATGCTCCTAATCGTAGGAAAAAAAGTACATTAAGATCAAGCAAGTATCTTCAGGATACTCCCCCTGAGTTTGACACAATTCCAAAGAGATTAACTTCTTAAACGTCACCTTCGGCAATGATTTGGTGAAGATGTCGGCCAGATTGTCTTGTGAACGGATTTGCGTGACTTCAATCTTCTGATACTCTTATTGTTGATATGAGAAGAAAAACTTCAGCGCAATATGTTTGGTGTTGTCTCCTTTGATGTAATCCTTCTTGAGTTGTTTAATGCATGCTGCGTTGTCTTCAAAAATTGTCGTCGGGACGTCTACAACGAGGTAGAGATTGTAGGAGCTTCAAATATGGCCCATAACTGCTTTCAACCAAAAGTATTCCTGAGTTGCTTCATGTAAGGCGAGAATTTCAACATGGTTAAATGAAGTGGCAACTAAGGTCTGTTTAGTTCACCTTCAAGAGATTGTGGTGCCTCTAACGGTAAAGACATAACCCGTTTAAGAACGTGTCTTGTGTGGATCAGATAAGTATCCTGCGTTGGCATAACCAACAAAGTGAGAATCGACTCGAGAAGTAGATGGTACGGTATCACTCGAGGATCCGTAAGGATAGAACAAGCCCAAATATGTAGTACCCTTAAGGTAACGGAAGATGTCTTTCACGCCATTCTAGTGTCTTCATGTTGGTGCATTATTGTATATTGCTAAAAGATTAACAGCAAATGAGATGTCGGGTCTAGTGCATTGAGCTAAGTACAATAAAGCGCCTATCGCACTTAGATAAGGAACTTCATGTTCCAAAATCTCTTCACCATCTTCATTCGGATGGAAGGGATCTCGTTTTGCATCTAGCGATCGAACGACCATATGAGTACTCGAAGGCTTCGTTTTATCCTCGTTAAAGCGGCGCAACACCTTCTGGGTGTAGTTGGTTTGATGTACTAGGATTCCATTTGAACGGTGCTCTATCTCGAGACCGAGATAGTATCGAGTCTTTCCTAGATCTTTCATCTCAAATTCTGACTTCAGGTGCGCGGTAGTTCCTGCGAACTTTTCAGAAGTTCCGATAAGGTTCGTGTCATAGACATATACTGCAACTCTCGCAAATTCGGAATGTGACTTCTTAATAAACACACAAGGGCATAGTTCATTGTTCACATATCCTTAACTAGTCAAATACTCACTCAGACGGTTATACCACATTCTTCCAGATTGCTTTAAACCATAAAGTGAACGCCACATCCGAATTGAGAGTGTGTTCCAGGGTTTAGAAATATTTAATCCAGTCAATGTAAGTCCTTCAGTAACTTTCATATAAATTTTTGTATCAAGATCCCCATAGAGATACGCAGTTACTACGTCCATTAGCTGCATACTCAGTTTTTCGGAAACTACTAAACTGATAAGGTAGTGAAAAGTAATCACATCCGTAACAGGTGAATAAGTTTCGTCATAGTCAATCATGGGGTGTTGTGAGAAGCCTTGTGTAACAAGATGAGCTTTGTAACGCACAATTTTGTTCTTCTCATTACGCTTCCAAACAAAAACCTATTTATAAACAACGGGCTTCACTTGTGGAGGAGTATGAGTTACAAGTCCAAACACCTTATGTTTCACAAGCGAATTGAGTTCGACTTGGATTGTTTGTTTCCAGTTTGACCAATCAGTTCTACGTCGACATTCATCAACGGAACAGGGTTCAATGTCATTGTTCAACATGATCACAGTAGCTACTGCATATGCTAATGCATCATCAACGATCATCTCATTTCTACACCACACATCATCTAAGCTAGCATAATAGACAGAAATCTCATGATTCTCGGGATGAGGATTCGTCTCTTCAAGGACACTTCCATAATCTATAATTTACTCATGATTTGGATAGAATGAGTAAGTGACAGTCGAATTCACGGTAGGCTTTTCAAGTGCCTGTGTCATGGGTTTCCTTTTCCAAGGGTTGAATCCTTTGAACCAATAGGTCTACCACACTTTTGTGTAGAGGTAGATGTTTGGCTAGCCGCTAATGTACGTGGATCACCAAGATTGGTGTCCCGGGCTTCCAGGAGGGAATTATGTCGTACATTTGATACATCTATCTTTACAGGCTCATTCGTAGTTGGAATATGTGATCTTGTCACATGCGCTAGATCGGTGAAAGCATTTGGCATGCTCTGAGATATGCTCTGGAGATTTAATATGCGTTGCACTTTAGTTTCGGACTGAGCGGTGCAGGGAGCTAAATAAGACAAAGTGGAAGTCGTCTATGATAATTCGCGTCCTTCTTTAGGAACGTTGACATTCTTATCTCCCCCTAATGACGAGAAGATTGTCTCATAGAAGTGACAATCCACGAAACGAGCGATAAACAGATCATCTGTCAAAGGTTCTAAGTAACGAATATTTGAAGGAGAATCATATCTGACATAGATTTTCATCCTTCGCTAGGGCCCCATTTTTGTAGGCAAGGGCGGTGAAATCGGCACATAGACCGCACAACCAAAAACGCACAGAAGTGATATATCGAGTTCGTATCCAGTAACCAACTTAAGGGTGATATATGGTTGGGTCGCAACAGGCCTCAGGCGGACCAACATGGCTACGTGCAATATTGCATAAGGTATTGGGTGTTCAACTTCAACCCCAACCGACATGCAATAATCATCAAAAGTTTAAGATGTGCAATCATTTGTAAGCACTTAATGAATGTCTCTGCCAAGCCATTCTAAGTGTGAACATAGGGTACTGGATGTTCAACTTCAACCCCAACTGACATGCAATAGTCATCAAAAGTTTTAGATGTGAATTCTCCAGCATTATCCAATTGAATAGATTTGTTCGGATAATCAGGGTGGTAAGCCTTGAGCTTGATAGCTTGACCCAACAGTTTGAAGAATGCAGAATTCCTAGTGGACAACAAGCACACGTGTGACCACCATGTGGAAATGTCAACCAAAACCATAAAATATCTAAATGGTCCGTATAGAGGGTGAATCGATCCATAAATGTCCTCCTGAATCCGTTGTAGAAAAATGGGAGGATTCGAACGAATCTTGTCATAAGAAGGTTTAGTAATAAGCTTTCCCATAGAATATGTTTGACATGTGATTCCTTGAATCGAACCTAAACTTCGGGTTAGTGGATGCCCGTGTGATGATTTGAGGATACAACGCATCGTTATTCATCCAGGATGCCCCAAACGGTCATGCCAAAGTGTAATTTCGTGCGCGGTCCTAGAGGTAGGGCAGGCCACCTAGTGGCATTCTATAGGGCATATGGTCGTAGTATACAGATCACTTGGGATACGCTTCATCTTTTCTAGAATACGCTTCTGGCCATATTCGTAGGAAGTTATGCACAAAAATTCAATTTTGTTTTCTACGTGGGTTTCAGCGTAGTAATTGTTATCTCTAATGTCCTTAAAGCTCAGCAACATTCTTCCGGAACGTGGAGAATAAAGAGCATCAATAGTCAAGATTGTACCATTGGACAACATTATATGTGCCGAACCGTATCCTTCGATCATGTTGGATGGGCCTAAGAGGGTTGTCGGATGTGCATTATTAGGTATGAAGTTAGTAAAATAGATGTGTTCACGTAAAACGGTGTGCGTGGTTGCACTATCTGCCAGACAATTAACTTACCCACTAGTCATACCTAGAATGATAATGTAATATCCCTCGTTTAATTAAGAGTGAAGTGTGATTATAATTGTTTTTATACAAAATTTTAGCCTACTTAGTTTTTATTTGTTTAATAGCTTTTAATATTGTACTTTTTATTTATTAGATTTCTTATTATTGTTATTATTATAATTGTTTTAGGGTTATTATAATTGTTTTAGGGTACAAATAAGGATTTATTTTTGGGTATAGCAAGGAAGTAGTATTTAAAAATAAATAAATATATTTTTCAAAAGAAAGGAAAAGAACGTTGTTTCACGTTCTTCCTTTCTGTGCGATGGAAACAAAGAAACTAGGAGAAGGTGGCTCTTCCATAGCTTTAGGAAAGAAAAAATAATAATAAAAAAAAAATCTTCTTTCTTCTTACCCAAATCGGATAGAGATTAGGAAATCTTGTGATAAGTCGAGATTTGATTGATCAAATGAGTGTGTTATAGAGAGTTACTCATCTCCTATTGCACTAAGGAGTGTGTTCGTCAAATGATGAACTGAGAAGAGACACAGAGGTCTATAAGCAAGAGGTGGATGGCCTAGGAAGCTAGGTTTTCATCATGACTCTGATAGGATTGAGTAAGATTAGAGAAACTATAAAAGGGGTTGCAGAGAAGTGGGAAAACATCAGAAATAAAAAAAGGGGCAGAGAAATTGAGAGATAGAGAACGTGATTTTGAAGGAAAGATTAAGAGATTTGAAGGGTAAATTTCTTGTTCCTTGATTATTTAGATTTTTCAAATTTAATTTCCTTAGTTGAATTGAAACTGCCATGAGATATATTTGGAGTTCTTATTTTTATTTAGGGTTTTCTACTATTCAATGAACCAATCTGAACTTGAATTAGAGTTGGGTAATTCGGATTGGGTGTGTAGATCAAATTTTTTGATCAAAGGTTTGGTTAAAAACTTAATTTCTTGTTAATTTTGAGTCATGTTATATTTGGGTGTTGTATACATGATTTCTGGACTACATGTAAGTATTTTGGGTTTTATTATATGAACCGGAAGTGCAATGTTATGTAATTTGCAGAAATTTGATTTCTTTGCAGAGAAAACTCAAGTTTCAAGTAGCCTTATTTTGCTCTTAATTTATAGGTCTTTATGTGCTCCTTTAGAGAAAACTTTTAGTATTTTAAAAATACATATGTCCATGATTGTAACCCAATTGTTTTCACTCAGTTCCGTTGAGTTTTGGCTGATCAAAACTTTATTTAAACTTGGGTCGCGAGCTGCCAAACAGCAGCAGAAAACTGGGTTTCCAGTTTCAAGACTCCAATTTTCTTTTGGCATAACTTCCAATTTAGAGCTCCGTTTTCTACAAACTTTATATGCTTTTAAAGTACAGAACACAAACTTCAAAACTCATTCAATACTATACGATTTGGTTTAGTTTTGAATGTTCGAAAAGGAGTCTAAACTTGGTTCAATAGTGCTGTTTTCTGTAGATTTTGTGGAGATGCAAAGTATTGTTTTTACCACACCTAATTTCTTTTCTAGATTCCTTTCTAGTCTTCTTTAGTTTATTTGAGTGACATTATTTGAGTTATAAGATTCCATAATTTATGTACTTTCTTTAGATAATATCAATTTTGTGATTGAACACTTAGTTTGGTTTCTAATATGTGTTACTTGTGTTTATACTTTTGGTTGTATTTTTGTGTTCCGATTAAGTTCTTCAGAGGAACAAAATTAATTGAATTCAAGGTAGGGGGTTATGGGAAACCTTCTTTATGTATTAATTTAATTATTTGTTACTTAAGTACACATACAAGTTTGATATACATATTGAATTCAAATTGAATATGAATATTGTTTCTAGTGGTTATTTGAGTATAAATGTTCGAAATGCAATTTAAATCCATGATGTGGGAGTAAAGTTGGATTGTTGGAAAGAACTTCGGGAATCTAAGGTTGTGACTATTAGTTTTTGTGTAGCTAAGCCAAACTCTTAGTAGGTACCAGGTCTCAGGCGAGCCCACAATGCACAGATTCTTTAAGGGTAATTCAGGACTAGAGACGAAGAGTTTAGGCAAGATGACTAATAAAAGGGGAGTTCGGGGATATTTAGGGATGGGGGTTAGTTCATATATTTAAACACTTGGGATTAGGTGGTATAAGTACGGAATGGGATGTACAAGGTCTGGGTGTTTAGTTATGTGGATTAACGAGTATAGTTAAGGTGTTTGCATTGCATTCTTATGCATCATTCTGATTTTGGTTTTAATTATGCTTTATTATTTTAGTAATGAAGGTATATGTCCCTACTGAGCTTTTTAAGCTCACCCTAACGAAATTTTGTAGGTATAGAACCAGAAACCTAAAAGTCTGCTTGCTATCTATTGTGTAACTATGTATAAAGAAATAAAAAGATGAGCTTGTTGGCTTTTGCTCTCTTGTTTGAATAAATAACTACTTTTGTGTGAACTCTGAGTAGTTCATAAGTTGTAATTTTGGCTGAAACTTTCAATAATATGTTGTTCAATTGAATTTGAATTTTATTCCAAGCGAGTTATACACGCTTTTATTTCAAGTTACATTCTTAATATATTAGTTAAGATTATAATTAAGGTGTGATTCATGTTCTGAACCAAGGTTTACGTTAATCCTTGGCTTGGGGTGTGACAGATAATTAATTTGAATTGGTCACATGTATAAAAGTTCTAAAAACAAATATCCGTTCAAAATAATTTTAAGTATTCAAGGACAGAAATTAATTTAAAAACTTAACATCCAAAAACAAATCACCAACAAATAATCCAAACATAAAGGAAATTTGTTCAAAATTTAACCAAAAAACAAGGGAGGGGGTTCGGCCACTAGGTGGAATTCGGCCCCATTGTCTTATTTCAACTAAAAAAATAAGTCTATGTCTAAGATTCTAATCTTCCATAGGTGTGATAGCCTCTTAAAAGTCAGAAACCTTCATCTTTGTACTCTTCAGATCATCCACTTGCACAAAGTTAAATTCAAACTTCTTATGACGAGAATGATATTCAATTACAACCTTCTGGAGAGCTCGGCAAATATGGGACCAATGGTCATTTGAACCACAACGATAGCACATATCCGCATCTATGGTTTCAAGTGCTTTGCCCTTATTCTTGAAGTTTGGGGCCTTGAGCGCAAGGTTAAGGTGCTTCTGGACTTTGGTCCCTCCCTTAGATGGGCCTTGATTTTGTTGACCTTGGTAAGGTGGCTTCTGGCCGCCCCTACCACGCCTCTTTTGGCGTTTTGGGCGTTGATTTGTGCTATAGTGTGCTTCACACAACAGTCGCCCCAGTAGGTCGAGTTTGATGATTCTTCATCAGCAGCTGGTTCTGCTTTTCAGCTAGGGATGGGGTTGAAAAAATAGAAAACCAAAAAAAACCAGATCGAAAATTGAACCGAAACCAAAAAAATCGAACAAAAAAAAAACAGGTTGGGGAGGGATGCTTCAAGCCAACTTGACTATAGGCTTTGTGTTGGTATAATTGTACGAGTATGTTATTTATAGGTATTCTAATCTTTAATGATTTATAAAAAATTTAAGGTTTACAAACCCTAGCCATCACTCCCATTTCAGTTTTCTTTTGCTTTTCTCAAACACTCTATCTTTCCCATCTGCCACTTTCTTCCTCTCTGCTTCCTCAGTCTCTCTCTCCTTCCTCTCTTCCTCAAAATCACTATTTATCCTTCCTCTCTATTATGGTGGGGTACCGAACGAGGGAGCTAGGGTTTGGGAGATCCAACGAAGGGTGCATAAGGGCCAAAGCATCATCGTACGTGAACGCCACGCTCATGATCGACAGGCTCGAGGTTCTCCACGACGTGTTGTACTTGCTTGAAGATTTGGCCAATGGGGTAATTCCCTTTGATACTGGTATGGAGGTGGATGGAAGTTTGGGGCTTTTGTTCTTCAAGATTCCGATCAAGGTAAACTTGCTCTTGATGCAATGTATAGTCTTTTACTTCGAATTGATTCAATGTAGAAGCTTTTATATGGAATTGTTTCTATCTGATATTTGTTTGAACATTGAGAGAAAAAGATTAAATTTTGTATTAGAATTTGTATCTATTTGGGAAATTTTTAAAGAAAGTTGCAGACACTCCATTTATGTAGTCTTCGATTTTTCATATTGATAAGAAATTCGGTATGCTGAGTTTTTCATATTATAATCTTCCAATTTGGCAGCAAGGAAAGGAAGCTGCCCCCAATCCATCATCTTTATTCCCGATGCAACCACGGCAGCAAAGAGAGGAAGTTGTGCCAAGTTGCGACCAGTGAATGAGCAAATGCATAGGTGTTGCCATGGATGACGAGAGGTTTGGATATGAGTGGGCAGGTTTAGGAGAAATCTAGGTTGGATTTGAGATTTGTGTCATGGTTAAGGATGAGAGAGGGACAGATGAGTGGAATGTAGGGGAGATTGTTTGTTTGGTTACAGGTTTAGAGGTATTTTCCTTACTATGTGAACTGACAAAAGATTTTAAAAAATTTAAAAAAAAAACCAAAATTGAACCGTTTTGAACCAAACCCAGCTCTATTTTCAACGATAAGTAAAACAAAGATCAAATCCGAGAATTTAGTGAACATCTGAGCTCTATATTGTTGCTACAGGACAATATTAGTAGCAGAGAAGGTTGAATAGGTCTTCTCCAGGAGATTCTCTTCGGTCATAGTTTCATTACAAAACTTAAGAAGTGTTTAGATTCGACAAACTTCAAAATTATATTCGTTCACAGACTTGAAGTCTTGGAAGCGCAAATGCTGCCAGTCATGTCTTGATTCAGGCAAGAAGATGTCTTTTTAGTGATCAAAGTGATCAACCAAAGCAACCCATAATGCTCGTGGATCCTCTTCAACAAGATATTCAGTTTGCAGGGCGTCATGGATATGTCTTCGAATGAAGATCATAGCGGTGGCTTTCTCAGCTTCGCCAACAGGGTTGTCTGTCTCATCTTCAATGGAAAAACGCAAATTCTTTGCAGTAAGGTAGAGCTTCACATCTTGGACCCACTTGAGGTAGTTCCTTCCAGAGACCTCCGAAGAGGTGAAGTCAAGTTTGTTCAAATTTGATATTCCTATCACAAAATAAAGGACAAGATGTGAATGGTGCAATGGAGAAGAAAAAAATCAATCCATTCACATAGGAGTAGAATATTCATATTCTAATAGACATGTATTGGTTAATATTTGCATGAAAATATAAAAAATAAAAAATAAAAACTTCAGGTTTTCATAGGTGATTTTTTTTAATGAAAAACTTCAGGTTTTCAAACAAGGCATGTTTTTTCAAAATAATTATAAACTTCAGGTTCATATGTTCCTGCAGGTAAACGCAAATATATACACAGAAATATGCAACAAGGAAATATGCAAATAGAACTTCGGGTCTAAAATTATATTTGAATTAATTATTTAGATTTTGGGACAAATTTAAAGTGTAGGCTAAAAAATATATAACCCATTGGACCTAAAATAATTAGGCATGGAAAACTCGGGGCCTAAAAGAAGGCCTAAGCCCACGAGTGGGCTAAAAAATGTCGGACCGTGTAGCCCAGGCCCAATAATTGGGCTGGGGTGTCTTGGGTGGGATTGTAGGCCCACGGTGGAAGAGGAACAAAACGGGCCGAATCAAGAGAGGAGCCCATGAAAAGGGTCTGATCCAGTACGGCGTAAACAGTGAAACCGGGAAGGGTGCGATCATGTGCGTCGCAGCATATGGAACACCATAGCCCTCGGGCTGGTGTCACACTTGAGCCAGGTTTCAATGTATGGGCTGCAATCTGGGAGCCTAGACTACTATGTCTTTCCAATAGGCTTCAAACAGAACACCAAAGCCTAAAAGGCTGGTGTTAGGACCAAGTACAGCCAAGCCCTAGTGGGTTTAAGTTAGAACCAAAACATCCCAGTGTTTGCTGGGTAAGGTTGCCGGAACGCCACCACTGCTGGTGGCCGTGTTCTGGGTAGATTTTGGTCGGGAGAAGCACGGGTTCGATCTGGAACCCTATATTGAACAAAAAAAATTCGATTTCTCAATGTTTGGGTATGAAAAACCATGGGGATTTCGAATCGAAATCCTTGAAAACCTAATGAAATTCAACGGGAATTTCAATGAACATTGTCGGAGACGATGAATTTGTCCAAAAAGGCATAACTTTAGGTTGTGGTTTGCCACAGAGGTCGGCGTTGTTGCCATGACTCGGCTACAGGTGAGTGAAGGTTTTCTGAGAACGACGCCATGAATGACGTTGTGTTGGTTTTCATGGAGAGGGAGAGCTACTGGCTCTCGGCTGATGGCTTGGCTTGGCTCGACTCAGCCACACAGGCTGCGAGCTTGGGCGAATATAGGTCGTGGGTTCGAAGAACCCTGGCTACACCGATTGGTTTTATTTCCCTTTTTTTTTTCACAATGCAATTCAATTTGATGTATATGCAATTTAATTCAATATTTTAATGTATGTACATATATTTGATGCAATTGGCAATATCAATTTCACATAATTCAACAATTATGAATATAATGCATACACAATTTATGTAAAATCTAAAATTCGAAAAACGTAGAGTTAGGTCATGCATTATGGTGAATGTTCATGCTATCACAGCTGCAAAAAATATCGAAATAAAAACCATTGTTTTGGAAGAACCTGTTTGCGTGACGATATGGATGAACTATAAAAGCTTTAACATTAGATTCCTAAGCTCAGCAGTATGAGCATGTTGATAACGTGTTGTAACCTATTTTATCTAACAAGAAGGAGAGGGTCGACGGCAAAGGGAGAGAGAGAGAGAGAGAGAGAGAGAGAGAGAGAGAGAGAGAGAGAGAGAGAGAGAGAGGAGAGATGTGTTTGTAGAATCGTAGGGGAATTGAGTATTGAGGATGCGTTATCCCTCTACGTAGTGCCTTTATTTATAGTAGTAAAATGAGAGAATAAATCCTTCATCCCCATGGAATACAAGTCTATATAGGAAAAAATAACTAGAATCAAATATAACCTATGATTTACACAATCACACTTAAACTAGGAAAGTTCACAACAATCTTGTGATTTTCCACCGGATTTTATTTTAGTCACTCTGGTTCCTAATTTTAATTCCTCATTCTTTGCTTTTTATGAGTTTTCTTCAATGCACATCAAAGTCGCACATCTAAGTTATATAATAAAACAAAAGCCGATAAATCATGTTGTATAATTTAGCAAAAATCTTGTTATGATTTACAACTTAAATGTGCACTTTTAACGTGAAACGAAGAAAACCTCTTACTTTCTGAAACCACCGGGTTGAAATTTCTCTTGAAAAGGAATTTGTCCATAGGAAAAAGACAGAAGCTCGGCCCACTACTATTTTTGGGCCACAAAAGAGTTTGCCGTTTGAGACTCGGGCCTACATCGTTTACATCGTTTAAGTCATCAACTTTGTATTTTGCACTTCCATGCAAAACTAATTAATTAATCATTTAATTACAAAGTTAAACTTAAAACCTAATTAGAACACGGAATCAGAGGGCAAGCAAAACTTGTCTATAGTTTGTCTTGCTAAGCTGTACGGTATTCCGCTCCTTTCCATCGTTGGATTGCTGGCACACCAAAGGACAAAACGGCCTTTCGGAGATCTCAAGGGTCCTCCATTGCCCCGACCCTTTCGATACTTCCCATGTTTCTTCCTTGTTAACTCCTCCTCTTCCATATCCGACCTCCTCACCCCAAAACGCAGCACCCCATTTCTCCACTGAATTCCGATCCCGACCAACAAACTAAAAAGCAGAGAGAAAGAGATGGCGACTCTTCCTTCCTCCCATTGCTGCCACACCTACTCGCCGCCGCTGCCGCCGTCTTCGTCGTCGTCATCAGTTTCGTATTTACCTGTTTATTCATCTGTACACGGACGCCTGCGACGCGTTTCAATTTCTTCGATTCCGAGACGTTTTGTTTCAGCTAAGCTTTTTCTGCAGAATGCTGTCGGCTTGCAAGACGGTAAGCTCCTTCAGCCTTCTAATCTTAATTTGTTTAATTTAGTTGTAAATTTACAGTCTTTTGAATTTGGGTTTTTCCGTCAATGTAGGCCCGGCGGCGCCGGCGGTCAACCCAATTGACAACGAAGCTCCTTTCGAGAAGCTGAAAGATGGGTTGCTTTCAGCTCCGTCTTCGAAGGAATCTAAAGACACGGCCGTGTTTAATGTTAATGAAAGTGAATCTACTGTCAGTATCACGGTGGTTGGAGCCTCCGGGGACCTAGCCAAGAAGAAGATTTTCCCCGCACTTTTCGCACTTTTCTACGAGGATTGCCTCCCGAAGGTGTGGACTATTTGTTCTTTATCTTTCGTTTGATTACTTGATTCTTAGTTTTCGATTGATCGGCGGAAAATGAGTATGTAACTATTTTGTTGCAGCACTTCACTATTTATGGCTATGCTCGGAGTAAGATGACCGATGCCGAGTTGAGAGACATGGTTAGCAAGACGCTTACTTGCCGAATCGACAAGAGGTGCGTCAAAAGCTTGGGCCTTTGTTGTGCAATGTGGTTGATTTGCATATTATGTATTGTTTGCTGAGAAAATTAGAATACACAACTCTAATATCTAAGTGTTGGAGAGACAGAACAAGTAAACAAATTACTATATTACACTCACAAAATATTACAACATATAAACTCTTAAAGAAAGGAGATACACTATACGTAATACATTCTTTCTCCTATTTATAGGCTTGCTAAACCATATTAATCATTGCTAGAATTTTCTAGCTAGTGCATTGATCATGCACTACCACCAACCTAAGAAACCGCCATAATCTTGCGAGAGAATTGTCTAGCATAGTTAATGTGCATGCACTTATCACTTAAATCTCATGCATGTTTGAACTAGAAAAATCTGGTTCCTTTGCACCTGACCAAAATGCATTCTCCAGAAGGCACTGCCTTCTAAGCTTGCTGCTATACTTTCCTACAGTTTTCCATCAGAATTCATGCACCGACTTTGGGCTGGTGTTGATCTTTCAACATTGTTTGAAAAGATGGAAAAGTTATCGCTGGGTGTATAAAGTTTGAAGTTGATTGATGCGTGACGAATTGTTTTGTTGGAACTTCAGGGAGAATTGCGGTGAGAAAATGGACCAATTTCTTCAAAGATGTTTCTATCATTCTGGTCAGTATGATTCACAGGACCATTTCGCAGAGCTGGACAAGAAGCTAAAGGAACATGAGGTAATAATTTGAGCGTGTACTCTGACCTTAGTGATAGAGTGTTGAATACGATTTTATACTCTGCCTTCTTTTCAAGTTTTCTTGGTGCTGTTGTTTGGGGGAACCTTAAGCTCTCTCTGTGTACTTTTAGTCATTGCCCTTTTGAATGATGTTCAAGTAAGCTATCTTCTGGGTCTTGATTCTGCTTCCATTTAGATTGACAAGCAACTGCATGTGTAGGCGGGAAGAGTTCCTAATCGCCTGTTCTATCTGTCTATCCCTCCAAACATATTCATCGATGCTGTTCGCTGTGCTAGCTCATCGGCCTCATCTGGTAATGGCTGGACTAGGGTTATTGTTGAGAAACCCTTCGGCCGAGATTCAGAATCATCTGCTACTTTGACCAGTGCCCTCAAACAGTACCTAGAAGAGGATCAAATCTTCAGGATAGACCACTATCTTGGCAAGGAGCTTGTGGAAAACCTATCAGTTCTCCGCTTCTCCAACCTTATTTTTGAGCCCTTGTGGTCAAGGCAGTACATAAGAAATGTCCAGTTCATATTCTCTGAAGATTTTGGCACTGAAGGACGTGGAGGGTACTTTGACAACTATGGGATAATAAGAGATATAATGCAGAATCACTTGCTTCAGATACTGGCTCTCTTTGCAATGGAAACCCCTGTCAGTTTGGATGCAGAAGACATCAGAAACGAGAAGGTTTTACGAATACCTGAAATGAGGCTGCTTTAGTACTTTGTATTGCTTTCCTCTTTATTCAGGTACTTATAGTGCTTGCTTGGTGCCAGGTTAAAGTTTTACGTTCTATGAGGCCACTACAACTTGAAAATGTGGTCACAGGGCAATACAAGAGTCATGTTAGAGGTGGTATTACGTACCCGGCATACACTGATGACAAGACAGTACCCAAAGACAGCTTGACTCCAACATTTGCTGCAGCTGCTCTCTTCATAGACAACGCAAGATGGGATGGGGTGCCTTTCTTAATGAAGGCTGGGAAAGCATTACATAATAAGAGGTTTGTTCAATTAGAGACAAGGTTCTCATTCTTGTTTGCCAGTCATGGTTTCGCATATACTAAATTCATATTTGCTTCTTTTCTTTTCCAGGGCTGAGATAAGGGTACAGTTTCGGCATGTGCCTGGAAACTTGTATCGAAGTATTGGAACAGATCTTGATCGTGCAACAAATGAGCTTGTTATCCGAGTACAGCCCGACGAAGCTATTGTACTGAAGATAAACAACAAAGTCCCTGGTCTTGGAATGAGGTTGGACAGGAGCAATCTAAATCTTCACTATGCAGCCAGGTTAGGTTTATAAAGTTGAAAGTTTATGTATTAACTGCACGAAGGAATTTAGTCTTGTGTTTGCAATGAATAATCGTAATTGTAAATAGTAATATAATATGCACCAAAGTGTTATCTTTTTTTTTACCCTTCAAACAAATGATGAAATACATTAACCAAATTCGTTTGTTTTGTTGTTTGTAGATATTCAAAGGAGATTCCGGATGCTTATGAGAGGCTTCTGCTGGATGCTATTGAAGGGGAAAGGAGGCTGTTTATCCGGAGTGATGAACTTGATGCAGCTTGGGCACTCTTCACACCCTTATTGAAAGAGATAGAAGAGAAGAAGGTTATTCCCGAATACTATCCTTATGGAAGCAGAGGTCCTGTCGGGGCACACTATCTTGCAGCAAGATACAAAGTCCGGTGGGGTGATGTTGACGTGGAGGTGTGAATTTGAGGAGGCCGGCCTCATTGCCATTGCTACCATAGTCAAACAGGGTAAAGTTTTTGTTTTGTAATTTGTTCACCGTAGATTAGGGTTGTCAACGTAAAGAAAATTGAAGCAATTTCACACCAGATTTCTTCATTTGAGACAATAGATGGAGTATTTTTTTCCTTGTTATTTTCACAGTGGCACATGTTGATATCAATACAATCATGTTATGTAGCACTTTATTAATAATACATTCCAAGTCATTGGCACGACATTCATTTTGTCCGCCAAAATTAACAACATTGCGTGACAGTGTCGCAAGTTCGGACTATGAAATTGTGAAGAGTTAACTGGAAACTTGACTTCAGTTATTGAAATTGAAGGTATTTTCATTGATGAATCGAGTTCGATTTTGCTCACCCCTTTTAACTCCAGTCGAGTCGCCTAGAATCGTAACACAAAGTTTACATGTTCATTTAATTATTGCACTACACAAATGGGATGTCTGAATCAAAAACTCGACGTCCAAATTTGTCGATCGAGAATACACCACCGTTTACAAAGTGTAACCAAGTTGACAGACAATTGCTAACGTTGTCGGGGACCGTCATACATACCTGAATACAAATTCACAAGGAGGATTGGCAGAGTAACAACATTTGGCAACCAAACATAAGAGGACAGACAGATTATTCGATCTAGCAGCCGTATACCTTTGGTGTCATTCGGTCTTTCGATTCTCTCAGTTGTAGCTGTGACAGTAGTTGATCCTGCCTCACCCAAAGATGTCATCCAAAGCATTATGGTCTGTTTAAACTCTTCCTCGTCGCGCAGATACACGAGATGAAGTCCACACTTTTGTACCCTCAAGCTTGGGGGAACACTTCCAATTGAAGCCTCCAGAACGCTACACTCGTTAAACAACTGATCGGATTCCAGTTGAAACCACCCTCGCGGTGTGTTGGATAGCCATATGAATCCTCCCAGCTCATACAACCACTCCAGTTCCTTATTACGCATGGGCAGGACGTTCCAGAAATGACATATAAGGAGGTGGCGGACGGTGGTGGGAAATTCCAGCTGGAACCGCCATTAAACAAGCAGGGCAATCCCAGCCAATGAGAACCGCCATTAAACAGATGTAGTGGCAGCGGCATTGTTGCTGAGTGACCAGTGCCGTGCTGCCCGAACCATTCCAAAATCTCGTCACTTGGAGGGAAGCAAGAATTGTATATCAACGGCAACGTCCTGCAAAAAATATGTGTTAGAGACAGAGAGAGTAACACTTCACGTTGTATAATTGACATGGAATGCAACGTAGTGGTGTACGCGTCCCATTTAAATTGCTCTCCTAGAGAGAGATGAAATGCATCAGGAACCAACCCAAGCATGTTCGGTGTTGGCTCTTAAATGGCACATGAGTTTGTAAGAAAGTCCTGAATCCAAAGTGTTGAGAACAGCAGTAGGATGCTCGATGGCTGAAAAAGGCAACACATAGTTATTATGCCACACAGAGAAAAAAAAATAGTATAGTTGAATTTGTTAAGATTCTCAATCGCATGTTCACTTCATTTGATTGTACCTTTTTAGTCAAACTGGTCCAAATTGACATAACTCCGTATTTTGGTATTTGTTAATAAAAACCAATAAAAGTGATCTCTGAATTTGTCTACTTAAATCATTTCAGTCACTCTGTGATTTTGTTAATATTCTCGTTAAGTAGAGATGTTGGTTTAACAAAAATACCTTTAAAAATATTGTCACGTGATCGTTCATGTGATAATTTAACAAGGATATTGACAGATTTATCTTGAAATGACCAAAATGATTTACGATGAACAAACTCAGAGACTACTTATATCGATTTTCAATTTCAAGGGTCAAAATTTTGACTTTTTGAGCTACTAAAAACAAACCATGTGAATAGAATTTTACACATTGTTTTGTCGTAGTAGTTAAAGACACCGTAAACCCGTAGTAACAATGTACTTATCTCATATAAAACGTTTTCTCGTTTTAAATCACGGATTAGCTCTCGTCATCCAAAAATACAAAAAGATCCATGTGTCTGGATGTTTGTCCGCGAGTCATGCACTATATTTTATTTAAAAAGAGATGCAAACATGATCCACGGGCATGAACATTGGTGTGAAAAAGGAGAGAGGATTATTGTCAGATCCTCCAATCACATCCATTCATTATACATCGTACGATCAATTTTTGTTAGGTATTGTTTATATTCAATTTTAAATAAAAAAAATTTACAATAATTTCTGACCGCACGATATAATGAACGGATATGATTGAAGAATCTCTAGGATCCTTCAGTGTGAAAAAGCTCTCTTAACTTCAAATGGAAGAAATTGATAGGATAATTGATGCTTTTAAAAAGAAAATTAGTGGGACAAAGACAATGGTTTTATCTTTAAACCTACTCATATCTAAAGCGTAAGAAGATTACCATCAACTTTAGAATTTGTGTGACTTTTTTGGGTGATTTGTCAATGCCCATATTTTCAAAGATCGCTTTTGTCTCCTCCATGGCCAACACACGAGAAAACAACACAAGAATGGGACACATTTCTTGTACAACCTACCCATTCATTTCCTTGAACTAAAATCATCTTACGTAACTCATGTGCTTTACTTACCCTAGAAATTATTAATTTTCGTCGAACACAGAATGGGGCTTTATTGTTACGTAGTACTTAGTGTTATAGAGTGGTACGGATGTTTTAGCAGTTAGGTTTGATTTGCACATTTGTTAATCTTTTATTTTCAGTCTTAACAGTTTATTCTCCGTACCACTTACTGTTATATACTGCTAAACAAAAATTGCAAAAGCATACTACATTTATATATAAATATATATACGTTGTGATTTAAATGCATCGAAATATAAATTACGTAGATGGAGGGGATGAGGTATAAGATCTGTTTTCAAATGCACCGGAATGCAACGATATATTGTAAAATTTCCTAAATTATATTTTAGCACAATTTAAACTTTTTGGCAGCAATGATAAAGTAATGAAATTTACTATAGTACTATAACAATAAATTTTTGGGGTTTCAATTATTTGCAATTGAACACCAAGCAAGTTTTCACACTATCTGCTATCATTATAAAGTCACGTCATCTACTCATTATCGGAAATATTTTTCTTCACTATTATCAAGTGACTATCATGTTTATCATCTTATTTATCATTATTAGATGAGTTTAAATTTTAAGATTTGTGTAGTGGATAAACATAAATCTCAATATTTAAACTCATTTAACAATGATAAATAGAATGATGAGCATTACCACCAGTAGCGGATACATAATTCTAACATCGGATGGTCCTAATTATAGTATGATAAGCGCTAGTTGAGCGGCGAGTTAGGACCTAGGACCTAGCCCCTATGCGTCTAGTATATTAGTGAATTTTATGGTATGGGATGAATACTCAATTGATTACGAGTTCGAGTACTTTAGAAATATTTTCTAGAAATTGTATGAATTTATAGTCGTACCCAGTGCACAAGGCTCCCGCTTTAAGCAGGGTCTAGGAGAGGTGAATGTCGGCTAGCCTTACCCCCATTTATGGAGAAGCTGCTCCCAAGTCTCGAACCCGAGACCTATAAAAAGTGTTGGTTAAATAATACACCATTTTTTTATTAATTAAAATGCTAGGTGGCATAACCTAATTGGACAACCATTAAACAAATAGGGAATTGGTCACGTGGAAAATGGAGAGAGAGTCTTTCTTCTTAGTTGGAATCAAGGTTTCAAGAACATCAAAGTCACAGTGGTCGTGTATGTGTTCCTCTTATTTTGAAAGTAGATATTTCTTCTTGATTCAAAACTTCTATTGCACAGCATATGCATAACCATGATGATCTTCTCTCTTCCACCATCTGCTCAAACCATTAAATGGTCTTAGAAGGTCCTCACATATGCTTCTTCGAACTTTTGGGTGGGCCCGAGATGACTCGGGTCCATATATGCATCCACCCCTCATTAGAGTTCTGAGCAAAAATGCACCCATTTAGATCAATTTAGCCTTGGTCTTGGCTGTATCTGCCATTTTTTGAAGATTGAGTTGCCAATTAGTAAAAGGAAATAAGGACAATAATGCCTCATTGAAGAAGGCATGGCCTACTTAATTAGTATTTGCACCAAACACTTTGACCATTTTGGAACCATTGTGTTGAGTTAGGTATTGTCAGTCTGGACTAGTCGGAACTCTGATGTTTCATTCATGCAGACTGAGCGACTGACCGTACATTTGCATTTACTAGCATGCCAAGCCAATCAGTTACTAGTTTTCAGGCACAATAGACGGAGTGATTTTTTGGTCTGAACGCCACCACTCCACACTGCTATGTGTTTTTATTAATTTATTCATTTTATAATACGTAAAATTTCATTACAAAGTTAAGAGGTGCTTACATAAGAAGCATGATCAAAATAGATTGGATCAAGATTACCTGATAAACTCAAGTTGGCCAACTCATTAACAACAAATTTGATCTCGTGATAAATATTTCTGAATTCACATACCCATTTAATGTGTAAACGATCACGGCAAGTGCACTTGCCATAAATTAGGTCTGATATATCCCACTATGTCACGTATTCCAATCGTAACATGTAAATTGGTAGTATAACTGTCACACTCAAAAACTTTTCCGAACAACCTATTATCGTTGCCAAAAATTCAACTAGAAGACGGTGTGACAATGGACTATAAGACTTACAAATCAACAGAATCTACTTGTTGATCTACAGCTGCAAATTACGACATTGTGAGATGTGGCATTACAAGTAGCATGAACTTTACTTGGAAACTTTATAGCTTCAATAATTGAAGTTGAAGATATTTCCATTGACAAATCTGGGCGTGCCAATAAAAATACAACCCCACCTTCAAAACCCTAAACTCAATCAACCCCCAAAGTTTGCACTAAACCCTGAGAGCTTAGGCCTTATCATTACATCACCATCCACAAAGAGGTGCCCACCATTTTTGGGTCCTCAGCACTGATCCCACAAAAGCAGACATGGCAGAGAACAACAAGCATCCGGCACAAATCAAAGACCTACAGATTATGATTGCAAACAAAGAGAAGGATGAAAGCAAGAAGCAGTTAGCACCAAAGAGGAGCTCCACTAAGGACAGGCACAAGAAAGTGGATGGCAGGGGGAGAAGAATAAGGATGCCGGCGCTCTGCGCGGCTAGGGTTTTTCAGCTCACAAGAGAATTGGGTCACAAGTCCGACGGTGAGACAATCCAGTGGCTTTTACAGCAAGCAGAACCGTCAATTGTAGCTGCTACTGGCTCCGGGACCATGCCGGCGTCAGCTCTGGCAGCGGCTGCAGAGTCCTCTGTTTCTGAACAGGGGAACTCTGTTTCCTCTGGATTAATGGGCTTTGGCCATATGGGGAGATCTAATGCAGCAACTGGGATTTGGCCTTTCGTCAGTGGGATTAGGTCAAGTTTTGATCACAATTCTGGTCAGCAAACGTTGAATTTTGCGGGTGAGAACTTGAATTTCATGCATAAGTTTGGTTTCCAAGGATTTGATGCTCCTAGTAATTTGGGATCAGTGAGTTTTCCCACAACTCTGAGTGGAAGCAATCAGCAAGTTCCAGGTCTGGAGCTTGGACTTTCTCAGGATGGTCACATTGGGTTGGTGAATTCTCAAGCTTTGAGTTTGACCCAATTTCTTCAGAACAAGGTGCAGAGGCCTAGGGGTGTTGGTTCCTTCAGTCAGCAGCAGCAGCAGCAGCAACAACAATCGAATACAAACGAATGATTTTCGAGGAACGGAGACAGTAGACAAGTTCAAAATAGCTAAGATACTGGCTTTGCAGGGTTACCCTTCTTTCAACCTTCTTCATTTTATCAGGTACTCTACTTATCTCGTTCTTCCAGGCTACATTTAGCATGTAGGATCTGATACGATTGCCTAATTCGCTAGTTTCAAGGTACGTTGAAGCAAGAAATGAAAGTCTACTTCCGAATTTTGTCCAAGTTGAACGAATTAGACGGATTAGTTATAACTTATAAGGTTCTGCTATCTTACCATTTTATGCATACTGATAGGATAAGTTTCGTTCACGACTAATCCTTTTTATCTCTTCAACTTGAATAAAATTCGGAAATCGAGTATTCACTCAGCGTACTTCGACTTAAAATCTAATCTTAGATACCAAACGTGGCCTCGAGTCTTCCTCGAGTTCTTTATTCGAATTTAGGTTTGAATGTTTAATTTTGTGACATGCAGGATAACTATGGAGAAGAAAATGGCTTGGAGATTGGGTTTGCTTTCTATTTCTTGTTGATTTGTTTAGGTGTGCTATCATTTTTCCAATTTAGAATTATGTGTGCTGCTGGCTTGCATCCAACAACAAAAAGTTGTACAATGCTGAGCAATTATATACTAAATGGATTTCGTGACTTAGATATCATGATCTGGATTTTGTTTTTATAAGGAGCTTTTTCTACATGTATCCCATATAATATCTCATGATGAGCATTATGTACTAAATAGAGAGCTTTTTTACTCTAGACGTTTTCCTTTGATTCTCGCAAAGCGGAGAGCCTCATTGGTTTGGCTCGTCCTTTTTTCTTTCTGCATCTGGATGAGTTTCTAAATACCATGCTGCAGCTTTTTGCAATTTCATTTTGTAAGTTAAAAGAGTTATTTTACTGCAAACTTGGCAATGGTGTTTTTTCTTCTCGACAAATGATAGAATAATTACACTAAATTCATTTAAATTTACGAAGTGAAATTTCGAACTTCAGTGTAGATGGTGGAGCATATTGTTGTAGCCAGCATAGCTAAACCCTAATCTGTAAACTTGGCAATGGTTTGACACTTGCTTGGAAGTTTTGGTGCCTTTTTTAATTGTTACATAATAGGTCTTAGTCTTGGATTTGTTGATAGCCGAAGTGAAGTCAGTAATCAGCATTAGTTTGGAAATTAGTCACAGGATAATAAAACCATTGTTAACAGATCTCCCTAAACATTGTAGTGTTTAGGTTCAATGTTATTTTTCAAACACAATTTTTCGTAACGCAAAGATATCGATCGAGTACATTCGTGTATGATATGTTGGAGTTTTAAAAAACGTGTAATTCAAAAATCAATAAGACGTCTACGAACAATATAAATATTTTCAAAAAATTATGTACATATATGTTTAATACGCAAATTTTCTAACTATATTATGAAACAAATGACCTGTTGTCTTAATAAAAAAACTACGGCCAGGCCGTCAACCAAGTTAGGGTCCGGTTTTCCCTTTTCGGCCCAACACTAATTCAGCCCAAAGAATAAGATGCTAAACGGACCCAAACCCATTTCAGACATTGAGCATAACGTTGCCAAAAGAAAAAGAAAAAAGATCCCTTATTGGCAGCATGACGCTGTTTCTCATGCTCAAATGGAGAAATTTTAGTATAGTTGCTTATTTAGGACAGTTTTCACGCCGAGTAAGGACAGATGAAACTAAAATACAGAGAGTCATATTTTTGTGAAATGTATTCGAGGAGCGTGGTCGGACACTCTTAGCTACTAATGGTTTACAGCACACATTGACGCGTAAAAGTTTCACAAGTACTGACGATACGTTGCAATTGTGGCAGTGAGCTTAATTAATTTGATGGACAAAGTTTAGATGGTCCACTCCAAGTGACTTATTGGACCACCCCAGCTTCCAAATCAAATATTGGGTGTGGTTCCAGCCGCAGCCAGTGCTCAAAAAAGCCTCCAACCAAATTTGGGAGCCATGTAAAACTGTACGGACTATAAAACTAATACCATTCACAATCCATAAAAGGAAATCAATATAATAAATGTTAAGGAGACTCTCTTAAAAGTAAAAAATTGTATGCACTCTTTGTCGTCTTATGTTTTTGACACAATCCAACATTATAAAATATTGTGCCAAAAATATGAGGTGTCAGAAAGTCAATGGAGAGTCCCATTTTTGAGAGAGTCTCCTTAGCATTTCTCAATAACTAGATGCTCGTCAGAATTTTTATGGACTCTCCGCCACCTTTTGTTTTTGACACAATTCTTATGCCAACATTATAAAACATTGTGCAAAAAATATGAGATAGCAGAGAGTCAATAGAGAGTCTTATTTTGAGAGTCTCCTTAGCATTTCTCAATAAATAGATGCTCGTCATTCCTTCTATAATTCTTTGGCTGAAATAAAAAATATGTGACTTAAATGTTATGTATCACTCCATGTTACGAGTATTTTAGTCGTTGGATTTTATTTTTACAACTGTTGAGATTTTATATTTTCACCCTTAGTCATTGATTTCTCGTATTATTCAATGCTAGGTACTAAAAAGGTAGGGTTAAAGAAACAAATTTTATACTTTTTGTCACCTTTATCCACCCCAATAGTATTCTAGTGCACTTGGGGCTCGTTTGGCGGGTTAGATGAGATTGAGTTTTAGCGATAAAATTGGATTGACAGGAACATGTGAGACATGACTAGTAACATATAAAGATAAGTTAGATAACACACTCTATTGTGGAATCATAACTCATCATGTCCAATCTTATCCATCTCACATCTTAACATAATAAAGGACTAGGCTCAAGTTCAATTTAATTGTCACACCCTATCCCAACCATCCTGCCAAACAAACCCTTAAAATTATTGAGTAATTAATGTAGTCCCATCATATAATTTTTTGTTTGTTATATATTAAAGAAAAAGGCTGCAACTATAGAATATAATAAAGCATAAGTCAATGTCATGAGTAGCATCATCATTTGCCTTTCTGCTAATTTGTTTCGTTGTTGGTAAGCACCCGCCCGGAGTCTCGGACTTGTGGAAGATGCATGCAGTGCAAGTGGAGCACTAAGATATGAGAGAGGACCGAAAGGAATTAGGATTTAACTAGTCTGCTGAGTGGGCGTGCACAACCCGGCCAGGGCCAATGCGCGCAGTTGGATGGGCTTTTGTCTTTGTGATGCATGTACGTGTTTATGTCGTGTAAATGTATAGATTATGTAGATGCAAATTTCTTCCTCTTTGATCTTAGATAAAATTATACCTATAAAACAAATAACACCTTAGGTCAAGACCAAGAGCCTCATGCGCCCACGACGAATGAGGGAGGGGAGGACTTTGGCCGAAGAACCTCCGATGCTAAAGTTGGAATTTTGAGGGAAAAAAGTTTAAAGAATTTGGAGAATTTTGCAAGAATGCAGAACTTAGATTTTTAAAGAAAATGAGGTAATATATATCGGGCATGGCTGATCCCTTTTGGAGAGACGGTGACCGGCCCTTTGTGGCATTTTTGGGTGTAATTTGTAGTTAATTAGCCAATTAATAGATTAATTAGGTAATAAATCAATTAATTAGCTAATTAATATAATTTGAAAGGAATGTTTTGGGGGTTACCTTGTGAAGAAGATTTGATGAGGATTGATGAAATAGGTTTTGAATAAATACCTATTTTGGGCACTTTTGACTTAATTGAGAGATGATTGTCCACTGCTTGTGCGTAGGAGTTCCGATGTTCCTTGATGGTAATTTTGTCCTTTTTACCCTAGAATTCACATGTCGCCTCCATATTTTTCTTGATTATTTTTTGCTCCACAAATGCCCTCACACCTGCTAGGCAACTCGCAAGAAAGGGCAGCAGGTATATAGATCTCCAGTTTTAATGTAGATTTTCACTTGGACTTGGAATTAGATTTTTCTAGGAAAGGGAAATAAATTGCCTCCAGAGCCTATTTAAGCCTACATTAAGTAGGGGATTAAATCAACTTCATAGGGCAATTATTTATCCCTACAAGAAAGAGAGAAAACTATAGGATATTTGTTCCCCCTCCCCTAGCAATCTTTTTTGCTTGCCTATGTGAAGAACCGTTTTTCGTTGATTTCTTTGTCTTCTCCGAGCCGCACCGATGTAAGAAAAACTTAATTCTCCTTGTCTTATTCTTGGGTGGTGCTGCCACGGGGCAGCCGTCGGGTGGCATGAGCCAGGAGTCGGCTTAGCATGAGCCAAGGAGGTGGTGTGGCAGAGGCCATTGCTTGTGCTTCTCGGCTTGACTGAAGCCAATGACTGGCTCGGCGTGGGCCGAGGAAGTGGCATGGCATGGGCCACGGTTTGGGTTGCTTGCCAAAAATGAGGAAACTAATTGAGTTAGATTTCTCAGCTGCCGTAGATGGAACTGCCAAGATCGGAGCTGCTGAAGATGAAGTATCGGATGAGCGAACTATTGAGTGCAAAGTGGTTGTTGCCCCCTGACCGTTCACTGCCTAGTTGGTTTTCAAGTATTCGATCTTTTGAGTTATATGGCTTTCTTGCATTAGAGAGCTTACCCAGATAGGTGTCGGAGAATTAGTTTACCCTCTCACATTGGAGAGCAATTAGTTTACCCTTTCACACTGTAAAGTTTACCCATATGGGTGTTAAGGAATTGGTTTACCCTCTCGCACTGGAGAGCAGACCCATATGGGTGTCGGGGAATTGGGAATTGGTTTACCCTCTCGCATTGGAGAGCAATTAGTTTATCCTCTTGCACTGGAGAGCAGACCTTTTTGGGTATCGGAGAATTAGTTTACCCTCTCGCACTGGAGAGCAATTAGTTTATCCTATCGCATTAAAGAGCAGACCCTTTTGGGTGTCGGGGAATTAATTTACCTTCTCGCATTGGAGAGCTTACCCAGATGGGTGTTAGGGGATTGGTTTACCTTCTCGCACTTGAGGGCATGGAAGTCGTTGTTGTGAGTGCAACAAAGGAAAGCTGGACTGCTGGACAACTGAAATAATCCTTAGCATGCGAGATCTTGTTTGGCGATTTGCTTGAGACTTCAAACTGCTTGTGGAACCCGCGTAAGGGTGTAAGTGAGAAGCGTATCGAGTTGCTCCCGGACTTTCTTCAAGTATTGTGCCATCGTTAGATGTTTCGTCATGCGCCCTTTTGAGGCTTGGTTGATAATCAACTGAGAATCTGAATGTATTGTAAGCTTCTTCACTGCTAAGTCTTTCGCTAGTAAACAAGGCTTGGGCCTACGTTGCTGAAGCAGCGGCTTAGGCTGCTTATAACGTCTGGGGTTGCTGTTGCAAAGTGGCTTGGGCCTAGGCTTGTGGTTGCCTCGTTGCTTGCTGGTCACCATGGGCTTACTGTTATAGAACTGGCCAACTCCCCACTACCACAGTGGTCCCTGTGGCTGCCATGGTGGTGGTGCTCCGTGGTGGCAAAGTTGATTCTCTTGCCATCGCTTTAAGCCTCGTGGATCATCGTGGTGGGGCTACGTCTCGTCCTCCATCATTTGATCCATATCTTTGAATGTAGGAAATTTTGTTCGTCGCGGTTTCTGAATTTCCCATCATTGTATTTTTTTTCCTCACCTCTATTCAAAGAATTAAAAAATTCTAGGAATAAGAAAGTATGAAAATTTTACAAACGAACGAGAAACGAGAAACTTTGAATGCGAGAGTCTTCTTCGAGCGTGTGAATCAAACTCTCAATGAAAGCATCAATTTGTGGATGCAAATTTCTTCCTCCTTGATCTTTTACAAAATTGCACCTACAAAACAAATAACATCTTAGGTCAAGGCCAAGAGCTTCACGCGCCCACGACGAATTTGGGGGGGGGGGGCTTTGGCCGAAGAACCTCCGATGCCAAAGTTAAAATTTTAAGGGAAAAGTGTTTAGAGAATTTGGAGAATTTTGCAAGAGTGTAGAACTTAGGTGTTTAGAGAAAATGGGGTAATATATATAGGGCATGGCCAGCCCCCTTTGGAGAGATGGTGATCGGCCCTTTGTGGAATTTTTTGGTGTAATTTGTAGTTAATTATCCAATTAATAGATTAATTAGGTAATAAATCAATTAATTAGCTAATTAATATAATTTGGAAGGAACGTTTTCGGGGTTACCTTGTGGAGAAGATTTGATGAGGATGGATGAAATAGGTTTTGAATAAATACCTATTTTGGGCACTTTTGACTTGATTGAAGGATGATTGTCCATTGCTCACGCGTAGGAGTTCCAGTGTTCCTTGAGGGTAATTTTGTCTTTTTTACCCTAGAATCTACGTGTCGCCTTATATTTTTCTTGATGATTTTTTGCTCCACATATGATACCAACACTAATAATTCACTTGAATATGGTATCATCAACCATTTGCTAAATCCACATGAAAAGCCATATGATTACAACCCAATCAGTCCATGGGACATTATCTATTTGACGTGAAGCACATGTGGCCGTTGGACTTTACACATGGCTCAACTTGCTCTAATACCATGAAGAAGTTGAGGTTTCACCATAAACCAATTGGCAATATGGGGAGTAACACAACCTCCTATAAGTCATTTGATGGTTTGGTCTCTTACCAATGTGATGGGATTTTGTCTTCACATTCTCACATTTATGTTTTGATTTTAATAAAGTAGGTCATTTTGTAGGGTTTAGGGAATATTAAGTCCTAAATTTACTAACACTCAATGAATGAAAAAGTAGTTGAGTCCCATGTTAAAATTAAGCATGCTAGACTGTCTCCAACCCTGGGTGGGAAAAAAAAATTCTCAGAATTTGGGTCTATTTCTTCTCCGATGGGTGTATTTTAAGGTTGGGGAAAACAATTTTTGGAATTGGGGTGGGTATTTGGGTCTTGTATCCACTTGAGTGAATAAGATTTTAGATGGAACTGAGACCCATTGTGGCAGCGAACCCATGTGAAATAGAGGGACAACAGAACTCGTGCATCAGTTTTACTGACACGGATGGTGGATGAAAATGTGCAGATGTGGTTTTATGACCGCATCCATCGGCTGTTGATTCTCTTGAGTTACCTTTTAAAGTCTGACAGCTCAAATCCAATTTAATTAATTTTAACGGTAATAAAAAATTCCTACAACTTTAAATCTAACGGTCAAAATAATATTATTAATTAATCCAAATTAGAGCCTGTTGATGCACAAAATCAGCGAGGACTTTGGTACAACAGAAAGTGTCAGGTTTTGTGACCTTCGCTTGGTTTCTTCGGTCACTAGTGAGGATAAGTACGTAAATGAATAGAGACAGAGAAGCAAACACAGGATGTACGTGGTTCACCCAGATTGGCTACGTCTACGGAGTAGAGGAGTTCTCATTAATTGTGAAGGGTTTACACAAATACATAGGTTCAAGCTCTGGTTTAGTGAGTTCTAGTGAATAGTTTAGTACAAAATGACATTAGAGATTATTGTGGGAGAATGATCCCTATTTATAGAGGAGAGTTTCTAGTTTTGTTCTAACATCGACACGTGTCGTGTTGTGATTGGCTTCTGATGTTGACACGTGTCGAGCTGTGATTGGCTTCTGATGTCGACACGTGTCGCATTGTGATTGGCCTCCTGGTTGAAGGGAAGCTCTTCTAGGTCCTTGACGGTATAACGTTGACCGGTGCTCAGTAGTTTCGGGATTGGTCAAGTATGGTACAAACAGTGCTCCCCTAAGTTCCCGAGTGAGGGAAGCTCCTCGGTTGGGGACTTGCAAGATCCAAGCCATTGAGTAATCACGAAACTTCTAAGTACTGAAGTGTGGTATCATTTTCACGTGCCTTATCTGTCTCATATGTAGATGTGGCATCTTCTCTGGAAGTACTTTTCCTCCATCCATGGGTGGTATCTTTAACCGATGAAAATGCACAAGGTAATGTATCAATTTCACTTGAAGCTTACTTGTAGTTTCGGGCTTGGTCAAGTGCGATACAAACCCTATAGTAAGAGTCCCCCAAGTCGCTGAGCTAGGAGATCTGCCGAAAGAGGTGACAGATAAGGTAAGCAGTCAAACTTCCAAGTAAGCAACCCAGGATCGGAGGTTCGACTTCGGCTTCCGGTTGATTGTTCTCCTTCTCCTTGTCTCTCATTCAGCTGCCAGGATAAGGAGAAGCAAATGGAGAAGAGATGATATGAGATACTTTTGCTTTTGAAGAAGTAACTTTCCACAGGCTTATTCTTGAACTGTGCTTGAGGGTTTTCTGGTTCCCTTCAGAGTATAAGGCCGACTCAAGAATTTGAGGGTCAAAACAAGTCCATCAAATCTAGAGTACGTTCGACCTTGATGATATGGGATACTTTTGCTGTTGACGGAATAATGAATGTGGTATGGAAATGTGTCGTGCTGTAGTGATCTGTTTCAGCTCACCGTTGAACCTTCTGCTTCAATCTTTTGCATGGCATAAGTGGTGTGCAACCTTTGCATTTAAATGGTCATTCAGAACATTCCTTCATAGTGACTCATCCACGCTTGGCAGCTTCAGTGTAAAGAGCCAATATCTGATCAACTGTCATGAGGTATTTGCCGGTGGAATTCGTGACCTTGACAGCAGTTGAGGATGAGTACTCGAGAGCAATGCTAAGTAAGCAACCAGGCAAAGGTTCCAGGCAGTCAGTTCCAGATTGGAGGTTTGATTTCAGGTTCCGACTGACTGCTCTCTTTCTCCTTGTCCTGTAGGTGTGGACAAGGACAAAGACAAAGACAGGGAGAAAGCATGATATGGGATACTCTTGCTTTCGACCCTGATGATATGAGATACTCTTGTTCTTGGTGTGGCTTATTTGCTGAGGTATTATCGGGGGGAAATAAAGCTGAGTATTTCGAGAGGGTATGTTGATGGTGCCTTCTCGAATGCAAGAAAGGGTTGAGCATTTTTGCAGGTTTGCCTGTCCGTTGAGGAGGGAGGTCGATGTATATAGGAATTTCCCAATAACAAGTAGTAATGTTATTCCTTTACCCTTCTTGGTCACAGCAATGTAGTGGGAGCTGCCAGCTTCACGTGTTTTAACTTTGTCAGAGCACTTTGAAAAAGTGGTATGTGGTATCTGGAAAGCTGATGTTACGTGTGAAGATTACAGACAAGCTTTATCTAAGGAAATCTGGCTCTCGAAGTTCTGAGAGTTATGCCTCTTCGGTTTTCAAACAAGCAATCCCGTCGAGGATCTGACTCTCGAGATTCGGAAAGCGGTGCTACTTCGGTTTTTGAGAAAGTAATTATGTTGGGAGTCTTTTCTCGAATGTGAGTAAAGGTTGGACGTTCTTGCCAACCTGTCTTGCCGCAAAACACGGAGGTCGACACACATAGGGACTTTCCAGTTGTCAAGTAGTGGTGCTGTTCCTTTACCCTTGTGGGTAATAGTAGGGTAGCTGGAACTTCGAAATTCTCGTGCCTAAACTTTGTCAGAGATCTTTGACAAAGTTATATGTGGTACCCGAGGAGTTGATGGTGCATGTGGAGAGCGGTGATTGAACAGTAAGATTCACGTGCTTTCTATTTCACCAGAAATTTTCGACAGATTGCCCGTAATTTCCGCAAAGCTGAGTGTACATGTGACAGGTGCTGACGAGGCTGAAAAAGCAGGTGCTTCTTCGATTTCTGAGATCAGCCCTCGTGGTCTCTGAGCAGCCCAGCTTTTGAGAAAGCAAACGCCTCTTCGATTTCTGAAGCTCCGTCGAGTGCAGATTTTTATAGAGGCTGGCATTAAGTTCCACAGCACACTTGAATCTCTACCAGTAGAAGCTCCCTTCTTGCACTTCTAAGATCTTGATTTGTCTGACCTCTTCCCTCTTCAACACATTTGAAAATGTCTGGACCCTCCGACCGTCGTTTTGACTTGAACCTTGGAGAAGAGACATCCATGCCTTCTCTAGACAACATATGGCGCCCATCCTTCATATCCTCTACTGGTCCTCTTACCGTTGGGGATTCTGTGATGAAGAATGATATGACCGCTGCAGTGGTGGCCAGGAACCTTCTCACTCCCAAAGATAACAGACTACTTTCCAAACGGTCTGATGAGTTGGCTGTTAAGGACTTTCTGGCTCTTAGTGTTCAGTGTGCAGGTTCTGTGTCTAATATGGCCCAACGCCTATTTGCTAGAACCCGCCAAGTTGAATCATTGGCTGCTGAAGTGATGAGTCTCAAACAGGAGATTAGAGGGCTCAAGCATGAGAATAAACAGTTGCACCGGCTCGCCCATGACTATGCTACAAACATGAAGAGGAAGCTTGACCAGATGAAGGAATCTGATAGTAAGGTTTTACTTGATCATCAGCGGTTTGTGGGTTTGGTCCAAAGGCATTTATTGCCTTCGTCCTCTGGGGCTGTACCTGGTAATGAAGCTTCAAATGATGAACCTCCAATGCCTCCTCCTTCTGGGGTTTTGTCAAGTACTGAGGCTCCGGATAACCACCCTCCGGTGCTTTCTCTTTCTGGGGCTCTACCGACTGCTGAGACTTCCCCTAAGCAACCTTTGTGAAGGCTCCCTTTTGTTTGTTTATTTTGACTCATGTATATGTACATATTTGTGGCTTATCGAAAATATTAATAAATAAGCTTTGCTTCATTTCAACATATTGTGTTAAATACACCAAAGCCTTCTTCAGAAAGTTCTTTGAATTTTTTCTTTTGTTGAAACCTGTATTGTTGAAGCTTTGTGAGTGAAGCGTGTAGTTTGAGGTAGTGTTCCCTTAATTTCCCGAGTGAGGAAAACTTCTCGGTTGGAGACTTGAAAAAATCCAAGTCACTGAGTGGTTGTGAGACTGCCGAGTATCAAGGTGCAGTAGCATATGGTGGGAGTCCCCCAAGTCTTCAGGCGAGGAGAGTTGCCGAATGAGGTGTCTTGCTTGCTACTAATTTGTCAAAGTAACGAAGCCGTGTTTTGATGTCACACCTTCATATATGCCTTATCTAAAAATATTTCCAACTTTTGTGTGTTTGATGCTGCATGCTATTGACTAGACAAGATCAAGTGCAATTAGTAGCTTTTCTCTCTTTTTCATCTTTTCTTTGGTGGAATTGCTTTTCGTTTCCACTAATCAGCCTGAGTGGAAGCAAGATAACACCATTCTCTATAGCTCAGATCGCAAAGTCGTCTTCATGAAAGTTGTTCCTTATCTTGTGAACTACAACATATCCAAATTTGAGATCCATCGGAGTAGTACAACTTCAGAAATTCAGGTATGATGAGTAACTGTTCATCATTTTTCTGTCAACCTGTCAGACTTGTTGTGAGCTTCGAAACTCTATTGTCTCTTGTTCAGATCAACATACTTTCTTCATCAAAGTTGTTCCTAACCTTGTCAGCTACAACATATCCAAATTGGAGATCCATCGGAGCAGTACAAATCCAGAAATTCAGGTATGATGAGTGACTGTTCATCATTTTTCTGTCAACCTGTCAGATTTGTTGTGAGCTTCGAAACTCCATTTTCTCTTGTTCAGATCAACATACTTTCTTCATCAAAGTTGTTCCTTATCATCTCTTTCATGACATATCAAAAATTCAGAATGAACTAACGGTTAAATAGTTCCAGATCTTCGAAACATCACAGCAGTCTTTAAATTTGCGGGAATCCGACTGTCGTGTTTGGAGCCTCAACACTTTAATTTCCGTCGCTCAAACAGAAACGATTCCTTCTTTAAAGTTGTTCATCTGCTCAAGAACTATAGGGTGTCCAAAATTCAGCTCCACTGGAGAAGAGAAAAGGTTGCAGAAATTTGATAGATGAAAGGAGGCGGAAGAGGAAAAGAGGGAAAGAGGTTGCTTGGGTTGGTTTTGTAGTTAAACTTGAGATTTTGGCTTGTTGTTTGATTTATTATAATATGTTTGGAAACATATACATAATTGCTTGTTTGGTTATGACAAGTATGTTGTGGGTGTAGAACAAAACAAATGTTTGTGTTGACCCATGTTTTTGTACAGGTTCAAGGGAATCTTGGTTTTGTGAACAAAATTTGTTTATTTGTCACAAGGTTTTGTGTTTGGGAAATAGTTTAATAGGTAAGGTTTATTGACTATAGATTTTTGCTTGGGTATATAGCGTGACTAGTTGAAGCTATTTTTAGGATACAAAACTTGAATTAGTTTCGCACTATCTTGATGAAGAGTGTGCGAAGCTTTTATATGTTTTGGTGTTGAAATTTTGTATTGTAGGTGAATCATTGAGGTTGAAGCTTGATAGGTGAAGCTTTATAGGTGAAGCTTTGGTGTTGAAGCTTTATAGGTGAAGCTTTGTGTTTGAAGCTTTATAGGTGAAGCTTTGGTGTTGAAGCTTTATAGGTGAAGCTTTGTGTTGAAGCTTTATAGGTGAAGCTTTGGGGTTGAAGCTTTATAGGTGAAGCTTTAGTGTTGAAGCTTTATAGGTGAAGCTTTTGTTGGCACCATAAATTGATTGTGCTTCGCACTATCTTGATGAACATAGTGCGAAGCTTTTGAGATTGATACTTGTCCTCCATTGATGAAGCTTTTGTTGGCACCATAAATTGATTGTGCTTCGCACTATCTTGATGAACATAGTGCGAAGCTTTTGAGATTGATATTGGTCCTCCATTGATGAAGCTTTTGTGGGCACCATAAATTGATTGTGCTTCGCACTATCTTGATGAACATAGTGCGAAGCTTTTGAGATTGATACTTGTCCTCCTTCACCTTTTTTTTTTTTTTTTTTTTTTTTTTTTTTTTTTTTTTGTTTGTTTTTTTTTTGTTTTTTGTTTTTTGTTTTTTGTTTTTTGTTTTTTGTTTTTTGTTTTTTGTTTTTTTTTTTTTTTTTTTTGTTTTTGTTTTGTTTTTTTTTGTTTTTTTTGTTTTTTTTGTTTTTTTTTTTTTTGGTTGGAGGGGGGAACTGAAACATTTGAAATTTGAAACTCCCTAATGTTAGAAGTTTGAAGATTTTCCATGTGGGGCTTTCTCATGGTTTGAATTTGAATTTTGAATATTAATAGCCATGTTGAACTATATATAAGAATGATAAGTTTCCATTCTTTACCTTACCTTCATTTGCTCATCTTGTAGTGATTTTTGAAGACAGAGTGCTTTTTCCTTGAGAGGGATTCTAGCATTGCTTTGCTGCACCATCTTCAGGTTGGTAGTCTTCTCCACTACATTGGATGTTTTCCTTTTTGTTGAATTGTTGGAATGTTCATGTATTTTGTGAAGAACATAATGAACTGGTTGAGCTGTTCTTCATGCCCTGTGAGCTTCCTTATGTTTTGATCCTTCATGTAGTGATAGAGTTTGTTTCTATTTGTTGTAGATGTCGGAGTCTGGAAGTCTAAGTGATGAGGGCTCCCCTAGCTCGGGCTCTAGGTTTGAGCCTGCAATGTCGGGGTCTTCATGGCCTTTGTTAGAGTCTTGTACAAAAGAAACGTTGGATGATCCTCACAATTGTCAAACCTTAGCCAATATTGGTTCTTCCTCCATGTTAGTGGGTGAGGGGGTTGTTTGTGACGCCATACCCATATGTCGTTCTGATCCTCACAATTGTCAAACCTTAGCCGAGATTGGTTCTTCCTCCATACGAGTGGGTGAGGGGGTTGTTTGTGATGCCATACCCATATTTCGCTCTGAGTTCACAGCGGACCATTTAGAAAATAACTTGTTAGATAGCGAAAAGCAGCTTGAGGCCCTAAGGCAATCATGTAGTATCCCCCGTAGTGTAGGAATACGTTTGGTGTGTTGTGAAAAATTGCCTTCTGAGCCGCCCACGGGTCATGTTATGTTCTATACCCAGACATTAGTGACCTTGGGGGTAAATTTACCTTTGCATCCGTGGTTGCAACAGATGCTGTCTTTTATTGGTTATACACCGGGGCAACTCAACCCTGGTTTCTGGGATACCTTGATCGGGTTTTATATTATATGGATGGAGTGTGGATTAGGTGAACCTTCCTTCCATCAGTGGCGCTACTGTTATAAGATGCGCCCGGTGAAAGCATGTACGGGTTATGCTGAATGTGCATGTCGGAGTGAGATAGAGCGTGTTGTCTTTGATAAGAGAAAGTCGTACTGCACATGGAAGAAACGTTGGTGCTTTCTTTATAATGATTGGGAGCATGCTAAGGGTGTCACGCCTGAGCGACGTGTTCCTACTCATTTCCAAACTGTAGGTTGTAATGTATCCATTTTCTTATTATTTGCTATTGTTGTGACTTTCTCTTGCTTCTAAGATTTTTCTTCATGCAGTGACACGAGGCACCATCAAACTCTCCGGACAGGAGCTAGCTGATGTAGAGAAAGTGCTGAGGGTGCCTAAAGAAGATAGACACTTGGGTAAGCTACGACCCTTGTTTCGAAAGTACGGTTTCCAGCCCTTAGTTTCTGAGTGCCAGAGACGAGCGAGTAAGTTGTATCCTCACTTGATCCTTGTTCTTCATTTTTTTTTTTTTTTTTTTTTATAGATATATAATGTGGTATTTCTTACTTTGATTTTCCTTGTTCAGTGGAGAAGGTGGGCAAGAAAGTGGAGACTAGCACCAAGAAAAGGAGAGTGCCCATGTTAGTTCCTTCAGAAGACATCCTGTTTCACAAGGAAGCTCGCAAGCACCGGGTGAGACCAATCATTAAAACTAAGTCTCGAGAAGAAGTCCTCAAGGTTGCTGCCTCGAAGAAAGCTGAAGCTGAGGCCATTGGATGTGCTGCTGCCATAGTTGCCGGGGAAGATAGGCGATTGCTGCCTCCTCTTCCTACTATTAATCCCATCTTTCCTCCAGTTAGGGAACACATTGGGCAGGAAGGTGATCCTAGTTCTAGCAGCAAGGGTAAAGATAAGGAAGAGGTTGGCAGTGTCCCTTGGAAGGATTTGAAGGTTGCCATGCGGCCAAAGGACTTTGGGTATATCAACAATTGCCTGGCAGGGCGTCGATTCACTTTCGATGAGCTCGGAGAGCCTTTAGCTAAAGATGAATCGGATTGTGACCGGATGTTGAAGCTGTCTTCATATGTGAGTGTTACTTTGTCATTTCCTTGTTTTCTCCTCTTTATTAGCATTATTTTGGTAGCGATGATCGTCTTGTCATGCAGGTCATGACTGAGTATCACGATAGACTGCGAGAGGCTGAGCGGTGCAAAGTGAAACTGAAAGAGAATAAGCAGCTTGTGAATGATGCCAGGAAGACGAGCAAAGCTTTGGCTGAGGCCATTGAAGTCAGGGATCAACATTTTGAGAGTTTGAAGAGGCGGAATGGTGAGAACTTGAGACTCAAAGTACAGTTGGAGGCGACTAAGAAACAGTTGGAGACAACTATGCTTGAGGTTTCCAAGGTTAAAGGGGAGTTGGATAGTGCATTGGTTGAGATTTCTGAGCTGAAGAGTAGTATCCCGACTGAGAAGGAAGCTGCTATGAAGGAGTTCTTGGGTTCCCCGGCCTTTCTCCATGTCCTTAGACCTCGCTGTACCCGAAAAGTTCACTTTGAAAAAAGGAAATGGATGGATGTCCTTGATCGTTATGATGATGGAAGCGTTCTTCGAAAATACCGTGAAGAAATAGATGAGCATCATCGAAAAGGTGAAACCTTCAACCTTGCCGTTTATTCTAGCAGTGCAGATGAGTCTGGTGATGAGGCTAGTGCTGATGAGCAGAGTCATCAGGGTGATGATGAGTTTGGAAATGCAGAAAATGGCGGTATGACTCATAGTGATATGATCAGGGGATGACTAGAAGTGCTTTCACTTTCTGCATGTACTCTACCTGCACTAGTTTGTTGTTTGTATGGCATGTGCCATGTTAGAAGCCTGAGAGTTTTTTTTTTTTTTTTTTTTTTTTGTATGTTTATGAGTGTTTGCATTATCAAGCAAGTGTTTGTATTGTCAAGCTTCAAGTGTTTGCATTATCAAGCTTCAAGTGTTTGCCTTATCATTGATGAATGTTTGACTATGTTTGCATAGATCCTTTGTATAGTCTTGTTGACACATACTTAGATTTGATTTTGTATTGGAAACATTTGCGTTGAAGCTTCAACACTTGAGTGTTTCATTGCTCAGAATGTAAAAGAGTTTAGGGCCGAGTTGGCTAAATCACATCTTTATTGAATTCATACCAAATGGTCTTTGTTACATAGGATGCCGAACGGCTGTAGCTTAACACTTGTACAATGTGAGTCTATTTGTAATAATACTTCAAGTGGTCAGCATTCCATGGATGGCCAAGGGTCTTGCCGTCGGAGTTTCTGAGCTTGTAGGAGCCAGGGCGGCTGATGCTGACGATCTCGAATGGTCCGTCCCAGTTAGGACTGAGTGTTCCTTCACTCGGGACTCTATCACAGAGTAATCTTTTCTTTAGTACCCAGTCTCCCACTTTGAAAGAGCGAGGTTTGACCCTTGAGTCGTAGTAGTTGGAGATGCGCTGCTTGTAGGCGACATTCCTCAGGTGAGCCTGATTTCTGTGTTCCTCGACTAGATCCAGGTTGAGGGTGAGTTACTTGTCGTTCTCACTCTGGATGTAATTCTGGATTCGGTATGTTGCTTGCTCAAGCTCAACTGGGACAACTGCTTCTGTACCAAAAGCAAGTGAGAACGGAGTTTCTCCTGTGGAAGTCCGATATGAAGTGCGGTATGACCAAAGAACTTGGGGTACGAATTCTGGCCAACAACCTTTAGCTTTGTCCAAGCTAGTTTTCAGAGTGCGCTTGATTATTTTGTTAACGGCCTCGACTTGTCCGTTAGACTGGGGATGGGCTGGAGAGGCAAAACATAAGTTGATGTTGAACTTAGAGTAGAACATCTTGAACTTCTTGTTGTCGAACTGCCACCCATTGTCCGTGACTATCGCATTGGGAATGCCAAATCTGCAGAGGATGTTCTTCCATACGAAGTCTTCTATTTTTCCCTCAGTAATGGTTGCCAAGGGTTCCACTTCAGCCCACTTTGTGAAGTAGTCAACTGCAACGATTGCATAGCGGACTTTGCCCTTCCCTGCAGGCATTGGGCCGATCAAATCAAGTCCCCATTGGGCGAAGGGCCAATGGCTGATCATAGGAGTGAGCGGCTCGGGAGGGGAGTGAGGGATAGTTGCGTAGCGTTGACACTTATCACATGAGCGAGATATTCTGATGGCATCTTGGTGGAGTGTTGGCCAATAGTATCCTTGGCGAAAAGTCTTGTGTGCTAGGGATCGAGACCCAGCATGATCTCCGCAGACTCCTTCATGTATTTCCCGCAGGACAATTTCCGCCTCCGCAGGTGTAAGGCATCTTAGGTATGGCAGGGTGAAACCGCGCTTGTAGAGTTGGTCATTAATGATCAGGTAGCGGGCAGACTTGTATCGAATCTGCTTAGCTTGGACTTTGTCAATTGGGAGGGTGCCATGAGCAAGGAATTTATAAATTGGGGTGATCCAACTATCTTCTTGTTGTAAATTGCACACCTTCGCGACCATGGTGCTTGGTTCTGCCAACAATTCGACATGAATTTTTCTCCCAATCTTGTCTTCCACTGCCGAGGCGAGGCGAGCCAAAGCGTCTGCATGACTGTTTGCCGCTCGAGGAACTTGGGTGATCTGGTAGTGGAAGTGCTTGAGCAAAAGTCGCGTTTGCGCAAGATATGCTGCCATGGAGCTATCCTTAGCATCAAAGTTGTTTGTGACTTGGTTGACCACTAATTGGGAGTCACTGAAGATATCAATTCGTTTAACCCCAAGGTGTTTGGCCAAACGTAAGCCTGCTAGAAGGGCTTCGTATTCGGCCTCGTTGTTCGATGCCTTGAATTTGAAACGAAGAGCGTATTCTATCGCCACTTTGTCGGGGGTAGTGATGACTAATCCTGCTCCGCAGCCCTGTTGGTTGGATGAGCCATCAACATACAGACTCCATGATGGGGTCATTGATTCTACTTTCTGAGCTTCCGATGGTAATGAAGCTACTGCTTCAGGTGTAGAAGCAATGTCAACAGGATATGTGAAGTCGGCGATGAAATCTGCTACTGCTTGACCTTTTTCGGCTGGTTTTGGTTGGTAGGAGATGTCAAACTCACCCAATGCTATCGCCCATTTGATCATTCGTCCAGACGTGTCAGGACTCTGGAGTATCTGTCGAAGATGGTGATTGGTAAGCACGATGATGGCGTGTGCTTGGAAATAAGGGCGAAGTTTCCGAGCAGACATGACCAATGCTAGAGCTAATTTCTCAATGTTGGAGTATCGTGTCTCCGTATCTTGTAGGGCCTTGCTAGCGTAGTAGACGGGCCGTTCGACACCACTGTCCATTCGAATAAGAACAGAACTGACTGCTGAAGCCGAAACCGATAGATAGATGATGAGAGTGTCACCAACTTCTGGTTTGGAGAGCAGAGGGGCTTTACTCATGTACTCTTTGAGGTTCCTGAATGCCTTGGCACATTCCTCCGTCCATGTAATGTACTTCTTATTCCCTTTGAGTGCTTTGAAGAAAGAAGCATATTTGTCTGTGGCCTTAGAGATGAATCTGGTTAAGGCTGCCACCTTGCCAGTAAGGCTTTGGATGTCTTTTGAAGTTATTGGCTCTTTCATGTCGAGGATTGCTTTGATCTTTTCAGGGTTAGCTTCAATGCCTCGTTGGCTAATCATGAAGCCTAAGAATTTGCCAGAGCCCATGCCGAAGGCACATTTGTTGGGGTTCAACCTCATTCGATACCTCTTTAGAATGGTGAAAGTTTCAGATAGGTTGGTGATGTGTTGGTCAGCATGTTTGCTTTTGACTAGCATATCATCAACGTAAACTTCCATGCTCTTCCCAATTTGTTCGGCGAACATTGAATTGACTAGTCTCTGATAAGTTGCTCCTGCATTCTTTAGGCCGAAAGGCATGACTTTATAGCAATATAGTCCCCTGTCAGTAATGAAGGTCGTGTGTTCTTGGTCTGAGGGGTTCATGAGGATTTGGTTATATCCTGAATAAGCGTCCATGAAGCTCAAGAGCTCACACCCTGCCGTAGAGTCTATAAGTCTATCAATGAGAGGAAGGGGGAAACTATCCTTCGGGCATCCTTTGTTTAGGTCGGTGTAGTCGACACACATTCTCCACAAGACCTTTTGAAGCAGGAGACTTTCCTTGGTCGGATTTTTCTTAACAAGGACAACATTTGCTACCCATGTTGGGTAATTGACTTCACGGACGAAGCCTATGTCCTTGAGTTTTTCAACTTCTGCTTTCATCGCCTCGTATCGTTCAACATCATAAGATATTCACTTCTGTTTTACTGGTTTGGTCTTGGGATCAATACTCAAGTGGTGACAGATGATATGGGGAGAGATGCCCGGCATATCTTTATATGACCAAGCGAAGACCTCGGCGTTCTCTTGCAAAAAGGAGATCAGCGACAACCGAATGGATGGTGACAAAGTGGTGCCAATCTTCACCATGCAGTCTGGATGGTCTTTGGAGATAGAAACCTTCTCTAACTCTTCAGCGGGTTGTGCTTGCTGGGTGAAGGAGTCATCTCGAGGGTCGTCGGGTTGACTGTTGCCATCCTGAAGACCCGAGTTGGATTCATCTGGACTGGTCTTTACGACTTGGTTATGTATAAAGAGAGTCTCCTTGGGGACAGGCAGGTGTTGTTGTTTGACTGAAGTGTTGTAACATGATCGAGCACTAAGTTGATCTCCCCTGATGTACCCATTGCCGAAAGGGGTTGGAAACTTCATCAACAACATATGTGTGGATACCATGGCCTTGAGATCATTGATGCCTGTGCGCCCAAAGATGACATTGTATGCCGTCGGGCAGTTGACCACTAGGAAGTTAGTGGTAATAGTAGCTGTGTAGGGGCCTGTACCAATGGTGAAGGGTAAGTGTATACTCCCTAAAGGTTGCACGATATCGCCAGAGAAGCTTATCAGAGGAGAAATCGAGCGATCGAGCAAGTGTTCAGCTACATTAAGTGCCTTGAAAGCTTCAGCAAACATGATATTGACTGAAGCACCTGTGTCTATCAGGATTCGTTTCACATCAAAATTTACTATGTAAGCTTCCACGATCAGCGGGTCATTGTGAGGGTAGATGATACCTCTTTCTTCCTCAGGGTAGAAACATATTGGATCCCAGTTAGGCTTTTGATACTTGCCTCCTCTGATGTCTTCCACGTGAAACACTTGATGGCCAGGTCTCAAAGTTCGTTCACTGCTTTTCATGGCCCTATTGGAAGATTCAGACATGGGTGTGCCACTGCTTATGGAATATATCACATTCACCTGGCGTTGGTTACGGTTATCCCTTGGAGGGTGAAGGAGGAACTGATCAATTTTTCCTTCACGTGCCAAAGCTTCAATATGGTCACGGAGGATAATGCACTTCTCACTATCATGGCCATTATATTCGTGGTAGCAGCAAAACATGCCCGTGTTCTTCGTGGACTTGTAATCTGGCTGTCTTAGCTTTGGCTTTGGTATCAGGTGAGCTATACTGGGGTAGATGGCAGCACATGTAGCATTCAAAGAGGTGGATGTCTCATACCTCGGGGTAGGGCATGTCTTGACACGTGATTGGCCCACTGCGTTGACTGCCTGGGGGTGGGCATTATTGTGACGATATCCTGAGTTATCGCTATAGTGCCCCTTATTCTTTTTATTAAAATGAGATTGGTGAGGATGGAAGTCTTTCCTTTTGCCCTGAGATTGATATGTCTGCTGACTTGGCGAAGCATTAAATGAGGCAGGGGGGTGTGCTGCTACCATTTGGAAGGTTGAGGTCTTTTCATTTGGTTGGATCTGGCCTCCACTCCCTACTTGCTGATAAGGGGTGACTGTAGGGGGTTTCCCTTGATATGTCCTTGCCTCGGCGGAGGCATGGTTGTAAGCTTGTGTCATCACCTCAGAGTAAGTCTTCCAAGTGTTGGCATTGATCATGTACTTGAAGAAACAGTCACGTAAGCCTGCCGTGAAAGCCTTGAGGGCGGTCTTGTCATCTGCCTCAGCGCAGCGAGAATACTCATGGCTGAAGCGGCCAGCGTACTTTCGTAATGACTCGTCCGGCTTCTGGCAAATAGTGTACAAGTCATCTGCGGAATGCAAACGATCGGTCTAGAAGATGTGTTGAGAGACAAACAGCTTCCTCAACTCTTCAAATGAGTCTACTGTCTCAGGTGGAAGACGGCAATACCAGTTTAAAGCTCCGCCAGAGAGGGTGGAGGGGAAGAGAAGGCACCGTTCTTCGTCGGTGTGTCCCCGGTATACCATGGTAGACTCAAAGAGGTTAAGGTGTTCAATCGGGTCTTCCCTTCCAGTATAGAGCTGTAAGTCAAGCTTCTGCTTTGTCTTCGCTTGGAGGGGAGTGTTGAGGATCCTTCTTGTAAGAGGGCCAGGCCTGGGTTGGTCCAGTCAGGTATCTCGGCTTGACGTTCAGCCTTCAGCTTGCTTACTTCCTCAAGGAGCTGCAGGACAAGGGGGTCCTGAACGGAGTCGTGCACCACCGAAGTTTTCTTCTTTAAGTCCCCATCGCCTCTTGGAAGTAGGAAAGTTTGATCAAGATAGCGTGATCTTTCTCTGGACTCGCCACACTGACTTCTAGAATGAGTATGTCGGAATGTTTCCGAGTCCCCAGTACCTTCATATTCTTCTGGGACTTGTTGCCTATTCTCTAGATTGGCGGCTAGCCTGGGTCGTGGAAGAGGACCGAGTCTTTCAGAAACCCTTGGGTCATTGATCTTCGAGCTTATGTGGATGGGATTCTCTCGACGTTGCTTTAGGAAGTCTCGACAATCGCGATAGACAGCTTTTGATCCTTCCACTCCCTCTGTGAGAAGGTGTTTTCCTCTACTTCTCCTGCTTCGGGTTGAAGCAGCTGGGTTGAGAGAAGTCTCATGTTGATTATCACATTGATGTGTAGCTCGATCCCTATCAGGGATGTCCGTGTCGGATATCGGCGACCCTCCGTGTTGGGGGGCATTCAGTTGATTGTTGACCTCAACAGGGGCGACGAGCTTATGTGTTTGAGCTTGCCTAGCCTCGTGAAGCATCTCGAAAAGTTTTTCATATTGTTCCTGGAGGACTTCATTCTTCATCGCTATCTTGTTGTTCTGAACTTCTAGCTCATCAACTTTAGCTTGAAGAGTAACTCTATTTCCTTCCTGCTTTCGTTGCTTCATACTAGGTCCAGCGGGGGTGTCATTCTGTGTGATGCGGCTTCTTTCGCTTCCCATATCGGAGAGAGATGCTTGGCCAAAAGAGAGTGTACGAGCGGTGGAAACCAGCTTGACAAAGCTGAAGAGAATGGGAATAAGTGTCGTTTCCCACAGACGGTGCCAAATGTTGATGCACAAAATCAGCGAGGACTTTGGTACAACAGAAAGTGTCAGGTTTTGTGACCTTCGCTTGGTTGCTTCGGTCACTAGTGAGGATAAGTACGTAAATGAATAGAGACAGAGAAGCAAACACAGGATGTACGTGGTTCACCCAGATTGGCTACGTCTACGGAGTAGAGGAGTTCTCATTAATTGTGAAGGGTTTACACAAATACATAGGTTCAAGCTCTGGTTTAGTGAGTTCTAGTGAATAGTTTAGTACAAAATGACATTAGAGATTATTGTGGGAGAATGATCCCTATTTATAGAGGAGAGTTTCTAGTTTTGTTCTAACATCGACACGTGTCGTGTTGTGATTGGCTTCTGATGTTGACACGTGTCGAGCTGTGATTGGCTTCTGATGTCGACACGTGTCGCATTGTGATTGGCCTCCTGGTTGAAGGGAAGCTCTTCTAGATCCTTGACGGTATAACGTTGACCGGTGCTCAGTAGTTTCGGGATTGGTCAAGTATGGTACAAACAGAGCCGACACCAAAACTCTATAAATACCCCTCCATTGGTGCGTAATCCATAAAGATTAAAAAAATAAATAAAAAAAAAACCTACCATTTGAATTTTTTTACATCAAAATATTCGTAAAATAAAACAAGATAGATTATACAAAACCTAATTCCAAAATAATTAGCCGACAAAAAAAATTAAAGAAATACAAAAGTTTAACAAATTATAACATTGGGGTGCGTAATATAGGCCATTACCCTTGGAGGAAAAGAATAGTAAAAAATACGAAGCTGTATTTTAGAATTTTTCACTCTAGGTTAGAGATAGTCTTACCAAAACAACTAGATACGGGATCACCAAAAAAGTTTCTTATCTCATATACGAATAGTCAAGTGTCATTCTCGTTCTGACTTCTATTAAGTGAAATAAGTAAACATGCTTTATAAATAGACAAGAATTTCATTCTAACAAAACTTAATTCGAAAATCAAATTACGATTTGGTGATATTCCTCTTCGCTCAAAAGTGAGAGGTATTGAGTTCGAATCTCGTGGATAACGAATTCTACCAAATTAGGCTACTTCTTAGGTGGTTTAGCTGAACTCACCATCTCTTTAGTGTAAAAATATCGATTTCCTCAAAGAAAAAATAAAAAATAAAAAATCGAAAACCAAACGCCACTTAATGCTCTAAACTCTAAAAACATAAGAAAGAAAAAGTTGCACTCAATTCATTAGATGATGATTATTTTTTATTAAGTATGATTAGCATTTTAAAGAATGTTTTGCATTTAAAATGGAGTTTGCTTGATTGTTGTATTTTATTGGGAGGTAATTATCTAATAATATTTGGTGCGGCGGGTGCCCCATGTCGCATTCGAAGATCCCCCATATGGTCTGTTGACGAGTGTCAATGTGTCACAAACCACGGTGAAGCCAACGCCACGAATGGTATGATTAACTTATTAGCAGCTAATCTATTTGTTTAATTTTAATTGCATAAAAATTTGGCAATGCCATGCTTCTTTGAATCTTGCTCATGTCTTGGAAAAATGGCCAATCCCATGCCGATACCGCCACCGCAGCTGCCTCTCTATCAACTCTTTTACAAGCAGGGTGTGAATATACAAAATCTAAAACCGTGAATCACAAGTAATAAGCAATAGCAGCTACACCGATGGAAGCTAAAACATTAACAACTTGATTACCTTTCTAATAAGAAAACCACACCACAAACTTTAGCGATAATTTTGGTGACAGTCGTATTCAACACAGTGTGATCGTAACACTCAAAAGATTCTTGTGTGGAAAATTGCACGAGTAAAGAGGGTTTAGGCCCACTTGGTTTATTTAAGTGCCTCCTTAGGTTGTGCTTGTTCCATGTGTGTATCATGTGCAGATCCTGCAGAATAGTGGTTTTGGCAAGTGCTATGTTTCTGTATGGCCCTGCCATGCCCTTTAATGCGCCCATGTGATTTTCATTTGTTTGACTAGTTTAAGGTCTTTGCTAACCCAAAATAATACGCGGTGATATCCACACACTTATTTAGTTTTTTGTTCTTCGATCGAATGAAATGAAGATAATTAATGGTTAAAAAATAATAAGAGTGTGAAAAGTAAAAATAGATGACAAAAAAGATAATGGATTTGTTTTGAAGTGCTTTTAAAATGGCTGAAAGCGCTTTGGTGAATTTTTTTTTTTTGAAACCGATTCTTAGTAAAAATTCAAGTAGATTCTGAAAAAAAAAACACTTTAAGTGCTTCTTGCAAGAAGCATAAAAAAAAGCACATATCTGGTGCTTCTTGCAAAAAAACTTAAGTGCTTTTAAAACCCAATATCAATATCACAAAAAATATTATTTGTCATTTTAAAATCACTTATAAACGAGCCTAATATCTTGCACTTGCAATGCAAATATATGGAATCATAGATATGGTGGGTTGGTTCAAATAATCCATATTTTTATTCCATCGCCATTAAATTAAGGATGGGGCCCTCCACTCCTCGTAGGCAGCTGAAGTGCGTAGCCGTCAAGGGGTCCGGGGTGGAATTTGATCCGACGGTGCATACTGCACAGAATATGAACAAGTTTGGCAAGTATTTTCCATTAAACATGTTGTCGAATTATAAACTTGATGTACAATATGCCAAAGTTGTGGGGGTGGGGGAGGATGCCCATAAGTTCGGGTAATATTAAATGAAATACATTTCTTATACCCAAAATTTTCTAAAAGCGATTTTGTTACACCTACAATAAAATCATCTTGAATATTTAAGCACTTATATTGTTTTTTCTTCAAATGTTGTCGGAAGCGTTTCAGGTCATTTTAACAAAAAGTGTCAAATAAGTTATTAGTTAAGGTTGCTAAGTGTCAAATAAGTTATTAGTTAAGAAGGAAATTAAATAAAAGAAGCACTTTAGGATATTTCAGAAATTCATAGAGGAACATAGTGGTGAGAAACTAAGAAAGTCATGATGTGTTGTAATTTTTGTTTATATTAAGAACTGTAAAACACACGAGACATTTTAACTCGACAATACCTATCACTCAATCTATTACGTAACAAACGTTTTCCAATACAATGACATATTAAACCTATGTTCTTTCTCGTACTAAAGGTCAAATTGGACAAAAGGGGATTCATCCAGCTTGGGACAGCCCTACTAGAAGCAGAAAGCTCTTTATATATTTATTTTTAAAATTCCCCTCAGGATTTTGGGACAATAATACAATGAATGAGATAGATGAGACGTGCTGAGGTTTCCTTAAAATAAATCTTCTAGATTGGAAAAATGAAAAAAATGAAAAATAAATCCAAAAAATCCCAACAAAAAATCCTCCTAGATTTCGAATAATTAAGAAATAAGGGTAGGGTTCCCTAACTCGGAGGGACGACGGATCCCCTAAAGCTGAAAAGCACAGCATAATCCTACTAGATTTCCATCTTATTAGAGAGAGAGTGTGTGTGCATAGACAAAACACAAATGGATAAGGTTTGACCCCAAAAAATAAAGACAAAAGCATAAAGTAGTAGATTAATCTAATCCATACACTAAAACCAAACGAGCCTAACCCTAGGCCCCTAATCATTTAAAACACGTCATTAGTACTAGTCTAATTTGTACGACCAGTTTATAGGCGGCTAAAAGGATCGATTTAAAAAAATAAATAAAAAAAGAAGAGAGATTATGCGAATTAGATGGATTGACATTAGTCACATTACACTATTTTTCTCACTTTACGCTCAATTTCGATTCTCCTTCTCCTTCTCGTTGACAATCCGAGTTTGAATTCGTCTTCCCATATATTACAGAATCATAGTACGTCAAGAAATAGTATAATCAAAATAAGAAAGAGAAAAATTAGCCGCCTTCTTTTCTTGAGAATGAACGAGAGAGAATAACAGGGAAAGACCAAGTTTATGAGGGTGAGATCGGCCCCACTTGGCACTGACTCACTTAATACTCGCGTGCGCCTCTAATTTTTTATTTTTTAATATTTTGTTTCCATTTCGATATTTTCAATTTTATAATAATTTCAACGGATCATATCTAAATCATCCGAGATACGGCCATACTTATTATTTATTTGTACATTTTCTCCAACAGCAGTAAGTCACTAATACATATGAGTTTTATCTTTATTAGAGAAAAGTGGTACAAATACATGGTAAAAATAGTATTTTAGATCGCTGATTAACAAAAAAATATTTGTCAACTAAAAGAAGATGAGAATAACAAATTAACCCTGTCAACAAAGCTAAAAAAAATATAACAAAAAGAGATATATATCAGTTACCCGCATCTTCTCTTTCACGTTTTTTCCCGAATAACATACACTTTTAAGATCGAAATAGTTATTCAGAAACTTTTTTACCACCGCTTTGGTGACAAAAAGTCGTTTGAATGTTGTGAAAATCTTAACGACCATTTTATATTCTCTCTTGATGTGAATTTTGGTTTTACAATATTGATAATCAGACATAGTATCTATGCTATGGCTAATATAAATTATGAAACTTTAACGAAAAGCTCTCGGTACTGTTCACTTTAACGAAAAACCACATTTTTACACTAAAAAGTCAATTATGGTACTATTCACTTTACCCTTTATTTTGTTCTTATCATTAAAACTCAAAGTTTTCAAACCCTTTTTATTAGTTTTCTTTATAAATTATTATAATATTTTTGTTAATTATATTTTGTTGTTTTGTCCCTCCAAAACTCTTGGTCCAGCTCAAGAGCCACCACCACCCAACCAACACTAAACACACAGCCACACACAAAACCACCCCCTCCCCCCCTCCCCTCATTACATTTTTATGAAGCTACCCAGAAACTCCCAGAGACTGAAAGAAGAAAGAACAAAAGCTCCAACCTTTTCTCCTTTTTTCCCATCAGTTTTTACCGTTCTGGAATCCCAATAACTGAATTACCTCTCCCATTTCCTTCTCCCCTATGGATTGTTGGTCCCCTTCTCTCGCCGTCGACGACGAGTTCGAGAAGCTCGCCATGAGAATCAACCCCCCGATGTAAATTCACTCTCCTATTCGTTTCTGGGATTTTTCGGGGTCGAATTGTTTGCTCTAAAAAAATGGGTTTTGCTTGTTTTCTTGAAATATCAATGTTTCTTGAGCTGAAATTCTCCATTTTTTTTACTGTTTTCTGATATGTTTTCTTGCTGATATGGGAATTGTAGGGTTACAGTTGATAATGCATCGGGCAGGAAAGCCACTCTGATTAAGGTATCTGACTGAATTTCTTGAATTGTATTCTGCAAGGAATCCAAAAGGGTCACTATTTTCTTAATTTTTTTTTATATAATTTTAACAATGGTTTTTTGTTTTTTTTCGATAAATTTGTAGGTAGACAGTGCGAATAAGCGTGGGAGTTTGCTGGAGGTGGTTCAGGTTCTGAATGATTTGAATCTCATTATAAGAAGAGCTTATATTTCTTCTGATGGCGAATGGTTCATGGATGGTGAGCTTTTTTTTTTTTTTTTTTTAATTTTTTATAATTTGAGTTTTTCAGGTACTGTGTTATCCCAAATTCGTAATATATATGATTGAATTTCTTGTTTTTAATGAATGTTTTGCAGTTTTTCATGTCACTGACCAACAGGGGAATAAGCTCTCTGATGACGGAATCGCGGAACGCATTCAACAGGTAGATCCCAGGAACTAATAGCTCTGTTTCTTCTAGTTTACCAAATATGGAATTCCGGTGTAATGGCGAAATTGAGAATGGGGTTTAGACTGATATTTAATAGGTGGAATTTACAGCGGGAACTGTTATTAGCACTTCAAAAATCTTATTCTACACCCTCTTTCTTTCTAATTATATTCTAATTATAGAAAGTCTGGAGTGCCAAATGAGATTTTTGGAGTGCTAATAACAATTCCCTTTATAGCAAACTTGATTAATCGCTGCGTCTTCTAGCTTTATCATGGTATAATTTGCCCAAGTCTTGTTGCATTTATTAACTAAGTATTAGTATCGATTTGCATATGTTCGCATTTTAAAGCAAGGTTCACTTTGTTGGCGGATGACAAAGAAGAAAAGTGCTTGGTTTTTGGTTTGTGCTTGAAATAAGTTGCAAAATTATATGTGAATCCATGTAAATTCTAAGTCATTTTGATTATTGAATTCAAATTTTGCAGTCACTGGGACCAAGAGCACGAAGCTTCCGATCCTTGAGAAGGTCCGTGGGTGTCCAAGCTGCCGCAGAACACACTACTATTGAATTGACTGGAAGGGACAGGCCAGGCTTGCTTTCTGAAGTTTTTGCTGTTCTTTCGAACCTCAAATGCAATGTGGTTGCTGGAGAAGTCTGGACTCACAATTCAAGAATGGCATCAGTTGTGTACATCACCGACGAGGAAACTGGGAGGCCCATTGATGATCCTGAGCATCTTACCAAGATCAAACAGCTTCTCCTTTATGTGCTTAAGGGGGACAGAGATAAGCGCAGTGCCAACACCGCTGTTTCTGTTGGTTCCACACATAAGGAGAGGAGGCTTCACCAGATGATGTACGCTGATCGTGATTATGACATGGATAATGCGGACTCTGTAGCCAGTGATCGTAGCAAACCACTTGTAACCGTTGAAAATTGTGTCGATAAAGGATATACTGTTGTGAACTTGAGGTGTCCAGACCGTCCTAAGTTGCTCTTTGACACGGTGTGCACTTTAACAGATATGGAGTATGTGGTTTATCATGCAACTGTGATTGCTGAAGGACCAGAGGCTTATCAGGTTTTCCTTGTTTCCCTCAAGTTGTGTTTTTATTTGTTTTTTCCTGGTTGCAGTAGTTAGGTTAATTTGATTATTGTAATGAACACAAATATCTAATTCTTTTAACATTGTAAATTTGTGTGATAGGAGTATTATATAAGACATACCGACGGCTGCCCTATTAGTTCTGAAGGAGAAAGGCAGAGGGTTATCCATTGCTTGGAAGCTGCTATTAGAAGACGGACTTCTGAGGTATAGACACACTGGAATTTCTATTTCGAAATATACTTTTCCCAATTTCACATAGCATTTTGAAGTTAATGCATCATTTCTAATGCAGGGTATAAGACTAGAGCTTTGTGGTGATGACAGAGCCGGCCTTCTTTCTGATGTGACACGCATATTTAGAGAAAACGGTCTTTCAGTCACCCGAGCTGAGGTTACAACCAGGGGCTCCCAAGCTGTGAATGTATTCTATGTGACCGATGCATCTGGAAATCAAGTCAAGAGCGAGACAATTGAAGCCGTTCGGCAAGAGATTGGCTTGGCATTACTGAGTCTGCAAGACGACTTCTGTTCAAAATCTCCACCGCAGGAGAGTGGGAGATTCTCTTTGGGCAATCTCTTTCGCACTAGGTCGGAGAAGTTCCTTTACAACCTGGGTTTGATAAAGTCATGTTCTTGAGCGTCTCATTAGGCAAACTAGGTCCGTTGCCTCTGTCTAATGTCTATGTATGTTAGGACGCTTTTCGGTTAGTTGTAAATCGTGCTCTCTGAAGTTGCAATGCAAAGCTTCCGGTCAATCCCTTCGTTGATCTCGAGTCCGGCCTGGAACTTGTCAATCAGAATTCCGACGTGCATGGTTTAGTGTGCAACTGTACATACATTTCCCCTGCTCTTCATCCTTTGCCTTCTAAAGGTTTGGTAAATACATATATTCTACTGCTACAGAATCTCAAACCTGGTATATTGGGTAAACTGGAAAGTAAAAGTAAAACTGTAAAATCAATTTTCTTTTTGAGGGTTTGAGTAAGCCGTCAAGATTGAGCTGCTGTTGCAAATATGATTAAAGAAGTGCTTTTGTGACACCGCAAGAAGTGCTTTTTGTGACACTGCACATTTGGACATGGTTGGCAATTCAGCTTGAACGAACAGGGGATTTTTAGTTGAGTGCTGCCGTGGCAGGTCTGTTTGAAAGTCGTGGGTGCGCCACATAGTGCTTTTGACTAGGTAAGGTCACTATGGGAACATTATCCTTTGCAACAATCAACAAATATCCGGCCTCAAAGGTATCAATCACTACTAATTACTATAACACAAAAAAATTTGGATTTGGGTTTTCGACCGAGTCATTTATTGTAAAAGCTTTTAATATAATATAAATTTATTGACGTTTCTCTTTGAACTTTGACAAATATACATGAATAAGCAACCGTTCACTAGCCGTTAAATGCAATGTCATCTCGCTTTCTAGAGTTGCTTATTCTAGTTGCTAAATCCCACTTTACTTTTGTTTATATCATATTTAGGGTCTCGTATTTAGACCTCGTATAAATACTCAAGGGACTTAAATGTAATTATGTAATAAAGGAATGGGCAAAAATGTAATTAGGGGAGGAGCCCTTATTCTATAAAAGGGTCTCCTCACCCTCACAAACCCTAAGCCTCTCACCCCCTCTCAAAGCTCTCACATTATAGAGCTCCTTCTCTCTCTCTCCCTCAAATAAATGCAATCAGTGTAGACGTAGCCCAAACCTTGGGTGAACCACGATACATCTTGTGTTATTTACATTACTTGCAAATTCACAGTCGGATTTACTTTAGACCAAGACCTTCGATTTTGTGTATCAATAACTTTATATAATTTGTACCATTCTTCAATTATAATATGCTTCACAATAATGTTTAAAGAAGAAAATTGGGGAATAAATGCCGTTGAAAAGGAAATTGTGAATATCTATGAAAAGAGGGACAAGCAAATGATGAGGGAAATCAAACATCATTATGAAGTAATTAACACGCAATTAAGAGTGACTGATTGATGCGGATATGATTAAGATAAGCACAATGATTCTATCATGGGAGTTTAAAACGACATGAGTTTAATTGAATGAATTGAACGAATCAAAAGTCCAATGCCGACAGGATCTCAACGGAGCAGAAGGGGGGGCGTCACGAATCTCCACGCCAACATGATCCGTCGCTTTCCCAATTTTACTGTCGTCTTTTAGGCTCTTTTTATAGCTGTTTTTGCTGGTGATGGTTTCGGACTCTACCTGCGACGTGGCGCGATCCTGGCCGACAGACAGCCGTCAGTACATGTGGGAACCCGTCGCTGCATTTGATGCCAGTGGACCACTGGCCGGGGCTGCCATGCAGGCAGGGAGTGGGCCCTTAATCGAAACGGAGTTTGGGAGGAGCCACCACAGAGGGTCACGTGGTCCGGATCGTATCGAATCCACCTCGACGCATGTGCGACAAGGTGTGATTATTAGATAAATTTTTTAGTATGTTCGAAACACGTTGTATCACCATTTTTGTATACAGAGACACCTTTTATTAATATTATTTGTTTATGAATTATGGTTAATTTCTACGTTACCCCCAGATGTTTTTGGTTTTTCTACTTTAGCCTTCAACGTTTTCTGGTCTTTTAAGTTGGTGTTTTGCAAGTGAGAGAGAGAGCGTGTGCTTAATATTAGGGACTTGGATTCTCTGTCCTCCCATTTCGGTGCCCTCTCCGTGCCCTCCTGTTTTGTGTGGTCACGGTTAATCCATGCTAACATTTTATATTGTTTTTTATAAAAATAATAAGACAAAAAAAATAGTAATATAAAATATTACCGTGGCTTAACCGTGACCACACAAACAGGAGGGCACGGGGAGGGCACCGAATTGGGAGGGCAGAGAATCCAAGTCCTAATATTAGGGTATCTTCATGGTACAATCGTCTCAAACGTAATAGAAAAAAGAGTGTGCTTAATAAAGATCTAAAGCGGCTTTGTTTGTAAAGTTAATCGAATAACACGTGATCATTTTTTAAAGACATTTCGGTAACGCATCTACTTTAACCAAAATACCCTTAATACATGGGTGTACATTTAAATATATCTTACTTAAGCGTTTTAAAAGTTTTCAAAACACTTTATTAACATAGAACATTAGCCCCTTCTTTTTCCTCTCTCTCATCCATTTTCACTGTCTACAGAAGTTGTGACATTTTTGGTGCCAATCTGAAATGTTTTTCTGTTGACGTAGTCAGCACTTCGGTTTGTACTACTAAAAAATTAATCAAACTTAACTACACTCATCACCAACGTTATCAACTTTTGTAACCGACGTTCCTTAGTCCTTATTGCATACATTCTTAAGAAGTTTACGGACCAACAAAAATGAAAGCAAATATTGACCTTGGTCTCCCCTTCCACGTGTATTGACCTTCAATTCCGAAACGAGATAGATTTTTCAACCTGTCAAAATCCGGTACGAAATATCACATGTTATTATATAATTAAAAGAATTTTTTTAAATGTTTCTTAAATTGTATTGTGACATATGGTATTTCGTTCCGTGTTAAGAGAATACTGAAAAATCTCTCCCGAAACAAATGCCAACAACACGTAGGGCTCACTCACTCACCAGCCATCATAGCTAGCTAGCTTGTAGGCATGCCTGCGCATCTAGCCCCATGTTAGCTTTAGGCTTCTTTATATCTAAAATTTATGAAATCTTTAACGATAGTTACTTGCTTTTTTGTCGGGATGCATTCCGCCAAAATCAAATATATTATTCTTTTTTATTTAAGATATTATGTATAATGTAGATCAAAATACTGAAACATGTCAAAAGGCAAGAAACAAATTGGGAAAAAAATTTCAAGGCAGGCTTGGATGACACCTACCCCATGGGGTAGCAGTAAACTTTTGACCTCCAAGTCAAACGGTACGCAAAAATAAAGATGGTGAGCCCAAGAAATACATCCATCGAAGTTCGAACACCAAACTTAATGTTGTTAGAGTAAAAGAGAAGTTCAATCCTTAATAGTTCAGACATTCAATAAGAAAATAGGTTAAATAGCCAAAATAATCTCTGAGATTTGCATAACTCATCATTTTGATCTTTAACATTTCAAATCGATAAAAGTGGTCTCTGATATTGTCCACCATTCATCATTTTGGTCATTTCGTTAAAAACTATGTTAAGTGTCCCGGAGCTCTTGGTCGAAAGTTTGGACAATTTTCAATACTTCGTAACTCAATCGTTTCTTAATCAAATTGGACCCATAATATATCAAAATGAAAATAGGAAAGTGTAGAATAAGATTATACCTATTTGGAAGCCCAATGGTTGCCGGCGATGGCCGGAAAATAGCTTCAAAGTTGACTGGTCCGAGGGAAAACTTGAAAACTCGCCGGAAACTAGGTAAACTTTACACGTTCGTAACTTCTTCAATACTCAACGAAATCAAGTGATTCAAAAACGAAAATCATAGTTCTCGACGAGACGAAGAGAATGGTATCTTTTAAGATGGATAACGCACCGTGTTTTGGCCGGAAAACGGCTCGAAAGTGGCTGTCTTGGTCTCTAGTTAGCCACTTTCGAGCCGTTTTCCGGCCAAACCACGGTGATTTAGCAGTCTAAAAAGGTACCATTCTCTTAATCTCGTTGAGAACTATGATTTTCGTTTTTGAATCACTTGATTTCGTTGAGTATTGAAGAAGTTATGAACGTTTAAAGTTTACCCAGTTTCCGGCGAGTTTTCAAGTTTTCCCTCGGAACAGTCAACTTTGAAGCTATTTTCCGGCCATCTCTGTCAACCATTAGGCTTCCAAATAGGTATAATCTTATTATAAACTTTCCTATCTTCATTTTGATATATTATGGGTCAAATTTGGTTAAGAAACGATTGAGTTACGAAGCTTTGAAAATTGCCCAAACTTTCGACCAAGAGTTCCGGGATACTTAACGGAGTTATTAATGGAATGATCAAAATGATGGATGGTGGACAATCTTAGGAACCACTTTTATCGTTTTGAAATGTTAGGGACCAAAGTGATGAGTTATGTATCAGGGACCATTTTGGAGTTATGCATCAAGGACCATTTTGGCTATTTAGCCTAAGAAAATATTATTGCTCCAATTGGCCATCATTCCCAGTAATCAAACTCTACTGTTAAGGAGTACAGAGATGCATGAAAAAATGATAAACGTTTCGTGCTGCAGGACTAATCCGCCAAACAAACTAAAAGCCTCTGACTGGGGTACATAATACAAAAGCCCACATTTCCAAAACGGAGAAGGGATTCAAGGGAAACACTAGTAACTAAAACCGATAAAAATCCGCATTAGGCCACTGGCAGCTCTCCACAGTCCGCGATGATCACCTTCTTTGTAGGGCGATCACCTCTGTCTGTCTCTTGAGACTCAATTAGTTTAACAACATCCAGGCCTTCCACCACTTGCCCAAAAACGACATGCCTGTTGTCGAGCCATGGTGTCTGAAACAAAAAAAACAAAAAAAACAAAAAAATTACATATAAGCATAATCAAGTGACAAAATGCCCCCTCTTCTAAGCCTTCAACCACCTTCTGAGAAGAAACTAAGAAACCCATTCAACTTTTCAAGCAAGGGAAAATTAAAGTTTAGACGCTTTTGCTTTGGACCGCAATGTTATGAGGCTTCAAACAATCATGCCATAGCTTTCTCAGACAAATTGATTCTATGATATAGAGAATGAATGACTCGTACCTTGACCGTGCATATGAAGAACTGGCTACCATTGGTATTGGGCCCTGCATTGGCCATGCTAACAACTCCGGGGCCAGTATGAGACACTGCAAAATCACGCATTCAAGAATTATGATTGCAATGACATTTAAAAAATATATAATCTATATTGTCAGAAGTGGACGCTACCATATTCAATATCTAATATTACATCAGAAACAAAATCTCATGTCAATAAAAGGCAGTTCTTAGAATGCTGGAGTGTTCCTTGATGCAAAAGTTCGAGAAATACATCAATGATTATTAACAACCTACTATGAGGCATGAGAAGTCAAGAATAACTTACACTTGAAGTTCTCATCCTTGAAAGTACGTCCGTAAATGCTTTTACCTCCGGTGCCCTGCAATATATTCCAGATTGTAATTTCACTGTCATGTCCAACCAAAGGATAACCTCAAAGAAAAACAAACTATGAAAACCTTCCAAATAATTAAAAAGAAAAGCATGAGAAAATGTTACAAGTACACAGTTAATAAGAAATGAAATGGCCAATAAAAAATGCAGGGCAAGCCTTTGCAAATGCAAGTGAGGCTATTAGATACTAATGAAAGGCCAAACTGGGTACTTCTAACAACCCCTGTCTAGCCACTTCCGTAGATTAGTCAACTGCTTCCGATTCTCAGTAATTCAAGTTCTTTTTTACTAGCAGGGAGAAAGTAACCTTCATTACCAGCATTAATCTAACCTATGTACCTTTGAGAACAAGAGTAAATATATACGGGAAGAATTTGCTATAACTAATACTGGATAATTAAAATGGTCAACCAACGACATATGTGGGAGGCGATTTCACAGCTGTTTTTATGATTCAGTAGAAATGTCCACTGCAAACTTTTAGAGTCATAAGTTTTTATGTAAACTGAAAAGTTTGGGGTAGAATAGACCTACTCACACTATCATTACAATTTTAACAAATGCCGATTGTTTTTCTGCTTTCATATATTTGACCTTCCAAACATTGTTTGCTTAAAGTAATCTATCAAACCTTGATGTCAAATGAATCATGAACTAGAATAACTATAGCAAACATCAATGTCAAGTGTATAGTCAACCAAGGCTGCAACTCAATAATTAACTAGAAACTATGAGCCTAAAAGACTGGAAAGAACACTCACATTGCCTTTGTCAAAGTCCCCTCCTTGAATCATGAAATCCTTGATCACACGATGGAACGCGGAACCCTTGAATCCAAAGCCTTTATCACCTAATAAACACACACAATTCATATGAATTCAAAACACATTCAATCAAGATGTCAATTATATTAATGACACTCGATAATGCCATAAACAAAACCCAGAAAAATCGTAAAACCTGTGCAAAGAGCACGGAAATTCTCCACGGTTTGGGGCACATCATCGCCATACAATCCAATCACAATCCTTCCAGCAAGCTTCCCAACTGGGTTCCCAATGCTAATATCAAAATACACCTTATGGGTCACTTTTGATTGTAAAGTTGCTTCCTACAAATCACCGAAAGAAACTCAAAATTAAGTTATAAGCTCACTGAACGCAGTAAATTTGAATTTCTACTAAATTAAAAAGGTAAAGCCGGAGTTTTCCGATGCTAACCTCAGCACTGGCGCGGACTGAGCTAGCAAGACTGGTCCTTTTCCCGGAACTAGGGTTCGAAGAGAATGTCAGAGGGTACAAACGAGACGACCTGGAGAAGAAGCTGGAGGACAACGACGCCGTTTTGTTAGACGACGATGGGACTGTGACGGAAGAACAGGTAGGGGTCAGAACTTTGATCCGAGACACGCTGCGAGAAGCCGGAGGCGAACCAACATTTGACTGCGAAAGAAAAAGCACAAAAGAGAAACTTTTACTTAATTTTGCATTCGGGTTTTCTCGGGAGGCAAACAGAGGAAGAGAGGAGATGGGTTTTTACCAGGGTGGTCAACGGAGCCGCCATTGAATTTGAAGCTAGCTTGCTGCTGCAGCTGCGGAAGCTTTTCTATGCAGTGTGGTGATAAGGCTCAGTGCGGCTGTTCTAATTTTATGGATGTCGCATGTTCCCTTCTTTCTGGCAAAGAAGCGATGAATTCGAGAGCGTACACCAACCCAACCCAACCCAACCCAACCCACCACCACCACCACCACCACCAATGCAATGCCTAGGAAATTACCAATGTAATGTGCCAACTTTTCCAAAATACCAATTGCATCCTTTTGACATTTGTATATTTCAAAATTTTCAATTTTGAGCAATTACTCGACAACTACATTTTTTGTTTTTTAAATAAAAGTTGAGAGATTAGTTACTTTCATCACCAGCGTCATAACATACTCATAGCCTTAAATTAGAATGACTTACACATGACACCTAACTACTGCTTATATAGATTTACGAAGAAATTTATAGAATGCGTATCCACAAAGACAGCTGGCAGCAGAGCTAAAACCTTGATGGAGCGACACACAAGACAGAAACCTTACCAACTAAACCAACCCTTACCGGCACATGACAACTATATTGTTCTACAATATTCACTCAAGCTTTGTGTTGCACAATTTGAAACCTGTTATTGGATCCTATCGGACAATTTCTTGCGGCGAAACATGCGATTATGCGGCCTTTTTTCCCTTAAAAAGCTCCAACTTTTTTCTTTTTTTTTTTTTCTAAACAAATATGTACTCTATTAGAGTGAAATTACAAGATTGGCTTTGAAAAAAGTGTGTATAAAACAGCACGAGGAATACGTTTCTAAAAATATATAGAGATATATATACATCATCGGATCACTATCCTTGTAAACCCTGTTAGTCTGGTACAAAATTTCAATCACATTCGCCGTAGCTGCACACTCAGATCGCTGATCAAGCAATCTTTACCAAGCCACTAAGATCTACAAGGGGAGAAAAGAATAAAAGAATTTTCACCAGCAGATGCTTTACATCGAGCGTTCTAAACCTATGCGAGACTAACCATCATGTAATCGAGATTTACAAGGAACTTACGGAACAATTGGGGCTAATCATCCATGCGTTGGATTTCGCCCCTCATTATCCGATTGCTGGTAACTTTAAAACCGAGGAGAGCGGGATCAATTTGCCTCCCTTTCTTCCCCTTCTTTTTGCCGCTTCGGTTCCCTTGCATTGCATCTTCTCCTGCTGCCGCATGGGCATCCATCGGAGCTGTCTTCTTGGTATTGCTCTTAAGCATATCCATAAACGATGCCTCTGACACATCAGCATCGCTGGTGGATGAAGTATGGCGAAAATGCATTTCTTTCTTTGAAGATGGCGGCAAGGCATCAGAACCGTGGTTTACTGGATCTTGCCTCCCCCCTGAATATTTCATAAAACAAGTATTTGTCAATCTGAATGTAAATTCAGAATCCCCCCGCATTACCACAAAGGGTTGGCATGAAGTAGGTGTAGCTATAAAGTTGTTAAACCTTTGAAACAAGCGAGTGGACCGACAAACCGGTCTTACCAAGATAAGAAACTACTAGAGAGTTAGATGTACATACCATCTGGATCAGCACTTGCACTTTTTCCTCGGAAGACTGGATTAGGGAGCAGTTCTGACAATCCTTCTTGGGATGCTGAAACACTTGAGACAGGAGGTCGTCTCAGCAGAATATTATCTTGACTTTTGGATGGGGCTGGAAACCTGTGGCATTGTACCGGAAAACGAAAGAAAAGCAATTACTTCTATACATGCTCTGAGGAATTTACACAAGAATTTGGATGATAAAAACAAGGGACCAATAAGAGCAAGGTCATATATGTACCGTTCCCTGATCGTTTCTTCCGCAAATGAATTACTTCGGCCAATCTTGTCGCTATGAAAGCCTACATTACCACCTGGGGACAAGCAAATTTAGAAAACCACAACTCTTACATGACAATTTTGAGCACTATGCAGTGAATCAATTTTGAAAAGAAGCAACAAGAAATACCTGAAACACCAGATGACGAACGCATGTTAAGGGCAATTGCTGACCTCTCCTCATAATCTGGAGCACCCAACCCTGCTTGTTCGACCATTCGTTCTCGAATATCAAACGCTTGGCCCCTAATGATCCCCTCACTCTTCGTCCCACGCTTCCACCCGTCCAACTCCAAAACCTCTTTATTGATAGAAGACTTGATAATCATGTTAGAATTTGTGTAAATTGGCTGAGTCGTAGCATTAATGCCATCCAAGAATGACTCTCTCTCAACCATTGCTCCAGAATCAGATCTGTGCATCAGCTTTTCATTGCTTTCCACGCTGCTGGCCCGCTCTTCCTGTGGGAGTTCCATATGATCTGAACCATAGGATCCTACTCGAAATGAATTATTTAGACCTGATTCATGGTCTGCATGAAGGCTAAATGGGTGATTAGAAGAGCTTGAACCAGAGTACATGCCAGATGACGGCCTTCTATCAGAGAACATGCCATTATTGACATTCAATGACTCGGCAGGTTGATGGCCTGATTTTTTATGGAGTAACTCCATCAATAGTCTCTTTGAATGCTCTTCATTCAATCCATCTGACATAAATAAAGCTCGATCTTGAGAAGGAATTTTGATTTCTAACTCCCTTTTCTGCCGCTCAGCATTAATATGCAACTGCTGAAACCGAGAGTCCATCCAATCATTTTCTAGGTGTTCATTCTTCTCGGTCCAGTGACCCTCAATTGCATCCAAATGTGAAGCATGAAATTGGTTAGGAAGAGGGTGATGAGGATTATGAGAATGGATGCCGGATGAAAATGTTCCCAATTGACCACCCGATGGCATCCATCCAAGGGAATCATGCATATCCAAACCCTGAGCACGAGCCATAGCATTTACAGCATCCAAGTTCATCCCTTGTGCCCCAGCAGGCAGTGACATAGACTGCTCAAACGGATGAGAGCCAGGCTCATAAAACCCTTGCTGAAGTCGATCCTGCAATGAAAGATTACGGTCAAGTTGACTAAGCTGCTCCTCATGGGATGGCCTCTGTTGCCTCTGATAAAAATCTAAAGGACTAAATCCGGAAGAGTGAGCTCGCTGAGCACCACCATGGGTCCTCAAAAACTGATTTGATTCATCTGCTGGCCAGACGGTACCACCGTGTCTCTCTTCTTCCACCCTCTGCCTCATTCCCACTGGTAACTGCCTGGCTTGCATCTGATCTTCCAATGATTGAATTTGTTCATGCTGTGCACGAGACAGTAGATCAAGAAAATCTGCTTGATGTCCTTGTGGTGGCGATTGACCAAACTTCGCTTGGATAAGCTGCTCCAAAGATGGATCAACATGCCTTGGAAAATGGTGAGACCGTTGTTGGAGTTCATGCAGACGGCGCTGCTCTAATAGAACCTGTTCAAGAACATTGTTTGCTCTGACAGGATCAACGTGTGGCTGCCTAAGCGCAGGATCATGCATTTGACCACGCAGTAGTTGTTCCAGAAGCACCTGTTGTACTTGGGACTGTTTCTCCTGTAAAAGCTTCTGCTGTTGATGAAACTGCTGCTGTTGCAGTTGATGATGTTGCTGGAGCTGAGCCTCCCGGTGCTGTTGCATCTGAAGTGCCAAAAGGTGATCCAGATCTGCTGAAGAATGGTTGGCTAACTGTTGGTGGACAATATTCTGACTTGGCAAATGCTCTAATGCTGCATCATTCAAGTGTCCAAAACTAGACAAAATATTCCGCTGTTGGTGCTGCTGCTGTCGAATTTGCTGTGGCGCAAGCAGCTCAGCTAAATCAAAATGATTGGGTTCCTGTTTCATGTGTGCCAATTGGCGAGGAGCTACCATGTCCTGATAGAGGTTTGTATCAGAGACTGAATTTTTTCTATGAACATCGGACCATGCATCAGCAAGAACTGCTGGATCAGAAATTGCACCAAATTGAACAGCCCTCCCCATGCTAGAAGGCGTATTGGCTGGCTTGACATGTTTCGTTTGACTGCCTTCTAGCTCAGACCAAAGCAAGCCAAAGGGGTGCAACTTGTTATCATTCTGAATAGGCACACCGGATTCCGTCAACTCAGTTGGAGGAAGGTGGCTAATAGAATTTGCAATAGAATCATGAATGGTTCCAGAAAATCTTGCAGTAGAATAGCTGGTGGTTCCAGGTATTCCTGGAAACACGATATCTGAAAAATTAAAAATGAAATAGGATGAGATAAGAGAAAAACCATCTGTCAGCACAATAGACAGACCAAAGAGAATTTATCGTTAAAGAAAAACCTTCATCTTCGGCATCAAAATCATTAAAGCTTTGACCCCTGGAATGTGGCAGTTGTATTGGAGCTTCATGCTCAGAATTTCTAAGTTGAATATGCTGAGCTGAAAGGCTGTTTAGTTCAGGCAACGGCCGCCTTAAGTCATTCCCTCCAAATGAAGTAGTCATTTCTGAAACTGGAGCCGAAGAAGGTAAGTTAGACTCTATGTTCCCTAAGGAGCTACTTGATTCTTCTATATTAGAAGTCGGATTTACAATACTCCTATGCCCATCCCAAACTTTCAGATGTGGCATGACCTCTCCCAATTCTTTGAAAGGTGTTGCTTCAGGAGTATCTGCCAAGCGAACAAGCAAGTTTGTCCCAAAAAACCCTTGTTCAAACCATGAAATAATGTCTACCCCCAAATATGGTCCCTGAACCACCCCTTGAGGATCAAGGTAATACAAACATAAATCCTCAGGAGGGACGTCCCTTTCTAACTCTTTCCCCCGACAGTTGTTATTCTGATTCTGCTCAGATGAGCCAAGAGCATATAGAGTATTTGAATCATCAGGAAGTTTTGATTTTATGTCAGAAGTGCCAAACTCAATGTCATTAGACAAAGAATGGCCGGAAAAAGAAGAATCTGCAATTTGCCTACTGCCATCTTCAGTCTCAACATCACTGCAGATACCATTAGTTTTCTGAAATGTTAAAGACAATCCATCAAGGTCCTTTCCTGGACTAGATTTTGTTTCCCATTCTTTATGATTGGCATCTTTGTCTGCAATAAAATAAGTAGATTGTTCAGATGTTGGAGCCAACAATACCTGCACATAGTTCAATATAACAGACAACATGCAGAATTAGAAACGAACTGCAACTCACCATCTAGCACATTCATTTGTGCACCAGAGTTCTGTGAAGTCCCATAATCATCAGCATTTGCAGCCTCCCGCAAGATATTGGGTAAAATACCCAGAACTCCATCAACAGCTTCCAAGTCTCCCCCACCTAAAGAATGAGTGTTTTAGAAATTAGACATCCCAGTTCCAAAAAAGGACACAAATTGGGAACTATTGAGTTGAAAGTACCTGTACTGTTTTCAGTTGATCTTCCCTTTCTAAATGAATTGTATACTACCCCACTACTTGTAATCTTTCCCTTCCATATGTCACTAAGGATGGCCTATTAGCAATACACGAACCAGTTAGAAAGCATAAAAGAATCAGTACATAAAAGAAATATAATCCACATTCCTATTTCTTACCTCCTCTTCGCCATCAGGGGCAAGAAAAGCTAATGGTTCCATAAAGCCTACTTCAGTTGTAGGGGGCGATTCTTCCATGTCATCTGGCATGGTAGCAAATGACAGATCAAGCTTTCGCTGACGATAAATGTCAAGAAGCTTTCCCCTTGGGTAACAAAAACTATCAGCTGAGTGCCTAGGTTTACCAGGGACACTTCCAATTTTTCCAGAAGAAGCAGAGCCAATAACGCCTGCAGATGATCTCCCAACACCAGATGCCCTCCCTCTTCCAAGGGTAAATCCCAAATTTGAACCCTCTACCCTTCCTTTTTCAGTTCCAAATCCAGGTGCAGCACGGTAGGAATTTGACCCACCGGAGTGAACATCCCTATGGCGTGGCCTCCATTTATCCCGAGAATCTGACTCACGCTCAGAAGCTGAACGGTTATTACCACCAAGGGATTGGTTGTCATTGTTAATGTGATTATCTTCCTTCTCCATATCTGTTTTCTTTTCAGTTCGAGACTCCTTTTCTTTGTCTTCAGGACCCCACCTCAATGACCATTTGCTATCACGCCGTGCTTCATGTGCAGAGGTACGGCCATCATGCCACCTTTCAGATGCAGGCAGTGGCCTATTGTCAGTTGTGTCTCTCACTGGAACACTGTCGACACGGCGTTCTGGTTTCCTTCGGTCTCGTCTACCACCAAGCAAGCTAGTTTCTCTTTCCTCTTCACGCCAACGACGGCTATTTTCACTTTCAGTGGCAGGCCGCCTCCAATCTTTTTTGTCATCAGATCCTTCCAAACGCCAACCTTCCTTCTGGTTGCTATCAGCAGAGTTTCCGAGGGAACTTGGGCCACGCATTTCCTGTAATATACAGCCAATTTATGACTAGTCAGCTTAGTTGTGAATTTCCAAGTAATCCAGGGTTAAGCAGCTGTAGATTAATTATATAGTGAGTTGAGTTTTCACTATAAGCAGATAAAATCCATTATAAAAAAAGCAGCTGATCAATTCCAAGTACAAAGTCTTTTAATAGGTCTAGAGGATTGAATTAACTACAACTAATCCTGATTCAGGGAGATAACAGAAGAATATAAACCAAATAAAAAGTCGATTAATACTAAAAGAAATCCAATCCATAGAGCACATACCAACTTAGACTCACTGGGTTTGGCATAAAGCCACTGGGGGGACAAAGGTATGCTGCTCTCTGAGGCAGCTGGATCTGCAAAATTTGTACATTAGCAATAAAAAATCAGATGAGTGTGAAACGAACAGAATATAAATTACCTAATGACTCTACAGTTCATGAAATTAATGCTAAAAACTTGAACAAGAAAGCTCACCTTTTGAGTCATCAGATGACCCGATAAGCACCTTTTTTTCATCATTTCCTCCAGAGGCTTCAACTGCCAAAACATGAACACAAATTAAAACACAAATCAATGTTTATGCTCTCATTACAAAGTCCACTCAATGCCCCACAGTAACCCCGGTAATAAAGTCGCTGACCCTGTAAACACTAGACGAAGGAACTGTACATATTTGTTAACCACAAATAAAGATTTAACACTGGAACTGCAACTCAAATAGCGTTTCAGACGAGGAAAAAACTAATAGCAGCTGTTAGCGAATTCCAACAAAACAATCAAAACCGTGATAGCTCAATAACAGTAACCACTTGAAATACTTCGAAAACTGACTCCCTAGATTTGCTTTCATTACAGACCAGAATAAATCTCAAGAATTTTTGACACCCAGTATTACACTACAGTTGATCATAAAATATTTCCCTCTTGCATTGATTCAACGAAAGAGTTTAAGGGTAAACCAACTTCGTAACTGAAAGAGGCCATAACAATCAACAATAGAACACATAATAAATAAATTTAAAAAACAAATTGGAGCCTAATCTAATAACTGTAGCACATGCAAATTTCTTTACTTGATCTTAAAACATAAACATTAATAAAACGCAGAACACAGAATCGATAGTATCATCCAACATGGCGATAGTAAAACAACGGAAGGATTACAATTACAATACATTAGTGTTAAAGACCGAGTTCGAATGCAAAAATTACAAATAAAAATTGAGAGAAAAGAAAAACTGATCCGAGCAAAATCCGAAAGACGGAAACATTCAATCAAAACATAAAAATCCCGACTAGCACAAGATGCAGGAAGCCGAAATTAAGAAAGCTGAAGCCGAAAAAAATCGAAAATGAACTGGTCCAATGCATACTTAAACGCTACAGATCAGTAACCATCCACCTTACATTAGCTTCACATCGACCAAACCCAATGAATACACAAATCTGAAGAAAATTAATTGCTATAGAAATAAAATAGCAAAGATGAAAAGGCGGAGTACCTTTGGAGGTCCAGGACTGATCGGACGGCTTAGAGGAGAGGAGATCGTCGGGAAGATCGAGCTTGCCTTCCGCCATCGAAAAGTGAGGGAGTCGGAGGGAGGGACGGGGAGGGAGAACGAGAGAGGGAGAAGAAGCGCGTAGTGGATTGGAGCTCGAATAGAGAGAGGGAGATGGCGAGGTCAGGACTGAATTTTGAATTTCAGAGAATCTAGGGTTTCGCAGAAGAGTTTTGTACAACAACACTGAGAGAGTAGAGAGAGAGAGAGAGGAGAGAGAGGCTGGAGAAGAAAAGGGTGAGGATTTGGGTTGCGGTCTGAGGTCAAGATTTCAGGTTGCTTGATTAGTTGAACAAATAAAAGTTAATTTGAAATTAACCAAAGTTTTGAATTTAATAATATTGAACATTTTTTTTTTTTTTTTTTTTGTTTTTCAGCTTCTGGGAAAAAGGTTTCATGACAAAAAACCTCACGATATTTTTTGTTTATTATTTATTTATTTATTGTTTTTGTTTATGAGCAATGGCCGCCAAACTGGATTGAACGCAATGTCGTTAAGTGCATCGGGGGTGATTCGAGTCTTGCATACTTATCCAAACCTAAAAGTAAAACCATGAGAGATTTTTTAGTATAACCGGTACACGTAGTGGTATATTACGTGTTTTATATAAATTGTGTGATATGTGTGCTAAAAAGTTAATAACTTAAAAAATAAAATTTATCACCACTTTTATTAAAACACGTGGTGTACCACTTGTGTTTCCGTCACAATTAAAATTTTCTCCAAAACCAGTCCCATGGGGCCCGTGAACTCTAATTCATTGTTCATGTTGTGCCACATGTGACCCACTTACAAATAATTTTTTTAGAAAAGATACGATAGTCATTAATAAAGCATAAGGTGCATATAAACGAGTTTGATAAATTTTTTGTTGGAGGTTTCAACTTTAGATGAAGAAAAAAAAAACATCTAACACCAAAAACATTCTCTTGATTGGGTGGCAACCAAGAAAAAAGCGGCTCTAAATCAATTATATTGAAACATAAAATCTCACTTTTGAAATTGTGTTTCATTATAAATTGTAGTACGGTAAATTTGGAAAGAGAAATATTAATGTTTTAAGTGCGAGTGTATTACGTACTGCGTACATGTGAATTGGAAAATGTAACTTATATTTTCCTTTTAACTTTGGCCGATTTGAATAAAAAAATATCGTTTCTATCACATAATGTTTTTCACAATTCTAAAGAAAAATAAATCTAATTATTTAAACAACAAATCTCTCCCAATTTTAATTATTTTTTTCTTGTTTTTTTTGTCGAAGCCTGAGGTATCTCGCATCTTAAAAAATCGGGAGACTCGAAATAATTAAAATCATTTTAATCCACTTTTGATCACAATTAAAATTTGGTTTTCAATACATAAAAATTAAAAGCGTTTTTTAAAGCTTGTGACAACTTTTCAGTTTTTAATGTTGGAAGAAAAAAGAAAGGACAAAACTCAAAGCCAATAATCTTCATCAGCTAATTTATCAAAAGCTCAAAAGTGTGCAACAATAAAAGTAGACAACTACCCTGTAATTGTTGGGTCTGGACTTGTCCGTTTCAACATTTTGAGCTTCTCAAATCCCAGGCAGGGATTTAAGATTCACAAGAGTGGGTGACCCACCAATAAAGCAGTCTCTACAACGCGTTTGTTCTTTCATTCTTTTCTTTTTTATTTTATTTTAACGAGATCAGATAGTAGTTTCGTCACGATAGCCCATCTTTTCGAGAGTCAGGAAGACTTTTCAGCCTCTTCCTACCCAGCATTGTACGAATTAGCAATGTCAAGAATCAAAATTAGGACGTGCCGCGTGGAGTACAACTTGAAATTCATCTCGACTATTAAACCACCCGTAGTGATTCTATAGAAAGAGATCCTCTACTAATATCTTCCACCTAGGCCACCTAATTAAGTGATCTGAACCCTTAAAATTTGACTCAACGGCTAAAGTTATTATACATTAAAATGGACCCCTGTTTTTAGCCGTTGAATCAAATTTTAAGGGCCCCGAATCACTTGATTAGGTGGCCTAAGTAAAAGAGATTAGAAGATGATTTCTTTCCTGATTCCACAACATGTCTTGTTAGTTTAAGATAACCAATCTCAACTACACACAGTGGTGAAGCCACATGAGGACGAGGAATGGAGGCCACCCATCCCCTCGTCGGAAAACACAATTGGAGCAAAGGTTCTACCCCTCCCCTCATTGGAAAACCCAGCCCCTCCATGTTTAATCTAGCTCTGGTGAACTGGTTTTGCTGCGTGCAACAACAGATTGGGTTTTTTTTTCTTTTTTTTTTAATCCAGGCCAAAACGAATCCTAGTAAAAAAAAAAAATTTAAAGTCAAACGGCGCCATTTCGATGTTTGAAAAAAAAATGTATTGGGGGGACCGTGTGTCTCCCGTTCCTTCACTCAGGCACGCGTGTTGTGCCTTTACCATTCCAATCTCTCCCTTCGCCAATCAGAGATAAAGAGAGAGCAAAACTGCTCCCAAAATCCTAGCAACCTGTAGCCAACGCCCAACCCCAACGAAACTTCGGTTGGCTTTTTGCTGCCAACACCAGCCACTCCAGGCTCTAGGCTCCACTCCAGCCGTTGAGCCGACTTCTAGCCTTCAAAGGTAAATTTTTTAATTCCTAAATTTATAATCCCTAACCCTAATTAATTATTTAATACAAATTTCGTTTAATTAGTACAAAATCATATGATAATGCACTAATATGGTTATTGGTTATTGATTATTGATATGAAATTATTTTTTAGGGTGAAAATTAAAATTTGAATTTTTGATTAGTTGTATTTAATTTTATTGATAGTATGCTTGTTTATATTGAGAGATATGTATTTACTTTTATTAATAATAAGCCTATTATGCGACGTTTTCATGATATAAAACCTCGTCAGCAACAATTATAATTTGTTTGTATTGATAAATTATGAAAGACATTACTATATAAAATAATTTAGTTGTTATTCTTTTAAACTTTGCACTCTTTTAATTTCGCTCCTCCCCCATCAATTCCTGGCTCTGACTACACACAGTGACACAAGAAGTCAATATCATTGATGACAACAACTTTCCAAGTGCAAATAGGAACATCTGCAGATTTTATATGCACCACGCACCCTAATTGACCAAATTAAATTTTATATGCACCCTCCACATGTCATCTCATCAATCAGGCCAAATGTGCCACAATTACAAAAGAACGTTGATTTCTTAGGTATTCACATCGAGTCCGAACTGATCCCCAATCAACTTACAAAACCAAAGTAGCTAATACACCAAAAGCATCAAATTTCATCAATCAAACAATTCACTTTTCAAATCCTTTACAACAAACAACAATAAAACATTTTTTTCACTAATCGGATCGGCCATATGAATCTTAAAACGCCAAATCTTTTACAACAAGGAGCCAAAATGTAATTAGCAAAAAGAAATAAAAAGCCAATGTGTAGAATAGAACACAACCAAGTTTCATTGTCTCCTTGCAATATTAAATTGTTACTTGGACACGAAATCTGCAGTTCCAGCAGCATGCCTCCTCTTCCTTCTCCTCAACCTCTCACACACAAGCGCCCTCTCCAGCTGCTCCACCCTCTGCGACAGCGAGCTCAGCATCCGCGTCTGCATCTGGTTCTTCTCAAACAGCTCCTCCATCATTCCCATCATCTTCGCGTTGTCCTCCGCCACCCTCTCCAGCAGCTCTCTGCTACTGCTCCTTTTGTTCTCATCATCCTTCACAATCTCCCCAGCTCCCTCCTCCTCCGCCACCTCCTCTCGTTCCACCACCTTAACATCCTCCACCCCATCCTCCAACGGGTTCGGCGAATCATCACAAGACGATCCAGAGGACTCGCTATCACTCACAGAGCCTTCTACCTCTCTGCACCCCCACGCATTGCCGTGTCGGACAGTTTCGATTTGGGGCCCGGCTGCCGATTCCAATTCCACAGACTGCGAATTCTGAGTCTCATCCGAATTTACAGGGGATTCGGATTGCAATTCTAGGGTTTGGTCGATTTGGGGATTTTCAGCAACAGCGCTGTCCACTCTCTCCTGCAAAGCAATCGCCTTTTTTATCACGGCCCTCCTGAAATCCCTAACTCCCGAATCGACGCCCTTCACCGAATCCAACTTCAACAGCAAGTTCATCAGCGTCTCGTTCACCTTCAGCCGCTCCTTGGCGTCCCTCCTCATCAATTCCACCGCCTCTCGCTTCGAAATGCGCTTCTCGATCTCGCTGACCTCGACTCTGATCGCCGCGATCTTCCTCACGCTTTTCCTCACCAGGAACCCTCTGAACGCCTTCTGGATTTTCAGGGCGGACTCGGACCGCCTGCGCTCCAACCCGACGTACTGAACCGGGATCGAGACCACCTTCGGCGACGGGTCCGCTCGGCGCTGGACCGGGACTTGCCTCGCCTCCAGCGGGTACTGATGTTGTGGGGCGAAATTGTGCCAATGCCTTCTGAAGAATGGATCCATTGGTGACGAGAATCTGGAAAACCTTGAATCAAAACGACGACGATTTGAAAGCTTAGACGAAGACGAAGATATTTTTTCTCAGGAAATTTTTCTAATTTGTTGATTGAGAAACGAAGGGTTTGGGATATTTATACTGAAAAGGGGAAATTTGATCCGCGCCAGGAAGAGCGCGAAAGTTCCAGAAGTTTCAAGTATATAAACTTGTAGATGCTGACGTATCTCTGTAAAAAGAGACCGAAACGCTGCCGTTTAGCATATAAAGCATGAGATTAGGCTATCAGCGCCACTTTGATTAGTAGCCTAGCCGATCCTAATCCCACGTGGATTCCCCAATCCTAATCAAATTTCAATTAGGGCATGTTTACATGGTAGGAGTTGGAGAAGTTAGGAATAAGAAAAATGTAAATTCATTCCAGACAGGTAAACGTGTTATTTTAGTTATAAATTCCTAATTGAACTTATGAAAGTTTTAATGTAATTCTAATTGAACTTGTCACTTAGCATCATGATATAGTAATATTCATCTTTAGTCGACTCCCGTTAATGGCGAGTTTGTAACCAAATGCCAATGTTCAACCTATTGTGTAACAGTTTAATCTGTCATTCCTTAAGTGTAAATATATCGCTTATATTAAAAAGAAAAAACTCTAATTAATCTTAGGTGTAAAAAGATGGGCACACAATCCTGACCAGATAGCAGTCAATTACAAACGTAAAATCTGGTACTTGAAGCGTAGTAGCATACGGTCACGAAGGGATCCCTTCATCCATTGCCTCACGTGTGGCGTTTCTTCGGCCTAAAGAAAATTCATTCTGCTTGGTAATTGGTATTTTGATCCCTGCCCGCTTCGAAAGTTCTGCGGAAGCTTGCTTTGCCTTTGCAAGAACTTCTTCCTGTCCGGTTATAATTGGAACCCGTAAGCCATTAGTCTTTATTTGTATGTCTAATAAGCGAAAAGTACTGACAGAATACCTCATCCACGTTCACAATCTTCTTATCCTTCATAATCCACAGGCCATTGCATATTACAGAAACTATATTTTCGGTTCGCATACGATACATAAGGCTGGAAATGCTGCATATGTAGCAAAAGAAAAATATTAATCTACCGGGAATAAAGGTTTGAGTTGCAGACAAACAGAAGGTAGATTTTTTTATAAAGATAAGATTGGAAATTTGGAACCAGATCCGCTGAAATGCCAAAAACTGACTTAGAAAATCATGGTTCCGACAGATGGCCATACATGTAAAAATCACTCATGGAAACTGTCACAAAGTCTGTAGAAGAACATCAGCATGCCTTTTTCATAGCAAAATGTGGCATGGATACAAATCTAGTTGACCCTTCTCCATGTGTAAGTTTAAGGGCGTTAGATAGAAATAAAGTTAATGCAGATGATTCCTTTGGGGATGGTCCTTCCCTGTCATGGTGGGGAACCATGGTCCAAGGGGAAGGGTTGATAATAACAACCAAGTCAGCCTGCCAAATCATGGAAGAAGGAAGCTAATCAGCCTCGTGTTTTAAATCTGCTGAGATATGCACAAATGTGTATGGTATGACTTTAATTAAAGAGAACGTTATATTAGAGATGAAGAAGGACAAGAGAAACTAATCTGAGCTCGCCAAAAGTTCAACCTATCTCCCGACCTCAATGGATCCTGTTTCATCATCCCAAAGTAGTGATTTTGCACCATTTATGGTCGCCAACTCGAGAACTGTTTCAGCAGGAAAAGCAGTAGGATCAGCAGTTCCATTTGTATGAACTTCCCGTCCTTTGTTAATCAGAGAAGCCAGGTACATCTCTTCCAACTGCAAGGAAGTAAACTATCCATGAATTTGCAGGTCCAACCATCGTTGTTCCAATGTGCAGACCCACAAATAAGGGAAAAATGCAATAGTGGGCAATCAGAATTTCCACCTATGCTCATTCTATTATTCGAGGGTGCCAAATCTGTTCCCAAAGAGACACAGATGCCAGCATCCAGCATCTCTTTAATAGGTGCGAATCCAAGCATTCGAATCGCAGCAGCAGGGCAGTGAGATACTTTTTACTCCACCCTTCGAAAGACAATCATGTAAATTTTATGTGGTTATATAATTAAAACACACACGAAGGAGTTAGTTGACCTGATCATGAAGTGATAGCCATTGGAGATCAAACGGAGAAGATGAGGGATGCGGCAACACCAAAGTCTTCTACAAAGCATCTAGCCGGATACAACTACTTTATGGGAAGCGTTAGTTTGTGTATCTAGAGTTTGCAGGTACCTTAGTATTTATATTGGCTAAGGTATTAAGGTTCCGTCCATAAGAGCAAGTCCACCCCTAAGGACTTTGTGCCAGCACCCAGCGCATTTATCCACTCAAGTGAACAGTAATAGACCCTAGTGAACAGTAACAGACCAAAGCATCTCCACCCCTAAAAAATGCGCTGGCACCCAGCGCATTTATTTGGTATGTTTTTTTTTTTTAAGTTTATTTCGGATATGATTTTTAACCAATTTTGGATAAAATTTCAAATAAACTTAAAAAAAAAAACACACTGAAATAAAATTACATACTCATCAAATAAACTTAAAAAAAAACACACTAAAATAAAATTACATAAACTCATCAAATAAACTATAGAAAGAAAAAATAATTTTTTTTTAAATTTTCTGTATTTTTTAATAATTTTTCTGTATTTTTTAATAAATTTTCTGTATTTTTTAATAAATTTTAATTAAGTTAATTAATCTGGACCGTTGATCTTTGATCGAACGGTCCAGTTTAAAAGTAAAATTTAAATTTTTTTTATTGTTGGAAATCCAACGGTCTAGAAAAACTAGCCGTTGGAAATCCAACGGCTATCATGAAGCCACGTCGCTGAGCCCAAGTGGGCTGACACCTTTTCAGGTTTCACTGAAACCCACTCGCGCCTTGCGCGCTTGTGTTGCACGCTCCTGAGAAACGGGCCGGCTTCTGGGTCAGTCCAAAATGTGCTGGGCTGTTGCCTGGCATGGGCTGGGTGCCAGGCAATGTAACGGGCTGGAGCAAAAAAACAGGGGGCTGGCCTATTTTTTTGGCTGGGTGCTGGGGAGTTGGTTTTGGGGTGGAATTGCTCTAAAGGAATCTCAAATCCCACTTTTTTAGCCTATCAATTAGGTAACATAATCACATAAAATCAAGGACTCCATCAATCTTACTTGTATTACAAGACACCTAATATAAGATTGATATCTTTAGGAAATCAAATCACAATATCTACATTAATCTCCAATATTACATTCCTATTATATGTTGTAGACCATTTAAGGTTGATTTACATCGGAATAAATCCAACATTCTGCCACTGGTCTACACATATAATATTTATGTTTATACTTGAAATTGGAAATTAATGTCACTTTAATGGCCATGTAGTTGTGATAACATCCTATCCTTGATACAAGTTTCTATCAAATAAGTCTTTCAACATGGAACTAACAAGGTTGTAAGGTTGACACAACCCAAAACATTCATAATCACACATGCTAAAATCCTCATTCACATGAAACACCGTCAAATTATGATTGCAAAGATGAACTTTAATTACTTTAATGTGTCTCAACTTTTATCATCTCAGGTCCTCTTTAATGCAAACTTCTATTGCAGTTGCAAACAAAACTTCATAAAACATAATTAATTCAACACCTAGGAGCAAGATGAATTAACATGTTTTTTTACACTGGTTCATATACCATATCAGTCACTTTCGTGAGAAAATTTTCAACACTTATGAGCAAGATGAAAAAGCCCTCACAACTAATACAACATATAAATCATGTCATGCCATTTTAAGTCGAACCAAAAGAATTAATCCACACTTACAAGCAAGAAGATTAACCATTCCTTTATGATTTAACATGCAATTTGCTTAATTGGACATCAGATATATAGTCATCTGATAATTGACCAGCACATAAACATGTGACTCAATGAATCCCACCAGAGATTAAACTGAATACATGTATTCAAAAAACCATACATACCTTATAGGTCATTTGCAAATGTAAGGCATTACTAACATGAAACACAAGCTCCCACTGATATGCATCATCGTCACTTAATTTGCAAATCCATACTTAAATCATACCTTTTGAAATATGCTTGTGGGAACACCCTTACTTATTCAATGGATGCATATCACTTCAAAATTGTCTTTCTTTAACCTTTCCTTAACACCTTAGATAGCATAATCTCAATGAAAGGTAAAAGACTCTCCAAAGAAATGAAGAATAATGATTGAAACCTTATGTCCAAAAACCCAATCAGTGCTAGCATGATGACTGGTGTAACTGTATCAGAATACCTTAGTTTTCTACCCTGAAAACAATATTTGAAAACATTCTTCATATCATCTTGTAAATGCTTGTGACTTTAAAACATTAACTTTACTTTTTACTTGATAACTGCATTCAAACAGCCACACAGATATATAAAAAAATCGACAAGATCATAATAAAGATAACTGAAAATGCTTCAAACTTTATGATCCAAAACTCACGGACCTACCAAAAACTAATAGTCTTAACGTAACTCCAGAATGAATGCACATGGAACTAACTAAATTATAAAACATGAATCTCCCACTAATTCAATGCATCAAAATCAAAAAACTAAGCCCATGCTTTTATTATTATTATTATTATTTTACATGCACATGGAACGCTATATTAGGAAGAGATTTATTGAGTGGATCCGCCAACATTGACTTAGTATCAATGTAATCTATTAAGTCCCCATGAGCCTCAAAATTATTTCCAAAGATTAACAAATAATCAATCAAGGTATCCAAATGATTGCAAGTAAAAATATACACATGCACCAAGTACTCATTCTGCAACGTAAACATATTATTGTTATTTGAGTCATGCCATAATTCTAATTTCATCAACCAAAACACATATTCATGGAAGATAGAATAACACTTTAATAGATTTATGCAAGTCCACTTAATGCTCAAAACTTTAGAACAACTCCCACTAAACTTTTAGAGTTTATACACTTATTACAAATAAGTTAATGAGTGTGAAGCCCAATTTTCTTTCACTAATTCTCCCACTTGGGCAAACACTCATTCGTATATTCTTTCAAGGGGGTACCTAAACAAAATTGCTTCATATTTTAGACATAATTAAATAGACATCACAACCAACATAAAGTTATCAAACAAAATTTCAGCAATGAGTTACACTTACTTTAGAATTTATCGTAATTAATTTATAAGCTTAATTGCTACCAAAAATTTACAGATAAAAATAGACATACTAATCTTCATAAAATAAAAATATATAGCCGTTTTAGGTCAAAATAGTTGTCTAAAGTGACGTCTCAAAAGACAAAAACAATCTGCCAGCAAAACTGTTTGTACAAGCATGGGTTACTAGTAAATTCACCATAATTACAATACATGGCAAAATTTTACGAAAAATTGCAGACACATAGTAGACATATATATGTTGACCATATAAAAACTTCAGGTCATTTGGTGACCATTAGACATGTCATTCGCCTGATTTAAATCAAGACATGCAATCTGCCAGAAACAATTATGTGCATCTATCATGAATTTATACATCCATAACAAATTCAATTTCATATCATTTCAATTTCGATGTCCAAAGGAAACTCCAATAATCAAATTTCATCCTCTAAACGACATCATAGTTCAAATTGAAAAGATTTACAAGCATAAGACTTAAATAATGCGTACCTTAGCAATCCTTGATTAACCTTCATGGGTCCAATCATCATCAAGTCTCATGAAGAGACACAAAATATGTCATGATGCAACCGATTTCCATGCCTTAAAACCACAACCTATTATGGGGTTCATAGTGGGATTTTGTAACTGATGTTATGGAACTTTATCCCCAATAAACTTCTTGAAACTAGATTAATTTACACCTACGGGCAAGCAAATTGATTAGTTTCTAGTACTGGATTATATGTCACAAGAGTTACCTTCATAAAAAACTTCAACACCTATGGGCAAGATGAAGTTTTCACAAACTCTTGTGAAATAAAACCCATACTATGCCATCTTAATTAAAACAAAGGAAACAATCCACACCTACGGGTAAGAAGATTATCCATTTTATTCTAATTAAGATGCAATGTTGATTGAAGTAACTTAAAACCATAGTCCCAACATCAACTAAGCCGTTACGGCTTGCTTAGTTGACAAGACATTGATCATCTCCAACCTGAAACAATACAAACGTCACATGGATTAATTAGTTGTAAGCGACAAAATTATGATAACCTGATTCAAGCTTCGAGTCTTGCCAACAAATGACCTTAATTTAATAATCTCCTTCATGACTCCCTTTAATATCCAATTAATCTCAAGAAACCTGACAACATACTTGAAAGAGATTAATCACATATATAACAAGTTGTATAAAAACTGCAATATCAATCTTCCACCACAAGTCAATACGTATGAGAGAACATGACGGAGCCAATCTAAAAGTGAACAATTCTGTCACCTACATTCAGAAAGATGTCAAGCAAGCAATATTTGAATTGTTACACCTCTTTCTAATTCTAAGAATTAGGTTGCATTCAAAATTGGGTTCTGAATAATCAGTTGGTTATGCTAGTACGAAAACTTTTCAATGCCACCAAATCATATTATTCCAAATAATAAGGAGATGTCACGGCATAGGTAAGTTACGCAGGAAACAAATAATCACCTTTTAAATCCACCACAAAATCTTGTCAGCAATTAAGACCAAAGGAAAATATTATACCGAAAAACCCAAAATCTGAATTGAGTTGATGCTTTGGCAGAGGTCAGCTTGCTAAATGGAGAGGCCGCATCACTGTATATTTACATATGTTAATGCACAAAATCAGTGAGGATTTTGGTACAATAGAAAGTGTAAAGTTTGTGACCTTCGCTATATTGCTCCGGTCACTAGTGTAGATAAGTATATAAATGGATAGGGACAGGGAAGCAAACACAAGATGTATGTGGTTCACCCAGATTGGCTACGTCCACGGAGTAGAGGATGTTGAATATATCATTCTAACTCAACAATAGTTAGTTAGACAGTTGAGAATGTGGCTATATAAACTATAGTCTCATAGTTGTAAAGAAATTAATTCAGTATCAATACCATCAATTGTTTCTCTCTCTAAACTCTCTCTCTGTCAAACTCTCTATGTTCATCTATTTCTCTTCATCTTTCTTCTTGATTTTCTCTTCAATTCCCAAACACTACAATGTAGTTAACATGGTATCAGAGCCACCAGGCTCACGCCATGGATTCTGGTGGTTCCACTTTTCATTAGTTTTTCATCTTTTTCTAGTTTAGTTTCTCTTCGATCTTCATTAGGTATTCCGATAATTTCTTCAATGCCTCCGGAATCGTTTAGTTCGCTCTGTAATTTCTGGGTAAATTTTCGTTCTGGGTTGTTACCAAAGATCATCGGTGATATGATATCTTGGTCGTTGGAATTGTGGAAAAATTTTCATCTGTAAGCTTGAATCTTGATCCTTTGGGCCAAATTAGAAGTGGGAACTTCTCGGTTCTTGAATTGGGGATATTTTTTTTTTTTTTCAGATTTTCATCTAAGTTCTTCAATGGGTCTTGAATCGGGTCCATTATGGCTCAGTTTTATGTACCTACGTGGTGAATCTTGATCGACTTCACATCCGGCACCGTAGTCTTACTGTGTGGGTACTTCATCTTTGCGTGTCCTCCCTTATCTTGGCTGGTCCGGTTAGTTATCTGGCTTTCCCGCCGTCGCAGTAGCATCTATCTTGGTGGCGATCTCCTTGTCTATGTGCTTCTTGACAGCTATCTCTTCGTCTCTGAACGTTGTTTGGCAAGTGCATTCTTGCACATTATCTGTTTGCTGAAATGTTATAGAGTGATTTTGTTGGTTTCTTCGTGTCAGATTGTGCAAGATTATTGGTTTATTTCTGTTGTGTCTGCCTTGTGATATGGGATCTTCTCAGGTGATATCTGCAGAGAAAAAAAAGCCATGGTTGCTGCTAGTCGGTAGATTGATTCGCCAAGTAAGAAAATGTTTGATTTCTGATCGAAACGGAGGTGAAGATCTTCGTTCATATCTTTTGTTACTAATTTCTGCCCACTATCTGTTTGCTTAAATGCCGCAGTGAAAATTTGTTTCTTCGATAGGGTTTCTTGTATGCAAGTTTATCTGTTAAGGCCGATAGCCATTTTCTGCGCCATTTTCTGCAAGATTATTGAAGGAATACAAAGGCCGATAGCCATTCCTTTCTATTGTGTGATTAGTTCTTGGTTGTTTGAAATTTGTGCACTCGAAAAAGGCTGATTGCCAAGAGTGTGTTGAATGCAATTTGTTTCCTCCATAAGGCCGATAGAGGAGTTCTCATTAATTGTGAAGGGTTTACACAAGTACATAGGTTCAAGCTCCTCTTTTTGTGAGTACTAGTGAATGATTTAGTACAAATGACATTCGGAAATATTGTGAGAGAATGATCTCTATTTATAGAAGAGAGTTTCTAGTTTCATTCTAACATTGACATGTGTCGTGTTGTGATTGGCTTTTGATGTTGACATGTGTTGCGCTATGATTGGCTTCTGATGTCAACACGTGTTGCCTTGTGATTGGCCTCCTGGTTGGAGGGAAACTCTTCTGGGTCCTTAACGGTATAACGTTGACCGGTGCTCAGTAGTTTCGGAATTGGTCAAGTATGGTATAAACAATGCACCCATAAGTTCCCGAGTGAGGGAAGCTCCTCGGTTGGGGACTTGCAAGATCCAAGCCATTGAGTAATCACGAAACTTCTAAGTACCGAAGTGTGATATCATTTTCACTTGCCTTATCTGTCTCATATGTAGATGTGGCATCTTCTCTGGAAGTACTTTTCCTCCATCCATGGGTGGTATTTTTAAACGATGAAGATGCACAAGGTAATGTATCAATTTCACTTGAAGCTTACTTGTAGTTTCGGGCTTGGTCAAGTGCGATACAAACCCTATAGTAGGAGTCCCCCAAGTCGCGAGTTAGGGGATTTGCCGAATGAGGTAACAGACAAGGTAAACAATCAGACTTCCAAGCAAGCAACCTGGATTAGAGGTTCGACTTCAGCTTCCGGTTGAATGTTCTTCTTCTCCTTATGTCGTAAACAACAACAAGGATAAGGATAAGCAAATGGAGAATGGATGATATGAGATACTTTTGCTTTTGAAGAAGTAACTTTCCACAAGCTTATTCTTAAACTGGGCTGGAGGGTTTTCTGGTTTCCTCCAGAGTATAAAGCCGACTCAAGAATTTGAGGGTCAAAACAAGTCCATCAAATTTATAGTACGTTCGACCCTGATGATATGGGATACTTTTGCTGTTGACAAAGTAGTGGATGTATCAGCACGTGTTCTGTTACGCTTCTCTCCACATGCTTCATTGTATCCTTCTCACTTGCCCTATATGTCATCAGGGAGACGTGGTATCTTCTCTGGAAGCATAAGATGTTGAAGATGAGTACTCGAGAGCAATGACAGCTAAGTAGTCAGGCAAAGGGTTCCAGGCAGTCAGTTCTTGATTGGAAGCTTGATTCCAAGTGCTGACTGATTGCTCTTTTTCTCCTTGTTTTGCAGGTAAGAACAAGGTCAAAGGAAAAGACAGGGAAAAAACATGATATGGGATACTCTTGCTTTTAACCCTGATGATATGAGATACTCTTACTCTAGTGTGGCTTGTTTGCAGAGGTATTATCGGGGGGAAAAGAAGCTAAGTATTTCGATAGACTCTACTGAGAGTGCCATCTCGGATGTGAAGAAAAGTTGAGCATTTTTTTTATTTGCAGGTTTGCCTGGCTTTGGAGGATGAAGGTCGACATATATAGGAATTGTCCCAACAGCAAGTGGTAACGATGTTCCTTTACTCTTCTCGGTCATAGCAATATAGTGGGAGCTGCAAGATTCATGTGTTTTAACTTTGTCAGAGCACTTTGAAAAAATGGTATGTGGTATCTCGAAAGCTGATGTTGCGTGTGAAGATTGCAGACAAGCTTTATCCAAGGAAATCTAGCTCTTAAAGTTTGGAGAGCGGTACCTCTTCGGTTTTCGAACAAGCAATCATGTCGGGGATCTGGCTCTCGATATTCGGAGAACGGTGCCTCTTCGATTTTTGAGAAAGCAATCATGTTGAGAATCTGGCTCTTGAGATTCGGAGAGCGGTGCCTCTTCGATTTTTGAGCAAGTATAACTCTCGAGATTCGGAGAGATATGCCTCTTCGATTTTTGAGCAAGTAATCATGTTGAGAGTCTGGCTCTCGAGATTCGGAGGGCAGTGCATTTTTTATTTTTGAGCAAGTAATCCTATTGGGAGTCTGGCTCTCGAGATTTGGAGGACGGTGCTTCTTCGATTTTTGAGCAAGTAATCTTGTTAGGAGTCTGGCTCTCGAGATTCGGATAGCGGTGCCTCTTCGTTTTTTAGAAAGCAATCCTGGTGGGAGTTTGGCTCTCGAGATTCGGGAAGCGGTGCCTCTTCGATTTTTGAGCAAGTAATCCTGTTAGGAGTGTTTTCTCGATATGAGTAAAGGTTGGGCATTTTTGCCAGTCTGCCTTGCCACAAGCACAAAGGTTGACACATACAGGGACTTTCCAGTTATCAAGCAATGGTGCTGTTCTTTTACCCTTGTGTGTAATGGTAGGGTAGTTGAACCTTTAAAATTTATGTGTCTAAACTTTGTCAGAGATCTTTGGCAAAGTTATATGTGGTACCCGAGGAGCTACTGTTACGTGTGAAAAGTGGTGCCTCTTCGGAATCTGGAGAGTGATGCCTCTTCGATTTTTGAACCAACGGCCCTGTTGCCTTTTCTTTTATAAGGGCACCAATTGTGTGCAAGAAGTACATTCAGAGAGTTATTTCTTGTAGGAATTTTCCCCTTACTTCAGAGATTTATTGCACCTCATTTCTCCAACCCTTATGCAATGAGGTGTCTTCCTCCACTTCTCCTGCTTCGGGTCGAAGCAATTGGGTTGAGAGAAGTCTCATGTTAATCAATGTTTTGATGATTAGCTCGCTCCTCATCAGGGATACCCATGTCGAAGGAAAGTGACCCTCCGTGTTGGGGGGCACCCAGATGATGGTTGATGTCCACAGAGGTAACAAGCTCGCATGTTTGAATACGCCTAGTTTCGTGGAGCGTCTCAAAGAGATTCTCATACTGCTCATGGAGGACCTCATTCTTCATTGCTAACTTGTTGTTATGAGCTTCTAGCTCATCGACTTTAGCTTGAAGAACAACCCTCTTTCCTTCCTTCTTTCGTTGCTTCGCACTAGGTGCAAGAGGGGTGTCATTCTATGTGTTGTGGCTTCCTTCGCTCCCCATGTTGGAAGCATTTGTTTGTGTATCATAAAGCGATAGCTGACGTGATCCTGTTCTGTACATAAAACAGCACAAGCAAGAAAAATAGCAACTCACCTGAGAATGATTAACCTAAAGTATAGGTTGCTAGCAAATTGTTTTGAAGAAGTTGTACATTCTCCAGTGTGTTACCGTTTGATGCAGTGGCGAAGCCAAGTGAGGGCAAGGAGCAGTGTTCTAAAAAACGGTTGAGGCGGCCGCCTAGGGGGTGCCTGGGCTCTAGGCAGCGGTGCTCCACTATGATTAACTCAAAATCGTTTCATAAATCGGCAAGGTCTATACGGACGCTGGGTTGTTTGGCGGCTATAAGAGAGAGAGAGAGCGAGCGCCTTGGAAGTAGGAAGAAGCTCAGAGAAGAAGCGAGAGGTTGTTGTGGAAATTTACAGAGCAACAGAAGAGGATGAAATGGAAAAACAGAGTAATCGGAAAAAGGAGAAGAAGAGAAAAAGTAAAAAAGTTCAAAACATTAATGGGGCTTTCCTCTTTCCAAGGCAGAAGAGGAAAAGAAAACCCAAAAAAATAATGTGTGTCCGGCTTTCCTCTTTCCAAGGCATAAGAGGAAAAGAAAACTCAAAAAAAATTATGTGAGTCTGCTTTATAAGGAGTAAACAGCTCCACCTTTTGGAACAAGCATTTGATTTTTAAATGTTTATGAACAACCCAACCCACTAGGTGGGGTTTTTAAATATTTATTATTTAAAAACTAACTATTTTTTTATATTTTATCATTATTTTATTATCTTATCTATAAATTTCATATAAATATAATTTTTTATGTGTCAATATGCACTTATTTACAAGATATACAAGAAATTTATCTAAATCCGCCTAGGCCGCCTAGGCGTCCGCCTAGATCCCGCCTAGGCGCCCGCCTAGATCCTGCCTAGGCGCTAGGCGCTAGCTCGCCGCCCAACTAACACCTAACATTTTTTAGAACCTTGGCAAGGAGTGGCGGCCGCCACTCCCCTCGCTCGGAAACACCACTAGAGAGCTGGGTTTAGCCCTTCCCTTCGCCAGAAAACCCATTAGTTCATCCCCTCTGTTTGTTCAGTGATATGTTCTGCTGCGTGCAGCAGCAGATTGCCATTTTTTTTTTTAAATCCAAGCCAAAACGAAGTTGTTTTGGTCCTGGTAACAAAAATTACAAATTTTAAAATAAAATGGTGCCGTTTTGTATATTTGAAAAAAAATAATATATATATATTATAGGGAGACCGCGTGTCGCCTTGTCCCCCATTCCCCTTTATTTCTTCAACCTCTTATGTTCACCAATCAGAGACACAGAGAGAGAGAGAGCAACACTGTCCCAAAATCCCAGCAACCAACACCAACGAAACGGAAAAGTTTTTAATTTCTGTTTGGCTGATTCCCGTTGGCTTTTTGCTGCCATCACAAGCCACTCTCCAACCGCTAAGCCGCCAGCTTCCACCCTTCAAAGGTAAATTTTTTAATTCCTAAATGTATAATCCCTAACCCTAATTAATTATTTAATACGAATTTCGTTTAATTGGTATACAATCATATGGTAATGTACTAATATGGTTATTGATTATTGATATGAATCATATGCTTCTATGATTATTGATATGAAATTATGAAATTATTTTTTAGGGTGAAAATTAATATTTGAATTCTTGATGATTAGTTGTAACTTGTATTCATATGATTAGTTGAATTGAATTTTTATTTATTCAATAATTTGTATGCGTATTGGTATTGATTAATTCAATTGTTGGTTGGATTAGTTATTATGCATATTATCGTATAGTCTACTCTAGAAAGTAGTCTCATGCGTCCATGTGATACATGGTAGAACTCGCATTATGGTACTATAGTTAGTATTATTGTTATGTTTGAAGCTGTGGTGGAGGTGGTTGAATGGATTAAAAGTGATTGCAACCAAGATAATCTCGGTGAAGCAATTAGGTTATTCAAAGACATACAAACTTTTGATTTTGCGTTTCACCTTTTCTTGATGAGACTTATATTGGGAATTACAAATGAAATATCACAAGCATTGCAAAAGAAAGATCAAGATATTGTGAATGCAATGGCGTTAATGGAAGTATGCAAGCAAATACTACAATCCTTGATGACTTTGGGTGACACACCCTGACCTGGAATGTCCACTAGGACTCCGAATCGAGCTGTGCTGGCCGACACCTGGAAGGTGACGAAGCCATAAAGTATAGTGATGTGGAAAATGTGAATAAATTTAAACCTAAAAGTGCCTAAAGACAAGAGTGCGCTGTGAGCAGGAATGAACCCATTTCACACTCGAGGCCAGAGTATAAGTAAAGTACAGTAGTGTGGATATGGATCATACCCTCAAAGGTAGCCACCTATACTGAGATTCGCCAAGAATCCTTGTCGATACGAACTTTCAGCAACTAAAACCTAGATGGGTGAAAAACAAGGGCGAGAGCAATCCCATGATAGGTGACCCACTGGAAAGTTCTTGTGTGAGTTCCCAGAAATAAAACCGTGAGGGCGTGGTGAGGGCCCAAAGCAGACATTATCGTGCTATGGTGGAGTCGAGCCTGAGATGTGGTGAGGGCCCGAGCCCGGGCCTTGTGACATTGGAGACATGTTTCATGATGTAGAAAAGTTTTGTGAGGAGTATGATATTATCGTTCCTAACATGGAGGATTTGTATTTCATATCTGGAAAATCAAGGCGTAAAGCTCCAAAAATCACAAACTTCCATAACTATCATGTGAACCTCTATTTTCAAGTCCTTGATATGCAATTAAAGGAATTGAATGATCACTTCAATGAGGTAAACACCGAGTTGCTTCTTTGTATGACATGTTTTAGTCCAGTGAATAATTTTGCATCTTTTGAGAAAGCAAAAATTGTTCGTTTAGCCCAACTTTATCCTCAAGATTTTGATCGTATGGACCTCATGAATCTTCCAATTTAACTTGACAATTACATTCATGATATGAAGATGCATAATGAGTTTTCATCATTGAGAGGAATTAGTGATCTTGCAAAAGAGTTAGTGAAGACCGGAAGGTGTGAAAGCTATATGTTAGTGTATAAGCTTCTTACATTGGCTTTGGTGTTACCGGTTGCAACCGCTTAGGTGGAGAGAGCTTTTTCTGCTATGAAGATTGTGAAAACACCATTGCGTAACAAAATAGGAGATCAATGATTAAGTGATAGCATGATTGTTTATATTGAGAAAGATGTATTTGCTTTTATTGATAATGAGTCTATTATGCGACGTTTTCATGACTTGAAACCTCGCCGGCAACAATTGTAATTTATTTATATTGATTAATTATGGAAGACATTACTATATAAAAAAAGGGAGACTTTGGATGCGGTCCCTAGTTATGAACAGTCTTTGACTGAAACCTTATTGGTTTTCAATTTTTGATCCAAGTCCCTGAAATTAATTGATAATTTATTTCTATGTACGTTACTATATTTTTTAAATTAAAAATTAAAATTTATAGTTGTTTATAGTAATGAGATTTTAAATAAAAAACCATAATTTGTGGGATTAAAAATATTAAAATATAAATATACTATTGTGTGTGTGTGTGTAAACATGGGTACATTCATAAAAATAACCAAAAAATTATTGTATCAAAACATGGGTACATTCTTCAAAATGGGTACATTTAGCAAAAATAAAAATGGGTACAAATAAATAAAAAAATATGGGTACAATACAAATAAAACTTTAAAACATATGGGCACAAAAAGAAATTAATATATGGGTACAAATTAAAACTGAAAGGAAAATTGGTACAAATTAAAAATGGGTTGCAAATTAAAAATGGGTACAAACTAAAAATAAAAATATATGATAAAAAATTTAGCCATAAATATAAATATACTAATTGTAACATTTTTAATATTAAATGAATATATTTAGAAATAAAAAATATTTTATTATTGAAATAATTAATGATATTATTAATACAAAGGACCTTGATCAAAAATTGAAAAGTAATAAGGTTTTAATCAATAGAGTAGTAAAAATAAGGATGAAAACCTAATTACTCTATAAAAAAATTTAGTTGTTACTATTTTTCTTTAACCTTGCACTCTTTTAAGTTCGTCCCTCCCGAGAAATCCTAACTTCACCACTGGTTGGATGGCCAACTTTTCGTCACAAATTGATTCTCCCATGCCATCTCTGCAACATGATAAACAATTGGAAACTTGAGCTCAGTCTATGTCAAACTTCAAAATCTCTTTGAACAAGTCCAAAATGCCGGTACGTAGAGTTAGTTAAGTACTATAAAATGTGGATTCCAGTTTTAAGTTCCATGGCAGTGTCTCTCTGTTGCAAGCTGCAAATCATCAGTTGCTTTCATAATCTGCCTAATTCCTAGCCAAACTCTGATGCGCCCGTCTCCCGTGTTATGGTGCCTTGTAAAGCCGAGACTGTGCCCTTAAATGTAACTTAGAACGTAAGTTATGTCATTAGTGGACCGGCCTACCAGGGAGGACGATTTGGCCGTTGAGATCGAAAACCCGACCGGCGAGGGAGAAGTTGCAAAGGCTGACCGACGGCCCTGATTGCATCTCGCTCGATGACGATCCCGCCGTTGCGGAAGACGCGGCGGTCGGAATCCACGGTGACGATGTTGGCATTGTGAAGTATAGTCATTGCTGCTGACGGTGAGTTCGTCGGAGCCGGCATTGGTTTGTCAATCTTCTCCGCCGTCGCTTTTGAATTCGTTGAATCTGATCAGTAATCTGAAAACTTGCACCTTTTCTTCCAGATTGCTGAAAACTGAAAGGGATAGGATAAAGATTACATTATTTTATTTTTCTCGATAAGCACGTTTTTTAATCGATTTATTTTTTATTGAATTCGATGTCACGGCTGTTAACTTGTTGCTGGTTGGCGGGGTTTTCAGTTGGATGATGTCACTGTCACGTCATTGTTCGTCTGTGCGTTTAGTTGGGCTACACGTCTGTTCGGCCCTTATTTCAGTTGGATGATGTCACTGTCACGTCATTATTATTCATGAAATTGCATCTTTTCATTTGAGGCTAACACTTTTGCCTACGCTAGTTTGCATGCATTAGATATGCTCCAAGCATAAGCATCTACTGATATTCATTTGTAAATGCGTGATTTTGAATGAAAATTTTGATGCCGAATTTTTGTTTATTTATTACCTCAACCCCCTCGTATATTGTAGTATACAACACAAATTATAATTTTTTTCCTTTTTGTTATTTTTTTAAATCATTATCATTGTAGAAAGATTGTTTCAAAACTCGTACAATAATTTTAATAAAAAATATTTAAACGAGTTTTGAACTTAAAATGCACGGGCAAATTCTTCCCTTTCCACTTGATTAATGATTCTATGTTCTTACTTTTTACTCAAAGTGATACTATTTTATTATATCGAAAAGTAGTTTGGTACAATTGGACACTATTAGACTCAACGACTCCTCGTCCTCGTGAATTGCAATCCACACACAATATATTATAAATAAAAGCAAGAGGCTCTTCAAATCATGTCGATGAACGTGGGTAAAGCCATCTCCGATGATTTAAAGTAACACTGCACTCATGTCTTGAATAATATGTCCATAGATGGACAAACACAGGCCCGAACTATGTAAAGCTGGAAAAAATATAGAAAGAATCACTCTTAAAAAAAAATATTAGAAAGTCTCATAGTCATCACTCTTACGAAAGCTTTTGAGACGAGGATTTAAGCTAAGTTACATAACTTAATATCAAATTCATTATTTATGAGAGTCAAATTTAAGATCTTTTATTTATAACTTGCAAAGTGAAAATAAAAAAGAAATGATTATCAGATTTTTCTTCTCTTACACTATTTCATTTTGATTATTCAATTTAAAAGTGCAAAATAATCAAATGTAACTAAACCCATATAAAAGTAGCTTTATCAATTGAAGATTAGATTCATGAAAATTATATAAAAGTGTTAGCACACATGAAACTCTAGGGGTTTGAGTATTTGAAAATGCCACTACAGTATAAATATAGTAAATAGTGGAAAGTTGTATATTATATTATTTTTACTAGGATGAATCATTGATGCTTAATAAGCATTTTATCAAGTTGTACGTATTAATTAGGAAGATAAGTTTGAATTAGAGTTAGGAAGATAAGTTTGAATTGGAGTATTCTAGAATGAGAAGAGTACGTAGGGCTTTAGATAGATGAATAGGAAAACAAAAATCTTTCAGTGTCTGTAATTCCAGCAAAATAGTGGAAAGTGGCATTATTTATCCATTGGTGTTGGTCTTGTGTTGACCCGTTCCAAAAGGGATAGACACTGATAAGAGGTTTAAGTATTTCTTTGTATATATGATTACTATTATAGCAATATTCTTTTTCCCTTGTAAGTGAGATGTTTTAAATTCAATTATCTGTAAAGATAAATTTGAACTACATTATTGTTAGTTCATTATGAAGCTAAGCCTAACAACTATCTTTAGTGTAGATAATATCATTTGTTTAATAAAAAAAATTTCAAACCCGCCGTATTTCATTATAAATAGGAGTTTGCTCAATTGGTTTTGCAAGCATGAAAAATAGGATAGTGCTCACGTAGAGAACAAGAGAAACTGAGTGAAAAAAAAAAACAAGAAGAGTTTGGGGTTTGTGGAGTTTGATGTGTGGAGATTAATAGACAGTGTGTCTTAGTGAAGATCTAGTTATTGAGGTGAGTGATTTACGTAATGTATTATTTCGAGGGATAATTGTAAACTTCACACGGGGATATTAGGGTAGAAAGGTCATTATGGGTCATGTGGTGAGTTAAATTTGGTGAAAGATACAGTGAACACATGGGGAAGGATGATGCAATATGAAACTATGTGATATATATAATTTTATACAAGTATCCTATTTTTTAGAGTGTGTAAAACGCCATCGCTTAACTGATATATTACATATTATTCTCGGTACTGGACGACGGTGGTTGTTGCTCACTCCTCACCCTTTTATTTTATAGATGAATTATTTAGTAAGACATGAACTAGACGAGCTGAGATTGTGTTAGTAAGAGAGATAGTAGTTTTATTTTATTTATGTACATCCATAAAGAATTTCAGATTTTTTTTATTAGAGAAGTTTGTTTTTTCTTTACTTTTCTTTTGTCATACATTTATTTGCGTACCAAATGCGGAGTTAATTTTTCCACCGTCTTCGAGTCCGGAGTGTGACTAACCTTCAATATATAGAGCCACTTTTACAAGGGTTTTACATTTATTTGGGGAGTCCTTTCCACAAGGCAATGAAAAATAGTAGGATTTGGATTAGTGTACAGGCTTTTGATGACCAGTAGAGGCAATGTTATCCGCAACAAAGTTTGCTTCAAACAAATATGAGAGAAGCTTGCAAAGAATTCCACTCCGGACTTGGCGTTGAATGCATGTCAATAACATGCTTACGAACTTTGCACTGAAGTCTGAAGGTGTCAATTTATCATATCTCAACTTGGATATCAATATCAATTTACTCAACGGATGTACACTGCCATTTCGTGTAGGGCATAAAAAATTCAACATGTCATTGCTCTGCAAGCGAAGGAATTTATAAACAAAACCAGTTGTCTATTTTCTCTGGGCTGACAAAGTCAATAAATTAAGGAAAGAGATCCTCTCTGGAACTTTCCCTCCGAAGTCCAGAAATCAAGTGATACGGGCCTTAGAGCCAAAAATTATTATAGCTTTTAAAAGTTTTTACTAACTTCTTTATTTTTAACCGTTAGATCAAATTTGAAAGCTCAAATCACTTGATCCCTAGCTTTGGAGGAAAAGATCCAAAGAGGATCTCTTTCCGTAAATTAATTCAAATGCATTATAATAAACGAGTTTAACAACTCCAATGACTGACGAACTCCAAATAAATATTATATGATGAGAACCAAATTAATAAAATGAGAAGAAGGAAACAAAAAAAAAAGCCTCCAATGTCAACTTTGATGAAAATGGCTAATGTGCTGGTGGCTAATGATTCTGAATTGTAGTAAACGCACATGTGGCCAACGGGAGATCGCTGTCAACTGTGAAAGGGTAAACTAATGTTGCGTAGTGAAGAGTTCCGTAATAAAAATAAAAAGAAGGGTTGAACTCAAATATCCCTCTAACCGACTTGAGTCAAATTCTAGAACAAAGTCATGTATATTCCATTTGTGCCATCCCCGCATGCATTTATCATTTGTTTTCACGTACCCAAACCAAACAAGGTGGTGTGCGGTCAGTAAAAGCGGCAGTTGATGTAGTCTTATAGCGGCCGATTTTTATTTTCTCCCACCCACACCAGATCATGATTTACCTATCTATACCCAGTTCCTTCCTTTCAGTGCTCTCCCAGCTGCTGCTTCACAAACTAATAAAAAATGGTTTAATATTTTGACGCAGATGACCTGCTCTAATACTAATTGAGTAACGTGAAGTACGTACGTATGGTCGTTAGATTTTACACGTGACTTCAATATCATGAAGATAGTTGAGGTTCCACTATAGAAAGAGTCACGCACTACTTAACTACATATGCGGTTTTGTATTTCGATGCTTTAAAACATAGTTTAGTATTAATTACGTACATATATATATATATATATATTATGTTTTGTTACTTAATTACGTGATCAAAAGCGTACACATATGTGTATAGTATCATGACTATTTGCCAAAGAAGATAATGAAATGTTAATGTCAGCCAGGCCACCCATGTATATCTACCGAGGTTAAACCGCTGTGCTTACAGTCTACTTAGGTGGCTAATCAAATTTAAAAACAGCCTTTTGTTTTTGTATTACACAGTTAGAATTTAATTAAGGGAACTTTCATGAAAAGGGTTTAGACTAAGTTTATTTTAATAAAAAAACCATGCTATAACTTTATTTAATTAAAAAAACTTAAATTTTAATGAAAACCCCTTAAATTTTAATAAAAGGGACAAAAAAAAACTTAAATTTTAATGAAAAAGACATAATTTTAATATTAAAAAAATTTAAAAAAAAATCTGACGCGTGGACTCATGTCCTCACACTGTTTATGAAACTTTTACACTGTTTATGAAATTTACGACACTATTTATAAAACTTACTGCACTGTTTATGAAAACTTATGACACTGTTTATGAAACTTACTACACTGTTTATGAAATTTAACGGTACTGCACCACTGTGTTGTGTTTGTAACCTGGCCAACTCTGTTTTCTTCCCCTTTTCTTTCTTTTTTTCCTTTTCCCCCGTGAACACTCCAGAACTCTCTCTCTTTTCGAACTCTCTGCCTCCTCTCTAAACCACCATAGCCAAAAAGAACTCCAAGCACCATCACCACAAATTCCAATTTAATTGAGACCCCAAACCACCAAAATACAAGACATGCGCAAGCTGGGGATAACTATGGTACCATTGCATGTTAAATTCTGTAATGGGAAGTAGGATAATCCAAGCAGGGGTTCTTGGTGAGAGTTGCTTTAATGGAATCAAGCTACAACCCTTAAAAAGAGGAGGTAAAATTAGCTTGGTTTTGTTGTAATTTGTTGCTAGTACTGTCTTCTAGCATCTTGGATCAAATCTGGGTTTGAAATAGTTTTGGGTGGACCACCCTCCTACGTTCCAGTGTGACTGCTTCAGGAGCTACATGAGTTTTTGGGCATGGTGGGACGCTTCGCCAAACAGCAGCTGATCCATGAAATCCTTGAGGCTTATGAGGAGAGGTTGGTGCAGAAAAAGAAGAGCAGAAACTCAAAGGTGAAGAAAGAGAGAAGGAAGGCTAACAAGGGCAGTGGACGGCGTTGCTGGCTCTCATCCCCTTGTTCCTTGTCGCCAAGCTCGTTGCCATGGCGGTTGCTGGCCGGGAATCGGAGGCGAAGTTCGGGGAAGGTGGGGATGCTGGCGGTGAAAGAGTTGGTGCGGGTGAGCTTCGAAGAGAGGAGGCTGAAGCACCAAACTTTTGTTATGTATTTTTTTTATTTTTTTATTCTCCTTATCATTAAATAAAGTTAGTAGGTGGTTTTTGGTTAAAAGTCAAAGATTTGAAACCCTTTTCATTAGTTTTCCTTTTAATTGATCATTTGAATGGTAACGAGAAGTGAAAGACGTAGGGTTAAGCTCTCTCCACGTTGGAAAATTAGTTTTTTTTTTTTTTTTCAAACGATGGATTTTGTTAGACTAGATATTATATTAGTCACCAGTGGGGTCAAACTCACGCCGTCATGCAAAGGCTCAACTCATTTCCATCACTGTAATAAAGGGCCACTTGCATGTTGGAAAATTAGTTTTTTTTTTTTTTTTTTTTTTTTTTTTTTTTTTTTTTTCAGTTTTCTCGTGGGTCAAGGATTATGATTCTTTACCTATTAAGTTTATAATTTCTTACCTGTTAGAGATCAGTGTTTGCTTTCGTTTTTTCTATAAATAGGATGTTTTGCAACTCATAGAGTAATAAGTTAGTCATGTAGTTTCTTCGAATTTTGTAACCTTGTTGGCAATTTTGTAGTGTTTCTTTATTTTCGATTAATAAAGTTCTATTCGTAGTTTTATATTTTGTTTGTTCATCGAGTACTCTGATGTTCAACTCAGGTAGCTAGGTCCCCTCAATTCGTTGTTCTCATCTTATCCTTTCAGATCATACATATATATACAGTGTATGATGACGTTCTTTTATAGCATATGCGACGCTTAATTTGTTTGCAAGTTGCTACCAATATTATCAAGATACATTGGATTATAACCCTAATTATTGTATTCTTAGTTAATATTAATTTACCAGATATATTACGCACCAATGATGCATGGTTTGTACTTTTAGTGATCTTATTACACCAGTTCCATGATAACAACTTGTAAAACTAGTTGTTTGTAGATTTTAGCATACCAAAGAGATTACATGCTGATTAAAAGCTAAGATAAAGCAACTAATTAAGCAGTTGAACGACAAGAGATTTAACAGATGGATACCCAAATTACAAAACATAACAAGATTTATATATATATATATATATATATTACAAACATAGCTTGAATTTCTTTCATCCTCATCCTCTCCGATCCTAATATTTAACAAGGTTATTGTTAAATCCCAGAAATTATACATCAACCCATACGTATCAGCATCAAGCAAGCAAGCTATATCAATTTTACACATGCAGATAACTAGAACTGATTGATGGCAACCATCCGAGACGGGCTAAGAACACTGTAAGAACCATAACGCTTAGCCAAGCCCCACCCTCGAGGAACCTTTTGTTCGCCACAATCATCCATTTCCACCAAAACCTTGTGGAATATCTCAACGTTACAAGGAAGCACAAGAGGACCTCGACTGTCATACCCAAATTCAGACTCGGCTTCTTCAAGCAGCATCTTGAAGAGAGGATGGTTTGCGTGTTCCGTTTTGACCACAAACCTTTGCTTTTGGGGTCCGACATAGACTGTAAAGCAACCTTCAGGAGCCACTTGGCGCTTGCTCGCACGCTTTTCCTCAAGCATCCCGAGTTTGATATGTGGGCATGACTTGCTCTTGGTGGTCAGAGCAGGCACCATTCCATGCAAATTAGTAGGACGGCCCCGGCCTATTGATTTGCACCGCTTCCATGTTTTGGTTATCAAACCCATCTTATCTTTTCGTGTACAAGACTTACTGAAACTAAACAATGGATAGAAAAAAGGATTTATATGTGGATGTTGGGTTTTAGAAACAACACACAATACCACCTTCCATCAATTTAGTTTGAAGGAGAATTAGAACAAGATAACAAAGGGCACGAAAAATTTGTGAAAGGATTGGATCAGATGTGTGCGGAATTAACCCCTGTCGTAGACCAAATAAACCATGACTTTCACTCGTGGAATCATTGTGTTACTCATACTTTCTCAATGAACAAACGAGTGAAGGATCATGCAAAATATGGATAAAGGGCTCGGAAAAGAATCAAGGATTCAAGTAGTGGTGGTTGTGTTGGGCATCAGATCGAGAGAGAGAGAGAGAGAGAGAGAGAGAGGGAGACGGGTTTTCAGGAATGCCAGGAGGGTGAGAGAGGATATAAAGGGGATAGGAAGCAGAGAAAAGCCTGACGAGATAAGCTCTCTGGTTGCACTTTGCGTCTCTGATGGGGCAATCTTGGCATGGAGGAGGTGGTATATAAATAGGATAATGCCCACAAAAACTATTATTTTATCATTACACGTTGGGAAGGGAGACTTATTTACCATCTTGGGCCAATAGCGTGATGTTATTTGTTGACATTACAAGTTGAAGTTCATTCCCGTGATATCCAGATGTAGAGATGCTAGTTTACTCAAAAGTATTATTATTATAGGAAATGTTATTAGCACTCTAAAAATTTCATTCTACATTTTCTTACAGGTGTATTTTTCTTTCTAATTATAGAATGTTTAGAGTGCCAAATGAGATTTTTGGAGTGCTAATAACAATTCTCATTATTATCATTACACATAATAATTTGTCGGGGTGTGATATCCACACAACCCATTCTACTTCTCACACACCTTTTTAATTTTCGGCCGTCGGATCGGATGAATTGAAGAAGATCAACGGACAAAAATTATCAAGGGATGAGTGAGAAGTAAAATAGAGTGTGTGAATAGTACACCCCTAATTTGTCACGTAGATTCGATCTCTAACTATTAACAATAATTGTTCAAGTTGTAGAAGTGATCACAAATCTTGAGTAGTTGCAAACATATATTTGTCTTAAAAGAAGTAACCATATATCAAGGCTAGTTAGAATTTAAGATTTTGAAGGGCAAGTTAGCTTAATATTATCCCTCCTTTTTGTTGAGAACGAGTCTCACGTTGATGAGAGGAATGACCTTGCATGGGCTTATAAGTAAGTTGGGCTACTCTCATATTGCCAATTGGTTTTATGGTGAAGCATCAATTTTCTTTATGGTATTAGAGCATGTTGTCCCACATGTGTGAAGCCCAATGGTCACACGCGCTCCATGTCATCGGAGTTGTGTTGTCCACGTGTTAGATATGAAAATTCACCACACGTGAGGAGGTGTATTTAGAATGAATCCCACATTGATAAGAGGAGGGACCATGGACTTATACTCCATATTACCAATTGGTTTTAAGTTGAAACCTCAACTTTCTTGACTTTCTTCCATTGTTCGATAATTAATGGTGGTCTATGTCAAAATACACTTGAAATTGTGTGGGTGTGAGCTAATTACAGTTTATACCATTACTGGCTCGCGGTAAGAAAGGTTTTTCAGTGTGGCCATAACACAAAGCGATATGTCATAAGTTATTATACAAGTGGAGGAAATTTTTTTGGAAGATAATTCTCTCCCCTCCTAATCTCTCTCCCCTTCTCTCCTCTCATACTTGAATGGTTACGGTTAAGCCACGTCAACATCTTATATTGATATTTTTTTATAAAGACAATAAGACAAAATGCAATGTATGAGAGGAGAAGAGAGAAGGGGATGAGAATAGGAGGAGAGAGAACTCTACTCTATTTTATTTTCTAAGTATCCATTTACTTGTACAATAACATATAGTACATGTCCTTGTTTTGAGCACAATGAAAAATCTATCCCACGATAGTAATAATTTGTTTGTTTGTCCACTTTTTCTTACATTTTAAATATCTAATTCTCAATGAACTTATTGGGTTGACCTATTCAGTATTGAAAATAAATAAACACTAGTGTTCATATATGGCAGAGAATCATTTGACTTAAGAAAGCTAGCAGTTGAGTTAGTAAATCCATATATAATGACAGCTCTGAATAAACTTTGCTCGAGCAGAAGATATATACCTCCATTCGATGAACCTAATCCATCCTATATATCAGGTGAAAAATAAATATACAAACCTTGCCTCGCCTTAGCCAACTATATACGTATGCAGTGCCTTCTAATTGGTTACCCAACAGAAGTTATATATCATTCAGTCTACTAAAAATTGTATACTTGTTAATTGGAATTACAATGTGAATCTTTTTATTTTTTTTACTTATAAAAGCGAATCTTGAGTACTATTATTTTGAGAATCCACCTAAATGAATTGAAACTCATTTATTTGATGATATGATTGGAGGCCGTAGCTAGAGTTCGAATAGTTTGTAATAATTTATTAAGTTAGTTTTGGGGTGATGTACCCCTTTTGTTACCAAAAAAAAGTTGAACACTTATGGTCACTAGTATTACAGATTAATGATATTTATTTTTACAAACTCTAATTATAAGTGACAAGTCTCAAATTTGACTTTTATAGATTACAAGTTCGATACTTAATCTAATTATCATAAGTGTCATTTCGTGGCTTTGTCCAAAGTTCATGTATTTTATTACTACTGGCCCATGTCATTGGTTAAATATATGATGTTCTTACTAATAAGGAACCAAGTATTATACTAGTTTATTCCTCGTGCTATGGATAAATGGGACAAGTTTCATGTGATCGCTTTAACTCGTCAAATTTATTTAAAATAATAGTGTATTTATTCTGTACATATTTAGTGATCACACTTTGCTATGAACTCCCTGATAAAGAGGCAGGCCAACCTTGAGAATTTGGAGGTCTTAGGCGAGTTTTCAAAGTGGGAACCTAGAATTTTCTGATCTCTGACTCTGACTCTTTGTAAATTGATACATATAAAAAAAAAATTCACTAAATACATGAAAAATTATATTTTTACATCATATATCATTAAAAATTAATATCAAAATAAGAAAGATATACAAAGGTGCTTGAGAGTTTTGGTGTTTTGTCTATTGAGAAAGGAACCGATTAGAATATGCGGAAAAGGCCAAAGTGTTCTGCCGTTTAGAGTTTGGTATGCCTGGTAGTCTAGGGAGTGCAATAAAAGAAGTAAATTAACATGTTTGTTTTCAAGTCAATAAGAACAAGTTTGAGTCACTTAACGCTTCACCTTTCACTTACAAAACATGTTTAATTTTTTTATTTAATTAATTAGGTTAAACAATTAAATCTTACAAATGTTGGATTCAACTGCTCAACCCAACAAGCCATTGTGTTCAAACAAAGGCTTAGGGTGCGTTTGTTGCACCGGACTGTCTCGGACTGAACTAGTTTCAAGGACTAAGTTGCACTGGCTTAGACTAGACTAAGCTGGACTAGCTTAGTGAAGCGTTTGATGCAGTGTCAGACTAAGTTACAAACTATATTTCTTTTGCCATTTTTAATTCACTTGTGGATTAAAAATTAAACAAAAATTAATAATTAAAGGACAGTGAAGTCTGGAAATGAATGGACCCAAGCAAATTTTCTTTCCCTTTCCTTCCTTTACCCTTCCTCGTTTATCTTCTCCATCATTTTCTCTCTATCAAATTATGGATCAATCTCTTACTTTTCTTGTTTAATTAAGAGAATTTGTTGGTTAACCATTCGCCAAGCCTTCAGAGATTCCAAAAAGAAAGGCAAGCCTTCTAGTAACCAATTAAACCTGCAAATCCCAAAAGAAAAACAAAAACCCCAGAAACCAGGAAAAAAAAACCCAAAACCCCAGAAAAAAAAAAAAAAAAAAACCCAGAACAAAAATTGATTTACTGAGATTATGAAGCAGTCATGGCGGAGATGACCTAGTTGATGAGGAGGCAAGCCGAAGGCAAAGCCAAAATCAGTAGCTTCAAAGCCCCAAGCAGCGAAGGAGAAGATGACGGAGATGACCCAATCGACGAGGTCATCGTTGGAGATGAAGAAGTCGACGAGTTCGTCGTCGGAGATGAAGCCGCTTTTGAAGCTTGTGCCATCGAAATCGAGGTCGGGAAGGTGATTCGAGCAGGCCGAAGAAGTTCTTAGCTAATCCGATGGTTTTTCAAGGGGACACGCTAAGAACAATTAGTGAGGTTGTTAGTGAAAGTAAGTCCTGGCTAATCCCATTAAAACTAGTCCAGCCAGGAAACAAACACAAGACTGGACTAATCTTTAGTCTAGTCCAGTCCAGTGAACTTTATTGAGGGGAAACAAACACCCCTAAGGTATTAGACTTCATTTGTTAAAAAAAAAAAGGTATTAGACTTGTTATTTGAACGGATACAAGGTCTATATATATTCTAAAGGTGGCCTTAGACAGCCGCCTACTTCAGCAGCTACCATCAAGGCCAACCGTGCAAAGAGGCAGACTCACCTGTATTAGAATTAGAAAGGAATTTTCACCAAATACAAAAAGAATTAGAAATGAAACGACCAATATAACCAATATAACCAATAAATATGTTCCAAACTGGATCACCCATTAGCTTACAGGTTTTTAATTCCAAACACAACTATAAGTCAACCCGTCGACTTAAGAAATCGTGAGGATTCAAGTCCCTAAAATATATTCCCAAAGAAAATAAGTCGAAAATCCTTCTACCATGTGACATCACCAAGAGCTTAAAATTAATTTGTACGTAAATATATTTGTCGGTCTGAAAACTGAATTGCCAAATTATTGTGTTTAAAAAAATGATCTGACAACTTAATAGCAAATTAATTACGATTATTGAAGTGATCATAACAACTAATGTATCAAACATTACCGTGTTTATAAATTCACGATAAAATGAAGTCAGACATACTATAATATGTCTGACTTGCCACATCTTATAGTATATTACGTCTTCAATTTTAGCTAAGTCAGACATATTCAAAATGATTTCTCATTAAGTAAACAAATAATTTGAGAGACAGATTGCAGGGCCTAAATTTGGGGGAATAAGTTTGTTAATACGTTACAATCATGCTTGTTAAGTAGAGATTGACTAACTATTTTAATATTATGATGCATGCATGTCTTTGGATTTTTATGCCTCCACTGTAAAATTATTATTTAATAGGCTTATTATATTAGCACTATACAAATTGTTGAATAAACCCTACATACTTAATACATCTCACATTTACTTTTTCAATTAAAAATTATCTTTATAAACTCTTATAAACCCCACATACCTGTCCATAATACACTTACACCCTACATTCTCAAACACGCATTATATTTCTATATGCCATGCTGTTCCCAGGGTAATTACTTCTGTGATTGACTTGTTTTTTGTTTCCAGCTTGATAGCATATTATCATTAACTGCTTTGGACGCTAACACTTCTCTTAAATTTTCTTACATTTGTGTAGATTGGAAAATCTTATATCACTTCCAAACTCAAGAATTATCCAAACTCAAGATCTTATGTAACATTTCTATAATAAAAAAATAAAAAATAAAAAAGAATTATTGAAAGTTTCAAGATGTTGGTATTGCAATTCACATAGATGGTTTAAAGGCATAAGTTCTGAAGTTTTTCGACATAGTAAATGCCGGGATGTGATATAATGTGTGGTTTGAGAGAAAATAATTTCTTGCAATCACAATGACCAATAGCATTGGCATATTCATAGACATTTTGTTAGGGTTTTCTCAATTAATGTGTTTGTAGTTTCATTAGTTAGGATTTTGTTCAATAATGGAGAGTGGGAGGGTTTTGATAATTGAAGAAGATAAATAATATGTTAAAAGTGATGAGGGGTGTATTTGGAAATTTCTTTTTTTTTTAAAACTTAATAAGGTCGAAATTATCATTATATAGTAAAATACATAAGTAATTTAATATTGATTTTTTTTTGTGGGATGCATTCAGCAATATATGAGGTGCTAATAAAAAAAGAATATTTAATAAAGTTCACAAGTCTACAGACTCGTTTTGAGGACCTATGAGAATCAAATGCATATTAGTCACAAAGTTATATTAATTTAGATCCAAATGATTAAAATATTTGACAACTTAATAAAGGATATCATAGGCTTTTATTGACTTTATTTTTTCTAACAAACGATATCATGCACACTAAAGGAGAGGGGATGTGCTTATCCTCACAATGGGCTAGCAATAATGTGGTTCAAATTTGCTTTTGGCGAGAATCGAACCTAAGACCTCTCACTTACAAGTGAAGAGAAATACCACTAAACCGTAGTACTAAGTGGCATGCTTTTATTGACTATTAGAAACTCTATGAAATTTAGAGACCTTTTAATGCTAGACTTATATAGATTTTTTTAGAGTTAATGATTGACTTTTGAAGGGTTCAAAAGGAATTTAACACACTTTGTTATTATTACTCTTTTTTCCACTAAAAAATGTAATTTTACTTTTTCTGCTATGACCAAAATGGTTAGAATTTGAAAGAATCCTTAACACATCAACATCATTTTTTATAATTCCAAATTCTTGTAAATCATATGTTTCTAATGTGGTGGTTAGGGTGGTGGAGGAGTGGGGGTTTGGGTGGTGGCAATGGGTAAGGTAAGACGAGAGTAAAGGTGGCGATCATGTTGATGGTGGTGTTAGTAGTGGTCATGGGTGCGGGTGGCAACACTAAGGTGGTCGTACTAGGTTATTGTGATGATGAGTGTGACAAGGCGGTGGTAGGAGAGGGAGTGGTGAGAGTGGTGGAGGCAAGGTAACATGGTGGTACTATAGGTGGCAATCATGGTGGTTGTGTTAATGATGCGCAACAGAAAGATAGTTGTAGGAGGTTTTGGTAAGGTGATGATGAGTATGACAAGGTGGTGGTCAAATAAGTGATATGATGATGGCGGTGGGGACAGTAGTCGTGATGATAGTGGTAATGATGGTGGATATGTCAGCAACAGGGTAGTAGGGATGGTTATGGTTAAGTGATGGTGAATGGTGACAATATGGTGTTGTGAAAATGGAAAAAGTGATCAAAATCTATGAAAGTCCATCAAAATCTTAGGGGAAGAAGTATTTTCTATGATATTGTTAACGTGGGGCACTTTTAGGCCCACCGAATAGCACATGCCAAAAACAAAAGGCCATGAGCAGCCTAAAGCAAAGCTAAAGCCCAAGGGAAATCAAGAAGCCCAAGGTCCAAAGAGTTTAAGGAAAGAGGCTCCCGATCACTCAAGTCGACCGCCTGCGAGCTTAGTCCAACTAGGTTATGAAAGGTGTTTTCCGACTGCCAAAGGCATGTAAGCAGACTGGCAACTTTATGATGTAAGTATCGATGAGCAAGTTTACTCCAGTGTCAATCAATCCACATGGCGATTCACAATCAGTGGTAGAAGCCTAGGATTAGATGTAAAGGTAATTAGAACGACGCTCAGAGAGATGGAGTTGGATAACCAAGGCTGAGCAAGACGCTCGGCATGCATCTGAAAAGGCGTGCAATCTCGATTGAACACATGTTACTTCACCGCAAATGTGCCGTTGATGGGTGAAAAGGTGTCAACACACTAAGCTATGCAAACAGCGCATTAAGTGCCAAGGAAGTGAAAGGAGGTGAACCAAAGGCTTTTAAGCACATTGAGGTTGGACAACTGAGGAAAGGGAGAGTATTTGTAATAAATTGTGCACTATTTTATTCTTGAAATCAAAATAATCCAAGCAACACACTAGATGTAGCCCAGTATTGAGGAGTGAACCACTTAAATCTTTGAGTCCATTTTTTCTAACCCATATCTAAAAGCCCACCAACAGTTCAATATTTTAATTTGTTAACTTGTAAGTTGTGAGCGTTAACACACATAAAATATAATATAAAAATCTCGTTAAAATGAACAGTACTGTGAGCTTTTCGTTAAAGTTCCTTTTTTAAATTCTATAAAATTAATAAACTTTTGAATAAACATGGACTTTTGTAGACTTGCAAAAAGTTATAATTGAATATCACGAGATTTTTAAAGATTTTTTAGAAGTTATAAAAGGTTTTTATTTAATACAAGATAACTTTTCTTGACTCTATAAAAATCTGTATTGAAAACGTGTTAAGAAAATTCCATTAAACTCCATAAATAATACACCCCCCAGTATCGGCACAAAGGTCAAGTCATTAGATGTACATAAGATATAAAAGTTGTACATTTAGAGCTTTTTTTTTTCTTTTCTTAATACAAGCGATAATACTATTCTGATCTAGACTAAGGGGGAGGGGAAGAGTTTGAACAGGTGATGCGGTTGGTTAAAAAAGAATGTCATAATCACCTAGGCAATCCATTATATATTTAGAATTAAAATAACATATGAGTTGCATATTTTTATAAATATAAAGTGAGAAGGCCAAATAGGTGAAACATTCAGAAATGCCAAGAAAGCCCCTTTGTTTTCTTCACAATTCAAATTCAGAAAAATTGGAAAATAAGGATAAACTGGTAAAAATACCATAACTGAACAGAAAAAAAAAAAAAAAAAAAAAAAGATATCTTTACCATATATGTAAAAAAGAAGTATAAAAAAGGTTACAGTAGACAGAAAATATAAAAATAAAAAAAAAATCCAAAAAATATTGGAAAGGAAAACAAAAAATTAAAAAAAGAAGAAGAAAAACAACCCACATACCTCTCAAACTGCTAAGCAGTAGTGGGCAGTTTTCTCCCCTAAAGATTTCCACGCTCTGAGTTTGGTGGGAGGTTGAATACTAACCACCTGCATACCACCAGTATTTAGAGATGAGTAATCGGAAGGAGGCTAATTTTGGTTTTCAGGAGTTTGCTGTGCGGTTTCAGTTCATTCCAAACAAAAAAGGATCGACAAACTCAGTGACAGAAATTAGTAAAACATTTGAGCTTTCAGAACAAAGGCATGTCCGGAAATCGAAAAATTTCATCGGGTTAGTGATTCATCTTTTCAGTTTTCGTTCTCTTCAAGTTTTGTAAATTCAATAAAAGTTATTTGTTCATCCAATTAGGTTTCTGGAAATGTTCAATTTCTTTGTTTATAAAGGATATGATTTCGACTGCAGTTTAGGTTCTCGGATCGATTCCACATTTTAAATCAACTTCTGACCAAGGAATTAAATATTGATATTATCGGCGAAATATCGCCGATAATATCGTTTTTTTGACCCGGCGATATTTTTTTTAGTAAAAATAAAATATCTTTAAAATATTGCGATAATATCGCTAATATCGGAATATTACCGATATTAGCGATATTATCGCGATATTCGTCGTCGTCGCCGCCGCCGGGAGGTGAGAAAGGGATCCAGAAACCAGATCGAAGAAGATGGATCCAGAAACCAGATCGAAGAAGAAGGATCCAGAAACCAGATCGAAGAAGAAGGATCCAGATCGAGGGAGAGACGAAGACGGAGAGACCGAGGGAGAGACGGAGACGGAGAGACCGAGGCAGAGATGGAGACGGAGAGACCGAGGGAGAGACGGAGATGGAGAGACCGAGGCAGAGACGGAGACGGAGAGACCGAGGCAGAGACAGAGACGTAGAGACGGAGATGGCGATGAGGTGGTGTCGCCGTTGATGTGGTGTGGAAGTGAGGGTGTGGGTTGTTCACGGGGAGAATGAGAGAGTGCAGAGATGCAGAGAGTGCAGAGAGTGCAAAGAGGGCGAAGAGGGAGAATGAGGGTTGTTCACGGGGAGAATGAGAGAGTGCAGAGAGTGCAGAGAGTGCAGAGAGCGATGAGGAGGTGTCGCCGTTGAAGTGGTGTGGAAGTGAGGGTGTGGCGTGTGGGTTGGTTCACGGGGAGAAGGAGAGAGTGCAGAGAGTGCAGAGAGAGAGCACGGTAGAGATGAGAGAGTGAGGGAAAAGAGAGATCTGAGAGAAAAGAGAGACGGGGACACAAAAGCAAGGTAGGCCCCCTGGGCACACCTATTAAGATCTAAAAATAATTTTAAAAGCAAGATAAACTCAAACTTAGTGAAAATACAATTTAAATTGGGGTGGGTGTAACAATCTACCCCTCTTAAAAGAATTTCGTCTCCGAAATTTAAAATCACTTACTAAACTGAAATACTAGAAAATAGGAAGAAGAATATATGTATAAAGAGAAATCAAGTCCAAATAATTACATCATATTAAAATTTGATTAATTTTTTTTCAGTTACATATATTCTATATGATAAATTTCTATTTTAAATCAAGTCCAAATAATTACATCATATTAAAATTTGATTATTTTTTTTTCAGTTACATATATTCTATATGATAAATTTCTATTTTAAATCAAGTCCAAATAATTACATCATATTAAAATTTGATTATTTTTTTTTCAGTTACATATATTATATATGATAAATTTCTATTTTAAATCAAGTCCAAATAATTACATCATACTAAAATTTGATTAATTTCTTTTCAAGTATCTACTTTTGAACTACTCACCACGTTCACTCTATGTGATACTAAGTCACTCATGTATCTTACCATACAATGTACATATTAAAATTTGATTAATTTTTTTTCAGTTACATATATTCTATATGATAAATTTCTATTTTAAATCAAGTCCAAATAATTACATCATATTAAAATTTGATTATTTTTTTTTCAGTTACATATATTCTATATGATAAATTTCTATTTTAAATCAAGTCCAAATAATTACATCATATTAAAATTTGATTATTTTTTTTTCAGTTACATATATTATATATGATAAATTTCTATTTTAAATCAAGTCCAAATAATTACATCATACTAAAATTTGATTAATTTCTTTTCAAGTATCTACTTTTGAACTACTCACCACGTTCACTCTATGTGATACTAAGTCACTCATGTATCTTACCATACAATGTATAAAGTGTAAAATATTGTACTAATTCATTATATATAAATGATTATGGTGTGTTTAAACTTATTTCATTAATTACTACATATTTTCTACACTTACAATGTTTGCCAGCTCGCTATATAATCAACTTAAATCAGTTAAATCCATCATGCAATGCATTTCCTTCCAATTTTTTGTGATAAACTAATAGATAATTGACTAAATAAACATCCTGCAAAGTTTCAATAAAAATTTCCAAGTTTTTCTTACAATTTCCGTGGTTTCCATGTAATTTTTATCGATATCGATATTATCCCGATATTTCCATCGATATTTCCGTGTTTTCGAACTACCGATATTTCCGATATTACCGATATTTTCTTCCTTGCTTCTGACCTACTAACCTTGATGGAGGGGATGGGCAGAGGATGAACATTCATTGACATATCCCATTTTTTGTGCGTGCAAGGGGGGGCTTTTTCCATTATTTGTGTTCACTGCAGGCGGTGCATGCGGACCAATTTCGACCCTCTTTTACAATTCATGAATTTAAGCCAAAATTGAGAGAGAGAAAGAGAGTAAGGGTACTTACGAGAGCCTCAGCCTCTGCGGACAATTTGGTATGATGATGGTGGCGGGCAGAGCAGAGGGCAAATAATAAGGATTTTTGCCGATATTGGGGGGGGGGAGAAAGAGAGAGAGAGAGAGAGAGAGAGAGAGAGAGAGAGAATATAAGGGTACTAATCTGGTGTGATGATGGTGGCGGGCAGAGCAAAGGGCAAATAATAAGGATTTTTGCCGACAGGGTTATCGCATTGCGTTAATGGTTTCTCTGAGTTCTGACCTCAATGACCTTTTTTCTTTTCTTCAGTAATCACTTATTGTACTATACATGCTAATTAAAAAAATTATTTGTTTTTATTCTCAGGATATTTACAAGAATACCCACAAGAAATGAAGAAGGAACTACCTATTGATAAGATTCCAAACAGACGTGTTTCTATTTTTACACCTGGTTGGGAGATATCCGTCGGAGTAAAAACTACTGATCTAAGCCAACTGATTCTCAAAGAGTGGAAAAAAAAAGAAGCATGAGCAGTATGTATTCTAAATTCTTTATTAAATTTGTTATAAGAAATCTAACATTATATATACTTTTAATATATAGGTGGCGTATGAAAAAGGCGGTAGAAGAATTAAAACCTTCAACAACTCCTCACATCATACGCATTTGGAATAAAGTCCAAAAAATTAGGTACAACACCATTTCTTACCTATTTATGTTTAATTGCATTCTCCATATCATTCTACAAATTAATTATCTCAAATTTAAAAAATTAAAAAAAAACAATTTATGGGTGCAGGAAAAAGATTAATAGTGATCAAACAACTTTTCTAAATACGGTAACTCTTCTCTTATTTTCATATGAATGTATACTATCAATTCAAATTGCATTCAATTTTCAAATAGAAATAAAATTGCATTTTTCTATCAGTTTTACAAGCATCACACCCGTCTCAAAGTACAAAAGTTGAAGTACAAGATTAAGGTAACATTTCTTACTATTTAATTTTGTAAACATGATTACAATTAGTTACTTCAAACTTGACAATTTATTTATTTTTCAGTATTCTAAAAGTAACTGGATTAAAAGTATTGCTATGGGAAAATTATCGAAGTTAAAGGTATTTAGGTTAAATTGCTTACAATCTTTATATTTGGGATTGTGCATTATAATGCATTATTCACATCTTAATCAGTTAGACTTCTTAATTTATCATCATTGCTTGCAGATTAACCATGAAAATCTAAAGCATCAAGTGCAAGCAAATGGATGGCAAACATGGCGGAAGGACGAAAAACTTGACAACTAGATATTCATTATTCGTGAAATCAAGAATGTCTTTATTCGTGAAGTCAAGCATTAACTAGATATTCATTATGTAAAACTAAATTATTGCTCCTATCAGTTGTGTCCATTCTCGATTTGATGAAATCCACTTTATTTGTTTTTCTTCGTATTCCTACATAAACCCAAAAAAAGAAAGAGAACGCAATATTTTTTTTTGACAAAAGAAAAGATAACATGGGGAAAAATATATGCAATAACAGTAACTTGCATATTCATATCAATGCAGAGAAGAGTTACTTAATGTTTTTATCTACTCTTTTTTTATTTACATCTACTTACTATTGTTCATGAACTTTAGATAGGAACTTGCATCCAAATATCTCATGTTGTTTGACAATTGCATGAATAACATTTAAATCATTACTTTACGCAAAGTGAAAACAAAAAACATGACAACTTATTAAGACATGCATGGTAAAGAAAAAGTTCCTCTTTGCACAATACATTTAAAGTATATCTTGACAATTACAATGAAAAAAAAAAACTAACATAATACACCTTTAGGGGCGCGTAGCGCCCGTGATGCAAAAATGCCTCTCGCATGCACGTTAGTGCATGCGGAGAGGCTAGTATTTTTATAAAGAGGTGAATCACCAAACTCAAGAGATTTGGGCTAGAGTCATTAGCATATAGGCCTGCTATATGCTTGTTCATAAAGTGAACTCATTGGAAAAAATAATAATAGTAGGTCAATTGGTACATCTATTAGAAACTTTAGATATGTTTAAATATCACGGTAGGTGATGCTTTAATAAAAAATAGTAAACTTTAGATATGTGAAATTACACAATTGCCATTTTTTTTTGTGTGCTAGAGGACTAAATAGTTTTTTTTACCCTCTTTTGGGTGACAAAGATTGTTCTATTAATAAGTTTAATTTTTAGTATTTAATTATTTTTTTAATAAAAAAACTAGTTTGGCAATATTTTCAGTTAAAAATAACAAAAAAGTAAAAGTCAAATTTTGAAAACAAAAAAGGTAGTTTTTTTTTTTTATCAATTTCAATAAAAGTACAAACAAAAATTAAAGAGTAAATTACATAATAACCTTAGATTTGAGATCTATTACAATCTCATACAATATCTTTAAAACATTTCACTTTTATACTTTACCTACTATTTTATTTCAATATCGTACTTCTGTTGCATTTTTTATCTTTTGATCTATTAAGAGCTGACGTGACTGCTACATTTATACCACATTACTGCTAAATGTGTGCCACATGTCTACCAAATATGTGCAGTGGCAAATTTTTTTTTTTAAATTAAAAAAAAAAAAAAAAAAACTGACAACGCAGAACCCCCACCTCCCCGCAACCTCTCCCTACCCCTCTTCTACCTCCCTCCCCTCCCAACCACCTCCCTCCCCTCCACTCTCTTCACCTCCCTTCCCATCCAAAAAACACACACTGATCTTCACTCTCACAGCCCCATCGACTCCGACACTGCTCTGCACTCTCAGGCACTACATTCCCTAACCCCATCTCGGCACATCGACCGCCTGATCAACTACAACCAATCGCCGTCCAGGACCATCTACTCTGATAGGTTCATGCCCAGTAGATCCGGTTCCAACTTCCTCCTCTTCGACATCTCCAATACTCCATCTGAGGGCCGCGACGACTCGTCAAGCGCCTACGGCACTCTCCTACGCGCTGCCCTCTTTGGACCTGACTCCGTCTGCGTCGTCCCTCCGGCGATGCTTGAGAAAAGGAGCGCGATTCAGATGAACCTTCCCAGCCCCAACATCTTCTGGTAATGCACTCGCCTTCCCCTTTTGGGTTCGATGATGTGGTCACCGGAGTTCACCATAGCCCCGTCAAGGCTCCTCTGAAGGTTCCCCGGTCGCCTTATAAGGTGACTTTCATCACTTTCTAGTCTTTTGGCGATTTGGGTTTGGTTTGATTTTGGATATTGTGAATTGGGTTTTTTTTTTTTAATTAATTTATTTTTTATATATATACGGAAGTTTTGTTTCTTGTTTAGGTTTTGGATGCACCTGCTTTGCAGGATGTTTTCTATCTGAATCTTGTCGATTGGTCTTCGCACAATGTGCTTGCTGTTGGGTTGGGAAATTGTGTTTATTTATGGAATGCTGATGGGGTGGGTTTTTGGATGGGAGGGAAGGTGAAGAGAGTGGAGGAGAGGGAGGTGGTTGGGAGGCTCGGGAGGGAGAGGAGGGGTGGGGAGGGGTTGCGGGGAAGGTGGGGTGGGTTATGTGTTTTTCCAGTTTTTTTTGTTTTTTTAGAAGATTCAGGTTTAAAAAATATATATATATTTTTTTTTTGCCACGTGGCACATATGTGGTATAAATGTGGCAGTCACGTCAGCTCTTAACGGATGAATGGATGGAAAACGTAACGGATGTATTATATTGAAATAAAATAGTAGGTGAGGTATGAGTTGTACTATATTGGAAAATGTAACGGATGTACTATAAAGTGAAATGTTTTAAAGATGTTGTATGAGTTGTAATAGACTTCAAATCTGAGGAAGTTTACCCAAAATTAAAACGGCAATTTAGTATATGTATTTGGTTAAATTTTCATTAATCTCAAAATTGCCCCAACTAGTATTAACAAGACGGGTACTGCTAAAGGGATTAAAATTGTAGACAAAATTTGTAAATTAAATGATATGAAAGTTAATAAATGAGTTATTGCTTAAGCGATAATAAACGGACTCATTTTTTATTAGTAACACATGATTAGTTTGTAAATTTTGTCTTGCTAGCATTATCATTAACAAGAATTTTGTATTGAAATGTAGATATTGAAGCTGTTAATTCATGAGTATATTATCAAAACAAATATCAGTGCAATTAAGAGTGGATTTGATAGATAATTGTTGTACTTCTCTACTGTGAGACTACTTTTCACATCCTTCTTGGCTTGTATCGAGTCAACTCACTCGAGCCACCAACAATTATTTTTAGACTTTTTGTCATTCCAAAAGCAACTCCGAGCATGTTTTCCTAGTGCTTTTCTGCTTTGCTTTTTTTAGCCATTCTGGAATTAGCTCCGAACTGCCGCGCCAATTGAGTGAGTAACCGCCAGGGCCATGCACGGTGCACCACCAACGGTGCAAGACGCCGTGTGAATGCCCATTGTTATCCACGTGCCTCTCACGTGCAAAACTTCCATCCTAGTTTTATCTCTGTTTATGTGACACAGTCGCGCCACTTTTGTTCCCGAACTTCCGGGAGTGACATAACCGTCCGTCTTCTTCTTCCCTCTCCGTCGTCGTTTCGATTTCTCCTTCCAATTTCAAAATCCTCTGAAATTTTCTCGCATTTTCCCAGTCCCCAGACAAACCCTAACCCAAAAAAACCCACAATCCGTCGCTGTAAAATTTCCCGCATTGCCCTTCGAACCATGGCCTCCAGTGCCGTTAACGTCAAGCAAGAACCCTCCGAGAAACCCTACCAAATCCCCAACCTTCTGCCAATCCCATTAAGCAGCGATAGTAGCAGTAGCAGTAGCAGTAGCGCCAGTTCCGTCAATTCTTCCGACATCGAAGGCCTTGAGACCAATTCCTTGTTCGATTCCGTGACGAGTAAGTTGAACGGCGACGATCGCGATTTGGCGGATGGAGGGGATGATGCTCCGGCGGCGAAGAAGGCCAAACGCGACGGTGAAAGGGGGTTCGTGTTGCCGCTAGGGTTTCTGCGTCCCCTCCCGCCGTTGGAATTGTCCAAGGAGTTGCCCCTGGCTCTGGTTTTGCCCGACTCGACAATGTGCTTGCCGAGTGGGTCCGGTTGTAATAACCAGGTGGGCCCGGTTATAAGGGGATGCAAGCAGTTTTGGAAAGCAGGAGATTATGAGGGTGACAGTGGAGGCATTGCCATTTCTGGGTTTTCGTCTGGTAAGTTAGTGCTTCTGGCTCTTTGTTTTTGTTTACCAAGTGTTTGACGATTTGTTTTCTTGCTCTGCAAGTCTTTTTTCATTGGAATCTTGACCTGCATGTCTTTGTTGGAGTGTTTTAGGAGAGTTTGATGGTAATTTGCTAATTGTTTTTGGGTGTTTTGGATTTTGCAGCTGGCATGGACCATGTTAGGGTTCATCCCAAGTTTCTCCATTCAAATGCAACCAGCCATAAGTGGGCTCTGGGAGGTACATTGTCCCTGAAGTTGTGAACGATGGATTACTTGTTTTTTCGTTTCCTCGAATGAAAAGAATTTGGCTATGCAATACTGGAATTTGGCTGATTGTGATCTTCTGTTTGCAGCTTTTGCGGAGCTCCTAGACAATGCTTTAGATGAGGTTATTGAACATATATCTATATATATATATATATATATATATTTTTTTTTTTTTCAAAAATTCAAGGAATATGGAAGTGCGTTTTTAATTGTAATGTCTTTGTTCGTCTTGACTATTTATGTTGGCCAGGTCTGCAATGGGGCCAACCATGTTTGTGTTGACGTGGTGAGAAACAAAAAAGATGGTAATGAGATGTTGATGGTTGAAGGTATGCTTCTCCATAGTTTTGTCATATTTCTTCTCACGCATGGTGAACTATTTGTATCGATAGGGTGCAGGCATTACCATTTATGATTTATAATTGGTTCTTAGTTGACTGATTTAGTAGTGGCCTTTATTTGCATATACTGTTTCGATATTAGTTATATTGGTATCCAGGGTAGCTATAGGTATCACAAAGTGGTGTTCGCAGTTCCATCTGTGTTCTAAGACATATGTGCTCAGCTTGAGTTTTTAAGATCACAATTGCTTTTTCCCTTCCCCTTTTTTTTTTTTTTTTTTTTTTTGCTTTGACTTGAAACATCTCAACTCTTTGTACAAATGATAATAGTTGATTTTTACATTTGATTAACCTTGTTTTTACTACAGATGACGGTGGTGGGATGACGCCTAAAAAAATGCGAGAATGCATGTCTCTTGGGTATTCTGCAAAAAGCAAATTGGCAAATACTATTGGTCAATGTGAGCTTCTATATTACTTGCATTATACTATAGAGTTTCCTGTGTAAATGGGTAGAGAATAACTGCTATAACAGAGAAGATTGTTTCACTAATAATTTTCTCATTCTTTTAATATTTTCTTTTACAGATGGCAATGGGTTTAAGACTAGTACTATGAGGCTTGGGGCAGATGTAATAGTGTTTTCTCGTTGTGAGGGGGAGGATGGGAGAAGGTTTGTTTTTAATCTGTCTCTGTTAAACTTAAACCCTAGCTTGGAAACTTGATTCATTTGGTCTTAGAAGTCTGAAGTTTTACATGATTGTAGTATAAGGACTTGCAGAAATGTGGCAGTCTTTTGTTACTTTTTATTTTGTCATCTGCCTCATGTTTTTATTTTGTCAAATTGAAAAGTAACCGACTCATACTCTTTTCTCTTAGACCGACACAGACCATTGGAGTGCTATCCTACACCTTTTTGAGGGGTACTGGAAAGGAAGATATTGTGGTTCCCATGGTAAGCAGAGTTTCTTTTTTTCTTTTTTGGTGGTAAAATAATGACAACATTTTGACCATCCCTGATTTTATAGCCAGGCTTTCGGGTTTATAGTTTTGTACTGTAACTTTCATAATTATCACCAGACGCTACTTAATCCTTTCCTTGTATTGTGATTTTTGAACTGTATTGCTCTGATCAAGTCAGTATGTTATTACTAATGCATGTCTTAAAGTTTAAGACTTATTAAAAGATGAAATAAAAATAATTCAGACAAAAGGTAGCTTTAAATTTTTTTTACAATGAAGTGCTTGTTACCACAAGTTGTGATGTCCATTTTTCCAGGAAGTTTAGTTAAGGACCATTTTTAATAAATTAGTGATGCATTTCGTAAGAGAAGCTTATCACTGGGAAAATTGGAGAAATGATCTTAATTATCAGTCTCGCATTAATTTCTCTCCATTATTCCATTAATTATGATTTATTTTTACTGTAAGATTGATTATGAGAAAAGAGGCCAAGGTTGGAACAAGATGATGCGGGGTTCTCCAGATGACTGGCATAGGAACTTAGCAACCATAGTGCAGTGGTCTCCTTATTTAAGCGAAGAAGATCTTCTTCAGCAGGTAATTCTTAATTTTTCTTTTCAAATTCTGTTTTTGAACTTGGCATTTCTCATTTGGTCTACTTCCCTTTTGCCTTTTCAAGTTTGTAGCATAATCTGACTACAAGAGAGAGAGAGATCCAACTTAGTGTGTTTTTGCTTCTTATTAATGCACAATATTCTACTCTTAAGGTTTGGTTAGTAACCATTATTGTTGTCTCAAATTTTCTATTATTTATATCTTTTTGAGACTTGGGTTGATGACTCATCCTCTTTTGCTCAAAATTGCTCTGAATAATACTTATTTTTGAGAAAGGAAAATATAGACTTCTTTAGATATGAGTGCAGGAATGTACATTGTAATGCATTCTTCAAGTTTCCAGTGAAACACCAAATGTTTTGCACAATTGTCACTACTTGTATTGATAACCACATTGACATTTCATAGCTATGTTTCAGGGCACCATTGTTTGTCTTTAATATTATGTCAAGACAAATTGTTACTTAGCTCCTTCATATGCTAATGCACTTGTTGTCCTTTGTCACTGTAGTTTAATCTCTTTAAAGAGCATGGAACACGTATAATAATATACAACCTTTGGGAGGATGATGAAGGAAAACTGGAACTTGATTTCGACGCTGATCCTCATGTGAGATTTTGACTCTTTTTCAATTGATCGTTGTTTTTTATCTTTATGTCTTGTAAATTCTAGGGTACCTTCGCTGCACTTTCAGATTTGGGTTCTTATCTTTTGTGCATGAAATGACAGGATATTCAAATTAGAGGAGTCAATAGGGATGAGAAGAACATTCAGATGGCAAAACGGTATCCCAACTCTAGACACTTCTTAACCTATCGGCATTCATTAAGGGTATGTTTGAAGAACTCATTCAACTTCAATGAATGTCAACATTCACTGTGACAGAAATTGTAATTCTCGAAGAAGACAGTTTCACATACGATCTTACATCAGCAATCGTAACCATAACATCTTCATTCTTTCTTTTTATTCCAGAGTTATGCATCAATTCTTTATCTCAGGCTTCCATACAACTTCAGAATTATTCTTCGTGGGAAAGATGTTGAACATCATAATATAGTTAATGATATGATGTTAACGAAGGAGGTAACATACAGACCTCTGCAACTTCCGGAAGGAATGTCGCCAAAAGTTGCAAATGTAATACCTCCATAACTAATCTTGAAATAGCATTACTTTTTATGATTTTATTTTACAATATTACTGATTATTCCCTTATTTTTACAGATGACTGCAAATGTGACACTTGGTTTTGTAAAGGATGCAAAAGATCATATTGCTGTCCAAGGGTTCAGCGTTTATCATAAAAATAGACTGATTAAGGTTAGTTGTCAGTGCCATTTGTCTTATAAGTGTTCCAGATGTCAAACCTTGTTATTCCATCGTATAGATGCTTAAGGATATTCTTATGTTGGACTAACTGAATGAATAATTAGAATGTCTCATTTAAATTGTTGTTGGTAATAAGGCACAATACTTGCAATCTTGTACAGTGTATTCTGTTTTCTTCTCATATTTTGCCTGAAAATACTTCATTATCAGCCGTTTTGGAGGCTGTGGAATCCTGCTGGAAGTCAAGGTCGTGGCATTATAGGTATTTTGTAAAACTTCTCAAACAGATTTGTTATTGTGTTTTTCTCGGAGTTGCATAGACTAATTGTGATATGGGTTAATTTTGTTACCCCACTCTTGTCATCTCTCTCCGTGACAGGTGTTTTGGAAGCTGATTTTGTTGAACCAACTCACGACAAACAGGGCTTTGAGCGGACTGCTGTGCTTTCAAGACTAGAGAATAAATTGGTTAAAATTCAAAAGGATTACTGGTTTGTTCTTTTCCTCAATGCTGCTTAAGTACTTGAGGTTATTTGTATGATTGTATCTCACTTACCGTGATCCATTTTTTCTAGGTATGTAAACTGCCAGACTGTTGGGTATGCTCCAGTAAGACGTACTACTGATTTTCCAGAAAGAGAACCTTCGGTGTCTGTTAGAAGGAAATCCTGTCGCGTAAATCAGAATTGCCATGGTTCTAGTAGTGGACGACTTAAGTCCAGTAACAAACTTGAAAAAGGATCATTAGCCATAAATGTTTCAAGTGAAAATGGGAGCTGTCATGAGGCATCACGTTCTTGTATTGAACCTCAGCAAGATCCTGCTTCAGATGAAAGAGTCCCTCAAATGCTTACGCGTTCACAGTCAAAGGCATTTTATTTTACCTTTACTTCTCACTTGTGTTTATTTCTGCTTCAGATCATATGATCACTTGTGCACATTGTGGTAGCAGCAAATACAATAGAGTTAATAGATTAGTGTGGGCCTTATGGTTAACTGTTGAGAATTAGACAGTTAATAGATTGTTGTGTATGCTAAATTTTGCTACCCACTACACAAGTTTGCTCATTGCTTATATTTGCTCCCGTTAGCAGACGGTTGCTACAAACAGAGTGGGACAAGTTTCTACAGATTGCGATGCTGAGTGTTCAACCAAGTCGAAAAAGGAATCCCATGAAGCGACAGAAAGGTTCTGCAAAATTCAGCTCGGTTACGCTGTGTGCCTGTGCAAATAGTCTTTTTATTCAAAACTTACCATTTCATTGTTGTCCTTTCTCTTTACAGTTTGAGGGAAATTGTCAGTCCAGCAATGGCTAAATTGCTAAACGAGCGCAGTTGTGAAAGGTGCAAATCTCTTGGGACTGAAGTAAGTGTGCTAGCTTTAAATAGTTATCTTAAACTGTACATTATTATGTCAATTAAATTTCGATGCTCATGCTTTTCATTTTTCATTTTAATCAGCTTGAGCAGGCAAAAGAAAAAATAGAAGAGTTGGAGAAAGAGCAATCGGCTTTCCTAGAAATAATAGTGCAAGAAAAGGCCGAGCGAGAACAAGAAGAGGAAAGATTAAGGAAAAGCCTAACGGTGAGGATATATCACAAACCGCTCTCTGCATCTTCACTTGTCCATTCTCTAAGAAATCTTTTTTCCCTGGATGCAGGATGCTTCTAACACGATCGGCAAGTTGCTTGAGAAGGTGAAAGAGCTAGAAGGAAGGAAGCTACAGAACCCTAAAGTTGAGCATGAGTAAGGCACAAACAGCGCTAGTGCCCGAGCTTTGATTTACATGTAGCTTGCCGTACATATGTTCTCAGAAACAGTGAATTCCATGGTCTAGAAGGAAGGCTAGAGTGTAGTTGACCTGATATTACATATCAGGATTTGTGTAGTTTACCTGAAAAGCCTGTATACACATTGTCTGCTAAATGTTAAGGCAATGTGGTAATTGCGTAATTCTGATAGCATTAACATTGCGGATTAGGAAGAGCAAGTAGCAAGGTTGAAGTACGATTGGAAGGGCGTTTTGGTTTGGGAGTCAGTATGTACATTTCCTTAAGAATTTCTTTTCGGCTTAACCAATTTCCAATGTTTGGTTCGTTGTTGTAAGTAATAATTGCACAGAAATATATTTTAAATTGTCTGTCTTTAGTTTCTGGTGGTAGCTAGTCTGTAGTTTCTTGGTGTAATGGTCCTCACCTCTTCGGAAGAGGATAGGTGCCTCGCATGCGACCATTGTCAAAGAATTAATCTCGTCTAATCTTTCTCCATTTGAAAACAAAAATAATTATGTCAAAAATACAGTTACCATTTTGGCTCGAAATCACTTTTGGTCTATGTAGTTTCATTGTTTTTATCAACGGAGAACTATTTCTACATTCCTCGTTTCATCTCCAGCACTACGTATTTTCTTAGCAATTAGGTTGATAAGTCATAGGAGAATCAACTAATAGTGAAAACGGGAGTACGGATATCACATCTCTTACCAGTTTGGTCATTATTTTTGTTTTTGTTAGAAGTTTTGATGGATGTTTATGAAATGATGACGTTGATTTGCGGCAGTTTGGTCATTATTTTTGTTTTTGTTAGAAGTTTTGATGGATGTTTATGAAATGATGACGTTGATTTGCGGCACCGAATTTCAAGTAAAGTATTGATCGATTTTTAAGTTTAAGGAGTTTAGTCCATTTTAAGGACCATTTCTGATAAAAAAAAAAACCTTTAGCCACTTTGTCCTTACCCTGAACAACTCACAAGTCACAGGCTGACAGAGACGGGATTGATGTAGAATATGTGTTTATTGTTATGTCCAAATGTTTTCCATGGCTTACATAAACATAATCTCTTTTTCCTACCATGACAAATAAGCTTTTCTGACCATCATAAACAATCATATATATATGAAACACAATTATTTTAGGTATCGATCTAAAAAACTATGGATTCTGGTTTTGTTGGGTGTTCAGAGGGGACGGAGGAGGAACGTATGGTATCCAAGTTCTGGGATCTCCCAGGCTGAACGCAGGCGGCGGAGGAGGAGAAAAAACTGAAGGAATATAAGGAATCCAAGTCCTCGGATCCCCCAAATTAAACGCCGGCGGAGCATTTGGTGCAAAAGGATTTGGTGCCGGAGGGAACTGCGGGAATGGGAAAGGCAAAGATGGCGGGCCCCGGAACGGGAACGGGAATGGCGGCAAAAATGGCAATGGAGGCAGAGGAGGAAAGGGCAGGGAAGAAAATGGCGGCGGCCGAGGCCATGGGAAGAACCCGTATGGTGGGAAGTAAGGGAGGAAGAACTTGGAGGAATTGAAGGAAGTTGCCAATTCACCCTCCACCTTCCTGTTTCCGCAGAGCGTGAGATTTTTCTTACGTGGTCGGAAACTCAAGGCGTTCATGCTGTAGATGCAGAGATTGTCTTGTTTCGATTTGACTGAGATTTCGTCTGCGGTGGTTGTTAAGGCGGGGACATTGCAGGCGGAGGAGGAGCTGCCTATCAAGGTTGCCTGGCACATTGACTTCATGGCAATGCCACTGATGCAGTTGACTCCATCGACAGAGGGGATTTCGAGTTTGTAGACTCCGTACTTGTCTGTGGTTTTGCTGACCTGGAAGCTCATCTGTGATGCTGTTTTGTGGGATTTTGCTCCGAATTTGCATTTTATGAGGACGTCCACACCTGATCAGTTAACAAAACTAATAGAATGACTAAAAAATCATCAGAAAAAAAAACTTAAAGTTGCGCTTTAAACGGCATTTGACAGAAAAACTTAGAAGTTATGAAGTACTTTGTGTTATGTTTGGACGAGCAACTTTTAAAGTATTAATGAATTTTAGACTAAATTGTTAAAAATGCAATACAAGAATGTAATCATTGAACTACTCAAACACTACAAATCTCTCCGATACTTTTGATAACATCTTGAAAGGTATTTTTTGAAATCTCATACAATTTATTTTGCAGTGCATTCCAAAACGTACCATTAGCAAACATTTTGTTGTGCTTTTAACATAAGTGCTTATTTATGGATTATAAATTAAACTATGCTGCATTTTGGAGATTATCTACCTGGGAGAAAGTAGCTGCTCCTCGAGAAACTGTTGCTTAAACAGGTATCACAGTAAACTGCTCCCACAACGGTGATCCGAGCGGTTGGTGGTGTTGATCGAGCAGCCAGAGCAGGTGGGCGGATGGCAAGAGATGCAAGAAGAAGAAGAAACGAAATAATGGGATCCATGGAAGAAGCTTCTACTGATTTAAATTAAGCAGCATATAACAAAGCTTATATAGACTATTTGCCAGCTAGTCTGTGTTATATAGCTGGAGATTCAAGCTCTCTATGTTTAATGGAGCCCGTGAGTATTTGGTGTTAGGACCAACTGTAACCGGAGACATGAAATGCTTTATATATTCAGAACAAAACAAAGACATGTGAAGAACCCTTTTTGGCATGATTGTCAGCTAAGAGGGGTAGATCAGAGAAATTACATCCAAATGCTGAAGTGACGGTATTCTGAACACATCAAGTTTTACTATATGTTTTAACGTGTGCAGCTGCACTTATGACATTGTGTAATTAATTTGAAATACCGACAATCCTTGTTGCATGTAAGTTCACCTCGGTTGTAACTAGACATGGGATGGTGGGGATTTAATTTCTGTTATGATTTCTGGACGGAACAAGTTGTAACTGGATATGGGGCTTTTCTTCCTTTTTGTTTTTGACATTTTGCATGTGGGGCTTGGGGGTCATTTTCTGTTGGACTCCTCCCCCACATTGTTTGAAGACCACTAGATAATTAACAATTTGAAGGAAATTTCTGTTTGAAGACTATAAGGAATGACATGTTAAGAATGAAGATATTCGAAGTAAAGTACGAGTGGCTGTAATTGAAGATAAGATGAGAAAAAATTGGTTATGGTGGTTTAAACATGTGAAACGAAGACCTACAGATACTCTAATTAGAAAAGATGAATATGAAATAGCGGCTTGCAGTAAAATGGGTAGAAGAATTGAGGAAGACCTATACCTTAAGAAAAGACATGTATACCTTAAGAAAAAACATGAAATGCTTGAAGCTAACAGAAGACTTAGTCCAAAATTCTTACTAATGCTACCGCACAACTCTTCATATATATAACACTAGTTACTAGTATATAATTGAGCCCAAATTGACTCCTTAATTGATCCGACTTTGGTCAAGAATTTAGAACAGGGGCAACCTGGGTCTGTAGACACATCGTTCCAAAGCCCAAAAGTAAAGATAAGTTGAAACTAGAGGAGTAACATTTCTTTTGAAAGTTTTATTTTCTTGATTTCTTAAATCTAATGAATTTGCAATAGTATCCCAATTAAAAGGATTGAACTTACTGAATTTATGAAACTGCTAATCACAAGATTTCACAACATTATTTGGAGAGAATATACTAAACCATGACGCCACGTAGTCAGATTTGTGCAACTACTTAACTAATAAACTGTCATATTCTCACATGAGTGGAAGTGGAACCACTACTGGGACACATGAACTAAATACAGAGGAATATGCACCTGAGAGGGAGTAAGGTGAGATCAAGTAAGGCATAAGTGCTCTATCGAAGTTTTTTCCATGTTAAAGACTCAAGATCCACGCCTTAACACACAAAAAAACACAATTACTAATGTATTGTCAACTCTTACCGAACAAGTTTATGTTTAAGACTCTTATTGTATAATCAATTAACGTGGACAAAATGCATTTATAATAAGATCATATATGCAACTTTAGTTATACAATTACCTTACATATATGGATTGGGTACAATTAATTCATTATACCAAGTAAATACACAAATATTTCTTCATTTAGTTGGAAATTTACAAAAACGAAAAATCCAAGTGGAGATGCAGGGGATCGAACCCTGTACCTCCCGCATGCAAAGCGGGCGCTCTACCATTTGAGCTACATCCCCAATCAATGGTAGTCTCTATCGGTATGTAATTTAGTGATGTCAATGCCATTGTTTATGCCACAATCAGTTTTTATATAGGTCCGTTCTGTAATTATGCCTGATTAATTAGCTAGAGGTGAATAACCCGAAGAATTAATGATATTTCTACATTGAAGAATACAACAATTAATTTTATGCTATAATTATATTTTAGTGGGTGAATTAAAAGGAATTATTCTGGTTTTTTATAGCATATCATTGTAATGTACATGTATGAGTCATAATTGTAGGGGTTTAAGCATCTCTAAATTCATGTATTTGTAAAGCACAATGGATCAAATTAGAGTCATTAGACGTTTTTTGATGAATGAAAGATTTAGAGTTTTGCTCTCTATTATTTTAGTGTCTTTCTCTTGTGAGATTGTTCAATTTTTTGTTTCTAGTTTTCTGCAATTGTAGAATGTTACAAAAATAGGCTCTTTCAAGTTTTGCAGGTCTCTCCTTTCACACACAAACACACATATATATCTGCGAGAATGGAGTAGAAAATGAAAGTGAAATTAACATAAATATATCCAAATGTAGTTAAAACTGAACATCATCATGAACACTCTCACTCTTTTCTATTCCATTTTTTTTCCTTGACCTGCATGTGATAAATTCGATGATGACGATCAGAGCCAGAGGGCCCCAGCCTCCTTAAGAAGTGGGACCAGGGACCCATTGATATGGGAAGCCATGACTCTATCCATGGCGCCAATAAGCTTGCCACCAATAAACACCACCGGAACCGCCGACGAGGTTCCGAGCAACCTCATGAGAGCCCTCTCGATCTCCTTCCCTCTGGGGTCCTGGTCCAGCTCGTACACCGTCGGGTTCACCCCCATTCCGCAGAAGAGCCTCTTGACGGCGTGGCACATGCAGCAGCTGCTCACGCTGAATATCACCACCGCGCTCTTCGACGCCAGCCTCGCCACCCGCTCCAGTGGGTCCCCCATGCTCATCCTCACCGGCACGTAGTACCCCCATGACTCAGCAGCTGCCTGGTAATGCATCATGATTAACAATGTACTAATATAATCCTAATCTCTCCACTTGTATAATTATTGATTAATTGAGATTACAAGTTACACCTGAGAGAAGATAAGAGAAGTTGTTTAGGGTTTGAAAACTGAAATTGAAAGAAGTTGGACAGTGAAGTGCGGATTTTATAGTCATGTTTGGGAGCGGTAAAATTGTAAGAATGAAGGGTTGGGAGGGGTAAAGTGGGTTATATCGAGTTTTTTTGTCTGTTTGCTGTCGCAGGGCGTGCGAGGAGGGTGTCGTGGTTTTTGCTTTAAAAGGATTGTTGTCTGTACTACAATGTACAACGAGGGGAGAGGAGCGTAGACGTACGTGGACAAAATACATACTCGTACATTGTGGCGGTCACTGGCGGAAGCGGCGGTGTCAGGAGGTGGAAGGCGGTGAGTGGGGTATTTTTGTCTACGGGCGGGAGTAGGGAGGGGTACTGTGTCAGCTCTATTTTAAGCTAAAATTAAGGGCTTTATTCAGATTATGTTGGAATTGAAGCAGGCTTTAATAAAAGGAGAGGCAGAAGGATTAGACGGCTGCGCTGGTCCTCCTTGTCGAGTGCGTTATTATATAAGACCAAAACTTCTTTTTGCAATCCTGACGTGACCCTTACGCGCATGTCTCTCTTCTTTTTTTCCTTTAATTATTCTGGTTTTTTTGGTGTTTTGGATTTTGGATTCTCTCAAGAGATACAGTACTGGCATGGCCATTGCCCAAAGCTTGAAGAGAACAAAGAACGTGATCGTGATGATCAACGGTTCTTCTTTCTTGGGTTCTGCAATTTGACCCCAAACAACTCCCATCCCATGAAAAAGTAGAACTGCGACATCTAGCAGTATGCCCTGCATGCATGCTAGTGTTTGAATTATTTTCATGTTTTTGTTGTCTGTGGAGTTGTGACTTCCTGCTTAATTAACTACTTTTTTGCTTTTTCAAAGTTAATTACCATTATAAATAAGCCTAATTGAGTTTACTTTAGTGTTCATGAGGTTCTGCTAACGCATGCAACCCCAAACACTAAAACCCTCGTGCGCTAGTTTTTGAGAGTAGTGTATATATATTGTAATTGACTATTAATTTCTACCACTAACATTAGTATGTCCACTAGATATGTTTGTTGAGCAGTTGTCCTAAATATATATATATATATATATAATTAGGCAAATTGCTAAGTTTTAATGATCGTACACAACTATGTGTCTATTTTTTAATTACTCAACTACCAATGAGATTAAACAAAGACAAATGATCGTGTATATAATAAGTGATAGGCAAATTTTCTCTTGCAATAGGTTATCTTTTAGTTTCTATAGTTCTTATGCATATATATAGTACCAATTTGTACAATTATATATATATTTCTATTTCTTTTGCCACAGGCCTGATTGTGAGATGAGAACATGAAAGAGCGAAGAGCTATCTGTATGGGATGTGCCAACTGAAAGAGGAGGGGAGACAATTCAAATACTGGCATAAAAATATAAAAAGTCATGTCGTTCAAAATTATATTCTTATAAGATTCATTGCTCAATTTTGCATACTCTACTCCCACACACATAATTAAATACAATTGATGACAAATAAATTTTCTCCTATAATCAAAGTATATCTCCTGATGTCTACATCTCTTATCTATGAATGTCATAGACATATATATCCCACCCGACAAATTAGATTTTCGCCGGAGTATGGCTTGGACCACATGTCCTTCATGTTAAATAGTTTTCACCTGGCTTAATTATACACATTACCCCTTATCTAAATTTGTAGTGCACATGTAACGTTTGTCTTATATATCTATCTTTTTATCTTTTATTTGGTCGATTATATATACAAGGAAAAATTAGATTTGGGTTGATCTGGGATTCAAATATATAAGATATATGTATAAAAACAACAGAAACAACAACAAAAAAGTCTGGAATTTAGTAGCGTGTAGGAGCAAAAGCAATGACAAAGTAAACAAACGGTTGACTTGGATGTTGGAACGATTATAGAGAAAGAAGAAAAAGGAAGGCGTGGCCTGCAATACAGATGAAGTCGGGCGGCGGGCACAGTTCGCATGCAGCAGCAGGATCTGGGGGATCGTTTCTCCATTTTTATGCACCATCTGGGTTTGATTTAGTTGAGGGTTCGGTGTATAGGTCCGACCACAGACATACTTTTGTTTCTTGCTTTTTCAGGACAAGTACCATCTCTGTGATTCTCTCTTCTCTCAGGTGTTGAAACTGGACTGGTTTTAACAACAGAATCTGGTTAGTCCAGCCGTTGAGCCGCAGTTAAGTCGAGGAGCCAACTCCAAAACTCAAAACTTTTGTATAATTACAAATTCAATATTTTATGTATACGCGTATATACTACGCATGTATAAGTATTACATTTTAAAGTTCAGTCACTCCTCGCCCTCAGTAACTTCAAGAGATTATTCATATTTTTGTTAATTCATAAAAACACGTATACTAACAATAAATCTAGGGTATAGGCTTCAAAATTTGTTGTGAATAAGAAAGCATGTTTAGTATCCTTCTTGAAATGGTATTTCATGACAAAAAATTAACTGATTTTTTTGTTCAAGGACTAATTCTAAATTTCATTGAAAAACAGTGAAGGTAGCTAAATTACTTAATACTCATTAGTTTTAAAAACAAAAAATTAGATCCAATTATAGTACCAAACAACCCCTTACTTTCTTTGTAATCAAAATATTAAGGTAGTTTGAATTACAATAATTAAAAGAGTTTTTATCATAAATGATTCCTGAGATTGACTAAACTCATCATTTTGGTCATTCACTTTCAAAATCAATCAATGTCGTCCCTGACATTCACTACCTCACATCAATTTGGTCATTCCGTTAAGATTCCATCAACTATTATGTTAGTTTGTATGCGGGACCTATAAATCCAATCAAATGGTGACACGTGGATTACACAAAATAAAGGTTTTTATCGCAAATGGTCCCTAACATTGATCCAACTCCTCATTTTGGTCTCTGAGTTTCAAAAATCGATAAATTTGGTCCCTAACTTTCACTACCGCGCATCAATTTATTCCCTCTGTTAATGTGGTCCCACTAATCCAATTATATGGCTCAACGTGGATTAACTATAAAAAATTATTTTTTTAAGAGTGAACCAAAAGAAGAGTATTTCGCGCAGACATTTTTCTCGCATCCCACAATCCCAATTGGAAAAAAAAAATTCAATCTAAATTCGATAAAATCGAATCCAAATTCAATTCAAATCTGATAGGATTTAGGATTATAACCAACTAGAGAGAATGAGTGAGTTCAAGAGGCCAAGTACTTTAGTGGTGTCATGGTGCCTTCCTTTTCCTTTTGAGCATACTCTGATGAAGACAACGATGACTTTTTCTTTTTCTTTTAGTTTTGGTTTTTAGTTTCTTATTTTACTTTTAGTTTTAAATCTTAAAAAAAAAAGTTTCTTATAGTTAATCCATGTGGTGCCATATGATTGAACTAGTGGGACAAAAAATATTGACGAAACTTTAACGGAAGGATTAAATTGATGTGCGGTATTGAAAGTCAGAGACTAAATTTATCAATTTTTGAAACTCGGGGACCAAAATGAGGAGTTGGATCAATGTCAGGGACTATTTGCAATAAAAACCCTTATTTTGTATAATCCACTTGTCACCATTTCATTGGATTTGTGAGTCCCACATACAAACTAATAGAATAGTTGACGGAATCTTAATCGAATGACCAAACTGATGTGCGGTAGTGAATGTCAGAGACGACATTGATTGATTTTGAAAGTAAGAAACCAAAATGATGAGTTTGATCAATCTTATAAACCATTTTGATAAAAACCCTAATTAAAAGTATAGGACATACAATGAGCAAGCACACATTTTTTTTTTTTTAACCATCCTTGTATCACCACATTAATTGACCATCGATCCGCTTGCGATTAATGTATTTCAATCGTATTAATTACATAATTGGATGTCTTTCGAATGTCAATTTATTAAAATAAAAAAATAAAAAAAATAAAGAAGAAGAAAAAAAAAAGAGTTTGAACATTGTTTAGTCGGTCATTCATATTAGGCAATAGACAGATTGACATATTACAATTTAGGAGAAATTAGGTTCCCATCCCTCTTTTTGCTACTTCATTGATTAAAACCTTATTCTTTTTCAATTTTTTATCAAGGTCCTTGGATATTAATAATATAATTAATTATTTTAATAATAAAATATTTTTTATTTCTAAATATATTCATTTAGTGTTATGTTATAATTAGTATATTTATATTTATGGCTAAATTTTTATAATATATTTTTAATTTTAGTTTATACCCATTTTTAATTTGCAACCCTTTTTTAATTTATACCAATTTTCTTTTCAATTTTAATTTGTACCCATATATTAATTTCTTTCTATACCCATATTTTAAAAAGTTTTATTTGTATTTGTACCTATATTTTATTTATTTATTTGTACTCATTTTTTATTTTGCTAAATGTACCCATGCTAATTATATGTACCCATTCATGTAAATTTTCAAAATTTTAATGTTAAAATGTACTTATTCTTAAATATACCAATTTGTTATATGTAAAATGTACCATTTTTTTTATATAAAATCTATTCAATTTTTTTCTAATCTATTTTTAAACTTATATGGGTACATTCTTTTTTCTTTGATTTGAGAATGTATCCATGTCAAGTTTAATCAAAGAAATTTACTAATGTTATTAAGCCTAATATCTTTTCTTTCTTTTTTGGTGATTTTGAAGAATGTACCCAGGTTTTGGTACAATAATTTTTTTGGTTAATATTAATGAATGTACCCATGTTTATATATATATATTTATATATGTACACACACACAATAGTATATTTATATTTTAATATTTTTAACTCCACAAATTATGGTTTTTTATTTAAAACCTCATTAATATAAACAACTATAAGTTTAAAATTTTAATTAAAAAAATATAGTAACATACATAGAAATAAATTATCACATTAATTTAGGGACTTCGATCAAAAATTAAAAACCAACAAGGTTTCAGTCAAAGAATATTCATAGTTAGGGACCGCATCCAAAGTCTCCCTACAATTTATAAGGAACCAAAATGAACAACATTGTGACCACTTAGTACTACGGGTCTACTAATATTCCTCATCACTTGTAAGTGAGAGGTCTTAGATTTGATTATCTTCAAAAGAAATTTGCCAAATATGATGTCCAAAGGGCCAAAAAAAACAAAAGAAACCAAAAATCAACAAACAAAACTCACAACTTAATTATCATATTTTGCAAGTACAGAAATCTAAAGACCCTTATGTCCACGCCCCAATCGCTCCGGAGGAATATGTGCTTGTAAATGATTTTTTTTTTCAGTATACATACAAAATGCTCATAGTCATAGGGTAAGACGCACGTACTAGACACGAAACGCATGCATAATGAATAGTATTAGGGAAAGATAAAAATGTAGTTTTTCGTTAAAAGTGAACAGTACCATGAGTGTTTCGTTAAAACTCCCTATATAATATTATATATACACACACAAAACAGATTAACCTCTGTTAAAAGATTTTCTATGATCATAATCAAATAAATCCAAAATATAGTTTACAAGACATATAGTTCATCTGCAAAACTGAAGAGAAGAATACAAAAACAACAGAAAAATATTTGATCTTTGTCATCAGAATCGAGCAATTGAAACATTACCCACCATGCATGAATTATCACGTAGCTCCATCAAATACATATTATTTCATCATGTCCTCCTCTTTAACATAGAAGTAGGGTTCCCATCAAACAAATCATCAATCAAATTCTCAATATCCTCCGGTTGGTACTTTATATACTTCTCCAACTGCCTCCCTCCCTCCAAGTACTGCTTGAACCTACTCCAAAACGACCGGTAGGCCGGAATCATCACCGACGACACTGAAACCCTAAGCTCCGACTGAAGCTGCTCGTCGCTCACCACCCACGTGCTCTGCGTCTTGTGTATCTCGTCGAACAACGCGTTGAAGCACTTAAACCGCTCCTTGATCACCGTCTTGGACACCTTCCCCTTCACCTGCAAACCCTCGTGGTTGAGACAATGCAAAACCCTACCCCACGTCTCCCGCTGATAGTTCTTATGGTATCCCCTCAAGTCCGTCGACCGCTTCCTGCACCACGTGTCACCCATCAAATGGTGGATCTCCGTGGACCCCTTCACTTTCTGCATAATGTAACGCCCGTTGTTCATCAAGAAGATGTACCGCAATGAGGGGTCCCGGTACAGTTTGGACTTCATGTCCAAGTTGGCGTCCAACATGTCCAGAACGGTCTGTAACTGCATTTGGAACGGCGACGACGTTGTTCCGGGCGTGCCGTGCGTTTTTTCGTACTCCACGAACACTTGCTCCAACGAGTCCTTGTACTCGCAGGCGTATTTTAGATAATTCATGACGTAGCGCGTCAAGGGGTGCACTGCGCCACTGGGCACCGGGGTTTTTCCATTGTCGCTTTTGATGGAGTTTTCGAGATCGCAGAAGATGCTGACGGCGGCCTCGCCGAGGCGGTTCCTCGCTGCCTCGGCCTCCGTCACCAACTCTTTTCCGATCTCCTCTGGGTACGAGTTCCGGATAGCCGGGACCAGGTCCCGAAGCGTCTCGTACATGTCAAGCATCTTGAACAGCTTCTCCGGCGACCGCTTCGTCAAGACGACGGCGTCGGCGAAGTTGAAGAGCTGGATCGCGACGGCGCGGATGAGGTTGCAGAACAGGGACTCGGACAACGACTTGTGGCTGGAGAACACGGCGTCGCAGAGCTTCCGCTCGCCAGACAAGAGGACGGAGGAGCAGAGCTTAACGACACTGATCCACGTGGCGATCTCCCTTTCCAGGGACTCCCACTGCATTTTCTGGACCTCGTCGATGGAAATGTTCTCGTATCCGAGATTGTTGAGTGCCAATTTGAACGCGTTCCGCCGCGAGATGCTGTAGACCAAGCAGCACTCGTTCTCGTAGCCAGCGGCGATCATGGTGGAGGCGATTTTGTTCATGGTGGTGATGCTCTCCTCCGAAAGCGAAGGAAACTCGTCTAATTTGTCAGGTTCGGATTCGGGTGGCTGTGTTTGAATGGACCGACACGAATCGTGAGCGGAGCTGCTGCTGTAGCTGTTGAAGGAGGAGAGCTTGGAGGTGATCCGACTCGAAAAGCTGTGGTCCTGGTTATTATCCGACTTGGCAGTGCTCGGCTCCTGCTGATCGAAGATGAGAAGGTTACGGAACTCCTCGTCCAATAAGGCCATGGCACGTTGCAAGACGGTGCTGGTCCGATTCAAGGCCATGGCAGTCGTGGAATTGGAAGGGAATTGCTCCAACACCGTCGCCACTTTGGAAACGCGCGTCACGGATTCAACGAACGGCTCGTCGTCCTCCTCGTTCTCACCAAACCGGGCCAGGCCTCTGCCGTATTTTGTTATCATGGAGTCGACCGCTTTGGATAGCGACTCCACTGACGCGGGGACCACCTCCGGCGGAGTCCATGTTTCTTTAGATTCGGAAAAGGTTTCGAGGAAGCGGTCGACGTCGTCCAGAATTTCCTGAAAGGTCAGTTTGGGCGTAGGATTGGAGGAATTGTTGAGGTCATCGGGAAGATGCTGGGCGTCGGATTCTGGTGGGGCCTCCTCATCGATTGTCTCGTATCGCTGTCTAGGGGTGGCGGGACTCAAAAAGATATTCTTCTTGCTGGAATGTCTTGGAAAACTGACGGACTTTTCAGGCGCCGCTGCATTTTTCTCCATCAAGTCCGTTCCGTTCCACCCGGTAATCAAATTTGATTAGCCCTTAATCAATTTGATTAGCCTCTAATCAAGTTTCAAGCAAAACAAAAGAAAAAAGTTAATCAAATCTCTGGAGAAGAAAATGGGAGAAAGTGGAAGAATGAGGGATCCACAACGGCAGGGAAGGGAAACGAGAGATGGAGAAGTATTCGGAGGGAGATGGGAAAAATAAAGGGGACGTACGGATAGGAATGGATTTTGATTTGTTTTGTGGGTTGGGACGTTAATCTTTTTTTGGGGAGGGGTGAAGCTGGTCTGTACACCGTTGACCTGTCGTTTGTGCTTCCCACGACTAATCCACTCTTTCTGCAACACTACTATATCATTAGAGGAATCCAATCGTGCATCAATTTGGCGCTAAATCTGCTTGTGACTTGGCAGGAGTGGTCACGTTGTCTAGTTTTCTAATTTTCAATGTTTGTCACATGTTTCCTACATAAAGCGGCAAAAAAAAACATGTTTGTCACATGGTGGGCTTTGAATTCGAAGGAGCGGTGAGGGTTAGTTCGATTCAGCTTTCCAATCCTAAATAAATTAATCAATCATTAAGCGGTGCAATTTTGTTTTTTAAGAAATGATAGAACAACTTATATTAAATTTACTTAAACTTCGAAAAGAAAATTTGAATACGAGACTTCAAGTGCAGTTTGATTGATTTGAACCAAATATGGAACAACCAAACCAGACAAGTGACCGGTTGTTCCCCATCCAGTCGCATGCAAAGTTGGGATATTTGCGTAGAAAGTCGGGAATTTCGAAGACAACGCAGCAGGTCGACTTTTGAAGCAGAAAATTCTAGTCGAATTCCAATGAATCGGTCGTCGACACCAACCCAGATGGCTTTGTCTCACTCTCAGGTTTGTAATTCGTCCATTGCATGCATGTCGTCGTTTTGAAGGAAATTAGGAAGAAAAAAAATAATGATATTTATACCATGTTTTTATAGTACATTTCTATATCATGTTTATTATTTAATAAACTAATAATTAAGAAAAATTAATTAATTAAATTATGATTGTGGTATACGATGAGTGTTTCTTATTCATTTTCTTGGGTTTTGCAAATTTTTCAAATGATATGATTGTTCACATCAGATACCATTAAAGTGGTATGAAAATATAGTACAAAAATATGGTATGAATAAACCTCTGCAATTTCCGACAAATTTTTCAGATTTGCATGAGCCAATTTTCATATGAACGGCGGAAAACCACCGTGTGCCACCACCATCAGTATGACTGTCTCACTCTCAGGAACTCTGAGCCAATTTTCGACGAGGCCCAAGGATGTGCAACGACGACACAGCTTCTGTGAGCCAATCTCACAGAACATCAAATACTTCTGGACAATGAATTCAAACAGTAATAGCAACGGTGTGAAAGCGGGTCGGACTGGTGCGATAACAAGTTGTTAGTGTGTTTGGTCGGAGACGGGTGCGAAAGGGGCAAATAAGCAATTCAATTTTCTTCTTGTTGGTGGATGGCCCAATTTCCATACATTATTTCTATTAACTCTTTCACCAACCGAGATAACATTCACAATTTGATTTTTTTTTTTTTAAATGAATCGGGACCGTAGGTTGTTTTAAAAATTGAATCTGGACTATTTGGTTCAATCAACGGTCCAACTAAGTGGGGGTCTGATAAAAAATATAATTTTTGGTCTGTTTGCAAATAACTGACAACATTAGCAACTAGGTTCCAGTCACTAACATTGACTCATTTATTAGGCCTAAAAATAAGTTTTAATCCAAATTTTTTTAGCCCAATGATTGGAGAAGCTTTGGCGAGTTTAAAAGAGTTTTAACCCAACTATTGGTGTTAATCTTACAAAACCATAATATGTAAAGTGAAAACAACGAAAAGAGTTTTGTAAAATTAGTTAATAAAATATAGAACAAGTACCAATACGTAAAAACATATACATGTGTATTATTTGAGAACTTTTCTAAAAATATACTTTGAAAAATTCGGCTTTTTTTTTAATTTTAAAAATATGTACACAATACGAAAAATTTGTTTGTATTAATGAAAAATTGGCTTGAATAACTTGTATTAAACATGAAAAGTATGTATGTACGTGTATCATGTTAATATTGATGAATTTGTTCTTGAGAGGTTCACAGAATGCAGAAGAATAGAGAGGGAGATAACTTGAAAGAGAGAGAGAAGAGAGAGAAAGTGAAATTGTATATTGATTTCTTGATGAGCAAGCAATTATTACAATGGTTGTTATATATCTTTTCCTCACTTAGCTGATATTTAGCTAAAAACTAACTATCCTCCTTATCTTAACTAACTTGTAACAACCTATAACATCTCATTCATTAATCTATTGACAATTGATCCCTAATCTTCTCTTCACTTGGATCCTTAAATCCCCCCTTAATCGTATGCTCAAGTGAACTGAGCATAAGATTGCCACAACGTTGTTGAAACAAGGGTGCTGGCAAGCCTTTTGTAAGTATATATACAGATTGCTCAGTAGAAGAAACATGTTGTATATGAAGGTCTCCTCGAGTGACCCTTTCTCTCTCAAAGTGATAGTCTATCTCAATGTGTTTTGACTTGGCATGAAACATTGGATTTATTGAAAAAAGCTATTGATGAGATATTATCACAATATAGAACTGAAGGTATATGAATGTCAACATGTAAATCACAAAACAATTGCCTAATCCAAGCTAGTTCTGCAGCTGTGATTGCTAAATCTCTGTACTCAGCTTCTGTTGAAGACCTTGAAACTGTGTGCTGCTTCTTTAATGCCCAAGAAATTGGATTTGAACTAAGATAGATACCAAAGCCTGAAGTGGATCTTCTGTCATTTGGGTTACCATCCTAATTTGCATCACGGTATGATTGGAGATGTATTGGTCTTGGTCTAAATTGAATACCAAGATTTGAAGTGCCTTTGAGATATCTGATGATCATTTTAACTGCAAGAACATGTGATTCCATAGGATTATGCATGAATTAACATGCTTGATTCATTGAGAATGTTATATCTGGTATTGTAAATGTGAGATACTGAAGAGCTCTAACAATGCTTCTGTATTGATCAGGATGTGTAACTAATTGCAACCCCAAGAAATAATGTAGTTTCCCTAAATCTTTCATATCAAATTTAGCTGTGAGATCTGTAATTACATCTGAAATTAACTCAGAACTGCTACCAGTAAGTATCACATCATCAACTTATAACAACAAAATCACAATGCCTTTGGATGAATGCTGAACAAACAGAGAAAGATCAGCTTGTGAAGCTTTGAACCCCAAACCTGGTAAAAAACTTGTGAACCTGTCATTCTAGGCTCTAGGAGCCTGTTGAAGGCCATATAAAGACTTGTGTAACTTGCAAACATAGTTGGAATGATGTGTTGAACTGTGAAATCCTGGAGGCTGTTCCAAATACACCTCATCTTGAAGAACTCTAGGCAAAAATGCATTTTTCACATCCATTTGTCTAAAAGGCCAGTTGAACTATGCAACCAATGCAAGAATCAACATGATAGTTGTAGGCTTTACCACAGGGTTAAAAGTCTCTCCATAATCAATTCCTTCTTCCTAACTATACCCCTTTGCTACCAATCTTGCTTTGTACCTTGCAACAGATCCATTTTCATCTCTCTTACTCTTGTATACCCATTTACAATCAACTAGGTTCTTGTCATGTGGTAATGGAACCAAAGACCAAGTCTTTTGTGTATGTAAGGCATTAATTTTTTCTATCATGGCATCTTGCCACTCTGAAACTTTTGAAGCTGCTTTGAAGGTTTTTGGTTATGTGAGGGATGACTGAGAATAGCTCACAGAAGCTGAGAAAACTTTTTTTTTCTTTCGAAGATTCCATTTTTGGACCTTGTTTGCATAAGAAAATAGGTATTGGCAATACAACATGTAACTGCTCATGTTGAAAGTCAAGATCCATAGGGATGGGACACTACGTAGGAGAGTGAGGTTGTTGTACTATATTGGAACTTTGTGAAGGTGAGTGAATAAACTTTGAGGCAGTAGATGCAAGTGTATTCAAGAAATTTGAAGCTCTGGATGCTGTCAAATAATCTAAGGCACTAGATGAATGCAAGGTCAAGAACTCTGTGTCTGAGATGTTGATGAATGATTATGAGATGCATGTGATACTACCTGATTATTTAATGAAACATATGTTGTTGGAGGGCTTTGAGAAAGCTCATGTATACTTGCAGATGATGATTGTGTTAAGTTAGGTAATTGTGTAGCACTAGAATATGGAAAAGTTGTTTCATCAAACAAAACATGCTTAGATATACATATATATATATATATGTATATATATATATATAACCTTTATAATGACTTGCATAACCAAGAAAAACATAGGTTTTTGTTTTTGGTTGTAGTTTAGAGCTGTTGTATGATTTAAGTAGTGGAAATCATGCATAACCAAAAAAATTCAAATGATTAATGTCTAGAACCTGTTGAAACAACAACTGGTAAGGGGATTTCATTTGTAAAGTAGCACATGACATTTTATTGATCAAATATGTAGTTGCAGCACAAGCATGGAACCATAATTTAGCAGGTAAACTTGCAGTTTGAAGCAATGTGATTGCAGTTTCTACAACATGTCTATGATCCTTTTTGCCAACCCATTTTTTTTATGGGGTGTGGGGATAAGATCTTTGGTGTAACATGCCTTTTTGTGACATGAAATATTGAAACTTGGATCCTACATATTCACCCCCACCATCACTTGGTAAAATTTTTGGTTGTGCAAAAAATTGAGTACTCAAATAGGCATAAAAGTGCACAAATGTTGCAAAAACTTCTGATTTATTATGTAAAGGGCAAACCTATGTATATCAAGTACATTCATCAATGAAGATTACATAATACCTAAATCCTTCATGAGATAACAAGAGAGCAGGTCTCTATACATCACTATGCATGACCTCTAGAGGTTGTACAAACTTGGTTACAGGAAAATTAAACTGCAGCTTAGTAAATTTTCCTTCCAAACAAGGTGTACATATTGATTGACATGTATCAAGTGATGCAATGATATTATTTTGATATAGAATTGCAGAAGTAATAGCATTTGATGTATGTCCTAGTCTTTTATGCCACAAGCTTGTATTAACAGGTTTTGCTAGACATCATGTGTGCTTATGAGGTAGTGCAGGTGACAACTTATTTGGTGTGTTGAAAGGAATATGATAGTAGCCCTCTTTACACAGCCCCTTGATTATGATTGTCCATGTGGATTTGTCCTTAACCCAGAAGAAAGTATCATCACAAATGAATCGACATCTATTATCTTTACACAATTGATAAATGGATAACAAGTGTTGTGAGATCTTTGGAACATGTAGAACATTCTTCAAGGCAAGTGTGTTACTAGAAACTAATAATGTTGATGTGCCAATATGAGAAATATGTAAACTTGCACCACTTGTTGTGATTATAATATCATTCCTTTGGTATGGCAGATCCAAATTAGCTAACTCATAGGTCATATGAGAAGTAGCTCTAATGTTTGTAATCCAGAATTATTGCTTAGATGCAGAAGTTGATGCTGAGCATGCATAACAGTGAGTGTTGATGCATGTGGTTTCTCTTGATATGCAAAGTTGTCTCTGTGATAGCATTGCAGAGCTGAATGTCCAAATTTCCAGCAAATTTGACATTGAATTGGTATGTTAGTACTATAATGTGAAGAATTATGCATTTGATAACAATCAACAGCAACATGACCTTTTTTGTTGCAGATTTGACAAATAGGGATCTCATAAAGATGTTCTGCACAACTTGATTGATAAGGTTCTGGGGCACCAAGAATACCAGGGCTTATATTTGGTGGACGATTATAAGATATTGGACCATAGTTATACAATCTGCCTCCTTTTTTTTTCTCGAAAATTGTTCCCCTTGTATCCCCCATAGTTATAGGACCTTTGATATGAATTGTTGTAGTTGTTAAAGGAATAATTCCCAGAGTTGTATCCTATGGTATTTAATCCACCATCATGATTGTTAAAGCTTTGACTAGATGATCCAGAACTAAACCCTATTTCAGTAGACTATAATGCTTCGTGACTAAGAACTAATGCTTTTCCCTTGTTTGATTGAGTGCCAACAACCATTGCAGTTCCAAATGGTAAAGCAGAAGAAGATTCAAAGGACTGACCAATGATAAGTAATCGGGATATGAAATCCTTGAAAGATATACCATTTTCCCTTCCTCTTATAACACATCTAAAAGTGTTGAACTATGCAAGAAGCCCTTTCAGCGCAAGAATTATCACATCATCATTTTGAAACATTGCTCCTGCAGCTGCAAGATGATCTCTTGCATCCTTGATCTTTTGGAGATAATCAGACACAAATTCAAACCCTTTTTTTATGTTCTGAAACTCGATTTTCATCTAAAAGATTGTAGCTTTAATGACTGTAGAGAATCTTTCAGTGAGATTCACCCACATCTCATGAGAGCTTTGACTGCCAATTATGGATGACATTGATGTAGTGGACAATGTTGCAATCAACAGTTGCATAAGCGCACGATCATGCATTTTACATACCAAGTAATCATCTTTTTCAACTCTTTCAATTTCAGAATCATCATCAAATCTTGGAGGACATTTTCTTGATCCATCAGCGAACCTCATGATGCCATGGCTTTTAAGAAGTAACTTGATCTGGAAACTCCAAGTAAGATAATTAGAATAATCCAACTTCACTATAACCGAAGTAGAAACCGTGGAAATGAGGTTTGTGATCGGAGATTGAACAATTCTCAATTGATCTACAGTCACCATTGTTGAACTTTTGAGAAGAAACTTTCACTGAGATGTTTGATCAAACATGTAGAAGGCAATCAAAGAAGAACATAATCGTGAAGAACTCGAAGATAAGAGAAGACCCCAAATTTGTAGAATCACAGCAGTTTGCAAAACAGAGGATTAGAGAAATAAAGCAATGCTTTTAATGGAGGTGCGGAAGCGCCAGTGCAATCCCCGACGATGATACCATGTTAATATTTGTTTGTACCATACTTAGGGTCTCCGTATTTAAATCTCGTATAAATACTCGGATGACTCAAATGTAATTATGTAATAAATGAATGGGAAAATATGTAATAAGTGATGAGCCCTTATTCTATAAAATGACTCATCACTCTCCTCATTAGGAGAGGCCAAGATTGAGGCCATAGGGAGATAGCACATAGAAAATAGGCTAGAGAGCATACTGCCTCTAGCCTCCTTGTATATTCATCATTCAAAGTAAAACAATATCAACATCAGTGTGGACGTAGCCCAAACATTGGGGTGAACCACGATACATCTTGTGTTCTTTACTTTCTTATAGATTCACGGTCGAATTTACGTTGTTCCAAGACCCTTCTGGTTTTGTGCATTAACATTTGGCGTCGTCTGTGAGAATCGACACGAAAAGCTATGTCGGTTCTCTCTCAATTTTTCACATCCGCCGTGAATCTGCAAAAGACCAAACGAAACCAAAGCTTTCTGAGAAAACCCAATGGTTCATTCTTTCTTTCTCTCTCTCTGCAAACAGCCTCCTCACCAAACACATTTTTTCTCTCTCCTACTTTTTTTTTTCTCTCTAGAAATTCCAATTTTCTCTTCAGACAGTAAGAGAGAAGAAAGAGGAGGAGGAAAGAGAGACAACAACAATGGTTTTCCCTCCAAAACGTAGGGCAAAAAGGAGAAAAGAACGAGATAGGCAAAGCAAATATGAAATCAAGCACCAGCGACATAAAAATCGAGGTCGATCTTAGAAAATCCGACTTCGAAAAGTGGGGAGACGCATGCTCGCACTACGGGAAGCTCGATCACGCCCACAAAGACTTTAGACTGCTGAAGAACAATGTCGGTGCCGCAGACACCATCGAAGTTATCAACGAAGCTCTGTTTCTCAGCGTCGACAGCCCCCTCGAGTCCTGGATCTTCAGCGCCGCTGAGTTCCACTGCTCATCGCACAAGGGGATTTTCGAGAAGTACACTGCCGGAAACTACAGCAATGCCTACTTCGGCATGAAGAACGACAGCTTGCTGGACACTGTCAAGAAAGGCAACGTTCGGGTCAAGTTGCTGAGCGGGGCGAGGTGGATCATCCATAATGTGAAGTACATTCTGGGTTTGGCGCGGAATTTGATTTCGGTAGGACAATTAAGTAAGGAGGGTTATGCTATGCAAATGTCTAATGGGAGCTGGAAGCCCCAACCTCGACCAGCCACAAACCCGTAGTCACCGACGAGGTCCAGAAGGTCTTCAAAAGCTTCGACGCCAGCGGCGATGGCAAGATCTCCGTCAACGAGCTTAGCAACGACTTCAAGGCCATTGGCTCCAAAACTCCAGCGACAAGCTCAAGCGCGTCAGGGTTGATCTCGACACCGACAACGATGGCTTCATTTACCTCGACGAGTTCAACGCCTTCTGGGTCTCCGGCTCTAAGGACGGCAGCGCCACTGAGCTAAAAAAACACCAGTACCAGCAGCAGCAGCACGTACAACACCTCTAGCAGCAACAGTTCATTCTATCCAATTTCTCCAGAGTCCCAAAGCTGAAGCCTTCAAGCTCAGCACCTATCAAATGACGGAATGGCCTATTCAGCCAGTCCTAATTTACCATCCCAGCACCGCCCATTTTGGCTTTTCAAAAGAATCTGAAAAAGTCGATCTGTCTTAGAGATTGCAAACCATCAGACAACTCAACCACTCCCACAAAAGAAAAAGAAAAAGGATGTCTGGAGAAAAGCAGAAAGCAAAAGCATAAAGTAAAAGCAGAAAGCAAAAGAAGATAAAAAGAAGTAGACATAATTGCGGTGGTGATGGCATGCAGAAAATGGAATTATGAGCGTGACCCATTGAGCAGAGGGTCGGATTTATTTTTGAATGATGTGATTTATTTTTCTAATCTTTCGGAGACATCTGTATAACCCCATCAGAGGGTAATCATTAAAAAAAAAAAAAAAGGCAAGCCCAAAATAATGGGCTAGAATGTTATGTGGAGGGCGAATGCCCATATGCCCAAAAGAGCCAGACCCTCTATTATCACCAACCAGGTGATCAAAAGTACGTCCAGTACTACAAAAAAAAATTATTCGGCAGCCTGCCACTATTATCACCAACCAGATGATCAAAAGTACGTCCAGTACTCTAAAAATTATTCGGCAGTCTACTGCTATTATCACGAACTAGGTGATCAAAAGTACGTCTAGTACTCCAAAATTATACATGAGCATCACTTATGTCAATCATACATAGACATTCATGAGCATCACTCATGTTAATCATACATAAACATTCATGACCATCATTCAGGTTAACATTCATGAGCATCACTCATGTCAACATCCATGAGCATCACTCATGTCAATCAGCTTCGAAAGCTTCATTTACAGAGCTCCAGCTTCGAGAGCTCCCGCTTCAAAAGCTTCATTTACAAAAGCTTCAGCTTCAAAGCTTTACTTGCAAAGCTTCACCTACAAAGTTTCAGTGCATGATCTACAAAGACCGCTCCGAATAACCGCCACTTCGACCCATACATGGATTGAATTTGAAGTCTCCAGCTAACAACCTCTATTGACTGAAGACTTGGGGGACTACACTATGTACCATATATTGGGCTTCCACAACTGGGCCTTATGAAAAATACTTGGGGACTCTAGCCCATTATTTATGTACTGAGGAGCGAACCCTTATTTTATAAAATAGACTCCCTCACATTCACTAGAGAGCACCCATTATTCATGTATTGAGGAGCGAACCTTTATTTTATAAAAGAGACTCCCTCACTTTCATTAGAGAGAGACTTCTAGCCCATCACTTATGTATTGAAAAGCGAGCCCTTATTCTATAAAAGGGACTCCCTCACCATCATTAGAGAGCATCGCCGCCAACTAAGCAACCGTCTCGCCGCGAGCATCAACTCTAGCCCATTATTTATATATTGAAGAGCGAGCCCTTATTCTATAAAAGGGACTCCCTCACTTTCAACGCCACAAGCCGAGCAGCCTCGCAACATGTGCTACTTCTAGATGAGCATCATTTCACATTTAGCACCACTTCATATCGGGTATCAGTTCTAAACGACATCTAGTTACTTCGGCCTACACATGGACTGAATTTCAAGTCTCCAGCCAAAAGACTCTCTTGACTGAAGATTTGGGGGATTACTGTTTGTACCATACTTAGGGCCTCCGTATTTAGATCTCGTATAAATACTCGGAGGACTCAAATGTAATTATGTAATAAATGAAGGGGCAAATATGTAATAAGTGATGAGCCCTTATTCTATAAAATGACTCATCACTCTCCTCATTATGAGAGGCCAAGATTGAGGCCATAGAGAAAGAGCACACATAAAATAGGCTAGAGAGCACACTGCCTCTAGCCTCCTTGTATATTCATCATTCAGAGTGAAACAATATCAACATCAGTGTGGACGTAGCCCAAACATTGGGGTGAACCACGATACATCTTGTGTTCTTTACTTTCTTGTAGATTCACGGTCGAACTTACGTTGTTCCAAGACTCCTCCGATTTCGTGTATCAACAATATTGATGAATTTGTTCTTGAGAGATTCACATAATGCAGAAGAATAGAGAGGAAGATAACTCGAGAGAGAGAAGGTGAAATTGTACATTGATTTCTTGATAAGCAAGCTATGATTACAATGGTTGTTATATATATCTTCCTTACTTAGCTGATATTTAGCTAAAAACTAACTATCCTCCTTATCTCAACTAACTTGTAACAACCTATAACAACTCATTCATTAATCTATTGACAAGTGTTGATCTTCTCTTCACTTGGATCCTTACATATCATTCGTTGGAGTTTTAAAAAATGTGCAAATTAACGAATCATTAAAATGTGTACAAAAATAAATATATCTTTTAAAAACACATAAATACGTGTATTATACACAAATTTACTAAGCTTTGGTACTGCAATACAATTTGTTTACATTAAACTTGATATTACTTTGATATTTTTTAATATATAATGCTACTTTAGAAATAAAGTTAAAATGAGGGATAAGAAGGGTTGGTAGCTTAAAGAATGTAGATTAACTTTCCACGGCACGAACTTTACTAGAACACGATAAAATTGACAAGCCTCCCACAAATGTTTTGGACAAATTAGGAAGAGTAAAACAAAACGAAGATTACCTATATATGGGATAAGCCTTATAGACTTTTATTTGCTAGGCAGTCATATCACATGGCGTTACAAATTTTTGCATATTATAACACGTTTATTTATATGTTTTATATATTAAGCTGGAAAATCATCTAACACATCATCTCAATGGGTGATACGGTGGCGGTCATATTCATAAATGTATCTCATATTTGAAATGAAGTTAAAAACACGAAAGAAAATGATAATTCTAAGAAAATCATATCATTTACATCACATTATACAATTTGTTGTAGCTTCTTAATGAGGAATTTTCTAGTATGCTGACAATTGTTAAGCTCTGAGTACATTAATATTTATACTCGTCAAATCCTTAACTGTTAAATCCTTTAATGCAAAAATCACATTTCACTAATTCGGTACATGCTATAGACATGGAAGTATAGTAAAGCTTTGGCCCTAATGTTGGTCCCGAAAGAAAAATGCTTTTTTGTATGATATGAATCTGAAAAGTAAAAGTCCAAACCGATGAATTGACATCAGAAGGAACCTTGAGTATAGAGTATGACAGGCATGACAAAAATTGGAATATCAAAGTTTTAGAATCTAGTTAGATAGAGCCTGCCTGCCTCAGCCTACAAAAATCAATCATGACCCTCCAATCTCCAATCTCCAATCTCCAATCTCCAATCTACTCCAATCTCCAATCTCCAATCTGCAATCCCATTTCTTTTCTTTTTTGTATGTAAAGCATGTATTTGGAATATTGTCGGTGCTAATGCCTTGCTATTTCTAGATTATTTCCAATCATTCAAACCTTGGCATTTGAAAGATTGAAGAAAAATCACTCTCCATCTCCACATACATATGCATGGAAGGTTCCCCATTTCCTTTCACACATGTATAAGTGGAGACTAAGATTTTATATTGTTGATATGCTGAATTGAGGTATTTAATTATTGATATGCAATGATATGAGCGAAGACTTGAGATTTATAAAATAACGATGAGTAGTGACTAGTGAAACCAAGTTCCCAAAGCATTAATAAAAAATCAAAAGGGAATTGTTAGACGCACTTTGAAATAATATCTTGACCATGTTAGAGTGCTAAGAGCATTGCTCAGTTGAAAATGTACTAGGTATATTAGTATCGATGATGACATACTTGGTAAATATTATGAATTGCCATGTCACCAAATCCCAAAATGGTAAGAACCTCTATAACAATTGCATGATTTGTTAAAACCATAGATTACATGAACCCAATCTCATCCAATTTGATCCACCATTAAAATCAATTATATACTGATTAAAAAATCTTAAGGAGTAAATCAACGACAAAATAAAATATAAGATCCTTCTCCATCCATAGACACAAAATATCATTGAGGTCATTACAAATTCAATATGTTTAGTTAAAACTTAGAACAAACACCATAAACTTAGAACAAGATTTAAAAAAAAAAACCTCAAGTTGATCATCTAAACACCACATCCCAAAAGTAAAAAGTTGGTACAAAATTGAATAATGTTCATCATGTTTTAATTGCTTAATTGGCATTGGATGAAAACCTCAAGTTGGTACTTGGTAGTGCTTTGCTGCTAAGCATTATATGCATCCACGGAGGACACGCATGGTGCCGCGTAGGGTGGGCCAATCCACGACGCGGACCCCATTTGGCCCATAGATCCTCCCTCCCCTCTTTGTGTAGTCCGCCAATCCCGCCATTTGACACGTTTTTGTGCTTACCGGTTCAATCCCATCATCCCACACCTCTTGTTCTTCGGCCGGTCCAATCAAATCTTTCAACTTTCCCACAATCCCCTCCCCTCTCCTCTCTCTCTCTCTCTCTCTCTCTCTCTCTCTCTCTCTGCTTTCCCATTTGTCCCAAAAACAAAAACTATTTACCTCACTCAGTTAAAATCAAACTTCTTGCGAAAATCTAGAGTGATACAGAGTTGCCATTTTTATTTTTGGTCAAAGTCTTTCAGAAGTTTAGAATCTAGAGTGATACAGAGTTGCCATTTTTATTTTTGGTCAAAGTCTTTCAGAAGTTTAGAGAGAGAGAGAGAGAGAGAGAGAGAGAGAGAGAGAGAGAGAGAGAGGGAGGGAGCCGGTTCACTTTTGTTTTAGCTGCTCTGTTTCACTGCCCCATTTAATCACAGATTCTTTTTGGGCACTCAAAAAGGATTTTTCTTTTCGCTTCCTCTTTGTTATCGTTTCTGGTGTCTGTGGACTTGGATTCCCTTTGCTTTTGTCCCCTTTAGTTATATCGTCCGCATCTGCCTGCCCTGATCGCTTCAAGAAACACCAAGAGAGAGAGTTGCCCAGATATTTGGATGGCCCTCAGATGATGAGGTTGTCGTAAAAACTGGGATTGGAAGATTGGAAGAGCAGCCTCCTCTCCTCTGATTGTGCTTTGGATTCATCTGGGATTTTAATAAATTTCAATCTTTTGTATTGGGAAACAGTTAAAATAAGTTTTTAATTGGATTTGGGGAAATGGGTTGTTTTCCTTGTTTCGATTCGAAGGAGGAGGAGAAGCTGAACAATCCAGCGGCAGAAATTGATGACAGAAAGCAGGGTCAACCAACGGTCTCTAATAACATTTCTAGATTGCCTTCTGGTCAGTTCTTGATTGCTTTTGCTCATCAATCCTTATTGTTTGGTAATTTGAATGTGTTACTGCTCGATCTGATCTGGTTTTTTTTTTTTTTTCTGATTTAAATATAATTGTATGGATTAGTTATTTGGGTTTGTGTGTTAGTACATGATTGATGACCTCATTGAGTGTTCGAGCTCTAAATTTGAGAGGTTTTAGGTAGACCCCACAAAATTTTGACATAGTTCATAAAAGAGTGTCTTTCTTTTGTAAAAATTGGATCTCACGGTAACTTTGATTGCCCATGATCAATTTGATTGGTAATCAATTGTGTCCAAAGTTGTGGATGATTTCATAAGTCAGTGAAGAACTAAGATCGATATTCATAATTTGATCAAACCGAATATGGTACAACTGAATTTCGTAAAATTTGCTCTATATGGTTTATAAGATGTCAAATTTGAATACGTGTGGTACGTTTTTCGTATTGGGGTTATGGTTTATTGAGTTTCCTTTCCTGCAAATCCAATTGATTTTTGGTTTTGGGTGTTTAGCTTAACTCAAGGTTCTATCTTCTTGTGTAGTCGAGACCGACGGGTTTGATGATACTTAGGGATCTGCACTAATTTGTTACGCTCGTATGTGCAGGAGTAGACAGACTGAGATCAAGAAGCAATGGAGGGTCCAGAAGGGAGCTGCCCAAATTGCCTGGTCCTAAAGATGTTGTACCTGGGGGCCAAATTGCTGCTCAAATTTTCACTTTCCGTGAGCTTGCAACCGCAACAAAGAATTTCAGGCCAGAGTCCTTCATTGGGGAAGGGGGATTTGGACGCGTATACAAGGGGCGACTCGAGAGCACTGGTCAGGTAATTCCTTTGCTGTTGCATGATCTATTATTTATACACAGAACAGGAATTACAGGATGAGTTCAATTGAAAAGAAGCAAATGAAGGCAATAGGTACAAGAAATATAAGTAAGATACTAAACATTGATAAGGACTTTTTTTTTAATTACCGTAGCAATCATATAAGTTATTGCAACTCTATAGCTATATGAAGTATTAATCAAGAATGCTATGTTGTCTTGTTATTTCAACAATAACGAGAATTGAATAACAAATGGCAAGGTTATAATGTGAGCGAGGCCGTAGACTTATGTATCAGTGTCATAACTCATAACGATGGTTGTTAAACTTGCATACCGTATTTGGAATGCAATAATTCTGGATTCCATATCATACTTTCCACTCCATCTTTCCTCGTAAATAAGACGCCAAGGTTATAGAATGCTTATGGTATCCATTGTTAGTTATACATCCCGAAGGTCACTGATGTGCTGCAAGATTTCACAGAATTAATTTCAGGCCTGGTTGAGGCGATTTTGATTATTTGACTTTGTTCTGACATTCACAGGTGGTTGCTGTTAAACAATTGGATAGGAATGGACTCCAGGGCAACAGAGAATTTCTCGTTGAGGTTCTCATGCTCAGTCTTCTGCATCACCCTAATCTAGTGAATCTGATTGGGTACTGTGCTGATGGAGATCAACGGCTTCTTGTTTATGAATTTATGCCCTTAGGATCATTGGAAGATCACCTTCATGGTAACTTTACCTTCCTTCTTTTGGCTTATTGTCTGTTTAATGTCAACTATTGGATAATGATCATGGAATCACCTTGAAGCGTTCGGTTATGTTATATATGAATACTTCTGTTATGCAAATATGAAAAATACATTTGATGCATGCTACACTGAAGTGAAACCTTGAGGGGATATTTACAGAATTGGAACGTATGGTGAATTTTGAAGTTTGGCATATAGGAAAATAGAAGTATTTTCTTACACACACACATGTTGGTAAAATGGAGAAAAGGAAAAAAGAAACATTTCCTTTTGGGGGCATCGTCTCCAAAAAGTTTGGTGACCTCAATAAACACAGTGCACCAAACTTCTGTTTTCCTGTGTTATTGGACTATTCGTTTTCCCTGACAGTTAATCCAAGTGATAATTAATGACTCACCTATAATGGGTTGTTGATCCCTCTGCAGATCTTCCAAGTGATAAGGAACCATTGGATTGGAACACACGAATGAAAATAGCTTCTGGTGCAGCCAAAGGATTGGAATATCTGCACGACAAGGCAAACCCTCCGGTTATTTACAGGGACTTCAAATCATCTAACATATTGCTGGAAGAAGGATTTCACCCAAAGCTTTCAGATTTTGGGCTTGCGAAGCTTGGTCCCACTGGAGACAAGTCCCATGTGTCCACAAGGGTTATGGGCACTTATGGTTATTGTGCTCCTGAATATGCAATGACTGGTCAGTTGACAGTAAAGTCAGATGTCTACAGTTTTGGGGTAGTGTTTCTGGAGCTGATTACTGGACGTAAGGCCATAGATAGTGACCGTCCCCATGGAGAACAGAACCTTATCACTTGGGTAATTCTCACTTTGTTTCTTGTAGTAGAATTGCCTGCAGAAACTTGTCTTCTTGTTGTGCAGGCTTTGTGGGTCTGGCAAGCATGGGTTCTGTGTTTGTGCAATAATTAAATGGCAGTGGTTTTATGTCTGCAGGCACGTCCATTGTTCAATGATAGAAGGAAGTTTGCGAAATTGGCAGACCCAAGACTTCAGGGTCGGTATCCAATGCGGGGTCTCTACCAAGCTCTAGCCGTGGCATCCATGTGCATCCAGGAACAAGCTGCCACACGGCCTCTCATTGGGGATGTGGTTACTGCTCTGTCGTACCTAGCCAACCAGTCTTATGACCCTAACTTGGCTTCAGGACATGGCCACAGAGGTTCGGGAGAAAAGGATGAGAAAAGGCACAGGGATGGTGGTAGAATATTGAAGAATGAGGAAGGAGGAGGATCCGGACGGAGATGGGATTTAGATGGGTCCGAGAAGGACGATTCCCCAAAGGAAACCGTGAGGATGTTGGATAGGGAACGAGCAGTTGCTGAGGCCAAGATGTGGGGAGAGAATTGGCGAGAAAAAAGACGACTGAGTGCACAAGGCAGTTTTGATGGCACCAACTTGTAGCGCCGTAGTGTACAATGCACCGTCTTCTTCAACCTCAGCTCCTACCCTCGCTTTTTCGCAGATTGGTTAGTTTGGGGTGTTCAATGTAATGGAGAGTTGGTGCAGACCAACTTGTGTCCTGATTTAACCCTTTTTCTTTTCTTTTCCTCTTCTCCGAACAAGAAGAAGAATAATCCATAAATGGAATTTGTACATTATCTTCTACAAGATTGAAGGAAGAACAGAAGTAGGAGGACGTATTTAAAAATTTTGAGAGTAAAAACGTTTGATTAAATGCTGTACGATTCTTCTGCCTTCTGTATTTTTGTGTTTTTGGAACAAAACAAAACAAAATCTCTTGTCCCTACTCCTGTCTTTGTCAACCTTATTATTATCGAGCGTTTTACATGTTTCCTTGGTAATGTGTTTGTACATGATCAATTACTTTCTCCTTCATTACCAAGGATGATCGATTAACTTGCGGTGTTCCTTTTTTCCTGCTACAAAAATGGGGCGTCTTTTTCATCCACAATAAATTATTTCTCTTGATTGACCCTTGATTATGACGGAAGTTTTTGACAAGAAACGATAGCGCTTTTTCATTATTAAACTATAATCGTTACAAGGGTTCCATAAGGGCATCAAAGTGTTTGAGCCAAAGGGTGAGAGAGATTTAAGATCCATAGTTTGATAAGGGTTAGGGGGTTATTACTATTCTCTAGTGAAGTTTCTTATGGGGATCACCGGATTGGATGTACTGTATATTTTTATGTTCTTGTTGTGGTTAATTTTGCTTATTTGTTGATTTACCTTATTTTACGGTTGATTTTGGTGCATTGTCATCATAATCCATGATAACAAGCTCTTATTAGGAAATTCCACGCAATAAAAAGTTGATGTGGCAATTCGAAAATTCCCTATTACTTAATAAGGTTCTGTTTGGATTCAAAATTACACAATCGGCCGAGATCGTTGAATGGACGAATTCTAAACTGTTGGATTTACTAAGATAATTTTTTAATTATTATTTAAAGGATAACATTATGATTTTTTAATCATATATTTATCTCTTAGATGATAATTTAAAATTATTTATACAGTTATCTCGAAGCACATCGGGTAGGCATGCAAAATAGGATACTGGAGAATATGTTTCTTTTGTGATATTGCTGTGGCCACGTGAGTCATGCATCAATATGACTCCTGATACAAAGTGGTATTTGATGGAAGATGGTATCTCAAGTGATTAGATGATATTGCAATTAAATTATAATTTAATTTGCATGTATGGTTGCACCTGGACATCCGTCATGGAAAAAGAAGAAGGCTTTAGTTGCATTGGGAGTCTTAATGAGATAAAGCAAGGATTTGATGGTGGAGAGAGAAGCCTAGGTAAGGTAGGTCTTTGGTCATGATGGGATAAGCCTAGATAGTTTTTATATTTTATTTGAAAGGTCAGCCAGCTTATGCTACGGATCAGATTTCATTCTGCGAGGTAGAGTTGCAGTCAGACTCTGCAACATTATCTGACCATGCAAGCCAAATACTTCAGTCCTATAAATACAAGGCGCTGTGCAACGTAAAACCCCTCCAATTCAACACACAACTGTCCTGCGCAAACTCTCTCAACAACTTTGAGATTTTTATTTTCTCTTTTCGCTGACACATCTTCCGTTGGCATCAACAGCACTGTGAAAGCAACCGGTGATATCTTAAGTCGGCATAGATAGATATGTCACCGCAGAATTAGCCGATCTCGCAGCATCTTCCGTTGGCATCAACAGCACTGCGGCGAGGACGGTTGGTTACCTATCCAAGTCTCGGTCGAGAAGGATTTCTGAATCCTTATTGGTCGAGGTCATCTCATTAGCCTTCTCGGTGAAGTGAGGTGTTACAAGTTATTACATTTGGCACATTAAAAGCCGAATTTGATATTGAACTTCGTAAGAATAGTAGCCTTGTCTTCAGGTTCGAGAACCCAATAGGCCGAGACGTGTTCCTTCCTCGGTCGCAATCGCAAGACGCAGAAGTTAGCCGCGCACCCAACGCAACATCAACAAATTTACTCCTCGACCGAGCTCGGCCGACGAGTTGGCACGCCCCGCATTCACCGAAGGACGTAGTTAGCTTATAGATTACTCGGCATGTGCGCCACGTAGGCTTGGTAGTTTTTAGGGTCAACAGGTTCACATCGATTTACTATATTATCATGTTAGAAGTAAAATTTCACTTTCTAATTCCTTATTTAAATTCTTCTAATTTAAGTCTCACATTCATCAAGATAAGCGTAGTCCGCATATTGAAACATGATTTTGGTGTAGCGAATCTTACCGTAACCAATATCGTAGGTGGAACCTACTTGCTTATTACATTAATTATTGTGTGACGAGTTGGAAATTGATGCATCATCTATTGCATAATTTGGTACAGTAGTGTACTAAAAATGTGAACCGTAGAGCATGGTTTATGTTGTCCTATGATGTTTGACGTCCTCTCTACTCCTTCGATCTATGCACTAAATTTCAAACTTGATATCAATCTTAATGTGTAAGCAAGAAAATTTCGTGCCAACGTGCAGGATATGCGGAAATATGCAACCTCACAACCCGTGAGATAATTGTGTTAAAGCTCTTTACGCAAACTCCACCATTGGCTTCTCCTACTATAAACTGGCACTCTCATATGTCAACTTCAATTGTGTTAAAGCTCTTCACGCAAACTCCACCATTGGCTTCTCCTACTATAAACTGGTACTCTCATATCTAAACTTCGTGCTTAATTATGTCTATCGATTACGGCTTAATCAATTAATATGAAAAAAAATACGAAATTAATGTATAAATTTGTGGAGAAAATATGAGAAATTGTGTGTTTTGGGAACGCTGTCATGCATGAGCATTTGTAGTCGAGTCAGTGAAATTTATCACCAAAAATCTTGGTGTATTAGAAGTGGAACTATTCAATATATGTTGTAATTTATTTGTGAATGTTCCAATGTGGGACTCTTTATTTCCTTGAACACCACATAGCTGTTTTCCGGGCCGTTTAAACAAAAATATTGCTCAAGGAAACGAAGGACATAAATTAAGCATACGTCAATTGATATTAATATTGAGTAGTAGTATTCAAAGCCAAGCGTGGATAGCTGTAACTTTCCAATTCACATATACTTGTACATCGATGAGCACAGCCACAGTCTCCACGCTTGGAACTGGGAATTTAATAATTAAATAAGAGACAATTAACGAAACATATAACATAACAAGATCATTCCACATCTTGGCGTGATCAAGCGGCTGCTGCTGTTACACATCAAACGAGGTTCGATTGATCGTAGTTTTTTTCTTTCCGAAAAGTACGACATACGACTTTGCCAGCATCACACTGCTGATGGTGTTTCATTAGGTTGAAGCTCGACGGAAGCATTTTCCACATGACGATGATCATCCGTTTGTTCATGCTCCTTTGCCTCTGTAACGGCTGCGTTATTATTAACGTCACCGTCATCATTGCGATTATTCGGTTGAGCATCCACCGGATGAACCTCGGAAGCTGCTAATGTGGCTATGATCACAATGTTTTTCACGTGATCTGGTGTGGCAGCCGGCAGCTTTTTCTCATGATCTTCTATTATCACCTGCTTTCGGTTTCGGTACATCGCATACAGCAGCATCTGAAGCAGTCCCAACACAAATCCCAGAACGTTTGGAATCTGCAACAAGTGATTAATCAATTATTCAGGGATAATTGATTTGAAAATAGATTTAATTTAGTGTAAGTATACTTACTGCGACACATATGTCCTTGAGGAACAATCCATATGCAAACCACATAATGGCACTCAGTGTGAGGAAAAATGATAACCTAAATGGCATAAATTCGACACTTCTTGTTCGGATAACTTGTGACTGCAATACAAATCAATAAACTGAATGAATATGTTATATATTACGCACATTATGTGTGCTCGGAATATAAGTAAAGGTAATTAAATGGCGTTGAGAGTTCATTTAGAGCTCCAAATTTAACATTTTAATATTTTAAAACACTTCAAAAATAAATATAAGCAGACAATATCAGAGTGTGAATAACATTTACGTAATTGAAAAAAGCACCAACAAATAATATGGTCATATGTTTGTATGATTGAGTCAATTACCACAATGCTTAAGGGCGCAGCAAAAACACTGGTAGAAATGGCAACATTAATCCATCCAAGAACTGGGACCCGGTACGCACGACTCACTAGGAAGTGAGACACGACAAGGATCAAGGTGAAAAGTCCCACGTTCATAATACCAAATAGTTTCACTGTAAGCTTCTGCATTCCGTAAATATATAGAATTATTAGAGAATATATATAATACAGGGAAATTGAAATTATATATTGATATATACAAAAAAAAACAAAAAACAATTAAAGATGAAACATACGTACGTACCCTAGCATCCTTTGGTGCATAAACAACGAAGATGACGATGTAGATCATCTCTGCAAAACTTCCGAATGAGTTAATGGTGATGAGCAGCATAGCATTCTTTTTTAGCGACGCATAGTACAACCAAAGCATGGAACTGAACATTGCTACCAGATATGGCACCGAGTGGAATCCTTCTGTCGATTTTTTCCTGTAAATTCGATAAAATGTCGGCCTGCATTTAAAAAAAAGGTTAATCATATGTCTCTTTATAGACTTACATACATATTATTCCTTATATTTAAAATATAAAAAAAAAAGTATGCATCACTTACACCGGGGCTAAGTAAACCATGGTTGAGACTAGATTTCCTGGCATCATCAAAGAAATAATAGTGGTCATTCAAATAGAATTTCTTGACTATCAAAAGATTACAATTAGTTAAAATAAATCACACTTTTCATTATCTATAAATTAGTGGGTAGTGGTGAGGAAGGTTGATCATCAAGGATCACAATGATTTACAGCGTTACTTATAAATTAACAAGAAGTAATAATTGGACAACTAATATTTGAATATTGTACACACAAAGAAAATTTATTGTTGTATATATGGTTTGTTTTTATATATATTTATTTAGCTAGGCTTTTCTGCAAAGAAAAAAGTAGTCACTGAATTTCAGACGGTTCACTAACGGAAAAAGAATATGGCCAAGTTGATGACAAAGATTAGATAACAAATGCGGGCCAACTAGGTTTTAAAGGCGTCATAACTAGAGAAGAATATGACAATAGCAAACAATAGTATATGGCACTCAAACAAATATATATGATCGATCGAGCCCCAAAAATGACATTTATGTATCGTGTTTGTTCAGCTCCTTCATTTGGTACACCCAGCTAGCTTGCTATAGTAGCTGGCTAGTTCCCATCACAATAACTCACCTAAAATTTCATGGAAACAACTAGTACGTAACGAGCCATTCGCGTTAGTTTAGTGGTGAGGATGAGTAGGGTGATCGGGAGGGATATGCTAAGTACAGAGGTCGACACTCTCTAATGTAACAAAAAAATTTGGAAAAAAAGAAATTTCAATGGATAATGTACATATGCAATTTTGTTTACCTAGAACTCCAAATGTAAATGCCAAAGGATGGTGACTGTCTGCTACTGTAGCCATGATCTCTCTAGATCTGAAAACCGTAGTTAGCTAAGAAAACTCGGACTGATAAACTCTCTCTCTCTCTCTCTCTCTCTCTCTCTCTCAATGGAAATGAAGAGTATGATATGTTGAAGAAGCTAAGGAGGAGGAGGACTCAGTTGGTGGTGAGAAACCCTAGAGCTCTCTCTCTCCCTCCCTCTCAAATTCTCATGCAGAGAAAATTAGAGGAGCTTGTTTATATACACACAAAAAGTGAAAGAAAAAGAAATAGGGTGTGCGTATTGAACTCATTCTGGCTGCATGACAGATGGAGGATTAATAGGTGGTGTACCATGCTCTCGAGAATTTTTTCAATGTGCCAGAAACACTGCCTAATATATCAAGTGTCATAATGCAAGTAGTTGGAAGAAAAAAATTTAAGTATCAAACCACTAGTATTATGACATTTTATGTACCAAATCATATTCCCGCACAAGGAAAAATTACTCAATGAACTCATTCAATGAATCACAAATCCAAGTTCCACGTGCCCCTCTGTCGCGTGTGCGTAACCTCCATCCAACGGCCACAAAAAAAAAAAGCAGAGCATTATTCACCACACTTCTTGACACTACTTTGGATAGGAATTAGGGTAGTCCCCCAAATCATCACCATAATTATTCAAATAATTAATTTCACCGTAAACCGCGAATTAGGAAGAGTTATATAGTTACAGTTTTGGTTAATCGTCACTAATTTACTAATTCACAAAAAAAAAAAAAAAAAAAACAGAGCATTATTCACCACACTTCTTGACACTACTTTGGATAGGAATTAGGGTAAGTCCCCCAAATCATCACCATAATTATTCAAATAATTAATTTCACCGTAAACCGCGAATTAGGAAGAGTTATATAGTTAGAGTTTTGGTTAATCGTCACTAATTTACTAATTTTTTATGAGTTTTTTTTCTAATCAAACATGAATTCCACGCTCTTTGAAAAAACAAGTGGTTTCTTCCAACTAAAAGAAGAATATGATTTTTTACGTTACTCATCTCTTCTAAGACCGCAAAGCTGTCCTTAGTAGAGCCCGATTCATGTGACTTCTATATCTCTAATTCCAAGCACCAGTGCATACTGTATGGCCATTGTTTGAACCGTTTCTCTCCATCTTCTAAAACCCTAAACGAAACACGCTTGGGCGCGTCAGCCCTAGTTGTCACTTGTAAATTCTCACAAGTCACACGCAGACTATATAGTTGTATATATATACTTTCGGAACACTTGCCACGAAGTGTTATAATAATAATAGAGAATTATTATTAACACTCTAAAAAATTTAATTATGCACTCCTCATAAATCTTTCTAAATATAGAAAGTTTGGATTGCACAATTAAATTTTTGAAATGACAATAACAATTTCTTAAGAAGATAGACAACAAATTTGATATGTTCAATTCAACTTGTAGGGCCTCAAAAATAAATATACTTATTATAAATTGAATTGAATAACACAACCTGACAATATTTCAATTACAACAAACAATCTTTCCAAGTCACACACTCAAAGATTTACAATATTGTTCACAAAGCTTTTGTTCTATGCCGTTGAATGTTTGTTTGGTAGTGCTTCAATGTTCATGCAATATTTAGAGGGTTTCGTGTGCATTGGGGGTTTATCTGACTGACTTTTTTCTTCTTCAAGTAATCAAATTCCACAATCCAAGCAGCCTGGCCAGCTTTTTTCATATTTTTTGCAGTTTATGAGATGGGGACGGAGGGAGGGAGAGGTTTTAAGTTATGACAAAAGAATTTAATTAAAGATGAGCCACAAGACAATCATGATGTTGTTACTCGTTCTTGTCTCTATCATTTGGCTGGGATTCGAGAATGCTAGGTGGACACCATGGGAGCCTCTGGACAGATTGCTAGATATGTACATGGCTATTCCATCGACGTTCATTAATTTGTGTGATTTGGTTGCCATTTTCTTTTATTTTTCTGGAGTTTAGATCCTTTATAAGTTATGTTACTTTAATAATATTAGAGTAACAACTCGTTATTGATCAATGAGAACGCGCGACGTAAGCATGATAAAATTTAAACAAGTTTCATAACTAGACTAACAACTCGTCATTGATTAATGAGGAAATAACAAGAAATATGAATTTGAGACATTTTCTAATTTGGAAAGATAAATACATCTAAACTAAGAGCTAATTGATACGTGCGTTTTTCGGACTTTTAATTTGAGCAGTATATTCAACCAAGTTTTTGATTAGTAATCTAAGCTAGCTAGGTTGATATTTTGACAAATTTGAGAAAAATAAGTTTCTTTTTCTCACCCAAAAGCCAGAAATGTAGGTCAGTGTGCTGATTTTATGGAAAGGGATCATCTTCGGATCAACTTTGTGAGGATCCTAGGGATCCCCACATCCTAATCATTCATCGTACTTTGTATGATCTTTTCGTCAGATACTATTTGTGTTTAATTTTAAATAAAATAAAAAAGTCAAATGATTTTTGACCGCACGATACACGATAAATGACTAAGATATAAGGATCCCTAGGATCCCCACAAAGTGGATCCGGATGAGATCCAATTCCTGACTTTATGACGTAATAACTAGTCCTTGCCTCCTGAAATGATTTGAGCTTTTTATCTCAAATAGGATCCTTTTCGGATACTCTTTGTGAGGATCCAGATGATCAATTAATCGTGTCCGTTCATCGTATATCGTGCGGTTAGAAATCATTTTAAAATTTTAATTTAAAATTGAATATAAATAGTACTTAAAGAAAATTGGTCGCACGATATACGATGAACGGATCCGATTGATTAATTTCCGGATCCTCACAAATTTAAAGAGGATCTAGAAAGAATCCTTGTCGTTATCTCATGATAATTGAGAGAACAATAATGCAGTGATATCGACATGTTCATTAATTGTGTGCCACCAATACTATGCCGTTGATATTATTCAACCAAATATTACGACGTTGAGCTACCTCTCACTCCTTATACGATATATATAAAGCGATGGCAATCTAATCTTGCATTTGCATTATATAGTTGGCATTTATCGGCGGCCAGCTTCTAAACACCTAACACTGAAATTGCCCTACCGTTCAAAAAAACTTGTGTGGGACTTGGCTTACCAATAGACTTCATTGAGTGACATTACAACTCACTCAAAACTCGCCACATGGCAAGTCAAATATAATCTTTTACCATTTTTTTTATATTTAAAATTTTCAGAATTATTTTTTCTACTGATTAATTTATATTTAATCTAATGTTTCCTTTTTTTTTCTTTTTTCCCCCTATTTTTTGTTTGCTTCCCAAATTCCCCTCCAGTTTGTTTTGCCATAGGTCTTCAGCACTCTTTCCCACTTCTTTCTCTTCCAGTTTTGTTTCTTGCTTTCCTTCAAAAAAAAAAAAACACCCACGCTAATTTTATCATGGAAAGCAACCGAGAATCTGTAAGTTTCTTTTCGTTCTTTATACAATAGTTACTTTGATCATGTGAACTTGACATGTATAACCCACATATATAGGCGTATAAGGGTTTTATTTCTTCTTAATTATATTTGGAAGAGATGTACTTTCTTGAAAATAGAAAACTACTACGATCAAAATAAAGTGAAAGATAACAAATAGGTTATGAAAATATTAACTCGATAATCTGGAGTGTGTACTTTGGTATTTATAGGGAGGAGAGAAACAGTGGGAGAAAAGAAATGTTTGTATTTGAAGAGAGGAGGGGGAAAGAAAGCAAAGAAATTTTCTGAAGAAAAAAGTGCAGAATTTCATAAAAAGCAAGAACCACAACCGGGGGGGGGGGGGGGGGGGGGGAGAAAGAGAAGTGGGAGAGACAGTGAAGAGAACGACAAAACAAAGTGGAAGGAAGTTTTTTTTTTTGTTTTTTTTTTTTGGAAACTAAGTGTAGGGAAGTTTGGGAAGAAAAAAAAAAGAGGGAAAGAAGAAAAAAAATGGAAACATTAGATTGATATATATATATATATATATATATATATATATATATATATAATATTAATTAGTGAAAATAATTATGAAAATTTTAAATATAAAAGAATGATAAGAGATTATATTTAAGGCCTGCCACGTGACGAGTTTTGAATGGATTGCAGTGCTACTAAGCGAAGTCCAATGACAAGTTTTTCTCCTATCGTTCATGTATAGCCAGAAGAACCACACACAAAAATAGAAAAAATAAACTTAAAAAAATAAAAATAAAAAGGGTTACATATGGTATGATTCATCATCGATGATTGCTTGCTATTTGTTATATATCGATCTCATCGAAATTAAAGCTGCCAATTTTTCAAAAGGCACAGGTGCTACATGCACATGAAGGATATTGCCATGAAATTTTAACCTGGTGTACTGTGCTTGAAATGAAGTCAAACACTTAACATTCTATCGATAAAAGAAAATATAGAACTAAAAATATGATTACGTACACCCGAAAACCCTAGCTAATAATCTATGCTTAAATAATTAAGGATTTGACTTTTAATTATTAAAATTAAGGTAACTAGCTTAGGCAGGTACGTAAACCCTTAAATGATTGGAATTGAAATAAGAGAGAGCTCGATACCTCCCATAATTGATACTTTTATATTACATATGAGCCAAACTCATTTGGGGTTGATTAATTTCACTTTCAGAAGGGAAGAAACTTAGTTATTACTTTAATCTAGTATCCTTATGCATGAAGATAATCAATTTGGTCGTTGTGGCCGGACTCTATTATGAATTTATGACCACATTCTCCATAGGGCTCTCTTATCTCTTCCGATCTCCGAGCACGGGTTATGGAAGAAGGAACTGAGAATAAAGTATCGGCAACAATCAATTTTGTTAACTGATCATGATGTTCATATTGATCTATTATGTGTTTCTGCATCTAGCATTGAGTATACTATTGGATTGGAACCAATGACTCCTACCGTATGAAAGCAATAATCTAACCACTAAGTTAAGTAGGTCATTTATCATCGGGTAATACTAGGGAGACAAAATTTGCAAACTAAATGATGTGTCACCAATAAGAGTGAATACGTTTATCAACGTTTAAGTAATAAACCAATTAAATATATCAAAGATATATAATGTTGGTTTGTATATTGTTAACGAATTAGAGGACGAGAAACCAAAAAAATGTGAAAAATGAATTGCAAACTCTGAATTTTTATTCACTAAAATTAAGAAGAATACTACATAGGACGACGTGATTCATAATCCGAAAATATTGATTACACCTTGCCAAATTTAATCCCCGCCTGCAGACCTAATTCCTAACAAACAAGAACACAATGGTACGCCTAGTAAACATAGAAGAGTAATCTAAATTCTTATCCTACAAAAAAATCTTAAATACACAAAAAGTATCTTAATATAAAAGTGAACCAAATTGCTAAATTTAAATTATTGTCTAAAGATGCGCTCATGGGCAAACAACATGAGTTTACCAATTGAAGAAAACTAATCCTAATTGCCAATGCTAAGATTACTAATTAATTTGGTGATGAGAATGCACTATATATGTGATCTTATCATGATCACTGGGTGTTTACGACATTTCATTTCTGATGATCAGTCAGAGATATCTTAGTTAAGATTAGTGGTGATGGCATTGGGCTCCAGGCTCCTTTTCTACTATTGGTGGGAGTGTCAGATCACCATGTCAAATAACAAAAACAAGATATAAAGGCAAAAGGTAGAGGATGACGAACAGAGTTATCTTCAAGAACAGGAAGCTGAATTTGAAATGCAGCTTCATCTTTTGATCATGTTGGAGTATCACAACAACAAAATTGGATTCAAATCACAAGATCCTGTCTTGTATCGTCATGATCTAATATTAAAAATGTTGATGCAAAAAAGTAATCGTTTGATTACGTGCAGTGCAAGCAGGAGCTTCTTAATTGTGCCCTAATTCATGTAAAATTATGATTCCTTAATCCTGGCATTACGTCATGGGATCATATTACTCTCTTTGGAAATTTGATTCTAGCTAGGTAGAAACCCTAGCTAGAAAAGTAGCAGCATTATATATTCATTAATAGAATTTTCTTTATCAAAGGTGAAAATACTAAATTAATCCTGCAACAAAACTAAAGAAAAATAACTAAAATTTAGGATTAAGTACTTAAAAAATCTCCAAACGTTTAGTGCTATTCCATATATATTGGTCTCAACCTTTTTAAATATTTCAAACAAGTACCCCAACTTATTGAAAATATCGCATCCGTTAAGCCTCAATTAAATTTCTGTTAAATTAACTATGACTTATTTTGTCTTCAAAATCAATAGAAAGTCATGGAAGCATAGCCTTTACCAACTAATGGTCACCACGCCATCACCTCCAAACCTAACGAACAACCACCAATTCCACCTACAACTCAAGTTGCCAACACCGAGAAGAAGGTCATGGAAGTTACTGAAATGGTATGGACTGCCATAATACGCCCACCACCATCTTCATTGCTCACAAAGAAGAATTGGAAGCTACATAATGAGAATTTACAAATGAGAAAATCACACGAGCAGAAACAAGCTCTTTGAAACCCTATATGAATTCTTAACTCTCTTCTATGTGAGGAGATTGCTTGCATGATGTAGTTTCATTTGAGTCTATTTTCGATTCAATTCAACACTTGTTGATCATTGGATTCCATTATACGTAGTTGGTGGGTTTTGAATAAAAAGGTTGGAATGGGGTTTCGGTGGTCGTAGGTTGAGCTTGGTGGTGGCGGGGGCATGATATTTCCCAATCTTCATTTTTGTTCTTGTCTTTTTTAAAGTTATTTTTATTATTAGTGTCCATGTAAGCTAAAATGTTGGATCCATTGTTGTTACATGTGCGTTTAACAAAAAAATTAACCGGGGTTTAACGGATGTGACATTTTCAATAGGTTAGGTACTTGTTTGGAATGTTTAAAAATGTTGAGACCAATTTGGAATGACACTAAAAGGTTGAGGGTATTAGGTACCTAATACTAAAAATTACGGGCAATTTAAATACAAACGTTCTTTTTTTTAAAAAAAAAAGCCTCATAGCCAGGCAACCATATCAGTTGCCCCCATTTTCTCTTCTACGTTTTTCTCCCGAATAAAAAAAAAACTTTTAGAGATGAAATAGTTATCTAAAAACAGTCACTAAAGATATGACTAGTCTCTTCAGCTACGAAATATCATTTGAAGGTCCTCACAAACTAATTTTAACAACCATTTTATATTTTTATCTCGTTGTAAATTTTATTTTCAAATTTTTAATAATTATGCATGTGTAAATTTTAGCACTTCTTCAATAGTATCACAGCGTTCAACTGTGGAACAAATGTGGAAATTAAATAAAAAGACAAACTTAGACAAGAAGGTTCTATGGTGTAGTGGTTAGCACTCTGGACTTTGAATCCAGCGACCTGGGTTCGACTCCCGGTAGGACCTCCTTTTTTGTAACATTTTTTTTTTTTAATCTTTATACGCTGTCGTTTGGGGGTCGCGGTAATTTGGTAATATCATTTCGCTTCTATCTTCTTTCCCTTCCCTCTCTTCCATTTTCCCGTCTTTCTCGCAATCTTCAGGCAGTGACAGACAAAAATGGCGATCTACAAATCCCTAGAAATCTTTCAGAAAAACCCCAAATCCTCCGTCTTCTACCTCCACCTCAACCGTCCCAGCCACCGCAACGCCCTCTCGCGCGACTTCTTCACCGAATTCCCCGAGGCCCTCTCTTCCCTCGACCAAAACCCTAACGTCAACGTCATCGTCCTCAGCGGCACCGGTGACCACTTCTGCGCCGGAATCGACATCAAAACGCTCACATCGATCTCCGAAAAGTTCGTCTCCGTAGACCGAGGCCGCGTCGGGGAGCAGTTTCGGCGGGAGATCAAGTGGTTGCAGGACGCGATCACGGCGATTGAGCGGTGCCGGAAGCCAGTGATTGCTTCCATCCACGGGGCGTGTATCGGCGGTGGTATCGATATCGTGACCGCCTGCGACATAAGGTATTGCAGCAAGGACGCGTTCTTTTCGGTCAAAGAGGTCGACTTGGCGATCACGGCGGACCTCGGGACGCTTCAGAGGCTGCCGGGAATTGTCGGGTACGGAAACGCGATTGAACTGGCGCTTACGGGTCGGAGGTTCTCGGGTCCGGAGGCTAAGCAGCTGGGCCTGGTTTCTGGAGTGTTCGATTCCAGAGACGAGTTGGAAAACGGTGTACGCCTCATCGCTGAGGGTAAGTTGGTCATTTACAAAAACAAATAATTTGTGATTAATCAAGTAAATTAGTTTGTTATTACACTTATGCTGACAAGGGTGTGGACTTTGGAAGCGTAAAGAATGCGCTTTTACAACCCAAAAGCACCCTGCTTTTTAATTTGGAGTCAGAAGCGCTTTTAGCCATTTCAGAAGTAAATCATAAACCCGTAGTAGTAATATTTTTGGGACATGACATTCAGGAATTGGATTGAAATCTCCACTGGCAGTGACGGGGACGAAAGCGGTATTGCAAAGAAGTAGGGAGCTGAATGTGGAGCAAGGATTGGATTATGTTGCAACATGGAATTCAGCAATGCTGTTATCTGATGATTTAACTGAGGCTATCTCAGCATTTGCCCAGAAAAGAAAGCCCGTCTTTGCCAAGCTCTAATTGCAATTTCAGTTGCATCTTCCTTTATGCTGTTGTCTTTTTAATTTGCTGTTCCATACTCTCACAGTGAAAAGCACTTGTGATAAAAGCACACTTTTTAAGAGAGAAAATAAAATGGTATACCCTGTACCTTGTTATTGCACTCGATTATGATTGCGCTCGACGTTGATAATCGACAGATTTTTCTATACTTGGATTCTTGAAGTATTTGTTATTTCTTTGGAAATCGAATTGTGTTTGTCGTGTTCGTATCATTCTTGTGTCATATTCATTATCATAATGGGTTGTGTGGTATCAAACTTGTTATTTTAACGGATTCTTAATAGGTGATCTGATAATGATTCAATTTGTTAATAGGTCATGTTGATTCGTGTCGAGTTAATGGTTTATGCAAGAAATTGTCATATTTATTGTCTAGTCGTGTACGTGTTGTTTTTCTATCATACTCGCTATCTTATTAGGTTCTTAATATGTGACTTGATAATGATCTGATACAATAATAGTCCAACTTGTTAACAGATTGACTCAAGACCTATTAATTAAGTGTTATTTCGTATCAGATTAACAAATCGTGCAAGAAATTACCTGAAACTAGACTACATTGATTCCTATCAGAAGGGATTGAGTCCATGTCACATTCTCACACAACCATCAAGAACTTATTTCATTCATACCACCAAGCTTCATTCTCTTGGTCCACATTATTTATTTTTCTTAATAATTCTGCCCACACTTTGATAATTACATCTATCCATACGTTATTATCAAAAATAGAAGGTAAAAGAAGGATTAGTATCTAGTACAGAATTATATTTCTTTTATGTTTTTACGGCTAGAACTCACTCATCTTCCATACTTTTACCTTAAACTTACATAATATTTGGAAGTTCGTATCTATTTTTTAAAATTTAATTAGTTATCTTCTTTTATTCAAATGATAGATTTTGTTAGATTAGTCGTCAACGTGGTTCGAATCCACGACATCATGCAAAGACTCATCACCTTTCCACCAATGTGGTAAATGGCCACTTGCTTTAATTTATTTAGTTATCAATTATAATCAAATTATTAAGACAAATCAGGGATAATATCCATCTAGATTGATTAATTCCAAAAGAGTCCCTATTTGTATGCAATTGGATTATCTCTATATGGTTGTTTATGTGTTTGCCAGTCCACATCAACCTGACCAAGAAATGGGCAGTTCCATGGCATTAATCGGGTCAAATATCATATTGGCCCAATTCGGTTTGGATTGGACGTACGTCTTCATTATTCCAAATGAGGTAAGAAGCTCATACGTTTTCTTCACCTGCCTTTTGTGCACCCATTTCAAGAAATGATAAAAGTGATTGTTCTTACCAATTTTTGTTTTTTGCAGCCCTCGGCCTAATTGTGTGTGTCTTTCTTTATATCTTGGGTACAGCTTTCGTTTCGTTTGAACTTTTTACTTTATATGTTGTTATTTGGTTGGCTCTTTTTGGGCCTTGTATTATTTTTTATTTGAAGTAATTTTGTTTGACTAAATAAATAAATAAAAAAGAAATGTTAAGGAGATTCTCCTAAAATAGAACTCTCTATGAACTATTTGCCCACTACTCACATTTTTACGTCCATTCTCGTGACAACATTATAAAACATTGTGCCAAAAACATGAGGTGACAGAGAGTCCGAGGAGCATTTTTGCTCACCGCCATAAATTATGGTGTATGCTCACCATACACCTAATCAATTGACACATGTCCGCTCATTTAACCTTGGTTAATTTTTTCAAAATTGAAAAAGCAAGATTTAAAGTAAAAGTTAACTAGAGTTAGGTGAAAAATACGTGTCATTTGATTAGGTGTATGACAAACATACACCATAGTTATGATGGTAAGCAAAAATGCTCCCAAGAGTCCCACTTTTAAGAGAGTATGCTTTGCATTTTTATTCATAAAAAATGTTTTCATTAATTCTCAGAAATAATCTCTGCACGTTTTTTTTTTCTTTTGTAAGCCTTTGTTTATTTTCGTTTTTTAGTTTTTATTTATTTATTTATTCATTTCAAACATCGATAATGTACAAAAATATGCATTTGAAAAAAGAAGTAAACCATGCATTGGCAGTTCCTTGTTAAGTTTAATTTCTTCTACTAGTAAAATTTGATGAGTTTTGTATTGATTTCGGGTAGTAAATTCTTCATGAACTCCCATATATACATATTGATTGTCCAGTATGTTTCACGTGAAATTTGTGCAAGTAATGATTGTGAAAATAATTGGAGAATAAAGTAAACGAAAAAAAGAAACAGATTAAAAAATCATGTTGAAAAAGTTGGAAAAAATATTGAGCAAGTGTTAGTGCTCCGCTCACCCAAACAACTTGGTTGCCTGATGATGCATGGCCAACCTAGCAGTGACGTTCTTTGCATGCAGAGGCATTGGCAGCAAGAGAGGGTGGCTTGGACGGCGGTCAGGGTTTTCGAGATATTTTGATTGAAGGAGATTCGCCTTAAATTGCGGATCCCTTCATTAATTTGTCTGTCATTTGACCTTCTGTAAGCTTGCTTTGGCCTGTGTATAACTTTTGTTATCAATGAATCAACTATCGTTTCTTTTGAAAAAAAAAAAAAAACCTAGCAGTTACATCTCACTTTTAATTGTGGCCTTTGATTTTAAGATCTAGAATTTCTAAACGAGTCTGTCAAAGCTCGGGAAGAGTATGTCAATTAATATTAGTTATGAAGATGGAAAATGTAAAGGAGTGGATATTCTATATATTTTTTTTTGTTGCTTGGAAAGCTTTTCAATTGATAGGATATATCCTATCATAAAAATAGACTGAAAAATGTAAATAATTAAAGGCTTATTATATTAACAACCCATGTATTGTTGAATAAATCTTACATACTTAATACACCTTACATTTGTTTTTTCAATTAAAAATTATCTTACTACACCCCCACATACTTTCCCAAAACACCCTCACACACCACATTTCCAACATACACCTTACATTTTCTACATACACTTCACATTTTCTACACACCCCACATTCTTCAAATCTTATAATACTCATTTTTAATTTTTATAAATTAAATTGATTTTGGAATAAACTCTAACATCCAGTGTGATTGATGTGGAGAGAAGAAAATAGTCACATGAGAGGCACCAATTGAACGGAATGAGTTATATTGCAGTAATTAACCATTGAATGGAATGAGTTATGTTGCAGTAATTCACCATTGAAAAATACGTGTCATTTGATTATGTGTATGACAAACATACACCATAATTATGGTGGTAAGCAAAAATACTCCCGAGCGTCCCACTTTTGAGAGTACGCTTTGCATTTTTATTCATAAAAAAATGTTTTCATTAATTCTCAGAAATAATCTCTGCACGTTTTTTTTTTTTTTTTGTAAGCCTTTGTTTATTTTTGTTTTTTAGTTTTCATTTATTTATTTATATATTTATTCATTTCAAACATCAATAATGTACAAAAATATGCATTTGAAAAAAGAAGTAAACTATGCATTGGCAGTTCCTTGTTAAGTTTAATTTCTTCTACTAGTAAAATTTGATGAGTTTTTTTATTGATTTCGTGTAGTAAATTCTTCATGAACTCCCACATATACATATTGATTGTCCAGTATGTTTCACGTGAAATTTGTGCAAGTAATGATTGTGAAAGTAATTGGAGAATAAAGTAAACGAAAAAAGAAACAGATTAAAAAAACATGTTGAAAAAGTTGGAAAAAATATTGAGCAAGTGTTAGTGCTCCACTCACCCAAACAACTTGGTTGCTTGATGATGCATGGCTAACCTAGCAGTGACGTTTTTTGCATGCAGAGGCATTGTGTCACCTCCCGGCCCGGGACGGATCACTTCCCGGGCTTGCTTCACTACCGTAGTATGATATTGTCCGCTTTGGGCCCCGACCATGCCCTCACGGTTTTGTTTCTGGGAACTCACATGAGAATTTCCCAGTGGGTCACCCATCATGGGATTACCCTCGTGTGAACTCGCTTAACTTCGAAGTTCCGATAGAACCCAAAGCCAGTGAGCTTCCAAAAGGCCACATGTTAGGTAGGGATGAGAATATACATTTAAGGATCACTCCCCTGGACGATGTGGGATGTTACAATCCACCCTCCTTAAGGGGCCCGACGACCTCGTCAGGACACCACGGCCAGGGTTAGGCTCTGATACCAATTTGTCACATCCCGGCTCGGGACGAATCACTTCCCGGGCTTGCTCCACAACCGTAGTACGATATTGTCCTCTTTGGGCTCCGACCACACCCTCACGGTTTTGTTTCTAGGAACTCACAAGCAACTTCTCAGTGGGTCACCCATCATGGGATTGCCCTAGTGCGAACTCGCTTAACTTCGGAGTTCCGATGGAACCTGAAGCTAGTGAGCTCCCAAAATGCCTCATGTTAGGTAGGGATGAGAATATACATTTAAGGATCACTCTCCTGGGCGATGTGAGATGTTACACATTGGCAGCAAGAGAAGGTGCGGCTTGGACGGCGGTAGGGGTTTTCGAGATATTTTGATCGAAGGAGATTCGCCTTAAATTGTGGATCCCTTCATTAATTTGTCTGTCATTAGACCTTCTTGTCGAGGATTGCATTTCTGTAAGCTTGCTTTGGCCTGTGTATAACTTTTGTTATCAATGAATCAACTATCGTTTCTTTTGAAAAAAAATATAAAAAAAAACCTAGCAGTTACATCTCACTTTTAATTGTGACCTTTGATTTTAAGATCTAGAATTTCTAAACGAGTCTGTCAAAGCTCGGGAAGAGTATGTCAATTAATATTAGTTATGAAGATGGAAAATGTAAAGGAGTGGATATTCTATATATATATTTTTTTTTGTTGCTTGGAAAGCTTTTCAATTGATAGGATATATCCTATCATAAAAATAGACTGAAAAATGTAAATAATTAAAGGCTTATTATATTAACACCCCATGTATTGTTGAATAAATCTTACATACTTAATACACCTCACATTTTTTTTTTCAATTAAAAATTATCTTACTACACCCCACATACTTTTCCAAAACACCCTCACACACCACATTTCCAACATACACCTTACATTTTCTACATACACTCCACATTTTCTACACACCCCACATTCTTCAAATCTTATAATACTCATTTTTAATTTTTATAAATTAAATTGACTTTGGAATAAACTCTAACATCCAGTGTGATTGATGTGGAGAGAAGAAAATAGTCACATGAGAGGCACCAATTGAACGGAATGAGTTATATTGCAGTAATTAACCATTGAATGGAATGAGTTATGTTGCAGTAATTCACCATTGAAAAATACGTGTCATTTGATTATGTGTATGACAAACATACACCATAATTATGGTGGTAAGCAAAAATACTCCCGAGCGTCCCACTTTTGAGAGTACGCTTTGCATTTTTATTCATAAAAAAATGTTTTCATTAATTCTCAGAAATAATCTCTGCACGTTTTTTTTTTCTTTTGTAATCCTTTGTTTATTTTTGTTTTTTAGTTTTCATTTATTTATTTATATATTTATTCATTTCAAACATCGATAATGTACAAAAATATGCATTTGAAAAAAGAAGTAAACTATGCATTGGCAGTTCCTTGTTAAGTTTAATTTCTTCTACTGGTAAATTTTGATGAGTTTTTTATTGATTTCGTGTAGTAAATTCTTCATGAACTCCCACATATACATATTGATTGTCCAGTATGTTTCACGTGAAATTTGTGCAAGTAATGGTTGTGAAAGTAATTGGAGAATAAAGTAAACGAAAAAAGAAACAGATTAAAAAAACATGTTGAAAAAGTTGGAAAAAATATTGAGCAAGTGTTAGTGATCCACTCACCCAAACAACTTGGTTGCTTGATGATGCATGGCTAACCTAGCAGTGACGTTCTTTGCATGCAGAGGCATTGGCAGCAAGAGAAGCTGCGGCTTGGACGGCGGTAGGGGTTTTCGAGATATTTTGATTGAAGGAGATTCGCCTTAAATTGTGGATCCTTTCATTAATTTGTCTGTCATTAGACCTTCATGTCGAGGATTGCATTTCTGTAAGCTTGCATTGGCATGTGTCACAGCCCGTTCCGGAATTTTAATTCTGAGGATGTGAAAAGACGAAAATGCCCTTAAACGGGACTAAGGGGCGAAAATTTAACAACTGGTTTTACTTAAAGTTCATAAGTTATTTGGTTTTAGGAACTTAAACTAGACTTAAGTTTGGATTTTTATGTTGGAATTTATGAAATTGGGATTGGGGTTGGACACGTGGGATCCCCACACCTCAAAACCCTCCCCATAACCCGTACCATTGTCTCTCTCTCTCCTCCCTCACGAAACTCTCAGTTCTCTCTCCCTCTCCTTCGAACTCACACGGACCACCACAAAACCACCCTAAAGCTATACCAACGACGAATCTAAGACCACCATTGGAACCCTGAAGACTTCACGATCACGATGGTATCCATTTCAGGTAAGTTTTGCTTCGGAAAACCCTAGTTTCAAAGTTCCCGTGAAGAGAACTGTTCATGATCTTTTAAATGGTTACGTTTTAGGCTAAAACAAGCTTGTAGGAAGCTTAGTGAGGTCCCAAGGAAGCTCGGAGTGCTTCGTTGGAAGTTTTTGGACGTAAGAACACGGAGATCGACAAGTTCAAAGTTTGGCCGGAGCTTTCGAGGCATTTTCCGGCGAATCCCCGCGAGTTAGGAGTCGATGTAGGTATCTATCTCTTCGTCTCGTCAATTACTACAACTTTCCTTTTTGTTTCACTCAATTTCGTTGAGTATTGAAGAAGTTATACTCATTTGAAAAATACCCAGTTTCCAGCGACCTCCGAGGCTTTCGAAGCAGTTTCCGGCCAAAACACGGCGAACTAGGTGTTGTGCAAGGTATCATTCTCTTTGTCTCTTCAAGGGCTACAACTTTCGTTTTTAAATCACTTGATTTCGTTGAGAAATGACAAAGTTATGGCAATTTGAAAAACGGCCGCGGAAAAACCAGTCCGGCGACCCAAGGAAGAAGAAGGTGCGCGTGGGGGCGCGTAGGTCCGTGCCTTCCTTGGCGCGTGGGGGGCGCGTGCTACAGTAAAAAATTATTTTAAAAATATTTCGACGTCCGTGACATCGAGTAGATCACTGTGGTATATTCATATACCCAAATTGAGCACCGTATGAGAAAGTTATTAAGGATTGTTGGTTAGGTGTTCAAATAACGTTTTATAGTTTTTGCATTTAGGTGAAAATATGAATTGACGATCCGACCGTTGGATCATTACCAAACTTTGATACGTTGTAATACGTAATATTTGAGGATTATTGGAACTTACGGATTGGGAATCCGAGTTACGGATCTTCCGGAATTGGAATTGTAAGTTCATAAAATAAAATGTTAACCGTCACTTAGTTTTGGAAATTGACGGAGATCCGACCGTTGGATGGTAGTGAAATTTTAGGATGTTATCCTAGAGATATATTGTGGACCTCTGGAAGTTATGGATTTAAAATCTGAGTGGCAGATCTTCCGGATCGATCAACGTAGTGACGTATTTTATATAAGTTATATATTCTATCGATATGAATTCTGAGGTTGGATTTGATTACTGTTCTAGGCGGCGATCGTCATGACGCCTTGGCGTATTGTGCTAGGGAGTTGTAGGGCGAACTCCAGGTGAGTGGGCAGTTTTGTTTTCCGTATACATATATACTTGCCGTTTTCCCAGAAATTGAAAATGCATGAAATTATGCTTTAAATAGAAATGTGTGAAAAGTATATAGAATTATATGAAAAACGTGAATTGAAACGCTATGCATGAAAGTATATGAAAAGTATATAGAAATGTGAATCGAATTGCCATGCATGAAATGATATGAATTGATATATGATGCATATGTATGAATTGGTGCGGCGGACGCACAGGTGAGTATCAGGTGAGTATTTAATTACTGTTATGATGATGATGATATATATTGAGCTCAAATCCTGCACCATGGTTTAGTGCTTATAGTATTCACCGCATCGCACGCTCGCCTTGGATCCAAGTAGATGCTGGTCGCACAGTCCACGCGGAGTGGGTGCGACGGGCCAGTCGTAGAGTGTTAGTGAGATTTCGACTGGTGGGTGACCTTAGATTATGTGCACAGATGATTGATGAGAAAGCACTAGAGCGTAACTTGTGTGCAGAAGGCCGGACAGGTCACAGAGGTGACTCCGGCAGAGTGAGAGTGATAGATTTTGAGCTCTAGGTTCAACCGTACAGGCTATTAGAGGGCCTCTGGTTGATTACTTTCTTGCACCTGATATGATTATTGTTGATGCATCCATATTTAACTGTTGAATTAGACATGGCATGGCATGATTGATAAAGAGATAATGTTGAGATAGTAAAAATGAAGTTTTGAGAATATATATGTATATTTATATTTTACATTTCTGGGAAAGTATACAAGTTTTACGGAGAGGGGTTACAACGTTTTGAGAAATGTTTGGATTTGGAAAAGAATTGTTTTACTGACCCACTCAATTTTGGTTTTGCGCCCCTCCAGGTTCAGGAATCACAAAGGTGTGGTGACTACGAGGAATTCGACGATGTTCTGACAGATTGGACAAAATTAGGACTCACCTTCGGGTGTATCAACTTATAAATTGTATCTTAAAGCTTCCGTACTGTGCAAATGGTTACGTCACTCTCACGTGACGGCCAGCATGCCCTCCTTCGGGACGGGGTGTGTCAGTTGGTATCAGAGCATGGTTGCAATCTTGGACATCTTGAGAAGTTTCTAGTGAATTCTGTCAGAACTACACCGCCTCGTAGCAAACCACGTAGTTAGAGGAACTTAGTCTCCCTGATTTAGCGGGTTAGGGGAAACTATTATAATGGTGATTCAGTATATTATCAAAATGGACATTTTAAGATGGGTAATGAGTTGAACTTGAATCACCTTATGAAATGATGAACCTGAGGGAACGAAGTGACGGTTTAACCGTTTGGAAAAAATGTTTCAGAATATGCAAGTTAAAGGAAATTTCCTTCTGACAGGGGTCGAGACGACTACCTGGTTTTGAGTATGAATTTGTATCCTGGTGGAAACAGGATTGTTAATTGTTGTCACCAGAGGAATCAGCCGATTTAAAATTGTTTAAGGACTTGTTTAAGGAAAAGTTTATCCCTCCGGCATTTATCGATTGTAGTAAACAAGAGTTTACAAATATGAGACAAGGAAGGTGATGATCAAGGGATATTATAAAAAGTTTTCAGACTTGCCTCGTTCCATCCAGATATTGTTGTTAATTTGGTGGAGGTGTTATGTTGTTTTAAGCTGGGTGGCAAAAGGGAAGTGGTATTTTGGGTGACCACTATCCATTGTACTTCTTACCAGGAATATACGAGATGCTGTTGAGTCTTGAGGACTCTGAGAACATGAGCAACGAGAATAAAGAAGAATAAGAAATGAATGGGAATCAAATGAAGACGATAAAGTTAATGATTCGTCATATCAAAGATATAGAAAGATTCAGAGCTTCGAAAGAAGTGAAGCTAGAGTTAATTCTTCCAGCTGAGGTTTTAATGTCGCTGGTCAGAATAAAAGTGATTGATATACTGGTAATCCCAGATATTTGAGACAAGGTGTCTCGAGTAAAGGAAATGTACCTTGTGCAGCAGGTACAAAATTAACACTTTGGGAAATGTGAAATTAATGAATGTGTTTATGTGAATAGAGGGGACACAGAATTGTGAATCGTCCCTAGAATCAGTTGTACTCAACAATTTTCCATGATATCATAGTGTTGATTCAGCATAGTTATGGATTTAGTAGTTTGGTCGGATTGACCGTGAGTACAGAGAGATTTGATGAGTTTTATGTTCAGCCGAACAGACCATGAGAAGTGGATTCGATTGACACATGAGAAATTGGTGAGTTATAGGCTCGACCGTACCGACCACGCGGAGTGGATCCGGCCGACGTATTATTGAGATAAGAGTTGAATCAGCCGTATTGGTCATTCTAGTTGACTTCGGCTGATATATTTCTTATTATGTATGTTATTACCTTGAGAGTAGTAAATAAATGTAGTTGAGACGAGTGTATGTATTTTGCATTGAGTGACAAAATAGTAATGTTATATCTTTGAGAGTGGTTGCCTACTTATCGAGACAACGATGATTTATCAGTATTGCGGGCTGCAGACCGTAATATTAATAACTTATTCGTGGATTCGTTAAGTAAGTAAACCAGTAGATTATTTTATGTTAATATTGTACTTATTCAGAATGCTTAGTAGTAATAGAGTATGTATTGTGTCGGTTAAATTATTTCCATTAGATTGGTTGGTTATAATTGTGACTAGATGGATTGTTACGGGAAACCAGTCACTTTCCATCGATCTGGATGATCAGAGGTTATCTTAATGAGTGGGCATACAAAGTGAAGTGAGTTCAGCCATTATTTATGCTGTGAAAGCAAATAGATTGTTTTGAAAGGCTGCCCAAAAATACTTAGTTCATGTGGTACTAAAGGATGTTGCTCGGAGAAGTGTGAAAAATGAAAAAGGGGTTAGACTTTTCTTGATGTCTTCCCTGAAAGTATACCTGGATTGTCTTCAGGCAGAGATATGAGGTTCACTATTGAATTGTTGCCAGGTATAAATTTATGTTAAAGATTGGTTCAGGATGAGTTAAGGGAATTGTAAATTCAGTTGAGAGAATTGGTTGATAAAAGTTTTATTCAACCTAGTACAACACTTTTGAGGAGCCCCAGTTTGTTGGTGAGGAAGAAAATGGATCTTGAGACTGTTCATTGATTATAGACAATGGAGTCGGGTAACGATTGAGAACCGTTATCCATGGTGATGTACTGATGTTTATTTAACCAGCTCAGAAGTAATTGCGAAGATTCAAAGATTGAATTGAGATCTGGTTACTACCAATTGAATATTATAAGTGACGTTGATCATAAGATGGTTTTCTGGACTTGTTATAGTCTTTATGAAGTTTGGTGATGCTATATGGATACTCATGCTGTTTTATGAGTTGATGGATGAAGTATTCCAATAATGCCTTGATAAATTGATATCATTTTTATTGAAGATATTCTGGCATATTCTGAGCCAGAGCAGAGCATGTAAACGTATTAAGTCGGTGAAGCAAAGATTGAGAGAACGTTGGTTGTATGCTAAGTAGCAAATGCTAAAGTTAGATGAATCAGGTGGCATTCTGAGATTTGTTATATATTCTTAAGGTATTCAAGTGAATCCTTAAAAGATAGCAGAAATTGAGGAATTGGAACAACCACGAGCTGTAATTGAGATTCGGAATTTCTTAGCTTACCAGGCTATCTTGGATGGTTATGAAAGATTTTTCAGTCATTGCTTTGTCATTGACGAGACTGTTGAGAAAAGAGGTTATGTATGAGTGGGAAGGAAATTGTGAGCAAAGGATTCAACAACTGAAGTATTTCCTCACTCATGCACGTATTTTGGTATTCCCAGAGAATAGTGGTTGTTGATGCACAAAATCAGCGAAGACTTTGGTACAACAGAAAGTGTCAGGTTTTGTGACCTTCGCTTGGTTGCTTCGGTCACTAGTGAGGATAAGTACGTAAATGAATAGAGACAGAGAAGCAAACACAGGATGTACGTGGTTCACCCAGATTGGCTACGTCCACGGAGTAGAGGAGTTCTTATTAGTAGTGAAGGGCTTACACAAGTACAAAGGATCAAGCTTTCAATTTAGTGAGTTCTTGTGAATGATTTAACACAAATGGCATTAGGCAATATTGTGGGGGAATGACCCCTATTTATAGAAAAACTTGTAGCTTTGTCACATTGACATGTGTCATGTTATGATTGGTTCTTGATGTCGACACGTGCTGCGCTCTGATTGGCTTCTAATCTTGACACGTGTCGAGTAGTGATTGGCCTCCTGGTCGGAGGGGAACTCTTCTGGGTCCTTGACAGTATAGCGTTGGCCGGTGCTCGGTAGTTTCGGGATTGGTCAAGTATGGTACAAACAGTGCTCCCCTAAGTTCCCGAGTGAGGGAAACTCCTCGGTTGGGGACTTGCAAGATCCAATCCCTTGAGTAATCACGAAACTTCTAAGTACCGAAGTGTGGTCTGATCTTCATCTGCCCTTCTCTGGAAGTACCTTTCCTCCATCCGGGAATGGTGTATTTAGCTGATGTTGACGCACAAGGTAATGTATCAATTTCACTTGAAGCTTAGTTGTAGTTTCGGGCTTAGTCAAGTGTGATACAAACCCTATAGTAGGAGTCCCCCAAGTCGCCGAGCTAGGAGATCTGCCGAAAGAGGTGACAGACAAGGTAAGCAGTCAAACTTCCAAGTAAGCAACCCAGGATCAGAGGTTTGACTTCGGCTTCCGGTGGATTGTTCTCCTTCTCCTTGTCTCTCATTCAACTGCCAGGATAAGGAGAAGCAAATGGATAAGAGATGATATGAGATACTTTTGCTTTTGAAGAAGTAACTTTCCACAGGCTTATTCTTGAACTGTGCTGGAGGGTTTTCTGGTGCCCTTCAGAGTATAAGGCCGATTCAAAAATTTGAGGGTCAAAACAAGTCCATCAAATCTAGAGTACGTTCGACCTTGATGATATGGGATACTTTTGCTGTTGACGGAATAATGAATGTGGTATGGAAAGGTGTCGTGCTGTAGTGATCTGTTTCAGCTCACCGTTGAACCTTCTGCTTCAATCTTTTGCATGGCAGAAGTGGTGTGCAACCTTTGCATTTAAATGGTCCTTCAGAACATTCCTTCATAGTGACTCATCCACGCTTGGCAGCTTCAGTGTAAAGAGTCAATATCTGATCAACTGTCATGAGGTATTTACCGGTGGAATTCGTGACCTTGACAGCAGTTGAGGATGAGTACTCGAGAGCAATGCTAAGTAAGCAACCAGGCAAAGGCTCCAGGCAGTCAGTTCCAAATTGGAGGTTTGATTTCAGGTTCCGACTGACTGCTCTCTTTCTCCTTGTCCTGCAGGTGTGGACAAGGACAAAGACAAAGACAGGGAGAAATCATGATATGGGATACTCTTGCTTTCGATCCTGATGATATGAGATACTCTTGTTCTTGGTGTGGCTTATTTGCTGAGGTATTATCGGGGGGAAATAAAGCTGAGTATTTCGAGAGGTTATGTTGAGGGTGCCTTTTCGAATGCGAGAAAGGGTTGAGCATTTTTGCAGGTTTGCCTGTCCGTTGAGGAGGGAGGTCAATGTATATAGGGATTTCCCAATAACAAGTAGTAATGCTATTCCTTTACCCTTCTTGGTCACAGCAATGTAGTGGGAGCTGCCAGCTTCACGTGTTTTAATTTTGTCAGAGCACTTTGAAAAAGTGGTATGTGGTATCTGGAAAGCTGATGTTACGTGTGAAGATTACTGTGAACACGGAAATTCCTGAAACGAAAGAGACAAGAACGAACGCGCACAAACAAATATTAAGTATTTGATGATTTTGGGTTACAATCTCTCTCTATTTTGATCCTCTGATTCGATCTCCGTAAGGTGTTGATTTGTGGGATGTGCGATTGATCCAAGGGCCGTCGAGGCTTGATCTTGGATGAACGAGGATGAACGGATCTTCAAGGGCTTTTGGGCTTGATCTTGAAGAATGGTGATTGACGGATCTTCAAGGGCTTTTGGGCTTGATCTTGAAGAACAGTGATGAACGATGAACGAAGAACGCTTTCTTCAAGGGCCGTCGGGGCTTGGGCTTGATGAACAGCGAATGAGCGGACTTGTTGATGTTGTTGATCCAAAGGGGCCGTTGGGGCTTGATCCTTGAGGATGAACAGTTGATGAACGATGAAAGCTTTCTTCAAGGGGCCGTTGAGGCTTGGGCTTGAAGGTGGATGATTGTTGATCCAAAGGGCCGTTGGGGCTTGATCTTAGGACGAACGATGAACGAAGAACGCTTTCTTGATTCTTCGGGAACCTGAATGCTTGAGAGCTTCGGAGTTTCAGAGCTTCAGAGCTTCAAGAGTTTTGCCTAATGATTTTGGTTCTCCCCTTAAATGAATGAAATTGGCTTCTATTTATAGAAATTTTCAAGGCCCAATTTTGAATATAATATCCCAGATGAAATAAGTCGTTTCTGCCAGGTGTTGACACGTGTCCTATTTGATGACTTTTCCAACTCATTTCAATTTTCGTTGAGTCACATGCTACGTGTAAAATTTATGTAATACATGAGCGTTGACACTTTGATTTATCGGTCAACATTTATTTACCGAAATTTCGATGTCTACAAATGCCCCCACTTCAAGGCACGTCGTATACATGTGCTTGTCACGTGTAGGAGATGCGTTTTGAAGTCCCTTACTGTAGATGTCGATCCAAGGGCCGTCGAGGCTTGATCTTGAATTGGGCTGGAGATTTCTTCAAGGGCCGTTTGAGGCTTGATCTTGAACTTTTGTTTGAAATTTCTTCAAGGGTCGTCGAGGCTTGATCTTGAAGGTTGAAATTGGGCCACAATGAGCTTCATGTGGTAAATGATCTTTGGCTTTGGTAGTGGGTGAATCGGCACGTATTTTGTTGCGCTTGTTGACTTTCCACAGCTTTGATCTTGAACTGGGTTGGAGGATTTTCTGGATTCCTCCAATTGTTGATTTTCCACAGCTTATTCTTGAACTAGGTTTTGATTCAAGGATGGTAGACACTTAATCTTGAATCGGACTTGTGATTTCCTCAAGGGCCGTCGAGGCTTGATCTTGAATTTGGTTGGAAACTTCTTCAAGGACCGTTAGGGCTTGATCCTTGAAGGTTGACTTGAACACATGACAAGCAGGCACGAGGTGAAGGTGACGACTTGTTGCTCTGTTCAATCTTTCTAATTCACACCTGAGCAGTTTGGTCAACGGTATGATCTTCAAGATTAATGGGCTTTTCTTCCAGTTGGTGACTTGATCTTTAAGGATTTGATTCAAGGGTGGTGAATCGACACGTGCAGCCTACAACGCCTAGTAAGTCGACCCAAGAATTTGAGGGTCAAAACGAATTCACCGTCAGAGTGATTGCAACTTTGATGATATGAGATACTCTTGCTTTTGAAGAAGTAGCGGATGAATCGGCACGTGCTTGGTTGCACTTGTCTCCACATGCTTCAAGGTATCATCTTCATTTCCTTTATCTGTTCCTCAGGCAGATGTGGCATCTTCTCGAGTTCTTCATCTCAGACTCCTTCTGCTGAGTTGACTGTGCATGCTGCATTCTTCTCTGCTTGTTTCTTCAGGCAGATGTGGCAGCTTCTCGAGTTCCTCAGTTCGGACTCCTTCTGCTGAGTTGACTGTGCAGACCGCATTCTTCTCTGCTTGTTCCTTCTGCACGTTGTCTCCACATGCTGCAAGGTGTCATTTTCACTTGCCTTATCTGTTCTTCAGGCAGATGTGGTAGCTTCTTTGGAAGTACAGCAGCAGTGGGAGACGAGTACGCGATAGCAGTGCTAGGTAGGCAATCAGGGAAGGGTTCCAAGCAATCAGTTCCTTACCCGAGTTTGAGTGGAAGTTCCGGCATATTGTTTTCTTTATCCTTGTCTCTGTAGGTAGGAACAAGGACAAAGGAAAGGACAGGGAGAACGCATGATATGAGATACTCTTGCTTTCTACCCTGGTGATATGAGATACTTTTGCTTTGGAGTCATTAGCTTGCAGAGGTACCCCAAGGAATAAGGAACACTGAATGACTCGAGAGGTTTCGTTGGGAAAGCATTTTTTTGGAGATGAAGAAAGGCTATGCATGTCTGCCTTGCTATGGAAGGTGAAGGTGGACAGTTATAGGAAGTTCTTTGATACCTGTAGAGGTACTATTCTTTCACTCGTGTTGGCAACCAATGCGTGATTGATCTATATGGCTTCACGTGCTTTCTTCTTTATCAGAAATCTTCGACAAATTGTCCGTAATTTCCGCCAAGCTGAGTGTACATGTGACAGGTGTTGACGCGGCTGAAAAAGACTGGCGCCCTTTCGATATCTGGGATCAGCGCTTCGACAAATTGCCCGTGATTTCCGCAAAGCTGAGTTTGCGTGTGATGGGTGCTGACGTGGCTGAAAAAGACTGGCGCCCCTTCGATATCTGGGATCAGCGCTTTGACAAATTGCCCGTGATTTTCGCAAAGCTGAGTTTGCGTGTGACGGGTGCCGACGCGTCTGGAAAAGCAAGATGCTTCTCCGATTTCTGAGCTTGCCTCTTCGATTTTTGAATGGCCTCTTCGAATTCTGAGCTCGCCTCTTCGATCTTTGAAATCCCGTCGAGTGCTGATTTTTTATAGAGGCATGCAGTTCGTTTCAAAGCACACTTGAATTTTCGCTTGTGAAAACTCCCTCTTGTACTTCTAAGATCTTGATTTGTCCGATCTCTTCTTCCTTCAACACTTTGAAAATGTCTGGACCCTCCGACCGTCGTTTTGACTTGAATCTTGATGAAGAGGCAGTCCCGCCTTCTCCAGACAACATATGGCGCCCAACCTTCATATCCCCCACTGGTCCTCTTACCGTTGGGGATTCGGTGATGAAGAATGATATGACCGCTGCGGTGGTGGCCCGGAACCTTGTCACTCCCAAAGATAACAGACTACTTTCCAGGCGGTCTGATGAGTTGGCTGTTAAGGAGTCCCTGGCTCTTAGTGTGCAGTGTGCGGAGCAAGGAGGACGGAGAAGATGGTGCTTCGAGCTTCACGACCGGCTAGTCGTTTGACGGCGGTTGTTGAAGTCATTGGCAGCTGCGAGGCAAAAGACGGAGTAGGTGGAGGTGATCTTGACGTCGGATCCAGTTAGAACCCAGAGCATAGCCACTGAGCCCAACCACCGAACACAGCCGCTGCACACCCGTTGTACTGCTACTGAGCACAGCCATTGCGCATCCGTTGCACTGCCACCGAGCACCGCCACTGATCAAGCACAGCCACAGAGCACCGCTACCGAGCACAAGCGCATAGCACAGCCCACTCATCCCTCGGCAGAGATCCAAAGCAAGAAGAAAATTCCAAAAACTGAGGAAAGTTCATGTTCCTGTCCCAGCGATGATCCTTGTGCCATGGGACCTGGTCCAGGCCGTATGGGTTGGATGGATTCATATGCAGCATTGCCCTTGGATCTGGGGCAGCTAGACTCATCAAAGTTGTCGGCGGTGGCGGATGGAGAGCCGGTGTCGCGGCTCCACGAGAGATGCGTCGTTGGGAAGTGCGGGAGATGGAATCAGCGCCGTTCATGCCGCTTATCCTCTGATGCGAGACGCCGCCGTCGAATCTGGAATCGGACGACGCCACTTTGGAGTCCTGACCCCTGAGATCTTCAAATTTGAAGGCAAATGAATTTCCAAGACCAAGAGAAGAAAACTTTCCATCAGCCCCATCAGAAGCCATCCCTGTAGACAATTCACTTTAACTATCACAATCATCGGGTGGCTCCAAAGCAAGTGCTGAATCCCAGAATTTTTTGCATCATTTGTGTTTGCCATATCATTAACCGTTCCTGAGCTACTTTCAACCATAGAAAACTGCTGCATGAGTTATCTGCAGAACATCCAAGCAAGCAGCAATGCATCCATCTCTTTTCCACCAGAGTCAACTCAGGAGAGAGATTTTGCGCCACAACTCGCATAAGGATATCCTTGGAAGTTAGTATCCCCTGAATCTTGTTGCTCATTATAATTATGACTGAATTAACCCGAAACTCCCGCATCCCTTTTTGCTGCAACATAGACAGGATCCGATGGAGAAACAACGGCAACCTTCATATTTTCACCAATGATGGTTGACAAGGAAAGCTTGAACATTCGATCCCTCATAGTTCTAGAAAAGCATATGGAGCAGAAAAATTGCCTCCCATCTGGAGTTCAACTCCTTCAACTGCAGCAGCAAAGGCACTCCCCGGAGCCGGAAGCAGATCCTGAGCCGGAAAACTTGCACGACGTGTCGTCGGAGTGGTCGTGTTCGTGGCACCTCTTCTTAAACGGCGCCGTAGAGGGGGAAGGCTTCGCACCGGAAACGGCCGGGGCAGGCGCCAAGAAGATCGACGGTCCGAGTTTCCCGTTCGAAATGCTGCCGTCTTTGGTGATTGCCGACGACATGAACGACGAGCTCGACGAGACACTGAAGCTCTCCTTCGCGAACTCAATCTCCGCGCTCTTTGGGTTCGACGCGAAGGCGTTGGGCCTCGTGAAGTCAAGCGTCATGCTGTGTGGCTGGGATTGGACGAAACTCAACTCGATCGGAGTCGAAGGGACGATAGCCGGAGTAATCACTGGAGCCGGCGCCGGAGTTGGAGTAAGATTTCAGAGCCGAAGCTAAGTTGAGTGTTTGTGAAGACGATGGGTGAGAAGCAGGGAAGTGAACCGGCTGAACCGGATCGCGTCGGAACCGGGCGTGGCCGGTCTGATTGAGGAGGGAGATGACCTTCTTGAACTTGGAGACGGTGTGATCGGTGATGTCCGTGCAGTCGACGCGGGCCGATTGGTTTGTTTGACTGTTGCTGCTGATGAGAGAGGAACCGGATCAGGTGCTCCATGCTCTGCGATCCTTGTGATGCCGCTTCCTGTATGACCTTCTGATCCTCCATCTTCGGGAAGTTCATCAGCTCCACCGCCATCGTTGGGTTTCGAGAATCTCCGGCCGCGAAGGTTGGGAGGTCTCTCCAGAGGACATGCGAGGAATTGAGATTTGGGGGAAGGGCTTGGGCCTACTGGAATTGCAGATGCTATTTAATCTGTTTCTGAGGCATATATATATATATATATATATATATATATATATATATATATATATATATTTTAAACAAATGTTTGTAATTAAATTTTTTTTTGTTTTTTTTTTGTACAAAGAAATTGTAATAACATCAAACTTTTTTAGTAAAATTTTTGATTCTTTATTTTGATGTGACTGAACTCAAATTTTGAATATTCGAGCTGCCTACGTACCCCTCCAAAGAAGAGATCAAGTCGTAACGTAGTTCAAATACATAGCTTCTTTTTTTTTTTTTTTCTTTTTTTTTTTTTGGGTATTTTCTTTTGGTGCCGTTTGCAATTTTAACTCGTGCAGGCAAGGAGCGTTTGGTGCCGTGTTGCAGTTTCAGCTCGTGCAGGCAAGGAGCGTTGGTGTCGTTCGCAGTTTCAACTCGTGCAGACAAGGAGCATTTGTGCCATGCAGTTTAAGCCCATGCAGGCGAGGAGCTTTTGTGTCCTACAGTTTAGGCTCGTGCGGACAAGGAGCTTTGGGTTGTCGCCTTTTATGCTCGCGCAGACCAGGAGCGTTGGTGTTGCCTTTTATGCTCGTGCAGACCAGGAGCATTGTGCCATGCAGTTTAGGCTCGTGCAGGCGAGGAGCCTCGTGTCCTACAGTTTAGGCTCGTGCGGACAAGGAGCTTCGGTTCGTGCAGTTTAGGCTCGTGCGAACAAGGAGCATGGTGAATTTGTCAAGTAATTTTGGAGAGGCGTTCCTCACCATCTTCATAGCAAGGAGCTTTGACCGCGATATTGAAGAAGTCTTCGGGCAAAAAGTCGCGCATCGTTATGGCAACAGACGATTTTTGTGTCGCAATTTCATCATCTTCAACACGTTCACGTTGCTTTGAAGGTTGACAAGAACTGCTTTGCCCCCTTTCCGATTGGCGGACTTGTGGAGGAGACGTATGCTTCTTATGCATTTTCTTAGGAGTGACTTGAGTCCATCCTTCAATTTTGCTTGTCTTGGAGGATGCCCCCAACGGTTGAGGTGAAAACTTTGAGTCAGAAGAGCCAGAAGTGAAGGTGGTATAGTTTGACTTCGCCACTTCGTCAAGATCTAACTCGATGATTCCTTTCTGAGCCAGCTTCATGATGAGATCTTTCAGCACGAAACATTTTTCTGTCGGATGACTGATGAAGCGGTGGAATTTACAGTATCTTGGACTGTCGGTACGATTCATCTCTTCCGGCCGTCTGCACTCAGGCAAACTGATCACCTTTTTGTCCAACAGGTCATCCAGCATGGCAACTACATCAGAGTCGGGGAATGGATAAATCTTTTCCTCAAGCTCCTTCAAAGTGCGTCTACGCATCTCTTGATCACGAAAAGCTTCGGTTTGAATCGCCTTGCCTCGTGTGGAGATTTTGACGGGAGCTGTGTTGACCGTCATCGCTTCCTTGGTGGGTTTCCATGCAGCCTTTTCCACCTTTGTCCCAAGAACTTTGTCGTTCTTGTAGTCGGCGATCGGTTCTTTCTTCCCATGATGGGCGATGCTCAACTCCATATCATGGGCGCGCGTGGCCAATTCCTCGAAGGTCCGCGGTTTAATGCCTTGAAGGATGTATTGCAAACCCCATTGCATGCCTTGGATGCACATCTCGATTGAAGAAATCTCGGAGAGTCTGTCCTTACAGTCGAGGCTTAGATTACGCCATCGGTTGATGTAGTCCATGACTGGCTCGTCCTTCCACTGCTTTGTGCTTGTTAGCTCTAGCATGCTCACAGTGCGGCGGGTGCTGTAGAAGCGATTGAGGAATTCCCGCTCCAATTGCTCCCAACTGTTGATGGACTCAGGCTCCAGATCCGTGTACCACTCAAAGGCGTTTCCTTTCAGCGAGCGCACAAACTGCTTGGCGAGGTAATCCCCTTCGGTTCCTGCGTTGTTGCAAGTTTCAACGAAGTGGGCAACGTGCTGTTTCGGGTTTCCCTTTCCATCAAATTGCATGAACTTTGGTGGTTGATAACCCCTCGGCATCCTTAAGGCGTCGATCTTCTTTGAATACGGCTTTGAGTACAACCCGGAGGTATTTGAGCTCCCTTCGTACTGTGCCTTGATGGTGTTGGTGATCATCTCTTGCAGCTACTGGATAGAAAGAGATCCCATGAGTGCCGCTGCTTGGTCTGGCTCGGGCTTCGCATCCTTTTTCTCCACCTGAGGCTCATCTTCTGGGTTAGGGTTCTCGTCGTCCTGTGGCTCCAGTCGGCTGACGAGTGCAGCGATTTGCAAGTCTTTTTCTTCCACAGTTCGGGTTAGCCTTGCGATTGCTTCATTCATCTGAGTCAGTTGTTCTTCAACGGAGGTAACGCCGATAGTCATGACTTGTGCGACCAATAGACGTGACTTTCCTTTAGACATCCAGGATGCTGATGAAGAACGTCGTTGGCTGCTTTGGGATGTCATCTTATGTGCCTCAGCATCATGCTTCGGTGCCCCCAGCGAGGTCAGGTTGATGACAGACTCACACCTTGGATGCTCCCCTTGCTCTTTTAGCGGCACCAATTTTGAAGTGGCATGTTGAGGAGCGGTTGTGGCGCCAATGGATTGTCCGTTTGCGGCAGAAGTGCTTAGGATCCTTCCCTCAGTGGTTGCGAGAATGGCTTGTCCCTTGCTTGATGCCATTGACTTTGAGGTGTGCTTGGATTCCTTGAACGGAGAAAGAGATGAGAGGTAGAGATTGTCCCACTGGGCGTGCCAATTTGTGAACACGGAAATTCCTGAAACGAAAGAGACAAGAACGAACGCGCACAAACAAATATTAAGTATTTGATGATTTTGGGTTACAATCTCTCTCTATTTTGATCCTCTGATTCGATCTCCGTAAGGTGTTGATTTGTGGGATGTGCGATTGATCCAAGGGCCGTCGAGGCTTGATCTTGGATGAACGAGGATGAACGGATCTTCAAGGGCTTTTGGGCTTGATCTTGAAGAATGGTGATTGACGGATCTTCAAGGGCTTTTGGGCTTGATCTTGAAGAACAGTGATGAACGATGAACGAAGAACGCTTTCTTCAAGGGCCGTCGGGGCTTGGGCTTGATGAACAGCGAATGAGCGGACTTGTTGATGTTGTTGATCCAAAGGGGCCGTTGGGGCTTGATCCTTGAGGATGAACAGTTGATGAACGATGAAAGCTTTCTTCAAGGGGCCGTTGAGGCTTGGGCTTGAAGGTGGATGATTGTTGATCCAAAGGGCCGTTGGGGCTTGATCTTAGGACGAACGATGAACGAAGAACGCTTTCTTGATTCTTCGGGAACCTGGATGCTTGAGAGCTTCGGAGTTTCAGAGCTTCAGAGCTTCAAGAGTTTTGCCTAATGATTTTGGTTCTCCCCTTAAATGAATGAAATTGGCTTCTATTTATAGAAATTTTCAAGGCCCAATTTTGAATATAATATCCCAGATGAAATAAGTCGTTTCTGCCAGGTGTTGACACGTGTCCTATTTGATGACTTTTCCAACTCATTTCAATTTTCGTTGAGTCACATGCTACGTGTAAAATTTATGTAATACATGAGCGTTGACACTTTGATTTATCGGTCAACATTTATTTACCGAAATTTCGATGTCTACAATTACAGACAAGCTTTATCTAAGGAAATCTGGCTCTCGAAGTTCTGAGAGTTGTGCCTCTTCGGTTTTCGAACAAGCAATCCCGTCGAGGATCTGACTCTCGAGATTCGGAAAGCGGTGCTACTCCGGTTTTTTAGAAAGTAATTATGTTGGGAGTCTTTTCTCGAATGTGAGTAAAGGTTGGACGTTCTTGCCAACCTGTCTTGCCGCAAAACACGGAGGTCGACACACATAGGGACTTTCCAGTTGTCAAGCAGTGGTGCTGTTCCTTTACCCTTATGGGTAATAGTAGGGTAGCTGGAACTTCGAAATTCTCGTGCCTAAACTTTGTCAGAGATCTTTGACAATGTTATATGTGGTACCCGAGGAGTTGATGGTGCATATGGAGAGCGGTGATTGAACAGTAAGATTCACGTGCTTTCTACTTCACCAGAAATCTTCGACAGATTGCCCGTAATTTCCGCAAAGCTGAGTGTGCATGTGACAGGTGCTGACGAGGCTGAAAAAGCAGGTGCTTCTTCGATTTCTGAGATCGGCCCTCGTGGTCTCTGAGCAGCCCAGCTTTTGAGAAAGCAAACGCCTCTTCAATTTCTGAAGCTCCGTCGAGTGCAGATTTTTATAGAGGCTGGCATTAAGTTCCACAGCACACTTGAATCTCTACCAGTAGAAGCTCATTTCTTGCACTTCTAAGATCTTGATTTGTCTGACCTCTTCCCTCTTCAACACATTTGAAAATGTCTGGACCCTCCGACCGTCGTTTTGACTTGAACCTTGGAGAAGAGACAGCCACGCCTTCTCCAGACAACATATGGCGCCCATCCTTCATATCCCCTACCGGTCCTCTTACCGTTGGGGATTCTGTGATGAAGAATGATATGACCGCTGCAGTGGTGGCCAGGAACCTTCTCACTCCCAAAGATAACAGACTATTTTCCAAACGGTCTGATGAGTTGGCTGTTAAGGACTCTTTGGCTCTTAGTGTTCAGTGTGCAGGTTCTGTGTCTAATATGGCCCAACGCCTATTTGCTAGAACCCGCCAAGTTGAATCATTGGCTGCTGAAGTGATGAGTCTCAAACAGGAGATTAGAGGGCTCAAGCATGAGAATAAGCAGTTGCACCGGCTCGCCCACCATATGCTACTGCACCTTGATACTCGGCGGTCTCACAACCACTCAGTGACTTGGATTTTTCAAGTCTCCAACCGAGAAGTTTTCCTCACTCGGGAAATTAAGGGAACACTACCTCAAACTACATGCTTCACTCACAAAGCTTCAACAATACAGGTTTCAACAAAAGCTCGAAAGCTTCATTCACAAGAGCTCTAGCTTCAAAAGCTTCATTTACAGAGCTCTAGCTTCAAAAGCTTCATTTACAAGAGCTCTAGCTTCAAAGACTTCATTTACAGAGCTCTAGATTTAAAAGCTTCATTTACAAAAGCTCCAGTTTCGAAAGCTTCATTTACAGAGCTCTAGCTTCAAAGCTTCACTTGCAAAGCTTCACTTACAAAGCTTCAGTGCAGGGTATACAAATACCACATCCGAACAACCGCCACTTCGGCCCATACATGGATTCAATTTGAAGTCTTCAGCCAACAGACTCTATTGACCGAAGACTTGGGGGACTACATTATGTACCATATATTGGGCCTCAACTGGGCCTCATGAAAAATACTTGGGGGACTCTAGCCCATTATTTATGTATTAAGGAGCGAACCCTTATTCTATAAAAGGGACTCCCTCACTTCCACTACCAGATCACCCATGATTTATGTATTGAGGAGCGAGCCCTTATTCTATAAAAGGGACTCCCTCACCACCATTAGAGAGCATCGCCGCTTACTGAGCAACTGTCTTACTGCGAGCATCAACTCTAACCCATCACTTATGTATTGAGGAGAGAGCCCTTATTCTATAAAAGGGACTCCCTCACCTTCAAACGCCACAAGCCGAGCCAACCAAGGCAACACAAGCTACAAGCAGAGCGGCCTCACAACATGTGCTACTTCTAGTTGAGCATCATTTCAGATTGGGCACCGCCTCATATCAAGCATTAGTTCTAGACGACATCTAGTTACTTCGGCCCACACATGGACTGAATTTCAAGTCTCCAGCCAAAAGACTCTCTTGACTGAAGACTTGGGGGACTACTGTTTATACCATATTTAGGGCCTCGTATTTAGATCTCGTACAAATACTCAGGGGACTTAAATGTAATTATGGGATAAAGGAAGGGGCAACTATGTAATAGAGGAGGAGCCCCTTATTCTATAAAAGGGGACTCCTACCCTCATTCTAGAAGAGGCCTCACTCTCACTCTCGGAGGCCAACTCTTAGGCCATATTCTCACCCTCTCAGAGCTCTCGTCCTCACAGAGAAGCTCTCCCTCTCCCCCTCACAAATACTCTCAGATAAATACATATTCAGTGTGGACGTAGCCCAAACCTTGGGGTGAACCACGATACATCTTGTGTCATTTACTTTACTTGCAGATTCACGGTCGGATTTACGTTGTACCAAGACCGCCCCGGTTTTGTGCATCAACAGTGGTAATCATAAATTTTTAGTGATGTTTCTTGAATGGTATTGGAGGCATGTTGATGCAAATGTTAGGGTGATTGCATACGTTTCACGATAAATGGAACCTCATGAGATGAATTACCCTACGGGTGACTTGGAAGTCATGATTACCATTTTTGCTGTGAAGTTATGAAGGCATTATATTTGGTAAGAATGCAAGATTTTTACGAATCCAAAAAGTCTTCAATATCCATTACTTGGAAGGATTTTGATATGAGGCAGCGAAAGTGAATTGTATTGCTTAATGAACATGATTGTACGATCAGGGTGATCGTAAAGTTTGTTCTAGCTGAAGCACTTGGTGAGAAGACTACAGTAAGATTAATATCTGGCACGTTGGCCAAGAGTATCATCTTGTGGATTGGAAACCAACTAAAGTAAAGTTAAGAATGAAAGATCGAGAAGAAGTTATACTTGCTAAGTTTCAAGTTAGGCCTTTTGGTAAGGTCGTACTCGAAACTTAAATGTTTGACGAGGAAATTTAAGAATTAACCAAGGCAGAGAAAGAAGGGAAAAAGAATGAGTACATGATTCGTGAATCAAATGGTATGTGGATACAAGAAAACAAAAAGTATGTGCCTAATGCTGAGGATTTAAAGCAAGCAAATTTGGACGAAGTTCACTGTTCAACTTCTGCAATATTCTAAAAGTAATAAGATTTATCATACCATTCGACAGTTTTATTGGGTCAGCATATTGAGGCAGAAAGAGATAAACCTTTGGATTGAGATAACTATTTTCTGTTTCGCAGTGGAAATGGAAAGATATTACTTTGGATTATGTGTACAAGTTTCCTTGTACATAGGATGGTTATGATCGAATTTGAAGTGATAGTTGGTCAATGTACCAAGTTAGTACAATTACTCCAGTGCTGAGTAATAACTTTTTCCCAGACAGGGCAACGGTACTTAATGTATTTTGTGTTCGATGCGTTGTCACTAGGTGGCAGAGTCGTCTCGTGGAATTCTGGTGCAACTATTGAGAATTAAATTGGATTCGACTTGATAAGGAACCAAGGACGACTTTGGATTGGAAAAAGAAGGTCCTGAGAATTAAGACAGAGTAAGTGGTAAAAGTTTTGTGAAGAAATCATTCAGTAGAAAATTATGTGGGAGAAAGAGAATCGGATGAGAGAGATTTACCCGAAGCTATTGTTGGAGTATTGTTGATTTAGTTGGTTGCTGGAATTTCGGGGACGAAATTCTATAAGGAGGGAAGATTGTCACAGCCCGTCCCGGAATTTTAATTCCGAGGATGTGAAAAGATGAAAATGCCCTTAAACGGGACTAAGGGGCGAAAATTTAACAACTGGTTTTACTTAAAGTTCATAAGTTATTTGGTTTTAGGAACTTAAACTAGGCTTAAGTTTGGATTTTTATGTTGGAATTTATGAAATTGGGATTGGGGTTGGACACGTGGGATCCCCACACCTCAAAACCCTCCCCATAACCCGTACCATTGTCTCTCTCTCTCCTCCCTCACGAAACTCTCAGTTCTCTCTCCCTCTCCTTCGAACTCACACGGACCACCACAAAACCACCCTAAAGCTATACCAACGACGAATCTAAGACCACCATTTGAACCCTGAAGACTTCACGATCACGATGGTATCCATTTCAGGTAAGTTTTGCTTCGGAAAACCCTAGTTTCAAAGTTCTCGTGAAGAGCACTGTTCATGATCTTTTAAATGGTTACGTTTTAGGCTAAAACAAGCTTGTAGGAAGCTTAGTGAGGTCCCAAGGAAGCTCGGAGTGCTTCGTTGGAAGTTTTTGGACGTAAGAACACGGAGATCGACAAGTTCAAAGTTTGGCCGGAGCTTTCGAGGCTTTTTCCGGCGAATCCCCGGCGAGTTAGGAGTCGAGGTAGGTATCAATCTCTTCGTCTCGTCAAGTACTACAACTTTCCTTTTTATTTCACTCAATTTCGTTGAGTATTGAAGAAGTTATACTCATTTGAAAAATACCCAGTTTCCAGCGACCTCCGAGGCTTTCGAAGCAGTTTCCGGCCAAAACACGGCGAACTAGGTGTTGTGCAAGGTACCATTCTCTTTGTCTCTTCAAGGGCTACAACTGTCGTTTTTAAATCACTTGATTTCGTTGAGAAATGACAAAGTTATGGCAATTTGAAAAACGGCCGCGGAAAAACCAGTCCGGCGACCCAAGGAAGAAGAAGGTGCGCGTGGGGGCGCGTAGGTCCGTGCCTTCCTTGGCGCGTGGGGGGCGCGTGCTACAGTAAAAAATTATTTTAAAAATATGTTGACGTCCGTGACGTCGAGTAAATCACTGTGGTATATTCATATACCCAAATTGAGCACCGTATGAGAAAGTTATTAAGGATTGTTGATTAGGTGTTCAAATAACGTTTTATAGTTTTTGCATTTAGGTGAAAATATGAATTGACGATCCGACCGTTGGATCATTACCAAACTTTGATACGTTGTAATACGTAATATTTGAGGATTATTGGAACTTACAGATTGGGAATCCGAGTTACGGATCTTCCGGAATTGGAATTGTAAGTTCATAAAATAAAATGTTAACCGTCACTTAGTTTTGGAAATTGACGGAGATCCGACCGTTGGATGGTAGTGAAATTTTAGGATGTTATCCTAGAGATATATTGTGGACCTCTGGAAGTTATGGATTTAAAATCTGAGTGGCAGATCTTCCGGATCGATCAACGTAGTGACGTATTTTATATAAGTTATATATTCTATCGATATGAATTCTGATGTTGGATTTGATTACTGTTCTAGGCGGCGATCGTCATGACGCCTTGGCGTATTGTGCTAGGGAGTTGTAGGGCGAACTCCAGGTGAGTGGGCAGTTTTGTTTTCCGTATACATATATACTTGCCGTTTTCCCAGAAATTGAAAATGCATGAAATTATGCTTTAAATAGAAATGTGTGAAAAGTATATAGAATTATATGAAAAACGTGAATTGAAACGCTATGCATGAAAGTATATAGAAATGTGAATCGAATTGCCATGCATGAAATGATATGAATTGATATATGATGCATATGTATGAATTGGTGCGGCGGACGCACAAGTGAGTATCAGGTGAGTATTTAATTACTGTTATGATGATGATGATATATATTGAGCTCAAATCCTACACCATGGTTTAGTGCTTATAGTATTCACCGCATCGCACGCTCGCCTTGGATCCAAGTAGATGCTGGTCGCACAGTCCACGCGGAGTGGGTGCGACGGGCCAGTCGTAGAGTGTTAGTGAGATTTCGACTGGTGGGTGACCTTAGATTATGTGCACAGATGATTGATGAGAAAGCACTAGAGCGTAACTTGTGTGCAGAAGGCCGGACAGGTCACAGAGGTGACTCCGGCAGAGTGAGAGTGATAGATTTTGAGCTCTAGGTTCAACCGTACAGGCTATTAGAGGGCCTCCGGTTGATTACTTTCTTGCACCTGATATGATTATTGTTGATGCATCCATACTTAACTGTTGAATTAGACATGGCATGGCATGATTGATAAAGAGATAATGTTGAGATAGTAAAAATGAAGTTTTGAGAATATATATGTATATTTATATTTTACATTTCTGGGAAAGTATACAAGTTTTACGGAGAGGGGTTACAACGTTTTGAGAAATGTTTGGATTTGGAAAAGAATTGTTTTACTGACCCACTCAATTTTGGTTTTGCGCCCCTCCAGGTTCAGGAATCACAAAGGTGTGGTGACTACGAGGAATTCGACGGTGTTCTGACAGATTGGACAAAATTAGGACTCACCTTCGGGTGTATCAACTTATAAATTGTATCTTAAAGCTTCCGTACTGTGCAAATGGTTACGTCACTCTCACGTGACGGCCAGCATGCCCTCCTTCGGGACGGGGTGTGTCACCTGTGTATAACTTTTGTTATCAAAGAATCAACATACGTGCTCAAGCAAATATGTGGGACTAATCTCCATTGAAATCAAAATCAGAGAGTAACATAATACAGATAGCTTGGTTAGGGTTTTGTTTAACAATGGAAAGTGAGAGGTTTTGATAGTTGAAGAAGATAAATAATAGGTTAAATGTGATTTGGGGTGTGTTTAGAATATTTTTTTTTTTTTAAACCTAATAAGGTCGAAATTGTCATTGCATAATAGGGTACATAAATCATTAACATTAAATTTTAATGTGGTGTGCATTCAACATTTTATGGGATGTTAAAAAAAAAAAAGCCATAATTAAATACACATCATGTTTAATTTAATCTTTAAGAGGTAACCCGCCAATTAAAAGAAAAAAATAAATGCAATTTTAAAATTTACATCCCATTAAAATAGAACTCATATTTATTCTTTTTAAATATAAAATAGAATATATGAAAATCATTGCAAATGTTTGAGCACGTATGACTACTACACTTCATATTCCAAAGATAATCCATTTGTTGGGAAATCAGGAGTCCCCCAAACCAAGCATGCATGCATGCAAAATAAACGGTATGTGCTTATTGTATGGGGTTTTAGGGGAAGAGTTCAAAACATTTATAAGTGTAGCACTTCATTGAGCATTTGGGGGCGCATGTCGACATTTGGTGGCAATGTTGTCGAGGTCTGTCAACATCCACTGAGCTCTATGTACCGATATTTTCCGAGCAAGCACTTCATGGAACACTTTTCGAACACAATTTGGTTTCATATTATAGTCCTGTTATAGCTAAGGTCCCTAGAGAACCTTACAAGCTACTTTTAAGTCATCTGTAAAGTTTCGAGACCCAACCAGTCGGTCCCTTATACTAGATATATCCTTTGGTTGTACGCTCCCTGTCGTTTATTTACATTTGAATACATACCTCGAATGCATAAATTAACACTCTTAACGTAAGTTTAGAGCTACAAACGCTTTAGAACACAGTCAAACCTTGAACCCTAAACATAGACAAAAGCCAGGAATATGGTTAGCATTGCCTCGTCAGCAAAGAAATGCTAATTAAATTTGCCGATTTGGGAATATTTTGGATTTGCATGACCACTGTAGACTTGGACCAAAAATGCAATTCCCTAGTTAGGCCAAAATAGAAAATACTAAATGAAGTTAAGTAAAGTTGTTGTTTGAAAAGTTCAAATTGTCCTCACAAATAAAGATATCTTAGAAACACGTAAGATAAACACGACAAACGAAATATGAATTAGCATATTCTTTTAGAATATGAATAATTTAGAAATTTTGCGAATTTTACGTTCTTTCAATAAACACAAGGAAATATCTCAAAACAAAATTAGTTGGCAATTGGGATTTGTCTGTTTTTTTAAGTTTTTGAACCTTCTTAAATACCGCCATCACTGTCCAAACGTGTCCCAAGCTTCTGTGTTCTCCAAAACCGAGTGTCAATTTTTCTTAGTGTCCTCATTTTTCTTGAATTCCCAAAGCTTGCATTTTTGCAAGTCCGCAAATTTGCAAGAAAAAATCAATGGCTCTCAAGGCCGTTCATGCCTCCGACGTTCCGAACCTCGACCAAGTCACAGAAAGTGCCGCCGCATTGGCCGTATATTCGCCGTGGTTGGCTCATGGTGGGCGTTTAGATCAAATTACTTGGAATCCAAGAAACAAAAACAAAATGGAATCTGATTTTTGGAATTGGGTTTTTGTGTATAGGTGTGAAAGATGAAGGTGAGGAAACGAAATGGGGATACAAATGGCCAAAGTTCGTCGTGATGGGACACAGAGGCAGCGGGATGAACATGTTGCAGTCTTCTGATGCAAAGCTTAAATCCATCAAAGAGAACTCCATTCTCTCCTTCAATGCCGCCACTCAGTTCCCGATCGATTTCGTCGAGTTCGACGTTCAGGTGAGCATCATCTTTGTGGTTTTATAGGGACCAAGAAGAAAACATTTGATCGAAATCACAATCTGTTAAGAAAAACAGAATCTTGTTGTGCAAGGTTTTATATTACATTCTGATTTGAGGGTACTAATTGTTCTGCTTCTTTTCTTTCTTTCTTTCTTTTCGTTTCCATTTCTTGGTTTTACAATTAGGGAAAATTGTAAGCAAAAGCTATTTTTGTAGGTGACCAAAGACGACTGTCCGGTCATTTTTCATGACAACTTTATTGGCGCCGAGGACAAGGTTAGTTCGGAATTGTTATCAAACGGATCCTTGAATTCCTTGGTTTTTATTTTCCTGCTGAATATTGATGTTAATTGTAATTTTGTTTCAGGGTGTTTTCAAGGAGGAAAGGGTTACAGACATTACTCTGCTAGAATTTCTCTCCTACGGACCCCAGAGAGAGGGCGGAAAGGTATCACAAATGGTGATTTATCCGATTCCAAATCGTTAAAATGTATGTGGATGTTTTGTTAACAAGTCTATTTTTTTTCATTCGCTCAAATGCAGGTGGGGAGGCCTTTGGTCAGAAAAATAAAAGACGGGAGAATTTTCGACTGGAAGGTAGAACAGGATGACTCCCTATGCACATTGCAGGAGGTGTTCGAGAAAGTTGACCGTTCCAAGGGTTTTAACATTGAGTTGAAGTTCGATGATCAGATTGTCTACAAAGAAGAAAAGCTCGAACATGTTCTTCAAGTAATTTTGCAGGTAAGGATGCCTAATTTGTTTAGCATGTTCTACAGAACATTGTGATCAATGTTGCTTTAGGCACATAATATATACTAAGAGTTTTTTAAACAGGTGGTAATTAAGTATGCCAAGGACAGGCCGATCCTGTTTTCGAGCTTTCAGCCTGATGCTGCATTGCTGATGAGAAAAATGCAGACGACATATCCTGTAAGATCACATTCTAAACCTTCTGTCGAAGCCATGTTGAACAAATTTCAATGACTTGGTTTCTGATGCTGCGATGTATGCAAACCAGGTTTATTTCCTCACAAACGGAGGGTCTGAAATTTACACCGACATTCGAAGGAATTCGGTGGAAGAGGCCATGAAGTTGTGTTCGGGAGGTGGTTTGCAAGGAATTGTATCAGAAGTAAAAGCTATCTTGAGAAATCCAGGGGTAGTGACCAAGATTAAACAGGCCAAACTCTGCATTATAACCTATGGACAATTAAAGTAAGCTATCATTTTTGTTTCCTAAAAGCACTTTTGAGATCAGAAACACTTATCCGACTAATAATACGATCATATGGTTTGTGGACTTGCAGCAATGTGCCAGACGCTGTTTACATGCAACTTCTAATGGGGGTTGAGGGAGTGATTGTTGACCTTGTTCGAGAGATCACAGAAGCGGTTTCCGACTCCCGAATTCTTGTCAAAGAAGCAGGAACTTGGAACTTTCTTTCGTAGTAGAGCTTATGCCAGAGTAGATACGACGTCGAGGGCTGATCAACGTGGCCAGAACCAGATGCAAAATCTTGTGTACCGAACCTTAGTTTTTTTTTTTTTTTTTTTTTTTAGTTGTATCCAAATGGTTTCTCAAATGGAAGATGAGTTTCGAGATGAAAATATTATGAGCAATGATTTTCAGGAATATATTGTCTTCAATCGTCAATATAGTATTTTGTGTACGGAAGCAAGATCAACACTTTTTGTGGCTTAGGCCTCAGCCCAGTCTTCCCATTTTTTGTTCTATTGGGCTTTGTTCAGCACCAAAACGAATAAAATAAATAAACGACTATGAGAACACTATTCAATGTAGAAAATAATCACTACAACCTCGATCGAGACACACAGCCTCGACAAGTCTGTCTACCGGATACTATCGGGAGAGGTCCATGTTGCTTTTTGGCCCGACCACCTATCCCAAAAAAAGTTATTTAGGGTGAACCATACAAGAAATCATTTAGAAGTGTTTTTTTTAAGAAAAAGAGGGTACCGAGAAGGTTTTTGTTTCTTTGTATATAGGGTTTAGCTGAAATCATTTGGAAATGTTTTTAAAATAGCTAAAAGTACTTTTTTTTTTTTTTTTTTTTAAGTTTTTGGATTTCAAAAGCGTTTGAAGTGCTTCATGCAAGAAGCACATGTTATGTGCTAAAAGCATTTTAAAAGTACTTCCAACCATTTTAGAAGCATTTCCAAACGAGTTCTAAATGTAGGATGATTCTTTTGAAGTGTAAATAACAATATGTTCTATTTGGTCTACTGATTAACTATGTATTCAAACCAAAATGACATAATCAAGGCTCATTTCAAGTTTTTAGTTTTTAGTTTCATTCATTCAAAAAACTAAAAACGAAATTGTTATGAAATGTCTCATTTACCAATAAGCATCATAATTTTAGCATCTTTGTTCTTTCAAATATTACAGTTGAAACCTACTTATCCTAGAAGCCCCAAAAAATCAGAACAAAGTTAAAAGTGACGATGTAATTTGCTTCTAAACAAGAATATAAATACCTTTTAAATTTCGTGGAATGAGGTCTAAAAAAAGACGCAACTTTACAATGAAGGTGATATATACACATATCATCAAGTGAACCAATTTGCCCACATGCCCAAAGACACCCATCTTTTTGTTAGCATTTGATGGGCCTTTTCAGTAGGAGAGGAAGTTTCTCTCAAGCGTGCACTGTAAAGCATTGATTCGAAAGTTGGAAGTTAAAAGAAGTACTTATACAAAAGCAAGAAAAGTATAGTTATGAGGCGTTTGTTTGCCCTCACTAAGTGGGACTGGACTGGATAGGACTAGCTGTTAGTCCAATACCGTGTTTGTTCCATGCTGGGACTAACATTAAGGGGGCGTTTGTTGCACCTCCTTAAGAGGGACTGGCTTGGACTGTCTTAAGCAAGACTATAATCCCATGTTTGGTAAGTTGTTGGACTAACATAAGTGGGACTCACCTCGACTACGAGTCCCGCCGCACTTCACTAAAGCCGTTTATCTAATCCCAAGCTTTCGCTTGGTATTAACAGGGACTAGAAAGGAAATGAGGCCTACGTCCAATTCCCAATTTTTGCTTGCTAAACCTAGACACCCAGTCCCTCTGCGCTCCACCTTCTTCTCCAGCGCCGTCACCATAGCCAGGCTATCACCGTAAGCCTAGGGAGGACGACGACTGCCGCTGCAGGAAAACTTCGATTGATTTGGCAGTGTGGGTTTAATTTTGAGCACCGACCATGGCGTCCTCCTCGAGGCCTCAAGCGCTCCGCTAGGAAGATGCGCCGGCAAGTTTGTTGCTTTCTTCTGCAAGAGCGATTGACGTCGATTTGCAAAAATTGACGACGCCTCTGTAAATTGAAAAAAAAATTGGGATTTTTCTTCGTTTGATTTGAAGAGAAATAAATTAAAAGAAGAGAAGGTTTGAATTGAAGAGAAAGAAAATGAAATGAAGAGAAAGTATGGGTTTGATTTTTCTGAGTTTGATTTTTAATGGGAATGGGAGCAATCTGGCATGCCAAGAACAGGAAACGTATGAAAGAAAGAAAGAAGAGAAGTAGAGAGACAGGGGAGAGAGGGAGTCAAATTAAAAAAGTGTGTATAATAATAATAAATTATTAAAAAAATGAATTAAAAAATGACAGAAAAATATTTGATCTACAAAAATAATTGAGTCCGTGATTTAGTCCGACACTGCACCAAACGCTTCACTAAGTTAATCCAGCTTAGTCTAGTCTAAGCCAATCCAGCTTAGTCCTTGAAGCTAGTCCAGTCCGAGATAGTCCGGCGCAACAAACGCCCCTTAATGAGACTAAATGGGACTAGCATGGACAAAACCCTTCACTAAGAGGTCTTAGCGAGACCCCCCAATAACCATGGGACTAGCTAAGACTATCCTCTCTCGTCCTCGTCATGCTCAACAACCACTCCCGATAGACTTCTCGTCATCTCCGGTTACCTAGATCATAATAAAATATTAATAATTTATATATTAAATAATATAATATTAGAATTTGTTATTATCCAGCTTCTTAGTCGAACATTGCACCAAACGCTTCACTAAGTTAGTCCAGCTTAGTCTAGTCTAAGCCAGTCCAACTTAGTCCTTGAAGCTAGTCCAGTCCGAGATAGTCCGGTGCAACAAACGCCCCGTTAGTGTACGTTATTTTATATGTACAAGCACCAAAAGCAAGTAGACAACTCAGTGCAACAACATTGTACCAACTGGTCGCTTCACCATCCCAATCTACCTTTTTAAAGACGAGGAAAACTCACAGATGCATTTTAGCTTTATTTTGGGCACCACTGTATGATTTACCAGTGTCATGATTTGAACCCAGAATGTACTGTGTGGAATACGAGCCTGAAATTCGTTTCAACCATTGGGCCACCCCCTTATGGTATTTGCTATGTCTAATTAGGTAATCACGACTCTGAAATTGCAGGTGAGGGATTATCATTGCTATATCATTATCATTTAATCATGATCATCTCAAAAACTTCGTTCAACTTTTCTATAATTAGATCGTATTAGTATACTATGTAATCATTAGTGTATATTTTAGTATTACTAGTCTACTAGTTTATCTACCGTATAAATCAATTGGTGATATTCACAAGTAAAAGCTAAAAATCAACCCAACAAAAGCAAAATAGAACTTGTACTTTGTGACCTGCAGTGGATTTGCATGCAGCCCACGTATGCTCTATTGGTTGAAACGAAACCCCATGCATGTTTACAAGGCTACGATTGTCAAACTTCAACGACGAGCACAATGTCAAAGAAGTTGAAGTTTCGTCTTAAAATTGCAATAGCTTAACTTTTCACACTATTTATCTTTTTTATTATCTTTCTCTTCATGTGATTTTAGTCGCACATAAAATCTAAGATCGGCTCATGATTATCCTATTAAGTTATATTTATGTGTTCAAGACATCAATTCGACTGACGGCTACTTGTATACAAGGAATGTATGTTGTTGGTAATGTCGTGTTTGCCTATAAGTGAAGAAAGACAGCTATTAATTCTATCAGGTAGTGTTCTTTTTCCATTAATTTGATGCTTACATCTATGTCTTTGCAGACATTAATCTGATAGCTTGCTTCAGGCTGGTTGACAAAATATATTTTAGCTTGACAATGAAGAAAACGAGCTGAATCGATCGCTGTGTACGCAATGCATGTGTAACAGGTAATAACCTCTGGAAGGTATCTACAGCACCAGCATAAACAATAGCTTGGTCAACTTTGAGTCAACGGCAATTTTTTAATTTCTTTGTCCCTAACTGATGAGTCCATATTATACCATATATTTTAAGGAAAATTAATGAAAATGGCTTAAAAACTTTAAGTTTTAACGATAATGACAAAATAAAGGGTAAAGTGAATAGTACCAAGATTGACTTTTTAGTGTAAAAATATGGTTTTTCGTTAAAGTGAACAGTACCGGGAGCTTTTCGTTAAAATTCCCTATATTTTGCCCTATTCTTAGTTATAGTTTATTGGTTATTTTGATAGAAATTTGATACTTTGTTATATATTTTCAATGTAGGACATTCGACATCCTCTAGAGCAAAAAGGGATCAAACGGATGAATTTTGGAGTGATTCTAATTGGAGGATGTTTGTGCCCCTTTAAAAATGATTGTATCAAAGTTTCATATTTTTCTACCAAGCCGTTTGACCATGGCGATGAAATAAAGGCCCAATGTGCAACTTTTCCAAATTGATGTTTTTGGATGTTTTGGGTATTTTGGAGGTTAAGATGGCATATTTTGAGGAAGAGACCTTTGATGATTTGTAGGGGACGTCTCAAGCTTTCATAAGAGACATTTTTGGACCAAATCCGAGTTGATTTGCTCGGTCAAAAGACTATAATTTTATGAGAAGTCCGAATTTTAGTTCAAATAGGAAACCTTTTATTTCCTAATTATCTTATTCTATTACGTTTCCTAGTTTTTAGAAGATATTTTCTAGGTAGGATTTTATTCTGTAGTTGTATAAATAAGGCTATTCAACCATTACACTATGTTTGGATAAGGGAAATAAACTTGGAATTTGGATTAAAGACAGAATTTATAAATTGACATGCACCAATTCTCTTGTTTGAATTCATAAATATAGAAATTTAGAATTTCCGCATGAAAAAAAAAAACTTGGAATTTGGGACCTCCAATTCCCAAGTTTAAATTCCATATAAATAGGTGTCATTTTCCAATTTCTATGATTGAGAGTTTAAAAACAACAAATTTCATATTCAATTCCATTGTTCTTTTAGGTTACCCAAACAAGAAAATTCACAAATTCTATAGAATAAAATTCCATCATTTAAATTTCCGTCATTTTAAAATTTCTTAGTAATCTTAAATTTCTTCATCCAAACATAGTGTTAGAGAAAGGGAGAGGCATCAATTTGGAGAACTTAGCTGGGCTTTGACGATTTGTATTTCAATGTGTTTTCTATCATTTTTCTATTTCAATAAAATTCCTTTTGTTTTATAGTTGTTCGTAACTAATTCCTATTGCTAGGGCAAAGCCACAAGCCTTAGCATGAATATGTGATTTTATTAATTTGCTTATGAATGGATGCATGCTTGCTTTAAATTATTAACCACCGCTATTAAACTATCTAATTGTCTTAGTGATTCGCAACCATTAGGGTTTTTAGACAAGTAATTTGATGCAATTTATGTTGGAACATCACCTTAAAATTGAAGAGGGCTTCCAGTGATTAGTAATTGTAAGTTCACTTAAGGTGAACATCACGCTCTTAAGGGTTGCATGCTTTTTCAAAGGGTTTTCACAAAATTTAATGAGTCTTGCATGTTTATATTTGATCTGAACATCACAGACGAGTTGCATGTTAGATATATGTTTTCGCTTGAAAATCATAAGGAAAATATGTATTAGGAAAACCTAACCTTCAAAGCATGTATGTAGAAATTCATAAGTAATTGGTAAAATTGCATAGGATTGTTAAGGGGACGGCAGAACCCTAGGCTTTTACAAATTGATTTTCTTTAAATTGTTCTCTAGTTAATTTCTTTAACTGTTTTATTTTAAAATTCGTTTTTATTATATTAAATTCTAAAACCAACATTTTCCAAACTTTGTTTTAAATAATTGATTAAGCGTTGGTTTTAAACACAAATTATTCATTCAATCCCTATGGAAAACGACCTTGCTTGAGCCGCTATACTACGACAACCTTGTTCTCTTGCAAGTATTTTTAAGTGTTTTTATCCCTACTTTTGCGGGTGGTAAAAATTCTATCACTAACCCTTAATTTGTTCTAGATATTCCACTCCCATCAGATATTTTTTGTTTACTTATCGTTGCGTCACACACACATATATACACTCAAACATGGTTACAACATTATATATATATATATATATATATACACACACACACATTTACTTGTAGCCATGTTTGAGTGTGTGTATATATGTGTGTGCGCGCGCGCGTGCATCTTCTATATAGATTTCATTCATTAACTTTGTTCAATAATTCAAACAATATAGATTCATTCAAAACAAAAATTAGACAATGTAACGTAAACTTATTTAAAAAATCCGTCAAACTCACTATATATATATATTTTAAATGTATATGTATGTTACAAGAGATTGCTTGCAAATATTTTAAATAGCATGATATGATATCACTCATCCATTTTTCTTCAGGGACAAAACTATATATTAATTATCAAGCTCAATGAATTTGAACCTCACGAAACCCTAAAATGTATATATAAACTTGTGACACATAAAAGTGAGGTCTGTTGTTGTAATGACTAATTAGACGGCACTAAGAAAATGCGAAATGATGCCCTTTAAAGAAAAATAGCACAAATAATACTTAAATCATTGACATAAAAGGAGAGTGGGCACTATTTTCTTCTTCCACGTCAAACTGCCCTTCTACTTGGTGGTGATCTCTCTTTCCAGCTAATAATTAAACCCTAATTAATATAATGTGTTGCTAATACTGTTTGTTTCGTTGTCAATTATTCATTAATTATACTATTAATTATATTAGAGTGCAGGCCTTTAAAAAGCTACTGTGCCACTATTTTATTGCAAAGATGAACACTTCATTAGACGGGTCAATGTCATCGTTTCATAAGTACTTGTACCAATCCATTCATATTATAAAGTATATCAAATCATTAGCACTATATATTTGGTCTGTAACATATTTCAAATTTACCGTCTATGCATATAATAATAGTAAAATTAATATAGTAATAACAGTAAATCTGTGCAAATATTATCCGAATTCATATGTAGGAGGAGTTAGTTTTTCCTTCTTAGTAGCCCTATTTATTGGTTACTCCAACTCAAATTTCAAAAGATGGTTTATATGCCTAATTTATTTTTCGTGTCATGGTGTGGATGAAGTAGTGTGTATTAGCCATTAGGATGTTTGTAATGGGGGCAACCCTGAAAAGATGAGTTCCCATTAAAAGTAAAAGAGGGGAAGAAAAACCAAGCCAACCCCCCAACATCCAAAAATAAAAAAGTGTTTGTTTGAAAGATTAGTAGTAGTTGGAGACGAATTTCAAGTCTATATTCTACGCGATATGTCATAGGTTCAATTCATGACACTAGTGAATTACACAATAATAATCAGAGAAAGATTGAAATGTCTTTATAAGTCTTTCTGACTCCTAAAAAGATTGACTGACATAATAAAATTATCAACGGATCTCCTTTATAAATAAAAAAATTATTCGAGTAATGGAAAACATGATTGGATTATAGAAGGAGGAGGAAGTAGAGATAGGCATTTTCCACTGAACAATATATTTTAATTAAAAAAACAATAATTGCAGGCTTTGACGTTTCTCTCTTTTCTCCTTATAACTCTCTTTAACACCCACACGCAACCTCCTTTGACCCTCACCCTAAACAAAAACAATACCTAAATAAACTAATTAATTAATTAAAAAGATAAAGAATTAAATAGAAGAAAAAAAACACGGCCGCAATTTGTCCTACGAAACCCAACTCCAACAATTCCTTCCAATATTTTTTTTATAATTTATTTTTACAAGTGGGCTGAGAATCGCATTTTGCTTCATTTGCTTGTGATATTCTCTTTACTTTTATATTTTTCTGATTAACTGGATATAGTTTTTCTTATTACAAAAAGCTCCTTTTTTTATTTTATAATTCTGCCCACAAATTGTTTAAATTTTGTGATAAAGAGGCTTCCGTTCTCCCTACGGAGTCAAACCTCTCTTTCATTTGTCAATCTTTGAGGCTCCGGTACACTCCAGTTTTTATTATTCCAAAACTACCTCTGGAGAGTCCTGTTTACTACAATTCTGCCACTGTCAAGTTCAACTACAACCTCTAACTAAAGGGTTATAGAGTAAATCTATGGGTAGAAACCACCTAGTCGATTGGAGCTGCGACTTTGATTTGGGTTTTTGTCTTGAAGAACTTCTTGTTTGGATTGGTGATCTTTTATCTGATGATATTTTAAGAGTTGTTAGGAACCGTTCAGTTTGTACTTCTTAAAAGTATAGTGCTTTTTGAGATGTTCGCTCTAGATTACCAAAAAAAAAATCTATGGGTAGAAAGAGAGGAGTGTCTTTTCCAGAAAAGAGATTGTTTAGATGATTTCTATCAAATCTTCATCTGATCGAAAATAGTGAGACAAGAAGATTGAGGAAATCTTGAAATGGGTCTTTGATTGAAGGTGGCATTTTTGTCAGTTACCCTAAATCCGACGTGGTTGGCCGTCGTTTTGGTGGCAAGTAGGTCCCTGAACTCTCACCCACCCCAACGAGCCACGAGCCACGAGCCACAAGCCACGAGCCATATCATCATCTCAATTACCATAATACCCTTCCAAAGTTCAACCCTTAATTTTCCTTTTTATCCTACACTAAAATAAATTCCAAAGGTAGTGGGGCAACATGGGCCCAATAAGCATTATCCATCCCTCCAACCGCAAGGAGCATCTTTTTTCATGTGTTATACGAAATATTCAAGTTAGCTTTACACGCATCCCTAATTCCCTATGCGTGCACCCTACAATGTACAATCCCATATAACAAATATATCTATCACTCAATTTTTGAAAAGGGGAATAATATGAAAAATCAATTTCCAAATATTCCATGCATAATATGATTTTTTTTTTATAAGTCAATTATTCGTGGTTTGATCTATTTTTGCAAGTAACTTAGAGTCTTTTTGGTAATTTACTTGAATCTAACTTTTTAAACTCAAAAATAATTTTCAAGTTTTAGGCCTTAAAAACTTGTTTGGTATGACTATTTTCAAACTGAACTCAAGACTAATTAAAAAATAGTCTATTATCTAAAAACACAAAAAGTGAGATTTTTGAGTTTTTAAACTTAAACTCACTCATTTCTTTCTCTCTCTCCTCCCCTCTCACTCCAAATCTATCTCTCTTTTCTGCTTTCTCTCTCCCCCTTCTCTTTTTTCTTTTACCTTTTTCGTCTCTCCTCCAATCCGCTCTCTTCATTCTCTCAGTTCTTTCTCTCATTCATCTTCCTCTCTATCTTCTCCGATCTTCTCACTTCTTTCTCTTTTCTCCAATCATCTTTTACTTTCTTTCCTCCTCTCTCCTCTTTCTTTCTCGACCCCCTTTTTAAGGATCTTTTTGTCCAGTTTAAGTTGTAAAATTTAAAATTTTTAAATCGCATATCAAACAAGTTTTTGAGTCTTAAAGAAAATTGTTTTCAAGAAAAATTCTTAAAAAATGTTTTGAGAAATTATAAAAAATTTCAAATAGGATACCAAACAAGCCCTTAGTTGGCTGAATATATTATGCCCATATTTATATCACCAATCAAATATTTGGAACATTATTTTAATCCATCTATTTTAGTTAAGATATCAAAATTCAAAAGATTACTAGCTTTGATATTAGTAATGCAAAATTAAGAAATGCTAAGTGGACTCTCCCAAAAGTAGAAACGTCAATGTCCGTATCAACGTTATAAAACATTGTGCGAAAATCATGAGGTCACATAAAATCTATATAAAGTCTCACTCTTGAGAGAGTTCCCTTATTAGTGAAATGCTACCGTATCACCTAAAAAAAATGTAACAAAAGAGATTGTTTGAAACACTTCTAAGTGCTCATTAAAGTATTGGTTAACCTAAAAAAAATAAAGAGTAATGTTAAGGAGATTATCTTAAAGTGGAACTGTATATGGATTATCCCACATTTTTGACACAATATGTTATAATGTTGGCACGAGAATTATGCCAGAAACATTAGGTGGCCGATAATCCATGGAGCGCCTCACTTTTGAGAGAGTCTCTTTATCACGAATCTCTATGAAACAATGGGAAGACGTCCTATTATATTCTTGACCCGGGTTAAAAAAAAATTCTTGTTGAAAAACCCGTTGTCTAACTTGATTAATCGTCCTTTGTTGTTCAAAATGAATGCCTCGAGTTCTCAGCTTATCCCTAGAAGTGGAACTCATAGGAGGGTCGGTATGCGAAGAGAGGTCTCCCTTGTAACAGGAGTGAAGAATGACTCGGCCAGGGGCCGTTACATTGGATGCTAAAGCATGGGTATTTTGCATCCATTGAGCAAAGACGAGTTGTAATTGTTGTTGTTAATAATGATTATTACAAATTTAAGATTTTTTTGTCAATGAGACACCAGCGTGTGAATTTAGTTAAATAGTGTTTTGACATGAAGTTGGTAATATTTAACGTTAAGCAAGACATATTAATTAGGAATCTTGACTCTTGAGGTGTCAAATCACCTAATTTTAAGGTCTCCATTGCCATCATACATACTAAACATTTGAAATGCCTAATTATAATTTATAAAAACAAAATATCTTTAATTGTGTAACACGTTAGTAACAAAACTACCTTGAATAAAACTACAAATAAAAGTCCAATATTCTCATTTCTCAAGTTCAGGCACTTTTGGTTCTTTCAAATATATTCCGTGGTCCGTACTTTTTTCACTTGCCCAGCGGCTCCTCTGAGAGCACCCAACACTTTTTGTTTCCCTCGCAAATAGCACCATGACGGAGGCTACAACCGTAATTTCACCCCCATTGACTTTAAATCCTTTTAGTCAAGTACAGCTGTCAGCATGACGTAACGTGACTTCATCCTTACGAGGCCGTAAACCCTTCGCTGCAGCTACTACCTTATGCCTTTCGTACTTGGGCTTTGCTCATCAAACTCCGGTAGAAGGACCATAATACCCTTCTAGTATTCCCTCCTAGGGGGTTACCTTGATGTTATTCTAAATCAATCATATGCTGATATTTATTTTAAACTTCGTACATGACGGTGTGTATGCTACAGTAGCATATAAGAAAAAAAAATGTTTGAACTTATTAGATTATGATTTGGAGATGATATATGTTGCTTTTATGCTTCATTTCAACTTTCGGATGTGGGAAATAAATGAATGAAAACATAATTCTTGGGTAGCCATAAAGTGAGTTCACCTGTTTCTAGAGGAAGCCAATGGAATAGCTCGGCCATCTTTTGTTCAGCAATAGGGTAGATGGTGCAATGTCAGGAAGTAGATATTAACCTTCATGCATCTCATTGCAAGTAAGAAGCCAAACATTGTTCGATTCCTAAATGCTATGAAGAAACCTATGGCATTGCTAATGTCGCGGTGTCTTAAATCTATCAACCATTGACTTGCATTTAAGATTTCCTACATATCGATATGTGAATGCTTTGGAGTACAACAACAATGTCCTCTGCATAAAACACTTGTAAATCAATCACAAATTGACAATGTGAAAACAATTTTTTGTTTTTCGTGATTCTAAAACAACCTATTGCAAGTAAGGAGGGAATAAGTGGTTAACATACACAATGTGATTGTTTTATGAGAAGACCACAATGCATCTCCCCACCGTCCAAAACATATGCAAGTTTCCAACTTGGAGGGCAAGGTTTAAAATGGCAATTTAGGTAAAATATAAAGCAAAACCATAATCCAATTAAAATTTGAGATTCGGAAGGGAGGGAAGAGACCCAATAGGGCTTTAACAGCTTCGGTTATTTCCACACACAAAGGTCGAACACCACAAGAAAGATCTCTCTCTCTCTCTCTCTCTCTCTCTTAACGATTTTGGGTTTCGTTTAATTGTCAAAAACTTTAACCTTTTCGCAGAGCCCTCGACGTTTTGTAAAAATTGTGTCAAAGGAAAAGGAGATTGAGTCTTGTATACGCCAACAAATGGGTCGTCCTCCTCTCTCTCTATCCTCCCTGTCTCTCTCTCCTCGCATTGTCTCTAACACCCATTACTATAAAAGTAGCCACACTCTCTCCTTGAAACCCCCCCCCCCCCCCATCCACCTCTCCACGCTTTTATTTCCATTGGGACTCTTCTTTCCTTCTTGTTCTTGTTCCCTCTTGTTCTTGTCTAATCTCCTACTTTGTTTGTATTATCCAATCCCCAACGGACTATAAGACCTTGTCACGACTGTGTTTGCTTAGGATTAGATTTCTCAGTTCGGATTGGACTAAAAGACTAGCTTTTCAGTCCATTAGGATTTTCTCGGACATGGAGAGGATTAGTTTTGTGAAGAATGGTGTGCTGAGATTGCCTCCCGGTTTTCGATTCCACCCGACTGACGAGGAGCTTGTTCTGCAGTACTTGCGGCGCAAGGCTTACTCCTTCCCCTTGCCTGCCTCCATCATCCCGGAGGTCGATGTCTGCAAGGCCGACCCTTGGGATTTGCCAGGTTGGTTTTTCACATTTCCGTACAATTCACTTCTTCAATTGAAGTGATTGTTTTTTTTTCTTTCTATTTTGATTTGGTTTGACCAAGCTACAATGCCAAATACCTACCAATCAAAACCCAAATCGTATTTTAGACGGGAATGGTCTCGAATCTCCCATTTTTTCCGGTTCTGCACTCGTTCTGTGAGTGCAGAAATTGTAAAGTATTCAGTTTGGAGTGCAGATGGCTTGAAATGGAGCGCGAAATCGCCACTATGAAGAAATTAGATGGAGAATTGAAAGACTCAATTGGTTTGTTTTGTTTTGGTTTAGGTGATTGTGAGCAAGAGAGGTACTTTTTCAGCACTAGGGAGGCCAAGTACCCCAATGGGAACAGATCGAACAGAGCGACCTGCTCCGGTTACTGGAAGGCGACCGGATTGGACAAGCAGATTGTGACTTGCAGGGGCGGCCAAGTCGTGGGGATGAAGAAAACTCTGGTGTTTTATAGAGGAAAGCCTCCCCATGGCACCAGGACCGATTGGATTATGCACGAATACCGCCTTGTTTTGCCCGAAAATCCGGCCTCCATTGCCCCACCGGAAAAGAATTCAACCCAAGTGAGCTTCTTGTTCTACTTAGTCTCGTTTCAATAGGATTAGTAGTTTAATTTCTCAGAGGCCCCGGCTTAAAAGTAACATATTTTAATCTCCGTCACATTATTTATGACGAGACTAAGGCGGTATCTGATTATCTTCGAGTCCCCAACTTAAATTCACAATTGTCACAATTGTGAAGTAACCCATGTGATTATTTCTTCAATTATGCTCTACAAACCACAAAGAACACATTTTTATTTTTGTTATTTTGCTGTTGCAGAGCCCTGTGGTGCCAATGGACAATTGGGTTCTCTGCCGCATATTTTTGAAGAAAAGGGGAGGCAAAAATGAGGAGGAGCAAGTTCAACAGCCCTCCTTCAATGTTCGAAAACCGAAGAATTTGAGGCCTGTTTTCTACGATTTCATGACGAAAGACAGGGAAAATTTGAGCCTCGCGCCTTGTTCTTCCTCCTCAGGGTCGAGTGGAATCACAGATGTGGTTTCTAGTGAGCAAGTAGACAATGATCACGGAGAAAGCAGTAGTTGCAATAGTTTAGGTTTAATTAGAAGAAAACAGTAGCGGTTTTAGTTAATTAATTTATAATCCCCTTAAATTAGTTCGCTTATGTTCCAGTAATTGGGCTCTTCTGGTTGCTTTATCAGAATAATCATCTGAGAAAAATCCAAGTTTAGGAAGAAAATCGGCGGTAACTTGTAGTCGGTAATTTCGAGAGCAATGGATGGTGTGCCCTTATGTAACCAAATCCCAAATTTTCTAATATCTGATGTCTTTACATTTTATTTCCATTTGTTTGGACCTTATTTTAGCTATAACAGCGACATGCTCGCATATTTACCACTCTCTATTTTCTCTATTTATTCTGGTTGTTAGAACGATTTGGAGTAACCACATTTGAATATGAATTTTCTTTTACAATTTATAATCTAAAAATTCTAGAACGCTTCGCAACATGAGATGCTCCGAGATATCGTAAAAAAAATGCTCATAATCTGAACATGTTCTTCTCCATATCATGCAGCAGAATTTCTTTATAGAAAGGCATGGTATTTTCAAGGGAATAAGTGTTGAGAAGTGACCCAAAGAGGAGTAAAAAGCAAAGTGAAAGTGTAAAAAAATGTAACGTGAGATTTTCCAAGGGAATAATTGTTGTCTTTGCAAAGATCGTCCCCTTCGCACGAGGTTCCATTTCTCCCTTTGTGGAAAGTTAAAAACTCACACTCAAAAGGAACCCAATTCCGAAACATTGTTTTCAAATGGATCGAATCTCCAAGAATTCATCCCAAATCGGCTCTCTCTCTCTCTCTCTCTCACAAATCTTCAAATGCACTCCAATCTGCATCATGCAAGATTAAATCCCGGAATCTTATTCCCATAAAACAGACATTCTGACCTAGTTTTTCCGCAAATATTTATTGCCATTTTGTACTATTTTTAGTGTCTTACAAGAAACCGAAGTCTCAAGAGAGAAAAACTTGTATAGAGCAGTCATATACTGTCTCTTTCCGATCACTCTCACAAAACTGCCTCTCTATTTCAGTGGTTCCACCATGCTCTGCTAATCTCGCATATTACGAGAGTTGTCATGGTAAAACAACCCTACCAAAATTTCTATAATCAAACAGTCTTATTGAAGTTTCTCACATACGAAAGTGAGTTTGGTGATGTAGGGAAACAGGGTTAACTAAATATTGAATCTAAAGGACCAGTTGGTGAAAGTAGAGAAGGGGACTATAAATAGTGGAATATTTGCTTGGCAGGGACCAGCTGCAAATTGAAAAGAAAAAATAGGATTTGGCCAGTAGGGAGGGTCTGGGAGGGTCCCAAGTTTTGAAAACTGATCCATCAACCCATCACCTTAAATTTTCTAAAAGCATATGATTTCTTGCACCTTTATTCCTGCGAGTTTACGTAAACGATACCTCTTTTTCTTAATCCAGACAGTGTTATAACTCTGATATGAGTTTTTACTAGACAACAAATTAACCCAGATTAGAGGAAAGCTTTGTCCCACCAATGCAATCCTCCAACCACTCTGCAACATTGACCTGCATTAGTTTTGATAGTTTTATCATTGATTAGCTCCTAATTATTTATCTTTTAATTACAAAATTATATTGACTGCATGGTCTGCACACGTGTCGTGCATGCAAGGGCTACGAGCCTGATGTAATTGACTCCATCATCACTAAAATATCATACATGTTAGTCTTACCATCTATTTGTATTATCTCTTTAATAGAAATGAGACCCACAAGCGTTAGGGGCCTACCTCTATTAGACATATGGTATAAATGATTGTACAAATAGGTGATAAGTATAGCAATACTCGTAAAATATTACTGACCATAAAATATTATAAATGAAAGTACACATAACTATTCATAGTTAATGATAATTACATATAATTCTATGATCATTAATTATTTTCTTCGACATTATCTTATTTATCGTCACGTTTAATACTCTTTGTTATTGTGATGTTGTACTAAGAAAAAAAAATGGAGTGTAGATGCAACATCTGACCTAAGTTACTAAAAACCGCTAACTTAGTAATCATCTAGAAGTATAAACCCCTCACGCATCTAATTTTTTATTCGGAAGTGCAAAGAGGGAGCTAAAATGAGCTTTAACTCTATTATGAATCTATCTTCTTTCATTGAAGCTGAAAGGTCAATTTATAAACATGATTAATTGTAAGATTAAGAGACAAAAAATGTAAAAAAATGAAGGAACGAAACCTACAAGGTAGGTTGTTGTCCTATACAAACATTGAGGCATGGATGATGATGATACAAATTACAATAGGTTGGATAGGTTTGAAGAGGATGGGCCACGAACCCATGAGAGAGTGCCAAGTGGACACCAGGTGGACTAAGGACGGCATAAATAATGAGATTAAACCTTTGATTAACACTCTGATTAAAGCATAATTAAGAGAGTAATTTGCCAATTTTAGGAAAATAAAGAAATAAATATATGCCGACCAAAGTTTATCGTGACACTGGTTTTGAATCACCTATTTTGCTTTTGGAGTTCTTCACGTTACTTTTTTCTATATATTTCTTTCGTTTTCATCACACAAAAAAATAAAATAAAATTGTTGTGTGTATGTAAGAGAAAGAGAGAGACGGGGAAAGGATTGGATTGTGAAATGCTGACTTGGGTTCTCAAATTGTCAATCACGGGGGCAGGCCGTCATGGTAGACTACACACTACAGCCACAAACTGATCAGCTCGTCATGGAACGTGTTCATCAACACTATAATATTTTGTGAATAATACGCCTCGTCGTAAATAATACGTTTAGTTGAAAACAATTTATATAAGTAGTATTGCATCATGCAATGACACAAAATACTACAGTAACGATATACCGTGTTATAAAAGTTGATCTCACGTTTGGAAGACATACATGAATTGAGGGGATGAAGAAAGGCAATTCTAACATTTTGAAAAACATTACCAAGCAGGCGGGGAATGTATTTAACGTTTGTGTATGTTGACCGGTTCCAGAACCAACCACTTTTATATTACTTTTCATGTTTATGGAGAAAATTAAAGTTTTATTTAGGGGGGTTGCTTAGGATCTATGCAACAAAGACATCTCCAATTTTTATACCACTTCTAATGACATGGTCAAATCAAACACTAATCAAATATTAATCTCCCACATTAAATTAATGCCGTTTGTGAAATTTAAATGGAGGTTCTCAAGAACTCCATGCCAAGTGAGCAAGATGATTATGTAAAGTTAAATCTTATTATCGTAAACCTCAACTTAACTTGCATAATTAGGATGGCGGGAAGGGTAAAGCTCATGGTATTCTTGTCACATGCGACGAGATAAACTATACCTGTATCATATATTATAGAGGCATAAGTGAAAAACCGAGTAAACTACGAAAATCATGTGTAATTAAACCTTCACAATGTATAGTATCCTAACATTCATGTGAGTCGAAGTTCGTTAATTTTTGCTTTCCGAACTTTCAATTTCAATTCGATAAATTTTGGTTCGGTTTCAGTATTTGGTTCCGAAAATTCCAACCCTGAGCTAAAAAGGAATCCAATGCTTGAGAATCTCATGAGGGTGGGTTGGATTATTATTTTTATTTTTTTGCTATATTTAATGCATTTAAGAAGTGGGTAGGTGCCCTATGGCATAAGGAAACACCTCCCCACACGGCAGCTATTTCCCACAGCTCACCCCTCCAACAGGTTTAGAAAGCTAATACCAACTGTTGCACAAGATGTAAAATTATGTTGCCTAATTCAATTAAATGGGGGTCGATCATACATTTTAGGCCTTCTGAAAAATGCATGCGGAAAAAAACACCCCTACTAAAGTTTTTCTCCCCAAAAGATTTTCCAACGGGAAGTAATTTCTCCACACCCCTCCCCTGCGCTCATATTAGAAGAAGAAATAAACATGGATGTGCAAAAAAACCAGGACGGGCAAAAATTATTTCTCTTTCCTAAAGCATTGAAGGATTTAGGCTGGTTTGGTATTGCTGTGCTTTGAAAAAAAAACTGCTTCTGCTGTGCTGTGAGAATAAAGGGCTGTGAAATAAAGTTGTAGAGTGTTTGATAAACTTTTTTGTAAAAATGCTTTTGAAAAAAAAGTAGTATTATAGTGTTTGGTAAACTTTTATGTAAAACAGATGTGAAAAAAAATCAGTTTTTCAAAGCTGGGTTTTGCAGCTTCTTGTTTTTGGCTTTTTTTACCCAAAACTGTGAAAAAAAAGCTGAAGCTGAATGTTTACCAAATACAAAAACTTTTTTTCATACCAGTTTTTTTTTTAATCACCTCAATCCCAAACTGCACCTTAGAGGTGATGAGCTCATTGACAAGCAATAAGGAACGGCAACAACCTCCATGATGGCTTACTAATTTCCTACCTTTTTTTTCCCTGTGCTAAAAGGTGATTAATTTTCCATCTTTTTTGCAGTACAAAGTGAGAGATTTCAACATCCACAGATGCAATAACTTGTCAAAAGTATTAAATTTCCCTGATGCATAAATCTTATATAAATATAAGACAAAGACGTAGATATGAGGTTGAACACTAACAAGATTTTCCGTGGAGGAGCATAAAATCTTGCATAAATCATATACGGTTGCGTGTAACACCATAAACTCATCGTCAATGAATGGCCTCAAGCATCTCTCTTCGTATTCTACGAGTTAATAGCGACATATGCAGGCAATGAAAAATTGACTAATTTATTAAAGTTTTCCGGCGTCAAAGTCGGTATCAGATCCTCTAGAAGGGGTTGGGAAGGAGAAGGAAGTTTTCAACTCATCTTTCGGCGGTTTTCGTGTTCACATTTGATAAGAAGATAGATCAGTAATCTTATAAACTACACATGGACCACACAAGATTCTAACAAAAGTCAGTATTATCCTATGTTTGGGAGTGCAGAGATTCCCTATTAAAAAGATAATCTAATTCCAACAGCCCTTCAAACCAAGATGAGACTTTTCATGAGCAAAGATAACTTGCTGATGGAATTTCATTAAACGATCCCTTTGGACTATAAAACTCCTAATTCTTCAAACAATATTTAGACGTAAATATTACAATAGGCCTAGAGATATTTCCACCATAAAGAATAGTCATCTGATGAGTTTTAAAAGTAACATAACTTAAGATGTCCTGAAATCCAACAGCCAATCTCTTACGGCCTGCTCGGTTTTGGCATTGACTACTGAATGATGTGCTCACAAACACAATCCTACAGGGCAATACAGGTACTACCATAAAACCAATAAGCTTCATATTCAAGATACACATCGACAGCAAGCAATTCTTAATGGTCTTATTGGCCGTCAGAGTAATCCACGTTACACAAGATATAATCGTTTTTGGTCCACGACTTAAACGCTCAACTCAAGAAATAGAAAGATCAAAATGGAAGGTCAGGATAGCATTCGGTTGAAGTTTATAACAAACAGTTGACATTTATAGCCTTGCTATCCTGAACTTATGCATCCAAGTCATTCTTACTCATTATTGGCTACTTGTGTTATCTTTCTCAGAAAATCCATCAGTGGCAGCACCCAATGACTGTGAAGGTGTTTCTGCACATGCCCTCAGGACAGCTTCATTCTGCAAGGAAAGTGGCATTCCAGGAGTTCAATATCAGTTTAACAGAAGATCACCAAATTTTGTGACACAAAACACTTTGACAAAAAATAAACATAAATCCCAACACAAGGTTTTGAGTGTGCAAGTATAACATACACTCCATAAGTACATTGCAATATCAATATAACAGTGGTGCTTTCAAGTAGTCACACATAAATCCTGCATCTAGTCATTTCGATTCCCTCTATCAAATGTTTTGTAGTGCATTTGTTACTAACGTAGCATAAGTCCTTGGTACTTGAAATTCCCTCCAAGCACACCACAATATCATTAGACTGATTCAATCATTGATGATTAGGGTCCAAACGATGATTGAAGAAAATAGAATTCAAATGAAAAACAATCAGTCTGGTATTTATTTCGGATTTGGGACCATGTTTAAGCCCAAGGACAACGAAAGAAACAAGCTTCCGTAAATACATCGTGTAGTTTCCTTCATAGGACATTTCAACTAATAGACCTGGTTAATTGACCACAAATTACGATCACATGAACAAGACGGAAGGATACCCTTTTCTAATCAATCCAACACAATGCTGTTTCGCCATTTTCCGATACCAAAGTTACCAAAACTAATCATTCGTCATGTTATTTATCTCTTAAAACAATGATTAAGCAAACCCAAATGGGAATTTCTCAGTTTTCATTTGCCAAAAGACTCAACATCCCTTCAGCATATGCTGAGGCTTACGCACAGTTCGACTTTCAAGTGAAGCAATGCACTACTGCCTGGCTCCTATGTACGCACCAAATCACATTTAACGTGGAATAATCCGATTTCGAGCAAGTAATAACTACGAAATTTCGAGAATTCAGTAAAACCCTAATCAGAGAGTGGGAAATCAGAAATGATATGAAACAGTAAAGGGGGGAGAAGAGAACCTGCCAAACGCGGAGGAGGCGCTTCTTGGCGTTGGCTTTACGGGTGGTGGTCAGCTTTATTCTCTTCCAAACGAGACCGCCGGAGTCGTGCTTCTTCACTATCTCCAGCACTCGCGTCCCCCAAAACGCACCCGCCATCTCACTCTCTCTCTCTCTCTCTCTCTCTCTCTCGCTCTCTCCCCCTGCCTCCCTCCTTTTGTTCTCTGTTTGGATCTCAGCTCCTATTGGATTCGGTGGGTTTTTACAGGGCTTATTTACTCTTTCGATTTTGGGCCCAATTTGTTCAATCTGGCCCATTTAGGTTGGGCCCAATCTCTTCTATTTCTTTTCCCACGTCTTTTTATTTATGTTTCTTGATTTCTTTAATTTTTTTTATTTCTAAAAATAAACAAAAATGTATGGGATGAAAAAATGGTATGCGAAAATTAGTATTCCACAAAAGTATAAAATTCTAATTCATGTGAGAAGCAACGACTCTAGCAGGATCACTAATAAAATATCACTTTAGCCCATTTAATTGAAATTATAAAATGTTGACGTGGTTTAACCGTAACTGCACAAAATAGGAGAGGATGAGAAGGGCACCCAAACATGAGGGCAAACAATCTGCCTCCTTGTTTTCTTTAGTTAATAGTGATTGTTTAATCATTACCAAAAAAAAAAGTGATTGTTTAATAAGTTCTTGGAATTAGTAAATCTGCCTCCTTGTTTTCTTTAGTTAATAGTGATTGTTTAATAAGTTCTTGGAATTAGTTTAAGTGGTAACAAAAAATAAAGTAGTAAGACTAAGTCCATGGTTTAAAAAGATTAATTTGACGGCTGTGGGATTTGAACCCACGCCCTTTCGGACCAGAGCCTAAATCTGGCGCCTTAGACCACTCGGCCAAACCGTCGCATTAAAATAATTCACCCTATTATTGTATAAAATTTGATAATTTGTTTGAAGATTGTTAACAGATTTTAAGTTGACTCGTTGGGCTCTTGGGTGGTGGGCTTGTGCACGAGTTTGATCCTACTCATCAATTGCACATGTGAGCCCACGGGGCTTATTATTGCTAGGTTTAATTCGGGTATAGTCGTTTTTAGTATTTAATTTTTATAGTCACTGCTTAATGTAGATGAAAAATATATGAGAAAGGGTTTAGGCTTTTAAAATTTCATTTCGCGTGTCATTCTATTAACATTTATTTCACCATATATCCTTCGCCCTTCTTCAATTTTCTCACATACTTTTGTTCTATATCATTATATAATATTAAAACAAAAAATGAAATAATTATTAAAAAAATGTCCTTATACATGTAATTTTTCCTTCCTCTAAGAATTTTTCATGTTTAATAATTATTTGTATATTTGCAAAATGTTATGTATAAGTTACAATTGTCACATTCCGACCTGGGGCCCCCACCACATCCCGGGCTCGACTCCACCGTAGCATGATATTATCCGCTTTAGGCCTCGACCACGCCCTCACAGTTTTGTTTCTGTGAACTCACGTGAGGCATTTTGGGAGCTCGCTAGCTTCAGGTTCCATCGGAACTCTGAAGTTAAGCGAGTTCGCGCGAAAGCAATCTCATGATGGGTGACCCACTGTGAAGTTCTATTGCAATATCCCACATCGCTTAGGGGAGTGGATCCTATAAGCTTTATATGTATATTCCCATCTTTACCTAGCACGAGGTCTTTTAGGAGCTCATTGGCTTTATGTTCTATCGAAACTCTAAAGTTAAGCGAGTTCACGCGAGAGTAATTCCATGATGGGTAACCCACTGGGAGGTTCTAGTGTGAGTTCCCATAAACAAAATCGTGAATGCGTGGTCGGGACCTAAGCGAACAATATCGTACTACGGTGAAATCGAGTCCGGATGTGGTGGGGGCCAAGGCCGGGATGTGACAACAATCAAGGGCGGAGTTAAGATAATCTATAGGGTGAACTACAACCCACTCCAATGAGGGTGTGTCAACGTCGTTAAGTTAGGATGTACATATTAATATAACCTTCTTTGTCAATCAAAAGAGGATGAAAGACTATTTAACAAAACAAAATTTTGCTATTTTTAGTTTAAGCCTCACCTACAAGTGATTTTAACATCTCTAATTAAAAAATAAAAAATATGCACTAAATATAAATGTTAACATCTCTTTATTTTTCACTTATTTTATTACTTTTGCGCACAGAAAACGAGAATGTATCCATGCAAGCCAAAACGATATGGGCTCTGTGGATGCAAAACAGTGGCAGGCTTCTGGCACACAAAACAATGCTAACATCTCACATGCATAACGAGGCGAACCTAAGCACACAAGATGAGGCGGGCTATGCGCACGCAGAACAAGGCGAACTCCCAGGTGCTCAGAAAACAAGTCGGGCTCCACGCACAAAAAATATATTTTGAAGAACATGAATACAATAATTTTGTTATAGTAGTAAGAAAAATTAACAAAAATGGTTCAAATTCTTAGAGTATCAAACTTTCTAGCACCCTCAAGAATTTGAATCATTTTTATTAATTTTTCTTTTATTTCTCTTACCACTACAACAAATTATCGTATTGATGTTCTTCAAAATATATTTTTCCGCCAAAAACTATTATAATTTGTATTTAAACTTTTGTTATCAACTATTTAAAACCTAAATTTATAGAGATTTGGACCTTTTTTCTTTTTGTTAATTTTTCTTTTATCTAAATATGAACTATATATTAATAGAACTTTTTTTGTCAACCAAAATATGGTGAAAGATTATTTAAAAAAACAAAAACAATTTAGTTTTTTTGTTGAAGCCTCATTTACAGGTGATTTTAACATCTCTAATTTTTTTAAATAAAAAAATATACATTTTAACATCTCTATATTTTTCACTTATTACATTACTGTTGGGCTTAAATATTATACTAAATATACACCTGTCGGTCATTAAATCATAAATCCACTTCCAAAAACATTATAAAGATTTCCTTAATGCTCTCGGAAAATATTTCAAGAAAATAAAAAAATGTACATTTTTTACAAAAAACGTGAATTAACACTCACGGTTTTCTATCGGTTTTGCAAATTCATACAAAAATCACGGTTTAATCGTTTTATTTTCACCTTTGCCTCCCTGTGAAATTTTAAAAATTAAGGTGAGACTTTCCGTTGAGATCCTTGAGAGAACCCTATTGGACAATGTTATAGGCCTCACTACTATATTTTTCACTTATTTTTTTAGTTTTCGGTTTAAATATTCTAACAAAACAGTAAAAATGCTTCCAAATTCCTTAAAAAGTTTAACTTAACGATTAGGAAAAATATTTTGTGAAAATAAAAAAAATTAAATTTTTGTCCAAAAACATGGGTGTTAGGCGGCCTCACTGCATGCAAAACGATTTGAACTCATCTTGCGCAAAACGTGGCGAATCATGGCACGAATAATAACACGAGCTCGACTCACAGAAAACAGGGCGGCCTTTTGGCACACAAAACGAGCGCGAGCTTCGTGCACGAAAAATGAGGCAGGATAAGGCATATAAATCGAGATGTGCAAGGAAAACAAGGCTGGTTCTGTGCACACAAAAATGATGCAGGCTCCATGGACTAAAAAAAGGGCGGGCTTTCAGCACACAAAACGATGCAGACACCACACATATAGAACGAGACGAACCAAGACACACAAGACGAGGCAGGCTCTGTGCATGTAATAACAAAACAAAATTTTGCTATTTTTTGTTGAAACCTCACCTACATATGATTTTAACATATCAAATTTAAAAAATATACACTAAATGTACATTTTAACATCTCTATATTTGTCACTTATTTCATTACTTTTGGGTTTAAATATTCTACTAAATATACACTTGTTGGTCAATAAATCTTAAATCCACTTTCAAAAACATTACAAAGATTTTCTTAATGCTTATGGAAAATATTTCGAGAAAATAAAAAAATTTGTATTTTTTACAATAAACGTGAATTAACACTCATGGTTTTTAGTTGGTTTTGCAAATTCGTACAAAAATCATTGTTCAATTTTTTATTTTAACCTTCGCTTTACTGTGAAGTTTTAAAAATTGAGGTGAGACTTTCCGTTGAGATCCTTGAGTGTAGAACCCCATTTGACAATGTTCTGGGCCTCACTACTATATTTTTCACTTATTTTTTTAGTTTCCTACTTAAATATTCTACTAAATATACATTTGTTGCTCAATAAACCATAAAACTGCTTCCAAATTCCTTTAAAAGTTTAACTTAATGCTTAGGAAAAATATTTTGAGATAATAAAAATTTTGAATTTTTGTCAAAAAAACATAGGTGTCAGGCGGGCTCGCCGCACACAAATTGATGTCGACTCAGCTCGTGTAGAACGAGGTGAACCATGACATGAAAAACAAGGTGGGCTCGGCTCACATAAAACAGGGCGTGCTTCCAGCACACAAAATGAGCACGAGCTTTGCGTATGAAAAACGAGGCGGTATAAGGCACATAAATCGTGGTGGGCACAGAAAACAAGACTGGCTCCGTGCACGCTAAAACGACGCGGGCTTCGAGAACTGAAAAAAGGGGCAGGTTTCTAGCATGCAAAACAATGCGGACACCATACATGTAAAACGAGGCAAACAAAAGCACACAAGACGCAAAGTCGGCCCTGAGAATTTGGGGGCCCTAGGCAAGCCTTCAAGATAATGCCATAAAGTTTTCTAACCCATGACTCTTTGTACATTGATACGTAAAAAAAAAAAAGAAATTCGCTAAATACACAAAATATATATTTCAACATCAAATACCATTAGAAATTAATATCAAAAGAAGAAATACAAACATTACTTAAATATTACACGTCTCACGTTTTTAGACGCAAATGTACTAATTAAGTTTACATAATCTAATTTTTCAATTGATAAAATAGCTAACTCGTTCAACCGTTCTTGTGACATAGTTGATTGAAGATAAGATTTGATCAACTTTAATTTTGAAAAACTTCTTTCAGCAAACGCAATTGTAACTGGTATGCTTAACAAAATTCTATAAGTAACCCATGCATTCGAGAAACAACCATCCATTTGTCTCAAATAGTCCAACACTTCCATTGCCCGACTGTCATTCGGTAAAGTCTCTCTCAAGATTCTTAGCTCTAGAAATAAGTTTTTCCATCAATATTAAAATGCTTACCATGTTTCAAAAATTCTTCAAGATTGATAAAAAAAAACTCATCAAGTTATCATTCTCCGCAGCTTTTAACTTCTTCAAGTTAAATAAAAGCCCAAACGTTTCTTCATTTTTCTGAAATTGTTCAAAACTGATATCAAGTAAAGTACGAGCTTGATCAATTATATAAAGGAAGTAATCAACTTTAGAAGTTTCAATAGCTGATTGTTTTACCGCTTCACTAGCACTCTCATCAAACAATTTCTTTCTTCGAATGATGCGTTTCTCATGAAAAATAGGTTCAATCCCCATCTCACTTGCTATTTTCTTAGCTTAATTCATTGCCTCATCAAATCCATGTTCTCTATAATGATCAAGAAGGGTTATAAGTCTTTTTAACTAATCAATAGCAACATCAATATGCATGTCTTCTTTTTGAAGAGCTTTGCTAACAATATTAATAACAAACAATAATTCATGCCATATAACCATACCTAACAAGAATTCAAAATTCTCCAACTCATGAATTGCTAGGGACTCGACGTCACTCATTGACTTAGGATCTTCACTAGTATTTGCCAAGTGAATTAAAGCATCTCTTATCTGTTGAGTGCTTTCTTTTATGAGTTTAACACTTTCAATATGGGTTTAACACTTTCAATATGACTTTCCCAACAAGTTTGTGACAATGGTTTCAGGGTGTGACATTCGGGTGCGTTTGGTACGTGGGACGGGACGGGACGGAACGGAACGAGGCGTTCCGTCCCGCGTTTGGTGCGCCAAAAATGGGTGGAACGGGCTGTTCCACGGGACAGATTTTGGGTGTTTTTGCGTTCCACCTCCCCCCCTGGAACGGGTTTGTTCCACGTTTGTGGAACACAATGTTTTACCATTTTAAGACAAATATACCCCATGTCTTTTTCAAAAATTACACCTTCGTTCCGTCCCGTCCCGTCCCGTCCCGTCCCGTCTGCGTACCAAACGCATCTTGCACATGATTTGTAGAAACTTTCCATCGCTTTGTAGAGGATGAGAACAATGTATATATGTGTTGTACTACTCCAAAACAAGACATAGCTTTAGGGTAACAGTTGTCCATATCACAAAGTGCAAGATTAAGGCTATGGCATCAACATGGAGTGTAGAATGCTATAGGATTTATTTTAAGTACTCTGCTTTGTACACCTTTATTTTTCCCTTTCATATTAGAACCATTGTCATAACCTTGTTCCTTAGAACCCTCAAGAATTTGAATCATTTTTATTAATTATTCTTTTATTTCTCTTACCACTACAAAAGACTATTGTATTCATGTTCTTCAAAATATATTTTTCCGTGCAAAATTTATTATAATTCGTATTTAACACTTGTTATCAACAATTTAAAACCTAAATTTATAAAGATTTGGACCTTTTTTTTGTTAATTTTTCTTTTATCTAAATTTGAACTATGTTGATGCACAAAACCGGAGGTCTTGGTACAACGTAAATCCAACTGTGAATCTGCAAGTAAGGTAAATAACACAAGATGTATTGTGGTTCACCCCAAGGTTTGGGCTACATCCACACTGGTTATTATATTACTCTGAGAGGTGAAAGAGAGAACCTCTGAATATGAGAGGGGTGAGAAGGCCTAGGAATTGGCCTCAGAAATGGCCTCTCCTAATTATGAGGGTGATGGATCATTTTATAGAATAAGGACTCCTCACTTATTACATATTTACCCCTTCCTTTATCGCATAATTACATTTAAGTCCCTCAAGTATTTGTACGAGATCTAAATACGAGGCCCTAAATATGGTATAAACAAACTACATATTAATAGAACTCTATTTGTCAACCAGAAGAATGTGACACACTATTTAACAAAACAAAATTTTACTAATTTTTTATTGAAACCTCACCTACAGGTGATTTTAACATCTATAATTAAAAAAAATATTAAAAAAATATACACTAAATATACTTTTTAACATCTCTATATTTTTCACTTATTTCATTACTTTTGAGCTTAAATATTCTACTAAATATACACTTGTTGGTCAATAAATCGCAAATCCGCTTCGAAATACATTTGAAAGATTTTCTTAATGCTCAGGGAAAATATTTAGAGAATATAAAAAATGTGGATTGACACTCACGGTTTTCAATAGGTTTTGCAGATTCATACACAAATCACCGTACTCATGCTAGATTCAAGCTTGGAAATTGGTTGTGACATCTTTGAGAGCCATTCTTGTGGCGTGGGTCGGTATGTGCAAGAAGAGATATTGTGCGGTTCCTAAACCTATATTCGTTAATGTTTTGCTTTAATGTCGTGATCTAGTGGATATGATGTATCAAAATGAAAAACACATTTAGTCCAAATTTGAAGTTTAGTATTCATTTCTTCAAGAGTTATTATTGTCCTTCTGCAATGGATATTTGTGGTGTAAGTCGATCGATTAATTGAAATGATTTTAAGACATAAATTGTTTTTATTTAGTTTTTAGACCTAAACGTTGTGATAAAATGCAAATAGCGTATCGATTTTGAGGAACACAAAATTGACTTCCTCATCTTAGCAAAAGGGCCAATTTGTCACTATAAATATTAATACACATGAAAATGACATTCCGTTCACGCCCTTGGTTGAGAAATACAAAGGGCCCCACTTTTGCAAGTCAAATTTGGACTTCTATTGCACCGTACTAATGGTTAGAGCCAAACAAACAACAGTTAGGCGACGTTGAATTCCCAATCGATTCACTCCACAAAAAATTCTTTAGGTCCTCTTGTTTTGGCATGTCGATAATTGCTTTTAAGTTGTTGGTAATGTGAAATTCGATATGTTTGATGATAAAAGAATTTTATGATGGATAATTTAGCTACCTGTAGTTTTAATTTAGATTTAGGTAATTTTAATTCTGATACTCCTCCTTATTGTTCAATTAATTTTATTCGTAAAGATCGATTTAATATGTCCTGATCTAAATTTATTATTGAATAGGTTTGATTGAACTATTGTTTTTAGCCTTGTTTTTCAAAACAAGAAAAAGGAAAGAAAAAAAAAAACCCTTTTGATTCATTTTTTTTTTATTACCAAACACTTTGCTTCCTTTGGTAGTTGAATCCACGCCCTACCTACCTTCATTTTCCTTTAGCAAATGAGCTCAACCGACCCTACATTGCAATTTAATTTGTCCCTTTAAAAAAAAATAAAAGTAGTATATTCTTCAAACAATCTTTTAAAACCAGTATGAGACTGATAACACCTCTAATTAAATAAAAGGGGTTTCGCTATGCTAATAGTTATGTGCGTTGTATTTATTTGACTGCTACCATAATTTAAATCATTTTTATTAATTATATTGCTAATTACATATTTAATACAAACAAATCTCGTGTATAAATTCAAATGTAATGGAAAGGTGATAAGCAAAGTCGTGAAGACATGTAGTATAAGTAACATCGTTCGATTAATTTGATTGTTATTTATTTCATTTATACAAAAAAATGATACTAAGAAAATTACTTTTAAATTACATTTATGTATCATTCAATGTGACAATTAATACGTATAACCAAAATTCAACTGAATTAACTTATTAATTAATATGACAAGTAAACGTTCTGCCTCGACATAACAAATCATTTGAAAGCGCCCATGTGCTTTTCACGGCTGTCCGCGCCTCCAAGCGTCGGGTTCCAAAACTGCCCGCCAACCCTGAATTATCTTCCGTATATGACCCTACATTCCTACACAATTACACCTACCTACATTTTTAAAATTAATTTTGGTGCCAGCAAGGAAAATCAAATAAATTGCACTATCCCTCCCTCACAATATTAAAACCCGCAGTACTTGGTTGAATTCCCGAATAATAAAAAAATAAAAAATCAGAGAAATAAAAAGTAAAAAAATAGAGAATATTAGGTAATTGAAAGAAAGTGGTCGCTGCTGCTGCTGCTCCGCTGCTCCCTCAACGCTCATTTTTTACACATCGCGTCGCCGATCCGATCCGCGCTCCAATCGCCAAACAGGTTCGCCCTCCTCCCAAATCCCTACGATTTGTTTCCGTATGAATTTTGATCTGATTTTTTTTATTTCCATATTTCCAGTAAATCGTTTGTTCTTCCTCCTCATCTTTCTCAGTGCTTTCACTGAAATTGGCGTTCAGTGTGATTTTTTGGGAAAGAAACGAAGATGTTGGGGATTTTAAGGCAGAAAGTGGGAGCTGGAAGCTCGTTAGCTATGGTACACCCTAATACTTCTGCAATTTACGATTTTAGTTTTGTAAAACAATTGATTAATTTATTTTTTATGTGAGTTATTGGCTAATATTTGTGATGATTCAGATTTTGGGGCAGAGGATCCGCCCCGCCGCTTCGGCATTGAGGGGTTTCGCATCTTCTGCGAAAGAGGTAATGTTGGTTCTGGAATTCCACTTGTTCGTATTGTTTGTATTATTAGACTCCCAGTTTTTGGGGATTGGTTTTCTCTACATGTTTGTTGCAATCATGCTATTTTCATATCCGTATCTGTTCTCAGTGGAATATTGTGAATTCCAGAGGCACATAATATTTTTTGACAATGAAATTATGCACACAGATGACAGTGAGGGATGCTCTGAACTCTGCGCTCGATGAGGAAATGTCCGCGGACCCAAAAGTGTTTTTGATGGGTGAAGAGGTGAGGATGCATGGGTAGGTTGTATTTTTTGTGATTTGAGAAACCAACAGAATTTATTTTCGTAACATTGATCGTTGCTCTTTCTGTTATGCAGGTTGGGGAATATCAAGGTGCTTACAAGGTTAGAATTATTTGCTGAAACTTCATTTTTTTCATTTTATCAAGAACCCATGTGAACATTGATGTCTTTAACAGTTGCCCTTTGGTCTCCATTGTATATAGATAACGAAAGGACTTCTGGACAAGTATGGTCCTGACAGGGTTCTTGATACCCCAATCACAGAGGTTAGTCCTATTACTTGACGTGCCGTGCTACTTCTCTTTTGTTTACTTCCGTGTTTCAGTAACATCATAAATGTTCTTCCCTTTTATCTCCTCGTCTCCTAAATTTGAGGCTATGTGGGCCAATTCGTTTATATACATTAGTGATAGTAGTTGATAGTGGCTGGCTGACCTTATTTATTTGGATTTTTTTTTGCAGGCTGGGTTTACTGGGATTGGAGTTGGTGCTGCTTACTATGGTTTGAGACCTGTTATAGAGTTCATGACCTTTAACTTCTCAATGCAGGTTTGGAGGATTTTTTTTTTTCTTTTTCTTTTTTCTGTTATGACTTTTATACCGCAGTTTTAATGTTATAACTAATAGTTGATGTCTTGACACTGAATATTCTTTCCGATTCTCTGAAGCTACTGCCATCTAAATGCTAACTGAAAGATTCTTATCATCCTTCTAGATCAGTTGGTCCAATTTATTTTTCATTAAAGGATTCTGTTCTGGTGTTTATTGCAGGCAATCGACCACATCATCAATTCTGCTGCAAAATCAAATTATATGTCTGCTGGCCAAATAAATGTGCCCATTGTTTTCAGAGGACCAAATGGTGCGGCTGCTGGTGTTGGTGCCCAGCATTCTCAAGTATTGTTCCCCACACCCTTTCTTTCAAGTCTCTTTACTACTTTGTTACATTGCAATCTTTCATATGTTACCTTTTGTTTATTCCTGATCTACCATTTACCCACATCCACAGCATATGTAGCCTTCAATTCTATGTGAGTAGCGAATGAATTTTGACAATTTTATGATATGCTTGTTGGTCTAGTGTTATGCAGCATGGTATGCAGCCTGCCCTGGGTTGAAAGTTTTGACTCCTTATTCATCTGAAGATGCTCGTGGACTCTTAAAAGCTGCCATTAGGGACCCTGATCCTGTTGTTTTCCTTGAAAATGAGTTGTTGTAAGTAATCCACTGCAAGGATATTGTGATGCTTATGTTTGTTATCAAGTAAAACGTTATGGTCTTGATGTAATTTTCTGTTTCAGATATGGTGAGTCATTTCCTGTTTCAGCTGAAGTTCTTGATTCCAGTTTTTGCCTCCCAATTGGAAAAGCTAAGGTGATCATCAGCTAATGGAATTCTATAGGAAAATGATTGTTAATTCCAACCAGATTTCCAACTTTTATGTTATCTATCATTGATGATTGCCTTCTACTTATTATATAATAAAACACAGATTGAGAGAGAAGGAAAGGATGTCACTATTACAGCTTTTTCGAAAATGGTTGGCTATTCTCTACAGGTTTGTTTACTATGCCTCCCCCTGCTGCCTGGATGGATTGACATATGACAAATGCATGCTCATTGGTACTTGATACCCTGATGGAAAAAATTGAAATGGGACTTGCATGGAAACTTGATCATGGCTTTGAGAATAATGGCTTATCTGCTGCTGTGACTATGTGATGCGGGTCAGAGTAGGGGTGGGTGATAAGGATATACGTATGGTGGGCTTATAATGATAGAAATTTGAAGAAATAGGATATTTAGAGAACAAAGCAGGTTGTGGTTGCTGTAATCTCTAGACAAACGGGGAAGAGGAGAAGAATTTGGAAGAAAAGAGAAGAAGATGGGGTGTCCAAAGATAAAAATTGGGTGTACAAAGAACCACTCAAATTTTAAATGCAGTGCATTGTCCTAAGACCCAATTAACTAAACACTTGATTATACTCTCAATAAACCTTGATTTTGACTCTGCGCAACTATCCATACCTTTTCTCTAGACCCAAAAGGCTTTAGCTTTAGGGTTGGCCCTATGATCTCATGCTTGGGCTTCCAAAGAGAATACTTGTTTTCTAACCTAAGTTGGAGCAACTTTATCAATGTGCAATTGTCCTGGGTCACTGGATTGTTTGAGTTAACTGTGAAAACTTTGTTTTTGTATTGGTCAAGTTGTTGGGTATGTTGGTTAATTTTGGTCATCATTGCATTAGTTTTTTGCCTGCCTATTTCTCATATTTTGAAATACTATTGCCATTAATTTCTGAATAATGGGGATCTTATTTTGTCCCGCACTTTCCTTTTATTTTACATTTTCTTTGGCACGGACCAAGAAAAAAAAACACTGGCCTAAGAAGGATCTTATAAAGTGTATTTTCTCTAGCCACTTTTGCAAAATTGTTGTTTATAGTCTTTGGATTTCAATCAGAATCTCTCTCCCTTCATTATAATAGTGGATTTATTCTGTTATTTGGTATTCAGGCTGCTGAGATACTCGCTAAGGAAGGAATCAGTGCTGAGGTAAATTTGTGTAACAGCACAATCTTGTTAGTACTTTAGTAATAGAGACGGTTTGACCATTTGTGATGTTGTAGGTCATAAATTTGAGGTCAATTCGTCCTCTCGATAGGAAAACCATCAATGATTCAGTCAGGAAAACCAACAGACTGGTGACGGTTGAAGAAGGGTTTCCTCAGCATGGTGTCGGCGCTGAAATCTGGTCTTTCTCTTTACTCTTAAATGTTCCCTGCTGAGTGGTTTTCAGACACCACTTATGCTAACATTGTTTACTTCTTAACAGCGCATCTGTTGTTGAGGATAGCTTTGGTTATCTTGATGCACCGGTTGAGAGAATTTCTGGGGCTGATGTTCCCATGCCTTATGCAGCCAATTTGGAGCGATTGGCTGTTCCTCAGGTGAGTTTCCCTTCAGATTTTTATTGTTTGGTCAGTAAGTGCCTTGTAGTTGGTCAGTAAAAGTTATTCAGTTGCTGGCTTCTTCCCATTAACTCGGCTATAGGTTGGTATGCCAATAACATCTTGGTTAACTGTTTTTACAGGTCGAAGATATTGTGCGTGCAGCAAAGAGAGCGTGCTACAAATCTTCCTCATTGGCTGCAAGTGCTTAATTTTTACCACTTCAATGCAGAAATTTCTCTGGATTGAGGTTAGTTATAAGTTATTTTATGTTTCATAGAATGATTTGATGCCACATGGTACTCTATCTGCGCTACATATCTTTACCGACGTTCTTCACTTACGTTTTAGGTTATGCTATGATTCAAAGAACCTTTTGACATTTTAGTTTATGCCAGTTTCTTATGTGTGTGAGTTTGTTGTTTATTTTTTCTTTCAGGAGTTATAGAAATTGTACATTATTTCTCTCCTCATCGATTGTTGGGAGGAACTGCTTGTCAAATAACTGGTAGATCATCCCGTGCGGGGAAGAACTGCTTGTCAAATAACTTGGGAGAACGTTGACAAGGGCGAGAAATTTTTTGACTTGTGTTGTTTATTATTTTTCGCTGTCCGCATTAAACCTTTTGTGTTTTGGAAGCCATTTTTCTGGGTTTCATGTACTTGATTTCCGGAAACGTCAATGGCTGCTGCTTCAGTCTTTTCCTTCCTTCCAGTGGTTTTGGTCCCAATTGGTGAATTTCAGTTAACTAAGCGTGATCGATGTACACTGCAGAGATTTATGATTGTTAGAACCGAAACGAATCAATTGGATAAAAAATATTAGAAAGGAGAAGGAAATATTTGAATTTTGAAGTTAATCGTGCAGCTATTATGATTGAATTTTTTGTAGAAACACGAGGCCAATGGCTATAGATTTAGCAGAAATTCTGTGCACGATGTCCGTTCCGTAGTCGGACTAGTATAATTAGAGTAAACTAAGATCACACTATTTAAACAATAACACCTATATTTTAGCTTTTTTCTGATGCATCACTGTCAAATATAAAGATGTCTGTTTGAATTTTTTTTATTTGAACAAACGATATTATCTATACTAAGGGAGAGTGGGTGGACTTAGTCTCAATGTGGTTCAAATTTATCTTTGGCGAGAATCGAACCTAAGATCTCTCATTTACAAGTAAAGAAAAATGCTACTAGACCGTAGTGCTACTAAGTAAGGTCTATTTGTATGTATTGAATTTGGTTGTTAGATCCAAAAGAAACAGTCTAAAGATTCTCTCTAGAGAAATTTTATTTGGACCCAATTTTCCATCCTCTAAACCCAACTTTAATATTTTGTTACCTAAACTCTCTAGTTTACCCTCATAAATTATAAACATAAATAAACTGGAAAAAGAAAAACTCATCAAACCCATTTCCCGACTGTTCTCTTGCCTTCTGGCGTCTCCTCCCTGTATTTGTTGGGTCTGTCTCCCTCCCGACTGTTTTTTTCCCCTGATATTCTCAGTGTGTTCCCCCACCTCTCCCACACCCACCAATTCTTTGCGGTGGCTACTCCACCTACCGTCCATTGAATCTTTCCATTTAATCTGGTGGAAACACCGATGCATGGCTGAAAATCAATAATATGGATGGATAAGGAGAAGGGATACCAGCGGGTAAGAAGAACAGAACATATTGGGATGTTAAGCAAAGATAAAAAGTGAAAACTTCGCACAAAAAAGTGAGAAATATTCTCGATAGGGGAGAAAATCTATCACGCGGAAAGACGTTACGTGATTTATAGGTTTGAAAAAGTGAAATGTCTTAATTTGCTTTATTAAATTTATACGATGACTTTCTGTACCTGAAAGCTTCCTTCCCAGCTGCTCTGCAAGACTGCAAATGAATTTCGTCAAGGCTAGTTTTTCGTTTGTCTATAAAGCATGTGATGATTAATTTTCAATTGGACCCAGAATTCCTACCAAAACAGTGTGGAGGAGATGTAGCCTACTAAGTACACACCAACTACTAAATTTAATGTGTAAGATTAGGTAAACTAATTGTCTAAACTAAATTTTATAAATTATACGACGTGATTATTGATAATTGGATTATTACTTAAGTGTTGATTAACAAACTTATTTCTTATTAGTGACACATTACATGATTTACAGATTTGGTCTAAAAGGTTAGTCGACCTAACATTACTCTTTTGATAGATTGACAATGATATAAAAATTTTGAGCTAGATCACTAAAATTAGATATATCGAACTTGTCACCCATGATGAAAGTCGACCTTGAGACTTGCTGTTTAAAAATAATTTTCACGGACGCGTATATATATATATATGGGTGATTCACAACTCAATTATCTCCCTAGCACTACATAGCCTCAAAAAAAAAAAAAAAAAAAAAACCCAACAAATAATGATTGATTTTGTTGTTTCGTATGAAGGTGCATGGCATCAACATCATGACTGGAGAATTTTTAGCACGTCGTCAAAACCATGCATGGAATGATGAGATGGTCAAGAGACTTGAGACTTGCCCCTTATGAAACACGCGCGCACACATACATACATACATATATATATATATATGTATATATATATGTATATGTATGTATGTATGTATGTGTGTGTATATAACAGTTGACCGAAGCAAGGTCTTTGTCTGTATTTCCAAATTCGACCACCGATTCCTTTCCATTTGGCTTTTCGTCCTCGACTCGCTAGCGGGGTCACACGGAGTGACCCCCAGCACCTTTGACACCGCTATTCGGTTAGCTTTCAAACACGCACAATATTTTACCCTCATCAAGAAAATTGTTACAAATAAATTCATGTTTTTCTTAGCAACTCCCAATATGTGAGATAACATTTGTATTCCATTCTAGGGTTTGAGAATTTATGTTAAGTCAAGATATCATTATATTTATCGAACTTGCTACTAATGTGAGTCGAATCTGAAACATATCACCAACAAGCGCAAATAAATACTATAAAAAATGATACACACCCTTCTTCCCTTTCTACACACCCTTATTTAATCATGTCTATTGTTTTTGTCTAATTTAATAAATTCATGATCAGAGTAAATAAGGGTATGTGAGAAACTAAAAAAATATGAAAATTACGTCACATACCGCTATATTATAGTGTTGGTAGCTTAATACAATTACTTATACATGTTTTTAATACCATTGATATTAATTTAAAATATTCTGATCAACTTAGCTAAAACTTAAATTGCCGTAAAAAGAGTGAGTGTTCATATACCGTGATGCATTAATAATTGGACGTTGCCGTACCAAAATTCCATGCCGGTTTGATTAATTCTTCTGTTAATATGACGAGTCAATTAAAAGGCGGTCAACCTAGCTTAATTTTCGGATTAGCAGTTAAATTACCGCCCCCTCTAATTGCTCTCTACAAATTGACCAACTTTTTCCTTCTTTCCGTTGGTCTAATTTCATGAATTGACCAACAAAATATTCTAATTTTCACATTTAATTAAATTAATCATAACCCAATTACAATCCTCAAGTGTATTTATGAACTTGCCAGATCAACATTTTGGCCTTCATCTTCTTCTTTCTTCTTCTTCTTCTTCTTCTTCTTCTTCTTCTTCCCATCGGTTTTAGAATTGAATTCACAGAAAAAGCGCTTGCAAGAAAAACCCATCGGTTGTAGAATTGAATTCACAGAAAAAGCACTTGCAAGAAAAGCACAGAGCTTTTTGAAAAGCTTTTTGGGGTAGTACGGGTTTTAAATCCGTGAATTGACGCAGAGAGGTGAGGAAGGGCAAATGAAAACCTCTCTCAGAAGGCTGCGAGGTTTCGCACTTCACAAGCACGATGCCAAGGACCGGAGAGATCTCCGGCCGCTGCCGCAATTGGACGAGCTCGCCCAGGCCTCTCAGGTACGCCGTGGTCCTCCTCCTCTTTCTTTGCGTGGCTATTTTACGACGACCCAAAACCAAAGCTTCCGACTTTAAGACGATCGACGCGTAAACCCCCCCAAATTTCATCGAATATGGAATTCTATGGTTTGGAAAAAGGGCAGAATTGGTTAATTAGGGTTTGAGAGTTGGTGGTGGATCTGAGGGTTGACGTAATCTGACATTGGTTGCTGAAAATTGGGTTTTTGATTGCAGGATATGCACGATATGAGGGACTGCTATGACAGCTTACTTTCTGCCGCTGCCGCCACGGCTAATAGCGCTTATGGTATTTCAATTTCCTTTTTTTTTTTCTATTTGTTTTGATATAAAGTTAGTTATTTTTTAACTTATTTGTATGCATTGTATTCTTGTATAAACCACATCAACTGTATTCTATATGAAAACTGAGTCATTTATTAGTTTTAGCTGATAATTATTGTGTCTACATTCTTCTAATTGAGTTTCTAAATTTGACTCTTATAATGCTAATTTCAAGAATAGTATTCTTATACATTTCAAATTTGTTTATAGAGTTTTCGGAGTCGCTGCGGGAAATGGGTTCTTGTCTTCTTCAGAAAACTGCACTAAATGATGATGAAGAAAGTGGTAAGATCAAAACTTTGTGTGGCATTATATAAATTTGAGGAAACGTAACTAACCCTTTTTTTACCTGTCATTTCTCTTGCAGGTTCAGTTCTGCTGAAGCTAGGGAAACTGCAATATGAACTCCATAAACTCGTTGATAGCTATGTGAGGCTTTATCGTTTATGTAAATAATTTTGAGAAACCTTTCATTGAGTTTGCTTTACTAATATATTCATTGTTGTGCATGCTGCAGCGCTCTCATATATTCCAGACAATTGCAGTTCCATCAGAATCTCTTCTGAATGAACTTCAAACAGTTGAGGTGCGTTTGCTTGGACTCGGTCATTTGATAAGCTCATAGGAAGTGTTGTGTACGCATTTCTCAAGCACAAATTCTGCACAAGTGTTTCCAATCTATGTTTAATTAACAATTTTACACGGGTTATTGCTTTTGTGTGCACATATTATTGCGTAATGTTAATGTGATGTTTGTTCTTTCATGTTGATGCAGGAGATGAAGCAACAATGTGATGAAAAAAGGTATTCCAAACACTATATGTTTGTGAACGATTACATTTGCATATCTGATTTTAGACGAATGTCTTCTCATATGGCTCATGATCTACAGAGATGTATATGATTTTATGATAAAGAGATACAAAGAAAAAGGGAGGTCAAGAGGTGGTGGGAAGAGAGAGAGCTTTTCTATGCAGCAAATACAAGTGGCTCGCGATGAATATGATGAGGAGGCTACATTATTTGTTTTCCGGTTGAAATCTCTGAAGCAAGGACAATCTCGTAGTCTTCTCACGCAGGCAGCTCGCCATCATGCTGCTCAGGTTTTTTTTTCTTCCATGTTTTATTGTTGTTATAGGATTCATACAGCTGACCCCACTTAGTGGGAAAAGGCTTTGTTGTTGTTGTTGGTTGTTGCATGTTTTATTGTTGTTCATCATCGTTAAACTGTTCATACTCCTTTTATTTTCCTCTTGAAACAGTTGTCCTTCTTCAAGAAAGCACTTAGGTCTGTTGAGTCAGTAGAGCCACATGTGAAACTGGTAACTGAGAAGAAGCATATTGATTACGAGTTCCATGGGCTACATGATGAAGGGGATGGTGACAACGATGACGATGAGAATGATGACGATGATAGCATCGATGTGAATGATGATGGAGAATTGAGCTTTGACTTTGGACAACAGGACCAAGATCAAGATGTTTCTACTTCAAGAAACTCAATGGAGGTATTACTTCAGTGGAATTTACTTATGATAAACCGCATTTGCTCCCTTGAAAGGCATTTAAAATAGAATACAAAATAGAGCTGGTAGAACCAGCTGTACATGCATACAACTCAAAAGCAAGACACGGACATATATCTCTGTCGTATTCACCGAAGTGTGTAGAATCTCTTAACCACTAAAACTAATGTGAAACTAAAAGAAGGGAAAATTATATATCTCATGGACTGTTAAAGTATATTGTGCAAAAGTTTGGTCTTATATATTGTGTGCAAAACAGTGATTTCATAGGCAGTTTTACAAAATATATTCGTGCAAATAATGGTGTATGATCCAGTTGAATATGGAAGGAAAGGGTACAAAGAATAACCAGAGTTTGATTTTTCTTTTTGGTCTTTTGTCATGGTGAATGCTTCTATTGGTGTAAGATAGAAAGATCTCACTCCCAACCCAATTTGGCAGTTATTATTGTGGACGTAGTGACCTTGTTGTCATGTTCTACTTTCAAATTTCTTTCTGAAACATTTTGTCATGATTATTATGTTATTTTGACATGAAACTTATCTGTAATGCAGTTGGATCAGGCAGACATTACCTTTCCCAGATTACCGCAGGTGGAAGCTCTCAAGGTAAACATCTGCTCTGTTATCAATTCATCTGTTCACAAATATTGCAGGTTTATGTAATGCACATTCTGGTCTTCACCTTGTAAGTTGGCCTAGTAAAAAATAAAACTGTACTTGGAATCAATCTCTCTGTCCTATCCTTTTGATTGATTGCATGAAGGTAAATCCCTGCAGTGGTATCTCTGTACGGATAACTAGTTTTAGAGGTCCATGTATTTTATCTAATCAAACAGTGTCTTGGTTAAACAACTTAAGTCTACAGTAATCTCCTAATGCTAGTTTAGTTGTTGACTGGATTGGTTCTTGCATGTTTTCACGTCTGCCCGTCACATGCCGAATGTACAACACTGTCCATCTCCCATCATGCAGTTGTAGAACCTGTTAACATTTTACTATGCTAAATTCCGATGTGGATGACTTTTTATTTATTTATTTATTAATTTATCTTGAAAATGCATCACGTTTCTAATTTGTTGTAGCTTACATGTCTCGCATCATTTTGCCTATTTCCAGGACAGACTCCGCAGGAATTCGTTTTCATTTAAGGGTAGAGGAGTCAGCCAATCAGCTCCGCTGTTTCCTGAAACTAATTTAGGTCGATCCGAAAAAATGAGACATAGGCAAACATCATTTTCACGGAAGTTCCACTCATATGTACTACCGACACCAATTGATAAGAGTCCAGTTTCTACTAGATCAGGTATGGCAGTGCCCACTGTACAGACAACTTTAAGTGAGCGAACACAGAATTTGTGGCATTCATCACCCTTGAAACCGGGGAATGAAAGGACGGGAGAGAAGAAAATTGCTGGAACCAATTTTATAGATGTGCAGTCAGTACTCAAAGAGAGCAACAATAATATTGCACCGCATCGATTACCCCCTCCTCTCACAGGTCAGGTTTTGTTTTCGGGGCAGGATCCACTGGTTGCTTCTGACTTTAAAAAAATAAAAAGGCAAGCATTCTCAGGTCCATTGACAAGTAAGCCTTGGGCTTCTAAACCTGTCCCCTCGGACCATCACCCAATGTTTTCTGGACCTATTTTGCGAAATCCAGGGTCTCAACCTCTGTCAACTTCACCTAAAGTATCTCCAAATGCTTCGCCTACTTTTATGTCCTCTCCTAAAATAAGTGAACTTCATGAGCTTCCTAGGCCACCTGTAGCCTCCAAGGCTTCAAGACCTGCGGGTCTAGTTGGTCATTCTGCTCCATTGGTGCCCAGACTACAAATGCAATCTGCAACAAATAAACCAGTGGTGTCACCGAAAGCAGCTCCTCTGCCCAAACCTCCTCCGGTCCTTGCTCGTAGTTACTCTATACCTACAAGGGATCATACAGCGATGGAGTTCCATGTAACTGAACCACAGGAAGCTTCCCCCATTCCTGAAGTGCCAGACAATTCACCTCCTTTGACGCCAATAACCTTACCTAACACAGCCAAGCCACCGTCACCCAGCTCTGAGATTGTCACGCGGGCTGTTCAATTCAGAGGTAATTTGAATGTTCGTATACCCTCTCTTTTTTATAGCGTTAAATATGAATGCTGAGGTTGTTTTATAGTAAGACTAACACCATGACTGAAAAGCAACCTCTGGGGACTAAATGTATATACATATATATCACTTTATCTTGCAGCTTGTTCTTCTCTTTACTGTTTTTTGCGGCATCGAATTTACTTGTTTCTAAGTCGAAGCATATTCGTTGAATGCAGGCGGAGATTGATTCAGTTCACCGTTGGGCGACATTTGTTTCCAAGTAGGCGACAGACTGTTGTCTAAGTAGGCAACAAACTGTTGTGGGGAGGTTCAAAAGATTGCCTTCTCTTCCACATGTAGAGGTGCATAGGTGTAAATATATCTCTGTTGATGATATTCGTTAATTTGTTAATTTGTCAGTTTTAGTAGCTAGTTATTTTGTGTTATTGGGGCACATGGCATAAAATTGTAATACAATTGCCAATCTTGTTCGATCGTCTGAGGAATTTTGTAATTCATCCCCAGCAATTAATACTTATCAATACTTATTATATTAACACCCCACAAATTGTTGAATAAACTCCACATACTTAATACACTCCACATTTGTTTTTTCATTTAAAAATTATCTTAATACACCCCTCGTACTTTCCCATAATACCCTCACACCATACATTCTCAATTTACACCTTATATTTGTACGTACACCCCACATTTTCTATACATCCCACATTTATCAAATCTTATAACACTCATTTTTAATTTTCAGAGATTGAATCTAACCATTTGAACGTTTAGTTTGTCGAAATATTTCAAATCATCAGCAATGGCTTCATTGTGAAGGTTCCATGAGAGCTGGGTTGATGAAAACTCCCTTCAATAGAAATCCTTGTAAATTATTACTCTTAGAAATTTAAGTGTTGAAAATGACCTTGTGAAGCCAACCAAGGCTCATTTTCAATGACATAATTGAAGCCTGTATCATAAAGTATGTATGTACCTTTGTTTTGCAGCTAGACGATATATGTCAGGTACATCTAATTGCTTGTGATGCTTAGGATAGGCCACTTGCCCATACAGATCATACTTGTCAACGAGCTTGAGCACAGTTGTAAGAACAATCGAGCTACTATTTGACATTTCTTCAATGTCATCTCTGTTGCCAAGTATTAGTGTCTGCATAAGCAACAGGTGTAACCCAGTATTAGTATCCGGTATAAGAATAGATGATCCAGTTATCGGAGATCAAAGTATGAGCTATACCAAGTTGACTAGCTCCCGAAGAGCTCGGCATTCACCACGTTAAAAGTGATTTGGGATGTATTTAGAAATTTATATTTATTTTTATAAAACTTAGGGCTGGTTTGGTATTGCTGTGCTTTGAAAAAAAGCTGCTGTGAGAATAAGCGGCTGTGAAATAAATCAGCAGAGTGTTTGGTAAACTTTTTTGTAAAAGTGTTTTTGGGAAAAAAAAGCAGTCTAATAGTGGATCTTTTCATTAAAGAAGCACTGTAGCTCCGTGTGCTTTGAAAAAAAGCCAGTTTTCCAAAGCTACAAATAACAGCTTCAGCTTTTTCCTTTGATTTCAGTTTATTCTCACAGCAGCTTCCAAAATAAGCCATTTTTTTTCAGTTTACCAAACACCTAAAACCCTCACAGCTTTTTTTCATGGGTGCTTTTTTTTTAAGCACCTCACTCCCAAACTAGGTCTTAATAAGGTCAAAATTGTCATTGCATCATGAGGTAAATAAGTTATTTAATATTAAATTTTAATATGGGGTGCATTCATCATTTTATGGGGTGCTAATATAAAAAATATTTTTTTTATGTAGTTGTAAATTGAGTGAAACCCTATCTGGTCACTTTTTAGATAATCGTTGATTGAGAATGATCTGTATTTGGCCACAATAGGGGTGATAATTTTAGACATGACTAACACAATTATCAGTAGGAGTGAGAATTCCGAACCTGACTAACTTGATCAACACGGTTTTACTTTTAAACGAGTAAAAAATAACCATCAACAAAAGTAATCAGGCTCAAACCGAACCACTTCAACAAGTAAGAATTGAACCTAAACTTGGAGATTGGAGGGTGGAGAATGGAGAATATTGGTGCTTAATTAGTGTGAAGACTCTCTTGATGTAGTAATTAAGTTGTAGTAACGACATTGATTAGTGGAACACAAAAACCCTTTCCGTAGAAAAATAGATTTATCTAAATACAAGTGGGGATTTCCTAATTGGTAAATGGCAAGCTTTTGTTGCCTTTTGGGTGGTAGTAGACTGGTTGTACTAGTAGTTCACATCATTTGCAGCTTCCTCTGGTACTATCATATCTCACAAATCCCATCAGTTCTGGTCCTTCCAATCTTGGGTTATTCTTGAAACTGCATCCAAACAAACAATGAAGACACAAACCCCACTAACCTCCGATGTCCAAACAAAGAAAGAAAAACAAAGTTTTTGACTTTAATTAATCACCTTTCTTCAGATAACTGGGAGAAGGAGCCTGAGGTTGGGAAAGTACCACACAAATCGTTGTTGGATACATCACTGCACAATTCATTTAATTTAATGTAACCCTAATGAGGTTAGAGGGAGAAGAGAAGGCAAGTAATCAAGGGTTAATGTGGGGATTGCATAGAGAGATGACTCACAGTATCTTGAGGCTTTGAAGTTTGGTAAGCTCTCTAGGTATTCTTCCAGTCAGTCTGTTACCATTCAGTCTCCTGCATTGAACTTACTGACATGAGCTACTAAGTAAAGGTGTATCTTTCGATACGGGCAGTTGTCCACGTAAGAGTGGATATTCCAGCCGTTGATCAACAATTGGAATAACCTAAACGCACGCTGGGCAACTGACCAGGGCATTGCCTCGTTGAATTATTGCTTACAAGAATTTGAGATTGGAGAGGTTGGAGAGGGAGGGTGGGATGGTCCCAGAGAAGTTATTGTGGTAGAGATCCAAGCTCACAAGGCTCTTCAATCCTCCAAGCTGTTTTGGTAGAGATCCCATCAAGTTGTTCATGTACAATTCCCTATAATATTAATACATACATAAGAGATACACCAACCAATACTTTCTATCAGTCACAAAAACTAGATGCATGATGATGGTCCACGATCCGACGGTGGTGGACTGTCTGTATGGCTGGTGGGGTTGGTGACATCGATCAGTAACCTCATATCAAGTTTTTTATTTGAGCGAGTCCAGCTAGCATTCATCTTTTTATTAATCAATCCAACCTTCACCAGGTCGACACTCCCGAGTCCATACAGACTCAGTCACTTCCAAAGAAACAAGAAATTTTAGAAAAGCAATTTCCGAAAAAAATTGTGAGACTCACAGATACTGAAGGCGCTCGAGCTTCCCCAACTCGGGTACAAGACTGCCCGACAGGTTCGCATTTCCAAGGTCTCTGCAACACATTATTTTATACTAATTCATTTATATAGTAATTGCATGATTAAAGTACTAACAAAAGTTTCAACAACCAAGCAAAAATTTCAAATAACCAAGAAATTAAGCTTAACAAGTTCATGCTAATTTGAATACAAACCAACATAATTATTATTATTTTTTAAATAGAAAAGGAAAAAGCAAAGAATGCAACACAGTTAATGCAAAACAAGAAGAAATCTTTGGAGTATCTAACAAGCAGATACAAGAAAAAGTACACAACATATCTTAGCAAAAAAAAAAATTAATTAAAAGTTTTGAACCAAATGTTACAAATAAATGAAAAAAAAGAAAAAGTAATTGAGTAGATTACAGTCGAGTAACCCGATTGTCGCCGTCGCAGGTGACATGAAACCAAGTGCAGGGATCAACCAAGGTCGGATCCCAGCTCTGCAGAACACTATTCGGATCCTTCACTGCTTGTCTCAAAGCAAACAAAGCATCTCCTGATCATTCCATTACAAAGGTATTAACACATTAATTAGTAGTTAACATAATATATATATACACTGAATATATGGTCTAAAAACATGTGTTTAAGAAAGTTATTAACTTAAACTTAAACAGTTAAATTTGTTTTGCATATTTACCTTCTAGGTTTGCAGTTGTGGGTGACAGTAGAACAAGGGCAACAGTAACAAGATGAAACAGCAAAACCCAGATCGCCATTTGCAAAAGAGAAGCTTATTATTTGAGAGTTGGGGTTGAACTTAAAACCTGAGCTTAGTGGACCTAAAAAGATTCAGAGAGAGAGAGAGAGAGAGTTCTGATGTATGAGAGTGAGTTTTTACTTCTTTCTCCAAAGCAAAGAAGTAAGGAATCAAAATTTGGTGGGGGAATTTATAGAGCCCATAAAAAGATTGTTGCCCTTCTCCTTGTGCAGGAAAACTGTAATTACCAAAGCTAAATGGCGTGGGACTGTGTTTGGGTTTCCCTGTTTTTATTCTGTAGTACTTTATATTCTTGCTTGTATTGTCCATTACCCCTATCTTAATATCTTTTTCTCAATAAGACAAATCTGCCCATCTCATTTTTCCTTTTTTGATTTATTTTGGAGCTAATCTTCTGTCCTATCCCATTTGCCACAATTTGCAATCGAAATTGATCACTTATTTCTAATTTTCTATAATCAAGTGTTGTATGTCACATAATTTCTAAGTGTCTTTCCGAACTAAAAAGTGATATATATGCAATTTTGAAAATATTGCTTATACTAAAGATGATAAAAGACTATTGATCTAGTGGTAGCTGTATTCAAATGTAACGTATGATGAGTTAGATACCTATTTTATGGAAGACCCATTGTGGTGGCACAACCAAAAACGTATATAGTGTAATACTATGTTATAAATCTATGTTTGTCACATACAAAATTCTATGAAAAATGAATTTTAAAGAATATTTTTTTTTCCAACACATTTTCTTTATTTCTAACTTTTGAATTTTGAATTGAATAAATGAAAGTAGTATAACAAAAGTGGCATAAGAAAAAAAGGTGTCCCGAAATGACTTTGTTCCATTCGGAGTCTCGGACCATTCCCTCCCAATGTCTTCAATTTTGTTTCTTTTTTTTTTTTATGTATGAAACTTGACGATAAAAATGGACAAATATTAGGGTAGAGGTTTGCGTGCATGGCAGCTTTGAAAAGAGAGATGGTGGGAGGATCCAGACATATCTTTTGAACCTCTGTCGGAGCCAAACGAAAGGCTTAACACTTGTAGGACGGACTCAAACAACAAAATTGCTGGGATGTCCCCATAAAGTTACAAACACTGTTTACAGTAGTGCAGTGCATAATTGTATTGAAGGATATGTTGCATCAATATCAACAAGAATCTAAGATTACTAATGCCGCACCAGGAGACTTGTTACAAACTGATACTTAATCCATTTCTAATTTTCTATACAACTTTAATTATTATTTTTTGTTGTTTAAACAAGTATTAATCTTGTAATTTGAATTTTGATTTGGTTTTTGTTTTATTCCCCGAGGTTAAAGCATAGATAGGGACAATTATAAACAGCATATATATAAGCATTGGGGAATAATGCAACTTGGAAAGCTGTGGTGGTCGGGAATACCACAGAGACTATATATATATATATATATTGCAAATTTGGATGAATATAAAAACATGTAATATTTATACTCAGATTCGGCATTGAGAGGCCTGCTTTTAAAGGAACTGAGTTCCATTAGCTTTACCAAAGTCAACCAAATTGCACCAAGACCTCGATCCATCTTCAACTCTAGAAGAAGCTGTTTCGATTCTCAAGTATGCAAAAGGTGTTAGAATAATGTGACTGTAAACAACTTAAAAGAAAGAGGAATCATGAAAATTGATTTGTAAGTTGGGATTCTTATATATATTATATTTAAATGAAATGAAAGGAGAAGACTATATTGACAAGACATCAACATAATTTCTTTTAATTAAAAACGATAACTCTAATCTAAATTACACTTAGGAAAGAAAAAGAATTCCAGCAAAGGTGCACTGAAACAACTGGAACAATCGGCCACATGCAACACATCAACATAATGAAACACTACATCTTGCAAATGTCCACATAACACAAAAAACATTGCTTTATACAAAACGGTAGATCCTATAGAAGCCCTAGTTAGTGACCGAAAAAAAGAGAAACGATAATTGAAACAAGGGAGTTTTAACAGAACACTCCAAGTACTGTTCACTTTTAACGAAAAACCACATTTATACTTTTCCCTTGTACTATTTACTATACCTTTAAAATGATTTTTCATTAAAAGGGAAGTTTTTTTGAACTTTTCGTTAGTTTTCCTTTGAAACAATGGTTATACACATAGATCGGCCCCAGAAAAACCCTACTTGCTAACTATTCTAACAATGACAATATTGATGATTGAGTTTTGAGCCAATATCCACTGTTAGAGAAAGACCTCATATATACATGGATTAGTTTTCGATTCATTTATGTGATCACAGATTCACAGTGGGCAGTAATTTGTTTTGGAGTTAGTAATTATATATGGAGCATCAGGTCCACTATATACGACTAAGAATTATTAGAAAGGTGTGGTGATTGCAGTAGGCATGCATGTGAGACTCGTCTTTTAATGGATTGGCTAGTGTAATATTATAAATAGGGGTCCATCTTCTAGTCTAAATTTAGTAGTCTTATCCTAGAAATTTGTAGTATATGATTTGGAGTATATATAGTACATATATATCGAAATTGAAACGTTGATTTTTTTTTTATCAAATATTCAATAATCGAAAATTCAACAACTTAAGATTCCTATGGATACTATACATAGATTCTGAGCATACTATAATTTTCGTTCTTATTCTATCTTCATGAGTCCATTACATTTCATTTGGTTGATCCACAACATGTGTGCATGTGTGTGTTGTAGGGTTCCATATAGAATATATAGGGAGTGGGACAAGGCAAAGACCTTATTGTATAAAAGAGATTAGACATGATTCATGCATACCTCATTTTCCTTGAAAGAAGGGACTTGACCAACCCAAAAGCACTTTTTTTTAACCCAAAAGCACTTAAAATCGCAAATCTTCTCCCACTTTATTTTTATCACTTCCATCATAGAATTGGAAAAAGGTGGAACAAAGTAACAGAAAAAGCCATCCACTTAATCTTCTTCAAACAGAAAAAGCTTTCTATATATACGGACCATTGAGTGTATAAGATCACCACCTCATAAGTTTTAGGCCTATAGTTTGAAAGTTGTTTTAAAATGACTGAAAGCGTTTGTGATGAAAATGTTTAAAATCAATCATTAGTAAAAATCCAACTGGATCCTGGAAAAAAAAACTTTAAGTGCTTTCTGCAAGCACATATCTGGTGCTTATTTTAAGAAGCACTTTGAAGCCCAAAATCAATTTAATCAAAAGTGCTTTCAGTCATTTTAAAAGCACTTCCAAATGAGCTTTTAAATTATCACAAAGCTTCCTCCCATTGCTCTAAGAGACTGAACAGGTGACCATTGAGCCGGTCATCTTAAGCTTGACTCAATAAGATAGAATTTGATATTGAATATTGGATTAAACTTGACCAATTTCAGGGACCAGTTGTGATAAAAATCCTAGAAATGAATTACATTTATATATGTGAAACTCACTTGTATAAAATAATATGATTCAAATAATAATACTCACTCAAATAAGTCTGCTATTTATCAACTCGATTCAAAAGTAAGATACATGTTTGGTAGTAGGGATTTGATTTTTGAGGCAAACAGCTTCCTGCTAGTAAATATGATTCAAATAATAATACTCACTCAAAACATAGTAATGCATTATTTGACTGAGTGACATGCTAATGAAAAGGGCAAAGCTTCCCGCTGCTTTTGACCTTCCCTACACAAGTTTGATTTCTGTACTTTATGATGCTTGATCTCTCCTCTGTCACTCAACTGGTATACTAGTGCCACTGAAAAACTAAACCACTTACTCTCGCTAGCAACACTGCATAGGGATTCCAAGTGACTCCAAAACAGGTCTTGGAGTCAAGTATGTGAAGGATTAGTTATGCCATGCCTATTCATTTCAGATCTTGGAGTCAAGTATTTTGAAAACAACAAAACAAATTGTTTTAGATTAGATTATTCGGTAACTTCTTTTCTTATTAAAGAAAATCGAGCATTGTTTCGAGATTTTTGTCCAATTGGAGATTTAGTCGTGAACTAATAATCTGTAAGTATTGATTTCTAAATTTGTCACAATATGGAGCAATATGGTCATTTTGTGTAGCATCATTAGAACTTGCATCCAAAATAAAAGATATAAAAAGACAAAATCTTTACTCACAAACTTTTTGTTCAAGGAAACCGAACTTCCAAGCAATGCAATTAGCGACTTTAATTAAAGGGCAATTGATTAAAATAATGAAAACTAAAACTTGTTTGCTAAAATGATCAGATTTAAAAAAATCATCAATCTATAAGGGAGATATGATGGGTCTATGAAAGTTAATATGATAGGTTAATTTAAAGGGAACTTTAACGAAAAACACCCGGTACTGTTCACTTTAACGAAAAACCACATTTTTACACTAAAAAGTCAATCCTGGTACTATTCACTTTACCCTTTATTTTATCCTTATCATTAAAACTCAAAGTTTTCAAACCCTTTTAATTAGTTTTCCTTAATTTAAAAGGGTGTCTAATCAGTTTAACAATGGTTTTTTATTTTTTATTTTAGACAATTGCCCTTAATTAAATGGGGATGCATTACAACTAACTGAGTATTACACAAGCAGCAGGAGGAGAAAATATTGCCCTAAAAGTTTGAAATCAACAAAACCAATATATAGGCTTTATTGATTATCTATGAGGCTTCACATATGCAACATCTGTTTAGGTTTATTGGGCTGTAGGAATTAGGAATCACAATTCTTATTTAGTAAGCAACATATAGGCACTGCATAGATATATTATGTAGGGATTCTGTATTCATTTCCCCATCTTCACTTACTTCTGAGCTTGTGGATCTTGTATTATTGTGGTAACTGCAAATCGTATATAGCAAACACCAAAAATACAAAAGAAAAAAAAATGATTAAGCAGCGGATTACTGAATTTTCAAATAGAATTTAATTAAGAATCAATTTTAAACAAGGATGATAGACTGCTTTCCTAAGTTCTAAGTTCTAACCTCACAGTAAATCGGTAAAATAATAATTTGCCTGATTACCTGTTGAATTGGTACGGTGTACAGTCCCTTGCAGTAGATTGTCTGATACATTGCTGCAAATAAATCATAGTATCCCAATCATTAGATCAACAAGGAAGCATACACCTTTTTAAGGCTTTAAAATGGAGTCAAGGACCAAGTGAACTCACAAAAGATTCAAGTTGCCAAATCGAACGAGATTAAGGAGCTCTGCAGGTATAGTGCCAGTGAGCAAGTTACTGTTTAATTCCCTAACAAAAGAAATTAAGCATGGACGACCGAGTAAGAAAACAAATTATTAACTGATACAAATGCTTATGATCACTAAGCTGTACTTAATGACATTATAAACTTACAAGATCTGTAAAGATTTCAAATTTCCGAGACTAAGAGGAATAGGTCCAGTCAGACTATTGCTAAAGACCCTCCTGCCAGTAGGATTGATATACAGCCCATGTATCAGAAAAACCAACGGAACCAGAATTGTTGTTAACAGGTTTAGTGCGACATAAGTTACATAGAAAAAGCTCATCTTTGAAAAAATTAAAATTTCTTGATGGATTCAAACAACTCAAAGAACATTGTTTTATAAAGGGAATATGTACTTACATAAACCTCAAGGAAGGGAGGTGTCCCAAAGATGTCGGAATTGTCCCTGTGAGATTATTCTGGTAAAGGTCCAAGCTGACGAGTTTTGTCAAGTTACCGATTTCCTTTGGTATAGATCCAAAGAGGTTATTGCCAAATACCTCCCTGCAGCGCAAACAGACATATTTACCTAGTTATTTCATTCTACTCAAACTACTCTAACTTGTAGTTCGAGAGATGGGAAAGATGATCTTACAAGTACTGAAGGTTGGCCAAGATTCCCAGCTCAGGGACAATAAGTCCTGACAGGTTAGCATCGCCGAGGTCCCTTCATATATATACATACGCAGAAAGATAAGTCCAATTTAAATACTAAACTTCCCGGAGTAATTAGTGGAAGGAATTTGCGGCAATAGATTGTAAGGAGTTGAGTCAATGTTAATAAAAAGACCACTTACACCCTTGTAACACTGTTTTCAGAATTGCAAGTAACGTGGAACCAGGTGCATGGATTTCGTAACGTTGGATCCCAGCTCTGGAGGACATTGTTTGGGTCGACCAAGCTGGATTTCCAGACACTCAGAGCATCTCCTGTTCATGAAGTAAAGCATTGAAAATAATTAAGCCTTGGCCAACATAAATTTGCTTGTTTTTGCCTGAATATAGCAAGTCAATTTCATACCTTCCGAGTAGCATTCCACTGATGCAATAGCTACTGCTGCAAGATAAAAAACAAGCAAAACTCGAGAACCCATCACGCACAAATCAGTAGAGTCTAAACGATAAGGTTAGAGTAGAGCTCGAATCACTGTATTTTTTGCAGAGGAACTGAGATTTTATAGAGAAGATAAACCAGCATTGACAGTGATTTTGATATAGATGGAGGAAAAGTTTAGGAAGATGAGGTGTTGTTGGGATTATTAAATTCGTGACTAGAAGAATACTTCAATAGTGAAGGTTGACGAGAGGAAAAACTCATAATCATCTGTAAGTTTAGGAGAAAGACTTACATTAAACAGAGATATCAAGTTGGTCATGTCCCAAATCTGTTACACTTCGTCTTGTGCTTCAACACTTTTCCACGTGGCGATGAGTGATAGGTCTGAGACACCTAACATTTTGAACCCATCATGCATTGTCATTTGTTTCAACTTTCTCTCTTGACAACACGAGTTTAAGACATTACGCCTTGACATCTTTACTTCATGTCCTATACTGAGTTTATATCCGAAATAATTTATGCGAGTTTTTGACTTGTGACTCGAAGCCGCAACTCCACTTCTAGATATAAGATCATAAACAGTAAAAGAATCAGAGAAATTGTGACTAAAAATTGTGAAGATATGGAGTACAACGTAAGTTTCTTTTGTCTTAGCATGACAACTTGGACTGTCTTCTCTTCCAATTCATCCAGAATGTTGACTATGTAGAAGGTATTGTTTGTTTACCTGTATAGCAAACGAGGCACTAGAATTCAAATTGAGATTAGTCAATAAATCCTTCACCTAACCATAACGTAAGCGTTTTTTAACTCTTGTATCAAGTGTAGTTAAAAGCGTTTTTTGGTTCTCAAAAAACACTTTTAGTTATTCTAGAACCTATCCGAAACAGGTGTAGACACTACTTAAATGATCTGTAATTTTTTTTATTTGACAGCAGACGAAGGAATTGGTCCGGTCCGTGATATTTTGAGCAGTACTCAATTTCATGTCAGAAATAGAAATAGAAATAGAGAGAAAGATGGACGCATATGCATTATCATGGCCATACAAGTTTCCAGGCTCAGGGACAGTAATTCCCGATCCATAGTCCAGCTTGCCAAGGTCCCTTCATATATAAATCATACGTTAAGATCATAAGACATGCATGTGATGACTCTGTGAGTACTGCAATTTAATTCAGTTTTCCCTCAGAGTTCAACGATTATGCTGGCTGTTCGTTTTAGATTATGGGGTCAAGTTTTCGGAAACCAACACAACATACAGGTTATATATATACATCGGTTTCCGAATACAAATTAGCTTATATATAATATAGGTTAGTGTTTCAATGAAAATATAAATATGGGTTAGTATAGGTTATAGAACACTTCTTTTCTATTTAGTAGATATACTAGAAATTGGTACCCCGTGCGTTGCTGCGGGATTAGAAATTGTAAAAAAAATTATCATAGACGATTACTATTATTTACATTAAAAATGTTTGAAGATTTTAACAAACAAAAGATTTAATCTATACAATCCACACATACACAATCGTAGAACTTTTGTCTCTACATACAAAAAAAAAAAAAAAAAAAAAAATCAAAGTTATTCACTGAAGCACCTAAAGTTTCTCTCCAGTCCTCTTGATTGTGAAGAAAGCAACCTAGGCAAGGGAAAATATGAAATATTAAAATACATGCAATTAATATATACATCAACAGGTTTTTTTTTTTTGGTGGAAAAGAATCTGGTTTTATACCAGTTAAAGAGGACTTTTTTTCAGTGATTAAATAGTCTCTTATTTAGATCAGTGCATTTTTATATTGTAAATTGTAAATATTGAGATTTTATGTTATAACTAAATAATCAATCTAAAAACCAAGTTAACACCCATAGATTTTAGGAAACTTTAACGAAAAGCTCTTGGTACTGTTCACTTTAACGAAAAACCATATTTTTACATTAAAAAGTCAATCATGGAACTATTTACTTTACCCTTTATAATCCTTATCGTTAAAACTCAAAATTTTCAAGTTTTTTTATTAGCTTTCCTTAGATTTTATGTTATAGCTAAACAGTCAAAACTAAATAACTTGGGTAATCACTGAAATTACAAAGCTTCATAAACAATAAAGAAGGGAGAGGGGTATAGACCATGAAAAAATTTGGAATCACTGAAATTAAAACCCAAATTCCATAAAGTCTAAATGTAAATTCACATAAATCATTCAAACCAACTCCACACATCATTCACGATAATTATTCAATAATCCAAGAAATTGAAATTGCCACCGTCTCCGAAACCAAACAAATTGCTTCATCATTCACCTATATCCTCAGTGTTATAAATTCGAATAAAAAACCATTGAATAAAAGTGCCTACTAACCAAAGCATCCTTTGACCAAATTAAGAAATTCAAATAAAATTAAACACTAAAATCTGCAATAATTTTTCAGCAAAACAGAAAACACTTCTCTTTTAACACCTTCACCAACACTCTCAACAATGTTGTAAAAAATGCAGTCTTTTCATTCCTAGTTTGAAATAATTCCGAATTGAAAGAAACAAAAAAAATAAAATTAAGACTGAAAAGCAATAAGAAAATTTGAAAAGAAAAGACCCCAAAAATAAATCATTTAGCTATAAACAGTATGCAGAAACGTGGAAAAAAAAATTAGAGATGCACTAACACTACAATTCATGATCATTACCCAAAATCTCCAAAGTAAACATATGTTCAAATATACACCTCTCTATTTTTCATCTCTCACCCTGTTATTTGGTATTGTGATAAGGTTTATGATAAGCAATGATTTTACCAAATTTAATACTAAAATACATCACTGTAGAAGTTTAACATCAGAGGAGGAGTTGATCTCTACCTTTGATATGTTGATCCAGGAGTCAATCTCTACCTTTGATATGTTGATCCTACCATTTCCCTGCATACTTGATTCCTTTTAAGGCCACCTGTTCGGAAAAAAATAAACACAAAACTTGTAACACTATTTAAACAAAAAGAGATTTCTCAATCAGAGAAAGATTCAATTTCATGTAATTTATTTTGTTAACAATGCAATATTGGAACTTGCATTTGGTTCAAAGAAGTAAGGTAAATTGATAAAGCAAAAGGAAACTGAAAACAGAATCTCTACCGATTGGTTTAAAAGCAGCAATCAGAATGGCAATGAAAAATTCATACCGAAATCTCACCTTGTGAGATTATCCTGATATGTGTTCACTTTCTATTTTTTATCAGACCAAAGTTCTCATTCTATAGCTCCTGAGTTAAATTTTTCTTTCGACTCACTACATAGATCGGTTCAACCTCCTTCTGTTTTTCCTAGAATTTTTTCACAGAAATACAAACCTGTGTAAGTGTTAAAAAACCTGTCAACGGCCATACTACCAATGAATAAAAAATAATCACCATTAAGAAATTCAATAACCAAGCACACCTCTTGTGCTTTCCCCAATATCACTAATTCACACTGCAATTGGTAGTGAGAACACATAAAGGGCAAAAAAGTTGAAGCAAAACCCTTAACATCATATTGTAATGGATAAAAACAGTGGGGCAGAGCGTTGATTAAAAAGAAAACAGTGATCTTTCCCCTTTGGATTTTCCACACCATCCAGTTCATCAAAGCAAATAAAAAGAGTGAGGTAAATCTTGGAAGCTCGCCTTAAACCAAGGAGAAAAGAGGATGCCTATTGAAAGTAGGAATCCAAGGTAATAATCAAACCAACATAGTAAGTCATGAACTGACCATCTGTGTTTTCCATTCGAAAATGGGAAAGGCCGATTTCACCACAGAGAGGATCAAGAGAAAAATTTGGCTTCAAATTAAAGTCAAACAAATTGACCAATTTGTATAATAGTAGAACGATCTAACATATATGAATTCATCTAGAATCCCACCACCAATCTATAACTAAAAGAAAAAAATAACAGCAATGCAAGACAAAAGGTACCTGCTTTGCTTTCTCCCCCTCTTTTCGGCGCCTCTCCTCTACCCTCGCTTGTTCTTCAACGCCTTTTTGTGCACTGTAAGCACCCCCACACAAAATTCGACACAATCAAAACAAAAATAAATAAATAAAGAATTAACAGCTCTCGTAGTGGAAATAAAAAACCCATATGGATTAAAAACAAAAACCCAGAAGTGGGAAATACTACACCTATGCCTCAGTCCAATACTATTTTTTTTTATTTACCAAAAAACCAAAACAAAATCCCAGCTTGATTCCCCCTGTTTTATCCTAACTATAGGTGGCTTCAAATTATATTACTTCTATGCACAATATATAATAACATCAAAGTATAATAATTGATAACAAAATTATTCTTAGGATTTGCATATGATATTTGACTAAACACATATTTTTTCTTTAATAATGCTTTTCCATGTTTTTAATTGGGTTTTTTTTCCTCTAATTAAGTTCACTATATTATTCAATCATCTTCTACTTCTACAAATTCTACTAAAAAAAAAAGGCAAAACATCTTCTTCTGTGCAAATTTTTTTTTCCTAATGAATCCCCATGTTTTGAAAATTGAATAATATTCTCTTAGACACACATAGAATTCTTTCTATGGACAAACTGGAGACATGAATACCACAACCACAGACACATGTAATTATTCCAAACCACCATACAAAAATATTATAACATTATAATGTACTACTGATATTCGAAAGCATAATGCATTCAAAGTAATAATCAATACACACTATATAAGTGGAAGCATTTATACCTCAATTCAATTTCAAGCTTAATTTTCTTGCTGGAAAATTTTGACTTGCAACACCAAATTACATTGATCAACAAAAAGCAATGAATTTAACAAAGCAAATACAATGCAAAAAAAAAAAAAAAGCATTCAATTTAGCTCTGTTTATATTAGACAAAGCTGTTCAAATCATAAACAACAACAACAACAACAACAACAACAAAGCCTTTTCCCACTAAGTGGGGTCGGCTATATGAATCCTAGAACGCCATTGCACTCGGTTTTGTGTCATGTCCTCCGTTAGATCCAAGTACTCAGTCTTTTCTTAGGGTCTCTTCTAAAGTTTTCCTAGGTCTTCCTCTACCCCTTCGACCCTGAACCTCTATCCCGTAGTCACATCTTCGAACCGGAGCGTCAGTAGGCCTTCTTTGCACATGTCCAAACCCCTTTTGTGTACGTGTTGGTGCTTCACCGCCCAACATTCTGTGCCATACAGCATCGCCGGCCTTATTGCCGTCCTATAAAATTTTCCCTTAAGCTTTAGCGGTCTACGATAGTCACACAACACGCCGGATGCACTCTTCCACTTCATCCATCCAACTTGTATTCTATGGTTGAGATCTCCATCTAATTCTCCGCTCTTTTGAAAAATATAGATCCTAGGTAGCGAAAACGGTCGCTCTTTGGTATTTTCTGATCTCCAATCCTCACCCCTAACTCATTTTGGCCTCCATTTGCACTGAACTTGCACTCCATTTATTCTGTCTTTGATCGGCTTAGGCGAAGACCTTTAGATTCCAACACTTCTCTCCAAAGGTTAAGCTTCGCATTTACCCCTCCTGAGTTTCATCTATCAACACTATATCGTTTGCGAAAAGCATACACCAAGGAATATCATCCTGAATATGTCCTGTTAACTCATTCATTACCAACGCAAAAAGGTAATGACTTAAGGATTGTTGATGCACAAAATCAGTGGAACTTTGGTACAACAGAAAGTATTAAGTTTGTGATCTTCGCTAGATTGCTCTGGTCATTAGTGTGGATAAGTATGTAAATGGATAGAGATAGGAAAGCAAACACAAGATGTACGTGGTTCACCCAGATTGGCTATGTCCACGGAGTAGAGAAGTTCTCATTAATTGTGAAGGGTTTACGCAAGTACATAGGTTCAAGCTCTTCTTTAGTGAGTACAAGTGAATGATTTAGTACAAATGACATATGTTCAAGCTCTTGTCTTCACTTGCCTTATCTGTCTCATAGGTAGATGTGGCATCTTCTCTGGAAGTACGCTTCTTCTATCCAGGGGTGGTATCTTTAATTGGTGGAGATGCACAAGATAATGTATCAATTTCACTTGAAGCTTACTTGTAGTTTCAGGCTTGGTCAAGCGCGATACAAACCATGTAGTGGGAGTCCCCCAAGTCGTCGAGCTAGGGGATCTGCTGAAAGAGGTGACAGACAAGGTAAGCAATCAGAGCTCCAAGCAATCAGTCCCAGATCAGAAGTTTGATTTCGAGTTCCGGCTGATTGTTCTCATTCTCCCTATCTTGCAGGCAGCATGAAGGATAAAGAGAAGAAAAAGAGAATAGATGATATGAGATACTTTTGCTTTTGAAGAAGTAACTTTCCACAGGCTTATTCTTGAACTGGGCTGGAGGATTGTCTGGTTTCCTCCAGAGCATAAGGCCGACTGAAGAATTTGAGGGTCAAAACAAGTCCATCAAATCTAGAGTACGTTCGACCCTGCTGATATGAGATACTTTTGCTGTTGACAAAGTAGTGGATATATCGGCACGTGTTCTGTTACGCTTGTCTCCACATGCTTCCTTGTATCCTTCTCACTTTCCTTATCTGTTCCTCAGGCAGATGTGGTATCTTCCCTGGAAGCATAAGATGTTGAAGATGAGTACTCGAGAGCAATGCCAGGTAAGTAATCAGGTAAAGGGTTCCAGGCAGTCGGTTCCTGACTGGAAGCTTGATTCCAAGTGCTGACTGATTGCTCTCTTTCTCCTTGTCTTGCAGGGAAGAACAAGGCCAAAGGAAAAGACAGGGAAAAAGCATGATATGGGATACTCTTGCTTTTAACCCTGATGATATGAGATATTCTTGCTCTGGTGTAGCTTGTTTGCAGAGGTATTATCGGGGGGAAAGAAAGCTGAGTATTTCAAGAGGCTTCGTTGGGAGTGCCCTCTTAGATATGAGGAAGGGTTGAGCATTTTTGCAGGTCTGCCTGTCCGTTGAGGATGGAGGTCGACATATATAGGAGTTTCCCTAACAACAAGTAGTAATGCTATTCATTTACCCTGCTTGGTCATAGCACGGTAGTGGAAGCTGCCAGCTTCACGTGTGTCAGAGCACTTTGAAAAAGTGGTACGTGGTATCGGGAAAGCTGATGTTGCGTGTGAAGATTACAGACAAACTTTATCCAAGGAGATCTGGCTCTCGAAGTTGAGAAAGCGGTGCCTTTTCGATTTTCGTACAAGCAATCCTGTCGGGGATCTAGCTCTCGAGATTCGGAGGACAGTGCCTCTTCGATTTTTGAGAGAGCAATCCTGCTGGGAGTCTGGCTCTCGAGATTCGGAGAGCGGTGTCTTCGATTTTTGAGAAAGTAATCATGTTGGGAGTCTGGCTCTCGAGATTCGGAGGACGGTGCCTCTTCGATTTTGAAGCAAGCAATCTTGGTGGGAGTGTTTTCTCGAATGTAAGTAAAGGTTGGGCATGTTTGCTAGTCTACCTTGCCACGGAGCACAGAGGTTGACACACAGGGACTTTCCAATTATCCAGCAACGATGCTGTTCCTTTACCCTTGTGGGTAATAATATGGTAGCTAGACCTTCAAAAGTTATGTGTCTAAACTTTGTTAGTGTTGTTTCTTTGCTATTCTTTTACCCTTCTTGGTCATAGCGATGTAGTGGGAGCTGCAAGCTTCACGTGTCTAAACTTTGTCAGAGATCTTTAGCAAAGTTATCTGTGGTACCCATGAGCTGATGGTGCGTGTGGAAAGTGGATGATTGAACAGTAAGATTCACGTGCTTTCTACTTCACCAGAAATCTTTAACAGAATGCCCGTAATTTCAGCAAAGCTGAGTATGCATGTGACAGGTGCTGACAAGGCTGAAAAAAGCAGGTGCCTCTTCAATTTCTGAGATCGGCCCTCGTGGTCTCTGAGCAGCCCAGCTTTTGAGAAAGCAAGCGCCTCTTCGATTTCTGAGATCGGCCTTCCTGGTCTTTGAGTAGCCCACCTTTTGAGAAAGCAAACGCCTCTTCGATTTCTGAGATCGGCCCTCGTGGTCTCTGAGCAGCCCAGCTTTTGAGAAAGCAAACGCCTCTTCGATTTCTGGGCAGGCACCTCTTCAATTTCTGAAGCTCCGTCGAGTGCAGATTTTTATAGAGGCTGGCATCAAGTTCCAAAGCACACTTGAATCCTCACCAGTAGAAGCTCCCTTCTTGCACTTCTAAGATCTTGATTCGTTCGACCTCTTCTCTCTTCAACACCTTTGAAAATGTCTGGCCCATCCGACCGTCGTTTTGACTTAAACCTTGTTGAAGAGGCAACCACGCCTTCTCCAGACAACATATGGCGCCCATCCTTCTTATCCCCTACTGGTCCTCTTACCGTTGGGGATTCCGTGATGAAGAATGATATGACTGCTGCGGTGGTGGCCAGGAACCTTCTCATTCCCAAAGATAACAGACTACTTTCCAAACGGTCTGATGAGTTGGCTGTTAAGGATTCTCTAGCTCTAAATGTTCAGTGTGCAGGTTCAGTGTCTAATATGGCCCAGCGCCTATTTGCTCGAACCCGCCAAGTTGAATTATTGGCGGCTGAAGTGATGAGTCTCAAACAGGAGATTAGAGGGCTCAAGCATGAGAATAAACAGTTGCACCGGCTCGCACATGACTATGCTACAAACATGAAGAGGAAGGTTGACCAGATGAAGGAATCTGATGGTCAGGTTTTACTTGATCATCAGCGGTTTGTGGGTTTGTTCCAAAGACATTTATTGCTTTCGTCTTCTGGGGCTGTACCGCGTAATGAAGCTCCAAATGATCAACCTTCGATGCCTCCTCCTTCTAGGGTTCTGTCCAGTACTGAAGCTCCGAATGATCCCCCTCCGATGCCTTCTCTTTCTGGGGCTCTACCGACTGCTGAGACTTCTTCTAGGCAACCTTTGTGAAGGCTCATTCTTGTTTGTTTATTTTGACTCATGTATATGTACCTATTTGTAACTTATCGGAGATATCAATAAATAAGCTTTGCTTCATTTCAATGTATTGTGTTAAATACACTAAAGTCTTCTTCACTGAGTGGGGTCGGCTATATGAATCTTAGAACGCCATTGTGCTCAGTTCTGTGTCATGTCTTCCGTTAGATCCAAATACTCTAAGTCTTTTCTTAGAGTCTCTTCCAAAGTTTTCCTAGGTCTTCCTCTATCCCTTCGGCCCTGAACCTCTGTCCCGTAGTCGCATCTTCTAACCGGAGCGTCAGTAGGCCTTCTTTGCACATGTCCAAGCCACCGTAACCGATTTTCTCTCAATTTTCCTACAATTTCGGCTACTCCTACTTTACCTCGGATATCCTCATTCCTAATCTTATCCTTTCTCGTGTGCCCACACATCCAACGAAGCATCCTCATCTCCGCTACACCCATTTTGTGTACGTGTTGATGCTTCACCGCCCAACATTTTGTGCCATACAGCATCGCCAGCCTTATTGCCGTCCTATAAAATTTTCCCTTGAGCTTCAGTGGCATACGGCCGTCACACAACACGCCGGATGCACTCTTCCACTTCATCCATCCAGCTTGTATTTTATGGTTGAGATCTCCATCTAATTCTCCGTTCTTTTGCAAGATAGATCCTAAGTAGCGAAAACGATCGCTCTTTGGTATTTCCTGATCTCCGATCCTCACCCCTAACTCATTTTGGCCTCCATTTGCACTGAACTTGCACTCCATATATTTTGTCTTTAATCGGCTTAGGCGAAGACCTTTAGATTCCAACACTTCTCTCCAAAGGTTAAGCTTCGCATTTACCCCTTCCTGAGTTTCATCTATCAACACTATATCGTCTGCGAAAAGCATACACCAAGGAATACCATCTTGAATATGTCCTGTTAACTCATCCATTACCAACGCAAAAAGGTAAGGACTTAAGGATGAGCCTTGATGTAATCCTACAGTTATGGGGAAGCTTTCGGTTTGTCCTTCATGAGTTCTTACGGCAGTCTTTGCTCCTTCATACATATCCTTTATAGCTTGGATATATGCTACTCGTACTCATTTCTTCTCTAAAATCCTCCAAAGAATGTCTCTTGGGACCCTATCATACGCTTTTTCCAAATCTATAAAGACCATGTGTAAATCCTTTTTCCTATCTCTATATCTTTCCATCAATCTTCGTAAGAGATAAATTGCCTCCATGGTTGAGCGCCCTGGCATGAACCCGAATTAGTTGTCCGAAACCCGTGTCTCTTGCCTCAATCTATGCTCAATGACTCTCTCCCAGAGCTTCATTGTATGACTCATTAGCTTAATACCCCTATAGTTCATGCAATTTTGTACGTCGCCCTTATTCTTGTAGATAGGCACCAAAGTGCTCTTTCGCCACTCAGTTGGCATCTTCTTCGTTTTCAAAATCCTATTGAAAAGGTCAGTGAGCCATGCTATACCTGTCTCTCCCAAGACTTTCCACACTTCGATCGGTATATCGTCTGGGCCCACTGCTTTTCTATGCTTCATCTTTTTCAAAGCTACAACCACTTCTTCCTTCCTGATTCGACGATAAAAGGAGTAGTTTCTACACTCTTCTGAGTTACTCAACTCCCCTAAAGAAGTACTCATTTCATGTCCTTCATTGAAAAGATTATGAAAGTAACCTCTCCATCTGTCTTTGACCGCATTTTCTTTAGCAAGAACCTTTCCATCCTCATCCTTGATGCACCTCACTTGGTTTAGGTCCCTTCTCTTCTTTTCCCTTGCTCTAGCTAGTTTATAGATATCTAACTCTCCTTCTTTGGTATCTAGTCCCTTATACATGTCGTCATAAGCCGCTAATTTAGCTTCTCTCACAGCTTTCTTCGCCTCTTGCTTCGCTCTTCTATACCTTTCATCATTTTCATCGGTCCTGTCCTTGTATAAGGCTTTACAACATTCCTTCTTAGCCTTCACCTTTGTTTGTACCTCCTTATTCCACCACCAAGATTCCTTTTGGTGTGGGGCAAAGCCCTTGGACTCTCCTAATACCTCTTTTGCTACTTTTCGGATACAACTAGCCATGGAATCCCACATTTGGCTAGCTTCCCCCTCTATCCCACCCACACTAGATGATTACTTTCTCTTTGAAAATGGCTTGTTTTTCTCCTTTTAGATTCCACCATCTAGTCCTTGGGCACTTCCAAGTCTTGTTCTTTTTTCTCACTCTTTTGATATGTACATCCATCACCAACAAGCGATGTTAATTAGCCAAGCTCTCTCCCGGTATAACTTTGCAATCCTTACAAGTTATACGATCCCCTTTCCTCATTAGAAGGAAATCTATTTGTGTTTTTGACGACCCACTCTTGTAGGTGATCACATGTTCTTCTTCTTAAAGAAGGTGTTGGCTAAGAAGAGATCATATGCCATTGCAAAATCCAAGATAGCTTCCCCATCCTCGTTTCTCTCCCCAAAACCATGGCCACCATGAAAACCTCCATAGTTGCCTGTTTCCCTGCCCACGTGTCCATTTAAATCTCCTCCTATAAATAACTTCTCCGTTTGGGCAATTCCTTGCACCAAGTCTCCAAGGTCTTCCCAAAATTTCTCCTTTGAACTCATATCCAACCCTACTTGAGGTGCGTACGCACTAATCACATTGATGAGTTCTTGTCCTATTACAATCTTGATTGCCATGATTCTATCTCCTACCCTCTTGACATCTACAACATCTTGTGTCAAGGTCTTGTCCACGATGATGCCAACACCGTTTCTCGTTCTATTTGTGCCCGAATACCAAAGTTTAAACCCTGAATTTTCTAGATCCTTTGCCTTAAGACCAACCCACTTAGTTTCTTGTAGGCACATAATATTTATCCTTCTCCTCACCATAACTTCCATTACTTCCATAGATTTTCCCGTTAAGGTTCATATATTCCACGTTCCTAAACGCATTCTACTCTCTTGAACTCTACCCTTCTGTCCTAGCTTCTTCACCCTCCCTCGTCCAATAGGATCAAAGTACTTCTTTTGTGTGTCCTGTGTAAAGTTGATAGGAGCATATGCTCCCAAACAACTTTGAGTGGAGTCGTTCAAAAAGAAGTTTTTATGGCCCCCTTGCTCATTTAATACTGCATCCGGGTGCCGATGGAGATACAGCGACCCTTGCTCACTTGTCACTGTGCTCGGGCCACACAGCGCGCCACTTACGGGTGACGCCCTAGCTTTAGCGCGATTTCGTTATGGATTCATTTTCATAAGGATTCGACGTAACTATGGAGTGCCGGCTGTCGACTACCTGACGCCCTCCCCCTCCTCCTTTACCCGGGCTTGGGACCGGCAATGTAAGATAAACTTACACAGGCGGAGTTGTTCAAATCATAAACACTGGAATAAAAAATTGAAGAACCAACCTTTTTCAAAAACCATTGGCTCAACTTCTAGCTTTTAATTAATCTACTGAAAACGAAATTAATCTTAAATTAAAACAAACATCAGTACTTAAATCAACCAAAAATGTAGAACAAATACAAAATGACACAAAGACATACATCCTCAATTTCTTTCTACAAGTAAGAAAACAAAAGATCTCTAAAACAACCAAAACCTCATTCTACATCAACTAACCAATAGCTTGAACTATCACCAAAAAAAAAAAAAAAAAAAAAAAAAGAAGATGAAGATTCCAAAACCTTTGCATCACTAATTCAAAAACTAGTGATTCATCTGCTGTTTACGCACACCCCAAATCCCCATGTCCAACAAATCTGCAGCAATCTACGGGTCAGTCAAATATCTAGCTTCATGGCTTGAACTCTTGTTTGTAATTCATTGACGATGTATGAAATGTGAGTGTTTAACATTATCTATTTATGAAATGTTAGAGTTTAGCATTACCTAAAACTATTTATCAAATGAGAGAGAGAGAGAGAGAGAGAGAGAGAGTGTTGAGTATTATTAACAAACTTGGACTACATGTAACATGATTATGATCCAAAGGTTTACATGTTGTACCTAGCACCCTTAAGATTCAACGAAATTTGGCCTATAAAATGGGCTTGAGTGTATTAAACTGCATCACATGTAATAGGGTTCAGCATTATTTATAACTATTTATGAAATGTGCATGCGAGTGTGTGTGTGTGTGTGTGAGAGAGAGAGAGAGAGAGAAAGAGAGAGAGAGAGAGAAGTGGGCTTGCGTTTATTAACTTGTAACTCATGTAGTAGCGATAGTTCGGTTTTGTGGGTATATCGACAGGGGGTGTTGCAAATGATTTGCCTATGATATGAAGTAGAGGGGAGACCTTGTTTGAGGGTAGGACTGAAGCTATTGATGAATATAGAATGGTGCCGGTAGGATAAGATTGAGAAGCTCTGTCAGATAACATGTGAGACAATATAGAGTCAAACATTCTTGCCACTACAGATCTGAGGATAATTATAATTAGAGCTCCCAAGGTGGCCGGCCCCATGTGGATGCAGTACATACTTTGTTAGCCTGCAGTTGCACCAACCAAAGGGAGCAAGTTGCCTGGATTTAAGAACCCATCTAACAGATAGTTGTTACCTTGCATGTGCATCTAAGAAAGAGTTTTTTAAATGAGGATTCCCAAAACTAACGTCCACGCGATTGTAATTTGAAAATTTAACAGGTCATGTTTGGTTTCAACGATTTGAATAATTTGTGCACTCTTCTTATATTCACTCAGACATAGCTTAAAGAAAAAATGTAAGAAAAAAAGGAAATTAAACAATAATTTCATTCATGCTTTCTACAGCAAGGCGTAGCACATAGGTATAGAAAAGTCTACATTTGTATTCGATAACTTAATAAGTATGGACCAAATGAAAACCTAGCCCATAAAACTATTCTAACAGTCCATAAGAATTGGAAGGCGCTCGTCTAGAGTATACAGTCATGGAGAATTTTAGGATAAATAAAATCGAAAGAGAATGCGAAAATCACTCCCTGTCATCTATAGGGCATGCTTAGAAGTTAGAAGCATCACAATTTTCACCGTAACCCTAAAAACATGTGCAGATTGAAAACAGTGCCAATTATTAAACTGCAAATTCGAAATTACAGATAATCGTCTTCCTCCTCGCAAACAATAAAACCAAAACAAACATGCAAAAAAGCACACCAAGATAAGAGGGAGGAGTCCGGATCTCACCTCCAAGCTTTGTCGGTCGGATCCAGATCCTCGTCCGGTGAGGGACTTGGTCTGAACACCAAAACAATCAGATCCAATTAGCAAAAATAATAAAAAAAAACATACACAGATAAAAAAATTTCAGATTACAATTACAGATCATGCTTTAAAAAACCAATAAATTCATGAAAATTTTGAAAATTTGAGAACGCTCTCTTCATTCATTAGAATCCCTGTTCGAAACCCCTCATACCTTAAAATTTAAAGTTGGAAACTCAAAGAGGAAGGCAAGTTATGCGTACATTCAATATTTCTTGGCAAATAAACAGGAATTAAACAACAAATTTCAAATTGAGGACAAAAATCTTACCAGGCAAAGGAGCCATCTAGCTCGTCGATGTCGGAGTCGTAGAAGACCCACCAGAGGCAGTTGGGGAAAGTTCGAGAGAGGAGAGGAAAGAGAGAGAAGGGAGAAAGAAAAGGTGAGGAGGGTTTGGTTATGGTTGGCTTGTGGTTTGAGAGCTTTAAGATTGCAGAGAGAAAGCGAGGAGTGAGAGTGTAGAGAGGGGGACGGAAGTCTCTGGAACCCTTCAATTGCAGGCACAAATGAAGTAAAATACCAAAGAATTAAAATAGGAGTAAAAATGAAATAAAAGAAACTAAGTGGGGGTAAAAACGGAACAACACTGTGTTTATGAACAGTATTTCAGTTGTTTTTCTCAAAATTGCCCGTGCGATGCTGCAGGTTTTTAAACAACATACAACATGTAGAAAGTTATATTTACAACTCTGCCTAACTTCAAGAATAGATAAAAGTTTGTTTCTTACCGAAATATACGAATTTGAATGAAATGTATCAAAGAAGTATAGAGTGCGATAACAAACACACAAAACTAATGGTCAATCAGATTAGCCCACAAATAATTCGAATCGAATTAAAAACAGGTAGAAATTAAGAACTCTGACAAAGAAGAACAAAGCAAGAAATCGATGAATCGGCAGAGCGATAGAGAACAAAATCTCAGACGAAGAAAAATAGAGGGTGAAAGACCAATGAAGTGGAGGTATCCCAGAGAAGAAAGCGAAAAAGCAATTCAATGGTTGATAACAACTCATTTAAATTGAACCCAAAAAGCTTCTACCATTTAAAAATCAAGAGAACACAATCTATACAGTCAGAAGAAAACGGTCCCAGATGTGAGATTAGAAGAACTCACCGCAAAACTATCCACTCTGAGACTAAGTGAGGCGAAGAGAGCAGAGAGGAAGAGAGAGCAAACGGCTGGAAAAGAAGGGAACCAAATGCAGTGGGGAAAAAATTCGACTAAAAGCAGTGAAAAGGAAATGAAAAACGAAGAGAAAGCGACGATGACAGTAGCATGGAAGTAAAGGGCACAACCGTCCTTTGATTGTGGAAACTAGGAAAAAAAACGAACAGAAGGAAAAATTTTAAGGGCATTTTGGTCCGCACATTACCCTAGAACAGTACCACCCGAGTTTGGGTTTTAGTATATATAAATATAATATAATTTGAACAATTTCTTTTTCTTGACCAAATCTCGCACTTGGTGCTATTTCAAGAAATACACAACAAAATTGTAGATAAAAAAACACTCTAGCAGAAACACACGTGTACTGTAGCAGAAACATTGTTCACAAGTTTGGTACATCACAAATCACACAAATGTAGCATAAACAATACTGTTCAACAAATTAGGGTACGACACGTCACGTCACACAGGTCATCAAGAATGAAATGCTCTGATTTTAAGTTAAATTGAATACGGAGAAATTTTTTATTCATTGTATTACTCTTCTTCAAAGTGGAGTATATATAAGGTTTACATGAGTGTTTTACAAGTAATTACTGGGAACCTAATTACAGTAAGACTAAAACAGGCTAATATATATTAGCGCAACAAATAAATTAATCCTAAATAATAACAACTCGCAACAGTAGTTTGCTCGATTACTTGTTGAATTGGAACGGTCTGCAGTCGCTTGCAACATATTGTCCGATACATTGCTGCAGATATATGGTAAATCATGTAATCTTCAATCGTTAGATCAATGAGGAAACAAGCACAATTTTAAGTCTTTAAAATGTAGTCAAGGACCAGGTGAACTCACAGATACGTGCCAGACTGAACGAGATTACCGACCTCTACTGGTACAGTGCCAGTAAGCAGGTTACTGTTTAATTCCCTAAAAATGAAATCAAGCATGGACGACTGAGTAAGAAAACATATTATCCGATAAAAATGCTTCTAATCACTCAGCTCTACTTAATTTCACAGGCTTATGGATGAGATGGACATTTTCAAACTTACAGGATCTGTAAAGATGTCAAATTGCCAAGACTAGGAGGAATAGGTCCGGTCAGACGATTGTTGTAGAGCCTCCTGTCAGTAGAAATAACATACAGCCATGCATCAGTAAAACCAGCGGTACCAGAATTGTTGTTAACAGGTTTAGTAATACATAATTTACATAGAAAAATCTCATATAAAAAATCAATTCAAATGGCTTGATGGAATTCAAACAACTCAGAGAACATTGTTTATAAAGGGTATATGTACTTACATAAACCTCAAGGAACTGAGCTGTCCCAAAGATGTCGGAATTGTCCCCGTGAGATTATTCTGGTGAAGATCCAAGCTGACGAGTTTTTTCAGGTTACCAATTTCCTCCGGAATAGATCCAAAGAGGTTATTACCATATACCTCCCTGCAGTGAAAATATTTAATTAAAACAAACATATTCCTGACAGGTACTCAAGGTTGAGAATTGGGGAAGATGGTCTTACAAGTACTCAAGGTTGGCCAAGATTCCCAGCTCAGGGACAAGAATTCCTGACAGGTTATTATCGCCGAGGTCCCTTCATATATACAGATGCATATAGACGAATCTTATTTAGTTACCAAACTTACAAGCGGGGGCTAATTAGTGGAAGGAATCGGAGCAAGAAGTAATGAACTGAGTTCAATGTGATTTAAACTGCTTACACCCTTATAACGCTGTTTTCGGAATTGCAAGTAATGTGGTACCAGGTGCATGGACTTGGCAACGTTGAATTCCAGCTCTGGAGGGCATTGCTTGGGTCGACCAAGCCATGTTTCCAGACATTCAGAGCATCTCCTGTTCATGAATTAAGGCATTGAAAATAATTAAGCCTTAGCCAGCATAAATTTGCTTGAATTTGCCTGAATATAGAAAGTCAATATGCATACTTTCCGAGTTGCAATCCACTGATGCAATTGCTACTACTGCAAGAAACAAACCAAACAAAACTCGAGAACTCATCACGCACAAATCAGTTGAGTCTAAAACGATAAGGTTAGAGTAGAGCTTGAAATGAATCATTGTTTTTTTTTGCAGAGGAACTGAGATTTTATACAGAAGATGAACCAGCATTGACATTGATAATATGGTATAGATGGGGGATTATTTAACAACACCGGAAGTTGTTAGGATTATTATATAAATACCAGCGGGATGCTTCGGGAGTGAAGGTTGACCGGAGGGAAAGTCCACAATCAATCTGAAGTCTAAGGGTAAGGGGAGAGATATACATGAAACAAGACTTCAAGGTGGAGATATCCAAAATACGGTGTCGCTAATTAGTAGTACGGTTTAGTGATATTCCTTTTCGCTTGTAATTGAGAGGTTTTAGGTTCGATTCTCACCAAAAACAAGTTTGAATCATATTATTATGACTGGTCCATTGCGAGGCTTAACTTAGTCCGCCATCTTTTAGTATAGATAATATATTTTGTTCAAAAAAAACATGTCGCCATGTCTTTTAATTTCCCGATTGGCGACGCACAATAGGTTTTGGACGCCACCACCTTAGGCCCCCGTTTAATTTAAAAGAAAACTAATGAAAAAGACTTGAAAACTTTGAGTTTTAATGATAAGGACAAAATAAAGGGTAAAATGAATAGTATCATAATTGACTTTTTAATGTAAAAATATAGTTTTTCGTTAAAGTAAACAGCACTGAGAACTTTTCGTTAAAGTTCCCTTAATTTAATTTTTAGAACCAAGAAATGTTAAATAATTCTGAAATAATGCATTTGATTCCTTGTAAATATGGTAAACATTCCGAGGGTGTTTACCAGTTCAATGGAAGTCTCCGTCTTTAGCATGACAACTTGGCTTGTCCGCCTTCTCATTCGATTCCTTGTCAAGAATCAAAGTGTTGACCTTGCACAAAGTATTGTTTTATTGGATAACTTTGATTATTTTCCACTTATTGTTTTTGTTTTGGGAGAACAGCGGAGCTGTTTATATGCACGCATGCACGTCGCAGACAGACCAAACAATAATATTTGATTCCATGGAGAGTGCATAATTATACATTTGCCTTGCGACGAAAGTAACAAATATTTACAGACATAGGGCTAGGACAAGCCTAACTCGACGCGGATCTAACCAACGGGAGATTCGGTAGTAGCCTTCACAAATCGACCCTTGACTCGCTTCCTAGTATCAGCTCTTGCCTTCCTTGACTCGTACCTTATGTGCTTATCATATCTATCCACAAAATGGTACAAGTTTTGTTATACAGTGAAGGTGGGGTGGGGTAAGTAAAAGAAGATAAAAAGGAAACATACCTTCGAGTTTTCTTCTTCTCTTTGTAACGAAGCATGGCGTTGCCTCTATTTTGTGCAAGCAACTCCATGTCCGCTTTTGTTCCTACCGTTCTCATACTGATACTGTCACCCCTCATAAGAAAAGATTGTTCCATAAAACTGATGTCATTAGAAGCACCAGAACCTTTGTCATCGCCAAACACCGACCCTGATAATGGCTGTCCGATAGGGACATTGTTGCTTTCGGATGTTGCTGGACCCAGACTGCCTGCTGGGTTATTAGAGGTGATCTGCATTTTTGAATTAAAAAGACCACAATATTCAACTGCAGCCCTCACAATTAAAGAACCAAAGTTTACGTACAAGAAGTTATGCATAAAACTTGTTACAGATGCTTTGATATCCATATCTCAAATATGCGAGTTCCAATCATCAAAAAACCACTTGCAAAGCACTCAAACAGCGTTTTGTTTACAATCTTGACCACTTTGTCAAGACTCAAACATCTTGTTACATTAAACATCAAACATTTTGTGCCACGGTAATAGAACGTTGGTTTAGTACTTGCTACATTAATATTTTAAATTTCTAGTTACAATGCATGAAAAGTAAGAGGAATTACCACATATGGAATTTATACATCTCTAAAACCGAAAGTGAGGTTTAACAAATCTCATACAGGGGGATCTAGAGTATATTGATCTTGTAACATTTTCCAATCACAACCATTATGGTACTGATGTATATACAATGCCTCAGAGAACTTAAACAAGAACTGATTTAACAAAAAATGAATACAGAAAGGACTTACATTGAATTTTATATCATCATGTCCAACAGGGGAGTTCATCTGGTAGATATCTCTTAACATTTTTGTATCAGTCAAAGATGATTCTTTCATAAGTTCGCTGAAATCTTTAATCATAAATCCTGAAACGTTTGAACCATATGTGACTTTCAATGGACCTGACTCTTCATGATCCCTCAACCGTCCTAAATTAAAATCCCATATCTGCGAGGCAGAAGCAAGTTAGCATACAAAACCCTTAATACTGGAAAAGAATCCAGCCCTGCCAAAGCTTAAAGATAAGTTGCAGAGGAAGTAAACAAAAAGAAACTGGGAACTAGAGTGGCACAAGCTCACAACTGAAATCCCATCGACGAAAGGAATTACTTTCTTTGCTCTTTCCTCTCATATTCCCACCATTCGAAGTTCTAAAGCTAGAAGTAGATAAATGCAGGAATTATAAGGAACACCGTGTGGTCTATACTAGTAGAACTTGTAAGAGTGAGAGTTGTTCAATATACAAGGAAGAATGTGATAAGCTAGAAGAGAAACGCGAAACGCATATTAATATGCAGAGGTGAAATCTCGGTTAAACATTGTTCCCATTTTCTTGAAATAAACAATGTTGATTCGTTATCGATGTGTTTTAACCAAGTTCAATACATCAATGAAGTAAAATAGACAACAAACCAAAAGCAAATTCAGGACAGCACCTGAGTCTGACCATGGGGGTTGCTATCCCACAACATGTCACCGTCACGATTCTCTTCTGGCATCATGAGCATAGTCGAAAAGGGCGTTTGTTGCTGCAACACCGTCTCCAAAGAGGCAGCACGAGCTGCAACTCCACCAACACCTCCATTCTCATTCCTCACATCAATCGAAGCAAGCCCTTCCACATCCCCATTTCCCTTCCCATTCTCCTCCTGCCAACCATTCCTTGTCTGCGTCCCTGGCACTAAATTCTCGCTGCCACTACCACCTCCGCCGCGGCCGCCATCCAAGTCCCTCTTAAGCAACTCCAACAGCTGCTTCTGTATCCCCTGCTTCTGCTTCCCGCTTATACCCCCACTATTCTGCCTCTTCATATCACCGGTCAGGTCAACGACGCCGTTCTGGATGGGCACCATCAAGTCCTGCATCCCAAACCCATTCCAAGACGGATCCACGGACGGCAAACCCATATCCCAGTTCTGGAGCTGCGGGTCGGGTCGAGCCGGTAGATTCTTATCCTGGAGATCCAGACCCAAAAGAGACGCGAGCTCGAGCGCCGAGGGGCAGCCGGAGAACCCCTCGAGAGGGGTGCGATCGTGCGCGGCGGTGACAGAGCAGCTGCCGTGGGCGTCCCAATCGCACTCCTGGCAGAGAACGAGGTTGTCGGTGGAGCAGCGGACGGAGACGGCCTCGGAAGCGCAATTATCACAGATCTGAGAGCGCACGTGCTTCCGGGAAAGCAAGTTAGCGGAGTGCACGTGCTGGTCGCAGAACAAGCAGAGCTTGGCGGAGTCTGCCCGGCAGTAGAGAACCGCCGGCTGGTCGCTGCAGAAATCGCAGGGCACCCCCTCTACACCTCCAGATTTGGGGCTTACCATTTCCAAAATCCCTAATTTCCTCCCTACCAGTATCAAACTATTCCAAATTTTGCAGAAAAATTCAAAGTTCCAAACTTTGAGAGAGATTTTCAAAACCCTTTTGAGAATCTGAAAAAAAAAATAGTTTGAAGGTTCCGGAGCAGAAAATTATGAGAGCAAGAACTAACAAATGGAAGAGTGTGTTTTGTGTTTTTCAATTTTGGCTTCTGATCGCGATGCTGATTTTTTTTACTTTTTTATATTATTTTTTATCCTAAATTGAAAAAGGGTGTAAATAGTAAGCGGAGTGTATGAGTAAGAGCAAATCTTTCTTTTGCCAAAAAAAAAAAAAAAAAAAAAAAAAGAGCAAATCTTTCTTACTATCTTGGGAAGTGGCTGACAGGCTCAATTATTATTAAAAGGTTTCGGATAAAATATCGTAAAAGATGCAGCTTATTCGATTAAACTAGTGATAAGCATCACTATCGTCGACCTTTTTGCTGTGCTGACGTCTGCATTAGCATGTTAATTATTGTTATCCTTCTGTTTTGGTGATCAAGTTTTGCACCAATGTGACTTGGGAAAAAAAACTAACTTATATACGCAGGACACTATCGTGGTGTTTCGGATAATAGAACAACATAAGCTTCACACGTCGTTTGAATAGTTTGATATATTATTACTTTAACGTATTTGTTTAGGTAAAATTTTTTTATTTTAAAGAATATCGACGGTGCGAGAAAATTTGCACATAATCAAGTGACATAAATGATATCATCATAAAGTAAAAAAACAAAATATATAAAAAGAGAGAGAGATATGGTCAAATTCAGTGGGCCAAATCGAAATCTTCTTCCTCACGCATTCTACTAGGTTAACAACTTCTGCCTATAGGCCCGTCTTTGCGTTTAGGTTGGATACGTTCCTTTCAAAATGTGATTTTTTTCACAAACCTTATCCTTTTGAAAATGAGGATATTTTTGTTATATCTTAGTGTGAGTGAATAAGGAAGTTACTTGCCCGCTTGTTAGCCACCGCCGTTTTAGTTGGACCAACTTCCTTTTCTTCAGGTGGTAGGTAGGTTACTCACTTAACGTTGTTCTCAACTTTGCTTCTTACCTGCGACCATAGTTTCTTCTTTTTTCTTCGATAGACTACATAGAGTTAAAAAGGGAGACAAACATGTGAGCTATTATGCTTAAGAAATCTGAATGCTGAAAAGAAAAGATCTGTATAAAAGAAGTGGCATGCTAAATAAATAAAGACAAGAGAAGCCCTAAATTAACTAATTTATCAGTATTCTATTCTTGAAATATATGAAAACAACAGAAAATCATGTGCTGCAATTGAGAAATACAATTCTTGCAACGAATCTGGAACAACCAAGGAGGAGAAAAAGAACAATAAATAAAGCAATAATTACACAAGAAGAGTCACTTTCAAGCCATAAATTTTGTTCTTAATGAATCATAAAAATTTGGTCCTTGTGTTTTGAAATTTAGCGAAAAGAACTCTTAGTCCACCACAAAAAAAAAACTCTTAAATTTATGAAGTCTTAACCACTAACAATTCCTCCTCTTAATTAGTAAGTAATTTTAAATTTGACTTACTTGAAAAAGAAATTTAATACTTCATTATTATGAATCGCATATGAAGTGGCCTAGCTTTATCTTTTCCACCCTTGAACGTAGTATATCGGAAGTGTATGATGCGAAAATTAACTTAACACACAAATTAAATCCTCTTGTTGTCAAATTGTAGTATAAATGCAAGTAGGGATCGTTCTAAACCAGGGATTATGAGGGCTTGCTAAAACCTCTAAACTGACTTAAAAACATATAAACAAAGTTAAAAACACTAAACTAGACTCAAAGAACTTAAAACAAACTAAAAGGACTCAAAACAAGCTAAAAACACTCAAATCTGCTTAAAAACACAAACTGGGCAGATTTGGACTTTAACACACTTTTGGGACACCTAAAAACACAAATCAAAACAGATTTTGACTAATAAAACACTTTAAAGTAAATGGGGTTTTGGTTTTGACGAATTTGAAAACAAAACAAGTAAATTAAAGAACTAATGAAATCTGTACGAATTTGAGTAAATTGAATGGATGTAAGGCTAGCTAGGAGGTTCTTCTCCACACATGACATACTTGCACATAAACCAATTTTCAATTGTTCTTTCGATCAATCATGAAACTCAACACCCCAGGTTAATTAAGTCTGCTTAAATTAACCTTCAAGTTCTCCTTAAGTTATTGAATTGGATGGGAAAACGCATACAACAATTCAAGTATTCTTCAAAAGTTCTTTACGTGAACATCACAATAAAGATACAATCAAAGATCATTAAGCATTATGAAAACTATAAGTATTGACGAGGCATTCGTTACTATGATGAGCATGAAACTCCTGCCAAGAATTTATTTAACGCGATCGTTTATAAGCGACCTCCACTACTTGTGAATATAAGTTTGTAACTATTAGGTGAAACTCCCTTATACTCTAGCATCATATTCATGCATGCAAACTAAGCGTGCACTCTTAATAAACATACAAGAATAAGTTATCAATCAAGCAGTTAAACAAATTGAATTCACAACTTATGAAATCACAACTAAAGGTAATCAAATCATATTGCAAACATGAACATGGTTTCGAATTCCCCCTAGCTAAGGGGGGTTTAGTTCCTCATACTCACAAAGCAAAGATAAACAAATTTAGACATTGAAAACAAAAGAATGAAAACACCTAAAAACGCTCTAACAATCCAACTTGAATGGCAAGCACGTCCAAGGGTCCTCCTTCTTCTCTTTGTTGCGGCACAAGGTGTGGTTTGATGGATAAATGGTAAATTATGGTGGTGGATGGATATAGGTGAGTTATGGTGAAGGGTGGATGGGTGGATTGTGTTCTCTCGGCCAAGGAATGAAAGTGTAAGTGTATGGAGTTGTGAGATGTGAATGTAGTGTCTTTTGATGGATCTTGTTCTCCCTCCCTTGTTATGGTGAAGGGTGGATTATTTATAGGCTAGGGAGAGGACCACCAACTAATTAAGGTGGTAGTGGTGTATGTTGTGGTAATGAGTGGATGTAATGGGTGTAGTGGATGGATGTTTGGTAATGAGTGGATGTAATGGGTGTAGTGGGTGAGTGTTTGGTAATGAGTGGATGTTGTTTGTACCATACTTGACCAATCCCGAAACTACCGAGCACCGGCCAACGCTATACTATCAAGGACCCAGAAGAGTTCCCCTCCGACCAGGAGGCCAATCACTACTCGACACGTGTCAAGATTAGAAGCCAATCAGAGCGCAGCACGTGTCAACATCAAGAACCAATCATAACATGACACATGTCAATGTGACAAAGCTACAAGTTTTTCTATAAATAGGGGTCATTCCCCCACAATATTGCCTAATGCCATTTTGTGTTAAATCATTCACAAGAACTCACTAAATTGAGAGCTTGATCCTTTGTACTTGTGTAAGCCCTTCACTACTAATAAGAACTCCTCTACTCCGTGGACGTAGCCAATCTGGGTGAACCACGTACATCCTGTGTTTGCTTCTCTGTCTCTATTCATTTACGTACTTATCCTCACTAGTGACTGAAGCAACCAAGCAACCAAGCGAAGGTCACAAAACCTGACACTTTCTGTTGTACCAAAGTCTTCGCTGATTTTGTGCATCAACATTTGGCGCCGTCTGTGGGAAACGACACTTATTCCTACTCTCTTCAGCTGTGTCAAGCTGGTTTCTATCATTCGTACACTTTCTTTTGATCAGGCATCCCTCTCCAACATGGGAAGCGAAGGAAGCCACAACACACAGAATGACACCCCCCTTGCACATAGTGCGAAACAACGAAAGAAGGAAGGAAAACGAGTTCTTCTTCAAGCTAAAGTCGATGAGTTGGAAGCTCAGAACAACAAGATAGCAATGAGGAATGAGGTCCTCCAGGAGCAATATGAGAAGCTCTTCGAGACACTCCACGAAGCTAGGCAAGCTCAGACACGCGAGCTTGTTGCCCCCGTGGAAGTCAACCATCAACTGGGTGCCCTCCAACATGGAGGGTCACATGCATTCGACATAGATATCCCTGATAGGGAACAGATTACCCATCGACTTGATAATCAACATGAGGCTTCTCTTAACCCAGTTGCTTCGACCCGAACCATGAGAAGTGGAGGGAGACACCTCTTTGCTGAAGGGGCAGAAGGATCGAAAACCGTCTTTCGCGATTGTCGGGATTTCCTGAAGCAACGTCGAGAGAATTCCATCCATATAAGCTCAAAGATTAATGACCCAAGGATTTCTGAGAGACTCGGTCCCCTGCCACGGCCTAAGCCGGCCACCAATTTGGGGAAGGGGCAACAAGTCCCAGAGAGACATGAGGGTACAGGGGACTCAGAGGTGTTCCGACAGACATACCCTGGAAGCCAGTACAGCGAGTCCAGGGAAAAATCACATGCCCTTGATCAAACCTTCCTAATTCCAAGAGGAGATGGAGATTTACGAAAGAAAGCTCCAGTGACACATAACTCCGCTCAGGACCCCCTTGTCCTACAACTTCTTGAGGAAGTAAACAAGTTGAAGGCTGAACGTCAGGCTGAAATACCTGACTGGAATCAACCCAGGCCTGGCCCTCTTACAAGGAGGATCCTCAACACCCCCCTTCAAGCAAAGACAAAGCAAAAGCTTGGCTTGCAACTTTATACTGGAAAAGAGGACCCGATTGAGCACCTTAACCTCTTTGAGTCCACCATGGCATACCGGATGCACACCGACGAAGAACGATGTCTTCTCTTCCCCTCCACACTTTCTGGTGGAGCTCTAAATTGGTATTGTCGTCTTACACCTGAGACGGTAGACTCATTTGAGGAATTGAGGAAACTATTTGTTTCCCAACACATTTTCCAAACCGATCGCTTGCACTCTGCAGATGACTTGTACACTATCCGCCAGAAGCCAGACGAGTCATTACGTATGTATGCTGGCCGCTTCAGCCATGAATACTCCCGGTGTGCCGAGGCAGACGACAAGACTGCCCTCAAAGCCTTCACGGCAGGCCTACGTGATTGTTTCTTTAAATACATGATCAATGCCAATACTTGGAAGACTTACTCTGAGGTGATGGCGCAGGCTTATAACCATGCCTCCGCCGAGGCAAAGACATATCAGGAGAAACCCCCTACAACCATCCTTTATCAACAAGTGGGAGGTGGAAGCCAGACTCACCTAAATGAGAAGACCTCGACTTCCCAAACAGCAGTGGCACCTCCCCATGCCTTGCATAATGCTTCACCGAATCAACAGACATATCAATTTCAAGGCAAGAGGAAGGATTTCCATCCTCACCACTCTCCTTTCAGTAAAAAGAGTAAGGGACACTATCCCGATAACCAAGGGTATCGCCACAATAACGCTCGCCCCCAGGCAGTCAATGCAGTGGGTCAAACCCGCGTCAAGATACCCCCTACCCCAAGGTATGAGACATACACGCCCTTGAATGCCACATGCGCGGCCATTTACCCCAGCATAGCTCACCTGATACCAAAGCCAAAGCTGAGGCACCCAGATTACACGCCCCCGAATAACGCGGGCATGTTTTGTTGCTACCATGAGCATAACGGCCATGATAGCGAGAAATGTATCATCCTCCGTGATCGTATTGAAGCTTTGGCACGAGAAGGAAAAATTGATCAATTCATTCTTTACCCTCAAAGGGATAACCGTAACCAACGCCAGGTGAATGTCATATATTCCATAAGTGGCGGCACACCCATATCTGAATCTTCCAATAGGGCCATGAAAAACAGTGAACGAAGTCTGAGGCCTGGTCACCAAGTGTTTCACGTGGAAGACATCAGGGGAGGGAAGTATCAAAAACCTAACTGGGATCCGATATGTTTCTACCCTGAGGAAGAAAGAGGCATCATCTACCCTCATAACGACCCATTGATCGTGGAGGCTCACATAGCCAACTTTGATGTTCGACGAATCCTCGTAGACACGGGGGCTTCGGTCAATATCATGTTTGCCGAAGCTTTCAGGGCACTCAGTGTAGCTGAACACTTGCTCGATCGCTCGATTTCTCCTCTGATAAGCTTCTCCGGTGATATCGTGCAACCCTTAGGGAGCATACATTTACCCTTTACTATTGGTACAGGCCCTTACACGGCTACCATTACCACTAACTTCCTAGTGGTTGACTGCCCAACGGCATACAATGTCATCTTTGGGCGCACAGGCATCAATGATCTCAAGGCTATGGTATCCACGCATATGCTGTTGATGAAATTTCCAACCCCCCATGGCAACGGCTACATCAGAGGAGATCAGCTTAGTGCACGATCATGTTACAACACTTCAGTTAAGCAACAACACTTGCCCGGACCCAAGGAAACCCTGTCTGTACATGACCAAGTCACAAAGACCAGCCTAGATGAAGCGAACTTGGATCTTCCTGATAGCAACAATCAACCCGATGATCCTCGAGATGACTCTTTCACCCAGCAAGCCCAACCTGCTGAAGAGTTGGAGAAGGTACCTATCTCAAGAGATTATCCAGATCGCATGGTGAAGATTGGCACCACATTGTCACCACCCCTTCGGTTAGCATTGATATCTTTTTTGAAAGAGAACACTGAAGTCTTCGCCTGGTCATACGAGGACATGCCAGGCATCTCTCCCGATGTCATCTGTCATCGTTTGAGTATTGACCCCAAGATCAAGCCGGTGAGACAGAAGCGAAGATCTTATGACGCTGAACGATACGAGGCAATGAAAGCAGAAGTTGAAAAACTCAAAGGCATAGGCTTTGTCCGCGAAGTCAATTACCCGACATGGGTAGCAAATGTGGTCCTTGTTAAGAAAAATTCGACCAAAGAAAGTCTTTTGCTTCAAAAGGTCTTGTGGAGAATGTGTGTTGACTACACCGACCTAAACAAAGGGTGTCCGAAAGATAGCTTCCCTCTTCCTCTTATTGACAGACTTATAGACTCTACGGCCGGGTGTGAACTCCTGAGCTTCATGGATGCTTACTCAGGATACAACCAAATCCTCATGAACCCTTCGGATCAAGAACACACAGCCTTCACTACCGACAGAGGACTATACTGCTATAAAGTCATGCCTTTCGGCCTAAAGAATGCAGGAGCGACTTATCAGAGACTAGTCAACTCAATGTTCGCCGAGCAGATTGGGAAGAGCATGGAAGTTTACGTTGATGATATGTTAGTCAAGAGCAAACATGCTGACCAACACATCACCAACCTATCTGAAACTTTCACTATTTTGAAGAGGTATCGAATGAGGTTAAACCCCAACAAATGTGCCTTCGGCGTAGGCTCTGGCAAATTCTTAGGTTTCATGATTAGCCAACGAGGCATTGAAGCTAATCCCGAGAAGATCAAAGCAATCCTCGATATGAAGGAACCGGTAACTTCAAAGGACATCCAGAGCCTTACTGGCAAGGTGGCAGCCTTAACCAGGTTCATTTCTAAGGCCACAGACAAATGTGCTCCCTTTTTTAAAGCACTTAAGGGAAGTAGGAAGTACATTACATGGACTGATGAATGTGCCGAGGCATTCAAAAACCTCAAGGAGTACATGAGTAAAGCCCCTCTACTCTCCAAGCCCGAGGTAGGAGACATTCTCATTATCTACCTATCGGTATCAGCTTCAGCCGTAAGTTCCGTTCTCATTCGAAAGGATGGGAATATTGAGCGACCTGTCTACTACGCTAGCAAAGCCTTACAAGATGCGGAGACACGGTACTCTAACATTGAGAAATTGGCTCTGGCATTGGTCATGTCTGCTCGAAAACTCCGCCCTTACTTCCAAGCGCACTTCATCATCGTGCTTACCAATTATCCTCTTCGACAGATACTCCAAAGTCCTGACACTTCAGGGCGATTGATCAAATGGGCAATAGCGTTGGGTGAGTTTGACATCTCCTACCAACCAAAGCCAGCTGAGAAGGGCCAAGCAGTGGCAGACTTCATTGCCGACTTCACATATCCGGTTGACATTGCTTCTACACCTGAAGCAGTGGCTTCATTACCCCCGGAAGCTCAGAAGATAGAACCAACAACCCCAGCATGGAGTCTGTTTGTTGATGGCTTATCCAACCAACAGGGCTGTGGAGCGGGACTAGTCTTGACTACACCCGACAAAGTAGCAATGGAGTATGCTCTTCGTTTCAAATTCAAGGCATCAAATAATGAGGCCGAGTATGAAGCCCTTCTAGCAGGATTACGTTTGGCCAAACACCTCGGGGTTAAACAAATTGATATTTTCAGTGACTCCCAATTGGTGGTCAACCAGGTTACCAACAACTTTGATGCTAAGGACAGCTCCATGGCAGCATATCTTGCGCAAACACAACTTTTGCTCAAGCACTTCCACTACCAGATCACCCAAGTTCCTCGAGCGGCAAACAGTCATGCAGACGCCCTGGCTCGCCTCGCCTCGGCTGTGGAAGACAAGATTGGAAGAAAAATTCATGTCGAACTGTTGGCAACACCAAGCACCATGGCCGCAGAAGTATGCAACTTACAACAGGGGGATAGTTGGATCACCCCGATCTATAATTTCCTTGCTCATGGCACCCTCCCAAATGATAAAGTCCAGGCTAAGCAAATTCGATACAAGTCTACCCGCTACCTGATCATCAATGATCAACTCTATAAGCGAGGTTTTAGCCTGCCATACTTAAGGTGTCTTACGCCTGCCGAGGCGAAAATCGTCCTTCGGGAAATACATGAGGAAGTCTGTGGAGATCATGCTGGATCTCGGTCCCTAGCACACAAGACTTTTCGCCAAGGATATTACTGGCCAACACTCCACCAGGATGCCATCAAAGTATCCCGCTCATGTGACAAATGTCAACGATATGCAACTATTCATCATTCCCCTCCAGAGCCTCTTACTCCTATGATCAGCCCTTGGCCCTTCGCCCAGTGGGGACTTGATTTGATCGGCCCAATGCCGGCAGGGAAGGGCAAAGTCTGTTACGCAGTCGTTGCAGTGGACTACTTCACAAAGTGGGTCGAAGTAGAACCCTTGGCAACCATTACTGAGGCAAAGATAGAAGACTTCGTGTGGAAGAACATCCTTTGTAGATTCGGCATTCCCAATGCGATAGTCACTGACAATGGGCGACAGTTTGACAACAAGAAGTTCAGGTTGTTCTGCTCTAAGTTCAACATCAACTTATGCTTTGCCTCTCCAGCTCATCCCCAGTCTAATGGACAAGTTGAGGCTATCAACAAAATAATCAAGCGCACTTTGAAAACCAGCTTGGACAAAGCTAAAGGCTGTTGGCCAGAATTTGTACCCCAAGTTCTTTGGTCATATCGCACTTCATATCGGACTTCAACAGGAGAAACTCCATTCTCACTTGCCTTTGGCACAAAGGCGGTTGTCCCTGTTGAGCTCGAGCAAGCAACATTCCGAGTCCAGAACTACATTCAAAGTGAAAATGACAAACAACTCACCCTCAACTTGGATTTAGTCGAGGAACACAGAAACCAAGCTCACTTGAGGAATGTCGCCTACAAGCAGCGCATCTCCAACTATTATGACTCTAGGGTCAAGCCTCGTTCTTTCAAAATAGGAGACTGGGTCTTAAAGAAAAGATTACTCTGCGACAGAGTCCCGAGTGAAGGCACACTTAGTCCAAACTGGGATGGACCGTATGAAGTCATTGGCATCAGTTGCCCTGGCTCTTACACACTTAGAAGCTCCGATGGCAAGACCCTTGGCCATCCATGGAACGCTGATCACTTGAAGTACTACTACAAATAGACTCACGATGTACAAGTGTTGAGCTATAGCCGTTCGGCATCCTATGTAATGAAGGCCATTTGGCAATGAATTCAATAAAGAGGTAATTTAGCCAACTCAGCCCTCACTCTTTTACATTCCTAGCAATGGAACACTCAAGTGTTGAAACCTCAAAGCAGATATATCCAACACGAAACAAAATCTAAGTATGTGTCGACAAGACTATACAAAGAAAGGGACAACCAAACAAGGGCTTATATCCAAACAATAGATCTATTCATACATAGCCAAACATGCATTAATAATAGTGCAAACACTCATAAACACCTAAAATCCAAAACTCTCAAGCTTATAACATGGGCACATGTTATACACACATCAGACTACTACATCCAGAATACATGCAGATAGTAAAGACACTACTATTCATTCTCATCTGAAGCCGAACCCCTGGCAGTATCACTCCGCATCCTACCATCATCCTCTGCATCCCCAAGACCCTCTTCACCATGCTGAGTCTGTGCATCAGCACTACCTTCATTATCAGACTCATCTTTGCTGCTAGGATCAACAGCAAGGACAAATGTCTCGCCCTTTCGATGATGCTCATCTATATCTTCGTGGTATTTTCGAAGAATGCTCCCATCATCATAACGATCAAGGACGGCCATCCATTTCCTTTTTTCAAAGCGAGCTTCTTGAGCACAGTGGGGTTTAATAGCAAGATGAAAGGTCGAAGAACTTAAGTATTCTTGCACAGCAGCCTCCCTTTCAGTTGGAATGCTCTTCTCCAGTTCAGAAATCTCAACTAAGGCACCATCCAATTCTCCCCTAACCTTGGATACCTCCAAGGTAGCCACCTCCAACTGTTTTTTAGTTGCCTCAAACAATTTCTTAAGCCTTAGGTTCTCACCATTTCGCCTTTTCAAGCTCTCCATGGTTTCGTCCTTCAGTTGGAGAGCCTGAGTCAAAAGTCCCTTATTCCTTCGGGCCTCGTCCACAAGCTGCTTATTCTCCTTCGGTTTTGCCTTGTACCGCTCAACCTCTTGCAGTCTGTCGTGATACTCGGCCATGACCTGCATGGCAAGACGATCATCACTATCTAAATAATGATAATAAAGAGGAAAAAGTAAGGAAATGACAAAGTAACACTCACATATGAAGACAGCTTCAACATCCGGTCGCAATCCGATTCATCCTTAGCTAAGGGCTCTCCGAGCTCATCGAAGGCGAATCGACGCCCTGCCAAGCAATTGTTGATATCCCCAAAATCCTTTGGCCGCGTGGCAATCCTCAAGTCCTTCCACGGGACACTGCCAGCTCTTTCCTTGCCTTTCCCCTCATGGCGGGAACCGGGATCATTTTCCTGGACAGTGTGCTCCATAGTAAGAGGAGGAGGCAACAGTCGGCTCCCTTCTCCTACAACTACGGCAGCAGCATTTTCAACGGCCTCGACTCCAGTCTTCCTAAAGGCAGGCCCCTTAAGGACCCCATCTTGGGACTTAGGTCTAACGGATGGTTCCCCTCGGAACTTATGAATTTTCTTATGCGGTAGGATGTCTTCCGAATGAACTAACACTGGTGCTCTCCTTTTATGGGTGCTAGTCCCTGTTTTCTTGCTTACCTTCTCCACTGCATAAGGAAAATCAAAATAAGAAATACAACTTTCCAAATAAAGTAAGGAATTGAGCTAAGTTTACATGAAGGATACAACTTACTCGATCGTCCCTGGCTCTCGGAAACTAAGGGTTGGAAACCGTACCGACGAAATAAGGGTCGTAGCTTGCTTAAGTGTCTATCCTCTTTGGGCACCCTCAACACCTTCTCTATGTCAGATAGCTCCTGCCCAAACAGTTGGATGGTGCCCCGCGTCACTACATGAAACAAAGTGTTAGAAGCAAGAAAAGACCACAACAAATAGCAAATAGTACGAACGGTTGATACGTTACAACCTACAGTCTGGAAGTGAGTAAGCACACGTCGCTCAGGCGTGACACCCTTATCATACTCCCAATCATTATACAGAAAGCACCAACGGTTTTTCCATGTGTAGTATGCCTTTTTCTTACCATACACAATACGCTCTCTCTCACTCCGACATGCACACTCGGCATAACCAGTGCATGATTTTGCTGGGCGCATCTTGTAACAGTAACGCCACTGATGGAAGGAAGGCTCACACAACCCACACTCCATCCAAATGATATAAAATCCAATCAAAGTATCCCAGAAACCAGGATTGAGTTGCCCAGGTGCATATCCGATCAAAGATAACATCTTTTGCAACCACGGATGTAAAGGTAGTCTCACCCCTAAAGTCAGTAATATCTGGGTGTAGAACATAACATGACCCTGGGGAGGCTCAGAAGGCCATTCTTCATCATGTACCAAGCGTATCCCTACACTACGAGGGATATTACATGACTGCCTTAGCACCTCAACCTGCTTCTCATTATTTAACAAGTTATTCTTTAGATGGTCTGCTGTGAACTCAGAGCGAACTATGGGTATGGCATCAAAAACAACCCCCTCACCCAACGCCATGGAGGAAGAACTAGCAATAGCTAAAGTTCGACGGTTGGGAAGATCATCCAATGTTTCTCTAGTACAGGACTCTAACAAAGACCCTGAAGACTCCGACATTGCAGACTCAGACTTAGAGCTAAAGCTAGAAGAGCCCTCATCACTAGAACTTCCAGGCTCTGACATCTACAATAAGAAGAAACAAATTCTATCACTACATGCATGATCAAAACATAAGGAAGTTCCTATATTACCCACATGAAGATGGTGCAAAGCGATGCCGGAACCCTTCTCAATCAGAAAGCAATCCGTCTTCCACAGTCACTACAAAACAAACAAATGAAGACCGTGTCAAGCGCCCAAAAAAAAAAAAAAAAAAAAAAAAAAAAAAAAAAAAAAAAACAGCTTCATCTACAAAGCTTCACCATCAAAGCTTCACCTACAAAAGCTTCACCCACAAAGCTTCACCTAAAAAGCTTCACCCACAAAGCTTCACCCAAAAAAACTTCACCCGAAAAGCTTCACTTAAAAAAGCTTCACCTACACAGCTTCACCTAAAAAAGCTTCACCTAGAAAGCTCCCTCTACATACTTTCACCATCAAAGCTTCACCTAGAAAGCTTCATCTACAAAGCTTCACCATCAAAGCTTCACCTACAAAAGCTTCACCCACAAAGCTTCACCTAAAAAGCTTCACCCACAAAGCTTCACCAAAAAAACTTCACCCGAAAAGCTTCACTTAAAAAAGCTTCACCTAAAAAAGCTTCACCTAGAAAGCTCCCTCTACATACTTTCACCATCAAAGCTTCACCATCAAAGCTTCACCTAGAAAGCTTCAACACAAAACCTTGCTCCAAATAAACAAATTTTGTTCACAAAACCCAAGATACCCTTGAACTTGTACAAAAACACTTGGGTAAACATAAACATTTTTTGTTTTACACCCACAAGGGCCCAAAATTTTCCTTCTTATTTGTTCACTTATATATGTTCCCAAACATATTATGATAGATCAAATAATAATTCAAAGTCCAAAATTTAGTTATGGACAAAAATACAAGCAATTCACCAGTACTGAAGTTGCTACAAAAACTGGAATCTTCCCCAGCCTAGAAATCCAACAACGCTTCGCCTCCTTTTCTCTATCAAATTTTTGCAGCTGCTGCTTTTCTCCAATGGAGCTGAATTTTGGACAGCCTCTAGTTCTTGAGCAGATGAACAACTTTCAAGAAGGAACCATTTCTGTTTGAGCCACGGAAATTAAAGTGTTGAAGCTCCAAGCATGACAGTCGGATTCTTGCAGATTTCGAAGCTGCTGTGATGTTTCGAAGATCTGGAAATATTTAACCATTAGTTCATTCTGAATTTTTGATATGTTATGAAAGAGACGATGAGGAACAACTTCAATGAAGAAAGCATGCTGATCTGAACAATCGAAAATGGAGTTTCGAAGCTCACAACAAATCTGACGGGTTGACAGAAAAATAATAACCAGTCATTCATCATACTTGAATTTCTTGAGTTATACAGCTCCGAGGGATCTCAATTTTGGATATGTTGTAGTTCACAAGTTAAGGAACAACTTCGATGAAGAAAGTATGTTGATCTAAGCAAGAGAAAATGGATTTTTTGAAGCTCACAACAGGTCTGACGTGTTGACAGACACATGATGAACAATCACTCGTCGTACCTGAATTTCTAGAGTTGTACTGATCTGATGGCTCTCAAATTTGGATATGTTGTAGTTAAGGAATTAAAGAACAACTTTCCTGAAGACAACTTTGTGATTCGAGCTACAGATGATGGTCTTATATTGAAAACCAATTCAGGGTGTTAGGGGAAATGAAAAACAATTCCACCAAAGAAACATCATTATGATGTTTCATCATTATGGTGTTTTCATCATTATGATGCTTTCATCATTGTGATGCTTCCATCATTGTGATGCTTCCATTATGATTGTAATGCACCAACGGTTACACCCTCTATCATAGCAGTATGTGTGTGTATCTCCCTATAGTCATCCTGTGCAAGACTATCGTAGTCAGATGGCTTTCCATAAAACAGCTACCAACCGTTACACCTTCTGCAATTCCACTTATTCGGGCCTAGCAACCTTCATAAACAAAATATATGAAGAAAAAGTCCGGGGCTACCACTTAGAAAACAAAAGAATGAAGTTTTGGTACTTACGACATGGACTATTAGCAAGACACCTCATTCGTCCACTCCCTCGACTAGAGACTTGGGGGACTCCCACCATATGCTACTACGCCTTGGTACTCAAAAGTTCGTGACTACTCAGTGACTTGGATTTTTCAAGTCTCCAACCGAGAAGTTTTCCTCACTCGGGAAATTAAGGGAACACTACCTCAAACTACATGCTTCACTCACAAAGCTTCAACAATACAGGTTTCAACAAAAGCAAAAATTCAAAGAACTTTATGAAGAAGGCTTTGGTGTATTTAACACAATATGTTGAAATGAAGCAAAGCTTATTTATTAATATTTTCGATAAGCCACAAATATGTACATATACATGAGTCAAAATAAACAAACAAAAGGGAGCCTTCACAAAGGTTGCTTAGGGGAAGTCTCAGCAGTCGGTAGAGCCCCAGAAAGAGAAAGCACCGGAGGGTGGTTATCCGGAGCCTCAGTACTTGACAAAACCCCAGAAGGAGGAGGCATTGGAGGTTCATCATTTGAAGCTTCATTACCAGGTACAGCCCCAGAGGACGAAGGCAATAAATGCCTTTGGAACAAACCCACAAACCGCTGATGATCAAGTAAAACCTTACCATCAGATTCCTTCATCTGGTCAAGCTTCCTCTTCATGTTTGTAGCATAGTCATGGGCGAGCCGGTGCAACTGCTTATTCTCATGCTTGAGCCCTCTAATCTCCTGTTTGAGACTCATCACTTCAGCAGCCAATGATTCAACTTGGCGGGTTCTAGCAAATAGGCGTTGGGCCATATTAGACACAGAACCTGCACACTGAACACTAAGAGCCAGAGAGTCCTTAACAGCCAACTCATCAGACCGTTTGGAAAGTAGTCTGTTATCTTTGGGAGTGAGAAGGTTCCTGGCCACCACTGCAGCGGTCATATCATTCTTCATCACAGAATCCCCAACGGTAAGAGGACCAGTAGGGGATATGAAGGATGGGCGCCATATGTTGTCTGGAGAAGGCGTGGCTGTCTCTTCTCCAAGGTTCAAGTCAAAACGACGGTCGGAGGGTCCAGACATTTTCAAATGTGTTGAAGAAGGAAGAGGTCAGACAAATCAATATCTTAGAAGTGCAAGAAATGAGCTTCTACTGGTAGAGATTCAAGTGTGCTGTGGAACTTAATGCCAGCCTCTATAAAAATCTGCACTCGACGGAGCTTCAGAAATCGAAGAGGCGTTTGCTTTCTCAAAAGCTGGGCTGCTCAGAGACCACGAGGGCCGATCTCAGAAATCGAAGAGGCGTTTGCTTTCTCAAAAGCTGGGCTGCTCAGAGACCACGAGGGCCGATCTCAGAAATCGAAGAAGCACCTGCTTTTGCAGCCTCGTCAGCACCTGTCACATGCACAATCAGCTTTGCGGAAATTACGGGCAATCTGTCGAAGATTTCTGGTGAAGTAGAAAACACGTGAATCTTACTGTTCAATCACCGCTCTCCATATGCACCATCAACTCCTCGGGTACCACATATAACTTTGTCAAAGATCTCTGACAAAGTTTAGGCACGAGAATTTCGAAGTTCCAGCTACCCTACTATTACCCATAAGGGTAAAGGAACAGCACCACTGCTTGACAACTGGAAAGTCCCTATGTGTGTCGACCTCCGTGTTTTGCGGCAAGACAAGTTGGCAAGAACGTCCAACCTTTACTCACATTCGAGAAAAGACTCTCAACATAATTACTTTCTCAAAAACCGGAGCAGCACCGCTTTCCGAATCTCGAGAGTCAGATCCTCGACGGGATTGGTTGTTCGAAAACCGAAGAGGCACAACTCTCAGAACTTCGAGAGCCAGATTTCCTTAGATAAAGCTTGTCTGTAATCTTCACACGTAATATCAGCTTTCCAGATACCACATACCACTTTTTCAAAGTGCTCTGACAAAATTAAAACACGTGAAGCTGGCAGCTCCCACTACATTGCTGTGACCAAGAAGGGTAAAGGAATAACATTACTACTTGTTATTGGGAAATCCCTATATACATTGACCTCCCTCCTCAACAGACAGGCAAACCTGCAAAAATGCTCAACCCTTTCTCGCATTCGAAAAGGCACCCTCAACATAACCTCTCGAAATACTCAGCTTTATTTCCCCCCGATAATACCTCAGCAAATAAGCCACACCAAGAACAAGAGTATCTCATATCATCAGGGTCGAAAGCAAGAGTATCCCATATCATGCTTTCTCCCTGTCTTTGTCTTTGTCCTTGTCCACACCTGCAGGACAAGGAGAAAGAGAGCAGTCAGTCGGAACCTGAAATCAAACCTCCAATTTGGAACTGACTGCCTGGAGCCTTTGCCTGGTTGCTTACTTAGCATTGCTCTCGAGTACTCATCCTCAACTGCTGTCAAGGTCACGAATTCCACCGGCAAATACCTCATGACAGTTGATCAGATATTGGCTCTTTACACTGAAGCTGCCAAGCGTGGATGAGTCACTATAAAGGAATGTTCTGAATGACCATTTAAATGCAAAGGTTGCACACCACTTCTGCCATGCCAAAGATTGAAGCAGAAGGTTCAACGGTGAGCTGAAACAGATCACTACAGCACGACACCTTTCCATACCACATTCATTATTCCGTCAACAGCAAAAGTATCCCATATCATCAAGGTCGAACGTACTCTAGATTTGATGGACTTGTTTTGACCCTCAAATTTTTGAGTCGGCCTTATACTCTGAAGGGCACCAGAAAACCCTCTAGCACAGTTCAAGAATAAGCCTGTGGAAAGTTACTTCTTCAAAAGCAAAAGTATCTCATATCATCTCTTATTCATTTGCTTCTCCTTATCCTGGCAGTTGAATGAGAGACAAGGAGAATGAGAACAATCAACCGGAAGCCGACGTCAAACCTCTGATCCTGGGTTGCTTACTTGGAAGTTTGACTGCTTACCTTGTCTGTCACCTCTTTCGGCAGATCTCCTAGCTCGGCGACTTGGGGGACTCCTACTATAGGGTTTGTATCACACTTGACTAAGCCCGAAACTACAACTAAGCTTCAAGTGAAATTGATACATTACCTTGTGCGTCAACATCAGCTAAATACACCATTCCCGGATGGAGGAAAAGTACTTCCAGAGAAGGGCAGATGAAGATCAGACCATACTTCGGTACTTAGAAGTTTCGTGATTACTCAAGGGATTGGATCTTGCAAGTCCCCAACCGAGGAGTTTCCCTCACTCGGGAACTTAGGGGAGCACTGTTGTACCATACTTGACCAATCCCGAAACTACCGAGCACCGGCCAACGCTATACTGTCAAGGACCCAGAAGAGTTCCCCTCCGACCAGGAGGCCAATCACTACTCGACACGTGTCAAGATTAGAAGCCAATCAGAGCGCAGCACGTGTCAACATCAAGAACCAATCATAACATGACACATGTCAATGTGACAAAGCTACAAGTTTTTCTATAAATAGGGGTCATTCCCCCACAATATTGCCTAATGCCATTTTGTGTTAAATCATTCACAAGAACTCACTAAATTGAGAGCTTGATCCTTTGTACTTGTGTAAGCCCTTCACTACTAATAAGAACTCCTCTACTCCGTGGACGTAGCCAATCTGGGTGAACCACGTACATCCTGTGTTTGCTTCTCTGTCTCTATTCATTTACGTACTTATCCTCACTAGTGACTGAAGCAACCAAGCAACCAAGCGAAGGTCACAAAACCTGACACTTTCTGTTGTACCAAAGTCTTCGCTGATTTTGTGCATCAACAGATGTAATGGGTGTAGTGGATGGATGTTTGGTAATGAGTGGATGTAATGGGTGTAGTGGGTGAGTGTTGTGGTAATGAATGGATGTAATGGGTGTAGTAGGTGAGTGTTTGGTAATGAGTGGATGTAATGGGTGTAGTGGATGGATGTTTGGTAATTGTAGGTCAACACACTTGCACACAAACATGCTGATTTCTAGCCTTCAAATCTTCAAAAACGTCCATCCTCATGTCTCCATGCTTGCACTATTCAATTTTGGCCCAAAAATGCTCCAAAATGCTCCAAATAGCACTTTGTTGCTAACTTTGTTATTTGAACCTACAAACACATGAAAATAGCTTAAAGTACTAAAATAACTAGAATTAAACTAAGTAAATGCCAAGAAACAAGCTAACTAAGTTGCATAAATATGCTCCTATCAAATTCCCCCACACTTAACTTTTGCTAGTCCTTGAGCAAAACAAAAGAAACAAAACGAAACAAAACAAACAAAACACAACCTAACCTTCCAACATTTGCCTCAGGGATTTCCAATGCACATGACATGTTAAAAATCATCATTCCCACAAATTTTGGTTATCTTCATACTTGAGCACAAACTTAATCACAGTCACTACTTACTAGTTCACTATTAACCAATTAAAACAATGTTTTGAATGTAGTAACATGCCTTAGAGAATTTGCTCAATTCCTTACAAGATACTCTCTATTTTCACACACATTTTCTGACTGCACACCCTATACTAGATACTGGGACTCACATATGTTATAACGAAGGAAGCAATTTTCTGGAGTTATTAAGCATGTTTAGATATGATCTCATGAATGGTATGCTACTACTTAGATGTGAGAACCAGTGACACCTTATGCTCATACCAATTTCAAACTCCACAAATTGAAACGCACAACACTCAAGATTGAAGTCAAGGGTTGTAACAGGGCTTGGGGGTAATGGCTAACAAAGAAAGGATAGGAATAACAAACGTTCTTAAAGCAATAGCAAGCAAAGCAATGAAATAAACACTTGGAATTCACTTTAGAATGTAGAATCAACTTTTACATACAAAGGGAAGATTCATGCAACACTTAGGGCCGAATTTAATGTTTTGGACCATTTTTTAACAAACAACACTTTAGAGCTCTTTTTCATACTTTTTTTTTTTCTTTTCTCTACCCGTGCCTTATAAGGACTTTGGCGCACACAGACACAAGAATCACTTCCCCCCACACTTGCTTTCTACAATACATTGATAAAAAAAAGGAGTTCATTTTAGGTCATACTTTACTATGCTTCAAGAACAAGGGTATGGATGATCCTAAAACTAGGCTAGGTAAGGATAATGTGGGTTAACAAAGAACATAGGCTTAACAAGGCTCAACGGGGTTAAACTTAAACACATAATGAAATAGGGGCACGACAATTTGGCTTTGGTGGTAACTACACAACTTCATCTTGAATATGTGTTATGCAAATCAATAGCATGCTTTGAATGAAATAGGCATGAGTTCTAGCATTTGGAACTAAATGATGAAACGCCTTCTAAGTAGCAACCAAGCAAAGAATAATGAGATCATGTAACGACTTTAGAAAACAATGATGCACAAATTATTAACTCTCCGAATAAACGTTTATGCTCAAGTCTCACAAGGTTGTAGCGTTCATTTGAGTTCCTTCCTTCAAGCATGTTACAAAAACTGATTTTTCCATTATGATTGCATGTGAATTCATAAATTATAACCACAACCAAGCATAAACCAAAGAGTAAATCAATTTTCATCCATGTTTATAACTCTCTTTAACAATTATGTAATTAAAAACCAAATCCTCATCATTGTGTTGGAAGGTACCCTAAGACACAAATAAACACACAAAAACAACTCTTTTTGGATTTTTCAAAACAATTTTTTTTTTTCAAATTTTTATGAGATTTTCGGATTTTTTTATGTCAAAACACACTAAAACACTCTTAAATAGCTTAAAAACACTTAAAAACAGTAAGGAACAACACTGGAAGTAATGGGTGATAAACTCCTACGAATTTCATGCAAAACAACTTGGTTACCCCCCCCACACTTAAATCTAACATTGTCCTCAATGTTTCAAGCATAAACTCACACAAAAACAAGCAAAGAAACAAACAACGAATAAACATGACAAGTATGGTAAAGTAAAAACCAGACAGAGTAGAGTTTAAGAACGCAAATCTGGTTTTGAAGATAGATGATATTGGCGACTTTCCACAGCTTTGATCTCGAACTGGTTTGGAATTCCGAGTGAGGAATATGAGAGTTCCTTGGTTTCAAATCAGACTATTTCTGCTAGGTTGATTTGATTGTGCAGTTTGCATTCTTCTCTGCTTGTTTCTTCTGCACGGCAGACAGGCAAGAGGTAGAGGTGTTGGTCTGTTTCTTTCTTTAATCTTTCCAAGTGCCCACCTCTTGCTTTCTTTCTCCTTGTCCCTAGCTGATGATGAATTGGCAAATTGTCTCCACATGCTTCGAGGTATCATTTTCACTTCCCTTATCTGTTCCCTAGGCAGATGTGGTAGACGAAGATGAAGCATAAGATGATGAAGATGAGTACCCGAGAGCAAGGCTAGGTAAGCAATCAGGAAGGGGTTCCAGGCAATCGGTTTCAGATCGGAAGATTGATACCAAGTGCTGGCTGATTGCTCTCTTTCTCCTTGTCCCAAAACAACGACAAGGAAAAGGATAGGGAGAAAGCATGATATGAGATACTCTTGCTTTCAACCTTCATGATATGAAATACTTTTGCTTTGGATGAGTTGTTTGCAGAGGTACCCCAAGGAATAAGGAACACTGAGTGACTTGAGAGGGTTTGTTGGAAAGGCATTCTCGGAGAAGAAGAAGGGTTATGTATGTCCTTGCAATGGAGGGTGAAGGGTGTCATTTATAGGAATTAATAACTGGTACTATTCTTTCACTCTTGTCAGCAACCGTTGGATGATTTAATAGTAAACTTCATGTGCTTTCTACTTCACAAGAGATCATCGACAGATTGCCCATAATTTTTGCAAGGCTGAGTGTGCATGTGACAGGCGCTGACATGTCTGGAAAAGCAAATGCCTATTCGTTATCTAGAATCGACGCTTCGACAAACTACCCGTGATTTTCGCAAAGCTCACTCTGCATGTGACAGATGCTGACACGTTTGGAAAAGCAGATGCCTCTTCGATATCTGGAATTGGCACTTCGACAAATTGCCCATGATTTCCGTAAAACTGACTCTGCATGTGACAGATGCTGACACGTTTGGAAAAGCAGATGCCTCTTCGATATCTGAGCTTGCCTCTTCGATCTCTAAAATCCCATCGAGTGCAGAGGTTGCATGTGACAAGTGCGGACAAATCTGGAAAAGAAGATTGGCCGTGGTTTCTGAGCAAGCCCAGCTTTTGAGAAAGCTAGCATATCTTCGATTTTTGAGTTGGCCTCTTCGATTTCTGAGCTCGCCTCTTCGATCTCTGAAATCCCGTCGAGTGCTGATTTTTATAGAGGTACGCAGGACGTTCAAAACACACTTGAATTTCTGCCTATAGAAACTCCCTTCTTGCACTTCTACGATCTTGACTTGTCCGACCTCTTCTTTCTTTAACACCTCTGAAAATGTCTGGCCCCTCCGACCGTCGTTTTGACTTGAATCTTGGTGAAGAGGCAGTCTCGCCTTCTCCAGACAACATATAGCGTCCATCCTTCATATCCCATACTGGTCCCCTTACCGTTGGGGATTCTGTGATGAAGAATGATATGACAGCTGCGGTGGTGGCCAGGAACCTTGTCAGTCCCAAAGATAACAGACTACTTGCCAAACGGTCTGATGAGTTGGCTGTTAAGGATTCTCTGGCTCTTAGTGTGCAGTGTGCAGGTTCTGTATCTAATATGGCCCAACGCCTATTTGCTCGAACCCGTCAAGTTGAATCATTGGCGGCTGAAGTGATGAGTCTCAAACAGGAGATTAGAGGGCTCAAGCATGAGAATAAACAGTGACACATAACTATGCTACAAACATGAAGAGGAAGATTGACCAGATGCAGGAATCTGATGGTCAGATTTTACTTGATCATCAAAGGTTTGTGGGTTTGTTCCAACAACATTTGCCTTCGTCTTCTGGGGCTGTACCACGTAATGAAGCTCCAAATGATCAACCTCCGATGCTTTTTCCTTATGGGGCTCCGCCGACTGCTGAGGCTCCGCCGACTACTGAGACTTCTCCTAAGCAGCCTTTGTGAAGGCTCCCTCTTGTAGCTTTTTTCTGCTTAATGTTCTTTTTTATTTATGAAAATGAATGTAAAAATACCTTGCATAACTGTCAGTGTTTTAAAAATAAACCCACACCAAAAACAATTAAACAAGCAACAAATAAAAATGACAATCATGGCAAAATAAAACTACAGAAAAGGGAAGGTTTTTAGGAATGCAAAACCAATCGTGGAGCAATTCAAAAATCTTCCTTATTTGAATACATGGGTTGCTTCCCAAGAAGCGCTTGCTTTAACATCTTCCAGCCGGACGAAACTTCCTTCTAAACTTGGATAGGGCCCATAGCATGGAATTGATCCTTGAATGGACAGTGATACTTGACGTGATCCGGCAATGGTTTAAATTCTAGTGTAGGTGCCTGAATCATCAAAATCAGCAAGTTAGTATATAATAAAATCGAAGTTGGAGAAGATGGCTTACTTGCTTGCTCCAACACAAACTCAATTACGAACACCACATCTTTGAAGGTTGCAGGGATATGGGACTTGGCCAGATTTGGTGTTTTGAGAGTTATGACTTGTCCCGTGTTATAAAATCCAACTTCTTTGGGAATTTTCGTCTCAAGTGTATCTTCTTTGATGAATTCTAGACATTCTCCATCCACTTCTTGCTCTTGATTCGTTGGAAAGGTTTCGAAGATGCCTTTCTCACCCTCTTCTTCTTTGGATTGCATAATCCTGCAAGGAATAAGGACATTTGGTGAAACGGGGTCAGGACAAATTGAATTTAGGCTTACCTTAGTTGTAGTGGACGACATAGAGGTCATATGGGGCTACGGCAAGGGTGGTTCTTCCCTTGCCGTGGCCTTGTTATTCTCATATTCTTCAAGCAGCAGTTGTTCATCCATGTTTTGGCTTGGTTTGGATGTCTTGGGTTCACCTCTAACCTCCATATCATTTCCCAAAGTGATAGCATCATGGATTTCAAAATCTTCCTTCAAATTTTCAATAGTTGGTTGGAGAGTTCACTTTGCTCTTGAATTTGTGCCATGAACTCCATAATCTGCCCAATTTGCTTCTCCAATTCACCCGTCTTCTTGGCTTGATTTTGTATCTCTTTGTTTCCATTTTCTACTTCCTTGTTCAAAGAGGTGAGTAACTGATTAAACATATCATTATCCAAAGACGTACCTGAATTGAATTGGGTATATTGTTGTGGTAGCTGCATAGGTCTTGAATATAACTCATCTTCTTGCTGCCAATACCCATCTTGTTGGAATTATTGAGGTTTTCCCCACATGTAATCTGAATAATCTCTCCAATCCGAATTGTAAGCGTTGAAAAACATGTTGTCCCATGATTGGTTATGGCCTTGATAACCCCAAACATCTTCATTCGCAGCGAATTGAGAACATTGATGAGTTGGATATCCTTGCCCATAGGACACACCATATGTAGAGACACTTTGCATTGTGGTCCCTTCGGCATATTGTGACAATTGAGAAGTAAGTTTTGCCAATTGAGCTTGAATGGTAGCAAAATCCATATCTTACTTCTCTAGTACCTGAAATCAAATCTTGTTGTCAAATTGTAGTATAAATGCAAGTAGGGATCGTTCTAAATCGGGGATTAGGAGGGCTTGCTAAAACCTCTAAACTGACTTAAAAACATATAAACAAAGTTAAAAACACTAAACTAGACTCAAAGAACTTAAAACAAACTCAAAGGACTCAAAACAAGCTAAAAACGCTTAAATCTGCCTAAAAGCACAAACTGGGCAGATTTGGACTCTAACACACTTTTGGGACACCTAAAAACACAAATCAAAATAGATTTTGACTAATAAAACACTTTAAAGTAAAGGGGGTTTTGGTTTTGACGAATTTGAAAACAAAACAAGTAAATTAAAGAACTAATGAAATCTGCACGAATTTGAGTAAATTGAATGGATGGAAGGTTAGTTAGGAGGTTCTTCTCCACACATGACATACTTGCACATAAACTAATTTTCAGTTGTTCTTTCAATCAATCATGAAACTCAACACCCCAGGTTAATTAAGTCCGCTTAATAAAACCTTCAAGTTCTCCTTAAGTTATTGAATTGGATGAGAAATCGCATACAACAATTCAAGCATTCTTCAAAAGTTCTTTACGTGAACAGCACAATAAAGATACAATCAAAGATCATTAAGCATTATGAAAACTATAAGTATTGACGAGGCATTCATTACTATGATGAGCATGAAACTCCTGCCAAGAATTTATTTAACGCGATCGTTTATAAGTAACCTCCACTACTTGTGAATATAAGTTTGTAACTATTAGGTGAAACTCCCTTATACTCTAACATCATATTCATGCATGCAAACTAAGTGTGCACTCTTAATAAACATACAGGAATAAGTTATCAATCAAGCAGTTAAACAAATTGAATTCACAACTTATGAAATCACAACTGAAGGTAATTGATAGAAGCATATTTATGCGACTGAGTTAGCTTGCTCTCATGCATTTATGTTGTTATTTCTTAGTTAATTATGTATTTTAAGCTATTTTTGTATGTTTGTAGGTCCAAAGGGTTAATGTGGCAAAGAAGTGCATTTTGGAGCATTTTTTTGGCATGGAATGGATAGCTTATGCTTGGAGCAAAAGGAATGGATGAAATTTGAAGTTTGTGCATCATCATCTCCCTATAAATAACCATTTTAGCACACTCATTTCACCCAACACATTCACCTACCACCCAACACATTCACCTACCATTACATCCACTCATTTCACCCAACACATTCACCTACCACTACATGCTTATATAGTTCATGCACACAAACATGCTGATTTCTAGCCTTCAAATCTTCGAAAACGTCTATCTTCATGTCTCCATGCTTGTACTATCCAATTTTGGCCCAAAAATGCTCCAAATAGCACTTTGTTGCTAACTTTGTTATTTAAACCTACAAACACACGAAAATAGCTTAAAGTATTAAAATAACTAGAATTAAACTAAGTAAATGCCAAGAAACAAGCTAACTAAGTTGCATAAATATGCTCCTATCAGTGTATATAGACAAAGACGAAGTTACGTAGGGACTTGTGAAGGGCACGTGCCCCCATTGGGTTAGTTATCATCACATCGAGCAAGTTCTACATATTCAAGATTTTCTAACGCCAAACATGTAAACACATAAAACAAACTCAGTACTCCAACAGATTAAGACGCACACCTGTCTATACACTAATGTAATTTTTCCTTTAACCATATAGAGATGTTAGGAATGTCGGTACTACAAGATAGAGAATGCTCAAGGTAAAGTAGAAAATGGACACCAAGAATTTATGTGGTTCGGCAATTTATGCCTACGTCCACTAAACAAGGATCAATCTTCACTATATGAAAAATATGAGTACAACAAGAGTAGTCTTACCAAGCCAAAACAAGGCTTGATGGATACAAGAAATTATAACAGCACTTTCTCTCACACTAAACTTCACTCACACTATGTGTAGTGGAACACACTCACTCTCACTCTTGGAGTGGAACTACAACTTTGGACTTGATCCTTTGTTACTCACTCTTGGTTCTTAATTGGTTACTTCACTACAACATCACACCCATATTTATAGGTGAGGATTTGGCATTCTACTAGTTTCTAGTGTATTCTTCAAACCTCTAGCATAGAAAGATCTAGACTAGCCACAAAATTGTAGCTTCTAGATCTTTCCATTTGCAACCAAGGAAGCTAGTACTCTCTAGCTTCTTCCATCAACTTAATAATATGCTAGAATTGTCTAGCATGCTCCAGCCATCTCATTTGCTTACTAGAATAATCTAGAACATTGATCATGGGCTGGACCATATACCAACAATCTCCCCCTCCAGTCCATGATGGAGGAATTTCGATTATGACTCCAAGTTACCTGGAGTCTATCCCAACAGCCTTAATGCAGAATTCCAACTTTGATTTTGTGACTACCTTTGTCAACATGTCTGAAGAATTATTATCGGTATGAATCTTCTTCAGCTGTAGTAACTTATTCTCAATAGCATCTCTAAGCCAGTGATAACGAATATCAATATGCTTAGTGCGTGAATGATATGTAGTATTCTTGCTCAAATCCAGAGCACTCTGACTATCACAATAAACGCCATAATCACTCTGCTTCAAACCTAACTCTTGGAGAAACCTCTTTAGCCACAATAACTCCTTATATGCTTCTGTAACGACTATGTATTCAGCTTCGGTTGTAGACAAAGCAACACACTTTTGCAACTTGGATTTCCAAGACCCGGCTCCCCCTGCAAAAGTAAACAAGTACCCAGATATAGATTTTCTACTATCCAGGTCACCTCCCAAGTCAGCATCTGTAAATCCTTCCAAGATTGGTTTGGAACTGACAAAGCACAAACACATCTTAGAAGTCCCCTTCAAATATATGAGAATCCACTTAACAGCTTCCCAATGGTCTTTCCCTGGATTAGAGAGAAACCTGCTCACCACGCCTACTGCATGAACAATATCTGGCCGTGTGCACACCATTGCATACATGATACTTCCTATCGTTGAAGAGTAGGGAACAACTGCCATTTTCTCCTTTTTTCATATGTTTTTGGACATGACTCTTTGCTCAACTTGATATGATTGGCTAAAGGTGAGCTTACCGGTTTGGTTGCTTTCATGTTGAACCTTTCAAGCACCCATTCAACATACTTTTCTTGTGACAGCCACAACTTCTTGGATTTTCTGTCACGAATTATCTCCATGCCCAAAATCTGCTTGGCTGGCCCTAAGTCCTTCATGTCAAAGGACTAAGATAACTTTTTTTTGAGCTTTTTAATCATAGAAGCATCTTGACCGACAATCAACATGTCATCAACATGAAGCAATAAAATGATGAATTTACCTCCAAAAAATTGTTTGATATAGACACAAAAGTCAGCATGAGTTCTCTTGTACCCATTACTCACCATGAATGAGTTGAACTTCTTATTCCACTGTCTCGGAGCCTGCTTAAGACCATATAAGCTTTTCTTGAGCTTGCACACCAAATTTTCTTTACCTTTGACTTCAAAGCCTTTGGGTTACTCCATGTATATCTCCTCTTCTAAATTACCGTGGAGAAATGCAGTTTTAACGTCTAACTGCTCAAGCTCAAGATCCATGCTTGCTGCCATACCAAGTATAACTCGAATGGAAGTTATCTTCACCACCAGTGAGAAAATCTCATCAAAGTCAACTCCTTTCTTTTGACCAAAACCTTTGACAACCAAACGTGCCTTGTACCTTGTCATGTTGTCGTCTCTTTTCAATTTGAACACCCACTTGTTTTTCAATGCTTTTCTGCCATTTGGAAGCTCCACCAGCTCATAGGTATCATTCTTTGATAAGGAATCCATCTCCGACTCCATTGCCTTCATCCATTTGTCACTGCCGTTATGAGCTCTGGCTTCCTCATAAGTTTCGGGCTCTCTATAATTAGTCAACATGATATACTCTGATGAAGAATACTTGGTAGACGGTCTTCGACTTTTGCTGGATCTTCTGACCTGATCTTCATTCTTTTGTAGGACTGGAGGCTCCCCCTGATCAGCAATCTCATGGTCTGGAACATCTTGATCAGGCTCCCCCTGATTAGCATTATCTGGTTCTGCAAGCACTTCATTGGCAGCTATTTCAGGGATGTCATCATGAATTTCTTCATCTGAAGCTAATGGATCAACTCCTCTGACTGCGCCATCTGGTTATGCCTATTTATTCGAATCCCCAATTGTTTGATCTTCATAAAAGACCACGTCTCTACTTCTGATAAACTTCTTTTGGTATAGGTCTCATAATCTGTAACCAAAATCTTCATCGCCATAACCAAGAAAGATGCATGGTGTAGCTTTGTAGTCTAACTTCGATCTCTGCTCTTTGGGCACATGCACAAAAGCTTTGCAGCCACACACCTTCAGATGAGAGTAAGACACATCATTACCAGTCCATACTTTCTCCAGAACATCAAGACCTAATGGTACTGATGGAGATCGGTTGATCAAATAGCAGGTTGTCCTTACAACTTCACCCCATAACTGTTTAGATAATTTTGCAGTCTTCAGCATACACCTGACTTTCTCCATGATGGTTTAGTTCATTCTTTCAGCAACACCATTATGTTATGGAGTTCCAGGAACTGTCTTCTCATGACATATGCCATGTTTCACACAATATTTTCTAAACTGGTGAGATGTGTACTCGCCGTCGTTGTCTCTACGAAGGCACTTGACAGGTTTCCTAATTTCCCTCTCGACCATTACATGTAACTCCTGGAATGTTTGAAACACTTGGTCTTTGGATTTCAACAAATACACCCAAACCTTTCATAAAGCATCATCAATATAAGTAACAAAATATTTATTTCTTCCAAATGACTCGACTTCCATGGGACCACACACATCTGAATAAACAAGATCTAACAAATTTCCTTTCTTTGTAGATGGAACAGAAAAACTAACTCTTCTTTGTTTTCCGAATAAACAATGCTCACAAGAGTTTAACGACGTACCTTTGGCAAAGGGAATGTGAGACTTCTTTGCCAAAACTTGTAGGCCTTTCTCGCTCATATGACCTAACCTCTTATGCCACAAGTCTAGAGATGAGTCATCCACAGCATTCAACTCACCTTTCAAAACCTTGGCATTTGACCGGTACAACGTACAAAAAGTTGTGCTCTTGCTACCACCATTAAGCCTTTAGTAAGCTTCAATTTTCCTTCACCAATATGGTGATAATAACCTTGTCGATCAAGGGTACCGATGGATATTAGATTGAGACGTATATCAAGAATATGTCTCACATCTTTCAACATCAACTAGCAGCCGAGATTAGTTCTTAGGAAAATATCACCAATTCCAATAATTTTGGAATAGCTTTCATTCCCCATCTTCACTATGCCAAAGTCACCTTATTTGTATGTACTGAAGAACTCCCGTTTGGATGTAGCATAGAAGGAAGCTCCATTGTCAAAGATCCATTCAATGTCTCAGTCAGAGTTGCCTATATGCAGACATTCACCAACGAACAATATTTCTGGTACATCACCACATATGACAGCGGTGGTATTGCCAGTATCATTTTTCTTCTGATTGTTTCCTTCCCTTTACTCTCTCTTCCAAACTCGACAATTTTTCTTCATATGGCCTTCTTTGCCACAATGGTGGCATGCACCCCTGAACCTTGACTTGGATCGGCTATGACTCCTGCCATGACCTCTAGGCCCTCTACTCTTACTTCTTCCGCGGTTCTCTGTGACAAATACTTGGCTGCTATCTGTGCTAGAAGTCTTTCTCCTTGTTTCTTCATTGAGCATGCTATTTTTAACGTTATCAAGAGTAAGAACACCATTAGAAGCAGAGTTACTTATACTCACCATAAAGGTCTTCCAAATGTCTGGCAAGGATCCAAGTAGCAATAACGTTTGCAGCTCGTCCTCAATCGTCATTTTCATAGTAGCCAACTGGTTGATGATATTTTGGAAATTGTTCAAGTGTTCTGCTACACTTAAACTATCTTTGTACTTCACATTGATGAGCTCTTTGATCCAAAAGGCTTTCTTGGCTAGGGTCTTCTTCTCGAACAAGGACTCAAGCTTCGTCCAAAACTCACGGGCATTGGTTTCATTAGACACATGGTGAAAAACACTATCGTCCACCCATTGTCTAATTGTACCAATAGCCTTGCGATTCATCTTCTTCCACTCGGCATTGGACATGCTTTCGGGCTTAGCGCCATTTCCTTCAATTGGCTCATGTAGATCCTTGCAAAAGAGAATGTCCTTCATCCTTGACTTCCATGTTACCCAATTGGAGTTGGTGAGTTTGATCATAGTGCCACTTCCTTCCATCTTGTAGTACGAGCCAACAGGGCTTTGATACCACTTGTTAGGAATGTCGGTACTACAAGATAGAGAATGCTAAAGGTAAAGTAGAAAATGGACACCAAGAATTTATGTGGTTCGGCAATTTATGCCTAGGTCCATTAAACAAGGATCAATCTTCACTATATGAAAAATATGAGTACAATAAGAGTTGTCTTACCAAGCCAAAGACAAGGCTTGATGGATACAAGAAAGTATAACAGCACTTTCTCTCACACTAAACTGCACTCACACTATGTGTAGTGGAACACACTCACTTTCACTCTTAGAGTGGAACTATAACTTTGGACTTGATCCTTTACTACTCACTCTTGGTTCTTAATTGTTTACTTCACTACAACATCACACCCATATTTATAGGTGATGGTTTGGCATTCTACTAGTTTCTAGTGTATTCTTCAAACCTCTAGCATAGAAAGATCTAGACTAGCCACAAAATTATAGCTTCTAGATCTTTCCATTTGCAACCAAGGAAGCTAGTACTCTCTAGCTTCTTCCATCAACTTAATAACATGCTAGAATTGTCTAGCATGCTCCAACCACCTCACTTGCTTACTAGAATAATCTAGAACATTGATCATAGGCTGGACCATATACCAACAAGAGAGTGCTCAATAATTTTGAACATTTTTTTCCTGTTCTCTTCACTTATGTAACTGAAAGTGTGTTTGGCAAAGAAACTTCTAAATTTCAAGGGATTTACGCAAATGGTGATGAAGAAATTGAGATATGAGTACTTAGAAAATGCATCATATGAGCATTATAAAAAGCATGTGAGAGGGATTTGCAAATGACTACCTTAAAGTTGGAAGTTCCTCATCCAAACGTATCAGTGGGTTTGCCTAATAAAATCTTAGCTCTTGTTATTTGGAGTTGTAATTATACAGAGGGCATGCTTGCATACATGAATTGAGGTCTTTCAGCCTTCCACGGTGATTTATGTAGTTTGATGTTTATATATAAGACTTAAGTACCATAACTTTGATTCGGGTAATTATAAAGCTCACCCCTAATTATACTCACACTACAATGGCAAACAGATTTTTCAATAAACCATTGTGGTACGCATTATACGAAAAAAAAAAAAAGAGAAATTAGATTCACATTCCTCATTTTGTTACTCCATTGATTAAAACCTTATTCATTTTCAATTTTTGATTAAGGTCTTTGGGTATTAATAACATTATTAATTATTTCAATAATAATTTTTTTTATTTCTAAATGTATTCATTTAGTGTTAAAAATGTTACAATTAGTATATTTATATTTATGGCTAAATTTTTTATCATATATTTTTATTTTTAGTTTGTATCCATTTTTAATTTGCAAACCTTCTTTAATTTGTACCAATTTTCTTTTCATTTTTAATTTGTACCCATATATTAATTTTCTTTTTGTGCCCATATTTTTTAAACTTTTTATTTGTATATGTGCCCATGTGTTTACCATCATGTGACATTGTATAATTAATCAATGATAGAAAAATTACATATGGTATATTTATGTTTTATGGCTAAACATTGTATCATATATTTATATTTTTAGTTTGTACCCACTTTTAATTTGCAACCTTTTTTTAAATTTGAAGTATTTTCTTTTTAGTTTTAATTTGTACACATTGTATCATATATTTATATTTTTAGTTTTTATTAATTTTAAAAGTGTGAATTTACGAAAATGCCCTAGACACAAGGACTTTGACCTCCGTTGACCATAATCTAGAGGAACGTAGGACTTATTCTTTTAGAGTATCCTCGTAGTACTCGTTGGTACGAATGTATAGACGAAAGCCGTTTGCGTGTCTGAATTCTAACGGTATAGTTACAAACGTTTGAAATTGGTTATTCAAACTTTAGTTTTAAAGTAAATTAAACTCCCACCTTGTGGGAAGACTGACCAATCATATTATTTCTTTTGAGGACCAATAAAAAAAGTGGAAAAAGAGGCCAATCAGGAAAAGGGAGAGAAGCTCCCAGGTTCTCCTTCCCGTCAACCCACACCCCCGCGACCTCCCATTTTCCAATGTCGATTCCGGCCAACTTCGATGGAATTTTTCGACGCCACCACCACCATCTTGAAGCCCTCATTCCCCTCTATAAAACCCACCCAAGAATCACCTTGATTAACCACGGTATGTGGCAGTTTGAGGCCACGAAAGTCGATGAAAATCAATAGTGCTCCGCCCACTCTTTTCAATTTTCCGGTGAATCGGCAAAACGATGCCCGATACCACCAATTGGGCTTTGTAGCCCATCATCCCAGGAGAAAATCCCGACCAACCTTGACCCCGTTGGACCACCTTAGACGACGCATCGACGCCGGGAAGCTTTTGGCAACCGCCGGCTTTTTGGGCAAAATTGACTATCTTCCGTCCACTTTTGGACTTCATGGAAGGTATAAAAGTTGTTCCTCTCTTTGAGATCTTCATTTCTGTGAAATTTGAGAATTTTTAGAAATAGTGGAATTTCCCGACAAACCGTGGCAGTGCGTGGACCGAGACCCCACCTGACCATCTTAGGCTAATTTTGAAGCCCCGATTCCATATTTGACATCCGTTTAGTGAAATTACGATGTTTTAATGTAGTCTCGTAGTTGACCACCTAGTTGGCCGTCATGGGGTCCTTGCATGAATTGACGATCCAACCATTGGATCGTCACCAAATCTTAGTACCTTATAGTACGTAATATTTGAGGACTATAGGAACTTACGAATCAGAAATCCAAGATACGGATCTTCCGGATTGAATTAAGTAGGATTATAGACCTTACCGCCGACCTTTGACCGACGTTTGACTTTTGGTCAATGAGTTTCAAATCATTCTAGAATGTCATTAGGGGTGTGTTTTACGTGAGTTGCGTGTTCTATTGATAAGAATCATGAGCTGTGATTTGATAGTTGTTCTAGGTGACGATCGTTCGTGAAGCCTTGATATTCATGCTAGGGAGTTGTAGCGCGAATTCCAGGTGAATGGGCAATTTATTTTATACCTATACATATTTATAGTTTACCTAAATGTGTAGTTACTGTGGAGCAAAAAATAATCACAAAGCGACACGTGGATTTTTGGGTGAAAATGACAAATTTACCCTTGTGGCATACCGGGTCTTCTACACTCGAGCAGTGGAGAATCATCCATCAACCAAATCAGGAGTACCCAAAATAGGTAACAAGTTCAAATTTGTCTCATCCATCCTCATTCCATAACCTCCCAAAACATTTCTTTTATTATGATAATTAGGCAATTAATATATTTATACCTAATTAATATATTAATTGCTAATTGAATCATCAAATAACATTCCAAAACACACTTAAAGGCCGGCCACACCCCATTCCCTATATATATGACCTTATTTCTTCTAAAACGCTAAGTCCACACTCTTGCAAAACTCCTAAAAATTCTCTAAACACTTTTTCTCTTTAAATTCTAACTTTGGCATCGGAGGTTATTCGGCCAAAGCCCCCACATTCATCATGGGCGCGTGAGGCTCTTAGCCTTGACCAAAGGTATTGATCGTTTTGTAGGTGCAATTTTGTCAAAGAAGAAGAAGGCGGAAATTTGCATCCACAAATTGGTGTTTTCATTGAGAGTTGAGATTCACACTCGTAGAAGACTCTTGCACAAAAAGGTTTTTTCTCTATTTTCTCTATTTACTAGTCCATTTGTATTTTTCGTATGTTCTTATTATTAGAAATTTTTATTTGTAAAGATTCTTTGATAAAACGTGAAAGAGAAATACAATGGCTAGAAATTTAGAAAATTCCACAAGTGAAAATTTCAATATTCAAGAAATGGGACCACGACGTTCCACAAGACTAAATGTGATCTTAGAGGGAGCGGCACCACCACCACAAGGCTCAACCATGGCAAACACTGTGGTGGCCACCATGGCAATCGCCCATGGCGAGGTCCATGACACCACCATCACGGCACGAGCCATGTCACTCCATGCCCAACGCGAGCCCTATGCGTTGCCAAGCTGAGCTCAAGCCTCTCATTCGCGAGCATAACACATCGAGCAGCCTATTTTCGCAGCCTAGCCTGCTCCCGACGAGCAGCCCACTTCCGTGGCCCAGCTTGCTCCCACCGAGCAACCCACTCTCTTGGCCTAGCCTGTTCCTGACGAACAGCCCACTCTCGTGGCCCAGCCTGGCCTAGCCTGCTCCCGACGAGTAGCCCTCGTGGCCCAGCCTGCTCCCGATGAGCAGCCCACTCCCATGGCCTAGCCTGCTCTCGTAGCCCAGCCTACTACAGTTGAACAACCCACTTCCATGGCCCAGCCTGCTCTCGTGGCCCAGCCTACTCTAGCTGAGCAGCCCACTCTCGTGGCCTAGCCTGCTCCTGACGAGCAACCCACTATCGTAGCCCAAATCAGTCCAAGATTAGTTCAACCATCCCGGTTTTAAATTTTTGGGCTTACGATCGAACCGGGGGCATTCTCACCATATTTCTTTGCGGATTTGACATTTCTCAACTCAAATCTCGCGCTCGGAGTCTACCACATTTCCACTGCTTAAGGAGGTACATTCATTCCAAGCTCTTCCAATCCAAATGGTGAACAACACTTGTCTCGACAAGTCATAGAGTTGACAAGCACCATAGCATAGCAAACGACCTTGATGAACCAGCTCTTACAGCGCACCAAGATGCAACGTGCTCCAAACGAGGTGTCCCAAAGTAGGACAAGGGCAGATGAATAACCTCTCCAGCAGCATCCCAGCAAGCAGCTACTTAACCATCCACGAACCAAGCGTTTGGGTAGAGTACACTCTCGATTGGGCCCCCGAGATAACATATACTTTTGTCTTAGCGCGCGGAGGAGCGTGCACTATCGATTAGGCCCACGGATGAGTATACACTCACGGTTGATGATGCACTTCGATAATCAACATGAGCAGCTTTCCAAGCAAAGTATTCATTCACGGCTAGGCCCCCAAGGAGTATCCTCCAAATTATATCGGAACAGGCAGCACAACAGACGGAAAGAAGCAGTTACTCAATCCGGCTCAAGTTCAACCAGCAGTCTGTGAGTTACACGCTCGCCTGCTAGGAACATACCACACCCACCGCAGCCGCGGCATAGATGAGCCGAACATATAGAAGAACAACTTAGACCAGCACATCACGATCGGGGGCAGTCGAGAGCTCTACCACCCCAAATAAGCCTCAAAAGGGTCTACTATCCAGTGCGAGAGGATAAACTAATTGTTCTCCAGTGCGAGAAGGTAAACCAATTCCCCGACACCCAAAAAGGGTTTGCTCTCCAGTGCGAGAAGATAAATCAATTGCTTTCCAGTGCGAGATGATAAACTAATTGCTCTCCTGTGTGAAAGGGTAAACCAATTCCCCAACACCCATATGGGTTTGCTCTCTAGTGCGAGAGGGTAAACCAATTCATCGACACCCATATGGGTTTGCTTTCCAGTACGAGAGGGTAAACTAATTACTTTCCAGTGCAAAAGGGTAAACTAAATCTCTGACACCCATCTAGGTAAGCTCTCTAGTGCAAGAAGGCCACATAGTTCAAAAGATCTAATGCTTGAAGATCAACTAAGCAACAAATGTTGAAAAATCAAACTCAAGCAGTTTCCTCATTTTCAGCAGGCAGCCTAGACGTGGCAGCACACAATTGCCTATCCCACGCCACTTCTTCGCCCTATGCCGAACCAATCCTTGGCTACAATCAAGCCGAGCTGCTCAAGCAATGGCCCTTGCCACATCACCTCCTTGGCCCATGCCAAGCCGACTCTTGGCCCTTGCCAGCTGACGTGCCGCACCACCCCGATGACTGCCTCGTGGCAGCACCACCTAAGAAGAAGACAAGAAGAAATTAAGTTTTTATTACATTGGTGCAGCACGGAGAAGACGAAGAAAGCTACGAAAGACGGTCATTTGCACATGCAAGATGTAGAAGATTGCTAGAGGAGGGGGAACAAATATCCTCTAAGCTCTCTTTCTCTTGTAGGGTAGAATAAATCACTCTCCAAAGTTGATTTAAATACACACTTAAAGTGGACTTAAATAGGTTTTGAGAGAAATTTATTTTCTTTTCCTAGAATGATCTAATTTCATATTAAAAAGGGAATCTACATCAAAACAGGAAATAGTCCTAAGTTTCCTAGAGGAAGAAGATCTCTACACCTGCTGCACTTTCATACGAGCAGCCCAGCAGGTGTAGGGGCATTTGTGGAGCCAAAAATAATCACAAAGCGACACGTGGATTTTTAGGTGAAAATGACAAATTTACCCTTGAGGCATACCGGGTCTCCTACACACGAGCAGTGGAGAATCATCCATCAACCAAATCAGAAGTACCCAAAATAGGTAACAAGTTCAAATTTGCCTCATCCATCCTCATTCCATAGCCTCCAAAAACCTCCTAAAACATTTCTTTTATTATGATAATTAGCCAATTAATATATTTATACCTAATTAATATATTAATTGCTAATTGAATCACCAAATAACACCCCAAAACACACTTAAAGGCCGGCCACACCCTATTCCCTATTTCTTTTAAAAAGCTAAGTCCACACTCTTGCAAAACTCCTAAAAATTCTCTAAACACTTTTTCTCTCTAAATTCTAACTTTGGCATCAGAGGTTCTTCGGCCAAAGCCCTCCCATTCATCGTGGGCGCGTAAGGCTCTTGGCCTTGACCAAAGGTGTTGATCGTTTTGTAGGTGCAATTTTGTCAAAGAAGGAGAATGCGAAAATTTGCATCCACAGTTACTTCACTTTTACGCTTATATTGCCAAGCATTCGTTATTGAGATATTAATTGTGATAAATGCTGCTACATGGTTGAGATATTACTGTCATGACATTCATACATATCTGTACATGCTCATCTTGCTGCACTAGTGTTAGTACTCACCCCAAGGCCAGGGCCAATCCTTCACATGTGTGTTCAAATCGCACTGTTCGCTCGCCTTGGATCCAAGTTAGGTGCCATTCCTGTCGGGCAGATTGCATTAGGCAATCCGACTTGTATGTGACCGTGCTTCTGCACCAGTCTTTATGTGATCGTAGTACTAGAGCGTATTGATTACACTTGGTCCTGTTTGTGTTAGAAATTATCTATTCAAACTCGTGTGTTAGCTTAGATGGATGAGCACTTAGCTATACTTGATTATCACATGATTTTATTACTGAGGCATTGATATATCATGACTTGGCATATTTCTGGTTGTAATGATGTTGTATTATTATTTACATATTTACGTGTGAAATGGGTTCAATCCCGCTTACCCGCACTCTCTTTTGATTAGACACTTTTAGGTTTAAATTTATTCACATCCTTTTTCCCATTACACTACACTTTATGGGTTCGTCACCCTCTAGGTGTCGGCCAGTACAACTCAATTCGGAGTCCAATTGTAACATCCCACATCAACCAACGGAAATGAGGTGATGTGCCTTATATGTGCATGCTCACCTCTTTTAACACGAGGTTTTTTGGGAGCTCACTAACTTTGGATTCCTTAGGAACTCCAAAGTTAAGCAAGATTACAGCGAGAGCAATCCCAGGATGGGTGACCCTATGGGAAGTTCTCGTATGAGTTCCTAGAAACAAAACTGTGAGGGTGTGGTCGGGGCCCAAAACGGACAATATCGTACTATGGTGGAGTTGAGCCTGGGATGTGGTAGACCTCGGGTCGAGATGTGACAATTTGGTATCAGAGCCAATCTCTGGCCGGAAGTGTGCCGATGAGGACGTCGGGCCGCTAAGAGGGGTGGATTGTTAGATCCCACATCGCTCAGGGGTGTGGATCCTCTATGCCTTATATGTACATATTGTTAGATCTGACATCGCTCAGGGGAGTAGATCCTTTATGCCTTATATGTACATACTCACCTCCATATAACATGAGGCTTTTTAGGAGCTCACTGGCTTTAGGTTCCGTAGGAACTCTAAAGTTAAGCAAGAAAAGGGCCAGAGCATTCCCATGATGGGTGACCCACTAGGAAGTTCTGCTTGTGTGAGTTCTCAGAAACAAAACCATGAGGGCGTGGTTGGGTCCCAAATCGGACAATATTGTGTTACGGCGGAGTCGAGCCCGAGATGTGGTAGACCCCGGGTCGGGATGTGACAATTTGGTATTAGAGCCAATACCTGGCCGGAAGTGTGCTGACAAGGATGTTGAGCCCCTAAGGGGGTGGATTGTTAGATCCTACATCGCCTAGGGAAATGGATCATCTATGCCTTATATATACACCTCCATAGAGCACGATGCCTTTTGGGAGCTCATTGGCTTCGGGTTCTATCGGAACTCCGAAGTTAAGCAAGTTCGCGCGAGAGCAATCCCAAGATGGGTGACCTACTCGGAAATTTTCGTGTGAGTTCCCAGAAACAAAACATTGAAAGTGTGGTCGGGGCCCAAAGCGGACAATATTGTACTACGGCAGAGTCGAGCCCGGGATGTGGTTGAGCCCGGGTGTGACACCAAGTGGACACTCCGGGTCGGGGTGTCACCATATATTAATTTCTTTTTGCGCCCATATTTTTTAAACTTTCATTTTTACTTGATGAGTAGATTTTATATTATATATTTTACCCTAATCTTAGTATATTTTGGTTAATATTTTGGAAGAATTTTGATACTTTGAATTGTATTTTCAATATAGGACTTTCGACTTCTTCTGGAGCAAAACAGGACCAAATGGACGAATTTTGGAGTAATTCTAGTCGGAGGACGTTCGTGAGTCACTTAACTTGATCATATCAAAATTTGGGATTTTTCCACCAAGCGGTTATTGTCTGGCGATAAATTAAAGAAGCAATGCGCAGTGCTGGAAAATGACATTTTTGGGCTTAAATTGCATTTTTGGAGCCCAAGATGACCTCGAATGGGTTCGTGGCCTTTTGGAGAAGTGTTCAGAATATTCCAAACATTAAATCCAGCTATATTGGGTCAGTTTTGGAGCAGCTTATGGGTCCAAAACGTGGCTGTTCAGATTTTAGACGAATTTTACCATTTAAATTAGGGTTATGTTTCCTATTTTATTGGAATTAATTTTAGTTTCCTAGGGTTTGTGTGGGGGCTTAGCAGATATATTGCTTGGCCGTCTACCATATTTCTGGACGCTTTCTTTTATGCAATTTGGGAGACAGAGATAATTGTTAGGGTTTTGAAGACTTTTTACTTGAAGGTGCTTTCAATCATTTTCTTGAATATATTTTCTATGATTTCAATTATGAATATGCAGAACTAATTTCTTTTGCTAGGGCGAAGCCTTGAGCCTTAGCATGAATATGTGATTTTTATTTAATTGCTTATGATTGATTGCATGCGTACTTTGAATTGTTAATCACCGGGATAAAAACTATCTAATTGTCGTAATGCCTGATCACCATTAGGATCTATAGAAAAGTAATTTGATGCAATTTTGGTCGGAAGGTTCCCTGAAATTGACTCTGGCTTCTTGTGATTAATAATTGTAATTTCTCTTAGGATGAATATCACGTCTTAAGGATTACATGGTTTTTCAAAGGATTTTCATAAAGCATAATGAGTCTTTCATGTTCAGATTTGATCCGAACGTCCGGACGGATTGCATGTTAGATATACGTTCTATGTTGGAGGTTCCAAGTAGAATATGAATTAGGAAAATCTAACCTTCAAAGTGGCATGTATAGATCATAAGTAATGGGTAAAAATTCATAGGATTGCTAGGTGATGGTGGAACTCTAGTGCTTTCTTAATTTTATTCTCCCAAAACTGTTTTCTTTTCTCTCCAGCTCTAATATTGCAGATTGTTTATTTTAATTCATTAATTTCGTTTTTATTTTAATTAGGTTATAAAATCAATCATCTCAATTTCTACTTTACAATAATTAAATGGAATCTGATTAGTTCGATTTATTTAATAATCCTTGTGGAGACGACCTTGCGAAATCCGTTTATACTACAATAACCTTGTGATTCTTGCAAGTAAAATAGGAGATTTAAGCCCGTTCACATGAATAGTAAAAATCCTATCAGTACTCATAAATTTTTAATCTTTGGAGCTCAATAAGTATTTGTATTGTATTAGTAATTCAGAAAATAAAACATTTCAAAACCAATATTTTAGAAAAAGTTACTCAGGTGACTTTGTAATAGAAATAGGGTACACACAAAAAAAATTCACAGTTTAAAAAAGCTAACTCTTAAATTGTTATATATCAAACTTATAATTATCAAATTTGTTCCCAAAAAAAAAAAACTTATAGGTATCGAAAAAAAAATCTCCAACCCTGGGCTAAAAGCCAAATTACCCCCCAAATTATCCCCCCAAACACTCTCCAACCCATGCTAAAATTTTAGGCTAAATGCCAAATGCTATTTCTGGGCCAAATACCCCCCAGCTTTCCCCCCGGGCTAAATGCGAAATGTTTATCGGAATTTAAATTTTTTTAGATTAAAATGTTCATAAAATTAATTTACAATAATCTACATATTTATTTTTAAAAAAAAAATTGATTTAAGAAAAAAATTTAGGCTAATTCCATTCTTTAATAATTCCGGGCTAAAATTTTAGGGTAGAAGGGTTGGAGCAGAAAAGATGTTTCTGGGCTAAAAGCTAAATTTTCCGGGCTAAAAAATTTGGCTTTTAGCCCAAGGGTTGGAGATGGTGTTAAGGGGGAAATAATCTTAAATGAAGGAGGGGTCCTCGTTCTTCCCACAATGTAGTCACGTGCTTTTCCATCTCAAATCGTAATAACAGCGATTTTGCCTTTTCATCGCTGACCAATCCAATTCTACGAAGACTAATCTTCACCGTCCAGATCAAATATTGAGGGGTTACGAAATAAATAAGAATAATATATGGTTACTTAAATATGGATAGAAATTCTTACTCAAAATTTTGGAGTTAATTTATAAATTTTGTGTTTATGATCAGAACCGTTTATATTATGAATTATCTTGTAAGTATTACAAATTGTTTATCTATTTGTTACAGTTAAATGATTAAACTATCTTAGTTTTAGTTGACTTTGGTAGAGATAATATATATAGAATAATTTATACGTCTTGTTCTGATCATAAACGTGAAGTTTTGTAGACCGACCATAAAAATTTTAAAGTAGAAATTCCTACTCAACTTTAAGTAACCAAGTAGTGTTCAATAATAAATGAATAGAATTCAACCAACTAGGTCTGTAGGTGGACATAAGTAAGCCAACCATGAATTTACACTAAGGGAAATGAGAAGATTTCAACCAAAGATGTAGTAAGTTGAAGAGAAATGACTCTTAACACCCATGACAATACATCACGTGCAAGAAAAAGAAATTGTTACTTGAAAATACATGTATAATCATATATCCTGTGTACATTAGTAAGCCAACCATCAACCATGTAAGCATATAACAAAGCTCCTAACTCCTAAGTGTTAATTTCATATGTTATTTGAAAAAGAAATGTTCATTGCAAAATGCAGAAGCAGAAAGAAGTAATGCATAAATGGTCCGTCAAAATCTGTATCTTCCTCAGAAACATGAGAAGAAAATTAAAGAGGAGCAATGTTTCAGTGATGTTGTTTTTCTACTCTTTCTAGGGTTAGCATCTCATGCCCAAGGTCGGGTTGCACCTTTCGATTAATACTTTGCGCATCCTCAACAACCTTGATAATAAAAAGATCTATTCTCTCATTCTTTCTGCTACTCCAAACACCAATTTAGACACCCATAAATATCAAAAGGATTTGATCTGTCAATGACAATATAAAATAAAGTTTTCTTAACTGGTTCTTGATCTAGAAAGAAATTTGGGCTATTTAAGATCGCTGGGATGAAATCAAAATAAAACGACATTAAGTATATAAAAAAAAAAAAAGTGCTTAGAAAATAGGTAATTTGCCGGCTAATATGTTATTTGCTAATGGTACTACGAAACTGGTTGCTTTGGACTTTCGGATTGCTCAAGTTAATTAATGTAATTTTGGATTAGATCATCAGTTTTCGGACAATAGTATACTCCTAGTAAGAATTCGGTACAATGTTTGGTGTGTTTTAGAATCGTTAGGTTGGAATAGGAGTTGATTGCTATATAAGCATAAGTGATTGTATTTGACAATTTACATAATTGAGATTTTCTCACTTTTCGTGGTGTATTTTAGTCTATAAACTTTTGGGTTGACATTTGCTGTTCTGTATCCTTTCCTTTGTGCTGCGTCAAGTGGTATTCAAGATCGCAGTTTGTTCGGATTTTCCTCCTCGCTTAATAACAAGCAACGATGAGAAATACACAAATGGTAACAATATCGTCGATGACGGTCGTAGGAAAGGGTTTGTCTAGGAAAGCTAGAGCGCAAAAAAACAAAATCAAGAAATCTCAAACCAGTAGCGATACTGCAAAAAGGTGTTGGTGCTATGATTGCTTGTGAGAGACACAGATGACCTTATATTGATGGGCAAAAGGATTTGCCCAAAGCTTGTCATTCATTCTTGTGTTCTGTTCAGAAGTACTTTTGAAGTAATTAAGAACGCTTTTGACAATATTTAATAATAATAAAAAAAGTTAAAATACTTGTAGATTAAAAGGCACTTGGAAGTTTTTTTTGGGAAGAAACATATGCTATGTACTTTTTCAAGAAACACTCCCAAGTGTCGATTCGGTTGTTTTAGCAATCAATGAGGCAACAAGTGCACTTAGATAATCAATGAGGCAACAAGTGCACTTAGACAAAAAAATCAAAGGATGAGAATGTGATTGTGAATTGTGATTGAAGAACATGTTTATAGTAAATCGGTTCAAGAAATCAAAATTTAACAATATTTGTCTAGTGATCTTGTCAATTGTCATAGTACTCAGGAGGTTTTGAAAGTAGAGAAGACTCGCTTGTTAGTGAAGAAAATCTAGTTTTGCGTGAATTTCATAAATGTGGCATAAATGATTTAGGCGACAAAACAGATCTTGATAACCGCAATCAAAGAAAGTTTAGAAGGAAAGAAGAAGCTTCTAAGCGAAGTGTGAATATCACGATCCTCGTGTTAAATTTGCTAATTGTTTTACTTGTAATTCCAAATGTATAGTGACCAAGGAAGAAAATATCGGTAATATCGGAAATATCGGTAGTCTGAAAACACAGAAATATCGATAGAAATATCGGGATAATATCGATATCGATAAAAATTACATGAAAACCACGGAAATTGTAAGAAAAACTTGGAAATTTTTAATGAAACTTTGCAGAATGTTTATTTAGTCAATTATCTATTAGTTTATCACAAAAAATTGGAAGGAAATGCATTGCATGATGGATTTAACTGATTTAAGTTGATTATATAGCGAGCTGGCAAACATTGTGAGTGTAGAAAATATGTAGTAATTAATGAAAGAAGTTTAAACACACCATAATCATTTATATATAATTAATTAGTACAATATTGAGAGGTTTTATTTAGGATATTAAAAAAAAAAAAAAGGGAAGTGAATAAAATGATGAAGAATAATGTGCCGAATTTGACACTTTAAATTTCTTACACATAAGCATGCGTCTAGGCGTTGAAGTTCCAAATTATAGTATATCAATTAACGATTGAAAATCAATACGTTGAATAAGACTAAACTTTAATTTGGATGCCGATTATGTTTTTTTCAAGTTTATATAAAGTAAAAGAATTGAATTTTGGAAGTCAGGAGTGTGTCAATTGTTTTATAATTCGTCCGAATACATATATCAGGTTGCTACTCAACGTAATTTGAAAGTATATCTAGTGCAAGGACTTGTCTTTTTTTGTTGATAAGCAAAGGGTTTGTAGCTTTTTTTGCTAAGCAGTAGAACATATTACGTTTGTTTAATCTTTAGCATTTGATCGTTGTCCACAAATATAGGATAGAAGGCCCCAAATTAGATCTGGCTCTTAAGTCTTACCTAGTTGGAGTCACAAGTTCACATGTACCAGCCCTCGCAAGTCGCAGCAAAACGTTTTGGTTTCTGTAATCCCACATCACCCACGCAAGGGCAGTGAGCAAGCAAACAGGCCTATAAAAGCCACATTCCCAAGCTTGGTTTCTGTAATCCCATGTCGCCCACGCAAGGGCAGTGAGCAAGCACACATGCCTATAAAAGCCACATTCCCAAGCTGAGAAAAGCATGCCTTGCTCGGCCCTTTTGGCTAAGATCAAGTGTAGTTATCTGTTGAGACTTCTCAGCATTTTTTAAATATTTTTGGGTTTTGATCTCGCGATATTATCGAAAATATCGCGATAGTTTTGGAAATATCGATAATATCGCGATATTTAGACGAAAATCAATTGGATACCTATTAAAATATCGTTACCAAGAAAATCCGATAATATCGGCGAAATATCGCCGATATTATCGGCATTTTTCTTCCTTGATAGTGACCGATAGCTTTTCTCCCACCATTCTTCGATCGGCTCAAAAAAGGAAATCCAGGAGAGAAAACGTAATAATAATACTTGCATTCCTTTTATGAAACGATAAGCTCATCTCTCCGAGAAAAACTTGTGCGAGTTTGGTTTGACAATGAACTTTGTTGAGTGGCACTACAATCTACTAAAAAATTATCATGTGTCAAGTCTTAAATATAATCTTTTTCTATTATGTTATATTTTAGATTCTCATAATTATTTTTCCTACTAATTAATATGCATCAATCTAATATCTATTTTTTTGTTTGTTTCCCCCCTTTTTTCTTCCCAAATATTCCCTCCAGTTTCTGTTTCGCCAGACTCTTTCACTTTCTTCTCTCTCCCACTTATTTCTCTCTCTAATTTTTTTTTCTTGCTTTTCTTCAAAAACAAATTCTACACCCTAAACAAAATCACTTTCTCCAACTTTTATAATGAGATATCATTAGCAACTGAACAAAGTGTGGGTATCTGTACACTTTAAGCCGCCTTAATGAGAAGAAAGTGAAGAGTCCAGCAAAACATAAACGGGACTACTAGAGGGAATATTTGGGAAGAAAAAAAAAAACAGGGGAAACGAACAAAAAAATAGCCATTAGATTGATGTATATTAATCAGTAGGAAAATGATTATGAGAATCTTAAATATAAAAGAAGGGAAAAAGATTATATTTAGGACTTGTCATGTGACGATTTTTTAGTTAATTGTAGTGTCACTCAATAAAGTTCAGTGGCAAATCAAGCCCCATACAAGCTTTTCTTCATTTCTCCATTTGTAAATAACGTTCAACACCGTAAAAATTTAATAGCATGGACCGTTCACTTTTTAAAGCTTTATTTGAAGATCATCCTCACGAAAGATTATTCGAAACATAAATCATTTAGTTAGTGAAATGTATCAAATAAATTAACCGGTGGGTACCCAAAAACATATTAGTAATGAACATTCTATTTATTTGATATATTTGGATGGTTAAACGATTTTTGTTTTAAATAATTTTTTTTGTAAGCATGACTTTCAAATAAAAATTATAAAATTTCAGCAGTAAAGATATATTATTTGTAAATATTCCTCCTTAAGGAGAATGCAAGTATTATTTAAAAAATAAAAAATAAATAAAACTAAAATGCAACTAATCAAGTTGGCCTTGTAAACGCCAACAAGATATATGCTTGACACGTCAAGGCTCCATGAACTGTAATTTTCTTTTATTCCCATGGAAAGGACTGCCAGAAAGATATATTAAAAGACGAACATCATTGGAATTATGGGGTCTCTTTTTTTTTAGAGGAAGCTTGGTATATATATACTTAGCTAGTGTTGACGGTGACACCTATACAAGTCAAAAAGCTTCTCATGCCTCAAAACCAATCACAACATTACACATGCCCCTTGGATGCAACCCTACAAAAGATTAGGGATATTGAGATGTGCTCTTCATGTTTGCCTTGGTGGAAAGGCATGGACTGGTTGAATTTTCATGGGGTGGACATGTGGCATTGTGCTTTGGGTTGACACTAAATGTCGGAATTTGGAATAATGTGACCAAATAATGGAAGAGAAAAAGAATGGAAGAAGAAATAACTCAATCCAACAACATTTTATATTAGGACTTGAATCAACTTGGCAACCCCAAAAAAGGAGATTTTGTTCCTCATAATCTCATTGTCCCGTCTCCTAAGTCCAACCCTTCAAAGTAAGGTCAAAGCCATTCTCACTCAAAAGCTCCAACCATGAACAATGAAGATTTAAAAAAGGTAAAAAAAGTGTTAAATATGCATGCATAAAATTAATTCGTGGCAGACTCAGGTTAATTAGCCAAGTTGATTCAAATATATTGTTCTTCTTTTGTACGTAAATTTAAATTTTCTTTACCATAATTTAGATAAATTCAATATAAAATATCGTTTATATTGAAAAAATTAAGATTTACAACTAAACACAAAATTACATGACATCAATTTCCCATGCGCCTTTGGAAATGGCCAAGAGGCAGGCAGAGTGCGTAGTATGAGAATGAGGAATAGCAGAGTGACATGTGAGCCGTGCTTTTTTATTTCGGAGATAATGAGTGGAAATTGATGGGGAGAGCATTTTTAGGGGGTAGGAAATAATGATGAATCCCCTTATCTGCATATTATCAACAGATAGAGATATATGTGACCCATCATGGGCGGCCTACGTTGGGCCATGCAAATCCCCTCCCCCCCCCAACGAGAATATATTCCACGACAGTATAACTTTGAAGGTTGGATCATGCAGAATACTACTTTTACTTATGATATAGTGATATATGAATCCTGCAGTGTTTCTCAAAAAAAAAAAAAAAAAAAAAACTCAAAAACAAAAAATCCTGCAGTAGACGCTCATTGGCTATAAATAGAGGTCTCATCACTCAGGGGCATTTGCATTGGACAAGACGAATAGATATATGCTTAATTATATAATATGATGACTGATGAGGGAAGAAAGGTCCTGCATGAGGATAAAGAGCCGTTCTTGTAGCCAAGGATGACTTGCCTGCAGCCTCCCAAAGGCCTCTGCAACATATATATACAGGCAGAGCTCGCTAGGTAGCTTGCTAGGGATAGCTAGGGTTTAAGAATCCTGGTGCTTGGTTAGCTAAGCTAGCTAATTTCCTAAGGTTTAATTAAGAATCCTTGTGTGGTATACAGGCAGTCTCCTTGGCTATCGAGACAGGTTCTTTTCTCTCATGCTGGACCTCTTCTTCCATGGGATCTCACGCCATTTTCCACCAGGATAAGAGGTTCTTAATTAAGGAACTCTCCAGGAAGAAGAAGGTACATATTTGATTGTTTTTCTTGATATTTTTATGACAGTTAATTAAAAGCGTTATATATATAGATGTCACTAAGCAACTATCGAAATCAATAAAGCCATTAAACTATGCTTTAATTAGCATCAGAACGTCTGATCAGAAGTAAACCCTAATTAATGTCAGTTCGTACGTACCTGCTGAAGAACTCATCGTGAATGAGGTGTTGTTTCAATCTTCTCTTCTCTCAGTTCCTTACAGTTCTTTTTCTCAATAGAACTATCGTACATTGCAAACACTATAACTTGAGAAGAGAGGCCAAAGACGTGCATATATTTGACGGCAACTGCTCCTCCTATTATAGAGTCCTAAGAGGTTTTAACCACCTCTTAATTCAAAACGAGTTCTCTTAATAATTTGTCTCTATAGTATTTAAAACTCTTACATTAATGAGAACATTTTTGTTGATTTGTTGAAAACTAATGTAGGAGGAATTTATGTTTCTAATCACTGTTTTGTGTTTAAGAGTCGGTCAGGTCGTACAGATTCGTTGCATTCCTACAGCCATGGTGAGCATGGGTCGCTGTAGTCTGCAACATAACCTTAATTTCCTAGTATTTTTCAAAAAGAAATTGCTTAAATTCTTGTTTTGTTTGTGTGGTGACTTATCGAATGTTTTGTGATTTTTTGGTCAACAGCAGCAATTTGGTATTCCGATATATGCTCCATTTTGCATAGATTATAGATTCGAGGTGGTATATAAAAAACTATATTTGAAGGAAAGGATTTGAATCTGATCAAAGGTCTAATTAAATTGTCTAAAAAAACCTTGAAAACATTGTGCTCAACGTATTTGAAGTCATGATGGCCAAACAATCCAAGCGGTGGAACATACTACAACGGTACAACACTAGATGGCGAAGAGCCGATCAGAGCCAGTGAAGAGAAGAGGGAAGGCTTACTCTTCTTAGGATCTTGTAGTCAAACTCGGGATCATTTGGAATTCATTTATTTACTTCCTTTTCTTGTAGTCTAGACCTTGATAAACATGAATTGTAATGATTTAAATAAAAAAGTTACCATATAATGTTATCAAGTTATGATGAGGCGATATTATACTATATATTTTACCCTTATCTTATTATTAATTTATTGGTTATTTTGTGTGAACTTTGATACTTTATTATATATTTTCAATGTAGGATATTCGATTTCCTCTGGAGCAAAACATGATGAAACGAACAAATTTTGGAGTGATTCAAATTGGAGGACGTTCATGTGTCTCTCAACTTGTTCATGTCAAAGTTTCATAATTTTCTACTGAGCGATTTATTTATGATGATGAAATAAAGAAGCAGCGCGTCAAAGTGACGTTTTAGACTTATTTGGGCTTTTTGGCGTCTAAGTTGATGTCTTTTGGGTTCAAGGCCTTCTGCAATTATGTTCGGGACATCTCAAGCTTTAATTAAGGTCTTGGTGGGCTTATTTTGGAACCTTGGAAGTCCAAAAAGTGGCTAATTGTGGCTGGGTAGATTTCCCAAAGTTAGAATATGAATGTATTTCATAGTTATCTTATTCTATTATGTTTCCTAGTTTTTAGAAGACATTTTCTAGTAAGGATTTTAATTATGTAGTAGTATAAATAAGGCTTTTTAGCCATTAGTGTGGAGATAGAGAGAGGGGGGAAGAACGCATTACTTTGGAGTTTTTGACGACTCAAGTTTATTTTCAAGGTGTTTTCTATACTTATTTTTAATAATATTTTATTTTATGATTTTTCGTAACTAATTTCTGTTTGCTAGGGCGAGGCCACGAGCCTTATCAAAACTATGTAGTTTTTTTCAATTTACTTATGATATTATGCATGCAGTTTTGAATTATTAATCACCAGTTTAAACTATCTAATTGTCTTAATGCTTAGCTACAATTAGGATCTTTAGAAAAGTAATTTGATGCAATTTTGATCGGAGGTCGGTCCTTGAAATTGACCAAGGCTTCTTATGGTTAATATGTGCAAGTTCACTTAGGATGAATACCATGTCTTAAAGGTTGTATGTTTTTTTAAAAGGTTTCACAAAGCTTAATGAGTCATGCATGTTTAGATTTGATTTGAATACCACAGACGGATTGCATATTTGATATACGTTCTATGTTGGAGGTCCAAGTAGGCATATATTAGGAAAACCTAACCTTCAAAGTATACATGTGTAATTCATAAGTAATTGAAAGAACTACGTATGATTGTTAAGGAACCCTAGTGCTTTTACAATTTAATTTTCAAAAACTATTTTCTTTTGTTTTCTTTAATTTGCTAATTTCTTCAATTATTTTTATTAAATTCGTTTTTATTATTTTAAATCAAAAAATCAACATTTTCTCAAACTTCGTTTTAAATAATTACTTTGTTTTAAATAATTAATTAAAATTTGGTTTGATACAAATTATTCATTCAATCCATGTGGAGAACGACCTTGCTAGAGCCATCTATATTACAACGACCTTGTACTCTTACACGTATTTAAAATGTTTTTATCCCTACTTTTGCAGGTGGTAAAAATTCCTATCAAGAAATTGGCACCGTTGCCAATGATTGTTTTAAATAATTTATGTTTATCAATACTTAGTTAATTATTTTTGCATATATTTTTTTTTATTTACTCGATTTTAAATATTTTTAGGTAACAATTTGTTGATTTTGAGAGCATTGTAGCAATGGATTGGTTTGGATTCTCACAAGGAGCACCTACAGTTTTTGGTATTTGCAATTTGAATACTCATGATATTATGTATTGTCCCCAACGACAATATTTTCCAAAGCTTGTGCATCACCTTATTAATATGAGGAACAATTTTCAGAGGCCTAGGTGCGATTCCTACTCAATTTTTACAATCCATCATCGCCAGAGCATCAAAATCCAATGTGGGAGTGTATTCCACATCCTTTTGAATATCCTCATGCACCAGCAAAAGCTGATTGGGAGATGCAGTAGAAAAAGTGGCAAACAGTACCCTAACAAGGCTTGATCAAACTGATCAAGAAATTCATAATATTCATAAATCATTAAAAAAATCGTCGAAGGAGAGTGAGCATTTTTACCTACCATGAAGGACAAAGATCCCAGTGATGGCTGTGCTGAGATGTGATGTATCTGGGGTTGTGGCTATGGCCTAAGAGTTCCCGTTTTTCATTTCTCAAACCCGAAGTTTGGGGGTTCCAGGTTGTAGTTCGAACATCAGTTACGGCTTTGGACAAAAAGGCTATGGTGGCACGGCAAGAAAGTAGAGATGGATGAAGGTTAGAGATAAGGAGCCCTTACGGCTTTGGGCTCAAGGGTAGAGAGAGAAGCGGATGAGGGTTTCGAAGCTCGAAATGAGAAATGGGAAATGAAAGGGGGGTGTTCTACGTGTGCACTTGCATGCCGAAGTCCGTTGGGTTGATCCATTTTTCACTGGATTGGGCTCACTCATGGCCCACTGCGTTACCACAGATTGTTTAGCACATGTCCACATATCAAGGCCCCATGATTTTCATGCATCAGGACACCATGTCGATCAGAACGAGGCAGGAAGTTTCACATAATCCAGCATCACAAATTGCATCCAAACGTGAACTAGACATGATGATTGCAATCTAAATCCCAAAAACAATATTGCTTTTCATGGATGCCTAATATCAAACAATTCTATTAGTCCCAACTAAAAGTTTCTCGTCCAATCTAGAGAGCAGTTTGAAAGAGTTCATAAGAAGAGGAGCCTAATCATTTTGAAAAATGAGAGCCGACGCGGTTGAACAAAAAGTGTAACAGAACCCTGCTGAGAACTAGACCCTCAACAGTAGACCTCAGAGGCCTGGTTCTAGACTAAAACAAGCACCACACTGGAAAAGGGTTTTCATCCAAACTTTTGATTAGGAACCTAATGACTGAAATTTCGGAACCTTATTGATGAACCTAGCATGCCCCCTCAAACAACTCACAACTCCCACAAAAACATTTGCAGTACAATCATATATACGTATGAAATTAGCAAATGCACGTCTAAAGGGTGCCCAATGTTAAAAGCAATTCCACACTTTAAAGGGTGTCCATGCTTTGATTAGGAACCAGATAACTAAATACTGATACCTTATTTGATCAACCCAGTATAGCATGGCTCCTCAAAAAGCTCACAACTCTCACATAGTGTACACAGGTGCATTTGCAACATCTAAAGCGTAGGTACTTGCAATACAATCAAATGCACATTTGAGATTGGCAAATGCATTTTATTAAAAGCTTGAACATACTGTAAAATACTGTCACTCCGTATTATTATGCAGCCAAGCCACCATTTTTCCAAACTCGTACATGGTTCAACACAACATCTTAAAACTAATATATATGTACTAACAATTCTTAAAATGTATATGGGGTCCAAATAAACAGAGAAGAAGCCGCATACAAAGTGTGAAATACATCATGCAGGCAGTGCATAGCTACGCTCTGTCCAGCTTGAAGGATCCGCAACAAGACAAGGGTCCGACTTCTCAAAATCAGCAACCTACAATACAAATCCATGTTAAATGTGTAAACAACAATGATAAAGAAAACAAAAAAATTTGAGTGTACAAAGAGTAGTCATAGGGCCTGTTTGCAAATGCTTCTAAATAGGCTAAAAGAGTTTTCAACTGTGTTTGGTACAAAAATTAAAAGTGCTTATGGGTCATAGAAGCGTTTTCAGCAGAAGCGCCACTGCTCTACCAGAAAATCTCACCTAGCAGAGGTCCTTATGAGTAAAATATTCTAACATGTTTCTAATAAAAGCACGTCTAGCAAAAGTGATTCCTACAGAAGCATTTCCCAAAACGGTTCCTGATTCTCCTGAATATAGAGAGTGATGTTACCTTCTCTTGGCAGTTTGGGCAGTAATGATACTTATGCCAGAGGCAGTCACAGGAAGGCAGAAGAAAACAACATCCAAGCATCATAGGCATCATACAAGCCACAACAGCTGCCGCACTCGGCTTTGATCTGGAAATTCAACAAACCAATCTCAAGTTCCAAACTTCAAACAATCAAGAATAATAACATCAATCCCAAAATCCCAAATGCCCAAAAGGATCAAAATTTGTAATTTACTTGACTTTGGTTAGTCCGGTATCGCCGCAGTAAGCGCAGTTGAAGGGAGCGGGAGTGTCTCTGTAAATGGTCTGTTGGATAGGGACGCCCTTGGGATCGCCGTAGACAGCGTTTGGCGGGATCATTCCGGCTTGGTACGGATTCTGTACCGTGTATACTGGGACTCCCATCGCCGGTTCTTCGACCTTCGACATCTCTGCTTCTGCAGGTGAGTTTTGAGTGCGATGAAATCCCGCGATCTTGTGAGTGGTCTGGTCTGGTGATTGGAATAGGAACTGGCTGATCTTATAAGAGAAGCGAATCAAGGGAAAGCTGTGTCGAGACCAGGATGTCCATTGGGCTCTTATATCAAAAGGGATTTCTTGACTTTTATATCTTCTAGAAGGTAGAGACCAACCATGAAATTTCCAAGTTTTTTTCCATTGATTGCCTTTGCCTCTACGTGACATCACACGTTTTCTTTTGAAATTCTAACGAGAGGAAGACAATATTGACATTATGAAAGTTTTATTATTTTTGTCTTCTTCTGTTATTTATTGATTAATAAAATTGTTGATGCATAAAACCAGAGGTCTTGGAACAATGTAAATCCGACCGTGAATCTATAAGAAATGTAAAGAACACAAGATGTATCGTGGTTCACCCCAATGTTTGGGCTACGTCCACACTGATATTGTATTTCTCTGAGATGTTGAAAAGGGAGAGAGAGAGCTTCTGAGGGTGAGAGAGCTCTTCTCAATCTGAGAGGCTTGAGAGGGTGAGGAGGCTTAAGAACTGGCCTCCCTTAATGAGGAGAGTGAGGGGTCCTTTTATAGAATAAGGGCTCATCGCTTATTACATATTTGCCCTTTCATTTATTACATAATTACATTTGAGTCCCTTGAGTATTTATACGAGATCTAAATACGGAGGCCCTAAGTATGGTACAAACAGTAGTCCCCCAAGTCTTCAGTCAAGAGAGTCTTTTGGCTGGAGACTTGAAATTCAGTCCATGTGTGGGCCGAAGTAACTAGATGTTGTCTTGAACTGATGCTCGATATGAGGCGGTGCTCAATCTGAAATGATGCTCAACTAGAAGTAGCACATGTTGCGAGGCTGCTCGGCTTGTGGCTTATGTTGCCCTGGTTGGCTCGGCTTGCGGCGTTGAAGGGAGGGAGTCCCTTTTATAGAACAAGGGCTCGCTTCTCAATACATAAATGATGGGCTAGAGTTGATGCTCGCGGCGAGGCGGTTGCTCAGTAGGCGGCGATACTCTCTAATGATGGTGATGGAGTAGCTTTTATAAGATAAGGGCTCGCTTCTCAATACATAAGTGATGGGTTAGGAGTGATGCTCACAGTGAAGCAGTTGCTCAGCTGGCGACGATGCTCTCTAATGATGGTGAAGAAGTCATTTTTATAAAATAAGGGCTCGTTCCTCAATACATAAGTGATGGGCTAGAGTTGATGCTCTCTAATGATGGTGAGGGAGTCCATTTTATAAAACAATGGCTCGCTCCTCAATACATAAATAATGGGCTAAGTCTCCCAAGTATTTTTCATGAGGCCCAGTTGAGGCCCAATATATGGTACATAATGTAGTCTCCCAAGTCTTCGGTCAATAGAGTCTGTTGGCTGGAGACTTCAAATTGAATCCATGTATGGGCCGAAGTGGCGGTTGTTCGGAGGCGATACTTGTATACCCTGCACTGAAGCTTTGTAGGTGAAGCTTTGCAAGTGAAGCTTTTGTAAATGAAACTTTTGAAGCTGGAGCTTTGTAAATGAAGCTTTCGAAGTTGATTGACATGAGTGACGCTCATGAATGTTTATGTTGATTGACATGAGTGATGCTCATGAATGTTGACATGAGTGATGCTCATGAATGTTGACATGAATGATGGTTATGAATGTTTATGTATGATTGACATGAGTGATGCTCATGAATGTTTATGTATGATATGTATGATTGACATGAGTGATGCTCATGAATGTTTATGTATAATTGACATGAGTGATGCTCATGTATAATTTTGGAGTACTGGACGTACTTTTGATCACCTAGTGGGTGAGAATAGCGGCAGGCTGCCGAATAATTTTTTGTAGTACTGGGCGTACTTTTGATCACCTGGTTGGTGATGCTGCCGAATAATTTTTTGGAGTACTGGGCGTACTTTTGATCACTTGGTTTTTTGGAGTACTGGACGTACTTTTGATCACTTGGTTGGTGATAATAGCGGCAGGTTGCCGAATAATTTTGGAGTACTGGGCGTATTTTTTATCACCTGATTGGTGATAATAGCGGCAGGTTACCAAATAATTTTGGAGCCATAGGGCCTGGCTCTTTTGGGCATATGGACCTTGGCCCTTCACATAACATTCCAGCCGATTATTTTGGGCTTGATGTTTTTATTTTTATTTATTTTTATGACCCTCTGATGGGGTTTATACAGATGTCTCCGAAAGATAAGAAAAATAAATTACATCATTCAAAACAAAGGTTTTGACAGTTGCAGATCATTGGTGCGTACTGCACCTACTGTGTACTGGGTTGTTGCAGATCTTTTTCCATATGCGTATTCTAGTGGCTTCTTCAGAAAAGTGGGAACATGCATGATGAAAGTTTTCTTTTTCAAAAGTTGATGGCATCTTCTGCTTTGGTGGTCGACAAAAGCAAAAGTATAATCCTTTCATTTCTCTTTTTATTCCTTGCTTTTGTTTTTGTTTCTCGCAGCTCCTTCCTCTCTGTCTCTGTCTCTACGTTGCTGTCCATTTGTAAAACGCATCTTTGGAGGTCATCACTTATGAGCTCCGCGACCACTTTTTTTTGGAGGTCATCAAACCACATTTGCTTGCATGCACCTGACCCATTTAATCACATAGAGTTAATGGAAAGCATCGCCGGGCAAAAGCAAAAGCATACCAATATCAATCTCCCTTTTTCTTTTTCCTTTTCTATTCTTTAGTAACATCATGATTTTTTTTCTTTTTCTTTTTCTATTTTGTTCCCACTGCTTATGTCGACGCGGATTTCGGCATCCACACAGTACGTCCTCGGTGGGACCGCCTCAAGCTCGTCCACTTCGGACGATGACGATGACGGAACTGGAAGGAAGAGGTCAGAGATGGCAGCTGCTTCGCCCACTGGTTCTGAAATTCATCTCCTTTCTCTCCTCTCTCATCTCTCCTCAAACCCATTTAACGGGTTGCTTCGCCCACTGGTTCTCAAGAATCCTAACACCAGACACTGGAATCAAGCAGTGATGCACAATTGTCGTCAGGCCCCTTTGGTTAAAGAGAATTCGTAGCCTCGAACGCCTAAGGTTTGGGAACTGTGTGATGCTGACGATGAACTAGCGAAACTTGGGGTGCATTGCAGCTTGATGTTTGAGCCTGGCGACGACGGGTTTGCTCAGAGTTTTGATGGCCAAAGTCCCGAGCTTCAGGAGCGGAAGCACCATGGATGCGCAATCCTATCTGAGACTTTGAATATGCTTGCTGGACCACCTTTTTAGATCCCTTGGCTACTCCTTGATGACTTGCGAAGTCAGCAAGAATGCTGTCCAACGACCATAGCACGAATTAATAATGAGAAAAACTTTTCTTGGACAGCCTGGTCATGCCCATCCATTCTCACTCCTCATTTTTCTTTTTCTTTTCCCTTTTGCATATGGCAGACAAGGAATGGTTAATAGAATTAATAATGAGAAAAGAATCTTATTTCCGCTTTTGTTTTTGTTTTTGTTTATTCTCGGTTTTTTTTGCTTGAGCCTATCGAGTTTAGTGCAAGTCTTCACCACTTCAGCAGCTTTGAGCCACGCATCCATTGTTATGAAAACAAATTCAGATCTTGCAACAACTGCGGCTTAGAGACTGACTTATGGAGCAGCTTCCATGGAAGAAATGAGGGGATTACCCAAACGGCGTGGTTTAGCATTAGAATAGCACGACTTCGAGGACGTAAAAGCTTCATGCGATCTACATGAAATGGGTCATCCTCTCACGACACGTAAAAGCTTCCTGCGATCTCCAGACAGCCATCCATCAACTCGACCAGCCGTGCCGCAAGTGGGTAGCTGATCGTGAACCCGCCGCTGCCATATGTCATGTCGTACGCGTGCTCCACATTCTCCGGAATCCCACCAATGTAGTACGTAAGGTCGTGGTCGTACCTCGCCAGCACCGAAGCTAGGTTATCACTGAAATACACAGTACCTCGCTATTGGAGCTGACAGCTGAGACTTCCGTGCTTTCGTTGTTGCAAGTGGACTCGGTGCCTCCATGAGCTACCTTCTTGATGGTGGCCTCGTTGGACCTCTGAGACTCCAAGGCTGTGTTTTGGGTTAGGGTTTCGCTTGCCGTCGCCGACGCTGACGCTTCTTCGACCATCGCTAAAAAAACCCTATCTTTCTTGGCGCAAACTGGATACATGGTGATGCCCCAATCATTCTTAGCATGGTAGAGATCGGTGTGGCATATCCCACAGTACAAGACCTTTATCGTCACATCGTTCATCCCATTTTCTCTTCGTTTGAAGATGAAAGGAGTAATCTTGCCCTAGGAATCGTGAGCCGCCCACCTAGAAACCGTCTGTGTGTGATTTGGAGTCCTTTGAGCCATGGGGTTCAGATTGGCCTTTGGTCTTAGGATCTCTTAATGGAGCTGAAGATCTTGTGGAATGGGATGGTAGAAGCAGTAGCTAGTCGATTGGGTTTTGCAGATTCACGGTGGAGGTGAAAAAATGAAAGAGAACTGACACAACTTTTAGTATCGCTTCCCACAGACGGCACCAAATGTTGATGCACAAAACTGGAGGTCTTGGAACAACGTAAATCCGACCGTGAATCTGCAAGAAATGTAAAGAACACAAGATGTATCGTGGTTCATCTCAATGTTTGGGCTACGTCCACACTGATATTGTATTTCTCTGAGATGTTGAAGAGGGAGAGAGAGAGCTTCTGAGGGTGAGAGAGCTCTTCTCAATCTGAGAGGCTTGAGGGGGTGAGGAGGCTTAAGAACTGGCCTCCCTTAATGAGGAGAGTGAGGTGTCCTTTTATAGAATAATGGCTCCTCACTTATTACATATTTGTCCTTTCATTTATTACATAATTACATTTGAGTCCCCTGAGTATTTATATGAGATCTAAATACAGAGGCCCTAAGTATGGTATAAACAAAAATAATTTGAAATACAAAAGGACAATTCAAAGCCGCTGCATAAGAAATTCCCTATTACTAATGTGTCTACACTTGGAATCTTATGACACGTATCTAAATTACCTTCCAATCACATCACCTTGAATATATTTTTTAGGGTTTGGACTTTTAGTCAACCTAATTGTTGGATTAAAATTTTATAAAATAAAGAAATTAGGTTATTTAATTGAAATTAAAAAGCTTAAACATCAAATAAAAATATTTACATACAGAGCTATTTGAACAACGATACTTATACCGCATTTCAATCCCATAACAACAATGTTATATTGACGTATTAGAACCACATCAACGTCATATCAACAATATTTCTCAAATATGGATGACATAGCAATAACATCCACAAAATATCATTGCACGGTATTCATTCTTTTTCTTTTCATATTCCACGCTTTGTGACTCTCTTCGTCCCGAGTCCCCATTCTCTCAACTGTATCAATCTCTCTGTTCATGATGAATTCCCCCAAATCTTTCTACTGTTTACAGATCTAATGGTTTCCACCAACAGTCACGACCACCAACATGAAAGAGAGCCCTGGTCTAGGGAATGAACTCCGACCGACATCATGAATGGCATAGAAGGGAGAAAGAAGAAAGGGTCGATCGAGATTCGAGAGTCCTTGTTTTAGTAAACGGGTTATGGCAACCTGATTGTAATGTACGAGGAGTGTTAGGTTGGTCCTTTGATTTAATCCAACGGCCATGAACGGCTATCTTGCATTCCCCGCCTCGGACATAAAACCTCACTCATTGAGTCAATGTATAATATTCGAAAATGGCAAATGCCCAAGCAATGTGAGATTATGTACTGCGTACTGAGAAATACTACACTAATTAAGGTCACATGCCATCTGGCGGAAAGATGTCCCATAAACGTTTTATGCTCATATTCAATTTGAGAAGTAATTTTTTAGGAGATGATGTGTTCGACATCAAACATTGATTGATGATTGTATGGTGTGCAAATGTCGGTTTTAGAGTCAAACATGATGGAAGTTTTGGAGGAGATGAGTTTGACCTTAAGGATTCTCCTTGTCAAGCATGTTTTTTGTATTTTTGTCTATTGATATGAGGTTCTAGACAAATGAAACAAGAACTAATCAAAAAAGAGGAAGGGTGAAGATGTGTTGGGGACAAGAGAGAGGGATGAGGAGGAAGAAGACGATGTAGATATATATATCGTCTCTCTAGCATTACTCTTTCAATATTTTTTTGATGTTTTATCACCATTGTACGTCCTGTTTCTCAACTTTGGATTCAACCACGATTCCTAAACCCGCCTAAAGACTAAAAATAATTCATAGTAATACAAATGTAGTCAGATATAAATTGATTAAGAAAGCATATTTATAGAGAAGAGCAGTTTAGGAGCCGTGCAAGAAGCTTTATGGAGCTTCCCTTCCAATAAACAAGGTCAGTTCCACAATATATAAAAATAAACTGTGTAGTGCGTGTGCACCCACCAACACCAGCAGCAGCAGAAGCAGCAGCAGCGAGGGGCACGCCCATGGGCCAAGGCCACTAGCACTAGGGCATGTTCCCTTCACCCTCAACTACCCATGATCAAAAACTCATCGCTATATGTGCAGAGAATGAATTGGAAATCTCAATAAAACATACGATCATTATTTTATAATCTTCCTTTTGGCTTCCATACATGCATGTTGCTAGAAATGTTAAATAAAACCCTAAAGAACTTAACCACGCAATTAACCTTGATTAATAACATTTTTCACTCGATTAACTAGTTACGTTTACCATATTAAAATCAGGTGATGTTGCAGCAGGGAGAGAGACTGCATGTGTTGTACGCATTTAGCCGTTGCCTTGCTAAAGTACTTACATGGTCAACACAACCAAACCATGTTTGATCGTATATATACGTACCACATGCAGATGCAGTATAACAATTGACACTCAGTTGTACGCAATGAGTCTGAAATAATACTTCATACATACATGTATATATATATATATATATATGTGTGTGTACATGTGTGTATATAGGTTTGTCCAATCCAGATCGAGCTTGGATCAGTTGGATTTTTTAGGGTTATGAACCTTTCTTTAGTTTGATATGCGTTTTGTCACAAAAACTGTGAAGTCATGTTCATCTTACTTGGAGAAATTTGAAACGAATTATATAGAACTTGTTTTATTTTAAAAAGGATGAATTTGAAAACTCGATAGCGATGATATCCGTGATGGATTTCTGAATTTGCATACAAAAACAAAAGCAGTGGAACATCCCAAGGACTCCTTCGCTGGTCGCAGCAGCAGAGGGAATATTAATGCACAGAGAGAGAGAGAGAGAGAGAGAGAGAGAGAGAGAGAGGTGAATTGCCGCTTCTGAGATGTTGTCAGAGACAGGAGGAGGAGGGAGGACTGGTAAAGTTGAGAGAATAGATTCCACAATCAGGAAAAATCCGAGCGATATTGGGTGTAAAAGCTCCCACCAGTGAGTGACCAGACCTACCTTGCAATATCCCCAACGGCCCCCCAAAACCCTTGAGCCTGAGACCCTGAGCCATCTCGTGAACTCGCTACTACCTTACACCAATAATATACATATCAATACAAAACCCTAATTGCTACCTTGCATCAATAATATTGCTACCTTTCTTCCAATACCATACATCATGAAAAAAAATTAATTTCACACACATTAATTTTCTTATCACGCACACTCTTGTTTGTTTTTAACTTTTAAATTGAAAAAAAACAGATAAAAATCAAACGAAAAAAAATAACCTTAGTGTATAAACATAGAATAATAATGCGCAAAAATCATTTTTCAACGCAATACACACGTACATAATCAGTTTAACTAGATTTATTTATTAATAGTAGCTTAGTAATATAGGAGACATTTTTTATTGTGACGGGAACACGAGTGGTGTACCACGTGTTTTTATGTAAGTGGTGAGAAATTTTATTTTTTAAGCTATTAAATTTTTAACATATATCTCATCATTTGTATAATGACACGTAATGTACCACATCGTATGCCGATCACACAAAAAAATCTCTTGTAATATAGAGGAACAGGCGTGCAGCACCCCCAATACATTCGCTCTGTCCTCTGATCTCTTACTTATATGCGTGCTCGTCCTTTTGTTTGTGTCCACTATTTCACCTTCTCATCAAATTTCGTAAGAATTTATTACAATTAATTTATGTTTTGAAGTAAAATAATAAACTCTGAACATTCTCTCTTAGTTCAAAGAATCGAAACCCTTAATTATATTTATATCTATCTTGGGGTCTAAATTTTGTAAGAGTTGATATTTGATTCTTAATATTATATTATATTAAAGGGAAATGTCAATGGTGTTTTCTCAAAAGTGAAACTTTTAGAAATTGTACCTAATAAAAAAACATTTTTTGTATTGGTACCTGTTTTCTTAAACCACACATAAGAACCATATTCTGGCTTTTATCCAGAGAATATCTAACAGTAGCTTTCATTGCATGGATAATAGATCCATATCCTAAGAACAACAATGCATTCGAAAAAGCATGAGTAATAAAATGAAATAAAGTAGCTCGATAAGAACCCATACCTAGAGCTAACATCATATAGCTCAATTGAATACTTTTTCATTTTATGTTTTTTGCATAATGTTTTATAACGTTAGCACATGAATTGACATTAAACTGTGAGGTAACAGAAAATCCTTAAGAGCAGCTCCACCGTATTCAATAGCTCGGCTGTTGCTTCAACCCAATTGCCCCAGCTAGCAGCTTCAGCCTATATGGGCGATGGGGCTCGGGGAATGCCCGAGCAAGAGGCCAGGCGGGAATAGATAGCCGGAGAGCCTGAGGGCTGTGTGACGTGCGGCATCGGTGCATGCGCCGACCTTGACATCTCCTTGTCCTCCTTCGACATGTTGCTGTTGAAGCTGAGGCTTCCAGTGGAGTTATGCACCACTAGCTGCTGTTGCTGCGGTTGAGTCGCCGACTGAGATTGCTTTGTGAGTAACAACTGTGGTCGAGATTGGCTGGGTTTGGTCACGGAGCTCGCTGGATTCTGGAAAAAACGAAACAGAAAGCATGCACATTGAAAAGAACAAAATTTAACTATTAATGGCGTGTTTACCAATCGACGACTGGAACAAAGAATGCCTGCAGTCTGGAACAACGATTGCCTGAGATTAGGAACAATGCCACAACGACGAACATGATCTGGAACAACGAAAGCCGAAATCGTCATTTCACAAATTCAATTGAGAAGGACATTGTGATTTGCAGACCCCAATAAGATAGAAGGAAAGAACTTCTTATCACCTTCACTTTGTGAAATTGGACTTTATCGTTGATGGGGTAGGTTGTGGCCTCATTGGATGGTTGGATGTGGATACATGTGCTGGGGCAACCTTGGGTAGACGAGAGTTTGATGTCGAAATTTGTTGAGCATTTTGGTCAAGCGGTTGCTAAGAAAGATGCAGAAGAGAGGGAGCGAGAGAGAAAAGGATGTAAAATGTTTCATTAGTTTTACTTGGTTTAGGGTGATTAAAGAGTTAGAAGCAAATAAAAAATAAAATTTTTATATCAAATTTGAAATAATTCATGTGATTAGGAGTCTTCTACATACGTCTAGAGTCTTCTCCAACATCAAGAATACATTTTTTATAAAAAAAATAAAATAAAATTCTCTTTAGTAAAAAAAATTCAAGACTAAAATGTCTTAAAATAATTAACATATAAAATAATTCATTAAAATAGGGGTACTTTAGTAATTACATTATTTTTCATTCCGATTCATGTGAATTAGTAAATAGTTTATATAGATCAATGTCATTCATACTCCGATTCCAGACAGTCTTAGTAAACAACTTTAACAAGAAAATCCCAAATATTCAAAGGAACAAGGAAATCTCACTTGAAACTACAAGCTAGAACTTGAAGCTCTCGGGTCTAGGATCACTGCACTTCCCAATGCACTGATGGTGCATGCAAGAACCCAGTTATGTTCCTAAAGTTGCCATGAGTCCAAATATACAAGTTCCAAGTTCACGATGTAAAGAAATGGTAGGGAATTATTGTGATGCTATCGGTGCCTTATCCGAAATTACAAATAAAATTATTTTGTATTATTTTATAAAATAAAAAAATACTAATATTTTATTACCTATTGCCATGGCTATTTAGTTTAGGGATGGAGATGCAAAAGGCAGTTACTGTTCATTAAAAATAGTTTCAATAGTGAGTTGCCCTAGGAGACCTTTGCAACGTTGAAGTTGTTCTAAGGAGTCCAACTTTAAGAGAGTCTCCTGAGCATTTTTCTAAATTAAAATCAACACTAATAGTAAGAGTTGGAAATTTCCATTAATTTGACTATCAATTCTCAAATAATATCTATGGCCCAACACTCATGAATTCATGATATATATAGTTTATATTATAATCCCCTATTGATTAATTACCACATGGTACAACAGTGATATGTAGGTGATTACGTTGAAAATTTATCATAATTAAGCCTAATCAAGCGTGCTTTTGCCGTTTTATTAATGAAAAAAATTCATGGTTTTTCTGTAATGATCATGAATAATGATATTAATTATTATGGTTTTTTTTGTCAAACTTAATTATTATGGTTTGACTTTTAAAATAATTAAACTTTATAAACTTCATGTGTAGCCATACCCACCGAATTGCTCTTCATTAGTCTTCAATTGCTGTCATATGTCATAAGGAGTGTGATATCCACACACATCTTTGTACTTCTCTCACATTTTTTTGATTTTCGACCGTCGGATAAGATGAATTGAAGAAGATCAACGGACAGAAATTAATAAGGGGTGTGTGGATAGCACACCCCATGTCATAAATACATTGTATATATAAAGATTAATTTAGTCTAATTCGTGGCCTCATCCTAACATTACTGATATAGGATTTGGATCCTCTCCTAAGCTAATGGAGAGAATCCTCCTGACCACTAATCATGGGCCGTTGGATAAAAATCCAACGGCTATAATTATTATAACTTTAAAGGGACCCCCTTGTTTGTAGCCGTTGGATAAAAATCCAACGGCCCATGATTAGTGGTCAGGAGAATCCTCTCCATTAGCTTAGGAGAGGATCCAAGTCCACTGATATATATGTGTACATGAATAATATATTTAATAATCAACTTGTTTGTATTTTTTTGGGGTCAATTAGCCAACTTGTATCAGTTGTTTGAATGTGTTATCTAGTCTTCGAATCATATAAAAGCGAGAGAAAAAAATATACATACATACATATATATATATATATATATATATATATTTGTGTGAATTGATACATAATTGCGACTGGCATATTATTATGTTTGGTAAACGAGTTGTGTTTGTCTTATTCGTATCATTTTTGTATCATATTCCTTATCTTAATGGGTCTTATCGTGTTAAATCCGTTATTTTAACAAGTGACCCGATAACGACTTGATTTGTTTATGGGGCATGTCATTTCTCATTTCGTGTTGGATTAATGAGTTATACAAGAAATTGTCATACCTAATTTTGATATTGCAAACAATATCTTGTCAAGTTTTTTAATGACTGATTCGTTAACAGATGATCTGATAACGACATGACTTATTAAAAAGTTGATCCGAAATATTTTATTTTTGTATTATTCATATCGTATTAACATATCTTACAAAAAATTGTGAGACAAACATATTTTAATGAGGTTGCTCGGTAGTGGGTGGATAATTTGTTATGAATAAAATCATGTAAATATAATTTATTTTTTGTATAAAAAATGATGAAAACCCTTGCTTGCATGTATGTATGTGTATGTGTGTGTGTGTATTTATATGTTAGGTTCAGTTCCACATACTATTCTCAATTCTGTTTTATGTGGATTTTGCATTAATGGGCATTCGGCGCGTGGTCAGACACTGCTGCCACAGCCCACGTCCCGCCATTTCAAAACCCCACTACCTACTTCTTCTTCTTCTTTTTCTTTTCCCCGTTCCGTTTTGTTGCAGCATAGAAAATACACAAACTGTGAATTTTTATAGAAAGTTCCGGCATTCAGTTCCGGCAATCGCGTTTTTACTGGGTCTTCTTTGCTTTTATTAATTTTAAGCCTCCCGAGATTATTCCTTCAGCTTCACTTATTAACTTTTTTTCAGTAATTATAATCAAGCGCCTCATTAGAGAATGCCCTTTGAACAACCACTTTACAAGGTCTTTTAGATTGGTTTATGTGAGCTTAATTGCTATAACACAATTGCAATACAAGGTGATTTATTACTACGATTTATTGTATTCCTCTTTACGATATATTGTATTCCTCTTCACTTGTAAGTAAGAGGTCATAGGTTTAGTTTTTGTCAAAGACGAGTTTGAACCACATTATTGCTAGCCGATTATGAGACTAAACCCATCCCTTTTTACTCTAGATAACATCGTTTATTCAAAAACAAAAATTGCTATACAAGTTTTACATAGGTGAGTTTTGTCAACTAATTCTGACTCCAATTCAATTTCTATCATAATATTTGTTATTCCCTATCCCAAACCCATTAATTTAAATATTGACGTCAAGAATTTGAAGCATTCTCATATAACTCAACCTTTTCAACCTATGTTAGGAGTTTGATTTCTATAAAATAGGAATCAAACTCAAATTTTCTAGTTTATTGTTGAAAGCCTAAGTGTTTTCTTTTATAAGTACTTTTATTATAACAATTTTTATCAGACTCTAATAAACAACGTTCTATAAGAGGCTAGGAGCTAGTAGGGCGGCGGGCTGGGGCCTAGCGCCTAGACGAACTAGGCGAATTTAAGTAAATCTATTGTATTTCATGTAAATGAGTGTTTGTTTATATTTAAAATATATATAATTTCATCATAAACTAGAAAATATAATGATATATATATATATATATATTATGAAGTATTAGAACATAATAAAAACATGGGGAGCAAACATATAATGTGTATTTATTTAAGTATTCAGCAAGTCTCTTACAATTTATTGGAAATAATAAAATGTAAAAGAAAAGTTATCTATATTTTATCTAAGTGAGTCGCAACCTAGGTAGGTGTATAGGTGGGCTAGGCCGGTGCCTAGGCAGGCACCTTAGTAGGTCTAGGTGTCTTTTCTCAATTTTCAAAGTCTAGACATTAATCGGGACGATGATCAGCCACCTAGCGCCCAGAAGACGCTAAGTGGAGATTTTTAGAACAATGCTAATAAACAATAATTCAAGGATTTACTTGTCTTTCTCCAAGGATTTATCAACTATGACCTTTGGGCCACTAATACAAAGTCATTTATGCAAGTTTCTTCACATGATATTGTATTCATATTTCATGAATATGATCGCGATGAATTTGTTTCATAGGAAAATAACTTACATGTTAGCAAGCACATGACATTATGCCAATTAAACAAAAAAACTTTGATAAAAGTTTATGTATCTTTATTTCATTAATACAAAACGTTACTATAAAGATGGGATTCCGCTATGTAAGTCCTAGATTCATAATAGTCTTTGTCCATTGTATAACATAGTTCTCAAGCTGGGTCCCACCTATTACTCCCTAAAAAATCTGACGCGCATTTACAGGGCGTGAGTTCCATCATTCTACCCAACTCATCTATCTGTTTGTGCCTGCCCCCCCTTTAACCTTGTTATATTTCCCTTTCCAAAATCATACCTTTAATCTCTCTCTCTCTCGTTTGTGACCGGTGGTTTTTGTTTTGATTGTTGAAGCCCATTTTGCAATCATATTCTGGGATTTTTTTGCTGAGTCAAATGACAGCTCCAAACATGGCGACAATCGCCGCTTCTCTGGAGAGGTCTCTCCAAAACTGCTCCCTAAACAACCAGCAGAGTGAACACCACAACCGGAGAAGCGGCAACGTCACAGTCGACGGCGAAGGTCAAGGCTCGAGCGTCACTGACGGCGTATTGGCCGCCATGGGGATGCAGGGCAGGTCATCGTCTTCAACCTCATCAACCTCGGACGCCACTTTAGAGCTCAACTCCCATGTCTCCCTTCCATACCATTGGGAACAATGCCTCGACTTAAAGGTTGGTTTTTTTATTATAATTATAATTTTATCTCCTTTTTCCTCTTGATTGCTGGAAAAAAACAGAACTCATTAATTATTTTGTTTAGGATTTTTTCCATTTTTTGAAGCTTCAATAAATGCAGAAAACACAGCAGATCTTGCAACTTCTTCATTAAAATTCCTTTGCTGTATTTAATGCTTTGTGCTCTCTGTAATTTCATTAATTTCTTGTTGCATTTACTGCTTCATGCCCTTTTGTTATAAAATTCAGAATCAAGAACTTTGCATACCAAAAATCCTTTCACACACTTCATACCAAAAATCCACAGAAAGGGAATAAATGGTTTTTTATTTTTTATTATTTTATTGTTTTACTTTCATTCCTCTTCAATCTTTTACTTTAGGAGACAAGGAAAAAGAGCAAAGCTTTACTGGGTTTGAACCTCTAGCGGTGCGGCAATAAATTATTAAAGAAAAAATTTGAAATATGTCTACTTTTGAAATAGGTTTAATTTTTAGTGACTTTTGATTTTTGAAATAGGTTTAATTTTTAGTTACTTTGAACCTATATCAAAATACCCCTTAATTAAAAGGAGAGAAACTTTTTACTTTTCAATGTTTTCTCCCAGATTTTCCTCTCTTGGTAAGTTAGTACGTTTTCTTTGAAGAGTAAAGGTGAAACCTTTTTCTGTTTGAATAATTGCATTGTCTCAAACAAGAGAAAAAGAATCTGGGTTCAATCATATATAGTCGTTTTCAATGTTTTCAGTAACAAAACTTATGTATATTTGAATTAATTCCTTCAAAGAAAATAACTGAGCTCTTGAAGTGTTTTTCTATAAAATTTAGAATTGTCGGGGCGTTGTTTTTAATTTACTACTTGATTTAATAATTTGCAGACAGGGGAGATTTACTACATAAACTGGAGGAACGGGATGAAAGTGAAAGAAGATCCGAGGACAAGAGCAGAGTACAGTGGCGACTTCTACTACTCAGAAGAAGATGAAAACAGCTCCTATGACAACGAAGAGTCTTCGACCGACTCGTCGCCATATTCGTGCAGATACGAGCAGCACCAGCAGCAGGTAGAGAATCACAACAACAACAATAATGTGTTAGTAGTGGGTGGCTGCAAAGTCTGTCTCATGTACTTCATGGTCCCGAAACAGCTCGAGGACTGCCCCAAATGCTCCGGTCAACTTCTCCACTTCGATCGATCCGAAAATGGCTCCCCATGATCACCACTCACTCACATTCATTTTCTCCTTAATTTCTTAGTTAATTATAATTTGTTCTTAATCATGTTTTGGTTTTTTCAAACTTAGAACAAACCCCCTTGTGCTCTAAGATTATGAAACTATAGACAAATCACAAAAGGGTTTCTAGTTTTTAGTATTTAGTAATTTGGTAGTTTATTTTGTTGATTGCCTAGCTCCTGTTCTTTAATTTTATTTTTTTCTTGTTAATTATTTTGGAATTTTGAGGGAGGCCATGGGGAGTGGAGGAAGAGAGGAGTCCTACAGTGCCAGCATAGCACCACAACAAGGTCAATGGTAGAGCCTATTAGAGGGAGGAACAGGAATAATATTTGGTAATGATTGCGACGTGTAGGTTTCCTTCTCTTTTGTTCCATTTCCATGATAGATAATGATGAATCCATGATGATCTCTCTTTTATTTTATTTTTTTATCTTCTTATTTTTCTATATTTATTCTGTCCAAATTATTCGTTGTTATTAATCAAAGTACTCGTCAATCATCATGCGAAGCTCCCAATAATTCCGGTCAGAATTTCTCTTTATTACAATTATATCTCTGCATTTTCCTTTTCGAAGAGGACATGTTTTAATCAATGTCATTGTTTGTCATACGCTTGTATTTGGTAATCTTACTTTCTTAATCGATTCATTTGATGTGTCAATTTATCATACTAGATCAGATGAGTCTGTAAAACTTAAGAACACAAAGCTTTCACTTCAATTGCATGCCCATTTAATCGTGGGATGCATGTATTCATAACCACTTACAGATTACAATTAGGGTTTAAAATAAGGAAAACTAATGAAAAGGGCTTGAAAACTTTGAGTTTTAATGATAAGGACAAAATAAAGGGTAAAGTGAATAGTATCAGGATTGATTTTTTAGTGTAAAAATGTGGTTTTTCGTTAAAGTGAACAGTACCATGTGCTTTTCGTTAAAGTTCCCTTTAAAATAACCCCAGAAGTTCAAAATTCAAAATTCAAAAGTACAAACTGAAATTTACAAAGATTACACACAGCTTTAGTTACAAGAATAATTCAAAATGAAGTCCTACAAACAAGGAAATAAGACCGTAAGCACAATACAACTCCTCAAGAGACGTTGGTGGTAACAAACTGTTGACTTCGTCTAACAGCCCCTCGCAAGCTGACTGGTTGTGGAACAACATGAAGCTTGGACAACCAGCAACTTGAAGCGGCACCGTCGACAATCCTTTTGTAAAGAAATCAGTTACCTGATCTTGAGAACAAATGTAATTGACTAATAATTCAACACGAACAACCTTTTCCCGTATGTAATGATAATCAACCTCTAGATGTTTCGTGCGTGAATGGAAGACAAGATTGGAGGCAAGGGCAATGGAAGAAATATTGTCACACCAAATCGTTGGTTGACTAAGATGCAAATGCAGGTCTTTAAAAAGAGATTGAAGCCACGATAATTAGCTGCAGTATAGGCCAACTGTCTATACTTAGCCTTTGCACTAGACCTCGAAACTGTCTTCTGTTTCTTGAACTCCATGATACAAGATTGGCACCCAAATAAATGCAGTAACCACCTGTGAGAATGTCTGGTATTTGTACCAGCATAATCAGCATTAGAAAACGCATCAACTTAGCATTTCCAGGTTTGTAAAGACGCCGTATGCGTGGCTTTCAAGTAACGGAGGATACGTTTCACTGCCTTCTAGTGAGTAAGTTTTGGTACATACATAAACTGGCATACTTGATTAACCGCGTAGGATAAATCAGGACGAGTAATAGTAATATATTGCAATGCTCCAACAACACTGCGATAGTTTGCTGGATTCCCATACGCCTCATTATCATACGCACTTAGTTTCGCTACTACGAAACCATTTATTAGTGTCGCTACGATAACCGACAAGAAACGTATATTACTGTTGGATTTTAGGCAAAATCCGACAAAAAATAGATGCAGTGGCAGATATAATAAGCGACAGAATTGTCAGCGTCAGGAAATGGATTTTTCCGACAGAGAATACTTAAACCGACAGAAATTGTGTCGGATATAACTGACAGATAATATTAATAATGAATAAATAAGAGCATTCTCTGTTGTTAAAATCGACAAAAAATATATTAATAATAATAAAAATATAAACCACTTTCTGAATCATTTCTTTCCCTTTCAAGTTAGCCTCCCCTGATACTAATAAAAATATAAACCACTTTCTGAATCATTTCTTTCCCTTTTCAAGTTAGCCTCCCCTGCATTCATCGCATTTTCCATATTCAACCTATGTTTCAAATCCTTCCTCTCTGATGACAACATGTTTGACAGGGGAAGAATTTACATGGGCACACCTAAACCCTATATATAGTTAGATAGAAGTTTGACCCCCAACAACAAGAAAAAGGATTGAAAGACAGATAAATATATTTGAAAAAGTAAAGAAAAGACAAACCAGAAATTTGTGCAAGTTGTGTAGACAGGTTAGACACCCTATGCTTCGCGGCAACATCAAGGTCTTGACCAGAAAATTTCATCTAGCTCCATATGTCTTAGGTTGACAAGTTTTTCAATATTTTCAAGTTCTTGGGCAAATTTCATCTAGCTCCAGATGGGCTCTCAGTTGCAATGTTTGAACTGGGAAGTAATGAGGAGAGAAGGAGAAGGGAGAAAGAAATGAGGGAAAGGAGAAAATGAGGAAGTAAGGGGATGTCACATCCCGGCCCGGGGCGGATCACTTCCCGGGCTCGCTCCACTACCGTAGCACGATATTGTCCGCTTTGGGCCCCGACCACGCCCTCACGGTTTTGTTTCTGGGAACTCACGAGCAACTTCCCAGTGGGTCACCCATCATAGGAGTGCTCTAGCCCCCTTCTCGCTTAACTTCAGAGTTCCGACAGAACCCGAAGCCAGTGAGCTCCCAAAAGGCCTCGTGCTAGGTAGGGATGGGAATATACATTTAAGGATCACTCCCCTGGGCGATGTGGGATGTTACAGGGGAAGGGAGAAGGCACCGGCGTAAGGAAGAGATGGAGCAGTTTTATTTTGGAAAATTTTCATTACTGTCGGTTAAAACTAACAGAAACATTTTTTAAAATATAAATCGACAAAAAATTTTCATTATTGTTGGTTATAACCGACAGAAAAAAATGGTGGCCAAAATCCCCGCAAAATTCCCTCCCAAAATTTAAATTCCCCCCCCCCCCCCAATTTTTGTTACAATTTAAAAAAATAAAATAATAATTGTTTGGTTTAATAAATAAATAAATAATATGTATTTAAATAGAATATGTCTTTAAAAATTAAATAAATAATTGTTTGGTTTAATAGATAATAACCCATGTAAAATATGCAATAAAGAAACAAAAAGATAATTGTATAATGAAAATGTCATCACACAAACTAAATATTGTCTAATCAATACTTGAAAAACATAAATAAAAAATTTAGCACAAATTACTTTTCTCACTTCAAAATTTAGGCAAATTTAACAGAGATATGCATTCTACGAAACTAGTTTCAATGATCTAACCGTCAAACTTGTTTGTAGATACTACAAGATCGCATACGTAAAAAATCACAAAAAAAAAACATTCAGAGATTAGGTAACGGAACAAAAGTTTTCGACGGTTATAAACAAAAAATCACAATTTAACGGTTATTTTAGCTCCGATTTTGATGATCTTTTACAGCTACACTCTTCGACCCTATAAAAATGTATCGAATGGACTCGATCTTCAATTTAAAATATTTACACTAGTGGATACCATAAAATCTTATTTTATACTTGATGGGGAAGTATAACATTAACTCTAAGTGTTTGTTTAATCTACAATTTTATTGTGATACGCATTCCACGAAACGTTTTTCAACGATCCAACCGTCAAACTTGTTTATACATACTCCGAGATCGCATACATAAAAAATCGTAAAAAATAAACATTTAGAGATTAGGTAACGGAACAAAAGTTTCGATGGTTATAAATAAAAAATCACAATTTAACGGTTATTTTAGCTCCAATTTTGATGATTTTTTACCGCTACACTCCTCGACCCTATAAGAATGCAATGAATGAATTCGATTTTCAATTTAAAATATTTACACTAGTGGATAAATCTTATTTTATACTTAATGGAAGTATAACATTAAGTGTTTGTTAAATCTATCAATTTGATAGGATATGCATTCTATGAAACTAGTTTCAACGATCCAACCGTCAAACATATTTGTATATACTTCGAGATAGCATGTGTAAAAAATCGCAAAAAAAAAAAAAAAAAAAATCAAAGATTAGGTAACAGGACCATGAGTGAAAAAAAAAAGAACTTTTAGAGATTATTCTGGCAGCCGCACAAAATTTTACTTTGTTCGTGTCAATTATATCCGACAGGACCATGAGTGAACAAAAAATTATTTAAACCATGTGTTTATTTATTTATTTTTAATCAATATAACATTTTAAAATAATAAAATAGTCAATTTCTGTCGATTATAACTGCTAGAATACTAAAATAATAACCGCTAGAAACTAAAATAAAATGGACTCCTCTCTTACAGTTTCTTGGAGCGATGGATGATAAAACAAAAAATTTGTCTTATCAATGTTATGAGTGCATTAAGTAATTACTAGTGACTTTAACATTAGTTTGTGACTTTAACATTAGTTTGGTTGAACCCTCCAGGCTGGATTACTCCTTGGTGATTTAGGACTTGACAGAGTGGTCCGACATTCTAGTCGTGGCTTCAGTTTGAATCCCATATTTCCTTTTCCTAATCAAGAAGTACTCAACATAATATCACTGTCTGGCTACACACTTTTCACCTTCTTGTTTGGAGTAAAAATGGACGTCGGATTAGTATATAAAACCGGAAGAAAGGCCACCGGTGGTTTAACCTTGATAGTGCCTCTAATTGCCGCCACTATAACCCTTCTCATCCTCACATTCCAGTGGTCCTTACGTGTTGGTTATATCTGACAGGGCCATGAGTGAAAAAAAAATATTTAAACCATGTGTTTATTTATTTATAATCAATATAACATTTTAAAATAATAAAATAATCAATTTCTGTCGGTTATAACAACTAGAATACTAAAATAATAACCGCCAGAAATTAAAATAATAAAATATTCAATTTCTGTTGGTTATAACCGCCACCATTAACTTAAAAACTGCCGGAATATGTTAAATATATTAAAAAAAAGAATTAAAAAATACTGGCGGTTATAATAATTTTATGGCGATTGCATCCGACACTAAATATCCGCCAGGAATTTATGTCGGATATAACTGACATGATTTCATTGTTAACCGACACTAACTGAATGATGTGTTGGATATCTTTTATCCGACATAATGGCTTATTAAACCGCCACTATCATCCGACACCTAAAGCTAATATTGTAGTAGTGTTTTTGTCCACATGAGACTGTAGTGGATATAGGCTTAGCATCAGTGAACTTTGTATGTATGAGTAGGTCCAAAGCATATTTGGACTAACTGAGATGCATGCAATTCCCAAAATATTTGACTTTAATACCCAAAATATAGTGGAAAGGTCCCAAATCCTTCATGGAAAACAAGGTTTGTAACTTGGTGATCAAATGTGCCATCTGTCGTGGACTATTCCCAGTGAGTAGAATATCATCTACATAGATTAACAGGATGAGATACACACCTTTTTTATTAAACACAAATAAGCTGTAATCACATGTAGATTATTGAAAACCAAGTTGAAGCACAAATTTTGAAAATCGTTGAAACCAAGCCCTAAGAGCTTGTTTTAAATCGTAAATGGAACGCTGTAACTTGCAAACATGATGGGGAAATTGCTCGTCAACAAAACCCGCAGGCTGTCTCATGTATACTTCTTCATTTAAATATCCGTGCAAAAATGCATTCTGCACATCAAGCTGTCGCATATGCCAATTTTTTGAGACTGCAAGACTAAGAACAAGTTGAATGGTACTGTAATTGACAACATGAATGAAGGTCTTGGTGTAATCCACTCCAGCCTGTTGATGAAAACCATTTGCAATTAAGCATACTTTGTGTCTTTCAATGGTGCCATCTGCATTCCTCTTTATTTTGAACACCCACTTGTTTGGCAAAAGATTCATGTTTGGACGATATGAAACCAAACTCCATGTTCCACACCGTTGCAAGGCATTGAACTCTTGGACCATGGCATTTCTCCACTCTGGATATTTGACTGCCTGAGTAAAACAAGTAGGCTCAACAGGAAGATTGTTAATAGCAACATGCAAAGCATACTTAGGGTTTGGTTTATGTATTCCTGACTTGGAGTGTGTAGTCATGGAGTGTGGTGGTTCAATAGGAGCCTCGTGAGGCACTGGCATAGGTTCTTGAATTACTGCAGCTTGCTCATATGACACGGGAGGGGAGCCTACGATAGAACTATGCTGCAAAGTCACATTTGTGGTTTCTATTGGAATAGGTGAAGAAGCAAGATTAGGTTGGGTCATTGTTTGGCATGGATTGGCAAGTGTGGATGATATTTGTAGTGGTGTGTTAGTGTGAGTTTGTATAGGATTAGGCATCTCGGTCACAGAAGGACTAGTGATTAAAGGAAAAGTAAATAAGAGATATGGTGAAAGAGGATTACCTTGTGTTTGAACGCTCTCGGAGGAAGATGTGAGTCCTTGAAAAGGATAACAGTCCTCATTACGCTGAACATGGCGAGACAAATAAACTCGTCTCGTGGACAAATCCATACATTTATATCATTGATGATTCAATGAATAACCTAAGAACACACATGATTTTGATTTTTGTTGAAGTTTATTTTGTGTATACGGCATCAACCATGGAAAACATTGACAACCAAAATTTTTTTGCATATCATAGTTTGGTGGTTTATGGAATATATTCTCATAAGGCGATTTGTTAGACAACATTCGGGTTGGCAACCTATTGATCAGATACGTTGCTGTAGAACACACATTAAACCAAAACTTATTAGGCATGTATGACTGAGAAAGCATCACAATGCTGGTTTCAACAATGTGTCGGTGTTTACACTCCACAATTTCATTTTGTTTTGGATGTTTAGGGCATGAAAATCTTTGAGAAATTCCATGAACTGCTAAAAACTTTTGAAGGGCAATGCTTTTGTATTCACCACCTTCATCACATTGAAGGGCTTTAATTTTTAAATTGAACATATTTTTAACTTTGGTTTTAAACTGCATAAAAATTTCAAAGACTTGAGATTTATTTTTCATGGGAAAAATCCAGGAATATCTTGAGTAATCATCAATGAACAACACATAGTAATGAAAACCTTCATTGGAAATAATTGGAGAACACCAAACATCAGAATGTAAAAGTTGCAAAGGACAATGGGAAATAGACTCGGACACTTTGAAAGGTAACTTGATACTCTTTCCTAAAGGATAGGACTGACAAAATGTTACATTAGAGGTACCATGAACTGGGACCAATTTATTTGAAATTAAAAACTTTATTGTAGAATTGGCAGGATGACCAAGACGAGCATGCCATTTTTGAACAGAAACTCGAACCCCTACAAAGGCTGTAATTGGATTTGGAAGTTGTCCACCGCCACCAAAAAACGGATATAAGCTGTTCTCATTTCTCCCTTGGAAATGCGTCTTTCGGGTCTTGAGGTCCTTAACAAGAAAGAAGTGTGGGAAGATTAGTAAATAGTAGTCATTGTCTAATGTAAACTTATGTGCAGAAATGATACTAGTTGAGGCTTTAGGGTAGTGCAGAATGTCTTGTAGATCAAATAAGCAAGCATAAGTGTGAATTTTATTAGAACCATAATGTGAAATCAAAATACCAGAATCATTACCTACACCACCAACATCATCATTACCGATATACTCCTTCGGATTTACAAAAGATCCGGAGTAATGTGAGCATTAGCTCCTCTGTCGAGCAACCAATTGCCATTTTGTTGTTTGTTAAGGGTGATAAAAGATGATGCCATTGCAAAGAGGCGTTTGGCAGGAATGCGACCTTTAAAAGCAACGTTCATTCGTTGATAACAATCAAGAGCTGGATGACCAAGTTTGCCACATATCTGACAGACAATGCGTTCACCAGTCTCCAATTTCCATAAACATAACATTGACTGTTGTTAGGACGAGGGTTGAAGCCTCGTTAATTTGTCGGACCACCACGATTTGAGGGAGAAACCCCTCGCCCAACACCACGAGTGCGTTCTTCACCTCAACCTCTTGCAACAACAAAGGCGTTAACAGGAGCCGGTTCCACCACAGGAGTAGCGTGCTCCATCATTCTTCTTTCAATGGTTAGCAATAGTGCCTCAAAAGTCAGATACGTGATGGGTGTATCACATGCTTGAGCATCACTAATTGTCTTCTCGAAAGCTGGACTAAAATTGTTCAACATAATCTGCATTAACTCATTGTCACTCACAGGTTGCCTAGCTAGGGCAAGGTTGTCAGCAATCACATTCATGCGATCCAACTAGTCAGCCACAAAGAGATCACCCTTCTTTGTCTGAAGCAATTCATTCCTCAGAAATAGAATTTTATTTTGTGAAGAAGATACATACCTTTGCTCGAGAGCTTCCCAAGTGCTTGAGCACTTCTCCCAAGTGCTTGAGCACTTCTCTTGCTGGCCACGACAGACAAGACTGACGTAGTAAGAGAGTCATTGATCCAATTAAGGATCATTTGATCCTGTTGCATCCAGGAAGTATAGGCATGATTGACAGTTGCCACACCAAGCAGGTTCTTAGGGGGACACGACAGAGTGCCATCAACATATCCCATTAAATCTCAACTCTTGAGAATAGGAAGTATATGGGCCAACCACAGTGGGTAGTTGGTCCTGTCGAGCTTAATGTTTACCACTGTGGTCATGGAGGAAAAGCGATGGGTGAGATTGTTTGGGGGGACAAGGATGGAAGGTTAAGGAAAAGCACCGCTATTTTCAGCCATTGGAAGTGAGGAAAAAAAAACAAGGATCATTATCATTAGATAGTAGGACTCAATACCATGTAAAACTTAAGAACACAAAGCTTTCACTTCAATTGCATGCCCATTCAATTGTGGGATGCATGTATTTATAACCACTTACAGTTACAAATTACAATCAGGGTTCTTACACGGAAGTTCAAAATTCAAAAGTACAAACTGAAATCTACAAAGATTACACACAACTTTAATTACATGAATAATTTAAAATGGAGTCCTACAAACAAGAAGATAAGACTCCTAAGCACAACACAACTCCTCAAGAAACATTGGTGGTAACCAACTGTTGAGTTTGTCTAACAGAGTCATGATCATCTTGTTATGCAGTCAAAACAAGGGTTTTTTCTATAATACAATGGAATCTAAACGACTAGATTGAGATTGTAAAAAACTTAATCATGCAAATTCAATTGTTATATATATTGTTGCATCTTATATACTGATGCTGGCAAATATAATGCACGTTTGAATGTGGCGTGGGCTGAACATGCTAGATTAATTATGTTTGAATATGGCCTTCACTTGTATTTGATGATTAGATCTTGAGGTACTGGTTCTTTTTGGCCGCCTTGTGCGGATAAAGAGAGACGCTACAAATAGTATGTCCAACAACCTAGCCTAATGAGTAGCTTGGTTACCCTAATTCTTCAACATCTTTCCTTTTGTTTATTAGGTTTCCAATTTTCATCTCTTGTACTGATTTGGTTATTTCTTCAATAATATATAATTCAACTTTCTATAACAAAAAAATGCTACATTGATTCGAAAAAATAAAGAAAGATTTAAATGTATTGTCAAGCATAAGAAAATTCACATCATTTTCTTTATTATGAAAATTCATACCAATTAGCTCTTGACTTTAGTGAGATTTTATATTCCCAAAGGTGCAAGCTATCAATAAAAAAAATTCAAACAATGAAAGAGAGGAGATTATTAAGCTAGCTCTAGCCATATAGAGATCCACTCGGTATCTTACTGTTTAGAGTCCAAGGACCAGGCAATCTGGACCATTCAAATTAAATCCAATAGTCTCCATTAACTCATTTTGTTGGTCATCTCACACAAACCAAGGAATCCGACTTCTCTTTCACACAAACCAAGGGTCTAGGTTTCCTAGTGCTTAAGCTCCGGACATTAAGGTCCGAAGATGATCCAAATTCGCTCTAGCCTTAAGTATACTAGTAAATAATTTCTAGTTATAAGCTTTCACTTTTTAACCCTTTCCAAGAGGAGTAAGGTTTATGATCCCCCTCTCTTCTTGTATTTTCTTTTTCAAGAAGGGTAAGATTTATATCCCCCTCTTTTCTTGTATTATGGTTTTCTTAATTTTCAGGGATAACTGTGGTAAGGTTTATATCCCCTGACTAGGTATAACTTCTTTTTTCATATCAATAAAATTTCCTCGTACATAATGCCGAGATTAAAAATATAAAAAAAATATAAAAAACCCTTTTTTTCACGACAGACCGAAAAATGCTGGTTGTCACACAAACTTACAAAGCACTTATGTCCACACCATATTTCCAAACTCAAAGTTGAAATCTTTCCCTTTTTTTCTCAAAATTCTTTAGTTTGAATTATTGGTTAATGTTTTGCTTTTCAATTAGTCAAAGACACGTAAATAAAACTGTGTCAAAATATGTGTCATCGAATCCTAACTCATACATAAATATGTAGTGCCAACAGTTCCTAAGTTTTTGATTGAATTTGCACGCGTGAAAATACCGGACGGGGCGGAGTGAGTTCGGCTTGGTGGCCAGGTAGGTGGATAAAACGATGGCATTGGCATGTAGCTCAAACCAAAAGCTTTTGGAGTTTTTGTGAACAATAATTTAACAGATTAAAATAAAAGTCAAAATTTAGGCTGTCCAAATAAATAAATGGAAATCGTTAGCCAGCCATCTATAGCCTAGAAATTAACGTCCCTTGCCCGTGCCTATACCGATCTGGGGTGAGTTTGATTAGCATGGTCAACTGCTTTATATAGGAGAAAACCATCTGATAAAAATAGAGATTAATGGCAGGGACGCTACATCAAACTTCAATGATTCGAATCGTCTATTTTTCACGTTGCATTTCATAAACTATCCTTACAAAATATTAGCCAAATCAGAATTGTTTGAGGCATCTAATTGAGTTCAAGCAAATTGATGATCACTATGTTTAAAAAAAAAATATTGAAATTTCATCATGATAATCAAATGGGTAAATAGTTTGACCAAAAAAAAAAAAATCAAATGGGTAAATGATTTTGACTTGAATTAATTTTTTTCAAGGATAAACAGTTCGGATCGTTAAAGTTTATTCAAAAAAAAAAATAGATAAATTGTTTGGATTGTTGAAGTTCGATATAAAGTAGGCCTCACACTAATCCCTATTTTTACAAAAAAAACAAAGGAAAAAAAAAGAGAATCCGCTTGAGTAATATATATATGTGAAGTTTACTGAATTAATATTATTTAAATCAGCCTAATCCTGGTGGATGTGGTATGAACTATGAAATAACAAATAAGTCACAAAATTGTTGTAGCATATTGTGAACAATCGAATATAATGTTGTAATAGTGGTCTCTATTGTTGGAGAACAATTCAGAAATAAATAAAAATAACATAACTCGAAATTGTAGAATATTTATTAATCAAAATACTTGCTGTGCAGAATGAAATACAGAAATAAATACAAGAATATCAATGGTACTAACTTGATTACAGAAGGTAGAGGCTAGCCTAATAGCTATGTCATTTGAACAATATTTACGTCCCACTCTTGTGCTTGTGGTTCAACAACGTCTGCTCGATCAGGATTCAACTACCTAATTCTACAACCCGCACTGGATTCTAGAATTCTAGCGAATTTGCTTTGTGTGCTTACTCTTTGGAAATTTCGTACGGAAGAAAGGAGGAAGAAAAGATATCTGGAATGGAACTGAGGACTCAAGTTATATAGGCTCTTTCATATATCTTCAAATATCTTTTGGATGTATCTGAAGCTATACAACTCTTTCCAAAGAGTTGTGTCTATTAATCAAAATGTTTTTAATTAATTTTAATTAAAAACTTAATTCGAAAATTAAAACTAATTGATCAGATTAATTTTAATATATATTAATATTATGGTATAATCATCAAGCCTAATCCACACAATTAGTGGCCCAAGCCTCAATTCTCATTCCAAGTGGTCAAACACCTAACTAATATTGTAAAGGACAAAACATTTATAAAGGTCATTGGGAATCTTGTTTTCTCCAATGTGGGACAAGAGTCTCAAAACTCTAACATCTCTTTCATGTATCATTAAGAACTTTTATAATAGTTTGGAAAAAGTAAGTGTGATATTAATATATTAAGCTCATATAAGAATTTTACACTCCTAAAGTAAGCCAGAAAATTTGAGAGTAACATGAGTTCAATGTATTAAACTCACGAGTGTGATGTATAATAAAACCTCTATATAGTTATAATATTGGGACCAAATCATTTTGTAACTTTAGAGAGGTTATTACTTAATAGAGGTGTATCTAATTTTTTTTTTTTTTTTACTTTAGGTATCTTTAATGAAAAATATATGTATACAAAAAACTACTAGTGGAACACGGCAAATTTCAAGATGTAACATGAAAAAAAAAACCCCCAATTTTTAAAATCTAGGGCATGTAAACACATTTGTGAAGCTAGAAACAATATGGCTTCATCAAGAAGAAATCCATGTTGACGAGATATTACGTATCGGCCAGCTCAAAGGTGTGGTATAAACTCTATGGACAATTATTACTATATGGAGACAAATTTTCTTAATACATCATCTAAAATAATAATAACTTATTATAATCTGGAGTTTATTCTTATACATAATATGTCCAAATTGGGACAAAAAACTTTTATGGCTATAGGGAGGTTGTTCTTATATTTAGCATTATTTGACACACCTTGATTGGAGTCGAGGCATGCTGGCCGTCACCTCAAGGTGACATAACTAAAAAGGAAAGTGAAGCATAAAAATATGGGTAAATTAAAACCAAAGCTAACATTTATTTAATCTAAAGTAGAGAGTGCGCAATAGTGGAAAGAACCCATAAAACACAAGTGTTCAGAGCATAGATGACATAAAAGTGTGCAGTCGAAACTAGTTAAAGTGCTTAATACACAATCGGGAAAACTCCTACATTTATTTAAGGGTATGTCAGAACTGCCGAATATTCCTCATACGCCACAGAGTAATCAGCTAACTAGGACCTGAAGGGGCGAAAAACAGAAAGGTGAATGGGCAAAAACAAAGGTTTATAAAATACATTTATTTTTTTAACATACTAACCCATCGCCGTAAAACATGTATAATTTCTAGAAAATTATACTACGTATAAGTATAAAATCAAATGCAAATCAACAGTGAATCCAGAAATACGCTAATCATAATATCTCAATAGTAGTATAAGTAAAATCAAGTGCTCATCAATCTATTTTGACACATGAGTTCTTGCAGATGATTTCTGACATGAACAAGACTGGGTGTAATCATAATATACGCTCTAGTGCTAAAATCATGTGAAGACTGGTACTATTTGCGGTCACATACGAGTCGGAGTTGCCTATTGCAACCTGTACGACAAGATTGGCACCTACTTGGATCCAAGGTGAGCGTGCAGCGCATATATGAATATACACGTGAAAGACTGGCCCTGGCCTTGGGTGAGCACTAACACCGGGTGCAACAATGTATGATGAGTAGGTAAATTGTATATAAACATGCCACGACAGTATATAAATCTCAACCACGTAATAACATTTCTAAAATTAAATAAAACATGGCATGATAGTCATAAATCAATACAAAAGCACATGTGGAAATTATAAAACATATATATATATACACACACACACAAGTGACAACTCACTGATACGTCGATAGGTCGTAGCCTCCTAGCCTTATTTGTCCTCATACCTCCTCAGGGTAAGTCTCACCTATATGTGAAATAACTTTACTAATTAATTAATTAGGACCTACACAAAAAGGCTAGGAAAATCCCCCATAGTTTGCTCAAACTAAGGGTTTAAATATACGAAAACGTTCTACAAGAAGTCATAGACCCGTACACGTCGACCACAAGTCGGCTAGAGGCCGGACGCACCTTCATGTGCCTCCTAGCCTATGGCCACACGCGTGCCCACGCATTGGCCACATGCTGACATACCTAGGAATTATTACGTCAGACTTGACGGAATATTCCGCTAACGGTAACGGCATCAGTTAACGGCGTTAGAATATTTTGTCAAATTTGACGGAATGTTCTCCTTCTTCTTCGATTGTCCTCCGCCATTTGGTTCGCCGGATTCTGGAAAAATTTCAAATCTTCATATATTTTTCATTTCTCAACCATTTTCCACGTACTTTATATGGAAATAAAGCTGGGGAAGAGGAGAACAAGATTATACCTCTTAAAAGTTCAAAAGGTGGATGGAAATGGATCAAAATAGACTCGATAGCCCTGGACCCAAACTCTTAGTCTCAAAACCGTGTGTTTTCCTTTTTGGCTCCACTTCAAAACTAGGCTAATGGCCTCGAGGAGTTGCCTAGATGCTTCCAAAACTCCTAAAATCTTGTAACTCGAACAGAAAAACGTTAGGGAAAACTCCACCCGAGTCAGAGCTCCGAGTTGCTTCAAGTTGGACACTCAACACTCGTCCATTTCATGATCGGTTGGTACAAATGGGTTCGTGAGAATGAAAGGAGCACAAGGGTGGTGGTTTGAGTCTCGATCTGTGAAGTTTTGAAGGTGATCTTTGTTGTTGCAGAGAATAGAGAGTTACGGGTAAGGAGAGAAGAAGAAGAGAAGAGAAAGAGAGAGAAGAATGTTTATGATTGGGCAGAGATGAGAGATGTCTGATTGGTTGAAAAAGTGTGGGAAAATAAATAATTGGTGGTGAGGTCACGGGACAGATTTTAAAGAGAAAAGGGATAGGATTTGTACAATTCCAGATTACACAAAATTTGTCCCCTTAAAAAAAAAAACTGTGTTTCTAACACTGGATAATTTGCACACTCGTGTACAATGTTACCCGTTGTTAACGCACTTGAACTAAATGTAACTTTTTCGTTACAAATCCAATTCAAGTATAACATGTGCTCATGCCATCATAACAACGAGTACTATTTAATTATGATAACAAGAAAAATAAATTAAAAGCCAAATAACTACGTCCACGTCAGGTTTCACTTTTGCCAAAAAGGACATAAACGTCAATTTACATACTCGGAAAGAAAATTACATAAAAAATTTAAGAACAGGTCGTCACATTATTAGTTTTATTATACTCATGTATTATATATAAATATCACACACGCAAACTACTATGAAAGATCTAGTAAGATTGAAGAACCTCTCATTGATCGAATTTTTTTTTAAATATATTTAAGATTTGGTATTTGTTGGAGGGAGAAACTAGTGTGTAGAGATTATAAGCTTTGCAAGACAAACCCTGGCGACATAAAATTCTTCGTCAGAGAAAATCTTTGCCTTTTTTATTTATTTTCAGTGTCAAAAGGTGACTAGTTTGAGGGTCATAACTTCGAAAGATTTTTTAATATGATCGGCACACGAGGTGGTACATTACGTGTCATTATACAAATGATAGGATTTGTGTGTTAAAAAGTTAATAACTTAGAAATAAAATTTCCCACTACTTACATAAAAACACGTGGTATACCACCCATATTCCCGTCACAATAAAAAAATTTCCCCCCAACTTCTCCATGAGTCGACATTACCGAGTTTAGAGTCTATGATGTCAAATTGTCCATCATGTTTTAACTTTTAATCCACCCTTAAATCAACGGAGAGAATCCTTTAGTAGAAAAATGTGGTACACTTTGCCTCTAAGTCAATTATAAGAAAAATTAATGAAAATTGTCTGAAAACTTTGAGTTTTAATCAAAATGACAAAAAAATGTTGTAAGTGAATAATATCATGAGTGACTTTTTAAAGTAAAAATATCATTTTTTGTTAAAGTGAACAGTACCGGGAATGTTTCGTTAAAATTCCCTAAGTCATATGGATAATTTATTTTTTGGGTTTTTATTATAGACTAAGATTCTCTCCCCTTCTCTTTTTATCTCTTTCCCTTCCCTCCTCTCATATTTTCTATTTTGTCTTTTTCTTTCTATGTAAAATTAATATAATATGTTGACGTAGCTTAACCGTGACCGTTCTAATAGAATGAGAGGGAAGGGGAGGGAAAAAAAGAGGGGAGAGAATCCTACTCCTTTTATTATAAGAAGGAGGATTCTCTCCCCTCCTAATCTCTCTCCCCTTCCCCCCTCTCCTATTTAAATGGTCACGGTTAAACCACGTCAACAACTTATATTAATTTTTTTATAGAGACAATAAGACAAAAAATAATGTATGAGAGAAGAGGAGGGAAGGAGATGAGAATAGGAAGGGAGAAAATCTACTCTTTATTTTAGGTGCAATTGATTTCTCTGTTCATGGCGAAGCTTTCTTTGTTTATTGTTAATTTTTGTTTCTTTGTTATTATTTTAGAATTTAAAATTAACTGATTTTTTTATTTTTAATTCACGTGATAATATTTTGTAAGACGACGGAACGACTCTATGAATTTGCGACACTCATTTTTATAGACTTCATTAATCGGTTTTCAATTTCAAAAACTATCTTGATGAAGTTGATCAATTTGTGATAAAAACCCTTCATTTCCCTTCCTGTATATTGTAGTGTTGGTCGATGATTTGAGGGAAGGTTCTTATCCTGCGTCTTGATGTAGATTCCTACAAGACTACAATATAATTTTTTTGTACAAGATTGGAAATAATATATCAAATTTGTTAGGTAGAGGTAGGCCTGGGCACGGTTCGGTACGGTTCGATACCGAGGTAGTACCGAAACCGAACCTATGACAAACTTTCGGTACGGTTCGGTACGGTATGAATGGTTGTACCGATGTAATACCGAACCTAATAGGTTCGGTTCGGTTCGGTATAAGTATAGGTTCGGTTCGGTTCTGGGCCTATGAGGAACAAGGCCTATTTTTCAATTTATGTAAAAAAAAAAGAGGTCTGTTTTCATCTTTGCACACCTGCGTACTCTTAGTTAATTTTATACTTTTCATATTTCGGGTGTTTTTCAAAATAGGCTATGAGGTTTGTAGTTTTCCACATTGCTCCCTAAAATTTTGAAATTGTAATAATTTTACTTTTTGTCTAATGAATTATTGGAAGGCTTTTTAGCCAAAATGGTCCATGAGATTTGCATAACACATTACTTTGGTCTCTGAGATTGAAAATCAATAGAAATGGTCCATGAGATTGTCCACCATCCATTATTTTGGTCATTCCGTTAAAAACTCTGTTAAGTGTTCCGGAGCTATTGGCCGTAAGTTTGAGTAATTTTCAAAGCTTCGTAACTCAATCGTTTCTTAACCAAATTCGACACATAATATATCAAAATGAAGATTGGAAAGTGTAGAACAAGATTATACCTATTTGGAAGGCCAATGGTTGTTGAAGCTGGCCGAAAAAAGCCTAAAAAGTGACTGGTCCGCGGGAAAACTGGATAAATTTTAAATGTTCATAACTTCTTCAATACTCAACGAAATCAAGTGATTCAAAAATAAAAATCATACTTCTCGACGAGACGAAGAGAATGGTCCTCTCTCGATGGCTAAATCACCGTGGTTTGACCGAAAAACGGCTAGAAAGTGGCTATCTTGGTCTCGAGTTAGCCACTTTCGAGTCATTTTTCGGCCAAACTACAGTGAATTATCTATTTAAAAAGGTACCATTCTCTTTGTCTCATTGGGAAGTATGATTTTCATTGTTGAATTACTCGATTTCGTTGAGTATTGAAGAAGTTATGAATGTTTAAAGTTTACCCAATTTCAGGCGAGTTTTCCAGTTTTCCCGCAAACCAGTCACCTTTCAAGCTATTTTCCGGCTATATCTGACAACCATTGGCTTTCCAAATAAGTATAATCTTGTTCTACACTTTCCTATCTTCATTTTGATATATTATGGGTCGAATTTGGTTAAGAAACGATTGAGTTACGAAGTTTTGAAAATTGCCCAAATTTCCGGCCAAGAGCTCCGGGACACTTAACAGAATTTTAACGGAAGGACCAAAATAATGGATGGTGGACAATCTCAAGAACCATTTCTATTGATTTTCAATTTCATGGACCAAAGTGATGTGTTATGCAAATCTCAGGGACCATTTTGGCTAAAAAGCCTTATTGGAATTATAGTTAAATTGATGACACAGTCAGAGTGAGCATGAAACCTTTAACTAGGGGAATTGTTATTAACACTCCAAAAATCTTATTCTACACCCCTCACAAATGTATTTTTCTTTCTAATTATAGAAAGTTTGGAGTGCCAAATGAGATTTTTGGAGTGCTAATAACAATTCCCTTAACTAGGTTGATATTTACGCCACATTTACACCATATTAACTAGAAAACTCATCAATTTAATGAATAATTAGACATTCAAATATACAAACTGTGTTAATTGATACAAATTTTTAAAACCTTAGGGGCAATGTGAGAAAATTTAAACATCATGACTCATTTTAAAAATTACCTCAAACATTGAACTATAAAATGTAGTTAACCCTTAATTTTATATTAATCAAAGAGAAATCAAATAACATGCTTGTGTAGAAATATTAAAAAATTGCAAAAATCATATCATAAAAGTTAAAACGCTTGTGTTGACCCATGAAATTTGATAAGCACAAAACGATGAAATTAAGCCCAAGCACATCGTTTATCAGGCCTAATACTTTGGGTTGGAGAGAAACCATTGTTAATTACCGACTCTAATTAAACAGAAGGCTCACTCAGCAAGCATACTTCCATGTCACAGTAATAGTGATTGCAAAGTAACCATATATAAGTACTCACCAATTCTGCAATGGTAAAAAGGTAAAGTTACAAATGGAAGCTGGGAACATTTTCCAATCTTAGAAGGAATTTTAAGACTACGGAGATGTGAGAGAAAACTTGGGTTAGACGACCCCCATCTTCATTAATTCACATTCTCAACAAAGATGGTCTTCCGTGCCCTCCTCTTTAGGTTTTTTGCTGTTGGGGTGCTGCAGGGTGACGCTTGCTTCTTTGGCAGTGTCTCTGTTTTTCTAGCCCCGGTAATGCCCTGTTATGTTTGTTGCTTTGTTGCCCCTTCTGTGGGCTTTCTTTGTTTACTTGGCTTTCGCCCTGGTAATCTATTTTCCCAGATCTTTAAAAAAAAAAAAACAAAAAAAAATCTAACTCACCTCTATTAAGTTAACTTTATAGGTATATACACATCTGAAGGCGAATATATCCCTTGAATCTAAGATATTTCTATTAAAAATAACAACCAGCCTTGAAAAGCAGCTGAGCTCGCTCCATCAAAATTAAAAAGTAATTTAATGGATATATGCTACATATGGTTCACAATCTTAGTAATAAAAATGTAATTTAGTAATAGTAAATACTAGTTACGTTACTCATATATGTGGGTGTTATGTTGATTTTATCTATGTAAAAACCGACAGATATCGTGCATGAATGTTGGAAGTTGAACTGAATAAAAATGTAGAATTTATGGTGTATGGGAGTGGAAGGAAGAGGCTGTGACAAGTGACAAGGTGGTGCAGCTAGCAGTTGGTGTGTGGATGTAAGGCCCTCCGTCCTAAAAGATTCGAATTTCAGAGAGAGAGAGAGAGTGATGCTTGATCAAAAAGGTACAACGGAAAGAGAAAGAGATTGTGGCTTTCAACTAGAGAGTGCAATCGCTCGGCTCATTCGGTGGTCAAATTTGTGTTTAAGGAGGGTCGAACTTTCATCTGTAACTGTATTGGTCCAGATTTTTTGTTTAATACATGGCTAAGGATTTAAACATCTCTATTCGTCTTTAATATATTTCTATCTTTAGAAGAAAAAAAAAGAGAAAGAGATTATCTTTGGATCTCTTCCATCAATGTCATCTGATTAAGTGATTCGAATCTTTGAAATTTCATCAAACGGTAAAAAATTATTATAGCTGTTAAGGAGTCAAAACAGGTGGACCGTTAGATGAAATTTCAAAATTCCGAATCACTTGATCTGATGATCTTGGTAGAAGAGATTCGGATATGATCTCTTTCTCCAATTGAAAGAGATTAAGTACGTGAGACGGGTGCATATGGTCCAAGAGTGAGGAGCAGTATTACAGCTATAGTACATATATGGGGTCTGAAGACTGGGGGGGGGGGGGGGGGGGGGTGTGTTTTCAATTATATATAGGGCATAGCTGGACTAGCTTGTATGGAGAAAACAAAGGAGTCTTTCCTGCAGGTTTTGGTTGCCAGAAACCAGAAAGGAATCTATGCATCGATCAAAGAATGCAGTGAACTGTGCTCTGTGGACTGTGTAGACTGGAAGAAAGAGATGAATTAGTGTGTAGCTAGCAGATGAAAGGTGATATTAGAGGAAAGAGAAGGTCTTGATATATATATATTGTTGGAAAATTTAATAATAATATTAGTATATTAAATTTATTAATTGAATGGAAATTAGAAGTCGGGCCTTTTGGTAGAAATATATGTCCACTTAAATGAAGTGTTGTAACTTTTGACTCTTTATGAATAGTCACATGTTTTCCAAATAGATATCTGTTGGAATGCATGCAAGTCATATCTTTTGTTAAAATGCATGCATGAAATAAACATGTTGGATGACTAGTGAAATTAGGCTAGTCAACATTCTTTGTGTAAATTAGGCAAGTTAGGCAAGTTAGGAAATTAGGCAACATGGTATCAGAGCAGGAACTCAAAATTCCTGGCTCTGTTGGTCGTTTCCGCTAAGTTTCTTTTACTCTAAGCCAAGATGGCTGGAGAACATTCATTTACTCTAAGCCAAGATGGCTGGAGAACTTTTACTCTAAGCCAAGATGGCTAGAGAACATTTACTCTAAGCCAAGATGGCTGGAGAACATTTACTCATTTACTCTAAGCCAAGATGGCTAGAGAACATTTACTCTAAGCCAAGATGGCTGGAGAACATTATGAAGCTGAGAGCTCGATGGATGCTTTAGCTCTACCTAACGTTGTTCAAGTTTGCGGCACGAAGCCATTTCAAGTTTGTTTGTTTGCGGCACGAAGCCATTACTGTTTGTTTGCGGCACGAAGCCATTTCAAGTGGGAATTTGGTAACATGGCGCAGCAAGAAGCAAAGCGTTATTTTTACTAAACCTCTTCCTACGGTTCAGTTCATGCGCATTCTGTCCAAGCTTGGCTCAAGGAATCCCCTCGATCCAGCTTGAGGGGGAGTGTTGGAATGCATGCAAGTCACATCTTTTGTTAAAATACATGCATGAAATAAACATGTTGGATGACTAGTGAAGTTAGGCTAGTCAACCTTCTTTGTGTAAATTAGTCAAGTTAGGTAAGTTAGGCAAGTTAGGCTTATGTTCTCTTTCTTTTCCTATATAATGTTTCATCTTGTAATTGTTTTGATATGAAATACACATCAAAAAATTCAACATTGTATCAGAGCAGGAACTCGAAATTAGACATAAGCCTAACTTGCCTAACTTGCCTAACTTGCCTAATTTCCACAAAGAATGTTGACTAGCCTAACTTCACTAGTCATCCAACATGTTTATTTCATGCATGCATTTTAACAAAAGATATGACTTGCATGCATTCCAACACTCCCCCTCAAGCTGGATCGAGGGGATTTCTTGAGCCAAGCTTGGACAGAATACGCATGAACTGAACCGTAGGAAGAGGTTTAGTAAAAATAACGCTTTGCTTTTTGCTGCGCCATGTTACCAAATTCCCACTTGAAATGGCTTCGTGCCGCAAACAAACAGTAATGGCTTCGTGCCGCAAACAAACAAACTTGAAATGGCTTCGTGCCGCAAACAAACAGTAATGGCTTCGTGCCACAAACAAACAAACTTGAAATGGCTTCGTGCCGCAAACAAAGAATAATGGCTTCGTGCCACAAACTTGAACAACGTTAAGTAGAGCTAAAGCATCCATCGAGCTCTCAGCTTCATAATGTTCTCCAGCCATCTTGGCTTAGAGTAAATAAGTAAATGTTCTCCAGCCATATTGGCTTAGAGTAAATGTTCTCTAGCCATCTTGGCTTAGAGTAAATGAGTAAATGTTCTCCAGCCATCTTGGCTTAGAGTAAATGTTCTCTAGCCATCTTGGCTTAGAGTAAAAGTTCTCCAGCCATCTTGGCTTAGAGTAAATGTTCTCCAATCATCTTGGCTTAGAGTAAAAGAAACTTAGCGGAAACGATCAACAGAGCCAGGAATTTCGAGTTCCTGCTCTGATACCATGTTGAATTTTTTGATGTGTATTTCATATCAAAACAATTACAAGATGAAACATTATATAGGAAAAGAAAGAGAACATAAGCCTAACTTGCCTAACTTGCCTAACTTGACTAATTTACACAAAGAAGGTTAACTAGCCTAACTTCACTAGTCATCCAACATGTTTATTTCATGCATGTATTTTAACAAAAGATGTGACTTGCATGCATTCCAACACTCCCCCTCAAGCTGGATCGAGGGGATTCCTTGAGCCAAGCTTGGACAGAATGCGCATGAACTGAACCGTAGGAAGAGGTTTAGTAAAAATAACGCTTTGCTTCTTGCTGCGCCATGTTACCAAATTCCCACTTGAAATGGCTTCGTGCCGCAAACAAACAGTAATGGCTTCGTGCCGCAAACAAACAAACTTGAAATGGCTTCGTGCCGCAAACAAACAGTAATGGCTTCGTGCCACAAACAAACAAACTTGAAATGGCTTCGTGCCGCAAACAAAGAATAATGGCTTCGTGCCACAAACTTGAACAACGTTAAGTAGAGCTAAAGCATCCATCGAGCTCTCAGCTTCATAATGTTCTCCAGCCATCTTGGCTTAGAGTAAATAAGTAAATGTTCTCCAGCCATATTGGCTTAGAGTAAATGTTCTCTAGCCATCTTGGCTTAGAGTAAATGAGTAAATGTTCTCCAGCCATCTTGGCTTAGAGTAAATGTTCTCTAGCCATCTTGGCTTAGAGTAAAAGTTCTCCAGCCATCTTGGCTTAGAGTAAATGTTCTCCAATCATCTTGGCTTAGAGTAAAAGAAACTTAGCGGAAACGATCAACAGAGCCAGGAATTTCGAGTTCCTGCTCTGATACCATGTTGAATTTTTTGATGTGTATTTCATATCAAAACAATTACAAGATGAAACATTATATAGGAAAAGAAAGAGAACATAAGCCTAACTTGCCTAACTTGCCTAACTTGACTAATTTACACAAAGAAGGTTGACTAGCCTAACTTCACTAGTCATCCAACATGTTTATTTCATGCATGTATTTTAACAAAAGATGTGACTTGCATGCATTCCAACACTCCCCCTCAAGCTGGATCGAGGGGATTCCTTGAGCCAAGCTTGGACAGAATGCGCATGAACTGAACCGTAGGAAGAGGTTTAGTAAAAATAACGCTTTGCTTCTTGCTGCGCCATGTTACCAAATTCCCACTTGAAATGGCTTCGTGCCGCAAACAAACAGTAATGGCTTCGTGCCGCAAACAAACAAACTTGAAATGGCTTCGTGCCGCAAACTTGAACAACGTTAGGTAGAGCTAAAGCATCCATCGAGCTCTCAGCTTCATAATGTTCTCCAGCCATCTTGGCTTAGAGTAAATGAGTAAATGTTCTCCAGCCATCTTGGCTTAGAGTAAATGTTCTCTAGCCATCTTGGCTTAGAGTAAAAGTTCTCCAGCCATCTTGGCTTAGAGTAAATGTTCTCCAGCCATCTTGGCTTAGAGTAAATGTTCTCCAGCCATCTTGGCTTAGAGTAAAAGTTCTCCAGCCATCTATCTTGGCTTAGAGTAAATGTTCTCCAGCCATCTTGGCTTAGAGTAAAAGTTCTCCAGCCATCTTGGCTTAGAGTAAATGTTCTCCAGCCATCTTGGCTTAGAGTAAAAGAAACTTAGCGGAAACGACCAACAGAGCCATGAATTTTGAGTTCCTGCTCTGATACCATGTTGAATTTTGGATGTGTATTTCATATCAAAACAATTACAAGATGAAACGTTATATAGGAAAAGAAAGAGAACATAAGCCTAACTTGCCTAACTTGCCTAATTTCCTAACTTGCCTAACTTGACTAATTTACACAAAGAAGGTTGACTAGCCTAACTTCACTAGTCATCCAACATGTTTATTTCATGCATGTATTTTAACAAAAGATGTGACTTGCATGCATTCCAACACTTGTAATTGTTTTGATATGAAATACACATCCAAAATTCAACAATATCTCACATTCTATAAATAGGGAAGCCCCCTATAATCACAAAAATAACTTTTCATTTGTTTACATAATCATACATAGAGTGCATTAAATATTAGAGAGTCTCATTGAATCCATATGAGAGAGTTTTTAACACAATCGTGGTTCATGGAGTATTGTGATTTGGAGTGCTACTATTACAAGGACGTGGTCGTTGTATCATGGGAGACATGCACCGATCAACTATGAGCACCGGAGTGGGGCGTAAACTTGTCGTATGAACAAAGTGTCCAACAATTGTCTCGACCATATTTTCAGGTTTTTTCTAATCTATTATGTCATGTTCGTTAACATTAGTTACTCATGTGCATCCATCACTTTGATATATAATTACATGAATTATTTCTTGATTTTCCATGGGATTTAATATAACAATAGATCCAATTTTTCCAACATATATATATCGTTATTTGCTTCTTGGTGGTGGTGAGTTGATCAAAGACACAGGGATTGACTGATACTAGCTAGTATTGGAGTACAGATCTTCTCCGGATCTATAAAAACTGAGCCTAAGGATCAAATAATTCGGGCCCGTGAAATTTGATCTAATGACTACAAACAGGGGACCCCTCTAAAAGTTATAATAATTGTAGCCGTTGGATTAAATTTCAACGGCCTGTATCATTTAATCCTTAAGCTCAATTTTTTTAAATCCGTAGATGATCTGTACTCCTAGTACTGCAGGCAATATGATAAGGACCCTCTAATTCAGTTGAAAATTCTATCATTCTATAGTGTATGACATGCATCATTTGAATGAGGCGTTAAATGTGCAGCTAAAGATTCAACGCTCCAGTGTATGCACCATTTGAATGACGCGTTGAATGTGCAGCTAAAAATCCAATGGTCATAATTCCAACCCACATATATGACGGTGTATAATATTATACACAACGATCAATTGTCTATTAATTTACCAAATATATTATTAGGGAATTGTTATTGGTACTCTAAAAATCTCATTCTACACTCCAAATTTTCTATATTTGGAAAGAAAAATACACTTGTGAGGAGTGTAGAATGAGATTTTTAGAGTGCCAATAACACTTTCCTATTATTATTACCATCTATTTGTATCATTTCTCTAATAAAAATATATCTATATGCGTTAATAAGCTCTATATCTATTAGAAAAATAATACAAATAATGGTACAAATAAAAAGTAAATTCAGCATTACTCTTTATTTAACATATCTCTATAATCTGTATCTTTTCCTTTGTGTTTCAGACGTTTCTCTGCATAAATGGAATCTCTGTCAATCTGTCCCTTTATCTTTTACTGTCCCCCAGCACCTGTTTCTTTCTTCCATTTTGCATTTTTTCCCACTCCTCAATTACTAATACTTCCTCTCCACTGCTCACTGTATTTTATACACATCACTTAAATATATTTGTGAGTCGGTATTACATTATGTATTTTACTCCATTTGTAACTATAATTGACTTATTATTTTGATAGAATTTTGATGCTTTGAACATAAAGTAATAAAGTTGATGAATTTCAGAGTAATTCTAACTGGAGTAGATTCGTGATTCTTTCAGAATGATTGTATACAAATTTCAGGTTTTAAGTTCAAGCCGTTTGACTGAAGAAATAAGTGTTAAATGTGCAGTTCTTCCAGATTAACCTTTATGCACATTTTGGGCATTTTGAAGGTCAAAATGACATATTTTGAGAAAGGTTCATTCTGAGGATTTGAAGAGAATGTGTCAAAGCTTTAAAAAGAGACAAAAGTGTGATTTTCTCTACAATCTGAATTTGACTTTGAATAAAAAAATCATTATTTATTATTTTAATTAGATTTCCATATTTATTAGAAGACCTTGTTTATGTACAACAAGGAATAAGAAACTATAAATATAGTGTAGCCATGTATTAGGGTTATCTACGCATTACTTTAGAGAACTTGGCTAGGCTTCGGAGATTGCTACTTTGAGACAATGTGTTTCAATCCTTTTTTTTCTTCTTAATAATAATGTTTTTGGGTTTAATTATGAATATGCGTGACTAACTTTCTTTGTTAGGGCAAGATTATGAACTTTAGCATGAATATATAGTCTTTATTGAATTACTTCTGATATTATGCGTTTCAAAAAAGTTGTTAAATTGGGTGGGTACGTAAAAGATGTGGGGAATGTTGGGGTGAACCATAAAAGTTTTGGGTGAAGCAGGATCTAAATGTTGGTTGGGTAAGCGTCTTGTAGTAGTGATTGATAATTGTAATTCACTTAAGGCGAATCCTGCTCTTAAGGGTTGCGTTGTTTTTCAAAAAGCTTTCACAAAGTTTTATGAGTCTTGCATGTGTATATTTGATCTGAATATCACAGATAGGTTGCATGTTAGATATACATTCTTACTTGAATATCATGAGGAGAATATGCATAAGGAAAACCTAACCTTTAAAGTTGCATGTGTACTTCATAAGTAATTGGTAAAACTATATAAGACTATTAAAGTGACGGCGAAACTCTAGTGTCTTTAATACTTGATTTTTCAAAACTGTGTTTTTACATTATTCTCTACTTTTTGCCGATTTTTGTACTTGCTTTTTACTTAATTCCTTTCATTATTTCAATTCACAATTTCAATTCTACTTCTAAACTTTGTTTTCAATAATTAATTAAGACTTAGTTTTAAATATAAATTGGTTTGATAATTCTTGTGGAGAACGTCTTTGCATGAGTTGCTATATAACGATAACCTTGTTTCTCTTGCAAGTATTTTAGGTGTTTTTAACTTTTTCACAAAAATGGTAAAAATCCTACCACTATTCATCGTATATCCTGCATTTATTTTAATTTCTTTGTAACTAGACCTAAATTAACTTCGAAAGTAGTTTCAGCTCCAAAACCTCTCAAACTTAGACACATAATCCAACATTCAAACCTGTTCCTAAGCTTAGAGACTCCCTCCAATTTCCAATATTAGTTTATATGATCAATGGCTATATCATATGTTGGGTTATGTGACATTGTGTGGCTCTCCAAACAACAACTGGAGATGGATACGAATAAAGGTCCGTTGGGCTTGCCCACCCTTTGATGAGTTCATTTGTTGTTCTTCCTACTTAATTTTCTTGAGTTAAAAAAAGTTGTTTTTCTAACATAACCTAATTTACAAGTTTCATATCACACCTAAAATTCTTTAGATAGTTGACTCTACTAGCGCGAGAAGATCTAAAATAAGCATTATAAAAATGTAAGAGGAGTTGATCGAAGAATGTTGCATTGTTGTCAGCTATATATATTTTAGTGTTATAAACTTCTTATTTAAGTGTGATCGTGTAAATCCTAAATTAGATTTTATTCTAGTTATTCTTCCCTATTAGGACTTGTATTTCTTGGAGGAGAATGATTTCTTCTCTCTCTTCTTACTGTAAATAAAGACACTAAATAGGAGGAATAACAACATCCTATACACAATCCTACAAACACATCTCTCTCTATATTATTTCTCTGTGCCGCCGCCCCCTCTCCCCTGTCAGTTAAATATAGGCCACAACACGTTATCATCACATTCCTACAACTACGCTTAGGAATCTGACGTAAAAAATTATTTGTCTTCAATCAGGGAAGTATTATATTTCAATTGTTTTTAATTGATTAAATTTTGATTTTATTGATTCATATACTTTTATTGTTTCATTTTAATTTTTTTTGTTGAACGTAATACAAGCTTTGGAGATGGAAAGCCAAAATTGAAGTTTTTTTTTTTTTTTTGCATCAAACCAGTTCATCAATATCATCACACAATCAGGTTCTTTCAAAACAAAGGTTTTTATCTCGATATTTTTGCAGCCCTAATAGCATGAACATTCACCATAATGCATGACCCAACTTTACGTTTTTCGAACTTTAGATTCTACATAAATTGTGTATGCATTATATCCATAATTGTTGAATTATGTGAATTGATATTGCCATGAATTGCATATATCTACTCGTGCATTGAATTATATGAATATGCATGCAATTGAATTGCATTTAACTAAAAAAATATTTTGGGTTCTTTGAACCCAAACCCTCTAGCAGGCCGGGACCATGGAGCCCCCTTAGGCTCTAAACCTAGAACCCGACGCCATCATCGGCATCACCACTGATTTTCTACAAAATCATGGCCTGTAGCCATTCCTAGCCACCACGGTTGCCATTCTCGATGACTTGAGGTCATCTCCATCAAAATCATGGCCGAGATTTTTCGTAATCTCATCGGAGTTCAAAAACCCTAACTCGAACATAAGGGTTTCTTGGTTCGTTGACGTCGAGATTCCATTCTCGGTCACTTAGGAAGAGGTTCTACAATGAACCATAGCCTAAGACCGTCTCCAAAAGCGACGGGTTCGGTGTTCTTCTTCAGCAAGCACACCCAGCACACGGTTGTGACGTTTTTTTGGTTCAAGACCCAACCTTTCTGGGCTTTGGTTCTTCTCGACCCAACCTAAAACCTAGACTTAGTTTTTGGGCTTGTATGCAGTAGCCTATTACAACCCTCTCATTTCAGCCCACTCGTGACACCAGCCTAATTGGGCTTTGGTGTTCCTATGTCCGCACTGCAGTGAAACCAGTCCGCGCGACTGATATGGTTTCCCTGCACTAAACCACACTGGATCCCAGCCTTTGTGCTGTGCATCAGTGTACGCAATGCACACGATTGCCCCCTATTTGGGGCTCTACCGTCTGAGCCTGCGCCTGCAGCCCAACTCTGTGCATATGAGCTTATTGCCCTAGCTCGGCCCGCTTCTTATTTAGCCCAGTTTTTGGGCCTGGACCACGTCACAAATTTGATAAGCTCACTCATGGGTTTTTGGTCCTTATTTTTGGGCCCCGAGCTTAATTGTTTATTTTTTTTAGACAATATGGGTTTTATATTTTTTTCACCCGCACTTTAATTTTGGCCTAAAGTTCAAATAATTAATTCAATTATAATCCTAGACCTGAAGTTCTATTTGCATATTTTCTTGTTACATATTTCTATATATATATGAGTTCGTTTGTAGGTACTATGAACCTGAAATTCATAAATTTTTCTCGACAAAATTAATTGAATGGATTTATGTTTTCAAACTTTTATGCATGTGATTGGTTCAATTAAATTTATTTTAGGTATGACTAGTGGGACAGTTAGTTGTTTGGAAGATAGTGCAACCACGCATACCGTTTTGCATGAACTCATCTATTTCACTAATTTCGTACCTAAGAATGCACCTTTGATAACCCTCTCAGATTCATCTAACCTGATCGAAGGATAAGGAAAGGCCCATATAATGTTGTCCAATGGCACTATTTTGACCATTCAAGAGGCACTTTATTCTCCAAGTTCCGGAAGAACGTTGTTGAGCATTAAAGATATACGAGACAATAATTACCACATTGAAACCTATGTAGAAAATGGAGTTGAATTTCTATGCATAGCTTCCTACAAATATGGCCAGAAGCGTATTTTAGAGAAGATGAAGCGTATCCCAAGTGGTTTGTATACTACGACCATACGCCTTATAGAAAGCCACTATGTGGCCGACCCTACCTATGGGACTGTGCATGAAATTACACTTTGGCATAATCGTTTGGGACACCCTGGACGAACAGCGATGTGCCGTATTCTCAAATCATCACACGGGCATCCACGAACTTGAAGTTTAGGTTCGATTCAAGGAATCGCATGTCAAACCTGCTTCATAGGAAAGCTTATTATTAAGCCTTCTTATGACAAGATTTGTATGAATCCTCCTATTTTTCTACAAAGAATTCAGGGGGGACATTTGTGGACTAATTCACCCTTCACGCGGACCATTTAGATATTTTACGGTTTTTTTTTACGCTTCCACACCTTGGTCACACGTGTGCTTATTATCCACAAGGAGTGTTGCTTTCTCCAAACTATTGGCTCAAGTTATCAAGCTCAAGGCTCACCACTCTGATTATCCGGTCAAATCTATTCGATTGGATAATGCTGGAAAATTCACATCTAAAACTTTTGAGGACTATTGCATGTCAGTTGGGGTTGAAGTTGAACATTTAGTACCCCATGTTCATACCCAGAACAGCTTGGCAAAGGCATTCATTAAGATTTTACAAATGATTACTCGATCGTTGGTCATACGTACTAAGCTCCCGATCATTGCTTGGGGCCATATAATATTGCACGCAGCCATATTGGTTCGTCTAAAGCCTATTACGACCCCAACTATACAGTGCCCTTCAGTTGGTTACCGTATATGAATGCGATATATCGCATCTACATGTTTTTGGTTATGCGATCTATGTGCCGATTTTGCCGCCCTTACCTAAAAAAATGGGACCTCAGCGAATGATGAGAATCTATGTCGATATGATTCTCCTTTAATTATTCGTTACTTAGAACCTTTGATAGGTGATCTGTTTACTACTTGTTTCACGGATTATCACTTCTATGAGACAGTCTTCCCATCGTTAAAGGGAGATAAGAACATCAACGTTCTGAAGAATGACGTAAATTATTATGGACGACTCCTACTTTATCTCATTTAGATCCCCGCACCGCTCAGTCTGAGACTGAAGTGCAGCGCATATTAAATTTTCAGAGCATAACTCAAAGCATGCCAAATGCTTTCACCGATCTAGCACGAGCGACAAGATCACATATTCCAGCTGCGAATGTGCCTGCAAAGATGGATGTATCAAATGTATGACAGATTTCCCTCCTAGAGGCCCGGGATGCCATTTTGGCCGATCCACGTATATTAGGGGCTAGCCAATCATCTGCCCCTACACAAAATCATGGTAGACCACTTGGTTCAAATGATTCACACCCTCGGAAGAGGAAACCCACGACATAGGCACCTGCAAAGCCTACCATGAATCCGATTGTCGCCTACTTATTCTATCCAACTCATGAGTAAATTCTAGATTACGGAAGCATTCTTGAAGAGATGAATCCACCTTTTGAGAATCATGAGATTTCGGTCCATTATGCTAGTTTGGATGATGTTTGGTGTAGAAATGAGATGATCGTCGACGATGCATTAACATATGCAGTAGCTACTGAGATCATGTTGAGGTGTGACATTGAACCCCGTTCCGTTGATGAATGTCGATGTAGAACTGATTGGTCAAACTGGAAATAAGCAATCCAAGTCGAACTCGATTTGCTTGTGAAACGTAAGGTGTTTGGACCTGTAGCTAATACTCCTCCACATGTGAAGCCCGTTGGCTACAAGTGGGTTTTCGTTCATAAACATAACGAGAAGAATGAAATTGTGGGTTACAAAGCTCGTCTTGTTGCGCAAGGCTTCTCACAACGTCCTGGGATTGACTGTGACGAAACTTATTCATTCGTTATGGATGTGATTACCTTTTGCTACCTTATAAGTTTGGTAGTTTTCGAAATTCCGAGTATGTAGCTGATGGCCGTAGTAATTGCATATTTTTATGAGGATCTTGATACAAAAATTTATATGAAAGTTCTCAAATGACTTACATTGACTGGATCAAATATTACAAACCCCGAAACACGCTCTCAATTCGGTTGATGTGTTCACTCTACGATTTGAAACAATCCGAAAAATGTGGTATAACCGTCTGAGTGAGTATTTGACTAGTTGGGATATGTGAACAATGAACTATGCCCTTGTGTGTTTATTAAGAAGTCACATTCTGGTTTTGCGACTGTTGCAGTATATGTCAACGACATGAATCTTATTGGAACTCCTGAAGAGCTCACTAGAACTGCCGCTCACCTGAAGTCAAAATTTGAGATGAAAGATCTAGGAAAGACTCGATACTGTCTCGATCTTGAGATAGAGCACCGTTCAGGGGAAATCTTAGTACATCAATTGAACTTCACCCAGAAGGTGTTGCGCCGTTTTAACGAAGATAAAGAGAAACCTTCGAGTACTCCTATGGTCGTTCAATCGTTAGATGCAAAACGAAATCTCTTCCCTCCGAATGAGGATGATAAAGAGATTTTAGAGCCTGAAGTTCCTTATATAAGTGTGATAGGCGCTTTATTGTACTTAGCTCAAAGCACTAGACCTGACATCTCATTCGTTGTTAATCTTTTGGCAAGATGCAGTAATGCACTAACACGCAGACACTGGACTAGAGTTAGAGACATCTTCCATTACCTTAAGGGTACTACGGATCTGGGCTTGTTTTATCCCTATGGATCCTTGAGTGATGCCGCACCCCTTTATCTCGAGTCGATTCTCGCCTTATTGGTTATGCTGACGCATGATACTTATCTGATTTGCACAAAGCACGCTCTCAAACAAGTTATGTCTTTATTGTTAGAGGCTCCACAATCTCTTGGGGTCAACTAAATAGACCTTAGTTGCCACTTTGTCTAACCATGATGAAATTCTCGCCTTACACGAAGTAACTCAGGAATGCTTTTGGCTGAGAGCAGTTGTGGGTCATATTCAAAGCTCCTGCGATCTTCACCCCGTCATTGACGTCCCAACGACGATCTTTGAAGACAACGCATCATGCATGGAACAACTCAAGAAATGTTACATCAAATGAGACAACACCAAGCATATTGCGCCAAAGCTCTTCTTCTCACATCAACAATAAGAGCATCAGAATATTAAAGTCATGCAAATCCGTTCACAAGACAATTTGGCCGACCTCTTCACCAAATCACTACCGAAGGCAACGTTTCAGAAGCTTGTTCAAGGAATTAGTATGCATAAACTTTCTGAGTTGTAACATTGCTAGTTCTCATTGGAATTATGTCAAACTCAGGGGGAGTATCCTGAAGTATACTTACTTGATCTTAATATACTATTTTTCCCAACGATTAAGAGCATTTTTTCCACTGGGTTTTTGCTACCTAAAGAGGTTTTGACGAGGCACCCACCTTGGGTTGATCATATCCCTGATGACGTCTCGTAGACGTTTTATTTGACTTTGCATTTCTCACGCATTTTTCCTTAGACTATGGATTTTGTCCCTACTCGAGTTTTTACCATAGCCATAGGGTTTTTTGTGAGACTTACTCCTTATGCAAGTTCCTACCTTATTTAAGAATAGCATATTCCCAAAATCAGTGTCGACAAGTCGACTTCCTTAACCTCTACATGATGTCGAATCTACTTGAGTGTTTACACACTCAAGGGGGAGTGTTATAAACTTCTTATTTAAGTGTGATTGTGTAAATTATAGATTAGATTTTATTCAAGTTATTCTTCCCTATTAGGACTTGTATTTCTTAGAAGAGAAGGATTTCTTCTCTCTTTTATTACTATAAATAAAGCATTGCATATGGGGAATAACAACATGATCTACACAACCCTACAAACACATCTCTCTCTATATTCTCTCTCTGTGCCGCCGGCCCCGTCTCCCCTATTAGTTAAAGATAGGCCACAACATTTAGTATTTTGTATTAGTTCTTTTTCATAGATTTATTTGCCTTTTTAAGTACGATATCTAAATTTTCAATTTAAAAAAATCATTATTATTATGGAGAGGGAGAATAATTTGAAATTATTACAATAATTTAGAAGAGGGAGAAGTTTCAAATCCAGCATGGGTGGAATCCATTTGGATATTTGACCACATGCAAAAACTTTAGAAAAACAAATATATGTTGAAGCCCAACACGCTAAATTTCTAAATACTTCTACAATAAAATAAAAGAAAAATATGTTGAAGAATGCAATCCAGACTTAACAGAATAAATTATAATTTATATTGAACGTTTTACTCCTAGTTGCACTGAAAACTTTTATGATAAAACCTAACATCTACTGAATTAAGCAAATAGTTAAATTAAGACTATCAATATGATTATTTGTGAAACATTGAAGGCCCACTCTGAAATCTTGATAAAACAGCCGCTTTTTATCATTAGTCATTGTGGTTTTGGTAAAAAGATAGATTTGTTTCTTTGTTCGTTTTAAATGGTAAACGATGGACTGTTAGGTCAGAGTAGTGTAAGTGTGAGATAGAAAAAGTTACATTCTTTCTGGAATGGTGGTTAAAAGTCTGGAGAATCGATGTTAGGTTAAAATGGTGTACGACTTTTGTTTTTAATTGACCTACAACATCGGCTTATTTATTACGAGGATTTTCATGAGAACGAGAGATGGATATTATAACCATTATAGTTGCAATACTGAAATGAGTGTAAAACATGGAATTCAAAAAAACAAGTTGTCTCTCGCATGTGGAAAACGTTTAGCAAAAGAAAAATGCTAGAACAAAACACATTTCTCCTAGCGCTCGGCATGTAACGTAATCCACAGAGTAACCCTTACTATATATATGATTTATCTAGATTCTAGAGCAAGAAACAGCACACAAAAGCCTCTTTCAATTTCTAGTAGCAGCATTATTTGAACTAGGCTTTGATAAGTACTAGTGCTAAAGCAAAGCAATGAGGTACCATCCTGTTCCCGGTGGCCCTCCGCCTCCGCCACCATCAGACTACCCTCCCCCTCGTCCTCCTCCTGGCCCTCCACCACCTGGCTATCAGGGTTACTTTTATCCTCCCGCGCCAACCCCAAACCAGCCGCCGCCTTCTTCACTCCAAGACAATGATGGCCCTGGTTGCTGTTCAGTTCTTAGAGACTGGTATGCGCATACTCTCCTTCTCCCTACTGACTCACTGGCTTTCAGCTTCTCCCCTTAATAGTTTGATCATATCATGTTTGGCATGAACTGAGTAACTGTGTGTTTACTCTTTGTTCTTTTATATTTTCTAACTTTTGAGGACAAAATTAATCTTTTTTCTTGATAACGATCAGCTCCAAATTTAGAATTCTAGAATGAAAAGGCTAACTATTTTTCCAATTGAAACTAAGATTAGAATAATGTAGCTAACAAGTTTTGATTTTCCCATTGCTTACTGAAGAAAGTTGAGATTCCACTATAAAATCAATTGACAATATAGAGAGTAGCCTAACATCTTATAAGCCCATACAAGGTCCCTCCTCCCATCAATGTGGGACTCAGTCTCAACATGCTCCCTCACATGTGGCGAATTTTCAAGCCTAACACGTGGACAACATAACTCGGGTGACATGAAGTACATGTGGCCGTTGGGCTTCACACGTGGGATAAACTGCACTAATACCATGAAAAAAATTGAGGTTCCACCATGAGACCAATTACCAATTGACAATTAGATTCTACTATTTTATTTTTATATAAGCGATATTATACTTTAACTTAATCTAAATTGTGGGGAAAGGGACTAGAACTTTGGTGCATGAAGGCACCACGTGCTTTTCCAATGTGACTATGTTCACGTCCGCTAATCTTTTACTTTTAAATGCCTTAATTCTGTATGTAGGTCAGCTAAAATTACTTTTTGACTTCCTTAATTTGCTCTTGTTCCACTGCTTCACTGACCCCTGCGATATCTTGTTTACATTTTTCAGTTTGGCTGCAATTTGTTGCTGCTGGATATTGGACTCTTGCTGCCCTTAGGCCATTAGATACATCGATCTCCTCTTTAGAACAGCAGTACTGGTGTTCGGTTACTTTTCTATACCCACCTAAGATGGAAAAGACAATGTTCGAACCTGGGGATAATTTTTATTGTTGGGGACTCTTGAGATGCAGCATTTGGTTGTATTATTAATCAAAAGTAAACCTCTATTGCTCTACAAGCATGCACAATAACGAGTGCAAGAAGATAATTAAACAAGGGGAAGGCACATGACACTATTGTCCTCCCCTTGTGCTTACTTTATTCGATATGTTTCCTCTCTTTTTAATTCTTGCGATTCTTCTAGCCCCCCGGGTTCTGCTAATATTGTCAGCAACTTCACCACTTAAATTCTATATGCTATGATAAACAAAACTATCCAAATCTGGATCTTATACCTCCGTTCAACTTACTTAATATATTTTTTATGACGACAGTCGCTTCTGTTGCCTAGGAGAATCGTAAACAATTCCTTCCTTACCTAACGTTAGTGGAGTAGCCATGCAAACTCGATTGTTAAAAGTTAAATAATGGAAACATTATCACGGTAAGTATATATAGACTACATAAATAGTATGTGTATATAGGTCTTAAACAAAATTAGATATTCATCGCCATTTGCAGTAACAATCCAAGAAGTTGGGTCACCACTGCTATTGATATTTTATTTTCGGGTGGAACCTCAAATCCATCAAGCAATACCTGCTCTCCTCTCTTCATATGTTTCAAGTTTGGAGTTTGGGTGTGTATATAACCCGTCCTAGTAAACCTAGGATTAAGTAAATACTTATTGATCAACTCCACTGTGGAGGTTTTTTTTTTTTTTTTTGGTTGAAAAACGGGGCTAAAAGCGAGCCCAAACAAACCTACTCAATAATAAATCTAGATTGGGACATCCCAAGTCGATCCTCACGAATAAAACTAACTAAACAAGGAGGAGTATCAAAATAAAAATGACCTAAATCTAAATCAAGACTATAGGTCACTAAACTGTCCGCCACAAAATTCTTTTATCTGTAAACATGCGGAAATTCACATTACCAAGATCTTGAAAGGAAATCTCGACATGCAAACACAAGGGGACCTAAGGGATGATTATTGCTAGCAGCTTGCAACACCAAATGAACTGTGACTGCAGAGTTTGATTCCACCAATAATTTATCAATCCGTAATCTCCATGCCAATTGTAAGCCCAAGTAAAAAGGCCATAGCTCAGCATTAAGAATCTCACGTGCCCAAATTGGCGCAAAACCCAGAAATCCATTTACCATTAGAATCTCTCAAAATACCACTGCTCCAATAGAATTATTACTTCCTTTCTTGCAACCATCAACATTAATCTTAAACCAACCTGAAGGATGAACTTCCCAATGGAGCAAAGATTCAATCCTATGAGGTTTATCAATCTTGTGAGTATTTGCCTTCAACCATTCATAAAGATAAGCACAAATAGAACTTGTAGGCTCATCAGTCATGGCAAAATCTTGCTCAAAAATAAATTTATTTCGCCAAATACCAAATAAACCAACAAGCAATGGAAAAAACTAACCTCTACTCTAAACCCCCCCCAATATGAAAGATTTAATGGTGAGATTAAAATGAAGAAAATCATGAAAATCAATGTGTATGACTGTGGTTTATACATTCCCAACCTTTGCCAAACTTCTCTTGCCTTAGGACAATCTTTGAAAACATGAGCCACTGATTCAACGCCACATGTCACGTCTCGATCCCGACCTACGTTTAGGATTGACACGTGACGTCAACAAATACCTGTATCTCTAACTTACCCCACCTCCGGGATATGGCAAAGCAGAACTCGAGAATCGAATCGTACAGTAATTTTTTTTTTTGTACACTTTATGGCTACATCTACCCTCCTTGTTAGACTGCCTACGTACCATAAATAGGGATCAAGCCATTCGTAGTTCATCATTCATTACACTCGAACAATCATCACATAAATCACTATGTCTCAACCTAATACCACACAACAGGCATGCAATATCACGAGTAACATTGGACGAAGCGCAACATAAATCTCTAGCCATATTGGTCAACGAGTCTAATCATAATGACAACAATCACAACCAACATCATTCCACAATCACATTAATCAATAACACATACCATACACCAAAATGCAGGGTTAGAGCGACACAGTTCGGTCGAAGTCTACATCTTTGATGGTAAAATCAAATTCAAGGAACCAACAAGTCAAATGATGCGATTTCGGACCACTCAACGAAATCTATCAACATCGGGTTTCAGACCACTCAACGGAACCAAGACACCAAAGGGGATTCCAGACCACTCAACGAAATCCAAACCAAGATACGATTTCGGACCACTCAACATAATCGTGGGGTAGAAGGGATTCCGAACCTCTCAACGAAATTCGAGTGGATACGATTCCGGATCACTCAACGGAATCGCAGAGTACAATGCATATCAAATCACTCAATGAAATACAAGCTGGATACGATTCCGGACCACTCAACGGAATTGCGATCACAAGGGATTCTGGACCACTCAACGAAATCCAGACGGAGCAGGAAACTAGACCACTCAACGAAACCCCATCGGATACTTAGTTCCGGATCACTCAACGAAACCGAGCGAAAGTCCAAGGAATATAGCAACGGCTCGAAGAACCAATACAAGAACCAAATACTTAATTTAGAAGGGCTGAATGAAACAAAAAAGTGAAATAAGGAAATAAGATGTGAAACAAGTGTCGAAGCAACAAACCCCATGACAATGGGTTAACGGTCCACTTCTAGCCCTCACATTTCATCACATCATGCCAATCATACAACATAAACCACATTTCAAATATGTACGTCAATCACATTTCATAAAATATTTCCAATTCACAATCAAATCATATAAATCGATGGCTAAAAATAAAAATAAAATTCAATATAAATCACATTTGATAACCAAATAATACAATATGGCGCCACTAGTACGTAAATCGAGATAAATGTCAAATGAGATGGACACGTCATCATGCTGAGCCCAATAAGCTCCATGGAATCAACAACACTCTAGAAAAACTCCGGCTAGTTGACTAAATAGTCAACCATCGATCAAGATCAAGAGTAGGGCCACAACCCTAGAAATCTAAATTGGAGGATTCGCCTATCAGATTTCTGATCCGTAACTTTCCAAAGTCCACATTATGCTTCTAGAACAACGTACTAAAATTTCATTACAATCCAACAGTCGGATCTTCCCCAATAGCTATAGTTATGTGGTAGCTGACGTTTACATTTAAAAACTCAGAAATCTAATTCGGGAAGGTCTGTAGTTGGATTCCCGATCCGTAAGTTCTTATTGTCCTTAAATATTACGTATTATTACGTATTAAAGTTTCGTAATGATCTAATGGTCAGATCGTCGATCCATATAATGTCCAAGTGGTGGTCTATCAAAACTATAGTCATATGACGAGATTTCATCAATCGAACGTCACATATGGAATCAAGTTATCAAAATTAGTCTAGGAATGGTAGGTGGGGTCTCGGCCCACGCGCCACCCCGACTAGCTGAAAAATTCAATTATTTCCAAAAATTACCAAATTTTACAGCCAAGTAGATCTTAGTGAGGGGAAAATTTTTCATACCTGAGCCAAAGTCCAATTCATTAGGGAAACGCTTGAAATCGCCCACGAACCGTCGGAACCCTAGAAATGGGTGTGCTTCGATTCTCCTTCCTCGGTGTTCTGCCGCCCCTAAAACTGATTGGATGTTGTTCTAGGGCTCAAGGGGAGTTTAATGGTGAAGGAGATTGACGGGATTACATTCAAAAACAGCGGATCGCCGCCAATGAAGCCTTCGGTGTCCCATCGCAAAATGCCACAATTTGGCCCAATTTCCATCGAATTTTGAATGAACGATGGAGGAGAAAAAGTGTGGTGGTGATTGCAGGTGATGGTTGGGTACAATGAGCTTGACAAATGGATAGGAACCACCGGAACCTAACCGGGTCGAACGGGTTGAGTGTATGGGTGTACGGGTCGATGGGGTGGAAAATCAGTTTCTCTCTTTTCTAATCATTCATCCTCTCTCCTTCTTCTCTCCTGCATCTCTCCTTTTCCTCCTCTATCACGCTGCCATCTGGCAACTTCTAGTTTTTCTTTTCTTCTTTTTTTTCTTTTTAAACCTCTAGTTTCTTCATTTCAACTCCGATTCACAAACGGTTTTCGCCTACGCTTTCGTAGGGTCGAGCTCTATCAAATTATACTTAGTGTGATCCCAAGTCCACGATTTTTTTTTAATGATTACTGACCAAAATTCAAACTTCATAATTAGTTTAATTAAAATCTAAATTTAATATAAATTCCCAAAAATAATATAAAATTTCCTTCATACAAATACGTAGTTTGCAATAGTGAAATCCAGGAACGGGATTTCACACAAGTACATCTCTGACAATCAAGGTTATTAGTCATACCCCTTTTTAGCCTTTGTTCATTAGTGAGAAGCTTATTAAGAGAGAGCAGCCATAAGAAACTCTAAACTTTTGGAGGAATATAAAGTTTCCAAATGAATTCACATTGCCAATTAGGAAGACCACTTGAATTAATGACAAACATATAAGCGGATTTAATAGAAAAATTACCATCACTTGTTGCACTCCAGATACACTTATCAGACAAAGCATCAAAACCAACTAGAATGCTAAGAATTTGTTTGACAATCTCCTTTGGTAAAACAAGTAATAATTTACCTATATCCCAATCATTATTGTAACAATAATCTGCTTTAGTAGCCTTAAGCATATCATCGGAAAGCAAGCAAGAAACATGATGAAGCAAAATACCACATTTAGCCCATTTGTCCATCCAAAACCTTACCATATTGCCATTTCTGTTTCACCATAGTAGACCCTCATGCAAAAGTTTTGTCCCTTCAAGAATACCTTTCCAAGTACAAGAAGAGTGTAAAGTAGTTTTATCATTGAGTAACCAACCCATATCACCTTTAATATACTTTCCTTGTAAAACTTTTGCCTAAAGGCCATTATCCCCCTACATCAATATCCAAGAGTTCTTAGCAAGAAGAGCCGAATTCATAACTCTCATGTTTTTCAAACCAAACCCCCCCCCCCCCAAAAGACTTCTGAAGGCAAACTTGGCTCCATTTAACCAAGTTAACCTTATTTTTGGATTGAATGGAGCCCCAGACGAAGTGTTTGGACAAAGATTTCTCTGGACAAGGCTCTCTGGACCTTAGCACAACTCTCTAAGGGATTGGCACTTTGGATGTGTAGTCGGGCTCTTGCTTGTTGATGTGCTACAAGAAGAGAACAAAGTTAGTTCTGAAATGTGCCTTTGTGGGGCCTTAGGTGTAGGCCTTAAGACTCGCAATAAAAAATAACTAAGTGTTAGGTGTGTCACTGCTATCTCAATATAACAGATGTAGAACAAATGTGTTTTAAGTTGATTACTTGATCCCTAAGTTACTCAAACTTTTTGTTATCAAAGGACTGTCATAGATGGGTTAAGTCTATATTAAGTTCTTTTTCTTGCCTTATAAACAAGGACTTTTAATTCATGATCTTGTATGTTCGAATGGAAGGAGTCCATAGCCCTTTAAATCATTTGTTTGGCTCTATATCGCTTTTAATGAAAACATATCCATTAAGTTAACAAGATCCATACGCAAATAGGACTCTCAAAATGACAACACAGGTGGAAATAACTTGAATACATACTGAAAAGTATACTAAGCAATAGATCTACTAATTTAAAAAACAAACAAAGAGACTCGGGCAAGACTTCACCTTGTCTGGCAAGGTTGAACCTCTTGCAGTCACTTCTCTTTGAGTTTACAGAGATTGTATGCTAAAAAGGGATGGATGGTAAACAAGTTTACATGAGGGAGTCGATCCTACACCACTAAGGGAGGTAGCAGAGCTTTTATACTAGATAAAAGATGTCTTTTGTAAGGAACTATCACTAAAAGGGCTTAATCTAGATTGATTTAAGCTCTTGGATGCAAATCTGGCTTGAGAGCGGAGTTTGTATGCTTGTTTGTTTGATTGGTTGAGTATCATTGACCCTGGGGCCTGTCTTTCCTTTTATAGACAATTTAGCCCGACTGCTGTAGCTTTTGCTCTTGCCCGAAAGCACTTGGAGGGTAGTGAGTCATTAACTTTTTACTTGTAATGCCACTAGAAACTATTTTTTGGCTGCTAGTAGGTTAGTCTTCATCACTTGTCACTTCACTCATAGACATGTGGCCTTCATCTTGGTTGAGAAGACTTTAATTTGCTCTGGGCTTAAGGTTGGGCTTTGGGCAAGTCTTCCTTTTAATTGGCATCCTTGGGCTTTATTTTCTTCAAGCCCAACATTCAAATATTAACCCAAACACGAAGTTCTTATTTAACCTGTCAAGTTGATCACAAATGGTAATTGGTAATTTCACTGTCTGCATAACATAAACTGGGATGACGGAGGTGACAGACTGGACAAGAGTGGCCCGACCAGTAAGAGATAATGAATTCACCTTCCAAGCAGAAAGTTAAGGTTGAGCCTTTTCTACCAAGCCTTTGTAAGTTTTTGGTGATGTGAGAATGAATGAGTGGAACTCCTAAATACTTTCCCAAATCATTAGTCAGGGGAGAACCACAAATGCGACTCAGTTCAAGAGCCATTCCACGATTAATATTAGGTGAGCAATAGATTCTCGATTTTTCATAGCTTATTTGCTGCCCAAAAGCCAAGCAAAATCAAGGCACTCCTTAACGATCTGAGCTTTTGCTCTTTGGAGGCTTCACAAAATAAAATAATGTCATCTGCAAACATAAGATGAGAGACAGCAGGTCCTTGTCTTGCAACTTGAATAGCTTTCCATTTTCCAGAATTAACAGCTTCATTAATCAGATGAGATAATTTTTCAATGCAAAGAACAAATAGATAAGGAGAAAGAGGATCACCTTGTAGAACACCTCTTTGTGGGCAAAAGCTATTAGTTTTCTCACCATTTGAAACAATTTGGAAATTCACATCAGTTATGCAATGCACTGGTTTGGTATTATTGTGTTTTGAAAAGAAAAAAAAAAACTGTTTCTGCTGTGCTATGAGAATAAGCTCATTTTTGCTATCTTACGTTTTCAGTTTTTTTTTTCACCCAAAATTATGAAAATAAGCTATTTTAAAGTGTTTATCAAACATGTTTTTGAGCTCATCTTTTTTTTTTATACCCATTTTTTATAAAAGCACCTCAATACCAAACCAATACTACATTACCTTGCACATCAATTTCTTGAAGAGTATTCCGAATAAAACTCCATCGAAGCTTATCGTAAGCTTTTGCTAGATCAATTTTCCAAGCTAAGAAGCTTTTTTTTCCTTGCGCTATCCGGAAAGTGTGAAGGACTTGAGCAATAACTATATTATCGGTGATATACGTCCCTGGCAAGAAACTCACTTGACAAGGACTAATAATCTTGGTTAAGATGGGCCTCAATCGGTCAACCAAAATTTTAGTCACCGTCTTATAAATAGTATCGCAAAGACTGATAGGGCGAAATTGTGAAATAAGCCTCGGGCCAACAACTTTAGGAATTAATGTGATAAGAGTATTTCCCAGACCTGGAGGAAGAGAACCGGAATGAAAACACTGGAAGACCATCTCATACACATCTTGACCACAAAAGTCTCAACAATTTTGGAAGAAAGAAGCTGGAAAACCACTGTGGAGTTTGAATCCATAGAACAGTATCATAATAGTAATTAAATTTTGTTGAACTCAAATACCTATTTGAGGAGAGCGAAAACTCCTCACTCCATACTACATAATTACTCACTGTTAAAGCAAACCCAGCTAATCGATGGGCTACCACATTGCAACGACGCAAAACATACTCAAATTTCACCTACATATTGATCAGCCCACACATTTACGTCCCCGATTGACACCTAGAGCAGGGGACTCATACTCACTTTTCTTAACTGCAGCAACCACCAAAGCTGCATCACATTCCAGCACCACCTTGGACTGACCAAGAGATAACGCCAGCTTCAAGCCTTCACCAATTGCCAGCGCCTCAATATGAAGATTTTCCAGTCCAAGTATATAATATGGATCATAATTTTTTTGTTTGGTTACATTAATTAGTATAATTTCGAAACCAAATAGAATTTGAAGATTTTCCAGTCCAAGTGCAATATGGATTTGTTAATTCACATAATTTTTTTTGTTCGTCTAAATTTATTAGTATACTTCCGAATCCTAGTAGAACTTGAATTTTGTACTAATCCCTATAAATACCCTAGCTTAACATGATAAGATTGTTATTCTCGTATACTCTGTATCTCGCTACATCGAAACATAAGAGTTTCATTGTGTTTTTATTGTTAGTGTTTAGACGCTCCCATCAATAAAGCAGAACAATGACTCATAGCTTTGGAGACACCATGAGTTTCGACCATGGACACACCATGAGTGTCGACCATGGACACAGTTCGAGTTACGGTGGCCATGGACACAGTTCCACTCACAGCGGCCATGGACGTGTTCGACCTGTGGAGCATCATCATCATCATCCCGCACCAAGCAGTGCGGAGTACTTCCATGTACGTGTTCGACATAAGAAGCGTCATAATCATCCCGCACCAAGCAGTACGGATCACACCCATGTACATGTCCAACATAAGAAGCGTCATCATCATTCCGCACCAGGTAAGTCACCTATAATTATAAATTTGCGACAGGTAGTATTTGTTTGGTTTAATTGAATAATTAATTAATTCCTTGGAATTTCAGGGATGCCAGAACAATATCATCTTCCAGTACCGTCCGCCTTTCCACCTCCAGTGGTACCACCACTTTCGGTTACCCCAAAAAAGAAAAACAAGGGCGGCTTCCTTAGCGGTTGGTATGTCTGATTTCTATGAAAGCCTATTGTTCGTCAAACTGAATATTTGTATATTTCATGCTTCAACTGCACAATTATATAACTCCCTCACATCATCAAGTTTATTTATCTTATATTATTATTAGATATTTGTTGATCCTGGTTATGCTTATAGAAAGTTGTTGAGAATGAATTCACATTGATGAGATGAACCAAGGAGGGACCTTGCATGTGCTTATAACGAGTTGTGCAACTCCCTATATTGCCAATTGGTTTTATGGTAGAACCTCAACTTTTTTCATGTTATCAGAGCAGGTTGTTCCACGTATGAAGCTAAACGGCCACACATGCTCCACATCACCTGACTTGTGTTGTCCACGTGTTAGTCTTGAAAATTCAAGTGTAGCAAATTTTCAAATCTAACACGTGGACAACACAAGTCGGGTGATGTGGAGCACGTGTGGCCATTGAGCTTCACACGTTGGACAACCTGCTCTGATACCATATAGAAAGTTTCAACTAAGTGTCAACTTGATAGGTTATTGATATGAATAGGATACATTATATACAAGTCATTAACTTGGAGTACAAGTAGTATTCCCTTGTGACACAAACAATATAAATACAAAATCTGGAAAGATAATTACAGAATCAAAAACCCAAGTGGAAAGAGAATCCAATAAGATTATTCTTTCCTAACAATGCTTTTGTTAAATCTTACCTTAATTAGGTCAATTACTGCATATGTGAACAGTAACCCAACAATTGTAATCTGGGAGGTATAAAAGTAGAATAAACTGATCCAATTTAGAGTTAGCTTAAGACCTGAACCTCAATTGTTTATCTAAATAATAACCTCAATTACGCTTGCGCCACTTTAGACCGTAGTTCAAAATTGATCCAGTTGAGCACAAATCTTTGATAAATTTTTCAGACCCCTTACCGATATTATTCCAAATTTGACCCTTAATAATAATATATTAATAGTAAATATCCAACATATAAACTATAATATTTTCCAATCATATCATTGGATTCAACTGAATGCCCTATTTACCTTGGCAATTCCATGCATTAGTTTCTGTTGATGCCAAAATTTGACACCTTCAAATACAAGACAAGTGGCTGGGCCAAAAGGGCTTGGGATCTTTGAATCTTTGATTGAAATAAATTAGTTGGTTTTGGTGTTAGTTTCTTTTATCTCCCTCCTTTTTTTTTCCTGGGTCTGGAAATCGTTTTCTTTTATCTGATTCTAATTTCTGAGACATGTCCTTCTTGTTGTTTACTATCTGCAGTATAGCTGCCCTTTGCTGCTGCTTCTTGTTGGAGAACTGCTAGCTGCTTCTTGGCAAAGGAGCCGTCACCTTTTGTATACATATATAATTCTGGTTTTGTCATTGGATTTTGTTATTTCTCTGCAGTTGGATTCTTAAGACTAGAATTCTATCAATTTTGTACATATATATTGTATAACTTTTAACTCGTTAAAGTAGTTCGTGAAATTGTCATATTTACTAAGAAGTTCATAAATTTTTAGAATGGTTATTTTTTTTATGTCATTTTAAAGTTAATATCATTAGGTGAGAGATTTTTTTAATGTACCTGAGCACCATGATATAATAATTTTACTAGTTTTATAAAACATATTTGTTGTAGCCCTATTTAACTGAAGAATTATAAAGAGAGAGGGTACAATAACGCAGAGAGAAATTTAGTGAATTATGAGATGTGTTTGATCTCAACCTATTTGTTATTATGTAAATTCTTTACTCTTTAGGTATTACAACTGAAATAAGATGTCTATTTAGAAGAATCTATATAATCTCAACAATCACATTCCTAGCTAAATTAGGACGGCAACACATAATACTTTCTCCAATTTTTACTAAATTGATATCAGTTCATTCTATAATTGTCAGCGTTTAAAAAAATGCGCCCCGAGGAGCGCCTAGGCGGCTTTGGAGGCGGAGCGTCGGTGAAATTGCCTTTGCCCAGTGAGAGAAGGTGAAAACTTGCCTAGACGTGGTGGAGGCGAGCCTAAGGCGGTCAATCGGGCATCGTTTTTGTGTAAGAGCTGCTGGAATCTGGACAATTTCGGTTGAATATGGAAGTTGCAGACGCAGCAATGCTGCGTGAAGAAGATGAATAGCACGGCGTCGTTTGCTTTGCTTTCATTTGCTTACTTTTTATTTTTTTAATATTATTTTTTTGGCTGATTCTTTTTCTCTTTAAAGTGACTTTCAACAGTCCAACATCCCAACTTCTAGCATCCAAAGCATATGCTCCCAACATATTTATAAAATTTAATATTATTTTGTAGATTTCTAAAAACTCATTTCTATAAAAATATGTTATAACTTTATATTCCTTAATAAGTAAGTGGCCAGCAAGAAAAATAAGTATTTATTTGTTTTTGTTTTTGTGTAATGCTATATTTGTTTTCTTTCTTAAAAATTTATTCTTGTTTTTTCTTTTACGACTCTTAAGTATTCCACCAAAATATTATATAAAATATGTAATTATATATAGTTTATATACTAAAAATCTTAAGTCTTGTGAGGCTTCGCCTTACGTCTCAAGGCTTTCGCCTAAGTGGGGCTATCCGAAGAACGCCTCGTTTACGCCTTAGCCTTTTAATACATTGATAATTGTCATATTAATTTGAACTATTTTTCTTTATCAAATGATCCCAAGATCATTTCTAAATTAATTTTTTTTTTAAAGGGACAAGCTGCGAGTTTCGTCATGGAAATACACTATTTCAGAGGCCGAAAAGACAACATTTCAGCCTCTATTTTGAAGACTCGTTATTTTATATGAATTCAAAACTATAAAATAATGGTTATTTGTTACTATTAATTTCCTCGAACATATAAATTGGTAAAACAATGTGAAGGAGCAACGAGCAAGGACGTCTTCCTAAGGAAAAATGTTTTATTATGTTCTAAACACGAATGATAATTCACATGTTATTATATAAATGATGATAATTTATTTTTAAGTTGTTTATTTTTTTTAACACTATTCCACCATCTATGTGGTCCGATCACGTAGAAAAGATTTCTCCTTTTTAAGGATGGGGAGGATATTATCCAAGTCAAAAGACATAGATTTGGATGACATGCTATTTAGGGGTAAAGTGCACGTTGTCATGTTTATCTCCTTTGTAAATTGGGTCAATTGCCAAGTTGCGATCCTTCCAAAAAGGGTAATGCATGGAAGATGACAGTTGGAGAGCTATGCCTTCGCCAAGTGTCAATCTTTTTTTTCAACCGACTCATTACCTGTAAAACCCCTCCCCAAATTTAGTTGTAATTTTACTTTTTCCCCTAAAAGTATTTGAAGTTTTCATTTTGGTCCCTTTATTCCTTTTTGATCTGGACCCTCCGATTAGATTCTCTTTCCCTCTCAGCTTGCCACGAGGCAGCGCCTCAAGCCTATTTTTCTTCTTGTTTTATCTTTCCCTTTCCCCGAGTCAACACTATTCTCTCTCACACCTCTTTTACCCTCTCTCGGATCTCCCTCCCCAATCTACACCCACGCACACCCGAGCCACCACGACGACGACACAGCACCACCACCACCCTCGTGGACCTCTCCTCCCTCTCCCTTAGTCTCAGAGGCACCTAGAGGGCACCTAAACCCAGGTCCGGCGAGGTCATGGACCTTAAGCTAGAATCTGGCCATTTCCGGCCATTTTACAGTGAACCTCAGGTAACAATCTCTCCCCTCACCTTGCACTTTGTTTCCACACCTAGATTGTAGGCTGAGATGGTGTTTTGACATTGACCGGAGCACGGGACGCTTCAACCTCCTTCCCCGACAAGGTAGTATATATTCATCTATTCATATATTTTCTTGTATGCATGCATGCATCAATATGCAGAGAAACTTATGCAAGTTCTATTTGATATAGATAAAACTGCATGCCCATAATTACAACGTCTATGCACAAATGCTATCTCCTTATATATATATATATATATATATATATATATATATATATATATATATATATATATATATATATATATTTCATTCATATATGCTATTATGTATAAATCACAAAGCAATTGGCGTCCACTTTATATATGCATTTGTTTTTGTCGCTTTATAATACCTCCCGACTTGCATATGATATACAGTCAAATCCATTCCAACCCAAACTTGATATAAATCAAACCAATTGAAAATCAGGAATTGACACTAAGATGTGCATGTGTAGCTCCCTGCAATTTAAATGTATCGAGATTCATACATGAAACAATGCATACACATAGACTCTTTAATGAAAAATAGAAGAGTATATCTAGACTTACACTAATTTATTTATGCAGCAAATGATGATTCCAAACATCTCACATAAATCACAAGTTGGCATCTATATGGATTTCAAGTTTAATCATGCCTTCACAATATATATAAATAAACAAGCATATATATAAATAAACAAGCATACTCGAAATAGCAAAAGCCCTAATTCATTATGCTCCAACTCATCGCACTATAATCACACATATAGGAGAACAATTAATCATGCATGAAACAGTGAATTGAGTTACCTGAATGCATCATTGGACCTATATTCGTCAACCCGATTGCAATTCCTCGGCTCCAAATCAACGAAACAAATTATCCATCAATGCTCGAGACCCATCCATGCGAATTGCCATCACTCCCAATTCCCATGGACCTCGTACCATTGCAGATTATCGAAGTGAATTGTCATTGTTACATACACACCGAACCAAAATCATCGCCAAAGCGATGGCCAGAATCCCATCAACACAAATTCCAGAAGAAAAAAAAAAGACAAACCATGAACGTTAATATCTCTTAGACAAACAAAAACTTATTAATGTCGTCAAACCAAGATTTCATCTTTCTTTTATCTTACTAATATTTGGTCTGTACAAGGCATATTTTATGCACATCTTTATAATCACATTCATTAATTCAAAACGATAAGACCCACAAAAAGCCACGGATAATTGATAACAACAAACATGTAAGAGCAACCATACAAGCTCTATAACAAACTAGCCAAGAACATAAGATTTAACCAGCTAAATCACAATCATCACTCCAAATATATTCTGTATATGCAAATACTGAAGTTGTTTGTACCATACTTGACCAATCCCGAAACTACTGAGCACCGATCAACGTTATACCGTCAAAGACCCAGAAGAGTTTCCCTACAACCAGGAGGCCAATCACAGTGCGACACGTGTCGACATCAGAAGCCAATCATAGCGCGACACGTGTTAACATCAGAAGCTAATCACAACACGACACGTGTCAATGTCAGAATGAAAAGTAGAAACTCTCTTCTATAAATAGAGATCATTCTCTCACAATATTTTTGAATGTCATTTGTACTACATCATTCACTAGTACTCATTAAAGGAGAGCTTGAACCTATGTAGTTGTGCAACCCTTCACAATTAATGAGAACTCTTCTACTCCGTGGACGTAGCCAATCTGGGTGAACCACGTACATCTTGTGTTTGCTTCATTGCCCCTATCCATTTACTTACTTATCCACACTAGTGACCGGAGCAATCTAGCGAAGGTCACAAACTTAACACTTTCTGTTGTACCAAAGTCCTTACTGATTTTGTATATCAACATTTGGCGCCGTATGTGGGAAACGACACTTATTCCCACTCTCTTCAGCTTTGTCAAGCTGGTTTCCACCATTCGTACACTCTCTTTTGACCAGGCATCCCTTTCCAACATGGGGAGCGAAGGAAGCCACAGCACACAGAATGACACCCCTCTTGCACCTAGTGCGAAGCAACAAAAGAAGGAAGGAAAGAGGGTTGCTCTTCAAGCTAAAGTCGATGAGCTAGAAGCTCAAAACAACAAAATAGCAATGAAGAATGAGGTCCTCCAGGAGCAGTATGAGAAGCTCTTTGAGACGCTCCATGAAACTATGCGTACTCAAACACGCGAGCTTGTTGCCCCTGTGGACATCAACCATCATCTGGATGCCCCCTAACACGGAGGGTCATCTTCCTTTGACATGGGTATCCCTGATGAGGAGCAAGCTAATCATAAAAACATTGATCAATATGAGACTTCTCTCAACCCAGCTGCTTCGACCCGAAGCAGGAGAAGTGGAGGAAGACACCTCCTTGCAGAAGGGTTGGAAGGATTGAAAGCTGTTTATCGTGACTACCGAGATTTCCTAAAGCAACGTCGAGAGAATCCCCTCCATATATGCTCGAAGATCAATGACCCCAAGGGTTTCTAAAAGACTCGGTCCCCTCCCACGACCCAAGCTAGCTGCCAATCTAGGGAAGGAACGACATGTCCTAGAGGAACATGAAGGTACAGGAGACTCTGAGGTATTCCGACATACTCGCCCTAGAAGTCAAGACGGCGAGTCTAAGGAAAAATCACACGCCCTTGCTCAAACTTTCCTACTTCAAAGAGGCGATGGAGACTTACGAAAGAAAATCTCAGTGGTACATGACTCCACTCAAGACCCCCTTGTTCTACAGCTCCTTGAGGAAGTAAACAAGTTGAAGGCCGAACGTCAGGCCGAGATACCTGACTGGAACCAACCCAGGCCTGGCCCTCTCACAAGGAGGATCCTTGACACCCCTTCAAGCGAAGACAAAATAAAAGCTTGGTTTACAACTCTATACTGGAAGGGAGGACCCAATTGAACACCTTAACCTCTTTGAGTCCACCATGGCATATCGGATGCACACCGACGAAGAGTGATGTCTTCTCTTCCCCTCCACCCTCTCTGGCGGACCTCTAAATTGGTATTGCCGTCTTCTACCTGAGACAGTAGACTCATTTAAGGAACTAAGGAAACTATTTGTCTCTCAACACATCTTTCAGACCGATCGCTTGCATTCTGCATATGACTTGTACACTATTTGCCAGAAATCGGACGAGTCACTACAAGAGTATGCTGGTCGTTTCAGCCATGAGTTTCTCGCTGCGCTGAGGCAGATGACAAGACCGCCCTCAAGGCCTTCACGGCAGGCCTATGTGATTGTTTCTTCAAGTACATGATCAATGCCAACAATTGGAAGACTTACTCTGAGGTGATGGCACAGGCTTACAACCATGCCTCCGCCGAGGCAAGGACATATCAAGGGAAACCCCCCACAACCACCCCTTATCAGCAAGTAGGGAATGAAAGCCAGATCCAACCAAATAAGAATCCTCGACCTTCTAAACGGCAGTGGTGCCTCCCTCTGCCTTACTTAATACTTAGCCAAGTCAACAGACATATCAATCTCAGGGCAAAAAGAACGATTTCCATCCTCACCAGTCTCATTTTAGTAAAAAGAGTAAGGGACACTACCGTGATAACCAAGGGTATCGCCATGATAATCTCCGACCCCAGGTAGTCAACACAGTGGGTCAAGCACGTGTCAGGACAACCCCTACCCCGAGGTATGAGGCATACACACCTTTGAATGCCACATGCGTAGCCATTTACCCCAGCATAGCACACTTGATACCGAAGCCAAATCCGAGGCACCCGGATTACAAGCCCACGAAGAACATGGGCACGTTTTGCTGGTACCACGAGTATAACGACCATGACGGTAAGAAGTGTATCACCCTTCGTGATCATATTGAAGCTTTGGCACGTGAAGGAAAAATTGATCAATTCCTCTTTCACCCTCTAATGGGTAACCGTAACCAACGCCAGGTAAATATGATATATTCCATAAGTGGTGGCACACCCATATCCATAAGTGGTGGCACACCCATATCTACATCTTCCAACATGGCCATGAAAAATAGTGAACGAGCTTTAAGGTTTGGCCACCAAGTGTTTCACGTGGAAGACATCAGGGGAGGTAAGTATCAAAAACTTAACTGGGATCCAATATGTTTCTACCCTGAGGAAGAAAGAGGTATCATTTACCCTCACAACGACCCACTGATTGTGGAAGCTCACATAGCTAACTTTAAAGTACGACGAATCCTGGCAGACACGGGGGCTTCGGTCAATATCATGTTTGCTGAAGCTTTCAGGGCACTTAATGTAGCTGAACACTTGCTCGACCACTCGATTTCCCCTCTGATAAGCTTCTCTGGTGATATCATGCAACCTTTGGGAAACATACACTTACCTTTCACCATTGGTACATGCCCTTACATAGCTACCATTACCACTAACTTCCTGGTGGTTGATTGCCTAACGGCATACAATGTCATCTTCGGACGCACATGCATCAATGATCTCAAGGCCATGGTATCCACACATATGTTGTTGATGAAATTTCCAACCCCCTATGGCAATGGTTACATCAGAGGAGATCAACTTAATGCACGATCATGTTACAACACTTCGGTCAAGCAACAACACCTTCATGTGCCAAGGAAACCCTTTCTATACATGACCAAGTCATAAATACCAGCCCAGACGAAGCCAACTTGGATCTTCACGATGGCAATAGTCATCCCGACGATCCTCGAGATAACTCTTTCACCCAGCAAACACAACCTACTGAAGAGTTGGAGAAGGTCTCTATCTTAAAAGATTATCCAGATCGCATGGTGAAGATTGGCACCACCTTGTCACCATCACTTCGGTTGGCCTTGATCTCGTTTTTGCAAGAGAACACTAAGGTCTTTGCCTGGTCAAACGAGGACATGTCAGGCATCTTTCCCGATATAATCTGTCATCGCTTAAGTATTGACCCCAAGACCAAGCCAGTGAGACAAAAGTGAAAATCTTATGACGCTGAACGGTACGAGGCAATGAAGGCAGAAGTTAAAAAACTCAAAGGCATAGGCTTCGTCCGCGAAGTCAATTATCCAACGTGGGTAGCAAATGTTGTTCTTGTTAAGGAAAGTCTCCTGCTTCAAAAGGTCTTCTGGAGAATGTGTGTCGATTACACCGACCTAAACAAAGGATGCCGGAAGGATAGCTTTCCTCTTCCTCTCATAGATAGACTTATAGACTTTACGGCAATGTGTGAACTCCTGAGCTTCATGGATGCTTACTCAGGATACAACCAAATCCTCATGAACCCTTCGGACCAAGAACACACAGGCTTCACTACTGACAGGGGACTATATTGCTATAAAGTCATGCCCTTCGGCCTAAAGAATGCAGGAGCGACTTATCAGAGACTGGTCAATTCAATGTTCGCCGAACAGATTGGGAAGAGCATGGAAGTTTACGTTGATCATATGCTAGTCAAGAGCAAACATGCTGACTAACACATCACCAACCTATATGAAACTTTCACCATTCTGAAGAGGTATCGAATGAGGTTGAACCCCAACAAATGTGCCTTCGGCGTAGGCTCTGGCAAATTCTTAGGCTTCATGATAAGCCAACGAGGCATTGAGGCTAATCCCGAGAAGATCAAAGCAATCCTCGACATGAAGGAACCGGTAACTTCAAAAAACATCCAGAGCCTTACTGGCAAGGTGGTAGCCTTAACTAGGTTCATCTCTAAGGCCACAGACAGATGTGCTCATTTCTTCAAAACACTTAAGGGAAGTAAGAAGTACATTACATGGACTCATGAATGTGTTGAGGCATTCAATAACCTCAAAGACTACATGAGTAAAGCCCATCTGCTCTCCAAACCTGAGGTTGGTGACACTCTCATTATCTATCTATCGGTATCGGCTTCAACAGTAAGTTCTGTTCTCATTAGAAATGATGGTAATGTCGAACAGCCTGTCTACTACGCTAGCAAGGCCTTACAAGATGCGAAGACACGATACTCTAACATTGAGAAATTGGCTCTAGCATTGGTCATGTCTGCTCGAAAACTTCGCCCTTACTTCCAAGCACACTTCATCATCGTGCTTACCAATCATCTTCTTCGACAGATACTCCAAAGTCCTGACACTTCCAGGCGAATGATCAAATGGGCGATAGCATTAGGTGAGTTTGACATCTCCTACCAACCAAAGCCAGCTGAGAAGGGCCAAGCAGTGGCAGACTTCATCACCGACTTTACATATCCTGTTGACATTGTTTCTACGCCTAAAGAAGTGGTTTCATTACCCTCGGAAGCTCAGAAAATAGAACCAACAGCCCCATCATAAAGTCTATATGTTGATGGCTCGTCCAACCAACAAGGTTGTGGAGCAGGACTAGTCCTTACAACCCCTGACAAAGTGGTGATGGAGTATACTCTTCGTTTCAAATTCAAGGCGTCGAATAATAAGGCCGAATATGAAGCCATCCTAGCAGGCTTACGTTTGGCCAAACACCTTGGGGTTAAACGAATTGATATCTTCAGTGACTCCCAATTGGTGGTTAACCAGGTCACCAACAACTTTGACGCTAAGGATAGCTCTATGGCAGCCTATCTGGCACAAACACAATTGTTGCTCAAGCACTTCCACCACCAGATCACCCAAATTCCTTGAGCGGCAAACAGTCATGCAGATGCTTTGGCTCGCCTCACCTCAGCAGTGGAAGACAAGATTGGGAGAAAAATTCAGGTCGAATTGTTGGCAGCACCAAGCACCATGGCTGCGGAAGTGTGCAACTTACAACAGGGGGATAATTGGATTACCCCGATTTATAGATTCTTTGCTCATTGCACCCTTCTAAATGACAAAGCCAAGCTAAGCAGATTCGATACAAGGCTACCCGTTACTTGATCATTAATGACCAACTCTACAAGAGGGGTTTTAACCTACCATACCTAAGATGCCTTACGCCCACAGAGGCGGAAACTGTCCTTCGGGAAATACATGAAGGAGTCTGCGGAGATCATGCTGGATCTCGATCCCTAGCTCATGTGATAAGTGTCAACGCTACGCAACTATTCCTCACTCCCCTCCCGAGCCGCTCACTCCTATGATCAGCCCTTGGCCCTTCGCCCAATAGGGACTTGATTTGATCGGCTCAATCCCTGCAGGGAAGGGCAAGGTTCACTAAGCAATCGTTGCAGTTGACTACTTCACAAAGTGGGCTGAAGTAAAACCCTTGGCAACCATTACTGAGGCAAAAATAGAAGACTTCGTATGGAAGAACATCCTTTGCAGATTCGGCATTCCCAATGCGATAGTCACTGACAACGGGCGACAGTTTGACAACAATAAGTTCAGGATGTTCTACTCTAAGTTCAACATCAACTTATGTTTTGCCTCCCCAGCTCATCCCTAGTCTAATGGACAAGTTGAAGTCATCAACAAAATAATTAAGCGAACTTTGAAAACCAGCTTGGACAAGGCTAAAGGTTGTTGGCCAGAATTTGTACCCCAAGTTCTTTAGTCATACCGCACTTCGTATCGGACATCAACATGAGAAACCCCATTCTCACTTGCCTTTGGTACAGAAGCAGTTGTCCCATTTGAGCTTGAACAAGCAACGTTCCGAGTCCAGAACTACGTGCAAAGTGAAAATGACAAACAACTTACCCTCAACTTAGATCTAGTCGAGGAACACAGAAACCAGGCTCACTTGAGGAATGTCGCCTATAAGCAGCGCATCTCCAACTACCATGACTCAAGGGTCAAACCTCGTTCTTTCAAAGTGGGCGACTGGGTATTGAAGAAAAGATTACTCTGCGACAAAGTCCCGAGTGAATGAACACTTAGTCCAAACTGGGATGGACCATTTGAAGTTGTTGGCATCAGTCGCCCTGGCTCCTACAAGCTTAGAAGCTCCGATGGTAAGACCCTTGGCCATCCATGGAACGCTGGTCACTTGAAGTACTATTACAAGTAAACTCACATTGTACAAGTGTTAAGCTTCATCTGTTCGGCATCCTATGTAACAAATACTATTTGGCATGAATTCAATAAAGAGGTGATTTAGACAACTCGATCCTAATCCTCTTAGATTCCTAGCAATGAAACACTCGGGTTCAAAGCTTCAAGATGAATGCTTCCAACATGAAACAAAGTCTAAGTATATGTCAACAAGACTATACATATAAACAAACAGCTTCACAATATATTCGTTCAATCATACATTCCAACACATTCATACATAAGCCAACTGTGCTTTGAAATGGTTCAACATATTTTATGTCATTCGACACTTGCTACAATGTGCCTAGACACCTTGCCCTTATTCTCACCAACCAGGTGATGACATGTGAAGAATGAACTCATCTTCATGCCACCAATCAGGTGATGAAATGTACAACCCGTACTATCCTTCATGCCACCAACCAGGTGATGACATGTACAACCTGTACTCTAATATCATTTGGCAACTTGCCACTCATGTCACCAACCAAGTGAAGAAAGAACTCATCTTCATGCCATCAACCAAGTGATGAAATGTACAACCCGTACTTTAATATCATTTGGCCACTTGCCACTCATGCCACCAACCAGGTGAAGAAAGAACTCATCTTCATGCCACCAACCAGGTGATGAAATGTACAACCCGTACTCTCCTTCATGCCACCAACCAGGTGATGAAATGTACAACCCGTACTCTAATATCATTTGGCAACTTGCCACTTATGCCACCAACCAGGTGAAGAAAGAACTCATCTTCATGCCACCAACCAGGTGATGAAATGTACAACCCGTACTCTAATATCATTTGGCAACTTGCCATTCATACCACCAACCAGGGGAAGAAAGAACTCATCTTCGTACCACCAACCAAGTGATGAAAGCAACTCACCATTCATTCCACCTACCAGAAGACGAGTGGTACAACTTGTACATGTGAACTCCTAGCATTCACAAATAATTAGAAACCCTCAAGCTTGACAACTCAACTAGAGGAGCACTTATGCCCAACAAGAGTTATAGTCACCAACAAAGTCTTATTGCAAGTCAACAACAACTTCAGTGCATGGCATACGAAGATCAAGCTATTCAGCTCTCTTGCATTTGCTTCAAACATTTCCTTTCTGTAATAATGCAAACACTACAACTCATAGAAAGCTTCACACTCTTGATCAAGACAGTGTGAAGCAAAACCAATTTATGGTGCCAACAAGAGCTTCATCAAAAGAGTTCAACCACAATTCTCAAAAGCTTCACACACTCGTGATCAAGACAGTGTGAAGCAAAACCAATTTATGGTGCCAACAAGAGCTTCATCAAAGGAGTTCAACCCCCACAATTCTCAAAAGCTTCACACTATCTTGATCAAGATAGTGTGAAGCAAAATCAATTCATAGTACCCAACAAAAGTTTCAACTCCAAAGCTTCACCCACAAAAGCTTCACCAATAAAAGCTTCATCAATGGAGGACAACTACAAATTCTCAAAAGCTTCACACTATCTTGATCAAGATAATGTGAAGCAAAATCAATTCATGGTACTCAACAAAAGCTTCAACTCCAAAGCTTCACCTACAAAGCTTCAACATAAAAGCTTCACCAACAAAAGCTCCATCAATGGAGGACAACTACAATTCTCAAAAGCTTCACACTATCTTGATCAAGATAGTGTGAAGCAAAATCAATTCATGGTACCCAACGAAAGCTTCAACTCCAGAGCTTCACCTACAAAGCTTCAACTTCAAAGCTTCACCTACAAAAGCTTCAACACAAAAGCTTCACCCACAAAAGCTTCAACACAAAAGCTTCACCAATAAAAGCTTCATCAATGGAGGACAACTACAAATTTTCAAAAGCTTCACACTATCTTGATCAAGATAGTGTGAAGCAAAATCAATTCATGGTACCCAACAAAAGCTTCAACTCCAAAGCTTGACCTACAAAAGCTTGACCCACAAAAGCTTGACCCACAAAAGCTTGACCCACAAAAGCTTGACCCACAAAAGATTCACCCACAAAAGCTTGACCCACAAAACTTCACCCACAAAAGCTTCACCTACAAAACTTCAACACAAAAGCTTCACACTATCTTGATCAAGATAGTCTGAAGCAAAATCAATTCATGGTGCCCAACAAAGCTTGACCCACAAAAGCTTGACCCATAAAAGTTTGACCCACAAAAGCTTCACCTACAAAAGCTTGACCCATAAAAGCTTCACCTACAAAAGCTTGACCCACAAAAGCTTCACCTACCAAACTTCAACACAAAAGCTTCACCTACAAAAGCTTCACACTATCTTGATCAAGATAGTGTGAAGCAAAATCAATTCATGGTGCCCAACAAAGCTTCACCTACAAAGCTTTAACACCAAAGCTTCACCTACAAAGCTTTAAAAAATATATATATATATATATATATATAAAATTTATTTTTTTTTTTTTTATTCGAAAATTAAAAAATTCGAAAATTCGAAAATTCAAAAATTTGGAAATTTAAAAATTCGAAATTCGAAAAAAAAATTGAAAAAAAAATTTTGAAAAAAAAAAATTGCATAGGCCTTCTCTTCTTTGGGCCTAACAACTTTCATAACAAATATATATGAAGAAGGAGTTTTGGGCTACCACTTAGCAAGGAAATGCCTCATTCGTCAACTCCCTCAACCGGAGACTTGGGGGACTCCTACCATATGCTACTGCACCTTGATACTCGGAAGTCTCACGACCACTCAGTGACTTGGATTTTTCAAGTCTCTAAACGAGAAGTTTTCCTCACTCGGGAAATTAAGGGAGCACTACCTCAACCTACATGTTTCACTCACACAGCTTCAACATACAAGCTTCAACAAAAGGAAAAATTCAAAGAACTTAGTGAAGAAGACCTTGGTGTATTTAACACAATACGTTGAAATGAAGCAAAGCTTGTTTATTGATATCTCCGATAAGTTACAAATATGTACATATACATGAATCAAAATAAACAAACAAGAGGGAGCCTTCACAAAGGTTGCTCAGGAGAAGTCTCAGTAGTCGGCAGAGCCCCAGAAAGAGGAGGCACCAAATGGTGATTATTTGGAGCCTCAGTACTAGGCAGAACCCTAGAAGGAGGAGGCAACGAAGGTTGATCATTTGGAGCTTCATTACGCAGTACAGCCCCAGAAGACGAAGGCAATAAATACCTTTGGAACAAACCGACAAACCTCTGATGATCAAGTAAAATCTGACCATCAGATTCCTGCAACTGGTCGAGCTTCCTCTTCATGTTTGTAGCATAGTCATGTGCAAGCCTGTGCAATTGTTTATTCTCATGCTTGAGCCCTCTGATCTCCTATTTGAAACTTATCACTTCAGCCGCCAGTGATTCAACTTCGGGGGTTCGAGCAAATAGGCGTTGGGGCATATTAGACACAGAACCTGCACACTGAACACTGAGAGCCAGAGAATCCTTAACAGCCAACTCATCAGATCGTTTGGAAAGTAGTCTGTTATCTTTGGGAGTGAGAAGGTTCTTAGCCACCACCGCAGCGGTTATATCATTCTTCATCACAGAGTCCCCAACGGTAAGAGGACCAGTAGGAGATAAGAAGGATGGGCGCCATATATTGTCTTGAGAAGGCATTGATGCTTCTTCACCAAAGTTCAAGTCAAAACGACGGTCAGATGGGCCAGACATTCTCAGAAATGATGAAAGAGAAATGAGGTACAATAAATCTCTAAACTAAGGGAAGAATTCCTACAAGCAATAACTCTCTGAATGTACTTCTTACACACAATTAGTGTCCTTATAAAAGAAAGGGCAACAGGGTCGTTGGTTCAAAAATCGAAGAGGCACCACTCTTCGGATTTTGAAGAGGCACCACTTTCCACACGCAATATCAGCTCTTCGGGTACCGCAGATAACTTTGCCAAATATCTCTGACAAAGTTTAGACACATAAATTTTGAAGATCCAACTACCCTACTATTACCCATAAGGGTAAAGGAACATCACCACTGCTTAATAACTATAAAGTCTCAATGTGTGTCAACCTCCGTGCTCCGTGGCAAGGCAGACTGGCAAAAATGCCTAACCTTTACTCACATTCGAGAAAACACTCCCAACAAGATTGCTTGCTCAAAAATCGAAGAGGCACCACTTTCCAAATCTCGAAAGCCATACTCCCAATAGGATTACTTTCTTAAAAATCGAAGAGACACTGCTCTCCGAATCTCAAGAGTCAGACTCCCAACAGGATTGCTTTCTCAAAAATCGAAGAGGCACCATTCTCTGAATCTCGAGAGCCAGATCCCCGACAGGATTGCTTGTTCAAAAACCAAAGAGGCACCACTCTCCGAACTTCGAGAGCCAGATTTTCTTGGATAAAGCTTGTCTGCAATCTTCACACGCAACATCAGCTTTCCAAATACCACAGACCACTTTTTCAAAGGGCTCTGACAAAGTTAAAATATGTGAAGTTTGCAGGTCCCACTACATTGCTATGACCAAGAAGGGTAAAGGAATAGCATTATTACTTACTCAAAAAATGAAGAGGCACCGCCCTCCGAATCTTGAGAGCCAGACTCCCAATAGGATTACTTTCTCAAAAATCGAAGAGGCACCGCTCTCCGAATCTCAAGAGCCAGACTCCTAACATGATTGCTTTCTTAAAAATCGAAGAGGCACCGCTCTCCGAATCTCAAGAGCCAGATCCCCGACAGGATTGCTTGTTTGAAAACCGAAGAGGCATCGCTTTCCGAACTTCGAGAGCAGATTTCCTTGGATAAAGCTTGTCTGTAATCTTCACACGCAACATCAGCTTTCCAGATACCACATACCACTTTTTCAAAGTGCTCTGACAAAGTTAAAACACGTGAAACTTGCAGCTCCCATTACATTGCTACGACCAAGAAGGGTAAATGAATAGCATTACTACTTGTTATTAAGGAGACTCCTATATATGTCGACCTTCATCCTCCACGGACAGGTAGACCTGCAAAAATGCTCAACCATTCCTCATATCTAAGAGGGCACTCCCAACGAAGCCTCTCGAAATACTCAGCTTTTCCCCCCTAATAATACCTATGCAAACCAGCCACACCAGAACAAGAGTATCTCATATCATCAGGGTCAAAAGCAAGAGTATCCCATATCATGCTTTTTCCCTGTCTTTTCCTTTACCCTTGTTCTTACCTGCAAGACAAGGAGAAAGAGAGCAATCAATCAGCACTTGGAATCAAGTTTCCAGTCAAGAATTGACTGCCTGGAACCCCTTGCCTGATTACTTACCTGGCATTGCTCTCGAGTACTCGTCTTCAACATCTTATGCTTCCAGAAAAGATACCATATCTGCCTGAGGAACAGATAGGGCAAGTAAGAAGGATACAAGGAAGCATGTGAAGATAAGCGCAACAGAACACATGTCGATTCATCTATTACTTCGTCAACAGCAAAAGTATCCCATATCATCAAGGTCGAACGCACTCTTGATTTGATGGACTTGTTTTGACCCTCAAATTCTTGAGTCGGCCTTATACTCTGGAGGAAACTAGAAAACCCTCAAACCAAGTTCAAGAATAAGCTTGTGGAAAGTTACTTCTTCAAAAGAAAAAGTATCTTATATCATCTTTTCTCCATTTGCTTCTCCTTATCCTTGTTGCTGTTTACGACACAAGGAGAATGAGAACAATCAACCGAAAGCTGAAGTTGAACCTCCGATCCAGGTTGCTTGCTTGGAAGTCTGATTGCTTACCTTGTCTCTTACCTCTTTCGGCAAATTTCCTAGCTCGGCGACTTGGGGGACTCCTACTATAGGGTTTTGTATCGCACTTGACCAAGCCTGAAACTACAAGTAAGCTTCAAGTCAAATTGATACATTACCTTGTGCATCTTCATCGATTAAAGATACCACCCCTGGATAAAGGAAAAGTACTTCCAGAGAAGATGCCACATCTACGTATGAGACAGATAAGGTAAGTGAAAATGATACCACACTTCGGTACTTAGAAGTTTCGTGATTACTCAATGGCTTGGATCTTGCAAGTCCCCAACCGAGGAACTTCCCTTACTCGGGAACTTAGGGGAGCACTGTTTGTACCATACTTGACCAATCCCGAAACTACTGAGCACCGGTCAACGTTATACCGTTAAGGACCCAGAAGAGTTTCCTTATAACCAGGAGGCCAATCACAGCGCGATACATGTCGACATCAAAAGCCAATCATAGCGCGACATGTGTCAACATCAGAAGCCAATCACAACACGACACGTGTCAATGTCAGAATGAAACTAGAAACTCTCTTCTATAAATAGAGATCATTCTCTCACAATATTTCCGAATGTCATTTGTACTACATCATTCACTAGTACTCATTAAAGGAGAGCTTGAACCTATGTAGTTGTGCAACCCTTCACAATTAATGAGAAGTCCTCTACTCCGTGAATGTAGCCAATTTAGGTGAACCACGTACATCTTGTGTTTGCTTCCCTGCCCCTATCCATTTACTTACTTATCCACACTAGTGACCGGAGCAATCTAGCGAAGGTCACAAACTTAACATTTTCTGTTGTACCAAATTCCTCACTGATTTTGTGCATCAACAGAAGTAATTTTTGCAACACATACCTGCAGACTGTTTGACGAAGTCTTTCCCATGTTTGTATGCCATTAGGTCATGAGTAAGTTCAACTCACATTCCCAACAGTCTTCTGGATAGTTGCAACCCGCTAGAATGCCCTCTCAGATTCCAAAGCCCGAACTCTAAGCTTCAAATCACCTTGCTCTAATCTTTGTATAATTTCAGCAAGCTTTTTAACTCTGTCAGCATGTTCATGGATGAAGAAGCCATGGGCGAATCTACACACAACCTTCTCCTCTCTGCAAAACTCAATGCTCTCCAAGCTATAGGTAATCGGAACAATAAGAGTGTTTTTGTGAGAGCAGGGGCTTGTAGTTTTTATACTACAAAATCTGGATTACCCTATAATAATCCCACAAGGAATATAAGACAAAATCGTTGTACGAGTTCTATTCTTAAGCTTATCAACATAGAGTTTCAATCCAAACCAAAGTCGAATTAACTCTCATAAACATATTAAGACTTCTTTATAGCAATATGAGACAAGAAGGATTATTACAAAACCGTATGAATCACACTCATATTCTAACATCAACTACATAAATTAGTGTTCCCTTGTATATCTATCACTCCGATTGATTTTTAGTTGTGAAATTTCTTTGGTGCCCCGTAGCAGAAGTAAATCGTATATTTCTCTAAAATAATATTGAGTTTGAAATGTTTTTCTAGCGTTGATCATTGGATTATTTCAACCGAATGCCTTGTTGCCCTTGAGAATTTGATGCATTACTTTGAATGATTGAAATAAAAGTATTGGTTTTCTTTTATGATTGATGTCGTCCCCTCTTGTTGTTTACTATTTTTTGCAGTTGTGTGGCACTTTGTTGCTGCGGCCTGTTGGAGAACTGCTGCTGGTAGGCATGTCTATATATATATAATTGTGCTTCTGAAGCCAAACATGAAACACCTGCAGCTTCTCTGTATGATTAGATTCAGTTTCACTCCAATTCCATGAATTTGTATGTTAAACTTTTTGTTGTTAAACGTTCAACCTCAATAATATTTCAAGAAGTACATTCAGTTATTGCTTGACATTTTTTTTGTATATTGGTAAGGAATTGTTAATTGAACTTGGAGGGTATTTAAATTGGGGGAAAAGGAAGGGCATTGCAAACTCCCACAGCCCCAGAGAGTAGCTGACGGACTAAACAATGACAACATACTTGAGAAGTTTGTGTATCTTCTATGCTTGTTGGAAAGCCCTTCAAGTTAGCCCAAGCGACAAGGGAGATGGACAAATGTGGAAGATTAAAATAAGTTTAGGATTTGATTCCATTCCTGACTTGTTTACTTATCTTTTATGAGAACGAAATGAGAATGATTAGAGAATAATCGGTTGGGTTCTTTTAGTCAAAATAGTTTCTGAGATTGATATGACTTCTTACTATGGTTTTTTAGATCTATAATCGATAGAAATGGTCGCCTAGTTTTGTCCGTTGTCAATCATTTTGGTCATTCCACGAAAAAATTTAGTTAAATAAGGATCAAAATACAAATAAACATTCATTTTTTGTCAAATTCTTTCGGCACATTGTTTATCAAATTGAGTGTTTTTGTCATTTTGGTCCTTATTTAACCAACATTTTTCACAGAAAGACCACATCTCTTGAGTTTCTAATCTCAAGAATCAAGGTGAATAGTTATACCAATTACAAATACCATTTTAGTTAAAAACGCCTAATTCGTTGTTCAAGCATGGAATAAACAATCCTTGTAAATTAGTAAGACATATGACTGAAACCTTGCATATCCATTCGCATGGGACGGACGATCAAAGAGAATTAGGTCAGACTGGTTAGCATATGAGCTGTTTCGGTTTAGGCACCATTAAAGTGTGGCGGGGCTTTTAACCATTCTTGCTGGTCTGGATTTTAATGGTGTGGCTGTAGCAATGGAATGGTAAACAAGTTTTGAAGGTATGGCAGTAAAAGCTTGGGTTGTGTCATGTGTGGCTGAATTAGGAAAGGGAATGGTTCGATTAGTAATTTGGTTAAACGTGTGTCTGCTTAAACCTTCTTTCTACGCGTTAGACAAGAATAATGTTAGGACACCAATCAAATTTACAAATCAAATGATGTGTCATTAATGAAAAATAAATACATTAATCAACATTTAAATAATAATTCAATCATCAATTTACTGGTGAAGACATATCTTATGCTCATTATTTGTAGTCTAGAATGTATAATAGCAACTTTAAGCTTCCCTCCCACAAGCTATGGACGGCCTAAATAAACAAACTGCCTGCATAATACTAATGATATAAGGCTTTTTATATTAGCACCCCATAAAATGTTGAATGCACCCCACATTAAAATTTAATATTAAATAACTTATTTACCTCATGATGCAATGACAATTTTGACCTTATTAAGTTTTATAAAAAAAATAAAAATTTCTAAATACACCCCAAATCACTTTTAACGTAGTGAATGCCGAGCTCTTCAGGAGCTAGTCAACTTGGTACAGTTCATACTTTGATCTCCGATAACTGGATCATCTATTCTTATACCGGACACTAATACTGGGTTACACCTGTTGCTTATGCAGACGCTAATACTTGGCAATAGAGATGACATTGAATAAATGTCAAATAGTAGCTCGGTTGTTCTTACAACCGTGCTCAAGCTCATTGACAAGTATGATTTGTATGGACAAGTGGCCTATCCTAAGCATCACAAGCAATTAGATGCACCTGACATATATCGTCTAGCTACAAAAACAAAGGTACATACATACTATATGATACAGGCTTCAATTATGTCTTTAAAAATGAGCCATGGTTGGCTTCACAAGGTCATATGACCCTTCACAAGGTCATTTTCAACACTTAAATTTCTAAGAGTAATAATTTACGGGGATTTCTATTGAAGGGAGTTTTCATCAACCCAGCTCTCATGGAACCTTCACAATGAAGCCATTGCTGATGATTTGAAATCTTTCGGCAAACTAAACTTCAAATGGTTAGATTCAATCTCTGAAAATTGAAAATGAGTGTTATAAGATTTGAGAAATGTGGGATGTATAGAAAATACAGGGTGTATGTACAAAATATAAGGTGTAAATTGAGAATGTGAGGTGTGGGGGTATTATGGGAAAGTACGTGAGGTGTATTAAGATAATTTTTAAATGAAAAAGAAAATGTAGGGTGTATTAAGTATGTGGAGTTTATTCAACAATTTGTGAGATGTTAATATAATAAGCCATGTTATAATATAAAAAAAAAAGAAAAAAAATCGTAATTATTAAATGATACTATGGAAGCCAAACCCCGCACATCAGTGCAATGAAAAATTATTATTGAGACTTAGAAAAACTATTATTTTAGAGGTTATTATTGTCGAAAATTAAATGAATAATTTATGAATTTAGTGATAAATAGGTGCTTGTTAATTTATAAAAAAAAATATTATGATTTGCTCATTTTTGTGTTTTTTTTTTCCTGATAAAGATACATGTATCTTGTAGGGTTTATAAACTTTCAAAATAATTTAAGAACAAGACAAGGTCTCATTTGAAAGGAATAAAGAAATCTGCTTGGAGTGATGAGATAAAAGAGAGCATTGTGCGAGTATAAAAATGAGGATCTCTCTTCTACTTAAAAGATTTGCAAACAATTGGTTCAACAAAAGTATCAGTTGATTTATGTCAACCAATCAACACTATCAAACACACTGTATTTGTCGGATGAGATGAAAAATAGCAACCAGCGAAATATTCCAGAGTAAGGAAAAGTATTGTATGAATGGTTTCTCTAATTTCACCTTTATAATAAACACTTTGATCTCTAATAATCCATTGTCTCTTGATAAAATTAAAAATTGAAAATGAAATTGCAAAACTAATTAAGAAAATTTTGTGTGGAGAACTGCATGATTTTCGCCCTTTTGACCTCGAAATTTATTTTTCATGTTTTTTTGAAAAATAGAAATTCAGATAATTATCTCATAACATACATATAGAATTACTTAATCTATAAGCGTCGCGATGGCTGATAAGGTAATATTTTCAACCACCGTGTGACAATTCATCATTTGAGCTTTTCCATTTTTGGTGCGAAATTCCTTTGTAGAAATGCTTTTTCCTTTATCGTATTTATTTTTAAAATTCAATAAATCTGAAAAGGAAAATATAAAGCAGCAAAATTACAAATGAAAACCCAGAATCGATGAAAACCCTGCCGAAAAACGTGGCGTGCAAGTAACGGCCTCCTTTAAATTCGGCGTGTCGGGTATCTTCCGTTGTACACCACACACACTCACCTCAGCGACTCGGTCGATCGGCGATTTTTCACAGATCTCTCAGCCATGGCTCCCCCGACTCTTCTCGGCCCTCCAGAGTTCAGCAAACCCGCACAGACCACCCCACCGTCTCAACCCGAACCCAAATGCGAGCCCAAACCCGCAACTGGCGAACCCTTCGTCGACCTTATGGTCTCCAGTTTCAACAACATATCGATGGAAAAGAAGCCCCCGATGGGCCTGACGGAGAACAACTCCGCCACCTACCTCTCCACCGGCAACCCCTGCCTCGATCTCTTTTTCCACGTGGTGCCGGACACCCCCGCCGATTACCTGGACGAGCAGCTCCCGCTGGCCTGGGCCCATAACGCGCTGACCACGCTCAAGTTGATTTGCAACCTCCGAGGCGTGCGCGGGACGGGGAAGTCCGACAAGGAGAACTTCCACACGGCGGCGTTTTGGCTCCACGAGCACCACCCCAAAACCCTCGCGTGCAATTTGCAAACGTTTGCGGAGTTCGGCTATTTCAAGGACCTACCGGAGATTCTCTACCGGCTTCTGGAAGGCGAGGATGTGCGGAGGAACCAGAGGGAGGAGTGGAAGAACCGAAAATCCAGCGGTGGCAAGAAAAGGTGGAATTCGGGTCGGGATCTCGGACCCGAACAACCGATCCCGTTCAAAAAAATCGGGGCGAAAAGAGAGAAGAAGGCCGGCAAAAAGAAGGAGATGACGGAAGAAGAAAAGGAAGCGAAGGAAGCGAAGGCGAGGGAGTGGGAAAAGTCGGAAAAGGAAAAGGCGAGCAGGCTGAGGAAGGAGAAGAAGATCGCCATGGCCAAGAAGGCGGTGGCCCGGTACGAGCACGATGCGGATTTCCGGTTCCTGCATGAGCGGGTTTCGGATATCTTTGCCGAGTTCTTGAAGGCCGATATGGAGAATTTGAAGTCGAATCAGAGCAACAAGATCAGCCTCGCGGCAAAGTGGTGCCCTTCGATCGACTCCTCGTTCGATCAGGCCACTCTGATCTGCGAGAGCATCGCGAGGAAGGTGTTCCCGCGCGAATCGTACAAGGAATACGACGGCGTTGAAGAAGCCTATTACGCGTACAAAGTGAGGGACCGGCTGAGGAAGGAAGTGCTGGTGCCGCTGAGGAAGGTTCTTGAGCTGCCGGAGGTGTACATTGGGGTCAACCAGTGGGGTTCGATTCCGTACAACAGGGTGGCTTCCGTGGCGATGAAGAATTACAAGGAGTTCTTCTTGAAGCACGACGAGGAGAGGTTCAAAAAGTACTTGGAGGACGTGAAGGCGGGCAAGGCGAAGATTGCTGCCGGAGCTCTGCTGCCCCATGAGATTATTGGGTCTCTGGAGGACGGCGATGTTGGGCAGGTGGCGGAGCTTCAGTGGAAGAGGATGGTGGAGGATATGTTGAAGTTGGGGAAGATGAAGAACTGCTTGGCTGTGTGTGACGTGTCTATGAGCATGTCAGGGACTCCAATGGAGGTGTCGGTGGCGTTGGGGCTGCTGGTGTCCGAGCTGAGTGAGGACCCGTGGAAAGGGCTGGTGATCACCTTCAGTGAGAATCCTCAGCTGCATTTGGTGAAAGGGGACGATCTGATGACCAAGTGCCAGTTTGTGAGGAGGATGGATTGGGGTGGGAACACTGATTTCCAGAAGGTGTTTGATTTGCTGCTGAAAGTTGCGGTGAAAGGGAAATTGAAACCGGAGAATATGATCAAGAGGATTTTTGTGTTTAGTGACATGGAGTTTGATCAGGCTTCGGCCAACTGCTGGGAGACGGATTATGAGGTGATACAAAACAAATATAGGAAGAGCGGGTATGGGGATGCGATCCCGCAGCTGGTGTTTTGGAATCTGAGGGACTCGAGGTCTACACCGGTGCCTGGGAATCAGCCTGGGGTGGCTTTGCTGAGTGGCTTCTCTAAGAATCTGCTGAAGCTGTTCATGGACAATGATGGGGACCTTCAACCGGATGTTTTCATGGAATTAGCCATCTCGGGAGAAGAGTATCAGAAGCTAGTTGTGCACGATTGAGTGATCAAGTGACGACGAGTTGAGTTTTGCATGTTAATAAGAGTGAGAACATAATGTGATGCAGTGCAGGTAGCGTCTGTTTTGTTGCAGAGTTTTGCACAAGGATAAAGGGTGAAATGAAAAATGAAATCATATGTTTTTGGTAAAGTTATATATCGGGTTCTATGTTCATTTCTGCAATTTAGAAGATGTTATAGTCACTGTCTAGGTTGCACAAACACTCCAAAACCCCCAAGTGTCGAACACGGTCAATGGTTTGAACACGGTCAAGACACGGTTTGGACACAATAACCAAAGAGAAATAGAAACCTTAGCCAGCATCTATTTTCAACTTATGCAATTCAAAAGAGGGTCTGGCTGAAATTATGAGATTGTTTTTATGGAATTATATGTCTGTGGAGAGGAATATGAAAAGCTTGTGCATGATTGATTGATGAACTGATGACATGAAAATAAGATCATATGTTTTCGGTGGATGTTACTCTTCGCTGAAGTTCGGTCTGTTTCGAATGCGATTTATATTGTGTTACGAGATTCCTTGGAAATTCTGCAGTGTTCTTTATCATTTCTGTAGTGTAGCTAGAAGAAGCTACAGAAATTTAAATCTTCGCCAGCCAATTCTTTGAACTTATGGAGTAAAGGATTGGGTGTGGATACAATATTCCGGAGTATTGAATATTCTACCACTTGGTACCAATTTAAATCTTTGGGCCATAGGCTGGGCTTTTCCCAAACAGTACAAAGCTAGAAGCTTGGTGCCTCAATCCATACCACACATTCTTGCCTTGGCCCCTCCTCGGACGCATTGCCATACCTTCTCAGCCCGGGTTCTGATCAGTACACCAATTTTCAAATCAGCCCATAAGCTAAGCACTTGTGACCGATTGATTTATTTTGATTCCATAACAAGTTGACACGATCATTAACGGATCGGGTCAATGTTTATTTACAAAATACAATAGTGATGTGTCATCTTTGTGAAATATATTTGTTGTTTTTAGCTTAAGCTTCCTTTTTTTTTTTTTTTTTTTTTTTATCTATACCTTTTGATCAATTTCTCTTGGACATGTGTTACGTAGTGTATTATACATACATAAGTTGTTTTGGTATCATAAGAATCCTCATACTTAACATTATTCGGTTAGATTCTTTATGCTTTGGAGTTTTATTGTCGATATTGTGAGTTAGTTTGGATCAAAAAATTTTACATGTTTTTATCGCGTCAAAACGCTGTCATCATGTTTATTAGTTTGCAAATCTTTAGAAATGGAATGGACCCAATTATTATTGCCCCCATACATAAAGGTATGTGTTATCCACACAATGTTTTACTTCTCACACACTCCTTATTAATTTGTGTACTTTTGATTTTCTTTAATTCATTACAATTCATTTGATTCGACAGCTGAAAAATTGAGAAAGATGTGTGAAAAGTAAAAATGAGTGTGTGGACCACTAGCTCACTCGGTGGGCTAAACTTAGTGGGTTAGCTAGCTCACCCAAATATCAAATTAAATGTGACCTACACACTCCTAAACTGCAAGTAAAACCTTTCCTAGTGTTTAGACACATAAAGTAATTGTTACAATAACATTGCCATTCAAATCCATTTTAAATTGGTGAGTAGATACTGAGACTCCACCAGAAAACGTTTACTCGACTAGTTCTCTTCTTCCATTGCAAAAAAAACCCTGAAACTTTTCTCATTCCGTTGCCAACCCCAAACCCATGACAAGTTTTGGGGTCGGCAACAACCCGTTTTCCTTTTTTTTTTTTTCTCCTTCATGCCTCTATCCCGAACCCTCCTGTCTTTTGAGTTTAGGTGCGTGTGATTTGGGGTGGTATTACGGTTGTGGTGGGTCCAAGCCACCTTCTCGGCTTAGTTGTAGTTTGTGTTTGTTTGTGTTGCTAAAGGTTGTACGGTCCCACTTTCACAATGACTTATGTGTGTTCTTTGGTCTCGGACATATCACTGATGATTTATTATGGCAGATTTACATCATTGGTTCTTGTGTATTGTGTTGTTTAGGGTGTTCATTGTTTGTTGTGCTTTACTCTATCCAGATCAAGGATTTGGCACCCTTTTTGTAATCATGTTTCAACTTTTAACAAAATATCACTATCGCTTCGTATAAAAAAACGTAGAGAGTAGATATTATAAATTGAGATGGATCGAACACGTTAAAATTGCAGTGGTCGTTATAAGAAAAGGTCTGATCATCTGCCAAATACAAGACACTGCCACTAGCAGTTGTTGGCTCTGTTGCGTGATCGACACTTGAAAGTAATGAAAGGAGCCCTTTCCACACTTGAAAGTTTGAAACCTCTCACCAAAAATTGCATGGTGGGATCACCATGCCGTTACCGCAGTCACGTTGTTTTAATGTTCCGTATTGGAACACATTTTTCTTTTGATATTAGTACTTGTCCTCACTGTCAGTCTAATTCTGGTGGATGTGTTCGAACAATACAAATATCTCTAATCGAAATTGTTCATTTTTAAGGTTTTTTTTCTTTTCAAAATTGTTCACGAGTTGATATAATTTCTTACTTTGATTCCTGGGATTTAAAATCGATTGAAATTGTCTCTAAGATTGTCTATCATCAATCATTTTGGTCGTTCTATGAGAAATCTCGTTAAATTGAGGGTATTTTGTCAAATCAACTTCTCCCCTTGAACTGGTGGTTTCTTTAATTTAACGAAGATTTGTCACAGAAGGACCAGAGTGATTGACAGTGGACAGTCTCTTTTTTTTTTTTAACAAATGATATTATCTACACTAAGGGAAAGGGGGTAGGCTAAGCCTCACAATGAGCTAACAATAATATGGTTCAAATTTACCTTTGGCGAAAATTGAACCTAAGACCTCTCACTTACGAGTGAAGTGTGAAGAGGAATACCACTGGACAATAGTACTCAGTGGCGATGGTGGACAGTCTTAAAGGATCACTTCTATAAATTTTAAATCTCATGGACCAAAGTGAAGAATTATGACAATTTCAAGGACTATTTTGACAACAACAACAAAAAAAACACCTTGTTTTAATCGCATTTTTTGAAAGATAGTACTGAGTACTTGCTCTCTTGCATCCAAATTCGAATTATCTTCTATACATATTAGAATAGTTTAAATTCATAGTGATGGTGATGATCATAACAGTACCAAATCCTTCATTTGTTCCTTATATTTGAAGTATAAATGAACTCTAGTTTGATTGATTTTTTTAACAATGATTTTTTTTTTTTATCAATTGATGGATTGTAGCAATGATGTTAAAAAAAATTAAAAAAAAAAGTTTCGCTTATAATATTTTCACTAAGTTAAAGTATGTTGTTCACAACATAACGAGCAAGTAAGCACATTCATAAATTAAGGCAAATAATAAGCACACTTTATTTCCTCTAACACCATTTGTTAATTCCATTTAATTTATCCAATCTGAATACAATAAATTAAAAAAGTTAAGGCATGTGAACATATATTCCATAAAATAATTGCGAGAATTGTTGTTTTTCTTTAATTTTCAGAAAAATAAAATTACAAAAAGGAGAAGTAATTAGTCAAAATCAAATATCTCAAAACGACTTAAACACAATGACATGGAAAAAATGTTGATGTTGCCACCTACGAATCCGAATCCTCGCCGTATCCTTTTTGTAAGGATCTCAGGAATCTGTTAATCTTGTTCGTTCATCGTACATCGTACGGTCAGAATTATTTTAAAGATTTTTATTTAAAATTAAACACAAATAATATTTGACAAAAACTAACTACATAATATACGCATAATATACGATAAATAAACACAATTTACAAATATCCAAGATCTTCACTTAAAAAATTCGAAGAGGATCCTGTTGGCCACCTACATATCAAAAGGAAAATTCTCGGCGGTGGACGACAAGGCCGACGCGACGACTATTGCCGTCACGCTACCAAATTAAAAGAACGTGGCCTACAAAGTTGAACACGTGGCTGCAGCCTACAGAGGATTCCCGGGGATTTTAGTCACGTGATAATTGAATTTCGTTCGTTGGCGACAGCTGCCCACCGCTCGCATAATATCCTGATTCCTACCCCAATTTCCCCTACAATCCCTTCTTTCACCAACTTTGATCTGAAAATTCAGCACCCCATTTTATTTTCTTTTACTTTTTTAATCCCGAAACTTCCTGTTATTTTTCAAATCGACAATGATATCAGAGTTCAAAAGTAATAAACTTTTCACGTCAACAAAAATAGGATAATGATTGTCTATCCTTTCACTTTCGATGTTCTTTTGTACTTTTATATTTTATGTGGTCACGATTAAGTACATTAACATTTTATATTATTTTTTATAAAGATAATAAGACAAAAATAAATAGTAATATAAAATATTGACATGATTTAACTGTGACCATACAAACAATAAGGCACGGAAAGACATCGTGAAGTAGGAGAGCAGACAATCCTTGTCCACAAAAATAAGTTATGACAATAGAATTACCTAATATTTTGCACAGTCATTTCGAGAAAGCAGGTAAAAGTTTGTTGGCCACCCATAAAGTCAAACTTCTTATTAGTACTCGCTCAAGATTGTTGATAAACCAAATTTCGATTTGTACATGTGCCCTAAACATTATTCCTATCACCGTATGTCCTTAGGTTTAAGGACTTGGTGGATTCTGATGGGACGAAGATCCACTCTGTATAGTAACGAACTTCTCGGAGCGTCAAAAAATTTTCTCACAATTGAGGACTATGTAGGGACTAAAAGGAGTGGAACCAAGATCGTTTTTTGAGTGGAATAGTCCCACAATGTAGAGCTGCACAATCCACATTTCTTATGCGCACAAATAACTCACAATCGTCAGATAACTGCTAACTTAACGTTAGGCTCGGGTCATGCAATCATTTGTTTTTTGTTTCAAATCAATAGTACAAATAACTGCACTGTTTAGATCAAAGATTGTTATGTTAACAATGATTTAAAAAAAAATCTTTGTGTCCCCAAATTAAAGATTATACTATAAGGTCACTCCATTAGAGCTAATATTCTTATATTGACGGGATATTCCTTTGAAGCCCCTAAAAAAGTCCCCAAGGGTACCTCAACAAAAGCATAAACCTGACATACCTATTTTGTTGTTGAGGTTCTCACTAATAATGGTGATTATGTATTTATGTGGATGATACCTATTATTGAGGCACAATGTTACCAAAGGCTGCTAGAAATGCGTACTTATTTGACCGTACAAAATTAGGTTGTGAGAAATGCCTTTTTATATAAGTATCTTTTACTCGATATAAAAAAGGTCTTTCCAGTATTATAGTGTAAATGTGAAGCTATCATCATCTTTAGACCATGTATAAGCCTTGGATTAAAATTTAAAAATTTTAACCAAGAAAATTTAGGTTTTTGTTGGAATTTATATATATTATAATATTAATAATTATAATATTTAATTCAAAATATTGAATGAAAAATGCATAACCGTTTGAAGGGGATCACGGCAATCCTTGGTAAACGGTATCATCTAAAAGATGAATGTTTGTATCTCTTAATCAACCAGTATCTTAGGTTTTATATAAACTCACGTTAGTATAGTCGTGGGAGGATTTATTAGAAGAGTTTTTCTCTAAGGTCTTTTATTCTTGGTTAGTCAAATTCCCAGTCGTGTCTTGAGAGTATGGAATATATAAAGTTCGCCAGAGTTCGATGATTGAAGTGCTTTGATTTCGAATTATAGATTGTTGAATCCTGGGAGACGGACGCCTACTGAACTACAAGCACAAGAGTAAGAGCGAAATTCTGTTTTTAGGACATTGCATTTATGCAAGCCTTAATCTCCAAGTTTGTTAGTTTTTCTAACTTTATCTCCAATTCTTTATGATTATTGTTATTTTTCCTATTTTCTAATATTGCTCCAACAATTTTTAACCCAGAAACAAATTTTCTCCTAGAAACAGTTTTAAAGTAACTTTAAAAAAAAATTATTATGTAGACTATCCTAATTTAATTTTATGAACATTTTAACCTAAAAATATTTAGATTCCAATAAATATTGAAAATCACTAAACTGGCACCATGAAACTCGTGGAATACTACGAAAGAATATAAAGCACATAAAATAATTTTTTTTTAATTACTTTAGCTGTTGGATTATAATTTGGACCATTAAATATTTTTTTTTTACTATTAGATTTGATCAAATTAGATCTTAGCATTTGGATTAAATGATTTTATAAATATAAAATTAAAAAATATACATATATGGTGGGCCAATCCCACTAACCCAGGGGGAATCTTGGGCAAAATTTACGCCAAATATGAGTTTTGGGTTTTAACTCATATTTGCACTAAGACCATCTCCAACCTTTGGGGATAAAGCTTAAAAATTTAAGCCATAAACTGTTTTTCTCCTCCAACCCTTGTGGCTTAAAATTTTGGCCCATGATGATTAAATAATGATTTTAGCCTAACTTTTTGTTTTCGTAGCTTTTTTTTTAAAATAAAATTTATGTAGATTATATTAATTTATTTTTATGAACATTTTAGTCTAAAAATATTTATAACCAATGAGTAATTAAAAATCATACAAATACATAGGTATTTATAAAGTTTTAAGTTAAATTTGATTTAAATAATTTTCTTAAATAATTTTAGACATTAGATTTAATTTTAAGCCATCAAATCTTTTTTTATACTATTAGATTTGATCTCATTTGATCATAATTGTTAGATTATAAGTAAATAAAAATTAAAAAAAGGTTTGAAATATGATAGTTTGGTGGGTCTAGAATAATTTAAGCCAAGTTTAAAACCTTTGAGGAATCTAACCCATAGACATATTTTCTCCCCATGCCTTATTTTAGCTCATGGTTGGAGATGGTTTGGGGGGTTTTAAAGCTTATATTTTAAGCTTTATCCCATGAGTTGAAGATGGTCTAAAGGTTGGAGCAAGTTGGATTAAATTTAGAACCTAAAATTTGAGTTTTATTCAAAGGATTAGAGTAGGTGTTAACTATGTGTGTGTATATATATATATATATTGTTTATATTCCAATAGGGAGGAGGAAATGAGTTGTAAATATAACATTTGGAAAGAGTTGCTAAAAGAATGTAAAGCATTAGCATCTTGAAGTGGGGACTCTGCCATTTGAGAAAAAGAAACTCTTTGTATCATCATTTTTTCTATATTAAGGTGAACGTAGCTTCTTCTATTTGCATGCGATGCATAATTAATTACCTTTCATCATAAATGAAAAATCTTGCATAAAGCACTTCAAGTATTTTTGAAACTCAACAACATTTTTTCTAAAATTAGTTATTTTAAAATTATTTTCAAACAAGCTCTTAACCTAATCCTAGTAGTACCTGTTAAAAAATAATTAAAAATAGAAAAAGAGGCCATTCCAAAGCATTAAAAAATAAATAAAAAGAATATTAAGGCTTTGGAAAAGTCATATTGCTGAAACCTGAACGCATCCAGAAAAGGAGAGAGAGCATGAGGTTTTACTCTATCAACTACCAAGTCTTAATACGTTGTGGGCTAATTCATTCCCAAAATAGGTGAAACATTCCAATAAATAAATTGACCACGGTTTAATCCAAAACACACGGGTCAAGCCACTGACCAAGGGTTCTTCCAAATTGTTTCCAGAATGGTTACAAATGCTTTTGCATTGTTGCATTATAAAAGCACTTATAGAAATCACTTTTAGAAATCACTTAAGTTTGTAATAAAAATTTCAACGTGTCTATAATGAAAGCAATCATTAGCGAACTCTAAAATGAAACGAGCACACTAAAGCAACAGTATCACAAACTTATCACATATTATCATATAGTTTAGTTTTCTTTACAAGATAGGGGCCAAAGTCATTGTGAACTAGTTAAAGGGAATGATGGATTTGATTATTTCGACTCAGCAAGGTGCTTTTGTTCCAGGTCGATTAATTTCATATAATTCTCTTGTTGCTTCTGAATTGGGTCATTACCTTCGTAATATTCGCAGGGGAAAACGAAGCTTTCTAGCCTTGAAGCTCGATATGAGCAAGGCATATGACTGTGTGGAATGGAGCTTTTTAAAGAAAATCATGTTGCATCTTGGTTTTGATCCTCATTGGACATATATGATTATGAGTTGTGTTAGTTCTGTTTCATACTCCTTTCTGGTGAACGATGATATTACAGGGTACATTGCTTTCACTCGTGGTCTCAGGTAAGGGGACCCCCTCTCTCCTTATTTATTTCTTCTACCAGCTTGATTGCTCGTTACGAACAACTCGGTTATATCCACTATGTGTCTATGGGCTGGTTTGGTATTGTTGTGCTTTGAAAAAAAGCTGATGTGAGAATAAGCGGCTGTGAAATAAATCAACAGAGTGTTTGGTAAACTTTTTTGTAAAAGTGCTTTTGAAAAAAAAAAACAGTCTAATAGTGGGTTTTTTTTATTAAAGGAGCACTGTAGCTTCGTGTGCTTTGAAAAAAAAACCATTTTTCCAAAGCTGCAAATAGCAGCTTCAGCTTTTTCCTTTGATTTCAGCTTATTCTCACAACAGCTTCCAAAATAAGCCATTTTTTTTTCAATTTACCAAACACCTAAAACCCTCACAGCTTTTTTTTATGGATGCTTTGTTTTTTAAGCACCTCACTCTCAAACCACCCCTATATGTCATTGGGCACCTAGTATATCTCACCTGTTGTTTGCTGACGATAGCTTCTTGTTTATGTGAGCTTCGTTCCAAGAGTGTTGGCATCTTAAACAAATATTACACTCTTATGAGTTGGCCTTGTAAGACTAAAGAACATAATCACCAAGACCAAAACATGAACTACAACTTAGAGAGAAATATTCAGTTTATGTATATGAGAAAATCAGCAAGAAGAACATACCTGCACCTGTTGCAGAACCCGAAGCCATAGCAGCAAGCTTTCAGTGTGCCTTCTCTTCTCTCGCAGATTATCAAGAGCTCGACTTACAAATAGGATTAAGTCCAAAATCTGAGCGTATTTCTGTAAGAAGAGAGGCCACTATATATATACATATAATCTTTACCATAACTAATTAGGATTTCCTATCAAAATCCATATAGGAAACAAATGCTTGTTTCCTTGTTCTGATCTCAATGCTGTACAAAATCCCTCTTTAAAAAGGATTAGCATTCCTTTTATTAACAAGATTTTTCTATCTAATTGAAAACCTATAGCAGGTCCTAAAACTTCTCTATCTCATACTCATATTCTTACAGGCCTCTATTCAGTGTATCAATTTCCAGAAGTGTGCGGTATCGTTTTCACCTAATATTAGGTGGGATAATCAAGATCATCTGGCATTACGATTCGAAAGGTTTGTTCTCGGTAAAAAATGCTTATAAAGTTGCTTTCAATTTGCGATTTGAGGCTTCTTATTCGCAGTCGAGTTTGAGTGGGGTATGTATGTGGAAAACTCTTTGGAAGGCCAATGTCCCTGGTAAAGTGAAAATGTGTGTTTGGAGAGCTTGTCGTGATATCTTGCCTACCCGTGCCAATTTGGAGCTTAAGGGGGTAGCGGTGGACAATATTTGTCTTTTTTGTAGTTTCTCTTCAGAGTCGGCGCTATATATGTTCAGTGAATATCCATTTGCTCGTTCGGTGTTCGCCTCATCCCAATTAAATCTGGGTTTAAGGCCTCCGACTAAGGCTTCTATGAGTGACTAGATGTTATTATGTGTGGAGCAGTTATCCACAAACCAATTAGCTTTGCTGCTCATGATCATGCATGGTATTTGGCGTGCTAGGATCTCTCTGCTTTGGGAGGACAAAGTTGCAAATCCGGCTTTAGTTTGTCGTCTTTCTAAGTTGCAGCTTGCATAATATGTTAAGGCCAAACTCGGGATAGCTTCCCGTCCATTGCAGGCGCCGTTTCGTTGGAGTCCCCCCCTCCCTCCCCGGTTCTGGGTGGGTGAAAATTAATGTGGATGGTTCTTTCCTTGCTGGGTCGAATATGGGAGGTGTAGGTGCTGTATTTTGCGACGAAGCCGGTAGCTATGGTGGAGGTTTTGTTCTTCAAATATCCCCTGCATCGAATACCACCATGGTGGAGTTAATTGCTGTTCGTGAGGGTGTTCGTTGAGCCTTGCAATGAAATTTGGCTTGAATTATTGTGGAGAGTGATTCTTTGCAGGTTGTTCAAGCTATTGGTAGCCGAGTCCAGAAGTCTTCACTTATGGATCTTTTAGTGGATGACATTCGTGATAGCTTGCGGGGGTTTGTGGATTCGCAGGTTTGCTATGTGCGTCGCACTGCTAATGTTGCGACGCATTGTATGGCCAAGTTGGCTGTTTCTTCTTCCATTAAGGAGCCTACAGACTTGATTGTGGAGACCCTGTTTAATGTTGTTTGAGCAATATCTCAATAAAACACTATTGTTTCACTTCAAAAAAAAAAAAAAAATGTAATATTACATAATTGATTCGAAACCTGTCATCTCATTTCAATTTCACGGAAGTTTTTCTCATGACAACAAGCGTTTCCCTACTCTATAGCAGCATACAAGTGATGACGACCTACACCAGAAAACAATTATCAATTTGTGAAATGGCCACTTGGACCTCCTTTACGAAGACAACTAGTATAGCAGCAGCAAGTCCAATTCATTTCATATTTTAATATTGACCCGGCTTCTCCGCCCTTCCAGTTCTTATACACTCTCATCCCCTCTTATTTTGTGCGATCACGGTTAAGCAACGTCAATATTTTATATTATTTTTTTATATAGATAATAAGACAAAAAACAATAATGATATAAAATATTGACGTGACTTAACCGTGATCGCACTAATAATAGAAGATGATAATGTATGGTAACCGAGAGGGCAAAGAAGCCAGGTGCTTTAATATTTGCATTTTCCATAACAAAAACAATATGACAGTGTATTAGTTGGACCAATTCTCTGAGAAGCCAGGTCCTTTAATATTTTGCATTTTCCATAACAAAAACAATGTGACAGTGTATTAGTTGGACCAATTCTCTCTCTCCCTCTCTCCCTCTCTCCCTCTCACACTTTCTTTTTATTGTTTGCACCTCGTGGAAGACGTGTGCTCATAAAGCATTCCAGTGCAGCCTCTCTCTCTCTTAACTCACATTACATGAATCTCGTGCCCTTTAAATTCCCTCCTCTCTCTCCCGCCTTTGCCATTTAACAAGTCGGTCATCCAATCCAAACCTCCCGAACCCTTACACTCTTCCAGATTCCAAATTCCAAACCAAACTCTTTCAACCAATTCAACAAGCACCGTCTAAACATGTCCAGAGCCACCGTCGAGCTCGACTTCTTCGGCATGGATCAGCACCACCGGGAGGCCGCCTCCTACTCCTCCAAATCCCAATTCCAGAAATTCCTCCACCGACCCAGAAGCTTCCGAGGCATTCACACCGCCATGTCCAAGATCAACCCCGAGGTCTTCAAGTCCGTCATCGCTTCCGGCAATGCCAGTCCCAGCATTCCAAATCCGAGGAAATCGTTTTCGGTGCCGTCGAGCCCCAAGGTGGAGCAAGTCCTGTTTCCCTGTTTGCCACTCTACGTTACCACCGCCATTTCCGATTCCTCTGTCGCGTCTGCAACTTCCGAGAGCCTCCAGGAAACAACGCCAATGACGATTTTCTACAACGGCACCGTCTCTGTTTTCAATGTCCCTCTCGACAAGGTTTGTTCTTCTTCTTCCCCATCTTACTTAATTAACAAAAAAAAAAAAAAATTAATGAGTTGGTAGTTAGTTTCTAATTATGATTTATTGATGATTGGGTTTTGTTGTGCAGGCGGATAGCATATTGAAACTTGCTTTGGAAGGAAACTCCCGCAAAGCTGCAGAAGCAGCGTTACCCGTCGATCCAAAACTTGCTTTTCATCCAAGTGAGCAGCAGCAGCAACTTGTGGATCCTCTTAGCGAATGTTAGTCTTTACTTTCCCTAATAATATTTGATAATTCCACAAAGAAATTTTCAGTTAACGAGTGGTAAAGTAAGTTGATATATTATATAGGATAATGTTTGTGTTTCTCCCATGGGGAATCTACTTGTACTCAATTTATAATTAACAATATCAAATTCATCATGTCATTTAGTATTACGGTCTAATGATATTTCTTTTTACTGGTAAGTGAGAGGTCTTAGGTTCGATTCTCGTCAAAGGCGAATTCCACCCCTCCCCTTAGTGTAGATAATATCGATTGTTCAAAAAAAAAAAAGTCATCATTGAATATGTTTAAACTCTTTATCATCATCTAAATATCATATTTGTAAAAAATCTTTCAGTTTAAATATTGTTTAGCAATTCATATGCAACAAACAAATTGACGGTTTATCATGATAAAACTAATTGTTACCAAAATCGTGATACGTACGAATGGTTAAACTATTTTAAAATTAAATCATTTTTTTTTTCCGTAGAAATGATCTTTAGTTGATGATAAAAAGTATGAAATTCGTATAGTATTATTACCAAAATCTAATTATGAAATTCGTATAGTATTATTACTATTAATATCCTACAATATTAATGCTCAAACACTACCAAGTTAATATTTTAAGTCATAGCGTCCTCACGTATTTTTATTTTTATAAATTGTGCAGATCTACCAATTACTCGTTCTAAGTCATTGCAGAGGTTTCTCGAGAAACGCAAAGAGAGGTAAATTGACACACGAATTTCTTGTTTCATCCGAAATTTTTTTTTGCTCGATCTAAAAAGGAGAGTATGAAAATCACTTATGATAAACTTAAATAACAAGGTTTTGATGATAAAAGAATTTTTCTTTAGTATTACATAATATTGAATGCTACCTGAATGGTATTTGAAATGAATGACTAAGATCTAGTGGTATTCTTCTTTAATTGTAAGTAAGAGGTCTTAGGTTCAAATATCGTGGATGATGAATTCGTTACCAAATTAGGTTGCTTATTGTGTGGCTTGACCAAACTCTCCCTCATCTTAGTGTAAAAATATCGATGTACAAAAAAAAAAAAACAATTATAAAAATCAAATGTAATAGTTAAAACACACGCTACTTTGGATGATATGTAGTATTGAACCCATAATCGAAAAATAATAATAAAAACTAGTTATTTGAATCATTATGATTCTGTCTTGTCCTTATCATAAACTCACATAAATCATGTGACACTTAAATAATTTTAGTTGTGAACCATGCGGTCCCAAAATTATTGTGCACCATACTTAGTCCATGATTAATCAAGTGTGATAAATAAATAGTAAATGTGAAAATAATAACGCGTTTTTTGTTTTGAATATGATTTACAGGTTGAATGCGGGTTCTCCATATGCTTACCAAACCTAATTAACGCGTTTAGACAACCAGCACAAGACAAAAGTAGAAGGAGAAGAGACGGTCGGAGAAGACTGATTCCAACTTCCTAGTCTAAGAAAGAAAAAGCACTTATTTTAGTAGAAAACGAAAGATGAGAGCGTATATTGTTTCCTTGTGCAGGAAGCCAAAGCACTTGTCCTAGGGGAAAAGCACTTGTCGTAAAATCTCTTTGCACGTTTTAGTGATGGCCCTTGACTATTTGGGGCATTCATATCTATGTCTCCTTCCTGGAACTTTCATGTGGTCTTTCAAAGTGGAATATTTTGAGACCATTCTTTTATTTGTAAGCTTTCTTCTATTTCTATTATTTAATATTATTATTATTATTATTATTGTTATTAGTCACATATTGTTGAATACTCTACTTTAAAAAAAAAAAATTGTTATTAGCATTCCAAAAATTTTATTTGGCACTCTAAATTTTTCATAATTAGAAAAAAAAAAAATACACTTGCGAAAAGTGTAGAATGAAAATTTTAAAATACTAATAACAGTTTCCTTTTTTTATTTGCTATTTTAAAATGGTTTGAATTGAATTTGGTGGAACCGTGTCTTTTGCTTTAGTATCTACTTTGGTTTCCTTTGGAATAATACATCTAGTTTGTATTGTGACTTGTAATATAAAGTAATAGAAATCTGAATTCAAATTTTTAAAACGTGTTTGGCTGACGGTGGACCTTACTTTTCACGCTCGGCTACCAAAATATGACCAAACTCACCGTTATTCATTGGAGAAATGTTATGAAAATTATCTTCAAAGTAAAATTTTTTATGAATTTTCTATCATTTTATATTTTAACATAATATTTTATAATATTTACATAATAATTAATATAAATTGTGAGGTGACAAAGAGTTTATAAAGAGTCTCAATTTAAGAGAATTTCTTTAGCATGTCTATATTCCTTTTTTTTACTAGAAGCCATAGATGGTATTTCATTGGTCTCAGAAAAAAATACAAATACAAAAAACTGTTAATTGGGTACAATGTTCCGATGACCATAATTGATGTGGAGTGAAATAGTCTAGACATACAAATTAGAGTAACCTCCTACATGACTACCATAAATACGAAGCTATGAACACAAACATACGAGCCGTCACCTGTGCAGACATGTCACTAATAACGATAGACGCATCAATAATATTTCAGCAACACACTAGTCATCACTAAATTACGAGGCAACATAAAATCATTGTACAAAAGCAAGACCACATAGAATTATTATTGAAAAACGAAACCACATAACTCAATTGCTCAATGAACTCACAAATCGGCTCGGCTCGGCTCTGTGGATGAACAAAGAGGCCACCAACTCACCATTATTCCTTAACTAGAATAAAAAGTATAAAAATTTGTGCTTGGCTTTGGCACTTCTTCTGGTTGAGACCTGCATTGCCAAATTTATTTAACAGTATTTGAATTAGGTGAAGAGTATTTAAATTACTTTGACTGTTGACTTTCCCCATTTTTTGCAAAATAATTTTTGATACGTTTACTAGTTGTGGAATAAATAAAGGAAAACATAATTTACATTTTAAACTCCGGAATCCAATATCTTAAAAAGAAATCATAAATCAAGTAGCTCATCTAGTTCATATTCGTTCATTCCATTCTTGATTCATGATTTCCCTCATAATTGCCATAGTTATTATTGGAATAACTTTCCTACAACATCATGTGCATGTCCATGTATCCATGTAAAAGAGAGACAGAAATCAAAGCATATGAATGTTTTTTCGATCATGGGGATGGTCAATGGTGCCATAACATTAAGAGGAAAACAAAACTCGTTATATTATTATGCGGTTTTCAAACGTGTTGCGCAAAGACTTCGAGAGACGGCATCCGTGACGATTAACAAACCTTCTCCTCGAGAAACAGTGGGTGTGGAAGTCCTGTCCAAATTGGTTAGGCCTTGGTTCGATTTCGATACATGCATCTGGTTGGGCATAAGTGGGAGTATATGTTTTAAATGTTTTTTAGTATTTTAGGTTGGTAACGGTAAGACCAAGTGGTTATTAGTTTGACTGTGTGTCAGAGTTGACTAAACAACTGAGCTTCCTTAGTTCATGTCCTCTGTAATTTGTAACGATGGGCTTCCCAGCCCTTCCTAGGTCTTTATTTGGTAGTGTAAGGTCATCTCTAACCGAAGGGTCCAGAGGGTCAGAGGGCCGAAAATAACCCTAAAATCGTCTCCAACCGAGGGCTAGGCCAGAGGGCTCGAGAATCTGGGAGGGCCCCACGGAATTTCAAAGGGCCAAAGGGCCAAAGGGCTGGCTGCTGACTGGCTATTTTTTTTATAGTTTTGTTATTCCTGTCGGTTATAACCGACATGAATACATGCTATTATTTAATATACTAAATAATAGTGTATTCCTGTCGGTTATAACCGACATGATTGTTTTAAAAAAGAATTCAAATGAAACGGCTACTAGCCGTTGCATTTGATTTGTTTTTTTTTTTACATTATTATTATTATTTTTTATTTACAAAATTTTTCATATAACTTCTATTTTTTCCTATAACTTCTATTTCACAAAATTTGGTTCATATTTTTTTTTAAATTCCATTTTTTTCCTATAACTTCTATTTCACAAATTTTGTTTCATATTTTTTTTAAATTCCATTTTTTCCCTATAACTTCTATTTCACAAATTTTGTTTCATATTTTTTTTAAATTCCATTTTTTTCCCTATAACTTCTATTTCACAAAATTTGTTTCATATTTTTTTTTCCTATAACTTCTATTTCACAAAATTTATTTCATATAGTTTTTTAAATTCCATTTTTTCCTATAACTTCTATTTCACAAAATTTGTTTCATATTTTTTTTTAAATTCCATTTTTTTTCCTATAACTTATATTTGACAAAATTTGTTTCATATTTTTTTTTAAATTCTATTTTTTTTCCTATAACTTCCTAAGCCATTATACAACATTAAATTAAATTAAGTAGCATGAAACAACATGAAACAATATGAAACAACATTAAATAACATTAACCAACATAAAAATTATACAACATGAAACTTAAACAACATTTTAGTTGTAGTTTTTAAATAATAAATTATGTTTGGCCCTATGGCCCTTTGGCCCTCGGTTGGAGACGATTTTTTGTGACAGGGCTAAAACGAGCCCTCTGGCCCTTTGGCCCTCGGTTGGAGACGGAGACAAATATGGCCATGTACTATTCATTAAAATATTAATATCTTGGAGAATCTTGGAGGGCCAGAGGGCTAAAACGAGCCCTCTGGCCATCCATCGGTTAGAGATGGCCTAAGGGGGTGATGTTTTTAGCATTAGATGTGGCGTTGAGGAATAATGTATTCATTTACACTACTCAGTGTTTTATGTTTTAAATTGGTTGTTTGCCTCCTTGTAGGCTTTCTTTGTATCTTTTGGGCATTTTTTCCCTGGTAATGAAGTATCCAGTTCACCAAAAAAAAAAAAAAAAAACAACTGAGCTTCCACAATATTCTCTGAAATTGGACCTCTGAACAGATATGAAGTAAGGTGAATGAATTTAGAGATGGTGAGTGAAAGAATAAGGAGTGAAAAGGGGAGGTTGGACAAGTGGGTTAATTGAGAACCCAATAGTGTGCAAGAGAAACGAAATTATTGGGCATTGCCCACGGGCCCAATATTTACAGAAATGACACTTGTTATATCCCACTTGTTACTTATATCCCATGAATCATCATCATTATATAGAGGAATACCTTAACGATGAAGAAAATTCATAGTCTAACACACAAACCGAAGCGGTATCTCAAACAAATAACAAAATAACGTGTGAAAAAGTAACGACACATAGCGTTATGTTGTTAGCTGTTTCAAGCTTGGATATGACACCATTGCGGACAGATGAGCTCCCAACCAATGCTAAGAGGACCATCAACGTCCGCACAATAATCTATATGCGACATTTGTAAGAATCCTATGTGGCCTCAACTAGTTAAAGATAAAAGAGAAATAATATGTTGATAATACAAATTAATAAGAGTTTGGATACGTGGAAAGCTAAATCACATAATGAGGGGTATACTTTCATTGTGCATTTGAAAGGAAGCACTAATCACAACCACCTCTACACGATTGAGATTTAAAGCAATGGGAAAATAACCAACCCTCCACGATAGATGGGAGTTGGCTGTCATTGCTTCTATAAGTGCAAGAGTTCCCTGCTCACAGAGAAATACGATCTGCAATTAGGGTTCTATTACCATTGGAATATAAGGTCTTGAGTGAGTAGAAGAATTCTTGAGTGTGTTAACAGTAACCTGCACTAGGTAAGTCTTTCTTATCTAATTTCAAATCTTGACCTAGTATACATGCTAATAACTAAGGTTATTCCAACATTTGGTATTAGAGCCTAGTTAGCAAACCCTAGGTCCGATGAATTAATAAGAGATCCTAATGCTCTAAGAATGTATAAAATTTGTAAGGTGATTGCTATAGTTTATTTCTTTTTATCGTGGGCACTATAACTCTTCCACTAATATGTATTTCTCTTCTCTGTGTTTGTGTTGGTTTATGGAGTTGGGGATTTTATGGAAATTTTGGTCTGGGAAAGGATGCATGGAGTGATTCAATTTCTAAGGTTTTTACTCTTGTTGACGATGAAACCAAGCGAAGATCGCAAAGCCTTGGGAAGATCTTACTGGCCTCGGTCTTGGCCATGGTGGTGGAGACGACATTTCTGGTAGACGTAACGAAGACGATGCTCCAACTGAACGGCGAGTCATTGTCTTCTGGGTCAACCCATCATTCCTGACATTGGGAGAGATCGTGCGAGAGCAAGGTCCGCTAGGATTGTACAACGGCTTGTTGCTCAGAAAGATGAAGGTTTACTCAAAAGGAATAACCAATTTCCTATTTACATGCGTTGTGGTTCAAAAACCCATGAAATGTTCACATTCTTTTCCAAAGAGGAGAATGTATAAGTTGTTAGGTGTTTTTAATATGTGTATAGCATCATATTGATCAGGCTACATTCTTGTCCAAAGACATTGTAGACATTGAAATTTCGTCGAAATAAATGTTAGCCATCACATTAAAATTACATTTGTAAACATTGAAATTTTAGTGAAATAAATGTTGACCATTGCATTAAAACTACAACCTTCACCCAAATTCACCTACAACATACACCCAAATTCACCTACAACAATCCATCCAAATTCACCTACAACCTTCACCCAAATTCACCTACAACAATCCATCCAAATTCAACTACAACCTCCACCCAAATTCACCTACCCAAATTCACCTACAACATACACCCAAATTCACCTACAACAATCCATCCAAATTCACCTACAACCTCCACCCAAATTCACCTACCCAAATTCACCTACAACATACACCCAAATTCACCTACAACAATCCACCAATTCACCTACAACATCCACCAAAACAAATGGATGGTGGTGGTTCATTCCCAAAGCCTATAAATAGGCTCCTCCATCAAAGAATCAAAGGAGGATTTTTTACATACACTTTCTCTACTCCCAAATTGGAAGAGAAGTCACACCACACCAAAGCCTTGAAGCCTCGAAACTTAGAAGCTCTCAAGCAAATCCCGAAGGATCAAGAAAGCCCTCTTCGTTCTTCGTGAAATCCTCCTTCAAGATCAAGCCCCAACACCCCTTGAAGAACTTCCACCCATTCAAGATCAAGCCCCGACGGCCCTTGAAGAAGGTGTTCATCATTCATCAACTGTTCGTCCAAGATCAAGCCTCGACGGCCCCTGGATCAACAACACTACATCTACACGTTTCAAAGATAGAATCAGAGGCCAAATTCGTAGAAGAGATTGTAACCCCTAAATCATTAATACAAATATTATTTTGTACACGTGTTCTTGTCTCATTCATTGCAGGAATTCCGTGTTTACAAATTTGGCACGCCCAGTGGGACAGTCTCTACCTCTCATCTCTATCTTTGAATCCGCAACAAGCACAAATGGCGTTAAGGAAGGCCCAAGTTGTTCTCGCTGCCAATGCAAGAAACAAGAGCGTCATCACGACAGGGGGCGTCACTTCAGGCATCATAACTCGAAGCAAGGCAAAAGCTCTTTCTGCCGCCTCTTCCGCCCCTGCATCAACTCCGCCGAAGGCACAAGAGCACCCAAGGCACAAATCGGTGATCACCCTGGCCTCGCTCAGGGCCCCAAGAGAGGAAAGCCAGAGGAAGTACTCTGAATCCTTACTTTCTGATGCTGACTCAAGCAGCGGCATAGCTATGCAAGTCATGGTTGCTGGAGCGACTTCAATTGAGGAGCAGCTGGCTCAGATGAGTGAAACAATCGCAAAACTCACAAGGGCTGTGGAGGACAAAGACCTGCAAATCGCAGCACTCGTTAACCAACTAGATGCAAAGCCCGATGAGAAAGTCAGGCAAGGGGATAATCCAGTAAAGAGGGAAAACGACGAGGATGAGGAACCTCCAGTGGAGAACGTCGAAGAGACGCTGAAGCCAGACCAAGCGGCGACATTCATGGGGTCTCTCTCTATCCAGCAGCTGCAGGAGATGATCGCCAACACCATCAAGGCGCAGTATGAAGGAAGCTCACATGATTCCGTACTATACTCAAAGCCCTACTCCAAGAAGATTGATGCTTTGAAGATGCCGAAGGGTTATCAACCACCAAAGTTTATGCAGTTCGATGGAAAGGGGAACCCGAAGCAACATGTCGCCCACTTCATTGAAACCTGTAACAATGCTGGAACAGAAGGAGACTACCTCGTCAAGCAGTTCGTGCGCTCGCTGAAAAGTAACGCCTTTGACTGGTACACCGACCTCGAGCCCGAGTCTATCAACAGTTGGGATCAGCTAGAAAAGGAATTCCTCAACCGCTTCTACAGCACGCGCCGCACCGTAAGCATGCTGGAGCTGACCAGTACGAAACAGTGGAAGGAGGAACCCGTCGTCGACTACATCAATAGATGGCGTTCATTAAGTCTGGATTGCAAAGATCGGCTTTCTGAAACCTCTGCCATTGAGATGTGTGTTCAAGGCATGCACTGGGGGTTACATTACATTCTCCAAGGCATAAAACCAAGAACGTTTGAGGAGCTGGCAACGCGTTCCCATGACATGGAGCTGAGTATCGCCAATCACGGAAAGAATGAGCCGATCACCCACTTCAAGAAGGATAAGGTGTTCGCCCTGAGTGTGGACAAGACTGGAAAAAAGCCTGCCAAGGAAACTTTTACTGTCAACACTACCCCCATCAAAACCCCATCCGCGCCTATCAAGACCACCTCTGCGCCTATTAAGATTTCTTCCAAGACCAAGGCAAATGAGACAAAGAGAAGTGAGCCTCCTCGCACCCAAGACAAGTATAAAAACACCTTGAGAGAGTTGGAGCAAAAGACGTACCCTTTTCCTGACTCAGACGTGGATGCGATGTTAGATGACTTGCTGGAAAAGAAGGTAATTGAGTTACCAGAGTGCAAGCGCCCTGAAGAAATGAATCGAACGAACGATCCTAGGTACTGCCAGTACCATCGTATCGTAAGCCATCACGTGGGCAAGTGCTTCGTCCTCAAAGAACTCATTATGAAGCTAGCGCAACAAGGGAGAATCGAGCTAGACCTTGAGGACACAGCCGCAACACATACTACTACGGTGGCGTTCGGATCCTTCGATCCCGTGCCTCTCCAAACGACACCCGACCATTCCCATCAATGTGCAAGCTACACGGCGCCTTCTACACAACCATCGCCGGGGGCAAACGAACAAGATGCGTATACCGATGATGATGAAGGATGGACATTGGTGACCTACAAAAAAACAAGGAAACCAAAACCACAAGCCACGAGACCAAAGGTGGAACAAGTGAGAAAATACCGTCGCCGCAACAGTAGGAAGCCTAAAAGAAACGTAAAAGTCAATAAGCCAACGTATGCTGGGGAACCTATGGAGCAAGAACCACGCATTCCTGTCTCCTTGTACGAGTACTTCCCGAATGACTTCTTCCAACGGTGCACTATCGCTGCATGCCATATGGTCGAAGTAGAAATGGAAGAACCTTCAAAAGGCAAAGATATAACCACTGAGGGAGAAAAAACTTTCACGCTCGAAGAAGGTCTGCCAACACACTTTAGCATTGAGGAAGCGTTACGATTACCAAAGAAGATGCGAATAGCATTAGCAGCTGTCTTGGAAAGTCCCAATGAACACGAAGGGCAAGAAAGCAAGAACGAAGGCTTGAAGCCTCGGCCACATGAATGTGCCACATGTTGTGCCATCGAGGACGCAATCTATTTCACCGATGAAGACTTGCTGCTAGGATCCAAGCCTCACAACCGTCATCTCTTCGTCTCTGGGTATGTAAAGGGGCACAAAGTCAACCGCATGCTTGTGGATGGTGGATCAGCCATAAACATCATGCCAAAGTCGACAATGACTACAATCGGCATCAAGGCGGATGAACTGTCCCTAAGTTGTCTACTAATCCAAGGTTTTAATCAAGGAGGACAAAGAGCGATGGGCATGATCCGAGTGGAGATGACTATTGGTGAACTCAAGTCAAGCACGATATTCCACGTGATTAATGCAAGAACTTCCTACGGCTTACTCTTAGGAAGGCCTTGGATCCATGCGAATGGAGTAGTACTGTCCACCCTTCACCAATGCTTAAAATTCTACCGAGAAGGAGTGAAGGTAATCTATGGCGACACCAAACCATTCACTGAAGCCGAATCACATTTCGCAGACGCCAAGTTCTACATGGATGAAGACATGGTGCTCGAAGCTCTTCCAAAAGAGATCAAATCCACGGGCAAAGCAACACCTAAAAAGCAGGAGCGACAAGCCATGCCCAAGAAGCAAGAAGAAGAAGTTACGCCGTCTTCAAGCAAGAACGATAATGAACTGGCTAAATGTGCAACAACAAAGGGGAGTAGGACGCCCTCAAATGGACCAAACACACCCGTCTTCCGATACATCCCGATGTCGAGAAGAAAGAATGGTCAATCTCCGTTCGAAACTGGAGCAAACAAAGCCGATGCACAGAGGCATATGGATAATGTAAAGTTGCTCAAGACGAATGCAGTTTTACCTCTGACACAGCTAGGCGGCACTAAGGTCACAAGACTACCACAAGGCTTCATAAAAACTCTACCAAAGGGGGTGGAACCAAGCCTTCTCCCAACCCAGAGGACCGAAGAAGGTTTTGATCCAAACGCCTATAAACTCATGTCGAAAGCTGGCTACGACTTCGCTTCTTCTTCGAATCATGGAAAGAAGGTTTCAAACACCGTTAACAATAAAGAACGTGACCTCACCGAGACTCAAAAGAAGTTGAAGAAGCACGGTTACGGAGTTGATAACAACAAAGCTGGACTAGGCTTCACACCAAATGCACCCGTGAAGATTTCAAGCAAAGCGAAAAATGCTAGCACTCAACACATCAGCGTGAGTATTGAACAAGATCATGATGAGCCTAAATCCACCCCTCGGACGTCGGTCTTCGATAGGATGAATCGTTCAAGACCCAGAATGTCAGCACTTAACCGCATTGGTGGTCAAAACCGAACCTCCGTCTTCAAGAGACTTAACATGCCAGCGTCCCAAAGCTCTGTTTTTGAAAGGTTGTCAAAACCTAAAAAGCAAAGCAACACGACTAGCTCTCTTCCTCGTCAGTCAGCTTTGGAAAGACTTGAAGACAACAAGAAGTTTTTTAGAAATAGGAAAACAATGTCAAAGGAAGAAAAGCTCGACATGATAGCAGAAAAATGTGATATTCGAAGCTCAATTCCTTCAAGGATGAGGCGCCAAGCAATCTTGAAGGTGGACACAAACGGACCACTGAAAGTAAGAAGGCGCACCATCATCCACACTGGACAATCTTCATGCCGACCAGCCCAAGAGGACGACACCGAAGAGGAATTCCAAGATGTCTTCCATATCACGATCCAAGAAAGCGAAGAAGATGAGATCCCCGAAGAAGATGTCACTGCTGCGCCACCACAACTTGAGGATGGGGGGCAATCCACGGTCGATGATCTCAAGGAGCTCAACTTAGGCACAAAAGAGGAGCAGAGACCTATCTTCGTGAGTGCGCTGCTAAGTGCAGACGAGGTAGACGAGTATTACCAACTGTTATCAGAGTACAAAGACGTCTTTGCTTGGACTTACAAGGAAATGCCCGGCCTTGACCCTGTCATCGCTGTACATCATCTTGCAGTTAAGCCTGGAACGCGACCGATAAAGCAAACTCAAAGGCGCTATCGATCTGAGCTCATTCCACAAATCGAGGTAGAGATTGACAAGCTAATCGAAGCAGGCTTCATTCGAGATGTGCAATACCCCAAGTGGATCTCCAACATCGTCATCGTCCTTAAGAAATCTAGACAAATACGTGTTTGTGTAGACTTCCGGGACCTCAATGACGTTTGCCCGAAAGATGACTTTCCCTTGCCGATCATCGAAATCATGGTAGACGCAACCACTGGCCACGAGGCACTGTCATTTATGGACGGCTCTTCTGGGTACAATCAAATTCGTATGGCTCTCGAAGATGAGGAATTAACAGCATTCCGCACTCCAAAAGGTATCTACTGCTACAAGGTGATGCCCTTTGGTCTAAAGAACGCTGGAGCCACATATCAGCGAGCAATGCAGAAAATCTTCAATGACATGCTACACAAAAACGTAGAATGTTATGTGGATGACGTGGTGGTCAAAACAAAGAGAAGATCAGATCACTTGAAGGATTTGCGAGTAGTGTTCCAAAGGCTGCGAAAATACAACCTCAAGATGAACCCGTTAAAGTGTGCGTTTGGCGTCACCTCTGGAAAGTTTCTCGGCTTCATTGTCAAGCACCGTGGCATTGAAGTGGACCAATCGAAGATCAAGGCCATTCAAAACATGCCTGAGCCAAGAAACCTGCACGAGCTGAAAAGTCTACAAGGACGACTAGCCTTCATCAGACGCTTCATCTCCAACCTTGCAGGGCGTTGTCAACCGTTTAGCCGACTCATGAAAAAGGATGTTCCTTTCGTATGGGACGAAGCGTGCCACAATGCTTTTGAAAGCATAAAAAAATATTTATCAAGTCCACCCGTCCTGGGGGCGCCTGTGCCCGGGAAACCGCTCATATTGTACATCGCCGCTCAGGAAGGTTCAGTGGGAGCACTCTTGGCACAGGAAAACGAATTCCAGAAAGAATGAGCGCTTTACTACCTGAGTCGAACACTCACCGGCGCTGAGTTGAACTACTCCCCAATAGAAAAAAATGTGCCTTGCCCTGGTGTTTGCCATCCAGAAGCTCAGACATTACATGCATGCTTACACCATCCACTTGGTTGCTAAAGCTGACCCGGTTAAATACGTCATGTCCAAGCCAGTTTTGACAGGGCGACTAGCTAAATGGGCGTTGATTCTCAATCAATACGAGATCATTTATGTCCCAGCTAAAGCCGTCAAGGGACAAGCATTAGCGGACTTCCTTGCCGATCATCCAATCCCAGCCGATTGGAAAATCTCAGACGACTTGCCTGACGAGGAGGTATTCTACATTGACATATTCCCGAGATGGACGATGTTCTTCGACGGATCCGCACGAGCAGACGGAGCGGGGGCAGGAGTAGTATTCATGTCGCCACAAAGGCAAATACTACCTTATTCATTCCAACTAAGCGAATTATGCTCCAACAACGTCGCTGAGTACCAAGCACTAATCATCGGGCTCCAAATGGCGATCAACATGGAAATCACAACCCTTGAGGTATATGGCGACTCCAAGCTCATAATTAGTCAACTCTTGACTGAATACGAGGTGAGGAAAGATGATCTCGTTCCGTACTTCCGACTGGCAACTCAGCTGCTACAAAAGTTCGAGGCCGTAACACTAGAACATGTGCCGAGAAAAGAAAATCAAATGGCAGACGCTCTCGCTAACCTGGCCTCGAGTATGACACTAGGAGAAGACGAAGCTGCAGATGTGCCAGTTTGCCAAAGATGGGTCATCCCCCTCGCCACCGAAATGCTACTAGATGATACAAATGTCATCTCGGTACTTCCGGTCGATGTTGAAGAATGGAGACAACCATTGATTGACTACTTGAAGTATGGGAAACTTCCAAATGATCCTAGACACCGCTCTGAAATACGTCGACGAGCACCTCGCTTCCTCTACTACAAAGAAACACTCTACCGGTGCTCTTTCGAATGAGTACTTCTGAGATGCCTAGGTGAGGAAGAAGCCAATCAAGCCATGGAAGAAGCACATTCAGGCGTGTGCGGGGCGCATCAATCTGGACCAAAGCTACATTTCCAGCTCAAAAGAATGGGTTACTACTGGCCAAGCATGGTGAAGGATTGCCTGAAACATGCCAAAAGGTGCCAAGCCTGCCAATTCCACGCCAACTTCATACATCAACCACCTGAACCGTTACACCCTACAGCTGCTTCATGGCCATTCGATGCATGGGGATTGGACGTTGTGGGACCAATTACTCCAAAGTCATCTGCAGGAGAAGCTTACATCCTAGCTGCAACAGATTACTTCTCCAAGTGGGCTGAAGCCATACCCCTAAGGGAAGTAAAAAAGGAAACTGTTTTCCGTTTCATCAAAGAGCATATCATCCACAGATATGGTGTGCCTCGTTACATTATCACTGACAATGGAAAACAGTTCTCCAACCGACTTGTAGACGAGCTCTGTGAGAAATACAAGTTCAAGCAGCACAAGTCTTCCATGTATCATGCTCCGGCCAACGGTCTTGCAGAAGCCTTCAACAAAACATTGTGCAACCTCTTAAAGAAGGTGATCGGCCGAACAAAGAGAGACTGGCACGAAAGAATAAGCGAAACACTTTGGGCATATAGGACGACGCATAGGACTCCTACCCAAGCTACCCCTTATTCTCTCGTATATGGCGTGGAAGCTGTTCTACCGCTAGAAAGTCAAATCCCCTCACTTAGGATGGCTATACAAGAAGGCTTGACTGATGAAGAGAATGCAAAGTTGCGCCTTCAAGAGTTGGAATCACTCGACGAAAGAAGGCTCGAAGCTCAACAACACTTGGAATGCTACCAAGCACGGCTATCCAAGACATTCAACAAGAAGGTCCGCCCAAGGTCTTTCCAAACTGGAGATCTCGTCCTTGCATTGCGAAGGCCTATCATCACGACTCACAAGACAAAAAGCAAGTTCACATCAAAGTGGGATGGACCGTACGTAATACAAGAGGTCTACACGAACGGCGCCTACTTAATCATGGCAGAAGACGGCTTGAAGATCGGTCCCATCAATGGTAGATTCTTGAAGCGTTACTACCCCTAAAAAGGCGACGACCAGACTCCTTGCCTGCATGAGCCTAAACTGCACACGGCACAAAGCTCCTGGCCCGCAAGAGCATAAACTGTGTACGGCAAAATCATCATCAAAATCACTATAAAAAAAAAAAAATCATCGTTCATTTGAACTACGTTATGACTTGATCCCTCATCAACCAGGGGTACGTAGGCAACTTGAAACTTCAAAACTTCAAGTACAGTCACATCACCAACAAAAACACAAACACTTTGAAGAATAAATAGCAATTCAAGATATGAATATTTTATTTCTTTAAAGAAATGATTTGGTTACAAAGCCATATTACAAAGGTGAGCACTACGCCAACGTCACTACCAAGGGAAAACTGTGACCAAAAGGCATTACACAGCAAAACCCCACCTGCAACACATGGTGCGCACACCCGAAGCAAGTGGACCTCCAAGTCAGCCACGCGACCTCGTCTGCAAACACCTTCTTTTCCGCTGACTCTTCTTCTTCCTCTCATAAAAGTTGCACAGTCACCCACAAACGAAAGGAAGACCTGCAGATGCACAAAATCTGAATCCAGATGTGGTGTTTCTCTCTCTTTCCTTTGCAGCGACGTCTCTCTCTCCAAGCCACAACAAAGACGAACCTGTAGCAACAAGAATGAAGCTGCAGCGGTTGAAGACGGGGAAAGCAACTCGGCCTTGTCATTCGAACCTGCACTCGCATTCACTTTCTCTGACCGAGTCAAGCAGAGCAGACTTTTGATGCCTTCCTAGGTTCTTCGCCGGTTTAGCAACCTCAGCCTGACAGAGCACTATATAAAAAATAAAAAAATATATATATTTATATATGCGGCAAACCGTCCTCAGCAATAAAACATACCTCACAGAGTGAAGGCAGCGCCCTCCTTCCTATTCTCCATTGGTGGAAACATTTGCAGCGCCATCGAGGACGATAAACGGAAGCCCGAGCGGTTGTAGCAACCATGCTGCAGTCCTTCATCCTTCCGTCCTCATACTCTCATGCAACTCTCCCTAAAGCTTGTAGGATAATGAAGTTTGTTGTTGCTGCCCTAATTTTGATGATGGTGAGCTTTTCCTCTGCCGCAGTGAAGACTTCGGATGAACACGATGAACATAGACGTGACCGACTGCAGGGTGATGGGGTTGAAGAAGCTGCACCACTTTTTGTCCAACACCGAGCTCACCACACGGCAGACGAGAAGAGCACGTCGCAGCAAAGAAACAGGAGAGTGCAGTTAAGATTCAGGGCAGTAAGCTGGTGCAGTGTCTATGTAAAGACTACGCAATGCCCTATGTATGTATGCATGTGTGTATGAATGCGTGTGTATATATATATTGGTCTCAACAGGCTGCAAATAAAACCGGTTTGCACGTAGTGCAGTGACTGTGCAAACAGTGATCCGCATGCGATACAGTGACTGTGTAAAAAAGCAATCCGCATCCAATGAAGATTGTGATAAGGTGATTGTGCAAGTGAAAAGATGGTCCGCATGCGAGAAGAACGCAATGCAGTGAGGAAGGCCAAAAAAAAAACCAACTGTGCTATCGTCAAGCCACTCACGAGTGTGTATTACTATTCGCAAGTCAATAATGGAAAAGGAAATGGGTGGTGATGACAAAATGATGCTTCCAGTCACCATCTAAAAAGAAATGGGTGCACTAGTCACCATCTAAAAGGAAGTGGGTGCATAGGGAAGTAATGCACTTAGTCAGATATGCGTTTTGTTTGCGTTTCAACACAACATACTGAATAAAATAAGGCATGTCCATTAATATCTCCGAGAAATTACACAAAAAAAAAAAAAAAGAGCCTTCACGAATGTCACTTGTGTGAAGCCTCAGTACTTGGAGCCTTGGTACTCGGTGGAACCCTAAAGGAGGGAGGCACTGAAGATAGCTTATTCGGAGCCTCAATACTTGGTCGAATTCCAGATGACGAAGGCAAAAAGTGCCTCCGGAATACATCCACAAACTTCCGATGGTCACTTTGAATTCGACCTTCGGAGTCCATCAGCTGATCAAGCTTCCTCTTCATGCTCGTTGCATAACTATTTGCAAGCACATGCAACTCTCTATTCTCACGCTTGAGCTGCCCAATCTCTTGACTAAAAGCCGCCACCTCGGCTGTCAATGATTCAACCTGGCGAGTTCGAGCAAGTAAGCGTTGGCCCATGTTGGAAACAGAGTTCGCACACTGGACACTGAGAGCCTGGGACTCTTGAACAGCTAACTCATCGGACCGTCGTGAAAGTATCCTATTATCTTTAGGAGTGATGAGGTTTCTAGCTACAACCGTAGCCGTGGTTGCATCCCTCATCACAGAGTCCTCAACTGTAAGAGGGCCATTAGAAGAAAAAAAAGACGGGCGCCATACATTACCCTGACGCGGTGCACCTGTGTCACTGCTAAGACTCAAATCTAAGCAAATGTTAAAAGGGGAAGCCATTTTCAAAAAATACTAAAAGAAAAAGGTTGGATGAAGCAAAGAGTAGCAGAGATAATTTTTCACGGGCAGGCAATCTTCAAATTGTGCGTGTTGAATACAATTGACACCTCTTAAAAATGAGAGGCAGCACAACCATTCGTTCGTAAATCGAAGAGACACCACTCTCCGAATTTCAAAACCCGGATTTTCCTGCGTAAAGTCCGTCGACACTTTTCAGACACAATCTCAGCTTTCGGCTATCACATGCAACTTTGTCAGATATCACTGACAAAGTTGAAAACGCGTGAGGTCCATTATGCCAACTACCGCACTTCTGCCGACAAGCGTGGGTGACAAGGCCACGCTCACCCTGCCACTTGATGTCGAGAGCTCACCATATAATTCAACCTCCATCCCATAGCAAGACACACATCCAGCCTGACCCCTTTCTTCCTTGCCGAAGACATCTGCAACCAAAACTCAGTTTCTTCCTCCCTGAAAACACATCCAGCCTGACCTTTCTTCCTCGCCGAGGGCATCTGCAACCAAAACTTAGTTTTCTTCCTCCCTAGAAACGCCTCTTCAACTAAGCCACACCAGAGTAAAGGTATCTCATATCATTGGGGTTGAGAGCAAGAGTATCTCATAGCATGCTTTCTCCCTATCCTTTTCTTTGTCCTCCCTCTTCACTGCGAAGACAAGGATAAAGAAAGCAATATGTCGGAACCTCCACTCAAGCTCCTGGTAAGGAACCGACTGCTTGGAACCTTGCCTGATTGCTCACCTAGCCGTGCTCTCGAATACTCATCCTCAACATCTTTTGTTTCCTCTTCGTCTACCACGTCTGCCTGGAAAACAGATGATGCAGGTGAAGATGATGCAGATGAAGATGAGGCATCGAAGCATATGGAGACAAGCACGACGAATGCATGTGCTGATCGTCCGCTACTTCTTCAAAAGCAAAAGTATCTCATATCACTGGGGTCGAAAGCAAAGGTATCTCATATCATGCTCTTCCCCCATCTTCTCCTTTGCCCTTGCTTTTGCCTGCTGAACAAGGAGAAAGGATGCAATCAGTCGGAACCTGAAATTAAATGTCCGACCAGGAACTGATTGCCCGGAACCTTTGCCTGGTTACTTACCTAGCGTTGCTCTCGAGTGCTCATCTTCAACTGCTGATATGTCTCGAATTCCCTCAGCAAATGCTTCAGGAGTGTGGATATGTTAACATCGGCGCTTTGCACTGAAGCTGCCAAGCATGGGTGAGTCGCTGAGAGATTGTGCTCCGAAGAACCATTTAAAGGCAAAAGGTTGCACACCGCTTCAGCTATGCAAAAGAAACAAGCAGAGAAGAATGCAATACAACGAGCTGGAATAAATCATGAAGCATGAAGCCCTTCCCTGCATAACCACACAATCCAGACGGAGGAGTTCAAGTAAAGATCCAAGCTGGACAGCGTTGCTCTAACCAAAAGGCTCGAGAAGCTTTAACAACCCTTCGCTGGCACCGTCACCGAAGAGCAAAGCCTCGATAATCCTTAAAGATCAAGTCACCAACTGGAAGAAGAGCCCATCAATCTTGAAGATCATACTGTTGACCAAACTGCTCAGGGTTCATATGAAAATGCTGCGAACTTCCTTGATCTTTCAAAGCATGCATGTCCTGAAACTGCTCGTGGTCATGTTTAAGTTCGAAATCAAGCCTCAACGACCCTAACTCAAGATCAAGTGTCCACCACCATTGAGTCAAATCCAGTTCAAGATTAAGTCTGTGGAAAGTCCTTTGGAGGAAACCAGAAAACTCCTCCAGCCTAGTTCAAGATCAAAGCTGTGGAAAGTCAACAAGCACAACAAAATACGTGCCGATTCATCCATTATCAAAGCCAAGGATCGTCTACTACGTGAAGCTCCTTGTGGTCCAATTTCATCCAAGATCAAGCCTCAACGGCCCTTGAAGAAATTTCAAACAAAATTCAAGAACAAGCCTTAACGGCACTTGAAGAAACTCCCAGACCAGTTCAAGATCAAGCCTCAACGGCCCTTGGATCGACATCTACATTAAGGGACTTCAAAAACGCATCTTCTACACGTGACAAGCACATGTATACTACGCGCCTTGAAGTGGGGGCATTTGTAGACATTGAAATTTCGTCGAAATAAATGTTAGCCATCACATTAAAATTACATTTGTAAACATTGAAATTTTAGTGAAATAAATGTTGACCATTGCATTAAAACTACAACCTTCACCCAAATTCACCTACAACATACACCCAAATTCACCTACAACAATCCATCCAAATTCACCTACAACCTTCACCCAAATTCACCTACAACATACACCCAAATTCACCTACAACAATCCATCCAAATTCAACTACAACCTCCACCCAAATTCACCTACCCAAATTCACCTACAACATACACCCAAATTCACCTACAACAATCCATCCAAATTCACCTACAACCTCCACCCAAATTCACCTACCCAAATTCACCTACAACATACACCCAAATTCACCTACAACAATCCACCAATTCACCTACAACATCCACCAAAACAAATGGATGGTGGTGGTTCATTCCCAAAGCCTATAAATAGGCTCCTCCATCAAAGAATCAAAGGAGGATTTTTTACATACACTTTCTCTACTCCCAAATTGGAAGAGAAGTCACACCACACCAAAGCCTTGAAGCCTCGAAACTTAGAAGCTCTCAAGCAAATCCCGAAGGATCAAGAAAGCCCTCTTCGTTCTTCGTGAAATCCTCCTTCAAGATCAAGCCCCAACGCCCCTTGAAGAACTTCCACCCATTCAAGATCAAGCCCCGACGGCCCTTGAAGAAGGTGTTCATCATTCATCAACTGTTCGTCCAAGATCAAGCCTCGACGGCCCCTGGATCAATAACACTACATTTACACGTTTCAAAGATAGAATCAGAGGCCAAATTCGTAGAAGAGATTGTAACCCCTAAATCATTAATACAAATATTATTTTGTACACGTGTTCTTGTCTCATTCATTGCAGGAATTCCGTGTTTACAGACATGATATAATTGCATGATAAGATCCTGTAGTGATGGTTGTACAACAAAGGACAATGACAATTTATATCTCAAAGGTGTGATATAAACATGCATTTACAACCACTGACAATGTTAGCTTGGCTTCGTCAGGTATGTCTTCTAGCTCTATTTGTATCATTGTGATCTAAGGTTCATGGTAAAGATTAAGGTTTCATCAAACATACGCATGCACCTGAGGCAATGTGAGGCTTTCTGGTTTTCTGTTTCAATTACCAAAGTTTATATCTTTAGCTGGAATGAAATGTATGTGCTTTTGGGCATAACTGATTAGGTCGAATCAAGATTCAAGCAAGTTTTGGCTTTGCCGAATTTTTTAATCTTTACTAATCACATAGGTTAGGTGATTTCTATTTACTTTAGTAGTCTAATCATTCAAGATTTATACTAGTGTATATGGAATTGGGTGTCTTTTTCTTTCTTTGAAGAATCTATTGAGCACTGGCTGTTTTGATCCCTTCAATATCAAGGATCTGAGAGTTGATCTTGGGGCATTTTGTTCTTTATTCATTGGGTTTTATCGCGGCCGGCTATTGTCCAGTTTTTGAGAATATAGTTTGTGTTTTGGGTGCGAAGGCAGGTGCCATCACATGTGATGATTGGGACTTTAGTTTCACTTATCCTTTCGTAAGCATCACGCTTTCCACTTCACTGGAGCTTTATAAGTTGGAGTGAGGGGAAATATTGGGTTTCTCTTATCAGTTTAATGCCCCCTGTGATAACTCTTTACATGCTTACTTTATTTGAATTTCATGGTACATGGACACAAGGAGCAAGATTTCACTGGTCTGACTCGGGTAGCTTCCTAATATTGTTTGGGTGGTATGCCGCTATACAATGCAAGCCATTATGTTCCATTGGTTTGGAAAGTCTATTTTTATATACATGGGGCAATTAATACTTCACATGGCTCTCTGTAAGGATAGTTATCAATTATTTGTAGTAGAGGTTCCAGAAATAGCTTGGTTTCTCCTTTCAAGTGTCTAAGCATCAACTAGTCTGGATGGTCTAGATGGCCTTAATCAGGATTGGCACAACTAATATGAAGGCACTCGTCCCCTGAATGTAGTCAGGGTGATGTCTAAAGAGTCTCCTACTTGGGTTATAAGCTTACTCTACTAAGCTCGATATAAATGCTGAAGTATGATAATTATGCCATAATTTGTTTTAATTTTTTTGACTGATTGCCTCAAAGTTTGGTTTTGTCTTTTCAGTATTAGTTTTGGTTGTGGGGAAAGAAAATATGAATACATAAACAATAAATGGCAGTTTGTGTTTCTTGCCCAAAGGTGTGACACGAACATGCATTTATAAACTTTGAATTTCTTCGGATATTGATAGTCTGTTGTCTCCTTAAATGAATTATCGTACCCTTTATAAAGTTGTTTTCTTAAATTGATCCTGGACTTGTAGTCTTGAATATTGATCACTATTCATGTGTGTAAAGTTTCTCAGACGTAGGTTGAAAGGCATAAGGATAAAAATAACTCAACTCAAAGGTTAGTGAAACTAACAGTTTTTGTAGGAGCAATAACAATGATAAATCATTCTTGAACAAATGTTTATATAATTTTTCACCAAAGTGGGAATTATTAAGAAATTTTGTTCAAGGAGTTTCTTAAATGAAATTGTGACCAACAGTTTATTACATGAGACTAATCTTTCCAAACAAAGACATAATGAATGGTTCAAACTGTGATATACCGTACGGTATTTCATGAAATTATGAGACAACTTCATGTTCTAGTCCAATGACATAGGGTACTAGTGGGTGTCTGCAGTATAATTGTTTTTAGCAGAACAAATCTTGACTTTTACTTTAGTATTGGCCTTGAATAATACAGAGATTGGTGGGTCAAAGTGTGAAACCATATTTATAGGCAGGACTCTTGGTGGAGTAATTATTGGATGATGTTGTGCATACTTTTCATACTTAGTCAAACTAGTTTGAAAATTTTCAATTGGATATTCCTTGATGTATGCTTTTTGCAGACGATATAGTGTTGATAGATGAAACTCAGGAATGGGTAAATGCAAAGCTTAACATTTGGAGAGAAGTGTTGGAATCTAAAGGTCTTCGCCTAAGCCGATCAAAGACAGAATATATGGAGTGCAAGTTCAGTGCAAATGGAGGCCAAAACGAGTTAGGGGTGAGGATCGGAGATCAAGAAATACCAAAGAGCGACCGTTTTAGTTACCTAGGATCCATCTTGCAAAAGAACGGAGAATTAGATGGAGATCTCAACCATAGAATACAAGCTGGATGGATGAAGTGGAAGAGTGCATCCGGCGTGTTGTGTGACCGCCGTATGCCACTGAAGCTCAAGGGAAAATTTTATAGGACGACAATAAGGCCGGCGATGCTGTATGGCACAGAATGTTGGGCGGTGAAGCATCAACACGTACACAAAATGGGTGTAGCGGAGATGAGAATGCTTCGTTAGATGTGTGGGCACACGAGAAAGGATAAGATTAGGAATGAGGATATCCGGGGTAAAGTAGGAGTAGTCGAAATTGAAGGAAAGATGAGAGAAAATCGGTTACGGTGGTTTGGACATGTGCAAAGAAGGCCTACTGACGCTCCGATTAGAAGATGCGACTATGGGATAGAGGTTCAGAGCCGAAGGGGTAGAGGAAGACCTAGGAAAACTTTGGAAGAGACTCTAAGAAAAGACTTAGAGTACTTGGATCTAACGGAGGACATGACACAGGACCGAGCACAATGGCGTTCTAAGATTCATATAGCCGACCCCACTCAGTGACTTGGATTTTTCAAGTCTCCAACCGAGAAGTTTTCCTCACTCGGGAAATTAAGGGAACACTACCTCAACCTACAGGCTCATCTCACAAAGCTTCAACATACAAGCTTCAACAAAAGAAAAATTCAAAGAACTTAGCGAAGAAGGCTTTGGTGTATTTAACACAATACGTGAAATGAAGCAAAGATTATTTATTGATATCCTCGATAAGTTACAAATATGTACATATACATGAGTCAAAATAAACAAACAAGAGGAAGCCTTCACAAAGGTTGCTTAGGAGAAGTCTCAGCAGTCGGTAGAGCCCCAGAAAGAGAAGGCATCGGAGGGGGATCATTAAGAGCCTCAGTATTGGACAGAACCCTAGAATGATGAGGCATCAGAGGTTGATCATTTGGAGCTTCATTAAGCGGTACAGCCCCAGAAGACGAAGGCAATAAATGCCTTTGGAACAAACCCACAAACCTCTGATGATCAAGTAAAACCTGACCATCAGATTCCTTCATCTGGTCAAGCTTCATCTTCATGTTTGTAGCATAGTCATGTGCGAGCCGGTGCAACTGTTTATTTTCATGCTTGAGCCCTCTAATCTCCTGTTTGAGACTCATCACTTCAGCCGCCAATGATTCAACTTGGCGGGTTCGAGCAAATAGGCGTTGGGCCATATTAGACACAGAACCTGCACACTGAACATTGAGAGCCAGAGAATCCTTAACAGCCAACTCATCAGACCGTTTGGAAAGTAGTCTGTTATTTTTGGGAGTGAGAAGGTTTCTGGCCACCACCGCAGCGGTCATATCATTCTTCATCACGGAATCCCCAACGGTAAGAGGACCAGTAGGAGAGACGAAGGATGAGCGCCATATGTTGTCTGGAGAATGCGTGGCTGCCTCTTAAACAAGGTTCAAGTCAAAACGACGGTCGGAGGGGCCAGACATTTTCAAAGGTGTTGAAGAGAGAAGAGGTCGGACAAATCAAGATCTTAGAAGTGCAAGAATGGAGCTTCTACTGGTGGAGATTCAAGTGTGCTTTGGAACTTAATGCCAGCCTCTATAAAAATCTGCACTCGACGAAGCTTCAGAAATCGAAGAGGCGCCTGCTCAGAAATCGAAGAGGCATTTGCTTTCTCAAAAGCTGGGCTGCTCAGAGACCACGAGGGTCGATCTTAGAAATCGAAGAGGAGTTTGCTTTCTCAAAAGCTGGGCTGCTCAAAGACCACGAATGCCGATCTCAGAAATCGAAGAGGCGCTTGCTTTCTTAAAAGCTGGGCTGCTCAGAGACCACGAGGGCCGATCTTAGAAATCGAAGAGGCATCTACTTTTTCAGCCTTGTCAGCACCTGTCACACGCACACTTAGCTTTGCGGAAATTACGGGCGTTCTGTCGAAGATTTCTGGTGAAGTAGAAAACGCATGAATCTTACTGTTCAATCACCCACTTTCCACACGCAACATTAGCTCATGGGTACCACAGATAACTTTGCCAAAGTTCTCTGACAAAGTTGAGACAGGTGAAGCCTGCAGCTCCCACTACATCGCTCTGACCAAGAAGGGTAAAAGAATAGCAAAGAAACAACACTAACAAAGTTTAGACACATAAATTTTGAAGGTCTAGCTACCATATCATTACCCACAAGGGTAAAGGAACAGTACCACTGTTGGATAATTGGAAAGTCCCTGTGTGTCAACCTCTGTGCTCCGTGGCAAGGTAGACTAGCAAACATGCCCAACCTTTACTCACATTCGAGAAAACACTCTCAACAAGATTGCTTGCTCCAAAATCGAAGAGGCACCGCCCTCCGAATCTTGAGATCCAGACTCCCAACATGATTACTTTCTCAAAAATCGAAGAGACACGACTCTTCGAATCTCGAGAGTCAGACCCCCAGTATGATTGCTTTCTCAAAAATCGAAGAGGCATCGTTCTTCGAATCTCGAGAGCCAGATCCCCGACAGGATTGCTTGTTCGAAAACCGAAGAGGCACCACTTTCTCAACTTTGAGAGCCAGATCTCATTGGATAAAGCTTGTCTGTAATCTTCACACGCAACATCAGCTTTCCAGATACCACAGACCATTTTTTCAAAATGCTCTGACAGAGTTAAAACATGTGAAGCTAGCAGCTCCCACTACTGTGCTATGACCAAGCAGGGTAAAGGAATAGCATTACTACTTGTTGTTAGGGAGACTCCTATATATGTCGACCTTCATCCCCAACGGACAGGCAGACCTGCAAAAATGCTCAACCCTTCCTCATATCTGAGAGGGCACTCCCAACGAAGACTTTCGAAATATTCAGCTTTCTTTCCCCCCAATAATACCTCTGCAAACAAGTTATACCAGAGCAAGAATATCTCATATCATCAGGGTTAAAAGCAAGAGTATCCCATATCATGCTTTTTCCCTGTCTTTTCCTTTGGCCTTGTTCTTACTTGCAAGACAAGGAGAAAGAGAGCAATCAGTCAGCACTTGGAATCAAGCTTCCAGTCAGGAACTGACTGCCTGCCTGGAACCCCTTACCTGATTACTTACCTGGCATTACTCTCGAGTACTCATCTTCAATATCTTATGCTTCCAGGGAAGATACCGCATCTGCCTGAGGAACAGATAGGGCAAGTGAGAAGGATACAAAGAAGCATGTGGAGACAAGCGTAACAGCACACGTGCCGATATATCCACTACTTTGTCAAAAGTAAAAATATCCCATATCAGCAAGGTCGAACGTACTCTAGATTTGATGGACTTGTTTTGACCCTCAAATTCTTCAGTCGGCCTTATACTTTGGAGGAAACCAGAAAACCCTCCAACCCAGTTCAAGAATAAGCTTGTGGAAAGTTACTTCTTCAAAAGCAAAAGTATCTCATATCATCTCTTCTCATTTTTCTTTTCTTTATCCTTTATGCAGCAAGATAGGGAGAATAAGAACAATCAGTTGGAACTCGAAATCAAACTTCTGATCTGGGACTGATTGCTTGGAGCTCTGATTGCTTACCTTGTCTGTCACCTCTTTCAGCAGATCCTCTAGCTCGGCGACTTGGGGGACTCCTACTACACGGTTTGTATTGTGCTTGATCAAGCCTGAAACTACAAGTAAGCTTCAAGTGAAATTGATACATTACCTTGTGTATCTCCACCAGTTAAAGATACCACCCCTGGATGGAGGAAGAGTACTTTCAGAGAAGATGCCACATCTACCTATGAGACAGATAAGGCAAGTGAAGATGATACCACACTTAGGTACTTAGAAGTGTCGTGATTACGAGATCATTCTCCCACAATATTTCCTAATGTCACTTAGTAAATCTGAAAGTAATAATCCATCTTTGGTTTTGGATATGATTTTGTTAACCCTAGAAACTACAAAGCCTACGTGGCGCGCATGCCGAGTAATCTATAAGCTAACTACGTCCTTCGATGATTGCGGGGCGTGCCAACTCGTCGGCCGAGCTCGGCCGAGGAGTAAATTTGTTGATGCTGCGTTGGGTGCGCGGCTGACTTCTGCGTCTCGCGATTGCGGCCGAGAAAGGAACACGTCTCGGCCTCTTGGGCTCTCGAACCTGAAGAAAAGGTTGCTATTTTTTACGAAGTTCAATATCAAATTCGGCTTTCAACGTGCCGAATGTAGTCACTTGTAACACCTCACTTCGCTAAGAAGGCTGATGATATGACCTCGACCAATAAGGATTCAGAAATCCTTCTCGACCGAGACTTGGATAGGTAATCAATCGTTCTCGCCGCAGTGCTGTTGATGCCAACGGAAGATACTGCGAGAACGACTGATTCTACGGTGACAGAGCTATCTATGCCGACTTAAGATATCACCGGTTGCTTCCACAGTGCTGTTGATGCCAACGGAAGATGTGTCAGCGAAAAAGGAAAAAGAAAAATCACAAGTTGTGAGAGTTTGCGCAGGGCAATTTTGTATTGATTTGCAGGGGTCTTCCTTGATGCACAGTTTCCCCTATTTATAGCACTGGACCTTGAGTCCGAGTTAAAATCCTACTCGGACTAGGTTTCCCTCTCCGAATCAACATCACCTCGACCAGTCCTATCTTCACTAGGACTACGAATCTAGTCCTTAACTGAGCCGGATTCGCCTTCTGGATTACTGATCCCGTCGAGACTCCCTATTGTACTAGGACTCGACTTGCGTTCTGATTTAACCGACCTAGGCTTGGAAGCCCATGAGCTGAACGATCCATGGTCCTTTCGCCGCACGACCTCTCGGGCCGAGAATGATCTTTCTCTCGGCCCAAACTATTATTTTGGGCCCAAACAGATTTACAGGTTGAAGTAGAAGAAGGAGAGGAGACTGTGTGTCTCGTATGCTTGCTAAATATTATTCAATCAATTATTATTTTTAATTTATTAGGATTCTTTTACTTTGAAGTTCGTAGCTTTTGATGATCATATGGCAAAGTGGTCGAGGACGAAGAGCTTGGCAAGAAAGTTCATCTCCAAGGCGAAGCAACGCTCTTCAGTTTCTGGTTGACGCTAATATCGTAGACAAGGAGTAGTTCAAGATCATGGTTTTTTGTTACTTTTGCTACTACTCTTAGTGTTCTATTGCAGTTGAATGCTATGATATTTTATTATTTATCAGCCCTAATCAGTTTAGTTTTATTATTAGTGATTTGCTTTTGTGTTACAGAAAATTACTTCTTGGTATTTTCTGTTTTATTTTTAGTGTCACTTACAACTTTATAAAGAAAACCGTTATATATGAGATGAGATATGTTACACGCATCTTGGTGATTTCTAAACGTATGTAGGTGATTTTAAACCATTGATGCATGTGAGATTGGATACAATTCATCTATACTCAAATTTCACTCAAGCATGTGCCTAATGCTGGCAATATTGGATTAGTTTAAGATCCCATTACTATTGCTCTAATGAATTTTACACATCAATAGTCAATCATATAACAAATGGAAAGTTTAAAACACGAAAAAAAATTACTTGGAGATGAAAAGGCAATTTCAATCTATACTAAAACTCAAAATCAACTGTGTTACTGTTCATAAGCATAGTGTGCTTTCCATTTTGCCCCTGCCAATTTTATGTTATCACTTCTCTTGCCACTGCCTCATAACATATATATACGCTTTATATTTTTTTCTTCCTCCTTCTCTCTTCCCTCTTGCCGTTCTCCCCATTCTCCCCGTCTTCGACTAGCCTTCGAACGAAAAACCCAACTTTCACATGTTTTCTAGTGGCGGCTGGCCCGCAACCACAACTATTTAGTTCAGGACAGTCCTAACAACATCATTCGAGCTTTGCATGCTTAAACCTACCCATTGATTGAAGAGTTCCATAAGCACAGATTGCGGTGTTTTTTCCGAAGAGAATCCGATTTTATTTTGGCCAATTTCAGGCCTTTCCGACCTTTTATGGGTCCGGTGAAGGTAATTACTCTACACCCTCGAATTAGCTAAGGTTGTGAGTCTCTATTTTCCAGCAAATACCCCTTTTTTCGCAATTCTTTTCTTCATTTTTGCATACCCCTTTCTCAATTGAACTTTTTTGTTTGTTTTTGATGATTTTTTTTTTGTCAATGTTGATTTTGAAATTTCGTTTGAAGTTCAATTTTTTTTTCTGGGTAATGTTTCCGATTATTTTTGTAATCTTTATATTTTTCAGTGTATTTTTTATGACTAAATTTTTTATCTTTTCGTTCTGCAGTGGGCACTGAAGTTGGGTGGATGAAATCCTTTTCCTCCTCAGATCACCACTACCCCATGTTAGGTTTTTGTTATTATAGGTATGCTACTGTTTTACAAATTATATATACTGATCTTTCTTATTTATTTCTTTTCTTTCTTCTCCGTTCTCTCTCTTCACTCTCGCTCTTCTCTCCGTGACTCTGCTAGCGACGACATCGAGCTATTGCCATCCGAACGCCTGTGAATTGGACCTCATCTTTACGGCCAATTGTCTCCCGTTCATCTCAGGAACAAGAAACAGTTGTTGCATGCCTCAAATCATTACTGTTTCGATGAGGGTTAACTTAACCCCAATTGTATTTCGATCTCTCTCTTTCTACATTTTCGATAGGTTACAGTTTTTTATGTTCTATTGAAAGCACATTGATTTTGTGTTAATTTGAGTCTTTGCGTTATGAATTCTGATGTTTTGTGTTCAATTTGGGTTTTTGGAATTTCGAATTTTGTACCCTTTGCTCTAATTAATTTTGATTTCGTCTGTTATTGTTGGGTTGGATTAAATTTCGAACCTTTCGTTTTCGTTCTCAAAGTTTTTCAGTTATATCTATTAAATGTTTTCGTTCTCAAAATTTTTGAGTTCTATCTATTAAATATTTCTTAAAAGACCTGCATGTAATTACAAAAATCCAATACAGTTATTATGTATTTCATTCTAATTTTTCTTTGATTTTTAACAGTGTTATTTCAAATATGCTATTAGCCAGGACAACATGATGGGACTAACATATTTTCCGCTTCATTGATGCAGAGAGAAAACAGTGGAATGACATTGATGTTCAACATCTTCGTTTGGAAAACAAGATTTTTCCCAATTTGATGTGGAATTAATGGGAGTTGGAGAGAGCCAGTGAAGGTCAAACTCTCTGAATTCTTCTCTTTGTTTCTAATTCTTATGAAGGACTTTGATATTCTGCATTTGGAACTTAGAATCAAGGTTCTAACTGGTTACCATAGTTCAGCAGCCACTTTGCTCCAGATCTTTCTGATTGAAATTCCTCTCCTTCACCCTTTGCATGTTGAATTTCACGTCATCATCATCTCCCTGGAGTTTGGTTCATACTAAATTTAGGTGGTTTCACTTCATGAAAGCTAACTGTTTATTTTAGACCTGGAATATAATTTCTTGGAGAATGTACATTGTTGATGATAATTTTTCGAACAATACTGCCCCAAAAATTCTCCTCATGTTACCCTCAAGGTAGGCATCATATAACCATCATCCGAACTTCTCAACCATTTAAAGGGCTCATTCCAACCAGTGCCATTTGGTTGTAGAACAGCTTTGCAACTTCTTTTTGATCTCTTATATTCTGATTAGCATTTTACTCTCTCTCTCTCTCTTTCTTTCTCTCTCTCTCTCTCGTTCTCTCTCTCTCTCCCTTTTTTTTATGCATATGAATTGTGTTGATGCACAAAAACCGGAGGGTCTTGGAACAACGTAAATTCGACCGTGAATCTGCAAGAAAGTAAAGAACACAAGATGTATCGTGGTTCACCCCAATGTTTGGGCTACGTCCACACTGATGTTGATGTATTTCTCTATAACTGTATGTATGGATTAAAAGCTCAAGGGGGGTCCCCCTGAGGAAGAGAGTGTTGTTGTGTTTGTGAGGGTATTGCCCTCTGTTGGGTTCACCGAATCCGATTTGTGAGGGAGGAGAAGTCCCCTTTTTATAGAATAAGGGGCTCTTCATTTTACATAATATGGGCTGGGTAATGAGGCCTAAATGTTGAGGCCCAATGTGTCAAGGTCTGAGGCCCAATATGTGTGGTATCAACAGTAGTCCCCTAAGTCTTCAGTTAAAAGAGTCTTTTGCCTGGAGACTTGAAATTCAGTCCGTGTGTGGGCCGAAGTAACTAGATGTCATCTAGAACTGATACTCAATATAAGGCGATGCTCAATGTGAAATGATGCTCAACTAGAAGTAGCACATGTTGCGAGGCTGCTCGGCTTGTGGCTTATGTTGCCTTGGTTGGCTCGGCTTGTGGTGTTGAAGGTGAGGGAGTCCCTTTTATAAAATAAGGGCTCGCTCCTCAATACATAAATGATGGGCTAGAGTTGATGCTCGTGGCGATGCGGTTGCTCAGCAGGCGGCGATGCTCTCTAATGATGGTGAGGGAGTCCATTTTATAGAATAAGGGCTCGTTCCTCAATACATAAGTGATCGGCTAAAGTTGATGCTCGCGGTGAGATGGTTGCTCAGCAGGCGGCGATGCTCTTTAATGATGGTGAGGGAGTCCCTTTTATATAATAAGGGCTCGCTCCTTAATACATGAATAATGGGTGCTCTCTAATGAAAGTGAAGGAGTCCCTTTTATAGAATAAAAGCTCGCTCCTCAATACATAAGTGATGGGCTAGAGTTGATGCTCGAGGCGAGGCGGTTGCTCAGTAGGTGGCGATGCTCTCTAATGATGGTGAGGGAGTCCCTTTTATAAAATAAGGGTTCGTTCCTCAGTACATAAATAATGGGCTAAGTCCCCCAAGTATTTTTCATGAGGCCTAGTTGCGGAAGCCCAATATATGGTACATAGTGTAGTCCCTCAAGTCTTCAGTTAATATGGTATGTTGGCTGGAGACGTCAAATTCAATCCATGTATGGGCCGAAGTGGCGGTTGTTCGGAGGCGGTCTTTGTATGCCATGCACTAAAGCTTTATAGGTGAAGCTTTGCAAGTGAAGCTTTGAAGCTGGAGTTTTTGTAAATGAAGCTTTTGAAGCTGGAGCTCTGTAAATGAAACTTTCGAAGCTGATTGACATGAGTGATGCTCATGAATGTTTATGTTGATTGACGTGAGTGATGCTCATGGATGTTGACATGAGTGATGCTCATGAATGTTGATATGAGTGATGCTCATGAGTGTTGACATGAGTGATGCTCATGAATGTTTATGTATGATTGACATGAGTGATGCTCATGTATAATTTTGGAGTAGTGGACGTACTTTTGATCACCTAGTTGGTGATAATAACGGCAGGCTATTGAATAATTTTGGAGTACTGGACGTACTTTTGATCACCTAGTCGGTGATAATAGCGGCAGGCTGCCGAATAGTTTTGGAGTACTAGACGTACTTTTGATCACCTGGTTGGTGATAATAGCGGCGAGCTGCCGAATAATTTTTGGAGTACTAGACGTACTTTTGATCACCTGGTTGGTGATAATAGCAGCAGGCTGCCGAATAATTTTGAAGTACTGGACGTACTTTTTTATTTTTTTTACACATCAGTATAACTATACAATAATTGCTCCAGTTTGCAGAAGACAACTTAATAAAATATTCATCAATGACAGTGGGTATGGGTGTGCCATGCTTCCTCGGCTTTTCTCCATCTCCAGACATCTTTTTCTTTTTCATTATTTTCCTCCCTTTATTCCATACTTTTGCTTTCTGCTTTTTCTTTTCCACCCCACCTTTCTCTGTTTTTCCCCCTGGCAGACAAAAGGAATCATGATAGAATTAATAATAGGAAGCTTATCTTTTGCTTTTCTTGATCTCCCCGCTCATTCTCTATCCACCCATGTTGCTTTGCAAGGTCATCATTTGCTTTTCTTGATCTCCCCGCTCCTTCTCTGCCTACCCCGCTCATTCTCTACCTACCCATGTTGCTTTTCAAGGCTTAGTTGTGTCAATCTTTTCATCAGATTCCACTGCAGTGGCTTCAAATCCATCAACACCACCTTGGTAACTTATAATAGGTTCTCTTTCAATCGTCACAATGTAAACATCAGCTTTGCCAATAATTAAAAGGGAAAACAGTACAACAACTGCACACCCAAACTCGACGGCCACCATTTTTACCATTCAAGCATCCAACTTCAGTACTCCATAAGATTTGTAAAGATCCAAATGGGCGAATCGGCAAAGGAGAGTGAGGGGACTGATGATAGTGAAGGCGATGGGCCCCGTAATCTTCCACAGCTTCTTTCAGAGGAGTCAAAGACAATTGATCGATTGAGAAGGGGATCGACTATGAAAAACCATGGATCCCGAGAGGGAATCTGAGAGCAAGCAAGGTTAAAACTGGGAGAAGATGCAACTGATTTCAATCTTTTGCACACTGAAGTAAGGCGGAAGAAGGCAGATACTGGTAGTCTCGACCTCACCCTTTCAAGAAGGTCTTCATTAAGCTCATCCATACTAAATGTGCTTGAAATACAATCATCTTGCTCTAGGGATTTTCTCTTTAGATTCATCGTAAAAACTGGGCAAATGTTGTGCTCCATGGACTAGAAATTAGAAAGAACACAACTTTTCCTGCTGCGGTTGCATCAACGGTGGCGCTGCCATGAGGTCTAAGTAGAGGAGGATAGTGAGAGTGATGAAGTGAGGCTGGTGGGTCTTTGTCTCTATCTTTAAATTGGGCAGTTTTTGGGAGAAAAGATTAAAGGAAAGAAAGGAAAGGAGAAAAAGAGCTATGGAGGAATGACACGGCAGCTTGGTTGCTTCTTATCCTGATGACGATGAGAAGATTCGAGAGAAAGAAAAATGGGGTTTTGGAGGGTTTTTAAACTGCACAGAGTCTGCAAAGGTTTTCTGGAAAATCCCCAAAGAGGGAGGTTATGGGTTCTTGGGTTGTGCAGATTTTGCAGATCCACGACGGAGGTGAAAAAATGAAAGAGAACCGACACAGCTTTTCGTGTCGTTTCTCACAGATGGCGCCAAATGTTGATGCACAAAACCGGAGGGTCTTGGAACAACGTAAATCCGACCGTGAATCTGCAAGAAAGTAAAGAACTCAAGATGTATCGTGGTTCACCCTAATGTTTGGGCTACGTCCATACTTATGTTGATATATTTCTCTATAACTGTATGTATGGATTACAAGCTCAAGAGGAGTCCCCCTGAGGAAGAGAGTGTTGTTGTGTTTGTAAGGGTATTGCCCTCTGTTGGGTTCACCGAGTCCGATTTGTGAGGGGGGAGGAGTCCCCTTTTTATAGAATAAGGGGCTCCTCCTTTTACATAATTATGGGCTTGGTAATGAGGCCCAAATGTTGAGGCCCAATGTGTCAAGGTCTGAGGCCCAATATATGTGGTATCAACAAATTGTTTCTTAAATATTTTTTTTATTAATCACTACAGAGCACTTCTTTCTGACATTAGGTAATAAAACTACACAAGTTCTACTGTGAACATTACCATCCCAGCAATTCACAATTTTGGCTATGTAATACATTGTACAAACAAGTATCTTTTGTTCCTTATTGAATATAAAGATGTAAATAGACTTTATTCTATCCGATACGTTGAACACAGTTTTAAGACCCCACGGCGTCGCCCGGGGGGCTCAGTAGTAAAGGAGAAAAGTTATATATTGTTCTTTGGACAAGAAGTATAAAGGAAAACAAAACATAAAGTTGCTACTGAGATGGTTACTTTACCTTATTCGTCTTAAATCATAGCCTAGCATTCACTTCTGCGTCTGAGATCTGTAGTTCGATTTCCCACTCTTCCAATATCGCTACAGAAATTAAATAAAATTCATAACCTTGCATTTAGGAGCTGCTGATTGAGCAGAGGTTTGATGTATTCAGGATAGCCATCAGTTACAACTGAGTCATTGAGCGGATCTTTCCAAGCCTCATCATACAGTTTTGGATACACATTCCCATCGTAGCATCCAAGAATTGAGCCAAGAAAATGGTCAGTGTAATTAAATGCATCAACAAGGGCAATAACATTTGGACGAACCTCGACATACAGAGCTCTAAGTTGATCATTGGCAAGTGAAGCTTGCTTGGGATTCAAGCTACCCGTGGAAATAAAATCCCCTGAATATTTGTGAATCAGATGCAAAGCATATATGTAGCAGAGGGTCTCCAATTGTTGTTTTACTCCGTTTCCTTCAATCTTCTGTTGCAATTTCTCAATGAATTTGGAGACAACGATCAACTGGCAGTGAGCAATTGCAGCCTCTACTAAATCTGGTGAGAGTTCAGAAAACCCTTCTGATGGATCTGCAAACTTGGCAAGATTTTGAGCACAAGCAACACACATTCTAATGGCCCTTGCTTCGAATACCTTGAGTATTACATCGGCTTTCAACCAGTCCTCAGCTTTTTCAACACTACAGCAATATTTGATCAAATAATGATCCATCAGAACCATATAAGCTATTGTTCCAGAAAGCTTATGAGTTTGATCAGAATGAAGAAGCTGAGAAATAGTCTTCATGAGGAACCTTGCAACCTGCAAAAGAAGAACAGTGTTGTCCCCTTCATACGTACATGCAGGTGCGAAAACAGCATATAACTCGGGAAGCCCGCTGCTATTTAGGTATCCATGGCCACCACATAGTTTCCGGCATTCGTCAATCCCATGAACAGCTGAAGATGTAGTCAAGGACTTCAAACCCGCCGTGCATGCATGAGCTTCAGCTAATGTTGAAAAATCATTCGCTTCCAGTTTTCGTGTCAAATCGGTATATAGGCTTTTCAGCCACTCACCAATGAATCTGAAAGCATAGGCAGAAGCTAACAGAGAAAAAAGTCTACTTTGCTGAGTCTTGTACTCAATCACTGGGGTCTCAACCGCGATACCATTAATCTCACGATTTTGTGAACCAAATTGTCGACGAACACTGCTATATCGAGCAGCTATACACACTGCTCTTGATAAAGCAATTGAAGAATCAACTACAATAGTTTTCCTCACATAAACCATAGTTCCATAAAGCAGCTGCCTAGGAACATTGGACAGCACATATTTTCCTTCTCTTGTGACATGTGCCACCCTCATCAGCATTTGATTTCTTGGTATTCGCACGTGATCAAATCTTAGAACACCATTGTCCACGGAATTGAAAGCTCCGCTTCCAAATTTTGTTCCTATATCACCAACTGTTATGCCCGGAAGAGGCAAGTGATCATCCAAACTCCGAATTTGGACAATGAAGCCATTGACGCCATGATCTTGGCCGTCGTGAGTAATAACCCGGGCATAGACAACAGCGTGAGTTGCAATCTTCCCCAATCCGCCAGACCACCATTTGCTCGAGGTGAGTGTAGGACTATGGATGATGAACTCGTCAGTCGTTGGATCAAATGTCGCGGTGGTCTCAATCCCTCGAACATTCGAGCCATGTCCGAGCTCAGTTTGTGCATAAGTACCAATTATGCGCATCGTGGTTGCCAACGGCAACCACTTGTTTTGCTGCTCTTCCGTGCCTGACCCTTTGATAGCGGGCACAAACATTCCCCAATGAATGTAAGCGAATGTCAGTTCATCCACATAAAACCATAGCCATGAAGCCTCTTCATCTGAAAGCCCAAGCTCATTGATCCTTTTCCAGGCATGAGCTGCTTTTCTCAGAGCCTTTGTGAACAACTCCTTCCTACTTAGCACAGCTCTATTCTCCCGTCGAAAGCTCGGATCACTAGCCACGAGGTGAGCCATTCGATCAGAGACACGAAACTCGTGGGAAGAACCCGCCCAGACGATCTTCATTGCCTCCACATCAAACTTAGCCTTGCTCCTCTCATGCGCCAAATGATCTGAACAAATCATTTCATACAAACACAAAGTTGAACAGAATGCAGTGTATCCATATGTTAGCATAGAAATCACAAACACAAAGACCAAAACATGAACTACAACTTAGAGAAAAATAACCAGTTTATGTATATGAGAAAACCAGCAAGAAGAGCATACCTGTACCAGTTGCAGAACTCGAAGCCATGGCAGCAAGCTTTCAGTGTGCCTTCTCTTCTCTTGCAGATTATCAAGAGCTCGACTTACAAATAGGTTTAAGTCCAAATATGAGCGTGTGTTCTGTGAGAAGAGAGACCACTATATATATACATATAATCTTTACCATAACAGATTAGGATTCCCTATTAAAATCCATATAGGAAACAAATGCTTGTTTCCTTGTTCTGATCTTAATGCTATGTTGGATAGTGGCCAAATTAGTGGCCAAGTGGACAACAAGCCAAATGCTTTTCGGCTAGTAAACTAAACAATGAAAAGTTTGGTGGACATCATCATGAGTAAAGACACAATGATGATGTTTGTTGAAAAGAAAAAGGAAAGTCATGATGATGTTTGTAAAGGAATGATTATTCTTTTACTTTGGATTTTTTATTGGATGCTTTTGTTTGGATAAAGGTTGCAGCTGAATGTGGGAGAGGTGGGGGAGCGGCATCAGATGAGAACCATACTAGGGAGTACGGCTCTCCCATTTGAAATAGTGTTGCTCTTTCCCATTTGTTTGTAATCCCTTTTTGTTAGTAATCCCTCAATCAAAGATGTTGCTGCTACATGTTGTGTAGCTTTTGGGAGAGATGGTATCTGATGTGTGTCCATCTTCTCCAATTGTTCTTTATGAGAATGAGAGCTATTGGGTGTATGTGGGATTTGGGTTTGAGAGTTAAAACTCTATTTGTAATCTCCTTTTGATATTAGTGGAATTTCCTTGTCGTCTTGGAACTGGTCGTAGGCTTACACCGAACCAGTATAAATCCTTGTGTCATTTGGATTATTTGCTTTATCATATTTTTCCGTTGTAGTTTATTAGTTTCATATTTGACGCTTCCGCACAACAAGCTATACAAAATCCCTCTTTGACAAGGATTAGCATTCCTTTTACCAACAAGACTTTTCTATCAAATTGAACACCTATAGCCGGTCCTAAAACTTCTCTATCTCATACTCATATTCTTACAATATAATCATTCTAAATTCAATTGAATACACCTTAAGACCATCTCCAAAAGAGATGTCAAATTATAAGAGTCAAATTACAATCACAAGTAGAAAAAAAAACTATTTGCACGACAGAATTTTACGCGACGAAGCAAAATTCGTCGCTATAGGTAGTATAGCATAACGAAAAAGAGACATCGTCACGCAAAATTATCGAACATTGCGCAACGATAATTTTCATCGCAAAAAGGATCTTTGCAAGATGAAAAAACAACGTTGTCACACAAACTATGCGAAAAAAACGCAGGTAAGTTCTTTTTTGGTGGCAAAAACAATGCGCACGGAACATTTCCCACTGAAGTTTTTTACTCTAGACGGTCAATTATTTGAGTAAGAGGATTCAATGCCATTAAGTTAACTTCATACGTTATTTTCATGAAAACTTAGTTTCCCGTTTGAGAATTAGTTAGATTTCACGCATGGATGCAAAAGCATGACTGCGGTCCAATTAATTCTTGAATTGTCCTATTTTTTTGGATAGTTTAGGAATGCATAGTTATGGGTCATAGTTTGCGGTTCACGAATTAGATTTCGATAAGGAGAAATTTGGTAGTATGTTTATGCGTTCTTCGAGTGCTGCGTATGTATTTAATATATACGTGTTGCAATTGAAGAACTGTAGTGATATGCTACCAAATTTTTTCGACATTGAAATCTAATCTGATAGAGCCGTAAAATACGACATGTAGCTATACATTCCTGAATGGGATAGGACCCTTACCGGTGGCATAAGGTGGCATGTTATAATTGAAGTGTTTGTAACCATTGTGATTTTGTTTTGTTTGCAGGCGATATGGACAGACAGTGGATACACAATCCTAACAGAATTGCAGAAAAATATCTGGATGGAATAAATTAGTTTATTGATTTCGCAATGGCACACAACTAGTGCTCACCTATAATTCGATGTCCGTGTAGGAACTGTAATAATTCAATGGTTGAGAATTATGAAAATGTTCGATACCATTTAGTAAGACATGGTATGATGGAGACGTATACCACTTGGAATCATCATGAGGAACGATTAGTACATGCTTCATCTTCACATGTGAACCCATTAGTTGAGGCAATTGAATCTTATGTTGATCCAAATGAACAAATTATGGATATCCTAGAAGATGCTTTTCCAAACTCCTCGACCAATTTTGACTAGGAAGGGGGAGATGAAGTCCCTCGAAGCATGGATAGTGGAGCATTTAAAAATTATGAAAAACTATTAAAAAGTGCCAAACAAGAATTATACCCTGGTTGTGAGGATTTTTCGGTACTGACGGCTATTGTGGAGTTGATGCATGGAAAAATAAAATTTTGTATGTCCAACCAGTGCTTTGATTATTTTTTGGGCTTTTTCAAGAGGATGCTTCCAAAGGACAATTGTTTGCCTAAAGATCACAAAAATGCGAAGAAGGTGTTGAATGGTCTGGGATTGGGCTATGAAAAAAATTCATGTGTGCAAAAATAATTGTGTATTGTTCTATAAGGAGAATGAAGCGCTATATAAATGCCCTATATGCTAAGAGTCAAAGTTTAAAATGATAGCTCAAAACAAAATGACGAAGATTCCATAAAAAATTATGCGTTACTTTCCAATAACGAAGAATTCTACCAAGAATGCTTAAAAATAGATATCTATTAAAAACTATTAAGCAAACAGACCCTTAATACAAACAGAAATCCAGTGTTTGTGTGGAAGCCAGACTTATCCTATAGAGCTTAAGTTGGAGATTACAAAAATATGTATGCTTTAACTAATGGAAACACGCATGTAGAATCTTTTGGTTTAGGTTGACAATTAGATTATGCTAATCATTAATTGATTAAGTGGGGTTGACAATTAGATATGAATGGCCATGATTGCACTCAATTAAGTGGGGTTGAAGGATCATGTGAGCTTCTTTGGCTAACCGAAGACTGGAAGGGACTAACAATCATAGAGAGATGGAATAGCTTAGGGCATCTGTATCTCTGCCGCTGAGGACAATATGACTGAGATGTGTGGGGTTACATGGAGAAAGAGAGATGGGGACTTGATGATCAAATCACACAGAAAACTGCCTCCTCATCCCTTTTCTTCTCATCCCTAAAACCCTATTTCCCTCTCCTTTCATCTTTTAGACTGCTCTTAGGGTGTCTTGATTTATGTTCTTACCTATTAAGATGTTTTAAACGTGTTTAAAAATAAAGAAAATAATATGGAATGAACAGCTGATTCAATCACATTATTGCTAGCCTATTGTGAGGTACTAATTAAACAAAAAGTACAAAAAAAATCATTATTAAAAAAGCAATATTAAAATGATTAAAATTCCCCTACATTATTTGATGCATTATTTTGGGATGTCTTTGAAATTTTTTGTCTTGGGAACATTTTAGTCCAAATATTTTTGTTCAAGCTTGATGACACCAAAAAGGGCCACAAATAAACATCAATAGACTTACTCGGATCCTCGATTATTGCCATAGTCATCATCATATATTTTTTTCTTCTTGCATTTCCAAGGTGGCAAATTGCACGGAATTATAAAGATCAATAAAGTGATGTGATTTTGGTTTAATACCGAATGGAGAAGGACAAGTCAGTGCAAGTCATTAGCTGCTAGTACAAAGTACGCTCTCTCAATTTCCTTCACTGACTGATGCAAATAAAGAAAAAAGGAAAGGTCCAAAGAGAGAGAGAGACAGAAAGACGTGACGAGGGACACTTGACAAGAGACATTGATAGTGGCATATCCACCGGATTTCCATACAAAAACAATCAAAATATCTTGATTAATTTGCGGTGAAATAAAATGACTTTATTATGTTTTTTTAATCGACTTATTGCCTAGCAATGAGCATATATATACGAGCTAGAAGACATTTTTTGAATGTATTTATATGCGAAAATTGACAAAAGGAAAGTCAAATATTTGAAGTAAATGAATAATCTTAGATCATGGTAAAAAAAACACCTCATAAACTAATTAAAGCATCTAAATACACATAATAAAATCGGTCTCTATATAATTTATATTAAAAATAGAGAAAATAATATTTAATAAACAACTGATTGAATCACATTATTGCTAGCCCATTATGAGGCTAAACCCACCCGCCTTCCCCTTAGAGTAGATAATATTGTTTGTTAAAAAAAAATCATTTGACAACTAATTTCATCACATTATTATCCGCATGCGAAAGACCTTTTCTATAACTGGCATTACACGCCTTTTAAGATGTTTTGAATGTGTTTAAAAATAGAGAAAATAATATGGAATGAACAGCTGATTGAATCACATTATTGCTAGCCTATTGTGAGGTACTAATTAGAAAAAAAAAGTAAAACAAAAATAATTATTAAAAAAACACTATTAAAATGATGAAAATACCCTTACATTATTTTGGGATGCGCTTGAAATTTTTTGTCTTGGGGACATTTTAGTCCAAATAGTTTTGTTGAAGCTTGATGATAACAAAAAGGGCCACAAATAAACATCAATAGACTTATTTGGATCCTTGGTTATCAACATAGTCATCATCATATATTTTTTCTTCATGCATTTCGAAGGTGGCAAATTGTACAGAATTGTAAAGATTAATCAAGTGCTGTGATTTTGGTTTAATACCGAACGGAGAAGGACAAGTCAATGCAAGCCATTGGTTGCTAGTACAAAGTACGTTCTCTCTCTTTCCTTCACTGACTGATGCAAATAAAGAAAAAAGGAAAGGTCCAGAGAGCGAGGGAGACAGAAAGACGTGACGAGGGACGCTTGATAAGAGACATTGATAGTGGCATATCCACCGGATTTCCATACAAAAACAATCAAAATATCTTGATTAATTTGCGGTGAAATAAAATGACTAATTATTATGTTTTTTTAATCGACTTATTGCCTAGAAATTAGCATATATATACTAGCTAGAAGACATTTTTTGAATTACAACATGTTACACGCGATTTACACGTTTTAAATGTATTTATATGCGTAAATTGACAAAAGGAAAGTCAAATATTTGAAATAAATGAATAATCTTAGATCATGCTAAAAAAACCACCTCATAAACTAATTAAAGTATTTCAATCCACATAATAAAATCAGTCTCTATAGAATTTATATTAAGAATAGAGAAAATAATATTTAATAAACAACTGATTGAATCACATTATTGCTAGCCCATTGTGAGGCTAAGTCCACCCTCCTTCCCCTTAGTGTAGATAATATCGTTTGTTAAAAAAAATTAATTTGACAAGTAATTTAATCACATTATTATCCGTGTGCGAAATACCTTTTTTATAACCGACATTACACACCTCTTAAGATGTTTTGAACGTGTTTTAAAATAGAGAAAATAATATGGAATGAATAGCTGATTGAATTACATTATTGTTAAACTATTGTGAGGTACTAATTAGAAAAAGAAATGTACAAAAAAATAATTATTAAAAAAGCACTATTAAAATGATGAAAATACCCCTACATTATTTGATGCATTATTTTGGGATGCCTTTGAAATTTTTTGTCTTGGGGACATTTTTGTCCAAATATTTTTGTTGAAACTTGATGACACCAAAAAGGTTCTACATTATTTGATGAATGTTGTGAACATTCCTAGTTTAAGTATGATTGTGTAAATCCTAGATTAGATTTGATTCTAGTTATCATTTCGTATTACAACTTGTATTACTTGGAGAAGAAGGAATATCTTCTCTCCCTTTACCACTATAAATAAAGGCACAATGTAGGAGGGATAACAACACACATTCCCCTACAATTCTACAAACACACATCTCTCTTCCCTCTCTCCTGTGCTGCCGGCCCTTTTCATTTTTGTCAGATAAAAATAGACCACAACACGTTATCAGCACTCTCCTACCGCTGCGCTTAGGAATCTAACGTTGGAGAATTTTTTTTCTGCATCAAACCAGTTCATCCATATCATCACGCAATCAGGTTCTTTCAAAACAACAGCTTTTAACTCAATATTTTGCAAAGCCCTGATAGCATGAACATTCACCATGATGCATGACCCAACTTTACGTTTAACGTATTTTAGATTCTACATAAATTGTGTATGCCGCATAACCAAAATTGCTGCAATTATGTGAATTTGATATTTGCCATGAATTGAATCTTACATATGTACATGCATTGAAACTATTCTTTTTGCATATGCATCAAAGTAAATATGTGATTCATTGAATTATATATGCATCTAATTGAATTAATGAAAAAAAGAGAAATTTTTTGCGATTAGGACCTGGGGTTCTTTCGAACCCGTGACCACCATCCTGCAGATGGGGTCTCCACACCAAACCGAGAGTCTGCAACTCTGCTCTTCTCCAGAAAACCCACAGAGCAGAAGCTCCAAAACCCCAAACCTAGAAATCTGACACCTTTCATGGTGTCCCCGACCATGGCATGGCCTGCAGCCACAACCCTGAACCTTTGGTTCATATTCCCGACGACCTGAAGTCGTCCCATGTCGGCAATTGAACTGATATTCACCGGAATTTCGTCGGAATTTTCTCGAAAATTCGATTTCAATTTTTAGGGTTTTATAGTTGTTGAAATGTTGAGATTCTCTTATCTCCGTGACTTTCCATAACAACCGTGACTTACTCCAAGCCCCAACAACCCCGACACGACCACCTGCAGTGGCGCCGTCGATCAAAACCAGTGTTCTTCCCTGGTGATACACACCCAGCACACGCTGGGGTGTTTTTGGTTCAGACCCGAGCCCATTAGGGCTTAGATGGACACAGTCACAAACACCAGCCTTCCAGGCTTTGGTGTTATGCTTGAAGCCTTGCCATCTGGGCTCCCAGATTGTAGCCCATCCATTTGGCCCATTTTCTTGTTGGCTTGATGAAAAAAAAAACAATTTTTTTGTTTTTTTCGGGCTCGCCTGCAGTGGCCTAACTCGAAAAAAAAGGAAATTTTTTTTATTTTTCTTGGACCTGCCTGAAGCAGCCCGTGTGTGAAAAAAAAAACACAAAGAAATTTTTTTGCTGCCTACAGCAGCCCATTTCTCTTGCCATGTCTCCCCGTGAGTCTGCAGCTCACCCATGAGCCACCCATGGGCTTTGCCCATACTTTAAGCCCCCGAGATTTTATTATTTAATATCTTTAAATAATTTGGGTTTTTATATTTTTTCACCCACATTTTTAATTTGGCCCAAAGTCCAAATAATTAATTCAATTATAATTATGCACCTAAAAGTTATATTTCTTGCATATACTTGCTGCATATTTGTTTGCATATATATTTGCGTTTGCCTGCAGGAATATATGAACCTGAAGTTCATAATTACTTTGAAACCTGAAGTTTCTTGTAAACATGCCTTGTTTGAAAACCTAAAGTTTTCACTTAAACATATCACCCATGAAAACCCAAAGTTTTTCATGCAAAAATTAAACCAATACATGTCTAATAGAACCTGTATGTTCAACTCCTATGTGAATGGATTGATTTTTCTCCATTACACTAACCACATGAGCGGTAAATCTTGGGTTCGAGACTTGGGAGCAGCCTCTCCATAAATGGGGGTAAGGCTAGCCGACATTCACCTCTCCCAGACCCTGCGTAAAGCGGGAGCCTTGTGCACTGGGTATGACACTAACCACATCTTGTCCATCTATTTTGTGATAGGAACATGTCAAATTTGAACAAACTCGACTTTACCGCTTTAGAGGTCTCTGGAATGAACTACCTCAAGTGGGTTCAAGATGTGAAGTTCCACCTCACTGTAAAGAACTTGCGTCCTGCTATTGAAGAAGCAACAAATGAACCTGTTGGCGAAGCTAAAAAAGCCACTGCTATGATCTTCATCCGAAGACATATCCATGACGCTCTGCAAACTTAGTACCTTGTTGAGGAGGATCCACGTGCATTATGGGTCGCTTTGGCTGATCGTTTCGATCACTAAAAGGACATATTCTTGCCTGAAGCAAGACACGACTGGCAGCACTTGTGCTTCCAAGACTTTAAGTATGTGAATGAATATAATTCTAAAGTTTGTCGAATCCGATCACTTTTCAAGTTTTGCAATGAAACTTTAACTGAAGAGGATCTTCTGGAGAAGACCTACTCGACCTTCTCTGCTTCTAATATTGTCCTACAGCAACAATATAGAGCTAAGAAGTTCACCAAGTTCTCGGATTTGATCTCTGTTTTACTTATTGCTGAAAAGCAGAACCAACTGTTGATGAAAAATCATTAAGCTCGACCTACTGGGGCTACTGTTGTGCCTGAAGCACATTATAGCACTAATTAGCATCCAACATGCCAAAAGAGGCATGGTAGGGGCGGCCAAAAGCCATCCCACAAAGGTCAACAGAGCCAAGGCCTATCCAAATGAGGAAAACAAACCCCAGAAGCTCCCAAACCTCGCTCCCAAGGCCCCAAACTTCAAGAATAAGGGCAAAGCACCCAAAACCATAGATGACAATATGTGATATTGCTGTGGTTCAAATGACCATTGGTCCCGTGTTTGCCGAGCTCCCAAGAAGGTTATAGATGAATATCATTCTCGTCGTAAGAAATTTCAGGAGACTACAAAGATAAAGGTTTCTCACTTTCAGGAGGATACCACTCCTATGGAAGATTAGAATCTTAGACATAGACTTATTTTTTAGTTAAAATAAGACCATTGGGGCCGAATTCCACCTAGTGGCCGAACCCCTCTTGTTTTTTGGTTGATTTTGAACAATTTTCCTTTATGTTTTGGATTATTAGTTGGCGATTTGTTTTGGATATTAAGTTTTAATCCTTGAATAAATGAAATTATTTTGAATTGATATTTGTTTTTATAAACTTTTATGCATGTGACTGATTCAAAATAATTTTTCATTCTAGGTATGACTAGTGGGAAAGTTAGTTGTCTGGCAGATAATGCAACCACACACACTATTTTGCGTGAACGCATCTATTTCACTAAATTCATACCTAAGAATGCACATCTGACAACCCTCTCAGGCCCATCCAACCTGATAGTAGGATACGGTAAAGCACATATAATGTTGTCCAATGGTACAATCTTGATCATTGCTAAGGCACTCTATTCTCCATGTTCCGGAAAAACGTTACTCAGTTTCAAGGACATTAGAGATAACAATTATCACGCTGAAACCCACGTAGAAAACGGAGTTGAATTTATGTTCATAACTTCCTACGAATATGGCCAGAAGCGTATTCTCAAGAAGATGAAGCGTATCCCGAGTGGTCAGTATACTATGACCATACACCCCATAGAATGCCATTATGTGGCCAGCCCTACCACAGGGACCGCGCACGAAATTACACATTGGCATGATCGTTTGGGACATCCTGGACGAATAACAATGCGCCGTATCCTCAAATCTTCACATGGGCATCCACTAACCCGAAGCTTAGGTTCGATCCATGAAATCACATGTCAAACATGTTTTATGGGAAAGCTTATTACTAAGCCTTCTTATGAAAAGATTCGTTTGAATCCTCCCATTTTTCTACAACGGATTCAGGGGGACATTTGTGGACCGATTCAACCTCCCTGCGGACCATTTAGATATTTTATGGTTTTGGTTGCCACTTCCACACGTTGGTCACACATGTGCTTGTTGTCGACAAGGAACGTTGCATTCTCCAAACTGTTGGCTCAGGTTATCAAGCTCAGGGGTCACCACCCTGATTATCCGATCAAATCTATTCAATTGGATAATGTTGGAGAATTCACATCTAAAACTTTTGATGATTATTGCATGTCGATTGGGTTGAAGTTAAACATCTTGTACCCCATGTTCACACCCAGAACGGCCTGGCTGAGGCTTTCATTAAGTGTTTACAAATGATTGCTCGATCATTGGTCATACGTATCAAGCTCTCGATCGCTGCTTAGGGCCATGCAATATTGCACGCAGCAAAGTTGGTTCACCTGAGGCCTGTTACGACACAACCATTTAGTGCCCTTCAGTTGGTCACTAGATGTGAACCCGACATATGGCATCTGCGCATCTTTGGTTGTGCAGTATATGTGCCGATCTTCCCGCCCTTACGTACAAAAATGGGGCCTCAGCGAAGGATGAGAATCTATGTCGGATATGATTCTCCTTCGATTATTCGTTACTTAGAACCTTTGACAGGCAATCTGTTTACCGCTCGTTTCGTGGATTGTCACTTCTATGAGACAGTCTTCCCGTCGTTAGAGGGAGATAAGAACGTCAACGTTCCTAATGAACGACATGAATTATCGTGGACGACTCCCACTTTGTCTCATTTAGATCTCACACCGCTTAGTCCGAAGCTGAAGTGCGGCGCATATTAGATCTCCAGAGCATAGCTCAGAGCATGCCATATGTTTTCACCGATCTAACGCACGTGACAAGATCACATATTTCAGCTGCGAATACGCCCGCAAAGACGGATGTACCAAATGTACGACGGTCTGCCATTCTGAAAGCCTGGGACACCAATTCTGGTGATCCACATACATTAGCAGCTAGCCAATCATCTGCCCCTACACAAAAGCGTGGCAGACCTCTTGGTTCAAAGGATTCACACCCCCGGAAGAGGAAAACCACAGTACAAGGTCCTAAAGAGCCTACCGTGAATCCGACTATCGCTTACTCATTCTACCCAACTCATGAGGAAATTTTAGATTACAGAAGCGTCCTTGAAGAGACGAATCCTCCTCCCAAGAATCGTGAGATTTCGGTCTATTATGCTAGCTTAGATGATGTGTGGTGTAGAAATGAGATGATTGTCGACAATGTATTAGCATTTGTAGTAGCTACTGAGATCATGTTGAGCGATGACATTTCTGTTGATGAATGTCGACGTAGAGCTAATTGGTCAAACTGGAAACAAGCAATCCAAGTCGAACTCGATTCACTTGCGAAACGTAAGGTGTTTAGACCTGTAGTTCCTAGTCCTCCACATGTGAAGCCCGTTGCCTACAAGTGGGTTTTCGTTCGGAAGCGTAATGAGAAGAACGAGATTATGCGTTACAAAGCTCGTCTTGTAGCATAAGGTTTCTCGCAATGCCCCAGGATTGACTATGATGAAACTTACTCACCCGTTATGGATGTGATTACTTTTCGCTACCTTATCAGTTTGGTAGTTTCTGAAAAACTGGATATGCAGCTGATGGATGTAGTAACCGCGTATCTCTATGGGGATCTTGATACGGAAATTTATATGAAAGTTCCTGAAGGACTTACATTGACTGGTTCAAATATTTCCAAACCCCGGAACACGCTCTCAATTCGGCTGAGGCGTTCACTCTACGGTTTGAAACAATTTGGAAGAATGTGGTATAACCGTCTGAGTAAGTATTTGACTAGTCAGGGATATGTGAACAACGAACTATGCCCTTGTGTGTTCATTAAGAAGTTACATTCCGGATTTGCGATTGTTGCAGCATATGTCGATGACATGAATTTCATCGGAACTCCTGAAGAGCTCGCAAGAACTGCTTCACACCTGAAGTCGAAATTTGAGATGAAAGATCTAGGTAAGACTCGATACTGTCTCGGTCTCGAGATAGAGCATTGTTCGGATGGAATCCTAGTACATCAATTGAACTACACCCAGAAGGTGTTGCGCCGTTTTAATGAGGATAAAGCGAAGTCTTTGAGTACTCTTATGGTTGTTCGTACGCTAGATGCAAAACGAGATCCCTTCCATCCGAAGGAGGATGATGAAGAGATTTTGGAGCCTGAAGTTCCTTATCTAAGTGCGATAGGTGCTTTATTGTACTTAGCTTAATGCACTAGACCCGACATCTTCTTCACTGTTAATCTTTTGGCAAGATACAGCAATGCACCAACACGCAGACACTGGACTGGCGTGAAAGACATATTTCGTTACCTTAAGGGTACTACGGATTTGGGCTTTTTCTATCCCTACGAATCCTTGAGTGATACCGCTCCCTATGCTCATCAGGTTGATTCTCGCCTTGTTGGTTATGCCGATGCTGGATACTTATCTGATCCGCACAAGGCGCATTCTCAAACGGGCTATGTCTTTACCATTGGAGGCACTGCAATCTCTTGGAGGTCAACTAAACAGACCTTAGTTGCCACTTCGTCTAACCATGCTTAAATTCTCGCCTTACATGAAGCAACTCGGGAATGCTTTTGGTTGAAAGCGGTAGTGGGCCATATTCGAAGCTCCTGCGATCTTCATTCTGCCGTTAATGCCCTGTTGATGATTTTTTAGGACAACGCAGATTGCATCGAACAACTCAAGAAGGGTTACATCAAAGGAGACAACACCAAGCACATTGCGCCGAAGTTTTTCTTTACACATCAACAACAAGAGCATCAGAAGATTAAAGTCACGCAAATCCGTTCACAAGATAATTTGGCCGACCTCTTCACCAAATCACTACCGAAGGCGACATTTCAGAAGCTTGTTCATGGAATTGGTATGCGTAAACTTTCTGAGTTGTAACTTTGCTATTTCTCTTTGGAATTATGTCAAACTCAGGGGGAGTATCCTGTAGATACTTGCTTGATCTTAATGTACTCTTTTTCCCTACGATTATGAGCATTTTTCCCAATGGGTTTTTGCTACCTAACTAGGTTTTAACGAGGCACCCACCTTGGGCTGCTCATATCCTTAATGACGTCCTGTAGATGTTTCTTTTGACTTTGCATTTCTCATACATTTTTCCTTAGACTATGGATTTTGTCCCTACTCGAGTTTTTGCCATAGCCTTAGGATTTTTTAGTGAGACTTACTACTTATGCAAGTTCCTACCTTATTAAGAATAAGCGTTGTTCCTTGGAATCCGTGCCAACGAGTTGACTTCCTCAACTTCTGCATGATGTTGAATCTACCTTGAGTATTTACACACTCAAGGGGGAGTGTTGTGAACATTCCTAGTTTAAGTATGATTGTGTAAATCCTAGATTATATTTGATTCTAGTTATCATTTCCTATTACAACCTGTATTACTTGGAGAAGAAGGAATATCTTCTCTCCTTTTACTACTATAAATAAAGGCACAATGTAGAAGGGATAAAAACACACATTCCCCTACAATTCTACAAACACACATCTCTCTTCCCTCTCTCTTGTGCCGCTGGCCCCTCTCCTTTTTGTCAGATAAAAATAGACCACAACAATAAAAATATTTTTGTACAAATATTTTTTTTTAAATGATGAAAATACCCCTACATTATTTGACACCAAAAAGGGCCACAAATAAACATCAATAGACTTACTCGGATCCTTGGTTATCAACATAGTCATCATCATATATTTTTTCTTCATGCAATTCCAAGGTGGCAAATTGTACGGAATTGTAAAGATTAATCAAGTGCTGTGATTTTGGTTTAATACCGAATAGAGAAGGACAAGTCAGTGCAAGCCATTGGCTGCTAGTACAAAGTACGTTCTCTCTCTTTCCTTCACTGACTAATGCAAATAAAGAAAAAAGGAAAGGTCCAGACATTGATAGTGGCATATCCACCGGATTTCCATACAAAAACAATCAAAATATCTTGATTAATTTGCGGTGAAATAAAATGACTAATTATTATATTTTTTTAATCGACTTATTGCCTGAGCATATATATACTAGCTAGAAGACATTTTTTGAATTACAACATGCTACGCGTGATTTACACTTTTTAAATGTATTTACATGCATAAATTGACAAAAGGAAAGTCAAATATTGAAGTAAATGAATAACGTTAGGTCATGCTAAAAAAACACCTCATAAACTAATTAAAGCATTTGAATCCACATAATAAAATCAATCTCTATAAAATTTATATTAAGAATTGAGAAAATAATATTTAATAAACAACTGATTGAATCACATTATTGCTAGCCCATTATGAGACTAAGCCCACCCTCATTCCCCTTAGTGTAGATAATATTGTTTGTTAAAAACAATCATTTGACAACTAATTTAATTCCATTATTATCCTCGTGCGAAATACCTTTTTTATAACCTGCATTACAATCCTCTTAAGATGTTTTGAATGTGTTTTAAAATAGAGAAAATAATATGGAATGAACAACTGATTGAATCACATTATTGCTAGCCTATTGTGAGGTACTAATTAGAAAAAAAGTAAAAAAAAAATAATTATTAAAAAAGCACTATTAAAATGATGAAAGTACCCCTACATTATTTGAAGCATTATTTTGGGATGCCTTTGAAATTTTTTGTCTTGGGGACATTTTTGTCCAAATATTTTTGTTGAAGCTTGATGACACCAAAAAGGGCCACAAATAAACATCAATAGACTTACTCGGATCCTCAATTATCAACATAGTCATCATCATATATTTTTTCTTCATGCATTTCCAAGGTGGCAAATTGTACGGAATTGTAAAGATTAATCAAGTGTTGTGATTTTTGTTTAATATCGAACAGAGAAGGACAAGTCAGTGCAAGCCATTGGCTGCTAGTACATTGTACGTTCTCTCTCTTTCCTTCACTGACTGATGCAAATAAATAAAAAATGAAAGGTCCAGAGAGAGAGGGAGACAGAAAGAAGTGACGAGGGACGCTTGATAAGAGACATTGATAGTGGCATATCCACAGGATTTCCATACAAAAATAATCAAAATATCTTGATTAATTTGCGGTGAAATAAAATGACTAATTATTATGTTTTTTTAATTGACTTATTGCCCAGCAATGAGCATCATATATAAACTAGCTAGAAGACATTTTTTGAATTACAACATGCTACGCGTTATTTACACATTTTAAATGTATTTATATGCGTAAATTGACAAAAGGAAAGTCAAATATTTGAAGTAAATAAATAATCTTAGATCATGCTAAAAAAAACACCTCATAAACTAATTAAAGCATCTGAATCCATAGAATAAAATCGGTCTCTATAGAATTTATATTAAGAATAGAGAAAATAATATTTAATAAACAACTGATTGAATCACATTATTGCTAGCCTATTGTGAGGCTAAGTCCACCCTCATTCCCCTAAGTGTAGATAATATCGTTTGTTAAAAAAAAATTCATTTGACAATTAATTTAATCACATTATTATCCGTGTGCGAAATACCTTTTTTATAACCGACATTACACCCCTATTAAGATGTTTTGAACGTGTTTTAAAATAGAGCAAATAATATGGAATGAACAGCTGATTGAATCACATTATTACTAAACTATTGTGAGGTACTAATTAGAAAGAAAAAAACAAGTACAAAAAAATAATTATTAAAAAAGCACTATTAAAATGCTGAAAATACCCCTACATTATTTGATGCATTATTTTGGGATGCCTTTAAAAAAATTTATCTTGGGGACATTTTTGTCCAAATATTTTTGTTGAAACTTGATGACACCAAAAAGGTCCACAAATAAACATCAATAGACTTACTCGGATCCTTGATTATCAACATAGTCATCATCATATATTTTTTTCTTCATGCATTTCAAAGGTGGCAAATTGTACGGAATTGTAAAGATTAATCAAGTGCTGTGATTTTGGTTTAATACCGAATGGAGAAGGACAAGTCAATGCAAACCATTGGCTGCTAGTACAAATTACGTTCTCTCTCTTTCCTTCACTAACTGATGCAAATAGAGAAAAAATGAAAGGTCCAGAGAGAGAGGGAGACAGAATGATGTGATGAGGGACACTTGATAAGAGACATTGATAGTGGCATATCCACCGGATTTCCATACAAAAACAATCAAAATATCTTGACTAATTTGCGGTGAAATAAAATGACTAATTATTATGTTCTTTTTATCGACTTATTGCCTAGCAATGAGCATATATATACTAGTTAGAAGACATTTTTTGAATTACAACATGCTACGCGTTATTTACACATTTTAAATATATTTATATGCGTAAATTGACAAAAGGAAAATATGATATTTGAAGTAAATGAATAATCTTATATCATACTAAAAAAAACACCTCATAAACTAATTAAAGTATCTGAATCCACATAATAAAATCGGTCTCTATAGAATTTATATTAAAAATAGAGAAAATAATATTTAATAAACAACGGATTGAATCACATTATTGCTAGCCCATTGTGAGGCTAAAGCTCACCCTCTTTCCCCTTAGTGTAGATAATATCGTTTGTTAAAAAAAATTAACAACTAATTTAATCATATTATTATCCGCGTACGAAATACCTTTTTTATAACTGGCATTACACGCTTCTTAAGATGTTTTGAACGTGTTTTAAAATAGAGAAAATAATATGGAATGAACAACTGATTGAATCACATTATTGCTAAATTATTGTGAGGTACTAATTAGAAAGAAAAAAAGTACAAAAAAATAATTATTAAAAAAGCACTATTAAAATGATGAAAATACCCCTACATTATTTGAAGCATTATTTTGGGATGCCTTTGAAATTTTTTGTCTTGGGGACATTTTTGTCGAAATCTTTTAGTTGAAGCTTAGTGACAGCAAAAATACTATTCACCTTTTATGTTGGCTTTATATATAAGATTATTATTAGGGGTGTGATATCCACACACCCCATTTTACTTCTCACACACCCATTTAATTTTCAGTCGTCGGATCGAATGAATTGAAAAAGATCAACGGATATAAATTATCAAGGGTGTGTGAGAAGTAAAATAAGGTGTGTGGATAGCACACCTCTCTCTCTCTCTCTCTCTCTCTCTCTCTCTCTCTCTCTCTCTCTCTCTCTCTCTCTCTCTCTCTCTCTCTCTCTCATCACACACACACATAGTAGTATGGCCATAGTGGAGTGAGATGCTCCTTGTTCTCTACTTTCATAAAGCAAAATATAAATAACATATTGTGTTTGCACTCAAAATATACCCATTTTTACTTATTTGGGCAATTTGGGTAAAATATGGCATTTGGAGGATTAATATGCAAGAAAACTAACTTGGAAAGATATTTGGCTACAAGTAGGGGGTTTTGGCACTATAATATTGTTTCTTCCATTTGTTTGGGTGGTGGAGGGTTTGTCAAGCCTTTATTTAATCAAGATACATGCATGTATTGCAAGTGGATGGGAGAGCTTTCGGGCAAGAATGTGTAGTGAAAGAAGCTAGTTTGCTTCTTTTATTTATTTTATTGCAAGTGGGAAAAGGCATGTAGTGGAGATGCAACTTGCTTCTTTTTTTTATTGTTAGTTTATTACAAGTGGGGAAACATGTGCTAAAAACATGTGGTGGAGGTGCAAGTTCCCCTTTTAATATTGTTTCTACATGCAAGTTGGCAAAAGCAATGCAAAGCTACCCAAGTAAGGAAATGCAAGCTGCCCAAGCTTTTTTCGGGCAAGTACAAAACCTCAGCAGGAGGGTTTCCTCCAGACCTCTATAAAAAGGAGCAGATGCACAAGGATTATGGACACTCAAACAAACAAACAAAAGCACAAACTCTGCTCAAACCAGATTTGCCAAAAGCCTTCTTTTATCTAGTTTATTAGCTCTGCTGCTCACTTGCGGTATCGATCTCATTTGTAGCCTTTATGTACTCATTTCCAGCCATATAAATTACAAGCAATCTGCAATATTAGTCACTTTCCTCTGTCATTTATATTTCCAAGCAACCTTGTCATTTACATATTGTTCTATCTCTCCATATAAGTAAAGTCCTTATTTTTAAGGCAAACAAAGAACCTTAATTTTAGCAACTCCCACTCAATGGCACAATCTCTTGGTTCGAAGTCAAACTCAGGTGCAACCTCAATCATTCAAATTCCGTCTACTAACGGCATCTAGTAGTGGCACGCCCGCACCCACCAATCTCGTATGTGTAGTAAATCCCCGACTTGCCCGCAAGGCACCATGGCGGATTTAGGGAGCAAACATATTGCATATTCAGTAAGTACTAGAGGAAAAAGATTTGGGAACACACACACATAGTAGTATGGCCATAGTGGAGTGAGATGCTCCTTGTTCTCTACTTTCATAAAGCAAAATATAAATAACATATTGCATATTCAGTAAGTACTAGAGGAAAAAGATTTGGGAGGTCAGTCTAACTATCAGTTGGATTTTCAATTTTCCATACATGTTCACAAAGAAACGGGCTCTATTATGCACTCATCCTTTGTGAGAGTATTCTGACTACTATATATTTTCTCGTGATATATATAGGCATTAGGGTTGAGAAAAAGTACCAGCAAACTGAAGGATCAAATCGAATTTCTAGTTCTGTTCATTTTTTTTTATACAATTTGATCTATTTGGAGCTGAATGGAACCAAGTTAACCGGTGAAGTTATAGTATGTGTATGTGCATAATTTTCGCAAATATAAGTTTAACAAACTAACAAAGAAAAGCATAATACATGACGTGTAAAACAGAAAAAGAAAACATGATACATATATTTTACAATGGTTACAAATGTTGATAGGTGCGTGCACATGCTTCTCTGCTAACTTTGTACTGTGGGAACATGGACCAACCAGAGCAGCTAAAATATGATACCACATCCTATCAAATCCCAACAATCCCCCATTCAAGATTGTCCAAAGCTATGGCCCCGTTTCTTTGGCTAATACTGGGGTTGGTAACAGTCAATTCTCATTTTCTGACCGACCCATTGATAATATGATTTTTCAAATATATATATATATAAAGTCAATATAAAAGATGAATAGTATTTTTTGTGTCACCAAGCTTCAATAAAAATATTTGGACACCCAAGACAAAAAATTTCACAGGCATCCCAAAATAATGTAGGGGTATTTTCATCATTTTAATAGTGCTTTTTTAATAATTATTTTTTTGTATTTTTTTTCTATTTAGTACCTCACAATAGGCTAGTAATAATGTGATTCAATCAGCTTTTCATTCCATATTATTTTCTCTATTTTTAAACATGTTCAAAACATCTTAAGAAGCGTGTAATGCTGGTTATAAAAAAAGTATTTCGCACGCGGATAATAATGAGATTAAGATTAAATTAGTTGTCAAATGATTTTTTTTTAACAAACGATATTATCTACATTAAGAGCATGTCCACCCCTAAGGACTTTGTGCCAGCACCCAGCACATTTATCCACTCAAATGAACAGTAATAGACCCTAATAAACAGTAATAGGCCAATGCATCTCCACTCCTAAAAAAAAATAGCCTAGTCAATTTTATTAAAATATTATTATTTTTTATTATAAACACTTTCTTCTTCTTCCTCCTTCAACTCCTCTGACTGTCTTTGGTCCCCACGATGCGCCAATTCCTTCACTCCCCATCGCCATAGCCCGCAGCTAGTCCTCAGCCAGCAGCCGCTTCCCCCACCCTCTCGCCGCCGCCTCCACCACCACCGCCTTCTCTCTCCTCCTCTTCCTCCTGGTTTGCTTTCGAAAAATCACCCAGAAACGGACTGCCCCGGAATCCAACTCCAAGCCCCCCCACCGGTACTCCTACTCCGTCCTCCGCCCTCCGCCGAGCGACCGACTCGTTCTCTTCGACGCACCGATTCGACCAAGGCGGCTCCGGGTCCGTGTACTTCGGCATAATCCCACACACCCGCCAAGACGTCGCCGTCAAGCTCGTGGACTCCGGGTCGCTCCAGCGCGAGCTCAAGTTCCAGAACGAGCTCCAGAGCGATTCACCGCTCGTTGTCTCGGTGCTCGGATTCTCCTTCGACGCCACGCTGACGTCAGATAGGCCAGTCCCAAGGTCTGTCGATTTTAGGCCGGCCTGTGGACTGGCTTTGGCTGGGTGCCAATCGATTTCACGGGATGGAGTGAATTGACAGGGTGCCAGCCTGGTTTTTTGACTGGGTGCTGGGCTATTCCACCTCTGGTGGAACTGCTCTAAGGGGAAGGAGGGTGGGCTTAGCCTCACAATGGGCTAGCAATAATGTGATTCAATCAGTTGTTTATTAAATATTATTTTCTCTATTTTTAATATAAATTCTATAGAGACCGATTTTATTATGTGGATTCATATGCTTTAATTAGTTTATGAGGTGTTTTTTTAACATGATCTAAGATTATTCATTTACTTCAAATATTTGACTTTCCTTTTGTCAATTTACGCATATAAATACATTTAAAACGTGTAAATCACGCGTAGCATGTTGTAATTCAAAAAAATGTCTTCTAACTAGTATATATTTGCTCATTGCTAGGCAATAAGTCGATTAAAAAAACATAATAATTAGTCATTTTATTTCACCGCAAATTAATCACGATATTGTGATTGTTTTTGTATGGAAATCCAGTGGATATGCCACTATCAATGTTTGTTATCAAGGGTCCCTCGTCACGTTTTTCTGTCTCTCTCTTCTCTCTCTGTGGACCTTTCCTTTTTTCTTTATTTGCATCAGTCAGTGAAGGAAAGAGAGAGAACGTACTTTGTAATAGCAGCCAATGACTTGCACTGACTTGTCCTTCTCCATTCGGTATTAAACCAAAATCACAACACTAGATTAATCTTTACAATTCCGTACAATTTGCCACCTTGGAAATGCATGAAGAAAAAATATATGATGATGACTATGTTGATAACCAAGGATCCGAGTAAGTATATTGATGTTTATTTGTGGCCCTTTTTGGTGTCACCAAGCTTCAACAAAAATATTTGGACAAAAATGTCCCCACGACAAAAAAAAATTCAAAAGCATCCCAAAATAATGCATCAAATAATGTAAAGGTATTTTCGTCATTTTAACAGTACTTTTTTTAATAATTATTTTTTTGTACTTTTTTTTAATTAGTACCTCACAATAGGATAGCAATAATGCGATTCACTCAATTGTTCATTCCATATTATTTTCTTTATTTTTAAACACGTTCAAAACATCTTAAGAGAAGTGTAATGCTGATTATAAAAAAATGTATTTCACACACGGATAATAATGTGATTAAATTAGTTATCAAATTATTTTTTTTTAACAAACGATATTATCTACACTAAGGGGAAGCGGGTGGGCTTAGCCTCACAATGGGCTAGCAATAATGTGATTCAATCAGTTGTTTATTAAATATTATTTTATCTAACTTAATGTAAACTCTATAGATCGATTTTATTATGTGGATTCAGCTGCTTTAATTGGTTTATGAGGGAATTCTTTTATCATGATCTAAGATTATTCATTTACTTCAAATATTTGACTTTCCTTTTGTCAATTTATGCATATAAATGCATTTAAAATGTGTAAATCATGCGTAGCACGTTGTGATTCAAAATATATTTTTTGCACATGCGTGAGCATGTGCATTAATATATATGTATATGTATATATATATATATATATATACGCTCATTGCTAGGCAATATCTCGATTAAAAACATAATAATTAGTCATTTTATTTCACCGCAAATTAATCAAATATTTTGATTGTTTTTGTATGGAAATCCGGTGGATATGCCACTATCAAAGTCTCTTATCAATGGTCCCTCATCACTCTGTCTTTCTGTCTCTCTCTCTCTCTCTCTCTTTGGACCTTTCCTTTTTCTTTATTTGCATCAGTCAGTGAAGGAAAGAAAGAGAACGTGCTTTGTACTAGCAGTGAATGGCTTGCACTGACTTGTCCTTCTTCATACGGGTATTAAACAAAAACCACAGCACTTGGTAAATATTTACAATTTCGTACAATTTGCCACCTTGGAAATGCATGAAGAAATAATATATGATGATGACTATGTTGATAACCAAGGATCCCGGTAAGTCTATTGATGTTTATTTGTGGCCCTTTTTGGTGTCACCAAGCTTCAACAAAAATATTTGGACAAAAATGTCCTCAAGACAACAAATTTCAAAGGCATCCCAAAATAATGCATCAAATAATGTAGGGGTATTTTCATCATTTTAACATTACTTTTTTAATAATTGTTTTTGTACTTTTTTTTAATTAGTACCTCACAATAGGATAGCAATAATGTGATTCAATCAATCGTTCATTCCATATTATTTTCTCTATTTTTAAACACATTTAAAACATTTTAAGAAGAGTGTAATGCCGGTTATAAAAAAGGTATTTCGCACGCAGATAATAATGTAACTAAATTAGTTGTCAAATGATTTTTTTCTAATAAACAATATTATCTACACTAAAGGGAAGAGGGGTGGGCCTAGCCTCACAATTGGCTAGCAATAATGTGATTCAATCAGTTGTTTATTAAATATTATTTTCTCTATTCTTAATGTAAATTCTATAAAGACTGATTTTATTATGTGGATTTAGCTACTTTAATTGGTTTATGAGGGTTTCTTTTAGCATGATCTAAGATTATTCATTTACTTCAAATATTTGACTTTCATTTTGTCAATTTACGCATATAAATACATTTAAAATGTGTAAATCATGCGTAGCACGTTGTGATTCAAAACTCATTGCTAGGCAATATGTCGATTAAAAAAACATAATAATTAGTCATTTTATTTCACCGCAAATTAATCAAAATATTTTGATTGTTTTTGTATGGAAATCCAGTGGATATGCCACTATCATAGTCTCTTAGAGCAACTCTAGTGGGAGCTGGAGCCCGATGGACCAGCGACTTTGATGACCCAATAGCCCCGCTATCTTCTCCAGCCCATGCGGGCAATTAGGCAGAGGGCCCGAGTGAGAAGCCTGGCTCGAATTGGTGGCCCGAGCGCCTGAGGCCATATGATGTATGGTTTATGTCAGCCACATTATAAAATTAATTAAAAAATGTAAAAATAATTTAAACAATTAATAAAAAATCTGAAAAAAAATATTAAAAAATAAAAAAAAAAGATTTAATTTTTCTATAAATATCTTATCATTATTTTCCGTCTTACACCACAATTTTATATTTTTTCAAATACTTTGGGTTGTAATTTCTTATTTAATGAAACGTGGTACAACGAGGCCGATTAAAATCATATCCGAAATTACAAATAAAATTATTTTGTATTATTTTATAAAATAAAAAAATACTAATATTTTATTACTTATTACCATGGCTATTCAGTTTAGTGGTGAAGATGCAAAAGGCAATTACTGTTCACTGGGGGGGATTCAATAGTGAGTTGCCCTAGAAGGCCTCTGCAACGTTGGAGTTGCTCTTATCAAGGGTCCCTCGTCAGTCAGTCTTTCTGTCTCTCTCTCTCTTTTTCTGAACCTTTCCTTTTTTCTTTATTTGCATCAGTCAGTGAAGGAAATAGAGAGAATTTACTTTGTACTAGCAGCCAATGGCTTGCACTGACTTGTCCTTTTCCGTTCGGATATTAAACCAAAACCACAGCACTTGGTCAATCTTTACAATTCCGTACAATTTGCCACCTTGGAAATACATGAAGAAAGAATATATGATGATGACTACGTTGATAACCAAGGATCTGGGTAATTCTATTGATGTTTATTTGTGGCCGTTGGTCGATAAGCTGAAAGATTTATGGGAAAACGGAGTTCCGACATACGATAAATCAACTGGGTAGATGTTCACCTTGCAAGCAGTAGTGATGTGGACTATAAATGGTTTTTCAACATATGCTATGATGTCCGGGTTGAGTACTAAGGGTTATTTTCCATGCCTAGTTTGCAAGGAGGACACAACGTCTTCTTGGAACGCCGGGAAGTTTGTTACCTAGGGCATTGTAGATGGTTGTTGTGGGACCACGAGTGGCGTCAGAACAAGACAACACTCTTCCACGGAACAGAGATTCGGACAAGACATCAAGAATGGTCCGGAGAAAATATTTTAATGCACTTGAATTGTAACATCCCACATCGACCAACGGAAAGGGGGTGATATGCCCTATATGTACATGCCTACCTCCTATAGCACGAGGCCTTTTGGGAACTCACTGGCTTTGGATTCCATCGAAACTCCGAAGTTAAGCGAGTTTGGGCAAGAGCAATCCCAGGATAGGTGACCCAATGGGAAGTTACTCGTGAGTTCCCATAAACAAAACCGTGAGGGAATGGGAAGCCCAAAGCGAACAATATCGTGCTACGACAGAGCCGAGACTGGGATGTCACATGAATCGTTTGGATTTTGGTCTGTTTGGCAAATTGGTTAATAAGATCAGACCAAACACCTATCTAAACTAAACACACAAAAATATGTTGTTTGAGTTGTCGTACTAGTTGAAATTGAAACTGCGTCACAATCTCGATGTTATGCATGTTGAGAAGAACGTGTTTGATACACTGGTTGGAACTATATTAGACATCGAGAGAAAAACGAAAGACATGATCAAAGCTCGCATCGATTTGGAGCGAATGGGAATAAGGCCACATTTATGGATGACGAGGGACGGTGAGATAGCCAGAAATGACCTAGCATCTTTCTTTCAGTAAAACTGGAGAAGAGGAAAGAGTTTTTAAAGTTTATATCCTCTGTAAAATTTTAAGATGGGTATGCTTCAAATATTGGGCGATGCACAAATGTAGATCGGGGCAAATTTTCTGGGCTTAAGAGCCACGATTGTCATGCCATACTACGACGCCTGCTCCCAGTTGGTATTCGACACCTCTTGCCAGAAAATGTTGTAAAGCCGATTCTATTGTTGGTGAGTTTTTTTCACAATTATCTACTAGGACGTTGCGAAAGTCTAATGTACAATAGTTACTCACTAACATTGTCGAAGACCTATGCAAATTTAAACAAATATTTCCTTCTTCTTTCTTCACAAGCATGATACACGTGATGATTCACTTGTCATATGAGGCATTAATTGTCGAACCCGTCAACTATCGATGGATGTATCCAATTGAAAAGTATGAAGTCCTTAATCATGTATTATTTTGTGAGCAATTGATGATTTAACTTATTTGAATCATAACAATTTTTATTTTGCAAACTACTGGTGAGTTAAAGAAAAGTGTAAGGAACAGGGCGAAGCCCGAATGATCAATTGTGGAGGTTTGGGTGGCATTTGAGATGAATATGTTTTGTGCTATATACTTACAACATGTTGAGACAGCATCAATCAACCACAACGTAATAATGACGGTGGTGTGAGAAGGCAAAAACTATATGTGTTTGCCCAAATCACACGACCATTTGGCAAACCAGTACGAGGCGATTCGTTCACGGAAAGGGACATGCAGGTAGCTCATTGGTTCGTACTTAATAATTATGACAAGATAATTAAGTACCTGGATGAGCATGAAGAGTTGATGAAGCGAAAATAGCCTTTGCATTTATATGCCATGAAGCACAGTGACTTGTTTCCTAATTGGTTTTGCGAGCAAGTAAGTTGTTTAGGTTTTTTTGGATGTTTATTTTCCTAAATTGCCTGTTAGTTGTCTTAAATTTTGGTAAAACCAACATGTCAAATTTTTGGTTTAAATTAGGTGAAAATAATGAAGGAAACCAACTCCCCCGCGTATACTGAAAAATTATACAATTTGGCTATCGGACCTTTAAGCACGGAACTGTACTCAAGATGTCATGTGAACAACATAAAATTCTTGGGAGCTGAGCATGATGACAAGCTTTGTACTCAAAATAACGGGGCACATGTCACAGAAGCATGAGATATTGCAAACACTGATTTCTATGGCAAACTAACAAGTGTGGTCCAATTGCTTTACAAAGACCGTTGCCAAGTCATCATTTTTAAGTGTCGTTGGTTTGATACAGACCCTAGTAGGAATGGGAATGTTAAATGGGATGATGGTTTACTGTCGGTGAACACTAATCGATGTTGGTACAATGAAGATCCGTACATTTTGGCAACTATGGCCAAGCAAATTTTCTAGATCGATGACCCAAAGACCGGGAGGGGATGGAAAGTTGTTCAGAGGATTGATCACAGAGGGGTGTATGATATTATGAACCGAGATCCTGATGACAAAGACGATGACGACAACTTTGTTGACCAACTCCATGAAACTTCGACACAAATTGGTGCAAAAACACTTCGCGATACTAATATTGTCCAAGAACCATTTCAGGTAGCTGAAGGTCCTCAAATCGAAATTCCTATAGACTCAATTCCAATTGATTTTAAAAGTCTCCCAAGATATAATCCATCTGAGGGCGTGGATCATGTTTTTGATGTACCAACGGATGAGGATGAATGAGAGACTGAAAGTGATCAAAGTGAAGATAGTGATATTTATTGTACCGAGGATGAGGATTATGGACTTTTGACTTATATGCAATGCAATTAAGTGTATTTAATATTTTGTATATAAACAAATTTTAATTTTTATTAAATTTGTAATTGGATAATGAATTAAAAAAAACAAAATAAAGTTAATTTTACCTGACGAACAAAAAAAAGTCGTTGCGCATAACGTAAACGCGTGACGAAAATAAGAACATTCGTTGTGCAAGGTAGAAAAATTTAATATGAAATTTAAATTGAGTTTCCAGGGTTACGCGACAAATGGTACGGATTCATCGCATAATAGACGTTTGTGCGATGAAATCAGATACTTTCGTCACGCAAGGCCTTCAAAATTTCCCAAAGTTAAATATGGGTGCCTTTTTTTAAATGTTCATTAAATATTGAGCGACGAATGAGGATAATTCGTCATGCAATCAGTATTGTGCGACAAAGGTGCTAAATTCGTACCTAAAGGTCCTTCAAAATTTCCCAAATTAAATGTAGGCGCCTTTTTTAAAAAATGTTGATTAAATATTGTGCGATGAAATGTGCTAGATTTGTCGCGCTTTTTCCTTATGGGGGACGAATTAGTTTCTTTTTGTCGTACATTGTTCTCAAAATTAACCAAAAATTGGACGGGTTCTTTTTTTAAATTCATTAAAAGTGCTTGATGATCCTTCGCATTATTAGTTCCAGAGAGCTTTTCTTTCTCTCATTTTTCAAAACTTCTCTCTCACTTGAACTCTCTCTCCCTCGAACTATCTTTCTCTCTCTCCCTCGAGCTCTCTCTCCCTACAACTCTCTCTCTCAACTCTTAGGTAAATTTCTTTTTTTTTTCTTCATTTGTTAATTATTTTAGTTGTATGATATTTGTGGATTGATTATGTATTAGGGTATTAGGCATTAGGGGTTAGGGATTTAGGGATTTTGTCAATTTGGGGATTTAGGGTTTATCTCAATTTGGGGATTTAGGGATTTCGAAATTGGGGATTTAGGAATTTTTGAAATAGGGAATTTAGGAATTTGGCAATTTGGGGATTAGGGCTCGGGGTGGGCGGTGGGGAATGGGGGTTGGATTGGGGTGGAGGTGTCGTGAGGTGAGGGTTGGGTAGGGGTGGAGGTGGCGTAGGGTGAAGGTTGGGTAGGGGTGGAGGTGGTGCAAGGTGGGGGTTGGGTAGGGTTTAATTAGTTTGTTAATTTTCTTAATTTTTTGCAAATTTCATTTAAATTGGATTTATTCAATTTGTTAATATGTTAACATATTAAATTAGTTAAATTGATTAAGTTGTTAACTTGATAATTTTTTGTTTGAGTTTTGTAAGTTTAGGGTTTATTTGCTAATGTTAGGGATTATTTTATATTGTTACAATTGTATAACATTAGGGTTCAGGGTTTTTTTTTTTGGGGGGGGGGGGGGATTAAGTATTACTTAGTACGATTAATTTGTTAAATTAGTTTACGATTTTCATTTGTTAACTTTAAAATCATAGGTTTAGGATTTTAGTTTAATTTTTTAATTTTAGGATTAAGATTTTAGTTATAGGTATTGTCACATCCCGGCCCGGGGCGGATCACTTCCCGAGCCCGCTCCACCACCGTAGCACGATATTGTCCGCTTTGGACCCTGACCACGCCCTCACGGTTTTGTTTCTAGGAACTCACGAGCAACTTCCCAGTGGGTCACCCATCCTGGGAGTGCTCTAGCCCCCTTCTCGCTTAACTTCGGAGTTCCGATGGAACCCGAAGCCAATGAGCTCCCAAAAGGCCTTGTGCTAGGTAGGGATGAGAATATACATTTAAGGATCACTCCCTTGGGCGATGTGGGATGTCACAAGTATAATATTATTTGGATGAAGTATTATTTGTTGGGATTAAATTGTTAAATTAGTTAAATTTGTTAATTTCTAAATCCTAGGTTTACAATTTTAATTTAATTTATAAATTTAGGATTAATATTTAGGTTACAAGTATAAATCTTAATTTTTTTGTATTACTTTTTTAATTTTAGGGTTGCTTTTACCATTTCATAAATTTTGTGTTAATTGTATAATTATAGGGTCCAATTTTTATTTTTTCAATTTTAGGACTTTGTATTGATTATATAAATTGGTATTAATGACATAGTTTTAAATGTTTGTAGTTCAATTGGATTTTGTAGATGTCGCAATTGATTAAGCAGCGTAGGTCAGTGAGTAGGTCCTTACCAACACCTCCACCACCTACGCCTACAGTCGCCACCGCTCCACCAGCACTAGCCCCGATGTCGAAGGCTATCCTACATCCACCCCAAGCCCCGATGTCTACAGTGCCTGAGTCATCTACTTCTCCGGTGACTCATCCATTATTAAGCGCCCAACGGACTCATCGACAGGCCGGATTACCGACAAGGTAGAGGAGTCTGCATCGACTTCCACCACATATGGAGAGGGAGCTAATACAGGTAATACATCTTTTTGTGAAAATTTCTAATTTAATATAGTATTATTCAGTTCCTTTATGTGTGAATTGTTGGGTACTTGTGTTGGTTGTGTTGTATATTTGTTTGTAGGTTTTGGGAAATGTTGTATTTTTAGGGGAAGTTCTGTCGAACTTTTCGTAGATTATTTAATTTTCTTTTACACTAAGTTATTTCATTTTTGCAACTCGTAAAAACACTAAGGGCCCAAGTAGACTCATGGGCACCTCACAACTCACCTGCACCACCCAAGAGCGTATAAATATTACATGGGATGCTCGACATCGGGCGACATCAACAAAGGAGCATCACAACCATTTGGTCCACAACATTGGCTCTGTTGTGCATCACCACTGCCCCATGCAGTAGGAGTTTTGGAGACTTGTCCCACAAGAGACCAAGGATGCTGTTCTTCATGAGCTATCGGTTAGCAAAGTTTATTTTTCCATTATTTTTTAAGTAAATTGTGAAAATTAATAACTGTTAACTTTGATTAATTTTTATCTTATTCGCATCATCATTATGAGCTTGAGGACCTTGATGCCAATCAAACCAAATACATCCAAGAACTTTTCACCGGCCGGTTCACTCAATGGAAGAGTGACCTCCACAAGTATTTCTAGAAATTCGACGATCCGGCTATCGCTATAGCACATGGGTGCCCCTTAGAGTTGGTGAAGCGCTCTGAAAATTGGGCTTGGCTCTGCACCCATTTTCAAGACGAAAAATACTTGGTAAGTGAATTATCTAAATTATTTTAGATTAATAATATTTTATTAACTCTTTAATTCTGTTTATTAATTTACTTGAATACTTTATAATTAATATCGGCACTAATACGGTTCGTTTCTTTTTAACATAAAAGAGCCATGGCCAACACAATAAATAAGTCGAAAAAGAAGCTTATCCACCACTCCGGCTTCCGACGCTTCTCATATAGGATGGAGGAGCGACGTCGGGTAACCACATTTAAAAAAAAATATTACTCTTACTCTAAATTACACAACTAATAACTCGTGCCTTTATTAATTTTTAAGGCTGACGGGGTCAAAGTTTCCTAAGATTGATACATTCAATGAGGTGTACGTGCGGCCTGGTGATGAGTTGACGAATGAGATCCATGTAAGTTTTTGTAATTTTTAAATTTATAATTCTTGTTCATTTTAAATAAATGTTATATAAATATTAATTAACTTGCTTTTATAATTATAGGCTACTATGGTCGAGAGGAACCAGGTTGTCCTCAAGGAAGTGGCTTCCCAGCTTCCCCCTGACACCACAATAGAGGAGTTTCCCCCTTCCCCAAGGATGCAAGTCTTCGTATCATGACAGATACCATCAACCAGAAACTTTGTCTTATGTGGGGGAAGGTGTATCAGGGCATGGGAAATGCCCGCCATCATGAGATGGGGGCATCATCTTCCACCTCCACCTCGGGATAGGTCGCATCATTGACGAAGCAAGTAGTGGAACTCCAATAGCAGGTGGCGGCCCAAAATCAGTACATTGTGACGCAAACTACCCACATTGCCACCCAGCATGCTCATATTGCTGCCCAAGAGTCTAGGATGGCCCAGATGATCGCCGCGCTTATGAAGGGAGGCTTCGACATCCCCGCCACTACACCTCATACTACTACGCCTTCGACTTCCCAAGCCATTGACCCAGCACAGCCAACTGCCGAAGCTAACTCTGATGACTTTTTATGTTTTTTTTAATTAAACCTTCGTACTTTTACAAAATTTGGGCTTACGAATCTGTTGAGCCTTTTCGGGTATATTGGTTACTTCAGTTTCCCGAAAGTAACACCATAGGGCCCATGAAAGCGGTGTCTTATGTGTCGATTATTTTTTAGGAAAATTATTTTACCATCCATTATATAACATTATTATACCTATAAAGAGAAGGAAAACTTGTGCTTGAAAGCATGAAAGGGGAAAAATTGCATTCCGACCGCGACAGGATGTCATTTTCTTCTTGGCAAAAACGTTCTAACTTGATTTTTGCTCTATGTGTGTGTGTGTGTGTCTATATATATATATATATATCTTATACTCCTATTTTTTAGCGTAGTATAGCAATGATTTTAAATTTCAGGGACAAAATTCTTTAAGGTGAATAGATTGTGACAACCCATCCCTAATTTTACGATTTTATAAATCTTAAAATGTGAATTCACGAGAATACCCTAGAGACGAAGGTATTGATTTTCGTTGATCGCTAGTTCATGACGCGTATGAACTATCACCTTATTGTATTTCAAAAGTACTTGACGGTGCGAATACGTAAACGCATGTAAAATTGAATTCGAAACTATGACAGAGGTGTTACGGAACTATAAATTTGAAAGTACGTTGGTCAGGGTTGTTATTTATTACTCTATTCATTTCTTATAGTTATTATTATTTTTATTATTTGAGGTGGTTAGAAAAATTAAGAAAAATAAAAGAGGAAGGCTGATTGATAGCAGCGAAGGGAGAGGGAGAGAAAGAAGATAGGCATGCCCAATCAGGAAAGAAGGAGGGTGAGAGTGATGAAAGGGAGAGAAGAACCAAGAGGGAAAGGAGAGAGGTGTGGAGCACCCAACCCAACTGACCCGTACACCCATAGCAAAACCAGTTTTGACCCGGTTCTAATTTCGGCTAGGTTCCACCAACTTTTTCGACGAAAGTCACCCATTCTTCACCTAGAAATCATCCCTTGACCTCCTCTCTTCCATTTCCACCCAAATTTGGAAGGGATTTGGGTGTAAATCATTGAATAAATCCCAGGGGTGTCATGAGACCCTTGCTCAAGATCCATCAATTGTGAAACCATCTCCTTCAATAATCACCATTAGAACACTCCTCTAAAACCCAGGAACAAAGCCCAGGAAATGGTCGAGGCGTCGGAATGAGTATGGAGGTCGAATTGAAGCACACCATTTTCTAAGGTTCCGACGGGTTTGAGCAAAATTAGAGCTTTTCCTGGCCAAATTAGACTTGGCTGTAAGTATAAAGTTTACTCTACTCATTGAGATCTTCATTCCTATAAATTTTTGTAATTTTTGGAAATAGTTGGATTTTCCGACGAATCAGAGCAACCGACCGCCACCGCAGCGGCGTGTGGCTAGGGGACCGTCGATGCCATTTTTAGGCTAAATTAGATGCCTTGAGCTTAATTTTAACAATTATATGAGATGGGGCTTAAATCACTCTAAAACGTTTTTAGGGAGTGTTTTACGTAAATTACATGATCTATTGATAAAAATTCTGAGATGTAGTTGTGCTAGGAAATTGTAGCACAGACTCCAGGTGAGTGGATCTTTCCCTTCTTATCATATTTATATGATTGACAATCCCACAAACGTTTGTAAATTGATTATTGCATATAACTACTGTGAATACTTTGAAGTGCTTAAGCAAACTACGAATGGCTTGATCCCTGTTTAGGGTACGTAGGCAGTCTAACGAGACGTTAGATGCAGCCATACAATAAATTAGATTAAATAATTGAGACAATGGCCTTGTTTAGGGAATTGAGTAATGTGAGGGACATTGGTGGAAAATGTGAGATTTAACTTTATGATTTGGTAGTTAAATGTTGGTCATAAATCATGTGTAAAGAATCAAAAATTTGAAGTAAGGAAACATAAGTAATGATAATTAATTAAACTAGTGTCTAGTTGGGCTTGTCACCTATAATTATTCCTGAAAATGAATAATTCGGGAGTAAGGCGTTACAGCTTATACATTTTTATGCCACATTATATATATATATATACACACATATATATGTATATAATTGGAAATGCTATAACATGGTTGAGTATCAGATTTCATCATGGTTTATCCATATGTATATTACCTGCACACAATTATTATGAACGCTTTGAAGTGCAAATGTGAGTGCAGGACACCCAGGTAAGTTCAGGTGAGTTTTTGGTATTAGTTGAACTGACGGGGTTATGGTATGACTACATGTAAGTTTAGGCAACTCCGACCTTGTTGTATAAGTTGCAATGATAGGCAACTCTGACACTGTCATACAGGTTGTCCATGAATCGTATATGTTACAATAGATACAGTTAGAGCTCATAAACCTGCACCCCGGTGTTAGTGCTCCCGCTTGTGGCCAAGGCATAGTCCTTCACGTGATGTTCACCTCTCACACCTTATGCTCACCTTGGATCCAAGGTAAGTGCACAGTCCTGTCGTACAGACCACTATAGGTGGTTCTGACTCGTAGGTGACCCGCGATTATTCACATAATCTTCACATGATTGTAGCACTTGAGCGTACTTATTTACACCCAGTCCTATCATACATACCACTTTAGGTGGTTCCGACTCATGTGCAGGTATACTTATTGAGCTATGGATAAGTTGTACAGGTCACTAGAGGTGACTCCGACTGATGAGCTAGCATATGTGATGAATATGTGATGAGCTAGCATATGTGATGAAATATGTGATGAGCTAGCATATGTGACGAAATATGTGATGAGCTAGCATATGTGATAAAAATATGTAATGAGCTAGCATATGTGACGAAATATGTGATGAGCTAGCATATGTGATAAAAATATGTAATGAGCTAGCATATGTGATGAAATATGTGATGAGCTAGCATATGTGACGAAATATGCGATGAGCTAGCATAAAGATTTGGCGAAGTTCTTCCAAAAGTATGGCAACAAACAGCACATGTCCACGTCGAAATATCCTTAAGGCAATAGGCGGGCTGAAACATCCAACAAGATGATTCTCGACTGCGTCAAGAAATATCTCACCAACAAGAAGGGAAAATGGCCAGAGGAACTCCCCGGATGTATATAGGCATATCGCACCACCAAAAGATGAGCAACCGGTGAGACTCATTTCTCTTTGGCATTTGGCTCAGAATCAATCATTCATTCCAATGTCATCAAGCCAAGTATCACTAATCTACTACCAAGCATTGAGCAGAATAGTAAGGAGATGGCCACAAGCTTAGATCTGGTAGAGGAGAAGCTCAAGTAGACCATCACCCGCATCCTAGCCTATTAGCAGCAACTCATCTCTAGCTACAACAAAATGGCCAAGATCTGGCTGTTCCAGCCTGAAAATCTAGTCCTAAGAAAAGCCTTCATCACTGCCCACAGAGAAGGTTTCAAAAAGATTAATCCCATCTGGGAAGATTCGTACAAGATCAGCAGAGTAGGCGGCAAGAGTAATTACACCCTCGTTACCATGAAACGACAAAAAAGATCGAAAAGCAGTGGAACGCCTACAAACTGAGGAAGTACCATGTGTGACCTCCTACTACATCAAAGCCTGAAAATTCAAAGTAGCTTAACAGGCACCACCTCACAAGTTGAGAACTATCCAGATGTTATGTAGTTCCTACCTTACAACTAAGTTCTCGTTTTTCAATGAGCAATTCATAAGTAATCACAACTTAGCTCGACTGCATGCTTACAACAACTGATCACTCCTGCACTTCAAAAGAAGATCGTGCCCTTCTTGGGGACTCATCGCAGGAATTGCACCCCCCGAGAGACCAACCATGCTCTCCAGTGTGAGAGGGTAAACTAATTGCTCTCCAGTGCAAGAGGGTAAACCAATTCCTCGACACCCACATGGGTCAACTCTCCAAGACGGAAGGATAAACTCTACACTCCGAATATCCAGACGTGGATGAGCCTGGCTGCCCTAGTATAACTAGATGCACGATGGCTTACGCCAGGATTCCTAGAAGTAGCCACAATGGTCATTTTCAAGGCTTAGCTAATTGAAGGATTTTGGGTCTCTTAGCCTAATCCGCGGGGAACCGGGCCCTAAAGAAGAAGAGGGCACATTACGCAGTACATCCGATGGACAACTGCCCTGGAACCTTAAAGCTGCCACCGAGTGCATTAAGGTAACCTACGGTTTCTGGAAGACTACCTATGGCTTGCCCTTCGAGCAGTAAAACCACGCTAGACTTATACAGCCGCACATTCTTGTGAAAGGTTAAACAAGCTAGCGTGCATATACGAAGTTTTATCCACTGCCGACATGTTACGTGGTCGATAAACTTCACCTCTGCCAAACACGGAACAACCTACACCAAGTCCTAAAGTGTTGTGATACTTGCTAGCAACCTACGGAATTGGAGAAAGCCAAGGTTAACAGCCTAGTGGTTACGCGGACTTGTCTGCTTCTATAAGTGAGGCATCTGGCTACCAACCCTATGGCTAACAACTTTGTAAAGCTCTACACCAACACCTACGGCTGCATAGGCTACGGGGGTCTGTCTGCTTATAAAAAAGTAGCACACCTGCCACTGGTCTATAAAGTTTAAAGGTTAGGGCATGAACAAAAGAAGCGAAGATGAAGAAAAGCGAATGAAGCATGTTTATAAACAATTAGCAAAGGCCGAAGAAGTTCAAGCAAAACAAGAACTACAAGGAAAAACAAAGAAAATCTTAAAGGCTACCTAGAAGACTACACTTTAACATCTTGAACATCCAACAACTATTTGGTCACCACACCTTCAACAGCCGCGACGCTCTTAGCAGCGGCATCTTCCAGCTCTTCACCCCCGGCTGCCCCAACCTGGGCACCAACTTCTCCAACTACTTCACCAATGGAAACCTCAAAAGTAAAAGTAAGCAAGTCTTCTGAAGAAATAGAGAAGGTCTCGAAACCTTGAGCCCATCCTTCTCACCCTTCAGCTGCTCATTCTCCTCAAGCAGACCAACACGGATGCGCTGCAGTTCATCCACTTCGTTCTTCAGACTTTCGTTGATCTTCAGTACACTTTGAAGCTCCAACACTTGGGGTTCAAGCCTATCGACGATTCTCTTGAAGTGAATCACTTGATTATAAGCAGTAATCAACTCTTCATCCTTTGCATAAGCAGCGAAACGAAGCTCAGAAACTGCAAACTCAAGATCTTGAATCTGAGGTATGTAACATCTAATCTCCTTCTTTGCATTTTCATACTTAACTTGGATCGCGTCAAGCCTAGTCTTCAAGTCAACGATCTCTTGACGAGTGGTCTCAAGCTACAAAGAAGTGGGGGCAGAAATATTAGACCCTTTCAAAGTAACGGGCTCAGAATCCAACCTCTTGATCTCTTCAGCCAAAGAATAAGCTTCAACTGCCATAATCTTCGCCACCTCCTTGGCAGCCTTGCTATATCTGCATTATAGCAAGCATAGCAGTCATTCTATATTGGGTCGTATGTTTCGCAAAGGAACTTGGGCAAACAACCTTTCTAATGTCATCAACAAACTTGGCATAAGTGCCCATGTCTTCAAGCAAATCTGGTCTTAAAAGCACATGGATCTCAGCAACCTCCCTAGAAGCAAGCTTAGTGGATTTCTCACAGCTGCCCATGCGAGCAATCTCTTTTTTCCCAGCACACGAGTCAATCTCTGCAGCAGACTTTTCGATCTTTTTGTTGTTTCATGGTGGCGATGGTGTAATTACTTTTGCCGCCTACTCTGTTAATCTTGTACGGATCTTCCCAGATGGGATCCATCTTTTTGAAACCTTTTCTGTGGGCAGTGATGAAGGCTTTTCTTAGGACTAGATCTTCAGGCTGGAACTGCCGGATCTTGGCCATTTGGTTGTAGTTGGAGATAAGTTGTTATTGGTAGGCTGCGATGCAAGTGATGGTCTGCTCACGCTTCTCCTCTACTAGATCTAAGCTTGTGGCCATCTCCTTACTATTCTGCTTAATGATTGGTAGTAAAGCAGTGATACTTAGCTTGATGACATTGGAATGAATGAAAAAAGGAAGATCCAGCAGGCTTTACTAATCTCACAAGTCCAAGCAGTCGATACCCAACCTAGACCCATTATTGGTTTCACTGAGCTGGATGTAGAAGGGTTCGATTTCCCACACGACGATGCGCTAGTAGTATCTGTCCAACTAGCCCATGCTATAGTTGACAGGATGATGGTTAACAATGGAAGTGCAGTCAACCTACTTCAACTCCCAGTCATTCAGAAGATGGGTCTGGAAAGCACAATCATACGTCGAGCAGAAGTACTTACCGAATTCAACAGTCTGCCATCAACCACATCACACTTGATGTGAAAACACCGCCAATCGTCTCAAAGCAAACGTTCATGATCTTAAGCGATCCATTTCCCTACAATAGGATTCTTTGGAGACCTTGGTTGATCAAACTGGATGCCGTCATTTCTGTCAAGTATCAAAAAATCTAATTCCGCATCCCGGGAGGAGGAGGAGGAGAGATCAAGTCTGACCAGGCCTTATCCCGACAATCCCCCGTAAAGACTACCGAAGTCCAAAAAGACAAAGAGGTTACCAAATAGCAATTACAGCAGGTGGATCGAGAAGATAGCGCCCAAGCAGACGAGATAAGATGGAAACCCTAAAGAAGACACGGAAAACATCATTCTTGATCCCCAGCAGCAGGAAAATACAGCTAGAATTGGCTCACAACTAAGCCCAGCCGAGAAGGAAGAACTCACGACTTTCCTTAGAGAAAACCGAGATGTCTTCGCATAGTCACCATCCGACATGTCTGGCATTGACCCTGAAGTGGCCTGCCATAAGCTGCACATCGACCCCACTGCCAAACTAGTAATCCAAAAAAGAAGACGTCTCGCACTCGAATAAGTAGCGATCATTGAGGCGAAAATTGACAAGCTGTTAGAGGCCAGATTCATAGAAGAGGTAGCACACTTAGCATGGCTTGCCAATGTCGTACTAGTCATGAAGAAAGAGAATGGCAAATTGAGAGTTTGCGTAAACTACATCGACCTTAACAAAGCATGCCCAAAAGATCTTATTCATGTCTCTCCGATCGATCTATTAGTAGATTCAACTTCTAAGAACCAGCTGCTTAGCTTTTTAGACGCATATTCTGGCTACAACCAAATAGCCATGTACGAGCTCGACAAGGGGAAAACCACGTTCGTGATCGAGCAGGGCACCTATTGCTACAAAGGCATGCCCATTGGCCCCAATAACGCGGGAGCCACTTACCAAAGGTTAGTAAGTATGATGTTCAAGAAACAAATTGGGGTAACCATGGAGGTCTATGTCGACGATATCATGGTAAATGGCAAACAGCCATCAGAACACATTCGCAACTTGGCGGAAACTTTTGACATCCTTAGAAAGTACAAGATGAAGCTCAACCCTACCAAATGCACATCTGGAGTATCTTTGGGCCGATTCCTAGGGTACTTAGTAACCCAACGAGGAATTAAAGCACATCCCAAGCAGATCCGAGTGATCTTGGAGATGAATTCTCCAACTATTTTGAAGGAGATCCAAAGCTTAACTGGACGAGCAACTGCCTTTAACCGTTTCCTTTCGCGGTCCACCGATCGATGCAAGCATTTTTTCAAAGCTATCAAGAAGGCACAACAAGACAAATGGGATGAAGAATACGAAAAAGCCTTCCAAGACCTGAAGAAGTATCTCACATCACCTCCCTTACTATCCAAGCCGGAAGCAGCGGAGGATTTATACATCTACCTGGCAATATCTAAAGCAGCAATAAGCTCTACCATCATACGAGAAGAATTGGGGGCCCAATTACCTGTATTCCACAATTTAAAAGCTCTCATCGATGCTATCAGAAATTCAAAAGCTAACTTTGGCGATAGTTGTTGCAACCCGAAAGCTCAAGTTTTACTCTTAAACACACACAGTCATCTTCATAACGCACTATTCTGCCCAATCCAGACGCGCGATGGTAAAGGCGGAGACCCTGGCAGATGCAAAGTTTTCTGACGAACGCAACAACTCGGCCTAAAAGACACGTCAAAGGCAGATGAACACTGGAAGGACACATTCAGAAGCAAGTTTTATCCTCGTTGCCCTAAAAGATTTTACATAGGAGCAACATGTACCGACAGTTGAGCACCATATCTGGCTGCGTGTTTCATGACCCTAACCGACCCTTGCTCCATAATTCAACTATAGAGTAGCTTGACATTGGCAGTTGAGCATCTCCTGCTACATTTAACACTACCCTAACTCCATGGCTCCCTACCTCGCCTTGATGTCTAGCATAAGCGACGCAACAAAGTGGCCCAACGACGCCTTGGAGATAACCGAGCACGCCCTAGCCATACTTGCTCCACTTGATGGAGACTTCTAGCATTTACATGTCGACGGTGCATCTAACTACAAAAGCTCGGAAGCAGACGTGGTCCATGCCACCCTAGACGTCTCAATGCTCGAGCAGGCGATCACTCTAGGCTTCAAAGCATCCAACAACAAAACAGAGTATGAAGCCCTACTAGCAGGCCTCCGAATGGTAAAAGACTTGGCGGTGAAGAAGCTTGCAATTCATTTCGATTCTCAGCTAATTACCAGCCATATAGGGAATGCACGACAAAACATCCAAGGATGGCACAATACCTATAGAAGGTACACAAGAAACTTGAGGCATTTCAAACATTACGCAATACGCTCTACAGACGGCTGCCCTGTAACCTTAAAGCTGCTACCGAGTGCACTAAGGTAGCCTACAGTTTTCAAAAGACTGCCTATGGCTTGCCCTTCGAGCAGTAAAACCACACTCGACTTATACAACCGCACATTCTTATGAAAGGTTAAACAAGCTAGCGTGCATATACGAAGCTTTATCCACTGCCGACATGCTACGCAGTCAATAAGCTTCACCTCTGCCAAGCGCAAAACAACTTACACCAAGCTTTAAAGTGTTGTGATACTTTCTACGCAACCTACAGAAATGGAGAAAGCTAAGGTTAACAGCCTAATGGTTACGCTGACTTTTCTACTTCTGTAAGTAAGGCATTCGGCTGCCAACCCACCAATTTGTGGATGCAAATTTCTTCCTCCTTCTTGGACAAAATTGCTCCTACAAAACAATTAACACCTTAGGGTCAAGGCCAAGAGCCTCACGCGCCCATGATGAATGGGGGGGCTTTGGCCGAAGAACCTCCGATGCCAAATTTAGAATTTAGAGAGAAAAGTGTTTAGAAAGTTTTTGGAATTTTTCAAGAGTGTGGACTTAGGTTTTTAGAGAAAAATGGGTAGTATTTATAGGGCATGGCTAATCCCCTTTGGAGAAAAGGTGGTCGACCTTTGGGATGCTTTTTGTGTGCATTTTGTGGTTTAATGTGTGAGTTATTTGGCAATTAATAGATTAATTAGGTAAGTAATCCATTAATTAGTCAATTAACACATTTTTGGAATGAATATTTTGGAGGTTATGTAATGATAGCTAATTGATTAGCTAAAAGAGGGAAAAAGAGGTAAAAAATATATGGAATGAAATAGGTTTTGGGAGTTGCCTTGTAAGAGGGATTTGATGAGATGGTTTTTGAATTGTTACCTTTTTTGGGCACTTTTGACTTAGTTGAGGGATGACTACTCGATGCTCGCGCATAGGAATACCGTTGTACCTCAAGGGTATTTTTGTCCTCTTTTGTCTAGAAATCCACGTGTCGCCTTATGATTATTTTTGGCTCCACAAACGCCCCCACACATGTTGGGCTGCTCGCAGAAAAGGGCAACAGGTGTAGAGATTTTCTTGCACTAGGAAACTTTGAATTGTGTCCTATTTTGATGTTGATTCTCTCTTTTAATAGGAAGTTAGATCCTTCTAGAAAAGGGAAATAAATTTCTCTCAAAGCTTATTTAAGTCCACCTTAAGTGGGTTATTAAATCAACTTTGGAGAGCAATTTATTCTACCCTACAAGAGAGAGAGAGAGCTTAAAGGATATTTGTTCCTCCTTCTCTAGCAATCTTTTACATCTTGCCCGTGCAAAGGATCGTTTTTCGTTGCTTTCTTCGTCTTATGGGTTATTAAATCAACTTTGGAGAGCGATTTATTCTACCCTACAAGAGAGAGAGAGCTTAGAGGATATTTGTTCCCCCGTCCTCTAGCAATCTTCTACATCTTGCCCGTGCAAATGATCGTCTTTCGTTGCTTTCTTCGTCTTCTCCGTGCCGCACTGAGGTAAGAAAAAATTAATTTTCCTTGTCTTCTTCTTGGATAGTGCTGTCACGGGGTAACCATCGGGGTGGTACGGCATGTCGGTTGGCAAGGGCGAGGAGTCAATTCGGTATGCCGAAGAGATGTTGTGGCAGGGACCACTTCTTGGGTTGCTCGACTTGGCTAAAGCCAAGGGCAGCTTGCGCGGTTAGGGCCGCGGATTGAGGCGTTGGGGCGCAGTGATAGGCGAGCCGCATGGCTTATGTCCTTCGAGTTCTTGGACCTGACAGGCACCAAGCTGGTGATTGAGAGAGATGTGGAGGCCGCGGGCCTTATAGGCTGCTGGAATGCTGGGTATGCAGGCCTTTCTGCCTGCTGGATCAAGAGAAAAATGAGGGAAATACCGGTATAGGTTGAGCTCCCCTGTTGAGTACTGTGAATGACGTTGGAAAGAAAAGATCCTCTTTATCGCCTTGATCATCTTTACCTCCTATCTCAGAAGTTTCCTGAGATTGACACATTCAAGGAGGTGTACATGTGGCCTGGTGATGAGTTGACGGATGAGCTCCATGTAAGTTTTTGTAATTTTTAAATTTATAATTCTTATTCATTTTAAATAAATGTTATATAAATATTAATTAACTTGCTTTTATAATTATAGGCTACTATGGTTTAGAGGAATCAAGTGTTCCTCGAGGAAGTGGCTTCCCAGCTTCCCCCTAACACCACGATTGAGGAGTCGCCCCCTTCCCCGAGGATGCGGGTCTTCGTATCATGACAGACACCATCGACTAAAAACTCAGTCTTAGGTGGGGGAAAGTGTATTGGGGCATGGGAAATGTCTGCCATCATGAGATGGGGGCCTCATCTTCCACCTCCACCTCAGGATAGGTCGCATCATTGAATGAGCAAGTAGTGGAACTTCAATAGCAGGTGGCGGCCCAAAATCAGCACATTGTGACGCAAACTGCCCACATCGCCACCCAGCATGCTCATATTGCTGCCCAAGAGTCTAGGATGGCCCAGATCATCGCCGCGCTTATGAGAGGAGGCTTTGACATCTCCACCACTACACCTCATACTATTACACCTTTGACTTCCCAGGCCCCCGACCCAGCACAGCCAACTGCTGAAGCTAACTCTGATGACTTTTTATTGTAGTTGTTTTTAATTAAACATTCATACTTTTACAAAATTTCCCGGCTTGTACGTACATTTTCATATTTATTTTTAATTAATATTCTTCTTTATCAATTACTGTTCCTAATTCAATTTAACCAAACAAAAATATTTTGTTTAAAATTTAGTTTATAAATATTTAAAAAAAATTAACAATGGTTTGACCGACGAAATAATTCGTTGTCCTATTAACAAACACAACTACAGAGTACAATCTTGCGATAAGGAGAGCTTCGTCCCATAAAACTATAGGCGACGAAAGACACCTTCGTCACTCTTTCTTGGGCCACGAACATCTTTATCCCTTTAAACTTCGTGCGACAAGTTTTATTTCATCGCACCTATAGGTATGTGCAACGATTGGACTTTGTCTGTGACAACCCGTCCCTAATTTTACGATTTTATAAATCTTAAAATGGAATTCATGAGAATACCCTAGAGACGAGGTTATTGATTTTCGTTGATCGCTAGTTCATGATGCGTATGAACTATCACCTTACTGTATTTCAAAAGTACTTGGCGGTGCTAATACGTAGACGCATGAAAAATTGAATTCGAAACTATGGCAGAGGTTTTACGAAACTATAAATATGAAAGTACGCTGGTAAGGGTTGTTATTTATTACTCTATTCATTTCTTATAGTTATTGTTATTTTTATTATTTGAGGTGGTTAGAAAAATTAAGAAAAATAAAAGAGGAAAAAAGGATAAAGAAGAGAAGAAAAAAAATAAAAATAAAAGGAAGGCTGCCGATGGCAGCGAAGGGAGAGGAAGAGAAAGAAGATGGGCACTGCCCAATCAGGAAAGAAAGAGGGTGAGAGTGACGAATGGGAGAGAAGAACCATGAGGGAAATGAAGGAGGTGTGGAGCACCCAACCCAGCTAACCCGTACACCTATAGCAAAACCGATTTCGACCCGATTCTAATTTCGGCTAGGTTCCACCACCTTTTCCAACGAAAGTCACCCATTATTCACCTGGAAATCATCCATTGACCTCCTTTCTTCCATTTCCACCCAAATTTGGAAGGGATTTGGGTGTAAATCATTGAATAATAAAGGGGAAACTTGATATAACTCCAATTTTTTGAGCCAATAGTAGGAATAGTCCAGTTTATTAGAATAGGTCCGATTTTTTAAATTTAATTATTTTATTATCAATAATTATCTCTTAAATGAAAAATTTTATTGTAAAAATCAAATTTCTTCCTAATTATCTCTTTGATTATTTCTTTTTATTTATTTATTTGTTATTTCTTGTTCTTCCTCGTGCTTTAACCCATTTATAGATTTTATTTTAATTTTATAATCAACCTATATCACAGGTTAATTGTATTTATCTACATATATGATAGATTCTTTTTCATAGTCAACCTATCACATATTAATGTGTCTTGCTTGTAGGTATATTATGTTTTTTCTACCTTTTAGTTAGGTTTCATATCTCACTTATAGGTATAATATACATTCATATATTTGCTACTTGGGTTAGGGTAGAATGTTTTGCATATAGATTTATGTTAGTATATTAATTTTTTTGTTATAAGATATTAATTAGATATTTTTGAGTTGAAAAATGCATAATATTAAAAGATTTTAATTGATTTTTAATATTTTTAGAAAATATAAAATGAGTATAAAAGAAATAAAAACATATAATTAGATAACTGGACTCACTCCTAAAAACTCTTTAAGTTTTTGGACCTGGATCTAAAAGCCCCTTGAATAAATCATGGGGGTGTCGTGAGACCCTTGCTCGAGATCCATCAATTGTGAAATCATCTTCTTCGATTACCACCATTAGAACACTCCTCTAGAACCCAGGAACAAAGCCCAGGCAATGGTCGAGGCGTCAAAGTGAGTATGGAAGTCGAATTGAAGCACACCATTTTCTAGGGTTCCGGGGGGTTTGAGAAAAATTAGAGCTTTTCCCACCCAAATTATACTTGGTCGCAGGTATAAAGTTTACTCTACTCATTGAGATCTTCATTCCTGTAAATTTTGGTAATTTTGGAAATAGTTGGATTTTCCGGCGAATAGGGACGGCCGACCGCCACCCATGGCGGCCCGTGGCCAGGGGACCGTCGATGTCATTTTAGGCTAAATTAGATGCCTTGAGCTCAATTTTAGTAATTATATGACGTAGGTTGATTGTCGGAACCTAAATTCTCTATGTTATGTTAATAGGTCATTATATGAATCGACGATCCGACCGTTGGATCGTCACCAAACTTTAATATGTTATAGTACGTAATATTTGAGGACCATAGGAACTTACAGATTGGGAATCCGATAGACGGACCTTTTCGAATTGGATTTGTAAGTTCATAAAATAAAATGTTGACCGCCGTTTGGTTTTGACAATTGGCGGAGATTCGACCGTTAGATCATAATGAAATTTTAGGATGATGTTTTAGAAGCATAATGTGGATCTTTGGGAGTTACTGATCAAAAATCCGAGGAGCGGATCTTTCGGATTGAATTACGTAGGGTTGTAGACCCTATCGTCGATCGTTGACCGACGATCGACTTTTGGTCAATGGGGCGTAAATCACTCTAAAACATTTTTAGGGATGTGTTTTACGTAAATTACATGATCTATTGATAAGAATTATGAGATGTGGTTTGATAATTGTCCTAGGCGCCGATCGTTCAGGACGCCTCGATGGTTGTGCTAGGAAATTGTAGCACAGACTTCAGGTGAGTGGATCTTTCCCTTCTTATCATATATATATATATATATATGATTGACAAATCCACAAACGTTTGTAAATTGATTATTGCATAAAACTACTATGAATACTTTGAAGTGCTTAAGCGAACTACGAATGGCTTAATTCCTGTTTAGGGTACGTAGGCAGTCTAATGAGACGTTAGATGCAGCCATACAATAAATAAGATTAAATAATTGAGACAATGGCTTTGTTTAGGGAATTGAGTAATGTGAGGAACATTGGTGGAAAATGTGAGATTTAACTTTATGATTTGGTAGTTAAATGTTGATCATAAATCATGTGTAAAGAATCAAGAATTTGAAGTAAGGAAATGTAAGTAATGATAATTAATTAAACTAGTGTCTAATTGGGCTTGTCACCTATAATTATTCCTGAAAATGAATAATTCGGGAGTAGGGCGTTACAGCTTATGCATTTCTATGCCACATTATATATATATATATATATATATATATATATATATATATATAATTGGAAATGCTATAATGTGATTGAGTATCAGATTTCATCATGATTTATCTATATGTATATTACCTGCACACAATTATTATGAACGCTTTGAAGTGCAAAGGTGAGCGCAGGACACCCAGGTAAGTTCAAGTGAGTTTATGGTATTAGTTGAAATGACGGGTTATGGTATGACTACATGTATGTTTAGGCAACTCCGACCTTGTCGTATAGGTTGAAATGATAGGCAACTCTAACACTGTCGTACAGGTTGCCCATGAGTCATATATGTTACAATAGATACAGTTATAGCTCATAAACCTGCACCTCGGTGTTAGTGCTCCCGCCCATGGCCAGGGCACAGTCCTTCACATGATGTTCACCTCCCGCACCTTACGCTCACCTTGGATCCAAGGTAGGTGTACAGTCCTGTCATACAGACCATTATAGGTGGTTCCGACTCGTAGGTGACCCGCGATTATTCGCACAGTCTTCACATGATCGTAGCACTTGAGCGTATTTATTTACACCCAGTCCTGTCGTACAGACCACTTTAGGTGGTTCCGACTCGTGTGCAGGTATACTTATTGAGCTATGGATAAGTGGTACAGGTCACTAGAGGTGACTTTGACTTATGAGCTAGCATATGTGATGAGCTAGCATATGTGATGAAATATGTTATGAGGTAGCATATGTGATGAGATATGGGTGCAGTCGTACAGGTCACCATAGGTGAATCCGACTTACGTGCTAGTATGGGTTATTAATCACATGATTATTGATATTGCTGATGAGATGCTATGTTGTGGTATATTTATGATTTTTCTGGAAACTATACAGGTGTTGTAACGAAAGGTTATAATGTTTTATATGATTTCTATTAAAATTTTATTTCCAGGGCCAATCACCCTTATTTTTTCTTCACCCTCCAGGTTTTATTAGTTGAGCTTTCTTATCGTTCAACATTCATGGTGATTCTTAGTATTGGAGATTATTTCGAGAGTATGATTCCTAATTCACTCTACTGTACTTGCTTATACTCTAACGTCACGTGTAAAGTGGGTTCATTCCTGCTCACTAGCGCATTCTGGTATTTAGGCACTCTTAGGTTTAAATTTATTCACATTTTTCCACTTCATCATACTTTATGGCTTCGTCAGGTGTCGACCAGCATAGCTCGATTCGGAATCCTAGTGGACATCCTAGGTCGAGGTGTGTCATCGTCCCTATACATTTTATGCGATGAACTCAGATTTCGTCGCGCACAAACAATTTTGCGAGACGTCGTTTTTTTATTCGTCGTGTAATACCTTTCTTTACGAGCCTTGCACGACAAACACAACTTGACAGAGTTTTCGTCATTTATTATTTTACACGGTGAAATTCTGCTTTATGTGACGATTTCTATTTTGTCGCCAAAACTACTTTATGTAGTAGTAAATTGATGACCGATGTGGCAATCTGAAGCTTTATATCAAATTTTGTACTTCTCCAACCGAATTGTCAAATGTTATTTTATTATTTAAATAGAGTTTTAAATGGTTGTAATTATTAAAAAAATGTTGAAATAAAATTTTATTAGTTGAAATGTTAGTGGAATAGGTGACCCACCATTAAAATGAATTAAAAATAAATTTGACAATGATGTCAAATTTGACTCCAAATCACAAAACCTTCAAATCCAGTCAACAAATAACACTTTGGTTGGAAAGACTTTTGATGTCAAATATAGCTCCAGATCTGTTGTCCCCTTTTGTGTGTCTCCTTTGTATCTCATTGCTAATATTTTGACACACGTCTTCTAGCTTAACTTAATTTCTAACTCTATTAACTTCGTATTTAACATTTAAAAGTAAAAAAAAAATCCAAAATGTTATCGAGGTCTGCAAATCCAAAATAGAATTCTTTATGTGGCTGTTGGGTTACCAACGTGAGCAAACTTCTTCCCAATTTTTCTCCATCGTTGTACTGCTTCTTCACTTCTTTCCAAGCCACCTCTGGTTGAACTTGGATTATGTCCAGTTGAACTTGAAAACAAGCTTACCATGAGACCCCATATCCTACCAACATTTCTAACATATGCCGAAAGTTGTTGGCTGAAGTCAAGGAGAAGATCACAACATATGGATTTGCTAAGAGGTGGCAGAGTGAGAGATTTTTCAGGTGTGAAATCCCATTGTATTCTAGGGATCAAGGATTTTTTGGGAATTTTGGATCGAAGAAGAGGTAGAAATTGTTTAGTGAAGATGGAAACGATTCAAAACAGTGGGACAAGCTTACCGGGTGAAAAGTTGAATAAGCGAACGGATGGCTTTATTAATTATCAATTGTGTGTATGTTGTTGTTGTTGTTATTGTCGTGCAGAAAATCTCAGTTTGAGGTGACTAAGATTACAACAAATATGAAATCATCCTTCACAGTTGTACTGCTCTGTAACAACAACAACAACAAAGCCTTTTCCCACTAAGTGGGGTCGGCTATATGAATCTTAGAATGCCATTGCGCTCGGTTTTGTGTCATGTCCTCCGTTAGATCCAAGTGCTCTAAGTCTTTTCTTAGGGTATCTTCCAAAGTTTTCCTAGGTCTTCCTCTACCCCTTCGGCCCTGAACCTCTGTCTCGTAGTCACATCTTCGAACCGGAGCGTCAGTAGGCCTTCTTTGCACATGTCCAAACCACCTTAACCGATTTTCTCTCATCTTTCCTTCAATTTCGGCTACTCCTACTTTACCTCGGATATCCTCATTCCCAATCTTATCCTTTCTCGTGTGCCCACACATCCCACGAAGCATCCTCATCGCCGCTACACCCATTTTGTGTACGTGTTGATGCTTCACCACCCAACATTTTGTGCCATACAGCATCGCTGGCCTTATTGTCGTTCTATAAAATTTTCCCTTGAGCTTCAGTGGCTTACGACGGTCCCACAACACGCCGGATGCACTCTTCCACTTCATCCATCCAGCTTGTATTCTATGGTTGATATCTCCATCTAATTCTCCGTTCTTTTGCAAGATAGATCCTAGGTAGCGAAAACGGTCGCTTTTTGTGATCTTCGCTAGATTGCTCCGGTCATTAGTGTGGATAAGTATATAAATGGTTAGAGACAGGAAAGCAAACATAAGATGTACGTGGTTCACCTAGATTGGCTACGTCCACGGAATATAGGAGTTCTCATTAATTGTGAAAGGTTTACACAAGTACATAGGTTCAAGCTCTCCTTTAGTGAGTACAAGTGGATGATTTAGTACAAATGACATTAGGAAATATTGTGGGAGAATGATCTCGTAATCACGAAACTTCTAAGTACCGAAGTGTGGTATCGTCTTCACTTGCCTTATCTGTCTCATAGGTAGATGTGGTATCTTCTCTGGAAGTACTCTTCCTCTATCCAATGGTGGTATCTTTAACTGGTGGAGATGCACAAGGTAATGTATAAATTTCACTTGAAGCTTACTTGTAGTTTCAGGCTTGGTCAAGCGCGATACAAACCATGTAGTAGGAGTCCCCCAAGTTGTCGAGCTAGGGGATCTGCTGAAAGAGGTGACAGACAAGGTAAGCAATCAGAGCTCCAAGCAATTAGTCCCAGATTAGAAGTTTGATTTCGAGTTCCGACTAATTGTTCTCATTCTCCCTATCTTGCACAGCATGAAGGATAAAGAGAAGAAAAATGAGAAGAGATGATATGAGATACTTTTGCTTTTGAAGAATTAACTTTCCACAGGCTTATTCTTGAACCGGGCTGGAGGGTTTTCTGGTTTCCTCCAGAGTATAAGGCCGACTGAAGAATTTGAGGGTCAAAACAAGTCCATCAAATCTAGAGTACGTTCGACCCTGCTGATATGAGATACTTTTTCTTTTGACAAAGTAGTGGATGTATCGGCACGTGTGCTCTTACGCTTGTCTCCACATGCTTCCTTGTATCCTTCTCACTTGCCCTATCTGTTCCTCAGGCAGATGAGGTATCTTCCCTGGAAGCATAAGATGTTGAAGATGAGTACTCGAGAGCAATGTCAGGTAAGTAATCAGGTAAGGGGTTCCAGGCAGTCAGTTCCTGACTGAAAGCTTAATTCCAAGTGCTAACTGATTGCTCTCTTTCTCCTTGTCTTGCAGGTAAGAACAAGGCCAAAGGAAAAGATAGGGAAAAAGCATGATATGGGATACTGTTGCTTTTAACGGGATGATATGAGATATTCTTGCTCTGGTATAGCTTGTTTGCAGAGGTATTATCGGGGGGAAAGAAAGTTGAATATTTCGAAAGGTTTCGTTGGAGTGCCCTCTCAGATATGAGGAAGGGTTGAGCATTTTTGCAGGTATGCCTGTCCGTTGGAGATGGAGGTCGACATATATAGGAGTCTCCCTAACAACAAGTAGTAATGCTATTCATTTACCCTGCTTGGTCATAGCACGGTAGTGGGAGCTGCCAGCTTCACATGTTTTAACTCTGTCAGAGCACTTTGAAAAAGTGGTCTGTGGTATCTGGAAAGCAGATGTTGCGTGCGAAGATTACAGACAAGCTTTATCCAAGGAGGTCTGGCTCTCGAAGTTGAGAAAGTAGTGCCTCTTCGGTTTTCAAACAAGCAATCCTGTAGGGGATCTGGCTCTCGAGATATAGAGAACGATGTTATTCGATTTTTGAGAAAGCAATCCTGCTGGGAGTCTGGCTCTCGAGATTCGGAGAGCGGTGTCTTTTCGATTTTTGAGAAAGTAATCATGTTGGGAGTCTGGCTCTCGAGATTCGGAGGGTGGTGCCTCTTCGATTTTGGAGCAAGCAATCTTGTTGGGAGTATTTTCTCGAATGTGAGTAAAGGTTGGGCATGTTTGCTAGTCTACCTTGCCACGGAGCATAGAGGTTGACACACAGGGAGTTTCCAATTATCCAGCAGTGGTACTGTTCCTTTACCCTTGTGGGTAATAATATGGTAGCTAAACCTTCAAATTTTATGTGTCTAAACTTTGTTAGTGCTGTTTCTTTGCTATTCTTTTACCTTTCTTGGTCAGAGCGATGTAGTGGGAGCTGCAAGCTTCACGTGTCTCAACTTTGTCAGAGAACTTTGGCAAAGTTATATGTGGTACCCATGAGCTAATGTTTCGTGTGGAAAGTGGGTGATTGAACAGTAAGATTCATGTGCTTTCTACTTCACCAGAAATCTTCGACAGAATGCCCGTAATTTCCACAAAGCTGAGTGTGCATGTGACAGGTGCTGATAAGACTGAAAAAGTAGGTGCCTCTTCGATTTCTGAGATCGGCCCTCGTGGTCTTTGAGCAGCCCAGCTTTTGAGAAAGCAAGCGCCTCTTCAATTTCTGAGATCGGCCTTCGTGGTCTTTGAGCAGCCCAGCTTTTCAGAAAGCAAACGCTTCTTCGATTTCTGAGATCGACCCTCGTGGTCTCTGAGCAGCCCAACTTTTGAGAAAGAAAACGCCTCTTCGATTTCTGAGCAGGCGCCTCTTCGATTTCTGAAGCTCCGTCAAGTGCAGATTTTTATAGAGGCTGGCATTAAGTTCCAAAGCACACTTGAATCTCCCCTAGTAGAAGCTCCATTCTTGCACTTCTAAGATCTTGATTTGTCCGACTTCTTCTCTCTTCAACACCTTTGAAAATGTCTGGCCCCTCCGACTGTCGTTTTGACTTGAACCTTGTTGAAGAGGCAGCCACGCCTTCTCCAGACAACATATGGCGCCCATCCTTCGTCTCCCCTACTAGTCCTCTTACTGTTGGGGATTCCGTGATGAAGAATGATATGACCGCTACAGTGGTGGCCAGGAACCTTCTCACTCCCAAAGATAACAGACTACTTTCCAAACGGTCTGATGAGTTAGCTGTTAAGGATTCTCTGGCTCTCAGTGTTTAGTGTGCAGATTCTGTGTCTAATATGGCCCAACGCCTATTTGCTCGAACCCGCCAAGTTGAATCATTGGCGGCTGAAGCGATGAGTCTCAAACAGGAAATTAGAGTGCTCAAACATGAGAATAAACAGTTGCACCGGCTCGCACATGACTATGCTACAAACATGAAGAGGAAGCTTGACCAGATGAAGGAATCTGATGGTCAGGTTTTACTTGATCATCAGAGGTTTGTGGGTTTGTTTCAAAGGCATTTATTGCCTTCGTCTTCTGGGGCTGTACCGCGTAATGAGGCTCCAAATGATCAACCTCTGATGCCTCCTCCTTCTAGGGTTCTGTCCAGTACTGAGGCTCCGAATGATCCCCCTCCGGTGCCTTCTCTTTCTGGGGCTCTACCGACTGCTGAGACTTCTCCTAAGCAACCTTTGTGAAGGCTCCCTCTTTATTTGTTTATTTTGACTCATGTATATGTACATATTTGTAACTTATCGGGGATATCAATAAATAAGCCTTGCTTGATTTCAACGTATTATGTTAAATACACCAAAGCCTTCTTCGCTAAGTTCTTTGAATTTTTCTTTTGTTGAAGCTTGTATGTTGAAGCTTTGTGAGTGGAGCATATAGGTTGAGGTAGTGTTCCCTTAATTTCCCGAGTGAAGAAAACTTCTCGGTTGGAGACTTGGAAAATCCAAGTCACTGAGTGGGGTCGGCTATATGAATCTTAGAACGCCATTGTGCTCGGTCTTGTGTCATGTCCTCCGTTAGATCCAAGTACTCTAAGTCTTTTCTTAGAGTCTCTTCCAAAGTTTTCCTAGGTCTTCCTAGGTCTTCCTCTACCCCTTCGGCCCTGAACCTTTATCCCATAGTCGCATCTTCTAATCGGAGCATCAGTAGGCCTTCTTTGCACATGTCCAAACCACCGTAACCGATTTTCTCTCATCTTTCCTTCAATTTCGGCTACTCCTACTCTACCCCGGATATCCTTATTCCTAATCTTATCATTTCTCGTGTGCCCACACATCCAACGAAGCATCCTCATCTCCACTACACCCATTTTATGTACGTATTGATGCTTCACCGCCCAACATTATGTGCCATACAGCATCGCCGGCCTTATTGTCGTCCTATAAAAATTTTCCTTGAGCTTCAGTGGCATACGACGGTCACACAACACGCCGGATGCACTCTTCCACTTCATCCATCCAGCTTGTATTCTATGGTTGAGATCTCCATCTAATTCTCCGTTCTTTTGCAAGATAGATCCTAGGTAACGAAAACAGTCACTATTTGGTATTTCTTGATCTCCGATCCTCACCCCTAACTCGTTTTGGCCTCCATTTGCACTGAACTTGCACTTCATATATTCTGTCTTTGATCGGCTTAGGCGAAGACCTTTAGATTCCAACACTTCTCTCCAAAGGTTAAGCTTTGCATTTACCCCTTCCTGAGTTTCATCTGTCAACACTATATCGTCTGCGAAAAGCATACACCAAGGAATATCATCTTGAATATGTCCTGTTAACGCATCCATTACCAATGCAAAAAGGTAAGGACTTAAGGATGAGCCTTGATGTAATCCTACAGTTATGGGAAAGCTTTCGGTTTGTCCATTATGAGTTCTTACGGCAGTCTTTGCTCCTTCATACATATCCTTTATAGCTTGGATATATGCTACTCGTACTCTTTTCTTCTCTAAAATCCTCCAAAGAATGTCTCTTGGGACCCTATCATACGCTTTTTCCAAATCTATAAAGACCATGTGTAAATCATTTTTCCCATCTCTATATCTTTCCATCAATCTTCGTAAGAGATAGATTGCCTCCATGGTTGAGCGCCCTGGCATGAACCCGAATTGGTTGTCCGAAACCCGTGTCTCTTGCCTCAATCTATGCTCAATGACTCTCTCCCAGAGCTTCATTGTATGACTCATTAGCTTAATACCCCTATAGTTCATGCAATTTTGTATGTCGCCCTTATTCTTGTAGATAGGCACCAAAGTGCTCGTTCGCCACTCATTTGGCATCTTCTTCGTTTTCAAAATCCTATTGAAAAGGTCAGTAAGCCATGTTATACATGTCTCTCCCAAAACTTTCCACACTTCGATCGGTATATCGTCTGGGCCCACTGTTTTTCTATGCTTCATCTTCTTCAAAGCTACAACCACTTCTTCCTTCCGGATTCGACGATAAAATGAGTAGTTTCTACACTCTTCTGAGTTACTCAACTCCTCTAAAGAAGCACTCCTTTCATGTCCTTCATTGAAAAGATTATGAAAATAACCTCTCCATCTGTCTTTGACCGCGTTCTCTATAACAAGAACCTTTCCATCCTCATCCTTGATGCACCTCACTTGGTTTAGGTCCCTTGTCTTCTTTTCCCTTGCTCTAGCTAGTTTATAGATATCCAACTCTCTTTCTTTGGTATCTAGTCGCTTATACATATCGTCATAAGCCGCTAACTTAGCTTCTCTCACAACTTTCTTCGCCTTTTGCTTCGTTTTTCTATACCTTTCACCATTTTCATCAGTCCTATCCTTGTATAAGGCTTTACAACATTCCTTCTGAGCCTTCACCTTTGTTTGTACCTCCTCATTCCACCACCAAGATTCCTTTTGGTGTGGAGCAAAGCCCTTGGACTCTCCTAATACCTCTTTTGCTACTTTTCGGATACAACTAGCCATGGAATCCCACCTTTGGCTAGCTTCCCCCTCTCTATCCCACACACACTGGGTGATTACTTTCTCTTTGAAAATGGCTTGTTTTTCTTCTTTTAGATTCCACCATCTAGTCCTTGGGCACTTCCAAGTCTTGTTCTTTTTTCTCACTCTTTTGATATGTACATCCATCACCAACAAGCAATGTTGATTAGCCAAGCTCTCTCCCGGTATAACTTTGCAATCCTTACAAGTTATACGATCCCCTTTCCTCATTAGAAGAAAATCTATTTGTGTTTTTGACGACCCATTCTTGTAGGTGATCACATGTTCTTCTCTTTTCTTAAAGAAGGTGTTGGCTAAGAAAAGATCATATGCCATTGCAAAATCCAAGATAGCTTCTCCATCCTCGTTTCTCTCCCCAAAACCATGGCCACCATGAAAACCTCCATAGTTGCCTGTCTCCCTGCCCACGTGTCCATTTAAATCTCCTCCTATAAATAACTTCTCCGTCTGAGCAATTCCTTGCACCAAGTCTCCAAGGTCTTCCCAAAATTTCTCCTTCGAACTCGTATCCAACCCTACTTGAGGTGCATACGCACTAATCACATTGATAAGTTCTTGTCCTATTACAATCTTTATTGCCATGATTCTATCTCTTACCCTCTTGACATCTACAACATCTTGTGTCAAGGTCTTGTCCACGATGATGCCAACACCGTTTCTCGTTCTATTTGTGCCCGAATACCAAAGTTTAAATCCTGAGTTTTCTAGATCCTTTGCCTTACGACCAACCCACTTAGTTTCTTGTAGGCACATAATATTTATCCTTCTCCTCACCATAACTTCCACTACTTCCATAGATTTTCCCGTTAAGGTTCCTATATTCCAAGTTCCTAAACGCATTCTGCTCTCTTGAACTCTACCCTTCTGTCCTAGCTTCTTCACCCTACCCCGTCTAATAGGATCAAAGTACTTCTTTTGTGTGTCCCGTGTAAAGTTGATAGGAGCATATGCTCCTAAACAACTTTGAGTGGAGTCGTTCGAAAAGAAGTTTCTATGGCCCCCTTGCTCATTTAACACTGCATTCGGGTGCCGATGGAGATACAGTGACCCTTGCTCATTTATCACTGTGCTCGGGCCACACAGCGCGCCACTTACGGGTGACGCCCTAGCTTTAGCGCGATTTCGTTCTGGATTCATTTTCATAAGGATTCGACGTAACCATGGAGTATGTCCTTTAAATGCAAGAACTGATTTATGATTCGAAGAAAGCTCTTGCAGGGGTTCATTTGCTTGGTGTCAAACGAATTTCACTCTAAAAACAAAATAAAATTCTTTCTTCTCAATCATACTATTTTATGAGTCATCAGAAAATCACAAGAATTGATAGTCGCTACTACTTTCCAAACAAGAAACCAAATAAAATTACTTTTTAATAAAAAGTATTAACAGAAACTTTAGTCCTAAAACAGAGTAAATTCCTTGAGCATTTTTCTCATAGCATCTTGCACATTCGTATCATTATCACGAGTCTTTGTGGTGGTTGTCATTTGAGAGCTAATCAAAGCCTAAATCCTTCTTTGGTACTTTTCATATGCTTTAGTTCAATTGGCTTCACAAGGATTATTTTCTCCGTCCATGTCCTTGAGGAAAAATGAAAAATACAATATGAGAGTCAAATTTATATATGGATAAGAAGCAAGAAAACTATAAATGATTAATATATATATATATATATATATATATATATATCCTATACCTGATTCGTTGCTTAACTTCTCAAGGATAATCTATAGAGAAAACGCAGTACAACCATGGAGAAAACGAACTCCTATAAGAGCTTTCTTCTAGTACATATGTGTATGACGAACTGTATTCGGTAGAGAAATGTTGGCACTTGGCAAGATATGGGTCTCATGGTAAGCTAAGTTTCAACTGGACAGAATCCAAGTTCAACAAGAGCTGGCTTGGAAAGAAGTGAAGAAGCAGTACAACGATGGTGAAAAATTGGGAAGAAGTTTGCTTACGTTGGTAACCCAACAGCCACAGGAAGAATTCTATTTTGGATTTGCAGACCTCGTTAACCCAACAATCAGATTATTTAGGATTTTTTTTAACTTTTAAATGTTAAATAAAAAGTTATCAGAGTTTAAGATTAAATTAAGTTAGAGAACATATGTCAAAATATTAGTAATGAGACACAAACGAGGCGTACAAAAAAGGATAACAAATCTGAAGTCGTCAAATATGCATAACATCATTCTACCTAAGATTTTAATATTTCTTTTAAAGATGCTCTAAGCAAGGCACGACATGCTTGTTACTTTTCAAACTTCCCATGGGAGCTGCAATTACTCGTAAAAATTATTTTCCCGGTTCCGAAGGAAGATTCAACTCTCTTTACATGGCTTTCAAACTTCCCATGGAAGCTGCAATTACTCATCAAAATAATTTTCCTTTTTAACCCTAATACCATGCCGCACGTACGACGTGTTTCAAAGTTCCCATGCAACCTGCAATTACTCATAAAAATTATTTTCCTTTTTTAACCTTTGTCTTCTGTTATATTTTTACTTGTGCTTTTTCCTTCACATTCCACCGTTCATCTTCCTCACCGTCCCGTTAATAACCATTATCCCATACATTATGTTGGAGAAGACCAATCGTGTTGGACAACAATTTAACGCTAGCTAGTGGAAGGTTTATGAAGTATTGTAGGGTTCCAAAACTTGTATGACTTGGAAAATTGAGGGAGTGCATAAGTTTATGCAGAACGATAAAAACCAAAAACTGAATAGAATCCAAAGACTGAAGAGCGAGAGAGAGAGAGAGAGAGAGAGAAAGAGAGAGAGAGAGAGAGAGAGAGCAACTTAATAAAGCTCTTAACACAAACAATTAATACATGAAAATTAGTCAATATTTGCCTAGTAGCTAAAATAGGCACGGAAAAAGAAACATATAGTTTCATGCGCATTAGGTCCTTTCCAGCCAAGAGCTATTGGTCACATTTAGTTCTAACGGCACATTCAAGTAAGGGTAATCAAAATCAAACAGCGAAATTGAATTTCAATTGCAAAATACTCCGATATTTACTAAATAATGCGAAATCAAAGATTTGGTGAGATCCGCACAAATTTTGAAATCCAACTCCATGGTGGTATTTGTATTCCGAGTTGTTGGGTTAATCATAATCGACTTTTCCTCCTTATTATAAACTCATTTATATCTAAAGCTCTAAAATTGCCTTTCATATTAAAAGCAATTTGAGTTTGTGAGGACCCGTATTTAAGAAAAATATCATATTAAAATCTTTTATTTTATGTTTGTTAATTTTCCATGTAATTTTACTAATTTATACATTTGTATGCATGTGTGTGTGTGTGTACAAGTGTGTATTAAACCCTAGTGCTAGATATCTTTTCGTTTCGTGCATTGCATAAGATTAGGACACCTCCTGCAAAAAAAAATTATCCCTATATTTATATTTACTATATTTTTAAGGGAACTTTAACGAAAAGCTCCCGGTACTGTTCACTTTAACGAAAAACCACATTTTTACACTAAAAAGTCAATCCTGGTACTATTCACTTTACCCTTTATTTTGTCCTTATCATTAAAACTCAAAGTTTTCAAGCCCTTTTCATTAGTTTTCCTTATTTTTAATTGGTCTGTAAGTCTAGCAGCCGACTAGAAATAGAGACATGCCTTCTTTATTTTCAAACATTGTCCTAGGGCTGTGTAAAGTGTATGTGTAAGTAGTTTATGTAATGTGCTATCACTATTAGAAAATAGGGCTTGTCTTACAAAAGTTTGCCCGATGGAATAGTTTTCGTCGGTTTAAAAGCCGTTTACTCAACGAAATATTCAATTCGTACACCCATTTTACCTATAACGTACCTTGTTTATTTTTTGTTGTTGATATTTTTTTTAATTTATTAATCTGACAGTCGACACACACTTTTGTTAATTTTTTACCATTGATCTTGTTCAACTCATTCGATCTGACGACTAAAAATTAAGAACGTATGTAAGAAGTAAAAATAAGTATGTAAATAATCATTCCCATGAGATAAAAGTGAATGATTTTAGAGATGTGAGTGAAAAGAAAAAAAAAGGAGTGACATGGGGAGGTTGGACAAATAGGTTAAAGTGAGAGCACAACAGTGTGCTAGAAAAACGAAGTTATTGGGCATTGCCCACGGGCCCAAGATTAACAGACGGTACTCCATCCATTTGATTTATCCATGAATTATTTTACGTGGGAATGCCTGGAATGCCTTGCCCTACGATTCAAGGGAATTCACGGGTCAAACACAAGCGGGAGCGGTATCTCAAACAAATCACAAAATGACGTGTGAAGAAGTAAAATCATATGATATTGTGTTATTAGTGGTTCTAAGAAGCTCAAGGGAGTGTAGGTAAGTGTTCGTCCTCTAATTGATCTTTCCAAATTTTATGCGTTATTGGATTACAAATTCTAAATTTTAATGTGAGAATCATTTCATGTAAATAAACATGTCATCAAGAGTTCAATACAATTTTTTTTATTTTTATGAGGATTGTAAAAAAATTAGAAAAAAAAAAGTGAGTCTCATGACCAATGCCAAATGGCAAAGAGAGTGAAACTGCTCCACAAGGAGCTCACTGTCGACGGATGAGCTCCCAACCAATGCTGGGAGGACCATCAGCATCACAATAATCAACATGCGACATTATCTTCGAAATGTACAAGCATCAGATAGCTCAATTTAGTTAGGATCAGATCAATGTTTCCCCGTCAGAAATTTATAAATTATAACAAGGGATTGATTATTTACTTCGAAAGCTCTTACATATTGTTCCTGGTTAACTTTTTGGAGTAAAATTCTTGATCCAGAAGGGAATACAAATTTAGGGCAGTACCCTGAATTATAGAGTAAATGAAAACACATGTAAAACCTTGATACTGCCCCATATAATATTATCACATATTGGCCGGGTGAAATTGAGCTCTCGTATCATAAACAAGAACCCATTTGAAACGGCCGAAGGAATTTTCGGCCTTGCTCCGGAGTATTCTACTTTTTCTAAGTTTTTACTCGTTAAATCATTTGTCAAAAGAGAAAACGCCGAAAAATAATGTATAAAACCTTCCTTCAACGCAAGAGGAGATGCAAACATCTTCTCACTAAAAGGCAGGCCTTACTTTTTGGGGTTTTTATATGCCCGCAACGGAACTCGAGTGCCATGACAATTAAGTTCGCTTGGATCTCTCATAGGCAATTTTAGACCTCTAATCAGTTTCAATTAATCAAACACAAACCCTAATCAGATTTAAACCACTCCTTAATCAAACAAATTAAAGTATTAGAACCACAACAAAACCAATAAACCAAGTTAAATATTGTAAGAAAAGAGAGAGAGAGGAGTTGAAGGAGCATCAGTTTTAAACCACTCCTAATACCTTGCCGCACGTACGACGTGTTTCAAAGTTCCCATGCAACCTGCAATTACTCGTAAAAATAATTTTCCTTTTTTAACCTTTGTCTTCTGTTATTTTTTTACTTATGCTTTTTCTTTCACATTCCACCGTTCATCTTCCTCACCGTCCCGTTAATGGCCATTATCCCATACATTATGTTGGAGAAGACCAATCGTGTTGGACAACAATTTAACGCTAGCTAGTGGAGGGTTTATGAAGTATTGTAGGGTTCCAAAACTTGTATGACTTGGAAATTTGAGGGAATGCCATAAGTTTCTGCAGAACAATAAAAACCAAGAACTGAACAGAATCCAAAGACTGAAGAGAGAGAGAGAGAGAGAGGAGAGAACAACTTATTAAAGCTCTTAACACAAACAATTAAATACATGAAGATTAGTCAATATTTGCCTAGTTGCTAAAATAGGCACGGAAAAAGAAACATATAGTTTCGTGCGCATTAGGTCATCTCCAGCCAAGAACTATGGGTCACATTCAGTCCTAATGGCACATTCAAGTAAGGGTAATTGGAATCAAAAAGCAAAATTGAATTTCGATTACAGAGTACTCAGATGTTTACTAAATATTAAGGAATCAAACATTTGATGAAATCTACGCAAATTTTGAAATCCAACTCCATGATAATATTTGTATTCCGAATTATTAGGTTAATCAAAATAGACTTTTCCTCCTTATTATACACTCATTTATTTCTGGAATTCTAACAAAAATACATATTAAAAATCTTTTGTTTTCATGTATATCATGATGACACTTGTATACCAAGTGTCGAACCCTAATACATACATTAGCCATGCGCAATTCCATTAGTGTTCAACATGATTTATTTATCCCATTTGGATAGTTTTAAAGTTAACATAGGGGATATTTATATTTTACTATATGTTTACTTGGTCTGTAAATCTAGCAGCCGACTTTTCTATTATAAATAGAGACATGCCTTCTTTGTTTTCAAACATTGTCGTAGTGGCTGTGCAAAGTGGATGTATGAGTACTTTATGTAATGTGCTATCACTACCAGAAAATAGGGCTTTTCTTACAAAAGTTGGCCCGACGGAACAGTTTTTGTCGGTTAAAAAGCCGTTTTGCTCTATCATATCATATTAATTTTTTGTCATTGATCTTCTTCAAGTCCCTCGATCTGACTGCCGAACACACACCCTTCTTGTTTTTTTACGATTGATCTTCTTCAACTCCTTCGATCTGACGGTCGAAAATTAAAAAAAATGTGTGAAAAATAAAAATAAATGTATAACTCTACCTATTATAGGTGTAAAAGCAAATGAATTTAGAAATGGTGAGTGAAAAAACAAATGAGTGACAAGGGGAGGTTGGACAAATAGGTAAAGTGAGAGCCCAACAGTGTGCTAGAGAAACGAAGTTATTGGGCAATGCCCACAGGCCCAAGATTAACAGATGGTTCTCCATCCATTTGTTGTATCCATGAATCATTATATAGGAATGCCTTGCCTTACTATTGAAGGGAATTTCATGGACCAAAACATATAGAAGCGGTATCTCAAACAAATCATACAATTATTTGTAAGCAAGTAATAACACATGACATGTGTTATTTGTGGTTCTAAGAGGTCCAAGAGTTCATCCTCCAATTGATCTTTCCAAGTTTTAGGTGTTATAAGATTACAAATTTTGAATTTTAAAGTGAAAGCATTTCACATAAGTAAGCATGTCATCAAGAGTTCAAATCCAATCATTACTATTTTTTATGAGGATTGCAAAAGACTTGGTGACACGTTAACATCACAATAATTCATATGTGACATTAACTTTCACAAATTAATTTGTAACAAGGGATTGATTGTTTACTTCGAAAGCTCTAACATATGAGAAATTATTAGGTAGTACCGCATCAGCACATGGTAAGGTTTACCAACAATACAATGGAACGATATCAAATTAAATCAAGTCCATTAACTGCCTTTTTCAATACAAAGTTTAAGCATTTGAGAAAATTGCAAATTCTGATTAATCCATGAGATATTCTAGATGGTTATTTTTTCGGCATCGAACGGGTTGCCGCCGGTTAGGTGCTTGAGAAAATTCCAGAGATGCACCGCGATTTCATTTTTTAAATTTATTCTAAAGTTATTGAATTCCAGCTGTATAAGGATTATAACAAATGGCGAAATTTGAATGAAAGTATAACATTCCCACCTAATATTTTGCTCATCATCATTTAGTATTATTTATCACCCCCATTAGATGAATTTGAATTTTAAAATTTGTTCATATCTATTACACGAATCTCAAAATTCGGTGAGTATACACTAAGCAAAAATACTCCCAATAATTTCACCTTACACTTACATATTGTTCCTGGTTAAACTTTTAGGGGTAAAATTCTCGATCCGAAAGAAATACAAATTTAGGGTAGTAACCTGAATTACAAGGTGAATAAAAACACATGTAAAACCTTGATACTGCCCCATATAATAATATCACATATTGGCCGGGTGAAATTGAGATCTCGTATCAAAAATCGAGAACCCATTTGAAACGGCCCAAGAAATTTTCTTATATGCTCCGGAGTTTTCTATTTTTTTTCCAAGTTTTTACTCGTCAAATCATTTGTCAAAAGGAAAAATGACCGAAAAATAATGTATAAAACCTTCCTTCAACGCAAGAGGAGAATGCAAACACCTTCTCACTCAAAGGCAGGCCTTACTTTTTGGGGTTTTTATATGCCCGCAACGGAACTCGAGCGCAATGACAATTAAGTTCGCTCGGATCTCTCATAGGCAATTTTGGACCTCTAATCCGATTCAATCAATCAAACACAAACCCTAATCAGATTTAAGAACAAACTCGATAAAAGAAGCTAAATATTGTAAGAGAAACGAGAGAGAGAGAGAGAGGAGTTGAAGGAGCATCAGTTTTAAAAAGCTCGAATTTTGGAAGCTTCATGGCTTTCGCCAATCAGTTTTCAATTCCAAATGTTTCTCATCATTTGCTCTCACCAACACTTCAATGTAAAACATAAATACCATAATTTCGAAAGAACAAAAAAAAAACGAAAAATACAATAATTGGGAGAAAAGGAGTGCATTTTCTCTCACCGTTGATTGCCGTTAGATGTGTTTACCGGCAGTCAAATTCATCTAACTGCGGCGACAAACGATGAATTTGAGCCGCACATTGTGCACTCCAGAGCGGCCGCAGGAGGAGGAAGATACCACAGAAGCATCTCTAGAACGCATTATATATAGGGAGGGAGGAGCTAAATCGAACCCCGAAACCCTAATTCCTTTGCCGACAACCACAACGACGCCGTTTCGTCTTGGTTATAATGATGAAAGGACGATAATGCCCCGTGTTGGGGTGAAGGCGGAGATCTAAGTTTGTGTTGGATCCGACGGCCCACATCGCTCAGACACTCGTTTATATTTATAGCCCTATAAACCCTAAAATCTTCTTGGTCGCTCCCTCTCTCGCACTCCAGCTCTCCAGGGGTTTCTTGCGGCTCTTTGGTTTTTTTGGGTTTGCAACGATCTGCATTGATCAACATGGTTAGAACCCAACGTTTAAATCTGTTGTTTTTCATATTTTATCAACCAATTGTTCTGATATGAGTCGTTATTTTCATTAGGCTCACAGATTTATCCCCATTTTTGCAAATCGCCTGTTTAAAGTGTAGATTATATTTGAATGCCACTGAATGGGTTATTTTTTTACGTGGGTCGTTCTGTTTTTGTGATATTAATTGGGAAATGTATTGGATTTGTGAGAAAATGGATCGCTTAGTGGTAGATTTTGATGGCTTGTTGTAAACAGGTGCTTCAGAACGATATCGATTTGCTTCACCCGCCAGCTGAGCTCGAGAAGAGGAAGCACAAGCTCAAGAGGCTTGTGCAGACTCCCAACTCTTTTTTCATGGTAATTATTAGTAATTATTTGATTACGAAGGTTTTTTCAACGTTTGCGTGTTCGTATAATTGTTGGTTTTTTGGGTAAAGATTGTTGATTTTGATTGTTTTTAATGTGGCAGGATGTTAAGTGCCAAGGATGCTTCAGCATGTAAGTAATGCTGCTCATTTTTATATTTTCTCGTTGACTTTGTGATGATTATATATATGTTTTCTGTATATGGTTTAAATTTGAATGAAAGTATAACGAAAGGAAAATCATTTGTGCAGAACCACCGTGTTCAGTCACTCACAAACAGTTGTGGTGTGCGGTAACTGCCAGACGGTGTTGTGCCAGCCTACTGGAGGACGCGCCAGGCTCACCGAAGGTTGCTCCTTCAGAAGAAAGGGAGACTGATGCTCTTGCTTTCATCGCATTTACATTTATTTCGGAATTGCAGAAGAGCTTTTTGGGGTTGATTTCAAGGTTGAAATATGGTTTATCCTCGTTTTAACCTTTGCCTTTTTAGTGTTTTGAGTATGGAATTTGTTAGGGCAGCGTTCTGGACCTTACCATGGGAGTGTTATGTTATGAATGTTTAGTTAATTTTGGTGGTTAACATTATCTTTTGCACTTCATATGAAGCATTGTTTTAAGTGCTCATGTGTCTACCCTTTTAAGTTTCATTGACGGATTATCAGTGATCAATTTCTCTGTCATGGAAATGTTATAGCTGCTACTTTTGTCCTTTGATGCGCAAATTTGTATTCAACGAATTTTGGGTGTTGATATTCAAATGATTTTAAACTGGTTTGTTCTCGAATGTCGGGTTGTAGTTTGTTTTATTTAGGAGGGACGAATATTGAATCGCTGATTCAGCTTATGCTTTGTTTTTCTATGTTATGTTTAGTGTATACAGTGAACTTTTCTGTAGTGCAATCTGGAATCGCACTTGCATAGCGATAACCCTTTGGTACTATGAGAAAGTACTCTGATGCTTAGAATTGGATCATGTCTTGTAGTTGGGTGCATGAGAAATATTACATATTCGACACTGAACCAAGGGGTGGGTGTTACAAACAACTCCTTTTATGATTTTAGGCATTTGAGTAGTGGGGAATTTGTAGATTTCATCTTCTCTGCACAACGGTGTCTTTGGCTGCTTCATACTTTGTGTTTCGTGCTGCATAACGCTGTGTTATCATTTTCGACTATCCTTGAATACTGCATTAGCGATCCTTGTTACTGGAGCAAGTATTGATATAAACCTTGCAACCTTTATGTTGGAATGTTTCTCTAATTGCATTGGATATGCATCTTGTTCTTGATGAATTCAGTATTCTGTAAGTGATTTGATATGAACGGTTTGTTTGCAGATTTTATGTTTTTGTTGATAAACGCCAGAACATGTCCATGTTACTAATCGTTGCAACACAATCCTGGATGTAACTTATCATTTACCGGAATACGTAAAACCAGATTTGTTAGGATATCATTGTATCCAAGAACGAAATGTCCTTCAATACAACCGATCTCCTTGTTTCAATTTATGCAGAACGAAATGCCTAATTCTAATCTAAAAAATCTAAAGTGTACGGAGTGAATTGTTTCGCTAGACGAAACTCTCGCCGGCTTTTACCTTTTATGGTTGATGCTAAATCTTTCAATTATTGTTTATTCATCACGATCTAGTGCTAGATTGTCGTAAAATGTTATTGGCACTTCGAAAAGATTATTTTACATATGGGTGAAGTGCCGAATTAGTCATTGAACTATCACTTTAGTAAAAATTAGGTCGCGGAAATATTTTTTCGATAGAATAGTCTTTAAATTCATTAAAAATTGCTAACTTCATTCTTACTATTATCTTTAAAATTATTTTATTCAATTTTTCATTAAGTTAAGTTATTTGACATACTTTAGAGTGTAATACCGTCATTTTCTCGCTTATAAGCCCCTAACATTTCATATACGTTACGAATCTAACATCTAATTTGTCACGCCCCGATCCTGACATACGTCCAGGATCGACACGTGACATCACCAAGTACCCGTATATCTAACATACCCTGCATCCGGGATATGGACAAAGCACAACTCAAGATTTGGATTGCGTAGTAATTTTTCATATACTTTGTTGATGCACAAAACCGGAAGGGTCTTGAAACAACGTAAATCCGACCGTGAATCTATAAGAAAGTAAAGAACACAAGATGTATCGTGGTTCACCCCAATGTTTAGGCTACGTCCACACTTATATTGTATTTCTCCAAGATGATTGTGAGGGAGAGAGCCTCTGTAATGTGAGAGAGAGGCTTTGAAAGGGTGAGAGGGCTTGCTCTAAATATGAGCTTTGAGAGGGTGAAGGGGCTTTTCTCATGGCCTAGGAATTGGCCTCCCTTAATGAGGAGAGTGAGGAGTCCTTTTATAGAATAAGGGCTCCTCACTTATTACATATTTGCTCCTTCCTTTATTACATAATTACATTTGAGTCCCCCTGAGTACTTATACGAGATCTAAATACGGATGCCCTAAGTATGGTACAAACAGTAGTCCCCCAAGTCTTCAGTCAAAAGAGTCTTTTGGCTGGAAACTTGAAATTCAGTCCATGTGTGGGCCGAAGTAACTAGATGTCGTCTTAAACTGATACTTGATATGAGGCGGTGTTCAAAGTGAAATGATGCTCAACTAGAAGTAGCACATATTGCAAGGTTGCTCGGCTTGTGGCTTATGTTGCCTTGGTTGGCTCGGCTTGTGGCGTTGAAAGTGAGGGAGTCATTTTTATAGAATAAGGGCTTACTCCTCAATACATAAGTGATGGGTTAAGAGTGATGCACGTGGCGAGACTGTTGCTTAGCTGGCGGCGATGTTCTCTAATGAAGGTGAGGGAGTCCCTTTTATAAAATAAGGGCTCGCTCCTCAATACATGAATACTGGGTTAGAAGTAATGCTCGCGGCGAGGCGGTTGCTCAGCTGGCGGCGATGCTATCTAATGAAGGTGAAGGAGTCCCTTTTATAAAATAAAGGTTTGCTCCTCAGTACATGAATAATGGGTGCTCTCTAATGAAAGTGAGGAAGTCCCTTTTATAGAATAAGGGTTCGATCCTTAATACATAAATAAGGGTTATGAATGATGTTCGCGGTAAAGCAGTTGCTCAACTGGCGGCGATGCTCTCTAATGAAGGTGAGGGAGTCCCTTTTATAAAATAAGGGCTCGCTCCTCAGTACATGAATAATGGGTGCTCTCTAATGAAAGTGAATGAGTCCCTTTTATAGAATAAGGGATCGCTCCTCAATACATAAATAATGGGCTAAGTCCTCTAAGTTTTTTTTCATGAGGCCCAATATATGGTACATAATGTAATCCCCCAAGTTTTCAGTCAATAAAGTATGTTGGATGGAGACTTCAAATTGAATCCATGTATTGGCCGAAGTGGCAGTTGTTCGGATGTGGTATTTGTATACCCTACACTGAGGCTTTGTAGGTGAAGCTTTGCAAGTGAAGCTTTTGAAGCTGGAGCTTTGTAAATGAAGCTTTTGAAGCTAGAGCTCTCGAAGCTGGAGCTCTGTAAATGAAGTTTTCGAAGCTGATTGACATGAGTAATGCTCATGAATGTTTATGTTGATTGACATGAGTGATGCTCATGAATGTTTATGTTGATTGACATGAGTGATGCTTATGGATGTTGACATGAGTGATACTCATGAATGTTGACATGAGTGATACTTATGAATGTTGACATGAGTGATGCTCATGAATGTTGACATGAATGATGGTCATGAATGTTTATGTATGATTGACATGAGTGATGCTCATGTATAATTTTGAAGTACTGAACGTACTTTTGATCACCTGGTTGGTGATAATAGCGGCAGGCTGTCGAATAATTTTAGAGTATTGGGCGTACTTTTGATCACATGGTTGGTAATAATAGCGGCAGGATGCCGAATAATTTTGGAGTACTGGGCGTACTTTTGATGACCTAGTTAGTGATAATAGTGGCAGGCTGCCGAATAATTTTGGAGCACTAGGCGTACTTTTGATCACCTGGTTGGTGATAATAGCGACAGGATGCCGAATAATTTTGGACCCATAGAGCCTGGCTCTTTTGGGCATATGGGTCTTTACCCTCCACATAACATTCCAGCCCATTATTTTGGGTTTGCCGTTTTTTTTATTTTTTTTATTACCCTCTGATGGGGTTATACAGATTGTCTCCGAAAGATAAGAAAAATAAATTACATGTTTTCAGCATGTTGATGGGCATCTTCTGGTCCAACAAAAAGTGGAAACGGGGAACCTTGGTGGGCATCTTCTTATCTTTAATCAAGTTATCCCGTGGGATAGTGGAATCGTGGAATAGTGGAACATCTTCTTTTCGGCTTTTCCTTTTCTGCTTTCTTTTGCTTTTACTTTCTTTTTTCTGCTTTTGTTTCATTTCCTGTAGCTTTACTGGTGGTTTCCCTTTTCTTTTTCTTTTTCTTTTGCTTTTGCTTTTGCTTTCTCCAGACATCCCTTGCTTTTTCTTTTCATTTCCTGAAAAGATGACCTATAGCACATGACTATCATTCAACTGTACAAATATGGAGTTCTAAGTGTAAAACTTGCCGGCTTAACTCAGTGTCTCCGCTTCATAATTCGTCCAAGTTGTTTGAATCGACTCAGCTATGCCATCGGATCTGGTCGGATCATGTCAAAAGCGGCTGCGATGTGCGGCTCCGAGTTCAACTCGTCGAGTTCAACGATCGGGAAAATAGAGAAATGACCAGAAAATGACCAACCAAACTGTGTCCATTCTGTCACTTTGTAACCCAAAATTCATTGTGAATCGTAACCCGCCTCCACTAATAGTCTGCGATGGCACGATAACTGAGCGAGCATCAGACATGCACACCGCAGTTGCTGCTTGAGACTAACACGTGAACCCCCTCATCATCATCTTTTTCTTCATCTCCGGCCCAATCGAACATTTGGTGCCACTGATCGAGCTTGTAAGAGCAACATACATCCTTTCTCTCTTCCTTGCTCCCTCATTTTTCTTCCAATTTCTGACATATTCCCGGAAAATAGGGAAGAAGAAAGGTCCGAGAGAAACCCAGCAGCTCCGAACAATCGGTTCTTCGATTTTTAGGATCGATTGGGGATTTTGATCAGTGGGTAAGCCCAAACTCTTGATGTCCGGATAACCCGTACATCCCTTGCATCTGGCCCACGAGCTTGGATGAAGAGATTATCATGATCATGGACGATGAATCAGAGCAGAAACAGCGTCGTCATGCCCGAAACGATGGCCAGAAAGACCTGAACTATAGATGGCTGGCGTCACGCCCATGTCCATACGGTGTGGATCGAAGTCGGGGGATGAACCTTGAGCCGGCAAGCCAAGAGCAAGGCCAATACTGACGACAGTAGGGTGGAGCTCGTTCAGAGCGAGATGGCCATCTCTGTCCTTAGTCGAAACCATCAGCGTTGAAAGCTGGTGCCGCTGTTTCGCTACTGGTGCCACCTGCCACTATTTCTGCTACTAGTGCACATTCATGTGGCCAGTTATCAAGTTCAAGCTATTGATGATTTGGTTAAGTTCACCAAAAGTTCTTTTATGACCCTTTTTCAAAATGTTCAAGAACCAGAGTTAAAAGATTCAAGAGATATGCTTTTCACCAAGAATCAAGCTCCAGGTCCTGACGAATCAGCTAAACATAGTAAGGCTTCCTTGGTTGGCAATGTCTTCAATATTCAGCCGGATCCACAAGCAAAAGAAAGTCTTTCTCTCTCTAGCTTTGGTTCGGCTTGGATTTTCTTCTCCCTCCTCCTCTTCCTTGTATCTCCTTATTTCTCAGTTAGGTTTTCTTTTTCTGGCCCGTGATGATGTTGTGATGGACGGCAGAGATTGAAGTAGCAAAGAAGCTCATTGTGAAATAAACAACGATGAGTTGAGGTTTTCTTAAGTTGTATTGAGTGGTGTTTGGAGATTTGAAACGGATTTTGCAGATTCACGGTGGAGGTGAAAAAATGAAAAAGAACCGACATAACTTTTCGTATCGTTTCCCATAGACGGCGCCAAATGTTGATGCACAAAACCGAAAGGGTCTTGGAACAACGTAAATCTGATCATGAATCTTCAAGAAAGTAAAGAACACAAGATGTATCGTGGTTCACCCCAATGTTTGGGCTACGTCCACACTGATATTGTATTTCTCTGAGATGATTGTAAGGGAGAGAGCCTCTGTAATGTGAGAGTGAGGCTTTGAGAGGGTGAGAAGGCTTGCTCTGAATATGAAAGCTTTGAGAGGGTGAGGGGGCTTCTCTCATGGACTAGGAATTAGCCCCCCTTAATGAAGAGAGTGACGAGGTCCTTTTATAGAATAAGGGCTCCTCACTTATTACATATTTGGCCATTCCTTTATTACATAATTACATTTGAGTCCCCCCGAGTATTTATACGAGATCTAAATACAGAGGCCCTAAGTATAGTACAAACATACTTTATTGCTGCATCTAACCTCATTGTTAGACTACCTACTTACCTTAAATAGGGATCAAGTTATTCGTAGTTCACCATTTGTTAAGCTCTGAACTTTCCGTAAAACACTTTCTAGCACAAAACATAAAGTACCACACTACACATCAACCATAAGCTAAACAAGAGTTGTTATCATGCCATTCACAAACACATATGCTTTCCAACACCATTCAACAATCACATCAATGAATAACACATACAATGCAGGGCTAGAGTGACACAGTTCGGCCGAAACCTACATCTCTAAATAATGTGATTTCAACCACGCAACGAAATCCAACAACATTGAGTTTCGGACCACTCAACAGAACCAAAATTTCAAGCGGAATTTCCAACCACTCAACATAATCCAAACCAGGATACGATTTCGAACCACTCCACGGAATCACGGAGTAGAAGGGATTCCGGACTTCTCAACAAAAACCTAGTGGATACGATTCTAGACCACTCAACGGAATTGCAGAGTACAATGGATATCGAACCACTGAACGAAATCCAAGGCAGGATACGATTCTGGATCACTCAACGGAATCACGAAGCACGAGGGATTCCGAACCACTCAACGAAATCCTAAGGAGCAGGGAACCGGACCACTCAACAGAACCCCAGCGAAACCCAGTTCTGGATAACTCAATGGAACTGAGTAGAAGTCCAATGAACACAACAACGGCTCGAAGAAACAAGACATGAATCAAGTTACTCAATTCATAAAGGCTTAATGAAATGAAACAAGCACAAATACTAAATTTAGAACGGGTCAACGAAGCGAGAAATGAAACAATATCTAATCACAAATCCCCATCACAATGGGTTAACAGTCCACTTCTAGCCTTCACATTTCATAAACAATTCAACATGCATTTCAAATCACATTTCACAAACATTTCTAATACACAAGTCAAATCACATTTCATAATGATAGATCAATGGCTAAACATTTAACAATCACATTTTAATAGAAATTACATTTATCAAAACCAAGTCATATCGACAAAGGATACTAAATACGAAATCAGGGTAAGAATCATGTCACATATCTTAAAGTCACTCACTAACCAATGTAGACCCACTAGACTTCACTTAGTCTCTAGTAGTACTAATTTTAGTATTTAAAACAATTCGAGACATGTTGACCAAAAGTCACCTCTCAATTAACAGTGGGGTTCACAACCCTACATAATTTGATCCGGAATATCTGCCAACGGACTACCGATCAGTAATTTCCCAAGAGTCTCATTAGTCTTCTAGAACAATATCCTAAATTTTTTGAAATGATCCAACGGTCGAATCTCCGCCAATCGCTAAAATTAAGTGACGGTCAACGTTTGGTTTTACAAACTTAAAAATTCCATACATCGGCTTCCCAATCTGTCAATTTCTAATGTCCTTAAATATTACTTGCTATAATGCATTAAAGTTTGGTGACGATCCAACGGTCAGATTGTCGATGGTTATAATGAACAAGAGGCGAACCTTAACGAAACTATGTTCGAACGATGGGATTTCATCCATCGGATGTCACATGTGGAATCAGGGTATCAAATTTAGCCTAGAAGGGTCAAGTGGGTCCTCAAGCCACGCGCCACCGCATGTGGCAACCGACCACCTCGACTCGCCAGAAAGTTCACGTAACTCCCAAAATTACCAAATTTTGTAAGAATGTAGAGCACAACAAGGGGAAGAACTTTCATACCCGGGCCAAAATCTAATTCGGCCATGAAATACCTAAAATTACCCATGATCCATCGAAACCCTAGAAATGGATGTTCTCGATTCGACCTTTAAACGAACTTCGACGCCTCAACCACTGCTTGGGCTTTGTTCCTGAGGTTAGGGGAAGTGGATTGATGGTGGTAATCAATGGACTTAACTTCGAGATTGACGGATCACCGTCGTGGAACCACCGTACCCAACAATGCGGTTCTTCATGAATCCGAGCCCAATTTCATCGACTTTGGGATGAAATTAGTAGAGGAAGGGTCATGGACTGTTTCCCAAGTGCTGTCTCGGTGTAATTCGCCAAATTTTGGCAGAAGAAAACATCGGATTCCATGGTTCATGCCGGGTCAAGTCGCAAAAGGAAACAGGTTGAGGAATCTCATGCTTCTCTCTCTCCCTTCCCTTCCTTTCTTTCTTTTCTGATTGGGCATCATCCCCCTCTTTCTCTCCCTTCTCTCTTACTTCTCCAATCACAGCCACACACGTGGCACATCGTATTTGATAAGCCTTCTAGATTTATGGTCAAATGACCATTTTGCCCTCAACTTCGTTCGTTTACAACTCTTTCGTTATAACTCCAAATTAGATTTTATTTACGCCCACGCGTCCGTATGGAGACATACTATCCGAATATGTAAAGAAATCTAAAAAATCATGAAAGAATCAAATACGTTCACGAAGAATCCCGTTTAATACAATAAGGGCAATTTCGTCCTGTTACTTATTGAAAAAAAAAATTACACACCGCAAATACAAATGTGTCGAAACTAAGAATACAAAATATGTAATTTTAAATAGTGATATCCGAGGACGGGATTTCACATAATTTATTTATGAAAACTACCAATCTACCCTCCAATGTGTATCATATGCAATTAATATGACTTAAATTGACATACAATAGCTTCGAATATAATATTATGAATGTAATTGACAGGTTTTATAATTCAATTGACTGGATTTTCTATAAAAAAAAAGTTTAAAAAACTAATTTTACTTAAGGGACAATTCAGAAACTAACTTAGCAATTCACCATTTACTTATAAACATAAATCCCAAAAAGATCATTATGCACTCTCTTTAATTTTTTTTTAAATTAAAGAATTACAATGACTTTCACATTTAGAGAGTGTCGACAATAGTCATCGATATAAATAGCACCACTACTTGATAACTAGAAAGTCCTAATGTGTGTCAACCTCCGTACTCCGTGGTAAGGCAGACTGGCAAAAATGCCCAACCTTTACTCACATTCGAGAAAACATTCCCAACAAGATTGCTTGCTCAAAAATAGAAGAGGCACCACCCTCCGAATCTCGAAAACCATACTCCCAACAGGATTACTTTCTCAAAAATCAAAGAGACACTGCTCTCCGAATCTCAAGAGTCAGACTCCCAACAGGATTGCTTTCTCAAAAATCGAAGAGACACCGCTCTCCGAATCTCAAGAGCCAGACTCCCAACATGATTGCTTTCTCAAAAATCAAAGAGGCACCGCTCTCCGAATCTCGAAAGCCAGACTCTCAACAGGATTACGTGCTTAAAACTCGAAGAGGCACCACCCTCCGAATCTCGAAAGCCAGACTCCCAACAGGATTACTTTCTCAAAAATCGAAGAGACACTGCTCTCCGAATCTCAAGAGTCAAACTCCCAACATGATTGCTTTCTCAAAAATCAAAGAGGCACCGTTCTCTGAAACTCGAGAGCTAGATCCCCGACAGGATTGCTTGTTCGAAAACCGAATAAGCACCGCTCTCCGAACTTCAAGAGCCAGATTTCCCTGGATAAAGCTTGTCTGCAATCTTCACACGCAACATCAGCTTTCCAGATACCATATACCACTTTTTCAAAGTGCTCTAACAAAGTTAAAACACGTGAAGCTTGCAGCTCCCACTACATTACTATGACCAAAAAGGGTAAAAGAATAGCACTACTACTTGTTGTTAGGGAAACTCCTATATATGTCGACCTCCATCCTCCACAGCCAGGCAGACCTGTAAATAAATAAATAAATGCTCAACTTTTCTTCATATCTGAGAGGGCACTCTCAGCAGAGTCTCTCGAAATACTCAGCTTCTTTTCCTCCCGATAATACCTCTGCAAATAAGCCACACCAGAGCAAGAGTATCCCATATCATGCTTTTTCCCTGTCTTTTCCTTTGGCCTTGTTCTTACTTGCAAGACAAGGAGAAAGAGAGCAATCAGTCAGCACTTGGAATCAAGCTTCCAGTCAGGAACTGACTGCTTGGAACCTCTTGCCTGATTACTTACCTGGCTTTACTCTCGAGTACTCATCTTCAACATCTTATGCTTCCAGAGAAGATACCACATCTGCATGAGGAACATATAGGGCAAGTGAGAAAGATACAAGGAAGCATGTGGAGACAAGCGTAACAGAACATGTGCCGATACATCCACTACTTTGTCAACAGCAAAAGTATCTCATATCATCAGGGTCGAACGTACTCTAGATTTGATAGATTTGTTTTGACCCTCAAATTCTTGAGTCGGCCTTATACTCTGGAGGAAACCAGAAAACCTACAGCCTAGTTCAAGAATAAGCATGTGGAAAGTTACTTCTTCAAAAGCAAAAGTAGCTCATATCATCTCTTCTCCATTTGCTTCTCCTTATCCTTGTTGCTGTTTATGACACAAGGAGAATGAGAACAATCAACCGGAAGCCGAAGCCTCCGATCCAGGTTGCTTGCTTGGAAATCTAATTGCTTACCTTGTCTGTTACCTCATTCGGCAAATCTCCTAGCTCAGCGACTTGGGGAACTCCTACTATAGGGTTTGTATCGCACTTGACCAAGCCCGAAACTACAAGTTAGCTTCAAGTGAAATTGATACATTACCTTGTGCATCTTCATCGGTTAAAGATACCACCCCTGGATGGAGGAAAAGTACTTCCAAAGAAGATGCCACATCTACATATGAGACAGATAAGGCAAGTGAAAATGATACCACACTTCAGTAGTTAGAAGTTTTGTGATGACTCAATAGCTTGGATCTTGCAAGTCCCCTGTAATACTCTGAAAATTTAAATATATGAATTATATATTCATAATTATGCATATGTGGAATAAATCGAAAATAAATCGATTTATGATTATGAAGAATTTAATCGAGAAATTTTAAATTTTTGTTTCCGGAAATTATAATAATCAACGTATTTGTATTATTGAGCTTTTATATGATTTTTCAAGAATTTATAATAATTTGTGTAAGTTTAGTTTTAAATTAAACTAGTTACGAGGTTTAAAGTTTGGACCTTAATTATTTAAAATATGTAGACCTTTTGAGGTCAAAATTTATATTTTTGAATAGAGCTCGACCTCACGAACGCGTAGGTGCAAACCGTTCGTGAAACGGAGTTAGAACGAAGAAGTTATTAACGTTTAAAGTCGGGGATAAAATTGTAAATTTATCAATTCTAGAATGCTCCAGATTTTTGGAGCCAAATCCGGAAGGCCACATGTGTGGCCCAGATTAAAAGTAAGAAAAGTTAGGCGGTGGAGATGGAAGATAAAGGAGAGAAATGAGGGAGAGAGGAGCGAATCAGAAAAGGGGTAATGAGAGAGTGACTAATGAGAGAAGAGAGAAATGAGGGGAATGAGAGGAAGGAAGTGCACCGGATCCTTCGACCCGGTTATACTTACGACCCGACCCAGTCGGATCTTTTGATTTCGGTCACCTTAGACGACGGGAAGGGTGCCAAATTGATCCTTACTTCAAACCCAATCATTCGATCTTCCTATTACATCCCAAAAACCCTGTAATTTGGCCTTTAATTTGGTAAAACCGCACCGGTGGGTGCGATGAACCCGTGCCTTTGTTTCCCCAATTCTGAAATGATTCCATCAAATTAATACCACCATTAGACTCCCCTTGAGGTCTGGAACAAAGCTCATTCATTGGTTGGGCCATCGGAGTTGTTTTGGAGATGAATCAAGAACACCCAAAAACAAGAGTTTCCGACGATTCGTGGCCATTTTGAGGTGTTTCCCAGCCAAATTGGCCTTGGTCGCAGGTATAAAAGTTGCTCTAATCATTGAGATCTTCATTTCTGTATTTTTTTGAGAATTTTTAGAAATAATTGAATTTTTCGGCGAGTCGAGGCGGTCGACCGCCATCCGCGGCGGCGCACGGCCAGGGAGCCGACAATTGTTCTTTATGGGAATGTCGTTATCCTAATTATGTTTTTTTTTATCAAATTTTTGTGGTTTGAATATTAATACGATTTTGGTATATGTTGGATTAACGAAATATATTCAGATTTTGTTTAATTTTGGGATATGTGAACTAAGAGAGGCTTGATCCCGCTCAAGGGTACGTAGACAATCTAACAGTGTTAGATGCAGCCTTAAATAATCGAGAATTTTACTTTAATTGAAAATTGTTCTTATTTTGAGAGCATTGGTCAATTGGAAGAAAATGGAAATATTTATAAAGTATAGGAAATAAATTTCAGTACATAAATTTGGTAAGGTAACTATACGTTTTTAATATTTAATTAATATTGATGGTTTCTTAGGTGAAGGAGTTATTTAAATAAAGATTTGTGATTTAAAATTTGCTAAATAAAGTGGATTTTAGTTTGGGCCTATCAATAATAATAATATTATTTTTGGAATTAAAGAATTAATTCAGGGCAGGGCGTTACATCCCCAACCGAGGAGCTTCCCTCACTCGGAACTTAGGGGAGCACTGTTTGTACCATACTTGACCAATTCCGAAACTACTGAGCACCGGTCAACGTTATACCGTCAAGGACCCAGAAAAGTTTCCCTCCAACCAAGAGGCCATCACAACGCGACATGTGTCGACATCAGAAGCCAATCATAGCGCGACACGTGCTAACATCAAAAGCCAATCACAACACGACACATGTCAATGTCAGAATGAAACTAGAAACTCTCTTCTATAAATAGAGATCATTCTCTCACAATATTTCCTAATGTCATTTGTACTAAATCATTCAATTGTACTCACTAAAGGAGAGCTTGAACCTATGTACTTGTGTAAATCCTTCACAATTAATGAGAACTCCTCTACTCCGTGGACGTAGCCAATCTGGGTGAACCACGTGTTAGGAATGTCGGTACTACAAGATAGAGAATGCTCAAGGTAAAGTAGAAAATTGACACCAAGAATTTATGTGGTTCGGCAATTTATGCCTACGTCCACGAAACAACGATCAATCTTCACTTTATGAAAAAGATGAGTACAACAAGAGTAGTCTTACCAAGCCAAAGACAAGGCTTGATGGATACAAGAAAGTATGACACACACTTTCTATCACTCTAAACTTCACTCACAATATGTAGTGGAACACTCTCACTCTCACTCTTGGAGTGGAACTCTAGCTTTGGACTTGATCCTTTGCTACTCACACTTGGTTCTTAATTGGTTACTTCACTACAACATCACACCCATATTTATAGGTGAGGGTTTGGCATTCTACTAATTTCTAGTGTATTCTTCAAACCTCTAGCATAGAGAGTTCTAGACTAGCCACAAAAATTGTAGCTTCTAGATCTTTCCATTTGCAACCAAGGAAGCTAGTACTATCTAGCTTCTTCCATCAACTTAATAACATGCTAGAATTGTCTAGCATGCTCCAGCCACCTCACTTGCTTACTAGAATAATCTAGAACATTGATCATGGGCTGGACCATATATACCAACAATCTCCCCCTCCAGTCCATGGGGGAGGAATTCCGATCATGACTCCAAGTTACCTGGAATCCATCCCAGCAGCCTTAATGCAGAAGAATTATTATCGATAGCGTCTCTAATCCAGTGATAACGAATATCAATGTGCTTAGTGAGTGAATGATATGTAGTGTTCTTGCTCAAATCCAAAGCACTCTGACTATCACAATAAACGCCATAATCACTTTGCTTCAAACCCAACTCTTGTAGAAACTGCTTCAGCCACAATAACTCATTGCATGCTTCTGTAGCGGCTATGTATTCAGCCTCGGTTGTGGAAAAAGCAACACACTTTTGCAACTTGGATTGCCAAGACACGGCTCCCCCTGCAAAAGTAAACAAGTACCCAGACGTATATTTTCTACCATCCAGGTCACTTCCAATGTCAGCATCTGTAAATCCTTCCAAGATTGGTTTGGAACCACCAAAGCACAAGCACATCTTAAAAGTCCCCTTCAAATATCTGAGAATCCACTTAACAACTTCCCAATGGTCTTTCCCTGAATTAGAGAGAAACCTGTTCACCACACCTACTGCATGAGCAATATCTGGCCGTGTACACACCATTGCATACATGATACTTCTTACTGTTGAAGAGTAGGGAACAACTGCCATTTTCTCCTTTTCTTCATATGTTTTTGGACACGACTCTTTGCTCAACTTGATATGATTGGCTAAAGGTGAGCTTACCGATTTGGCTGCTTTCATGTTAAACCTTTCAAGCACTCGTTCAACATACTTTTCTTGTGACAGCCACAACTTCTTGGATTTTCTGTCACGAATTATCTCCATGCCCAAAATTTGCTTGGCTGGCCCTAAGTCCTTCATGTCAAAGAACTTAGATAACTCTTCTTTGAGCTTTTTAATCATAGAAGCATCTTGACCGACAATTAACATGTCATCAACATAAAGCAATAAAATGATTAATTTACCTCCAGAAAATTGTTTGATATAGACACAAGAGTCAGCATGAGTTCTCTTGTACCCATTACTCACCATGAATGAGTTGAACTTCTTATTCCACTGTCTCGGAGCCTGCTTAAAACCATATAAGCTTTTCTTGAGCTTGCACACCAAATTTTCTTTACCTTTGACTTCAAAGCATTTGGGTTACTCCATGTATATCTCCTCTTCTAAGTTGCCGTGGAGAAATGCAGTTTTAACGTCTAACTGCTCGAGCTCAAGATCCATGCTTGCTGCCATACCAAGGATAACTCAAATGGAAGTCATCTTCACCACCGGTGAGAAAATCTCATCAAAGTTAACTCCTTTCTTTTGACCAAAACCTTTGACAACCAAACAAGCCTTGTACCTTGTCATGTTGTCGTCCCTTTTCAATTTGAACACCCACTTGTTTTTCAACGCTTTTCTGCCCTTTGGAAGCTCCACCAGCTCATAGGTATCATTCTTTAATAAGGAATCCATCTCTGACTTCATTGCCTTCATCCATTTATCACTGTCGTTATGAGCTCTGGCCTCCTCATAAGTTTCGGGCTCTCCATAATTAGTCAACATGATATACTCTGATGAAGAATACTTGGTAGACGGTCTTCGACTTCTGCTGGATCTTCTGACCTGGTTTTCATTCTCTTACGGAACTGGAGGCTCCCCCTGATTAGGTTCCTCTTGAATATGCTATTCAGGCTCCCCCTGATCAGCAATTCCATGGTCTGGTTCATCTTGATCAGGCTCCCCTTGATCAGCATTATCTAGTTCTGCAGGCACTTCATTGGCAGCTGCTTCAGGGATGTCATCGTGACTTTCTTCATCTGAAGCTAATGGATCAACTCCTCTGACTACGCCATCTGGTTGTGCCTATTTATCCAAATCCCCAATTGTTTGATCTTTATAAAAGACCACGTCTCTACTTCGGATAAACTTCTTCTGGTATGGGTCCCATAATCTATAACCAAAATCTTCACCGCCATAACCAAGAAAGATGCACGGTGTAGCTTTGTAGTCTAACTTCGATCTCTGCTCTTTGGGCACATGCACAAAGGCTTTGCAACCAAACACCTTCAGATAAGAATAAGACACATCATTACCAGTCCATACTCTCTCTGGAACATCAAGACCTAATGGTACTAATGGAGATCGGTTGATCAAATAACAGGCTGTCCTTACAGCTTCACCCCAGAACTGCTTAGATAACTTTGCAGTCTTCAGCATACATCTGACTTTCTCCATGATGGTTCGGTTCATTCTTTCAGCAACACTGTTATATTGTGGAGTTCCAGGAACTATCTTCTCATGACGTATGCCATGTTTCACACAATACTCTCTAAACTGGTGAGATGTGTACTCGCTGTCGTTGTCGCTACGAAGGCACTTGAGAGGTTTCCCAGTTTCCCTCTCCAACATGGCATGGAACTCCTGGAATGTCTGAAACACCTGGTCTTTGGATTTCAACAAATACACCCAGACCTTTCGTGAAGCATCATCAATATAAGTAACAAAATATTTATTTCTTCCAAGTGACTTGACTTCCATGGGACCACACACATCTGAATAAACAAGATCTAACAAATTTCCTTTCTTTGTAGATGGAACAGAAAAACTAATTCTTCTTTGTTTTTCGAATAAACAATGCTCACAAGAGTTTAATGACGTACCTTTGGCAAAGGGAATGTGAGACTTCTTTGCCAAAACTTGTAGGCCTTTCTCGCTCATGTGGCCTAGCCTCTTATGCCATAAGTCTAGAGATGAGTCCTCCACAGCATTTAACTCACCTTTCAAAACCATGGCATTTGACCGGTACAACGTATAACAAAGTCGTGCTCTTGCTATCACCATTAAGCCTTTAGTAAGCTTCAATTTTCCTTCGCCCATATGGTGATAATATCCTTGTCGATCAAGGGTACCGATAGATATCAGATTGAGACGTATATCAAGAATATGTCTCACATCTTTCAACATCAATTGGCAGCCGAGATTAGTTCTTAGGTAGATATCACCAATTCCAAGAATTTTGGAATAGCTTTCATTCCCCATCTTCACTATGCCAAAGTCACCTTCTTTGTATGTACTGAAGAACTCCCGTTTGGACGTAGCATGGAAGGAAGCTCCATTGTCAAAGATCCATTCAATGTCTCTGTCAGAGTTGCCCATATGCAGACATTCACCAACAGACAATATTTCTAGTACATCACCAAATATGATAGCAGTGGTATTACCAGTATCATCTTTCTTCTGATTGTCTCCTTCCATTTGCTCTCTCTTCCAAACTCGACAATTTTTCTTCATATGGCCTTCTTTGCCACAATGGTGGCATGCACCCCTAAACCTTGACTTGGATCGGCTAGGACTCCTTCCATGACCTCTAGGCTCTCTACTCTTGCTTTTTTTGCGGTTCTCTGTGACAAATACTTGGATGCTATATGTGCCAGAAGTCTTTCTCATTGTTTCTTCATTGAGCATGTTATTTTTAACATTATCAAGGGTAAAAACACCATTAGAAGCAGAGTTACTTATACTCACCACAAAGGTCTCCCAATTGTCTGGCAAGGATCCAAGTAGCAATAGCGCTTGCAGCTCGTCCTCAATCGTCATTTTCATAGTAGCCAACTGGTTGATGATATTTTGGAAATTGTTCAAGTGTTCTGCTACACTTAAACCATCATTGTACTTCACATTGATAAGCTCTTTTATCAAGAAGGCTTTCTTGGCTGGGGTCTTCTTCTCGAACAAGGACTCAAGCTTCATCCAAAACTCGCGAGCATTGGTTTCATTAGACACATGGTGAAAAACATTGTCGTTCACCCATTGTCTAATTGTGCCAATAACCTTGCGATTCATCTTCTTCCACTCGGCATCGGACATGCTTTCGGGCTTAGCGGCATCTCCTTCAATTGGCTTATGCAGATCCTTGCAATAGAGAATGTCCTCCATCCTTGGCTTCCATGTTACCCAATTGGAGTTGGTGAGTTTGATCATAGTGCCACTTCCTTCCATCTCGTAGTACGAGCCAACCGGGCTCTGATACCACTTGTTAGGAATGTCGGTACTACAACATAGAGAATGTTCAAGGTAAAGTAGAAAATTGACACCAAGAATTTATATGGTTCGGCAATTTATGTCTACGTCCATGAAACAAGGATCAATCTTCACTATATGAAAAAGATGAGTACAACAAGAGTAGTCTTACCAAGCCAAAGACAAGGCTTGATGGATACAAGAAAGTATGACACACACTTTCTATCACTCTAAACTTCACTCACAATATGTAGTGGAACACTCTCACTCTCACTTTTGGAGTGGAACTCTAGCTTTGGACTTGATCCTTTACTACTCACACTTGGTTCTTAATTGGTTACTTCACTACAACATCACACCCATATTTATAGGTGAGGGTTTGGCATTCTACTAGTTTCTAGTGTATTCTTCAAATCTCTAGCATAGAGAGTTCTAGACTAGCCACAAAATTGTAGCTTCTAGATCTTTCTATTTGCAACCAAGGAAGCTAGTACTCTCTAGCTTCTTCCATCAACTTAATAACATGTTAGAATTGTCTAGCATTCTCCAGCCACCTCGCTTACTTACTAGAATAATCTAGAACATTGATCATGGGCTGGATCATATATACCAACACCACGTACATCTTGTGTTTGCTTCTCTGTTTCTATCCATTTGCATACTTATCCACACTAGTGACCGGAGCAATCTAACGAAGGTCACGAACTTAACTGTTGTACCAAAATCCTCACTGATTTTGTGCATCAACAAAATTTGTCAAAAATAATTTAGGATGAGTGGGTTTGGGGCTACAAGAACTTATTGGTGCAATGGTGGGTATGTTGAGGTCTGTGTCTTGGGTCTTTGAATTTTGACGTAGTCAAGCGGTTGATGCCGCGAAGGTGACTAGCCTTCCCGCTGAAACGTAGTGCCCTCCTTCAACCTCTCAACGGAGAGTACAGTTTCTTACAGGAAGCCAAAGTTCACAACTCTACATATTTCTTCGTTTTCGATCTCGGTGGCATGCTTAGATTGCTTTCCCAGAGAACGTTGCACTCTGGAAATCTCGCTTCTCACTCCAAAACCACCGCCCTGACAACCTTTTCACGATGTGGGTTCGCAGCCCAAGCCGCCCAACTGCCCCCACCAAACTTCACCACCCACCCAAAGCTTCCCAGCTCAGAGTTCGACTCTCACGCATACGGCGTCGTGCTCCAGCACTGCATCCGAAACGGCGACGCCAGGTCCGCAATGGGTCTTCATTGCGAGATTCTGAAGAAAGGCGGCTGCTTGGACTTGTTTGCTGACAACATTCTTCTCAATATGTATGTGAAGGCGGGTATGCTCGTTGATGCCGCTAACCTGTTTGATGAAATGTCCGAGAGAAATGTTATTTCGTTCGTTACATTGATCCAGGGGTTTTCGGATTACGGGCGTTTTGTTGATGCTGTAGAATTGTTTAGTGGGCTGCATAGAGAAGGCCATGAGCTTAACCAATTTGTTTTTACTACGATTTTGAAGTTGCTTGTGAGGACGGGGTGGGCTGAGCTGGTTTGGACTGTTCATGCTTGTATTCATAAGCTTGCGCATGGGTCTAGTGCCTTCGTTGGGACTGCTCTCATTGATGCCTACTCTGTTTGCGGGTACGTTAATGTTGCTAGGGATGTTTTTGATGAGGTTGTTTGTAAAGATATGGTAGCTTGGACTGGGATGGTAGCATGTTATGCTGAGAATGGTTGTTCTGAAGAAGCACTCGAACTCTTCTCTCAAATGAGGGTGATTGGGTTCAGGCCTAATAATTATACTTTTACGGGTGCGCTTAAGGCTTGTGCGGGATTAGAGGCCTTAAATGGAGGGAAGAGTGTCCATGGGTGTGTAATAAAATCATGTTATGAAGGGGATCTGTATGTGGGTACGGCATTACTTGATTTGTACACCAAGTTTGGAGATATTGAGGAGGCTCGGCAAGTATTTCAAGAGATGCCCAAAAATGATGTGGTTCCTTGGAGCCTCATGGTTTCACGGTATGCTCAGAGTGACCGGTGTGAAGAGGCTCTGGACTTGTTTTGTCGGATGAGGCAAGCATTTGTTGTTCCAAACCAGTTTACATATGCTAGCACGCTGCAAGCTTGTGCAACTATGGAGCATTTAGATTTTGGGATGCAAATCCATTGCCATGTAACCAAGGTTGGTATTGATTCAGATGTCTATGTTTCAAATGCCCTCATGGGTGTCTATGCTAAATGTGGAAAGATAGATGACTCTATGGACTTATTTGTGGAATCACCAAATAGAAATGATGTATCTTGGAACACAATGATTGTTGGGTACGCCCAGTTAGGTGATGGAGAGAAGGCGTTGATGTTGTTTTCAGGTATGATTAGATGCCAAGTCGAGGCAACAGAAGTGACGTACTCTAGTGCTCTCCATGCTTCTTCTAGCCTAGCAGCGTTGGAATCAGGAGTTCAGATACATTCTGTAACAGTCAAAACCATATATGACAAGGATACTGTAGTGGGTAATTCTTTAATAGATATGTATGCCAAATGTGGGAACATTAAAGATGCTCGCCTGGTGTTTGATAAGTTGAAGCAACGAGATGAGGTCTCATGGAATACCATGATCTCAGGGTATTCTATGCATGGCCTTGCCCTTGAGGCTCTAAAAGTTTTTGAAATGATGCAGGAAACAAATTGCAAACCAAACAAGTTAACTTTTGTTGGTGTCCTGTCAGCATGCAGCAATGCAGGACTTCTAGATCAAGGACAAGCTTATTTTGATTCTATGGTACAAGACTATGATGTTGAACCATGCATAGAGCACTACACTTGTATGGTCTGGCTTTTAGGGCGATCAGGCCATCTTGATAAGGCCGTGAAGTTGATTAATGAAATCCCATTTGAACCTAGTATTATGGTGTGGCGTGCTTTGCTTGGAGCTTGTGTTATCCATAATGATGTCGAACTTGGAAGGACGGCTGCCAAGCATGTTCTTGAAATGGATCCTCAGGATGAGGCGACCCATGTGTTATTGTCAAACATATATGCCACCGCGAAGAGATGGGATAATGTAGCTTATGTTAGAAAAAACATGAAAAGGAAAGGAGTAAAGAAGGAACCCGGCTTAAGTTGGATTGAGAACCAGGGCACAGTTCATTATTTCGCTGTGGGCGATACTTCACATCCTGATATGAAACTGATCAATGGCATGCTGGAATGGTTGAAATTGAGAACCTTGAAGGCAGGACATGTTCCCAATTGTAATGCCATTTTGCTTGATGTGGCAGAGGATGAAAAGGAGCGTCTCTTGTGGGTACACAGTGAAAGATTAGCTCTAGCATTTGGGCTGGTTAGAGCACCATCTGGGAGCCCCATTCGTATCATTAAAAATCTTCGGATATGTATGGATTGCCATGCCACAGTGAAGTTAATATCAAAGATTGTGCAGCGAGATATTATTGTTAGAGATCTCAATCGATTCCATCACTTTCAGGATGGAGTTTGCTCTTGTGGTGATTACTGGTGATTGATCTGCTTTATTCGGATCTATGGTTCCTCGAGGGTTTAACTGAAGTGTCCTTGTCCTCAAGGGTTCACTCCCTTCCAGGTAATTCCATATCCGTGACCAAGTACATGAAATTTACCAAGTTTTCGCTTTGCTTCACATCTTGTATGTTTTATCTGCTAATTTATTCCATTGCAGTTCTTAATGGCTAGAAATTGACTATTAAAACCTTCTGCTGATTTCATTACTTGTGCACATAGGTATCACCCACTTGTTTACTGTCTGTTTTTTCTTGATCTTCAAGTAATTCTAGACCAAGAAGAAAAAGTTGTGTCAAGTTTAGACCATTGGCTGTATCTTCAACATCTATCAATCCAAACGAATGCAGTACTCATTCATTGATCATTTCTCTCAAAACGTTTGCAGCCTTTTAGTAGGGATTAACTTTCTAGTTTGGCCTTTGTGATAATCATCATAAAGAAGTTTACATTTCTTTTGCTGATTGGAAAGTTGCAGCATTTTCCTCATTAAAAGACTCGTACAATTGTCTAAATGTAACATCCCACATCGCCCAGGGGAGTGGATCATGTAAGTCTTATATGTATATTCTCATCTCTACCTAGCACGAGGCATCGGAACTCCGAAGTTAAGCAAGTTCGTGCGAAAGCATTCCCAGGATGGGTGACCTACTGGGAAGTTCTTGTGTGAGTTCCCAAAAACAAAACCGTGAGGGCGTGGTCGGGGTCTAAAGCGGACAATATCATGCTACGGTGGAGTCGAGCCCGGGATGTGGTGGGGACCCAGGCCGGGATGTGACACTAAATGTGAACTGCAACTCCCACTGAACTTGTTAATTGCTTTCTCATTGATACTCGGGAATATTTTTTTCCTTTTTCATTGTTCTTTTTTTACTCTAGAAACTTTCTTGTTCCTATTGTATTGTTTTTTTACTTCCATTTTCTAGTTTCAGAACAATTAACTGAAAGAAAATTTTCAATCTCACTATAATTTAGCCTACCATTTGATGTAATGATTTTGTCCATTAAAATCTGAGTTCATGCACCCATGTGTATCGAGTATTTTACCAAATTATAGTTTATACATATGTTTGTATATTTATGACCTTAATCCATATTCAAATTTAATGGTATAGCATCGGAGAGGTTATTATATTGTGGGCTTGCGGGTTCTTTGTGGAAGGTGTTTGAGTATAAACTTATTGTTCTTTTCAATATAAGATTTACATATGTGGTGATGCTTTTCCGATTTCCATTTTCCATGCTCTCAGACAGATTGGATTTTCTGTTCCAATTTATAGGTTAGCGTTCAGGCTTTTAATGATGAAGATCCTCAAGGACGTCGCACACTTGGTATTGTTCCAGGCTAAATGATATATTACCTTGGAAACATGTTTTTTTGCTTTCCTGATTTTTATTTCAAATTTGTTGCTTAAGCTGAATGCATATCATATATTTGTTATTCAGGATTATTTATTCACCGACGTAAGGCAGAGATTACTGATTCGTTTAGAAAGGTTAGTCAGCCTTCCCTTGATTGTTTGAGAGCATGATGCATTTTTCATTTATTTAGTTTTAATCTAAGCGTGTATAATCTTATGTTCATGGTGATATGCGGTATCCATCAAATATCTTCTATATGTTGCGTGTCATATCAAACTTCCTAGTCATTTGTGGAATTAGACATCGTGTCACATTTTAAAATATTCTGTATTAGCACTTCAACTTTTGAATCGTCTAACATTGCGATTCTGAATCATGACTTTTTGACTTTGATTCTCATCTTGTCGATAGCATTTTAGGTGGTAGTGGATTCGTAAATCTCATTATGAATTAGGTAAGCATATCTGTAATTGCTACGTGGAAAGATCAACGGGAAAAAAGGCATATTTCCCTATCTTCGAATCATCATAAACTGCAAGTGGTTTTTCAAGCTAGGGTGAAAGTCTAGCCTTTGGATCTTCACTTTAGAAAATCATTTGTGACGGCATCACCAACTACTTAGGCTACTATTGCTATGATCACTACAATAGTTGCATAACCATGTCTAAGCCTGGGATAGTATGAAATATCCTTCCATTTATTTGCTGCACGGATCTTAATTGCTCACTTTATGGGACTCATCATCAGGGATATGACTAAATTAGCGGAACTTGGGGCTAGTGTGAGTTTAAACATATTAGGATCTGACTATACAAACAGAGCTTGGGGCGGCAACTGTGAGTATAAAACAGGAATGCACTGTATTACCCGAGCTACTGACTCATCAGGTGTATGATAAGAAATCAACTGATGAAGAAATATTTTGAGAATTGGTCTAGAGATCGTTTCTTTGTGCTTACAAACCTCAACTATGTGTCAGTTTTTTTTTTTCCCTTTTTTGCAGGAAACACAGTACATCTTAACCTCGAAACATATTGCATCTTAGCTGCAGTTTTTTTCATTTCCTTGGATCACATTGTCAATTGTCTTTGTGCTTCCCTGGGAGAAAATTTATCTATAATTTTCTAGAACTATTTACATTCCATTTGAGGGATTTTAGCTCAGAGAAAGCAACAGTTCATCTTACTGAAAAACAATATAGTTTATTAGTAAGGCTTTGCTTCAAAAGAGAACTGACCATCCAACTACTTATTTCCTACTATCCCTAGGAGTATCTTGTCTTGTTCCAATTTCCCGGTTGGTCGAATTACTCTTTGACCGTTTTCATTTTTCCTCTGAGACCTTTTTTTATCTCTTCCTTCAGATGGTGCACCAAAGGTTGGACATTGTTTCACTTTTTTGTCTACCACTTTGAAAGAGATTTAATGCCTAACATTCCTAAACGAATCAGTTGTGTGTGATTGCGTACATGTCAGGTTGTCTTATAATATATGTTACTCGTGTGCGTTTATAGGGAACTTGGCAAAAGTAGGAGCTCTTGTCAATGGCTCAACTTGCTTTTGGCATCAGCGAGGACAAGCTAATGTCTAAGATTAATATTTTCCAAATTTTAATTTTGGACACTTTATGTCACCGAATCTATAAAATAACAGGGTATATAGCTATAAACTTGTATATTTTAATCTCACGTCTTTACTGTAGCAAAAGCTAGAGTTTTTAACTGGTCGTCCAATTTCTATAGCATCTCGCTGCAAGCAGAAACTGATTTTACATTCATCTTCTTTTCCAAATTATTTGTGTGCATAATTACTGTTTCCATCTTTTTTACTTTATGCTTTCATTGTTCATGTTGCTAGCCGACATTCACTTCTCCCAGACCCTGCGTAAAGCGGGAGCCTTGTGCACTGGGTACGACCTTTTTTTTCATTGTTCATGTTGCTGATGCTAACTATTATTGAATCTTGTTTTGTGCTCGACTTAGATGTCTATCTAAAATTTATAGAAGACGTGGAGCTTGATATGTCGGCAGTAGTTTGTAAGCTAGCGCTACACAGTGTGCTCCATTGTCGAAGCAAGAGAATACAAGCGGCCTCTGTTTGACAGTGATACTTAAGACCACTCTGATTCTGAGAATGTAGGTGAGGAAGGTGACTTTAGAAGTCTAAAGAAACTCCCTTTTCAGAGATTGCTTACATCAATTTTTTGATCAGGTTAGAAAGTTGCTTTTGAGTTTGTCAAAATCCTGTCTTGCCAATTATTCGGAACCATATTTTTTCTGTATGAGAATACTTAGATACAGTTTTACGAGCAGTTCAAGGTACAGATATATAAATCTTGAATGTGTGACTAGTACTTGTACTGGTCTGAATTCAAACTTCTTGTACCCTCCTTAAATTCAGTTGTGATTATGTGGCGCCTACGTTTCCTGCTCATGGTTACGTCGTGCTGCATCACGTAGGAGAATCGTGTTCTTCTCAGAGATTTGAATGTACGCTGTAACTTGTAAGTGGCATTTCTAAGTTTCCATTTTTGGTGGTTAAAAGTGAATTTCCTAACAGAACATGAGAAGATGATACAAATTGTCCTGAACTTCCATAATATATGTATGATTCATGAGAAAGCATTTGTTCACGGTTCCCCTTGTACAAAATTCCTTGGGCCATGTCTTCAGTTGTACGCGAGCCCATCTGATCAGTCATTGCTTTAAATTAACTAAACATTTGCAAAAGCAGAACCTAAAAGTAGAAAATGCACTACCACAAATTAATTTAAAATGAGACTATAATCCATTCAATCAAAATTGGCTTCTTAGCTAAATTGGTGTTTGAGATTGGCATAACTCCTCACTTTGGTCCTTGACAATGAAAATCGATAGGGATGGTCCCTGAGTTGGTCTTACCGCAAATCATTTTGGTCATTCTATGAAAAATTTGCGAATATTCTCGTTAAGTGGAGTTGATTTAACAAAAATACCCTTTAAAAGGTGATCACGCGATCGTTCATGTAACAATTTAACGAGCATATTGACATATTTTTTACGGAATGACTAAAATGATTTAGGTTGGACAAACTCAAAGACCATTTCTATTGATTTTCAAAACCCTAAAAATAATTAACAAAAAAATAAGAGGGAAAATTATGTCATACAATGATACAACAATGTATGTTATACATAAACTCTTGCAACCGTTAAATGTTACAGTTTCACAGTATCTCCTAAGAGTATGGAATGATAACTATCGTGGGAGTGTACTGTTTACGTACAAAAATTCATTCACAAGGGGAGAAATTAAGGCACGGGGTGTGTCTCGTGGATAAGAAACATGCAGCCGCAAGGGCCACAACGTTGGAAGTCTATGAAACCTACCGAACACAGAATCGTCGCGACGAAATTGGAACGCTCGCATCCCATCCGGTCCTGCTGAAGAAGAATATATTTTTCCTACGTTTGAAGTTTCAAAGCACTCGACCAATGAAACGACCCCACAGAAAAAAGAAACAGATCAGAGAAACATTAAAGTCAAGCTTTAATCTTGACAAGATTATATTTGAAAAATCATTTAACTAGATGCATATGAGTGATCGTAGTTGTGACCTTAATAACTCATCGACCGTCGTATTAGCTTCTCAATAACTATGACTTTCAAGATTAGTAGTCTTTACGGAATTGCTTGGATAAGAACTTCTAATCCTCCTTCGATATTTATTAAAGTTAACAAAACGCATTCGTATTGTTCAGTGTAAAATATCTCAAAGAGCAATAATTTTTACCCAATGACACAAAAGTGTAACCAACGGAGAACGAACCTGCTATAATATAAAATTGTATTATTTAAAATACATGATATGGTTGAAAATTCATTTTTAGCACACTTGTTCTATTTGTGTAGGTGAATAATTGCGGACAAAATTGCTAGGTAAAGCCATAAGATCGACGATAAATTTTTTAGTGTACTGGAAATACGACACGATACACCAAGTGTCATAAAATAAATAGTTACAGTTTTTTTCTTCTAGCATCCAATCATTTGTTTTACAACACTTGTTATATCAGGCCATATTTTTTACACACTGAAAAATCTCTCTCGACATGCATAAACACAATACATCATGGATGAAGTGTGGTGAATTAACATATAATATGTTGATGTGAAGAGTCACCTTTCCTACAAAACTAAATAAATAACAATTAATCTGCATAACATAATTAAACATCATAAACTTTTTATAATTTACTTTTTCAAAAACTATAATCCGATGAGGAATTTGAACACGATGAGCTTGTCTTATTTGACACTTGACAATTGACATGTGCACTCATCACTTCTCTTCCACTTTGTTTGTTTGTACACGTACACCTAGCAAACTAGAGCTAGCCTAGCCTAGTACCCACACCAACACTTTTTTCTTTTATTGTTCATGTACGTAATACAAAACCTTTTTGTTTTGAAACCTGCAAATCTGCAATGCACACCCCTGCAAAACAAAATGTACGTTTACATGGTGAACAGAAGAAATATACAATTCAAATTCGTTCGACCCAAATCAACTGTAGCTAGAAAGTTAGGGTTTATAGCTGCGAGCTCAACCTCTTGGAAAGAAAAAAAAAAAGAAAAGAAAAGGTGTTTATTATGTGATTAATCTATATATGTCTGAGCCAGTTGACCATGTAGATATATAAAGGTTGATGAATGATGATGAGGCATATGAGCCATCTTGTCAAGATCTTAGTAGTGGAATTACAAGACGAATGATCGATGTAAGAAAAGCTAAGAGAATAGGACTCTCTTAAAAGTGAGATTTATTGTTACTTTATGTATTTTTGTATAATGATGTATAATATTGACATAAAAATTAACGTTAAATTGTGAGACAGTAGAGATATCATAAAGAATCTCATTTTGAGATAATCTCCTTATTATTTCTAAAAGGTAATTATTGTTCTCTCTCACTTTTTCCTCTCTCCATTGTAGGTGCGGAGGCATTGAATCATCGATCATCAGGTAGCAAGAAGACTCAATTTCCCATTACAAAGTAACTGTTTCAGTACTTTTCATCAATAATCAAACGTCCACGTGACCTAACCACGACAATGCAACCCATCCCCAAAAGAAATTTCATTGTTATGATAGCCGGTTGTAAAATAATACAGTAATTAGAGAACAATCAAACGGGGATTAGTTTAATGAAATATTTAACTAGTCAGGCCAAATGTGGATTAGTAAAAGAAGGTGGTGGTGATGATGGCGGTAATAGAAATATGAGAAGAGAGAATACATGTTGAGGGTTTTCCAGGGGCCCACAGGAGAGCCCCCCACGAAGTCCGGCTTTGCACGCGCAGTCAGGAGGTGGGGACCCAGGAACAGGCCCACGCCTCAGTCCATGCAAAAGGGAGAACAAAAAAAATCAGAAAAGAGAGAGAGAGAGCGAGCGTGGAATTTTATGGCCCAGGCAGCCCTTGTCTTGTCGGGAATTTCGAAGGGCTATCGCTGTTATCGTGAACCTGCACGCACCCCATACCATAACAAATAGAAAGCGCTCTCTCTCTCTCTCTCTCTACACACATAGATAGAGGTATCATGCATGCGCATGCATGGCGTTGGCTGCCAATTGATTATGAATTATCATGCTTCTTCTTCTCCTCTCAGCTTTCTTGCCCTTCCAAGTTTATTAACCAACCTACCTTACAAGTTACAAGATAGCTCAACTTTAACCCTAAACAACATATATTTATATATAGAGAGAGATAGAGAGACAGAGACAGAGACAGAGACAGAGACGGGTACTATGCTATGCTGCCAAGGGAATCTGCTGCATAGAATAGGTTAGCTTTAAGCATGCTAACGACTCCATGCCTTGCTTCACATATGTTACTCCTTACGAGTTAACAGCAATTGGCCATTGATTTCCAACTTACTTTCTTTTCCATCTGAATATCGATACATACCACCCAAAAACAATAAAAAGAAGGGAACTTTAAAAAAAAAACTTCTGGTACTGTTCACTTTAATGAAAAATCATATTTTTAAACTAAAAAGTCAATCCCAATACTATTCACTTTACTTTTTATTTTGTTCTTATCGTTAAAACTCAAAGTTTTAAAGCTATTTTCATTAGTTTTCCTAACCTAAAAAATTGCAAGGAATCATATATATATATATATATCAATAACACACACACACACATATATAACTTCTTCCAATTGAAAAAAGGAGAGATTTTATTCAATAGCATTTTACTTTATATTCCAAGTATTGAAATATTAATATATATATATATATATGATATATACTAATCTAAGGGACAATTTTTGCTAAAAAGTCTGCAAGTTATTGTTCTTTCTTAATATATGGTATATGCTTGTGTAAAAATTGAAATAATTTTTTGGTATACCAGTATCCTTATCCTTTCTAAAGTATTATTGTATGTTTAATATCAATGAACAAAGGGTATCTAAAACTAACAATAAAATATAAATTTTGATTACAAAATGCATAATTTGAGTAAATAATTACAAAAATACAGAACTTTTGGAAAAAAAATTCGAAACACCTCAGAAAAATATGGATCATAAATTTGGAATTATCGGAAAATGCATTCCAGTTTTTCGAAAAATATTCTGATTTTGAAGTTTTACTTTCGGAAGATAGAAGATGGAGAAGTCATGCAGAAACTTCTCTCTCTCAATCCTACCGTTTTTATATAGATTAGGAGGGATACATTTTTTTCATAATTTATCCATTTTCTACTTTCATTTAGAAAAAAAATATGCAAGTTCATATCCAGATTTACATTCAACATTCAATTTAATGAATTGTCCAAACCAAGTCAATCCTAAACATCAAACGATATGGTGAGGGAGAAAATATGGGCCCTCTCTCTTAATGTTACATGAAAGCAACAAAGCAAGACTTAGTTCAGGTACATATACAAATATTTTTTATGGTATTCTGGAGTATGAGATACTTGAATCTTTTAACTGTTAAATTTTTGTTTAAAATTTTAAAATTTAAGGATTAAAACACCCGAAGAAAATGCCTTGATGTTTTAAGGAAACCAGTAATTATAGCATGCAAGTTGTTAACCATATATAATAAAGTTGGAGCTATGCATGTAAATCATCATCATTGGAGCTATATTAAAATTTGGTGGTGGTGGAATTGGAGTGTCCAATAATTGTTAAATTGTTTTGGTTTTTGGAAATTTTTTTGTCCACAGTTTGTATTTTGCGGATGTATTAATGAAATTCTGTTTCAATACGTTACGTTGTCTTCGCAAAAGATGAGCTGGCTAGCAGCCATGAAAGGTACCATCATCAAATATGAGTGAGAGAAAATGAAAGAAAAAAGGTTTGATTGCCTTCCAAGGTCATCAATTGGCATGCAAAAGTGGTAAACAATTAAAAGTTCATAGTTTTTTAATAGGGATACTTTGGATGTGGTCCCTAATTTTTAACATTCTTTGGCTAAAACCTTACTGGTATTCAAAGTTTGATCAAAGTCCCTTGACTTTGTACATCTCATTATATTACAATTAATATTTATAGTTTTATAGTTTTGACATTAATTGTTTGATATTTTATGAGATTTATAATCCTATAAATTTAAAATCCCTAATTATAATACTATTAGAAACAGTTACAATAAAAAAATTCAAATATTCTGATTGAATAAATGGATAAAAACTATGTAAAAATAAGAAATAATAAATGGCAAAAGAATGTATCCATAGTGTTAAAAAAAATTGGTATATTTTACAAAAAAAATTGGTACATTTCACATATAACAAAGTGGTACATTAATAAAGAAGAATGGGTACATTATAAATAAATTATGGTACAGATAAAAGATTAAAAAATTATGAGTACAAATGAATTTTTAAAAAATATAGGCACTAAAAGAAATTAGTACATGGGTACAAAATAAAACTAAAAATAAAATACTACAAATTTAAAAAAATGTTGCAAATTAAAAGTGGGTACAAACTAAAAATATAAATATATGATACAAAGTTTTGGCATAAAACATAAATATACCATATGTAATTTTTCTATCATTGATTAAATATACAATGTCACGTGACAGTATACACATGGGTACAAACACAAATAAAACTTTAAAAAATATGGGCACAAAAATAAACTAATATATGGGTACAAATTAAAAATGAAAACAAATTTGGAACAAATTAAAAATAGGTACAAACTAAAAATGAAAATATATGATAAAAAAATTTAGCCATAAATATAAATAGGCTTTTTTTATTAGCACCCCACATATTGTTGAATGCACCCCACAAAAAATGTAATATTAAATTACTTATTTATTCTACTATGCATTGACAATTTCAACCTTATTAAGTTTTAAAAAAAATAAGAAATTTCCAAATACACCCCACATCACTTTTAATATATTATTTATCTTCTTCAATTATCAAAACCATCACACCCTCCATTGTTGAACCAAATCCTAACTAATAATGAAATTACAAACGCATATAAAGATAATTTTTAATTGAAAAAATAAATGTGGGGTGTATTAAGTATGTGGGGTTTATTCAACAATTTGTGGGGTGTTAATATAATAAGACTATAAATATACTAATTGTAACATTTTTAACACTAAAGGAATATATTTAAAAATAAAAATATTTTATTATTCAAATAATTAATGATGTTACTAATATCCAAGGACCTTTATCAAAAATTGAAAATGAATAGGATTTTAATCAATGAAATAGCAAAAAGAAAGATATGAACCTAATTTCTCCTTTTTAGTATTACACGCAAAAGTGGCAAAAAGTTTAAATGTTCATCATTTTTATATATTACATGCAAGAGTGTCCATTCATGTATATAGTACCTATACCTTAATTACCATAAAAACGCTTATATTGCATGAACCCTACGTTTTAAGTTAGAATCTAAAGCAATCAACATAATTAAAATTCACAATACAACATTTACATTGTCGCAAAGTAATATGTTCTCAACCGGAAAATATAATTTTTTTGGAGTCACTGACACACCTCGACTTGGGAAGGTCAAAGCATGTTGGCCGTCACCGTGAGGTGACGTAACCATAAGGGTAAGTGATGTAAAAAATGAGTAAATTTAAAACTAATTAGAACTAATTATACTAAATAGTGAAAGAGTGCGCAATCGTGGGGAGAACCCACTACAATTATTCAGACCGTAATAGATAGTGAGACTACAGAAGAGTAGGCAAAGTAACTAAAGTACACTTATTACATAACAGTAATCAGTTCGTACGTCTAAACATAAGAGAATGTCAGAATTGCTAGGATTCCTCGAGTGCCACAAAGAGTATAGCTATCTAGGTCCTGGAGGAGCGAAAAACAAAGTTGAGTGGGTCAACAAAACAATGCTTATACGAAATCCTTTATTTTCGAATATACTAACCCCTCACCGTAAAACAAGTATAGTTTCCTTAAAACATACTACGTAGGTACGTAAACTATAAATCAACAATATTATAACTATATTATAACCAGAAATATGCCAAGTCATGATGTATCAAATGCTACCATAATATAATCATGTGATAATCAAGTATAGCTAAGTGCTCATCCATCTAAGCTGACACACGAGTTCGAACAAATAATTTCTAACACGAACAGGACTGGGTGTAATCAATATGCTCTAGTACTACGATCACGTGAAGGCTGGTGCAGAAGCACGATCACATACAAGTTGGATTGCCTATCTACCCGATAGGACTGGCACCTAACTTGGATCTAAGGAGAGTGAACAGTGCGATGTGAACATACACGTGAAGGACTAGCCATGTTGGCCCTGTTGGCCCTGGGGCGAGTACTAACACCAGCGCAGCAAGATGAGCATGTACAAATATATATTAATGTCATGACAGTAATATCCTAACCATATAGCATCATTTATCACAATTATATAGCAGTTCTCAATTATTTGGTAATATATACGTAAAGTGATGTATTTATGCAATTTTGGAAACTATAAATACGTATAGATATAAAATAAATTGCCCACTCACAAGTACGTCGTTGGGTCGTAGCTCCCGAGCCTAGCTTGGCCTCAAACGTCCTTGGGATACGTTCCCCCTATATGTGAAATAACTAATTTCGAATTAATTAAAGCACATATACATAAACCTAAATAAAATCTTCATAGTTTGCTCAAACCTAGGGTTTAAATATACCATCGTAACCTATTCGACGTCACAAACATCCCCAAATTTTTAAAATATTTTTTGGACGGCTCACGCGCCCCCACGCGCAGGCCAGTGCCGCCAGCTAGCTTGATGCCGTCAGGAATATTCCGTCTCCTTCTCAGGTTGTCCTCGTCGTCGTCGTTGTCCGCTGCCGTTTGCAACTTGACTTTTCACTAGTTTTCTGGAAATTTTTCAAACTCACTATTCTTTTTCATTTCTCAACCATTTTTGACGTACTTTATATGGATTTGAAGCTAGTGAAGTGTAGAATCGCGTTATACCTGTTTGGAGTCCAATAAGTGGACGAAGGTCGCCAGAAAACGCCTCGAAAGTTCCAGCCAAAAGTGAGCTCCTCGAAACTCGGTTGTTTCGATGGCCAAGCTTCTTAAAAAATGTCCTAGAGGCCTCGGGGAGTTGTGGGAAGGTCTCCTCTACCTTTAAAACTCCTTAACTTGGCCTGAAATCTGATGAACTCAGGTCACTGAGTTCGAATCTCACGAGTTCGACGTTGAAAACTCGTCCATTCCGGGGTTCAAGGACATGGTTGTGATCGTGAAGATGAGAGGAGTACAATGGGGTAGTTTTTGGGTTCAATCTGAGAGGTTTAGGGTTCGTTCAAGGGATTTGCAGAGAGAGAGAGAGTATACCGGAGAGAGAGAAGGAAGAGAGAGAGTCCCTTTTCTCTTTTTTCTAATTGGTTGATAGAAATGAGGGAATGGATGGGATTGGTGGAGTGCACGGGATGGTCTAAATAGAAGGCTAGGGATAGAGTTTTCATTTTGTACATAAAATGGTATCGAAAATCTATCCAAAATAGTGTTTTCACACTGATAAAAATTTACATGCACTCGTAACAACGTGTACAATTTAAATGCAATAGCAAGAAATAAAATAAAAGCGATATGAATACGTCCACTTCACTTGCCAACAAGGACATAATAGTCAATACACATACTCGGAAAGAAATTACATAGGAAAATTAGGGACGGGTCGTCACAGTCTGTGTGCCATATCTAGCTCTTGTGACTACTAGTTATATCAAAGACAGAATCATAATTTTAAAGTGGAATCCGTTGAATTACTCTTTTTCTTTCTCATGGACAAAAAAATATACGGTCATACAAAATATTCTTCCTCATAAACAACACCAAGATAAGTATCAATTTTGAAAAGAGAAGTGAAAACTTAAGATGGCAAATGTAATTTAGCTTTTTGCATACATTCTTATCTTGTTCTTTTATACCCATCTCTTCTGATAAAGTAGTTGTCCATTTTTATAAAAAATAATTGGAGATGACCTAATAGTTGGGTAAATTTCTTGGATGTAGTTGAATAAAAATGTACATTTTGAAGGGAAAAGCATACTAAATTGTAATATAATCCACTAACTAATTAACATGTTTTAAGAAGAGGTTAACAAGCTAGCTAACCTGACTCAGACCCATTTGGAAAGTTACAAAAAAAAGGGGAAAAGGAAGTGAGAAACAAAAAGCACAAAAGGTGATCTCCAAGTCAATTTGAGAGTAATTGCAAGTACCCTTTTGGTAGTAAAACTAATAATCGCACAGACGGAAGTAAAACAATGATAAAAGGGAAGAAAGTTGGTAGGTTTGTAAAGAAAGCTTTATCTCTGAAAACCAGCAAGCCAAGAAAATGTATAAAAATCAAGGACTACGAAAAAGAGTTGGAAAATGATGAGGTTTGTAGTAATCATGGTGAGTGGGAAGCAGTGAAGAAGAAAAAAGGAATAGAAAAGAATGGAATATTTAGGGTTTGGTGACATGCATAGAGCTGGCGCATTTCGTTGCTTCTGTCAATCTTTGGTTTATAATTACTTACTGCTAAGTACTCTCTTTTCATTCGTAATTTCCCATGCATATATGCTTTTGATCAAATTGCCAAGCGTGCCTGCTGTGCTCGCTGCTCTCATGTATGAAAAAACAAGACCTCTGTTTCTTGAGCTAGTCAGCCTGCAGCCCCAGCAATCCTTTACCGATTTCACGTAAATAGTACTACACCATATATACGTAGTACTACTACTGCCCCATCATTTTAAATTTAGCTCATAATTATTATCTTTAGGATTTAGGGTTTAAGCACGGTGAACACTTACATGTGAATCAGGAAATTTATTAAACCGAGTAAAATTCATTGGAGTAGATTAACTTCTTGATTAACAAGTGATTATGCATAGATTAGTCCATAAAGTGGGGAACGGATTATATTTATTCAAATTAATTAAAAGGGTGCGCCCCATTTACCAAAAAATGGGGTGGGCAGATAACGGTTTTTAAATATTCAAAGATATTAATGTTCTGTAGACGCGAGCGAGAAGCTTTTCTTGCACTTAAAAGGCTGCGTTTGGTACGTGGGACGGGACGGGACAAAATGGGACGAGGCGTTCCGTTTCGCGTTTGGTACGTCAAAAATAGGTGGAACACGTTGTTCCACGGGACAGAAATTGGGTGTTTTTGCGTCCCGCCTCCCCCCTGGAACGAGTTGTTCCACGTATGTGGAACACAAAAATTCCATTGTCTACCCTCCCTCTCTCTCCCGTAGCTTCGTTACCCTCCCTCTCTCATGTAGCCTCCTCCTCCACCACAAACCCAGCAACCCAAATGCTTCGTTACCCAAACGTAGCTTCGTTACCCAGCAACCCAGATGAATTAGAGCTTGATTTCGGGCTTTCCAGGCTGAGTCGGAGACTAATCCATCGAAATACCAGCGAAACAGACCGAAACGCACTTCCTTCTAGGGAAAAACTTGGCGTTTGCGCTGGCCGGAACGACGCGGCGTTTGCGAAGTGCAGGGAAATCATAGTTTGATGCAGCTCAGTCCACACTCGCCTCCCTTAGCCTTTTCATATCATTGGTTTTAAATTGGGGAAAAATAATTTGATTTACTGGCATTGAAGAGAAAGATAATGAAATGAAGAGAAAGTATGGGTTTGATTTTTACTGGGAGATTTGAGCATGCGGGAGAGAGAGAGAGTCAAATGGAAGAAGAGAAAGCAGAGAAACGGGAGAGAGAGAGAGTCAAATAAAAAGGGTAAGTTAGTCATTTAATCTAGTTTCGTTCTGTTCCATCTTGTCAGTACCAAACATGACATGAATCTTTGTTCCGTTCCGTCCTGTCCTGTCCCGTCCCGTCCCGTCTACGTACCAAACGCTACCAAAGGGAACATGCAATGCAAAGTGGTAACCCAAGACGAAGGAATTTATAGAAAGTTGGCCCCCTTTTCACTTTGAAGAAATGCTAAGGAGAATTTCTCAAAGTGAGATTTTTTATGAATTTTCTGACACCTTACAGTTTTATGTTAATTCTCGTGCTAACATTACGTTATACAAAAAATATGAAGTGACAAAATTTTTATAGGAAGTCCCACTTTTAAGTGAATCTTCTTATTAGCATTTCTCCACTAGATCACCCCCACAGGCCACTATGTGAGAGAGATCGAGGCGCCTAAGCCAAGACAAAAGCTATCCAACAAGTCTACAAAAGACATCTCTCCTTGATCGCTCACATATATAATATCTTTTTTCTATTTTTATTTTCCACCAACAAAGTAGACAAACCCAAACCCTACGTTCCTTTTCTCTCTAAGAACAGTCCCTGTTACAAGATTGTAAAAGAAATAAAGTATGTCATATGCTATATTGTTCATTCCCTTCTTTGTGTGATGAGTTTTATGGGGAGAGACAGAGATCACTCTACCTATTGTCACACTATGACCTAATATTAAAAGTTTGCCCAATACTTGGAGAACTGAATTGCCCACCAAGCAAGCAATACACGGAGGGAAGGACAGAAATTTGATCTACTGCTACATAATTGTTTCATGAGAACCTTAGAGCAATATTCTTTGGACAATCAAGTTGGTTCTTACTTTACGTTTGATATCCTAATTACTTTACGTTTGACATCCTAATTAATCAACTCTTAACTTCTGACCCCGCCCCCCCACAAAAAAAATCAACTCTTAACTTGATTATTTGTACGGTCATCACCAGTCGGGAGTACTATTATACATGGTGTCATCTCCATCAATGAACGTGTATGAATGATGGCTCGTATATATCGGGTGATAGAGTACAGTACAAAAATCCAAACTAAAGTCTTCACTCCTCATGATCGATGTTCTGTTTTGGGTTAGCTCCAATGTACAGTCCATGAAGGGTTTATATAGCTCCTGTGGAGGATAAATTTTTGTACGTCTACAAAACTGTTAGAAAATGAATCTCGTAAAGCCTCAACTTTCTTTATGGTATCAAAGCCAGGTTATCCTGTATGTGAAGTTCAATAATCACACGTGCTCCACGGCAAGCTGTTTTGTTGTTCACATGTTAGACTTGAAAATGTGAGAGAGCATGTTGAGAATGAATCTTACCGATGAAAGGAGAAACCTTACATAGTCTTATAATTAAGTTTGGTTGCTCTTTATATTGTCAATTTACTTTACGACATATGATAAATTTCAATTTGTATTCCCATTAAGGTTGTTCACCAAACAATATGGAATCAAAATAAGAATCCTACTGATTCCATGTAGGAGAAAGGAATTCAGAATTCCTTATCTTTACCCGTTAAATAATAAAAACTGTCTGTAGAAATTAAATATTTTATTTATTTTAGAAACAATGGCCTTCCATAGCATATTTAAAACATATATGTTGATTTTAAAAGCTGATTTATTTAAAAGTGGAATTGAACTCTAATAAATATTTGTCTTTACACTTGAAGTTCTGTGTTTGACAAACGTTTCCCCCTCCCCCATTATAGAATGTTAAAAAAAAAAGCTTATCTAGAAACCACAACAATCTCAAACTAGGCCTTAGTAAATAACTTATACGGATTTTATATTAATCTTACTTCGATTTTATAAATATTTTTGTATGCATTTCAACTCGATTTTAATTTTGACTCTTCCTCATTTCAAATTCTTCTCAATTCAATTTCAGTTTACAAATTAATAAACGACAAATTCTTCCTTGTCGTATTAGCTCCTCCAATTGCATTTAAAAAAAAATTATGCATGTCATAAATGCAGTTGAAGATCTTGCCAAGCCCCATCACCCCAAAAATAAAAGACATAACTTTGGCCCAATTGACTTGAGAGTTGAGATCACAGACTTAATCAATTGTTTAATTATATATGATTAATGTTTTGCAAGAAAAAAAAGTATATGGTTAGGAATGTGCTATCCGCATATTCGTTTTTATTTTTCACACTCTTTTAATTAGCGATCGTCGGATCAAATAAATTAAAAAGATCAAACGACAGAAATTAAATAAAAAAATATCCACACACCCCTGTAGCTATGGCAGGCAGATGAGGAATCTGTTGACTAAACTAGACCGGGCTCTGAATTTAATTAGTAGAAGATATCATATATAGGATGGGAAGGAAGGACTTCTCACATCAAATGCATTCAAACCCAAAAGCAAAAACTAAAGCGAGGTGACTCAGAGGAAGCAGTTTGTGCCGTGCTATAAAATACCTGACAAACCCCCATATACGCCATGCACTCTTTTCTCTCTCGGTTTCATCAAACTTGAATTATCCATTCCCTTGCTCTCACAATCACATGCATGCACAGATGGGCTGACATCCAGCACTCATTACACCACATGCACATGCAGACAGACACAACCAAACATATAGTTTAAACAAGAACCCTAGCTAGTAAAATTATTGACCAATAAAAAGTAGAAAGAACCCTAAAGTATTTATTTTATAGAAAAACGAAGGAAAGAACAGAAAGAAAACCCATCATGCATGGGTGAATTAGGAGCATTCTGATGATGGCATTGATGATGCCATGATGACGAGATTAAAGCCCACCAAGTTTTTTTTTTTCCTCCCAATTTTTCAAGTAGAAACATCCAAAGCATCCAACAATTCCCAAACAATTAGTGGGGAATTGGGAAGGGAATTGAGAACGCAAAACAAAACCCAGTTCTCGCAATGGGAACAAGCACATTAGAAAGCCATCATTATTTGGTCCCCAGCCTCTTAGTACGGTATTTAATCAAAACCAATGGACTCTAATGCATGAAATGATCACATCTCTCTCTGAAGTCAGAATTGCAGAGCATCCCATGCATGATTATTACGTATTCCTCGTGCTTAATTTCTTTCATATTTCTGCACCCTTCGAAAGGCAAAAGCGATGTCTTTCAGATATTTTTCCAACTGTTTTGCCCAATAAAGTCCTGGTTCTTTCAGTACTACAAGAAAGCTTGATGTACATTATGGATACTGTCTATATGAAATGTATATATAATTAGTCAATATTATTGATTTCACACACAATTTGAGCTATAATAACAAAATCTTTAGTCCAACCCAATTGGGCAAAATTATGGATAACTCATATAAGTTGACCAAAAACAAAAACAATAGATAACTGATCTGCTATAGATTAAATCAACACTTACACATACTTAAGCAATTGATGAAATTTGTTGTGACCACTAAAACTTGTTTGAAAGTATTTTTAAAATAATTAAAACTGCTTTTAGTTCATCAAAATTGTTAATTTTGGGTTTAAAAAAGAACTCGAAGGATATATAAAGATTATGATATTTTGGTATTTTATGTTTTAAGGTTTTCTTGTAGGATAAGGATCATGGTTTCTTTTCTACTTTTTTATTAGAGTTTAAGATTCATGTCCTGTTTGTTTCAGGATTAGTTCTTTGTAAATTCACCTCTTGTTAACTTCGTAGGAAATAAGTAATGCAAGTTGTAGTCTTTTCGGGTTATGTAGCATTCTTGATAATTTTGTAGTGCTCTTTATTTTTCCATGGAATAAGATTCAAAGTTTGCAATTCCTAATTTGTCCTTTTCTCGTCTTTTGTTTTGTTTAACGCTTTAATTTCAGCAAGCACTTGCACTTACACTAAAATTTCGGTGTGCTTGTAATGGAAGCGTGTTTATTGAAATTGCTCCTAAGCATAAATGCTTCTACGGATCTTAAGGTTCAAATTAAGTAATAAACCAGAACATTAGGGGACCAGGGTTCGAATTGAAATTGCAGTCTTCTGCGAGGACTTCCATATATAGCAAGTTGAACAATATTCGAGCTAGCTTAGTGACGATGAAGGTATATCTTAATTAGAGACCATAGCCATGGTTTTGCATGCTTTATTTTATTCCGGTTTAAGATACTTTATAAATTTAACTCTCAACATTTTTGTCCATATGTCATATAATCGATCGTCCAAATTAATAAAAATGGAGGAGTCGGCGTGACGTAGGGCCGTTGAGTGCACTAGCTAGGCAATATCTTGCGGATGAATTTTGGGTAGAAAAATGTCTCTGTCAATGGCCTTTCAAGTTTCACCTTTGCTTTGCTTTCCATTCTTTTATTCGAAGCTTAAGTCATTCCATGGCCATGCACTGTCACCAGCCAGGCATGCCATCTCACCACTGCTCCCCTTTTATACATATAACCCCATAAATCAGAACCAGGATCCTCTCCTGAGCAATTCCTAGGGATCTTATGGATCCTGCAATCATGTCCGTTCATCGTATATTGTGCGGTCAGAAATCATTTAAAATTTAAATTTTAAAATTCAAATATAAATAGTACCTAACAAAAATTCACCGCACGATATAAAATTAACGGACAAGATTGTGGGATCCCTAAGATCCTAGGGAATTGCTCAGGAGAGGATCCTGATTCCATAAATCAAAGCGCATCATCACACTAGCTACTCGCCCTCTCTCTCTCTCTCTCTCTCTCTCTCTCTCTCTACACTACTCTATATCTACCTATGTACATGCACGACAACAACTTTTTCAATTGTACAAGAGTAAATTGACAAAAGTTAAGGTTTTATCGTAAATTTAATTTAAAAGATGAGAAATAGTCCAACTATAACATAATCAAAGTTTTTTTTTTTTTTTTCCGATGTGGCATTTATATTTTAGACACATATGCGTCCTCGCATGTGTTGAATTTTCAAGTTCCTTACGTGTGGTGAATTTTCAAGCCTAGCACGTGGATAACACAAATTGAATGACGTCGAGCACATGTATCCGTTAGGCTTTACACAAGGCACAACTTGCTCTAATATCAGGAAAAAAGTTGAGGTTTCATCTTAAAACCAATTGACAAAATAAAAAGTAGCCCAATTTACTTATAAGTATATACAACATTCTATCTTAATTAATACTGTCAACATAAACAGCACAAAAGGATTATTAATTATGAAATTATAACAACATTGCATCGCCATTGGAGAAACAGAGAAGGAAAATAGCAAACAATTAAAATGGGCCACGAGGGTGTAACTCTTAGTTCTTTAATGCACCGGAGATTTAGTACTTAAAATCTTGTATTTGGTTTCAAATATGCGGCAAAACATTTTCGATGTATTGAAGACATAAAACCCAGATTTTAGTCCATGGTAAAACCCTTATTAACATTTGAATTTTGTTTCCAACAATCCTCAATGCCAATATCAAAATTTTGACTCTAATATTTTCTTCTCCTTTGAAAGATTCAAATCTTAAAAATCAAACCACAACAATACAAATCTAAGAATATATATACATAATTCTTGGCATTGAAGTAGAAAATCAAAAAGCTCGGTGGCAGTGGCACCACCTTTTTAAGACTCAAATATAAGTCTTGCATTAATTAGAGATGCTCTAGGCATCGAGTAAAGTTTTGAGGCAAATGTATCATTTGATTTGATTATGCATGTATCACTTAAAGATGGCCCAAAGATTTGTTGGATACATATTTCAGTTTTTTAAAGTTTTAATATTTTGTTAAAATATAGGGAAATACAAGGGAGAAAAGAGAGATGAACAAAAGTGGATGAACTTAAGAGTTTGTTTGACAAATATTTCCGTTTTAATGTTTAGTTGTCAATTTTTTGAGAAAGAAGATGTCTAAAAACTAAACACCAAACACTTCTTAATAGGTTTTTTATCATTCTAGTTTTTCTTTCCTACATTCCCTTCATTTTTCTCTCCACTCTTCATTATTATTCTTCATTCTTCGAATTCCTATGTCTCTATCAAGACAAAATTAAAATTAAAAATTAAAAATAAAATGATGATCAAACCGCCTTAAATTACTCTGCCCACAATTACAATTACAATTACAATTACTTCATTTGAATTTTCTTTGTTCTTTTATTCATTGGTGGGGTCTTTGATTATTGGGTAGAATACAGTCTTCATGAAGATTGATATGCAAGGATTGGATGGGTATAGAGTAGTCTCATCAGCTATAGAGTAGTGCGCCATGAGCCATATCCATATATAATGATGAAAAATATATGTAGGGCGCTGGCGCTCAATTTTAATTTAAATTGCATGTTCCTTGGCATGCCATATATTTCTCTTCCCAGGGTTCAAGAGAATTCGCTGATTGACGCGTCTTTGAAAAGTCCCCTTTGTTTCAAAAACAACAGAATTATATAAAAGGGTTTCTTTGAGAGAGAGAGCATGTTGAATGGCTGGAAAGAAAAATGGTCAGCTTTTCAGAAACGATCAGGCAGCCAAGCCAACAACCACACCATATATGTGTCTAATTAAAATGTCAGTGTCTTGAAGTTTGGATCAGGATTCTCTCTCCTGAGCAAATGAAGAGGATACTTCTGATCAGATCCATCTGTCCATTCAAATTTTATCCAACGGCTATAATTATTATAATTTTTAAATGACTCTCCTGTTTTTAATCGTTAGATAAAATTTGAACGGCCCAATGAACCTGGTCAGGAGGATCCTCTCCATTTGCTCAGGAGAGGATCCTGATCCTTGAAGTTTAACCAATTAGAACTAAGCATCCTGCAAATAGAATTTGGAAAATAAATTAACTAAACCTAATTAGATGAGTTGAGAGAGAGAGAGAGAGAGAGAGAGAGAGAGAGTTACATTTGACAAATCAGTGGCCGTACAGGAGAACCGGAGAGAGGGTGGGAAGCACATGGGTTTTGGAGGGATTACATATTCTAAATTTCCTAGTTCCTACAGTTAAAGCCCACGTCGCAGTGTTTCGATTCTTGGGTTGTGGGGAAGCAAAACACCATCATAGATGCATGCCCGAGTCCCCAATGTTTATTTGTTTATAGATAATTACCTCTTACCTCTAAATATAAAACTCAGTCCTATGTGCTCTCTGTGTATTAATATCTTAATTAGGCTTGTTCAGACACAGACAGGTAATGTCATTATGCCCTGCCACTCCCCTCTTTTTCTCAATTTCAGCCATTTACTTAATTAATTAAGCTTTCAAAAGTACGTACCCACCAAAACTGCATTCTAACCCTTGACTAGAACAAGCTGAGTTTGAGAAAAATTTATGTGTATCTAAAATATTTATTTTATTTTAGTTTTATAATATGAGTAGACAATAAGATTGATATGTGTTATTTATGTAAATAAAGTAAATATATGTATTATAATTGAATAAAACTATATGATAATCCTAGAGAGATTAAATTTAGAAACAAAGTTTTGAAAACTAAAAGACATGAAAATTGATGATTGATTAATTACTTAAACGTTGATAAACATGCTTATTTCTATTAGTGACACATCATTTAGTTTACAAATTTAATTTTTCTAGCATTACTCTAAAACTATAACACCAAGTAACGGTGTTCCAAATACATCAAAAGTCCCTCGAGTCTGAGCTGAGTCTTCGAGAGCTAGTAATGATGAATTAGTATAACATTTATTGGGATTACTCTTTAAGTAATTGGAAATATAGACGATCGAGAAACAAAACTTTGATCAACTAAATAACTGAATAAGGCCGGTGGTGTCGCTTTATTAACACTCCCCAGGACATATTGATGATCGATCAGAATATTGTGATGATCGAGTTCGTGGATATTTTCAAAATAATGATTCTCAAAGCATAATTGATATGTCTTATATATGATTATGATAAGAGTACCAAATTGAAAAGCAAATATATAATAGATGGGGCCTAATATATGCAGCAGTGATGGCTTTAGCACATAAATCCACCATTGCTATGTAAGCCTAGAAAGGGATCTTTTAGAGATATCTCAAAAGGAGAGAGCCGTTATGTCATTTTATCTTTGGAACATATGGCAATTCTTTGATGCACACACAACATTTGCAATTAGAGATGCACAAACATTAATTTAGCTTGTTACTTTTTACTTTTCCGATCGATAAAGATGCTTATACTTTACATGTAATTATTATTATTATCATGGGTTCAATGGGTGTTATCTCGAATTTGTGAAATAAAAAGTAGAAATACTATTGTAACTTTCATGATCAATGATAAATAGTAACTTAAATATACAATAGTCAAGTCACTTAAAATAATGATTTAGTGATACTTCTCTCTTATTATAAGGTTTGATTTTTATGGATAACTAGTTCAATACTAATTTTTACTAATTTTTATGGATAACTAGTTCAATACTAATTTTCATAGTCAGCAAAGAGTATGATTAACCTTAATCTCAATTTTACAGTCTCTTAATATAAATATAGAATAGTGCTATCCATACATTCATTTTTACTTCTCACACACTCTTCACAATTTTGAGCCGTCATATTGAATGAATTGCAGAAGATCAATGGTCGAAAACTAACAAGGGTGCGTAGGAGGTAAAACTGAGTGTGTAAATAACACTATCCTAAATATATCGTTCTATTACAAAACAACATATATATATATATGTATGTATGTATGTATGTATATAGTGTTGCAAAACTTAGCATAAGAATGAACTATATTACCTATATTTGTACATATATGTTACACACGAATATTGATATTTCCTACACGAATAATTTATTAGAAAACAGGTGAATGTGTATTTTTCTTAATAAAGTAAAAAAATAAGAAACGAAAAAAAAAAGGAACAGTTCGACCTCTAGCTCCTTCAGCATATGTAGAATATATAGAAGAACAAATATACATATATAATATACCTGACTGACCACCATCTCTGCTCTCTTTTTTCTATTCCATCTCTCTCTCTCTCTCTCTCTCTGCGCAACTGTTTCATATGTCCACAAGCTTCCAAAGAAATAGAATTAATGGAAAGTGAGATTTGCAGGGTTTATTCTCTTCTAGGATGAAACAGCAGCAAACACAAACCCACATGGTCAGCTGCAGGACGTTCATGGGTGTCTCTCTCACAATCACTACTTCAAAACATTCCCATGGCACATAAACACCAGATTCAGGAATCATTTTCTTTATTACTAATATTCCATGGCTCAAGTCTTTGAGACCACCAAGCAATATTCCTGCAATCTCAAGAACAATCCAAACTTCTATTATTTGGGGTCGGTCAACAGTCCGAAATGACCATGGTTCCTCCTGCTGCTCATCATCAAAACATACCCAACCAACAACAACAACACAATCTCTACGGCGGTTATGGTGGTTGTGGTTCCAATTACACGGCGGAGATCAGCAATTTCGGTCTTATGAATACTAGTCAAGTTGTAGAAGAAGGTTATGAGTATAACAATTATTGCAATAATATTGTTATTGAATCTGATCATCATCATCATCAGCAGCAGCAGCTAGCGGGAATTGATTCAATGGCCGAGGATGAGTCGAGAACTAACAGCGTAAACGAAGCAGGTTCGAGTTCTAAAGATGCTCCGGAAGATAACAAAACATGGCTCCAATTGACTATAGGCGGCGGCTCTAACAACCACCCACCTGCGACTACGGAACATCCAACCCTCAGAAGCTTACGAAGTAGTACTACTCCTTCCGGTCCCGGATTGGTTGAACTTGATCTTGATCTATTACCACCAGGCCATGATCAAGGTGGTTTTTCGTCATTACGGCAAGTGAGGTCCATGCCACATATGCCTCCAATGTTTCATGTTTCTCAACACGAAAATATTTTCCGTGCTTCTCCTTCGAATCCGTCTTTCAGGCCTCCGTTTAATTCGAGTAACGCTACGGCTTTATACTTCCAGCAACCGGGGCCGGGAATGAGTAGCTCCTCGTCGGGTTTATTTCCTCACCAGGACGTTAACTGGGCATTTAGGCCAGCAATCCCTCATAATAATATAGGGATGATGGCTTCTACTTCATCTTCTTCTGCTTCCTCTTTTATACAACTGGGTTCATCCTATTTTGCACGCCCGTTCCACCATCCTCTTCATGAATTTAATGTCGCCGGACCGAGCTTAGATTTCAGAGTTGTTGATCCTCCGAGAAGGCCCCAATCTGGCATTTGGTTTACGCTCCAAGCATCCCAAAATCAGTAAGTATTATTGCATAAAACTCCCCCTGAGTAGGTGTAATTTTCTTTGTTGAATTTATAAAACTCCCCCTCCTGCAGACGTCGAGGTTTGCTAGAAAAAAAAAAAGTTTACTAGTACTAGAACTCATTTTCTTCCCTTTTTGTTTCTTCGTTAATCCATTTGGAAAATATTGATGATGAAACTGCATTTTCAATTAATCGGTTTGTCAATGCAGAGCAAAAGAACCATTCTTGCCCCAGATACCCAAAAGCTACTTAAGAATCAAGTAACATCTTCTATCTTTCCATCTCCTACCAGTTCTTTTTTCATTTTCTCAGCTTCAATTAATTACTATTTTCCTTTTACTTAGTTCGATTTTTATTAATTTCTTGTGTGTGGAAACTTTAGGGATGGAAGAATGACAGTTCGGTTGATAAAGAAGTATCTGGTTAACAAGCTGAGATTGGATAGCGAATCAGAGGTATGTATATCATCATACACACTTCAATATAAATTGAATCGAAAAGTATTAAATTATAGAAAATTTTAGTTAATTTTTGTTAGTGCCTTGCAATATTCAAGTTGCTTACGAACTTAATTAACACCATGAAGAAGCAAATATGATGACAAACATTAATAAAGAACATACAGAAAACTGACCTTTTGTTTTTATCAAGTAACTAGGTATAAGCAGTAAGCACATGGTGTTAGAGACATGATAGGAACAGCAGAACTAAAATGGGGTTCTGTAGTGCTATTTGTTTCTTATGCTCATAGAACCATATTTAGGTAGTAAGTAGATTTAGGTCTTCCCTTTTTTTGTTCATAATCATCTATTTCTCTATTAAGGGGAAAAACTAAAATGGGTCATCTGCTTGTGTTTAGTTAGTTACGGAGTGTTTAATTGGTGATGGAAATTAACATACTTACTGGCCAAGAGGTACTTTACCTACCACCGCTTTTGCTCAAACCTCAAAATTAATGGTTCGATAAAGAGGTTTTCTCTTTCATATCTAAAAATAATGAAAGTAACATTTCATCGAAATGGCAATACTCCTGCATGGAAAGCAGAATAAAGCAACCAATATTCAAAAAACATAAAGAAAAAATGTATATTATCAATACCAAAGATAGAAACACCACTATTAAGAAAGACGGTAACAAAGAAATAATGGATTGACAAAAAAGATGAGCAAACAATATATAGATGTAAGCCCTTCCTTGCCACACTTAAAACAACTCTTTCTTATCCACACACTAAGACAGTGATTGAGCCTGCAGTGGAGTTGTTACACTTAAACCCTATATGAGAAATGGTTTTTAGTTGTTACTTGAGGACTGGTTTAACAAGTCGCTGCAAATCAAAACCAGTGCTTCGCCCATGAGCGGTAGGTCTCGGGTTCGAGACTTGGGAGCAGCCTCTCCATAAATGGGGGTAAGGCTAGCCGACATTCACCTCTCCCAGACCCTGCGTAAAGTGGGAGCCTTGTGCACTGGGTACGACCTTTTTTTTTATTTTTTATATCATAACTAATATATACGTGTACATGCATATTGAGCATAGACATTCACTTGGAGTTTTTTCACTTCTAATAGATGGAATGAGTATCGGTGTCCTGGATTGATGTGTAAACTATTTTTTGGATATATTAAATATACTCGTACTCATTGCACAAGGCTCCCGCCTTACGCAGGGTCTGGGAGAGGTGAATGTCGGTTAGCCTTACCCCCATTTATGGAGAGGCTGCTCCCAAATATATTAAATATACTGAAATTTAATAAAAATTTCACAGTAACTTTTTGTAATATCTATTACTGAAAGTCATAAAATAAGATGCAGTACTTGAACACTTTGAGCTTAAATCCAGACCCCAAAAAAAATTTAGCCTATATATATATATATGCCAGTACCCCTTCACTATTTGTTCCCTACTAGCGACTCCCTCTATTTTTTTCCGCATGCAAAAAGTATTAATGTTTTTGTTAAGAGAAACCATGACTGGTATTAAACAGGTATAGAAAAATTAGGTTTAACCGTAGTAGTATGCAGAAAGCATTATATAGGTGAATGAGATGCAATGCAATGCACATCATGAAATGATAATTTGTATATGATGTGCACATTATTGCGGCACAAAATTTTACAAAACTCTTTTAACACACGTTTCATCATGAAGTACCCATATATGTTTCCTAATAATTATGCTGAAGTTAAAATTCCTTCCGTATCTTAAAAATATGTGTATGCAATTCATGTTATAACGTACCAATATAAGCAGGCTTAAGCTTTGCACTAGTGAAGTCATGGCCTGACTATTAGCAAGGCAGGTTTCTTAAAATTATTGAATCTTTATGCAATGAGCAAAGTTTAATTTAGTTCATTGATCATGGATTGTAGGAAAAAAATCTTGACCAAAAAGAAAATTAATGATGAAATTTAGATTAACAGCTTAAAGAGTAAGACATAATTGTAGATAAAATTAAGATGAAGCCTCAGTTGTATTCAATACTAAATGTTACGCGGAGGCCTAAATGATTCTAAAGCCAGCTTATATATCTATTATTTGAAACTCGAGGCATAATTCATGAAAAAAAAAATCGAGGCATAATGCATATGCATGTAGATATATATATATATATATATATATATATATGCTTATGATATATTTAAATTCCGTGCATGCAAGTTTAAGCTATAAGCGATTGTTTTAAGTTATAATTAATATCTAGTTGTCCTCATTGATCTAAGAAACATACGTCTCTTCTTATTAAAGAAAAGGTACATAAATAAAAAAAAGTATGATCCTTAGTTTAGCAAATTGTGTTTCTCAAAATAAATGGCTTAATGGGTCGTTGTGTACAATTTTCTGCTAAGTTATTTGCGGTTCTTCAGTAAGTATGTATATTCAAATTAAAACAACTGAGTGGATCATCGAGTGAATCAATAAAAAAGAAGTTGCCTGGAAGAATAAAATTGGTTTGTAAGTAATATACGTCAACAACATAAAAATAATTAAGAAAAATAAATTATAGACTTATACAGGGATGCCAGTTTGCTTTTAGGTATACGAAGAGTGTTGGAATGGAAAAATAAAATGTCGAAGGTCCTAGCAAAAACGGTTTTAAGTTATTACCCACATATTGATCGTATATTAGGTACTTGAATTTAGGTTTTAAAGCGAATGTACGAATAACATAAGAATGATCTAAAAAGTAGAGATTCATTAAAAAAAAAATTATGCGGTTCAAGTTATTGAAATACATTATGTGGTAGGCCTAAGAACACTCATTATTATTTTTTAAATAAAATAAAGAGAGACTTTGGATCCTTGGCTATCAATGTTCTCTGACTGAATCTTGTTGGTTTTCTGCATATCGAAGTTCCTGACATTAATATGATAATGTATTTCTATGCAGGTTACTATATTTTTTAAACCAAAAATTAAAATTTGTAATTGTTTACATTAATGAGATTTAAAAAAAAAACCTATAATTTGTGCGATTAAAAATATTAAAATATAAATTACACTCTACAATATATTGTATATACATAAACATGGGTGCACTCATCAAAATCAACAAAAAATTTATTGTACCAAAACATGGGTACATTCTTCAAAAGCACACACAAAAAAAAGGTTTAATAACATTAGTAAATTTCTTAAATTAAACTTGACATGGATACATTCTCCAATCAATGAATTGAAAATTGAATTAATTTTATATAAAAAAGGTACATTTTACATGCAGCAAATTGATATATTTAAGAACGGGTACATTTAAGATTACAAAATTTGAAAATCTTTTTATAAAAACTAATGGGGTACAAACTTGTTCTAATTTTATTTTATTTTTTTTGGATTTTTTTTAATTGAAAATTAATTAGGAGTTTAATGAAAGTGTGAGTATTAAAACCTATATTAATTCCTATTTTTATTTCAAAAAATTAAGTAACTGACATGTAAATTCATTATTACATTAATGCTAACTGACATGTAAATTCATTATTACATTAATGCTAGGGACTTCGATTAAAATCTAAATACTAATAAGGTTCCAGTAAATGAACATTAGTAACTATGGACCAAATACTAATTTTTACTAAAATAAATGTATATAATAAAAGAACTTAGTTCATTTCAAAGCACATAAATTATTACATTAATTTAGAGGAGTGAGGAGTTTCGAACTCGAGACGCATATGTAGAACCCAACACCCTATCCACCAGGATTAAACTATATACATTTCAAAGGTACATTTATATACCATGTACTTACGATAATTTCATAATATGTGTGAAGCAAGACAAAAAAAATGATATTACCTTCATATATATGACACCAGTTCTGCTCTCCTAATAAAGATTCTCGTTTGAGTACCTGTGAAGACCAAAGCATATTAGCCATAAAATTATATTAGTTTAGATCATAGGCTTAAAATATTTGACAACTAAAAAACCCAAAAAAAAAAAAAAAAAAAAAAAAAAAAAAAAAGAGTTTGTCATGGTTCATGAATTTTAAATTGGTTTTTAGTGTATAGGATCTCTTCATTAAGAAACTAAGAATACAAAACGAAATCATAACTGAAGGAATATAATTTAATAACGAAAACCACGTAGTGGTGTAGTTGAATTTGTCTTCTCTTGACCTAAATTATATATCATCTGCATCTTTAAATATAAAAAACTATATATTATATGCATATACGATGTCTAGTTACCTTGTTAAATTTTTTAGTAATGATATATAGATAGGGATACATGTTTGATCTGTATACTCTACATGCCAATTTTCTTATAAATAAGTTTTGCAATTCAAGTTCGATCGTTATGTTTTTTGTTAAAATTCATACAAATTAGTTGTTGACTCCACACCTTTAACAGTTTTAAGTTAAACGAAAATATAAAATAGTTGAAAGAATGATAAACCAACAACACGTATATGTATCTTACTGGTCAATATTTTACGATGATTTGATACGTTACTTAATTATTTATTTGTACAACATGCCCCTAAGTTAGGAGATAAGATGGAGACACTATCTTATAATAATAATAATCAATCCTCACAAAACAGCTAATCTGTGTGCAAACGACCAACAATCAAATTTTGTATATAGTGTTTTCATGCACCCATATATTTCCAAATTAATTCTATACCATATTAATAAAATATAGCAATTATTTAGGATGTGTAACACACTAAACATTCTCTCCTTGCTTTTATTTATTAATATAAGTTAGTTAGTTCTCGTACTTTGTTATATATAAGTCAATCACACACCATTGAATTGGCAATTTCTTTGTTCATTAGGATCCACCGCCCAGAGTGGTGTGAATCCCTTGCTGCATACTTTTACTAGGGAGAAATTTAATAGGAAAACTAATGAAAAATGCTTGAAAACCTTGAGTTTTAACGATAAAGACAAAATAAAGGGGAAAGTGAATAGTATCAGGTTTGACTTTTTAATGTAAAAATGTTGTTTTTCGTTAAAATGAACAGTACTACGACATTTTCGTTAAAACGCTCAAATTTAATTAAATTCTATGCCGTACCTGGAAAGCCAACTCGTACCCTTCACACCTGGCATGCAACTAAATACCCAATGATTAGGTTTATAATTGGAGGGTGTGAAAGATGAACTCCATTTAACTTATTACATAAAAATAAACTTCATGTATAATTTTTTTTTTTAAAATATAACCTCTAATGATTCTTGCGTAAACTAGGATTGTTTCTATGATATGATTCTCAGATGATCAAGATATGATCTTTTGTGTTCTTTGGTTTGTTTTCACACTAGCTAGCTAGGCATGCATCATATATATCTCTAATATATTTTGTGATGATTAGCCACAATCCATTTGCATGATAAATTATTTTTTATGGACATGAATATTTAACATCTAGTGCAATAATCAGAGGTGGGATTTTTTCCAACCTTTTCTTTTTTGTAATTCCTTCATTGACTTTAAGCTCTTGCAAATCAAACATCTTCGATCATCTTGGATTATCGTGCCCAGTTGACACTTATTACCATACGAAAAAGTGTCGATAATAACACATATTGGTCGGTCTAAATTATATCGTAGGGTTTCAAAAAACACACGTGGACCCTGTCATTCTCGAAACCCATTGCATGCTCTCTCTCTCTCTCTCTCTCTCTCTCGTTTTCCTTTCGTCACGCTTTCGTTTCTTTGAACTCATCTTTCATCTTTTCCATTCGAAAGCTAATATTGTAGGGCCTTCTAATTTGCATTCTTTTCCTAAATTTGCACTGTTTGTGCTAAAAAAAGGTCCTCCAAAACCTTAAGTGCTGCACTTAGTTGCATGGAATTTAAAAGACACCCCATCATCATCATCCACAAACCAAACTTGAATAGATAGACCCAAAATATTAATTTATATATAGTAGTATAAGAGTTAATGAGTAAATCTGCAACTGAACAATTCCAATCAAGTTGTTCATATAAGAACAAAAATAAAATCACGAGAGACAGATAAGAACCATGAAGTTTAATGAATACTTTACAGTTTGTGAATGCGATGCATGCACACTAAAGAAATACAAGGATAATCCCTGTTAGCTAATATAAAAACGACACTTTAACAACTTGGTTTTGCCAGAATTTAAGCAGTGTATTAGAGATTATAATATTAAGTTAAAAAACGTCTATTTTATTAGCCAAAGAAGAACATACGGTGGAAGCTACTTCATGAAGGAATATTGACCTTTCGTATTAGGGTTTTCAGAAGCAACGTGAAAGAGACGTGCATGAAGATGAAATTGGATTGGAAAGTTGGAATAGTTAGGCTTTGGGCCCTTTCGAAAATATAAAAAGATAGGTAGTGCCTATTCGTCGCCGTGCTTTTTGGATCCATTACGTGATTTTTTGGATTTATTTTTAATCATTTATATTATTTGATGTATCTTATTAGTATAATATTAAAGTCCAAAGCGTCATTATTTTGGCTTACCAGCAAAGTCTGAGTAGGTCCTGTAATCATTAAATCCGGGAAGTCTAAGATGGTGGGATGGCGGGCAGCTCCTCATACAGTCGATTTTCATGGCGGGCAACCCCTCATACTGCCCGTGATACTTTGGTTTTTCACATATAATTATTTTCCTTTATATTTTTTGGAATGAAGATATATCAACGGGGACTGTGGGTGTGGGGTACGAAGAATCTGTTGGAGTAGAGATAAAAAGTTGAGAGAGATTTATGGGTAAAGTAGACGTTACAAAGATTTGTATGGAGCATAGCATGGAATAGACGTAAGCTAGTGACAAAGCATGACTTCAACACTACATAATATTCAGGGATTTTGTCTTCTTTATTTTTAATACATAACTCATATAATTTTCAATAAATATAGTTTCAAGTGAAATATACATAGTATGTTTAGTTTGTCCGATGTGATAAGATAAATCGATAAACAAATCTAAAACGTTATACAATCAATTACAATGTAGAGTCTTTTGTGTTTTGTGTGGCAGGGGCGTATTGCACCTAATTTCTAGGGTTTATTATATGCTCGATTAAAATCTGCATGGCTATCAATTACACTTAGCTAAAGAAAAGAAAAAAAGCGAGTTGCACCATAATGTTGTCCTTGCATGCACAATAATTATGCACGTATGATATGATTGCAAGTACGAACTTCACTTTTTCATGCATGTGAAATCCCATCGTTACTAATAATTAGTTTTGTTTCTTCTTTACTTGTTTGTTTCTGTTAATTATCATTATTAATTCATGTAATTAGTTCTTCAATAATAAATTTACGTGTATATGCGCAAGTGTGTGTACATGTATGTATGTGGGTGTATATACACATATATGATTGGGATTGATATGAACGTTAGCAGGTAGAGATAACATGTAGAGGACAGGAGCTTCTACCTTTCTTGACGTTGCAGCATGTAAGAGACAACATCTGGAGTCTAAGGGACGCACTCACTTTGCTTCCAGACTCCTCAACCACTGATCATGTCATGGTGCTGAACTATGCTAGGACCACGACGATGACGAAGACGACGACTACTACAACCGCTTGATTAAAGCTACTCCTCGATTGAGAGTTTTTCCCCATAATTTGATCGATCGTTCGGGTCCCATGTTCTTGTATCATTGTTTATTTAATTATGCAAAACCCCTTGGCCCTTTCCTCGTTTTGGCATTCTTTTACTCTTTCCCCCCCTTAATTTATAATGGTTTTTTCTTTTTCTCTTCACTTCTCACTTCTCTAATTGTTGGAGAACAATACCCCAAAAGCAGTATTTATTATACGGTTTCGGGGCTAATGACCTTAATTAATCCAAGTGTATCTCTAAGCTACGACGGGATTATTGATATTTATTCTCATTATTTATGTTAACTAGTACAAGCTCCAGAGTGACTATGTACTATTTTTTTATTTTAACAAACGATATTATTTACATTAAGATGAAGATGATGGGCTTAGCCTCATCATGGACTAGCAATATTATGGTTTAAATTCGTCTTTGGCGAGAATCGAACCTAAGACCTCTTACTTACAAGTGAAGAGGAATATCACTATATCGTAATATTAAGTGACATTTACTACTTTGTTAAGAACCCATCTTATTTGAATCACATCCTAAACCACTTGATGTAGTAGATGACATTTATATATTATGTCGTTTCATATAATTAAATGTATTTTCATCTTTTAATCTCCTCATACGCTGCCGTCTTCTCCCCAGATCGTTGATCAACCCTTCTCTCTCTAGGAAAGTCAACCTTTAACAAGGATAATAGAACCCAAATCTCATCACACAATCAATTCCCAGGGGAAACAATGAAAGAAAAAAAAGAGTGCATTTTTCTCCCTAGACTCAAGTGATGGTAATGCTTATCACATATCTATCTATTTATTATCACTGAACGAGTTTAAATTTAAAATTTGTGAATATCTATCACACAGATCTTTATTAAACTCATCAAACGGTGATAAATAGTTTTGTAAGCATCATCAACACTTAAAAGATGGTGAGAAAAAAATATTCCAAAAAAACACTTCAATTCCCTAAAAGATCTCAGTAAATCCCAACATCCATTGATGTGAAACCAAGATTGTCTTATTTCTCATTCCAATATCCTTAGCGTCCATTGAAAGGAGAGATGAGAGAAGGAGTTTTAGAGTATGAGGGTCTCCGCGACACCGGCTGCGGTGCAAAAGGCGTGGGTGGTTGATTGTCGAGGAGCTATAGGTTCCCAAACTTAACTGCTTACCTTGGTAATTGGGTTTTTTTATTTATTTATTTTTTTTTTATTACTCTCTAAACAAACAATAGTATCTATATTAAGGGGGTGGATGAGTGATCTAAAACCTCTCACTTATAAGTAAAGAAGAATATCATTAAATCGTAATATTAAGGGACTGTTGGTAATTGGTTTTAATTGATTATGTTGATAAAAGTTTAAAATACATGTAGATTGCTTCAAATGATTTGGAAATTCAACATCACATGCCCCATAAGGTGGTTTAGAGATGTGGTTCAAATAAGGTGGTTTGCTTAGTATTTTCATTTTTTTTTTTTAAGTTTTAGTTTTCATTTTCATGTCATAGAAAGAGAAAAAAGTATGTGAGAAAAATAAGAAGGGGTGTGATATCCACATACCCCTTTTTACTTCTCCCATACCTTTTTTATTTTCGGCAGTCGGATTGGATGAATTGAAGAAGATCAATAGACATAAATTAACAAGGAGTGTAAGAAGTAAAAAATGATGTGTGGATAACACATCCCAAATAAGAAATGCAGAAGAAATGTACATGAACTAACAAACAAAACGAAAACTAAAACAATTTTGAGCTATTTTCAATCTCCATTTTTTATATACATATAATATAATTTCCATCACTACTCCCACCACCTTCCTTTATCTTTATCATTCTCCATTCATCACTTCTCTCCTATGTACTTTCAGTCTTTCATTCTATCCACTACTAACAAAAAATAAACTAAAAACCAAATACATAATAGTTTAAAGAGAACCTTAATGAAAAGCTCTCGGTACTGTTCACTCTAACGAAAAACATCATTTTTACACTTTACCCTTTATTTTATCCTAATCGTTAAAACTCCAAGTTTTCAAGTTATTTTCATTAGTTTTCTTTAGTTTAAACTCAAAGAATATGCATCTTTTACTTTTTTCAATTTGGTTTATCTTTTGTTAATGATCAAACCAAACCATGGGAAATAAAGTAGTATGTGACGTAATCACCAATGCACTTGGACTTGGATTGCTTTGTTGGGCTTCAAGATCCAAGACAAGCCCACAACATAGATGAATTTGAGGCTCCAATCCTTTTGTTTTAGCTGGATTAATTCAGAATATGATGCCAGCATTTTCTCGTGAATCTGCTGCAAGTACATCTTCTGCAAAACTCTCAAAAAGGCAAGACTTACTGCCACCGGTGTACCGCCTCAAGGTATCCAACAAAGATAGTTGTGCGTTACTAACCAAAAATTGAAGCCGACGAAAGAAGGTTAGGACATTCACTGGATTTTCAACTTCGTGAACGCAGGCAATGACTTCTGCCCCAATTACCAACAAAGTGAATGTGCTTGTGAACCGGCTTTGGACTTAAGGATTCATAGATACCGAGAGACCTGGGCATTGCTTGAAGTTGATGATGACCGATGATGACTTTCGAAGAAATTGCCGTGGCCTCAAAGCACACAGCCCAGATGAGTGCATACAGTTTTCCTCCTAAAGAAAGAAAGTTAGCTTGAGAATCATAAGAGATCTAGACCGAAGCTGAGCCTACGAAGACTGAGAGTATGACAGAGCTACGTACGAAATGCTAAAGGAAAACAAGGTGACAAGATTAAGAAGGCCAAACCATAAGAAATACGAGCATCCAGATCATATTATGGCACAATGAGCTTTAAAAAGGTCAAGTTGTATGAAACATTCCAGCAGAGACCAATTACAACTGTTGGGCCAAGGAGGAAAAACATCCTAAAACATATTACGGATTAGGAAAAGCTTTAGGGCAAAATCCAGTAGAAATAGTACAAGAATAACTGACAAGGCAAAATACGCTACACCAAATATTTTACCGCAAGTGCACTGTCTGTAGGTTAACAACACCCCTGTTTCTCAAATACTCAAATACTCAAATACTCAAATACTCAAATTTCACCACCTCCACAATCATTTAAAAGAAACAACTCCTACATCATCAATTATGCAGCCAAGGAACATGCGATTTCTGTGTAGACTGCATGACCACCCAACTATCTATCAAAGATTATTTGCACACATTAGCGTAGCTCGTAAAACTATGATTCTTTTGCTGTTGGTCCTAGACCATGTACTCAAACACAACAAAAAACAAATTCACAATCAGTTGTTATGCCTGCGCTGTACTGGGGTCGGGTTAAGGTACTAGATTCAGTTCTTGCAAGACAAGAAATACCACACACGGCATTACTTTAGAGTTTTGGGATCAAATCCACCGCAGCATCCTTCTTGACAAGTGATAAATAACCCCTTTTAATGCTTAGAAACAAGTGAACCATCAATATTCATTTCTTATAACCGCTACCAAATGGTTCCTACCCTGTCCTCCCATCGCCCAAACTATATTGTATGAAGTATGTCATCACACTAAGCATTGAAGCCAACACTATCGGTTACCAGTTTACAGACAGTAGTATGGAGAACAAAGCTTTCCCGACATAAACGAAGGAACCTCAAAAGAATACCAATACAACGATCCTATCATCCAACCCAAACAAGAATACAATCCTATCATCCGAGCTACGTATCATTTCAACCGACAACAACATAACTGCCACGCTAGTTTAATTCGCAACATGCGGCTAGAAACCTACGAACATGCAATAAACGCGAGAAGCAAAGGGCATCACAAAAGGAAGGATGAAACGAAAACCGGTTCCAAACTACTCATTTAACATAAACTTTATTCGAATCAAAATATGGTAGTGTTACATCAACAAACTATAAGTCGAAACTCTAGCTCAAAAACTAAAGAAAACTCCCATTGCGTTGATGGGAAAACAACAATTAAAGTAGAAAAAGATGAACAAATAGGTAATGTTACAACACAAACTATGATTATCATTGTTGTGATTATGTTATTGTAAGAACAAAAGGATTACACTATTCTACTAAACCAAAAAAACAAGAAAAAAGAACAAGGAAAGCCAGACTCACGAGAACCCCTTCCGGAGCTTCTGGATGGCGGCGTACATTTTCCGCCGTGAACCGACGGCGTTAATACCCATATCCTTAAGATCCTCCAACGTCAGCATCGGCAGCACCTCGTCGTCCACCTCGTGTATCTCGAACACCGGCGTGTACCGGCTCAGCCCCAATTCTATCAGCCACGACCTCACTCCACTCCAATTCGACTCCGGCATGTTATCCGCCTCAACGGCATCGTTCTCCCTGCTCACCGACGCCCTAGCCCAATTTCCCGCCATCCTCCTCTGCCCATCCCACATATCCTCCCCCGCGTCGTCCCCCGAGTTCACCGGAGTGCTGCCCCTCACCGGACTATCCTGATCGGGATCCGCGCTGAACCACTCGCCTCCCTCCTCTCTGCTATCGCCGTCGTCGAGCTTCGAATTGGAAGCCCAATTCGATCGGATCCTCTTGGTCCCCGTGGCTCGCTTCGCCTTGACTCTCCGGCTCCCGAACTCGAACCCTCCGTCGCCATTTTGGTTCCTCTCATCGGGCGGCGTCATTTCGTTGGACTCGTTGCCGTTGACGAGGTTGGTGATTGACCGGGCCTTGACCGATTTGGAGTCCTTGGGGAGCCTCCAGCCGGGCCTGGCTCGTCGCATATGTGATTCAAATGCGCCAGTAGCGGCAGGCTGGTCGCCGATCTCGCCTAATCGGACGCTGGGGCGTCGCTGCCGTTTGGGGCCCAATTGGCCGTGGTTCTCCGCGGCGTGTACGGCCGTTGTGGTTGCTATTGCCGTTATGGCAGTTAAGGATGTTTCTGTATTTATCAGCTGTGTCGTTGTGGTGGCTGGAATTGTCGGGCCGGCGGTGATTGGAGCTTCCGGTGGCTGTAGCTCAGCTGCCATGAGAGTGAAGTGGGAAAAGGGTACAGAGAGTGCGCGTAGGATAAGGGATCTGCTAGTTCTAGATAAGCATCCATGTCTCAATGTCCACCGTTGGATCAGGATCATTGGTTGATAATCCAACGGCGGCGGTAAGGGCGATGGGATTTTTTAAATACTTGGGCCTGGAGTGCTCCGTCGCTCTGCCTTATGGACTCGTATGTAGAACCGTCCTTCTACCCAAATGGGTTGGAAATAGCCGACCTGAATAATAGTACGGATGCTCTTGCATAACTTCTTGAGATATTTTATTATTTTACATACAATTGGTTTTTTCTTTTCTCGAATTTTATTCTTAGCAACTCCTATATTCGAACAAAGTATTTTCTAATTAAATTACGAATTACAAATGTTTAGAAAAAGCTCTATTATTATTTCGTGAGACAATCCACATTGATATAATAAAAGTTAAGAACCTACGACAATCACAGATCGTCCGGCCACATCTCAAATTCATTCTTCCCATCACTCCTTTCAATCTCATACCACTACCGTGAACTGGAAGCCTCGAAGCCACCACCACAAATTCCAGTCAACTTCCTTTCTCTACGGACGGAGGAGGAAAAACTTTGAACTCACTACTTGTTACAATGCTGGAAAGACCGAATGATAAATCACTAGATTAAGCGCTAATTAATAGCCAATTTTGAACTTGAAGATCTGATACCAATTAAAAATTTGAACAAAATTTGTAGCCGAAGATGGCATAAACATTAATGAAGTAGGCAGTTGCAAACAATCACAAAGACAAGATTTAGCATTGTTCGGCCAAAATGTCCTTGACGATCGCTGATGGAGAAAGAAGATGATCACAATTTTGAAATTTAAATAGTCTCAAATCAGTCGCACGTAAAGTCATGCAGCTTCCATTCAAACAATTTTGGCATCCAGAAGCACCAAATCTGAAACTGTAGGCGCCAATTAACCTTGCTTGAGTACCGAACTAAAGCGTCTATTTTTTCTTGTTTTTTCCTGGAATGAATTAGATCAAAATTGCAAAACAACAATAGTCAGTACACTGGAATGAATTAGATCAAAATTATACGTATTGTAAAAGAAAAAACTGGATTGCAAAATGAAATACCTGGAGAGTCTTGGGCAGAATGCGATCTCCGCTGTCGTGATTGGAATTTCGCGACTTCAGAACTAAAAACAAATTGAGAAAAATATTAGAGCTTGTACAAGAAAGCAAGAAACAAATAAAGTATTTTTACACCACAAAGAAGCTAAAAACACAATTTGTATCAGTTGCAGCTTATACCGCTGTGCAATATAAGAGAGATGTTCCTTTTAATTGCTTCTTTCTAGCTGCTCAAAGAACGGTAGTACTATATTACCAACAATTTCCTTATCTGGTATGCTTAGGTTACAATTATTGAAATTTAGCGAAACACAGTGAACCAAGAATTAGAACAAGCAGTATATAACAAAAGGCAGGTCGGACTGTCAGAGTAGGAGCATGAACATGAAGTAGAAAAACAGCAAAGAACAGAGAACCAACAATGGAGAATAACAGTAAAACTTTAAAGAGGATCAAAATAAATTTTAGAAAAAAAGGTAATATGAAGCTGCTGAAATAAACAACAAAAATGAAATCCGTCACGGATCCTCGCTGTAATTTTACTTGTTTAAAATAAAACACAACACAAATGAAGTAACCTCGAGATTTTCAAATTCAAGAAGTACCTGTCCAACATGTCGGCAAATACAACGGAAGGCACGTGTTGGACTTCATCGAAATCCTCTCCTCCTTCCTGAAGCCTGTTACGAAATGTCGTAGACATCCTTACGAAGCTTAACTCCCCGAGCGTAGTAAGATACCTCAGCCCGTTTGGAACTTCGGTCAATCTGTAGCAAGCTTGTATGAACAATCGGCGGAGGCTCGGCATGGCTCCTCTTTCCACCTTCAAGTCCTTTAACTCATACATAGAAAAAAGGGAAAGACATTCAAGATGACGAAAGCCTTCGCTGGTGAAAACCAGTGTGTCTGAAATTGAACTCTCAAAAGTTTCTTCCCTTAGGCATAGGATTTTCAAATTTGGCAATTTCGCTAGTACCGCCATTTGGTTGTCGTTGAGATCACACCGGACAGAGATAACTTAGTGAGGTTTGGAAAGTGCTGAAGGTCTCCAGGTAACTCTACTGTTCGACCAACCAATTGCAGCTTGTATACACGACGACAACTTAATACTATTTGTGTTACCTCCGTGCCACTGTCAGTTCCAAGCATGTTGTGCACAAATAGAGATCGAATGCCATCGAGTGTGTTGCTTATACCTTTCAAGGTTTCCTCCAAATTTTTCAAGGGGCTTGCCAATTGTATGGCCAGTTTTCTGAGACTGGTTAACCCAGCAAGATCATTCAACTCACAACAGCGACTCGAAACATAATTTAAAGTCTGCAAATTGTGAAGAGTAGATAGGTGTAGTCTATTACCACGTGCAGTGTAATACATGCCTCAGTTGCACCATCTTCCAAAATACATTTGGTAACATATCCGAGTCATGATGAAAGCGAAGATTCAGAGTTTGCAAAAGTATCAAATTGCCCAGGGAAGATGGCAACCGTTTTATATGACTATATCTTAGACTTAAGAATCTCAAGTGGACCATATTCCCAATTTCATTTGGCAAGTCTACTACTGCAGTCATACCTTCAACCTTCAACACTCTGAGCAATTTGAAGTCCTTAAACAGTGATGATACTAGCTTTTTATTTTTTTTATGCCAATCTGATGGGCCAAAGTACAAAAGAGACCTGAGACGGTCATCTCTTTCATAACTTGATGGAACTAATTTATCAACATTTTCATCCAAGCAGATGGCAAGTCTTCTAACCTTACCCGTTGGTATTGCCTTGGCTATCATCAGAGAAGGAGAAGAATACATAATCTCACTTCTTTGCAATGATTTGACATTTTGGAGAAAGCCCTCCTCTTCTGACTTTATCAAACACAAGTCCCGCATAAGATCGTGAAGACGACAAGACTTGATCTTTCTAACAGAACCCCGTTCCCCAATTTGAACCACACACCTGTCCACCAGTTCATTTAAGTAGTTGTATCCTATGTCCTCCATTATTTCTACTAAACCTTGTGTTTGTTGTAGTGGCATAGATATAAAACCTTCTGCCATCCACAGTTGAGTCAATCTTTTCACTGGTATCTCAGAATCTTCAGGGAAAATGCCTAAATACAAAAAGCATGATTTTAAGTGATAGGGTAAGTTATCATAACTCAATGACAACACCCACAATGTACTCATGCATTCTTGTTCATGGCCTTTGCCTCTTCTTATGTATGCATAAACATTGTTAAGCACTGTATCCCACTCTTCAATTGTATCCTTTCTAGCAAGGAGTCCTGCGATCACAATGACAGCTAATGGCAACCCGGCACAATGTTGAAGCATCTTCTTTCCTATTTCTTTCATCTTTCCGAAAACTTCCAAGGCTGATAAATAATGAAACACCACATTAATTATTTGTCATATTAACAACTGCATTGTCTAATGGAGAGTTAAAGAAATGAATTTATCAAATACATACAATATAAGTTAATGGTTTTAGTAAACGGATGCTAGATATCTCACCAAATACACACACACACACACACACACATATAGTTCTAGATAACTGAAAAAACAATATAATTTATCTTAGATACTATCTTTTTATCTATACATACCAGGGTAAATGGTGAATTACTCTAGTGGTTAGGATCTTCCTCTTAAACCTATTGCGTCATGCATTCAAACCTTTTTCTCTTCCCTTGGTGTAGAATATCGAACATCAATTTGGTACAAAACGTAGTCTTCCTACTAGGTTTACTCTCCCATATATCGTTTAGCAATGTAATTGAAATAACTAGATGTACTTATACATGTGAAATTGTTTTGAAATATCTACGTGCAACGGTGCAAGAAATTGTTTGAAACCCATTTGTTTTCTTCATGTCCTCCTTGTTCGAATCTTTAGCATACACGGAGGTTTGAAAACATATTTCTTTTTAATTTGTGTCAAATGGAATATGAAATCAATTGAAATAAGAAATTCAAGTAATCCAGGAGAATAGAATGGGGTGAGAAATTACTTATTTCTTCTCTTCCGAAGATTGCTATCTTCTCCAATAGTTCCCAACTTTCATCTTCGTTCAACGGCCGAGGTTGGTGGAGGATACCATTTCTATCTGCTGCATGCAAAGCTACTTCCTTGACTCGAGTTGTGAGTAATATTCTGCTTTCTGTTCTCTGATTTAGTGGAAATGCAGCTTTCAAAGACTCCCATATCTCGATGCTCCAAATATCATCGATGACAACCAAACATCTACTTTCTTGCTGTAGAAGATAAATTCTCTTGGCTATTTCATCATCTTTCATTTTTGCAATTTCTTCTCTTTGCACGGTGGTAGCAGAAAGAAGTTTAATTAAAAGTTCTTCCCAAACATCTCTTACTTGACATTGTTGAGAGATACATACCCAAACAAAGCTGCCAAAATGACGTCTAACTTCATTGTGACGATAAATCTGTTTTGCAAGAGTTGTCTTTCCCAAACCCCCCATTCCCCAGATAGAAACAACTTGGTGTCTGGGCTCTTTCTTCACCAAATGCATAACCAATTTTCGTACGTCAGCTTCTAACCCGACAAAATCACCGTCAATAATATGAGAATAGCTTCTTCTTAGTTGTTGCTGCCTCTCATACAAAGAAGTGGCTCCTCTAGAGTCCCTTATTTCTATGATGTTATGAGTTTGCAAGCTTGACCTGATTGGAAATCTGGGTGGTAATTTTCTCAATTTCTAAGCCAATTTTGTGAAGATCAACTCCTTCCTTCAGCACACAACCAAACCTTTTCAGAATGTTCTTAATACCTCCTTCCCTCTTCGAGGCCACTTGGAGGACAAAAATTTCTATGACATCCTCCAAATCATAAGCAGCATTTCTAATTTTCGCAACCAGAATATGTACCGTTTCATCATCTCATTGCCTTACATCTGCATCTTTCAGAAAACCCTGCACTAATTGTAGCTCAGTTCGTGCAGCCTCAACTTGACCGCTGACTCCATGCAAGAACTTCGATTCTTAAATGATTAAGTCTCCAAGCCTTGCAACCACAAACCACTGCCTCAGCAATATCAGTCGCACGCACAAGGAAAACAACTTATAGACCTTTAAGTTTCAAAGTATTTCTATTTCATAGAGTTCTGAATGAAAAAGAAAATATACGTAGGCAAACAAGTAAATGGTTACAGGCAACCAAAACTTCACTCCTCGAAACCATGTGTTTTCGAGGTTGTTTCTTCTTCAAACTTGTCCTAGGATCCTCGGGGAGTTGTAAGGAAGCTCCTACAACCTTCAAAACGTCGTGACTTGGCTAGGATCACGTCGGAATAAACTTGTCCAAGTCGGACTTTCCGAGTCAAAACTCGTCCGTTTCACAATCTGGTTGTATGGTTGGGTTTGTGGAGACGAAGGGAGTACGATGGTGGAGTTTTTAAACTCGATCTGTGAAGATTTGGTGAAGGTCCTTTTAGTTGCAGAGGTGAAGACGCTCGGGTGAGGAGAGAGGGGGAAAAGATGGCAGATTGGGAAAGTGAGTTCTGATTGGTGGAAAAGGAAGAGGGACAAGGATTGTCTGCCCTCCACTTCCGGTGCCCTTCTCGTGCCCTCCTGTTTGTGTGGTCACAGTTAAGCCACGTCAACATTTTATATTACTATTCATATTTGTCTTATTATATCTATTAAAAAAACAATATAAAATGTTGACGTAGCTTAACCGTGACCACACAAAACAGGAGGGCACGGGGCGGGCACCGGAAGTTTTGGGCAGACAATCCTTGTCCTTCTTCCTTTTCCACCAATCAGAACTCACTTTCCCCATCTACCATCTTTTCGCCCTCTCTCCTCACCCAAGCGTCTTCACCTCTGCAATTACAAGGACCTTCACCAAATCTTCACAGATCGAGTTTAAAAACTCCACCATCGTACTCCCCTCATCTCCACGAACCCAACCATACAACCAGATCGTGAAACGGACGAGTTTTGACTCCTCAACTCGGAAGGTCCGACTCGGACAAGTTTATTCCGACGTGATCCCGACCGAGTCACGACGTTTTGAAGGCTGTAGGAGCTTCATTACAACTCCCCGAGGCTCCTAGGACAAGTTTGAAGAAGAAACAACCTCGAAAACACACGATTTCGAGGAGTGAAGTTTTGGTTGCCTGTAACCATTTACTTGTTTGCCTATGTATATTGTCTTGTTCATTCAGAACTCTATGAAATAGAAATACTTTGAAACTTAAAGTCTATAAGTTGTTTTCCTTGTGCGCGCGACCGATATGGCTGAGGCAGTGGTTTCCATTGTGGTTGCAAGGCTTGGAGACTTAATCATTCAAGAATCGAAGTTCTTGCATGGAGTCAGCGATCAAGTTGAGGCTGCACGAACTGAGCTACAATTAGTGCAGGGTTTTCTGAAAGATGCAGATGTAAGGCAACGAGATGATGAAACGGTACATATTCTGGTCGCAAAAATTAGAAATGCTGCTTATGATTTGGAGGATGTCATACTAATTTGGTTTATCTGTTGTTAATGATCAAACCAAACCATGGGAAATAAAGTAGTATGTGACGTAATCACCAATGCACTTGGGACTTGGATTGCTTTGTTGGGCTTCAAGATCCAAGACAAGCCCACAACATAGATGAATTTGAGGCTCCAATCCTTTTGTTTTAGCTGGATTAATTCAGAATACGATGCCAGCATTTTCTCGTGAATCTGCTGCAAGTACATCTTCTTTAAAACTCTCAAAAAGGCAAGACTAACTGCCACCGGTGTACCGGCTCAAGGTATACAACAAAGATAGTTGTGCGTTACTAACCGAAAATTGAAGCCGAAGAAAGAAAGTTAGGACATTCACTGGATTTTCAACTTCGTGAACGCAGGCAATGACTTCTGCCCCGATTACCAACAAAGTGAATGTGCTTGTGAACCGGCTTTGCACGTAAGGATTCATAGATATCGAGAGACCTGGGCATTGCTTGAAGTTGACGATGACCGATGATGACTTTCGAAGAAATTGCCATGGCCTCAAAGCAAACAGCCCAGATGAGTGCATACAGTTTTCCTCCTAAAGAAAGAAAGTTAGCTTGAGAATCATAAGAGATGTAGACCGAAGCTGAACCTACGAAGACTGAGAGTATGACAGAGCTACGTACGAAATGCTAAAGGAAAACAAGGTGACAAGATTAACAAGGCCAAACCATAAGAAATACGAGCATCCAGATCATATTATGGCACAATGAACTTTAAAAAGGTCAAGTTTTATGAAACATTGCAGCAGAGACCAATTACAACTGTTGGGCCAAAGAGGAAAAACATCCTAAAACATATTACGGATTAGGAAAAGCTTTAGGGCAAAATCCAGTAGAAATAGTACAAGACTAACTGAAAAGGCAAAATACACTACACCAAATATGTTACCGCAAGTGCACTGTCTCTAGGTTAACAACACGCCTGTTTCTCAAATACTCAAATACTCAAATTTCACCAGCTCCACAATCATTTAAAAGAAACAACTCCTACATCATCAATTATGCAGCCAAGGAACATGCGATTTCTGTGTAGACTGCTTGACCACCCAACTATCTATCAAAGATTATTTGCACACATTAGCGTAGCTCGCAAAACTATGATTCTTTTGCTGTTGGTCCTAGACCATGTACTCAAACACAAAAAAAAACAAATTCACAATCAGTTGTTATGCTTGCGCTGTACTGGGGTCGGGTTAAGGTACTAGATTCAGTTCTTGCCAGACAAGCAATACCACACACGACATTACTTTTGAGTTTTCGGATCAAATCCACCGCAGCATCCTTCTTAACAAATGATTAATAACCCCTTTTAATGCTTAGAAACAAGTGAACCATCAATATTCATTTCTTATAAACCCTACCAAATGGTTCCTACCCTGTCCTCCCATCACCCAAACTATATTGTATGAAGTATGTCATCACACTGAGCATTGAAGCCAACACTATCAGTTACCAGGTTACAGACAGTAGTATGGAGACCAAAGCTTTCCTGACATAAACGAAGGAACCTCAAAAGAATACCAATATAACAATCCTATCATCCAACCCAAACAAGAATACAATCCTGTCATCCGAGCTATGTATCATTTCAACCGACAACAACATAACTGCTACGCTAGTTTAATTCGCAACATGCTGCTAGAAACCTACGAACATGCAATAAATGCAAGAAGCAAAGGGCATCACAAAAGGAAGGGTGAAATGAAGGCCGGTTCCAAATTACTAAACAACATAAACTTTATTTGAATCAAAATATGGTAGTGTTACATCAACAAACTACAAGTCAAAACTCTAGCTCAAAAACTAAAGAAAAGTCCCATTGCGTTGATGGGAAAACAACAATTAAAGTACAAAAAGATGAGCAAATAGGTAATGTTACAACACAAACTATGATTATCATTGTTGTGATTATGTTATTGTAAGAACAAAAGGATTACACTATTCTACTAAACCAAAAGGACAAGAAAAAACGAACAAGGAAAGCAAGACTCACGAGAACCCCTTCCGGAGCTTCTGGATGGCGGCGTACATTTTCCGCCGTGAACCGACGGCGTTGATAATACCCATATCCTTAAGTTCCTCCAACGTCAGCATCGGCAGCACCTCGTCGTCCACCTCGCGTATCTCGAACACCGGCGTGTACCGGCTCAGCCCCAATTCTATCAGCCATGACCTCACTCCACTCCAATTCAACTCCGGCATGTTATCCACCTCAACCGCATCGTTCTCCCTGCTCACCGACGCCCTAGCCCAATTTCCCGCCATCCTCCTCTGCCCATCCCACATATCCTCCCCCGCGTCGTCCCCCGAGTTCACCGGAGTGCTGCCCCTCACCGGACTATCCTGATCGGGATCCGCGCTAAACCACTCGCCTCCCTCCTCTCTGCTACCGCCATCGTCGAGCTTCGAATTGGAAGCCCAATTCGATCGGATCCTCTTGGTCCCCGTGGCTCGCTTCGCCTTGACTCTCCGGCTCCCGAACTCGAACCCTCCATCGCCGTTTGGATTCCTCTCATCGGGCGGCGTCATTTCGTTGGACTCGTTGCCGTTGACGAGGTTGGTGATTGACCGGGCCTTGACCGATTTGGAGTCCTTGGGGAGCCTCCAGCCGGGCCTGGCTCGTCGCATATGTGATTCAAATGAGCCAGTAGCGGCGGGCTGGTCGCCGATCTCGCCTAATCGGACGCTGGGGCGTCGCTGCCGTTTGGGGCCCAATTGGGGGCCGTGGTTCTCCGCGGCGTGTACGGCCGTTGTGGTTGCTATTGCCATTGTGGCAGTTAAGGATGTTTCTGTATTTATCAGCTGTGTCATTGTGGTGGTTGGAATTGTCGGGCCGGCGGTGATTGGAGCTTCCGGTGCTTGTAGCTCAGCTGCCATGAGAGTGAAGTGGGAAAAGAGTACAGAGTGCGCGTAGGATAAGGGATCTGCTAGTTCTAGATAAGCATCCATGTCTCAATGTCCACCGTTGGATCAGGATCATTGGTTGATAATCCAACGGCGGAGGTAGGGGCGATGGGACTTTTTAAATATTTGGGCCTGGAGCGCACCGTTGCTTTGCCTTATGGACTCATATGTGGAACCGTCCTTCTACTAGGGGTGGTTTGGGAGTGAGGTGCTTAAAAAAAAATATCCATGAAAAAAAGTTGTAAGGGTTTTAGGTGTTTGGTAAACTGAAAAAAAAAAGGCTTATTTTGGAAGCTGCTGTGAGAATAAGCTGAAATCAAAGGAAAAAACTGAAGTTGCTGTTTGTAGCTTTGAAAAACTGGCTTTTTTTAAAGCACACAGAGCTACAATGCTCCTTTAATGAAAAGACCCACTATCAGACTGCTTTTTTTTTTCCAAAAGCACTTGTACAAAAAAGTTTACCAAACACTCTGCTGATTTATTTCACAGCCGCTTATTTTCACAGCATAGCCGCTTATTCTCACAGCAGCTTTTTTTCAAAGCACAGCAATACCAAACCAACCCTAAAATGGGTTGGAAATAGCCTACCTGAATAATAATATAGGATGTCCTTGCATAACTTCTTGAGATATTTTGGCTTCCACCGACTCCATCTTCGTTCCGCTCTGCAATCAATTTTAACCGCAAAGTGATGCGGTCTTCTGAGAAGGTGCGTAGAGTTCCGGCGTTCTCACCGGCTCGGGTGGCAACACCACCTCCTTCTCTTTGCTGTCTGCCAGTTCTGGCAGTGTTGTTCGTGGTGATCCCATGGGCTTCTTTGGTTTCTCTTCATTTGTGGCTGCGTTTGGTGAGATGTTCTCTGTTGGAAGGCGAAATTCATCCTTCTTCCTTCTCTGAGGTGTGGGTTCCTGGCGAAAGTTGGTGGTGGCGGTTCGTTATCGTCGTGGAGTGCAGTTTTTGTGCTTTTGGCGGTGTCTTTGGAAGGAAAGTTGCTAGGTTTAGCTTCTGTGTTTTGTTGTTTTGGGCTCAAAACTTTGTTTTGGGCTTTTGGGTTACTATTGAGATCCATTCTTTTGCTTGTGTGGTTATTGTATATGGGTCTCAATTTGTGTAATTAGTTGTGTTGTGTTAATAAAGTTTCTTGTCCTCTTTCCAAAAAAAAATAAAAATAAAAAAATAAAAAAACTTCTTGAGATATTTTACATACAATCGGTTTTTTTTTCTTGAATTTTATTCTTAGCAACTCCTATATTCGAATAAAGTATTGTCTAATTAAATCAGTAATTACAAATGTCTAGAAAAGGTCTATTGCTATTTTGCGAGGTAATCTACAATGATATAATAAAAGTAAGGAACCTACGAGAATGTCTGAATTGTCTTTTTCTTACCACACCTAAAATTCGTTCTTCCCATCAAACCTTTCAATCTCATACCACTACAGTGAACTTGAAGCCTCGAAGCCACGACCACAAATTCCAGTCAACTTTGTTTCTACGGATGGAGGAGGAAAACTTTGAACTCACTACTTGTTCCAATGCTGGAAAGATCGAAGGAAATATCACTAGATTAAGAGTTAATTAGTAGCCAATTTTGAACTTGAAGATCTGATGCCAATTAAAATTTTGAACAAAACATGTAGCCGAAAGATCGCATAAACATTAACAAAGTAAGCAGTTACAAACAACCACAAAGACAAGATATAGCATTTGTCCTTGACGATCGCTGATGGCAAAAGAAGATGATCACAATTTTGAAATGGAAGTAGTCTCAATCAATCACACGTAAAAGTCATCCAGGTTGTATTCAAACAATTATGGCACCACCATGTTGCGCATCCAGAAGCACCAGATCTGAAACTGGAGGCGCCGACGGAGGAGGAGTATTTGCCTCTCGCTCAAACATCCCGATTTGAGAATTCTCGTCACACTTGATTATTCATACTCACAATTGAATCTATGGAAGCCTTGGTATCCAATCAACCTTGCTTGAGCACCAAATAACGTGTCTATAAACCCCAACAAGTTTTTCCTGGAATGAATTAGATCAAAATAGCAAAACAACATACCAAGAATAGTCAGTACACTGGGATAGAAATTATACGTGTTTTAAAAGAAAGAACTGGATTGCAAAATGAAAACCCCTATACTGAAATACCTGGCCAGTCTTGGGCAGAAGGCCATCTACGCGGCGGCCGTGATTGGAGTTTCGCGACTTCAGAACTAATAACAAATTGAGAAAATATTAGAGCTTATACAAGAAAGCAAGAAACAAATAAAGTATTTTCACACCACAAAGTAGCTAATAACACAATTTGGATCAGTTGCAGCTTGTACTGCTGTGCATTGTAGGAGAGATGTTCCTTTTAATTGCTTCTTTCTAGCCGCTCAAAGAACGGTAGTACTATATTACCAACAATTTCCCTATCTGGTATGCTTAGGTTACAATTATTGAAAATTTAGCGAAACACAGTGAATCGAAAATTAGAACAAGCAGTATATAAGAAGGGGCAGGTCAGACTGTCGGAGTAGGAGCATGAACATGAAGTAGAAGAACAGCAAAAAACAGAGAACCAACAATGGAGAATAACAGTAAAAATTTAAAGAAGATCAATATAAATTTTAGAAAAAAAGGTAATATGAAGCTGCTGAAATAAACAACACAAATGAAATCCGTCGCGGATCCTCGCTGTAATTTTACTTGTTTAAAAGAAAACACAACACAAATGAAGTAACCTCGAGATTTTCAAATTCAGAAGTACCTGTCCCCCATGTTGGCAAATACAACGGAAGGCACGTGTTGGACTTCATCAAAATTCTCTCCTCCTACCTGGAGCCTGTTACGAAATGTCGTAGACATCCTTACGAAGCTTAACTCCCTGAGCGTAGTAAGATACCTCAGCCCGTTTGGAACTTCGGTCAATCTGTAGCAATCTTGTATGAACAATCGGCGGAGGCTCGGCATGGCTCCTCTTTCCACCTTCAAATCCTTTAACTCATACATGCAAACAAGGGAAAGACATTCAAGATGACGAAAGCCTTCGTTGGAGAAAACCAGTGTGTCTGAAATTGAACTCTCAAAAGTTCCTTCCATTAGGTATAGGGTTTTCAAATTTGGCAACTTCGCTAGTACCGCCATTTGGTTGTCATTGAGATAACACCCGCAAAAAGATAACTTAATGAGGTTTGGAAAGTGCTGAAGGTCTCCAGGTAACTCTACTGTTCGACCATTCAATTCCAGCTTGTATACATGACGACAACTTAATACTATTTGTGTTACCTCCGTGCCACTGTCAGTTCCAAGTAAGTTGTGCACATATAGAGATCGAATGCCATCGAGTGTGTTGCTTATGCCTTTTAAGGTTTCCTCCAAATTTTTCAAGGGGCTTGCCAATTGTATGGCCAGTTTTCTGAGACTGGTTAATCCAGCAAGATCATTCAAATCATAACAGCGACTCGAAACATAACTTAGAGTCTGCAAATTGTGAAGAGTAGATAGGTGTAGTCTATTACCACGTGCGGTGTAATACAAGGGTAAATACAAATGCCTCAGTTGCACCATCTTCCAAAATACATTTGGTAACATATACAACCTATTACGAAAGCAAAGATTCAGAGTTTGCAAAAGTATCAAATTGCCCAGGGAAGATGGCAACCGTTTTATATAACTATCACTTAGACTTAAGAATCTCAAGTGGACCATATTCCCAATTTCATTTGGCAAGTCTACTAATCCAGTCATACCTTCAACCTTCAAAACTCTGAGCAATTTGAAGTCCTTAAACAGTGATGATACTACCCTTTTATTTTTTGGATGCCAATCTAATGGGCAAAAGTATAAAAGAGACCTGAGACAGTCATCTCTTTCATAACTTGATGGAACTAATTTATCAACATTTTCATCCAAGCAGATGGCAAGTCTTCGAACCTTACCCGTTGGTATTGCCTTGGCTATCATCAGAGAAGGAGGAGAATACATCGTCTCACTTCTGTGCAATGATTTGACATTTCGGAGAAAGCCCTCCTCTTCTGACTTTATCAAACACAAGTCTCGCATAAGATCATGAAGACGACAAGACTTGATCTTTCTAACAGAACCCCGTTCCCCAATTTGAACCACACACCTGTCCACCAGTTCATTTAAGTAGTTGTATGCCATCTCCTCCATTGTTTCTACTAAACCTTGTGTTTGTTGTAGCGGCATAGATATAAAACCTTCTGCCATCCACAGTTGAGTCAATCTTTTCACTGGTATCTCAAACTCTTCAGGGAAAATTCCTAAATACAAAAAGCATGATTTTAAGTGATAGGGTAAGTTATCATAACTCAATGACAACACCCACAATGTACCCATGCATTCTTGTTCATGGCCTTTGCCTCTTCTTATGTATGCATAAACATTGTTAAGCACTGTATCCCACTCTTCAATTGTATCCTTTCTAGCAAGGAGTCCTGCGAGCACAATGACAGCTAATGGCAAACCGGCACAATGTTGAAGCATCTTCTTTCCTATTTCTTTCATCTTTCCGAAAACTTCCGAGGCTGATAAATAATGAAACACCACATTAATTATTTGTCATATTAACAACTGCATTGTCTAATGGAGAGTCAAAGAAATGAATTTATAAAATACATACAATATAAGTTAATGGTTTTACTAAACGGATGCTAGATATCTCACCAAATACACACACACATATAGTTCTAGATAACTGAGAAAACAATATAATTTATGTTAGATACTATCTTTTTATCTATCTACACCAGGGTAAATGGTGAATTACTCTAGTGGTTAGGATCTTCGTCTTAAACCTACTGTGTCATGCATCCAAACCTTTTTCTTTTCCCTTAGTGCAGAATATCGAACATCAATTTGGTACAAAACGTAGTCTTCCTACTAGGTTTACTCTCCCATATATCGTTTAGCAATGTAATTGAAATAACTAGATGTACTTAAACATGTGAAATTGTTTTGAAATATCTACGTGCAACGGTGCGAGAAATTGTTTGAAACCCATTTGTTTTCTTCATGTCCTCCTTGTTCGAATCTTTAGCATACACGGAGGTTTGAAAACGTATTTCTTTTTAATTTGTGTCAAATGGAATATGAAATCAATTGAAATAAGAAATTAAAGTAATCCAGGAGAAAAGAATGGGGTGAGAAATTACTTATTTCTTCTCTTCCGAAGATTGCTATCTTCTCCAATAGTTCCCAACTTTCATCTTCGTTCAACGGCCGAGGTTGGTGGAGGATACCATTTCTATCTGCTGCATGCAAAGCTACTTCCTTGGCTCGAGTTGGGAGTAATATTCTGCTTTCTGTTCTCTGATTTAGTGGAAATGCAGCTTTCAAAGACTCCCATGTCTCGATGCCCCAAATATCATCGATGACAACCAAACATCTACTTTCTTGCTGTAGAAGATAAATTCTCTTGGCTATTTCATCATCTTTCATTTTTGCAATTTCTTCTCTTTGCACGGTGGTAGCAGAAAGAAGTTTAATTAAAAGTTCTTCCCAAGCATCTCTTACTTGACATTGTTGAGAGATACATACCCAAACAAAGCTGCCAAAATGGCGTCTAACTTCATTGTGACGATAAATCTGTTTTGCAAGAGTTGTCTTTCCCAAACCCCCCATTCCCCAGATAGAAACAACTTGGTGTCTGGGCTCTTTCTTCACCAAATGCATAACCAATTTTCGTACGTCAGCTTCTAACCCGACAACATCACCATCAATAATATGAGAATAGCTTCTTCTTAGTTGTTGCCGCCTCTCATACAAAGAAGTGGCTCCTCTAGAGTCCCTTATTTCTATGATGTTATGAGTTTGCAAGCTTGACCTGAAATTGGAAATCTGGTGGTAATTTTCTCAATTTCTGAGCCAATTTTGTGAAGATCAACTCCTCCCTTCAGCACACAACCAAACCTTTTCAGTACGTTCTTAATACCTCCTTCCCTCTTCGAGGCCACTTGGAGGACAAAAATTTCTATGACATCCTCCAAATCATAAGCAGCATTTCTAATTTGCGCGACCAGAATATGTACCGTTTCATCATCTCGTTGCCTTACATCTACATCTTTCAGAAAACCCTGCACTAATTGTAGCTCAGTTCGTGCAGCCTCTTGCCTTACATCTGCATCTTTCAGAAAACCCTGCACTAATTGTAGCTCAGTTCGTGCAGCCTCAACTTGATTGCTGACTCCATGCAAGAACTTCGCTTCTTGAATGATTAAGTCTCCACGCCTTTCAACCACAAAGGAAACCACTGCCTCAGCCATATCGATCGTGCGCTAGACTTTTAGTTTCAAAGTATTTCTATTTCATAAAGAGTTCTTAATGAACAAGACAATTTACGTAGGCAAACAAGTAAATGGTTATAAGGGCAACCAAAACTTCACTCCTCGAAACCGTGTGGGTTTTCGAGGTTGTTTTTTTTTTCAAACTTGTCCTAGGAGCCTCGGGGAGTTGTAAGGAAGCTCCTACAACCTTCAAAACGTCTTGACTCGGCCGGGATGACGTCGGAATAAACTTCTCCGAGTTGGACCTTCCGAGTTGACGAGTCAAAACTCGTCCGTTTCACGATCTGATTGTATGGTTGGGTTCGTGTGGACAAGGGGAGGACGATGGTGGAGTTTATAAACTCGATCTGTGAAGATTTGGTGAAGGTCCTAGTAGTTGCAGAGGTGAAGAAGCTCGGGTGGGGTGAGGTGAGGGGGAAAAGATGGCAGATAGGGAAAGTGAGTTCTGATTGGTGTAAACGGAAGAGAGGGTGAGTGAGGACACTGAGGAGTAAAAATTTCTCTTTGAGTCTGAATGGTTGCAGTAATGAGGGAATCAAAATAATTGGTGGTGGAGTGTAGGGCACGGGTCCGGTTTTAAAGAAGAGAACGGAAAGGATTTTGTACAGACGAAATCAGAAGAAATCTATCGAGCTTTATCAAAGACAATGTTTTTGACGTTCAACAATTTAACGCAGACTCGATGAGTATAATTTAATTACGATAATAAGAAAAATAAATTAAAAATTAATAAACACATTCACGTCATTTTGCCTACCAAGGCATAAATATCAATTTACACATTTGGGAGAAATTAAATAGAAAATTAGGAATGAATTGTCACATTAACATAGAAATATCGATTGTTCAAAAATATAAAAATAAAAACAGTTTAGGTCTTTGACTTAGCCCAATTGTATCATCTGATGTGGCAAGCTATGAATACAACCAACATTCAACGAAATAAATTTATTAATTGACGTAACATGTAAAAATTACTTGTCACATTAAGTCACACACCAATTTTGTATGGACTTGGATTCTCTGCCCTCCCAATTCGGTGCCCTTCTCGTGCCCTCCTGTTTGTGTGGTCATGGTTAAGCCACGTCAATATTTTATATTACTATTTTTTTTTTATCTTATTATTTTTATAAAAAATAATATAAAATGTTAGCATGGATTAACCGTGACCACACAAAACAGGAGGGCACGGGGAGGGCATCGAAATGGGAGGGCAGAGAATCCAAGTCCATTTTGTATTGCTATTTTTTTTCACTAAAAAGCTACTTCACTTTGAAATTAAGCAATAAAAAAATATTTAGTAATAAAATATCCTAGTTTTAAAATCATGCTTTCATTAAAACTAGAGCTAGGCCGCTAATGAATATATACGTTCAATAGTATGTACAAATGGCATTATTTCCTCTGTTGAAAAAAAAAATAAAAAAATAAAAATAAAAAAGAAGAAAGAAAGAAAGAAAAAAAGTGACAACTATCACCCATCACTTCAACCACCATGGTTGCCACTGTTGTAGTCACCACCATCCCATTACTATGTCTATTTTTATCATTACACACAACTGTATTGTTTTTTAGTAAATTTTACCAAACGCCATTTTATTGTTATTCATATTCACATCATTTTAAAAAATAATATTTATTAAATAGTCGAATAATTTATTTTATGATTAATTATTCTTAAAGCATACAAGAATCAATCTCTTAAAAAAGCACAAAATCTTAAACTGGCCCTAACAGGTTAATCCTTGAGTGTTCCAATATATACGAACCTTTCTTTACGATCTCGTTCGACTATAGCAAATATGTAAATAACGAACAAAACCTTAATGAAATTAAAACAAAAAAAAAGGGACCGATAACATTGACTACATATAGAAGTGCTGATGGGGCGGGTTTGGATCGAAGGTTTATATCATCTCTCCCGTCCCAAACACCTTGATATAAAAATTCCCAAACCCGTTTACATTCTCCATTTTCCTATTATTCATGTACGACCTATTAGGGGAGAAATTTTTAGTTATGACGGAAAAATAGATGGTACATTATGTGTTTTTATATAAATGATGAAAAAATTTATTTTTTATATTATTAAATTTTTAATACATATATTTCATAATTTATATAACGATATATAATATATCGTCTCTTGTGAACGATCATATTGAAAAATCTTTCCTTTGAGGTAAAGCCCCACGACGTAGACCCGTACTATGGGAAAAAATTATCATCTTTAAGCTTTGCTAGCTCAAAGATCTAGGTTCCATGAACCTAGTCAAGATCCACATGAATTGACGTTACTTATCTGAGTAAACCGTTTCACTCAAATAGGTAGTGTGGTTGCAGCTGTCAATCAGTGAGACCCCTTAGACGTACACCAATCTCCAGCTCAGACTTTCCTCCATCTTTTTAAAAGCAGGTCTTGCCCTTCATATGACCACACAACTCAAAGCGCGAGAGAGAGAGCTGGTTTAGTATTATTGTATTTTGAAAAAAAATAGTTTTTATTGTATTGTGAGAATAAGCGATTATGAAATAAAGTTGTAGAGTGTTTGGTAAATTTTTTTGTAAAAATACCTTTGTAAAAAAAACAATCAGTATTATAGTGTTTGATAAACTTTTATGTAAAACAGATGTGAATAAAAGTCGATTTTTCAAAGCTGGGTTTTGCAGCTTCTTGTTTTTTGTTTTTTTACCCAAAATTATGAAAAAAAACTGAAGCTGAATGTTTTCCAAACATAAAAAAACATCCATCTATTTTTCATAGCAGTTTTTTTTTTAATCACCTCAATCCCAAACTGCAGTTTGCATGGAGAGCGTTACAAGTTCATATATTTTTTCCGAAAATTAATTAAGAACAAAAAATGTTCGATGTTTTCAAGAACAAGTTTACAGCTGCAGCTAACTTTAATTCGACCAAAAGAAGTAGAAATGGCGGGCGTATGCGTAGACGAAGGCAGTACCAAATGAACCCTGAGGATGACCAGCTGGTTCAACAACCAGCTTCTCACGAATCGCCTGTCTCGATTGATCCTCCTCTGTCTCCACGTCAGGTAAGGTCGAATAGGTTTTTTCAAATACATATTAATTTGTGGGTTTTTTCTCAAAGAATTTTTTTTTAGATATTGTCCTCTTTCACATTTTTTTCTTTTCACTAAACATTAATGCCTTTTGCAAAAAAAAATTTAAACAATGACGTATTATATACAGTGAGGGGCTAAAAAAATAAACTGCTATCGATCCCTTTCAAACTTTGAGTAAGGAGCTTTGATACCGTAATTGTTTTTCTATTTACTCAATTTAAATGTGGTTGTTTTAATTTATATATATATATATATATTGATTTCCACATTTATCCCTTTACTTGTTAGAGGTTTTCATTTTTGGCATGTTATTTATGCCTTTTTCTAAGTATAATATTAATTTTCTTGTTTTGAATATTTCTTAGAGAGAAGCAGAATTCCATTACCATATCCCAGAAGTAAAGGATGGAGGAGTATGGCTCCACTTACAATTGGACGACATGGATTATTTACGACGTTGGACTCTCCGAGCTAGAAGGGATGCTATGCGACAATTAACTTATCCAACAACGCACAACCGGTTGCCTCCAAGATTACCTTATGATCCTTTGCACGATTTTGGGGTCGACTTGTTTGTTGTACGGCGAGTTTTAGAGTATAATTATCAAACAACAGAGAACATTGCGGTCAACATTTGCGTTATGGATGCAAGTCCTAGCACCAACAATCAAGAAGGTGTCCAAACCGAAGAGGATCATCACACAACTGTGCACGAGAACAACAATGTTGATGTGCCAGTGGCTCCAGTTGAAGAAGATCATCAAACTACGGTGAATGAGAAAAACAATGTTGGTATGGCCGTAATTATGGAAGATCATCAAGCAATGATGATAAATGCAAACAACAACGTTAGAGATAACGTAAATGTTGCAAATGAGATGATTTTTCCTAGTTTAGATGATCATACTGCGTTTAAATTGTCTTCGCTTCACCATTGTGTGGAAGTGATATTTCTGGATCCTCTTATGAGTTTGGCTATCCAAGTGACGACTTCTGGGACATTGGTATGGATCATATGGATTTTGACTTCATCACTTCTCGTTGTCCAAATGAAATTTTTATGCATGGAACTACGTAACGAAGAGACAAGAGACTTGATGCAAGTCGATAAGTGTATTTTTCTTAATTATTCTTCATTTGTAAATGAAATGTATGAGTAATGTTACGTAGATCAATTTTTTTGACCAAATTTATAAACAATGTGATGTGTCACTAACAAGAAATAAGCATGTTAATTAATTGTAGTTTATTATAGTTGGACCTTATTGTATTACAACTTAGGGTAATGCTAAGGAAACTAAATGTGTAGACTAATTTTTGTAAACTAAATGATATGGAAGTTGATAATTGGATTATTATTTAAGTGTTGATTAATGTACTTATTTCTTACTGGTGACGCATCATTTAATTTGCAATTTTAGTCTACTTAGTATTACTCTACAATTTATTGTTCAAATCAAATGGTAATGATACCTTATTCTTTAAGGTAACGATATCCACACACATCTATGTACCTTTCGCATGCTCCTCTTTAGGATTGGTCACGAGATTTTGGAGGTCCTGAGTAAGACTCAAACGGAGGCCCTTACATGGTTTAAAAAGTTTTGGTTGTTATATTTTCTTTTATATTTTTTATTGTATATAAATAGATATAATGCCTAAATAAATAAATAAAGAAAATAAAGAAAAATGAAGCATAATGTGGTGGTCATGTACCTATTTGTGTTCTCTATATTTTTTATTCAAATCTTCTTACTTTTTAAATTCAAAAGTATGGTGTGATGACTATGTACCTATCATATCACCATACAAATACAAATACCATGATCAGAACCATTAATGCTCTTATTATCATCTAGAGTTTATTTCGAGAAAAAAATTATGTGCTAAACTAATAACTGGTTATGATATTAGTAGCATCTTATAATGAACCTTTTTTATTGCATTTTTCCTCACACCCTAGAGTGAGGATGATACTTTTCCCCCTCTCCTGTTGATTGTCAAGTTAGTTAAAATTTCAACAATTAAACCAAATTAATCTAACAGTAGGTGTAGTTGTACTATAATTTTCTTTTTGAAATGGATGACTAAATAGTCTTCAAATGGAATGAAAAATAGATGATTTTTAAACGATGGCAAAAAGAATAAACGATTCTGGTTATGACATGTATTCTATTAAATGATATCATATAAGAAAGGGGGGCTTTTTAAAAATTATATTGGACTTTTAAGAATTTTAATTTATTATGATATTCCTAACTACAAATTTATTAGCAAAAGTTATCTTTTATAATGAATGAAATTAAACTAAAAATATTTAAAAATATAAATAAAATAGAAAACAGTGTAGCTCAAAAAGGCCCCAAATAGTTACCCCGCACATGGCCAAAGGCCAATATGAAAGAAACATGGTTGAAAAAAAAAATCAAAAATAACAAATACAAAAAAGTTGGCAGTCGAACCCGCACACGGCCACATGAAAAGTACTACCAGCGTTTGTCAACTATGCTAGGAAAACGTATCCTTTTTTATATATAGAGTTAGGGGTGGACAAACGGATCAAGGACCACTAGGTCGGGGCGGGACGGTGGTATCTACTGGGCAAGGCCGGGTCCAAATCTTTAGAATTACAGGGCCTGGAACCGGCCTGTTTCTAAAATGGAATGATTAACAATCATCAATTGAATCTCACTCGTTGGATTGGACTTGTTTCTCCAAGTGATATAGTCTATCCTTCCTCTCCCAGACTCCCACTCGGCTCATCTTTTCCCACTCATCTCCTCGACGACATCACCAAACTTAGACCATCACCGATTCACCAAAACGACCTTTGGTCCACAAACCCCGTCTTTATAACCCTCATTAATCAGCCATTTCAGTTCCCAACTTGAAAGCCTCTTCGACTCCTTCTCCTTCTTTCCCAAGTCCCAAGTCCAAGATATTGACAATATCGTAGATCCGCCACCTCTCAACACCTGCAAGTCGAGAAACCATTAGATCCGACGAACTAAATAAAAAGAAAGTGCAAAGGAGTTAAAGATTTGAAAAAGGTGGAAACCTGTTATCGAATCATTAAGCGGCGGCATTGAGATCAATTAAAGTTGCAAACAAAGAGATGACTGAAGTTGCAAACAGAGAGACGATTGAAGTTGAAGACATCAGCAGTGGTAGATGCACAGGTGATGCAACCATCGGGAAATGGTGATTTCTTCAGTTTTTCATTTGGGAAAGGGGAAGAGGAGAGAAAGTGATAGAGAAAGAATGGAGATGATGCGAAGATGATAAAGAAAAAAGACACTGGCAGTCAGTGGCGGATCCAGGAAATAATGTTTGCGGGGTCATAGCGCGCACAGCGTGAAATTTTTTTTTAGCCTCGTTTGGTACTTCGAACTGTACTGACTATTTCAGTCGGATATGATAAATAGTCGTCGGATAGTACTAACTACATTAGTCGGGCGTTTGGTGCAGTGTCGAATTAATCTGTGCATGGAACAATACTAAATTTTTTTAATAATTTTTAACAAAATAATTGGTGTTAAAATGAAAAAACTCACAATATAAACAAATCATCAATATAATCAAAATAAATATGAATTGAATTTCAATTAAATTAAATATATTCTACATATACAAAATATTCAAAATAAATACTCACAATATAAACAAACCATCAACATAATCAAAATAAATATAAATTGGATTTCAATTAAATTAAATATCTCATCTTGCATTCTACATATAAAAAATAATGAAAATAAAAACTCACAATATAAACAAATCATCAATATAATCAAAATAAATATGAATTCAATTTCAATTAAATTAAATATATTCTACATATACAAAATATTCAAAATAAATACTCACAATATAAACAAACCACCAACATAATCAAAATAAATATGAATTAGGGTTGGAGGAGGAGGAGAAAACAAAAGAAATTTGGGGGTTTTAGAAAGAAGGGATTCGGATCTGTGCAAAATAGGGCTGATAGGACACACTGGGTATTTTTGTTTTGTTCAGACCTGCCCAGGACACGCTGGGCATTTGTTTTTTGTTCAGACCTGGCCCAAAACGACGTCGTTTTGGCCAGGTCATTTAAAAAAATTTCCTGGGCCAAAACGACGCCGTTTTGCCCGTATGTTTTGAAAAAAAAGAAGCGCGTAGCTTCTTCTTCCTCTTCCTGCAGTGCCGAGCTTCGTTCAGGATTTTTGTCGAACACTTGGCGTGCGACTCCGACCCCGACGACCCCGACGACCTCAGCTCCAAGAGGTCGCGTATGGGAGCTTCAAGGTTGTTTCCATGGTTTCCAAGGGGTCGTGCGACCCCGACGACCCCACTGTGGATCCGCCCCTGCTGGCAGTATGCCCAAAATCGGAAAGAAAAAAAAAGTAATTAAACCCGTGGACCCATCCTGAACTAGTCCGTTTCAAACAGGCCAGATTAGGTCCGATTCTCAAACTCAAAATCCCTCCATCCGGCCCGGCCTGTTACATTATAAAACGGGTAGATCCTATTCCTCCAAATTTGGGTTGGCCCTACGCAGCCTGTGCCCAGCCCTATATAGAGTATTAAGATGGTTTTTAGAATTCGGTAGACCCATAAAAAAAAATTCAATAAAAAACTTAAATAATAAAAAAAAGGGTCGTCTTCTTCCCTCGCTTGGCAGAAGGTGATGAGTGCCAAGAAGGTGGTGCATAAAAATCACGTTTCTACAGGATTTCTCTGGAATTTGGAAACCACCTTGCCTGGTTTGCACCATTAATTGTATTGATGTCCTCCTAATGAGAACTAGAACAACACCTATTCCCCGCTATATTTTCTTCCCAACTTTTTCCTCCCATCTGTCAATACAATTTTCTCATCCCTCCAACAAAACCCTATCCTCAACTCTCTGTCCGTTTCTACACAGCATCATCTAGTACTACCCCTTTGATTATATCCCAGGAACTTCATCACACTTAATTATATGTACATAAAATGATGAAACAAAACCCAAAAAACAAACAAACAAACAAACAAACAAAAAAGAAGAAACTAAATAATTAATGCAAACGGCAGCTTGCTAGCTCAGAGAGCTGGATTCCATGAACCATATCAACAAACGTTACTTACATATAATAATCTTATTAAGAGAGAGATTGATTAAAGTGAAATGAGAGTGGTGACGAAAAGACCCCGAGTTTATCTATCTGAGTAAATGGTGTCACTCAAATAGTTGGTGTGGTTGACGGGCGTCAGTGAGCGAGACCTCCAGGCGTACACTGATCCGCCAATTCCTAGAAACTGACAATTCCAGCGAAGAGTCTAACACCTTCCTCCCTCTCTTTATAACGCCCAGGCCTTGCCTTCATATGACCATACAGCTTAGAGAGTGAGAGTTTTAGAGAGAAAGCAGTTTAGCGTGGGGAGGCGGTACTAACTTACTAGTTCATATCATTCTTTGAAAATTTATTAAAAACCAAAAATGGCCGGTGTTCACGAGAAAAACAATGTTGCAGCATCTGCTGCTGAAGATAATCTGGCCGGAAGCAGTAGAAGTGGCGGGCCTCTACGTAGCGAGAACTCGTACCGATGGAACCCTAGGGATGAGCCGCTGGTTCACGAACCAGCTGCTCGCCAACCCCCTGTCTTAACTTATCCCCCTCCGACTCCAGATCCCCGTGTAAGCTAATTACTTGCCTTGTGATGTCCTTGTAGCTTTTTCACCGTACATAATGATATTTGGGTTCTCTCAAGAAATGCTTTTTCTTACATAGCTGACTTTATGTTTTTCATGACTAATATATACATGTCATGCCTTGATCTGATATGAATTACCTAACCTCTTAATCTTAAGTTTCTCATATACGAATCACTGAGTTCCTTTTCTTTTCTGATCTGAAATTACACATGAACTGTGATGAATAAGAAAATTTCTAATAATTGAAATATAATGTAAATTTGTAATACTTTCACAAACATTTGCGCTTACAAAAGCACGACATCTACATATTTCAATTTAGATAATAGCGTCGCTTTTAGAGTAGTTTCGCGCCTAAATTTTTAAAAGTGTTATGTCGCGTGTCAATTATAAAAAGGTAAGTAGGCATAATAGTGATTATTTAAGAAACGTTTGCCGCGTACATGACTTTTAAATGTTCATCAAGTATTTTGTGTTGTGTGCCAATTTTATAAAAGATAAATTTGATGGTAGCGTTGACCTTAGATCAATTTGGCGAGTATATTGTTTTCAGAGTGTTTGTAACAGTTTTGTGTTGTGAACCGTCAATTGTATGATATATAGTTAAGTTAGATAACATCATTGATTTTGGCCTGATTTGTTGGTTCATGTATCTCGTAGTGTCCGGAAATTGTTTTGTGTCACTTGCCAATTATATGATAAGTTGCAAATCGATGATATAACCTAACTTATTGTATCATATAATTGACACATGAAACAAAATAATTTGCAAATATCTTGAAAACAAAACACAGGCCAAACCGGTACAAAATCAACGATATTACCTAACTGACCTCATCATATAATTGATACACGGCATAAACAATTTGTAAACGCTCTAAAATTATATACAAGCCAAATCGGTCTAAAATCAATGATATTACTTAACTTGCCTTATATATCATACGATAGATGGCAAGTGGCACAATACAATTTACGAACTCTTTAAAAACAACACTAAATCAGTCTAAAATCAACGGTATTACCTAACTGAGTTGAAGTATACATACTTATATGCACACATATTTAAATGAGTTGAAGTGTAATTTTGCTTATTATTTGTCTACATTCACAAATGATTACTTATTGGTAGATCCTTCTGCATTATTTTCAGCTATTCAATCCACAACAGATGAGGTTTTTGTTCCAGAAAAAATTACAGAATAGCGATGTCAAGGCAAATGGTCGCATTGTAGTACCAAAGGTTAGAACAAAATAATGTACATATGATCGGAACCATGTATTAAATTTCAGTTCTGATATCATACGTACGTATATAATAGGAATGTGCTTCTGCTTGAGTTGTATCATGACCATATATGTATTGCTTCAGCGAGAAGCCGAAAGCCATTTCCCTGTCCTCGTATCAAAGGAAAGAGGACTGTGGCTGCACTTGGACGATATGGATTATATGCAAGTTTGGACTGTCAGGTTCAGGTTAATATCAAGCCAACTCCCTATTTAACCTTCTTTTTTCTTTTTCTTTTTTGCTTTAAATAAATTCTAAAATGTTATCGAATCTTTTTGCAGGTTTTGGCCCAACGAAAGGAGCAGGATGTATATACTTGATCATACAAGTGAACCTAAGCTCTAACTCAACTACACAATTCATCATATCATCACATCCTCAGACCACGTTTTTTTCTTAACAGAGCTGATTTTCACGCACCACCTCTCCTTAGCATAGTTATGATGCCTAGATTTGTTTTGAGGATATTCTGATCATTATAATTTTTTCAGGGAGCTTCATTCAGACGCATGGCTTGGACGCCGGGGATACGATAACATTGTTTAAAGATGATCGTCTTGGATCCTACGTGAGTGATTCATGTACATTCTTATAATATGTACAACCACATCAAGGTAATTCATTGACTTAATTGCTTGTTGGTTTAACACTTTTGCAGCTTATCCGAGCTAGAAGGGATGCTATGCGACTTTTAGCTCATCCTACGACGCACAACCCCGTTCAGTTACCCCAAAGATTACCTTGTGACCCGTTGCAGGATTTTGGGGTCAACTTATTTGTTGTACCGCGAGTTTTGGAGTATAATCATCAAACGATAGAGAACATTGCGGTCAACATCGGGGTTACGGATGCGAGTCCTAGCACCAACAATCAAGTCAGTGTCCAAGCTGAAGAGGATCAGCGCACGACTGTGCATGAGCACAACAACGTTGAGGTGGCAGTGGCTCCAGTTGTAGAAGATCGTCAAACTACGGTGAATGAGAACAATGATGTTGGTACAGCTGAAGTTACGGACGATCATCAAACAATGATGATAAATGCGAACAATTACGTTAGTGATAACGTAAATGTTGCAAACGAGATGGTTTTTCCTAGTTTGGATGACCATAGTTCGTTTAAATTGCCGTCACTATCACCGTTATTTGGCAGTGATATTTCTAGATCCTCATATGAACTTGGCAATCCAATAGACGACTTCTGGAACGTTGGTATGGGTCAAATGGATTTTGACTTCAACTTCTCGTCACCCAAATAAAATTTTCATGCTTGCAATGGCACAACGAAAAGAGACGAGAGGCTTGATGTAAGTAGATAAGTGTATCTATGGATGTATTCTTTGCTGATTTTTTGTTATGACGTATCTGTGGAACTATATCTTTCTGATGTATAACTTATTTTTACATCGATAAAAGGTTTGTATAGGAACAAGTCAACAAGCCCGTCTAGCTCAGTTGGTAGAGCGCAAGGCTCTTAACCTTGTGGTCGTGGGTTCGAGCCCCACGGTGGGCGCCAAAATATTTTTAGCATTATTTTTTGTTTCATAAACAATGGGCCAAAATTACAAAAATACATAGCATTGTGGGGGCTTCGGTAGTTAGGTCACTTTGAACTATGTGGCCTCCCTCCTTATGTGAGAAATTTTTTCACCATTTACAAAAAATGGGAAAATTGCAGTGCTTCTCCATGAACCAGTCACCGTACAATTACCAAATCTGCTGGCAACAATTGGGCAGCGTCTCAGCCAAAGGAAATCTGCTGGCAACAAATCATATTCTACTGGAAACTCGTTCGGTTCGTTTTAAGAAGAAGAACCTTGAAATTGTAGTTGACTTGATACATATATCAAATTCAAAACAAAGGTTGATGGTTGGTAACTAAAGCTGTTTTTCTTCGTCGCTTCGCTGCACTAAGTGCCAATAGTTGTAGCGTGTGTGCATTTGCAGCTCTTCACCGAAGAAAGTCGAGGTGATGGACTAGATAGACAACATTCTCTCCGATGCAATACAGCAGGATAGTGATACTCCCCTCATTGATTTCTACCAGAATCGGCAGAGGGCACACTGCCCAGTTAAACTTAACGCAGTTACTTTACAGCTCCTACATATTTCACAAAGTTTGTGCTTTTAACCACAAATAGTAAACTAATCGAGTCTCTTTCCCATCTCGCTATTTTCTTTCTTTTCCCAGGTTGCCTGCAATTAAAAGCATTCAAAACATGACGTAAGAAATATACAGAGGACCTTTTTCTTATTTGGTTTTCTAATCAATGGAACTGGGCATTTAAGAGCTTAACCGATTTCATAGAGGACCTTTTTCTAATTTTTAACAAGGTTAGAGGGTGCAGGAGTTGACTAATCCTGCATCCTCGAAGTAATTTTCTGTTCCTGATCAAGTTAAGTGTCACTACCTGACGGATTAAGCTGGCTTTCTGTGTTCCTCTGTAAGTAATATGGAAGCGGAAGTCGGTGTAGCGTCCGCCAGAGGCCCGAACTGGGTAGAGCTAGGCTCTAGCGCAGACGAAAATTGAGGTTCCAAGCAACATAGCCTCTGAGGTATATTATTATGTATATGATGTAGGAATTAGGACAGTCCAGAAGATTCAAAATGTAGTTTAACAACATAATGATTAATGATATATAATCTTCCATCTGAGTACCTCCGAAGCAGATGGATTTGCACTTTGGTTCAGCTCGCAGATGTACAGCATGAGATCCACCGAAGCAAGCTGCGCAGAGAGGCACTGCGCAAGGAAAAACAAGACCTGGACTGTTTCAGTGATCGTATATATACCAGGTTTTTCCTTTTAATTCAAGCAATATTCTAATTAATCTAATCGAAAATACGGGAGATTAAGCAAGCTTCTTCTAGCAATTAAAGGTGGAAGTAAATAGTAATTTATTACCTCGACTTGATTCTGCAGTAACTGGACGTATTTGATGATCTCGTCCAATATCTGAGCCTTGCCAGTTATCTATAATTGTCATGCATATAAAATGAAAGATTTTAACTCTCGACTACTAATTTTCTCTGAGAAAATCGTGTGAAAAATACCCAAAACTTGAATATAAGTCGGTACCTGATCACAACCAGGAACAAGGGACTGCAAAAGTTTCATTCTCGTACTGATTTTCTCCCTTCTTGCCTGGAAAATCAAACTTTAAATTTACGTAAATTTCAAGTTATTTCGTAAAAAAATATGGGAGAGTCGTGCCTCTGCGTAGCCAAGTTGACTAGATTAGAACATCACTCTAGCAGTTTAGATTAGATAGAATATCGCTCGAAGTCAAAACAAAACAGGAAGAACTTGTAAATAAAATACCCTTTCAGCAAGGCTGTGACTCTTAGTTGCTTGACCCCTTCTTGCTTTCACACGAACCCCATCTCTTTGGAATTGGACCTCTTTATCTGCAGCAGCAACTTTGCTCTGTTTATTTGCTCTGTTTTTGTTCATCTGTTTGGCGAGCTTCTCTTCTTCCTAACCAAGATTAACCACAAAAAATTAATTAAGTGTTAATTGCATCATTTCACACAAGAAAATAAAACCCAATTCCCAAATCACCACCCCAACCATTCTAATTGTGAACAAGACCCTGACCCAACGACGAATCTTCTGCTGCTTAAGGAAGAAAAAAATCCCAAACCACCCAAAAAACAAAACCCAATTCCCAAACTTTCAAGAAAATGAAAACCCAACTCCCCAAATGCAGCGTGAAATGCTACCTGCGAAACCATTTTCTTCCTCTGTTTTCTCCACTAGGGTTTTTGAGTCATGAGCACCACGACATGTATGTTTCAAGTAGTTCAACTTTCAATGCATGTAGCACTGAAAGGGACTAATCCAATATGCCCCATGAGCCAGCTTTCGAGTATCGAGAAGCTCATCAATTAATAAGGTTTCATGGATTTGGACACGCAGGGGAATCTCCTGAGGTTTTTCTCCCATCTGAGTTAGTATAATTGGAGAGAAACAGGCGGTGATAGGGATCGGTTGCTTTGTTTCCCGAAATGGGGTAGACAGTTTCTTGGCTCTTGGGGCACGAAATACGAGCGGAGAGCTATCTGGGTGGGGGAGGTAATGGGGAAAAAGGCCAAAGGCTGCAAAATTATGAGTAGCTTGGGTGTTGAATTGTAAAGTTCGATGGGTCTGGTTCTTCATGATACATGTGATAGATGCGTTGGTTGATGAGACTGAGAGGGAGAGTGGGCCTTTTGTTTGAGAATCAGAGAGACTCAGAGGAAAGCACCACATCATGTGAAGTTTTATTCTTTTATGTATCAATGCATGCATGTAATTGTTTCAAATTTAAAAGTTTGTGATGTTTCGCTTATTTCTCTTCAGTTGTGAATGAGAGGTTTTGTATTTAAATATTGTAAAAATGAATTCGATACTAATATATTCTGAAAGAGGATCCTCTTCAGATCATCAAATTTCATCCGTTCATCGTACATTGTGCGGCTATAAATTCTTGTAATTTTTTTTTATTCAAAATTGAATATAAACAGTAGCTGATGAAAATTGATCACACGATGAACAATAAACGAACATAATTGGAGGATTCGGAAAAGATCCTCGTACATATATTCTCTCATATATGATTGTAAATATATCGTTTGTGTCAAGAAAAATAAAACGAAAATGTCTTTTAAGTTAGCAGTATTTTCATATGTACCTTTTGTATTTTTCTTTTCGTTTACTTATGCAATCTTGCAACGTTTTAATAATTAAACCTTATATTTTCTCTGTCACCCGTTAAAGATCAATGATGTGAAAGATTAACTAAAAGTCATAAATCGTTTAGTAGTTTGACTAATTTATAAAATTTCAATGTTTAATTGAAAAGTGTGGTTGTCTATTTTTTTTTTTTCATATAACAATTCGACAATTAAACAATCTCAAATTTAATTAATTTTTAAAAATAATTGGTAATCATAAACTTAAAAAAAGTCAATTATGATCATTAAACAACATTATCTATACTACTAAGAAAATGCTAAACCTCTTTCAAAAAATTGTGAGGCATATGTCCCTAGCACTTACTGTACTAACAATTTTAATTATCAATGATATTCATTTAAAACTGCAAATGAATTATTAAAATATAAAACAATCTCCAATTCTCATTTTTTCCTCACATGTTTTCTTTGCAATAACTCCCCTCAAATGCTCTATACACGCATAGCATGTGGGCAATTGCTAATAAAATCATAAAAGAAATCAGAAGATAGAACGAGAAAAATGCTAACATTTATGTTAAATAACTTTATATAAAACTATCATATATGACACTTTAAAAGATCACACAATGCAATGTAAGCAATACAATACAATGTCGAATTTTTAGTAACCGAATTTCCAATATAAACCTTTTTATTTCTTATATTATATTATTACTAGAATATGGGCACACACAAAGTGTGTAAGAAATTTTTTTATTTTTTATTTTTTGAAATAGAAGGAGAGAGGAAGAGAATGATAGAGAATGTGGGAGTGAGAAGTTTTTTTTTTTTTTTTTTAATTAGAGATATATTATGATTATATGTATGCGAGACTTTGAAAAAAAAACAACAAAATTTGGTTATGTGAAATTACATTTCTATCCCATATTTCTTATTCATGTTCTGTTTTAATTAAAAGGATAAACTGATAATTTCATAAGATTTTGTTTGACAATGAGTGTTTTATTAATTAGTAGAGATTAGTTTATTTTATTTTATTTTTGTATTTGAGATGAATTTTGCTTAGGGACCTCATAATTCAAACTCAAACAACCCAGTAATAATCGGTCCAATAAGGAGAGATTAAGCCCCAGTTTGGTAGTGAGGTGCTTAAAAAAAAGCTAGGGTGAAAAAAAGCTAGAAGGATTTGAGGTGTTTGGTAAATTTTCCAAAAGCAGCTTTGTTTTAAAGCTGAGGGTGAAAAGAAGCCCAAAACCGGAAGCTGCTATTTGCAGCTTCCCAAAAACAGCTGCAGCTTCCCAAACCAAAAACACGGGTGAATAGTGTAGGTTTAATGAATTTTTCAATAATCCAAAATTGCCCTCCTTCCTTACAGTCTCTCCTCTCCGCCTCTCTCTCCTTCTTGCCTTCCTCCTTTCTTTCCTTCAATCTACTCTCCTCTCGCATACCCGAACCAGGAAACCAGATCTCTCTCGTTCTCTCGTTCCAAAACCAGCGTTCTCTCTTGTTCTCTCGTTCTCCAGGTTCGTTTGGTAAGTTTCTCTTGTAAATTTTATTTATTTATTTGTTTGGATTTTTAACTTTGGGGATGGGAGAGGGAATAAGGGGTGGGAAGAGCAAAGGGATGAGGGCATGGGTGTCGGGAAAAACAATTGGGGATGGAGGGTGGGGAAAAATTAATTGGGGAAGGTGATATGGTTTGTGGAAAAAAATAATTGGGAAAAAAAATAATTGGGGAAAAATTAGGGTTTGTGGAGGAAACAAGAAAAATTGAGAAGGTCTGCTTCTGAGTTGGGTTTAGGTAAAGGATAATTTTTTATAAAGCTTTGCTCTGGTTCTAATCTGTGAACTGTGCTTCTGATTTGTCATCCCTTTGTCAGTGTTCGTATCGTATCTCTCTGGAAGGAAGTGGGTTTCTGAGGACATCGCTGAGGCTGTACTCGAACATGTGGGTTATTTTTGTCTTGGTACAAAATTCGATTTTCATGTTTTTGATAAATCTGTTTTGTGATTGCATTTAAATGGTATTTGGTTTATGTGTTCACGTATTAGTTTGCACTTCAAATGAGTTTTCTTTCAAGCATTTTGTAATTTTCGTGATCATATTCGATTAGTGGTACATATCCTCTCGTGAAACCTAGGGATTAAAGTAGAAGACCAAAACTTGAAAGAATGAAATTAGGGTAGCTGATTTCTGTTAAATTTGGGCATGGAGTGTTTGCAACAACGTTGACTGTTGCAGGCTGGCCCAGCTGTATCCTACACAAAAGAGAAACTTTTGACTGATAATTCCTACCGCAAGTTTCAAATGTTTACAACTTCAACCTCTAAATCATAGCTTTGTAAAGTACTTACCAGGTTACATGATTTCTAACGTGTCTTATGGTTTTAAGCAAGAAAATGCAATGTCAAACAAAGAAAATGCATTCTGCAAACCCAAAAAACATATGATGCCCCAAAATGAAGTCCAAGATGAACGAAATATCTTGATCATCATAAGTTGGGTGCAACAAAATGCTTCCCAAAAGTACTTCAGCCTGCTTGGAATTATGTCTTTAAGATTTATTGCCAAAATTCAGCATGTCAACATTATACAGTTGAAAGCCACTGAAAACACTAACGAAAATAAGAATAAAAAAACTGCACAATTCCAACTACAAAAGGGAAGACAAAAAACAATTGTTAAAAACCAGAGGCTCTGTCACTTACGTGTACTGATGAAGAAAGTGACGCACATAATCAGACACAATTTGAGAATCAGCAGCCTAAGAACAGAATATTAGACAGATTAATGACAAAACAGAGCAACTACAAAGTCTGTTACCAGCCACCCAAAAAAAGGCCTTGTTACTTAGCTATCGAACAATGTTCCTGAGAGATTGAATGATTCAAAAACAAATTAAGCAGGAGTAAAGAGAGATAAAGAATGAAATAGGTAGAAGTGGTTAGGTGTTTGTTGGTTAGGATTAGATAAAGAATGAAATAGGTAGAAGTGGTTATATGTTCTGGTGTGTTCATCTTCTTTTCTTTTAGGTTTTTTGGTGTTTGTTGGTTTGGCTTTCAGCTCTTACTTGAAACAAGGTTTTTCAGAGATTAGGATTAGATAGACTATTTGTTTCATTTCTCAGTCTTCTTGTCTACTAAAAAAATAATAATAGTCAAGTGAATATTTTTATCTTATTCATCGTGTGAATTTTCATGTATTTTTATGGTTGATCTATGTGTTAATGATCTATGTGTTAATGAATTTTCATGTATTTTTATGGTTCATCGTGTGAATTCTTCAAGGATAGTTGACATTACATTCTGAAATTCCAAAGAATAATCGAACCACTTTTCAAACTTATATGTTAATTAACATAATTTTTTTTCTTTCTATAATGTGGTCCTTTTTATTATAAGTTTTCTCTTCTGTTCAAACTAACTTCCACTTAATGAATTAATGTGATGAAATGTTTATTTAGTCTAGAATGCTTTAATGGTCGTAAATTGTTGTGTCTGAGTAGTCTTATATAATAAATAGTTGTATGGAAAATCACATGGACTAAAATTACATTTGGTAAACCTATGGGGTATCCATATAAGCATGTGTTGGTAAACCTGTGGGGTATCCATATAAACTTGTGCAATTTAATCTTGTGATTAATGGTCCAGTTTTTTTCCCAAACTGTGATGTAATCTTTTGTAGTTGTATGTGGATCGTTTATTGGTTATTTCTTGGTTATATTACAAATCAGTAGTTGGTATCAATGGCAAAGAATGGGGCATCTTCGTCAAATCCTATTGCTACATGGAATGCCCACAATATATCTATATTTTGTGATATTTGCATCAAGGAGGTTGAGGCCGGACATCGTCCTGGCACTCACTTTGACAAAGATGGATATGCAAATATTAGAGCTAACTTCAAGGCAGAGACAGGGCATGATTATGACAGAAAGCAACTGAAAAATAAGTGGGATGCACTTAAAAATGAGTGGAAGTTGTGGAAAGAGCTAGTTGGTAAAGAAACTGGCCTAGGGTGGAATTCGAGCAAGGGTACCGTTGATGCCTCTCAGGAGTGGTGGAATAATAAAATTCAGGTTTGTGTATTTATTTTTTAATATGTATTATGATATCATGCAATATGGCTTAACCATATTCTTTCTTACTTGTAGATAAACAAAAAATATGGAAAATTCCGAAAAAAGGGCATTAGTCCTGAGATGGAGGACAAGTTAGATAGGATGTTCTTGAACACAATTGCTACTGGTGAACATGCATGAGCACCTTCCTCTGGAGTACTACCACCAGATACAAGAGATGAATCTATAGGACAAGTTGATTCAGATGATGAGGATGAAATTGAGACCATGCAGGATATAAGGCAAGCTAGTATGAAGGGAAAAAAAAGAGTGGCTAACCAAGGAGAATTGCAAAACAAGAAAGAGAAAAAAATTGGAGGTGCTGCAAAACTTTGTGGTCAAATTGACCGTCTTGTTGAAGTTTATGAAATTAGGAGTTCTGCAAACTCATTGATGTCCAAACTGCATATAGGAAATAGTATTTCAGAAGTGTTAGCGACTATTGCACAATTGCCTGGTTGTGAGCCACCTAGCGAGTTATGGCTGTTTGCTACATGTTTATTTTGTAGCGCAGAGAAGCGAGAGGTGTTTGGCACGATGAAAGATCCTAAAGTCCAGCTAACTTGGTTGAAATATATGTTCAACAAAGAACAATAGGGAGCTAAAAGCCTAAAACTATGAATTAGGACTATATGTGTGGTTGTACTTTGCATTAAGATTATGTATTGAATGTTACTACATGTTTATTGAATGTTGGATTATATGTTGAATGTTGAATTATGATTTCTTGTTAAACGTTGGATTATGACTTGTTCTTGAATGTCGGAGTATGACTTCTTAGTGATTGTTGGATTATGACTTGTGGAATGTTGAATTATGTGTTAGGTTACAGGTGTATATTCAATATGAATACCTCTGATGATGATGTTCAGGATTTGGAGGATGGTGTAATTATATGCGTTGTAGCAAGAGCTGTTGAAACATATTATTTAAAATATGTCCACAAAACTCTGTGTATGAATTCTTCCCAAACAGGTAATATTTGGTTGATGGAAGTACTACAAGGAAATCATGTGCGATGCTATAGAATGTTTAGGATGAACAAAGATGTCTTTTATAGATTATCCAATGACTTGCAAACTAATTATGGGTTGAAAGGTTCAAGGAAAATGAATGCAATTGAAATATTAGGAATGTTCTTACATATGTCGGGACATGGTGTGAAAAATAGATTAGCTCAAGAGAGATTTCAACATTCTGGTGAGACTGTTAGTAGATATTTTAGTGTTGTGTTAGATATCGTATGTAAGATGGCAATAGATATTATCAAACCGATGGATTTTGAGTTTCGTGGCATTCCCCAAGAAATAATGAGGAATACAAGATACATGCCTTATTTTAAGGTAAATTTTGACTAGTCTTCTAACTTATTTGTAAACTATAAGTGTAGGTTGACGATTTTCTTCTATGTTATTATTTTTAGGATTGTATTGGTGCCATAGATGGAGTACATGTTGAGGCTTCAATACCACCTCCGGATCAAGTTCCATACATTGGTAGGAAATGAATACCGACGCAAAATGTTATGGCTGCATGTAATTTTGACATGCAATTCACATTTGCTTGTGCCGGATGGGAAGACACTGCACATGATACAATGGTTTTTTTATGCGTGCTACGGAATCCAAATTTAAACTTTCCAAAGCCTCCAAATGGTAATCTTCATACTTATTTATAACAATTTACATACTTGCTTTGTATAATTATTACAATACAAAACAAAATTTTCAATTTTCAGGAAAATATTATTTGGTAAATGCGGGGTACCCACAAATGAGAGGTTATTTGGGACCATATAAAGGTGAAAGATATCATCTCCCGGATTTTCGTAGGGGTCCCGAACCAACGGGTCATAAAGAGGTATTCAACCACATGCATTCTTCTCTAAGGAGTATCATTGAACGAACTTTTGCGGTATGAAAGAAAAGATGGGCAATTTTAAAGGATATGCCTAATTACCCGTTCAATAAGCAAGTGAAGATTGTCATTGCTACAATGGCTCTTCATAACTACATAAGGAGATATTCTGAAAGTGATCGTCATTTTGATGACCCCATGGACTATTGTGAAGAGAGCGATAGTAGTGATGATGATGATGAAGAATACCAAAATTATCAAGTTGAAGGATTCCATGAGATAGAAGCATTAAGAAATAGAATAGCAGCAAGTTTGATGAATGCATCTAATTAGACTACTTTCAAGTACATTAACAATATTGTACTAATGAATCCTAGCTATTCAGTCTAAAATATTTCAATTGAAGTACTTTGTCATACTAATTAATATTTAAGATAAAGTTTATAAATATTTCTTTTTTTTAAATAAAGTATATTTAATAATTCACTTTTATTTGTTAAGAAAATTAAATTAATAGCACATATAGTATTATACCCTTTTTGGTCATTTCACACAGTCACAGCTGTTTTACATAAAAGTTTACCAAACACTTTTTTTTTCCAAAAACACTTTTACAAAAAAGTTTACCAAACACTCTGCTGGCTTTATTTCACAACCGCTTATTCTCACAGCACAGCCGCTTATTCTCACAACAGTTTTTTTTCAAAGCACAGCAATACCAAACCATCCCTAAATCGTCTCAGCTGGAGCCCCATTTGTTCATTTCATCATAACTATGGGCTCAAACATCTCTTCTCCATCTACTACGAGCTTGAATTCTCTGCTTTCATTTATGTCCCCTTCCATCCTCCCTTTTTAATTTAGAGCATTTAAAATAAATCTGACCTTTTGAAATTTTATCGCATATTTAAAGAGCCTCATCAAATATGCGGCACAATTCCATGCCATCAAATTTATTTTGAACAATCTAGATTAAAAAAAAGGGGTAAGCGGGAATAAAAATAGGAAGGGAGATAATTCTCCTCCATCTACTACACTGGTTTTCTTCGGTCTGAACACTGAAGTGGTTGTGTGTACTTTGTGGGAGTGTACCATGTTCAAGTGTTGGCTGTGTTGTCCTCAAAGTGGTAGTGATGTGGTTGGAGCCGGGGAGTGTAATGTACAACGACACCCAGCTTACCACTAGAGGAAGCAATGCTTACTTGTCCAATGACATTCGCACATGCATTTTCCTAAGAATTTGTAACTCACATCAGATTTCGAGTTATTTATTTTTACAACTAATTAGAAGCGTTACAAATTTGAATTTTCTTCCATCGGTAAAAAAAAAATCAAATTTTCTTCAATAGTTCGGACTTCTCAATAATACGAAAATGAACCGTCATGATTAAATTGAGAAAATATTGTTTTTGCTTACTTGTTAGTCTTATGAATATGCTATTGAAGACTTATCCCAAAAAGATTATATGAAGTTGGTGTACTTTTGTTTTCCATGTTGCCTTTGAAATTCAAGTTGTTCAACTTTGAGTTGGCTACATATCATAAAGCTTTGTGACATAGATATATTTGCACCCACAATAGTTGGCTAGACCAAGTGCGTTCAATACTACAAATAGTTAATCACATTTGCTGCAAAATAAAAACCGGGAAAATGTTGGTGCCGAAAAAGCAAAACACCAAAAACAATGGAAAAAACCGACTACTTAGGTACCATTTGGTACGTGGGACGGGAAGGAACGGAGTCGGACGAGGCGTTCCGTTCCATGTTTGGTGCGCCTAAAACGGGTGGAACGCGATGTTCCACAAGACGAATTTTGAGTGAATTTTCGTTCCGCCTCACGGAACACAAAATTATAATTTATCTGTCTCCTTCTTCTTCCTCCTTGTTTTCATCTAAGGGCATATTTGTTCCCTCTCCGTTCCGTTCCGTCCTGTCTTGTCCTGTCCCATCCCGTCCCATTTCGTTCTGTCCTGTCCCGTCTGCATACCAAACGATACCTTAATGAACACAAAAATCACTAATAGCAAGAAAATACGAATCACAAACAGCAACAACATTTTATGTGTAAAACTTATAATAGAACTTGTAATAGAACTTGGTTAAGTGTAAAACTTGTAATGGAACTTGGTTCGATTAAGTTTGGTTTTCAAATTATTAAAACTTATGGTGAACTACTAAAATGTATATTAAGCTCACTAACATAGAGTTTAACTAATTACAAGTTTTGAAAATTCATCAAGGTTGATCATTTTCATTAAAAAAAACGAGAGTCGAAATATCCGAAATAACTTTAAAATCTCTAAAATAATCTTGGAAGTGACCAGAATGAAAAGTTGAAATGTTTGAAATAATCTTGAAAATAAGTCATGTACCTTGCACATGATTTATTTTAATTTTTAGATAGAAAACTTAATACAGATAGGATCCGATGACCAATTAATAATTTTCGAAACTTAATACGATAAATTGCTTAAAATTTTAATTTATACGATAAATTAAAAATATGAATACAAGTTTATATGATATTTCAAAAGTTTACTCTTAATTTTATTACATCAATTTTAATATTTTTTTATGAATTGATGTGACGGCAAAAGAGGCGAAAAAGAAAATGGAATAGTGTTTGGGCGGCGATCCATCCAAGCCTCCAGGTCATAACCCACAACTAGTCAAATGAGGAAAGGATCTTTTTCGGATTTCTTCATTCTAATTCATTAAATTCGAAAATTAGGATTGTTAAAATTTGATCTAACGGGTACAAATTAAGATTACAAATTAGATTAAATTTCAACCATTCGGATATCCAGATTTGATAGATTTAAAAGAATGGATCCGGAAAGAATCCAAAATGAAACAAACTCCCACCAAGACTAAATTACCAATTTATTCCTAATGGAGCCAATTTGCTTTTGTCATTTAAATCCCTGACCTGGATCACCTAGCTTTTTACGACCAAAAAGAAAAAAGGATCACCTAGCTTTTCCGGATTGATAACGTGGACGGTCCAGATTTAAACTCATTGCGTGTACTAGATTCCCTCGTCCTTATAAACTCTCTCCCCTTCGCCTCTTCCGGTCTTTAATCTCTCATCTCGTCCTTTTCTCTTATTTTTCTGTAATTTTTTTTTCCTCTCCCGATCCGAAAGCGTAAATAATCCCAAAGATCGGGATCTCAAAACTCCGCCAAACAGATCTGAAAACCCAGAAATTTCTACGAAAGATTCAGATTCTTTTCATTTCTTGAATCCGATCGTAATTTACGGCGTTAAATTTCCATATTCTGGAAAAAAAAAATATAAAAAGAGGAAAAATTAAACCCTAAAAGTCAATTTTGTGTAAGCGAAAGAGATTATGTAATTTGTCTGTGGAAATTATTTTGGTGGTGGGAAAATTTGGATAATTTTTTAGCGATTTATGTAATTTGTGTGCGGAAATTATTTTGGTGGTGTGGAACAATTTCAAAGAAATCGAGGAAATTTTAGGGGGTGGTGTGATGGGGAAAGACGATGAAAGTGCGAAAGTGGTTGAAGATGTAGAAGAAGGGGAAATTTCGGATTCGACTTCGGTGGAGGAGATCAGTGAGGAAGATTTTGTCAAGCAGGAGAAGCAGCAGGAAGTTAAGGTGGTGGTTCCGCTGCCGCCGCCACCCAAGGATCAGTCTAAATCCAACGGCGGAGATGATGCTAGGGTTTGGACGATGCGCGACATCTACAACTACCCGGGATTTCGGGGGTACAGGTCCGGCTTGGTTAACCTCGCTTGGGCTCAGGCCGTACAGAATAAGCCGCTCAATCAGCTTCTGCAGGTGAATGACCCCGACGAGAAATTGAAGCGATCGTCGTCGTCGCCGTCGTTGATTTCGTCCGAAAGGAGCAACGCGAAGGAAGTGGATGGAGTGGTGATTGTTGATAGTGGTGATGAAATGGATGCTGAGAAGGAGGAAGGGGAGTTGGAGGAGGGCGAGATTGATTTGGATTCGGAGCCTGCCGATGGCGAAAACACGGCGGCAGCTGAGGAGGCTAGAGATGGTGTTTTGGTTTGTGATGATATGGATGTTGATAATTCCGAGACTGGTTTGAAGAAGCGAGTGAGCTCGATTCGGGAGGCTTTGGAAAGCGTTACTGTAAATGAAGCAGAGAAGTAAGTGAACTGATTGCTGTCGAAATCCGATTGATTGGTGAATTGTGGGAGTGAAATGATGATTGCCCAGTTTGAGTAATTTGCTCTGTAGCTGTTAGACAATGTTTTCTTACAGTTTGGTTTATGTTTTGTAGATCATTTGGGGATGTTTGTCTCCAGTTACTCAACACTTTGGAGAGCTTGCGTGGAGTGCTTTCGGAAACTAATGTTTCCACAAAGGAAGCTCTTGTTCAACCGTCCTTCACTGCAGTACAAGCTATCAGCTCTGTAAGCCACTAAGAATTGCTCACATTGATGTTGTTCTGTCCCGATATTTCCAGATTCTGGTTATTGAAGTTGTAGAGGTTTGATTGCTGTTTGTTGCAGGTGTTCTGCTCAATGAGACCTGACCAAAAGGAACAAAACAAAGATATTATATCAAGGTTCTTATGAGTCCGATGCTCTTTTTTTCGTTATTAGAGTTTCTATTCCCGTCGATAGTGTAGTTATTTCCTTTGTTTTGTTTTTGGTAACAGGGTACTTTCTTCTGTGAAGAATGATCCTCCTCTTCTTGCCCCTGAGCAGATAAAAGAGGTGCATTTTTTGCTGTCCTAAGTGTAATCAGTTTAGGATACTTAGTTGATGTTATAAAGTATTGACACGGTTTCTAATTTCTCCCAGATAGGGGTCATGATATCCTCTGTGGATTCCCCTGATGTTTTCCTCCAAACTAGAGCAGCCATTACAGATAATGAGATACAGGTTATTGGTGGGGTTAATAATAAGAATTCTGAAGCTGTACATGCCGGTTCTTCAGCTAATTTTGCTTCAGACACTGTTGTATCTGGGGTTTATAGCAATCCATTTGTGTTGTCCGAAGTACCAAGACCAGGAGTGTCTATTTTGAAGGGTAGGAGGGTCGTGCTTCCCCTGTTAGACACTCACAAGGATCATGATGCAGATAGCCTTCCTTCTCCAACACGAGAATCCCCATCTTGTTTTCCTGTTCAGAACACATTGGTTGTTACTGATAGGACGGTAAAACCACAGCCTGATACCTCTAGGGTGACGCCAAATGCTGGAGGTTCTGGATTGCATCCTTATGATACTGATGCTCTTAAAGCTGTATCCACTTATCAACAAATTAATCGGACTTCTTTTTTCATGAGCGAAAGACTTCCAAGTCCAACCCCATCAGAAGATGGTGATAATGGGGATGATGATACTGTTGGAGAGATTTCTAGTTCTTCTGCTAGTAATTTAAGAACAGGTCCTCCTATTTCGGGACAGCAAGTTGTTTCTCCCTTCCCTATTCCTGTGGGTAGCTCCAGCATGCAAGAACGATTTACAGGTAAAAGTGCTGCCCCTGCAAGTTCTGGATCTAATATCACCATAAAAGCTCCAACTAGGAATAGAGATCCTAGGCTTCGGTTGTCCAATTCTGATATGGGTGCCTTGAATCTCAACCCACAGCCCTTGACAGTGCATAGTGCACCTAAAGTAGATTCAGTTATAACGTTAAGCTCGAGAAAGCAAAAACCCCTTGAGGATTCTAAATTTGATGGTCCTGCATTAAAGAGGCAAAGGAATACATTGGATAACTCAGGTTTTGTTAAAGATCCAAAAACTGCTTCTGGAAGTGGTGGCTGGTTGGAGGACATTGGTGGTGTTGGACCTCATTTAATTAGCAAGAATCAGACAGTGGAGAACACACAGTCTGATCCCAGACAGGTGGTTAATGATGTAAGTAGTTCTAGTACTGCTGATGGAAACTCCAATGGCCCAAACAGTTCAAATGAGCCTTTGTCGGTGATGGATTTAAGCACGGCTTCCCTGCCTGCGTTAGTTAAGGACATTGCTGTGAATTCTGCAATATTTAAAGATATTGCTGTGAATCCAACCATGCTGTTAAACATACTTAAGCTGGGACAGCAGCAAAGGTTAGCTGCAGAAGCCCAGCAGAAGTCTGCTGATCCTGAAAAAAGCATGACAAATCCTATAAGCTCAAGTTCAATACTAAGATCAAATGCATCGGTGAATGTTCCTTCAAAGTCCGCAGCCATGTTGCAGACACTAGCAGGAACACTTCCCGTTAGTTCACAAAAAGCTCTGACGGTTAGTGCATGTGTACTTATATCCTTTTCCTAACTGTTGTTTTAGAATGGGCTAAAGCATGTGTTTTTTGCAAATTCTTCCTATTCTGTATGATTGCCCCGATATATTTCAGTTTTCCTAATTATTGATTTAGTTTAATTTTTTATCTTCTCTTTTTTAATGTTCTGTTTTTAGCGGATGGGTTGTTGGATAACCTTTTGTACTATTTAGATCCATAAGTCATGTTACAAGTTATAAAAACTCTTAGCGTTGCAAATTTTGCAGGATGAGTCAGGGAAAGTCCGCATGAAACCCCGTGACCCTCGCCGTGTTCTCCATGCTAATGCACTTCAAAAGAATGGGAGTCTGGGACAAGAGCAGTTCAGAAATATTGTAACCCCACTGTCAAGCAGCCAGGGGAATAAGGATAATCTTAATGGCCAAAAGCACGATGGTCAGGCGGATATGAAGCTAGTCACTTCTCAATCAGTAGAGGCCCCTGACATTGCTCGCCAATTCACAAAGAATCTGAAAAATATTGCTGATATCATGTCTGTTTCTAATGGATCAACGAGTCCAGCAATCGCTTCTCAGAGTGTTTCTTCCCAACCAGTTCCAATCAAGAATGAGAGAATAGATCCAAAGACTGAGGAGCAGGGTACTGGAAGTATTTCTGCTTCGGAAGCAGCTGCAGCATGTCCCTCTCCTTCTGCCCCCATGTGGGGAGATGTTGAACATCTGTTTGAAGGATATGATGACCAGCAAAAAGCCGCTATCCAGAGAGAGAGAGCAAGGAGGATAGAAGAACAGAAGAAAATGTTTGCAGCACGCAAGCTTTGCCTCGTCTTGGATCTAGATCACACACTTCTTAATTCAGCTAAGGTAGGATTTGGTCCTTGTGACCAGTGATTATAAGGGACCGTTTCCTCTGTAAATTTGTTCTAACTTATATTATCCTTTTCAGTTTATTGAAGTAGACCCAGTGCATGATGAGATTTTGAGAAAGAAAGAGGAACAGGATCGTGAAAAACCACAGCGACATCTCTTTCGATTCCATCACATGGGAATGTGGACCAAATTACGTCCTGGGGTTTGGAATTTTTTGGAGAGGGTAATTTTGTATATAAAATTTATTTTGGCATAAATTCTCATTTTGTGGTTTATTTGAAAGTGGAGAATTCATTGCATTGCCTCTTTGGACATCAGGCTAGTCAACTTTTTGAGTTGCATCTTTACACAATGGGGAACAAGCTATATGCAACGGAAATGGCAAAGGTGCTAGATCCAACAGGGGTACTTTTTGCTGGACGAGTTATTTCTAGAGGCGACGATGGAGATCCTGATGATGGTGATGCTCCGAAGAGTAAGGATCTGGAAGGAGTTTTGGGTATGGAATCAGCTGTTGTGATTATAGATGATTCTGTGAGGGTCTGGCCGCATAACAAAATGAACTTGATAGTTGTGGAACGGTAACCATGCTTCAATTTAAGATATAATAATCCTTACTGTCTCTGTACTTTGATGGGCTTGCTTGCCTTGTTACCTAATGCTTATGTATAAATGCTTTTGCAGGTATACGTACTTTCCTTGTAGCAGACGACAATTTGGACTTTTAGGTCCCTCTCTGCTCGAGATTGACCATGATGAGAGACAAGAAGATGGGACTTTGGCATCCTCATTGTCGGTGAGGATGCCGCTCAACTTTCTGAGATTGCAGATAATTTTACATGTTTCTGTTTGATTATCTGTTCATTTGCTTCTCTGGTTCATTGAGAGTAATCAATTATCTGTTATTTTGTCTGTATAGGTTATTGAGAAGATGCATCAGATCTTTTTCTCCCATCCCTCCCTAGATGAAGCAGATGTTAGAAATATTCTAGCCTCTGAGCAGCGGAAGATTTTGAACGGTTGTCGTATAGTATTTAGCAGGGTATTTCCAGTTGGTGAGGTCAATCCTCACCTACATCCGCTGTGGCAGACAGCTGAACAGTTTGGTGCTGTGTGCACCAACTATATAGATGACCAGGTCACCCATGTAGTTGCCAATTCCCTCGGGACTGACAAGGTATTGTTTCTCCCATAGTCTATGCCATGAGAACGAATTACCAAGACTTGATATCATTTAGAAATATGATTTTCGGGCCTTCCCAGCTACTCTTGATTACCTGAAAAAGAAAGAAAGAAACAAAGAGAGAGAACAACCAAAAACTCTGACGCCTCTGCCAGAAAAGCCTTGAAAAAACCGAAAAAAAATTAACTTTTAGAAATCTTACTTCAGTGTTTTTCTCAGCTTTCCTTTCTGCTACGTTCTTTTGCGTTGAGGCATGACATTAATTGTTTGAGCAGGTGAATTGGGCTATTTCTTCGGGGAAATTTGTTGTCCATCCTGGCTGGTGAGAAATTATATCTTGTTTGTTCATATGTTTTCTTCGTCTTTGTTAATTTCTTTGGATTTTGAGTTCGACATGGTTTTCCCTCTCCTAATTAACCAGGGTGGAAGCATCAGCTTTGCTTTACAGGAGGGCAAATGAGCAGGATTTTGCCATTAAACCGTAAACAATCAGCACCCTAACCCTTCCGATAACTAAAACTGATTAACATAGGATCAGGTGTCGCATTGGAGTCGGGATGGAAACCTTAGATCATGCTGGGAGCAGCTAAGCCCTAGGCCTGACACTGGTCGGCGTCGTTTTGATTCGTGTTTTCCACCCCCCAAGGTTTTGCTTTCATGGTCGGTTTCATTGTGAGAAGAGGAATGAGGTGGTAAACTCTGGTCGAGCTTTAGTGGCTCTGTTTGGGCTCGATGGTTCTGGTTGGGTGTTGAGGATTGCCTCTCTCACATTTTGTTCCTGATCAAGTAAGAGATTGGTTGCCAGACATGGTCGCTTCGGGGACAAGGATTGCAAATGCCAAGTTTTCTAGATCCAAAACGTAAAATAAGAGATTGAAACCTAGCGATGGAGCAAATTGGCTGTGCTAGGAGGTAAATTTCGGTAAAGGATGATGAGCGTATGAAGGGAAAGGTGGCGGTGGGGGGTTGTCGGGGATACAAAACTGTATATATGGGGTACGAAAGACCAAGTCTGGCAAGGGAGAAACTGGTCATCCAAAGCTTGAGGCAAGCATTTGGATATTGGTACGGTGGGAAAAATGGCTGGGCTGGTTGTGATGGTGCCTGATTATAGTTAATCCTTGTCCCTAATCAGCTAACTTATGATTTAGCTATCGCATTCACCTCCTAATTAAAATTGGTTTTCCAAGAAAGAAAACATCGAGGATAAGCGAGTTAACGGATTTTCATGCACACGAAGTATGTTGCAGAAGATTTTTCTGCCTGAATCACCTTTTATATTTTTCTAACTTTTAACATATTGTTCGATACTAAATCCCGTTCTTTGTATCTTTCTTCTCACGTGACATACGCTAACGGTACTGAACCCTTAACATATGGAATCTGGTAAACCTAAGGAGGACAACTACTATCTGTATTCTGCAGGGAGGAATGTCCGCTAATTCAGAAATCTTTTTTGGTTGAGGGTTTGCTGGTGCATTAAAGTTTATGAGGCTATTTCGAGTAGTTGTCAAGAATTCAATGAGATTACATTTTTTAGCACTTCTGCATGGTTATGTAGGGAATGTGGACGTGAGCTTTATTATTTAGCAAACGCGATGGTTGCTTATACTTTACAGCAACATTATTTGATGCAAAAGCAATGGTCCAAATCCATATTTTTATGACAAGTGGTTATATTTAAAAAAAGAGAGGTTGAACTGCAAGTGGTAAATCGACCTGGTGATCATGGTCTTCTTATTTAACTTACTATGTTTTGGGTTTGAATCTTCCTCCTCTTCTTAATTTTTAACACAATACTTCTAATAAACGAAAAAATTTGTGAGGATTGGGGAGAGGGTCGAATATGCGTGTAAAAGACGGATGCATTGTCCTTATCAATTGGTTTAACCCACCTTTTTATGAAGGATGTTTCTTGAGGTAGAGTCTCTTTGTTGGCTTGATCTTTTTTATTTATTTATTTTAGTACATCGATATTTTTACATTAGAGGAAGGGGGAATTCGGTTAAGCCACACATTGGGCAACCTAATTTAGTATCGAATTCTCTATCTACGAAATTTGAACCTAAGATTTCTCACTTTTAAGCGAAAAGAAATACAACTAGGTCGTAGTACTGAGTGAAAATTAAATATAATAAATTTGCAGTGACTATTTAAGGGATTCATATTTAAATCGATAGATTGACTTCCCAAATTAACAAGATTTCTCTCGACTCTTTCAATTTCGGTCAATTTCACATTAATCATCCCAAATTAATTACATTATCGAATTTGATATTGAAAAAATAAATAATAATATAATATATTATAGACATTAAATAAGAACCTTTGATTCAATAATTATTTTGAAAGTACGGTTTTGATTCTATCACATTCAACCTAATACCGTAATTTCCTTTTTTGAACAAAAAATATTTATTTACTCTAACATAATGTGATGGGTTTTGCTTCACGATGAACTATTAATAATGTGGTTCAAATTCGCATCTGATGATAATCGATTAAAAAACCTCTAACTTATAGTGAGGAGGAATACACTAGAACGTAGTAAAAATATAAGATTTTTTATTTTTTTTTAAAATGCATGGCGAATATTTTAAAGGTCACAAAATCATATAATTTCAAACTTAAACTTTAGCAAGAGTTAAGACGCGTCACATTCTCGAAAATATTTTATTTTAAAGTCCTTAAAATCAGGAGGGATACTGACAAAGCATGTAAAAGAGGGAGGAGGGTTTCTGGCTTCATAGCTTCAATCAACAGTGCCAGCATATAGCGGTGGAGAAGACGATGGGTTCGATTTCAGAAGAGATGGTGAAGAAGCAGGAAGACCAGGCTGCCTCCTTTTCATGGTGGTGGGACAGCCATAATCGTCCCAATCAATCTCAGTGGCTTGAAGCTACTCTCTCAGGTTTAGTAATATAACTACTTCATGTCATCTTCCTGATCTAGGGTTTTGAGTATGACCAACCCAGTTAATAGTAAATCAGCTTTTGCGTGGTATATCACCATACTATTGCATAATTACTCCTTTCGTTGCTGGATTAGGGTTTAGGGTTAAGGGTTTAGAGAGTACGGTTGTTGGCATTCTAAAATTGTCGTCGTGCACTCCCTTTAATCTAGAAAGTAATAGAGAAAAAATGCATGATAACATTTTGAATCTAGGTTTTGTATCTTTTGGTACTCTTTCTCAGCACAATTTTTTTCACAATTTAAATCCCTAAATATATATATGGATTCAGTATCCGTACTAATATTATTTTTTGGGATCACAAGAAAATATGAAAAGAAAAGTAGTACATGAGTTGAATTATTCACTTCCAACAAAGGACTGGTTTTTTAACCAAAGATGTGGTATTATTGTTACAGAGTTGAACCAGAAGACCAAACTAATGCTAAATATAATAGAAGAAGATAGAGATTCATTTGCAAAGAGGGCTGAAATGTTATTCAAAAGAAAACCTAAAGCTCATAAAGATGTTAGAGGACTTTTACAAGTCGTACCGTTCGCTCGCCGAGAAGTATGATCAGCTTAGATCTGAACTGATTCAAGCCTCTCATCTGAGATCATTTTCTTCATTAAACTCCTTGAAAGTCCAAACCATCCAGAAATGTGAAGAAGAAATTTCAACTTACTTGAAAGCCAAGTCTTTGAAGGCACAGGTTGAGACAGACCAAGAATCCTTCGAAGAACACATATGGAAAAAGAGAATATTGAGCAGGGTGTAGAATCTGATAGTAATGTGGGTGGAAAAGATAAAATGTTGGACGAAAAGAGCTCGGAACTCATTGACGAAAATATGCAGCAGCGGGCTGAGTTGATAAGGAGAAACAAGGAGAAGAGTGAAACAATTGAGCGGCTTTTGTCCCAGGTGCATAGGCTAACGGATGAGAACAGAATTTTAAGGAGTCATCTGGGCAGCCATAAGGATGCTAATGATCATACAAATTACAAGGCAAAACAAGCCTCAGTTTTCAAGGTCTAAATCCAAGGGTCCATCTTTCCTTGGTAGGCTCACTGGATGCACTGGAACTTGATCTTAATTAGTTACTTTTCAACTTAATTAAGTAGCGTTTTAAGTTTTCAAATGTATCTATTTATATGTTTTCATAATACATATGAATATTCCGAGTAAATTATGACAATTGTTTTGATTTTGGCACCTTATAAAGAATTTGTTAATATTTTGATTTAGAGGGCTGGAATGTTTACTTGTTTCATTTTATGAGAAAAATGTGGTAACAGTAACACCTTCATGTGGTGTACTTTTTCACACCAGTTATAACATGTGGTAGTGTATACTGCTAAATACTAATAAATATGAGCGTCGGTTTGATAATACTTTTTCCACCGTAGCTAGAAACCCTAAATTTAAATATGATAGCTTGGAGTCGAAGTTTACTTGGAGTAGTCTAGTGGAACTTACCTTGTCAATGTTGGAAAAGGTCTCAAGTTAGAATTTTTCCTCCCCGTCCTGAAAAGGCTAAGATATTTCAGATTTGCTAAGGTATGAAGTTTAGTTACCCGAAAAAGAGTTATAGACCCAAATAGGCTAAAGTCATCCCGTACCTGCTGAGATCCAAAGGATCCTAGTTCTATAAGGGTTATTGGATCTCTCTTTATTTAAAGGCCTCATGGCCGAGGGGGTCAATTAATTCTAAGCACTCGAGCTCTCTTATACACTTTGTCTCAAAATACTTGATTGATTTAGGGTTTAGGGCTTTGGAGGACAATCTCGAGAGGTCATCCCGCTGCTGAGACCATGGACCGTAAGGCTCTCAAGACATGGTTTGAGACAGACTAAGAATTCCACGAAGTATCTGATGCTAATGTTGGTGAGACAAAATTTGTGGAACGAAAAGATGTTGGAGCTCATCAACGAAACTATGCAGACCCAGGCTGAGTTGATCAAGAGAAACATGGATAAGAGTAAAATAATTGAGCGGCTTTCGTCCAAGGGCTAAGGAATGATAACAGAATTTTGAAGAGTCATCTGGCAAGCCGTAACGCCGATCATGCAAGATCTGATATGTTGTCAAGGTCAAAATCTATGGGGGGCATCGATCCTTGGAAGGTTCATTGGATGGACTACTGGTTACTGATCTTGATTAGCCGGTTTTTCAACTTAACTAAGTAGCGTTTAAGAAAATTTCAAATGTATTGATGTATCTGTTAACTTATCATTATACACATGAAGTTGTTAACGAATTGGTTTTAGAGATCAAAATAATTTACTTATTTTTGTTCGGGGTGAATTTTAACCCTAGAAAAGTTGTTCATGGTTAGAAAATTTCACCATCCAAACAAAAAAAAAAATTGCAAATTTTCCACCAAACTCATGTTTTAGTGTACCCACCTCTAGTAATTTTGTCAAATTTTGGTCAAAATGTATTTTTTTTTAAAATCACGTGAGCCCATTTTTCAAGTTTATGGCTTGGGGTAAAAATTCAGTGGACTAAAGCTTTTTTAGTGTGCTAAGAACACAGTTCGATATATAAGTATTCAACTACTTGTGTTATAACACTTGGTATATTAGATTATATTTCTGACACATTAAAAAATCTCTTCTCAAATGAGCAGCATATGATTTGTTTTGATAGAATTTTTAACAAAGAGGGGTAAAGTGGAATTAAGATAGTAAATTGGCAAGACATTTTGTTTAGGGTAGTTCTATTTATGTATTTATTTTTACCTTCCACACACTATTATTAATTTTTATTTATTGATATCTTTAAATTTTTTTATTAGACATTTAAAAAGTAAAAATAATATGCAAAAAGTAAAAATAGATGCTAATATATCATCATCCTTTGTTTAAGTGACATTTTGTTTATCTTTTACCAAAATTATCACTCTACTTTTACAGAGTACACGTGACGTAATGCAACGTCCGACTAACGAATGGTAGATTTTACAGACAGCGGTCTCCAATCCAAAGACCCAAATATCTCCCACCCCACTCTCTTCAGTCTTGAGCTGAAAAAAGCTCCGACCTTGGAGCCTTCGTGTCCACTCCACCCCTACCTCCCGCACGACGATCTAGGCCTCCCATTGCCTCTAACTAACTGACTGACTAACTACCGCTCCATGGACCGGAGGCGAACGGACAGCCCGGTCTACGCCCGCCAGTGGACGAGCGAGTCCGCCACCACTGTCGGCGGAGCTACATCTCCGGCAATGTCGCCGGTTCGTGGCCACCACGCGCGGTCCTCCTCCGCCAGCGGAGTTTCCAACATCAAACGCACTCAGAACTTTGCCGCCAAGGCCGCGGCCCAGCGCCTCGCTCAGGTCATGGCCTCTCAGACCGCCGACGACGACGACGACGAAGATGATGATCTAGGATTCCGGTACAGTGCTCCCCCACCGCTCTCTCTTTCCAGGAATGCTAACAGTCCCGGTGCTAAGCCTGCGGCTCCGTCTTTGAGGGCCACTACTAGATCGCCTTCGCCCGCGGTAAATCTCTGAGCTTTCCCAATTGAAAAATTTTATTGAGATTTTGGAATTTGAAATTTGCCGGTTGTGAGTGCTGAGTGGTTGAATGAATTCGTCGAAATGCAATCAGATCGTGCTTGAATTTGAGAGGAAGGGAACTGAACTTGGATTTAGTTGCTCGTTGTATTTGAATTCTGGTTGCACGTTGCTCTGTGTACTCTAATTTACTATGAATTTTGTGAAATTCTGCCGTCTTCTGTTTGAAAAAGGCTGCCTTTTGTGGGGATTTAGACCAGTGAGTGGAAAGTTTGATTGACTGTGAGTGAGTTGACCAGAAACTAAGACGTCTAGATTTGTTCATACACAGCTTAGATTAGTAGAAATTTACTTTTTTGTATTTAGCAAGGAATGTGTGTGTGTGTGTGTGTGTGTGTCTATGAATGGTATTGTGAATGGATGGGGAGGTTCAGGCTTCAATGCAGATGGCTAATTGAATTTTTGGATGTTTTGATTAGTTAGCTCGGACCTCTTTGGACGAAACTCCACAGGTTCGCTCAACATCAACGGGAAGGCCAGCAATGTCTCTTCGTGCAGCACCTCCATTGGTACCACCCAATAGAACAACACCGAGGACAGCAACTTCCATGCCACCACTGGACCCTCCCATCACTAATAGCAAAAAAGAGAATCGGTAAAAAAATCTTCTCTCTGCTGTCATTTATATAGTTGAACTCTGTGTTTCAGAGGTTTAGGAATACAGTAAAGGGATAATTTTTTTTAATTCTATCAATGTCTTGCTCATATCATAGTTTACCTTGGTTTTGACTATCATTCTCTTTTGGGATTTCAAATGTATACATACTATGTAAGGAATCCGATTAATATCTTGCTAACAATGTATTTTTATGGTTGATATAACCCTAAACAAGGATGGAAAACTGAACTTCCTATGGGCTTTTGCGATTGTGGCCTCATTACACGTGAACAAGCTGACTAAAAAATTAATACTTTATGCATAAAGAGGTCGCACTTGGTGCGATGGCAAGTGCCTTCGCCCATGAGCAGTAGGTCTCGGGTTCGAGACTTGAGAGCAGCCTCTCCATAAATGGGGGTAAGGCTAGCCGACATTCACCTCTCCCAGACCCTGCGTAAAGCGGGAGCCTTGTGCACTGGGTACGACCTTTTTATGCATATATGCCAATCTTTGCAACTTATTTCGTACTTTAAATAGATTTATGTGTTCGCTTCTATGACTGTGGGACAGTCAATTTGATTGAATAATACAACAAGTGAAGCTAATGGATGTGCACGAATTGCAGATTCTTATCAGAAATAGGAAATTACAAATCAAAAGATCCAGGAGATCAACGTGATGCTTCTGCACTCCGTGATGAAGTATGCCAATGAATTGCATCTATTTCAGTTTATTTCCCCTAACATCTGAATATGTGCCATTTTTATACTACTTTAGATAAATATGGTATTATTTTCTATTTCCTATTGGTGTTTATTTACTGTTTAAAATGCAGCTTGAAATGCTACAAGAAGAGAATGAGAATATTCTTGATAAGGTACCATAAGTCATCCTTTCCTTTTCTTAATTAAGTAATTAGTTTAACCGACCTTATCTGTGACTGATTCCACTGTGAAATTTATCTTACAGCTTAGACATGAAGAAGAGAAATGCGATGAGACAGAGGCTAGAATTAGAGAACTTGAAAAACAGGTAAGTTCTATAATACAATAATCAGCTGCATAATGTCTGAGAGTGTGCTTTTATTAAATACAAAGTTGCCTATATGTTTGTGAGTCTTCAGGTTGCTGCATTTGGAGAAGGCATGTCTTTGGATGCTAAATTCTTGAGCAGGTGTACTAAAGTTCACATAACCTTCTCGCCTGCCTTTTTCATTCTCATTTTCCTTTAATGACATTTTTTCTCATTGTTGTGCAGAAAGGAAGCTGCCTTGCGGCAAAAAGAGGTAATTAGGAAACTTGAATGTTTTATGTTTGCTCCACCTAATTACAAGTCAAACCCACTTAAAATTTGTTCATAGGTGACTCTCTTGGTTGAAATTTTTTGTTTTTATCTAACTTTAATCTGGAGTTTGCTAAACCAGAATTCACATGAATTGTTTTAGAGAAAACAAAACAAATAAAGCTAAAGAGGCTTTTTATTGTTATAGGTTGCACTAAAAGATGCAAAACAATCAAAAGATGGGGCCGAAAAGGAGGTTGCATCCCTTCGGTCTGAAGTTGAGGTAAGCATGCTACCATTAGGTCATTGTCAGTCTGCCAAAAAGAGTTTCTAAATTCAAGTCTGAAGCATAACAAAATTTTAAATATATAGATTCAATATACAAATATATAACTTTAGGAAACAGTACTCGGGAAAGTGCTTTGATTAGTATTTTGAGAGTATGATTTATTGCACATTGGATCTTTGAGGAATTTTCTGTTGCTACTACTGCAACATCTTTTAATTTTTGTCTTTAACTTAATTGCTTGGATCAGAAAGCAAAAGAAGCGAGTGCAGTTGTTATGAGACAACTCAATGGAGCTGAATCTGAAGTGAAATCTCTACGGTCAATGACACAAAGAATGATATTGACTCAGGAAGAAATGGTATGTATACACATAGTATAAGCACTTGATAGAGCATATTAGTAGCCATCTGGGGACTCTGATTATTTAGTATATCCATATTTCAGGAAGAAGTAGTCCTCAAGAGGTGTTGGCTTGCACGCAATTGGGGTTTAGCTGCAAAGCTTGGTATTCTACATGATATGCTATGTCGTAATTTCTAGCATTTGGCAAGGAACTCATTATACATTTATATGTTTTTATTTTCTTTTTACGTTAATTCTGACAATTAATTTCCCATTGATATCTGCTTTTGTTTGCCTTTGCTTGCATTTTATGTTATAGAAAATAAACTAAATTCGGTAATGAAAATGAAAACTTGTACAAGATGGATGGATGAAGTGGAAGAGTGCATCCGGCGTGTTATGTGACCGCCGTATGCCACTAAAGCTCAAGGGAAAATTTTATAGGACGGCAATAAGGCCGGCGATGCTGTATGGCATAGAATGTTGGGCGGTGAAACATCAACACGTACACAAAATGGGTGTAGCGGAGATGAGGATGCTTCGTTGGATGTGTGGGCACACGAGAAAGGATAAGATTAGGAATGAGGATATCCGGGATAAAGTAGGAGTAGCCGAAATTGAAGGAAAGATGAGAGAAAATCGGTTACGGTGGTTTGGACATGTGCAAAGAAGGCCTACTGACGCTCCGATTAGAAGATGCGACTATGGGACAGAGGTTCAGGGCCGAAGGGGTAGAGGAAGACCTAGGAAAACTTTGGAAGAGACTCTAAGAAAAGACTTAGAGTACTTGGATCTAACGAAGGACATGACACAGGATCGAGCACAATGGCGTTCTAAGATTCATATAGCCGATCCCACTCAGTGACTTGGATTTTCCAAGTCTCCAACCGAGAAGTTTTCCTCACTCGGAAAATTAAGGGAACACTACCCCAACCTACATGCTCCACTCAGAAAGCTTCAACATACAAGCTTCAACAAAAGAAAATTCAAAGAACTTAGCGAAGAAGGCTTTGGTGTATTTAACACAATACGTTGAAATGAAGGAAAGCTTATTTATTGATATCCCCGATAAGCTACAAATATGTACATATACATGAGTCAAAATAAACACACAAGAGGGAGCCTTCACAAAGGTTGCTTAGGAGAAGTCTCAGCAGTCGGTAGAGCCCCAGAAAGAGAAGGCACCGGAGGGGGATCATTTGGAGCCTCAGTACTGGACAGAACCCTAGAAGGAGGAGGCATCAGAGGTTGATCATTTGGAGCTTCATTACGCGGTATAGCCCCAGAAGACGAAGGCAATAAATGCCTTTGGAACAAACCCACAAATCTCTGATGATCAAGTAAAACCTGACCATCAGTTTCCTTCATCTGGTCAAGCTTCCTCTTCATGTTTGTAGCATAGTCATGTGCGAGCCGGTGCAACTGTTTATTCTCATGCTTGAGCCCTCTAATCTCCTGTTTGAGACTCATCACTTCAGCCGCCAATGATTCAACTTGGCGGGTTCGAGCAAATAGGCGTTGGGCCATATTAGACACAGAACCTGCACACTGAACACTGAGAGCCAGCGAATCCTTAACAGCTAACTCATCAGACCGTTTGGAAAGTAGTCTGTTATCTTTGGGAGTGAGAAGGTTCCTGGCCACCACCGCAGCGGTCATATCATTCTTCATCACGGAATCCCCAACGGTAAGAGGACCAGTAGGGGAGACGAAGGATGGGCGCCATATGTTGTCTGGAGAAGGCGGGGCTGCCTCTTCAACAAGGTTCAAGTCAAAACGACGGTCGGAGGGGCCAGACATTTTCAAAGGTGTTGAAGAGAGAAGAGGTCGGACAAATCAAGATCTTAGAAGTGCAAGAATGAAGCTTCTACTGGTGGAGATTCAAGTGTGCTTTGGAACTTAATGCCAGCCCTTATAAAAATCTGCACTCGACGGAGCTTCAGAAATCGAAGAGGCGTCTGCTCAGAAATCGAAGAGGCGTTTGCTTTCTCAAAAGCTGGGCTGCTTAGAGATCACGAGGGTTGATCTCAGAAATCGAAGAGGCGTTTGCTTTCTCAAAAGTTGGGCTGCTCAAAGACCACGAAGGCTGATCTCAGAAATCGAAGAGGCGCTCGCTTTCTCAAAAGCTGGGCTCCCCAGAGACCACGAGGGCCGATCTCAGAAATCGAAGAGGCACCTACTTTTCCAGCCTTGTCAGCACCTGTCACGCACACTCAGCTTTGCGGAAATTATGGGCATTCTGTCGAAGACTTCTGGGGAAGTAGAAAACACATGAATCTTACTGTTCAATCACCCACTTCCCACACGCAACAATAGCTCATGGGTACCACAGAAAACTTTGCCAAAGTTCTCTGCCAAAGTTGAGCACGTGAAGCTTGCAGCTCCCATTACATCGCTCTGACCAAGAAGGGTAAAAGAATAGCAAAGAAACAGCACTAACAAAGTTTAGACCCATAAATTTTGAAGGTCTAGCTACCATATTATTACCCACAAGGGTAAAGGAACAGTACCACTGCTGGATAATTGGAAAGTCCCTGTGTGTCAACCTCTGTGCTTCGTGGCAAGGTAGACTAGCAAACATGCCCAACCTTTACTCATATTCGAGAAAACACTCCCAACAAGATTGCTTGCTCCAAAATCGAAGAGGCACCGTCCTCCGAATCTCGAGAGCCAGACTCCCAACATGACTACTTTCTCAAAATCGAAGAGAGGGTAAAGGAACAGTACCATTGCTGGATAATTGGAAAGTCCCTGTGTGTCAACCTTTGTGCTTCGTGGCAAGGTAGACTAGCAAACATGCCCAACCTTTACTCACATTCGAGACAACACTCCCAACAAGATTGCTTGCTCCAAAATCGAAGAGGCACCGCCCTCCGAATCTCGAGAGCCAGACTCCCAACATGATTACTTCCTCAAAAATCGAAGAGACACTGCTCTCCGAATCTCGAGAGCCAGACCCCCAGCATGATTGCTTTCTCAAAAATCGAAGAGGCATCGTTCTCCGAATCTCGAGAGCCAGATACCACAGACCACTTTTTCAAAGTGCTCTGACAGAGTTAAAACATGTGAAACTGGCAGCTCCCACTACCGTGCTATGACCAAGCAGGGTAAAGGAATAGCATTACTACTTGTTAGGGAGACTCCTATATATGTCGACCCCCATCCCCAACGGACAGGCAGACCTGCAAAAATGCTCAACCCTTCATCATATCTGAGAGGGCACTCCCAACGAAGCCTTTCGAAATATTCAGCTTTCTTTCCCCCCGATAATACCTCTGCAAACAAGCTATACTAGAGCAAGAATATCTCATATCATCAGGGTTAAAAGCAAGAGTATCCCATATCATGCTTTTTCCCTGTCTTTTCCTTTGGCCTTGTTTTTACCTGCAAGACAAGGAGAAAGAGAGCAATCAGTCAGCACTTGGAATCAAGCTTCCAGCCAGGATCTGACTGCCTGGAACCCCTTACCTGATTACTTACCTGGCATTGCTCTCGAGTACTCATCTTCAACATCTTATGTTTCCAGGGAAGATTCCGCATTTGCTTGAGGAACAGATAGGGCAAGTGCGAAGGATACAAGGAAGCATTTGGAGACAAGCGTAACAGCACACGTGCCGATACATCCATTACTCTGTCAAAAGCAAAAGTATCCCATATCAGCAGGGTGGAACGTACTCTAGATTTGATGGACTTGTTTTGACCCTCAAATTCTTCAGTCGGCCTTATACTCTGGAGGAAACCAGAAAACCCTCCAGCTCAGTTCAAGAATAAGCCTGTGGAAAGTTACTTCTTCAAAAGCAAAAGTATCTCATATCATCTCTTCTCATTTTTCTTCTCTTTATCCTTCATGCTGCTGCAAGATGGGGAGAAGGTGAACAATCAGTCGGAGCTCTGATTGCTTACCTTGTCTGTCACCTCTTTCAGCAGACCCCCTAGCTCGGCGACTTGGGGGACTCCTACTACATGGTTTGTATCGCGCTTGACCAAACCTGAAACTACAAGTAAGCTTCAAGTGAAATTGATACATTACCTTGTGCATCTCCACCAGTTAAAGATACCACCCCTGGATGGAGGAAGAGTACTTCCAGAGAAGATGCCACATCTACCTATGAGACAGATAAGGCAAGTCAAGACGACTCCACACTCCGATACTTAGAAGTTTCGTGATTACGAGATCATTCTCCCACAATATTTCCTAATGTCATTTGTACTAAATCATTCACTTGTACTCACTAAAGGAGAGCTTGAACCTATGTACTTGTGTAAACCCTTCACAATTAATGAGAACTCTTCTATTCCGTGGACGTAGCCAATATGGGTGAACCACGCACATTTTGTGTTTGCTTTCCTATCTCTATCCATTTATATACTTATCCACACTAATGACCGGAGCAATCTAGCGAAAATCACAAAAAGCGACCGTTTTCGCTACCTAGGATCTATCTTGCAAGAGAACGGAGAATTAGATGGAGATCTCAACCATAGAATACGAGCTGGATGGATGAAGTGTAAGAATGCATCCGGCGTGTTGTGTGACCGTCGTAGGCCACTGAAGCTCAAGGGAAAATTTTATAGGACGGCAATAAGGCCAGCGATGTATGGCACAGAATGTTGGACGGTGAAGCATCAACACGTACACAAAATGGGTGTAGCGGAGATGAGGATGCTTCGTGGGATGTGTGGGCACACGAGAAAGGATAAGATTGGGAATGAGGATATCCGAGGTAAAGTAGGAGTAGCCGAAATTGTAGGAAAGATGAGAGAAAATCGGCTCCGGTGATTTGGACATGTGCAAAGAAGGCCGAATGACGCTCCGGTTCGAAGATGTGACTACGGGACAGAGGTTCAGGGCCGAAGGGGTAGAGGAAGACCTAGGAAAACTTTGGAAGAGACTCTAAGAAAAGACTTAGAGTACTTGGATCTAACGGAGGACATGACACAAAACCGAGCGCAATGGCGTTCTAGGATTCATATAGCCGACCCCACTTAGTGGGAAAAGGCTTTGTTGTTGTTGTTGTTGTTGTTGTTGTTGTACAAGATAATAAAAAGAGGGCAATCTCTTAAGAAGTCAGAGCTGTTACCAGCATAATAGGATTTCATGATGCCCACCCTTCATATGACTCAATTTTACTCAATCTCTGTTGTGCCTTGTAGGTATATGTGCAGATATTGCAGTTGCTAAGTACGAATACTGGTCATCATTAGCTCCTCTTCCATTTGAGGTCGTCATTTCTGCAGGACAAAGGGCTAAGGAGGAACTTTGGGAAAAAGCTAGTAATCATCACTGCAGAGTTTTTTGTTTAGTATATATTTTTGTATTGTTCGGTTCCGTGACAAGAGTAGTTCGTTGTAGTTATGGCATGCTTCTAATTCGTTTTATATTGAACAGGTAATGGTGGTCTTGAGAAGAGAAACAAACTGGTGCAAGACTTGAATGATCTTACTGGAGAAGGAAACATTGAGAGTATGCTTGCAGTTGAAATGGGATTGAAGGAACTTTCTTCCTTGAAGGTGCACTTTTGATGCATTGCCGTCTTATTTTGTTCTCATACTTTTTATTTTCTTTTGTTATTCTCCGACTCAGACTCACCATGTTAGATTAGCATTTGTCTCTTTTTTACAGTCTTTATTAGGTTGCTTCAGTGTTTTGCTTGCGGTAATCTGCTGTTTTTTCTTTTTCTCACTAATATATGATGTTTTGTTCAACGAAGGTTGAGAATGAAATTGTGCTTGCATTGGCTCAACAACGGCGTCCAAACTCTGTTCGATTATCATTCTCGGGTATGCATTGTATTTTTATATCATGTTGGCTTGGCTGGTTGGCTTTTCTTCTGGTATTTGTTATCATCTAAAGTTCCTACTGTCTTTTGACACATACGGGTATTTTCAGATATCAAATCACCTGCCGATCCAAAGTTTACGGAGGCTATTGGTATGCATTTTTCTTATATATCAAGTCTTTGGGTGATCCATAGTTTGCCATATTTGAAAATAAACAAATAAAATTTGGTACTGTTACTAACTTAATGGTTTCTTGCAGAATTGAGTCCCGAGGAGTCAGAGGATGTTCTTTTTAAAGAGGTCTGAAATTTCCTTTCTTTTTACGTATTTGTGTCCCATTCATACAAAATCATTCTTTCCATATACGCATTTATGTAATTACATGTACACTTCAATTGCTGAAATTCTATTTAACGGATACTATGTTGACCTACCTTTGTGGCTAAATATTCAACGTAATAATATGGTTTCTATCCATAAAAATATACCAGCTTGTTAATCAACTGCCACATACATTTGATTTATAGCAACTCAATAAAAAAAGTTCAGGTAATTACTTGTCATAATCTTCAATCTTATTAGTCGTTTCATTTTTGGTCTAATAAACATACTTGTCAATGCGTTTCTTTGTTACAAATCATTTTTCACAAGGACATGATATTAATTATTGTTAGTGTAATGATATCAAACATATTCAACTGTCACAGGCATGGCTTACTTATTTTTGGAGAAGAGCCAAAGTTCTTGGTATAGAGGAGGACATTGCCAAGGAAAGAGTTCAGTTTTGGATTAACCGAAGTGGGCATGCACCGTCTTCACATGATGCTGTCGATGGTAAGTTTTATTTATTTTTTCCTCAAAACTTTACGTTTCACTCGGTCCTTGCACACAAAACTATTGCATTCTTTTTGAGATTCAGTATTACAGCGTTATGGGGTTTTTTTTATGCCCGTGTTTTTGATCAGTTGAGGAAGGGTTGATGGAACTCAGGAAGTTGGGAATTGAGAGCCGGCTGTGGGAAGAATCCCGCAAAGCAATTGATCAAGACTCTTCCGTGTCTGTTGCACAGAAATCTGCTCCACGGTGAAAAACCTGTGCTTGAAACTCTGAAAGTAAAGATCTCTTTGATGTATAACCTATTGCAAGAGATTTTACGTTTACTTCATTTATTTGTGTTAACTGGTTTTGTTGTAGCAATTTCCATCTGAGCTTCTGCTTAATACACATGAGAAGTGAGTTCCTCCCTTGTAATACGTCTATATGGTCACGAATCACGATCAAAGAGTTCCTTTTTTGTACAAATCGAAATTCAAGTACGCCATTTACGTTTCTTTTAAAGAAAAACTAATGAAAATGACTTGAAAACTTTGAGTTTTAAAGATAAGCACAAAATAAAGTCTAAAGTGAATAGTACTAGAATTGACTTTTAGTGTAAAAATATGGTTTTTCGTTAAAGTAAACAGTACTGTGAGCTTTTTGTTGAAGTTCTTTTCTTTTAATTCTACCCAATTAAGTTCCTACTCTGAATTCTGAACGCATCGGAGCTGATCGGAGCATCACCATCTACTGTTGTTGGTTCCTACCTTCCGGCATTCAGTTGTCCACCAACAATTTTCATGCCAATATTTGATAGGTATAACAATGATTCCTATCGCCCGTTCCGATGCTTCTGTGTATGTTTGTGTATGTAGTTTTGAAGCAATACAGAAAAGTCCACTCTATCTTTCAACGGCTCTTTCTGCTGACTATGGTTATCTTTTTCCCACAACCACCCACAACCACCCCTTCTCAGAATTATGAGATGAAACTTGGACCAAATAATAATGGTAATATGTGCGAATTTTGTCAGGTAGGCCAAGTGCTGCAGTGTCTTTCATTTTGTACAACAAAGTTTGAATCTCTCATCTTGCAATTTAAAAATAATTTATTGTAATTATTCTATTGTTTGTCAAAATAATGTTTGTGAATAGTGAAATGTGCAAACAACTTATATTGACAATTATGTAATCAAGGTCGATAATATGACAATACGCTTGTTGATATTAAATGGTTAAACATGTCACGTGATTAGGCAATCTGGACTAAAAAAATTTAACTTTGTGAATTATATTTTCCACACAAGACCTGCAATGGTCATAGTGAAATACCTGTTTACATGATTGATGATTCACTTCATTTTTGGGTCTTGAGAAAGAATAACAATAGGAAAATGGTTTTGTCCTCTCACAGATGGAACGTTGTAAAATGGCCGTTGAAGGATAATAAATATTGCTAATCTCTCTCTCACTCACTGGAGTCTCTGTCACGCGGTCCATGGCACTTAGCACGCTCTGCAAGTTTTGCTGAAGCCACTGGCCACTGTAACTAAAATATTACAAGCGTCCACCGGGGGGGCCATAACATAAGCTTACCACAAGAGAGTATGGGCAACTGATCAACTAACTGGGACCAAATTAACAAAGGAGAGAGAGAGAGAGAGAGAGAGAGAGAGAGAGAGAGAGAGAGAGAGAGAGAGATGTCTACAATTTGTATTGTATTGTGGAGGATTGGATGGCACTTAGCAGGATAGGCAGCATGTGCACTTGAATATGATAGTAAGTAGTGCCCCCCATTGGGGCCATGGCCTTCTTGGTGGACTCCCCATTGCCTACCCCCACCCCAGTAAAAAAAAAAAGAAAAAAAACAAAGCATTCTTTTGGTGAAAAGGTGCGCATACATACGAAAGAAAGAGTAAAGACACTGGAATTCTAAAGGTAATTTTGACCCAATTCCCCTACCCTATCGGTTTTTCCCTTTCCCATTTTGTGCAATGGGTCCCTTATCTGCTAATTTAGGATTATTATAAACCCTAATCTATGAACCCTACACACATTACACACACAACCCTACATGTTTTACATCATTTAGAATCTTCCTCTTTTATAATTAAAGTTTATGGTGATTAATTACATTTGCATATCTGTGATTTATAGTATGTAACAATGCATTGCCTTACAAAAATTAGCAAAAAAACAACCCTAAAATTACAAATTGATCTACCTTGGGCTATCAATTTGTCAAACTATTAAGTCGATACTTTTTTGAGCATTTAATCGACTTAATATTAACTTACATGGACGCCAAATTAATGTCACATGAGTCAATGTCCATCACGTTATATCTATAAAGTTAATTCTTTCTTTGGAAACGCTCTTATTTTCTTGCTCATAAAGATTTCTATTAGTCTACATATTATCTTTGACATCCGTACAAGGAAAAAATGGTCCATATATAATTTATGGAATTTGTTTTGTTAGCTGGAGTTTTATATTAGGTCATGTTTTTGCTTGTTTGAATTAAAAGTTTAATTGATAAACATGTTTATAGCAAATATTGAAAATGCATGGAAAGTTTTGAAAAATGGAACCGATAGTTTATTTGACCACAATCCTTGTATTTTGTACAAAAAGTATTGAGCTATAATTTGCTTATCTGAATCCTTTTTCTTATCATCCGGTTGCTTAAATGGATCGTATTGCTAGTGTAGATATGCAAGTTTCGTTTCATCACATATCATATCATTGACTGGGTTTAGATCAAAAAGCATCCTTGAACAATATGATCACAATTGTCATTGATCCAAAACTAGAAGGATAAAGTGTAAACTCACCTTGAAATTTAAAGATTAGCCTACAAATGGACATATCTATCATGGTTTTCCTCATAATTATTACACTGAAATCATTACACTGGATTAGATTATGCTTGGTTAAGAGGCTTGGAGTTGGAACTCTCATACTTTTCTCTCCACAATTGCTTTGGAAGGTAGTTGAGCTTGAGATGGGACCGCAATAAAAGAAAAGGCAAACATGGTGGGTGGGGGGAGGAGGTTTCCAAGATGAAAATGTAGAGACATACTATGGGCGGCAAGGCAGGAGAAGAGATCCTCTCCGGATCTCTTCCACCAAGATTACCGGATCAAATGATTCGGATCTTTGAAATTTCATCAAACGGCCTACCTATTTTGACTTCTTAAAAGCTATAATAATTTTTTACCGTAGGATAAAATTTCAAAGGCTCGGATCACTTGATCCGGTAATCTTAGTGGAAGAGATCCAGAGAGGATCTCTTCTCCCAAGGTAATGGCTTTTGGTAGGGTTTGCCTTTTGTGTCTACAAAACGGGTGGTCTAGGGTTGGTAAAAAAAAAAATTAAGGATAATGCTAGGGAGATCAAACTTGGAAACTAAATTTATAAATTAAATGATGTGTCACCAATAATAATAAGCACACTTATCGACGTGTAAATAATAAACCAATCATCAACTTCTATGTCCTTTAGTTTTTAAAACTGTCTATAAATTTAATCTTCCTAGCATTATTCAAAAATTAAAGAGGTCTTTTGATATGGGTATAAAGTAACTAAAAATTGAATCTATTTCAAATTTTCCCAAAATTAAATGTGACATTACATAGCATGTTTTGCCTGAAGGCATGTCAACCGCAAATATTTTCTCCAACGTGCTCGAGTGAAAATCATTCCCTCTTGACCCCATCATCACCACACAAACACTCATGAGAGAGAGAGATTTTCAATGTATAGATCTTTCTTTTTTTTATAGTTTTCACCTGTGTCAATAATTCATCCATTTTGTCAAGTTAAAAGCTGGTCTGACTTTTACAAATTTAACAAATTTTGCTTTTGGGTTTCACAATTTCTTCTGGAATTCTGACTTGTATACATATTTTTGCTGAGACAAACCAACTAACTACGACTTGTGTACATCTATAAAGTAGCTTTCCAAGTATTAGAATGAATGAATATAAACTGAAACTTTGAATGGGTTTAAATAAATAAAAAGAAATGGAGTAAAGAGGCCAAAATCTCAATCCATTGTCATTCACTCATCCACACACAGAAAACCAATTCAAATGTGAAAACCAGCATTTATGGGTTCTAACATGTGTGTCTAGGCCAAATATTGGAGTATTAACTAAATAAACTACAACATATAAACTGATTCAACTTTTAATAATACCGATGTTTTTTATGATAAAATCTAACACATATTGATTGCACAAATAAAGGTTGAGTTGTTGGATACAAGATACTTGTAATAGGCTTAAGTTTAGGACAATATGTACAATATCAGTATAATAAGTAGTAGGTTACTTGCTAGATAAGAAATTCTCATAATAAGCTTTAGGAATTCTCTACTTGTAATACACGTATTGCTGAGACAAACTAACTACCAACGACTTGTATACATCTATAAACTACCTTTTCTAAGTATTAGAATAATGTAAATTGAAATTTTGAATGGTTTCAAATAAGAAATGAAAAACTCAATCCATTGTCATTTACTTGTCCACACACAGAAACCCTAATCGAATATGAAACCAAAATGTATGGGTTCTAACCATGCTTGTCTAGCCTCTAGGCCAATCTAAGAAACAAAAAATAGATAATATCGACCCAGAAAGTTGGCTAGCTTTTCCACCTGTAAACAACTAAAATATAATCAAAAGAAAGAAACCCATCAAGGTAAACCTTTGCTTCCATTTGAAGACTCACAGAATGCTCATTGCTCCACTTCCATTTTTAGGCACATTTCCCAACCAAAGTTGAGCACTGGCACATGCACTTTTCATTGAAACCCTATTTTCTTTTTCTTCAAAAGTGACCTAAATATTGCAGAGATGCTAGCTGCTGCGACAGCCAACAAGTAAGCATATTTTGTTTGGCGACGATAAAAACAAAAATTTGCATGCGGATTAACTAGGGTTTAATTTGTGTGGAAAAATAAAATGGATGATAAGTTGGACCAGTTTCCAAGTTGTCACGAGCAAAGATTGAGACCTTACCTTAAGTCGAGCTCGATGGCTAAGAAGCAAACAAGACATGGAGTATGTTTTGTCCGATGTCACACAGAACCATCAACCGTGGAAAAAAGGAGCTTAGCCAGCAGCGGCTTAGTGCTGTACGGCCCACGCGCAAATACAATCTTATATCATTTATTAGGATAACTAATTGAATAAGTTATTGCTGAAAAACTGCATGTTGTACTAAGATCAGTCGTTTATACGTGTGTATGTTTTTAGAGAATTGGTCAAATATAGATTGGATTACGTTAAAAATCTTCAATGCGGTCAAATATAGATTGGAGTATGATTTATGTTAAGATTGTCAATGCACAATGCATTTTTTTTTTTATCGTAGCTCATGAATCACGATAAGTCTTTACTATTGGCATTGACCCCTTACTATTGGCATTGACCACCTAAATCATCACTCATTTCAACCCTCACTATTTCTTAGAAGTTTAGAAAGTTGTAGTGCATTTCCGTAGAGACAAAATTATCAATTACTCTGGTTGGTTGTCACCTTCAACTCTTGAGTGATGCCATGCTTATGGCTCCTTTTCCTTTCCATATAGAAAAGATTTATTTAATTCAATTTTGGATTCACTGCACTTTCCATTACAAGGTTTAAGAGTTATTTGGAAAATGAGCTATGAGATTTAATTTTTGCATTTTACACTACTTGGTTTTTGAATTGCACCAATTTAACTTTTCCGTCAATTTCATCGACTAAATACTAAATCACATTTCATGTTGACAGTCAATTTTATAAAATAATTAAACGTATAAAGATGTAAAGTACTAAATATTGAAATTGATGGATGATGCGGTACACCAGTCGGACCAAAGAATTTCTCTTGTGAGTTGTGAGGACCCCAAAGTGACCAATTCGGTGAATTCACACCAAGAGTCTCCTCCTCACATGATCACACACATCTCTGTTTCAGGCCCAGAGTCTTTGAAGGGACAAAAGTTCAAATAATAATAATTACAAAAACAAGAGAGAGCTGCTAAGCTCATTCCGTTGTCTTATTTCCCCACCTACGTTATATTTACACCTACTATAAAAAGTTAAAAAATTAAAATGTTATTTTTCCACTCACTATTATTCATATAATAACCATATATATAATTAGAGATAAATTTCTCTTAAAAAAAGAATATAACCAAACCTTCTAAAAACCGAAAAAAAGAATATAACCAAACCTTCTAAAAACCGGAAAAAAGAAAAGAAAAAAAACCATGTTTCCTTTCCAAATTCCAATTTGAGCGTCCTTTTTGAGATGCATAGCAATTCGCATTGTCATTGACGTATAGTATTGTTTAGCTACTCAGCATCAATTAATTTATCTGTCCGCTATTTTCAACTTTAATCATGTGGATGTTGTATGCTTCTAATAGATGTGGGCATGGATGCTGTCAATGAAAGAATAGCTGCATTGAAGCCTGCTAACCTACGCGCCGCCACTCGGATACAGCAGCAGCAGAACCACCCCGCCGAGAAATGGCGAGCTGTCAGCAAAAAAGAATAGCAGCAGCGAGAGACGAATCGCGATCGTCGCTGCAATGCAGCAGCGCCAGCAAGATTGTGACGTCGTTGGTGGAATGATGAGTTAGGGTTTAAGGGAGATAAATTTTCTAAACATAGTGTGATAGTTATCACTCCTAAACTATTTTTTTCTTTTTTATAAAAAAAAGAAGAAGAAAGTAATACAAAAGGGGGTAACTAAGTCATTTTACAAATGGACAAATTTGTAATTAAAAAATTCATAAAAAGATGGGTGGGAAGATAAGATATTGGAGTAAGAATAACACCTCTCAAACAAGATATCCCCTCTCTTTTAATCTTTATATAGTGCCCCCACTCCGGCCAACATTTCAGCCCAGCTGACCTCCATTCACTCTTCCTTTCCTTCCTTCTCTCTGGGCTCTTTGCTCTCTCCTCCCACTCAACCCATGATTTCCCTACCATGGAAAACCATTGTACTCACTCTAATTCTCTTCCACGTAACTTCTTCCTCCATTGAAGCAGAAGCTTCTCCTTCTCTGCTCGACAGAATTACCGGGTTGCCGGGTCAGCCCCCGGTCGGGTTCCAGCAGTATTCTGGCTATGTGACCGTTGATGCGAAAAAACAGAGAGCTCTGTTTTACTATTTTGCTGAAGCAGAAATAGATCCAGCTTCCAAGCCTCTTGTCCTCTGGCTCAATGGAGGTCCCCATTTCTTACCCACCATTAAATTTTCCATCTTTTTATTTTTTACCACCTGGGTTTAAAAAAACAATGAGGTTTTACTTCTTGGTTTTTGATGGGTTGTGATTTTTCCAGGTCCTGGTTGTTCATCTCTTGGAGTCGGAGCATTTTCTGAGAACGGACCGTTTAGGCCTAAAGGAGAAGTCTTGGTTCGAAATGAGCATAGCTGGAATAGAGGTGAGATCTTTTTTGATCAATGCGGTTTTGCGAAACAATCCAACGGTGCAGATTGCTGACATGCTCACTCATTTGCAGAAGCAAACATGCTGTACTTGGAGACACCAATTGGAGTGGGGTTCTCTTACTCAACGGATACTTCTTCCTATGAGGCTGTAACCGATCACATCACAGGCATGACTCACCATCACCAATTTCAAATTTGATTTTCTATTTTTCGGTCAAATAATAAAAACTAAAATCGAAATGGTTATAAGACGGATCCTAAATCTTTATCTACATTCCGTCTTCCAAATTTTCTCAGCAAGCAGAAAATATTGCTAAGCAAAAAACAAAAAACAAAATAAAATCGTCTGCACCCAACATTCAAGTCAACTTGTCTTCCTATCATCTTCCTTTGTTGATTTCCCAAAGACGAACAAAGTATTCTTTTTATTTCTTCAAAAGTTCCACATGAAATCTTTTAATTTCCTTTGTACACCAAATATTCAAAAGAATATTTCATGACAGGGTTTGCACTAATTTCATTTTTTGTTTAATTTCGAAAAATTCACTTTACAGATATGCCTTGTGTGATGGTGTTTTGTAACTATCCTTGTGGTTGACAAAAAGTTCACCTTTACTCCTTACAGGCTATGTGTGATTTCTGAATTTTGTCCTTGTTATCTACAGCCAGGGACAATCTTCTGTTCTTGCAAAAGTGGTTTGAAAAATTCCCACAATACAGAAATAGAAGCTTGTATATTACTGGAGAAAGCTATGCTGGTATATCATCATGTCACTTTTGATTATTTCTCGATGTTGATTGACTCGATCCTAATGTTGAAAATATTTTCGACTTCAAACGAAATACCCCAATAAGAAATGGAGGTACTGATTTTATCTATTTATTTGTAGGTCACTATGTTCCTCAGCTAGCAGAACTCATGCTCCAGTTCAAGGAACATCACTTCAATTTGAAAGGAATTGCTGTGAGTTATAAAATCTCAAATTACCAGCTTTTCGTCGTCTAGATTGTGGTCTAAATTTTTCGTTTTCATTGCAGTTGGGTAATCCAGTCCTGGAATATGCAACTGACTTCAATTCAAGAGCTGAGTTCTTCTGGTCTCATGGATTGATATCGGATTCAACTTACAAAATGTTCAGTTCCGTTTGCAACTACTCGCGGTTTGTGAGTGAATATTACAGAGGCTCAGTTTCGCCTATTTGTTCGAGGGTGATGAGCCAAGTGAGCAGAGAAACCAGTAAATTTGTTGACAAGTATGATGTCACCCTTGATGTTTGTATATCATCTGTGTTTTCCCAATCCAAAGCCCTCCTTCCTCAGGTGAATACCCTCTATTGCTCCATTGCAGCATGAAATTTTGGTTTGGTTTCACAAAGTTCGTGTCCATCTTCTAATTGATTGAACTTGTTCGTTTTTGCAGCAAGTTGCTGATTCAATAGATGTATGTGTTGAGGATGAAGTAGTTAATTATCTGAACAGGCCAGACGTGCAGAAGGCGCTTCATGCTCGTCTTGTTGGAGTTCGGCATTGGGCAGTTTGCAGCAAGTAATTCTCTTCTGAAGATGTACATTTAAAAAAATTCGAATGCGCCTCAAAGTAGTATTCATGTCAACAGTTTTGCTTATGAAAATATCTTCTGTGTTATGGCAGCATACTGGGTTATCAGGTGCTGGATGTGGAGATACCAACGATCACAATCGTAGGCAAACTTATCAAAGCAGGAATGCCGGTCTTAGTTTACAGGTAGAAGAATTTTAGACAGCATCAAAACATCGTGTTTCATCTTAAATGTTATTGCAGTGGACTAAACTTTCAAGTTTTAAACTCAGTGGCGACCAAGATTCTGTTATCCCGTTGACTGGAAGTCGAACATTAATTCATGGACTTGCAGAGCAGTTAAGACTAAACACCACTGTGCCTTATAGAGTCTGGTTTGAAGGACAACAGGTGAATTAACTACAAGATTACTAAAATCTAAGAATTTTTGGTTGCTTCTGTTATAAATTGTAACGCGATGAATGCATGTTTCATGTTTTTATCACCTGCAGGTTGGTGGGTGGACTCAAGTTTACGGTAATATGCTTTCTTTTGCCACCATTAGAGGAGCATCACACGAAGCGCCGTTCTCGCAGCCTGAGAGATCACTCGTGCTATTCAAGTCGTTTTTGGAGGGCCGGCCTCTGCCAGAAGTGTTCTGATCTACTGATCAGTTAGATGGCGACCAGATTGAGATTGTAAGAAGTTTGGTTGCAAAGGTTTAATCATCTGAGCATGAAAAAAATTGCATTTGTTTGTTATTTGTAACAGGTTACATGGGTTTGTCCATGCTGTGGAAAGTAGAAGAATTTTGTAAACATCTCAAGAAAAAAATGAAAGAAAGAAAGTGCTTTTGTAAAATCCCAAGTTTCCATTTTATTTAATTCATTTTTTTATAATAGTTTCAAATAATTGATCTGTTTGATATTAAAAAAAATAAATTACAGCACTCCAAAAGATAATAGTTGGAATATTATATAACTCAACACAAGAACACAAGATCAAGAGGTTGCTAAAGAGTTCCTGCAGTTGGAAACTACAACTGGAGCTTCAACCTGCATTTTCATACAACTGAACTCCAATGCCAATACAGGCTTTGATAACATCACAGCTTCACAGAGGTTCTTGCCATTATCCACGAGTTCTTCAGTTGCGTGGTTCTTTGTATTGCTAGTATGGATTTCTGATGATTGTCTTGTCTCGGTCTTTGGCATCGGAGATGGTCCTGATACTTTTGCTGGATGCACTGCTCGTACCCTATCAGAAATCGATCAGGTAGCACACTAACAATTAACACTTGAGTTTGGTGGAGAACGATGGAAGCATGCGAGTTTAACATTTATGAAGCTTGATGAACATAAAAAGCAACTGAAACTAAAAGAAAACCTGCACTCAATCCGGCAAGAGTACTTGAGAAGGTTGGGATAATATTCTGTGCCACCGCTACAATTTCACAACAGAAGGAAGTAAATAAGGGAAAAAGATACACTAATAGCATAGATAATTATGTGCACAAAAAACAAACGGAGAAACCTTACCTAAAACTTGGAAGTGACAATTTGATCGCCGGCCCCCTCCACCCACCATTCGATTCAGGCACTGCCATCGTCAAACACGCAATTAGGAATATCGATGGTTGAATCACGCCAAAGGATGAAACCATGAGAAAAACATCCAACGTATACTAGTGAAATGAGATATTTGGATTAGCCAACTTACCGAAAGTGGTAAGGTTGAAATTAAAGGAATCTTTAACCGATGAAGCCTTGATTTCGGTCACTTGAACTTCCATACAATCTTTTGGATCACAGAAAGCAGCACTGCTACCAATTACACTAAGAAATCCAATGTTTTTGCTCTTTGGTTGCCTTGAAACTGCTGTAATCCTCTGTTTTGTAGAGAAAAATGAATTTCGTAAGCTGTAGCCCACCTTAGGATGAATAGTTCACCATATGCAAGCTGCAAAAAAATGTCTATAATTCAAATGCAAATCATACCTTCGAAAACCTCGCAACTTGACTTGGAAGGCCTACTTCCTGCAAGAGGGGACTGCAACCAGCATGAGAATTACATACGAAAAATAAGAAACTGTGACAAGCTCGCGGCAGAGTGCCTTATGCAGCCTCACACCTTTCGTCCATGGTCACAAGCTTCATCACTATTCACAAGCACCTTAGCTGCCCAGCTGTTTGACAAAAAAAGAAGTAAAAATGCTTATGATTTAGGGTTTAGGGTCTAGAACAAGTCTCTCTCCCAAAGATTACATGCTCTTCGGCTTATTACGAACAAAGAAAGGATTGAGGAAACATACGCGCAAGATGTTGGTGGGCTCCAAACAAGTCCAGCGATCACAACGAGCTGAGAGGGAGAACATAAAGAGTCTTGTTAGTGAGTGGTTGAAGAAACTTCAGAAGAATTCCTATCTATATTTTGCTAAAGCAAACATGGATTACTCCTACGATAAACAAAAACTTGTTCATTAGCTTTCTGGATCGAGGCCCGAAAAAGTATGACTTTGTAAAGTGATGATTATGCAGAAGATATGAACCTCATCAAAGATTCCAACTGGACTGTCATCATAGTTGGCAAGAAAGAAGCCACCAAGAGTGTACCTGTAAAGTGTAATCAAACACATATTTGGTGATCGGATTCTTTGACCATCCCGAATCCTATCAACCTTATTCTCCTTTATCGCTCAATCATTTAAGGCTTTTTATCAAAGGTGGTCTCCAAGATTGGTATAACTCCTCACTTTGGTCCCGACAATGAAAATCGATAAAAGTGATCTCTGAGTTTGTCCACTGTAATCACAAAAAATCTGTCAATATCCTTGTTAAATTGTCACACGAAACCAACCCGACCACTTAACAATGATATTGACAGTTTTTCACGGAATGACCAAAATGACTTAGGGTCAACAAACTCGGGACAACTTCCATCGATTTTCATTTGCAGGGACCAAAGAGAGGAGATGTATTCGTTTGAGGACCATTTTGCCGAAAAAGCCATCCTTTAAACAACAATTAATAGTACATTTACCCAAATGCTTCAACTAGTCTGAACTCTTTCGGGATGCATGCTCGAACAGTTGCTGCTTTGACAAGATGGAGCTGATACAACGCGCTGATCAGAAAAACCGGGCAATCAGCAGAGTCATTTGTCATGATTGAGAACAGAGAGCAAAAAAAAAAAAAAAAAAAAAAACTAAAAGTTGTTGGACACTTACCTGCCTCTGAATATCCATGGAGGCTTTCCATAGGAACATTTTGTTTCTCCAACATCCATGAACTTGAATGACTTCAAGAAAGTGCTTTTACCAGAAGCAAATTTGAAGATGCCAAAATCAAGTAATTCAAGCTGTGTCCGGGAAGTCCCTAAACAAAAAGTGCATCATTTATCAGAAGCAAAGTCCCTAATCAACTCATGGTGGTGGTGCCACCCCATGCAATTACAAATTACAATGATCACTTGCCCTGTTTTGTTAAATACTAGCAAACACAATCTTGAATTGTAGAAAGAAGAACTTCCATGCACCTGGGATGCCATCGTATTCTGAGTCAATCACACATTGAAGCGAGAAAAAGTCACGGCAATACATGATTGGCCGCCACCATGACATCTCAGGTGTCAGTAAGTTTCTCTCGAACTGTAAGGGTGGCGGACACTAAATAATTACTTAATGTTTTATACTTACTAGGAACAATTGTGAGATTGGATATCAGGCATCGTCAAAAGAGAAATGATTTCCGCAAGCCGGTCTCTCCTTGTGCACAATATTGAATACATTAATACATGCATTGTGAAGATCAAGAGCACAGCTAAGTTGGAAAAAAAAAGGAACACAAACAAGCAAAGCTCACCTGAAAGAAACGAAACCAACCAAGGAAAGCTGCACACAACAAAACTCAGCTCCTAAAGTTAACTGCCCGAGAAAAAAAAAGAGAGGTAGAAACCCAGAAGAAAAAAATGATGAGAGAGAGAGAGAGAGAGAGAGAGGAGGAAGAATTCAAGGAGGTGAGAGAAACAAACCAAAACGGATAGAAAGACAGGGATTGGCTGGCTGTGCTGAGACATAAATAGCCGTAGTAGGACTCTAGGAATGGGAGAGGAGTGGATGTGGATAGGACTAGGAGTACTTTATCCAAACCCACCACAGGTTTTATTTGGCGCCAACTGAAAATAAATAACTACCACCCTCCCTTTTACCAATACCAATAACATGGCCAATACCAGTACCAATACCATCAACATTCAGCGACATGGAACCTGCAACTTGCCAATACCAAAACAGATGAGATGAGTTTTGTTTTTTCTACTAATTAATTCTTTAGGTTGGTCTCTAAGCAGATATCCTGGATCCCAACATCACTATATATTTATTCTTAGTCTCAAAGTATCATTTTTAATTTCTTTTATATATTAAGCTAGATCGTATCCAACAAACTTTATCTCGTACTCTAAAGCATCTCCGAGAGAGATGATGTAAAACAACCAAAACTATAGTCTTTTTAAATTTGCAGAGTCACTGTCATCCGTTAAATAATTAAAAATAATAATAAAATTCAAGGATGGACTAATGAGCAAGGAGAAAAGGGATAGAGGAGGTTAGAGGATCCTTTTCCTAGGGATCCCGTGATCTCATCCGTTCATTGTATATTGTGTAGTCAGTTTTCGTTATGTACTATTCATATTTAATTTTAAATATTGAAATAATTTCTGACCGCACGATATACAATGAACGACTGAGATCACATGATCCCTAGGAAAAGATCCGACAAGGATCCTTTCCCTTGAAAATGAGCATGTTGAGTTTAAATTGTTAATAATAAAATATTCAAGTTTGTTAATATAGAGTGTGTTGGTGGGGATTTTAAACTTTAAACTGAATAGCTAAAATAGGTTTTTGATACTATTTACTTTGTAGTTTGCCAAAAATTTAAAAATTTCTCTTCAAAATGTTTTAATACTTTGGCAGGTTAAACTCCTCTAAACATAAAAGAACAAACAGTTTTCTATAATCTTGATAAGAGTAGCCAATAACATGTCAATAGTAAAATGCTTAGACATTTTAACAATTTTAACATAGGATAATATTGAGGAAACAAAATTTATAAACTAAATGATGTATCACCAATATAAATGAACACATTTATCAATCTTTATCAACTATCCTTTACTTTGACGGTTAAAAAACGTCAAAAATGACTTTCCGTCAAGAAATGGCTTTCTAGACGGCTTTTACCGTCAAGTAAAGGCTTTTATTCTTATATTATTTCAACAAATAATGGATATCATGCAAACAAAAACTTCTGTTGAATTCTTACAGAAATTTTAAACTTGCAAAAATAGGAGAATAAAGAGAAAAGAATAGCTTTTACGCTTTATTAATTTTTGTGTTTTAATCTTCTTTAATTTATTCAATTCAACAATAAAAAATTTTAAAAAATGTGTAAAAGATAAAAAAAGGTATGTGAATAATACTAATAGTGACGATGATTTTGAACCACTAAAAAGCCAGAAAAATGTTGAGATTCTCATTCAAATACGTGTCAACTAACTGAACACACACAAAGGAAAGACAAGAAGGTGAGTTCTGAGTCGCACTTACTACCGATATCAGTGATCCTCCGTACTATTCAATTGAGAAGGTGACTAGTGCTTCCGTCTTGATGCAGCAATCTTCAAGAGACACGTAACCCATCCTTCATGTGTGCACTAACATGCAAATCACACACTACGGCTGCATTTTTTTTTTGGAACTTTAACGAAAAACATCCGGTACTGTTCATTTTAACGAAAAATCATATTTTTACACTAAAAAGTCAATTCTAGTACTATTCACTTTACCCTTTATTTTGTCCTTATCATTAAAACTCAAAGTTTTCAAACACCTTTTATTAGTTTTCTTTTTTTTTTTAAAATTGCATTCGTTCATTTCACATTGCATGATATGTGCACTAACTTGCAAGGGTATCACATACTAAAGTTGCATCTGTTTTTTTAAAAGGAAAACTAATGAAAATGATTTGAAAACTTTGAGTTTTAATGATAAAGATAAAATAAAATGTAAAGTAAATAGTACCAGAATTAACTTTTTAGTGTAAAAATATGGTTTTTCGTTAAAGTGAACAATACCAGATACTTTTCGTTAAAGTTCTTTTTTAAAATTGCAATCGTTTATTTCACATATTGAATACAACATGTACTATCAACATAATATTGTAGATCAAATCGTGAACATAAAGATGTTTATTAAAATTTCTATCATACATCAATGGCGTGTTCAACATGAATTTCAATAGAAGTACAAAAGTATCAATTTGATAGGGCAAAACTAAAGTGGGAACAACCCACAAAAACAACTTAAAAACTTGCATCACCAACCCATTTCTAAGTCTATACATCCAAAAGTTTAAATTAAAATATAAGATCAAAACTAAACTACCATCAGAAATCACATCATGAATCATATTGCTTTTGTATCAAATTTTAAATGAATGCACCCCATTAGACACACGAATGTATGACAAGATATGTGGCCTGCCCGAAACCCTGGGAATGACTTACCTATGTGATGATGCTGCTGTTTAACTTTCTCACTTGATCATGTTGTTTAACTTGATATGCCGTTACAATGACATTCCGGGCGTAGTTACGTTTCTCTCGGATATCAACTAGTAACCATGAGGTTGCTCTTTCAAACCATCCATCCAAAATGTGTCATGCCCAAATCTACATTTGAAATTTGCTTAGGTTACCAATAATCTCTGCAAGAACACTCCCCAAACTTGAAGTGATGGAATCTGTTGGAATCTCTCACAACAATTGCACGCCCCGTTACCACAGAAACATGTTTTGCAAACTCATGGCAGTCTTTGCACGCCCTGATGTTCTTAAAAACCACAATAGGAGCATCACCTGGTATGGAAATAAGCCCAAATGCTATAGCAAGTCTCTCACTGTGGTCAAGAAGCTGTTCTTTCCTTTCGGGAAAACCGCTCAATACGTCCTCCTCAGTAAGAAGCGAATCTTCAGCATCCCTGAAAGAAATGCTCAGCTCCTTCAGTTTCGTGTATATCTGTTCTATCTGAGAATGGTGTTGATCACCCACTATAAACCGATGCTTTTCACCCTTGACGGTTATCCAGCTGCATCCGATTTCTTTCCTCAAGTTCCTTTCAGCCATCATTCTTCTATAAACTGCAGCTTCTTCCCACTTCCCGGATGATGCATACAAATTAAACATGATAATGTAACTAGCAGTGTCCTCTGGGTCCAATTGGAGGAGGTTCTCAGCTGCTAACTTTCCGAGCTCAAGATTTCGATGTATCCAGCATCCACCCAATAAACTTTTCCAGCTCATTGCATCGGGTTCAAACGGCATGCTCTTTATCAGATCAAGTGCCTCTTGTAGTTGCCCAGCACGGGAGTATATGTCAATCATACAATCGTAATGATCAATGGTTGGTTCTACATGATATACACTACTCATTGATTCCAAAAACTGCTTTCCGTCAGTCACCAAACCTGAATGGCTGCAGGCAGTTAAAACTGCTATAAATGTAACTGAGTTTGGCTTTACGCCGGAATCCTGCATTCTATTGAAAAGTGTAAGAGCTTCGGAGGCATTGCCGTGATAAGCATAACCACATATTATTGCAGTCCAGGCCACAGCATCAGGTTTATCTATTGATTCAAATGCTCGATAGGCACAGTCCAATCTGCCACATTTTGAGTACATCGTAATCAATGCACTTGCTCCATGCAAGAATGCAATGAGCCCTCTTTTTATTGCATCAGCATGAACTTGAGTCCCCAAATTTATATCCGCGATTGCAGAACAGGCTTGAAAAATGCTTGTATATACAAACGAATTTAAGGTAACATCTTTAGTAATTAAAGATTGAAAAATCTTGACACACCCCTCAAATTTCCCACTCTGGCAATAGCCAGAGATTATAGCACTCCATGAAACATCATTTGGTTCATGTATCCTTTCAAATGCTCTGCAAGCAGACTCAAATTTTGCACATTTGGCATAGAAGTCCACTAGAGGAGTTCCTACAGAAACATCAGAATCCAACCCAAGTTTAACACTGTAGCCATGAATTTGCCTTCCCATATTCAAGTCCTGCAAACCAGCACATGCCTTGAGAACTATCGAAAACACAAAATCATCCACCTCTACACTTTTCCTAACCATCTCAGCAAACAATTCCAAAATCTCCTCCGGTTTCTCATCTTCAGTATAGCCTACCATCAACCCAGTCCAAACCACAGCATTCCTTTCTTCCATCCTATCGAAAACAAGCCTAGCACCCTCTAACCACCCACACTTCACATACATGTTTGCAATCGCCGTTTCAACCGAAACATTACTACTCATTTCACTTCTTATCACATAAGAATGTATCTGTTTCCCAAGCTCCAAAAGCGAATCCTCAGTCAAGGAACTTAAAACGCTTGTAAAAATCGATGCATTCGGTCTAATCCCAGACTCCAGCATTTTTGAAAACATCGAAATAGCTCTTTTCAGAATACCCTTCTGCGCATATGCCGATATAATTATAACCCAAGAAACCAAATTCCTCTCAAGCATCTCATCAAACACCTTCTGTGCATCCGATAAACTTCCGCATTCACAATACATCTGCAGAGCGTCGTTCTCAAGAAACTCAGGTGGGTTCTTCACTGTCCTTCTTAACCATCTGTGCACAGATTTTCCATCTAACAACGAACCCTTTAATCCACACATTTCAAATAAACATTTATACGATTGAGGACTCACGGATACACCGGCTTCGTTCATCTGCTCGAGAAATTGGCGCGCTTCTCTGAGCTTCCCTTGCTTGGAGAGAGAAACCAAGTGCACATTTTCGACCTGGCCCAGTTCTGTTTGGCGGGTTTCGATCGACGGACCGGTGGATTTAAGAGAGACCCACGATGGAATTTGAGCAAAGTTGGAAGCCTTTGCGAACGGAGTCTGATCGGGATGGTGTAAAGCGCGGGAAGGTAGCAGAGAACATTGGACTGCGAAGGAAGACGACATTCGAATTTAAGCTTTTAATTCCCAAAAATCTTTACAGTTTACGCGCATGGGATTTCGCAGGAAAAGAAGAAAAAATGCCAGGAAAATTTTAATTTCTATAAAAAAAAAGTCGGCAGAAAACCGTATCCTAAATAAAATATTCACTCCCGCTTTTTGTTTGGTTGCAGAGAAAATTCTGGAAAACGAATGAAAATTCAGCAAAATCGAAATTCTTAGGTTACATTGGGATGAAGAAATTTAAAATTATTAAGGAATTTTAAAATGACGGTAATTGAAATGACATAATTTTATTTTTTAGAATTTGTGAATTTTCTTATTTGGTTAATTTAAAAGAATAATGAAATTTTAATACGAAATTTGTTATTTTTAAACTCTCACTTTAGAAATGATACATTTTACATTGACTTTAAACGTGAAAATTAAAGGCTTCAGATTTTTTTTAAGTAAAATTCTAAATTTTTATGTTTATAAATTCAAATTAAAAAAATTAGTGCATATCAATTTATAAATTTTGACTTTTGTTAAAATTCTTATTTCCCACGTGCAAAGATTGTGTAAAAGTTTGATAATTCGTCCAATGACTTGCAAGCAGAAATGGAGGCTTCATTGCATTTCCGCGGGGTAGAATCCCCAGCTACTCGCGAAGTCCAAGACTCTCGCACTTGTCACAGCCGTTCTCCGCAGATGTGTCGTCGCGATCGTTCTATGCGGCGGTCGAAAATGCATGCAAAAGCAGTAGGCTACGCGGCGGTCGAAAATGCATGCAGAAGCAGAGTAGGCCGAGAGTGAAGAGCGAGAGGAAAAGAATCGAAGCTGTGCGTGGAGAAGAAGGGGAAGAGAATGCGACAATAGAGCCGCGGCTCTGATGCGGTGCCATTTAAATGCGCAAATCAATAGAAAACTCCACATCTCTATCTGGCGGCAATCCGGGCAAATCATTTGGGAATACATCAGGATAGTGTCTAACTACTTCAACTTCTTCCACACTGCTAGGAACAACATCATTTAACACCACATGTGCTAAGTATTCTTAACAACCTTTCGATAATAACTTCCTTACTCTCATGGCAGAAATAACACCATGTCTCAACCCACTGTTTTCACCCACAAAAGTAACCTCTGGAAATCCAGGACGATGAAAAGTAACAGATTTCCCGTAACAATCTATATAGGCACGATTAAAATGCAACCAATCTGCCCCTAGAATCACATCAAAATCCACAATATCTAACGGAATAAGATTAGCTGGCATAACTACACCATCTACCATCACTGGACATACTGGATAAACACTATCAACATAACATCTGTCCCTTCTAGGCATGGCAAACTCTAAATCAAATCCTAGAGGTGAAGGGTGAGGTTGAGTCATTTGAGCAAACGTATGAGAAATCACAGAATGTGTAGCACCACAATCAATCAAGACTCTAGCAAAATGACCAAGAATATTTAACGTACCCATAATCAAATCTGGATGGTTCTGAGCATCTTGCAGTGATACATGTGATACATGATTAACACGTCCTTGAGTTTGCTGACGTCCACCATGACCTCTGTTGCCTTGGTTACCTCGCCCCTGAGAAGTACGTCCCTGTCCTGACTGATTAGCCTGCCTAGACAGTCCAGCACCGCTAGCAACAACCTCTCCCTGTCAGGGCTGACCTCCCTGATGCCACTGCGACCCGCTAGCTGGCATGGAAGAATAAGAAGTATAACCCCCAGGGTCTTGGGAATACCCAGTCTAAGAATAAGGATCATGGGAATACTGATATTGTCCGGAAGCATAGGGAGCAGTATCACTCTGGTATTGATAAGCACCACCACAACCCGTCTGACCATAACTGCCTGATCCAAAATTCTGCTGAATCGGCGCTGGAGGTGGCATAGTAGACTGCTGAGATCTCTGTTGACTCTAGGGACACTGGGCAGCCCTATGTCCCATCTGTCCACAAGTGTAGCAAGCACCACTACTTCTCCTACACTCTCCATGATGTCTGAAATTACAACGGCGGCATAACGGAGCACCAGAACCACCAGCACCACCAAAATCTCTTTGTCTCTGAAACCTGGGTCCATCAGCAAATCTTCCACCCTCCTCGGGCCTGTGACACTGAATCCTCCACTGGAAGAACTCGAGCTCACTCCACTTTTCTTGAAATTCTGCGTCTTACAAGGTCCTTCAGTGGAGATACCCTTGCCCTTATCATCTTTCTTCTGATTATCATTCTTGTCCTCATCATCCTCACTGTCACTAGGAAGGTTGTCGGAATCCTCCATCCGAACCAAAATCTTAAAAAACTCATGATAATCGGTGCAAGGAAGCGCACTAGCAAAAGTCCGTCATTTCCTCTTAGTTCTCAGCTTAAAACGGCGAAACATCTCTACTTGATTACCAACTGTATCAGGGTCATAACAAGACAAGTCTGTAAACTTCCTGTAATACTCATGCGCCGACATATTCTTTTGCTTCAATCAAGTAAACTCCTGCTTCTTGCGATCAATGTACTCCGGATGGACAAATCTTTTCTTAAAATTCTCTTTGAATACTTCCCAATTAGCTGCCATCTCATGGGACATAAACTTAGTCTGATTTACCAACCAAGCTGCTGGCTCTCGCCCCAAAAAACAAGTAGTGGTCTCCACCCATCTACTAGCAAGAAAATTCCCTTAACTCTGCATCACCTGGAAAGTCTTATCAATACGGTCTAGCCACTTTTCTGCCCCTTCATGACCTTCATTACCCATGAAACGATCCAATTTCATATTATACATAGTCTCCAGGGGTGTCCTCTGGGGATGAGGAGGATGACGGATTGCATTCTGAAAGGCATGGGCCATCGCTTCCCCTAATTGAGTTATATCAGGGAAATTAGGCTCAGAAGCACAGCGTGATTCCCTACGAGGCGGCATAATTCTGACAGAAAACATCAAAAGATCATTAAAGCATTAACAATTTATACAGGACGGCAACCTAGGCTCTGATACCAAACTGACACGCCCCAATCCTAAAATCAAGGCGTGTTGGCCGTCACATGAGCGTGACGTAACCAAAAGTGCGATGAGGAAGCAAAAGATATGAGAAATACGAAGGAATAAAAAAACCAACTACTAGCAATAATAACCAACCAGTATGCTAGAGTGAGTTTAAGTGTGCAGTACACAATTTCAGAGCATAAATACTAGGTGCAGTCAAGTAGGACTATAATTAATTACAACACCCGCAGGTGAGTCCTACATGCAGGAAGTTTGTCAGAATGCCGAAGAAAACCTCGTGAGCCGCCAACTACTAACTAGAACTTGGAGGGGCGCAAAACAAAATTGAGTGGGTCAGTAAAACCAAAGTTTTCCAAAACATTTCATTTAAAACATTTCTAACCCCTCACTGTAAAACCTGTATACTTTCCCAGAAAATAACATAATAGCATAATATTTGTTCAAATCTCTCAAAACATTAATCTTTACCAAAATCCAGCAAGTATGCCATGCAATAATGTCAATGACAGAATATGGATGCATCAATGTAAAAGGTGACATAATGAATAAATTTGAGACCCTGCAGTTGGTCATGTACGGTTAATTCTATAGCTCAATATCCAATCCAGCCGGAGTCACCACGGTGATTTGTACGGCACTACTCTGCACATAAGTCGGAACCATGGTATAAAAAATCGATAATATCGGCGATATTTCGCCGATATTATCGTTTTTTTAGGAGTCCGATATTTCTACACATATCCAATAGGTTTTCGTCAAAATATCGAGATAATATCGATAATATCGCGATATTAGCGATAATATCGCGATATTAGCGATATTATCGCGACATTGCTTGAAGGCGACGTCGATGGAGTAGACGGCGACGGCTCGACGAGGAAGAAGGCGAGGGAGGAGCAGAGGGAGACGCGGACGAGAAGGATCGCGCCGATGGGGACGATGGAGGAGAAGTAGAGGTCGCGGGACATGGTGACGGGCTCGACGAGGAGGAAGGCGAGGGAGGAGCAGAGGGAGACGCGGACGAGGAGGATCGTGCCGATGGGGACGACGGAGGAGAGGTAGAGGTCGCGGGACATGGTGACGGGCTCGACGAGGAGGAAGGCGAGGGAGGAGCAGAGGGAGACGCGGACGAGGAGGATCGAGAGATGGATCGAGAGATGAGGGAGTGGGGTGTGTCTGTGTGTGGAAAGGAAAGAAATAATAGAAAATGAGGGAGCGGGGTGTGTCTGTGCGTGTGTGTGTGTGTGTGGAAAGGAAAGAAATAATAGAAAATGAAGGAGTAGGGTGTGTCTGTGCGTGTGTGTGTGTGTGGAAAGGAAAGAAATAATAGAAAATGAGGGAGGTACATCCCACGTGAAGAAGGAAGAAAGGTAGTAGAGAAATGATGGGTGCGGCAATATGCCAGAATTAGGATAGATTTAAAAACTAAAATATGAGTTTTACTCGAAAGTTGTAGTAAATTATTATATATAAATGATTATGGTGTGTTTAATTTTTTTTTCATTAATTACTACATATTTTCTTCACTCACAGTGTTTGCCAGCTCGCTGTATAATCAACTTAAATCAGTTAAATCCATCATGTAATGCATTTCCTTCCAATTTTTTGTGATAAACTAATAGATAATTGACTAAATAAACATCCTGCAAAGTTTCAATAAAAATTTCCAAGTTTTTCTTACAATTTCCGTGGTTTCCATGTAATTTTTATCGATATCGATATTATCCCGATATTTCCATCGATATTTCCGTGTTTTCGGACTACCGATATTTCCGATATTACGGATATTTTCTTCCTTGGTCGGAACTACCTGAAGTAGTCTATACGACAAAAATGGTGAAATAATACGCTCTAGTGCTTCTCTCATCAATCGTCTGCGCGCATAATCTAAGGTCACCTACCAGTCAGAACCACCTCTAGTGATCTGTACAATTAGCATGTCGGAACCCTCTCATGGTCTATACAACATGCACCTACTTGGATCCAAGGTGAGCGTGCAGTGCGGTGAATACTATAAGCATTATCACCAAAGGTGCAGGTTATGAGCTTTCAACACAATTCACATCATCAATAATTCACATGAATAACAGAAACCTCACATGATACTCACATGTGCGTCCACAACACCAATTCACACACACATATATATATATATATATATATATATATGCATCAAATATCAATTCATATAATTCACAATATGCATGCATGGCATTTTAAAACGTACTTTCATTTAAACTCAATTTCTGGAAAAAATATCAATAATATATAGGTATAAATAGAAATACTGCCCACTCACTGGTAAGTCGATGGGTCGTAACCCCCGTGACGTCCCTGGATGTGCTCGTCCTCGGGATAGGTGTCACCTATATGCGAAACAACTATAAAAACGTTAATTAAAGCACATAACCGACAATTCAAAATAACTTCTCATACGGTGCTCAATTTGGGTATATGAATATACCACAGTGACCTACTCGACGTCACGAACATCGACATATTTTTAGAAAAAAATTTGGGCTTGTCACGCGCCCCCACGCGCCTGGACAGGCACGGGTCCACGCGCCTGGGCAGGCACGGGTCCACGCGCCTGGGCAGGCACGGGTCCACGCGCCCCCACGCGCGTCTCCTACCTTGGGCTCGCCGGACTGGTTTTTCCGGTGGCCAGAAAACTGGGGATTTTTCAATCTCCTTGTTCTCCGTCATTTCTCAACCAATTTCTTCGTATTTTATATCAATTTGAAGCCCTCAACATGTAGAATCACGTTAGACTAATTTAAGGCTCTAAAAATAACGAAATCTCACCGGAAAAATTCCAAGAATACCAGCCAACTTTGAACTCAATGATCCCGACGTCCAAAACCTTCAAACTAAGCACTCCAAGCTTCCTTAGGACCTCACTAAGCTCACTATAAGCTTAGAATTTCCTGAAATCCAATAATTCACGTGTGCATGAACAGTGATCTCAAAATGGGTTTCGGGTTTCACGTGATATCGAGGGTTCCAAGTCCTAAAAATTGCACCAATGAACTCACAAGCTTGCAAGGATTCACAAACTTACCTTTTTGACGTCGATCTGTGAAGGTTTGAGGGTTTTGGTGCCTCGTCCATACGAGTCGAGAGGGAGAGAGGAAGAACTGAGAAGGGGAGAGAGATAGAGGGCACGAGGAAAGGGACAGGGTGTCCCGTGTGTGTGTGTGGTCCCTCAAAACAATTCCACTCTTATTTTCCTAACCACACAAATATACACATATCCTTTAATCAAATTCCAATTTTTCCAAAACTTAGGGAAGAATATATATATTATTCATAATATGTCACACCCATACCTTAGTAATCGCCAGGGCAGTTTCGTCGTTTCACAACCTCGAGAATAAAATTTCGGGACGGGCTGTGACAACAACACAATGGGTTGTATAGTTCAATAATTTATTTATTATAAATCAGGTTTACATCTCATCGAGAGTAAATGATAATGAGGCTACAAAATGCGTCAAGGCCCTTCACCGTGCCTGCTTTTAGAGCAGTGGCTTGTTGAGGCTAGTATCAGAATGTGGATTTGGAAATGAGTTGGCCTCGTCAAATATCACTAGTACGAAAAAAAAAAAGACAAAAACAGTTATCAGTGTCACCAAACTTTAATTGAATTATTATAGTGCAACCGCTCCAAAATTTTAACTTATTCACGATAGTGCCAACCTCATATCTTTATGAAAGACGGTTCATTATGTGTTTCTGATAAAAAAAAATTAAAAAAAAAAGATTGTAAGACCTTTTTCATTAATTTTGAATATCATTCCTGCACCACCTAAAACAGGATGTCTAATTTGGAAACAAAGAATGTGTAGCAGATCTCCGGCGTGGTTCTCATGGTTTCCATTGGACAAACTAAGAAGGGCACATTATACGCTAGGCCCGTAAAAAACGAATTAGGCCCGCGTATTCTGATTTGAAGCAAGTAAGAGTATAAATTTTTCATCAGACGGCTGACAATGTAAAGCTTCAGCAGCTCAACCATGGTGCGGAGATTTTTCTCAGTTGGGCAAATGGACCTCCAACAAAACCATCACTCCCACCCTATTCTGCTTCTCTCCGGCCCTCCTTCCTGGTATTACTCACAATTCCAACTCTCTGTCTCTCTCTCTCTCTCTGATTGCTTTCTGGGGTATCCTTTTTTGCAGCGGAAAGACCTCCTTATTATTCCAGTTTGCATTCAACTCCGCAATGGAGGCCGCCCGCGATTGCAAAAATGGTCAAGTAGTTTTCATCTGCAACCGACGCAGATTAGAGGCCAAACCCCCTTATCTTTCCCAGGTACCTTTCCACTTCCTATGTTACTTCCTATGTTACCTGTATTTTTTAATCTGAGAAGCATTATATTTTGGGCCACTTCCCGCCAATTGGTTTTGGGGTGAAACCTCTACTTACGTGATTAGTAATTGCGTTAAAACTGCTCAGGGCGTTGATTCATCCTCTGAAGCATTTCAACGAATACAAATGAAGTAAGTCAAGAGACCCTTTAGAGAATGAACAATGGTGATGCAAAAAAAATGGGATTTTGAGAGAAGAAGTGATTTGTGTAGGTATGTGGACGATGAGGAAGGAATTAAGAAGTATTTTGCTGCATTTCATCTGCACGATACATTTCCGGTCGCAGTTGTCATCGATGATTTTGGAGCTTTCTTTGATGAAAGGTGCTTCCTTTCTTCTTTGCTCATGGACTTTCAACGTTTTACAAAGATTAATTCTTTTGTGCTTGCAATTGATTTGAAGGAGCTGCCAAGAAAGATATGGAAACCCACGAGGAAGAGACTTGGCAATGGTTCGGACACTGGCTTTGTGTCACAATGCCATGATCCATGCCAAGTGAGTGACTATGTGATTACAGTTGGCGACTTTATTCTCTCTGTTAGTAACATTTTGATACGATTTGATTTGGTATGGCAGTGAAACAAGGCCTTGCAAGCTTGTGTTATCAGATACACACCGCGGAGACTCCCCGCGGTTGCTCTTCATCTACAAAAGATGGGTTTCGACCATTTTTACAATTCAAGGTTGGTTTAGTTTAGCAGAAGGGGTGGTATACATTATAAATTCATGTAGAACATATTGCCTATTATAAGCAGGGTTTTTCTATTTTTCTTGTGGTATGTTGAAGGCGATGGCTCAGGATCGTTCATTGTAAAAGACTATAGCAATTCAGGGGGAAGGACTGCTAAGTACTCGGTAGCTCTCCAGAATCTTTTGCTAGAGGAGATCACTGAAGCAAGTGAATCGTAGGTGTATCGAATTTAGGCTCAAAATTGGTCCAGGATCCATTACTTTCGATCCGTGCATTATGTCAGAGTTAATATCTACTTCACCTTCATTAGTTTTGCTCAGTGTAAGTTCTGTAAAAATCCTTTGGGCTCTGTGATGTGCATTCACTGAAACACGATTTGATCTGTATTTTGATTTTCGAGTTTCCAGAAGCAAATTAGGTACATCTTTTGTTAGTTCAAATATATGGAGAACATACCGATTCATCAATTTATACGGTTTCAGAGAGTTTTAATAGTTTGTAACTAGAATCTTCCCACTGGGTTTAATACAGTTTCATGTACATAATTATTCACAGAATATTACAGTGAGCAGTAAAAACTGAGAAGATACGAGAAAACATCCCATGGAGGAGCCTAGTTCACCCCCCTCTGATACTCTGGCTCACAAAATTCTCCTCCCAGATCATCACAAGCCTCCCCAGGAAAGACCCTGCAGCAATCATCAAGGCAATTAATCAGTTAATCATAACACGAAAACTAGAGATCTTAAACCATTTGAAGCTGAGTTTTACGAAAATCGATCGATCTTACGTCTTGGGACTGTCATACTCTAGATAATCTCTATCCAGCTGCTCAGAACTAGTCCTGGCTGTGCTGCTCCTGCCCTCTTCCGTTTGAGCTTCACTTCAGGATACATTTCGGCATCACAAGCTTCTCCTCCGACTGGTTCACAAGCCTCTGCTGGAAAAACACTGCACATTCCACAGTCAACGATTGAAACAATCAATCGGAAGATTAAGTCCAAGACGTATTAAAAAAAAAAACGAATTGACTTACGAAGTGATGGAGCTGTAATCGACAGATGAAGGGTCGTCTGTCACCTAAGTTGCCCTGAGGGGAGGGCACCTTGAGGGTTGTAGTGGCCTCGGAAGGGAGCTGCATGGCAAGGCCAGGGACTTGGTGGTTGCAAAAGCAAAAGATGACACTGATGAAATTGGTGAGAGATGTAGAGTGGCCTGCATTTTGATGGCTTGTAATTTAGAAGTTGGTTTTAATTTGCTGAGTCTAACGAGGGGCAAGGTTTCAACCAAACTATATGGCATCAGCTTTGGGAAATGACTTGGATGGATATTGGATACGGTGGGCATATACATATTTTGGGGCAAGAAATTTATTGGTGAACTATAAAACGTTGAGAGACACCCATGAACTTGGACTTTTCTCCCTCCTATTCTCCATATCTTCCCCTTTGTTTCTTGAATTAATTTATGCACGTTTCTTTTCCTTACCATGCTTATTTTTGTCACTTGATACTTCTTTAATTTATGCAATTCAAAGACAAAAACTATGCAGGAAACAAAATGAGTGTGAAAATTGTCTCACTTTTTTTTTGGGTGTTTATATAGAATGCACAAAAGGAATGTACCGCCTTAAAGATGACAAAACGCTCCATGGGTTTGGATATTCGTGGATACCCAACCTAATGGTGCGGTTATGAAGGACAACAAACAGATATGGGTGGGTTTGGGGATTCTTTTAAATATCTAAGTCTGATGTGCAGGGCTAGCCTTGAGAGGATGCAAGTGGTGCCACCGCATATGGCCCCCGATTGATTTTTCAATTTTGCATGTATATACGTATATATAGTATTATGTGTAGAATATTGCAAACTTAAGTCTTTGTGCAAGTGGTATCATTGTTTCTTTACATTGGCCTAGAGAATGGGTTTCGAAACTCGTCTCCATCATTTTTTAAGTTTATTTTTATTTTATTTTTTTGAGAAAGTTAAGTTTATTTTTATTAAATGCATAAGCTTCCACAAAATAATATAAAATTTCCACACAATAACATGAAAATTCGAGCCACGAAAACTAGAGATCTTAAACCATTTGGATTAATTTATGCACGTTTCTTTTCCTTCTCCGCACACCGGGCTTATTTTTGTCACTTGATTACTTTTTTAATTTATTTAATTCAAAGACAAAAACTATGCAGGAAACGAAATGAGTGAAAATCGTCTCACTTTTTTTAAGGCGTTTATATAGAATGCACAAAAGGAAGGTACCGTCTTAAAGATGACAAAACGCTCCACGGGTTTGGATATTCATGGATACCCAACCTAATAGTGCGGTTATGAAGGACAACAAATAGGTATGGATGGGTTTGGGGATTCTTTTAAATATCCGAATCTGGTATGGAGTGGTGATGGTTTGTCATCCCCCAATCCGAACCCGACCCAATAAATTATTAATATAATTTTTACTGTTTCGAATTTTCTTTGTTCAACAATTCTTTCGACGTGGAATGATCATTCAACGAATTGAAAGTTGCTATTACAATTGTGTGAATTTGTTTATATGTTATTTACCTTTTTTATTAATTTTAATAGGCTACATACTTACCTAGTGGATTATTGATTAACTTATGTTGCATAAGCAGAGTCTGGAGATAAAAAAAATTATGACAGGCAGTTTGGCGGGTGTGGATTTAGAGGTATGTATCTTCCCCTGGGGATGGGAATTCACGTTTGAAATAATGGTTATGGATGCAGTTATGGGGAATAAATTCACCAACGGAGTCGGGGGATGAAGGTGGCTAACCACCAGCTGCATCCCAAGTCAAAAGGATGAATCACTTTGTTGCACATTCTTCTTCTCTTGCTAATATTCGACAAGGCGATTGTCGTTTCAATGTCTATCAAAGCAAGAGATTCCCCATATTTGAAAATCACACAGTTCAAAATTCTTCTTCTCAAAGCTTCGGGCATCATTATCTTGCCAAATAATTCAGTGCTCAAATCAAAGGAGAAAATGATAAATTCTTCGCAGAGTTTTGTCAGTTTTCCGACATGAAATTCTTGTATTTTCCAAGTTCAACGTGCCCTCTTACACGCCTGGAACCACCACACATGCGTGCAATCAAATCGACATCAATTATTCAAATGCAGATGTAAGCTAAGATAGTTAAGACTGTAATTCAGGCAAGGGAAGGTAAAGATCCAATTTGACCTTAGTCAATCAACCCGCTCTTATAGCATGTCAAGATTTCAAGGGTATGCGGCCCACTACTAATCACATCAATATTGTCGTCAACTTGCATTTTATCACCTACTATCACAACAGGTGTTGCAATTTTATCTCAAAAGACTTCAATAATGTAACTAGCTAGTAGTGATTTTGTCGATTTTCTTATGTCAAATCTAGTATTCTTTTTCTGGATTTTTATGTTTATTCCTGTAATATAATTTTGTCCCCGAATTTATATATATATATATATATATTTATATATATATATATATATATATATATTCTTTTGTATGTATTCATTGCACCTTAAGGTGTAACCGTGTAACACTAAATATGCATGTGTTTGTTTCATTCACATTAACACGATTTTGAATTGTAAAACAGATGTATCAGTAAACTGGCATGAATATGCAATTAACAGATTATTCAACAAAATATACATGCCAGAAACTTAGAAGTGAGAAAAAGAGGAGGCATGAGGCAGTTAAATAGCAAACACCTAGGAGGATTTTGGGCAGTGAAATAATACCGCATAATTAATGGAGGATTTAATTTAACTACTACAAAGGATATAAGTTTCCAGAAATCTAACAAGCTTTGCAATTAATTTCAAATAAAATTTGAAGGAAGAAGAACGCATAAATAGTGTAAGTGCTAAAATCCATAAGTCACACCTATTGCTGTTGTATCTTGCTTGCTCCTTAATTAGTAGGAAACTGTATTAACGTGGTCAAGTAACACCAGACTTTCTACAAACGGAAGGCACTTTAACTGGTAGCTGTCGCCAAAAATTGCGATGTGATTAGCTTCGTCGGTCTTCAAATCCACAACTGCAATGGTTCCCAGCTTACTAGAGTCAACAAACACCAGTTCATCCTGACTTTTAAAACCAAGAAGCATCCAAATCCAACCCTCCCTTTCAAAATTTGGCATATAATACTTTTGCAGTTTTACACTGACATTCAATTCAGTCCACGACTCCGCCACACCATACTTTTTCATGACCCACCCTTGAAGCCTACACATTCCCGCATCGTTAGTTTGCTCTATCTCAATATCAATCAAGGCAAGAGACTCTCCGTATTTCAAATAGACACAGGTATTCGAACCTATTTTTCTCAAAGCTTCAGGCATCATAATCTCGCCAAATAATTCAGTGTTCAAATCAAAAGACACAATATTGATATGTTCTTGCCCTATTTTGCCACGGAGTTGAACCCAATGCAGAGTACCATTTACAAAAACACTTTTGGAAAGCTTCCCATACGCAGGAAGAGCTGCAGCACTAAGGGTTTTCCAATAGCCCCGGGGCAAAGAGTAAACCTTAACTGCAAATCGGGTGTGCCTAGAAAAATTATTCACAATTCTCAATACCTAGTCATTAGTCCGAGAATCATAGCCAAAGTAATGAGTTTCTTTATCCCCTACGGTCGCAGTGGTCCTAGGCCAAGGCAAAACCACATACTTTCTAACTGAAGGGTTCAAAATTATTGTGCGGCCACCAGAGTACCAAGAACAATGTTTTAAAAGGCTCGCCTCAGGGCGCGCCTAGGCGGCCTCTGAGGCTGGGCGTGAGGGTTGCCGCCTTTGTTTTGAGGGAGTAGGTGGAAGGGTGGGCGGAAGGCATCGCTGGAGCCGCACCTCAAGGGTCCAGGCGTCTCTATTTGGCTGCTTTTTTTCTTTTTTATATACTCCCAAACCCAAATCTGGGTAAGGTTTTAACTGCCACCTCTTCCTTGCACTATAATCTCTCTGCCATTTTTTCTAATTTTTATTTTTTTATATAATGGATGTGTGTACTGTCTGCGTGCATTGTTATATATGTGCTTATTGTGCTTTTCATCCTTTATTATATATATATATATATAATATATATATATATGTATATATATTTATAATATATGTGTGCTCAGGATGATTTTTTATTAATAATCTTCTTCTTTTTAATATAATATATGTGTACGCTGAGTGTATATATTAAAAAATTTAGGTCAGTATTTAGGTCAGTTTCACGCCTCATGCCTAGGCAAGGCTATCCCTCGAACCCCTAGGTCGGGCTATCCCTCGGACGCCTAGGCCGGGCCTTTTAATACACTGACCAAGAAAGGCATGTAAGCCCATTACAACTTCCGACCATTTGCGTAGGAGCTCCGAGTTTCATAACTAGTGGTGCATTAAGGTACCATTTGGTACGTGGGATTGGACGGAACGGAGTGGAACGAGGCGTTCCATCCCACACTTGGTGCACCTAAAACGGGTGGAACATGCTGTTCCACAGGACGAATTTTGGGTGAATTTTCATTCCGTCTCACCCCCTTACAACGACTCGTTTCACATCCGTGGAACACAAAATTATAACTCTCCGTCTCCTTCTTCTTCCTCCTTGTTTCCATCCAATGGCATCTTTGCTCCCTCTCCGTTCCGTCCCGTCCTATCCCGTCCTGTCCCGTCTGCATACCAAACGATACATAAGCACAGTGCACTGAACTGCAGGTTTAGGGTTAGGGTTATCCCCAAAATACAAAGAGTAGAAGGCATGGCCCCGGTTTATAAGAAGGAGCTGATCAAAACCATCGTTTTGGTTTTTGTGGTTGGACTGGATTAGTGATGAGCGGCTGAGATGGTTGGCAATGAAGGCAGTGCTTTTGATCAGAGAGCGCCATGACTTGCAGACGGCGCAGCATGTGATTAAATATTTTGAGGGCAGTCTCGGGAGGATTTCGCATAAGATCTCTACAGGAAAGTAGTCGTTGCAGTAGTACTCGACTGACGTTGCATTTTTGCTGCTATTTCTCAAGTCCCCATGTTTCTCTTCTAACTTAACAGTTACTGAGTGGTTTGGGAGCTTTTCCGGAATTCATGTTTCCGATTTGCTGGCGGCGTTGGTGATTGTGGTTAGTGAGAGATAGATGACAATTTAGGCCTCGTTTGGCAGCCCGTATAAGGGACTGGATAGGGTAAATAATACGGTCCCGAGTGTTTGGCACAGCTTCGTACTAAATAGCACCCGGATTAATTGTACTGATCCCACATGTTTTATACGGCACACACCTGCTAATTTATCCACCCCAGAACCTAAGGATTATTAGTCGGGTATGAAAAAACTCTCGCTCTCTCACTCTTTCTGTCCCTCTGTCGTCTCGTTCCTCTCTCTTGCATCGTTCGCAAGACTCATTCCTGTTCTCGTCGTCGTTCTTCTTCTTCTTCTCTCTGTTTCTATAAAATTATGTGAAGTTAATTAGGGTTGGACGATGAAGCTTCCTGGCTAAATTCATACAGCTTCTTGGCTTAATTTGCGATGACCCACCACTATGGAAATCCAATTAATCGATTTCCTTGACAGGATCCTAAACTTGATGACCTGCAGCCGCCCTTTCGCCGGAATCTAGAGTAGAATCTCAACGATTCCCAGAAAACTGCAAGACCATAAGCTCTGTCAATCCTCGTCGACGTGGATGGACCGTAGTCTCTGCTTGAAAGCCGCACCTTCACAGTGCCTCGATTTGCCGTGAAAACAAACCCATAACTGATCCGTGTTGTCTGCAAAAGATAAACAAAATAGGTTTTTCTGCAGAAGATGAACGACAAATTAAGAGCAGAGCCCTTTGTGCATTATTCTATCATTATTTTTCCATTTTTTAAATTATTTTATTAACAATTTTTTTCTTAAAACTATTTCTGTCAGTTTATTTGGAAAATATTTTGAAATTGATGTATGAAATTTACTATCTTTCTTTGTTATTTGACATTCCACTTTTTTATCCGATTCAGTACCAAACACAGTATAAATAATACGGTCATTAATCCGATACTGCACCAAACACCCGATTAATTTAGTCAGTACTATCCGGTGACTATTTATCCTATCCGACAGAAATAATCAGTACAGTCCGAGCTGCCAAACGAAGCCTTATAGGTAAGGGGTAGCTGATTATATTAATACTAAAAATAAAAGCAAAGCCCGAGAATATTGTTCTTTAAAATATCGACATATGTAGGCCAAGGCCCAAGAAGCTCCCATTGAGTTTCATTTGGCTCTTTAAAAGCCTGTTTCGTATCCGATTAAAAAAAATTATCAATTTCAAAAAAAAATAAAATAAAACCATTTCTTAAGAACAATTTTGTATAAGACCCAAAAATTTATTTGATATGAAATTTAAAAAGGAGGGAGAACGGTGAGAGAGACAGAAAGCTGAGGGAAATGATTGGAAGAGAGAGAGACAAAGGAAGAGGAGATAGGAGAGATAAAAATCATAACAGATGTTCTCAAAAAAAAAAAAATCATAACAGATTGGAAGAGAGAGAGAGGAGAGAAGAAAATGATCAATGAGTGAGGGGAGAATAGAAAATGAGAGAAAAATGAAGAAATAGGAGAGAAAAAAATTAGGAGAGAAAATGGAGAGAAAAATAGGAGAGATAAATGAGTTTAAAATTTACTGTTTTTTTTTTTCATAAATAAGCTATTTTTCAAGTTGATTGAATTCAATTTTTAAAATATTTTGACCAAACAAGAATTATTGACTTAAGACTTAAAAACTATTTTTATGTTAAAAAAAATTATTTCAAATTACATACCAAACAAGCCCTTAATTTTACAGTTATATTATGTCTGGTCATTCCAAATACTTAAAAAGCCAACAGGCAACTACACCAGCAAGCAACCCTCAACCAGTGGTGGACATGAATGTTGCCCTTGCATCACGGGATGTTTGAATCATGCCGGCTCTCTAATCTGACAAATTTATCGTTTGACAAAAAAGAAAAAAAATAAAAGGTAAGTACACCACCAAATTCCAATACATGGGACTACGACATCGACATTGGAATTATACGAGTCGCTGGGTGAAGAGGTAGAACGATCTTTCCCGTGATTTTGAAAACACCCAGCAAAGCCCTACAATCATTAGGAGGTGAAAAACAAAAATAATTGATATGTGCCCCCACATTGTTAATCTCCTCACTTTTACTCCAAAAGTTTGAAACTTCCTTGACTTCCAGCTTCTTCGCCACAGTGAATATCCACAGATTTAAACAGTGAAAGTATACAATTCTAAGAGAAATGTGCAGATTGCAGAAGCAAATACTTCTGAAGTCTAAGTTCCCCAAAATCTACAGAAATAGGAGCTTCAAAAACATACTTACATCTGATTCAAAAACTGTTCAGTTGGGTTAGCATGTGAACAAGTTCATCGCTTGAGGGTCTCTCTGCGGGCAGATCAGATAGGCATACCACTGAGATTCGCACTGCCATCAACATCTCATCATCTTCCTCCCCTTCTTCCCCTATTATACTCTTATCTAATGCTTCCCGTGCCTCGCCTGCTTGCTGCAAGTGCCGCAACCAGCGCCCTAAACTTCCCCCACTAGCTGCTTCCCCAAAGAAGGGATCGGTTGGATCTCTTCCGGTTAACAAAACGCCCAATATCATCCCAAAGCTGAAAATGTCGCTCTTATCGGTGTACCTGGTGAAATTGAATGTGTTGCCTTTAGCAAAAGAGCGTATATGTTTTCAAAGGAAAAATAAATAAAAATATCTCCTGTTCAAGTTGTTCTTTCCATTCACCTATTCACAGCCAAAGCTTTCTTCCTAAAGGGAGTTTCTCTTTTCGCTTTCAATACTACAAAGCTAATAATTCAGTACAAACAACGCAACTGTAACATACAAAACCCCACAGCTTAAATTCTAAGGCAAACATCAAAAAACCATTCATACAGCCTTGAATCTTAACTAACAAGCATTTCACTGTTAACTATCAATAAACCATCACGAGGTAATTTCGGAGTTCTATGCCTTGTCAAAGAGGGATGATTATCAGAATCCTAAGTCATTGAGTAGAAGAGTATTGGGAGGGAGCATTTCTCCCTCCAGCGCAGGGAAACAAAAAGCGCGAAAAACTGGAGACGGATTGCAATCCCAACCACAACAGTCACACATCCCAGGATTAGGAGATGTCCATGGCCTTGTGGAGGAGAGAAAGCCATTTGACAGAGCAGAAGCTAAATGGCTAATACAAAATAAAAGCTAGCAAACCTAATTCAATCGAAACTACAAACGTGTACCAACATTTTGGGATGTGGAATACCGAACTCCTGATAAGTATTCTAAAAGCAAAGGAAATTAGTAGGAGCTATGGGGAAATATCATAAAACACAATTACCATTTCCGCATTTACACATACACCTACATAGCTCCGTCAATAGAATTGCAAAGTAATTGTATAAAACGAAACATTTACGAATTTCGAATATCATCCAAGATTGATATGTGTACCTGCCATTCTGGAAACACTCTGGAGCACTGTAGCCAGATGTTGCTCCAGTCAAATAAGGCGCAAGCTTGGCCAACCCGTAATCTCCCAACCTCGGCTCAAACTCCGAATCCAACATAACATTTGTAGGCTTTAAATTGTAATGCATAATCTGAGGAACATACGAATGCAGATACTGAAGCCCCTTAATCACCCCGACAGCAATCCGAAGCCGAACTTCCCAACTAAGCTGCAACTGGGTTTCTCTAACTCTATTCATAGCATCCTCCAAGCTCCCATTAGGCACAAAATCATAAACCAAAGAGAACCTATCGTGTTCGCGAACATAAGCCCGCAGGCTCATCAAATGCCTGTGTCTCAGGCCAGCAAGCACTTCAAGCTCCTGCTGTATCCGCCGCTTCGCCGCCTTGCTCTGAGCCTCCGGTGAGCCACACTCTGAAAAGGGTCCGAGCTGCTTGACTGCAATAATCAGCCCGGTGTCCAGAACAGTCCTGCAGTACTTCCCATTGGGGCTAGAACCCAGCAACCGGTTTTCACTAGCTAGTGCTAATTGGAGCGTTTTGGGGTCGATTTTCGGGGAGAATATGACGGGCCCTTTGAGAATTGGGGTTCTGCTGATGTAGCGGACAAAGCACCGGACTAAGAGTGCAGTGAGGAGGGCACAAATTAGTCCGGTCAGGACTCCCAACACGATGCTCAGAATGATTCTTTGGAGCTCGTTCTTCGAGTGGGGATGCTTCGCCGGTGACGGAGGTTCGGTTTCTTGGGACTGCACAGCCCCTTGCCGGCAGCAGAAAATCAATAGCAAAAGGAGAAGCCTTGGGATTGGATTGTTCATTTCCGAGGTGCTTCTTCTTCTTCTTCTATCCATTCCAGTAGAAATCCAAAAAAAATCCAAGGAAAAAATCAACTGAAACCCAGTAAAACCCAGATGAAAATTAGCAAAGCCAACATCAAAGCTGCAATCTTTCTTCAGAATCCGACCAAAAATACTCAGAGCAACAGCTGCTTTGGCATCAAAACCTCAAATTTTTGTTCTATTTTTTCTCAGGGCTTCAGCCACCGTGCAACATGGAGGCGCAGAAAATGCAACGCCGCCTAGAAACGCTTGGAGCTCTGCGGGAAAGTGAGAAAACCCCATCAAGGAGAAAGCTTCAAGGAGTCATGAAGGAGGGGAGAGAGATAGAGAGGGAGAATATCAGATAAAATTCGAATTTTTTGATGGGAAAATCTTCAGAGAAAAGACGCAACGAATCGTTTCGTCACCGATTCGCATATTTTTTTCACTTCAAATCAAAACACTCTTTGTTTTTTTGTACTCTTTTAAGTTTAAACCCACTACTGAAACTACTGAGTTAAAATGCTTGCAAAAAATGGCGACCGAAAATAAAAAAACAAAGCAAGTCCCAAAACTTGCTATTTCACACAGAAAGCGAGTCCCCTTCTCTTCACAAACTGAAACTACCCAACTGCACAAAATCCCTCTCTGGGTTTTGGAGGAGAGAGAGACACACTTTCTGTAGCTGTTTGCCTTTTTTTTCTCTTTTTCTCTCTCATGCTGCGGAAGACAAAACTGGGGGCTTCCCGCCTTTCGAATCCCCGTAAGCGGTGGGGTCCACGGAGACACGTTGGCACTGTGTCGCTATCACGAGAGGCCCGAAAGCGAAACATCGAACTGCGTGAGACAAGGCCAGGACAACGCTAAACACGTCTCCGCCGCTGGTTGGTGAGGAGAGGAGATTCTGGCCGTCTACAGGGAACCAACAGCGGGAATTTATTTCGATTAGAATAATACTAAAGAGACTATCTATTACCGTAGTATGCCGCTATTTGTCTTCGTGTAATGCTAGGAAGTGATTCTGTACATCCCTTTCACATTTTTTTTTTTTTAATCATTGAATTGAATAATCAAATAAAATCAGCAGACGAAGTAAACATTTTGTGCGGGTAAAAACTTACTACCTTAAGACCATTATAGTTACGGTTGTTCACCAAAGCTTCGGTCGCCATCTCTCCTGTCATCAGGTCACAAACTTCCATGACCTTGCAACACTAGACAAGCGTCAATCTGCAAAATACAGTTTTTCTGTAATAGATGAGCGATCAAAAGATGGTGCGTGATATCACTTCTTGTAATAAAATGATGCATACAAAAATCTCTTCACATAGTACTATTTTTTAGACCGAACATTCAATTACTGTAAACCCGGTTCATGCAAGTTTATTTTTAATATATCATATTTATATGAAATTCGAAAACTATAAAATAAGAGTATATCTCAAATAAATCAATGTGTCGTGCTGTATTTTACTTTTTAACCAAACGTCTCGTAATTAATTAGTTTGAAACACCTCATGACAGTCTCCATCTCATAGGAGTCTCTTTCGGGGATTACAGGTTAAACGAATGGTGATTAGTAAAGTGATTATCTCTTTGGCCTTTTGGGTTTGTTATTGAAACAATAATTAATAATTTGTGTGGGAATGAAAGCCGAAGGGAATAATCTTTGTTTCATGGTTGGCTCGGTTTTCGCTTTCCAGTGTCTCGGGACGGGTGAAAGGCCAACACGCGTGCACCTGTGGGCCTCTTCCTTTTCAGGCCCAACACGAGCATCAAGGGCAAGGGCAAGGGCTTTTCTTTTTCGCATCCAATTTCAGAAATAAAAATAAATAAATAAATATAAAAATATAAACTTTTTTTAATTGGAATTATGCTTCCTTATCATGTTTTGTGTCATAACGAGTAAGTGGTTACTTTGATGGTATGTATCGATGCGAAAGTTCTTGTTGCTGCTCATACCATCGTGGGCTCGTGTGAACTGCAATCGTACGTAGATGGAGTGGAACGATACTCATAAAGTCAAGCTCATTTCTTTGTGAGAGTGTCTGACTATTGCATTTTGTCATACTGCCATATCCAAAATTGCAAGAAAAGTTATAATTTTATTCGCTATAGTTTGAGTAGTTTTGTTATAGCCTTCGTATTTTGAATTGTCGCGGTTTTTACATATCTAGGTTACTAATTGTTGCAATTCAAAAAAAATCATAATTAGCTAATGAGTAACATAAATGGCCTATTTGAGTCTGATCTTTTATTTGTTATGTCAAAATGTGAGATAAATAGAACTAAATTGGACATGATAAGTTATGAATCCACAATAGAGTAAATTATTTAACTTATTCTTACATATAAATAATAAATCATGTGTCCTACTAATCTCATCTTATCATAGGGCGCAATTTCTTCCAACTTAACAAACGAACTCATAGGGCTTATTGGTTTAGTTGCTACATTTGACTTGGATGGAAGCCCCATACAAGGCTGTCTGGTACGTGATGGGGTTGGGTTGGCCTACTTGCTACATTTGACTCTCCAATAGCTAGCGTAACATCATCATCCCTGACCTTCAGAAAAAGTCAGTGCCACTGCAACACATTTGACACTTCATTTCACAAACTTTGTATTTTACTCTGACATGGATGAAATTTGGTGATCCAAAAATCTGTATATTTGATTGCCTTGTCTCCTTGGCAAATTATGTTTACATATACTGGTCCCGTCCACGACAATGACATACACGATTGAAGGACGGAAAACGGACAGTTTTCACTCACGGAAAAGGCATTAGAATTCATAAGCCAATCAATTGAATGTGCTCAAAACTCCATATTCTCGATGGCAAGTGCTGCTTAGTGGTTTTGTCCAAATGTGTAAAATGCTTGAAAATGCTCTCGAAAGCTAGGGGTGTAGGATCTTAGCTCGTCTGATTATGCGATGGTGGAATCTACGCTGTACAATATGAAGGTGGATCAAATGCTTCTAAAAAGACAAGAATCGATGCAATCAAGTAGCTAAGTCTAGTTAAACATGAGTGGTTAAAATGTTATGCAAGATCAGTTGAAAAAAAATATTCTAAATTATTTTGATTTACGAGAAAATCGAAATTTCAAACTCGCGTGCAAAGTTTCGATTACACTTGGTGCAAAGTGTAGCATTCCAATTACACTATCCAAATCAACTAGCTTAATTCATATCTGCTATTTGTAATCAACTCTTTAACACAATTGAAAGACGAATAAGAAGAAATATAGCATAAATTTTTTTTGTTTGTATTACCTTCATATTTTCTATTGCGGCTTCGGAAAACCTAAACCTAGAACAACATAAGGTCGAAGTTTTGAGCTTCATAGAGTTATTACAGCCACCAAAAGCTTTCACCAAAAGAAATAATGTACAAATACACAATGGCCTACACTAAATCCTCACAGGAACACATTACAGAGCCCTTGGCTGAAAGCTACCGCATGCTTTCGGCTTAGACCACCGGAGCCATTTTAGATTACAGCACCGGCGGACATTTTTCGACAATGCACCCCATCGGTATCCTACCACTCTCAAAACCACAAAACACTTGCTGATATTTCGTTCAAAGGATAACAATCTCTCAAATTTACGCACTATAATTATACAAATGTGGTACCTTTGTTTCTTTTGATAATGATCATCCCAGCACTCATGAATTTGGCCTCGGATAGTTTCGTTACAAATACGAGAGTTTCACCCATTGGAGTCTGATAACATAGCAAGGACTTCACTATCATCAAAGTTCGACTCCACTGCTAGTTCGAGGGGGCTTTTTCCTTCCCCATTTAATGCCCGTGGATCAGCTCCCCTGCAGATGCAATAGAACCCTTTCAGTTGCAAATCACAAAAAAAAAGGCGGAAACACAGCATTTTAAAGAAACTGAGAGTTCGTTCAATACGCACAGAATAGGCAAATGTAATAAATGGGTTTTAAAAACCGCAAATCCAACCATGAGATAAATTATCACCTTGTAAGAAGCAATTTTGCGAATGTGTTTTTGCCTCTGAGAATACAACGGTCGAGTGGTGTTTGACCTCTTGAATCAGTCACATTTATATTCACTCCATACTGTAAGAGGAGTTCAAGCATACCAATGTCTGCGGTTTCACAAGCCAGGTGAAGCAGAGTGCAACCATCTAGATCCTCCACCTGCTGGCCTTCACTTGTACCACTCAAGTTTGAAGAGCTAGGAGACGACTTGTCCAACGAATCCCCAGCTAAGCAGCTCGAGCTTTGGTCATGGCTAGTCTGCTCATGCATCAGCATTACTTTGGCAAGGGTTAATGAAGAGTTACAAGCTGCTTGCTCATACAACACATTCAAATCTGGCTCAGAATTAACAATGTGACGATATACAGCTTTCTTGTCATTAGCGCGAACACCCTCCCAAATCTGTTGTGCTACCAAATGAGTATATTGTGCATCTTTTGGTTTCCGGACAAAAAGCTTTTCTGCGTACTGTGATTAACAAAAGAATACACATTAACTTCCACATTTCTGAAGCAGTCTGTAGATTTTCAACTAGTAGCGAGTATAGTCAGGAGATCAGTTCGCTATATAATACATGATTTTCAAGAATGCTCATGTATCATAAGTTGACAAAAGTTAGTCCAGAAATCATTAGTCTTTTAAAAACTAAGATGAATTCAAGCAAGGCTTATCCATGTCATAGACGAACAATAATGTTATGCCATTATACACTATGTACAGCCGTTCTTGCAAGATCCCTAAGCCATGATCACCAAAAAGCAGTAAAAGAGAGGACAACAAGTATCCCAACGAGCCAAAAAAGGTTCAGTCTCAAACTAAAGTCTAGACAAAATTGTTTTTAGTCTTTAGTATTACAAAATATGTGTTTTTCAGATTGGCTGATGTTCTGAAACAATTGCTTCCCTATGAACTTAGCATTTAATACTACAATCTTAGCAATTAGATCATAAATTGAAATGCTTTCAAGTTATCCAACTAGTAACTACGAGGCATGAAAAGAGATACCTTTGCATGAATGAATTTCTCCTTTACAGGTATAGAATCACTCTGACCAGGTTTGCTGATAAAAACTAGTTGTTTTTTATCGGACTTGTATGACCTTCACCAGAAGAATACAAGTGAATACTCACAACAGTCCAGTAGAGAAGAAACAGATACAATACTCGAAAGAGTTGTAACAGAGAATCCCTACCCTGTGGATATAAGATCAACCTGAAAGGCACTTCTTGATTGCAAAAGTTCCTCCCAGACAGAGTTGGCAAAGGCATTACCCAAAGACTGAAACAAATTTATAACGGAAGGCTCCCACACTTTGACATCCAGTGTAAGAGACCTTACCTGCAGTAAGACAGCAAGAAGAAAATTTGCAGAAATTCAGTAACTGGTACAGATATCCAATTTTTGATAGGTTAAGTACATTATAAACAAAAATAATTACTAGGACGAAGTTACTGTCCATATACAAATATACAAACCAAAACAAATTTTGGTAATTTCCAGCATATTAAATACTTTACCAAGTTATCATTTGTATAATTCTTGGTTCTCCTGTAATTGCACTCACAATTCATTGCCAAAGAAAAGAAAATCTTGGAAAAAGATTTAACATACCATTGGCAGTTTACACATCTCAAAACTTTCTTATTGCCATTTCGAAAAGTAAACCACATACTAGTAGGAATCATATGAGTAAGGTTCTTTAGACTCCTACTCAATAAATATTTGAGATTGTATGTGTAAAAACAGTAGAGGAATCAAGAACATGAAAAAATAATAGTTATCCCTACACAACACTAGTTAAACAGTGCATGGCTCACAGATATAACATGTAAAAAGGCCAAGTGAGAAAAATATTGTTATTAACCTTTGAGATATGTACACCAAGATTACGATGAACACCAGAGCACTCAATGCAAACGAGAACACCAAGATTTAATGATGCCCAATCTGGCTCTGGGGCACCACAATCAGCACACTTATCATTCCCACATACTCGTCGTAGCATATCAATAGTCTTTTCGGTTTTTAACGAAGATCTTTGGTGTTGTGAGCTTCTCAACGGGCGCTCAGAATTTGCAGAAGTAAGGCTCCTCTCAGATACAAGTTCTTCAACTCCAGTGTGATCAAAATCAGAACTCTCAAATGAACTACTCTCACTGGCAGAACGACGATGACTTCCCATGGGACTAGCAGGCAAAAACTGAAATATAATTGAACCAAACCCATCAATGATACTATGAAAATCAATGGCCACATAATCATGTAAAACTTCAAAACAATTACCCTCTCAGGAGCTTGAGAGCTAAGTAATGAAGCAATAACCCCTGTTATCTTTTCAATCCAATCCATTTGATCAAGTGCACTCTCTGCCTGCACTGACAAGTATAAATCAATATCATTGCAGGAACCACTAGATAAAAATAACCATAAAAGACTCGCCATATTGGCAGGTTGAAAAACCAGATAAATACATAGCAAGCCTAAGCTCACAAGGGCCAGCTACACTGAATCGAACCTGCAAAGTATAATTCTTTGTCGGTGAAATGATTCTGAAACAAAACCTCAGATCTGACTGGTCAGCATCAACTTTGATAGTTGATGTAAGCAGATTCACTGTGTGATGAGCAACAGATTTCTCATCATGCACTCCACCATGATAATGAGAAGAAAGCCACCGACTCAGCAGTCCAGAACCAAGCTCAGAACTATTCCTCTGACCAGAAAGTTGACTACCAGAACCCTAAAATTTGTAGACAAAAAAAAACAACAAAATTTGATATTAATATAATAACCCAGGACAAACTTCTAGCCTCCTGCATCCAGACTCCAAACTTCTTTCTTGAAAAGAGTACTTACGGATGGTTTGCTGCATTGTTTCCGATAGTAATAGAGCATTCCTCGGCTATCAAGAACAAAAAACCTTCTCTTCCAGTCACCTCTCAAGTTTGAGGAACGTTTTGAGAGGTAACCTTGCCTAATGGTTTGAACCTGATTATTGCTTACTGTTAAACTTGTCTATAGTACTAAACGTAGAGATGAAATAAAAACAATTGCACCATGAAAATGCATAAAGAAGTTGAGCATACGTCCCATCAATAAATTAAAGGCAAATATGAAGCTTCATCAAACCTTTCCCTTTGCAGCAGACTGCATAACGGCCTCTATCATTTTATGTGAACTTCTACCAATGGCTTGTATCCCATCTCCATTAGGAGATCCATTAGAACCATTAGAAGACCACCTACTCTCTCGATCAACCTGTCGTTGGTAATCTTGCATCCTTTCATGAAGAGCAGCCTGTTCATAGTTGGATCTCTCTCTTGATTGTTGAGCATATGTCAAGACCTAGGAAATAACAACAGGTCCAATTTAAAATGATTCTTATTACAAACATATGAAAAAAGTCCACAACATGTAACAAACCTGATTAATATATGGCTCCATTTGATGCAACAACTCATAACCCTACACATGACAACAGTTTAAGGTCAGCATGCTAACGATAAAGCAAGCAAAACATAGAGCAAGCCTGACTTTCAATCTACCTGTTTGAAGTAACGAAGATGTGCATCCATTGTTCCACTGACCGCTTCCAGAAATTGAAACCTCTTTTTCGCTTCAACATTAGAAAGAGCAGTCACCTGCGAATAGAAAGGTCCAAATCATAAATCCAAGGCCTCAATGGCGTGAACTCATTGATTTCGGGAAGAACAAGACTGAGAAAGTTACCAGACTAAAACGAGCTTGCTCAAATGTAGTTCTTGCATTATGAAGTTCCTGCAGTATCTCTTATAGCGTATTAGAACATAAAGAATGGATAGTTTCCAATAATATAGATAAGAGCCCAGGTTTATAAAATAAAATGAAAACAAGAAATTAGCACCACAAATTACCTCCTCAAGAAGGGTAACCACATCACTCTTTGTGCCTTTTCTCAGAGAGAGAAATTTCTCACGAGCCTGCAAATAGTATCAAAGTATCAAACCAAGTGTCCAAAACCAAAACTACTTCAAATTGTTTTGATAATCTCAATATAGCTGGAAGATCTATCAAATTAATTAAGGATATCAAGCACACACCTGGTCATAAATAAGGCTAGCCTTGTCAAAACGTTTCCGTGCTTCCTGCACAAGGACAATACTCAATTGGATGCTAATGATATTGAAAACAAACTAAGTGATAACCTAAATTATCTAACGAACAAATCTTTCACAATACCTTGACTTCATGCAAATCAACATTCACAAATTGCAACAGTCTGTCATTTAGCATATGCTCAACCTGTAGGGGGAAGGGAAAAACAGGTTAAACAAGATAACAACTCTACATTATCCATGATAAAGAATAAACTAATCATCCAACAGGCAACAAACACAGAGCTTGAAAATGAAGAGCATGAAAGACATTTGATATATGTAAGGACTAGAGAAGCTAATGCACCAAAAACTTCTTGTGACTGCATAAGCCGCAGTGTATTACAGTTAGCCATGACATGTACAAAGTTGAGTTCCTTCTGTTCAAGTAAAACTACTTTCTAACGCAAGAGTTAAAAAATGGAAATAACATCAAGCTTCAAAAGGAATCCATCGCAAGCCAAAATTATGGGGAAACCCTTTCAAGTTTCAACTAATAACTATATTTCTCAAATAGTATATTGAATTGTAAAATCATAATGAAGCCAATTAGCTTCCAGCAATAGATTTGACATGTAGATTACAAACAAAACAAAGTTACTACCTGGGATCGAAGAACTTCCTTGTACGTCCCAATTTCTCTCAATGCGATTGTAAATTTAGTCATAACAGGACCTGGTGAAGAAGACATGAGTTCAATTATTGATTTGAAAATCATCAATGCGCGATTTGGTACTCTTTATGCTGACAATTTGGCATACCTCCAAAAGCCACACTAATTGGATCATTATGCCCCCCGCCAAAAGTTTCTAGGGCGCTAGCAAAAGCAATGTCCCCATCATATGCTTCCCCAAGCCCTTCCCTGCAAGCAAGACAAAAAAAGAAAAGGCCTTTAAGTAATTCCCAGACAAAATTTCACATCCAAGTCTAGTGCGGGTTGATTTCCATCCAGAAAAAAGGCGAGGAAGGAAGATCCAGAACCACTTCATCACATCTATATTAGTCTCGAAGTTCAAATGCTCTCCATATTTGAGAGCTATAAAAGTGCAAACAGCTAAAGATACTAAGCGGCCAAGTTTGTTATGGTGCCAAATTTACATTTTACATTATCAGAAATGTAAATGAATTTGCAAATGCAAAGCTAAAATGCATCCAAAAAGTAGGCATACGTGTATTTTCGGAAATGTAAATGGTGCCAAATTTACATTTTACATTATCAGAAATGTAAATGAATTTGCAAATGCAAAGCTAAAATGCATCCAAAAAGTAGGCATACGTGTATTTTCGGCATCCTTTGTAAAATCTCAAACTTCTCTCCCTCAACGTTTCCGCATTTTCCTCCATGGATAGTATCTGCACCAACAAAACTAACATAAGTTACTGCATACCCCAGCCAAGCTTATGACTAGAAATTATGTCATAACATACACAAGTATGAACAGCATCTGTGATATCTGTTAGTGAAAGTTCAATGCCCCTGAAGAATGGATATAACCAGAATGCAATGACAGGAATCCTTGCATTCAGAAGTTGACCATGACAGTATTATTTCATCACATACATCACAAAGAAAATATAATAAGAAGGGGAACGGTGAGCTAGTTAACATTCACTACACTTGTTACTAGGAGAGACTGAGTAATCTAAAGCCCGAGCAGAGCATTAGCAGATTTAACATGCATCTTTGCAACGTTAGTATCTTCGATCCTAAGCAGAGAACACAACTGCAATATAACCTTCTGTTTTTCTATGGAATCCGAAATGATTGAAAGTTACAGACAAACAATACTACGGAAACAAAAATGCAAGCAATTAGCAATCGGAAGATAATAAATCTATCCATAACAAAGTTGGGTCTGCCTTGGAACTCAGAAATCACCACCCACCAACTCCCCAAATGAGATTCAAGTTCCAAACTTCCTTTTCACTTCCGGATTTTCTCAGCAGCCAATCACGGCATTTGGAAGAAAGAACAAAAAGCTCTCACAAAAACCATGCAACCAAACAACCCAGAAACAGAAACAGAGAGAGAGAGGAACCTGCTTGCGGAACATAGGAGAGTCATCGAGCTTAGTGAAATGCATTTTTGAGCTTTGATTTCCCTTCCAACTCTTTCTTAAAAAATATCAATCAGTACAACAACAACTCCTCTGCTTCATCTTCTCCGGCGAGTCCAAGCAGTCAATCTCGCCCACCAAGATCTTTGCACATTTTAGATTCAGGTCCAATAAAAACCCAGAATTAAGGAAAAACCCAAGTCCAAATCACAATCTATATCTGCCAAATCAGCTCCAACTTGCATAAATTTAGACACTCTGAGGAGCTACACACCTCCACCAACCCAAAAACCCTCTTTTAGTTTTAGTTTCCTTTATTTCACTGTTTTAAAGTTGAGCTTCAAAACCCTAGAAGTAGTAGCAGTACGGCCCACCCCAAAAGAAGAGAGAGAGAGGGAGAGAGAAGGAACCCTACGAAGAAAGAAAGAGGCAAGAAAACATCATCGCACGAAGGTTTGAGTGTTTGTTAAGCTTAAGCCGCATATAGATACACGCCTATAATTACAGAATATGGGGAGTCTTGGGAATTGAGAGCGATTGTTTTTGTGATGTTTGGATTGCAATTAGGCCATTTTTCAATGAAAAATGGTGCGGGAACTTTTTTTAAGTATGATTTTTTATGAATTTCTCGTCTACTTATATTTTTAGCATAATATTTATAATATTGGTATATAAATTATTGCAAAAAATTGACAAATAATTCATACTGAGTTCTATTTTTGCAAGAATCTTCTTATTATTAACCTGAAAACGTCGAAAGGGAGTGCTACAGAAAATTGACAAATAATTTGACTTACTTCCGGGATTTGACTTACTTGTTACTTGTTGAAGACTGGAGAGTTTCCGGGATTTGACTTACGTGTTACTTGTTGAATGATGACCTTTGTTTATGCACAAAATTTGAGAGATTTTAGAACTATGTAAATGTCAAGTTTATGATCTTTATAAGGTTGTTGCAGTCATCTAATGAGGATAGGAAAGCAAACAGAAGACATACGAGGTTCACTTTAAGTTGAGTTACGTCCACGAAGATAGAGTAGTTCTTAATAATGGTGAAGAGTTCACACAATACATAGGTTCAAGCATAATCAACTAGTGAGTTCTAATGACAAGTTTATGTACAATAATGGCATTAGGGACTAATTGTAGGAGAAATGTTTACTTTTATTGTCAAGGAGAGTCTCTGGCTTCCATCTGCAGTCAATGTGGACTCTATGAGCTTTATTCTGATGTTAAAATGTGTCGCATTGTGATTGCCTCATGGTTGGAAAGAAACTCTTGTGCATCGGCAGTGGTGCCTTAACACAAATCTTTCAAGTATGTCCTTGAAAATATGAAGTTGGTCGGTACTCGGCAGTTTCAGAATTGGTGAAGTATGATACAAATAAACTTAGTAAAGTGTGATAAACACATTTAACTGACATGGACTCGATCTCAACAAAATACTACAATTTAAGCAGATTTAAATTAGAATAGTTCGGGATGTGTTACATCTTTAAAAATCTTGTGTCAAATCTATGTAGAATGAATCGTTCCTTGTAAATGACAATGTAACGCATAGCTCTTCAACATTATTAAGATAACGAGTGATTTTTTCTTTATATAAATTACAATCTGATCATACATTTAAAAACTCATTAAAATTATAAAGATAACAGGATCTAGCTGAACTGATTATTTTACTATTACTATTGTTGAACTCTTAAAGTCGAATATCAACAATTCATCCATCAGTATTAATGGTCTACTAAAAATTGATTATTTCAAGGATTGAAATCTAATTTTTCAAATATTTTGGCAAATTTTACATAAAAATTGTGGGCGGCAGCTCATTGAGACTACGTCGTTTGGGCAATTAGTCCTCTTCAAGGTGAAATCATGGAGTCTTCCTTGTTTCTGTCAGTTAACTTTACAGGGTACGAGAAACGAGGACAACAGGTCGCACCAACGCACCTCCACGGCGCGTGGATTGAATCCCATGAGAAACGAGGACGACAGGATCGCTTGTCGTTGGATGATTGGATCCGACGGCTGCAACGAATCTTGTTGTTGAAACGCGCCAAGCGGCCAGTTAAGAAGCGTGGGAGTGAAAGAGATGCTTTTGTCACGCACAGAATGGCCACTTCATCAAGGTGGGGCCCGGCGTAAATTTCCCTCCACATCCACGCCCGACAAAAAACTCTGGAGTTTCGAACAGCAGAGGAAACCCAACAACATTTATAAGGAAAGGGATTCTCCCTTCCACTAAGTCCTCCTCATCAATTAATCTAGACTCTTGAAATTTGATCAAACGATTACAAATAAGAATTCACTTTAAAAGTTATAATAACTTTAGTCATTTCATCAAATTTTAAGAGTTCGAATTATTTGATGCAAAAGATTTGGTGGAAGGAATCTGAAGATGATCTATTTCCCATTTAAAATAGCAATAAGAGTGTAATGCAATTTACCAATAATAAATTAAAACACAAAGAAATCACTCATTTTTCTCAAATCTGAAAATTAGGGGGTGGGGGAAATGAGAAATTGACCAGCTGGGCCTTGGAACACTTAGACTAGCGGGTATTTTAAACAAGTGACGAGCGATAAATGGTGGATTGTCTTGATAATTATGATCTTTTTCTTTAGTGCATTGCTTTCAAGAGCCAAACCTGGATTGTCGTGGTGACAAGTGACAAGTAATGTCGCTTCTACTAAAAATATAAACAAGTGGCAATCGTTTTGTTGAATGGTGATATTGTTGGTACTAAAACTTGACTACATGTGAGAATCTCTTATGACGAGTCGCATTTTTCTTATAGTCTGTTATTGGCCATAGTTTCGCATACTGTATATAGTACAAGCAAGTCTTAGCTGAAAAAAAAAAGTCTCAAATCTGACTCAGACGAAGAAAAACATGTACTTTTAATTGAGATCAAACCTGAAAAAACGCAAGGCAAGATTTTTCCTTTTATTTATCGTTAATTAGTTTAATATCTTTTAAGAAAACAAAAATCTTTGTTCATCATCAATTAAATTGGGAGTCTCGCATTGGAATTACAAAGTGTAATATGAATTTCATATTTGTGTTCACACGTGACATTATGCACAATGGATTCTGAAGGAATATCCGAATATGGTTCAATTTTTTTTCGGGGTAGTTCTTCCTTTATCAGTTAGCATGGTTTTTTCCTTGGATGCTCCGGCAAAAAATTAGGTGTAAAGATCAATCATAATTAGACAATAATTGTCACCTATTAGACTTGAGTACAAGGAATTTTTTTTGAAATAACTTTTACACGATCAAGTAGCGTTACTAATGTACATATTATATAGTATAATTATAGACGACTAACAAACAAATACAAGTTATAAAATAAAGATATTAACAACACTAAGTGACAATGTACACATAAGGCTTGAAAACTGTTCAAGCTTGCACCAGGTTCGATTCATGTTTGGCTCGTTGAAGCTCAGCTCGTGAAAGAATCAAGCCAAGCGTAGTTTGGCTCGATGAAAAAGTAAACCAAGCTTGAGTATTGGTATGTTCAGCTAGTAAAGCTTGTGAGTAGTTTGAATTTTTTTACGAGACAACTCGAGATAGACTTGAGCTCAGCTCGGTAGTTCAAACTTAAACAAACAAAACTAGAGCACAATGATATTCGGTTCAGCTTGCCTAGTGTACACAGAATCAAAATGTTTATCGATAATTACACTGTAGCCATAGTATATTATCTAAGCAGCCATGAAAATTGTCTCAATGTGGAGAAGGAAGCACTTGCCGAAAATGGTGAAGTATTTTGCTTTTGCCACAGCAGCGGATGCCATTTTCTTCGTAAAAAGGAGGAAAGTAAACTAGCATACGTCCTATATCTTGTTCACTTTTTGACCATTTGCATTTATTTTTTGAATTTTTATTACAAAATTAATTTTATAGGAACCTAGAGCCTTTACTTTCTGGATAAAATTATCGTCGTCTCCAAGGGACAAGGATCCTCTCTGAGCAATTCTCTAGGGATCCTAGGAATCCCGCAATCTTGTCAATTCATCGTATATCGTGTGGTCATAAATTATTTAAATTTTAAATTTTAAAATTCAAATATAAACAGTATCTAACGAAAACTGACCGTACGATATAAAATAAACGAACAAGATTACAGGATTCCTATAATCCCTAGGGAATTGCTCAGGAGAGAATCCTGATCCCTCTCCAAGGGGAGCTCTGCAGCTTCTAGTACGACTTTATCATCTAGCATTGCAAAGATTCCTAATAATATTGTTCCCTCTGCAGTTTGATTAATTTACCAATTAACTGGGTGAATAATTGTTAAATAAATTTACCACTTTGTACGGCTCAGACACAAACACTTGAAATTTAACGAAACCATGTGCAGTATGACACAAGCAAGCAAGCTAGGGTAGAGGAATCTTTAATTCGTACCATGCGAAGTTGCATACACAGGCAGAAAGTTGCCGATGAGGAACAAGTGTCCTAGACTTGCAGGCATGTACTGGACTGATATATACAAACAAAATGTCATTAATGAATCACATCTCGGAAAAATAAGAAATTTTGCATGTATTTATAAGATGTTTGGTTACTTTTTATATATCATTGATTTTATTGCGGATATTCAACTTCTTTTATCATGGTATCAAAACATGCCGTCCCTTTTGTAAAGCCCAATAATCACACATACGTCACTTCATATGTTCTTAAAATTCATCGACTAATTCCAATTTAGTTGTAGACACCTAGTATTTTAATCCATGAAATAAGCTTTAGCTAATTTAAGTTGTCCATCATTCAATCCAGTTTTCCCATTTTCACTATTTATGGTTAATACAAACAACATTTGACAGAAAAAATTCGACCGAAACGCTATAGATATAAGAATATATATACATATTGCAATGATCGATCAACTACGTTGTTTTGGTTGGGACTTTGAAACAAGAGATTTTTCGATGTGTCCAGAACACAAAGGTACGCCATATATGATTATATAAGTGGAGAAATTTTTTGTTCTTATTTCTTCACATGCAATTGTACAATGACATATAACACACCACTCCGTGTTTCGAAGAACTTAAAAATCTCTCGAGGATGATACATAATTTAAATTTAAACACGTGTGATGCATTATGTGACAACCAAGATCGCCAAGGAACTTACACTGAAAAGGCAAGGTATCGATGCATCATCATAAGTTGGAATAAGAAAGAAAAGAAAGGAGAAGGGAAGAGAAAAATAAGGTAAAGAAAAAGGAAAGGGTTTAGCTAAAGCACCGACAGATAAGGACATGCCATATGAACGAAGAACTAAAGTGAAACATTGTGTTGCTTTTCTTCTCTTATATATGAAAAGAATATGATCAACAAGTTGCTTTCAATCCTTAAACTATTAATCCCCGCTTAATCAGGCTGTAATATTTCGATTTGCTGCTGCCTCTATCTAGTTGCATATTTTTTTGAGATGATGATATTTTGATTACTGGCTCGTTCCGAAAGTATTTTTAAAATGCTAAAAACATTTTTTGTGAAAATGATTTTATAATCAATCTTTAGTAAAAATGCAAGTGAATTTTGAAAAAACACTTAAATGATTCCTGCAATAAGCACCAGTTATGTGCTTCTTGTATGAAGGAAGCACTTCAAAATCTTTTACAACCCAAAAATATTTTCTCTAAAAATGGTTTTAATCATTTTAAAAGTACACCTCCAAACGAACCCTAAATATATTTTTGGTTTTACCTACCTTAAACAAGTTACAAAACACCAATCACCAAATGAATGCATCTTGTTATTGAAGGATCAGTTAGTATGTTAAAACCAACTAGTTCTTAGTGATACTTCTCTAAAGAAAGTAAATATATCTAGTTGTCACAAAAATACTAAAATACTCTATGCAGGATGAATGTGGTATCGATAATGTCTAACGTCTATATTGATAACAATATTGAAACGTTACACCATTAAAATGTTATCTACATATATTATCAATGGTTTAACGACCCCATATCAATCCATCATTTAGTAACAGAAAATGATTGGTAATTACAACATCCATTTAGCTAAGGGTATAAAAAGAAAAATACATTTTTTGTCTAAAACGAAGTGGTGTGGCTTCAACGCTACAAGTGTTTTAATCGTAAGATTTTATGTTTACAACTATTTCGATTCTCTATTCTCAGTCTCGTTTATTCCCGTATCATTCAATACTTCGCAATATAGAAGAAATTTCCTTAAAGAAGAAGAAGAAATGGGCAAATGAACTTTGTTTGAGCCCCTTTAATATTGACCCTAGTCGCTATCGGCTCCTAAAGAATCCCAAAACTTGTCGTTCATGGACAATAGTTAGAGCAAGAGCTAGGCCCATCTGAAGTCAATTTCAAATCTCAGCAAGGAAATAACGACGGCCCACCTTTTTTTCTCAGACGATTTGAGAGGCCGAACCAATGAAGTCTCATTGTCGTTATTCAATTTTCCCACAAGTCTCTTTGCATAACTCCAAAACCAAAACCCTATTGCGGTTTGGTAAAGGTGTTGGAGGTCGTATTCCCTCCTCCCACATTTCTTAAGAGTTTCCAAATTTTGTCAATATTTGTGCACCAAAAAGTTCCCCCTAAACCAATAATTGTGCATAAAATAATCGCATTTTACATGATTTGTGTAAAATTAATGTGCATGATATGCCGGTTTCTAACTTTTATTGAGTTGACATTCTTGTTGCTAGTTGACACGTTCCTTTCCGAGCATTGTTTCGCTCATTCATTGTAAGGTATTTTGGTGTTACAAAAATTTGAGTTTGATGCTTATAAATCGGGTAGGATGGAAAATTTGAACTAATAGGAGTGAGTACTATTGTTTTCTTTTTTGTCAAACGATATATTTTGTTAGATTAGTTACCGATGGGGTTTGAACCCGTGCCGTCATACAAGAGCTCAACTCATTTCCATCATTGTGGTAAGGTAAAGGACCACTTGCGAGTGAGTACTATTGTTGAGTGTCGCATACAAGTCTTCCTATAGAAAAATAGGCCCGAGAGAAAATAGAAAATAAATGTACTATGATAAGGTACCAAAGTTATTAAAAATAAATGCATCAATACCACGACAATAATGTTATAGTAATCAAACTCAAACATTGTTTAAATAAATAAATCTAATAGAATTATAAGTTTTGTATCTTCCTTACTCCTAGTTAAATTTGGACTTTAAATTTCTTGGGCCTAATAGGTTATGAGTTTTGGGCTGCAGTGGAACGAGGCCCAGTCTACCTTCCCATTTTGCTACAATGTTTGGGAATTCCACACCAATTAGGATTAGGACTGCAATAATCTGCAACCTATAAAATGTCCCACCCTGCCTGTATCCCTTGGCAATTCGCAGAGACCAGACGATTCAGCTCTTCTCTCTTCCCATGCAAGCAAACATGAAGGGCACTGCTGTAATAATCATCTTGCTCCTTTTATCCTTCTTCAACTTCATGCATGCAAAGGAAGTAGACGAATCACGTACCGGCAAACAGGCAGGTTCGGCTATAACCTTCTCCGACGAGGACTTAATACGACCCATCGAAGTCCTCCACAACGACGAACTCGTCGTCCAGATGTTGGTGGCAACCACCAGAGTGGATAAGATACTGATCGACACCGGCGCTTCAGTCAACATTATTTTCCTTTCCGTTCTAAAGCGGATGGGGCTCAGCGAGAGAGACATTGTTCAATGCCGCCGAGCAGACAATATCGTGGCCGCGTTCGGGGAAAATGCCAGACCTATGGGGATCATAACTCTCCCGGTCACTGCTGGGATTGCGCCCAAATCCAGCACTGTGATGGTGGATTTTTCCGTGCTGGATGATTCTTTGGGTTTAGGTTACAACATCATATTTGGAATTCCGGGGTTAAACGCCCTAAGGGCAGTGCCCTCAACTTACCACCTCCTCCTCCGCTTCCCAACGGAAGCCGGAATAGGGCAAGTCAGAGGGGATCAGCTGCAAGCTAGAGAGTACTATAAGCCCCGGCGCCAGCTGGAGCAAGTGAGGAGGCGGAAGACTCAGAAGGATGCACGGGCGTGTGTAATTCTTTTAGGTTTGATTATTTTACTATCAATTTTGCTGCGGTTTTGAAGAAAGTTGCAACAGGGACTCCTATCTCCAAGGAACCAACAATTTTCTAACGACTATTTGGTCTAGTAATGTATGGTTTTCCACTTATATGTGTTGACTCGCTCAATTTGTATGAACGAGACTAGACGAATTTTTTTTATTAAACGCTCATTTTCTTCAAAAATTCATTAATTGTACAGTAACTGTGTTTCCAATGACCTTCTTTCAAGATCCATAAGATGTGTGAATTTTTTTCTGGTTATATTGCCAACAACAATTGGAAAGCTGCTAATATTCAAAGAATAATACTTGCATCCCTCATTTAAGAGAACAACTTACATGACATGTGTTCAACGCTACAGTGACGTCCCATATCAATGAAATAAAGACATATGAACAAAAACTTTCACATGTTTTCAATTCATTGACACGCGACACCGTCGTGAGGGTGAACTTGTGCCATGTAACTCCTTATCCTCACGAAGATGAGCTGATTCCTTTTGACATGGACCAATACTCTCTTGGCACATGTTCACGCTCAAACTCCTAATTGGGATATATTTATTTATTCTTATTAAAGTGATGAACATATGTCAAGAGATGATTGATCTCTATGAAATAGGAGAATGAGCTCATCTCTCCAAGTGGTGAGATTGTTCTATGTTCCCGGAATATGGGTCGACCACTTATATTATGACACGTGATGCACCGATCCGTGTTTCAGATGCACATAAAAATCTCTCATCTAAATGAGGGATACAATTATTATTGATGTTCAACTTCTTAGTTCCTTTAAAATGTGTACATATCTACAACAAATATTGTGCACAACTTTGTAACATAACAAAACACAAAAAGCCCGGTAGGAAATAAATCGAAGGAACAAGGCCTAGGGGCTGTTTTGACAAATTTTAAAATTACCAGAACCGGTAAGGAAATATATGAATAAAATTTAGGGAACTTTAACGAAAAACTTCCGGTACTATTCACTTTAACGAAAAATCATATTTTTACATTAAAAAGTCAATTATGATACTATTCACTACCCCTTATTTTGTCATTATTGTTAAAACTCAAAAATTTCAAATCATTTTTATTAGTTTTTGTTGAACAACAAAAATATACAACATAAAGAAATAGAGTCCATACAAATTGGGTCAGACTACAAGGCAAAACAAAGATGTAAACCAGCCCAAAAGTTAAGAATGGGCCTTACATACAAAACAAGATCCAGAAATAAACAAATAAAAAAAAATAATAAATATGAATTTCTTCCTACAAAAGGGGGAAGAAAACGTGCAACACAGAAACCTCATTCTCTACAGGGTGTGAAAAAAAAAACTGCACAAGTTAGTGGGAGAGGTTAAGTAAAAGTGGCAGGAGATCATGGCCTCCAACTTCCCCCACGTAGCAAATTCCAGAGCTTTCCTAGGATGCCTATAAATAAGCATCACCTGCAGCAAGTAGAAGGGGAACAGACAGAAAAAAGAGGGGATACTCTGCAAAAAAAAATAGAGAAACATTGAGAGAAAATACCAAGAGTGACGAAGTGCTGCCAGAAAAGAGAAGGAATTCAATTATTCGTGCTTTCAAAGTCAAGAACCAAGGAAGAATATTCATCACCAGGTATAAAACAAAGCCCTGTTAAAATTATTTTTCTCTTGATTTTTGTTATGTTGTATATATATACAAGAAATAGAGAAGGACACGAAGGAAGAAGCAACGGAAAAAAAAGGGCAGCCGAAGACAACCAGGCAAGGGTCCATGACATTCCCCTTTGCTTGGCAATGGTCCACAACGCAAGGGAAAAAAGGAAAAAAAAAACAGAGAAGGACAAATCAAATTTTCTAATATTTCTTTTAGTTTTTTTTTGTTTCCTTTGTTTCGTTGTTTGGTATTTTTTCTGCACCAAACAGATGGAGGTGGAGATTCTGAACCACTAACTGCAGCAGAAATGATCTCCAAAAATCCCATGAATTTCTTCGGGATGGCCTAGACCACCCCGTGAAGTTCCAATCAAAGTCTAAGTAACCCATACCTGCCGTCCGTACATTATTGCGACTTGAAGTAGATGGGTTTGGCAAATGCCGTGTTGCATAAAGCCAGAAGAAACTCATTCTTTGCGGTCCAATGAGAAAACAGATGCATTTGTGGACAAATAAACAAGGGAAAAGAAGCAAAATGCAACTTTTGCTCCCCTTGACTAACTCATATTTGGTCTCTATGAAGAAAAGTAGCAAGGAAGAAACATATACCAAGATGAAACTCGAGAGGAAAGAAATTATCGTGTTTGGTGTTTTCTTTGCTGCTCACGGGTACAAGATATGGAGCATGCCTTTGGCTAAAAATCCTATGAAAACTCATTGGGGATAGAGTCCAAGAAAAAGGAAAAAATGGAAAAGATGGTTTGCAAAGGAAAAGAAAGCCTAAACTCCCCTTGACCGACTCATGTTTGGTCTAAAGTCCACAAAAGAAAGTCCCCAATTCAACCATTGATAAAGACAAGGAAAGAAAGGAAATTTCCCAATCTTTAAATAGATAGCTAAAAGAAATTTGCTTCTCTACCACGGAAAAGTTGGATTAAAAAAAAGGTTTAGGCTGTCTCAAGTTGAGAAAAAAAATGGCAAGCATCGAAGACAAAACATAAATGGGAACACAAAAAGGGTATCGAAATGCTCACTGTCAAGACCAGTCAAAATAATCATCTATGCAGAAACAGAAATGCCAGAGAGTGATAATACATCAAAACCCATCCAAAAGTATAGCATATATTATGAGTACGTTACTACAAATTCCAGAGTACAAACTCTCACCTTCGGAGCCATAAATCAACAATTGTCTTCAACTAACTCGGGGCTGCAAAATGGTTTTGACCAACAACCAATTGAAGAGATGTCGTTTCCTGGGACTCTGCACGAAAGAATTGATGAAATTCATTACAGTTAGAGTTTCATTCCACTTCAAATACATAAAACAAACCCAGAACATAAAACGAAAATGGGTAACCTGCTTGATTTCTCCCTCTCTTCGTTTTCAAGTCTTTGATCCACAAAGGAAGTACACAAGCAAAGTAGTACAGCAGAAAGAAAAGAATGCCCGTGGCCTGCATAAAAAGGTCTCTACGGTTTAAGGGGAAAAGAAGATAAATTAGAACAATTCAAAAGAGTTTGAGTTCCACTAAATGTTACCCATCTTTGTTTGAAAATCAACGGTTGACAAACCCAAAAGGAATTTCAAAAACATGGCGAACTTCACGGGAGCCCAAAATATTGCGGAACTACCTTTGGTTTCTGATGAAAGAGCACTGTGTGTTAGAATTGAAAAAAAAAAGACTTAAAAAAAACATCTCGCAAGGTGAAGGAAAAGGGTGAACAAAATCTGTGCACCTCACGTGAAGTTTTGCCCACAGGAAGAATAGTGGTTGAACTTAAAAGCTTTAAAAAGTCACATAGAAAAAAGGGCGGAGCAAAGTTGTCAGAAAGCTTGAAAATTCAAAATGGGTTCAAAATCCCATTCTTTTTTTAATGGGGTTGAAAATAAAAAAAAAGGTTCTCTAAATGACCTCACGTGGGATAGACTTTGAATCCCATTTTCTAATGAAAGGAAAAGCAAATCTCATTCCACTTTGAACTAAGTATTTCACAGGAAGTTCGCTCAAGTGGAGAAGAAAGAGTGGATGTGACATGGTCCTAAAAAAAAAACCTCCCAGTTTGTCCTACTCAAATTAATGGGTCATTTACATTACCTATTAATTATTCAAATCCAATCCAAATGGCTCCTCATTTTCCTAAAAATCTGAACACAAAATTCATTCAAACAACGAACTACGCTGGTTTGATTCCGTTAAGGATACGTAGGCAGTCTAATATCAAGTTTTAGATGCAACCATGAAACCAAAACGAATCCCTGGTTTATATAAACTAAATTCACTCCTGCTATCAAATACCAAAATGGCACGAAGCCGAAGAAAGGTGGCCAATGACACGAAGCCGAAGAAAAGTCTCAAATGGCATGAAGCTGTATCAAGTATCAAATGGCAGCTGCAACAAGTCTAAAAAATCACGAAGTTACATATAGCTCCAATGGCTTAAAGTCCTCGCCCGCACGAGCTAAAACTGCACAAGGCATCAAATGCTCCTTGCCTGCACGAGTTGAAACTGCACAAGGCATCAAATCTCAACAAATACTTGAACTACGAGTGACTTGATCCCTCAAGAGGGTACGTAGGCAATCTAGGATTCGACCTAGGTGCAGTTACAAAATCAAACAAACACCAAAATCCTCAAGTTACATTTTATTCGAATTAGAATCAAAGGGTATTCCTTTCCTAAAAGAATGATTGTAATTAATAGGCGCATAGCCTAGAATGGGTCGAACTCGAATTAATAAAATCCTCTTCGAAAAATGAACGAGGGTGAAATTGTGTCGAGTGAATTATTTGTTTACATATTATGTACAATTTTTGCTCAACAGTTTTCTTTAAAATTTATTCCCGAAGGCGGTTCTTTGCTTTATCCTGCCTGTATCAAAACGCCCTGTACGGATGCGTGGTGCGGCGTCGTTCGGTCGGATTTCTATCATGAACCGGAGCCCTACACACGGCTGGCCCGTGCCAAATTTAGGGCTTCCTCGCGTTGTGAGTCATTTATAAAGCACACTAAATGGGAGATAGGCTGCCACTTGCCAGAGGAACCCTTGTTAGAGATTTCAATAATAATAATAATTATTATTATTAATATATATATATATATATATATTAATATATAATATTTATGAATATATAAATATATAAATATATATGACCTAGTGCTGGTGCCATCCGCAGCATGCATGCGGCAATATGTATTGAAAGGTTGGATTTAATTCAACCTTGTACCTTTTGGTTGAATTACAACTTTTGGTTAAAAGATATGATGTTTACTCAAATTGTATGAGTAGAATTAAAGGATATAATTAGTCAATATTTATTTTCTGAAAATTCTAAATAGAACACATGTCTTTTGGGTCAACACTATTAAGAAGAGTTGTGTGTCTTCAACTAAAATGAAATGGCTCGATGAACGGGTACTTTGATGTCTATAAATACATGTTGTGGTATAATGTTTCATACACAATTCATTCAGAAATTTGTTGTCTACATAATTTCTTTGCTCTCTTTTCTCTACGCATCACATTCATACAATTTCTTTCTAGTTATTTCTAAGGGAATATAATTTGGTTTTGCTAATCGAATATTTCATACTTTGTTGTATCCTGGAAGTGATTTGCCAAGAACCCTTTAGCAAACTCATTCGAGTGGGGGCAAATAACACTTTAAGGAAACGATTCAAATCGTACCTCAAAGTCATTATTCGGATTATTCTCCATAAATCTACATTTAATCTAACAATCTTAAAGTGTTATTTTCGTTATGGATAACAAATCTGATAATATGGCTTTAAAGATTATCAATCAAGATGTCTACAAGTTAGACAAATTTGATGGATCAAATTTCACCCGATGGAAGGACAAGATGCGTTTCATGCTTACTGTTCTAAATGTCATATATGTGTTGGACCCGAAATTGGAGCCTATTTGTGAACCAAGTGACAAAGACTCGGACAATATAGTTGTCGATCGAAAGAAGCGTGAAGAAAATGAATTGGTATGTCGAGGACACATCTTGGGCACATTATTTGATCGTTTATATGACCTGTATGCACACATTCAATCTCCAAAGGAAATTTGGGAAGCACTTGAACACAAGTACACAACGGAAAAAAAGAGGTACCCATAAATTTTAATGTTCAAATATTATGAATTCACTATGTTTGATAACAAACTCATCCTAGACCAAGTTCATGAATTAGTGGTCTTGGTCTCAAAACTTCGTGAACTTAAAATAGTTATTCCGGATCCTATGATAGTTGGAGTTATTATGGCAAAATTACCCCAAACATGGAATAACTATAGAAAGAAACTTCTACACATGGTGGAAGATATTAGTTTGGAGAATTTGCAAAAGAGTATTCAAATTGAAGAGGAAACTCGAAATCGTGATAAGAATTTTGCAAATCAAGATTTCTCTAAAGTTCACATTGTCGAAGGAAACACATATAAAAAGAACTTCAAAGTCAAAATTGACAAAGGGAAGTCTAAGAAGACCAATTCCAACAACAATCAAAAGAATGCAAATGGTGTATGTTACCATTGTGGAAAGTAAGGTCATTACATTCGTGATTGTAGACACAGAAAAGCAAGTGAGGAATATGCCAATAAGACCAATAGCGCAAATATGGTGGATTTTTACAATTGCCGGAGGAGCAATTTCTTTGGCTTCGAAGAAGCAAACATGTATAGCACATTCAACTATGGAATCTGAATTTATAGCATTAGCAGCAGGTAAAGAAGCGGAATGGATTAGAAATTTGTTATTGGAAATAGAGTTGTGGCCACAACCAATGCCATCCATTTCTTTATACTGTGATAGTGAGGCTACTTTGTCTAGAGCATACAATAAGGTATACAATGGAAAATCTAGACATATTAGCTTGAGACATGAATATGTCAAGCAATTAATAACTGATGGAGTTATTAATATTGTTTATGTTAAATCAAGTAATAACTTGGCGGATCCGTTAACGAAAGCACTTTCAAGAGCTTTGGTAGTTAGTACATCTAGTGGAATGGGTCTAAAACCCTTTACTGAAAATTAGCCACCAATAATGGTAACCCGACTTTATCTAGAACATCACTAGTTTAAAAGTTTAATGGGTAATAACAAGTTATTGTTAAGTGGTTGTGCAAGCACTGAAAATTATTATATAGCTCATTCCAGGATGATCAGTGCAAGACTGCTACGTTTAGGAAGGATGAGTTTTAACTCTTAATGAGGTTATTTGTAGTTATGTCTATAGTAGCAGGGACATGGGAAGGAACCTCACCTATATAAACATAAGAAGTGGTGCCACTTCTGCCAAGAGTTGGGTTTTCTCTTGTAAATGTTCATGAAACCAGGATGAAGCACAAGGCCATAATAGTGCTTAATTAGTTCAGAAATTTCTTTAAGGAAATAAGACATAATCATGTGTGTAGTGATTCCGGTTTTAACATAAGAACAGGTGGTTTAAACTTAGGTCACCATCGCATTCGTTATAACTTTGAATCACTTACACTAATTAAAGGTTTAATTCGAAAGACACCTTTATTGTATGCATGATTATATCGGTATGCTTGTGATAATTATAAAGAGAGAATTATTGTAATATCATTTACCATATTATTGAAATTGGGAAGGATTGTTAGAGATTTCAATAATAATAATAATAATAATTATTAATATATATATATATATATATATTAATATATAATATTTATGAATATATAAATATATAAATATATATGACCTAGTGCTGGTGCCATCCGCAGCATGCATGCGGCAATATGTATTGAAAGGTTGGATTTAATTCAACCTTGTACCTTTTGGTTGAATTACAACTTTTGGTTAAAAGATATGATGTTTACTCAAATTGTATGGGTAGAATTAAAGGATTTAATTAGTCAATATTTATTTTCTGAAAATTCTAAATAGAACACATGTCTTTTGGGTCAACATTATTAAGAAGAGTTGTGTGTCTTCAACTAAAATGAAATGGCTCGATGAACGGGTACTTTGATGTCTATAAATACATGTTGTGGTATAATGTTTCATACACAATTCATTCAGAAATTTGTTGTCTACATAATTTCTTTGCTCTCTTTTCTCTACGCATCACATTCATACAATTTCTTTCTAGTTATTTCTAAGAGAATATAATTTGGTTTTGCTAATCGAATATTCCATACTTTGTTGTATCCTGGAAGTGATTTGCCAAGAACCCTTTAGCAAACTCATTCGAGTGGGGGCAGATAACACTTTAAGGAAACGATTCAAATCGTACCTCAAAGTCATTATTCGGATTATTCTCCATAAATCTACATTTAATCTAACAATACAACCCTGACAGCCAAATTTTCCTCCATTCTTCAACACAGCAGTCTTGACGAGGGGTATGAAAAAAGCCTTCGACTTTCCTTCGACTTTATGCTAATTTTTCTCATGGAAGAATGCATATATTTCACTTATTTCGAATGACGTATATATTAAGATAGAGATAGAGTTTAATTGTGAGAGGTAAATGTTCAACATTTTGTCCTTAAGCCAAGTTTAAACCTCATTATGGTGCTCATGATTGATTAGCTTGTCTCTCTTTTAGGATACAACGATCATATTGTTGTAATAGTAGCACCAAATCACAAGGTTTTGTTGGATACTCTCTCAGGTGAACTCAACGAGACATTATAATATCTAGTGTACTCTATGTATGATTATGTAAATATGAAAAGTCAATATGACTACTTGGGGACTTGACTATTTATAGAAGTAGAGAAGTCTATTAAGAAAGCATGTGACTAATAATGAAAAGTCAAAACTGTAACTCTTCATTTGAATTTCATGTTTAGAGGGACGCATCTTTTCATCAAAATACACCACTACTAATTTTCATTCAATTAATAAATCTAATTTTATAAGAACCCCAATAATAAATATCAACATATATCACGCCTCTTTTTGTGATTCAATTATGGCTCTGTCCCTGAAAGGAAAGATTCAAGGTTAGACGTCTTTTATCGTTGTCAAAAGAAATACCTGGTTCATGGCTCTGTCATTAATTTGATTTATTTCTATTTGATTAAGTTTTCCTTTTCCTCTAGACATATGGTTTCTTTTTTGTTTGTTAAATCTTTGGTGTTTTTCATTTCAAGAAGCAGGTGTTCATGTCGAACTCTAAGCGTTCTGGAGAAAGAGATGGCATATCCCATTCCGATGAGGATCTAAAGGGACTTGAAGTCCCCCACAACGATCCACTCGTTGTTCCCATGACGGTGGCAAACTCTAAACTGGACAAGATCTTTGTCACCAGTGGCTTTAAGGTGGCGTTTGGTACGTGGGATGGGACGGAACGGAGTGGGACGAGGCGTTCCGTCCCACGTTTGGTGCGTCTAAAACGAGTGGAACGCGCTGTTCCACGGGACGAATTTTGGGTGAATTTTCGTTCCACCTCATCCCTTTGGAACGACTCATTCCACATCCGTGGAATACAAAATTATAACCTCTCCGTCTCCTTCTTCTTCCTCCTTGTTTCCATCTGAGGGCATCATTACTCCCTCTCTGTTCCGTTCGGTCCTATCCCGTCCCGTCCCGTCCCATTCCGTTATGTTCCGTTCCGTCTGCATACCAAACGATACCTAGCTCAATCTTCTCTACATTTCCACTCTGGAGCAGAAGTTGGGGCTCACCCGGAACGATGTTCACCTGTCTCAACAAGCTTATGCCGGCAACTATGGCGAAAAGCTTGAACCTATTGGGACAATCACCCTCCCTGTCACAGCTGGTGACAGCCCCAGAGACCGCTCGGTCATGGTTGAATTTATGGTGATGGACAATCTTTATGCGTACGACATCATCTTTGGATGCGGAGGGTTGGCTGCGCTGCAAGCGGTAGCTTCAACATATCATCAAGTCATGCGCTTCCCTACTACAGCCGGAATTGGAGAGTGCAAAAGAGACCAGAAGAAAGCTCGAGAGTGTGGGAAAGCTCTCCTGGAACTGCCGCTGCGCAGGGCCTAGAACCGCTCAAACCAAGTGAAGGCTAGCTAGTCACTCTAAGGTTGCTTGGGTAGAAAGAAACTAGCTAGCTTATTTTGAAAGACCGTTCGAAATTCGGATCTTCTGTTATGTGCTCAGCTTTGTTGAATGGATGTTATGGTATACTGTGAACCCCTAAACTAGTTTTCTGTGCTGGCCTTCTGTGCCCACATGATGTTCTGTGAACCCTAATTTAGTGTCTATATGGCATGATGCGATCCATGCATTTAACCTCGTTTTCTTTGAATCGCTTTGGTATTGCCACCCTCAACATCGATGGATATAGTAATGCTTCATCTTCATTTCTTCATCATCATGAAGCATTTCTACTGCCCATACTCGTTTCCTAGAGCATAAATTAGTTCCACAAAAAATAACATGTGAGTACGAGTACGCGATAGTTTCATTTGGCTTTTTATGTATGTTTTCACATTTGAACTTTTGAATTCTTAGGAATGGATTTTGAAATTCTCAAAAAGATTTGTAATGAAATTGGAAAAGAGATTTTCATTATGCAATTTTTTATATTGAAAATAGAATATTGATTTCGATCTAATCCGAAAATCAAGCATTCTCATAGAAAGTAATTTTATGAATAGTTTTACCGTCACCGTAGTGTTTCGATCCAATAATGAGTTGAACGCTACGCAACGTGGCAATGAACCTGCTCGATGTATCAACTATCCTATTGGGATCCATTAACTGTACGTGTATCAATTTTAAACCTTGGGCCCATTAGACGGACTAGATGTACCATATATCTGGCCCAAACCAAAACAGATTAGGAAACTTAAAAAATAAAAAATAAAATCACAAGGCGGTGCTTTGCCTATTTGATATCGGTAAGTTGGTAAGTGTGGCTTTTGCATAAACGCCTCTCAAATCAGTGCAATTCTTACACAGCAGCACACACGCAATCGAATCCTTAGCCAACAATCGATGGGCGACAGCTTCAGAGTTCGCGCGGACAAGGTTTTTGGATCGATCCCTTCGTCGACCTCGTCGTTCCCGAAAGTACAGCAATCCTCGCCCTGGTCCGTTACCGGAGAAGCGGTCGAGCGCAGAGAATGGAAGCGGGGCAAGGACGCCGGTACCTCCTCCAACAGAGACCAAACGCCGTGCTCGTCGTCGTTTCTGGAGGACGAATGGGGGATCAAAGCGTCGATCGGCAAGGACCCCACTCTGGATTTCGAGGTAAATATTTTTATTTTCCAAAATTATTTGATAATTCGTTAGAAATTAAGCTAGAAGAAGAAGAAGAAGAAGTAATTGTCACACATTTACACGCATTGTTCATGTGAATTGATAACCCCAATTGAATTCATAGGAATTTTAGTAATTATTGTGTTCTAATTAGAATTATAAGCTGAAATTTTAGTACTTTTTTTGACTGATTTGAAGAAGAATTAATGTTTGATTACAAATACTCGATCTTGGTCCCAATTGGCACAATAAATCGAAATTTTAGTACTTTGTCGGCTAATTGATTCAAGAAACTATCCAATTTATGTTCTTTATTTGTAAAGTTAACTTGTTGCTGTTGGTGATAGTAAAGACTGAATCGTTGATATTAATTATTATGGTCATCTAATTTGTTTCCCATTGGGTGCAGGAAGAGGAAGATGAATATGACAAAGTGGCGGCGGGAACAGAAGGCATAAGCGACCGTTTGTACATGGATGAGATTGCCAATCATGGGCCCTTTTTAAATTCTCAAAATGTGCTTCATGGTAGCAACAAAGATCCGCGTGCCAATTTCCTGGCTGCTAAACTTCGGCTGAAAGAAGATGATGCTGAAGCTCGAAAGTCGAATTCTACCCTGGCTGCTGCTTTACCAGTCAAGAAACAGACTGTAGAATCACCTGAAGATGGTGGCCGGCCAAAGTCTATATTGAAAAGGAAAGGCTATACCTCAGATACGAAGGTGCAGAAACGTGTCAGGTTTGATCCTGCTTTTGTAGCTCATAGTCATTCTAAAGAAGCAGAAGTTCGGTCTGATGTGAATGGAATGGTTTCAGGTCCAAGCCCTTTCTCTATTAAAGCAAAAAGCAAGCTCGCAAAATACCGTCAGGTACCTGATTATTTGGTGAATCCTTCAAAGTATACATATTATAGCTTCGATACAACAGCCAAAGTCGATGAAGTTGCCAACGCCCAGGCTTGTACAGAGTACCTTACTCCGGATGAGAGTTCAAATTCAGAGTCAAGGTCAGAGACAGAGGATTCTTCACCTAAACTTCCTGTGTCTGTGACCTTTGTTTCAAAGAAGAATAGAGGGGATGACAATGCAGTTAATGATAGCAAAAAAATGAAGTTAGACAAGGAAGATGACAAAACGGAGTCCTTAAAACAAGCAGGCATCCCTGTTGGCATTGCAGCCGTTGAAGTCCAAAGTGATGTTCGTGCGGTCGAGGAAGAAGGTTCGCAACCAAGTGCACCAGTTGCAAGTGTTTGTGTACAGAAATCTGGACGGAAGTATCGGAAAAAAACAGTATCTGATGAGTCTGATTCTTGATGTGCTGGATTTTTCGTCCTCTCATACTTGAAACCACGCAATCATGTCGCCTCACGACTTAAGCTCCGCGGAATGATGGGTTATCCGACGAGTGTTATGAATGTGTAAGAATTTGCTTGGTTTGATGTTTTTTCATATTTTTTTTTCAAGTATAAATGTCACTGCGTTGGTGTCTGTTGTAACCTTACATCCAAATTCTGTAAGATTTTTTTCGTGTGCTGTTTGCATATGCAAGTGATGTGCATATTGGTATGAAGTGGAGGAAATTTGGATGAAAAATTCAGCTCGTATTGAGATTGGTAATGGGCGGAATATGACCACAAGGCATTATTGAGAGTTTATTCCTTTGACAGGAAAATATCATAAGAGCTGGACATTTATATGAAAGAAAAACATTAAACCTTAAAACATTGTGCTAACTCCTTTGAAATTTCTAAACCCTTGTGTGTATGGACCCTATGAAATATAAATGGGGAAAATATGCCACAAAGTGACACACCAAAAATAAAAATAGGAGAAAATTAAAAGAAAATGTAGAATGACAGGTGTAAATGCTCTACTGGACGCCGCCATCCCACCATATAAATTTTAATCCACCAATTTCTCAGCCTCCGCTAACATCTATGGGGGTTTCTTGAAGAGGACTTCTCTCTATATACACTGATTTCTGCGCTACAATTTCTCGGCGATTCGCATGAATGCATCTGCAAGCTTGTTAAGAACAGCAACCACGTTATCGGAATGCTCTTTCCTCTGCTCCCGGTCGAGTTGAGAATGGGAATTCTGAGCGTGAAGGTAGTCAGCCAGCACCTTGCTATTCCTTTCCATGACATCAACCAACTGATTCTGCAGATCGGATGCTTCCTCGTCTCCTTCCGTTGCACAACGCTTCCGCTTCCGGTCTTGAGAGGTAGATCCAAACTCTGGGATTGAAGCTGGGTGTTTTGGGTCTGCTGCACCTGTAAGACAATAGAAATCAGTGACCACATAGATAGAGTTACTGCCTACAAATCGTCCAACTCAAACATTAGGCAAAATTTTGATCTTGCTTAAACTTTGATCTGTTCCCGCTTAAAAATGCATTAACCTAAGTTCGGCAGACATATTTACCAATGTTAATTAAACCAAGTCCTCGTTCAACCAATCGTCTCAACTAAATTCAAAAGGGGCGATAAACTGTATCCCTGGCACAATAAACTAACAGGTTCTCGATGGTAAGCTTAAACGAGAAGATATACAACAGAAAGTAAAAGAAACGCTACAAAGCAGATGGAGACAGAATTTGTTCAACTATGCATTTTACCCTTCAAGTTCGAAGAATCTTGTACAGCATGTTCACCACACAAACAAGAAATTGTGATGGGCCAAGTTGACACAGCAAATCGGCAAACCATCAAATCCGCAGTACATGTACATTACATCTCGGATTTAATCCATAGAGGATGTTTATGCAGTCATTCACAACGGGTAAATATGAAGAAGCTAACGAAATTTCTTAAGTAGTTTTTAGTCAGATGAGAAAATTCTTTCGTTTTCAACCTGGCAAGTTTCATTTAGTTGCGTTAGAACATGTTGATAAAATTAACTCCCGACACGAATTTTTGTTTGCAGCTCAAGTATTAGTTTCTTTTTCATGGTAACAAAGAGTAGTACAAGAAAGGGTTGAGGCAAACAGAATTACCTTGTCCTTGATGTCCTTGTGGCATTGGTTTGTACACCTTCTCTGTTAACAATAACCCACCAACAAAACAACATTTGAAATATCAGTAACGCTGTCTGCCTAATACCCCAAGTAAACATTCATAAAAAGACAATCTCTTTGAATTTTTTTCATCCCACCCCACCACAAATTATATCCAACTTTTAAGCATATCAGACATAATGGCCATGCTTCACCACTAAAATATCCATTTTTTTCTTCAACCCAAGATATAAAGAGGCAGTGAATGAGTCCAGAAAACAAAAACTGTTTCTTGATTCGTCTTTGATATCAATCTAACGGCTAGAAAACACGAAACGGGTGAATGGGAGAAAGAGAGAGTTCGAAAATGCAACAAAAACCCAAAGACATTAATCAAAACCCAACAAAAACGCAGCCAAAGGTACCAAATTTTGAAGCTTCCACCCCAAAAATCAAATCTTTTTATCCAAAAATAGTCAAATTATATTTGAATATACCTGATATTGGCAAGGGAGCTGAAATCACCGGACCCTCCTTGAACCGGACTTCCTTTTCGGGGCTCCGACCAGACTCGTCATCCAAAAATAACCCGTCCTCAGTCGGTCTCTGTATGCTATCGAACAAGTTCTCAGCCTCCTCCGCCATCCCCTCCTCCTTCAACTCCTCGGACTCCACCCGGTTCGGACCCGGTAACGCCAGCGTACTCGGAGTACCTGGAACCGCCTCCATTATATCGTAGACCTCCTTATCGAAAAACCCCGGAAGCTTCCTCTCTCTCCTCAGGTCGTTCCTCATCACCCAAAAGGACTCCGTTTCGTCCTTCCTCTGCGCCTCCCACTCCCTGATCTTCTTGAAGTCCCCCGCCAAATTGCTCCACCGCTTCCTGCACTGGACCGGCTCCCGGTTCACCCCGTGCTTCTTGCAGTAGTTCGACACCGCCGCCCATTTAGGCTCCGACTGACCCGACCCGAAGTCCGACCGCGGAGTCCGGCCCCCGCCCCGGCTCTCCGCGTACCGCTTACCGTTTATCAGCACGAGAATCTCCTGGCGCGTCCAGCGTGGCAGCCTCGGCGCCTTGCTGGAGTCGTCACCGGACGTGGGGTGGCGGGCGTCAGCGCCGTTAGCGTCGCCGTCAACGGGGCTCAGGACCACCTGCTGCTCCAAGGCCATGACCATAAATAACAAAAACGGAAGAAAAATAAGAGAGAATATTTGAAACGCACGTGACTTGATGGCGCTTTACGTTGAAAGTAAACGGCGTTTTTCGAAGGCAAAAGGTCCCCCCCAAACGGCGTTTAGAAGAGAGGAGAGGGGTGTTAAGCTTGCTCTTACCTCTCTCTACCTAAAACAATTAGGGGAGGAGAGGAGAGAGAGAGAGGGGGTTTGAGGGCTTTTTGGGTGGGTTATTATGGAGAGTGGTGGGGTTTATTATCTGATTATCTCTGTGTTTTTACTGCTTAATTATGCAGATTAATTTGATCCTTAATCCCTTATTAAGGTTGTTTTTTGCTATAATTATCCATAAATGGGGATTTTTTTTCTTCTCTAGTTTGTTACCATAACAAGGGTTAATTAACTTTTAATTTCCTGTCTTGGAATCTCTAAGGGCACTCACTCTAGGCATTAGAACCACTCTAATAATCTAATCTAATCTAATCTCATTTGCATTAGGTCATTTTCTTTTGTATAATATGGTATGAAACGCGTTTTGGGGCCACCTTTTATCCTTTTTAGTTTTGTTTTATTGCGCTTTTTTTTTTGTTTAATTTGTCTAAGTATTGAATATCTTTAGATATATTTCTTAAACTTTTGGTCAAAGTTTTTAATATAAAACAAAAATCATGGGAATTTCATCTGGAGGAGGTTGAATATGAAGGCATGATAAACGCACATTTTTTTCTTCTCTTACCACAGATTCTGCTTAATTTTATTTGTTGTTTTTGTTTGAATTGTTAAATTTGAATGTTATAAATAAAGGGCGTGTGAAAAACTTTTAAAAAATGTAAAAATCGCACCCTATTTGTTAATTTGATTGGCACTTTGACACCCTCTACAGTTTGTCTTATTTTCACAAATTCTATCATATGTAAATATCTATATTTTTTTTTTGGTCAAATGATAAATTTGTTAAATTAGATGTTAGATTAGAAAGCCAACAAGGGTTGAATTCATGACGGGGTGCAAAGGCACACACTTCTCTCCATTACTTTGGTAGACGGCCACTTGCATATGTAAATATCTATATATAAAAATATGTATTTTGGGTTACAATTATAAACTACCACACATTCTGGTTAATTTTGTTTGTTATTTTCGTTTGAAATATTAAATTTGAATGTCATAAATAAAGAGTGTGTGGAAGATTTCAAAAAGTGTGAAAATCAACACATGTTTTTGGTACTGATAATGCTAGAGAAACTAAATTTTTTTATACCAAATGATGTGTCACCAATAATAAACTAGTACGTTAATCGATACTTAAGTAATAATCCAATAATCTACAACTACATCATTTTATTCAAAAAATTTGTTTTCTCTAGCGTTACCCTTTTGGTACAATGTTTTATATTATTGACATGAAAATTAACATTAAACTGTGAGGTGACATAGAGTTCATGAAGAGTTCTATTTTGAAAGTCTCCTTAACATTTCTTATTTTCATTGACACTCTATACATTTTATCGTATTTACATAATATGTGTGTGTATATATATATATATATATATATATATATATATATTTATTTATTTATTTATAAGAAATATGTATTTTGGGTCACAATTATAAAGAAAGTGGCTAATGACAAATCCATGGTGTGGAATATAGAGGCTAAGAAGGTGATAAGGGCATCCTACCCTACCACTTAAGTAAAATTTTCTCCACCTCTCCTTTCGTTCTCAACCTCTCTTAGCGTCTTATCCCGTTGAATCATTTGCCCTAATCTTTACTTAGTCGCTAATGCTTATGATAATGGACGGCCCCTCCAACAATAAAGCCACTTTTTTTTTGTTATATGAAGTTTGGACAAAAAAATTATTGAGGGTAGGTCACTAATCACTGCCCCCTCCTACTACTAAAACATGCGTCACTTTCCCAAATCACGCCTCTCTCTCTAATCAGGTCATTTTATCTAATAATAATAATCTAGGATTAGTAATAATCATATTTGTGAGTAGAGAGGGTTAGGACTTAGGAGGGTCATATTCTGCCTGTGATGTAGTGGGGACAAACTACAAAGGATGATCCCTATATGCCAAAGCCTGCCAATTTGTGGTACTATTCTTGTTGCACGCCTAGGGCTGCACTTGCATGGACTCATTCCCAGTTACTACAGGGTCACTCTCACGATAAATTTCCATCACAATCTATGATATTCTATTCTCTTCTTTGGTGTCACTTAGTATTTAGAAATTCTAAAAAGTGATTGGAACACATTTACATATGTTATAATATGAGTAGAAGTTGAAAACCTTAGCCGTTCTTTCCTCTCCCTCTTTAGTCATTCCTCTTGCCAAACTGTAAATTTACAAACTCTTTAGCTACCGGCTCCTTGCTCCGGCTAAGGGCAGTGGCAATCCCTCTCCCCATTTTTCTAGCCTTTCTTCTTTATCTTCTCATGGATTGTTGTTGATCTATCATTGTATCTTTGTATTTCGTCAATAAGTGCTTCATTGGTGATGTTCTTTCTTTCTTCATTAGTATTTTAATCATGTGTTGTGTTATCAGCTCCTTCTAGGTACTTTGTTGGAATTGGTTATTCGTTGATGGTGTTGTGCAAAAATTCATGTTGGTATGAACACTAGTTGGTTTGTTGTTAGTTCATATCTGGAGTTGGTGCTACTTGTTGTCAAAGATTGTGCTCATGTCGTTATATTCAAGGTTTTGTGTAGAAATTCTCAGCTGTTAATTCCCGAAGGGCTTGACCTTTTCATAAAGAATTGGGTTTCTCTAGCTTTGGTGTGTAACCTCAGTCCTCTGAGTTTGAGTGTGGTTGATTTTAAGACTTTGATGCGTTCATTTGCTTATTCTTGGACCTGCCTCGCCTTCAAATCCACTGGATGATAATTAGTTTGGTCAAATTGGCCTTTTATGTCTTGTTAGAGTTTCTTTGGATTGAGGACGTCTTTGATGTTATCTCGAATGTCTTCTTTGATTGTATCACTTCTTAGTATTAAATAAAACGCATCGTCTCAAAAGAAATGAATATTAAATTTCAGCTATACTAAAAAAAGATACTTTTATATCGTGAGTGAATTGTAACATTATGTAACCATATATATGACTGTAACACCAAAAAATTTAAGAAAAAGACTTCAAAATTTTAAATTTTAACAAAAAACATTATAATACCTTTATTTAATGATAAGGATATAAAAAATCAAATGCTATATTCCACGCACCACGCGCCACATGCCACACACATACTCACGTGCGGGCCCATGTGGTCTATTCGTCCGTGTCTCTCACGTGGGCCTGTGATTTTTTTTTTCATTCCTTCATCTCTCCTTCTCTTTTTTCTTTATTTATTTCCTTCTCATATTCCACTCAGCGTGGGTTTTCTCTTTCCTCTTATCTTTCTCTTTCTTTCTCTGGACAAAGTTGGATAAGACTTGTGGGTCCATCATTTTAACTCTCTCACATTGTAAAAATTAAAATTACTATTCTCAAATGAAAATAAGGATTGACTTTAAAACAAAAAGAAAAGTTTTTCTTCATTTTTGGATTGTTATATTATTACATAGTTTGTATTATTTAACTCAGATGGCTTGCCAGAAACTCAAAAAATTTGTTCAAACTAACGTTAAAATCTTCAAATTAAAATAAGCATTGTTTCTAAAACTAAAAAATAGAAGAACTTTTTCATTTTTTAATTGTAATATTATTATTTGGTTTGTCCAAATGATGCATGGTTGTATTAATTATACTATTTTTCTTTTTAAATTATCTCCTCACTCCCATCTCACCATTCCCAACCCTTTCTCTATATATATAACTTAAATTATTTTTCATGAAATATACTTCATTGTTTATTAATTTTTTTTAAAAAGCATAATTTTGTCAATTATTTTTATTAAAATAGTGTCATTATTTTTAGAAATAGTGATTGACACACCCCGTCCCGAAGGAGGGCATGCTGGCCGTCACGTGAGAGTGACGTAACCATTTGCACAGTACGGAAGCTTTAAGATACAATTTATAAGTTGATACACCCGAAGGTGAGTCCTAATTTTGTCCAATCTGTCAGAACACCGTCGAATTCCTCGTAGTCACCACACCTTTGTGATTCCTGAACCTGGAGGGGCGCAAAACCAAAATTGAGTGGGTCAGTAAAACAATTCTTTTTCCAAATCCAAACATTTCTCAAAACGTTGTAACCCCTCTCCGTAAAACCTGTATACTTTCCCAGAAATGTAAAATATAAATATACATATATATTCTCAAGACTTCAAGTCGTTAACTCAACATTTTCATAACAATTATGCCATGCCACATCATCTCAACATTTCTCATATTAATTATGCCATGCCACATCATCTCAACAGTAATAAGGTATGAATGCATCAACATAATCATATCAGGTGCAAGAAAGTAATCAACCGTAGGCCCTCTAATAGCCCTGTACGGTTGAACCTAGAGCTCAAAATCTATCATTATCACTCTACCGGAGTCACCTCTGTGACCCGTCCGGCCTTCTGCACGCAAGTTACGCTCTAGTGCTTCTCATAAATCATCTGTGCACATAATCTAAGGTCACCCACCAGTCGGAATCTCACTAACACTCTCGCGACTGGTCTGTCGTACCCACTCCGCGTGGACTGTACGACTAGCATCTACTTGGATCCAAGGCGAGCGTGCGATGCGGTGAATACTATAAGCACTAAACCATGGTGCAGGATTTGAGCTCAATATATATCATCATCATCATAACAGTAATTAAATACTCATCTGTGCGTCCACCGCACCATTTCATACATATGCATCATAAATCAATTCTTACCTGTGCGTCCACCGCACCAATTCATACATATGCATCATAAATCAATTCTTACCTGTGCGTCCACCGCACCAATTCATACATATGCATCATATATTAATTCATGCATGGCATTTCAACTCACATTTCTATATACTTTTCATATCAATTCTATGCATGGTATTTCACTTCCCGTTTTTCCACATAACTCATATGCATTTCATTTTAAACATATTTTCATTTCAATTCAATTTCTGGGAAACGTCAAGTATATATATATACGGAAAACAAAACTGCCCACTCACCTGGAGTTCGTCCAACAACTCCCTAGCACCACACATCAAGGCGTCATGACGATCGCCGCCTAGAATAGTAATCAAATCCAGGCTCAGAATTCATATCGATAGAATACATAACTTATATAAAATACGTCACTACGTTGATCGATCCGGAAGATCTGCCACTCAGATTTTAAATCCATAACTTCCAGAGGTCCACATTATACCTCTAGGACAACATCCTAAAATTTCATTACCATCCAACGGTCGGATCTCCGTCAATTTCCAAAACTAAGTGACGGTTAACATTTTATATTATGGACTTACAATTCCAATTCCGGAAGATCCGTAACTCGGATTCCCAATCCGTAAGTTCCAATAATCCTCAAATATTACGTATTACAACGTATCAAAGTTTGGTGACGATCCAACGGTCGGATCATCAATTCACATTTTCACCTAAATGTGAAAACTATAAAACGTTATTTGAACACCTAACCAACAATCCTCAATAACTTTCTCATACGGTGTTCAATTTAGGTATATGAATATAACACAGTGATCTACTCGACGTCACGGACGTCGACATATTTTTAAAATAATTTTATTTTTATTTTTTATTTTTACTGTAGCACCTTCTTCTTCCTTGGGTCGCCGGACTGGTTTTTCCGGCGGCCGTTTTCCGGGCAGTTTTTCAAATTGCCATAACTTTGTCATTTCTCAACGAAATCAAGTGATTCAAAAACGAAAGTTGTATCCCTTGAAGAGACAAAGAGAATGGTACCTTGAACAACACCTAGTTCGCCGTGGTTTGGCCGGAAACTGCCTCGAAAGCCTCGGAGGTCGCCGGAAACTGGGTATTTTTCAAATGAGTATAACTTCTTCAATACTCAACGAAATTGAGTGAAACAAAAAGGAAAGTTGTATTACTTGACGAGACGAAGAGATTGATACCTACCTCGACTCCTAACTCGCCGGGGATTCGCCGGAAAACGCCTCGAAAGCTCCGGCCAAACTTTGAACTTGTCGATCTCCGTGTTCTTACGTCCAAAAACTTCCAACGAAGCACTCCGAGCTTCCTTGGGACCTTACTAAACTCGCTGTGATCTTGTTTTAGCCTAAAACGTAACCAATTCAAAGCTCATGAACAGTGTCATCTCACGGCAACTTTAGAACTAGGGTTTTCGAAGTGAAACTCACCTGAAATTGGTATCCCCATGCTCGTGAAGTCCCCAGGATCACGATGGTGGTCTTAAATGGAACGTTGGTACAAGATTGTGGTGGTTCTTGGTGGTTGCCGTGAGTTCGAGAGTAAGAGAGAGAATGAGAGAGTTTTCAGAAAAGAATAAGAGAGAGAGAGAGTCTGGAATGAAAGAAGAAGAGAGAAGAAAGGTTACGGGTTTTAGGGAGGGAATTCAGGGTAGGAGGCCCTACCTAAGTCCAAGCACAAATTAACACATACAAATATAAATCTAACCCTAGTTTAGGATCTTAAAGTAAAACAAATGTCATACATTTACACACCTTAATCCCGTTTAAGGTCACATTGGTCATCTCACGTCCTCGGAATTAATAATTCCGGGACGGGCTGTGACAGTGATTGTATAGAAATGGTGACCATTATTTAAAAAAAAAGTATCATGGTTTCTACAAATAGTGTCACTGTCTAGAAATAGTTACCACTGTTTTGGAATATGGTCACCACTGTTTTAGAAATTTATTATTTTTAAGTAAAAATAACTCTTAGTAATAAAATTTTGTTAAGTGTTTTTATTAAAGATTTGTTGATAATAATTTGTTAAATTTTGGTATGTAATAAATAATTCATACTATTATGTCTTAAAAATATGACTAATTTTGAAGTTATACACAACAATAAAAATAAAAATAAAGGGAGGGGAGGAAGGAGTGATGTGAGAGAGAGGAGAGAGATGCTATAGATGGATGCAAAAGGAGAGAGATTATGGTAACTAGTGAAAGAGGAGAGAGATAATGGTGATGGGAGAAGAAAAAGAGGGGGACGGTGAGGGGGTGGGGGGAGACAGAAGGGTGTGGACATATGAGACCTGCCCGTTGGTCTTTTTTGTCCTTATTATATTAAATTTTTGTCTTTTTCATTAAATTTTAAGCTTTATTTATTAAATAAAGTTATTATAGTGTTTTTTTGTTAAGAAAAAGTTTGAAGAAGCATTTTTCATTAAAACGCTCCCAAAAATGTATCCTTATCTTCATTATTTTAGGGTAACTAATTAGAAATAATAATGACTTTCAATACATCTCACACAAAAATAGTAATTACTATGGGCTCTTATTTGATACAAAATTGGAAAATAAACAAACTACACTAGGGCAACTTGATTTCAACACGCCAAGCAAGCTTACTTATGTTTTTTGTTTTTTAACAAATGATATTATTTACAGCAAGGTGTGGGGGGTAGGTTAAGGCTCACAATGAGCTAACAATAATGTTGTTCAAATTCATCTTTGACGAGAATCGAACCTAAGACCTCTCACTTACAAGTGAAGAAGAATACCAATTAGACCATAGTACTAAGTGACAACTTACTTATGTTTTGATTTCTTCTTTCTTCCATTTTTGTTTTCTGAGGGTTGGTTCGAAGGAACTGCAGGTTCGTTGTGACCTAGGACATTAAGAATATCATCAAAACGCGTGGCTGTGTGTTTTAGCCTCTAGACAGTGGGAAATTAGTGGCTTCCATTCCACATCAGAGCAAATAATTATAATTAGTGCATGCACTTACGGTAATTACAAGAATTAACTGGTCTTTTGAACACGTCAAAAGAGAAGGGCATATATGGCAATCTAGGCTATTAAGTTTTAACAGTTAAATGACCTTTTAAGGCACCATATACGTGCATGCATGGCAAATAAGTACGTAGTGCGAGATTGCCTCATTTACATCACCCCGAATAAATAAAATACTTCCTTGAGTGACAGTTGCAACGGATGAGACTAATCACTAGATAATATGGAAATTACCCTAATTAAACTCTACAATTTGGGAGTCATATGGTAGTATAATTCCGTTTTGTGACCTAAACCAAATGTTCTGAAAGATAATTAATATCAAAATATTTTGTTTGTTAATGAGATTCGAACTTGTAACATCTTTTTCTACATTACAAAATATATATAATTAATTAGCTTAAAAGCTACCCAATCGACACATGTGCCATATCACATACTTCTCGCGAAGATCAAATTTACTTACATTGATGATCAGAAAAACAATTGGTGAGAGATGCAACCAATAATGTCACCAGATATTACAAAGCTGCTACTATATCATATATGGCATGAGAGAAACTTTACAATATATCGCCCAACATTGTTATTAGAAATAATAGTGGAGTGATATTATTATTATTGTCATCTTTGACTCAATTATTGTATATCAAATATAATATATGATTCAACCTTCGTAAAAATCACCTGATATTTTTAAATTATCTTATCATAAAAAGTTATAAAACCATACCTATATACAAATTAGGATTAAATACAAAAAAAAAACTATTTTTTATTTTGGAGTGATTCTAAATTAGTCTCAACCTTTTAAAACATAACTTAATTGGATAAATAGTTCCCGTGGTGACAGGGTAATTGGAAGATAGCTCTTGAGGTAAAAAAAAAATATTAGGATTTAAACCCATGTGGGGAAGTTTGTTAGGATTTATACCAAAAATTAAAAATTCTGTAAACTTTCGGTTAATTATTAGCACATGAGCCAGCTATGAAGATGGCTGCAAAAATGCAGAAAACCAAACACACAGAGAGAGAGAGAGAGAGAGAGAGAGAGAGAGAGAGAGAGAGAGAGAGAGAGAGAGAAATTTGCAGCTGAAAATGTTTTCTTGATTGATACACAATGGATTATAATGATCACCTACATATGCTCTTTCAATACTTGCAGTGCAAGTTACTAACCTCCTCCTTATTTCAACTAACTACATTTCTAACAAATCTTATCACAAAAAGATTCCAACTAACTATATATAACAATCTATTTAATCTCTTGACAAGTGGCATTGATTTTGACCATTGATTACGTTCTCACTTGGATCACAGTTTTGCATTTCATTCTTCTTACATCCTTCTCAATCTGATGCTCGAGGGAACTGAGCATGAGATTGCTACAATGTTGTTGGAACAATGGTGCATATAAGCCCTTTGTAAGAATGTCTGCTGATTGATCTGCAGAGGATACATGTTGAACTTGAAGATCTCCTCGAGTGACTCTATCACGTCTATTTCAATATGTTTTGATTTAGCATGAAACACAGGGTTTATGGAAAGTGCAATGGCTAAAACATTATCACAATGTATCATTGGAAATAAATATAAAGGGATATGAACATCACAGAAGAGTTGTTGAATCTAGGCAAGTTCAGCAGCAGTGATTGTTAGAGCCCTAGACTCAGCTTCTATGGAAGATCGAGAAATTGTATGTTGTTTCTTAGATGCCCAAGAATAGGATTTGAACCAAGAAACACTATAAAGCCCGAAGTTGATCTCCTATCATTTGGATCACCTGTCCAACGTGCATCGCTATAAGATTGCAGATACATTAGTCCTGGTTTGAAATGAATACCATAGGTAGATGTACATTTGAGATATCGAATGATTCTCAACTGCAATCACATGAGAAACCATGAGATTGTGCATGAATTGACAAGTTGAAAAAGCTATGTTAGGTCTTGTAAAAGTGAGGTATTGAAGTGCCCCACCAACATTTCTATATTGTTTAGGACTGTCTTAAGGTTTCCCATCATTTTTAAGTAGCCTATGATAAAGTATACATGGTGTAGCACATGGTTTAGAGTTCTGCAAATCCACTTTATCAATCAACTCATTGATATATTTTGTTTGTGACACAAACAATCCTTCTGAGGTATAGCTAATCTACAATCCCAGAAAATAGTGCAATATACCTAAATCTTTCATTTCAAACTCTGTAGTGAAAGATATGATAACTTGGTTGATTAATTGAGAGTTGCTGCTTATGAGAATTACATCATCAACATCATACAAAAGTAATAGAACAGTTCATTTTGAAGATTGTTGCACAAATAAAGAAAGATCAGCCTGTGAAACTTGGAACCCCAAACTTGGTAAGAAACTTGTAAACTTTCATTCCAAGCTATGGGAGCTTGTTTTAGACCATATAATGACTTCTGGAGCTTGCAAACATAATTTGATTTATGTTGAACTTTCAAACCGTGGAAATTGTGCCATATAGACTTCTTCTTGAAGTATGCCATATAGAAAGACATTTTTGACATCTAATTGCCTAAGAGACTATTTGAACTGAGCAGCTAATGCAAATATCAACCTTATTGTTGTACGTTTTACCACATGATTGAATGTTTCCAAGTAACCTACTCTTGGCTATATCCTTGTGCCACAAGTCTTGCCTTATATCTTGCCACAGACCCATCTGCATTTTTCTTTATTTTATATATCCATTTGCATCCAACCAGGTTCTTATCAGGTGGCAATCAGACTAAAAACCATGTCTTCTGGGAATGAAAAGCAGTTATTTCCTCTTCTATTGCATTCTGCCATTCTGAGACTTTTGATGCAGCTTTGAATCTCTTGGGTTCTAAAGTGGCAGTTGTAGAGAAAGCTTTCTTTTTTAACACCTTATTCTTAGCTCTTGTTTGCATGGAATGTACATTCATTGGGATTGGCAAGACTACACATAATTGCTCATGTTGGAAATTAGGATCCACATGGATGAGATACTGTGTACTATAGCTAGTTGGTGACAACTGATGTGATTGAAGTTCACATGGTATGTATGATGTTGTGTTATCATATGCAGGTGAAGGAACAAACCTTAGAGCACTAGACGCAACTGTTTCCAAGAAATTTGAGGCTCTGGATGTAGACAAAGATTTTGAGACACTAGATGAATGCATATTCAAGGACTCTGTGGTTTGAGATGTGAGTGAATGAGATGAGGGTAAAAATGCTTGATTTGTTAATGTGATGATTGGAGCTAAATGAGTTGGTGAATGTTCGAAAGTGCTTGATGAGTGAAATTGTGATGATGCGAATCACATTGTTGAGTTTTGAGACATGCTAGAATTAGAGTATAGAAAACTAGTTCCATTAAACAAAACATGTCTAGATACATGAAGTTTACTAGTAGCAACATCTAAACATATATAACCCTTTGCATATCCTAGAAACACACAAGTTGCTATTTTGGGTTGAAGTTTAGATGTGTTGTGAGGTTTTAATAGAGGAAAACATGCACAGCCAAAGACCCTTAAATGTTTAATCCCATGAATTGTATTATATAACTTTTGAAATGGTGACTACATATGTAAAGTAGCACAGGGCATCATATTTATCAGATAGGATGCAGTAACATAGGCATGAAACCAGAATTGATTAGGCAATTTTGCAGTTTGGAGAAGTGTAATTGTTGTTTCAACAAGGTGACTGTGTTTTCTTTCTGCCAAGTCATTCTGTTTAGGTGTATATGGACATGATTTGTCATGTAAAATACCATGTTTGGACAAGAATTGTTGAAACTTAGTGCTTGTGTATTCACTTCCACCATTGCTTTGAAATATCTTAACTTTAGCAAAAAATTGTGTACACATATAGGCATGAAAGTGAACAAATGTTGCAAATACTTCTGATTTATTATGTAATAAAAAAATCCATATATATCGAGTACAATCATCTATGAAGGTTACATAATACCTAAATCCTTCATATGTAAAAGGGCAGGTCCCTACACATCACTATGTATTTTCTCTAAAGGTTGTACATATTTTGTTACAAGAAAAGTAAAGGGTAACTTGGTGAACTTTCTCTTTAAACACAGTATACATATTGATGAGCATGTATCTAGTGATGCAGGAACTTGAGATTGATATATAATTGCAGAAGTAATTGCATTTGATGTGTGTCCTAGCCTTTTGTGCCATATCCTTGATTGAACTGGTTTTACAAGAAAACATGAATGGGATGTAGGTAATGTAGATGACATCTTCTATGGAATGTTGAATGGTATAGGATAGTAACCAGCTCTACACACCCCCTTGAGTATTATTTTCCATGTGGATTTGTCCTGAACCTAAAAAGAAACATCGTTACATATGAATATGTATATCTATTGTCTTTGCAAAGTTGATAAATAAATAACAGGTGCTGAGAAAACTTTGGAACGTGTAACAAATTCTTGAGAGTGAGTGAATGATTTGGAACTACCAATTTAGAAGTACCAACATTGGAAATATGCAAACCTGCACCACTTGCAGTGGTAATTATGTAATAGAAAGATCCAGATTTGCTAACTTAGATGTCATGTGTGAAGTGGCACCAGTATTTGCAATCCAAAAATGCTTAGATAGTGCAGAGGGTTGATGATTGTCATGCATAGCAGTGAGATTGACAGTGGGAGGCTTTCCTTGATAAGCAAAGTTGCTTCTGTGATAGCATTGTAAAGTTGAGTGTCCAAACTTCAAATAGATTTGGCACTGAATGAGAGAGCTAGAAGATATGTTGCTATGTCTTTGAAAACAATCTGCTACAACATGGCTCTTTTTATTGTATTTTTTACAGATGGGAATCTCATAATGATTATTTGGACAGTGAGATTGATATGGCTTTGGTGTGCCAAGGATGCCAGGATTACCATTTGAAAACCTTGGACCAAAATTGTATTGAAATCTTCATCTGCCTTTGCCTCGAAAATTGTTACCCTTATAGCTATCATAGTTGTGATAACCCTCATTGAAATTGTTATTCAAACTATTGCCATGATTATAACCGGAGGAACTTGATCCTTTATTGGACTTGAAAGATTGACTAGAAGAAGACCCTGATTGATCTTGATCAAGAACAAGAGCTTTCCATTTTTCAGATTGAACCTCAGCAACCATAACATTTCTAAAAAACAAAGCATATGACTTCTCAAAGGATTGAGCAATAATAACCTCTTTTGCCGGCAATTAAGACCTGCAGTATTTGAGAGAGATTCCATTTTCCCTTCCTCATATCACACATTAAAAAATGTTGAATTCTGCAGGCAGGCCTTTCAAAGCTAGTATGATAATGTCATCATCTTCAAAGATTACTCATGTTGCAGCAAGATGATGTCTTACATCTTTGATTTTCTGAGGATAAACAGAAACCGATTCAGACCCTTTCTTGAAATTTTGAAGTTATGTCTTCATTTGGAAGATTGTTGCTTTTGTAATTGAAGAGAATCTCTCAATGAGATTCAGCCACATCTTAAATGAATTCTTGCTTCCAATGATGCAAGAAATGGCAGTCGCAGACAATGTTGCAATAAGCAACTGCATAAGTGCACGATCGTGCATTTTTCAAACCAAGTAGTCATCATTTTCAACCCCTTTAGAGGTAAAATCATTGGCAAATCTTGAGGGACATTTTCTTGAACCATCAATAAACCTCATAATTACATGGCTTTCCAAAAGTAATATGAATTGAAAACTCCAAGTGAGATAGTTGGAATCATCAAGTTTCACTATAACAGAAGTGGAGACTGTAGAGAGAAGATTGGTGATTGGCGATTGAATAATCTGCAGCTGAGCAGTCGTGCGTGACCATTGTGCAGAATTTGTGAAGAAATCTTTCACTGAAGCTTTTGATCGAACAGTTGGTGGGTAGGCAAGAAGAAACCAACTTTCTAAGCAATCAAATATGTTTTCCGATGCCAATATCACAAAGAGATACAAATCATAGGGTATAGAAGAGAAATGAAAGCTTGAAGATTGAGCGTAAGCATCAGACCGTCCGTTGACGATACCATATGAAAATGGCTGCAGAAATGTAGAAAACCAGATAGAGAGAAGAAGAGATAAAGAGAAATTTGTAGTTGAAAATGTTTTCTTGATTGATACACAATGGATTACAATGATCACCTATATATGTGTTGCTATTTCAATACTTGCAGTGCAAGTTACTAACCTTCTTCTTACATATAACATTGCTAACAAATTGTATCACAAACAGATTCCCACTAACTACATATAACAACCTATTTAATCTTCTTGACAAGTGGCATTGATCTTGACCATTGATTAACTTCTCACTTGGATCACAGTTTTGCATTTCATTCTTCTTACACCAGCTCCACGTACTAACAATTAACAAAGAGTTCCGTTTTAGCCTATTATGTGTACGAATACCGTTTTAGCCTAATATGTGTGGCTCACGTACTAATTATTAACATAAAGTTGACGAAATTTTCAATTTTGGGCATAAGTCCTAACAAACTTCACCACATGGACTTAAATCCTAGTTTTTTTACCACATGGGCTATCTTCCAACTACCCTGTCACTACAGGGACTAATAATCCAATTAGGCCTTTAAAACATTCTAAATAACTTCCTAACGTTTTCAAAATTAGACACATGGTAGGTCACCGGGGACTTTACCAACATTAGGTGATAACAATATAACACTAAATGATGAGGTGGATAAATACTAAAGTTTGTTTTCGCTAATTGACGTCTTTGGAGTTCTAATCTCCCAAATTGACCCAAATTAGCCAAGTTAAACCATGAATTTGCTTAGCCACATGACATCAATTTTAATTAGGAGATTCTAAATTCTCTAGTTGACTTGAAAGTTAAATCACGATTAATATTTGTCCATGTTATGACTGAACAATAATGAACCTAATAGATGTCAATTTTAAAAAAAATCTATTTAGAATGTTTTAAAATGTTCTAACTAATTTGAATTCACTTCTAAAAATTAAGTAGTTATCTAAACTTAACCTTAAAAATTATAATTAAACTACAAATTTTAATTTAAAAAAATTAAAATAGTATTTTGAGTCTTTAGTTCACGTACCTTTCATCTCCAGTGATGGCTATGTACTTTAATTATGGAATTATTTTATTTATTTGAATTTCTTAAAACTCTATTTACAATATACAAATAGCCAACTGGCAACAAAAAAACGTGGCAAAAAGGTTTATAAACCTGGAAGCATATCAGAATTTGGTAACATGTCAAACCTCACTAGGATTCCATGAAAGTCATCTGATCCTTTTCAACGAGAGATTTTTCAGTGTGACCGGTATACGGAGTGGTACACCACGTGTTACTAAAAAAATAGTAGGATATGTGTGCTAAAAAGTTAATAACTTAAAAAATAAAATTTCCTACAATTCCTATTAAAACACGTGATGTACCACTTATATTCCCGTCACAACTAAAATTTTCTTCCTTTCAACAATTTAATTCGTACATATTTAGTGGGTAATTGGACGTAATAAGGACACTTGTCAATTTCCTACTCGCAGTTCACTATTTCATTATGAAAATACTTGTTTGTGGAGCTGTTTAGCATTTCTTGAAGGGACCCATTAAAGAAATATATACTCGAAGCAACTAATTTTTTTAAATAAACGATATTATTTACACTAAGACCTACTACAATAATTGAAATAAAATTTAAATTTTAGGTTCCAAACTTATCCAAATTTGGTCAAATCCTTAGGCCAAATATGAAATTTAACCCAAAACTCTTTTTTGAGGCAAATTTAGATCAGAATTCCCCCTTGGGTTAGTACTTTGACCCATTATATATGTATATTTGTTTAGTTTTATATTTATAAATTCATTAAATTCAACCGCTAAGATCTAAAATGATCAAATCTAATGGTAAAAAAAAAAATATATATATATATATATATATATACATATAAAGGTCCAAATTTAAATCCAACGGAGAAAATAATTTAAAATTTTCTTTTCATGTGTTTCATATTCTTTTATAATGTTCCACGAGTTTCATTGTGACAACCCGTTCCTAATTTTACGATTTTATAAATTTTAAAAGAGTGATGTGAATGTCCCTAGTGGCAAGATCGTTGACTGTCATTTTGTGACGCGTATGAGTTATTATTTTATCATATTCTCGAAGTACTCGACAGTACAAACGAATAAGCACAAGTGGAACTGAATTTGGAGTTACGACGAAGATTTTACAAACTACGGAGCATGATGATCGTTTTGGTAAATTCATGTTACAGGAGATATTTTTCTGTATTTTCATTGGTGACTTTGAACTATGTGTCACGTGGGGCCCACACCCCACTTTTTCCCTCTCTCTTGTGTCTTCCAATCCCCATAAATCCCATTTTTTTATCAACTCTCAATTCATTTGATGCCACCTCATCTCTTCTTCCCTCATTTCACTCTCTCTTATCTTTCAACTCTGTCTTCTCCCTTTCTCTCTGCAAGTGCAGAGAAACCGAACCATACCATTCTCTCCATTCCGGCGAACACCACCACCACGAACCTAGGCTAGTCACGAACAACCACCGACTACAATGATTTTCCTCTCCCTCATCTCTGCAGTTATGCAGATGCTACCGTGATGGAGCATCGCTATCTTCCTTCGAAACCATCGAAACCAGACCACTAGTCTCGAAGAGATATCACTATTGTCGTCATCCAATCAGTTCAGTGCACACTGGTTCGAAATATGGCTGCATAGTGGCTCTGCCCACTGCTCATCGTCTAATCCGGCAAGACTTCACTATTTTCTTACCAAGGTAGGCGTCGGGAACCTTCTCTCTCGTCATTTTCATCATTTGTGAAAGATTTTAAGGTTTTTAGGCCTTTGTTGTAGGGTTTGGGGACATAAACCACTTGGGGAAACACTCATCAGATTTTCGGCAAGAAAACCCAGCCTTGCAGTCTTTTTCCGGCCTATCCCGACCTCGGCTCAACCTCACTTTGGCATATTTCGATTCCTTAACTCCCTAGCTTTACTTTGGCTTTTGAATTTTTGAATTTGGTTTAGCATTGAAACTGTTATAGCCTTCTAAAGTTTTCCTGCCATCCTCACTGCGATTCTAGTGTTCTCATTCGCAGAAAACCGACCAACCCAATGCAGGAATGAAAAAAAAAGGCCCAAACCTACATCCAATCTTTGGCCCAAGCCTAGCCCAAACCTTTGGGCCATTATTCCAGCCAGCCCAATTCTGAAACGGGCTTAGAATATTCTTTGGGTTGACTTTTTCGGAATTTTCTTGGAAACCCTCCTAGGCTAATTTCGACTTCCCGAGTTCGTTTTTGACATCCATTTAGTGAAATTTCAAAGTTTTAATGTGGTTGACCACTGGGGCGTCTTGGTTGACTTTTGGGGTTGAATGTTGATTTTTTCGTTGACTTTTTATAAAATTTTCTCTGGACCCCTCTTAGGGTAATTCGATGCACTGATTCCAAATCTGCACTCCGTTTTTTTAAATTTAATTGTCTTAGTGGAGTTTTACTAATAGGTCCCAATATTATGCTTAGGTGCAATTACTATCGGAAACTTCGGCTATCCTAGTTCGAACGGCTGCGACCTCACAAGTATCTATGAGTGAGTCTTTTCTTTTATATAGTATATATATAATTGTTAATGTCCATTTATACATTGCATAAAGAGCTTTCTACAATACGACTAGACTAGCGTGACATTTATAAGATTTAGCACATTGATAGAAATTATGAGGTTATGCTACGTCCTACGAGATGCACATGTATGCGTATTATTGATGCCTTAATTATATTTATGGCCATGAATAGTATTCTGTCGATGTAAGATTATTAATTTACCATTGCATGATTTTATGTACATTATCTGCTCATCGTTGTTGCATCGATGTTAATACTCGTTCGGGCCAAGGCCAGTCTTTCATGTGTATGTACACATTGCACTGTATGCTCACTTTTGATCCATTGTAGGTGCCAATCCTTTTCTAGATTGCTATAGGCAATTAGGACTCGTATGTGCTGCGCATAGCGCCAGTCTTCACGTGATTGTAGCACTAAAGCGTATATCATTGTTACACCCCAGTCCTGTTCATGTCAGAATATCTCTGCATGAACTCATGTGTCAGCATGTGTTGATGAGCACTCGATATGATATGTTTGCTTATGCGAGATTATGTGATTACGGACGTCATGTACTTATTTACGAAATATTGTGCCGTATTGAATTCTTGAGATTTTGCAGGCTACGGTAAATATTTTCTTACTATACATAATATGTATATTTTGGAAACTATACTTGTTTTACGACGATGGGTTATTATGTTTTCGAAAATGTTTTTACAAAGCATTGTTTTTAGGCCTACTCACCATTGTTTTTCGCCCCTCTAGGATGGTATAATTCTTATCCTACCTTACTGTACTTTACTTATGGTATGTCATCACGTATGAAATGGGTTCATTCCCGCTCATAAGCGCACTCTTATATTTAGACACTTTTAGGTTTAAATTTATTCACATTTTACATATCACTACGCTTTATGACTTCGTCACCCTTCTAGTGTTGGCTAGCACAGCTCGATTCGGAATCCAGATGGACATTCCGGGTTGGGGTGTGTCATTCATGGTGTCAGTTAGTGATTTTTCAATATTTATCAAAATCTAAATATTTTTAGATTTAAATGTTCATAAAATTAGGATAGCCTACATAATTTTTTTTTTAAAGTTACTTTAAGAAAAAAATTATCCTAAATTCATTTTTTAATAATCTCGAGCTAAAAATTTAACTCAGAAAGGTTGAAGCAAAAAAACTGTTTCTGGATTAAAAAATTTAGGCTTTCTCCCAAGGGTTGGAGATGGTCTAAGGGGGTGGGAGAGTGGGTTTAGCCTCACAATGGACTAGCAATAATATAGTTTAAATTCGCCTTTGGCGGGAATTGAACTTAAGATCTCTCATTTACAAGTGAAAAGGAATGTTACTAGACCATAGTACTAAATGGCTACTCGAAGCAATTAATTAAAATACGGATATTATATCATAAAAATGGACCAACATTCCTTCTTTCTTGAGGTTGAAGATTGGATAACCGAGACTGACTGAGAAGAATGGTAAACTTTACTCTGGGAATGTGTGTAACCTTGACTGGACACCACTCACTTCATCGCCGAATGTCAGGTTGGCAAGTGAAAAGATGCTAGTAGTAAGCTAGTCTACATAGGTGGCGCAATAACTGCCCAATGGAAATGACCCAAGGCACGATGTTTCCCTTAGGGCCTATATAAATGGGTGAAACCCCCAATACCGGGGTTGAAGAACAAAAGAGAGAGAGATTATATGTATTAGCCGATCACTGTTTTAGTCTTGCAATCAATAGAATTTGTGCAACACAGTGGATGTAGCCCAATTTTGAGGGGTGAACCACTTACATCTTTGTGTCCATTTCATTTCAGTTTGTATCCCAAGCCCACCAAGGGTTTAAGATATTTGTTTGTTAAGCTTATAATTTGTGAGTGTCCACCCAGACTTGTTTAGGTTTGACTTGCAAATTTTGAGTGTTAACAATAATAACATTTATTAAAGTAGCAATATTGGTCATTTGATTTGGTTGGGGATTTTGTGGAGTCCCCCAGCCCCAGGTTAGAGTCGCAAGTCAAAATGGGTTGTGTTTGCGTATGACTCCTAATAGAAAAAAAAAAAATTGAATAAAAGAACCCACATAATTGAATTTGGTCCATGAATCTAAGAAATAGTGAGAATTCCAGATCTCTCACAATTCAAAAATCCAGGATAGGTTCTGAAAGAAAGGCACTAAAAGTGTGCGGCTGCCTCAAAAACTTTATCCTTGTAGCCACCATTTTACTAGATAAACGTCTTTAAATCGGAAGAGAAATTTCAAGAAATGACAGATCTATTCACTCTACAAATAATCGAGCTGGATCTGGTGTATCCTAAGGATTTGCCTTTTTTATTGGATTGGATAAAAAACAATTCTTGAATGAGGTATTCAACTCCAGGGATGAATAAAATAAATAAATCACTATAGTCGTAATAGCAAAAGTGCCTTTTTTATTTCATTTTACACTGACTCCATTACTGCATTCATTAATATATGGAATCACTAATACCTTTACATTTCTATTTGAAACGTAATGGTAATATACAAGAAACTTGTAACTCAAATTATTAAGAGTGTTTATGTACATTCGATTTATCTCTTCCTCAATATATCTTGTATAAACTACAAAAAATAAAATAATAATAATACTATTCTATTGTGAAATAGTAACATATCATATTACTTGCATATATGGAAAATGGAACATCATAACATAGTTACCAATAAACTGGCAAAGCTGAGCTGCATATTTGATTTGGAATATATTGTTATTGATTCCCCTAATGCGTTGTCATGTGAAAACAAACTTACACATAAATGTATTATTGAACTGAGACTACACATGGCAGTCAAGCCATTTCATGTAAATATCACTCATTTGTAGCCGCTAAATAACAATTTGCGTAAGAAAAGGACACCTTAGTTATTGCAATCTCGATCAAAGGGCATCGATCCTTAAAATTGGACAAGGTCATTATCCCGCACAACAGAGATTAACACGTTGTTCAGACCATACTTAATTAAATTACTAAAAAGGTCATACCCAGTGCACAAGGCTCCCACTTTACGCAGAGTCTGGGAGAGGTGAATGTCGGCTAGCCTTACCCCCATTTATGGAGAGGCTGCTCCCAAGTCTCGAACCCGAGACCTACCGTTCATGGGCGAAGGCACTTGCCATCGCACCAAGTGCGACCTCTATACTTAATTAAATTACTAATCAGACAATAATCCTTTCATTAACAAAATATTCATCATATGATAATCCTTTCGCTTTCAGTTAATCCTTACCATAAACATTTCTGTTCAGCACTCCCCAGGGACGTAATATATACCCCCCCTATATAACAAAAAAAAGTTGGAAATACAACAAAAATGCAGACATTGCCAAACCATTTGACCCTTTACTTTTGCTTCCTTAAGGTGGGGAGGGGGAACCTACAGAAGGTCAAAGAACATTTACATTTGTTTCAGGTGGCCTTCCGGGTGGGCATGTAAGTCCTTCTCCTAGTACAAACGCTTCCGACAGCCAACTGCACCGCAATGGCAGGCTAACTGCTTAATTTTTCCATCAAGACCGACCACGCTATCAAGTTCATAACCATAGTCATATGAAAGTTCCTGCACACGCAAACATTGAATCAACTCGTTATTCAACCATTCAAGAGCCAATCAGTGTTGGATACCTGAGTTAAAGGGGAAGAAGAATTTTTACCTGCAATGGAGGTATATTATCCGCAGCGAATAACACAATTCTAGCGAGTCTAACATCATGATGGGAGCTCAAAACACATTGTACGAAGAGGTTAGGCTCACAACTATGATTGATATATCTAGTAACGTTGCCATGAGAAGCGGCATCTATGCAAAACTCAGGCTCACTTTCTGATAGCTTGCTGAATCCTGACTCTGCATCACCATTTGGAATAGTCACATCGCACATTCGCTTCTGCAATGTGTATAGATACTTTAGAGGAATGTATAGATCAACACATAAAAAATCCAAAAATTGTAAGAGCATTGCGAGTTCAATTCTTCCATATCAAACAGCTGGAATTGTACCTCTCTTGACCCAATCCCATGCATTGTATGCCAGCAATCAATTTCAAATATATATTCGTTCCCCAAGAGACTGTCAACTTCATCAGTCTTCCTAAGAACTCCAATGTATTCACATACTGGTGCACCAGAAGGAATAAAGTCCCACGACCTAACACCCCAGCCTTTGTAATCCGTACGAAATACCTGTCCAATAAAATTACAGAATTAAATTTTGTAAAGTACTGCGTATTATAAAAGAAGCATTGGCAGTTGTAGCATTCAGACCTCAAGTCGATGCTTCATTCCCCGCTGAGATGAACGGTTAACACAACCAGGTCCACAGCCGCAATTTGGACCACACTCAAACACAACAGCCTTTGCCTCAATTAATCTAACAGATAGAGAGAAACAGAGAGTTTCGCCAACACAACCTTTATACAAAAAAAAAAAAGGACTGGTGGATCTCAACCAAGATAGTCTTACAACAGCACTTATGCCATATTTCAAACCTTACCTTCCACCATCTTTACTAACGTAAGGAAAATCGCCGCCATTCAGTTGAGCACAAGAGCAAGTCAGTGGATTAGTACAGTTTCCTTTGCAACTGCACCCAGGAGCGTTCGGTGGAATGTTCACATCTTTTTCAACTATAATAGAGTTAATATATTTAAGGCCTGCAAGATTGATAATTTTACCATGTCATTAGTAGTAGTGGCACGGATAATGCCCTACGGAACAGTACAAATGATCTGCTAAAAGTTGAGAAGTGTAGCTGACCTTCAGGCGCTATAGGAGGTTTATCAATGACGTTCGTAGCTGGAATGCAAATATTTTCTAGACCGTTGCAAATGTCCTTGCACACCAACCTAAAAGTAACACGGTTCCTTGGGTTTACAATCAAAGGAACACAACTGGGTTAAAACAGAACATTGAGGAAACAGCTTACTGATTTCATACCCAGGTAATTCAGCGTGAACTTTAGACCCTCGCGCACGAACAAAATTTACCTGAAAAACTAGTCACTTAAGCATCTCTAAACACCTTCAGATCATAACTTGTAATCGAACATATGAAAAGTCAATAGTATGGTCCCAAGCCTTGAGAGAATTATATATGAAAAGCTCAACAAAAATTTCCCACAGTTTGTTCCCTCGTCACTAAATTGTATTTAGATATTGAAAAGAAATGAAAACCTGTTTACTACGCAAACTATCTTGCCCTGGAAGTCGCTTTAAACGATACTTAAACACGGTAAATCCAGCAACACCCTTTTCTGCCCAATAATTGTTAACCTGCCATAGAAAGAAAATAAGGAAAATATATTTTGGTTCGATTAGATGTGTTCCTATTTCCACTTTTAACTATGTGTTACTTTATGCATATATATACCATTAACCATAAAGAAAAATAAACATGAAAATGGCCAACCTTGTATAGGCCATCATACGTATAAACTTTACTAGTATAACTATTGACGCAGTCATGTCCACGGACAACTCTAACAGGAATGCCCTGGTCCATATTATTCTGCAAGAAAATAAAACACAAACAATAAGTAAACAACATGTAGGAGAATGTCACACATTCAAGGAGTCAGTATGTGAAATAAATCATTCCTTGGATCCATGGCATCATATGCCGTCAGACAATTTTGTAAACTTCAACAAAAACTGTGCGTATTGCATGAACCTTAAGAGCCAAATTATCAACAGATGTAGCACAAATATCAGTTTCAAGATGACGCACCTTAAGAGCCAAATTACCCCGTTTCATAACTTGATCTGCAATTTGTTGTTTATTACCAAGCAAATCATTTCCACCTTGACCAGTATAAACAATCTCTTCTGCGTTATCAACATCATCTTCATATTGGCCAGAAACCACAATTGTTAAGGCAAATGGAAGCTTATAGCCTCTGAATTTCTCCTGCAATATCCAAGAGGCTAATAAGATTACAACCTTTGGTTCAAATACCCCAGAGGCTAATGTTTGAATTTCTCTGGCGAACGGTAAGGAATGGCATTTGATTCAAAACAACTGTCTTCACATAGTTAACTAGAGCTCAAACTCAAGTATTAATAACTAACAAGAACAACAATTTAAGAGAAAGAAACAATAATCAGAACTTAAAGAGTACTCCACACCGTCGCACCCTATGGGAGTTGTTTATTTGTGAACGCTTTTATTTAGGGAACCGAATTTATACATTAGTTTCCTCTGTTAACTGTGTATAATTGCTTCAATCTTTCAATGAAAGTAGACTTACCACCTTGCCTTTAGATTCTCCTACAAAATCAATTCCATTTAACCAGTGTGAATGGAACCCTAAAGCCACCATTTCAGCCCGGGAGTAAAATTGATGCCCAACAGCAATACCTGCATCATTTATATTTACACTGAGCAAAGTATCTTTTGAAAAATGGTCCTCCTAATGATCAAGCATAAGATACAAGCCAACGTTCTCTCAGTGTACCCAGCTAAAACCAGATAACACTAAAAAGGTTAACATGTGATTCCACTAGCAAAGCAATAACAACGAACCCGGAAGATGACCAATTTGCTTTTCAGGGAATAAAATTTGATTCTCCTTGAGCATCTGTAACGAATAAAAAATGACAAACACAAAAAAGCACAAAAAAACGTCACAGTTAGCATAAAAACAGAAGGGTTAAAAACTTAAAAGACCAGGTTAGTATACGTTTCTGAAAGGATATAACGCCTGGTTACTACAAAAAATATACTAGTTCAACTATATCACTAAGTTTACTAGCCCACAAAATCAAAAGGCAGAAAACCAGACATTATGATAATTCTGATGCTTATGAGGATTTACACAACGAAGAAAAACGGATGTAGCTGTTCGCATGAATGCCAGAAGAAAAAAGGTTTCCTTCCAACTGTAAAACTAAATATGAAAAGGAATTATTACTACTCTCTACAATAATGAATTACCAATGCTTTATCGCTAATGACAGAAAAAAAGTCTCCTTCCAATTGTTAAACTTCCTAGAAAATATTACGTGTATCAGATCTACATGGAGCACAGAACTTACCTCGGAAAGTGCCTTCAGATCAGGTCTCTTGGACTGCTTCTTAGGTTCATCATCATTCTGAACAGATTTTTAAATATGATAGTGTGATCAGTGGTGTCTAACTCAGGTACTACACTTAATAGATAATCATGTGCCGAATCCAAATATATGACCTAAATTAACTCTTAAGGTACCTTCTTATCAGTTTTCTTGGAAGGACTCATCGAAGGCCCTTTGGGAGGTTTTTTGGAAGGACTCTTGATAGGACTCCCAGTCTGCAAATGATTGTCAAACTAAAAGTAAATGATAATCACAAATGCCAAGATCTCTAACTATACCTGTTTTTGCCTTTTTACAAAATGATAATGAAAAATTGAAAGGAACATTCTTCCTGCAGATAAGAAACATTGAAGCATCCAATAGACATGCCATAAGGTTCATACAGCTTATTTCCTCTTGACCCTCGCTATCATTACCAGTTACATGCATAAGTTATTCCTTCACTCTGCAATGTAATATGGAAAAAAAAAAAAAAAAAAAAAAAACTAACCTCAGGCTTACAACATCTTTTCTCCTCTTCCTGCAGAAAAGCAACAAACTTTGTAAGTTAAGAATCTTAATTGTGGAAGTACTTGAAGCGAACTTGCATTGTCAATTTTCGAAAAATAACCCAAATAAAATTCACTCATAAAAAGTAGATTTTCAATGAGTCCACCTTTTAAATTGCATATAATCATCAAGTCAAAATCCATTACAATACAACATCAACATTTTAGAGGCCCTTTAAACAGGGCACCCTCCCCCCCTAAAACAGAGCTCAAAAGATATCTTCTTGAACTCAATCCATATAGTATCAAACTTCGAAAATGTTGTTTAACAGTAAATAGGAAATGCGGATTAGGCCACTTAAGGCCGTGTGCCGGCCCCCTTGTACCCAAGTTCGAATCCCCATTCCAGTGAATCGACTAGTTCAGAATATCATCGTTAAAAAACTAAATAAGGCTCAATAATCAAATGACATTGATCACATTTTATGAAGATCATACCTGAACATGGTGAAGGTAATGCAAATTGAAAGCTCGGAGTGTCTCCCTCACGCGAGCAGTGTAGCTCACACCGTTCTCATCAGTCAAAGGAAAATCAGCAGCTGTATACCAACTCCAATCCACACAATCCTTGCTCTCGCCACTCTCCAGTGTCACTTTGCTCTCGCTGCTCTCCATTGTCACTTCTCCCTTGCTCGGTTCAGCTTCAGGCTTAGAACTCTGCACTGGCGGTTTAGGGGGTTTCGCAACCTTGGTCTTCTTGGTCCTGATGACGCCGTCCTTGGTCTCATCAGCCATCCGCTTCGGACTCCCGTAAAAAGGCCGTTTCTCCGCCGGAACGTTCTGCAGCCGGGGGCTAACCCTGCGATGAGCGGCGGAATCGTTCAGTTCACCCATCGATTTGCTATTTCCACCCCAAAAACCTGCAACAAAAATACAGAAAATAGTGATTAAAAATTAGGAATCAAGATTTCGGGACGAGAGGAGAGTGAGCTCGACGGCGAGAATCGTACCGATCGGACGACGGAGCGATTTGGAGTGGAACGATAAACTCGGGGAAGACAGAGAGTTCGGAGGGAAGGAGAATACTCGGGGCTCGAGACGTCGTCGCTAGGGTTTTGAAAAGAAAGACGTTGTGGGAGTGCACAGACCGATAGTGGGAAGTTTAAAAAACGATACAGGCGGGAAACTGAAAGGTTAACAGTCATTAGAGATGTAGTTCTGCAATTAGTGGGAAACGATCTGTCGTTTTACTTCTAAGCTTTACCAAGATTGCTACAGTTGACGTTTGTTTGGTGATGATTACAGGCTCGTTTGATAACATTTGATTTTTTTGTGTCTACTTCAAACGGTCGGGGGAGGGTTTAAAAATTTGAAATGCAGTGGGTTGATAATATATATTTTAACCAATATGATAGTCTACCACTTGCACGTTTATTACATATTATGTATTCATTATTTTTGAAACCGACACTAATGAAATTTATTAAGCCACTATCACCACTACCAATACCATTATTGCAAATGCCACAATCACAACTGCCCAATACCCACGAGAAATTTTTATGTATGTTGAGCATCAAATGTTATAATACAATTAGTTGAAAACTTCAAAAAAAAAAATTCCAACTAATTGTATTCTGACACTAAGTGTCCTTTTCAGTATCCACTATCACCACCTTATTAGTGGTGGTGTCCAAATTAAATAGGTGTCGTGGGTACAGGTTTGCTAAATTTAACCCCTAAAGAAAATAACCCCCATAAGCATATTCTATTAAATTAATTGTTTTTACAATACAATGTGTATCATTTAAACTTCACAAGTTTGTGCTGATGACCATTTAATTATGAATTGTAGGCATTTAATTGTACTTTTGTGGAGGAAAATTTGAATTGAAGTTTATAAATAATTATCTTTCATGTCGACACGACACTTCATGTACACACATTCGGTTAGCAATGCTGGTATAAGCTACATCACAAACAAGTTATTTATTACATTCAACATATCGACACAATAAACCTATTTATTTCCGTTGCCACCAAAATTAGCACCCTTAATTAATGGTTTTCCGTATTAACAACTAAACCAACTAGCATCAACTTTGATAGGGATTTATCTTTGATGGTCAAAGTCACCAAGTAGTCCGATTATTTTTTTTTAAATCTTCACCGTTTAATTTCTTAAAGTTAATCTTCATTGTTTATTTTTTGAACTACTCAGTAGTCGCGGACTATAAAACAAAGATTGCTTAGATAGAATAACAAAGTGTACAAACCAATCTTAATTGCAATAATCCACTCTTTAATACTGCTTCTGTCCCAATAGATTAGTGTGTGCTTAATTAAGCTATGCATACAGATTTGCAGATTGCAGATTAGTGTGTTCTTCTGTCCCACAAGACTCTCTGAGCAGTCAAAATCTATGATTGCACCCGCATCCTGATGTCTTTCATTAATCATTCTTTCTAGTTTATGCTTTCTTTTTCTTAATCTTAAGATTTGTTTGATCACTTAATTAATTGTTTAATGCCTTGCTTCCGGCGGACAGTTTATGTTCCTTAATTGTAGTCTAATCTCCAGACAAAGCATATCGCATTCTTGCTGTCCCGGTTTAAGTAGTGATGCAATTGCAAGTAGGCCGATCATCTTAGGAATAGAGATAACATCCCTGCCCTGCTGTACGCCGATAGACTACGTTGAATATATATAGGATAATTTACACTGAATTGTAACCAACTGAATTTGAGTACGAAATTTTAAGTGCAACGACAAATACTCTTAACCAACTGAATTGTAAGTCACTTGCATACATATGATATTTTCAAAAGCCGGCTTATTGCAGTACTTTATTTGAAATATGTGAACATAAAACTAAAGAATGGCTATAAGGCACAGAATGGTGACATGTTCAATTTAAAGTGTCGCTCAATTTAATGAATTTGTGAAAGCAAAAAATGTAGGTAGCTCATTTTATAAGAGAAATTTCAATAAGGTTGTCATATTAGGGAAACTTCACATCATGTCAGAGTTGGACCAAATTACAAGGGTCCTCGTATTTTTGTGAAATATGTTATAAATGACGTGATAAGATATCTTTTTGTATGTAAAACTTTAATTCCAAATGTTAGAATCATTATTCAATAATCCAATTAAAATGAGAAGTGACACATACATCCCAAAAATAGTACTAGTACATGCAATGACGGATTTAGGAATTTTCCTTCGGAGGTGATGGTGACACTTCTAAAATAAACTGTAAATGATACTCCATAACCCCACCATTTGCTTAAGGAAAAAGTTCATCATTGTTGTTTAGCTTTTTCATCGATCGCACTACTCATTGACATGTTAATTTGGAAAAAAAAATAAAAAATCAGTTACAATGTAATACAAACTTTATGAGTTTTCATTGTGTGTGTTTTTCCTTACATATATATTTCTTCTACATCTCCCCCATTGATATATTCTTCTAAATCTATTTCTCTCTTAGACTTCCCCTATAATTCTAATACAAAATGTAAAACAAAAAACAAAATAGACATGTCAAACAAGTTTTTTTTTTACTGTAAAAAAAGGAAACCCTAGCCGCCTCCTTTTCTCTCTCTCGTAGAGATCCCCCAAATTCCTCATCTCTTCGCCGCCGACTCCTTCCTTTGGTTGGGGTCAGCAGGCAGTCCTCTTTTCTCTTCTTCATTTTCCTTTTCTTCTCCTTTCATTATGCCTGTGACCTGCCCTTCCGCTGTCTATGGCTGTCGGATTGTGAGGTCAAGACTCTTTTTCCAGTGTCCTTCGCCGTTTACCAACTCTTATTTATTTTCATCCTACATCTTGCCCTCTTTTCAAACCCAAATTTCAAATCTTCAGTCATTTTCTCTCACATCAATTTCTCCGATTTCCCTTTCCTTCCCTTGGCACCTCCACCTTCAACCTCTCCATCACTTCCCCTTTATTCCTACCAAAAATCAGATCTTCGAGTTTTGGACTCGATTTGGGATGTAGATCTCTACCTCACTGTCCCTTGTTTTACCGGCATGCCGGAAAATTTGGGCGAAGTGTTATGCGGCCTCCGTCGTAGTAAGGGTGTTTTACACATCCCCTTGGCCCTCCTCCCCCACGTATTGTGTCTACTTGGTTCTCTTCTTGCAGGTGTGGTGGTTGGTGGTACAGATCTACATGGCTCGGTCGGTTACGGTACTCTGAGATTTGATTTTTGTTATGGAATTTGTCTTTCTTTATGGGTTACTTTGGTTGTGCTGGACTATTTGCGGATCCACCTTTTGTTTGGTTCCTACATGGTGGTCACTCCGATGGTTGCTGGCGAGAGTATGGCGGCGGCGAGCTGCTACTCCTAGATGGAGATTAGGTTTTCTTTTTGTCGTTTGTTCTCTGTTCTAGGATTTTGTCGGTGTGGGTTGGGCCTCCCATTGTTTTTATCTTGGGCCGTTGGTTGGCTTTGTAATCTGTATTATCTTTAATGAATTATGAGTCTCTGACTCTTTTCCTTCATTTATCTCATATGAGCCTGTGAACACGGAAAATTCCTGAAACGAAAGAGACAAGAACAACGTGCACAAACAAATATTTGTATTTGATGATTTTGGGTTACAATCTCTCTCTATTTTGATCCTTTGATTCGATCTCCGTAAGGTGTTGATTTGTGGATGTTTCGTTGATCCAAGGACCGTCGAGGCTTGATTTTGGATGAACTGTTGGAAGTTTCTTCAAGGAGCCGTTGAGGCTTGATCTTGAGGATGAGTGTTTCTTCAAGGGCCGTTGAGGCTTGATCTTGAAGAACAGTGATGAACGGATCTTTAAGGGCTTTTAGGCTTGATCCTGAAGAACGGTTGGATGTATGGATTTGTCGACGTTTGTTGATCCAAAGGGTCGTTGGGGCTTGATCTTAGGATGAACGGATGATGAACGATGGTGCTTTCTTCAAGGGCCGTCGGGGCTTGATCTTGAATTGGTGGAAGTTCTTCAAGGGCCTTTGGGGCTTGATCTTGAATTGGTGGATTGTTGATCCAAGGGCCGTCGGGGCTTGATCTTGGAAGAACGATAAACGAAGAACGAAGAACACTTTCTTCAAGGGCCGTCGGGGCTTGATCTTGAATTGGTGGATGATTGTTGATCCAAAGGGCCGTTTGGACTTGATCTTAGGATGAACGATGAACGAAGAACGAATAACGAAGAGAGCTTTCTTGATTCTTCGGGAACCTGGATGCTTGAGAGCTTCGGAGTTTCAGAGCTTCAGAGCTTCAAGAATTTTGCCTAATGATTTTGGTTCCCCCCAAATGAATGAATTAGCCTTCTATTTATAGAATTTTCCAAGGCCTAATTTTGAATATAATATTCCAGATGAAATAATTCGTTTCTGCCAGATGTTGACACGTGTTCTGTTTGATGACTTTTCCAACTTATTTCGATTTTTTGTTTAGACACACGCTACGTGTAAAATTTATGTAATACATGAGCGTTGAAACTTTGATTTATCGGTCAACATTTATTTACCAAAATTTCGATGTCTACAAATGCTCCCACTTCAAGGCGCGTCGTATACATGTGTTTGTCACGTGTAGGAGATGCGTTTTGAAGTCCCTTACTGTAGATGTCGATCCAAGGGCCATCGAGGCTTGATCTTGAATTGGGCTGGAGATTTCTTCAAGGGCCGTTGAGGCTTGTTCTTGGACTTTGTTTGAGATTTCTTCAAGGGCCGTTTGAGGCTTGTTCTTGAACTTTTGTTTGAAATTTCTTCAAGGGCCGTTGAGGCTTGATCTTGAAGGTTGAAATTGGACCACAAAGAGCTTCATGTGGTAGATGATCTTTGGCTTTGGTAGTGGATGAATCGGCACGTATTTGTTTTTGCGCTTTGTTGACTTTCCACAGCTTTGATCTTGAACTGGGTTGGAGGATTTTCTGGATTCCTCCAATTGTTGATTTTCCACAGCTTATTCTTGAACTAGGTTTTGATTCAAGAGTGGTAGACACTTGATCTTGAATCGGACTTGTGATTTCCTCAAAGGCCGTCGAGGCTTGATCTTGAATTTGGCTGGAAACTTCTTCAAAGGCCGTTAAGGCTTGATTCTTGAAGGTTGACTCGAACACATGACAAGCAGGCACAAGGTGAAGGTGACGACTTGTTGCTCTGTTCAATCTTTCTAATTCACACCTGAGCAGTTTGGTCAACGGTATGATCTTCAAGATTGATGGGCTCTTCTTCCAGTTGGTGACTTGATCTTTAAGGATTTGATTCAAGGGTGGTGAAACGGCACATGCAGTCCACAACGCCTAGTAAGTCGACCCAAAAATTTGAGGGTCAAAACGAGTTCACCGTCCAAAGTGATTGCAACCCTGATGATATGAGATACTTTTGATTTTGAAGAAGTAGCGGATGAATCAGCACGTGCTTTGTTGCACTTGTCTCCACATGCTTCAAGGTATCATTTTCATTTCCTTTATCTGTTCCTCAGGAAGATGTGGCATCTTCTCGAGTTCCTCATCTCAGACTCCTTCTGCTGAGTTGACTGTGCAGGCTGCATTCTTCTTTGCTTGTTTCTTCTGCACGTTGTCTCCACATGCTGCAAGGTATCATTTTCACTTGCCTTATCTGTTCTTCAGGCAGATGTGGCAGCTTCTTTGGAAGTACAGCAGCAGTGGGAGACGAGTACTCGAAAGCAGTGCTAAGTAGGCAATCAGGGAAGGGTTCCAAGCAGTCGGTTCCTTACCCGAGTTTGAGTGGAGGTTCCGGCATATTGTTTTCTTTATCCTTGTCTTTGCAGGTAAGAACAAGGACAAAGGAAAGGACAGGGAGAAAGCATGATATGAGATACTCTTTCTTTCTACCCTGTTGATATGAGATACTTTTGCTTTGGTGTCATTTGTTTGCAGAGGTACCCCAAGGAATAAGAAACACTAAGTAACTCGAGAGGCTTCGTTGGGAAGGCATTCTCGGAGATGAAGAAAGGTTCTGTATGTCTGCCTTGTTATGGAAGGTGAAGGTGGACAGTTATAGGAAGTATCTTTAATACCTGTAGATGTACTATTCTTTCACTCGTGTCGACAACTATTGAGTGATTGATCAGTATGGCTTCACGTGCTTTCTTCTTCATCAGAAATGTTCGACAAATTGTCCGTAATTTCTGCCAAGCTGAGTGTGCATATGACAGGTGTTGACGAGGCTAAACAAGACTGGCGCCTCTTCGATATATGGGATCGGCGCTTCGACAAATTACCCGTGATTTCCGCAAAGCTGAGTTTGCGCATGACGGGTGCTGACGAGGCTGAAAAAGACTGGCGCCTCTTCGATATCTGGGATTGGCGCTTTAACAAATTGCCCGTGATTTCCGCAAAGCTGAGTTTGCGTGTGACGGGTGCTAACGCGTCTGGAAAAGCAAGATGCTTCTCCAATTTCTGAGCTTGCCTCCTCGATTTTTGAATTGGCCTCTTCGAATTCTGAGATCGCTTCTTCAATCTCTGAAATCCCGTTGAGTGTTGATTTTTATAGAGGCACGCAGTTCGTTTCAAAGCACACTTGAATTTTTTTTTGCTTGTAGAAAACTCCCTTCATGCACTTCTAAGATCTTGATTTTGTCCGACTTCTTATTTCTTCAACACCTTTGAAAATGTCTGGACCCTCCGACCGTCGTTTTGATTTGAACCTTGGTGAAGAGGCAGCCCCGCCTTCTCCAGATAACATATGGCGCCCATCCTTCATATCCCCTACTGGTCCTCTTACCGTTGGGGATTCGATAATGAAGAATGATATGACCACTGCGGTGGTGGCCCGGAACCTTGTCACTCCCAAAGATAACAGACTACTTTCCAAGCGGTCTGATGAGTTGGCTGTTAAGGATTCTCTGGCTCTCAGTGTGCAGTGTGCAGGTTCTGTGTCTAATATGGCCCAACGCCTATTTGCTCGAACCCGTCAAGTTGAATCATTGGCGGCTGAGGTGATGAGTCTCAAACAGGAGATTAGAGGGCTTAAGCATGAGAATAAACAGTTGCACAGGCTTGCACATAGCTATGCTACAAACATGAAGAGGAAGATTAACCAGATGCAGGAATCTGATGGTCAGATTTTACTTGATCATCAAAGGTTTGTGGGTTTGTTCCAACAGCATTTGCCTTCGTCTTCTGGGGCTGTACCGCGTAATGAAGCTCCAAATGATCAACCTCTGGTGCCTCCTCCTCCTGGGGTTCTGCCGACTGCTGAAACTTCTCCTAAGCAACCTTTGTGAAGGCTCCCTCCTGTAAATTTGATTTGACCTCTTTTTTTTAGGTATGTATAATGCAAATTTATGAAAAATTTCCAGAAAAAATAAATAAAATGAATTTTATTTCTCTTAATGCATTTGTTTTTTTTTTGTTTTTTTGTTTTTTTGTATGCATACATATATTATGCGCGCACACACACACATATGTATATATATATATATATATATAATTATTTTTCACGTGGACTGATCCATCATTCCAAATCCCTTTCCCTTTTTTTTTTTGCATGGTGCTGGCCACCAAGAATCTACTCTGTCCATTTATTTATTTATTTTTTTTTTATTATTATTTTTTATTTATTTTTTTTTCGTCTTCTTTCGGTGCCACTACCTTTCTTTACAATTTTTTCTTTCTTTCTGCACACAGTGCCCATGCACCACCAAAAACTTTTGATCTACCATGGGGATGTTCCCCATCTTTGATCCACCATCCCCTTTTGTTATTATATATATTTTTTATATAAATTTGGATGATGGGTGAGGAATTTGCAGGGAAGGACGAAGACGGACGGGAAGCAAGGAGGCCGAGAAGATGGTGCTTCGAGCTTCACGACCGGCTAGTCGTTTGACGACGGTCGTTGAAGTTCTTTGCTATCATGGTGACCATAGTGACGAGCTCGAGAGAGGCCAGGCGCTGCGGTGGAAGATGGGCAGAGAGGGCGGATAATCCAAGAGAATAACAGTGTAGTCTTGAAGGAGTTGTGGTGTTTTGGATGCTGAAGAACCAATTTCTATGTTTTGGCGACCTCGTGTTTAATGGCAGATTCCATTCCATGCCTCAAGTCCTGCGAAGACCTCATTCCTATGGCAGAGGACCTCAAAATCGTACAGAAATGCGTCGATGTCGCCACTTCCAAGGTACTTAACTGTTAATCACGCAGTTTTACGGTCTAATAATATTATTTCGCTCGTAATTTTGTGATTAATTGTTGATTACATATCTCAATCGTAGCAAAATTTCTAAGTCGATCGCCGACTAATTGGTGGACAGAGGAATTGTCGATTTTGGACATTGAGTTCTTCGGCAGAGTTATCTCCGCGATGAAGCTGCGCTGCGGGAAATCATTGACCGTTTTCTAGCGCTATCATAACTTATGCTGAGAAATGGCTCCGAGATATCGTCCAAGACCGCTCTGGACCAGCTGCAAAATTGGCCGCTTCAGACGACTCCGATCTGCGACTCCAACAACGGGAGCTTCTGGAATCGATCGTCGCGATCTTACCGGCTGAGAAAGCTACTATACCGATCAACTTCTTCTGCTGCCTTCTCAGATCTGCTACTTTCGTCAAGGCATCGAACACGTGCAAGACCGAGCTCGAGAGGCGGATCTTGTCCGTCCTGGAGCACGTGACCGTCGACGACCTCCTGGTGCTGTCGTTCACCTACGACGGCGGGAGGCTGTTCGATCTCAAGAGCGTGAAGATGATTATTTTCGGGTTCGTGGAGAATGAGAAGAGCGTCGCGATCTTCAACGCCGATGATTTCAGGGAGGTTTGCTCTGGACCTATCCGGAGAGATCCAACGGGTTGTAGTGGATTGTGTCAGAGGGCTGAGAAATCCCATCTTCTTGAGCCGACCCCATGATCATTTCGAGCTGCTCGAGTTTCTCCGCCACGTCGACCATATCGTCGAACCGAACCTTGTACCCCAAAACGGCAAGCAGCTCATCCGTGTCGATTTTGGACATTGGGCGAGGGAAGGGCATTGACGGAATTCAATTTGGAGAAGAAAGATGGGAATAACCGAGCTTGAGGCAGAGATGGCGGAGGTGAACTGGTGGTGGAGGCCACCTTGCTCCGGGTGTGCGCACCATGTGCAGCAAATGGGGTTTGGTGGAGTGAGGCAGCAGAGCTGATGCTGCGGAGGGAGCGGGGACGAGGATCTGGGAGATCTTGTGGTGTTTCTAGGCTGCCATCGGCGGAAGCGCTTGAGGCTGCGGGTCAAGTACAGGTCGAATTGTGGTGCACGCAAGAGGTCTCGGGACATGTTCTGGCTCAGCCTCTGCAGCTTCTTCTACATCCCCAACAGTCATCCGCATACAGCAGCACTTACTCATCTTTCCAAACTTCTTCTCTTATGCGAGCTCCATCGCCTTTGCCTGCCTTCGAGGTCCAGGAACTTCCTAGTCGCCATTCTCCTGCTCGAGATCCCTATTGCTGTCGCTTCCGTGCTTTGGCAGTTGAAGATTCTGGAATCATTCGAATTGAGATTTGAGGAATTCATTCTGCAATTTAAGCTCTACGACTGTCTGGACGAGCTGATTGTGAGTGTCGCCTGAGTTAATCAAATCGTCCCTGCCCTTGATGAAGAGAAAGAGACAGAGATGATGACAGTGAGAAATTTGGCGAAATGCTGCTACGGGAGTGGAATTGATGACAACACTGGGCTGGCCCGTGGCATGTGGTGAGTTGCAAGTTGAAGGCACGAATGAAGGAGAAAAAGCCAATTGGGCTTTGAGAGCCGGGCCTGGGCCTGAAGGGAAAAGACCTAACAAGATTCTCTTGGAACTGATGATGTTGTTGGTGATGGAGATTTGCAGACTCCGTAATTTATTTATTTATTTTTTTGAAGAAATTGTAAAAATAATTTTTTTTATTTATTTTTTCGAGAAACTGTAAAAAAAATTTATACAAAGAAAATTGCAATTTTTTTATTTTACATGTGCTCCCTGCATTCATGGATTTCCTTGTTGTTTTGACGGATTACGCATGTTCACAATTGGTGGCAGCTTCTTGTGAATTTACAATTAACGATGAAGTGGGCAGGATGTAGGTGTAACTGTCCAAAAGACTGCAGCGGGGATTTGCTGTGTAGTGCCTTTGATCACAATTTTCCTCGACGGTGACATTGATGTGCACATTGACCTTGCTGCTTGCCGTTGCTGCTTAGAGCTGATGGGCAGAAGGGGAGAGCTGCATAAATGGCGGAGTCGCTGGAGCTTGAGGCAGAATGTAAGGCGTCGAGCTTCATGATCGGCTAGTCGTTTAACGTCGGTTATTGAAGTTCTTCGTCGATTTTGATCATGGTGGCCAGAATGCACTGCCGTTGCTGCTTGGAGCTCGTTCCAATATGTCACTTATACCGTGTGGGGTTTTGCAAAAGACTGCAGCGAGTTTATGCTGTGTAGTGCCTTTTGTTACAACTTTCCTCGGAGGTGACGTCACCGTGCACACCGACCATGCCGCCTGCCAACTCATTCATTCGGTTGAGGAGGGATCAAGTCATGACGTAGTTCAAATGAACGATGGATTGCTTTTGGCGGTGATTTTGATGTTGATTTTGCCGTACACAATTTATGCTCTTGGGGCCAGGAGCGTTGGTGTTGCCTTTTATGCTCGTGCAGACCAGGAGCGTTGTGCCATGCAGTTTAGGCTCGTGCAGGCAATGAGTTTTGTGTCTTGCAGTTTAGGCTTTTGCAGACAAGGAGCTTTGGTTCGTGCAGTTTAGGCTTGTGCGAACAAGGAGCATTGGTTCGTGCAGTTTTAGGCTCGTGCGAACAAGGAGCATTGGTTTGTGCAGTTTAGGCTCGTGCGAACAAGGAGCATTGGTGAATTTGTCAAGCAATTTTGGAGAGGCGTTCCTCACAATCTTCATAGCAAGGAGCCTTGACTGAGTGATTGAAGAAGTCTTCGAGCAAGAAATCGCGCATTGTGATGGGGACGGACGATCTTCGTGTCAAAGTTTCATCATCTTCAACACGTTCACGTTGCTTTGAAGGTTGACAAGAGCTGCTTTGCCCCTTTTCCGATTGGCGGACTTGTGGAGGAGACGTATGCTTCTTGTGCAATTTTTTAGGAGTGACCTGAGTCCATCCTTTAACTTTGCTTGTCTTGGAGGATGCCCCCAGCGGTTGAGGTAAAAACCTTGAGTTGGAAGAGCCAGAAGTGATGGTGGTATAGTTTGACTTCACAACATCGTCAAGATCTAGCTCGATGATTCCTTTCTGAGCCAGCTTCATGATGAGATCTTTCAGCACGAAGCATTTTTCTGTCGGATGACTGATAAAGCGGTGGAATTTACAGTATCTTGGACTGTCGGTACGATTCATCTCTTCCGGTCGTCTGCACTCAGGCAAACCGATCACCTTCTTGTCCAACAGGTCATCCAGCATGGCAACCACATCAGAGTCGGGGAATGGATAAGTCTTCTCCTCAAGCTCCTTCAAAGTGCGTCTACGCATCTCTTGATCACGAAAAGCTTCGGTTTGAATCGCCTTGCCTCGTGTAGGGATTTTGACGGGAGTTGTGTTGACCGTCATTGCTTCCTTGGTGGATTTCCACTCAGCCTTCTCCACCTTTGTCTCAAGAACTTTGTCAATCTTGTAGTCAGAGATCGTTTCTTTCTTCCCATGATGGGCGATGCTTAACTCCATGTCATGGGCGCGAGTGGCCAATTCCTCGAAGGTCCGTGGTTTAATGCCTTGAAGGATGTATTGCAAACCCCATTGCATGCCTTGGATGCACATCTCGATTGAAGAGGTTTCCGAGAGCCTGTCTTTACAGTAGAGGCTTAGAGTGCGCCATCTGTTGATGTAGTCAATGATTGGCTCGTCCTTCCACTGCTTTGTGCTCGTTAGCTCTAGCATGCTCACAGTGCGGCGGGTGCTATAGAAGCGGTTGAGGAATTCCTGCTCTAATTACTCCCAGCTGTTGATGGACTCAGGCTCTAGGTCCGTGTACCACTCAAAGGCGTTTCCTTTCAGCGAGCGCACAAACTGCTTGACGAGGTAGTCTCATTCGGTCCCTGCGTTGTTGCAAGTTTCAACAAAGTGGGCAACGTGTTGTTTCGGGTTTCCCTTTCTATCAAATTAAATGAACTTTGGCGGTTGATAACCTCTCGGCATCTTTAAGGCGTCGATCTTCTTTGAATACGGCTTCGAGTACAACCCGGAGGTATTTGAGCTCCCTTCGTACTGTGCCTTGATGGTGTTGGTGATCATCTCTTGCAGCTGCTGGATAGAAAGAGATCCCATGAATGCCGCTGCTTGGTCTAGCTCCGGCTTCGCATCGATTCTTTCCACCGTAAGCTTATCTTCTGGGTTAGGGTTCTCGCCGTCCTATGGCTCCAGTCGGCTGACAAGTGCAGCGATTTGCAAGTCTTTTTCTTCCACAGTTTGGGTTAACCTTGCGATTGCTTCATTCATTTGAGCCAGCTGCTCATCGATTGAAGTTGCTCCAATGGTCATGACTTGCATGGCTGAACTGCCGCTCGAATCGGTATCGGAGAGCATAGATTCGGAGTATTTCCTTGGACTTTCGCCCCTTGGTGCCCTTGGTGAGGTTAAGGTGATCAAAGGCTCGTGCCTTGGGTGCTCTTGTTCCCTTGGCAGAGTTGATGTAGAGGTGAAAGAGGCGGCAGAATTAGCTCTTGCCTTGCTTCGAGTCGTGATGCCTAAAGTGACACCACTTGCGACGAGGACGCTCTTGTTCTTTGCGCCAGTTGCGGGAACAGTTTGAGCCTTCCTTGATGCCATTAATTTTGGAAGTGTGCTCGAATTTCTTGAACGGAGAAAGAGATGAAAGGTAGAGATTGTCCCACTGGGTGTGCCAATTTGTGAACACGGAAAATTCCTGAAACGAAAGAGACAAGAACAACGTGCACAAACAAATATTTGTATTTGATGATTTTGGGTTACAATCTCTCTCTATTTTGATCCTCTGATTCGATCTCCGTAAGGTGTTGATTTGTGGATGTTTCGTTGATCCAAGGACCGTCGATGCTTGATTTTGGATGAACTGTTGGAAGTTTCTTCAATGAGCCATTGGGGCTTGATCTTGAGGATGAGTGTTTCTTCAAGGGCCGTTGAGGCTTGATCTTGAAGAACAGTGATGAACGGATCTTCAAGGGCTTTTAGGCTTGATCCTGAAGAACGGTTGGATGTATGGATTTGTCGACGTTTGTTGATCCAAAGGGTCGTTGGGGCTTGATCTTAGGATGAACGGATGATGAACGATGGTGCTTTCTTCAAGGGCCGTCGGGGCTTGATCTTGAATTGGTGGAAGTTCTTCAAGAGCCTTTGGGGCTTGATCTTGAATTGGTGGATTGTTGATCCAAGGGCCGTCGGGGCTTGATCTTGGAAGAATGATAAACGAAGAACGAAGAACACTTTCTTCAAGGGCCGTCGGGGCTTGATCTTGAATTGGTGGATGATTGTTGATCCAAAGGGCCGTTTGGACTTGATCTTAGGATGAACGATGAACGAAGAACGAATAACGAAGAGAGCTTTCTTGATTCTTCGGGAACCTGGATGCTTGAGAGCTTCGGAGTTTCAGAGCTTCAGAGCTTCAAGAATTTTGCCTAATGATTTTGGTTCCCCCCAAATGAATGAATTAGCCTTCTATTTATAGAAATTTCCAAGGCCTAATTTTGAATATAATATTCCAGATAAAATAAGTCGTTTCTGCCAGGTGTTGACACGTGTCCTGTTTGATGACTTTTCCAACTTATTTCGATTTTTTGTTTAGACACACGCTACGTGTAAAATTTATGTAATACATGAGCGTTGAAACTTTGATTTATCGGTTAACATTTATTTACCGAAATTTCGATGTCTACAGAGCCATAATGTAAACACGTGCTGTACAAAAATATTTGTTGAAAACAGTTATAAGAAATAAAATACTAAGCATTACATTGCACATGATTAAAACATTAATACTTAAGATAAAAAAAATAACATAAAAGAGCGACAATATCCTTGTCGTTATTTGATATGTAACTTGGTAAATCATCTATTCGGTGTTTGAAAATTACAAGCCAAACAATGAAAAGCAAGAACTATTTTTCGCATCATATTGTCCTTCAAAGACCCCTAAAACCATCTTGTCCTTCAAAGACCCCTAAAACAAGCATTATTTATCAAGGAACTATATGAAGTGGATGGTTCTAGAATGACGGTTTTGGTCCACCGTTTATTTTAAAAAATAACGTTTTAAAGACTTTCACTTCATGCATTAAAAGATCCTAATAATATGAGTATTTATAGACAATTACAAATAAATTAGATTTTGATATGCCTTTCCGTCGGTTTTAGTTTTCAACGAGAAAAAATGCTACATTTAGAGGGCTTAGAAAGGCAAGATGAAGCAAAAAAATGGTTCTAGATTTCATTGCATGATGTGCAATTCTCAAACATCGAACCGATAATTTATCAAGTTACATACTAAAAATCGACAACGCAAAAACCTTCGCCGCCGCAAGGGAGCATGCACGACGTCTGCCATTTGAGGTGCAAGAGAAGGACTGGAGACTATTTTGACTAGGGAGAAATGCTGCAAAAGCGAGAGGCATATATCGCCCTCATATTTCTCTGACGGTGATAGCTTTTGAGTTTTGACTGGTGTGAGGAATGTGATAGAGCGAGAGTGGGCTTTTATACCCAATGACATGGCTTTGATATGGAAAGTATTTGGTATGATTTTTTTAAATTCTTTGAATTTTCCCCACCTTTTCATTTGGTACTCCATAGATGGTTTAAGCTCATATGGAAATGCCACGTTCCGAATCTTTATTTCACCAACCAAAAATGGAGAGATAAGGATGAGGAAGAAATTTACAAGCGTTTTTCCTTTTAGTTTGTTTGGGTATACGGGTGGTAGAAAGCTACTCCTAGTTTAATTTGAAGCTTGGTATATTTTATTATAAACTAGTTTATTTGTATAAGTTTGATACATTTGTTGTTAATAAACCGCTTGGTCGGCCCTATAGGCGGTGGTAGCCCTTATAAAAAAACTGCAAACCATACGTTTGCGCCATAAGATCTCTTTAATGAGAATCGAACCTAAGATCTTTTTACAAGTGAAGAAGAATACTAATAGGCCTAATACTAAGTGACGATGTGATATACACTTTTGATTATATGGAAAGTTAATAACACTTGCCTTCGTAATATTAACAAAATAAAGAAAGAAAGAAAAAGAATGTAATCTATGAATTTATGTAGAAAAAGAAAGTAATAAAGAAAGAATGTGAAAGTAATTTACGGATTTATGTTGAAAATGAAAGAAATCTACGAATTTATGTAAAAAGGAAAAGTAATGATGAAAGAAAGGAAAGTAATCCACATATTTATGTGAAAAGGGTTACTGTCCACGAATTTATATGTGAAAAGCAAAAAAACAATCCAATGACATTCAAAATATGTATTGGTCACTACACACAAAAATAAAAAAATAAAAAAAAATAAAAATACAAAATTCAAATCTCCATCTCCAACCCATTTTATGAAACATCATACGATATCTCTACGTAGGCGCTTTCTTTGCTGCAGAATGTATGATCTGATATGAAACTTATTCAACATTTGGGCATTCGTACAAAGGAAATCAAGACTACTGCTTAAGAATTTAACAACAGAATTTGCATATATATAATGAATTCTTCATCCATATTGCTTTTAAGTTTCAACCATGCTCTTCATCCACCGTCTTAGACTAAGATTGTATAAACACCGAACGTAACAATATGATGTAAAACCATTTTGTGAATGACGATAAATTATGCCGAGAATAATTGAGGGAATATTGACTTGGCAATCAAGTTAATGAAATCTCTAAGACTCTCGGTACCTTAAGGAAATAAACATATTGGAGTCTTAATTACATGCGATCAATTATGGACCTTTATTAAGTAAATACAAGGAATAAGAGTCATGATGGGACTCTAATTGATTAGATCTGATTTGGGTTGATATCCTTTCCGATAATAGGGAGGAATTGGTTGAAACCCTAGCTATATTACCAAGAAACAGTCCCTGCTTCCATAACAATTGAAACTCACGAAAACTACAAGCCTATTTCGATAGTAGAGTTCATTGAGAGGTACGGGAAGTAGAAGACTACTTTTGTACAGTCAACCTACCCTTCTCATGACACCGAAAAATGTAACTCATGAGTTTTTAAAAAACTTCAATAAGGCTGTCATATCATAACAACTATCATATCATGTGGGACTAGTATAGAGTTCGGGTGGACAAAATTATAAGAATTCTCATACTTTCGTGAGAAATGTTTTATGAATGACATAGTTAACTATCCATATCTAAGTTTTTGTAAAGTGTTTGAAATTGTCATCACAATAATCTAATGTAGAAATATGACTCATTAAATTAATAATGTACACTGGCTATAATATATATAGGCTTTGACAAAATCAATATGTGGAAGGAATTCTAAATTAAATACAAATAGAATAGTACATTCTATAAATATGAGAGAATTCCGATTTAATTAATTCTACTCTAACATCCAATTAAGATGACAAATGACACATATATCCCAAAAATAGTACGTTCGATATATCCTCTAAAACCTAACTAGGTTTTGCTTCATAGTACTCTTAAGAGCGGAATGAAAAAACAACATATTTGAATGCAGCCTTTGTGTAGCACTAGTACGTGAGTGCATTTGGGTAATTATAAGGATGATGACAATTTTATTCACATGGAAAGCCAAGGAGTGACCGGAACTGTTGAGAAGTGTCCTTATCCTTTCCTGCTTAATTAAAAGTCATGAATTGTGTGCAGCTGCACGCGTACGTATGTTAACCCCCCCCCAGCAGCCACCTGCTACCCAAGAAATCAAGAAAGAAAGATCGAGTTACAACAAACTCACATGCATGAATATATTGCAATTAAGCTGTCAATAAATTATATATGTGTAGCGGGACAGCAAACTAAGCTCATCTGAGATAGCTAGCTTTGTAGATGCTGGCCACTGCACCAGCAAGAAAGGAGCTGCTGTCGTGTTTATTTGGTACTGACTTGGTACCTTTTTTTACTTTGGAGAGAGAGAGACCCGAAGCCGATACACCATTTCATGGTTTAGGGTTGCTTTTGCTAGTTACATATAGCAGTTAGAGGCGATGAATTAGTTGTGTAGCGGTATTGGGTGCAGTGTGCTCAGAGATTAGGGTTTGTACCCTTCAGATTGTTTTAGTTTAATTTTATGCCTAATTCGCTTGTAGCACTAGTACGTGAGTGCTTTTGGCTAATTATAAGGACGATGACAATTTTATGCACATGGAAAGCCAAGGAGTGACCGGAACTGTTGATCAATGCAGTGTCCTTCATCAAACGTGGTTGCCCTTGCCCTTTCCTGCTTGAAAGTCATGACTTGTGTGCAGCTTCATGCGTACGCACGTTAACCCGCCAGCAGCCACCTGCTACCCCAAAAAACCAAGAAAAGGAAAGATCGAGTTACAACTTACATGCTTGAATATATTGCAGTTAAGCTGTCAATATATTATATATGTGTAATGGACAGCAAATTAAGATCACGAAACTTATATACCACGACCTAGCTCATCTGAGAACTGCTGTCGTGTTTATCAGGTACTGACTTGGTACCTTTTAATTTACTATGGAGAAAGAGACCCTAAGCTGGTACACCATTTCATGGTGTAGGGTTGCTTTTGGATAGTTACATTATATAGCAGTTAGAGGCGATGAATTTCAAGTTGTGTAGCGGCATGTGCTCAGAGAGTAGGGTTTGAAGCCTAGTTCGCCTGTAAATTAGAGTTAAATGTGTGTAGTGAGTTCCATTTGACTCAATGTATACCGCTACACTTTTCTGTCACTTGTTGTTGCTCTTTGATGTATTTCAGAATCAGAGTGTGACAGATATATATATATATATATATATATAAACAAGTGGAATTTCATCATTTGTGCTCACAACTACGGGGAGCAACAAGTATATATAGGTGCACCACCTTGCACCATGCAATTGCAAACCATAAAAAAACCAGAACCGTGGTGAGCTGACCCCCGAACTCAGTGACTGTTCAGGGATAACTTGAGTGTTGATCTTCCGAACTTTGGTGAATGTCCATAAATGACTTGGGTGCTGCCCCTTTAAAGGTTGGAGTTGCCCTTCAATTGTTTGATAAAATTCATTAGAGAGGTGTTGCCCCCTTTACAGTATAGTTCTAATATTATTTACCTCTGGCTTGTTTGTTAATTGTGATTACAATTGTAGGTAGAAAAAAAGAACCAAGTAAAAAATTATCCAAAAATGCAAAGTAAATGAAATGGTGATCTTAGAGAATAACAAAGTTAGAGTGTTCAAGATAAGTGTGTTTTTTTTGTTAAGAATTCATATGGGAGCAGCCTTGGAACATGTTAGTTACCCACGCAAGTGAGGTGTTAATAGGTGTGCAGTATGTCTTTCCGAATGATTTCAGACCCACCAAGACTCTATGAAATAACGATATGCATGCTATTTCTGTTAAAAAAAATTGCACGATACGCACACTATTCTTATTGATCCCCCTAATATTATTTCCTGTTCCTCCATTGACACATGCATCTGAGTAGTGAGCTGTAACGGCTGATCAAGTCTATGACCGGGTCAAGAGGACCACATACATACAAATGAGGAAGTACTCATGCTGATCTCGTGTAGCAAAGTTGTGGTCGTCAATGTACCTACAACTGTACATATCCATTTACAAGACAACATCACTATCGGAATTTACAAAAATTACGATTTGAGATACTATCGTAATTTACAAAAATGAGAATTTAAATGGGAATTACAACGTAAAGAGGAAACTATACTTCTTTGGTCCACTGACCCAACTTAGAACAACCGACTCTCTATGTACTTTATACAATCAAAAGAATTTACCAACTCACAAATATGTATTCATCTAAAAAAAAAAATTCTTGCGCTTTTCCGACGAGCATGAAAGGTTCTTGGTTTTTGATTATGATTTTTAAATATAGTTTATAATTTGATGCCTTTTGTTAAACGGGACATTCCACTTTACTTTGGAATTAACTAATAATTAAAGAAAATATATTTTGGTACCAATTTTAGAGTTAGATATTGTTCATTCTTTTAACTGCTCCTAATTCGTATTTTAATTTTTTTCTTCAACCTCCATCACAAGTTTAACTGTGTTAAACTAATCTATGTTGTAAGTGCTGTATATATCAGTACTGTATATATATTAGTATGAATTTATATATCACTAATTCAATCAAAGTACCCATTAATATATCACTAATTGAAGAAGTCACGATAACTACATGGCATGCTAATGTTAGATGAAGTCAACAGTTGGATACCACCAACGTTTCTTGAGGAGTTGTGCTGTGCTTAGAAGTCTTATCTCCTTGTTTGTAGGATTTCATTTTGAATTATTATTGTAACTAAAGCTGCGTGTAATCTCTGTAGATTTCAGTTTTGTATTTTTTGAATTGTAAACTTCCTTTTAAGTAGGGTTTTCAAACCCTGTTTGTAATCTGAAAGAGATTGTAAATGTATGCACCCCACGATTGAATGGGTATGCAATTGAAGTGAAACTACCTGTGTCTCCTAGTTTTACAGCTAATCCCACATAGAAGGCCCTGCTTGATCATGAGAGTGCCACTGCAACTGAAGATTTTCTCTCTCTGGAATGCTAATCCCACGGTAAAAGTCCTTCCGATCCTACATTGAAGACGTCACGATAACTACATCGCATGCTAATCATACTTTCTTCAGGAGCTCTTTAGTAATTTCCCATCAACGAAATGATAGGCAAACGCATATATGGACACGCGTCCATCAGAGCAGAGGGGTGACGTTTTCTGTTTGTACTATAATGGCCACTTAACTGCCAATGCCATTATGCCTGCCGCCATTTTATCAGGTAAAGCGAATCCTGATTGCATTTTGCGAAAAGAAAACAAATACAGTAACATAATCTGATAATATTTTTTTTCATTTGAAAGTGAGAGATATTAAGTTTGAATCTCGTGAATAGCGAATTCGATACCGATTCAAGCTGCTCATGAATTAGTTGAACTCCTCATCGTCCTCTTAGTGTAAAAATATTGATATACTGAAAAATATGCAGCCAGTAGTAGCTGGACGCGTGTCTGTTAAATCGTAAAGTACCTTTCTCGTCCACAAAACCCGAAATAACAGCGTGTTTCATGTTGTAGGAGATTAGTTTTTCCCCATGACGGTCACGGTTTAAACCGCGCACGCATCTCCAGGCGAGGGAAGGAGCGTTTCCCGTTTCCGTTTGCTACCAAACGCAACCAGAAGTGGATGCAATGGACCACATTGGATACACCTATTTATATTTGTGACGGTTTTCTTTCGATTATGAGTTGATCAATACATATGATAATATAAAATTAATAGAGATAAATTTTGAATGGTTCTTTAAACTTACATAACGGGCATTATTGTTTTAGGTTAACGTTAACTTTTGACAGAGAATATGTTAGTATGATATATTATATATCACATGTGAGTTTTTCATATCCAGTTTTAAATATCTGTTCAATTGCCAAAGCAAAATTTAGAAGGGTGTATTCAATTTCAATTTTGAGGGATTTTAATTATTTTAATGAATCTAGGGGTATTGAATCAGGATTTTAAGTGATTTTCTAAAATTCAAAGTGTATTTAATTAGAATTTTAAGATAGTATTCACTTATGATTGTAAAAGAAGTTTATAACATTTCAAGTGTATTCAATAAGAAATTGATTTTAAAGAATTTGATAAAGTTGAGGAATTAGAGGGAATTAGAGATATTTCATAGTGTATTTTAAGCATCCATAAATCTCACCTTTTTGTAATGTATTTTAAGCATCCATAAATATCATATATTCCAATTAGATTTCGAGGGAATTGAATCAAAATTTTATATGGAATTTCTACAAATTAATTAAACTTCATAAAAATCCATTAAAGTATCTCAAATTCTCAATTGAATACACCCCCTTAGTAATTGTGAATTTTGTTAGAAGTCATGTTATTTCATGTAATCAAGTTACGAATCCTGAGTCCATTGACCAAATCAAATTTAATGAACTAATTCTGAAATTTACTCACATCACTAACACAAAAAAGGATAACTCGTACTATTTATTGGGAGATTCAAACCTTAACCATCCTAGTCTGAACCCATCGCCTTACTCTCCATTACCACTCAATTAGTTGAAAAGTATTAAACATGTTATAATAGTAGCAGGGCCATAACGTGAACTTCACAACCGTATGTATATTTGTTTGTGTATTTGTGTTTATCCTTATAAACAATTAGGGAAAACTTAATAGGGTAAAAATAAACTGAATTAGAACGTCTTCCTCCTCCTTACTCATCTATTTTCTTATATCATTCATTTGTCTTCGCTTTCTCTTTTGTGTGTGACTTTATTGTGCAACCAAGAGCTTGATGAGATGCCTTTGCTGAAAGCTTTGCTAGTGTTCAATCATACTTGACATTTTCCTGCCGTTATCCTCAATAAGCCTCTAAAAGTCACAATAATAGTCGACATCTATTGGCATGTGCCCACCAGATGCTCAACGAAAGGTTCTCAATGGAGTTTATTTAGTATACACCAAATGTTATATTCATTAATTTTTGATGTGTCATAGTATTTCGATGTGTCATGGTTTAGAAAAAGATTGGCATGTAACATTTATATTATCATTGTAGCGTTTTTAACTAATAATACAATGCTATGACACATAATCAATGTCATAATTAATTCCCCTTCTAAATTGCTCACCCCGAATAAAAAGTCTGGAGTCTGGCCGGATCACGTGTCCTTGCAGAACTTAGAGACAAAATCCCTTAGCCAGTTTGTCCCTCTCAACAAATTACCTGAAAAGTAATAGCCGTTTCAACAAAATCAATCTCAAAACAGATTAGCATTTCATCATTTTAGACATCTCTAAAGGAGATATCAAATATAAAACATCAAAATGATATTTAATAATTTATATGGCAATTTGACAGTGTGTACAATTTGTTGCTCCCACCAAATATGCTAAATAAGAATGTCATTTTGTAATTTTTTTCATCTCTTCGTGAGGTCTAATTATTAAAACAATTAATCAAATACTTCATACACACAATAACGTTTATTATGAATTGCATCGAACCTATTAAAAAAATCATTATATCATTTTGACAGTAGTGTAAAAAATGACGCCAAAGGGCTTTACCTTCAATTGATTCAGCTCTACACTTGGTTACAAAAACCTTTACTGTCATTTTTTATTGTTATATATCTATACAACAGTTTTGACATCTCTTTTGTAGATGTTCACACAAAATACCGGCTCCACATATGCTCAAAGGCATCAATCTCTCTCCCCACTTTGCCAGCGTGGCATCGACAGAGAGAGAGTTGCAAACCAGCAAGGCCCTCCTTTACTGATACCACACAACGGATTGGGGTATAACGCCGTTAAACAGTTTTAACGGCCACGTCCCCCTCGTTTCTCTCTCGTGTTTTTAGGAGCCTGGTCCAAGTCCGTCCGGTTTTCTATTTCTCTTCCGTTCGCCCTGAAGAAAACAGAAGAATCCACTAAACCCAAAAAAAAAAAAAAAAAAAAAAAAAAAAACCCCAAAATCCTTCTCTTTCGCTTTCTCTCTGGCGAGAGGGCTCCGCATCTCGCCGGAGAATTCCATAGATTCCGATGACCGGCGGAGCTGAAAGAGCAGGAGAGGGAGGAGAAAACGTGCAGCAAAGAGAATGAACAAGGCATAAAGACAAGAAGAGAAAAAAAAAAGGTTAACGTGCAATGCAGGGAAAAAGAGCATCAAAGAAGCTTAAGAGGATCTTACACGGCACAGATGCCTAGATGATCCCTTCTCCAATCCCCTTGCCTTATGCCGTAATTTATTCCTTTTTTTATATCCTCCTCGTCTCTCCCTCCACCTCCTCTGCATCTTCGTTTTAAATTCCCCTCTCGTTCTCTCCTCCTTCCATCTCTGGCTTTCTCTCTCTTTGTTCCTCTGTCTGGTCCGGACTCCAATTGCGATTTCAACGTCCGAGTTTGGCTGTTCGTCGTTTGATTGGCGTTGTCGGCAGCTGAGCAGCTCGGACTTCGATTTTGCAATCTGCAACTTCACAGGTGAGCTGAATTCCTCCTTCAATTTTCGCCTGAGTGATTTAAATTTCCTTTTTTTGTTGTTGTTGTTTAATTATTGTTGTTCGTGATCTCGCTGATCTTCGTGTGAATTGCTTGCGGATTTGGTACTAAATGAATTGTGTGATTGTTTTGGATTCGGTATTTACGATAGAATTGCATTTCTATCTTTCTTTTTATTAAATGCGGTTTGAATTTCTCTGAATTCGTCATAATTGAGCTGCATTTGTTCGAGATCTTGAGCTCATTCCACTTGTAGACTGTTTTCCCCTTGAATTCCAGCTCATAAATTCACCCAAACTCGTACTTCGGAGAAGCGTAATCGAAATTGTCAAAGTGTGTTGTGATTTTTGGCGTGCCATAATTTTTTTTAAATGCTGGAAGGAGAATTCTGAATAGGTATCTAGACGTGGCTGCTGGAGATGCAGCTTCGTTTTATTTTTATTTTTATTTTTTTGAAATATTTTTGGTTTGTGCAGTATAATTTTCGTCATGCCATCTGAGATAATGGACCTCAAGGGTTTGTCCTCCTCGTCGTTCTTCTCCGATGAAGTAAGGAATCAACAATTGTGCATCCTTCTGTTCCTATCTGCAGTAAAATTGAGTGAATTCGCAGTTTTATCATATTAACGAGGTTTTATTAATTCGTTTTTACTGTTTAGTTCTAGTCTTATTTATTCTATGTATTGAAAACTTTGGCAGAGGCAGGGTGGGTTTTGGAAGTCAGATCACTTGCCTGATAATCATGGTCAGTACCATCAATCTATAACTGCTGCCTTACCATTTTGGCCCACAACTTGCATACTTTTGCAGTCTTGCCCTTTAATTCTTATCAAACTTGTTGCTAAACCATTCACTAGAAACCCTTCGGTTAGAGGCTGTTAATGATTAATTGTGAGAAATATTTTGTTTTTGGTGACCACTAACTACCATATATTGTTGAACTAAGAGTCTAAGATGTCATCGCAATTAATCCACAGCTGCGACAAATTACCTGACAGTTATAACCTGTCAAGAAGTTTCCATTACTGCTTTATATTACCATTTCAGTACAGAATTTTCCACTTGTGTTCATACTGAAAGTAATTTTGTGCCATCAGCTCTAGTAATCATCTTAGGTACCTATCCAGTAACTGGATCTACCTTGAGTTTTTCAGAAGTTATTCTTACCTTCCCTGAAAAGAGATGGAGGATATGGATATGTGGTGTTGAGAGGGATTTTAATGTGAGGGTATGTTTTATTGTTAAGTGAAATAGTTCCGAATTTCGAGTAGGCGATAGGAGGAGCACGACCTGATGGTGTCGATCCACATGATGAAATGTATGATTGCAGTGATATATATAAGGAGTGGAGGAATAAATGAGAGGATGATTGCAGTAACAATTTGCTATTGAGCTAGTTAGTTGAAGATCTACAATGTTGATTGAATTCCATCTGAGATTCTGGGTGTGGATAATATTAATTTCATAACCTTTTGCCTCTTCGGAAACATCTTTCTCCCATGAATCTAATATTATGGATTAGAAGAGTCCATGTTTTCACTCTTGCTAACGCATTTAAAATTTTTCATGTTCATGCCTAATAGCCTATAATTAAATAGGGTGTCACATAGTGCGCCCTCAATGCTAAGTTCGGTCACAACTAATAACTCAAGTTCTATTGGGATAATTCATGAGTAATTATATAGTAATTCGTGAATTAATAACAAATGTATGAATTAGAGCTGTCAGCCCCCTTTTGTACCTGGAAAAAAGAAGTGTATTTGTTATGCCCTTTCATTCTGACAATTGAGTTTTGCTTCTAATCTTGTGAACAGCCAGCAAGAAGTCACTTGCTTCATCATCTCTGGAGACGTGTCAGACAGTGAATTCTCTGGACCATCCCAAATTTTTCATAATGCAAGACCAGAAAGTGCATCCCGGCTTCAATAAACAGGCAGTGGGAGCAGAGAGAGCCTTAAGTCATTCCTTGAATTTGTCGAGAACCATGAACCATGATTCAGGAGCAAGATCTAATGTAAATGTTGAGACAGCATCTTATTTTGGAGAAGGTGGTAAAGTCAATATGATGGGAGCTCAGTATGAGAGTAGCCTTTTTTCAAGTTCATTGTCGGAGCTATTTAGTAGGAAGTGTAAGTCCTCTGACTTCAGTATTCCTTGCGTGCAGTTCTGTTTCCAATGCCAGCTAATGTGCTTGAACCTTAAATGAAGTCTTATTCAAATTTCTTAGTGACTAATGTGTTCTATGCTGTAGTTGTTTTGGTAGCTTCAGTTTCATTGCACATTTGCTACATGATTTTTGTTGAATTTCAGATGCAGTGAGATTATTGTCAAACAATATGGCCATTCCGCTGATATCCACTCTGTTCTAGGCTGTAGTTTCTTTGATTGATTCAGTTTTGTTGCTTATTTTCTATGTGATTTTTGTTGAAAATGAAAATCTTCTGATGCAGTAAGATTATCGTCGAACAATACACTACATGGCCATTCTGTTGATACTGTTGCCCCCCACTATGATGAAGAGGAAGCTTTTGAATCCCTTGAAGAAATTGAGGCCCAAACCATCGGAAATCTTCTCCCAAATGATGACGAGTTGCTTTCTGGAGTTACCGATGGGCTTGACTATTCGGTCCAACTGAGTGCTAGGGATAATATGGAGGAGTTGGACCTTTTTAGCAGTGTTGGAGGGATGGATTTGGGAGATGACGGTTTGGCAACTGGATTAAGGGACTCTGAGTATGCTGTAGAAGTTTCTAATGGTCTGTCGTGCAATGGTTCAGTAGTGGGAGAACACCCTTATGGTGAACACCCTTCCCGGACTTTGTTTGTGAGAAATATAAACAGTAACATTGAAGATTCTGAGTTGAGAACCCTGTTTGAGGTATGCTAGACGTCTTAGTTGTGGGATTCGTATTCATTTTCAGCATTACATGTTCTTTGGGCCATTGAGTACTGAAATTTTGATAACTCGAATATGCAGCAATATGGAGATATTTGCACTCTTTATACAGCCTGCAAGCATCGCGGTTTTGTTATGATATCCTATTATGACATTAGAGCAGCTCGTAATGCGATGAAATCACTGCAGAATAAACCATTGAGGCGCCGCAAGCTTGACATACATTACTCAATTCCAAAGGTGAGTACCCACGATGTTATCCCTCTAGATATCGATATAACTTTGTTATTTTACCGGGCATGTGGTTGCTTTGAGAGGGTCAGTATTTTTCGTGATTATTGTTATACAGTTGGATTTATATTGGTAGTCTATACATCGCTTTATTTGGGTTATCTCTTGTCAGGACAACCCTTCTGAGAAAGATGTTAATCAGGGAACTCTTGTTGTATTCAACCTGGATTCTTCTGTTTCAAATGATGAATTACGCCAGGTTTTTGGTGTCTATGGAGAAATCAAAGAGGTGAGTATTTCATGCCGTTTCTTGTAGTTGTGCATGGCAAAAGCATAAGCTCTAATGCGTTGTCATTCTTGAACCTGGATTGCAGATCCGTGAAACCCCAAACAGAAGTCATAACAAATTTATTGAATTTTATGACATTAGAGCTGCAGACGCTGCTCTTAATGCCTTAAACAAGAGTGATATTGCCGGGAAGCAAATTAAGCTTGAGCCAAGCCGTCCTGGAGGTGCAAGACGGAGGTATTGTCCCAGAACAATTACTTTGCCTTCATTGCTTGAATTTATTTTCTGCGTTTTTTTTACTCAAGCTGTGTTTGAAAATTACTAATCTCTTATAATCTGGTAATTATTATTTTTCACTGCAGCTTGGAGCTACAGTTATCTTCAGATTTTTTAGAGCAAGATGAATGTGGCCTATATCTGCAGCAGACTAGCCCTTCTGACTCTATCATTGGATTTTCTGGTAAAGTATTTGTCTAAAAAACCCTCGTCGAATCTAGTTTAGAAGCACAGATTCTCTTTATTAGGTCTCATAAAGAGTCGTTAACAGGACCAGTTCCACATGGATCAGTTACGTCCAGTTGCACAGATAATGGAACTATCATGGCTGTACACGCTGCAGCACAAGCTGCGTCCCTTGAAAATGCATTCCACTATGGGGTCTCTTCTAGTGTTCCTAACAGCTTACCTTCTGTTCTGAGAGCTGAATCTGTTGGGAATCAGTCTGGCTTTGTTGAGTCTGTCCATTCACCAGGCTCGCTGAAATTTGACATCCATGGCTTGCCAGCTTCCCATCCTCATTCACTTCCAGAGTATCATGATGGTTTAACTAACTCAGTCAACTGCAGTTCACCGGGCAATGTATCTATCAATGCCAGACCAACAGAAAGAATTGATAACAGGCACTTCCCCAGAGTAAGCTCCAATGGGCACTCATTTGAACTAAATGAAGGTGGTAAGTGAACGATTAACAAACTACGCACTTCTTTAATTTTCTCCAGTTTGATATCTTTTCTTATCTTGATCCTCTGTTTTTGCTCTCTTCCTCAGTTTTTGGCTCTGCCGGCAATGTTAACTGCCCTATTCCTGGACATCATTACGCATGGAACAACTCCTATCACCCTCAGCCTCCTGGAATGATATGGCCAAACTCACCATCATTTGTCAATGGACTTTCTTCAGCTCATCCCTTTTCTGCAGTCCATCCCCCAACGCGGGTTCATGGACTTCCTAGAGCACCATCTCATATGTTAAACCCAGGTTTGCCCATGCATAACCATCATGTGGGGTCAGCACCAGTGGTTAATCCTTCTCTGTGGGACAGACGACAATCATATGGAGGGGAATCCCCCGAGGCATCTGGGTTTCATCCAGGCTCTCTTGGAAATATGAGAATCTCAAATAACGCACCACACTCAATGGAATTTGTTTCTCATAACATGTTTCCTCAGGTTGGTGGAAACAGCATGGACCTGCCAATTGCTCACAAAAATGCAGGACTGCAGCAAGCCCATCATCAGAGGTGCATGATGTTTCCTGGAAGAGGCCAGATGATTCCCATCATGAGTGCATTTGATCTGCCTGCTGAGCGTACAAGAAGTCGTAGAAATGAAGGCATGGTTAATCAGGGAGACAATAAGAAACAGTATGAACTGGATGTTGACCGCATTATGCAAAGAGAAGACAACCGAACAACACTTATGATAAAGAACATTCCCAACAAGTAAGTAATTCTGAATAGAAAGAAAGTTCATTGTTAATGGCTCCTTTTATTACTTTCTTGGCTCTTAAATAATTCTCGGATCAATGTGTTTGAATGATGATAGGTATACTTCAAAGATGCTATTGGCTGCGATTGATGAACGCCATCGAGGAACTTACGATTTCATTTATCTGCCAATTGATTTTAAGGCAAGTGACGTTCTGTGTGGATTATTTCCTGTGATATTGTGGCAGATATATAATCTCACACTTGTAGCTGTATGATGAACATGGTCTTCATATCTGTTGCAGAACAAATGCAATGTGGGCTATGCGTTCATCAATATGACTGATCCTCGAATGATCGTTCCATTTTATCAGGTTTGTTTTCTGTAAAGCTTTAAAATAATAAAACGCATATGCAAATTGAAGCTAAAAAGAATGTCCAATTGTTGCAGTCATTCAACGGGAAGAAATGGGAGAAGTTCAACAGTGAGAAGGTGGCATCACTCGCATATGCTCGAATTCAAGGAAAAGCTGCTCTGATTGCACATTTCCAGAATTCAAGCTTGATGAATGAGGATAAGCGATGCCGTCCCATTCTCTTCAACACTGATGGCCCAAATGCCGGTGATCAGGTACGCGGATGGTGAAATTCAAAATGGAAATGCAAAATTTTAAAAGATATCCAAATAAGAACAAGCGGATAACAGTTATTAACGCAAGATGGAGAGATTACATGCTGACAGTTCCTGACCAACAGGTGCCCTTCCCAATGGGGGTTAATGTTCGCACAAGACCGGGAAAAATTCGAGCAGTCACCCATGAGGAGAGCTATGTAGGGAGTCCACCAAGTTTTGGAGACGAAGAGCATTCTTGCAATGGAGAGACATCTGCAGGTTCCCGTTCTGCTAAGGAGTCAGACTAAGCGCCACATATTTTCCCGGGCACTAACCTTACAGTACAGAAGATTCTAATTTCCTTCCACCCGAATCTTCGGTGATGCATATTTAGGGTGGCTAAAGAGAGGGCCAAGGAAAGATCTTGCGGTGTTTCTTACAAGCCCGTTTAAACCTTAGAGGACAAATGCTTAGCCAATGCTAAGCGATTTTCCAGGTTTTTTTCACCATTTTTCTTTGAATTCCGAAACAGTCAGCACAAAAGACGAAAAGAAGGAGCATCGGCTGGAGCTTCGAAATTTTGGATGATCTTAAGAGTAATTACTTAAAGAGAAACAAAAATATAATTTATGTACAGGAGTTTCTGAGCAGGAAGAAGAGACTGTAAACTGCGGTTCGATGAGGTTAATAACTGCTCCATTTTGTAATTTTTTTTCTTCTGGTTTATGTTTTATTTAGTTCTTTGGGGGAACGCATTTGTAACTATTAAGACATCATAAGAGCGTTAATTTTTTTTTTTTTTGAATAATTAAACTCGTTGTATAGATTCTGTGCTCAAATAATGTGTGGCTGGATTCCATGGGATGCATAGCTTCATGTAATTGATCGGAAACCGCCAATCACTCATCGACAGCCACCCGCTCGTACATTATGGTAATGGGTTGTGGCTCGATATGAACTTTCTACATTAACGAGCCGAAGTACTCAGATTGCGTGGAATTGAGTACTTCGGCTTGTAAATCTCTCCGGAACACTTAATCGTCTACTTTCACTTATTTATTTTCAAAATATTTTCGTCGCAAGAAATTGACTTGGATACAGCATATACCGTAAAACTTGACCAAAAACTAAGACCTTGAATTAAATTTATAGGACATAAAGTTGACTTAATGACCCTAAGCATGCGCATGAATGAAGTAACAACCATTACAGAAATCAAAGCACAAATTGCAAACATCCATTACAGAAGCAACAGCCACTTTTTAAATTGCAATTTCTTATCGATGGCACAGTCCTAAACCGATTTCCCTTTTTTTTTTTTCAGGCAATGTTGTGTTCCTGGTCTCACTCACTTTCAACAGTTCAGAGCAAAGTTACATTCTCCAACTAAATGAGAGCCCTTGAACATATGCAAGATGTACTTACAGGAACATGTGAGAGCATCACTTCGGGTAGAGAAGATCGTAGTGGCCTGGGCGATATAGCAAGGTAATAAAGGGAGTCACTTTCTCAGAGCCCTCACTAGCTTTTGGAGCATCGCTTCCAGCAGGAACGAAATCATGATGATTCACGCTAACACCACCATTATCACATGAGCTACGGTCTAGGTACACCACACGGATTGGCACGCCAAGTGCATCTGACAGGGCAGTGATGTGCACATGGTCACTTTCTTCACCCATTGGCTCCACGGATGACTTGCAAAACTAGTAAGAAAAATCACATATGAGAAACACATCACTATATCTTACATAATATATGATTTAATCATTTTCATATTCTTTCTCAAGAAACTTTGCGCAGTACCTTGAATTGAATAATTTGGTCAACCACTAAAGAACAAATAAAATCATTGGTTGAAAAGTTTTCATTGAACAAACCTGCTCTACAGTTGCATTGGTCAATCCGAATATAAAAGGTTCAAAAAACTCTGAGCGTTTCCGTATTTCGCCAGAGGTAACAAATCTGAAAAACATCACAACTAACCAACCAAATGTGTCAGGTAATTGTAGCGGGATAAAACAGCACACTAAGAACTGTTTCATTTATAGCCACTCACCATAGTCAGATACTGACTGATCTCGGCTCCTACGTATGAGCTCATCATGACTGTAAGAAATAACAAATCATGCTGATTACAGTTAGGCACACAACTCAAAACTAGCATCAAACTACTTTCAATATTTAATAGTCAACAAAAAGCCACGTAAAGGAACTATCCACACCTTATGGATTCTTCATTTCCTTGAAGAACACTGTCCAGCTGCTCAAGGAATAACTGAAATGTTTCCAGGAATTTGAGATCATAGTTTTTTTTGTTTTTTTACAAGTGGATATTCATGATATTATAAATTCAGGCCAAGTTTATGGACAGGAAAAAGATCGGAAGGAAACTAACTGGAACAATATGGTGACTGACATACTAACTGGAACAAATCCTTATTTCCTGAAATTGACATGAAGACCCCCACGTCGACCAAATAACTATATGTAAGAAAGTGAATATCTCATTTTCTTTAAAAGCATAGATGTATCATCATTCTTGAATCTTGCCTGACCAACTTACACATGACAGGACGACACCAGATTCTAGATGGTTTTATCACCCCTCAATGGATGAAATTCTTTGGTAGCTTTCGTATATTTTGAGCATCAAACCATAGAACCATGGGCCTATGAGTTAGCTATGCATGGTTGTCCAACTTGATTCTATGTGATCAGATTTATGTGAATGCCGAGGCCTTTAAAATTCTATTATATTTGGGCTACAACTGCTCTGGAAAATCGGGTAGTAAAATATGTGATTCCCTGCTGATATTCTCTAAATGCATGAAATATATGGTGCATATATATCAGCTATCATGTGACTTCCAATAGTTGATCATACAAAAAACTTATTCATCTGCAAAGCGTCAAGCCATGTCCAAATCCAAAAGGCTTACACATAAAACCAGTGGCTTTACTGAATATCACATATGCATTTGGAATAGAAGAAGAGAAATGAATAAACCAACAATACGGTGTAAAAGTGAAAGTAGGGAGTTACCGCAAAAAAATCCTCAAAAGTAAAGTCTGTGTAACCCAAGCTTTGAAGTGTTTTTCTGCACTGTTCAACATTGGCCTTGATACGGTCAACTTCACTTTGATCTTGTGATTCCAAAATATGCTCCTATTTGGACAGCTAAAAAATTTATTAACAGCTAAGAGACCAGAATACATACTTGCGTCACGCTTACAGGTACACCCTACATATAAAAAAATGAATGCAGTTCCAAGGGACATACAAGGTAAGAAAACATAAAGCTTCGGAAGAAGCAGTTCCCATCTCCTCTTGTTCGCCGAATAGCAGCATATTGTTCACCGAGAACCTGCATAAAGGGTAGTTACAATTTGTTCCATAAGAACCTAATATCATAAAGAATGGAAGGACAAACTAGAGAGCAGACGACAATTAGCAAACCTTTATTTTCTCCAACAAGATAGCGCTGCCTGATTGATATTCAGATGCCAGCGATGAGAGTGGTTCCTGCACATTTAACACACAACAAAAGGTTCAAAACCCGGTTGCATAACATTGAATGTTAACAAAGTCTAGACTTTTGAGTATTGCCTTGTCCCCAAGAAAGGGAATTTTCTCAGCCTCCTCTGCTCGAATCGCCGAGTGCTGCTGCATGATATCTTGGTCCCCAAAATTTGCCCACTCATCAAACTCGGGTGTTGCAACCGATGCTGCAGACTCCACTTCCCCATCCACTTGGACCCCATCATGATTCTGCATTCTCTATTCACACACAAAAACAAGCAACAAACAACACTCACATTCAAACAAATCCGTAACCTAATTCCTCCATCACTTCCTTTATCCAAAATTCAACATAATTGAACACCCAATACTATCAAGATTCCAATACCAACCAAAAGTTCCAATTTTTTTTCAGAATACTGAAAATTTGTTAGTCCAAATCAATTGATCAAAAACAAAAATTAAAGAAAGAAACCGGGTTCTCATGATTTGTGGCTACAACCCAATAAAACCCAAGAATCTACTGGCGGACAGCAATTGAAATTTGCGGTAAAGAAGTAAAATTGAGGTGAATACAAAGAAGCTGACATGTCAGAGTGTAGGGGCATACCTAGGGGGTGAAACGGCTTCGTGAAGCCTGGGTGTGCGATCGAATTGGAAAATGGGAGTAGAGTGGCAGCCGTCTGCTTCTTCTCTGGTTTACCTTGAAGATTGACGAAGCAAAAGGGAATTGGAAAAACGCTTCGCGGTGGAGTCCAGCAAGCGTGTTCGGTTGATTGACGTTTTCTTTCTGTTTGGATGTCAGTTTTTGTACTTGCGACCGGTTTTTCCCTTTTTTTACTCTTTTTTTTTCGCTCATTCACTTCACCACATCAAATTTGCATGCTTCAATTTCATTTCCAACTCATCCAATTCACGCATGAAATAAACAAATATCGTTATAAAGTAAAATTTGTTGTGAAATCGATGACATTCGCAGTTAGGTATAAGGTAAATAAGAGATAGTATTTACAAAAGTTTGATAATTGTGTCAACGTCTTCAGGGCTGCAATAATATTTTTTTAATTATCTAAAATAATACAAGTATAAAATAACTCTTAGTACTTTCTCTCATCCTCTCTAATCTTGGTATAGCTAACTTGTATTTTTTTTCTTCTCAATTCCCTTCTGTCTCTCTCTCCTCTTCTCTTGCCGTGCATATCTCCTCTCTTGCTTGAATGGTTGTTTTATAGGCAAAATGTATTTCAACCTAACAAACTTACCAAACCATTTTATTTGACAATTTTATAAAGATACGGATCATTCTTTTAGACCAAATAATAGATAAAAAGACACAAGAGTATTCATATTTACAACAAAATCGTACACCCTTTAACTAAAGTACCAAAAATTTTCTTTGCCCAAAAGGTCACAATTGGTAGGATATACGGTTATTGTCACTTCAACCTTCAGGTACTGTAGTTTAAATATTGTTAAATTTATTTGCATGGTTTTATTGGAGGCAAATTGTCTGCTATCCTTTTCCCATACCCTTCCTATACTCTTCTATTTGTGCGGTCAAGGTTAAGCCACGTCAATATTTTATATTCCTATTACTTTTTGTTTTATTATCTCTATTAAAAATTTAATATAAAATGTTAGCGTGGTTTAACTGTGATCGCACAAATAGGAGGGGATGGAAAGGGCATAGGAAAGGGAGGGCAGACAATCTGCCTCCGGTTTTATTAGTACTAGTTTTGCTCAAATGTGCAAGTAGGGGTGGGCACCGTGCGGTTCGATGCGGTTCCATCCCTAAACTGGAACCAGAACTGGAAAATATCAACGGTTTGGTTCGGTTTGGTGTGGTTGTGCTTAAATTTATTACTAGAATTGTATGGTTCGGTCTACTCCGATTCCGGTTCGATTCTTGCCGGTTTACGGTTCCGAATACTAAGCGTAAATGAAGACAATATAACATTTGATAGTAGCCTTGCTCAATTATTAAAATTGAGTTGGAAGACAGATACCAAAGAACAAATATACAGTAAAACTGATTAAGTGGGAACATACAAGTAGCAAAACCAAAAGATGTAAAAAATCTCAAGTATAAAAGGAAGGAGCACACCAATAAAACATAAAAACCCAGGGCATACACATGGAAGAAGCATTGCACCTCATTTCAACAATTATCTGTATCAATAAGCCCAAATGATATAAGCTAAGGAGCATGCCAACTACAAATTAAAAAAGGGAAATTTTATTTAAATTCATCTAACTTATTTTTACACCCAACTTACTCTTTGCACACATTTAATTTTTAACTAAACTATTAATATCTTTTTAAACCCAAATTTAATACCCAATATACTCCTATAAACCCAATTCAATATGTGAATTTATTTTTACACCCATTTGATTTTTAGAAGTTTGGCGAAGAAAGAAACCACCCTGAGGACGAGGACGTTGTTCTTGTTTGTGAGCTTCCTTTTGCAGTTCAGAGGAATGATTGGGTGGTGACAGTACGCCATCACGAGGACAATGCAAGTGGAGGTACCGAGGAAGTCTCTGTGGAGATAGAAGCTTGGAAGTCTCTGTGGTGACAGTACACCATCCGTCAGGGTTCCAGACCCCAGAGCTGTAGAATTACATGACAAAGGAAGAGATCGATCGTTTGCCAAAGTACAAGTTCCGCAAGATACCTGATTTTGACAAAGTTAATGGTGAGATCCAATAATCTTTTGGAGGAGTAATGACTGAATGCGACACTACTACACCTACCGAACATGTTCTCTCCCCAGAGGATGCTGTAAGTTCCATGATACATTCTTGATATCTTTTTACTAGAAAGTTCCATAAAATAGTTAATTGTTTTTAATGGCATGCTGAAATAGGTTTTTGTATTACCAACTGGAATTCATACATGTACTTGTTCAGCAATTGAGCCTTTCAAGTCATGTGTATGAAGATCCGGGGCACCAGATCCGAGGTTTCAGTTTCTCATTGCCAAATTAACCCTACACCAAATCACTAAGTGTGCTTATTATGTGAGTTGTGTTAATCTTAGGAATGTTGCATTTGCCTTTGTGCCTACGAAGATGGAACTGAACTGCGTGAACTTCCTTGCTATCACCACTTCCACTGCACCTGCATATATGATGGTGATTTTTACCACTTGTAAAACAAAGGGTTAAACCATAGAAAATTCTTGCAAGAGAACAAGTGTTGTAGTATAGAATGACTCAAGCAAGGTCAATCTCCTCAGGGACCGGTATAAACAATTTATGAGCTTTTGTGTATTTAACTTAGTTAACTCTAAGAACTACACTAATTCAATGAAACTAAATACTACTGTACGTGACTTAAACAAACATCTAAAAAGGGAAATGGCTTATAGAAATAATGATTTAACTAAACAAAACAAGTACATGAGGAAATTCAAGATAAAATAAATGATTGAAGAAAAATAGATTGACAATATGCTAGAGTTCAACCTTTACCAACAACACTCCTACGAAGATCTTCCAATTGCTTAAGTAATCGAAAACACATATGCTTCGAAGGTTGGGTTTTCCTTGTGTATGTTTTACTTGTGACATTCAAGTTAAAACGCATACCACTACATGCAATTTATCCATGACATTTGGATTAAATATAAACATGATTGATTCATTAATTTTGATGAAAATCCTTTTGTTAAACCAGGTAATCCCTAAGAGTATGATATTTACCTTAGGAGAAATTACAATCCTCAATCACAAAAAGCATAACCAATTTTAACGTGACATTCGTTCAAAATTGCATCCAATGACTTTTCTAAGCATCCTAATGGTGATCAATCATCAAGACACATAGATAGTTTAATTTAGAGATTGAAAATATCAAAGCAAGCATGTAACAACACTTAAGCAATTGAAAGAGAAATCTACGTAATCATGTTGCGGCTCATGGCCTCACTCTAGCAAAAGGAAATTAGTTATACATAATTATTTGAATACATAAGAAATTATCCATGAAGAATCAAAGAAAGAGACAACCTTTTTTTTTACAAGGAAGTTATCTCTTGAGCTCTCCGATCCTCTTGGAGCTGCGGCATCCCTTCTGCTTTCTGCTATGTTGCTCGATGCAACTCTGTCCGTTCTCCTCTTCTTCTTTGCCCTCCCTCATTTTACTCTCTGCCGTGTGTTGCCTTAAACAAAAGGCAATGATTTTTCGAAGCACCAAGGCCAGAAATGGAAGGCCATCATTGTTGTCCCCCTTCTTTACCTTATTTTATTAGACAAAGGAATAAATAGCCGTGTGTTCCACTTTCCTCCTCCAAAAGCTTCTGTTTTTATAATGCTACAAAGGCCAAATGAGTAGGATTGAAAACCCCATTGTCTGCCGAGTGATGATGACAAAGTAAAGCACAAAACAAGTGCCTTTACTTTCTTATTTTTATTAGCCAAATGGAGTGGGCAAATTTGGCCATAACGTTTAGTAGACCAAAAGTCCTTAGATTTCAATGAATGAGATGTCCTTAGAAAGCTTGAAAGGTCAGCTTCAAAAGCTAAGAAGGAAGTTTCCTCAATTTAGGCTTTAATTATGTACTTATCTCTTGTGCAACCTTCAGAGGTCCAAACTGCCTTGTCAGCACACTGACCTGTCTTCATTCTTAAGCTGGGAACAATTGGCTGGGAATTTTGAGCTGAAAATTTGATATGATCATCTTCGATCTATTGTGAATCAGCTCCAACTAGAATCACTAAAAAATCCAACGTTTGCATACTTTTCCACCAAACTCAATCTTGCTGCTCCTAGAAACATAAAATGGAAAAACTCATAAATACTCAAAACTTCCAACTAAACTAGACAAGAAAAGAAATATAAAAAGGGGAAAATATATAGTATAAATATTGGTTCATCAAAATACCTCCAAACTTACATTTTTGCTAGTCTTCTAGCAAAACAAAACACAAAACAAAACAAAACTACTCAACTAAGACTTGACTCAACAACTTAGCAGCTAACTTCTCAATTCGATTTCATATATAAGTTCCAACCATGCAATACACTACCAAGAAGTAAGTAACATGTGCTCAATACATCATCCAATAGTTAACTAGATTTCCTTCAAACAAAACTTGAAATGTCATGTGTGAGCTAGTCTAGTCAATGCAATTCCAAGCTCCCTTAAATCATCATATGCAAACATGTAAGCTTCTCACAAGACATAAGCTCATTCACTCATATGTTTCACTCAAGTATCTCATTGTACATGCCGCCATATGCTTGCATATCCACCTAACTCGCTATCAATATTTAAGTAATACCTTAGATCAATAGGACTTTATTACGGTTGTAATGGGGCTAAAGGTGATAGGATAATGAAAGAAAGGATATGGAAATCAAAAATTTTGAGAAAGTACACTTTGGTAGTTTTCCAACACCTCAATATCACACCACCTCAAATTGAAAGCAAAATAATAAAACCTCGAGCACCTGTTACTCCTCAAATTCAACTTCAAAAGGAAATTTATACTCTGCAGACACATTTTCAACAAATCAACACTCTCCAAAAAAAAAAAATTTCATTTTTTTAATTTTAATTTTTTAGTTTAATTTAACAACACTTGCTCCATCCATCTTTCTACATAAATGAAACCTCCAAGAGCACAACCCATGTAATACTTTCTCAAAACAATAAGGAATCGCTTTTTGTGTATAGGCTCAACTCCAATATCGGAGCAAGGTAAAGAGATGTGTCTAACAAAGAAATAGCTTAGTTAAAGGCTCAACGGGCTACTACGGATAAACATAGCATATAAGGTAGGCACGAAAGGCTCAAACGATCCAAAGATGGCCTATATCACTTCCAAGTTATTACATGAATTGATTAATGAATCGAGAAGTATAAAGCAAGTTCTAGAGATACATGTACAATGAAATCATACGCATAAGAAGGAATGAGATTGATGCATAATGGTTCAATCATGTAAAGGCTCAAAAGCTCACAAGGTTTACAAATCTCACATGATTCACATATGAAACGTTAAATCATGCTCAAATTTCACATTGACAAGACTAGGCATATTTATTTTTCAAGGATGCTTGCTAGAAAGTACAGTTAACACAAAGACAATGAAAAGAACTTAGACTTCTTGAAAGTAAGAAGGAAATTAAGATCAAATCTCATCATTGAATTGAGAAGTAGCTACAAACAACAACAAAAATGCAAAAACTTTTAATTTTTTTTAATTTTTTTTTATTTTTTTAAACAAGAAGTAAACTAACGAAATATATTTCCACCCCCAAACTTAATTATAGCATTGTCCCCAATGATAATGAAAGGAATTTTGAACAATAAGACATAAAAATGGAAGGAAAGAAATACAAAATGAAATAAAGACACATAAAGAAAAGGAAAGAACACACCAATTTGTGTATGCGAGGAGAGCAGCAGTAAAAATGCATTTTTTTTTCATGGTAGAATTCCAAATCATCCCCAAACTTGTTTCAACACGTCCCATTATGCATAACAAATGTGTGAGTAACCCGTGGGATTAAGAAACTTTGCAAGAAGTTGTGGTAGAGACTGCAAAAGCATTACCTGCATAAGGAGATCAAAAGTAGGGCTTGAACACACAAAACCAGAAATCAAGGGAAAAAACAGAACAAGAACATTTAAAATTATTCAAAATAAAGATGAAAGATAGAAAGCTTGGGTTGCCTCCCAAGAAGCGCTTTAGTTACTGTCTAAAGCTAGACATTTTGTTGGCAGTTTGATTCAAATAATAGGTTCCTTCAAAGTGATGGAATCCTTAGCAAGAGACTCCTTGTATAACTTCAAGCGATGCCCATTAACTTTGAAGACAAAACCAGTTTGCATGTTTTGGATATCCACAGCCCCATGAAGATAGACCTGTACAACACGATATGGACCATTCCAACGTGATTTGAGCTTTCCTAGGAATAGTTTCAGTCTCGAATTAAAAAGCAAAACCTTCTGACCCGGTTGAAACTCTTTACGAATGATGTGAGCATCATGAAATTTCTTGGTCTTATCCTTATAATTCTTTGCATTCCCATAAGCATCATTCCTTATTTCTTCCAGTTCATTCAACTGCAGCTTCCGCTTCTTTCCCGCTGCTTGGTAGTCAAAATTGAGGTGCTTAATAGCTCAATATGCCTTGTGCTCAAGTTCCATAGGTAGATGGCAAGCTTTCCCATACACCAAACGAAAAGGAGATATCCCAATTGGTGTCTTATAAGCTATCCTATATGCCCACAAAGCAGCAGTAAGCTTTAAACTTCAATCATTTGAGATGAACTGACAGTTTTCTCAAGAATCCTCTTGAGCTCATGATTAGATACTTCAACTTGTCCAGATGTCTGTGGATGGTATAGGGTGGCTATGCGATGGTGAATATGATACTTGGCACAAAGGGCAGCCATGGTGCGGTTTAAGAAATGCGTACCTTCGTCACTGATGATAGCATGAGGTACTCCAAATCGGGGAAAAATAGTATTCTGCAAGAAACCTAACACCACGAAACTTTTGCATGTTGGAGAAGCTATTGTCTCCACCCACTTAGAGACATAATCAATCGCCACCAAGATGTAAAGATTGCCATGTGAAGAAGGGAAAGGTCCTATGAAGTCTATACCCCAAACATCAAATAGTTCAATCACCAAAATACTTTGTTAGGGCATCTCTTTTCTCTGAGAAAGATTTCCAACTCTTTGACACTTATCACAAGCTTGGCAGCATAGGTATGCATCTTTGAATAAAGATGGCCAAAAGAAACCACTCTGTAAGATCTTGGTCGCTGTCCTTCTTGGTCCAAAATGACCACCACATGCATAGTGGTGAGCAAACTTCAAAATGTTTTCTTGTTCTTCTAAGGGGACACACCAACGAATGATTTGATCTTGGCAATGCTTGAAAAGGTATGGCTCATCCCAAATTTAGTGTTTTACAGTGGAGAGGAACTTCTTCCTTTGTTGGTAACTGAACTCTGATGGTATTTCTCCAGATGCCAAATAATTTGTGATGTTAGCATACCATGGTACTTGATGAGTAACCGCTAGAAGTTGTTCGTCTGGAAAGCTCTCTTGCAGGGGCAATGAATCTACCTCATCAGTGCTTGCATTTACTAATCTTGAGAGATGATTTGCCACAACATTCTCACGTCCATTTTTATCTAGGATCTCCAAATCAAACTCTTGCAAGAGAAGGACCCATCGAATCAATCGTGGTTTGGCCTTTTTTTTAGACAATAAGTACTTGAGAGCAGAATGATCAGAATACACAATGACTTTAGCACCAATTAAGTACGATCGAAACTTTTCAAGAGCAAATACCACTGCAAGTAATTCTTTTTCTGTAGTGGCATAATTCAGCTGAGCATCATTCAAAGTGCGGCTGGCATAATATATAACATGGGGGAGCTTGTCACGTCGCTGACCAAGGACAACACCCACAACGTAATCGGAAGCATCGCACATGAGCTCAAAAGGAAGGGTCCAATCTGGAGCGGTTATAATTGGTGCTGATGTGAGAAGATCCTTCAATTTGTTGAAAGCATCATGACAATCTGCATCAAAATCAAAAGTAGCATCTTTAGCAAGTAAATTACAAAGAGGACGACTAATTTTGGAAAAATCCTTGATGAATCTTCGATAGAAACCTGCATGTCCCAAGAAAGATCTCACACTCTTCACAGAAGTGGGTGGTGGCAGATTGGCTATCACATCAATCTTGGCCTTGTCAACTTCTATTCCTTTGCTTGAAATTAGATGTCTTAGCACAATGCCTTGCTGAACCATAAAATGACATTTCTCCTAATTTAACACAAGATTAGTTTCCCTGCATCTTTCCAAAACCAAAGACAAGTTATCCAAACATATATCAAAAGAATCACCTAAGACAGAAAAATCATCCATAAAAACCTCAACAATATTTTCAACCATTCTAGAAAAAATACTCATCATGCATCGTTGGAAAGTGGCAGGGGCATTGCACAATCCAAATGGCATTCGCCTGTATGCAAATGTACCAAAGGGGCATGTAAATTTTGTCTTATCTTGATCCTCAGGGGCAATGGGAATTTGGTTGTACCCTGAATAACGATCTAAGAAACAATAGAAAGGATGACCGGCTAGTCTTTCGAGCATCTGATCAATGAATGGCAGCAGAAAATGATCATTTCTAGTGCTGTTATTAGGCTTTCTATAGTCAACACACATTCGCCATCCGGTGGTCATCCTTGTAGGCACAAGCTCGTTGTTATCATTCTTCACCACAATAATACCAGTTTTCTTTGGAACCACTTGAGTCGGGCTCACCCATTTGCTATCCGAGATTGGATAAATGATACCTGCATCAAGCAACATCATCACCTCAACTCTTACAACTTCCTTCGTGATCGGATTTAGCCGTCTTTGAGCTTCAACAATTGGTTTAGTCCCAGCTTCCATAAAAATTCTATGCATGCACAAAGCTGGACTAATGCCCTTTATGTCAGCAAGTGTCCACCTTAGAGCATCTTGATACTTGCGAAGAACTCTTAGTAATTTGTCTTCCTCTGTGTCATTAAGATCAGCAGCAATAATAACATGCAAGGTCTCATTCACCCCGAGATGAGCATACTTGAGGTGGCTCGGCAGTAGCTTAAGCTCTAACTTCGGAGCTTGATCACTTGAAGAAAGAAGGGGCTGCTTAGGCATTCCAAGGCTTTCATAAACATGTCGCCACTTTGGATTATGAATTGGTGCACTATCCAAAGCAGCAATGACGTCCACTATATTTTCTTCCATAGATAAAGTAGCATCATGGTTGGTGAGGCAAGTTAACAGCTCATCATTAGATGATCGTGAGGCAAAGTTTGCATGCACAATCTCATCCAAAACATTAACATGAAAACACTCTTCAAGTTCGAGAGGATGCTTGATAGCTTCAAAGAGTTTGAATACAACTAACTCTCATTGCACTCTTAAGGTTAAAGTACCTGCTTCCACATCAATAAGTGTTTGGGCGGTAGCCACGAACAGTCGGCCTAAAATGAGAGGCACTTCCTTGTCTTCCTCCATGTCACGTACAATGAAATCAGCTGGGAGATAGAATTTATCCACTTTAATAATCACATCTTCCAGAATACCCAAAGGATAGGTCATGGACCTATCTGCCAATTGAAGACTCATAGATGTGGGCTTGAGTTCTCCTTCACCTAATTTTTGAAAAACAGAATAAGGCATAAGGTTAACACTTGCTCCTAAATCAATCAATACTTTATGAAAATCAAGACTACCGATAGTACAAGAGATAGTGAAACTCCCCGGATCTTTCTTCTTGGGTGGCAGCTTATGTAAGAGGACAACAATGCATTGCTCAGTTAAAATCACCTTCTCGTATTCCAAGAACTTTTTCTTTTTAGAACATAGCTCCTTCAGAAATTTGGCATATGATGGGATCTGTTTAATAGCATATAATAGAGGCAAATTAATTTGAACCTTAGCCAACGTTTTCATGAATTCAATGCATTGTTGATCCTTGGAACGTTGTTGCTGTCGTTGTGGAAATGGCAAAGGTGGCTTGTCAGAAGGTGCAAATAAACTACCGAGGCCTTTTTCCTTGTTTGCATCAAAGTTGGGTCGAGATTGCACTTTGTCACTTGCACTAGGATCTGGAATACCTGCTGCAGAAATAGCCTTTGACCGAGACTTTGTAGCTAACAGTGCACTTTCAGTAAGCTCTTCTTCTTCCACTTCGGCTTCATGGTGCACCACTTCTCTGTTGTCATAGCTCTTGCCACTTCTCAATGTCCATATTACTTTGCAATGCTCCATCCCTCTTGGATTTTGCTCAGATTGGCTCGGGAACTTTCCTTTCTCTCTTTCATTGAACATGGTAGCAAGCTGTCCAACTTGAGTCTCCAAATTCCCCACTGATGTCGTGAGATTCTGAATGCTAGTTTGCGTGGATTGGACAAAATTGTTGGTGCTATTAGAGAGAGCGGACATATGTTGAGCTAGCTGTGACATTTGGTCTTCAAGAGATGGTTTCTTAGTCTTACAAGTTGATTGGTAAGACCATTGGTATTGACGTGGCTGTTGGTTGCCACCCCAACTAAGATTGGGATGGTTCTTCCACTCAGGATTATATGTATTGGAATAAGGGTCACTTCTAGGTCTAATGAAATTATTCACCAAATTCACATGCTCTTGCACAAGCTCAGGGTAGCTATCCTTGTTGGGGCATTGAGTGATGTCATGAGTTGTCTCACTACAAATGATGCAAGCTTCTTGGGCATTGGGCATGGAAGAGACCTGCATTAAGGCAGCAAACTTGGCATTAAAATTCTTCTCCATTTTAGCAATTTGAGCAGAAACATTAGGAGAACTCTGAGAAATCTCAAAAACTCCCCTCTTTTGTGTTTGTTCTTCTGTCCATTGTTGGGATTCAGAAGCCATCATATCAAATAACTCAAATGCTTCCCTTGCTGATTTTGACATTAGTGACCCTCCAACAAATGCATTCACTTGACTCTTGGCGGTGGCATTAAGACCATAATAAAATATGTTCATTTGAAGGTTATAATCAAACTCAGCATGAGGACATTTTGTGTACATCTCATTATACCGTTCCCAAGCTTCATGGAAAGACTCGTTTGGCTTTTGAGCGAAAGCCAATATCTCTTTCTTGAGTGCAAGAGTCTTGGAAGAAGGAAAAAACTTATTAAGAAATTTTTCTTGCAATTCTGTCCATGTTGTAATGCTATTGGCAGGCAGAGAATGTAGCCACCCCTTGGCTTTGTCATTCAAAGAGAACGGGAACAAGCTTAACTTGATAGCTTTAGAAGAGAAACCTCTGATTATGGTGTTGTCACATGCCTCAATAAAATCAGCCAAATGCATGTTGGGATCACTATTTGGCAACCCATGAAAGGATGGCAATATGTTGAAGATGTGAGGTTTGATTTCAAAGGTTGTCCCATCTTCCACATCTGGATATATAATGCACCTTGGCACTGCATTGACTCTCGCTGCCAATGAATTCCTTAAAGGTTGACCTGCTGCAGGTAAGGTTAGGGCCATGTGTGCAACTGGTGCCAAAGGTTGGAAAATAGATGTGCTGCTCTCAAGATCACGGAACAAATCCTTAAGAAAAGTATCACCAAGGTTGGAATCTTGTGCTAAATATTTTTCTCTAGCTAACTTCCTTGCACTTCTCTCTGGTTCAGGGTCGTAAGGAATAAGCACTTGATTCTTGGACCTTGTTCCAACCACCATATACTACACATGAACAAACAACAAAAATATTAAGCCACAATAAAAATAAAAGTAAAATAAAATAAAACTTAACAGAAACTAACTAAACAACAAAAAGGAAAAGAAAGTAAGTAAACCTAGATGAATAAAAAACATAGTTTATGCAAATTGGCAACCACTAGTTGGTTAAACAAAGACAAAAATCTCACACCACACATCCACTGCACTTAATCAAAGATCGAAACTCAACTAAATTAATTGCTGGTTTTTTTTTAATGATTAATAAAAATAAGACATAAACATAAGCATAAGAAAAATAAACACAAAAGCTCGGGAACTGTTGGCACAGTCCCCGGCAACGGCGCCAATTTCTTGATGGTGATTTTTATCACTTGTAAAACAAAGGGTTAAACCATAGAAATTTTTTGCAAGAGAACAAGTGTTGTAGTATAGAATGGCTCAAGCAAGGTCGATCTCCTCAGGGACTGGTATAAACAATTTATGAGCTTTTGTGTATTTAACTTAGTTAACTCTAAGAACTACACTAATTCAACGAAACTAAATACTACTGTACGTGACTTAAACAAACATCTAAAAAGGGAAATGGCTTATAGAAATAATGATTCAACTAAATAAAACATGTAAATGAGGAAATTCAAGATAAAATAAATGATTGAAGAAAAATAGATTGACAATATGCTAGAGTTCAACCTTTACCAACAACACTCCTACGAAGATCTTCCAATTGCTTAAGTCATCGAAAACACATATGCTTCGAAGGTTGGGTTTTCCTTGTGTATGTTTTACTTGTGACATTCAAGTTAAAACGCATACCACTACATGCAATTTATCCATGACATTTGGATTAAATATAAACATGAATGATTCATTAATCTTGATGAAATGATTCATTAATCTTGATGAAAATCCTTTTGTTAAACCAGGTAATCCTTAAGAGTATGATATTTACCTTAGGAGAAATTACAATCCTCAATCACAAGAAGCATAACCAATTTTAACGTGACATTCGTTCAAAATTGCATCCAATGACTTTTCTAAGCATCCTAATGGTGATCAATCATCAAGACACATAGATAGTTTAATTTAGAGATTGAAAATATCAAAGCAAGCATGTAACAACACTTAAGCAATTGAAAGAGAAATCTACGTAATCATGTTGCGGCTCATGGCCTCACTCTAGCAAAAGGAAATTAGTTATACATAATTATTTGAATACATAAGAAATTATCCATGAAGAATCAAAGAAAGAGACAACCCTTTTTTTTACAAGGAAGCTATCTCCTGAGCTCTCCGATTCTCTTGGAGCTGCGACATCCCTTCTGCTTTCTGCTATGTTGCTCGCTGCAACTCTGTCCGTTCTCCTCTTCTTCTCTGGCCTCCCTCATTTTACTCTTTGCCGTGTGTTTCCTTAAACAAAAGGCAATGATTTTTCAAAGCACCTAGGCCACAAGTGGAAGGCCATCATTGTTGTCCCCCTTCTTTACCTTATTTTATTAGACAAAGGAATAAACAGCCGTGTGTTCCACTTTCCTCCTCCAAAAGCTTCTATTTTTCTAATGCTACAAAGGCCAAATGAGTGGGATTGAAAACCCCATTGTCTGCCGAGTGATGATGACAAAGTAAAGCACAAAACAAATGCCTTTACTTTCTTATTTTTGTTAGCCAAATGGAGTGGGCAAATTTGGCCATAATGTTTAGTAGACAAAAAGTCCTTAGATTTCAATGAATGGATGTCCTTAGAAAGCTTGAAAGGTCAGCTTCAAAAGCTAAGAAGGAAGTTTCCTCAATTTATGCTTTAATTATGTACTTATCTCTTGTGCAACCTTTAGAGGTCCAAACTACCTTGTCAGCACGCTGACCTGTCTTCATTCTTAAGCTGGGAACAATTGGTTGGGAATTTTGAGCTGAAAATTTGATATGATCATCTTCGATCTCTTGTGAATCAGCTCCAATTGGAATCACTAAAAAATTCCAAAGTTTGCATACTTTTCCACCAAACTCAATCTTGCTGCTCCTAGAAACACAAAATGGCAAAACTCATAAATACTCAAAACTTCCAACTAAACTAGACAAGAAAAGAAATATAAAAAGGGGAAAATATATAATATAAATATTGGTTCATCAATAGACAAATGGTTACAGATCAATGCCACCTGCCGACTCTGCAAGTTCAACATTTTGAAGTCCGTTAGCCAAAGCAATAGCGAAAAAAAGTCTTTTCTCTGGCACAAAACGTGCAAGCACTGGGGAAGAGAAGAAACACTGGCTTCACCTTCTTCGGTTTTCTAGGGTTTTAGCTAGTAGGGTTTAATTATAATGTTTGGGTTTATAGATACATTTAAGTTTTATTATTAATTTCATTTTGTACTTAATAGTAATTATGCAATAAGGTAAAATAGACAATTAACATTCAAAATTTTAAGTTGGGTGTAAAAAGAGATTGCATGGGTTTAAATAAAATTACCCATTAAAAAAACCACATAAGCTATTAAATACCTGCCCATTTATTTGGAATGGCAGAGAACTTCCAAACTCCTCATTTAATAGGTTATTCCCTGAAGTTTGTTGTTCAAGGGGAACTCTAGCATAACTAACTTGGTGAAACTAATTTTTCAACCTATTATACCATGTCATGTGTGTGTGTGTATAATTATTTTATTTATTATTAATAAAACGGTTCGGTTCGGTTACGGCCGGTTCTTGGTCATTTGAAATAGGAATTGAAACCGGTTTGAACCGTCCGGTTTGGTTGTTGACTCAAAGTTGACTTTTCCGGTTCTTTTCGATTTTTTTATACGGTTCGATGTGGTTTGGCGGTTTTTATGCCCACCCCAATGTGCAAGTGCATAATTTTTGTAAAAGTGACTTTTGGACCTCATTTTTTCTGTTTTTCTAGCGTTTATTAAGTACAACAACATAGTTAATTAATACACGTCCCTACATATATATTAAAAATACTCTCGATGAGCCATCCATTTGGGTGTCAAAATGTTATATTAAGTGTGTTGTCGAATCTAAAATTTTATACTTATAAATAAAAAAGATACCCGAAACTACTAAGCACCGGTCAACATTATATCGCCAAGGACCCACAAGAGTCTCCCTCCAACCAGGAGGCTAATCACAACGCGACACATGTCAACATTAGAGGTCAATCATAGCGCGACACGTGTCGACATTAGAGGCCAATCATAGCACGACATGTGTCAATGTCAGAATGAAACTAGAAACTCTCTTCTATAAATAGAGATCATTCTCTCACAATATTTCCTAATGTCATTTGTACTAAATCAATCACTAGTACTCACTAAAAGAGAGCTTGAACCTATGTACTTATGTAAACCCTTCACAATTACTGAGAACTCCTTTACTCCGTGGACGTAGCCAATCTGGGTGAACCAAGTACATCTTGTGTTTGCTTCCCTGTCCCTATCCATTTACATATTTATCCACACTAGTGACGGGAGCAATCTAGCGAAGGTCATAAACTTAACACTTTATGTTGTACCAAAGTCCTCACTGATTTTGTGCATCAACATTTGGGGCCGTCTGTGGGAACGACACTTATTCCCACTCTCTTCAGCTTTGTCAAGCTGGTTTCCACCATTCGTACACTCTCTTTTAACCAGGTATCTCTCTCCAACATAGGGAGCGAAGGAAGCCACAACACACAGAATGACACCCATCTTGCACCTAGTGCGAAGCAATGAAAAAAAGAAGGAAAGAGGGTTGCTCTTCAAGCTAAAGTCGATGAGCTAGAAGTTCAGAACAACAAGATAGCAATGAAGAATGAGGTCCTCCAGGAGCAGCATGAGAAGCTTTTTGAGACGCTCCACGAAACTAGGCGTACTCAAACACACGAGCTCGTTGCCCCTGTGGACATTAACCATCATCTGGGTGCCCTCAACACGGAGGGACACCTTCCTTCAACATGGGTATCCCTGATGATGAGCGAGCTAATCATCAAAACATTGATCAACATGAGACTTCTCTCAACCCAGTTGCTTCGACCCGAAGCAGGAGCAGTGGAGGAAGACACCTCCTTGCATAAGGATTGGAAGGATCGAAAGCCGTTTATCGTGACTGCCGAGACTTCTTAAAGCAACGTCGAGAGAATCCCCTCCACATATGCTCAAAGATCAATGACCCAAAGGTTTCTGAAATACTCGGTCCCCTCCCACGACCCAGGCCAGTTGCCAATCTAGGGAAGGAACGACAGGTCCCATAAGAATATGAAGGTACATGGGACTCTGAGGTATTCTGACAGACTCGCCCTAGAAGTCAGTACGGCGAGTCCAAGGAAAAATCACACGCCCTTACTCAAACTTTCCTACTTCTAAGAGGCGATGGAGACTTATGAAAAATAATCCCAATGGTACATGACTCCACTCAAGACTCCCTTGTCCTACGGCTCATTGAGGAAGTAAATAAGTTGAAAGCCGAACGTCAAGTCGAGATACCTAACTGGAACCAACCTAGGCTTGGCCCTCTCACAATGAGGATTCTCGACACCCTCATTCAAGCAAAGACAAAACAAAAGCTTGGTTTACAACTCTATACTGGAAGGGAGGACCCAATTGAACACCTTAACCTCTTTGAGTCTACCATGACATATCGGATGCACGCCGACGAAGAGCGATGTCTTCTCTTCCCTTCCACCCTCTCTGGCGGAACTCTAAATTGGTATTGTCGTCTTCCACCTGAGACAGTAGACTTATTTAAGGAACTAAGGAAACTGTTTGTCTCTCAACACATCTTCCAGACCGATCGCTTGCATTCTGCAGATGACTTGTACACTATTCACCAGAAGTCGGACGAGTCACTACGAGAGTATGCCGGTCGTTTTAGCCATGAGTATTCTCACTACGCTGAGGCAGATGACAAGACCGCCCTCAAGGCCTTCACGGCAAGCCTATGTGATTGTTTCTTCAAGTACACAATCAATGTCAACACTTGGAAGACTTACTCTGAGATGATGGCACATGCTTATAACCATGCCTCCGCCGAGGCAAGGACATATTAAGGGAAACCCCCCACAGCCACCTATTATCAGCAAGTAAGGAGTGAAAGCCAGATCCAACCAAATAAGAAAACCTCGACCTTCCAAACGGCAGCGGTGCTTCTCCCTGCCTTACTTAATACTTTGCCAAGTCAACAGACATATCAATCTCAGGGCAAAAGGAAAGATTTTCATTCTCACTAGTCTCATTTTAGTAAAAGGAGTAAGGGACGCGGTACAGACATATCAATCTCAGGGCAAAAGGAAAGATTTTCATCATCACCAGTCTCATTTTAGTAAAATGAGTAAGGGACACTACTGCGATAACCAAGAGTATCGCCATGATAATCCTCGACCTCAGGCAGTCAACACAATGGGTTAAACACGTGTCAGGACAACCCTTACCCCGAGGTATGAGGCATACACACTTTTGAACGCCATATGCGTGGCCATTTACCCCAGCATAGCATACCTGATACCGAAGCCAAAATCGAGGCACCCGGATTACAAGCCCATGAAGAACACGGGCACGTTTTGCTGCTACCACGAGCATAATGGCCATGACGGCGAGAAGTGTATCACCCTTCGTGATCATATTGAAGTTTTGGCACGTGAAGGAAAAATTGATCAATTCCTCCTTCACCCTCCAAGGGGTAACCGTAACCAACGACAGGTGAATGTGATATATTCCATAAGTGGTGGCACACCCATATTTAAATCTTCCAACATGGCCATGAAAAATAGTGAACGAGTTTTAAGGTCTGGCCACCAAGTGTTTCACGTGGAAGACATCAGGGGAGGTAAGTATCAAAAGCCTAATTGGGATCCAATATGCTTCTACCCTGAGGAAGAAAGAGGTATCATCTACCCTCACGACGACCCACTGATTGTGGAAGCTCACATAGCCAACTTTGAAGTACGACGAATCCCGGTAGACACGGAGGCTTCGGTCAATATCATGTTTGCTGAAGCTTTCAGGGCACTTAATGTAGCTGAACACTTGCTCAATCGCTCGATTTCCCCTCTAATAAGCTTCTCCGGTGATATCGTGCAACCTTTGGGGAACATACACTTACTTTTCACCATTGGTACAGGTCCTTACACAGCTACCATTACCACTAACTTCCTGGTGGTTGATTGCCCAACGACATATAATGTCATCTTCGGACGCACATGTATCAATGATCTCAAGGCCATGGTATCCACACATATGTTGTTGATGAAATTTCCAACCCCCTATGGCAATGGTTACATCATAGGAGATTAACTTAGTGCACGATCATGTTACAACACTTCGGTCAAGCAACAACACCTGCCTGTGCCCAAGGAAACCCTTTCTATACATGACTGAGTCATAAAGACTAGCCCAGACGAAGCCAACTTGGATCTTCACGATGCTAACAGTCAACTCGACGATCATCGAGATGACTCTTTCACCCAGCATGCACAACCCACTGAAGAGTTGGAGAAGGTCTATGTCTCAAAAGATTATCCGGATCACATGGTGAAGATTGGCACCTCCTTGTCACCACTCATTCGGTTGGCATTGATCTCATTTTTGCAAGAGAACACTGAGGTATTTGTCTGGTCATACGAGGACATGTTAGGCATTTCTCTCGATATTATCTGTCATCGCTTAAGTATAAGACCAAGCTAGTGAGACAGAAGCGAAGATCTTATGACGTTGAACGGTACGAGGCAATGAAGGCAGAAGTTGAAAAACTCAAAGGTATAGGCTTCGTCCGCGAAGTCAATTATCCAACGTGGGTAGCAAATGTTGTCCTTGTTAAGAAGAATCCGACCAAGGAAAGTTTCATGCTCCAAAAGGTCTTGTGGAGAATGTGTGTCAATTACACCGACCTAAACAAAGGATGCTCGAATGATAACTTTCCTCTTCTTTTCATAGACAGACTTATAGACTCTACGGCAGGGTGTGAACTTCTGAGCTTCATGGATGCTAACTCAGGATACAATCAAATCCTCATGAACCCTCCGGACCAATAACACACAACCTTCACTACTGACACGAGACTATATTGTTATAAAGTCATGCCCTTTGGCCTAAAGAATGCAGGAGCAACTTATCAGAGACTGGTCAATTCAATGTTCGCCGAACAGATTAGGAAGAGCATGGAAGTTTACGTTGATGATATGTTAGTCAAGAGCAAACATGATGACCAACACATCACCAACCTATTTGAAACTTTCACCATTCCGAAGAGGTATCGAATGAGGTTGAACCCCAACAAATGTGCCTTCGGCGTAAGCTCTGGCAAATTCTTAGGCTTCATGATAAGCCAACGAGGCATTGAGGCTAATCCCAAGAAGATCAAAGCTATCCTCGACATGAAGGAACCGGTAACTTCAAAAGACATCCAGAGCCTTACTGGTAAGGTGGCAGCCTTAACTAGGTTCATCTCTAAGGCCACAGACAGATATGCTCCTTTCTTCAAAGCATTTAAGGGAAGTAAGAAGTACATTACATGGACTGATAAATGTGTTGAGGCATTCAAGAACCTCAAAGACTACATGAGTAAAGCCCCTCTGCTTTCCAAACCTGAGGTTGGTGACACTCTCATTATCTATCTGTCGGTATCGGCTTCACCAGTAAGTTCCGTTCTTATTCGAAATGATGGTAATGTCGAACGACCTGTCTACTACACTAGCAAGGCCTTATAAGATGCAGAGACACGATACTTCAACATTTAGAAATTGGCTCTAGCATTGGTCATGCTGCTCGAAAACTTCGCCCTTACTTCCAAGCACACTCCATTATCGTGCTTACCAATCATCCTCTTCAACATATACTCCAAAGTCCTGACACTTCCGGGCGAATGATCAAATGGGTGATAACATTGGGTGAGTTTGACATCTCCTACCAACCAAAGCCAGCTGAAAAGGGCCAAGCAGTGGCAGACTTCATTGCCGACTTCACATATCCTGTTGACATTGTTTCTACGCCTGAAGAAGTGGTATCATTACCCTTGGAAGCTAAAAAAATAGAACCAACAGCCTTAGCATGGAGTCTATATGTTGATGGCTCGTCCAACCAATAGGGTTGTGGAGCAGGAGTAGTCCTTACGACCCTTGACAAAGTGGCGATGGAGTATGCTCTTCGTTTCAAATTCAAGGCGTCGAACAATGAGGCCGAATATGAAGCCTTCCTAGCAGGCTTACGTTTGGCCAAACACCTTGGGGTTAAACGAATTGATATCTTTAATGACTCCCAATTGGTGGTTAACCAGGTCACCAACAACTTTGACGCTAAGGATAGCTCTATGGCAGCATATCTGGCACAAACACAATTATTGCTCCAACACTTCCACTACCATATCACCTAAATTCCTTGAGTGGCAAACAGTCATGCAGATGCTTTGACTCGCCTCGCTTCAGCAGTGGAAGATAAGATTAGGAGAAAAATTTAGGTCGAATTGTTGGCAGCACCAAGCACCATGGCTGCGGAAGTGTGCAACTTACAACAGAGGGATAGTTGGATTACCTCGATTTATAGATTCCTTGCTCATGGCACCCTTCCAAATGACAAAGTCCAAGCTAAGCAGATTCGATACAAGACTACCCGTTACTTGATCATTAATGACCAACTCTACAAACGGGGCTTTAACCTACCATACCTAAGATGCCTTACACCCGCAGAGGCGGAAACTGTCATTTGGGAAATATATGAAGGAGTCTGTGGAGATCATGCTAGATCTCGATCCCTATCACACAAGGCTTTTCGTCAAGGATATTACTGGCCAACACTCCACCAAGATGCCATCAAAATATCCCACTCATGTGATAAGTGTCAAAGCTACACAACTATTCCTGACTCCCTTTCCGAGCTGCTAACTCCTATGATCAGCCCTTGACCATTTGCCCAATGGGGATTTGATTTGATCGGCCCAATGCCTGCAGGGAAGGGCAAGGTTCGCTATGCAATCGTTGCAATTGACTACTTCACAAAGTGGGCCGAAGTAGAACCCTTGGCAACCATTACTGAGGGAAAAATAGAAGACTTTGTATGGAAGAACATCCTTTGCAGATTCGGCATTCCCAATGCAATAGTCACTGACAACGGGCGACAGTTCGACAACGATAAGTTCGGGATGTTCTGCTCTATGTTCAACATCAACTTATGTTGACTCCACAGCTCATCCCCAGTCTAATGGACAAGTTGAAGCCATCAACAAAATAATCAAGCGAACTTTGAAAACTAGCTTAGACAAGGCTAAAGGTTGTTGGCTAGAATTTGTACCCTAAGTTCTTTGGTCATACCGCACTTCGTATCAGACATTAACAGGAGAAACCCCATTCTCACTTGCCTTTGGTACAGAGGTAGTTGTCCCAGTTGAGTTTGAGCAAGCAATGTTCCGAGTCCAGAACTACGTGCAAAGCGAAAATGACAAACAACTTACCCTCAACTTAGATCTAGTCGAGGAACACAGAAATCAGGCTCACTTTAGGAATGTCGTCTACAAGCAGCGCATCTCCAACTACTATGACTCAAGGGTCAAACCTCGTTCTTTCAAAGTGGGGGACTTTCAAAGTGGGGGACTGGGTATTGAAGAAAAGATTACTCTGCGACAGAGTCCCTAGTGAAAGAACACTTAGTCCAAACTGAGATGGACCGTTTGAAGTTGTTGGCATCAATCGCCCTAGCTCCTACAAGCTTAGAAGCTCCGATGGCAAGACCCTTGGCCATCTATGGAACGCTGATCACTTGAAGTACTATTACAAGTAAACTCACATTGTACAAATGTTAAGCTTCAGCTGTTCGGCATCCTATGTAACAAAGAATATTTGACATGAATTCAATAAAGAGGTGATTTAGACAACTCGATCATAATCCTCTTACATTCCTAGCAATGAAACACTCGGGTTCAAAGCTTCAACATGAATGCTTCCAACATAAAACAAAGTCTAAGTATATGTCAACAAGACTATACAAATAAATGAACAGCTTCACAGTATATTCATTCAATCATACATTCCAACACATTCATACATAAGCCAACTGTGCTTTGAAAGGGTTCAACATACTTTATGTCAGTCGACACTTGCTACAATGTGCCTAGACACTTTGCCCTTATTTTCACCAACCAGGTGATGAAATGTGAAGAAGAAACTCATCATCATGCCACCAACCGGGTGATGAAATATATAACCCGTACTCTAGTATCATTTGCCAACTTGTCATTCATGTCACCAACCAGGTGATGAAATGTACAACATGTACTCTCCTTCATGCCACCAATCAGGTGATAAAATGTACAACCCATACTCTAATATCATTTGGCAAATTGCCACTCATGCCACCAACCAGGTGAGGAAGGAACTCATCTTTATGCCACCAACCAGGTGATGAAATGTACAACCCGTACTCTAATATCATTTGGCAACTTGCCATTCATGCCACCAACCAGGTGAAAAAGGAACTCATCCTCGTGCCACCAACCAGGTGATGAAATTTGATGAAAGGTGATGAAGGAAGTCACCTTCGTACCACCAACCAAGTGATGAAAGCAACTCACCATTTATTCCACCTACCAGAAGACGAATGGTACAACTTGTACATGTGAACTCCTAGCATTCACAAATAATCAAAAACCCTCAAGCTTGACAACTCAACTAGGGAAGCACTTATGCCTAACAAGAGCTTCATCAAAGAAGTATAACCACAATTCTCAAAAGCTTCACACACTCTTGATCAAGACAGTGTGAAGCAAAACCAATTTATGGTGCTAACAAGAGCTTCATCAATGAAGGTCAACCACAATTCTCAAAAGCTTCACACACTCTTGATCAAGATAGTGTGAAGTAAAACCAATTTATGGTGTCAACAAGAGCTTCATCAAAGGAGTTCAACCAATTTTCTCAAAAGCTTCACACACTCTTGATCAAGATAATGTGAAGCAAAACCAAGTTATAGTGCCAACAAGAGCTTCATCAATGGAGGGCAACTACAATTCTCAAAAGCTTCACACACTTTTAATCAAGACAGTGTGAAGCAAAACCAATTTATGGTGCTAACAAAAGCTTCATCAAATGAGTTCAACCACAATTCTCAAAAGCTTCACACACTCTTGATCAAGACAGTGTGAAGCAAAACCAATTTATGGTGCCAACGAAAGCTTCATCAAAGGAGTTTAACCACAATTCTCAAAAGCTTCACACACTCTTGATCAAGACAGTGTGAAGCAAAACCAATTTATGGTGCCAACAAGAGCTTCATCAATGGAGGGCAACCACAATTCTCAAAAGTTTCGCACACTCTTGATCAAGACAGTGTGAAGCAAAACCAATTTATGGTGCCAACAAAAGCTTCATCAAAGGAGTTCAACCATAATTCTCAAAAGCTTCACACACTCTTGATCAAGACAATGTGAGGCAAAACCAATTTATGGTACCAACAAGAGCTTCATCAATGGAGGGCAACCACAATTCTCAAAAGCTTCACACTCTTGATCAAGACAATGTGAAACAAAACCAATTTATGGTGCCAACAAAAGCTTCATTAATGGAGGGCAACTACAATTCTCAAACCTTTGAAGCAAATTCAAGATTGTTCGAAGCAAATTCAATTTATATGGTTCATCCAAACATTCGACTACTACAAAGTGTGGCTTGCACACAATCTCTTGCTCAATAGTGTGGAAGCAAAATTTGTATATGTTGTCTCTCCCACATTTTCAAATTTCTAGTTTCCCAAAAAAAAAAAAAGGAAATTCAACAAAGCTTCATAAATGGAGGACAACTACAAATTCTCAAAAGCTTCACACTATCTTGATCAAGATAGTGTGAAGCAAAATCAATTCGTGGTACCCAACAAAGCTTCACCACAACAATTTCACCAACAAAAGTTTCATCAATGGAGGACAACTACAAATTCTCAAAAGCTTTACACTATCTTGATCAAGATAGTGTGAAGCAAAATCAATTCACGGTACCCAACAAAAGCTTCAACTCCAAAGCTTCACCTACAAAAACTTCACCCACAATAGCTTCACTTACAAAAGCTTCACCCATAAAAGCTTCACCAACAAAAGCTTCACCCACAAAAGCTTCAACTCCAAAACTTCACCTACAAAAGCTTCACCCACAATAACTTCACCTACAAAAGCTTCACCAACAAAAGCTTCACCCATAAAAGCTTCACCAACAAAAGCTTCACCCACAAAAGCTTCCCCCACCACAAAAGCTTCACCTACAAAAGCTTCACCTACAAAACTTCAACACAAAAGCTTTACACTATCTTAATCAAGATAGTGTGAAGCAAAATCAATTCATGGTACCCAACAAAACTTCAACCTCAAAGCTTCCCCTACAAAGCTTCACCTATAAAACTTAAAATATATATATATTTTTTTTCTGAAATTCAAAAATTCAAAAATTCAAAAATTCAAAAATTAAAAAAAAAAATCAAAAATTCAAAAAAATTGCTAGGCCTCATTTTTTTTTGGCCTAACAACTTTCATAACAAATATATATGAAGGAGGAGTTTTGGGCTACCACTTAGAAAGGAAAAAGGTGATGTTTTGTTACTTTGGAAACTTGGCTACTAGCAAGACACATCCTTCGTCAACTCTTTTGACTGGAGACTTGGGGAACTGATGTGAAATTTAACTACCACTCAAATTAAACCCTCTTTTTATCAATTGTAGCAATGTATGTAAGTAGGGATCGTTCTAGACCGGGGATTAGGAGGGATTGCAAAATCACTTGGAATTGACTCAAATACGTAAAAACAAGTTTCAAATACTAAACTAGACTCAAAGAATGCAAAACTAAACTTTAAAACACCAAAACAAACCAAAAGACTCAAAACAGCACCAAAACACTCAAAACTGCCTTAAAAACACAATATGGGCAGTTTTGGACACTAAGCACCAAATTGGACGAATTTGGGTTTTAACTTGAATCAAAACACTTAAAAACACAAAGTAAAACACTTACTAACTAATTTGACACTTTAAAACAAAGGGGGATTGGTTTTGGACGAATTTAAAAACAAAACAAACTTTGTAAATTAGAACAGATTGTAAAAACGAATTTGATTTAAATGGGTGAATGGAAGGCTAGCTAAGGGGTTCATCTCCACACATGTTATACTTGCATACAAAACGATTTCCAATTGCTTTTCAATAAACCATGAATTCTCAATGCCCCAAGTTAATTAGGTCCGCTTAAATTAACCCTCAGATTTTCCTAACGTTATTGAATTGGATGATTGCATACGACAACCCAAAATTCCCCACAAGTCCCCTACATGATTGCATAATAGAGATACAAGCAAGAATCATTAAGTTCTATGAAAACCATAAGCATTGACGAAGCAATTGTTACTATGATTGCATGAAACTTATGCCAAGAATTTACTTAACGCGATTGAGATCATCAACCTTTACTACTTGTGAATATAAGTTCATAACGATTAGGTGAAATTTCCTTATATCCTAGCATTCAATTTATGCATGATAATTAAGCGTGCACTCTCAACCAACACACACAAATCAATGTAATTCATATAGATAAGTAAATTGAATTCACAACTTATGAAACGCAATTAGAAGTAATTAAATCATAACGCAAGCATAAACATGTATTTCGAATCCCCCCTAGCCAAGGGGGGGTTTAGTTCCTCATACGCACAAAACAAAGAGAATTGAATTTAAACATTGAAATCAAAGGAAAAGAAACACCTAGAAATTCCAGCGACGCGAACTTGAATTGCACGAATCTTCCGAGCTTCCTTCTCCCCCTCCTTGGTGCAGCAAAGACTTTGGACAGGTTCTTTGGGGTTATGGATGGTGTAGAATGGATGGAGGATGTGTGATGGTGTTTAGGGTTGATGGGTGGTGCGGCTAGGGTTGTTTTTGGGCAGAAAATATGGCATATGGTGGTGGAAGGGTGCGGCAAAGAGCAAGGAATGATTTCTGGCGTGAATTGTGAATTGTGGTGAGTGGTGATCTGATTTAGGGGTTAATAGGAGTATATATAGGCACTTAAAACCCTAGGGTAATCAGATATGGACTTGGATAACCCAAATCCACAAGGAAATAGGTCTAAACAATCAGAAATCCTAAGGGATAAGGAATAGGGGTGCGGCAGGATTTATGGGACATGGATAGGCCTTCTAGAATGCCTTGCAAGGCAAGGAACTAGGGCATCTAGAAGCTAGGGTGCGGCACCAATGTAGGGATTAGGGATAGGGCTTCTAGAAAGCCCCAAAACTGATAGGAAATGTAGAAACTCACGGCAAGGAGGGGAATTCTTCTAGAAACTTCTCATTTGTGTCCTACAACACTTAGGAGTCCTTCTAGCATTAGAAAAACATGTCTCAATCCTCCATTGACTTGGAATTCTTCTCCTTCTTCATCTTGGATTCCTTTTCCTTCTTGGACTTGGAAAACTTCTTTGTTGCTGAAACTTGATGCCATTTGGATTTAACTTTCCTACTTCGAGTAGGAAACCTTGTTTGAGTAGGAATCTTCATCTTCAAGGAATCCTAATTCAACTAGGAAACCCATTTTGACTAGGAATCCTAATTCAACTAGGATTCCATCTTCACTTAGGCGCTTTCCTACTTCGACTAGGAAACCTTGTTCAAGTAGGAAACATCATCTTCAAATCTTCAATTTCGTCCATCCTCTTGGCTCCAAGCATATGACATCCATTCCAAGCTCAACTTTGCTCCAAAAGGCTCCAAAATGCATCCTTTTTCATATTTTGCCCTTAGAACCTGAAAACACATAAAACTAGCTTAAAAGACTACTTTACTAAGCAAAAACACTATAAATGTACAAGAACAAGCTAAACTAAGGCACATAAATATGCTCCTATCAAATTCCCCCACACTTAGCTTTTGCTAGTCATCGAGCAAAACAAAACGAAACAAAAGAACAAAACGAAATAAAACAAGTAAAACAACCTAAACCTTCCAACAATCGCCTCAGGGATTTCCAATGCACATGACATGTTAAAAATCATCATTCCCACAGATTTTAGCCATCTTTACACTTAAGCCCATACTTAATCATAGTCACTACTTACTAGTTCACATTTAACCAATTAAAATAATGTTTTGAATGTGGTAACATGCCTTAGAGAATCCCTCAATTCCTTACTAGATATGCACTCTATTTTCACTCAGATTTTCTAACTACACACCCTACACTAGTTATATGTGAGAAGATTGATGTAAAAATAAAAACGAATGCTCACATATATGTATAACAAAGAAAGCAATTTTCGGAGTTAATAAACATGTTTATCAATATGATCTCATGAATGGAATGCTACTACTTAGATGCGAGAACCAATGACACCATATGCTCAAACCAATTTCAAACTCCACAAATTGAAATACACAACACTCAAGATTAAAGTCAAGGGTTGTAACGGGGCTTAAGGTATTGGCTAACAAAAACGGATATGGAAAACAAACGTTCTTTAAAACAATAGTAAGCAAAGTATGGAAATCGAAACTTAGAATTCACTTTAGCATGCCGAAATCAAATTCAAAACAGAAGGGAAGACTCAAACAATCAATTAGGGCCGAATGCAACTCTTTGGACCCTTTCTTCAACAAACAACACTTTGGAACTCTTTTTCACATGCATTTCAACTATTTTGCATGTTTTTCACAATTTTTCTTTTTTTCTTTCTATTTTTCATGAATTTTTTTCTTTCTTTTCTCATTTTTTTCTCTTCTTTGCCGTGCCTCATTCAAGACTTTGGCACATCCCTATATCACTAATCCTTCCCCCACACTTGTTTCCCGCACACATTGATCAAAAGGAATTCATCTTGCGTTATGCTTTACTACATTTTAAGAACAAGGGTGTGGATGGTCCTAATCTAGGCTAGGTGAGGATAATGTGGTTAACAAGGGAAATAGGCTAAACGAGGCTCAACGGGGTTAACACCTACAAAACATAATGGAATAGGGATATACGGCTTTTGGGCTATGGTGGACACTACACAACTTAATCTTGAATATGTGTTATGCAAATCAATGACATGTTTTGAATGAAATGGGCATGAGTTCTAGTGTTTGGTTCTAAGTGATGAAACGCCTTCTAAGTAGCAACCAAGCAAAGAATAATGAGATCATGCAACGACTTTAGAAAACCAAGAATGCACAGATTTTAACTCTCCAAATGAACGTTTAGGCTCAAGTCTCACAAGGTTGTAGCGTTAGTTTGAGTTACTTCCTTCAAGCATGTTACAAAAACTAATTTTTTTTCTTTATGATTACATGTGAATTCATAAGTTATAACCACAACCAAGCATACACAAAGAGTAAATCAAACTTTCATCCATGTTTATAACTCTCTTTAACAGTCATGCAATTACAAACCGAATCCTCATCATTGTGTTGGAAGGTACCCTAAGACACAAACAAACACACAAAAACGACTCTTTTTGGGTTTTTAAAACAAATTTTTCAAATTTTTATGGGATTTTCGGATTTTTGACTCAAAACACATTAAAACACACCAAAACAGCTTTAAAAGGCTTAAAAACAGCAAGAAACAACATTTGAAATTATGGGTGACAAAACCCTACGAATTTGCATCAAAACACTTTGGTTACCCCCCCACACTTAAATCAAACATTGTCCTCAATGTTTCAAGCATAGACTCACACAAATAACAAACAAACAAACAAAACAACATCTAAACAACCTAACATAGCAGAAACGAAATTAACAACAAAGAGAAGAGTGTAGGAACGCAAATCTGGAATTGGAGTGCTCTCTATGTCCTCCTTTGTTAAATGCATGGGTTGCCTCCCAAGTAGCGCTTGCTTTAACGTCGTACAGCCGGACGAAGACCTCATTCACTCCTTACTAGGGCCCACGGCATCCAAGGGTAAGTCATCCACGGTATGCTCCACAAAGGTGTCATAATAGGGCTTCAGACGATGCCCGTTCACCTTGAATTCCTGTCCTGTTTTCAAGCTTTGGATTTGGACTGCACCATGAACAAAAACATTAGTAATAACAAACGATCCAATCCACTTAGAACGTAACTTACCAGGAAACAAACGTAAACGGGAATTGAACAATAGCACTTTCTGCCCAATTGAGAATGATTTCCCACGGATCATGTTGTCATGGAAAGCTTTGGTCTTTTGCTTGTAAATGCTTGCATTATCGTATGCCTCGTGCCGTATCTCATCAAGCTCATTCAATTGCAATCTCCTTTGACTTCCCGCTTCATCGAGGTTCATGTTAAACTTCTTGATGGCCCAAAGTGCTTTGTGCTCCAATTCAACGGGAAGATGGCACGCCTTGCCATAGACAAGTCGGAAGGGGGACATCCCAATGGGGGTTTTGTACGCCGTACGATATGCCCAAAGTGCATCATCTAACCGTAAGCTCCAATCCTTCCCTGTTGGCCTAACGGTCTTCTCAAGTATTTGCTTGATCTCTCGGTTGGAAACCTCGGCTTGGCCATTCGTTTGAGGATGGTAAGGTGTAGAAACCTTATGGGTGACACTGTATTTCCTCAATAACACTTCAATGGTCCGATTGCAAAAGTGTGACCCTCCATCACTAATGATCACCCGTGGCATTCCGAACCTTGCAAAAATGTTAGTTCTAATAAAATCTGCAACCACTTTAGAATCATTAGTCCGGGTGGCCTTGGCTTCCACCCATTTCGACACATAATCAACCGCAAGCAAAATATACATGAAACCATACGAGGAAGGGAAGGGACCCATAAAATCAATACCCCAAACATAAAAAATTTCAACATGTAGGATAGAAACCTGCGGCATTTGGTCCCTTGCACTAATTCCACCCATTCGTTGGCATTTATCACATGTTAAGCAGAAAGTTTTAGCATCTTTAAAAATACTAGGCCAATAGAATCCACATTGTAACACTTTGAGGGCTGTGCGTTGTGTGCCAAAGTGCCATCCACATGCATATGTGTGACAAAAACTCAAAATTGAATGACATTCAGAATCGTGCACACAACGACGTATAATTTGATCGGGGCAAAATTTCCATAAGTACGGATCATCCCACACATAAAACCGTGCATCATGCCTAAGTTTATCACGTTGGTGCCTAGTGAACTCACTTGGAATACGTTTTGACACCAAAAAATTAACAATGTCGGCATACCAAGGTGCACTAACCTTAATGGACAGCAATTGTTCATCGGGGAATGTCTCCAAAATCGGCAAAGACTCCTCATTATGCACCATTCGGCTTAGGTGGTCAGCCACCACGTTTTCACTTCCCTTCTTGTCCCGAATCTCTATGTCGAACTCTTGAAGTAGCAACATCCATCGAATTAGCCGTGGCTTGGCCTCCTTTTTAGTGAGCAAGTACTTCAGAGCTGCATGATCAGTGAAAACAATTACTTTAGTACCAATTAGATATGATCGAAATTTATCTAAAGCAAAGACAACGGCAAAGAGTTCTTTTTCCGTAGTGGAGTAGTTCAATTGTGCATCGTTCAACGTCCGTGAGGCGTAGTAGATGACATGCGGCTTTTTGTCCTTCCTTTGTCCCAAAACAGCTCCTAACGTGTAATCGGATGCATCGCACATAAGCTCGAAAGGTAAGCTCCAATCCAGTGGCACAATGATGGGTGCCGTGGTCAACAACTCCTTGAGTTGGTTGAATGATGCCGTGCACTCCTTGGTGAATTCAAACGCCACGTCTTTTTGTAGGAGACGGCAAAGAGGCTGTGCAACCTTCGAGAAATCCTTGATAAACCTACGATAGAATCCTGCATGGCCAAGAAAAGAACGAACCTCTCTAACCGAAGTTAGAGAGGGTAAGTGACGTACAAGATCTATTTTCGACTTATCAACCTCAATACCATTTTCAGAGACTATATGACCTAAAACTATGCCTTGTTTAACCATGAAATGGCATTTTTCCCAATTAAGAACAAGGTTAGTTTCAACGCAACGTTTTAAGATTAAACTAAGATTATGCAAGCAACCGTCAAAAGAATCACCAAATACACTAAATCATCCATAAACACTTCAATGATTTTCTCAACATAATCAGAGAATATGCTCATCATACATCTTTGAAATGTAGCCGGTGCATTACATAAACCAAAAGGCATGCGACGATATGCAAAAGTACCGAAGGGGCATGTAAAAGTGGTTTTTTCTTGATCTTCGGGTGTTATGACAATTTGATTATAACCAGAATAACCATCAAGAAAACAATAGAAAGCATACCCGGCTAATCTCTCAAGCATTTGGTCGATGAACGGCAATGGGAAGTGATCCTTCCTTGTTGCGGCGTTTAGCTTCCTATAATCGATGCACACCCTCCAATCGGTTTGAATGCGTTGAGGAACAAGTTCATTCTCGGCATTTGCAACCACAGTCACTCCAGATTTCTTCGGAACGCATTGAACGGGTGAGACCCACTTGCTATCCGAGATTGGATAGATTACGCCACAATCCAACAGCTTGATTACCTCCTTCTTCACAACTTCCATCATCGGAGGGTTGAGACGGCGTTGAGCCTCTCGGGATGTTTTGGACCCCTCCTCTAGAAGTATGCGATGCATGCATGTAGTAGGGCTAATTCCCTTGATGTCGGCCAATGTCCATCCAATTGCCGTTTTGTACTCCTTAAGCACTCGCACCAATTTGCTCTCTTCTTGTGCCGTGAGTGAGGATGAAATAATGACGGGCAACGTGTCATTCTCGCCCAAGAAAATGTACTTCAAATGACTAGGTAATGGCTTAAGTTCAAGTGTAGGTGGCTGTACCACTGAGGGAAGCATTTTATTAGCCGAAACTGAACTTAAAATAAGGTCCGAATACTTACCCGATTGTGATGGCAATGACTCAAGGGCAGCCACCATCTCAAACACTTCTTCACTAGGGAGCACGGCAATGGACTCCAATTGCATGCCGTGGGCTTCCTTGGGGTTTGATTCCATGTCCTTCAACGTCTTTCCTTGTGCAATGGCCAAATCAAGTGCGTCATCCTTCAAATTGTCCAAATGGTCCTGCGACAAAGCATCAATTACATCAATAGCAAAACATGAATGGTTTTCATTAGGAAACTTCATAGAATCAGAGAGATTGAAATTAATAACTTCCCCATCAAATTCCATCGTCAGAGTGCCATTATAGATGTCAATCTTCGTCTTAGCAGTCTTCATGAATGGCCTTCCAAGGAGGATGGGTAATGAAGGGGCATGGTCCGATTCATCCATCTCAAGTACGTAGAAGTCCGCCGGGAAGATCAAATGATTAACCTGCACTAACACATCTTCCAAAACTCCCTTTGGATATGCGTTAGATCTATCGGCTAATTGTATGATTACACCATCATTTTTCAACGCTCCTAGGTTCATAGATGCATAAATTGAATATGGCATGACATTTATAGATGCACCTAGGTCTAACATGGCATATTCAAACCTAGAATTACCAATAACACACGGAATTGTAAAACTACCCGGATCTTTGCATTTTGGGGGCAGCTTGCGTTGTAAGATGGCTGAGACGTTTTCACTTACTTTGACCACCTCCTTGGTCAAAATCCTCCTCCTATTGGTGCAAAGTTCCTTCAAGAACTTGGCGTACCTTGGGACTTGCTTGATTGCATCCAAAAGGGGGATATTGACTTGAACTTTCCGAAACGTCTCCAAAATGTCTTTTTCCGCTTCTTCTTTCTTTGTTTGCTTAAACCTACTAGGAAAAGGAACATTTGCAGGGAAATCATTAGTAGAAACTGAACTTGACACGTTTTTACCTTTATTGGATGAATTGGACGAATTGGGATCACTTGGAACTTGCGGCACATTTGGTTCCACCTTGGCCGTGAGTGGCCTTTGTTCCTCCTCTTCAATTCTCAACTCTTCCTCCTCGTTGGAACGTGGCTTGGATGGGTTGACGTTAGATCCGACTTGCTTTCCACTTCGCAAATGCATAGCTTTTGCAGATTCAAATCCACCTTTCGGATTGACCACCGTTGAGCTAGGCAACCTTCCTTGCTCACGAAATTGCCCCATGAACTCGGCAATTTGTCCCACTTGCTTCTCCAAGTTGTCCACCCTCTTGTCTTGGATTTGCCTCTCTTTGTTTTGAGTTTGGACTTCCTGCGTCAAAGTAGTAAGTAATTGAAAAATCTTATCATTATCACTTGAATTACCTACATTGCTTTGGGCAGGTTGTGCTTGGACTTGTGGTGGTGCCAACGGCTTTTGATAGAACCCCGGGGGTTGTTGCCTAAATCCGCCTTGTTGTTGGCCTTGTTAGGGGTCTCGCCATTTGAAATTCGGATGATCACGCCAACCGGGATTGTAAGTATTGGAAAACGGATCACCACGTGATTGATATTGGTTGCCATATCCCACGGCATTGAGTGTTTCCCATCCTCCATTCTCGATTAATTGTGGGCACTTGTCCGTAGGGTGTCCTTGCGTGGAGCATACGCCACAAGAAGCTACGGTTTTGACTTTTGGACCTTCCACCACCTGAGAAAGCAACGTAGTAAGGTTAGCCATTTGATTTTGAAGTTCAGTTATGGCACTTACCTCATTGACTTGTTGTTGTCGTGGCATGCTCCTTTGTCCAACACCTTCGTATTGTTGAGCGTTCAACGCTCGATTAGCAATCAACATCTTTGCAGCTGTAGGGGTCTTATCCACCAATGCTCCTCCCGCCGAGGCATCTAGCATTTGACGTTCAATTGGTAGAAGTCCCTCGTAGAAGTATTGTAGAAGTAGTTCTTCCTTCATTTGATGCTGTGGACATGAAGCAACAAGAGATTTAAAGCGTTCATAATAAGTAGGAAAGGATTCACCTTCATCTTGTTGAATGCCACTTATCCTTTTACGTAGGAGGATGACTCGAGAAGTTGGGAAAAACTTCTCCAAGAAAGCTCGTTTCATGCTCTCCCATGATGTGACAGTTTCGGGAGCCAATTCGTACAACCAATCTTTCGCCTTCTCTAGGAGAGAAAAGGGAAAGGCCTTCATCTTCAAGATGCTCTCATCCACGTTCACTGGAGTCATGCTTGAGCAAACGACTTCAAACTCCTTCAAGTGCTTGTTCGGATCTTCCATGGACAGCCCATGGTACTTCGGAATGTGATGTAACAAGCTTGACTTCAATTCGAACTCGGCAGTTTTGTCCGGAGCCGCCCTAGGGTATTGGATACATAGAGGTGCGGTATTATCCAATCCCGAAGCGGAAAGCTCCTTGATCATTCGGTTGTCCGCTGCCATGACTTCCACTTCCTCTTCAAATACAGAAACGGACTCGGAACTTGCACTTGATTCACTAGGTTCCGGGTTCTTCCTCTTTCGTCTCAACTCACGCTCAAAATCGTCGTCAAAGTTTAAAATATGTTCGTGAATCGGATTAGAACTCCGAGTCATAAACAAGTACCTAAAACAAGAAACAAAACAACATAAGAATCTGATCTAATAAGAAAAAAACGAAAATAACAATTCAAGGGATTAGCAAAGTTGCTAATCCCCAGCAACGGCGCCAAAATTTGATGTGAAATTTAACTAGCACTCAAATTAAACCCTCTTTTTATCAATTGTAGCAATGTATGTAAGTAGGGATCGTTCTAGACCGGGGATTAGGAGGGATTGCAAAATCACTTGGAATTGACTCAAATACGTAAAAACAAGTTTCAAATACTAAACTAGACTCAAAGAATGCAAAACTAAACTTTAAAACACCAAAACAAACCAAAAGACTCAAAACAGCACCAAAACACTCAAAACTGCCTTAAAAACACAATCTGGGCAGTTTTGGACACTAAGCACCAAATTGGACGAATTTGGGTTTTAACTTGAATCAAAACACTTAAAAACACAAAGTAAAACACTTACTAACTAATTTGACACTTTAAAACAAAGGGGGATTGGTTTTGGACGAATTTAAAAACAAAACAAACTTTGTAAATTAGAACAGATTGTAAAAACGAATTTGATTTAAATGGGTGAATGGAAGGCTAGCTAAGGGGTTCATCTCCACACATGTTATACTTGCATACAAAACGATTTCCAATTGCTTTTCAATAAACCATGAATTCTCAATGCCCCAAGTTAATTAGGTCCGCTTAAATTAACCCTCAGATTTTCCTAACGTTATTGAATTGGATGATTGCATACGACAACCCAAACATTCCCCACAAGTCCCCTACATGATTGCATAATAGAGATACAAGCAAGAATCATTAAGTTCTATGAAAACCATAAGCATTGACGAAGCAATTGTTACTATGATTGCATGAAACTTATGCCAAGAATTTACTTAACGCGATTGAGATCATCAACCTTTACTACTTGTGAATATAAGTCCATAACGATTAGGTGAAATTTCCTTATATCCTAGCATTCAATTTATGCATGATAATTAAGCGTGCACTCTCAACCAACACACACAAATCAATGTAATTCATATAGATAAGTAAATTGAATTCACAACTTATGAAACGCAATTAGAAGTAATCAAATCATAACGCAAGCATAAACATGTATTTCGAATCCCCCCTAGCCAAGGGGGGGTTTAGTTCCTCATACGCACAAAACAAAGAGAATTGAATTTAAACATTGAAATCAAAGGAAAAGAAACACCTAGAAATTCCAGCAACGCGAACTTGAATTGCACGAATCTTCCGAGCTTCCTTCTCCCCCTCCTTGGTGTGGCAAAGACTTTGGACAGGTTCTTTGGGGTTATGGATGGTGTAGAATGGATGGAGGATGTGTGATGGTGTTTAGGGTTGATGGGTGGTGCGGCTAGGGTTGTTTTTGGGCAGAAAATATGGCATATGATGGTGGAAGGGTGCGGCAAAGAGCAAGGAATGATTTCTGGCGTGAATTGTGAATTGTGGTGAGTGGTGATCTGATTTAGGGGTTAATAGGAGTATATATAGGCACTTAAAACCCTAGGGTAATCAGATATGGACTTGGATAACCCAAATCCACAAGGAAATAGGTCTAAACAATCAGAAATCCTAAGGGATAAGGAATAGGGGTGCGGCAGGATTTATGGGACATGGATAGGCCTTCTAGAATGCCTTGCAAGGCAAGGAACTAGGGCATCTAGAAGCTAGGGTGCGGCACCAATGTAGGGATTAGGGATAGGGCTTCTAGAAAGCCCCAAAACTGATAGGAAATGTAGAAACTCACGGCAAGGAGGGGAATTCTTCTAGAAACTTCTCATTTGTGTCCTACAACACTTAGGAGTCCTTCTAGCATTAGAAAAACATGTCTTAATCCTCCCTTGACTTGGAATTCTTCTCCTTCTTCATCTTGGATTCCTTTTCCTTCTTGGACTTGGAAAACTTCTTTGTTGCTGAAACTTGATGCTATTTGGATTTAACTTTCCTACTTCGAGTAGGAAACCTTGTTTGAGTAGGAATCTTCATCTTCAAGGAATCCTAATTCAACTAGGAAACCCATTTTGACTAGGAATCCTAATTCAACTAGGATTCCATCTTCACTTAGGCGCTTTCCTACTTCGACTAGAAAACCTTGTTCAAGTAGGAAACATCATCTTCAAATCTTCAATTTCGTCCATCCTCTTGGCTCCAAGCATATGACATCCATTCCAAGCTCAACTTTGCTCCAAAAGGCTCCAAAATGCATCCTTTTTCATATTTTGCCCTTAGAACCTGAAAGCACATAAAACTAGCTTAAAATACTACTTTACTAAGCAAAAACACTATAAATGTACAAGAACAAGCTAAACTAAGGCGCATAAATATGCTCCTATCAGGAACTCCTACCATATGCTACTGCACCTTGATACTCGGAAGTCTCACGACCACTCAGTGACTTGGATTTTTTCAAGTCTCTAACCGAGAAGTTTTCCTCACTCAGGAAATTAAGGGAGCACTACCTCAACCTACATGCTTCACTCACAAAGCTTCAACATACAAGCTTCAACAAAAGGAAAAATTCAAAGAACTTAGTGAAGAAGACCTTGGTGTATTTAATACAATACGTTGAAATGAAGCAAAACTTGTTTATTGATATCTCTGATAAGTTAGAAATATGTACATATACATGAATCAAAATAAACAAACAAAATGGAGCCTTTACAAAGGTTGCTCAGGAGAAGTCTCAGCAGTCGGCAAAGCCCCAGAAAGAGGAGGCACCAGAGGGTGATTATTCAAAGCCTCAATACTAGGCAAAACCCCAGAAGGAGGAGGCACCGAAGGTTGATCATTTGGAGCTTCATTACGCGGTACAACCCTAGAAGACGAAGGCAATAAATGCCTTTGGAACAAACCTACAAACCTCTGATGATCAAGTAAAATCTGACCATCAGATTCCTGTAGCTGGTCGAGCTTCATCTTCATGTTTGTAGCATAGTCATGTGCGAGCCTGTGCAACTGTTTATTCTCAGGCTTGAGCCCTCTGATATCCTGTTTGAGACTTATCACTTCAGCTGCCAATGATTCAACTTGGCAGGTTCGAGCAAATAAGCGTTGGGCCATATTAGACACATAACATGCACACTGAACACTAAAAGCCAGAGAATCCTAAACAGCCAACTCATCAGACCGTTTGGAAAGTAGTCTGTTATCTTTGGAAGTGAGAATGTTCCTGGCCACCACCGCAGCGGTCATATCATTCTTCATCATAAAGTCTCCAACGATAAAATGACCAGTAGGGGATAAGAAGGATGGGCGTCATATGTTGTCTTGAGAAGGCATGGCTGCCTCTTCACCAAAGTTCAAGTCAAAACGACGATTGGATGAGCCAGACATTCTCAGAAATGATGAAGGAGAAATGAGGTGCAATAAATCTCTGAAGTAAGGGGAAAATTCCTATAAGTAATAACTCTTTAAATGTACTTCTTGCACACAATTAGTGTCTTTATAAAAGAAAGGGCAACATGGTCATTGGTTCAAAAATCGAAGAGGCACCATTTTCCACAAGCAACATCAGCTCATCGGGTACCACTGATAACTTTGCCAAAGATATTTGACAAAGTTTAGACACATAAATTTTGAAAGTCCAGCTACCCTACTATTACCCACAAGGGTAAGGGAACAGCACCACTGTTTGATAACTAGAAAGTCCCTATGTGTGTTAACCTCCGTGCTCCGTGGTAAGGCAGACTGATAAAAATGCACAACCTTTACTCACATTCGAGAAAACACTCCCAACAAGATTGCTTGGTCAAAAATCGAAGAGGCACTGCTTTCCGAATCTCGAGAGCCAAACTCCCAACAGGATTACTTGCTCAAAAATCGAAGAAGCATCGCCCTCCGAATCTCGAGAGCCAGACTCCCAACAGGATTGCTTTCTCAAAAATCGAAGAGGCACCGTTCTCTAAATCTCGAAAGCCAGATCCCCGATAGAATTGCTTGTTCGAAAACCGAAGAGGCACTGCTCTCCGAACTTTGAGAGCTAGATTTCCTTAGATAAAGCTTGTCTGCAATCTTCGTAAGCAACATCAGCTTTCCAGATATCACAGACCACTTTTTCAAAGTGCTCTGACAAAGTTATAACATGTGAATCTTGTAGCTCCCACTACATTGCTATGACCGAGAAGGGTAAAGGAACAGCGTTACCACTCGTTGTTGGGATAATTCCTATATATGTCTACCTTCATCCTCCACAGCCAGGCAGCCCTGGAAATAAAAAAAATGCTCAACTTTTCTTTACATCCGAGATGGCACTCTCAGCAGAGTCTTTCGAAATACTCAGCTTCTTTTCCCCCAGATAATACCTTTGCAAACAAGCCACACCAGAGTAAGAGTATCTCATATCATCAGGGTTAAGAACAAGAGTATCTCATATCATGCTTTTTCCTTGTCTTTTCATTTGGTCTTGTTCTTACTTGCAAGACAATGAGAAAGAGAGCAAACAGTCAGCACTTGGAATCAAGCTTCCAGTCAGGAATTGACTGCCTGGAACCCCTTGCCTAATTACTTACTTGGCATTGCTCTCGAGTACTCATCTTCAACGTCTTATGCTTCCAGAGAAGATACCACATCTGCCTGAGGAACAGATGAGGCAAGTGAGAAGGATACAATGAAGCATGTGGAGACAAGCGTAACAGAACATGTGCTGATGCATCCACTACTTTGTCAACAACAAAAGTATCCCATATCATTAGGGTCAAACGTACTCTAGATTTTATGGACTTGTTTTGACCCTCAAATTCTTGAGTCGGCCTTATACTCTGGAGGAAACCAGAAAACCCTTCAGCCCAGTTCAATAATAAGTTTGTGGAAAGTTACTTCTTTAAAAGCAAAAGTATCTCATATCATCTCTTCTCCATTTGCTTCTCTTTATCCTTGTTGCTGTTTACGACACAAGGAGAAGGAGAACAATCAACCGGAAGCCGAAGTCGACCTCCGATCCAAGTTGCTTGCTTAGAAGTCTGATTGTTTACCTTGTCTGTTACCTCATTTAGCAAATCTCCTAGCTCAGCGACTTGGGGGACTCTTACTATAGGGTTTGTATCGCACTTGACCAAGCCCGAAACTACAAGTAAGCTTCAAGTGAAATTGATACATTACCTTGTGCATCTTCATCGATTAAAGATACCACCCCTGGATGGAGGAAAAATACTTTCAGAGAAGATGCCATATCTACATATGAGGTAGATAAGACAAGTGAAAATGATACCATACTTCGGTACTTAGAAGTTTCGTGATTAATTAATGGCTTGGATCTTGCAAGTCCCCAATCGAGGAGCTTCCCTCACTCGGGAACTTAGGGGAGCACTACTTGTTCCGTACTTGACCAACCACAAGAGTCTCACTCCAACTAGGAGGCCAATCACAACACGACACATGTCAACATCAGAAGCCAATCATACACGACACGTGTCGACATCAGAGGCCAATCACAGCACGACACGTGTCAATGTCAGAATGAAACTAGAAACTCTCTTCTATAAATAGAGATCATTCTCTCACAATATTTCCTAATGTTATTTGTACTAAATCATTCACTAGTACTCACTAAAGGAGAGCTTGAACCTATGTACTTGTGTAAATCCTTCACAATTAATGAGAACTCCTCTACTCTGTGGACGTAGCCAATCTGGGTGAACCACGTACATTTTGTATTTGCTTCCCTGTCCCTATCCATTTACATATTTATCCATACTAGTGACCAGAGCAATGTAGCGAATGTCACAAACTTAACACTTTCTGTTGTACTAAAGTCCTCACTGATTTTGTGCATCAACACCATTAAATTATAGTATTAATAACCTTGTGAGTAAAATAAATAGCACTAAATTGTAGTATCAATGATCATAGTTTGTAAAATAACAGTTACAGAAAAACACAAAGAACCAATGGTGCCGTTTAGTAGAAAAGCAAATCCTGATTAAGAAAACAAGATGAAATAAGAAAAAGAAAAGCAAATATTATCACGTTTGGGCGTAACAAAGTAGCTGAAGCCCAAAGATCAAAGCCCAAAACCCAAAACCCAAAGCCCAAACATAATTAAGGCAAGTTCTTAATGGGCCTAAAAACGCCACCTGAGGACTGCAGCCCACTTGGATAGCAAGCGTTATCACATTTTCCTGCCAAACGTATTGTACCGCCAACTCCAAGTCTCCAAGCTCCCCTCCCACTGCAACAACCACCAGTCAAGTTAAGAGTAATTAAGGAGTTGATGCCATGGGAGATATTGGACAAGTTGGATTCTTTCCTGTAAAAATTGGGTCTCCATGAGTTGTAGTTATTGAAATTTGAAATGTCTGAACTCTGTAGTAATATTAAGGAAATTTATCGAATTCGAAAACATTTTGCCCGTGTATAAACAATCATCTTAGCAAGTAGGGGATTACGGTGATGTGTTTAAGATGAATGTGATGATCAGTGTTTAGGAATCGCATTGTTATGTAATCTTTCCATAACAATTAATTACAATGCAAGAATTACGCAACTTTTAGCTTTAACAGCGTATCCATGGCAAAGAAAAGAGGGAAGGCGTCCTTAAAGGGAAAAGATGTAGCTGTGAATCACAATGAACAGGAAGAAGAGGATAGAGAAGAAATTTACAAAGAAAATGAAGAAATCTAAGAAGATAAGTGCATCTTCAGTACCTACGCCGGCTCCTGTGCCTAACAGAGTGGCCCTTCTACTTGAGAGGTTGCTCATGCAACTTCGTCTAGCCACGTAAATCCTACTGGTAGAAAAAAGGTTCGGCCAACAAAGAATGAGAAGGATAGTGGGCACTCTCATTCTGGTTTTATATTTATGTGTAGTGGGAAAACGAAACCCGAGTGTTATCGCTTAGCAAAGGTAGATGTTGCGAAGAAAATTAGACCGGGTGCAAAGCTATTTCTACACGATTTTGACTTGAAGCTCCTTTACGGCACGTACAAGGCAACTTCAAATGGAGGATTGGATTTGGAACCAATTGCGTTTAAGGGGAAATTCCCTGCACAGGTAACAATGCTCTATATGATTTCCTAGAAAATAAGACCAGAAAATGTAAACCCCTGACTTTGTCCATGTCTGATTTAAGGGCTTATTGCTATTGTTAAACTAGCTACCTAACTTAGTTACTTATTTGATCAGTATTTTGGGTGTGTTTATCTATGAGTATACATATTTTCCAAACAGGTGTCGATCATTACTATAAAAACTTTCTGGAAATAAACCAAATGAGCCCTAAAATTATAATTGAAGTTGTAGTTATGGAGAAGATGTTGTGACAAGTGGATGGTGGAGGTTAGAATGGTATATTGAACATGATTATTGTTCAAGCGGAGATGCAGCTGGTTACAGCTTAAAAAGTGAAAGCACATTATTAACGATGGTAGTGGTGGGTTTTGACAATTGTGTCTTTGTGGTAGTGGTGGCTACAATGATGGTGCACTATTATTAATAATGGGACATAGGAGGTTTCTCAGGTTGTAGTTTCTTTTTTAAGGTTTCTGGGGTTGTAGCTGTATGTAAGTGTCACTGGGAGCAAGGGCTAATGGCAGTTATGGCATGACAACAGAAGTTGTGGTGTAAAAAGTGGTAGTGTGGTAGAAGGTGCCTTCCACTGAGAAGTTTTAAGAGGTGGATCCAAATTGATAGCACAAAGTTTGGAACTTGACAATATATTGTCCTTTCCTTGTTTTACTGTTCGGAACTTCTTGTTTGTTCTTACTAGAATCTTCAGATGTTCGGAACTTGCAGCCTTCTGCAGTTTGCTTAATTTATGTATTTTTTTTCTTTCATTTTTTGGCAATATGTTATTATTGAATTTTGAATGTCTATATTTTGTATTATGTAAAACTAAGTACAATGAAGGCTCATATAAATGAGCGGAAGAAAGAAAAAGAAAACAGAAGCCGAAAGAAAGGGAGGACAAGCAGAAAACATGGAGCAGAAAACATGGAAAAGTAAAGGTGAGGAAAACATGGAAAAGTAAAGGTCACCATACACCCATGCTTTCTTCCAATACTCCCCCTCAAGCTGGATCAAAGGGATTAATTGATCCAAGCTTGAACAAAAGACGTTGAAAATCAGCAGAGGGTAATCCTTTTGTGAAAATATCCGCAAGTTGATCATGACTGCGCGTGTAGTGAGTGTCGATCACCTTGGACTGAACTTGATTTCTGACGTAGTGACAATCAACTTCAATATGTTTAGTTCGCTCATGGAATACAGGATTCGATGCAATGTGCATCGCGGCCTGATTATCACAGTGTAGGGACATGGGTTGTTGATGAGGAAAACCTAAAGTCAACAGAAGGCTTTTGAGCCAAATAAGTTCACAAGCAGTGGACGCCATAGCACGATACTCTGCCTCTGCACTAGAGCGTGCAACAACACTTTGTTTCTTGCTTTTCCAGGTAACTAGGTTGCCTCCCACAAACGTACAAAACCCAGTGGTAGACTTGCGATCGAGAGAATTGCCTGCCCAGTCAGCATCGGTATAGCCTGAGATCTGAGTGTGACTATTGTTGCGCATAAGAATTCCTCTACCAATGGAACCCTTAAGATAACGTAGCACACGATGAACAATCTTCAAATGATCCATGCTTGGAGAGTGCATAAACTGGCTAACAATGCTGACAGCATATGATATATCAGGACGTGTGATAGTCAGATAAATGAGTTTGCCAACCATTCTTTGATAGTAACTTAAATTGGGAACTGGATCACCGTGAGTTTTTAGCTTCAAGTTGCTATCCAAGGGGGTACGAGCAGGCTTGCAATCTGTCATTTTTGCTTCGTGAAGAAGATCCATGACATACTTGCGTTGGTTGAGGAAGAAACCCTTGTGAGAGTGTGCCATCTCGATGCCCAGAAAGTATTTGAGAGTGCCAAGATCCTTGATAGCAAACTTGTTGTTGAGATACTGTTTAAGAGCATTAATCTCTGACATATTATCACCTGTCACAATTAGATCATCAACATAAATGAGCACAACTAGTTTACCCACTAAGCTGGAACGAACAAATAGGGAAGAATCCGCAATACTTCGACAAAAACCAACCCTTTCCAGAACATGACTGAGCTTGGCATACCATGCACGTGGACTTTGCTTGAGACCATAAATGGATTTATGGAGTTTGCACACCATTTCTGGATTGTTTGATTGAGGATGACCTGGGGGTAGCTTCATGTAAACCTCTTCTTCAAGTTCACCATGCAGGAAAGCATTTTTAACATCCATTTGAAAGAGAGGCCTTGCATTGTTAATTGCAACCGACAACAATACTCTAACAGTGTTCATTTTTGCCACCGGAGCAAATGTCTCTTTATAATCGACGTCATAGGTTTGTGTAAAACCTCGAGCAACCAAGCGAGCCTTATTCCTTTCAATTGTGCCATCTGAATGAAACTTAGTTTTGTACACCCAACGACTCCCCACTGCCTTCTTTCCTTTTGGAAGTTTCACTATAGTCCATGTGTTATTTTCATGGAGGGCTTGAAGCTCCTCTGCCATAGCATTTCTCCACTCACTGTGAAGATTGGCTTCTTGAAAACTTTGAGGTTCTCGAGCTTCATTAATGGCACTTAGGAATGTAGCAAAAGAAGATGAGACTTTGCTATAATCAATAACATCAGTCACGGGATACCTGGCAGTGTAGGTCACATAATCATGCAACTTGGATGGAAGTTTCCTCTCTCGTGCAGGATTGCGACGAACTGTAGGAGATTGAACTACAGGTATTTGAACAACATCATGGTTGGAAGGATCACTGGAGGGTGCAGTGTGAATCTCTGATGAGGAAGGGTTTTCATCTTCAAGATGTTCCACCGAGTGAAGGTTAACATCATCCGGCACATGATCACTAGGAGTGCATGTTGCATCTTCTCCGTTTGGATATGGAAAAGGAAATAAGTCCATCAAATGCTCCCCCTGTCTAGAGTAATCCAGTGATTGTGAGAAGTAAGGAACATGTTCTTCAAATTTAACATCCCTTGAAACAACCATTTTTCTAGTTGTTGAATTATAGCACTTGTAACCTTTTTGGGTAGATGAATAACCTAGAAAGACACATTTGGCAGCCCTTGGGTCTAGCTTGTCACGATTTTGAGTTTGAATGTGAACAAAGCATGTACACCCAAAGACTCTCAAATGGGAAAAGTTGATCTTTCTATTTTTCAAGACCTCATAAGGTGATTTAAAATTCAACACTTTACTAGGCAATCTATTGATGAGATATGCCGCAGTAAGGACTCCTTGAGACCAAAACTTTTTAGGCACATTCATGTGAAACATAAGAGCTCTAGTCTTCTCAAGTAGATCTCTATTCTTCCTCTCGGCCACCCCATTTTGTTGAGGTGTTCCAACACAGCTTGTTTGGTGTAATATACCATGCGTGCTCAAGTAGTGTGACATGTTATGAGACATATATTCTGTGCCGTTATCTGATCGTAAAATATGAATTTTTGAAGCAAATTGGGTGGCCACAAGTCTATGAAAATCTTGAAAAACTTCCATCACTTCACTTTTAAATTTCAAAAGATACAACCAAGTAATCCTTGTGAAATCATCCACAAAAGTTACAAAATATTTGTATCCATCAAAAGACTCTATAGTTGGTCCCCAAACATCAGAATGCACAATTTCAAAAGGGTTACTAGCCCTAGACAAAGAGGAAGTAAATGGTAATCTAGTAAACTTAGAAAAATGACAAACATCAAAAGGACTTGTAACTTTGCACATATTTGGGAACAAGGTGGATAGAACTTTTTCAGAAGGATGTGCTAGGCGTTGGTGCCAAAGTTGTTGTTCTTGAGCTAAGCTTGAAGTGACTTGAAAAACCTTGGGAACTTGAATATGCTTGGAAAGATAGTAGAGACCATTTAAGAAAAATCCTTCACCAATCATCTTCTTGGTGACTACATCCTGAAAGATCACATTTTTGGGAGAGAAAATGGCAAGACAATTTAATGAGTTTGTGATCTTGCTAACAGATAAAAGTTGAAAAGGGAATGAGGGAACATAAAGAGCCTCAGACTCGACATCACTTGAGATCAAATGTATTTTTCCTTTTCCCACAACCATAGCATTTTTTCCATTGGCAACTGACACTTGGGATGGAATAGAAAATTTTTCAAATTTATGCAAGTTTGTAGACTTGTTAGTCATATGATCAGTGGCTCCAGAATCTATAATCCAATAATCATGCACATTACCAATGTTGAGAGCAGTTGAGAAGGAGTGTAAAATACCTGGGATGTCCCTTTGTACCACGCCTTCATTTCCAGCCAGGAAGCCAGCAAACTGTCCTAGTAGTGCAGTTTGATTATTGTCACACTGATTTAGTGGTCCTTCACTATCTCCAAGACCTTGTTTCTTGTGAAGAAACATAGCAAACTCGTTGATCGGTGCAGCTGGATTAGTGGTGAACTTCAGTGCTCCATCAGAAGAAGTTGTGGCAACATGATTTACCTTGTAAGAAGGGTTGTACGAGCCTTTCGAGACACCTTTGTTATCCCTAGGAAACTTTGGTTTTAACTCTGGATGAAGAATCCAGCATCGATCTCTTGAGTGCCCACCAGCATCACAATGGCTACATTTTAAGCCAGTTTTCTTTCCTTTGTAGCCTCTCTCCTCACCAAGTTTTTGGTTAGAGAAGTAAGCCCTAGCTTCTGGTATATTTGCCTTCATGTCCATGGTCATGACTTTCCTTCGAACCTCTTCTCTTTGAATTGTGGCACACACACTTGAAAAAGAAGGCAGGTCGGGATTCATGAGGATATGACTTCGAAGATCTTCGAATTCAGGACTCAGACTTGCTAGGAGTTGGAATATTTTGTCTTCCTCGGCTCTTTTAGTTAGCACAGCAGCGTCGATGGTGTGTGGTCGATACACATTCAGCTCGTTCCACATAGTGGTCAGCTTTCCTTCCTGTTGCAAACCAGCAATGTCCTTCTTTAACTGAAACACTCTAGCCGCATTGTTCTGATTTCCATACATTTCCTTGAGATTTTTCCAAAGAGTCATGGAGGATTCAGCATAGCTAAAAATTTATGCAATCTTACGATCCATGGAATTGAGTAGCCACGACATGACCAACTGGTCTTTGCATAGCCAAGCATCATACTCCGGTGAGGTAGTCTCAGGCATTGGAATAGCACCATTAACATAACCAAGCTTTGATCGTCCTCCCAGAGCAAGAGAAACTGCTTTCTCCCATGGAAGATAGTTAAACTCATTTAGCAAGACAGAACTAAGACGTTGATTTGGGTTGATATCAATATCTGAGTGTGGTGATGGTGAGTAGCATGAAAGCCGTCTCCTTCCAAATTTACTAAGATTTCTTCAGCCATGATTGAAGGACAAGAAGCTCACAAATCCCTCAAGAGAACATCACAGAGACAGGCCGGTTAGGGTCACTGCTCTGATACCATATTGAATTTTGAATGTCTATATTTTGTATTATGTAAAACTAAGTACAATGAAAGCTCATATAAATGAGCGGAAGAAAGAAAAAGAAAACAGAAGCCGAAAGAAAGGGAGGACAAGCAGAAAACATGGAAAAGTAAAGGTGAGGAAAACATGGAAAAGTAAAGGTCACCATACACCCATGCTTTCTTCCAATAGTTATTGTATTCAGATCAGATTTAAGATTTTCAAGGATTGTTTACCTCTTCTAATAGAACCCTTGTTCTAACCTTGTACCAGTATGCTAGTGTCTCTCTTGTATTACTTCAACAACTTCTTTTACAAATCATAACCTTGCATTTGCACAAATATCCAATATTATACCAGATTGCAAGCTAAGGCAGTTACACGATATTTTTCCCAACTAATCACCAACTAACAACCACAACATTCAACCAATAATTCTAAGACACTTGTCGACTAACAATATCATCATATCCCAACCCTGGACAATTATCACCAACAATATACAAACATCACCAACAGTATCCTATCATTACCCCACCCTTCAAACGAACCTTGTCCTCAAGGTTGGAATGTAGGAAATCTCTGTTTGAAAGCCACAAAGTCTTCCCAAGTGGCATCCTCCTTGGAATGATGCTTCCACTGCACCAAAACCTGAGTTGAAGATGGATTGCCATTGCTTATCACTCGATGTTGTAAAATTGCCATAGGATAGTCTTCCACTATGCCATCCTCTGTCACCACCGGTAATGGAGTTGCAGGTACAATACCAGTGCCCAATTGCTTTTTTAAGCAAGAAACATGAAAAACTGGATGAAGTTTTGAAGTTGCAAGCAAATCGATCTTGTAAGCAACTGAGCCCACCTTTTGTAATACATGGACCATAAAACCTCGGTTGTAGTTTGTGAAAAGGATGTTTAGCAAGAGATTGATGATGATAAGGTACCAATCGGAGAAACACCATATCACCCACTTCAAAAGATCTCTCACTGCAATGCTTGTCAGCTTGCTGCTTCATGCGTACTTGGGCAACAACAAGATTGGTTTTGAGTTGGGATAAGATCCTGTTTCTTTCTTGTAAACTCTGATCAACCAAATCAATTTTTGTTGCTCCTGATTCATAAGTAGGCATAGTAGGAGGAGGTTGACCATAAAAAACCTCATAAGGTGTAAGCTTCGAATAGGTATGGAAAGTAGTATTGTAGTGCCATTCTGCCCAAGGAAGGGATGGAACCCATTTTTTTGGTTGATGACTGCAAAAACATCTCAAATATGTTTCCAACCCTCTGTTAGTAACCTCAGTTTGACCATCTGTTTGAGGATGGTAGCCTGAGCTCATACACAATTGAGATCCTTGTAGTGTAAAGAATTCCTTCCAAAAAGAGCTTGAAAAATAGGATCTCTATCACTTACAATTGTTGAGGGCATTCCATGAAGTTTGAAAATGTGGTCAACAAATAACTGAGCTACTGAATGAGCAGTGTAAGGATGAGACATCGGCAAGAAATGAGCATACTTCGAAAGTCTATCGACCACCACAAAGATAATAGATTTACCCTTACAAGGAGGAAGACCCACGATAAAATCAATAGCGATATTTGTCTAGACAGTAGAAGGAATAGGGAGAAGATTGAGTAGGCTCGGAGAAGCAATGGTCTCATTCTTATTTTGTTGACATACTTGACATGCTGCCACCCATTGCATAATGTCGGATTTCATTCGTTTGTAAGTCTTAAGAAAACCAGAATGTCCGGCCACCGGAGTGCAATGATGTTCATAGAAGACCTTATCCCTCCAACAACTAGACAAGCCCAAAACAATTCGTCCCTTGTATCTGAGAAAGCCATTATCAAAATGGTACTTAGCTATGGAAGTTGAAGCACCATGTGAAGATAATTCCTTAATCTTGGAGACAATCCAAGGATCTTGTTCCACATATCTTCGCATATCATCTAACCAGCCCATATAAGGATAGGAAATGGCATTTAATTCTACCTCCAAATGCATCCGAGAAAGAGCACCAGCAGCCACATTGTCACAACCTTGTTTATATTGTATTTCGTAATCGAAACCAAGAAGTTTAGAGATCCACTTCTGCTGAAAATGGGTGTGCGCTCTATTCTGTAAAAAGAACTTCAAACTGTGATCATCAGTTTTGATAATAAAGTGTTTGCCCTGAATATAAGACTGCCATTTCTTGATTGCATGTACTATAGCTAGCATTTCCCTTTCGTATGTAGACATGGTTTGAGCTCGAGGACCTAAAGCCTTGCTTGTAAAGGCTATAGGTTTACCATTTTAATGTAAAACAGCACCAATACCAGTGTTGGAAGCATCTGTTTCAATGGTAAAAACCTTGGAAAAATCTGGCAAGGCAAGCACCTGAGGAGAAACCATAACATCCTTGAGAGCTTGGAAAGCAACATCGGCCTCATTAGTCCACTTGAAGGCATCATTCTTTGTAAGCACAGTTAGAGGTCCACAAATTTTCCCATAATTAGGAATAAACTTCCTATAATATTCGGTAAGGCCGAGAAATCCTCTTAAAGCCTTCACCGATTTAGGAATGGGCCAATCTTGTATGAACTGAAGTTTAGCTGGATTTGCAGCGACACCTTCCCTAGAAACCACATGGCCTAAGTATTCAATTTGAGATTTACCAAAATCACATTTGGTCTTCTTCACAAATAGTTGGTGGGACTGAAGAATCCTTAAAACCAAGGATAAATGGTGTAGATGAGCTGCCCAAGAAGGACTATAGACTAAAATATCATCGAAGAAAACTAATACGAATTTCCTCAAGTAAGGCCTAAAAATCTCATTCATCAAACTTTGGAAAGTAGCCGGAGCATTTGTAAGTCCAAATGGCATGACGAGAAATTCGTAATGACCATCATGGGTACAGAAAGCTGTCTTTTCAATGTCATTTGGGTGGACTTTAATCTAATGGTACCCGGCTCTTAAATCCAATTTGGAAAAAAAATTGAGCGCCAAATAATTCATCTAACAAATCATCAATCAATGGGATAGGGTACTTATCTTTGATTGTCAACGAATTGAGGGCCCTGTAATCCATGCACATCCGCCAACTATTGTATTTCTTCTTGACTAGCAAAACAGGTGAAGAAAAAGGACTGTTGCTAGCTCGAATAAAACCAGAATCGAGCAAGTCTTGTACACATTTTTCAATCTCCAATTTTTGAAGGGGACCATATCTATAAGGCCTTGCACTTGTAGGCTTTTCGTAATGACCATCATGGGTACGGAAAGTTGTCTTTTCAATGTCATTTGGCTGGACTTTAATCTGATGCTACCCGACTCTTAAATCCAATTTGGAAAAAAATTTAGCGCCAAATAATTCATCTAACAACTCATCAATCAATGGGATAGGGTACTTATCTTTGATTGTCAACAAATTGAGGGCCCTGTAATCCATGCACATCCGCCAACTATTGTCCTTCTTCTTGACTAGCAAAACAGGTGAAGAAAAATGACTGTTGCTAGCTCGAATAAAACCAGAATCGAGCAAGTCTTGTACATATTTTTCAATCTCTAATTTTTTGAAAGGGACCATATCTATAAGGCCTTGCACTTGTAGGCTTGCTGCCCTCTAACAATGGAATTTGGTGGTCATGAGATTGTGAAGGAGGTAGAGTGGTAGGTGTTAGAATACAGCAGCAAATTGAGACAGTAAGGCATCTAATTCAACTTGTTGAAGGTTAGAAAGATTCCCCACAACCGCCACTTGTGTCTTAGGTTCTACAAAAAACAGAATCATACCAAAAAGTCCCTGAGAAAGCAATCTTTCCACTTGACATGCTGAAACTGTCATAAGCAAATGAGGAGGATAACTGGAAATACAATAATGTTTCTGCCCCAAACTGAACTCCATTTTCAATTTGTCAAAGTCCCAAAGAATATGAACTAGAGTTCGAAGCCATTGTGCTCCAAGAACAACATCGTAGCCACCTAATTGTAACACATAAGAATCAGCAGTATACTCATATTGTTGAATCTGTAATTTGACCTGTGAACAACAACCTTTACTATAAACAGTACCGCCATTTGCTATCATAACCTCAAAGTATTTATTGGCATCAACACTACAGCCTAATTTCTTTGCAACAGATAGACTAATAAAATTGTGGGAACTTCCAGAATCAAGCAAGACAATCACAGGACAATTTTAATTAAACCAATAACTTTCATGGTTTGGATATGTTGAGAGGCCGAAATACCATAGACTGCACAAGCTATGATTTCCACATGTTGATCTTCTTGATCCTCACAATCAATGACTTCCATATCGACAGATCGGTCAGCCAATACATCTAATAACAGCAATTGTTGATTTGCACAAACATGACCCCTAACCCATTTTTTTGGACAAGAATAGCACAGACCCTTCTTACGACGATATTGAAGTTCTTCAAAATACATTTTCCTCACATTACTAGCCTTAGAATTTGTACTAGAAGAAGTTCTATGACTAACTAATAGAGGTGAAGATTTATGATTGGGAAAATTGCTGGAAAAAGAATTTGAGTTCTTGGAAAAATTTCGAACCTTAGAGTTGGCCAATTTGGCATCCACTTGAAAAGCCAATGCAATTGCTTCATGAACATCGGATGGACGAAATAATTTGACGTCGTGGTGCACTTCGGACTTCAAGCCCCCAATGAAATAGCTTTTTAGCATAACCGGATTGATCTCCTTAGTGCGATTCGCCAATCGTCAGAACTCCAAAACATAATCCTTGAGAGAACCCAATTGCTTCAATTGAACTAAGGCTTCAGTGAAATCCTCAAACCCTGATGGTCCAAATTCCTTACAGAAAATCTGAACAAACTTCTCCCATTTTGGGTAATTCTTAATACAATTTCTCCATTGAAACCACTGCAAAGCTTCATTATCCATGTGGAACAAAGCCATTCTCACCTTATGCGAATCATCAATGGCGAAATAGTCGGAATAGTGCTATGCACGATAGACCCATGCTAAAGCATCATCGCCATCCGAGAACCTCGGGAATTCAAGCTTCACCAATGGTGGTCTGGGTTGCAAAAATGATTCTTGGCGATGAAAACGCTGACCCATATGAATCCTTTGATCGGACAAGGTATCTTCAGATCCCCCAATTGGATTGGAAGAATCGCCACGGTCGAATTGCTCACGCCGAGTGCGATCAACACCATTGAAGTGAGTCTCCATAGATGCGAATCGAGACTCTATAGAAGCAATCGCGGTGGACAGATTTTGCATCGTTGAACTGATTGTCGCGACGGACGATTGGATTTCCAAGACGGAGCCTTCAAGAACCGTTACCCATGCATCCATGGTGTTAGCACACGTAGAAGCTCGCGTCATACAAGAAGGGAAACGTGGAGATCTGCTACTGGCTGATACCAATAATAGAACCCTTGTTCTAACCTTGCACCTGTATGCTAGTATTTCTCTTGTATTACTTCAACAAGTTCTTTTACAAATCATAACCTTACATTTGCACAAATATCCAATATTATACCAGATTGCAAGCTAAGGCAGTTACACGATATTTTTCGCCACTAATCACCAACTAACAACCACAACATTCAACCAATGATTCTAAGACACTTGTCAACTAACAATATCATCATATCCCAACCCTGGACAATTATCACTAACAATATACAAACATCACCAACAGTATCCTATCATCTTCCTGTAATGCTTTTAAAGCAGCTACCAGAGACAACTACCAGGGAGGTTCTAAGTTTAAACAAGAGGTCAATAGCTAACAGGTAAGTAGCATCATTTGCATCTTTTAGCGCCTTTTTTAAAAATTTATTTGAAACTAGTTGCCTGTCACTTGAAATTATTTTTGAAGGAAAAATTCTTACGCATTTTGGTTTGATGAAGGTGCATGCTTTAATCTCATTGTTCTGCCCTATCACCGAGTCAGTGCCTACTACTGTTCCCCCTCTCCGAGATGTGGCAAGACCAGGCTCATTTCCATCTCCTATTAAAGAAGAAGGTTTCATCCAACAGCAAGGCTGTCCCATCAAGAGGGCTCTTATTCATATGATGTGCAAGTTCTCATGTGTTAGGACCCTTTGGGCCACCATAGGTTACTAGTATTTATTAGGTCCATTGCTAATGTTAAGCCCACTAAGACTACTAAACCCTAGCTATCCTTTTGTGTATTTAAACTACTATGTTCATCTAAATTGGGCATGAATGAAGATATGAATTTCCTTTGATTTCCTTTCCATTTCTGCATTTACTTTCTTGCAGTTTCCCTTTTATCATGTCTGATCCTATCATCATGCATTGCCGCTTGATACGCAATCCAGGCAGGCAATCCCGTATCCACTGTATGATCAATATGAGGTCAAAACACATGTGGAACGTTCGCGGCGTCACTTGGAGCCTCAACATGTTCAGCATGCTTCTCTTCCACATCATGCCGATTCATATTATTTAGCAGCAGCACATGAGCCGTACTTGCCTGAAAACCTTTCCCATCATGACGGATATAGAAGGAACATTCATTTGTTGCATTCTTTGTCCAATTATTTCAGCTGTTATTATGTGGTTTTTTCACATTTAGCTTTTATTGATTAGGGCATAATTCTCATATGGTAGATAACATTCTCATGCATTTTCACAGGCATAGGGTGACACTTGCAGAGGAGATGGTTCCCAGGGATCAAGTTGTTTTGTATGGAAGCGAGCATGACATGCCCCAGTTGTCGAAGGAGAGAGAGAGATATTGCTCTGCGTTCCAATTATGTGGCCGAATCTTATAGTCGAGAGTTGCCCACCGCTGCAGCCTCACATGTTATGCTGCAGCCACATTCTTTAGCACCATCTTATGAACGAACATTAACGTACCAACGGTACTATCCAGTAACAACCCATCAGGATCAGAGCTTGATGTATGCTGATCCTCTTCAAAGACCATTGCATGGTACCTCTTACTCAGCTGAGGCAGATGTTCCAATCTCTACACATTATTGGTACGCTAGAGCTCCCAGTTACAGATGAACGAAACTTGGATGTGTAGATTCATTCAAGACATGCTGGTACTGTGTTGCTTCGTTGTCAAATACTGGTCGAAACTTTATTCAATCATCTCCGAGTCTCACTGGTAAACTGTCTGTTCCGTTTTCAATAGTGTCATCCTTCTCAAAGTGTAGATCATTTTTAGAAATCTGAGGCATAATCTAGCGCGCAAAGCAACCAAGTAAATTTTATCAGTCGGCCTTTGTTAGCTTATGGCCTCGATTTCTAGTTTCTATGCAGAATACAGACTGTTGCATTGTGGCAAACTTTGTGAAAGATGTGAACCGGTTCTGAGACGGGCCTTCAGCTTCATAACTTGTGTAGAACTATTCACCTCTGTCTTTGTTAATTTGAGAATCGAGTGTAAAGGAACAGTTAGTGTCATGTCCAGAAACCCACCTCTTTACCCCCCACACGATATTCTCAACTTTCGGCCGTTGAATCTAATGAATTGAAGAAGATCAAGAGCCAGAAATTAATAGGGTTGTGTGAGATGTAAAAAAATGTGTGTAAGTAGCAAACCGTCAAATGGGTTTCTCTCTTCGACAAACATAGTGGATTCGCTTATAACGGATGGTGTGTAGCATCAATATCAGGTCTTTGTAGGAAGTCGAGTTCTACCACGAAGAAAATTGAAATTCTAAGTTCTAACCCCAAAATCAATCCATTAGTAACTGCAAAGTAGATTAACTTCTTATAAAATTATGTATTATTGCATAAGTTTTTTATGTGGAACAACCCTTCACGTCCTTAAAGTCATATGCAAGTAAGACACTCGTTTCACTAAAAATGATTGTGACATGTAGGATACTATGATGTATTACTCAAAAGGGAAAACCACCCCACCCCCCACCACCACCACCTAAATTTTACTAGATTGCGCATGCAGTTTGGCCCACAAAATCTCGCCTCTGGCGTCATGAATCATGATGATCCACCCAAACCGTCGTTGCCTGCTATAGTGCTATGCTGGTTTAGGTTTAGGTTTAGGCTGGTCCCGCCGGCCAAAACACTTTTTTGAATTTTTGCAGTCGCCCGTGACCGACCCAGTTGATAGTTAAACGCTTCAACTGGCAGTGGCAAGCTTACCGAACTTACCCTTTTTTTTTTTTGTTGGTATTTCTCCATCTCTTTCCACTCATTTTGTTGGTGGTTGAAATTTGCATGCCTAAACCTAGTAAGCTGTTGCTATTTTACAGCTTCCTCTTAAGGCATCTCACGGCTTAAACCATTTTATATTGTATTATATTAATGGATGGATTACATGGACCAATAAGTCCCAGCGGGAGGCCGATTTCAAGGGTCACACGCTTACCAACTTTGCTCTACAAATTAATACAGATGTTGTGATATTTATGTACAAATTGTAACAAAACTTTCGGCCTAAATCAATTTGTTTGACTAAATTATATAGTGTAAGGGCTGTCACGTTTAAGCCTTGACAAGTGATAGCATGGCAGGCTGAGGCGCACCCGTACATGTGCCTGCGGCCTCATCTACAATAGTATTACATACACAAGCAAAGAAACATGCACACGATAAAATAATAAGTTGTGCTACAGTCAGTCGGACACACGTGAGTAAGTTTGATGATTAATTCATAAGAAAAATTTGAAATTTTGCCCAATTATGTTGGTGTATTTTAGTGAAAACCCAAAAGTTATATATTTTCAATTAAAGCATTTGATCAGCTTTCTATGTCAGCAAACTTACCATAATGATCAGTGGCAAAGCCATAAATCGAGGCTCGGAAAAGCCTATAAGCCATATGCAAAAATTTTGACCAAAAAAAAAAAAAATATATATATATATATATATATATATATATATATAACTAATAGGAGAAAATTTGAAGGTTTTATTTTTTTGTATTTGAATGAAATTTTTTAATCAAAAGACGGTAATGGAGTGGTCACCAAAAAAAAAAATTAACGTGGAGATAGTTATATCATAAGCATCGAACTTCTTTATAAGTTCCTACATTGAAGTTGAACAAAAAATTAATAATTATGGCTCTAAACTGCAGTTATGAAAATTTTCTTTCAAGATAAATTCTTCCTCTATTCCATATAGCATGGTTTCAATGTAAACAACATTATGTCATGCAAAATGGTGAATAAGTAAGGAAGGCTGGTTGATATAACGTTTTCGTTTCATAACAATACTACTGTAAAACACATTTTTTTGGTTAATTAGAAGAAAACATAATAAAGATAAATAGGAGCAAAAGCACGAAAGTCGAAAAATGTAGAGTCTTCACCAAGAGCACACAAACATAAACTACAAAGTGAAGAAAGTTCAGAATAGGCTCAGGATAATGAATATGTTTAAGTAAGACGATATTTATAGTTCCATGCTTTTAATCTATTCCTCCTTTTCTTCAACCCTCTCTCTCCCCCTATCCTTTTTCTTCTTCTTCGTTCTGCTTCTCCCCTTCCACTCCTTTTTCCTTTTTCTTCGTGGTTCTGCTTCTCTTATTCTTCATGTTTTTTTTCTTGTAAATGTGACATGGGTTTATGTAGATTTACAAAAAAAAAAAATTTGTATCTTGGTTCGAGTTAATGAGGCTTATCTTCTAACAATATATATGTCAAGCATTCGTCTTATATTTTTATCTAGTGCAACCTATGTGGTAGGTACTTAATTCTTCTTCATAATTATGTTTCCGTTACAGGTAAATAGTAGCGGTGTCAATCTTCTTCATGGGTAAGTAATAGTTTATATATGTTAGCATTGGTAGATTATAAATAGTAGTAGTTGCTATTGTTTTTTTTTTTTTTTTTGGGTAAGAAAAAAAAATGTTATGGTTGTAGATTGAGTGAGATCAACCTCTTCAATTTGGTATTTCATGACTACATCTGTTGGAGGTTTTCTACCATTTCATTAGGAGGTTCAATTTTCTGTAAAATCATAGGGAGGTCCAGTGTCACAATTTCAAGCTTGGTTCGAATGTAGGTGCATCATGGCATTTAGCAACACAATATCCAAATTGCATATATCAAAATAAGAAGTTAAGGATGCATATAAATACTAATTAGGGATTTCAAATTTATTTTCTTCATTTAATTTAATGGCAAAATGGGAATAAAATTTTGAAATAAATGATTACGGTCTAAGATAACAAAGTTAATGGACAAAATAAAAAATGTGAGTTTTTTCCATAACTCGACTGGATCAAAATCAAAAGACCCCTTTATCTATACATATTTAATTCACAATTTGTTCAACGGTAAAAAATCATCACGATCGCTGAATCTAAATTAAAAGGCCCCTTAATTTGTATATGATATATAATTCACAATTTGTTCAACGGTCAGAAATCATCACAATCACTAAGGCTGAGAATAGCAAAACTAAAATGAGATCATTATCAAGTGGACACAGTAAGTTTAAGAACAGGGTTCCTAATCGACTCGTGGCAAGAATGACATCGACAAGACTTTGGTACCAATCGACCTCAAAGTCTAGAACATGTTGGCATCAGGCATGCATGCTCATTGTTTTTTTATGGCTTGTTGTATTTGGGTGGGGGGTGTTCTCTTTATTCTTTTTTATTTTTAAGTTATTTGGTGGTACTGTGTTAGGTTAGGGACTTTGGAGAGAGGATACATATATCTGTGTACTGTGTTAGGTTAGGGAGAGAAACTAGCATGTGCGAGCGTGGAGAGGTGACAAGGATCTGATCACTTGAGATGATATCAAATCAGTGAGTTTTATATATATATATATATATATATATATATATATATACATACACACACACACACACACACACACATCACATAATATGAATACATGCATGCATGTCTCTTGACATGGTTACTAGCAAGAACAGGTAGTAGAGCTATAATCTTTAGTCCCTTTCATATTGGTGGAAGCATTGGTTGAGGAGGAGGGTCTTACCCTCAGCTGGAAAATGACAGTGATGTGGACGGTTGAATTATTGAATTTTCATGCATGCATGTACATGAATATTAGGGCCTTTTATATACGTATAAATATATATATATATAGGCTATTTATGCAAAGGAATTTTCATTTTTTGAAAAAAATGAGGATTAGGTGTATGGCTCATTCCACATCGAATTTCAACGATCTGAACTGTCTATTTTGTAAGTCTTGATTCATAGATTATTCTTGCAAAAATTCAATTCAGTCTGAAACCATTTGCCTATTTAATTATTAAGATCAAATTTTATTGTTTTTTATATAACAAAGTGTTCGTTCATTTATTTGAACCCAATTAGATGTCATAAACATTTTCGATTTGGCTAATATTTTTCAAGGATGATCTATGAGGTACAACTTAAAAAATAAACGGTTCAGATCATTAAAGTTCGATATGATGTAAATCCTACAACTAATCTTCATTTTTATAAAAAAAAATAGAGATCCATTTTCTTAAGGACCTCCCCTGTATATATATATCTTGAAGAAGTTGAAGATAAAACTGCTGAACTGGAGGGAACGAAGGGTTATCTTTGTAAGCGTGAGAGATGAGAATACACGTGGAAATTGTCCGTATTTGAACCTACATGTGCAGTAATCTTTCCCATCTGCTCTCGAGCTTCATAAAATTTAAAATAAAAGTGGTATTATATGTCTCTACACATAGTTGGAGAATAGGATTTCACATCAACCAAATGATAAGATATGTATAATTAATGTATGAGACTCGTTACCTTTGATATCACAAAAGCCTTGTGATAAAAACTACCTTTAATATCACAAAAGCCTTGTGATAAAAACTAACACCTAGTAATAGGTAGCTAAGTTAGAAAGATGTTAGTGATGGTGGCGAACTGTGCATGGACCTATAAATTTTATCATAGTATCATAGCATGCTATATTCTTTCAACGTATCGTGGCCCCAATTTAATGGTCTCGAATTTGTCTTCTTAAGTTTGACTTTCAAAAAGTTGCTCTAGCTCCAGATTAAGGATATTGATGATTGGACCTTGAAAAAATTGCATTGGCTCTAGTCACTTAGTGATGGCCAGGCTTCCGAAAAATTGTGTCAACTTTGGTATAATGGCTTGACTAGTTTTCGATATAGAAATTAGTTTTCTCTACACGCATCTCTATGGGGCCACTCGTTAGGAGGCGTGTTGGAGAATAATATTTCACATTGGTCGTATGACAAAATACTATACAATTAATACATGAGAGTTTACACCTTTCATATTATAAAGACATTTTGTGATAAAACTTAGGGGTGAGAAATTTTGCCAACCGAACCATACCGGTCGGCTTATAATGGTATGGTATAGTTTTGGCATTTTTTCATAATTGGTTGGCATTTTACCGAACCGACAATTAATGGCATGGCTTTGGTAATTGATTTTGTATGCCGGCGGTATGCCATACCTACCAATATATATATCTATATATATATATATATTTTTTTTTTTCTCTATTTAGATATTTTAGGTATTTTTTTCATGCTTGACTCCTCAGTTTTAGGGTTTAGAAAATAAATAACTCCTTAGTTTTAGGGTTTAAAAAATACATGCTTGACTTCTCCCTACTGCTATAAATCAAAATCTGATTGTCCATACTCTATGCCACAAGCCAATTGGAATTGGGGTGCAGCGAAATTGATGGCATGGATGTGAGACTCACTAATATACTAAATAACCACAAGGATCCCAAACTCCCATACGCGAAGCGACTTGTCATCGCTGGAAGTAACAAACCTACGGTTATTGTCCACAAATGTAATTGTATTCACATCACCCAAATGCTGATCATACTCTTGCAAACCTTCGGTTATTATCCACACTTTCCTTATTTACAAACCACCAGTTGTGCCATTTACCAATCGAACTAGCCAATAATTTTGGCTGAACCAATTTTTGGCAACCGCAAGAAGACGATTGGCAAGCGGTAATTGATTTTTGGTAATTATGTATATATGGCTGGCAGATGGTTCAAGAAATTTGACACGGTTTGCCAACCAAACCCAGCCCTAATAAATCTTAACAACTAGTAATAAGTAATTAAAATGGAATAATATCAATAATATTCGTGAGGGACCATGCAATGCATGGACCTACAAAGTTTGTATTTACATGAACATGTGGGTGTGGTTGTCCGGTTGTCCCCATCTGCCTATGAAAGGTGCACGGTGCACCTTTCTATCTAAATAATTAATTTGTAATCACAAATCAAATCTTGTTATTAGTTATATATATAGCATCCACCAGCAGTTTAATTTGATATTCACCTGAAAGCTCTGTCATGGGAAAAAATTGATTGTCCTTAAATCTTAACCTACAGAAGAAACCAAATCAAATCCCAAAGTATCTCGACGGTGAAAAAAATTTATTTTTGTCACTTAATATTACAGTTTAGTAGTATTTCTCTTTACTGATAAGTGAAAAGTCTTAAGTTTGATTCTCTAAAGATGAATTTGAACTACATAGCTACCCATTGTGAAGCTTAGCTCACTCTCATTCCCTTAGTGTAGATAATATTTTTTGTTAAAAAAAATTATTTTTTAAAAATAATTATGTACATATGTATGTCATGCATGATCACATCAAAGGTCAACACATGTGCAATTAATTAACAAGTAGACACTACCCATGTGAGAGCATATATACGGCTGGGAAGATCTTTCATGTCCAGATATACATCTCGTTCTCCTATGGATGAAAATAAAAGATTTAGGGTAAATTTAAAGTTGTCTAATAATCTCATAAACTCAAATATAATTGTAATTATTCTTTTTTCATACCGAGGTATATATAGGAATACAATAATAGAAAATAAATCAAAATAGAAACCTTCATGATCGAAAACAGATGCCTACCGTGACATAAAAATAAATAAAAACCCTCTTTTCATCTCTTTTCTCCTTTTTTTTTTCCAACTTTTTTCCTTGATCTTTTTCTACAGCAATGAAAACCAAGCTTCTTCTTCTTTTTTCTTTTTCTTTTTTAAAAAAAATTGTCAATAATCTTCATCTTCAGGTTCATAACATGTGGGTGCATGAAGAAAATTAGCTTTGTACACCCACATTGAATCGTGCACAACAAAGTTCAACCAAGAATCTAACTTGCTCTAATACTAAGTTGAAAATAAAGGGTCTAGGAAAATTCAGAAATGTCTAATAATCTCACAAACTCAAACACACAATTTTGATATTTTATATTCTTCTTCATAAGAAGGTATTTATAATAATAAAACAGAGCAATGATAGGAAATAAACCAAACCAAATTCCTAATTAAATCAAATCTCTAAAATACGGTTTTTCTTAATTATGTTGTTGAACATTTATAATACTCATTACATGATTAACATACAATGAGATATATACAAAGATGTCCAAATGCAATATACACAAAGATGTCCAAATGCAAAATATTGAGGCCTAACGTGAAAACGTAATGGCTTTTTTTTAATAAACTAGTAAAGTTAAAAAAAAAATCAATCCAATCTACCAACCATCTTCACAAAGTAATTAAGAAGTCGAGGCACATCATACTAGATTTATGAGAGTAAGAGAATTTTTTTTTATTTTTTATGTGGAGAATACGATGAATGAGAAACTATTTAAGATGTATGTAAAAAATAGTATGAAAAATATGAAGTTGATTTAAAGTAAGACTCAAAACACATGTCTTGTTGGTCTTGCTAAGACAACCAAAATTCTCCTTAAATAGCTGGCCGGGGAAATCATCAAAATATTCCTTCCTATATATTCAACGAGATCAAAGTAAACGTGAAAGACACAACCATATATGACAGTATATGACAGTGACACACCCCCATGTGAATTAAGTTGAAAATCTCTACTAGATCAAAAATGGGAGCATTTTTGCTCACCACCATAAATTATGGTGTATGCTCACCATACACCTAATCAATTGATACGTGTCATTTCACTTAACTCTAGTTAACTTTCATATTAAATGTTAGTTTTTGAATTTTGAAAAAAATTAACCAAGATTAAGTGAAATGACACGTGTCAATTGAGTAGGTGTATAGTGAGCATACATCATAGTTTATAATGGTGAACAAAAATGCTCTCATAAAAAAGGCCAAACAAAAATTGAGATGATTATAGGGAGAAAAACTCGCTCTCAATATAAAGAAAATGACAAAATTGAGATGGGAGTCGTACGATCTACTCCACCTCTTCAGCTTCATATAATTAATTTTTTAATTAATTACACCAAAATGATTCCATAGGTTGATCAATTGTCCATCCATCTCAATTTGGTATCACTTGTAATTGATTTTTGACCTTTATTCTGGGAGATGAGGGTTAGTTAACTGCAAATCTAGTACGTTGTGGTTGCCATGACATCCTTTCCTCTTTATGGGACGGATCTATCATCTCGTGACGTTTTGATTCAATAATACATTATTATGTAAAGAAAAACTTGCACATAGCAATGCATTATTAAGTAAAAAACACTCCATGACGATAAACATGTTCTATGTAAGTCATTCCTCTCCCTCCCCCAACCTTTTATTGATCACCTAATTATTTAAACTAGCTCGTCACTATCACTATTACATATTATATATTATTAACGTGTAAGAGTCAAAGTGATGAAAATAATTAACGTGTTAATGATAGTTATGTATATACCTCTTCAAACCATGAAGATAACTAATTGGAAGAAAGCAAAAACTTAACCAATTAAAAACAATTGTTCACATCCTCCTCTTACAATAGCTTAAAGATTATATGCTTAGGACAATGAACATTTCTACTACCATCCAACAATAGCTCAAAAGTACTTCGATTTATGTTAACGATAAAATAACAAAAGGAAGATTTTGGATGCGGTATTTAACTATGAATATTCTTTGATTGAAACCTTGTTGATTTTCAATTTTTGATTGGAGTCCCTGAATTAATGTGATAATTTATTTATATGTACGTTACTATATTTTTTAAATTAAAAATTAAAATTTTTAGTTGTTTATATAAATGAGATTTTAAATAAAAAACCATAATTTGTGGGATTAAAAATATTAAAATATAAATATACTACTGTGTGTGTGTATAAACATGGGTACATTCATCAAAATTAACCAAAAAATTATTGTATCAAAACATGGGTACATTCTTCAAAATCACCAAAAAGAAGAAGAAGATATTAAGCTTAATAACATTAGTAAATTTCTTCGATTAAACTTGATATGGATACATTTTAAAATCAAATAAAAAAGAATGTACCCATATAAGTTTAAAAATGGATTAGAAAAAAAAATTGAATAGATTTTATATAAAAAAGGGTACATTTTACATATAACAAATTGGTATATTTAAAAATGAGTACATTTTAAGATTAAAATTTTGAAAAAAATTACATGAATGGATACATATAATTAGCATGGGTACATTTGGTAAAATTAAAAATGGGTACAAATACAAATAAAACTTTAAAAAATATGGGCACAAAAAGAAATTAATATATGAGTACAAATTAAAACTGAAAAGAAAATTGGTACAAATTAAAAAAGGGTTGCAAATTAAAAATGGGTACAAACTAAAACTAAAAATATATGATAAAAATTTTAGTCATAAATATAAATATACTAATTGTAACATTTTTAACATTAAATGAATATATTTAGAAATAAAAATATTTTATTATTGAAATAATTAATGATGTTATTAATACCCAAGGACCTTGATAAAAAATTGAAAATGAATAAGATTAGCAAAATGAATGATGAGAACCTAATGTCTCCATAACAAAAATTAAAGGAGGAGAGAGGAGGAGAGAGATTAGCAAGATGAAGAAAACACAAAATTGAAAACTATTTAGAGTTGTTACTAGTTTCTAATTTTAAAATTATTTCATACTTAAAAAATACATAAGAATATAAACGTATTAGACAGATACAACTAATTTTCACTATAAACTAGTAATAGCATCAAAATACCCCCACAAATAACAATCAAAAGAGACTTAGGTACTCACTAGTGAGTATATGCACTCGACTTTTGATTTGGTCATTTTAAAAAAAATGTCACGTCTTCCTTGTTTTTTAAAGACAAAAAAAAAATATTGATGACACGTTCTTTATTTTTTAAAACAACAAAACATGTATTAGTTTATAATTAAACAAAATTAAAGAGTGAGTACTCGTTAGTGAGACCCAAGTATTGTCGAACACACAAGACGATAAACTCGTTATCCTGACCAATAAAACCTTCTTTTCTAACCCTATTTTTCTTTCTAGTGCATATCTTCACTACCGCACAACACAGGCTCCTTTCTCTCTCTCTCTCTCTCTCTCTCGCATCTGATCGATCTATGTCTTGAATCTTGATGTCCTAATCTTAAGACAAACGAAGAAATTTACAGAGGCCTCTAGCTGGCTACAAGCTAAGATATCACAACAAGTTGGAGCTCAGGATTAAAGGTGGATCGGAGGCATGGAAAACGCCCGCTTCCTTCAGAAGCATCAGAGGAGAAAGAGAGGGAGGATCCTTCCCACCACCACCATGATTTCTCTTCTAACTACGAATCTTCCTGGACGGAAGCTGACATGTCAGCCATGGTTTCTGCTCTCACTCAAGTTATTGGAACCACCGAAGGGCATGCTGCCGTGCAACCAAACCCTACATCCATCTCAGACTCATCACTCCTAGTCAAACAAGAACCCGACCGCTCTGAACCGGTTCAAGATCAAGGTATATATATGATTTCTATTTTTGCTTCTTTTTTTTTTATTTTCATTTTTGGTCCCCCGACCTTTTTTTTCTTGGGATTGTTTTAAGTAGTTTTTTTTTTTAATATACCAGAAATATTTTAAACTAAATTTATCTAAGGAATTCATCTAGGCTATGAGGAGTGAAATTCGAACTTAAATGTAGAACAAAAAACGCACTGTTTTAACTAACTTGGCAAAGCCCAGATCTGAATGATCGTTTTAGCTAATGATATTGACATGTGCTAAGCTAGCGGTATTGGGGTTGGCTATGTGTATGCATATGCTTTCACAGTATTGTTGTGATTTTGATCTATCTTTTGTTTGTTTCCACAGCACTTGCATTCTCCAAAGTTGTCGTCATCCATACATGTCCATCTCTAAATCCGTATAAATTGGACAAGATACTAATCGAATTAATTGAGTAGCTAGCGAGGTTAGCTAGATAATAGATTGCTCTTCCTTCTCCTAACCCTATTTTTGTTATTCTCCACTATGAATATCCCAGCTGTGTGTTTCTTGCCTAAATCACATTTGACCAAAGACTTTTTAGGTATCCAGTTCCAATGTAGGGTCATAGACAATTTCAATATTTTTGTATCCTAATCCTACCTACCTTCCGTGAAGAACCCTCTTTCCATCTCTCCAATTGTCAACAAGCTAAAAATAATTCTTGTTCCATCTGAGACATTCTTGTCATGTTTTTCTCAATTTTCACAAACAGACTATTACTAATTGAAAAGTCATCTAAACTTAAAATACAATTTAGAGACGTTTGGTTTTATCTTTTTTCTGATTTTCGAGGGAGTTCTAGTCTATCTTGCCTCAGCATTATCCGATCTTTGATAAGGACGTCTTAAATTTTATAGCTATTCACTTTCTTTGTTTGGTTGGTGCAATTTCCACTTAAGTTGAAGTTTACTGGAAGATTTGCTAACTTCAAAATAGTTTACTGAAAAGGAGGGGAATGCTTTGAATTCCAGTCTCTATCTTTGTCCTGCTTTCGTATGTAAGACCTTTACTTTTAAGAAGGAATTAAAGCTCTTTTGAATATAAACATGTAATACTTTAGCACAATAGGGGGCACACTTGCGCTGATTACACTCCTCTTCTAGTTAGATTCCTTCCACATTGATAGTGCATGGCGACTCAAGACGTGTCATTGAATCAACTAGCTAGGATATAGTAGCATGGTTTATAGTAACATAAATATATATACATATATGCATAGAAGTTAGTCTTATATATCACCAAAACTATTATTTTCAAGATTAATTCTAGAATTTTTTGTGATGTTTCTTGTAATGATATATGTTTAAAACGACATCATTCTGTAACATACTATATTGATACATAAAAGTGTAATCTATAATGTCTGTCTCATAATACATTGTTGTACCAAACTATATGGATTGGATACATAGAAGTGTACTTTCTTATCTCTTTGTCTCATAATACATTAAACTTTGTATATTTTGTTATTCCATTACGTGCATGTTTGTGAATAAAGAGACCGTAAGGAGGCGACACTATAGAGGAGTGAGACAAAGACCTTGGGGCAAATGGGCAGCTGAAATACGTGACCCAAAGAAAGCAGCCAGAGTTTGGCTTGGGACTTTTGAGACCGCCGAAGATGCTGCCATTGCCTACGATAACGCAGCTCTCAGGTTCAAAGGCACAAAAGCCAAGCTCAACTTCCCCGAACGAGTTCAAGGCAAGACCGATTTTGGCATCCTAATGGGCAGTTCTGGTACTACAACAAACAGTAGCAGTGGTGCTGCCTCTACTCAACGAACACAAAATCTCATGAGACCAGCTGGCCAGACAGCTCCTGCTCCATTAATCACGTCGCAGCAGCCGGAAACTTTCCCTGATCTTTATCAGTACGCGCAGCTTCTTTCCAGCAATGATGCTGATTTCTGCAATTATTCTTTTTATCCATTTAATCAAGATCCAAGATTTACTTCACAATTTTCTCCATCATCGACGAATTTGTCATCTTCCACTGCATCACAAGATTCACAACCATCGCAACCAAGACGACAAGATCATGAGGAGGATGCGGGGAATAAGGACTGGAATTCGAGTAATCCAAGGGAGTAGCACTATTGTATGCGTTATTTAATTTTGATGCGGTTCAATTTTACGTATTATATCGAGGAAGTTTAATATTTTGAGAGCATTTGTTTGTTCAATTAGTAATAGTTAGCTAGGATTATCATTTCAGGTTTTTTTTTTTTTTCCTTTTTATGGATATATATGTATTGCCTGGGTTTTTTAACGTATTTTTGCAGCCATACCCTGATCGAATCACAACCCTAATACATCATGCATCACTGGTTCATTTTAAGACTTTTCATGATCAGTTCAGTGTACTAGTACTATATATCAAGCATGCATAATTTACTTTCAAGTATCAAGTAGAATGTAGACGTGATGTGGAGGAATTTTCAGGATGGCAGTGTTATATATTGTGGTGTTGCAACGACTTGTACTGTAATTCCTGATTTATATATTAGTATGGATAGTGCTTGTGTTCCCTCTATAGGGAAACTTGAGTTCATTATTTATCATCATCTAAAGATCATATTTGCTAAAAAACACATAATTAATTCGGATGTCTCCCAGTCATCCATGTGTGTCAAATGAATTAACGGTTTTAGTCATAAGTATCATCTTCATGATGAACCGTTTATTTGTTTGATGTATATGAATGACTAAAAGTTCTCCAAATTGAAAGATTTTTTGCAGATATGATATTTAGATTAATGATAAAGAAAATTAACAGTTCCAATTATAAAGTTCTATGATAAAGATACGTAAATCATAAATAGAGAGACAAATAGGCTCTCCCATAGAAGAACACAAGCATTACCCTATTAGTATTTATATCTTATTGTAAATTCAAGGTCTATTTTTATTGTAACACATGACCAAGTTCTATATGTATATGTGATGTTATACTGGTCACAATCAAAATATTTTTGTATAAAAGAGTGATAATTCAGATTTCCAAGAGCTTAAAATTTTACTAAGCAAATGGTGTAGATGTAAAGTGGCAATTTTTTTTTTCTCTTGCAAAACGAGAGAAAGAACATTATCTTCTTTTTATTCAACCATCATGAGTTTAAATCAAATTATAGGCATCCGATATATAATAAACACTTTTAATTATTTAAAAAACGAACTGTTTCCATCCAACTTGATTGAATGTCATATTCAGATATTGTTATCAAAACAAAAAAATCACATCCGAATATTTGTCTCAACTTAATGCAAAATCAATATACAGTCTACATACATATGCAAAGAAGTGCCGTCACTTCGAGAATTAAAGGTGGAATATTATTTCCAATCGCCTGATGGGAATTCAATCACCTGAAATATAATTAATTTGGTTTCAACTTGCTACGAAGATAAATTAAACCAATGTACCAAAAACCAACATGACTTGGTCTGTTGAAGCAAAAGAAACACTTATTACAATACTATACTCACATATAAACTTAATTAACAAAACATGTTGACAAATAATTTAACGGAAAATTGGAAAATGGAAAGTGAAATATCCTAATAATTTATAGTATAGCTTTTTGGAGCACTTTTTTAATGCATGCTAACTTTTTTAGATGCACGAACCAGGCCCGGCTTCTCGGCAAGAGCCATCATCAGTTCTCCGGTAGCAAATAGATCTCCGCACGTTAACAATCCCAAAACCTTGATTATTACCCCACCGGCACACCATATTAATGCGATTTGTAACACAAGCTTTGAAGAAAGATATAAACGTGCTGAGAAGCTTTTGATCAGCAGGGCTCCACTACCTTTCTTTTTCTTTGATGTAAGAATATTCTGACTAAAGAGACGTGGTTCTAATTAAACCAGTTTAGTTTATGAAGAAGGGCATTCGTACTTTGGTGCAAGATAGCTGGCAAGTTGGTCTAACTTAAAACTGCACAATAAGAGTTGTCAACAACAATTTCATTTTTAGTTTTTAGATTTTATGAAGCAGGTTTGTAGATTTTTCTGTATAACCATCACACTGCTACTTGTTATCAAAATAAAAAACTCACATTATTTTTACACTAACGAGTGAATAATTTGAACCAAATACATGACGAACCAACCATAGTAAAGCACTCACATTATAAACACGTATATTAGTTTATCAACACTGATCCGTCTGTTCATAAACTATAAACAATGTCATTCGTTGATATTATACCGTCTGAATTTTTAATACACTACTTTAGACGTGTTATAAGATACAAGTTAAGCCTTTATTCTCCCACTTGTTTTGAGCTTTGGGATAACATTGTTAACAATAAGTTATTATCAAACCTAATTAAGCTAACAAGGTCTTTACCTTTTTTGTCGTAACGACTAGTACAAAGCACAAAGTACAGATCCCTCAAAGGCTGAAACCATGCGCATGCCAAAGCGCCTCCAGTGGGCCTCCAACCCACTTGCCCCCACATACGCCAAAAGCTCCAGTGGACCAGCCTCAAACCCTCCAAAGCCCATAAAAGGTCGATCTGCTTAACAAAGGAACCACAAAACGACAAAAATTAAAAGCAAACAAAGGAGATGAGAAGAAGCTTCCTCCTTTTCTTTTTGAGATATGCTATCTATACAATTATTTTTATTTCTTACATACATTTCTTTAATTTATATTCATTGATTTTCCTCATTTTATCCGATCTAATGATCGAAAATTAAAAAAATATGTAAGAAGTAAAAAATAATTTGTATATATCACACCCCTTCTTTTTTCTTCCCTTTTTTGGATCAGGATCCTCTCCTGAGCAGATGGAGAGGAACCTAGGGACCCCTCTAAAAATTATAATAATTATAACCGTTGGATAAAAAATAAGCGGTCCGATGGGTCTGGTCAGGAGGATCCTCTCCATTTGCTCAGGAGAGGATCCTTATCCCCCTTTTTTTACTTATTTTTCACGCTTGTCAGAGGCGCATGAACATTGGTGACGTGTGCTCGGTTATCAAGGCAAGGCATGGGATTTGGGCAAAATCCAATCAGGGAAGGATAGATGTGAGGATGGTGGGTCCCACGTCTGATTTGGACAAGTGGCACACACAAAGGCTGTGGATTTCTTTGCTTTCGGTCTCTTCTTACCTCCAATGTCAAATTTTGCGGCGACTGTCGGGTTTTCCCTCCTTTTGTCTTGTTCTTATATCACGCCATGCTTCCAAGGTGAAACTCTGCGAGCCGCATCCACATTTCTATCCTCCCTCTCCAGCTACAACTCAATTTTTAGAATTAATCGTCTAACAGAAATTATTTGTCTCAAAAGAGTACGCATAATTTAAAAGTTACAAATTTTAACATATAATATTTCAGTTCGGCTCTGATTTAAGTTAAATTTAAAGATTCGTATTTGTTAAACTGTCGCGTGCAACATTCTTTCCAATATCATGCATGTACACGTGATTTGTTTACGTCTCTTCTCGTATTACGATGATCAAAAGAGTATAGTTGTTGGCTTCGTAAAAAAAATTATGGTATGAAGATTTTTTCTTTCTTTCTAAATTTTAAGTAGGACAATGATGTTGCATTATGAAAGCTTTTATTGGTAAAAAAAAGTCATCATAAACACGAAGATTCTTTCACCAAGGATGATGATCTTTTGTAATATTAATAATAGCTTTATAGAGAAAAGTGGTTAGTGAAATTATACTTTAATATCTTTTATCACGCATGAGTTTTTGTCATGTCTTGGTACAAAATCTTCCACTCGTGCTAAGCTTGTTTATTGATCAAGTTCATTGCACCAAATGACAACTGCAAAACATTATCATCACGAGCATTAGTCGCGCACTCTAATATTTGTTTAGGGCCAGTTGATAATTATTTCTCTTCAATTTGAAATGGCAAAATTGAAATCTTATTTGGTAACTACTCTTAATTTAAAAAAAAATAAAAAAATAAAAACTGAAAATTATTTTCTTGAGTTTTCAAAATTTGGCCTGGAATTTTCAGTTTTTTGTTTTGAGTTTTCATTTTTTTTTGAAAACCAAAAATGATTATCAAACAAAATTTAAGTTTTCAAAAAAGAGAAAACTGAAAACGAAATGTTTATTAAATGACCCATTTAAGTAATGCATTGTGCATATAATGGTTTAGCATTGTACTAGTATATTGATCAAATGAAGTGAAATTAGGTCCATCGAGCACAAAGTGGAGACTGAGTACCGCTATATTTTTCTATGTGCAAGTTCACATCTATTGTGGAGTTGAATGAATGAGATTATAAGAATACACAAGAAATTAGCATTAAGGAACGAATGACCTGTCACTTGACCCAATCCAATTCTCAAAGTTTCATTAACTTGTAGCCGATCCAGCCCGTGTGTGCCCATGTTAAGCGTTATTTGGGCCACACAATACAGCAAAATACTGTGGGCCTGTTAAAGTCCAAAAGTCAAAAGCAAAAAAATGGTAAAAAAAAAAAAACTGAAATGTTGACAGTGGGATTTGAACCCACGCCCTTTCGGACCAGAACCTTAATCTGGCGCCTTAGACCAACTCGGCCATATCAACATGTTGGTAGGTTGGTCTTGTTGTAATACTTAATTGGCTCTAACCAGTAAAGCCTTCATCATCTGCATCTGTGACAGCCACACATCTGAAGATTGTGAACAGAGCAAATGGGATTTTTATGCATCAAGTAATCAAATAACTGAAATTAGCAAACCCGTTCCATTAATTTGCCCAAAATGGGTTCCAGAATGCTGTGTCTGTCTGCAGCCATAGTCCCTCCTCCTGCGCCTGCTCCTGCTGTAAAGCTTACCACATCAAATAATATGTCCAAGATTTTTCTTTCCTCTTCTGCAGATAAAGCTTCGGCTCGGCTTCAATCTTTCAGGTGCAGAGCTGTCGGAGAAAGCTCTCAGCCGCAGACCTCGTTGGCTGAAACCGTATATCAGGGAGTTTACGGTCCTTGGTCCGTCGACTCCACCGACGTCAGAGAGGTAATCAGCCACTTGGAGTTGGAGCCCATTTTTAAGTGCTTCTGTAAAAAACACTCCAGCTTGTGAGTGCTTTTGTTTAAAGCAGTGCCCTGCAATTAGTTCCCATTTCGGTCAAACCCAGAATTTTATTTCAACCCGTTTTTTTGTTTTGGGTGTTTATCATGGTAGTTCCACGATGAAATTAAGGTTGACCGTAAAACCAATTGACAATATGAGAAGTCCCTCAAGATCATATAAGTACATAGCAAATCTTGTCCCTCACCGATGTTGAGACAACTCTCAACACGGTCGGTCTAGTGGCCAATACTAATCAACATCGATTATTTCTAGCATAATCTTGATGCGTCAATACAATACAAGTAGTCTTGTAACCATTCAATATAAGTTGTATTTGATTCGGTCAAGTTTCGGACTGTAGGATTTTCACATTCTTCAACATTTATTGGTGTGGCAGGTTATTTTGTACAGGTCGGGACTAGTGACTGCAGCTTCATCATTTGTAGTTGCAGCTTCTGCTGCATTTTTGCCTGATAGTTTCTTCTTAACTGACATTGTCAAACACAATCTCGATTTTGTCTACGCAATCGGAGCTGGTGGATTGGGGTTGTCCCTTTTTCTGATTCACATCTATGTGACTGAAATTAAGCGCACTCTGCAAGCATTTTGGGGGCTTGGTGTTACTGGGTCTTTCGCAACATATGCATGCTTGGCTAGACCAGCTGGAGAGGGTTTGGTGCAATATGTTGTGGATAACCCGGTTGCTATCTGGTTTGTTGGTCCTCTCTTTGCTTCTCTCACAGGACTAGTCTTCAAGGAAGGTAAGATACGATAAATTATTTGCGCAGGACACTCGTCTTTTGTTAAAGGAGCGATTTTGTGTCGATAATGTATAACATTTTGTTAACGACTAATTGGCACTGTAATCCGTCCCTTGATAAATAACAAACGTCATGTCTAGAGAAGTGATATACTTTGTATTGCCTTCTTGCTCGCTTGTATTCGAGTCTTGGCAAAGTAATATTAAAACTATGTACTTGTTACAGGTCTCTGCTATGGAAAGTTGGAAGCTGGAATTCTCACATTCATCATACCTACTGTTCTTCTCGGGCACTTGGTATATCTTGTTCAAACCGATCCCTTTACCCTTTTCAAATTGATCCCTTGCATTGTCTCCTCCCCTGTACTTTGCAAACTGCTCCAGTCTGAATTTGACGGATCTTTGTTGATTGGAACAATGTGCAAACTACAGAGGAACGAAAGTGGAACTTTGTGAAAACTATAGGACTAAAACTGTGTGCTAGACGTTCTTAAACTTCCGTTTGTGAACTATTCGCAGCTTTTGTAACCTGTGTTGTCTAGGAACTAATGGAGTTCATGTTAAACACAGAGTGGACTGATGGACGATGGAGCAAAACTTTCTTTGCTCGGTTTGTGGATGGCCCTGTTTGTAATTTTTGCCGGAAGGAAGTTCACTCAACCGATCAAGGTAATTTTCCAGTTGACTTAATTGTATAAAAATGAAAAAACCCTCTAATTTCAGTTATCGATCGAGCTTATGCTCATCGCGTCTGGTAACAAACTGTTTTTCACTTTCAAGGATGACATTGGGGACAAGTCCGTCTTTACATTCAATTCTCTACCTGAAGACGAGAAGATGGCCTTGATTCAGAAGCTTGAGCAACAAAAGTTAAGTCAGGATGTCGATTAGAGAAATACGAGCCACAGTGGCTGTTTAGTTTAGTCTAGTCTATAGAAAGGAACAACTAATTTTATATGTACAACTACTGATGAACCATTGCAGATACATGAACAGAACTTCTCTCTCTTACGATTCGGGTTTAGGTTTCTTTCTACTGCAGTTGCACTTCTTTATCGTTTGTCTGAGAAGCCTTTATTGAACTAAACATGGTAAATACCAATAATATATGATAATATTTGGGAATTTCTTATATATATATTAATCTCCAAAGTGGAGTATATATAGGAGTTACAATTGGTATTACATATGTACTTCACCAATGTGGGACAATAAACTACTATTTACATTTTAACTAATGTATAACTCGCAACACTCCCCCTCAAGTTGGTGCAAAGATGTCACGCATGCCCAACTTGTCAAGCGAGTCGGAAAACGCACTATTAGACACAGCCTTAGTAAGAGCATCAGCCAGTTGATCTTCAGATCTCACAAACGGAAACATAATAATTCCAGCATCCAATTTTTCCTTAATGAAATGTCGATCAATCTCCACATGTTTTGTTCGATCATGTTGCACTGGATTCTGAGCAATCTCAATAGCAGCCTTGTTATCACAATGAAGTTTCATAGCACCTTTGTGTTTAAACCCAAGATCTCTCAACAATTTTTCCAACCACAACAACTCACATACACCATGAGACATACCACGAAACTCAGCTTCTGCACTTGACCTAGCCACCACTTTTTGTTTCTTGCTTCTCCAAGTAACTAAATTACCACCCACAAACATAAAGTATCCAGATGTAGATCGTCGATCAGTGATAGAACCAGCCCAATCTGCATCTGTGTACCCTTCGACATTCAAATGATCATTCTTGGAGAAAATCAGGCCTCTGCCAGGAGCCATCTTCAAGTACCTCAAAATACGAGTTACTGCATCCATATGAGCTTCACTAGGTGAGTGCATAAATTGACTTACCACACTAACTGCATAAGCAATGTCAGGGCGAGTGTGAGACAAATAAATTAATCTCCCCACAAGCCTCTGATACCGTTCCTTATGAGTTGGAACTTGATCTGGAAATAAGCCCAGACGATGATTCTGCTCAATCGGAGTATCAACAGGTTTGCAATCTAACATACCTGTTTCAGCTAACAAATCAAGAACATACTTCCTTTGAGATAGAAAAATACCATGCTTGGATCGTGCAACCTCGATTCCAAGAAAATACTTCAATTCACCCAAATCTTTCATCTCAAACTCAGTAGCTAGGTACTTTTGAAGGTGCTGTATCTCATTTTGATCATCACCAGTCACTATCATGTCATCAACATAAATAATCAATGCAGTTAGCTTACCATTTTGTCGCTTTAGAAACAAAGTATGATCTGAATGACTCTGGATATACCCAAACTTCTTCATTGAACTTGTAAACCTCCCAAACCATGCTCTAGGAGATTGTTTCAAACCATACAAGGCCTTTCGTAACCTGCATACAATACCTTTTCCGGGAGATGTTCCAATACCAGGTGGGAGATCCATATACACTTCCTCCTTAAGATCACCATGAAGGAAAGCATTCTTAACATCAAACTGCAACAGAGGCCAATCCTGGTTTGCTGCCAAGGACAGAAGAACACGCACAGTATTAAGTTTGGCAACAGGAGCAAAGGTCTCCTGATAGTCCACCCCATAGGTTTGAGTATAACCCTTAGCAACTAATCTGGCTTTATACCGATCAATAGAACCATCTGCTTTGTGCTTAATAGTAAACACCCATCTACATCCAACGGCTTTCTTCCCGTTTGGTAACGGAATCAAATCCCAAGTAGAATTCTTTTCCAAAGCGTCCATCTCAACTTTCATAGCATTAACCCACTTAGGGTCAGACAAAGCATCCTGCAATTTTGTTGGAATTGATACACTAGATAGCTGACATATGTAAGATGCATATGGTTGGGACAAACAATGAGAAGACACATAATTGTTGATAGGATATTTGGCTTTGGCATGCATATCAGGCTCATATTGTACTTTAGGTTTTCCACGATTAGCTCGTGGAGGCAACTGATAAGTAGAAGAATCGTCAGAATTTACCTCATGTATGCCACCATCTTGTACCAAACAGTTAGAAGAATCATCACTGGACGAACCATCATCAGGCAACTCGTTAGACATATCAGCAGCAGGCAACCGATCATCAGAAGGTAATTCATCAGATATATCCGCAGCAGGCAACCGATCATCATCTGTAGCCGACTGATTAGTATCACGTAAAATAATAGGTTCTGTTCCCAACTCTGTCTGTAACACATCATCCATATCATCTCTTCGAATCTGCACTTCACTCCCCCTCTCCCCCTGAAGTGGAGAGTCGGAAGAGGGCTTCACAAAATACGAAACTTCCTCATGGAAGGTGACATCCATGGTAATATAAGTTTTTTGAGTCGGAGGATGATAACACTTATAGCCTTTTTGATTGTTAGCATACCCAATAAAGACACACCGGAGAGCACATGCATCAAGTTTACTCCGCTGATGAGAGTAGACATGCACATACGCAATACACCCGAACACTTTCGGAGGAAGCTTTGAGACAGAAACAAGAGAAACATGTTTTTGTAGCACATCAAACGGTGTCTGGAAATCAAGAACCCGACTTGGAACACGATTGATCAAATACACAGCAGCCAAAACAGCATGACCCCACAAATGATTAGGAACACATTTATCTAACATCAAGGAGCGAGTAACCTCCATTATTTGACGATTCTTCCGTTCGGACACACCATTTTGTTGGGGTGTAAACGGAGTAGTCGTCTGGTGAATAATACCATGATCACGGAAAAAACATGCCAAAGTGTGATTCACATATTCTCCTCCGTTATCAGACCTGAAGACCTTAACTTTGGTCTGAAACTGAGTAGATACCATTGTACAAAATTCTTGAAGAAGTAACGGAACATCACTCTTATTTTTCATCAAGAACACCCAAGTTACCCGAGTACAATCATCAATAAAAGTAACAAACCAACGGAATCCATTAGAAGTAACTTTTGCAGGACCCCACACATCAGAATGTATCAAATCAAATGGTAAAGTAGCTTTAGAATCACTTACAGGAAAGGAAGCACGATGACTCTTAGCCATGACACATGTTTCACACTTGAACTCTGAATCACTACAAGTGCGAAACAAAGAAGGAAATAGATGCTTCATATAACTGAATGATGGATGTCCCAATCGTCGATGCCACAACCAAATTTGATGTCTGTTATCCACTTTAGCACTTAAAACTTGATGATTATTTGAACCGGAAACAACAGTATCCTCCATAGTCAAGATGTACAAACCCCCTATCCTTTTACCATAACCAATTATCTTCTGAGTTTGAATATCTCGAAAATAACAATACGTAGGATAGAAGTGAGCAGAACAATATAAAGTATCAAGAAGTTTTCCTACCGACAAAAGATTGCACTTAACATCAGGAACAAGTAAAGCACGGACCAGTGATAAGGTTGGAGTCAAAGAGATAGTGCCTTCACCCTTCACAGGGGAAAGTGCTCCATTTGCACTAGTAATATATGGATCACGTACATAATCACATAACTCATCAAACATTCTAGGGTCACTCGTCACATGATCAGTGGCCCCAGTATCAATTATCCATTTATTTGTTCCACCAAGATGCATAACAACACTATGATTATATTGAGCCATTGAACAAAATCACGAACAATAAAGGCACAAAAGATACGCAGCGGAATGAAAACAATTTACCAGAGTACTGTAGCAATTACTGTTCACGGCACTGTAGCAATACCATTCACGGTACTGTAGCAATCACTGTTCACGTAATGTAGAAGACCACTGTTCACGGCACTGTAGCGCGGCACTTTTTTTTTTCTTTTTTTTTTTTTTTTTTTTTTTTTTTTTCTCACGCGGAGGAAATCACGAAAAATGTGGGCACAAAATTTAAAGCACACAGGTCACCAAGAGCGAACTGCTCTGATGCCATATTGAACTAAACATGGTAAATACCAATAATATATGATAATATTTGGGAATTTCTTATATATATATTAATCTCCAAAGTGGAGTATATATAGGAGTTACAATTGGTATTACATATGTACTTCACCAATGTGGGACAATAAACTACTATTTACATTTTAACTAATGTATAACTCGCAACAGCCTTCTCCTTGAGATTATCCATGACACACTTTAGTTCTCGGTTAACCTGCTCCTTGTGAAACAGTAGCGTTAGGATTTATGCATTCACTTCGATAAGGGAGAACCAAAACACATGTGCAGCGCAAAGTACACCTCCGACAATGGAAAGCTGGAAACATCTTCCGCTTCCTCTTGGCCTTCCAAGGGCTCTAAAATTATCAACATGTTTTTCTCAATGAAAACCGAATACTAAGGCAAAACATGTCTTGTTTAGACTTGTGAACAAAAACTTAAGTTTTGGGGTTTTTAAATAGGTGAAGTGGAAGACTCCCGGTTTCGAAAATAAGCTGTGACCAGATCTGTGTGCAGGATTCGGTTTCCATTGTAATGCGTTTTTGAAAATTATTGTGGACCAAATGCCTTGTCTATTTTCCTCATCATTATCTATATATTACCTCAAACTTGAAAGAAATGTGCCACATTGTCACCCCCCGGATTTAGCCCAAACTAAATCGAGCATATGACACTTCACGTTACTTTTAAGAGCAAAAAGTATCTACTTCCGAAAACAAGTTATTTGGATGATTGCTTTTGAAGTTATTTGGAATTATGTTGGTTTTCAATGTGGAGTTCCCTGTTACCGAAATATTACTTACGTCTAATACACTATTCTATTAATTTAAACTACAAAGTTCAGAATTCCAAATGTAAGTTGAAATTACTTGAAGTTCGTAGCTTTTGACGATCATATGGCAATGTGGTCGAGGACAAAGAGCTTGGCAAGAAAGTTCAGCTCCAAGGCGCAATAACACACTTTAGCTTCTGGTGACGCTAAGATTGTAGACAAGGAATTGACGCTCACCTGCTCGGGTTTAGTTTGTGCCAAATCCAGGACGCGAAACTTTGCATGTGGAGGAACTTAAAACATCGAATTGAGAAGTTAGAAAGTAATAGAAAATGAGGTGATTTGCAAGTAAAATTATGAGGATTATATCTTAAATATGTTATAATTTATCAAACACTATCTATTGTCGAACTACAACAGAAGCAGATTCTATAAAAAAACTCTAGCAATAGAAACTGGTCATAAAACCTCCCACTTATAAGTGTGAGAAAATAGACCATTTGACCATATTTTGTCAGGGTTACCAAGTTAATAGTTTAGTAATGTTACATATGGGCATTATTGTCACTAAAATAGTAAACTTAGATTTTGCTGTCAATTTCCGAATTTGAAGTGTAGACGGTGTAAATAGAACTTTTAACACGGGTCCGGGTCCCGGTCCCGGTCCCGGTCCATACCTTTGCCGCTTGCTGGGCTTTTGCAGTATATGAACCAACGGGTCCAAAAATTTCACGAAACGACATCGTTTCTTGACCGTCCCTTAAAACCCTAACCAGAACAAGTGGTTTAGTTTCCACTACCAGAAGTGGCCAAAATTCGCATGCGTAAATTCTCCGCTTTAATCACCTCATCAACTTCTTTTGGTCACTATTTCTGCTCCAATCGCTTCACTCCGCTCCTCCACTCGCCCCCGCCTCCCTCCTTCATCCGCCACTTCACGCCGCCGATGGCCGCCCCGGAAGACTCGCTCCGCAAGGTCCTCGCCGACAAGCTGTCGGAGGTCGAGAACCAGGGGAACCAAGTGCGGGCTCTTAAAGCCGGCAAAGCCGACAAGTCGGAAATCGACGCTGCCATTGAGGCACTGAACGCGCTCAAGCTGGAGAAGGCTTCGATCGAGAAGGACCTCCAGGCAACATTGAGCAGCAGCGAAGGGTCCGGTAACAGGGAGGCGTTTCGTCAGGCGGTGTCGAATACGCTTGAACGGCGTCTCTTCTACATCAAGTCTTTTAACATCTACGGTGGCGTTGCGGGGCTGTATGACTACGGCCCGCCCGGCTGCGCCGTCAAGTCCAACGTACTTGCTTTTTGGCGGCAGGTTCGATTAACTTCATTTCTCTACTTAAATTATTTCCTGCTGAATTTGTTAAATTCCTTGACGTGCATGAACTTAAATTATCAGTATATAATTTTAAGTATGAATTTGTGCCTCAGATTATTGTTAATTTCATAATCTGTTAATGGGATTCTGATGGATTTTAAATCTATGGGCAATTTACTTTCGCAAATTACGTATTAAGATTGGTAACGAGTTTTTGGGTTCTGAAGAACATTACGAATGAGGGGAAGGAATGGATAATCATTCATTTTTGTTTGTTTTTTTTTTTTTAAAATTTGATTTGCAGCATTTTGTTCTTGAGGAGAACATGCTGGAAGTTGACTGTCCCTGTGTCACACCTGAGGTGGTTCTCAAGGCATCTGGGCATGTTGACAAATTCACTGATCTTATGGTGAAGGACGAGAAAACTGGGACTTGCTACCGAGCGGATCACTTGCTGAAAGATTTTTGTAACGATAAGCTTCAGAAGGATCTCAACATTACTGCAGAGAAGGCCAAGGAGCTTAAGCATATACTTGCGGTGCTAGATGACCTCTCGCCTGAAGATCTAGGTGCAAAGATTAAGGAGTTTGGTATTACTGCCCCTGATACGAAGAATCCTCTATCTGATCCTTATCCTTTCAACCTGATGTTTCAAACTTCAATTGGTCCATCTGGCTTGATTCCTGGGTGAGCATATGGACACAGAAACAACATTTTTTGATGTTTCAATAATGTTAGAATCAGTAGATATGGATTGTGAGAGATTTTTCCCTTTAATTCTTCTTGTTTCATGTGTTACTTTGTTGTACTGCAGGTATTTGCGTCCAGAAACTGCACAAGGCATATTTGTGAATTTTAAGGATCTGTATTATTACAATGGCAACAAGCTACCATTTGCTGCAGCTCAAATTGGGCAGGCTTTTAGAAACGAGGTTATAATTCCTTCCCTCATGATTTTAGACTGAGATCATGCCTGATTTTGCTAGGCCTTCAGATAAATGATTACGTCTATAAATGGTTGTGGTACTGAGAATTTTGTGCAACACTTTTCACTCTTTATTTTTGCTATGTTAAAAGTCAATTCCTAAACAAGTTAATGTATGTTCAGATATCTCCTCGCCAAGGCCTTCTGAGAGTTCGGGAATTCACACTGGCTGAGATTGAGCATTTTGTAGATCCCGAAGACAAATCTCACCCGAAGTTCGCAGAGGTTGCAGAGTTAGAGTTTTTGATGTTCCCTAGGGAATTACAAATGTCAGGGGAATCTGCAAAGACAATCCGTTTGGGTGAAGCAGTTGCTAAGGTTGGGTTCCATCAGATATTTTTACCTTTTATTTTATTTTTTTATATCATAGTTTAACGTTGCTGCAATTCCACTTGATTTAGGGAATTGTCAACAATGAAACGTTGGGCTACTTCATTGGAAGAGTATATCTTTTCCTTACCGGTTTAGGTATTGACAAGAAACGGTTAAGGTTCCGTCAGCACCTTGCAAATGAAATGGCTCACTATGCTGCTGATTGCTGGGATGCTGAGATTGAGTGTTCCTATGGCTGGATTGAGTGTGTTGGTATAGCTGATAGATCTGCATATGACTTGCGTGCTCATACGGTAAGGATTTATTAGATCTCTTTTAAGAAACTCTTAACTGCAGACTACTTTTCATTAATCAATATGCTGAGATAGTATGATTGTAAAAATATGTTGACTGAGTTTTGATTTCATTTGTAGTGTTTTGCTCCAGTTTTATTTAGTTCTGAATTTTAAAACTTTGGGTTTTATCTATGAAACTGTTATGCCGACATGAGAGAAGCCTTACAACATAATGTGATGCTAAGGCTTTACACTTCTTAGATATGGAAAGCTATGTGTTCATGGAGTATTGTTTTTCCTTTTCTTTTTCTTTTATGACAGGAGAAAAGTGGTGAAGCTCTTGTGGCTCATGAAAAATATCCAGAACCAAGAGAAGTAGAGGTAATGTTTTATGCAGATTATGTACACCATTGTTGTTATTAGTAGACTTGATTTCCTGATTTCACCTGTAAGAAAAACAGTATCATTTTTTACTTGTTATGTAATTTCAGGTATTGGTTATAGCTCCACTAAAGAAAGAGATCGGCCTTGCATTCAAAGGGAACCAAAAGAATGTAATTGAAGCTTTGGAGGTGAATACAGAATACTCTCTTCTGATTCTTCATCTCGTAATTCTGTTAAATATAGATTTTGTGTTAATGTATTAAGTTACTCATTTCAGGCCATGAAAGAACAAGAAGCTATGGCATTGAAAGCTGATTTAGAGTCTAAAGAGGAGGTGGAGTTTTACGTCTGCACGCTGGGGAAGAATGTAACCATTAAGAAGAGTATGGTAAAAATTTCAAAGGAGAAAAAGAAAGAACACCAGAGAGTATTCACGCCTTCTGTAATTGAACCATCTTTTGGTATCGGCCGAATTATATATTGCCTCTTTGAGCACACATACTACACGAGGCCTAGTAAAGCTGCTGATCAACAGTTGAATGTTTTTGGTTTCCCCCCACTTGTGGCACCCATTAAGTGCACAGTTTTTCCTCTGGTTCAGAACCATCAGTATGAGGATGTTGCTAAAGAAATTTCCAAGTCATTGACCGCTGCTGGAATCTCGCATAAAATTGACATTACAGGTATGGACCTAAGACAATCATCTCTGTTTGTATTTTTTTTTTTTTGGCATGTAGGGTTGCTGTATTGAATTGCTAAGTAAAATATGGAATATAAGTTCTAGCACATGTTTATTCATCCATACTTTCTCAATGGGATGTTCCCGGACATAATAGTTAGATAGTCGGTTTATGGTAGACTGGTAGTAGGGTTAAGTAGCAAGTCACTTATTCTGCACAGACATGTTTATATATGCGTATTTTTGGAAAACTCGTACGCCCTATATGCCAGAGTTGCATTCTCGTATGGGAGAAGGGCAAGATGAGCACCCAAGATTTGTATCTTCATTCCTCGTTGTAGTTGAAGCCTAACCTGTTATTGTTAAAAGTAGATTAGCAATCAGTTTCGAGTTTTTAACTGTTTTGAATTTTTATTTGATAAGGTACCTCGATTGGAAAAAGATATGCTCGAACTGATGAGCTGGGTGTACCTTTTGCAATCACGGTGGATTCAACATCATCGGTGACGCTCAGAGAGAGGGACAGCAAGGATCAAATCCGTGTTGATGCGAAAGAGGCGGCATCTGTCGTGAAAGATGTAGCCGAGGGAGTGAGGAGTTGGGCTGATGTGTGGGAGACATTCCCCCATCATTCTTCTGCATCTGCAGATGAGTAGGTTTCGGGTGGATTTAACGCTACGAGGATCTAAACATACAGTAGGATTTGTTGAGTTGGAAATGTTATTACTATACAAAGCCGACGAGGTTGTTGAAGCACAACCAAGAGATGCTTCTTAAAGTGTGTGGCAGCTTTCTGTTTCTGTTTCATGAAACCTGAATTTGACATGCTACAAGTTTTACATTTCTGTATTTTCCCGATCAACTGATAGATCTTACAACTTAGATCTACATTAGGGCAACTCGTGTCGGATTGAAGAATCGAGAGCCATCAGTGAATAATTTCGTGAAAACGCCAAAAACCTAAGCAATGATAAATAATTTTTGCACGCGTGTTCTTGTAATTTTATAAAAATATTGACTGGTATTTTTGTTTTTTGATTTTTTTTTTATTTTCCTCAGTACGAAAGAAACATAAACAAAAATAAAATTATTATTAGCATTTCAAAAATTTTATTTTACACTTTTTATATATATTTTTTTCTAATTATAAAAAAAATTAAAGTGTAAAATTCCCAAGGAAAGAAAAATAAAAGTGCACGGGAAAAATCACTTCCTAAACAAATTGTCTTTGGGTTCGTTTGGATGTGTTTTTACAATGATTGAAAACATTTTTAGAAAAAATATTTTTGGGTTTCAAAACCACTTAAAAGTGTTTCTTTGAAGAAGCACATAACTGATGCTTCTTGCAAAAAGCATTTAAAGTGCATTTTCAGAACTTATTTGCATATTTACCTAAAGATTGGTTCTAAAAATATTTTCACAAAAAATGCTTTGGTCATTTTAAAACACATCTAAATGAGCTCTTTATATAATAATGTTTTATTACGCCGTCGTTTAAGGGACGACGACGTTTTGGCCCACATAATGCTCGACTTGGACTTTGGTTTAGGGTCAAATAAGGCCTTTTCTTGGCAAAACCCAAAAAGAAGGAAAAGAGCATTTGATTTGTTGGTGGCTTCGAGACTGGAGAAGCTGAAGCCATTGCTACCTAGCGATTACAGAAGAAGAGGAAAATGCTGAGAGTCGCGGGAAGAAGGCTGTCATCTTCTGCTGCGGCGTGGCGGTCGTCGTCGCAGACCGCCCCCGCCTTCGTCTCCGGAGGATCTCATCCGCTTTTCATTACCAACAACGGTGACGACCACTCTTCCTCCGATTTCGCTTCCAGATCCCCCGCTCCCTTTTTCCTCAATTCCAAAATTCCATCTCTCGTCAGAGGTCAGAGCCCTGCCTTCTTCCTCTTCAGATGCATTTAGGGTTTGATTCTGTTCAATCGGTTGTGTTAATGTTTGTTCTGTACAATCACGGCTCTAATTTTGTAGATTTGGAAATCGAAATTGGTTCATAAATGTTAGGTTATTTTCATTTTTCTAATTATTTGATATATTAATTCATTTCATTTTCAATCTAATTTTGGTTTTCGATCCATTTGTTTTCAAAGTACGATCTTTGATTAAATCGAATTGGGTAACATTTCTAATTGGGTACGTGGGATTTTTATCCATTGGTTAGCCCATAGCATTTGTGCTCGCTCTGAATCGATGTTTTGCAATTTGATTTTGGTGCATTTCAAAACTTGATTGGGGATTGTATTGCTGAATACATTGGTGTGTTTCATTTAACAGAATATGCATTAATTGTTGTTTGAATCTCTTCTTTGTAATGCTGCGCTTTCTTTATTGAGAGATTGAAAGGAGTCTGCGTTCCCTTTGCTTGCTTATATGGGTTGTCTGATACCCAGTTATGGTTCTGGAAAATAACCTGTTGGAAACTTTTAGTTTTAGTGAATGCCATTTTTTTACGGATTATGGTGTACACAAGTTCAGTTGATACCATTATGTCGAGACTTGAGCTTTGTCTAGACTGCATTGAATTGTTAGTATCTGGATATGTGGATAGGTAGGTCGATATTTGGGATTGCTGCTGTAACCAGGGGTTGAATGATGAACCATGTGTCTTCTTTTCGGAGTCATTAACTTGCATTCAATCTCTGTACTATACAGATATTACGTATTCTTTGTACTCACTCTCTCTGGCCGGCACTCCATGATCACGTCGAATCCTTATGAAAATGAATCCAGAACAAAATCGCGCTAAAGCTAGGGCGTCACCCGTAAGTGGCGCGCTGTGTGGCCTGAGCACAGTGATAAGTGAGCAAGGGTCGCTGCATCTCCATCGGCACCCGGATGCAGTGTTAAATGAGCAAGGGGGCCATAGAAACTTCTTTTCGAACGACTCCACTCAAAGTTGTTTGGGAGCATATGCTCCTATCAACTTTACCCGGGACACACAAAAGAAGTACTTTGATCCTATTAGACGGGGGAGGGTGAAGAAGCTAGGACAGAAGGGTAGAGTTCAAGAGAGCAAAATGCGTTTAGGAACGTGGAATATAGGAACCTTAACGGGAAAATCTATGGAAGTAGTGGAAGTTATGGTGAGGAGAAGGATAAATATTATGTGCCTACAAGAAACTAAGTGGGTTGGTAGTAAGGCAAAGGATCTAGAAAACTCAGGGTTTAAACTTTGGTATTCGGGCACAAATAGAACGAGAAACGGTGTTGGCATCATCGTGGACAAGACCTTGGTACAAGATGTTGTAGATGTCAAGAGGGTAGGAGATAGAATCATGGCAATCAAGATTGTAATAGGACAAGAACTTATCAATGTGATTAGTGCGTACGCACCTCAAGTAGGGTTGGATACGAGTTCGAAGGAGAAATTTTGGGAAGATCTTGGAGACTTGGTGCAAGGAATTGCTCAGACGGAGAAGTTATTTATAGGAGGAGATTTAAATGGACACGTGGGCAGGGAGACAGGCAACTATGGAGGTTTTCATGGTGGCCATGGTTTTGGGGAGAGAAACGAGGATGGGGAAGCTATCTTGGATTTTGCAATGACATATGATCTCTTCTTAGCCAACACCTTCTTTAAGAAGAGAGAAGAACATGTGATCACCTACAAGAGTGGGTCGTCAAAAACACAAATAGATTTTCTTCTAATGAGGAAAGGGGATCGTATAACTTGTAAGGATTGCAAAGTTATACCAGGAGAGAGCGTGGCTAATCAACATCGCTTGTTGGTGATGGATGTACATATCAAAAGAGTAAGACAAAAGAACAAGACTTGGAAGTGCCCAAGGACTAGATGGTGGAATCTAAAAGAAGAAAAACAAGTCATTTTCAAAGAGAAGGTAATCACCCAATGTGTGTGGGATAGAGAGGGGGAAGCTAGCCAAATGTGGGATTCCATGGCTAGTTGTATCCGAAAAGTAGCAAAAGAGGTATTAGGAGAGTCCAAGGGCTTTGCCCCACACCAAAAGGAATCTTGGTGGTGGAATGAGGAGGTACAAACAAAGGTGAAGGCTAAGAAGGAATGTTGTAAAGCCTTATACAATGAGAGGATCGATGAAAATGGTGAAAAGTATAGAAAAGCGAAGCAAGAGGCGAAAAAAGCTGTCAGAGAAGCTAAGTTAGCGGCTTACGACGATATGTATGAACGACTAGATACCAAAGAAGGAGAGTTGGATATCTATAAACTATCTAGAGCAAGGGAAAAGAAGACAAGAGACCTAAACCAAGTGAGGTGCATCAAGGATGAGGATGGAAAGGTTCTTGCTACAGAGAACGCGGTTAAAGACAGATGGAGAGGTTATTTTCATAATCTTTTCAATGAAGGACATGAAATGAGTGATTCTTTAGGGGAGTTGAGTAACTCAAAAGAGTGTAGAAACTACTCTTTTTATCGTCGAATCCGGAAGGAAGAAGTGGTTGTAGCTTTGAAGAAGATGAAGCATAAAAAAGCAATAGGCCCAGACAATATACCAATCGAAGTGTGGAAACTTTTGGGAGAGACAGGTATAACATGGCTCACTGACCTTTTCAATAGGATTTTGAAAACGAAGAAGATGCCAAATGAGTGGCGAACGAGCACTTTGGTGCCTATCTACAAGAACAAGGGCGACGTACAAAATTGCATGAACTATAGGGGTATTAAGCTAATGAGTCATACAATGAAGCTCTGGGAGAGAGTCATTGAGCATAGATTGAGGCAAGAGACACGGGTTTCGGACAACCAATTCGGGTTCATGCCAGGGCGCTCAACCATGGAGGCAATCTATCTCGTACGAAGATTGATGGAAAGATATAGAGATGGGAAAAAGGATTTACACATGGTCTTTATAGATTTGGAAAAAGCGTATGATAGGGTCCCAAGAGACATTCTTTGGAGGATTTTAGAGAAGAAAGGAGTACGAGTAGCATATATCCAAGCTATAAAGGATATGTATGAAGGAGCAAAGACTGCCGTAAGAACTCATGAAGGACAAACCGAAAGCTTCCCCATAACTGTAGGATTACATCAAGGCTCATCCTTAAGTCCTTACCTTTTTGCGTTGGTAATGGATGAGTTAACAGGACATATTCAAGATGATATTCCTTGGTGTATGCTTTTCGCAGACGATATAGTGTTGATAGATGAAACTCAGGAAGGGGTAAATGCAAAGCTTAACCTTTGGAGAGAAGTGTTGGAATCTAAAGGTCTTCGCCTAAGCCGATCAAAGACAGAATATATGGAGTGCAAGTTCAGTGCAAATGGAGGCCAAAACGAGTTAGGGGTGAGGATCGGAGATCAAGAAATACCAAAAAGCGACCGTTTTCGTTACCTAGGATCTATCTTGCAAAAGAACGGAGAATTAGATGGAGATCTCAACCATAGAATACAAGCTGGATGGATGAAGTGGAAGAGTGCATCCGGTGTGTTGTGTGACCGCCGTATGCCATTGAAGCTCAAGGGAAAATTTTATAGGACGGCAATAAGGCCGGCGATGCTGTATGGCACAGAATGTTGGGCGGTGAAACATCAACACGTACACAAAATGGGTGTAGCGGAGATGAGGATGCTTCGTTGGATGTGTGGGCACACGAGAAAGGATAAGATTAGGAATGAGGATATCCGGGGTAAAGTAGGAGTAGCCGAAATTGAAGGAAAGATGAGAGAAAATCGGTTACGGTGGTTTGGACATGTGCAAAGAAGGCCTACTGACGCTCCAATTAGAAGATGCGACTATGGGACAGAGGTTCAGGGCCGAAGGGGTAGAGGAAGACCTAGGAAAACTTTGGAAGAGACTCTAAGAAAAGACTTAGAGTACTTGGATCTAACGGAGGACATGACACAGGATCGAGCACAATGGCGTTCTAAGATTCATATAGCCGATCCCACTCAGTGACTTGGATTTTCCAAGTCTTCAATCGAGAAGTTTTCCTCACTCGGGAAATTAAGGGAACACTACCCCAACCTACATGCTCCACTCAGAAAGCTTCAACATACAAGCTTCAACAAAAGAAAATTCAAAGAACTTAGCGAAGAAGGCTTTGGTGTATTTAACACAATACGTTGAAATGAAGGAAAGCTTATTTATTGATATCCCCGATCAGCTACAAATATGTACATATACATGAGTCAAAATAAACACACAAGACGGAGCCTTCACAAAGGTTGCTTAGGAGAAGTCTCAGAAGTCGGTAGAGCCCCAGAAAGATAAGGCACCGGAGGGGGATCATTTGGAGCCTCAGTACTGGACAGAACCCTAGAAGGAGGAGGCATCAGAGGTTGATCATTCGGAGCTTCATTACGCGGTACAGCCCCAGAAGACGAAGGCAATAAATGCCTTTGGAACAAACCCACAAATCTCTGATGATCAAGTAAAACCTGACCATCAGTTTCCTTCATCTGGTCAAGCTTCCTCTTCATGTTTGTAGCATAGTCATATGCGAGCCGGTGCAACTGTTTATTCTCATGCTTGAGCCCTCTAATCTCATGTTTGAGACTCATCACTTCAGCCGCCAAGGATTCAACTTGGCGGGTTCGAGCAAATAGGCGTTGGGCCATATTAGACACAGAACCTGCACACTGAACACTGAGAGCCAGCGAATCCTTAACAGCTAACTCATCAGACCGTTTGGAAAGTAGTCTGTTATCTTTGGGAGTGAGAAGGTTCCTGGCCACCACCGCAGCGGTCATATCATTCTTCATCACGGAATCCCCAACGGTAAGAGGACCAGTAGGGGAGACGAAGGATGGGCGCCATATGTTGTCTGGAGAAGGCGGGGCTGCCTCTTCAACAAGGTTCAAGTCAAAACGACGGTCGGAGGGGCCAGACATTTTCAAAGGTGTTGAAGAGAGAAGAGGTCGGACAAATCAAGATCTTAGAAGTGCAAGAATGAAGCTTCTACTGGTGGAGATTCAAGTGTGCTTTGGAACTTAATGTCAGCCTCTATAAAAATCTGCACTCGACGGAGCTTCGGAAATCGAAGAGGCGCCTGCTCAGAAATCGAAGAGGCGTTTGCTTTCTCAAAAGCTGGGCTGCTTAGAGATCACGAGGGTTGATCTCAGAAATCGAAGAGGCGTTTGCTTTCTCAAAAGTTGGGCTGCTCAAAGACCACGAAGGCCGATCTCAGAAATCGAAGAGGCGCTCGTTTTCTCAAAAGCTGGGCTCCCCAGAGACCACGAGGGCCGATCTCAGAAATCGAAGAGGCACCTACTTTTCCAGCCTTGTCAGCACCCGTCACACGCACACTCAGCTTTGCAGAAATTATGGGCATTCTGTCGAAGACTTCTGGGGAAGTAGAAAACACATGAATCTTACTGTTCAATCACCCACTTCTCACACGCAACAATAGCTCATGGGTACCACAGATAACTTTGCCAAAGTTCTCTGCCAAAGTTGAGCACGTGAAGCTTGCAGCTCCCACTACATCGCTCTGACCAAGAAGGGTAAAAGAATAGCAAAGAAACAGCACTAACAAAGTTTAGACCCATAAATTTTGAAGGTCTAGCTACCATATTATTACCCACAAGGGTAAAGGAACAGTACCACTGCTGGATAATTGGAAAGTCCCTGTGTGTCAACCTCTGTGCTTCGTGGCAAGGTAGACTAGCAAACATGCCCAACCTTTACTCACATTCGAGAAAACACTCCCAATAAGATTGCTTGCTCCAAAATCGAAGAGGCACCGTCCTCCGAATCTCGAGAGCCAGACTCCCAACATGACTACTTTCTTAAAAATCGAAGATAGGGTAAAGGAACAGTACCATTGCTGGATAATTGGAAAGTCCCTGTGTGTCAACCTCTGTGCTTCGTGGCAAGGTAGACTAGCAAACATGCCCAACCTTTACTCACATTCGAGAAAACACTCCCAACAAGATTGCTTGCTCCAAAATCGAAGAGGCACCGCCCTCCGAATCTCGAGAGCCAGACTCCCAACGTGATTACTTTCTCAAAAATCGAAGAGACACTGCTCCCCGAATCTTCGAGAGCCAGACCCCCAGCATGATTGCTTTCTCAAAAATCGATGAGGCATCGTTATCCGAATCAATCGAAGAGGCGCTTGCTTTCTCAAAAGCTGGGCTGCTCAGAGACCACGAGGGTCGATCTCAGAAATCGAAGAGGCACCTACTTTTCTAGCCTTGTCAGCACCTGTCACACGCACACTCAGCTTTGCAGAAATTATGGGCATTCTGTCGAAGACTTCTGGTGAAGTAGAAAGCACATGAATCTTACTGTTCAATCACCCACTTCCCACACGCAACAATAGCTCATGGGTACCACAGATAACTTTGCCAAAGTTCTCTGCCAAAGTTGAGCACGTGAAGCTTGCAGCTCCCACTACATCGCTCTGACCAAGAAAGGTAAAAGAATAGCAAAGAAACATCACTAACAAAGTTTAGACACATAAATTTTGAAGGTCTAGCTACCATATTATTACCCACAAGGGTAAAGGAACAGTACCACTGCTGGATAATTGGAAAGTCCCTGTGTGTCAACCTCTGTGCTTCGTGGCAAGGTAGACTAGCAAACATGCCCAACCTTTACTCACTTTCGAGAAAACACTCCCAACAAGATTGCTTGCTCCAAAATCGAAGAGGCACCGTCCTCCGAATCTCGAGAGCCAGACTCCCAACATGACTACTTTCTCAAAAGCGAAGAGAGGGTAAAGGAACAGTACCATTGCTGGATAATTGGAAAGTCTCTGTGTGTCAACCTTTGTGCTTCGTGGCAAGGTAGACTAGCAAACATGCCCAACCTTTACTCACATTCGAGACAACACTCCCAACAGGATTGCTTGCTCCAAAATCGAAGAGGCACCGCCCTCCGAATCTCGAGAGCCAGACTCCCAACATGATTACTTCCTCAAAAATCGAAGAGACACTGCTCTACGAATCTCGAGAGCCAGACCCCCAGCATGATTGCTTTCTCAAAAATCGAAGAGGCATCGTTCTCCGAATCTCGAGAGCCAGATACCACAGACCACTTTTTCAAAGTGCTCTGACAGAGTTAAAACATGTGAAACTGGCAGCTCCCACTACCGTGCTATGACCAAGCAGGGTAAATGAATAGCATTACTACCTGTTGTTAGGGAGACTCCTATATATGTCGACCTCCATCCCCAACGGACAGGCAGACCTGCAAAAATGCTCAACCCTTCATCATATCTGAGAGGGCACTCCCAACGAAGCCTTTCGAAATATTCAGCTTTCTTTCCCCCAGATAATACCTCTGCAAACAAGCGATACTAGAGCAAGAATATCTCATATCATCAGGGTTAAAAGCAAGAGTATCCCATATCATGCTTTTTCCCTGTCTTTTCCTTTGGCCTTGTTTTTACCTGCAAGACAAGGAGAAAGAGAGCAATCAGTCAGCACTTGGATCAAGCTTCCAGCCAGGAACTGACTGCCTGGAACCCCTTACCTGATTACTTACCTGGCATTGCTCTCGAGTACTCATCTTCAACATCTTATGTTTCCAGGGAAGATTCCGCATCTGCTTGAGGAACAGATAGGGCAAGTGCGAAGGATACAAGGAAGCATGTGGAGACAAGCGTAACAGCACACGTGCCGATACACCCATTACTCTGTCAAAAGCAAAAGTATCCCATATCAGCAGGGTGGAACGTACTCTAGATTTGATGGACTTGTTTTGACCCTCAAATTCTTCAGTCGGCCTTATACTCTGGAGGAAACCAGAAAACCCTCCAGCTCAGTTCAAGAATAAGTCTGTGGAAAGTTACTTCTTCAAAAGCAAAAGTATCTCATATCATCTCTTCTCATTTTTCTTCTCTTTATCCTTCATGCTGCTGCAAGATGGGGAGAAGGTGAACAATCAGTCGGAGCTCTGATTGCTTACCTTGTCTGTCACCTCTTTCAGCAGACCCCCTAGCTCGGCGACTTGGGGGACTCCTACTACATGGTTTGTATCGCGCTTGACCAAGCCTGAGACTACAAGTAAGCTTCAAGTGAAATTGATACATTACCTTGTGCATCTCCACCAGTTAAAGATACCACCCCTGGATGGAGGAAGAGTACTTCCAGAGAAGATGCCACATCTACCTATGAGACAGATAAGGCAAGTCAAGACGACACCACACTCCGATACTTAGAAGTTTCGTGATTACGAGATCATTCTCCCACAATATTTCCTAATGTCATTTGTACTAAATCATTCACTTGTACTCACTAAAGGAGAGCTTGAACCTATGTACTTGTGTAAACCCTTCACAATTAATGAGAACTCTTCTATTCCGTGGACGTAGCCAATCTGGGTGAACCACGTACATCTTGTGTTTGCTTTCCTATCTCTATCCATTTATATACTTATCCACACTAATGACCGGAGCAATCTAGCGAAGATCACAAAAAGCGACCGTTTTCGCTACCTAGGATCTATCTTGCAAGAGAACGGAGAATTAGATGGAGATCTCAACCATAGAATACGAGCTGGATGGATGAAGTGTAAGAGTCCATCCGGCGTGTTGTGTGACCGTCGTAGGCCACTGAAGCTCAAGGGAAAATTTTATAGGACGGCAATAAGGCCAGCGATGTTGTATGGCACAGAATGTTGGGCGGTGAAGCATCAACACGTACACAAAATGGGTGTAGCGGAGATGAGGATGCTTCGTGGGATGTGTGGGCACACGAGAAAGGATAAGATTGGGAATGAGGATATCCGAGGTAAAGTAGGAGTAACCGAAATTGTAGGAAAGATGAGAGAAAATCGGCTCCGATGATTTGGACATGTGCAAAGAAGGCCGACTGACGCTCCGGTTCGAAGATGTGACTACGGGACAGAGGTTCAGGGCCAAAGGGGTAGAGGAAGACCTAGGAAAACTTTGGAAGAGACTCTAAGAAAAGACTTAGAGTACTTGGATCTAACGGAGGACATGACACAAAACCGAGCGCAATGGCGTTCTATGATTCATATAGCCGACCCCACTTAGTGGGAAAAGGCTTTGTTGTTGTTGTTGTTGTTGTAGTAGTTTTTTGCTAAATGCCTTTAGTCAGTAATTTGATTGGAAAGTGCCTTGCTGAATGCTGATGCGCATTTATCCTTAGGTGTAGATTGGGAAATGTGATGTTTCTGAATGAGATTCAATAGTGTATGGAACTTGTTTGCTGAATGGTTGGTTCTTCATTTCAGGATTTTCCTCTGAAGCCCTCGCTCCCGGAAATGATATTGGTATTTTCTCAGACGTCCCAGCTACTGTGGCAGCTGTGAAGAATCCTTCTTCAAAAATTGTGTACGATGAGTACAACCATGAAAGGTATCCACCTGGTGACCCCAGCAAGCGTGCATTTGCTTATTTCATCTTGACAGGAGGCAGATTCGTGTATGCCTCCTTGATCCGGCTTCTCATCCTCAAGTTTGTACTGAGCATGTCTGCCAGTAAAGATGTTCTTGCCCTTGCTTCCCTTGAGGTTGACCTGTCCAGCATTGAGCCTGGTACTACTGTTACTGTGAAGTGGAGAGGGAAGCCTGTTTTCATTAGGCGTAGAACTGAAGATGACATCAAGTTGGCTAACAGTGTAGACGTTCAGTCCCTTCGTGATCCCCAACAGGATGCAGAGAGGGTTACAAATCCAGAATGGCTTATTGTTGTCGGAGTCTGCACTCACTTAGGGTGCATCCCCTTGCCAAATGCTGGTGATTTTGGTGGTTGGTTCTGCCCATGCCATGGTTCGCACTACGACATTTCTGGCAGGATCCGCAAGGGGCCTGCACCATTCAATCTAGAGGTACCCACTTACAGTTTTTTGGCCGAGAACAAGCTACTCATCGGATGAGAATTGCCCTGGCAGTCTTTTTTTTTTTTTATTCCTTTCTGGTGCATCATTTTGCATGAGGTTTCATAATTCATAGCTTCCTCTACATCAGGGAAATTGATGTTTGAGAACTTAATACGTTCTTTTAGTCATGATTTACACATTTGGATTTTGTATCACTGCCGGTTCTTGATGGAGTTCCGATGTCTGAATAATACAGTTAAATTTTGTGCACCATGTGTAGTTTTCATGGTACTTGGGTTGATTCAATCGAATAATTGAAGCTTGAGCACGCTTGCTTTCTGATGGTTGACTAGGATTGCACAATTAAATTGTATCGTAGACAGATCCATACTTACCATCGTTGTAAGTTAGTCAGACACATGCAAAAGTAACTCATCAAACTCACAACGCAATTGGCCGATAAATAAAGGGGAATGAATGCCGACTTTGATAGTTATTGTAATCTCTAATTTTGGCTTACAAGTAGCATAAAATAAAAGGGCAACGGCAACTTCTCATGAACAATTTTGCAGAGTCTTCGCTTCGGTTCAGATAGGAACAAATACGAGTTTACGTCCATATGTTTCTAAGAGCTGCCTTTGAGTAATCAAAATATCACTCAGCCGGTCCTCTAGTTAAAGAAAGGAAGCTAGCAGTTCTGGATGGGAACTAATGGCAGTCTGCCTCCATATGCATCTGGGAGCTGGCTCTCGTCGATATCTTTCAGCAGGGTTGAGTTCAGTTTTTTGTTTTCAACAAAAAGGATCTGCAATGTTTACCATGATTTAGTTATAAACTAATGTTGAACAAACAAAAAGGATCTGCAATGTTTACCATGTTTTAACTACATTAACAATGTTAGCATCATCTTAGTCTAGTGGTACTTCTCTTCCCAACGTTGGAAGAGGTCTTCATTTCGTATCCCGACTCCCCCATTGACCGCAAGTTAAAGAAAGATGACGGTAGGGGCTGCAAAGTAGTTTACCTTCTTTTTGGTTTTGTTGTCAATAAATGGGTAAACCATCTTCCAAGCAGTCATGAATACATAGGGCACATGGACAAGAAATAACTTGCCAAGCCTCTCCGGGTAGCAGTCCTGCCCAAGACAACAAAGTGCAGATGCAAAGGCAAAATCACACAATTGAACAGAACGGATACGCACGCTCTGATTGCATTCGTTCACCTAATTGATAAACAAAAACTATTTAAAATCTCGTTTGATGCAACGGATCGAGGAATTTGAACCTGTAAGATCGTCAGCGCTGCTATGTATCCACGAACATCGCTATTGGTATAGCCCCATCCTTCAAGATCTGCAATGGATACAAACTTTTCCTTTCCTGCTGGCATTCTGAAAAGATAAATATAACATATTACATATGAGTCTATGACATCGCAGATTTGCAGTTCACATCTCAACTCTTACGACGTTAACTTCACAATACAATCGTTCTGCGCTCATTCAAAGATATCGATAATCCATCAAAACCATCATATTAAAATGATTGAACCACCAAAAATCCCTTGTCATAACATAGTGTGAGTTACCTGGAACATATTTTATCAAGAGTGTATACTACAAAACCTGCAAAAGGAAATGTCGAAAACTTGAACTGAATTCATACCTCAGAATCTCATATCAAATCCAAAACATATGCAGGTCTCATAACTTATCAGAGTCCCCAAAAAAGTAGTACGTACGTTTGAGCTCTTCAGGTGTGGTCTGCTTATGCCGCCCACCATACACAACGATAATGGGGCGTCCAGTCGTGTCCACGCCTTGCATGAACAGCTTGTTCTGAGCAAGTTGGCTTGGAATCTCTGACTCCGAGATGGAGCCATTCGGCACAAATGACTTCTTCCAACTCAGATACTTGAGGAACATGTTAGTAGCCTTCTCAATATCCAGATCACGCGCCCGAAGAAATCTCCGGATCATGAAATCATCCACATCCTGCATGCCAGCACACAAGCATTATGCAAATGTGAGAAGAATATGAACAATGTGGGCGATCTAAATACACAGAAACCAAAAGCTTCAAATTAAACACTAATTTGAGAAGGGACTCGCATAAAGTAAAAAGTTTATGAACTTTCATTGAGTAACCAACACTAGAGGTACTTGTTAGAATTAGTGAATGACCAAATTTAGAATCATTACAAATAGCTTGACATGAGTTCGGTCAGTTAGTCAGACTAGTATGCCTACTCTTACAGCCAAATTTTAATCTTCGTCCTCGTAATTAAAGTATATTAAAATATCTCATAAAAAATTAAAAATAAAAATCATGAAAAAGAAGTTTCACTAAAAGAATTATAAACAAAAAAGAAAGGAGAAAAAGGCAAAAAGAGGCAAGGAAGAGAGAGTGGAAGGAGCGATCCAATTCCAAATCCAAATCCCAACCTTGGAGGAGGGATCTTCTCTTTCCACAAGTGCTCTCATGATTCCCACTTTGTTTCTCTCTATCTCATCGCTCTCAAAGTTTGCTTCTCCTTCCACTTCCTCATATGCCTCTGCCATGCCTTTCCCATTCCCGCTCGATGATTCCATTCTCTCTCTCTCTCTCTCTCTCTCTCTCTCTCTCTCTCTCTCTCTCTCCCTCCTTTCAGCTAAATTATCTATCCAGTTAAGTCCAATCACCTCCTCTGTTGTTCTTCCCACGCCCTACCACAAACGCAGCTTTCCAAATTCTAAATAAATATCTAGAGAGAGAGAGAGAGAGAGAGAGAGAGAGAGAGAGAGTGAGAGAGTAAGCGAGAGAAAGTGTGTGAGAGGGAGAGAGATGGAAGAGGACTTGCATCCAGGCAGTTGGGAAATGTCAATAGATGGCGGAGCAGTTTGTCTGCATGCCGACTTTCAAATTTGACCGACTCGTGAGCTTCCGTCGAAATCAATTTTTTATTTTTTATTTTTTTGGAGTCGAGCGAAAATGTTGGATTAGTTATGAACAGAGTTTGAACACCTTTCTGCCACGGTAGTAAATGGTCACTTGCCAGTGTTACAACACCTTTCAACAATTTTTTTTTTTTTTTTTTGAGTTTTTATCTTAAATGGTTCCCGAGATTGATCAAACTCATCATTTTGGTCTCTTACTTTCATTAACCAATGTTGTCTCTGACAGTCACTACACCATATCAATTTGATCTTTCCATCAACTATTCTATTAGTTTGTATGTGGGACCCACAAATCCAATGGAATTGTGACACGTGGATTGCACAAAATAAGAGTTTTTATCGCAAATGATTCCTGAATTGATCTAACTCCTCGTTTTGGTCACTGAGTTTCAAAAATTGATAAATTTAGTCCCTAACTTTTAATACTGCACGTCAATTTAATCATTCCGTTAAATTTTCGTCAATATTTTTTGTCCCACTAATCCAATCATATAGCGCCACATGGATTAACTATAAAAAAAAGTACTTGGCCTCCTAAACTCACTCATCATTCTCTCTAGTCGGTTATAGTCCTATCAAATTTGAATTGAATTTGGATTCGATTTTATCGAATTTAGATTGAATTTTTTCCAATTGGGGTTGTGGGATGTTAGAAAAATGTCAACGCAAAATACTAGTCTGTTGGTTCACTCTTAAAAGAAAATAGTTTCTTCTAGTTAATCCACGTGAAGTCATATGATTGAATTGGTGGGACCACATCAACACACGAACGAAAAATAGTGATGAAGTTTTAATGGACAGACTACATTGATGTACGGTAGTGAAAATCAGGGACCAAATTTATTGATTTTTGAAACTCAGGGATCAAAACGAAGAGTTGGATCAATATCAGGGACCATTTGCAATAAATACCCTTATTTTGTGTAATCCACGTGTCACCATTTCATTGGATTTGTGGGTCTCATATACAAACTAACAGAATAGCTGACGGAATCTTAACAGAAGTACCAAATTGACGTGGGGTAGTGAATGTTAAAGACGACATTAATTGATATTGAAAGTGAAGGACCAAAATGATGAATTTGATCAATCTCATTGACCATTTGTGATATAAACACTTTTTATTTTGAACAATTGATATTATCCACACTAGAGGATGGGTGGGCTTAGCCTCACAATGGACTAGTAATAATATGGTTCAAATTCCCATTTAGCAAGATTTGAACCTAAGACCTCTCACTTACAAATGAAGAGAAATACACTAAATCGCAATACTAAGTGGCTAACACCTTTCAACTTTTAAAATGTTTTGCAACTCTCCATTGTTGACTCTTGTTTTGTGTCTGTTGACCAACATCCGTTACGGTTTGCCCGTTATTTTATCTCTAATATTAGAAAACCAGAAGAATATTATTATGATTGGGCTTTATTTCCGAGTTAGGCCAACTAACATAAATGTATGACTTCTCATTGTCATGATAAGGGCCTGGTTGGTCCGTTCATTTCATTTGGTTAACAAACTTTAATTGAAAATTTTGGCCTTTTCAACACGACCTTTCAGGAAAAGCTGTTTCTTGATTTCGATGCCAATTTCTTTTTAAAGCAACTCATACTATTTCCATTCTTGTGAGAGACTTTTTCAATTAGCGAGTGTTGTTTTATATATGTTATACAAGTGCAAAAAATAAGATATATTGTTTCGTGTTCTTTTACTTATTGTGTTCTTTTATTTATTGTATAGCACATAGAGTATTGGCTTGAATACTGCACTTTGAAAAAACTATTCCTTATAGATTGGAACATGATTTTCTCTCAACAATACCATTCAAGACTTTTAATTTGAGTCAATGAAATTAATCTGACGTGCAAAGTTTAAAGCCATTAAATTTTGTTGGACGGTTCAGATTATAAGTCTGGTATAGTCTTGTTGGTAAGAAATTTGACAGAGGATTACACATCCCTTTGCTAAGTTGGTCAAAGAATTTACCATATGTTAACATGACACCAAATGCGTAAATAATTTGTAATTAATGTTTGCCTTGGTTTTCCATTGCAAGGAAAATGATAACATTTACAGAATGACCTTCGGTTGCATTAGTTGTACTACTAATCAAACTATTAATGTGAGATTTAAGGAGTGAAAGATGAAAATCTCTGTCTTACGTAGTGTTATTCCGAAAACATTGTGAAAACGTGTTTAAATTAAAGAAAACTAATGAAAAATGTTTGAAAACTTTGAGTTTTAATTAAAATGACAAAAAAATGTTGTAAGTGAATAGTACCAAGAGTGACTTTTTAGAGTACAAATATCATTTTCGTTAAAAGTAAACAGTACCGAGAGTGTTTCGTTAAAACTCTCAAATTAATTAAGCAGCTAAAGTTGCTGGTCCATGACACTAGAATGTCTTTGATATTGCCAAACAAACAAACGTGAAAACGCAACTGCTTCTAGCCCTAGCCCATCTGGTAACCCTAGATCTCTCAGCATTTCACAACAACTAATGATCAGTGACCGAAGATTAGGGTTTGTTTTTTTTTTTTTTTTTTTTTGCCTTTCTTTCTTTCCAGTAGCCCTACTGGCAGACAAGTGAGGCCCTTCAGTCATTGATAGAACATAACATCAACTTCTGGCTCAGAGATGGAAAATCATGAGTGGGAGCATTTCTCAGTTCAACTCTTCGCGGCATGGATGGAAACTCCGCAACTACGTAGAGCTCGGCAATCAATAATAAACTCCGCAACTACGTAGAGCTCGGCAATCAATAATCTTTAAGTTTTTCAATGCTGGAACGGTCGAAGCCAAAGCCGCCCTCATTGTTAACATGGTTATAGCCATAAAACTCAGCTCCCACACAATTAAGCTTAGGCATATATATCCTGAAACACAACATGTCTGAGATGATCTTAAATGGCCAAGCACTGGAACTTCCTCAGGTTCCCATAATGCTAATTTAGCACCATTATAGCCAGATATACATACATACATACATACATATTTGATTTCTTTGTCTATCACATATTCCAACGACCTAATAATTAGTTGACATTTCAATTGGTTTAAGCCAAACAGCTCGTGAATTCTATGACTCCTCCGCCTATCCAGATTAAAGGAAGGTAATTTTCCCACATGAGTCAATCGTCTCATCCCAAATGGAACTTCCATATACTCATCAAAATAAACATGACTCAAGCTGATCAAATTATATAATTCCTTTTCGAAACGTTTTAATTAAGGTTGCGTGTATCACACAATCTTAAAGTCTGTAGGTTTGCCAACAGACCTGGGGAGTGCTTTGATCTTTGTTTCTGAAACGTCTAGATAGTAGATACCTCTGTTGGAAAATTAGTTTTAATATTATTGTTTTTTTTATTGGGTTTTCTTGTGGGTCAAAGATTAAGATTTTATGTCAGTTAAGTTTATGATTTCTTACCCTTTAGAGATTAAGTTTTGCTTTAGTTTTCTTTATAATAGGATGTTTTGCAACTCGTAGAATAACAAGTTAATTAGTCAAGTTGTATTTTCTTCAAATTTTGTAACCTTTTTGACAATTTTGTAGTATTTCTTCGTTTTAAATTAGTAGAATTTTATTTACTCAGAGTGTTTCTACTCGCCATTTGAGCTTGGCAATTCCTAGCCTTGTACAAATTCAACACCCGTAAAGCCTTAAAGCTCGATACAAGAAGGTAAGCCCTTCACCGTTTGTAAATAGCGAGCGTCCTTTCCCAACATTTCTTTCTGATGAAATTCCATGTGGATTGTAGGTGTTTGTGCCTTGTGTTGAAGGGAAAGGTTATCTCCTATATCGGATTGTGACACTAGTTCTGCACATAAGATCGTGCATCTTGCATTTGGTAATAATGCTATATCCATATCCTTTGTAACATCTTTAAAAAAAAAAAAAAAAAAAAAAAAGAGTTTCCAAATAGAACATTCATTACCCATATCCTCCAATTCTAAAGTATTTGAAAATTGGAGCAATCCTTCAGCCATCCAGAGTTGGATCGAGCTATCCTTTTCAATCTCAAAATCTTTAAAGAATATTGAGCAATATGCAAAACATATATTGTTTCAAGGATGGTGATTTCAAATTATCAAAAGTTAACTTAAAACATACATGATTTTGTCATCTCCTTCTCGTAATTCTCATATTCTACTTTTTTGAACTGAGAATTCATCTGTAGTATTTCTTAAACGCATCATGCTTCCCAAAACCTATTAGACATTAAAAAAAGTTCATTTTAAGTAATTACTAACGTGGAATTATTAATAAAAGCCAGAATCCACTATTGATGCAAAACATATAGAAATAGAACTTAAGAACGTAAAATCAACAACAAAGTCCAAATATTGTAGATTTGAGCTCTTATTTCCAAGTAGAATTTTTTAAGACAAATTTTGTGGGTATAAAATATCTTTTATGTGGAGTTAGTGTTATTTCTTTCATGCTATTCAATTATCATTTGGATGAAGTCTCTTTTTTTTTTTTTTTTGTATAACGATATATTTTACATTATGAAGTTTAGTTCTATAATCTTAAAGTTTCCGTTTGATTTCCTTCATATTATTATTGTCACGCCTGGAGCAATCAGCTAAGTAAAATTCGTGTAAAGGGAGAGCACGGAGACTTGCAATCTATAGTGGGTTATAATCGTATTTTTTTGCGTTTTTGGTTGACAAAGAATCTTCTCTTAATAAATACATGTTTTTTTTTTTTTTGGTTAAATAAATAGATAGTATTAGACAATATAAAATAGCAGAGCTTTGGCGCGTTATTGCTTGTGAAATGGACTTGCCATCAAATCGGCAAAAAAAATACAGCTTTCACTAACCACATGGATTTGAACATCTTGTTTGCTGCAAATTCAGAAAATGTATGTCAATATCTTCACTGTTTCTTCAAGCAATTCCTCCCTGCATTTCCCTATCAATGCTTACCCTCCATTTCTTATTCAATTAACCTAGACTCTAAGAAAGCTCCCCAACTACTACCACACGACCTCCCACCCATCATGTGCTCTTCATATACACTGCATTGCAGCATCTTCGACACGAAAACCCATTTCGATTTCCGGTCGAATTGGGGGTTAAAGGTTCAGTCTTGACTTTGAGCTTTCAGTTGGGTAAAAAACAGGAGAACTCAAATGTGGGTTTTTGCCGTTCTTGTTGTTTGTGGTTTGGCTTGTGGAATCGGAGCTGATCAGAATGTACGAACGGAGCGGATTTCGGGTATGTTTTTCTCGTTGTTTACTTCGAATTAGTTGCAAAGCTGCTCTCTTTTTGCTACATTTGCACATAGAAGGTGTCATTGGTTGTTCTAGGCTCTCATGTGCTTGACGAAATGCCTTTTCGTTTTTTTCTATTTAGTCACAGTTCATAATAAGTGTAGAAACTGAGTGATTCTGCAGTTTTGCTTTGTCTGATAGGCCAAGTCCGTTCAGTAATTTTTCCATTTCTCTTAATGGATTTACTTATACGACTAAATTGTACTTTAAATTAATCTAAACTGCGGGATGGGAAATTCGAAGACGGTGCATAGGGGATAAAAATGTGCTAGGAAATGTGGGTAGGCCCAAGTTGATTAGGAGTTGCAATTGAATTTTATACAGGGTTCATACTGTAACTTGTATAAAGACTAATAATGTGATTGTTATTACATCAAAGATTAACAATTTATGCATGGAAATTGGACAAGAGCAGAACCCAGTTAGGTTCTTGGAAAGATGAGCTGTAAGAAAAAGGATTCTTGAGAATGGCTTTAAATTTATGTTCCATAAGTATATTTTATTCTGTTTCTGTTTGATACCTTTTTCTGTTATTGTTTCCGATTGACTTAATGGAAGAATGATGCAGGAAGCGCTGGTGATGTCTTGGAGGATAATCCAGTTGGAAGGTTGAAGGTTTATGTGTATGAGCTGCCTAGCAAATACAACAAGAAAATCCTTCAGAAAGACCCGAGATGTCTCAACCATATGTTCGCTGCTGAGATCTACATGCATCGGTTCCTCTTATCCAGCCCGGTTAGAACCCTTAATCCGGAGGAAGCAGATTGGTTTTATACTCCTATCTACCCTACTTGTGACCTTACCCCCACTGGCTTGCCATTGCCCTTCAAGTCACCGCGGATGATGAGAAGTGCAATACAGCTCATTTCTACAAACTGGCCTTATTGGAATCGAACAGAAGGAGCTAATCACTTCTTTGTAGTTCCCCATGACTTTGGAGCCTGCTTTCATTACCAGGTAAGACCCTTCAAATTCGTATCTAACCATGATTTCTTGGGGGTAAACTGTTGAAGAAAGTAATTTGTGTTGGAACATGATAAGTTTAAGTTCGTATGAATTTGTAGTTCGGTCAACAGAACCTCAATAAAAGATTCATCCATTGCATTCAGATCATTATTTGCAGAAGTAACAGAATGCTACTTGTACGAGCTGTCAGTAATATGTGGTCTAAATATGTTGGCATTCTATAGGAAGAGAAAGCCATTGAACGGGGGATTCTTCCATTACTCCAGCGTGCCACCTTGGTTCAGACGTTTGGACAACGGAACCACGTATGCTTGAAGGACGGTTCAATCACAATTCCTCCATATGCTCCACCACAGAAGATGCAGGCACACCTGATTCCCAAACAAACTCCCCGGTCCATCTTTGTCTACTTCCGCGGTCTATTTTATGACATTAATAATGACCCTGAAGGTGGTTACTATGCAAGGTATGTCTGGAAAGTGTTTTATCCATTTGAAATTATGAAACATGTTTTCATGTCAAGTTAGACTTGAGACTTACGTCCGTCTTATTAACCCTTTTAATTGATTAACAGAGGTGCAAGGGCAGCTGTTTGGGAAAATTTCAAGAACAATCCACTCTTTGACATCTCCACGGACCATCCAACTACATATTACGAAGACATGCAACGATCTATATTCTGTTTATGTCCTCTTGGTTGGGCCCCTTGGAGTCCAAGGCTAGTTGAAGCAGTGGTATTTGGCTGCATCCCTGTTATTATAGCCGACGACATTGTTCTACCCTTTGCTGATGCTATCCCATGGGAAGAAATCGGCGTTTTTGTAGCTGAGGAAGATGTCCCTGACCTGGACACAATCCTCACTTCTATTCCACCGGAAGTAGTCCTAAGGAAACAAAGATTGCTCGCGAATCCTTCGATGAAATGGGCAATGATGTTCCCACAACCTGAGCAACCAGGGGATGCATTCCATCAGATACTAAACGGGCTGGCGCGCAAACTGCCCCATGATCAAAGTGTTTACATGAAGGCTGATGAAAAGGTTTTGAACTGGACGGCAGGTCCAGTGGGAGACCTGAAACCTTGGTAATGGAAGTGCTACCATTCTTCTTCTCCCTTCCGGAATGCAGTTGAATTTTGTACTGGTATTGGCATTGAGCAGATCCTTTCGCAACGCGAATATAGTTGAGTTGCTGATGCATCGGATTGCTTTGTGCCTTTTGTCCCGTGTTTTGTTCAGTTCCACCGTAACAGATTGAGAATGTGCTGCTAAAAAATGTAAACTAGTTTCTTGTTAAATGAATTTTGTATAGGTGCTGTGCTGCTGGCATTAAGCAGATTCTCTATGGATATGCTTTTGTGCTGCTCTACTCAAAATCTACAACTTTAGTTGACAAATCGGTCCTTCTGTTGATTCATCACACAAAAACTTATTTTTAATAATCTTTTTATTCTGGTGTCAGCAGAGATCAAGAGGTTACTTACGAGTAAAAATGCTGAAATGAGCCACTTAGTACTATAGTCCAATGGTATTCCTCTTCACTGTAAGTGAGATGTATTAGATTTGATTCTTGCCAAAGGTGAATTTGAATCACATTATTGCTAATCTATTGTGAGACTAAGTCCACTCCCTCCCTCTTATGGTAAACAATCTAGTTTAATCCACGTTTTTTTTGTAAAAAAATGCAAATTTTTTATTTTCCGTGAGCATTAAGGAAATCTTTATAATGTATTTGGATGCGGATTTACGGTTTATTGAGCAACAAGTGTATATTTAGTAGAATATTTAAGCCCATAAGCAATAAATAAGTGAAAATATAGAGATGTTAAAATGCATATTTAGTGTATATTTTTGTTAATTTTTCTTTTATTTCTCTTATCACTACCACAAACTATCATATTCATGTTCTTCAAAATATAATTTTCCGTGCAAGGAGCCAAACTCATTTTCTAATCACCCAAGAGTTTGCCTCATTCCACGTGCGCAGAGCCTGCCTCGTTCTCCATGTCAGGTGTCCGCATCGTTTTGCATGCTAGAAGTCCATCTTTTTTGCGTCTACTGCGGAGCCTGCGTTGTTTTGACGTGTACAGAGTCAACCTCGTTTTCCATGCCAACCTTGATTTGTGAATTATATCTCACCTCGTTTTCGGTGCACAAAGCTTGCCTCGTTTTGCGTTGCAAAATCCCACACCTTTTTTGTAAGCCAAGCTCGTCTTGTTTACGTGCCATGGTTCTCCTCGTTTTGAGTGAGTTGAGTCTGGCCTGTTTTGCGTGCGCCGAGCCCACCTAACACCTATTCTAGACAAAAATACAAATTTGTTATTTTCGGAAAATATTTTTCATGAGCATTAACTTAAACTTTTTAAGAAATTTAGAAGCAGTTTTACGGTTTATTGAGCAATAAATGTATATTTAGTAGAATATTTAAGTCGAAAACTAAAAAAATAAGTGAAAAATATAGTAGTGAGGCCCAGAACATTGTCAAACGGGGTTCTACACTCAAAGAATCTCAACGGGAAGTTTCACCTTAATTTTCAAAACTTGACAGTGAGGCGAAGGTGAAAATAAAAGGATTGAACGGTGATTATGTACAAGTTTGCAAAACCGATTGAAAATCGTGAGTGTTAATCCACGTTTTTTTTTGTAAAATATGCAAATTTTTTATTTTCTCGAAATATTTTTCGTGAGCATTAAAGAAATATTTATAATGTATTTGGAAGCGGATTTACGACTTATTGAGCAACAAGTGTGTATTTAGTAGAATATTTAAGGCCAAAAGTAATAAAATAAGTGAAAAATATAGAGATGTTAAAATATGTGTATATATATATATATATATATATTTTTTTTTTAAATTAAAGATGTTAAAATCACATGTACGTGAGGCCTAAACAAAAAAATAGCAAAATTTTGTTTTGTTAAATAGTTTTTCCCCCTATTTGGGTGGAGAAAGACGGTTCTATTAATATGTAGTTCAGATGTAGATAAAAGAAAAATTACTAAAAGAAAAAAATGTTTAAATATCTTTAAATTTAGGTTTTAAATCTATGATTACAAGTGTTTAAATATAAATTATAATAGATTTTACACTGAAAAATATATTTTGAAGAACATGAATATGATAGTTAGTTGTAGTGGTAAGACAAATAAAAGAAAAATTAACAAAAATGATTCAAATTCCGAGGTGCCAGAAAGTCACGCGAAATTTTGAATAATTTATGTACCTTTTTGTTAATTTTTCCTTTATTTCTCTTACCACGACAACAAACTATCGTATTCATGTTCTTCAAAATATATTTTTCCATGCATGGAGCCCGACTCGTTTTCTAAGCACCCGAGAGTTCACCTTGTTCTGCTTGCGCAGAGCCCGCCTCGTTATGCATGTGAGGTGTTCGCATCATTTTGCGTGCCAGATGCCTGCCCTTTTTGCGTCCAAGGAGCGCGTATCGTTTTGACGTGCACAAAGCCAACCTTGTTTTCATTGGCCACCTCAATTTGTGCACCATATCCTATCTCGTTTTCGGTGCGTGGAGCTCGCCTCGTTTTGCGTTGCAAAAGCTCGCCCCTTTTGTAAGCCGAGCTGAGTCCGTCCTGTTTTGCGTGCACCAAGCCTGCATAACACCTGTGTTTCTTGACAAAAATGCAAATTTGTTATTTTCGCAAAATATTTTTCCTAAGCATTAACTTAAACTTTTTAAGGAATTTGGAAGTAGTTTTACAGTTTATTGAACAACAAATGTATATTTAGTAGAATATTTAAGTCGAAAACTAAAAAAATAAGTGAAAAATATAGTAGTGAGGCCTGGAACATTGTCAAATGAGGTTCTACACTCAAGAATCTCAACTGAAAGTCTCACCTTAATTTTCAAAACTTTACAGTGAGGCGAAGGTGAAAATAAAAAGATTAAACGGTGATTATGTACAAGTTTGCAAAACCGACTGAAAATTGTGAGTGTTAATCCATGTTTTTTTGTAAAAAATGCAAATTTTTTATTTTCGCGAAATATTTTCCATGAGCATTAAAAAAATCTTTATAAAATGTATTTGGGAGCGGATTTACGATTTATTGAGCAACAAATGTATATTTAGTAGAATATTTAAAGCCAAAAGTAATCAAATAAGTGAAAACTATAGAGATGTTAAAATGTATATTTAGTTTATATTTTTAATTTTTTTTTCAAGTTATAAATGTTAAAATCACATGTAAGTGAGGCCTAAACAAAAAAATAGCAAAATTTTGTTTTGTTAAATAGTCTTTCCTCCAATTTGGGTTGACAAAGATAATTCTATTAATATGTATTTCAGATGTAGATGAAACAAAAATTAACAACAAGAAAAAAGGTTCAAATATCTTTAAATTTAGGTTTTAAATCGTTGATTACAAGTGTTTAAATATGAATTATAATAGATTTTACAAGAAAAAGTATATTTTGAAGAACATGAATACGGTAAGAAGAACATGAATACGGTAATTTGTTGTAAGACAAATAAAAGAAAAATTAACAAAAAAGGTTCAAATTCCGGACTACCAGAAAGTCAAGGAATTTCAATCATTTTTGTACCTTTTTGTTAATTTTTCTTTTATTTCTCTTACAATTACAACAAATTATCGTATTCATGTTCTTCAAAATATATTTTTTCATGCATAGAGCCTGACTCGTTTTTTAAGCACCCGAGAGTTCGTCTCGTTCTACGAGCGCAGAGCCCGTCCCTTTTCGCATCCACGAAACCTGCGTCGTTTTGGCTTGCACGGAGCCAATCTCGTTTTCCATACACACCTTGATTTGTGTGTCATATCCGGCCTCATTTTTCATGCGTGGAGCTCATCTCGTTTTGCATGCCAGAAGCCTGCCCAATTTTTTGTGAGACGAACCTGCCTTGTTTTGCATGTCATGGTTCATCTTGTTTTGCTTTAGTTGAGTCCGCCTTGTTTTGTGTGCATTGAGCCCACCTAACATCCATGTTTCTTGACAAAAATGCAAATATTTTATTTTCGCAAAATATTTTTCCTATGCGTTAAGTTGAACTTTTTAAGGAATTTGGAAGCTGTTTTACTATTTATTGAGAAATAAATGTATATTTAGTAGAGTATTTAAGTCAAAAACTAAAAAAATAAGTGAAAATATAGTAGTGAGGCTCAAAACATTGTCAAATAGGGTTCTACACTCAAGAATCTCAATGGAAAGTCTCTCAAAATCTACAATTTTATTTGACAAATCGGTTGTTCTTTTGATTCATGACACAAAAACTTATTTTTAATAATCCTCTTATTCAAGTGTCAGCAGAGATCAAGAGTTACTTACGCATAAAAATGCTAAGATGAATAATTTAATACTACAGTTCAGTGGTATTCTTCGTTACTGGAATTGAGAGGTCTTAAATTTGATTCTTGACAAAGGCGAATTTGAACCACATTATTGATAGTCTATTATGAGACTAAGTCCACCCCTTTCCTTTTATGGTAAACAATCTCGTTTGTATAAAAAATAAAAAAATAAAAACTAAAATGACAGTATTTCAAATAAATATTGCAGTGCTAGGTGTTGAACTTGCAAACCATAACAAAGAAGTTCAGCCCTTGAGCTATCCTAAAAGTCGGGGATTTGATGGGGTCAAGCAACTAATTAAAGTAAAATATTGGATAAATTAATTTAATTCGAGAAGTCAATTTAAAGCAATTTAAAGCCATTTCCTCATTTATTTTGGCCCTACGACTAATTGTAATTAAAATATAATTATGTCCAACCTTCAAAGTTCTATTTTACATACCACATGGCTTCTATTGTGCATGTGACAATATTTTAAACCAGTATGTATCTGTTTATAAACGTAATCTCTCTCCCCAAGTTGCCATTAGAATAATAATCTACCAAAGTCTGAGAAAAGTACATTTTGGTATATTTTTTATTTTTTAATTATTACAAACAATATTACTTATTAAAAAAATCGAAATATTTAAATTCTAGAAGTCGTGTGTTAAAAAAAAATTTCAATAAACATACGAGGGTCAGCTGGTTTTTTTTTTTCTTTATCAAACAATAGATTTGTTAGATTAGAGGTTAGATTATGAAGTTGACAGGGTTCAAACTCATACCGTGATTGCAATGACAACACTGTTTTCCATAATATAGAGCCACTTGCGCGGGCCGGTTTTTGATTGAATTGCCGCAAAATTGACCTCTAGCTTGGGTATATGTTGCGTCTATTAGCAATTAATGTACCTAAGTTAGCTTATATACAATTATTATGGATTGGATGGTCATATATACCTGAAAGTCCAGCTTCAGTTTTAACGGCTTGTCAAATATTAGTGGGGTTCTAAATTCTGGAGAGCCCTCATTTGAATTTTTCAGCTCACAATCACAAGCTAAAAGTTGAATAATGACATATGGATTCACAAGTGCTGATATATATTTAAGGTTGCAGAATATGATGCAAAATTGGCTGCTTCTTCTTCTTCTGCTTGTACAGTTATATACTTGCACGCAACATGTACATGGTTGATCACGTATTTAGAGTTGGATTCTTTTTCTTTTAAATTATCTCTCCTTCAATTATCTCATATTTGATCGGTTACGATTAAAACACATCAATATTTTGTATTGACTTTTTGTAGAAAAAATGAGAAAAAACAAAGAGGAAAGTGAGAGAGGAGGAAGAGAATCCTACTTCCATGTATCTATAAAAAAATAAAAAAATAACTAACTTTTAATTGAATTGGTTGCAATTATTTGCTTTTATACTCGACATTTTATGCTCAAATCTTTCCTTGTGAGTTTTGACCAAATCCAATTCACTTTTCAAGGTTTGAATATTACAAAATTGTGCAATAATGTTATTCATACTATGTTTTTATATCACATTTTCATAACATCTTAGGTGACATTTGATGTGAACAGCCATATCATTTGAATTAATCAGATTTTTAAATTTAGTTCATTATTTAATAAACTAATAATTAAAAAAAAACTAGTTAATTAAATGATGATTGCGGTATGCAAGAAGTCTTTCTCCTTCCTTTCATTGGGTTTTGCAAAATTTTCAAATGATGTGGTTATCCGCATCAAATGCCACCTAATATAGTACAAAGATGTTATATAAAAAGTTAGTATGAATATCATTACTCTTATAATTTCACTTCTTGCATTTCAAGTGGTATTTTTAGTAAATTGAATTTAGATCATAAAAGTTAATATTTATATGATCCAAAATTAAATGTGTGCCAAACTTCGTGACCTATTTTCTCTTATAAGATTGGACCACTTTCTTCAACAACATCAATATAGTATCCATATGCAAATTGCAAACCATGTAACATACGTTATTCATGTAAACCGTGCATCATATGTAAACCATGCATCACTCTTTAACTAAGGAAACATTCCATTTCAGCCTCCCTCGGCTACAAGTCTATCTTCCACACCAATAGCGAATTTTGAATCCAAGACCTCCAGTTTTTAATTTGGAGAAAGTCTCGCAATTCCCTTTTTACCATTGGGCCACTAGCTCGTGGTTAAAATATCATGTATATCTTCCGTTATAATTTTATAAAAGTATAATGAACACGATGAATTTTTTTAGAGTACTAATAATAATTGTTGGAAAATAAAAAAGTATTAATAATAATTCACTACAACTGTTACAATAATTTCGTACAATCCTTTTGAATACTTTTTTATTTTTTTTCAAACAATGGTTCTGTATTCATTTCTTCAATTTTATTCACGACCTAACAATTTCGAGTTTTAATCATTTTGGTCTAGAGATAAATTCTCTTTAAAAATATTTGAAAATAGAAAAATGACGTCATGATTGAGTAAGCGTTGGCACCTGCAAAGTGAGCGGCAAGTCCCTACCAACTGTTCCATCGGCGCGATTGAGTGCTTGTCTTCAACCTACCGTTTCGAGTCTGCCGAAAATCATCCAAAAATATTTAACCCCAAAAAAAGAAAAAGAAAAAAAATGTCATCGTTGGTATCGTAAATAAATGTAAAAGCCCCTTCCTTCAGTAATCAATCAGTCTTCGCGTCTTCACCAACCCCCCCACCACTCTCCCCCACCTTCTCTGTGATCCAGCAATGGCTTCCATTTCCAAGCTCTCCAATCCCACCCCCGCTTCCTCCTTTTCCTCCACCTTCAGCCCCAGAACGCCGCAGCCCAAGTGTTTGGTCCGCCTCCTCGCCACCCCCGCCGCCACCTTCAGCTCCAAACTCTCCTCCAAGCTCTCCGTACGAACCAAGCCCTCTCTCCGGGGCTCTCTGGTGTAAGTCTTCCCCTTTTTCCGATTGCATATTATCTTTGTTTGATTTTTTTTTTTTTGGATCAGAAGCTGGATTCGAGCTTTGTTTCTTTTGCTTGATTTCGTTTTTTTTCTGATGAAACTTGAAAGTTGTGTAATTTAGTATTCTGGGTTGCTGATTTGATTGCAAATCGAAAAGGTTTGCTCATTTGGGTTGACGGAAGTTTGCTTCTTTTGCAGGGTGAGGTGTTCTCAGAGTGATGGGAATGGAAATCCGGTGAAGAGAACTTATCTCCATGATCTGTATGAGAAGGAGGGACAGAGTCCGTGGTATGATAACCTCTGCCGGCCTGTGACGGATCTGCTTCCGCTTATCGCAAGCGGGGTTCGAGGTGTAACCAGTAACCCAGCGGTAATTACTCATTTATCTTATGTTTTTTGAACTTTGCTTATTGGTTTAAGATCAAATGAGAAATGGGTTGGAAGTGAAACTGTCAATATGTTAGTTGAATATCGTTTATTTTACCATGCCTTTTGCAGTTTTCGTGTTTTATGTGCAATCCGATCTAACTAGCTCTATATAATGCGGGATTGCAGATTTTCCAGAAAGCAATCTCAACTTCAAATGCTTACAATGACCAATTCAGGTATTTTCAATGATTATCTTGGTTGGTCAGAAGGGGCTGTGGTTGCAGTATTTTTTATTTGAATCGCATGTATATCTGGAATGATTGCGTGTGGAACTCTGTTGAGTTTCTGGTTATAAGCTCTTGGCATCTGGGATGGGAAAGTTGGATTTGTTGTCCCTCTTTCTGAGTTGAAATTTTTTAACCGGCATACCCCTTGCTACACAGTGTTCATATGTCAATAACATATTCTAATGGAATTTGCAGGGAACTTGTACAGTCAGGAAAAGACATTGAAAGTGCATATTGGGAACTTGTGGTGAAGGACATTCAAGATGCTTGCAAACTTTTTGAGGCTATCTATGATCAAACAGATGCTGGTGATGGCTACGTTTCTGTTGAAGTTTCTCCCCGACTTGCTGATGACACCCAAGGGACTGTGGATGCCGCAAAATGGCTTCATAAAGTAGTTGCCCGTCCTAATGTCTACATAAAAATTCCTGCCACTGCTCCATGCGTTCCTTCAATTAAGGAAGTTATAGCAAATGGCATAAGTGTCAATGTGACTGTAAGTTCAATTCTACTATACTAATTATTTTTTTTCCTCTTTATGGGGTGAAATTTTGAATCTTTGCTTCACCAAGAATAGATGGCCAACAAAGTCGTACGAAAGTGCATCTGAATGGAATTTTAAGTTTGTGTGGTGGTATGGTTGGGCTTTTCATAGGTGTTTTATTTTCACAGCGTAGATGAAATATACACTACGCGCTATAGTTGTAATAAGTTCTTGAGTTCAGAGTGATCATTGTTCTTGTTAGGCCTTTTTAATGAGAGGAAGTTTTTGGGGCTGTGGCATCATCTCTCATTCGACCGAACTATTTAGTATATAATAGAATTCCAATTCCCTAATTGTAGAAGTGTTAACTCATACTTTCTCTTGATGTCTGTGCACAGCTTATATTCTCACTCAGTAGATATGAGGAGGTGATTGATGCTTACTTGGATGGCCTTGAGGCTTCTGGACTAAGCGACCTCTCCAGAGTCACAAGTGTTGCTTCCTTCTTTGTCAGTAGGGTGGACACCCTCATTGACAAGTTGCTTGAAAAGATTGGAACTCCAGAGGCCCTTGACCTTCGAGGAAAGGTATATCAAAATCAGATGTTCAACTTTCTTTTTTTTAATCAAAATCAGATGTTCAACTCTCTTTTTTTTAATCAAAATCAGATGTTCAACTCTCTTTTTTTTAATCACAAACATAAACCTTGAATGTGAGATTTGCTAACGTGATGAGTTAACTATGTCAGGCTGCAGTAGCTCAAGCTGCTTTGGCATACCAACTCTACCAAAAGAAATTCTCTGGCCCTAGATGGGAGGCTTTGGTGAAAAAAGGTGCTAAGAAGCAGAGGCTGCTTTGGGCCTCAACCAGCGTCAAGAATCCTGCCTACCCCGATACTTTATATGTTGCTCCTCTCATAGGCCCCGACACGGTGAGCCATCCCATTGTCCAACCTGATCTCTGATGCTTGATGGTTATTATTACTATGATTTTACATGTGTGATGATACATTACTTGCTTAAATAGACTTCATAATTGGAATATTTACTGTCAATGTTGATTTGTTGATTCATATTGCTTAATGTTTAATGCCGACTTTCCTTTTGCAGGTTTCAACCATGCCAGACCAAGCTCTTCAAGCATTTGTCGACCATGGCACAGTTTCAAGGACAATTGATTCCAATGTATCCGAAGCTGAAGGCATTTACAGTGCACTGGAGAAGTTAGGAATCGACTGGAGCTACGTTGGGAACCAACTCGAACTTGAGGGAGTGGATTCTTTCAAGAAGAGTTTCGACAGCCTGCTAGACACCCTGCAAGAGAAGGCCAACTCTCTTAAATTGGTTAGTCTGTAAGATGTAAGATGTCGGAACTATTTGTGTGAGTTGAATAAAGCTGGTGGGGGTTGTCGTCCTGTAAATTTAGCCTGGTGCTTTGTAAGACGTTGATTACGTTTGACGAGTTCTTTCCAGCAACAGGTTGGGTGGGATATTACAATTTGCTGTTGCACTTATGTTTGGCATTGTTTTCTTTCCTTCCCCCACTCTACGAAGGTGAAGCTAGTAGCCAGTTACCTTCAGAAATGTACGTTTCATTTGGATTTGAGAATTATGGGCCGTCAAGTAGATGATGCTCAATGTTTTTCTCTGCAAGATTTTCCATTTCAGCTCGCAAATTGAATCATGAAGCTCAAAATTCTTGAATCCCACGGCCGAATTTTAAGTTACCTTCATACTACTGATGGAAAGTTTATGGATTTTCATTTTTTTCATGGAAAGAAAATGCCCTCGTGTTGTTCTAGACTGTTAATTTTACTGACAATATTATTCAATTGACGGAAAGAAAATTCGAACTTAGTACAAGCACATTGATCTGACCATCTGGTATTATAACTTGGTAAATGTTTGTTTTATTAGTTACACATTCGAAATAAAATTAAATAGTACTAGAGAATTTAGGTTAGCTCATACAATAGGCGAGTCATAATAATTTGATGTCGAACTCATGTTGATAAGAAAAGAATAAGGAAAGGAATGGTAAAATAGAGGGGTTGGGCCAGACAAGTTGAGGCCGTCATCTTCCCGCCAAACACATTCCCTGGTTCAGTGGTTCCCCAATCACCACTTCACGGCTCAGACTCCAGTAGTCCACCCTTTTCTCTCCCTTGTCAAGTAGCACCACACCTACCATGTCTTCAATCTCAGCCGTCCGATCTCCACCACGACCGCCGTCCGATCTCCTGTTTTAGCCTCCTGCAATCCTCTGTGAGTGCCGAAACATCGTAGATTATTCAAGTTTGGAGTGCAGATGGTTAAAAATAGGAAGTCCCAAAATCGCCATCCTTCAATAACCCTGCTCATTAGTCGTAGTCATGTACATTTGTGTACTAGATTTTACCGTCTGTATATTTTATTTTGTTGTTCATACTCTCCTCATGTGACATATCATGTGATGTGAGAGACAGACAAGTGTGTCACTCGATGTGAGAGATAAGCACAAGAGATACACCGCGTTTTTTTACTTTTGGTTTTTTGCCCTCACATTCTTTTGTTGCATTGTGATTGTTTTGGAACTACTTTTAGTGCCAGCACTTCGGGGGAAGGACTATGGCAAGTCGAAAATGAGTTATCCGGACTATACAGAAACTGAATCAGGTCTTCAGTACAAGGTTAACCATTGGAACACACGAAATTTTAGCCTCCTTGTTTTATGAAGTTTCAAGCTCTCCAAAGTTTGATTTAGTTATTTCATCGAATGATTTATATAAGAAGAAATGCAGGACTTGCGAGTAGGAGATGGCCCCAAACCGAAGGTAGGAGAGACCGTTGTGGTAAGCCACTCATTCTCCGAGTGCACGCTTTCAAGCTTTCACATGTTGATAGGGTTGTTTAGGATTGAGCCAATTTTGCTAGATAAATTTGTCTGTCGTATCCCACTCCGTGTTTTGTTGAGTCATTGTTGCAGGTTATGATCGTTGGATGGATTTCAGGTTGATTGGGATGGGTACACCACAGGATCGTAGTGCCCCCAGAATTGGGATATCCTGAGAATGACTACAACAAGAGTGCCCCAAGGCCGACAACATTTTCGGTAAATCTTTTGTCGTTCTGGCGATTCATGTAATCCATTTCTGCTTCTTCTTACAAGGTGCAATGTCGATGTGTAACGTGTTACAGGGACGACGAGCATTGGATTTCGTGCTGCGGAACCAAGGGTTGATAGACAAGACTCATCTGTTCGATATTGAGCTCATCAAGATCATACCGAACTGATGAGCTCAATAGGAAATCGGTTGGCTGGCGAAAGAATGCGGCTTACTTGTCGTAGAGAATCTTATTCCGGATGCCAGAATATCGATTAGATGAGGTAGCAAATTTATAACAACAAACACCATCAAATCCTTGTGCACTAATTACTTCTGTACCTGTAACCTTTTTTTTTTTTTTTTCTTTTTTTTTCTGAGAAGAGAACAATGAACGACTGCAGGTAGCCCGATAATTGAAATAAAACTTATATTAAAAGGAAAACTAATGAAAAGGGCTTGAAAACTTTGAGTTTTAACGATAAGGACAAAATAAAAGGTAAAGTGATTAGTACCAGGATTGACTTTTTAGTGTAAAAATATGGTTTTTCGTTAAAGTGACTAGTACCGGGAGCTTTTCGTTAAAGTTTATATTATTAAAAGCTACGATCGTCAGCATAAATTAATGACACTAAACAAGATCCATAATCTGATAGAAGTGCAAATCATCAACAGTTAACTGCAAAACGAGAAGAAAATCAACACATACAAGGACCGAAAACATCTTAAGAGCAAATAATTCAAACCTGCTGAACATTCAAAAAGTCCTTGCCTTTATTCAACAGAAAGCTCCCTTCGCTTGTACCGCACCATCACCTTTCCTTTCACACCCACAACCATGGCATTCCAATCAATCTCGGGAAACGGTGATACCAGCTCCAGTTCAAAATTTCTCAGCAGGTGGCTCCATATAGCCTTTATCTGTAGGTATGCAAATGGCTCACCAAGGCATCCATGCCTGCCACCTCCAAACGAGATATACGAGAATGCCCCTGCAGATTTGTCTTCTTCTCTCCCCACAGCAAATCTATCAGGATCGTACGTGTCTGGCTCCTTATAAATATGAGGAAGCCGGTTGGCAAAATATGGTGATGTGGCAACTATGTGCCCTTTCGGGACATCATACTCTTTGCCCTCGCGGGTTTGTACACTGAAATCACTATGCGAGCTTCGCAGCAGCATGATCAGTGGAGGGTGCAATCTGAGAGCTTCCTTGATGCAACGATACAGGACATCCATCTCTGCCAATATATCATGATCAACCTTCTTTCCGTGCTTTTTCATTAGGTTTTTCTGCTCCTCTGACACAGCAGACAAGAAGTCCTTGTGACGGAGGAGATAGGCCCCAGTCCAAGTGGAAGTGATGGAACTGGTGTGCTGCCCAGCAAAGAGAGCAGCAATGAGCAAGCCAGTGACCTCAGATTCAGTTGTTGGCCGGCCATTTTTGTACTTTGAGTCAATGAAACATTGCAACATGTCATTCTCAGACTGTGCAGCACGCTTACGGGAGTTTATGATCTTTGCAAAAATATCTGAAAGCTTCTTGCGTGCCTGGTCACGGCGACGGTGAGCTGGGATGGGCAGGTATGGAAAGATGACACTGATTGGAAGCATTCCATTGTCAAGGTCATGGAACAATGCTGAAACATCATCAAAGAGCTTATCACGAACTTCACGACCCAAGAGGCATCTGCTGGCTGTCAAGATGATCAGATGCTCAAGCTCATACTTTAAGTCCACCTCGCCACTGTCTCCCCACTTGGAAAAGTAATCCTGCACAGTAAAATTGGAAGACAAGAATTAACATCATGGAAGACCCTATGTATTAGTTTTCTAGAATAAATGAAATGATGAAATCTTCAGTCGTGCCTTGCATCTAATTGAGGTTTTGGGGTGATTTATTCTCGTTCTGATTCAGAGAAATATAACCACGCCCTTTGCAATACATATTTTGTATAAGAATTTAAAGAACCCTCATTCCAATCAATGTTCCTTGCGAAACTGCTACTTTTTTATCAAGAATAAAATTTATAGTTCAGGAAGGCGAAACACGTCTGGTTTAAAGGACCCTCATTCCAATTAATGTTCCTTGCAAAACTTGCAAGTCCTGGGATACAACTGGGGCAAGTGGTAGAGAAGTGAGCCTTAGATTACATCTCATATTGCTACTTTTTCATGAATCTAGAGGATCTTCTCTAAAGCAAATGTAAACAAATTACTAAACAAGTTGAAGGCTGAAGCAATCAGATAAACAACAAAACCAGCAAAATTCCAAATCAAATAATGATATTCAACCGAAACACTTACCTCTGCTTCAGTAACCATCTGATCCACATATCCCTTAAGTTTATTTACCCTGAGAGCCTCCGTGAAGAATCGGAACTGCTCCTGCCTCACCGTGTAATCCACATCGAACACAACTCCAGGGCCGAAAGTGGGCACATTGAACTGGTATACCTCCTGCTGGCTAAGATCAGCCTCCGGGGCCTTGAAGAAGTGGGCAGAAACCTCAGGACCAATCAAGAAAGTGATCTTCTTGTTAAGCAGATTCAATGTGAACACACTCCCGAGCTTCGGGTACTCTTCACGAAGCAAGATAATGGGGCCTTTCAAGAATCGGAGCAGTCCTCCGAGCACAGGCCACGTCTGCACCACCGGAGGAAGACGCTTTCCAGATCGAGACATAATTAGCGCTGAGATCAGCTTGGCCACCACCAGAGTGGCCAAAATCATCAGCCCCACACTGAAAAGCTTGTTATCCATATCAATTGTCACCATAATTTGGTCCAATTACAGGGACCTAGCAGAAAAATCCACACACAAATACAGAAAATTAGCAGCTTTCAATGAACAATACCACTCACCGCCAATTCTAACGAAAACCCAACAAAAATTTCACGACTTTTAACAGTAGATTTCGATTAGATCTAACTTTCAGCACAAAATAAACGAATTTATACAAATGCTTCGTCCGGCTGCAGGAAAATTGAATCGGAGCTTCGATTTTCTCGGCAATCAAACAATCAAGGAGTGAAAAGGAAACTAGAATCTGGTGAAAATTTCATCAGATTAACGAAAAGTTGAAGCAGAAGGACAATGCATGAGAGAAGATAAAGGCGAAGGATTGGGGATAAGAAAGAAGGAATTAGGGTTTCGTACCTGATTGCAGATTGGAGCGCAGAAAAGATGGGAGGAGAAGGACAGTAGAGACCCAAAACTCTAGTCGGGAAGTGACACAGTCACACAGTGTGAGCAAGCGAAGCCCTGAGTCGTGTGTATATACAACTCTGGATATTCAAATATTTTATTTAATAAATAAGTATTTTTCTTTAATTCACTCAAATTAGCCAAAACAATATATTTTGTTCTCTAGAGTTTGAATTTTTTTTTTCATAATTCAAATAAAATTAGTGTAATTATCTTTTCGGCTTTCAAATAAAATTAGTGTAATTATCTCTTATGTCGGGTTAATATTGGGTGAGAAGAAAAGTCAGTCCAAATGTAATTTGATTGCCTTCTAAATTTCGGTTTTCACACATATTATGTAAATAGTTAAAAGAGGCATACACAATTATACACACGAGTTATTTGAATCGTTAACTGTCTAATGGTTTTTTAATATATACAATATTATATATACTAAAATGTGTGAAAGTGAGCTGACGATAATAATTTAAAATTTGTTTTTAGTGAAAATTGAATCAAAACCCTCTTATTTACAAAGGGTTTAATGTTTTAAATAGAAATTATATGTTCCATTTTCAATATTTCCACAGGTAATTAGTATTCCTTTTTTGTATCAAAGTAACATTTTTCATAAAATAATTAGCTCTTTTCTATTTGTATGTTTGGAAATTGGAATTTATTTTCAAATATCCTTTTTTTTTTTGGGGTCTGAATTTTCCAAGTATCCGTAAGAATCTCCTATTCATTCATTTGTTAATCATCATGTTCGAAAACGGTACGAGTGTAAAGCTGCGCTCGTTGGATCTGGAAAACAGTGGGTCTATGAAAAGGTGGTTTGACGTACACGTGTATTATTTTAATTGGTGGGGGGAGATTTACATCAATTAATCACGGAAAAGATCCTCTCCGGATTCTTTTCCTGAGATCCTAGAGATTTAATGATCGTAACCGTTTATCGTACATCGTACTGTCAGTTTTTGTTAGATACTATTTATATTTAATTTTAAATTTTAAAATAATTTTTAACTGCACAATGTACGATTAACGATCACGATCGTAAAATCTTTAAGATTCCTAATAACAGAACCCATCCAGGATCCCTTTCCATTAATCACCCGCCTGGTACCCAGTTGGGTAAAAAAGAAAAACGACAAAAGCAAGCACACCAAGGCGGCAACGGGTGTGCATTGCTAGATGAGCCCGGAGGGTTTTCTATCAGCTTGTCAGGAACAAGTGGACGGATACTCCATGGTCCATGGGTGAAGGATATTCTTACCTTGCATTGCTACATTTGAGTATCGGCCCTCAACTCACAAACTCAATCATGAAATTGCCCTAAACTGTGAATTACATCAGTCGATCATAGTAAAATGTCCTTCCTCATTACAGGTTAAGAAGGCGGTAGTGACGGTGATGGCAATGCTGGTGGGTCTACCCGTTGGGTACACAACGAGTACTGCAACATTTGATTAAAAAAATAAAAAGTCGGGATAGTAGTCAATATTTTGTGCAACTTTGTTATTGACAATTCAAAAAAGTTTTTAACGAACGTTTTCCAATCAATAAAATAAACCAGGAATAACGCATGATGACTCTTTTAAATGCTAATAGCATTTTTGAAGAGTGGTTAAGATAGTAGCACCCGGCATTACGACCACCTCACAACATTTCCACACTACTAAACTGGTTAATGGGCACCTGTTGAATCTGGTACAGGCCCAAGACTATTGCACCCAAAAAAACCACCTGCTTCTGTTGCAGCCTCAAGAACAAGCAAGGCATAACGTCGCCGGCAACAGAACTGCAATCTTGTGAAAAATGCAGATTACACTTCTGAGTTCTGACCAGGTTTAGATGCACTAGCTTAGCTACATGAGTGCCAATTGATAAAGAAATTTGAAATTAGGCTTCAAGAATCAAATAGAGATTGAACTACAAACTATATATAACAAGAAGCCTGGGCAGCACAAAAATTGAAGCAAACTTTGTAATACTGCTTCAAGTGTCCGCCCAAACCCGAGAACAACACAGAGTACTGAATACATCATCCTCCACCAAGACCCCTTTTCGCACAATCTACTTAGAAGAAATAAAACCTTACTGATGGGGGGAGGTCAATTCTCTCATCTTCCATTTTCTTGATTTACTTCAATGACCTTGTCCTGAGGAATTAACTGCTATATCACCTTGTCCTCAGCGGTGACTCCACTACGTCGTCCTGAATTTTGGCCGGAGTGGTTCATGGACCTAGTAGGTTCAGGTGCACGCCTTTTCTTTCGAAGCTGTGATGGCTCTCCAACACCAGATATGGAGCTTATTTGTCTGCTGCTATGAGTGGGGGTTGGGAGCCCCCCTACTGTCCGTGACATTGTCGGCATAGAACTTCGTGTAGGAGTTGCAAAACTATGGGGAGAACGGGACATTCCAGCTGATATCTGCTGAATTTTCTTCAACTGTTTGGACTTTAGTTTTTCTTCAAGTTCACTGGGCTCCGGGTAAAACACAAGAGAAACATTCCGTGAAATCTTCCCAGCTGCCAAATAATAAACAAATTCAATATATGAGAGTAACGGAGAGCAAAGGCCATTGCAGTAAAGACAGCAGAACAACAGCAACAATTGTAACGATAACAAAAAAATTTATCAAGATATTGTCACCAAAGAAAACTGTTTGCCATCTCAACCCAACATGACTAAAATACCATACAGCAACAGAACTTAATGTGATTACATAAAAAGGGAAGGTAATGATCACCTGTACTGGTTAAGAAAACAAGATATATGCAGAACCTAATCACGAACATATTCAGCTAGCATACGAGCCAACTGTAAAGATTTTAGGAACAAATGGGACATGAATGATGTATGTAAAGTAGTCAGCTCAACAAATTCAAGTTGGTTAAATTTTGACGGAACATCGAACTGTAAAGCCAAGGATCCGTCCCAATTTCTAAACATTAAGAAACTGAAGTTAAGCATAAGAACCAAAACTCAGACCATTATGTCTCATGTAGATTCTTAATATGAAGGGTCTCAAACGTACCAACTTTTGTGCCTGACGCAGAAGATACAAAAACTGTAGCATCTGGCTTTTGAGCTGTACTTTGCAAATCATATTCTTTGCCTACCAACATTAAAAACATAATATCAGCACTCGTTATTACAAAATAAATATGCATTGCAGAGTCATACCCAAATGAGGTTCCTTGGCTATTGAAATTAGATAGATAAAAGAAATGTGTCTCAATAACTCTAACATGCCTCTTCTATCACTAAAGTTTATGTATAATTACCAGATGGGCCGACAAAACTGCCCAACTCTCCATCAGTGCCAAGCTTGAGCGAAACTTCTTGGCAAAAATCTGGATTCTGCAACACGCGTAAAATAACCCATAAAAATCGATCACCCGCAATGATCACATTAACAAATAACAACATGACTGATTCTAATGAAACTATCATTTATCTTGCCATCGTAAGGACCACGAGCCCATCGAAGTCAATCCCTAACAGCTACTAAAGGTTTCAGTTGTTCAGGACCATCAAACAGGTTGATAACTAGTTGGTAAAAGTACTTACAACTTCGGCATTGCTTTTTATACGGGAAAATTAAAACATGGGTCTTGAATAAAAGTACTAGAAAAGAACCCGGAAACCGAAAAGCAACGTACTTGATCTTTCGGCCAAGAAATGAGCCAAAGCTCTGTGGAGCCGTTCATATTGATATCCACAAGTGGTTCTTTAGCAACTTGGGAAAATTCTGGTGGAGGTTTGTAGCCTTCGCCTTCACCAACTTTACCCGAGTTTCCTGCCTCCATCTATCTCCCACCTCAGTTCACAAACTCACGCAGCTGCCTTCGTAACAACAACAACAACAACAACAAAGCCTTTTTCCACTAAGTGGGGTCGGCTATATGAATCCTAGAACGCCATTGCGCTCGGTTTTGTGTCATGTCCTCCGTTAGGTCCAAGTACTCTAAGCCTTTTCTTAGAGTGTCTTCCAAAGTTTTCCTAGGTCTTCCTCTACCCCTTCGGCCCTGAACCTCTGTCCCGTAGTCACATCTTCGAACCGGAGCGTCAGTCGGCCTTCTTTGCACATGTCCAAATCACCGGAACCGATTTTCTCTCATCTTTCCTTCAATTTCGGCTACTCCTACTTTACCTCGGATATCCTCATTCTCAATCTTATCCTTTCTCGTGTGCCCACACATCCCACGAAGCATTCTCATCTCCACTACACCCATTTTGTGTACGTGTTGATGTTTACGGTCACACAACACGCCGGATGCACTCTTACACTTCATCATCCAGCTCGTATTCTATGGTTGAGATCTCCATCTAATTCTCCGTTCTCTTGCAAGATAGATCCTAGGTAGCGAAAACGGTCGCTTTTTGTGATCTTCGCTAGATTGCTCCGGTCATTAGTGTGGATAAGTATATAAATGGATAGAGATAGGAAAGCAAACACAAGATGTACGTGGTTCACCCAGATTGGCTACGTCCACGGAATAGAAGAGTTCTCATTAATTGTGAAGGGTTTACACAATTACATAGGTTTAAGCTCTCCTTTAGTGAGTACAAGTGAATGATTTAGTACAAATGACATTAGAGTACAAATGACATTAGGAAATATTGTGGGAGAATGATCTCGTAATCACGAAACTTCTAAGTATCGGAGTGTGGTATCATCTTGACTTGCCTTATCTGTCTCATAGGTAGATGTGGCAGCTTCTCTGGAAGTACTCTTCCTCCATCCAGGGGTGGTATCTTTAACTGGTGGAGATGCACAAGGTAATGTATCAATTTCACTTGAAGCTTACTTGTAGTTTCAGGCTTGGTCAAGCGCGATACAAACCATGTAGTAGGAGTCCCCCAAGTCGCCGAGCTAGGGGATCTGCTGAAAGAGGTGACAGACAAGGTAAGCAATCAGAGCTCCGGCTGATTGTTCACCTTCTCCCCATCTTGCAGCAGCATGAAGGATAAAGAGAAGAAAAATGAGAAGAGATGATATGGGATACTTTTGCTTTGAAGAAGTAGCTTTCCACAGGCTTATTCTTGAACTGAGCTGGAGGGTTTTCTGATTTCCTCCAGAGTATAAGGCCGACTGAAGAATTTGAGGGTCAAAACAAGTCCATCAAATCTAGAGTACGTTCGACCCTGCTGATATGGGATACTTTTGCTTTTGACAGAGTAATGGATGTATAGGCACGTGTGCTGTTACGCTTGTCTCCACATGCTTCCTTGTATCCTTCGCACTTGCCCTATCTGTTCCTCAAGCAGATGCGGTATCTTCCCTGGAAACATAAGATGTTGAAGATGAGTACTCGAGAACAATGCCAGGTAAGTAATCAGGTAAAGGGTTCCAGGCAGTCAGTTCCTGGTTGGGAGCTTGATTTCAAGTGCTGACTGATTGCTCTCTTTCTCCTTGTCTTGCAGGTAAAAACAAGGCCAAAGGAAAAGACAGGGAAAAAGCATGATATGGGATACTCTTGCTTTTAACCCTGATGATATGAGATATTCTTGCTCTAGTATAGCTTGTTTGCAGAGGTATTATCGGGGGGAAAGAAAGCTGAATATTTCGAAAGGCTTCGTTGGGAGTGCCCTCTCAGATATGAGGAAGGGTTAAGCATTTTTGCAGGTCTGCCTGTCCGTTGGGGATGGAGGTCGACATATATAGGAGTCTCCCTAACAACAAGTAGTAATGCTATTCCTTTACCCTGCTTGGTCATAGCACGGTAGTGGGAGTTGCCAGCTTCACATGTTTTAACTCTGTCAGAGCACTTTGAAAAAGTGGCATGTGGTATCTGGCTCTCGAGATTCGGAGAACGATGCTTCTTCGATTTTTGAGAAAGCAATCATGCTGGGGGTCTGGCTCTCGAGATTCGGGGAGCAGTGTCTCTTCGATTTTTGAGAAAGTAATCATGTTGGGAGTCTGGCTCTCGAGATTCGGAGGGCGGTGCCTCTTCGATTTTGGAGTAAGCAATCTTGTTGGGAGTGTTTTCTCGGATGTGAGTAAAGGTTGGGCATGTTTGCTAGTCTACCTTGCCACGAAGCACGGAGGTTGACACACATGGACTTTCCAATTATCCAGCAGTGGTACTGTTCCTTTACCCTTGTGGGTAATAATATGGTAGCTAGACCTTCAAAATTTATGTGTCTAAACTTTGTTAGTGCTGTTTCTTTGCTATTCTTTTACCTTTCTTCGTCAGAGCGATGTGGTGGGAGCTGCAAGCTTCACGTGCTCAACTTTGGCAGACTTTGGCAAAGTTATCTGTGGTACCCATGAGCTATTGTTGCGTGTGGGAAGTGGGTGATTGAACAGTAAGATTCATGTGCTTTCGACTTCACCAGAAGTCTTCGACAGAATGCCCATAATTTCCGCAAAGCTGAGTGTGCGTGTGACAGGTGCTGACAAGGCTAGAAAAGTAGGTGCCTCTTCGATTTCTGAGATCGGCCCTCGTGATCTCTGAGCAGCCCAGCTTTTGAGAAAGCGAGCGCCTCTTCGATTGATTCGGAGAACGATGCCTCTTCGATTTTTGAGAAAGCAATCATGCTGGGGGTCTGGCTCTCGAGATTCGGGGAGCAGTGTCTCTTCGATTTTTGAGAAAGTAATCATGTTGGGAGTCTGGCTCTCGAGATTCGGAGGGCGGTGCCTCTTCGATTTTGGAGCAAGCAATCTTGTTGGAAGTGTTTTCTCGAATGTGAGTAAAGGTTGGGCATGTTTGCTAGTCTACCTTGCCACGAAGCACAGAGGTTGACACACAGGGACTTTCCAATTATCCAGCAATGGTACTGTTCATTTACCCTCTCTTCGATTTTTGAGAAAGTAGTCATGTTGGGAGTCTAGCTCTCGAGATTCGGAGGACGGTGCCTCTTCGATTTTGGAGCAAGCAATCTTATTGGGAGTGTTTTCTCGAAATGTGAGTAAAGGTTGGGCATGTTTGCTAGTCTACCTTGCCACAAGGCACAGAGGTTGACACACAGGGACTTTCCAATTATCTAGCAGTGGTACTGTTCATTTACCCTTGTGGGTAATAATATGGTAGCTAGACCTTCAAAATTTATGGGTCTAAACTTTGTTAGTGCTGTTTCTTTGCTATTCTTTTACCCTTCTTGGTCAGAGCGATGTAGTGGAGCTGCAAGCTTCACGTGCTCAACTTTGGCAAAGTTATCTGTGGTACCCATGAGCTATTGTTGCGTGTGGGAAGTGCGTGATTGGACAGTAAGATTCATGTGTTTTCTACTTCCCCAGAAGTCTTCGACAGAATACCCATAATTTCCGCAAAGCTGAGTGTGCGTGTGACAGGTGCTGACAAGGCTGGAAAAGTAGGTGCCTCTTCGATTTCTGAGATCGGCCGTCGTGGTCTCTGAGGAGCCCAGCTTTTGAGAAAGCGAGCGCCTCTTCGATTTCTGAGATCGGCTTTCATGGTCTTTGAGCAGCCCAACTTTTGAGAAAGCAAACACCTCTTCGATTTATGAGATCACCCTCGTGGTCTCTAAGCAGCCCAGCTTTTGAGAAAGCAAACGCCTTTTCGATTTCTGAGCAGGCGCCTCTTCGATGTCTGAAGCTCCGTCGAGTGCAGCTTTTTATAGGGGCTGGCATTAAGTTCCAAAGCACACTTGAATCTCCACCAGTAGAAGCTTCATTCTTGCACTTCTAAGATCTTGATTTGTCCGACTTCTTCTCTCTTCAACACCTTTGAAAATGTCTGGCCCCTCCGACTGTCGTTTTGACTTGAACCTTGTTGAAGAGGCAGCCCCGCCTTCTCCAGACAACATATGGCGCCCATCCTTTGTCTCCCCTACTGGTCCTCTTACCGTTGGGGATTCTGTGATGAAGAATGATATGACCGCTGCGGTGGTGGCCAGGAACCTTCTTACTCCCAAAGATAACAGGCTACTTTCCAAACGGTCTGATGAGTTAGCTGTTAAGGATTCGCTGGCTCTCAGTGTTCAGTGTGCAGGTTCTGTGTCTAATATGGCCCAACGCCTATTTGCTCGAACCCGCCAAGTTGAATCATTGGCGGCCGAAGTGATGAGTCTCAAACAGGAGATTAGAGGGCTCAAGCATGAGAATAAACAGTTGCACCGGCTCGCACATGACTATGCTACAAACATGAAGAGGAAGCTTGACCAGATGAAGGAAACTGATGGTCAGGTTTTACTTGATCATCAGAGATTTGTGGGTTTGTTCCAAAGGCATTTATTGCCTTCGTCTTCTGGGGCTGTACCGCGTAATGAAGCTCCAAATGATCAACCTCTGATGCCTCCTCCTTCTAGGGTTCTGTCCAGTACTGAGGCTCCGAATGATCCCCCTTCGATGCCTTCTCTTTCTGGGGCTCTACCGACTGCTGAGACTTCTCCTAAGCAACCTTTGTGAAGACTCCATCTTGTTTGTTTATTTTGACTCATGTATATGTACATATTTGTAGCTTATCGGGGATATCAATAAATAAGTTTTCCTTCATTTCAACGTATTGTGTTAAATACACCAAAGCCTTCTTCGCTAAGTTCTTTGAATTTTCTTTTGTTGAAGCTTGTATGTTGAAGCTTTCTGAGTGGAGCATGTAGGTTGGGGTAGTGTTCCCTTAATTTTCCGAGTGAGGAAAACTTCTCGGTTGGAGACTTGGAAAATCCAAGTCACTGAGTAGGATCGGCTATATGAATCTTAGAACGCCATTGTGCTCGGTCCTGTGTCATGTCCTTCGTTAGATCCAAGTACTCTAAGTCTTTTCTTAGAGTCTCTTCCAAAGTTTTCCTAGGTCTTCCTCTACCCCTTCGGCCCTGAACCTCTGTCCCATAGTCGCATCTTCTAATCGGAGCGTCAGTAGGCCTTCTTTGCACATGTCCAAACCACCGTAACCGATTTTCTCTCATCTTTCCTTCAATTTCGGCTACTCCTACTTTACCCCGGATATCCTCATTCCTAATCTTATCCTTTCTCGTGTGCCCACACATCCAACGAAGCATCCTCATCTCCGCTACACCCATTTTGTGTATGTGTTGATGCTTCACCGCCCAACATTCTGTGCCATACAGCATCGCCGGCCTTATTGCCGTCCTATAAAATTTTCCCTTGAGCTTCAGTGGCATACGGCGGTCACACAACACACCAGATGCACTCTTCCACTTCATCCATCCAGCTTGTATTCTATGGTTGAGATCTCCATCTAATTCTCCGTTCTTTTGCAAGATAGATCCTAGGTAACGAAAACGGTCGTTCTTTGGTATTTCTTGATCTCCGATCCTCACCCCTAACTCGTTTTGGCCTCCATTTGCACTGAACCTGCACTCCATATATTCTGTCTTTGATCGGCTTAGGCGAAGACCTTTAGATTCCAACACTTCTCTCCAAAGGTTAAGCTTTGCATTTACCCCTTCCTGAGTTTCATCTATCAACACTATATCGTCTGCGAAAAGCATACACCAAGGAATATCATCTTGAATATGTCTTGTTAACTCATCCATTACCAACGCAAAAAGGTAAGGACTTAAGGATGAGCCTTGATGTAATCCTACAGTTATGGGAAAGCTTTCGGTTTGTCCTTCATGAGTTCTTACGGCAGTCTTTGCTCCTTCATACATATCCTTTATGGCTTGGATATATGCTACTCGTACTCCTTTCTTCTCTAAAATCCTCCAAAGAATGTCTCTTGGGACCCTATCATACGCTTTTTCCAAATCTATAAAGACCATGTGTAAATCCTTTTTCCCATCTCTATATCTTTCCATCAATCTTCGTAAGAGATAGATTGCCTCCATGGTTGAGCGCCCTGGCATGAACCCGAATTGGTTGTCCGAAACCCGTGTCTCTTGCCTCAATCTATGCTCAATGACTCTCTCCCAGAGCTTCATTGTATGACTCATTAACTTAATACCCCTATAGTTCATGCAATTTTGTACGTCGCCCTTATTCTTGTAGATAGGCACCAAAGTGCTCGTTCGCCACTCATTTGGCATCTTCTTCGTTTTCAAAATCCTATTGAAAAGGTCAGTGAGCCATGTTATACCTGTCTCTCCCAAAACTTTCCACACTTCGATTGGTATATCGTCTGGGCCTATTGCTTTTCTATGCTTCATCTTCTTCAAAGCTATAACCACTTCTTCCTTCCGGATTCGACGATAAAAAGAGTAGTTTCTACACTCTTCTGAGTTACTCAACTCCCCTAAAGAAGCACTCCTTTCATGTCCTTCATTGAAAAGATTATGAAAATAACCTCTCCATCTGTCTTTAACCGCGTTCTCTGTAGCAAGAACCTTTCCATCCTCATCCTTGATGCACCTCACTTGGTTTAGGTCCCTTGTCTTCTTTTCCCTTGCTCTAGCTAGTTTATAGATATCAAACTCTCCTTCTTTGGTATCTAGTCGTTTATACATATCGTCATAGGCCGCTAACTTAGCTTCTCTGACAGCTTTCTTCGCCTCTTGCTTCGCTTTTCTATACCTTTCACCATTTTCATCGGTCCTCTCCTTGTATAAGGCTTTACAATATTCCTTCTTAGCCTTCACCTTTGTTTGTACCTCCTCATTCCACCACCAAGATTCCTTTTGGTGTGGGGCAAAGCCCTTGGACTCTCCTAAGACCTCTTTTGCTACTTTTCGGATACAACTAGCCATGGAATCCCACATTTGGCTAGCTTCCCCCTCTCTATCCCACACACATTGGGTGATTACCTTCTCTTTGAAAATGGCTTGTTTTTCTTCTTTTAGATTCCACCATCTAGTCCTTGGGCACTTCCAAGTCTTGTTCTTTTGTCTCACTCTTTTGATATGTACATCCATCACCAACAAGCGATGTTGATTAGCCACGCTCTCTCCTGGTATAACTTTGCAATCCTTACAAGTTATACGATCCCCTTTCCTCATTAGAAGAAAATCTATTTGTGTTTTTGACGACACACTCTTGTAGGTGATCACATGTTCTTCTCTCTTCTTAAAGAAGGTGTTGGCTAAGAAGAGATCATATGCCATTGCAAAATCCAAGATAGCTTCCCCATCCTCGTTTCTCTCCCCAAAACCATGGCCACCATGAAAACCTCCATAGTTGCCTGTCTCCCTGCCCACGTGTCCATTTAAATCTCCTCCTATAAATAACTTCTCCGTCTGAGCAATTCCTTGCACCAAGTCTCCAAGGTCTTCCCAAAATTTCTCCTTCGAACTCGTATCCAACCCTACTTGAGGTGCGTACGCACTAATCACATTGATAAGTTCTTGTCCTATTACAATCTTGATTGCCATGATTCTATCTCCTACCCTCTTGACATCTACAACATCTTGTGTCAAGGTCTTGTCCACGATGATGCCAACACCGTTTCTCGTTCTATTTGTGCCCGAATACCAAAGTTTAAACCCTGAGTTTTCTAGATCCTTTGCCTTACTACCAACCCACTTAGTTTCTTGTAGGCACATAATATTTATCCTTCTCCTCACCATAACTTCCACTACTTCCATAGATTTTCCCGTTAAGGTTCCTATATTCCACGTTCCTAAACGCATTTTGCTCTCTTGAACTCTACCCTTCTGTCCTAGCTTCTTCACCCTCCCCCGTCTAATAGGATCAAAGTACTTCTTTTGTGTGTCCCGTGTAAAGTTGATAGGAGCATATGCTCCCAAACAACTTTGAGTGGAGTCGTTCGAAAAGAAGTTTCTACGGCCCCCTTGCTCATTTAACACTGCATTCGGGTGCCGATGGAGATACAGCGACCCTTGCTCACTTATCACTGTGCTCGGGCCACACAGCGCGCCACTTACGGGTGACGCCCTAGCTTTAGCGCGATTTTGTTCTGGATTCATTTTCATAAGGATTCGACGTGATCATGGAGTGCCGGCTGTCGACTACCTGACGCCCTCCCCCTCCTCCTTTATCCGGGCTTGGGACCGGCCATGTAAAATTACATAGGCGGAGTTGGCTGCCTTCGTAAATAAAAAAAAAAAAAAATTTAAAAATAAAACCAGAGAGATAAATAATAATCAAATGAATCCCAGTTCAGACACTTCGTCGAACACCAAGACAAGTTATAGTTTTTGGATTGAAGAAGCTTAAACCTAAAAGTATGGGATTTGGGGAAATTGAAATTTTTTGGATTAAAGGGTACCTATGTAACAATTTGTAAAGAAAAGCAGGAGAACCTCTAATGCAGCGGTCTGCGTTTATTTCTTCCTTTGTCACCCGCCCTACGCCCCAAGTCTGTTTTGATGAAATACAAATACAAACAAACTTGGGTGGGTTGTAATGGGCTGGGTTTGGATTGACAACTCAACCTGAACCCGATCCAATAATAATTTTTTTTATTATTATTATTTGGATCAGTGATATTTTGCACTAATCTATACGGAAAATAAAATGAGTTTGAACATGACGTAATGGGTTGAAGATAAAGTTCCTAACCACCAAAACAATTTATCATTTACTAATTTAAAATTAATAGGACATGGTACCTCGACAAAAATTGTGTGTACTTCTCACAAGTTCAATTTATCTCAAAGTTCAAGGTTTATTTGGTATCATTCTTCAATCCAATTTTCTATTTTAAATAATGATGAATATAGGTAAATTACTTAATACTTATTAGTTTCGAAAACAAATAATTGGATCTAAGAATAATACTAAACATGCCCTCAATTCTTCTTCTTTTTTTTTCTTTCGAGGAGTGTATGAGGAGTTCTATTGGAATGTTAACATTTTGCTTTGTAAACTCCATCCCACATGAATGGAGTTTGCCCATTTGACATAGGATATATATTTTTGGGTAAATTACACAAAACTACCTCAACTATGGATCGAATGACACTTTCATACCTCATCTTTTTTTTAAATGACAATATCATACCTCATCTTAAGAATTTGTGACAATGTCAAACCTCCGTCAGTTTTTCTGTTAATTTCTTTGTTAAATGCTGACGTGGCCAGAGACAGGACACACTCACTAATCCAACTGGATTAAAAATTAATTAAATATATTTATAATAATTAAATATTCAAACAAAAATTAAGAATAAAAAAAAAAAAAATTAAATGGCCTAGGGGTACGGGCCTCCCCTTTCCTCCACCTGCACCAACCTTCTTCTTCTCTTCGATAGCCACCAAACTCTTCCCCGTCCCCCCAACCTTCCCCAACCCACCCCACCCCAATCCCCCACTTCTTCCTGTCCTTTTCGAACCCAAACTCTAACCCTAATTCCTTATTTTCAAACAGAAAACCGTAACCTTCCTCACTCGTCCCCCTAACCTTCCCCACCCGTCCACCCTTCCCTATCTGTCCCCCCAATCTTCCTCCACCACCATTTCTCCCTCTTCTCTCTCTCTTTCTCTCTCTCTCTCACTCTCATCTTTCTCTCTCTGGGCTACCTGCAGCTTTTCCCCCATTCCCTCCCTACAACCTGCAATTCTCTCTGACTCCCTCCTCCTTCATATTCAACAAGATCGGTGACGTCTCGACCAATCTAGTGTCACCCACCACTCACCGGATCGAGTTTCCCAGCGGCGAGCTTGGTATCGATGACGGAATTCTGCTCAGGTCAAGGGCCGATTTCGGCTCCAGTGTCATCCTCGTGTCTCCTCCGAGAGAGAGAGGGTGGTACAGGAAGGTTGGGGGGGGGACGGGTGGAAAGGTTTCTGGGTTTTGGGGATGCATGTGTCCAGAGAGAGAGAAAAGAGAGAAGAGAGAAAGGCGATAGAGAGATGAGAGAGAGAAGGTGGTGGAGGAAGGTTGGGGGTGGGAAGGGTGGGAAGGGTTTTTGGGTTTTGGGGATGCAGATGTCCAGAGAGAGAGAAGAGAGAAAGGCGAGAAAGAGATGAGAGAAAAAGGAAAAGGGTTGGTACTGCGGGTATAAGGGAAGGCCGGATCCCTTAGGCCTTTTTTTAGTTTTTTAATTTTTAATTTTTTTAATTTTTGAATATTTAATTATTAAAAATATATTTATTATTTTTTAATCCAGTTGGATTAGTGAGTGGGTCATGTCTCTGGCCATGTCAATATTTAACAGAGAAATTAACAGAAAAACTGACGGAGGTATGACATTGTCACAAATTCATAAGATGAGGTATGCCATTGTCATTTTAAAAAGATGAGGTATGAAAGTGTCGTTCGACCTATAGTTGAGTTAGTTTTGTATAATTTACCCTATATTTTTTTGTAGAGATCTTTGTTTTTTGTTTTTTTGTTTTGAAAAATAATAAATACACACTAGTTACCTCTTCTTACACCATTCTGTTTAATTTTGCTCGTTGTTTCTGCTTAACTTATTGTTAGTTGTCATGCTTTGATGTGGCTTCATTTACTACTTAAGTGGCACGTTGTGTGTATCTTCCCTTTGATGGCCTTTGGAGCCTATGTAATTGCTCCAGGTTACTTTAGAGCAACTCCACCCATAAATTTCCTTAGGCTATAGGCAACCCAATCCCCCAAGTGAGCAGTAACTATTTTTAGTGAACAGTAACTGCCCAACTACATCTTCATCCCTAAATTGAATAGCTCAGACAATTTGTATTAAAATATTATTATTTTTAAATTTATAAAATAATAAAGATAATTTTATTTTTAATTTTAATTTTGTATAGGAATTTTAATCAATCTCGTCACCAATGGCGGAGCTATAATTTTTTTTTTATGGGTGGGCTAGCTAAAAAATTACCCTAAAATCAAATGATAATTTTTTTTTGCTACATACATATTGTATGCAAAAATTTAAGTTTAGCTTTTGTATTTGTATACTTAAAATTTACTTGGCATAAACACAAGCTTCGCATTTGCAAACCGCAACAATTACAATGACTCATCAAATTTACATATATTTAGATGCAAAAAAAATAAGAAGATAGAAAACTTGACATCTCAATTACAATCACACAACTAGCACAAATCAAAACAATGAAAGTAGATGTAAAGGCAATCTTAAAAAAATTGATTGAAACTAATATAGAACCTGTTGAATCAAAGAAAAATAATCTTGAACAAAATGACATCACCATTTCCATGATAAGTTTTATATTTCTAGTTGTGCTATATACTCGCCGGGCTAGTTTCATTAAAAAATAATTCTTCTTGCAGGTTTTTTTGTCTATTATATTAGACTATGCACTAAAATATATATACATATGCCACAAACTCTCCCTGGGCTACAACCCACCGTAGCCTTTGGTGTGGCTACGCCATTGCTCGTCACTGTTATTATCCGAAAATACAATTTTTGTGGATAGATTTTCGAGTATATTTTTAAAACAAATCTTGTAGCACCATGTGTCATGATTATGTAAGGTGGAAGAACATGGTTAGAGCAGTTCCAAGGTTGCTAGGCCCTTAGGCAACTCAATCCCCTTAAATGAACAGCAACTGCCAGTGAACCCCTAAACTGAATATGCCATACAATTTGTATTAAAATATTAGTATTTTTTATAATAAAAAATAATTTTATTTTTAATCTCCGATAACAATAAAAAAATGGGAACTTTAACGAAAAGCTCCCGGTACTGTTCACTTTAACGAAAAACCACATTTTTACACTAAAAAGTCAATCCTGGTACTATTCACTTTACCCTTTATTTTGTCCTTATCATTAAAACTCAAAGTTTTCAAGCCCTTTTCATTAGTTTTCCTTAAAAAAATTGGTTGAAAATATTAAAATGTAGTGTAAGCACGGTAAGGTGGAATAACATGGTTAAATATTTACAGAAAATTAAATTATAATTATTTTATATATTTTATATTTTTAATTAATATTTTATATTTTTTATTAACGGCTGACGTCATGATGACATCAACCTTGCGTCACTGCTCCGGGGAGCTCGACTGGAGCCCAACTCTTTGGGCTGGAGTGAATTGCTTGGGGGAGAGGGGGAGGCAGGCTTTGCAATCCCACTGCCACTGCAATTAAGAAATACTAGTTGATGTCACATCGAATTATCACAGCTCAGTTATAATTAAAAAAAACTAGAGTTAATTGAAAAAACACATAACTAGATAATGATGAACATACATCATAATTATGATGGTGAGTAAAAATGCTGTTATTGTTATTGTCATACTTTGATGTGGCTTCATTTACGAGAAAGGATCCTCGTCGGATTTTTTTTTGTGAGGATTTTGGAAATCCTCTAATCACATTCGTTTATCGTATATCGTGTGGTCAGTTTTCGTCAAGTAATGTTTAAATTCAATTTTAAATAAAAAAATTTACAATAATTTTTAATCACATGATATACCATAAATAAATATAATTAAAAAATCTTCAAAATCTTCGCAAAGATAATCCGTAAAAAATCCTCGATCAATTCCTACTTGAGTGGCAGGTTGCTTTATAGCTTGGCTTCGTCCAAATATAGCTTGGCTTTATAGCTTTATAGCTTCCCTTTGATGGCCGTTGGAGCCTATGTATTTGGTCCACGTTGCTTTATAGCTTGGCTTCGTCTATATATCACGTACCCAAAAAACACATTCTCCCCAAAATATCTACGTAGTCATGATTTTAAAGTCAACATGCTTCTTTGACAAATAAGAGATTCTACTGTATAATCGAATCTTTTTTTTTTTTTTTTTAATAGTTACCACAAAATGTTGCCTTATTATAGACTAGAGTTATGTTCATTTTTATTGTTACAATTAAAAAATATTAAACGTTATTTGTATGCCTCTAATCGTAATTTAATTTTTTAATCGCTATCATTACAGATAAGAAAAATTAATTGATGTCACATCAAATTATCACAAGTCAATTTTATATATTATTATTGGTTGCTTCCAGAATCAATGAATCATCGCTCACACATTTTTTCTTCTTTTTGTTAATAGACCACACTTGTTAGGGCAAGAACCACATCAATCTTTCAAACCCATCGTCCAATTTCCATCCTCCGCTATTTGTTCTTTTTTTCCGTAATGTCATTATCGACAAACTTAGTCAAAATGAGTTGACATTTGCCCAACACACCTAGACAGTCTTAAATCCGCTTGATCCCACTAAAACATACGAGAATAACTTACCTAGAACGAAAAAACTACAGTGGCAATCGGAAGTTGTAAAAAAAAACACAAAAGCGTGTGGCAGATTTAAACACCGACACTATCATCTTGGTGTCTCTGTACGGAACAAAGCACATCATACGGCATTCGACCATTTAACATAAGAAGCTCATAAGGACATCAATTCCCACCCATATTTTCATGCTCAAAGTTATGGGGTGTGTTGATCAGATTCCGAAAAATTCAACTGTACGGTGGCGTTTGATCATTGAGCAGCAAGTATTGGTCTTTCTGCACACCCAACCTCCAACACGGTTGGCCATTTAATGACCGCTCTGTATTTTTTTTTTGAGGGGGTTAGTTTTTCTTTGTACCATTTATTGCCGTTGGATCCACTTCTATGAATCTTCCAGTGCTGGTTGGATCTCCTTTAAATTGTCTTAGAAATCCTATCAGTCGCTAACCAACCTCTCAAAAGATTAATTTTTTTCCTAATTGGTTTAAAGATGTTCTTCATGTCTGCATAAACGGCTGGATACTGTTCTGTTCATCTCTCCACTTGGCAATTGAACGGTGAGGATTAAACTCAGCTAATTATGTTTATGATTCTTATTAGTATGTAGGAGTGTGTTCTTTCTTTGTTTTTAAATTTTTTTTAATTCTATATAGGTTGTGCATCAAATTGGTGTGATTAACTTAAGAGGCACTTTGTGTGTGATTCTTTTGGACAGCAAGTTTGTTTGTTCCTTTTGTTTCAATTGTTTGTTGTACTTGTTCGTTTGGAGATGATATACCGTCACATATTCACATGTTATCGCCTCTATACGTAGAAAATTTGTCATATCACTGGTTGTATATAATCATGTGTGTATTTTTGAATTACGTGACGAGAGAGACAAACATGATTGTACACAACAAGGCGACACCCAAGAATATCCGCTTATTTGACGATATGATCCACTCCACTAGAAATTTAGTATTTAGGTTTGAAGAAATTGTCATTTTTTTCAATATTAATTTTCTACTCACTGTATGTATAGCATACAAAAATAAAACTCTTGGTAGTTTTTGGAGATTTCTGCAGGGAGTTAACCAATGGCAACTGGAGAAATCAAGTCCCCTGAAGGAGGGACAATGACACCTGTTAGTTTAGATGGAAATCCAGACTCAATGGAGAGAAAGAAACTTGGGCTTTACTTCATCGAATCCGATGACAGGCGGACGGCTTTTGGACAGGGTTATGCTGGAGGAACCACACCAGTTGACATCCATGGAAAACCTATTGCTGATCTTTCGAAAACCGGCGGTTGGTTTGCTGCCTTCTTCATATTCGGTAAACTTTGTATTTTGTAATGTATTTTCACATTTGGTTTCTATGCAGCTCTTCATATAACGAAATGCGTTTAGATTATTAGTATACTTGTAATTTGTCCAGGAAATGAAATGGCGGAGAGAATGGCGTATTTCGGTCTCTCGGTTAACATGGTGGCCTTCATGTTTTACGTTATGCATAGACCCTTCAGCAGTTCATCAAATGCAGTTAACAATTTTCTCGGGATTTCGCAAGCTTCCTCTGTGCTTGGCGGTTTTCTGGCTGATGCGTATCTTGGTCGATATTGGACAATAGCAATCTTCACAACTATCTATCTTCTGGTAGGTATATCCATACACGAACATACGAAATGTTAACCAAAAACTAATTAGTTTACCAATCATAAGCGTATAGATGAGCTGATAACTTCCACATTTTTTTCTCTATTTACTTTCATGGAGGGTCTGACAGGAATAACCTTATGTGCAACGGTGCACGCTTTGGTGCCAAACCAAGATCAATGCTCCGAGCTAGCCCTCCTTGTGGGCAATTGTGAGCCTGCAAAACCGTGGCAGATGATTTACCTCTACACGGTTCTGTACACAACTGGATTCGGAGCTGCTGGCATAAGGCCGTGCGTTTCTTCTTTCGGGGCTGACCAGTTCGACGAAAGAAGTAGCGATTACAAGTCTCACCTGGATAGGTTTTTCAACTTCTTTTATCTCTCTGTCACCATCGGGGCGATCATCGCCTTCACTGCAGTAGTCTATGTCCAGATGAAACTTGGTTGGGGATTCGCGTTCGGGTCACTGGCATTGGCTATGGGCATATCAAATATGGTCTTCTTTCTCGGTACCCCTCTATACCGCCATAGACTTCCCGGAGGGAGCCCTTTAACGCGTGTTGCTCAAGTTTTGGTTGCTGCTTACAAGAAGAGGAATGCCGAATTTTCCAGAAGTGAGTTGATAGGCTTGTATGAGGTTCCTGGAAAACAATCTGCTGTGAAGGGTAGTGGAAAGATAGCTCACACCGACGACTTTAGGTATCTTTTCCTCTACTTGTTTCTCCGTTCTAATCCTGCTTTTCGTTCTTTCTCTTCGATTGTAGAACATCTGATGTCTTTCGTGTTACAGATGTTTGGACAAAGCAGCTCTGCAGTTAAAGGAAGACAGCGCAGACCCCAGTCCCTGGAGGCTATGCACTGTGACACAAGTAGAGGAAGTGAAGATCTTGTTGAAACTTATTCCAATCCCGGCGTGCACAATAATGCTCAGTGTACTTTTGACAGAATATCTCACTCTCTCAGTGCAGCAGGCATACACTTTAAACACCCATATGGGTAAACTGAAACTCCCTGTAACCTGCATGCCAGTGTTTCCTGGCCTCAGTATCTTTCTCATACTGTCCCTCTACTACTCTACATTTGTCCCGCTGTCCAGGTGCATCACCGGCCATCCCCACGGTGCTTCTCAGCTTCAGAGAGTGGGGATAGGCCTGGCGGTTTCAATCCTATCTGTGGCGTGGGCGGCAATTTTCGAAAGATACCGAAGGAATTATGCGATACAGCAGGGATACGAGACTAGTTTCTTAAGTGCAATGCCCAACCTAAGTGCATACTGGTTGTTGATCCAGTACTGCCTCATTGGGATAGCTGAGGTGTTTTGCATGGTGGGATTACTAGAATTTCTGTACGAAGAAGCTCCAGATGCAATGAAGAGTATTGGATCTGCTTACGCTGCTCTTGCCGGCGGTTTAGGTTGCTTTGCAGCCAGTATATTGAACAGCATCATCAAATCTATCACCGGAAGCGCAGAGAAGCCGTCTTGGCTGTCCCAGGATATCAACACAGGAAGATTTGATTATTTCTACTGGCTGCTGACTGTTTTGAGCGTGATCAATTTCGGCGTTTTTCTGTATTGTGCTCATCGGTACGAGTACAGGACGGAGCAGGGCGTCCAGATGGAGAAGCAGGCTCTACCCAACATAAAGGAGCAACCCCTCAGTGGATAGCATGAAATGCTATTCTCTTATGATATTCCAACCTTTTGATTTTACATTTTGGTAGAAGAGAGGACTAACTCAAATTTACTTGTAAGCAAGCGTCAAGCGAAAAAGAGCTGTAGTTTGTGTTCAGCAATGTAAAACTTGCCTTGAAATTATTTTCGGCATGAGATCTTTCTATCAGAAGCGGTACAAACAAGAGAGAATAGGATGGTGTTGCGTCATTTCAGAACGTTTTCATAACAATTATTTTTACAATCATTAAACATGTTTCCACACTGATCTGTGGAGATCTATACAAGAAGTAAGATGAAGTAATCAAACACAAAGCATCGAGAAACACGAAGTACTACAACTAGTGACACAAAATGAACAATTGCTTCCCTCTCTGCAACCCTTTAGAAACAAGACTAACTTTTATTTACAGAAACTCGTAGCCGCTCCATATATATATTTGTTATATTGCCTTGCAATCAGACAGAAAAGTTAAGGGCTTTCACAGAACTCCATCTCCTGAAATTCCAGAAACTAACAGTTAAAGTATGAACTACTCGGTAAGTTTACTCTTAATTTAGATAATGTGAGAACTGCTGCAATACAACACCATGCAAAATTCCAAGGCCAGGGCAACTAGTAAGCGATACAATTTTGATCTACAAAATAAATTTCATGGTCCAGCTTACCTTGCCACAAATTGGACAGCTTTCGCTTCTTTCCAACCATTCATAAATACAGCCAAGGTGAAAATGATGGGAACATCTCGTTATGATTTTTGGATTTTCTGAAGTGTATTCTGCAAAAAAAAAAAATATATATCAACTAAGCACACAGCAAAGAACCATAGAAGAAAGACGCTAGTTTGCAACACCAATGCATTATCACCGGACAAGTAATATCTTAATCCATATTCTAGCGATGCCCATTGGTTGTTAGCTACACTGACAATTGCACATTTAACTTACCATCCAGACATGTAGGGCAGACATCTTCATCTTCAGAAGATGGTTGCACATAAGTTAGTCCATATGCGAGTTTTGTTGCCAAAGCCTTTTCCAAGGTCTCAGATTGGCCAAACGTACAATCTTCTTCTGTATCATCTCCATTCCATTTCTTCCCAAAGCCCAGGGATTCGGTGCCAGAACTGCCCCTTCTCAGTTGTTGTGCATCTTCTTGCAAATGAGTCATTGACTTCTCGCGCCTTGAGACCAAGCCATCACGCTGCAAACGCGAGTATCTCTGATCAGCATCGAAGGGGGTTGGCCTGGAAACTGAGAGCTGAGTATCATTCAAGGGATTATTCTGTAGTGTTGTGCCTACTCCGGATGATGCCAAAGTAGCCCCTTGAATAGGTAATGAAGGTGCTCGTCCATCAAGCCTTTGAAATGGCGCGTTATACTGCATGAGCATGGGGACATGCAAACAAATAAGAATTATAAATACTAAAGTGAATCAAACCCATGGATCTTATTGGGATTATCTTCATAAAAGCTAAGCATTTTGGAAAGAACATTTTCATTTAACAATAACTTTAAAAATCTCTTTCTTTTCAAGTATGTTGGCCCAAAATTAAAAGTGATACATGATTTCGACAGTTTACTTTGTAGCCATCATTAACATTACAAGTTTTAGAAGTAATTTAGACGGATTTGTTTAGTTGCATCAGGCTCCTCAGTTTCCAATTGACATGCCAATTTATGGTCCACTGGCCTTTCTTTTCAAACAATAAATCCAAAACATTGATAAAACCAAATGCATCCAGTGATAGAAAACTACGTAAAATTCCCAGCTTTAGACTTAAGAGAGCTACCGAATGGAGGGACTGACAAAAAGTATTGAGCTGATCATGGCTTTTATACCTACCCCAGTGAATAGCTGGTGGAAGAAGTATCTCAGGCATGAGCAATGCCTATAAATTGAATTGCTCGGCAGCGCATACTCTTCGAATTCCTCGCCGCAAGGACAGCAGCAAAGAGCACCCATCTCTGCATTTCCAACAATATATACCAAAGAGTCAAAATTTGAGTTCCTGAAGACAGAAATCGATACTTTATGTTGCTGAGAGCCGAATCTAGACACTCCCAGAAGAACCCATATGCATATGCAGAGACCCCAATGTCAATTACATAACACAAAAGACAAAAGCATCGATTTTTGACAATTACCATGACCAAGACTTACACTTTCAGCTGAACAACGAATTTATATATTTACATAACTAACATTGTGCAAAGGATTTGAAGAATTACAGTGAAATCCCATAAATTTCTAGGGTTCTCCAATTGGGAAAATCAAGTAAGGGTTGAAAATTTAGAGGTGGAACTTGGAGTGTAGATTCTGACATACCTCTCGCGCTGCGTTTGTGGATGAGAATTGAAATTACGATGACGATCGTGTGATGATAAGGGGGAAGGAAGGAAGGGGTTGAGGAAGACGGAGACTTGAGGGGAGTCGAGTCCACAGAGGGGTTTCCTGGTTTTGGGAAGGGAAGTTTGAGGAGCGTGGTGTGCTCAGAGCTTGAAGGGATCACAGAGGTATGGAAGCTCTTTCTTTGCTCTTTAGCATTATTCTATTCCGTACACACATCAATTATAGAGGCGATTTTGAATTTTAGGGAATAAAATAGAACTAAAATCGAGTTACGTAAAGTGTGAAAGTATTTTTAAAATGATTGCAGACCTTTTTGGTGAGATTAATTATGGGTTACAATAGGATTTTAATTAGTTTTAAAAATATTTTCATCAAAAATATTTTTAGTTATTTTAAAAGTATTTTCATATAGTCACTCAGTGTCACATCCCGGCCCGGGACGAATCACTTTTCGAGCCTGCTCCACCATCGTAACACGATATTGTCTGTTTTGGGCTTACCATTCCCTCACGTTTTTGTTTTTGGGAATTCACGAACAACTTCCCAATGAGTCACCCATCATGGGAGTGACCTGGTTTTTGGGAATTTACGAGCAACTTCCCAATGAGTCACTCATCATGGGAGTGACCTGGCCTCCATCTCGCTTAACTTCGGAGTTCCTACGGAACTCGAAGGCAGTGAGCTCCCAAAAGGCCTCGTGCTAAGTAGGGATGAGAATATACATTTAAGGATCACTCCCCTGGCGATGTGGGATGTTACAATCCACTCCCCTTAAGGGCCCGACGTCCTCGTCGGCACATTTCCGGCCAGAGATTGGCTCCGATACCATTTTGTCACATCCCAGCCTGGGGCGGATCACTTCCCCGGCCCGCTCCACCACCGTAGCACGATATTGTCCGCTTTAGGCTTACCATTCCCTCACGTTTTTGTTTTTGGGAACTCACGAGCAACTTCCTAATGGGTCACCCATCATGGGAGTGCTCTGGCCTCATTCTCGCTTAACTTCGGAGTTCCTACGGAACCTGAAGCCAATGAGTTTCCAAAAGGCCTCGTGCTAGGTAGGGATGAGAATATACATTTAAGGATCACTCCCCTGGGCGATGTGGAATGTTACACTCAGTACTACAGTCTGGTGGTATTCTTCTTCACTTAAAAGTGACAGATCTTAGGTTCGAATATTGTAAATGACGAATTTGATGCCAAATTAGGATGTTCATTGTGTGATTTAGCCGAACTTTTTATTCCATTAATGTAAAAATATCGATGTATTTAAAATAAAAATAAAAATAAACACTTCCATATAAAGTCTTAAGTCTATGATGTATCTTTTAATTTTTTAAATATTTTTCTATCAAGTGTTATTAGTGGTGTGTCAAAAATATTTAAAAATAAATAAAAAGGTATGAGAGAAGTAATTTGGAGTGTAATCTCTCAAAACAAATAAGTGCATGATAACTTATTTAGAATGCTAATAGCAATTCAATATTTTTATAATCTAACTATGAACATCTGCACACAAGTTTGAAATTCAAATCTTCCTCCTCGTAATTTCAAATTTTAGTTTAACTACCATATCCTTGTAAGAAAAAGCCAACTAATTATACACAAAAATAACAAAACAATAATTGGATAAAAAAAAATGCTCGGGAGATTATGTTTTAAGACCCTATTTTGAGGACCATATAACGTGTCAGTTGATAGTTGGATATCTGCTTGTTAAGGAGACTTCCTCAAAAGTGAGACTCTTTATGGACTTTTAGCCATCTCATTTTTTTGATACAATTCTCGTGCCAATATTACAAAACAATGTACTAAAATAATGAGATAATGAAAGAGTTCATAAAGAGTCATACTTTGAAAAAATCTTCTTAGCATTTCTCATAATTTAACCAAGAAATTCATTTATAATAGACAAAAATAACCGACATAGAGAGAGCATGGAAAAGAATGTGGCTCTGAAAAAACCTCGTCCCGGGTAAACCACATGGGAAAAACCTGAGGGAGGAAAAAGAGCCACCCATGACAGTAACAAAACACATCATGTTCTAATATAATCATTTGACAAACAACTCATTAACTATGAAGGGATCTACGTAGTCTCAAAAAGATATATCTCGATGATAAAACTGTTGAATTAACTATCTTGAGTTTGAAGATTATCAATGTTGTTTAGAGAGGGAAAGATTGTAGACACATAATGTAGAAAGAGAGAGATCAAAGAGAATTAGAGAGAAATACACTGTTTGTTATATTGCTTTTACTTTCTTACAGAATGAATACAAAAGGTTCCTATTTATACACTTTTCACTACTTGTACAACAAGTAACAAATCCTTAACAACCTAACAACCATATCACTTAATCTTTTGACAGATGGCATCTTCTTGGCCATTAGATTGATCTTCCTTATCTATATCTTTACATCCCCCCCCCCCCCCAATCACATGGGTGGAGGAACCAAGCATGAGATTGGCACAATGATGACGAAACAAAAATATAGACAGACCCTTGGTAAGGATATCAGCAAATTGTTCCTTGGAAGACACATGATGAACAACCAAGTCTCCTCGAACTACTCTTTCGCGAACAAAATGATAATCAATCTCAATATGTTTCACCCGAGAGTGAAAAATTGGATTAGAAGACAGTGCTATGGCAGAAATATTATCACAATACAATGTTGGAGGAGCATATAAAGGAACCTGTAAATCACACAGAAGCTGTCGGATCCAAGCCATTTCAGCAGCAGTTATGGCTAAAGCTCGATATTCTGCCTCAGTAGATGACCGAGAAACAGTGTGTTGTTTCCTGGATGCCCAAGAAATCGGACTTGTACCAAGGTATACAATATAACCAGAAGTCGAACGACGGTCATTTGGATCCCCAGCCCAATCAGCATCACTATATGCTTGTAAAAACAATGATCCAGGTTTAAAATGTATGCCATAAGTCATTGTACCACTTAGATATCTAAGAATCCGTTTGACTGCAACTACATGAGAATCCATAGGACGATGCATAAACTGACAACATTGATTTACAGCAAAGGCAATGTCGGGCCTGGTGAATGTTAGATATTGCAATGCACCAACGACACTACGATATTGTTCAGGATTATGATAAGGCTGCCCTTCTTCCTTAATAAGCCTGTGAGAAGGAAGACAGGGAGTATCACAGGCTTTGGCATTTTGTATATCAACCTTGTGCAAGAGATCCTTGATATATTTAGATTGGGAGACAAATAAACCATCGGACTGATACTGTATTTGTAAGCCAAGAAAATAATTAAGCTGTCCCAAGTCCTTTATATCAAATTGTTGAGTAAGAGCCAAGATCACCGTGGAAATATCACTTGAACTACTACCAGTGATAATGATATCATCAACATATAGTAATAACACAACAATGCCAAGCTCAATACGTTTCACAAAGAGAGAAGGATCTGCAAGAGAAGGTTGAAAACCCAAACCTGGAAGAAAGCTTGTAAACTTCTCATTCCAAGCACGAGGAGCCTGTTTTAGGCCGTATAGTGATTTCTTGAGCTTGCAAACATAATGAGATGGATGATCAGTACTGAAAAACCCAAGAGGTTGAGCCATATATACCTCTTCATGTAAGTCACCATGCAAAAACGCATTTTTGACATCTAATTGGCGCAAATCCCAATGAAACTGAGCAGCAAGAGCCAGAATTAATCGGACGGTAGTTGGTTTGACCACGGGACTGAATGTCTCACTATAGTCAATCCCCTCTTTTTGACTATAACCCTTGGCAACTAATCGTGCCTTGTACCTGGAAATGGACCCATCAGGATGCTTTTTAAGGTGATAAACCCACTTGCAGCCAACAAAATTTTTGCCACTTGGAAGGGGAATAAGATCCAGGTTTATTGCAAATGTAGAGCTGTGATCTTATCTTGCATAGCTGCTTGCCATTTTGGGATTTTAGTAGCAGCTTTATAAGTGGTAGGCTCAACAATAGAAATCTCGGATGAAGGAACAGTTGCGGAGTATGCTTTCCGTTTAACAATCCCACTTGTAGACCGAGTTTGCATGGGATGAAGATTGACTGAAGGAACTGGAAGCACAACAGTAAGATTTTCAAATTGAAAATCAAGATCATCAGGGATTGGGGACTGTGTAGCTGTGATAGAGGCTGGAGAGAATAAGGTGGAAGCTTGGGGATAAGGTAGTGGGTGCAGGTATAGTAATGAACAACTCTGAAGCTGAAGAGGGTACATTCAAAGATTCTGAAGCACTAGGTGGTTCAATGAATGACTCTGAAGCTCGAGGTGGTAAGGATGTAGATGATGCAGGTGATGATGATGAATGACTGGTGTGTGATAGTGATGGTGGACTAGAAATCACTGTGTTATTTTTTGTGAGAAGTGGAATAAGTGAGGAAGAAGTACAGTTTGAAACACACTCCAAAGGATGAGATTTAGATGCCAAAGTTGTGTAAGGAAAAGTATATTCATAAAACAGGACATGCCTAGACACATACAATTTTCTTGTACTTGGTTGAAAACAAATGTAGCCCTTGTACTGCCCTGCATAACCCAGAAACACACATTGGGTTGAAGTTTAGTAGTATTGTAAGGTCGCAGTAAAGGAAAACAACTACAGCCAAAAGTTTTCAAATGGGTTAAGATTGGAGAAGTACCAAACAGACAAAACTAGGGAGATTTCATAGACAAAGTATGACATGGCATTTTGTTTATCAAATAAACTGCCGTAGCACAAGCATGGAACCAAAACTGGGAAGGTAATTTGGAGGTATGCATAAGAGTGAGGGCAGTTTCAATAATGTGCCTATGCTTTCTCTCAGCAAGGCCATTTTGTTCAGGTGTATATGGGCAGGATTTTTGATGTATTATGCCTTTGTCAAGTAAAAACTGTTTAAACTTGTTATTGGAAAATTCACCACCACCATCACTTTGAAAGATTTTAAGTGCACTAGAAAACTGAGTAGACAGAAAAGCATGAAACTGCACAAACGTTTGAAACACCTCACTTTTATTCATTAATGGAAATATCCAGGTAAACCTGGTACATTCATCAACAAAAGTAACATAAAATCGGAAGCCTTCTATTGACAATGTAGGAGATAACCCCCAAACATCACTATGGATGACTTCTAAAGGTTGTACAGTTTTATTTGCAGGAAAAGGGAAAAGCAATTTAGTTATTTTGCCCTCTAAACAAGAGATACACACATGCCTAGATTGGTCTAATGCAAAAGGAACCTGAGATTGGTCCAACATTTTTGCAGCAACAAGATTGGAAGGGTGACCTAATCTATTGTGCCAAAGAGATGTGTTGACTTGACAACCAATGAGACGGTGTTGTTGTTTAGGGAAGTGAGATGCTTGATATGCTTGCTTGAGTATGAATGGAGGTATATGAAAAGGAATCGAGTACAATCCAGCTCTACACAGCCTCTAAAGAAGGATTCTCCCTGTGATATTGTCCTGTATCCAGAAACAAAACTCATCACATATAAACCGACAATGATTATCTTTACAGAGCTGATATACGGACAATAGATGTTGTGACAGTTTTGGAACATGTAAAATTTCTTTCAACTGAAAAACATATTTAGGAGCTCTTAAAGTTGAAGAACCAGTATGAGATATTTCCAAACCTGAGCCACTAGCTGTGGTGATAGTATCAGTCCCTGTGAAAGGAGTGGCAAGATTAAGGTTTGCCAATTCAGAGGTCATATGAGATGTAGCTTTAGTGTCAGCCACCCAAAACTGTTCTTGTGGGGCAGAAGGTGGATAAGTGGCATTCATGGCAATGAGATTTGGTGATGGTGACCTCCCTTGATAAGAAAAGTTAGCCCTGTGGTAGTATTGGAGTGCAGAGTGTCCAAATTTCCAGCAAATTTGGCACTGGATAGGAGAAGACAAAACTGGTGTAGAAGAGTGCCTTTGAAAACAATCAGAGGCGATGTGACCTCTTTTGGTACAAATCTGACAAGTAGGCACATCATTGCCATGCTCAGGACAAGTAGAAACATGAGGTCTTGCAGGACCATGAATCCTAGGACCAATATTGTAATTGCTACCAGAAAATCGTGGATTCCCAAAATGATTTCGACCCCTAGATCGGCCTCTGAAGTTAGAGCCTCGAAATCCTCCAGAATTGTAGGTATTGCCACCATTAGTATAGCCTCCAGAATTATAGTTGGGACCACCATTATGTGAATAAGAAGAACTTCAAGTTTGATATTGTGACGACTGAGTGCCATTTGAAGGAGAAGAATCACCGGCAAGTAGTAATCCTTTCCCTTTAGAGTCATGGCCTTGAGCTAGCATCGCAGGAACAAAAGAGCTAGACAGTGAAGAGTTTTCAAGAACAGCTTCCTCAGCAAGTAACTGAGCTCGAAAGTCTTTTAGAGAAATAACATTGTCTCTCCTTCGAATCACAGTTCTAAAGGTATTGAACTCGGAAGGTAACCCTTTGAGAGCAATGATGACAATATCGTCATCATCAAATGATACTCCAGCAGCAGCCAAATGATCACAGGCATCCTTTACCCTTTGTAGATACTGAGAAACTGACCCAGTTCCCTTCTTAATATTTTGAAGCTCAGTTTTCAATTGAAATATACTAGATTTGGTGACCGTGGAAAACCTATCACGAAGACTCATCCATATTTCACGTGCATTGGTACAACCAATTATACAAGACATGCCAGTAACAGATAAAGTTGCAATGATCAGCTGCATTAAAGCACAATCATGCATCTTCCATATCTGATATGCTTCAGTTTCAACACCTTCAAGATTAGGATTATCAACGAACCGAGTAGGACACTGACGAGAACCATCCACAAAGCCTAGAATCCCATGACTTTCAAGCAGCAATTGCATCTGATAATGCCAGACTAGGTAATTTGTATCATCCAACTTCACAGTCACAGAGGTGGACAAAGTAGGAATTAAATTCGTAATTGGAGATTGCACAATTTGTAGCTGTGCAACAGTCACCATATTTTCACAGATCGTATAAGCAAACAGAATTTCTTGCAAGAACTGAAAGTTTGAAGACCGTTCTTGAACAATCTTGAGACGAAAATCAACTTCAATTATACAAAGAAGAGTATCACAGAGAAAATTTCACAGACACATTTCATCAAACACTTGATGTGTAATAATCAAGCTTCGAAATCAAGAGGAGAAGGCGCATATACTATAGCACTCTAGAAGAAGAATTGCATACAAGAAGTTCACACAGATGAATGCAAATTCGGAAATCTCATAGATGAATGCGGAAGCAAAAAGAAGATCAGGATCGGAGAGATGCCACCACCGGCGATGATACCATGTTGAATTAACTATCTGGAGTTTGAAGATTATCAATGTTATTTAAAGAGGGAAAGATTATAGACACAGAATGTAGAAAGAGAGAGATCAAAGAGAATTAGAGAGAAATACACTGTTATATTACTTTTACTTTCTTACAGAATGAATACAAAAGGTTCCTATTTATACACTTTTCACTACTTGTACAGCAAGTAACAAATCCTTAACAACCTAACAACCATATCACTTAATCTCTTGACAGATGGCATCTTCTTGGCCATTATCTTCTTGACCATTGGATTGATCTTCCTTATCTATATCTTTACAAAAACTATAGAAAGCCGCTCGATGCGCCATCGCGCTTAACAACCACCTGGTGAGAACGAAGAAAACAACTAACAACATCCACAAAATCTCCTTCCGCTGCAAAACAAACATCTCCCCCGTCACCATCTGAGCAGCATTGGAAGAGCCCGACTCTAATGTTAACGGCAACCAACCAGCACCCACTGCACACTCCAAGCCCACATTCATTGCGTACAAAAAAACACACCATATTCCCATAACCATCTCTCACCACCGTACCCACACCACGACAGCCACTGCGCATATCAAGAGCACCATCCACTTTGAGTTTGAATCCACCTATCCCTGGAGGGGACCAACGCAATATGGGAGTTGGAGAAGAAGACCTCCTACGAGGTTGATCAAGAGCTTCTTGTTGCATACCCTTTTTTATCTGTCGATGTTAAATTCTCCCTTCCTAGTCCACAACCTCGAGCAGACCCAATTGTGTATTAGAGAGGAAAGAAGGGAAATTCGGTTACCCAAACCGCGTCATCACTACTCGTGCAACGGTTAAATCAAGACTCGCATAGCCCCCATGGAGTCGACGAGTTGATGGTTAAGTTTAAACTTTATTCCACAGCCGTTATTCTACGAACCAAACTCCACTAACGCCCTGATTCGAACTTGGGTAGCTGCTATTATTGAATACACCGGAAAGATATAAACCTAAGAGATTATAGGGACGTTAATTCTTTACTTGGATTAATTAAATAACTCAAAGATCATTTTTTCTTTTTTATAAAATTTGAGTACAAGAAAGGGAAAGAAAAAAAGTAGAGAACATCACGACAAATTGAATCCTAAAAGATTTGAATTTCTCATAGATCTCCAATCTATAGAAGCACCAGTGATGGAAAACTCAGCTTCTGCTTCTGCTTCTGCTTCTGCTTCTGGGACTAGAGTATCAGTTTTCTTCTTATCAAAGCAGTACACAGGGGCTTGCCATTTTGCATCCTCAAGCGCTGCCCCAACCTCAAACGTCATCACATGTGCCTCCCTCCCTGCACCACATTATTCATTTCTCATAATCCACACAATTAAAATTCGAGATGTTATCGAGAATTCAAAATAGTCACCATGCATTCGTACAGAAGAAAATGATAAAAGGGTTAAGTGTTCGATGACTATTTTAGCGGAATGAAGATAACGGAATACTTGGCGCAAAATCAAACGTAGTAGGATTCTACGATTCATATATCCCACTTAATAGATAAGGCTTAATGGTTGTAATCACAATTCCCAATCAAAATCTGTTCTGAGGCACTTCTAAGAGCACAAAGCCAAACAAATTGATACCCAAATATTGAAACCCAAGTGATTTTTGTACTCTTTTCTCTTGCATTATTCTTTTGTAGTCATTAAATTAAATAAATTTAAAAAAAAAATTATGAGATAAAATTATTAAATAATTGCAGAACATGATAAAAGCAGTTGAATAAGAAAATAAATAATTAATTAATAAATCAGTTAGTGAGTACCTGTGTAGAAAATCCAATGGACAGGCCGCTTCGTATCGACGTCCTCATAATACGTAATGAAGTCAGCCTTCTCCCAAACATTGCACAAGAAACCACCGTCCACGTGTCGCCGACCCAGATACTTGGCTCCGTCGAGCCAATCGGGTCGGAGAATACCCACTTCGACTTGGACGGTTCTGCACTCTCGGGCGGAGTCCAATGTGTAGAAGAAGGAGGTGCCGTTGTTCCACTCCAGGTCGTAGGCGACCGAGCCCAGCTGGTGCCGTATAATGTTGAAGTTCCGGCCGTTGGGCCAGTCGTACCAGAGGTCGATGAGCTGGAGGGTTCCGGTGTAGTTCATCACCAGGATGGAGTGGAATTGGTGGGGCCATGGGGCGGGAACTGGGTCCTCTGATGACGGCAGTGCGCGGCAGAGAGAGGCGGCGAGGAGGATGAGGATGGGGACGGCGGTGATGGGTTTGGGCAGTGAAGCCATTGTCGTTGGTAGCTGGATTTTTGCGGTGAGAGCTTAAAAAGTGGAAGCGTGCTGGTGGTGGTAAGGCGAGGCCACGTGGCTATTACTTACACCAGTGATGGCCAAAGTGAGTATGCACTCTAAAGCCCATTGGGCCTGAGAAGTTTCAGTCTCACAACTTGTGCATAAGCAATTACGTAAATTCTCTCCCGTACATTTTTTTTTTTTTATGAGTAAACGGTTGTGCGGGTGTGCAAACTTAGCGATTAAAATGGGATAATACTTAGCTCCCTGTACGTAAGGAGCTATTCTTTCAATCATCTTTACATAACTATGTGTTGTTATTTAATTGTACAGACGTTACAAGTTAAATCATTTATTATTTTTATCTAATCTTTTTACATGACGATATGAAGTTATTTTAGCGTACAAGTATTATTAATTGAATCGTTCACTTTATTATCATCTAGAGAACATCTTTAAAATGTTCATCTAAAACCTTGTGTGATAGAACACTTTGAGTAGTTAATCAAAGATTTTGCCACTTAGAAAAACATTCTTGGTTTGGTCCTAGAAGTCAAACGAGCCCTCAAAAACCCTTTTGTATAATGAAAATCTTCAAGAGAATTACCATGCATGATCAAACATCATGAGATTATAAAGAAATTAGTCAAATATTATATGTATATCTAAGGAGTTGTTATCGACAATACTCTAAAAAAGTCGTATTGTACACCTTCGTGTGTAATTTTCTTTGATTTTTTTTATATTAATAAAGTACAGAATGATCATTTTGAAGAATCAATAATAGTTTCGTAAATATACGTAATCATTCATATTTCGTAGAAATTCTTTGAATGCATGATTGATCGTTTCACACTTTTAGTTTCATGTCAAAAAAACAAGGACAAGTATGTGTAGGTTTTCTCAAATCCAAATAATTCGAAATGATTCTCTTCAAGGAAGAAAACGACACTACATACTTGCAAAAGTTTTGTAAGCAAAGTTGTCAAACAATTCAGCAGCTCCTCTCTTCGGCAATTACCCCTTAAATTAGATCATATTTACCCCCAATGGAATATTACTTTTCTTTTTTTTTTGGAAGACATGGAATATTACTTTAGATGAGACTAGTGACACATAGATTGATTTTAATTAAGGTGGTGCTATTCATATATTCTGATTTTTATATCTCACACACATCTTTAAATTTTTAACCGTCGGATCTAATGAATTAAAAAAGTTCAATGGATGGACAAAAATTAACAAGGGCGTTTGAGAGATAAAAAGAGGTGTGTTTATAGCATTGCCTTTTAATTATATGAGAGATAAAAAGAAGTGTGTTAATAGCGCTGCCATTTGATTATATGTGTATCAGTGTGTGATGATATTAAACTCAATTATTAATGCAGGCTATATTGATCCTACTTATTTTAAAAGTGTGTTAGTTTTATGTGTTTAAATAGTTTTATACTCATATCTTTCCGAACAAGCAATATTTTCTTTTTTCCGAACAACCAATATCATAAGAGAACAAAACTCAGAACCTTAGAATACAAAAAGGAAATGCTTTTAACCAACTGAGATACTAGTTACGAAGGTAAATAGACCAAAAAGGTTGTGTCTCGAGTTAAAATTGTAAATGCCAATACTGAGATTTCAGGGTAGTCGGAACATTTATCTCGCCATAACCACTGCCATGAACTTTGTGTATAAATAGGCACACCACTTTATTTATAACATGCTCATTAACCCCTGCAGCTCTCTCCAGCTTCAGTTTTCCTCCTCCTCCTCTTCCTCCTCTTCTGCTTCTTCTAAATGGCCGCAGACAGAAGAAAATCTTTACATGAACAAGAAAACACCACATTTTTCTGGCGACAGTAGCCTCCATGAAATCAAATTGATTAGCTCGTCGACGATGAGGATGGCCAAACCGAGACTGTAAGATTATCATTCCAAATCTGTTTTTTGTTTTTCGTTTCCTTTGGACTCTATGCCGATCGTGTTTTTAAAAAAAATTCCTTTTTCAGGTTCGAGACCAGAATTGGAGTAGCTCAAGGGACGGGTGTACCAACTTGTTAATTGGAATATTATTGATGCATATATATTGGAGTATGGAATATAAAACTCAAATTATAAATTCGACTCTCGGTTTGAATATGTGTATCAGTCTAGTGATAAACCAAATTTGGAAAGGAAATCTCTTTTCTTTGGTATTTTTTTTCCGCCACTAAAGAAGAGTGCAAATCGACATTTTACAGTGCCAATATCAGCGTTTGGACTCAAGGGCACACGTAACTTGTAAAACAGGTTAAGAGTTCTTGATGTTATCTCAGTCTTTGATTAATGAAATTTAGGAATTTTTATTGCCTATTTTGCTTTCTATTTTTTTTTCCGAGCACTCTTTTCTTTAACAACCAGACACACTTCTATTCAGTTTGCTCACTTTCTGCTCGAAATGGCGGAGGCAAGCGAAGGCAGGGGTTCTCAGTCCAACACATCCACCATGTCAAGAACAGAAACCATGTCATTTCCACCAAATTCTGAGATACCCTGGGCTAACCCCTTGGTTCGGTCTTCGACGGTGGATGGAGTAACGATGCAGGCCAAGGACTAAGGGCGTTGTTATTACATAAAATTACTGGCTGCTGGAATTTAAATTTTATAATATAATACATGTATTTTTTTAGACTTATAATGCATGTATCCAGCTTTAAATTTGTGGCTTATGGAATTCCTATGTTAATGACATTTTATGAAATCATTTAGTTTTTTAGGAGTTATATTGTAAGCCTTTATTTTTTTTGTCTTTTCATATTTTTCACTTTAAGTTGTAGGCGTATAAATACTTGTATTTGCAAAGAAGAAGGGAAGAAGTTGTTTGAATTATCATATTGATATTTGAGTTGTAAACTCGTTTTTATATGTCTTTCTCTTGTTTAAGAGTTTGTTGCTTCGTTCTTTCTAGTGTTTACGTTGTATGCTGGTACTAAAACAAAAGTTTATAGGGTTTTCAGGCATTTCCTCGCACTAGGAGATAGTGGACCCTACCTATCTATCATATCTATTATTTTATTTCATTTCTATCTCCTGCGCAACTCCGCCTATGTCTTACATGGCCGGTCCCAAGCCCGGATAAAGGAGGAGGGGGAGGGCGTCAGGTAGTCGACAGCCGGCACTCCATGATCACGTCGAATCCTTATGAAAATGAATCCAGAACAAAATCGCGCTAAAGCTAGGGCGTCACCCGTAAGTGGCGCGCTGTGTGGCCCGAACACAGTGATAAGTGAGCAAGGGTCGCTGTATCTCCATCGGCACCCGGATGCAGTGTTAAATGAGCAAGGGGGCCATAGAAACTTCTTTTCGAACGACTCCACTCAAAGTTGTTTGGGAGCATATGCTCCCATCAACTTTACCCGGGACACACAAAAGAAATACTTTGATCCTATTAGACGGGGGAGGGTGAAGAAGCTAGGACAGAAGGGTAGAGTTCAAGAGAGCAAAATGCGTTTAGGAACGTGGAATATAGGAACCTTAACGGGAAAATCTATGGAAGTAGTGGAAGTTATGGTGAGGAGAAGGATAAATATTATGTGCCTACAAGAAACTAAGTGGGTTGGTAGTAAGGCAAAGGATCTAGAAAACTCAGGGTTTAAACTTTGGTATTCAGGCACAAATAGAACTAGAAACGGTGTTGGCATCATCGTGGACAAGACCTTGGTACAAGATGTTGTAGATGTCAAGAGGGTAGGAGATAGAATCATGGCAATCAAGATTGTAATAGGACAAGAACTTATCAATGTGATTAGTGCGTACGCACCTCAAGTAGGGTTGGATACGAGTTCGAAGGAGAAATTTTGGGAAGATCTTGGAGACTTGGTACAAGGAATTGCTCAGACGGAGAAGTTATTTATAGGAGGAGATTTAAATGGACACGTGGGCAGGGAGACAGGCAACTATGGAGGTTTTCATGGTGGCCATGGTTTTGGGGAGAGAAACGAGGATGTGGAAGCTATCTTGGATTTTGCAATGGCATATGATCTCTTCTTAGCCAACACCTTCTTTAAGAAGAGAGAAGAACATGTGATCACCTACAAGAGTGGGTCGTCAAAAACATAAATAGATTTTCTTCTAATGAGGAAAGGGGATCGTATAACTTGTAAGGATTGCAAAGTTATACCAGGAGAGAGCGTGGCTAATCAACATCGCTTGTTGGTGATGGATGTACATATCAAAAGAGTAAGACAAAAGAACAAGACTTGGAAGTGCCCAAGGATTAGATGGTGGAATCTAAAAGAAGAAAAACAAGTCATTTTCAAAGAGAAGGTAATCACCCAATGTGTGTGGGATAGAGAGGGGGAAGCTAGCCAAATGTGGGATTCCATGGCTAGTTGTATCCGAAAAGTAGCAAAAGAGGTATTAGGAGAGTCCAAGGGCTTTGCCCCACACCAAAAGGAATCTTGGTGGTGGAATGAGGAGGTACAAACAAAGGTGAAGGCTAAGAAGGAATGTTGTAAAGCCTTATACAAGGAGAGGACCGATGAAAATGGTGAAAGGTATAGAAAAGCGAAGCAAGAGGCGAAGAAAGCTGTCAGAGAAGCTAAGTTAGCGGCTTACGACGATATGTATAAACGACTAGATACCAAAGAAGGAGAGTTGGATATCTATAAACTATCTAGAGCAAGGGAAAAGAAGACAAGGGACCTAAACCAAGTGAGGTGCATCAAGGATGAGGATGGAAAGGTTCTTGCTACAGAGAACGCGGTTAAAGACAGATGGAGAGGTTATTTTCATAATCTTTTCAATGAAGGACATGAAATGAGTGCTTCTTTAGGGGAGTTGAGTAACTCAGAAGAGTGTAGAAACTACTCTTTTTATCGTCGAATCCGGAAGGAAGAAGTGGTTGTAGCTTTGAAGAAGATGAAGCATAAAAAAGCAATAGGCCCAGACAATATACCAATCGAAGTGTGGAAACTTTTGGGAGAGACAGGTATAACATGGCTCACTGACCTTTTCAATAGGATTTTGAAAACGAAGAAGATGCCAAATGAGTGGCGAACGAGCACTTTGGTGCCTATCTACAAGAATAAGGGCGACGTACAAAATTGCATGAACTATAGGGGTATTAAGCTAATGAGTCATACAATGAAGCTCTGGGAGAGAGTCATTGAGCATAGATTGAGGCAAGAGACACGGGTTTCGGACAACCAATTCGGGTTCATGCCAGGGCGCTCAACCATGGAGGCAATCTATCTCTTACGAAGATTGATGGAAAGATATAGAGATGGGAAAAAGGATTTACACATGGTCTTTATAGATTTGGAAAAAGCGTATGATAGGGTCCCAAGAGACATTCTTTGGAGGATTTTAGAGAAGAAAGGAGTACGAGTAGCATATATCCAAGCTATAAAGGATATGTATGAAGGAGCAAAGACTGCCGTAAGAACTCATGAAGGACAAACCGAAAGCTTTCCCATAACTGTAGGATTACATCAAGGCTCATCCTTAAGTCCTTACCTTTTTGCGTTGGTAATGGATGAGTTAACAGGACATATTCAAGATGATATTCCTTGGTGTATGCTTTTCGCAGACGATATAGTGTTGATAGATGAAACTCAGGAAGGGGTAAATGCAAAGCTTAACCTTTGGAGAGAAGTGTTGGAATCTAAAGGTCTTCGCTTAAGCCGATCAAAGACAGAATATATGGAGTGCAAGTTCAGTGCAAATGGAGGCCACAACGAGTTAGGGGTGAGGATCGGAGATCAAGAAATACCAAAGAGCGACCGTTTTCGTTACCTAGGATCTATCTTGCAAAAGAACGGAGAATTAGATGGAGATCTCAACCATAGAATACAAGCTGGATGGATGAAATGGAAGAGTGCATCCGGCGTGTTGTGTGACCGCCGTATGCCACTGAAGCTCAAGGGAAAATTTTATAGGACGGCAATAAGGCCGGCGATGCTGTATGGCACAGAATGTTGGGCGGTGAAACATCAACACGTACACAAAATGGGTGTAGCGGAGATGAGGATGCTTCGTTGGATGTGTGGGCACACGAGAAAGGATAAGATTAGGAATGAGGATATCCGGGGTAAAGTAGGAGTAGCCGAAATTGAAGGAAAGATGAGAGAAAATCGGTTACGGTGGTTTGGACATGTGCAAAGAAGGCCTACTGACGCTCCGATTAGAAGATGCGACTATGGGACAGAGGTTCAGGGTCGAAGGGGTAGAGGAAGACCTAGGAAAACTTTGGAAGAGACTCTAAGAAAAGACTTAGAGTACTTGGATCTAACGAAGGACATGACACAGGATCGAGCACAATGGCGTTCTAAGATTCATATAGCCGATCCCACTCAGTGACTTGGATTTTCCAAGTCTCCAACCGAGAAGTTTTCCTCACTCGGGAAATTAAGGGAACACTACCCCAACCTACATGCTCCACTCAGAAAGCTTCAACATACAAGCTTCAACAAAAGAAAATTCAAAGAACTTAGCGAAGAAGGCTTTGGTGTATTTAACACAATACGTTGAAATGAAGGAAAGCTTATTTATTGATATCCCCGATAAGCTACAAATATGTACATATACATGAGTCAAAATAAACACACAAGAGGGAGCCTTCACAAAGGTTGCTTAGGAGAAGTCTCAGCAGTCGGTAGAGCCCCAGAAAGAGAAGGCACCGGAGGGGGATCATTTGGAGCCTCAGTACTGGACAGAACCCTAGAAGGAGGAGGCATCAGAGGTTGATCATTCGGAGCTTCATTACGCGGTACAGCCCCAGAAGACGAAGGCAATAAATGCCTTTGGAACAAACCCACAAATCTCTGATGATCAAGTAAAACCTGACCATCAGTTTCCTTCATCTGGTCAAGCTTCCTCTTCATGTTTGTAGCATAGTCATGTGCGAGCCGGTGCAACTGTTTATTCTCATGCTTGAGCCCTCTAATCTCCTGTTTGAGACTCATCACTTCAGCCGCCAATGATTCAACTTGGCGGGTTGGAGCAAATAGGCGTTGGGCCATATTAGACACAGAACCTGCACACTGAACACTGAGAGCCAGCGAATCCTTAACAGCTAACTCATCAGACCGTTTGGAAAGTAGTCTGTTATCTTTGGGAGTGAGAAGGTTCCTGGCCACCACCGCAGCGGTCATATCATTCTTCATCACGGAATCCCCAACGGTAAGAGGACCAGTAGGGGAGACGAAGGATGGGCGCCATATGTTGTCTGGAGAAGGCGGGGCTGTCTCTTCAACAAGGTTCAAGTCAAAACGACGGTCGGAGGGGCCAGACATTTTCAAAGGTGTTGAAGAGAGAAGAGGTCGGACAAATCAAGATCTTAGAAGTGCAATAATGAAGCTTCTACTGGTGGAGATTCAAGTGTGCTTTGGAACTTAATGCCAGCCCCTATAAAAATCTGCACTCGACGGAGCTTCAGAAATCGAAGAGGCGCCTGCTCAGAAATCGAAGAGGCGTTTGCTTTCTCAAAAGCTGGGCTGCTTAGAGATCACGAGGGTTGATCTCAGAAATCGAAGAGGCGTTTGCTTTCTCAAAAGTTGGGCTGCTCAAAGACCACGAAGGCCGATCTCAGAAATCGAAGAGGCGCTCGCTTTCTCAAAAGCTAGGCTCCCCAGAGACCACGAGGGCCGATCTCAGAAATCGAAGAGGCACCTACTTTTCCAACCTTGTCAGCACATGTCACACGCACACTCAGCTTTGCGGAAATTATGGGCATTCTGTAGAAGACTTCTGGGGAAGTAGAAAACACATGAATCTTACTATTCAATCACCCACTTCCCACACGCAACAATAGCTCATGGGTACCACAGATAACTCTGCCAAAGTTCTCTGCCAAAGTTGAGCACGTGAAGCTTGCAGCTCCCACTACATCGCTCTGACCAAGAAGGGTAAAAGAATAGCAAAGAAACAGCACTAACAAAGTTTAGACCCATAAATTTTGAAGGTCTAGCTACCATATTATTACCCACAAGGGTAAAGGAACAGTACCACTGCTGGATAATTGGAAAGTCCCTGTGTGTCAACCTCTGTGCTTCGTGGCAAGGTAGACTAGCAAACATGCCCAACCTTTACTCACATTCGAGAAAATACTCCCAATAAGATTGCTTGCTCCAAAATCGAAGAGGCACCGTCTTCCGAATCTCGAGAGCCAGACTCCCAACATGACTACTTTATTAAAAATCGAAGAGAGGGTAAAGGAACAGTACCATTGCTGGATAATTGGAAAGTCCCTGTGTGTCAACCTCTGTGCTTCGTGGCAAGGTAGACTAGCAAACATGCCCAACCTTTACTCACATTCGAGAAAACACTCCCAACAAGATTGCTTGCTCCAAAATCGAAGAGGCACCGCCCTCCGAATCTCGAGAGCCAGACTCCCAACATGATTACTTTCTCAAAAATTGAAGAGACACTGCTCCCCTAATCTTCGAGAGCCAGACCCCCAGCATGATTGCTTTCTCAAAAATCGATGAGGCATCGTTCTCCGAATCAATCGAAGAGGCGCTTGCTTTCTCAAAAGCTGGGCTGCTTAGAGACCACGAGGGCCGATCTCAGAAATCGAAGAGGCACCTACTTTTCTAGCCTTGTCAGCACCTGTCACACGCACACTCAGCTTTGCAGAAATTATGGGCATTCTGTCGAAGACTTCTGGTGAAGTAGAAAGCACATGAATCTTACTGTTCAATCACCCACTTCCCACACGCAACAATAGCTCATGGGTACCACAGATAACTTTGCCAAAGTTCTCTGCCAAAGTTGAGCACGTGAAGCTTGCAGCTCCCACTACATCGCTCTGACCAAGAAAGGTAAAAGAATAGCAAAGAAACAGCACTAGCAAAGTTTAGACACATAAATTTTGAAGGTCTAGCTACCATATTATTACCCACAAGGGTAAAGGAACAGTACCATTGCTGGATAATTGGAAAGTCCCTGTGTGTCAACCTCTGTGCTTCGTGGCAAGGTAGACTAGCAAACATGCCCAACCTTTACTCACATTTGAGACAACACTCCCAACAGGATTGCTTGCTCCAAAATCGAAGAGGCACCGCCCTCCGAATCTCGAGAGCCAGACTCCCAACATGATTACTTCCTCAAAAATCGAAGAGACACTGCTATCCGAATCTCGAGAGCCAGACCCCCAGCATGATTGCTTTCTCAAAAATCGATGAGGCATCGTTCTCCGAATCTCGAGAGCCAGATACCACAGACCACTTTTTCAAAGTGCTCTGACAGAGTTAAAACATGTGAAACTGGCAGCTCCCACTACCGTGCTATGACCAAGCAGGGTAAAGGAATAGCATTACTACTTGTTGTTAGGGAGACTCCTATATATGTCGACCTCCATCCCCAACGGACAGGCAGACCTGCAAAAATGCTCAACCCTTCATCATATCTGAGAGGGCACTCCCAACGAAGCCTTTCGAAATATTCAGCTTTCTTTCCCCCCGATAATACCTCTGCAAACAAGCTATACTAGAGCAAGAATATCTCATATCATCAGGGTTAAAAGCAAGAGTATCCCATATCATGCTTTTTCCCTGTCTTTTCCTTTGGCCTTGTTTTTACCTGCAAGACAAGGAGAAAGAGAGCAATCAGTCAGCACTTGGAATCAAGCTTCCAGCCAGGAACTGACTGCCTGGAACCCCTTACCTGATTACTTACCTGGCATTGCTCTCGAGTACTCATCTTCAACATCTTATGTTTCCAGGGAAGATTCCGCATCTGCTTGAGGAACAGATAGGGCAAGTGCGAAGGATACAAGGAAGCATGTGGAGACAAGCGTAACAGCACACGTGCCGATACATCCATTACTCTATCAAAAGCAAAAGTATCCCATATCAGCAGGGTGGAACGTACTCTAGATTTGATAGACTTGTTTTGACCCTCAAATTCTTCAGTCGGCCTTATACTCTGGAGGAAACCAGAAAACCCTCCAGCTCAGTTCAAGAATAAGCCTGTGGAAAGTTACTTCTTCAAAAGCAAAAGTATCTCATATCATCTCTTCTCATTTTTCTTCTCTTTATCCTTCATGTTGCTGCAAGATGGGGAGAAGGTGAACAATCAGTCGGAGCTCTGATTGCTTACCTTGTCTGTCACCTCTTTCAGCAGACCCCTTAGCTCGGCGACTTGGGGGACTCCTACTACATGGTTTGTATCGCGCTTGACCAAGCCTGAAACTACAAGTAAGCTTCAAGTGAAATTGATACATTACCTTGTGCATCTCCACCAGTTAAAGATACCACCCCTGGATGGAGGAAGAGTACTTCCAGAGAAGATGCCACATCTACCTATGAGACAGATAAGGCAAGTCAAGACGACACCACACTCCGATATTTAGAAGTTTCGTGATTACGAGATCATTCTCCCACAATATTTCCTAATGTCATTTGTACTAAATCATTCACTTGTACTCACTAAAGGAGAGCTTGAACCTATGTACTTGTGTAAACCCTTCACAATTAATGAGAACTCTTCTATTCCGTGGACGTAGCCAATCTGGGTGAACCACGTACATCTTGTGTTTGCTTTCATATCTCTATCCATTTATATACTTATCCACACTAATGACCGGAGCAATCTAGCGAAGATCACAAAAAGCGACCGTTTTCGCTACCTAGGATCTATCTTGCAAGAGAACGGAGAATTAGATGGAGATCTCAACCATAGAATACAAGCTGGATAGATGAAGTGTAAGAGTGCATCCGGCGTGTTGTGTGACCGTCGTAGGCCACTGAAGCTCAAGGGAAAATTTTATAGGACGGCAATAAGGCCAGCGATGTTGTATGGCACAGAATGTTGGGCGGTGAAGCATCAACACGTACACAAAATGGGTGTAGCGGAGATGAGGATGCTTCGTGGGATGTGTGGGCACACGAGAAAGGATAAGATTGGGAATGAGGATATCCGAGGTAAAGTAGGAGTAGCCGAAATTGTAGGAAAGATGAGAGAAAATCAGCTCCGATGATTTGGACATGTGCAAAGAAGGCCGACTGACGCTCCGGTTCGAAGATGTGACTACGGGACAGAGGTTCAGGGCCGAAGGGGTAGAGGAAGACCTAGGAAAACTTTGGAAGAGACTCTAAGAAAAGACTTAGAGTACTTGGATCTAACGGAGGACATGACACAAAACCGAGCGCAATGGCGTTCTAGGATTCATATAGCCGACCCCACTTAGTGGGAAAAGGCTTTGTTGTTGTTGTTGTTGTATTTCTATCTCCTGCGCCCTGCATCAAGTAACAACTCGGGATGCATCCCAAACGACGCAACAAGAGGGCGGATTCAGTTGGCAAGGTCTAAGCTTTGTTCCGGCAAAGACAGGGCAATGGGTTATCGGGATCAAGGGTAGGGATGGGCAAATACCCATTGGTTATGGGTAACCGTTTACCAATTTATTTTATATATGTAAAACTAACACAAACCATGTTCTCGATCCAATAATACTTAGCACCCAATAAAATTAGCAAGGAATTCATTGGTCATTCTCTCAATAACACTGCTACAGAAATGATGATTCTCATCATCAAGGAATTGACCAAATTAATTTAAATTTCTTACTGGTAACCGTGAAATTGACAGAAATGCTTGACAAAAATGTCTTCTAAACAATTTTTGTAACCCAATAATACTTAGCAAATATTATATTTACCTTCATTGGTAACAGTTAACAATATTGTCCGTAAACTATTATTTCAATTATTGGAATGGTATAAGGACTTAAAAAATTAAAAAATGAAAATATATGATGAATGTATCTATAACAGTATTTAATTGTAAAAAAAGAAAAGAAAATTATGACAATTTTTTTTTTAATTTTCAAGTTGTTAAAAAACATGTAGACAGGTGAAAAAAGAGTAATGGTTAAAAAAAAAAAAAAGATACACGAGTTAAGAAAGATAAATGGATAAACGGGTATTAAATGATTACGGTTAAATGGGTATGCGGTTATGGATATGGTTAACCGTTTATAAACGGTTATGGGTATAACCGTTTAGGCAATTACCCAACAAGTAAACGGTTATGCAAGTATGAACATAAACGATTATGAGTAAATAATTGCAATTATCCGCCCGCCATAACCGTTGCCCATCCCTAATCAAGGGTAGAGCGGCCAGTTCGGTTTGAGATTCTAAAACCCTTTTGAAAAAAATCATGGTTCAATCTGAAAACAGATTTGTGTCTGAAATTCCATAGAAATTTGAAGACTTGTATGGTACGAAACATTTTCTCATTCAAGGCGCCCCTTGGGTTCGAAAAACTTAGAAAACATATAAGCTTGAATTTAGCGGGTTATCCATTCTCGTCTCATACGGGAAACCAAAAGAGGTCATAGATTTTACAACATAATATTAATCTTAAGCCTACAAAAATGTGAAACAGTTCACCAGCATTGACAGATCTCTAACTACTCAAATGTAAAAAATTGCACGGTATCATATAACAAGTTCTTACTACTGGAGACGACAGCAGTGCACAATATCACAGTTTACTCAAGCAGGCAATTTGGGGCAAATATCGCCCCAGTCATTTTATCATTCTAAATGCCATCAACTTGCTCAGAAGGTTATCTTGTATACTCAAAAGGTCTTTGCTGTAATGACTTGTCGTGATGATTCAAAAGGCGGTCGACATTTCAGGCATTTCAGGGCATGCAAAAGCTCAAAGGAAAAGTACAAACAAGTGAGAGAAATGAGAAACAAACCTGAATTTCACTCCTGACCTGAAAATTGCTGAAACATATTGTACACAAGTATGTGTTTGTCTAAATATACCTCAACCCTGAGATGTACTGTTGTCTAGATAATAGGTACTGGGCCAGGGAATAAATGATTCCTAAGAGCCCTAATATCCTAATCTTCAGCACGTCTGTTATTATGATCGATGGCAGATTAAGGGGCATAGTTATCAATGGCATTGAGTCCGCCTGTTTTGTGAAACTCCACATAAACCTGTTGAAAAGGATATGGCTCGGGAATGTAAGAACGAGAAGAGCCAAATTCTTCACCACAAAGAACCAATCTGGACCGCCAATTTCCAAACCCCAACCTGCGTTCCCATGCCAGACATCTTCCCATATGCTGTAGAGGCTAGTCAGGACTAGGTAGGCCGATATCACTACTGTGACAGGGAAATACCTTTGCTTGTCACCAAATCCGGCAATAAAATCAGAGTCCTGGTTGAGCAGTAGCAAAATTGGTGCCAGGAAGAATATCGCACCATTTGAGCCGCCTGTGAGATTGACATTCAAGATGAGGCATATAGCAAAGCACATCACAGTGGCAACGTTACCAACTGCTGGCATCCAGGCTCCCTCAGCAACCATTTTCGTAATTGTGAATGATGAGACACTAGCAGCTCGGCGCTGTTGCATAAATCTCATTCTCGAAGCAAAGCTAGTAGAGGTGCTTTGACCAGATTGACTATGCCTGATTCCAGGCCTTTCAGTAGCCTTTTCCCTCATCAATGACGCAATTTCAAACTTTATCTCCAGAGCTATTAGCATAAATATTGCTGCATAAAGACCGAGAAGAGATGTCCTTGCCCCCTCAACAGCAAATAGAGTTGTGAGCTTCTTCTCTTCTTCACCCAAATCTCCAAATTCGCTATCTCCAAGGATGTTTTTAACCCTCACCTGGCCCTCCAAAAGATATGTCACAGGAAAGAGAGCTACGAGTAAAGCAAATACCCAAGGAAGCAGCTTTGTACTCGAGGCAGATGGAAAATGGGTGAAAACCACAAACACCGAGGCAGAGACCATGGTTACAACAATAAGGATATGTAAGAAAGCTGTCTGAAGGAAGTATTCGGTAGATATGTAGACACCTAGAGCAATACCCATAGCTATGGAGTAAAATACTCTCAACTCAACCATGTATTTAATAGGTATGACAGATGTAACAGCTGCTAGAGTCAGTAGGATTGCCATAAGAAGAAGCCATGATGGCCACAAAGGTTTTTGCGCCACAAAGCCATATATGGTGATGTCATCAGCAGTCTGCCGAGCAGCTTTAATTAGGTCAGACCGGTATGTCCATGATACTGGAATAGGTGGTTGCATAAGGATAAACAACAATCCAGTTGCCACCACCAGCACTAGGCATCTCTTGGCAGACTGCACAAAAATGTAAAAAATGATCAGTTAGCATGACGAACACAATTGATTAGATAATGCTACATAAAAAGATTCATGAACTTAGGCAAGTTTGAAAAAAATGATTGAGTTCTCTTCATAAAGTGCTTTAAAGTTCTTGAACAGCTTAGTATCAGTCTCAGATAATGGTATCAGTTCACCTAATTAACATCGCAACTGATTAAGAAAACTGTACTACTCAGTTCAGTTTAAAATTCTGGATTTCTACAGTCAGTAGTACCATGAGAAGATATGCAGAATCAATACGAATGATTAATGTGATAAATCACACATTAAAGGCTTATGCATAAATTCTGAACGGGGAATGAAAACTACATAGCTGCCCAAAACTTTAGGTAGAATATCAATTTATGTGCTTTTTCTTTGATTTCCATATCTATGCAAACAGGTTATGTGCAAAAGATACTGGGAGAAAAGTCAAGAAATAAAGTATGGTATACCAAGACATGAGAGAAGTGGAGAGCCACAATGGGTACACAAGCCAAGCCCATCAAAACAATACAGAAACCCAAGAGTAAGCCATCAGATGGGGGTCTTCCATTCCACCACTGGAGGGCTTCAAAGATTGTTTCACGGCAAAACCAGACTGATAAGGAAACCACACCTGCATGTGCATATCCTTGCCAAGCTTTCATCTTTGAGGCTGTTCTTGACTTATCCCTAGAAATCACAGCAAGCAAAGAATTAGTAAGGTAGATGCTTTACATATAAAGACTTATGAAAAACAAAACATCAAGCAAAATAGAGTTAGTACTTGTAAAGTAGCAATGGTGGTGTTACAGCCAATAATAGAATAGCTGACACCCATACGACAGACTTTGATGACATAAGCAACATAGCCAGCTTAGCTGAATACAAGCACGTCAAAATCCAAACAGCCTTTCCACCAATACGACGATCAACAGACAGTCTTTTCACCACAGCTAAACCCACAAATGTTGTCACAATAACCATGTAGCTTGGGTACATTACATCTTCCTCAAACCCATAATAGTATATGCCAGAGTAATTAAAAAATCGATTCTCAATGTGGCAAACGAGAATTGCATGGCCGATTAATCCAATCTCTATCAAAAAGTGAAGCTTTGAAGGAAGTAGAACTAGACCAGGAATAGACATAGCCAAGACAACATTCACAATTACAAGTTTGCAGAAGGATTTCAGGGACATTCCTGCCATCCAAATATTTAGATCCCAGAAATTCTGTATCACAAACCATGTCATCATCAAGCTTCCAAGAACAACAAAAGCAAAGTATGATGAAACACTCTTCTTTGTGAAAAATCGAGCCAAATAGAAACCAGCAACCGAAGGCAGCGGAATGAACTGCAACACAAAGGATAACCAATGATCATTGCTAGTTCAACATTCAAATTAGAGTTCAGAGGCACATAATAATGCAATACACTCATTTATTCAACATTCCAATTACAAGCCTAATACACGTTCAAATTGGAGAATTTTGCCTTCAACACATTACTATCCTTGAATTGGTAAGATTATACCACCAGAAAAGGTAACCGGCATTTTGACATAGTAATGAAACACTCTAGCCAACACTTCATTTTCAGTAATGTTCAAAGATTGAATAAGAAGAGATTATATTGATGCACTACTGGTGATTTCAGCTCTAACCAACCATGAAGCACAAGCACAACGTAAGCTCATAAAATCTAAAAGCAGAAAGAAGTATGATCGACAAATTTTAAAGTAGAGTGGAAGTGTTAATCAATAGCAACAGTCTTATCTAGCCATAGATGCTGCAGACTAATTTTCAATAGGGTAGACACCATTTAGACTTTGCTAAAAAAATCCGTGTGTAGATAAAAGACATGGATAAAAAAAATGTTAGGAAGTAGAATTGCATACCAATACAGGAAACCCGACAACGATAGCTCCCGCAGCACTAACCACAACAGCCAAAGCAGTGAAAGCCACGGAGCTGAAGGCATCAGATATCATACTCAACGCATAAGCACTCGCTCCAGATGCACCTCCGAGCATTGCAGTGGTCACCAAAAGGTAATTCAACGGCGGAGGCACCTGAATGTACCGCCCAAACGAATGGAAAACGACTCTAATCTCCAAACATATCACCACAACAACCAATGCAACAGCGCCATTCATCACCTGGATGCCGCGCAATTGGTTTGGATTCTTCGTGACCCACCAAAGCGCGCCCCGGGTTGAGGCATAGAGCTGGAAGAGAAATGGAATGAAGAAGAGGAGAAATAGATCGGAAACTGCGGCTGGGGAAGCGAAAATGACGTTGTAGTGAGAGGCAATGTGGAAGAGGAGAGGGAAGAAGAGGAGATAGAGAGTGTGGATGCATCCCTCCAATGGCGTGAGGATGAGGTTGTCATCGGGGACCTCCCCGCCGTGGTACTTGGAGTCCTGCTTGGTTTTGAAAGAGGAAATGCGAGGAATGCAGTAGAGGTAATAGAAGAGGCAGGAGAAGGACATGAGGTAGTACGAAGCGTTGGTCATACCTACGGCGGAGATGGTGGCCCAGGTGAAGAGGGAGGAGCCGGCGAACGGGAGACAGGCGAAGAGGAGGCGCTCGAGCGCGAGAACGATTGAGGGGTTCTCGATTTGAATCCACTTGAATTGGAGAGAAACCCAGACGCCGATGAGGAAATTGGTCTCGGCGCAGAGGAAGGCGGCGAGGGCGGCGAGGGGGAAGGAGGTGAAGGTGGAGAGGAGGGAGGAGCTGAAGAAGAAGGCGATCTGGGAAAAGACGAGGGTGAGCCAGACGCCGACGAAGGCACCGGACTTCAAATTGAGGGCGTCGACGATGTAGGAGACCATGAGGCCTAAGGTTAGGGTTGCGATCACCGGAGTGCCGCCGAGGTCGAGGAGGAATGCGGCGCAGGGGACGAGTGCGACGGCGATTCGGGCGTTGTGGGCGAAGGAGGAGGGGGAGAATCGTGAGTTCTTGAGAGATCTAGAAGCACCGCCACCATTGTTGAAGATTGAGTCGTTGGGGCTGGAGCTAGGGTTTGTGGAGCCGTTGCCGAAGGAGGAAGTGCTCGCCGAAGCGGTGATGTACGGACGGAAGAACCGCGGTTGAAGCTCCGGCGGCATCATCGTGTCCCGGCCTTTTCAGCTTCCTTCACTCTCTCTCTCTCTCTCTATCTAATCCTACCTGTCTATTCCGGATTGTTGTCCCGCTCAGGACTGGACTATTGTCCGATCTTTACTGAGCTGCTCTGCTTGTACAGTTCTGAGAGTGTGTGAGAGACAAATCCGGCGGTTTCCGAGTCTCGGTTCCTTTCTTCTTCGATTCGTTTCTTTCTTTTTGGTTAGGTTTAAGGAGTTTTTGGAAATGGAAGCCGTGACATGTATCTGGGGATCGTGACCGTTGGATGAGGATCAGGCGGCCTCTGTGCCTGAGAGTGCAGGCTACGATTGGTGAGTCCCTCCGTGGCTGAGTCGCCAGGATGTTAAGTGGGCTTTGGGAGCGCGCCATGAGTTAGTTGGGTGGTAGTTAGGACTCGGTCCTTCTCGGTTTTGACTTTATTTTATTTGGGCCAATTTCACTCCCACCGCTTGTTTCCGCGGGCTTACTTTGGACCCAAATAACGCGCCAATACTTAGTCCATTGTGATAGTGAAATCGACATTGAATTCGTGATCAAGGTGAGGCTTACTTATAACTGTTTGGGATAATATTTGAATATTAAACTTTAATGAAGGAAAACTCAAAGATGTCAACTAAAAAATGAGACTTGCCCAAAGCCCAGCATCGAGCCCAGAAGCAAATTGAAGCCTTTGTCAGCCAAGATACAAGCCACCTATCGGTGAGGGAGACTAACCCACTACCAGCCAAAGAACACTTTCCAGTGGCATTGTTAGTAAAAAATTGATGATTCACTACCCTCCAAGTGCTTTTGGGCAAGAGCAAAAGCTACAATAGTTGGGCCAAATTGTCTATAAAAGGAAAGACAGGCCCCAGAGGCAAGAACACTCAACCAATTAAACAAACAAACATACAAACTCTACTCTCAAGCCAGATTTGCATCCAAAAGCTGAAATCAACCCATATTCAGTATTTTTTAGCGATAATTCTTTGAGAAAGCTATCTCTCGTCTAGTATAAAAGCTCTGCTACCTCCCTTAGAGTTGTAGTATCGATTCCCTCGAGTAAACTTATTTAGCATATAAACCCTATAAATTCAAAGATAAGTGACTGCAAGAAGTTCAACCTTGCCAGACAAGGTGAAATCTTGCCTGAAGCTCTTTGTTTGCTTTCTAAATTAGTAGATCTATTGCTTAATGCATTATCCAACATGTATTCAAGTTATTTCCACCTGTTTTTCTATTGTAAGAGTCTCATTTGCATCTGGATATGGTTAGCTTAATGGATATGTTTTCATTAAGATCATTTTAGGATCAAACAAATAACTTAAGGGGCATTGGACTCCCTTCATTTGAACATACAAGACTATGAACTAAAAGTCCTTGTTTACAAGGCAAGAAAAAAGAACTTAATGTGGACTTAACTCATCCACGAAAATTGTTTGATAACAAGAAATTTGAGTAACTTGGGGCGCAAGTAATCAACTTAAAACACATTTGTTCTACATCTGCTATGATGAGATAGCAATGGCATGCCTAGCACTTAGTTTTGATTGCAAGCATCAAGGCCTACACCTAAGGCCCCACAAAGGCACATTTCAAAACTAACTTTGTTCTCTTCTTGTAGCACTTCAACAAGTAAGAGGTCGACTACACATCCAAAGTGCCAATCCCTTGGAAAGCTGTGCTAAGGTCCAAGGAGCCTTCTTCAAAGAAATGTTTGCCCGAACAATAACCAATACTTATACTACTGCACCAAGTACTTATAACACCTTCTTTTTCCCCTACTGCTAGTGAACCCCCCCTCCCAAAAAACAAACCTCTAAAGGGCCGCCAACTTTTGGCTGATATACAACTTTGCGATTTGATTACTTTGTTTCTTGTTTGGATTGAGGGAATGGAGTGGGAGATAAAGACATTAAGGAAATAATATGTGGATTTTCACATTTTAATATCATTTGTTGCTGAAGATCTGCCTTTGAGTTTAGTGTTTTACTATATTATTCATCGTTTTATTTTCTTTCATGGCTTCTTTAATATGTTTGTTACTGATTTTGTTGATTGATCACATAATTTTAGTTTTATAATCTTTTAATTATGATACTAATACATGATAATTTTTTAATGTTTTATTACAATTTTGGTGAGCTTATGTAATAAGGTACAAGAGCAAAATGACCAATTTTAATTTCTGCACAGACCTCCGAAGTCTCAGAAACGACCCTGCAGATACTTGGGGTTCACCTCAATGAAACTTCTACTCCAAATACAGGATGTAAAATTATTGTGACCTAACAATCTCCATAAGCAATGACAACAAATTATGAGTCTCCCCATTCCATCTAGTCAAAACTAAACACTGTGCTTAATATGTTACTCCCACTATAATTTATGTGGCCTATAAATATCGACATCGGAATGGATCGAAGTGGCGAAACCCCATCCTTATTATATATCACATATAAGTCATCCAAAAACCACAGGCAATATATATGGAGAAAGCACGAAGGACCCATGCCGAATGTTGTTTCGTTTTCTGAGCATGGCAGAACGACATGACCTTATCCCAAAGAGAGAGAGGAACCAGGAAAAGTCCCAGTCCCAGTTCTATTTCCATGGCTTGCAAATTATAAAGTGGGGCTATAAAAAGGACGTACAACGTCCTTCCAGGGATTAGAGTCAAAAGAGACAGCCACAGAAGCTTGTCTTCTTTCTCTCTCTCTCCATATTTCCAATCCAACATGCATGCATGCATGTCGACCCCCCTCAGCACAGCACACGTGTGCCTATCTGATCTTCCTTTCTGTATGTTCTTGATACACAGCTGAGACAGTGAGAGGTTGAGAGTGAGGGATTAGGATTCTCTCCCCCTCCTCTTTTCATCTCTTTTCCTTTCTTCTTCTTACATTTTTTATTTTGTCTTTTTCTTTCTATATAAAATTAATATAAGATGTTGACATAATTTAACCATGATCGTTCAAATAGGAAGGAAGGGAAAGGAAGGAGAAAAAAGAGGGAGAGAATCCTATTCCAAGAGTGAGAGCTACCTCTTTCTTTTTCTTTACTAATATATTGCCAAATGCCAACCGCATTTCACAGATGTGTACGTATATGTGACATCCATCTTATTCAGCTCTAGACATTAACCGATAATAATGCATCATATTCTACTGTTTGTTGGTCCTCCCTTTTAAAGTGTATAGTATTGAGAGTGAAAGATGTTAAATTTTACATACTTACGGTTAAGTTTAGGGTTTTGGAAGAAGAAGAAGAAGTTCTACTCATGGGTTTAACATGGTATTAGAGACGTAACTCATAAATGAGTTAGACCAGCACTTCTAAATTTCTAACCCTCCGCGAAATGGGAATGCTGAGAGTGACTTCAGTCCTGATACTAAGGAGGAGTGTCAAGGTAGTTTAATATTATAATATGTATGACAGATATACTTATCATGAATGAGTATGTATAGTATATTAAAAATTAGGAGTAATTAGGTTTTCATCCTTATTTTTACTACTCTATTGATTAAAACCTTATTACTTTTCAATTTTTAATCAAGGTCCTTTGTATTAATAATATCATTAATTATTTCAATAATAAAATATTTTTTATTTCTAAATATATTCATTTAATATTAAAAATGTTACAATTAGTATATTTATATTTATGGCTAAATTTTTTATCATATATTTTTATTTTTAGTTTGTACCCATTTTTAATTTGCAACCCTTTTTTAATTTGTACCAATTTTCCTTTCAATTTTAATTTGTACCCATATATTAATTTCTTTTTGTGCCCATATTTTTTAAAGTTTTATTTGTATTGTACCCATATTTTATTTATTTATTTGTACCCATTTTTATTTTTGCTAAATGTACCCATTTTGAAGAATGTACCCATGTTTTGATACAATAATTTTTTGGTTATTTTTTATGAATGTACCCATGTTTGCACACACACACACAATAGTATATTTATATTTTAATATTTTTAATCCCACAAATTATGTTTTTTATTTAAAATCTCATTACTATAAACAACTATAAATTTTAATTTTTAATTTAAAAAATATAGTAACGTACATAGAAATAAATTATCAATTAATTTTAGGGACTTGGATCAAAAATTGAAAACCAACAAAGTTTCAATCAAAGATTATTCATAACTAGGGACCGCATCCAAAGTCTCCCTAAAAATTATTTTGATTGCTAATATATCATGCGTTTACTAACATATAAGGGAATCAAAAAGTGAGTCACACATTGAAAAAATAAGTTATTTCATATATGAGATACCTTGTATTAGATCACCCAACAAGAGTATGTTTATTTCATATCTGAATAATTACATGTGATTACATTCATGATTGCTTCTATGATTTAAAGTAAGTACGGATTTGTTTGTTAACGGTTTGCAAAATAGTTTTTCTCTTTTTAGATACGAAAATAGGTGAAAAATGCGTTCAGCAGACCGTTTTGTAAAAATAAACTCAAGAAATGAAAAAAATGCAAAACAATATTTAGCATAAGTTCTATAGGACATCAAATTGATATGTTTTCTCCTCTCTTTTTTTTGTTTTTTTAATAAAAAAATATTTTTCAAAATAAAAGAAATTATAAAACAAAGTTAGAGTTTTAATAAAATAAATAAATAAATCATGTATGCCACCACTACCAACACCAATGACGCCGCCACCACATTTTCCATTGTCTCACCATCACCACGACCACGACCACGACCAAATCTTTGACATTACCACCTCCCACCACCCATTGTCTCCACTACCATATCCTCCACCGCCATCACCTTTGCCACCATAGCCACCACCACCACCTCCACCATCTCATCATCGCCACAACTGACATTACCTTCATTGTCTCACCATGGCCACCACCACCTGTACCTCCACCGCCACCATTAACAACACCACCACCTCTACCATCTCTACCACTATCATCCCAACCTCTCAACCACCATTTTCACAACCATCCCTCATAACCATTGTTAACACAATCATCTTCTACCACCATTGCCACAATCGTCGCCGCCGCCACCACCATTGGCATCACTCCCTCCACCATTGCCCTCTACCCCGCTATTGCCACCACTTGAATACCACCACTATTAACATCTTCATTCTCACCACTACTACCACTACTCCAACCACCATTGCTACAACACGACTCTCGTCTCAACCACACCATCAATCCTATCACCACCACAATTACTACCAAACATAAATTTTTTTGACATTTGGTACCACATGCCTTTTTAATATTTTCATTCTCTAAAATTATTCTTGGACTAAAATATCAGACGCAGTCTCAAATAAAAAAAAATGCAAAATCCAATTCGTCGTTTTCGTTTTACAAACAGGTTTTCAAAAATCATTTTGTAAAATTTTACCTAAAAGACCCTAGTAATAGCCTTTTGTTTGCATATCAATATTACAAAGATAAGTTCTACCATGAGTTTAATAATCCCCTTTAGAGGCGGCATGCAAAAGCAATTACGTACTGTAAGCATTATTCCTTTCTATTTCAAACATCGACTCAAACAAACTAAACAAACGTATTGTTGTTCTTGTTTCTATTAATTCCAAACTCTCAAACATAATTTTAGACACGTCTATTCAACGTCGACCCAAAAAAAAAAAAAAAAATAGAGACTTGCGTATTCAACAAATCGCCATATTAGCATATAGTTTAAGCTAAATTTGAGTAGGCAGGATATTGGCTTACACATATATAGGTTGTCTTTCAGGTCAGCTTGTTCTCCATTGTTCTCCATGCATGCATAAAGACCGACGCCTAAAATGCCAGTTTAGAAAATAGCAATGGTCCAGACCAATAAGGAAAAAAAAAAAAAAAATTAGTACTGGCCAAGTAAGTTAAATTTCCATTTATGCCTAAAAAATAGTACAGACAGATTGCATTATAATTCATTTATGTGTCTTCTCCGTTGTCCTCAAGAATAAGAGGAACAATATTTAACAAAAAAATAAAAAATAATAAGAGGAACAAGAAAGGCTACGTAGCATTAAGTGGTTTAGGGTTTTGAACTCGCTAATCTTTTAAAACATGTCACTTCATCAAATATGTCACAGTATCTGTTAGTTTTCCACTAGCATATCTCTGACATGGACGAAAATAACCCTCGATTGCCGGAAAGTTTAATTATACGAAGTATGTACATCCGTCCATTTCAAAAATCATGTGACTCAAATTCTAATTGAAATTTCATGGAATAATAAGAAGGTCATCATACTATATTCCAAGGTAATTTTCATCATATTTTTGTCGATAGTGAGCGATATCAATATTTATGTTGGAATATTCATCGTAAACTATGCTATAGATATTTTTGCAAAAACCGATAATTTCAAAATCCTAGAGTACATAGCAAAAAATTTCGAAAGAGAAAGGAAACAAGGAAGAATGATTGATTTGAATAAAAATGTATGAGTTTGATTCATCATGAGAACCAAAAGGAGAGGTGGTATGTGTGAGATGAAATGAGAGCCGAGGTCAGCCTCCTCTTCCACCTCCTCCTCTATGCAGCTATATGGGGTAGAGCTGGTGGTGGTCAAGACCACATGTTCCCATAAATGCATGAACAAAATGCCAAAGTGCTAGACTTATATATACACAGTACAGACTAATATTATTTATGCCCGGCCCCCTTTTGCTTGTACAGTTTCTGTGTCTCCTTGAGTTGCTCTCACTGTCCCCCTTACCTATCTCCATGGTCGTTTTGCCTAATTTCCCACAGGCGTGGCTACATCTTGGCCTTATTTTGCCTCCCCTCACCACTGGAAAATAGGGCTTCCATTTCATTTTTCTAACTTAGCAGGACGTGGATGTCAGTCTCATTGAATTGTCGTATACATTGGTGCCTTTTTGTTGTGGAGAAAACTTATTTTACCAACGGTTGTATACAATCATACGTCCCTCTCTTATCATGTATTTCATCACATAACTTAATGAGAGAGATACAATGATTGTATCTGATTGATGATACCCTAGAATCTCTCATTCTTTTAGCACCTAGTAGAATGTGTATCTTGAAGTAGGCTTGTGCAAGTCCATGGGATATATGTATATTGGGTTCTTCTCTATGGATGTCTTTTTGCCTTTTCACCATGAAATTGAGTTGGATGAAGGGAAGTTATTTCACTCTTTTTTATCTCCTTTGGTACTCCTCTTAATGTTTCATCAAATCTTTCATAACACAACATGATAAGAGAAATACATAATAGTATACGACTAAGACATCCCAAAACCTCTCATTCTTTTGGTAATTGGTAGTAAAGTAGGCTTAGGTAAGTCCACTGGATTTTTTGAATTTCATTCTTGGGAGGGTGCAATTTTCATTCTTATTTTCTCCTTCTGCGCTCCTCTCATTATTTCTAACCTTAGATTTGAATAATTTAAAGCTGAATCAAGAAACATAAACCATAGTAAACAAGAGGGACAAATTTGTGGTTTGAAGAAGAGAGAAGAACAACCTTTCTAATAAGTACTCTAAATTTTAATCCAAGTCCAACATACACAATGGAGGGAAAGCACAGAATATAAGACAATAACTTTTGCAAATCAAATCATAAAATTGGGTTCTCAGTAAACATTTCCAGGGAAATTAATCAAATCCTGAAGTGGCCCCACATGCCAACTTTCCCCATGTTTTTGTTTTTGTCAGTCTATTATTTAGTCTCCATCCTAAAAGGCTCCCAGAGAGGAGTTGATTTACTGAAGAATCTTCCCACCACCCTAGAATCCAAAATCCTAATGGCCTCCTCTGACTGGATGCACCTGGGAGTTTTGTACTGGTTCACAGAGGATCCCTGGGAGACGGAGAAATCCATGAGTGCATCAAAAGTCCCTTGCTTCACAATTCGGATCTCCAGTGGTCCTATGGAATTGTCCTTCCTCCTGCACCTTCGGTACACCGAGTCCAGGGACTGTTCCACTGTGGAGCAGCATTGCTCCATAATGCTGGTCTCCAGTTCTATCATGTCATTGTTTTCTTTGGTCTTGAGCTCCCAGAAGAGCACATAGTGGCCTGGGATTGAGGAGGTGTCGGCGTAGCTGGTGTACTCAATGAGGAGGAAGCCGAGGGGCTCGAGGAGGAGCTTCGCTTGCGTGACAGCGTTTAGAAGGTCTTCTTCATTGGTTTTGTCCGTGTCGATGCTCAGAACCACATTTCTCCTGTGCATGAATCTGAACTGAGGAGCTTTGTTGTGGAAGCCAGTCACCATTAGAATGTCACCAACTCTGTACCTGTATAGCCCTATGTACAAACAACAAACAAATGATAAATAATTTACTATGATGAGGTCAATTAGATTGAAAATTCACAGTCGGGTCATGAGTTAGAGAAGAAAATATGCTCTATCATGTGTTTGTCTCTCTCATCTCATGATTAATCATGTGATGAGAGAGATAGACATATAGTTGTATACAATTGATGACGTACAAGAATCTCTCGAATTAGTGAGCAAGATGCTCTAAAATGAATGCAGCATTTTATAGTTGCGAGGTAAATAAATTTCCTGTGCATGTTTAAGAGATGAAAAATAAAATACATGAAGCATGTGGGTCAGATCTAAAAATATGAAGTAAGAGTACCTGTAAAAGTTGTGACAACAAGTTCATAATAGTGACCAAGCTTAACATCCATTAGATCAACCGTTTCCAAAGTTTCCTCCTCATCGGCCTTTGGGCATTCTTGACCAGAAACACCTTCGCGCGAGGCTACCTCTTCGTGGCGTTTCTCCACGGGTAGGAACTCGAAGTAGGCCATGTTCGGAAGGAGGGTGTAAGCAACATCATGCGGCTTGCTTAGCGGGTTGAAATTGATTCCGAAATAGCATTCAGAAGAAGCATACATTGTTGAAATCAAAGGCAGTCCACCAGAATAGAATTCAAGAGTTGGGATATACTGAGCCATGGAACCTGTGACTATAACCTCGATGTACTTTGTTCTTGGCCAAAGCCTCTTAACTATCCCTTCCAATGACTTGTTACTAAATTCGTGCCTGATCAAATCGGCCAACTCTGGATTCGGTTTGCTAAGGACTAAAGACACAGCATTTCGGCAACTGGAGTCAGTGATCCAGTCACTGACAAGACCTGAGCCTATGTTTGAGCACAACTCCTCCCAGTGGTCCTCTAAGAATTTGATGGCCCGGAGAAAAGCGGACGCAAAAACTGCACCAACCCTGAGGACCTCATCCCTTTGTACTAAACCACATAGTAACTGGCAGTACATACTCTGCTTGCTGTCTGAGCACAAGATGGTCGCATCCGGGCTTGTGTAGATGTTAAACCGATTGAAAGGGCGGTTGCGAAAGTTACTGCTCTTGTAGTAGCTGGTCAGGACAGGCCTTGCCACCATTCCTGAAGGAGTACTAATTTCCGGTTTGATAAACAAGAGGTACATTCCTTTCCCTTGGTCCAAGCCATCCACATACCTGAATTTGGAACAATGAGAATTTCTCAATTGCCTTGTTTTTTCACTGTTACATCGATTTAGAACGATGGAAAAATTTAATATAAAACACAAAAGGAGTAAAAAAGGTAGCTTCTCACTTGTTCATCACCGGCACAAGGAGATTATAAAAGAATGTCTTCCTGTCCAAGTCTTCAACAGTCGAAGGCATCATCTTCGGCTGTCCTCCTGAAGTTCCTGAGCTGTGAAAGACATAACTATTAGAACAAAAAATATTCATGAAAAATAAAATTAAAAAATTATCCTTGTATCCAAATATTCATACCTGGTGAGGAGCTCAGTGATTTTTTGAGCCGAGATGATCTCAGACGGCTCTCCATTGGCAATTCGCTCGATGTAAGGCTTGACATCTTCGTAGTTCACAACAGGAACTTTCTTCTTGAAATCTATCTTGTCATGGTGGCCATTGAGAAACCCCTTCAGATATTCGGTCTGCGCATTTTTCGATAGTATCTCTTCCAACACCTGCTGCTGTACTTCATACGCATTTGTTGTCAGGTCCTCCAGAAGCTTCAAACCATACTCACTGTCATTTGGATTAAAGCTGGGAATCATCCTTGCCAACATTAGGAGGCAAAACTAAAAAGCAAATTTCGGTTCAAAGCTCGCTCTACGACATGTAATTTACTGTGTCAGAAGCAATGAATCGAAAAAGTAATCGGAGTTTCGGTCTGATTTGATCAAGTAGGACTTGAAACTTTTAGAAAAAGCAGATTTCCTCTTCCTTTTTTAACTGAATTTTGTAATATGGAAAGGTGCCTTGCAGGAGAAAGAAAGTGCAAGAGGAGTGAAAGTGCTTAACGAGCAAAGGAAGAGAAAGTGCAACATATTTGTATGAGCCATTTGTCTTGCAATTGAAGGCTTCTCAACGTGGTTTCTGTGTAGCAGCTGAGAAGAAAGGGTGGAGGGAAATGATTAAATACCAGATTCTGGAGGGGATTTTGGGAAATGATGTTATTCAAAACAATAAAAGATAAATAAAAAGAAGGTAATGTGAGGGAAGTTGAGGAGGCTATGGAGGTCCTACGCACGTGCCCTTGTCTGGTAAGCTGTGAATAATATTTTAAAAAATCATGGGTCAAATTCAAAGGCTTTTTAGCTAAAACAATCTTTAAAATTGTCATAGCTTCTTATTTTAGTCACTGACATTAAAAAATGATAGAAATGGTCTATGAGTTTGTTCGCTGTTAATCATTTTGGTCATTCTTTGAAAAATCTCCGTCAAATGGAAAAGCAAATAGAGAGGATGATTGGACAAAAATACTCTCAATTTAACGAGAATTTTTCATAGAATGACTCAAATGATTGACGGTAAACAAATTCAGAGATCGCTTATATTTTGATTTTTAATGTCAAAGATCAAAGTGAGGAATTATACCAATATGAGAGATCATTTTAGCTAAAAAGCCAACTCAAAACTACCTTCAATTTTACCTTCTTTTCCTGCAGAACAAACTATATGATACAATTTTTTTATATATAATTTCAAACTCAAAGCAACAGATAAGCTTGGTCTGCATTTTAGCATTCAGCCATAACTGCCAAGTAGTGCTGCCAAAAACAATACTCTGTCTAATTAGCCAGATGGAATGAGAAATAACAAATAAACGACAAAACAAACAACAGAAGACTTAGATGAAAACAATAACTAACTAAAATACCGCATATGTAGCTTAGATCAGTTGATCAGAGCTAACAGATAAGCTTGGTCTGCATTTTAGCATTCAGCCATCACTGCCAGTAGTGCTGCCAAAACCAATACTCTGTCTAATTAGCCAGATGGAATGAGAAATCACAAATAAACAAAAAAACAAACAACAAAAGACTTAGATGAAAACAATAACTAACTAAAATACCGCATATGTAGCTTAGATCCGTTGACCAGAACGTCGTTTACTGGTCTCTTGCACTCGAGTTTTACTCCCTCAGTAAAAGTCCCTGCAAGATGTCCAATTGCTTTTTATTTTATTTTATTTAAACTTTTTTTTTTATGAAAGAATCAGACAAAGCCATCAAAATATAGCAATCGTGGACAAGCTCTGGCTTCTGATAGAAACAGAGATTTTTACAGGAAACATCTTTTTAAGAAGGGGACTGATAGATTTATTCATGGTTTTCCTGATTTCAGCAGACATTTTGTCAAACAGTTGATTAAATTTAATTAAGACAGAAATAATTATGCTCCAAAGGCCAAAACCAGTTAGGAGGATCCTCATCGGATCTTCTTTGTAGGATTCTCTAATCACATCTATTCATCGTATATCTTGCGGTAAAAAATCATTGTAAATTTTTTTATTTAAAATTGAATATAAATAGCATCTGACAAAAACTGACCACACGATGTACGATAAACAGATGTGATTGGAGGATTTCGGAAATCCACAAAAAAAAGAATCCGGTAAGGATCCTCCATCCAAAACCAAAACTAATCGGGGTTTATTTGGCTGCTAATTGGACTGATTTGAAGCAGACAAAACCTGCCCACAAGGTGATTTGGGAGCTTCCACCACCAAGCATTGCACTAGACCCACGTAAAAGACTTTTGTGGCCCTAAAATAAAATGAAATCTTTTCAGGCTAATGATTTGTTTCCTCATTGTTTAAGATCTAATGAAGCTCTCAACACTACTACAATACAAGCTATCACCGGCGGAGCTAAATCCGACAAGAAACCCAATTTCTGTCGAAAATTAAGCACAAATCCGACATTAAACAATGTAATGTCGGATTGGCATAGCGACACTAATGCTAGCGTCACTAAAGGCTATCAGTGTCGCTTTGTGCGCTTAATCTGACACTATATAGCGTCGGTTTAAAGCGACACTGACTCTAACGTCGGTTTAAAGAGACGTAAACTAATAAAATAAACTATATAATATAGAAACTAGTGTCGGTTTATAGCGACATAAGCTAATAAAATAAACTATATAATATAGAACCGTGTGTCGGTTCAGATAACATTTAAATAAATAAAATATTCAAATACAACTTCAATAGAAACAAAATAGAAAAATCCAAATATCAAAGTAAAAATCCTCCTAATGTAAAAATATCAAAGTAATCAAAAAACAAAAAAATCCAAATACAACTTCGATGGAAACAAAACAGATCAAAATTGGAATGAAAATAGATTCATGTTCCATTAAAATCCAAACTAAAAATGTTAAATTCCTGCACTTCGTCACCTAAATCTACCCAACCACCACCACACCAACTAACCAATTTACATAAATCCTCAATCTGAAACCCTAACAAACTAACCCTCGAACTCGTACAGAGTCTTGCCTTGCCTCTTGAGCGCATAGACGACGTCCATCCCCGTCACTGTCTTCCTCCTGGCATGCTTGGTGTAAGTCAAGGCATCACATATCACATTCTCCAAGAAGATTGATCCACTTAACGCTGCCACGGCGAGCCAGACCGCAGATGACGGGCTTTGTGATGCCCTGGACGTTGTCCCTCAGCACCTTTCTATGCCCCTTGGCTCCTTCCTTGCCCAGCCCCTTGCCTCCCTTGCCGCATCCAGTCATTGTTGCAGAAATAAAATTAGGGTTTGATTTGGGATCGGATATTTGAATTGAGAGAGCAAGTTACAGTGTCGGAGAGGTCAGGTGGAGGGGGTTTATATAGAGAGGTTTGGGAGCTTTGATACGTGGGTTGTGTTTCTTTACGTGAGATTTGGGGGGAACGCGAGGACCGTGGATTGGGTGCAATCGACGGTTAAGGGTTGCGATCCGTGCCGTGGGTTTGGGTGATGGGTTTCTTTAAAATATTTAAAAAAATAATTTGTGTCGCTTTATAGAACCAACACAAGCTTTAAAATATTTAAAAAAATAATTTGTGTCGCTTTATAGAACTGACGCAAGCTTTAAAATATTTAAAAAAATAATTTGTGTCGCTTTAAAGCGAAACCCATACTTTATGTCGCTTAAAAGCGACACTGTTTTTCTTAAAATATTTTAAAAAATAATTTGTGTCGCTTTATAGAACCGACGCAAGCTTTAAAATATTTAAAAACAATAATTTGTGTCGTTTTAAAGCGACACCCATACTTTATGTCGCTTAAAAGCGACACTGTTTTTCTTAAAGCGACGCCTGTATTTAAAAATTATTAAAATATATGTGCTTAAACCGACGTAGGAATTTTATGACGCTTAAAAGTGACAGTAAATTCGACGTCATGTTCAGTTAGTGTCTCAACTGTCTTATGCGCCACTATATTATATTAAACCGACGCCACCTACTGACACTATAAGGCCATTTTGTAGCAGTGCAAATCAATATCCCACTCCTAATCTAATACTAGGATGTGTCTAAAGTAGACCTGACAGTTTATGACACGACACGAAAATAACGAGTTTCGAGTCAACATGATAACTTATTGGGTCATTATCGGGTGACCCGTTAAGAATCCACGTGTAACACGTGGGTAATCCGTTTCGACCCGTTAAGAAAAAATTATTTTGATAATTTTAAAATTTAATTACTAAAAAAATTATTATAAAATACAATAGCCATATTAATATATACAATATATTATATATTAAATATATAGTTTTGTATTATTATTCTATATAAGTTTTAAAAAAAAGTTTTAGTCATTATTTATTTTTATTATGAGAGTTCCTTATTATCATTACTAGGATCAATTTTACTTAACATGTAGTTGTCCAAAATTAAAATAAACTAATATAATATTTGTATAGGCAAAAACTATAAGAAGACATACATACAAGTATGAAAAATATGAAAGAATATATAAACACTCGTGATTTATCATTATTCCTCCACGAGTACAAAATGGTTACACGTACATTATTGTTTAGATTTTTAAAATCCTCCAAACCTTCATGAATAATGTTTTTTATTTGATGGCAAAATTAATAATAATAAAGGAGTTTTGACGAAAAGCCCACGGTAATGTTTACTTTAACGAAAAACCACATTTTGACACTAAAATGTCAAACTGGTACTATTCATTTTACCCTTTATTTTGTCCTTATCATTAAAACTCAAAGTTTTCAAGCCATTTTCATTAGTTTTCCTTAATAATTATCGTAGAAGTGTAAAAAATGTAAAAAAAATATACAATCACTCATAGTGACAAACTTTACAACTTTCACGAAAGGGTCAGCTTCGAAATCCAACACTATAATTCATAAACCTTAAATTTATATTTAACCGTTGATTGCCATTTACGCTTTATTCTTCTTATTGAATTTCATTTTTAAAATTTTCTTTTTTCTAAAAACATGATCATCTGGCGGATATAAGAAGATGAACGGTTCAGATCTTTGATATCATGTTTCAATATTTACGGTTAACTAAAATATGAGTCGATGTCATATAGTTTGTAGAAACTTTATAAACATCAAGCAATATTTTCACTAACCGTAAAACTCTGAATATAATATCAACGATCCAAACCGTCATCTTCCTGCATCCTCTAATAGATCAAGTTTTCAAAAAAGAAAATCTGAAAAAACAAAATTTTGATGAGAACAATGAAACGTAAATGTAAACAACAATCAACGGTTAAATTTTGATTTATGATTTATATGATTATAGTGGCGAATTTCGAAATTAAGCTCTTCATGAAAGTTGTAAAGCTTGTCATTACGAGCGTTTATATATATTTTTCTATATTTTTTTACACTTCTACATTAATTAAAAAACTATTAAAGACTTTAGGTAAGTGAAAATATACTTAAAAGAAAAATACGTTTTTATGTTTTGGATGTGACAATATGATATGTATACACTTATTTAGTATTATGTTTTTCATTTGATTATTTATTGGTTTAAAATATATTTTCCTTAACCGGTAACGGGACGGGTCATATTACCTGTTAATATTATCGGGTCGATTTCGAGTTGGGTCATTTTTCCCGTTTATTTTAACGGGTGTTACACGACTCGACCCGTTAAGATATTGGGTATGACACGAACACGGAAAACACGACATGAATGCCAGGTCTAGTCTGAAGTCACCATATTTGAGATATTACAGCTGGGTAATAATATGTAATCTTGATCAAAATCTTAACATCCATGCACCAAATCTCATCATTTAATTGCTTGCAATTAGATGCAGAGTCATGAAGAGGCCAGGATGGTCCCAAGCCTATCTTGATATTTTTTTTCACACATTAAAGTTTAGTATTATGCTTATGATTTTCAAGATTTCCCCGTAAGCTCAAGGCCCTAATCCAACGTTTTTACTTTAATTTCGTTTATCGAGTTTGATTTGAGGTTGGTGGCTCCTATGGAGTTGAGGCAGTTTGTTGCTTGTGAGTTTTAAGGAGGACTTTGGTCTAGGAATTAGTGGAAGGAGAGGAAGAAAGTCAGAGAGGCTTGAGGTTTATGTTCAACAAAGAGGATGATGAGAACGATACCGTAACAGATCCAAACGATGGTAGTCAGTTGCACACCACATGACATAGTAATTTTTGTAAGATCAGGAAAACGTTTTAGATTGAGACTTTTGGGCCCTTCTAAGCTAAAATATTGGCTCTGCCATTGCTTGCACCAAGATGTCATAGTAGCAGCACCTCAAGTTAATAACCCATTACCATGAGGGAAAGTTAAATCACATTACCGTACGTGACTAATTAAAAAAACACTAATGTGGCATCTCATGTAAGTTTCTGCTCTCAAAAAGACATGCTAAGAGTCACATGGATCACATTTATCTTTATTCAGGTTTAGGCATTAACACAAGCATATGAGGTGCATTATGAATGATCCAGTCCTAGTAAAACAACAATAACAACAATCGAGCTTTATCCCATCAAGTTGGAGTCGGCTGTATGAATTCTAGAACTGTCATTACTTTCGGTTTTGTGTCAAATCTTCTGTTAACTTTAAGTACTTCATATATTTTCTAAATGATTCAATCGTGATGAGAAAATGAAAAATAGTCTAATTACCACGATCCACTGATGATCATCCATGCGTTACTCCAAAGAAAAACTTATATACAGAAAAAAATGTTTGTCATGGTGGTAAGTAGTCAATCGTATGTCATTTCGAGGACCCTATTCTGGAAATTGGAATCACCAAATTTATGATTAGACAAAACGAATGGAACAATATTTATCGGGATCAAACAAGTAAAGCCCCCATGTTGGATTATAAATTTCTGGACTAAATAGTCCAACACTCAAGAAAGTGTTGGCTTGCAATCTGTCCCATCTGGTAACTGTGGGATTTGAGGACAAAGAGGGTACTATTTTTAGGTAAATAATTGTCCAACTAATGCACAAACCCCAGCATACCGCTAAAAGTTCCTATTTTTCATAGGCTCCACTCATGTCCCAAGAAAAAAATATCCATTTCCCTTTCAAAGTATAGAACTTGGCTGCTGAAAGAATCAGCAACATCCATGCTGATCATCAATCACAGTTGGATAAGTATTCAAGTTGTGATTAAAAAATAAAATATTTAAACACGTGTCTAATCGTGATTGGTGATCAGTAAGGAGTGTTATTGATTCTTCAGGAGTCAAGTCCTGTTCTCTTTCAAAACCAATGCTTGATGAACAATACTTACATGAATATATTACACACAAAAATCTATAACAATTCGCAGCATTGAATATCCTGTAATTTAAAACTCTTCTAATCTAACTGTTGTCTTAAGTCGCAGATCATATTCAACACTCCAGCACATTATAAAAATTTATAATACTTTGCAGTATTGAATATTCAGCAATTTAAAACGCTTCCAATCTAACTGTTGTCCTGAGTGGTAGATCATATTCAATGCTCCATCGTATTGTAGCCTCACCCAATAAGGATGTATGAGAGATAAAAATAATGTGTGAATAACATTATCCTTCTATAATTTATGAACTGCCCGACTTCATAAAGTTGTAGACTTGGAGGAGAGAGTAAGCTACTTCATAAGTTGGCCAGAAATGGAAAAAGAAAGGCTTCTTTCTGGTCTTAAAACATCCACGAATTCACATAACAAAATGGCCCTATCAGAACTAATATTGTACGGCCTCAACAAAATGAACTGGTTTGAGGCTTTTAGGCTTTCAGCATGGGTCTCTCCAGCACTAATCGTGTATTTTTCTCTCATGTAGCATGTCATGACAGGGGTCTCAAAACTGTTGGGAGAGGTTGCTTGCTTGAGAACAGAAAAAAATATACATGGTAGCATACAACTATCATACACAACATAAATACCATGGAATAAGGTTTGATCCTATTTATGGGGATTCCGTAAAAATTCCAAGTATTGTATACGTCCTTAGTCCGATCCTTTGTAGGAACTACCCGTAATGACGAACTTGCAAAATGATTCTCTTTATGATAAAGATTGTTAGTGGCAGATTCATAATTTTTATTCTCAGAAGCAAGACGAAGCTGGCACGTTGCTTTCTCTAGCTGCCTTGGTTCCCTACCCTAGCTTGGCTTCTATAAGACATTTTGTCGAACATCTTAACCCCATGAGGACCATTCTCCATAGAAAGTGTCATAACTAGTTTAGCAAGAGAACATTACTATACAACATTCTATCCTAAAATGGTCCAGTAACATGCATGTGACGAGTTGAATTTGAGAGAAGAGTTGCATACCCCAAATCTTGAATATAACCAATGATTTATCACTTTCTATGTCTCGCATCACGTCGTGTCACGATGAATCCCTCCAGTTGTAGGCAAGTTCTTTTATTCATGGTGGCTCATTGGGATGTGTTAAAATTTGGCTAGCTGTTTTGGGAGTGTGTAACTATAAAGGGAGTTGAAGGAGGTTGCTTCAGGTAAAATAGTAGGCCGTCAAGTAAACGCATTGAGGGAAGCAATTGAATAATACAAAACCGTTGTTCGGTAAACAGATTGGAGAGGAAGAGAAATACTATAATAATGATTAATCAGTAATATTAAGACATATTGATCGGGATTTGCTAGATTTGGTTTCATTTAGGTCTTCATGTTTAAGATAAAACAAAGTAGGTGTCTTCTGGGGGGACACACTGCCCTTAAAATGAGCATGGGCAGAGGAGCAAACTAAGGGTGGGGAGGGAAGGGTGAGATCGCTCTCCACTTTCTCCCATCATATATTATCATTTGTTTGACCAAATAAAAGCTCCACCGTCAACCCTCCAGTTGTTCTTCAAATTAATGACCAAGTCAAAGAGAAAGAGAGAAATGTGGGCTTATATCATATGATTCACCACATGCTTAACATGCAGAACAAAAACGTCCCCAGCACTATTTTTTAGTGGTAATGGGAGGTTTATGGTTCGACCACATGAATGTCGAGTTTGGTACCTAATTATATTTGACCTATTATGTAGCTTACAATTTCAATTTTAAGGTTTTAGTTTCATAATGGTTAATTACTTGAAGTTTTAAGGATTATAATAAAAATCTATCGCAAAACGCTCTCACTTTCCACATTTAGCAGGCAAGAGTTTCGATGGAATCTCTGGTGCCTGGAGGCTGACTTTGGTCCAACCCATCCTCCTTCTCATCATCGTGTTCTTCCTTCGTATGGCTCCTATTTGGGCAGGATGGTGGTTTGGCTCAATATGGACGACGGCGACACTATGACACTAGAGGATGGGGTTTGTATATCCATGCAAATCTAGAGGAGTGTGAGGTTTATGATTTTTAGGTCTTAGTATGTTTTATATTTAAGAAATGGCATATTACTAAGTTTGAGTTTGTTGTGTATTATGAGTGTTTTAGTTTTCTTTTACTATGGAACTGGAACTTCATGCCGTTATGCAATTGATCTGTGTCTCTGAGTAAGTGTGGTTTTGGTGATTGAATTCCAAATTTTATCATTTGTTGGTTTGCATGTAATTCTCTCTAGATCACTTCAACTTTGTCGTTGAACTTGTTGCAAAGATGATATTGAAATTGTGAATAGATGACTTTACTCATAGTCAGTGTCATATTTGGTCCCGATATTCAATGCTATATTTACAGAATGCATGATTTAAACCCTACGTAGCTAAATTCAACCTAAATATATATTGTATAAGAGGAAAGTTTTCTTTAGTTGAATTTTGTTTGACATTACAACTCACAGTACATCGATCTCTGAACTCTTCTTCTTCCTTCCAAAGCAAAGGGTTTGTGACATATCTAGCATACCACTGCATGTGATTCCAAAAGTAAACACAATTTCTAAGTTTTTAATATAACCCTAAAGCCATTACCTTTCCACCAGAAAGATTAATGTGTTCTTTAAAGTAGGCTATACTTTGTTTTAAGTGTTGCTTAAGCACTAATAATAACATGTTTGTCGGCTGTTTACTGTAGCGATTACACCCATTGGCCATAACTAACCGAAAAAAACCCTTATCAATTAGCAATTGGGGGACTAAATTAATAAGCAAGAACATGTAGCATAATCCTCGTTTAACTTAATTAATCACAATAATTATATGGAATTACTACAAAAACCTTGGCATATGCCTGAAGGCACAAGAGCCGGCCTCAAGTCCATCCTACGCTACAACATTGTTTTTCAATTTTTGCGTCAACGAGTGGTTTGACAGAGAATTTTACTTTGAATATCTTAAGCACAACACATTAACCCAAAAGCCCCAGATCCAAGACCAAGTAGAGCTCCCAATTGGTGATTACTTCATATTAATTAATTTATGCACATTATATATATAGCTTGTCACGTTTTCTTATTCACATGGTAAGTATAGATTTATGATTGCACTCACTCTTGAACTTAATATCAAAATTTGAGATTAAAATATTAAAAACACACACACACACACACACATATATATATATATATATTTTTTTAATGAACAATATTATCCACACTAAAGGGAGGGGTTGTGTTTAGCCTCACAACTGGCTAGTAATAATGTGGTTCAAATTTGCATTTGGCGTGAATCAAACCTAAGATGTGACATCTCGTCCCAAAATTTTAAGTTTTATAAATTTTAAAGTAGTGATTTTACAAAAATACCCTTAGAGGCGAGGATGTTTGACTTTCGTTGACCGTTCGAAGTCACAATCAAGGAAGAAAATATCGGTAATATCGGAAATATCGGTAGTCCGAAAACACGGAAATATCGATGGAAATATCGGGATAATATCGATATCGATAAAAATTACATGGAAACCACGGAAATTGTAAGAAAAACTTGGAAATTTTTATTGAAACTTTGCAGGATGTTTATTTAGTTAATTATCTATTAGTTTATCACAAAAAATTGGAAGAAAATGCATTACATGATGGATTTAACTGATTTAAGTTGATTATACAGCGAGCTGGCAAACACTGTGAGTGAATAAAATATATAGTAATTAATGAAAAAAAAATTAAACACACCATAATCATTTATATATAATGATTTACTACAACTTTCAAGTAAAACTCATATTTTAGTTTTTAAATCTACCCTAATTTTGACATACTGCCGCACCCATCAAATCTCTACTACCTTTCTTCCTTCTTCACGTGGGATGTACTACCTCCCTCATTTTCTATTATTTCTTTCCTTTCCACACACACACACATGCACAAACACACCCCACTCCCTCATTTTTTATTATTTCTTTCCTTTCCACACACACACGCGCACAAACACACACTTCTACACACACACACGCACAGACACACTTCAAAGTGCAAATCCACACCAGGGACCAAGCCATTTCCTTCTCTCTCACTTCGACTCTCTCTCTCTTCTCTGCACTGTCTCTCTCTCTTTCTCTCAAAATCCTCTTACCTCTCTCCCTCTCTTGCCGTGACCACACACACATAGCAGCAGCACCATCTGCTCGACTCGAGCAGCTCGAGGACGACACCACCATCATCACACATCATCAGTCTTCTCTCTCCAGCCTCTGCGAGAATGGCGGATGACACCGTGACCTCCACCGTGGTGCACACTCCGGCGAGCACCATCACCACCTGTGAGAGGCGCAGATCTTTGCAGAGAGAGGTGCAGATCTTGGCAGCTGCGACGACGAAGCTCGGCTGCCGTTCCGACGACGGAGAGAGAGAGCGATATTATCGATAATATTGATAATATCGCGATATTATCGATAATATCGATAATATCGCGATATTATCACGATAATCAATTGGAATACTCTGAAAATATCGCTGTTGGAAAAAAAACGATATTATCGGCGATATTTTGCCGATAATATCGATATTTAATTCCTTGGTCACAATTAATGTTTCCAAATAGATCTTGAAGCTACAAACGTGTAGGCAAAAACCGTTTGTAAGTCCGGATTATAATGGTATAGTTACAAACGTTTGAAGTTGATTATTTAAAGTTAGTTAAATAATTTGAGCTCCCATTTTGTGGGAAGGAAGCCAATCAGCTTTTAGCAAGGGATTAAAGGACCAATCAATTTAAATGGAACCAAGGACCAATTAGAAAGGAAGAGGAAAAGAAAAAAAAAATGAGGAAAGCTTTTAGCTTTCCCCCGACCTGTACAACTTGCACACCCAACCTAACCAATTCCAACAAATTTCGCCATTTCTTCCATCGAATCATGACCATACAACACCTATAACCTCTTATACAACCTTCCCTCTTCCATCTTCACCCAAATTCGTGGGTTTTTAAGTCCAAAATCACCAAGAACAGTGCCGGAGCACCAGAGGTGTTCGAAGTTGATTTCACCGTTCTGGTGAGTTTCACTACCCACCACCACCCTCAATCAACTCCCTTTGGACCCAGAAACATGAACCAACCAGTGGTAGAGACATTGGAACACCGAGTTAGGAGAATTGAAGTTCACCCATTTTAGGGTTTCAATGGGTTTGAGTGAAATTGGAGCCTTTCCTGGCTAAATTGGACTTGGTCACAGGTATAAAACTTGCTCTACTCTTTGAGATCTTCATTTTCGTAAAATTTGATAATTTTTTGAGATAGTTAAATTTTCCGGCGAATTGGGGTGGCCGATCGCCGTGTACGGCGAAGTGTAAGCTGAGTCATCCCCTGACCTTTCTAAGCTAAGTTTGACACCCCAATTCCATAGGTGAAGTCCGATTGATGAAATCTCATCGTTTGAACATAGTTTTGATAAAGACTGCTACTTGAACATTATGTGAATTGACGATCCGACCGTTGGATCATCACAAAACTTTAATACAATATAGTATGTAATATTTGAGGATATTAGAAACTTACGGATTGGAAATCTAACATACAGATCTTCCTGAATTAGATTTGTAAGTTCGTAAAATAAAACGTTGACCGCCACTTGAATTGGCAATTGGCGGAGATCTAACTGTTGGATCGTAATGAAACTTTAGTATGCTGTTTTAGAAACACATGTGGATCTTTGGAAGTTACGGAACGGAAATCCGAGATGCTGATCTTCCAGATTGAGTTATGTAAGGTTGTGGACCCTACTGTTGATCTTGATCGACGATTGACTTTTGGTCAATGGGTCTCAAATCATTCTAGAATGTCCTTGGGATGTGATTTATGTCAGTTATGTGTTCTATTGATAAGAGTTCTGAGACGTGATTGAATGATTGTTCTAGGTGAGGATTGTTCGTGATGTCTCGATATTCGTGTTAGGGAGTCGTATCATGGACCTTATGTGAGTGGGTCTTTTCCTTTTTATCGTATATATATGATTGATAATTCCATAAACGCTTTTAAATTGATTTATACATTTTATGCCATGTCATATATATATTTATATAATCTAAAATACTATGATATGATTGAGTTTTATATTATGGCATATCCATATGCATATTACCTATATATAATTGTTGTGAATGCTTTGAAGTGCTAAGGTAAACGCGGGACGCGCATGTAAGTTCAGGTGAGTTTATGGTGTTATTATAAATGATTGAGTGATGGCATAACTATATTTGTGTTTTATGCAACTCCGACACTGTCGTACATGTTGCAATAGGCAACTCCGACATAGTCGTACAGGTTGCAATGATAGGCAACTCCAACATTGTCATACAGGTTGCAATAAGCAACTTCGACACTGTCGTACAGGTTGCAATGATAGGCAACTCTGACATTGTCGTACATGTTACAATGATTGGCAACTCCAACATTGTCGTACAGGTTGCAATAGGCAACTCCGAGACTGTCGTACATGTTGCGATGATAGGCAACTCCGACATTATTGTACAGGTTGCAATGGTCAACTCTGACATTGTCGTACAGGTTGCCTATGAGTCATACATGTTGCATTAGGCAACTCCGACATTATTGTACAGGTTGCAATGGTCAACTCTGACATTGTCGTACAGGTTGCCTATGAGTCATACATGTTGCATTAGGCAACTTCGACTCATGTGTTATCATAAATTGATTTATGACTCGTACAAGTTGAGTTAGACAACTCCGACTCGTGGGTTATCATAGATTGATGAGCACCTGATTTTATTATGTTGTTGTCGATATGTAGTGATTTTGGATTATTCTTGGATTTAATGTTGATTTACATTTGTCTTCATACTTATATGTAGTATGATTTCCTGAAAACTATACTGGTACTACAACGAGGGGTTATATCGTTTAGAAGGTATTTATTAAAGCTTTATATTCAGGCCCACTCACTTTTGTTTTTTTATCCCTCCAGGTTTTAGTAGTAGAGTTTTTGTATCGACGAGGATTCGTGGCAAGTCTTGGTATTGAAGATTACCTTCGACGGTATGATTTTCAATCCACTCTACTGTACTTTACTTATGTTCTGATGTCACGTGTGAAATTGGTTCATTCTCGTTCACAGCGCACTCTCGTGTTTAGGCACTTTTAAGTTTAAATTTATTCACATATTCCACATCACCACACTTTATAGCTTCATCACCTTCCAGGTGTCGGCCGACACAACTATATTTGGAGTCATAATGGACAATCCAGGCCGGGATGTGTCAATTTGGTATCAGAGCATAAATTGGGCAATATTGCATTCATCATATGCGTGATGTAAGCATTCTTGATTCTTGAACCTAATTTCCGAATCTTGCCATCTCATCGAATACGAAAAATGTGTTAGTTTTACTAAGTTTAGGCAGTTTTGTCGACTTGTCGACGTTTTAGAAGATCATTTCGGTGAATGCCTTTAAATTATAAGGGAAAATTTTCCCTTCCAAGGAAAAATGTAGATTTGGGATAAGTTGGTGGCCCTAAAGCAGGGCTACTATATTGATAGTGGTGTATCTCAAGGGGAGAATTTCCTATCAATTTCATTACTATCTAGTCATTTCTTCCAATCTTTTCGAGTTAGGAAACCATTGATAGTCTTGATTCCTTGGCAGTACACGTTAATGTTTTACTTACCAGAATCTTTATGAAGTTTTAGTTTGTCAAAATTTTCAGAAATGTCTCGAGTGACAATGTAGTGCTATAGGGGTAACACTCGACGAAAGAGTATCTTGGGATAATCACTTTTGGTCCCTGATAGCACAAATTTTTTTAAAACACGCTAGTGATCATTCCGGATCTTCAGGGGGAAGATCGACTTTTGTTTAGGTCTATTCTAAAGTAGATTACTAGAAAATTCTTATTTTTTCTTCCGATTTTAAAACACTCCAACCAATACTAATTTCCCACATTACTTTTGGTGCTATACCTGTCATTTTGATGAGCATTGGCACGGAAGTAAGAATTGTTATATCTATGGTCAATGGAAGTCCCCGAAGCAGTAAGTTTTTTTTTCCTAGAATTATGGCACCAGTTCCTAGTACTAGTTCTTTACCAAAAGACTGACTAACAGTTACTGCTGGAGCCTAAGAAACTAAATCTCGGGAAGTTAGGGGCAAACTTTGTTTTAAGACAGTAAGCTCACGGTTATGTTAACCATATTACCCATTTAGGTAATCAAAACTTCTTTGGCTAGCCCTTCTTGATTACTTCCACAAATAGATAATAGAATCGAAATAAAAGATGATGTCTCACTGTTAGAGTGATTTGAGTGTCGAGAAAGCTGTGAAGACCTTTTTAGTTCATGTCGTAAAGTGGTTGGTAGTATAGTACGTTTTGAGGATGTATACCTTTGGTGTCATTTCTCAAAAAATTTTACTTGGGATGCCATCGAATGCGAGAAGTAGAATACACCATTGATCCACCTTGTTAACATCACATTTATTCTCCCTATTTCTTATCAAACAACTCCTGTATCAGTTTTCCTTATGACTTTTCGAACAAGTCCTACTTTATTGGAAGAACTTAGTTATTAAACATTTTATCTTGGAAATCTCAAACATATCTGCGAAGGTGAAAGACTAAGCTTCAGGATTGTACCTAGATTTTGGCAACCTCCTCAGATAACGATTAAAAACCGCTATCCTTGACTCTAAATTGATGGTCTAATCAACCAACCTTTGTAACTCGAGTTTCCTTCTGTAGTTTGACGAATTCATAAATAGTCTTGTAGACAACTATTTCACCTATTCTAGTAACGAGATTAAATTCTCCAATTATCAACAGTCAGCTTTACATCAAATTCCTTAAATATTACCTTTGTGTAAATGATACTTCTCCTGGGAGATGTGATTTCGTAAATGATATTCTTTTATTTTCTCCAAAAAGGTAGTAGCGGAAGAAAGTTGGAATTCTCACAAAATGTTTTGAAATTCGAGACAATTTTTGGTCTTGTCGACCTTATTGACAAATGGTTATTGATTTTTTTTACTATAGTGTTTTTCTTCACTTGTCGACCAAGGAAAATTAGTTTGGTTTGGGATGTTAATTATAATAAAGTTTTGACAAATGAACTGTTGCTTCACTTTACCTTTTCTTTACACCTTTCGATGACATTGATCATTTGGAAATCCATAATGACGTGTTCTCAATGTTTCGACTGAGTTGGGTCAGCATGATGGAGAATTGCTTATACTCTTATTCATGACTCGAGTCAAGTGTTATTATCTTCTTTTGAAACATCAGATGACACTTCTCAGTGAGAACGTGGCTAGAACCTTTACTAACCTTAGCTTTCTCAAATACATCTTCATTTGAGATAAGCTAAGATTTCTGATAGTGATGATGGAAGAACTAAATCAACTTCTACGATTGCACTATCGTGTATTATCCCGATTATGAAAATGTAATTACTATTTAATGCAACAAAAGACATATGTATACTTGAACACTTTCGGCCTGTCCTATTCCGCCTTATAGGTATTGTTTTGATGTTACTTGCAAGATGTCAAGAAATGGTTTAAATAGTTGTAATCACTTCTTGTATATGAAGGGAGTTGGGAAGTATCATCATACACTTTCAATACGAGGTATCTTGTACATGGATAGACTTGACTAGTCAATCTATTTTTTTTATTGGTCCAAATGGACTACATTTTAGACCACTTGGTAAAATTTCTCATTCATGAGATTATCAGATTTCTCGGACGTTTAGACTAGCGTCTATTCTAATGGGGATTCCATATTCATCTATTTGTGCTGGAAGGTATTTTATAAATTTTGGGTCCATATCTACCCTACTACACTTTGTATTATTTTTGAAACAAGCAAATCGTCTAAAGGAGTTGCTAGGACATTGACATTTAGTCGTGAACATTAAATTCTCAATCACCCAACAAATACTCTGCTAAACGAATCTTAACCGTTGGTGATTGAATGTTCTAGAAACTACCATTGTAGGGAGATGTCATACATTAATTTAAATTTCCTTATATTCTAGATTTGTTGGACTTGTTTGACTTTCAAATTCTTGACTGTTTTTATTGATGTAGTTTTGCTAACTCGAGGGAAAATTCAATAAGAACTTGCTCACTATGGTGTTATAAACTGCATTACTGGGTTATGTGGTGTGTATGTTGCTACTATATATCACCGCGACACATGTTTCATTTCTGAATCTTGGGAAGCTTTCTTGAAGGTCGTATGCGTTAAGCTTTGTTGCATATTGCATTTCACCCTCAGGCTAATGGTTAGTTTGAATGAACTATCCAGACATTAAAGGACATATTGCTTTTGAATATTTTACAGTTTTAGCCAGTCATGGTAAGCACTTACCTTGGTTAGAGTTATTTGTAGCTACGGCTACATTTCTGGTTTGGCTATGGTATTGTCTGAACCTTGGTATAAAGATTTTACGCACTGAGCATGTTTGAAAAAATGAGTATTGCGAACATGTATTTGGATGATTGAGATTATGATATAGAAAAATTATGATTATTGTTAATGTTACCCGTGAGGGTAGTGCGTGAGCATGATTGAGACTTAGATCAACGATGTATGTATGTTTCCCAATGAGGGGCAAGATGGTAATATTGCACCCTCGGAAATTTGTTACTTGCTTATTTTAACAACAATAAGTTGTTTGTATTGCGGACTGCAGACCGTTATATCAATAACTTATTCATTGGGTTCATTAAGCAAATAGACAAGTAGGTCATTCTATGTTAGCATTTGTATTTACTTATTTAGTTAGTTATTCATTGTCTGGGCTCAACCCAAAGATACTACATGTTCATCTTCGGGGTATGTAATGTAACGAGTGCGTAGGTGAAAAATAATTTATGTTTAGTTTTAATTTTAGTACTGTTTGTACCATATTTAGGGCCTGCGTATTTAGACCTCGTATAAATACTCGGGGGACTCAAATGTAATTATGTAATAAATGAAGGGGGCAAATATGTAATAAGTGATGAGCCCTTATTCTATAAAAGGACTCCTCACTCTCCTCATTAAGGGAGGTTAAGGTTTAGGCCATGGGAAGAGAGAAAACATCTCAGAGAGGGCAAACACAGAAAATAGGCTAGAGAGCACATTGCCTCTAGCCTTCTTGTATATTCACCATTCAGAGTGAAACAATATCAACATCAGTGTGGACGTAGCCCAAACATTGGGGTGAACCACGATACATTTTGTGTTCTTTACTTTCTTGCAGATTCACGGTCGGATTTATATTGTTCCAAGATCCCTCTGGTTTTGTGCATCAACATTTGGCGCCGTCTGTGGGAAACGACACGAAAAGCTATGTCGGTTCTCTTCCATATTTTCATCTCACCACCGTGAAACCTCACCACAATATCCACCGTGAATTTGCAGAAACCCAAGAACCAAACACCTGCAGAGTCACTACATAACTCTACGCTGTTATCGCCATCCTAGTCCTCTGCCTCCTCGTAGCCGCCCTTCTCATCTTCCTCTGCCTTCGCATAACTCGAGTCTCTCGAAAATGCAAAATGCGCGTGAAGCACAACTCGGGCTCAATCCCCCTAGTATCCAAAAAGATCGTCGAGATCAAGGAACCGAGTCCACACGCCGCCGACAATGGCGAGAGAAAATGTTGCTGTTGGAGAAGGAAGTTCATGCACTTGGAGGAGTACGGGAAAGAGTTGGCTGACGCCTCCATGAGCTGAGAAGTAGCAGCAAGTCTATGTTGCTGAGCGGTTTTAGATCTAAGAAGTGCTTCGTGGTCCATCATCTCAAGCTTGCTCGGTGACCCAACAACCACCTGTCCATCGCCGTCAATGACGGCGTCTCCAAGCCCGCCGCCGTGTAAGAATCTGCAGCTGGCTACGTTCTTGCAGTAGCCTCTGGTGAAATATAGGCAGGGTTTCCATTATCTCTCTACCATTTCAAAAGTTGTAACTTGGAAAAACCTTTTTTCCTTTGCAAGTTAGCGACTTTTACCCCGATACCCTCTACCGCACTCTGAAATTTCGGTTAGGGTTTGGGTTCCCTCGATCCCAGCATCCATGGCTTCCTCAGTAGTCATCTCCCAACCACGCTCCAAGACCGAGTCTTATGTCGATAACAAGTGCAAGGAGGGCATTCGCCAGGTGAACATCACCGCCTCTCGCGCAATCACCGATGTCGCCCGAACCAACCTAGGACCCAAGGGCATGGATAAGATGATCTCCACCACCAACGGTGAGGTTATCATCACTAACGATGGCACCACGATTCTTAACAAGATAAAGGTCTTCCAACCGGCCGCCAAGATGCTTGTCGAGCTTTCCAAGTCCAGGACGCAGCCGCTGGCGACGGCACCACTACTGTCGTCGTCATTGCTGGTGCTCTCCTGAAACAATGCTAAGTCCTTCTGTCCCACGACATTCACTCGACTATGATCTCCGACTATCTCTACAAGGCATCCACCAAAACCGTCGACGTCTTGACCGTCATGGCCATCCTCGTCGAGCTCACGGACCGTGATTCGCTTGTCAAGTCTGCAAGCACATCACTCAACAGCAAGGTGGTGAACCAGTACTTGACTCTGTTCGCGCCGATGGCCATAGATGCTGTGCTCTCTGTGGTGGACCTCGCGAAGCCAGAGGTGGTGGACCTAAGAGATATCAGGATCACGAAGAAACTTAGAGGAACCGTGGATGCTATTGAGACGGTGAAATGACTTGTTTTCGATAAGAAGGCGAGCTATGCTGCTGGTGGGCCGACGAGGATGAAGAACGCCAAGATTGCTGTGATTCAGTTCCAGACTATGACGAACAAGAAGAAGACCAAGTACGTGGTGGTGGAAGACAATGACAATGACATGGCAAATGAAGAACTACTGTCGGTGGAGAAGTTGTTCGGGAATCAATCATGCAGGAAGCTTTATCAAAAGCTACAGACCACCAAATTCAAAAGAAAGGTAAGATGCCTTTGCTTTTGCTTTTGGTTGAACAGTCAAGGATAGAATGTGTAGGAAGCTTTATCAAAAGCTATAGACCACCAAATTAAAAAAAAATATAAGTTTTTATTCCGTCTGCCATCTGCCATCACTCTATTATTAATTTTATTATTATTCCGTCAGCCATCTGCCATCTGCCAAAAGGAAAAAGAAAAAGAAAAAGAAAAACAGAAGAGAGGGATCCATTAGTCCACTCCCTGAAAAACCCACGTTCTGATATCATCCCACTGACCTGACAAAAAGATAAGATGCTCTCATTTAATATCCCATCATGTTACCTGCCATTTAAAAAAAATTGTCTACCATGTGTGTGTGTGTGTGTGTGTATATATTATATGCTTAATATATTGTTGATTTATACAACATATGATTTATCACACAAACTGAATAAATCATTTATTCATAGAAGGCACATAATACAATATTTTGCCTTGACAAACTTTGTCATATATATAGGCTCCTAGAATTGTACTATCAAAGTATGAGAGACCATGCCTGCTGACCAAACCTGCCTTCACGTGAAGGTTTTCTCCAACAACTGGACCGCTGAGGTTGATGTGAAGGGAGAAATCTCGCTGTTGCCAAGTCCCAACAACTTTTTTGAATGATGTGATTTACTTTTCTTATCTTTTGGAGACATCTGTATAACTCCACCAGATGGTAATCATAAATAAAGAAAGAAGGCAACATGCCAAAAAAAAAAAGAAAAAAAAAGGGCAAAATGTCGGCAAGCCCAAAATAATGGGCTGGAATGTTATGTGGAAGGTAAAGGTCCATATGCCTAAAAGAGTCAGGCCTTATGGCTTCAAACTCTAACCTCCATCCCTCTATTTAAGGTTCATCCTCTATTATCACCAACTAGGTGATCAAAAGTACGTCCAGTACTCCAAAATTATTCAGCAGCCTGCCATTATTATCACCAACCATGTGATCAAAAGTACAACCCGTCCTCCAAAAAAATCATACATGAGCATCACTCATGACAATCACCATCATACATGAGCATCACTCATGTCAATTATACATAAACATTCATGAGCATCACTCATGTCAACATTCATGAGCATCACTCATGTCAACATTCATGAGCATCACTCATGTCAACATCCATGAGCATCACTCATGTCAATCAACATAAGCATTTATGAGCATCAGTCATGTCAATCAGCTTCGAAAGCTTCATTTACAGAGCTCTAGCTTTGAAAGCTTCATTTACAGAGCTCCAGCTTCGAAAGCTTCATTTACATAACTCCAGCTTCGAAAGCTTCATTTATAGAGCTCCAGCTTTGAAAGCTTCATTTACAGAGCTACAGCTTTGAAAGCTTCATTTACAAGAGCTCTAGCTTCGAAAGCTTCATTTACAGAGCTCCAGCTTTGAAAACTTCATTTACAAAAGCTCTAGCTTCGAAAGCTTCATTTACAAAGCTCCAACTTCAAAGCTTCATTTACAAAAGCTCCAGCTTCAAAGCTTCACTTTTAAAGCCTCACCTATAAAACTTCACTTTCAAAGCTTCACCTACAAAGCTTCAGTGCATGGTATACATAGACCGCCTCCGAACAACCGCCACTTCGGCCCATACATGGATTGAATTTGAAGTCTCTAGCCAACAGACTCTATTGACTGAAGACTTGAGGGACTACACTATGTACCATATATTGGGCTTTCGCAATTGGGCCTCATGAAAAATACTTAGGGGACTTAGCCCATTATTTATGTACTGAGGAGCGAACCTTTATTCTATAAAAATGACTCTCTCACTTTCATTAGAGAGCACCCATTATTCATGTATTGAGGAGCAAACCCTTATTTTATAAAAGGGACTCCCTCACCTTCATTAGAGATGGACTTTTAACCCTTCACTTATGTATTGAGGAGCAAACCCTTATTCTATAAAAGGGACTCCCTCACCTTCATTAGAGAGCATAGTCGCCAGCTGAGCAACCGCCTCGCCGCGAGCATCATTCATAACCCATCACTTATATATTGAGAAGCGAACCCTTATTCTATAAAAGGGACTCCCTCACCATCATTAGAGAACATCACCGCCTGCTGAGCAACCGCCTCACCGCGAGCATCAACTCTAGCCCATCATTTATGTATTGAGGAGCGAGCCCTTATTCTATTAAAGGGATTCTCTCACCTTCAACGCCATAAGCCGAGCAGCCTCACAACATGTGTTACTTCTAGTTGAGCATCATTTCACATTGAGCATTGCCTCTTATCAAGTATTAGTTCTAGACGACGTCTAGTTACTTCGGCTCACACATGGACTGAATTTCAAGTCTCCAGCTAAAATACTCTCTTGATTAAAAACTTGGGGGATTGCTGTTTGTACCATATTTAGGGCCTGCGTATTTAGACCTCGTATAAATACTCAGGGGACTCAAATGTAATTATGTAATACATGAAAGGGAAAATATGTAATAAGTGAGTGACCCTTATTCTATAAAAGGACTTCTCACTCTCTTCATTAGGGGAGGTCAAGGTTTAGGCCATGGGAAGAGAGAAAATATCTCAGAGAGGGCAAACACATAAAATAGGCTAGAGAGCACACTGCCTCTAGCCTTCTTGTATATTCACCATTCAGAGTGAAACAATATCAACATCAGTGTGGACGTAGCCCAAACATTGGGGTGAACCGCGATACATCTTGTGTTCTTTACTTTCTTGTAGATTCACGGTCGGATTTATGTTGTTCCAAGAACCCTCCGGTTTTGTGCATCAACTAGTGCAATAACTATTATACATATATATAAATAATTTTGACTGTATGTTTTATAAAAGTAGTATAGTATAATATTGTGCTAAAGGAGAAGGAAAGTACGAGTTTGGAGGCATGAAAGAGGAATCACTGCACTCCGATCATGACGGAATGGTATTCTCTTTTATGCAACCATTTTAACTTGATATCTTCCTTATATATCTATTTCTCTGCTGTCTTTTCACTACTTTTGTATAACTAATGATTTTAAATTTCAGGGACGAAATTTTTTTAAGGTGGGTAGATCGTGACATCTCGTCCCAAAATTTTAAGTTTTATAAATTGCAAAATAGTGATATTACGAAAATGCCCTTAGAGGCGAGGATGTTTGACTTTTGTTGACCGTTCGAAGTCACAATTAATGTTTCCAAATAGATCTTGAAGCTACGAACGTGTAGGCAAAAGCCGTTTGTGAGTCCGGATTATAACGGTATAGTTACAAACGTTTGAAGTTGATTATTTAAAGTTAGTTAAATAATTTGAGCTCCCATTTTGTGGGAAAGAAGCCAATAAGCTTTTAGCAAGGGATTAAAGGACCAATCAATTTAAATGGAACTAAGGACCAATTAGAAAGGAGGAGGAAAAGAAAAAAAAAGAAAAAAAGAAAAAGGAGGAAAGCTTTTAGCTGTCCCCTGACCAGTATAACCCGCACACCCAACCCAACAAATTCTGGCGAATTTCGCCATTTCTTCTATCGAATCATGACCATACAACACCTGTAACCTCTTATACAACCTTCCCTCTTCCATCTTCGCCCAAATTCGTGGGTTTTTAAGTCCAAAACCACCAAGAACAGTGCCGGAGCATCAAAGGTGTTCAATGTCGATTTCACCTTTCCGATGAGTTTCACTACCCACCACCACCCTCAATCAACTCCCTTCGGATCTAGGAACATGACCCAACCAGTGGTAGAGACATTGGAACACCTAGGTAGGAGAATTAAAGTTCACCAATTTTAGGGTTCTGCCGAGTTTGAGTGAAATTGGAGCATTTTCCGGCCAAATTGGACTTGGCCACAGGTATAAAACTTGCTCTACTCTTTGAGATCTTCATTTCTGTAAAATTTGAGAATTTTTGGATATATTTGAATTTTTCGGCAAATCAGGACGGCCGACCGCCGTGTGCAGCGGAGTGTAAGCCGAGTCATCTCCTGACCTTTCTAAGCTAAGTTTGACACCCCAATTCTATAGGTGAAGTCTGATTGATGAAATCTCATCGTTTGAACATAGTTTTGATAAAGACCGCTACTTGAACATTATGTTAATTGACGATTCGACCATTGGATCGTCACCAAACTTTAATACAATATAGTATGTCATATTTGAGGATATTAGAAACTTATGGATTGAAAATCTAACATACGGATCTTCCCGAATTAGATTTGTAAGTTCGTAAAATAAAACGTTGACCGCCATTTGAATTGGCAATTGGCGGAGATCCAACTGTTGGATTGTAATGAAACTTTAGTATGATGTTTAAGAAGCACAATGTGGATCTTTGGAAGTTACGGAAGGGAAATCTGAGATGCGGATCTTCCAGATTGAGTTACATAGGGTTGTTGACCCTACCGTAGATCATGACCAACGGTTAACTTTTGGTCAATGGGTCTCAAATCATTCTAGAACGTCATTGGGATGTGTTTTATGTAAGTTACATGTTCTATTGATAAGAGTTTTGAGACGTGACTGAATAATTGTTCCAGGTGAGGATCGTTCGTGATGTCTCGATATTTGTGCTAGGGACTCGTAGCGCGGAGCTCAGGTGAGTGGGTCTTTTCCTTTTTATCGTATATATATGATTGATAATTCCACAAACACTTTTAAATTGATTTATGCATTTTATGCCATGTCATATATATTTATATAATCTAAAATACTATGATATGATTGAGTTTTAGATTGCATTATGGCATATCCATATGCATATTACCTACATATAATTGTTGTGAATGCTTTGAAGTGCTAAGGTGAACGTGGGACGTGCAGGTAAGTTCAGGTGAATTTATGGTGTTATTAGAAATGATTGAGTGATGACATGACTATATTTGTGTTTTATGCAACTCCGACACTGTCGTACAGGTTGCAATAGGCAACTCCAACATTGTCGTACAAGTTGCAATGATAGGCAACTCCAACATTGTCGTATAGGTTGCAATAGGTAACTCCGACATTGTCGTACAGGTTGCAATGATAGGCAACTCCGACATTGTCATACAGGTTGCAATAGGCAACTCCGACATTGTCGTACATGTTGCAATTATAGGCAACTCCGACATTGTTGTATAAGTTGCAATGGGCAACTCCGACACTATCGTACAGGTTGCAATGATAGGCAACTTCGACATTGTCATACATGTTGCAATGGGCAACTCTAACACTGTCGTACAGGTTGCCTATGAGTCGTACAGGTTGCATCAGGCAACTTCGACTCATGTGTTATCATAGATTGATTTATGAGTAGTACAAGTTGCATTAGGCAACTCCGACTCGTGGGTTATCATAGATTGATGAGCATTTGATTTTATTATGTTGTTGCCGATATGTAGTGATTTTGGATTATTCTTGGATTTAATGTTGATTTACATTTGACTTCATACTTATATGTAGTATGATTTCCTGACAACTATACAGGTAGTACAACGATGGGTTATATCGTTTAGAAGGTCTTTATTAAAGCTTTATATTCAGGCCTACACTCTTTTGTTTTTTTATCCCTCTAGGTTCTAGTAGCAGAGTTTTCGTATCGACGAGGATTCGTGGCAAGTCTTGGTATTGAAGATTACCTTCGACGGTATGATTTTCAATCCACTCTACTGTACTTTACTTATGCTCTAACTCACGTGTGAAATGAGTTCATTCCCGTTCACAGCGCACTCTCGTGTTTAGACAATTTTTTGGTTTAAATTTATTTACATATTCCACTTCACCACACTTTATGGCTTCATTACCTTCCAGGTGTCGATCAACACAACTCGATTCGGAGTCCTAGTGGACAATCCGGGTTGGGATGTATCATAAGACCTCTCATTTACAAGTTAAGAGGAATACCATTAGACCGTAGTACTAAGTGTCATAAAAAAACACATTTGTTTATTCTTTATATTTAATATCAAATTCAAAGGTCAATGTTCATGCATTCATTCATTGTCAAGTAACTAAGAGAACATTTTTAATATAATAATATACAATTTATATAATATGTTGCATTTTTATTTATGGGGGCGATCTATGACACTACTTGTTTTACATAATTTTTTACACTCATTTTTGTAGGATTGACTCCGTAATGTATTTCAACAATCTCAACCATCTATCTTTTAGGTTTTCCCTCAAAGATCAGTACCAAAAGTCATCCAAATCCAAAACCATCTGATTGTTCGATTAAATTTAGTTGTTTATTTGTAGAACATTATTCTTCCATTTCCTTCACTACAAATTAATGGTTTTGGATTTGTCTAATTTTTTGCAAGGATGATATGTGAATGATGTTTTAAAATATAGATTGTTCAAATCTTTAAAGTACATTACAAAATAGATCCTATAACATATGTAAAAAATTATATAAGAAAAATGATGACACAAAGTCCCTTTTGTCTATTTATATTTTTGGGCTAGAACATGAGTAGTTAAAGAATCAATCGATGAAAAAGGGTTACATGAGGTTAGGGCGGCCCATCACATATATTAATGGGCGGGTCGGTGATGGTCAGTTTGATTTCCTTGTGAGGGTTGACATCGAACATTGTGGAATCTACAACTCTTATCATCAATGAAAATAAAATCAATATTTTTGAAACATCATAATTAAAGATAGAATTATAAAAGGTGGTAGATGGAATTTATAAATGGTGATACAATCATTCATAGGATTTAGGGTTATATAATTTGTGGATGATCATGTCAAAATTGGTGGTTTGGTCAATGTTGATTTTAATTTAGTGGCTTCCCAAATGAGACATTATCTTAGGGCACATGCAGATTTGTTCAAAGTACATGAGACTTAAATTGTTTTTAATTTTTATATACAAATGATAGCAGAGAAGGAAAAATCAAACACATGATCTCAAGTAAATGATATTAGTCTACATGAAATCGGATTAAATAATTTTTATAAGTGAGAGTGGAGGTCATGTGGCTATGGGGTTGAAACCCTTTCATTGTTAACGTGAAGAGAAATGAGAGGGAAAACACTCTGAGAGTAAGAGAGAATCTTGAAGAGCAATCTTTTCTTCTTTCACACCTTAACTTTTACAAGACTGAGACTTACAATATAAATACTCACAGTATAACTACCCTAGGACATAATACACCCAATCTCCTAATGACACCTGTCACACAATGCAATGCATACAATATATTTCAACTCTCTAATCCTAACATTCCCCCTCAATCTTATGGGAGAAAGGTCCGAGCATAAGATTGGAACAATGATCAAGAAACAGAGAGGAGCACAAGCCTTTGGTGAAGATATCGGCATACTGATGCTCAGAAGCAACATATTGCAGAGTAATGGTGCCTTGTTGAACACGTTCGCGCACAAAGTGACAATCAATCTCAATATGTTTGGCTTTAGAGTGCAACACAGGATTGGTGGCAAGAGCCATTGCTGAGATGTTATCACAGTGGAGTATGGGTGAAATAGAACTGGAAATATGAAAGTCCTTGAGGAGTTGTTGGAGCCAAACCACTTCGGCAGTGGTAGTAGCCATCGCCCTATATTCAGCTTCAGTAGAAGAGCGACTGACAGTGTGCTGTTTCTTGGAACTCCATGAGATGGGATTCTGTCCAAGAAAGATGACAAACCCAGTCGTAGACCGCCTATCATTAGGATCCCCAGCCCAATCAGCATCGGTATAGGCTTTTAAATCCAAAGAACCAGGTCTGAAACATATACCCCAGCCTAATGTACCTTTGAGATACCGAAGAATGCGTTTGACTGCAACAAAGTGAGAATCCAAAGGAGCTTGCATAAACTGACACACTTGATTCACAGAGTAGGCAATATCAGGCTGAGTGAAAGTCAAGTATTGTAAAGCACCAACAATACTTCTATAGGTGGTAGGATCCTTATAAGGAGGACTACTGTGCTTCAGCAACTTGTGATTGGGATGAGAAGGAGTGACATAAGACTTGCAATCAGTCATGGCTGTTTTATGCAATAAATCCTTCACATATTTGGACTGGTGGACAAAAAGTCCCTGGGAATGATACTCAATTTCCAACCCAAGAAAATAACGCAACAGGCCCAAGTCCTTCATATCAAACTCTGTAGTTAATCGCTGAATCACAGATTGAACACCCTCATCACTATCACCAGTGAGGATGATATCATCCACATAGAGTAATAACATAACCATAGAATGACCATCATGCTTGATGAACAAAGAAGAATCTGCATAAGAAGACTGGAACCCCAAAGTAAACAAGAACTTGGTGAACCGATCATTCCAAGCCCTAGGAGCTTGTTTTAGGCCATAAAGGGACGTGTGAAGCTTGCAGACATATTCAGGATGAACTTGATCAACAAACCCCTGTGGTTGGCACATGTAAACCTCTTCTTCCAAAAAACCATGCAAAAACACATTTTTGACATCAAATTGCTTCAACTGCCATCCATACGTAGCAGCCAAGGAAAACAACAACCGAACAGTAGTAGGTTTGACCACCGGGCTAAAAGTTTCATAATAATCCAAACCTGCAGCTTGAGAGAACCCTTTGGCCACAAGACGGGCTTTATACCGAGCCACAGACCCATCAGGATGCCTTTTCACTTTATAAATCCATTTACAACCCACAAGATTTTTGTTTTGTGGAAGAGGAACAAGAGTCCAGGTTTGTTGCTGAGTAAGAGCTGCCATTTCTTCATGCATGGCTTGTTGCCATTCAGGGGATTTAGAAGCAACACTGTAAGATGAAGGTTCTTTAATACTGTCACACTGAACCTGAGCTGGAAAAGCTGTCTTGTTCTTGAAAATCCCCGATTTAGATCGAGTCTGCATTGGATGGGAATTATGGGAAGGAATAGACACAAGTTGCAGATCCGTAGCTTGAGAAGTGGCAGTAGAAGGATGTAATTCATGATCCGCTGAATTTCCAGAAGTACTTGTAGAAGAGGGAACAAGGTCACCATTGAGCAAGGACTGAGACTGAGTAATGGGGAAAGATGCAGTAGAAGAATGGTCAAACACATGTGGAAGAGGTATAGGTATAATAGGAACAGGAGTAAAAGTATTATGATGAATAACATGAGAAGAACCAGATGGCAAAGAAACTGGATGTGATTTAGGAGAGTGGACACCAGGAAAACTATCTTCATCAAATAAGACATGGCGAGAGACAATTAACTTGTGACTGCGAAGAGAATAACAAATGTAACCCTTGTACTGAGAAGCATACCCCAAAAAAATGCATGCAGTGGTTTTGGACTCAAGTTTGTTAGATCGATAAGGTTTGAGGGATGGGTAGCAGACACACCCAAACACTCTTAAATGATCTAACTTGGGTGGAGAGTTGTATAAAGCTTCAAAGGGAGATTTCATACCTAAAACTGAAGTGGGCATCCTATTGATTAAATAGGTTGCAGTAGCACAACTATGATACCAAAACAGGACAGGCAAGGAAGCTTGGTGAAGTAAAGAGAGAGCAGTTTCAATAACATGCCTATTTTTCCGTTCAGCTAAGCCATTTTGGGCTGGAGTATAAGGACAAGACCTTTGATGAATAATACCTTTGGTTTGAAGGAAATGCTGAAACAAATGACTAGTATACTCTCCACCACCATCACTTTGCAAAATTTTGATAGAAGCATTGAATTGATTCACAACAAAAGCATGAAAGTGCACAAAAACACCAAACACAGCAGCTTTATTGATTAATGGAAAAATCCAAGTATAGCGAGTACACTCATCAATGAAAGACACATAATACCGATACCCTTCAATGGACTTAGTAGGAGAAGGACCCCACACATCAGTGTGTATGACCTCAAACGGGGTTACAGACTTGGAAGCAGGAGAGGGAAAGGGTAAATGAGTGAACTTGCCTTGCAAGCAAGGTTTACAGACTTGAGGGGATGAGGTACAAGAAAATGGAATGGATGACTTACGAAGTGCTATTTGTACAATTGAATTAGTTGGATGACCCAACCTACAATGCCATAAAGCAGAAGACACTTTTTGCCCTATATAAGCTGCTGGACGGTGGGAAGAAGATTTAAGCACTGGAAGAGGATACACTGCATTATTACTCAGTCCTTGAAATAGAGTTTGTTGGGTGACCTTGTTCTGTACACAGAGAGAAGATTCATCAATAATACATCTGCAATTATTGTCTTTGCATAATTGATGCATAGACAATAAATGCTGAGACAACTGAGGAACATGCAGAACAGAATTAAGTTTGAAAGTATGAGAAGGAGTATGAAGATTAGCACTGCCAATATGTGCAATATCCAAACCTTCACCATTAGCACCAGTGACTTGTTCAGTAGAGGGATAAGGAACAGGCATTTGAATGTTAGACAAGTCCGATGTCATATGATTAGTGGCCCCGGAGTCCAAAAGCCAGAACTCATGTGATGTTGCAGAAGAGGAAGAAGAAGGGCGCTCATGCATAGCAACATGGGCCTGAGGTTGAGATGACCCACCAGGCACAAATGGGACTGAAGAGGAAAACTGCACAGGGTGCATTGACTGTTGATAACCGGGATAGCCTTGAGAAGATGAAGAATACCCTTGTGGTGGCTGGGATGAAGCAGGAAAACCAGTCCTGTCAAAACAGGTTGCAGCCGTGTGACCAACCCGATGACAAATTTGACAGCCATGCTGAAAACAAGTAAGAGCAGAATGCCCTTTCCTATCACAGATTTGACAAATTTGCAGCGGTTGAAATGACTGAGGAGAGAATCCTTGTGACCCAGAAGACTGAATACCAGGTTGAGAAAACTGAGCAGATTGATGGGCTCCATAAAAATTCTGTGGAAACACATTGGACTGATTTCCAGAGAAAAACTTCTTGCCTTTACCTTTTCCCTTGAAATTATTCCCTCTGACATTGTTGTAGGTTCCAGAACCCTGTTGAGAGACAAAATCAAATGGTCCTGAAGGAAACACAGGAGGCACCTGAGGTGGATACTGCGTTGGTAGCATTGGTGGATAATGCATTGGTGGCATTGGTTGCAGAGTTGGAGGAAAGGATTTTGTACCAGAAGAACTACCAGCAGTAAATGCAGAACTTGAGGATTGAGCCAACATGGCAGACATAAGAGGAATATGCTTGGCGGTTTCATCCAACGTGGATTCTTCAGCCTTAAGTTGAGACCGCAATTCTTTCAGAGAAACAAGATTTTCTCGGCCACGGATAACAGCTTTGATAGTGTTAAATTCAGGAGGAAGTCCTCGAAGGGCAACAATAACAATATCTTCATCAGATATAGTAACACCAACAGCTGACAATTGATCCCTAGCATCTTTAATCCTCTTAAGATATTCATTAATAGATTCAGGTCCCTTCTTAATATTTTGTAAATCAATCTTCATTTGCACAATGCTGGTTCTAGATAAGTTGGCAAACCGTTCACGAAGATTAGTCCATAGTTCCTGAGACGTCTGACACCCAATCACACAAGAAAGAGCAGCAGGAGATAAAGTCGCAGTAATAAGAGTCATCAAAGCTTTGTCATGTATAACCCAGACTTTGTAGGCATCAGACAACACAGGGATTGCAGCAATAGTTTCTCCTTCACAGTCAGACGCATTGAACTTAGATGGACAGGGAATGGAACCATCAACAAATCCACGAATTCCATTACCATCAAGCAACAATTCCATTTGAAAACTCCAAGTAACAGAATTCGAGTCATCCAGTTTGACATTAACAGTATTGCCAACACTAGGAATTAAGGAGGAAATTGGGGACTGCAGAAGAGCCAATTGAGCAGTAGTAACCATGATTCTTAGACAATTGCTTCGATGAGAAGAAATACACAAATGCAGCAGATAAACGCTAAAAAAAACAAATTGCACCTCCAATATCACCAAGAAGGCAACGCACAGACGCAAACACCAACGCAGATGAAAAAAGCCCCAAAACTTAGGGTTTAAACAAACCAGAGATTGCAAGAAATCGCAATCGATTTGCAGAAATAGATGAAGAAGACACTACCTCTAGATAACCGACGAGCAACCACCCACCAAGAAAGCTGAACAAAAGCAACGACGAACACGTCCGACGAAATCACCGACGAAAACTGGCAACAAAATCACCGACTAAAACGAGCAACGAAATCACCGACTTTCTCAACCGAAGAAGAATCGACAAACAATCGATTGAAACACCACCAAGAACGATCACCAACAAGCACGAAGAGCGGAAGCAGGAGGATCGAAATCAATGGCGTAAGCCTTTGATCGGCGAAGATACCATGTTAACGTGAAGAGAAATGAGAGGGAAAACACTCTGAGAGTAAGAGAGAATCTTGAAGAGCAATCTTTTCTTCTTTCACACCTTAACTTTTACAAGACTGAGACTTACAATATAAATACTCACAGTATAACTACCCTAGGACATAATACACCCAATCTCCTAATGACACCTGTCACACAATGCAATGCATACAATATATTTCAACTCTCTAATCCTAACATTCATTAGGATGAAAGGGTCACCAAAAAAATTAAGTACTAGCTAGTTTTTTATTTTTTAGTTTTTATTTTTAAAAAGGATATTAGCTTATGATTTTGCCATGATAGCCTACTTTTTCGGAGACCCTAAAAATTCACAGATGCATTTCAACCTTTCTGTGATCACTATTGTATAATTTACCAGCGCTAGAAGTCGAACCGAAAACGTTTCTACTTCCATGGTTTATGGGATTGAAATATGGTAAAGAAGATTTGCTTTGAGACTGGTAATTTAAACTAAAATAACGCTGGCTTGGTTCTTTGAGATTACACTTAATGCTAAAAAATTCTTAAAAAAAAAACGATGGACTTGAGACATTTGCACATTAATTATAAAGCCCTTTTCCCACCATGTATCGTGATTTCCATTGCATGGGATAAAATGCACACTCGATCTGCAAATCAAAGAGCGACCAAAGCGTTTGCATGCAGCTTTATTTCCTTGTCGAAAACACGTAATTAGCGGACAAGCTTCGTTTTATTTGACGTACATAGCCTTTAACGACGGTCAGTAATGCATCGCAACAAAGTGGTGTCGTAAATATTTGATCAATTATATGCGATGCTTTGAACGCATTGCAAATACTATTTACTATGGGTTTGCGATAGTAGGTTATACGTCGCAAATAAGTGGCCTCAAATTAAAAAATAATAATATTTGGGCGTCAAATGGGATGCCACTACGACATTATTTTTAATAGCTTCACCAAAATTATTTCATGGGAAATTTACTGTATATAGGTTCCAAACTAAAATAACAATCCAACCTCACTGATACTATTCATAATTCACAAATCAAAAACCATTTATTTGCTTTCTTTGAGAATGAAGAATGCATTTCACTTTTAGTATTTAAACGTATATACATTATCCTAAACGTTTATACCATCTATAATCCAAGAGGAATTATGTCACTCCATATTGGCTTGTTAGTTCGACAACTAACTTCCTCCCCTTGACCCTGCGAGTAATTATGTCACTCCTTGCAGCAGCTCTACTCTTAGTTCTCTGCATAGAGGCTCAAATTAAAACAGAGGTATGTCCACCTACTGACTGGGAATTAAAAGTATCTAATTCAATGAAACTCTTACTAGTAACACATTAATGATTCAGAGTCGTCTTCTTTCCCTTTGCTAGTGTAGGTTCTGTGAAGATCTCCATTGTCACCCTTATTCTCCGCATCAAATTCAGACATCAAAGCCTCAGCAACAAGTGCAAGAAATAAAGTTATTACAAACACAAGGTCGGCAAATAATTTGGGAAACAAAAAGAAAAAACTGCAGCTCTGCTTACCAATGGGAGGTACAGTGTTATTGAAATACAATTGAATATGAAAGTTAACAAGTTGAACCCCAATAAACTTGGCAAGCACTCTGAGAGGCATATCACTGTGAACAAGGAATCTGCAGTAAGAAGCACATGATAAGCGATAAAACTATGAGAAAACACTTTCATATAAGACAAGCTATTAACAAAAAAGAGAGTTTCCCTTTGCAATAACAAGTGTGTCCTTTTTCTATTCAAATCTTAAATAATGACACGGTATGTGAAAATTATTTGGTACGTAGGCTTCACAACATAGGCAACCAATTTGTGCAAACCATGACACAATCAGGACCAATCTTAGAAATTCACGAGCAATCCCCCCCTCCGTGTACTTTTTATTTTGGTAAATATACGTATTCGATGCAGTGAAATTCTTACAGGTAAAAACAGCAATCATATTTCATTGTAGTGATACAAATCAAGATAATTAAAGCACAAAGGAAATGGTAACTAATTAACTACTTGTGTGCATAATGGTTCCAGGGGGTCTAACAAACCATTGAACTTGAAAGCTGAATCATTCTGATTTTCCTACATGATAGTGTTTGGTTTCTGGGTTAGTTTCAATGGAAGTTCAAAGGTTAGTGAAATACACCGAAGAAGGAGAGAAAATGTATTCAAAAGATTGTGTCGATTCTATTCACTTCACTTACATACTGAAAACCTCTTCAGCATATATGACAGTTAGAGGAGTGAAAGACAATTCCACACACTCTATTACAAAGCATTCACAACCATTCATTCTTAAGTCATCATGTAAGATGCTTACACTTGTCATGAGCTATGATTCATTACAATCTAATCTAAATGCCATATGGAATATGATCCAAAGGCTCACATTTGAACACAACTTGCTTAAAACAAAACTATCACAGCAAATACATTTATATATCAATACTCCATTCTAAATGTTTTGCTGATTTCACTCCAAGTGCAGTCCTCAAATACTCAAATCGATCCTTGGGAAGAGCCTTGGTAAAAATATCTACCAATTGCTCTTCTGTACTGCAATAACTCAGTTCAATTGTCCCATCTTGAATCCCATCCTTTATGAAGTGATACCTCCTGTTGATGTGTCTTGTTTTCTGGTGGAATACTGGATTCTTGGACATGGCTATAGCAGAGGTGTTATCACATAGCAAAGGTGTAGCTTCCACTTATTCTTCTCCAAAGTCAGATAGTACAAACCTCAGCCACATTGCTTGTGTTGTAGCTTCTGCAGCACTCACATATTCAGCTTCTACAGTGGATAAAGCCACACTACATTGCTTGACAGAAGCCCATGAGAATATCCCTGAACCAAAACTAAATGCATAGCTCGAGGTACTCTTCATGTCATCCAAACTTCCTGCCCAGTCATTATCACAGTAGCCTATCAACACAGCAGCTTTACCCTTCACATACTCAATCCCAAAATCCAGTGTCCCTTGTACATATCTCAGAACCCTTTTAGCTGTCCCCATATGCTTCCTGGTAGGTTTTTGCATAAACCGAGCCAACAAGCATGATGCATACATTAAATCTGGTCTAGTAGCTGTCAGATATAACAGACTACCAATCATTTTCCTGTACAAACTTTGATCAGCATCCTCACTTCCATCTTCTTTAGATAACTTGTTAGTGATTGCAAGTGAAGTTTTCACAGCTTTACAGTTTTTTAAGCCAAATTTCTCAAGTAAGGACTTGGCATATTTCTTCTGATGAATAAATATGCCCTTCTCAGTTTGAATTATGCCCAAACCAAGGAAATGATGCAGCAATCCCAAATCTGACATTTCATATTGTTTCATCATATCCTTTTTAAACTCTTGGATCATTTCATCAGAACTCCATGTATAGATAATATCATCTACATCATAGATACAATAAGCACACCTGCATCACTGAATTTAGTATACAAGGTAGCTTCACTTTGACTTTTCTTAAATCCGGACCTGTTGAAGTATGTATCTATCTTATCATACCAAGCTCTGAGAGCTTGTTTTAGACCATATAAGGCATTTTTCAACTTGTAGACCTTGTCTTCTTGCCCTTTTACTTCGAATCCCTGTGGTTGATCCACATATACTTCCTCATGCAATGTACCATTTAGGAATGCAGATTTGACATCTAATTGGAACAATTTCCATTCCTTTTGAGCTGCCAATGCAATTAGAGTCTTAATGGTATCAAGCCTTGCCACTGGTGCAAATGTTTCATTGAAATCAACCCCAGGTTTCTGAAAGTAGCCCTTAGCCACTAATCGTGCCTTGTTCTTCTACACTGAGCCATCCAGATTAAGTTTTGTCTTGTAAACCCACTTTACACCAATTACAGGTTTGTCACTTGGCCTATTTACCAACTCCCATGTATCATTCTTCTCAATCATTTCAATCTCCGTGGACATAACTTTTCTCCAAGCCTCATCCTTTGATGCTTCTTCAAAACACTCAGGTTCCATTACACAGAAATTGCATCTCTCATAAACTTCATTCAAGCTCCTGAATCTTAGAGCGTATAATCATACTTTTGTGAATCAGTGTGATCCACTTGCTCTTCTTGACTTGAAGAAGAAGCAATAGTTTGATCATGTTGTTCCTGTAATGGTTCTGTGTACTCCACATTTCCTTCATACTTTTCATTCTCAACATTGCTCCATTCATTTCCATTAGCAATTGAAATAGACAGGTTCTTCTTAGCACAAGATTTCCAGTCATAGCAAGTATTCTCATATAAAATCACATCCCTAGAAATAACAATTTTCTTGCTTTCAGGACTGTACAACTTGTACCCCCTTTCACAGGTTCCATAACCAAGAAAAATGCATTTGACACTTGTTGCATCAAGTTTCTGTCTCATCTGTGATGGAACTTGTGCATAGCATAAAGATTCAAATACCCTTAAGTGTTTCACTCCAGGTTTCCTTCCACTATAGGCTTCAAATGGAGTCTTCTTGTTCAGAGCTTTGGTAGGACATCTATTGAGAATATAGACTGCAGTATTAACTGCTTCTGCCCAAAACTCAAATGGAATGCCCTTCTCCAACAACATGCATTTAGCCATTTCTACAATGGTCCTATTTCTCCTCTCTGCTACACCATTTGGTTGAGGGGAATAAGCCACTGTGAGTTGTCTTTCTAGACCAAGATCTGCACAAAACTGAGAAAATTCCTGAGAAGCGTACTCTCCTCACCTGTCACTTCTTAATTTTTTCAGTTTGAACCCATTTTGTAGTTCAACAGTTGCTTTAAACATTTTGAACACACTAAATGCCTCAGATTTGTTCATGAGAAAATACACCCATCCCATTCTGGTACAATCATCAGTGAATGTGATAAAATACTTATTTCCTACTTTGGTAGGTGTTTGCATTGGTCCACATATATCAGTGTGGATCAACTCCAATGGTAAAACAACTCTCCACTTGGTTTATTTGGGAAATGCATATCTGGAATGCTTGCCAAAGGCATACCTTTCACACACTGTAGTGTTCACTTTCAGCTCAGGTAAGCCATTGACCATATCAAGTTCTTGCAGCTGCATTAGAGCATTCATATTCAAATGCCTTAGCCTTCGATGCCATATCTTAGCAGGTTGCCCCACACTAGCTCTCATGACAATTTGTATTCCTGGTTGCAACTTCAAAGGAAAACTTCGATTCCCTTTCATTGGGATCTTGACAACTAGATTAGAACATGTGAGATCATCATAGATTTTGACTTCAGCACCTCCAAATACCAGATAGTAACCATGCTCCATCATCTGTCCTACACCTAACAGATTCTCTTTTAAACCAGATACTAACATAATCTCCTTTATGTACCTTTTTCCATGCTTAGTGTCAACCAGTAACTCTCTTTTTCCAACCACATTGACCAATTGTCCTGTACCCATCTCAACTTTAGCAGTAACACTCCTATCTATGTTCACCAGTAGATATTCTCTTCCTGTCATATGATTACTGCAGCCACTATCAACATACCAAATATCTTCATTCTTCTTCACTGCAGCAGACATACACACATAGAACATCGTTGGATTGTTCTCCACTTGTTTGACATAATTGGCCTGTTGAGTAACCTTATTTGACCTGCAATCCTTGGCAAAATGCCCTGGCTTATCACAGTTATGACACCTTGGTTTCTCCTTGAACCAGCACTCCCCAAAATGTAATTAATCACAGTATCTGCAAGGATTCTTAGCTCCATCAGAGGATCCAGTGAATTTCCCTTGCTGATGTACATGTTTGTTATTCCACTTCTTTCCCTTGGTCTTCCAATTCTTGGTGGGTTTAAAATGTTGATTTGCATTATATATAGACTTCCTAGGAGTTATACTCAAATTGGAAAATGCTTTTTCAGTATCATTTTCAGAATGTCTCTCCATCCGTTGTTCATACCCCTTTAAAGTAGCAACAACATCCTACACATCAACAGTTTCCAAATCCCTAGTATTCTCTATCACAGCAACAATACTATCATAGGATTTTGGAAGACTTATCAATAATTTTTGCACAATTCTTTGATTTCCAATATCTTCACCATAACCTTTCATGTGTGTAATAAGATCAAATAATCGCACAAGGTACACAAAAAATGCTTCATGCTCTTCCATTCGAGTATATTCAAAATCACGCCTTAAGCTTTGAAGTTTTATAGATCTCACCTGTTTGTCTCTAATAAACTCTTGCTTCAGTATATCCCAGGCCTCCTTTGCCGTCTTCAGGATGGCGATCCTTGGGAAAATCTCATCTGACATAGCTCTTTGAATAATCCCAAGAGCCTTAGCATCCTTGACTATGTTCTCCTTCAGATTTTTATGCTCAGCTGCAGTGATCTCTTCTTCTCTCTTAGCCGGAGGACTGTGCCTTTTCTCAACCATCTCCCATAGATCGTGAGATCTGAAAACGGTTTTCATCTTGATCTGCCAAAAATCAAAATTTTCTCCATTGAAAATTGGTGTGCGGAGATCCGCACCACTCGATCCAGCCATATTAGACTTGTTATCGAATTACCCAGAAATTTTCAGAACTTTCTTCAGTCACAGCAGAACCCAATTCTTGGTCGAGTTCCTTTGCTGCCAACCACGTCACAGTTTCACGCCCAGCTAGAGATCGAACTTGGCTTTGAGGCCTTTATAGTGTTTGGTTTCTGGGTTAGTTTCAATGGAAGTTCAAAGGTTAGTGAAATACAACGAAGAAGAAGGAGAGAAAATGTATCCAAAAGATTGTGTCGATTCTATTCACTTCACTTACATACTGAAAACCTCTTCAGCATATATGACAGTTAGAGGAGTGAAAGACAATTCCACTCACCCTATTACAAAGCAATCACAACCATTCATTCTTAAGTCATCATGTAAGATGCTTACACTTGTCATGAGTTATGACTCATTACAATTTAATCTAAATGTCATATGGAATATGATCCAAAGGCTCACATTTGAACACAACTTGCTTAAAACAAAACTATCACAGCAAATACATTTACATATCAATAACAAGCATAAATGAAAGGGAACCATTTTTTCCCATTGCAGCAGCAAATTAAGAGATTAAGACAACTAATTTGTTTTTCCTACGAGCATAATTCAGTGGAACTTTTACTGGTAACCGATTAAATCAAATAAATTCTACCAACCAACCGAGATGATCTTCACATTCCACGGTTTCACAATCTTTGCTGATTCCACACTATCATCTTCGAATCGAATGAAAAACCCCATAACTGCATCATAAGACAACATACACAAACAACACAATCCATATCAGCTGGAATGCGCTTTCAAAAACATAAAACAAATTCAGAAAGCTACAATCTCAATGACCAAGATAACAATTTCTTAGTGCAATTAAAACCTTAGAACTGAAAGTTCCACTTACTCTTACTGAAAATCTTAATAAGACGAAAACCACCACAACCCAGTCCCAATCCTTCGCCTTCAATGTCGAGGGTTTATCCCTAACCTCATAAGCAGTCACCACCGGATCCCTATCGTTGCTAAACTTCTCCTGCACTGTCACGCAGTCCAACTTCACCCTCTTCATCTGCTTCACCTTCACATCAGTCGGTATATAAACCCCATCTTCCAAAAACTCCTTCACACTGTAAATCATAATCAGCGTCTGAAACGCACAGGGCACCAAAAAGAGCAATCAAACACTTCATTTACAAAGAGAACTGAAATACCATTCCGTAAGTATGAAACACTGAGTGAGTGTGTGTGTGTGATGCTTTGTCATTGGGGGATCAATGTTTGCATAAAGAAAATGGTTTCATCAAACGGAGAAAGAAAAGGTCATGCAGATAATATTGATTGATCATTAGCCAAAAGCTTTGGGACATGCAAAGTTAATGATCGAGTTTTGCAAGTAATCTTTCCATGAGTTGGTCATATATATAGATAAATGGTCCTCATGATGATAGGGTCTTTGAAGGGTAGCTCGTGAGATAAAAAAATTCAGATTTAAACCCATAAGATGAAGTTTGTTAAGAATTAAGCCCAAAATCAAAATTCTCGTTAGTTTCTCCATTAAGCTTTTTTTTTTAATTTCATTTTCTTTTTGTGTTTAAGTAAAGAGATTAGAATCATAAGAATAGTGTAACTGTAAAGGTGTAAAGACTCAAGATCAAAATGAAGCTTTAGATGGTGACACTTGTCAAGGGATTAAGGAATGTAATAGTTAGTCTGTTAGATTACTTAATGTGTAAGCAAATAGAATTGTATAAATACCAACTTGTACTGTTAAATTGAGTTAGTTAACAAAAGTCAATGCAAAAGCATTTCTTGTTGTAAAATCGACGGTGTGTGCAGTGGAATAAATAAACAAGACACAAGATTTACGAGGTTCCTCTATAGTCAGTGTGACTGGAGTATGTCCTCGAGACAGCAATGGTGCTTTATTAATAATATGGAATAATAATAGTACAAAGATAACTCTCTCTATTATCTCCTCTCCCCTTCTTCTCTTTTCTCTCTTCCTCTTCCTTCCTCTCTTTTCTTTTTTTCTTTTCATTCCTCTATCTCCCGTGAGTCTCTCACATTAATCTACTATCCTTTTGTTGTGTTCTATAAGACTTGCTTTTATAGAAGCAAATCACAAGCAGCATAGTAAAAGGCAAATGAGTGGGTTAGTGGCCAGCCATCCATTCACCTTTACAACATTTCTCAGTTTCTCTATCTAAAAGTTCTTCAACTTCTCTCCCTTTTCTTCTTCTGATTCTATCTTACAGTAACCTCTTCAACATTTCTCATTAATGTTGTTCCAGAAATTTACTAGCTCAATCTAACCAAGAACAAGCTTGAATTCTAATAATCCTATTCGAGAGCAACAGTGAATCAAATTCTTCGAGCACTTTTTTGATAAATTTGTCATTTTTCTCTATTAAACAAAACTTGATTTTATAAATAGATGAATTGAATCCAAATTTTCCTTGTTAGATTAGAACCTAAACAATCTTTGGCTCGAAAATTCATATAGCTGCTTGATTATACCATATTTAGGGCCTCCGTATTTAGATCTCGTACAAATACTCGGGGGACTTAAATGTAATTATGTAATAAAGGAAGGGGAAAATATGTAATAAGTGAGGAGCTCTTATTCTATAAAAGGACTCATCACCCTCACAATAGAGGGAGGCCAATTCTTAGGCCATGGAAGGGCTCTCTCCCCCTCATAAGCTCTCTCCATCTCTTTCCCTCACAAACTTAGAAATACAATATCAGTGTGAACGTAGCCTAAACCTTGGGGTGAACCACGATACATCTTGTGTTATTTACATTTCTTACATATTCACGGTCGAATTTACGTTGTTCCAAGACCTCCGGTTTTCTGCATCAACATTTAGCGCCGTCTGTGGGAATCGACACAAAAAGCTACGTCGGTTCTCTTTCATTTTTTTCATCTCACCACCGTGAGACCTCACCACACTCCACCATGAATATGCAGAAACCTAAGAACCAAACACCACACCAATATTCTGATTTGTCCTCGTCATTGTCAGCACTAAAGAGGAAAAGAGAAGAGCTGGGATAGAATACAGCAATCAGCAATACCAAACTTGGTCCTCCACCACCCACCATTCACCCCTTTCCTTTCCCACCTCCCATCATCATTATCATCATCATCATCATCATCAAGCTTTCTAATTCGAACCCAAAAATGAACGGCCTCGTTTCCCTTAACAAATTATGCGGTTCTGCTCCGTTGTCGGCCCAACACTATCAGGTGCATGGCGAACCCACGCAGAGTGGCAATGGTGGCTAAGCAGATAAAGAGGGATCTGTCTGACATGCTCTTAACTGATGAAGTCTTGCAGTACCCTATTCCTCCTGAGGTTTCTTTGGGTGATGACCGTTACCTCTCTTCGCTAACCACCATAAGCGATGTTGAAGTCTCCACCGACTTGCAGGAAACCTTTTTAATGAATCAGTTGTGGGGCAGAACTTTGAGTTGGAAAACCCATGGATGTAGCGCTGGAGTGCTGGTCGGCCGAGCGAACACGAACGAAGAACACAGCCGAGCGAGGTTAGTAGGGTTTTCTCCTTTTCAATTCATGCTCATGGGCTTCAGGGTTTTCTAAGTGGTAACCGGGTGGTGAAACCCTACACGAGTTTCGAAAACGAGTGAGTTGAATTGGGTTTCGGGTCTTGCGGGTTGGTCATGAATAATAATGGCACTGAAGGGTTTGAAGGGATAGGTAATGCTCTCAATAACAACATCTCCAGGACTTTTAGCTGCCTGCCCACTGTAGCCACCGAGAAGACGTCCGGCGACAGCGTTTTGTCTCAAAAGCTTAGCTTGCTTGCCAGGAAAGAAAGCTTTAAGAAGAGGAAGACTGATAAGGTGCAGATCAATAAGCCAATTCCAGATGGACATTTTCTGCTGAAGAGAGCAAGATCTATTGAATGGATTTGCTATGGAAGTGTCACAACGTCAAAAACAGGGAGAAAGCAAAAGGAGAAAGCCATCATTTTCTGATTTTTGAGAAAGCACAATGAGAAAGCCATCATTTTCTGATTTCTGAGAAAACAAAATGAGAAAGTGCTCGCGGTTTGCATGTGAAATCATTTTCTGATTTCTGAGAAAGTAAAAGCCATCTGCAATCTAAAGACTCCACTGATTTTATCGGTAAAAGCAGAAGGGGAAAAGAGACACTTCATGTGATTTCCTTGTCTACCATTTGCAAAAGAGAAAAGAAAATTATAGGCGTGACCCATTGAGCAGAGGGTTGGATTTTATTTTTGAGTGATGTAATTTATTTTTCATATCTTTCGGAAACATCTGTATAAACCTCATCAGAGGGTAATATTAAAAAAAAAAAAAAAAAAACGGTAAGCCCAAAATAAATGGGCTGGAATGTTGTGTGGAGGGCGAAGGTCCATTAGCCCAAAATAACACCAACCAGGTGACCAAAATTACGTCCAGTACTACAAAAATTATTCGGCACCCTGCCGCTATTATCACTAACCAGGTGACCAAAAGTACGCCTAGTACTACAAAAAAGTATTCGACACCCCGCCACTATTATCGCCAACCAGGTGATTAAAAGTGCGCCTAATATTTCAAATTATACATGAGCTTTACTCATATCAATCATACATAAACATTCATGAGCATTACTCATATCAATCATACATAAACATTCATGAGCATCACTCATGTCAACATCCATGAGCATCACTCATGTCAATTAACATAAACATTCATGAGCATCACTCATGTCAATCAGCTTCAAAAGCTTCATTTACAAAAGCTCTAGCTTCAAAAGCTTCATTTACATAGCTCTAGCTTCAAAAGCTTCATTTACAAATTCATTTACAAAAGCTCTAGCTTCAAAAGCTTAATTTACAGAGCTTCAGCTTCAAAAGCTTCATTTACAAAGCTCTAGCTTCAAAAGCTTCATTTACAGAGCTCCAGTTTCAAAAGCTTCATTTACAGAGCTCTAGCTTCAAAAGCTTCATTTACAAAAGCTCTAGCTTCAAAAGCTTCATTTACAGAGCTCTAGCTTCAAAAGCTTCATTTACAAAAGCTCTAGCTTCAAAAGCTTCATTTACAGAGCTCTAGCTTCAAAGCTTCACTTGTAAAGCTTCACCTATAAAGCTTCAGTGCAGGGTATACAAATACCGCATTCAAACAACCGCCACTTCGGCCCATACATGGCTTTAATTTGGAGTCTTCAGCCAACAGACTCTATTGACCAAAGACTTGAGGGACTACACTATACACCATATATTGGGCCTCAACTGGGACTCATGAAAAATACTTGGGGGACTCTAACTCATCATTTATGTATTGAGGAGCGAGCCCTTATTCTATAAAAGGGATTCCCTTACTCTCATTAGAGAAGACTCATTCTTCATGTATTGAAGAACAAGCCCTTATTTTATAAAAGGGACTCCCTTACCATCATTAGAGAGCATCGCCGCCTACTGAGCAACCGCCTCGCCACGAGCATCGACTCTAGCCCATCATTTATGTATTGAGAAGCGAGCCCTTATTCTATAAAAGGGACTTCTTCACCTTCAACGCCACAAGCCGAGCTAACCAAGGCAACATAAGCCACAAGCAGAGTAGCCTCGCAACATGTGCTACTTCAAGTTGAACATCATTTTAGTTTAAGCACCGCCTCTTATCAAGTATCAATTCAAGATAACATCTAGCTACTTCGGCTCACACATGGACTGAATTTCAAGTCTCTAGCCAAAATACTCTCTTGACTGAAGACTTGGGGGACTACTGTTTATACCATATTTAGGGCCTTCGTATTTAGATCTCGTACAAATACTCGGGGGACTTAAATGTAATTATGTAATAAAGGAATGGGCAAATATGTAATAAGTGAAGAGCCCTTATTCTATAAAAGGACTCCTCACCCTCACAATAGGGGGAGGCCAATTCTTAGGTCATGGAAGGGCTCTCTCACCCTCAGAAGCTCTCTCCATCTCTCCCCCTCACAAACTCAGAAATACAATATCAGTGTGGACGTAGCCCAAACCTTGGGGTGAACCACGATACATCTTGTGTTAATTACATTTCTTGCAGATTCACGGTCGGATTTACGTTGTTCCAAAACCTCCAGTTTTGTGCATCAACACTGCTACTAAAAATATTTTACTAAAATAATCTACATAATTCTGGTTGCTCAGCAAAATCGAGAGACTTGGGTCATTGAATTTCCCTTTCATTTCCTATCCCATGGCGTCGTGTTTGCTCTATCCAAGTGAAAAACAAAAATTCTATAAATAAAACTTATAATTTCAAACTTCATAGCAATGATATGGTAGAGATGTACAAAGAAATGAATTTTGTTCCTTGTGTTTCCCTTCAGCCGTTAGCATCCCAAGTGCTCTTTGTCATGCCTCGATCCTAACATACGTCGAGAATCGACACGTGACAAGGAAAATAACGTCCTTTGAATACGGTATAAGTTAAGGAATAAAATACTTTAACTGATAAACCAAAATAGTATGAAGGTGGCTAAGTTCTCCACTAAATATTTACAAATATGTACATCCCAAAAAGAAGCATAATCTTTGCTTTACTAAGAACAAGATTGAGGTGCTCAAAGAAAGTCCCAAAGATAAAGTACAAGATAGGATATAGGGGTAACCTAGCACTCCAAGTCTCTGATAACTATACCGCTACCCCACCTACGAACCTCTCGAAGCTACTCAGACTTGTTACCTGTAAGATCAGTGCCTACACCATCGAAATGGTGCACCGGGCAAACAGCAACCCGGATAAGCTACGAAGCTTGTGTGAGCGATAAATAATACAAGTATATGACACTAATAATAAAGCCAACCATCATTCACAATTATAAACCTTGAATATAAATCCTTTATAAGAAATCACTACCAAACCTTGCAACCTCCGAAGGGGTCACACATACATCCAACGAGTTTTCTAAATCAAAACTCAGAGTTCTCAAAGCCACATTCACAGATATATTCAAAACTAGATTTAGAGAGACGTCGTTCGGCCGAAGCCTACGCAAATGACCAAATAGGGAGTGGCCCCCCAAAAGGGATCAACCAAGCAAAGCTACCCCTAAGAAAGTAACCAAATAGGTAGTGACCCCCAAATGCGGATTAACCAAGCAGAGTCACCCCTAAGAAAATAACCAAATAGGTAGTGACCCCCTAATGCGAATTAACCAAGCAGAGTCACCCCTAAGAAAATAACCAAATAGGTAATGACCCCCCAATGCGGATTAACCAAGTAGAATCACTCCTATAACTATTGGAAGGTGATCATCCAATGCGGATTAACCAAGCATGATCATCTTTAAATGTGTATGGCCATACCTAGGCTATAAGGATCGCCCAACGCAGATTAACCAAGCGTGATCCATAAATAGTATGGTCCCCCAACGTGGATAAACCAAGAAGGACCATCTAGGACCATTGCTACGTGGTGTAGACTTAGTGTCACCTAACCCCATGACACTAGGGTAATGGTCCTTCACAATCCACCATTTTTATCATCCATCACATATATATCCCAAAACACAATCCATCATTTTTATCATCCAATCCATCATTTTTATCATCCATCACATATATATCCCAAAACACAATCTATCATTTTTATCAACCATCATATATATATATATATATATATATATATCCCAAAACACAATCCATCACAGTTCAAATATCCAAGTCACCTAATGCTTCAGAAGTAGATCGACGAGAACTTACTAGCAACAATTATTTAACATCAGAAGTATTTTAAGAATCCATAGTGTAACCACAAATTTTATTAGCACAAAATATTTCAAAGCAATAACCATAACACATAGATTAGAATCACTCATCTGAGATCCACACTAATGCACTCAAACACGAGAGTCAAGGCATCACGTTCTATCACCGCCTAACAATGTACAAACCACATTTAGATTTCCTTCGATAATTCACATACTTAAAACTCTTATATATTTCCCACAACAACATTTAATGAGGAATCAAACCGTCATTCTAATGTAGAGTCCATGATCTTACGTCATTTGCTTCGTAAAATCCAATCACTAGATTTTCACTTATAAGTCCCTAAGGTCCTTAAATATTATCTACCATAGCATACTAAAAGTGGTGTCAATTCAATGGTAAGATCATCAATCGCTAGAATAATCAAGTGGCGGAGCTTATCAATAAAATACTCAACCAACAACATTTTATAAATTGAATGTCAAAATTTGACTTTCTCCAAAAATTCTCAAATTTTACAGGAATAAAGATTTCAACAAGTAGAGTAAATTTTATACCTGTGACCGATTCTAATTTGGCTAGGAAGGCCCTCAAATTGGCTCGCACCTAACGAAACCCTAAGGTGGGTGTCCTTCAATTCGGCTTCCTTGGTGTTCCAACGCCCCAACCACTAGTTGGATCTTGTTCTTGGGTCCAAGGGAAATTGATTAAGGGTGGTGGTGGGTGGTGAGACTAGCCGGAATGGCGGAATCGCCGTCAAAACTCCTTGGGTCACTCGCACGGTTTTACACTATTTTGGACCTAAAACCCCTCAAATTTGGGTGGAGATGGAAGATGGGAGATGGTGGAAGAGGTTGCAGGTGATGGATGGTTGAATTTCTCCTGAAAAAATGGTGGAAATGGTCGAAACCCACTCCAGTGGGCATGTGTAAATGGGTCGACAGAAATGGAGGGTAAAATCCTCTTTTTCCTCTTTGTGGTCATTCCTTCCTATGGTCCTTTCTCCTTCTTAAAAAAATCTGATGTGTCCCCTTTTAAGGTTGTTGACTAATCTTTTTCCACCATATAAAATTCCCAATTCCACTTATAGTAGCCGGTCCATTAATCAAAAAAAAGTTTGGGCCTTTTCCCCATAAGTGGAAATTAGAATAATTCCCACAATCTATATTTTCACTACTTCAAACGTCCGTAACTATACCTTTATAATTTAAACTCGCAAACGGCTTTCGTCTATGCGTTCAGAGGTTCGAGATCTATTAAAAACACTAGTTGTAACTTCGAAATATCAACGAAAGATAAAGATTGATTATGAAATTTCCAACTCGATAACTAAACAATTACTAAACTTAAAATTAATGGAATTAAAATTAACTAATAAAGTTAACATAAGCGCGAAACACGAGTTTTAAAATACGAGATATGTAATAATTGGTGAAATTCCGGGGATGGAATTTCACACTCTTTATGGAGGCAACAATCAAGTTGATTCCAAGCTATGGTTGGCTACTTTGCAACTGGCAGTGGCGGCGGAGTAAGCTTGGATGTTTAATGTGAAGCCATGGCTAATGGGGTTAACAAAGCGATAATGAAAATTTTATTTTTGGGCTAAAGTCCTAATAGAGTCCACCACAAGGATTAATTTTTTTTAATTTTTTTTTGTCATGAATGTAACCTTCCAACTACCTTGTTACCACAAGAATTATTTATCCAATTAGACCAACAAACTATGATATGTGATGGTCAATTTGGTAATGGAAATAAAATCAATATTTTTGCACCATTATAATTAATTCGAAATAGAATTGTAAAAAGGTGATACATGCACTCTTATGATTTAGGGTTATATGATTTGCTTATGATCATGTCAATATTAGGGGCTTGGTCAATGTTAATTTTAATTTAGTGGTTGTAATAAGGGATTATCACAGGGCACATGAATACTTGTTCACAAGTCATTTGAGGCATTATTTTTTATGAGAAATCATATCGGGAGAAATCAAACACATATTTTGAATGCATGGATAATTGCTATTATTAGTCAACATGAAGTTGAATTAAAGGTGTAAGTGAAAGTGGAGGTGATTGGCACCACCTTGTCACCACCCATTCGGTTGGCATTGATCTCTTTTTTGCAAGAGAACACTGAGGTCTTCGCCTGGTCATACAAGGACATGCCAGGCATCTCTCCCGATATCATCTTTCATCGTTTAAGTATTGACCCCAAGACCAAGCCAGTGAGACAGAAGCGAAGATCTTATGATGCTGAACGGTATGAGGCAATGAAGGCAAAAGTTGAAAAACTCAAAGGCATAGGCTTCGTCCGCGAAGTCAATTATCCAACGTGGGTAGCAAATGTTGTCCTTGTTAAGAAGAATCCGACTAAGGAAAGTCTTATGCTCCAAAAGGTATTGTGGAGAATGTGTGTCGATTACACCGACCTAAACAAAGGATGCCCGAAAGATAGCTTTCCTCTTCCTCTTATAGACAGACTTATAGACTCTACAGTAGGGTGTGAACTTCTGAGCTTCATGGATGCTTACTCAGGATACAACCAAATCCTCATGAAGCTTCCGGACCAAGAACACATAACCTTCACTATTGATAGGGGACTATATTGCTATAAAGTCATGCCATTCGGCCTAAAGAATGCATGAGCAACTTATCAGAGACTAGTCAATTCAATGTTCGTCGAACAGATTGGGAAGAGCATGAAAGTTTACGTTGATGATATGTTAGTCAAGAGCAAACATGCTGACCAACACATCACCAACCTATTTGAAACTTTCACCATTCTAAAGAGGTATTGAATGAGATTGAACCCCAACAAATATGCCTTCGGCGTAGGCTCTGGCAAATTCTTAGGCTTCATGATAAGCCAACGAGGCATTGAGGCTAATCCCGAGAAGATCAAAGCAATCCTCAACATGAAGGAACCGGTAACTTCAAAAGACATCCAGAGCCTTACTGGCAAGGTGGTAGCCTTAACTAGGTTCATCTCTAAGGCCACAGACAGATGTGCTCATTTCTTCAAAGCACTTAAATGAAGTAAGAAGTACATTACATGGACTGATGAATGTGCCGAGGCATTCAAGAACCTCAAAGACTACATGAGTAAAGCCTCTCTGCTCTTCAAACCTGAGGTTGGTGACACTCTCATTATCTATTTGTCGGTATCGGCTTCAGCAGTAAGTTTCGTTCTCATTTGAAAGGATGGTAATGTCGAATGACCTGTCTACGACGCTAGTAAGGCCTTGCAGGATGCAGAGACACGATACTCCAACATTGAGAAATTGCCTCTAACATTGGTCATGTTTCCTCAAAAACTTCGCCCTTACTTCCAAGCACACTCCATCATTGTGCTTACCAATCATCATCTTCGACAGATACTCTAAAGTCCTGACACTTCGGGGCGAATGATAAAATGGGCGATAGCATTAGGTGAGTTTGACATCTCCTACCAACCAAAGCCAGCTAAGAAGGGCCAAACAGTGGCAGACTTCATCGCCGACTTCACATATTCTGTTGACATTGTTTTTATGCCTAGAGAAGTGGTTTCATTGCCCTTGGAAGCTCATAAAATAGAACCAACAACCCCATCATGGAGTCTATATGTTGATGTCTCGTCTAACCAACAGGGTTGTGGAGTAGGACTAGTCCTTACGATCCCTGAGAAAGTGGCGATGGAGTATGCTCATTGTTTCAAATTCAAGGCGTCAAACAATGAGGCCGAATATGAAGCCCTCATAGCAGGCTTACGTTTGGCCAAACACCTTAGGGTTAAACGAATTGATATCTTCAGTGACTCCCAATTGGTGGTTAATTGATAAGCTCATATTTATATATACTTTACATCAAATTCACTTGTCTTTTCTTAGTTAGTTCCTTATTTTTTAAGCTATTTACTTTGTTTTTGTGTTTTCTAGGATTTGTCAAGCAAAGAAAAGAAAAATAGGACAAGTTGGAATTTACAAATTCGTCAAAACTACCTGTGCAGGTCAGCTGACTTTGGAAGCAATTTGCGAACAGCTCAAAATGATTTAGAGAATTAGCCTTATATGCTTGGAAAGCTACGGATGTCTATTTTCTGGAACATTTCGCGGATTGTTAATAGCATTTTTGTAGAAGAAGTTATGGCCATTTTAACACTAAAAGGTTCACAAGAAACTAGGCAGTTTGTAACTGCAATGAAAGCAATAAACCCAATAAATCTAGCAGCCAAAACTGAAGAAATTGCAATAAACCCTATTCAAAAATCAGAGGAAATGAAAATAAAGATGAGGATTAAGTGGGAGTAATTGGCATAAAGGCTACCCAAAGAGTTACAATTGTTTTACCATTTCCTCTCACTTATTGTCATCACTAAATGGCTGTTAGTGGGGTGAGTTATGGAGCAGAAATGGGGCAGCAAGCATGGGCATAAAGGCTGAGGTTGCAGCGGAAAAAGAGGAGTTTTTTTTTGAGGAAAAAAAGATAGAAAAAAAGGAAGGAAAGGAAGAAAAAAATGCAAGTATGCTGCGTTGAGAAAGGAAGGAAAGGAAGGAGGAAATCTTAGCATTCTCTTCTTTTGGTTTTATCTTCTCAAACTCATGTCTTTCTTTTGGTTTAATTTGAGAACTATGTGTAACTAAATTTTTAGAAGTTAGGGACTGTTTTGAAGCCCCGAATATGATTGCAAGTTTGTTATGACATTTCGTTTGAATTACTTTTATGAATGGATGAAAATTGGTTCACTACTTGTCTCATTGATGAATTCTTTATTTGTTTTCTATGGATGCATACTTAGTAAGCATATCTAGGATTCTAATGCTATGAATATGTGTGTGCCTGCCCTTGTCGAATGAGGACTTACATATGTTCTAGAGTAGTACTTGTTAATTGCGATTAACATGTGAACCAATTTCTAGGATAAGTAAGACAACGCCAGTACTTACGATGCCTTGTGATGACTCAAACTCTTTTCGTTCTTAATGATTTCTACTTGTTAAATCTATGAACACGGCCATTCTAGATTGCATGTTAGGGACTAAGTTAAGTTGAAAACGTCATTCTCTTAACATACTACGTAAGAAAGAGTAATAGGTTGAGTTCTAACATTGAGCCAACTTGAGCATCTTCATCCGGAAATAAAAGGAATTTGAATGAAACATAACATGTTTGCTTGATTATTTGGTGGTGGATAGCAATTCCCCTAACTCGTTTTTCTTAATTTGTGAACTACTTAAAATTTATTTTTGTCCTGTTTTTGTTCAATTTAATTTAAATAGCAAATCAACTCCAAAAATCCCAAAAATTTGTAGGAGTGTAGCTCTGTGTGTCTAGTATCTTCATATAAACTTTCATAGAATTTAGATAAGTGTAAGTCGGTCTAATAATTATTTTTCAGTGGCTGGTCAGTAGGGACAGCAACCAGTTTTTGTGACATTTTAAGTAGTTAGATAAATCAATCTTCTGCAGGAAAGACCCTTATTTTCATATGCTACAATTGACAAATCTTAGTGTTAATAAGGAAAATAAATAGGACATTTGTGTGCTACTTTGTGGTGTGCTTTTAATCCTATCATTAACCAGGTCACCAACAACTTTGACGCTAAGGATAGCTCCATGGTAGCATATCTGGCACAAACACAATTATTGCTCAAGCACCTCCACTACCAAATCACCCAAATTCCTCAAGCGGCAAACAGTCATGCAGATGCTTTGGCTCGCATCGCCTCAGCGGTGGAAGACAAGATTGGGAGAAAAATTCAGGTCGAATTGTTGGCAGCACCAAGCACCATGGCTGCGGAAGTGTGCAACTTACAACAAGGGGATAATTGGATTACCCCAATTTATAGATTCCTTGCTCATGGCACCCTTCCAAATGACAAAGTCCAAGCTAAGCAGATTCGATACAATGTTACCCGTTTCTTAATCATTAATGACCAACTCTACAAGCGGGCTTTTAACCTACCATACCTAAGATGCCTTAGGCCCGCAGAGGCGAAAATTGTCCTTCGGGAAATACATGAAGGAGTCTGAGGAGATCATGCTGGATCTCGATCCATAGCACACAACGCTTTTCACCTAGGATATTATTGGCCAACACTCCTCCAAGATGCCATCAGAATATCTTACTCATGTGATAAGTGCAACGCTACGCAATTATTCTTCAGTCCCCTCTCGAGCCGCTCACTCCTATGATTAGCCCTTGCCCTTCGCCCAATGGGGACTTGATTTGATCGACCCAATGCCTGCAGGGAAGGGTAAGGTCTGCTATGCAATCGTTGCAGTTGACTACTTCACAAAATGGGATGAAGTAGAACCCTTGGTAACCATTACTGAGGTAAAAATAGAAGACTTTGTATGGAAGAACATCCTTTGTAGATTCGGCATTCCCAATGCGATAGTCACTGACAACGGGTGAAAGTTCGACAACAATAAGTTCAGGATGTTCGACTCTAAGTTCAACATCAGCTTATGTTTTGCCTCCCCAACTCATCCCCAGTCTAATGGACAAGTTGAAGCCATCAACAAAATAATCAAGTGAACTTTGAAAACCAGCTTGGACAAGGCTAAAGGTTGTTGGCCAGAATTTGTACCTAAAGTTCTTTGGCCATAACGCACTTCGTACCGGACATCAACAGGAAAAACCTCATTCTCACTTGCCTTTGGTGCAGAGGCAGTTGTCCCAGTTGAGCTTGAGCAAGCAACGTTTCGAGTCCAGAACTACGTGCAAAGCGAAAATGATAAACAACTTACCCTCAACTTAGATATATTCGAGGAACACAAAAACCAGGCTCACTTGAGGAATGTCGCCTACAAGCAGCGCATCTCCAACTACTATGACTCAAGGGTTAAACCTCGTTCTTTCAAAGTAGGGGACTGGGTATTGAAGAAAAGATTACTCTACGACAGAGTCCCGAGTGAATGAACACTTAGTCCAAACTAGGATGGACCGTTTGAAGTTGTTGGCATCAGTCGCCTTGGCTCTTACAAGCTTAGAAGCACCGATGGCAAGATCCTTGGCCATCTATGGAACGTTAATCACTTGAAGTACTATTACACGTAAACTCACATTGTACAAGTGTTAAGCTTCAGCCGTTCAGCATCCTATGTAACGAAGACTATTTGGCATAAATTCAATAAAGAGGTGATTTAGACAACTCGGTCGTAATCCTCTTACATTCCTAGCAATCAAACATTCGGGTTCAAAGCTTCAAGATGAATGCTTGTAACATGAAACAAAGTCTAAGTATATGTCAACAAGACTATACAAATAAACGAACAGCTTCACAGTATATTCGTTCAATCATACATTCCAACACATTCATACATAAGCCAACTGTGCTTTGAAAGGGTTCAACATACTTTGTGTCATTCGACACTTGCTACAATGTGCCTAGACACCTTGCCCTTATTCTCACCAACCAGGTAATGAAATGTGAAGAAAGAACTCATCTTCATGCCACCAACCAGGTGATGAAATGTACAACCCATACTCTAATATCATTTGGCAACTTGCCACTCATGTCACCAACCAGGTGAAGAAAAAACTCATCTTCATGCCACCAACCAGGTGATGAAATGTACAACCCGTACTCTCCTTCATGCCACTAACCAGGTGATGAAATGTACAACCCGTACTCTAATATCATTTGGCAACTTGTCATTCATGCCATCAACCAAGTGATGCAATGTATAACCCGTACTCTCCTTCATACCACCAACCAGGTGATGAAATGTACAACCCGTACTCTAATATTATTTGGCAACTTGCCACTCATGCCATCAACCAGGTGAAGAAGGAACTCATCTTCATGCCACCAACCAGGTGATGAAATGTACAACTCGTACTTTCCTTCATGCCACCAACCAGGTGATAAAATGTACAACCCATACTCTAATATCATTTGACAACTTGCCATTCATGCCACCAACCAGGTGATGAATTGTGATGAAAGGTGATAAAGGAACTCACCATCGTACCACCAACTAAGTGATGAAAGCAACTCACCATTCATTCCACCTACCAGAAGACGAGTGGTACAACTTGTACATGTGAACTCCTAGCATTCACAAATAATCAAAAACCCCTAAGCTTGACAACTCAACTAAGGGAGCACTTATGCCCAACAAGAGTTATAGTCACCAACAAAGTCATTTTACAAGCCAACAACAGCTTCAGTGCATGGCATACGAAGATCAAGCTATTCAGCCCTCTTGCATCTGCTTCAGACATTTCTCCTTTGTAACAATGTAAACACTACAACTCGTAGAAAGCTTCACACACTTTTGATCAAGACAGTGTAAAGCAAAACCAATTTATGGTGCCAACAAGAGCTTCATCAAAGGAGTTCAACCACAATTCTCAAGAGCTTCATCAAAGGAGTTCAACCACAATTCTCAAAAGCTTCACACACTATTAATCAAGATAGTGTGAAGCAAAACCAATTTATGGTGCCAACAAGAGCTTCATCAATGGAGGGCAACCACAATTCTCAAAAGCTTCACACACTTTTGATCAAGATAGTGTGAAGCAAAACCAATTTATGGTGCCAACAAGAGCTTCATCAAAGGAGTTCAACCACAATTCTCAAAAGCTTCACACATTCTTGATCAAGACAGTGTGAAGCAAAACCAATTTATGGCGCCAACAAGAGCTTCATCAATGAAGGGCAACCACAATTCTCAAAAGCTTCACACACTCTTGATCAAGATAGTGTGAAGCAAAACCAATTTATGGTGCCAACAAAAGCTTCGTCAAAGGAGTTCAACCACAATTCTCAAAAGCTTCACACACTCTTGATCAAGACAGTGTGAAGCAAAACCAATTTATGATGCCAACAAGAGCTTCATCAATGGAGGGCAACCACAATTCTCAAAAGATTCACACACTCTTGATTAAGACAGTGTGAAGCAAAACCAATTTATGGTGCCAACAAAAACTTCATCAATAAAGGGCAACTACAATTCTCAAACCTTCGAAGCAAATTCAAAACTGTTCGAAGCAAATTCAATTTATATGATTCATCCAAACGTTCGACTACTACAAGGTGTGGCTTGCATCACAATCTCTTGCTCAACAGTGTGGAAGAAAAATTTGTATATGTTGTCTCTCCCACATTTTCAAATTTCTAGTTTTTTTTTTTTTAAAATGGGAAATTCAACAAAGCTTCATCAATGGAGGACAACTACAAATTCTCAAAAGCTTCACACTATCTTGATCAAGATAGTGTGAAGCAAAATTAATTCATTGTACGCAACAAAAGCTTCAACTCCAAAGCTTCACCTACAAAGCTTCAACTCCAAAGCTTCACCTACAAAAGCTTCAACACAAAAGCTTCACCTACAAAAGCTTCAACACAAAAGCTTCACCTACAAAGTTTCAACTCCAAAGCTTCACCTACAAAAGCTTCAACACAAAAGCTTCACCTACAAAACTTCAACTCCAAAGCTTCACCTACAAAGCTTCAACACAAAAGCTTCATCCACAAAAGCTTCACCAACAAAAGCTTCACCCACCACATAAAAGCTTCACCCACCACAAAAGTTTCACCCATAAAAGCTTCACCTACAAAAGCTTCACCCACAAAAGCTTCTCCCACCACAAAAGCTTCACCCATAAAAACTTCACCAACAAAAGCACCCACAAAAGCTTCATCCACCATAAAAGCTTTACCCACAAAAGCTTCACCCACCACAAAAGCTTCACCCATAAAAGCTTCACCTACAAAAGCTTTGTTTGTACTATACTTAGGGCCTCTGTATTTAGACCTCGTATAAATACTCGGGGGACTCAAATGTAATTATGTAATAAAGGAAGGGGCAAATATGTAAAAAGGGGAGGAGCCCTTATTCTATAAAAGTGCCTCCTCATCCTCACAAACCCTAAGCCTCTCCTATCTAGAGCAAAGCTCTCAAGCTCTCCCTCCCTCACAATCCTCTCAGAAATACAATATCAGTGTGGATGTAGCCCAAACCTTGGGTGAACCACAATACATCTTGTGTTATTTACATTACTTGCAAATTCACGGTAGGATTTATGTTGTCCCAAGACCTCCGGTTATGTGCATTAACATTGGCGACTTCTGTGGGAAACGACACGAAAAGCTATGTCAGTTCTCTCTCAATTTTTCACCTTTGCCATGAATCTGCAAAACCAAAGAGCCTAAAACCTCACTTTTGGATTTTTTCCAGAAAACCTTCAACCTCTCTCTCTCTAGGTTTTATTTATTGGTGTTGTACTTGGTGCATTTCTGAAAAAGTCGCTCACAAGCAGCAGCTCTCTGATTCCCATCAAATCTGCCTTCCTCCAAGGCCAGTCTCTCTCTTTTTCCTGCTTCCACAACACCACCAGCCCCTCACCCATCAAATCAATCAATCCCTAAGCATTTTCAAGAAATCTAAGAATTAAAAAAAAACATAGTTCCTTCCTTCCTGTGTGAAAAGCCGACGTAGAGGAAAAATCATCTTCGGTTGCTGGAAACTAAGACCCACACAGCGTCGTCTTTTGGGGAAGAAACAGAGTTCAACTCCAATTGCCGAGCTAACCGTCGATCGAGCAGAAGGAGGAGGGCCGGAAGAACGAGGAACACATGGTGCTTGTCAAGGAGTACATATCCAAGGTCGAGTCTAAGCTCTCTGATGTCTGCACTAGCATATTGAAGCTTTTAGAGTCCAATCTCGTGCCGTCGGCGTCGGCCACTGAGTCCAAAGTTTTCTTTCTGTATGCTCAAGACCACCGACTGTCGAAACTACAAGTCGTTGACGACACTGCACCCATCGTCGGGCGCGGGCGACGAGATGATGGTGGTGGAGTCGTACGTTGTCGACTTGCCGCACGGGAACACAAAGGATGACATGTGTATGTTCGTGGACACCATTGTTCGATGCAACCTGCAATCTCCCACTTAGATCGCCGAGGATTTAGCAAAATGAAACCTCATAAAACTATCGTGAATGTCTATGATCGAGGCTATGAGCTAGTCATCTGTGTTTGTACTTTTTTTGGCGTTTCCGCCCTCGTTTTGTGATTTTAATCCAGAGGAAGATGAAAAACTCATCAACTACATCACAACACATGGCCATGGCTGCTAGAGCTCAGTTCCTAAACTTGCAGGCCTACAGAGATGTGGAAATAGTTGTAGATTGAGATGGATAAATTATCTGAGACCTGACTTAAAACGTGGGAGACTCACGTCATGGGGCACTCTGCTGCTTCTCCTCCCCCATCGCTGCTGTTGTGTGTTGCGCCGACGGTCCTCTCGGTCTGTCCATCAAAGGCCAAGAGCATCGCAAGCAATGAGAAGAATGAATACAAGGATGTTGGTGATGGTGGGCCCACATTTGGTATAAATTCTGCAACTTGTATGTATTTTTCAGGATGTTTAGTGCGAAGATGAGTAGCCACAGGGAGTCCACCATCCCACTATCTGAAAAAACACTCACGAAGAAGATAAGCTTTTTCAATACTCAACCTATTATTATTCCTACCATCTGCAAAAGGAAAAAGAAAAAGAAAAAGGGGCCTCGGGAGCACATGAGAAACAAAAGCAAAAAAGAGAAAGTAGAAGTAAAAGAAAGCAGAAAAGGAAAAGCTGAAAAGAAGATGCTCTACTATTCCACTATTCCACTATCCCACGGGATAACATGATTAAAGATAAGAAGATGCCCACCAAGGTTCCCCGTCTCCACTTTCTGTTGGACCAGAAGATGCCCATCAACATGCTGAAAACATGTAATTTATTTTGCTTATCTTTCGGAGACATTTATATAAACCCCATCAGAGGGTAATAATAATTATAAAAAAAAAGCGGCAAAGCCCAAAATAAATAGGCTGGAATGTTGTGTGGATGGCGAAGGCCCATAAGCCCAAAATAGCACCAATCAAGTGACCAAAAGTATTCCCAGTACTACAAAAAATTATTTGACACCCCGCCGCTATTATCGCCAACCAAATGATCAAAATTACGCCCAGTACTCCACAATTATTCGGCAGCCTGCTGCTATTACCACCAACCAGGTGATCAAAAGTACGTCCAGTACTTCAAAATTATACATGAGCATTACTCATGTCAATCATACATAAACATTCATGAGCATCACTCATATCAATCATACATAAACATTCATGAGCATCACTCATGTCAACATTCATGAGCATTACTCATGTCAACATTCATGAGCATCACTCATGACAACATCCATGAGCATCACTCATGTCAATCATACATAACATTCATGAGCATCACTCATGTCAATCAGCTTCAAAAGCTTCATTTACAAAGCTCTAGCTTCAAAAGTTTCATGTACAAAGCTCTAACTTCAAAAACTTCATTTACAAAAGCTCTAGCTTCAAAAGCTTCATATACAGAGCTACAGCTTCAAAAGCTTCATTTACAAAAGCTCTAGCTTCAAAAGCTTCATGTACAGAGCTACAGCTTCAAAAGCTTCATTTACAAAAGCTCTAGCTTCAAAAGCTTCATTTACAAGAACTCTAGCTTCAAAAGCTTCATTTACAAAGCTTTAGCTTCAAAGATTCAACTTGCAAAGCTTCACCTACAAAGCTTCAGTGCATGGTCTACAAAGACCGCCTCGGAACAACCGCCACTTCGGCCTATACATGGATTCAATTTGAAGTCTCCAGCCAACATACTCTATTGACCGAAGACTTGGGGGACTACATTATGTACCATATATTGGGCCTCAATTGGGCCTCATAAAAATATACTTGGGGGACTTAGCCCATTATTTATGTATTGAGGAGCGAGCCCTTATCTTATAAAAGGGACTCCCTCACCTTCGTTAAAGAGTAACGCCGCCAGCTGAGCAAACCGTATCGCCGCGAGCATTACTCCTAACCCATCATTTATGTATTGAGGAGTGAGCCCTTAGTTTATAAAAGGGACTTCCTCACTTTCATTAGAAAGCATCCATCACTTATGTATTGAGGAGCGAACCCTTATCTTATAAAAGGGACTCACCTTCGTTAGAGAGCAACGCAGCCAGCTGAGCAACCCGCATCGCTGCGGGCATAATTCCTAACCCATCACTTATGTATTGAGGAGCGAGCCCTTATTCTATAAAATGGACTCCCTCACCATCATTAGAGAGCATCACCGCTTACTGAGCAATCGCCTCGCCGCTAGCATCAACTGTAGCCCATCATTTATGTATTGAGGAGCGAGCCCTTATTCTATAAAAGGGACTCATTCACCTTCAAACGCCACAAGCCGAGCTAACCAAGACAATATAAGCCACAAGCCGAGCAGCCTCACAACATGTGCTACATCTAGTTAAGCCTAATTTCACATTGAGCGTCGCCTCATATCGAGTATTCAGCTCTAGATGACATCTAGTTACTTTGGCCCACACATGGACTGAATTTCAAGTCTCCAGCCAAAAGACTCTCTTGACTGAAGATTTGGGGGACTACTGTTTGTACCATACTTAGAGCCTCCGTATTTAGATCTCATATAAATACTCAAAGGACTTAAATGTAATTATGTAATAAAGGAATGGGCACCTATGTAATAACTAATGAGCCCTTATTCTATAAAATGACTCCTCACCCTCACAATTAAAGAGGCCAATTCCTAGGCCCTCTCACCCTCATAAGCTCTCTTTCACAATCCTCTCAGAAATACAATCAGTGTGGACGTAGCCCAAACCTTGGGGTGAACCACGATACATCTTGTGTTATTTACATTTCTTGCAGATTCACGGTCGGATTTACGTTGTTCCAAGACCTCCAGTTTTGTGCATCAACAAGCTTCACCAACAAAAACTTCACCCACAAAAGCTTCACCCACCACAAAAGCTTCACTTACAAAAACTTCACCAACAAAAGCTTCACCCACAAAAGCTTCACCCACAAAAGCTTCACCCACAAAAGCTTCACTTACAAAAGCGGCTTCACTTACAAAAGTTTCACCCACCACAAAAGCTTCACTTACAAAAGCGACTTCACTTATAAAAGCTTCACCTATAAAAGCTTCACCAACAAAAGCTTCACCCACCACAAAAGCTTCACCCACAAAAACTTCACCTACAAAAGCTTCACACTATCTTGATCAAGATAATGTGAAGCAAAATCAATTCATGGTACCCAACAAAGCTTCAACCTTAAAGCTTCACCTACAAAGCTAAAATATATATATATATTCGGAAATTTGAAAATTCGAAAATTCGAAAAAATAAAAATAAAAAAAATCGAAAAAAAAAATTGCCTAGACCTTATCTTCTTTGGGCCTAACAACTTTCATAACAAATATATATGAATGAGGAGTTTTGGGCTACCACTTAGAAAGGAAATGCCTCATTCGTCAACTCCCTCAACCTGAGACTTAAGGGACTCCTACCATATGCTACTGCACCTTGATACTCGAAAGTCTCATGACAACTCAGTGACTTGAATTTTTCAAGTCTCCAACCGAGAAGTTTTCCTCACTCTGGAAATTGAGGGAACACTACCTCAACATACATGCTTCACTCTCAAAGCTTCAAAATATAAGCTTCAACAAAAGAAAAAATTCAAAGAAATTAGTGAAGAAGGCCTTGGTGTATTTAACACAATACGTTGAAATGAAGCAAAGCTTGTTTATTGATATCTCTGATAAGTTACAAATATGTACATATACATGAATCAAAATAAAAAAACAAGAAGGAGCCTTCACAAAGGTTGCTCATGAGAAGTCTCAGCAGTCGGCAGAGCCCCAGAAAGAGGAGGCACTGGAGGGTGATTATTCAGAGCCTTGAATCAAAATAAACAAACAAGAAGGAGCCTTCACAAAGGTTGCTCATGAGAAGTCTCAGCAGTCGGCAGAGCCCCAGAAAGAAGAGGCATCGGAGGGTGATTATTCAGAGTCTTAGTACTAGGCAGAATCCCAGAAGGAGGAGGCACCGAAGGTTGATCATTTGGAACTTCATTACGCGGTACAGCCCTAGAAGACGAAGGCAATAAATGCTTTTGGAACAAACCCACAAACCTCTTATGATCAAGTAAAATCGCGAGCTTGTGCAACTGTTTATTCTCATGCTTGATCCATCTGACCTCCTGTTTGAGACTTATCACTTCAGCCGCCAATGATTCAACTTGACGGGTTTGAGCAAATAGGCGTTGGGCCATATTAGACACAGAACCTGCACACTGAACACTGAGAGCCAGAGAATCCTTAACAGTCAACTCATCAGACCGTTTGGAAAGTAGTCTATTATCTTTGGGAGTGAGAAGGTTCCTGGCCACCACCGCAGTAGTCATATCATTCTTTATCACAGAGTCCCCAACGGTAAGAAGACCAGTAGGGATAAGAAAGATGGATGCCATATATTGTCTTGATAAGGCATGGCTGCCTCTTCACCAAAGTTCAAGTCAAAACGACGGTCGGATGGGCCATACATTCTCAGAAATGATGAAGGAGAAATAAGGTGCAATAAATCTCTGAAGTACAAAAATAAGGAGAAAATTCCTACAAGCAATAACTCTCTAAACGTACTTCTTGCACACAATTGGTGCCCCTATAAAAGAAAGGACAACAGGGCCGTTGGTTCAAAAATCAAAAAGGCACCAGTCTCCGAATTTCGAGAAGCAGATTTTCTTGAGTAAAATATATCGACAATCCCCACACGCAACATCAGCTTCTCGGGTACCACAGATAACTTTGCCAAAGATCTCTGACAAAGTTTAGACATATAAATTTTGAAGGTCCAGCTACCCTACTATTACCCACAAGGGTAAAGGAACAGCACCACTGCTTGATAACTGGAAAGTCCCTATATGTGTCAACCTCCGTGCTTCGTGGCAAGGCAAATTGGCAAAAATGCCCAACCTTTACTCACATTCGAGAAAACACTCCTAACAAGATTGCTTGCTCAAAAATTGAAGAGACACCGTTCTCTAAATCTCGAGAGCCAGACTCCCAACAGGATTAGTTGCTAAAAAATCGAAGAGGCACAGCCCTCCGAATCTCGAGAGTCAGACTTCCAACAAAATTACTTGTTAAAAAATCGAAGAAGCACCGTTTTCCGAATCTTGAGAGCCAGACTCCCAACAGGATTACTTGCTCAAAAATCGAAAAGGCACCGCTATCCGAATCTCAAGAGCCAGACTCCCAACAGGATTACTTTCTCAAAAATCGAAGAGGCACCGTTCTCCGAATCTCGAGAGCCAGATCCCCGATAGGATTGCTTGTTTGAAAACCAAAGAGGCACCGTTCTCCGAACTTCAAAAGCCAGATTTCCTTAAATAAAGCTTGTCTGCAATCTTCACACGCAACATCAGCTTTCCAGATACCACAAACCACTTTTTCAAAATGCTCTGACAAAGTTAAAACACGTGAATCTTGCAACTCCTACTACATTGCTATGACCGAGATGGGTAAAGGAACAGCGATACCACTTGCTTTTGGGACAATTCCTATATTTGTCGACCTTCATCCTCCACAGCCAGGTAGACCTGCAAATAAAAAAAAATGCTCAACTTTTCTTCACATCCGAAATGGCACTCTCAACAGAATCTCTCGAAATACTTAGCTTCTTTTCTCCTCGATAATACCTATGCAAACAAGCCACACCAGAGCAAAAGTATCTCATATCATCAGGGTTAAAAGTAAGAGTATCTCATATCATATTTTTTCCCTGTCTTTTCCTTTGACCTTGTTCTTACCTGCAAGACAAGGAGTAAGAGAGCAATTAGTCAGCACTTTGAATCAAGCTTCCAGTCAGGAACCTCTTGCCTGATTACTTACCTGGCATTGCTCTCGAGTACTCATCTTCAACATCTTATGCTTCCAGAGAAAATACCACATTTGTATATGCCTAAGGAACAGATAGAGCAAGTGAGAAAGATACAATGAAGCATGTGGAGACAAGCGTAACAGAACACGTGCTGATACATCCACTACTTTGTCAACAGCAAAAGTATCTCATATCATCAGGATCGAACATACTCTAGATTTGATGGACTTGTTTTGACCCTCAAATTCTTGAGTCGGCCTTATACTCTAGAGGAAACCAGAAAACCCTCCAGCCCAGTTCAAGAATAAGCTTGTGGAAAGTTACTTCTTCAAAAGTAAAAGTATCTCATATCATTCTTCATTTTCTTCTCTTTATCCTTCTTGCTACCTGCAAGATAGAGAGAATGAGAACAATCAGCCGGAACTCGAAATCAAACTTCTGATCTGGGACTGATTACTTAGAACTCTGATTGCTTACCTTGTCTGTCACCTCTTTCGGCAAATCTCCTAACTCGGCGACTTGGGGACTCCTACTACATGGTTTGTATCGCGCTTGATCAAGCCTGAAACTACAAGTAAGCTTCGAGTCAAATTGATACATTACCTTGTGCATCTCCACCGGTTAAAGATACCACCCTTGGATAGAGGAAAAGTACTTTAAAAAAAGATGCCACATCTAATTATGAGATAGATAAAACAAGTGAAGACGATACCACACTTCGGTACTTAGAAGTTTTGTGATTACTCAGGGGCTTGGATCTTGCAAGTCCCCAACCGAGAAGTTTCCCTCACTCAGGAACTTAGGGGAGCACTGTTTGTACCATACTTGACCAATCTCGAAACTACTGAGCACCGGTCAACGTTATACCATCAAGGACCCAGAAGAGTTTCCCTCCAACCAGGAGGCCAATCACAGCGCGACACGTGTCAACATCAGAAACCAATCATAGCGCGACACATGTCAACATCAGAAGCCAATCACAACACGACATGTGTCAATGTCAAAACAAAGCTAGAAACTCTCTTCTATAAAAAGAGATCATTCTCCCACAATATTTTCTAATGTCATTTGTACTAAATCATTCACTAGTACTCACTAAAAGAGAGCTTGAACCTATGTACTTGTGTAAACCCTTCACAATTAATGAGAACTCCTCTACTCCGTGGACGTAGCCAATCTGGGTGAACCACGTACATCTTGTGTTTGCTTCCCTGTCTCTATCTATTTACATATTTATCCACACTAGTGACCGGAGCAATCTAACGAAGGTCACAAACTTAACACTTTCTGTTGCACCAAACTTTCCACTGATTTTGTGTATCAACAAAGTCATTTCTTGGAAGCAAACTGCGTAACATTGTCCCACGTCTCCTCCTGCATCTTGGCCATGGACTACTTGTGCTGCATGCCATGCTAGCATCACAAGACCAAGTATAAAAAGCACACTCGACCTCATTGCCAGACCCGTGAAGTAATTATTTAAAGAATAGTACGCTTCTTGTTGTTATTGGGAAGCCTGTTCTATATATAATGTGATACAGTTTGATCATGGAGGAGTTTATACAACAAAAAAATGCATGCGGGTACGTATATATATTGTCAGCCAACTTACAGCATTTTTTGCGTGAATAATGGTTACATCACATTCCGGACGCATGACAATTTAAGAATAATGCTATTGGGACTTTATGCCGATCACCTTGTTGTGGGGACTTATCCAAGCTTTTTGGACTCTATTTACTGATTACCTTGATTATTATTTTTCTTATGAAATTCTAACACTATTCTTAAATTAACTTGGATGGGTCCTTTTGGTTGGACAACTTGTGATAGAACTAATTGATTAAGCTAAGGACAATATTAATGCAATTTGAGACGAGCCTAAAGAACATGACTCTCTCTTGAAATCGATCCAACAAAACCCAAACCCAAACCCTTTGGCAATGATAGCGAGTGTATTTACTTGTACACTCGAACATGCTGCTTACCAGATCCCTAGGAAAAATAAGTGAGGGATGACAATGGCACCATGCATTATATAAACTCACAACTCTGAAAAGATCATTTCCAAAACAACACAAAACAGAGCCTTCTGTGGGCCAAATCCAGACTCCAGTTACAACTTACAAGTTGTTGATTGATTAACACCCAATAAGTAATACCTTAACAAAATATAAATTAGAGAAAAGTTTATTTATATGCATTATTTTTTTTTTTCCATGACAGTTTGCTACTCAATAACAATATCGTTACTAAATGTTTGGAAGAAAAACACTTAAGCTGGACGATCAATCTAACACTTAAAATTAGAAGGAAATCAAACAAACACAAACATACAATATTTATTTCATAAGATATTATACTCGTATAGAGAGTTTTTTCTGGTACGTATGTACTTTTCTGAGTTCATAACTTGTTGACCACATATGTAATACAAGTGAATTCCACCTAAAAAAAAATGGGGCTTAACTCTATTACATAGGTGGTAATTAAGCAAATGTGTTCCAAATAGCATTATTCATAAATTAAGTAAAATGTAGGAAGAGATATTGCAATTAAGTTGTATAATTGATCAAAGCTTAATTATGAAGCACAAAGCCTTTTATTTTATTGGACGTAGACATTACTTAGAGCAGTAGGCTACACACTCGCATATATACATATGTGTGTGTGTGTGTGTGTGTGAAGTTGATCAACTCCAGGCTTATGGTAATTTAGGTGGCTGTGACTGCATTGATCGTGGTGGAGGTGGTGGTAGAAGAGGTGATCGAGGGCAATGCTCGTTGCACTTTGTGTTTTTACCGTTGCAGTCATTAATGCATGCATCCGCCCCGCTGCCGCCGTGTCCCAAACAAGCAGTGACGCATGAGTACCAGCCTTCAAAACAGAGCATGGCACATGCCAGGGCTGCAGCATCTTGACCTTGATCGCCATGGACTACTGTTGCTGCAGGCCATGCTACCAGAAGCATTGCCACAAGACCCAGTACAGGAATTAATGCACTGCTGCTCGACCTCATTGGCGGGGACCTAATTATGTGAACTGATATTTGTAAGTAGTCAATTTTTTGTAATATATGTGATGCATTTGGGGGTGTTTATATAAGAAAAAAGCCGGGCAGATGTATGTTTCCGTTAGACAAAAATTAAGCATTTTTCTGTGGGATGGTTGCATCACATTCTGGACGCATGAATGAGATCAGTTACTTTACTCACATGAGGAAAAAAAGAAGTCTCTGTAACATTTGCAAATGGTGGATTGCTCTAGTGAATTTCTCCTCACTTCACTACATTTCGAGTTTGAACCTCCTCCGTATTTTTACAGTAGCTTAAAGTGATATTGTCGTTTGAAATATAAAAGTTATATAACCTTTTAGTAATCAAGATTACTTAGGGCATCTCTAGAGGGTCTAAATACAACCCGAACTATGTTTTAGCATACACTCGCCACGATGTCGATTATAAGCACCTAAAATTTTCTTTATCTGACAGAAAAAAAAATTTGGCCAAGTAAACTCTTATAATAGTGAGATATAAATCAATTGCATATGTGAGCCAAGTGCAACCAATTAGAATAGAATATCGTCTTGTCACAAGTTAATTGTATTTAAAAATCATAATCACTTTTATTTAAAATAAAGAGACTTTTACACCCATGTAGAAAATTGCCATAAAGTGCTTAGTGATTTCTTAAAAAAAATAAGCTTTGAATGCTTTGGATTGGACCAAGGGCACAAAATTGGACAAAAATAAGCCCATTATTCACAAAGGTGACAAACATTTTAGAAGCCCAAAATGAAATAGAAACTTAGACGCAAAGGACGACAATACTAGTGAAAGGCTAAGATCGAACTTGCTGCTGATCCAAGGGCCAGAATCATTCAGCCATTCATTTATATTCACCCTTAACTATAAACCCTAAATCCCCTCTCTCACCAGCCATCGTTGCAAGCTCTCTCGTTCCCTAGAGTCTTTCATTCGCGGTCGCCGCCGTTTTCTACGATCTTCGTTTTCACTCAAGATGGTAAGCCCAACCGACCTTCCTCTCTTCGGATCTGTAATTCTCCATCGTTTTCTTCTTTTCCGGTACCTTAGAACGCAGCCATGTCTATATCTGTTTATATATACTTGAAACGTGAACCCATTGGATATCTGTTAGGATAGAGGATCGAACTCCGCTTATTTTATTCTGCGTCGTTCTAAAAATTAGGGTTAGGGTTTGAGCACAGTACATAACCAGGTTCGACATGATTCTGTTTTGATAAAATGATTAGTGAAATTAGAGAAAATAGAAATAAGTTAATGATTTGAGAAATGGGTTGTGTTGTAATGGATGTTTGGTTGCTTCGTGTTAACAGGTGCTTCAGAACGATATCGATTTGCTCCATCCACCAGCTGAGCTTGAGAAGAGGAAGCACAAGCTCAAGAGGCTCGTGCAGACCCCCAACTCTTTCTTTATGGTATGGATATTAATCGATGGATGCTTACGCTTTTGGGTTTCGTATTTAGGTTGTTTAGTTTTGAATGTTTAAGTGGGATAATACTAATTCTGATTGTTTTGAACTTGAATAGGATGTCAAGTGCCAGGGGTGCTTCAACATGTAAGTATTTATCCTTTTTGCGGTTTTCATTTAAGTATTTATTAAACAATGTGCAAAATTAGGAGATAAGAGTATATATTTGTTGTTTAGAAGTGAATGTAATGGAAAATGTTTTTGCAGAACCACTGTGTTCAGTCACTCTCAAACAGTTGTGGTGTGCGGGAACTGCCAGACTGTGCTGTGCCAGCCTACTGGTGGTCGTGCCAGGCTCACTGAAGGTTGCTCTTTCAGGAGGAAGGGGGACTGATGATCCTGCCAAGACCACTTTTGACTCATCTTAGTTTATTTGAAAGCAGGCCTTTTGAAGGTTCATCTCGTGGAAGAAAAGAAATGGGTGCTGTTGTTATTGCCAAGTTATCTAGGTTTGGGTTCCGATATTTAATTTTGTTAGGATCGTTCTGGACATAGTATGACAGTGCTGCGTTTTGATTCTGTTTTAATTGAGTTTGCTGTTTGACATTTTGAGGTATCAATTACATCTTGAGATTATATATTATTGAGGAAGTGTTTTCCTGTTCTTTTTATTTGATATTTATTATTTGCTTGTTTGCTATCGCTGTTTTTATATCTATGCCTTGTGAATTTTGTGTTTGTCTGTTATAATGTATTCTTCTATCTCTTTTACCTTAAAGGATTTAACGATCATCTCATATCATGAAAGTAGTTATTTTCATGCTTTTTAGGCCTTTGTTTTACGTTTATTGAGCATTGGTGGTGCTCTGTGTGCATCTCTCTCTGTGGACACAGTTTTAGGGATGTATAGGGGGTGTCAGGATTGTTTAATTACTCTGTTTTAGGGCAGTATTTATGTATCCGTTAAGGCTCATGTCGCCATTGCTTTGCCGGATAATTTGATATTGATAGGATCGTTGGGTTCAAATAAGGCCTATGAGTTAGAGGTAGGTGACATGGGTTCAAACTCTTATCAGAGAGTTAAGAGTTCCAACTTGTATCATGCATGTAACTAGATAAGGTATTCGCAGATTGGAGTTTGAAGTCTCTACAGCTCGGTTGCATGCAGTAGATAATTACTGTCTAATATTTCTTGAGCGTTTCAATATTGGCTTCGGCCACCATGGTGGGAGGTAGAGTAGACCTAGTCGGAGGGGGAGGGTGAGGGAGATATGTGGCCGGGAAAATGTTAGCCATTGTGTTTGTGATTATGGTTCTGGTTGGTTATTGAGTCGTTTATGCTCAATTGCAGGAGTATGATCTGGCCAGTTAAAAATGCATCCTCTGCTACTTCTAGCGTGGTTGATTGGGTTTCAACCCTAGCTGTGGAACCGCAGTTTGTGTATTCTTGGGGAAGCATTATTTCCTTCCACCATCCCCTTTTTGGAAAGCTCTGGGATTTGAGCCCAGCTGGGGAAAGCCTGGTCGTGGAAGGGGAAGCCGTTGGCATCCTTTCGCAAGCATTTCCTACCCTTCTCGCTCCCTCGACAATTCTTGTGTGTTTAGTTTGCTGGGCTACCGTAAGACTTGTTAACAATTAGGTCCGCTGAATTATGTTTTTTGGGTCGTTGCATATGAAAGTCTTTTCAATCCTAGGCAAAAAAAAGCCCAGATGTGCTTTACCTAAACTTAGGCCCCTCTCTTTTGTGCATGCCGCTGCCTGGTGCTTTGTGAAGTGACCGTCTTTGGTCTTTTCCACAAAACAAAATAAATGTTCTGTGCTGCCGTCAACGGTCGTTGCGCGGTGGGGACGATGGGGTTAAAGTTGTTGAGGTGCTTTGATGTAATGCACCATTTCATCAATGACCGCAGCTGAACTATTCATTGTTGTAATGTATCGTCTCGGTTCGTTGTGGGACTCACATCAGTTGACGGTCGTGTGTCATGAACGGTCGTGTTTCATGAACGGTCGTGTTTTTCGAATGTGTGGATGGACGACTGACGCCACGTTTGTCTATCATCAACGTTCTTATCTCTCGCATTAGTTTTTAGCAGGTTTAGAATATATGACGGTGTTCGATGGTGAGAGCGTTGACCCCAAGTAAACGGTTTTGGCTTTTCCTCTGTAATGTTGTGACACTTTTCTCCCAATAATTCATGCTACTAATTACTTCTAGAGGCCCCGCTAATTTCTATCTTGCAATCATTCCCAATAAACAAGTCACAAAGAAAAATTTCTAGTCCCTCGTAATATAGAATATTACAGTATTCGTTTGAGATGTTTTTAAATGATTAAAATCACTTTTAGAAAAAGAAAATTGGGTTTCTAAAAGAATTGGAAGCGTTTTTCAAGAATTTACTTGCATTTTTTTAAGGATTAGCTTCAAAAATATTTTCATTAAAATCGTTTTCAATCATTTTAAAAGGCACTTCTTGTTGCGAGTTATATAATAGTTAAAGTGTAAATAGTAGTTTATTGTCCTACATTGGTGAAATACATATGTAATACCAATTGTAACTCCTATATATACTCTACTTTGGAGATTAATGAATATATAAGAAATTTCCAAATATTGTCATGTATATTTTTGATATTTACCATGTTTAGTTTAATATTGATATTTATCATGTTTAGTTTAATACTTCCTTATTGATGTTGACAAATATTTGATGGATAACACATGTACATAAGCAATGATTTCAAATCTTAAGTTCAAAGCGTGCTCAAACGATTTTACGGAACGTGAGCTTGGGTTTGGTTCTTTTGGATAATTTTCAACATTTCTCGTGTAAATCTGAATTAGGAGATGATACCGGTGCACGACAGTGATGTGCAATTTGGTCGGCCAATTATTGGTGGGGCTCCATCCCAACCCTAATATTAAATTTTAATTGAAAATACCTGAATCTTCAGGGACTGAGTTTCCCCCATGCTTCTTTTTTTGTTTTGATTTTTTTTTTGTTGAAAACAGCAAGGCCTGTCATCGATACTGCCGACATTGTAGGAAAACAAACACAAAGTATGAAACAAATAATATGTTCAACTATAATTCTAGGCCTGCAAATGTGAAACACTAGACTTCCATCTCTGTTTATTGATTGAATTATACTTCCGTTGATCGGGATTAGGCTAGTTGATTAGCGTAAGATTCCAGCTCTCTAACACTCGAGTATGAGTCCTTTTTTGCAAAACTCAAATAGTCTAGAATATCGTCTTTTCACGAAAGTTCAAGACCCCATGTCACGCTATGAGTTTGACGTTTACATATTCAAGTGATTAGCGTTGATTTGGTCTTCCCGCGTAAACATTTATATATGGCTCTCTCTTTCTCTCTCTCTCTCTCTCTCTCTCTCTCTCCTGCAGAAAATATTGTGTAAGCAGCAATTTCTGTGAAGGAGCAGCAAACAGAGTAAGCCAAATTTCATCTGTTCAAACAACATACAATTTGTTACTAGATTCAGCGTCACCGTCGCCCTTATTGACTCTCCATTTTTTCTTCCTCTCTCTCTCTCTCTCTCTCTCTCTCTCTCTCTCTCTCCTCTAATCCATTTAAATTTAAAGAGCTATGAGGGTCATCCTGCTCTCTCATTTTTTCTCCGGGGCCTTAGTTTTTCGGTGTTCTTCGTATGCTCTACATATGTGAATCATACACACTCGGAAACTCCAGCAAACCCGGATGAACAAGTCCCCCAATTGTAGATATTGTTAGGGTTGTTTTCTCGGTCTGCAGGTTACTATCATGTCTTATCTAACGGCAAGAACAGGGCGGCAGAGGCAGCGCTACGACGGTCATTTGAGGCTTGTTTCGGGGTGAGCACTTCTATCACCTCTTTGTTTTTGGTCATAGATTGTTTCCTTCGTTCTCTTTTTATCGAAGGAAGCAAGTGTTTTACTGTTTACTGAGAGTATGAATCCCACATCGGAGAATTGAAGCCTTGCTAGCACTCGTTTTATGATAATTTCTTGATGTTTTAGCATCATGTGTTAATTATGTCTCAAATGATTTTATCTTTGTGTGTGATAAAAAAGGAGGCAGATTGTCTGCCCGTCTTTTATCATACCCTTCTCATCCCCTCTCGTATTGTATGGTCATGGTTAAATTACGTCAATATTTTATATTGATTTTTTTATAGAGATAATAAGACAAAAAGTAATAGAAATATAAAATATTAACGTGGTTTAACCGTAACCACATAAATAAGAAGAGATGAAAAGAGTATGATACTGGAAGAGCAGACAATCTGCCTCTGATAAAAAAAAACTTGCGCAATAGGTAGAATTGAGGTGACAAGAGCTTATCTCTGGGTCCCAATGTTTTGTTTTAACAAGTTGCCAAAGGGTCCAAAATTGCTAATGGCCAAGGGTTGAGTTGCTAAAGCTGGGCCTAAAAATTGCCTTTTGATAGCTCATGGGTCCATTCACTTATGTTCACACTTCACACCAACTATTGGTAATTTCCCTTTTAGTCATTGCGCAGTTGTAGTGTTCTCTAATGTGAGTTAATAAGCATATCACATTCATAGTAAAGTTATTTTCTAATCAAGACTTTAAATAACATTTTCTATCTTAATCGTCGGAAAAGACCTATAAGGCTTAGACACATATCAATTGTCGATATCTTACCTAATGGCTAAGGAAGACGTAGCAATTTAAGAACTTTATCGTCTTTGTATGTATGTCTATGTCTCTTAGCTATCTTTGCATCTTAATTGTTTGTTTGTATCAGTTGAGTCATGAGTCGAACTTTAGCAGGCTTTCACTTCATCTTGAGTTGACATTATAGCAAGTGTAAAACTGAAAAGCTTTCTAACTAATGTTTTGTACGGTTCTCTTGTTTTGATATCCGTGATTGACAATATTATGCTTGCAATATTGCATAACTCAGACTGGTAACTGTTTATCTCCTCTTAGGAGGAGGATTTAGTCTCTCCTCGAGACTATCATAATTACGTATTACGTATTAAGAACAAAACTTATGCTTATAAATATGATCGTCAACTATTAGATTAGTCTTCATGAATAATAATGCAGGAAAATGCTACAAAAATTTACAATGTTCCGCTTGCAGCACAACTGATCTGGTAGAAACCATAACACGAGTAAACTTAAGAGTCGTCATGAATAATGCAGGAAAATGTTGTAAATCTTTACATTGATACCCTCCTCTTGCTGATTACCGGGAAATAAGTACTTAGGTAGGTAGAGTCTAATTTCATGATCAAAACATTTTGTTTGTGAAAATGTAGTTAAATCATGGAATCTTCATATAATACGGTTCAGTAGGTACATCATGTCATCATAACTAGTTTATTCTTTGTGTTGGTCCTATCGCTTATTTTGCGTTGGATATCCTTTCTGTACGTGGTTGATATTGTTCTTCATTCAGAACTACTCCTTCTCACTCTCTAGGTTTTATGGGGGTTTTTTTCCTCATTCTGCATTTCTCTTTCAACCAAATATATTCTCTCATATTATTTGAATCTGCTTAAATGGATACCACCCTCTTACTGATTAGCCTGAACTTAAGCTACTTAGCTAGAAGAGTGTGCGGGAGATTGGACTCCTAAGATCAAACCTTATTGTTTGTAATGTAGGCAAATCATGGAAGGTTCATAATATGGCAATTATGGTTCAGTATGTATAACATGTCATAATAACGCGTTGGTTCTTTGGATTGGCCCTAATCCTTTCTGTGTAGGGTATCCTATCTGTTATTATCTATCGATGATGTTCTTCCCTGAGCACATCCCCCATCCACACCCCACCCCCCACGCCCCCCCCCCGCGAGAGGCGCCCTCTCTGTCTCTGTCTCTGTGAGGGGTTTATCGAGAACTTCTATAACATTTCCCTTCTGTATTTCCTTTTCAACCAGCTACATCGTCTCACATTAATCTGGAAGTTTTTGGTTTTGAGGGAGTTCTGGTTTCAACTTTCCTGGTTTTAACTTTCTATGTGGTGTAAAAAATAGGTGTATTCCTTATAGGTTTGAAAAGAGTGATGGCAGTTGCAATGGCAGTATAGAGCAAAAATTGCTTGTTCTCATGATTTCTTCTCCAAGTCGGGACGATCTTGTGTTTCCAAAGGTATTATCTTCTTGCTTTATTTGTTCAATACATAAAGGCTCTACTTTGGTCAAACATTAAGCATAGCAACACCTTCTTTCATGATCAGGGTGGATGGGAGGATGACGAAACCATGAGCGAAGCTGCCTGTCGCGAGGCCTTAGAGGAAGCCGGAGTGAAAGGAGTTCTTGGTGTAGGTTTCCCTTTCCTGCTTGGTAACAGGCACGGCCACCTTGGCACTTTAATTTTTAAATGCAACAGAATTTGTACCTGGACATCTAATTTAGGAGTTTTCTGCCTCACATATTCTCTCATGTAACCTATTGTTGTAATGGATTCTCACTTCATGTGTCAATAGTTTTGGAAATCTGTTTTCGTGGTTTTACCCGATTTTCGTTGGTACATGTTTAATGTGATTACAGTGCCTCATGCATAACACTGAGACTGGTCATGCTTCAATACATAAAAGATGACTAACTCAATTCAGACTATGAAACTCAAGTAAATAAATAAATTTCATTTTTGCTTCAGGACAATCCACTGGGAGCTTGGGAGTATAGAAGCAAGAGCAAACAGAAGAGCTGCAGTCTGCAAGGAGGTTGTAAAGGTTTCATGTTTGCAATGGAGGTGACTGAGGAACTTGATTCCTGGCCCGAGCAGGCTAACTATGGAAGGAAATGGGTGAGTTCTGTACCCTGTTGCAAACTTTTGGGCCAGCAGATAAAATGCTGGCAACTAGTTGAAACAAGCACTATAAATTCGTAACCATCTTAGCTTTCAAACTCAGCCCTTTGGCGCGACCTTAAGTGATGACTTGATATAATTTGTTGGTTGTAACCATTTTTCAGCTCACAATAGAAGAAGCATTCAGATCCTGTCGTTATGACTGGATGCGAGAAGCGCTACGAAAATTTACAACACCTCTCTCGGAGACCAGGGAAAATGACACAAGGAAAGAACTGGATGAACTTCCTTTGAGGCCAATCTCAGAAATTGGATCAGAACATCCAATGTCATCATCGTCAACGTCCTTTGCTAATCATCCCAGCATACAGCAGCTTGCAGCTTAAAAATTCATGCAGTAAATGAACTGTAAAGGGTTGATCAATGATCACAAGTCATATAAAAATCCCTTGTACTGAAATTTCCCGTCTGTAGCAATTTTCTCTAGTCTTAAATTGTTGTATTTTTTCTAGTAATTATGTTTATTTTTTAACTAAGTCTGTTTAGATTTCCTCATTTGTACAAGCCTGTAATCAAATCAAGATTTGGTGGAATGCACAGTTGAGAACCCTTAAATTATGTACTTGAAATTTTGTTTACAAGAAATACTGTTTAATGTTTGGAGAATGCAAAACTTCTATGTTAGAGAATCGGCAAATATTTTATGCGACGTATATTGTGTAGTTCTAATTCTCATAACACAGAAGCTTTTTAGAATAAAACTTCCATAACTGTCCTGCTGTGTAAGTGATAAACTACAAGTTAAAAGAACAATTCTAGTGTAATTAGTAGTGCTTCTGGTAGCCATCTCTCTGAAATCTTGACATTAAATACTTGAACATACACAGTTGTTCGGGCAAAGATTTCTCTGGAGAAGAATCCTCGGATCTCAGCACAGCTCCCCAAGGGATTTGCATTTTGAATGTGTAGTCAGGCTCTTACTTGTTGATGTGCTACAAGAAGAGAACAAAGTTAGTTCTGAAAAGTGCCTTTGTGGGGCCTTAGGTGTAGGCCTTGAGATTCGCAATCAAAACTAAGTGCTAGGCATGCCACTGCTGTCACAGCCTGTCCCTGATTTTAAGAGTTTTTAAAGTTTTAATAAAGGATTTTACAAAAATGCCCTTTGAGGCACGCGCATTATTCAAGGTTAATCATTGTGTCGTGTCATTTAAGATTTGTTTTCTTGACATATCATCGTAGTACTCGTCGCTACGGAAGTGTGGGCGCAGACGATTCGTGATTTGAAGTTACGGTTAAAGTTTTACGGAACTCTAACCTGAGAAGTACTTTTACTTTGGTTAATATATATATATATATATATGTGTGTGTGTGTTATTATTTTTATTAGTTGTTATTAGAAATGGAAAATGAAAGAGGGCAGTCGGGAAGGAAGAAGAAAAGAAAAATGGGATTGGGCAAAACTGCCCAATCTGAAAGAAGAAGGAGGGGACGAATCAGGAGAAGAGAGAAGGAGAATCTGACCAATCAGGAAGAGAAGAAAGAAGGAGAAAGGAGGGAAGGGAGAAACGGGGAATCACGACCCGCGGATTGGCAAACCGACCCGGTCGGTGTTCTTGCCATTTCCGACGAGTTTTGGCCCATTTTTCCGGCGAATTGCTTCAAGAAACCTCATGGGAAACACTCTAGGAGCCTTCCTCTATCCATTCCATCTCAAAATTGGAGAGATTTGGCTTTGAAAATAGAGGAACACGCAAGGAGGGGTGTGGCGGCTTTGGCTTCGAATCACCCAATCCCGAAGCAATTTCTTTCAATTGTCACCACCCATAGCATTCTCTTGAGGCCTAGAACAAAGCCCAAGCATTAGTTGGAGCATCGGAGTTGATTTGAGGACGAATTGGAACTCACCTAATTCTAGGGTTTCGCACGGGTTTGAGCAAATTGGAGCCTTTCCAGGCCAAATTGGCCTTGGCCCTCAGGTATAACGTTTACTCTACTCATTGAGATCTTCATTTCTGTAAATTTTGGTAATTTTTGGAGATAGTTGGATTTTTCGGCGAGTCGGGGCGGCCGACCACCACCCGCGGTGGCTTGTGCGGCGGCGCGTGGCCAGTGGCCCGCTAATGTCATTCTTAGCATGTGTTTAATGTTCTAGGTTCAGTTTTGATAATTGATTGACGTAAATTGAGTAATTGAACCTAAGTTCGTTACGATTCGTGGTTAGGTGAAAATGTGAATTGACGATCCAACCGTTGGATCGTCACTAAACTTTGATACGTTGTAATAAGTAATATTTGAGGATTTTAGGAACTTACGGATTGGGAATCCGATTTACGGATCTTCCGGAATTGGAGTTGTAAGTTCATAAAATATAATGTTAACCGTCACTTGGTTTTGACAATTGACAAAGATCCGACCGTTGGATGGTAAGGAAATTTTAGGATGTTGTTCTAGAGATATATTGTGAACCTCCAGAAGTTATGGATTGGAAATCTGAGTTGCAAATCTTCCGGATCGAACTACGTAGTGACGTGTTTTATATAAGTTATATATTCTATCGATATGATGTCTGAGGTTTGTCTTGATGATTATTCTAGGCACCGATGGTCATGACACCTTGATGTGTTGTGCTAGGGAGTTGTAGGGCGAACTCCAGGTGAGTGGGCAGTATTTTCTGTATTTACTTATATACTATTGATTTTTCTCAGAAATTGAAAATAAATGAAAGTATGTTTTAAAATGCCATGCATGCATATTATATGAAATATATGAATTAGTATTTGATGCATATATGTGAATTGGTGCTGTGGACGCACAGGTAAGTATCAGGTGAGTTTTATGTTATTCATATGGTTTATTGATGATGTGAATTGCGTTGAGAGCTCATAACCTGCACCCTTGGTGTTAGTGCTTATATTATTCACCCCGCACCACACGCTCACCTTGGATCCAAGTAGGTGCATGTCGTACAGACCATGAGAGGTGGTTCCGACATGTCATACAGACCATTAGAGGTGGTTCCGACTTGTAGGTGATTTTAGATTATTATACAGTTGTTGATGAGAGAAGCATTAGAGCATATTCTTACACCTTTCTTATCGTACAGACTACTTCAAGTAGTTCTGATGTATGTGCAGAGTAGCGTCGTACAGGTCACTGTGGTGACTCCGGTTGGTTGGATATTGAGCTATTGAATTAACCGTACATGACCAACTGCAGGGTCTCCGGTTGATTCCTTATTTCACCTGTTAAATGTTGCACCCTTATTCTGTTATTGACGCTTATAGCATGGCATACTTTCTGGTTTTTGATAAAGATTGATGATTTGAGATATTTGAAGAATTATATGCATATTATGTTATTTTCTGGGAAAGTATACAGGTTTTACAGTGAGGGGTTAGAAATGTTATTAAATGAAATATTTTCGAAAAACTTTGTTTTACTGACCCACTCAACTTTGTTTTGCGCCCCTCCAGGTTCAAGATAGCAGAGCTTTGGTGGCCACGAGAAATCCAACGGTGTTTTGACAGAATTCACAAAAGTAGGACTCACCATCGGGTTTTACATCTTAGTAATTGTATCTTTAAAGCTTCTGAACTGTGTAAATGGTTACGTCACTCTCATGTGATGGCCAGCATGCCCTCCTTCGGGACGAGGTGTGTCAACTGCTATCACAATATAGTAGATGTAGAACAAGTGTATTTTAAGTCGATTATTTGCACCCCAAGTTACTTCAAACTTCTTGTTATCAAAGGATTGTCGTGGATAGGTTAAGTCTACATTAAGTTCTTTTTCTTTTCTTAGTGTTGTATGCTCGAAATGAAGGGAGTCTAGATCGCCTTAAGTCACTTGTTTGGTTCTAGATTATATCTAATGAAAGCATATTCATTTAAGCGAACCAGATCCAGATGCAAATGGACCTCTTAAAATAGAAAAACAGGTGGAAGTAACTTGAATACATACTGGAGAATGCATTAAGTAATAAATCTACTAATTTAGAAAATAAACAAAGTGCTTTAGGCAAGATTTCACCTTGTTTGGCAAGGTTGAACTTTTTCCAGTCACTTTTCTTTGAGTTTACAAGAGTTGTATGCTTAAAAAGGGATGGATGGTAAACAAGTTTACACAAGGGAATCGATACTACGCCACTAAGGAAGGTAGCAGAGCTTTTAGACTAAACAAAAGATGTCTTTTGTAGGGAACTATCCTTAAAATGATTGAATCTGAGGTAAGTTCAGCTTTTGGATGCAAATCTAGCTTGAGAGCAGAGTTTGTATGTTTGTTTGTTTGATTGGTTGAGTGTGTTTGTCTTTGGGGTTTCTTCTTCCTTTTATAGGCAAACTAGCCCGACTGCTGTAACTTTTGCTCTTGCCCGAAAACATTTGGAGGGTAGTGAGTTATCAGCTTTCTTACTTGTAATGCCACTGAAAAGTGTTATTTGGCGGATAGTAGGTTAATCTCCATCACTTGTCACTTCACTTATAGACACGTGGCTTATGACTCTTGGCTGAGAAAGCCTCAATTTGCTTCTAGGCTTAATGCTGGCCTTTGGGCAATTCCCCTTTCAATTGGTATCCTTGGACTTTTTTTCACTTAAACCCAATATTCAAATATTAACCCAAATAACAGTTTTATCTCATCACAATCTCACAATGAATAAAACGAGCAAAACAGAAAAGAGCCAAAAATATCTCAAAGTCCGGAATGATCTTCAAACACGACAAGAAAAATTCAAACATCCAAACGCTCCCTCGAAACCCTGAATCCTTGCAAAAATGCTAGAGCACAATACAAAAACATTCACCCTTCAAAGAAAAATACCTTAATTAATCTTCCTGGTTAGTTTAAGTTTAATTCCAAAGGCCGTGGGGTTTGATCAACTTTGTACTTTTCCCTTTCGGTATCTCAATTTTCTGAGACGACTATGTGAACTCGTGCATTGACAGAGACCTTCTGCTTCACCGTAGATGACTTTAACTTAGCTAGAGAGCAATTTGCAATTAGAAGTTTTTAGTTTGACCGTCACATTTTTATAATAGTCTTATTTAAGGACTTTGTACGTAAGTGTTTTAACATGAGAGAATTAGTAATAACATGTGGCATTGTGATATTAACACTGAAAAATTTCTTGAAACAAACATAAAAATATATATGAAGGTGAGAAAGTAACAAGTGATCAAATGATATTTCTTGACTGTCGTATCTTAACATAGTTATTAATCTTATTAAATATGAATAGATACCAAAGTTGATAATATACACATATTAGCGACCTAATACGTATGTTAAGACAATCATATTAATAACATCAGATGACGATGTAGCCATAACACATAAAAATCTCACAAAACGAGTTGAAGAATTATATGAATATGGCCAAATGGGAAAAGATCAAGGGACCTTGTTTGTGTGCCTAACTCAACTTTGTCCTAGTTGTCTGGATTGTTAAACTGCCACCTTTATCAAACCCTTAATTTGATTTACACTTTTCTTCCATGTAACACGGGGAGGGTTCCTTTGACTCTCTACACCTTTCTTTCCAACACATCTTTTCACTCACATATATCTGTTTTATTTGTGCCTTGAAATTGGAGATTCATGGGATTCACAAATCCACCTTGGCCTTTATTCGAGTTTTTTTGACTTTTGACACTTAATTTTCTTCCCCCAGGAAACCACTATTCACCTACTAATTAGTTCTTAACGCCACCCACCATTATGTAAACCTTCTTGTTTTCTTTTTTCTGTTTTCTTATACCAAGAAGTTAATTAAGTTAGAGATTTATTAAAATTGCACTCACACACTTTGGTCACTCTAACCCTAGTTGGTTATTTTATTCTCACTTGAAGTTGAAAGTATATACTCAACAGATTCACAATCTACCCATGCATAATGTAAAAAATGTCAGATTTTATTCGTTGTTTTTAGAACAAAATATTTTTTTTTCATCAGATTTTATAAGTTGTTTAGAATAAAACAATTTTTTTTTTAATTTTATCAAATTTATATTTGTTCGAACACTACGTTTTAAACAAAATAAATACTCTTAACCATATAAGATATAAGTTCCACACAATTCACTTTATATGCGATCAAGAATTGCTTGTCAACAGTATATTATGTATAGAGGAAGCACATGGGTTGGCCATGCCACTCAAATGCTTAAGAAAACGATGCACTGTATTTTATTCATTTAAGACCATTTAGCATATGATTGCAGATACTGACTAACCTATAAAATTTGTCATCACAAAACCATTGATTCGAATTGAGAAGGTGCTTCTTGAGAATCTCTCTTTCTATATTTTTTTCAGAATTGTTTAATTAAAATGGAAGCTAGGAAGTAGGAATGATATATAGTTGTGTTGTGTCAGTCATGAGTCAAAGAGAGAGACCGATATCTCAGTCAAAAAATGCACCATAATAATATTGCCAAATGTCTAAAAAGAATATCATCTTATAGAATAATGGTGATCAATCGGCATAAAGCCTTGTTTGGCCTAAATTCAGAAATCTGTGTCCAGGAATCACAAACGGCCGATTTATCCCTATACTTGATGCTATCTTTCCACTTTCTTGATATTAGTTAATTAGGTATAATCTTTATTTTCCAATATTTGGAAGGAAGATTGGACTATATGCTAGATATCATATCATATACTAGCCATTTTAGATTATATGGTCACTCGAAAGGCCATTTTGGTTGTCTTGGGCATTGATAATGATATTTCGGTGTAACCCAATGACAAATTGGAAAGCCAAATTTACATTAGTTTTTTTTTTTTGAGACAAAGATAAAATCAAACGTGTTAAGAACCCACCTCAATCTTTATTTCAACTTGCATGCTTGTTGCCCTAAGTTTATAGTTAGTTGTCCCTCTTTTAAAATGGATACAAATGTTTGACCTATTTGTGACCTTGGCTCCCTCCAATTTTTACACAGTATATAGGCTCCACTTTTGCAATAGGGTAGCAATATGATTCCCATGAGAGTGAACATGCACACGTGAACGTCAAAAGATTGTTTACCAAATCCCATTGAGTGACGTGCAAACACGTATGTGACTGTTGAGTTTGACATTAAAATTTAAAGTGTGAATCTGTATTGTGATAAAATATTTTTAAAATATCACATAAAAAATCAATCAACGACGAATGAAGAGATCTAGGGGTATCAAATATATTATGCATTTCCCATGAAAGACAATTTCTATATGATCAGGGTGACTTGGTTCATTGTTAGAAAGAAGATTGTTTGGTTTGAAGAATCTGGATTTGATTGTTGATCTCTTTTTAGAGGAAAGTCACACTTTGTAATTTTGGTGTGAAACACTCTTTTTTCCTTCCATCGAGTCAAAATCTCCAACAAATTTTTTCTTAGCATATGGTTTTACACAATGGCCAACCATGAGGCATGCACCAATTTGGGATTAAGTTGATAATTACCAATTCACAATTAGCACAAGTTACAAGAACTTGTAAGAGAAAAATATTTGGAAGGATAAGACAGAAGACTAAGATATGTGGATCTGAACTGCCACCATCATTAATTTAGATTAAGCTGACTAATGTCTTCATTAAGGTATTGCCATCTTAGTACTTTTTCTTTCTAGTTTTCGTTATCCATAATCCAATAAATTGGTCTTAAATCGGATTCCAGTTAAAATAACAAAGCACTAGTTAACCTAAATATCTAAAGTAATTAGATATGCATGTACCGTGTACCGAAAGGCCAAGAAAATGGGTCCCAATAGGTCAAGTTTTCTCTCGATCTTTTTCTATTACGTAGGTCTTTCCTAGTGATTGTTTTTCTTCAAAAAGCTATGCCCTTTGTGTCCCTCTCACATGCAACCCAACATGGCTTTCCTTCAATGGAGGTCTATCTGCGTGTTCATAGTCATGAGCAACGAAGGATGCTCCAAAACTCACCAAAATATAAGAGGAAAAAGCCATTTCCATGTAATTAAACGAATTATAAAACAAAAACTTTGGTTTGAAAAGTTGGGAAAGAAGGTGTGGAACATATCATTATATTATAAGCTCAAATTGGATGCACGTGGCTGAGATAATTATATTCCCTGTGTTGTTGCATGTACGTAAAAGTCTCCATATGCAATGTATAGAGTAACATGTGAAAATGATTTATACTTATCTACGTATGTATAGGACAATAATATAATTTGTCGCGCAATAACATTTCATTAGACTATAAATTTAAACTGTAATATGGGAGATGCTCTGAAAGAGAAAATCTTGGGGATGATCTAGTATATATGCTCGAAAGAGAAATGCTAAGGAGATGCTATGAAAAATGAGACTTTTTATAGACTCTCTGACACCTTAATTTTTTGGCACATTGTTTTATGATGTAGACACGGTAATTGACATTAAACTGTAATGTGGCAGAAAGTCTATAAAGAGTCTCATACTTTGAGAGTAAGAAAGTCTCCTTAGCATTTCTCATGCTCGAAAAGATAAAGGTGGTATTAAAATGGTGATTTGCTAATTGCATTGGGATGATCAATGATGGGGTACTGACAATTGAATGATCATGGGAATGATAATTAGAGATTTGAGATGTATTGAGCAATCATATGTTGCAGGTTACTCCTTTTACAATGCTTTTGGGTTTGGATATATAAAACTTCTTCTCAGGCGTGCATGCTCATAATTCAAAGTAATTTGATTACTGCAATAGAGTCCATGATTAGTAGCTGATCATACATTCAAGTCAGACTCTCTCTCTCTCCCTCCCTCCCTCCTTCCTAAGGCACATGCGAGCAAACTTTAGGTTATATATGATATTAAGAACTTTGGGAGTACTGCATTATAATATTTAATCCAATTGAAAAAATATTCCTAATTATTAAGAACATAAACTTGCAACAAGTTAGATGAATCAGCACACAAGGATAATAATGGCCATAAGTTGCTAATCATGCATGCCAAATAAACAAGATAGAAAATGTATTATTAAGTACTTATTCAATCAATCGGAAATCTAAGGCATATATTGCAAAGGTTCCGCGGTGATTTAATTAGGGTTTTGTTTAAATAAACTAGATTTTAACAAATAAATTAGCAACGGATTCATGAAGTTGCTGTCAGCAGCAGAGAGAACAACATTCTCCAGGGTGCCCTCGGGCCTCAGCCATGGATGATGTGCTTTGTGGCAGAAATTACATGATGTCAGTCATGAAAAAGATGGACCCAAAATTTCTGATGATGATTAGCATGCGTGAGTGTGAGAATTAAGATTGCTCATCATTTGACAACTTATTTGGTTTATGGGCAACTCTGTTAATATAAGGAGAAATTTTTGTGTTTAAAGAAAACATTGTCACGTGGAGTTATCATTTTACGTATTATAACATAGGAGGACGACTTGTTCAATATGTTTCACTTTCAGAGTATTTAAAATAAACATATGTTAAAATTGAGTAATGCTAGGAACACCAAAATTTTTAAACCAAATGATGTGGTTGTAGATGAGTGAATTATTAATTAAGTGTCGATTAACGTGCTTGTTTTTTAATAGTAACACATCATTTAGTTTGCAATTTAGTTTAAAAAATTTAGTCTCCCTAGCATTATCTGTTATAATTTAAGCGAAACTACAAAATCATGTGGCGATGTTCCAGTTACACCCAAAAATCACTATAATACAACATAACTATATTATCAATATTAATTAATTAATTACATAATAATCTCCCTTATTTAAACACCCCAACATGCAACTATATTATCAATATTAATTAATTAATTACATAATAATCTCCCTTATTTAAACACCCCAACATGCAACGGACGAAAACCCAAGAAGCCTACAATCATTCCCTTCTCTAAAAATTCTAGTAGTCATCACTGACAATCTCTATCCAAAGCATTATCTCACAGAGAAATTTATAGAAACGCTTTTTTCTTTTTTTTTTGTTTTGTTTTTCAAACAAAATCCATGGACTTTTTCACAGCCTCACCTTCTAAATCAAACAACTCACCATCATCTTCATCAAAAACCAAAAGAAAGCAACAACAGCAACAAACCCAGCAACCACAAACCCAGCAGGAGACTAGGTTTCTTGGAGTGAGGAGAAGGCCGTGGGGCAGATATGCGGCTGAGATACGAGACCCTTCGACCAAAGAGAGGCATTGGCTCGGAACCTTCGATACGGCGGAGGAGGCCGCCTTGGCCTACGACCGAGCCGCTCGCTCCATGCGCGGTTCCAAGGCTCGAACCAACTTTGTCTATTCAGACATGCCACATGGCTCGTCTGTCACCTCAATTATCTCACCCGACGAATCGCAACGCGACATGTCAGCGTTCTTCACTACCCCACTTCCCCAAACCCACTCCCAGTCTCAAACACACACCCAGGAGCCCTTCTTCACTCATCAGGACCCATTTGATGCCTACACAGTCTCTGGGGGTTCATCAACAGAGTTCGGAAGCGGGTCTTATGGGCCCACTTCCGGCGTTGTTGCTGATGAATCCGGGTATCAGTCTCAATCTCACACTCATGAGCTACCTCCTTTGCCTCCTTGTGTCTCCTCCTCCACTTGTTATGAGCCTGAAGGCATTATGAGCTCGGACGGAGTTTGGAATGAGTCGGGCTTTTACGGGTTTTCACAGCCCACGACGAACAATGGGCTGGACTCATTGGTGAGTGGGTCCTATGTGGCCTTTGACTCGAACGAGTTTGTGCAGCACAGCCCATTGTTTGGGAGCATGCCACCTGTCTCGGATGCGGGTATTGATGGGTTTGATTTGGGTTCATCCTCTGCCTATTTCTACTGACTTGGTTTAGTAAATCCATCTGATCTTAAAGTGTGGTTTTTTTTTTTCCTTTTTTTTTGATCAACTTGTTTTGTTTTGTGATGGGCCAAAAGTAAGGGTGCCTTGATGAAATTGTAATGGCTATGCTCTTTATATTGCAAGAATTTGAGCTTCTTCGAGAGTTTAAATGTTCAAATAGTTTGACATGGTTTAGTTAGTCTGGTGAATTATTTTTTTGTATGGAGAAATTTTGGTGCACGACGGACTGACAGAGCACATGACCGTGCAGCCACACAAACAAAACGGAACCATTTTTTTTTCTCAAACTGTAGCTTGCCCTGATCCCACTATGCAGAAAGAAGGCAGTATATTTGTGGCCGATCACACACACAAGACCACCTCCCTTGTATGGAGCAGTTAAGCGTGCATAAGACGTTTAACTCTAAAAAAAGGAGTTCAAATCTTCTATGGCTTCTCTGTGATCTATTTTATTTGTTGACACTTGACTATTCATTTGAACCCCACTTAACAATGCTAACTCTTTAACTTATTTCCTCACTTAAAAAAATAAAAATAAAAAGATTAAATATGTCAAAAAAACATGTGTCATTCAAATAAATTGGGCACAGAGAGGCCAGAGGCTTTTTGGTGCAGAAGTCTGAAGATTTGAACTCCAAAAAAAAAGTCATGTCGCTCAGCTAATATTTTCCCAAAGGTAAATACAAGCGGTCCAAAATATGGGAAACCACCGAGGAACGGGCTAGTCTGGCAAGTAATAGAAACAAGAAAAACCAATAAAAGTAATTTTTGAAGGAAAAACTATGAGAAATTGAACAAAATAATCATAAATTAAATCTCAATTGTTGAAGAAATTAAAACTATACTGACAACATAGTAATCAAAGATTGACGATATGATGATCAAATATAAACAGCATTACTGAAATCAAATAATTTTCAATAACTGAGATTTGGAAATTGATTGTTTTGTGCCAATTGCTTTAAAATTATTTCTATGCCTAATCCAATGTCATTGGTCTCCTATGATATGGCCAAGCCGGCCAGTTTGTCACGCAAAAGGAAATCGATGACGAATTCGGATTGTGAAACATGTCCCAGTCTTTAGTTTTTTGCCACGGAAGAGACGCAAACACGGTTGGAATTTCCAGTCACCGGCCACCATTTAATGCGACTCCGTCTAAAGTCTTCAGTCTTCAGTCTTCGGTCTTCAGTTTTTTACCTTTCATTATTTAGTTTTATAATACACACGCTTTCACGTATTCTTATAAATTGTGATCACTGTTTAATTAACTTCTTAGCTTTCGGTTTTGCCTTGAACCCATATGCTTTTTACCCTATGCTGCGTTTTCATCGCTAAAACACTCGGTTCCATATATTAAATTAGTAATTTATCTCTTATAAACAAATAACGCTGATAACAGAGAATGAGTCTTTTATATGTTTGGATGAAGTGAGTTTAAACTGCAGATTTGTTTTAGGTGATGATTTATTTGGAGTTTAAATTATCTTTTGTGCAAGGTTTTAAAAGACGCTAGGAACCAGTTGAGCAGTTGGTTAGGTCCTAACCCCTAGGCGGATTTAAGTAAATTTATTAGATATCGTTTCAATAAGTGTATGCTTATACTTAAAAAATACATAATTCCACTCAAATACATAAGTTACAAAGTAGAATGACATATAGATTATAAAGTATTAGAACATAAGAACAAAATGAAAGTTATCTACTTTATGTCTAAGTAAGACTTGCGACCTAGGCTCCTGCTCGGCCACGTGGGCGCCTAAGCAGGTATAAACGCAATTTCTTAATTTCAGACGCTTAAGAATTAATCGGGACAATAGCTAACTGTCTAATGCAGAGAATTTTAAAACAATATTTTTGTATGAGATCTTGCCTTGAGATAAATTTTTTTGGTCACACTCCACAAGATGAAATTTGGTTTTGGTGATAGTTTGTATCTTTTCTCCTTTCTTGTGTGAATTGTATCGCTTTCTTGACAATATTTTTTTGGTCAAACTGCTCGAGATAAAGTTTGAATTTGGTGATAGTTTAGTTTGTATCTTTTCCTCCTCGCTTTGTGTGGATTTTATTGTTTTCTTGACGATATTGATGTAATGTAAATGTTTATTTAAAAAAAATAATTTTTTCGTCAAGATAAGCTTTTCAGATTTTTTTTATTTAATTTTTATAATTGGTGCCTTGTGCCTTGTGGAAAAGAAGAACTCTCATGACGTAAGATAATACGAATTGTATTCGTGCCATCAAAATCATTCTCGTTAATATTATGTCTTACAGCAAGATTTGACCTCAACACTGAAACCAAATTATAAAATAAAATAAAGTTAGCTCTCCTGTCCTGTGTGAGCTTTCTCAGTCGGTTAGCAGCGTGAGAAAAGTTCAACCGGGAACCTTTACCACACATACGAACGACGTACTAAAAGAAGGGTACGAGGACTTTGTAGATGTCTTTCAGCTTGACCTTCCCACCTACACTCTTTCAATCCTCTTCTTCTTCCTAACTTCCTGCAAAAACCTCAGCTCCTTGACTTAACTCCTCCATGGATGCTGCAACTTAAGAGTTCGAAGCTTGTACCTTCCATCTTCCTTTTCCCACAGGTCAGGAACTCACTTGCAACTTCTTTTCTTTTAATTTCGTTTCCTTTGGTTTATCAAGTTTAATTTCAAATAAATGCTAAATGATAATTATTTTCAAGACATAATTTGTTAATTTTATCTTTTGCTTGTAGTAACATTTACATTATTTGTCAGAAGAGTTTGATTCTCGTGAGTCTGGTTTTTAACCGAGTTTAGGTAGATTTTGGGTCTTGCCCAACAGCCATGATTGATCTTAGAGTTGCTTTGCAAATTACAATGTACTGCATTTCTGCTTTAGCATCGTAGTTGAGTACAGATGTAGGCGTATTCATATTGGTTAGAACATCGTTTCTTTTGTTATAACGAAAAATAGGCCAAAATGATCATAAATCAAATCTCAATTTATGACATGGAAAATCAGATATCGACGACATACTGAGAAAAAGTGATCATATTAGCAATTGAGATATCCATCATGCTTGAGCAAAGACAGACTATGAAAGAACAAATAATGGTACTGAGATTTAGTCTCAGAATTCTTAATTTCAAATTGTTTGCTGTTTGGAGGATTTCAGGTCTGGATGCTAATGGAGTTGAGTGGATTTTTTATGAAATTGACTGACATCATATGAAACTAGCGAAACTTGGAACATCCATCTTAATGTAACCAACAACTAAAAATGAATAAAATGGATTTCAATATCGGAATCGAGGATGTAGGAGTGGCAGTGCTGCAGGAATTATGGAATAAGGTTGCAATTCAAGCCACAGGGCTTGTTAGCGAAACGAAGGATCTGTTGTTTGAAAAGGACAGCTTTCTGGAGTTCTCCAGGAGTATATCTGAGCTAAATATTCTCCTCGACAAGTTGAATGCCCGGAAGGTTGAAAACGCGCTGGGTTTAGAGTCCACAAAGGCTAAACTGACCACATTGAACCGGCAGTTGAAAAAAGCTAGCAAGATAATCAAGGATTACAAATGTGGAAGCCGCCTCCGTCTCTTGCTTAAATCCCACTCAATGCTCTTGCAGATGCAGGAAGTAGCTAAAGATATTGCTAATACCATCTCCTCATTTCAGCTGGTCAATCTTGATATCGCGCTGCACTTGAATTCGATGACTAACCAGATCATCAACAATCTGGAGTCAATGGAGTTCAGGTCAGCGGCTGCAACAGAATCAATTGCTTCAGAGATGGAGAATTCGATGTCACAAAATGCTACGAATAGGGAGAATGCTCAAAAGCTTTTGGAAAAGATTGCAGATGCCGTTGGTGCTAGGGCAAATTCATCCTTGGTACAAAATGAGCTGCAACTTTTGAAGCAAGAGAAAGAAGAGATGGAAGCACAAAAGAAGCAGGCAGAGGCACTCCAGCTATCGCAACTGATTGACTTCCTCTATGCTACAGAAGTTGTTTCTAGACCAGATGACGAGGGAACCTCTACTTACCACCAGCAGTACCCAATTGGTTCGTTCATATGCGAACTTTGCAAAAAGATGATGACAGACCCCGTAGCAATTATCTGCGGTCACAGCTTTGAGAGGAAGGCAATTCAGGAGCACTTTAGACGAGGAGAGAAGAACTGCCCCACCTGCAGACAGGAGCTTTCATCTCTAGAGCTCACACCTAACCTTTTGCTTCGAAACTCTATAGAAGAATGGAATCAAAGAGACCAGGACCTGAAATTCCAAGCTGCAGTTCATGGACTCAAATCCATTGACAACTCGAGACAGGACACAGCTTTAGAGGACATGCAAGTTCTTTTAAAAATGCCAAGATATGTAACCAAAGCTGCAGAGGAAGGACTTGCAACAAAGCTGGCGGTAATCTTAAAAGATGAAGGGGTAAATGCTGTGGCAGCATTAAAATGTCTCTACTACTTAGCTAAACACAACGATGAACAAAAGGTAAAAGAAAACGAATGGCTTGCTTAGCCCAATTACATTTCAACTTTGTAATCTTATTCTGGATGTAAGTGGTGTTGTTGCTTGCCTTCAGGAAACCATTGTCAAAGCAGGGGGCATTCGGAGAATTGTGAAGCATATCTACAAAGCCGGAAGCAAACATGATGCCGTTGCAGTCTTGTTGGAGTTGTCAGCAAAGGAAACCCTTGGGGAGAAAATAGGCAATGCAAAAGATTGCATTCCTCTTCTGGTTTCTTTACTCCATAAAGATAACACTGAAGTGTCACAGAAATCTCGTAAGGTATTGCAGAACCTCTCCTTGAACACACATTTTGTTGTCAAGATGGCTGAAGCAGGACACTTTCAACCTTTCGTTGCTCGCTTCAATGAAGGTAAAAATGATATGCCTGATAACGAAGGTAAATGCCATACCTTTCGACTGTTACACAACGTAATCATATTCCCTTGGTCTCTTTTCACAGCACCACAGGAGACCAGAACATTGATGGCTGCAGCCTTGGTGAATATGCAACTCAAGGAGAATAGTGTTGAAGACTTAAAGGAGCCGCAATTTATACAGAATTTGGTTCAGATGCTGTCTTCAAGCTCTCCAGCATGCAAATCAGCTTGCCTTAAATCCATTAAGAAACTCGTAGCATATCCCAGGATCGTAAAACAACTTCTTAAAGACCCTGCCACTATACCACATTTGCTTGGTCTCATCTCATTTAACAAGTCTGATCCACACTTGAAACAAGAAGCAGCTGAGATTCTTGCTAACATGATTGGAGCGAGTCAACAATTTGAACAACTAAAATATCAGGGCTTGGAGGAGCTGCAATCGAAGTACAATGTCTGTGTACTATTGCATCTTGTAACCAGCTCCGAAGATCAAACCAAGATTCAATTCTTGCACCTACTGGTTGAACTAAGCTATAAATCAGAGATAGCTCGAGATATAATACGATCTGAACAGGAGGCAACAGCTCACCTTTTCTCTTCCCTTTATAGCGATCATCCTGCTGTGAGAAGATGGGCAATGAAACTTATATATTGCATATCCAAAGGTCATCCAGATGGGGTTCCCCTTCCACCATCTCCTGCAAAAGAAAGTGCCATTAACACCCTGTCAATGATCTTCATTAATTCACCGGATATTGAAGAAAGGTCAACTGCGGCAGGAATTATCAGCCAGCTTCCCAGGGAAGATAGTAGTATTGATGAGATACTCCGAAAATCAGAAGTACTAAAAGCCATTCATGAGGTAATTTGCAGCATGGATGAGGAAAATTGGGGGAGCAGAGCACAATCCAACCAAGGCACATCTCTACTGGAGAATGCTCTAGCAGCCCTTTTGCGCTACACAGAACCCAACAAACCCGAACTTCAGAAACAATTGGGCAGGCTTGAAGTGTACCCATCACTAGTTCGTGTTCTAACCCGTGGCAGCTCACTAGCTAAGCAGAGAACAGCCATTGCACTTGCGCAACTTTCCCAGTCTGCCAGCCTGTCAGTCTCCAATGAAACCATCAAGCAAACCAAGCACCCTGTGCCCCTCTTTGATTTAATGAAGAATGTTTCCATTATGTTGTGCTTTTCGGCATCATCAGAGAATGCAAACTCCTGTCCTGTTCATGGTGCTGCTTGTTCACCAAGAGATACCTTCTGCCTGGTTAAGGCAGATGCTGTGAAGCCGCTTGTGCGCACTTTGAGTGAGACGGAGTCTGGTGTGGCAGAGGCAGCTCTGACGGCACTTGAAACATTGCTAATTGACCACAGCACACTAACAGATGCAACTGCTGCCATTGTGGACAACCAGGGTGTGGTTGCCATTCTGCAACTCTTGGACAAAGGATCCTCATCTGCAAAAACCAAAGCCTTAGACCTGTTTCAGAAGATCTTGGTACATACAACTATCGCTGAGACGTTAAAGAAGAGGTTTGAGAATATCCTTGTCCAACTTCTCCAGGATGATGAACTAAAGAAAAAAGCAGCTTTGGTACTTAGGCAGATGGGAATCATCCCCGATCAGTCCTCATACTTCTAAAAGTGTTTAAGGCACATTTGGTGCTTAGGAATGGATTGGATTTGTTAACTCACCACATTCAAGGTACGTTGAAGAAAGATCAGATGCCAACTTCCAGATTTTGTCAAGACTAAAAGTGGAAGATGGATTAGTCATCAAGGAAACTCAGGATAAGTTATATTCCAGACTAGTCCATCTTCCACCATTAACTTCGACAAAGTTTGGAAGTTGAGAGGATAAGTTATTTTCCAAACTAGTTCATCTTCCACCATTATCTTCGAAAAAGCTTGGAAGTTGACCTTTACTTCTTCCTTCAATCTCCCTTGAATTTAATGAGATATCCAATCAAATTCAATCCGAGTCACCAAATGGGACCTTAATTAGGAACAGATACCTGATGCATAATATTTGTAGTATTTGTTCCATTTGCCATTTTTGTAATTGCACCACAACACATGAGTTGTGAAAGAAACATATGTGACATGCTCTGTTCAGGTTACTAGATGATAGACATAAACTTTGTCACTTGTTCCCCTGCCATGGCTCCATCTCACCTCCAATGGACCACGAATATGCAAACAGAATTACCCTACATTCTGTGCTTGAAAACTTAAACTCTAATCTCTTTTCCTTTCCTTTTCTTCTGTAATTTTACAGAAAGATATAAAAGCCACAATTTAAAGATTGTTGATGCACAAAACCGAGGGGTCTTGGAACAACATAAATCCGACCGTGAATCTGCAAGAAATGTAAATAACACAAGATGTATCGTGATTCACCCCAATGTTTGGGCTACGTCCACACTGATTGTATTTCTCTGACTGTATGTATGAATTACAAGGGTGAGGGGGAGTCCCCAGAGAAAGAGAGAGTTTGAGAGGGCTTTCTGTTTGTGAGCATGAGAGCTTGAGAGAGATGAGCTTTGTGAGGGTGAGAGGGCTTGAGGTTTGTGAGGGTGAGGAGGCCCTTTTATAGAATAAGGGCTCCTTCCCTTTTTACATATTTGCCCCTCCATTTATTACATAATTACATTTGAGTCCCCCGAGTATTTATACGCAGTGGCGAAGCCACGTGAGGGCGAGGAGTGGCGGCCGCCACTCCCCTCGCCGGGAAACACCACTGGACCCAGCTCTTCGCCACTCCCCTCGCGCGCGCCTCGCCGGAAATTGCTGGTTCAAGTCCTCTGTTTTTCTGGGCAATCTGCAATCTGCAGATTGCAGTTTATTTTTTTTTTTTTAAACCAGGCCAAAACGACGTCGTTTTGGGCCTGGTTAAAAAAATTTAAAAATTGTTATACAAAACGGCGCCGTTTTGTATGTTTGAATTTAAAAAAAAAATACAAATGGGGACCGCTTCCGCGTGTCGCCCAAAACCCTAGTCAGTCCCAACCCGTTCTGTTCCCTTTGCTTTTGTTCCTTCTGCGGTTCTTCACCAATCAACACAGGACAGGAGCTTTAATTTCTGCTCCCCAACATCTCAGTGCCAACGTCCCTTTACAAGCTAACAAGCCACCAATCAACACAGCACAGGGCCTTCCACCAATCACCATCTAAAGGTAAAATTTTTAATTCTTAAATGTATAATCCCTAACCTAATTAATTATTCAATACAAATTTCCTTGAATTGGTATGAAATTATATGCTAATGCATTAATATGGTTATTGGTTATTGATTATTGATGTGAATCATATGCTTTTATGATTATTGATAAGAAATTATGAAATTATTTTTTAGGATGAAATTATTGATACGAATTGGGAATTAGAAATTTAACCCAATTGATACGAATTATTGATACAAATTTTTGATATGCTTCTATGATTCTATGATACAAATTTAACCCAATTGATACGAATATGGTTATTGGTTATTAGTACTTTTGATTAATTGAATTGTTGGTTGGTTGGATTAGTTATTATACATACTATAGTAATAGTATAGTCTACTTTAGGATTAAGAGTCTAAGAATTTTTATTTCTTTCCATTTTACAGTTACGTAATGGAACGATACTATAAGAAACAATGCTTAAATCCTCCTTCAAATATTCCAAGTAGGTCACAACAAAGTGAAGCCACTGAGTTGGATTTGGATGAAATATTGGCTAATCTTCCTGCAGACCCTGCACATAGACGTCGAATTATTGATTATCCACCTAATTATCGTGAAGCAATTCGTAGACACTATCTCCAAATTTAACCTTGCATTCTTTTAAGTTCGCCCCTCCCCCCGAGAAATCCTGGCTTCGCCACTGTTTATACGAGGTCTAAATATGGAGGCCCTAAGTATGGTACAAACAGTAGTCCCTCAAGTCTCTAGTCAAGAGAGTCTTTTGGCTGGAGACTTGAAATTCAGTCCATGTGTCGGCCGAAGTAACTAGATGTCGTCTAGAACTGATACTCGATATGAGGCGGTGCCCAATTTGAAATGATGCTCAACTAAAAGTAGCATATGTTGCGAGGCTGCTCTGCTTGTGGCTTATGTTGCCTTGGTTGGCTCGGCCTGTGGCGTTTAAAGGTGAGGGAGTCCCTTTTATAGAATAAGGGCTCGCTTCTCAATACATAAATATGAGCTAGAGTTGATGCTCGCGGCGAGGCGGTTGCTCAGTAGGCGGCGATGCTCTCTAATGATGGTGAAGGAATCCCTTTTATAGAATAAGGGCTCGCTTCTCAATACATGAATAATGGGCTAGAATTGATGCTCTCTAATGATGGTGAAGGAGTCCATTTTATAAAATAAGGGCTCGCTCCTCAATACATAAATAATGGGCTAGAGTCCCCCAAGTATTTTTCATAAGGCCTAGTTGAGGGCCAATATATGGTACATAATGTAGTCCCCCAAGTCTTCGATCAATAGAGTCTGTTGGTTGGAGACTTCAAATTGAATCCATGTATGGGCCGAAGTGACGGTTGTTTGGAGACGGTATTTGTATACCCTGCACTAAAGCTTTGTAGGTGAAGCTTTGCAAGTGAAGCTTTGAAGCTACAGCTCTGTAAATAAAGCTTTCGAAGTTGGAGCTTTTGTAAATGAAGCTTTTGAAGCTAGAGCTCTGTAAATGAAGCTTTCGAAGCTGGAGCTCTGTAAATAAAGCTTTTGAAGCTAAAGCTTTGTAAATAAAGCTTTCGAAGCTAGAGCTCTATAAATGAAGCTTTTGAAGCTAGAGCTTTTGTAATTGAAGCTTTTGAAGCTAGAGCTTTGTAAATGAAGCTTTCGAAGCTAGAGCTCTGTAAATGAAGCTTTTGAAGCTAGAGCTCTGTAAATGAAGCTTTTGAAGCTAGAGCTTTTGTAAATGAAGCTTTTGAAGCTAGAGCTCTGTAAATGAAGCTTTTGAAGCTAGAGCTCTGTAAATGAAGCTTTCGAAGCTAGAGCTTTTGTAAATAAAGCTTTTGAAGCTAGAGCTCTATAAATGAAGCTTTCGAAGCTAGAGTTCTATAAATGAAGCTTTCGAAGCTAGATTGACATGAGTGATGCTCATGAATGTTTATGTTGATTGACATGAGTGATGCTCATGAATGTTGACATGAGTGATGCTCATGAATGTTAACATGAGTGATGCTCATGAATGTTGACATGAATGATGGTCATGAATGTTTATGTATAATTGACATGAGTGATGCTCATGAATGTTTATGTATGATTGACATGAGTGATGCTTATGTATAATTTTGGAGAACTGGACGTACTTTTGATCACCTGGTTAGTGATAATAGCGGTAGGGTGCCGAATCAATTTTGAGTACTGGGTGTACTTTTGATTATCTGGTTGGTGATAATAGCGGCAAGGTGTCAAATAATTTTGAAGTACTAGGCGTACTTTTGATCACCTGGTTGGTGATAATAACGGCAAGCTGCCGAATAATTTTTTGTAGTACTGGACGTACTTTTGATCACCTGGTTGGTGATAATAGAGGGCCAGGCTCTTTTGAGCATATGGGTCTTCGCTCGTCACATAACATTCCAGCCTATTATTTTAGGCTTGCCGTTTTTTTTTTTTGTTACCCTCTGATGGGGTTACACAGATGTCTTTGAAAGATAAGGAAAATAAATTACATCATTCAAAAATAAATCTGACCCTCTACTCAATGGGTCACGCCCATAATTCTCTTTTCTGCATGCCATCACCACCGCAATTATGTCTACTTTTTTTTTTTTAAATTTTCTTTTGCTTTCTGCTTTTCTTGATCTCCCCGCTCCTTCTCTGTCCACCCATGTTGCTTTGTAAGGTATCTTTTGCTTGCAAACCCACTTGCTTTTCTTGGACAGCCTGGTCGTGCCCATCCATTCTCACTCCTCATTTTTCTTTTCTGTAAAGGAAAAGAGACTTTGGTGAATCTGTGAAAGAAAAGAGAGAGCTTTTCTGGTAACTGATGTTGCTTTTGGTTTCCCATGTGCTCTCGCAGAGAATGGGTTGAAAGAACACTATTGTAAGGTCATCTTTTGCTTTTCTTGATCTTTCCCATGCCTCCACAGTGTGGCAGCTGAAAGCTTGTCCCTCATCTGTCGCCCTTTCTTGCTCAAATGTAAAGTGTTTCTGCTGATATACTCCTTAGGCGGCCATGAATTATTTCTACAATGGAACAAATGCCCATTGACCATGTCGACTTCTCAGCAGCAGATACCAACTGGTACTGAATCAATGCCTCCCAAGTTTGATATAAGGGAAAACCCAAACCCAAAGCTTCATTCACCTCCAAAGAATGACACTGATCGGAATATTTGAATGAATGCTGAAAGCTTCCTTCACCTCCAAACCCCAAATCCAGAGCTTAAACCAACAACCAAGCAAGCTAAAAGCTTTCTTTCAGCTTTCTTCAGACCCAAAAGATGATAAATTTGAATGAATGCTCAGAAACAGAGGCATGCCGGAACTAGAGCTCCACCGAATCGGAAACCTCGAAATCCAAACACTTTCCAGGATTCGAATACCTAATTAAAAGTAAAAAGGCGATTCAGATTTGATTTTATTGGATTAGACTGAATTCGACGATGTTGTATTGTGATGGGAGTTAAGCCCGAGAAATAAACCAGGCTGAGCCTCCGTGTAAACCATCAGCACCAAAATTTGTCGAATTTTGAAAACCCAGGGGCTAAGATTTAAAAACCAAAATGTCGAGGCACATTCTCAGCAACAGGCTTTGCTGCAGGTTCCAGATGAGCAGGTTCATCAGAATCTCCCCGTAGAATTTGTTCGACGAAAGGTCGAGGTGCCGAAGGTTCACTTGAATGTTGCCGGAGATTGTTTCGGAGAGGAAATTTTGAGTGACGTTGAGGATTTGAAGGTTGATGAGGTTGAGAATCGCCGACGGGAGAGTTCCGGATAGCGAGTTGCCATGTAAGTAAAGAGCACGTAAGAAACTCCAACCCCCAAGTATCAATTGATGCCTGCCCTGGGCAAGGCCCTTTCTGTGCTCCAAAGAGAGAAAATGCTCAACAATGGAAGCAACAGTGACCACGAGAACATGAGACCATTGGTGGATTTCATGCTGCAGCCTGCAACAAGCAAGCCCATGAGCTTGAACAGCCCCAGTTCACCAGATCCCCATCGTTGTGTGTATTGGACCCACTTTCGGGTCCTTGACCTTGACCCAGCCCGTCTGACTTGCCCTTTTTCCCATTAATCGCCCTTTTTCCCATAAGAAAATAGAGATCTGAGAGTGAGATGCAGAGAGAGAGAATAGACGGTGGTTGCAGGGGTCATGGTGGAAGCGCGCAGTGGCGGAGAAAATCACAATCGCTACTGGGAGTGACGACAGAAATCAGGCGCCGAGTTTCAAATGGGAAATGCTTCTGTCCCTGCTGAGCAATATTCTCAAAGTCCTCTTCATTTTGTCCATCTTTGATGGGTGCGAAACCAAAAGTTTTAAAGAGATTGTTGAGGAAATTCTTGGACTTGGTCATGGTTTTCTGTGACTTTTAGAACAGCCCAAGCCCCTAAATGAACACAAAAGAAGGAGGAGGAGAGCAAAGAGAGATTTACAGGTGGGGCGTGTGGAATTTCGTTTCCAGCGAAAAATTGCAAATCATGGGATTTGGTGGTTTTATGTTTGTGGAGGTTTTCTGGAAAAGCCCAAGGAGGGAGTTTTTGGGTTTCTGCAGATTCACGGCGGAGGTGGAAAAACGAAATAGAACCGACATAACTTTTCGTATCGTTTCCCACAAACGGCACCAAATGTTGATGCACAAAATCGAAGGGGTCTAGGAACAACGTAAATCCGATCGTGAATCTGCAAGAAATGTAAATAATACAAGATGTATCGTGGTTCACCCCAATATTTGGGCTACGTCCACACTGATTGTATTTCTCTGACTGTATGTATGGATTACAAGGGTGAGGGGGAGTCCCCCAGAGAAAGAAAGAGCTTGAGAGGGCTCTCTGTTTGTGAGCATGAGAGCTTGAGATAGATGAGCTTTGTGAGGGTGAGAGGGCTTGAGGTTTGTGAGGGTGAGGATGCCCTTTTATAGAATAAGGGCTGCTCCCATTTTTACATATTTGCCCATCCATTTATTACATAATTACATTTGAGTCCCCGAGTATTTATACGAGATTTAAATACGAAGGCCCTAAGTATTATACAAACAAAGATAAAAGACAAGCAAAAATTTTAAGAAAATAATACGATGGCTTGTTAATACCAAGAAGTTGTACAGTGGACCCTACGTGTCAATGCAAATTTTACTTACGTGAAGGTTAATTTTACTTATGTGAAGGTTTGCAACTAGTACACCGGGAAAGTGTATGTTGTCGCCGAATCTCGGTTGTCAGCTCTTTCTAATGAGAAACCAAAAGAAAATGTAGCAAATGGATCTGTTTGTGATTCAAAAAGCTAAATTCAAATGCCAAGGGATCCTTGGGTGGGAAAAAGGAAACCATGGACACTGCACATGAAGTAGTGGAGAAATTTTTTGGTGCTTCTTTAGTGGGAAAGAAGTATGAACCACTCTTTGACTACTTTGTGGAGTTCTCTGATGTGGCATTTAGAGTTGTTGTAGACAACTATGTTACCGATGATAGTGGTACTGGTATTGTGCATCGTGCTCCTGCATTTGGTGAAGAAGATTATCGTGTTTGCCTTGAAAATCAAGTGATCAACAAGGGAGAGAACTTGATTGTAGTTGTTGATGATGATGGATGCTTTACCTAAAGAATTACTGATTTCAGCAACTGCCTATGTCAAGGATGCAGATAAAGATATTATTGAAGCAGTGAAGGCAAAAGGAAGGCTAGTGAAGTCTGAAACGTTTACTCATTCTTATCCCTTATGTTGGAGATCTAAAAGCTCCGCTTATTTACAGAACTGTTCTAAGCTAGTTTATCCGAGTGGAGCTGTTGAAAGAAAAATTGTTAGAAAACAAGAAGCACACTTGTTGGGTTCCTGATTTTGTGAAGAAAAAGCGCTTTCATAATTGGCTGGAAAATGCATGAGATTGAGCTGTTAGTCGAAGTAGATTTTGGGGCACTCCACTTCCAGTGTGGATTAGTGAAGATGGTGAAGAAATTGTTGTTATGGATTTTATTCGGAGGCTTGAAGAGCTTTCTGGTGTTAAGGTTTTCGATTTGCATTGCCGCAATATTGATCACATTACGATTTCCTCAAGCCAAGGTCCCGAAAATGGTGTTCTTCAACATATACACTCTGTTTGATTGTTGGTTTGAAAGTGGGTTCATGCCTTATGCTTATATCCACTATCCTTTTTGTGAGAAAGACTTTTTGAGAAAAATTTCTCTGGCTATTTTGTGGCTGAGGGGCTAGATTAGACTCGTGGATAGTTATACACTTATGGCGTTATCTACGATGTTATTTCGGAATCCTGCTTTTAGGAACCTCATTTGCAATGGACTTGTCCTTGCTAAGGATGGTAAAAAAATGAGTAAGAATTTGAAAAACTATGCTCCACCAATGGAAGTTATCGATGACTGTTGAGTGTTGATTTCAATATTTGTTGTATATTTCATTATGAATGTTACAAGAGAGTGAAGGCAACTCTTATAGAGAGCTAAAAGAAAGCTACAATAGATTGTAGGATAACTATACAAACACAATCCCTAAAATCTGCCTTAACAAGTGGAAAAGCAAAAACCAAATTACAAGTAACTAAGAAAGGTTGATGTAAGGTGAATGACAAGCTATGGAAAGTAACTTTAGCCTATGACTTAGCTAAAGTGAGGATGACAACTTATACATACAACCCATCCATACAAACCGGTTTCAATACACACCCTTAAGCTAGATCAAGGGGATTGATTGATCCAAGCTTGCACAACAATCGCTGAAACTGAGTAGAGTCTAGTGCTTTTGTGAATAAATCAGCAAGTTGATCGTGGCTGCGTGTGAACACGGTGTCTATCACCTTGGATTGAACTTGAGCACGAATATAATGGCAGTCAACTTCAATATGTTCGGTCCTTTCATGGAATACTGGATTGGAGGCAATGTGCATGACACCTTGGTTATCACACCTTCAATTTCATAGTTAAATCGTACCCTATAGTGTTGGTTTGCCATTGACCGGAGCACGGAAGGCTCTAACCTCCTTCCCCGACGAGAAACAAAACCAGGCATTTGGGCCTAAACCCCAAGCCCAAAACTTTAGGGTAGCCCAAACCCAAACCCTTGTCTTTAGGTCTTCGGGTCAGTTGGAACTCGAGCCCTAGGCTCGTAAACCATTTGAAGCCCAAACCCAATAACCCTTTTTATTTTTATTTATTTAAAAAAAAAAACCAAAACCCAAAGGCACCAGGCCGGGCTTTCAAGCCCAAGCCCCTTATTTGCAACCCAGGGCCCTTGGCCCGTTGAACCCAAAACCCTTTTCCCTTGGGCCAATTCACTTGGGCCTCCGCTTCGATAGCTCTAAGCCCAAAACCCAAAACCCTAAAACCCATTGGACCCAAACCCTTTAGGCCCAACTCGGTTGACCCAAACCCTTTAACCCGGTTGACTTGACCCGACTCGAACCTGTTGACCCAGTCAACGCCGACTGTTGACTTTGACTTTGACCAGTCGACGGTCAATGTTGACTTTTTTGGGGTTTCGTCCGGGACATCTCCTAGGCTAATTTCGACGTCCTGGATCCGTTTTTGACGTTTGTTTTCCCAAATTCAATCGTATGAATAGAGTTTTATTAATTGTACCCTTTATGTGCTTAGGTGTAATTATTAGCGGCGATTCCGCTATTCCTATTTCATACGGCTCTACGACGACGGAGTATTTGTGAGTGGACCCCTTCTAAAATGCATGTTTTAATAGTAGAAATGCATACATGAAAATCAATATTTAAAGATTACATTTTACGAAACGTTTTATGAGAAATTATGCTTACTGCGAGTATTTTGGAATATCATATTTTATCTAACTTATGTTCTTTGTAGTATATATGATGGATGACTATATGCTATTTAGAACATGCTTTTACACACTTCTTTATAATATAGATGATGGATGACTTATACTATGAAGATGTTTTGAGATATATGTACCTATGTTTAGAAAGACTATGTTCAATGGTTTTGTGCCTATCTGGTGGTCACTGTTCCACCTACGGACAACGGATATGGTTGTTGGCTGTGGGCTGGGAGAAATAATCTTTGGCTTTGGGTCGAGAAACATGTAGCTGACATTAGGCCGGGAGAAATAATCTCTGGCTTTGGGCGCAGAGACATATTAGCTGACATTGGGCAGGGAGATATTGTTATTGGATACCACTATTTAGCACACTATATACGAGATATGTTTTATGAAAGGTTTTATGGCATGCTAGGGTTTTTGGAAAAACCTATTTCATATGATACTATTGAATTTCCATAAAACTTTGGGGTTTAGTATGTTATTGAATAACTGTTTCCGTATTATATATATATCAACTTGGTCCACTAATGTTTGTTTTGCGCCCCCTCAGGACTTAGATTCGAGGCGTACAATCCCGGCATCAAGGCATTTCTGCATCGGCATTTTCGAGTCCTCTCGGTGTAGGACCCATTCCTTTATTCATTAAATCTTATATTATTTCTTTTAGTGTTCTAGATTAGTTGTATGCTCTGAACACGTTCCTCATTTGCATATTAATTATATTTAAATTTATAAGTCTTATTTATTTCTTATTCTCATGCATTCTACTATGGCTTCGTCACCTTCGGGTGTCGGCCAACACATGCTTACACCGGTGCTCAGGGAATATCAAGGTTAGGCGTGTCATTTGAGATGTAGCGAAATGCAGGTAAATGCACACAACTTAAGTCTAGAGATCATGATCCATTGTCGTCCTTGCATTTTTGTTTAGAAAAATTTTATGTACCCAAATTTTCTCCCTATACACAAGACTTATAACTTTTTATTTTGAAATTTCAATTTTACCCCATATAGAAAATGAGTTTTGAAAGACAAAGGATAAAATGAAAAAGAAACCCTTTCTAATTCAGTTGAAAGCTTTCCACGTAGGTTTGAAATAACCGTTTGTTAGGACAACTTCTTTTACGATGTTTCTTACATTCGAGCTTGCTGGTTTTTGCATCATCCATTGATAGTTGCATAAATGACTGGAATTTGGTTTTCTATTGGAATGTCTCAGAGTTGTAATCTTCCTATTTAGGTTGTACTTTAGCTTTACTCACTTCAATAGCATATTTTTATGTGGGCCTTACAAAAAAGGGATTAGGCTAAGCCCATATTTCCCCTTTCTATTAGTAAGGTTTTCAAATTAAAGTTTACTTGCTTACTTTAAAGAGTAAAGAGAAACTTCAATTTTATGGGTAATGATAGGGAAACCAAATTTTCAAACCAAATTTTCAAACCAAATGATGTGGTCCTTGACGATTAGATTATTACTTTTTTGAGAAAAGATCAATAGATTTTATTAAAAGTCCAAATGGACAACAACACAGTTTCATATTAGCCTCCTCAAATAGAAGGTCTGAAATGAGGCCCAGTAGAGCCCCATCCTAAGTACAATTAATTCCACGAAGAAGGGCAGCGCGCGCTTGGCGATGAGCAACACCATTAGCTTGGCAACGAACATGGGTAAGGTAAGCCTTAGTGACTGATGCCAACAAAGGTTTCGTGTCTTCAATAATATGCCCAATGACGGACATATTAGGAAAATGATCACGAAGCGTAACAACAATCTAGAGCAAATCACTTTCTAAAATAAAGTTTTGAAGTCCCCTTTGCGTCACCAACATTACGCCATCTTTGGCTGCCATCGCCTCCGCCTAAAGGGGAGAGAAGATGTGATCAAGCTTCATAGCAGCAGCCACCAAAAAAGAGCCCTGATCGTTTCTTATTATGATCCCAATTCCCCTTGTTTAAGATGTTCATTCAACGCCCCATGGACATTAATCTTCAGAAAAAGGCCCTTGGCCAAGCCCATTGAGTAGGCATGAGGGTAGGAGTAGTGCCATAAGTGGGAAGAATAGCCTTCTTAAACTCATGCCACCAACATAGACATCGAGCCATCACTAAGTTTGGAGACTCCATTTTGTCATTCCACATATGATCATTCCTAGCACTCCATATAGCCCACATAATCATAAGGCAAATCTCAAAGTTGTGCTAGATGGGCTTAGTAGCCCACTTCGATAAAACTTCTAGAAAAGAGCGTGAACGCGGGGCTGGAGGGGGAATTCCAAGTGGAGATGCCAACCACATGCATCTCGAGTAGGAACATTCCCGCATAAGATGGTTGATGGATTCACCCATAACCCCGCACAGAATTAAATGAGCCGAAGTAGCAAAACCTTGAGTAAAAATAGCATTTGGCGTGATTATTGCACTTAAATGGTTTTTCTATTTTTTAAAATACACAATAATATGAATAATGAAAAAACTCCACGAAAGAAAAATCAATGATTCATATAAATCACTTAAAGTAAATGCAACAGATTAGATTATTATTTAAGTGTTAATTAACATGCTTATTTTATATTAGTGACACATCATTTTGTTTGTCAGTTTGGTTTAAAAATTTGGTGAGAGCGCTTAAAGCAACTTGATATTGCACCTCCGTTCAGGTTACTGGGTGTTAGGGGTGGGTGCGGTGCGGTGCGGTTTCAAGTGAAACCACAACCGAAACCGAAACTTTTTGCGATGCGGTTTTGAAGGTAAAATTGAAATGAAACCAAACCGTTTAGTTCGATGCAGTGCGGTTTCAAACGGTTTCGGTTCGGTTTTTGAGAAAAAATGTACAATTTAAAATATACACCTATTTACGCATAAGACAGTCTTATTTTCCTCATATATTAATTAATGAATATGTAGCAAAAACAGTAACAAGAATGCAGCAAAAACAGTAACAAGAATGCAGCAAAAACAGCAACAAGATTGCAGCAAAAAACTGAAAAAAAAAAAAAAAAACTGCAGAAAAATTGCTAATTCCTAGTCTCTATCTGTGACTTTGCTAATTCCTGAGAAGTGGTCTCTATCTATGACTCTGCTAATTCAATTACATAACTCAAACTATGCTTCTGATGAACAAAAATCCTATGAGAGTACCTCTATCGTGACTCTGGAATTTTGTTGCAAGTGTTTTTTTTTACAGTTATTTGGCTTCATCAATGATCAGAGGCTTTTCTTCTAATAAATACCAAATTTGTTGAACTCCAATTATCATGATATATTCGTGGTTTTTGTTACATTTAGGCAAGCACACAAGGCATTGCCTAAGGAAATTACTAATTTAGAACTTAAATTGATACTTTAAGAGATGAAGATGAGTTTTGAGAGAGAAAGATAGATGAATATGGTGACTTGAATAGTGTAGTTGAAGTTGAACAAATTAAAAGTTAAAACATAACATTCAAAATATATGGTGCGGTTTTGAAAACCCAAAATCGAAACCAAACCGTATGCTTTGTTGCGGTTCGGTTTCGAAACCGCAACCATTTCAAAATTGCAAAACCAAACCGTTTGATGCGGTCCGATTCGATTCGTGTTTCAATTTCGGTTTTCGGTGCCCACCCCTACTGGGTATGTCGCTCTCAAAGTCGGAGGATAAATTTTTCTGAGTACCCGGTACCCCAATACCCCACAAATGGCCACATGACACGTAGCCTTTATTTACCACGCAACCATCTTTTTGACAGGTTGCAAACAATATACCCATTTAATCCTAAATTTTCAGAAAATAAATTAAATAAAAACAAAAAAGAAGTTAATAAGAAAACGGACCCAGATTCTCGTCCCGGAGTTCTCGATCTCCGCCCATCCTCACCCATTTGACACTTTACATTCCCCCCCCCCCCCCGATTCCTCCCAGCTCCCCACGACAACCATCACCGCTCTGGGTGCGGCCCCACCATGTCCTTGTGCCTTTATTGTGCGCAGCTTTTTCCTGGTGCTCAACAACTAGCGACTCTACTTCCGTCGCGAACGCCCTGCAGGCCATAGAAAGACCCTACTTGGGAGCCGGCGATCTGCACGACTTAACGGAGCATAGATTTTTTTTATAAAGGAAAATCAAAGAAAAAACTGTGTTGCAGACCAAGACGGCCGGGGAGAGGGAAGAGAGAAGAGAGGGGCGCTGGTGAAATAATATTAAAATATTAATTTTTTTAATTCTTTAATTGTGGGCCAGACGATGGTGAAAAGATATCGAGATTTGGTTGGTGGATGATAAGTGAATTTTATATTATATATTTAAGTTTATTTTTAAGTATATTTTGATTAATATTTTAGATGAATTTTGATACTTTAAATTATATTTTTAATATAGGACTCTCGACTTCCTCTGGAGCAAAACGTGGACAAATGGACGAATTTTGGAGTAATTCCAGTTGGAATACGTTCGTGATTCAATTAGCTTGATCGTATCAAAATTTGGGATTTTTCCACCAAGTGGTTATTTTCTGACGATAAAATAAATGAGCGATGCGCGGTGTTGAAAAATGACGTTTCTGGGCTTAAATTGCGTGTTTGGAGCCCAAGATGACCTCATATGGTTTCGTGGCATTCTGGAGATGTGTTCAGAACGTCATCTTTAAAACAACCTATCTTAGGTCGGATTTGGAGGAGCTCTGAGGCTAAAACGTGGCTGGACAAGTACTTGGCAGATTCTCCTAGTTTAATTAGGGTTTTCTAAGATATTTTATTATTTTTCTTAGTTTCCTAGTTGGAATAAGAAACCTAGGTCTTAGGGTTTGTAAGGGCTGAGCAAATATATTACTTTGGTCGTCTACAATTTTTCTGGACGCTTATTATTATTCAATTTCAGATACAAAGAACTTGGCTAGGGTTCTTGGAGATTTTCTACTTTAAGGTGTTTTCATTCCTTTTATTCTTAATAATATTTTCTATGATTTCAATTATGAATATGCATAACTAATTCCTTTTGCTAGGGCGAAACCTTGAGCCTTAGCATGAATATGTAATTTTTATTTAATTGCTTATGATTGATTGCATGCACACTTTGAATTATTGATCACTGTTTTAAACTATCTAATTATCTTGATGGTTGGCCACCATTAGGATGTTTAGACAAGTAATTGAATGCAATTCAGTCGGAATATCATCGGAGGATTGAGTATTGCTTCTTGTGATTGATAATTGTAATTTCATCTAAGGCGAATATCATGCTCTTAGGGGTTGCATGGTTCTTCAAAAGGTTTTCATAAAACTTAATGAGTTTTGCATGTTCATATTTGATCTGAATATCACAAACGGATTGCATGTTAGATATACGTTCTTGCTTGAATATCACGAGGAGAATATATATTAGGAAAACCTAACATTTGAAGTGACATGTGTAAATCATAAGTAATTGGTAAAAATACATAGAATTACTAGGTGATGGTGGAACCTTAGTGCCTTTATAAATTGGTATTTAAAACTTTTTTCTTCGATTATTTTAGTTTTTGTTTAAAATTCGTTTTTTAATATTACCCACTCTCAAACTCTTTTTTTCTCAAGTTTTAATTCTAAGTATTTAATTAGGAATTGTTTCTACATAAATTATCCAAATAGTCCTTGAGGAAAACGACCTTGCATGAGCATCTATACTATAACATCCTTATATTCTTGCAAGTATTTCATGTGATTTTGACCCTATTTGCATAGACGTTAAAAATCCTATCAGTGGAACTTCGGGTCAGCAAAATTCCCGATACTCCGCAACTAGCAGAGGAACAGGTGGTGGACTTTGGCATAATAATGATGATTACGTGGGGATTGTGGAAAACAAGGGTAAAAAATGCTTGGATTTGGGATGGCTCCTTTCAAATTCACATGATACCGGTACTTCTTAAATCCAATTATCAATTTGCTTAATCTCAACCATTAAAATTTAGTTCAATAAATTTGTTTTTTTATTGTCAAAGAGTAAACTTTAATAAATTCTAACAGTAATGTTTACATCTTCAGCCAAAATATTAAATAAAAATTTTGGACCAATAACATTCCAACAGAAAACACCTCCATGTGAGGTTACAAACAATGCAACAGCGTGAGCAGCAGCATTTCCATGTTGTTTGACAAATCCAAACATCACCCTTCCTAATTGAGATGCCCAAGAACCTAACATAATGAAGAAAACATTCCAAAGTAGCATCAATCACATACTCCCCATTAACCATGCAAATAATCATCTACGAGAGTCTGACTCAACCTCCACCTCCGTGCACCCTAACTCAATACAGACTTGTAAAGCCGCGCGAATTGCAACTGCTTCTGCCATCACCGGAGTATTAAAGATCAGGCCACCTTCCCCATCAACCGCTTGCAACAACCTCGCAAAATCTCTCAGTACCTACCCATAGCCACCCTTGAATGTCTTCCCACACCAAGCCGCATCACAATTAATCTTTAACACCCCAAAAGCTTGTATTCCCCCCAGCCGCAGCACCACCAGTAACAGCCTTCTTCACGTCGTGGCATGCGCGAAGTTCAACTACTTGCTGCCTGACTACATCAATCATCTTCATGGGATTTGCGGACACACCTTTAAAGACCATGTCATTGCGGCACTTCCAGATTCTCCACATAAGATAAATACCTTCCTGCAATAACTCATCTTGCCTATCATTATCATGGAACCAATCACACAGTCTCATCTAGTGCTCTCGAAAATCTCGTCCTTTCAAAGCCACAATGTCAAGCTGCAGTGAACAGCAATACCACATCACCCAACTGAACTCACAATCGAAGAACAAATGGTGCTCCTTCTCCTCCGCTTCACCACACATCATACACCTACCATCCACCTGCATTCGCCGCCGAATGAGATTAACTCTCACAACTAAAGAACCACTACAACATCGCCAGATAAAGAACTTCAACTTATTCGGCACCGCCAATCTCCATATGTCCTTCCAGCAACAATCAACCATATCCCGGTGACTGCTCCCCCCCGTCCCCTGCCTACCAAACTCGCCATTTTCCTGCATCTCCATGGCAACTCCATATCCCGTACGCACTGTATATTCCCCATTCTTAGCATAATGCCATATTACTCTATCCCCACATCCCACTAAACTTACAGGCAACCCAAGTATAAGCTTACTCTCCTCCTCGTCAAACATCTCCGAATCTATGATGCATGAACATGGACACGGATACACGGATACGATACGATACGATATTACACGGGGATATGTCAAATTTCTAAAAACGAAGACACGATACGGCAATTAAAAATAATATAAATAAATGAATATATCTAAATATTATAAAATAAGAATTCAAATTTACTATTCAAGTTCAAATTTATTTCGATAAACTTCAAACATTTAAATAGATAATTCACTAAACAACTAAATTAGTCTTCATTAGTAACCTTGTTGCAAGAGACTATCCCATTTCTAGACATTTTTAACAAATGAAACTTGACCTAGAGTAGGATCCTCTAAAAATCTTTTGACGTACTTCCACCTTGTACCATGATCATTTTCAACATTCTCAACTCGGTTAACATAGCATTTGTATGACTATCAGGATGATTCATTTTCCTAAATTATCAACATGTATATCATAAGAATCAATCCAAAGTAATCGCATAAAATCTCACAAGTCAAATTTATGCTAAGAGATCAACAAAACAACATAAAAGCATATATAAATATATTATAATCTAAATTATTCTAGATCACTACAATAATATTATTATAATATGCAAACGAAAAAGCAAAAAGAGCTTTTCGTTTGGCTTCAGAAAAGCAAAAAGGGACTCTAATTAGTAAAGTTGAGGATTCAGAGCAGAAAACCATCAACATTATTAACAAAAAGAAAAAGAAGGCTTCAGGAAAGTATAGAATTCGAAACCCAGTTACCAGTTCTCACCAGCAGATTCATAAGATACAATGCAGCACTTGCAAACGGAGACAACGGAAGCAGTTGCCGATGAAGGTTCTGAGGTTTGAGTGAGGAAAAACAGGTAGATCTGAATTTTATACACAAAATCGTTTCGATTTTTGGTCAAAGAATCATTTCGGTCCAGCTAATCTCAATCAACTGTTAATTAACATAATTATGTGCGGATTAAGTGTAATTATCTTGATTTTTTTTGTGTGATTATCCTCTAATTATAGTTTGAAACGTATTTGAAACGTAGGATACTCGTATCCCAACAGTAAGATACACGTATCCTATCAGTCAACAACGTATCTATTGACTTCGATACATATCGATCACGTATCCGTACGTATCCCCCCACGTATCTGTATCCCCGCGTGTCAGATACGAGATACGTTGGTCTTCCCGCGTGTCCATGCATCATAGCTCTGAATTAACTAACCCTTCCACGCTCCCCCTGCAGGTTCAATCAAATCATTCACCATTATGGGCATGTCAATGTGCTTCGATCTCACTTTATAAGTATGTGGCCTTGTTAGCCAAGGGTTATGGGCTATACGGATACTCCTTCCATCACCCACCCACCTGCCAACGCATACCTCTCTCCAAAATCCTTCTCCCCTAAATTATCCCTTTCCATCCCCAGGAGGAACGTCTCCCCAATGTAGCCTCCATAAACGATCTATCCGGAAAGTATTTTTCTTTAAGAATTTTGCCCAACAAAGTATCCGGATTATGAAAAAGTCTCCACCCATTCTTTGCTAGATAAGCAATGTTAAAAGCCAATAAGTCTCTAAAATCAAGTCCTCCATACCTCTTTTGACGTTTCATTTTCTTCCAAGATATCCAATGCATACCACCTCTATCTTTATTCCCCCTCCACCAAAACTTAGCTAGAGCAGATTCTAATTCCTTACAAAGGCTCATTGGAAGCTTAAAACACGACATTGCATAGTTTGGTAAAGCCATAGCCACCACTTTTATTAGAACGTCTTTTCCTGATAATGACATAAACTGCTCGGCCCACCCATTGATTCGCCCTTCCAATGCTTCCCGTGTAAGACTAACCTTATCAAAAATATAAGTTAAGAGATTAAGCTCAAGAACCACAAATTTATACAAGTATTAAAATCACAATTCGATAAACACAATGATAAACTAACCTGTAAAAATAGTAGTAGAAGAACTCAAAGCCGACTTCTAAACATAGTAGTAGAAGAACTCAAAGCCGACTTCTAAACAGTGCGCCTTCTCCTCTCTTGCAAAACCAAAAGTACTCAAACTAACAGTAGGTCTTAGTTCAATATTGAGCGTATGTTTTGTGAGAGCAGTGGCTTATGTTTTTATACTAAACATAGATTGCCCTATTACAATCCTACAAGGAATACAAGACCAAATCCTTGTATAAGTATGAGTTCTATTTTCGAGCCAACAGTAGAGTTTCAATCCAAACCAAAGTTGAATTAACTCTTATAAACACATTAAGACCTCTTTATACCAATCTGAAATAACAATGATTATTACTAAACTGTGAGAATCACACTCATACTCTAACATCTCGAACACCCTCAAACACCACCTTCTTGGATGAACCAAAGTCATCTTGACCCTTAATATTAGTACAAAGAGCAATTTTCTTCCGCCGTTGCTGCCCACAATTAGCCCCAAAATATAAGGAACTATTCTCCCTATTAATCACTTGCCCAGAGGCTTCTACATAACACCATAATACATCCATATCCTCCTAAACCTCGGTCTCCTCCGCCTGACAGAAAACTACAACATCATTGGCAAAGAACAAATGAGATACGGATAACCCACTAGGTACCACTCGAACTCCTTGCAATGCGCCCCGCTCCTCCCTAAGTCGAACCAAAGCCGAGAACCCCTCGGCATAAATCAAGAACAGAAACGGTGACATAGGGTTTCCTTGCCGCAACCCTCTTTGTGTTTGAATGAACCCAGTGGATGCACCATTGATTAGCACACTATAAGTGACAGTAGTAATACACTCCTCTATTCTCTGACAATACTTGGGAGGAAAGCCCAAAGCACCCATCATTGCCAACAAAAAACTCCACTCCACTCGATCATAAGTCTTCGCCATATCCAACTTCATAGTTAGGGAAACTTCATCACCATCACTTTGTTGATTAGCATATTACTACAAAATTATCTATAACTGGCGGTCCAAAAACCGACAAAAAACATATATTACTGTCGGATTTTAAGCAAAATTCGACAGAAAATGGATGCAATGGCAGATATAATAAGCGACAGAATTGCAAGCGTCAAGAAATGAAATTTCTGACAAAAAATACTTTAAAACCGACAAAAATTGTGTCGGATATAATCGACAGAAAATATATTAATAATAAATAAATAAGAGCATTTATGTCAACTAAAACCGACAGAAAATACCAAAACCGACAGAACTTGTGTCGGATATATCCGACAGAGAATTGATTAATAAGAATAAATAAAAGCATTAATAATAAAAAAATATATTGAAAATATCAAACCTCACAACTGATTTGCGGCAAGTAATACGAGCTTTTCTGAGACTTGCTTCCGTCTTCAGTTCCATATCCACGCCATTGACAGATGATGCCAGGACTCCAAGCTCATCACATACTTGTTGGGCAAACTTCAAATGTCCTCTAAATGATATTTGGCAAGATCATGACCGACATAGACACAAAAATTACTGTATATGATCACGATATTCATGAAATAGGCACATGGTAAACTTACCTATGTAAAGCACGCTCAAGGAGCAGCTGAAGTTTCAGTAACAAAATTCTTGATTTTGAGATGGATAAAAACTTCTATGCAGTTATTTTAAGAGCAGCAAAAGCCTCTAAACAAGGAGAAAAAAAATGCAAGTCATCAAGGATGAACGGCATTTGTTTATGCGATGAACATGAGAGGGAGATAGAGTATTCGAACCCTAAATTAATATGGCAGCATCTATGAAAAAAATATATTCTTTTTAGGTACTCAAGCATTTTATCTAACCTTTGTATCCTTTATAAACGGCTAGATGTTGGATGAGCTTCAGATATGCTAATGCTGTGTCAGATGAACTAAGGACATCCATGAAATAGTCAGGCTCAAGTTATAAAAATGGAAAGGAATATAAAAAAATATGTAAATCTTGTGATACTTTCAGTTAAAAATTACCTTGAAACATCAGGAAAACAAGTTGCATGAACAAGTGTATTAAATCTGGCAAGAGAGGAGCTGAGAATGAGAGGGAAATGAGGAGAGGAGAAAAGGGGGAAGGGAGAAGGCACCGGTGCAAGGAAGAGATGAAGGGGTTTTATTCTGGAAAATTTCATTATTGTCGGTTAAAACCGACATAAACATTTTTTAAAATATAAAGCTGACAGAAACATTTTCATTACTGTCGGTTATAACCGACAGCAAAAAAAAGACGGCAAAATTCGCCCAACATTCCCTCTCAAAATTTTAATTTCCCCCCAAAATTTTGTTACGATTTAAAAAAATAAAATAATAATTGTTTGGTTTAATAAATAAATAAATAATATGCATTTAAATAGAATACATTTTTAAAAATTAAATAAATAATTGTTTGGTTTAATAGATAATAATCCATGTAAAATATGCAATAAAGAAACAAAAAGATAATTGTACAATGAAAATGTCATCACACAAACTAAATATTGTCTAATCAATACTTGAAAAACATAAATAAAAATTTAGCACAAATTACTTTTCCCACTTAATGTCACAGCCCGTTCCAAATTATTATATTCGTGGCTGTGAATGGACGAAATTGCCCTTAAGAAATACTAAATTTGTGAAGCTCAGGTTGCTAATTATCTAGGTTCCTAAGTTTGAAAATAAAATGGAATTTAATAAGGATGGAACTTAGATTTTTAGGTTAAAATGTTAAAGTTTGGTGTTTGGAGATTGGAATAAGGACCACGTGGGATCCCCACATCCCTCAAAACCCTCCTCATTTCCCGTTCACTGTCTTTCTCTCTCCTCCTTCACGATTTCTCACTCTCTCTGTCTCTCTCCTTCGAACTCACACGGACCACCACCAAAACCACCCTAAATCTATACCAACGTCAAGTTTGAGACCACCATTGGAATCCTGAGGACTTCACGATCACGTTGGTATCCATTTCAGGTAAGTTTTACTTCGGAAAACCTAGATTCTAAACTCCCCATGAAAGTGTACTGTTCATGAGCTTTGAATTGGTTGATTTTTAGGACAATCCAAGCTCATAGTGAGCTTAGTGAGGTCCCAAGGAAGCTCGGAGTGCTTCGTTGGAAGTTTTTGGACGTAAGAACACGGAGATCGACAAGTTCAAAGTTTGGCCGGAGCTTTCGAGGCTTTTTCCGGCGAATCCCCGGCGAGTTAGGAGTCGAGGTAGGTATCAATCTCTTCGTCTCGTTAAGTACTACAACTTTCCTTTTTGTTTCACTCAATTTCGTTGAGTATTGAAGAAGTTATACTCATTTGAAAAATACCCAGTTTCCGGCGACCTCCGAGGCTTTCGAGGCAGTTTCCGGCCAAACCACGACGAACTAGGTGTTTTTCAAGGTACCATTCTCTTTTTCTCTTCAAGGGCTACAACTTTCGTTTTTGAATCACTTGATTTCGTTGAGAAATGACAAAGTTATGGCAATTTGAAAAACTGCCCGGAAAACGGCCGCCGGAAAAACCAGTCCGGCGACCCAAGGAAGAAGAAGGTGCTACAGTAAAAATAAAAAATAAAAATAAAATTATTTTAAAAATATGTCGACGTCCGTGACGTCGAGTAGATCACTGTGGTATATTCATATACCTAAATTGAACACCGTATGAGAAAGTTATTGAGGATTGTTGGTTAGGTGTTCAAATAACGTTTTATAGTTTTCACATTTAGGTGAAAATGTGAATTGATGATCCGACCGTTGGATCGTCACCAAAATTTGATACGTTGTAATACGTAATATTTGAGGATTATTGGAACTTACGGATTGGGAATCCGAGTTACGGATCTTCCGGAATTGGAATTGTAAGTCCATAATATAAAATGTTAACCGTCACTTAGTTTTGGAAATTGACGGAGATCCGACCGTTGGATGGTAATGAAATTTTAGGATGTTGTCCTAGAGGTATAGTGTGGACCTCTGGAAGTTATGGATTTAAAATCTGAGTGGCAGATCTTCCGGATCGATCAACGTAGTGACGTATTTTATATAAGTTATGTATTCTATCGATATGAATTCTGAGCCTGGATTTGATTACTATTCTAGGCGGCGATCGTCATGACGCCTTGATGTGTGGTGCTAGGGAGTTGTTGGACGAACTCCAGGTGAGTGGGCAGTTTTGTTTTCCGTATATATATATACTTGACGTTTCCCAGAAATTGAATTGAAATGAAAATATGTTTAAAATGAAATGCATATGAGTTATGTGGAAAAACGGGAAGTGAAATACCATGCATAGAATTGATATGAAAAGTATATAGAAATGTGAGTTGAAATGCCATGCATGAATTAATATATGATGCATATGTATGAATTGGTGCGGTGGACGCACATGTAAGAATTGATTTATGATGCATATGTATGAATTGGTGCGGTGGACGCACAGGTAAGAATTGATTTATGACGCATATGTATGAATTGGTGCGGTGGACGCACAGGTAAGAATTGATTTATGATGCATATGTATGAAATGGTGCGGTGGACGCACAGATGAGTATTTAATTACTGTTATGATGATGATGATATATATTGAGCTCAAATCCTGCACCATGGTTTAGTGCTTATAGTATTCACCGCATCGCACGCTCGCCTTGGATCCAAGTAGATGCTAGTCGTACAGTCCACGCGGAGTGGGTACGACAGACCAGTCGCGAGAGTGTTAGTGAGATTCCGACTGGTGGGTGACCTTAGATTATGTGCACAGATGATTTATGAGAAGCACTAGAGCGTAACTTGTGTGCAGAAGGCCGGACGGGTCACAGAGGTGACTCCGGTAGAGTGATAATGATAGATTTTGAGCTCTAGGTTCAACCGTATAGGGCTATTAGAGGGCCTACGGTTGATTACTTTCTTGCACCTGATATGATTATGTTGATGCATTCATACCTTATTACTGTTGAGATGATGTGGCATGGCATAATTAATATGAGAAATGTTGAGATGACATGGCATGGCATGATTGATAAAGAGATAATGTTGAGATAGTAAAAATGAAGTTTTGAGAATATATATGTATATTTATATTTTACATTTCTGGGAAAGTATACAGGTTTTACGGAGAGGGGTTACAACGTTTTGATAAATGTTTGGATTTGGAAAAGAATTGTTTTACTGACCCACTCAATTTTGGTTTTGCGCCCCTCCAGGTTCAGGAATCACAAAGGTGTGGTGACTACGAGGAATTCGACGGTGTTCTGACAGATTGGACAAAATTAGGACTCACCTTCGGGTGTATCAACTTATAAATTGTATAATTAAAGCTTCCGTACTGTGCAAATGGTTACGTCACTCTCACGTGACGGCCAGCATGCCCTCCTTCGGGACGGGGTGTGTCACTTAAAATTTAGGCAAATTTAACGGAGATATGCATTCTACAAAACTAGTTTCAATGATCAAATTGTCACACTTGTTTGTAGATAATACAAGATCACATACGTAAAAAATCGTAAAAAACAAACATTCAAAGATTACGTAACGGAACAAAAGTTCTCGACGGTTATGAACGAAAAATCACAATTTAACAGTTATTTTAGCTCCAATTTTAATGATTTTTTACAGCTACATTCCTCGACCCTATAAGAATGCGATGAATAAATTTGATCTTCAATTTAAAATATTTACACTAGTGGATACCACAAATCTTACTTTATATTTGATGGAAGTATAATATTAACTCTAAGTGTTTGTTTAATCTACCATTTTGACGCGATATGCATTCTACGAAACTTTTTTCAACGATCCAACCGTTAAACTTATTTGTACATACTCCGAGATTGCATACGTAAAAAATTGTAAAAAACAAACATTAAGAGATTACGTAATAGAATAAATGTTTCGACGGTTATAAACGAAAAATCACAATTTAACGGTTATTTTAGCTTCGATTTTAATGATTTTTTACAACTACACTCCTCGACCCTATAAGAATGTAATGAATAAATTTGATCTTCAATTTAAAATATTTACATAAGTGGATACCACAAAATCTTATTTTATACTTAATGGAGGTATAACATTAACTCTTAAGTGTTTATTTAATCTACCATTTTGACGCGATACACATTCTACGAAACTTTTTTCAATGATCTAACCGTCAAACTTGTTTGTACACACTCCAAGATCACATACGTAAAAAATAAAAAAAACAAACATTTAGAGATTAGGTAACAGAACAAAAGTTTTCGATGGTTGTAAACGAAAAATCATAATGAACGTTTATTTTAGCTCTGATTTTGATGATTTTTTACAACTACACTCCTCGACCCTATAAGAATGCAATGAGTGAATTCGATCTTCAATTTAAAATATTTACAATAGTGGATAATGTTTGTTAAATCTATCAATTTGATAGGATATGCATTCTACGAAACTAGTTTCAACGATCCAACCGTCAGATATGTTTGTATATACTCCAAAATAGCATGTGTAAAAAATCGCAAAAAAAAAAAAACATTCAGAGATTATTCTGGCGGCCATCCAAAATTTTGCTTTGTTCGTATCGGTTATATCCGATAGGGCCATGAGTGAAAAAAAATAATATTTAAACCATGTGTTTATTTATTTATTTTTAATCAATATAACATTTTAAAATAATAAAATCAGACATAATAGAGTACACCAAATGTCATTTGTGTTTATGTGCCAGACAATGTGTTTTGTGACGCATTGAAAAAAATTGTTTGAATTTCTTTGTATCTTGTTGCTTGCCTGTGAGGGAGCATAATCCTTATTACAAAAATGATAGAGCTTCAGATTGTAGTATGTTGTTATTATTCTCTCAGAAAATTAATGGCTCGTGGGAGTTGGGTTCATTAGACTTTAGGGTCATGAGTGAAAAAAATAAAAAATAAAATATGTGTTTATTTTTTATTTTTAATCAATATAACATATTAAAATAATAAAATTTTCATTTATGTCGGTTATAACCACCAGAATACTAAAATAATAACTGTCAGAAAGTAAAATAATAAAATAGTCAATTTCTATCGGTTATAACCGCTACCATGAACTTAAAAACCGCCATAATCTTCAAAAAATATTTTTAAAAAAAGATTCAAAAATACTGTCGGTTATAACTGACAAGATTGTTTTTATATCCGCCAGAACTTTATGTCAGATATAACAGACAAGATTTTTCTAATATCCGACACTAATTAAATGATGTGTCGGATATATTTTATCCGACATGATTTTTCTAATATCCGCCACTATCATCCGTCATCAAAATTAACCTATTTTGTGAATTAAACCAATTCGAGGTTTAAACCCGATTATGAACTTCTCCTACTTATATTCTTATAAACCTAATCACATATTTTTTTTGGTTCATAGCCTAAGACCATTTTATTAAGGGGATTACCGATTGCGGTCCATTTGGTCCAGTGATAATGGGTGAAGTCCATATACAATTATATAATGATAATTGAGGTCCACTACATTAAAACATGTCATATGTGGATTATTTATTAGGTTACCTTGTTGCTTGAAATTTCACCCACTGCCATTCTCCAAAGAAAGGCATCTCTCTCTCTCTCTCTCTCTCTCTCTCTCTCTCTCTCTCTCTCTCTCTCTCCCCTTCATAGTTAATTGGAAGCTGTTGGAAGCAGCTGGTTTTGACAAAAGGCTTGGGGAGTTTCATACAGATCAAATGTTTTTTTTTATTATAGTCAACATCTTCAGTAAGTAAACTGGGGTTTTGTTTGATTCGAGTTCATTATCCCAATCTGTATTGCAGGTTTATTTAGATTAAATAAACGTATTGTGTAGGTAAATGTGTATGAATCAACCTGTGTTGTAGGTTAGTAGTCTAAATAAACCTATGTTGTAGATTAGTAACTTAGTGTTGTTAATAAACCCATGTTGTGGGTTCATTTGATTTGTTAACCTAAAAATAAGAGTCCTTAGATTTGTTAATAAACCTGATGGATTGCAAGTATTACCAAATCTATGATGTAGATTAAGCCCCTTTAATTTGCCTTGGTTGCACGTTTGTAGATGTGACAAACCTTTCAACTAAGTCGTTTGTTTATTGTTTTGATCTTCACCTCGTAAACCTTTTAACTTATTGGTGTTAATAAACCCATGTTGTAGGTTCATTAGATTTGTTATCCTAAAATAAGGTTCATCAGATTTGTTAATAAACATGATGAGTCCCAAGCAAGGTATTAAATATCGGTAATATCGGAAATATCGGTAGTCCGAAAACACGGAAATATCGATGGAAATATCGGGATAATATCGATATCGATAAAAATTACATGGAAACCACGGAAATTGTAAGAAAAACTTGGAAATTTTTATTGAAACTTTGCAGGATGTTTATTTAGTCAATTATCTATTAGTTTATCACAAAAAATTGGAAGGAAATGCATTGCATGATGAATTTAACATTATCAAGTTGATTATATAGCGAGCTGACAAACATTGTGAATGTAGAAAATATGTAGTAATTAATGAAAGAAGTCTAAACACACCATAATCATTTATATATAATGAATTAGTACAATATTTTACACTTTATACATTGCATGGTAAGATATATTAGTGACTCAGTACCACATAGAGTTCCTATGAGGTTCAAAATTATATATTGACGTAAAATACTATGTCAAGAAAGTTGCCTTACAAGTTAGATGACTTTATCTTTATGTCTCTTTCTACCAATTTTTCATAAAGCAATCCATCAGTTGGTATATTTCTAGTTTAGAAGGGTCACATCTTCGAATAAGGCCTTAATGTAAAACCCTTCCCTTTAGTTTATAATTTTACTTTGTAGGTTTTTATTTTTATTTTTTTTAAAAATTATTGTTTTTGGATCTTAATTAGTGAGCCAAGGGGTCCACCCCCTTATTTTTGTCCCGAGGCTCTCATCTCTCATCTCTCTCAGTCCTCTCTTTCTCTCCACTTTCCCATGCTCTCCCTCTCTCTGCAACTCTCATCATTCCTCCCTCTCTCTGCAACTCTCATCATTCCTTCTAGTTCTTCGGTTCTTCCCCGAACTTACACACACACACACCAGCACTCCCTCATCTCCCTCGTTCTTCTTCTCCCTCTGCTAGTGCAGACAAGGAACCAAAACCCAGTTTCCGGTGTGGACCGTGGGTTCCAAGGTGAAACTCCGTCGAGCTCCGACCACGGCATGCCTTGAAAATGGTATAGATCTCTTCCTCTTCCCTTGGGCTTCAGTTTGGTAGTTTATTTGACATGTGTTGGTCACGTTTTGGGGTTGACCGGAGCTTGTAAGCTCCGGCGTCCTCTTTCCGTCGAAACCAGGCCAAAATATCGCGATAGTTTCGGAAATATCGCGATATTATCGATATTATCGATAATATCGCGATATTTTGACGAAAATCATTTGGATATTGAAAAAAAAATCGGTTCCCTTAAAAACCGATAATATCGGCGATATTTCGCCGATATTATCGGCATTTCGGACCATGGTCCCAAGTAAAGGTTGCAAGTTTGGTCATGCGTGTGCTGGTTAGGAGCTGTGGTTCTTCTAAAAATGGCAGCTTATTAAAAAACGATTGTCAATGACAGTACAAAAGCAGAAGCAGTGTCTACTATGCTTCTAAAAAAAGTGTTATTCTTTCTTTCAAAAGCATAGTGAATAGTGCCAATTTAATGAAATTTTCAAATGATAAGTATACCCTGCATATTTTACAAAATTATAATCTTTGCTCCTGCATTATTCTCTTTGGTAATTATAAAATCACATCCAATACCCTATTATTTTTAGTCATTTAACATATTCACAACAGTTTTATGCAAAAGTTTACTAAACACTCAAACACTGTTTTTATTTTATTTTTTTAAAAGCACTTTTACCAAAAAGAAAAAAAAAACTTATCAAACACTCAACAAGTTTATTTTACAGATGTTTATTCTCATAGCACATCAAAAATAGTTTTTTATTTTTTTTAAAAGCACATTAATACTAAACTAGCTCAACATCTGCTAGAGAGTTTGGATTTGTTGCTTATGTCAATCAAAAGTTATATGAGGTAAATTAAAAACTGAAATAGACATACCTATTAAGTGTCACCGTTACAAATAATTATCATTTTGGAGTCCTAAACAACTCAGGGACATAATTAGGCCGACTCATCATTTGAAAAATTAAGGATATATTACACTTTACAACCTTAGGTTTGGGGTCTATTACAATCGCATACAACATCTTCAAAATATTTCATTTTCATACCTCACCTACTATTTTTTTTCAATATAGTACCTCCATTACATTTTTCATCCATTAATCCGTTAAGAGCTGAAGCGGCTGCCAAATTTGTGCCATATGGCAAAAAAAAAATTTATTATTCACTTAAAAATAATTAATTAAAGAAAAGTTAAAAAAAAAAAAAAAACAAACCGATAACCCATCTTCTTCCCTGACCCCCCCCCTCCCTGCAACCTAAACCCCCCATCCCACCCCACCCCCACCTCCCCCGCAACCCCTCATCCCCTAACCGCAACAGCAACCTCCTCTGTCCAAGGCTGCACCGCTCCTCTCTTGGATTCTCCACCGTGAGCCCACCGCAGTTCTCTCTCTCTGCTCCTCTCCAATGGCGGCCATAACTCACGTCTCCATGAGAGCCTTAACCTCCTTCAACTGGAATGAGTCGGACCCAAGCCCATCGAACCTGCAGCCGCTGCTTTCCCACTACCAGCACCTTCCGTGCCCTCCATTGTTGAAGCACCGGTGCTCCGCCGTGCAATGCCCTTCAAGCCCACCGAGGAACCTAGCAGTGCCAATCTACCATGCCCATCATAAAAAACGTGGGGAAGAAGATGGGTTTTGGGTGTGGTTGGGGGGTTGCGGGCGAGGTGGGGGTGGGGGAAGAACATGGGTTCTGGGTTTTTTTTTTATTTTTAATTTTTTATAATTAATTATTTTTAATGAATAAAAATATATTTTTTTGCCACATGGCACAACTGTGGGAGCCACGTTAGCTCTTAACGGGTCTATGGATGGAAAATGTAATAAAGATACTATATTGAAATAAAATAGTAGATTAGGTATGAAAGTGAAATGTTTTGAAGATGTTGTATCCAATTGTAATAGACCCCAAACCTAAAGTGGTAAAGTGTAATTTATCCAAAAATTAAATTTGCTTAGTTGGAATAAAAGTAATGAATTAGTGTGTTGGATTAAACCTAATAACTAACTAAATTTTTGGTACAGAGCATTGCATCATTTATGTTTGCATGTCGGGTTGTGTTAATCAAAGATCATATAATTTTAACGTCGACCATTGTTAGAAACTTTTTGATAGACTTATTTGATATGCTTTTGTACGCGTGGGAAATGTGTTTTTATGTCCATTTGTCATGCACGTACTAGTTCCACGTGGTGAACCAAAGGGTTTACATGTGGCAAGATTAAACGATGTACACGTACGACCACAATCCTATTTTGAGAGAAACTATTTTTACGACTCAAAATGAACCTTTGAGATCACCAGATGGCTTAAGGAAAAGTCTTAGCTTCGCGTGAAGTATGAATTTCTCTAGGCTACGTACGTTGACAGACGAAACTTAACTATATAGGGATCGGAGACACACTTCGTCACTTCAAAAAAACTAGGGGCTAATTCGCGTTTAATTTGCTAAGAAAATGTTTAATACAAATGCAGCTCAACAATTGTTCAAGTTAAGTTAATTACACAAAGCTTATTGTTACTACCCATTTACATAATTACATTGATCAAACTAACTCCCATCCAAGGCAGTGTTTCTTTTTTTCTTTTCTTTTATTTTTGAAAAAGAAAAGAAAAGAACATATCCTAGGAAATAGGAACCTAAAAATACGTACATACACACACTATACGCGTAACTAGTTTGCCAGAGTCTTCCGCGTCTTTACATATAACATATTCTAGGAAATGGAAGCCTAAAAATACGTACATACATGCACTAGTTTCTCTGAGTCTTACATGCGTCTTCACCTATAAAACTCAAGGGTACATACGAGGTAGAAGATAGTCATTTAAGAAGCGTTTCTTTTCTCATTTATACAGTCATCTTTGAGTTGAGAGGGAGGAAAACAAGATAAACTAAGGAGAAAAAGAAAAGGATGGGAGAGAATTCGGAGACTACCGATGAACCGAGGATATCGATGCGTCGGGTAGACTCACTCAATTTGGAGGCTGGAAAAGTTTCCATGCCTAATCATCATGGCTCAAACGTACGTTTATATTCCAACCCTAAATCACTAATTCTTTTTAATTGTCACAAAGACTGGATATTTATTTTTCGTCGTATGTAGGTTTTAATCTGTCAACTTTTTGTTTCTTTTTTCATTTCAGATGAGTTGGAAGACAACGATCGGTTTAGCATTCCAGAGCATAGGGATAGTGTATGGGGACATCGGGACATCTCCGCTCTATGTATTCTCAAGCACTTTTCCTAATGGTATTGACCACAAGGATGACATTCTGGGGGTGTTGTCTCTCATCATCTATACCATATTGCTCGTACCCTTGGTTAAGTATGTCTTAATCGTCTTGTGGGCTAATGATAATGGTGAAGGTACGTGCGATATTTAATTAAGTTAATTCAATTACTTCTTTCGTTCTTTTAGGTTGTAGCTTAGATTCTAGCAACCTAATTCCATCAATATCAAATCGTTTTAGGTATTTTCACACATACACAGTACACACGCATATATGCACTAAGTGGCGCTTCGCCTACAAGGTTTAATTATTAACAGTTCGGATTGTAAACATACTAATTATCATGTATATTAATTTATAGGGGGAACATTTGCGTTGTATTCGTTGATATGCCGGTATGCGAAGGTGAGCTTAATTCCAAATACGCAGCCAGAAGACAGAGAGCTATCCAACTACAAACTTGAAATTTCATCGGAGTTAAAAAGGTCCCAAGCGATAAAAAAGAAGCTTGAGAATAGTAAATATGCTAAATACACACTTTTCTTTATCACCATTATGGGAACTTCCATGGTGATTGGAGATGGGGTTCTTACTCCATGCATTTCAGGTAACTAACTATTACTACTTTAATCAGTGGCACGCATTCTCTTAGAATTATTTACTGTGCTATTTATGGAATAAATAATTAATTCCTACACCCTTATTTAGTGTGCTATTCAAGATTTAACAAAAGTGTTAAATTTGTGTGCAGTTCTTTCTGCAGTGAGCGGGATCAAGTCACTAGGCGCAAGTACGCATGTTTTAATTATTTCTTACATACGCTGCAAGTTAATTAAACCTTAATAACGATAAGACCATGCATATATAGCATTATTTGTCAACGTTGAAATTTGACGAAAAATTTATCGAACCCAGATGCTGTTGTGGGGATTTCGGTAGCAATCTTGATCGTTCTCTTCGCTGTTCAACAATTTGGGACTGATAAAGTGGGCTTCAGCTTTGCTCCTATTATCTTGTTGTGGTTCGCCTTCATCAGTGGCATCGGTCTTTACAACTTAATCGTATATGACGTTACTGTCTTACGTGCTTTCAATCCAGCTTACTTCATTTACTACTTCCATAGAAATGGAAAAAAGGCATGGATTTCCCTTGGGGGAGTAGTGCTCTGCATTACTGGTAAATTAACCAACGTTTGTATTTTAATACCATATGAAATTTCCCTGTGAATCGTTTATATATATGTCCATTAGAAATTGCTAATTGTAGTGACATAAATTAACTAGGGACCGAGGCCATGTTTGCTGATCTGGGTCACTTCAGTGTTCGAGCAATCCAAGTAATAATTTAAGAAAATGCATGCATTAATTTTTATACTTCAAAAACGCATCACCCTTATCAGCATTGCTTGAATTTTAAACGATCGTTTAGTACTGCTGCTAATGGAAATATTAATGTCTTCTTGTAGCTTAGTTTCACTTGCTGCACATTTCCGGCAATACTTTTTGCATATTTTGGGCAAGCAGCATTTCTCACCAAGTTCCCGGACAAAGTGTCAGATACCTTCTACGCTTCAATTCCACGTGCGTTCTCATGATTTCTCATTAAGGCAATTTATACGAGTAATGTTGTTTGTACCACATTTACTAAACGAACCACTCGGTTAGTAATTTTGATACAAATAATTTGTCTGAACCGCACATAGTACACATACTTATGTGTTTAATAATCAGTTAATTAGTGTATAATATATATCTATATCGATGTTTACATACGTGTGTATTCGTGTGTATACAGACGCTATCTACTGGCCAACATTTGTGGTGGCCGTTTTAGCTGCCATTATTGCCAGTCAAGCTCTGATAACGGGGACATTTTCAATTATCTCCCAGTCCCTAAGTATGGGTTCTTTCCCTCGAGTAAAGATTGTTCACACCTCAGCAAAGAACGAGGGCCAAGTCTACATACCCGAGATTAACTACATACTTATGATTTTTTGTGTTATCATAACTGTGGCCTTCAAGACCACAGAGAAAATTGGCAATGCATATGGAATTGCGGTAGTTAGTGTGATGCTGATCACAACATGCATGCTCACTTTAATCATGCTAGTCATATGGAAGACAAGCATATTCTTGATTGCTATTTTCTTCGTGGTGTTCATTTTGATCGAAGGGGTTTATTTTTCTTCGGTTCTATTCAAGTTCATCGAAGGTGGTTACCTTCCGTTGTGCTTCGCCGCATTCCTAATGATGATTATGACGATCTGGCATTATGTGCACAAACAAAGTTACATTTATGAGCTCAACAACAAGGTGTCTAGTGAGTACATGAAGAAACTGGCCTCTAACCCTGACATTAAGCGCGTCCCAGGAATAGGGCTTTTGTATTCAGAACTTGTTCAAGGAATGCCTCCTATATTTGCTCATTTAGTTGCCAATATACCCTCAGTGCATTCAGTTGTGGTTGTTGTGACGATTAAGCCCCTACCGGTGAGCAAAGTGTTGTTGGAGGAGAGGTTTTTGTTTCGACAGTTGGAGCCCAGAGGGTACAGGATCTTCCGCTGTGTGGTGCGCAACGGTTACAACGATATAGTTGAGGATCCTGTGGAGTTTGAGAAGCAGCTGGTTGAGAATTTGAAAGATTTCATTCGCAATCAACAGATGTTAGATGAAGATCAAGCTGCAACGGATAGCCAGAACACTCGGGCAACGGCCGACGAGGAAATTGAGTTTGTGCAAGAGGCAATGGACAAAAGTACTGTGTATCTGATGGGAGAGACACAAGTGGTGGCAGGAGAGAAATCTTCCTGGTTCAAAAAGATTGTTGTCAACTACGTGTACGATTTCTTGAAGAAAAACTTTAGGCAAGCTGATAGCTTGATGGCAATTCCAAAGACCAGGCTTGTTAGGGTTGGAATGACCTATGAGATATAATTAAGCTACTCGGCGTGTTTCTAAATGCTACCGGCCTTCGCACTTCACCTGCCACTTTCTACTTCCCGTTCAATTTTTGCTTATATGTACACCCTAGATAAAAACTTATAACTATTAGTTTACTTTTCGCCCAATAAAATTTAACGTAAGTGTATCGATCGAAACCCTAGTTTTTTTAATGTTTTGTTCCCTCATTTTTAAATATTACTTTTGTTCCCAAGCGCTTTCATTATTAAAAGTGTTTCTATTTATAGCACATCGATATTTTTAATACTAATAGATGTGTTTCCTGAAAGAAACACATAACAAGTAATAGAGTGCAAGAAGAAATTAACTTGTAAGCATTGTTCCAAAAAGGTTCATAGGCAGTGTCTAGGCGCTAGGCGAAGACCGAACACCCCGATTAGAGGTTAGGCCTTTAGAAAATCGGTGAAGCCTCTAGGCGGTTCCCTTTTTTTTTCTTTTTTTTTTTTTAGGTTAAAGGTTTGAAGATAATTTTCTTGTAAAATAACTCTAGACTTTCTTTCTTGTAAAATAACTTTGACTACATATTTCATTTTATGTATTCAATCAATTGTAGACACTTATTTAGATGTTGTTATTGTTATATAATAAATTAAATTAAAAAATTTGCCTAGGTCTCTGCCTGCCGTCTCATTGGCACATTTTTAAAAGTTACATATAGAAATAAACTTAGAAGTTACATATAGAAATAATATTCATAAAAAATAAACTCAGAACTAAAATTTGGAGGTCAGTCTCAACTTTAAATTTCATCTAGCCAGCTAGTAGCTAGTCGTCATTTCGTTTGCCCCAAAAAAAAAAGTAGCTAGTCGTCATTTATAAATTTTCAAAGGGACACTTTGGATGTGGTTCCTAACCACAAATGTTCTTTGACTAAAACTTTGGTGGTTTTTAGTTTTTAATCGAAGTCCCTAACATAAATGTAATAATATATTTCTATGTAGGTTATTATATTTTTAAATTAAAAATGAAATTTGTAGTTATTTATATTAATGAGATTTTAAATAAAACCCATAATTTATGGGATTAAAAATATTAAAGATGAATTATACTCTCCAATATATATATATATATATATATATATATATATATTATATGTACATGGGTACGTTCATCAAACTCACCAAAAATTATTGTACCAAAACATGAGTACATTTTTCAAAAACACAAAAAAAAAAAAAAGATATTAGGCTTAATAACATTATTAAATTTCTTCTGTTAAATTGGACATGGATACATTCCCAAATCAACGAAATAGAATGTACCCATATAAGTTTAAAAAATGGATTAGAGAAAAGATTGAACGAATTTTATATAAAGAATGGGTACATTTTATATGAAAAAAGGGTATATTTTTCATATAACAAATTGGTATATTTTAAGAATGGGAACATATAATTTAATGGGTACAAACTTATTTTATTTTTATTTTTAATATTTTGAAATGTTTGAATTGAAAATTAATTAGGAGTTTAATAAGGGTGTGAGTATTAAAACTCTATATCATTTACTAATTTTTATTCTAAAAATTATGTAACTTACATGTAATTTATTAATATGTTAATGATAGGGACTTTAATCAAAATCTAAAAATTGATAAAGTCTTGGTCAATGAACAATAGAAATTAGGGACCGGATACTAATTTTTCCATTTTCAAAGAATGAGGAATATAAGTGTTTGGGTTAATATTTGAACATTGGACCTAGATGAAGGAAAGCCCAAGGATGCCAACTAAAAGGGGATTTGCCCGAAGTCCAGCACCAAGCACAAAGGCAAAGTGAATCATTCTCAGCTAAGATACAAGCCACGTGCTTACCACTGAAGTGACAAGTGATGAACACTAACCTACTACCAACCAAAGAACATTTTCTAGTGGCATTCCAAGTAAAAAGCTAACGACTCACAACCTTTTAGATGTTTTCGGGTAAGAGCACAATCACAGCAGTCGAGCTAATTGACCTATAAAAGGAGGAAAAGGCCCCAGAAACAAGGACACTTCACCAATCAAACAAACAAACATACAAACTCTGCTCTCAAGCCAGATTTGCATCCAAAAGTTGAAATCAAACCAGATTAAGCCATTTTTAGCAACAAGCTATTTCTTGTCTAGTTTAAAAGCTATGTTATCTCCCTTAGTGGCATAGTATCGATTCCCTTGTGTAAACTTGTTTACCATTCATCCTTTTTTAGCATATAAACCCCCGTTAATTCAAAGAGAAGTGATTGCAAAAGGTTCAACCTTGACAGACAAGGTGAAATCTTGCCCGACACTCTTTGTTTGTTTTCTAAATTTGTAGATCTATTACTTAATGCATTCTCCAGTATGTATTCAAGTTATTTCCACCTATTTTCCCACTTTAAGAGTCTCATTTGAATCTGGATCCGGCTAGTTTAATGGATATGTTATCATTAAAAGCAATCTAGGACCAAACAACTGACTTAAGGGGATATGGACTCCTTTCATTCAAACATACAAGAGCCCGACTACACATCCAAAGTGCCAATCCATTGGGGAGCTGTGCTGAGGTCCGATGATCATTCTCCAGAGAAATCTTCGCCCGAACATAGTTTTGGCATGCCCAGTGGGACCTCCATATAGTCTTGTATGCCAAGAAAGAGAATGAAGGAGAAAACCTTTAGGCGGAATGTAGAATACGAGCCATCCCAGTGTATACCAAGATCAAATGACAAATCATCCAGAGTATTTTCCTTCCCTGCAAAGACCAACTATTCTAGAAGGCTCGACTTCATCCGAGAAGTCAGGGGGGAAAGGTAACCAATGAAGATTTGCAACCCACCATGGTACAAATGCTAAAAAGTATGAAGAATATCACTTTGGAAACCATATGAGAATTAAGCAGACTCTATTCTTTAACAGGAAATTTGCAAAGAAGATTAAATCTGGAGTACTATACTCCAAAAAATGGTTATGCCAAGGAAGTGATAAGAAAGGCTAGTCCTGATAAAGAACTAGTTATCCCCCTATTTCCTTTGCTTGAGGAAAAGAGGGATAAAGGAAAAAAACAAGGAATGATCTGGAGCTAGTCAGCCAGTGTTAAAGGAGATCCTAGAAGCGGAGTTGCTTGACCCTCTATTATTTTCACTAGATAATAGGGGGTAGAGCAAGCAAGAAAGAAAGAAGTATGGGATGCCCTAGTTAATCGAAGAATCCAGTTGAAATGGCGAGCCTACCAAGGCAGACAAGCCTCCTCCTTATAGGCCCCCACCATTGGGCAGTAAGGGAGGGGATGCCAAGTAGAGACAGCCCGACCCAAAAAATGAAACCATCTCGAGCAATGATCGCAGCCCGAAATGGGGAACCCCACATACCTTATACAACAATACAGCTAACCAGCAGATCAGAAACGGGTTAGTTGAGTTAAGAAAGATGGTGGCCTAGAATGCTCAACCTCAAGCTCGCCCATTGTTCACGATCACCTACCAAAAGCCATACCCGGAGTATATTGATAAGCATAATCCTTTTCCACTCAACTTCAAGATGCCCGTGCTTCCCACTTTCAGTGAGGATGATGACAGTGTATCCTTTAAAGATCACATCTTCAAGTTCTCCATCCATTGTGTGGCATTCGAAGACAATCCTAATTATAAGTTAAGATTGTTTGGGAACTCGTTGGTTGGCCTAGAATCTCAATGGTATTCTCTGTTGCCCCCCAATTCTATTGCTAATTGGGGGCAAATGGAGATGGATTTCCATGAGCAGTTCTATAGGATGGAGCCCGAGATGTCTATCAATGATTTAGTAAAGGTGAAGCAATATGAACATGAGTCTATAGAAAACTTCATGATGAGGTTCAGAAGGACATGAATGAGGTGCCAATTCTCTATCAATCATGCCTAACTCATATCCATTGCTCAAAATGCCTTGAGGCTACCTTTAAGGAAGAATTTTTATAATGTACAGTTCAATGAGTTGCAAGAGTTGGTGATTGTTGCCACAAAGTATAAGAAGTTGTTGCTTGAAGAACAATAAGCGAAACACTCATCTAAGGCTCCTCATTTTTACAAAAATAAAGTTGCAATTCACCAAGTGGAGTTTAAAGGAGCTGAGCCAGAACAAATGATGGCCATGGAAAAGAAGGGATGGACATGTGTGCGGCAGAGATGACTACCCCCTTCAAACCTTTAATAGTGAAGGGGTTAGTCCAACCAGTCAAGGATCAGAAAGTGGTGATGAATGATGGTGGATTTGTCCCTATGAAACCTCTTAAATACTAGAGTTATTCTTTTGATTTAACCAAGGCCTCAGAGATCTATGAAGAGTTGGTGTGGGTAAGAGTGATCATGCCCGATAGCACCAAAAAGATGCCTAAGCCAGAATAGCTAAAAGGAAAGAAGTATTGCAAGCTGCACTATACCTTCAATCCTTCCATAACCAACTGTGTCCAGTTTAGGGATTAGATACAAGACTTTATAGTGAAGGGAAAATTGCTGTTGGAAAAACCACAAGCCAATATGATGATTGATAGGGATCCCTTCCCAGAAGCCCCAATAAACATGATCAACTTGACTTGGGCAGAAAAAAGGGAAAAGGAAAGCTACTTGGGAAGGAAAGTAAAAAGAGGCAAGTTGACAAACCAACAGAAAGAACTATCAAGCAACCCGAGAAACCCAAAGCAACCATGATTAAAGGACTGGTGTTATGTAGTAAGTGCCACAGCGAATGTGAGTTAGAAGTACCAGCATTATGAGCCATTATTGATCAAAAATTGATCAGAAGAAATGAGAAAGAGGAACAAGAAGCCCGCATTAGTATCATGCATGTAGTTGAGAAAAAGACGTCTAGAAATGTTTTCCAAAGGTTAGGAGGAGATTCTCAACCAAAGGGCTTATCAGAGGTATTCATAAATTATTAAGCCTCTGAAGAACTAGAAGACAAAGAAGCTAAAATACCAAAATGGGTGGATGTGAGGCCACCCCAGCCAAGCTATGTTGGTGGAGATGTTAGAATAAAGGAAAGGATAGTGAATCCAGTCATGAAGAAGAATCCTGCCTCGACTTGGGAGGAAATGGTATGTGGTTGTAAATGATGGAAAACCTGTTAAAGAAATGGGAGCCTTTATGATCAGGAGACTTCAGAGGCAGCATAAAGCCCACATGAACTCATTAAAAGTCCCCATTACCTCGAAAACCTCTGAAAATGTGAAGTTTGAGAAAGTACCTCATGGGAGAAGAAATCAACTTTAGTGGAAAAGCAAAAAGGATATAGAAAAAGCAAATAACAATACTGAGGGGGAATGAGATCATGTGCCATAGAGCCCTTATCCTGGGAAGTACATAATCCTAAGAAGAGCTCAAGAGGACATGGTAATTATTCCAACACCAAGATGAAGCACGGAGCCAATATGTTTTGGATTTATCTCGCCTGAGATAGGAATGCCCCCATCGTTGCTGGTTGACACTCTCTGTGAAAACCTAGTGCAGGCACAAAACATTGGCATAATTTAGGAAGAAAGGTTGCCTGAGCTGATGTTGCCAAAAAAAGCACAAGCATGGTTAAATGAATTCATGGACCACATTGGGGGCAAGAATGAGGACTTACCTGAACCTAGCAACTTCCATATAAACATGACATTTGTTCTATCTGCCATGTTTTGTCCCAAGCATGATCAACCTGCCATAATGGAGGGTGATTACTTGGCAATAGAACCTATGATGGCACATGTTAGTGTTAAAGAAGCGAGAAAATAGGAGTTGGGCATAATAGGTTTGCCCGAGCTCAAAAAAAAAAAAAGCCCAAGAGAGTGTATTCAGACATAATGGTCTTCAATTGCCCGAGTTTAACCCTAGCCAACCATCTCAAGCCTATTTATGTAACTGCTCATCTGAAGATGTGCCCTTCAAGTGGGTTTTGATTGATGGAGGGGTTGCGGTCAACGTGTTATCATATAAGTAGATGAAAATGGTGTGTAGAAGTGAGGAGGATCTTATCCCCCATGGATCTAACAGTTTTCAGTTTCTCTGGAACCATCACTAGAACTCATGGGATATTGCCCATGGAGGTTGACTTGGGCTTCAAGCAAATCATGTTAGCCTTCTTCGTTGTGGATAATACTTCCACCTATAAAGCTTTACTAGGCTGAGATTGGATTTATTAGAGTCTTTCTGTGCCTTCCACCTTGCATCAACAAGTAGCAGTTTACCATGAGACCAGGATTTTGGGAGATGGTGGAGGCTGAGTCACGGCCATTCCTCCCCACTGCCAATGTGGCAGAAGCCAGCTTTTATAATCCTAGTATTAGGATTCTCCAGTGCTTAGGAGCTGACGAGAACGGTTGCCCGACTAAGGTGACGGCCCAAAAGCTTCTAGAACAAGGGTTATTCCTCACCAACGAAGAATGGGTTATACCCCATATTGTCCTAAATCCTCAACACCACTTATGTCAGAACAAAAAAGAAATGACTAAGTCGTTGCAGTCAGGTTCTTAATCAACAGACTGTTGGTGCATGGAAAAGAGAGGAAAAGCAGGAAATGGAAAGTTGTTGCCCGAGCATACAACAAGAAGGTAAAATTAAAGACTTTCAAGGAAGGAAAGTTAGTATGGAAATCAATTCTGCCTTTAGGAGCTCAAGTTAGAGGCTTTGGGAAATAGAGTCCTACTTAGGAAATACCTTTGGTTATTCACCAAGCACTGGATAAGGAAGGATATTACTTGACAGATTTGGGGGAAAACTTGTAAATACATCCAGTTAATGCTAAGTTTGTAAAAAAATTATCATCCAACTCTCTGTGATGTTAGAAATTATTATAGTGAAGAGAGTTAGTTATTTCAAAGAGAAATAAAGTTAGATGGTGCAGTAAGAACTTCAATATAATGCAAAGTGAAGCAAGAAAAGGCAAAGAATAATTTTATTTCATAAAAAGAAAGTTACAATGGCCCTAGCTTAACAAATTTATATCTTCTCCCAGAGTGATTATTCTAGAGTAATAAGTCTGTACAGTTGTAAAAATTATGGTGGGCTTGGCCAAAACAGTGAGGCTATTAACAAGTTAAGACTCAGTATGTTCCAGTTCCAGATTTGCCTTTTTCACTTCTTCAATCTGTTGTTTGAGTGTGCCAAGGAGAGTCGTCTGTTCAGCCTTTAGCACAGTAAGTTACTCTTTTAACTTCTAAATTTCAAAAGTCACCACCTTGATCTTCTCCTTTGTCACTGAACCTTCATCCACCAACTGTTGAATATGGGTGGAAGTACTAGATTGTTTCTCCTTAAAGCACCTCACTCGATTGGATTGCCTCTCAGCACTCTGATGTTGATATCTAAAAGCCCTCAAGTTCTCAAAATATGATAGGAATGACTCATGCTAAACTCTTGATAGTTGATCATCCTTGAACAAATCTCCTATGGCATTCTCTATGTCGTGAAGAGCTTTGAGGCTGAAGGAAGCTGAGAAGTCCCTCTTCGCCCACTCTTAAAAGACTCGGCGTTACTCTTGAAAGCTAGAAGATTCAGAATGATGCCTTAATGATTTTAGCTTTGTCTTTAGTTACCCGAACTCTTTAAAAAGCTCGGGCAAAGCTACAGTTGTGGAAATAGGTGACAGGGAAGAGGGCAGTGCTCCAGCTTTTTCAGAGGGCGCAGTAATAGAGGATGTCTCAACAGAGGAAGGAGCCCGAGAAGTAGGAGCAATGGTGGTCTTAATCTTCTTCTTAGCCCTAGGGATAGGAATCCCTGTGACCCTAGAAACTAAAAGAGGTCGAGGAAGTTATGTCTTGCGCATTAGACGTGGAGGAGAATTGCTCAAGTCTTCTCCAGGGCCCTATTGCAAAACCAAGAAAAACAAAGTTAGGAGAGGGACTACAATTCAGAATGAAGGAATTTAAGATAAGAGAAGTCAATAGACCTGAATAGAGCCCGATGCCTTAAAATGAGAGGTAGTGACTCCTGGTTGCTGGGGGGGATCACTCTCACTAACTGGAGAGTGAGGAATTGTGCCTGAACCCTCACCAAATGCCTATAAATATCAAGGATAAAGAGCAAATGTCAGCAACTAAGTTATGTAAAAGAAGATAGAAGTGAAGACACTTCTATACCTGAGCAGGGTCTTGAGTAGAAGGATGAAGCTCCTCTGTAATGGTTGCTAGATGAGGAGAAACTTGTGGGCTAATTACCTCTAAGACCACGGGGATCTTAGGACTATAAGCTCTCCAAATGTTGTTAATGTTGGTTTTTGTGACTCATGTGCTGGAGATGGCTGGGGAAAATAAGAACAGAAAATAAGTATAAATAAAAAGTTATTAAGACAAAAAGATTCAAGATAGAAGTACTCACCGGATTGTTGTCTTATTTCATAAAGTGCGACATCTCCCCAGTTGACGAGTCAAACTGGGAAGTATGAGCCACCACTAAGGGAGAAGAGGTTGAAAGAATGAAAAAAGAACCTTGCCCGACCTGAGAAGCAGACTCTCCAACCTTAGCGTACAAAAGTAAAAGACGAGTGTTAAAGCTCTGAGATTGGTAAAGATACAAGTCTAAAGAATGTAAAAGAGATATACTTTTGAAGACTTAGCCTGAGAAGGAGAAGCTTGTACCATTCAGGCTGGAGGTGAAGAGGCATCGAGCGGAGATATCCTTTCTTCCCTTATGGCCTATTTCATAAATCTGGCAGAGTCAAGAAGAAAGTAGAAAAGAAGAAAAGAAGAAAAGGGAAGAACTCAGATGAGTGAAACTTAAGGTGCAAGCTATACCTCAAGTGCTTCCAAGGTGGAATCTTGCAGATTTTTGGCTTGTTGATACATCTCGGCCCCTAGGGGATCCTCCTTGAGACGATAATCGGCTTCTTAGTCGCTTGATGTCATGCCCCGACCGCGAATAAAGACTATTCACGAGCTAGGGTGGGAGTCATATCCATACATCAACAAAATCTTACATAAAATTTATTGAATACGTAGCAGAATGACTATGGTGCACAAATTAATTCACAACAAGAACTACCCATTAAATAATAATTAAATTGTAACAATTCTTTCAAATGCAAGAAATATATGCAAATGATATGGATGAATGCACTCACTCCCTTATAATCCCGTTAACACATACCTAAGGCATCCAAGTCTGCACATCCTATACCATGCTTATACCACTTGGCTCCGGATACATTACAATATGAGTTAACTCTCATTCATCCCTAATTTTTGTAATTAAACTACCAATTTCCACTTTATTAAACAGGCACTTCCCCCAATGCCCAAATGTATATTCAATCCATGCATCCTACGCCTGACATATACAAGATTTCATTATTTTTATAATCAACCAATTTGTATACTCAAGCCCTGCACCTTACGCCCGACATTAACAAGATTTCATTATTTTTATATTCGAGGCAAACTTCAGCCTTTGAATATCCTCACTATGGAGCCAAAAATAATCACAAGGCGACACGTGGATTTTTGGGTAAAAAGGACAAAAATACCCTTGAGGTGTACCAAGTTTCTACACGCGAGTGATGCGATGAAAGTTAAGCACTCAAATTAAACCCTCTTGTTGTCAAATTGTAGTATAAATGCAAGTAGGGATCGTTCTAAACCGGGGATTAGGAGGGCTTGCTAAAACCTCTAAACTTACTCAAAAACATAAAAACAAAGTTAAAAACGTTTGAATAGACTCAAGGGACTCAAAACAGATTCTAAAGACTCAAAACAACTTAAAAACACTCAAAACTGCCTAAAAACACAAACTGGGCAGATTTGACTCTAACACAACTTTAGACGAATTTAGTGTTTTGACTTAAATCAAAACACTCTAAAACACAAACAAAACAGATTTTAAACACTTTGGAACAAGAAAGTAAAATAGGGGTTTTGATTTGGATGAATTTGAAATAAACAAGCAAGTTATGAAACTAAGCAGATTATAAAATGAATTTGAGAAATAAAATGATGGATGGATTAGTTAGAGGTCCGTTCTTCACACATGACACACTTGTACATGAATCGATTTCCAATTGTTTTTCAATAAACTATGATGGTCAACACCCCAGATTAACCGTGATGCACAAATTAACCCTCAGATTTTCCTTTACTCATTGAATTGGATGAATGCATGCGACAACCCAAATCATTCTCTAAAAGTCCCCTATATGAATGCATAATAGAGATACAATCAGAGATCATTACGTTCAATGAAAATCATAAGTGTTGACGAGGCAATTATAACTATGAATGCATGATACAATTGCCAAGAATTCAATTAACGTGATTGTGATAAACAACCTTCACTACTCATGAATATAAACTTGTAACGATTAGGTGAAACTCATTTATATTCTAGCATCTAATTCATGCATGAAAACTAAGTATGCATCCTTAATAAACATACAAGAATCAGTTATGAATAAAATAGATAATTGAATTGCAATCACAACTTATCAAATCACAATTGGAAGAAATCAATTCATATCTCAAGCATGTTCATGGCTTCAAACTTCCCCCTAACTAAATAGGGGTTTAGCCACTCATAATTGCAACAAAATTAGAAAATAACAAAGTAGACATTGAAAGCAAGAATGAAGTACACCTAAAACGCTCCAAAGTTCCAAGCTTGAAACACCAAGGACCTTTGTTTTCACCACCTTGTTGTAGCACAAGTGTCTAGGATGTGTATGGATATATGGATGGAATGGATTTGCACGGCTAAGAGATGAAAGTGTATGGATTGGTGAGATGTAAAATGTAGTGTCTTTGGATGATGGCCCCCCAAAATTATGGTGAAGGGTGGATGTATTTATAGGCTAGGGAGAGGAGTGTATGGAGTTGTAATGAGTGTATGTAATGAGTGTAGTGGGTGAGTGTTGTGGTAATGAGTGGATGTAATGGGTGAAGTGGGTGGATGTTTGGTAATGAGTGGATGTAATGGGTGTAATGGGTTGTGGTAATGAGTGGATGTAATGGGTGTAGTGGGTTGTGGTAATGAGTGGATGTAATGGGTGTAGTGGGTGGATGTTTGGTAATGAGTGGATGTAATGGGTGTAGTGGATGGATGTTTGGAGAATTGATGTGTTGGGTGAAATGAGTGGATGTAGTGGTAGGTGAATGTGTTGGGTGAAATGAGTGGATGTAGTGGTAGGTGAATGGATGTGTTGGGTGAAATGAGTGTGCTAAAATGGTTATTTATAGGGAGAGGATGATGCACAAACTTCAAATTTCGTCCATTCCTTTTGCTCCAAGCATATGCTATCCATTCCATGCCAAAAAATGATCCAAAATGCTCCAAAATGCACTTTTTTGCCACATTAACCCTTTGGACCTACAACCACACGAAAATAGCTTAAAATACTAAAATAACTACGAACTAACAACATAAATGCCAAGAAACATGCTAACTAAGTCGCATAAATATGCTCCTATCAGCGAGCAGTAGACAATCATCCTCAACCAAGTCAAAAATGCTCCAAAAAAGGTAACCAATTCCAAATTATCTCATCCATCCTCATTTTAGGTTATTACTTCATAACCTATAAATTGTTCCATATAAATAGAGATTAATTGGCTAATTAATGAATTAATTCCTAAATTTATTAATCAACCAATTAAATCACCAATCACACCCAAAAAATACCTCTTTTGGCCGGTTACCCACTCCCCCAAAGGAACCGGCCATCTCCTTTTATTTCCTACCTTTTCTACCATATCTTTCCTTTTTATGATAATAATTAGCTAAGATAAATAGGGAATTATTAGCAAATTATTTCATAAAATCCCAATTACCACAAAATATCCCCAAATATGCACTAAATGGCCGGCCATCTATTGCTAGAAAAGAAATTGGCCATACTTTGCTTATTCATCCCATTAATCAGCTAATTCATTTGGTAATAATCCTTTTGCCAAATTAATTAGTCAATTAATCACATAACTCCCAAAATCATATTAAATCAAGAACCCTATCCCTATAAATAGGCTCCTATTTTCACCTAAAACTAATTCCAATTCTCTTACAAAAAATCCCAAATGCTCTATACACTCTTTCTCTCTAAAATTCTAACATCGGAGGTTCTTCGGCCAAACCCCCCCCCCCCATTCATCGTGGGCACGTGAGGCTTTTGACCTTAACCTAAGGTGCTAGTTGTTTTGTAAGTGCAAAATCGTCCAAGAGCGAGGAGGAGAAAACTTGCATCCACACTCACAACTTAACTCTTTACACAGGTGAGCACTTGACACAACACAACTCTTTTTCTTACTTTGCAATGTATATGTATATGTCATGTTCACATAGATATCAATACTCACATTTTATCTAACAAGCCTGTAAGCTTTAACATAAATCAAATTAATTAGTAACAAAAGTAATATAATCATAATATTAATAACAAAGTAATAATTTATAATCTATCGCATAAAGTGTTGCTCGTTGACCACTCTATATATTTTTCCATCGTCTCATCCATCTTGGTCGGGCAACCTATTTTTATTGGAAAGGAATAGACATCCATGTTAGAGAAAATAATTGTTAGAGTGAAATATATGTCTCAAAGACCACAAGGCATGAAATTATGTCTCTAGCTTTTCCCTTTCCAAACATCATCTTTTATTTTTATTTTAGCCCACCACTTCTACGTCTTCTCATCCTTCTCTCAATCTTGGTTTGGAATTTGAAGTGAAGAATTGTCTTCGAGGTTAGGACGAAAGCTTGCAAATACACACAGATTTAAGTGGTTCGCCAAATCGACTACATCCACTGGGGGTTTGCTTTCATTGTATTTTACCATATATGATAAACTTACAAATACAATGAAAGATAGCTTAAAGCCTTTACATGATGTAAAGTAAATAGGGAAAACGGGAAAAATGATCTGGGAAGGAGATGAGGTTTTTATTCTTGTTTCCCCCGTGTGTTGTTGGTGGTGTGGTTGTTCTCTTTTCATTTCTCTCCTCCCTTTGCTTTGAAGAGAGAATATAGACAATTAATTAAAATTCCCCTAGGCTAGTGAGTAAACACTCTAAAACAACAACAACATCTTGCCACATGCATGCCAATACATACACATACCTAGTCTATGGCTCTATATAGACTCCTACCTCTTCAATGTTTAGGGGTGAGTAATCTCACTACATTAACTCAACTTGCCAACTCACTCCTAATTGGTAAAAATATCAAACCAAACTCAACACTTAGCCACATGTATAAGCCAAAGGCCTCCCACCTCAACACCCTAATTATTAGCTTATATTAATTACCAATTTCCACCTCAACCTATCTAAAGTGGTGACTAACCCCTCCTCTTTATTCTCTAATGGTTGGCAAAACTCTACTTAGCCTTTGTGAGAAAATAAAGCCAAACTCATGCACTTAGACACATGCACGTATGTTATATAGACTTCCACTCCATCACTATAGAGTAGTGAATAATCACCATAATAATGAGTTTCTAATGATTGCAAATTGCCACATAAGATACCATAAAAATATCGAAAATAGAGATATCCAAAATTACATACTTAAGTTCTCCATTAAAAAAAAAAAAAAAAACTAGGTATTACACTTAAGGCCCTAGATTAGAAGAAAATGAAGTTGTTAGCTCTTAAGCACAAAATGTAAGTAAAAAGGGAGGGTTGAAACAAGATTCACTTACTAAAAGCCTTATGTTTATTCATGTTCGACTTAACCACAGAAGCAGAAAACTTGGAAGATTTAGCAGCATGTGCCATTGTTCTCTTCTTGGAAGGGGTTGCTCGCAGACCAGGGATGGAAAGCTAAGCTTGAGGTCGCTCTTCGGGCTCCTGAAGTCTCTACTACTGTTGCCCAAGTTCGATGCGTTGCCCGAGGCTCCATTACAGGTTCTGCCTTGCCCTCAGAGTCTCCAAGTAACTCGGAGACGTCCCCACCTGCTCCAGCACCTTGTCTTTCTACTTCAACCGTGGCTTCTTAAAGCACAAAGGCATCCTCAACTTCTTCATCTTGCCCAACATCTATCTCGGCGGGGTTGCCTTGAGCTGGAAGTGTAGGGAAACCAAGAAAAGTATTAGAAAATGGCATATTCATAAAATTACAAGTTAAAGAAGTAAGAGGTACCTATCAGAAGAAGTTGGTTCTTCTGATGAATCATTTCTTTCCAACTTTCAAGCTCACTCGGCTTAGGATAAGACTTGATGGAAAGATGCTTGAAAAGGCAATTATGTGCTTCACGTAAGTCTCATCCATACTTATTGGTCCACATTGCTTCCCACCAAGAAGCGAAGCTTGAAGTACATTAGAAATTGAGGGCTATAGGTTTTCTGGCAACCTTGTTTATGACCTCAAGGTTGCGTCAGGTAGCTCGGAAAATGACTTCTGAACAGAGTCAAAGAAAGGGATTGGAATAGCTTGTTTGAAACTCATCTGCCTGCTACAGAAGTTTGGATGATAAACTTCTAGCCCGCGTTTGTAGCGGTCACTTCTCACACCCCAAACCAGGTCTCTCAACTGGATACAGCTGATAAATTTCACTCTATAGAAGAGGCTGACGTCTTCTCCAAAGGCGTTTTGAAAGGCTTGGTCAGAAAACCAAGGATACATTCTAAAAACTGAAGCTCCATAATCCAAGTCTACCTAAGTCTTGCAAACTCTAAAGAAATAGAGACAAATGAATGTAGAGTGATTGGTTGGAGAACCTTCGGCTAGAATTTGGGCAGAAGCAACACTCTCGGGGAATTCAAGGTTAGGAGCCCGAAGCTCAAGGAAATACCATTGAAGCCAAAGCTGAATCATCCAAGTTAGACCATTAAGGTTGGTTTCGAATGGTTCACCCTTGGTAATCTCATGCAGGATATGGTAGAGATGAAAGAGAATGAAGGGGTTCGCGGCCACATCGTCAAAGTTGTGTAGTGATTCTACTAGAGGGATCTGTTCAACTTTTACTCCCTTAGACTTGTTTGGGACATGTTTATTGAGCCAGTACGGTAGAAATTACATATGCTCTTGGTCTCTGTTGGTGTTAGAGGAAGAGGGGCCAAATTCCTTCTTAGAAAACGGGATAAAACCCGTGAAGGAAGTTCCATAACTCTCAAAAGTTGCAGAATTATATTCCAATTGAATCATGGGACCAGAGCTACCATCTATCAACGATCAGGCGAGAAGGATGAACCCAGTCATAGGTAACATCTACGACCCTGCCTGAGGGCTTTAGCCTGAAGACTTGTGCCATGTCAAGGATGGTATGAGACATGGGCCCCATCCTGAAGTCAAAAGTGTTGGTGCCCGAGTTCCAGAAGAAGAGTGCAGTTGTCAGTAGCTTGGGCTTGGCAATGACAGTAGTCTTCGAGAGCACTATCAGCACATAAATTCTGTTGTTCATCCATTTCTTTTTAAAGATGGGCTCGAGCTCGTTTATCCATTGTGTACATGCCTCATCCTTCATAAGTGGGAAGCCGCGACGATGGTTTGACCATTTAGAAGATGAAATGCTCGACTTAGCCTAAAATGGGTTAGGGTATACCAATTCTCCTTGGGCATATTGTTTTCTACAACTACAAGGACTTGAGGAGTCAATGTAGGCCCCAAGGAGTGCACTCATCCCTCCTTGAAGAAAAGTTTAGTGTGCAGGCCTGCCCATGGCAATGCAAACCATTAAGTAAACGGCACGGCACATGGTGGAAAGGCCCTCACCAGATTTGCAGAAAGATTGAGTTCGAGCAACTTTGGGTGTCATTGGATGATTTTGAGGAGAAGATGGGAAGAAAGTTAGAATTAGAGGGCAAGAACTTAAAAACGAGAGAAGTTTCTGGAAAATCTGAAGGCTTTGAGAATTCTGGGAAGTTCTAGGAATTTGAAGGCTTAAAATGACTAAGGTACTTTGTCGAGGAGTTTAAGTGAGGATTATATAGTAAGTGATTAATTAACGATGGAATTCGTGGGTTAGTACAAAGGTTTTAGGTAACCAACAGCTACTTTAAATGGTGCAAGTACCGAGTGAAGGCGTGCGGCTATTTAATCATTATTAGCGACTTGGGTTGCAGACTCAACATTGATTAAAGGGGGCACTATTTGGGTTAATATTTGAACATTGGACCTAGATAAAGGAAAGTCTAAGGATGCCAACTCAAAGGGGATTTGCCCAAGCCCAAAGGCACAGTGAAGCCTTCTCAACCAAGATACAAACCATGCGCTTACCACTGAAGTGACAAGTGACGAAAATTAACCTACTACCAGCCAAAGAACACTTTCTAATGGCATTCTAAGTAAAAAGCTAATGACTCACAACCCTTTAGATGCTTTCGAGCAAGAGCAAAGTTATAGCAGTCGGGCTAATTGGCCTATAAAAGAAGGAAGAGGCCCAGAGACAATGACACTCAACCAATCAAACAAACAAACATACAAACTCTGCTCTCAAGCTATATTTGCATCCAAAAGCTGAAATCAACCCAGATTCAGTCATTTTTAGCAACAAGCTATCTCTTGTCTAGTTTAAAAGCTCTGTTATCTCCCTTAGTGGCGTAGTATCAATCCCTTATGTAAACTTGTTTACCACTCATCATTTTTTAGCATAGAAACCCCTGTTAATTTAAAGAGAAGTGATTGCAAGAGGTTCAACCTTGGCAGACAATGTGAAATCTTGCCCGACGCTCTTTGTTTGTTTTCTAAATTAGCAGATCTATTACTTAATGCATTCTCCAGTATGTATTCAAGTTATTTCCACCTATTTTCCTACTTTAAGAGTCTCATTTGCATATGGATCCGGCTAGTTTAATGGATATGTTATCATTAAAAGCAATATAGGACCAAACAAATGACTTAATGGGATTTGGACTCCTTTCATTCAAACATACAAGACTATGAACTAAAAGTCCTTGTTTACAAGGCAAGAAAAAGAACTTAATGTAGACGTAACCCATTTGCGACAATCCTTTGATAACAAGAAGTCCGAGTAACTTGGAGCGCAAGTAATTGACTTAAAACACTCTTGTTCAATATCTGCTATACTGAGATAGCAATGGCACGCCTAGCACTCAGTTAGTTTTGATTGCAAGCCTCAAGGCCTACACCTAAGGCTCCACAAAGGCACATTTCAGAACTAACTTTGTCCTCTTCTTGTAGCACATCAACAAGCAAGAGCCTGACTACACATCCAAAGTGCCAATCCCTTAGGGAGCTGTGCTGAGGTCCGAGGATCCTTCTCCAAAGAAATCTTCGCCCAAACAATAAAAAGAAGAAAAAACTATGTAAGCCGCCACTTTTATATACCCTTAAACCTCACTTATCCACGACCTTGCGACCACTAGTAGTCTCACATGTCCTCCACAACACTACTGCTTTTAATCTAAAAAGTTTTAAGGTTTAACTTGGATAAAAAGTTAAATTCGGATATTTAGAGCTTTGTAGATGACTGTCAGTAAAATTATAAACATGTATTGCAATATATTTGTCCATGTCATCTCTCAATGCTAATGACCTAATAGGTGGTCAATTTTCAAAATATCATGTAGTTATTTGAAATGTTTACTAAAAAAATAGAAACAACTTAAAAGCACTCTTAAAAATTGGATAGTATCTCTACTTAAACCTTATCAACAACTTAATTGCATAAGATGAACAGAATTCAGAATGTGTTAGGTAAATCGTATAATTGAAAATGAAAGGGATTTTCTTCAAAAAATAAAATAAAATGAAAGGGACTCCTCATGGTTTATTATTAGTCATTTTTATTTACAAAATATGGCATTGTTAAATTAAACAATCACATTGTTTTCTCAAGTGTTGCGTCGGACCTGCCGGAATAAAAAAATCAAATATTTATTTTAGAAGTCAACTCTTTTTTTCGGTTCGTGAAAGATATGAAGTCAACTCTATTATTGAGCCCCGACCCGACAAAGTGATTAGCAGTGATAGGAGTTGATATAAAATATAATGACAAAAATAGCCTAAAATGATGAAGCAAAGTCAAATATATTTGTTTTAATCAGCTTGGAGGCCAACTAGTATGATACTTAAGTAAAAAATTATCAATATTCGACAAAAAAAGTAAAAAATTATCAATACATAAGCACTCAAATTACGCACGCTTGTGCCTTGCTTCTCGGCAAAGCTAACTGAGTATAAGGTATTTTAAATAGTAAATTAGAAAGAAAAAAACAATCTTGATAATTATAAGTTTTATAGGAAAACGTTAGGGGATATTTGGAAAAATATCCAGAATTTTTACCTCATATAGAATTATAACCAACATTTTAATTTTATAATAATTATAACCAAAATTTGATATTAAAATATTAATATACCCTTACTAGCAAATAAACTTCCTGATTTGCTCTTACCGTGAAAAACTACCACTGCTGCATAATTCATGTACTATTTAAATTTCTATTCCCGACATACTTTGCCACATAATTCATGTACTATATGACCAATAATATCGAACAGTAATGCATGAATAATCAGAAAATACACTTCTCCATCTCTTCACTGAAATTTGGATCTGCTTTCCCAAATTTTATTATTATTGGGCTATTAATCTATTAATTTTACCCTTTTGTTCTTAATAAAATTGTAATCTTTCTGCAATTTCTAACCGAATAATAATAAAATGTTCGTTTCCCAAGATCTCCATGAAAACATGTGGACGAGGAAGCCTTCATACACAAACACAAGACCCTGCTACCACTTCTTTGCTAACAAGCATGGTTGCAACGGCCAAAAATCCCTCAACCGGACAAAAGAACAAGCTTTCGGGTTCACAAAACAAAGATACCCAGATGTAGTTTCTACAATGGGTTCGAAGGTATACTTTATATTTGCTTGATTTGCTCTTGAGTTTGGTGTTCCAATCACCCAATTCTGTATACTTACATAACTCTGTAATGTGCTTAGGAAAATTTAATTTTAAGGGTATATTAGCACTTTTATATCAACTTTTGGTTGTAATTATCATAAACTCAAAAATGTGGCTATAATTCTATATGGAATTCAAATTTTTAGTTACTTTTCCAAATTTCCCAAAATGCTACAAGTTTTTTTGTATTATTAAGTAAAAGGCAAGGGTTCGAACCTACTACAATAATTTAAGGAAGGAAGAGTTTCGAACCCGGGACACAAGGGTGGAAATCCAACACTTTATCCACTAGAATATTTAACCACATATGCTGCAAGAGCTCAATTGGTGAGAAAACTCCTCATTTATCCACTTATCATGGTCTAATTGATTCTTAGTTATGAAATTCTTTTAGGGTTTTTTTATTGACAGCTCATAAATTATTGATTACACCCCATTTAAAATTTTTATACTGAATTAATAAAATGTTAAAATGAAATGACTATTTAGGCCTAAAATTTAAGACTTTGATTTCTTAATAAACCCCACAAATCCAACGTGATCTCAAAACTTACACCCCAAAAATATTTTTCTTGGAGCTCTCAAATTAACTTTACTCTCAGACTTCCTTTTTTTTTTTTACTGTAACTGATTCACAGTTTGACACGAAATATTAAATTTGATGCTAGGATTACCAATTACTACCATGTAAATATTAATAATTGAAAGTTTGATCGGGTAAATGTTTTGCCACATCCACTACAAAATATATGCTCATTAGAGAAAGATAATATGTATTCATGCCAGATTTATAGGGCCGGACTTTTCCCAGGACTTTTACTCTTATATATGAATGATCATAGATATGTACTTATATCCCCTACTGTAGTTTTGAAGCAGAGTCGTGGAAGCAAGAGTTGTGGCAGTTCCGCAGGCTACCGCGTCGTAGAGAAAATTTTTGTTTTTTTATTTTTCATATTTATGTGGGAGTGGAGTATGAGGGTATTTTAGGAAGTTAATATGGGTGTATTAAAACAATTCTTCTTTTAAAAAGTAAGTGTGGGGTGTGTTTAGTATATGGGGTTTAGTTAACAGTTGGGTTTAGTTAACAATTTGTGGGGTGCTAATAAAACAACTCTTCTTTTATGATACACAGTCGGTTGAGTTTTTTTTCTTAAGTATTTATTTGAAGTGTTTTATCTAAATTATGATGTTATGAAGTACTTATATATGAAAACAATTTGAATGATGCTAAACCTACTAGTTATATGAAAAAGAAATGGATCTTTTGATATAGGCGCCTCATTTTTTAATTTTCTAGACTTCACATTTATGTCTTTTAGAGATTTGATTAAACTTTTTTATTTTATAATTTTGATGCTTTATGTATGAGAATTAATTATTTTCTGTACCTCCCTAAAATCTCACGCAAAAAAGAAACACACATCACAACTAATTTCCCATAATCTAGTCATTTGATTATCCTCTCTTCCTTTAGAGATAATTGTAAAAAAAACAAAAAAAAAAAGGAAAAGGTCAGCACTGGGTTAGATTGGGCAGTTGCTAATATGTGGACGTCACCTAGACAGGGTTACAACAGTGACCTGTTTGTAGGTTAAGTTGGCACTCTTTGAAACCAAATTGCAAAGATATTGTAGCTAATAATAGTTTAGAGAGTTTCTTTTCTTTCTGTTTTTAAACAAAAAGTTTAGGATGAGATTGACTACTTTCACCTTCAGCATCATGACATACTCACAATCTTAAACCGAAAAGACTTATGAGTTTATTTCTAGCTTATCTTTCTATTTTCTGAACTTGCTTATAGAAAAATAATAATAATAATAATTTGCTAATTCTTCTTTTTATGTTGTTATGTTAATAATTTATGGATAATACTTGGGTACTCCCCAGGGAGAACCCAACTTGTTGATCATATTATGTGACCCAAAAGAATTATACCACCTATTCATTTTATACTCCTCCAGACTATTGCAATCCTCATAACCAAACACCAACTCTCACTTTTGAACCTGTAACCAAGCACCCATCTTCTTCTTCCCCTTTCCTATGCCATGGCAGAGCTGGCCACCCCATCCGCTTCTCCAACCTCTCCTACGTCGACCCTACCCACCCACATCTCCCTTCCAACCTCTTGGTCGGCCCAACCCCAAATCCCTACTATTCTTTTATGTGGAACCTGCCCACATCCCCCTTCAACCTCTCGGTCGGCCCCACCCCAAATCCCTCATGTTCTTTTCTGTGGAAGCCATGGGAGCACCTCTACACCTGCCCAATTACTGGTCGCGACTCGCCACCATCTTCCTCTTCTTGCTGCCATGGTCGCATCTGGAAAGAAGGGGATGGATTGAAGGCGGGGTCCACGAGGTTGGTTAGAAGAGGAGTGGTGAGTGGGGTGGATAGAGAAGGGAGGTCGGAGTAGGAGACGTGGATGTGGTAGCCGGAGGAGAGAAGTAGGTGGGCGTGAGATATCGGCCGCCGACGACAGCGAAGGAGAGCAAAGTTGGGCAAAGGTTGGTGAGGGAGAAAGAACGTGTTTGGATACTAGAGTATTGATTGTTTGGAACCAGTTTTAGTTAAGTTTAAGTAGAACACGTGTCTTTGTTTGATTGTTCCACATAGGATGGTCAGTATAAAGGCTCCTGAATGGTGAGGACCTAAGTATTGTCCATAATTTATTCCGCATTTTCTTCTTTGAACTTAAGAAAGGGCCATCAATTGTGAAGCTAAGCTCATTGTGTGGCAAAATTCATTTTCCTTCTCTTAGACTATCTCCAACCTTTAGGGATAAAGCTTAAAAATTTAAGTTAGAAAATTTTAGGTTATAATCCATAAATTGTTTGTCTCCTCCAACTCTTGTGGCTTAATTGCTTAATAGTTGAGACTGTTCTTTTTTTTTTTTTTTTTCTTTTTTTTTAACAAAAAGTTTAGGGTGAGATTGACTACTTTCACCATCAGCGTCATGACATACTCACAATCTCAAACCGAAAAGATTTATGAGTTTATTCTAGCTTATGTTTCTATTTTCTGAAATTAATTATAGAAAAAAAAATTAATTTGCTAATTCTTCTTTTTATGTTGTTATGTTAATAATTTAATCCACATTTTCTTCTTTGAACTTAAGAAAGGCCATCAATTGTGAGGCTAAGCTCATTCTGAGGTAAAGTTCATCCCCCTTTTCTTAGACTATCTCCAATCTTTAGGGATAAAACTTAAAAATTTAACCCAAAAAATTTTAAGTCATAACCCATAAATTTTAAGTCATTGTGAGGCAATTAGCCAAATTGCTCTTTTCAACAACAACAAAAAAATCTAGTTAATTTAGTGGTACTTTTTTTGAATAGTGTAAGAGGCTCAAGTTCGAATGCCATTAGTTATATATTTATAGAGAAAGATTAAAGGGATTTTTTTTTTAAATAAGGCCTTGATTATGGTGCCATCAGAGTGTAATACCTCTCAACTACGAGAAAGACTTATATGATATGAGTATACCATCACAGTGGTATTCAGTGTCAATAAAATAAAATATGTGTAAATTTTTATCCTTATATTTTTATTTCTTTAGCACAGAATGCCACGTGACGGTCTATTCGCACCATTAAGTTGTTCGCCTCAACCAAAAGTTCAACACCTTTAAAGCTTAAGCTTGTAGGAGCATTTTTACTCTAGTCGTAAGTCCGAGTTCAGTTTTTCACTCCTCCTACATCACTAATGTAAAATAAAATATAAAAACCTTAGAGCTTTAAATAATTATTTATTTATACTCTTAGTTCATATAGAAAACAAGTTTGCAAATTAAAACAAATATTGACTTGCATTACCAAACAAAAAAATAAATAAATGACTTGACACTTGGCAGCCAATCATACATGGGACGCCTATAGTATTCAGAACTGAAAAATATTAGACACTAAAAAAATTAATAATTAAAGTCACAAGCATTGCTGTCTCAATGATATTTGTTTCACTTATCTATAAAATTTATAATAATAAAAATATGTTATTTGTAAGTACTAAGAAGTGAGAATGTGCATCAATGAAGATTTACAACCTCGCCAATTACTAGGGATTCAATATTAGTAATCTTTGCAAATCCTCGCGAAGGCGTTCAATCACAAGGGACGTCAAACAAAGGTTAAGGCGTTATGTGACAGATTTGGATCTCATCCGGATTCAAATTGTGGAGATTCTAGGGATCTTCACATCCTAGCCGTTTATCATACATCGTGTGGTCATAAAGAATTTTGAATTTTTTTAATTTAAGATTAAACACAAATAGTACTAACGAAAATTGACCGTAGAACGATCATGATGTGAAGATCCCTAAGATCCTCACAAAAATGATCTAGAGAGGATCCTCATCCTTATTTGACATATCCCCTGCTCCTTCATAATCTCATTTCTTTTGTTTTTATATTTTTCCACAATGACATTTCATGTACTGTGAATTTAAAAATTGCATATTTATTTATTTTGTTGAAAAAACTGCATATGTATTTGATTCTTTCAGCTTTATTATTCAATTGTTTTACACCTTTCCTGTATCAATAATGGAGGTGTTTTTGCGTGGATGTCTTACTTCAAGACACTATATGTTGGTTTACTTTCACCAATCATGTAGGATATAATATTCGTAATCATAGCAATAATGTTTGACAAAATAATATTTCTTACTTTTGCATGTACAATTGGGATGAATTCTTGGTGCCTGAAATTTAATATAGCCATGTCATCTCATTAGTTTGATTCAAATTACCACAATGCTCACCACATTTTGAAAACAAATTTATCCTACTTTTCTATCTAAACAAATGTTTTTCTTATATTTCTTCATATTCTTTTTAATTTTCATTTCCATTCTTCTTTTGTTTTTTGTTTTTTAACTCAATTTTTTACTTCCTATTTTCAAATGCTGAATACAAATAAGGAACAGCAGTCTAACTCGTTTTAGACTCATGTCTTATAAAAACTTAAAAGATAAAAAATTGCATTTCGAGGAATGCATAATATATTTTTTGGAGTTGTCAATAACTTTTCCTCTAAAAACATGAATGTGGTATTAAACGTTAACACCGAAGTGTGAGTTTTTTTTTTTTTTTTTTTTTTGGCCACCGCCGGGGTGGGGGGGGGGGGGGTGGTGGGCGTGGGGGGGTGGGGCGGGGGTGGGGTTATACACGAGGCACACTGCTAGTTGGTCAAATGCTACACAATTAGCTGCTTAACAATATTATATATATTACCAACTATTAGTTTAATACTGCTTAACAATATTATATATATTACCAACAATTTTGTAGATAATATCGTTTATTCAAAAAAAAAATCGAGAGGTTTGATTCACATAGATAGTGACTTAGCCGGATTTTATAGTTAGTTATGTCTAACTCATTGTGTGACTTAGACTGATCATCTTTTTTTCATTATAGTATAATATCTTCTCCCTTGAATAAAATAGAATGAAAAAAAAGATATGGACCTGTCAAGAAATCCATTGAATTTGTAAACCGTCTTTGTATAATTCCAGTAGTGCTAACAAAATAGGGAAATAGACAAAAATGACCAATTTTCTTAATTTTGGGACATAAATAGGACAAATCAGTCATGCACAAGACGTGCACACAATACACAAAAACAAAATGACAAATATACCCACATATAAAATAGTAGAAACTCACAACTCATTGCATGATTTTAATAGATTTCTAAGAGAGACCTATGAGCTTTGGGTTTTTGGCTTGAGCTCAAATCTGTAAGCATATCATGTGCATGTCGTGTACATACAATGAGCATATCCTGAAAAATTCATCTAACAAAACACTATTCATTGCCAATTTTTAGTAAACACCATCACAACATTCAAACAAGGTAGGGAATCCCATGATATAGAAGAGGGAAAAATTGATTAAATTTTGTTTCACTATTACTTCATACAATTTCTGGGTTTATTCTCCCCTTCCCCAAATATGAAAAGCTCACTTCTTTAATCCCACTAATCTATAAATATTGGAAGGAAGAGAGGAAACAACAAATGAGTTCTCTTATTTTTGGTAAAAAAAAACACAAATGGGTTTTCTTGTTTTGGTGGTGTTGACCCCTCATGCCCCAGGCTTTTCGTGGAGAGAGAGAAAGAGTAAAAACCCAAAGAAATTAGAGAGCTTTTGTTTCCGTTGCATTTTACAACTAGATAGCAGTTTGGAGTTCTCTCTTTGCTTTGCTAGCTTTCTCTTAACTTATACATTTTTGTGTTTCTGGTTAGAGAGGGAGAGGGTTTTGTTCCCAGCTAGTAGGCACCAACAGTTGATTACTGGGTTTTATTCCCACCCTAGAGACGAGTCCAGTGGTGGTGGTCTTGAGCCTCGATTGTTTGCCGTTTTGCTGAAAAATGGTCAGAAAAGTCGCGGCCTGAGTTTCAATCCCAATGATCGGGGATGAGATTCGTGACAAGGTTAGGTGTTTTGGACTCGTGAGAATGAGATGAAATTGGTGGTGACTTCGTTTTGGATGGTGTTGGTCAGGATGACTATGCATCGTGTATGCACAGTGAGAACAGTAGAGAGAGTGCATGAGGGAGAAAATGAGAGAAAAGAGAGAGCTGAGAGGGTGGGAGAGAGATTTTTCTACAAATGACCTATGGGTGAGAGGAAATAACTCATTTCTATATGAGGGCAATTAGGTCATTTCAAGGTGTAAGAAAAATCATATTTATATCCTATTGTTGTGCATGGCATGTGCATATTCGAAAAATCCTGTTTATGTCCCAAGATTAAGAAAATGGGTCATTTTTGCCTATTTCCCAACAACATGGCTATGAAACTGTTAAGGTCGACACGCTTAATTCCAATAGTGCATGATTATCAAAAGGTAGGGAGACCAAATTTCTAAACCAAATTTTGTAAATCAAATGATGTGGAAGTTGATGATTGGATTATTACTTAAGTGTTGATTAACGTTCTTATTTCCTATTTGTGACATATTACTTGGTCTGCAAGTTTAGTTTAAAAATTTCGTCTCCTAGCCTTACCCTTATCAAAATGGTATATCCAGGACTTTTTTTTTAGTACATCGATTTTTTACACTAAGGGGAGGGAGAGTTCGGTAAAGCCACATAATGGGCAGCTTAATTTGATATTGAATTCGCCCTCTACGAGATTCGAACCTAAGACCTCTTACTTTCAAGTGAAGAAGAATACCACAAGACCTTAGTACTAAATGACGGTATATCCATGAATTATTATCCAAATATACATGTTAGGGGTGTGATATCCACACATCCCATTTTACTTCTCACACACCTTTTAAATTTTCGGCCGTCGGATCGGATGAATTGAATAAGATCTAACGAACATAAATTATCAAGGGGTGTGTGAGAAGTAAAATAGAGTGTGTGAATAGCACACCCCTACATGTTAATCGTAATTGGCGGCAGCACAAACTAATTGCCACAAAAGACAAAAACATTAGTGCATAAAAAATTACTATAAAATACGAGAATATGCGAGTTAGTCACTCCAACAACGTACGGTATGCACTTAAAAGAAACAACGTGCGGTGGAAAACCTAAAAAATTTATAATTAAAACAATAATGATTTAATTGACACGTCTACAAGAATCAATTCGCCGGTTGATGAAGAACAAATAAATAAATCAAGGTAAGACGTCAGAAGTACAATCAGTGTCCCGACCGTGTTTGATTTTGCCTATAAAACGAAAGGCAGTGAGTTTGTAGACGGACAAGTACAGAAAGAGTCGTAGAAAAACAGAGAGGAGATGGCGGAGAAAGTGGTGAGCTTGAAAGAGGAAGAGACAGAAGAAGCAAAAGAAATAACGAACCAGCAACTGAAGGAGAGAAAAGTGTCATGGGCAAAGTTGCGCCGTGTCGACTCTCTCAATTTGGAGGCCGGAAGGGTTTCCATGAATGGAAGGCATGGCTCACAGGTCAGTCTAGATTATTAGATACCATGTATGCATATTGCATGCGTTTCGTACTTTTAGTTCCTTGAAATATTTGTACCATCTTCCATCTCTGACAAAGCGGACAAATCCGATAAGATAAGTTGAAATTCATCAACAATCTGAATCCTACTAGAAAATTTTAAAAATCTCAAAAGTGTAATTGGTAGTATGAATAAGATTACAATCTAAAGGCCAATTTGACTTATTTATAAGGAAAAATTTGGTACCGGTCCATGATTGGTTAAAATTTTAGATTGAAACTTTATTAATGTGAATACTTTGATTAAATGATAAAATGTTAAATTTCAGTATTAATTAAGAAATTTAATAACCAATATTATGAAATCCTTCCTGAAATCACGCAAATATTAATACAAAATAGTGATTTTTTTAATTTTTTTTCCTCATGTTCACAAAAAAAAAAAAATGAATATATATGTACAAATTAAAACTAAAAAGAAAATTGGTTACAAGAAATTAAGAATGGGTACATATAAAAAGAAATATATGATGCCAAAATTTAGGCATGAATATAAATATATTAAATATAACGTTTTTTTTTTTTATAATAAATGGGTCTATTTAGAAATAGTCTAATAATTATTATTGTAAAATTTAAATATGCTGACATGTAAATATTTATTATTGAAATAATGACATGGATAAAAACCAAACAAATAAAAAATTAAAAAAGAGTAATGTTTCAATAAATGAAATGGGAAAAAATAGGGATATAAACCTAATTTCTCCTATTTAACATGTAACATAACTTTAGAAATCTAGGAGTATCAATAGGAAATAAATAAAACAAATAGTTAAATACCAAAAACATCCTAGAATATTGAAATTGTTGAAATCTGTCCACATTCTAACTAGGCTTGTTGCATAGCAACTTGTCTTGTAGATATCGTTATTGAAGAAAGTTGAAGTTCCGTCATAAAATAAATTGGCAATATAATAAGTAGTTTAATACTTATAAGCTCATGCAATATCTCTTTTTTTTTCGATGTGAGATTCTTACTCTCAACCATCGTTGTTTTCGAAACCATATATTACAAACCTAAATCTAACACTCCAAACAAAAACTAGCTACTTCAATCCAAACAACTCAAAAAGTCCAAAATATCCAATTTTGGGATCTGACATCAGCAAATAACCTTTTAAGTCAATTAACTTTTAAATTACCAATTATCCAATTACTTTTCTTGATTGATCATTGCTTTATTTTTATTGCATGCAAAATACCCCCAATTTATGGGCTACTACAATCTCAACTGTCCATGTATGGTATTGCCTTGTAATGTAAAAAAATAGTACACCGTCTGATATAGCATCAACGAAATATAGAGTACGACAAGTGATCAGATAGCATGGTACAAATCAGTTTTTTTTTTTTTTTTTTTGGGGGGGAGGGGGGGGGGGGGTGGGTGGGTGGGTCTGTGGGCGCGCGACAAGTGATCAGATAGCATGGTGCAAATCAGAGGGGGCGTTTGTGATGTAATAATTTTTATATTTAGAAAATTGATTTTCTTAGCATTTTAAAATCTTCCTTTCTAAATATAAAGGGTTAATGCTATGAATACTAAATGATATGTCATCAATAAGAAATGAGCACGTTTATCAATACTTAAATAATAATCTAATCATCAACTTACACTTCATGTAAGAGCAAGTCCACCCCTAAGGACTTTGTGCCAGCACCCAGCGCATTTATCCACTCAATTGAACAGTAATAGACCCCAGTAAATAGTAATAGGCCAAAGCATCTCCACCCCTAAAAATACGCTGGCACCTAGTCTATCTAATATTATATTATTTTATTCATATCAATTAATATTTTATCATTTATTTTAATTTTTTTATTTTTTCTTCTTTCTTCCTTTCCCTCTCCGATCCTTTCTCTCTCTCCCTCCCTCTCTCTCTCTCTCCCTCCCTCTCTCTCTTTCACGCCATCCACCCTTGCATCTCCGACGCCATCCACCCCTGCATCTCCGACGCCGTCCTCCTGCATCTCCACACCTCCGACGCCGTCGCTTCATCCTCCCGTCGTTCTCCCTCCGTGGTTCCTTCCCTCCCGACATCCTCTCCCGCCTCGACTAGCTCCGCTCCTCAGCCTCCACAACAACTCCCTCTCTGACGTCATATGCCCTCCGACGTCACACTGACGTCAGATAGGCCGGTCCCAAGGTCTGTCGATTTTAGGCCGGCCTGTGGACTGGCTTGGGCTGGGTGACAGTCGATTTCACAGGCTGGAGTGAATTGACAGGGTGCCAGCCTGGTTTTTTGACTGGGTGCTGGGCTCTCTTCTTCCCGGTGGAATTGCTCTAATGTACAAAATTTTGTTTACAAATTTAGTCTCTCTAACATTACTCAATATAAAAATTTGGAGTAAAATGAGATATTCCGATTGTCAATAATAACATCCGAAAAAACGATAGTTTTCAATTTTATCATATAATAATCAATAAAGTTATAGTTTTAAAGGGGTTTTTTCTTTTTCATGTTTGGTTGTTTAAGATTGAATTACTTTGGATTATTTAGGTGAAGGTTATCTTTGTTGCTTTTTTACTTATAATTAATGACATTTGTAAACTTGCAAGCAGTGAGTGCTAAATTTTGTTTTGATTTAAGTGATTGTTTTTTAACTTTAATGCATTGTTCTACTTTTTTTTTAAACTATCTTAAGGAGTGACCTTTTATAAATTTCGCACAGAGCTCCGAAAATATCAGAGATGGTCCTGGTACAAATAGTAAGACTTCTTGAAATTTATACTTTGATCCACTTTTGTTGCAGGTAAATAACTGGCATAGAACATTGAGTTTGGCATTTCAGAGCATTGGGATTGTGTATGGGGACATAGGAACGTCGCCGCTCTATGTGTATGCGAGCACTTTCACTGATGGTATTGACAACAATGACGACATTATAGGGGCACTATCTCTCATTATCTATACCATAGCGCTCCTGCCTCTACTTAAGTATGTCTTCATCGTGCTATGGGCTAATGACAACGGTGATGGTAAGATTGATAAGCATCAAGTTTAATATCTATCTGATGTGGAAGTGTTTCATTTTTTTTTTTTTACATATTCAACGTCTTAAATCTCATTCATATATGATACCACATTTAACTTAATGAACATATCATTAATCACCTTGACAAACTGATTAAGTATTAATCTGTAGGAGGGACATTTGCATTGTATTCCTTGATGTGCCGACATGCAAAGGTGAGCTTAACTCCAAATAACCAACCAGAAGACAGGGAGCTATCAAACTACAAACTTGAAACACCATCCAACGAGTTAAAACGATCCCAAACCATCAAGAAGAAGCTCGAGAATAGTAAAATTGCCAAATACAGCCTTTTCCTTGTCACCATTATGGGAACTTCAATGGTTATTGGAGATGGGGTTCTTACTCCTTGCATTTCAGGTAATTAACTAGTATTTAAATTGGCACACAACATGGACTTCCTTACTTATTGAACAATTAATTATTAGTTATACCCTTATTTATAATTTTATATACATAATAGTATATTGGTAACTAACTATACAAATACATATATATATTTGGGGTGTGCTATCCACACACTCCATTTTACTTCTCACACACCTCTTAATAATTTATGTCCGTTGATCTTCTTCAATTCATCCGATCTGAAGGCCGAAAATTAAAAAGGTGTGTGAGAAGTAAAATAAGATGTGTGGATATCACATTCATATATATTTTCCTACAAGAGTTGACCTAAAGGTTTAATTTGCGTGCAGTCCTTTCTGCTGTGAGCGGGATCAAATCATTAGGCACAGGTAATGTGAATTTAATGTGCCAAAAATCATATAACTCGGTTAAAATATTTATCCCTGCATTAATATCTTTTGTAATAAAAAAATTAAAAAAAATCATATATACAAGTCTTAGAGGGTTCCCATTTATTTTCTGTTAGCAGTTCAGACACTTGCTAACATCGACTTGGAACAATCCAGATACTGTCGTGGGGATTTCTATAGTAATCTTGATCATACTCTTTTCTGCTCAAAGATTTGGCACTGACAAAGTGGGATTCACCTTCGCACCTATTATCCTTGTGTGGTTCTTGTTCATCGGTGGCATCGGACTTTACAACTTATTCAAACATGACGTTGGTGTATTACGTGCTTTCAATCCAAAATATATCATCGATTTCTTTAGACGAAATGGGAAAAGGGGATGGATTTCCCTTGGGGGAATATTCCTCTGCATTACTGGTAAATATATATTTATTATTAACCCCTTTTATATATTTTTAAATTACCTAATCTCCTTGTGAATATATGGATTTAACTAATTACTTAAATTAAACTAGGGACCGAGGCCATGTTTGCTGATCTGGGTCACTTCAGCGTCAAAGCTATCCAAGTAAGTATTACCTTGTACGCTTTAATTTTTTCATAACGCGTGGATTGATTCTTTTATAAAGTTTTTTTTTATTATTATTTATGAATTAGGTGGATCTGATATTGGTTTCTCCAATAAAAAAAAAACTAAATTTTAAGTTAGAGATGAATAATTTTAAGAGTAGAGAACGACAATGTCCAAAATACGTATAGGAAAATAATTAACCAGTAGAGAACTGTAGGTAACCAACATTGTTGCACCATAATACGTTTTCAGGTGAGTTTCTCTTGCATCACATTTCCTGCATTAGTACTTGCATATAGTGGGCAAGCAGCGTTCCTCAGAAAGTTCCCAGGGAAGGTGGACCAGACATTCTATGACTCAATACCAGGTGATTATAGTTATCCATGTCTTGTGGTTACACGGATTGAACGATTATTTAGTTAAATAACTTCACTGGTATGTAATATGCAGACCCTTTGTACTGGCCAACGTTCGTTGTGGCGGTAGCAGCTGCCATCATTGCCAGCCAAGCTATGATATCTGGAGCATTTTCAATTATCTCTCAATCCCTGAGTTTGGGTTGTTTTCCAAGAGTTAAGGTTGTTCATACCTCTGCTAAGTATGAGGGCCAAGTATACATACCTGAGATCAACTACATACTCATGGTTGCTTGTGTAATTGTCACTGCAGCCTTTAAGACCACAGAAAAAATTGGTAATGCATATGGTAAGCACAAAAAGTACATTATCTGAAGTAGATCGCTAGTGTACTAACATTTAAGTTGTACAACAGAAAATTTATGACATGTAACTTTCGTGATGCAGGAATTGCAGTGGTCAGTGTAATGGTGATCACAACATGTTTGCTTACTCTAATAATGTTGGTGATATGGAAGACTAGCATATGGTTGATTGGTCTGTTCTTTGTGGTGTTCTTTTGTGTCGAGGTGGTTTATGCATCTGCGGTGATGTACAAATTCGTTCAAGGCGGTTTCCTTCCTCTGGTCTTTTCTTTTTTCCTTATGGTAATCATGGGGATTTGGCATTATGTGCACCATCAAAGATACATGTTCGAGCTCAAGAATAAGGTTTCTAGTGAATACATGAAACAATTGGCCTCTAACCCCAACATAAACCGTGTGCCAGGAATTGGACTTCTATATTCTGAGCTTGTGCAAGGTATTCCCCCTATATTTTCTCACTTTGTTAACAACATACCGTCCATCCACTCTGTTATAGTGATTGTGTCGGTCAAGCCTATTCCATTCAGCAAAGTCGCATTGGAGGAAAGGTTTCTATTTCGACAGTTGGAGCCAAGAGATTACCGAATATTCCGTTGTGTCGCCAGGTATGGTTATAATGATAGAATGGGGGAACCCAAAGAGTTTGAGGAACAACTAGTTGAGCATTTGAAAGAATTTATCCGCCATGAGCACTTCGCACATGAAGGAGAAATAACAAACGAGGCTGTTTCAACTGGACAGTCATCGAACGCGGAAGAATCAGCTGAACGAGTTAACCAACCTCGTGGTTCATCAGGGCGCATTCTATCATTTAATACTGCCGGATCAACATCTAATGGAATAGTCTCTGCACCCGTCAAAGGAGCTGTGGAGGAAATGCAGTTCGTTCAAGAGGCTATGGAGAAAGGCATAGTTTATCTGCTGGGACAGACGGAAGTGGTGGCAGAAGCAAACTCGTCATTGTTCAAGAGGATAGTGGTCAACCATGTCTACAGTTTCTTGAGGAAAAACTTTAGGCAAGGGGAGCAAGTCATGAGAATCCCACGGAGTAGGCTTCTCAGGGTTGGAATGACCTATGAAATATGAGATCACAGTGTGTGTGTGAATCTGTGATCTCAAATGAATAAACAAGATTGCCTAATGTATGGCCCTGATACGAACTATAATTAAGTGATTAGCTTAATGACTATTAGGGGTTCAATTCTGAATTATTAGGCTTATTTGTGTTTTAGTAAAGTTTGTTATAATGGCGAGCTGGCAAGAGTCAGTCATAACTTGTATAAGACACTAGCTTGGAGTGTTGTTGGTATGAGAAATATTTTACAAACGAAATTAAATACAAAAATATATTGGAGCTCTGCTTCTTCTCTCTTCCTTTTTCTTCCTTCCACCCCATTTATGTGTATCGGTTAAGGTTGAATAAGGACTGACATTTGGATCATATCAGGCCCCGACACCAATTCAAAAGCAATGTTGTTCATGCATGCCATTGGATTAGCCATGAAATTGTTGTGAGCAGTTTGGTTTATGTATATGTGTAAATCTTTCCACTTGATGAAGATATAATTAAGTTTTTAGTTCAAGTACTTCAAAGTAGAATTCTTATAAAAAATAAAATAAAAAAAGAAGCATAAAATATGGCCCTATGCCACACCAAAACTTGACTAACATCAAAACCATGAAGTCAAACAAACATATTGACATTCCACAAAATCCCATTATGTTCATCCTTACCACTTCGGGCTGGACCCATAGGCTTAAAAAATCCAGCCTTCACTTTGCCCTAAGATTTTATTACTCAATTTGTCATTGGTCGGTTCTCTAAATTTTTTAGAGCTGGTTCGGTATGGGATCTCAAATCGAAAATGGTATCCCAAATCTCAAACCGAAAATTTTTGGGACGAGATTCTAAAAACCAAAAGGGGTGTAATATCCACACACCCCTTTTTACTTCTCACACACCCTTCTAAGTTTCAGCCGTTGGATCGGGTGAATTGAAGAAAATCAAAAGGTAGAAATTAACAAGGGGTGTGTGAGAAATAAAAAAGGGGTGTGTGGATAGCACACCCCAAACCAAAATCGAACTGAAATTTCAATATTCTCGAATTTTGGGATTTCCGAATATTTTTCGTGTTTTCTGTACAGTTCAGTATTTCCCAAATCTCCTACGCGGATTGTCGTTTTGAAAGCTCTGATTATTGTATCGGCTCTCCGTGCTTGGCTGCAAGTTCCGATTTCACATAGAGAGTTCGAAGAGGAGGCGAAGGGGCTCGATTCTGCTAGCTTCGAGGAGGAAATAAACGAATTATAGAAGAACCATATGATTAAAAACCCCAAATTTCAAATGAAATGTAACACGAAATTGAAAACCCCCCAATCCAAAACCCTAGAATTCAAATGCCCAAATTAAAAATGAATTGAAGCCACAAATAGACTTTACCACATCAAGATTACCTGATGAAGACAAGAAGATTACCTTAATGAAGAGAGAAGTAGAAGGAAGCAAAGGTGGCTGTATTGATTATCGAATGCAAAGGAAGTTGTCAAATGCAAAAAGGAAATTGAAGCCTGGATGTAGTGTGAAGGTAAGGGGGAGAGAGTGAAAGAGTGGAGGTCGAGAGAGACAGTTAAGGAGTGAAGGTCGGGTTTGGGCGGAGAGTTTCAAACTCAAATACAGACTGAAAGTGAAGGTGAGGTCGCTGAGAGAGTTTGGGTTTCATTTTGAATGAACGGCTGATATTAATTCTCAACCAATCCAACGGTCTATAATATCTAAAACTACATTTATTTTAACTTCGGTTCGGTTTGGGATTACCGAAAAAGTCAGATTGTGAGACCGATTCTTGTACCGAATGGTTCGAGATCGGTACCAAAATTTTCGGGATTTTCAGTTTGGGATTTTTTCGGTTCTATTTCGAGATTTTTTTAGTATAGTTCAGAATTTTCGGTATTTTTTTCCACCCCTAAAAATTTTCATGGGATCCTTCCTTCCTATTAAGTTGCACAGTAAAAGCATACGATATTTGGCATGTCACACGATAATCTTTCAATTCATATTGAGAAACAATACAGAGTACCGTTGTCTCTGTAAGTCTTTCCCAGCCTTCGGAATGGGTGGATAACCATGATTACCACCAGTTGTCTCCCTTTTCTTAAAAAAATAAATAAAAACAAGAGAGAACAAATGAGTAATGTATTTGAATTTACGTTAAATTAATAGTTTAATATAATTTTTGGACTCCAAACATATTACGCTCACTTCATGCCACTCATCGCACATGTTTCGGAGTCTGCAAATTGTTTTTTTTTTTAATCATACGCCCAATTTGTCTCTGGAAGACTAGAACATATCTATTTAGGGTTTTGGGTTTACTTTTAATTCCTTTTGATTTTCTACTTTTAGAAACATCGATGGCATTTCATTACCGAGAAAGAACCAAAATACAACAAAAGCTTGACCGCCCACCGCATAAGAGATTCTTCCAACAACAAATATGATATGAGGTCTGAGGGCTCCTCAAACAAGTTACAAGAAAGTACCGTATGAAGAGCATAGCAAGCTAAATGATCGATGATACTATTGATATGATGACACATATATATGGGTAGAAAAAGCTTCTATTCATGGATTCTTATTAACAATGATTCAATGAAACCAACTTGTGAGGAAATGATGCCCAGTATGGAGAGAGAAAGATATTATTAGTAAAAAATTTAGATTTCACCAAATACTATAATTTTTTTTCAATGGACAACAAGGCTAATTTTTTACTATGAAAACTAGAAAATATTAGTATATTGAATGTAAATGAAATAACTAGATATAGAACATTTCAAATAGTTAAAAGAAAGAAAAAAATCACTTTTGAAATGACTACATGCAACCAATACTTTAAAATCCATGAATATCTTCCTTTTCTTATTATATCATCCAATCATACAAAAACACTTTGCGCGACGCAGGTCATTCGTCGTGCAAAATCAAAAAAACATCGCGCAAAAATTAGCCCAACGAACCTTCGTCGCGCACCAACCGTCGCGCAAGGACAGTGATAGAAGGGTTTGCACGACGCAAAACCTACGTTGCGCAAAGACATTTTGCACAACGAAGATCCTACGTCGCGCAAAGTGTCTTTGCGCGACGTAGGTTCTGTGTCGCGCAAAGTGTCTTTGCGCGACGCTAAGACCACCTGTGTCGCGCAAACCCTTGTTTTTTCTTTTCTTTTTTATGGCAAAAATATTTTTTATTTAAATTTTTATAAATATTATAATTAAATTCTAAACAATAATTAATAAATCAAGAAAAATATTTAATTATAAAATATATGAAAATGTACATACAAAATGTGCAAACAAAAAAGAAAAAACTATAACAACTAGTCCTCTAGGATCGATACATCAGGCTACTTGGTATCGTCCAATGCCAAGGTTTGCATAACATTACACTTAAGTCCCCGAGCAAGAATTTTATGTAATTCCGCAGTGTGCCCGGCATTTGTCTTTATTTAGAAGAATTCTACACTTCCCCTTGGTTCTGGCTGCTACTCTTCAAGATATTGTACTTGTAGAAAGGACAGGTAGCGTTGATAAAAAGCCACTTGTTGATGTAGAAACAGTGAAAATGGTGGGCACAAGGAAGTTGCCTTAGTTCCACTCCATCATCATAACAAGAAAGGCAGATGCAGCACTCCTGTAAATCACAATGATCATCATTCAAATGTAACAAGAATCTCTTGACTGCTCCAAAGATTTCGTTAGTCCACACATTGCATTTGAATACAAAACAAATCCAATTATATAACCGGTCAAGTAGAAAACGTTCCTCCTTAACTACCGGAACTCAAGAGAGTAAAGAAGAGAATGAGCCAAAAGTCAAGAGCCACTTACCGCATCCTCCTAAGAAAGAACATGTTCGATGGGTGAATATGTTCCACATTCAGTCATTACTCCACCTTGTACATCACCAGCAACTTTCTCATTGGCAACTTTTCTAAATCTAAATTTTGAAAGTTGTTCGATGTCTTCCTTAGATGCTCCATCCTGTTTCAATAACAGGTCAGACAAATATACAAGGGAACGAGAAAATAAGGCATCAATATTCTATATAATTCTTCCAACTACACTCCATTAAATTTATAAACAATGAGGAGGCAAACTGATAAGAGTAAACAACACTTCCAAGTTTTAGTTACAACAACAAAACATCAAGCACTGCCCCCATCAAATTTTTTTGTCAGGCCCATTAAGTTTGATGCAACTAAAACAGCCAGAACAAATTAAATGAAACGAATTAGTATAACAATAATAAATCTTTCATCCCGAAGTGCTCCAAGGGAAACTACTATACATCAATTTTTCCAACCCTCTTTTATCAATAGAAATAGAACCATGTAATTCAACTATCTATCAATACTATCAAATTTGAAAGGATATACTAGATATTTCTGAGGAGATGAAAGTTTAGCAGTGAATGGGAGAAGGGTATGGTTTGATTTAGTGCAGCCTATTTTACCAACACGGGAACTCGCCCGTTTAGTTGAGCTCATGAAGGCTATCAACAAACTTCTATACAAAACATCACTTGCCAACCCACCCTAGATAAAGTTATGCTAAACCGGAATCAAGCCCATCTTAGTTGAGTTTTATTTTAGAGTCCAAATCTTCCTACTAAAAATCTTGATACATTGATATTTCCGTTCAAACTAACAAGATTTGACTATTTTTTGTTATTGTCAAATAACTGGTAAATAAATTTTGCTATTGTAGAAACATATAGAACTTGTCAGTTTCCGGTTTCATTTTTCAACCAGTAATACATCAATATTCACCGAACCGACAAAATGATAATGATAGAAGACACTGATAGTTATGGATGCTTGTACCATACTTGACCAATCCTGAAACTACTAAGCACCGGTCAACGTTATACTGTCAAGGACCGAGAAGAGTTTCCCTCCAATCAAGAGGCCAATCACAGCGCGACACATGTTGACATTAGAAGCCAATCATAGCGTGACACGTGTCAACATCAGAAGCCAATCACAACATGACACATGTCAATGTCAAAATGAAACTAGAAACTCTCTTCTATAAATATAGATCATTCTCTCACAATATTTCCTAATGTCATTTGTACTAAATCATTCACTAGTATTCACTAAAGGAGAGCTTGAACCTATGTACTGGTGTAAACCCTTCACAATTAATGAGAACTACTCTACTCCATGGAAGTAGCCAATCTGGGTGAACCACATACATCTTGTGTTTGCTTCCCTGTCCCTATCCATTTACATACTTATCCACACTATTGACCGGAGCAATCTAGCTAAGGTCATAAACTTAACATTTTCTTTTGTACTAAAGTCCTTATTGATTTTGGGCATCAACAATGGACATGAAAACCAACACACCCCCACACACAAAAAATAGAGATTACTGGGGATGAGAACTACCTGATCTGTGATAGCATATAAAAGTGCAAAAATGCACGGAAGACAGCAACAAACTGCGATACCAATCATACATGCCAGTGCAACACAGAAAACGACAAAAAACACATCAAAACCCAGGAAAATTATACATAACCTGCAGACAAAGCCACATTGCCATAGTTAGGAGTTTATCTTTGATTTTCAAATAAATAGATGAGAGAAAGAGATAGAGAGCAAAAACCAGTAAAACTGAGGGGAGGCGCGTGCTAAAGATTGACCACCTGCCGATACCCAATAGAACCCAATGATCCACCAGAAGTTGAAGGGATGAGATTTTTAAAACGAATAAAAACCCTAATTCAATCCCCATTTCAAAATTAAAACCCTAATTCCCATTCACAAATTTTTAAACCCTAAAATACATCCCATGCCCTACTAATTTATCCCAAATTAAAACCCTAAATTCTAAAATTCATCTCAATTCACAATCAAATTCCTTAATTTCACAATTTCATAATTTGTAATTAGACTTACTTTCAAAGAGAGCCTCCGAGCATGACGAATGGGTGGTGGCTGCCTGTCATTTAGAACAAGAGGGAGAGAGACAACCGACAGAGTAGTGGTGGTGGTTGGATTCAAGAATGGGAAGAGGAAAGAGGGGTCCGGGTTCAAGATTTAGGGTTCGAGCTTGCGAAGAGGAGAGAGAGGTCTGAGTTCAAAATAAAGAAGATGAGGAGGAAGGCTACGGGAGAGAATGAGGAGAGGATGAGGATGAAGGATGATGAGGGTGGAAGAGAGAGGGAGAGAGAGGACGAGATGAGCAAGAGGGAAGACAGAGACCGAGTGAGAGAGAGTTCGGGTGTGGAAAACTTTTGTCCAGAGTTGGGAAAATTTTAAAAAGGCGCCCATTTTTAACAATAGCACCGCCAAAATTATCAGGAATTGCGCGACGGAGATATACATTTGGACGTTGCGCAAAGTGTTTTTGCGCAACGATCACATCATGACGTCGCGCAAGGTATTTTTAAAAAAAAATGTTATAAAATTTACAAAAAAGTGACTTTATTCTTTTTAAATTTATTTATTTTTACATAAAACCCACAAGAATATATTTTCTAACAAAAATCCGATCCGAACCACAACAATAAATTTAAAGCTACTTAATAAATATACATACCATTCAATTTCTTAAATGTTATACATACAAAATAAATAAATTTAAGTCTACTTAATGTATATATAACATTGAATTTGATGGGATACGCATTGTACGAAACTAATTTCAACGATCCAACTGTCAAACTTGCTTGTATATACTTCGAGATCGCATATGCCAAAAATCGCAAAAAACAAACATTCAAAGATGAAGTAACAGGACAAAACTTTTCGACGGTTATAAACAAAAAATCACAATTTAACGGTAATTTTAACTCCGATTTTGATTATTTTTTACAGCTACACTCCTTAATCCTATATGAATACAATGAACTAATTCAATCATCAGTTTAAAATATTTAGACTACTAGATACCACAAAAATCTTATGTTATACTTAAGTATAAATAAACTCTAAGTGTTAGTGAATCTATTGTTTTGATGGGATACGCATTGTACGAAACTAATTTCAACGATCCAAACGTTAAACTTGTTTGTAAATACTTCGAGATCGCATATGCCAAAAATCGTAAAAAACAAACATTCAGAGATCAAGTAACGGGACAAAACTTTTCGACGGTTATAAACAAAAAATCAAGATTTAATGGTAGTTTTAACTCCGATTTTGATATTTTTTACCACTACACTCCTTGATCCTATATGAATACAATGAACTAATTCGATCGTTAATTTAAAACATTTACACTAGTGGATACCACAAAATCTTATGTTATACTTAATGAAAGTATAAATAAACTCTAAGTGTTAGTGAGTTTATCATTTTGATGGGGTACGCATTGTACGAAACTAATTTCAACGATCCAACCGTCAAAATTGTTTGTATATGCCTCAAGATCGCATACGAAAAAAATCGCAAAAAACAAACATTCAAATATCAAGTAAAGGGACAAAACTTTTAAACGGTTATAAACGAAAAATCACAATTTAACAGTTATTTTAACTCCGATTTTGATGATTTTTATAGCTACACTCTTGGATCCTATATGAATACAAGGAACTAATCCGATCGTCAATTTAAAACATTTACACAAGTGAATACCACAAAATCTTATGTAATACTTGATGAAAGTATAAATAAAATATAAGTGTTAGGGAATCTATCGTTTTAATGGGATACGCATTGTACAAAATTAGTTTCAACTATCCAACCATCAAACTTATTGGTATATGCTTCGAGATCGCATAGGCCAAAAATGGAAAAAAAAAACAAACCTTCAGAGATCAAGTAACGGGACAAAACTTTTCGACGGTTATAAATGAAAAAATCACAATTTAACGGTTATTTTAACTCCGATTTTTTCCGATTTTTTACCACTACACTCCTGGATCCTATATGAATACAAGGAACCGATCCGATCGTCACTTTAAAACATTTACACAAGTGGATACCACAAAATCTTATGTTATACTTGATGAAAGTATAAATAAAATATAAGTGTTAGGGAATCTATCGTTTTAATGGGATACATTGTACAAAACTAGTTTCAACGATCCAACTATCAAACTTGTTTGTATATGCTTCGAGATCGCATACACCAAAAATGGCAAAAAAAAAACATTCAGAGATCAAGTAACAGGACAAAACTTTTCGACGGTTATAAACGAAAAAATCACGATTTAACGGTTATTTTAACTCCGATTGTGATGATTATTTATAGCTACACTCTTGGATCCTATATGAATACAAGGAACTAATTCGATCATCAATTTAAAATATTTACACAAGTAGATACCACAAAAGAAAAAGGCAACCCCAAAAGAAAAGCAAAAGGAAAAAAAAACAAAAAAAACACTTTGCGCAACGTAGGTACACATGCATCGCACAAAATAGCTTTGCGCGACGCATGTGGACCTACGTCTTCCGCAGTTTTAACTTTTTGTTTACCCCTTCCACTCCTGCTTTAAAATTATTGTTTAAGGACCTATATGATAAGACCACGTATTCTAAATCATACACATGTGTTCCTACGTCGCGCAAAGTTTTTTTTTGTTTTTTGTTTTTTGTTTTTATTTTTTGTTTTTTCTATGTTCCACAGTTTTAACTTCTCGTTTACCCCTTCCACTCCTGCCTTAAAATTATTGTTTAAGGACCTTTATGATGAGACCACGTATACTAAATCGTAAATGGTAGAGACTACACCTAAAATGATTACTAACCACGTAATAGAATAGTGGTTTGACAAAACTGTAAACTGGCTTCTTCTCTAAATCTCTAACATTCTAGTTTCCTCCTCCCAATTTTGTGAGAAATGAAATCTATCCATTTTTTAGCACACATCAATCTATCCCTAAATTAGATCAAGTTAACTGAGCAGCTTGCAGTTTCTTAGCTTTTGTTTCCCTAAACCTATCAAAATCCTTCATACTCCTAGTCATACATTCTACTCATTCAATTGTTTAAAACCAAAACTCAACTTGTTAAAAATAAGCATTGACAAAGATAATTAAAGAAAAACATAAATACACAAAAATAAAAAAATTCAAACATAAATGTAATCAATAAATAGTTAATTAATTAATCAAATAACTACAATACCTGAAGGTGATGATGGTGAGGGTTAAGACAGATGGAAAGTCTAAAAGAGAGAGGTTGAATGTGAAGAAAAAGGCCCTTGTGTGTGGTTATTTTAGAAAAAAAAAACCGTCGTCGACTTTGGGCAACGCCACATACTTTGCGCAACGCAGGTTCAAAGTGGGATGGTTTGGCACCAAAATTTTGCGCGATGCTAAACACAAAACGTCGCTCAAATAGCCTTTGCGCAACTAAGGCTTGCATCTTTGCGCGACGTTTTGTGTTTAGCGTCGCGCAAACATACTTTGTGCGACGAAATTTTCTGCGTCGCGCAAGTTTCCATTGCGCAAACATGTTTTTGTACTAGTGTATCCATCCATGCATGCCAAAAGTTCTTATTGATAACTTCCATGTAGGGTTAGAAAATAAGGAAACCGATTGAAATGACACACCTTGACAAATTAAGTATGTAAATGGGTAGAGATTCAGAGAACTAATTAAATTATGATCGGACAACAACAACAAAAAATAAAAAAAGAGATCATGACACACGTTTTATATTTATTACATTTTTTTATAACAGTTCAAGTACAATGGATATTGTAGAGGCACAATCAAATTTTGGGAATGGTACAAAAACTAGCTAAGCGTATAAATCGTGTTTAAATAAAACCCAATTCAGAGAATTGGTAGAGAAGTTGAAAAGCAAGAAGAAAGAAGGCTCGACAGACGTCCATGGTAGAGAATAAAGTTGTGAGCCATTTCGACTCCCTCAATTTGGAGGCAGGAAAAGTTTCGACGCCCCAAAGCTCAAAGCTACGGGCACGTCTCTATTTGTTCATTTCAATATTTTTTAATAATTTTTCTTTAATTACAAGCGATATTACCACTTTAAATTGAAAGGTATGATTTGAACCCAACCGCAGATCCACCATTTGCTTCTTGAGGGTTTAGTTTGACATAGTCTTGAGATTTATACTAATTAATTAGTTTGCTCCACTTTAATTTACTTATTTGTGTTCAGCAGCATGTAAGTTGGCGGAGAACTTAGAGTTTGGTATTTCAGTGCACAGGTGTTGTGTATGGCGACATGGGGACGTCTCCACTCTTTGTGCTTAATAGCACTTTCGCCCAAGGAATTGGCCCCCATGAAGACGTTGTGGGAATCCTGTCTCTCATCTTCTACACCCTAACACTCATACCCCTGATTAAGTATGCCTTAATCGTCTTGTGGGCCAATGATAATGGTGATGTTAAGATAACATTATTGGTGGCTAGCTGCACCTTTTTTATTGTTGTAGGACACCAATATTTGTGTTTTTAGAGTCAAAAGACACAATACACTTTGGTGTCCTGTGACCAGATTTCTAGTACTGAATTAACGATAGCACTCAATCATACCACATGATGGCATCAACCTTCACAAATCTTCTGAATTTTTTTTATTAAGTTTGTTGAATTCGTAGGGGGGACATTTGCACTGTATTCATTGTTGTGCCGGCATGCGATGGTGAGCTTAATTCCAAACAACCAGCCAGAAGAAAGGGGCTATCAAACTACAAACTTGGAACGCCATCCAACGGGTTAAAACGATCGCAAGCCATCAAGAAGAAGCTCGAGAATAGTAAGATAGCCCAGTATGTTCTTTTCCTTGTAACCATTATGGGAACTTCCATGGTACTTGGAGATGGGGTTCTTACTCCTTGCATTTCAGGTAATTGAATACTAGTTTCATGGCATAGAATTCTGGACTTATTGAACGAATAAATGCATTGTGATTGTATACTATAGCATATATATTTTCTTGCTAGAGAACCGACAAAACATTTTAATGTGCGCGTATGCAGTTCTTTCTGCAGTGATCGGGATCCAATCAGTAGGCATCAAATCATTAAGCACAGGTAGAGAAATATTTATATGCGATCGTAACACCGCCATAAAATGCCTACTAATAAAGTGGAAGAAAAGGAGGCTTTAAATTAGGGTTTTGAATCACTTATATATCTATGCAAATCATATTAAATTTATTTATTTTTGTTGGTATCTTAAACGTTTAGTGATACATTTGGTAACTATTTGGGCCCAAAATATCAGTTTGGGCTGAGTTTAGAGTTATTCTCGGCCCAGAGGCCGCACTTAGGAGTCGCTGGGGGTCATCCGGTTTATGGGCCACATAGCCAAGGCCGGCCGTGTCCTATGAGGAATCCATGGGTAGTTGAATCCTGATATGAGAAGGAGTTTCGACAAGATAAGGATGTTGAAGTTTGGGATTGAATGCGGCCCGATAAGGGGGTTGAGTTCAAAGTCCTAGTAGGAGTAGGATTGGCTGAGATAAGGTTGGATCAGGAGAAGGAGTTCTAATCCGAGTATGGTTGTGATTCGATTGGAAGCAGGTTGACTACTATAAATGGAGGGAGGAGGACATCATTAATGCCCCCTCTAATTCAAAACATAAACTGCCCTGCGCAAACCCTCGCTTTCGCGAAACCTCTCAACAACCTTGAGATTTTTATTTTCCTTTTCCGCCAACACATCTTCAGTTTAGATAAATAGCACTGTGAAGGCAACTGGTGATACCTTCAGTTTGGATAAACAGCACTATCGCCGTAGAACCAGCCAATCGCGGAACACCTTTAGTTTGGATAAACAGCATTGCGTCAAGGTCGATTGGTTATCTATCCAAGTCTCGGTCGAGAAAGACTTTCGGGTCTTTATTGGCAGAGGTCATCTTATTAGCCTTTTCGGCGAGGTGAGGTGTTACAATTTACTAGGGCTCGGCACATTGAACGCCGAGTTGTTTTATGATTGGATACTCACAAGTAAGCTTTAGAGTTAAGCATTCTGACGGCCGAACCACATTTACCATCAAGACGTATATCTGTTTTGAGTATATGTGCCCCTATACTCTGGTGTCGATTCGACGTGCTTATACCCTTATAAATATAATTACTGTGACCGAATCCGACGCCAACGATTTGTGAACTTCACAAAATTAGCAGCCTTTTCTTCAGACTTTAGAACCCAAAGGCCGAGATGTGTTCCTTCCTTGGCCGCAATCGAAAGATCAAGAAGTCAGCCACGCATTCAACGCAACATCAACACATGTTACTCCTCGGCCGAGCTCGACTGACAAGTTGGCACGCCCCGCATCAACCAAATGACGTAATTAGCTCATTAGTTACTCGGCATGTGCGCCACGTAGGCTTGATAGTTTTTAGGGTCAACAGTAACATTGGCTATTACTTCAGATGTTGTTGTTGGGGTCTCCATAGCAATACTGATCATTCTCTTCACTTTTCAACAATTTGGAACTGATAAAGTGGGATTCACATTTGCTCATATTCTCATCTTATGGTTCTTGTTCATAAGTGGCATCAGCGTTTACAACTTAATCACACATGACATTTCTGTATTACGTGCTGTTAATCCAATCTACATCTTTTGTTACTTCCATAGAAATGGAAAACAAGCATGGATTTCACTTGGGGGAGTAGTTCTCTGCACCACTGGTAAGTATAAATTTATCTAGAAATAGATATATTTTATTTTTAACCATGTTTCTCCTTTTGAATTGTTTAACTAGCAAGAGGCATAAACATGCAGGCAATAAGGCCATGTTTGCCGATCTTGGTCACTTTAATGTCCAAGCAATACAGGTAAGCGAATAGTACTACCCAAGCCATTATTGTTGTACATAGACTTGTGGATCTAATTTTGGTTTCTTTAGGAAAAGGAAACGAGGAAATTTTTATAGAGGACCAACTATTATAAATATACATATAAGGATCACTCCTCTAGGTGATGTGGGATGTTACAGGCACTATGCAGAAACTTTGTATTGGCCAATGTTCGGCGTGACTATAGCTGCTGCTATTGTTGGAAGCCAATCTATGATATCTGCAACATTTTCAATTATCTCTCAGTCCTTAAGTCTGGGTTGTTTCCCTAGGGTTAAGGTTGTTCATACCTCCGCTAAATATGAGGGCCAGGTTTACATACCGGAGGTCAACTACATGCTTATGGTTGCTTGTGTTACAGTCACTGCCATATTCAAGACTGGTGATCAAATTAGCAACGCATATGGTAATTAAGCACCCAAAATATTACAAAAATCCCTTCTTAAAAATATTTTTACTATATGCACCAACATTTGAATAGTAAAGAACTGAACATATAAATTTGCAAAATGACATGCAACTTCTTGTGATGCAGGAATTGCGGTTGTTAGTGTAATGGTGATAACCACTTGTTTGCTCACTCTAATAATGTTAGTTGTATGGAAGACGAGCATATGGTTGATTGCTATCTTCTTTATGGTGTCCATTGGCGTTAAGGGGACTTATTTATCTGCAGTCTTGTTCAAATTCTTTGAAGGTGGATACCCTCCTTTGTGCTTTGATGATGTCCTCATGGTGGTTATAGGGATTTGGCATCATGTGTACAAGCAAAGATACATGTTTGAGCTCAAAAATAAGGTTTCTAGTGAACACATGAAACAGTTGGCTTCTAACCCTCATATAAATCGTGTGCCAGGTGTTGGACTTCTATATTCTGAGCTTGTTCAAGGAATTCCTCCTATAGTGTCTCACTATGTGTTCGTCTGGAGGAATTTCCGATGGGGAAGTTTCCTGGCTAACGAGCACGCAGCTCCCCAAGAGGTTGGCGCCAGTTGATATTGTCTGTCGGGCTTCTGCTTATTGACGGGTTGTAAGAGAATGACAGAGTTACTTCTGAAAGGTGCCTTTATGGGGCCTTAGGTGTAGGTTTTGAGGCTCACAATCAAAATTAACTTTAAGTGTTTAGGCGTGCCACTGCCATCTTTAGCATGACAGATGTAAAACATATATTATATATGCTCAAGAGACCGAATTAGCTCTGAAAGGTGCCTTTGTAGGGCCTTAGGTGTAGGCCTTGAGGCTTCCAATCAAAACTAACTAAGTACTCGAATATATATTGGTTGTTTCATTGTTGCAGAAGTATCACAATTGTTATCCTTTAATTGACCGTGCCCGAAGAGCAGAACGAACCCAGATAGGTGCCTTTATAGGGCCTTAGGTATAGGCCTTGAGGCTTCCCATCAGAGTTAATTCTATACTCAAGCGTTCTATGGCAATCATAGTATAACAGTAGTAAAACTGAGAAATAGGCTGATTACTTGCACCCTAAGTAACTTTGGACTTCTTGTTATCAAAGACTGTCGTGGATGGGTTAAGTCCACATAAAGTTCTTGTTCATGCCTTGAGACTAAGGACTTTTAATTGATCAATCTTGTATGCCCGAGAGGTTAGAACTTAGAAGCCTTTTAATCATAAACTTGCTAAAAATAACTTGGATGCAGATGGAAGTATACATCATATTACTAGATTTATGACTAAAAAGACAAAACAAAGAGGGTCAGGCAAGGTTTTCACCTTGTCGAGCAAGGCTGATCGTCTTACAACTTCCTCTCTTTGTGATTTACAAAGGATTTGAGTGCTAGAAGGGGAGATTAGGGGATGACTTTACAGGAGAGAATCGATACTACAACAAGATTTAGACAGAGTAGCAGAGCTTTTACAAAGGTTTTTTTGGTGAAGGTTGATCCCGAAAATGATGAAGGTTTGATGCTGACTACAGTTTCGTATGCAAATCTGGCTTGAGCAGAGTTTATGTATTTGTTTGTTTGTTTGAGTGTCCCTATCTTTTATTTCTCTTTCCCCTTTTATAGATGATTTGGCTTGACTGCCTGCTGCATTAATCTTGCCCGCATGCTGCTAAAGGGTAGTGACTCATCAGCTTTTTACTTGTACTGCCATTATAAAGTACTTTTGGGCTGATTAGCTAGCTAGTCTACACCACTTGATCTCTAGATAGGTGAGCAAGTGGCTTAAGTGATCTGCACTTAGTTGGGAAAATGGCTTCTCCTTTCTTCTGGATTTCGACTTCCTTCCTTCTGGATCTTCTTTTGGGCTATCCCCTTTTGAGCCCAAAGTTCAAGTTTTAACCCAAACAGTGCCCCCTTCAATTAAAATTCAGGCTGGAATTCCAGGCGCCAATATTGATTGAATAGGCGTTCTTCATACCCACGTCTTTCCTTGGGATTTGTACCCTTTTAAAAAACAACCGTCACTTACTTGCGATCTCTCTACTGACCCACGAAACATCAAATATCCCTAATACGAAATCCCCCCCTTTTCGACTTCCTTTTGCTCTTCACCCCATATCTTTTGCTCCCATCACCTTCTTGTCACACCTCTTCCAAACTTATTAAATGGCTTCAGGATCCGGCCAAGTTCAGCTATCATACGAATCTGGTGAAGGCATCGCTACTTTACTCCGCTTACTCAACAGATTGCATCGCCCTCGGGCAGGTTTGTACTCTGAACTTTTCTTTGAAGCACACGGGGTACAATCTTTGGGTCCTGCATGGATTTCTCACGTCCCTGCTGTGATAAAGAGTAATATGCCCAGGGGTAACTGGTTTACCCCAAATCCTTTCTTGGCCAAGTCCGGCATCTCTTCATCTAAGTGGTCATCATATCGTCGTGGCTTTCTTCTAATGAACGACCCAGCTTGGACTCAGTGGATTGATGAACTAGAACTAACCTTTAAGAAGAAGTGGATGAACAATGGTATTTATGAACTAATAATGCTTTCAAAAACTACCATTATTCCCAAGCCCGAACTGCTTGTTATTTCTCTTCTTTTCTGGAACTCGGGCACAAATACTTTTGATTTTCGCATGGGTCCCATGTCTCCAACTATTCTAGATATGGCCCAAATTTTCGGGCTAAGACCATCGGGCAAGATTGTAGATGTTACTTAAGACTGGGTTCTTTTTTCTTCTTTAATTGCTGAAAGATCCGGTTCCTCCACCTCTTTTCTCCGATTAGAATATAACTCTGCGACTTTTAAGAGTTACGGGACCTCTTTCAAGGGATTCATCCCTTTTGTAAAGGAGAATTTTGGTGCAGATTCCTCTCATGCCAATAAAGATCAGGAACATATGTACTTCCTCTTATATTGGCTCAACAAGCATGTTTTCCTAAATAAATCTAAAGGGGTGAAGGTTGAATGGATCCACAACTTTGATGATGTAGCCACAGGTCTGTTTCTTCTTTCTCATCTTTATCACCTCCTCTTTGAAATGAATCAAGGTGAGCCATTTGAAACCAATCTGAATGGACCCATATGGATGATCCAAATATGGCTCCAATGGTATTTCCCATAATTTCGGGATGTTAACTTAGAATTCCCATAAGGTGTGGCCCCTGCCCGAATATTAGCTGAAGCCGCTCCCACATATCACTCTACTTTTGCCTGTTTTTATTTCTTCAAAGTTTGTAGAGCCCGATTATACTTAGAGTGGGGCGCTTCAGTTTTGAGGAGATATCCTTGGTTCTCGGACCAAGCCTTCCAAGATGCTTCCGGGGAAGATGCCACCTCATTTTACAGGCAGAAATTTATCAATTGTATTCAACCAATAGACATAGCCTGGGGAGTTCGTGGCAACCGCTATGATCGTGGGTTGGAAGTATATCACCCTAATTTTTGTAGCAGGCAATTAGGCTTTAGGCAAGCCATTCCCATCCTATTCTTTGATTCTGTTCACTGTGGCACTTCCTTTAGGTTACTATCCCCTTCAGATGTGACCTTTCGAGCAGCCCAACGAAGTCTTGAAGTTATGAATCAGGTTGCCCGAAAGTCTATAGTTCTTAACTTCGAATGCACTTCACTCTTCTTCACCTGGTGGGAAGCCAAATGGACTAAGAAATATGGAGGAGATTTGCGAGAAACTCACGACCGTCTTTTTAGCCAACTCTCCCTCAAATCATACCCAAGTTCGGGCGAACTTGAAAATTGGAAGGAAATGATTCAACCGAAGAACCGGTTACTTTTGATAGGTATTTCTCTCCCTGATTCGAATCTGTCTTCCTTCAAAGTTTTTTGTCTCTATCTACCCTAAACTTTATTTAAGTCTCATTTTTCTTGATCCTACAGCTTAAGTAGATGTTGAATCAACATCCATTGAATCAGAGAATGATTCAGCTGATGTAGCAGTTCTTCATGGAGCTGCAATAGAGGCTTAAAGACAAGAAACTGGAGAAGGTGGAGATGTTTCAGAATCTTTTGGAGATTCAGAAGCTAAAGACGTACCTGAGGCAAACATCAAAACGCCTAAGCAGAGGAAAGTAGTTGTGGTCGAGACCTCAGAATCTGAATCTGCATCACCACCCAAACCTAAACGGTCAATCCCCACCAGAAAGAATAAGAGGTCAAAGACTATTCAGGCTTCCAAGTCTTCAGCCTCGTTGATTCTAGTTTATAAGGCAAGCATAAAGAAACAAAAGTCTTCAAGTAAGTGTTTTTTTTTTATCGGACTGCCATCCTTCTTCTTTATCTAATTGTCCCTGTTTGCTTTGAAATTAGAGCCTCAGGCTTCCAAGAAACCAACTACTGCATTCAGGAAGGATCCACTAGGAGCTGAAATGCATCAAAAAACTGAAGATCCGCAGAATATCACCCTTAGGAAGCTTGAGGTATTTGCTTGTACTTTGAACATGATTGCTTAATTCAGGTCATAAGGGAAAAGATTCTTCCACCCGAGGCCTCTTTATCATTTGCCAGAAAAACAAGTGTCTTTCTTCCTCGGGCTAATCCTTTAGAAGTGCATTTCCCTCATTCTTAAATCTTGAATAACTTTATAGTTTCTCGAACAGATGACCGAACTTTCTCTTCCTATCTTTTATCCAGGTTGGGGTATCTGCCCCCTTGCCTAGCCAAGGTTCCCCCCCCTCAAAGTCTCATATTTCTCCTTCTGCCCTGGAGGCAACTCCCGCTTCTCAATTTAATCTAGCAACAAGGGTCATGTTGCATTTTGTGGATGAGGACAGCAATTCGGTAGGCAGTTATCCTGACATTGAACTTCTATACATTGTGCCCATATTCACTTTCTATTTATCCTTTCTCTAGCCATCTCCAATGCATGAATCACAACGACCATCAGTGGTGAGTTTTGAAGAACCCGTAGCCCTTGAGATTCCTGTGACCCTAAGGGTAGCTATCTTGCAAGCCTTGCCCAATAGCTATTACCGATTAAACTCCTTCTTCTCCTCATACCCAGGTATAGAGGCATTTTCTCTTTCTGTTTTCTTCTCATAACCTGTTTACTAACAACTGCTACAATTTCTGGATGCTCTTAGGCAAGGAAGAAAAAATCGATAATATCGGCGAAATATCGCCGATATTATCGTTTTTTTAGAGATCCAAAATTTTTTTAACTATCCAAATAATTTTCGTCAAAATATCACGGTATTATCGATAATATCACGATATTTTTAAAATTATCGATTGTTGATGCACAAAACCGGGGTGGTCTTGGAACAACGTAAATCTGACCGTGAATCTGCAATGAAATGTAAATGACACAAGATGTATCGTGGTTCACCCCAAGGTTTGGGCTACGTCCACACTGAATATGTATTTATCTGAGAGTATTTGTGAGAGAAGGAACTCTGTGAGTGAAGAGCTTTGAGAGGGGGTGAGAGGCTTCAGAAATGGCATCTGAGAGTGAGAGTGAGAGTGAGGCCTCCTCCAGAATGAGGGTAGGAGTCCCCTTTTATAGAATAAGGGGCTCCTCCTCTTTTACAAAGTATGGGCTTTAGTGTGAGGCCCAAATACAAGGCCCAAGGCCCAAAAATACGAGGCCCTAAATATGGTATAAACAGTAGTCCCCCAAGTCTTCAGTCAAGAGAGTCTTTTGGCTGGAGACTTGAAATTCAGTCCATGTGTGGGCCGAAGTAACTGATGCTCGATATGAGGCGGTGCCCAATCTGAAATGATGCTCAACTAGAAGTAGCACATGTTGTGAGGCTGCTCGGCTCGTGGCTTATGTTGCCTTGGTTAGCTCGACTTGCGGCGTTTGAAGGTGAGGGAGTCCCTTTTATAGAATAAGGGCTCGCTCCTCAATACATGAATGATGGGCTAGAGTTGATGCTCTCTAATGATGGTGAGGGAGTCCCTTTTATAGAATAAGGGTTCACTCCTCAGTACATGAATAATGGGTGCTCTCTAATGAAAGTGAGGGATTCCCTTTTATAGAATAAGGGCTCACTCCTCAATACATAAGTGATGGGCTAGAGTCCCCCAAATATTTTTCATGAGGCCCAGTTGAGGCCCAATATATGGTACATAATATAGTCCCCCAAGTCTTCGGTCAATAGAGTCTGTTGGCTGGAGACTTCAAATTGAATCCATGTATGGGCCGAAGTGGCGGTTGTTCGGAGGCGGTCTTTGTAGACCATGCACTGAAGCTTTGTAAGTGAAGCTTTGAAAGTGAAGCTTTGAAGCTATAGCTCTGTAAATGAAGTCTTTGAAGCTAGAGCTCTTGTAAATGAAGCTGTTGAAGCTAGAGCTCTGTAAATGAAGCTTTTGAAGCTAGAGCTCTTGTAAATGAAGCTTTTGAAGCTAGAGCTCTTGTAAATGAAGTCTTTGAAGCTAGAGCTCTGTAAATGAAGTCTTTGAAGCTGATTGACATGAATGATGCTCATGAATGTTTATGTTGATTGACATGAGTGATGCTCATGGATGTTAACATGAGTGATGCTCATGAATGTTAACATGAGTGATGCTCATGAATGTTTATGTATGATTGGATGAGTGATGCTCATGAATGTTTATGTATGATTGACATGAGCAATGCTCATGTATGACTTGAAGTACTGGGCGTACTTTTGATCACCTGGTTGGTGGTAATAGCGGCGAGTTGCCGAATAATTGTGGAGTACTGGGTGTACTTTTGATCACCTGGTTGGTGGTAATAACGGCGGGTTGCCGAATAATTGCGGAGTACTGGGCGTACTTTTGATGACCTGGTTGGTGCTATTTCAGGCCTATGGGCCTTTGCCCTCCACAACATGTCAGCCATTTGTTTTGGGCTTTTCCTTTTTTTTTTTTTTTTTTTTTTTTTTTTTTTTTTTTTTTTTTTGACCCTCTGATGGGGTTTATACATATTACCCTCTGATGGGGTTTATACATATTACCCTCTGATGGGGTTTATACAGATGTCTCCGAAAGATAATAAAAATAAATTACATCATTCGGGTGAGGTGTTTATTCCTTGCTTTTGCAGTGTTTTTCTGCTGCCCTATCTCTATATCTTCACCTGGTAAGAAATCATAATAATAGAAAAATCTTTTGCTTTTCTCTTTTGCTTTTGTTTTTTGCTTTCTCTTTATTTTTCTTTCTTTTGGCAGATGACAGACAAGGGAATAATCTTTTGCTTTTGCTTTCTCTTTCTGCTCATTCTCTGTCCACCCATGTTCTATGGCCTTGGAGACCATCTGACTTTAACCTTTTAATTGCCATTGCTTTTCTTGCTTTTCTCTAAAATGACAGCTGCTTGGTATCCATAGCTTTTATGACTCCAGTTGGTTTTAACACTGATATTTCCGTGGTAATAATTGCAGCCAAAGTGACAGCTGCTTTCTGCTTTTCTTGTTGATGAATGCCTCGAGAAATTGCTGCTTCGCTCCTGGCAAAGCAGAATGTTTGTGGAAGACAGCAATAAAGAAAGCTCCTCCGTTTTGATCATGTGGGACTATCCTCATGCAGCGTTCTAATGGAAAATCAGAAACTTCCTCCTCTTGTTCATTGGCTACAGTTGCATGATCATCAGTTGATTGCAATGCATCTTCAACATTTCCACCATTCTCATGCTTTTCTCCCACTTCCATACTATCATTTGCGTCCATTTGTTCTGTAAAGCTTTTTTTTCAGAAGGAAACATGCTTGTTTGCGGTAGGCGAACCGGCCCTTCGAAACCAGGTAAGGGTCCAGGCGTTCTGGCAGCCGCTCGTGATCTCAGCAAGGAGGAGGAGAGTGAGGATGGCGTGGGCCCCATGGCGGACGGCGTAGTAGGTGGTAGTTCAGATCGTGGGGTTCAGGATGACTAACTACAGCTTTCTCACACTCTAAAAAACCATGGATCCCGAAATGGGATCTGAGAGCAGGCAAGCTTAAAACTGGGAGAAGATGCACCTGATTTCCATCTTTTGCACACTGAAGTAAGGTGGAAGAAGGCAGATGTTGGTAGTCTCGACAGCATCATTTCGAGAAGGTCTTAACCCATCAGACCCGAGAAATGCAAACGGGTCGTGAGAGTTGTGGTGGCAGAGATGCAGGGCGAGCCCACTGAGGGTGCCAGGCATGCCTTGGACGTCCTTTATTCTCACTCTGAGAGCGTTCTGGGCTGTCGCTTTAGTCGTGGGCGGGGCCTCTTCTGGATGGACCAACGGGTGGCTTACATACATACAAAATCTCTCTGCGCACCCAATCTTTTGGTGACTGAAGCTTCTTGTAGTGCTGTCGGCGGAGGTCGGCGAATCATTGAGCTGATCGATCGTGTCCTCAAACAGGTCCTCGCAGACGGCCAGAGCTTTCTCCAGGCGGGCGTCGTTGACCCGGTTCATGACCCGATCTATGACCCGAGAGTGCGGACCTGGTCCATGGCCTGACCCATTCATCATCTTCGTCAGGTTCGAACGCTTCCCAATCTGCCAGCGAGTGCTTAGTGTCGATCCGAACGAGATCGATGCCCCGCGATCGGGCTAGGTCGATCAGCGACCCTGGGATGAAGCTTTGCCGCTTTTTAAGTTTGTCGGACGAAGAAGGTTGGGGTTGATATCTGGCGCTTCAGAAACACACGGAGGTGAAGAAGTTTGGGGTTGATCTGGACCGTTCGATTTGTATCTTTACACCACCAAACACTATTTATCAGATCTCTATATGAGGATACAGAAACAAATAGAGAGAGAAAAAGAGAGGAGATAACATGGTGGCTTGTTGTTTGTGGGGATTTTCTGGGAAAGATTTGGGTTCTTGGTTTCTGCAGATTCATGGCGGTGATGAAAAAAATGAAAGAGAACCGACATAGCTTTTTGTGTCGATTCCCACAGACGGCGCCAAATGTTGATGCACAAAACCGGATGGTCTTGGTACAACGTAAATCCGACCGTGAATCTGCATGAAATGTAAATGACACAAGATGTATCGTGGTTCACCCCAAGGTTTGGGCTACGTCCACACTGAATATGTATTTATCTGAGAGTATTTGTGAGAGAAGGAACTCTGTGAGTGAAGAGCTTTGAGAGGGGGTGAGAGGCTTCAGAAATGGCATCTGAGAGTGAGAGTGAGAGTGAGGCCTCCTTCAGAATGAGGGTAGGAGTCCCCTTTTATAGAATAAGGGGCTCCTCCTCTTTTACAAAGTATGGGCTTTAGTGTGAGGCCCAAATACAAGGCCCAAGGCCCAAAAATACGAGGCCCTAAATATGGTATAAACATCGATAATATCGTAATATAATATTCAAAAATATTTTAAAATGTTGAAAATATCAACATATACTACACTTGATCAAAGCCCCAAAAGGCTAACCAAGACATGATTTTCTCACCAAGTGAATGTGCCTTTTATAGGCATTCTTGGCATGCTCACTGCCCTCGCTGGGCGATGTGGGACTCGACCAAGGAAAAAAAATAGGAATTTCGGCCGAAAATTCATACCCACTTTAAACGGCCATAACTTTGTCAAAACTCAACCAAATCAAGCAAGACAAAAATGAAAGTTGTAGCCCGCGAAGAGACGAAGAGAATGGTAACTTACAAAACATCTGAATCATCGTGGTTTGTCCGGAAAATGCCTCTAAAGTCACTAAGGTCGCCTGAAACTGGGTAAGATTCAAATGAGTATAACTTTTTCAATACTCAACGAAATTGAGTGAAACAAAAATTAAAGTTGTACTACTCGACGAGATGAAGAGATTGATACCTTGCACGCCGGCCAATTCGCCGTGGTTTGGCCGGAAATTTCCTCGAAAGCTACTGAGATCACCGGAAACTGGGTAAGATTCAAATGAGTATAACTTTTTCAATACGCAACTAAATTGAGTGAAACAAAAAGGAAAGTTGTAGCCCTCGAAGAGACGAAGAGAATGGTACCTCACACGATGTCTGACTCGTTGTGGTTTGGCCAGAAATTGCCTCGAAAGCCACTGAGGTCGCCGGAAACTGGGTAAGATTCAAATGAGTATAACTTTTTCAATACTTAACGAAATTAAGTGAAACAAAAAGGAAAGTTGTACTACTCGACGAGACGAAGAGATTGATACCTTGCACGCCGGCCAACTCGCCGTGGTTTGGCCGGAAAACCAAAACGTATTGCCTCAAGGGCTGGTACATGTGAACTTGTGACTCCAACTAGGTAAGAGCCAAATCTAATTTGGGGCCTTCTATCCTATATTTGTGGACAACCATCAAATGCTAAAGATTAAACAAACATAATATGTTCTACTGCTTAGCAAAAAAAGCTACAAACCCTTTGCTTATCAGCAAAAAAAGACAAGTCCTTGCACTAGATATACTTTCAAATTACGTTGAGTAGCAACCTGATATATGTATTCGGACGAATTATAAAACAATTGACACACTCCTGACTTCCAAAATTCAATTCTTTTACTTTATATAAACTTGAAAAAACATAATCGGCATCCAAATTAAAGTTTAGTTTTATTCAATGTATTGATTTTCAATCGTTAATTGATATACTATAATTTGGAACTTCAATGCCTAGACGCATGCTTATGTGTAAGAAATTTAAAATGTCAAATTCGGCACATTAGTCTTCATCATTTTATTCACTTCCCTTTTTTTTTTTTTAATATCCTAAATAAAACCTCCAAATATTGTACTAATTCATTATATATAAATGATTATGGTGTGTTTAGACTTCTTTCATTAATTACTACATATTTTCTACACTCACAATGTTTGTCAGCTCGATATATAATCAACTTGATAATGTTAAATCCATCATGCAATGCATTTCCTTCCAATTTTTTGTGATAAACTAATAGATAATTGACTAAATAAACATCCTACAAAGTTTCAATAAAAATTTCCAAGTTTTTCTTACAATTTCCGTGGTTTCCATGTAATTTTTATCGATATCGATATTTTACCGATATTTCCATCGATATTTCCGTGTTTTCGGACTACCGATATTTCCGATATTACCGATATTTTCTTCCTTGCTCTTAGGGCATTGGTGAAGGTTCGGGCATAGCTTTTTCTTCCTCTACCGGTGGTAATGATTCTTCTCTTTTTAAAACCCCAGGTCCCATTCAGGTATATTTCTTCTTTCCAAAGCTTCTCTCTACCTTAAACTGTCATTTTTGTTATAACCTGCTCTTCTTTGGTTCTTGCAGCAGGCCCTAAGAGAGGTTTCGGGCAAATCTCCCCCATGTTTGGTGCATAAGACGAAGTTCCCCCAGCCTCTTTCAACTTCTGGAGATACAGGGATTTCCTTTCCTGGAATTAAGAGGACTGGGACCGAAACTGGAAATTTGGCCTAATCAGTGGTCACTCCCTCATTAGAAGAAACTGGAGTACGAACCCCTCCTCTTTCTTTTTCATTTTCAACAACTACTAACTTGCCCGAACTTTTTGAAGAATTCAGGCAACTTGAGACAAGGCTGAAATCTTCAAAGCATTCTTCTGAATCTTCCGGCTTTCAAGAGCAACCCCGAGCATTTCAAGAATGGGTGAAGAAGGACTTTTCAGTATCATTCAGCCTCAAGGCTCTTCACGACATAGAAAAGGTTACGATAGAGCTTTTTAAAGCCGGCCAGCTAGGGCTGGGCACGGGCCGGGGCAAGCCGGGCCGAACCTAAGTTTGTAGGAACCGGAGCTTAAACGAAACGGGCCGGGACGGGGCGGGGATTGGATTTTCTTGTATAGGAACCGGACATTACCCGGCCCGGTTAAAACGGGCCGGTTCGGGCTGGTCCACGGGTACCCATTTTTTCTTTTAGCCATAGAAGGGACGACCTCGTTGAGGTCGTCTTCCCCACCACATACGAGAACAAACAGCACAGCTGCACATCAAGCAATAAATGAAAGCCCAGATGCAAAAACAACAAATCAAACCCCTTTAATCATGCACACAGACAAAACCAACCACCAAACAATGATCAAAACATCAAAATTGAAAAGAAACAACAATCAACATATAAACAGGAAAAAAAAAACAGAACAGAACCCAGAACTCGCAAGGATGATACTGTCCTCGATAGTGGTGGTGGGTGGTGGTTGTCGCGTCATCTTCGTCGATCTGGAGCCCACCATCATCGACGAGCTCGCTATCGTCGTCGCGCCATCATCGTCCATCTTCTATCTCTACTATCCCTCAGGTCCCTCGGAGCATCTCCGATCTGGATTCTGGAGCCTCATGTCATCGTCGACGCCATCTTCGATGACCGGAGTCGGGAGACAGAGACATCAAGTTGGGATTAGGAGAGAGAAATGGATCAATTACCGTCGGATTGAGAGGACTCGAGAGGACTTTGACAGAACGAATCAGACAAATTGAGAGAGAAATGGATCAATTGTCGTCGGATTCAAGCATCGCCGACACCGCCTCAGTGTAAACCCTAGTTCTCAGGCCCACCTCGCGGTACCCTAGCTCATCGACGGCGAAGCCTCAGTGTAAACCCTAGATCGAGGTCTGATGATGATGGTGGCGGCGATAAAGGAGATTCAAGGAGATTTTGCATGTTGGAAGGTTGAAGGAGATTCAAGGAGGAGAGATCGAGGGAGGAGAGATCGAGAGAATGGAAAGTTGAGGAAGTGAGTCTGAGAATGAGAGTCTTAGGAGTCTCGGACAAGAATAAGAGAGAGAGAGAGAGAGAGAAGGTGAAATCAATGGTAGGAAATCAACATAGGAAATCAAGGTAAGAATCAACGGTCCGGGCCGGGGGCCCGTATTTTCCCATTTCTGTACCCGTCCCGCCCCGTTATTTACATGTACCCACCCCGCCCCGCCCCCTTTTGAATTTACAATATCTGTACCCACCCCGTACCCGCCCCGTACCCGCATTACCCGCCCCTACCCGCGGGTCCAGGACCCGTTTGCCCAGCCCTACGGCCAGCTATCCAAAACTTAACATGATTCATTCCTCTCTTTCTTTGAGAACTTGAGGGCTCTCATGGATCAACATCAGAGAGCTGAGAGACAAGTCAATCGTGTAAGATGTTTTAAGAAGAAAGAATCAAGTACTTCTGCTCAGGTTGAACAGTTGATGGATGAGGGCTTGCTGACAAAAAAAAGGGATTTAAGTGGTAACTTCTGAAATCCAAAAGCTAGAAGAACAACTTGTTGCTCTGAAAGCTGAGCAAACATCTCTTCTTGGCACCCTTAAACATCAAATTGAAGAAGTGAAGAAGTCAAACTCAGAGCTAGAGCACACTAGGTCTCAACTTATCAATAACAACACTGTTCTGGCTGAACCTAGTAGAATTTTTACAATCATGCAGACTTATCATTCCCGAATAATTACTTTGAGTGAAGATGTAAATATGTTGGATTATGATCACTTGTAACCCTTTTTTTTTTTATCAGAATGAACATGTGTTTTACCTTTACTTGCCTTGCTCATGGAATTGTTTGAACAAAAACCCCATGTTTATATATTTAGGCAACTCCCTGCCCCCTCTTTATTTTCTTTTCTGCTTCCCTTACTTATACCAATTTCAGGACCTGATCATGATCACTTGGTCCCTCTTCTGGTGCAATTATTATTCTCGTGGGGGCGTTGGAGCAACAAATGATGACCCCCAAATCAGGTTGATCGCGTTGATAGGGGCTTCTGGGAAAATGTTTGTATCAACCATCATACTGGCTTGGGGTTTGTCCAGCAACAGCTTTCCCTTCACTATAAGGTCTTGTATCCAATCTCTGAACTGGACACAATTGGCTATGGAATGGTTAAAGGTATAGTGCAACTTGCAATATTTCTTCCCTTTAGCTTTTCTGGTTTAGGTATCTTTTTAGTACTGTCGGGCAAAATTACTCTTGCCCACACCAGTTCTTCATAGATCTCAGGTGCTTTGGCCAAATCAAATGAATAACTCTGGTACTTGGGAGGTTTCATAGGGACGAACTCTCCAGCGTTCATTACGATTTTCTGGTCTTTGATGGGTTGAACCAATCCTTTCACTATCAATGGTTTGAAAGGCGTGGTCATTTCAGCAGCACAAACATCAATTTCCCCTCTATCATGATCATCTTCATGCTCTGGCCTTGCTTCTTCCACCTCCACATGATGAATTGCGGCTTTGTTCTTGTAAAAAGGAGGTACCTTGGAAGTATGCTTCACTTGCTGTTCTTCTAGTAGCAACCTTTCATACTTGGTGGTGGCGATTACCAACTCATGTAACTCGTTGAATTGCGTGTCATAGAACCTTTTCCTCAAAGGTAATCTCAAAGCCCTTTGAGCAATCGATATAAGCTGAGCTTGGTTAACAAGGAATTGGCATCTCATTCTTGTCTTTCTGAACCTCATCATGAAATCTTCTGTGGACTCATGGTCGTATTGTTTGACTTCAACCAGGTCATTAATAGTCATTTCTGGCTCTATTTTGTAAAACTGTTCATGGAAGGCCATCTTCATTTGCCCCCAGTTGGCAATAGAGTTAAGGGGCAATAGAGAGTACCATTGAGATGCTAGCCCTACCAATGAATTTCCAAACAACCTCAACTTGTAATTCGAGTTGTCTTCATATGCCACACAATGATTTGAGAATTTGAAAATGTGATCTCTAGAGGATACACTGCCATCTTCTCCTGTGAATGTTGGGAATGCAGGCATTTTGAAGTTGAGAGGAAAAGGGTTTTGCTCATCAATGTATTCAGGATAAGGTTTTTGATAGGTAACCCTGAATACTGGACGAGCTCGTGGTTGAGCATTATGACCCACCGTCCTCTTTAATTCAGCCAACTCCTCCCTCAGTTACTTAGTAATCCTATTATCATGGAAGATAAAAGCAAACTCATTCCTTGGGCTTCGGTCAGTGCCCGCACCTGCTTCCTTCTTTGATTCGGGCTTTCTCCAGTTGACTCATCCTCCTCCCTTATTAGCCAACGGGGGTGGCCTATAAGGATGAGGCTTATCTGAAGTTGTGAAGCTTTCTTTTCCGCAGGATTCTCCAATCATTATAGGCATCCCATACTTTGGTCTTTGTTCACTCTACTTCATATTATTAAATGATAATAATAGGAAGCTAGAGAATTCTTTCTCTAGAACCGATTCAATCATGGGTTGACCTCTTTTAAGAACTTTCTTTTTCTTTCCCCTATCCTTTTCTTCTTCAAATAACGGAAATAGAGGAATAACTAGTTCACTTCTAGAGGTAACCTGACTCATCACACCTCCTTGAGCACTTCTTAGGGTGGAGAACTCCAGATCTAGTCTCCTCTGTAAATTCCCTGTTAAGGTACAAAGTCTGCTTACTTCTCCCTTGGTTTCCAAAGAAATCTTTTCCATGCTCTTCAACACTTGTATCATAGTAGCCTGTAGTTCTTCGTTAGTTCCTTTTCCTTCAGACCTTCCAGATGAAGTCGGGCTTTCCAAGATCACCTGTCCTGATGGAGAAGAAGGATTTCCTGGCTGATCTGTCATCTTTAACGAAGGTTGAGATGCTTCGTACTTTATACTCTTTCGAAAAGTTTTATGGCTTTTCTTCTTTGACATACAAGTTTTCAATGTGTATCCCACCGGGCGTGCCAAAACTATGTTCGTCTGGAGGAATTTCCAATGGGGAAGTTTCCTGGCCAACAAGCACAGTGCTCCTCAAGAGGTTGGCACCGATTGATATTGTTTGTCGGGCTTCTGCTTATTGGCGGGTTGTAAGAGAATGACAGAGTTACTTCTGAAAGGTGCCTTTGTGGGGCCTTAGGTGTAGGCATTGAGGCTCACAATCAAAATTAACTTTAAGTGTTCAGGCGTGCCACTGCCATCTTTAGCATGACAGATGTAAAACATATGTTATATATGCCCGAAAGACCGATTTAGCTCTGAAATGTGCCTTTGTAGGGCCTTAGGTGTAGGCCTTGAGGCTTCCAATCAAAACTAACTAAGTACTTGAATATATATTGGTTGTTTCATTGTTGCAGAAGTATCATAACTGTTATCCTTTAATTGCCCGTGCCCGAAGAGCAGAACGAACCCAGATATGTGCCTTTATAGGGCCTTAGGTATAGGTCTTGAGACTTCCCATCAGAGTTAATTCTATACTCAAGCGTTCTATGGCAATCATAGTATAACAGTAGTAAAACTGAGAAATAGGTTGATTACTTGCACCCTAAGTAACTTTGGACTTCTTGTTATCAAGGACTGTCGTGGATGGGTTAAGTCCACAAAAAGTTCTTGTTCATGCCTTGAGACCAAGGACTTTTAATTGATCAATCTTGTATGCCCGAGAGGTTAGAACTTAGAAGCCTTTTAATCATAAACTTGCTAAAAATAACTTGGATGCAGATGGAAGTATACATCATATTACTAGATTTATGATTGAAAAGACAAAACAAAGAGGGTCGGGCGAGGCTGATCATCTTACAACTTCCTCACTTTGTGATTTACAAAGGATTTGAGTGCTAGAAGGGGAGATTGGGGGATAAGTTTACAGGAGGGAATCGATACTACAACAAGATTTAGACAGGGTAGCAGAGCTTTTACAAAGGTTTTTTTGGTGAAGGTTGATCCCGAAAATGATGAAGGCTTGATGCTGACTACAGTTTCGTATGCAAATCTGGCTTGAGCAGAGTTTATGTATTTGTTTGTTTGTTTGAGTGTCCTTATCTTTTATTTCTCTTTCCCCTTTTATAGATGATTTGGCTTGACTGCATGGGGCATTAATCTTGCCCACATGCAGCTAAAGGGTAGTGACTCATTAGCTTTTTACTTGTACTGCCATTGTAAAGTACTTTTTGACTTATTAGCTGGCTAGTCTACACCACTTGATCTTAGGTAGGTGAGCAAATGGCTTAAGTGATCTGCACTTAGTCAGGAAAAGGGCTTCTCCCTTATTCTAGATTTCGGCTTCCTTCCTTCTGGATCTTCTTTTGGGCTATCCCCTTTTGAGCTTAAAGTTCAAGTTTTAACCCAAACACTATGTTTCTAACATATCATCCATCCACTCGGCTGTAGTGATTGTGTCGGTCAAGCCTATCCCGATCAGCAAAGTTGCGTTGGAAGAGAGGTTTATATTTCGACAGTTGGAGCCAAGGGAGTACCGGATGTTTCGTTGTGTAGTTAGGTATGGCTACAACGACAGAATTGAGGAACCCAAAGATTTCGAGCAACAATTGATTGAGAATTTGAAAGAATTTATCCAGAACGAACACTTCATACTTGGTGGAGGAACAACAGAGAAATCCGAGGAGGCAGTGACAAATGGACAGTCATTCAATACTGAAAAAGAAATACAACAAGTTAACCCACCTCGGGTTTCATCAGGGTCCATTCAGTCACTTAGTGCTGCTAGCTCAACGAATCCGTCCAGGAGAATTGTCTCTGCACCCAGTAGAGGAGCTGAGGAGGAAATGCAGTTTGTGCAAGAAGCTATGGACAAGGATATAGTTTATCTGTTGGGAGAGGCAGAAGTGGTGGCAGAAGAGAAATCATCATTGTTCAAGAAGATAATTGTCAACTATGCCTACAATTTCTTGAGGAAAAATTTTAGGCATGGGGAGGAAGTAATGGCAGTCCCACGGACAAGGCTTCTGAGGGTCGGAATGATGTATGAGATATGAGAGAATATCAGATGACAATCTTTTTAGATTCCAGTAACTTGAAACTAGAGGGGTTTTATTTACCTGCGTTCTGTTCAAATTCATCGAAGGCAGATACCTTCCTTTGTCCTCAATTTCATAATATATTTGATTTCAAAAGTTGGTGCAGAGTGACAAACGTTTAATGGCACTTTGGTAACCTAGGGTACTATTATTTCAAATGATGCTGTGGGAATTTCTATGGTACTCTGTTTGTTGTCAAAAGATTTGGCCCCGGTAACTTGGGCTTCGAAGCCAGTCGCCGGGAAAGCTGAAGCCAGGTCGACTCATTCAACCTGTGGGGCGTGGCTTATAGTCATGGAGGCTCTTCCGACCTCCATGTTGAACTAGCTGGCTTAGCTTTTTTGGTGACTGGTTTCTCGGGTTCTCCATTTCTCTTTCGGCGGTCTCGGATATTTCTTCCGTCTCTACACTCTCTAGTCTCTCAGTTCTTTCGAATATCTGCTTTCTGTAGTTTCTAGATTCTCAGTGCCATTTCCTAAAAATTTGTTGCAGTAGTTTAAAATTTAAAGAGAAAAATATGCACCTATGGTGGTCGCAACATACCGGAAAATAGTAGTGTTTGTTGCTGAAAATGTTGAATTCGCATAATTATGCTCGATAAAAGGAATTAGAGTTCGTGTTCTAACTTCTTTTCTTTTTCTTTCAAAAGGGAATGAATTTTCATTAAGCTGGATGATCTGAATACATAAATCATCCAAATAAAGCGCACAAGTCAGAAGGCTCCTCAACCCTAACAAGCCAATCTGGGGACTACACGATTTCCCTCTATGAACGTGCGTAAAACTGTCGACAAAAACATTATCTATCACTATTAGCTCGGTAGAGTAACCTTCAAAAATGGCTTGTAAAAAAGGTTGTCCCCAGCACCTGCGTAATTTGCTCGATCTCTAGCAGAAAAGGCTTTGGCATTTTCGGTGAACACACAAGCAGCATTATCTAGACATCTAGCTGCTACCCTTGTACATTCTCTCCTACCTTAGAGTCCTGAGTGCCTCAAAGCTTTAAGACATAAAGTTCATCTATATATTACACAGTTTTTATAGGAGAAGTGATTACATATGTCTAATTTCTGGGGGAACCAATAGTTTCAGTTTTTCTCAACTTAAAAATGGAAAACAACTCACATATACGTCTATGGACCTTGAACCCTCGCATGAACCAAAGCCACCCACAGACCTCTAACCACAATGTACAGGCTCTTCCGTGATTCGATAAAGAATAATGTATAGAGTAGATGCAGACCTTAGTTTTGCTGAAAACGTTATAGCACTACACTTGACCCAAAGTATCCATAAAGGCAGCTCGATTCTATGCAAGTGTATCTTCCTATTTAAAGAATCAGAGCCTTCATTCCTACAACAGAAAAGGATTGTGACATCATCCTTCCTGCGTGGAGTTTAGCACTACGCGTTAACCAAATACGATCCTCCAGGTTAGCAGCTATTATCTTGGCTGTAAGAGCAGAACAAACAATTTCTAACCAATAATTTAGCTCTTCAGATCAATACTCCCTTCAATTTTCTGTCTGCCTGTTGAACCATGTTCCATTCCAAACTCCGCAGCCAACATTTGTATATCAGGTGAGCTCTCCCAGTTGGCTTTGTGATCCCAGTTTGTATGTCTTGGCTGGGTCTCGCACCGCTGCAATCCACCAACACTATCAATCTGAGTCTGTATATCCTCCAGATCTTCAGCAGCAACAGCTTGTCGTTTTCCCATTTCTATGTCAGAACTTGCTTTGGGCATCTCTGGGCTCATGGGATGGCCTGATGGCATTGAAGTGGTGTAGACAGAAGAAGTATCACCCTTGACCACTTCCTTGAAGTTATGTTTAGATCTTGGAATTTCAGAGAAGAAGACTTCCGCAACATTGCTAAAACACCCACGATTGTAAGGGTTCGTCTTCACGTTGTACCGGTACCGAAAGTTTTCATATGTTGTCTGTATACAAGTGGAAATTATCTCTAAGAGAGATAAAGAGAGAGGGAAAACCAAACAGAAACAAAGGTAAAGAGCAATGAACCTGATTGGTGAGAATTAAATAGAGATGGAATCCTGTGAGACCTCCAACAAACCAAGCAGCTCCAAATGTATAGAGAATTAGAGCTCCTGAAACAGGTGACTTTGATAAAGCTCTCCAGAGACTGCAATGGTAATAATCCATTATCTTCATGACGTTTACCCAGCAGAAGGCAAAGACATAGAGACACAGAACAGTCGTGGAGGACACAAACATGAAAAATAATCTGTAATTCCTCTGTAAAAAAAAAAAAAAAAAATTAACAGTGTAAGGATTATAAAAAGATAACAACGTATCAACAAAGACATTAGTGAGAAAAAACTCAAACAAGGAGAGGAAGCATAGATCATGAATGCAGGAGTATGATTATATGCAGGGCAATGACGTAAGCTAGAGATGAATCAAGTGTTGGAAACTCACCCCCTAGATGCATGAACTGTTCAAATAGTGAGTGAAAGAAAGACATTCATCTCAGCAAGTCACGATAGACAGATACAACTAAGAGAATTGGTTGATAAAAGCATAGCACAGGGAGATAACATTGTCATCAGTCTTTTTTGAATTTTAATATGTATACGTGTGTGTGTGTGTGTGTGTTAATTTATTTGCACGGGAATAATTTAACCTAAAATTCAAAAAAAAAAATCTGAGAGAGCTTCTTCTGCTAAAAGGTTACACCTCACATCATATTACAAAAGATAAACACAAAGTTCAAAAATAGAATAACTAAGTAAATACAAGCGATAATGTTAGTTCAATCAAAATGAAGCATACTTTGCCAATACATTGCCCCACCCATGGACAATGGTGATCAAAACGCTCAACGCAGTTGTTGCATATAGAGCAATGAGAGCAGCGGGGTGGGCGATATAGCATGCATGTTTGACAGTATTTGGTTTTAACTATCACGCCATTAATGATAACTTCTTTTGTGGGTGGTATGCCTGGAGGTCCATTCTGGCTTCCTGGCCAATCAGAAGAGATACTAGAGACATAGCCGTCATCTTCTGGTTCTGGAGGATGCAAGCTACGAGGAATAATGCCAGGATCTCTTGCAGATGTAATCAAGAGAAGAATAACAACCTGCACTAGTTGATAGGCCAAAAACCTTCAGTTATAAATACATACAAAAGTAACCTTCAGTTATAAATACATACAAAAGTTCACCGCTGCAAACAACGTAAATGCTCTTTAAAGAAAAGTCGAGCAAATAAACTTCACAACACCAACTTTATCAAAATCATATACTAACAGGTAGGACTGACTCATTTAAGGGGTTCCATCAACCGATGAGTTTGACCAGGCAGGTCTTGTTGCCCGCCTATGTCCACAAGTTTACTTCTTTCTTAGTGTGGCGCTATGTCCCTATGCCACACCAAGTAGGTGGTGATTGTGCTGACCCTCAGGTTTAGGTGGAAAACCCATCCTTCATGGATGAGTGGAAAAATCAAAACTTGACCAACATCAACACCATGTGCAGAACATATTGTGATTTCCCAACATCTCTCCAAACCAATGAAATTACCGATTGTGTCTGCCTTAAAGCGGAAATAAATCTTTAAGTACTTATGCTCCATCTGAGTTTCAAGCTTACATTATCATATTCTGGTGTCCAAAATACAACAATATGATAGTTAACTCGAATAAACTTTAGTAATAAAGTTACAAAGTATATGGCTGGAAATTTCTCCTCTTTTCTCTCATTTTCCTCCTACCGTGACATCTCTGATAGTTGTAAGAATTGAAAAACAAGTCATCTAAGATGAAGAACTCACATATACTGCTAATACAGGACATATAGCCACAATAAGATTGCCAATGTAGTTCGGGAATTGATGAATTAGTCCTTGTGAAACAAAAGCGCAGAACAGGATCACTGGAACCACAATTAGGGACACAGTAAGGATTAATGACCTCGAATCTGGACCCAATATAATTCTTCCATTAAAGCAAAATTTCTGCAAGAAATCACACGAAAATGAGTTCATTGTAAGGTCCATCTTTTACCAAATTCAATCCAAAGACAGGTCAATCTACGAAATGCAAGAATTATGAAAATTAACTGATAAATATATATATTTGTATTCATTTTCTGTTGTTTTTACATGTAATGCAATTGGAATTTGACGTTTTTACAGATTAATGACCTACATTGTTTCCTTTCCAAACTTGATAAAGCCGCAGGGACGGGCCAGGGGCGTCGATAATCCGACGGTCGGAGTCAGAATGCTGAGGAGGCAGAGCATTTCCGTACATTCTTTCCTGCTGCGTTCTGACCATGTCGTTGTTTCTCATGGCCCCTCCCTCCCTATAATCCCTCCACCTCAATGCATTTGATTCCAACCCACCAGCCACCGTACGATCCGCCGCTCAAACAACCACCCCAACCCTCAACGCCCCAGCTCGGAAAACACAATGCCCGTCGCATCCAACTAGAATCAAACACGCCCATATTAACAAAACAAAAACTTCTCCAAAAATTCCCGAACCGATACAAATTTGTCAAAAAATGAAATCTTTAACGTACCTTTTTGCCAGTTTGAATTTTTCTTTTCTGGGTTTTCGATGAGGAGGAGAGAACCGAATCCGAAGCTCTGTCGCCCTAAAAGTGTACGGGTTTATTTCAAAATTTTCAGGGGTTTTCTGTTCAATGCATTTGATGAAACGCCATGAAAACGAGCAGCTGGGCTGGAAATCGGAAAGTGGGTGCGGATCGGGGACGAGACTCGGGGTGGGAAACCGGTTGCCTCCAAACCCAAAGAGGTGTATGAAGAGGGTGGATACTGATTACAAGTCCGTCCGAGAGGGACAATGCTCTCTGCTCCCGTGGCGATTTCCCTCCCAACGACTCGGTTCGCCGTTTTTTCCGAATATTTTTGTTTTTTCTTTTTGCGCTCTTTTTGTCTGTTGAATTTTGCTGTGTAATTTTATTTTTTGGGGCAAAAAAAAGAGCTTAGGAGGACAAAGGAAAGAGGGCAACGTGGTATTCGCCGGAGCTTTCTCGTACTGTAGGATTTAGTAGCTGACTCTGTCTTCTGCTACGAGGATTGGAGCTTTGTTTTCCTGCTTGCCACGACACACCAACTAAAACTAACATGAAACAAACATGCTATACATACCTCTTCGCTATAGCCGATGTTGTTACGCTCACGTCTGCTCACATTTATCTTTTTTTAGAGAATTTTAACGAAAAGTTTCTGATACTATTCATTTTAACGAAAAGCTACATTTTTACACTAAAAAATCAATCATAGTATTATTTATTATACCATTTATTTTGTCTTTATCGTTAAAACTCAAAGTTTTCAAACATTTTTCATTAGTTTTTTTTTTCTATTGTTACTAAAATTGTCATTTGATCGCTACTAACATATTATTAAACGATGATTAATTTGTTTAACTTTTTATAGCCATTGTCGTTAAATTAGAATATAGAAAATGAACAAATCCGATCATGATGTATAAACGTTTGGATGAACAATATGCCCCAAGTATGGTCATTGATTAAAATTTGTAATTAAACCACTAATTAAAGTGTTTGATGAATGCCCATTTTAGTTGGGCCATTTGGCTTGGCATGCCGCTCCAAGGCATCTTTTTCCTTTAGTTTTGCTTTGTCTTTTGTCTTTATCTTTTTCTTTAATTATATGATTTGATTTCAGATATTAAAAAAGCATAAGATACGTTTATAAGGCTGCCCAATGTATCCATTTTGAGCCTACAAATTTCAGCGGCAAGCCGGCAAATCACTTTCCTAAAGTTGTCAATGTTTTTCTGGTTAGGCAACCTTTATTTTTTTTTCATTATTTTTTAGATTGGCTATAATAGTACGTGTTATTCAGCGATACAAGTTTTATACAAAATTTAATTCTTGCATAAGTAATAGATTTATTAGGTTTTTATATGCAATATTTAATTGCTTTTTTAAACCACTCAGTAACACGGGATTGGATCATCTCCTAAGCTTTGCTCAGGAACCTGCTGACCAGCGCATGTGGCCTGTTGGATTTTGATCCAATTACTACAATTATTATAACTTTTGAAGAGATCTTCTGTTTGAAGCCGTTTGATCAAAATTCGTGCGATGGTCAAGAGGCTCCTGAGCTTGTGCTCAGGAGAGGATCCAATTCCCAGTAACACTACCATGAAAAAAAAAATTGTATTCTTGGAACATGTTACATTTTCAAATTGAAAAAATGGTTGGAAGGCTTGAAAACTAACTCATTAATCTTAATTCTATTTAATTCTATATAAGCATACACTACCTACCCTGTATGCTTATATATGTTACCAAAGTAAATTGTTTTACAACAGTTTGAGGTATAAATTAAAAGACCAAGATATTTATCATATTAGACTTAGGGTTCATATGGAATCATTTCTGTAGGAAGTGCTTATGCTTATACATGGTTTCACCAGAAACATTTTGATTATTCTTTTATTTGTGATATTACTACTCTAAATTATAGTGGGTTTGAAATTGAGACACGATAAGTTGGAGAAGAATATATGGCCTAATTACCAAAGCATTTGCAAACATAAAAATCTAAAGTATTTCTTAGAAATTACTTTAAAATGTTTGAAACTAAAAGTGCTTATTCATTATTCAAAAGAACTTCGAACTTTTCTTTATTAAATGCAGCTGATAAAAAACGTTTTTAGTTTTTAATAACAATCTCAACTAGGCGTTTGAAAAGAGATCCAATCAAGTTTTTGTGATAAGTTTTGCAGTAAAACTTATATATATGTTTTAACAAAATGTAGATTTCTTGGTTGGTAATGGACTAATCGTTGGTATTAACTTGGTATATGATGTGAGGTGAAGATCCAAACTCCAAAGGGGAATAACGAAAATAAAAGGGAAAGTAAATTAAGGAAATGAGGGAGTGGGCATGTCGCATGTAGAGGCAGATTTTCTGTCCTCTCACTTTTCGTGTCCTTCTTTGCCTTTTTGTTTTTGTGGTCATAATTAAGTCATGTTAATATTTTATATTATTATTCATATTTATCTTATTATCTTTATAAAAAAATATAAAATATTGACGTGATTTAACTGTAATCATACAAAATAGGAAGGCAAAAAAAACACGAGAAGTAGGAGCGCAGAAAATCTGCCTCTGTCTCATGTAGCTCAAAGCCTGAAAGAGAAAAGGCTAGTCAAAAAGCAATTCCACGATTGCGGCCCCTTTCCGATTTCCGATGTGCTCCCGAAGAATCTGAAGTCCTTTTTGTGCCCCTCGCTCTCAAAGCAACGAAATAGATAGTGAACTTATATTCTAATTAACTGCTTGATCATTCTATTCTTCTTATATTTCTATTGATTAATTTTCTGTTAATTATATCCAATTCATTATTTGCAGGGATAAAGACCAATTATCATATGCTTCAGTGACTTTTTGGGCAGCCTTATGCTTTTCAAACTATTCCTCCTTAATGTAAGCACACAACAACAAAAACTTGTTCATAAATTCAAATATAGTAGTTTTAATTAACAGCCCACCTGATAACTTCTTTTTTTTGTTGGGCTATTCTTTTTTTTCTTTTTTTTTCAGTTTTTAGTTTTTATTTGTTAACTAATTTCATTTTTCATGTCAAATTGATAAATACTGAAAATCAAAATGATTGTTAGATGAACCCTTTAATGTTTTATTTATTTATTAGTGTGTCTAACATGAAGGGGATAATCACTTTGCAGGATGCAAACTTTCGGGCCGAACAATTTGCATATTACCTGCATATGATATAAGAATTCCGATAGTTTCAGATAAAGACAATAATGATCTCGTGCCCAGGTTAACCCATCTGATCTAATGTTAATATCTTGTAAACTAGTTTCTCTAAATGTGCTAACGAGAGTGCGGATAGGCCTTTTTTCACTCCGTGCATATTTTGATTACGAATAATGCATCTGTATGCATAATGGCATTTCCAGACGAAAATCCAAGGACTCATTCCAGCTGGTAACTCTATGGTGAAGCATTGGCGTAGCCAGGATTTTCAAATAATGAGGTCATGATTTCAACAAATAAAACTACATTGGACCATTTCATTGAGCACCTAGTAAAAACGTAAAGACATAAGCTTTATTGGTTCTAAGTTCCATTTCAGGTTTTGATATAAAGGCCCCCAACCAATGTTGTAGCCAAGATTTTTAAATAATGGGGTCATGATTTCGATAAAAAAAAAACTGCAGTGTACTATTTCGTTGAGCACCTAGTAAAAATATGTCAATTCTTGCCAACATCTGCTTAAGGCTTATGTCAACATATGTCAACAATTACTATGATACGTAGAGGCTTGTCAATGATGACTACAAGAAATTGTAGAGTAATGTTGAATACTGCAAAGGCTTGTCAACTGAGGCATTTCATTCGAGCATTTTGTGCGCACAACAGAGTCGGACACAAGAAGAGAGAAAAGGAAGACAAGATAAAAAAAAAATAGAAGAAGAAGAAGTAGGAGAATGCAGTTGTAATTTAGTTTGCCCTAACTGTTTATAAGGTCAAATAAAATACACATGCAAATATATATCAGATTTTAAAGTTGTTGGAGTCATGAACAACCAATGATCACATGCTGGCTTCGCCACTATGGTGAAAAGAAGCAAGGTCCAAATAGAGGAGAAGTCGAATCTGTCGGAGAAAGCTAGGAGACTGGTGATAGAGCAAACAAGATCGGCATTTTTATGTTGTTTCTGATGTACTTGATACAGCATCAAGATCTGTCTCAAAATTTGGAATAATTAGGAAGAGAGAGAAATAAATAAATTCAGTATGTTTAACCCTAATTCTACAAACCATGCATGCACAATGTGCCTTGTGATGTAGTATGTGTGCGTCTATTGAGGTTACAACAGATTCATAGTCAAGTCTTTTATAGTATATCCGCAAATTCAAGGTTCTAAAAGACGCTAAGTGTTAGTTGAGAGGCGGGCTAGGGCCTAGTACCTAGGTGGACTAGTCGGGTTTAAGTAAATTTATTATATATTGTGTAAATAAGTGTCTATTTATACTTAGAAAACACATGGTTGTATTGTGATACATCAATTGCAAAATAAAATAATATATACATTATAAAGTATTATAACATATTGAAAATATAGGAAACAAGCATATAATGAATGTTAAGTATTTAACAAGTCTCTTACATTTTATTGACAAAATAAAATGCAAATTGAAAGTTATCAATTTTCTGTGTAACAACCCATCTTAAATTTTACGTTTTAATTAGTTAAATTTACGAAAATAACCCTAACGACTGAAGCATTGACTTTCATTGACTTCTGCTTATGAATTTTTCTTTTAATTTATTTGCGTTGTATTTGTCGATACAAACGTGTGTGCATGAAGGAAATCGAAATCGGAGCTAAAACTAAGTTTCTACGGATTTTTGAATGTCAAGGGCATTTTGGTAATTTCATAATTAGAGATATTTCTCCATCATGAGCCATTCATGGGGTGACACGTGGCAGGATTACCCCCATTTTTTGGGGTGTTCCTTTGTATCCCGAGACTCTCCCTCTCTTTTTTCTTATTTTGTTCCCTACTTCTTTTTTATCTCTCACTTCTTTCCTTCCTTTCTATGCCCTATTCCCTCCACCCTCTCCTCTTCATACAACCACAAATCACCACCACGACCACCTTATTTCTCCCGCATCAACCACCACCACGAAGCCTAGACGGAGTCGAGACCACCATTGGATTCTTTCTTCCTTACTATGCACAGCGACCCCTTCACTGTGTAACCCTTTTCTCCGGCGAATTCTCACCATTTCCGGCGAAGGTAAGCCTCGAAATTGGTCCTTATCATTGTAGATTGTGTTTAGGTTCACAATTAGTAAGGTTTGGGGTGGTTTTGGTGGTGTAGAAACTCGGATAATACAAGGGAAGTCACTGTTTAAAATCTGGAATTTCGAAACTCTGGTCATTTGGCCACCTTCTAGCCATTTCTTCGGCCAGCTCCGATATAAGGGTATGAATCTCTTCTCCACAACCTAACAACATTTTGGCTTTTGAATCACTTGATTTGGGCTTGTATCAAGCTCGGAATGAGCTTTTGAAGTTGGAGGAAAAATCTGGAAAAATTCCAGAAATTTGAAGAAGGCGAGTACAAGTGTACTCGCAGCATGTGGTGTTGTCATAGGGTGGAGCGTGGAGTGCACACACCTCCGCGCAGAGGCATTGTGCTCTGCCGCCTTCCACGACAGCGGCTAAGGCAGCGCAGGAGAATTTTTCGACGACCCCATCTCAGCGGGTGTGGTGGCGCGTGGTGGAACCCGAGATCCCTCGTTAGGTTTTTCGACGTGCCGAATCCAAATCCGCCGTCCGTTTTTCCAAATTCAAACATTTTAGTAGAGTTTTAATAAACGGTCCCTATTTGTGTTTAGGTGCGTTGGTTGGAAGTGACCCCATCCTCCCTAGTTCAATCAGCTCCCCGGTAGCGGAATATTTGTGAGTGGACCCCTTCTTAAATTGCATGATTTTCAATGCTAGGATTACATTCATGAAAAACATGATTTCATGATTTTACGTTCTATGCATTATTTATAATTTATTTACGATTTATTGAATTTACGTTTACGAAAGATTTATGAACCATGGCTTTTTAGGCTTAACGAAATATGATGGATTCATGAATATGAATTTATGTTTTCACATGATTGATTTATGATGGTTTATGAGATGACGCTTTTAGCTTTTGAGCTTCGATGATTTGATGTGAAAGATATGTTTTATGTTTTCTGTGCTTATTTAGCAGGTATTTATACGACACATACACACACGAGTATGTATACGACTATGGTCATAGGACACAGTCGAGGATATTTATGACATACTCCTAACTTCACTGACGAAACCAGTGTCGGATAGCTTCACTAGCCACGGCTAGTGTCGGTGTGTTATGTTATATTTCTTCTCTAGCGTAACCCAAAGTCGTACAGCTTCACCCTCGGGTGGTGGATATGCCTTCGGGCGACTATGATACCCCTAGTTGAGTACTTTATTATTTTGGGTTTACGAGCTTTCTTGGATTTGCCTTTGGGCAATTTCGGTACCACTTTTAGATATGGTTTTATTATCTACAAATGTTTTTATAGTATGTTTGGGTTTTCAGAAAAACCTAGTATGTAGTATTATATATGTGTTTTCAAAACAGGGGGTTAGTATATTCAGAAAGAAAATGATTTTCTTATTATTGATTTAGTATTATTATTATAAACTTTGGTCCACTCATCTTTTGTTTTGCACCTCCTTCAAGAGTTAGAATCGAGGCATACGATCCCGGCGTCAAGGCACTCTCGCATAGGTATCTTCAAGTCTTCTCAATGTAGGACTCATTCCTTTGTTCGTACCTTTTTTTTTATAATAATACTTTCGTAGTATTCTTGATTAGTTGTATGCTCTCTTTTGCGTAATTCTTTATATTTACGTATTTTATCTAATTTCAGTTACCATTATCACTTGCATGCATGTTAAAATAGATTTGTCATCCTCGGGTGTCGGCCAATATGTGCCTATCCTGGTATTTAGGGATATCGAGGTTGGGGCGTGTCATTCTGTCTGAATGAAAGTCGCGACCTAACATTGCCTAGGCGGGTTAGGTGGGCGCCTAAGCAGTTCTAAAAACACTTTCTTAATTTTTAGACGTTTAGGGACTAATCGGAACGGTAGTTAGCCCCAATTTTTAGAACATTGGGTAATTGTAAGGTTTGGTAGGTTTGTGAGATCCATGGATATTGGGCCTCTATCCCAGCCCTAAAAAGATTGTGAGATCCAATCTAAAAGAATTTAAAAGGCAAAAAGGAAGACAGTTGGCAGCCTTATCACTCATTGTTTTGGAGGTTTGACTTGCATTCGGGAGACAGAGTGTACCAGGCAGCGAGTGAAAATGGAGGGATCAGACTCTGGGATTTATGGGAATCATCCGTACGCCCCGAGGGATCTAAAGCTACCCGGATTCGTACCCGGATTTCTCTCACAGTCCACCATTCTTGGCGTCTACGGCGTTTCCTCCCTACTCGTCGTTTCCCTCACCTGGCTCTTCTCCGGTACTCCTCCTTCCACTCCACTTCCTATCAGATCCAAATTTTGTTCAGCTCAATTCATTTCACTTCTCTGCACATTGTAATTTGCTCTAGTAATTTGATGCGTGAATTGGGTTTGTGTACAGAGCACAGAAAGTTGAGACTTTTGAGGTCCAAAAAGTTCATATTTTTTTTTCAACTTTTTTGTATGATCTCAAATTCTTTGGCTTGATTTTTGAATGTGGCGATTAAATATTCTACCTTTAACTAATCTAAAGTGCAGAAAGAGGGGGATTCGAACTCGGGTGTAGAGGAGCACATCCGCTCTAGGCAATGTGGCTATGCCTACTTATACTGTTATTACTGATTACATCCACTCTAGCCAATATAGGTACACCCGTCTGTGGTGATTACTGGTTGTTAAAACTCGAAAAATCTCCAATAAGGAAAACCCAATAATTCTAGTGTGGCATTTTAGTTCTTGGGTTCGTTTTAGATTCATGCTGTGTCCTTGTTGATTTGATGTTTTCTACGTCTTGGCATTGATAATTGAATGCTATGTAGCTGTAGATGTTATAGTTTTTGTTCAAGTCAACAAATTTGACATTTTGAGGGAGACATAGGAATGCCTCAATCGACATGTTTTACTTTTTGCTATGTACCAGGGAGGTCACCGAGGAAATCAAAACTTGAAAGATGGCTAATGTGTTGGTGGGCTTTCACCGGCCTTACGCACTTGATACTCGAAGGCTATTTTGCATTTTCGCCCGAGTTTTACAAGGATAAGACTGCTTGTTACCTGGCTGAAGTTTGTAAGTTCTGTCTCACATTCTTTCTTAATCTATAAGATTAGCATTGGATACAATTTGCGCAGTTTTATAACCGTTGGGGCTTGTTGGATTATATAGTTCTTATGCTGATAGATAAAAATTGGCAGGGAAAGAGTATAGCAAAGGTGATTCAAGATATGCAGCTAGGGATGCAGGGGTCGTTTCTGTCGAAGGATTAACCGCAGTTATAGAAGGTCCTGCTAGCCTTCTTGCAGTGTAAGATTTTGAGTTTTGATTATCACAAAGTTTATATTGCTGTGCAATGCAAAATTTGATATTCTGAACACGATTTCTGATTCTTGGCAGATATGCAATATCTAAAGGCAAGCCATATAGCTACATACTTCAGTTTGCCATTTCGTTGGGTCAGCTCTATGGAACTGCTGTATATTTCATAACAGCCTACTTGGAAGGTGACAAATTTGCTACAAATTCGTTTTACTACTACGCATACTACATTGCTGCAAACGCCTCCTGGGTTGTAATACCGACGCTCATTTCCATCCGCTGTTGGAAGAAGATTTCTGCAGCAGTACAAGTTCAAGCCCAAGGCCAAGACCAGAAAAAGAACAAAACTCGCTGAGCTTGACTCCAGATCATTAACCTTTTAAGAAGATTTTTGTGGTTTCAAGTTATGCTATGGCTTCATCGAAATAATTTTGGATCATGAAACAGTCAATCAAGTATTTCAATCTGTAAAGACGATATTTTTTTTTGGAGTTTTGACCCCAAAGATTTACAAACGATGAATGGTTTCTTGCACTGAGATTAATTGGTATGGATTTGATTGTTTGATACTGCTCATATGTTCGGAATCAGCGATAGGTGTAATCTCTTATGTGAGTTTGTAGATTTATTACATTTTTATGGGAAGGCTAGGTTCATTGTGTTAATTGACTAGGTACTTTAGTACCTATGACATCGAGTGCCCTTGTTTTCGGGGAGAAACTTGCATACCACCAGGGCCCTATACACTCGTTGCGTGTATTCCCGGGGCCACCAAGACTACCCTGTTCCAGGAGTTGTGTCATTACCGTATTTTCTCTTCTTCCAAACAGCAATGAGAGACAAAAACCACGGACCTCATGACTGTAAATCGCAGTTGCTCTGTTTTCCAAATGTGCAAAGAGTTGTCGTCATAGTCCTGATTCTTTGAGGGAAAGGACTAGCCTAACCTCAGAACGTCACCATGGCGTTCTAGATCAATGATACAATGTCATGTGTTTTAACTTTCTCGCATGTTATTATATTATTGGTCCAGGACACTATTGTGATCTCCTGGGGTTTCGTGAAGTCCCTCTCCTTGTTGAGAAACTAATGTGCCTCTAACATCTGTGTTAACATTAAGGAATCTGCAATTAACTCTGGTGGCCTGTTATCGTATAATCAACGGTTAAGCAGTCAATGACTCCAAGTCTGGCGGGGCGTTCTCTCATGATCAACCGTGGTGGTTACACGTCTGAACTATTTACGGGACTTTGTTTTTTCAATGGTTTGATCCGCAACAAATTTAGAAAATGCTAACTAACTATAACTTAACAGTTGAGAAAATCAGGAACTGAAAGATTGCAGCTCCATAGAACTGAAGGTAATCTTCTGCAAGACTGCAAGGATCTCAGTGCCTTCAATTTCTTCAACAAGCTGTCCGTCCACTCTGCTGTCTCCATCTTCAACGATGAAGCGAAGAAAGAAAAACAGAAGAAACATCTGCAGCAGCGCCATAAGACGCTGGTTGATAGAGAAGGGGACTGCAACCCTGAATGGAACCACACAATGCAATTCAACATGAATGACGTGTGCCTGGTTGACGAGTTTGATAATTCCTTTGTAGAATTCCACATGCAATGTGAGAGCGTCTTTGGCAAGAAGAGCATTGGAAAAGTCCGGGTGCCATTCGTGGACTTGATCGATGAACAGTGCAATGAAGCAGTCCGGTTTGTGAGCTACCAGGTTCGGAGTAGCCTTGGTAAGCCTCATGGGGTCCTGAATTTTTCTTACAAGGTGATCAAGGACAACAACAACAGTAGAGTTGGAATCTGTGATTCCCAGGAATCCGGTTCCTCGTCTGAATTAACCACAGCCAGCGTTTCTCCTGATCCGGCTGTTAATACAGTCCAATCTCTTTACCCCGCCTTGGACGTCGAACTCCTGTCCCGGGATATAAACATATCCTATCCTTTGCTATCCGGTGTTCGGGCTCCTTTGCCGAGAATTTCAGTTCCTTCTCCAAAGTTCAATTGTCATTGGAGACCAAAACCCTATGATATCAAATGGCTGCCATCTCTGCTGCTGTTTTCTCTGCCAGCAACTGGGCCTAAAGGTGTGGAGGGTTGGGAACAGGCCGTGTACACCGAGTGTTATAATACAAGTTGAATTTTTTTTTGTTCAAGTATCACTTGTATTATGACATTTGTTGTAGAGGGCCGTATTCCTGGCACACTGATAAATCTCCCCCAGGTGTGTCTTGTAATCCATGTCAGCCCTTGGCATTTGTACAGTCTCCAACTCCAAGGTCATATTTTGGTAATTACAGTTGCTATGGGAATCCTGCTGGGAACTGGACAATTTGGAATGGTTGAGAACAGTACTGGTCATGATGGATGGATTAGTAGTCCAGGGATTATAAGTAGTGATGTTATCCTTCCAGTCCCAGAGTTGGGGATGGGAACTAGGAATGGCACTGTTGGTACGTAACTGAGTTTAGTTCATGAGGGCTTATCTATGTATTTGCACTTCACGATTTATTGATATAAATGCAGGGTTTCTTTCTACCGTACATCGGTATGTGAGATGCATCGGTGCAATCTCAATACACCGGCGCATGTCATAATTTTGATTAACTGCACGCCTAGTTTCTAACGTCCATTATTTCATTCACCATTTTTATTGCATTGTTCATTTTCTCGGTTTGTCGACGGTGCTAGCTAGCTAGGCAGCCTTTCCTTTTGGATTCATTTGAAGTACGATACATGCGCTGCCTCTTTTCACGACGGAAGGAGCTCCCACGCCCGCCGCCCGGTCTGCCACAGAGAATTTCTTGTGTCATTTGGGTGAATATAGATAGCGAATATAGATAGCGACATACGGGTGGATACAGTTGTGACTCACTCCCTTCTCAACAGTAAAGATCTTGTATGTCATTAGTCGTACAGAGTAATATGTCACGCGGTTGTATACATCCAACAAGAATGCGAAATCTTCCCTCAATGTCCTAAGAGAGTTCTAGAACCATGAGAGTTAAGAAGCTTTAGAATTGAATATGGACCTAGAGTATACAAAATGTTTTGAACTAGTTGGTAAGTAAGCATACTTAACCACCCACTTAAGAACAGAAAACCCCTTTGATTAGAAAGGGAAAGAAGTCCCACCATTTTCAAAGGAACTTCAACGCTTTTCTTGTCCATTGCGGTCCTTCAAGAAAAGTGAATTTTTCTTTTCATGTGCATCACCAGTAGTTATTGTAAAACTATAAATATATCAAATCAATGGGCTACTTCATAACAACGAAAGTAAACCACTTCTGATAACATTTGACAATAAAATTTACAAGTACGCTGTATCGAAAAACCAAAAAAATTAGAAGTGTTTTTATCGCTTTTGGAGAACATTTTCTTCAATAAAACACTTGAATTTGTTGTTTAAACACTTTTAATCAAAATGCTTACAAACGAAAGTGTTTTTTTTTTTTTTTATACAGAAGAAGTCCCAAATAAGCATTTGAGCATAACTTAATTTAAAGAAGTTAATCCAATTATTGCAAATTAAGTCAGGTTAGACGCATTTGAATATTAATCAAATATTAATTAACTCAGAGTAACATCAACCTAGGCAATGCTGTTATGGTGACTCAAGTACTACTCTAACCCAAAGGGTGGACTTGATGTTGATGGAGAAGCATATGCACGATGTGAACTTATTTGATGACTGTAATTTCACCAAGCCAATTAATTAACTTATATGTTGATCAACTTGTTTATACCATATTTAGGGCCTCGTATTTAGACTTCGTATAAATACTCGAGGGATTTAAATGTAATTATGTAATAAAGTAAGGGGCAAATATGTAATTAGGGGAGGAGCCCTTATTCTATAAAAAGGCCTCCTCACCCTCACAAACCCTAAGTCTCTCCTATCTAGAGCAAAGCTCTCACACTCTCTCCCTCACAAATACTCTCGGATAAATACAATCAATGTGGACGTAGCCCAAACCTTGGGGTGAACCACGATATATCTTGTGTTATTTACATTACATGCAGATTCACGGTCGGATTTACGTTGTTCCAAGACCTCCGGTTTTGTGCATCAACATTTGGCGCCGTCTGTGGGAATCGATACAAAAAGTTGTGTCGGTTCTCTTTCTTTTTTTTTCACCTCCGCCGTGAATCTGCAAAATCACAAAAATCCCAGAAACAAAAAAGATCCAATCCTTTCTCCCATTTTTGTTCCATCAACACTTTGTATGATTAACAAAACACAATCTCTGAATCCCAAACCCTGTTTTCAAGCTCTCCGTTTTCTGCCATGGCCACCAGCATTGGCTCCCTACACTCGTCAAAACCTGCCAACAACTGTATCGGCTGTCCTCACTAAAACAGTGCTACCATCATACAGAATCGGTGTTAGATAGCTTCAAATTCCAACTTCCTAATTGCGATCGAAAAACCCATTTTTTAAGCAAAATGATAGGGAAGAGCCAACCGTCGCCGCCGCAGCAGCAGCACATGTCAGTGAAAGACAGTGTACAAGCTCCAACTCGATCTCCTCGAAGGAGTCAAAACCCTTAACCAACTCTCCTTGGCCGGTTCAATCATCTCCCGCTCCGATTACAGTGACGTCATCACGGAACGCACCATAGCCGACCACTGCGGCTACCCTCGTTGCCCCAGTGCCTTGCTTCCGGAATCCTCCCGCCCCCGCAAAGGCCACTATCGCATTTCACTCAAGGAGCACAAGGTCTACAACCTTCATGAGACCTACATGTACTGCTCTTCGAGCTGTCTCATCGGAAGCAAGGCTTTTGCTCAGAGTTTGAGCTAGGAGAGGCGCGATGTCCTGGATTATGGCAAGGTTGAGAAGGTCTTGAGGGCTTTTGAGGATGTGGGTTTGGACAAAGAGGAAGTGGGATTGTGGGAGACTGGGGATTTGGGAATTTCGAAGTTGAAGATCGAAGAAAAGAGCGAAACGGAGATTGGGGATTTGGGGATTTCAAATTTGAAGATTGAAGAAAATAGTGAAGTGCAGTTAGGGGATGTAGGCATGGTTGGTCCCTCTAACGCTATTGAAGGCTATGTTCCACACAATCAACGGATATCCAAGCCATTGGGTTCGAAAAATAACAAAAAACTTTTCTAGGGGGATTTGATGAATGTCTTGATTTCCTGGAATACTCGGATGACAATCGAGATGACTGGGAAGAAGCTTTAGTTGGCTGGGTTGGTGTCTTGAAAAGGATAAAGGAAGAGAAGAAAATGCCCTAAAATTATTGGGATCTATGAAATCTAGTGAAGGTTCACTGCAGAACTCCGGCGAGTCGCAGAGAGAAACCGTTGTTTTTCCGACCAAGGTTCGTTGGGAATTTTGTGAAGCCACCATTTGACCCACCAGAAAGGAGCAGCAAAGATAAAGAATGTCAGGAGATATGATGCTGATCACAGTGTTCTCAAAGTCACAGATACAGGGTGGGCTTCACGTGAAGGTGACGATGAAGTTGCAGCTTTTGTGCACAGACAGGAGCAAAAGCAAAAGCAAAGCAACCAGGTTGAAATCAACCAGGCCATCCCTTCAGCATTAAAGGAGCCACGTGTTGCACCGAGGCCATGAGAGCCCCTAACACGATGTTTTCTATTTCTGTCACGATGACCCCTGTTGCCCTTAATCATGTCATCAAGCGACATATCTAAAGTAGAAAGCAAAAAGAAAGGCAGAAAGCAAAAAGAAAAGTAGAAAGCAAAAGAGAAAGCAAAAGCAAGGAATAAACACCCTACCAGAATGATGTGATTTACTTTTCTTGTTTTTGTATGATGTGATTTATTTGTTATCTTTTGGAGACATCAGTATAAACCCCATTAGAGGGTAAAAAAAAAGCCCAAAATAATGGGTTGACATGTTGTGGAGAGCAAAGGCCCATAAGCCCAAAATAGCCCCAACCAGGTCATCAAAAGTATGCCCAGTACTCCCCAATTATTTGGCAACCCGCCGCTATTGCCACCAACCAGGTGATGAGATGTACAACCCGTACTCTAAATTGGCAACTAGCCATTCATGCCACTAACTAGGTGATTAAAAGTACGCCCAGTACTCCAAATTAGACATGAGCATTACTCATGTCATTCATACATAAACATTCATGAGCATCACTCATGACAATTATACATAAACATTCATGATCATCATTCATGTCAACATTCATGAGCATCACTCATGACAACATCCATGAGCATCACTCATGACAACATCCATGAGCATCACTCATGACAACATCCATGAGCATCACTTATGTCAATCAACATAAACATTCATGAGCATCACTCATGTCAATCAGTTTCAAAAGCTTCATTTACAAAAGCTCTAGCTTCAAAAGCTTCATTTACAGAGCTCTAGCTTCAAAAGCTTCACTTGCAAAGCTTCACCTACAAAGCTTCAGGGCAAGGTATACAAATACCGCCTCCGAACATCTAGCCACTTCGGCCCATACATGGATTCAATTTGAAGTCTCCAGCCAACAGACTCTATTGACCGAAGACTTAGGGGACTACATTATGTACCATATATTCGGCCTCAACTAGGCCTCATGAAAAATACTTGAGGGACTTAGCCCATTATTTATGTATCAAGGAGTGAGCCCCTATTTTATAAAAGGGACTCCCTCACTTTCATTAGAGAGCACCCATTATTCATGTACTGAGGAGCGATCCCTTATTTTATAAAAGGGACTCCCTCAGCATCATTAGAGAGCAATGCCGCCAGCTGAGCAACCGCCCGCCGTGAGCATCACTCCTAACCCATCACTTATGTATTAAGGAGCGAGCCCTTATTCTATAAAAGGACTCCCTCACCACCATTAGAGAGTATCAACTCTAGCCCATCATTCATGTATTAAGGAGCGAGCCCTTATTCTATAAAAGGGACTCCATCACCTTCAAACGCCGCAAGCCGAGCCAACCAAGGCAACATAAGCCACGAATCGAGCAGCCGAGCAGCGTGTGCTACTTCTAGTTGAGCGTCATTTCAGATTGAGCACTGCCTCATATTGAGCATCAGTTCAAGACAGCATCTAGTTACTTCGGCCTACACATGGACTGAATTTCAAGTCTCCAGCCAAAAGACTCTCTTGACTGAAGACTTGGAGGACTACTGTTTATACCATATTTAGGGCCTCGTATTTAGACCTCGTATAAATACTCAGGGGACTTAAATGTAATTATGTAATAGAGGAATGGGCAAATATGTAATTAGGGGATGAGCCCTATTCGATAAAAGGGCATATTCATCCTCACAAGCCCTAAGTCTCTCCTATCTAGAACAAAGCTCTCACACTCTCTCCCTCACAAATACTCTCGGATAAATACAATCAATGTGGACGTAGCCCAAACTTTGGGGTGAACCACGATACATCTTGTGTTATTTACATTACATGCAGATTCACGGTCGGATTTACGTTGTTCCAAGACCTCCGGTTTTGTGCATCAACACAACTAATATGATTTTTTACCATGCCCATTCAATTTATTGAAAAAGAATCTCAGCAAATGAACTTTGACCATATGGTTTATCTCTAATTGTGTATTTTTAAGTACAATTAGGAAGGTACATTTAGGGTTTAGTTTCTTGGCAGTATTCTATTAGGAGATGACCTAAACGTGGTTATATATATATATAATTTTTTTTTTCACCAAACGATATTATATACACTAAGGAGTGGGAAAATGAGTTAAGTCTCACAATAGGCAAGCAATAATGTTATTCAAATTTATCTTTGGCAATAATCGAATCTAAATTCTCTCACTTACAAGTGAAAATGAATATTATTAGACCACAGTGTTTAAACACTAATTAAGTTATGAAAGAGCTACCTTAGCTTAGCAAATAATATCAACTTGTGTTGTTTATTTAATGGAATTAATTAAAGTAATTAGGTGTTTTGCTTTTGTGAAAGCAACTCCACCCATGGTGGTTGCTCGGGGGACAGGGTCCAGGAAAGGGCCCGAGGGCCGGTGGGTAGGCCTCCAATCTTGGAGAGCTCGAGTGAGGGTGGGAGCCCGAGTTGCAGGCCCGTGAAGGATTGACATGCCTGGTACCCGAGGCCTGTGACGTCAGGCTGACGTAAGGCATGCGTCCGGCCTTTTTTTTTATTTTTTTTTGTGTCAGGCGCGTGCCCCTCACTCGCGAGTGGGGGCGCGTCGCCCGACCGGAATTCAGGGCACGGGCCCGCGATCCTCAAAAATCCAGTGACTGTTGGGAAGCCACGTGGCTTCCCACGGTCCGTTCGATCCCAACGACTCTTTAATACGAGCCGTCCGATTTGCAACGGTAATTAAAAAAAACTGATTTTATATCAACCATTCGATCTGAGATCAACGGTTGATATTAATTTGCTTTATAAATTTAAAAAAAAAGTTTTAAAATTAAGAAAAGTTACCGTTGTGACACGTGGCACAATATGGAATGTTGGAATTCAAAATTTTTAAAATCCAACGGCATAGATTAATTATTTGAATAAAAATTAAAAAAAATCAAAAAAAATCAAAAAAAAATGTAAAAAATCTGAAAAAAAAATTTGTAAAAAATTGTTTTTACTTTTCTATAAATACCACTTCTTCTCCATCTACCTTACACCACAATTTCATATTTTCTCAACTACTTTCAATCAAATTCCTATCTTTCTCTCAAAGTTTCAATCCAATTTTTTTCCACAAAATGACTACTGATGCAGGTACGAATTGGTCGCTTCTTGAAGATGTTGCATTGTGCACTAGCTGGGTTGAAGTTACTCATAATTCCCTTACGGGTAATGAGATGCAGTTGCGAGAAATGTGGAGTTTAATTCATACCAAATTTCTTGAGCAAATGGATGGGAAAAGAACCAAAGAATCGATGTCCAGTCGTTGGAAAATACTTAGCCATTCATTTAGTACGTGGAGAAATGCCTTGACACAAGCTAGTAGTAATGTTCGAAGTGGGGCAAATTATGCGGATGAGGTAAGAATATATTATAATTATTTGTTTGTATTATTATTTTGTTACCTAATTTGATTATAATTATTTGTTTGTATTATTTATTTGTTACCTAATTTCATTATTATTATTTGTTTGTTTTATTTATTTGTGACCTAATTTCATAATTATTATTTGTTTGTATTATTTGTTTGTTACCTAATAATTTCATTATTATTATTTGTTTGTATTATTTATTTGTGACCTAATTTCATTATTATTATTTGTTACCTAATAATTTGATTATTATTATTTGTTTGTATTATTTATTTGTTACCTAATAATTTCATTATTATTATTTGTTTGTATTATTTATTTGTTACCTAATAATTTCATTTTTATTATTTGTTTGTATTATTTATTTGTTACCTAATAATTTCATTTTTATTCATTTGTAGCAACTTCAAGCACAAGCATGGTATGCTGCCAAAATCAAATCAATAAACAAATCATTCAACCGGTGGGAATGTTGGAATATTGTTAAAGATTGTCCTAAATTCAAAGTTGTGCCTGTTGGTCCAGAAGTATGCATGAACAGCACCCCTCCACACAGCTGGGCCTGCATCTCAAAGTTGTGCTTCTGTCAAAGTTTCTTGAACGGCTGGGCCTGCATATCTGAGCAACAGTCTGGATGACTCGACGGGAATGTGAGGCTCTGGCCATTCTTGTTTTGTCATCTCTCCTTGTACGCTCCTCATCCTCTTCCATCTCATTTTCGGCTATCTGAAGGTTGAACATTCCTTCAGATTGGTTAAACAATTCTTCCTCTTGCTGATCTATTTCTCACATCATCCTTGATGAAGAAGAAGACATTGTAAGGATGGATGGTGAAGAAGAAGCAGAAACTATGAATAATGAGATAGAGATGTTGAGAAAATTGGTGTGAGATTTGTGAGGATGGATGGTGGATTATATGGACGATTCAGAAAGGATTGGATTGTAGATAAGGCCATGTGGCATGCCGTCATTCGTTAAAAATCGGATCGAAATCTATCCTCAAAGATTCTGAAAAGATAATGACACGTGGCACGATCGTATTGGATAAAAATCTTATCGAAATCGATCTCTAATAATTATTTTTTCGGATAATGACATGTGGCGCAATTTTGAACGAGTTAAAATCTGATCGAAATCTATCGTTAAAGATTCTCAAAAGATAACGACACGTGGCACGATGACATTGGATAAAAATCTTATCAAAATCCATCGCTAAATAATTGTGTTTTTTATAAAATGACACGTGGCGCAACGAGAACGATTTAAAAAATCTTATCCGAAATTACAAATAATTTTATTTTGTATTATTTAAACAAACAAAAAAAATATATTTTATTGCCTATTGCCAGGGGGAGGGCTCCAAGGGTGGAGATGCAAATGGCAATTACTGTTCATTAAGGGTAGTTACTATTCATTAAAGGTAGTTATTGTTCAATAAGGTGAATTCAATAGTGGATTGCCAAGGGAAAGGGCTCCATGGGTGGAGTTGCTTTGAATGACAGCTATAAAGCTTCCATTGTTTGTTCAGTACTCTTTTCCTTGCAAAGGTAGAAATCTGCCATGGCTTGAAATATTCTATCTTCCATATCTCCAGATGTAAGAAAAGGGACCAAAACGACCAAAACCCTAATAGGGTTTGGAAACTTAAAAGGAAACAAAACACATAATCAACAAAGTTTCGAAAATGAAGTAGGATTCTCTCCCCTCTTTTTTTCCCTCCCCTTCCCTCATCTTCCCTCCTCTCCTATTTGAACGATCACGATTAAGCCAAATCAACATCTTATATTAATTCTCATGGCAAGAGAAATACAAAATAAGAGAATGTGAGAGGAGGGGATGAAAGATGATGGAAAAAGGAGGGGAGAGAATCCTAGTCCTTCGAAAATAGCCTCAAAACTTAAAATACTGCTTTGGGATAGTAAACGAAGGAAATTGGCCAAATCACCGCTATGTCATAAGCAAAACTGGTGATCCAGCCATGTTATTCCTTACGGAAAGGGATCCTCTCCGGATCCCTTCCCCCTAATCCACCAAATCAGGGAATCCGTATCATTGAAATTTGATTCAACGACTACAAATAGGGGGTCACTTTAAAAGTTATAATAATTTCAACCGTTAGATCAAATTTTAATGGTACAGATTCCCTGATTTGGTAGATTAGGAGGAAGGGATCCTGAGATGATTCATTTCCCTTCCTTACGTCGTTCCTTTCGAAAAATGTATTATGCACCCAATTCTAACGCTTGAGCCCAGACCTGCACTCCTTGAGCTTTGTGGCCAAACTTACGTTTGTCGAGCTCCTCTTCGATACGCTCAACCATCTGTTCTACGTCAAGCTAGATGTTGTTGATGTAGATAAATTAATTTCAAATAAACTTTCATCACTAAGATCTCAAGTGGGATACTAATTAATTGTATAAAGGAGTCTAACTTATAACTTATATACGTCATTAGATTCATTACAAGTAGATTGTGATTTGTCAATCTATCAAACAATGGTTGATTTTGAACCGATATCGTATATAATAGAACTTCGAATTCCTTTCTAACGTTCACAATGTACTGATGACATAGCTGCAGCGTGTGAAAGGAGACCATGCATAATGCATAAACGTACCCATAAAAGTCATGAAATGCAAAATATTATATGCATTTGATTAGTATACGTGTGTGCTCGATTGATCCTATCATTCATCTATCACAAACTTCGATATTGATTTCAACATAACCCTTAACCTGTTAGAAACAAAAATTAGGGTGTAATTCACATGGAAAATCAATAAATAATTTATGCAATTATATATCAAAGTAATGCATGCACATGAGTAATTAATGTTAAATGAACATGACATAATGGATTAGAAAAACCTGAAAATACGGTCGAGGCAAGTGTTAGACACTTTGTCCTTGAGACAAATTTATGCCCCACTACGGTGCTCATGATTGATCGGCGTATGTCTCCCAAGATACAACGACCACGTCCTTAGTAGCACTCCAAATCACAAGGCTCCATGAACTAAGATTGTGTTGAAAACTTTCTCATATGGACTAAATGAAAGTTATTTTGTGATTAAAAGGGGCTTCCCTATTTATAGAATGTGAAATACCTTTTTGGAAAGCATGTGATTATTCATGAAGAGTCAAAAGTTGCAACTGAGTAGACATATTTTCCTACCAAAATGCTCCAATTCTAATTTCCATTCAATTAATAAATTTCAAATAATAATAATATTATTAAATTTTCCAATAATCCCCCACATGAATGGAAATTGACTCAATACCATGCAATTGACAATGCAGACACTAGAGAGAGAATTCAGTAGGAAAAGTACTTCATCGGGATAGGTGGCTTTTGGCTTTGAACCTTCCATAGTGAATTACTATCGGATTTACTTGGATAATCAGTGAACGCAATGTCTTAAACTGCTCAGCCGTTTGTGTAAACTAAGACAATAGTAATCACACAATACCCTTCCAGACACCTCGTGGTTGCTCGGTTGTGTTCATTTTGGCCCTAAACAATTCTTGGTTTCTCATGAGTGCTTTAAATCCTAATTTTTTTTTTCTAACAATCTTAAGACAAGTTTATTGGTTTATTTGTTATAATATGTTGGCGAGATAGAATTTTGTATGTTCATCCTTGCGTCCAATATTGTTATGTATATTGATTACAATAGTGCTGCCTATATATCATATATTAATTGACTATTCGAAGACATATATATTGTGAAGCGGTACATTTGCTTGTCTAATGAATCGTATTCTTACCATAGTACTGACTGATATTTCCGTTTTTATATATGAATCACGATCCATGATTATGATATTAATCTTGGTGCAGGCTGACAATTAATTATTTAGTTATCTCTTTGTTTGAAAAACCAACTTCAGATGTTATTATTTGGCAATTTTAATTTACCAAAGAATGCGCCACACAGATTTGAAGGAATGTATCTGGAACAATTGATTGCAATTTTCATGTTAAACCTTTTGAGTGCATATTGGTTTCTTGGAATAAAACAAAGCGGTAGAACGGTTTGACAATTCAAACCATATGTCATCAGGCATGCATATGTTTAATTATCTGAATATAAATCATAACGTTTGCCTAGATTGGCTACTGATTGGTGAAAGGATGTGGTAGGCTGGAAATTACATCCCTGCTAAGCCCAAAAAGGGAACGACCATGACTGTTCAAATCCGAACAAATGCATGAAAGACTAAACAGATGCCATCTTTCCAAAAATGTTGAAAGGGCATGATGACTTATGTCAGACAGTAACTATATTGAGTTACAGAGATGTGGTTATGATTTGATCCTTTTCAGACTAACGAAAGAGATCAATGGTGTCTATGAATGGCACCAGTATGCAGTTGGCAATCACATCTTCATGCTAAAAACGTAAATGGTGTATCTTTTGCATTTAAAATGAAAAGATACGTTAATTGGTAAAACAACCAAACACATATGTGGGATTACATGAATCGTACCATGAGTCATAACTAATTGAGAGGCTTTACCATGTGTGTGTGATTTCAAGTGAAGTTTGAGTTTAGTGTTCGCAAGAAAATTTACTTCACACGAACAACTTGCATTTCTAATTGATAGAATACATTCTCAAACCTGATTCGTTGGAATGAGTTGTATTCAAATGAAAGGGTATATAAGTTATAACCCTAAGAGAACTGGACACATGCCTTTTGGTGTAGTCAGAACTCATTATTACATTGTAACATATGCATGTAAAACTCATTTTGCATGAGTTATTCAACTTTGGAAGATGACAATTAGACTGTGGGGGCCAAGGTCTATTTGAAAGACTTAAAGCACTCTATAGATGAGTCTTTAACAATGGGAACTTTGAAAGTTGTCAAGACAGAGCCCTAACAGGTGAAGATAGATATGATATAGAAAGTCTATTTTCATCGGCTTTCTTCTCAAGCATGATGTATGATGAAAGAGTTATTAATAGCATTAAAGCAACCACAATGTGTGTGAATTGTGGGGGTGGTTTAGCAATTTTTGAGAAATATGATATACTTAAAAATAATGCAAAAGTAATTTGCTTCTAGAAAGAGATAACGATTACTTATAATTGAAGTTTTAAGGTATTGAAAGGCTGGAGATCTTCTAGCAAATACCTTAAATGTGGGGGAGTTAACCCAAATGTTATCAAATTACTTAGTAAGTCCTAATATATGTTTGGAGGACTTAACGTTGGAAAACAACTACTCTCAAACGAAAGTTATTTCCATGCATGGATATAAATGTTTGATTAGAGAGTAAGTTGTATCATCGAGAAGAATCGGTTAAAAGCCTACATCTTTAAGAATCGCCATAATGGCAACCCAACCTAGCTGACTGGAGATCCCAAGATCTAGGTTTAAGGGGCCAACCGAATTGTGGATGATTCAATGGAAGCACTGCAGAGATAATCTCCTACCCATTTCCTATGACGAAACAGTGCTATCAAGGTGCAGAATCAAATTTCTGCCAGAATAGCAAGCGATACAATCGTCCTTCAAAAGAGAAATCGATGACAAATGACCCTGGCTGTTTATATGTAAAATTGATTTGTTCTTTATTTCTTATTGAGCAATATGTATTGACTTCACTTTGTAACGCCACCACTCGTAATCAATTATTTTATCATGGAAAATTAATTTAATATTTACTTTTTCTTTATAAGTAATTTTTTTTAAAAAGGGCGGCAATCCACCATTTTGAAAGTTGGAAAGACTCACTAAGACATTTCAGCATTCCCATAACCATCATCAGGTGATTCACCAATGTCAGAAATTGAACCCATGACGTGTCGTGTGAAATACAGGCTTAGAATTTGTCCCCAACTACTGATCCACTTCCTGATGGTTTTTATATAAGTTGTTAACTTTGATGAGTAAGTTTGATTTGTATACATGGGCATGACACAACATGCATTATAATATGTAGGATTATTTCAGTACATTCACATTCAGCATGCACATAACTCATATAACATTATTGCATTTTTTTTATGCACCTAACTCCAAAACTTAGTGCATGAGCAACGAATATATAGCTTCACTTTTTTCCGTTGAATATTACTTTTCACTGGCCGCTTTACTTAACTCCCACCGTCCAAACTCCTTTTCATTACCTTTAATTTCTTAGCACCCTAATAAAGTGAAATATTTACCCCCAACTGGGAGAGTTTCATATCCTCAGAACCACTTTATATACCCACCTGCATGACATTACTTAATTGGCTAATCCCAGGGACATAATCGTCCTCAACCATTAATTAACATATGTTTTGTGCACCTAAAATAACCATCGTCATCAAGCTTTTTCTCCAAAAAAAGTCGATCGTACGTCCCACATTTGTCCACAGGTCGTGTTCGACGAGGATGCTTGGTTCCACTTGCGTAAAAAGATCATGAACTCCATGTGGCACACTGTACAGTGCTACAAGAAGTTTCCGTTTCTGATTTTGTTCTAAATTATTTTTCTTATTTTTTGCTTTACACTTTCACCCCACTCCTTCACCAAAAAAGTAGAAGCTTTTGGCTTTCTATTTAAACCCCCCTAAGGCTCTTGTATTCCTTCATGCAAAATAATCAAGCTTCCATCATATTCTTTCTCTTGAGCATCTCACATTTCCTTACATACTCTTTCTTCAAAGGGTTTCGTTCACTTGAATATATAGTGTTTCCTTGCTTTTTTGATAGAAATCTAGGGTTTCCTTACTAACTCATTGCAATTGTGACTAATTAAGCAAGAAAATAATCATGAAGAATAAGGCTTCTGTTTTCTTGAAGCAGATAATCACATTGTTGAGCTCAATAGCCAAAGCCAAGTCCCTCGCCATCAAGAGCAAAACCAGCGCCGCTAAAGCTCGCCTGATAATGTTTTCATTGGTGAAGAACAAGAAGGTTTTGATGGACACTGTGTCGCACAAGATCCATAGCCTTTTACGTCACGATCACCGTGATCAAGAGGAGGAGGAGGAGGAAGGAGACCAAAACAAGAGCAAAACCAGCGCCGCTAAAGCTCGCCTGATAATGTTTTCATTGGTGAAGAACAAGAAGGTTTTGATGGACACTGTGTCGCACAAGATCCATAGCCTTTTAGGTCACGATCACCGTGATCAAGGGGAGGAGGAGGAAGGAGACCAAAACAAGGCGCTTGTTCTCTACAATGCCATGGCCAATGAGTACTCGCATACAGCTGGTACTTCAAGCTACATGCGAAGGTACAAAGGTGAAGATGAGGAGGAGGACGATGACGATGATAAGTACCCTGATCTCACTCACTCGTTGTTCGATGAAAATGAGAACTTTGACGATGTCAAAGCTGGCGGGTCTGTGATCGATCTGGTGAAGAATTCCAAAGAGGAAGGACAGGATTTCAAGCTGGAAGACGAGATAGACCACGTTGCGGATTTGTTCATTAACAGGTTTCACAAACAAATGCGCTTGCAAAAGCTTCTATCCTTCAAAAGGCATCAAGAAATGCTCGACAGAAGCGTCTGAATATTCTGACAAATCAACTCAAAATAATTACATGTTGTTTACATTAATTGACAAGAAGTATTGTTATTAGCATTCCAATAAAATCATATCTTGCACTTTTTTTTCATGAAAGAAAACAAGAAAGGCAAGAGTGTAAGATGATTATTTTAGAGTGCTTATAACAATTCTCTAATTAATTACGTGTAGGATGAATCGATCGAACCCTATTATTTGCCATCAAACAGGTTAAACTTATCTGATTTGGCTATCTCATGCATCTATTATTGGCCCAGCTTTTCAGAAAATTTGAACATGGCTGGAAAGTGCTTAGGGCTCTGGGGCTTTTTTTCTTTCTATTGCCTTGTAATTTTACAAGTATAAATGTAGCTGTAAAGCTGTTAGTAATGTATACTTTTTGGAATGGAATAAAGGTTGGAGTTAGATTCCAGTGCGCACTGCCACTGCTAGTTCTGGTAACGTATGCATGTCAAGTTGTTGGTGGTGCTTCTTTTTTCTTCTCCCAGTCACAAAGTCGATATACTTGTAATTAACCAACTTTAGTCTTATTCAATATAAAGGTTTCCTCAAAAAAAAAAAAAAATGTAACAAAAGTTAGATCCACACGTAGTAAAGAAGGTGATAAACAAATGGATTGTGTTTTGTGAAAACTATACACACAAAGTAGTTGATTTGTGATGTTTGAGACGGCTCAACCTAAGGCCTTAGACAACAATTAGAAAAAGGCCACGCATGCCTTCCCGATACAATATTTAGGGTTAAGTTCGGATAACTACCCAATTTTCATCGAAGATTCAAAATTGGTCCTATCCTTTTAAAAAAATTAACAACTATCAAATATTGATGATGTGTGATGTATATTTAAACTAACCTAAAGAATAGATTAATTTAAACCAAATTAAACTCACAAGCGCACAAATGAATTGTAATAATATATGCAAATACGAGGTCGATCCCACAGAGATTGCTTTTAATACCAATTCAACCAGTTGATTACGTAAAATTAACTTAACTAGGAAACAAATGATCAATTAATTGATTATGAAAAAATAATTAAAACTTCAACTTAAAATTAAACTAGGAATATGAATAACGAACACACAACAAATGTAAGTTTGAAAGAAATTAATGTGATGAAAGCCTAAGGTTACCCAATTTTCAGCGAAGATTCAAAATTGGTCCTATCCTTTTAAAAAAATTAACAACTATCAAATATTGATGATGTGTGATGTATATTTAAACTAACCTAAAGAATAGATTAATTTAAACCAAATTAAACTCACAAGCGCACAAATGAATTGTAATAATATATGCAAATACGAGGTCGATCCCACAGAGATTGCTTTTAATACCAATTCAACCAGTTGATTACGTAAAATTAACTTAACTAGGAAACAAATGATCAATTAATTGATTATGAAAAAATAATTAAAACTTCAACTTAAAATTAAACTAGGAATATGAATAACGAACACACAACAAATGTAAGTTTGAAAGAAATTAATGTGATGAAAGCCTAAGGTTATGAATCCACCAATAACAAGCCTATTCCCTTTTCTTCAAACCAATTACTATCCAATTACCATGCCAATATTTAAGGTTGTTCTTTCTAAGATATGAATTAATCCTTGGTTAGGCATCAACTCGTGTGCCTATACATGAAAACTATATCCTATTGGTTAGGCATACAGTTAAACACATACAAACCCATTAAGCACGGAAGAATTATGTCAACCAAGTAGGACTAGTTTGATATTGGTCATCCTCACTAGTTTGCCTACTCTTCTTAATCTTAGTTCCAATAAACCTAATTGATATTGGTCATCCTCTCAGATTTATCTAATTATCTAGAAACAAGTTCACAATGATGGCCAGTCACAAGAACATTTGAAACTAGAATAGATTAAGCACGAAGATTAAGAACTAAACATGGCATGTGATCAGATAATAATCAACAAGAGACTTCGGGAATAATCATGTCATGGCTTCATCATAAACCTTAGAAAAGTAAATTAGTTCCACATAATCATCCACGAAATCACAAAAGAAATCATGGAAGAAAATACAACCCGAAAAAAAAACTGGTAACACACGCTAAGAATCCTTTCTGCAGTTTTGACGACTTTTTCTCTCTATCCCCCTTTTGGGACAACCTAGGGCTCTTTTATTTCCTCTAGTAAAACCTTGAAAACTCTGATAAAAACTGACCTAAAAGAAAACAAACTCCTAAGTAATTAATGAAACAAACTAGGAAAGAGTCCTTCTTGACTTGGGAAATACGGCATCTGACTGGCACGCCAGATTTGGGGCCGATTTATCTTCTAGAAAAATCTGTAAAAATATGGAAAACGTAGCTTTATCTCTTATCTTTCCAGGCATATATCGCACATCACTAGGAAAAAACGGGAAAGCCTCCAAATCTTCATTCTCCCATAGCTGTGCAATTCCGACGGGAAAGTTACTTCTGCAGGATTGATTTGTAAAACTGGAACGTTTGGCTCCATGAAAAATTACGAAATTTGGACACAATGATCTTCCACCTCTTAGCTTCCTTCTCCAATTAGCCTTGCATCAAAACTCCTCCAAAAAGTTGAATTATCCCCAAAAACGTTCTAAGTGCGCAGATTGGCTGAAACTGAGAAAAGGAAAGTAATAAGACTCTTTTATAATCAATTCCTTAACAAAACTTAGGGTTAATTAATATGAAAATATGATAAATAATGCACCTATCAATGTGGACAACTATTAAATAGGTTTTTTTATTCTCAAGTCATCTATAGAGCTTTGAATCTCCAAATTGACACAGTTTAGCTAAACAAATGTATGACTTAACTTTGCTAAAAGAAGCCGATTTGAGGAATTATATCTCCAAAGACAACAATTAGTAGAGACAAAGTTTAGTATTTCTTCGTTACCAAAACAAACAAACAAAATTTAGTATTTGTTCACCTCATCATTTAATGCTCGAAACATCATCACTTAGTGTTGGTAAAGTTATCATTTAATGTTAGTGACCTAACGGGTGTCTAACTTTTCAAATGTTAGGTAGTTATTTTGAAGTTTTAAAAGGTTGAGAGATTAATTTGGAATCACTCCAGAAGGTTGGGTGCTCTTAACCCTAATATTTATTTCATGGTTGAGTAAAAACAATTAATATTTAAAAAGGAATAAAATTTAGTTGCAAGTGCTAGATTGTCGTCTTACTTTTTAACCCACTACATCTCGACTTCAAACCCTCTCTCCTTCCCTTAACAACTTAGAATATGAATATTGTTATACAAAATGATACGCATATATAGAGCTGTTTTAAAAAGGGGTGTGATATCCACACACCCCTTTTTACTTCTCTCATACCTTTTTAGTTTTCAGCCGTCAGATCGAATAAATTGAAGAAGATCAACGAACAGAAGTTAATAAGGGATGTGTGAGAAGTAAAAAGAGATGTGTGGATAACACACCCCTTTTAAAAATGAGACATTTTTTTTAGTACGTGGCCCAATACACAAGCCTTGTTATAAGGCGGACAACGAGTTTATAGTTTAAGATGTAGAATGGATGATATCTCCGCTTACCAATGTAGATGGCGGAAAGAAAATTGTAAACAGTTTATGCTGGAAAGCATCGCAAAAATCTCCGCGTCATTTTCCTCTCTTTTATCTTTAAAAGACTTTCTGGTACCGTTTGGTACGTGAGAAAGGACGAAACCAAGTGGATGAGATCTTCCGTCTCCCGTTTGGTGCACCTAAAACAGATGAAACGCATTGTTTCACGGGGCAAGTTTTGGGTGCTTTTTCGTTCTGCCTCCCCCTGGAATGACTTGTTCCACGCCCGTAGAACACAAATTTATAACATTTTAAGATAAAAATACCCCTTGACTTTTTCACTATTTACACCATCAGCTCTTGGAGGTCGCAACCTCCGATTAACACCAAGCAAATACGACTAGAGATTTAGAGGTAGCAGATCGAACGATCCACATCAAGCAGATATGAACATAGAACTAGAGGTAGCAGATCAAACCCAGGTGGGCACTGTGACCTCCGTTCCTGGGCATCACGATTCGAATATCTAGGCTTGTGGCTTAATTGCTAATTGATTTTGTTGGGGTGTGGGGATTAAATTCAAAATTGGGAGAGATTTCATGTGGGAGTTGGAAGTCTGAAACCGAGCTGCGTTGAGTTGAAGCCCAAAACCTAGACCCCGTATCTGTCACAATTTGTTGTCGTTGTTTGCCAAAACCCAAATTTGAGAACCTCACTCCTGGAAACCTACCGTCGCATCCTCTGCTTCAGCATGTACCACTTAAACCCGCTGTCTGTACTCCACGCCGCTACTTGACACCATCCACCCACACTGGTGTAGTGGTTGCTGGGTTCTTTCTGCATTTGACAAGCATCTGTCAACTTTGTTTTTTTTTTTTTCTATTCTTTTTCTTTTCCATTAATCATCAAACTAGGTTCTTGCATTTGACAGGTTCTTTGTTTTTTATTCTTTTTCTTTTTCATTAATGATTATTTTTTTTTCTCTTAAAAAAATATTAGTTCTAAGTTCTCTTATCCGGTACAGTACAAATTTTAAAGGGGTTTGCATGTGGAATACAACATATACCTAATAAAATTTGGACCAAGAAAAACAACTAATGGATAAGCATATAGTGTTCAAATTTGAACAAGTTCAAAAAAAAATAAAAAAGTCTCGTCCCGTTCCACACATAAATATTGTACCAAACAACAGACGAAATATGGGTATTTTAGTCATTTAATCTTTCGGTTCCGTTCCGTTCCGTCCATGCGCTACCAAACGCAAAACGGAATAACCATCTCGTTCTGTCCTACTCGTACCAAACATAACATAAAACATCCGTTCCGTCCTGTTCCGTATGCGTACTAAACGATACCTCATGGTACGGATATACCATAACATTTTGTATCGACAATACAATGACATGTACAAGTTTCCTTTTGTATATACCTGATGCGCCGATACCAAGTTGTCGTGTCTTGACGAGTTTTCAGTCGGTTTATAATTTGGGTTGATCCAAGCCCGCCAAGAACTTGAGTTTCCGAATCCAAAGCCCAGGTCCAGACCATGGGGTCTCAACTGAATTCTGAAAGCCCAAAATGAGGTCGATTCATCATGCGACGTGGCAGCCAACGCGAGCCAAAATGGCGGGAAAGGTTCCCGCCAAAAAGCAGAGGCCTCCTCCCGTATGAGCCCTAAGGGCAGCAGAATTCCAATTTCTGAATTGCAATTTCAGCCGCATAGAGAGAGAAAGAGAGAATCACAGAGCGTGAGAGAGAAAGAAAAGAACTTTAATTTAAGGAAATGGCAGATAATCATCCGTCGACGCCGGATTCGCCGACGTCGGTCGGGTTCAACACCGACCAGCTGCCGCACACGAGCCGCACCTCCGAGAACTTCTCATCCTCCTCTTCCGACGACGAGGCCGCCGTCGACCCCGAAATCGTCCGAGATGAACCCGACGACGACCCCCTCCTTGAAGAGGAGGAGGGAGAGGATCTCTTCCACGACAATTTCTTGGAGTCAGTACTTCAGTTTCCTCTCTCTCTAAAAAGCATGATGTTTTTCAATTTATTTTATTTTCCTAGTTTTGATTTTCGAGAAATGATTGTTGTGGATGATTAATTAGTGATTATCGGAGATTGGATGGGCACGATCAATACGAGTCGGTGGGGCTGGATGATTCCGTTGAGGACGAGAGGGATTTGGATCAGATCATGGCCGACCGCCGGGCCGCGGAAGTCGAGCTTGATACCCGCGACGGCGTCCACACCTCCCGCAAGCTCCCCCATCTTCTCCATGACCAAGGTGAGTAAATTTTGTTTCTCTGAATTTAATTAACAATTTCAGAATTAGGTTTTTGATGTTGGTGTTGGTGTTGGTGTTGGTGAAATGTTGAGAGTGTGGTGGCATTGTGGTTGCAGATACTGATGATGATAGCTACCGGCCTTCGAAGAGGGCAAGGGCAGATTTCAGGCCTCCGAGAAGCTACGATGATACAGATGGAATGCAGAGTTCACCCGGAAGATCACAGTCACAGCCTGAACACTCCAGAGAGACTGATGTTGATGGCGATGAGGTTTAGTTATACAAATCATCCTTAACTTGCGTTGCAAACCCTTTTCTCGTATGTCAAATTCTTATCACTGGTTGTGGGTTTCATGTGTAGGATGATGAAGACGAAGACTTTAATATGTATTGTGTTCAGGGAACGCTTAGAGAGTGGGTTACGAGAGACGAAGTGCGAAGATTCATAGGCAGAAAATTCAAAGAGTTTTTACTCACCTATGTGAAAAAGGATCACAGTGATATCGAATGTGTGCGCCTCATTAATGAGATGGTGTTAGGTAAATGCGTAGCTTCTTTCATGACTGTTATGGTCTATTAACTGTTCTACTTTTTACCCCATTGTTTGTGCAAGCAGGAAGCTAATAGTGCCTTGGATTTTGGATTTGAATGAATTTACTGTTGCATTTTGCAGCCAATAAGTGTAGTCTGGAGATTGATTACAAGCAATTCATCCATGTTCATCCCAATATTGCCATTTGGTTGGCTGATGCCCCCCAGTCTGTCCTTGAAGTTATGGAAGATGTTGCCAAGAATGTTGTGTTTACTTTACACCCCAATTACAAACGTATCCATCAAAAGATCTATGTTCGGATAACTAACTTACCTGTTTACGATCAGATTCGCAACATTAGGTATGCTGGGGATTTTATTGTTTGGTGAAACCTTTCCTTGCCTTTTCCTTTGTGGTGACAATTTCATCTCTAATGATGTGCAGGCAGGTCCATTTGAATACCATGATTCGTATTGGAGGGGTTGTGACCCGACGCTCTGGGGTGTTTCCCCAGTTGCAGCAAGTAAAGTATGATTGCAATAAATGTGGGGCAATCTTGGGGCCATTCTTTCAGAATTCTTATTCTGAAGTCAAAGTTGGTTCTTGCCCTGAATGCCAATCAAAAGGACCATTCAGTGTCAATATTGAGCAGGTGAAAATTTACAAATTCACATCTGCTTTCAGTTATTTTTTATTAATGTTATGGAATTTATAGTTAGTATTGCACTTGAATTAGGTTGAACAGCTGTAGGAGGACATAGTTGAGTTAAGGTTTTTGTTCTGGGTTCAACTTATATGTAAAAAAACATTGGTCTAAATTAGCCTTTCCTTTTCTGTTTCCATCCCTTTTCTTAGTGAAGAGTATAAGCGAAACACAAATTGAACCTCATATACATTCATTTCTTGCTTCAGACAATATACAGGAACTATCAAAAACTTACACTCCAAGAGAGCCCTGGAATTGTCCCCGCAGGTCGGCTTCCAAGATACAAGGAAGTGATACTATTGAATGATCTAATTGATTGTGCTCGTCCAGGGGAAGAGATTGTAGGATCCTCATCTTTGTCTTGCTCTTTTTCGCTTTGTTTTAGTGAATAATCACTCACTCCTATTCTGTTTTCTTTTCTATTTGATATATTCCAGGAGGTCACTGGCATTTATTCAAATAATTTTGACTTGTCTTTGAATACAAAGAACGGGTTTCCTGTATTTGCCACTGTGGTTGAAGCAAATTATATCACTAAGAAGCAAGACCTCTTTTCTGCTTACAAACTTACTCAGGAAGACAAAGAAGAGATCGAAAAGTTGTCAAAAGACCCAAGAATAGGAGAAAGGGTATGTTACCAAAACCCTCATTCTAAGGTTTCTAAATTACGTACCTCTTTGTATTACCATGAAATAACTACAAGTTTAATGAATGCAGCTTATAAAGTCAATTGCGCCATCAATCTATGGCCATGAGGACATAAAGACTGCAATAGCTCTTGCTATGTTTGGAGGCCAAGAGAAAAATGTTGAGGGAAAACACAGGCTAAGAGGGGATATAAATGTACTTCTCTTAGGTGATCCTGGCACGGCAAAATCACAGTTTCTTAAGTAAGAGCTACCATCATTCACTTAAAAGTGTATCCAATTTTTTCATAGTGAAGATCTATTTAATTATTCAATTTTCCTTTTAAAAGGTATGTTGAGAAGACTGGGCAAAGGGCTGTGTATACTACTGGTAAAGGAGCATCTGCTGTGGGGCTCACAGCAGCTGTTCACAAGGATCCTGTTACAAGGGAGTGGACTCTTGAAGGAGGGGCGCTTGTTCTAGCTGACAAGGGAATATGTCTTATTGATGAATTTGACAAAATGAACGATCAGGATAGGTACTGAAATGCTACTGCATATGTCAACTTCCAATTATGAAAGCTGACTCACCCCCTTCCCCCTTTATGTTGAGGATTTGAGCACTAACATTTTCATCTGCAATTAGGGTGAGTATTCATGAAGCAATGGAGCAGCAAAGCATTAGCATATCAAAAGCTGGGATTGTCACTTCTCTCCAAGCACGCTGCTCTGTCATTGCAGCTGCAAACCCTGTTGGAGGAAGGTGTGTTAGTGCAAAAATTTATTAAAAATAGCCATCGGGACACAAACTCCCTTGCGTTTCTGAGAACAATCTGACCTGTATGTCTGCATTCCAGATATGATTCCTCTAAAACCTTTGCACAAAATGTTGAGTTAACAGATCCGATCATCTCTCGTTTTGACATCCTCTGTGTTGTTAAGGTCAGGATTCTACAAACTCTAGTCTTCTTTTCCACATTTCTATGTCAGTTCATTTTGACAGGGTGGAAAAAAAAAAATAATATGCAGGATGTGGTTGACCCAGTCACTGATGAAATGCTTGCAAAGTTTGTCGTTGATAGTCACTTCAAGTCACAAGCCAAGGGAGCTAACATGGATGATATGCCTATAAGCGAATCCCACGAAGATAGTGAAGCCTCTGCCAACCCAGTAGATCCAGAGGTTTTATACTTCATACTCTACCCAGTCTATCAACTTGTACTTGCTTGGTTTGTATGCACTTGATTTTCTTTCTTTTTAATTCATTAGTTTTTGGATCTTTCATTTTCAGATAATTCCTCAAGATATGCTGAAGAAATACATAACATATGCCAAGTTAAATGTATTCCCAAGGTTGCACGATGCTGATTTGGAAAAGATCACACGTGTTTATGCTGATATGCGGAGAGAATCTTCAGTTAGTTTCTTTTCTTACGTGTTTTATCTTGAGAGTTTGTGCTTTGGGTTTAACCCTATAGGAGACTCACCTTTTTACTGTTATTCTTAGCATGGACAAGGAGTACCCATAGCTGTAAGGCATATTGAATCAATGATCAGAATGTCTGAAGCACATGCAAGAATGCACCTTAGACAGCATGTAATACAAGAAGACGTGGACATGGCGATTCGTGTATTACTTGATTCATTCATCTCAACACAAAAATTTGGGGTGCAGAAAGCTCTGCAAAAGGTATAAAAACCTGCATATCTTTACTTTCCTTTTCCCATCTTTACTCTGGTGTTTTTAGTCTTCCAAAGCTTCTGATATTATGACAGAATGGCAACTCTACTTGACACATTGAATTATTAAGGTTTTAGCAATTATTTAGCTCGGCAATGGAAATTTACGGTATGGTATGGTCTATTATACATGTGAGGATTCTCAAGTATTCCACCGCGGCCAACTTTCCACTTCTACTCTCTTGTATTTGTTGCTTGTTAATGCTCTGATAAGCTTTCAATTACTCCCGACCAAAAATCAAGTTGCAACATGCAAATGACTCATGATAATCATTTGTAGGTCTTTGCCAAATGTTTATGCCCTTAATTTTTAAATACCATAACTATATATATGCATTTTCACAATTAAATCATTGCCAAGCACGATCTGATCGTGTTTGTACTTTGAGCCTTTCTGAAGAATGTGTAGATCACTTGGCAAATTTTTTAAGTTTTTTGTGTAGTTGATTACTGAAGGATTTGTTTTGTATTGTGCAGAAATTCAGAGAATACATGACTTATAAGAAGGATTACAACAGTGCGGTCCTTCATTTACTCCGTCAGCTCGTGAGGGATGCAATCCGCTTTGAAGAAATTGTTTCCGGATCAGCCGCAGGGCTCACCCACATTGATGTAAAAGTGGCAGATTTGCAGAGGATGGTAATGCAGACATGAAATCCTGCTTTTGGAACTTGTAATTTTTTACTTTCCTAACCGAAACAGGTACTTGATAATCGAGCTTTTCGGATTTGATTTGTTCTTTGCAGGCGCAGGAGTATGAGATTCTTGATCTGCGACCCTTCTTTACAAGCGCTAGTTTCTCAGGAGCCAACTTTGAGTTGGATGAAGAGCGTGGATTGATAAGGCATCACCTTGCAACATGATGATGATGGAAAGAAGCACCAGCAAAAATGTTGCATTAGTTTAAATGCAGATTATGAACTAAATCTCACAATTTTCATTTGCTAAACTATATGATTGCAAATGTCCTAATTTGCTCCAACAAATACAATTCAATTACAAATCTTATGCTTTTTTTCTTTCTCAAAGGTAAAATTCAATACCAAAAAAATACTTACACATGTTGATATTCAATTACAATAAAGGCACAAAACTAAAAAGTAGATCCGAATGCACCGCAAAAAAACAGCCCAACAAAAAAAAAAAATTAAAGGAAAATTAATAAAAAAGATTTGAAAATTTTGAGTTTTAAGTATAAAATAAAGGGTGAAGTGAATAGGATTAAGATTGATTTCTTAGTGTAAAAAATTTGATTTTTTGTTAAGATAAACAGTATCGGAATCTTTTCGTTAAAATTTTTAAAAATTAAACGTTCTAATTATGATATTCATTATAATTAAACTATATTTTTCACAACTCATGCATCGTCCAATAATATCCTTCCTACTTTATTAAAATTTCTTCCCTTCAAACGGCCGCCAAACAATAAAATAAAGAAATAAAATTTATTCTCCTAGTAAAGGAAAGCTTTCAAATCAGCTGTTCCAGTGTGTAGGCAAAATCGAAGGCGCGCTTAGGGTTAAGGCGCGACGGTCCTCATGGTAGGAACACGGTGGCGTCGAATCACTGACCTCCTTCTTCTTCTGCTGCTGATTGGCTGCTCTGCTTCCCAGATCCACGCTTCTTCAGAATACGAAGTCGATTCGGTAACCATTCCCTTCCATTTTCTTATTTATTCATAATAATCTTTATTTTTCATGAACGTTTACAGAGAATTTATGATTTACAGATCTTTTACGAGCCATTTTCTGAGTCGTTTGAAGGCCGATGGATTGTTTCTTCGAAAGATGAGTACCAAGGTGTCCAGTTTTTTGTTTGATTGTTTTAATATCAGCTATTCGCAGTAATTAACTGTTTTCTGTTATCTATGTTTTCCTAAATTGTTTTTCTGTGCAATTTGAGTCTTTTACTCTCCGAGTGTTGTCAAATTTATTTTTTCAGTGAATTTTGAGTGCTTAATTTTATTTATTTATGTCGAGTTTAGGGGTATGGAAACTGTCCAAGAGTGAGGGACATGATGATTACGGGCTTCTGGTAAGTGAGAAGGCGAGGAAGTATGCAGTGGTGAAAGAGATGGACAAGGCTGTGAGCCTTGCTGATGGAACTGTTGTCCTACAGTTTGAGGTCCGGCTCCAGAACGGGCTTGAATGTGGCGGTGCTTACTTGAAGTACCTCCGGCCACAGGAGGCTGGATGGAAAGCGGAGGAATTTGACAATGAGTCGCCGTATTCTATTATGTTTGGACCGGACAAATGTGGTTCCACAAACAAGGTTCATTTCATTTTTAAGCACAAGAACCCCAAGAGTGGAGAGTATGTTGAGCACCATCTCAAGGACCCTCCATCCGTGCCCTCCGATAAGCTGTCTCATGTTTACACTGCCATACTGAAACCTGATAACGAAGTTAGGATTTTGATAGATGGGGAGGAGAAGAAGAAGGCGAATTTCCTGTCGAATAAAGATTTTGAGCCTGCATTGATTCCAGCCAAGACAATTCCTGACCCAGAGGATAAGAAGCCAGAGGATTGGGATGAGCGGCTGAAGATTCCAGACCCCAATGCCGTTAAGCCTGATGATTGGGACGAGGATGCACCAATGGAAATTGAGGACGAGGATGCTGTGAAACCTGAAGGGTGGTTGGATGATGAGCCTGAAGAGATTGATGACCCTGAGGCGACAAGGCCAGAAGATTGGGACGACGAAGAGGATGGTGTATGGGAACCGACAAAGACGGATAACCCCAAGTGTTCATTGGCACCTGGTTGTGGAGAATGGAAGAAGCCAATGAAACATAATCCTGCTTATAAAGGAAAATGGAGCCCTCCTATGATTGACAACCCCAGTTACAAGGGCATCTGGAAGCCTCGAGAAATTCCAAACCCTGATTACTTCGAGACTGAGAAGCCCAACTTTGAGCCCATTGCTGCTATTGGCATTGAGATCTGGACAATGCAGGACGGAATATTGTTTGACAATATGCTCATAGCTGATGATGAGAAGGTTGCTGAATCTGTTAGGCTAACAACGTGGAAGCCGAAGTTTGAAACTGAGAAAGAGAAACAGAAGGCTGAGGAAGAAGCTGCAGGTCTTTCCGATGGACTCTCAAGCTACCAGGTAATCTAATTTTTTTTTTTCATTTTATATTTGAGTTTCCTTCATATTGATTGATTTTTGGTATATCATAAGCTAATCAGTGTTAAGAACAAATACTTGCAGAAGAAAGTATTCGACCTTCTTTACAAGATAGCAGATGTTTCTTTCTTGGATGCATACAAACCCAGGATCATTGTAAGTGCTTGGCTTGCCATTGCAGCATCATAACAACTTTTTTCCCAAAGGTTATGCTTAATTGAATCGTAGAAGATGATAATCATTTGTTTTTGCAATGCTCACGCAGGAATTGATTGAGAAGGGAGAAAAACAGCCCAATATTACAATTGGTGTTATCGTCTCTGTCGTGGTTGTTCTCTTGTCAATTTTCTTTAAAATCCTGTTTGGTGGCAAGAAACCGGCGGTGGTATACATCTAGCATATATTCACTTTTCTGTAGTGGTAATGACTTTTGATCTCATAAACTAGTGCACTTGTAAACTCTTCTGCCCTGTGCTTTTCAGGTCACTGTTCCAGAACCAAGCAGGGCTGCGGCTGCACAGACTTCCCATGATGAAGGAAGCAGCGGCGAGAAGGAAGATGAGATTGAGAAAGAAGAAGCTGCTGCTCCTCCTCCCCGCAGGCGGTCTGCCAGAAGGGAAACATGAGCATATATGTAGTATGTGGTTGTTATACTCTCAAAATCTTGAGATAGAGCCTACATGGCTTGATTTCCTGCTAGTATGTTTCCGAAACTTCCTTTTTTACTTCTTTTTAGAACACTTGTTTAAGTACGGATTAGCGATACTCTTGTGTTGATCGTTATTTTGTTGGAGGTAGATGTTGATCCACTCTGTATTAGATGTTGTTCCAGATGATTTAACAGCAACATATAGATAAGTTAATCACCAAAAATCATCACATGTACAATAACCATCCTTAAAATGGTGGAAACAATTTGGGTCCTTGAGTATGATTTCTCGTCCTTCCATCCGGGATATAATTTTTGCAGAATCATGGCACCTGCGACACACCCGTAGGTTCTTAGTTACACGTATCGTTGTCCTGGATTGTGTACTGATGAGTCCGAAAGAAATAGCCAGCATTTCACTGTGGCCAGTCGGAATGCACTCGCGCTCTTCATCCACATCATGGAAACTAAAATCCGGATCAGGTCGATCTCCTCCGTCTTCCATTTTCTGCATCAAACACTGCAACTCCCAGTATATTCCCTGTGATCTTGGGTGCGTTACGTCCCCCGTCCCGAACACATGAATTTTGTTTCTGATTTCTGTCCAAGTATAAGCTCTATTAGGTCTTAAACCCATGTCTGTCATCATTCCTCGAACCTCATCGACCATGTCCCGTTTTGCATTTTCGGCATACCAGTTGGCAAGCAACACATAGTTGTCGGCATTAAGAGGTTCCCAGTCACAGAGCTGCTCGATAACCCGCCTTCCCAATTTCAGTTGCCGGTGAATCCTACAGCCGTCTAGCAGTGCTCTCAGTACCTCGGGATCTCCTTCGATCTTTTTATCGGCAATAAAGTTATTTGCCTCATCAAACAGCCCAGAACGCGATAGAAGAGTTACGAACAAAGCACAATGTGCAACTGTAGGTGTCTTGATGCAGTTGAAGTAAAACTTCCCTTCCTCGACCATGCGTGCTGCAACGCAAGCATGAAGGACAGCAGCATAGGTGATTTCATCGATCTGTATACTCGTTTCCTTCTCCATTTGGCAGAATAAATCTACTCCGATCTTTCCTTGTCCGTGTAAGCTGTACCCGGTTATCATCACTGTCCACGAAACAAGATCTCTGTACTTCAACCTGGCAAAAACTTTTGCAGCTGATTCGATAAATCCCGACTTGACATACATGTCCATAAGAGCATTCAGAACGGTGAGATTCATTCGAATACCATGTCGCAGCAAGAATCCATGAGTCTCTTTGCCATGTTTACCTGCAGACATTCTTGCGCATGCTGGGAGAACACTAGAGACCGAGAGCGGATCAGGTTTCACCCCGTCTCCAACCATCTGCCTAAACAGCTTAAGACCCTCATTGAAGCCTCCCCTCTTCACATTGGCATGAATCATTTCTGTCCAAGAAATGACATCTTTCTCCGGCATTTGGTTGAAAACTGCCCAAGCTTCGTCGACACAGCCACAGTCCATGTACATTTTCAAGAGGGTATTGCTCACCAACACATCATACTCCAATCCACGTTCCTTGGCAACCCTGTGGACTTTTGTTCCATCAATCAACGATCTCAACATGCCACAGGCACCAGCCGCCGTCGCCACAGCCACAGAATCTATCTGTGCTCCGGACTCCACCATTCTCTCAAACACATGAACCGCCTTGCCGGGTTTACCTTCCGCAATGTACAGCCTGGCCAGCATTGTCCATGAAACAGAGTCCTTAACCAGGGACTTGTCAAACAGCCCCTTCGCGGAGTCCGCGCTGTCGAGACGACCGTACAATTCTATGAGAGCAGCAACCACGTACCGGTCACCAGAGCAGTCGAGCTTGTGAGCGTGGGCATGGAGTTGCTTGCCGAGGGAGAGATCAGCCGAAAGCCGAGAGGCAGACAAGACGCGAGGGAGAGTGTGTCTGTCGGGGCGAACGCCGCGGAGGAGCATTTGGTGGTAAGTGGCGAGGGCGTGGTGGAAGTCTGCATTGGCGATATGGGTCTGGATAAGTCTGTTCCATGCGAAGGTGTCTGAGTGGGGCATTTTGTCGAACACCTTGTGGGTGACGGCCACCTTCGTGGTGGGTTTAGCATTTCGGGAGTGCTTGTAGTGGGCGGTGTTGATTGGGTTCTCGGTGACGATCAAGCGCTGGATTTGGGCGGATGGAAGGGCTTCCATTTCAGTTCAGTCGCACCCAATTCAGCATTGCCCGTACGGATTCGAGCGCAGTTATCGAGGAGGAGTTTCTTTTTCGGGAGAAGATAGGCTTTCCTTTGAGCGGTTAAGTTTGGTCAAATATCAACGACATGTCGTGCTTTTTGTCAGGTCACAAGTCCTAATAAAGAAACGACACCTTTGGGCGAAGTGCTTGGTTTCGGATTTGTGTGATTTGTGAGACATGATATTTGAGATAAGACATAAAAGATAGATGGTTAGATTGTTCAACTACGTTATGAAGTGAACTCCAAAAAAAGTGTGTTTAATTATGTGTCAAAAACGTGTCTCCGAATCTTAACACATTATACATCGGGTTGTGCTATCCACACATCTCTTTGATATTCTTCAATTCATCCAATCCAATGGTCGAAAATTAGAAGGATGTGTGAAAAGTAAAAAAGAATATGTGGACAGCACACCACTATATATATATGTTTACATATATGAATGAAACCGAACATTAGTGTAAACTACAAGCAGGTTACTACTCTTTTCTAAGCTTTTTAGGAATAAGTTATTTTTCATTTTTTATAAATTAGCTTCACACAGAAATAAGTTATTAAAAACACAAAAGTGATTTTTGCACATTTTCAATGTGGGATTTGCAAAATGTGGGATTTGCAAATCTATCAGCTGATATGGATATTTCGATCCATATTGGTTGCTCATATAGAGTGTCTCACCGAGCGTGTCAAAAAGTAGATTAGACTAGTACAATTAGAAATAAACTAAAACGAAAAAGTAAAAACTAGACTATGAACTACATTACACTAAACCTAGGATTAGGAACGTAAAAGACTAGTTGTGTTTGATCAGGGATCCTCTACTCTTATTCTAATCTTGTATTTATAGGGCAACATTAGCCCTTGATCGATCATTTGTCCGGCCTGTTAGTCTTGCTCATTTGAAAACTTTTCTTCCGCGGCCACTCCAATCTTGGGATATGATTTATGCGAAATCAACTTATTTTGTAATGTTCATCCATTTCGGATTGATTGGCCTCGATCCTTGCCTCAGTGAATTTCTCCATGTGCTTATCTCCTCCGGACCTCTTTGAAAAGATCGTGGACCTTCTACTTTGAATCATTAACTTTGATTGACTTGGATTGGACATCAATTTACTCTTCGGATCTTGGTTCTTGCCAATTTTAGATTTTCTAGGCAGAGATCTTCTATATGTCAAGGCATTCTTCGTTTCTGGATCACGGGCTTTGACAAACATTTAATTTAAAATCTTAAGGCTTGGCTTGATTTTTAAGATCAATTATGTAGTGGCCGCGATAACACTGACTCATTTTGGTCCAAAACATAGTTCAATTTAGATTATGATTTTGTCTTGGATCTTGGCCCAAACCCTACTTAAATCTTACATTCTCGTATTCGGCTAATTAAATTTCCAGATTAAAGTCCATAATTAATTAGACCGAATCGTGTAAATTTGAGTACAAATACAAACAAAACTGATTCGTTGAACCAAATCGATTAGTGGTAAGGCAAACTAGACTGCACAAGCCTGTAACAAGTATTGACCAAAATAAAATTCAAAAATATAGATTTGACACGTAAATAATGTTCCAACTCTTTCTATTGTGCATGTATCTTTCCTTAGATTTTCTAGAAATACAATCGTGAAGCAAGTGGACTACTTGGCAAACCAATATACCACAATATTTTAACCATTGTTCTTTGCAGAGCATGTGTTCCACACAAAAATATTTGAAGGTCAACAAAGCGTTTGGCAGTCATGAAAGGAAACGGCCGTTACATCGGTCTTGGAAGTAAACTGGCATTAAAATTATAGCCACAGGAAACCCCCACGGGGCTCTAGAAGATAAGTAGAAAACAATTCACCTCACCACTCCCCAGTCAAATAATTTGAATGACCAGAAATGGGCAAAAATAGGTAGGGGTCCAGATTGTAAAGTAATATACAGTCTAGATTGATGACCAGGCCAACTTTGACCATGCTTCATTTCATGTCCTTGCTCGTGAAGATAAATTTTTTATTGTGATAGGAACATGTGTAGTACATTACATATTTTTATACAAGTAATGGAAAATTTTATTTTTTAAGTTATTAACTTTTTAACACACATATCTCACCATTTGTATAATGACACATGATACATCATCTCATACACCAATCACACTGAAAAATCTCTCGCTGGTAAGGCTAGCAATTGGATGATGGATATTGGTATTGTAGAAACTCATGATTCTGAGAGAGAAAAGTTAGATATAGAGAGAGAAAGAATTCTAGAGAGAGAAATGGTTGAATAGAATGATTTCATTACATTCAACTGAATGAGTACAATACATATAAATAGGTACAATTAGCTTAACAGCTAAGTAAGGATAAGGCTTTAATCACATACAGAACTAGTTGATGGTCCTATTATATTCCTAACACACCCCCTCAAGCTGAAGTGAGAAGAGCTCACTGAAAGCATGGAAGTCAATTCTGCAAACAGATCAGAGGGCAAAGATTTAGTAAAAATGTCAGCAAGTTGAAAAAGAGAAGCAACATGATGCACACTGACTTTGCCACAGAGAACCTTTTCTCGAATATAGTGATAGTCGATTTCAACATGTTTAGTCCTGGCATGAAATACAGGATTGAAGGCCAGTGCAATTGCACTTTTATTATCACAAAAAATTGCAAGAGTTTTGAGAATATGAAAGGAAATGTCCTGCAATACTTTACAAACCCAATTGAGTTCAGTGGCTGTATTAGCCAGAGACCGGTACTTGACCTCAATAGACAATTGGGCAACAGTGCATTGCTTCTTTGCACTCCAGGATATGAGATTCAGTCCAAGAAAGACACAGTAGTCACTAGTTGATCTTCTGTCAACAGGACATCCTGCCCAATCTGCATCAAACCACGTAGTGAGATATTGAGGACCTTTAGTAAACCAAAGACCGGAATCAAGGGTACCCTTCAAATATCGAAGTATCCGTTTAACTGCCTGTGAGTGAATTGTCCAAGGAGAATGCATATACTGACATACTTGATTAACAGCAAAGGCCAAATTAGGCCAAGTCCATGTTAGATACTGCAAAGCCCTAACAGTGGAGCGATAAAATGTAGGATCGAAGAAATGAGAACCTGAGTGATCCAGTTTAGCAGAACCAATAGGAATGGAGTAAGGCTTGACACCAATCATATCAGTTTTCTTTAACAAATCCAGTGCATATTTAGACTGATGCAGAAATAAATCCTTAGTAGACCTATGAACCTCAATGCCGATAAAGTAGTGAATATCACTCAAGTCTTTCACAGGAAACATAGTTTGTAACTGAGCAATAATGGACTGACAGATTGTGCTAGAACTGCCAGTGATTATGATATCATCAACATAGACCAAGATGAAAGTAATGGTGGAATCATTTTTGATAAACAGACTGGTGTCAGATTAGGAATGTGAGAAACCCAATGAGATGTGGCCTTGTGAAATGCTTCATACCAGGCTCGATGTGCCTATTTTAAACCATAGAGAGACCGGTTGAGTTTGCATACATGTTGAGGTTTGGACTGATCAACAAAGCCAGGAGGTTGGACCATGTAAACATCTTCCTTTAATGTACCATGCAAAAACGCATTACTAACATCAAGCTGATGTACAAACCAGTCATAAGAAACAGCAATGGATAAGAGAATTATGATAGTAGTCGGCTTAGCAACATGACTGAATGTCTCAGAGAAATCAAGACCCTCTTATTGATGAAACCCTTTAGCTACAAGACGGGCCTTATACCGTTCAATAGAGCCATCTGGTTTATGTTTGAGTCTAAACACCCACTTGCAACCTACCAAGTTCAAACTAGGATGAAAAGGAACTAAATCCCAAGTTCCAGTTGATTGCAAAGCTTGAAACTCATCCTCCATGGCTTTCATCTAGTCTGGATTCTTGGAAGCTTGTAAAAATGTTGTAGGTGTGGAAAGAAGACAAGCAAGAGGATCAACAGAGGCGGGAAGGGAATGCTTTGTTGCTGTGAAAACTTTTGGTTTGTGAATTCCAGCCTTAGCCCTTATAATCATAGGATGAGAGTTATGTAGAACAGGTGCAGGTACATAGGCAGATGGCAGAAATTGAGTAGACTAATGAGAAGTGGAGCAATCTGTGTGAATATGTGAAGTGTCATCTGTGGAGGAAGAATGGCTAGCAGGGATAGAAAAAGCTTGATGTTGTGATGAACTATCATGACTAGCAATATGTGAAGTACATGTTGAAGAAGAAACTGGAATGGTTACAGTAATAGGAGAAGAGCTGGGAGATGATGCAACTTGTGGTGAAATAGAGGCAGAGAACATGCCTTGCTTAAAAGGAAACAAGTGTTCATCAAAAGTAACATGCCTTGAGATATAAACTTTATTAGCCACAGGATCAAAACAGCGATAACCACAATGATTGAGACTATACCTGAGAAAAATACACAACTTGCTCTTTGGATCAAGTTTATTAGATGAGTAGGGCTGCAACCATGGATAGCAAGCACATCCAAAAACTTTGAGAGTATGATACTGAGGAATGGCATTGAAAAGTTTTTCCCAAGGACTAGTAGATGAGGATTGAGGAGGTAGTATATTCATGATGTAGATAGCAGTCTGAAAAGCCTCTACCCAAAAATTTTGTGCCAAACCACTCTGAAAAAGAAGGGTCCGACCCATTTCAACAACATGCCTATGCTTCCTTTCTGCATAGTCGTTTTATTCAGGTGTATGGAGACAACTTAATTGATGTGTAATGCTCTGGTCATTGAGAAAATTCTGAAAATTCTTGCTTAAGAACTCACCCCCTGAATCGGACCTGAGACATTGTATCTTACAGAAAAAGAAATTTTGAACTTTGAGAACAAAAGTCTTGAAAATTGAGTAGACATCAGATTTATAAACCATAGGATATAACCAGCTGTATTTAGTATAGTCATCTACCAAAATGAGGTAGTACTTGTAACTAGTACATGAAAGAGTGGGAGAATGACCATAAACATCTGTATGCAGTAAGTGAAATGGCCTAGTGGAGGTACAAGGCAAAGTAGAAAATGGTAATCTAGAGGTCTTCCCCATCTTACAATCAGTACAAATGGACCCTGAATTGACAGAACCAATAATAGGGAGTTGATTTTTATTTACAACATTATGTAATACTAAGCTCGATGGATGTCCGAGTCTTTTATGCTAGATATGAACATCTGCCTTAGCTATCATCAATGCCTTAGGAGAGAGTGCAATTCCAAAAGTACCATTAGATGCATTCCAATATAAAGGATATAAGCCACCTTCACAGAGGCCCTAGAAAAGCATATTCCCAGTGCTTAGGTCCTTTATATAGAATCCAAATGGATCAAAGGTCAAAGAAGCCCAATTGTCATAGACAAATTTGTAAACTGATAACAGGTTATGTGATGCTTTTGGAACTAAGCACATCATTGAGTTTAAATGTAGCATTGGAAGTATGAATTAAAACAGATCCAGTATGAGAAATATACAGACCTTTGCCATTACCAACAAACAGATGATCACTACCAGTGTAGGGAATGGCATAATTAAGAGAAGATGGATCAGGTGTCACATAGTGAGAAGCTTCACTATCAGTTAACTAATAGCTCGGTGGAGGAGAAGTAGCAGCAGGCATGCCAACAGGAGGTCCAGTGTTTGATCTTTGAGATGCAAACTGAATGAGTTTCTCACAATTGAGAGCTTCATGGCCATATTTGAGACATAATTGACACTGAAAATATCTCCCAGAAGAATAATTATTGAAGTTCTGACCAGAAAATGTGGATCTTGAATTAGGACCAGGTCCAATAAGACTATTAAAGTTGTTGTTGTGGTTACGATTGCCTCCAAAATGTGGATCTTGAATCAGCGACGTGTTGATTGTGCGTAGCCAGACCAATGTCACCCACGAGGTGTTTGAGTCCTCCGGCGGGAGGTTGAAGGTTGTGGGAAGAGCTGGTGTCGGCATTAACAACTTGGATCTGGCTGCGGCGACTGAGTTCGGGTGCTTGGTGGTGAACGCCCCCACAACCAACACCGTTGCGGCCGTCGAGCATTGGATTGCTTACGTCAGATGGCCTGGCTGTTGGGTATGTCGATTATGGGCTGTTCTCTTGCCTAGCTTGGGCTGGGTGCCAGCTTATAAGGCTAGGGTGAAGTGATTTGGCTGGGGGCCGGCCTGTTTTGGGTGCTGTGTGTCGGGCAATCCACTCCCGGTGGACTTGCTTTAAAGGGAGAGAGAAGGAAAGGAAAGAGAACGAATAAAGAGAATCTAGAGTGAGAAAGACACAGAAAGCTGGGGAGGGGGGAAAGATTGGAAGAGAGAAAATAGAAAAATCATAATAGATTGGAAGAGAGGGGAGAGAGAAGAAAATGACTGAATGAGGGAGAGAAGAAAAAAATGAGGTGAGAGGTGAGAGAAAAATCATAATAGATACGAAGAGAGGGGAAAGAAAAAAAATAGGAAGAGATAGGATAGAAAGAAAAAATGAGAGGAAAATGAGTTTAAAAACTGATTTTTTGTGTTTTTTATAAGCAAGCTAATTTTTAAGTTAGTTTTGAGTTCACTTTTTAAAAATAGTCATACCAAACAAGAATTATTAACTTTAGACTCAAAAATTGTTTTTGAGTTAAAGACCTTAGATCCAGACCTTAAAAATCTCATACTTTTATTAGAGGTGTCTTGTAAATAAAAACAACTTAAATGGACATGATAAATTGAGTTACACGTGGTGTCCCAGTCAAAGCAGTCAAAGTCCTTCTCTTATAAATGATAGGTGTATTTTTGCTAGCCAAATCCTCGTCGGATTCTCTTTGTAAGGATCCTGAGAATCCTCAAATCACATCCGTTCATCGTACATCGTACATCATGCGGTAAAAAATCATCGTAATTTTTTTATTTAAAATTGAATATAAACAGTATCTGACAAAAATTAGTCACACGATGTAAGATGATCCAACGAGGATCCTGTCTCGTATTTTTTCTCACCACTCTCAAGGGTGGTAATGTTATCACCCTATTTATTATCATTTGATAAATTTAAAATTTGAGATTTATATCTATCTATTACACAGATCTTAAAATAAATAAAGTAATGAGAATCAACGGTACTTGTAATGAGCAAAAATATTCTCATAAATAACGCGGATGCATATCAGCGAGATTTTCTCTCATTGGTACACGTTGCAAATCAAGGATTGGAATGCAAATCACGTCATTCTCATTCATGCAACGCAATTGTAAATATAATTCCAATTTCCAAACGAGTAGATTGAAAGCTATAGGTGACCCATTTTGACTGCTAATTTGTCGATATCCCAATTATCTCAAAATCTTAAACAACTAAGTTAAAGTTGGCACTGCCAGTTCGTCGCCTTGGCCAGCCGGCCCAACTCCGCCAAACCCACCCACGCGCCAGCACCACTCAACCCTACCAACCCATCTCCCATTACATTCCTTTCTGGAGAATCTGCACAACCCAAGCTCCTCCAACTTGGGTTGATTTTGTACTTAGCAGAATTAGATTCACATCAAAAAACCAGCTGATATGGTAGGAGAGAAACTAATATACAACCGAAAATATGAATTATATGTCGATTGTCAAGTGCTATAAGAATACGAAGATATACTTCGATTACAGACAAGCATTTAAAGATTGAAGTAAATTCTGCAACGGATATTCAAAAGAGAATTAATGAAGAAAAATAATTTGACATGTGCGAAAATCATTTCCATGGACTAGTGACATTTGAGAAAATAAAGAAGAAGAATTTAATTGTAATATGATTAGCAAAAAGATGATGATCATTAGGCAAAAAGTGCAATTAGAAAGTAATTGTACTAAGAAAGAAGCATGAAAACAGTCATGTATTTACCAATCAGTATATTCACTTCAATCCAATGAAAATCAAAAGAGGTCCTCCTAATTAACATCTAAATCCTAATCATCAATTAAAACTGCACTAATCATCATTTTCTTGATGATTTAATCTTGATCTTGGCTTTGGAAGAACCATTAGCAGAACTACTCTTTTGCTTCTGAGAAGCTTTGGATGAATTCGGCTGAGATTTCTTCTTGCAAGATCTTCTCATCCCAAAAGAAGAAAGCTTTCTTCTCTTCTCCCGAACCTCTCTGATGGGCTCGAGCCTCGGCTTCCACAGCCGCGACCCAACAAGCTGCGTGTAGTCCTTCTGCAGCTGAGCCGTTGTGCAGACCCTGCTCTTGGCTTCCGTCGCCGCCGTGTCCTCTTCCTCATTGAGCTTTTTTTCCTCCAGCAGCTGCGATATAAACTCATCCGAAACGCGTATTCTCAAACACCCAGAAGGCGTTTTCTGTATATCGAACGGCTCGCAGCTCGCGGCCTTTCTAAGAAACGCGTTTCTGGACGAGTCTTTGGTGTTGCTGAAGGAAGCAATGGTGACGAACGAAAGCACGGATTGGAAAAACTGCTGGGGGAGGAGAAAGTACTTGTGGCCGAGCTGGAGCTGGTCGTCCTCCGACAGTGCCGGGATCTTCTGCCCGATGTAAAAAGAATCGGACCGGCACACTTGGTGTTTCGGAAACTCCGACGTGACTTCCGAAACGTGGATTGGTTGGTGGTAGACCAACACAAGCCCGTCCGATTTGATGAGCTTGATGGTGCCGATCGGGCGGGCTTTGTCTTTGGAACGGAGCTGCGTGCGAGATACGTGGTGGCTGCCCATTAATTGGAAGCACCACGGCACCATTTGGTGTGCGAAGAACCGCAACTTCATTTGTCAATGAGTGAGATCGGAGAGATGTAATTGGTTGGGAACCTTGAGCATATACGTTGATTGCAGAAAGATGGATGATGATAAGGTGTTCGATTAAATTAGTGAGGGAGCGAAAAGGGTTGTGGCTTTTGGGTATGGTGTGTGGGGTTGAGAAAATTGATTAGAAGCTAACAAGATATGAGGTGGGTTTCTTGGGGTTTATATATAATTTCAAATGGAAACAAGACTAGTAAGATACATTATAGTTTATTTTAATTCCAACATTATTTTAATTTAATCTAAAATTATCCAAAGGAAATTAGAACTAAATGTAGAGAGAGAATATCTTGATTAAGCTGTAGGCAATGTTTAAAAATCAGTGTCGGTGGAAATATCAATATATAAATTTGTGAAAGTATCGACAGATATATCGATTTTAGTTACTCTCGATGGAAATAATAAAAATTTGTTCAAAAATGTGGAAATTTAAAATAAATCTTTAAGGAATGTCATTTGGCAGTTTGTTGATATTTACTTATATAATGGAAATATCGACGAAATTTATCGGATTTAGCCGAAATTTAAGAGTTTCTAAAATATGGGTGAAGTCTAAATTTCACTCCACTTTTCATATCTTTATCTGATTTTTTTTTATATTTTTACGGAAATATCGACCTTATCAAAGATATTTCAAACATTAGATGCAGACTGTATACTGTTCAATTCAGGAGTAATCCTTATTTTAGCTTCTGTCCTAAAGATACAAGAATATATATAAATTTTCATTCATATAACGTTCAATCATTAACACGAAATGTCACGATTGCATTCATACAAGTTTTCCAATTAGACAGCTTGGATTTTAGAGCAGGACTGAAGAGAGAGAGAGAGAGAGAGAGAGAGAGAGAGAGAGAGGAGGGGAGGGGGGGCGATAGACCCGGGTAAAGCTTTGCTTTCTACTTTTGTTTATTTTTAATTTGAAAGTTTGACACTTTGGTTTGACTGCAATTTCTTCTCGAACGCCAATTGAGGCCTAGTTTTTAAATCCCAGATCCCGCCTTATATTTATGCAAAACTCCAAACCCCACCCACCCTCATAAATTACTCACATTTTTCTGTATTGAATAAATATAAAAAAAATAAATCGGTTTTTTTTTTGGTCAAAGGTAGATTTTATGAGATTAAATGTTATATTAATTAACGACGGGGTTCGAACTCATGCCGTTATACAAAAACTTAACATCTTTTCACTACAATGGTAAATGATTACTTGCAAAATAAATCGGCTTTGAGAAAAATAATTTAGTGTAGATACTAAATAGTAATTTGACAGGATATGCTTTATACTATTCCATATGCGGCCATGCTCGATTCATAATTTTATCCTTATATTTGGCACGATATGCATGAGGGAACATCAACTTATTGCAGTCAGAAGAGCCAGATGAGCACATAAAATTATTATGGAGAGAAAAGGAGCGAAGATGTATACATACGGTTCGACGTGCGTCATCTACGAATTTCAGTCTGTAGTATACAGCAATGTACAAGAAGTATTAGGTGTGTAGCCATACAATTACTAGTTAAGAATTCAAATAGACACGAATGTCAATCTATACCCCAATATAAATAAGAAAAATACGAAAGGTTATCAAAAACGTTAAGATATGAGTTATGTAAGTTGGTCAACACAATGTTTGTTTTTATTTTTTATTTTCTTTACGTGGATAAGATAAGACTATTAGTTTAGAATATTCTTGGGTTGAAATAAGAAACCAAGAGTACCAAATATAGAAATCTTTATTTTATATATTTTTTGTTGCTTAGGTGAAAAAGAATATATCTGTAATTTCTGTGGGACTGGTCCTTTATGCGTTGCATGGTATAAGGGAAGGGTGAGAGGAGAGGAGAATGCATTTCCCGATGGACGTAAGAGTAACACCACCCAAGACGTGACGCGCACACTACCATTATGTTATACATTTAGCAACCTAAATATTAAGCTACTATTTGCACATTTTAAACTCGTAAGTGCATACGATCAAACACATAGTATAGAAAGCAAGTACAAGATTATTCCCACGACGATTGCACTAATATGTATCTAGAGTATGATTCCTAACCATTTAAATTAATTAATTCACAAAACTAGTGAATATGCACATAAAGGTTTAACAAAATAGTTTGAGATGCCTTAAGTTTAAGTATTAAAACTCAATATAAAGAACGTAGGCAAATAAAAGTATTTAGCAATAAAGGTTTTGAAAACGATATTTGAACGGTTAAAACTTGACTTCCATCTCTAATCTTTTTCGCCTATGCAACCGATACACACTATGATCCAAAACAGATTATAGATGCTTAACGTTTGTCAACCTAAAGGCATGGTATCTACTCTTTAAGCTATTGATTTCCCTAAACAACAAATTAGGCATGGGTGTCTACACTAACTCTTTTCATTCTCGAAGTGTTTAGTATGGTATCTACTAAGTTGCACTCCAAGAAAGTATAATACAATGGAAATCGACAAACACACGAATCCTAGAACATAGTATCTATTTCGATTATCCGAAATAATGAATTCCAAGAACTGTAACTAGTTCTCTTGTTACTTGGCATAGGTACAAGACTCGATCATCCAAATTTACCCATGTAGCGAACTCAATTACAAAGCTATTCTATGGTGATCAATCATAAAATAACTCAATAAGATTGGAATTAAAACTGGAATTAATCACTAAAGCATCAACAAATTGTCTTGTAACAAAAGTGTATCGAAAATACTCAAGGAAACATGATTAGGACTTCAACCAAGTCCCAACTATGAAATTTAGTTACTCATAATGTAAATGGGGAGTACGGACAAACAAAACAGGAAGTAAAAGGAGAACAAGAAACTCTTCGATGATGAATTGCAGAACGGTGCTCTGGTCCTTCATTTTTCTCCCTTTCACCGTGGGTTGTTCTTTTTCTGTTTTAGTGGCTGCTGCTGCCTATCTTCCTTTTTTTCTCTTTTGTTTCTCAGCTTTTTATATCTCACGCTCCCTCTGCTGGTCTGATTAGGGATCCTCCTTCATTCCCCTTCTAGTTGTATCCGACAAGGCAATTAGCCTTCTTTTCCTTATCAAGCTTAATGAGTTTTAAAGTCTCATTATATTAAAGACTTTTTATTTACTTTTTCTCAGATGTTTTGGCTTTCTTCAACTGGTTAAAACTCCTAATAAATAGGAATTTTAATCTTCCTTTAGTCTGCCACATTGATACACGTTTCTAGAAAACTTTGTATTCGCGCGTAGCCCAACTTTCATGTACTAAAACTGCCATAACTCCCTCTAGAAAAATGATATTCATGAACAGTAAAAATCTACGGAAAATAGACATATGTGGCTTTCCAAGCATATATGGCACATCTTCTGGTTCTTCCCGAGTCAACACAGTTTAACCCACGAACTCAGCTGATCTGCACAGGCTGTGCTGACGACATAGGATTGTAAAAGCCTTTTTTAGCTCCTTTTGCACTCTTTGCTTGTTACAACCTACAAAACACAAATATAATGTAAAACCTATATAGAAGAGTAAAACAAAGGTGTAAACAAGGAGAATTATTATATATATAATAGCGAATTTACGAGCATAACAAATTCCCAACTTCTATAATCTTAAGATTCTTATTCTATCTAATAATAAATAAAAATAATATTTCCTCTTTTCTGATTGGCCTATTTGGTCTTGATTGGTCCCATTTGTAAGAAGGGATCCTCTTCGGATTCCTTCCTCCTAATCCATCAAGTTTGGGGATCCGGACCGTTGAAATTTGATCCAACGGCTACAAACAGGGGTCCACTTTAAAAGTTATAAAACTTTAGCCGTTGGATCAAATTTCAACGGTCTAGATCCCGAGATTTGGTGGATTAGGAGGAAGGGATCCGGAGAGAATCCATTTCCCCATTTGTATTAGTCAATTGTGCCAAAAATATGAGGTAGCCAATAGTTCACAGAGAGTTCTACTTTTAAGAGTGTCTATTTAACATCTCTCCTGTGCGTATCTTTAAATATTATATTTTGGGTAATGCTAGCGAGACTAAAATTTTAAATCAGATTTTGTAAACCAAGTGATATGGACGTTAATGATTGAACTATTACTTAAATGTTGATTCACATGCTTATTTCCTATTAGCGACACATCATTTCATTTACAAATTTGGTCATTGAGATTGACATAACTCATCACTTTAAAATCAATAAAAATGGTCTCTGACTTCATCCACCACCAATCATTTTGGTACTTTGTGAAAAATTGTGATAAATTTGGACCAAAATGACAAAAATACTTGGCCAAAATGATTTGACAAAAATTTGAGGGTATTTTTTTTTTATCATTTTATCCTTGTTTAATGGAGATTTTTTTACGGAATGACCAAAATGATTAATGGTGAACAAACTCAGGGATAACTTTTATCAATTTCAAATCTCATGACCACTAAAACGTTTACTTTTAATATCTGTGCAGATTGTAGAGAGTGTAATGGAATAGGATTTTATCTCCTACTATTTTCATCCCCTGCCCCCACCTCCTCTCACACTTTGTCTTTTGTCTTATTGTCTATATTAAAAAATCAAAATAAGATATTGACATGATTTAACCGTAACCGTTCAAATAAGATAAAAAAGAAAGGGAGAGAATCCTCCTTTGAGTATAATCCCACATCGGCTAATTTTACGCTTGCATTAGAGTTCAAAAATGATTTTTATAAACATTTGTAGTCAGAAGAGATTATCACAAATAGATTATCACCTGTTAAATTCAAACGACTGCATCTTATCAGTTCGGGTTATTGTGGAGAGTGATTTTGCACTTGCTATTGCTACTATCAACAACAACTTTCGGGGTTTGTCCGAGTTTTGTTTGCTAGCGGAGGATGTCAGGTTTGTGGCGGAGTTGGTTTCCCCGGTCCAATTTGTGCATGTGCCAAGAACTTGTAATGGGGTTGCCCATAGATTAGCTAAGTTTGCCATTTCCATTGGTAATGAATTTATATGGTTAGAGGATCCTCCTGATTTCATTCAGGACCTCCTCATCTATGATCTTATGTAATGCGTTGGTTATCAATAAAATATCGCACTTACTTCATAATTTTTTTTTTAAAAATATGCGACGTACACATGGTTAGACAATATTTTAAGCAAATGGTAGCACTTCGATAAAAATATATGCACGGTTGTTCAAATTTGTACCAGAGGAGTCTCACTTTAACCAACACACTGCTGGATTGTGGTTTCCCCTTTCAGCTACCTCCATATAACTTAGAATTAAAATTAATTAGGTTGCGGTACGACAAGGATTTGTGTTTCTTTGTTGGCACTTGGCATGCACTCAACTGTGAAAACTTCAACAAAATTCTGAAGATGTACTTTTACGCTTGAAATATAAACTATCCACACTACAAGGAATTCTTAAATCTTACCACCTTCGCAAGTGACGCTTGATCGCCATGACAAAAAACAATCATATTTAAGTTTAGTATGGGTTCGATTCTCACTAATTTTTCTTCCCATAATAATTAACTACTAATCGTACGTATTTTTTTGTATTGTCACATTCTCGTCTTACTTAGAGAAGCTTGTCAACGGAAATTTGACAAAAACAAAGTATTCCAATCTTATCATGTGCTGCGAACTCAATCTAGCAGTTGCATGGTGGTTCTTCTCTTACTATACTTTCATCTTTTCCTCACGCGCTATAGATTTTTTACAAATTTGGTGCTTTCACCAATGAAACATAACAAACTACTCTACAAATGTCAAGTTTAACAAAACTTACCTGTTTTTGATTAAAAATGAACCAAAACTCAAGTATCGGTCGTTCTATAACACTCTATATTTAACTATCTATCCCCTCACATGACATGAAAATTCTTAATTATCATATGTTTATGATTTTAGAGCTCGCTTGTCTTGTATTATAATTATAGTCTCTCCTCAACTTGCAAGTCAAGCAAAGTTGGCAAGGCCTACGTTCCAGCCTGCATTTCCAAAACCGTCCGTGCAGAATTTTGCACTAAAACAGTGTCAATATAGGTGTCTCAGCCCACCAGAAGAAACACTTCTGTTTCATTTTGTTAGAGTAAAAGTATACATCGACAAGTTTGATGGAACAAGAAGTACGACCCAACTAAACATTAGAAACCTTCACCCATAACAAATAATTAATATTAGAAAAGATAAGAAACAATAAACTAACATGGGGTGTCAATAGAGATATTGAAATTCAATTGTTCTATTGTGATGATGGTTTTTAATTTTAATTTTTCTAAACTGAGTCAATATACAACTTCTCATGGTGTTATCTTGGTGGATCCAACTATTTTATTTTGATTTTACATCATAAAGGAAGAGCTTTTGCTATTACCATAATATATTCTTATTTTCACATACGAATTTACAACATTTGTCACATGATCGGAACATATTTTTAATTTCTACGTATGAGTTTACAACACTTATCATGTTAACTCACAAATATAAATAAGTATAAATCACCAACGTATGATTTTACAAAACTTATCACGTGAACTCACATATATAAATAAGTATAAATCACCGACAGTAAGTCAAACTTTCTACATAAAAGTCTTTTGATACGATGAACCAAATACTATGTGCGGGGAGATTGTTTTGAAGCTTAATAAGAAGGAAGTTGTCGTTGAGTCACGCAAATGCACACTAGCATTACCACACATACAAAAGCTTCATCAACATCTCATCCACCAATCCGGTCTCGTCCGCTTTGGAAAAACACAGTACAAAACAGTACAACCATAAAACGAAACGTGTTGAATATCATTTGTTTTTCTTCAAGTGGAACGATCATTCTGTCTTTGACCAGGCTAGCCGAGTGGAAACGCACGTGTTCAGATGTTCAAGTTGAAGGAAAATTACCCATCACAAAGGTGTTCAAGGAAAAGGACTGAAAGCCAAGTCGAGCAAATTGGTAAATACGACACATGTCGGTGCCAATTGCCTGACCAGTTTACCAGAGCACTCCCACCCATTTGCCATTGTTCAGGCAAGGTCAGTCAATGATATTTACTATTTATTCTCAAAAGTAATTGTCTTTGTGCGTTCTATCCGTTTTGCCGTTGTCATGACGAAACATTATACAAATTTGAAGCTCGTGGTTTTTTTCTTAAAATATGTTTAATTACATGGAAGTCGGAAGGAAGGAAGCCATGAATCATGGGGGAGAAAGTGATATCCATTAGTCTCCTTTACTTGATTTGATTATTAACTTTTTAGGTATTGGATTATGATTTTAAGGTGAAGTTAACAGAAAATTCTTTCATGATACGAGTATTGGATGCCATAGATTCATTTGAATTATTTCTTTTATTGTGTTCCTATAAATCCCGACCATCTAATGCTCGTAACCTTTAATACTATGTAGCATGAAAGTGAAAGCCGAAGTTCATCTTTCTTTTATTTCAATACTAATGTTTTAGCAGATGGAAGGAAGTCAAGAATAAAAATAATTCCAACTTCGATTGCATATAAATAAGCCCGTCATTAGTGCATAAAAGCCTTGGATTATAGATTATGAGTTGTAAAAAAAACATATTATAGAAGACGTGAGGCCAAAGCCCAAAAAACCCAAAAAGAAAGTGGCCCAAATATGATGCATTAGCCTTCATGAAACTGCGTCCGGCCCATCAGGGCTCATCTGAGTATTCCGTATCCCGCAGAGAGAGGGAGTTGACGAGAGTAGGCAAAATGGCGAAGAGGTGGTGGACAATCGGAGCTGCGGTGGCGATAATCGGAACAGGGAGGGAGCTGAGCAAGCACTACGGGTTGGACAAGGACGCTTTGCTCAAGGTGTTTGCTGAATTGTCCGATCGGCTGGGAGTATGGGCCATCCCACTGTACGTTGCGATCCACACTCTCACTCTCGCTCTCTGCCTGCCCTACGCCGTCTTCTTCGAGGCCGCCGCTTCAATGCTCTTCGGCTTCTTCCCGGCTATCCTCTGCGTCTTTGCCGCCAAGCTGCTCGGCGCTTCCCTCTCGTTCTGGATTGGCAGGTATTACTCAAATTTTAATGCTTTCCCTTTTCGTTTGAGCAATTTGACAAATGATTTGGGTAACTTAGTCTCCCTTTAATCTAAATATAGAGAATATCACTCTTATATTTGGTAACTGATAGACATTAGACACTGGACAGTGATCATTTTTCAATTGCTGTGAAACAAAGTTTATGCAAGTTTTATGCTTTTTCTTGTTGTGATGGGTGAAAGGTGAAAACTTTATTGCAAAATTACAATTGGAATCACCCCAGCACAAAATGACTAATACCCTTTTCACTATTTAGTGAGAGAATGCCGGGATACTTATGATTCCGTAGAGGTGGCTCTAAGCTTCTAAGTAATAGAGGATTGGATGTAGTTAAAATTGTTAGCTTTATGTTGAGTTGTCCACCCCATTCGTTGAGAGAATCAGGTTCGATTTTGAGTGAGGACGGGTTTGTTTTGAATTTTGATTTAGATGAGGGCCTATGCAAAAGAATTAACCTCCCTGCTGCAATGGGGAATGCATATTAATACCTTTGAAGAGGTATCAGTACCATAACGGGAGGTGTGCTAATATGTAAGACCTCATCAACTCTAATTGCCCCCGTGCCAGTTTGTTGGGATTATGCTCTGTTAATTAGGCTGCAGTTTAAATTTGTGTGTTTTCAGCGATTGGTTCTAGGAACTGCTTTGATGTTGTGCCGTTTCCAGGTTAATATTCAAGAGCTCAAGTTCAGCAATGGACTGGGTCCAGAAGAATAAGTACTTCAATGTCCTATCAAGAGGAGTTGAGCGAGATGGTTGGAGGTTTGTCCTACTCGCCCGGTTCTCGCCGATGCCATCTTACATTATAAATTACGCCCTTGCTGCTACAAAAGTTCGGTTTGTTGTGGATTTTCTGCTGCCAACGGTTATTGGATGCATGCCGATGATTTTACAAAACACATCCATTGGCAGCCTGGCTGGTGCTGCTGTTTCTTCGGCATCTGGCTCTCAGAAATCTCAAATTTGGTCGTACCTTTTTCCTCTACTAGGAATTGTGTCAAGTGTTGTTATTTCCTTGAGAATTAAGAAGTACTCTACTGAAAATTTAGTGGCTAAATCATCTCCAAGTCACAACTCTAGTAACATAGTTAGCTCTAATGACAAGGACCTGAAAAAGGGTCAGTAATAGATTTGTAAACCCTAAATTTGGTAGAATGTTACCATTTTCTGCTGCTGATGCAAGTTTTGCTGTTGATGTCCCTCGTTGTTGTTATCTGCAATCTGCATTGTTGGATGATATGCTATTTTATTATTTCCATTAGGTCCTCCATTCTTCCCTTAGCCTACTCTAATCACATTGTGGAATTTCTTGAAAACTAAGCAAGGGCATGTTCAGGTAGTAGGAGGTACTGTAGGGAAGACAGTTGGATGGTCCCATTTTTTACCGAAAATTGGTTAGTTAATTATACTTATACGAGTAATTTTGTGATTAGCTCAAAGTTCCTATGTTCTCATGCATGCTATAAACTGAAAGTGGTTTACGTAGCAAGATGAAGGTACCAGTACAGTTGTTATTGCAAAGCTGAAAGATCTTGTGGAATAAATGATGGCTGTGTATTGTTGTTGCTATTTTCTGTTGCAATAGTAGAACTGTATAAGTCTTTGCGTTGTCATGTCTGCGAAGTTTCCGTTAACCTTTCTTTGGTTTAGTGACACTAAATGCTGAATAATGATTTTTGTCTGAGGCAGCAAGGACTTGTGCACGTTGACTCTGTGCATTATATGGCACGACAAGGACCAATTACATCGATGATGTGAAACGAACAAGGTATGTTTCTAATGCCACTGTTACTAATGCACTGATCGTAGCATTTCTTTCTTTTTGCTGTTTAGCCATAATGTACATTTAGAATTTGCTGCTGTTCATTCAAATGATGGTTTATGTTGATTTTAAGGTTGGGGTAGGGTATGATTCGTATTTGTCATAGAATTAAGGTACTGATTACAACTGTTAATCTCCGCACACACACACTGACGCACATAGACATGCTGCAATAAAGGTACGAGGCTTCAGGATTGAAGATCGTTGACTTTACTTTCTAGCATTAGTCTTAATTTGATCAAAATTGTTGTTTCATATATTATCATTAACCCCCCTGAAATTCAAACACTGGTTTCTTTCTAGTTTGTCTTGTGGGTCAAAAGGGCAATTCAAAGCATTAGCTCTTGGAATTTGAAGATCATGAATGATATTTTTTTATGTATGTCAAGCCGATAGATATTCCTTTTGAAATATATGTAGAGGAATGGTAAGGAGATTGATTGAAAAGTGAGATTCTCTATGTACCCTCTGTCATCTTATGTTTTTGGCACAATGATTTATAATGTTGGCGTGGGAATTAACATGAAGCTGTGAAATGACAGAGAGTACAAAATCTCACTTTGAGAGTCTCCTTAGCATTTCTCATATATGATGTGGAAAATGAGGAATTTTAGCTACCTTGTCCATTTGATTTTCCTTACTTGCCTTTTCCATTCATTGTGTGAAATATGGCATCCACTAACTTGAAACTAAGAATTTAATGTGTATAAAAAGGTCGTACCCAGTGCACAAGGCTCCCGCTTTACGCAGGGTCTGGGAGAGGTGAATGTCGGCTAGCCTTACCTCCATTTATGGAGAGGCTGCTCCCAAGTCTCGAACCCGAGACCTACCGCTCATGGGCGAAGGCACTTGCCATACATCATCCCCGCACAAATCAAATTTAACTCAATTCTTGTTTTTATCCTTAATATAACTTTTATTTTTAAAGAAAACTAATAAAAAAGACTTCAAAACTTTGCATTTTAATCAAAAACCACCTAATAACTTTATTTGATGATAAGGACTAGAGAATTAAAAAAAAAACCTTGGCCCAACGCCTCCCACCAATACACCCCCCACCAAACCAAAACCCTTTCTTCCTCGTCATTGCGCCGATAAAATCTTTGATAAAAATCAAAGATGATTAGTAAAGATGATACTCCTCGCCACAAATGATGGTCAAATATCTATATCAATTTCTAAGAAATTGGCTTGCCTCAAGTACTACGGTATACAGCCTTCCTCAATAGACAAGTTTTTGTTCCAACATCACACGCACTTGACCATCCAATATCATTCAATAATACTTGGAATTAACTTTAACCTTGCATTGCAAAACATGTCACTTCCATTCACAAACTTAGCCTTTGACACAGCAAGATAACACAAACACACGTCTAGTATTGTCTCGTAAGGTGTATTTTCATGTGTATAATAATATATATATATATATATTTATATAAGTGATATATGTAGATTTCACTCGTACCTACTTAAGGCAAAAGAAATAATGTACGTATATACACGGTGTAGTACCGTTAAGTTTCATAAATAGTGTAGTAAGTTTCATAAACAGTTTAGTACCATTAAAGTTCATAAACAGTGTAGTACCATAATACCGTTAAGTTTCATAAATAGTGTAGTACCGTTAAGGTTTATAAACAATGTAGTACCGTTAAGTTTCATAAACAGTGTAGTACCGTTAAGTTTCATAAACAGTGTATTACCGTTAAGGTTCATAAACAATGTAGTATCGTTAAGTTTCATAAACAGTGTAGTAATAAGTTTTATAAACAGTTTGCGTGAGGACGCACAGGTCCTGCACGTCAGTTTTTTTTTTTAATATTAAAATTATGTCTTTGTCATTAAAATTTAAATTCTTTTGTCATTTTTATTAAAATTTAAGAGTTTTTCATTAAAATTTAAGTCTTTTTCATTAAATAAAGTTATAACATAGTTTTTGGTTAAAATAATCTTAGCCCAAATCCTTTTCATAAAAGTTCCATTTTTAAGAAAACTAATAAAAATGATTTCAAAATTTTGCATTTTAATAAAAAAAAAAACCACCTAATAACTTTATTTAATGATAAGGACTAGAGAATTAAAAAAAAACATTGGCCCAGCGCCTCCAACCAATACAACCCCCCCCCCCCCCCCCACCAAACCAAAAACCTTTCTTCCTCGTCATTGCAGCGATCAAGTCTTTGATAAAAATCAAAGATGATTAGTAAAGATGATACTCCTCGCCACAAATGATGGTCAAATATCTACATCAATTTCTAGGAAATTGGCTTGCCTCATATACTATAGGATACAACCTTCCTCGATAGGTAAGCATTTGTTCCAATATCACACGCACTTGACCATCCAATATTCTTCAACAATACTTGGAATTAACTTTAATCTTGCATTGCAAAACATGTCACTTCCATTCACAAACTTGGCCTTTGACAAAGCAAGATAACACAAACACACGTCTAGTACTGTAATCTCGTAAGGTGTATTTTCATGTGTATAATAAATAATATATATATTCTCACTCGTACCTACTTAAGGCAAAAGAAATAATATACGTATATACACAGTGTAGTATCGTTAAGTTTTATAAATAGTGTAGTAAATTTCATAAACAATATAGTACCGTAGTACCATTAAGTTTCATAAACAGTGTAGTAAGTTTTATAAACAATGTAATACCGTTAAGGTTTATAAACATAGTACCGTTAAGTTTCATAAACAGTGTAGTACCGTTAAGGTTCATAAATAGTTTAGTATCGTTAAGTTTCATAAACAGTGTAGTACCGTTAAGTTTCATAAACAGTGTAGTAAGTTTCATAAACAGTTTGTGTGAGGACGCGCGAGTAGTTTTTTTATTTAATAATAAAATTATGTTTTTTTCGTTAAAATTTAAGTTTTTTTGTCATTTTCATTAAAATTTAAGTCTTTTTCCATTAAATAAAATTATAGCATAGTTTTTTGTTAAAATAAACTTAGTCCAAACTCTTTTCATGAAAGTTTTCTTACTTTTATTCTTCCTAATAAAAGTTATTATTATTAAGAATAAAAGAAAATTGAGTTATATTTGATTTATGAGGGGTATGCATGGAAAATAAATTTTTAATTTTCAAACACATTAAATTCTTAGTTTTAAGTTATAGTGGAAGCCACATGTCATACAACAAATAAGAAATGTAAGTAGAGAAAATCAAATGGTGAAGGAAGCTAGCATTCCTCGTGAAAAATTCAGCTCCTGCCATTATTTAACAACACCAAACCCACATGTGCACACATGTTGAAACACACAATGCCATCTTGCCATTTCAAAATGGTATTTCATACAAAATCCATGTGCTCTACCAAATTGACTCCCTAGAGACGCGTCCGGCGGCGGCACGTGTCAGCTCTCTCATGCAAGGTGAGATCCACACGAAGGCTTAGCCTCTTATGAAAGAGCTGACGCAGCAGCCGTCGACAATAATATCTCCTTGCCTTTTTTGTTAACATAATCGACTTCCTACCATGTCAAATGTTGAATATGACATAGGCCACAATGCCCCTTTCACCATCACATTCTGTCTTCTGCCACATGCATCTGATATTTGTGGTGGTTCTTAACTTTTCTCCCTCCATCAGAAGTTAATGGAAGCAAGATGTCATCAACTAAAGGATAACTTCTTTCTTAGTCTTGATGTCACATTCATTTGTTTGGATAGGGTTAAGAAATTTGAAATATATCTTAATCAAGTGTTACTAATGATAATCATTGATAATTATCATCATTTGACGTAAGAATCACTTTTTGAAACAATTTTTAGGCATGAGCTATCATACACATCAAAAAAAAAATATGTTATCTATACATCAATTTTTACTTCTCCCACCTCCTTGTAAAGTTTTTATTATTAATCTTCTTCAATTTATTGGATCCGACAACTGAAAATTAAAAGAGATGTGAGAAATAAAAATGAGCGTGTTGTAACACTACCCCACATAAATGATCGAAAAAAAGGAAGCTTTACTGTTTTTGGGACATGGGAGGTCCGTAGAACTCAAGAATTAAGACGAAAGGAAAATACATCATCATGATTGAGCAAGGAATTTCAAAAGTATATGCTCAACTTCAACACCAAAAATGAGAGACCAAATTCCAATTTGTTTGTGATATTAAATTGACTTTAAAAATCAAGGCCAGCTTGTGGAAAATTTCTTAGGTCTGTCTCTTCCGATCACGTCAACTTTTCCGCGACAAATACATATAAGAGGAGGGATTTTCTCTGTATTAAGATCTCACACGACTCCGATCTCACCGTCCCCAATAAGGCGGCCTCTTGATTGTGACTATCGTCGAATGGGCAACGTGATCCGGCTATCGGATAGGAGAATGTATTCAACTTGTGCCTTTGTGGTTTTGGAGAGCACTATAAACAATGCTTAATGCAGTGAACACTAAGGTGTAGATATAATCTAAATTAACAAAGGTTCTAATCCTCAGTTAATTAAGGGTAAAGTACAAAAAAACTACTTCAACTATTGATGTCACGACACTTTCATACCTCATCTTTTAAAATTAACAATGTCATAGCTCATCTTACGAATTTGTGCCAATGTTATACCTTCCGTTAGGGTTGGCGTGAATTTCTCAGTTAAATGCTGACGTACCCATTTTTTATTAAAAAATTAATAAAATATTATTAAAAACTAAAGAAAATTATTTAATATTTTTTAAATATTAAAATAATAAAGAAAATTAAAAAAATAAAATAAAAACCTAAGTTCAGTTCGTCCTTCCCCCTTCTCTATCTCACCCCCATCTTCCTGCAACCCAGAAAGAAGAAGAGGAGGAAGGAAAAAAAAAAAAACCCAACCCAACCCAGTTCTCCCCCCCCCCCCTCCCCAACAAACCCAGAAAGAAGGAGGAAGAAGAAGAAGAAGAAGAAGAGAGAAGAAAAAAAAAACAAAAAAAACCCAGTTCGTCCGTCCCCCGCCGCACCCACCCTCTTCCCTCCACACCCATTCCCCCCATTTTCTTCGCGCCTAGGTTCTCAACCTTCGAAATCGGCCTGGTGAAGGTTTCCCGATTCCACCTCAACGGGATCTGGGTTTTCTTGGGGTTTTGTTTTTTTTTTTTTTTGGGTTGCAGGTAGTGGGTGCGAGGTTGGGTGCGAAGGTGGGGAGGTTGGGTGTGGAGAGTGAGTGCAGGGAGAAGAGGGGGAGGGTGGGGAGGGGGGAAGACAAATTGATATATTTTTTTTTCTCTTCTTTTTTCTGGGTTGCAGTTGCAGGAAGGAACGGGGAAGAAGATGATGGGGAGAAGAGAGAGAAGGGGGAGGGGACAAATTGACTGAGTATGTTTTTTTTTTTTTTTAACTTTTCTTTATTATTTTAATATTTAAAAAATATTAAATATATTTTTTTAGTTTTTAATAATATTTTATTAAATTTTTAATAGAAAATGGATCCCGGATCAAGCCATATCAGCATTTAACTGAGAAATTCACTCCAATCCTAACAGAAGGTATACCATTGTCATAAATTTATAAGATGAGGTATGACATTTTTAATTTTAAAAGATAAGGTATGAAAATGTCATGACACCAATAATTGAAGTAATTTTTTGTACTTTACCCAAACACTTCTGCATGCGATCAGGCAAATGGCACTAAACTCTTTCAAATCAAAGAATGACATCCAATTATTGTATAAAGAATACACTAATAAAATGCGGACAAAAACTTATCCAAAATACCAAAAAAAAACAAAACATAATCATATATGCAATTGGGTGGTGCTGCTGACTGGTGACTCGTGACTGGTGTGGTGATGTCAATCTTCTCCATTATCGGTGGTCACTTGTTGCGGCGGGTCCCCCTTTTTCTCGATGTCCCCACCTTCCTCACAGATGTCAGATGGTACTTACTTGCAGTAGGTATTATTGCACCGACACCCATCACATGCGGTGGACCCTCACCTCACCCCATTATTTCTCACTCTTTTTGCTCTACTTTTGGGTGCGCAAAAACCCAAATCCTCTAATTTGATTACTTACATAATAAGCATTAGATCAGCTAATGGTAATTACACGCTCTAATCTCTTTCTCTCCTTCTTTAATCCATCCACTTTGTTTGAACAGTTAGAAATTCTCTTTGTGGAACTCGAACTTTGTGGTCGTCTTGTGTGAAAAGTGCAACGCCAACTCCTTCAGGTCCTTCGTTAGTGCTGGTGCCCCACAGTAGAACACCCCTGCAGCATAATCATCAATTTCGTCATGATTACGATGAATGATGTTAACTATAATAATTATGTTAAAGATGTTGGATTTGATTAAGAGGGCGGCCATGATTCTTAATCGCTGTTGAATGTGCGTTTCATAGTAAAGCTCGCTCGCATCAACGATTAAGAATCAGTTATGCGCCGACATACGACTGACTTTGACATTATATTTTAGTTGGTTGTGAATTTTGAAAACATGAAATGGTAGGCAAGAGAAGGTGGGCTGAGGTTGGTGAGCACGTTTCTACTAAACTCACCCACTCGGCTGCCCGGATGGTGGCGGGCGATATCCTTGTAAACTTGGCGCCAGTTGGGTTTGGCGAAGTGGGATTTGACGCGTGTGCCGGACACCACGTCGACGCCGTTCTTGGCGTGGTGGAGGGACTGCAGCATGGCAATGAGGGCTGACCTGGCATCCCCTTCCTCGTACACACTGGTGCAGTAGTTGTGCATCTCGATCACACCCTTCTCGTCCATGTCCGCCACCTCATTCAGAATCCCTTTGAACCACTCAAACGAGCCTTGTTCTCTCGTCACCCAATAGTAGTAGGCTTTTCTGGTCTTGAACCCTTTGTTGCTCTTGTTCTTCCCAGTGTTGCTGTTGTTATGGCTCGAGGCATTCGGAGTGGCCCTGCCGCTTTCTAGGGCGGACTCCGAATCATCATCTTCCTTGCCCTTCATCTTCATGTTGTTGATGATGTCCTTCACAATGCTCACCATGGGAGTGGCTCCGATTCCGAGCCCTACAAGCAATACGACGTCGTATTTCTTGTAGTCCTGTGCCGGTGCTCCGTATGGACCGTCTATCAATATCTTAGGGAAGCTGTAACACCCATTAATTAACAAATCAATCCACATTATTCACTATAATTAAATCCTCCTTTTGTTTTAAAGGTATGTATGTAAAATTAAAAATGTACCTGGGATTGTTTCCTCCTTGCATATCAGCTCTGAGTAGGCCACTCCTCCCACCAGTTGGTGGCTGACAAATCTAATCAACCAACACAAACAAATCATTAGTGATCATGCACAAGTTTTGGAGGGTTTAAAGCAAGAAATTCTAAGATTAAGAAGTTGTGATCGGACAATTTCAAACGAACCTCAGAGAAAACAGTTTTGAGCTGCCGCGTCCAATCGCCTAGTGTTCGAATGTGTACACTCAGGTAGTCGTCTCCAGGTGCTGAGGTGATGGAAAACGGGTGCCTGTCGATAAAGTTAGAACATAATTAGTGTGTTTAATTAGACATGGTTAGAAGATTTTGTGCACAAAATGTATGAGTGTTTACCATTCGAAAGGAGAAACCGCAGCGCAGTTGACAAACATGTACTGGCCGCTCTTGTATTTTAAGCCCTGAGGTTTCGACATGTGCAGTGCAAGAACATTTCCAGGATAAACAGCAACCTTCAATGTTCATAACAATGTAACAGATAATTAAGAAATTGATGATAAAATTTGAACCAAATAGCTTGGTCGCCAAAATATTATCAACTAATTAAGTACCTTAATAATCTTGACTGGCTTGATGCTTGATCTAAAAGCTCTAATCAACCTTTCGCAAGCGTAGAGGGTGACCGGAACCGCCAAATACATCCATGTCTGCCACCAAAAGAAGTAAATCCACTCTCAAAATCATGCAACTCAATTACCTTTAAGGAACTAACGGTTTGTCTTTGACAATGCGATATTCTAAACTATTTTAATCTACAGGTAAAAGAATTCAAACTCGGGTGCAAGGGACTGACCGTTTTGTTATACCACTCCTTGGTAAGGTAGAGCTTGATGCCGTGGACAATGAGGAGACCATAGACAATGACAAAAAGGTGGTGGGAATACCAGAAGGCATTGAAGCCAGTGAGCTTCTTGAGAGGCTTTGGCAAATTGAGTTTGTTTCTTCTGAACCAAGGAGTTGCCAATGTGAAGGCTATGGTCATCAATACCACCATCAAAATACCTGTCCACCCTTCCACTCCCTTCACAAACCACCAGTAGTTCGGAGGCTGCTCCTCGCCGAAGTATGGTTTCAAGTCCTCGTACTCATCTTCGGTCGCGTGTAGAATCCGTGGAAAATCGCACGTCAAATGGGACCCCGCGTGTAGTCCAACTCCAACTATGATTCCAACAGCAATGACCTGCGAGACCAATTCAATTTCACTCAATTTTGGACACAAAATTGGATTCTCCGAATGAGAGAGTGACATTTTGTTTTTGTTACTACCTTGTGGAAATTTAAGTTGTCATCAAACGGGACGACAACGCCTAATTTGGTCTTGTTTCGGAGCCAAGTAATTGTGTTTCGGCAGACGGGAAGCAGAATCAAGGCCATGTTGAACTTGAGAATCTCTGCTCCTCCTTTGGCAATGCAGACACAATATCCCATCACCTCGAACGCCGCCTCTTTTTCGCGGTACTGCAGAAACTTGTATGCAAATAAACCGGAAACTATGCCAAGCCAGAGCATCATAACCCAGACTCTCTGCCAGTTATCTAGCACGAAGTACTTGGTTTTCTGGTAGCATCTTCGGATTGGGTTGTCCTCCTGCGTCGGCTTCAGCTTCTGGCTCAGAAGCTGACTCAAAACCCGGCTTTCGTTTACGCTCACAGATTGGCTAACCGGAGCTTGCAGCAACAAAGTTTCCAAATTTTCAACCATGATGTAACCGACATTGTCCGGGTCGAGTTCTTCCATGATCAAAGCTGCATATTCCTTTGCTTGTTTCTGAATGTTTGAGAGCTTGTTTGCGGAAGCACTCATGCTTATAATCTGCAACACATATGCCATTAATTTAAGAAACTGTTATTAGCATTTTAAAAAATGTCGTCGGCAAGTAAAAACTCGATTACATAATTCCAAGCATATTTAGCTCGGTGGTTAAGTTAATTAAAAATTACGAAATGTGGCCGGCGGTAATCAGTAAACCGCCGGTGGCCTACCTCTGTGACTTCTTCTTCAGTGATTCTTCCATCGGCGTCTCTATCCACCCTGCATTTACACACACATTAATAATAGTTAGTATATTTAATGCACCAATTAATTTATTGACCAAGATTAACTTAATTAAGAAGCCTAATAAATGAAAATTAAATGGTTATGTAATGATGACGTGTTAGTGTAGTACATGTCAAAGAATGTTAGGAGTCTGGAGTCAAAACTTTCATCGGAGATTTGCTCCCAGAATTCTCTCAGTTGCGCCTTGTTGATAATATCGCCGGTTATGTTCCGCCTCCGAGCAAGTGCCCGGAAAAGTTCTCCGGCAAACTCCTTGGACTCCTTGTTCATCCCTGCAAAGTATTAAACCGCGTTAGTTGACTAATTTAGCTTTCAAAATTTACTAATTAATTAACCCAGTGATTTTCACACTCCTTTCTAAATTTCTAATCCCACTCTTGTTTCGGTGGTTTTAATTCTCCTTTGATTTATTCAGCCGGAGGTCTAGATATAGAGTGCAACAGGAGAAATGAGAGATGAACGGACCTATGCATTCGCCAAAGAGGGAGGAGTGGAGGAGCCAGTTGGATTTGGCGGTGAGCTCGTCGTAGCGCTTGTCAACGGCGGCCCAGCCGGAGGTGGAGGAGGCGCCGGTCTTGGCGGTGATGAACTTGAGGTTCTTCAAGGCGTAGGCAGTTGCTGACTTAGTCCGATCGAACCGCTTCGCGTTGGAGGGCCTCTTGGTGAAGGAAGCCAGCCGCTTCAGCTCCTGAGAGACCTGCCGGATGTGCGACGACGTGTTCCGAAAAAGCGACGACCGGAACGACGACGACTTCTTCCCGTCCAGCGTCCGCTTGGCGAGCAGAGCCAGCTCGGGATCTTCGCTGCTGGCACCGCCGGCGGCCTGGACGCTGTGGACGGCGACGGAGTCGTCTCGGATGTCGAGAGTGATCTCCACGTAATCATTGTCGTTGTTTTTGTCGGAAGTAGTACTAGTAGTCTTATCCGTGCCGCCGGAGTTGTCAACCTTGATGCTCTTATTCCGCCGCCACGCGCGGCTGGAGTTGGAGGACGTGGTCGGTGCGTAGTTAGACGTTCCCAGCGGGCCACTGAAAGCTCGTCTTTCGAACCGGGTGCTACCTCCGAGCGCGGTGGACTGAGTCGACTCGGTGTCGGAGTTGTACTCCGAGGACGTAAGCATCCCTTCCTCGTCGTGATGACCGTTCATTGCTCAGATTTTTCTCACAATATCCAAAAGTTTTGTCGATTTAATTATTCAACAAGTTGTGAAAAACAGTGGAAAGAAAAAGAGATGTGGGTTTGGAGATATTTTGGGATTAAAATTCGAGGGGTAGATGGGTATATATATAGGAGAGGAGGAGGAGGAGGAAGAAGGCAGAGCATGCAGCAGAAGGAAGTGAGAAGGAACACGAAGACAAGTTTGAATACGGAAAAGTCAAAAAGCATGAGAAGAGCGTAGAAAAGTATGGCCAGCAAAGGAGCAACACTCGGCGGGGATTGATGTGTTTTGTCTAAATATCCATCTCCTCTCACGACTCAGACAAATGAAAAAAAAATTCAATGTGCTCGAAATTAAAGTCACGTCACATGTTATTATTGTAAGTAGAGAAAATTTTTGTTTTTTATTTAAAGTGTCATTTTAATTGCATAATGATATGTAGTGTATCGTTCTGTATTTTAAACATATTAAAAAATTTCTCAAACATATGAACTTTTCTTTAATGTGCTCGGAACAGGAGTGAAACATTACATGTTATTATACAATTAAAGAAACATTTGAAAATAAAATTTTCTTCTAATTGTATAATAATATGTGGCATACCGTTCCATATTTTGGACACACTAAAAAATCTCTTCATACATATAATATGATGGACTTTCTTGTTATTCTTTTCTTAACCAAATTATTTAATAATATTATATGTGGCATTGTTGAATCCCATATCTGTCGTAGAAAAACAAAAGTAATAGTATATCATAACCTTACTCTAACTCATACTGAGGTCTTTTATGATAAAACTTCATACTTGACGGAATGTGTAGGTGGTAATTACCAAGTTGAGGACAATATCAGTATCGTTGGAAGTGGATCTTTGACCAGTCTTTTTGATAATTCTAAATGGTATCAGAGCCAAGAAGTGGGCCCATACTATAGTGCCACGTGATGGATGGGTCCCTTTGGCCCCGCGCGAAGAAGCTGGGTCATTTGGGCCCGTAAGGTGAGTCCCTTTAGCTCCATGTGGTTGTCAATGTGTGGATCTCCCACGTGTGACCCACTAATTGGGCTCATGTGAAGGGGAGTGTTAAACATCCCACATCGACCGTATCTCTGATAAAAGAAGAGTTTAAATATCTTAATCGTACTCCAACTAATACCGAGACCTTTTATGATAAAATCTCACACCTAACGGATTGTACAGGTGGTAATTACCAAGTTGGAGGCAAAATCGGTGTTGTTGGAAGTTGGTCTTTGGCCTGTCTCTCTAATTCTACATGGTATCAGAGTCAGGGAGCGGACCCGTACTACCACGTGGTGGATACGTCCCCCTGGTCCCGCTCGATGATGGTAGGTTCCGACCCCTCACAATGATGGTGGGTCCCTTAACCCCGCGTGTAGGGTGAATCCCCTTGGCTCTACATGGTTGTCAATGTGTGGATCTCCTACGTGTGACCCACTAATTGGGTCTCACATGATGGGGCATGTTAAATCCCACATCTGTCGTAGAAAAACAAAAGTAATAGTTTAAATATCATAACCCTACTTTAACTAATACCGAGACTTTTTGTAATAAAACATAACACCTAAAGGTTTGTGCATGTGGTAATTACCAAGTTTGAGCCAATATCAATATTACTGGAAGTAGGCCTTCTCTGATAATTCTACAATGATGTCCTCATCATTGTTGGTGTAGGTTTTGAATTCAATTGACACATATGTTAAGAATTTAATATGTTATGAATTTAACATTACGTCGTGATGTATTGTTGCTTATTCTAGATGAATTAATAACTGTTTTTGTAAATATTAGTCTAGTCTCTCTTGTTTTAATATAATTATTTGTGGATGTCACATAATTACTCATCCTCATTATTTGCTTTTGAAATTTATATCTTCACGTTTAATGATTTTACATCATGTTAACACTCAATGTCAAGATCACAAAAAAAAAAAATGTTATTACATAACAAAATTAGTGTTTTGTTAAGGACGTCTTCTATTAATGTAGGTTGTTAAGCATATGTAAACGTTATTACCTAACAAAATCATCGTTCAAATTAAAGAATACCAATATCTTTTTTTTTTAGAGAGACTTTAGAGGTGGCCCTGGTTATCAATGTTCTATGACTGAAATCTTGTTGGTTTTCAGTTTTTTATCAAAGTCCTTGACGTTAATGTAATAAGTATTTTTACGTACATTACTATTTTTTTTTAGAGATTTCGACCAAAATCTAAAAACTAATAAAGTCTAAATTAATGAACATTAATAACAATGGACCGAATACTAATTTTTATTTATTTTTATGTACGTTATTATATTTTTTTAAAGACTTCGACTAAAATCTAAAAACTAATAAAGTATAAATTAATAAACATTAGTAACAATTGACCAAATACTAATTTTTCTATTTTAGCCGTAGACTAACTCAGTAAAAATGAGAAGACTAATTAAAGTTTTGTTAGAAAACTCAGTAAAAGTGAGGAAGACTAATTAAAGTTTTGTTAGAAAACTCCATAAAAGTGAGAAAGTTGTAGGAAATCAAATGCCAAATGCCGGTCAACTGCTTCCTACAAACCAAAGAAATCAGCGCCTCCTTTACTTTCTTTTTCTTTTACTGAGAACATGCATGTGAATTGCACCACAGAATATATATGCATCTAATCAAGTGTTGCAGTGATTAACTAAAGAAGTTACAATATTATTAACACATAGTATTTGTGGACGCATGGCAGTCGGCATGGTCAGATTCAAGTCGGTCTCGGAACGTATTTGTATATAATATAAGTGGTGATGGGACGGTGAATGGTGGTGGTGAAAAACCAAACAAAAATGGATGGATGGGTGGGAAGTATAGTAAGATGCCCGAGAGTGACTAACTAAAACAAGTAACAGTTACGTACTGCGCGTAATTTTGAATTTTGATATACCTAATCCTACGTCTGACAAACAAAGTTTGCTATGGTGTTTTGTTTCAGCAGTGCTAGCTAGTGCTTAAAGACCAAATTATTAAACATTGGCCACCTTTGGTCCAAGGAATCTTGGTAGGTAGATCCAGAAAAAATCAAGATATTTAAAGATCGATTTTACCTTAAACGCAGCCAATGTAGTTCGAGTTTAAATAAGGAAAGAAACCAACCCAAACAAAATCACTAAAGTGGATTGTTTGATTTGGGCGGTTTATCGGTTAGGTCTAAGCTCAATATATTTAATTTGTTTTAGTGATTTAGCGCAATCGTATTTATATGTCTCAGTTTCTAATAGTAGTGGTGTTGAGTGAAGCATAATAATTCTGTATTTGAAAGTTGAAACAACCAAATCAATTATTCTTTTTTAGTTCTTTCTATTCTATAGAAGCCAAAATTATCAAGACAATAATTTTAACAATTTAAAAAAAATATATTTAGTGGGAGAGGAGGCTACCCCATCCTAGGGATAGGGTATATCACAAACCTCTTTGAGGACTTATTGATGTGGTCTCAGCTCTTTTTTTGGTTTTTATAGATCACCCATTAAGAAAGATTGTCGGCAACAGGACTCGAATTTAGGCCATAGTCTAACAAAAAAAATGATAATCACCAACTCTACCTTCTCTCGTTGGCGTAATTTTAACAATTTCATCAAAGCAATAAACTAGCTATATAATTATATTTAAAGGTTGATATAATTTGTAAGTGATTTTAAGTTGTCAAAATCAATAAGTAAAATGTCTAGTGCCAAAACTTCATAAATTTACGAGATAGTTAGATATAAGACTAATCATGTAGACTTATGATCCGACTAACAGTCCTATTTTGTGATGAGTGCTGCTAAATTGTCACAGCCCGTCCCAAATATATATTTATCAACGGCGTGAATTAACGAAAATACCTTTGAACGTTAGTTGTGTAATGTGGTTTAAGGGTAGCTTTGGGTTAATATACTTAAATCCTAATTGTTTGGAACCAATTAGGATTAAGTTATGTTTTCTTTTGGTGGTTGACCAATCCTAGGCCACACACACTCTCCCTCTCTCATCTCCCCCCCCCCCCCCGTGTCCTCTCACCTCTCTCGGACTCTCACTCTCTCTCTTTCTTCTTACGTACGGACAAGGGCAAGAACACCCCAAACCTTGCAAATTGAGGTTGAAAATGGTATCATTGTGTTCCTAAGGTCCTCGTGAGTTCAAAAGTACCAAAAATAGGTAAGGTTACCTTCGATTTCACGTAGAACCATAAAATCCGATTCCATGCACTGTTCATGCAACTTTTATTCTTCGATTTTCAGGGAATTTTAAGCTCATAGAAGGCTTAAGGAGGTCCTCACGAGCCTTGGGGTAGTTCGTTGGAAGAGTTTGGACGTCGGAGGGCCGAGATCGAAGCTTTTCAAGTCGACTGGATTATCGAGCTTCCTCAGGTAGATTCTAGTGGAATTCAAGGCTTAAAAGTAGTATAACGTGATTGTAGATGTCCCTACCTTCATTTTGGTACCAATTGCATGAAAAATGGTTGAGAAACGAAGGAGAATAGTGAGTTTGAAGGTCTGCCCAGAATCCAGCGCCGGTGAACAGTTCTGGCGTCTAGAGGTTGAAGATGATGCGCATGTTGGGCGCGTGAGGCCGTGCCCTCCCCGGCGCGTGGGGGCGCGTGAGCCACCTAAAAATTTATCTAAAAATATCACGATGTTCGTGAGGCTGTGTAGGTCATGTTGGTATATTTAAATACCAAAATTGAGCAATGTATGAGAAGTTATTAGCTAGTTTTGTATATGTGTTTTAAAATAACGTTTTTATAGTTAATTCGCATATAGGTGAGGCTTATCCTGAGGACGAGCGTATCCACGGGCGACTCGGGGGCTACGACCCTTCGACATATCAGTGAGTGAGCTTTTATTTTTAGTATATACTTATATACTTGATATATTTCCCATAAATGCATTTTTTTAAGGAAAGTATGCTTAGAAATAATATGCCAAATGCTTCTATATTTTGAATATGCATTGCATGGTTGCATATATATATATATATATATATATATATATATATAAATGTAGTGCTGTGGAGGCACAGGTGAGTTCAGATAAGTTATGTTTGGTTGTGTGAATCATCGATGATGTGATATGTGATTAAGTAATGTTGAGCTCATAAAGCTGCACCTAGGGTGATTGTGAATTAGCCAGAGATATGAGGTACATGCCTGTTTATTTACGTCACCTCTTGCACTATATGCTCATATTGGATCCAACTTAAGTGCACAGTCTTGTCGTACAGACCTTATTCATGGTTCCGACTCGTAGGTGACTAGCGATTTATCGCCCGGCTATTATGAAAGAATAGAGTTGAGCATAATTATATTACACCCAACCTTGTCGTACAGACCCTGTCTAGGGGTTCCGACTTATGTGCAGTATATTGCCGTATAGGTCATAGTAGTGACTTCGGCCAGATTGAGTTTGAGCTATGAATTCAGCCGTACAGACTACCACAGGAGTTATGGCTAACATATCACATTTCTATGAAATTATTCTTACCTGAATTGTTTACTCTATTATATCTTGACATGGTATATATACCTATGAATATGATTATGTGAAGCATGACCTGAATTGAATTGATTTGATTTCTGTTATATATATATATATATATATATATATATATATATATATATATATATATATATATATATATATATATACACATGTATATGCTTATAACTCAATTCTGGGAAAATTTTACATGTTTTACATCGAGGGGTTAGTATGTTGATAAATGAAATGATTTTGTAAAACATTTGTTTTTACCCACTCACGTTTTCTGTTTTGCGCCCCTCCAAGTTTTAAGTTGCCGTTGGTGGCTCGAGGACATCGACTGTTAAGACTATTCTATATTATAGTAGGACATTCCTGGTACTGTGTAACTAGTACTTGTCCTACTGGACTGCACCTAGACTTATTATGCTCTGATTAGGAGAGTTTACGATTGTAACTAACTCTTATCACTCCCTGCTAGTAGTGCACTCTATTAATATGGTTTTTAATTATTCGTATGTTTGCTATCTTTATCGCTTCCGCACTGTGCACATGGCTACCTCACTCTCACGTGACGGCCAGCATGCCTTGGCCTCGGTCGGGGTGTGTCATAAATGCACCCCAATATCTTATTTTCCGAGCCACTTTAAAATGATAATTTTATTGACAAATTTATCCTTGTATAAAAAATGACCTTCAAAGACCTAAAAATAACCAACCACGTCTTACCACATAATTATTAGTTATATTGACCAAAAAACCAAAAAAACCATAAACCCCTCCACCTCCACAATTAGAACCCCAATCCGTATTTGATGTTTTGGAACAATTTGGATACCTACCATATTTTGAATATGGAGAAATATGATGTTAGAGAAAAAGCCGGAATAGCACCAAACTATGAGTGAAGCTCTTCTAATTGCCTCAAATCTATTGCCAAGCTTTTTCAATTTTCTATTCAATTACTGAATTTTCATTACTTTTCAAATTTAATCACTCTCTGTCTTGTGTGATATGAATTTAAATTGGGAAACAATGGAAATTGGGTATCGGAGCAATTTCTGAGATGTGGTGGTGCTGCAATGGTTGGTGACCGAGGAGGGGCATTAGGTGTTGGGGGTAATTTTGTTTAATGGTATTTTTATCTTAACTATAATAACTTTTAAAGCAAGGAAAAATTGGAGAAGAAATATGTATTAGGTGAATAATGGTGAGTGGAGGAAGAGTTTATGTATTTTTTCACTTTTTACAATGGGTGTAAATATAAAGTGAGTGCGGAGATAAACACTAGGGCGAACATAGCTCTAATCTTTGTAATGATGATTCAGCCTAATTTTAAGGGTATACTTTCACAATTCTTTCCTAATTACCGTTTATACCCTTTCGATGCTTTGGGGGTTAAAAATTATGAAATAAATGGTTCCAACGCAACGTTATCTGATTAATGACCTAATTTGTTGCAGTTATTTGTTTATGGCATTTTCACTTTCATGTTGATTGCTTTTGCACTGGTTCTATTCACCTTTCCATCAGGTAATCACATACCTTAAATCTTTTAGTTACCACCAGGGGCTTTGAAATACTCAGATTTATTAATTAGAAAATCAATAAATATCATGTTTGTTAATAGAAATCACATGCTGAATTAGGTTCATCAATTGGAAGCTATATACTGGAAGGGACATATCATAATCATATAAAATCAGTTCATGCACAGCACACCAAGTCCCAAAAGTCCAGAAAACTGCGATATCTCAAACAACGACGGCTCCAGATTGACAGACGGTGATGGGCGGAGAATAGAGACTGTTTGATTTTATATTTCAAATAGGTAGGAAACTTCAAATCAATAGGCAACCGATTGGGATTAGTGGCATGTTGGGTAAATATTAACAACCCAACCTTTCCTAGTCTACATGGAAACTGCATTACAATATTTAGACTAGGAACTCATAGTCAAAACTTTTAGTATTTGAATCATAGTGCTTTGTGCATATAATTAAAATCATTGATATTATCAATCACATTGTAAATATCATCTCTGCAAAAAGTAAATTAAAATTAAGATCGTTTAGTCAATATATTCTAACAAATACATAGACGGTTCGTATTGCTTTTACCAATTTCATTCATTTGTTTTTATATAGTTCGATGAATAAACAACCTTAGTTTTAATTAATTTTTTGCAGAAATAATATTTATAGGATGATTTATAGTATGAATGATTTGGATTATAAACACGAAGTTTTATAAATTAATAATGAATAATTTTGAGTAAGAGCTCATATTTATGTTTTGAATAGCCTAGTATTGTTGTTGTATAAAGGCTGGTTTGGTATTGCTGTGCTTTGAAAAAAAACTGCTTCTGCTGTGCTGTAAGAATAAGCAGCTGTGAAATAAAGCAACAGAATGTTTAGTAAACTTTTTTGTAAAAGTACTTTTGAAAAAAAAAACAGTATTATAGTGTTTGGTAAACTTTTATGTAAAGCAGATGTGAAAAAAAAGCCGATTTTTCAAAGCTGGGTTTTGCAGCTTCTTGTTTTTGGCTTTTTTTCGCCCAAAACTGTGAAAAAAAACTGAAGCTGAATGTTTACCAAACACAAAAACAGCTCCGACCTTTTTTTGATACCAGCTTTTTTCAGAATCACCTTAGTCGTGGCTGCTGGAACCAATGAGTCATTAGGTAACAACACCGAGATTCATGAAGCCCTAATTTTAACTTACTTTGTTTGGTTCAACATTAGGTGGCACGTCCCAGACCGGACCAGACTTACAAGTTTTGAAATCAAAAAAATCACTCGGAGTGTGGTTTGATTTGGCTATTCTGATGCAAAATTACAAGTTGGTTTAGGCAATTTTGCTGATTGTTACATGATAAAATCACAAAACTAAGGATCTATGATTTTTTTTTTTGGTCAAAAAATATAAGTGTTAGATTAGGATGCCGATCGATGAAGTTTGAAATTGCGCCATGTAAGGGCAACACTCCACTATCACAATGGTAAAGAGCTACTCGCAAGGGAAAATGATCCTCACCAGATCCTTTTCCTAAAGATCTTGTGATTTTGTCTGTTCATCGTATATCGTGTAATTAGAAATCATTTAAATTTTAAAATTTAAAATTAAATATAAATAGTACCTAATGAAAATTGACCGTACGATGTACGATGAACGAATACAATCACAGGATCCTTCGAATTCTCAGGAAAATGATCTAGGATCCCGAGGAAAATGATCCATTTCCACTCGCAAGGATCTACGATTTGATAGAACCTTTTATGGGTGTAATAAGAATAAGACACAAAGTCTGTATTTGTATTACTAATCCTCTACCAAAAGATTAATTTTCTAAAACGTTAACGTTGTAGATTAATTTTCTAGAAGGTCGTAGGTTCAACTTCCTCGAACATCCTTAATCAATATACTCATTCTTTGTTATGATTTGTTTTTTCTAAGAAAAGGGATCCTCTAGTGGTTTCGTCATGATAGTTTAATTTTTTAGGAACCAAAAAAACTGACAGAGGCATTTTACCCTTCTTCAGTTCCTCTTAATTAACAACCATCGTGTAATTCACCAAGTAACCAGCACAATGAATGGAACTCAAAACATGCAATATGAAATACAAACCTAAAATTTGTCCCCAACCATTGAACCAAAAGATAATGTGAAATATACGTCATGCACGATCAAAAAGTTGGAACGACTACCATTTCTTACAAAGGCTTGGACGAGCCATAACAAATGACTTTGACTGTAGAATCGAGTTCTTCTTTCTTTTTTTTTCTTTTTTTAAAAAATTTTCAACTATATTTGTTGATGATGTACGTTCGCTGCATACAAGGTAGGAATAAAGACAGGAAGCATGCATGCATACATGACATTAGGCCAAGTAGTCGACGTCCAAAATAGATAATTTGGGTTGACTAAGGAAGATGAATAAACATTAAGTTTGTGTGACCTTCGTAGTTTCCAACAGGTTACGTAGAAAGTAGAATTTTTATAGGCATCAGAGAACATAAATTACGTAGATCTCATTTGGCAGCTTGAACTATTTCAATTGGATAAGATAATTTTTGAACATCATATAATATTGACTAAATTAGTCGGTGTTTAGTGCAGTATCGTATTAAAGATCGTATTATTTATACTGTGTTTGTTTTTGTGTTTGGTACTAGGGTAATTATTTGTGCAGATTAAAACAAATAGTATCAAATATCTCTAATTCTCCATCCATCATCTTCTCTGACTATACACAACTCACAATCCCTGCAGCCAACAAATGCAATGAAGCATGCTCCGGAAAATAAGGTTTCTAGATTCATGTTTTTAAAAAATGGGTATTGTCCAATAAAAAAATCCCAAATAGAGGTAGCAAATCAACTCATTGGATTGTTAATGGGTACCCATTAAGATCATTTTAATTCGATATCACCATAGTATAGAGGTGAGATTGATAATGTTGATGGCGATATAAGATGAAATCAAACTATAAGTCTTAATGAGAACCAATTAACAAGTGAATGAGTTTGATCTGCCATATCCTAGCCCCAAATGAAACTTCTCCTTTGAAGAAATCAACAGCAAACTAGAATATACCAATTTTATAAAAGGGCAAGTTGGTATATGTCTGTATTGTATTTTGCAAAGCGGTCTAATTTCTCAACCTTATATAATAATTCTCATATCTTAGTTAAAATTTCTGGTTAACGACACTGTAATCATCATTTGAATTTGAAACGATCATGAGCGGCAAACAATGTAGACAGCTCTTAGGAGGAGGGCTAGGCAGCACTTAGGTGGTTTTTTGGAATATTTTTGGAATGTGAATGGAAAATCATGATCTTTAGCTCTAAAAAGCTCCATCAATATATATGCTCTGCGGACCTCATCTTGAATATTTGGAGAATAATCCCTTTTATTTGTCTACCAAAATAAAAAATGAGTACAACTACATAATGTATAATTCTTGTCGTGAATGCAAAACTATCAAAACTTTTGAGATTTACATAGATAAACACTATGTTGATCACTTGAGTGACAAGTCCTCACAACATGCACTAATAAATAAATCAGGCTCCCCAAGAAAAACTTGCATAACCCTAATTAGGGTTTTGGCATCAAAATGAAGAATGGAAGACGTTTGCAAACCTAGAGGCTAATCCCTAATGCCAAGAAAGATACAAGCCCAATAGGCAGTAGTAAACAAGGAGGACAACGATGAGGAGGGTAAGTCAAAAGTTTATTTTTATTTTTTTGCAGAAGTTAAAAGTTTATTACTGGTTGGAAAAGTTGAGGAATCCCACTTAATTTAATCCTTTCCTTTTTATTAAAGTCTCTAAATCGTTTTTTACTTTGGAATGATACAAAAGCCCATCACGTGGAGTCTAGAGGATGTCCAATCACAATGAAACGTAGTTGACAATGCTTTTTAAATTTTTTTTTATTGGCTTGGCTCAAAACGGTGTGTTTTGGCCAAGTCATTTCAAGTCATTTTAAAACAAAAAAGTCATCTTCTTTCTCCTCTGCAACAGAACGAGCAGTGCATCGGCAGCCATGGCTGTTGTTCTCCACCACCACAGCCCATACTTGGGTGGTCCTTGGAGGTTTCAATAGTCCTTTATGTGAGCTTCTATGTGGTCCTGGAACCACCCAGTCCCTTAGTAGATCCGTCCATGACTGGGTGATCAATTGCTGCTCTTTCACCGTTACTTTATTTTGGTTGCTTGTTGACAATTGGCACGAATATGCACGATTACCATAAAAATGCTTAGTATAATCAATCTTTGCGATCCCCTATTATGGCGAGAATGATATAAATAAGAGTAAATTGTATATGGTCCCTTAACTTTAACTCAATTGGAGCAATGATCACTCAACTAAAAATCCATTACCATTGATCCCTCAACTTATCAAAACGTGCAGCTATGGTCCCTCAACTAAAAATTCATTACCATTGGTCCCTCAACTTTAATTCAACTGGAGAAATGGTCTCTTAATTTTAACCCAATTGTAGCAATGGTCATTCCAACATAATTCGTTTTGACAAAAATTTTTACGTAGTTGACGAAAATGACCATAATTACACACTTTGATGAGTTAAGGGACCCTAATTATATAAATGATTATTCCAACATAACTTATTTTAACAAAATTTTGACGAAATTGATGAAAATGACTATAACTACACATTTTGATAAGTTGAAAGACCAATGGTAATGAATTTTTAGTTGAGGGATCATTGCTTCAATTTGATTAACGTTGAGTGACCATTGCTATAATTTACTCTATAAATAACAGAAAGAGATTCTCCTCATATCTCTTCCACCTAATCCTTCTTATCAAATAATTCGGACATTTGAAATTTGATTTAACGGTTACAAACATGGGCCCACTCTAAAAGTTATAATAACTTTAACCATTGGATCAAATTTGAAGGGTCCGAATTGTTTGATGAGGAGGATTAGGTAAAGGGAGATGATCTCTTTCCATAAATAACAATTTTTGAATTGACTTTTTAGATAAATAAAAAAATAGATACGTTTGAATTTTTCTTTATTTTATCTAATCTTGTAACGTATAAAGTCGACTCTTTGTAAATGAGAAGAATTTGGGTCAAATAGTCAGTCGGCTGATATAATAGATGTGTGCAAAGAAGAAAACAATCATACACACAAGTTGGGGTACTTTTTTGCTGATATAATAGATGTGTGCAAAGAAGAAAACAATCATACACACAAGTTGGGTTACTTTTTAGCAGATATAATAGATGTGTGCAAAGAAGAAAACAATCATGCACACAAGTTGGGGTATTTTTTTTTATTTCCTTTCCATTCTTGTTTGGCTAAATTGGATTGTTCATCCATGTGGTCATAGGACACTTGCATGATAACCCCGTGGTGAAAAAACTAGAAATTAAACCTTTGTGGTCTAGAATGTTAGCAAATTTAGTCCAAAAGTAAGATTTATGTTAAATGACTGTTAAAAGTTGGGGTAAATGACCGTAAAACTGTATTTTCAGTTCCAATTGACATTGAATTGGGGCTTTTTTTTATTTAAAAAATTAAGCATTATTTTTGTTGTTAATTGTTATAAAAAAAATTATTTATTTTAAATGTTAATTGGAACTGAAAATACAGTTTTACCTATACTTTTAACAGTCATTTAACGGAAATCTTACTTTTGAACTAAATTTGCTAACATTCTAGACTACAAGGATTTAATTATTAGTTTTTTTCACCACGGGGGTCATCATGCAAGTTTCTTATGACCACAAGGATGAATAATCCAATTTGGCGTTCTTGTTTATCTTTAGTTTTGAGTTTTGACAATCAGACACACACTTTCGATGCATTCTCATTTTCATTCTCTTCGGCAGGTAAGTTATATTTAATGTTGAAAATACCGATACAGTGAAAATATTGAGATACAAATTTGTAAAATAACCGACAGATATATTGAATATTGAATATTGATATCGATATTGGTTACTTTCAATAGAAATGACGAAAATTTAAATTGAAACTTTAAAAGTTGTCAAACACTGGTTTGAGGGAAATATCAGAGTTTCTCCGATATGTAACAGATGTGTTAGAAATATCGATGATATCTATTGATTTTAGCATAAACTTAAGAATTTATCAGATATGAGATAAAGTTTAGACTTCAACTCCGAATTTTCATATATTTTTCTGATTTTTTTTAATAATTTTATGTAAATATCAACTGTATCAAAGAAAATTTTTAAAGACTAATCATATCACAAATACTATCAAAATTATAAAAACAACAAAAAGAAAACACAAATTTTCAATATCCGAAACTTTATAGCACTTGAAACTTGAATACAATCCTTTTTGGTCAATTACAGTTGAATACAACCGGATTCAAGAGATGAAGAAAAACTGGCTGAGGAGATTGTTCAAGACGACATCTTTCGTGCATGCATCAGAGTCCTGGGCATATCACCACTTTATCCTCGCCTTGCATTCAAGTAAAAAACCTTGTCGGTGGTGCATGCATGTATGCTCTCTCATCTCCTCAATCACACCTCAAGTCAAGTCCCAATTTGTAAATCACCTACACTAAATCAGACTGCCACTTACACAGATAACGAATTTCAAGCTAATAACATGGGAATGGGAATCAACCAGGTAATTAGCCCTACACAAACACGTTGGTCGGACTTAACAGGGATTTTCTGCCGGTTTTCTGATTTTTTAATTCAGATATTGTGTATCTGGGCTGCTGTGATCATACCCACCTTGAACGCTTTGAAAAGTCACGGAACGACAGCAAGAAATTAGGAAAACCGTCAGTTTCTTCCGATGACCTATCTTAAGGGGATAATATTTCCTAGTGTTTTATTCAAATATCATTTCATTGACCGGGTGTAAACTAAAGGCTCCCTATCGATCATTATGAAATCGAAAGTATCCGATAATGTATAAATAGTCGGTAGCGGAGCAAATGCGGGAGCGTAAGTAGTTGGCGCGGGAGCATAAGTAGGTGACCCTAATAGTTTATTAAAAGCATTTCCAAAGAAAATGTAAAAACTGCCATATATACATACAACATCAAAAAATGGCATCAAACTCTCTCCAACTGAGCTTTCATTTTCTTATATGGCACTGAGTCAATTGAAAATAAAGCTTTTTGCGGTAAATAATTTGAGAGCAACCTTCAAATCTGATGGCAACTGTCTGATTTATTTAATAATTTTTGAATGAATGTGATGCAATATATAATAAATGTTTTGTGTTTCCAAGTATTTGAGTGATTGTCTCAATAATTTGACCTTACAAAGAGATGAATTTTTTTATAGAATAACATTATTATTTAACATATCGGATTGAGAAAAAAATTGTACAAAATGTCAAACTGTTACATAAGCCATCAAATATCGTTTCGATGTTTAAAATTTGATATATTTTTTAGAGATGTTCTATGTCTCCATTTAAAAAATGGAGTTTTAACGAAAAGTCAGCGGTACTGTTCACTTTAACGAAAAATCACATTTTTACACTAAAAAGTCAAATCTGGTACTATTCACTTTACTTTTTATTTTGTCCTTATCATTAAAACTCAAAGTTTTCAAGTCATTTTCATTAGTTTTCCTTATAAACAAAAAAACAAAAAAAACAAAAAAACATTTTGACACCTATGCCAACTATAAGACAAATGAAACAAGGACCTTCAATTAATATTTTGGGTAAAGTACAAAAAACTACCTCAACTATTGGTGTCACGACACTTTCATATCTCATCTTTTAAAATTGACAATGTCATACCTCATCTTTAGAATTTGATCCAATGTTATACCTTCCGTTACTTGGCCGTTTACTTTTCAGTTAAATGCTGACGTGACTTAATTCGGAGCCCACTTTCTATTAAAAAATCATTAAAATATTATTAAAAACTAAAAAAATTTATTTAATATTTTTTAAATATTAAAATAATAAAGATAAGTAAAAAAAAAAAAGAGCAACCCTCAGTTCGTCCCTCCCCGTCTCATCTCTCATCTCTCCATCTTCATCTTCTTCCCCCCACTTGCAACCCCCAACAAAAAAAAAATTTAATTTGTCTTCCCCCACACCCATCCTCAGTTTGTCTCCCCCCCCCCCCCCACCCCCTCTTCTCCCTCCTGCAACCCAAAAAAAAAAAAAAAACCTAGATCCCGTCGGCAGGAAGATGGGTGCACGAAGAAGGTGGAGGATGGGTGCGGAAGAGGATGTGGAGAATAGATAAGAGTGGTGGATTTGGGGTTGGCAGGAGGTTAGGTTTGGAGGGGGGAGGAATTGGGTTCGCTTTGGATTTTTTTTCTTTCTTTTTCTTCTCCTTCTTCTTCTTTCTGGCTTCCCGGGAGGGGGGGTGACAAACTGGGTTAGGTTGGGTTTTTTTTTTTTTTTTTTTCCTTCTTCTTCCTCCTCCTTCTTCTTTCTGGGTTGCAGGGGGCGTGAATGTGTTGGGTTGCATTTATTTTTCCTCTTCTTCTTCTTCCACGCGGGGGGGGGGGGGGTTGATGGGTTTTCAATTTTTTTTTTTAATTTTTTGGTTGAAGATTAAGCAAGGAAGAAGATGAAGATGAGGAGAGAGAGAGAAGGGGGAAGGGACGAAGAGAGGGATTTTTTGTTTAGTTTTTTAAATTTTTATTTTTTTTCACTTTTCTTTATTATTTGAATAAATAAATTTTTTAAAGTTTTTAATAATATTTTATTAATTTTTTAATAGAAAATTGATCCCGGATTAAGCCACGTCAGCATTTAACTAAAAAGTAAACGGCCAAGTAACAGAAGGTATAACATTGGACCAAATTCTAAAGATGAGGTATGACATTGTCAATTTTAAAAAATGAGGTATGAAAGTGTCGTGACACCAATAATTGAGATAGTTTTTTGTACTTTACCCTAATATTTTTATTCAATTGATACAAACTAAACTACGTCGTTTTGTTCTGTTACAATTAAATATATAAAAATAAAAGTTTGGGCACGCTAAAGACCTTCTTAGGCCAGACTCTGTGACTTCTCCATCTCCATAACAGACTTATCCTCAATCCCAATTTCAAGTTTCTTCGTTGTTCAAGTTCGACCAAGCACACCCACCGCACTTGATTGTACAATCACAGAATCCCCAATTTTCAATCATCGGTACTTCTATTATCTTAGTTTATTGGGGTTTTTAGGGTTCATTCTATTCTATTAGTTAATTTAGTTTGACCCCTTATTGGAATTTTTCATTTTTTTTTTCGTTGTTCAAGTTCGACCAAGCACACCCACAGCACTTGATTGTACTATCCCAGAATCCCTAATTTTCAATCATCGGTATTTCTTTCATCTTAGTTTATTGGGGTCTTTAGGGTTCATTCAATTCTATTAGTTAATTTAGGTTGACTCTTTATTGGAAATTTTCAATTCTTTTTTTAAAGGAGAGCAGTTATTGACTTCGCCATGACAATCTATCTTTTCGGGGCCAAAAGACTCATAGAGGCATTTTGGCCTTTCTTGACCACCATCGTGTGATTCATCAGCACTAGGAATCACACCCAATACGTGCCGGGAAGAATACGAGCCTGAATTTTGAAACTTTTCAATTGGATTTAGAAAGTTTTAACGAAAAGCCCGCGGTACTGTTTACTTTAACGAAAAACCATATTTTTACACTAAAAAGTCAAATCTGGTACTATTCACTTTACCCTTTATTTTGTCCTTATCGTTCAAACTCAAAATTTTCAAGTCATTTTCATTAGTTTTCTTTTGAATTTATATGTAACAATTTGAAATTTGACTTCATATTATTTTTTATTATTCAATTTTTAATATTTAACTTTATATGAATATGATGATGAACTGAAGACTAAAGCTCCGAATTATAAAATCAGATGAGGCACAAACGATGCATGCCGAATATTGCCTTAAATGGACTACGGGAATGGTAAGCAAGATTAAGTCAACGCAAATGAGGACCCAATCTGAATGAAAGAAGTAAGAATGGGCTGACTGGGTAGGGCGGAAGGGTTCAGGCAGCGCCAGCTGTGAGCGACGGGGTAGGAAGTTTGAACGCGGATTCACTGAATTTTATATATATATTTAATTTTTAAATTCTAATTTGAATAGATAGAGAGAATGACTGAACTTTACTTTGACTAAATTTAAAATGTATCGGAACTTACACCCAGAAAATGTATTGCAACTAAATATTACTGTTTAGTTTTGACAAAACAGTTTAATCATGGATTTTTACTTGTAAATAAAAGGTATTATGTACTCTCACGAGTGCCTAATGTATTGTACAGTTTTACTCAAAGTTAGTAATAAAGTTGAATCAAAATGGGAACTATCAATCGAAGTTTTCTCATAAAAGATCTCAGTTATATTAAAAGTGGAACTTTGTTGTCCAACATGCTCCCTCACGAGCGCCCTCACATGGTTCATACCGGAAACTAATTTCCACATTGGAAATTGGTCAATTCATTATTTCGGAGCTAACGCAACTTTTTTAGAGTACGATCATCATTCATTCACACTAGCACTAATGCATTAAAAACAACAAAGGAAAAACCTTATTTGATTAAACAAATCCTCTTCATTAATCGTTTACAAAGAACTCAATATTATTAGAAACAAATACAAAAACCAAACCTAGACTCTGAGAAGTTGATTGATAATCTGATATTCCAATTTTTCTGCATGGATATCAAGAACATAGTTAGTGCTTTGTTGCTGCTTACTTTCAAACAAAAAACAACAAACAAGTTGTGCCTTTGTTGAAGTCCTCGTCTCTTCTATCATTATTCATAAACTATAGTTTAGTAACGTCTAGGACCTTGTCAAGTTAGGTTTAGGGTTGTTGGAACTCTAGGTCTTTGAGAAAATTTGCACACTAGTTACGACCATCTTGTTCCATGTTCAGAGATGCTAACTTTTCCTATACGTTCAGGTCTTTGTGGGGCTTGGCTCATAATGTGTCGAGTTGACGGATAGAAATTGGATATGAGGATTGGTTTGGTGTTTAGCCCGGGCAGAGATGAAGCATGGCAGGGAACATGTTACCCAATGGGAAACCGAATATGTAAATGTGGCAAATCAACTCATTGGGTCCTCAATGGATATCCATTAACAATCTAATGAGTTGATTTGCCACCTTTAGGGACATGATAGGCAATTTTCAATGAGAAAATTGCTAGTATTTAAATGGGGATGAAGATTGAAATGGCGTACCCAACTGCTTCGAGTCTTCGACCCATTGTTTTCCCTATAAATGTTTGAATTTGATAAACCAAATGAACTAAGCCCAATTTGTTGGTCCAAACCATATGAATCCATGCATGATGATAAAAGATTGGAGCATTAACTTGTGTTAGCCCTAGTGTGTACTTAAATTCGACTCCTGGTCTTTGGGCTCAAAATTTTAAAGTGGGTTGAGTTGAGTGAGCTGAATTTGAGGGGATGTGGGATGTGCATTTCAAACCTACTTCACAACAAAGCAAAGTTTGTGATCTGAGCTAAAGCTGTGGCCATTAGTAACCAGTTACATACTTAATATACTTAGTATCATGATAATCTATTTTCTTAAAGTACTAACTCTCATATCATGCTTGCTTTTGGCACTCCAAATAAAAAATCTTGATCCAACCTATGTTTTCCTAACGATGCAATATGTTCATGGTTAAACTTCATAGGATTCAATGCACTTTATCTTCAATGAATCATCCAGCGTTCAATGCACACTTCTAAACTATCTTCATAATGTATCCTTTGAGATACAAGAATTCACACTAAACAAGTTTTTAGTACCAACAATAATACAGTAACATTGTTCACATGTCTGCTTAATACTTGCCTCATGGTTAGTCATGACTTCGTATCTTTACTCAATAACATAAATCACTAATAATATAACACGTTTTCATGTTTTTAGAGCATTTTCAACAACTAAAATGCCTTTGTCACATCTTCATAATATATGTCAGTTGGGTTTAGGGTTTCCTTGATTTCTTGCTCAATTTTTTTATGCTAGCCATAAGTTTTATTTTGTAAAACCCTTGTGCAATTAGTAGTGAGCCGCCTACCTCTAATTTCTATAGAATAATGTTGTAATCTTCCAACCTGGATTTTGCACGAGTAGTGACTTAAACACACTCTTTTTATCTTGTTCGCACGCCCTTAATCTTGACCATTAATTTTATTTTATTAATTATTTGATCTAACGGCTAAGAACCTAGAGGAGTGTATATGAGTTAAGAAAGTATATCTGAAAATCATAACCATTGCACATCTCTATTCTAATTTGTGTTTTAGCCAAACTACACCAAAAAGTGAAGAATAAGCAGTACTAGACAAATCGACTATATATTATCTTTTACGTTACATATTAAATTAAACACAAAATCATGTATGATACAGGAAATCACAAATAAGCCGGAGTCCAAAACATAGGATTTTGGGTGGTGCCCTATGATTTAAAAGTGTCGTTGTCAGTGTTCTTAGGGCAGGTACCAAACGTAAACATGGTGCGTGGAGCATGTAACTAACTGGTTTAATAAGCTAGCTATACCATTGAATTATGAAATGAATATTAACTCCATTATTGATCACCACATCAAGTCAACAACCACTAGTTTTTAAGGCACCAACAAGTTCGCAATTCGACAGCTAATATATCCAACCAAACTCAAATTATGATGATATATATGTGACTGATTTTGGGATTCAGTATCATATGATTCATCAATTATCATGTTTAATTGCTTAGTTATATCATGTCAATAGTATTTACAGTTCATTTTGGTTTTTGGCTCTGCTTGTATGTGACCGATAGCAGAGTCATTCTTGAGATATGAACCGCTAGCTAAAGCCTTGAAATATTATAGTAAATGAAATTTTATGCTGTATTCTTTTGAAGTTCATCCGCTTAGTGAAATTAGCCTACCACGCTAAACAAAAAATTAGTCTATATATACAATATAGTCTACTCTACCTTAAAAGCTTATAAAACAACCCCACTTCGGTCAAAATGCATGGCACCGCATTTGAAATTAAAGTAGGAGGTATTGGGTCCAACTTTCTACCCTCAAACCGTTATACAAACTTGCTAAGTTATGCCCTAATCCCAAAGAGTACTGGAACCAGATCGCACGTTAAACAGTTGGAACCAAATTTCTAGATATCAACAGGATGTGATAGCCTTGTTGGTCCAATTTTATTAGCTTATCTGATCATATTCGTTAAGTTTATCACCAGACTTCTAAAGTACGTGTATTCCGATGTGCTTTATTTTGGTCCAAAAAAAATCATACGGTCCCACACCAACCATTAATGCTTGCCACATGTTTTCGCTCAAAGTTTGTTCCATATCTTTGGTTCAAACTTAAATTAGGACGAAGATAGATCACTTTAAATTAAATAATTGCATTAATGAGGTTGGCAAATTGCCGTCGATCATTAACGTTGATTCGGATGTTAGTTATTTTTTTTATCCAATTAAATAAAGAACATGAAGAAGTCTCACATGATAACCAGTTCATATGATCAAGCTGATATCGCAGTTAAGCTTCAGCATTATATGCAAATATATATACATTATAATTCGTGTGCGTATATATATGAGTTATAATTTAGGGACACACATTTTTTATAAACATATTAATATTTATTTGATAAATTTTATAATATATTTTAACGATCCAAATCGTTTATATTTTAGTACATTATTTATAAATCATCTTTGCAAAAAAATAAACAAATCCAAATTAAACTATTAAGACATTCATTTAGTGAAGAAAATGGACACATATGTTTCTGCAAAGAAATACTAAATTCAATCCAACGGTTATAAGGTTTTGGATTTAAGTAATTTTTAGTAGAAATGATATTTGAGGAAAAACATAAAAAATAAATTGTTTGGATCATTGAAATATATTATGGAGTGAGTATATCATAAAAACGTGTATAAAAATATGTGGCAAAATATGCCTCAAGATCCAAACCTGACTTCCGACCTCGTGTTACAAGTATATATGGTTAATTAGGGTGTTGTTTGATTCTGTGGAGACCTCCCAGCTCAGCTAGGGATCTGTGAACATATGGCACGCAGGCAGTGGTTTCCAAAGCAGGCAAGTTCTTTTGATCCGAGGCATCGGTTCCATATAAAAGTCGACGAGGGTTCCGCTGACACTTGTAATTAATTAAGAGCTAACTTCTGTATAATTAAGTTAATCGGAGAAGTAAAACATTACTTCATCTACCAGCCATATCTACAGCCATAATACAGTGTCACCTATATCTATATGTTTCGTCCAAAAAAATTATCCATATGCATGCATGCCATGCAGCGTGCATGCGGAGATATCGGAGTATGAATAGTTTGTGTTTAAAGTTAAAGCGATAAAGAATTCTCTGTGTATACAATAAAAAGGAAAAAAGAAAAAGTTTGACAGTTGATTATCAAGGAGATTCTAATATCCGTTCATGATTCGAAAAATGTATCATAATGAGTATGAGAGAGAATTTATGCGACATTCATTTAAATGGAAAACATGTTAAAATTACTTAATTTAAATGTGAGGGTGAGTAAGAGTAGATTGAATTCAAAGTTCGAAACCTTTCTTTAATTCAAAAGGAAAGAAAAAGAAACATGTGAAGGTGAATAAAGTGGAGAGTAACTCATGACATGCATTCAAATGAAAAATGCATGTAAAAGATATTATTGGAATTAACATGTTGAGGGTTGGAAAGCTCTCTTTTCTCTCTGAAAATCCTTCCACTCCTGCTCTGATCTCAACTATTGCCATTTTGCGAGTTGGTGGTGTTGGTATGCGAAGATTTCCGTGGGGAGGGATCTTCGGCATCTCAGCACAACTTCCCAAGGGATTGGCACTTTGGATGTGTAATCAGGCTCTTACTTGTTAATGTGCTACAAGAAGAGGACAGAGTTAGTTTTGAAATGTGCTTTTGTCGGCCCTTAGGTATAAGTCTTGAAACTCGTAATCAAAACTAACTAAGTGCTAAGCGTGCCACTATTATCTTAGTATAGCAGATGTAGAACAAGTGTGTTTTAGTCGATTTGTTGCACCCCAAGTTACTCGAACTTCTTGTTATCGAAGAATTGTCGTGGATGGGTTAAGTCCACATTAAGTTCTTTTTCTTGCCTTGTGACCAAGGACTTTTAGTTCCTAGTCTTATACGTTCGAATGAAAGGAGTCCAGATCCCCTTTAAGCCATTTAGCCATTTGCTTGGTTCTTGATTGATTTTAATGATAACATATCCATTAAACTAACCAGATCCAGATGCAAATATGACTCTTAAAATAGGAAAACAGGTGAATATGACTTGAATACATACTGGCGAATGCATTACGTAATAGATCTACAAATGTAAGTACAAACACAAGGACGTCGGGCAAGATTTCACCTTATATGTTAAGGTTGAACCTCTTGCAGCCACTTCTCTTTGAGTTTACAGAGGTTTGTATGTTGGAAAATGATGGATGGTAAACATGTTTACTTGAGGGAATCGATACTATGCCACTGAGGGAGGTTCCATAGCTTTTAAAATAATTATAATCTTATTTTATAAAGAAAACTAATGAAAATGGTTTGAAAACTAATAAAAATGGTTTGAAAACTTAGAGCCTAAAATAATTATAACCTTATATTATAATCTTATTTTAAGCTACTTGTTCAATAAATTAATTATTGAACAAGTAGCCTAAAAGTTTGTAATTATTCACTTAAAAAGTCAATTCTGATACTATTCACTTTACGTTTTATTTTATCCTTATCATTAAAACTCAAAGAGAGGTCGCACTTGGTGCGATGGCAAGTGCCTTCGCCCATGAGCGGTAAGTCTCGGGTTCGAGACTTGGGAGCAGCCTCTCCATAAATGGGGGTAAGGCTAGCCGACATTCACCTCTCCCAGACCCTGCGTAAAGCGGGAGCCTTGTGCACTGGGTACGACATCATTAAAACTCAAAGTTTTAAAGCTATTTTCATTAGTTTTCCTTATAAAATAAGGTTATGCGAGATATCAAAATTTTAAATTAATTTTATAAATTATATTATATGGTTTGTAAAAAAGTGATATTTCGTTAAAATAAACGGTACTAAAAGTTTTTCGTTAAAGTTCTTATTTTATTCCTAGGAAAACAAACGTTGGGTTGGCCAAATTAATGAAGGAGGAGCCTACTTGACACTAACAAAAGAGATGAGAACAAAATATGTATCGCAGGAGAAAAGGTAATGAATGACTGATTGAAGGGCTGCCAACCAAATCTGACTAAACAATTAGAACTAGAGCCTCGAGCTGGAGTAGGAAGACAGCTTTCATCTTTTGGATAGACTGGAACACAACCCCAAAAAAAATCTTTTCTACTATTAATAAAATAAGAAAAATTAATAATTTTTTTTTGAAAACTTTGAATTTTAGTCAAAATAACAAAAAAATATTGTAAATAAATAATATCAGAAGTAATTTTTTAGAGTAAAAATATTATTTTTATTAGAAGTAAACATTACTATGAGTGTTTCGTCAAAACTTCCAATAAAATAAAGATAATACTATTCACACATCCTTTTTTAATTGACTCATGTTTATTAACTTTTTTTATTTATATTCTTCAATCCATTCAATTCGATGACTAAAAATTAATAGAATGTATAAAAAGTAAAAGTACCTTAAAATCATATATAAGAGGATAATTGAAGAACAATATACGTAGAACGAGTTATGTGACGTTTTGTGTAAATAAAATAAATATATTTGAACAGAAATTTATACATTGTTTCATCTTATTGGAATAGAATGTCAACATGTAGAATAAAATCATACAAGGAATTAAAAAACAATGTAGGCAGCATGCATTCATCGTCATATAACATTTTGTATTAATAAAACAAATATATACGAACATAAACTTGTACATCATTTTATCTTATTAGAATAGAATGTGAACATGTAGATAAATCCTTACCACGTAAATCTTTTAGCACAACACAAATTCACAGCAGATATATATAGAGGATTATTCTTTTTTTTTTTGGTCAATATAGAGGATTATTCATCACATCACAAATTGACACATACTATGCTATCAACAATCCGAAACTAGCTAGCAAGTGGATTTGACAATATATCGTATAAATGTTTGAATTATTATGTTAGATTGAGAGGATTCATATCATGTGCTCAGGCTACTATTGCTGCTCTCTGCAGACCATCCACATGTTGTTGTTCTAAATTGATCTACTCACCCGCCGATGATTCTTTCTTTCTTCCATCCTCTCCTTTTTTATTTGTTTTTTCCTTGGCTTTTTCCTCACTTTCAAAAACCAAAACCCTTCCCCATATTCTTATGTTGTGTTTGGTTTAGTCGTTTTTTTCCTTTTCTTTTTGTGACCGTGTCTGTTCTACATTGTACGGTCAATTTTTGTTAAATACTATTTATATTTAATTTTAAATTTTAAATTTCAAATGATTTCTGACAGCATGATATACGATGAACGGACACAATTACAGGATCCACCGGATCCTTTTCCTTTTGTGCATGACTCGTAGAAAGAATCTTTGATCAAGTTCTATGATCACATGACATGTTCGATCATTCTATATCAACATACATATTAATTTGTTATAAATTGATTATTCATATATACGTTTTAAGGGTTCTTTTAGTCGGGAAACACGTCTCTAGCTTTTTTTGCAACCCATAATCAGTTATGATTTTGTTGTTAGATATCATGATAAGCATTTTTAACCTATCCAAATTCACTTTAAAGTATGCTCAAACAAAATATATGATCACATAATTGTCGATTTAGTAAAACTCTATTAAACAAGACATAGATTCCTCCAATTAATTTGAATTTTATCCACATAATATGTGAAAGGCTAAGTCTCTTTTGAAAAAATAACTTATATAAAATGAATTATTGTCATTGTAATATCTCGTTCCATAAAACAATGTATAAGATTTCTAACATATGAAATTTTATTGTTAGATCGAAACGCCTCGTTTCATATATATGCTTAGAGAGCTGCTCCATTGTCACCTTTTTCCTAAGCCCCAATCAAAACGAAAAACGTGACACATCCATCCATGCACACACTGGCGAAGCTATATAGGAGCGGGGAGGGGCGGCCGCCCCTTCGATCGTCGAAAATCGCCACTGAGAGTGAGAATTCCGACCTCCAATCTTTTGAATGAGCTGCGCTGCTAGGTTTTCAAGGGAAGACAATGATCTTATTTTGTTTAGAACCCAACGGCGTCGTTTACATTATTATATGCTTTGGTTATAAAACACAATATTCCTTTAATGAAACAGTGTTATTTGGCTCCTTTATTTTCATTTTTATTTTTTAATTCCATTGATGTTGTTTCTTTTCCAACTGCAGTACCAGCACACCATTAAAATTATCTTCCATCTGTCTCATTTGTTTAAACTTTTAGAGTTAAGAAAAACAAAAGGTTGTCCCTTGGTACTACGGTCTGGTAGTATTCATTTCACTTAGAAGTGAGAGGTTTTATGTTTGAATCTCATACATGGTGAATTTGATACCAAATTAGGTTGTCCATCGTGTGGCTTAGTCAAACTCTCCCTCTATTAGGTTGTTCATCGTGTGGCTTAGCCGAACTTCCCTTCTCCTTAGTGTAAAAATATCGATGTACTCAGAAGAAAAAAAAAAGGTTGATGTTTGTTATGGTTCTTTTTTAATTCTTATTATTATTTCTAGTATTTAAAATTATTTTATCTTATTTTCTTTTAATTCTTGAGAATTAATGACTTGAGAACTTGTTTCAGATATACAAAAAGTTTTGTGAGGAAAGGTATTATGTGAGAAAGGTTTTTGTTTTTATTGAAAGAAATGTTTACATTGATAGTGATGTACAACAATTGTGTGATAGTTTGGTTGTTTATGTTAAAAGATTTTGCATTTATTGATAATGAGCTTATTATGTGATATCATGACATGAAACCTTGTCGGCAACAATTGCAACTTGTTTGTATCAATAAATTATGAACAACATTAATATTGTCTACTATTTAAAAGGATTTAATTGTCTAATTTTTTTCAAAATCTATTTAAACTTTTAAATTCCGGCCCTCCCTCCGAAAATTTCTGACTTCGCCATTGTATGCACATTGCTCATCTCCAGGTTTGAAAACTTCTCACTGCAACGCATCGCATGATCCATTTCCAATGCCAAGTTGCACTAACCCACTAATTTGTTAACTACGTAATCCTAAACAAAGAAATAAAAATAGGAGTGTGCTATCCACACAGTCCAAATTACTTCTCACACACCCTTTGTTAATTTCTGTTCTTTGATCTTCTTTAATTCATCTGATCTAAGGTCGTACCCAGTGCACAAGGCTCCCGCTTTACGCATGGTCTGGGAGAGGTGAATGTCGGCTAGCCTTACCCCCATTTATGGAGAGGCTGCTCCCAATAATTAATCCGATCCAACGGCCGAAAATTAAAAAAATGTGTAAGAAGTAAAATGGGATGTGTAGATATCACACCCCTAAAAATAAGAAAAACTTATCCTAGAATGAAGCTATTTTCACCCTAGATTAGTAGAGAGCTATGTACCTGAAGAGCTTTTGTCATCATCCCATGAGGGAAACTGAAAAGCACTGACAAGTCGCCCGCACGAGGAAACTCGAAATACGAGCACATATATCATATATTATTATACTGTAGAGTTATATTAAAAAAAGGGATACTTTGGATGCGATCTTTAATTCTTAACATTCTTTGATTAAAACCTTAATAGTATTCAAAGTTTGATCAAAGTCCATTGACTTTATACACCTCATTATATTACTATTAATATTTATAATTTTTTATAGTTTTGACATTAATTGTTTGATATTTTATAAGATTTATAATCCTATAAATTTAAAATCCCTCATTATAATATTATTAGAAACAGTTACAATAAAAATATTCAAACATTTTGATTTAATAAATGGATAAAAACTATGTAAAAATAAGAAATAATAAATGGCAAAAGAATGTATCCATAGTGTTAAAAAAATTGATAGATTTTACAAAAAAATAGGTACATTTCACATATAACAAAGTGGTACATTAATAAAGAAGAATGGATACATTATAAAACTAAAAAGAAAATACTATAAATGAATTTTTAGGGTACATATAAAAGATTAAAATATTATGAGTACAAATGAATTTTTTAAAAATATAGGTGCTAAAAGAAATTAATACATGGGTACAAAATAAAACTAAAAATAAAATACTACAAATTTAAAAAAAAATGTTGCAAAATTAAAAGTGGGTACAAACTAAAAATATAAATATATGATACAAAGTTTAGGCATAAAACATAAATATACATATGTAATTTTTCCATCATTGATTAAATATATAATGTCACATGACGGTATACACATGGGTACAAACACAAATAAAACTTTAAAAAATTGGGCACAAAAAAAAAAAACTAATATATGGGTACAAATTAAAAAATATTGCAAATTAAAAATAGGTAAAAACTAAAAATAATAATATATGATAAAAAAATTTAACCATAAATATAAATATACTAATTGTAACATTTTTAACACTAAATGAATATATATAAAAATAAAAATAATTTATTATTCAAATAATTAATGATGTTATAAATACCCAAGGACCTTGATAAAAAATTGAAAATGAATAGGATTTTAATCAATAGAGTAACAAAAAGAAGGATGTGAACCTAATTTTCTTAATAAATCATAATAATAATGAAAATAATTTGACAACTTTAAGTTTTAACGATAAAGACAAAATAAAAGAGTAAAATAAATAGTACCACAATTAACTTTTTAATGTAAATATATGGATTTTCGTTAAAATAAATAGTACCAATTTTTTTTTGTTAAAGTTCGTTTAAAATAATTCTCTGACGTGTATAATATCATATTATATATCACTTTGTGTTTCGATTACAATAAAAAAAAATTCCTGCACGTGCGTTACAAATATCTGTGCTTATTTCTCCCCTTCACTTTATTTTATAATTTTTAAAGTTGATCTTTAATAATAAGAGCCTGTGCTCTGGACTCTGCGCTTTGCCCTTAACGAAACCAGTTCCATGGTGGTTAGGCTTAGGGTAAGAAATAAAGAAAACAAAATACCCATGAGTTAATGTCCCTTCGGGTGTTAGCTCTATGAGTTGATACATTGACGAGTATGGAGTTACAATATCTCCAATGCCCTGGCTAGGTTTTCGAGAGAGAATTTCCTGCACCGGGACGATAAAATTGAAAGATAATGCTACAGATATTAAATTTATAGATAAAATTTTATAAAATGAATTATATGGAAATTGATGATTCGATTGTATTAAGTGTAAATAAACGTGCTCATTGCTATTAATAACACATCATTTAATTTACAAATTTTATCTACAAATTTATTCTCCCTAACATTACCCAAAGTTAAAACTTGTACATAAATTATTGCATATTATTTTTCCTCCTTTTGCATTACTCTTTTTATTTTGTACTCTTTAATTTAATTTATTTTATTTGATATAAAGGTCGAAAGTAAAAAAAGACGTGCATTGTGAGAAAGAGTGTATAAACAATTCTCAATATTTTGTTACTTTTGGGTGTCATGGTAATCTTAAGGCGTGTTATCGAAATGAAAATAAGGAGTGAGACTTTGATTACAGATTATTTTTGTGTTTATTAAGATATGGAGATGTAAGATTCCTCATCGTCCAGAGGAGAGGAGGTGATGTGCCTCATATGTACATGCCCACCTTCCTATAGTGAGATGCGTTTTGAGTGGAAACCCAATAACAAAACCGTGAGAGCGTGGCCTAAACCGGACAATATCTTACTATGCGGATTGGAATGTGACAATTTGATATCAGAACCACTCCTCGCCCGGGAGTGTGTCGATGAGGACGTCGGGCCCTTAAAGGGGGTGGATGGTAAGATCCGACATCGTCCAGCTCCCTATAGTGAGACGCATTTTGGGTGGAAACCTAAAAATAAATTTGTGAGGGAGTGGCTCAAAGCAGACAATATTTTATTATGCGGACTGGGATGTGACATAAGGAATCAAAACTATGTAGAGCTCACATTAAAAATGGAATTAAACTCCTCCTTTTGAAGGAATTGGATTCCTTGGTGAGAGGTGGTATTTGAATTCCTCTAGGGAATTAAGAATGCATGAATTCTACACATTATACCCCTACATGTTTTATAAAATGCCAAGTGTGCCTCGGGTGTATTTATAGCAGTTGCAGAACGAGATTACAACGAAATATGTCTTTTGAGGAAAAAAGTAGTCTCGATTTGTTAAAAAAATAATATTATCTACATTAAGAGGTAGGGGCATGCTTAACCTCACAATGAGCTAGCAATAACGTGGTTCAAATTCGCCATTGGCAAGAATCGAACCTTAGACCTCTCACTTACAAGTGAAGAGAAATATCACTAGGCCGTAGTATTAAGTGGCATTTTGGAAAAAAATGCTTAGTTAAATCATTTCCTTACTTATTGCTATTTGTTTTAAGGAAAACTAATGAAAAGGGCTTGAAAACTTTGAGTTTTAATGATAAGGACAAAATAAAGGGTAAAGTGAATAGTACTAGGATTGACTTTTTAGTGTAAAAATATGGTTTTTCGTTAAAGTGAACAGTACCGGGTGCTTTTCGTTAAAGTTCCCTTTGTTTTATAGGTGCGACTGTAATATTGGCATGATATGTTGTTAGCTAATTCATGTTAATATTATATTTTAACTCGGTGAGAGATCCAAAAATTATACTTCATTGTGTTTAAATAAAGGTTTAAAACTTTTTCTATAGAAATATTGTGCGTAGGGCTAAGAGAAATTCGAATTTAGTCCAGCAAGGATTTTTTATGGGGTGTGATATCCACATACCCTATTTTACTTCTCACACACTTTTTTAATTTTTTGTTGTCGAATTGGATGAATTGAAGAAGATCAATGGATATAAATTATCAAGAGGTGTATGAAAAGTAAAATGGGGTGTGTGGATAGCACACCTTTTTTTTATTGAAACATATCTTCGACCGCGTAGTGGGCTTTCCGATAGCTGGTGATACAAGTATTTGACACGTGTTGATTTTGACTGAGATCCGCCGAAGAGACATTTCATTGAATAGTTGGTGGAGGAGGATTCTCTCCCCTCCTATTCTCATCCCCTTCTCTCCCCTCTTCTCACATATTGTTTTTTGTCTTATTGTCTTTATAAAAAAAAATCAATATTAGATGTTGACGTGGCTAACCGTAACCGTTCAAATAAGAGGGAACATAATGAGAGAGAAATTAGGAGAGAGAATCCTCTCCCATAGTTGGTGGCCAGTCTCGGGTCCAATACCAGATGGTCATAGAATCCTATAAGAGCAACTCCACCTTTAAAAATTATGTTGACCCAAAGTCCATTTAATCCACTCAAATAAATAGTAATTGATCCCAATAAACAGTAATTGGCCAAATGCATCTCCACCCTTAAAAAATGAGTTGGCGCAAAGTCTAGTCAATTCATATTAAAATATTAATTTTTTTTATAAAATCATTAAAAATTAATTTTATTTTTAATTTCAGATAAGATTTTTTAACCAATCTTGTCACGCCATGTGTTATTATTCGAAAGTACTATTTTTGTAGATAGATTTCCAATAAGATTTTGAACCAATCTCGTATTGTCACATGTCACTATCTGTTTATAATCGTTTATAATAGATTTCGATAAGATTTTCAACCAATCACGTAATGCCACGTGGCATTATCCACAACCTTATCCTTCTTTTTTTTTGTCCATATAAACCCTACATCCATCCTAATTCATACACCAAACTCAAACAAGCTCATAATCATTCTTCATTGTTTTTAAATTTTGAGTTCTTACAATGTCTTCTTCAAGGAAATTGTATGAAATCGATGAGCAACAGAAAAAATTGTTGGCTGAACAGGAAAAATTGCTCAATCTTGAGGACGGTGGAGATGAGGCGTTCGTAATGGAAAAGGAAAATGATGATAAACATAGAAGGCAGAGAGCCTTACATCCCCGTCGTGTCATGCAAGGTGCGAGTTAGATCTCCAAACCAGACGTGCTGCAAACTTGGATAGAAAGAGGGAAATACAAGGTAATGATCTATTGGAAGATTATTTTATCCCCAACGATGTATTCCTGATCATATTTTTAGACGTCGTTTTAGAATGCAATGAAGTTTGTTCAACAAAATCATGATTGCTATTTGTAACCATGATCCATACTTTGTGCAAAAAAAGATGTTTTTCATGTTCTATGTCTTATTCTTGAGCAAAAAATTACTCATACCTTGTAGATGCTTGCATATGGAGCATCTGCAGATCAAGTGGACAGATAGCGAGGATAGGAAAATCAACTGTTCTAGAGTCTCTGATGAGGTTTTGCTCAGCAATTAAAGCCCTTTACAGCAATGAGTACCTCCGGAAACCTACGACAATTAACCTATCAAGGCTTTTGAAGAACGGTGAGATGCGAGGTTTTTCTGGCATGATTGTAAGCATCGACCGTATGCACTGAACTTGAAAAAACTGTCCAAGTGCATGGCAATGAGCTTATGGCAACATAAAATGAGCCAAAAATATCATTTTGAAAGCGGTGACGTCATTTGATACATGGATTTGACATACTTTTTTCGATGTTCCAAGAGCTCAAAATGACTTCAATGTCCTTACCCAATATCCAATATTCAACGAGGTGCTGCAAGGAAAAGCACGCAAAGTCACATATTGGGTCAATGAACATAAATATGACAGAGGATACTACCTAGCAGACGACATTTACCTAAGGTGGACATCATTTGTCAAAACAGTGCCATATCCACAAAGTGAAAAGGAAAAACACTTCAGAAGATGTCAAGAGGGGTGTAGGAAAGATGTGGAACGTTGTTTTGGTATCTTGCAAGCTCGTTGGGCGATTGTCAGGGCTGCTATCAGATTGTTTGATGTAGAGGCTCTTTGATCTATCATGATGACGTGTATCATTCTCCATAACATGATTGTGGAAGATGAGTATGATTATGATGCAATTGATGAATACGAGCCGGACACAATGAACAATTCTAGAACACGTGTATATTGTGCTTATGACGGCACTGAAGATCCCGTGCAACACGAGCCATTGGAAAGGGATGGACTGTACAATTAATTGATCATTGAACAATACACTTCAATGCAACAATCATACATGCACGTAAGTCGTCAATTGAGTACTTGGTGGGATTGAAACAAGGTGAAGAAACTTAAAAGGAGCTTGTGGTCGAAGAATAAAGTTCTTAGTTTATTTGGTGTGTTTTTGTAATTTTTTTGTAATTTTGTGTGTTTAAATAAAGTACTATAAATAAATAAGAAATTACATAAAGTACTAGAAATAAACAAGAAATTTCGTAAAGTACTAGAAATAAATAAGAAATTACTTAAAGTACTAGAAATAAATAAGAAATTGCATGAAGTACTAGAAATAAATAAGAAATTTCATAAGGTACTAGAAATAAATAAGAAATTACATAAAGTACTAGAAATAAATAAGAAATTCCATAAAATACTAGAAATAAATAAGAAATTACATAAAGTTAGAGTAGCTAGGATATGTGGTGCTAGGATCTTCGTTGCTAGGATATGTGTAGCTAGAACCCCCTCCACTTGTTCCCTCGTTTCTTGCACGCCTCATTCGCATCACGTCCTTTTTTTTCGATGTCCAAAAATATTTAGAATTCGAAGACATTCCTACTAGAGGCTTGTTCATAGTGTCATGATCTGCTTGAGCTATCATTTCTTCTCTAAGCATCTCAATTTCTCGATTAAGTACTTCTCTTTGTGTTTCATTAGTCGCATCATGTCTCTCAGTAACTGCTAAGATTGCTGGCATAGTCGTAACTTTTACCTCATCTATAGCCACGTCTTGCGCCATGGTCAGTTCACCTTGGCGAGCAAGGTCGTCTATATATTTTGTGTAGTCATTCTTGGAAGAACTCCATTTTTTCTTTGCCGCATTTCTACCTTGAGGCCTTAGGGACCGACGAGTTGGCTCCGACACATTCCCATATAGTGAATGATTTGTTTTTGTTGTTCGCATTGTACCATAATGTGGGATAAGACAATATCATAAAATGCGGGTGTAATACAAATAAATAAATTAAAATATTGATGCGGGTTGAATACAAATAAATAAATAAAAATATTGTCACCTGATCTGCTAAACTTCTGCCACTACTTATATTAGTGGAAGCCTGAGAGATGGCGTTTTTCCAACAAGTAAGCGAGTTGTTGAGTTTTTTTCCAACGACCTTGAAGACCTTGACTACTTCTTGTGTCTTTTCCAAGCCTCTCGCAAAATGCTGTAGTAATTATACTCCAAAGTTCTCGCAACTGCATCTCATTACCCGTAAGCAGGTTATGAGTAATTTGAACCCATCATTCACACAACGTAAAATTTTCGATGACCGTCCAAGTAGCCCTTTTTTGCACACAAAAGTATATGAAATCTTTGGTTCAAAGTGTTAAAAATGTTGAAATGTGATGTAAGGTAGAAGATGATGGTTAGGTATTTATAAAAAAAAAAAATATTTTGTTTTATTTTTTTTGTATTTTAAAATAATTTTTATTAATCTAGACCGTTGGATTTGAAAAAGATTGAAATCCAGCAGCCCAAAATTGGACATGTGGCCAACGGTAAGAATTCTAACATTCTTTTTTTTTTAATGTTTTTTTGCCGAAAATCCTGGACCGTTGATCTAGGAATTGGACGGCCCATATATTGCCACGTCACTAGTTGTTGGGTTTGAATTTCAAATTTTTTTACCATTGGAAATCCAACGGTTCAGAAAACTAGCCGTTCGAAATCCAATGGTCGAAGACGGACCACACCCACGCACCAGATGCAAAAAAAATATCAAGCTTCGCTGACACTAGCATGACATCATGCTGACGCTAACATGACATCATGTTGACGCTAACATGACATCGGATAGGCTAGTTCCTCACTCAATCCATTTTGGGCCGGCCTACAAACTGGCTTGGACTTTGGGCTGACCTATTTTTATTTTTAGGGGTGGATGGTTTTTTTTTGGGTGTCAGCCTATTTTTTTAGGCTTTGGACCAAGCTCGTATAGAGGGTTGGAGTTGCTCTAAGAACCTTTTCAGCCATATTTTCTGAGCTTTGAAGGGTCATAGGATCCAATAGAACCCTTGCTAGATATTTGATAACCGAAAAACTTTTCTTTGCTAAATACATTTTATTTATATGATAATACGTGAATTAATAAGATGATTAAACCGTGCCATCATCATTACACTAAACATTTAGTCGGTGTCTTATATTGATTCCACAATTGCCAATTCTAACAACCCATTATTGTTTACCGACTCATTGCTTCAATACAGGCAAGCAGTTGCCAATCTCACGCAAAGAGCTAGCTGTGTTCCAAGTAGATGACAAAGACAAAAAGTGCGAAAGGAGGCTCACTTTTCTCCATACCCAACCCACCTACTGCAGTATATGGCAGTGCCCATCGGCCACTAGCCAGCCTCTCATTTCTGATTCGCCACAAAAGATAACAAAAACAGAGCCAGAGAGAAGCTTTTTTTTTAGTCGGGACGAAAGATTATAACACGTGTCATAATATAAGTGGATAAATATTAAAATATATCTTACAAAAATGAGAAACTTGTTGACACGTTACACTGTTAGTGTCAAAGTGGCGCCCGTGACAATAATAAAATGAGTGAGAAAAATTAACACATATCATTGTATTATTGCACTTTTTTTGAAAAAGGGTTATATCAGTTCCGTCGTTTATATTATAACACACGTTTTACCATCTTGTGTTGTAAATATGCATAAAAATTATCTTGAAAGAGTCAAATTTTAACCACAATAATAAAAATTAGGCTAATTGAATTAAGAGTCGCGGTGGTAATAGAATAGTTGAAAAATAGTCTCTGCAATAAAAAAAATTAAGATTTAGGCTCATATGGTAAAGTTTGTTAAGATTTAATCCTAAATTGAAAATTTGGTCAAGGCTCACATCTAAAAGGAAGAGCGGAGAAAATTTTCAATTTTAGACCTAATCCTAAAAATGCGTTTAATCCTAATTTTACTACATATACTATCTTGGGACTATCTTATCGGACCTGGATTGTATGCCCTTTTCAAATCATACACTTTCCAACCCCTCCTATTATGTGGTCACAGTTAAGCCACGTCAACATTTTATATTAATTTTTTTTATAAAGATAATAAGATAAAAAATATTGAGAATATAAAATGTTAAAATGATTTAATCGTGATCACATAAATAAAAAAGGATACGAAGGAGATGGGTTGAGGGAGGACAGACAGTTCAGGTCTCTATCTTATCACCCTTAATCCAATTAGGCCTAAAAATTAATTTCAAACACAACCTTTTACCTTTCGCCTGAAGTCCAATCAGCTCTGCCAAAAGAAAAATAATTGAACAGCTGTACTGCTACGAGGAATATAATAATAATTAATTAATTAAATTTTCCACAGGTTAAAAATTTTGAACGGAGAACTCTTGAATTATGAAATGCGGGTAAAATCCCCACACTACAAATAGGGCTGCCCCTCTCTCATTTTTCCTCATCACACCTCAAAGTCTCCCTCTTTCTCTCTGTGCTGGAGGTAATGCTCTAGAATCTTGAAGAACCCTCCTTTCAATTCTTTCAAGTTTCAAGCTTTTGCTAATTTGGTGTTTTGGGAACTTTTGTTTTTGTGCAGAGAAAATGGCTTCTTGCAAACAATGGACTGTGTTTTTTAGCTTGCTGTGTTTGGCCTCTGCAACAATGGCAGCTCCCCTGAAAACGCCGGTTGCGGTGCCGTTCGGCAGAAACTACATGCCCACTTGGGCATTTGATCACATCAAGTACTTCAATGGAGGCAATGAGATCCAGTTGCATCTCGACAAGTACACAGGTACAAAATGGAACAAGTACAAGCACATATTATTAGTAACGCTTAAGCGTTTACCAGTTAGTAACTTAATACAGCGGTAAACACTCGCTTGAAAGTTCATGTTATGGAGGCTTACTAAAAATTGGTTTTAATTTTGTGAAGGTACTGGCTTCCAATCGAAAGGAAATTACTTGTTCGGCCACTTCCATATGCAAATTAAGATGGTTCCTGGGGACTCTGCTGGAACTGTTACTGCATTCTATGTGAGCATGTTTCTCGATTTCTTTCATTTTTTGCTTTATAATATTCCTTTTGTTTCCCAAATACTTTTGAATTGGGCATTGAGCTCAAATGATTTACGCTTGCTATTCAGCTGTCTTCGCAAAACAACGAGCACGACGAGATCGATTTCGAGTTCTTGGGGAACAGGACAGGGCAGCCCTACATTCTGCAGACCAATGTGTTCACAGGAGGAAAGGGGGATAGAGAGCAGAGGATTTTCCTCTGGTTCGATCCCACCGCAGCTTACCACTCCTACGCTGTCCTCTGGAATCTCTACCAGATTGTGTAAGTTCTTTCTCCCTTCTTCAACCCTGTTTCTGAACTCCTCTGTTTTTATGAACATTTTTTGTCTCTTGATATATTTTCATTCTTAGCTTTACTACGAGAAAAAAATGACGATGAAAATCACTTTAATTTAAGAAAATTAATAAAAAATGTATAGAAAAAATTTAGGAAAATTAATGAAAAAGGTTTGAAAACTTTGAGTTTTAATAATAAGGACAAAATAAAGGGTAAAATGAATAGTACCAGGATTGACTTTTTAGTGTAAAAATGTGGTTTTTCGTTAAAGTGAACAGTACCAGGTGCTTTTTGTTAAGGTTCCCTAAAAATTTTGAGTTTTAATGATAAAGGTAAAATAAATAATAAAGTGAATAATATTAGGATTGATTATTTAATGTAAAGATATCATTTTCGTGAAAATGAGTTTTCGTTAAAATTTCTTTTAATTTAAGCTATTTCTAATCCTAGTGACCCTCAAAACATTAGAACAAAGTTGTTTTGTGTGGAAATTAACAAGTGCAATGATCTTAACCCTCTAGTTTTCTCACTTTATCCGTTATATATATATTTTTTCTTTTAATTTATTCAATTTAAACCCGAGTGAATAGTGCAGTTTGAAAAAATGTTTACAGAAATCATTACATCTCTTGGATTATTCATTGTGTAATTACGATCACGTGACGGGTACTGTAAAGTTAATAAATTATACTCCTTTCACTATCATTACATTTTGCACCAAACTCAAGGAGTTCAAAATTTCCAACCGAGAAAAAATAAAACAAATTATAGCAAAACCCTAGTAAATCAAAGCTTTTCAATTCTTAATTTAGTTTCCGACAAAATTTGACCAAATGTGGATTTTTAGGGACAAGGATACACTCTCCGGATCTTTTTTAAGGAGATCTAGAAATTCAATCAATTTTTTTTGTTTATCGTACGATCAATTTTCGTTACGTATTATTTATATTCAATGTAAAATTTAAAATTTAAAATAATTTTTAACTACATAAACGGACACGATTTATTGATCTTCAGACTCCCCCATAAAGAGGACCCTGGGAGAATCTTATTCCGGTTTTCAGGATTATGTTGACCAAAAGGTCCAAAACTCGTGCAATTTTTCAACAGACAAACGTTGAACTTTGGTCCCCAAATTATTGAGGGGGATCTCCACTTTTTCCTTAACTTTTCTTTTACTTTTTTCATACATGTTTTGGATATAAATACAATGATTTTAACGTGTTTGAACTTTTTGGTCAAAATTTGTATGTGGCTGACGTGTCCCGCCATGTCATGCAAAATCAGATTCCTCGTGGACGACGTACCAATCAGGGTGTTCAAAAACTGCAAAGATTTGGGTGTGAAATTCCCATTTAACCAGCCCATGAAGCTCTACTCCAGCTTGTGGAACGCAGACGACTGGGCCACCAGGGGTGGGCTGGAAAAAACCGATTGGTCCAAGGCCCCGTTCATCGCCACGTACCGGGGTTTCCACATCGACGGCTGCGAGGCCTCCGTCAACGCCAAGTTCTGTGACACACAGGGTAAGAGATGGTGGGACCAGAGGGAGTACCAAGACCTTGATGCTCAGCAATGGAGGAGGCTGAGGTGGGTCCGCCAGAAATACACCATCTACAACTACTGCACTGACCGAGCCCGATACCCTACTATGCCACCAGAGTGCCAGAGGGACAGAGACGTATAAAGTTACAAACCGACCGAACCATGATAATGTCGATACAGCGCATCACGTGACGTTGTGATCGTCACATTAAGATTATAACCGCTTTGTCTCGTTAACGAGTGCACCAATTGATTGGGGAAGGAGATGACACGTGCTTAGTGTTATTGCGTATTCCATTGTTTTTAATATCGATTCACGCGTATTGAATGTACTGTCCATTAGCATGTGGACTGAGTATCCGTGTGAGAGTGTTATTATCGTTAATTCAGTTGTTATTATAAAGTTCTATTAAATTATAATAAATCTTTGTAATAATATATTGCTTCTGTGTTCTCTTTAATATGGGCGGATTATTAAATAATTATAAGATCTAATTAAGGTGATCCACGTAACGTGGATTCATGTGAGCACACAGTTTTTTCTTTCTCTCGTGGTTCTATTAGAATATTTTACAGTGGCCGTGATTGATTCCCCAGCAACAAGATCCGTGTCTATTGTCGGAAGATTTAGAAATTCGAACCATTTATTTTAAATTTTGCGACTATCATAGTTTTATCTCACTGACCGTCTTATACAAATCGAAAGTTCAGATCTCTCTTTTCCAGGAACGCCCAGATCTATGGGTTCACTGACTCCGGACGTCTCAAAATTATTGGTCTGTGTGGCAAGAGACAGATGGGTCGGTGTGTTTTCGTCCACAAGCATGAGGCCACGAGGAATTGCTCGTACTTTGAAATGTCTGGAAAGTATTTTCTTTAGACATAAATAGAAATTGTTGGATAAGGTGGTCTCTGCTGGTTCAAAATTATTTGATCCCTTCAAGATGATGTCTTACGACTTTAGTAAATAAAAAAAGGAGTACATATAGTAAGACAGCTCGAGATTTGGAAGGAATATAAATGTTCTGTTTAGAGGAATTTGCCTACGGTACTCATTACGTGATGGTTTTTATTATCACAAGATTCACAAAGAGATGTTCTCGCTTATGTGAGAGTATAACACAAAATTAGTCGTTACATTACATTTGATGTTCTCCCTTTTGAAGTTGCAAGAGTATTCAACACATAACTACTTACTATGTGATCATATGCGGCTAGTTGTATCCGAATAGAACAATTTTGTTTTGTACTTTGGGTTACTCTAAACTAATCTAATCTACGAAGAGGAGTTTGAACTTGACTGCAAAAATGAAGGTAATGTCCTCACTAACTGGTCGAGCTTACATATGCTAAATTTTTATCTTTTCAAATTGCTCGAAATGGAAGAAGCTACGGATGAGAAGGTGTGGTTACATCCGCTTCCAAAATTCAAACCTTGGTGTCCAATGTGTTGGGTATCTAACTGTTTCTAACAAAAAGAGAAGGGAAAGGACGGGAGTGGTGCATCCCATAGAAAGTGACATGGAGACTTGGAGTCATCTTGTCCCACTTATATGATGCAAAATTAAGCAGATTTTCAGGGTACTGATTAAGATGGGAAGCACAGCAATTGAGATTTGAAGGGGCGGCAATGGAAGTTGGAAGCAGTGACAGAAACTCTGCCGAGGTACCATCAAACAAGTCATTGTTTAGGCACAGATTTAGTTGATCTGTAAATGTCGATGTTTACAATGTTACATATAATCTATGACAATAAATGGGGTCATCCCATAAGGTACGTCCTCAAATTATAACACTTGTGTTAGATATTATGCTTCTATTTTGAAATTCATAGTTGAAATTCAGTGTTCGGGGAAATTTGATATATTATCAACATGTTACATACCAACTAGCTCTTCATCAAGTGGTACTATTTTTTCTTAACGATGTTTCACTCAAATTATAATACGTGTGATAGGTCATATATTCAAGGTTGGAAGTTTAGAGGTCAATGTTAACAATAAGCCACATACCAAGTAGCTTTTAGAGCAAATAGCAAGCCAGCAGCCTAAGAAGGAAAAGTGTGTGAATCCGTAATTAAACCGAATAGAAACCGTCTTCTGGAGAGGAAACGAATCACACTGCAGTTGGCTGGTATGTTTTAAGACGGATAAATCTCTCACTTTCTTCCTAATCACTCTAGCTTGTCGGAGTGAATATCTTGCTTGTAAAGCAAGAATCAAAAGATTGGAAACATTGTACACAATAACACCTGAGATATTGATTCTGATTTTTGAGACCGCATATATAAGGGAACAGAACAAATTCAGTTGTCTGCAGCCTGCGGAACAGCCAATCGCGATGGCAGACAAGAAATGGATTATTCAAGCTAACAAAGAGCTCTATCAGATGCAGGATGTTTCGACAGAGGAGGAGCATTGGAGCAGGGGTTGATATACAGACTGCCAGCCTGCATCACAGATATTAGCATGAAGGCCTACAAGCCCCAGCTGGTCTCCTTCGGGCCTTACCATTTTATTCGAATCCAATGGAGGAGCACAAGCGCCACGTGCTTCTTCATTTTCTGAAAAGATGTGAGAAACCTGTGTTGGTGTGAGCCCAAATTAGATTAGGAATATAATTTTGTTTCCTAGTTTGGTTATAATTCTTTTAATATTACTTGTATTACAAGTTGTATCTTATATTTAGCCTCCTCGAAGGAGAAGAATAACATAACACAATTCAAACCCTAAACACTTTTATGTTGGCATTAGAGTAGGTTTCGGCCTGTCTCTTTCTCTAAATCTTATCCCCGTTCACTACCGTTTTCAGTGCTTCTCTTCGTTGGCTGTGTAACAACCATTGAAACCAAGCTCAGAAGTCTCGAAACAAGAGACCTCTGTTAAAACCCCAAACCCAGGTCTCAAAACAAGAGACCACCAAACCCGTTACAACCCCCCCAAAAAACATATAAACCAAAACTACCAAACCGTGTGTCTCGAAGCAAGAGACACCACCTATTGGAAAAACCAAAAACTAGAAATCTAAAGCAAAGATTGGTTCCATGGCTGACAACCAAACGTTGGTTCCAATCTCCAGCAAAAAGAAGCACGGGCTGGCTAATTATGAACCCCACAGGATTTGGACATCAAGGTCCATCTGGAATCCACAACCCAATTGGGTTGCAAGCATGTGAACCTGGAGCCTAAAATCTAAATGGGTAGCAAGCAATTGAAGATGTCGGCAGCAACTTGGGCATGGGCCCATCTAGCCCACCAGCGAAGACTCATCAAGAGTGGAACTCGGACCCAGACAATCCGAGCCGACAACTATCTCTATTGAATTTGATTGCTTCTCAAGGGCAATCTGATGATCAAGGTAACTCCGGCACAACTTTGATTGCATATGTTGATCTTGATATAGGTTGGATTATTGACTCCGGAGCCACTAATCATATGACTTATGATCGTACTTTATTTAACTCAACAACACCACCACCACGGGATAGTATTATCACAGCTAATAGAGGTGTTGCCCCGGTTACAAGGGCGGGTATAATTGCACTCACTCCTACTCTCTAGCCATTTGTTATCTGTGGGGCAGGTTACCGAGCAATTAGACTATGTTGTGCAAATGTTTTCGTCTTTCTGTTTACTTCAGGATATCCAAACTCAGGCAATCATTTGGCGTGGTAGTAAGAGAAGGGGGTTGTACTATGGTGATGATGTTGCACAGGGCCGTGTTCATCAAGTTCAAGGTCGTGATAGTGGGAAGTTAAAGACCATTCAGTTGTGGCATCGTTTGTTGGAAGTATGCCCACAAAGCCACTCATTTGATGTAATAGCTTTTGGAATACTTATTGTATTAAACTTTTATATGTTTAATGAAAGGCAAAGCTTATTGTTAATCACTATTTATTGTATCATGTGCTTAAGCAATAAGGGAATCCAAGGGATGTATTTGATCTAAGAGACAAGTGATTTAAGTAAGTTAGATTATCGAGACCTTTCTCTTATGTTCATTCCTAAAACGTTCCTAGCCATAGGATTGCCAATTGGGCATTGACAATCCGCTAAGGTTAGTATGTGTTATGTCGACTCAAGTGTGAGTATGACTAGTTTCAAGTCATTTGGTGTTGGACACTAAGACAAACACATAGGTGCTCGAAAGAGTAATTGAGTACACTGAACTACGATCAAAAGAGAGTTCGAACATACATGTCATGTAAGAACTCGATAGTTGCAATATGCAAAGTAGTCCTTTGACCTGAGGCATCATAGATGTCTAATGGTTAGGTCATTGACCTTTGATCATGTCAAAGGCATTCCATTGGAGTGTCCACGGCATTGTTGGGGTCAAGCTATCTAGTCATGTAGGCATATGAATGCACAACAAGGGATCTCTAACCTTCCATGGTGGAAGGAGAATACTCTAAGATGTGATTCGAGAGTCTTTGGCCAAAGCATATGAATATGACTTAGGAAGTTTGTTCCAAATCTTATTCAAAAGAATCATATGGAGAAGTATCACATTGGATAGTAGACATGAAACAAACTATCACTTAAACAATGTGATTAAGAGTATTGTATTAGAGAAGGACCGTATTGCATTGTAGTTGTAACTGGATAGGTTCTCCAACCAATTCTACTTAGCTTGGGTAACCATGACATGCTGCTAGGTGTCACTCATGGTTTGTGGAAGCCCTGATGATTAGCAAACACTAATTTTAAGGGAGAATTGAAATGTGGTTTCAATTCACAATCGATCGTTAAGAGTAACAATCGCCCACTACCTCGCTAAATGGAACCTAATGGATCGTACACCGAGTAAGGATGAAAGTGAAGAAATTAAATGAAATGGATATGCAATTAAATGGTTTAATTGAAGAATGGTCAAGATTAATTAATTAGTTAATTAATTTTACGAAAGGTTCGTATTGGGCTTTTAAGTTGGTTTTGGGTTTCGGGGCCCAAAAGTGTTTTGGTCCACAAGGCCCATTATGTTTAAGTTGTATGACAACTAAAACAAAATGGGCAATAAGCCCAATCACAACAAATAGGCCGGCCATGATGAGGAGAGGGTGAAGGTTTGGTTAATTGCAAGTTTGCCACTCACCTAAGAAAAGTGTTATAAAAGCAACTTTATAGCTATTTTTCTCATAAGGGTTTTTCTTGTAGAAAAGAGGTGAAACCTATTCTCTCTTTTTCAACAAGGAGGCCGGCCACTTAGAGGAGATTTATCTAGCAATCTTTTCTTCTCTAAGTCATCCATTTCATCTTCACACCTCACCCTTGGTGTGGAGACTTAGAGACACCAAACCTTTGGTGTTTTGGAGATCCTTTCCTCACATCCTCAAGGACCAAGAGAGCACAAAAGGAAAAGGAAATCACAAGCAAGATCCAAGGAGCTTGGAGGTGACTTGAAGGCCCTCCACTTGGGTGAATCCCTTGTGTAAACAAGGATGAGCTTCAAGGGTAAAGAATCTTTAAATTCTTCATTCTCTTTAATGTTGTTAAAGAGTCTTTTGGTTCACCATTCACCAGGCTTTGAAAGTCATGGGTTTTATGAATTGTTTTTTAATGCATGCCTACTTTAATGTGTTAATAGTTTGCATATGTATTCAAATGTTCTTACTTGTTCTTAGCTAGGACAAAATTTTTGCTTCATCGTTGTCTTGGTCATGCTTCATTCGGTTATTTGCGAAAATTACTTTTGTCATTATTTGGTAATATTTCAAATTCTTCATTAAAGTGTAATGTTTGGTCATTAGCCAAAAGTCATCGAGCTTCTTATCCCCCGAGTTTGAATAGAAGAACAATTCTTTTTGAGCTAATTCATTTTGATGTGTGGGGGCTATCTCCGGTTACTACTCAGCATGGTATGCGTTGGTTTGTAACATTTGTTGATGATTGCACCAGAATGACTTGGTTGTACCTCATGAAAAATAAAAGTGATGTGGGTAGTATCTTAAGAAGTTTTTATCACATGGTTTGTACTCAATATTCACTCCCTATTAAAGTGCTTCGATCAGACAACGGTGGTGAGTATCTTAATTGGGAACTTTCTCAAATTTTTACGGCAAAAGGCATTCTCCATGAAATTTTGTGCCCTCAGACCCCATAACAAAATGGAGTCGCCAAATGGAAAAATCGGCACATACTTGAGATTTCCCGTGCCCTTCTTATTGGTAGTTGTGCACCCAAGACATATTGGGCTGATGTAGTCACCTATGCTATTTATCTCATGAATCGAATGCCATCGCATGTTCTCTCTTTTAAAACACCTTTAACCGTGCTTGCCGATCATGCTTTGCTCCCATCCACCCTTCATCTCGAACCTTGAGTTTTTGGTTGTATGGCATATGTCCATCTTCACAAAAATCAATGAAGCAAACTTGATCCATGTGTTGTACAGTGTGTTTTCATTAGATTCAGTCCACAACAAAAGGGTTATCGTTGTTATCATCCACCTACCTGACATGTCTACGTCACTATGGACGTTACCTTCTCTGAAGATGAATTATTTTTTCTTCTTAGCCATACTCCTCAGGGGGAAATATATGTAGGTGAAGATTATGGCTGGTTCGATATCCCTACTGGTTTAAGTATTGACTGCCCAAATGAAGGCCTAAGACACGGGTTGGAATTAGAGGATAATGAACGTGGGCCTGTGGATAGACCACAGAACCGTGATGGACCAGCGCCTAGTGGGCCACTTGCTACTGACAGCCCATGTTGGCCGTCTATTGCACCAGCCGACAACTATACTGGGCTTGGGCCCTCTCTTGTGTCTGCCAATAGCCCAAATGGGTTTCCTGCTGAGATGAATTGCCCAAATAGGCCATCTTGTATCTGTCCGAGTAACAACCCTAGTAAAAACCCCTCTTAGACTTCTCCAGTGTCAATCCATAATCCAATGGATATTCTCGAGGTAAGTACTCACTTGGAAATTATTGAACCATCTTATATTTTGCCTCTTGAAAAAATCGAGGAAAGCCACTAGATAGGTACTCTCCATAAAGAAAGGTGCAGTATTCCATTTCAAACTATGTCTCTACTCATCAACTTTCACCAAAATACTATGCATTTGTTCAGCAAATGGAAACCATCAAAATACCCACCAGAATAGAGGAAGCTTTGAAAGATTTGAAATGGATTAAAGCAATGCAAGTTGAAATGGAAGCACTACAAAAGAATAATACATGGAGTGTGGTCCCACTTCCCAAAGGAAAGAAATCAGTGGGGTGCAAGTGGGTGGTCACTATTAAACATAAGGCAGATGGAATAATTGATATATACAAGGCGAGGTTAGTGGCCAAAGGTTTTACCCAAACCTTTGGGGTTGATTATGAGGAGACTTTTGCTCCTGTTGCAAAGATGAATACCATTAGAGTTTTATTATCTCTTGCTGCGAACCATGATTGGCCTCTGAGACAGTTTGATGTTTGTTGATGCATAAATCGAGAAGGTCTTGGAACAACGTAAACCCCAATGTTTGGGTTACATCCACACTGATGTTGATTATATTTCTCTGTAACTGTATGTATGAATTATAAGTGTGAGGGGGAGTCCCCTAAAGAAAGAGAGTGTTGTTGTGTTTGTAAGGGTATTGCCCTCTGTTGGGTTCACCTAGTCCGATTTGTGAGGGGGGATGAGTCCTTTTTTATAGAATAAGGGGCTCATCCTTTTACATAATTATGGGCTGGGTAATGAGGCCCAATATGTGTGGTACCAACAGTAGTCCCCCAAGTCTTCAGTCAAGAAAGTCTTTTGGCTGGAGACTTGAAATTCAGTCCATGTGTAGGCCGAAATAACTAGATGTCGTCTAGAACTGATACTCGATATGAGGCGGTGCTCAATGTGAAATGATGCTCAACTAGAAGTAGCACATGTTGCGAGGCTGCTCGGCTTGTGGTTTATGTTGCCTTGGTTGGCTCGACTTGTGGCGTTGAAGGTGAGGGGTTCCCTTTTATAGAATAAGGGCTCGCTCATCAATACATAAATGATGGGCTAAAGTTCATGCTCGCGGCGATGCTCTCTAATGATGGTGAGGGAGTCCCTTTTATAGAATAAGGGCTCGCTCTTCAGTATATGAATAATGGGTGCTCTCTAATGATGGCGAGGGAGTCCCTTTTATAAAATAAGGGCTCGCTTCTCAATACATAAGTGATGGGCTAGAGTTGATGCTCGCGGCGAGGTGATTGCTCAGCAGGCGGCGATGCTCTCTAATAATGGTGAGGGAGTCCATGTTATAGAATAAGGGATCACTCTTCAATACATAAGTGATAGGCTAAGAGTTTCTCTCTAATGAAGATGAGAGAGTCCCTTTTATAGAATAAGGGCTCGCTCCTCAATACATAAGTGATGGACTAAGAGTCTCTCTCTAATGAAGGTGAGGGAGTCACTTTTATAGAAGAAATGCTCGCTCCTCAATACATAAATGATAGGCTAGAGTTGATGCTCGCGATGAGGCGGTTGCTCAGTAGGCGGCGATGCTCTATAATGATGGTGAGGGAGTCCTTTTTATAGAATAAGGGCTCGCTCCTCAATACATAAGTGATGGGTTGGGTTAGAGTGATGCTCGCGGCGAGACGGTTGCTCAGCAGGCGACGATGCTCTCTAATGATGGTGAGGGAGTCCCTTTTATAGAATAAAGGCTTGTTCCTCAATACATAAATAATGGGTGCTCTATATATGGTACACTATAAATAATGGGCTAAGTCCCCCAAGTATTTTTCATGAGGCCCAGTTGTGGAAGCCTAATATATGGTATATAGTGTAGTTCCCCATGTCTTCAGTCAATAGAGTATGTTGGCTGGAGACTTCAAATTTAATCCATGTATGGGCTGAAGTGGCGGTTGTTTGGAGGCGGTCTTTGTATACCATGCACTGAAGCTTTGTAGGTGAAGCTTTGAAGCTGGAGCTTTTGTAAATGAAGCTTTTGAAGTCGGAGCTTTGTAAATGAAGCTTTTGAAGCTGATTAACATGAGTGATACTCATGAATGTTTATGTTGATTTGACATGAGTGATGCTCATGGATGTTGACGTGAGTGATGCGCATGAGTAATGCTTATGAATGTTTATGTATGATTGACATGAGTGATGCTCATGAATGTTTATGTATAATTGACATGAGTAATGCTCATGTATAATTTTTGGAGTACTGGACGTACTTTTGATCACCTGGTGGGTGATAATAACGGCAGGCTTCCGAATAATTTTGGAGTACTGGACGTACTTTTGATCACCTGGTTGGTGATAATAGCGGTAGGCTGCCGAATAATTTTGGACTACTGGACATACCTTTTTTTTTTTTTTTGCCTTCTTTACACATCAGTATAACTATTCAATAATTGCTCCAATTTGCAGAAGACAACTTAATAAAATATTCATCAATGACAATGGGTATGGGCTGTAAAGATAAGAGTCTTATCTTTGTGATTGTTTTCCATAAGTGCGAATGGATGATTGAGTGTGGCAGAGGAGAGATATGGGCATGGTGGGAATGACGCTCAATGTCTTATCTTTGAAAATTTGCATGTTTGCTTTACAGCAAACACATCCATAGCTTTTCCATACCGTCCACCTTCAAATCATGCAGCAAATTAGTCTCTTTAAATACACTCACTTGCTCATTTTCCTGTAGCTTTTTCAGAAAAGTAGGAACATGCATGATGAAAGTTGGTAAGCATCTTATGCGCTGTTATCGTGCCAAGTTGACTCCCTTAATCAACAAAGAGCTTGGACTGCTGTGCATTAATTGCTCATTTTCCTGTCACTTTTTCAGAAAAGTGGGAACATGCATGATGAAAGTTGGTGGGCATCTTCTAGTACGATGTTTTTCATTTTCTAATACTGAGGACCTCCATCTTCACCACTTCACCGACCAAACCCACCACCAGCACGGATTCATTCAAATTCACAACCCAAACATTTCTTCCTTCACCACCTCATCCACAACCTTATTGTCCTCTTTAACCGCCATTTCTTTAAGGTGCTCTGAATTTCTTAAAGACTTAATTTCCGCCACAGCATCTCCTAATTCCCTGTCTTTATCTCGGATGTCATTTTCGAGGCGGTTGAGCTCAACACGGACTGGATCGGAGCCGTGCATGAGAGTGACGATGTGATCGTCATTGGAGGCGGCACAGGAGATTCTGACGGAAGAAATTGGTCTTCTTGCAAGCCTTGAAGGAAACAGAGGAGGTGAATGCAAGCGGCTTCGTCGGCGGTTCGTGTTCGCAGTTGCTAATGTGAGTAGTAGTGCTGGCCATTGAAAATGGGGAAGAAAGATCTGGTGGTGCTGGGCTCACACGACGCCCTAAATTACAGGAACAGAAAACTTGTAGTGTCAGTAAGTCAGGGTAGAGAAAGAGAGAGGGAATCATCTGCGTCGGAGAGTTCTTTAGACTTCTTTGATTCTTCTTGGGACTGATAGAGTTGGGCTTTGAGCTCCATGATTGAGGAGGCTTCGACGCCGCTGGTGACACAGTGCTTATTCGGCATAATTAAGGACTCCGTCAGCCATCCGAGGGATTCCACCACCACCCTTCTCTTCTTCGGCTCCTCATCCTCCGCCATTTTTCTGCAATTTCAGAATCATCAAAGATCAACGAGCTGGTGGAAGTTATATTCGGGTTTGCTGTTGATTTCTTGCGTGACTGAGATGATGACGATGTCTCCTCCAACGATGATAACAATGCATCCTCAGCCTTGGTTTTGTTAGTGCCTTCTCGTTTAGGTGGACCGTTGAGGAGGATAAACTGGTTGGTGGCTTTGTGGCGTCTGTAGATTCTGGTTTCTCTGAAATCCATGGTTGCAGATCAAGTAGGATCTCGGGTTGTACAGATTCACGGTGGAGTGTGGTGAGGTCTCACGGTGGTGAGATAAAACAAATGAAAGAGAACCGACATAGCTTTTTGTGTCGATTCTCACAGATGGCACCAAATGTTGATGCACAAAACTGGAAGGTCTTGGAACAACGTAAATCCGACCTTGAATCTGCAAGAAAGTAAAGAACACAAGATGTATCGTGGTTCACCCCAATGTTTGGGCTACGTCCACATTGATGTTGATTGTATTTCTCTATAATTGTATGTATGGATTACAAGTGTGAGGGGGAGTCCCCCAGAGAAATAGTGTTGTTGTGTTTGTGAGGGTTTTACCCTCTGTTGGGTTCACAGAGTCCGATTTGTAAGGGGGAGTCCATTTCTATAGAATAAGGGGCTCCTCCTTTTACATAATTATGGGCTGGGTAATGAGGCCCAAATGTTGAGGCCCAATGTATCAAGGTCTGAGGCCCAATATGTGTGGTACCAACAATGTTAAAAATGCTTTTCCACATGGTGATTTAGAGGAAGAGGTGTACATGGAGATTCCACCAGGTTATGGCTCTGCGAACTCCAATGAGAAAATGTGTAGACTTCGGAAGGCACTGTATGATCTTAAACAGTCACCCAGAATGTGGTTTGGGCGATTCACCCAGGCAATGAAGAAGTATGGGTATCGACAGGGAAACGCAAACCATACATTGTTCATCAAACGTAAGGATGGCAAGGTAACTCTGCTTATCATATATGTAAATGATATGATTGTCACATGTGATGATACGATGGAAATTGAACGTCAGCAAGGGCATTTGTCTTCTGAGTTTGAGATCAAAGATCTTAGAGGACTTAAATATTTTTTGGGAATTGAAGTGGCTAGGTCTCAGGAAAGAATATACTTATCTCAAATAAAGTATGTATTGGATCTTTTGTCTGAAACTGGTATGTTAGGGTGTAAACCAGTGGATACACCTATTGTGCAGAATTATCATCTAGCAATTTATCAGGATCAAGTCCTAGTGAATAAAGAAAGGTATCAAAGATTGGTAAGGCGGTTGATTTACTTGTCGCGTACAAGGCCAGATATTGCTTATGTAGTAAGTGTGGTGAGTCAATTTATGCATGCTCATAGTGAAGATCATATGGCAGCAGTAATGCAGATTTTGAGTTACTTAAAAGGAGTTCCAGGAAAAAAGTTAATGTATAGAAAGCATGGGCATATGAAGGTGAAAGGGTATGCCGATGCAGATTGGGCTGGAAATATTATTGATCAGCGATCTACATTGGGATACTTCACATTTATAGCTGGTAATCTTGTGACATAGAGAAGTAAGAAGCAAAATGTGGTGGCAAGGTCTTCAGCCGAGGCTGAGTACAGAGGAATGATACAGTATTTGTGAGCTTCTATGGCTTCGGATTCTAGTCACTAAGATAGGGTTTAAACCAAAAGGTTCTATGTTGTTGTACTGTGATAATCAAGCAGCATGGGAGATAGCTAACAATCTGATGCAGCATGATAGGACCAAGCATGTTGAGGTGGATAGACATTTTATCAAAGAAAAGTTGGATGTTAAGTTGGTTGACATTTTGTTTGTGAAGACAGAAGAACAATTGGCAGATATCCTAACTCATGCAGTTTCTGCAAGAAGATTTCAAGACTCACTCGACGAGTTGGGTTTAGGTCATATCTATGTACCAACTTGAGAGGGAGTGTTGGCGTGAGTCCAAATTAGATTAGGAATATAATTTTGTTTCCTAGTTTGGTTATAATTCTTTTAATATTACTTGTATTACAAGTTGTATCTTATATTTAGCCTCCTCGAAGGAGAAAAATAACATAACACAATTCAAACCCTAAACACTTTTATTTACCTGTTGAGTTGTTCATCAACGTGCTGGCTGAGGTGGTGCAGGATTTGAAGTACTCGTAAAATCAGCTTGCTCCTGAGTGGAGAGATGATACAGATAGATTCTTGCAGCTAACGATTCTGGATGGCTGTTTCATGTTGGAAGTCATGCAGGTTGCTTTTCATTTAATGGATGATTATGCTCCTAATGATCACATCTTCAGCAATCAGGGGAAGCTCCATATCATGTCATACATCAAGTGTGACATGTAAATGCTTAAGAATCAGTTGCCCTGCCCATGCTGGTTCTTGACAAGCTGGTTGCAGTTGTTGAGCAATTACACTAAGGCATAAGAGTCATTAATGTTGAGAGTTTCAATCTCACGTTAGGAAATTAAGTGTTGCATAATAATTTAATATAATCTTGAACCTCGCAATTGATTTTGCATTAGATGTTAACGTTCTAACACATGAGTCTGTATCATATGTCAAATGCTCGAGTTCTAATAGGTATTACTCTGCATTCTATGTTGATGTTTTTCGTTGCGCAATAATCTCTATTTGTTTTCGACAAGATGAAGGGTTTGTGATCAAACTCCTAATCGAGTTCTACTCCCCCAGTGCAACAGCCTCAAGCATGGGACAATGCATGCATTCATTGGATGTGTATAGGAAGAGCTAGCTTCAGGGAGAGCCCTATTGCAAAACAGGTCACTGCAGATTACAAACTGAACCGTCACGATGAAATCATCTGGTCAGCAACAGAGCTCAATGAAGCCGAGATCAGATTCAAGAAAAACAAAACTACTAGCCTCAAAGACATCTCACTCGCCAGGGAGTCCTCATGCTCTCAACCGTCGTTATGGATGACACCATTGAGTCCATGTTCTTGAATCTGATAGTGCTTGAGCGCTTCCATGTTGGGGCAGGCAACAAGGTCACATCATATATGTTTTTCTTGGACAACATCATAGACAATGCCGGAGATGTTGCTCTCCTACATGCAAAATGTATCATCCAAAACACCCTGGGAAGTGACAATGCAATTGCGAATCTTTTCAACTCACTTTCTAAGGACATAACGCTTGATCCAGACAGCAGCTTTAACGCGGTGCATAAGAAAGTGTATCACGATTCACTACTGCAATAAGCCTTGGAACGTGTGGTGCACCATTCTCGTTCACACTTATTTCAGGAATCCATGGGCTATTATTTCCCTCATTGTTGGTGTCTTCCTCTTCGTGCTCACTATAGCTGAGACTGAATACTCCATAAATCCCTACTACTTTCCAAATGATGATCATCCCACCTGCATATGTTATCTTAACAATTCTACCACCCATACGACTCCACCAAACGCTGCATACTCCACCTCACCATCAAGATTTATAATTTATTTCGTTCTTATGTTCATTGTATGGATGCTTATGGATTGATGATTGTTTTAATCATTTATAACAATCATTTGTAGGTTTTGGAAGTTTCTTCTCCTTATTTGTTTGAATGATTTCCTCTTATTTGCTTGATGTCCAAGAAACACCAGCATTCGAAGATTGAAGAACCATAATTGTTTATTTTCTATCCATAAATAAGTTATAAGTGAGGGAAAATGCATGTTCTATGACGATGATTTTTCGAGATAGTTATGTAGAACAAATGACCAAGTGGATAGAAGAAAAAATGTATTGAAGGAAGACAAAAGGATGCAGGGAGAAATTACATATTTGCCAGACGAGCTCCATTTTGAGCCCATGATACCTTTCTGAAAACAGCGTAACGTCCAGGTTTAAACACACTGCTTTGCTGTAACATAAGATAGATTTTAGCCATTCGAGGACTAAATCTCAAAATCGCATTTACGTCCAATTTAGTTCCTTCTCGGACTCCCCAACATTTCCAAAGGTTAAGTCAAGTCTTTATATTTCCTACAACTAACCTACCTTCCCAATGGTTTAAGTCTTTGCATTCCCTAAGACTCCCCTACATTCCCATGGGTTAAGTTTAAGTCTATTTAAGCTTATAGCTTCTATTGTAATGCATTATTCAACAATTAGTTAAAATATCTTCTCTCTCTAAACTAGTGGACTCAAGAGCTTTGTTCTTCAAAAAACTATGCTTGTAATCTTTGTTAGCTTCGTAATTGGTCAAATAGTATTATATATCAGGATTATCATAAATAGTCCCTGAAATTGATTAATCCCATCAAGATGATTCCTGAAATTGAAAATCGATTAAAAAACAAAATAATTTTTATTTCTATATAATTATAAACTTTAAAAAAAAAAAAGATTACTGTTTATCTTCTTCCCCACCCCATTCGAGCAACACCCAGCCCCCACCCCACCCCGTCGCGTCGATAACACCAGAGAGGTTTCAATTCGGATTATTGGCATCGGCAAGCACGAGGACCGCGGGAACAGGGTGCGATAGTGGTGTTTCAAGGGGAGGAGAGCCCCTACCCACTATGTTGCCTGGACCTCCGGGTCAAGCAAAACTGAAAGGATTTCAATTCGGATTATCGACGTCGACGAGTGTAGTTTCAATTCGGATTATCAAGCTCTCCCTCCATAATGTTTTCTTTTGGGAAATATTTGAGAAAGTAGTTGTTTCAGAATTTTCTTTCCTTATGTAAGCGACAGGGTGGGGTGGGAGCTGGTGTTTGGGTTAAAACTTGAACTTTGGGCTCAAAAGGTTGATAGCCCAAAAGAAGATCCAGAAGGAAGGAAGCCGAAGCCCAGAAGAAGGGAGAAGCCCTTTTCCCGACTAAGTGCAGATCACTTAAGCCACTTGCTCCCCTACCTAGAGATCAAGTGGTGTAAACTAGCCAGCTAATCAGCCCAAAAGTACTTTACAATGGCAGTACAAGTAAAAAGTTGATGAGTCACTACCCTTCAGCAGCATGCGGGCAAGATTAATGTTGCAGATAGTCAAGCCAAATCATCTATAAAAGGGGAAAGAGAAATAAAAGATAGGGACACTCAAACAAACAAACAAATACACAAACTCTGCTCAAGCCAGATTTGCATACGAAGCTGTAGTCAACATCAAGCCTTCATCCTTTTCGGGATCAACCTTCACCAAAAAACCTTTGTAAAAACTCTGCTACCCTGTCTAAATCTTGTTGTAGTATCGATTCCCTCCTGTAAACTCATTCCCCAATCTCCCCTTCTAGCACTCAAATCCTTTGTAAATCACAAAGAGAGGAAGTTGTAAAACGATCAGCCTTGCCCAACAAGGTGAAAACCTTGCCCGACCCTCTTTGTTTTGTCTTTTCAGTCATAATATGATGTATACTTCCATTTGCATCTAAAGTTATTTCTAGCAAGTTTATGATTAAAAAGCTTCTAAGTTCTAACCTCTCGGGCATACAAGATTGATCAATTAAAAATCCTTGGTCTCAAGGCATAAACAAGAACTTTATGTGGACTTAACCCATCCACGACAGTCCTTGATAACAAGAAGTCCAAAGTTACTTAGGGTGCAAGTAATCAACCTATTTCTCAGTTTTACTGCTGTTATACTATGATTGCCATAGAATGCTTGAGTATAGAATTAACTTTGATGGGAAGTCTCAAAGCCTATACCTAAGGCCCTATAAAGGCACCTATCTGGGTTCGTTCTGCTCCTCGGGCACAGGCAATTAAAGGATAACAGTTGTGATACTTCTACAACAATGAAACAACCAATATATATTTGAGTATTTACTTAGTTTTGATTAGAAGCCTCAAGGCCTACACCTAAGGCCCTACAAAAGCACATTTCAGAGCTAATTCAGTATCTCAGGCATACATAACATATGTTTTACATCTGTCATGCTAAAGATGGCAGTGGCACGCCTAAACACTTAAAATTAATTTTGATTGTGAGTCTCAAAGCCTACACCTAAAACTCCATAAAGGCACATTTCAAAAGTAACTATGTCCTTCTCTTACAGCCCGCCAATAAGCAAAAGCCCGACAAACAATATCAACCTGCGCCAACCTCTTGGGGAGCTGTGCGCTCGTTTGCCAGGAAACATCCCAATCGAAAATTCCTCCAGATGAACAGCTAGGTGTTGCTCGGATGGGGTGGGGAAGAAGATAATCAGTAATCTTTTTTTATTTTTTTCAAGTTTATAATTATATAGAAATAAAAATTATTTTTTGTTATTTAAATATTTTTAATTTATATAATAATATTTAATTAGACCTAATTACTTGACATTTAACATAATTTTTAACGGAAATATGACAGATGAACCATATTGATTTGCAGCATTCAATTTCAGGAACTACATTAATTAATTTTCAATTTCAAAAACTATCTTTGATGAGATGTGTCAATTTCAAGATCATTTGTGATAAAAAATGATTGATTTCTTAAAAGTACCGACAGATGGATAATACCCCGATTTTATATCTTTCCATACAATTTTCAGTCCTCACAAAGAAAACTTGGGGCTGCATCATCATCTTCTGTACAGAAAGCTCTCCCACTATATACATGGAAGGAGAGGAGGAGAGTGGGGAAGACAGGCTGCATGCCCGCCGGGGTCTCTACGAAAGTCCAAACTCCGCACCCTCTCATATCTCGAAATGAAACGAACCAAAATCAGTCGACCAATTTTGGGTTCTACAGTCCAAGAAAAAAGTGACTGTACTTGCACTCGCACTTCAGTCATATAACTCGAGAGCTGTCCTTTATCACTTCATTTTCCGATTCCAACCAAACTAAGCTGCAAGAGATGACAGATTATCAGACTACTATACCAGTAGATAACTGAATGATCCAACACGAGAAAAGGGGAAAGAGGATTTACAATGTTGTTTTCAGGCTTCCCCCAATAGAATCCAAAGAGGATAACTGGCAAGATATTGCAGGCTATGAGCACGAAAATCATCAGTGCATGCATTCCCATCCATTCCATTACAATAGTCGGGCGCCTGTAGCCACACACATCAACCTGAGGGAAGAAGAAGAAACCGTGCGGTGAGAAGACTAAGCAAACCGAACACTAAAGTATTTATATGCTAAGACTGTCAAGTTGACGAGAAAAGTGAAAGAAAATGCGAAAAGGTTTCTCTCGAATTAGTTGGCCAGAAACCGTACCATCAAGTAAATGGAAGCAAATAGAATGCCAGCAGCACCAGCTGTGACGCACATGTAACTGAATGTGTAAAGTGCCTTGTTTATATGCAGGCCTGAAAAAGAGAAGCATAAAGGAGACAGTTTAGCGATAGAAAATGCAGCAAGTTCGATTATATATATAACAAAATTGTACTGGAAGTGCATACCAAATAAGTCGAGGACGAGGCCTAAGACTACAAGAGAGGAGGATGAGATAGACCAGTGTAGGATTCTTTCCCGGTGATCCTGCATTTGGAGGGAGTAATGGTTACAGATAGGAATCCTCCGACAAAGAAAAGAAGCATCTGATATCAAGTTTTCTCACCTTAAAATGGACAATGATGTGCCCGTAGTGCAAACCAACCAAGCAGGTAACAATAGCCATCATTGAGCTGCAACAACGAAGGGCAAGCAAATAAATTAAAATTTTAATACACGAAAAGATTAGAAACAAATAACTAAAATACATGTCTATCTAAATACTGATGTAATGGGATTCTGTAAAGAAGTAAAAAAACACACCTCAGAAGTCCTTCAGGATCAAAAGGGGCTTGGCACCAAGAAGGAGCATCGGCAGGCAACGGGCCATAATCGGGGGAGCTAATACTGCATTCCTGTAAAATAGCAAATAAAGGTTAATCATTAGGAATGACAGTGAGGCACATTAAAATGAAATGAAATAAAGTAAAAGAATGGATTCTTACCTCCGTTCGTGCGTAGATTGGTCTTTTATATAAATGCTCAATCCCTAATATCTTGCGATCAATCATCCCAACGGCATTGCAAGCCGGTCCTCTGTCACCCCGTACTCCACATTTTACCTACAAAAAGAGATGAGTTAGAAAAGCAGGATAAAGCAAAAACATACGCCTAATTCTCAAAAGACTTTATGAAAAATTAAGGAAAGAACTAAGAAACATGATAGAAACTTACTGAAAATGTTTTTGGTGCAGAGGAGGAATCGACAGGAATCTGGTACTCCCAATCAGGAACATGTAATCCGTATAACAATGATAGATATAGCGTGGTGATTATCAAAGCCACCGTCCTGAGAAAGAGGGCATACATTATTCGAAATTGAGCAATATTCACACTACTATTTTGAGTGATGTAGAAAAAGAAAAAAGTAGGGACTCCTAATGCAGATAAATATTACATACAATTGAGACCGATATTTCCTGAGCAGCGATCTTCCGGAGTTGACATTACCATCACGCTTTAGCCAAATCTCGCACAATGCTGCTACAAAATATCCAATTGCAATTCTCTGGGAATAAAAAGGAAATAGAAAACCATAGAGAATTAGTTAACTTTTGCCTCAAGAACTTAGGAAATAACCCTAGTGATATGTAGCATATACCTGTAGAATGCCCATCCATCTCATCTTTGTGATATCAACCCCGAAAGTAAGATCCTTGACACGATGGAAAAATCCGCCTGGACAAAAGATATGCCGGACATTGCTCAGTATACAGAACCTTATAGTTTGCATATCAATCTTAGCGGGTAAAATTCGTTTGTACAAGACATAAAATTACCATTTCACTATTGCCATATGAACATATCAATCAAATGCTAATATGACATGCTATATTAGTGTACCTTGAAGAAAAAGGCCTAATGCTAGAAGCTTCAGCGTCCGTAAAACTGCTTTTCTCGTGGAAGCAATTCCGCACGATGGTTTCTGTGCGCACAAACATTTTCTGTTAGCTAGCTTCTCCCGAAAACAGCGACAGATTACTTGATCATGAAGAAAAGAGCGAAATGAAGGAGCAAGGGATATAAATTTGTACCTTGTAGGTAAGTGCAAGGGAAACACCAACCATAAACAGGAAAAATGGCATGACTAAATCTGCAAGGGTTAAACCATTCCAGGGCGAATGGTTAAGTGCAGGCAGGATTCCACCCATGTCGTCCACTATTATCATCAGCTGCATCAAACAATGGCAAAAGGTTATGAAATGAAAATAATTGAAATAACAATTAGGGGTACGAACGTTCGTGTGAACTTACGAGTTAACCAACACGTACAATTATATAAAAATAATAATAATACATTCACTCATATTATTCATCAGAACAAGACATGCAATTGTTTTATTTGTATGATATTAGTTTAAGGGAGTTACGTTTTAATCGTGTTATACATCAGTCGTGTAATGTTACAGTCCTAAATTTCGAGTCGTGTAACGTATTATATCTGAAATTAACAAATATTATAGTGAAATATTTAAAGGAGAAAACGCGTAGTAGCACTGGTTTCGAAGTGAGGAGTTTAATGACAATCAGAACAGTTGGACAAACTTCACAGCAAGTAAAAGTGTCGTGTAATGTGTAATGTGTTGTGTCTGTGTAATGTGTGTCTGAAATTAACGAATATTATAGTGAAATATTTAAAGGAGAAAACGTTTAGTAGCACTGGTTTCGAAATGAGGAGTTAAATGACAATCAGAACAGTTGGACAAAATTCACAGCAAGTAAAGCCTGCAACAAGAAAGATCATTGATAGACATAACTGGAGGCAGATTGTCTGCCCTCCTGTGTCAGTGCGTTTTCTATTTTTTTCTCTTTGTATGGTCATAGTTAAGCAACGTTAAATTTTATATTATTATTACTTTTTATCTTATTATCTTTATAAAAAATTAATATAAAATATTAACGTGACTTAACTGTGATCGCATAAAATAAAAATGAATGAGAAGGCCATCCAAATAGAATGGCAGACAATCTGCCTCCGTCATAAATTGATGTGATTGTAAAATTTTGGCTTATTCTCCTAATTGTTGGACCAACCAGCTGGAGTTGAAGTGTACGCCGGCTTAGCCGACGTACTTGGGAAGTATGGCCAATTTAAAGGACCCATCAGTACATATCAGACGAGATAGAATTGGTCCATCAGCCCATCATATCAAATTAAAAAAAAAGTCAAATAAACAAGAAAAACTTACGTACGACCGTGTTTTTGAAAAAAAGTATTCAGCAAGACTGCCGCACCACGCGCAGTAGACCAAATGAATTTGAGACCCTTTGAGGGGCGAGAAATAATAGAGTTTGGTTATATGTATGTGAGGACGGATGGAACACATACGTACTACGTCCACCAAACGTCTGTATTTAAGTTTTCTTATCTTTAAGAATCAGAAAAATATATCAACGAATGTATACAAGAATACGTAACAGTGCAGGTAAGATTCAGGCGCATGGTGGTGGAGCTCCTAGTCACAGAATACAAAAAGCAAATGCTGACAAATGGGGCATTGAGATTGAGGAAGTCGGTGTGGTACATCATGGTTTCTTTTGATTAAAGCGTTTGCAAAAGGAGAGAGAAAGGAGGGTGTCGTGTCCAGTTGCATTTGGTTTTTAGATCTGAATCGACTCGGATTACACAAATCCAACATTCTACTCCCTAAGAAAATTGTAGTGGCCAAGGGAATCAGTTGGTTGTTCATTTTTTTTTTTAAGAAAACTAATTAAAATAATTTAAAAATTTTGAGTTTTAATAATAAAAATAAAATAAAAAGTAAAATAAATACTACCAGATTAACTTTTTAATGTAAAAATATGAATTTTCGTTAAAGTAAACAGTACCAGAAGCTTTTCGTTAAAACCCCTTTTATTTTTATTTTAAGGCCTCAGTTTTTCTTGGTTACTATTGTATTATTCATAAGCTTAAAAATCAAATATATATACAAACTTACAATGTATGATATAAAATATAGATATGAAATTTATTCTCAGCCCGTGCTATCCTGTTATATTTCTCAAGGAATGAGGATTCTCTACGCTCCTAATCTCTCTACATTTTCATACTCTTCTATTTGAAGGGTTATGGTTAAACACGTCAACATCTTATATTGATTTTTTTATAGAATTAATAAAATAAAAAACAATGTGAGAAGAGGAGATGGAAATAGAAGGGTAAAAAATGCTCCTCCTTTCTTAAGAGGGTAGTTTGGGGTTTAGCTATTTTTAGGTGATATGAGCTCTACTTAACAACACTTGATTAGTTATCAATGATATTTTTTAGTTGACGGTTACACACAAACAAACAAACAAAGCAACCTTAAACCCATGCTTAGAAAAACGACAAAAACCTAAAACGAAAATGAAAGACAAAACGGTGCCGTATCACCAGACGAATCATATTCGTTTCGTTTCCGTGTACGGCGTCGAAAAGCGTGGCATCCGATTAAGTTTGTTGCGCCTTTCAGCAAAGGGCAAAACTAAATCCGCCAAATGTCTTCAACATTAACCATTAAAATTTATTTTCATCTTTTTCCATCACCAAAAATAGAAGTAAAAAATACGAAAAGAGATGAAGGAATATTAAAAACCAAGGAAAGTAGACGTTACCACAACAGTGAGTCCGCGAAAGACGTCGAGGGAACCAAGGCGTTGCTGCTGTTGCCGCGACTTCGAAGGCAATGACGCCACCGCCGCTTCTTCGTTACTACTATTCATATAAGCGGCCCCACCGCCGGTGGGAGACTGATACGGCTGGATTGCCATCTCAACGTCGTCGTTCATACGACCATCACCGCCACCGATATTAATGTTCTCCTTCATGATAGGATCTGCCATACGACGTTCATCGTCGTCGGAGTACCCTCTAATAGGCTCGTACATCGCCATATCTCCCTACCCTAAAACAAAAAAAAAAAAATCATAAAAATCGTGAATCTTCCATCTTATATATCAGCATGTAAATGTGCATTATATGCAGAATCAAACAGAAAATAAGAGAATCGTAGAGCAGTAATATCGCTCGTAATAAGAAGAAAAAGAAAACAAATATATGGAAACATGAATCACGAACAATGGCAACAGAAACCTGATATCGGAGGGGAGGGCAGCAGAGCCTTATCTTCTTATCCCTCCTCTGGAAAACAAAACAAAATAAAACTCTGAATATTTTGTTTTGGTTTTAGGGAGGGGGAGGAGAGCCGCAAGGGGAAGAGGCACACCACCTTGCAGTCCTGCGTTTTGAAATGCTCCCCAAGTTTTCTGGTTTCTCTATATCCTCTTATGCTTTAATTTTCTCTCTCCCCTGACCCTGGTTATATAGAAACATATATAATATATATATATAATAAATATAAAACTTAAAACGAAAAGGTGTTTTTATATTTATAGTAAATGCAACTTGCAAGAGATGTGGTTTCGTTGGTTCAAGTAGACTATAGTACATAGGCAATAAAAAACAGATATATATTATTTTAAGGTACAATGATTTAAGGAGGAAACAGATATTTGTTTCGGTCCGTGTATTTACGCTGTAAATTCCCCAAAGTGTCCTCCCGGGCCCGCCTAACCACCTAAGAATTGGTAAATAAGAATCTGCTTTGTATTAGGACTCGAGAGTAAATCTACATCCCATCCAGTTACTAAAGTACAATGTTTTAGTATACCACTTCGACTAGTCTACCGAATCTCCAATTCTAATTACCAATTGATGTGTGACTCTGACTCTAACCCTTTGAGATTATTTGTCGTGAAGCTCTAATAAATTAATATTGAATCAAGCTAATGTTGTTACAATGTAACGATATTTATCTTAAATTCAAATCTCAAAATAGCATATTTACAATTAAGTTATTTCCTTCTTCTTAATATGACTATATATCATCGTATAAATATAAATATAAATATACACACACACATTAGATCAAGAATTTATCAACCAAGAACTTCAAAGAATAAGATATGCGAGAGTACGGTAGAAAATCACCTCTAGCAATGGCAAGTATTATATATATATATATATATATATTTAGACGAAAAATCTTGATCATTATGTATTTGATCAAGAATTTAGTGGTCATAAACTTCTTCCTATTACAATTGGCGCTCAACGTTCTAAATTTTGTCGATATCACAATAGCATATGGTATTATTAAACTAATAATTTATTTATATTATAACATGTATGTATATATTAACAAAAGTATCGTTTATTAAGTTATAACAAATAAACTAATTAAGATATTTCTAACATCAGAAACAAAACATCCGAAAATATCTTGACTGCCAACTTTAGATCTTGTCAATCTAATTCTTGGCATCGGTTTCCCGAATCCTGACTCTCTTTTTCTCTGATGAGCTGCAAACACAAAATTCCAGGCTTCCCAAAAACGTGACGTGAACAGCTGAAGCTGTTGATTGCTGGGATTAAGGTCTAAAATATCAATGATATTGGAAATATCGGTAATCTAAAAATACAGAAATTTGATGAAAATATTGAAATATTATCGATATCGATAAAAATTAAATAAAAACCATGAAAATTGTAAGAAAAATTTGTAAATTTTTATTGAAACTTTGCAGCATGTTTATTTAGTCAATTATCTATTAGTTTATCACAAAAAAATTGGAAGGAAATGTATTGCATGATGGATTTAACTGATTTAAGTTGATTATATAGCGAGCTGGCAAACATTGTGAGGGTAGAAAATATGTAGTAATTAATGAAAGAAGTTTAAACACACCATAATCATTTATATATAATGAATTAGTACAATATTTTACACTTTATACATTGCATGGTAAGATACATAAGTAATTTAGTACCACATATAGTTCCTATCAAGGTATAAAATATTGATGATATCGGAAATATTTGTAGTCCAAAAACACGAAAATTTCGATAAAAACATCGAGATAATATCGATATTTTAGACCTTGGCTGAGATTTTAAATAATGGAAGCAAAACCATGGGTTGTCTTACTAAAAAAATGTAAATTCATGCTTGAGACTCATTTTCCAAATTTTATTGTTCATTTATTCTGTGTACGTATACGTTACGCTCATATGTATATATTTGGTACAGAAATAGACTATATATACAGTAAAAAGGTGGAAAGCTACTATTTGACTTTCAAAATTCCTTCCAAAAGTAATTGGTTTTCCCACTAAGTAGAAAATCGACATGTGGTGCACGCTAGAAAAAAGATTGATCGATGAATGCAAGGGATATGGTTCACTAACTACGAATATTTGACTTAATAAAAAAGGAATCTATCAAAATAAATAAATATAATGCGTAAGGAAAGAAAAATAATGTGCGAAGATAATTTCTTATGATATTAACTCTGAATACTACAAACGTATGATTTAAAATAATAATAATAATAATAATAAGATGACGAATAAATAGGGTTAGGTTTAGTATTGATTTGGTATTGATGTGTTTTTATAAAAAGTGGATATCAAAAAAAATTGAGCTCAAAAAATTGTTTGGTAAACATTTAAAAACAACTTATTTTCACAGTTTTATGTGGAAAAAAGTTGAAAAGTGAAGCAGCAAAAATGAACTTATTCTCACAGTATAGCATAAGTAATTTTTTTTCAAAGCACATTGTTTATACTATACTTAGGCCTTCCGTATTCAGATCTTGTATAAATACTCGGGGGACTTAAATATAATTATGTAATAAGTGATGAGCCCTTATTCTATAAAAGGGACTCATCACCCTCACAATTAGGAGAGGCTCTTATATTCAGAGCAAGCCCTCTCACCCTCACAAAGCTCATCTCTAAAGTTCTCATGCTCACAAACAGAGAGCCCTCTCAAACTCTCTCGGTCTCTGGGTGACTCCCTCTCACCCTTGTAATCCATACATACAGTCAGAGAAATACAATCAGCGTGGACGTAGCCCAAATATTGGGGTGAACCACGATACATCTTGTGTTATTTACTTTCTTACAGATACACAGTCGAATTTACGTTGTTCCAAAACCCTTCCGGTTTTGTGCATCAACATTTAGTACCGTCTGTGGGAATCGATACGAATAGTTGTGTCGGTTCTCTTTCATTTTTTTCACCTCTGCCGTGAATCTGCAAAAACCCATAAATCCAAAGTTTTCCCAGATAACCCACGGAGCCACCTCCTCTCTCACTCAGTCTCTCTCTGTAACTACAATACAAAATCCCACAACCTCTCTCTCCCTTCCTCTCTCTCTCTCTCTCTCTCTAAGCTGTTATTTACGTAAGGAACAATATGGTATATTATAAAAGACACCAGCAAAAATGGCGAGTCAACTTGTTCTCGCGTTCGCACTCAGCGCTCTCCTCTTCTTCTCTCACTCGATTTTCTGCAAGGAATCGCACCCCATCGACGACGACGATGAGGATCTCAGCTTCCTCGAGGAGCCCACCGACCACGGCGACGACGCACCGCACTATCCAGATCCGGATCACTACGACGAGGGCAATTACGACGATCTCGAGAACTACTTCGATTTTGACGAGGGCGGCAATCATGAGTACTCGTACAAGGAGCCAGAGGTGGACGAGAAGGACGTCGCCGTTTTAAAGGCGACAAATTTCAACGATATGGTGGAGAAGAACAGGTTCGTCATGGTCGAGTTCTACGGGCCGTGGTGCAGACATTGCCAGGCCGTGAAACCGAAGTACGCGACGGCAACTACCGAGCTCAAGGGGGAAGATGTAATTTTGGCCAAGGATGACGCCACGAAGGAGAACGAGCTGTCGCAGGAGTATGGCATCGAGGGTTTCCCGACTATCTTCTTCTTCATTGATGGCTTTCACAAGCCTTACGCAGGCCAAATAACCAATGAGGGGATTGTAACCTGGATTAAGAAGAAGATTGGACCTAGTATCCAAAACGTGACCACATTGGAGGATGCGGAACGCATATTGACTGCTGAAATCAAAGTCATTTTGGGCTACCTCAACTCTTTGGTGGGTCCTGAAAGTGACGAGCTTGTTGTTGCTTCAAGACTTGAAAATGAGGTGTCCTTTTACCAAACTGTAGATCCTAAAGTGGCAAAAATTTTTCCATCTTAACGCTGAAGTTAAGCGCCCTGCTTTGGTCCTGCTAAAGAATGAGGCTGAGAAACTAAGCTATTTCGATATGAGAATAATGGACAGGAAGTAGAAAGCAAGCATGGCTACCCACCCACTCCATTGTCTAAAAAGAGGGCGCATTGTCAACCACCCACATGCAAAAGCAAAGAATAAGGGGAAACTTTGCTCTGCGAGAGCACATGGGAAAGCAAAAGCAAAGCAGAAAAAACAAAAGCAAAGCAAAAAAAAAAAACAAAACCGAGAAAAAGCAGAAAGCAAAAGGGAGGCTTTCCTCTGCGAGAGCACATGGGGACACTGCAAAAGCAAGGAATAAACACCCTACCAGAATGATGTGATTTACTTTCCTTACTTTAACTCAACAAAGTCTCTGTCTGAACTGTAGATGTAATTTATTTTTCTTATCTTTCAGAGACATCTGTATAAACCCCATCAGATGGTAATAAAAAAATAATAAAAAAAAAAGGCAAGCCCAAAATAATGGGCTGAAATGTTATGTGGAGGGCGAAGCCCATATGCCCAAAAGAGCCAGGCCCTCTATTATCACCAACTAGGTGATCAAAAGTGCGTCCAGTCAACAACAACAACAACAACAACAAAGCCTTTTCCCACTAAGTGGGGTCGGCTATATGAATCCTAGAACGCCATTGCGCTCGGTAAAATTATTTGGCAGCCTACCGCTATTACTACCAACCAGGTGATCAAAATCACTCCCAGTACTCCAAAATTATTCGGCAGTCTGCCGCTATTATCACCAACCAGGTGATTAAAAGTACGCCCAGTACTCCAAAATTATTCGGTAGCCTGCCGTTATTATCACCAACCAGGTGATCAAAAGTACGTCAAGTACTCCAAAATTATACATGAGCATCACTCATGTCAAGCATACATAAACATTCATGAGCATCACTCATGTCAATCATACATAAACATTCATGACCATCATTTATGTCAACATTCATGAGCATCACTCATGAGCATCACTTATGTCAACATCCTTGAGCATTACTCATGTCAATTAACATAAACATTCATGAGCATCACTCATGTCAATCTAGCTTCAAAAGCTTCATTTGCAGAGATCTAGCTTCAAAAGCTTCATTTACAAAAGCTCTAGCTTCAAAAACCTCATTTACAGAGCTCTAGCTTCAAAAGCTTCATTTACAAAAGCTATAGCTTCAAAAGCCTCATTTACAGAGCTTTAGCTTCAAAAACTTCATTTACAAAAACTCTAGCTTCAAAAGCTTCATCTACAGAGATCTAGCTTCAAAAGCTTCATTTACAAAAGCTCTAGCTTCAAAAGCCTCATTTACAGAGCTCTAGCTTCAAAAGCTTCATTTATAGAGCTCTAGCTTCAAAGCTTCACTTACAAAGCTTCACCTATAAAGCTTCACCTATAAAGCTTCAGTGCAAGGTATACAAATACCGCCTCTGAACAACCGCCACTTCGGCCCATACATGGATTCAAATTATACATGAGCATTACTCATGTCAATCATACATAAACATTCATGAGCATTACTCATGTCAATCATACATAAACATTCATGAGCATCACTCATGTCAACATTCATGAGCATCACTCATGTCAACATCCATGAGCATCATTCATGTCAATCAACATAAACATTCATAAGCATCACTCATGTCAATCAGCTTCGAAAGCTTCATTTACAAAAGCTCTAGCTTCAAAAGCTTCATTTACAAAAGCTCTAGCTTCAAAAGCTTCATTTATAAAAACTCTAGCTTCAAAAGCTTCATTTACAGAACTCGAGCTTCAAAAGCTTCATTTACAAAAGCTCTAGCTTCAAAAGCTGCATTTACAGAGCTCTAGCTTCAAAACTTCACTTGCAAAGCTTCATCAACAAGACTTCAGTGTAGGGTATACAAATACCACCTCCAAACAACCACCACTTCGGCCCATACATGGATTCAACTTGAAGTCTCCAGCCAACAGACTCTATTGACCGAAGACTTAGGGGACTACACTATACACCATATATTGGGCCTCATGATAAATACTTGGGAGACTTAGCCCGTTATTTATGTACTGAGGAGCGATCCCTTATTCTATAAAATGGACTCCCTCATTTTCATTAGAGAGCAATCATTGTTCATGTATTGAGGAGCGAACCCTTATTCTATAAAAATGGACTCCCTCACCATCATTAGAGAGCATCGCCGCTAGCTGAGCAACCGTCTTGCCGCGAGCATCACTCCAAACTCATCACTTATGTATTGAGGAGCGAGCCTTTATTCTATAAAAGGAACTCCCTCACCTTTATTAGAGAGCATCGTCGCCTACGAAGCAACCGCATCGCTGCGAGCATCAACTATAACACATAATTTATGTATTGAGGAGCGATCCCTTATTCTATAAAAGGGACTCCCTCACCTTCAACGCCACAAGTCGAGCCAACCAAGGCAACATAAACCACAAGCCAAGCAGCCTAGCAACATGTGCTACTTATAGTTAAGCATCATTTCATATTGAGTACCGCCTCATATCGAGTATCAGTCCTAGACGACATCTAGTTACTTTGGCCCACACATTGATTAAATTTCAAGTCTCCAGCCAAAAGACTCTCTTGACTGAAGACTTGGGGGACTACTATTTATACCATACTTAGGGCCTCCGTATTTAGATCTCGTATAAATACTCGGAGAACTTAAATGTAATTATGTAATAAAGGAATGGGCAAATATGTAATAAATGAGGAGTCCTTATTCTATAAAAGGGACTCCCCACCCTCACAATTGGGAGAGGCTCTTATATTCAGAGCAAGCCCTCTCACCCTCACAAAGCTCATCTTTCTCAAGCTCTCATGCTCACAAACAGAGAGCCCACTCAAACTCTCTCTTTCTTTGAAGGACTCCTTCTTACCCTTGTAATCCATACATACAGTCAGAGAAATACAATCAGTGTGAACGTAGCCCAAACATTAGGGTGAACCACGATACATCTTGTGTTATTTATTTTCTTGCAGATACACGGTCGGATTTACGTTGTTCTAAGACCCCTCCGGTTTTGTGCATCAACACACATCAATACCAAACCAACCCTTAGATTTAAGATTTGAAACTCTTGAAAAGAAAAAAAATAAAAAATAAAAAAATAAAAAAATAAAAAAATAAACTAAAGCAAAAATAATAAAGAAGTAGAGGAATGACTGCACCTGCATTTTTGCAGTTGATTTGTTTTATGGGTTTTATGGTAAATTCACCGTGCACATTTCAGTGATAAGCTTCCATTGCTTGCACATGTGATAAGATTGCGAGATAAACAGAAGGAAGGGGGAAAAAAGAGAGATTGAAATTCGAATATTCGTAAATTCCCTTTAGATGGGACGGACACGGTTAAAGATAATCGCAGAAATATCAGCAAAAGCACAAGTGAATCACACGACATGGTAGGCACCGTATACCTATTTTTGTTTGATTTTGTAGACACCCTTTTTTGTAGTGACAAAAAGAAATTATGCTCATATATTATGGAGTAGGATTTTCTTTCTTCTTTTATTTTTTTCCCTTCCTTCCTCTTGTTTTTTTTAACGGTCACGGTGAATTCACGTCAAGATCTTATATTAATTTTTTTTTATAGAAAGAGAAAGACAAAGTAGAGAAGGTGAGATGAGGGGATAGAAAAGATGAAAATAGGAAGGGAGAGAATCATAATCCATATATTATAGTAAATTTCGATCCAAACAGATTTCAAGTCTGCATTCTACACGAGTTCGATTTCTAACGCTAGTGAATCACACGATGGTGGCTAAAGAGATGCATTGCTTATGTGAGTCTTTTCCCTAGAATGATGGACTGTCGTGACGAACAATCAACTTGTCACCTTTTTAAAAATGAGTAAGAAGGAATTTAGGATCCGTTTGTAAGTGTTTTTAAACGATTGAAAGTGCTTTTAAATAAAATATTTTTGGAACCAAACCTTATTAAAAATGCAAATTAATTATGAAATAACACTTGAAGTGCTTTAGTAAGAAGCATCTTAAGTACTTTTGAAACCTAAAAATATTTTCTCAAAAAGTATTTTCAATAATTTAAAATCATTTGCCAAACGAGCCGTTGGGCAAATTAGAGTAGTTTGCAAATGACTACTTGAAATTATTCATTTGAAAGTGACGGTGTAATGCTCATTTGGTACATTTCATTTCCGTCATCTAATGTTTGTACTATTTTTATTTTTTTTTAAATTTAACCTCAATTTTTTAATAGCCAGAAGTACCTCGTCCAAACACATCGTTAAGCAAAGTAACAGAAATTAGGTAAAACACGATTACATGCCAGTGCCAGGGACGATGCCGTCCATGACGTCGTAGACCTAAAAACACAATCACCTAATAACTTTAGCACGGGCATTACGCACCGAGTGACAAACACAAAATAAAGGTTTACCTTCGGTGCCTAAAAAAGTTGGAACCATTCCAAACATGAGTGGTGGAGTTGTACAAGGCGGTCATAAAAAATACATGCCGAGAATATGGTGGTTGGTTGGGCATGCAACTACAAGCATATGGTGGTCCGAAAAAACTAGTGGGGTGATTCACAAGGTCACCACCACCACCATCATATCATGTGATTAGGAAAGCGTCAACGTATTAGATTCGATAAGAAGGTAGAGAAGCAGTTAAGGGGGAGCTATTCAGTTACCGAAACCAAACAATATACGACCCTGTTGCAATCAATTGGGTGTCATTACCTTCACATAATTGCTAGTGCTTTGCCCACCCTCCCTTCTGCTAACTTCTACTAACTTCTACTGAGAGTAGGCTCTATTGAAAGAAATAAGACAATGGTTGGTATTTCTTTTGGGAAGATTGCTTCAAGCATAGCTCTCGGGGGAGGGAAAGAGAGGGCATTTGCACGCCTGTGCAGGAGTGCAGATGCTGACTTGAAACAGAAAATTATGTTGGATCGCCCTACGTGCAATATTTTCTATGCAGAAACATGAAGGGTACACATTACTACACTTTTGGATGATAGACCAGGCATAGTTTCGAACCAAAGAAGGAAAGGAGCCCCCATTTAAAGGGTAACGCATGCCACATGGTAATACAATCCAAACAGCTAGCATATGCTTATAGCCTTACACACTTAATCAACATGAAAACTACTGATCCTTTTGAGAAAACCCTACGCTGCTTCGACGAAAAGTCAGCTGCCTAATCCCTCCTTCGTCATCAAATGTAACATGAAATTAAGCTCTCCTAACCCAACTAAGTATCAAAGTAAAGAATTCCCATTAAGCACCTGATGGCTCTAACTTACATAGGAAAAGAAAAAATGCTTCTGCATATTAAAGGACCACGGCACACGCCCCAGCAATCCACCCACAGAAATTATTAGGTCATGATACTTCTAAAAACAAGAACCAGAAAATGCCAGCTTACCCATTGGAAAGAGGCATAACCAGTGTATGCTTTTGCTTTCTTTAATTGAGAAGACATGACGTACCAAATTTCATCTCTTTAAGCCTGTGATCAGAACATTCAATGAGTATTTTCTACGTATACCTAACTATACGGATAATGTACTTTAATTATCTACAGAATCGTGGCTTGGAACCAGAATCTTGCCATTTATCCCTATCTGATCCATTAGTTTTGTATTAGCTTAATACAAAAAGTTTAGATAACCCTTGACTGATATGCATGTTCATATTCATTTCCCCATTAAAAGTATAGGCTTTTGCTACTCATTTCAAGTACGTACTCTTCACTCAAACTTATTCCAGTATATATTTGTAGGTACTTACGTGCATGAATCAAGATACAGGACGTTTACGCCTTCTATTTGTCAACTACAATTGCTTTATTTATCATTAGGAAGCTTTACCAAGCGGCAATTAGATGTGTTGCATTGTTTTCGTTTTTTATGGTCTTATTTTTGTCTTTCCCTTCACAATCCTGAAAGTAAAGCAACAACGAACTACGTACAGTTTGCTAAGTATTCTGACTGATGACACATTATTTAGACTAATTAGGTAATACAGATTCGACTTGCCTAGCAAGGATGTAACAGAAGGACGTCGAATTGAAACATGCTTTCTTGAAAACGCATCTATTTCATCTCGATAAGTGTCATCACCTTACTTTGATTATAAGAGTCCTAATCACAACCTATTAAACTATTTCGTTAATAAAGAAGTTCACAAGCAATCATCACATAACAATTCAACTGGTGAGAGGCTCGATCAAAACGTGCAAATGCATATTTAGGGTCGAGATTCAAAACTACAAATGATTCAGTTTCTAGCTGAAGTCAACATTAACTCATTAAGTAACTAAAACAAGAAGTGAATTCAACGTAGAAAGAAGACAGTGGAACTCACACAAGGCCAGCAAGCACGGGAAGCAGTTAGCTATGCTCGTCTTTCTTAAGGCTGCCACAGACATTGCACTCCATGACATTCGAAGGACTTCCGTCATCTTTAGGGGGCAATGGGGCCAGGGTGCCCCAGCAATTGGTTCTGTTGCACATGAACCTGACAAAGAAATAGGCGTGTGGGAAATCGGCTTCCCCTTGGGCTTCGGCTTCGGCTTCTTCAATGTCAATCCCGGATTCGGGTTCTGATTCCGAGGATGCCTCCATTTCCTGGTCTTGGTCCTCATCCATACCCACTGCTTCTTCCTCACCCTCCTCATTGTCAGACCAACTAGCTTCCACCTTGCAGCGATCACATTGACAAGCAAAACCATAGTCCTCCGCCAGAGTCCTCTGCCGGTTCGAATGACTCTGATTCACCGGGAAATAGCTCAGGCAGATCTCCCTCCCTGCCGGAACATCATGTATCATCCTGATCACCATGTCCGTGTTGTGTTCGCTGTCTGTGTCGATATAATCAAACCGGCAGGCATTGGGGAGGCAGTCGTGGTTGAAGAATGAAGCTTTGGGATAAATGGCGTAGGCCCTGCTCGACCTCTGCGACAATTCCGTGAAGGGTTCCATCAATCCAAAGGCGTTGAGCTTATCCTTGGCCAGTAGAGCCGCCGCGAGCTCTACCGAAAACATCTGCTTCTCTAGGAGAAATGGAGGAGGAGCACAGAGTGTCGAGATGAGAGAGTGAAGAAACTGGGCAGCTGCGGTGGTGTCGGCAACGGCGGAGTCGTGCGGCTGGCCCTGGAGAGACAATAGAATCTGGAAATTGGAAGGGGAAACGACCGCGAGATTGTAGGCGGCGACCAAGAAACTGGCCTGGACCTGGCGATCGAGCGGCTGGGCGGAGAGAGGCGAAGAAGGGTCTCGGAGACGGCCCAGGGCTTGGCAGGCCCAAGGAGAGTGGGAGGAGGAGAGAGCGGCAGAGAGGCAATTGGGGCCGCAGAAGACGTGGTGGGAACACCATGGACATAGTTGAGGCTGAGCTTGGGGTTGGGGTTTTTGTAGGGTTTTGAAGCAGCGGTGGCAGTAAGGGTGGGGAGAAGGAGTGATGAGATGAAGAGCAGAGTAGAGGAGGATGGGAGAGTCTCTGAGAACGATTTCGCCACCCCTGAGTGGCTCAGCGGCCACTAACGCCCGTCCTCTCCCTTCGATCTCCGTTACCGTCAATAATTCCTTCGTCATTTCCATTTGCTTCCTGCGGTTTTAGGTCAGTTGTGTCTCGGACTATCACATGTTCTTTTTTTTTTTTTTTGGAATACTATCACATGTTCTTTTACCTCGAATCTACCACACCCTTTTTTTTTTTTTAGAAAGCAGGGGAACAACAAGGCAAAGAAGCCAAAGAACAAGAAAGCCTACAGAGAGGCAAACACAAAGTAGGAAACCAAGTAGTGAACGGGGATACAACATAGACACCACCACCTAGTGGAGACGTTACCCCAAACACCACCAAAAAGAAATCAATGAGGACACGGGAGCCCATTATTGTTCAAAACAAAGACTAACGAAGATGGGGGCCGCTCGACCCAAAGAGAATCACTCATCTCTGTAAAACCAACCGACGTCAGCTCATGCGCCGCACCATTAGCTGATCTAGGTACCCAAGACCAGCGACAGAACTAGAAGGCTTCCCCAAGCTGTTTGACCCGAGCCAACACAGGGAAAGACTCCCAACTGCCCATCTCTAAAGAACCAGAAAGACAATTAACAGCATCAAGATAATCAGATTCAATAATCAGAGAATTGATACCCAAAGCTACACCCAATTCACAACCACGAAGCAAAGCTAAAGCCTCAGCTGCAGCAGCCGAGGAAGCAGAAAGAGGGTACCTTGCAGCAGCAACAAACCTCTCATCCGCAGCCGGCATAACCACCCCAGCAAAACCCAACTTTGAAACCTTTGACCAACTAGCATCAATATTTATCTTGATGAAAGGAAAGGTAGGAGCACACCAACGCGAAACATGCCCCACCCTACCAGATCCCTCCGACTTGGACGGTCCTAAAATATCTTTCGAAGCCAAGAAAGAGCCCACAACCGTAGATAAAGCAAACAACACTTTAGAAGGATTAATGGGCACCTTATTAAACACAAAGTCACAGTGAGTCTTCCAAATAAACCAACAGGTATAAGCAATATAAGACCGCATCCACGTAGCATGGGTAGAGGACGCAAAGGAAGAAGACCACACATCCTTTAACCAATCCACCCAAGAGTGAATAGCATCACGATCAATTTTGTAGTTCAGGGCACCTCCAAACCAAATAGGCTCAACCCACGAACAATTAAGAAAAATATGCTCAATAGTCTCATCATGGCAAAGACAAATAGGACAGGTAAAGGAAAAGGAGGACCTTCTGCGAAAAAAGGTCGCACAAGTAGGAAGACAATTGTGCAAAGTGAGCCATAGAAAATGGTGCAATTTCGGGGGCACCTCAAGCTTCCAGATAAGGAACCCCACGAGTAGTAGAAAGCCGATTATCCCTCAGAGCAAGCGATCTACTTTGAATCCACCGGTAACCCGACTTGACTGTGTAAATACCATTCTTACTACATCCCCAAATAATCCGGTCCTTGCGACTCAAATCACCAATTGGAGTGTCCTCAATAGCCTTTTTATCCGTATCCGAGAAGAAAGGCAGCAGGAAATTAAGATCCCACCTCCTAGAAATCGGACAAATAAGCGAGCTCACACACAAACTAGAGGTAACCGGAACCGACCCAAGAGGCAGAGAATGACCTAAAGGCAGAGACGGTAACCACTTATCCACCCACACCCGCACATCCTGACCTCCCAAAATTTGCCAATGGGAACCAAGTTTAAGCAAATCCTTTCCCGTGAGAATACTAGACCAGGCCCAAGAAGCACGATCACCTTTCGTTGCTTCACAAATATTGCAATGAGGGAAATAACGAGCCTTAATTACACGAGCCCACAACGAATTAGGGTCCAAAACCAAGCGCCAACATTGTTTAGCTAACAAAGCATCATTAAACTCTTGGAAATTCCGAAAGCCAATCCACCTAAGTCTTTTGGAAGACCCAAAACATCCTTGGAAACCCAATGCATTTTGCGACTCCATTCTTGTTACCCCACCAAAAATCCACCACCAAAGAATCAAGCTCCTGACAAACAATGGCAGGGAATGTAAAAATACTCATAGGGTAAGCAGGAATAGTCTGAACAACAGCCTTAATCAACACTTCTTTTCTGGCTCGGGACAAAGAATTTTGTTTCCACCCTTGCATTTTCTCTAGAATTTACCCCTTCACATAAGAAAGGCCCCGCTTCTTGGACCATCCCCAAATAGCAGGAACCCCCAGATAAGTCCCAGGATTACAAACCACAGCCATACCAAGAATACTCCCTAGGTGGGCAGAAAGCGAAGCCGGAACATTTGCCCCAAAGAAAACGCTAGATTTCAATAAGTTGACCTTTTGCCCCGAGGCTTCACAATATGTAGCAAGAAGATCGCTCAGATGCCAACAGTTATTCTCATCAGCTCGCAAGAAAATTAAAGTATCATCAGCAAAGAAAAGATGGGATATAACCGGTCCCGAGAAACCCATCCGCACACCAACCAGCCGCCCTTGATCCATCTCACCCTGAATCATTCGGGAGAGAACCTCCCCAACCAATATGAATAAATAGGGAGAAAGATGATCCCCCTAACGGAGACCCTTGGAGGGAGCAAACTTAGTCCCAGGTTGCCCATTTAGAAGAACATTAAACTGAATCGAATTAACACAACCCATGATAAGCTTTTTCCACATCGGACAGAACCCCATCTTTTCCATAACCGCCTCCAGAAAATCTCATTCAACCCTATCATAAGCCTTATGCATATCAAGTTTAATGCCTAACTCAAATTTATTCTTTGCTTTCCTCTCTTTCAAAAAATGAAAGATTTCATGAGCTATACCATTACTATCCTGAATTTGTCTACCCGCCACAAAAGCATTCTGAGAAGGAGAAATAATGGTCGGCAGTAACACTCTCAGTCTATTGGCGAGAACTTTTGACAGAATTTTGTAAGAATAGTTGCATAAAATGATAGGCCTGAATTGCGAAACAGATTCAGGATTTGCAACCTTTGGGATAAGAACAATATGAGTATCATTCAGAGTACCTGGGATGGTAGAGTCCTGAATCAGAGCTTTAACCAAAGCTAAAACATCCGCTCTGACAATCTCCCAAAAAGACTGGTAAAACACCCCTTGGAATCCGTCCAGGCCAGAAGCCTTCAAGCACCCAATTTCCAAGGTTGCCTCCTTAATTTCGTCATCCGAAACCGGCGCAACCAAAACCATATTCATAGCATCAGAAACCACATGAGAGATACAGTCCAATGAGGAACCCCAATTCCGAGACCCAGCCAAGCTGAAAATGTCAACAAAATGGTTCTCCACCAAGTGACGAACCTGATCAGGACGCTCCACCCAACACTCATCCTCATCCTTAAGCTTCACAATGGTGTTCCTACGACGCCGGTGCAAAGTTGAATGATGAAAAAACTTAGTATTAGCATCCCCATCTCGCAACCATTTGACCCTAGAGCGCTGACACCAAAAACTTTCTTCATGCGCCCTTAGATCATCAATTAATTGAGATTTCTCCCTTATCACATCTTGGTTTGGACCCCAATCCCTCTGGAGATCATCTAATTGAGCAAGGAGATCTTGAATTTGAAGGCCCCGCCTCTTAAACTTGGTACTACTCCAGCGACACAAACTAGACCGGCAAGCAGTTAATTTTCTCCCCTAATTCAACAAAACATCACCGTGCTGCTTGTGCTCCCAACAGGTACGAACCAAATTCTTACACTCCTCATCCTTAGCCCAAAAAGCCTCAAACCTAAAAAGCTTCATTCCTTTCGGACCATCCAAATCAGACTTAATTATGAGAGGGCAATGATCAGAAGCCAAAATCGTGCCATGCGTAACAGTGGAGTTAGGCCAAAAGTCCTACCATAAATCATTAACAAGGACCCTATCAAGCAGTTCCTCCACCCAATCCCCATATCTCAATCCTCGCCCAATAAAAGCCGGCCCATTGAAGCCCAAATCAAACAAATTCGAAGAATTCATGAAATCCTCCAAATACCTGGGCCTATTATACAATACCTCAACCCCTCCAGCCTTTTCATAAGCCCAAATGTACTCATTAAAATCCCCACCACATATCCAAGGAATCTCCGAATGAATAAAGTGATTTATCATCCAACCCCAAAACATTTGTCTTTCATTTCTATAAGGAGTCCTATACACCCCAGTGACACGAACCCATCTATTATCCCCTTTAATGCGCTGAACAACATCAATAATATTATGTGAAGAAAAAAACAATTTGAACCTCCAATGTGTCACCCCACCACAAGCTTAGGCCTCCAGCCCTACCAATAGGCGAGACGTTAAAACCATTCAGAAAACCCAATCGCATCCTCACCCCATCAATTCTATGATCTTTCATCTTAGTTTCAGATAAAAATATCATAGAGGGTCTCTTATTACGAATAAGCTCATGTAGAGCCCTAATTGTCGTGTCCGACCCTATACCACGACAGTTCCAAAAAATATAACTCATGGCTGACTTGCGGCTGTTGAGGGCCAGCCGCCACCACCCCGAGCCATCTTGCTCGCCTTGTTTACCAAACTCTGATCTTGGTCAGTTTCTGAGACATCCTCCAATAATTCCCTCCTGTCACGAGCCTCACATGGGACTTCCCGACTCTCTTCCTCTGCAAGAAAATCTCGTTCTACCACTAAACAAGTTTCCTTAAAACTCATGCTCCTCCATAGTCAGCCACCCTACCTTTACTAGTCTCTTCTATATCAAGACCCTTGAACTTTTTTAGCGGAGAAGTAGACAACTCCAAGCTCTGCGTTTCCATTCCCTTTTTAGTACCCCATTCAGCTAGTCCACCCAAAGTGAAGAAATCCTCAGTAACTGCTAGGAGAGAACCCGACTGCCAGCCACCCGCATGTTGACTTCCTGAAAAACTAGAATGTGAGCAGCCTTCCTCAATCGCCGTCATAGACGGACGGTTCCCATCAACCTCATTCCCTGGAACCTAGTCAGTTGAAACCAAAGATCATGGCTTTCAGCGCCAGTTCTTTTGACTGCTGCCCTGGTGAGCAGAACCCACCCTAGGTGCAATAGCCCGAGTTACATCCCCCCTTGGTAAAGTCAAAACTTTTCCTCCTCGTTGGTTCTGAGACTGAGGAAGGCCATAGCCCCTCACCTCACCAGCCTGCCGTCGCTCACCCATCCCCACATTTAACATTCTCAAAGGCTCCATAACATCCCTAACTGGATGCGCCTTTGTCCACTCTCCATACGCAGCCACCCCTTCACCAGGAGCCTGAAAATTGCATTCTGTATTACCATGCCTAATGCGTCCACATTGGTAACAGAAATCTTGGAACCGTTCATACCGAAAATCCACCCAAGTATCACGGTTCTGGTCCCTCCGAATCCAACAACCATTACATAACGGCTTACCCGTATCAATTAGGAGTCTAACTCGCAAGAACCCACGAGTTTTACCTGGATCCTCCAAAACTATAAACTGTCCAGCCGCTTGAATAAGACGTTGAATATTAGCTGAAGAAATCAAGCCCAGGGGAACGCCACGAATCTGAACCCAGAAGGGAATAGTCTTCATCTCAACTTCCTCCAAGGCTAGCTCCGGGGGCCATTTCTTGACAGATAACACCTTCTTCATTACTGCCCATGGTACATGTTCAAGAATTTTTTAGGCCATACTTTCATCTTGGACCGAAATAAGAAACGTATTATCCCTTACCCATTTGATGTCAACCTCTCCCAAATCTTTCCAAGCCGATATGAGAATATTCCTAACTCCCCATTTGTTCAACAATTTACTCGTCAGAACTTTCCCAATCAATTTGACTCCTTGCTCCATAGACGATAAGTCCAACGCCTGATCTAAATGGACCACAAGCTTCTCCACTCCACTGTTCTCCATTAGAGAATAACACAGATTGACAAGTTGCCAAACCAGAACTACAGAGTACACCAGACTCGCTGCACTAACCCTCAGTATAATTCCCCAGAATAATCTGATAAACGTCTGAAGCCATGACCCACTACACCCTGATAGATAAGGAAAAATGAACAATCCCATAAATGCATTCACTATCATATACCTGAACGGGGTAGGTGAAATACGCATTGGAGATACACCTGTCGCCGAGATTCCAAATGGCCAATAAATGACATATTTAAGACCAAGACGCCCCCTTAAATAGATCCTCATAAATACATAAACGAACAGTAGCTCCAAACAGTACATCTGAAAATCCCCTACCCACCAGAAACTGGTGAGGAAGAGTTAAAGCCTGATACCACCGCACAGGACCAAACCACCAAACGCTCAGCAAAACCCCCCAATTAATTGGCCAATCAAACCAGGAATTAAAGACCCCACCTACACCCACCCAAAACCCCAACCGTAAAAGGATAAAGCGCCACAAACCCACATAACCAGCAAAGAACCGAAGGAACCAACAAAGAGAGACAAGACAGGGAAACAACAGGAACACAGCAGAACAAAGAGAGCAAACAACATGTACAAAGACGGATCTCACAAAGGAGAAAACGCTCTCACACCGGAGAGGCCACACCTATTTTTTTTAGGCCTTCATAAACACTAGTAGACTATAATGTTTGAGTACTCGTGACTTTAGTTACAAATAATTTTTTGTTTACTAAATAAAAAGATGTTGTAAAAGCAGTGTGAATGTCCTCTATAAAAACAGTACCTACTTGAAGATTTTGGACATCAAGTCGTAATTGGTAGTTTATCACCTAACTTTTGTATTTAATATTATTGACTAATGAAAAGGTGAGGTGGAATGAAAATGGATTTGAGTCCAGTCCGTTGTTTGTTGTGTCAAAATATGAAATGCACAATACTGGATAGAGTTATAATCCCTAATAAAGTTACATGGATTACAAGTCTTATCTTACAAGTCTCTGCTAATCCAATGATATTCCTAAGAGCCAATCCAATCATATCCCCCTGAGCTAATCCAATCCTGAGTTATGAAAATTGTTAGTAATCTTCCCCTTAGCTTGAGGTTTTGAAAGGGGTAATAATCCTATAAGAACACCAAGAACGGTAAATAACAGAGTAAACCAATTGGGCTCATGGGCTGTAATTCCTCCCAAGCCCAAATAAAACCCAAATCACCGTGTTAGCCCATTGGGTTTATAGGCCCAACTCAAGAGAAATTGAGGTTGAAAAATATACGACTAAATTCTAATCGCTAGTCTAGTCTTCGACTTTTGGGAGGCAGCGAAGTCGGTTCCAAAAAATTCCAAAATTGCAAAAGGATGGTGGGACGAAGAGTTGATCTGACCTAACCACGGTTAAAAGGTGGGTTAGGGTTAGGGTTAGGCCTGGCGGCACCTGCTATTATATAGAAACATCCTCCGCCCATTTCGTCCCTCGACTCTCCAGGAGCTCTCGGCTGCGCGCTTTCTAACAGGTCCTCCCCTCTTCCCCTTTTGTTATTATTATTCTTATTTTCTTTTCCGATTTTTCTAGGGTTCTTATGCGATTTTTCTCGGTTTCTTGTGCGATTTTTCTAGGGTTCCTATGCCAGTTTTCTAGGATTCCTATGCGATTTTGTTCGCTCAATTGCTTGGATCTGCTTTTTTTTTTTTTTTTTTTTTCTGTTGAATTAGCGAATTGGTTTATTTTATATTTCATGTGAGTATATGGATGCTGTGATTGGTATTTTTTTTTTCCTGAAGGTGTGCAATCAATTCGCATATAATTGTGTTTTTTGACTTTTGCGTTATTTATTGATTTATATTTGCGTCGGAATCATCAGGTTTTCTGCTTAATTTGTAGTTGTATTGGTATGTCCTGTGATTATTAGCTTCGATCGTGAATAATTGTTGTTTTATTTTATGCTTGATATCATATATTTATCATTTTTAGCTTGATTTCATCAATTAATTGCCGGATGCGTGTGTTTCTTCTCATCCCTTGTTCCGTGCTATGGCCTTAATTAAATAGATTGCATGAAATATGTAGTGTGGAGGCGTTCCGGTATGTTATAAAGCAACGGGAACATGTGTATGTTTGTATGCTGCTTATTTCATTTTAATGTGGATTCAACGCATTTCTCTTGTGTTCTCCGGATTCAGTATTTGTAGGTAGATGCATTCATGCTATTACCTTGTATTTCAATGTGAAATGCGTGACTCCTTTTCGTGTGCTACTGAGTTCAGTATTAAAAGTTAGATTCTCTTACCTTTTATGCTTCTTCATAAGCATTTTGGGTTGTTGTCTGCTTAATTCTTTCAACCTGAAATGCATGACTTCATATCGTGTTCTACGGATTCAGTTTTTATAGTTAGAACCTCTTACCTTTTATGCTTCTATATTTTCATTTTGGTTTGCCGTCTGCTTAGTTCTTCCAACAAGATTGTGACTTCTTGTCGTGTTCTTCAAATTTAGTGTTTGTAGGTATAACTCTTGTATTTTAGCTCTTACCTTATATATTTCTTCATTTTCATTTTGGTTGACAATTGGGAGCGGCCTCCTCATAAATGGGGGTAAGGCTAGTCGACATTCACCTCTCCCAGACCCTGCGTAAAGCGGGAGCCTTGTGCACTGGGTACGACCTTTTTCATTTTGGTTGACAACTGGTTAATCCTTCCAAAATGAAATGTGTGGATATTTGTCTTGTTCTTCGATTTCAGTATTTATTGCTAAAAATTTCTGCATCCCGGTACTTTACACTTTATTACATTGTTTCATATATTGCCTTTATTTGTTGAGTTTTTCACTGTCTTGTAACTGGTGGCTTTATTTTATCTGGTTTTGTTCATTTGAAACTCATGTATGTTATTTTGCAGGCCATCAATTGTTGTTTCAGCTGTTGCTGTAATTCTTCAGAATGGCAGATGGTCATGAGACTGATAAGAACATTGAGATTTGGAAGATTAAGAAACTGATCAAGGCACTTGAAGCTGCAAGGGGTAATGGAACCAGCATGATTTCTCTCATCATGCCTCCCCGGGATCAGATTTCTCGTGTTACTAAGATGCTTGGTGATGAATTTGGAACTGCATCAAACATTAAGAGCAGGGTGAATCGACAGTCTGTTCTTGGGGCTATTACATCCGCTCAGCAGAGGCTCAAGCTTTACAACAAAGTTCCTCCGAATGGGCTTGTGCTGTACACAGGGACCATTGTTACTGACGATGGGAAGGAAAAAAAGGTCACCATTGATTTTGAGCCTTTCAGGCCAATCAACGCATCTCTTTACCTCTGTGACAACAAGTTTCATATTGAAGCTCTGAATGAACTCTTAGAATCTGATGACAAGTTTGGTTTCATTGTCATGGACGGAAATGGGACACTTTTTGGGACACTAAGCGGAAACACTAGGGAGGTGCTTCATAAATTTAGTGTCGACCTTCCAAAGAAGCACGGAAGAGGAGGGCAGTCAGCTCTACGTTTTGCTCGTCTGCGAATGGAGAAGCGCCACAACTATGTTAGAAAGACAGCAGAGCTTGCCACACAGTTTTTTATTAATCCTGCCACCAGTCAGCCCAATGTTTCAGGATTAATACTGGCTGGGTCAGCTGACTTCAAAACCGAGCTTAGTCAGTCAGATATGTTTGATCCTCGTCTGCAGGCCAAAATACTGAACGTGGTGGATGTTTCTTATGGAGGAGAGAACGGTTTCAACCAGGCTATTGAGCTGTCAGCAGAGATCCTGTCCAATGTGAAATTCATTCAGGAGAAGAAGTTGATTGGAAAATACTTTGAGGAGATTAGCCAGGATACAGGAAAGTATGTTTTTGGTGTTGAGGACACACTAAAAGCCCTAGAGATGGGTGCTGTCGAGATTCTTATTGTGTGGGAAAGTCTGGACATCAATCGGTATGTGCTGAAAAATACGACTACTGGTGAGATTATAGTGAAGCATTTCAACAAGGAGCAGGAGAACAATCAGAGCAACTTCCGGGATGCTAACAATGCGGAGCTAGAGGTTCAGGACAAGACGTCACTGCTGGAGTGGTTTGCTAATGAGTACAGGCGGTTTGGTTGTAGTCTTGAGTTTGTCACCAACAAGTCGCAGGAGGGGTCACAGTTCTGCCGTGGTTTTGGTGGCATTGGAGGAATTCTTCGCTACCAGCTTGATATGAGGTCGTTTGATGAGTTTTCTGACGATGGAGAAGTTTATGATGATTCTGAATAGCAATCAATCAACTCTTCCCCAAAACTGGTGCCGCAAGGTGGGGTGCAAAATGCCTGCACCAGTGCGCTCGGAGTTGTGGTTTCTGCTACTGCTGCTCCTGAGGTATTCTCAGAAACATTCTCTGGCTTGATTGAGGTATCGAATTCTTCTCGCTTTAATATTTATAATATTATTCTCTTTAACAACGATCAGTCCCTTTATCATGTTTTTATTTCTTGAATGACATTACGTTGTTATCTGATCTCAAAAACCTGGATCTGGTGATTTCATCTGGATCGCAGAAGAGGCAAGGAAAACCGATCATCTGGAACGAGGACACAATGCCGAGAGCTGCTGCTCCCTGTGGATCAAGACCTTCCGAACATATGCACCCGTGCATCAAGAACCCCTTTATGATGCTGGATTGTGGTCCTTGGGGTAGTGCTTTCGGTTAAGTTGTTGTATTTGGTGGTGTACTCGTGACTTAAGCCGTTACTGTCTTGGGGACAATTTCCTAGCGTCGTCGCGGCGGCTCGTCTTTGAGATGAAGCCGGGCTGAATAATCTATGTTTGAACTAGTAGTTATCTTTCTCTTATGTGCGTGTGATGACTCCGAAGAAGTAATCTATGCTTCTTCTGGCCTAATATTCCTCCTTATTTGGTGCTTTTGAATCCATTTGGTGCTCGACGTACGATATGTGGATTTGTCGTTAAATTCGTAGATCTGGCAAAGAACGGCACAATGTTGCAAGATCAATGGGCGTGATTCGTTGCTCTGTTTACCGGTTTACTATCAAGTTCTAGTTTTCTTATATGAAAATGGTTTTCTTCTATCCCTTTTAAGCTGCTTTTTTGACCTCCTAATTAAAAATGCCAACTAAAATTGAAACAAAGTTGTTTTATGAAACATTACATGAAGAATCCGGGATTTTTAGCAAAAAATGGTTCTTGATATATAATAGCATTTCACTTAGGTTCGCGACAATGAAAATTTGATAGAAATGGTCTTTTGTTTATTATAAATTATTTTGATCATTCATAGAACTAAATATGTCCATATTCTCGTTAAGTTGAGGTATTGATTTGACAAGAATCTCTTAAAACGGTGCTCAGGTAGTCGTTCCCTTTTCGCAACAACTTAACAAGAATATTTATAATTTTTATAAGGAAAGATCAAGATAATTTATTCAGGGACTACGTCTATCAATTTTAACATCAAAGATCAAAATAATTGACTATTTTAACTAAATAGTCAAGAATTTTAAAACAATGGCACAACTCTTCGAAAATTGATGTAAACAAGTTCATGCCTAACTAGTACTCATTTTGAAAACATGTGATATGATTAGAATATAGGGAAAAGATCTTTGCACTCATTTTTGGTTCTCATGCACGTTTATTTGTTTCTAAGGCACATGAGAATTAATTGAAAAATAAATATGACGTGTGATTTCTTTTTTCTTTTTGAAATTCACAATGGGATATGCCTTTTGCACTCGTAAAAAATCACTTTACACTAATGAGTGTAAAAACTTGAGAAGAAAAAAATGCATGATAACATTTTTGGATTCAAAATGATACAGGTCATTTCTCTCATCTTATAAGCTTTTTTGTATTATTTGACATCAAATTAAATAAGTTAAAAAAACAAAAGCAAAGCATATGATTAAATATAGAAGTGCGGGACCAAATAAAAGACATGATTATCATTTTTTTTATTTTTAAAAGAGGGATAATTGGTGGTAAATTATGGTTATCCACCATTTTGCTAAGAAGACTTACAGAGTCATTTCAGCCTTCCCTTATAGAAGTGCGGGACCAAATAAAAGACGTGATTATCATTTTTTTATTTTTAAAAGATGGATAATTTGTGGTAAATTACGATTATTGACTATTTTGCTAAGAAGCACTCACAGAGTCATTTCAGCCTTCCTTTGACCACAAGTTTGACTTCCACACTAGCATCGGATTTCGAACCTGAGACTTCCAGTTTTTAGTTTTAAAGAAGCCTTGTAAGCCACCATTTACCACTGGACCACCAGTTCGTGATTGATGATCATTCTTTTTAAAAGATGAGTAATAATTATCTTTCAAAAAATACATTAAACTAGAACAAAAGAGAAAGGCCGAATAAGGCCCAACAACAAAAAATAACCCAAAACATCCAACAGAGCGAAGCACGGCCCACAAAAGCTGGCCCTCCCGTGCCGAGGTTGCAGGTGACAATTAGGTCTAGCGATCGAGTCGCGGTGTGTCTATAAAAAGGCGGCCTTCGTTTTCATTCGGTGGAAATTGGAATGCGCATCCCGCGGCCGCCGTCAAAGCCAAGGCCACAAAATTCTGCAGAATCGTTTCTCTGTTTGTTGATTGATATCCTGCTTTGCTTTTCAGCCATTCTTTCTCTCTGCTAATTACTTATTCTTATTCGCATTTGCGTGGTGTGTTCGAACTTCAAAATATCGCGATTCCTTGTGTGTGTGTGTGTGTGGTTTTTTGTAATTGCCTTCTCAAACTTTGATTAAGTCATTAATCAAAGAATATATATGTTAATAAATTTGAGTTAAAAAACGTGATGCTTTTGATTTGATGTGATGTGAAGCAGCAGCAGCAGGTCCCGATGATTGAACTCCATTTATATATAAAAGTTTCAGCCTTGTCTGAATCAATTCTGTGTTGATGAGTTTTTACGTTCTGAGGGAGCTGCCCCCTTCACTTTTACTTTTGTTTTGTTTGACTTTCTTTGTAAGATTTGGAAAACCAACATTTTCCTAGGGGTGTATTACGCCCTTTTTTACTCTTTTAACTTCTTTTAATTTTCGATCATCAGATCAAAAGAATTGTAAAAGATCAACAAATATAAATTAACAAGAATGTATAAGAAGTAAAAAAATATGTGTGGATAGTACGTCCGTTTTCTTAATACGTTGAAGACTTTTAAGAAATAGTTATTGTCCAAAGACAAACTTGAGTACGACTGCTTGATTAGTGTAGTTCTTACGTGGATGAGACAACGATTTTTGACAAACTTTGCTTAATCATTCAGATAGTTGGGTTGCCCTCTTCTACCCAAGCAATTATTGTTCGACGTCAGCAATTATTGTTCGAACGTGTTCGAGCTAGCATAGATGGGTAATAAGTTTTTGATCAATTGCCTGTATAAGTTTTTATCAATTGCCTGAAATCAAATATCAACGACATTATATTAGATCAAATAATAATATAGTGTGAAATTTTTTCAACAATTGAAATTTGCTATGTCAATTTGGTTTTATTTTCACGTGTTAAACTTGTTTGCTTTTCAAAATGCTTCGATAATAAAAGGTCTCATAATTTTTTTTTAATCGAAAAACACTAAGACAAAAAGTCTCATCCAGATTTCTCTCATAACCCTAGTTTTCATGATGAACACCACAAGTCTCGTCCAATAGCCGTCACCCAAAGAGCTACCTAAACGAAATCAGACGCTGAGGAACCATTACTAGCGGAGCTATTGCGATGGAAGGTGGCGGTACGAGGACCGAAACCGCGGTTCTGTGCGCCTTCCCATGCATAAGCATTTCCCTTTCGGGAAGTTCGCTTTTGATTAAAATGTTCATAAAATTAAATTATGGTAGTCTACATAATTTTTTATTTTAAAAAATTTACTTTAAGAAAATAAATTAGTTTAAATTCATTCTTTAATAATCTTGGGCTAAAATTTTAGGCGAAAAATTGTTTCTGGGTTAAAATATAAATTTTATAGTCTAAAAATTTTGGGTTTTAGGTTGAAGATAGTCTAAAGAAAATATCGTTAATAATAAAGAAAGTGTCCTTAATAGAAAATGCACCTTTAATGATAAAGAAAGTTGTTTAAGAGTTTTTTAATGAAAAAATGTTTTGCGAGGTGCCTTTACTTACATAAATTTTCCACTAGAGGTATGATTTTTTCCAATCAAACAATTAGGACTCTCTTACCATTTATCCTTGGATAAATGGTCAGATGAGTGGGTTTCCGTTTCCCTCTGGCATATCTCATCTGCAGTAACTTGTGAACTGGGAAGTTCTACTGTGGATGGTGAAACCTTTGTGGTTACATTTGCCATGACTGCACAACTGGAAGTAGACCCGTTTGCCCTTGCGACGCTGTACATCTGCACTCCTGCATGCAATCTCTTGACCATGGCCCACATTCCTGCCCTAACACCTATCTTCACAATCTCCCTTGGAAGCCCTATATCTTCATGGTGAAACAAAAGCACTTCTGATGCCATTTGCTGCTCTTCTGCATTCCTACCGTTCACTGCTAGGTAGTTGTTTGGTATCTGTCAAAATCACTTCTTCCACCAGCGGAGAAGCTATGAACAAAACTGTACCAAAACTTATACACGTACCTGAGCTTATACGCCAACTGGAATAGTAATTATCTACCCTTATTGCTGTTTTAGACGTTGGTAAGGATGGATATGGTGTCCCCTGATATATCAGAAAATAAACAGAAAGATGGCAGTCTATTGGAATTCATGCATCTCACAGAAGGAAACATCTTGGATTTCACCGGGCGTACGTGTATACGTGAATAACACATGATGAGTGAGACATCACTGATGATAACGCAGAATATATTTTGACAAAGAACTAATAGATGGAAATTTTTTGAGTTACGATGTACTAGCTTCGTGTCTGGTATCAGTAAACATATACGAGTGTTATAACATGATGCGGGGTAAAGACGGTACCTTTGTTGTACAATAATATCCAGACGGAGATTCCCAAATACGACGGACTATAACGTATTCTCTATCACTGCAGAGGAGGGGCAACTGTGGATGTTACAGAAAAGAATGTTCAATTGAGGTTATAGTTAGGACGGAAAAGACACAAACAAATAATTGTAGCAGCTGTAAGAAACCATATATGTTACCTTTCTTATCCAGTGAACAGTCATGGTACCAGTTTGGGAGCAAACACTCAAAATCTGGAAGAATTTCAACATGTTATCCCAGCTGGATCTGAACTCATCATCCCAGAAGAAGTCTTTCAGCAACTCAGGCGATGCGTTTTCAAACACTGTTCTCGTACGGTACTGCGTAGGACCTAACTGAAATTTGATAACAATGTCACTACACCGTTAGAGGACGCTTCTGTAAGGAGTAGTTCTGCTCATAAGTGCTGCTTGTTGAAAACGTAATACAATTGAAATAACCAAGTGTAATCCAAAAGCCTTTTAGTCATTTTAAAAGTACTAATAAACAAGCTTGGTTACGTAAATTACCCGCGGGTCCCTGTACCAAGCTTGGTATGTCAGAGAAGGGGTAGAATGCTCCATCATGAGCTTCCACGGTGGACATCCGTTGGTCTCGTTTATGTGGGAAACCAATACTTTCAGATCATCCTCATCCAATTTGCAGCATTCTTGTTCGTGATCAAGAGGGTGACTACAAGACTGGCTGCCAGAGTTGGCTGTGAGCCTAGGACGGTGGCTTGCATACTCGGAGGATGTAGCTCCATATTCGTGGCCGCGTAAGCAATACACAATTCTTGGTTGCCACGAAATCCGCCAGGACCATGACCAATGCCAAGACCAAGACCATCCCTTGATGAGAATTAAGGCCATAAAAAGTGGCACCAATGCTCCAAAAACAACAGAGACTGCTGCCAGCGCCAATTGGGATATCATAGTAGTTGTTGAATGACGCTACATACAAATGTCTTCTGTTTGGCTGCTTTTGTTTGCGTATCTTGTCTTCCCAAGGGCAAGAAGAAGATGGACAGACAGGATTTCCCCTGCATTGGAGCAAAGAATTTTCCACTTTCACTCTTTTTCCTTCCAAAGCAGCTTGTCCAAGAAACAACTCATTACTATTACAGATGTAAAGTCAGTCAAGGACTATTTCAATTTTGAAAGCCCGGGCCCTCTTTATTGGACAATTAGCTAAAATGATCAGTTTTTGACATTTGGTTGTTGAAATGATATCAATCAAATATCGACGACATATCAATCAAATATTAACGACTCAACGATCGACATGCTAAAAACGAATCATTTCAGCAAGCAAATGCTAAAAGTTGATCATTTCAGCCAAAAGCCCTAAGAAATAGTAGCAAGGCCAATAAGTCAAAACATACATCTATCAAGGAGGTAACTGGAGTGGAAGAGTCAGTTGAAAAGAGGATTCCACTTTTATCACTCATTCAAACCTTGTGCATGAGACTTACATCTCACACGGCTCAATGTCACGAATGTCATCGTTTAATTTAGACCTTATAGTGCAAGAAAACGGCATGAAAATAGGTCTAGATAGTTTTGCAGTATTTTGCAAAACCGATTAAAAGTTAAACATCAGTAGTTAACTGTAACATCGGTCCAAGTAAAGTTGGAAGCCTAAACGTAACACCAGCAAGAAAAAATTGTGCAGTGGTTATGGCTCTCGTTCTTTTATAACTCGAAGAACACGAATATATGAAATTAGACAGAATTTTGTATCAACTTAATACAGATATGAATCGAACACCCAGACACTATTCCAGCTCTCCCAAAAGAAATGTTGGAAGGGGAAAGATTAGCATTAATTAATTAGGCAAAAAAAGTTGTTTTCAGGTCTAATATAACACAGGCAGAAACCCCTCATATATTGAACATAATTCAAGGAACAGCAGAATATTTCCGAATCAATAACTTTTCCAGGCGCCGGCCAAAGGGGGTTCGAATGGGACAAGCTCTACGATGCCAGGATACATACGGAGTCTCCTACTCCTGCAAGGGGAAGAAGTACGTTAATACTCTAGAACCAGAGAATATCAACTAAGTTAACCTACCTACAAACAGACCACAGAATCATAACACACGCTAATCCCGTACTAATTTATAACAAATATCCTTCTCAAAATGGCTCAGCAATTACACAATCTAACATATCAACCTTGCTAAAACATTGATTCTTCCCAAGTGGATCTAGAACTGATAGGGTCAACAAGGTAAGGGAATCTGACTCTGGACAATCCAAAAAAGAAAAGTACAGTGACTCAAAAGCTTTCCAATTCAAATCTCAATGCAACCGTTGGACTTGTTCCCAGTTACCTACTCATCCTGCAATATCCTAAATTTCTAGGTGACGGGATCACAGTATCTTATAAATAGTACTGAACGTTAACATATCCTCCATATAAACACTATTGACGACATAGCAGCTGATCTTCAATTAACTTGTCCAGTGGCTAGGCCACATAACTAACATTCATAAGACAATATAGAAACTAAAATCTAGGGCTGCATATGTTTTATGACATTATGAATGCCTTCTATAGGGTCACGGGATCTTCCAGTTCCTATAGAAACTAAATAATGCCTAGACAGGAATATGAGAAGCAAAGGGAAAAAGGAAGAGCAGCTTAAAAATAGGCTCAGCCCTGAGGAAAAAGGAACTAATAATAGCCTCAAATTAGACACACAATACATGAAATCCACCAACTAATTTTTCAGCTTTAACCTAGGATTCTCCCCCGGTACAACTAAACAATAATAACTGTCCAGAATCTTGAACAGCATGTATTAAGCATGATGAGGACTAAGATAACTGAAGCAATAGATCCTAATTCTGTATGAATCTGTGCAAAGCCATTAATGTGAAGAAACCAAAACCCATCACAACGTAAGCCTGCCGAGCTGATGGGAGCTACAATAGTTTGTTTAAGGTGAAATGATTTTGATTGATGAAGAAATAAACACACAGAGGCTGAACCGAACTCATCCTATTTCCTTATGTGAATTCCCTATGCTTTTACATTATGACAAGATTATAAGCCAACACAGTCCCTCCTGTTTGTAAATAGTCCTGTTTGTACATTGCAATATTGAAAACAATAACACCACTATCTTGATTTATAAGATAAGTCTTGAGGTCATCAAAGTTGTATGCATCTTCTTACCCAGAGAAAACAAGACCTCTCTACAACAGTTCATAGAGACGAAGAACAAAAATAAGAGGAAATACTTTAAAACTACAGGAAGAGCAGTGATACCTGTTCCATAGGTTCAGCTTCATCATTCTTCTGCTCCTCCACATCTTTTGGTTCAGTACTAGCCTCATTTTCATTATTAGTGTCCATTTTATCATCCTTTTCTTGAACACTATTGGACTCAGCATCATCATCAAAAATTTCAAAATCTGCAGGAAGCTGACCCGACTTCAGTGCCTGCTCATGCAAAACAAGTAGAATGTTAGTGTAAAAATTTAGAGATTAGACATCGACAAAATCGCAAAGTAGTTTCTGAGATTGAGCAAATAACCTTTTCAAGTCTAGCAACCTCTTCAAGAGTCTGGGAATTCACTATGGCAGCCTGCACGTGGACAAACAAGGTATAAATAATTAAAAACATAAGATGACTCCACAAATAGCTGCAAAGTAGGAGAAAAAACACCCGAAACAAAGCAATAATCTATCCAAAAGGACCAAATTCTCTATCAATTGCCACAACTGGATATCTTGAAATATCAGAATAACTTTCAGTTGGGACAACTAATGCTGTAATGTTTTATGACAGTATAAGATACCGCTCAAATACTAACAATAATTACTATGATTTGAACCTAAACAGTAAGGAGAAGATAATTCAACATGAAGAACAGATAATGTATCAGAATTGCTCAATCAGTTAATAATTGTGAACAAATGGGATGCTGAGGCGAGAGGTTTTGAACCCTACTGCGAGAGGGACGCCTCGCGAGCCATCATCCAATCATCGAGGTTGGACAACCGTTAATTCTTCAATAGAGGTAAAAAGAAGTAACCCTAATAAACTGTCACTTCCTTACAGTTGGAACACGGACTTAAAAAGACTATGAAAATTGTTGTTTCTTGAGTAAAACTGCGTTGATTATAAACGTAATTGAATGGTGTACTTTGTCTCTCCAGGGTACATTTCAATAATATTTACATTCGTTTTAACAGCTCAAAGGTGAGAAAGATGTGGTTTTTCCATGCACATGGTCACAGAATATAATGATTGATGCAACTATGTAAAAACTTGATAGCTATGATTACCTTGATTTTCATAATTTGTTCAGGAGTGGGGGCAACAACTTTTGGAGCCTGTTGTTCCTGGGAAACTTCTGGAACTTCTGCAGGCACAAATTTTTGGGGGGATACCTTTCTAGTCTCTTCTTCAACCTCTTTAGATGAAAACAAAGTTTGTGCTTCCAGTCTCTCCTATGATTGATCGAAGAAGACCAAAGAATAATTAATCCAGGTGAGGTGATAGGTAAAAAGGAACAAGCTAATCTTTTATGAAAAATAGCATTCTATTTCATATTTCCACTCTTTGGGTGAAACTAGAAAGAAATAAGCAGAAGCCTTTGATACAAGTAAAAATGAAGAATTTGGACAAAACAAAGCTTTTTAAAGCTATAAAACCAAAATAATATTGTGTAACTAATTTTCAGTAGCCTATGTGTTAAAATCCAAAATCCCCCGGAGAAAAAAGTGTCGCAATTATAATACAACATATATGTCACATTTCACCCTAGCTAAGTAGAGTACAACCAAGCCAGTTTTGCTCACAAGATTTGTGCTTCTGTCATGTTAGTATGTTGCTCTGCTATGCAACTCATGACATTCTAATACAAAGTAGTAGTGTTCCATTAGTTTGTTATTCCTAGGCACTCTAAGACCAACTCATAACTGGTACCATATAAAAGTAGCACCCACACCACAACGACAAAAATGAGTTGTCAACTTAAAATTGACTCACCTTGTTTTTCACCTTCTTAAAATCCAGAACCCGAAGTGATTTTAACTTATGAATCAAGTACAGCCTATAGTTGGGTTTCTTTGTGATGTTGTTATCCAAAAGGCTAAGATACTGCAACTTTGGGAGGGATGCAAGAGGGTCGATCTCTACCAGGTTGACTAGCCTGTTGTTGGTAAGTACCAACGTGTGCAACTTCGGCAAAAACTCTGCAATTACATACAACTCAGTACTCGGTAGAAACAAGATAACAGACTGCAGGTGATTAAAGAGACCGAAGGATTAAAGTTAGTTACCTCCAATGTTGGGATTGATACGGGTGATTCGGTTGTTATTGATAATCAAAGTACCTAAACGATTAAGATAGGGCATGTTTTCGAGCTTGACGATTTCATTGTCAGACAAATCAATGGTGTCAAATTGGTCCTGTCCAAATTAACCCGAAAAAACATATTTCATTCAACTAAATTCAGTGATTTGCAGCAGATTAAAGCCAAAAACGATGGCTTGTCAAGATAATAGTCTGAGTTAAGTAAACTACTGACCTCTGTAGCTCCCAAGTTTTCGATTACAGCAATCTTATTTCCTGAAAACGAAAAGGGGGCAAACAATTTCAATTATCAAAACCCTAACGGCGTCAATGTAGGGTTTCGAATCGGAATTTGGGAACTGAGAATTGGGAAAGGAAATTACCTCGGAGATCCAACTCTCGCTCCTTGAGCGCATTGAAGAAGTGAGGGCTCTTCCACACCAAGTCGGCAGTCAGCCTCACCATCTCTCGCTCTCTCTCCTGGTTTCTCTGTTCTGCTACTTCGCAATTTGCCTGACCAAAACCCTAAACCTCCACTCTGCAAGTATCAGGAGTCGGAGCTCGGAGTTCACCAGCTACGGTGTCGTTTCAGTCTTTTGTGCACGCTTTTTTTATTTAGCCTAAAAAATAGGTTAACCTGCACTAGCGGTGACGGTAATTCTCGCAAATTTTCACTTCCGTCGACTGTAAATTATAATTTCGGGACTTAAATAGGAAGTACTTTTAAATAGGTGAAAACACTTTTAGTTAAAATATTTTTAAGTTTCAAAAGTATTAGGGGAGTATTTTTGCTCACCACCATAAACTATGCTGTATGCTCACCATACACCTAATCAATTGACACGTGTCATTTCACTTAACTCTAGTTAATTTTCACATTAAATGTTAGTTTTTCAATTTTGAAAAAAAATTAACTAAAATTAAGTGAAATGACACGTGTCAATTGATTAGATGTATGGTGAACATACATCATAGTTTATGGTGGTGAGCAAAAATGCTCCCAAGTATTAGAAGTGATTCCTACAAAAAACACCAGTAATTTCAAGTGTTTTTTTTCATTAATTTACATTTTTACCAAAAATTGATTTCAAAATATTTTCTTAAAAATTGCTTTTAGTCACTTAAAAACACTACCTAAATGAACCTTAAAGTTTTTAGATAATTCTGCATTTTTGTCTTTGTGAATTAATATTTTTCTTATCTGTTCCTTCGTGTTTATAGTTTGTTTCCATTAGCATTGTTAGTTTAATCCGCTAAAGTTTGATTTTGACTCATAAAACTATACTTTATCCCGTAAATAAGTGTAATTTAAGCTCAAAGTTCTTTAAATCAATTCAAAGTTCAAGATCAAAGTAATTTGATCTTAAACTTTTTTTTTTGTTTAATGCATCGATATTTTTACACAAAAAGAGGAGAAATAAAAAATATAATAATTATCAATCTTTCAACATTAAATTATTAAGAATTTTCAGGCTAAACATACTATTGTATGAGCATAAAATCAAATTTGAAATAAATTTATTATTTTCTAAAAAATGTTTTTTTATAAATTCGAATTCACATAATGTTCATACAAATCAAAATTCCAAATTTCAATCGTGAACTGGTACACAAAATGGATGAAAACTCTTTATATGACAGACTGAATTAACAAGGAAACGGAACAATGGACGAAAATGTAATAAAAAAGCTAACATGAACGGAAACGAATTTAAGAACAAATACACGACCATTAGTGCAGTTTAAGTTAGGGGTGCAACTCGGGCGGGTTAGAAGGTCAACCCAATCCTAACCCAACTTTTACAATTCGAGTTCGGGTTCGGGATGGGTTTCATTTGGGTTCATTTGGGCTTGAGTTTAATTGGGTTAGGATTTACTTGAGTTGGGTTTGTGTTGCCTAACTTTTTCAAGTTTAATCTTATAACAACTTAGTTTCCAAGAATTCCTAAAGAAAATAAGCCAAGTAACATCAAAGCTAGCTAATTCTGATGTCATTAATCAAGCTACCATAAAACTTTAGGATTTGGAGACTACGAATATGGGCTGACTAAGCAAAGCTTCTTATTTCCTAAAAACTTATGTCATTATAAAGGGTAATTTATTAAAACATTATTAGAAAGGGCATTGGTTTTTGGACTTGGCACACTTGGGTGTAGTATGAACATTAATTAATATGGGTTACAATCTGGTTAGATTGCGTTTGGTTAGTCGGGTTAGGTTGGGTTGGGGATGGACGGACAAATGATCAACCCAACTTAACCCAATCAATGAACGAGTTGACATTTTGTTGGGTTCGGACGGGTTATTACTAAAAAAATATACTTGTTCAGGTTTAAAATCGGATTGGATACTAAAAAAAATCCACTTGTTCGGGTCTAAAATCGGATTGGACATGGACTAGGCCTGGCAAACGGGTCGTGTCTGTCGTATTCGTATCGTTTTCGTGTAACACCTGTTATCTTAACTGGTCGTGTCGTGTCACACCTGTTATCTTAACAGGTCGGATCACTTTACCCAACGAGTAAAGTGACCCGACCCGTTATGACCCGTTAAGAAAAATGTATTTTTTTCTTAAATTTGCACATACCACACTTTGCAACATAAATATTACTTCAAAACATTAAAACACATAATTTAATATAGGGCAAAAGACTGTTTACTACCCTCATGTTTCAGGGTTTTCAACATTTAATACATCAATTTTTTTTTGTCCCAGAGTCATACCTAAAGTATTAATTTTGGGACAGTCTCATACATCCGTTAGTCAAACTGTTAAGTCTGCCGTTAACTGATGACGTGGTGCCCATGTGGACAATGACTGGGCGCCACATGTCATAAAAAAAATTAAAATTATTAAACTATTAATATAATTAATTATTACAAAAAAAAAAAAAAAAAACCAGATTTGTCTTCCCCACCCCAACCCCCGCTTCTCCCTCCCTTCTTCCGTGTTTGCTTGCTTTCTTCCCAAGCCCTGCTTCCATTCCTAACCCCACAAACATGGAGAAAGGAAGACCCATCCACACTATCGTCCGAGCACTTTTCTCCCTTCGCCGGAGACCTCGTCGCCTCTATCCTTGATCTGGAAATATACGGCTTCTCTATCTCTCCCTCCATCCTTGATCTGGAAATATTGTTGTGATTTTGCAGTGATTTTGGGGATGGGTCTTCCTTTCTCCATGTTTTTGGGAGAGATCAACGGTGCCTTCGCGACTGTAGCCTTCTTCGCCATCGCCACCCCCAGATCCGCAAGACTGAGCCTCATTGACGGCGGCGAAAGTTATAGTTTTGATTAGCTTTTATAGATCTTTAGTGCTGTGAAAGTTATAGTTTTGATTAGCTTTTATAGATCTTTAGTGCTGTGAAAGTTATAGTTTTGATTAGCTTTTGTGATTGAATTTTGGTTGAATTCGAAAACCCATATGGAAAATGTGTTGATTTTTTGTTTTTGTTGCGTATTTTATCTTCTGGGTTCTCCCAGATCTGACTCAAACATTGAAGCATGGACGATTCTCGTCGATTTACGATCTTGGTTTTTACCATTTTGTTGATTTTTGAATCCGAGTTGCACTTGTGTGTGAAGCATCACAGGCTAGAGATGTTGAATGTTTTGGTGGAATGTACAAGGAGAGGGAATTGAAGGTGGTGTGCGGAGTGGGTGTGCAGAGGAGAGAAAGGGATGGAGATGATCGGGGGTTGAGGTAAGAGAGGTGTGAGAGAAAGAGTGTTGGGGGATGGGAGAAGGGGTGGGTGATGGAAGGGTGGGAGGCTGGGGCACGGATGGGATTTGGGGAAGACGAAGGGGTGGGTGGGAGGCTGGGCACGGGTTAGATTTGGGGAAGAAGGGTTTTTTTTTTTTTTTAATAAATAAATTATTTTATTTTATTTTATTTTCCACGTGGATGACACGTGGCTCCCAATCATTGTCTACATGGGCGCCACATCATCAATTAACGGCAGACTTAACAGTTTGACTAACAGATGTATGAGATTGTCCCAAAATTAACACTTTAGGTATGACTTTGGGATAAAAAAAATTGATGTACTAAATGTTGAAAATCATGAAACTTAAGAGTAGTAAACAATCTTTTGCCCTTTAATATATATATATATATATATATATATATATATAATTATTTTAGTTTTTAGGGGTATAAAATTGTTAAATTAATATATATAATTATTATAGTTTATTCATACTTTCATTAAGTATAACATAAGATTTTGTGGTATCCACTAGTGTAATTTTTTAAATTGAAGATCGAATTCATTCATTGTATTCATATAGGGTAAAGGAGTGTAGCTGTAAAAAATCATCAAAATCGGAGTTAAAATAACCGTTACATTTTACATCGTGATTTTTCTTTTTATAACCGTCAAAAGGTTTTGTCCTGTTACTTAATCTCTATATTTTTGTTTTTTGCAATTTTTGGCGTATGCGATCTCGAAGTATATACAATCATGTTTGACGGTTGGATCGTTGAAACTAATTTCGTAGAATGCGTATCCCATCAAAACAATAGATTCACTAAAATTTAAGAGTTTATTCATAATTTCATTAAGTATAACATAAGATTTTGTGGTATCCACTAGTGTAAATATTTTAAATTGAAGATCGAATTCATTCATTGTATTCATATAGGGTCAAGGAGTGTAGCTGTAAAGAATCATCAAAATCGGAGTTAAATAACTGTTACATCATGATTTTTCTTTTTATAACCGTCGAAAAGTTTTGTCTCATTACTTGATATCTGAATGTTTGTTTTTTGTAAGTTCTTGCGTATGAGATCTCAAAGAAAATAAAAACATGTTTGACGGTTGGATCGTTGAAACTAGTTTTGTAGAATGTGTATCCCATCAAAACAATAGATTCACTAACACTTAAGAGTTTATTCATACTTTCATTAAGTATAACATAAGATTTTGTGGTATCCACTAGTGTAAATATTTTAAATTGAATATCGAATTCATTCATTGTATTCATATAGGGTTAAGGAGTGTAGCTGTAAAAAATCATCAAAATCAGAGTTAAAATAATTGTTAAATCATGATTTTTGTTTTTATAACCGTCGAAAGGTTTTGTCCCGTTACTTGATCTCTATATGTTTTTTTTTTTGCAATTTTTGGCGTATGCGATCTCGAAGTATATACAAACATGTTTGACGGTTAGATCGTTGAAACTAGTTTCATATAATGCTTATCCCATCAAAACAATAGATTCACTAACACTTAAGAGTTTATTCATACTTTCATTAAGTATAACATAAGATTTTAAATTGAAGATCAAATTCTTTCATTGTATTCATATAGGGTCAAGGAGTGTAGCTGTAAAAAATCATCAAAATCGGAGTTAAAATAACTGTTCAATCGTGATTTTTCGTTTTATAACCGTCGAAAATTTTGTTTGGTTACTTAATCTCTGAATGTTTATTTTTTACAATTTTTGGTTTATGCTATCTCGAAGTATATACAAACATATTTGACTGTTGGATCGTTGAAACTAGTTTCGTAGAATGCGTATTCCATCAAAACAATAGATTCACTAACACTTAAGAGTTTATTCATACTTTCATTAAGTATAACATAAAATCCACTGGTGTAAATATTTTAAATTCAAGATCAAATTCATTCATTGTATTCATATAGGGTCAAGGAGTGTAACTGTAAAAAATCATAAAAATTGGAGTTAAAATAACCGTTAAATCGTGATTTTTCTTTTTATAACCGTCGAAAAGTTTTGCTCGGTTATTTGATATCTGAATGTTTGTTTTTTGTGATTTTTTAATGCGATCTCGAAGTATATACAAACAAGTTTGACGGTTGGATCGTTGAAATTAGTTTCGTATAATTCGTATCCATTAAGTTCAATGGTATATATACATATATATATATATATTTATATTTATATTTATTAAGTAGATTTAAATCTATTTATTTTGTAACACCTCACCCCCATTTTATTTAAAAATGGTTTTTAATTCTTAATTGGTGTGCCCAAGGGGCCCACCTTCTGTTTTTGTGTCCCCCATTCCCGTCACTCTTCCTTCTCTCTCTGTCCCTCCCCCGTGAACTCCCTTCTTCTTTCTTCTTCTTTTCTGTTTCTTGTCTGTCCTGTCTCTCTCCCTCTCGGCTCTCTCTCGTATCTCTTCTCTCCCTCTTCTCTGCACCGCAGCAGCACGCACGCACGCACCCATCTCCCCGCGCGAGGAAGTCCATCACCATCTCGTTCTTCTCTCTCCCTCTGTCCCGTGCTGCAACCCCAGGAAAACAGGAAAAAGGAACTCCGGTGAACTTTTATATTTTTCCGGTGAGGTAAGCTCCAAACCTTCCCTTTTTCGTCCTATAATATACTGGAATGGGTTTTAACTGAGTTTTATTCGTGATTTTTGGAGGTTTTAGGACGAAAACGAACTCGGGTGTAGGCACACCCATCTCCGGCGACTTTCGAGGCGTTTTCCGGCCAAACCACGACGACTTAGACGTCGTGTGAGGTACCATTCTCTTCGTCTCTTCAAGGGCTACAACTTTCGTTTTTGTCTCGCTTAATTTCGTTGAGTAGTGATAAAGTTATGGCCGTTTAAAGTGGAGTGGTTTTCCGGCCGATGTTCCGGCTTTCTCTCCCATTGGGTCTGGCGACCCACCATACCCAAGCCCTTTGGGCCTTCCCTGCCGAGCCCAACCCCTTTTTGTGAGGCCTTTGGGCCTTTGTGGTGTGGTGTGGGTGTGTACCCGTGTGTGTATGTATATTTAGTATGTGTGTGTGTATGAGTGCATGCGTGTGGTGTGTGTGTGTATATGCATGTCGTGCATGCATGTGCATGTGTGTATGTTTGTGTAGTGTGTGTGTTGTATGCATGTGCCGTGTGTGTGTGTGAGTTGTGTGGGTTTGGGCTCAAGCCCAAACCACCAATTTTAATCCTAAAACCTTAGAATTCTAAATCTATTAGGGCCTAACCCATCCAACCCAATTCCCTTATTTTATTAGTTCAAAACCCAATAGGTCCTAACCCTATTTAATATAAACCTAAACCCTAATCCGGATTTCAAGCCTAAAACCCGTTTGACCTAGTTTGACCGTTGACCTCCGGTCAACGTTGACTTTAGGGTTGACTTTTCGGGTTTTCGTTCGGGACCCTTCTTAGGGTAATTCGACGTTCTGAATCCGTTTCCAACGTCTGTTTTCCCAAATTCAATTGTTAAAATAGAGTTTTATTAATTGGACCATTTATGTGCTTATGGGCAATTATTGGTGACGTTTTCTTGTTCGTTAGTTTGCGTGGCTCTTCGACGGCTAAGTACTGTGAGTGGACCCCTTCAAAAGCATGTTTTAATAGTAGAAATGCATACATGAAATGCATGATTTAATGATTACATTTTATGAAACGTTTTGAGATAACATGCTTACTGAGGCTACTTTGAATTATTACTATTTTTCCTATAACCCATGTTCTTATAGAATATCCGATGGATGACGATATGATATTTAGAACATGTTTCGAACACCTCTTTATAGTATAGATGATGGATGACTTTATACTATGAAGTTGTTTTTCAATATATATATGTTCAGTGGTTTTGTACTTACCTAGTGGTCCTTTCCGCTACGGGACGTAGGGATAGATTCCAGTCCGTCCCGGGCGACGGTTTGGTGTTGGCATAGGGCCTGGAGTGTGTTTCCTCTGGCTATTTAGCACAGAGACGGGGAGCCGGCATGGGGCCTGAAGTGTATTTTCCTCTGACTGTCTGCTCAGAGACGGGGAGCCGGCATGGGGCCTGGGGGTTATCGGACAATTCACTAGTGATTACTATATATACAAGTTATGATTTGAGACATTGCACAGCATGCTAGGTTTTGGAAAACCTATGTTTAACATTATATATGTGTTTTCATAAAACCTGGGGGTTAGTACGTTGATAACTGTTTTATTATATATATACAAACTTGGTCCACTCATGTTTGTTTTGCGCCCCCTTCAGGACTTAGAATCGAGGCATACAATCCCGGCATCCAGGCACTTCCGCATCGGCATCTTCGAGTCTTCTTGGTGTATGACCCATTCTTTTATTCATTCAATTTTATATTATTTCTTTTAGTATTCTAGTTAGCCGTATGCTCTGAACACGTTCCTTAAATATATATTCATTATTCTTTTATAGTTATAAGTCTTAATTATTCCTTATTTTTAGTATTTGCACTCAATAAATGGCTTTCGTCACCCTTGGGTGTCGGCCGGCACGTGACCATCCCGATGTCCCGAGGATATCGGGATCGGGGCGTGTCATATTTTGTACATATAATTATTATAGTTTTTAGGGGTATAAAATTTAATTTAAAAATATATATATATATATATAATTATTATAGTTAATATTTTGGGGGTATAATTATTATAGTATATATAAGTATTATAATTATTATAGTTAATATAATATATATATATATATATATATATATATAATTATAGTATTTTTTAGGGTTATAAAATTATAAAATTAATATTATGCTTATTGTGTATCGTGTTACTTATGTGTATACCGAATCAACCTGATCAGATTACCCGATTCGTTATCGTGTCGATCTGAATACCTGTTAATTTCGTGTCGTATCGTGTCGTGTCGGGTTATCATGTTGTGCCAGGAATTGCCAGGCTAACATGGACGGATTCGGTTTAGCCTAACCCAAATTGCACCCCTAGTTTAAGTCAACTCGAATAAGGCCCAAAATAATTGCCACGCAATCAAGCATCTACAAACCGTCCGATCCAAGATCAACGTCGTACGTTGCACAATATGACGTGTCTAATTACTAGCATAAAACGGGGAGGCGAAAGCAAGGTATGTTCGCAGTTCACTGACGAGGAAGAAGATGGCGCGCGCGAGTTCATACATCTTGGTACTGATGGTGGTTGCGATGGCCGTGAGGGCGGAGCGAAATAGTAACAATACGGGAAGGGTATATTGGTCCAGTGCAGAAGACGAGGCGCAGGCTCAGACTCGGACTCAGCCTCGGGACGACGATACCGAGGTCGCTGACCTTGACGCCGACGGTGGCTTCTCTTCTCTGGAGGGAATGTTACAGTGGGCCATAGGCCACTCCGATCCAGTCCAATTGAAAGAGAAGGCGCGAGATGTCGAGCGATTGTCTCCCGCCGACCTAAACGACCGCCGGCTAGAAATAAAGCAGCTCATGGACGAGCTGAAGACGCCGTCGGACGCGCAGCTGATGCAGATTGCGATTGACGACTTGAGTAACTCGTCGCTGTCGTTGGAAGATCGGCACCGTGCTCTGGAGGAACTGCTGGTGCTGGTGGAGCCGATTGATAACGCAAATGGTAAGTCTGATTTGGGTGATTAGGTATTGCTTAATGAGTAAATTGAAGTTTTTAACTGTCGGGCTCTCAGATTTGGACAAGCTTGGGGGGATTGCTGCGGTTATAGGAGAGCTTAATCACGGTGACGCAGATACAAGAAAATTGGCTGCTTGGGTACTTGGGACGGCCAGTCAGAACAACCCAGTTGTTCAGAAGCAGGTACGATGACGATATGCAATATTATTCGTTAAACTTGTGTAATTAAGTGTTAGGTATACTCGATTCGATTGACTAAATTGTGAGCACCTCAGGTTCTGGAACACGGGGCATTGCCCAAGCTAGTAAAGATGGTGAAATCTAGCTTTGTAGAAGAAGCTACTAAGGCATTGTTTGCTGTTTCGGCGTTGATCCGAAACAATGTAGCTGGGCAAGAGTTGTTCTACGTGGAAGATGGGCATTTAGTCCTTCAGGTGAGGTGACTGCTTTAGAATGAGTAAATTAAAGCATGTTAATGAGTAATTTATGTGGCACAGATTATTGCAACTGAAGTAAAAATTTCTGCTTTTAGGACATTATGAGTGAAGCAAGCATTGATATCAGACTGCGAAGGAAAGCGGTGTTTCTTCTTGGTGACCTTGCTGAGTGTCAATTGGAAAACTCGGATAAGGATGAGCTGCCCCTTTTCAGTAATCGGGTTTTCTTGAAGTCTGTGGTTGATCTAACATCATCTGCTGACCTTGATTTGCAGGAGAAGGTGCTTTTTTAAGAATTAGTGTAATTGCATTTTGTTATCTTTACTGAATTTTAAGTTGTCTTCTTTAGGACACGCCTTAATCGGTCTAGGATTATGGGTTGTATTCTTATGTGCTTACTGCACTTACACACGATTTGCTGATTGGTAGATTATGAAGTTGGTGACTTTATGATGGCATTTATGATAACCAGTTTTTCTTCATTTGCAACTGTAAGCAGGCCCTCGTCGCACTTAAGAATCTTCTACAACTCAGGACAACCGAAGCTCTGGTTTTTAAGAACTTTTGTGGGTTGGATGGTGCCTTGGAGAGATTGAGACAGCGACTGCAGGGTTTAATGGTACAGGAAGACCACAGAGATTATGCGGTGGATGTCGAAAGCATCCGCAGTGAAGTGCAGCAGATTTTCAATAGAAAGTTGGAAAAGGTAGCGACTAGACTTGTTGTCTTTGGAGTAATCTGTTGAGTTTCTTGAGTAATTTACTTTTGGTCTTAACTCGCATCCTATCATTTTCTTTAACTTAGCATCCTATGAACGACAGGTAACGCGAGTTCCTACATGATGCGAATGCAATCCTTAAACAACATTACATACTTGGAGACGTCTGGTGCACTTGTAACTTACGTAATGCTCTTGATCTTGGATCCGTACATAGCAAACATTTCAAAGTATGGTATCTTTCCCTAGAAGAAAGACTAGGGTAAGGCTTTGGTTGTAACTTGTAGTCGTAGATTGGATTGCTTGATAGATGAAAACTTCAGGGGCAGAAATGTTATGTGTTAAGGTTATGATCTTTACGAAAAATGCATACATGCATATATATGCTGCCATATTCATGTTCCTTTTCACACATGTGCTTTGACAGCGTGATGGAAGTTAAAGTTTCACTTGGTAACCAATTGGCCATCTCTCATGGGGAGTACTCCTACACTTTGATGTAATAGTCGGACTCTTCTAGGAATGAAGTAGGTGGCTGGTCCATAGCTAAACTGTTAAATAGCAATTTTTCTCGTAGGCACCTAAAAGCATTTGACCTAAAAAGGCCGGCATTTAGGGTGTTCTATAGTACCTGGTACTTTGAATGTTTTAATCGTTAAATCTTAATTGTTTTTTTTTAGACAAAGATGCAACTGTTTTTAGACTGAAGCACCCAAGAAAGTCCCGGCATTTAGGGAGTTCCATAGTACCTGGTAATTTGAGTATTTTAATCGTTAAATCTTAATTTTTTTTTTTTTAGACAAAGATGTAACTGTTTTTAGACCGAAGCACCCAAGAAAGTCCCGGTGATTTGGACCAGCGTACTGTGCTTTTCTATATCATTTTCCAACTATTTTCTCACAAGGTAATTATGAAGATAAAAGTCCTCTCTGCTGTGGATTTGCTAACAAGCACTTTTGACTTCATCGACTTGTTATCAAGGATGCTGACGTGTGCCATCGAGCTCGCGTCAACGTCTATTTGTCGTGCAAGAAAAATGAGAAAGTTTGAAAATGTTACAATAAATTAAGAAAGGGGCAGTATCAAATTTATTTCCTATCATATGACTTGTATCAAAATACGAGAAAAAAAAGTAATTATATACGTAAAGAAGTTTTATGAGTTGTTAACATCTGATCATTATATTATCGATTTTTAATTGCTGTTTTGTAATTATTAATCTGTCGTTGATATTCAAAAAACGAAATTTAATTAATGTAACTAATTTTTCTAAATATTTTGACAAAAAAAAGTAGGAATTTGATGGTTGAAGTAGTAGGTGAACGTCCTCCTTCAATCAATAACTTTTGACAAAAAAAATAACGTTAATTTAATGTCCAACCAATGACTAGTTTATTTAGTTGAAGCCTCAAGGGTTGGTGTACGACCTTTCTATTTTACAACTCACCAAACCCAGGTTACAACTTGCAAGTAGGTGGGTCCCCCGGGTCTGTCGTCGTAGGTAGGCCTGTCACTCTCGGGGGTTCTGGATAACTCGACCCTGTTAACTACCAAGCAAAATACACGTCTCGCCATTTTCTTTCAACTTGGACGAGCAATCAATCGTCTTCCCATCAACCAGTCCCCGCCCCCACGACTTCTGGATTCTAGAGCGAGAGAGTTTTAGAGGAGAGAGAGAGAGAGAGACTTGGGGTGTGGAGGATCGTGGACTGAAAAACAATGGCTTTGCAGACCAGTAGCAGCAGCAATGCCCTGCTCTCGACATCTCCGCCGGTTCCTTCTGGGGCCGCTTCCGTTCGACTCCGAGCCCGAATGGTCGGAGCTGGAATCTGGGGTCGGAGGAAAACGGGAGGGGGGGGAAGGGTTTGTATGATCGCATGCAGGAGCAGCATCGGCGGCCATGGCGGCGGAAAGAAGGGAGTGCCCAGTTCGAATTATGTGGTGCCCCTAGACAAATCGTTTTCGTACACCAACTCTTCCTGCATCACTCGCCCTCTCGCTGAAATCCTCAGAGACCTCAATAAGAGAATCCCTGACAACATCATCCAGACGCCACCTGAAAATCCCTCCTCCACCTTCATCCCCTGGTAATTTTCTCTTCTCTCTTTTCACTTTCCATTTGATTTTCTGGTTGACTAAACAAATCTCATGGAAAATTTTTGTATTTTTGTGTATTGGGTAGGTACCATGCGAACCGGATGCTGAGCTTCTACGCTCCTGGTGTGTCCTTTCTTATCCTCATCTTCTCAATTTGCAGATTCATAAGCTTCAATCATGCTCTTTATCTCAATTTTTAATTGCTCTCAAAACCCCACCTTTTTGTCTTTCAGAAATGTTTTGCAATCTGTTTCTCCCTTTTGTAATCATTGCTTGGCAATTGGTGTATTTTTAACTGTTAATCTGATTTCAGTAAACAATTAACTATCTGCATTTTTCCTTTCAACCATTCTTCAATACTTGTGCAAGTACACAACTTTGAGATATACGAATACCAAGTCTACGTTTTCCTCTCAAAATTTCAACTCGTTGGAGCGACTCAGTGACGAGTGACGAGTGAGTAATTATAGATTGGTGTTCATCATTGTCCTTAATTCCGAATTGGTCCAAGTTAGTTTACGAAACCTTGATGCATGCGGTACGAATTTTAGGCAGAGTATTAAGATCAGCAGCCCAATTCAAATTTATGAGCTTCTGGTAGTTTGCCGACTGCTACTCTCTTGCTTTGTCTAGTGACACTACACTTTATCTAGTTTCTAGTGAATCTCCGTATGTTATCAGTTGTTTAACACTTGTTTTGACAGGATGGTGTGGAGAAATCCGTGATGTTATATTTTCTGACAATGGAAGTGTGACTGTGGTATACCGTGTCACTGTACGTGGATCTGATGGAGAGGTCTGGTTCTTCTTCTTTGTATTGTGGTTCATTTATATGTTATTAATATATCATGTTTGATAACTAGTTACCATATAACAATTATATTCATACCTCTGGACTAGGATCATTCTTTGCTATCGCTTATTGTAGTATACATGCCATTAGAAATCACTACAGTTGCATATTCAACTTTACAACAACAACAACAAAGCCGTATCCCACTATGTGGGGTCCGTTATTTGAATCCTAAAATGCCACTGCGCTCAGTTTTGCGCCAAGTCTTCTGTTAGCTTGAAGCACTCCATCTCTTTTCTTAATGTCTCTTTCCAAGTCTTCCCAGGTCTTCCTCTACCCCTTTCGCCTTGAGCTGTCTCATGTTCAACTTTAAAAGAAAAAGAAAAACTTCGGTATGCATATTTTTGCATGTTTAAGAAAGAATGCAGCACCGTCAGATGTTACATTGAGTTCAATAGAACAGGTTCGGGTGTCAATTGGAATACTGATTTAGCTTATCGTTAGATCCTAATTTTGAGTTTCAGCTGAGGGTATGTAAAAATAAATTATTTCTGTCTCATTGCTTTGAATTTATGGAACACTGGTCCTAAAGAAAAAAAAAAAAATACTGTCAAGCATTAGGAAGTGAATCTTTCATGTATTGTTCATCTTATCATTTTGGTGGCTGATTACTTTTAAGATGGAGACTTGGGTGGAAGAGAAAACGGTTTGTTAACGAGCACTTAATACTTACTGAATTTAAGTCTGAACGGGAATGTGAAATTGAACTATGTTAAATGACATAATTGAGTGCCCGAAAAGGGGCACAAGCCTTTTATGCAACAATATGCCTATTGAAATGAGGCAACCAATTGGACAGTGTTGCACAAGTAAATAACTAGAAGAATGTCGTTCTCTCTTCTAGTTCAAATTCAAAGGCAGTGAGGTAACTATGTATAATTATTGGCTGGATGCCTTGTTTTCGGGAAGTGGTGTATTCCCGATGTTATACGTGAGAATTAGCCAATTAGGTGCTGTAAGTTCACTCTTTCTGTTCCAAAATTAGTGCCGCGAGGAACATATTGATAACAAATTGGTCAATGTCTGTCTTTTGGTTTTTTTTGTTTGAGTTGTGCCCTTAACGTTGCTAGACTTAAATACCTACAGTTCTAATATTTGATCTGACACACCAATGCAGGCACATCGTGAATCAACTGGAACAGTAACACCCAGTGATGGGGACGTTGATCCAGTTGCTGCAGCTGAGCAACTTGCTTTCGTCAGAGCATGTTCTCGGTTTGGCCTTGGCCTGTATCTGTATCATGAAGACTAGATGCAAAGAGACAGGGAGGATAGAGCTGCTCATCGTGTCATCTTTTTGTTTGATTTGTTAAGTCAGATTGCACTTTATGCCTGTTGATGTATATATCTGACGGATGAGCTATCACATATATGCTGCAGATTCATATACATATGTTTAGGTTGTTGGGAACAAATAATCGTGAAAACGCTGCAGATAATAGATACGAATTCAGATATTGCAATCGCGTATTTATGAATCAATAGAAACAGTAAACTATTATTATCCTTGTTTCTGATGCTTGTTTATGTACAAGACTTATTTTCAAATCATTTCGATTCATCGTCCTATCGAAATACCATGTCGTCGTCTTGATGATATACAGACTGTTGTGTCTGATTTGTATGCTATTACTTGTTCAACTCATCACGGCTTCAAGAGCTTCGGCCCTGTATTTGAAGTTATCCATGCCGCAACCACATCCACAAGCAGGCCTACGTCTTTAGATGCTTCTGCACGAAGTACCTTCGAGTCTACACCCCATGTGCTGCCTACTTCTTTAGCAACTGTCTCCCATGGTGTCCCGACAGTGAGATTGGCCAACATCTCACTCCCACGATTTACTGCGTCTGCCATTGCTGGAGGCACATCCGGGAGCGTCTACATGATAGAAAGATTATTTATCTAAATTGGTTCTCTTTTAGAGATGGATCAAACTGGGGCTGCACTCGGTGAATCTAAGCATATATTTGAAAAACAGATGTCAAAAATAAAAGCTACGGAGGTTTATTCCCCACTAAATGGTTGGCACAAAATTCACCTGTTGCAAAGGAAGTCCGTGATCTCCAGGTAACAAGCGAATCGACATGTCTAGCATAGAACTGATGGCTGAATCTGAACTTAGCAACTCTGCCAATGTTGAAGTCTCATCAATCATATCATCCTTGAACTTCACCAGTAGATTCCTGGAAATACCATAGTATGATTTTACCTGAAAAATGCATCAATAGAGCGAAATTTAAGTGGTATACCTTAACTACAAAGGGAAAGTTAATACATTTGACTAAATATCATATAATCATGTAATTAAGAAGCACAGAAGCAATTTGTAAACAATTGATAGGTTTGCTTACAAGTTGCCGAGTTTCTTCAGGTTTTGGAGCAAAATCTTCTCTTCCTTTGACCAAGTCCATATACAGTGGAGGGAGCTGCTCAACTAAAGGAAGAACTTGCTTCATGATGGGAGGGCTAAGGTTTTCAAATTGCTTCAAAGTCATTTCTGCCTGCAAGCATTTCAATGTCCGAGTTTCTTTGTTACTAATCATATTAATTGCTAGAAATGAACAATGGAATTCTTCAATGAGATGATTATATAATCAAGCTTATGCATCATGGTTTAAAACTAAAATAATCATGTATGTACAAATTTACAACACATTAAATTTAGAAGTCTCACCCCTAGGCGGACTGTCGGTGATGATGCAATCTGTGATAAAATTGGTCCAAGGCCTTGAGCAACTGGAACGAGAACAGGTGAGAACAGAGGAATAGCTGAGCTTGCCTCCTGTCAAATTAAGGAATCAATCTCAAATTTTATACAGCAACAGTTTAAAAAACCATATACGGTGTCATTAAGCATGTGTTTAGAACTGTTATCTTTTTGTCTCGTTTTATAAGTAAATATGGTGCACCTGAGGTGGCCATGGGATGTTAAGAGATGGCGTACCATTCAACTTGGTCACGGTAGATAAAGTAGGCAAAAAGAAGGGGGCATATAACGGATGTGCCATCACTTTTCCTTCTATAGAATTTATGAGCTGAAATGTTGGATCTCTAAATTTTCTCAACGAAGAGAGAGTTCACTTCTTATCTCAGTTTCTTCTCTTCTCACCAAGTATTGACATGTATACTAACGAATTCAGGAAGTTAAATACCTTGTTATTGAATGCCATCAGCACATTCCCATTTCTTTGAACAGCATATCTTGAACCTGACCAACCATTCGGCCACCAACGTAATGAATTTCTAAAACCCCAAAGATTTGCACTCTTAAGAGCAGTTTATTAGGGGAAAACTAAAAAATGGCAATACCGATTAAAAGGTGGATGACAGATCCCAAAGAATGGCCAATGCCGAAAGTAGGAAGATCTTGAACCTGTACAATCAAGCATCTCAGGTTTTTATTGACCAAAAAAAAAAAAGCATCTCAGGTTTTTAGTGGAGGAAGAAAATTAAGCAGAACTAGAAACATACAGATTCTGAAGACAAGAAATAAAAAACACACCGTCTCTTTAAGAAACCGATAGCACCTATCAAATTTGAATTGGGTTTCATCTGCAATGAAGAAGTGATCAAATCCACTAGCATATGGTGTTGCAATCACCAAAATACCCCTACAACACAAAAATGGCTGAATCATATTTTCTTCTTTCTCAAAAGCAGAAAACTCCATCAAAACCAATAGTAGTTAGACAAAGACCAAATACAACTTTCTATTAAAAGAAATCGGGGCTGCATATAAGCTGTATTAGCACGATACAAACTACAAAAGTTAATTACCAGACAACCAAAGTTTTAACTGAATCTCACTTTTCTGAGAGGCGCTCAAGAAACAAACGGTAGGTAAGCTGAGGGGCAGCTCCAACAAAAACACCACCAATAAAATGTACAACGGCCTTGGGTTCTGAGTTTCTCGGTTTGAGAACCCATGCTCCCTGAAATAGAGAACGATAGATACGTTTAGTAAGGTTATAAAGAATATCCTTACCCCAGAAAAGAAACCTACAATAGATAGAGTACAAACATATTTGGCTGCTTTTCAATCCGTGTCTAACATATACTCTTTATTCCTTGAAAAAGGTTTGTAGGCTTCCAAATTAGAGCCTTATGAAATGCTCGAGAAAGTTTCTAGGATTAACAATTGTAGCCACTACCAGGTTTACTCATCATTCATTTTGAATGGTCATGATGGGTGCGAACTTGAATAAGTTGCATTTTGAGGCGAATAAGGAAGCAGAAGCCACTAAGCAAGGATGACCAAGTAAAGAAGAAACTCTCAGGCTGCTTAAGTCCTTACTAATGAGAGCATCATTTGTTCAGGGTGTTTGACATACATTGTTTCCTTGCACAGTTTTATCATTCTAAATCTTGCTTTTGTAACTCGAAACAAAGAACAAAACTTACTACGCAAATTCGATCAAGTTTTCGATCCACCATGCATATTTGATCTAGTTTCATCTCAAAGCTATATCCATCCAGAAATCACTTGCACAATAGATTTTTAACTAAATAAACACCCGGAAGTGGTTCCGGATACAGAATTAATCTCGGATAAACATAACTGAAGAAAATTTGAAATCCTGTGCCGGTCGACAAATCTGAAGAAAAAAGAAAAAAAAGAAAAAAGACCAGCATGAAATGATACCTCAACTTGATTCCAGTCTCCTGTACCATCCCAACGACCTTGGGATTGCCTCACAGTCTCTGTAAGTAACCTACAAGCACATAAAAATAAAAATAACACCCGAGAAAGCGATATTCTAAACTACTCTAATTCAGCGGAATTCAAACCCGGGATGCAAGGGGGCAGTCGCACACACTGCCCCGAACAACTCACCTCTCAATCTCAGAATAGAGCTGAATCCCAGTTGGTTGTGGACCCTGTGGACTTGGTGGTTGTGATTGTCTCCTGGTGGTTTCGTCGTCGTAGTTGCAGCAAATCCTACTCCGACGACGGCGTTGAGAATTCGGGAGGCTGAGGACGCGGCTCTGCTGCTGAATCAGCAGCCGCTTACTGAACGATTGATGAGGGTGGAGATTGGGATGGGGCTGCGGACTCCTCACCCAGCAACTGGCCATGCTTTTCCTGCTCAAAGGCTTCAAATTTTACCGACCCAAATGCAAAAGCTTCGATCTTTTGCTTCAAATTCCACTCTATTTTTGTCGCTCTTGTTCAATTGGTCAGCTGCTTGCCATCATCTTCTTTCTTCAGAATTTCAATCAGTACAAAAATTGAAATTGATGATGTGGCCCAACCTGAAGCCCACACCATCCAAACGTCACCGTTTCCTTCAGCTCTTTACAAGGTCCAACAACGAACAAAGTTTTGTACTTAAAGAAGACAGCTTTGTCTGTCTGTCTGTCTGAAAAAATAGTTTTCCTTCCCAAGTTTGGAACAAGAGACCAAGAAGATGCGTACTCTGTACTTATCACTGAAGAAAATGCCCAAGTTCAAACGCCGGCTGCTCCTGGCGGCGCTGCTTGCGCTGGCCGTCTCCTCCGCCTCATGGTTCTCCATCTTCCTCCTCCAGTTGTCCGAACAAAAGAGCCATAATTTGGGTCTGTCAGCTCCTCTTCCTCCAGATTCAGGCCCTTACCACGACTGGCGTCTCTTCGCCGCCGATTTCCGAGAAATGCTCCAAACCTTCCAGATTTACGTCTATCCCACCAATTCCAACAAGTCCGATCCTCCTTCCTCCTCCGCCTCATTCGCTTCCTTCGCCGCCGTCTTCCTCCCCCACCCCAACCCCTTCAACCCGAAGCTCGGAAACTACTTCAGCGAGCACATGTTCAAGATCTCTCTCCTCTCCAGCTCCCTCGTCACCACCGACCCACAAAAAGCCCACCTCTTCTTCCTCCCATTCTCCGTTAATCTCCTCCGCAACGACCCCCGAGTCCACTCCGAGTCCTCCGTCGCCGAGTTTGTCGCCAAATACACTGCCGCCGTCGGCCGAGACTTCAAGTTCTGGAACGCCTCCTCTGGATCGGACCACTTCTACGCCTGCTGTCACTCTGTTTGCAGAGAGGCCGCCGCTAAACATGCCGGGCTGCACAACAATGCGATCCAGCTCACTTGCTCCTCCAGCTACTTTCAGAGATTGTATGTTACGCATAAAGATGTCGCCTTGCCGCAGGTTTGGCCGCGGCCTCCTCTGCAATCCCTCAACCCTCCACATGCTAGGTACCATTTTTATCACCCAATTTCTTAAATTGGAATTTGTATTTCTAACCCAACATTTTAATTTGCATTTTTCGTTTTTGGGTAATGTTCACTTTCTTTGTCAAACTGTTAATTTAATACGATGCTAACCACTGGTCGACAGTCTGACAACGTAAAATACGATGTGATGCTTGTACAACTCTCAACTGTTGAATAATGTTCACTAGCTATGTCAATTGTGACCAATGTTACCATATAAATTGCTCTTTGACAGTAACATAGTGGTGTTATGCTCGATGCAGAGATAAGCTCGTTTACTTCTCCGGACGAATCCAAAACTCGAATACTCGCCAACAGCTGATCGATTTATGGGGCAACGACACTCGAATGGACATATTTCCCGGCAACCCGTCTTACCCTTATGAAGAAGGGTTCCGGAGGAGCAAGTTTTGCCTCCATGTGAGAGGCTATGAGGTCAACACTGCGAGAGTGAGTGATGCCATACACTACGGCTGCATTCCTGTTATAATTTCCAATCACTATGAGCTTCCGTTCGCTAATGTGCTGGACTGGAGCAAGTTCTCAGTTATTGTCAACAATGGCGAGGTTGCCTTGTTGAAGAAGACATTGTTGTCGATAACAAGACAATCCTACGTGAGATTGTACCGCAATTTGATCAAGGTTCGTAGGCATTTTGTTTGGCACGAGACTCCCCGAGGTTACGACTCCTTCCACATGACTGCTTACCAGCTGTGGCTCAAAAGGAGCTCCTTCCGTCTGTCGGCCTAATCAAAACTCCGGCTTTGTGGTTGAGGCTGTGAAAATTGTTTCTTTACACTTAAGAAGCCAAAAGTCGCACTTATCCCATGTATGATTTGCGCCATAGTTTGTGAAATAGGATGTTTAAAAAACTAGTCTTGAGTTTTTTTTTGGCGGAGCTATCAAGAAAACGCCTCTGCCCGGCGGGAGTGGGCTATATTTTTGTCTAGGTGTCGGGGAGGCATGCCCGGGCGACAGAGGTGCGCTTGAGGCGTTGTGGAGACGCAATCTGGGCGTTTGGTTTCTTTTCAAAAGTCCAAACCCAAAACGATGTTGTTTAGGTAGGGTTTTTATAAAATTAAAACAGCCTCTCACTTCGCGTTCGCGAAAAGAACAGAGGGAGCGAGAGCAGCAGGCCAACGACAACCCGCAAATCTCAGCAGTCATAGCCGCTTCTGCCAGGCATTGGATTTTAATTTGATTCGGAATGGTCTTGACTATTATTTGAATTATATGCTTGTTGTTTGCTTAATTGTTTAAATGAAAGTGGATATTTGTTGTACAAGTACTATATTATATATAATACGTAATATAATAATAAGATACCATAAGGCTAGCGCCTCACACCTCGAGACTATTGCTTAGGCGAGGCTATTCATAAAACGTCTTAGCTTCACCGTCGCCTTTTAAAAACATTGGAAACATGATGCACGTCTTAGAAACCGAACGACTCCGGTACAACAATCACAGAAAAAGTGAAAACAATGATATGCTCAAGAAAATGTAACCATCCATAGCGAAGATTCAAAGGGTTATTTACTCACAATAGACATCCCAGTAATATACAAGTAGAAACAGACTTCTTACTAATCCAGTTAAACAGCACACTTTTATGGGTTCTTGAAACAAGTAATTTTATTCAATATTTGTAATCATACTACATTTAATGTTCGGCAGGCTGTGCCTGGTATGTACGGCGCCTCAGCTGAGACTCTGGAGTGGGCTGCTGCAGGAAGATCCTCGTTGGATCGTTGGGATCGACATACCTGCAAAGTTAGGAGATCATAGTTAAACCAGTGATCTTTATATTCAGCCACTTGACTAGAAGCATAAAACGGCAAAATATGTTCACTTACGCGTGTCTCATCATCTCATCAACAGGAGTTTCTGCTGCTTGCAAAGGATCCACACGAGGCTGCGACCCAGCGTTGGGGTGTTGATACTGATTATATTGTCTAACTGAGGAGATCAAGTTGAAAAAGAGTGGAACAAAAGTCCCACAACCCCCTTCTTTGAACAAAATCTTGAATGAGTGAGTAGAATAAAGAGCCCCATGCTGACCTTCTGGAACCACCTGAAATTAGTCATAAAGACCGATAAGATCTCCAAAATCAGAAAAAGGGGATATGGGATGGCCAATAATTGAAATCTTCTAACCCATATACTTACAGGCTCCACTTGACCAGCAATGTTGTTGCAGAAGAAAATTGGTTGATTAAACTTTTCACCATGGACATAAAGCTGAAAAATGGATGAATCCAAAGGTCAGCAAGATGCAAATAATAGACACAACAGAAACACAGGAAGAGACATCAACTATGCGCGAAAACTGCATGAAGACAAAAAGCCGATCCTCATGTAAAAAATGCTTTCAAGCCTTACACACATGATAACTCACCTAAGTCCCAAGAAATATACACCAGTGAGCGACTGAAATCCAACTACTGTTGGGTATTAGGTTATTACTGATGTGGGACTAGGATGGTTGACATTGAAAATTAGGGGGGGTGGTAGTGGCGGATCATGTCTGACTGTAGGTTTATAACAAATTTGTGATATAAAAGGTTGATTAAATATGTTGTAATTTCAAATTTATCAGTTCATAGTCTTGGTTAGATAATGGCAATGAGAGATGCAGGAATTTAAAATCAGGATTCTACTGTCCTACCTAAGATCCACTAGAGGGCCCTCGGATCAATCATAAGATCATACCAAGGATTTAGAAACTACGTTAAATACTCCAAAACATAGATTTCGAGAGAAAGAGTGAAAAAAAGATCTAATCAAACTTAAAAATAAAGGGGGAAGATGAGCTCATGATTGACATCAAATCAAGTATTTGAAATTGGGTGAATGAATTAGAAAGAGGCTCACAAATGGCACGGTGAGCTTTTGGGCACACTGAAAAGGGGGAAGGGATTGAGAGTGCTTCTCAGTTAGGGGGTGGGGTTTTCTTTTTCAGCGGGTTTTACCCTTTTGTGGAACGTTTTTAATTCTTCCAACAAAGTCTCAGACTCTCAATGTAGCTCAAAAAGGGGAAACAGACTAAGAACTCGGCAAGCTAAACATGCAAAAAGCAATATATTTGTTTGGTCACTCGTTGTTTTGGACTTGAAATAAACATGAAAAGAGGCTTACACGGTTATAATCAACAAATATAAAGTGCTATAGCCGCCGTTTGAGACAGGTAGGCCGTTGAAAGAATTCCTATTCTTATGTACCTGATTATATTTCCGTGTACATTCTATAGTTCCATGTTAGTATTAGTCTGGCAGTTCCAAATCATACTTCTTGCTACGGAATATTAACAAATAAAAATTCAAGGCTTCACAAATTTGATACACACTAACAAAGAGAACTTGTGAAAGAAAACCGCAAAAGAACGACGAAAGGAAAGCAATTTAGAAGTAAGAGCAAGTATAACATACCATGGGCATATCAAAAGCAGTAAAGCTCCCACCAGGCTTGTTGGAAACAAAGACCATCCTTATATTTGACAAGTAGATTGTTCCCTTTGCTTTCAGACGACCACCATCAGATCTGCCAGTTGGAAGCCAAATGCTCAATTCAGAAACCAATTCCGAATTATTCAACCACATTTCGAATTAGAACAAAATTTTCACTCAGCAGTTCATACACTGCTGCAATCTTCCTCCAATAACTCCAAGGAATCGAAAAAAATGATTTATATTAGTCATCAATTGATCAAATCAAAATTCCAATCAAAACCCAATCGAACGATGAAGATTGAATGCTTTAATGGGCAGAAAGAATTAACCGATCAATATTAACAGAATCAAATTCAATCAGAATTGAAAGAGAATACGAACCCGGGAATCTTATCGACCTCGAACTCGACGCCGTCTCTAGCCAAAACGAACATCTCGCTCACAAAAGGAACCGGCATGCCGTTCGGGAACAGTTGAGGATTCACAGCCATCTCTGTTTATCTCTCCCTAGATTTCTCAGTTTCTTTCTTCTTCTTTCTCTGCCTCCTCCGGTGTACCGCCACAGAGGGATGGATCAATTTAACCGCGTCGCTCTGGCTTCCTACGGTGCGGGAATTTACCGAATCGGACACGCTCTCCAGCACTCACCCGCTTTCCGCAACTTTTTTTATGTTTTTTGGTCAATGGGGAATTTTTATAACAAAGTCTAGATGGACAAATTACAAAGATTCCGCAAGTAAAAGCAACAATAAAACAGTCTAAAATAATAATAATAATAATAATAATGATTTGAAAATTTTGAATTTTATCAATAAGGATAAAATAAAGGGAATGTGAATAGTACCATGATTGACTTTTTAATGTAAAATTTTGATTTTTTGTTAAAGTGAACAATACGAGAGTTTTTCATTAAAGTTCCAAAAAAAAAAAAGGATCAATGCAGAGAGTACACCACATATGCACATAATGCATGAGTAAATGTTCATATCTATACCAAAAACAAAAAATTACATAGAGTCCAAAAACTAAGGCCCAAAAGTGACCACACAAAAAAACCTAAAAATCCTAAACAGATCTTCACCCGCTACGTACGTGGCCAAATTGGTGAAGACACCATCGCAAGATGCACGACTCAAACCCATCGTAGTCACTATGTCGGGGAAAAAGTGCCAAATCTTCAGATCTAATGAAACCACACCAATACCAAACGCCACGTTTCTAGCCCTCAGCCGATACCAAACACACAAAGGGCATCTAAATGCCCAGAACCAAGCTATAACCAAAAAGGTAAGGTGGTGTAAACACCATTCTGAAGAGATACCAGACCTTTGTAGGAATGACAACATATAGTTGTCTTTGACCGGAGAGAAGCATGAAGGAAGCACCAAGCAAGTGGTGAGGTGAGGTCCACCAAATTTGGAATTTGATTCGAAGTTTTGGAAGATCTTGAGCTTAGGGCCCCAAATCATAGCCCAAAGGCTCCCAATCAGATTTACCATGAGACATGGGCAAACAACCCGGAGATGGTACTCCATCCACACCAACCTTTACTTTTACATTTTCGGGAATTTTAGCACACGTCCTTGAATTATAGATCTTATTGATTTTGATCCCTCTCAATTTTTACCCTCTCAATTTCAATGTTAAAATTTAACAAAAGTGCGCGAGAGGTAAAGATGATTGTATGATTAACAAAAGAGTATTGTTATTCGCACACTCACTTTACTTTTCATACATTCTTTCAAATTTCAATCGTCGGACGAATTAATTGAAGAAGATCAAAGCTAAAATTTAACAAGAGTGCATGAGAGATAAAATATGAGTGTATGAATATCACTATCCTTAACAAAACTGTCTACATACTCATTAGCACGAGTTAAAAGTTAAGACCGATCAAGAGAATCATATCGGAAAACAATTATCCTTTTCTATGATTACATGGCCAACTACACAATGAACTGTCACTTATTATAAATAACGAAAAATATCACTAAATTATAATATTAAATGACAAATGCAAGCGGGTGGGCCTTGAAATATTTAAAATCTGTATTTTTCAAATTTCCAATTTTGCTCCAAAACCAATTTACCTCCAACATTAATCCCAATAAAGTTGTTGCCCTTTTTCAGGAAGAAATCGGAAAAAGCAGAGCGATATGAGGTCATTGGGATATAGTGATTTTCTTCAAAGGATCTTTCGCAGAATTCCTTGATTATATATAAGTGCCTCTATATATATATATATATATATATATATATTATATGTAGCTTTTCCCTTGCGACTCGGCATACGATCGTATCAGAGCCTGAAACACAGAAACAAAGCAAAGGAGGTTTTTCACCTTCACTAGGGCCACAAGTTTAAAAGGTAAATTCCATCTTCTTCTTCTTCTTCTATTTTTATTTACTTTTTCTTTTTTTGAATAATTTATTCGTTATAAATTAACCATCAAATAGTTGAACATTTCGATTGAATGCTGGTATTTGTTCATATTCCATAGGACATGTTGAAAATTTGTAGAAATCAGAGGTAGTTTTCGATTGGATTGGGCCTTCGAACTTGGGTGCAAGAGGATTATAATAAATCCATCTAATCTATTGGACGGAGATTCGAACTTAGGTGCTAGAGGGTGGAAGAGGGTTGAGTACACTGTTGTAGCTAACTAGACTAAATTCACGTCTACTCTTACTTATGTATAGATAATTCACTTCTAATTACACTTGTAGTGTCTCCCAATTTGCATCTCTATCACCTCACAAAAAGGTCTCGATGTAATTTGAAGTAGAACTAATCCTACGGTGCATAGACACGGTAGTATCCCCTCATATCCTCCGTGGTCTCGTGTTGTATCCCCGTGTCTTATTGTATTCCCTTGTGGTCATACAGCAATTCTTCTTGTTAATTTGACGTCATGTTGCGTCGTATCTCTGTGTCTGTATCCACACATTGTAGAACTCTTCTAATTATGTTGTATTCTTCGACAAAGTTAACTAGTTTAATGTGTTAATTATTGTGTGGTTGATATCTGTTTTCATTACAGTTTGGAGGATATTGGGTTATCTCCATTTACAACAATGGAAGGCAGAAGACCAGTTATTAATTGGGGCGACGGATGGAACTACATCCAGGAGAGGATTACGAAACTAATTAGGGTAATTACAGAAGGGTTACCGGAGAATCATATCGATGCAGAAGAATGCATGGCTGCTTATACCATGATCTTTAACATGTGTATTCAGAAACCTCCTTATGACTATTCTCCTAATCTTTACGAAAAATATCGGGAGACATTCGAGGAATACCTTACTTCAATGGTGCTGCCAGTTCTAAGAGAGAGGCCAGATGAGTTTTTACTGCATGATTTTGTCAAACGTTGGGAAAACCACAAAGTCATCGTTAGGTGGCTGTCACGCTTGTTTATCTATCTTGATCGTTACTACATTGAGCGGAGATCACTTCCTGGGCTGAAAGAAGTTGCACTTACCTGTTTCCGCGACTTGGTTTACCTCCAGGTGAATGCGCGTGTGACAGCAGCTGTAATAGGTTTTATTCATAGAGAACGCGAGGGAGCGCAAATTGACAGAGCGCTGCTGAAGAATGTGATGGATACATTGGTTGAAATCAAGGTGGAAGGAGTGAAGACTGCTTATGAAGTGAACTTTGAAGCACACATGCTGAGAGAAACCGGTGTATACTATTCGCATAAAGCATCGAGTTGGATCATGGAGGATTCTTATAGCGATTACATGTTGAAGGCGGAGGAATGCGTGAGAAGGGAGAGGGAGAGGGTTTCGCATTACCTGCATCCAAGTAGTGAAAATAAGGTGGTGGAGATTGTGAAACATTGCTTGCTGGTGGTTTATGCAACTCAACTGATTGAAAAGAAGCTTTTTTCTGAATCTGTATCTAGTGCTTCGCTTGCAGCTGATTATGTTGAGGAGCTTTCAAGGAAATTTATTGCTAGTGTAACATTGGCACAGTGAGTTTCTGCTGAATCTGGATTTACTGCATGACATGTTAAAATTTTGTTGTTTTTGTTTACCAGTTCAGCTCGAATTTGCTGCGAATTTTGAGCAGCTCTTTAACTACAGGATTTTGAAAGGATGGGGTTTTCTTCTGCTTAATTTGTTTTGGGACATGCATGCTTTTACATAAAACTAATTAAATTTCATACAAGCATAATGCTGTTTATGTTAAAAGTTCTGTTTGCCATGCTTGGTTGTGTTGTCTCTTGCTGAATTTGCAGGGCTCTCTTCAATCATCTGTAGCAGATTTTTTTAGTGGCATCTCCAACGACTATCAACTGAACATGGTGTAGGCCAGGTTCATAGTCGTTGGAGATCGCACCAAACTTTTTTCCTATAAACTGAACTTGATTGTTCAAGCAGATATGGATAATATCTTTTTGTAGAGATTGTTAGTATTGCCTAGATGATTGTCCAAACATTATGATGGTTCAATCGAATCTTGAAGAACAAATTAAATTAGACATTGTTTAATCGTTCATATATATATGTATAAACAAATCAACCGTTTTTTGAAATGAATGAATCAATTAAGGAAGTAAATAATTTGATACTTGAATAGTGTAGATGCTAAAGAATATAGATTATTTCCTAATGGAATATATAATCAAGGATTGGAAAGGCTAATAAGGTTCTTATTCCTGCTGTATCCTAATTAGTATCACCAAATTATATATTTCTATACCTTTATATATGGATTAATTAATTAATTATTCATCTCTCGCACAATTAAAAGCAAACGATCAAGCTATTGGTGTATCCGGCGCCTCACAATCAGCTTCCTCCACCACAAGCGGCTGCGACGCCGTGGGATTGTAGTGTTGACGTACCATAACCGATGTTGTGGATGAAAAGTCCGACGATGCCAAGAAGCTCCCCACCGGCCCCAACTCCGCGCAGTCACTCGAACTGTCCACCAACGGTGCCGTCGGAGGCATTCTCCCCACGATAAACAAATTGACATTTCAACATGACACAAATATCCGCCTTGCTGTCCACCACCTTCTCCTCGTACAACATCGTCGGCGCCCCACCCCGCTCCCCCCCCCCCTCCGTATTCCCACTATTCTTCCTCACATTCATATACTCCGCCAAAAGCGACTCGTCGTCTTCCTCGTCGCCGCAGCAGTAAAAAGTAATACAATATTATAAATAAATACAGTGGAAGTAAGAAGTGGTGGGTCAGCACAGTATTTTAAGAGTGAAAAAAAGCAAGGTTATAAAAAACGCTAGGCGGTAATCGGACGACAGACTAGGGCCTAACGTCTAAGCGCCTAGGAGGGAACCTAGATGGATTAGACGGATTTAATTAAATTTTACCATATATTATATAAATAAACATCAAATAATATTTATATTGTTGTAGGCATAATTTACCAAATAATTATGGAGGCTAAAGAGAGAGAGGGGTGATGCATAGATAGAGAGAAAGAGAGAGATGTGTAATTGTGAGTGTATGTTATTCCACCTCATTGTGCTTTTATTTATAGTAGTAGGAAATGTTAATTCCTTACCCTTTAGGATTACAACATTTAATAGGTAATCTACTCCTAATAGGAATATAAGATACATTCCCATATCTACTAGGATTTACACAATCGCATTCCTATTCTAATAAGACTGTAACACTCCCCCTTGAGTGTATAAATACTCAAGTAAATGGCGCATCAAGTCTTCAATGATGAAGTAAGTACAGTTGATGAAGTTGTCAACACAATGAGCGAATGCGAGTCTCATATCAACAGAAGAATGCATAAAAAAATAAAACTCACAAAACCTTGCTATGGTAAAACCCAAGGTGGGGAAAAACCTATAGTCTAAGGAGAAACGTGAGAAGTTGCATTACGTCAAAACTATACGTCTTTTGGACTCAAGTAGAAGGGCTCACAATGGTATGATCAGCCCATGATGGCTGCCTCGTTAAAACCTAGTTAGGTAGCAAAACCCCAGTGGAAAAAATGCTCATAATCGTAGGGAAAAAGAGTACATTGAGATCAATAAAACCTAGTTAGGTAGCAAAATCCCAGTGGAAAAAATGCTCCTAATCGTAGGGAAAAAGAGTACATTGAGATCAAGTGAGTATACTTCTGAATACTCACCCTGAGTTTGACATAACTTCTAAATGAGAACTACAAGCATTGCATATAAATAGTTAGGTATACCAATTCCTCAGACAAGCTTCTGGAAGGTTGACTTCGGAAGTGACATCGTGTAGAGGTTGGCAAGGTTGTCTGGGATCGGCTTGCATGACTTTAATCTCCTAATGCTTTGCTGGTGTAGATGTAGACACAATATGTCTTGGTGTTGACTTTGTTGATGTATCATGGCTTGGTCGGGTTGATACATGCGGCATAATCTTCATGGATCGTCGTTAGGACTCAACGATGGATGAAAACACAACAAGTACTTCGAATATGCTCAACAAGAACTCCTAACCATGTCTCATTTGTGGCATAGTGAAGTAAGCTGAGTCTTGGAACGATTCGAAGATTTCGCAACTAAGGTTATATCATGGATCTCCAAGATATTGCGATATCCCTAACGGTAAAGACATAACCATTTTGGGATTTTGCCTTGTGTGGGTTTGACAAGTAGCCTACGTCAGCATAACAAACAAGGCAAGCATCATTTCGAAGATCAGGGAGGTTGGATCCTTTGAGATGCATTGGGATTTACCCTAGTAGTACCTTCATGGTACATCTTTAATACCAATTCAGTGGTTGCGTGTAGGCACGATGTTGCATCTTTACCAAGATCAACATCGAATGAGATGTCCTGTCTAAATACAATGAGCTAAGTACAACGAAGCGCAAAGTTAAACTTTAGATATGGAATTTCGGATTCCATAACCTCTTCAAGGGTTTCATTTGTATATAACATTAGTTGGCTCTCCTGCTGTTTTCGGTTTCGGCCTTGGTTTCTTCCAAAAAAAAAAAAAAAAAAAAAACATATGGACGATCATGGGTATACTCAAAGGTGACTCATTCAGGGTGTAGTTCGACTGGTAGACCAAAATACTATTAGAACAATGCTTCAACTTCAGGTCAAGGCATAAACGAGTTTTCCCAAGATATTTCATCTCAAATTCCATCTTTAAATGCGAGGCAGTTTTCTCAAGCTCTTCCGGAGTCTTAGTGAGGTTCATGTCAACGACATAAACTGTAACTCTAGCAATTTGGAATAAAACTTCATAGTTTAACACGCAAGGGCATAATTCATATCCCTGACTGATCAAATAATCACTTAGACGGGTATACCACATCCGTCGGATTGTAAGTGAACGCCTCAACAAGTTAAGAGGGTGTTCCGTGGTTTTGGAACTATTTGAAACAGTCCATGTAATTCTTCAAGAACTTACATGTAAATCTCCATATCTATATCCCCATGGAGAAACAGTAACCACATTTCATAATGCTACTATCAATCACATGACGTTTTGAGAGAAACCTTGCCCCATAAGGTGTGCATCATATTGCAATTCATTCATCTCATAACGCTTCCCTTCCCACTTCGAACACAACAAGGTTACCTTGGGTAATGTAGGAACGACAGGTCCAATACACACTTTGGTAAGGAATTTGACCTGGATTGTAATTTCGGTTGTCTAATCAGTTTTACATTGTCACTTAGTTAACGGAACACGATTCGATATCGTCGCTTTTCATTTATGTCGGTAGCTACCATATAAGTGAAAACATCATCGATGGTAATCTCATTTCAATTCCATTTAGCTCATCCAAACTAGTATACTGGACCAAGAACTTTAAGTCTATGGAGAAATCCGGATTAATCTCATGAGATGGAAATGATTTGAGACATCGATCGAGTTTACATAGGTTCAAGCTCTCCATGGTATCGACACATATGTTGTTGATGAAATTTCCAACCCCTTATGGCAAGGGTTACATCAGAGGAGATCAACTTAGTGCATGATCATGTTACAACACTTCGGTCAAGCAACAACACCTGTCTGTGCCCAAGGAAACCCTTTCTATACATAACCAAGTCATAAAGACCATCCCAGATGAAGCCAACTTGGATCTTCACGGCGGCAATAGTCAACTTGACGATCCTCGAGATGACTCTTTCACCCAGCAAGCACAACCCACTGAAGAGTTAGAGAAGGTCTTTATCTCAAAAGATTATTCGGATCGCATGGTAAAGATTGACACCACTTTGTCACCACCAATTCAGTTGGCATTGATATCTTTTTTGCAAGAGAACGTTGACGTCTTCGTCTGGTCATACGAGGACATGCCAGGCATTTCTCCCGATATCATCTATCATCGCTTAAGTATCGACCCCAAGACCAAGCCAATGAGATAGAAGCAAAGATCTTATGATGTTGAACGGTACGAGGTAATGAAGGCAAAAGTTGAAAAACTCAAAGGTATAGGCTTTGTCCGTGAAGTCAATTATCCAACATGGGTAGCAAATGTTGTCTTTGTTAAGAAGAATCCGACCAAGGAAAGTCTCATGCTCCAAAATGTCTTGTGGATAATGTGTGTCGATTACACCGACCTAAACAAATGATGCCCGAATGATAGCTTTCCTCTTCCTCTCATAGACAGACTTATAGACTCTACGGCAGGGTGTGAACTCCTGAACTTCATGGATGCTTACTCAAGATACAACCAAATCCTCATGAACCTTCTGAACCAAGAACACACAGCCTTCACTACTGATAGAGGATTATATTGCTATAAAGTCATGCCATTCGGCCTAAAGAATGCATGAGTGACTTATCAGAGTATAGTCAATTCAATGTTCACTGAACAAATTGGGAAGAGCATGGAAGTTTACGTTGATGATATACTAGTTAAGAGCAAACATGCTGACCAACACATCACTAACCTATCTGAAACTTTCATTATTTTGAAGAGGTATTGAATGAGGTTGAACCCCAACAAATGTGCCTTCGGCGTAAGCTCTGGCAAATTCTTAGGCTTCATGATAAGCCAACGAGGCATTGAGGCTAATCCCGAGAAGATCAAAACAATCATTGACATGAAGGAACCGGTAACTTCAAAAGACATCTAGAGCCTTACTGGCAAGTTGGCAGCCTTAACTAGGTTCATCTTTAAGGCCACAGACAGATGTGTTCCTTTCTTCAAAGCACTTAAGGGAAGTAAGAAGTACATTACATGGACTGATGAATGTGCCGAGGCATTCAAGAACTTTAAGGACTACATGAGTAAAGCCTCTTTGCTCTCCAAACCTGAGGTTGGTGACACTCTCATCATCTATCTATAGGTATCGGCCTTAGCGGTGAGTTTAGTTCTCATTCGAAATGATGGTAATGTCGAACGACTTGTCTACTACACTAGCAAGGCCTTACAAGATGCAGAGACACGATACTCCAACATTGAGAAATTGGCTTTAGCATTGGTTATGTCTGCTCGAAAACTTCGCCCTAACTTCCAAGCATACTCTATCATCGTGCTTACCAATCATCCTCTTCGATAGATACTCTAAAGTCTTGACACTTTAGGGTGAATGATCAAATGAGCGACAGCATTGGGTAAGTTTGACATCTCTTACCAACCAAAGCCAGCTGAGAAGGGCCAAGCAGTGGCAGACTTCATCGCCGACTTCACTATCTTGTTGACATTGTTTGTACGCCTAAAGAAGTGGTTTCATTACCCTCGGAAGCTCAGAAAATAGAACTAACAGCCCCAACATGGAGTCTATATGTTGATGGCTCGTCCAACCAACAGGGTTGTAGAGCAGGACTAGTCCTTACGACCCCTGACAAAGTGGCGATGGAGTATGCTCTTCGTTTCAAATTCAATGCGTTGAACAATGAGACCGAATATGAAACCCTCATAGCAGGCTTACGTTTAGCCAAACACCTTGGGGTTAAACAAATTGATATCTTCAGCGACTCCCAATTGGTGGTTAACTAAGTCACCAACAACTTTGACGCTAAGGATAGCTCCATGGCAGCATATATGGCACAAACACAATTGTTGCTCAAGCACTTCCACTACCAGATCACCCACTAGAGCGGTAAACAGTCATGCAGATGCTTTGGCTCGCCTCGCCTCGCCTCAGCGGTGGAAGACAAGATTGGGAGAAAAATTCAGGTTGAATTGTTGGCAGCACCATGGCTGCACAAGTGTGCAATTTACAACAGGGGGATAGTTGGATTACCCCGATTTATAGATTCCTTGCTCATGGCACCCTTCCAAATGACAAAGTCCAAGCTAAGAAGATTTGATACAAGTCTACCTATTACTTGATCATTAACGACCAACTCCATAAGCGGGGTTTTAACCTACCATACCTAAGATGCCTTACGCCTGCGGAGGCAGAAATTGTCCTTCGGGAAATACATGAATGACTTTGCGGATATCATACTGGATCTTGATCCCTAGCACACAAGGCTTTTTGCCAAGGATATTGCTGGCCAACACTCCGCCAAGATGCCATCAGAATATCCCGCTCATGTGATAAGTGTCAACTTTACGTAACTATTCCTCACTCCCCTCCCAAGCCGCTCACTCTTATGATCAGCCCTTGGCCCTTCGCCCAATGGGGACTTGATTTGATTGGCTCAATGCCTGCAGAGAAGGGCAAAGTCCATTGTGCAATCGTTGCAGTTAACTACTTCATAAAGTGGGCCGAAGTATAACCCTTAGCAACCATTATTGAGGTAAAAATAGAAGACTTCGTATGGAAGAACATCCTTTGCAGATTCGGTATTCCCAATGCGATAGTCACTGAAAATGAGTGACAGTTCGACAACAATAAGTTCAGGATGTTCTGCTCTAAGTTTAACATCAACTTATGTTTTGACTCCCCAACTCATCCCCAGTCTAATGGACAAATTGAAGCCATCAACAAAATAATCAAGCGAATTTTGAAAACCAGCTTGGACAAGGCTAAAGGTTGTTTGCCAGAATTTGTACCCCAAGTTCTTTGGTCATACCGCACTTCGTATCAGATGTCAACAGGAGAAACCCCATTCTCACTTGCCTTTGGTACAGAGGCAGTTATCCCAGTTGAGCTTGAGTAAGCAACATTCCGAGTCCAGAACTACGTGCAAAGCGAAAATAACACACAACTTACCCTCAACTTAGATCTAGTCGAGGAACACAGAAACCAGGCTCACTTGAGGAATGTCGCCTACAAGCAGCGCATCTCCAACTACTATGACTCAAGGGTCAAACCTCGTTCTTTCAAAGTGGGGGACTGGGTATTGAAGAAAAGATTACTCTGCGACAGAGTCCCGAGTGAAGGAACATTTAGTCCAAACTGGGATGGTCCGTTTAAAGTTGTTGGCATCAGTCGCTCTGGCTCCTACAAGCTTAGAAGCTCCAATGGCAAGACCTTTGGCCATCCATGAAACATTGATCACTTGAAGTACTATTACAAGTAAACTCACATTGTATAAGTGCTAAGCTTTAGCCGTTCGACATCCTATGTAACGAAGACCATTTGGCATGAATTCAATAAAGAGATGATTTAGACAACTCGGTCCTAATCCTCTTACATTCCTAGCAATGAAACACTCAGGTTCAAAGCTTCAACATGAATGCTCTCAACAGGAAATAAAGTTTAAGTATATGTTAACAAGACTATACAAATAAACAAATAGCTCCACAATATATTCGTTCAATCTGACCCAAGTTATGGCTTATATCCAAACAAATGATTTGCTCAAACATGGCCAGACATTCATCAGTGATAGTGCGAATACTTGGTAATTAACATCAAACTATACGGTGCAAAGTCATAAACATCCATAAATAAAAAGCTCTCAGGCTTACAACATGGCACATGCCATACAAATAACAAACAAGTACATCCAGAGTACATGGTGCGTGCCACACAAACAACAAACTAGTACATCTAGAGTACATGGCACATGCCACATAAACAACAAACAAGTGTATCCAGAGTACATGGCACATGCCACACAAACAACAAACTAGTACATCCAGAGTACATGCAGAAAAAAAGGGCATTATGATTCATCCTCATCTGAGGCTGAACCCTTGACAATATCACTCTGCGTTTCAACCTCATCGCCATCACCACATTCCTCAACATCTTTAGGACCATCATCACTCTCCTAAGACTGCTCACTGATACTAGCCTCATTATCAGAGTCATCATCACTACTAGGATCAACTGCGAGGACGAAGGCTTCACCTTTTTGTCAGTACTCATCCATCTCATCACGGTACTTTCGGATAGTGCTTCCATTGCCGTAACGCTTAAAGACGGCCATTCATTTCCTTTTCTCAAAATTAGCCGCCCGGATACAGTGAGGTCTAAAAGCATCGTGAAAGGCTTAGGAACCTAAGAATTCCTGCACAGCAGCATCCCTCTCAGTTGGGATACTCCTCTTCAGCCTAGAAACCTCAACCAAGGCACTATCCAACTCCCATTTAACCTTGGAAACCTCAAGGATGGTTGTCTCCAACTGTTCCTTAGTCACTTCCAATTATTTCTCGAGCCTTACGTTCTTACCATTCCGCCTCTTCAAACTCTCAAAGTTTTGATCCTTAAGGCGTATGGCATCAGCCAAAGTTTTGCTCGTTTTTTTGGCGTCATTCATAAGCTGCTTATTCTTTTTAAACTTTGCTTTGTACCGCTCGACCTCTCGTAATCTGTCACCGTACTCGGTCATGACCTACATGACAAGATGATCGTCACTACCAGGAAAAAGAGAGGAGAAAGCAAAGAAATGACAGAGTAACACTTACATAAGAAGATAACCTCATCATCCGATCACGATCTGATTCATTCTCATCTAGTGGCTCACCAAGCTCATCAACAGTGGATCGACGTCCTGCCAGGTAATTATTGACATACCTAAAACTACTTGGCTGCATGGTAACCTTCAAGTTCTTCCAATGAATGCTGCCAACCTTTTCCTTGTACTTTCTCTTACGGCTAGTGCTAGGGCCACCTTCTTGGTCAGTAGACTCCATGGTTGGAGGAAATATGGGATTGATGGTAGGAAAAGAAGGCAACAGTCGTCTCTCCTCCCCTGTAACTATGGCAACAGCACACCCGATGGCCTTCGCTTCAGCCTTCTTTGAGGCAACAATCTTGAGGACCTCCTCTTGCGACTTAGGTTTAGGGGTTGGCCTTACCCGGTGCTTATGAGCTCCCTTGTGAAACAAAATATCGTCTACGGGAACTAACATAGGTGTTTTCCCTTTCTTGGCGCTAGTCTCCCATTTCTTGCCCAGTTTCTCGACTAAACAAGAAAAATCAAAGTAAGGAATGCAACTTTGTAAAAGAAAGAGAGGGCGAAATGAAAGACACAACTTACTTGTTCGTTTTTGGCACTTCGACACTAGGGGCTAGAAACTGTACTTTCAAAATAAGGGTCATAGCTTGCCCAAATGTCTATCCTCTTTGGGCACCTTCAACACATTCTCTACGTCAGCTAGACAGCTTGATGGTCCCTCGCGTCACTACACGAAGAAAAATGTTAGAAGCAAGAGAAAATCACAACAAATAGTAAATAATGCAAACAATGGATACATTACAACGTACAGTCTGGAAGTAAGTAGGAACACATCGCTCATGCGTGACACCTTTAGCATACTCCCAATCATTATAAAGAAAGTACTAACGGTTTTTTCAAGTGCAGTACGCCTTTTTCTTACCAAAGACAATACGCTCTCTCTTACTCCAACATGCACGCTTGGCATACCCAGTGCATGCTTTCACTGGGAGCATCTTATAGCAGTAACGCCACTGATGAAAGGAAGGCTCACCTAACCCACATTCCATCCAAATAATATAAAACCCGATCAAGGTATCCCAAAAACTAGGGTAGAGTTGCCCAGACGCATATCCAATGAAAGACATCATCCGTTGTGCAAAGGCAGCTTCACCCCTAAAGTCAATAATATCTGGGTATATAACATAACATGACCCTTGGGCGGTTTAGAGGACAATTCTTCATGATGCACCAAACGCATTCCTACACTACGGAGGATACTACATGACTGCCTTAGGGCCTCAAGTTGCTTTTCATTATCTAACAAGTTTTGCACTAAATGGTTTGCTGTGAACTCAGAGATAAATATGGGTATGGCATCACAAACAGCCCCCTCACCCACTGACATGAAAGAGGAAGAACCAATATTGGCTAAGACTTAACAATTGCGAAGATCACCTAATCTCAAATTTTTTTATACAAGTCTCTAACAAAGGCCCTGAAGACTCCAACATTGCAAGCTCAAACCTAGAGTTAGAGTTAGGGGAGCCCTCATCACTAGGACTTCCAGACTCTGACATCTACAACAAACAGAAACAAACTCTATCACCACATGAAAGATCGAAACATAAGGAAGTTCCTAGGGCATGGAGAAAAGCTTAATCAGTTCATTATGTTCTCAACCAAATACAAGAACACTCAAACAATTTAACAAGAATGAAAGCATGCAATCTAGCGGAGAAGACTACCAACCTGAAGATGATGCAAAGCAATGCTGGAATCCCTCTCAACTATAAGAGCAATCTGTCTCCAAAAATCACTACAAAATGAGCAAATAAAGACAATGAAAAGAGTGGAAACTTATCATTCTTATAGGGTTTAACATGGCCAAAGAAATTCAAAATTCAAAATTCAAAATTCAAACCATGAGAAAACCCCACATGGAAAGTCTTCAAACTTCCACATAAGCTAGGGACTTTTCAAATTTCAAACTTACAGCACCTCCTCTCCCCCCCCCCAAAAAAAAGAGGGGGGGAGGAGGTGAACACATTAGCTTAATCAAAGGAGTTCAACCATAATTCTCAAAAGCTTCACACATTCTTGATCAAGACACTGTGAAGCAAAACCAATTTATGGTGCCAACAAGTGCTTCATCAATAGAGAGCAACTACAATTCTCAAGAGCTTCATCAATGAAGGGCAACCACAATTCTCAAAAGCTTCACACACTCTTGATCAAAACAGTGTGAAGCAAAACCAATTTATGGTGCCAACAAGAGCTTCATCAATGGAGGGCAACCACAATTATCAAAAGTTTCACACACTCTTGATCAAGACAGTGTAAAGCAAAACTAATTTATAGTGCGACCAAGAGCTTCATCAAAGAAGTTCAACCACAATTCTCACAAGCTTCACACACTCTTGATCAAGACAATGTGAAGCAAAAACCAATTTATGGTGCCAACAAGAGATTCATCAATTGAGGGTAACCACAATTCTCAAAAGCTTCACACTCTCTTGATCAAGATAGTGTGAAGCAAAACTAATTTATGGTGCCAACAAAAGGTTCATCAATGGAGGGCAACTGCAATTCTCAAAAGCTTCACACACTCTTGATCAAGACAGTGTGAAGCAAAACCAATTTATGGTGCCAACAAAAGCTTCATCAATGGAGGGCAACTACAGTTCTCAAAAGCTTCACACACTCTTGATCAAGACAGTGTGAAGCAAAACCAATTTATGGTGCCAACAAAAGCCTCATAAAAGGAGTTCAACCACAATTCTCAAAAGCTTCACACACTCTTGATCAAGATAGTGTGAAGCAAAACCAATTTATGGTACCAACAAAAGCTTCATCAATGGAAGGCAACTACAATTCACAAAAGTTTCACACATTCTTGATCAAGATAGTGTGAAGCAAAATCAATTCATGGTACCCAACAAAGCTTCAACCTCAAAGCTTCATCTACAAAGCTTCAAAACAAAAGCTTCACCTACAAAGCTTCAACTTTAAAGCTTCCACAAAAGCTTCACCCACAAAAGCTTCACCCTCAAAGCTTAACTTCATCTACAAAGCTTCAACACAAAAGCTTCACCTACAAAGCTTCAACACAAAAGCTTCACCTACAAAGCTTCAACACAAAAGCATCAGCTACAAAGCTTCAACTCCAAAGCTTCCACAAAATCTTCACCCACAAAAGCTTCACCCTCAAAGCTTAGCTTCACCTACAAAGCTTCAACACAAAAGCTTCACCTACAAAGCTTCAACTCCAAAGCTTCCACAAAAGCTTCACCCATAAAAACTTCACACACTCTTGATCAGGATAGTGTAAAGCAAAATCAATTCATGATACCCAACAAAGCTTCAACCTCAAAGCTTCAACACCAAAGCTTCACCTACAAAGCTTAAATATATATATATATATATATATATATATATATTGGGAAATTCGAAAATTCGAAAATTCGGAAATTCGAAAGAAAAAAAAAATTGCCTAGGCTTCCTCTTCTTTGGGCCTAACAACTTTCATAACAAATATATATGAAGGATGAGTTTTGGGCTACCACTTAGAAAGGAAAAGGGTGAAGTTTTGTTACTTTGGAAACTTGGTTACTAGCAAGAAACCTCATTCGTCAACTCCCTCGACCGGAGACTTGGGGGACTCCTACCATATGATACTGCACCTTGATACTCGGAAGTCTCACGATCACTCAGTGACTTGGATTTTTCAAGTCTCCAACCGAGAAATTTTCCTCACTCGGGAAATTAAGGGAGCACTACCTCAACATACACGCTTCACTCATAAAGCTTCAACATACAAGTTTCAACAAAAGAAAAAATTCAAAGAACTTAGTGAAGAAGACTTTGGTCTATTTAACACAATACGTTGAAATGAAACAAAGCTTATTTATTGATATCTTCGACAAGTTAGAAATATGTACATATACATGAATCAAAATAAATAAACAAGAGGGAGCCTTCACAAAGGTTGCTCAGGAGAAGTCTCAGCAATCGACAGAGCCCCAAAAAGAGAAGGCACCAGAGGGTGATCATTCGGAGCCTTAGTACTGGACAGAACCCCAGAAGGATGAGGCACCGAAGGTTGATCATTTGGAGCTTCATTACGCGGTACAGCCCCAGAAGACAAAGGCAATAAATGCCTCTGGAATAAACCCATAAACCTCTGATGATCAAGTAAAATCTGACCATCAAATTCCTGCAGCTGTCAAGCTTCCTCTTCATGTTTGTAGCATAGTCATGTGCGAGCCTGTGCAACTATTTATTCTCATGCTTGAGCCCTTTAATCTCCTGTTTGAGACTTATCACTTCAGCTGCCAATGATTCAACTTGGCGGGTTCGAGAAAATAGGTGTTAGGCCATATTAGACACAGAACCTGCACACTGAACACTGACAGCCAAAGAATCCTTAACAACTAACTCATCAGACCGTTTGGAAATTAGTCTGTTATATTTGGGAGTGAGAAGGTTCCTGACAACCACTGCAACAGTTATATCATTCTTCATCACAAAGTCCCCAACGGTAAGAGGACTAGTAAAGGATAAAAAGGATGGGCGCCATATATTGTCTTGAGGAGACATGGCTGCCTCTTCATCAAAGTTCAAGTGAAAACGACGGTCGGATGAGTCAGACATTTTCAGAAATGATGAAGGAAAAATGAGGTCCAATAAATCTCTGAAGTACAAAAATAAGGGGAAATTTCCTATAAGCAATAACTCTCTGACGTACTTCTTGCACACAATTGGTGCCCCTATAAAAGAAAGGGTAGCAAAGCCGTTTGTTCAAAAATCAAAGAGGTACCACTCTGCGGATTTCGAGAAGCTGATTTTCCTGAGTGAAATTTTTCGACAATCTCCACACGCAACATCAGCTTCTTGGGTATCACAGATAACTTCGCCAAAGATCTCTGACAAAGTTTAGACACATAAATTTTGAAGGTCCAGCTACCCTACCATTACCCACAAGGGTAAAGGAATATCACCACTGCTTGATAACTGGAAAGTCCTTATATGTGTCAACCTCTGTGCTCCGTGACAAGGCAGACTGGTAAAAATGCCCAACATTTACTCACATCGAGAAAACACTCCCAATAGGATTGCTTTCTCAAAAATCGAAGAGGCATCGCTCTCCAAATCTCGACAGCCAGACTCCCACCAGGATTGCTTTCTTAAAAATCGAAGAGGCACCGCTATTTGAATCTCGAAAGCCAAACTCCCACCAGGATTAATTTCTCAAAAATCGAAGAGGCACCGCTATCCGATTCTCAAAAGCCAGACTCCCACCAGGATTGCTTTCTCAAAAATCGAAAAGGCACCGCTCTCCGATTCTCGAGAGCCAGACTCCTACCAGGATTGCTTTCTCAAAAATCGAAAAGGCACCGCTATCCAAATCTTGAAAGCCAGACTCATAACAGGATTGTTTTCTCAAAAATCGAAAAGGCACCGTTCTCTAAATCTCGAGAGCCAGATCCCCAATAAGATTGATTGTTCAAAAATCGAAGAGGCAACATTTCCCGAATCTCGAGAGCCAGATCCCCAACAGGATTGCTTGTTCGAAAACCGAAGATGCACCACTCTCTGAACTTCGAGAGCCAGATTTCCTTGGATAAAATTTATCTGCAATCATCACACACAACATCAATTTTCCAGTTACCATAGACCACTTTTTCAAAGTGCTCTGACAAAGTTAAAACGCGTGAATCTTGCAGCTCCCACTACATTGCTATGACCGAGAAGGGTAAAGGAACAACGTTATTACTCGCTGTTGGGACAATTCCTATATATGTTAACCTCCATCATCCACAGCCAGGCAGACTTGTAAATAAATAAAAATGCTCCAACTTTTCTTCACATCCGAGAGGGCATTTTCAACAGAGTCTCTCGAAATACTCAGCTTCTTTTTCCCCTGATAATACCTTTGCAAACAAGCCACACTAGAGCAAGAGTATCTCATATCATCAGGGTTAAAAGCAAGAATATCCCATATCATGCTTTTTCCCTGTCTTTTCCTTTGCCCTTGCTTTTACCTGTAAGGCAAGGAGAAAGAAAACAATCAGTAGGAACCTGAAATCAAACTTCCGATCTGGAACTGATTACCCGGAACCTTTTCCTGGCTGCTCACCTAACATTGCTCTCGAGTACTCATCTTCAACTGTTGTCAAGGTCGTGAATTCTTTCAGTAAATACCTTAGAACAGTTGATACAATATTGGCTCTTTACACTGAAGCTGCCAAGCATGGATGAGTCACTGAGAAGTAGTACTCTAAAAGACCATTCAAATGCAAAGATTGTGCACCACTTCTGCGATGCAAAAGATTGAAGCAGAAGGTTCAACGATGAGTTGGAATAGATCACTATTGCACGACGCCCCCTACAAAACCGCATAATTCAAACAGATGAGTCTAAGTCAAATCCAAGCTCGACATCGTTGCCTTATCTGAATAGCTCGAGAAGCTTCAACAACTTTTTGCTAACACCGTCACCAAAGAGCAAAGCCTCGCCATGCCACATCCACTACTTTATCAACAGCAAAGGTATCCCATATCATCAGGGTCGAACGTACTTTGGATTTGATGAACTTGTTTTGACCCTCAAATTCTTGAGTTGGCCTTATAAGCTGGAGGAAACCAGAAAACCCTCCAGCCCAGTTCAAGAATAAGCCTATGAAAAGTTACTTCTTCAAAAGCAAAAGTATCTCATATTATCTCTTCTTATTTTTCTTCTTTTTATCCTTCCTGCTGCCTGCAAGATAAGGAGAATGAGAACAATCAGCCGGAACTCGAAATCAAACTTCTGATCTGGGACTGATTGCTTGGAGCTCTGATTGCTTACTTTGTCTGTCACCTCTTTCGGTAGATCTCCTACCTCGACGACTTGGAGGACTCCTACTACATGGTTTGTATCGCGCTTGACCAAGCCTGAAACTACAAGTAAGCTTCAATGAAATTAATACATTACCTTGTGCATCTCTACCAATTAAAGATACCACCCATGTATGGAGGAAGAGTACTTCCAAAGAAGATGCCACATCTACCTATGAGACAGATAAGGTAAGTGAAAATGATACCATACTTCGGTACTTAGAAGTTTTATGAATACTCAGTGGCTTGGATCTTGCAAGTCCCCAACCGAGGAGCTTCCCTCACTCAAGAACTTAGGGGAGCACTGTTTGTACCATACTTGACCAATCCCGAAACTACCAAGCATCGGTCAACGTTATACCGTCAAGGACCCAGAAGAGTTTCCCTCCAACAGGAGGCCAATCATAGCGCGACACGTGTCGACATCAGAAGCCAATCATAGCGCAACACGTGTCAACATTAGAAGCCAATCACAACACGACATGTGTCAATGTCAGAACAAAGCTAGAAACTCTCTTCTATAAAAGGAGATCATTCTCCCACAATATTTCCTAATGTCATTTGTACTAAATCATTCACTAGTACTCACTAAAGGAGAGCTTGAACCTATGTACTTGTGTAAACCCTTCACAATTAATGAGAACTCATTTACTCCATGGACGTAGCCAATCTGGGTGAATCATGTACATATTGTGTTTGCTTCCCTGTCTCTATCCATTTACATTCTTATCCACACTAGTGACCAAAGCAATCTAGCAAAGGTCACAAACTTAATACTTTCTGTTGTACCAAAGTCCTCACTGATTTTGTGCATCAACAAGATTCATTGTTTTGCCGTATCTTCCTCTTCTAGGGAAGTGAATCCTACGAACCGAATGATCTGTCGTGCTCTAAGCCAAGACAGATTGATTGGATATCTGTCGGTGTACCCGACCATCCAACAGGGGTGGCACACCCTCTAGGGATGTTGACTCGACCGTTAAGTACATTTATCCTTGCAGGAATGTTTGCAGCTGGTATATGATCTCGTCACTTTAGTTAGATCAGAGGAATGTGTCTGAAGCAACATTCTGAAATCTAGAATTCATCGCACTTGCTTATCACATTTGTGCGGTATGGGGATCGAGATGAGATATAGTGGGTAACGTCCACACAAATTTGTGCCGTTCTACAGGAACGTTGGCAAAGTGTGCGTGTAAGCACAAGGTCTTTACTTCGCGTAAAGAGATGCGTTGTAGCATCATTGTTCGACCTAAGTGTCCCAAAAGGTCATGCCAAAGCAAGTAAACTGCTCAATCACCCAGCTCCAGGCCGGCCACATATGGCGTGTGCCCCAGTTGGGGGATAGCCAATTTGCCCCAAATTAAAGCTTCAGACTCATTTTTGGAAGTGGTGCAAAGATATTTCACTCTATTTTCTTCAATGGTTTCATTTATGATCATTGTCATCTCGAATATCCTTAAAAACTCAATGTTAGGGAGAATTTAAGGTCCCTTAAATGGTGATTCAGTACCATTCATACAACGAGGAGTGTGCCAATGCTCTTAATCAGGTTGGATGGACTTGAAGTCGTTGTTAGAGATGTGATTTAGGTGTAAAGTTAATGTCCGTAGTATGCATTCATCCAGACAACTAACTTTCCCACATTCCTATCTAATCACGTGGTTAATTGAATTGGGTCACATGTATTAAGAAACATGATTCAATTAACTCATATTCGAGGACAATATCAATAAGATTATCCATAAGTAAAACATACACCAAACTTGAATCCAATAACATAGAAAAATGTTCACAAAGTAAATGGTTTACTAAGGGGATTCGACCAACAAGGCTATCCATGTCAAAATTCTGCTCTTCCAATGGTGTTTGGTGGAGCAAAATTAGTCTCACATATTGACTACTAGAATGGTACTTCCTTAACAACATTGGTAGGGGCACGAACAGGTGCATAACCAATGGTCTATTCCATCGAGACGGAAATAGATTCTACAGGGTTAAGGTTCGGGAATATTTTCCCTTATTCTTGAAGTTTTAGGTCTTAAGTACCAAGGATCACGCTTCGGGTATGATGCCACACCTTGCCAGACCCTGATTTTACCATATGTTGTAAAAACAAACTCAAAATTGGATTGTGAGAGAATATGTCATTCGGTGTATCCCTGCCGAAGCAGTGCATCACCATTTGGTAGGCTTTGACCGAACTGGGTCTAGCTATTCAGTAGACTCCAGCTGAACTGGGTCCATACCTTTCTCTCATGTTTCCGTTATCTACACTACTGCTTCAGAAGCGAGTTAAAAGCATGGAATGACGAGAAAAGTATTCTCCAGTCAAAATTCGATCGGATTTATAAACTTCAGAATTGTACTCATTCATGGACGTAATCATGATGTGCTTCAGGCAATGTCTTTCATGATTAGACAGTTCATAGGGGTGAGCTAAAGAGCCATGGAATCCTCGATCGGGAGGTATTCCATTTGTAATGCTTTGAGCATAAGTCTTCAAATGAAGATCATGACGGAAGCTTATTCAGCTCTTCTATGTCGTTGTTGGCTTCAATGGTTTCTCAGCTTCTTGATAGTCAAGTGGAGATTCACGTCTTGTACCCCACATAAAGTCGTTTCTATTAGAAACGTCCAAATCAGGAAAATCGAAATTGTGCCTGTTCGACAATCCACTGAATTGGAAAGAACAATATTATGATTGGTGCTATCGGAGTGAAAAATGTTAGAACATTCGAGTTCTAAGACATGGTTTTCATGAAAAATGTCGGGTTTTCATGGGTGTATTGTTTTATGAAAACTTCAAGTTTCAAATGCACTAAATTTGAAACTACAGGTTCAATTTAGTTTATGAATGTTTAGTTCATAAAACAGAGGTTCCTGCAAGAATACAGAATGCAATATACAACTAAGTGTAGTGGATTTGAGGTTCTTTGGGAACTCAAGTGTGAGTGCTTCGGGATTATGAAAGTGAGTCAACGGTTCAAAGAAGAGAAATAAAATATTGCATCGTTAATGTCCAAAAGTGATCTTCAGGTCAATAATTTTGGATTCATTATCAGATTAATGGACTGCAAGTCATTTTTAATTAATTCAATAGATTGAGACCAAACGGGGTCGATCGTAGAAGCAAAAATAAAATTTGTCTAGACCTATTTATTATTTAAGGTTGGCTGCAGGTGGCAGCGGGCCGAGAAAGAAAAAAATGGCCCATAGGACAGACGGGTCAAAGGGCAGGGGCTCATCAATGCAGCTGCAGGCTGACATGATAGGTCCATTATTATAGGCTCGGGTTAAAACAGAAGGGAGCCCAAGTGGGCTTGGTCTATGAAAAACATCCTAGCACGTTTTGGCTACTAGTGGGCTGGGGAAAAAACAGATGTATAGCCCAGCGTGCAAAGCAAGCTGTAGGCTTGCAACTCGCGGGCTGTGTTGGAAAGAGCCCAGCAGCCTTGCGCTGCTGGCATTTGGCTTAGTTACAGTGAAGCCCAACGTGTGGGTTTTGATTCCGTGCACAGGAAGAAAACCCAAAAATGAGCTGCTGTGCAGCGGCTCCACGATTTGTCCTTTTTTTTTTCTTTTTATGTTTTCCTTTTTTTAAAGGGTTTTTCAGAACCCAAAAAAAATTATGCTTCAATTTTTCTTTCGATTATTTGACTCACAAATTCCACATAGTGATTTAATTACGTAATGCATGAAACAAATATGTATATTGACAAATATATGAAACATATACAATATATATATCGGAAGGAAAATATAAACATAGGGAGGTTCATGCATCATGGGGAATGTTTTCATGCTTCAAGATCGTTTCAAATATCTTACTTTATTTTAAGCGTACCTGATTGGCAGAAAACAACAAAAACCTTTGAATTTGTAGAAGATCCATCTCGGAAAGCCGGAATTGCATCTACAATGTGTTGTATCACGCTCAACACAGAAAAATTAAATTGAATCAATAGCATGTAGATCAATTCAATAAAATAATTAAATTAATCACAAAAAGAATGATTAAAACGTAATACTCCCCTGATTGAAGATCAAACTCTCTTGTTAGCACATCATCAAGAGCATGCTGATAACGTGTTGTAGGCATAATTTACTGAACAATTATAGAGGCTAAAGAGCAATTATAGAGGCTAAAGAGAGAGAGGGATGCAGCATAGATAGAGAGAAAGAGAGAGAGAGATGTGTAATTGTGGGTGTGTGTTATTCCACCCCATTGTGCCTTTATTTATAGTAGTAGGAAATGTTAATTCCTTACCCTTTAGGATTACAACCTTTAATAGGTAATCTACTCCTAATAGGAATATAAGATACATTCTCATATCTACTAGGATTTATACAATCACATTCCTATTCTAGTAGGACTGCAACATATATTACTTTTTTTAAGGAAATAACACAATATTTATCTAATGTGAGAGTTTAATTTAAAGTGAATATGGTGGAGTCTTAAAATAGAAAACAAAAGAAAGATGGAAAATAAAAGTTACAAGGATAAATAAACAATCTTTAAAAAAGATAAATGGATAAATAAACGACAAAAAAAAAGTTGAGGTCATGAAGAAAAAAAGAAGGGGAAATGGGTAATCAAATGACAAGAGAGGTGGGTTTAGAAAGATTAGAAAAAGAATAAAATGGTGGGGTCTGGACTCTGTACAGTCAGCTTAGAAAACCAAGGTATACAAATGAAAAGTCAGCAAAATTAATCGACATCTTTTGCAAACGACGCCGTTTAGGTAAGGGAAACTTCAAGAAGAAGAAGACTTCGTCTTCTTCAGCGAGTTGCTGTTGCTCTGCAATTTATTTATTTATTTTTTTTGCAGATTTCGGTGTGCTAGCTGTTCCGTCAATCCCAACCTCTCTCCTCCATCTTCGTCATTCCTCTGCTAATTCGACCAAGACAGTGCACCAACCAAAACAAATTTTTACAGGTGCCATGAATTCCAACAAGAGCGGAGAGGCTCAACCAACGCTCCTAGGCATGTTTTCCGGCGAGGCGAGGGGCGGCCACCACTCCTTGCCCTCACATAGCTTCGTCATTGCTGTTTGGGAACAGTTGAGGATTCACAACCATCTCTGTTTCTCTCTCTCTAGATTTCTCAATTTCTTTCTTCTTCTTTCTTTGCCTCCTCCGGTGTACCGCCACAGAGGGATGGATCAATTTAATCGCATCGCTTTGGCTTCTTACGGTGCTGGAGTTTACCGAATCAGACACGTTTTCCAGCACTCACCCACTTTCTGCAACTTTTTTATTTTTGGTCAAAGGGAATTTTTATAACAAAGTCCAAATGGACAAATTACAAAGACTCTGCAAGTAAAAGCAAGAAATAAAATAGCCCAAAAAAAAAAAAAACTAATGAAAATGGTTTGAAAATTTTGAGTTTTAACGATAAGGACAAAATAAAGGGTAAAGTGTATAGTACCAGAATTGACTTTTTAGTGTAAAAATGTGGTTTTTCATAAAAAATGAACAGTACCAGGAGCTTTTCGTTAAAGTTAAAAAAAAAATGATCAATACAGATAGGACGCCACATATGCACATAATGAATAAAGGTTTCTATCTATACCAAAAGCAAAAAATTACATAGGAGTCCAAATGCTAAGGCCCAAAAGTGACCACACAAAAAAACATAAAAATCCTAAACAGATCTTTGCCCACCGCGTACGCAGCCAAATCAGTGAAGACACCATTGCAAGATGCACGGCTCAAACCCATTGTAGTCACTATGTCAGGGAAAAAGTGCCAAATCTTCAGATAATGAAACCACACCAATATTGAACACCACGTTTCTAGCCCTCAGCCGATACCAAGCACACAAAGGGCATCTAAATGCTCAAAACCAAGTTGTAACAAAAAAGGTCAGGTGGTGTAAACACCATTATGAAGAGACACCAGACCTTGGTAGGGATGACAACATATAGTTGTCTTTGACCGGGGAGAAGGTCGAAGGAAGCACCAAGCAAGTGGTGAGGTGAGATCCACCAAATTTGGAATTTGATTCAAAGTTTTGGAAGATCTTGAGCTCAGGGCCCCAAATCGTAGCCCAAAGGCTCCAAATTAGATTACCATGAGACATAGGCAAACAACTCGAAGATAATACTCCATCCACACCAACCTTTACTTTTACATTTTCGAGAATTTTAGCACACGTCCTTGAATTATAGATCTTATTGATTTTGACCCCTCTCAATTTTTAAAAATTTTTTCTTGAACTTTTATTTATGTCAAAGTCCTCATATTGGTACAAAATGTCGTCAGATGAATAATTTGAAGAACATCAATGTTAAAATTTAACAAAAGTGCATGAGAAGTAAAGATGATTGTATGATTAACAAAATATTAGTGTTATTCGCACACTCACTTTTACTTCTCATACACTCTTTTCAAATTTCAATCGTTGAACAAATTAATTGAAGAAGATCAAAGCTAAAATTTAACAAGAGTGCATGAGAGATAAAATATGAGTATGAATATCATTTTCCTTAACAAAACTGTATACGTACTAATTAGCACGAGTTAAAAGTTAAGAGCGATCGAGGGAATCATATCGAAAACAATTATCCCTTTGTATGATTATGTGTTTGACTTCACAATGAGCTGTCACTTACTATAAATAACGAAAAATATCACTAAATTATAATATTAAATGACAAATGTAAGCGGGTGGGCCTTGAAATATTTAAAATCTGTATTTTTTTTAAATTTCATTTTTGCTCCATAACCAATTTACCTCCAACATTAATCCCAATAAAGTTGTTGCCCTTTTTCAGAAAAAAAATCGGAAAAAGCCGAGCGATATGAGGTCAGTGGGATATAGTGATTTTCTTCACCAGATCTTTCGCAGAATTCCTTGAGTATATATAAGTGCCTATATGTATATTATATGTAGCTTTCCCCTTGGGACTAACTGGGCATACGATCGTATCAGAGCCTGAAAAACAGAAACAAAGCAAAGGAGGTTTTCACCTTCACTAGGGCCACAAGTTTAAAAGGTAAATTCCATCTTCTTCTTCTTCTATTATTTTTATTTACTTTTTCTTTTTTGAATAATTTATTCGTTATAAATTAACCATCAAATAGTTGAACATTTCGATTGAATGCCGGTATTTGTTCATATTCCATAGGGCATGTTGAAAATTAGTAGAAATCGGAGGTAGTTTTCGATTGGATTGGGCCTTCGAACTTGGGTGCAAGAGGATTATAATAAATCCATCTAATCTATTGGACGGAGATTCGAACTTAGGTGCTAGAGGGTGGAAGAGGATTGAGTACACTGTTGTAGCTAACTTGACTAATTTACGTCTACTCTTACTTATGTATAGAATAATTCACTACTAATTACACTTGTAGTGTCTCCCAATTTGCATCTCTATCACCTCACAGAAAGGTCTTGATGTAATTTGAAGTAGAACTATTCATACGGTGCATAGACACAGTAGTATCCTCTCGTATCCTTTGTGGTGTTGTGTTATCCCTGTGTCTTATTGTATTCCCTTGTGGTCATACAACAATTCTTCTTGTTAATTTGATGTCGTGTGGCGTCGTATCTCTATGTCTGTATTCATACATTGTAGAACTCTTCTAATTATGTTGTATTCTTCAACAAAGTTAAATAGTTTAATGTGATAATTATTGTGTTTGATATGTGTTTTCATTACAGTTTGGAGGATTTTGGGTATCTCCATTTACAACAATGGAAGGCAGAAGACCAGTTATTAATTGGGGCGAAGGATGGAACTACATCCAGGAGAGGATTACGAAACTAATTAGGGTAATTACAGAAGGGTTACCGGAGAATCATATTGATGCAGAAGAATGCATGGCTGCTTACACCATGATCTATAACATGTGTGTTCAGAAACCTCCTTATGAATATTCTCCTAATCTTTACGAAAAATATCGGGAGACATTCGAGGAATACCTTACTTCAATGGTGCTGCCAGTTCTAAGAGAGAGGCCAGATGAGTTTTTGCTGCATGAGTTTGTCAAACGTTGGGAAAACCACAAAGTCATCGTTAGGTGGCTGTCGCACTTGTTTATCTATCTTGATCGTTACTACATTGAGCGGAGATCACTTCCTGGGCTGAAAGAAGTTGCACTTAGCTGTTTCCGCGACTTGGTTTACCTCCAGGTGCATGCGCGCGTGACAGCAGCTGTAATAGGTTTTATTCATAGAGAACGTGAGGGAGCGCAAATTGACAGAGCGCTGCTGAAGAATGTGATGGATACATTGGTTGAAATCAAGGTGGAGGGAGTGAAGACTGCTTATGAAGTGAACTTTGAAGCACACATGCTGAGAGAAACCGGTGTATACTATTCGCATAAAGCATCGAGTTGGATCATGGAGGATTCTTATAGCGATTACATGTTGAAGGCGGAGGAATGCGTGAGAAGGGAGAGGGAGAGGGTTTCGCATTACCTGCATCCAAGTAGTGAAAATAAGGTGGTGGAGATTGTGAAACATTGCTTGCTGGTGGTTTATGCAACTCAACTGATTGAAAAGAAGCTTTTTTCTGAATCTGTATCTAGTGCTTCGCTTGCAGCTGATTATGTCGAGGAGCTTTCAAGGAAATTTATTGCTAGTGTAACACTGGCACAGTGAGTTTCTGCTGAATCTGGATTTACTGCATGACATGTTAAAATTTTGTTGTTTTTGTTTATCAGTTAAGCTTGAATTTGCTGCGAATTTCGAGCAGCTCTTTAACTACAGGATTTTGAAAGAATGGGGTTTTCTTCTGCTTAATCTGTTTTGGGGCATGCATGCTTTTATATTGAAGCACTAAGTTTTAGGTTAAATTAATTAAATTTCATCCAAGCATCATGCTGTATATGTTAAAGTTCTGTTTGCCATACTCGGTTGTGTTGTCTCTTGCTGAATTTGCAGGGTTCTCTTCAATCATCTGTAGCAGATTCTTTCACTGGCATCTCCAACGACTGTCAACTGAACATGGTGTAGGCCAAGTTCAAAGTCGTTGGAGATCACAGGCAAATAGTTTTGCTATAACTAAACTTGATTGTTCAAGCATGTGTACACAATCTGTATCCTTCGGGTAGAGATTGTTAGTATTGTATAGATGATTGTCCAAACATCAATCTTGAAGAACAAATTAAATTAGAGACCGTTTAATCGATCATAGAGAACAAATCAACTGTTTTTTGAAATGAATGAATCAATTAAGGAAGTAAATAATTTGATAACAAATACAAGTAATTAAGCTTTGACTAGTGTAGATGCTACAGAATATAGATTATTTCCTAATTGAATATATAATCAAGGATTGGAAGGGCTAACAAGGTTCTTATTCCTGCTGTATCCTAATTAGTATCATGAAATTATATATTTCTATACCTTTATATATGGATTAATTAATTAATTATTCATCTCTTGCACAACTAAAACCAAACGATCAAGCTATTGGTGTATCCGGCGCCTCACAATCAGCTTCCTCCACCACAAGCGGCTGTGACGCCGTGGGATTGTACTGTTGAAGCACCATAACCGATGCCGTGGACGAAAAGTCCGACGACGCCAAGAAGCTCCCCACCGGCCCCAACTCCGCGCAGTCACTCGAACTGTTCACCAATGGCGCCGTCGGAGGCATTCTCCCCACAATAAACAAATTGACATTTTTAGCCATCGATTTCAACACGACACAAATCTCCGCCTTGCTATCCACCACCTTCTCCTCGTACAACATCGACGGCTCCCCGCCGCCCTCCTTGTTCCCACTATTCTTCCTCACATTCATAAACTCCGCCAAAAGCGACTCGTCGTTCTCCTTCTCGTCGCCTCCGCAGTCATCCTCTTCCAAAATCTTCATATTCTTGTCGGAAGTTATCCCGACCAATTTCGCGCCAAATCTCAACGTCTTCCCTTCTGGGGCCACAAACCGAATCAACGTCATCACAATCCCCGGATGCTCCGCCAGCCTCATTCCGTAAGCCAACGCCTCCCTGTCGTCCCGCCCTCCGAAAAACGCCACCACAATATTATACGACACATCGCTGGCCGAGACCTGGGCTGTCCCGCCAAGACCCCTGTCCACCAAAATCCCAACCGAACAGGGAGCGTGTTTGAGCACCCGCTCGTTGACCGAACGAAGTGCGTTTCCTAAAGACTCCATGGTGCCGTCGAGCCTCTGGTGTTTGTGAAACGGGAGTAAAATCACGGCTGTGTTCTTTTGGTGGGCGCTGGCGCAGATGTCCTCGTGAATGTCGTTGAGGGAGGAGATGGCGGTCATGGGGCGGACCTTGACGGAGCTGAGCTGCTCGTAGGCCTCGAATGCAATGACCATTTGGTCCTTGTTGTTTTCGTCGGTTTTTTTGTTCCAGAAGGGGAGGCCGTTGTGGCGGGCTTTGTGGACCATGGAGATGGCGGAGGAGCGCTCCGAAAGCTCCATGAGGTGCATGGCGTAGACGGTAAGGCGGCCGCGCTTGCGGGTCCCCCTGGAGGACTCGATGAGGTTGATCATGGTGGGGATGTTGCGGGTGCTGTGGAAGCAGGCAAGCATTCGGAGCTCCGTGTCGGGGTTCTTGCGGAAGACGCTGCGGTGCTTGTAGGGGGCGCCTCGGCGGGCTGGCTTGTAGATGGCCACCACTAGTGGGGTGGTGATGAAGGTGGTGAATAATGCCATTAGGACGAATATGGCGAAGGTTTGGTCGTTCAGCACCTAACATGGTTGAAAATTCAAACTCGAATAGTCAATTATAAATTTTCTAATCTAGTAACTATGATGTGTGTGAGAGATTACTGATCGCCACCGCAACATTATAGACCGACTAAATTGTATAAATCAAATGATATGAAAGTTAATAATTAAATTAGTATTTAAATATTAATTAACGTATTTATTTTTTTATTAGTGACATATCGTTTAGTTTGTAAATTTCATTTACCTAGCATGTTAGCAATAGTAAATTGATTTCCCACCAAAAAAGTTGTTAGTTTACTAAATGAACATATCCAATATGTATAGCATTACTCAAATCATATTAGACACAAAAAGATAAGAACAATTATTAATATTAAACGAATCCTCCACATTTTGTTACGAAATACTTGATCAAAATTATTGGCATCAAGAATGAATCATTTCTTTTGTTGCTTAATTAGAGGTGAATGTGTAAAAACCAAACTTTTGAGAGCAATTTAGAGTGACATATGGAGGTCACAAGAAATTAATTACTAACCTTTCTATCCTTGCCAATGTTGAGGACGATGAGCTCCACCAACCCCTTGGTGTTCATCAGAAACCCAAGCGCCAACGCCTCCCTGAACGGCACCTTACACGCCATCGACAAACTCACCGTCCCCACAATCTTCCCGAAAGACGCGGTGAATATAACCAGCAGCAGCAGCGCCCACGACTGCCCGCCGCTGATGGTCGCCACGTTGGTCTTCAGCCCGCTCGACACGAAATACAGCGGCAAGAAAAGCCCCGACACCAGATCCTCTATCTTCTCTATCAGCACCCCGGCGAACGGGCCGTCCTTCGGCACTATTATCCCCACCACGAACGCGCCAAACAGTGCGTGGATCCCAATCACGTCCGTCACGAAGCTCGCCGCCAGGACGAGGGACAACGTGATGCAAATGTAGAGCTCCTTCACCGGCTCGCCGTCGGGTGACCGCCTCGCCATCATGACGAGGAGCGGTCTTAGGGCGAAGATGCAGAAGCCGACGAAGCAGGCCCCGGAGAGTAGGACCCACACGGAGACGAGAGGGGAGGTGTTTGTGCCGGTGAGGGCGATAGCGAGGGCGAGGAGGATCCAGGCGGCGACGTCGTTCACAGCGGCGGCCGACATGGCAATGCGGCCGACGTCGGTGGTGAGGAGCTTCAGCTCGGCGAGGATGCGGGCGAGGACGGGGAAGGCTGTGATGGAGAGGGCGACGCCGATGAAGACGAGGAAGGGGCCTTGGCTGACGCCTTTGGAGACAGTGGCGCGGAGGGCGAAGGAGGTAAAGACGCCAAGGACGAAAGGGAGGGTGATTCCAGCGACGGCGATGCCTAGGGATTTCTTGCCGGTGCGTCGAATGGCGCGGATGTCGAGTTCAAGGCCGACGAGGAACAAGAAGAAGAGGAGTCCGATGTTTGCCACGGTGTCCAGAACGGTCATGGCTTTTGCCGGGAAAACAGTGTGTAGAAACTTCTGGCTTCTCCCCAATGCCGACGGTCCAAGCAATATCCCTCCCTACAATTTTACGTGCATGCATGCAGAATTAATATACTTTGTGTTACCAAAGCGAAACAGAAATGTTCTCTTATCAAACAATCTGAAACGTAAAATAATAATGTTGCTAAATCATGAATTTGAATCATTGATCAGGTTAACGAAAAGACTTACAATGACTTCGGCTATGACTCGAGGTTGCCGGAGAGGTCTAAGAAGGAATGCAAGTGTTCTTGTGAAAACAACGACCAAGACAATCTGGAGAATGAGTAAGGGAAGAGCAAAATCCAGGGGATTTTCGCCTTGAAACGATCCATTGGATGTTGCCTTCATGGGGGCAACCAGCGGTGGCGGCGGAGCCATCTTCAGATCGATTGAATTGGTCAGAGATTCAATAGATCACTACACACACCATGCATCCACCGGCCACCCCAACATACCAATGTGTAAAAACCAATTGATGAAGAAATGAACCAACACAATTCTCTTTTTCTTTTGACACGATGAAGAGAATCTCAGGAGGCTAACGTCGGACGTCTTATATAATGATATCCGTCAGTTGATCTCTGCGCGTGTGCAACTGCAATTTGGTTTGATTCGGAACGGACTATGGAGAGGGAACAAAAGAAGCTAGCACAGCAAAGGGAAGAGAAAAGTGTGACAAATAAAACCAACATACTAATTATAGCAAATGACAACACGTTGAACGCTTTCTTTGCTTGGGAGTTAAGTGCCTGGTGATTCCTCCTTCCCCTCCTACATGTGGTTATGGTTGGTTTGAATAATAATTTCAACCTGAATTTATGTCGACTCCGGTCTCAAATGACCAATAAACCTCAAGTTTGAATGCAATGCCCTAACGAGTCAATAATCACGATATAAACTAATCACCACATATCAGAATTTCATCTCCGATACGTATAATTTTCGGAGAGACGAACTCCATTGGAAAGAAAATTGACAGCATATCCATGTCAAATGTTGAATTAACTAGGAAAAAGCAACTCTGCTTACACATTGATACATCCTTCTATCCAAATCTTTTACAAAAACTACAAAAGGGGGTACGACGATCCAAAATAGAATCGAGTCTTTGGTGATCCTAGAACTGAAGGCCGTGTTCCCTGGCTGCATCAGCAAGGGCTTGCACACGTCCATGATATGGGTATCCACCACGGTCAAAGGCCACCTTTGAGATCCCTTTCTCCAAACAGGACTTTGCAATGACTTCTCCTACCTTCTTTGCTACTTCCTGATGCCACAAAGCTTGAATGGATCAGAACTTTTATTTAACACACATGATAGCTAAGGGAACAAGGTTTTCAAATAGAATGTAATATACCAAATGAGAAACCGACCGATCAAAATCTACTTTTCCAACTGCTAAGTTTATTACTATTATCCGTAATGAATTCATCTACTGTAAGTTCATTGAACACGAGCGACAGAAGGAGCTTGCAGATTGATGATATGTAACAGTTTAACCAAGCAATGGGGATCTGGAGAAAATGATATGGGAAAAGCCGTGTGGCCTTATATTTAAATAGAATAGAAAACATGTATATTGTTCATTTCCGCTGTTTTCAGATTAATGAAACACATGGCCTGGAGCAATATTTAACATGTTTAAGCGATAAGTGTGAACTTACAACGGTAGGACCAGAAGTGTAGTCAAATTCTTCGGAGATGGGTTTCTGCATTGTTGAAGCCGAAGCAAGTGTGTGCATCTTGGTGTCATCAATCACTTGGACATAGATATGCTTGTGGGAGCGGAAGATAGCTAATCTTGGCCTTTCGGGAGTCCCTTCAACCTGAGAACAAAACAGATGCGCCATCCATAACCAAAACCAGAAAAGAAAAGCAAACAAATGTCCGCAAGATAACTCATTTCGTAAAATTCACAATCATAATTTGGTGAGTGCAGATAATAAACTCATAGAATTAAGGGTCCGTTGAGAACGCATCAATGTCACTAATAAGAACCCGATTAAAGCTTCAGAATTTCAAGTGTCAACCGAAGACCATAGGCTCAAGAGGATTTGGGAAACTTGTCTAAATTCGTTAACTTGAAACTAGAACAGGCTAACCAGTTCAACTATATGCAGAATGAGAGTGTCTAACACATGAAATTGAAGACGCCCATCTTCCCCTTCTTGAGAAGCTAAACTCCAGCGATACTTACTTGGTCTAATGGCGAAGAAGGAGGTTTACACATTACTCAGAAACAAACAAGAAACGGCTTCTAAGTTGCAAGGGAACAAGATAAGGGGCAATTCAGAGCATATAATCTCAAGGGAGAAACAATTGTGCAGCAAAGTTCATCTTATATTATGTGGGTTGAAAGCAAAGAAATCAAATTGCAGAATTGTATATGCATATATATATAGAGAGGATTGGTAATGGTACCTTCTTTCTGATACGGGTATGGCGGGCGGTCCTGTCTTCTCTTTTGGTGGTGGCTTTGGCTTCCACGACAAGAGACCGAGACTGAGTCCTTGGGAACGGAGTCGCCGCCACTCCCACGAGCTTAGGACGCAGCCATAGCTGCTGAGAAGACGCTAGGAACGATAGCGAAGCTGACATTGTATCTTTCCGTCCCCCTATCTTCGTCTCTCAGTCTCTCTGTGTGTATTTCTAAAGCCCCACTATGCTATTTGGAACCTTATCCATCCCCCTCCCAGAATTGAACAATACTTGCCTACTCGGAGTAGGAACTGGTGTTCAAAAATTTTCAAAATTATTTGTTGTTAAATTATAGAATTTCGTGTTTATAATCAGAATAGTTAATATTATAAATCATCATGTAAAAATCGTCTCTGTAAAAAATCAATTAAAACTAAAGTCGTTTAGTCATCAAACTATTTAAAAACAAATGAACGGTATTGGTAAAAGTATTATGAACCGTCTATGTATTTGCTACAATAGATTGATTAAACGACCTTGGTTTTAATTTATTTTTTTCAAAGATGATCTTTACAATGTGATTCATAGTATGAACGGTTCTGATCTTAAGCACAAAACTCTGCGATTAAAATACTACTCATTTTTAGTAGGAGTTGCTACTCATTTTGAGTAGCCAAGTATTGTTCCCCAAAATTACCCACTGTTTTTCTTTTGAGTTGGTTTTTACTTTCCACACATTATTTTCAATTTACGTCTATCAAATTGAATTAATTGAATATCAAAAGATGGAATTTAAGACATTCTCAATTTTCTGTCATCGAGTCAAATGAATTGAAGAAGATACAAAATAAATTTCCAAAAAGTGTGTGGAGGTAAAATTGGGTGTCTAGTTAGCACCACCTTTCTTTTTTTTCTATTTTATTTCAAATAAAAATTTGCCAAAGGGGTTTTTTTCCCATCAGCCAAATTTCTTAAATTATGCTTTGAAGGTGTGATTTTAATTTATAATTAAAAATAATAATCTTTTAAGGAAGTGTAATTTCAATTTTTTTTTTGGTTTGTTTGTTTGTCAGATAATTCCCTCAATTTAAGTAAGTATTGATTATAGATGTATATCAATGTATTTTTTTCATTAAAAGATACTATAATTCAATTTAAATTTCAAAGAGCGTTTACTGGTACACCAGCGGCCATATCAGAATGATTCGACCCCAATATTTGCTTGTATCAAAGAAACAATGTGTTTATTGTTTACCAACAATAAGAGGCTAAGCTTGGCTTAAATTATAAAACGACTTGCTCATAGCATCGTGTCCTGCTACAAGGCAAATGCCTTGTCCATCCAGTTGTGATTAACGAATTTTCTCGGTTCATATTTCATAATTAGTAGTCTGTTTTCTTAATCGTCATTTAAAGATTGCAAAAGCATATATTAAGAAAATGGCCGGTCATTTTTCCCTAGGCCAGCGTTGTACTTCACTTGATGTTGAAGAACTTTTGTGAGAGAAAAATATAAGGTGTTGGTTCTTGTGGCAATTCTAAGACCTAGTTTGGGAGTGAGGTGCTTAAAAAAAAAACACCCATGAAAAAAAGCTGTGAGGGTTTTAGGTGTTTGGTAAACTGAAAAAAAAAGGCTTATTTTGGAAGCTGCTGTGAGAATAAACTGAAATCAAAGGAAAAAGCTGAAGCTGTTATTTGCAGCTTTGGAAAACTGGTTTTTTTTCAAAGCACACGGAGCTACAGTGCTTCTTAAATGAAAAGACCCACTACTAGACTGCTTTTTTTCTTCCAAAATCACTTTTACAAAAAAGTTTACCAAATACTCTGCTGATTTATTTCACAGCCGCTTATTCTCACAGCACAGCCGCTTATTTTCACAGCAGTTTTTTTTCAAAGCACAGCAATACCAAACCAGCCCTAACTCAGGTTTTACAAGCAGGCCAAACCCCGTTAGTGTGCAGAAGCTCATACGCAGCTGGTACATCGTGCACCGGGTGACCTCGGTTTCTTTCCATTATCTTTCCGGCAAGGGAGACTTGTTTCAACATCACAAAGATGAATGCCTTCCCTATTCCTACAGCACCTCTGGCTGTTCTTCCTACACGTCGCACATACTTGTATCGCGAGGGAAGTCGAAGAGTATAACATGATCCACACCGAAAAGTCAATTCCACGCGGTGCTCTGCCAGATATTTCATAAACGTCAACTTGCTGATTATCATATGTAAGCAAAGTTCAGTACAGGAAATGATGCAGAAAGCAATAGAAGTACTACCTATCAGTGCAAACCAAAAACTGTGAGACTTCCTTTGAATTAGAGTTGGTGAACTCCTCCACATTTGCGAGCCTTCCTTGAGCCAACGCAGAGTGGAATGGTAGAACTCGAACGCGAGTTCCACTTCTGTCAAAACGCGTTAATATATTCTCAACTTTTATGCATGTCTCAATCTGCATATTGGAAAGGAAAAGCTAACTTGAGTTGAACTTTATGAAGTGACTTGAGAAGAAATTAAGTTCCACATTCAGAGAAAGGAAAAAGTCAGTGATAAGCCACTCAAAAGTCGAAAGTCAAAAGGGAAAGGTTCCACCTTACCTTGTTACAGACAATAATCGATTTGGGAACTAGACTTCCCTCCACAAGCTGCAGAAGAGCAGATTTCTTATTTGAGAATGCCTTCTTTGGAGATTTTCACTTCCATCATCTCCACTGCAATCTACAAGCACCGGACATTAATTGTGATTATCAAAATCCATCATTTTGGAGTAAGGTAAAGCTCTTCAGTTCTAATAAAAAGAATTTGATTTGAAATTAGGAAAAAAAAATTGATCAAAAGTGAAACTAATAATGCGGCAACAATAAGAATACCCTTTTCTGCAATCCACGCGCCCCACTTGCCCACTCGCCCACTCGCCAACTCGGGAAGACGGGCAGAAGAGGTACTTGAATTTACATGCCCTGCATTGCCAACACCATCTGTAACAAGCCTCATGAGTCCCCTATCATCTACTAAATCTTTCCAACCTCCGCAATCTTAACTCTTCCAAAGTAAGGTGACCAGAATAATGTGGTGACCGAGGTGAACCCATGCCACTGCCATAGCCATCCCCTCTCCTATTTGTCGAACACATTTCACATACATCTAGCCAAGCAGAATTCTCATACGTACAAGCATGGCACCTCCAGAAACCAGATACAGACATTCCTCTTTGACTCCAACCAACAGGTCCTCTACCGGATACTTGCCTCCGCGGAAACCAGCGCTGTAAAAACCTCAGAGGCCATTTCAGCACACCAAAAACACCTCTGAAGATAGCAGTAAGTGGGTCTGAACCATTATACGAACCCCTCAGCCAGACATACACAAGACCGGCAAGTATTCCACTCAAATGGCCAACAAAAGAGACACCAGGTACCAGCATTTGGGCAAAAGCCAATTCTGCCCACACAGCATAATGGGACGGTATTGGAATTCCATACACATAACTGTTCTCAGTCAGTGAATTGAGCACGACCTTCATGGCAAAGAGAACCCCAGAAAACCCGACAGAGTATTCAGAGTAGAAAGACCAGTCATAGTCGAAGAACATTAGTAGGGACTTGGAAATCAGCAGTGACATTCCTTGGGACATACCCAGCAGGACAGCAACCATGGATGCAAATTCAGCACTATCCATTGAAGATTCTAACGGAATCCCCTTCCATAACAGGGAGAGCATGTTGTAAACCAAGTGAGACTCTCCGGCGTGGAAGAACGGCGACAAGAAGAACCGCTTCAAGTCCCCATACTGTTCAAACCAATTGCAAAAACAGCTTGCCCAAGTCAATATAGAATAAACCCAAATTCAGAAAAAACGCTCACCACATTATATATATAATGAACCCATTAAAACCCAACTGACATATGAAACCAAAACAAGAAAAAGGTTGTAGCTTGCGATAAATTCTAACAGAAAAGAATAATATTTACATGGAAGGGACCGAAATTAGCACATTACAAACAATTTGGGGTTTTTCATAACTTAGAAATTGGAATAATAAACTGGAAAAAGCAACAAAAATGGGTTATTATTTACATTGTTCATCAAAAAATGAAAAAGAAAATAAATCAGTTGTAGCAAAATATAACCAAAAAAAAAACAAATCACAAGATTATTGCATACATGGAATTATAAAAAGAGGCAAAATTAAAACTTTACAACAACTTGGGGTTTTTTTAGTAAGAAATGAGAAATTACCTTAAGGATGAGGTGGGGATTGAACCTGACTTCTTCAATGGAAGGAAGAATGGGGTCAAGAAAATCTGGGTGTAAGTAGATGAGAGAGTTGGCGGCGATGAGTCCGGCGGTGATGGGTGGTTTCCGGTCGAGCCTGTAATACTCACTGAAGGAGTGAAGTGCCAGCAGCGGCAACATCCCGTTCGATCGCGGCCTTCGAATTCCTCTCACCATTTTTTAGCTTCGAACTGCGTTGGATTGGTTGATCTTCGAGCGCAACGGCCTTCTCTGTCGAATCGATTTGGCTTCTTGGTTCGTAAAGCACCTTCCAATGTCCAAGACGCTTCGGCTTCGCGGTAACAATTTTATCCGTTCTGTGATTTTCTTTTGTACGACTCTGAGCACGTGACTTGCGCGTGCATGAAAGGCTTCCGTAAGTTTTCGGGTTTATATATCTATATCCCTTCTTTGTCAACGAAAAAATATGAAAATACTATTTAATCTTCTATTATATCAAAAAATTATGAGTAATAATGTAATTTTATAGATCTAAATTTTATTATTTTTTATTGAAACTTCACCTACAAATGATGTTAAAATATTTTCAATATTTAAAATTAAAAAAAAAAAAACACTCCCCCCTGGGTTCTCTATCTCTCCATCTCTCACCTTCTCATTTAAAAAAAAAATATATGTTCATACAAACAAAGTGTATTGGCAAATGCTAGTTACACATTAATGAAACCTTATTTGTCAATCAAAAGAGAAAGAAAATGTATTTTTATCCTCTATCACAACAAAAAAGTTAAGGACAACAACATAATTTCACAAAACAAAATTTTACTATTTTTTGTTTAAGCCTCACCTATATATAATTTTATCATCTTTAATTTAAAAAATTAAAAATTAAAAAAAATAAAAATAAATAAACCTCTCTCCTAACTCCGACGTTCTCTCTCAGTCTCTTCCTAAATCTCCCTTTCAATTTTAAAAACAAAAGTAACAAAATTTCACATACTTTATGTTTGAGGACATACTATTTTAAGAAATGGGCTGACCCATAAGATAGCCCATTAATTAGTGAAGCAAGGCTCATGCCTCGCGGTGGGCACTACTAGGCCGGCTGCTATTAAAAGAAAAGTTTTATGTTGGTCAATCAAATTTAGTAATGTCACGTGAACTTATAACCTTCGTTTGATTTATCTGCTCAACTTCCAATTTCATCATCAACTTTCTTACTATTTTTTACGAGAAATGTCTGGCTCTTTAAGCTGAAGTAGGAATTCCTCCTCAAAATATTTTGTGACTGATTTACGGAACTTTATACTTATGAAAACGATTTATAATATCAACCACTTTGTAAATAATTTTTGAAAAAAAATTATTTAAAAGATAAAGTTGTTTAGTCAATCAACTATAACAAATAGATAGACAGTTTATAATGCTATTACTGTATCTTGACCATCTGTTTTATGCTGCACAATGACTAAGCATTCATATTTTATTAATTTTTTGCTAAGTTGATCTCTACATAGTGATTTTTTAATATGAACAATTCTGACTATAAACAGAAAATTTCGTAAATTAATCGCAAAGTATCGGAAGGAGAAACTCATCCTTGCCAAGTTATTTTTTCTTTTATATAAAGGAGTAGATCACCCCAAAACTAACTTAATAAATTACTAGATGCAGTACACACACACTGTGTGATTTAATATTTTAAAAAGAATTAAATTAAATTTATGTAAAAAAATTAGTGGAATGGGGAAGTTAGAAAAAGTGGGAAAAAAATAGACGTGGGTAGGTGCAAATGAGAGAGAGAGGGAGATAGTGAGTGAGTTTTACATAATGATACAATGACATGGTTGTGAGGTTTTGAGAAAAAAAAAAGTAAAAACTTATCTGTACAAAATTAATATAATGTTCCATTTTTTTTCTTTTATAATATTTTCTATTAATATGAAATTTAGATTACAAACAATTCTTTTTTCTTCTTCTTCTTCTTCTTCAAAAAAAATATTACAAACACTACGATCATAGAGACTACGATCAGATTATCAAAAAAATAAGTTTCCATTTAGATGGATCTCGAAATAAGAGTACTTAAAATTTATATTATAACTCTTATCGACAAAGTTACCATCTCTAACATTCTTCTTCCGGTAGACATAAACCCACGTTCTTCGCGCGCCACAAGGCAACTTTTTTAATTCAATTTTGAAGAAAGTAGGCACTAGGCAGGCATATATGACCAAAACAAATAAAAAAAGGCATAAATATATTAAAACGTGTTTTTGTTGGTAGGAACGGGACTAAATGATTATGTTATGTTTCACAGCAACTAATCAATACTTAGGTTGTCTCTAAAAATAAAAGAGAGAACCAATTTATCCTCCCATAAAATGAATCTCCGTCTGTGGGGTCTTGGTTTGGTCGTCGTCTTCTTCTTCCCCATCAAGTTCTGAAAGTAAGTGATGAGAGCCAAAGAGGATTGGAGCCGCTGAAACTGCAAAAGAAGCTAGCTTGGATTTCATTTTCTACCAAGAATCCAGAAGGCCAAACAATGCATTTACCTGCCATTTTTGTAAGCCTTTTCACCCATTGAATTTTCTCGATTTTATATTTCTTTTAGTATTTCTCAATTTTTATGAATTCATCAAAGGTTATTGGGTCTTAACCATTTCCTTTTAATTTTTCAGGTTGGTTTTTTTATTTCTGTAGGGGAGTTGCAGGTGCCCATTTCAGATTCATAAGAAAAAGGAACCATTTTTCTTTTCTGGATATATTGATTCATGTAAGTAATTGCTTCTCTCAGCTCCCAACTAACATATCAATTTTGTTCAGTAAGAATGCCATGCTTAAAATTTTGTAGAAATGGTGTATGGGTCAATCCGAAATTTCGAATTTTACCTGATGGATGAACCCTTATACGACTGTTACTTGGTAAATGCAATTGTTGGTTTTGCAAAGAACTGACCTTTATATTATAGCTCTATATGCATGTAGATTTTCGGTTTTTCATTTTTCGTTCTCAAGGATTTGGTTGGTTTAATTTGTCAATCCTTTGGAATATAGGGAATCTCTGCACCGGTGTATTATTCCTGGATTGCCTGATGATTTGGCATTGAGATGCTTGGCAATGGTGTCTCACGGGTACCATGGATTGCTCGAAACTGTCTCCAAGACGTGGAGAGATTTATTGCACAGCTCGGACTATGCCAACTATAAAGCTAGAGAAGAATGGTGCGGCAACTGGCTGTTTGTTCTTACAGAAGGATCTAACAATGAGTGGGTTGCTTATGATCCTGAAGCTGATAGGTGGCATCCTTTGCCAAAGATTCCCACCGTTCATGGTGACTGGAAACACACTGGATTTTCAAGTATTAGTGTCTGCAACCAATTTTTCGTTGTTGGAGGGTCCTATGCGCAGAATGATCCACCAGTTCCCCACAAAAAGCCTTTGATAACAAATGAGGTGATGCAGTTTGATCCGTTTAAGAAACAATGGACTAGTGTAGCAAGCATGATCACACCCCGTACTCATTTTGCATGTAGTGTTGTTTCTGATAAAATTTACGTTGCTGGGGGCCGCAACTTATCTTGCACCAGAGGGCTTGCTCTTGCCGAGGTTTATGATCCAGTGGCTAATAAGTATGTTCCTATATTTGGCACTTCAAATATGTCTGAGAACTGATGTTACTATCACTGCTTCTTTCATATTTACATATGGAAAAGTTTTTCAGTCTTCATTTCTTGCTATACTATCTTTCGCTGTTTCTTTTTTAGCAAACTACATCAGTCTTCCTTGTGGTTTGGTAAATTACCGACTTTCCTTATAGTTATCTTTACCGCTATTGTTTAAAGTGAGGCCCGACGGTATTAATAGCAGATAACATAATGTGTATGTGTGGATGCATGTTTGTGATAATATTATAGCGAACTGATTTGATTGTGTTTCTTTCTTCTGTTGTCTTTCTTAATATGGTAATTCTTTACTGGAGTTATAACTGTTTCAAATTTTCAGATGGGAGGAGTTGCCTCCAATGCTTAATCCTCAGATGGACTGCTTAGGTTTATCATACAAGGGCAGATTTCATGTTCTCAGTGACCAAGTAGGCCTGCCGGACCAAAATACCTCCGAGGTTTTTACTCCATCCGAGGGAACATGGTGCACCGTGGAAGACATCTGGCCTTTTTCTAGGGCAATGCAATTTGCAGTTCAGGTGATCGGAGATAATCGAATTTATACTGTTGTAGACTGGGGCGAGAGCTTGATTAAAACAAGGGATACTGAAAAGGGAGAGTGGTACAACATAGGCTCAGTTCCATCGGTGATTTTTCATGATCACCCTCGGCAGCTGGAGGCTTTTGGCTACGGTTTTGCTGCCTTAAGACACGAACTTTATGTTCTGGGAGGGAAGGCTCTCAAGTGGGAACAATCTGGTGCCGGGAGGTTTGACATTGTGAAGCTGGGTGTGGTGAGGGTTTGCAACCCCTCGGTTAAGCCATTAAAATGGAGGGAAACTAAACCGATGATTGGGTCAGCTCGTGGCACCGTTATAGGGTGTGCATCCATGGAAGAAGAATCTTCAGTTTTAACACGGTAAAGTTGCATGCCGACAAGAAAAGCCTTGCCGGAAGAATGTATTCAAATTTGCTAAAGGAAGCTGCTTTGGCTTTGATTCTGTATTGCTACAAAACTCTGTGTACCACCAATGTGTTTTGAAACTATATAATTTAATTAAATTGAGATTTATTTTTTAACACAAATGATTATAAGTCAAAACAAGGTGATTACTGTTATGAAGTTGAAAACCTTATCAAACCAACACAAGGGAGAGTAACTACTTGAATTCACAACAAAAGTTAGTAAATACTTGAATTACGTAAATTTGAGTATGAGAAATATATTAAGCGGAATTAAAACTTTACCCATCTGCACACAGTGATAAATGAGCAAGGGTCGCTGTATCTCCATCGGCATCCGGATGCAGTGTTAAATGAGCAAGGGGGCTATAGAAACTTCTTTTCGAACGACTCTACTCAAAGTTGTTTGGGAGCATATGCTCCTATCAACTTTACACGGGACACACAAAAGAAGTACTTTGATCCTATTAGACGGGGAAGGGTGAAGAAGTTAGGACAGAAGGGTAGAGTTCAAGAGAGCAAAATGCGTTTAGGAACGTGGAATATAGGAACTTTGACGGGAAAATCTATGGAAGTAGTAGAAGTTATGGTGAGGAGAAGGATAAATATTATGTGCCTACAAGAAACTAAGTGGGTTGGGCGTAAGGCAAAGGATCTAGAAAACTCAGGGTTTAAACTATGGTATTCGGGCACAAATAGAATGAGAAACGGTGTTGGCATCATCGTGGACAAGACCTTGACACAAGATGTTGTAGATGTCAAAAGGGTAGGAGATAGAATCATGGCAATCAAGATTGTAATAGGACAAGAACTTATCAATGTGATTAGTGCGTACGCACCTCAAGTAGGGTTGGATACGAGTTCAAAGGAGAAATTTTGGGAAGACCTTGGAGACTTGGTGCAAGGAATTGCTCAGACGGAGAAGTTATTTATAGGAGGAGATTTAAATGGACACGTGGGCAGGGAGACAGGCAACTATGGAGGTTTTCATGGTGGCCATGGTTTTGGGGAGAGAAACGAGGATGGGGAAGCTATCTTGGATTTTGCAATGGCATATGATCTCTTCTTAGCCAACACCTTCTTTAAGAAGAGAGAAGAACATGTGATCACCTACAAGAGTGGGTCGTCAAAAACACAAATAGATTTTCTTCTAATGAGGAAAGGGGATCGTATAACTTGTAAGGATTGCAAAGTTATACCAGGAGAGAGCGTGGCTAATCAACATCGCTTGTTGGTGATGGATGTACATATCAAACGAGTGAGAAAAAAGAACAAGACTTGGAAGTGCCCAAGGACTAGATGGTGGAATCTAAAAGAAGAAAAACAAGCCATTTTCAAAGAGAAAGTAATCACCCAGTGTGTGTGGGATAGAGAGGGGGAAGCTAACCAAATGTGGGATTCCATGGCTAGTTGTATCCGAAAAGTAGCAAAAGAGGTATTAGGAGAGTCCAAGGGCTTTGCCCCACACCAAAAGGAATCTTGGTGGTGGAATGAGGAGGTACAAACAAAGGTGAAGGCTAAGAAGGAATGTTGTAAATCCTTATACAAGGATAGGACCGATGAAAATGGTGAAAGGTATAGAAAAGCGAAGCAAGAGGCGAAGAAAGCTGTGAGAGAAGCTAAGTTAGCGGCTTATGACGATATGTATAAACGACTAGATACCAAAGAAGGAGAGTTGGATATCTATAAACTAGCTAGAGTAAGGGAAAAGAAGACAAGGGACCTAAACCAAGTGAGGTGCATCAAGGATGAGGATGGAAAGGTTCTTGCTACAGAGAACGCGGTTAAAGACAGATGGAAAGGTTATTTTCATAATCTTTTCAATGAAGGACATGAAAGGAGTGCTTCTTTAGGGGAGTTGAGTAACTCAGAAGAGTGTCGAAACTACTCTTTTTATCGTAGAATCCGGAAGGAAGAAGTGGTTGTAGCTTTGAAGAAGATGAAGCATAGAAAAGCAGTAGGCCCAGACGATATACCAATCGAAGTGTGGAAAGTTTTGGGAGAGACAGGTATAACATGGCTCACTGACCTTTTCAATAGGATTTTGAAAACGAAGAAGATGCCAAATGAGTGGCGAACGAGCACTTTGGTGCCTATCTACAAGAATAAGGGCGATGTACAAAATTGCATGAACTATAGGGGTATTAAGCTAATGAGTCATACAATGAAGCTCTGGGAGAGAGTCATTGAGCATAGATTGAGGCAAGAGACACGGGTTTCGGACAACCAATTCGGGTTCATGCCAGGGCGCTCAACCATGGAGGCAATCTATCTCTTACGAAGATTGATGGAAAGATATAGAGATGGGAAAAAGGATTTACACATGGTCTTTATAGATTTGGAAAAAGCGTATGATAGGGTCCCAAGAGACATTCTTTGGAGGATTTTAGAGAAGAAAGGAGTACGAGTAGCATATATCCAAGCTATACAGGATATGTATGAAGGAGCAAAGACTGCCGTAAGAACTCATGAAGGACAAACCGAAAGCTTCCCCATAACTGTAGGATTACATCAAGGCTCATCCTTAAGTCCTTACCTTTTTGCGTTGGTAATGGATGAGTTAACAGGACATATTCAAGATGATATTCCTTGGTGTATGCTTTTCGCAGACGATATAGTGTTGATAGATGAAACTCAGGAAGGGGTAAATGCAAAGCTTAACCTTTGGAAAGAAGTGTTGGAATCTAAAGGTCTTCGCCTAAGCCGATCAAAGACAGAATATATGGAGTGCAAGTTCAGTGCAAATGGAGGCCAAAACGAGTTAGGGGTGAGGATCGGAGATCAAGAAATACCAAAGAGCGACCGTTTTCGTTACCTAGGATCTATCTTGCAAAAGAACGGAGAATTAGATGGAGATCTCAACCATAGAATACAAGCTGGATGGATGAAGTGGAAGAGTGCATCCGGCGTGTTGTGTGACCGCCGTATGCCACTGAAGCTCAAGGGAAAATTTTATATGACGGCAATAAGGCCGGCGATGCTGTATGGCACAGAATGTTGGGCGGTGAAGCATCAACACGTACACAAAATGGGTGTAGCGGAGATGAGGATGCTTCGTTGGATGTGTGGGCACACGAGAAAAGATAAGATTAGGAATGAGGATATCCGGGGTAAAGTAGGAGTAGCCGAAATTGAAGGAAAGATGAGAGAAAATCGGTTACGGTGGTTTGGACATGTGCAAAGAAGGCCTACTGACGCTCCGATTAGAAGATGCGACTATGGGACAGAGGTTCAGGGCCGAAGGGGTAGAGGAAGACCTAGGAAAACTTTGGAAGAGACCCTAAGAAAAGACTTAGAGTACTTGGATCTAACGGAGGACATGACACAGGACAGAACACAATGGCGTTCTAAGATTCATATAGCTGATCCCACTCAGTGACTTGGATTTTCCAAGTCTCCAACCGAGAAGTTTTCCTCACTCGGGAAATTAAGGGAACACTACCTCAACCTACATGCTCCACTCACAAAGCTTCAATATACAAGCTTCAACAAAAGAAAATTCAAAGAACTTAGCGAAGAAGGCTTTGGTGTATTTAACACAATACGTTGAAATGAAGGAAAGCTTATTTATTGATATCCCCGATAAGTTACAAATATGTACATATACTTGAGTCAAAATAAACAAACAAGAGGGAGCCTTCACAAATGTTGCTTAGGAGAAGTCTCAGCAGTCGGTAGAGCCCCAGAAAGAAAAGGCACCGGAGGGGGATCATTCGGAGCCTCAGTACTGGACAGAACCCTAGAAGGAGGAGGCATCAGAGGTTGATCATTTGGAGCTTCATTACGCGGTACAGCCCCAGAAGACGAAGGCAATAAATGCCTTTGGAACAAACCCACAAATCTCTGATGATCAAGTAAAACCTGACCATCAGATTCCTTCATCTGGTCAAGCTTCCTCTTCATGTTTGTAGCATAGTCATGTGCGAGCCGGTGCAACTGTTTATTCTCATGCTTGAGCCCTCTAATCTCCTGTTTGAGACTCATCACTTCAGCCGCCAATGATTCAACTTGGCGGGTTCGAGCAAATAGGCGTTGTGCCATATTAGACACAGAACCTGCACACTGAACACTAAGAGCCAGAGAATCCTTAACAGCCAACTCATCAGACCGTTTGGAAAGTAGTCTGTTATCTTTGGGAGTGAGAAGATTCCTGGCCACTACCGCAGCGGTCATATCATTCTTCATCACGGAATCCCCAACGGTAAGAGGACCAGTAGGGGAGACGAAGGATGGGCGCCATATGTTGTCTGGAGAAGGCGGGGCTGCCTCTTCAACAAGGTTCAAGTCAAAACGACGGTCGGAGGGGCCAGACATTTTCAAAGGTGTTGAAGAGAGAAGAGGTCGGACAAATCAAGATCTTAGAAGTGCAAGAATGGAGCTTCTACTGGTGGATATTCAAGTGTGCTTTGGAACTTAATGTCAGCCCCTATAAAAATCTGCACTCGATGAAGCTTCAGAAATTGAAGAGGCGCCTGCTCAGAAATCGAAGAGGCGTTTGCTTTCTCAAAAGCTGGGCTGCTCAGAGACCACGAGGGTCGATCTCAGAAATCGAAGAGGCGTGTGCTTTCTCAAAAGCTGGGCTGCTCAAAGACCACGAAGGCCGATCTCAGAAATCGAAGAGGCTTGCTTTCTCAAAAGCTGGGCTGCTCAGAGACCACGAGGGCCGATCTCAGAAATCGAAGAGGCACCTACTTTTCCAGCCCTGTCAGCACCTGTCACACGCACACTCAGCTTTGCGGAAATTATGGGCATTCTGTCGAAGATTTCTGGCGAAGTAGAAAGCACATGAATCGTACTGTTCAATCACCCACTTCCCACACGCAACAGTAGCTCATGGGTACCACATAAAACTCTGCCAAAGTTCTCTGACAAAGTTGAGACACGTGAAGCTTGCAGCTCCCACTACATCGCTCTGACCAAGAAGGGTAAAAGATTAGCAAAGAAACAACACTAACAAAGTTTAGACACATAAATTTTGAAGGTCTAACTACCATATTATTACCCACAAGGGTAAAGGAACAGTACCACTGCTGGATAATTGGAAAGTCCCGGTGTGTCAACCTCTGTGCTTCGTGGCAAGGTAGACTAGCAAACATGCCCAACCTTTACTCACATTCGAGAAAACACTCCCAACAAGATTGCTTGCTCCAAAATCGAAGAGGCACCGCCCTCCGAATCTCGAGAGCCAGACTCCCAACATGATTACTTTCTCAAAAATCGAAGAGAGGGTAAAGGAACAATACCACGGCTGGATAATTGGAAAGTCCCTGTATGTCAACCTCTGTGCTTCGTGGCAAGGTAGACTAGCAAACATGCCCAACCTTTACTCACATTCGAGAAAACACTCCCAACAAGATTGCTTGCTCCAAAATCGAAGAGGCACCGCCCTCCGAATCTCGAGAGCCAGACTCCTAACATGATTACTTTCTCAAAAATCGAAGAGAGGGTAAAGGAACAGTACCACTGCTGGATAATTGGAAAGTCCCTGTGTGTCAACCTCTGTGTTTCGTGGCAAGGTAGACTAGCAAACATGCCCAACCTTTACTCACATTCGAGAAAACACTCCCAACAAGATTGCTTGCTCCAAAATCGAAGAGGCACCGCCCTCCGAATCTCGAGAGCCAGACTCCCAACATGATTACTTTCTCAAAAATCGAAGACACCGCTCTCCGAATCTCGAGAGCCAGACCCCCAGTAGGATTGCTTTCTCAAAAATCGAAGAGGCATCATTCTCCGAATCTCGAGAGCCAGATCCCCGACAGGATTGCTTGTTCGAAAACCGAAGAGGCACCACTTTCCCAACTTCAAGAGCTGGATCTCCTTGGATAAAGCTTGTCTGTAATCTTCACACGCAACATCAGCTTTCCAGATACCACAGACCACTTTTTCAAAGTGCTCTGACAGAGTTAAAACTTGTGAAGCTGGCAGCTCCCACTACCGTGCTATGACCAAACAGGGTAAAGGAATAGCATTATTACTTGATGTTAGGGAGACTCCTATATATGTCGACCTCCATCCCCAACGGACATGCAGACCTGCAAAAATGCTCAACCCTTCCTCTTATCTGAGAGGGCACTCCCAACGAAGCCTTTCGAAATATTCAGCTTTCTTTCCCCCCGATAATACCTCTGTAAACAAGCTATACTAGAGCAAGAATATCTCATATCATCAGGGTTAAAAGCAAGAGTATCCCATATCATGCTTTTTCCCTGTCTTTTCCTTTGGCCTTGTTCTTACCTGCAAGACAAGGAGAAAGTGAGCAATCAGTCAGCACTTGGAATCAAGCTTCCAGCCAGGAACTGACTGCCTGGAACCCCTTACCTGATTACTTACCTGGCATTGCTCTCGAGTACTCATCTTCAACATCTTATGCTTCCAGGGAAGATCCCGCATCTACCTGAGGAACAGATAGGGCAAGTGAGAAGGATACAAGGAAGCATGTGGAGACAAGCGTAACAGCACACGTGCCGATACATCCATTACTCTGTCAAAAGCAAAAGTATCCCATATCAGCAGGGTCGAACGTACTCTAGATTTGATGGACTTGTTTTGACCCTCAAATTCTTCAGTCAGCCTTATCTTTGGAGGAAACCAGAAAACCCTCCAGCCCAGTTCAAGAATAAGCCTGTGGAAAGTTACTTCTTCAAAAGCAAAAGTATCCCATATCATCTCTTCTCATTTTTCTTCTCTTTATCCTTCATGCTGCCTGCAAGATAGGGAGAATGTGAACAATCAGCCGGAGCTCTGATTGCTTACCTTGTTTGTCACCCCTTTCAGCAGATCCCCTAGCTCGGCGACTTGGGGGACTCCTACTACATGGTTTGTATCGCGCTTGACCAAGCCTGAAACTACAAGTAAGCTTCAAGTGACATTGATACATTACCTTGTGCATCTCCACCAGTTACAGATACCACCCCTGGATGGAGGAAGAGTACTTCCAGAGAAGATGCCACATCTACCTATGAGACAGATAAGGAAAGTCAAGACGATACCACACTCTAGTACTTAGAAGTTTCGTGGTTACGAGATCATTCTCCCACAATATTTCCTAATGTCATTTGTACTAAATCATTCACTTGTACTCACTAAAGGAGAGCTTGAACCTATGTACTTGTGTAAACCCTTCACAATTAATGAGAACTCCGCTATTCCGTGGACGTAGCCAATCTGGGTGAACCACGTACATCTTGTGATTGCATTCCTATCTCTATTCATTTATATACTTATCCACACTAATGACCGGAGCAATCTAGCGAAGATCACAAAAAGTGACCGTTTTCGCTACCTAGGATCTATCTTGCAAGAGAACGGAGAATTAGATGGAGATCTCAACCATAGAATACAAGCTGGATGGATGAAGTGTGTTTGTACCATACTTGACCAATCCCGAAACTACCGAGCACCGGCCAACGCTATACTGTCAAGGACCCAGAAGAGTTCCCCTCCGACCAGGAGGCCAATCACTACTCGACACGTGTCAAGATTAGAAGCCAATCAGAGCGCAGCACGTGTCGACATCAAGAACCAATCATAACATGACACATGTCAATGTGACAAAGCTACAAGTTTTTCTATAAATAGGGGTCATTCCCCCACAATATTGGCTAATGCCATTTGTGTTAAATCATTCACAAGAACTCACTAAATTGAGAGCTTGATCCTTTGTACTTGTGTAAGCCCTTCACTACTAATAAGAACTCCTCTACTCCGTGGACGTAGCCAATCTGGGTGAACCACGTACATCCTGTGTTTGCTTCTCTGTCTCTATTCATTTACGTACTTATCCTCACTAGTGACCGAAGCAACCAAGCGAAGGTCACAAAACCTGATACTTTCTGTTGTACCAAAGTCTTCGCTGATTTTGTGCATCAACATTTGGCGCCGTCTGTGGGAACGACACTTATTCCTACTCTCTTCAGCTGTGTCAAGCTGGTTTCTATCATTCGTACACTTTCTTTTGACCAGGCATCCCTTTCCAACATGGGAAGCGAAGGAAGCCACAGCACACAGAATGACACCCCCCTTGCACATAGTGCGAAGCAACGAAAGAAGGAAGGAAAACGAGTTCTTCTTCAAGCTAAAGTCGATGAGTTGGAAGCTCAGAACAACAAGATAGCAATGAGGAATGAGGTCCTCCAGGAGCAATATGAGAAGCTCTTCGAGACACTCCACGAAGCTAGGCAAGCTCAGACACGCGAGCTTGTTGCCCCCGTGGAAGTCAACCATCAACTGGGTGCCCTCCAACATGGAGGGTCACATGCATTCGACATAGATATCCCTGATAGGGAACAGATTACCCCTCGACTTGATAATCAACATGAGGCTTCTCTTAACCCAGTTGCTTCGACCCGAACCATGAGAAGTGGAGGGAGACACCTCTTTGCTGAAGGGGCAGAAGGATCGAAAGCCGTCTTTCGCGATTGTCGGGATTTCCTGAAGCAACGTCGAGAGAATTCCATCCATATAAGCTCAAAGATCAATGACCCAAGGATTTCTGAGAGACTCGGTCCCCTGCCACGGCCCGAGCCGGCCACCAATTTGGGGAAGGGGCAACAAGTCCTAGAGAGACATGAGGGTACAGGGGACTCAGAGGTGTTCCGACAGACATACCCTGGAAGCCAGTACAACGAGTCCAGGGAAAAATCACATGCCCTTGATCAAACCTTCCTAATTCCAAGAGGAGATGGAGATTTACGAAAGAAAGCTCCAGTGGCACATAACTCCGCTCAGGACCCCCTTGTCCTACAACTTCTTGAGGAAGTAAACAAGTTGAAGGCTGAACGTCAGGCTGAAATACCTGACTGGAACCAACCCAGGCCTGGCCCTCTTACAAGGAGGATCCTCAACACCCCCCTTCAAGCAAAGACAAAGCAAAAGCTTGGCTTGCAACTTTATACTGGAAAAGAGGACCCGATTGAGCACCTTAACCTCTTTGAGTCCACCATGGCATACCGGATGCACACCGACGAAGAGCGATGTCTTCTCTTCCCATCCACCCTCTCTGGCGGAGCTCTAAATTGGTATTGTCGTCTTACACTTGAGACGGTAGACTCATTTGAGGAATTGAGGAAACTATTTGTTTCCCAACACATTTTCCAAACCGATCGCTTGCACTCTGCAGATGACCTGTACACTATCCGCCAGAAGCCAGACGAGTCATTACGTATGTATGTTGGCCGCTTCAGCCATGAATACTCCCGGTGTGCCGAGGCAGACGACAAGACTGCCCTCAAAACCTTCACGGCAGGCCTACGTGATTGTTTCTTTAAATACATGATCAATGCCAATACTTGGAAGACTTACTCTGAGGTGATGGCGCAGGCTTATAACCATGCCTCCGCCGAGGCAAAGACATATCAGGAGAAACCCCCTACAACCATCCTTTATCAACAAGTGGGAGGTGGAAGCCAGACTCACCTAAATGAGAAGACCTCGACTTTCCAAACAGCAGTGGCACCTCCCCATGCCTTGCATAATGCTTCGCCGAATCAACAGACATATCAATTTCAAGGCAAGAGGAAGGATTTCCATCCTCACCACTCTCATTTCAGTAAAATCCCGATAACCAAGGGTATCGCCACAATAACGCTCGCCCCCAGGCAGTCAATGCAGTGGGTCAAACCCGCGTCAAGATACCCCCTACCCCAAGGTATGAGACATACACGCCCTTGAATGCCACATGCGCGGCCATTTACCCCAGCATAGCTCACCTGATACCAAAGCCAAAGCCGAGGCACCCAGATTACGCGCCCCCGAATAACGCGGGCATGTTTTGTTGCTACCATGAGCATAACGGCCATGATAGCGAGAAATGTATCATCCTCCTTGATCGTATTGAAGCTTTGGCACGAGAAGGAAAAATTGATCAATTCCTCCTTCACCCTCAAAGGGATAACCGTAACCAACGCCAGGTGAATGTCATATATTCCATAAGCGGCGGCACACCCATATCTGAATCTTCCAATAGGGCCATGAAAAACAGTGAACGAATTCTGAGGCCTGGTCACCAAGTGTTTCACGTGGAAGACATCAGGGGAGGGAAGTATCAAAAGCCTAACTGGGATCCGATATGTTTCTACCCTGAGGAAGAAAGAGGCATCATCTACCCTCATAACGACCCATTGATCGTGGAGGCTCACATAGCCAACTTTGATGTTCGACGAATCCTCGTAGACACAGGGGCTTCGGTCAATATCATGTTTGCCGAAGCTTTCAGGGCACTCAGTGTAGCTGAACACTTGCTCGATCGCTCGATTTCTCCTCTGATAAGCTTCTCCGGTGATATCATGCAACCCTTAGGGAGCATACATTTACCCTTTACTATTGGTACAGGCCCTTACACGGCTACCATTACCACTAACTTCCTAGTGGTTGACTGCCCAACGGCATACAATGTCATCTTTGGGCGCACAGGCATCAATGATCTCAAGGCTATGGTATCCACGCATATGCTGTTGATGAAATTTCCAACCCCCCATGGCAACGGCTACATCAGAGGAGATCAGCTTAGTGCACGATCATGTTACAACACTTCAGTTAAGCAACAACACTTGCCCGGACCCAAGGAAACCCTGTCTGTACATGACCAAGTCACAAAGACCAGCCTAGATGAAGCGAACTTGGATCTTCCTGATAGCAACAATCAACCCGATGATCCTCGAGATGACTCTTTCACCCAGCAAGCCCAACCTGCTGAAGAGTTGGAGAAGGTACCTATCTCAAGAGATTATCCAGATCGCATGGTGAAGATTGGCACCACATTGTCACCACCCCTTCGGTTAGCATTGATATCTTTTTTGAAAGAGAACACTGAAGTCTTCGCCTGGTCATATGAGGACATGCCAGGCATCTCTCCCGATGTCATCTGTCATCGTTTGAGTATTGACCCCAAGATCAAGCCGGTGAGACAGAAGCGAATATCTTATGACGCTGAACGATACGAGGCAATGAAAGCAGAAGTTGAAAAACTCAAAGGCATAGGCTTTGTCCGCGAAGTCAATTACCCGACATGGGTAGCAAATGTGGTCCTTGTTAAGAAAAATCCGACCAAAGAAAGTCTTTTGCTTCAAAAGGTCTTGTGGAGAATGTGTGTTGACTACACCGACCTAAACAAAGGGTGTCCGAAAGATAGCTTCCCTCTTCCTCTTATTGACAGACTTATAGACTCTACGGCCGGGTGTGAACTCCTGAGCTTCATGGATGCTTACTCAGGATACAACCAAATCCTCATGAACCCTTCGGATCAAGAACACACAGCCTTCACTACCGATAGAGGACTATACTGCTATAAAGTCATGCCTTTCGGCCTAAAGAATGCAGGAGCGACTTATCAGAGACTAGTCAACTCAATGTTCGCCGAGCAGATTGGGAAGAGCATGGAAGTTTACGTTGATGATATGTTAGTCAAGAGCAAACATGCTGACCAACACATCACCAACCTATCTGAAACTTTCACTATTTTGAAGAGGTATCGAATGAGGTTAAACCCCAACAAATGTGCCTTCGGCGTAGGCTTTGGAAAATTCTTAGGTTTCATGATTAGCCAATGAGGCATTGAAGCTAATCCCGAGAAGATCAAAGCAATCCTCGACATGAAGGAACCGGTAACTTCAAAGGACATCCAGAGCCTTACTGGCAAGGTGGCAGCCTTAACCAGGTTCATTTCTAAGGCCACAGACAAATGTGCTCCCTTTTTTAAAGCACTTAAGGGAAGTAGGAAGTACATTACATGGACTGATGAATGTGCCGAGGCATTCAAAAACCTCAAGGAGTACATGAGTAAAGCCCCTCTACTCTCCAAGCCCGAGGTAGGAGACATTCTCATTATCTACCTATCGGTATCAGCTTCAGCCGTAAGTTCCGTTCTCATTCGAAAGGATGGGAATATTGAGCGACCTGTCTACTACGCTAGCAAAGCCTTACAAGATGCGGAGACACGGTACTCTAACATTGAGAAATTGGCTCTGGCATTGGTCATGTCTGCTCGAAAACTCCGCCCTTACTTCCAAGCGCACTCCATCATCGTGCTTACCAATTATCCTCTTCGACAGATACTCCAAAGTCCTGACACTTCAGGGCGAATGATCAAATGGGCAATAGCGTTGGGTGAGTTTGACATCTCCTACCAACCAAAGCCAGCTGAGAAGGGCCAAGCAGTGGCAGACTTCATTGCCGACTTCACATATCCGGTTGACATTGCTTCTACACCTGAAGCAGTGGCTTCATTACCCCCGGAAGCTCAGAAGATAGAACCAACAACCCCAGCATGGAGTCTGTATGTTGATGGCTCATCCAACCAACAGGGCTGTGGAGCGGGACTAGTCTTGACTACACCCGACAAAGTAGCAATGGAGTATGCTCTTCGTTTCAAATTCAAGGCATCAAATAATGAGGCCGAGTATGAAGCCCTTCTAGCAGGATTACGTTTGGCCAAACACCTCGGGGTTAAACAAATTGATATTTTCAGTGACTCCCAATTGGTGGTCAACCAGGTTACCAACAACTTTGATGCTAAGGACAGCTCCATGGCAGCATATCTTGCGCAAACACAACTTTTGCTCAAGCACTTCCACTACCAGATCACCCAAGTTCCTCGAGCGGCAAACAATCATGCAGACGCCCTGGCTCGCCTCGCCTCGGCTGTGGAAGACAAGATTGGAAGAAAAATTCATGTCGAACTGTTGGCAACACCAAGCACCATGGCCGCAGAAGTATGCAACTTACAACAGGGGGATAGTTGGATCACCCCGATCTATAATTTCCTTGCTCATGGCACCCTCCCAAATGATAAAGTCCAGGCTAAGCAAATTCGATACAAGTCTACCCGCTACCTGATCATCAATGATCAACTCTATAAGCGAGGTTTTAGCCTGCCATACTTAAGGTGTCTTACGCCTGCCGAGGCGGAAATCGTCCTTCGGGAAATACATGAGGGAGTCTGTGGAGATCATGCTGGATCTCGGTCCCTAGCACACAAGACTTTTCGCCAAGGATATTACTGGCCAACACTCCACCAGGATGCCATCAAAGTATCCCGCTCATGTGACAAATGTCAACGATATGCGGCTATTCCTCATTCCCCTCCAGAGCCTCTTACTCCTATGATCAGCCCTTGGCCCTTCGCCCAGTGGGGACTTGATTTGATCGGCCCAATGCCGGCAGGGAAGGGCAAAGTCTGTTACGCAGTCGTTGCAGTGGACTACTTCACAAAGTGGGCCGAAGTAGAACCCTTGGCAACCATTACTGAGGCAAAGATAGAAGACTTCGTGTGGAAGAACATCCTTTGTAGATTCGGCATTCCCAATGCGATAGTCACTGACAATGGGCGACAGTTTGACAACAAGAGGTTCAGGTTGTTCTGCTCTAAGTTCAACATCAACTTATGCTTTGCCTCTCCAGCTCATCCCCAGTCTAATGGACAAGTTGAGGCCATCAACAAAATAATCAAGCGCACTTTGAAAACCAGCTTGGACAAAGCTAAAGGCTGTTGGCCAGAATTTGTACCCCAAGTTCTTTGGTCATCTCGCACTTCATATCGGACTTCAACAGGAGAAACTCCATTCTCACTTGCCTTTGGCACAGAGGCGGTTGTCCCTGTTGAGCTCGAGCAAGCAACATTCCGAGTCCAGAACTACATTCAAAGTGAAAATGACAAACAACTCACCCTCAACTTGGATTTAGTCGAGGAACACAGAAACCAAGCTCACTTGAGGAATGTCGCCTACAAGCAGCGCATCTCCAACTATTATGACTCTAGGGTCAAGCCTCGTTCTTTCAAAATAGGAGACTGGGTCTTAAAGAAAAGATTACTCTACGACAGAGTCCCGAGTGAAGGCACACTTAGTCCAAACTGGGATGGACCGTATGAAGTCATTGGCATCAGTCGCCCTGGCTCTTACACACTTAGAAGCTCCGATGGCAAGACCCTTGGCCATCCATGGAACGCTGATCACTTGAAGTACTACTACAAATAGACTCACGATGTACAAGTGTTGAGCTATAGCCGTTCGGCATCCTATGTAATGAAGGCCATTTGGCAATGAATTCAATAAAGAGGTAATTTAGCCAACTCAGCCCTCACTCTTTTACATTCATAGCAAGCGATGCCGGAACCCTTCTCAATCAGAAAGCAATCCGTCTTCCACAGTCACTACAAAACAAGCAAATGAAGACCGTGTCAAGCGCCATAAAAAAAAAAAAAAAAAAAAACAGCTTCATCCAAAAAGCTTCACCTAAAAAGCTTCACCCACAAAGCTTCACCCAAAAAAAAAAACTTCACCCGAAAAGCTTCACTTAAAAAAGCTTCACCTACAAAGCTTCACCTAAAAAAGCTTCACCTAGAAAGCTCACTCTACATACTTTCACCATCAAAGCTTCACCATCAAAGCTTCACCTAGAAAGCTTCATCTACAAAGCTTCACCATCAAAGCTTCACCTAGAAAGCTTCAACACCAAAGCTTCACCTACAAAGCTTCAACATAAAACCTTGCTCCAAATAAACAAATTTTGTTCACAAAACCCAAGATGCCCTTGAACTTGTACAAAAACACTTGGGTAAACATAAACATTTTTTGTTTTACACCCACAAGGGCCCAAAATTTTCCTTTTTATTTATTCACTTATATATGTTCCCAAACATATTATAATAGATCCAACAACAAGCCAAAGTCCCAAGTTTCATAATGGACAAAAGTACAAGCAATTCATCAATAATGAAGGTGCTACAAAAATTGGAATCTGCCCCAAAATAGAAATCCAACCCAAGAGACTTTTTCTCTCTCTCCCTCTTCCGCCTCCTTTCATCTATCAAATTTCTGCAACCTCTGCTCTTCTCCAATGGAGCTGAATTTTAGACACCCTATAGTTCTTGAGCATATGAACAACTTTCAAGAAGGAACCATTTCTGTTTGAGCGACGGAAATTACAGTGTTGAAGCTCCAAACATGATAGTCGGCTTCTTGCAGATTTCGAAGCTGTTGTGATGTTTCGAAGATCTGGAAATATTTAACCGTTAGTTCATCCTGAATTTTTGATATGTTATGAAAGAGTCGATGAGGAACAACTTCAATGAAGAAAGCATACCGATCTGAACAAGAGAAAATGGAGTTTCGAAGCTCACAACAAATCTGACGGGTTGACAGAAAAATAATAACCAGTCATTCATCATACCTGGATTTCTGGAGTTATACTGCTCCGAGGGATCTCAAATTTGGATATGTTGTAGTTCACAAGCTGAGGAACAACTTCAATGAAGAAAGCATGCTGATCTGAGCAAGTGAACATAGAGTTCAAAGCTCACAACAAATCTGACGGGTTGACAGACAAATGATAAACAGTCACTCATCATACCTGGATTTCTGGAGTTATACTGCTCCGAGGGACCTCAAATTTGGATATGTTGTAGTTCACAAGTTAAGGAACAACTTCGATGAAGAAAGTATGTTGATCTGAACAAGAGAAAATGGAGTTTCGAAGCTCACAACAAGTCTGACGGATTAACAGAACATTGATGAACAGTTACTCATCATACTTGAATTTCTGAAGTTGTACTACTCCGATGGATCTCAAATTTGGATATGTTGTAGTTCACAAGATAAGGAAAAACTTTCATGAAGACGACTTTGCAATCTGAGCTATAGAGAAAGGTGTTATCTTGCATCCACTCAGGCTGATTAGTGGAAACGAAAAGCAATTCCACCAAAGAAAAGATGAAAAAGAGAGAAAAGCTACTAATTGCACTTGATCTTGTCTAGTCAATAGCATGCAGCATCAAACACACAAAATTTGGAAATATTTTTAGATAAAGCATATACGAATGTGTGACATCGAAACAAGGATTCGTTACTTTGACAAATTAGTAACACGCGAGACACCTCATTCGGCAACTCTCTTCGCCTGAAGACTTGGGGGACTCCCACCATATGCTACTGCACCTTGATACTCGGCAGTCTCACAACCACTCAGTGACTTGGATTTTTCAAGTCTCCAACCGAGAAGTTTTCCTCACTCGGGAAATTAAGGGAACACTACCTCAAACTACATGCTTCACTCACAAAGCTTCAACAATACAGGTTTCAACAAAAGCAAAAATTCAAAGAACTTTATGAAGAAGGCTTTGGTGTATTTAACACAATATGTTGAAATGAAGCAAAGCTTATTTATTAATATTTTCGATAAGCCACAAATATGTACATATACATGAGTCAAAATAAACAAACAAAAGGGAGCCTTCACAAAGGTTGCTTAGGGGAAGTCTCAGCAGTCGGTAGAGCCCCAGAAAGAGAAAGCACCGGAGGGTGGTTATCCGGAGCCTTAGTACTTGACAAAACCCCAGAATGAGGAGGCATTGGAGGTTCATCATTTGAAGCTTCATTACCAGGTACAACCTTAGAGGACGAAGGCAATAAATGCCTTTGGAACAAACCCACAAACCGCTGATGATCAAGTAAAACCTTACCATCAGATTCCTTCATCTGGTCAAGCTTCCTCTTCATGTTTGTAGCATAGTCATGGGCGAGCCGGTGCAACTGCTTATTCTCATGCTTGAGCCCTCTAATCTCCTGTTTGAGACTCATCACTTCAGCAGCCAATGATTCAACTTGGCGGGTTCTAGCAAATAGGCGTTGGGCCATATTAGACACAGAACCTGCACACTGAACACTAAGAGCCAGAGAGTCTTTAACAGCCAACTCATCAGACCGTTTGGAAAGTAGTCTGTTATCTTTGGGAGTGAGAAGGTTCCTGGCCACCACTGCAGCGGTCATATCATTCTTCATCACAGAATCCCCAACGGTAAGAGGACCAGTAGGGGATATGAAGGATGGGCGCCATATGTTGTCTGGAGAAGGCGTGGCTGTCTCTTCTCCAAGGTTCAAGTCAAAACGACGGTCGGAGGGTCCAGACATTTTCAAATGTGTTGAAGAAGGAAGAGGTCAGACAAATCAAGATCTTAGAAGTGCAAGAAATGAGCTTCTACTGGTAGAGATTCAAGTGTGCTGTGGAACTTAATGCCAGCCTCTATAAAAATCTGCACTCGACGGAGCTTCAGAAATCGAAGAGGCGTTTGCTTTCTCAAAAGCTGGGCTGCTCAGAGACCACGAGGGCCGATCTCAGAAATCGAAGAAGCACCTGTTTTTTCAGCCTCGTCAGCACCTGTCACATGCACACTCAGCTTTGCGGAAATTACGGGCAATCTGTCGAAGATTTCTGGTGAAGTAGAAAGCACGTGAATCTTACTGTTCAATCACCGCTCTCCATATGCACCATCAACTCCTCGGGTACCACATATAACTTTGTCAAAGATCTCTGACAAAGTTTAGGCACGAGAATTTCGAAGTTCCAGCTACCCTACTATTACCCATAAGGGTAAAGGAACAGCACCACTGCTTGACAACTGGAAAGTCCCTATGTGTGTCGACCTCCGTGTTTTGCGGCAAGACAGGTTGGCAAGAACGTCCAACCTTTACTCACATTCGAGAAAAGACTCCCAACATAATTACTTTCTCAAAAACCGGAGTAGCACCGCTTTCCGAATCTCGAGAGTCAGATCCTCGACGGGATTGCTTGTTCGAAAACCGAAGAGGCACAACTCTCAGAACTTCGAGAGCCAGATTTCCTTAAATAAAGCTTGTCTGTAATCTTCACACGTAATATCAGCTTTCCAGATACCACATACCACTTTTTCAAAGTGCTCTGACAAAATTAAAACACGTGAAGCTGGCAGCTCCCACTACATTGCTGTGACCAAGAAGGGTAAAGGAATAACATTACTACTTGTTATTGGGAAATCCCTATATACATTGACCTCCCTCCTCAACGGACAGGCAAACCTGCAAAAATGCTCAACCCTTTCTCGCATTCGAAAAGGCACCATCAACATAACCTCTCGAAATACTCAGCTTTATTTCCCCCCGATAATACCTCAGCAAATAAGCCACACCAAGAACAAGAGTATCTCATATCATCAGGGTCGAAAGCAAGAGTATCCCATATCATGCTTTCTCCATGTCTTTGTCTTTGTCCTTGTCCACACCTGCAGGACAAGGAGAAAGAGAGCAGTCAGTCGGAACCTGAAATCAAACCTCCAATTTGGAACTGACTGCCTGGAGCCTTTGCCTGGTTGCTTACTTAGCATTGCTCTCGAGTACTCATCCTCAACTGCTGTCAAGGTCACGAATTCCACCGGCAAATACCTCATGACAGTTGATCAGATATTGGCTCTTTACACTGAAGCTGCCAAGCGTGGATGAGTCACTATGAAGGAATGTTCTGAAGGACCATTTAAATGCAAAGGTTGCACACCACTTCTGCCATGCAAAAGATTGAAGCAGAAGGTTCAACGGTGAGCTGAAACAGATCACTACAGCACGACACCTTTCCATACCACATTCATTATTCCGTCAACAGCAAAAGTATCCCATATCATCAAGGTCGAACGTACTCTAGATTTGATGGACTTGTTTTGACCCTCAAATTTTTGAGTCGGCCTTATACTCTGAAGGGCACCAGAAAACCCTCCAGCACAGTTCAAGAATAAGCCTGTGGAAAGTTACTTCTTCAAAAGCAAAAGTATCTCATATCATCTCTTATCCATTTGCTTCTCCTTATCCTGGCAGTTGAATGAGAGACAAGGAGAAGGAGAACAATCAACCGGAAGCCGAAGTCAAACCTCTGATCCTGGGTTGCTTACTTGGAAGTTTGACTGCTTACCTTGTCTGTCACCTCTTTCGGCAGATCTCCTAGCTCGGGACTTGGGGGACTCCTACTATAGGGTTTGTATCGCACTTGACCAAGCCCGAAACTACAAGTAAGCTTCAAAGTGAAATTGATACATTACCTTGTGCATCTTCATCAGCTAAATACACCATTCCCGGATGGAGGAAAGGTACTTCCAGAGAAGGGCAGATGAAAATCAGACCACACTTCGGTACTTAGAAGTTTCGTGATTACTCAAGGGATTGGATCTTGCAAGTCCCCAACCGAGGAGTTTCCCCACTCGGGAACTTAGGGGAGCACTGTTTGTACCATACTTGACCAATCCCGAAACTACCGAGCACCGGCCAACGCTATACTGTCAAGGACCCAGAAGAGTTCCCCTCCGACCAGGAGGCCAATCACTACTCGACACGTGTCAAGATTAGAAGCCAATCAGAGCGCAGCACGTGTCGACATCAAGAACCAATCATAACATGACACATGTCAATGTGACAAAGCTACAAGTTTTTTTATAAATAGGGGTCATTCCCCCACAATATTGGCTAATGCCATTTGTGTTAAATCATTCACAAGAACTCACTAAATTGAGAGCTTGATCCTTTGTACTTGTGTAAGCCCTTCACTACTAATAAGAACTCCTCTACTCCGTGGACGTAGCCAATCTGGGTGAACCACGTACATCCTGTGTTTGCTTCTCTGTCTCTATTCATTTACGTACTTATCCTCACTAGTGACCGAAGCAACCAAGCGAAGGTCACAAAACCTGATACTTTCTGTTGTACCAAAGTCAAGACGATACCACACTCTAGTACTTAGAAGTTTCGTGGTTACGAGATCATTCTCCCACAATATTTCCTAATGTCATTTGTACTAAATCATTCACTTGTACTCACTAAAGGAGAGCTTGAACCTATGTACTTGTGTAAACCCTTCACAATTAATGAGAACTCCGCTATTCCGTGGACGTAGCCAATCTGGGTGAACCACGTACATCTTGTGATTGCATTCCTATCTCTATTCATTTATATACTTATCCACACTAATGACCGGAGCAATCTAGCGAAGATCACAAAAAGTGACCGTTTTCGCTACCTAGGATCTATCTTGCAAGAGAACGGAGAATTAGATGGAGATCTCAACCATAGAATACAAGCTGGATGGATGAAGTGTAAGAGTGCATCCGGCGTGTTGTGTGACCGTCGTAGGCCACTGAAGCTCAAGGGAAAATTCTATAGGACGGCAATAAGGCCAGCGATGTTGTATGGCACAGAATGTTGGGCGGTGAAGCATCAACACGTACACAAAATGGGTGTAGCGGAGATGAGGATGCTTCATGGGATGTATGGGCACACGAGAAAGGATAAGATTGGGAATGAGGATATCCGAGGTAAAGTAGGAGTAGCCAAAATTGAAGGAAATATGAGAGAAAATCGGTTCCGGTGGTTTGGACATGTGCAAAGAAGGCCTACTGACGCTCCGGTTCGAAAATGTGACTACGGGACAGAGGTTTAGGGCCGAAGGGGTAGAGGAAGACCTAGGAAAACTTTGGAAGAGACCCTAAGAAAAGACTTGAGTACTTGGATCTAACGGAGGACATGACACAAAACTGAGCGGAATGGCGTTCTAGGATTCATATAGCCGACCCCACTTAGTGGGAAAATGCTTTGTTGTTGTTGTTGTTGACAAAATAATTGACATAATTAATAGAACTATCCACGAGTCTGTTTTTGGAAAGAATAAAAAAACAGAAATATCCACGAGAAAGACGTTACTAAAAAATTAAAAATTAATTACCAAATTTTCCACTTTAGACAACTTCTTGTTTGTTGGATTATTTAGACAAATTGAAAAGAGGTGTTTATTGGAAATAAATTATTAAAAAAAAAAATGCCATAAGAAGGGAGCGCGAGAAGAAGTAGCCGGAGCAAGAAAAAATGCAAACGCCAGTGCTGTTGCAAGATGGAAGTCATGCACTGAATCAAACGCCATCAACGCGCGGCAATCACTGCCCTTAAAATTCAAGATCCCACAAGAAACACAGAAACCAGCATCCCTTTTCTTCTTCTTCTTCTTTTTTCCTGCAATTACTTGCAAGATGGGAAAACGAATATGGATTCCCTGGGCGATCATGGTGCTCCACGTCGTCGCCATTCTCTTATTCACCAGAGGCTTTCTTCTCACCCGGACGGAGCTTCCATTTTACAGCAACTGCTCCGATGTTTCGCAGTCGCCTTGCTCCTACTCCGTTCCAGAAACCCAGAACCGAAACGACACCGTTGACCCGAATCAGCAGCGTTGCTGGAGCAAGCCTGCTGTTGGGCGCCTTGTAATCATCGTTTTCGACGCTCTCAGGTAAACCCCATTTCAAATTTATCAAATTTATCCAAGAAAATAATGTGGGCAATCTCAGTTTTGTTAATCTCTTTGCTTTTTTCAGGTTTGATTTTGTGGCTCCCAGTACTTTCTTTCAAGGTTAGCATTTTCAATTCTCACTCCATTAGTTGTTGCCTGCAATGCGATTGCGATTGTAAAGTCGAGTGCTTGATAAATGTTGTTGCAGAATCAAAACCATGGATGGACAAATTAAAATTTGTTCAAGACATGGCAGCAAGAAATGCGTCGTCTGCTCGGATTTTTAAAGCCATTGCTGATCCGCCAACGACGAGTTTGCAGCGTTTGAAGGTTAGCCTTTTCACTTGCTTGTTTGAAATCGCTAGAACTTCAAGATGGTTGCTTTGCACAATGCTTCATGCACCTTTTAAGTTTAGTCTTTCATGGATTATGATTCGATGTTCCATGCTTTTGTGTTTGCTTTTCTAGTCTAGCAGCAACGCATGCTTTGATATTCCGAATTTGGTGAATTTAGAGCCTGTTTGCTGGCCTCATGCCAAGGATGAATTTTAACTATATCAATTGCTTACCTTCCAATGTTTTGTAGGGCCTGACAACCGGTGGATTGCCGACTTTTATTGATGTTGGGAACAGCTTTGGTGCTCCAGCAATAGTGGAAGATAACTTGATACATCAGGTTGCTCTCCCCCTCCCTCTCTTTCTCTCCCCCCGCCATGATTTACCTGGCATAGTTATTCCTTGTTTCAAGTTTTAGAACTTATTGTCGTAAGTCTGAAATGGGGACCAACCTGCAGTTGGCTAAAAATGGAAAGCGAGTTGTAATGATGGGGGATGATACATGGACACAGTTGTTTCCTCGTCATTTTGAAAAATCTTTTCCTTACCCCTCTTTCAATGTTAGAGATCTTGATACGGTATGCCTAACAAAAACATTTCAATTTTTAACCTTTTTCTTGAATTTAGTTGTATTTTGAATTTGATCATGGATTGAAGCAATTTGTCTTTCTGTTCCAGGTGGACAATGGCTGCATTGAGCACCTTCTTCCATTCTTGTACCAAGAAGATTGGGATGTTCTTATTGCACACTTTCTTGGTGTGGTATGGTTTGTGTGCTTGATTTTTTCAGTGATAAATAGATTTGGATATTGTGTCTATTGTTCCTCTCTGAAGAACTGCTCAAGTAACCAAGGGTTCCGTATGAGAAGCAGATTATGTTCTTCCACTGAAAGCTGTGCAGGCTCTATATAATTTATTTATTTAAAACTATCTCAATTGTCAGGATCATGCTGGGCACATATTTGGGGTTGATTCTATGCAAATGATTGAAAAGTTGGAGCAATACAACAACGTCTTACTAGTAAGTCTTCAAACTCACATATGGAAATTGCTTTTAGAAAGTATTCTTCATTGGATGCTTTGCTTCTATGGATATTTAATTATTGGTTACTTACTAGTTGGCTGTTACTTGGCTCCCTATGATAAATTACCCAGTTTTTAATATTTTTTATGTGTTTTTTCCCTTTTCTTCCAAGATAAGTAATACAAGTATAATTTTGAACCCCGAACACGTGGGAAATATTATTGAAAATATTTTCTTTCCCCAACTTTCTGAAACCTTTGGGTCATTGTTTCAAAGTATTGAATAGTTTTAGCCTTTTAGGAACATACATTTGCTTGGTGCCCTTTGTCTTGTTCACCTAATGCAATAGGTCTAGCCTTTTATCTATCCTTCCCTAATTTCCTCACAAACTGATCAGTTTGCTTTAGAAAGTAGTTGAAGCACTGGAGAGGCAGTCTGCGCCAGGGGGCTTACATGAGAATACTCTTTTGCTTGTTATGGGCGATCATGGTCAGACTGTGAATGGAGATCATGGTGGGGGGAGTTCTGAAGAGGTACGAATTAAATGTGTTTTTCTTAAACGTTTTTGTTTGTCTTTTTGTTTTACTCATGCTAACTCAATAAAACACAATGCAGGTTGAGACATCATTATTTGCTGTGAGCTTTAAGAATCCTCCATCTCCCATACCATCAGAGTTTGATACTTCATCTTGTGAACTTGATTTGGTACCCCCTCTCTCCCAAAGCACATATATATGCTTGTGGCTTATAAATTACGTAGAAATCGTCCACCTACGAATGAGTTAATTCCTTTGCCACTCTTCTCTTATATTTTATGGAGGCTCAAGTTATTCCTTGAAAATGAAAAGAGAAACATTCAAAATGGTTGGACAAGTAAAACAGTTTAAATTTGCAAAATCTAATTTTGCCTATTACTTACAGGGATTGATGAAACTTGATTAGATAGGTCATAAAACTAATTTGTCTTTCAGACTCTCTATAGGGTAGGAGTCCTATAAGCCTTAAGAGAATTTTAAAGAAGGTCTCTATGTTCAAATGGCATTTTTAATTAGGTTTGTATGGGTCCTAATAACTCATAAGTTAATTTTTTGTTCTGAATAAATTATTTATTGTTTGGCTCCAGGATGGGAGGAATATTTGTGCAAGTACCATCCAGCAGGTTAGAATGGGTTAATATATTTGATTTGTGCGAGTTCCATCCAGCAGGTTAGAATGGGTTAATATACTTGATTTTGTCTTACTTGCCAATCACCCATCCTTAGTCAAGTCACTCTCTGCAGCTTGACTTTGCGGTGACAATATCAGCGCTGCTTGGTATCCCCTTTCCTTTTGGAAGGTGTAGTGTAAGCATCCTATCAATTTAATTTATGCCATTATGCATGCCATTGCTTATTGATTATATTGATCATGACATGACTACCTCAGCTCCTTATTCTCTTCTACAATCAATAATACCATGGGCAAGCCACAAGCCAGTAATTGATGAAAATAAAATGAAACATTCAGCGATCATGAAGTCAACAATTGTTTCCTTTATTTGAGGCAGTTCTTATATACGGACAACATTTGACCAGGTTGGTCATTTCCAGACCAAAAAATAAAAAATAAAAGACCCTAAGGTAATCTATTGGATGAAGCTGCCACTGTAGCGCAAAATGCCATGCAAACTGGGCTTTTTGTTTTTATCTTTGTGTGAGGTCAAATGATCACGTGGTTGGATTATCTGGGTTTGTTATGCATTGTTATCATGGTAGTTGGTACTCAGTTTGTAACAGCATTGCACACTGAAAATGCATTTACTTTCTGTCCAGTTGACAATGCCCGGTGATCCTTCTCAAAGCTTAACTAGCTTGAAAACTTGGATTTCTTATATCTATGTCGTCTTATATCTGTTTCAGTCCCGTTACCCGTATTGTGGAACAGCTTTCTGCATTTCCAATTTATTTTATGTAGATCTCACAATAATCAATGTACATTGGATAGTTCACCTCTATACCACTGTGTCATACTTTAGCTTTTTGTTATATGCTAGCTGTTTCACATATATTGGTTTTCCTTTCAGTATTGGGCGTGTTAATCCTCAGCTTTATGCTTTAGGAGCTGGAACATGGAATTTTGAAGATAGTGTGGGCAATTCCCAAAATCAGTCAAAGTTGGAACAATGGATGCTGAATTATGCCAATGTACTCTGCACCAATTCTTGGCAGGTATTACTTTAGCAGTTTATCTTATGTCAATGTACTGCATAAATTCTTAGATGAAAGCTTTAACCGTCCATCAGTTTATATTAAATAATTGTTGGATTCTTCTTGTTTAGGTAAAAAGATATATAGATATATATTCTGCTTTATCAGTTATTGGATTTTCCCATGAAGATTTGTTGCACATAGCAGACATGTATGCTAAAGCAGAGGAGAGATGGTCACATACTACAAAGAAGTTGCTGTCACACGAAAAGGAAAGCCACAATGAATTATTGCCTGCTCTTAAGAGGCAAATTAATTTGTTTTCTGATTTCCTAGCAAGTGTTGCTGAACTTGCACGTTCTAAATGGACTGAGTTTAATTTAAAGATGATGGGTGCTGGACTTGGCATTATGCTGATATCACTTCTTGTCCATTTCCTTGCAATTAAGAAAGTGAAGGAGGAATATGGTTTTTCTTTTACTTCATCTGGAGATTCTGGGATTTCCTTCAGTTTAATTTTTTCTTGTTTTATGGTGGTGATGCGTGCATGCAGCTTCCTCTCGAATAGTTTTATCTGTAAGTATTAGATACTGTTTATTTATGTATGGATGCACAAAATCCATGGTTAATGCTCATGTTGGCAAACTAACTTTTACTCATTGTTTTTTTCTTTAATGCAAACCTTGTGAGCAGTGGAAGAAGGAAAAGTGGCATGCTTTCTTTTGGCCACAACTGGACTAATTAAGATGCGATATTCAATCATGAAGAAGAAGATGATATTAGAAGTGAGTAGTTGTTTACCTCAGGTTTCTATTACCGTGCCCTCACTCAAGGCCCCAATTCTTTTTAATCAAATATTGCGGAAATACTGTTACAAATTTGTTATTGTATTTCTGATAGAACCATATCAAATATAGTTTCTTGTAATGATCATTTTTCGCTGATGTAATTGCAGGCATTTGTTTTCCTTCTTCTGATCACCATTTGCAGATTTACTATTGAAGTTGGATTGTCAAAGCAGGGTCCTAGTTCTGAAATTATTAATGCATATCCTTCATGGATGCTCAGGATCACTGCAGGGTTTCCAGTTTGGAATATTGTTGCTGAAGTTATACCGGCAGTTTCCCTGATTTTATTGGCATTTTTGCTGCGCAAGGCCATTACTGGAAGCTCTTCTGAGGGGATTTGGAAGTATATTATCATGGGAACTAATATAAGTTATATACTAATAGCAGTGCATTGGGCTTCAGAAAGTAACATATTCAATCTGGCCGAGGTGCTTAAGGGCATTGGAAGAAATTACATTCCTCGTCTGATATATGCCATTGGATTTGGACAATTGTTATTACTGGCATTTAATCAGCTTTTCAATAAGGGGAAATCCTCGGATTGCAGCAAAGTCTTATATATTAAAACAGTGGCCATGTTTTCTGCCTGGAGCTCAACAGTCATTCTTCTGTTGGGAAAGCAGGGGCCTTGGATTGCTTTAGCATTCATTATTGGAGGTGCGTGCTTTAGTTATTTATAGTGTCGGTGCTTTATTTTCTCTTGAATGGTTTGTTTTGGCCAATAAAATTTCCCTTGGTACTTTTGCATCCACCTTTTGGCCTTTGTTATATTATCCTTTTTTATTTCAATATTTTCTCTTTTTCTTAAAGTTTTGGTACCTGTAATAATTTTTCTTTTTACTTTTGACAGGTTATTGCATAATGAGGCTGGATAACATAGAGCTGGATGCCAAAGATGGAGGCAGTTGGGATACAATGCTTGATCCTATTCCTGTAACGCAGTGGAGCCTTTTTGCTGTGTGCCTGTTTTTCTGCACCGGTCATTGGTTTGTTGCTTGCTTCCTACTTTGTGACTTTCATGTTTTCTGATTTCTCTTATCAGCACACATTGCGTTAGTTTTGGAATCGTTTTGGTTTGGTGCCTACAAAAATAACTTTTATGATTTAATTAAGAGTTGATTTTTCTATATTATATTTGCATTGTTTTCAACATTTTTCGCCCTCTTATGTTTCATAACCCAAGACAAACTTTTCTTCAGGTGTGCTTTTGATGGCCTCCGATATGGTGCTGCATTTATTGGGTGAGTCACGGGTATTGGATAAGTAGTCACTTTTGACTACTTATCTTTTGAAAACGAAAGAATCCAGTAGTGATTGGCTCCCGCTTTTGCCCTAGTTAGTGTTCATAGTGCCCTGTGGATAGATTATTAAAACCCTGTGATATTTTCAGGTTCGATGATTTCATCCTAGTTCCCCAAGCAATCCTCCTTACAATGGATACATTTGGTTTTTCTCTCATCCTTCCAATATTTGGACTTCCATTTCTTGTTGCACGCCTGGGTCAGACCGAGAAAGGGAAGAAATTTGTGCTCACACGACTATCTCTAGTAAGTTAATTGTGTTGCATATAGGTCATGTGTTTGCTATCTTTATAAGTTTTATCCTCGTAAAAGGGATTCTTTAAGTAAGATCATAGGGCTCGTGGATTGTCTAGCCCGTTTGAAAGTTAATTGGTCGTGATCGATGTCTTAGGTGTACATGATTTATGGGCTCATCATGGCTACTTCGGTCACAGCAACTATAATATGCGTTACAATGCACAGGCGGCATCTAATGGTAAGGTCGTCTTTCCAAAACAACTTACATTAATTTTCAACGATTATTGGACACCCATAACCATATGTTTTGCTTGCAGGTATGGGGTTTATTTGCCCCGAAGTTTGTTTTCGATGTGGCGGGTCTTATCCTTACAGACACACTCGTTTGTTTGGCCTCACATTACTACTTCAGTCAAGTAGAAGACGACTCCCTACAAGATCCGTTCTCCAAAAAATAGAAACCATACATGTAATCAACTGAAAATTTTTGTCCGCATTTATTGATTTGTTGTTGTAGCAATTCATTCGAGATAAAGATGAAACCTGCATCGATACCAAATGCATAGTCGTATCCGTTGATTTAAGCAGGAATACTTGCAGAAAAAAAGCTAATGAATGTGATGTTCTAACCCACTCGTTGACCTGTTCAAACACGACCGGACTTTAGCGTGCTCAATGGCTGCCGTGCAGTACACTACAAATTGATGGAAAATACAAAAGGTGATGACTGGATGCGAAATCAATGATGCAATGAGCTTGTAAGAAGTTTGGAGGCAATAGATTGGAAGATCTGCTTGTAAACTCAGACATGTGGAGTGCAAGGAGAACTAGATGTCGACGTTTTTGTTGGATAGTTCTGGTCTTCAATTGTAAAAGTCGCCAAAAGCATCTAATGCCCCTTCTGGCCGTAACTTAGCAGCCAGAATCTCACACCCCGGAAAAAGCCGACTCGGGTTCTATTTGGAAGTGCCTCTAGTAAGACAAAACAATTTCATGTTAGCAAAAGCACCTCCAGGTCTCGCTGAGATGCTTTTTTAGAAAGTACTTATGTTCAAAAGTGCGTTTGTTACAAATGCATTATTAATTATATCAAATTTTGAGCGCTTCTTGAAATAGCATTGGAAAGTGTTTTTTGAAGAAACATCTGAAAATGCTTATCCAAAAAACACTTTTATGAGCCATATGCGCTTCTAAGTTTTCTACTAAACACACTGTCAGAACGTGCTTTGAGCCATTTCGAAAGCAATCCAAAATATATTTTTTGGACTCATAATAAAAAGTGCATCCAACAAAAGTGCTTATGAGAAGAAGTACTCAGTGAAAATGTATTTCCAAATGGCCCTCACTAGTCACCTTTGGGGACTTCTCTCCAACTAAGACCATCTCCAATCGACTTGGCCAAAGGGTCATATGACTAAAAATAGCTCGAAATGACACGAAAATCGTCTTCAATCGAGAGCTAGGCTTTGGCTTGTGGCCCCATCAGGCCAAAACCACCAAATCAGGCCAGCGGGCTAGCCATTTCCAACCAGCCAGCCTAATGAGCCTAGCCCACTTTTTTATTTTTTGGACGAATTTTTTTCCTACACAATTTCTTACATACTTTTCATCATTTCATACTATCTTACCTCATTTTATTTCAATTCTTCACATTCTATTCTCTTCCAATAATCTTTCCTTTAATTTTTTCATTAATTTTCAAATGGCCACCTCTTTCAATAATATTCCAATATGTTTGAAAATTTTATTTTAACATGGTAGTTTAATTTAACTAACTATATTAATTCAATTTAAATAATAAATCATATTTGGCCTATGTGCCCCTCGGTTGGACATGATTTTTTGTCAAAAGGCTATGTTTGGCCTATGCCCTTTGGCCATCTCGGTTGGAGATGGTATAAAATATGGTCTGACACTGTTCATTAAAATATAATTTCTTACAGGGCTATAGGGCTAAACATAGACTTTTAACCCTCATTCGGTTGAAGATGTCCTAAGTATCTTTTGTTCTACCTTTGACGTTGTTTGGGAATTTGTCATCTAATGCTGCCCTTGTAGCTTGCACATCACATGTTTGAAAACAACATTTGTAATTAAATTATATATTTGTGTTTCTAAATTTTATATTAGGAGAGCGATTAGGGGTAGATCGGTTAGATTTGATCCCTGTCAAAAGCAACGATGATTGAGATAAGTGTTGGATCTCTCACGGCCGGTCCGTCGGCTTATGGTGTTGTTTGGCATCGGGATTTTGGGAGTTGGAATGCCACTGTTTTTGTATGCATCCACAATTGGGATGCCACTGGCATTGGAGATGATGGCGTAACATTTTATAAGTCTAAACAAAACACATTCCCTTCCTCCTAAGTATTGTGTGTGTGTGTGTGTGTGTGTATATATACTTGGAACCTCCCTCACCATTTACACATATATGAGTTCCTCTCTCCTCTCTCCTCACTCACTCTTCTTCTTCCAAAGTCTCTACCATCCTTTCTCTTTGACAAAGGAACTCGTTAACATCCTTCGTCATGGTAATTACTAGGACGGAAGTACTTTTGCTCACAAACACTTTTATTAGAAATTTATTAAATTATTTTTATAGAAACTTCAAGTGTTTTGTGAAAATATTTCGTGAACAAACTACTAAAAAGTGCTTTTGAATCCAATTGTATTTTAACTTTTTTTCTCCAAATGCTATTTGTAGCACTTTTAGCCATTCTAAAAGCACATAGACTCTAAATTTAAAGTGTCCTACCTTGCTTCTTCAACTTTAGCATTTTACTCATGCCCACACCAAAAAAAAAAATATGAACATACATGGTTGTTAGTTAGAAGTTAGAACTACAACATGTTGTATGTCATTTTCTAATATTAGTTGGTTTTGATTTGTAGGACAATGAACTTGGTGCTAAAGACTTAGCCTATGAACCCTTGAAATGGAAAGAAGGTGGATTCAAGGCCAACTATTTTATCTTTGGTAAGTGACAACTTTTGGATAACTTAACGAACATTATAATGTTATTTAGACACATAAGACTGACACACTCTTTAGTGGTATGTACAATTATATTTGAGAACCACCTATATCAGAAAGAGTGTCATTTATGTGTCTAAATAGCGTTACTCTTATGAGAAATCACGTTAATTTGAGCTCTTGCTGAATGTGTTTTGTGTGCAGCAATGATGTTCCTGGATAACATAGGCTTTGTGGCTAACATGGCCAGCCTGGTTTTATACTTCATGTTCGTCATCCACTTCGACCTCTCTGGCTCTGCAACCACCACAACAAATTACTTGGGCACCACATTCTTGCTCACCATTGTTGGAGGATTCATCTCTGATGCCTACATGAACCGCCTCAACACGACTCTACTCTTTGGCGTCATCGAGTTGCTGGTAAATCTTGTTTCCTTCCATTCTCCCAACGTACTTAATCCGATTCATCTTAAACGGAAAAACAAAAAGAACTTACGTTAATCAACAAAAATTCTCTGTGTAGGAAGTCTGTTTAAAAACATACTTGCATCGATATTGGAAAACAATTATAGATAACGTCATCGTGTTTGTTGGTAACAGGGACATCGACATATTATTGATGACTTATCACAATTCGTTCTTCAGTACAGAACAGATTGTCTGTTTCACACCTGGACTACACACAATTCGTTCTTCAGTACAGAACAGATTGTCTGTTTCACACCTGGACTACACTAATCAATACATGTATATGTTGTGTTTTGACTTGCAGGGATATATGTTGCTGATTATTCAAGCCCATGACAAAAACCTGCAACCTCTACCTTGTCTGGAATCAACCTGTGTGCATGGCACAAAAGCCCTACTGTTTTACGCTTCGATTTCCTTTGTGGCACTTGGAGGAGGCGGAATCAGAGGAGCAATCCCAGCTTTAGGAGCTGATCAATTCGACTCCAAAGATCCCAATGAGCACAAGCACATAGCCAGCTTCTTCAATTGGTTTTTGCTTAGCATAACAGTTGGAGCTGTGATTGGTGTCACATTTGTGGTGTATGTGAGCTCAAATGTTGGATGGGATATCGGATTTATCATCTCCTTGTCCTGCGCTGCTGTTGGTCTTCTCTTTGTTGCATTGGGGAAGCCATATTATCGCGTCCGAGTTCCAGGAGAGAGCCCTTTGATTAGGGTTTTAGAGGTCTCTCTCTTCCTTCCTCTCCCGTTGTTTAACTTGGCAAATATAGGGTGATTAGTAATGCCATTAACAGAGGACTGATTAATTTGAGATGACCCTTTGTGAAGGTACTGGTGGTGTCTGTAAAGAACTGGAAGGTGGAGGTACCCCAGAATTCCGATAAACTGTATGAAATACGTGCCCGCGATTCTGCTTCTAAAGCAGAGCTCATCCCTCACAGCAATCAATTCAGGCAGGTTCCTCAAACCCTTCATTTGTTATCACCACTTGTTCGCTTACGTAACTTTGGACTGTCTAAGAAGAAATTCTTGCTTATAACTTGAATATAACACGTTTCTGATAATAATTGATCACGTGACTGATATCGGTTGTAACTTGTAATACACGAACTTTTTTTATCATTAGGAACTTAGTATTAGGAGTCTCTTTGATAGTTACTTGCTGTTCAAGAAAACGTGCAAAATAAGAAAAAAAATACCAATTAACAAGATTATCAACTTTTCTTTGAGCAGATTACTAGACAAGGCAGCCGTTCTCCCTAATGGCGCGAACGCAGCAAGAAAATGGAAAGTTTGCACAGTAACACAGGTGGAAGAAGTGAAGGTTTTGGCAAGGATGATGCCTATTCTTCTAAGCACAATCCTCATGAACACATGCTTAGCCCAATTGCAAACCCTTTCAATCCAACAAGGCACCCTCATGAACACACGCATTGGCGATTTTGATGTCCCATCCGCCACAATCCCAGTGATTCCTCTAGCGTTCATGACCCTCCTTATTCCAGTCTACGAATTTGCCTTCGTTCCCCTCTTGCGTAAAATCACGGGTCACCCCAATGGCATAACCCACCTCCAGAGAGTCGGGGTGGGGCTTGTCCTCTCAGCCATCTCAATGGCCATAGCAGGACTCGTAGAAGTTAAGCGAAAACATGAGATGGTTCACCACAACCACAAAATTAGCCTCTTCTGGCTCTCTTTCCATTACGCGATCTTTGGAATCGCGGACATGTTTACACTCGTAGGGCTGATGGAATTCTTCTACAAGGAGGCACCCGCCGGCATGCGCTCTCTTTCCACTTCCTTCTCTTGGCTCTCTCTGTCCATTGGCTACTACTTGAGTACGGTTTTCGTCGAGCTCATTAACACCATCACTAGCAAGTTCACTAAGAACAAAATGGGGTGGCTGGAAGGACGCGATATGAACAAAAGCCACGCGGACTATTTCTATTGGTTCCTCGCAATCCTCAGCGTGGTTAATTTCGGAATTTATGTATGGTGTGCCCAATGGTATAAGTATAAGAATGATGTTACAGTCGACGAGGAAATGTTGCTCAAAGCCAGCGGACCTCAGTCTTTCTCTGCAAGCAGTGTAAGCTTTGTTTCCAAGGTAGAAGAAAAACAAAACGAGGCCAAGTGAAAAAAATAGGAAGCAAAGTCTACGCCCCAAGTACTAGTACAAGAAGTTCCATTCATAGATAAAATTTTGAGTTTTTGAGTGCCAAATGTAACATGACATAAAAATGAAAATTCCCAAAAGCCAAAAGCCGAAAGCCAAAAGCCAAAAGCCAAAAGCGCTCTAGATGGAAATCTCATGGAAGTCTATTTTTATACAAGAGTAGAAGTATAAATATAGGTGGATGCATGGACCACAAGATCTTGTAATATTTGTAACTTGTAACTTGTAGTGCTCAATAGACTCAATACTTTAAGACCAATTGCATATGAGTAGTAGCTAGGAGATTGTAATTTAAGTGATTATAATCAACAATTTATTATGCATTTTAGATTATGTGTTTGATTTGCCAATCGTTTGTGAAATCAATTACCCACTGTTATGCGTTTTTATCAATACATGATTGACATGAGATAACATCACAATGACATTCAAAGAGTATGAAAAATTCATTTAGAATGTGGGACATGCATAAGCATTAGTATGGCCTTTAGGATAGAACTCATGATGGTCTGCATGATATTGAAATGTGAATTAATAGGATGCTAATGTTGAACATTTGAGGGTAAACGCTTGACCGTCTAGATAATTACTCATTTGCAATCAACCTCCTGAAATATTTTTTTGTTAAATTAACTCTCTTAAACTATTTGAAATTAGCCAATTAACTTCTTACTGTAAAATTTGATAAAATTTCATTTACTTTGTTATCAAATACTGGCACAACTTTATAACCAAGAGTGAATCATATGCTAGTTGTGTGCCAGTATTTGATAGCAAAGTAGATGAAATTTTCATGAATCTGATGGTCAACGATTAATTGGCTAATTTCAAAAAGCTTAAGGGGTAATTTTACCAAAAAATAGTTTAAAATGTCAATTTCAACTAAAATAATAATTCAGAGGGTGAAACGACAATTTACTCAATATTTGATAAGTATGGGGACATCATGGCTATGGAAAGATGGACAAGGATTTTCTTCCCTTTTTTTTCTCTCCCCTTCTCTCTTCTTCTTTTTGAAAACTCAAGATTCCATCGTTGTAGAGACTAATAAGAAGAAAAAAGTAGAAAGAGAAAGAAGAAAGAAAAAAAACAAAAATTGAAGAGGGTGAGAGGAGGGGAGGGAAACAGATAGAGGAGAGAATCCCCACCAAAAAGAGGGAGTCATAGTTAGAGTGTGGTACAGCTCCCTACTAGATGTGATTGGTGATCAAATGGAGTGTCGGGGCTGCCATTCTCACTAGTCAGTCTGGATTAAAGTTAGAGCTGGCCTCAAATATCATTGAACCCCACTAAATTTAGAGGCATACATTATTTACTTAAAAAAAGAGAAGTTAATTAGGTCAAGTTACAATGTCCCTAAATGCTCTAATTCTATCAATTTTCATTATTGACATTAGATAGTTTTAAAGTAAATTGTAGTAATGGTCTTTCAACCTTACTTAAATTAGAGTAATGGACTTTGCTCTAATTTGGTTAAAGTTGAGAGACAATTTCTCCAGTTGGATTAAAGTTGAGTGATCATTGATACAATTTTTCTTATTTGATTTTTCATATTTGCCATTGATTTAGTCTCACGTGCAAGACACGTAACTTATTTTGACGGAAGTTCTAACAGAGTTGATGAAAATGATCATAGCTACACGTTTTGATGAGTTGAGTTGAGGGACGAATAATAATTGATTTTTGGTTGATGGACCATTACTTCAATTGAGTTAATGTTGAGGGACCATTACTACAATTTTATTCATAGTTTTAATAGTTCATGAAAAAGTTGAGAATGAATGAAGCATGTGTAAATTGGCCGGAGCGAGCACCGATAACCCTCCAATTAGGCACTCACAATTATTGCTTATCGATTATGGTTGTTGCCCACTTTATTAGCGGTAAGCATAAACTAAAAGGCCAAATGTAGCATATTTACCAAGAGGACAGTGACCACTACCAAATAGTGATAGAATTGAGTTCATGAAAGAAACCAGAACCAAAATACCCCATTTCTCTCCCACTTCTTCTCCGCCATTTTCTTTATTTAGTTTGGAACTGCTTTTTTTTAAAAAGCACTTTCACTAAAAGCACTTTTAGTAGAAGCATATTGGGTTCTTGGTGATGTTAAAGAAGTTCCAAACAGGGTTATTTGTTTTGCTAACACCTAAAGAAAGAGATTTGATTTTTTAGCCAATGCCAACTGGTGGTTGGGTTGCTTACTACCTCAATTACGACAATATTCATCCTTTTCATATTACCAAAGTTGTTCTTTAGCCACATTCCCTGTGTTTCTCTGTCTTTCTGTCTCCCCCTTCTTTTTCTTCAGCTGAATTACATTGATAAGTAAATAAAAAATAGCTCTGGTTTAAGCTCTAGTTTTTACCATTTGTTTGTGCAATGAGATTTCCGGGGTCAGCCAGCATGAAGCTTTTCTGGGTTTTGGGGTTTATGGGGTTTGTGTTTTGCAGAAGAACAAATGGAACTCTTATTGGGGATGTGAATGTCAAACAGGAACAAGACCTGCATTATACTGAGAGTAATGTGTATGGCTATGCAACTTATGGTTATGGGGTTTCTAGCAGACCCTTAATGGTGGGTCTCACACTCATCAATGGAGCTGCTGCCAAAGGAGCAGGTTCTCTTTTTTCACCAAAAAAATGAAAGATATTTCTCCTTTTCTGCTAATAAAGATACTTGAATTTTACAGATTAGTGTGTTTTTAAAGTTTGATTCTTTGTGGAACGATTCAATGCATTCATAGGTAGTTGAAACTCCCATCTGTTTCTTAGTTAGATGCTCATGTGGCCAATTTCAGAAATTGCAAGGGAAAGGAACTGATGCCTCTATTCCTTTGTGGTTTCATGACTTTTGTTTTCTCAATGTGCAGTCTGCCTAGATGGAACATTACCTGCTTACCACATCCACCACGGATACGGGTCAGGAGCAAACAGTTGGCTCATTCAGTTGGAGGTATGCAATATCCAACGAAAATTAAGAACTGTCATACAAACTTGACAGAGTGAATTATGGCAGTTATGTTCTTAACACATCACCATTAATAGTTGTGATGAATCTGATTGAGTTATACTTCTGTTTGGTACTAACTGTTGGTACTTCTATATGGATATTTCATTAATACTCTGATCAAATTAGTTTACCATCTAAAGTTTCTCGTTCAGCTAAGATGATTTGCACTTCTTTGCCTTTCGTATGCATCTAAAGGATATATAGGAAATAGATCTTATTAAGTAACTTAGCTGATACCGACTAGTCCTTGGTATAATATTGTTTTTCTCTTTGAGTGGCTTGCCTGTAATATATGCTGGGAGCTAAAGAACATCTTTGGTTAACTTATTTTATTGATAGGGAGGAGGATGGTGTGATACAATCAGAAACTGTGTCTACCGTAAGAAAACTCATCGCGGTTCATCAGCATATATGGAGAAGCATATACCATTTGCAGGGATACTAAGCAACAAAGCAGGAGAAAACCCTGGTTATCCATCTGTCTGCATCCTTATTTCTCTACACATGCAGCACTACATGTCCTACATGATTCTTCCCACGTCATTAGTAATCTGATATTTTTGATGGGACATAAACAATTGCAGACTTTTACAATTGGAACAGAGTTAAGGTTCGGTATTGTGATGGTGCATCTTTTGCCGGTGACAGTCACAATGAGGTTAGTGGGAGTAAATGATCATATACTTATTTATTTTTAAATTCTTGTTGAAAACCAGCACTTATTTTGCTTAATTTCTACCCGAGGTAACTCAAGTTTAATACTTGCTGTATTTACACTGGTCGCTATGGTGCATCATATTCTTAAGATTTTTATTGTCAAACAGTTGCAAACAAAGTAGTATTTCTTATAGATGTTATGAGATAACTGAAATTATTGGTTTATTTGTTGCTCAGGCTGCCCAATTGCATTTTCGAGGACAACGTATCTGGAAAGCTGCTATGGAAGACTTGATGTCAAAGGGAATGCGCTATGCTAATCAGGTTATTGTCATTAATTTTTCGGAAAGGATATGTTTCACTCTTTTGCTAGTGTTATACATTTCACTTTGGGATTTCTAGGCTCTTCTTTCTGGATGTTCTGCTGGTGGGGTTGCAACTGTACTCCATTGTGATGAATTTCGTGGAATGTTCCCTGCAACTACTAGAGTGAAGTGCCTCAGTGATGCTGGACTGTTTCTTGACGTGTAAGAATCCATTTTTCAACCAATTTTGGCATGCCTGATACCTTTTGGTTCTTACTCAGATAATAATCTTGTTATCTAAAATTGCAGAGTTGATGTATCTGGTAGTCGCACTTTGAGAAGTATGTTTAGAAGAGTGGTTAGTCTACAGGTATTATCCATTTAATATGAAATCTATCCACCTTCAAATGTGCTTCATGGATTGAAACTTCTATGACTAATAGACATGCAATTATTTTGCAGGGGGTGCAAAAGAATCTCCCATGGAGTTGTACCAATCGCCTCCACCCGACTTTGGTAGGTTCTTTTCTTGCATTTAATCCTTAAGACGAACTTTCTTTTCTATATAGATTATACAAAGAACCCAATTTTAGAGTGAGGTATCCCTTCTCTTTTTAGTCTTGATCATTAATGACGCAACACGAAGCAATGAAAGGGTTACCAGCGTAATCCCTTGTAGAACAAAGTTACTGGAGTCCACCAGTTGATACAAATCCAAAGGATAATTTGATTAATTGATTGAAAGATGTCTAAATGATTACAAAGCCATGGCTCTTAAATAAGCCTTTTACAACCTCTTGGAAAACTCAAAAGACTTAGGAAATTAAAATGAAAATAACTGACATATAATAAAGCCCTTGAAACCCCAAAAGACTCCATTTATTAGTAGGCTGCTGTCTTCATGACTTTCTGCAAAAGATGGCTCAAGCCACTTTTGTGGGAGAATTAAACACCTATTCTACGACCGCACCAGAAATGAAAGTAGCGTTCATTCAACAAGAAAGGTTCAAAACATCAACTCTTGAGATATGACCGTAGCAAATAATCTATTAACACGTGAATTACCAATTCTCCAATCACTTTTCTTTATTGCTCGCCGCTTCCTTCTTTTAGTTTTGTTGCACGTGAAATAATCGGATTTCTGTCCTACATCAGACTCCTCCACTTGAAAGGAACTCGACCTCGAGTTCGTCTTGAAACGGTCTTGATAGCTAGTAGATAACTCCCTTGTTAAGAAAATAAGTTCTTCAACTTGAGAAGCCCAACTTTCCGTATACTTGGGTGGAATAATCATGAAATTAATTCCATAAATAAGATCGAAATATGGCAATTGGGAATCAAAATATTCTTCCTTACCCAATTCTCTTGTTTGGTCAACAATAGAATTTAGATCCAATTTACTAGACTCATGATTCTCCAAAGTCATGACAGATTTTGATTCACTCATACCTTGAATTTCTTGAGCCTCCACTTCTGAGTTGTCATGTTTCCGGAGATCTTCATCAACAAGATTTTCACCAAGGAAAATTACTTGTTTTTTTTCTTCCACCTTGGCCTCCACCGTTTCTTGGCATAATGATATATCATTCTCCATCACTTTAGCTTCTTTTCTGATGATTGGTTGACCAGTCTTTTCCAAATACAATTCGTATAAATCGGAAAAGAATTGCTTAACAATTAGTCGCTTCAACCAACGCCAAGTTTGGATAGGACACTTACCTTGTTGTCGCCTAGATTCTTGCATATGATCACACCATAAACCCACGTCACCATCTAAACAAGAAGCAACCATCTTCACCATCTCTCTTTCTAGAATTGGTTGTGTCTTGAAAAGTTTTTCTACATCCTCAACCCACAAGAGAAAACCTTCAATGCAATCACTTCCCAAGAAAATAGGAATATCTTCAACATCAACTATATGAGATTGGCTCGAGGCAATTCCCTTTGTGCACACCACATCTATTGTAACAACCTCGCGATCAACGTCACTTAAGGTATATCTTTTCCCACGATCGATTGCTATTAGAACATAGCAAATAGGATAATCAACAATGCCAAGACGGGAGAAACCCGCTCTGTTACCAATTGACGCAGCACGAAGCAATGAAAGGGTTACCAGCGTAATCCCTTGTAGAACAAAGTTACTGGAGTCCACCAGTTGATACAAATCCAAAGGATAATTTGATTAATTGATTGAAAGATGTCTAAATGATTACAAAGCCATGGCTTAAATAAGCCTTTTACAACCTCTTGGAAAACTCAAAAGACTTAGGAAATTAAAATGAAAATAACTGACATATAATAAAGCCCTTGAAACCCCAAAAGACTCCATTTATTAGTAGGCTGATGTCTTCATGACTTTCTGCAAAAGATGGCTCAAGCCACTTTTGTGGGAGAATTAAACACCTCTTCTACGACCGCACCAGAAATGAAAGTAGCATTCATTCAACAAGAAAGGTTCAAAACATCAACTTTCGAGATATGACCGTAGCAAATAATCTATTAACACGTGAATTACCAATTCTCCAATCACTTTTCTTTATTGCTCGCCGCTTCCTTCTTTTAGTTTTGTTGCACGTGAAATAATCGGATTTCTGTCCTACATCAATTAACTTCGTTGTTCAAATTTCAGTGCTTTTTCCCCCAGCACTTAATTGCAAGTGTCAAGACTCCCCTTTTTCTGGTCAATGCAGCTTATGATACATGGCAGGTGCGTTCTTAATTTCTTATCCTCGCATTCCTTTCTGATTCATGTGGTGGATGGATACCTATCTTACAGTAGAATCGTGGTACGCTGATGAATGAACGACCATCCTGAATCTTTCTCCCTACTCAGATCCAGGCCAGTTTAGCTCCACGAACAGCAGACCCTAACGGCCATTGGCATGCGTGCGCAAAAAATAATGGACGTTGTGCTGCATGGCAGATGAACTTTTTGCAAGGTGATTCCATTACTTTAATTATGCTTTGTGTTCCAGATGATGATTTAGTTATGCTGAATGCTTGGTGTTTCGGAACTGAATTCGGTTCTATTTTTTCTTTCTTCAAATTATCAGGTTTCCGGATTCAAATGCTCAAAGCTGTAAGTGGATTCTCGAGGGCTGGTAAAAATGGTTTGTTCATAAATTCTTGCTTTTCTCATTGCCAGACTGAGAGAAAAGATACCTGGTTTTCTCAAAATTCTCCTCTTATTGGAAATAAGGTATGCCCTATTGTGCACTTTAAACTAAGTTAAATAAAAGACTATCTATGGATTTGCTGTCATTTCTTTTTCACATTATTTTGGTTACACTTAAGAGTCTGTCTTGATCTCATATGCAATCAATTATCTGCAGGGGATAGCAAAATCAGTCGGAAACTGGTATTTCGATCGGTATAGTATCAACAAAGCTATAGATTGTCCGTACCCTTGTGACAAGACCTGCCATAATCTGGTGTTTAAGTGAAAATTTCTGTATATCATCTCTATTTGTCTTCTCTCCCCAATTTATATTGCCAACGGCGTGTAATGTAACATTTTACCTTCCAGACCGAGTCATTGCTATGAAGCTCGAAGAGCGATCAACATGTTCATGTATCGTTTTTATGATCCAATATATAAATGTAATCCTCTTGATTAAATTCCAGTTATAATTTGACATCCAGTTGAAGAAAACGCGATGAGTAACAATTTCTCGAAACAAAATTCATCCAAAAAAAAATATTTGTCATGAGAAATACATGAAACAAAAGGGAGAAGATAGAAGTTCATTACAACTTACATACTAGCTAGTTGAGTGTTCATATCAAACTAAGTGGTGCACAAATTCCATATGATAAAATTTCTAAATATAGTCACCTAAAACTGCCTATCTGCTCTTACTTAACTGATCCTTGCTTTTGCTCAATACTTTCGTCCACTTTTGGCCTTGTGTTCATAAGAACCTGAAATTAAGACGTAGAAGGATTTCAAAATAGTATTCAGCCACTAGAAAGAGTTTTACGATTTGTAAACTGCAGTGAGGATGCAGTACTACTCAACTAACAGTAACAGAAGCCTCACCTTTCGAAGCATGGCGTTTTCATTGACAAGCGTAGAGATCTTTTCTTCCAACTTTGAATTCCTATCATCCAATTCTTTGGCTCTTGATTCCAGATCGTTGACGTAAACCTTTTTCCTCTCCCGGGCTTGTTGAGCAGACACCCTGTTCCTTAGCAATCTGTAAGTTTGAGTGGACATGTTTCGATCAGTTTTAAGTGGAATTGATATATATATTGGAAATGTTAGCTGCAACCTGTTAAGTCACTACAAATGGTTTCATTTAGCCTTTTAAACTGACTTGAGAACCAAGAAACTTGGACAAACTAAAGATGAGTTTGTATATAGAAGCCATTGATTGATAATATAGGAATTCCGAACCCCTACATTTATTATTTATAGTACCTCTTCAGTCGCCTGTACTCCTTATCGACCGGATTTCGGCCTCGGCGGCGCTTGGCCGGAAAGCCAGACTGGGCATCTGGGTTGTTGTTGTTACTGGTGGCTTTGGCGATTGTAGAGGCCGCATTATTAATACTATTATTAGGAGGGGGCAACGCCTCCACGTCCGGAACCGTGAACATATCTTCATCGCTCTCTTCTGGAACATTATCACCATCATCATCATCATCATCCAATGACCAAAACCAAGGAACGTCTATTAATTAAGACAGAATTAATATTCAAAATTAAATATATAAAAAAACAAAAACAAAATAATTAGGCACGGAAATGTAAATAAAGCAAAGCAAAAAAGCCCCAACCCTCGGATTAATCTATCTTCTCAACTGTAAATACATTGAAATTGTTAATAATTTGATAGGTGCTTCTCCAGAAACTTGTTCTATGACTTAGACAAGGTTTTTTTTTTTTTTTTTTTTTTTGTCAAACGCAATTATTTATAAGCGTTCCAAATGTAAGAAAGCATTAGGTATTCTAAAATTAAACAGTCCCAAACAAACTTATATATTCTCAACTGGATTAGTACATTGGAATATTTTATATGAATTTAATTAATGTAACATTAATAATTTAATATGGAGGAAAAGAATGTGCAACATTTAGTTTGACAAAGTATAAGCAAACCTAGTTTGTTACTGTTCTTGGTGTTACTATGAAGAAGAAGAGAAGGATGAGGAGGCCTCGAGGAAGAAGAACCAGATGGCTGCTGTACTTGCTGTAGTTGCTCCAAACTGGAGGAGGAGGAGGAGATGGATAACATGGGGTTTTTGGCTTCACCATCTCCTGCTCTGATTGGGACTGACATGGCTGGCTGATGAGCTCTCTCTCTCTCTGGATGATGAGCTTATATATGAAATGATACATATATATTGACTATATATGCGTCTTAAGTAGTTGCGTGTGTGCGCGTTTACATTAGTTGACAGGGTTGTGAGTAGAAGGAAGGGGTTTGGTTGAGGAGCGAACACGTTGATGTAAAGATAGCCGCACGACACACGTCTTCCTAGACAACATACAACCAACCATTTTCATTTGTCCAAGACCTCCCTCCCTACAACGTCCGTAAACCCTAAAAGCAAACACAACAAAAATCTATTTATTTTTCTAGGTTAAATACATTCTTCAAACTTGATATTCTTTCTTCTTCCCTTTTATCTTTTTTCTGTTCTTAATGTACTACTTCAACAATATAATTTTAAAAAAAAATTGGTAAACAAAATATTATATGGTATGTTATTATTTTGAGACGAAACACGACTGATGAAGTTAAGGTATTATATTATAGAAACTAAAACCAAACAAAAGAAATCCAAATAGAACTTTCTATGTTGTCATTGCAATTTGTATGCCCTTTGAGAAAAATAAGAACATCATATTATGAGCTGTAATTCATTTGGGAAACACATTTTGTTTCATTTCTCACACACTCCTTTTTATTTTTAGTTTAATTTAGTAGTAAAAAATAAAAAAAGATGTGCGGAAGAAGGTCAAAATAAACGTGTGAAAATAATCTTTCATTCGTTTTCATAAACGTGTAGTTTAGTTTTCCTTACAAGAATTATTCATGCCAAAAATGTTGAATTAGTCGGGAGTATTTCTTTTAGCAATTTGATTATCCTCATTTCCATTTCAACTACATCCAACAAACTGTGTTCCTTCATATATTTTAAATGATCATACACGTGTAATTCAATATTTGAGTGGATAAAGTATTGAGTTTCTACTTATGCATTCTGGATTTGAACTCTCCCTTCCCTAACTTAGTGTATTAGTTTTGACTCCCCCCCCCCCCCGGGGCCTTAAATGATCATACAACTTTGAATCTAGCCAATTTTTTGCAAAGATGACTTTTGAAGAAATATAGACTGTTTTTGTCATTGAAATACATTGTGAGATAAACCTAAGGAAAAAATGTGTACATATTCCAAGTAGTGGATTGTTTCAGTGGTTATGATTTTTCTCCCCTCCCTCAGTGTCGATTAGTAAAAAATATTGCTTGTAATTAGAAAAAAAAAGTGTACTATGTTTTTTTCTTCTTATAATAAAGGCATCCTTAGATGAGAAAGACTCAACTAATTAAGATTCCATAATCACGTCTTTCCCTTTCAAGCTTCAGCCAATCATGTTGGCCCAGTCTTCTTGTACTCATCCATTTACCCATCTAGGTCAAAAAGTTGGAATGCTTGCTTTCTTGCTTTACAGACCGGCTTGTAATACAGACCGCAAATTCAACCAGCTCCCAAGACTAATCTCGCATCTTGCATTTCCTACATACTTCTACACTGTATCAGTTCACACGAAATAATACAGACGATGTCGCACTCTATTTTTCTCCTCCTGCACTCTTTTTTTTTTTTTACTCTTTTAGCCTTTGAACTGAATATAAATCAAAAGAAAAACAGTTGAGGGAAACAAGGGGATGAAAGTAAAAGAAGACACTAACTTACGATAACATTTCCAACTTCAGGATTGGTCTAATGAGCATTTTCATATATCTAGTTCTGGGCCTCAATCTTATGTTGAGATCCATAATGAATAATATTATCAATTGGACGGACCATGCTCTAATGGGATTGGGTTATTTGGAAAAACTGAAATTAATTTGCAATGGGCCATATATGGACAGCCAGGGGAGGTATGTTTTAACCATGTGCTTACTTTGAGAGCTGAATTGAGATCTAGGGCAACATGATTCATGAGCATACAAACGCCAAGTCATACAGTGACGGAGTCAGAATTTCTCATAAGGAAATGCCTCTACAATGTAAAAGAAAAAAAGGGGTAGTAAGCATATTTATTCTCGTCGAGTTTTCATATTTTGAAATCATTGCATGACAATCTCACCATGTTTACCATTGAAAGAATTCTTAGAATCAATAAAAAAATTTACAAACCCTAACATTCAAGTAAGAGCTGGTAGAATAGAGTAAATACGAATAAAAATTTTAGGCAATGATAGAGATTTACAAATCTTATTGTTGCTTATTGAATGGATTTGTAATTTTTTATCAGTTGAATGGATTTGGAATTTGGAATGGCAAAAATATGAAATTTTGAGAATGAGATAGGGAATAGCTCTCGAATCTCTGGGTTCCACTGGAAAAAAAAATCAGATTAAAGTGTTAGGCCAGATAATGATTGAATTTATTTTAAGTGTTGAACAATAATAGGGTTTTAGAGGAAGGAGAAATAGTTATAATATACATATGTATATAGGTATAGATATAAATATATTTTTTCAAGATCAGAATATGCCCAGAATCACCATGGTCCCTTGGTGCCTCCATTATACTAGACTTGGAATTATGCAAAGATGGAGAATTACTTACCTATCATGTGATCAGATATGAGATAGAGAGTAGTTAGATACAAAGGGTATAGAAAACCGTTGCCTCTTAAGTTTTCTTCGTCAAAATGTGTGATATTAAAAGGAATCTACCATACAATCAGAAATGTATTTCATCGTGATGAAAATGTTGCAGACACAAAGGATATATTATCAGTAACATACCCAATTTTCTTGTGACATTGACACAACATGTTTGCCAATCGCGAGGACAACTGGACGAGAGCCTTTCCAAATTCCAATTGCAAAGGGGATTGACGTCTTGCCCTACAGCACACGAGAGGAGAAATTTTTCAAAGTTCCGGTCACACGTGACATCTGGTGTTCCAACAAATGAAAATTAGACGCATGGCTCTTCCTTTGTTCAATTAAATTGAATTCTTAAAAACCAAAGAGACAAGAAAGTCTGTCAAACTTCCATTGCCGTTAATAAACGAACCAGATTTAGTTTCAGACAGTTTAAATGCAGGTTATCAACAATTGCTTCAGATTTAGTTTAAGACAGTTTCTTTGAGTTGTACTGTCATTTTCCTTGGTTGGGTTATTTTGGCCCTTTTATGAAATTAGATAAAAACCTCATTTTACAGACAAATCAGTGCAAATAGGCCACCATGCATGCCTTGTCAAGCCAAATCATTCAATACTCCTTGCTTGATTTCATGAAAATCAGCATATGAAAACCAGAAGAAGAAAAACAAAAACCCATAAATACCCCATAAAAGAATAAGAAATTACTCAAAGAAGCTTCGGAGAACTGAGAAATTAACAATGGAGGAGGAGGAGGCCATTGCACATCGCAGCAATCTGGACGATTTGAATTCGCTTTTCCTCTTTTTTAGACGGCAGAGATGAAGACGGAGTTTGACGGAGTTTAGCGAAGTTTCTCTTTTCTAGTTTGCGGGGCCCACTATCTTAGAAACTATCAAAATGCAATTTAATTGAAACATGGAATAGCCACGTGAAATTTTCATTCGTTAGAACACCAGGTGTTATATGTGATTGGAACCTGGGAAAATTTCTCCCACAAGAGCAACTCTAAAAGTATAAACCCTAATGTACAAGTAGGTCAATATTAATTAAGGAATGCTTAGGTCATCTCCAACTGATGACTGGCCATATGACTCGTTTTAGCCTTTTGGCCCTCCAAGATCCTCAAAGATATTAATATTTCAATGAACAGTACAGAATCATATTTGCATCCGTCTCCAACCGAGGGCCAAAGGACTAGAGGGCTCGTTTTAGCCCTGTCACAAAAAATCATCTCCAACCGAGGGCCATAGGGCCAAACATAATTTATTATTTAAAAACTACAACTTAAATGTTGTTTAAGTTTCATGTTGTTAAATGTTTTTTTATGTTGGTTAATGTTATTTAATGTTGTTTCATAATGTTTAATATTGTTCATGTTACTTAATTTAATTTAATGTTGTATAATGGCTTAGGAAGTTATAGGAAAAAAAATAGAATTTAAAATAAATGAAACAATTTTTGTGAAATAGAAGTTATAGGAAAAAATGGAATTTTAAAAAAAATATATGAAACAAATTTTGTAAAATAAAAGTTATAGGAAAAAAATATAATTTAAAAAAAATATGAAAAATAGAAGTTATAGGAAAAATTTTGTAAATAAAAAATAATAATAAAATTGTAAAAAAAAAATTCAAAGCATTCATGTCGGTTATTTAGTATAAATGTATTACTGTCGGTTATAACCGACAGTAATACATTCATATTAAGTCATATGAATGTAAAATCGACAGGAAACCCGACACATTTAAAAAAAACTGGCCAGCCCGGGGTGGCTGGCTGGCTGGAAGTGGCCAGCCCTCTCTGATTCCGTGGGGCCCTCTCAGATTCCACAGTCCTCTGGCCTGGCCCTCGGTTAGAGACGGTTTTCGGACTATTTTCGACCCTCTGGCCCTCTGGACCCTTCGGTTGGAGATACCTTAATCACTTGCATTCCTTTTGGGTAATTGTAAAATGTGGTTACAATATAAGATAGATATAAAGCAATTAAAGGCCAGGAGGGGTGAGTGGTCCATGCCTTCTTCAAATATTTGTTGAGAAAACAAAAGGTGCATGGAGGGTCTCTTTTTCTCCACATGCCTTGGGTCAGTTCAACGTGGGGTTCTTTGCCCTACCCGACCTTCAATCCCCCTTCCGCACTCGCACAAGCTTTTGGAATTTGCTTTTATATCCATCCTCTCCTCTCATTCATCTCTCCCAAATAATAATGGGTGCACTAGTGTTTTGCATGTTTTCTTTTCTTATGTCGCATTGCTTTATATACTATAAAAGCAATATTCCTAATTCTTATATGTTACGGGGAGGGGGATTTAATAAAAAATGATATTCTTATTATTTATTTTACCATTATTTGTATTATCACTCTAATATAGATGGAACCTACATGTGATTGTGGATCAATTTAGTTAAGTGCACTGATCTAGCCAATTTAATTAAGTCCAGATCTTCTTGATTTTCTGTATTAAGCATGCGAGAATAATATTAAAATACTTATCATAACCCCGAATTCTTTCGAAATTTCAAAATGTCAACTAAATATAATCATATATCTATCTTTTTTCTTTTCTTTTCTTTTTACCCAAATCGTATAGAAGTTGATCACTTACAAATAATACAAGATGTTGTGGTCCATGCATCATACCATGACATTGCCATCTATAGGGCTTTTGGCTTTTGGGAATTTTCATTTTTATGTCACGTAACATTTAATACTCAAAACTCAATATTTCTCTACGAATGGAACTATAGTACTAGTACTTGGGGCATACACTTTGCTTCCTAACTTTTCACTTGGCCTCATTTTGTTTTTATCTCTCCCATTACATGATTAGTTTTGGAATAAAAAAGATAAGAACATAGTTGGTAATAAATCATATTCTACAAATCCTCATATTTATTTAGAATGCTAAAACTTTGAGTCTTGACCCACTCATCTTCCTCATATTTATTTAGAATACAGAAACTTGAGTCTTGATCCATCCATCCATGAACACAACCAGATTCATATATAATAAATTGGTTGATTTGTCTATCTGTTCATAGCTAGGCTGGCAAGCCAATCAACAACTTCACATTCTCTGTTGCATAAGAATATTTGGTTGCTTTCAACTCAAAAGATGGTTGTTAATTAACACTTTATCATATATTATATCTGATCTGAAACACTTGATGTCGATCATTCTCTCAGATGGCAACTAATTAAAGTTTAAATATTTGGAAAATAGTACTTTGAGGGAGAAAAAATCATTAAGTAAAAGGCCATGATCACATTTTGTGATAACATGCCAAAGACTATTACCTATAAAACTTTGAAATCTATAATTTATGGTCTATCACTACTTAAAAACAACGAGGCTACAAGCTGTCATGTAGAATGGTTGCCAGGTAGACTTGGTTTGTACAACCCATCTGAAATGGTATATCTTCTTCACTATTTATCCATATATAGTTATTAGGGCAAGGATTGTTTGGTACCAAATACCAAATATTTAGTTGATAATCTTAGTGCATCATTTATAGTAAACTTTTATCATGTATGCACGTACCAATAGCTATTTTAGATATTAATACAAACACTGTTTGGTTTCTTATAAGTTTTTCTTCTTTATTTGCAAAGTATAGTCCATCGTATTTGTAAAAGTAACTTATAAATTATGATTCCTCATCTGTCAAGAGAAATAATGTGTTATATATAAAGAGACAAATATTTTTTTATTTATACACCTGAAATACCAAATCTAAAGTGGATTTGTTCGTGCCACCATGTATACATAGAAGAAAGGATATTCAATATTTAAAATATCTCGATTATGAAAGATTATATGCTTATTTTAATAGATTAAGGGTGGGAGGAATGAGTTGTCTTTTGGGATTAGTGTGGTAATACAATCCTAATACTATAGTAATAATATATTAATTTATATGCATACATCATACATGCCATGACTAGCTCATGTGGCCGCCAATCTGTCAAGTGCTTTTGTAAACATATATTATACATGCTCTTTATCCTTCCTTCAGTCATTTCTCTTTGCCTCTGTTTCTTCAGACTCAAACTGCAAAGCAAAAGCACTTACTGCAAAGGAAAAGCACTTCTCCTCTTTTTCTTGTCGATTCTCATCCCATAGCCATGTCTACTGAGACTGGTGTTGTACCTGTGCCTGCTGATGATCAGGTAAACCTGCTTAAATTTCACAACCTATATTGTTAGTTCTTTCTTTAATCAGATGCTGTCACCTCCCAGTATGGGCACCTTGCTACGACTTCACTCCAGTCGCTAGCCCATCCTTCGGATCCCTCAAATGAAAATTCTCGTAAAATCGAGTTCCAAATTTGAATAGTTTTGTTTGCGATTCTTTGTGGTTTCAGTAGTTAATTATTGGTGAAAACATCTTGAATATTTGCTTTAAAGTTGTTTGAAGAGCACTCGTCCACAACACACAAACATCTATGGTTGTATAGTGATATTTTGATGCTTAGGGGTAATATATATGTGTTTATATCTAGGGAATTTTGTTTCCTTGGTTTATCATTTTTGGCAGGTCTGTAGCTCTCTATCTTCAACCGATGTAAAACACACCGGTTTTTCTTCACAGGTTTGTTTTCTCCTTGAGCACCATTTTTCTGTCTCTTGATTCTCTTTTGATTTATTCAATCTGATGGCTAGTAATAAAGTAGAGAGAAGTGCTAAGGGCATGGGGAGAAAAAGGGTGCAAAAATAAATGCCATGTTACAATATTAAGTGTGCGGTTCCACTACTAATTATATTGAGACCTTTTAAGATAAAACCCCGCACTTAATATGCAAGTTAGGATCAATATCAGCATGACTACTAGTGAACCAGTGATCTGTCTCTCTGAAATCTTGGACACCAAAATCATCATTAACTAAGGCTTCAGAAACAGTTTTTCTTAGATATGCTTGATGTTCTTTTACCAATCTGTTATTATGATTTGAAATTAGTTGTTGATATCATATTGTGTTATGGCAGCCAATTGTGGAAAAAGTTCATGAAGAAACAGATGCAGTTAATGGGAGTGATAGTCCTCCTCCACCCAAACCTGATGAGAAGAAGGATGAAAAGGAAGAGCTTGTAGCAGAGAGCTCTGTTGGTTCAGAGGTTTCTGCAACCAAGGTTGAAGAAACACCAGTGGACAACGATAACCAGACAGAGACTCCTGTCGTTGTTGAGGCTGAGAAGATTGATGATGATGTTCCGGTCGAAGCTGCCTCGAAAGAGATTGAAAGTTCTGATAAGGAGCCAGAGCAATCATCCACAAAAGACTCAGCCAGTGAAGCTGTTGAAGCAGTTGAAAGTGTACCAGTGGAGAAACCAGCAGTTGAGTCAGTTGAAGATAAACCAGTGGAGAAAAAAGAAGAGAAGGCAGAAGCTATTGAAGCAGATGAGAAGCCAACTAGTGGAACAGCTGAAGCAGTTGAGAAAGAAGCAGATGAGAAGCCATCTAGCGAAAAAACTGAAGAAGTTGAGAAAGAGGTAGATGAGAAAAAGGCAGTGGAGAATGTAGCAATTGAAGAAGTTGACAAAGAAGCAGAGAAGGATCAACCTATTGAAGCAGTTGAGAAGGAAGCAGAGAAGGATCAAGCTATTGAAGCAGTTGAGAAAGAAGCCGAAAAGACGGAAGTAATTGAAGAAGCAGATGAGAAAAAACCAGTGGAGAATGTAGCAGCAACTGAAGAAGTTGAGAAAGAAGCAGATGAGAAAAAACCGGTGGAGATTGTAGCAACTGAAGAAGTTGAGAAAGAAGCAGAGAAGAATCAAACTATTGAAACAGTTGAGAAAGAACCCGAAAAGAAGGAAGCAATCGAAGTAGATGATGAGAAGAAACCAGATATTGAAGTAGTTGAGAAACAGATAGATGATGGGAAGCCAAATGTTGAAGCTTTCGAGGCTAACTCATCAACTGAAGAAGCAGCTGATCAGCCAGCGGAGGAGCCTGTCAAAACTTCTCTTGTCAAAGGTTCAGAATCTGTAAATGAAGTAGTGGAGGGCAAGCAACATGAACAGTTGAAAGATTTATTAGAGATGGAAAGAAATGTTGAGAAGGAACTCAAGCCTGAAGAAAATGCTGCCACTGATAGCTCTGTGCCAACCGTTGAGGAAGCACAGACAATTGAGAAAGAAGCCGAGAAAGACGCTGCAGTTACTAATGTAGAAAAGCCGGTTGCTGAGAAGACCGAAAAAGAAGCAGGACAAAATGCTGCAGAGAAGGATGAGGAGAAGAAGATTGCAAAAACAGAACAAGAAGCTGAAGGGAATATTGAGAAGACTGGTGAAAATGTTACACAAGTTGCTGATAGAGATTTAGTCACGGCGAAAGAGGTAGTATTGGAGAAAGAGGAAGAGTACAAGGACATTAAAGAGCATGAAGTTGTAGTTGAGCCTTCTGCTGCCATTGTTGAACCGGAAAGCAAATTGGAGAAAACCGAAGAAGCGAAAAATGAGCCCGCTGCCGAGAGTCTTGAGGCCTCCAAAGAGGAGGCCAGGCAAGAGGTTGCAGTAAAAGCACAAAAGCAGTCAGGTGGGATCATTTCCAAGGTGAAGCAGTCCATTGTGAAGGTGAAAAAAGCGATTATTGGGAAATCTCCAAGCTCAAAAGTGCTTTCACCAGCACCACAAGCCAAAGCAGATGAACAAGTCAGTGCCCAGTAGTTCTTTTGGTCAGGTGAAAGATAGTTTTTATGGATTTTATTCACCGTGTAGCTGATTGTTTTGGTGTTTCTTCATATGAGGGCAGAGACCATGCGTTTTGTTTTGTGTGGGATTTGCAAAGATTTTTTTTTTTCTTGTTTTTTTCAGTTCTTCTGATTGTAGGCACAATTGCTATTAGTTGTGTTTGTTATGGTGAGTCTTTTGTGTGAAATGTAATTGAACATTATATTGATTTGTTTATTAAATTTCTTAAGTTGTAATGTTGTAGCTTACATTAAGTTACATTTTTATAGTCTTTTTGTGACGAGGGAGAACAAATTGTGACATAATGTTGTATTGAAAAGGAAATGAAATGATAATCTTAAAACATCAAAATTTGTAATCCATCGAGAAAAATCTCAAGTCGTTGAATAATAATATAAATAATTGTAAAAGCTAAGTCGCTTTACAAACTACGTCAAATCTTAGTGTGGTTAAAAACACTAATTAAGCGAAACACAAAAAATAACAGAATATTTAAAGATAATCCTCACAACTCAATGTTTTAAACCAATAGACAGTATAACTTGGCCTTAAAAACTGTTTATTATGAAAAGTAGCATATTTCACTCTTCTTGTTATTCTCTTTGAACTAACGTACTATAGACTTATATTGGGAAATCAACTTACATGACAAGACTACATCACTATCGTGAAGTTCGTACCATATGAGTATTCTCATATTAGAGCTTTATAGCCCAAATTTACAAAAGATTGGATCTTGATTCTAGGCTTACACCTGCGAAATTGCTGCTTAATTCTCTCATTATTAAACATATACAACCTTTCTCTTTGATCACATGTATATTGAACGACTACTTAACCAGGCCACATTGAAAGTAATCCTAAGAATAGGGTTATAAATGAGTTGAGCTAAATTGTATATCACTGACACAAGTTGTTCACAAATTTTTCAAGGGGTGTACTATCCACACACCCTATTTTATTTCTCACACATCCCTTGATAATTTCTGTCCGTTGATCTTTTTCAATTCATCCAATCTGACGATTGAAAATTAAAAAGGAGTATGAGAAGTAAAATGAGGTGTGTGGATATCACACCCCATTTTACAAACCGAGTATATAAAAGTTTAAGCTTGATTTCTTTCTTATTGAGTCAAACTAAGCTTTAGCTTATTTCTTATGTTTTTTCATAAGCTGAACTTAGATGAGCAAAAAACGAGCCAAATCCAATGCAAGCTCGAATTGTTTCATGCGGATTTACAGGCCTATCCAAAAATACTTTGAGCTTTCTAAATTGGGTTGAAAGCCTAAAATGAGTTCTACTTGGGCTGACTTTAGAGTCACATTTCCCATTTTACTTGTACACAAATTGATCAAGGAGTTTAAAGAAATTAAGAATGGGAGAATTAAGCAGCAATTTCGGCCAGTTGACCGGCCAATGTTTTTGCTACTTTGCACTCGTCTGAATTCTCAACTTATAAATTAAAATAATTTAGAATAAATAATGTCATATCAAAACTGAGAGGAATAGTTTTGATGATAGTCGTGATTGTAGAATAAATAAGGAAAGGGTCTCCTGACTATGCATGAAGAAAATACCACAAAGCAAGGCTAGAAAAGGGATCATATTCAGTGGCGGATGCACATTGGGATCAAGGTTTTTCCAAGATCACTCGGTGTTCAGAAAATATACATATGAAGGTCTTACGAGAACCCTTCGAAAGTAAGGTATGACTCCTTTTTTGGCCCACCAAGTGTTTGATGTTTGCTAGGCATATCTCGACAACACTCAGCAGGTTGCGTCGAGAGTACCCAACAAATTCTCGCGATAATATTCATCATATTGCTTTGGCAGATGCCAATATTTGTTGACATATGTACAACACAGTTTGGCTAACGACACAAGCTCACTACGTGTCAATATATGTCGACATATGTGCAACATGATCCCCACTATATTTTTATTAAAAAACAAAACTTAAGCCTTTAACACTGAGCAGGGTCGGCCCTGAGATTTCAGAGGCCCTGTGCGAAAGTGAATTGGAGGCCCTAAAAAACACTAAGAATTTTATTGTTCAAAAAAATAATTTTATATTTCAATTGAGCTTCTATAAATTCTAATAGCACAAACAAATTTAACAAATCAACAAATGGAAAGGTGGCGTATTGTTTTTCCTTAACTATTTAGAGGGTCAGGATTCGAATTTTCATATTATTGTGTGGAATTTTTTATTGTGGAAGCTTATGCATTTAATAAAAATAAACTAAAAATATGATGGAGACAAGTTTCGAACCCATTTCCTAGGCCGCTGTAAAAAAGCAATAATACCACTTGGGTTAAGACTCAAGTTTGTAATATTCATACACATGCTATTATATACCCCCTCAGGACCGGCACTGACACTGAGACTCTCCAATCTCTGAATTCTAGATTCGCCACTAATCGCGTTGTGCCCTCACTCCAGCGAGGCAGTAAATAAATCAGCCACGGGAAGAAGACAATGCGTCGGTGGGGCTACTCATCAACTCAAATAATACTCTGGTATATTTGACTGAGAAGGAAAAGGACTAGAAAAGAAAGTGAGATTAAGCTCTATATATATCTAGATTAGTAGGAATTGGAGTGATTAAATGAAAAATTAGCAATGGCATCAAACACACATGATAGTATGATACAGCTTGGAATTGGAAGAGAGAATAAAGTTGCAAAGAAAAGAGAGGTTCTTCGGTGCCCCAATTGCCCATGCATGACCTTTATTGGGTTCATAAATTGTGGGAGCCTTAAGAAGAAAAGAAATGGATAAGATAGAAAATGACATTTTGTGGGTGACAATGGGGGCAGTGGTAATTAGATGTTGGGAGCTATGGCCAAGGCCAGTTTGGAACAATTTGAAAGTGAGAGAGTAGCTATCTCTATATATGGTGAGCATTCGAAAATAATTACCCCCTTATAAATAAAAGAATCATTTATTTCTTTATAAAATATTATTAATTTTTCGTTACTGACGAATTACAGTTTGAAACATGATGAGTTTCTATGGTTTTCGTTAATATATGGTGAGTTTCTATGGTATATGGAATTTAGAAGTGTTTTTTTTTTATATATATAAGCACCTAACTCCTTGTCTATATAAATGAGTCAAATCACAATTAGAAATGTGTTTTCTTTTGTACGATTTTTAGTGAATTATTAGTCTATATGTATCAGATTGTAATCGGCAATTAAGAAGCAATGTAAAAGTTGAGCAACATTGATATAAAAATATGTGTGTAAGTATAAATAAATATATATATATATATATATTGTTATATACAATATATACCCGTATGTATATGCTTGAGATGTACACAAAGTAATTAAGATCAATGTCATTGAAGTAAGAAAAAGATATATGTATGGCAGAGGCACGCTGTGCCAGACCGAACTAACATATAGGGGGAACAACCTTTTCTTATACCCTTCTTGCTTGGTTGTTACAAACCCAAATCTCCTATCCCTCACTCCCTCTCCCTTTGAACCCTAAACCTTTCTTCAAGACCAAGCTTGCCTACCTGTCCCCCACCCACCCCAAAATAAATAAACAAATTTAATTTAGGTGCCCTTAAAATTACTTGCCAAAATCATCCCAACATTTGAATGGTGGAGAGGGTTTTGGGGCATGAATCTAACTCCACTCGTCTTTGAAATCCAGACTTGCACTTCACGTCTGTGACATGTATGATAAAAACAATTTAATACATTTAGATAAACTATGACTTGAGAAAGATTTCCTCGGTCACATCAATAGATAACCTATGACTTGTATAAAAAGACGATCACGATGTTCGAATGTTGGAACAAAACAACTAACGATTGTTGGAAATATGTTATCTCGTTGATAATGATGATGCATATGAGGTCATCATTAGGGCATATGTGTACATGTGCTTGTATGATAGGTCTGAAAGGAATTATGCTAATGTCAGTTGCGCATGACATTATCAGCCTCTAATGTATGTAGCAATTGTGGAGCCTTCAAATGCTAGCGTAACATGTGATTGATACTTGCATGCAACCCCTTTATTTTGAGATTGTACGACCATAAACAAAGTTCATGAGTATGAACTAGAAGGTCACGGCCGGCACCTCTCAAACTAATGGGATGATTACAAAAACATAATAACTGGTCAAGCATGTGTGAGGGCTAGAATTGAAACAACCAATGATTTGTGGAAGCACGTAGTGATCTTTAAAAAAAAAATTAATGTTACTCATTTCAGTTCACATAGCTAATCCTATATTATTCTGCACGTGTATTAGATACTCATGTAGACCATGACTACGTCTCTCAAAGGCCAAGACATGAACCCAACTTTATCAAACATGCAATCAACTAAATTCCGCCCAATAAACCCACCACTTTCTCTCTACTCTATCTCTCTTTCTCTTTCTCTTTCTCACTCGTTTGCAAAACTAAGTCTTTGAATTGAAGCAATTTATCAAACACCTCAATCGAAACTCCTACGACTTTGGCACTTTTTATAACTTTCAAACCTTCATGTTACATCTTTGTCTCCCCTCGTCCCTCCAGTTCATTCTTTTTGCTTTAACCTCCCTTTACCCCTAGCTTTTACCTCTTGCATTATTACAACAACCAATACCAAATAGCACACGTGTTGCTCTAACTAAACGGAATGCTAATAGTGTGCATCAAATGTCTAAGTATTATCATACGTACATGTGACTTTAATACTAATACGCTCGAGTCTTTTAGATCTAAGAAACTTGATACATCAAAAAGTTCAACGAGCCAATAAAATTTGAGGTTCAGTTTTACGTTAAATTTGTATGTCAAGTAAGAAATGGGTTCAATTTTACGTTAAATTTGTATGTCAAGTGAGAAATATAATTAAGGGAGAGGGTGTTGCCAATGCCAAGAAGAAATATAAGGTGGTAGATGATGATTTTATGTTTTGTCTGATGGGTGGAAGGAAAGCAATCACTTCACTTTATTATACATATGTGTGTGTGTATTAATTAACTAATCGTTTATTAGTATCTCTGATGCAAGGACTCAAATTTTATATTTGAGTCTAAATATAAGGCAAAACATCTCCAATGCAAATGAGACTTTTCATATTAGAGTTTTGAGGCAAAGTGAGATCCAAATTTATGTTTCCATATGAGATTTAAGTCACCAAGAAAAATGAGATTTAAGTTTTGAGTCCAATCATCTCCAATGTACATAACTAAATTGTTAAAATTCAAAGAGAACATTTTTGTTCACCACCATGAATTATGGTGTATGCTCACCATACGCTTAATCATCTGCCAAGTGTCATTTCACTTAACCTTGGTTAATTTTTTTTTCAAAATTGAAAAATGAACATTTATTATGAAATTTAACCAAAGTTAAGTGAAAAGACATGTGGCAAATGATTAGATGTATGGTAAGCATACACCATAGTTATGGTGGTGAGCAAAAATGCTCTCAAACACAAATATGAGTTTTGAGTCCAATGTTTTATTCTCCAATGCAAAGACTCAAATCTTAAAACTCAAAATGAGCCTTAAAGTTTAAGTCTTTGCATTGACGAAGAAAATCAAAATACATAAGTCCACCACCTTTTTGAAATCCAAATATGAAAGTGTAAGTCTAAAATTTGAGTCTTTGCATTGGAGACACTCTCATTACTAATATCTAAGAGGATTTTTTGGGTGGCTCTTCAACATGAGTCTATGCCTGAGGGGAGCAATGTGAAGGGAATAAGATTGTGCATGGCCGCTGAAGGCTGTCCCAAAAAACCTGTTTATCCCGTATTAACAAACTAATATGTTTATTAGGTGTAATTAATCACAAAATATAATATAGTTAAGAACACATCCTAAAAGATAATTTAAATTTTTAATTAAAAAAAAAAAGAGAAAAAGGGCAAGAAGGCAGATCATCTGGTCTCCAAAGAAGAGATTGTTACTTTAATAACTGTTTGTTTGTTTCCAATAACATACTAGGCAAACTGCCTTTGCTTCCTCTTCTTTCCTTCATCTTCTTTTATTCTTATTTCTTAATTATAAAGGGCTAGGGTTCTTCAGAATAAAGAAACAGTTTTCTGCCCATGAAGTTCTTTGGTTTGGTTGGTCCATTGTGTCTGGATAGAGCTCTAGATTAGTATATAAGCTCTTAAATTTGTTTAACATAATGTCTAATACACAATTATTATTGAGAAGGGAGACATATTATCCAATCCAAGTATGTCTAAGTGGTCTATGGCCCTATATATGGATGCCATCGTTTAAGTACCAAAAAAAAATAATTTGTATGATGCTAAAATATTACCATGTGATATAATCAGTTAATATGTGATATACAACGATTTTATATAATAATTTTTTAAATATATCATACGATAAATTGTATTTCCTTGAATTAGATATACTACGTGACAATATTCTAGTACTAAACAATAATTTCTCAATACCTTCTCTTCTCTCTAACTTAATTTCTTGTCAACATAATTACATACCTTCAGTAAAATGACCCAACTACTTTGCAGAAAAAATTAACCCCCCATATTTATTGTCATCCACTTATGGACTCACAACTGTACAGCTGCAGTAGAAGAGCCCTGCAAACTGAGTATCACACATGAACTAATTAAAAGCCTCAGTATTTAATCATGTTGATGGGGGGCTTTCAAATAATTGTACAATCTGGACGTGGGACATCTAATGTGATTAAATTAACATTTATCTAATCTCCAACTTTATAATCAAGGAGGGCCTGCATGCAATTTGATTGGCAAGCATGTATGATTAATTACACAGACATAAAACCAGAAATTAAAAAGAAAAATGAGAAAAATACTTCACTTGGCGGGAAGATGGTCATTGGTCAGTAAATTACCCAAGACCAGAAGTAGACAAGTTTTCTATATTAGGTAAAAGAAGATTATATTAAAGTTGATTCCTTTAATTGAATACTAATAACTTTGTCCACCTTTAGGAGCCTCGATAGGTTGTTCAGTTTTAATTAAAATTTTAATTCAATTATCAAGTAATGTTAAGAGAAAAACTTAGGTATGGTTGTCTGACTACATTATTGGTAGAAATCTTTCACAAAAACATAAATGTCTTGTATTTTAGATTTATTGACTTGATATTAGTTTCATATGTTGTGACCGTGCGAGAGTCGTCCTAATTAGACAACATCACCGGAGTTTCTGGCGTTAAATAGAGAAGAAAAAAAAAAATCCACGTGGGATATGATGCATGGACATGTGGTGGGCCACCGTGGTAGCCAAATGTGTCAAAGTGACCAGACTCTTCTGCTCAAGTTATGACTTTGTTCAGTTTGTTTGGGATTTGGCTCCCTCTCCTTTTCCGGTGTAGTTTGTGTGTGTGTATATATATTATATACACACAGATTCATGGCCTAAGATAGCGGCTTTTTATGTATTTTCTCTCTGAAGTTTCTCAACACATCTGATAGAAAATGGGAAGAGCTGCTGCAGCTCATTCATCATCTTCTTCAATAGATAGCAGCAACTATCCTGATCATCATCGTCCTAGCACTACTGCCTCTTCATCTTCTTCCTCTCTTTCTCGGAAAATCAATGGAAATTCCAGAGCAGATTTGAGCACTGATCTGAGACTTGGCCTGAGCATCTCTCCCTCTCATCACAGTGACTTGCCTTCCACTTCAACCCCAAGGTATATAGGAAAAAACCAACCCAATGCATGATTCTATTTTTTTTTCTGCAGAAGAACAAGAAGAAATTAAAGGAAAATAATTCATGGGTTTTTTTGCAAAATTAATTCTTCATTCTTCCCAGCCAAAGAAGTTCTCATCTTGATTGATTTTTGTACATACATACATATACATATACATATACATATATATATATATATATATATATCAACCTATCGTATCGACGAGTAACTCTGTTTTAGACTCCCATTGCCCTTTGAAAAGGTAAACGTCTTTGATCTTTCTGTATGCATGTGTGTATATATCTATGTATGCATGGATGTATAGATGTTATGATTGAAAGTTGATAGACATATTTTACAGGGAGCAAGCATTGATAAACTGGCCACCAATCAAATCTATCTTGAGGAGCACACTTGCAGGGAGAGCAGCAGACAACAGGCGCCATCCCTCCCTATTTGTGAAAGTCTATTTGGAGGGCATTCCAATTGGTAGAAAATTGAATTTGTTTGACCATGATGGTTATTCTGCTTTGATTTCAACGCTTTGCCTCATGTTCAAGACCACCATTCTATGTAAGTTATTAACACACATTTTAGGATTTCCTTGGGTTCATATTTTTAATTTGGCTACCATTTTGGAAGCAGGTCCTGAGGAAAATCATGTTCATTCAGACAAATATCATGTACTGACTTATCAAGATCAAGAATGGGACTGGATGCTGGTTGGAGATGTGCCTTGGGAGTAAGCACGCATAACCCTAGGGAGGCCAGTTTGGTAAACGAATGGTTATTAAACAGGCGCTTAATAACTCTATTTTTGTTACCAACTTTCGCCTCTCCTCCTCCGTTTAAATTTTCTTAATATATACTTGTGTCCTTCTCATATTTTGGCTTTGATACACAGGATATTCTTGACCACCGTGAAAAGATTGAAGATCACTAGAGCAGACAGATGTTGAATTATATTTTGGTCATCCTCAGAGACTCAGATACAGTTTTGTTGTCGTGGTGGTTTATAACTTCGTACTCAAAGAAATTCAGAACTAATATACATATTTTGGGCTACATCCAATCTTGTGTAAATTATCAAATATATAACAGTTGCAGTTTCTTTTATTCAAGCAATATTATATTCTAATTTAGATACGGAGATTGGAACTTCAATGTGAGAGAATAGCACATTATTCTAGCTAACTTAGCTACACTTGTACGTGTCCACATAACAGTTAAGTTGTATATGTTTATACTTCTAGTATTTCACTCCTTTTTACTGTCTCTTCAAAATCCACATCAAACCCAATTATTCCTGAAGTAAAAGTGAAGGGAAAAATTGGGGCTTTTGAACAAATTATTGATAAGAGGGTGGGGGGAAATTTGTTAATATGGGACCATGGTTGGTCTCCATTTTTTCTTATGCACTTCCTTTGTTTCCTCTTCTGTGCTTTTCACATTGTTAGGTGGGAATTAATGTGGTTTCAAAGTCCCTTGTTGTCACAACAAGATGCCTTTTAGTTCTTGTGATGATGAATGATAATTAGCAACTATGTTCCTCATCGAAGAAATGACTTGTTACACGTGTTCGTGCTTGTTCGTGAGCTTAGACGTGCACGCCATCATGCTTGTGACTCCTATCCTTTTGATTGCAGAAACTCGGATCAATTCAAAGATGGATGATAAAGTTATGAGCATCATAATTTTGATCCTAATAATGTTAAGACGTGCAAACATTGACCACCCAATTTCTTGAAACGTCGTGGTGGTGTCTCAAAAAGCAATTGGATGCTAAACCCTATTCCTCGTAACCTCAACAGTTAGAATCTAGGGTTGTTTAGATATAGACCCATACAACTCATATACTTCAGATAAAAACCCACCTATGAATAAACATTCAATCAAAACCCAAAATTTAAATAAATTACCACATAAGAAAATAAGTAACCTATTAATATAAGTTATTTACAATTTATGCCACAACTTTCTATAACTGTTCTCATACAACCATTATTAGCCAACCATTATGGCTAACGTTTTTAACAATTTCTTATATCAGTCTAATAATGAATTAATATAATTCATTAACATATCTATTAACTATATAACTTTAGATAAATTATTTTGCGAACACAGAAACATATATATGATAGTAAAATATAAAATAGAAGATACATTTTTTGAAAAGTTAAATTGTAGGTAAACTATATTCATACAAAAACAAAATTGTAGATACACTATTGTTGTGAAAAAAAAAAAAGGTAAATATTGTATGTAAAATTGTAGATACATTACTAACACAGTAGGTAAATTAGTTTCATATAAAATTAAAAAGTAGGTAAATTATATTCATACAAAAATAAAATTGTAGATACATTATTGTTAAATAAAAACATGTAAATTTTTATCCTAAAATTTGAACAATAGATAAATTATTTTTGTACATACATTAATTTTTAAAAAATTAAACAATATGTACATCATTAGCTTCACCAATTATACACAGTAGGTAAATTATTTTTGCTAAAACTAAACAATAAGTAAATTATTTTTTAAGATACATTAGTGTTGTAAAAATTAAATAACAGGTACATTATTATATAGGTAAATTATGGTAAAAATTTATAGTTGGCAAAAAAAAAAATTATATATATATATAGGTACATTATTTTATTGATAAATATTTTAAAAGATAGACTATTTCATTAAAAAATATATTTAAATTGAAAATTGTTATTAAGATTAAGAAAACTTTCCAAATTAATTCCTATATCAAATTAGAAGCAAATTTTATGAAGTGAGAGAAACATGAATCAACCAAATTCATATAACATGCAATGCATTTAGAATATTTGTGCCTTTTTTATTATTTTATTTTTGTAAAATCATTAATCCTCCTTAAAATCTGCATATGTTTAATTGTGCACATTAAACATGCAAAAAGGGGTATTTTAGGCATTCGAAAATTTTAAAATGTCATAATTAATGAATTTGCTTATGTGAAGTCTAGTCATTGGGTTTTATTCGAGTAAAAATGTTATGTCGGGTTTTATATGAAAGAAATTGAGTTTGAGGGGTTAAAGTCATATTTTCAGTAGAATCTATATTGTAATTCCTTGTATATCTATTTCTTTTGCGACGTATATGCAACTAGGAATAGTTGGATTCTCTCCGGCAACTCAATTAAAGTTCGTTGTCCACAAAATCATTGTATTTGTGCTTGTTATATTCTTGGCAGGCCAACTTAATTAGTCCAGAAGTTGTAATGTTATTAGGTGAGCCAACCACTAGGTTACATTTACATCATGAGTAGTACTCAGGGAACCTAAATTGGAATCAGGGGAAAACTGGCAAATGGATAATGGGGCACTACTCTCTTTGGCTATCTCCAATGAAGAGAGCTAAAGGTCCAAAGGCAAAAAAATGAACTGATTTGTTCAGAAACTCATCTTCAATCAATAGTTGGACTATAGTTCTATGGAGCATATCATGTCATTATTTGGCCATAAGGGCATAGGTTGGTCAAATGAAGCCTCCCTCTTAGCCCCTTTTTTTTTTTGCATCCCAACTCCTCATGTTGTAATAATTGATTCAAATTTAACGGCTAGATCAGAAAAATTAACCAATAAATTTAAAGTATAAATATAAAACTAATAAATTATTGAAATAGCTATGTTTAGCTCTTCGGTTGAAGATGATATATGAGTATGGTCTACCACTGTTCATTTAAAAATAATTTTTCACATGCTATAATTGTTGATGGATTTATGTAAACTTTTTTTGTTAGAAATGACCTTATTGACTACAACTGTATGACCACCAAGCTTAGAAAGGTTAACTACCAAGTCATCCTTATCAGTGATGTCATGTTGGAAATCTACTGTAATCCTTACCAGCTAACATCATCACTTGCAAACTTATATGTCACTTATTTCATATCAATTTCTTTGATCGGGCCTTGGGTGTCCCCGTTCTATGGAACCATTTTGATATCCGTTTGTCACTACTCTCTTATCTTGTGACAACTTATGTAAGAGAGAGAGAGAGAGAGAGAGAGAGAGAGAGAGGTATAAACACAAGGGCTATATGCAAGCTTTTCCCATAACTTGAACATTAAAAGATGTGAATTTGGTGGGTTACAATAGAGTCAACACGATTTGATTAGTTCTTATTGGGGTGTGATATCCACACACCCCATTTTACTTCTCACACACCTTTTTAATTTTCGGCCGTCAGATCGAATGAATTGAAGAAGATCAACGGACATGAATTATCAAGGGGTGTGTGAGAAGTAAAATGGGGTGTGTGGATAGCACACCCCTTCTCATTTAGAGTATCGCTTTTTTAGAAAGAAAAAAAAATAACTTAGCTCTACTTAGAAAAAAAAATAACTTAGCTCTACTATGTAGTGGTATTTCTCTTTACTTGTAAGTGAGAGGTTTTATGTTCAAATCTCGAAAGATCGGAACCAATTTATTCACCCATCCCCGATACACCGTTGCAATGAAAAAACCCTCACAAACTTTTTTTCAAAAAAAAAAAAAAAATGAAAGAGGCGGTGACATTTTTATAAATAAGTTTAACTTTGGTGGCACTCACTATTTCTACATAATTTTTTTTTTAATACACAATACAATTTACATTCAGGGAGGATGAGCTAAGCCTGACAATGAGTTAGCCATAATAATTTGGTTTGAATTTGCCTTTAGCGACAATCAAACCAAATACCTTTCACTTACAAGTAAAGTGAAATACCACTAGATTATAGTATTAAGTGACATTGTTTCTAGCTAGATAGGTCAACTTTTTAATTTTTTTTAAATTTTTTTAAATTTTTTATTATTGATAACGAAAAAACAAGTTACACCTAGTTAAGCGGGGACATAAACCTTACCCCTCAAAAAACAGAACAACAAAAAAGATATATTTATTTGTTCTTCAGCTAAACTTTGGTGGGTCAACTGTTTATTCATAAATTAGTTCTCATTTAGAGTATCGTTTTTTTTTTTACGATAAACAGTTGACCCCTCAAAAAACATGAGTGCCACCAAAGTTTAACTTATTTACGATATTATCACTAAACTTGTCACATCCCGGCCCGAGAAGGACCACTTCCCGGGCCGGGATGTGACAATTGGTATCAGAGCCTAACCCTGGCTGTGGTGTGCCGACGAGGACGTCGGGCCCCTAAGGGGGGTGGATTGTGACATCCCACATCGCCCAGGGGAGTGATCCTTAAATGTATATTCCCATCCTTACCTAGCACGAGGCCTTTTGGGAGCTCACTGGCTTCGGGTTCCGTAGGAACTCCGAAGTTAAGTGAGAATGAGGCCAGAGCACTCCCAGGATGGGTGACCCATTGGGAAGTTGCTCGTGAGTTCCTAGAAACAAAACCGTGAGGGTGTGGTCGGAGCCCAAAGCGGACAATATCGTGCTACGGTGGTGGAGCGTACCCGGGAAGTGATCCGCCCCGGGCCGGGATGTGACAAAACTTTCACCTGAATTTTTTCTTTGATCAATCCCAATCGTGTCATGTATGATATATTTATTTGTTCTTATTACTACAAATTTTTATTAAGTGTTTTTTTAATTATTTTTTTTATCTTAAGAGTTTTTTTATTAAAGGTCCCTTAAAAAACATACCAACAAAAAATACAGGGTTTCTTCTTTATGAAAACTAATGAAAATAGCTTCAAATATTTACATTTTAATAAAAAATCATTTACTAACTTTATTTAATAATAAAGACAAAAGAATTAAAAAAAACACATGAAAACCCAACTTGCGCTGGTCTCGTCCCCCCTCCCAACCCCCTTCCACTCTCCACTTTTTTCTCCCATTGTAAGCTACGTTAATAGATTCTTTATTATTATTATTGTTATTATTATTATTTTGCTTAGAATAAGAAAAAGACTTCAAATTGAATTACATTCTCTAGTTTTATTTTTGTTGTGTTGTTTCCCAATAGTAGTTAAGATGACAAAAGATTTTTCAATATGCTTGAAACACGGGATGGTACACAACATGTCTCTATACAAGTTGTGAGATTCTTGTGTTAAGAAATTAATAACATAAAAAATAAAATTTCTCACCACTTACATAATAACACGTGGTATACTACTTGTATTCCGGGCATAAGGAAAATTTTCTCCAAGATAACAACCAAGCTCAAGAAATTGAATGGAGAGCTACATTTATTATTGTAGGTACGCAAAAAAAAAAAAGAGGAAATTTTAATTTGGTAATTGAAAACAGTTTTTTAAATATAATTATTGAGAACATAATCTTCTCAAGGTTTTGATTTAAATGATCATTTTTGGGTTCATCGTTTTCGGCGCAATGGGTGCTTTTACAAGACCAAAAAGGGTCTAAGTTTCAAACCTTATGAAATTGAACCAAGAATTAAACACTAGTTATAAAAATTGACCAATAAGTAGACAATATTCATGAAACTAGATGACACAACCCGACCAGGAATGTCCACTAGGACTCCGAATCGAGCTGTGTTGGCTGACACCTAGAATGTGACGAAGCCATAAAGTGTGATGATGTGGAAAAATTGTGAATAAATTTAAACCTAAAAGTGTCTAAATACCAAAGTGCACTAGTGAGCGGAAATAAACCCACTTCACACGTGACGTTAGAGCATAAGTAAGTACAGAAGAGTGAATTAAGAATCGTACCCTCGAAATAATCTCCAATACTAAGAATCGCCACAAATCTTCGACGATAAGAAAGCTCTGCTGATAAAACCTGGAGGGTGAAGACAAGACAAGGGTGAGTGACCTTATAAGTAAGATTTTAATAGAAACCATATAAAACATTATAACCCCTCGCTTCAACACCTGTATAATTTCCAGAAAAATCATAATATACCATAACACAGCATGTCATCAGTAATATCAAATAATCATGCGATTAATAACTCATACTAGTACGCAAGTCGGAGTCACCTAGGGTGACCTGTACGACTTACCCATATCTCATCACATATATTAGTTCATGACCTATTTCATCACATATGCTAAGTCATCACATATGCTAGCTCATCACATATGCTAACTCATCACATATCTCATCACATATGCAAGCTCATAAGTCGGGAGTAACCTTTAGTGACATGTACGACTTATCCATATCTCATCACATATGCTAGCTCATAAGTCGGGAGTTACCTCTAGTGACCTGTACGACTTATCCATATCTCATCTATCAATCTAGCCGGAGTCACTTATAGTGACCTATATGGCATATTTATATCTCATCAATCAATCTAGCCGGAGTCACCTATAGTGACCTATACGGCATTACGCCGGCACACGAGTTGGAACCACTGTAGTGGTCTGAACAATAGGACCAGATGTAAATGAATACGCTCAAGTGCTACGATCACGTGAAAAGTCACATACGAGTCGGAACCACCTATAGTAGTCTGTACGACAGGCATGTGCACCTACCTTGAATTCAAGGTGAGTGTATGGTGCAAGAGGTGAACATTACGTGAAAGACTGTGCCCTGGCCACGGGCGGAAGCACTAACACCGGGATGCAGGTTTATGAGCTTTAAATGCATCTAATACAACATGTACGATTCATAAGCAACCTGTACGATAATGCCGGAGTTGCCTACTATTGCAACCTGCACGACAGTGTCGGAGTTGCTTAAAACATAAATGTAGTCATACCATAACCCCATCAATTCAACTAATACCGTATACTTACCTGAACTTACCTGTGTGTCCTACGTTCACCTTTGCACTTCGGAGCGTTCACAATAATTATGTGCAAGGAATATACATATGGAAATACTAGGATGTAAGTCTAAAATTCAACATATCATAATATTTTCAGATATATAAACATATAAACAAATGGTCTAGAATGTATAAACTGTAATGCCCCATTCCCAAACTAGGCTATTGTCTTGATTATTCATTCTCATTTATTATATGGCTGCATCTAACGTCTCGTTAGACTACCTACGTACCCTAAACCGGGATCAAGCCATTCGTAGTTCGCCATAGTATTTCAAAGCATTCACAGTAATCATAAGCAATAATCAATTTATAAACATTTATGAGATTGTCAATCATATACATATATATATAATATACAGTAGAAAGGAAATGACCCACTCACCTGAGGTCCATGCTACGACTCCTTAGCATGCATATCAAGACATCACGAACCATCGTCGCCTATAACCAATTATCGTATCACATCTCAGAGTTCTGACCGATAAAATACATAATTTACATAAAACGCATCCCTACGTACTTCAATTCGAAAGATTTGCATCACGAATTTCCGATCCGTGCTTCCAAAGATCCATATTATACCTCTAGAATAACATCCTAAGGTTTCATTATGATCCAACGGTCGGATCTCCGCCAATTGCCAAAATCAAGTGGCGGTCAACATTTTTATTTTATGAACTTACAAATTCAATTCGGGAAGATCCGTACGTCAGATTCCCGATCCGTAAGTTCTTATGGTAATCAAATATTACGTATTATAACATATTAAACTTTGGTGACGAACCAACAGTCGGATCGTCGAGTCATATAATGACCTATTAACGTAACGTAAAGAATTTAGATTCCAACAATCAACCTACGTCATACAACTACCAAAACTGAACTCAAGGCATCTAATTAGCCTAAGAATAGCATCGACGACCTCCTGGCCACACACCACGGGTGGCGGTCAGCCGCCCCGGCTCGCCGGAAAATTCAACTATTTCTAAAAATTCTCAAAAATTACAAAAATGAAGATCTCAAAGAGTAGAGCAAACTTTATACCTATGGACAAGGCCAATTTGGCCAGAAAAAGCTCCAATTTTGCTAAAATCGTACAAAACCCTAGAATTGGGTGTGATTCAATTCGACCTCCAAACTTGCTCCAACGCCTCCACCACTGCTTGGGCTTTGTTCCTGAGTTCTAGGGGAGTGTTTTGGTAGTGATAATTGAATGAAATTGTTTCAGGTTTGGTGGATCTCGAGCAATCTTTCCCGCGGCACCCATGGTGGTTTTTCCACCAAACTTCAACCAAATTCCTTCAAATTTTGGATGGAAATGGAAGAGGGAGTGCTAGGGTGGTGTTTCCAGGTAGTGGTTCAAGACAATTCACCGGAAATTGAATGAATTTAGCCTTGAAGCTTGGCCGGGTCATACGGGTCAAGAAAAAGACCCGATTTCCCCTCCTGCTCACCTTCCCTCCTTTCCCTCATTTCTCTCCTCTTTGGTTGGTCAGTCTCATCCATCCCTTCTTTCTGATTGGGCAGTAACCCTCTCATTCTCCTCTGATTCTTCTTCTTCCCAATTCCCCCTTCTCAGCCACACCCATGTGGCCCAATCATTTAGCAAAAATAATATAATAAGAATAAATTATTTCTTCAAAATATATTCGGTTCGTAACTCCATAAAACTTTAATTGTAACTCCAAATTCACTTCTGCTTGTGTTTACGCTTTCGTATCGTCGAATACTTCAGAAATACACTAAAAGAATATTTAGTACGTTTCACTACGCATTGGTCAATGAAAACCAACACCTTCACTTCTAGGGCATTTTTGTAATTTCACACCTTAAAAATTATAAAAACTATAATTTTTAGGGATGGCCTGTCACACTAGATCAATAAACAGACACTATTTATAAAACTTGACCAATAATTAGACACTATTCATGAAACTAGATCAATAAATAGACACTATTTATAAAACTAAACTAATAAGTAGATATTATTTATGAAACAAAAACAAGAAGTAGACAGTGTTTCCAAAACTAAACCAATAGGTGGAAATTATTTATGAAACTGAACTGTACAATATTTTATGAAACTGGACTTAGAGCTAGACAATATTTTATGAAACATGATCAGAACTAGGCACATTTATGAAAGTGGACCAAGAAATAGACACTATTTATTAAATTGGACCAATAAATAGTGTAGTACTGTTCAGTTTTATTAACAGTGTCTGTAATGGACGCACGAATCTTGTGTGTCAGGTTTTTTTTTAAATTTTTTTTAATTAAAATTGTGTCATTTTCATTAAAATTTAAGTTATTTTGTCATTTTATTAAAATTTAAAGGTTTTTCATTAATATTTATTTATTTTTTCATTAAATAAAGTTATAGCATGATTTTTTGTTAAAATAAACTTAGCCCAAATCATTTTCATGAAAGTTCCCTTGTTCTTTTAACATTTGGCTTGTAGATAATAAAAAAGGAAATTTCATGAAAAAGGCTTAGACTAAGTTTATCTTAATAAAAAAATCATGATATAACTTTATTTAATGAAAAAGACTTAAATTTTAATGAAAAACTCTTAAATTTTAATTAAAAAAAAACAAAAAACTTAAATTTTAATGAAAAAGACATAATTTTAATATTAAAAAAAAAACTGACGAGTGAACTCGCGCGCCCCTCACACAAGGGTGGACACTTAGAATTGAAAACGGAAACCGAAACACGAACCAAATCGAACCGCACCAAACGGTTTGGTTTTGCGATTTTGAAACGGTTTCGGTTTTGAAACCAAACCGCAACATAGAAAACGGTTTGGTTTCGGTTTTGGCTTTTGAAGACCGCACCGAAACCGAACTGCACCGCAAATATTAATAAACATTTAATTAAATGTCCATATTATATTTCATGTTTTAATTGGTTGTTTGTTAGAATCCATACACTTCGTATATGACTCAACTACACTAGAATATCATTATTCATCACTTTTTTTCGTTCATTAACTTGAAGGACATTTGTTATTTTATACCATCAAACACACATAAGGGTGGACTAATCTTGTTATCAAGAGTCGAACAATGATCTTATAAAGTCAACTCATTTGAAGCATGATATCACATATTCTAGTATCAAAGTTCATGTTTAATGAATTCAAATTTATTCAACTTGTTTTATGATAAACATTGTAAGGGACACTCTTTTGTTGCACAAACATGTTTTAATATCACAACTACATGCAACATGCTAATTGTTTACATAACAAATGTCTTTTTCCTATTGCTATTGGGAAATGCTTATTAATATGTTAAATTGCAAATTGTACATTTTTTCTTAAAAACCAAACCGAAACTGTTTGAAACCACATCGAACCGAACCAAACAGTTTGGTTTCATTTTGGTTTTGGCTTCAAAACCGCACTGAACCGAATAGCAAAAAATTTCGGTTTCGGTTTCGGTTTCACTCAAAACCGTACCGAACCAAACCGTGCCCACCCCTAACACAAACTGTTTTTAAAACTTACTACACAGTTTATAAAACTTAATGGTATTACACTGTTTATTAAACTTACTACACTATTTATGAAACTTAGCTGTACTACACTGTTTATGAAACGTAACGATACTACACTGTTTATAAAACTTAACGGTAGATGTGCGTCCCAGATTTTCAAGTTCTTTCACCAGAATGTAAGAAAAAGATAATAAAAAAAAACATGATCGTCCACGCAGTTAAAGTCATGCATGGCTAATAACTCAATACCATTACTAGAAAAATGGGTGATGAGTCCAATAATGTTGTCAACAATGTTGCCCCACCCTTACCCCCAACCATCCAAACCCACACCTGATCGACTCCCTTCCAACCATACTGCCCCAGATGTGGTTCTGAATCGAACAAAATCCACTTCAATTTGAAATTTTAATTTTAGAGGAATAAAATATGCTTGGATTATGTCAAAGGGTTATGCAACTGAATGATTGGTCAGATGCTCTTTGCATGCGCCTTTAGTTAAGTTATTTTTGTTTTTTGTCATTAAATAAAGTTATAGGATTGTTTTTTTTTTGTTAAAACTCAAGAGGCTAATTAATCCAGAACTGGCGGGTGTGACCGGCATCGGCCCAATCCAATGAATTGCTGGGCTAATTGATCAGAAGACGTCGGGTTCAAACGTACCCGCAACTTGCGAGCCCGTCAATAAAATACGGAAGAAGGCATTTGGAAGGGTATTTTCGGCAAATAAAGACAAGCAGAAGGAACCTCAGAGACTCGAGCCAAAGAGAAGAAAGCGAAGAGTCGGGTCGGGCATGTCAGCCGCTCCGAAATCCAGTAAACTGAAGAAATCAAAAAATTGGTGCAAGGAGGGAGAAAGAGAAGAGAAAGCCATGAAAGGCCAGCTGTCGGCTTCCTCCAGAGGCCCTGTCAAGTTCAGAATGTGAGTTTCTTACTTCTTATTGTTCTATTTTTATCGAATTTTCTGAAGATTTTGATTGTCCTTTTCAAATTCCTGGAAAGTTTTTCTTTTTCGTGGAAAAGATGAAAAATTTCCGGGAAATTTTCGATTATGTTGACAAATTTCACAATGGGGCAGGCCAACAGCTCAGAATTTGGTACCAATTCGCTTGGACCTCGACATCGACGGCCAAAGGTTCAAAGACTGCTTCACTTGGAACCCATCTGGTAGTTCTTTGGATTTTTCTTATTTATTTGTGTTTTTTATTTTTTTCAAATTTTGAAACTTGGGGTTTGATGTTTGATGAATTTGGTGACAGACCCTGACTCGGAGATTGTGGTGTTCGCGAAAAGGACAGCGAAAGACTTGAAGCTTCCTCCGGGTTTCATCACAGTCATTGCTTCTGCCATTCAGGTTGGCATTTCAACCATGTCTAATTTCCCCATCAGATTTTGTATTATATGCGTAATGGGACTCATTAGTTATTACCTTGTTTTCTGATATCAGTCACAAATTGTTGAATTTCGATCACTTGAGGGGCAAGACATGTACACCGGCGAGAGGATTGTTCCGATTAAGGTTAACTTTTATCATATTATGGCATGGTTATCTACAATGGAAAGTAACAACCTTTCCATTTTTTTAATATTATTGATGTTGTTCTATTCTCAGCTTGATCTTCGAGTGAACCGCACTGTCATTAGGGACCAGTTTTTATGGGTAAGCTTCAAAGAGTTCTGCTATCTTATCATTTCAATGCCCTGCTTTTACAATGTGGGTTTGTACATGTTCAATGGATTTCAGGACTTGAACAACTTTGAAAGTGATCCTGAAGAGTTTGCTAAAACTTTCTGCGCGGACTTAGGTATTCAAGACCCTGAAGTTGGGGTAAGACATCGTACTCTGTAAAAAATTTAAGAACTTTTGAATGATTGCAAATTTGGTTGACGCTTAAGTTCAATTAATTTTGGTCAAGGCTTTAGTTTGTGTCGAGTTGGAACATTAATGTCTTTTCAGTTTGCTAAAATAAGATATTCTCTTTTTGCAGCCTGCAATTGCCTTTTCAATTAGAGAACAACTGTATGAGGTTAGATTTTGTTGCTTCTTTGATTTTTCTTTTCATTTATGCTACCTTATGAGTTAAATTTCGCAAGTTATGTCAATGAACACTTTAATCTGTACTCATTTACTATGGTCCTTTTGTATTTCATCTTCTAGATTGTAGTTCAAAGTGTAGCTTCAGTAAGAGAAACCAGAATTAACAAGAAGGGACGCCGTGGAGCTGAGTATACTCCAGTCAGGTTTGTGGTTTTTTTTTCAAAATAAAAGTTTTTTCCCCTTTCCTGGCTGTTGTGCACAATTTACGTAATTAAGTAAGATAGGAAGAAAATAAACGTTAAAGCCTACATGCTATTATATAATTTGTGTGTGATTAATTCACCTATCTCTCTCTCTCTCTCTCTCTCTCTCTCTCTCAGTAAAGTAGGTAGTACTGGATTGGACCTGGTGAAGTTATTTGGTCACAGATCTAGTGTTGTTCGGTATGTCTCTTACCACACTAACTTTTTGATTATTATTATTATTATTTTTTTGCTGCAATTGGAAAGTTTCATGGTGTATGTTAAATAAACTAAAATACTGCGATTGCTGTTCATTGGATTTTATGGATGAATTGTGGCCATTTTTTGGTAGGCAACTCTTCTCCTATAAGTTGTTCTTGTTTTGGCAATAGTTTCTAGGGGCATGATTCTTTTAGCATTCAACCTGGTAGTTAGTTTCTTCATGAGAGTACAGCCACCCTTTTACTGGCCTCCCAAAGACCAAGACCGTATACTTTCTATAGCTTCTTTTGCCTTAATACTCCCGGAATAGCTACACTATCGAACTGTAATTTTCTTACTCCTGTCTTGATCTACTTTGAGGAGGAAAATGCTTGACCAAAAAGACTATGGCCTCTTATCTGTACCTATAAATTAGTACTGTCATACTTATTTCAATAAATGAAGGATTTGGTCGTCTGCATATGGCTACTTACTAAAATCTGCTATCAACAACTCTGTAAGTTTAATGTATTGAAATCCTCCATAGAAACAGGAAGATGAAACTAAAGCCTGTTTGGTAACCATTTCAGTTTTCGTTTCAGTTTTCACCTTTTTGTTAGGAACAGAGGGAAATATATGGGAGGAAAAAAAGGATGAAGGGTGGTTGGAACTGGAAGAAATGTGCATAGAAGAGTACTCAAAATGAAGACTAAAAACTAAAACCCTAAAACAATGTTTAGGAGGTTTTCTTTTTCTAGTTTTTGTTTCTTACATTCTCCTTCATTTCTCTCTCCTCCCTCCACCCTTTTTCATTCCTCATTCCTCCATATATGCATTTCTTCTATCCCTATCAAGAAAAACTAAACTAAAAATGAAATGGCTATCAACCAAACTCTTCGTTGTATACATTGTTTCAGCATGTGAATGTTAACCTTTCGAGATACATATAGATGTTAAGTCCTACACACATATCCAAATTCACCCTCTTAAGTGAGGTTGTACCAAATTGCTCGATCAGTCTTAAGAGTTTGTCCACTGATAGCTTCCCCTATATTATGTGTTCAATATCAAGTGTTTATTCACCCTCCAGCTTTGGAACATCATTTTATCTAATGACAGCCCTCTGGTTGATATGATTTAATTCAGTGCCTTGTGTTTAACATTTTTTTTATTCATAGAGTTGTTAGAAAAAGTGAAACTTGAAATACTGATAGTGGTTTTGCCACTTTGCTCCCAAATGTATCAGGAAAAGAAAGGAGTGGGACGTATATGAACCCATCGTTGATCTTCTATCAACCGAGGAAGTGGAGGCCCTTCAAGCGAAAGAAGAAAGGATTGCTCGGTGAATTAAACAGCTGTGAGGGTTTCAATTTTTGTTCTATAGGGCGCCCGGCACCTATAGGCGACTAGAAAGGAGTCAGAAATCTGTGACTGACGTACTATGAAGTAGGGTACCTGTAGTTGACTAGCTAGATGTCTGTCTAATTTCTCTACATGGTAAAGAAATTCGTCGTTTTGACTCTAATTCTGGTTCTATAATAAGTTCATTGCTCATACCCTGCAAAGTGAACTCCATATATGTGGAATTCTTCCTTACAACACCATTGTATAGAACCAACCTCTCAAATCCGTTTGTCCCGTGATCTGCATGTTAAGAGTTGGATGTGAGATGTCGGTTGTATACAACAGTTGTAGGCATTCCCAAACTCACTTTGTGCATTCAAATGCTTAATAATGCATGTTTTCTTGGCTTATAGTCTTCATTACAATCTTTAGGATATGATCCTCTTTTCTCCACTTGCCACAATAGGATCATTTGATCTTTAAAGGAAGAAAAAGACAGATCCCCTAATTAGTAATTATTCAGATCCATCCAAGTTTTAGTGATGATTGAAAAAGAAGGTGGTTGCTGGTACTTTTTTATTCCGACAATTTGATATTCTAAAATTATTATATGAAAATGATGATTCTAATTCGAGTGCAAATAAGGGTACACACACTGTCTTGATCAATTAGAATAACCCGTACCTGCAATGTCGGTCACGTTCACCGGTGTGAAAGTAGTGACGATGCAAAGCCCCAATCATGGCTTATGGAGCCTACCCATATCTCAAATTTCCTTGCTTTGACTCCTGAAATCAATCAAATCAAATTTTAGGTCGATTTGTGTGGCCTTCTTGTAATGCCACCGACTAAAAGATATCAAATACTGTTAACTGCCTGACACAAACAGTTTGGAGGACGGCATTGTTGTACTGGATGTGTCCTTTTGATCGACAGATCGTTCCAACTGGTACATTTTCTTTGTTCCACCAGTTTCCTCCACAAATTGTGCTTCACTGTTAGCTCCTCCATTATTTGTTTTGGACGGATTGTATAGACTTATTTAATATCGTGTGCTGTTGGCCTGTTTACACCATTTTATTTTTCAATCTGTGATAACAAATGCATGTGTCACTTTATTTGTTTGGTCTTGTTTGCTTGAGAAATGATTAGAACAACAACAAATCATTTTCTTATTATATGGAATCGGCTGTATGAATTTTCGAACGTTACTGTGTTTTATTCAACATTTTCGGTTTGCCCCTTGCTTTAAAAATGAGTAATAAAGAAAAAATATGGCATGACTCTCGTCTTCTATTTTATATCTCCATCAAACTACTCGTCCAAAACGTCCATGTCATTAAATCATGGAGAACTTAAAGCTTCTTCAAGCTCTTGGGTTAGATAGGTCAAGAGTTCGGTTTCTTTTGGTATACCAAAAAATAATCTCAGCTTTGAATTCTCCCTGCATTAAAAGTTCAAAACCAATGTTAGGCAATCATGGACGTAAGTTTTGACCTTACTTGGTAATCCTTTCGTTTTAGTTTTCAACTTTCCTTTTTATTGTTTCTGAAAATGACAAAATAAAAACTTGTTTTTTAGCAAGTACAAGAAGCATGATAAATATTTTATTGTGCATGGAACACGGATGATATATCACATGTCATTAAATAGATAAAGAGAAGTTTTATCTTTTAAGCTGTTAATTTTTTAACCCTAAGTATTTCATCACTTTTATAATAACATTTAGTGCACCACCCGTGTATCCGGTACAATGAAAAATCTCTAAAGAAGCACAACATATACATATTTATTACAAAACAATGTGATGGATTCTGTTAAACCGCTGAAAAAAGTAGTTGGAAGCTTTTTGATATTTTCATTAGAATTCCATGCACCTTGTTAGATTTCTCCTACTAATTTATACGGTTTTACAGAAACGGGGTAAAGGATATTTAGTATTCAGTTACCCATACAAAAAAAAAAGAAGATCTATAATATCTTCAAATTAAGATATTATATATTAATTTTCTAACCAATAAAATAGACTACAGAGCAAAACAAGTCAGTTGACAACGCAAAATTTGGATTTTGTTTTTGGGTTATAATCGATGAATCAGAAGTCGACTTACTAAAATAGGATGCTAAAGTGGTGGTATCGCCCACCTATCACATATATTATTTTGTTTAAATTTTTATATAATCTCTTGTGATTAGTTTGACATACTACCACCTTAGTGTCTTCATTTCACGTAATTCACCTTAAAATTGAGAATGTGCAAGCTTTCTTACTTGAGGATCACGAAGAAGAGATAAGGGTACTAGTTACAAGAGAAACAAGAAGAAGAAGATAAGTAGAAAATGAAAATATTTTTCTGAAGTTTAATATTAATAATCTCAATGTGATGTTTTATCACATGGATTGCGTTTTCATTAATTTAACAGATTACAAACTAAACAAAAAACTTTCTTATAATGGGGCCAATTCTACAATTAAAAGCCTCACAAATCCCCCCTCCTCTTTTTTTTTGAGTTGGGACTTTTAATAGCCACCATAGAGTTTGAGTACAAAAGCACCATCCCTCCCAGCACATCCCTATCTACAAGTAATTATATCTTGCACACCAGATCTAGAAGAATGAGAACCAAAATGTTGCAAGCTAGCTTTGACCCAAATTGTATGCACATATCTGCTAATTGCTGACGTCGGTCTCTCTCCCTTTTTTTTATGGTTGTTTTTTGAGATAGATATTGGCATCAATTACTGATAGCCACAGCTATCTATACATGTTAAGAAGTGATGCTGCAGGCTGAGACCTTGGACTTGTCCAGGATAGACCACATCACCTGAACATCTTCGTATGCGCATGCCATCACTTCTCCATGCAGAGCCATCACACTACTTTCACTCCCTGTTCAAAGTAAATTATGGAACAAAACATCACTCAGTCTGTTCCATAAATGATAATTCACATCGGTTAACACATAAAAGAGAGAGTAGTAGTGTTCTCTTGCCAGACTTACATTATCAGATTGCGAATTCAAACCCCGTAAATTCTCACGGGAATATATTAACCCTTGGTTCAGATTCACAGTCTGACAAGAGAGCCTGACAAGAGAAGTACATAGGAGAGGAGCAATATATGTTTGTATATACCTTGAAGCTGAGACTTCTTCTGGTCTCTCCCTCCTGGCTGCTGGTTGAAGAAAGTGCAAGCTTTCCTGAATGGAGTTGTAATGGTTTTCTTCCACGAAGCCATTTATGCTTCAAAATTTGGTGTTCTCAAATGAAAATGTCACGTTTAGAATACAGTAATCTGAACGAAGATGACGACTAAAATCTCTCTCAAGCCTAGCTAGCTTTTTATGCAAGAGCTGTGTGAGGAGGATGGCACAATAATTATATAAGATAATATATATATATAGGAGTGGAGTGAAGGAGAGGGGCAAGATCCGTGAGATGGGCCTTTTGGAGATTAGAGGATCATCACTCTTTTATTTTTATATTTTTGTTTTTTGGTTTTTGTATTTTCTTATCTCATTATCTCAACAAGGTCGCCAACTGCACCAAAGCACATGGCGCACGCTCCCAAACAGACGTCCCTCTCTTCCCCTTTAGACTCTCTACACGTGAATCCCTTTACTTTTCTGAATGTGACGTATATTATGGGATTTGCTTTGCCCATCTTACTCTTGCTCTTCTTCTTCTTCTTCTCTTTCTCTCTTCGTTTGTCATATAAGTTATGAAATTGCCTTTTCATGGCCCTAATTGACTTTTGGTCACTTTACTATTACATTACATAGCATTACAATCCTTATGTTGATCATTTGCATGCTTATAGTCTATGTCCCCCTATATATGTATACAATTATTCATACGAAAAAAAATTTAAGAAGAAACTTCTTGTCACACGACATGATGAGTGACATACATTATTTAGTTAAAACTTAACATGTGTGATAAGTTTTTGTTGCATTACAATCTTTCTGTTTGATAAACTGGCCTATATGATTCCCACAATGTATGCAATTTAACCAATTTGCTTGCTCCTTTCTTTACCTGGTAATTGAGAAAGTTTGGGCTGGGACTTCTTTGTCACTTGGGCTGGCACTTTCTTATCACTTGGCAATACCATCTAATTAAACCATAACATGTGTTACAAGTTTTTGTTAAGAATTTCAAATTCTTTAGTACATGTTATGAATTAATTGGACAGCGTTTGTCACTTATCTCCACATAACATAAAAACTCATGTCCAAATAATTTTTACATAAAACTGTCATGCACATGCATGGATAATTCACATGCACATGCATGGATAATTCACATGCATTATTTATCCCGTTAAAACATAATATGTGTTACAAACTTTTATTATATATAATATAGATGTTATGTTTAATTGAAGAATCATTCAGCATTCGTCGTGCCTCATTGTGGTGAAGTTCCTAAGTTCCTATCTCAATGGTTTTTTTTCATGTCAGTCTGTCACATGCATATTCAGTCTGTGGACTACTCTCCCATTGGTTTGTTGCTTCAATTAATCTTTATAACTAATCTGTAAAATTTGTGAGTGACTGACTGATGACTGAGCCAATGCCCCCAACCCAATGCTGCAAATTCTTGACCTAGCAATATGGAATATACATGACTATGGGATAGGCCTAGTTATCCATTATTATCTTCCACTTATGTGACTACCACATGCAATGGTGGGCACACAGACTGACCAAGACAGCCAAATCCATTTGCAGTCTTTATATATTCATATATGCGTCCATGAGACTTTTCATGTATTATCTACCACATCATATATTTGACATAATATTTTACAAATGTTAGCATGAAAATTAACGTTAAACTAGAATGTAGCAGAAAGTTCATAAAAATCACACTCTGAAAATCTCCATAACATTTCTCATGCGCTCACATACCCAACCATGTTGTGTGCTCCAACAAAAAGAAAAAACTATGCTGTTTACTTATAACTAATTAAACCCATTAATGTATGTACAAATCCAGTTTACATAGTCAAATCGATCCATCCTGGCATCAAACCGTACTTGGATTAATATTAAAACCTCATTAGTGATGCTTTGATTCTAATCATGAGTTGACAAAAGCATTCACACACTTCCTAATTCCTATATGGGAACATATAATGTAATTAGTTTTATATTAATTACTTGCATTATCAAATTTGACTAATTGCAGTCTCAAGGCAGCAGCAATATTTGCCATATTAGCGGGCACATGATCTTCTTTGCATAATGTGTTTTTCTAGTAAAACCAAGACGGTCATGTTGCTAACATTGTAAGTAAGAAAAGGGATTCTTAATTTTAATTAAGGAGGGTTTTGCCTTCCTTGGACTCTCGACAACCCCAGAGTTTAAACTAATCAATAGTCTAATGGTTAATCGATATAGAAACTTAGAATGCTCTGTTATGTCTGAACACTTATTCTGGTGTAAAAAAAATCGTGCAGTGTGAAAGTCATCCCCCTTTGATGTCTATTGATTTGTTTAGCTTGTTTATTGCATCCCACATGCTCTCAATGATAGTTTACCCTTGATAAAATATATACTTATGATTGTGGTTTATATATAAGTGGATCTTTTGATTAAATAATAACTGCCATGGATGATTGGGGGGCAGTTTTCACATGTAAACAGACTGCATGTTTCTGCACTAATTGATGGTTGGTTTTTTTTTTTTTTTTTCCGAGAACTTTTCAATAGTGGTTTTCGGTTTTGGTTTGCTACTTTATATACGAGAATGTATATTTTTATGTCCTCGCAATTTTTATTATTGTAATGTTATCAAGAATAAGTTTTTCTTATGCAAGGAATAATGACTAATCCTTTAATTTTTACATGTAACGAGCCGAACGATGTTAATTTATAGGCATGTCATTTTCTCTTCTTGGGTTCTTTTCCTTTTCCTTTAAAGATGCATGTCCTTTTTTTTGCTTGGCCTTTTCTCTGATTAGTCTCTAAAGAAGAACAAGACGACCCACATAATAATTGAGTGGGAACAGACAACGACACAAAGATTATGGCGACAATTAGTGGTGGTGGGGGTGATGTGCAAAGGAAAGGAGATGAGGTCTAAGTTTTTGTAAGTGAATGAGATCGGGATGCATCTGATCGAGTGGGGATTTGGATTTTGCAAAGTGCAGGATTATACGGACAGAAACCTAACTACTCAAACAAACAAAATTAATCCGGCCTAACCCGATCCAAGTTCGTGTAAATACGGTACTAGTACACAAGTCTTAGTTGGTTTCATTTGCCTCAACTTTTAGGCTATCAGATTGTGAATGGAAGCGGCTCCCACATTACCATCATATTTGGAATTTGTTTCCATCAATGTCCATCCCTCTTAGTTCCCACTTGGGCTGATCTTTATTCTAAATTAACTCTTAATTAAGCTTAATCAATTATTTAACTAGCACATAAGGATAAGGTGTGTTACTAGTCTACTCTTATCATAACACGTATATTTGTTTAGTATTATTATACTTTAGGTTTATAAAATATTAATATTATCGTTTATTTGTATTATAATATGCAAATTAGTAACACATTATTAAGTTGATCCAAAGAAAAAAGTAACACTTTAATTATGACGGTGTTATCACCAAAATAACTTCTCAATTTGTTGGTCTTCATGCATGCAATAAGAGTTTGATTAAATTATTCATATTTCATTGAATAAACTAGTTGCCTATGGATATAAAACATTTAGTTTAGGATTCCATATGATAACATATATATAGAGAACAGTTTTAATACAAGAGCATGTGTAAACCTAAAAACTAGAAGGATTTTAATTTATATTTTAATTCAATCTAATAAACATATTATTTAGTCTTGCAAAACTCATATAGTAACTGACCAGTACTGATCAAATTACATAATTGTGCATGATTATTACTAATCTATTCTCTTAGTAAGTTAACCATACAAATTGAAAATCTAAAACAAATTAAAAAGTCTTCAAACAACAATTGAGAGAGATGTTGTTAGAGAAAGAGGCACATATAGACATCAGCCTTTTTTTTGTTTTTTTCTACACCTCTATTGATATCTGATATAATGATTTTCTTCTCCATCTTATTTAATATAAAACAAAAAACAATTGAGAGATATAAAGGAATTTTAGGGGGTCATTGGCCCCTGGTCACAACGAGTCTCCTCATTTCCTGGAACAGCGATTCTAGCTATGGATTAAGCAAACAATCTAGCTAGTTATTATAGGGTTTTCGCCTTACTATTGGCTGTGTTGAAATTTCCTAAAATTATTTGGTGGGTTCAAACTCAAAGTGTCCAGTAATTAAGCAAATAATTAAGCGTTTAGGCTTAATATTAGAAGTGCTGCGATTTTTAAATCGTATCTGTGCATGCAGAACTCTAGGGTTTATGCTTAGGGTTCTGTCACGTGGCGCAAGTATACAACGTTATCATGTTGTTTTTTAACTGCTAAACCCTAAAACAGTAGATTTCAAAGCCAACAGGGTTTTCATCATTCAAAGGAATAATAACATGACGACGACCAGTAAAAGGCCGTGGACTGGATTCTCTTCAAATGTTCAAACTTTTGAACTTTGAAGCCCCTCTTTCCACTGAGCGATCCATTAATTAAATTAAAAATTCTGAAAACTAAAGAATCTTTGGCAAGTCCAACAGAATTGTAGTCTGAATGAACTTAATTAATAGCATAATTGCAAAGCCACTGCCCAAGCTAATGGTTCTGAGTTCTGATCTGACCTCAACTGTGTAGATTAATCTGTATAGTGTAGTGATTGGTCAGCTGATTTAGAACCCCACTAGAATTAATATTTTACCAAAACTTTGAGCAGCATTGTGAACCGTAGTTTAGTTTCATGGGGTGACAATTTGACCAAAAATAACAATAAAAGGGACGTCTCCAAGACTCCATCATAGAGAAAAAGGGTCATTTTTGTTTTAGAATTTAAACTCATGACCTTTTTAGAGCAAAATAAAGACGGTATATGTTATTAGATCAAATGGTCTTTTACATAAAATATAAAGTTTTAATGGACTAAACAAAGAGTAAATAACAGATTGTAACTCAAGCGATTAAGAATGTTTGAATGTTTACTGTACAGTCGATTTGATGTGTATGAACTTCCTTATCCCCGTATTGCTTTGTATGAAAAAAGAAAGTTGATAAACGAAAGATTATCAGAATATGTGTAAAATATCATACCCTATTTTGAACGCTTGAAGTGAAGCAACATTATCCCATACCATGTTCTTGTGTCTTTGCCAATTTCCCTACAGGCTGTGGGTTATGTAACCTCTTGGCCCAATGCATTGTACTCAGCATTAGCCTTACTATTGGGGAATCACCCACTTAGGAATTGGTGGGTTATATTTTGTTTTGGATTGCCGAAAGGTTGGGGTTCAGGTTGGGCCATGCATCGGCCAGAGTTCTTCGTGATAATGTTTCCCAACAACTTCACATTTTAATTTTTTTGTAAGTTTTTTCGTTTAAGGTTCTCTAACGGAATCCTATTCTGGTTAAAAATATGTTCTAAAACTTTTTTACGCGTCTGTTATATGGTATAACGGTCTAGTAATATTCATTTTCATTTATAAGTGAAATGCCTTATGTTCAATTCTCGTCAAAAGAGAATTTGAACCACATTATTATGGCTAATCCATCGTGAGACTGAATCCACTCATCCACTCCTTGATGTAGGTATTTACAATAAAAATAAAAAAAACTTTTCTATGCATCTTAACCTTGTTTGGTCTTGAGTCATAACCATCCATATAGTATTATTATAGGAGAAATTAGGTTCACATCCTTCTTTTTGCTACTCCATTGATTAAAATCCTATTCATTTTTAATTTTTGATCAAAGTCCTTGGGTATTAATAACATCATTAATTATTTGAATAAAAAAATATTTTTATTTTTAAATATATTCCTTTAGTGTTAAAATTTTTTAAATTAGTATATTTATATTTATGGCTAAATTTTTTATCATATATTTTTATTTTTAGTTTGTACCTATTTTTAATTTGTACCCATATATTAGTTTCTTTTTGTGCCCATATTTTTTAAAGTTTTATTTGTGTTTGTACCTATGTGTATACTGTTACGTGATATTGTATATTTAATCAATGATAGAAATATTACATATGGTATATTTATGTTTTATGCCTAAACTTTGTATCATATATTTATATTTTTAGCTTGTACCCACTTTTAATTTGCAACATTTTTTTTTAATTTGTAGTATTTTCTTTTTAGTTTTATTTTGTACCCATGTATTAATTTCTTTTAGCGCCTATATTTTTTTAAAATTCATTTGTACTCATAATTTTTTAATCTTTTATCTATACCCTAATTTATTTATAATGTACCCATTCTTCTTTATTAATGTACCACTTTATTATATGTGAAATGTACCAATTTTTTTGTAAAATGTACCAAATTTTTTAACACTATGGATACATTCTTTTGCCATTTATTATTTCTTATTTTTACATAGTTTTTATCAAGGGCGAAGCTACATAGGAGCAAGGAGGGGCAGCCTCCCCTCCTCTCGCCGGAAAACAAGCCTAGGAGCAGTGGTTCCACCCCTCTGGTCTCGTTGGAAGTTCTGGGTTTACTACAGTTCTGGTTTCCTTGTTGCTGCGCAGCTCTGTTGTGCATGAGGGTTTTAAATTTTTTTTGGAAGGCCAAGACAAAACGACGGCGTTTAGGTCTTGGTTAAATTTTTTTAGAAAATTCCCATTAGTGGGATGGTACCGTTTCATTGGCTAGTTAATTTTTTTTTTAAAGTTCCCACTTTTGAAACCAATCAGATAGCAGCAGCAAGAAGCTGTGCCCCCAAAATTGGAATTCAATTTTTTGCCCTTTCAAAAAGTCGAAAGATCTCTCCAAACCACATACTGTAAATCTATATATGCCTACAAGGGTTCCAACTCGTCACAGGAAAAGAGATTTTATTAAAAAAAAATATAAGTGGAGTTTACTTTTGAGAGAATTATTTCAAATTTGGAACTTCATTCATACAAACATATGTACTGACTACTAGTTTGTCATTCTAAATAGTTCAAACTTGAATAACACAATATATTTTGAAATTTTCAAGGTTTTGAGATATATTCCTAGTCCTATTTCAATTTCAATTTCAATTTTGAGACAACATATGTTGTTTCACTCTGTATTCCAGGCACACTGAAGAACCTCTTCATATACAATAAGAGTGGTTATGTTTGTATCAGAAGCCGTTTCGATTACAAGGTTTGGCAGTCGGACACGAAATTTCTGTGTTAATAGTGGATGAAAAATTTGCAAATTAATCACTAAATTTCAGACATCTATTTTCTTAATGAAAAAGGATTGGGATAGAATATTACTTTAGGTTATCCCCTTCTAAAAATATTGACATCTTGCTCATGATTCCTTTGGATGGATATCTGATTTTTTTGGGTCTTTTTGTGTATACTACAAGACAACAGGGCTGCTGTTGTGCCTTCTTGTTTTTGCTTTTATTGATAATAAGTTAATTATACGACTTTTTCATAACATAAAATTTTATAGACAACAATTATAACTTGTCTATATTGATAAGTTATGAATGACACTAATATTGTTTACTATCTAAAAGGGTTTGGTTGTCTAAATTTTTTTTGAGATCGTTTATCCTTTTAAATTTCGCCCATCCCCTCCACGATTGCTGGCTTCGCCACTGGTTTTTATCCATTTATTCAATCAAAATGTTTGAATTTTTTTATTGTAACCATTTCTAATAATATTATAATGAGGGATTTTAAATTTATAGGATTATAAATCTCATAAAATATCAAACAATTAATGTCAAAACTATAAAAATATAAATATTAATTGTAATATAATGAGGTGTACAAAGTCAATGGACTTTGATCAAACTTTGAATATCATTAAGGTTTTAGTAAAAGAATGCTAAGAATTAGGGACCGCATTCAAAATATCTCATTACTATATATTATATTAACATCCCACAAATTGTTGAATAAACCCCACATACTTAATACACCCCACATTTACTTTTTCAATTAAAAATTATCTTTATACACCCCACATACCTCTCCATAATACCCTCACACCCCACATTCTCAAAACACACATTATATTTCTATATACACCCCAATTTCTTCAAATTTTATAATACTCATTTTTAATTTTGATGGATTGAATCTATATACCCTGCTGTTCCCAGGCTAATTACTTCTATGATTGACTTGTTTTTCGTTTCCAGTTTGAGAGAATATTATCATTAACCGATTTGGACACTAACACTTATCTTAATTTTTTTTATCTTTGTGCAGATTGGCAAATCTTATGTCACTTCCAAACTTAAGATCTTATGTAACTTTTCTATAACAAAAGAAATGTAAAAAAGAATTATCGAAAGTTTCAAGTTGTTGGCATTGCAATTCACAGAGCTAGTCCAAAGGCATAAGTTCTAAAGTTTTTCAACATAGTAAATGTCGGGATGTGATAAAATGTGTGGTTGGAGAGAAAATAATTTCTTGCAGTCACAGTGATCAATAGCATTGGCATATTCATAGACATTTTGTTAGGGTTTTCTCAATCAATGTGTCTGTAGTTTCATTAGTTAGGATATTGTTCAACAATGAAGGGTGGGAGGGTTTTGATAATTGAAGAAGATAAATAATACGCTAAAAGTGATGTGGGTGTATTTGGATTTTTTTTTTTAAGCTTAATAAGGTTTAAATTGTCATTGCATAGTAGAATACATAAGTAATTTAATATTGATTATTTTTGTGGGGTGCATTCAACAATATGTGAGGTGCTACTGAAAAAAATCTAACTTAATATAGTGAACTTGTGATTTATATATCTTTGTCTCGTGTCAATTAACGCAAAGTTAAAAAATAGGCACACGTACTACCTGAAGTTATAATTGTGAATGTTAATTTTTAAGTTTTTTTATTAGCACCCCACATATTATTGAATGCACCCCACAAAAAATTCAATATTAAATTACTTATTTATTCTACTATGCAATGACAATTTCGACCTTATTAAGTTTAAAAAAAATAAAAAAAATTCCAAATATACCCACATCACTTTTAGCGTATTATTTATCTTCTTCAATTATCAAAACCCTCCCACCCTCCATTGTTGAACAATATCCTAACTAATGAAACTACAAACACATTGATTGAGAAAACCCTAACAAAATGTCTATGAATATACCAATGTTATTGATCACTGCGACTGCAAGAAATTATTTTCTCTCCAACCACACATTTTATCACATCCCGACATTTACTATGTTGAAAAACTTCAGAACTTATGCCTTTGAACCAGCTCTGCGAATTGCAATGACAACAACTTGAAACTTTCGATAATTCTTTTTTAATTTTTATTTCTTTTGTTATAGAAAAGTTACATAAGATCTTAAGTTTGGAAGTGACATAAGATTTGCCAATCTGCACAAAGATAAAAAAAATTAAGATAAGTGTTAGCGTCCAAATCGGTTAATGATAATATTCTCTCAAGCTGGAAAGAAAAAACAAGTCAATCATAGAAGTAATTAGCCTGGAAACAGAAGGGTATCTAGATTCAATCCATCAAAATTAAAAATGAGTATTATAAAATTTGAAGAAATTGGGGTGTATGTAGAAATATAATGTGTGTTTTGTGAATGTGGGGTGTGAGGGTATTATGGAGAGGTATGTGGGGTGTATAAAGATAATTTTTAATTGAAAAAGTAAATGTGGGGTGTATTAAGTATTAAGTATGTAGGGTTTATTCAACAATTTGTGGGGTGTTAATAAAATAAGCCTAATTTTTAACAGATAGAGATTAACTGTCACTAACTATATTAAAGGGGTGCAAATTAAATATCCGAAAGACAATTCACTCAAGTGATTCTTTTAGGGCTCGTTTGAGAAGTACTTTTAAATAACTGAAAGTGTTTTTAGAGAAAATATTATTTGGATCCAAAAGCATTTGAAGTGTTTCCTGTAAAAATTATGTGTTTTTTGCAAGAAACACTTCAAGATTAGCATGCATTTTTACAAAGGATAAGCTAGGCAAGATGCCAGGCTAAAATACTAAAAAGTAAATTCTCTCTCTCACACACATTTGGGTTCTGTTTCTTTTCTGCAACTATATGGAAGGAGGATTCTTTACCCTAGTCCTTTTTACCATGTGCATCTTTAAGGCTTCAAACCCTTAAGCTATGTCCACCTTTATTATTTAGTTCCTTTGCTATTTGCTGGAGTATTGTAACTCACTAAAGGCTGGTGTGGAAAAGGTTTTTGAATAAATGAAAATGTTTTTAAAGAAAATATTATTTAGGTCCAAAAGCACTTAAAGTGTTTCCTGCAAGAATTATATTCTCCTTGCAGGAAACACTTCAAGTGTTTTTCCAAGATTAACTAGCATTTTTACTAAAGATTAGTTTCAAAAATATTTTCTCTAAAAACAATTTCAGTTATTTGAAAACATTTTTCACACCAGCCCTTAGTGAGTTACAATACTCCAACAAATACCAAAGGAACTAAATAATTACATAGTGGAATGGAAAGGTGGATATAGCTTAGGGTTTTAAGCTTTAAAGATGCACATGGTAAAAAGGACTAGGGTAAAGGGGTCCTCACCTTAGATGGTTCTCCTTCCAAGTAGCTGCAGAAAAGACACAGAACCCAAATGCGAGAGAGAGAAAGAGAGAGAGAGAGAGGATTTACTTTTTAGTATTTTAGCATGGCATCTTGCCTAGCTTATGACATTGATTTGTGGCTTGTTTCACCTTAAAAGAGTTAGTAAAATTAGCAATTTTTCAATTTTATATTTTTGTCTTAGTTTATACATATAGGGCCGCTTTTTCAAAGGTGCTTGGTTTTGCATGAACTACCCATGAGTTGAAACCAAAAGCATTAAGCCATCCCCAACCAATCCGGTCAGAGGGACAGAAGGCCGAAAAAACACAAAAACTGTCTCCGAGGGCTAGGTCAAAGGGCTCATGGGCTCCACCGAGCCAAAAAATGAGAAAATGGCCAACCGGCTGGCCCAACCCAGCCAGCCAGCTAGCCCCAGGCCGGACAGGGCGTTTGAATGCAAAGGCTACCTGCTGACGTCCGCTAGCCATTATATTTGAATTTTTTTTTATAGTTTTGTTTTCAACATTTTTTTTAATTTATAAATTCTATTTTTTTCCCCTATAACTTCCTAAGCCTTTAAACAATATTAAATAACATTAAGTAACATTTAACAACATAAAAATTATACAACATAAAAGAAAGCATTTAACAACATGAAACTTAGACAACATTTTTAAAACATTTAACAACATAAAACTAAAACGTCTACTTCATGCTTCTTTTGGCCCAAAGATGTGCAACAAGATCCTATTGTAGGTACTTATTTATTGCACGGGAACGTATCATCCTATGGCGTCTCATGTACTCATTTAAAGAGATGGTACTAGTTTTTGGATTAAAGGCAAATTAGGCCCATCATATATTTTTGCACGAGCCCTTCTTGACCTATTTGGATCCTTTTGGTCGTCATTAGACTCTTCATCAATATACCCATCTCGCTCAATCTCCATAATCATGTTGTGTAATATGATGCAAGACATCATGATGGAGTCCAAATTTTCTCGACTCCACCATCTTGCCGGTTTCTTAATGATCTTCCACCGTGTTTGTAGAATACCAAAAACTCTCTCAACATCTTTCCAGTATGCCTCTTGGTATAAGGTAAACCACTTTTCGGCGTCATTCGCAGGGTTTGCAATTGCTTGGACAAATGTTGCCCACTTTGGGTAAATACCATTTGCCAAGTAATGCCCCATGTTGTATTGATGGTCGATGACATAGTAGTCAAGTTTAGGTGATTTACCCTTCGTCAGGTTATTAAAGAGGGGTGAAAGACCAAGAATTGTAATATCATTTTGGGATCCTAGGACTCTAAAGAAAGCATGCCTGATCCATATGTCAAATGATGCAACCGCCTCTAGCATAATTGTTGGCTTTCTCGATCTTCCGCTAAAGCCTCTTTGTCATCCGATGGGACATTTCTTCCACTGCCAAGGCATGCAATCTAGTGTCCCTATCATGCCCAGAAAGCCACGATCTTCATCTTTGCAAGGGAACCGATTTAGATCTACTTGATTTGGTTGACGGTTGTACTCTTCTTTGTAAAGCTGAACAATTGTTTCACAGAATTCAGCAAGAGTATCAAGGCATGTAGACTCAGACATACCATATATATCATCCATTGCATTAGCTGGGGTATCATAGGCTAGCATTCGGAGTACAAAATTAACCTTCTGATGTGATGAGAAACCAAGGCGGCCTGCTCTGTCCATTTTCTGTCGAAAGTATGGATTGACATGTTGGACATCATGAAGTACACGCTCGAAGACATGACGCCTCATCGAGAAGCGACGTCTAAAATCCTTCTCGTTGTACACCAAGTTGGGGTTGAAGTAGTTGTTCATTAGATTCTGATGCGCCATCTCTCTATTTCGTGGCTTGTAACTGCGACCAGCAATAGAGCCACTTCATTGAGGTTGTTCTTTAGTTGCTTAACAAGCCATGACCCCAGCCATGACTGCCATATATGATGTATTGCGCCATGCTTCATCTTCTTCATCTGACTCCTCTTCTTCTCGTCTCATTTGCGCCCATTTATCTTCCAATTTAGAATTGGAAGAGGACCCCCAGTTAGAACTCGAAAAGGATCCAAAGTTGGAATTCATTGCAAACTTGAATTGAAAAAGATATTGGAGAGATTGAATCTGAAGGTGTGTGAATTATAGGCCAATATCCGTCCTATTTATGGACATTGGAAGCAGATAAAAATCCTATAAAAAATTCCCACAACCAATTACATCTCGCCATGTGGCACTCGAAATCCTATCCGAAAAATTATTGAGATTCCTTATCGATAAGAAATCTGCAAAGTTACTCACACATCGACACTTAGCACTTGAAATCCGAGAGTAAAATTATTGAGATTCCTTATTGACAAGAAATCTGCAAAGTTACTCACACATCGACACATGACACTCGAAATCCGAGACGTAAAATTATTGAGATTCCATCTCAAAAAATTATTGACAATCTATAACGTAAAATTATTGAGGTAATTTAATTTAAGTAACCATAGTAATTCTATTAAAATAATAAATTATGTTTGGTTCTATGACCCTTTGACCCATCGGTTTGAGATTATTTTTTGTCACATGACTATGTTTAGCATATGGTCATCTGGCCCATCGGTTGGAGATAGTAAGAAATATGATCATGCACTATTAATTAAAATTTTAATTTCTTGGAGTATTATAGGACCAAAGAGAACCCTCTATCATTCATTCGGTTGGAGATGACCTTAGGTTCCCGTATGCCATTAGAGTCGATATCTTAATTCCAAAAGCCAGGGCACTGTTATTTTTTCTTCATTTGGAAATGGCAGCCGACATCACGTGATTTCATGGTTAATAACATAATGGGTGTGATTAATTTAGTCAGTCTAATGATGTGGAAAGTGGAAGTGATAAAGTAAGTGGCAATTAACTATTTTGAGTAATGTGAGATGTACACAGATTAACCGGGAATATCGATGAGCATAATTTTACATAATAAAACTAAGTAATTTCTTACTAATAGAACCGACTACTTTTGAGATAAATCTCACAATATTACTCTTTACTCATGCAAATCAAGGCAAAAAAAAAAATGTTAATTAAACAAGATGCTGTTACAATATTTCTACAAGATGCTGTTACAATATTTCTAAACATTATATTCCCTGCAGGTACTCTATGTGGTACATATCATTGCTTTCTTCGAAGTGGACAAAAATATTCTTTTTCCTTTAATTCTCTTTGGGGAAAAGTAAAGTTGGCAACTTTAATTCAGATTGATGTTAGCTTTTGATAGGAGCTGAGTCACAAGTGATACATCATGTGTTTTAATAGGAATGGTGAGAAAAATTATTTTTCAAGTTATTAACTTTTTAGCACATATATCCTACTATTTATATAATGACATGTGATATATCACCCCGTATACCGATCACACTAAAAAATCTCTCAGACCGATAAGATTTGCCAAATTAGCATGAAATTCAGCGCTTTTTTTTTTCTGTCTGATCTCTCTAATAATTTAAAATTTGATATTTACCTTCTATCTGGGTAAACTTAGACTTAAGCTCCTATAAGAAAAATGAGGTTGCTCAGGAACAGCTTGGAATATCAGATATTGTTCTATAATCTACTGCTGACGAGTTAAACGTCATCCCTCAGGTACTGTTTGATACGCGGATAGGACGGAACTGGATAAAACAGGACGGAACAAGGACAGAAAGGAACGGAACGAAACGGAGGTTTCATGCTACATTTGGTGTACGTTCATGACGGAATGGAACAAATGATTAAATATTGTACTCATCCATCCCAACGAGTTTGACATTACCTGAGCCACCGCCGACGAGTTCAATGTCATCCCTCACATTTTCTACCTAATCCTCGTTGTCCCATCCCTCGAGTGACGGCGTTGGCCACATCTTGAGAGTGGGTGGTCTTGAGATTTTCGCGATGGAGGGTGACGGTCTCGTCGTGGGACTAGCAGGGAGGAGGGAGGCGGCGGGAAGAAGGTGGGGTTGGGTTTGGATGGCTTTACTGGGATTGGATTAGCCTAGGTTGCTGGGTTTGTGGTGGAGGAGGAGGAGGCTACAGGAGAGAGGGAGGGTAGATAGTGAAATTAATGAAAAAGAGGATGGGTATTGTTGTCCAACAAGTTATTATTTTGAGTTCCATGGGCTGGAACAAGTTGTTCCAGGGGGGAGGGTGGCACAAAAAATAGACTAAAATCCATTCCACAGGACATCGCTTTCCAGGTAAATCGACGCACCGAACGTGAGACGAGTGTGTCCGGTTCCACTACGTTCCATCCCATCCCACTATCAAACGGTACCAAAGAGAAATAATATGCAAGTGAAAATTAATTAAGGTGCACGAACAAATATATGCATGTACGTAATCGTAAGAGACTTGTGGTTCAAGTGATTTAGCTACCGAGTTCATCCATTCTTGGGTTTGTGCATGTACATCAAGTTGCTAGTACTGTCAATTTTTTATGTAAGTTTATATTAATGGAAATATATAAGCATGGCCAAGAAAAAAAAAACAAAGCAGAAAAAAATTGTGAAGGAGGAAATTACTATATATGTTTTACAAGACAATTTATTATCCGTATTATTTGTTATAACTAACTCACATAGCTTACATGCACACTTCCAATAAAATATTACATAAGACAAGAAGAAGAAGAAGGGGGGGAAGGAAGGAAGGAAGCATGACCAAAAATTTGATAAATACAATCAGCTGATCTTGATCAAGCCACTTTTTACATTTCTAGCTCAATGGAAACCTGGTACTGATCAGACTGCGAGAGCTTCGCATTCGGGATCCGAAACACGACTCTCGTAGAATCTGGAAATGAAAGCAGTGGCCTTACGGTCGATGCCAGGCTCGGCTGTCCATCTACCTCTGTCTTCATCACTGGGACATATTCTCCGTCTAACATAAACACCGCCATCATCGGAGTACACATCGTCTCTTCTGCCGCTCGAGAAGCAGGCCTTGAACATGTTGCAGAAAGAGAAGAGTGAGGATTGCTTTCCCATCTTCTGCTTGCTTTTTTCTCTAGTTTTCTTAATAACAAGCAAGGTTTTGTGCATGTTGCTGCATTTGCATGTAATTTTGTCTATTTATAGTGGAAGAAAACCCTAGTTAGGTCTTAATGTGGGACTGGAGGAGTCCAGCTAAGTTGGCTGCTGGTTTTAAAATTAAAATGGAGGGTCAGGATTGTCTGATAAGACGCATGAAAGGTTAGGATGGTCGTAAAACTAATAGAAAAGCATAAGTGTTAATGTCCTCATCTTTTTAATGAGTATTTATCAAATATAGTCAAAAATTAACCTTTAATTTCAAAAATGTCATTTTTATAAAATATTTCAAATATATCCAAAATTCCACTTAAATAGACACAAATACCCTCAAATTTAACAATCAAATAAATTAAAGGCTTTTTAGCCAAAATGATTCGTGGCATTGACATAACTCATTAATATGGTCCTTAACAATTAATGATAATCAATAGTAGTGTTTTTTAATTTGTTATCATGAACCATTTGTCTTTCTTTGAATATGTCCATCGTGATCATTTTAGTTTTTTCGTGAAAAATCTATCAATTGCTCTGTTAGTGTGATGATGTGGCACCACGTGGCTTTCACAAATATAATCATATAACGACATGTAGATTAACTTTAAAAACTATTTTTTTATATTTAAAACTAAAAAAGATATTAGTAAGAAAAAATGCGTTGAAGGCATGATTGAAATTTTGCTACTCCCACTTGAGGTAATCGCAGCGGCGCTCAATGTCGGTGATGAGGGGTCGAAGGGGATAGGGTTGTGGTGGAGTGTAGAAGCGAAGGTGAAATTGGACCGAAGCTTGAGGCGATAGTAGCTAAAAAGCTTTTAATTTATTTAAGGGGTGTGCTATCCACACACCCCATTTTACTTCTCACACACCCTTTGATAATTTCTGTCAATTGATTTTCTTCAATTCATCCGATTTGACGGCCGAAAATTAAAAAGGTGTGTGAGAAGTAAAATGAGGTGTGTGGATATCACATCCCTTTATTTAATTGTTAAATTTGAGGGTATTTGTGTCTATTTAAATGAAATTTTGGATATATTTGAAAGTTTTTATAAAAAGTGACATTTTTTAAATTAAGAGTTAATTTTTTGCTATATTTGATAAATACTCCTTTTTAATTGACCCAAACAGTTCTCCTTGGTAATCCTTTTTCTTTTCTTGCCATTTTTATGTTCTTTTGCCCTCCCAAAAGATGCCCTCTAAGTCTTTAAAATAATACCTGCGGAAAACTAAGATTTGGAGGGTACTTCTCTTCTCTCATTTAATCGACCTCTTAATGAAATGCCTTTTACTGAAGTAAGAAAAGGAGATCAGCAGAACATGCAGTAGATGAAAGACCCAATAAACCAAAGAAGGTTTGATCTAATCTCTCGTATTATTATATTATCATTTATTCTCTAGATTAATTTTTTTCCTTTATAAAAGACGGTTTGTTGATATGGCATCTCTCAATATCATCATCATGACATACAAAATGTACTGTATTTTTTTTTCTTTTTTTCTTTTTCTTCTTTTGTCACATAAATTACAAGCAAAAAAACCCGAGCGATGCCGCGGGTTTACAACTCTAGTTCCACATAATTACAACAATGTTTACAATTCTATTACTACATGTATACAATCATACTTACAATCCTATTTACACATATACACTAATCAGCATTTAAAACTATTTGAAATGGGGAGTTGAGTTTTACCTTAATACAAAACCTGATAAAATTGAACAAATCTCCATGTCATTCGTTCTGCATTTTGACCCCTCCTCTCATACAAATGGAGAAAATCAACACGTACGCCATGCCCGTTTTCATTTTTTCACTGTGCGAAGTAAGAAAAAGACGGGGAAAAATTAAACAGTAAAATGGGGGTATTTCCTTCATTTCACCGTTCTTAGGAACAGTGTTTTTTCCGTTGCGCTTTAGTATATACTAGAAATTTATGCCCTCGCGTTGCTGTGGGATTGAAAATTGTATAAAAAATTATGTTTGAATGATATAAAAGATTGGGTTGCAAAACGTTAATGCAATAAACAAAAGATAAATTATATAGCAATCTACTTGACAACGTTAAGTAGACTGTTATACAAAAGATGTTATTGCTTCCTCTTACGCATATGTTGAGTGCAAAACGATATAACAATGATAAAAACATTATTATCTCTCCCATGGACCAGAACTGAGAGGTCCAAAACTTGAAAACCCCCATTCAAAGAGACAACGTAGTCTAATTTCTTTTCAATCACAATCCCAACAAAGATAAAACAACGATTTAAGAATAGGCTCAGAAATACGACAAAATTCAATTACATTAATGTAAGGACATAATTGCAAACTGTAGCATTGCCATGTAATGGGTAGAAAAACTCATACTCAGTTCATCCGATTCAATTGCGATTAGCTCCATACCAACCTTTTTGAACAAAGGTTTCACCACAGTTGAGTACCTTCAAACCCAATTTTCAAAACAAATAATCCTATTTACGAAAAATTTGAACTCATTTCTGCCACACAAAAATCCAGCACTACTCCTAGTTGAAACAAAACAACCTGCAAAGCTTTATACTTGATCATATTTCACCAAAAACTTCTCCACAAATGTAAATATTTCCCCAATACAAACAGAAACCAGAAACATTCTACGAAAGTAAAGTAAGCCATCTAGATGTGTGCACTCACATAAGCATACATTGTTTATTAAATTAAACACAAATAACATATATGAATTTCACTAAAAGATATAAACTGAACAATTCCACCAAACTTCAACCCAAACTGGAATAATTTCTATTTACTTTAGATTATTCAAACTTACTCTGTACTCAAGACTATCAAGCAGTTGAGGTGTACATGATCACCAAAATAGAAACTGTACCAAGGTCTACCATGTTGTACATGTATGTATAATTCAAGTTCAAACTCTCATGTGGAAAAAAATCGCAAAGAATTGTAATAGGAAAGTTCAACTAAGTTATGCAAAGCATACCAAACCAATCCCAAGTATCTTGAAACTCAACGTTGATGATATCATGAAATGAAGATGGCATCACTTTGAAACCCTTATCCACACCATAGAGGGGATTGGACTCCATAGAAGAACTTGCAAGCTGCCATTAATACTATATTATATTAGCATATTTCAATCTTTTTACACATAACAACTATCATTAAGAAGATTGAATAAAGCTTAATGAGAATATGAAGAAGCAGAAATACTCTGCGTATGTTTTATAACACAAAAAGATTGCCTTTTGCATTAGGAAGTTTAACTCTATAGTTCAAACATTGTCTCGCATATTGAATTGAATAATTGCTACTCACCACTCCTATCATACCTTCATAGCTGAAATACACTTGAGGAGGTTGACTTTCTGTGAAATTCTTTTGTATACGACAATTACCCAATTACGCCCATATGTATTTAAGGTCAACAATTCGACAAAATGACTTGGGACTAACAATATAGCATTTTTTAAATGTACTCAAGTTGTAAGAATGTAAGTCTGTAGTGATATATAACAATGGAATTAGCCAACCTGCATATTGTTAGAATTAAGAGCACCCAAGAGTACGTCCCATGACATACCATGATTGGATAACCAGCACAAATATTAGCTCATCCACTATTCCAGTTCCCACCTATAACCATGAAGTTAATGATCATATTCATATGCAACTTGGAACCCTCCTTTTTTTAATTTAATTTTTTTTTTCTTTTAACTACCCCAAATTTTCCTAAAAATAGAAAGAAAACAAAAACCAATTTGCCTTTCGGTGGAGAATTCCAAGTAGGCAAAAGGTTGAGTCAAATCAAATAAAAAATAAGAAACATTTAGGTTGCATCCATTATATAATTGAAACATAAACCATAAGATAAAAAGGAAAATACCCCTTTTTTTCTTCTTCTTTTTCTTTTTTTTTTTCTAAAAATCCATCAGCATGAGCCTACTATTGTCAACCTTTAACACCATAAGATTCATTCTGTCCAACATCTCCCCACGGTTTAGAGAAATTTAATGAAGTTGTATTAAAAAGGAGTTCTCAAATGTACACAATTTTTTCACTCTTTTTTCGTTGTTCACTAATGGTAGCGAATTTGTTGATAAGCTACAATATATTTTAACCTGCCATTCAAGTTCTTTGGAACATGATACGATGCCTAACACATTAAGGGCTTAAATCATTTGTTGAAACAAAACATTGTTCAATATGTTTTGGAAAAAAAAATGAAAAAAGACACTCACATTGACATGCTAAAAAACAACACTAAAGAAAATATATTTCACAGAACTAAATAGCATGAAATATTGATAAAGTTAAATCATACCTGACCGGAAAAAAAAAATCATACCTGACCATACTTCCATCCCCTGCCAAAAACCTTCACATCCTCATCATGAAACACAAATAAGTCAGATGAGTTTAATTGCAATTATCTTCTAAACTCATATTATGATATAGATAATATAACATCTCTATTCATGTTTGGTTGATTAAAACCCATACCTTTACCCTGAATCTTCATTGAGAAAACAACAACAACAACAACAACAAAGCCTTTTCCCACTAAGTGGGGTCGGCTATATGAATCCTAGAACGCCATTGCGCTCGGTTTTGTGTCATGTCCTCCGTTTGATCCAAGTACTCAAGTCTTTTCTTAGGGTCTCTTCCAAAGTTTTCCTAGGTCTTCCTCTACCCCTTCGGCCCTGAACCTCTGTCCCGTAGTCACATTTTCGAACCGGAGCGTCAGTAGGCCTTCTTTGCACATGTCCAAACCACCGGAACCGATTTTCTCTCATATTTCCTTCAATTTTGGCTACTCCTATTTTACCTCGGATGTCCTCATTCCCAATCTTATCCTTTCTCGTGTGCCCATACATCCCACGAAGCATCCTCATCTCCGCTACACCCATTTTGTGTACGTGTTGATGCTTCACCGCCCAACATTCTGTGCCATACAACATCGCTGGCCTTATTGCCGTCCTATAAAATTTTCCCTTGAGCTTCAGTGGCCTCAGACGGTCACACAACACGCCGGATGCACTCTTACACTTCATCCATCCAGCTTGTATTCTATGGTTGAGATCTCCATCTAATTCTCCGTTCTCTTGCAAGATAGATCCTAGGTAGCGAAAACAGTCACTTTTTGTGATCTTCACTAGATTGCTCCGGTCATTAGTGTGGATAAGTATATAGATGGATAGAGATAGGAAAGCAAACACAAGATGTACGTGGTTCACCCAGATTGGCTACATCCACGGAATAGAGGAGTTCTCATTAATTGTGAAGGGTTTACACAAGTACATAGGTTCAAGCTCTCCTTTAGTGAGTACAAGTGAATGATTTAGTACAAATGACATTAGGAAATATTGTGGGAGAATGATCTCGTAATCACGAAACTTCTAAGTACCGGAGTGTGGTATCGTCTTGACTTGCCTTATCTGTCTCATAGGTAGATGTGGCATCTTCTCTGGAAGTACTCTTCCTCCATCCAGGGGTGGTATCTGTAACTGGTGGAGATGCACAAGGTAATGTATCAATTTCACTTGAAGCTTACTTGTGCTTTCAGGCTTGGTCAAGCGCGATACAAACCATGTAGTAGGAGTCCCCCAAGTCGCCGAGCTAGGGGATCTGCTGAAAGAGGTGACAGACAAGGTAAGCAATCAGAGCTCCGGCTAATTGTTCACATTCTCCTTATCTTGCAGGCAGCATGAAGGATAAAGAGAAGAAAAATGAGAAGAGATGATATGGGATACTTTTGCTTTTGAAGAAGTAACTTTCCACAGGCTTATTCTTGAACTGGGCTGGAGGGTTTTCTGGTTTCCTCCAGAGTATAAGGCCGACTGAAGAATTTGAGGGTCAAAACAAGTCCATCAAATTTAGAGTACGTTCGACCCTGCTGATATGGGATACTTTTGCTTTTGACAGAGTAGTGGATGTATCGACACGTGTGCTGTTACGCTTGTCTCCACATGCTTCCTTGTATCCTTCTCACTTGCCCTATATGTTCCTCAGGCAGATGCGGTATCTTCCCTGGAAGCATAAGATGTTGAAGATGAGTACTCGAGAGCAATGCCAGGTAAGTAATCAGGTAAGGGGTTCCAGGCAGTCAGTTCCTGGCTGGAAGCTTGATTCCAAATGCTGACTGATTGCTCTCTTTCTCCTTGTCTTGCAGGTAAGAACAAGGCCAAAGGAAAAGACAGGGAAAAAGCATGATATGGGATACTCTTGCTTTTAACCCTGATGATATGAGATATGTTTGCTCTAGTATAGCTTGTTTACAGAGGTATTATCGGGGGGAAAGAAAGCTGAATATTTCGAAAGGCTTCGTTGGGAGTGCCCTCTCAGATAAGAGGAAGGGTTGAGCATTTTTGCAGGTCTGCCTGTCCGTTGGGGATGGAGGTCGACATATATAGGAGTCTCCCTAACATCAAGTAATAATGTTATTCCTTTACCCTGCTTGGTCATAGCACGGTAGTGGGAGCTGCCAGCTTCACATGTTTTAACTCTGTCAGAGCACTTTGAAAAAGTGGTCTATGGTATCTGGAAAGCTGATGTTGCGTGTGAAGATTACAGACAAGCTTTATCCAAGGAGATCCAGCTCTTGAAATTGGGAAAGTGGTGCCTTTTCGGTTTTCGAACAAGCAATCCTGTCTGGGATCTGGCTCTCGAGATTCGAAGAACGATGCCTCTTCGATTTTTGAGAAAGCAATCCTGCTGGGGGTCTGGCTCTCGAGATTCGGGGAGCGGTGTCTCTTCGATTTTTGAGAAAGTAATCATGTTGAAAGTCTGGCTTTCGAGATTCGGAGGGCGGTGCCTCTTCGATTTTGGAGCAAGCAATCTTGTTGGGAGTGTTTTCTCGAATGTGAGTAAAGGTTGGGCATGTTTGCTAGTCTACCTTGCCACGAAGCACAGAGGTTGACACACAGGGACTTTCCAATTATCCAGCAGTGGTACTGTTCCTTTACCCTCTCTTCGATTTTTTAGAAAGTAATCATGTTGGGAGTCTGGCTCTCGAGATTCGGAGGGCGGTGCCTCTTCGATTTTGGAGCAAGCAATCTTGTTGGGAGTGTTTTCTCGAATGTGAGTAAAGGTTGGGCATGTTTGCTAGTCTACCTTGCCACGAAGCACAGAGGTTGACACACAGGGACTTTCCAATTATCCAGCAGTGGTACTGTTCATTTACCCTCTCTTAGATTTTTTAGAAAGTAATCATGTTGGGAGTCTGGCTCCCGAGATTCGGAGGGCGGTGCCTCTTCGATTTTGGAGCAAGCAATCTTGTTGGGAATGTTTTCTCGAATGTGAGTAAAGGTTGGGCATGTTTGCTAGTCTACCTTGCCACGAAGCACAGAGGTTGACACACAAGGACTTTCCAATTATCCAGCAGTGGTACTGTTCCTTTACCCTCTCTTCGATTTTTTAGAAAGTAATCATGTTGGGAGTCTGGCTCTCGAGATTCGGAGGGCGGTGCCTCTTCGATGTTGGAGCAAGCAATCTTGTTGGGAGTGTTTTCTCGAATGTGAGTAAACGTTGGGCATGTTTGCTAGTCTACCTTGCCACGAAGCACAGAGGTTGACACACCGGGACTTTCCAATTATCCAGCAGTGGTACTGTTCCTTTACCCTTGTGGGTAATAATATGGTAGCTAGACCTTCAAAATTTATGTGTCTAAACTTTGTTAGTGTTGTTTCTTTGCTATTCTTTTACCCTTCTTGGTCATAGCGATGTAGTGGGAGCTGCAAGCTTCACTTGTCTCAACTTTGTCAGAGAACTTTGGCAAAGTTATCTGTGGTACCCATGAGCTACTGTTGCGTGTGGGAAGTGGGTGATTGAACAGTACAATTCATGTGCTTTCTACTTCGCCAGAAATCTTCGACAGAATGCCCATAATTTCCGCAAAGCTGAGTGTGCGTGTGACAGGTGCTGACAAGGCTGGAAAAGTAGGTGCCTCTTCGATTTTTGAGATCGGCCCTCGTGGTCTCTGAGCAGCCCATCTTTTGAGAAAGCAAGCCTCTTCGATTTCTGAGATCGGCCTTCATGGTCTTTGAGCAGCCCAGCTTTTGAGAAAGCAAACGCCTCTTCGATTTCTAAGATCGACCCTCGTGGTCTCTGAGCAGCCCAGCTTTTGAGAAAGCAAACGCCTCTTCGATTTCTGAGCAGGCGCCTCTTCGATTTCTGAAGCTTCGTCGAGTGTAGATTTTTATAGGGGCTGACATTAAGTTCCAAAGCACACTTGAATATCCACCAGTAGAAGCTCAATTCTTGCACTTCTAAGATCTTGATTTGTCCGACCTCTTCTCTCTTCAACACCTTTGAAAATGTCTGGCCCCTCCGACCGTCGTTTTGACTTGAACCTTGTTGAAGAGGCAGCCCCGGCTTCTCCAGACAACATATGGCGCCCATCCTTCGTCTCCCCTACTGGTCCTCTTACCGTTGGGGATTCCGTGATGAAGAATGATATGACCGCTGCGGTAGTGACCAGGAACTTTCTCACTCCCAAAGATAACAGACTACTTTCCAAACGGTCTGATGAGTTGGCTGTTAAGGATTCTCTGGCTCTCAGTGTTCAGTGTGCAGGTTTTGTGTCTAATATGGCCCAACGCCTATTTGCTCGAACCCGCCAAGTTGAATCATTGGCGGCTGAAGTGATAAGTCTCAAACAGGAGATTAGAGGGCTCAAGCATGAGAATAAACAGTTGCACCGGCTCGCACATGACTATGCTACAAACATAAAGAGGAAGCTTGACCAGATGAAGGAATCTGATGGTCAGGTTTTACTTGATCATCAGAGATTTGTGGGTTTGTTCCAAAGGCATTTATTGCCTTCGTCTTCTAGGGCTGTACCACGTAATGAAGCTCCAAATGATCAACCTCTGATGCCTCCTCCTTCTAGAGTTCTGTCCAGTACTGAGGCTCCGAATGATCCCCCTCCAGTGCCTTCTCTTTCTGGGGCTCTACCGACTGCTGAGACTTCTCCTAAGCAACCTTTGTGAAGGCTCTCTCTTGTTTGTTTATTTTGACTCAAGTATATGTACATATTTGTAACTTATCGGGGATATCAATAAATAAGCTTTCCTTCATTTCAACGTATTGTGTTAAATACACCAAAGCCTTCTTCGCTAAGTTCTTTGAATTTTCTTTTGTTAAAGCTTGTATGTTGAAGCTTTGTGAGTGGAGCATGTAGGTTGAGGTAGTGTTCCCTTAATTTCCCAAGTGAGGAAAACTTCTCGGTTGGAGACTTGGAAAATCCAAGTCACTGAGTGGGATCGGCTATATGAATCTTAGAACGCCATTGTGTTCTGTCCTGTGTCATGTCCTCCGTTAGATCCAAGTACTCTAAGTCTTTTCTTAGGGTCTCTTCCAAAGTTTTCCTAGGTCTTCCTCTACCCCTTCGGCCCTGAACCTCTGTCCCATAGTCGCATCTTCTAATCGGAGCGTCAGTAGGCCTTCTTTGCACATGTCCAAACCACCGTAACCGATTTTCTCTCATCTTTCCTTCAATTTCAGCTACTCCTACTTTACCCTGGATATCCTCATTCCTAATCTTATCCTTTCTCGTGTGCCCACACATCCAACGAAGCATCCTCATCTCCGCTACACCTATTTTGTGTACGTGTTGATGCTTCACCGCCCAACATTCTGTGCCATACAGCATCGCCGGCCTTATTGCCGTCCTATAAAATTTTCCCTTGAGCTTCAGTGGCCTACGACGGTCACACAACACGCCGGATGCACTCTTACACTTCATCCATCCAGCTTGTAACTTTTACGCCGGATGCACTCTTACACTTCAGTGGCAAAGATTGAAACTTTTTGTTACTTCTAAAGTTCTACACACTTTCGAGCGCTAAATTTTCCCGGAAACAAAATAAAGTGAAAGAAGTCGTACCTGGTTTGAGAGGCGGACGCTATCGGCGAGTTTGGTGGAACTGTGATGGCGGAGATATCTGGTGAGAAAGCTATTAAGATGGACGAAACCATTGAACAAAAACACCTTGATTTTTAAAATTAAAGTCAACAAAAATTTGTATAAAGAAAAGAGAACTCAAAAACTAAACCTAAAAAATAAGTCAGAGAACTCACCAGGAAACCCAAAGTTTCTGCAGCATTGGCGATTTCCTGAAAACCATGCTTTTGTAGGTTTAAAATTTCTTCCCTAAGGCAACAGATCCAACATTCTCAACTTTAGCTATTTCAGCTACATAACATAATTTTTTTTTAAAATTAACTATAATTAACTAATCTGATTTAAGATTTATCGAAAAGCTTGAAAATTTCAGCTTTAAAATCACATCTCAGGCTGCAAATCGAATAGAAAGCGTAGAATTTTATAACTGCTCACCTTAAATACAGAGGCCTTCGCAGGCTGCAAAGAAACATCAGAAACTCAAAAAACTGGATCTCCTGAAACAAAAAACAAAACCAAATTAACCACCATCACCCAGAATTCGAAGCCACAAACAAAATCCCCAAAATCAAAACCAAAAAAATTTAAACAAAAAACACATTTATAAATCCAAATTTACACTCCCAAGTGCAAGACTCTAAGCTCCAATTGTATTTTCTCAACTTTAGCTATTTCAGTTACATAACATAAAAAATAATAATAATAATAATTAATTTAACTATAATTAACTAATCTGATTTAAGATTAATAAAAAAGCTTGGAAATTTCAGCTTTAAAATCACATCTCAAACTGCAAGTCGAATCAAAAGCGTGGAATTTCAAAACTGCTCACCTTACATCCAGAGGCATTCGTAAGCTGCAAAGAAACATCAGAAACCCGAAGAACCGGATCTCCTGAAGCAAAAAACCAAAACCAAATTGACCACCATCACCCAGAATCCGAAGCCATAACAAAATCACAACCAAAAAATTTAAACAAAAAACCCATTTATAAGTCCAAATTTACACTCCCAATCCCAAACATATAACATTCAAAGCAAAGAATTACCCACACTAAATCGGCAGTAGGAAACGCGATCCTTTATGGGCTCCAATTTTTTTGCAAATCGAGACCAAATTGACTATTTTTCAGCGAGAGAACACTGTCGTCTGCAACCCCCGATAAAACCATCTAAACAAATTTTACTGTGCAAGCAACGGAAAACGAGCGTGGGAACAAACCAAACCGAGGGCATTTTCGACACTCCACTGTCCGTGAACAGTACACATTGGTTTGGGTTTTAGTATAGAAAAATAATATATAAAGGTTTTTTTATTAACACCCCACATATTGTTGAATGCACCCCACAAAAAAATTCAATATTAAATTACTTATTTATTCTACTATGCAATGACAATTTCAACCTTATTAAGTTTAAAAAAAAAATAAGAAATTTCCAAATACACCCCACATCACTTTTAACGTATTATTTATCTTCTTCAATTATCAAAACTCTCTCACCCTCCATTGTTGAAAAATATCCTAACTAATGAAACAACAAACACATTGATTGAGAAAACCCTAACTAAATGTCTATGAATATGCCAATGCTATTGATCACTATGACTGCAAGAAATTATTTTCTTTCCAACCACACATTTTATCACATCCCGGCATTTACTATGTTGAAAAACTTCAGAACTTATGCCTTTGAACCAACTCTGTGAATTGCAATGCCAACAGCTTGAAACTTTCAATAATTCTTTTTTATTTTTTATTTCTTTTGTTATAGAAAAGTTACATAAGATCTTGAGTTTGGATAATTCTTGAGTTTGGAAGTGACATAAGATTTGCCAATCTGCACAAAGATAAAAAAGTTTAAGATAGTGTTAGCGTCCAAATCGGTTAATGATAATATTCTCTCAAGATGGAAACGGAAAACAAGTCAATCATAGAAGTGATTAGCCTAGGAACAGCAGGGTATCTAGATTCAATCCATCAAAATTAAAAATGAGTGTTATAAAATTTGAAGAAATTGGGGTGTATATAGAAATATAATGTGTGTTTTGAGAATGTCGGGTGTGAGGGTATTATGGAGAGGTAAGTGGGGTGTATAAAGATAATTTTTAATTGAAAAAAGTAAATATGGGGTGTATTAAGTATGTGGGGTTTATTCAATAATTTGTGGGATGTTTTTAATCTTATAGAACCACACAATTAGGTCTTCCTTCCCAGAATTGGATCCTCACCGGATCCCCTCCTAAAAAAGGATCTTAGGAATCAACGCATGTGGATCGTTGATAAAAAATCGTGTGGTCATAATTTTTTCCTTTTTTATATTTTTCAAGCAAAAAGAAATTGTTTTACTTTTAAAAATATAAAAAGCATTTAATTGAAACCGCACGATTTTTTATCAACGGTCCACGTGCGTTGATCCCTATGATCACTGGAAGGGAATCCGGCGAGGATCCAAATCCCCGGGATTTTAGATTTATGCAGCTCTTAGGTTGAAATGACTGCTCGGTGTAGTTACTAAATTGCTTTGAATGGCATAATTAGGCTTGAAGGGCATAATTGGTTGTCAATAAATAATTTCGTAGCTAGATAAAGTTAGTGACAATATGTATTCCAATCAAACTATTCTGAGTGATATGGCTAGCTGTGTATACACTACATGAAGGCCAAATAAAATTTAAGGAAAATTAATGAAAAGGGTTTGAAACTTTAAGTTTTAACGATAAGAACAAAATAAAGAGTAAAGTGAATAGTATAATGATTGACTTTTTAGTGTAAAAAATGTGATTTTTCGTTAAAGTAAACAATACCAGAGCTTTTCGTTAAAGTTTCCTAAAATTTATTGCTCTCTTTGCTTGCATTGTGTGACTTGATACAAACTATGAATATAAATGAGCATAATTCTAAAAAAAAAAATTATGCCTATGTGAGTCTTTCCGGCCTTCTGAATGGGTGGATAATCGTGGCTTGTCACCAGTTGTCCCCTTTTAAAAAAATATATATATATTAAAAATCTACAGTATAAAACTAAGTGATTATTTACTAGTAGCGCCGAGATCATTCGAGATAATAACTTAAGAGTATCAGTGCCCTTCGGTCCATTTGACAATATTATTACTCCTGCTCTAGTCATGCAAATTAAACCAAAAAGTTAATATTAAACAAGATGCTGCTACAAAATTTCTAACATTATATTCCTCAGGTACATTATGGGGTACATATCATTGCTCTATTCGAAGTGGACAAAATTCCCTTTTCCTTCAATTCTTAAGGGAAAAGAAAAGTTGGCAACTTTACTTCATTATGATGTTAGCTTTTGATTTGATTTTTATTCAGCTGGGGAACCAAAAGATTTGCCAAACCAACATGATATTCAGCTCTTTTTTTCATCTCTCTCTAATAATTGGCGAATTGACATATTAATGTATAGCTGCTGCATGCTAAGTGGTTATATAACTCAGATTAATTAAGCTACTGCCACCAAAATGGTTTCCTGCAGAGCTACGTATGGAGTGATTTAAGGGTCTTAATTTCATTTTGGTTGCTTATACAGTTGAATATTTTTCCTTTTGTCAATGAAGACAGTGCAAGATTTTCTCATGTTGATAGTTACACATTTTTTGTTGGGTCCAAATTGTTGAATAATTGCAGGGAAATGGATGTATAGAACCAAAAAGGATAAAAAAAAAGATGAATAACATGGGATGCAACCAAAAAAGTTGAGGAAAAAATTAATTTATACATGTGTGTGTGTGTGTGTACGTCATATGATATACATTTTTATTATCATAAAGAGCTTATAGTTTAGTTAGTTGTGAGAGTTTATCCTTACACCAGTTCTTATGTTCGAATCCCCATCCTAAAATCACTTAGGTGGAAGAAAAAAAAGAAAGAAAAAAAAAACTCTTATAATCCACTAGCATTTAAAGGTGAATCTGCAGAATTCGCCTTGTTTTTGCCCTTTGATTTCGCTTGGATTTTATTGAATTCATAGACTATAAAATAATGGATCGGAGGGGGGAGGGGGAAGAGAATTGCAAAAATTACTTCTTAGTGAGAGAACAAATTAATAGTGCATTATTTTTGTTACCACTCGGTTGGTGCGCCTGCATTACTTTCAACAGTTAAGTCTAAATTTTACCTTAATCTAACTATAAGCAACTGCCAAGGAAAAGGAAGAAAGAAGAAAAAGATCTTGAAAGTGGAAACTATGTTTTACAATTTTATTATCTGCATTATTTGTAACTAATTAACACGCAGATTACATGCACACTCCCAAGAAAAAAAATTACATGAGAAGAAGAAGAAGAAGAAGCGGAGGAAGGAGGGAGGCATGACAAAGGAATTGAAGTACGATCAGCTAGTCTGATCAACCACGTACTTTTACAAATTTCTAGTTCAATTAAAACATGGTAACTGATCGATCAATTTGCGAAAGTTTGGCATTCGGGGTCTGAAACACGACTCGCGTAGAACCTGGAAATGAAAGCAGTGGCCTTGCGGTCAATGCCAGGCTCGGCAGTCCAGCCTCCTCTGTCCTCATCACTGGGACACATTCTCCGTCTAACATAAACACCGCCATCATCGGAGTAATATGCATCGTCTCTACTGCCGCTCGAAAAGCAGGCCTTGAATATGTTGCAGAAAGAGAAGAGTGAAGATTGCTTTCCCATCTTCTGCTTAGTTTTTTTTCTCTCTTGTTTTCTTAACAAGCAAGATTGTGTATATGTTGTTGGAATGGTATGAAAATATCAATGGCTTTTTATAGTGGAAGTAAACCCTAGTAATGTAGGACAAAGGGAGTCCAGCTAAGGTGGCTGCTGATTTTAAGATTAAAATGGAGGGTCGCGATTGAATGATAAGACTAAGTATGGAACGAGACGTTGTAAAACTAAGAGAAAAGCATAAATGTTATTGTCCTCTCCTTTTGAATTGACCCAAACAGCTCTCCTTGGTGGTACAGAACACAACCTTTTCTTTTAGCCCTCCAAAAAGATGCCTCCGAACTGTTTAAAATAATGCCCACAGAAAACTAAGATTTGGAGCACACTTCTCTCAATTTATCAGATCTCTTATAAAGCAAACCCATGAAATTTAAAGCCAATGAAGTACTTTTATGAAGTGAGAAAAAAAAGCAACAGAAGAACATGCACTAGATGACAGACCCAAGAAACCAATTATTTTCTTTCTTAAAGAACATACTGTCGATATGGTATTAATAAATCGTTGATAACATGTAAATACGCAACGTACACGTTACTAATACACTATCGACGATAACATTACAAAAACTAACATCCTGTACAAAGAATTTATAGAACCATAGATGTACATTTTGCTCCCAAGTCAAACATAAAAACTGAGAGCTAATAACCAGTTTTTTTTTCACAAAAATATATTGAACTTTGCTGAGACTATAGAACTATGCAGCGCAAAGGTTGAAAATTACTGCAGCATGTAGTTAATCAAAGTGCTTAAAGAGCATAATTGGTCGCCATTAAATATTTGGTAGCTAGATAAAGTTGCACCAAATGCTCTGTACCTACCTAAGAAATCCCTAGAGGAAAGAGTTTAGGAAGATGAGATCAAAGATGGAAGCAAAAGTGTTTCCAAAAAACAAAATGTTAGGTTTCCAAAAAAAAAAAAAAAAAAAAAAAAAAGAGAGATGGAAGCAAAAGTTCAAAAGCAGCTTTTGAATGTGCAGTGCTTTTCTCTTTAATTAATTTTTTCTTGATTAACTTTTGGGATAAGCATTGGCTGTTAAGGGTTTAGGAAAGCCCCCACAAACCCGTTCACCGCTGCAAGCAGTGCATTCAAGCTGTCTGTAGCTTTGAAGCATCTCAAAGAAGTCCTGCACTGGAGCCAGAGTTTGGTATGCACATCTTCTTTTTCAGCCTTTTCTATTCAAAAATTAGGACACAAGATCTCTTCCTTTTGCCTTTAGTTTGTTTCATTAGTCACTAATTCAGTATTATATGTTTTTCTTGTTGTATTCACGTCTGTGATGTTTATGTCTTAAACTTTATGCCCCCTTGTGAATATAATATATAATGGGGTGTGATATCCACACATCTCATTTTACTTCTCACACACCTTTGATAATTTATATCCGTTGATCTTTTTCAATTCATCTAATCCGATGGTTGAAAATTAAAAATGTGTGTGAGAAGTAAAATGGGATATGTGGATATCACATCCCTATATAATTAGGAACGAGGGGATAGTACTTAGTACAATAGGATTCCAAACTTGGCCACGTGGCAGAATGACAATCACTAGATATATATATATATATAGTTCAAAAGACATTTGTCTATACGATTTCAACTAAATAAGATGCATACAACTAATCAAAACCTTACTCAACAACTGTTGTTCAAGATATTTTAGTCTCAAGATCTTCCTAACAAAGTGAAAACTAGACCACCGCTCTAATTAATCAAAGTGAAATTTTAGTGTTGTTATTTGTGAGACTTTTATTTTATTTTATGTCTCATGATGGTCAATCAAGCAACATGTTTTTAACAAAGACACAACTTTAGTTTATGATATTCACGTTTAAATTTAGGATAGATTCTTTGTTATCCTACGTAATGTCTTATGATATTTAGGCTTTGTTTGGCACACCGTATAGTACCACCGGATAGTATTAATAATACGAAGCAAGTGTTTGGTGAGCTTCGTATGAAATAAGCACCGGACTATTTAATCTGGGCCCATTTATTTTATACCCCTCACACCCGGTTATTTATCCTGTCTAAAATGTCACTTCCCAGTCTCGACTCTGTCATAGCATAATATTGTCCGCTTTGGACCCCGGCCACGCCCTCACGGTTTTGTTTCTGGGAAATCAGACGAGAACTTCCTAGTGGGTCACCCATCCTAGGATTGCTCTCGCCCGAAGTCACTTAACTTCGAAATTCCGATGGAACCTGAAGTCAATGAGTTTCCAAAATGCCTCATGCTATATAGAGGTGGGCATGTACATATAAAACACATCACCCCCTCATCGTTGGTCGATATGGGATGTTACAATCCACCCCCCCTAAAGGGCCCAACGTCCTCATAGGCACACTCGCACCGAACAACAGAGTGGCTTTGATACCATTCTGTCACATTCCAGTCCCGGCTCCGTCGTATCATGATATTGTCCGCTTTGGGCATCGGCCACGCCCTCACAATTTTGTTTCTAAGAACTCACACGAGAACTTCCCAGTGGGTCACCTATCTTAGGAATGCTCTCGCCCGAACTCGCTTAACTTCGGAGTTCCAATGGAATTTGAAGCCAGTGAGTCCCTAAAAGGCCTCGTGCTATAAGAAATGGGTATGTACATATAAGGCACATCACCCCCTCTCCGTTGGTAGATGTGGGATGTCATAATCCATCCCCCTTAGGGGCCCAACGTCATTGTCAGCACACTCGCACCACACGGCAGAGTGGCTCTGACACTATTCTGTCACATCTCAATCTCGACTCTGCCGTAGCACGATATTGTCCGCTTTGGGCCCCGACCACACCCTCTTGGTTTTGTTTCTGGGAACTCAGACGAGAACTTCCCAGTGGGTCACCTATCCTAGGATTGCTCTCGCCCGAACTCACTTAACTTCAAAATTCCGATGGAACCTGAAGCCAGTGAGTTCCTAAAAGGCTTCGTGCTATATGGAGGTGGGCATGTACATATAAGCCACATCCACCCCTCACCGTTGGTCGATGTGGGATGTTACAATCCACCCTCCTTAGGACCCGACGTCCTCATCGGCACACTCGCACCGAACATCAGAGTGGCTCTGATACCAATCTGACACGCCCTGATCTCGATATTCCCTAATACCAGGGTAGATATGTGCTGGCCAACATTCAAGGGTGACGAAAGTCATTTATTGAATGCACATGTTGAGAACAAGAATGAATAAGACTTATAAATTTAAATATAATTATTATGCAAATGAGGAACATGTTCAGAGCATACAACTAACTAGAATACTAAAAAGAAATAATATAAAATTGAATGAATAAGAGGATGAGTCATACTCCAAGAGGACTCGAAGATGCCAATGCGGAAGTGTCTGGACACCAGGATTGTATACCTCGATTCTAGTCTTGAAGGGGGCACGAAATAAATATGAGTGGATCAAGTTGATATATATATATATATATATATATATATATATATATATATATATATATAATAAAACAGTTATCAACATCTTAACCAACAGGTTTTATGAAAACACATATAGCATGATAAATAAAATAGGTTTTCTGAAACCTAGCATGTCGTGCAATGTCTCAAAACATATCTTGAATATCATAATCACTAGTGAATGTCCAATATCCCTCCAGGCCCCATGCCAGCTCCTCGTCTCTATGCCAATTTCTAGAGGAAAATCACCCCCATGCCCCGTGCCAGCTTCTTGTCCCTGTGTTGATAGCCAGAGGAAAACCATCTTCAAGCCCTATGCCAAGACCATACCCTCGCTCGAGACAGAATCTATTCCTCGCCCCGTAGCGGAATAGGGACCACTAGGTAAGTACAAAACCATTGAACATATATATATATTTGAAAAGCAACTTCATAGCATAAAGTCATCCATCATCTATACTATAAAGAGGTGTTCGAAACATGTTCTAAATATTATATCGTCATCCATCAAATATTCTATAAAGAACATGGGTTATAGGAAAAATAGTAATAATTTAAACTAGCCTCAATAAGCATGTTATCTCATAAAACGTAATCATTAAATCATGCTTTTCATGTATGCATTTCTACTATTAAAATATGCATTTTTAGAAGGGGCCCACTCACAATACTTCACCGTCGAAAAGCCATGCAACCTAGCTAAGAAAGAAACGCCACATATTATTACTCCTAAGCACATAAAGGGTACAATTAATAAAGCTCTATCCAAATGATTTAATTTGGGAAAACGGACGTCAAAAACGGATTCAGGACGTCGAATTACTCTAAGTGAGGTCCCAGGTAAAATTCGAAAAGTCAACACAAAAAATATTCCAATAGTATTTCAGAGAATATTATGGAATATTCTCTAATGGAATATTTCCTAATAGAATATTCTCCAAAAAGAGTTTGGGCCTGTTAGGGTTTAGGGTTTGAAAGGTTAAAGGGTTTAGTGCTTAAGGCCTTAGGTTAAAAGGGTTTGGGTTAGGCTTTTAAAAAGGTTGGGCTTTAAGGGTTTTGGGTCAAATGGGCCTAAAGGAGTGAGCTTGGGTTCCAAGGCCCAAAGCTCTAAACTAAAAGGGTTTTGGGTTAAATGAGAAACAAGCTGAAGGCCCAAGTTCCACTCGGCCCTAAGGCCTGAGCCTGAAGGGTTAAAGGGTTTTTGGTGGCTAACGGGCTTAAGGCCCTAACAGAAATGGCCCAAGGCCTTTGGGTTTTATAAAAATAAATAAAAATTAAAATAAAGTATTTGGGTTGGGTTTGGGTCTAACGGGCCTAAAGCCCCAGTTCTAAATGGCTCAAAGGGCCTGGGTTTATTGGATTGTGAGTCGCCTGATTCGAGGGAAGAAGAAGGCCGGAATATCGACTAGAAAAATTAGACAAACTTTAAACGTTCATAACTTTGTCAATACTCAACAAAATCAAGTGATTGAAAAACGGAAATCATAGTTCTCGATGACACGAAGAGAATAGTACCTTTAACGACATCTAACTTACTGTGGTTTGGTTGGAAAACACCTTGAAAGCCGCCGAGGTCACCGAAAACTGGATAAGATTCAAATAGATATAACTTCTTCAATACTCCATGAAATTAGGTGAAACAAAAAGGAAAGTTGTAGTACTCATCGAGACGAAGAGATTGATACTTTGCACGCCAGCCAACTCATCATGGTTTAGCCGAAAATTACCTCCAAAGGGGCGGTGCTCGTCGAAAAAATGGGAGAATTTTTCCCCATGAGCTTCCTACGTCCAAACATCGATCAAACTTCTTAAAACCACTTTCAAACATACACCTACGACATGATTTATAACTTTTGGATGAGGTTCAAGGCTTACCTTTACTGGAGGAGGAGAAAACTCGTCGGAGAACTTCGATGAACAGTGTAGGTCGAGAGAAAATGAGGGGTTCAGAGTGTTTTTTTCCGATTATAAGCTCACTAGGGTGTTAATAGAGATGTTGATGTTGTTGTTTGCTGATGAGAAAAGTCCTCGGAAGGGGTGAGATAGAGAAAGCCAAGAGGAAGAGATAAGGGAAAATAAGAGTTGAATGAGAGAAAGAGCTCGGGGGCTAACAGAGATGAGAGAGGCTGGGGGACACAAAAACAAGGTGGGCCCCTGGGCACACCTATTAAGGCCCTAAAAACAATTTCTAAATAAAAACTCAAAACTACCTTTAAAAGCGGGGGTGGGGTATAACAATCTACCCCCCTTAAAAGAATTTCGTCCACGAAATTTAAAATCACTTAGGGGTGGGCACGGTGCGGTTCGGTGTGGTTCCACCCCTAAAATGGAACCGGAACCGGAAAATATCAACGTTTCGGTTCGGTGCGGTTCTATTTAAATTTATTACTAGAACCGTATGGTTCGGTTTACACCAGTTCCGATTCGGTTCTTGCCGGTTTACGATTTCGAATACTAAATTATTTGAACACCACATCATCATGCATTCAAATACATCTTCTAAAACTGATTATATAAAGTTGCATACAACACATCTTTTTTAATGCAAATGTCTTTGGTAGTGGCACCAAGTCAATAAAAAGAGACAACTAATAGAAATATGCATTGGTCAGTTAGTCAACAAACAAAAAAAATGAAGAACCCAAGCAGCATTACATTAGTATCTTAAAATTGGCAGCAACAACATCAGTAAGCAAAAAGAAATATTGAAATTGCATTAAAGGAAATATGCACTGGTCTCTTGATATTGGCAGCAAGAAGAAGCAAAAACAAAAATCCAAATGTCCTTGCTAGTTGGCAGTCGCTGATTCTTTTTCAAACAGCAGCTCTGTATATAATCAAACAACATATAATCAAATCAAGCAACTTATTTCAAAGAGCAAGCATAACCAAACAACTTATTTCAGAAAAGGAAGCATGGTCGACAAGTTTTGAGCACCATATAATTTGTATTCATTACACTAGCTATACAAAACATGATCTCAAACAATTTGACTATCCCATATGATCTCCTCTCTCTCTCTCTCTTCAAGTCTGCTTTCTCTGCAACCAAACCCTCACCCTAACCATACTCAGTTTAATCAACCAAAACACAAAAAGAAAAGAAAAGAAAAAAGTGGGGTTGGTTCAACCTGCAGTGACATCAGCCTCCTCAAAGAACAAGAACATGAATTCAAAGAACACAACGACCAAACCTCCCCAAAACTCATGTACCAGTTATCCCATATATTTTATTTGTTGAATTCATAATTATATATCTTACAACTCAAATTAACAAGGAATGTGCTAAAAAATTAAAGTTACATACCATCACTAGTAAAAGGTGATAAGTTTGGACTAAATAGTTTATGAATCCCCAATGCTAGATGTGCCACCATTCCTTTTTTCTAGAACGTATAAAAATCAAGAACTCATTAGAAAATAAGAAAGCAAGCATGCAACAAAACAAGAGAAAAAATGAAAACAAAGTAATGAAAAATAAATATTCATACCTGTTTCAAGTGCTTCATAAAACTCTATATCTGCCAAGATTGTCTCATCATCTAAAATTGAGATGTTATCGGACATCAACCAGTTTTGAGTACAAATTAACCTTTCTACCATTAGAGGAGTCAACGAAGAATGATTTGAGTTCACAATCCTTCCTCCCGTGCTAAAGGCAAATTCTGAAGCTATCGTTGAGACCGGAATTGCAAGAACTTCCTTTGCAATTAGTGCCAACACTGGGTATTTAACACCATTCAATTTCCACCAATTTAAAATATCAAAATCTTGACCCACTTCCACTTTTTCATTGTGATCTAACAAGTACCTATCAAATTCATAGTCCGAGAGCACGGCATTACTTGCTTCAACTTCTGCTCGTTTTTTCCCCCTTCCATGTTTTTTTGGATCAGCCCCACCAATAGTAGTTGTAGTACTAGTAGTATTAGAACAACCACTAGCACTAGAACCACTTGGTTGGTTAGAAGAAGTAACATACTGATCATATAGTTTAAAGACTAAGCTTTTTATCTCATCATTCTTAGCCATGGCTTCATCAATACTACAACCACGACGCTTCAAAATATGTGGCACATAGCCCAGTTTATATCTTGGATCAAGCACAAGTCCCACAAACAGAAAAGGATTCACTTTAACAAGATCACCCCAATACTTATCAAATTTGGCCTTCATGCTTTGTGCCATTTCATGCAATATCAAACTTGTGTAGGTTTGAGTTAATAACATATCTTCTTCAACGAACAAATCAACTATTTCTTCGTCAATTGCAAGCAAATTAGAAAAAGTACTATGACAAGCCGGATGTAAAGTAACACTCATCTTCAATGTCATTTGATAGAACACTTTCAAAAAATTGACAAAGATAGCGGCATTGCTCCAATCTTCCATATTTGGTGGCCCATACCTCTTTTTACCATTGGAAGGTCCACCCACTCGTTCTTCTTCTCCCGACACATCTTCACCAAACCATGACAAGTATGCAATCTCATCATCTCCCATTCTCACAAAAGCTTTTTCAAATTTCAATGCACTCTTTAACATCAAATAGGTGGAATTCCACCTAGTTGGCACATCTAAAAAAACAAGACCCATGCATTCAATTTTCTCCTTCTTAACACAACTCCTAAAAGTTTCCACCCTTTATGGAGAAGACGTTACATACACCAACGCATTCCTAATAGCTAAGATGGATTTATCTAACGTCATCAAACCATCTTGAACTATCAAGTTAACAATATGAGCACAACACCTGACATGCATATGATTTCCCTCAAGTATCATTCGTGAATTTTACCAATGACACATCTTTGTCTTCAAATAATCTATTGCCATCTTGTTTGAAGAAGCATTATCGACCGTGATGGTTAGTACATTCTCCAAACCCCATTCTAGCAAACAAACCTCAAGAAGTTTTCCAATGGAGTTCCCCTTGTGATTAGCTATGACACAAAAGTTTAGTATTCTTTTGTACAACTTCCAATTACTATCTATGAAATGTGCTGTTATCACCATGTAGTTTACCTTTTGAAGACTTGTCCATGTGTCGGTTGTGAGGCTAACTCTGTTTTCAATTTTGCTTTCATTTCATCAGACATGACTACAGAAAAACCTAAACCCTCTCCCTTCAACATGTGAAAACTGCAACTCATCTAAGACAACCATTTGTACCAACGCCTTTATGCAATCTTCTTTTGTATTCCCCCTAGCCATAAGAGTACCAACACCATCATCAAAAGACAAAATCTTTTGCCTTTTATCCTGATTTATTCCCGGATAACTCTTACATCTTCCTCCCTCAATATGTTTTGTAACGGTTGAAGTACCATTTCTAGAAGGGTTAGCAGCAAAGGTAGTAGAACAATGCTTACACCTAGCTCTCCTTCTAATTATTGTTTCTTTGGTCCCATCTGGCTTCACAATGTTTTCTATGTCATCATATTCAACAAAATGGTCCCATACTTTTGCCCTACGCTTACTGTTCCCAAGAAGAGGCAATGGAGGAATACCACTTGGTTGAGTTGGTGATTGTGCCTGGGGTGGAGTTGGTGGTTGGTGTTGTGGTGGAGTTGGTGGTAATGGTGTTTGACCCGGTAATGACGAAGGTGATGATGAAGAAGCAGATGTAAAAGAAGAACAAAAACTATGTGATTTTGATTGGTTCGTCATCCCTAAAATAGACAAAAAAACAAAAACCATGTCATTCACATACATATTTTGAATTATAGGAATATACTGAGTGATTAGAACGAGAAAACAACATGCCCACATCATAAAACTAAACAAAAGCATAGAACATGTTAAAATTCCAACCAAACAGAAGCATAAAAGACTTGAATTAGCATGGATCTCAATCACTTAAAGGCAGTCAAGGCAAATGTTGTCCTGCCTAAAGGACAAGCTACATTCTACTTTCTCGTGGTTAATGATAATAGTAGTAGAAAACACGACAAAATATTTGTAGTGAAAAATAATATAAACGAACATTTGTAACAAATATATCTAAAATGAAACTCCAAAAAGAGATAAGAGGCCATACTGAGAAGATCTACAATTAAACCATTTTATACCTTAGACAAACTATTAGGAGGAGTCCGATGAAGACAGTCTTCCAATGCTTTTACTTACACTAAAATGTCTTCAGCGGAGCTGCATACAAAAACAAATTGACCCGAAAGAGGACATCATAAATCCATTGCAGGACAACACAATTATGGAATTAAGTGCATAAAGAGCTTACTAGTTTATTCACTACCATTGAACAAAACAATGAAACATAATAAATAAAAAAGGAAAAAGTAAACAAGGATAAACCTACCATAACCTTCCAACCCCCGTTGAGCATCCATCTCTTGCAGGTTTAACACATAATGTTTCACAGTGAAGCTTTGAGGTCAATTCATGCCATAGATTTGGTATTGATGAACTAATGAGATCTTATTTTCTCCTCATAATGAAGATCGATTCTTGATTTTTGTCATCAGTTGTGCCACTGCAGAGCAACCAAAAAAACAAATTGTTAATTAACCTTCAAATCATGTTAGAACTATGAAGTACTAATTTCAGCACAGTTAAACACTTTATTTTTTCCCAGGCAATAGTGTTGTCAATTAGAGTGTTGTTTTTCCTTGAGCTTTTACTGGTGCTCCATCTTATTTCTTGAAACTTTAGTTTGAGATAGGGTGTTATTCATCACCCTCATGCTTTCATCAATATGACTTACATTTCACATTTTCGTTACAGGCAGCAGAGGGGCATTTTGCTTATGCCTTTCAAAGAGGTGAACCTCAAATAGATAAGTGAGTCTGAGACTCTGGTGGATGATTGTTATATATTTATCTTGTCTATTTCTTTTGATGCTACAGAATTAAAGAAAAGTAAATTGTTTTTATTCCTAAAATTTTGAATTCTACTATAACTGAAGCTTCCGCAGAAACTGAACCACATAACCAATTAACCCAACTGAACCACATAGAAGAAGAGATTCCAGGCAATTCTGAAATTTCAAAGGTGAAGACTCTACAATTAATTCCTAGAAGTTTTTTTCATATACAAAATCTTTACCTAAGAAGACCTCCACTTCCTGAAATTTCAAAGGTGAAGACTCTACAGTCTACCCCACACCAAAGACCAAGCAAAGAAAACCATTTTGACAGTACTCCAGCTCAAAATGGCCCTAGATGAAGGGGGCAGATTAAAGCCGATGACATTTCTACAAAATCTGCGAACTTAAAACATCCTTATTGAACCCTACAGACCATCTATATACAAATGTCCCTAAATGCAGGACAAGAGTCACAAGACTCAATTAGACAATAGACAGTGTTAATCACACATAAATAGTGCTGGTAAAACAGAATGGAAATCCACTGGAACTCAACCATCCATATTCCTAATCTCAATTTCAAATATAAGAAAGATAGAGAAAATACCAAGGAGGGAGGAAGGAGGACGAAGAGTGCCATTGCAGAAGCTGAGGTTGTGGGCTGCCTGAGGAATCGTTGATATTTTTGGATGAGAGGTCATGGTGAGGGTCGGATGATCGGATCTCGGATATGCGAAATGGGGGAATGGGGATGTGAGAGGGGTGAGGCTGCATGAGTGAGGAAGGTGAGGTGAGTGAGACTGTCTGATTGTGAGTGAGTGAAACCTAATTGTGATGGGATTCCATGCTTTGCAACTTGGTGAAACTCATTTGTCAACCTATTATATCATGACATGTATGTATATATATATAATTTATTTATTTATTATTAATAAAACGGTTCAGTTCCGGCCGGTTCTTGTTCATTCGAAATCGGAACCGGAACCGGTTTAAACGGTTCGGTTTGGTTTTTGACTCAAAGTTGACTTTTCCGATCAACACGGTTCTTTTCGGTTTTTTTTCATACGGTTCGATGCGGTTTTGCGGTTTGATGGTTTTTATGCCCACCCCTAAAATCACTTACTAAATTGAAATACTCGAAATAGGAAGAAGAATATATGTATCACTTTTGAGGTCACAATTTATATTGGGTAAATTACATAGTAGCCCCTCAGGTTTGAGGTTTATTACAACCCCATACAACATCTTTAAAATATTTCACTTTCATATCTCACCTACTATTTTATTTCAAGGGTAAAAGACTATTTATTACCCTCATGTTTTGTGGTTTTCAACATTTAGTACATCAAGTTTTTTTCGTCTCAGATTTATATCTAAAGTGTAAATTTTAGGACAGTCTCATACATCTGTTAGTTAAACTGTTAAATCTGCCGTTAATTGTGACGTAGCGCCATGACTGGGCGCCACGTGTCATCAACGTTTTTGTTTTGTTTTTTTTTTGTTTTCTTCTTTCTTCTGCAATTTTTTTTCTTCCTCCTTCTCATTCTTCCTTCCTTCTTCCTCCTTCTTCCTTCCCATTCTTCTCCTTGTTCCTTCTTCTTCTTTTTCCTCTGAATCTGGGGAAATTTTTTTTTTCTTCTTTCTTCTTCTTCCTCCTTTTTCCTCCTTCTTCTTGTTTCTTCTTCTTCTTCTTCCTCCGACTGCAACCTTTTTTTTTTCTTCCTCCTTCTTCTCCTTCTTTCTTCCTCATTCTTCCTTCCCCTTCTTCCTTCTTCTTCTTCTTCCTCAAGTCTGGGGAAGATGAAGGTTTTTTTTTTTTTTTTTTTTTTTTTGAGGAAGATGAAGAAGAAGGAAGAAGGAAGAAGGAGAAGAAGGGGAAGGAAGAAGGAAGAAAAAAAAAGTTGTAGTCGGAGAAAGAAGGAAGAAGAACAAAAAAAAAAAAACCTTCATCTTCCCCAAATTCGGAGGAAGAAAAAGGAAGAAGAAGATGAAGGGGAAGGAAGAAGGAGGAAAGAGGAAGGAAGAAGGAGAAGAAGGAGGAAGAAAAAAAAAAAAACCTACATCTTCCCCAGATTCGGAGGAAGAAGAAGGGAAAGGAAGAAGGAGAAGGAGGAAGGAAAAAAAAAGTTGCAGAAGAAGGAAGAAGAAGAGAAAAAAAAAACGTGGATGACACATGGCGCCCAATCATAGCGCCACGTCACAATTAACGGCAGATTTAACAGTTTAACTAACGGATGTATGAGACTGTCCTAAAATTTACACTTAAGGTATGAATCTGAGACGAAAAAAACTTGATGTACTAAATGTTGAAAACCACAAAACATGAGGGTAGTAAACAGTCTTTTACCCTTATTTAAATATAGTACATCTGTTACATTTTCCATCCATTGATCCGTTAAAAGCTGACGTGGGTGCCACATTTGTACCACGTGGATGCCACCTGTGTGCCATGTGGCAAATATTTTTTTTTTTAATTTAAAAAAAAACTGAATTTTCTCAACAAAAAAAAACTAAAACCCGCAACCCCTCACCCCTAAAAGTAAACTCAGAAACCTCTCATCCAAAAACCCACCCCACTTCTTTTTCACACCCTCTACATTTCTCTGCTGCTTCCCGTCTTCTCCCTCCCATCACCGATCAAATCTAACGATCCAAACCCCCCAACTTTTCTCTCTGCACCCTAAAACCCACTCTTCCCACCCCCCTAAAACCCTCAATCCATGCCTACAAATTCCCAAATGGACCCTCGCCAACCTTCCCACACAGTCAGCGACCCCAAGGTCCGACAAGTCGAGTTCTTCGCCTCACCCGACCCCATCGGCATCTCCGCCATGGCGACTAACTGAGTCGTACATCCTTCAAACCGCACAACCTATGCTAACGAGTTTTCAAGGGGGTGAGAGTGAGAAATTGGGTCTGTGGGATTTGTTAAGGTGCTAAATGCTAGAGGGATTGGGGGGTTTGGATCTATGAGGGATTTGAAGGTATTTCCATGGAAGGTGGAAATGCAAAGTGGAAAGAAGAAGATGCAGAGAGATGGGTAGCTGGAGAAAGAAAAAGGGAGTGCGTCAGGGGTGGGGGTTGTGAGGGAGGGAGTAGGTGGGGGGGGGGGGAAGATGGGTTCTGGGTTGGGTTAATATTATAATATGCATATAAAAAAATTGCCACGTGGCAACCATATCATCACAAATGTGGCAGCCACGTCAGTGCTTAACTGATCAATAGATGGAAAATGTAACATATGTATTATATTGAAATAAAATAGTATTTGAGGTATAAAAGTGTAATGTTTTAAAGATATTGCATGGGGTTGTAATAGATCTCAAACCTACGGAGCTATTATGTAATTTACCCATTTATATTTTTGAATAAAGCCTGATCTCACGAACACGTAGACGCAAACCGTTCATGAACCGGAGTTATAACGAAAGAGTTATTAATGTTTAAAATCAGGGCTATTTTGGTAATTTTATTTCTATTAAAAGAAAAATAAATGATGGATGGTTGTGATTAAAAGAAAAGAATAGAAATGAGGAAAAAGATGAAGGAATTGGGAGAGGGTGACCAATGGGGAGAGAGAACCGGGAGGAGAAATGAGAGAAAAGAGAAACGGAGGATCAGGACCCAGGTCTTGGTGACTCGACTCGATCGGCGCACATACATATTTCCGACGGGTTTTCACTTTTTTTTTCCCGGTGAATTACATCCAAGGTATAAAATATCAATGATATCGGAAATATCGGTAGTCCAAAAACATGGAAATATCGGGATATTATCAATATCGATAAAAATTGAATAAAAACCATGGAAATTGTAAGAAAAACTTGGAAATTTTTATTGAAACTTTGCAGGATGTTTATTTAGTCAATTATCTATTAGTTTATCACAAAAACTTGGAAGGAAATGCATTGCATGATGGATTTAACTGATTTAAGTTGATTATATAGAGAGCTGGCAAACATTGTGAGTGTAGAAAATATGTAGTAATTAATGAAAGAAGTTTAAACACACCATAATCATTTATATATAATGAATTAGTACAATATTTTACACTTTATACATTGCATGATAAGATACATGAGTGACTTAATACCACATAGAGTTCCTATGAGGTTCAAAATTTTCACTATCTTTGTCATCTCTATGTATAGAGTAAGTGTATTGTGAAGAGTAGTCAGCAACCATGGCAATGGCTTTCAAGAACCAAACCCCAAAAGTCAATAGGAAACCGAATACTTCGGTATTTTTCAGGATTTCGTGATTACCAAACAAATGGGATTTGGAAACCAATCTCATATCGAAAATTTCGGTATTTTTCGGGATGGTTTTGGTTTGGGTTTTTTTGGTTTGGGTTTGGGACTTTTTCAGTTTGGTTTGGGATTTTCGTGAATTTTTTCCAGCCCTACCATGTAAATGACCAAATAAAAAATAGAAAAATTAAAAATCACATGCCATTGACTAAGTAATAATTGACACAATTTAAAATATAATACCACAAAAAATTTGGAATATGTGCAAATTTGTTTCTTGTAAAATGAATTCAAAACAAACCATATATATATATATATATATATATATATTTTAGCATATTATCACAAAAACATAAGTGATATGGTGGTTAAGGCGTTGAAGGAGTCAAATGGGAGGGGTTTCGATATTTTGTTCCTTGATTACGTCAAACAACCACTTGGAAACCCCTCCACGACCTTCCTTCTTCCTATTACATCCCAAAAATATAGGGATTTGAACTTTAAATCGGGAGAAACCGCATGGTGGGGTGCAGCGGGTGTGTGTTCGAATCAACTAAATCTGAAGCAAACCACATCCATCTCCATCACCATTAGACTCCCCTTGAGGTCTGAAACAAAGCCTAAACAATGGTAGGGACAGCGAAGCACTGGAGGTGAGGTTTTGAGGCCACCTATTTATAGGGTTTCCGGCAAGTTCGAGGCAAATTGAAGCCTTTCCAGGCCAAATTGGACTTGGCCACAAGTATAAAGTTTGCTCTAATCTTTGAGATCTTCATTTTTGTAATTTTTGAGAATTTTTAGAAATAGTTGAATTTTCCATCAAGCCTCGGTGGTGGGTGCGGCTGCGCACGGTTAGGGAGCCGACATTGTGTTTTTATGCGAATTTTGTTATTCTAATTATGCTTTTGAGACCTAACTGTTGTGGTTTGAATATTAATACGATTGTGGTATATGTTGGATTAAATGAATATATTCGGATTTGGTTTGAATTTTGGAAATGTGAACTACGAATGGCTTGATCTCTATTTAGGGTACATAGGCAGTCTAACAAGACGTTAGATGCAACCATACAATAAGTGAGATTAAATAAACGAGACAAAGTTTTGATTGAGAAATTGAACTAAGTAAGGAGTTTGGAATTTTATTATAAAAGGAAATCTTATGTTTTGTATATATGAATTCTAGTTATAAATTGTGTGAACGTTTAATAAATTTAAGCAGGAAATTATGTAATTATGGTAATTGGACAATTGAGTTTGATCTCTTGTTGGGAAATAGAGTGAATATGAAGGTATTGGTGTTAAAGTAAAAATCTAAACATACGTTTTGCTAAGTAAGTTTGGTGGATACTTATGTGAGTATTTAGGAATTTTTTTTTTTAAATAAAGAATAAAGTGTACTGAAAATAAAGCAAACAAGAGAATTGAATTGGCCTATCATTGGAATTATTTCCCGAAAATAAATATTTCGGGGCTGGGGCGTTATAGTATTCCTAACTATTAATATACAAATGCTTGTAGTTCTCATTTGGAAGTTCTATCAAACTCAGGGGAAGTATCCAGAAGTATACTCACTTGATCTTAATGTACTTTTTTTCCTTACGATTAGGAACATTTTTTCTACTGGGTTTTTGCTACCTAACTAGGTTTTGACGAGGCACCCATCCTGGGCTGATCATACCCCTCTGAGCTCTTCTACTTGCATCCAGAAGTATAATTTTGACTTAATACAACTTCTCACTCACTTTTCTCTTTAGTCTGTGAGTTTTTCTCCCATCTTGGGTTTTAACATAGCGAGGTTTTGTGAGTTTTACCTTTTATATATTTTTTTCGTTGATTTGAGACTCGCATTCGCTCATTATGCCGACGATTTCATCAACTGAACTTACTTCATCGTTGAAGACCTAATGGGCCATTTAGTTGAGTATTTACACACTAAAGAGGAAGTGTTGCAGTCCTATTAGATTAGGAATGTGATTTTGTAAATCCTAACATATCTAGGATATCCTTATGGGATTCTACCATATCTCTTAGACTAGATATTATCCTATTATAGTTGTAATCTTATTATGGTAAGGAATTAACCTTCCCAACTATAATAAATAAAGGCACAATGGGCCGAGATATTACACACCTCACAATTACACATCTCTCTCTATGCTACACCCCGTCTCTCTCTGGCCTCCATAATTGTTTAGTAAATTATGCCTCCAATATATTATCAGCACGCTTTTGATGCTGCGTTAAAGAGAGTTAGATCTTCAATCATGGGAGTATTACATTTTAATCATTCTTTTTATGATTAATTTATCATTTTGAATTGATCCACATGCTATTGATTTAATTTAATTTTTTTGTGTTGAACGTGATACAATGTATTGGAGATGCAATTCTAATTCCAGCTTTCCGAGAAGGATCTTCTACAAATTCAAAGGCTTTTATAGTTTTCTGTCAATCAGGTACGTTTAAAATAAAGGAAGATATTTGAAACAGCCATGGAGCATAAAAACATTCCCCATGATGTATGAACCCCATACATTTATATTTACCTTCCGATATATATATACACACACACACGTTTCATATATTTGCCAATCCCTTGGTAGAAACTACCAAGAAACTGACCATGGCAATCCCGAAAAGCTCCTCCACAAGCAGTAGGATCAAGATTTCTTTTAGACAAACCATCTATATTTCATAGTTAAAGTAATACAATTAAATAAAATTTGTAATAATAAAAGAAAATTATTGCACATATAAGTATTTAAGCAAGTCAACGTGCTAATTAATCTACCGAAGAAAAAGAGCAGAGGTGGCGGAGGAAATACGGAGCCAAAATTGACCCATACCCAAAAAATTGACCTAAAAAAAAATATTGTGGCATTACTGTGGAATATTGTATATTATTTGAGCAAGTCACCCATACCCCGCCTACCTATCCCACCCTCACCATTGGGACGTGTGAATGGACCAAACTACCCTTCCTTCCTCCTTCCCTGGGGCACCAACCAAGGACTAGAAAATGATAAATATAGTACTAACATTTGTCTATACATTTTGTGTGTATGAATATATTGTTTTAGAAAATAAGAAGGAGAGAGGGAGTGAGAGAGAGAACAAGGGGAGTGGGAAGTTTTTTTTTTTTAATTAATTAAATAATTTTTTTATAAATATTTGAGGTATTTTAACATCACCTGTAGGTGAGTTTTCAATAAAATAAAATAAATTTTGGACCTTTAAAATTACATTATTGCCCATCATTTTTTTTATGTGATAGAAGACTAATTTGTCTTTTCACTCTCTTTTGGTTGACAAAGAAGATATTATTAATTAGTAGATAAGAGATATATGGGTTAAGATTTGGGATTAGCATCAGAACAATCAATTATATTCATTCATATCATATCGTATAGTAGAAATTTTTTTAATTTTTTTATTTAAAAGTAAATATAAAAAATACCTAATAAAAACTGACCGTACGATGTACGATGAATATACACGATAGATTGATAATATAGATCCCCACAAAGAGAGTCTAGAGAGGATCCTCATCCTAAGACTGTCTATCTTTTATATTATATCTACAAAAAAAATCACTTAAATATGAAACAATGTGACTATTAGATTAAATTTTATGTTTCTTTATAGAAACATATTCGTTAATTTTCTTCACTACAAACAAATATCAACGGTTTTGGATTTGACTAATTTTTTGCAAAAATAATCTATAAATGATCTACTAAAATATAAGCTATCTAAATCGTTAAAATAAATTATGAAGTGGAACTTACAAAATATCAAAATATGTATCAAAAGTTAAAATAAATTACAAAATAAAACTTACAAAATATCAAAATACGTGTCAAAAGGGTGTGTTCCTGAATCCTGATATGATATTTTGCCGTCCAGATGTATCCAACAATTTAAGACGATAGAAAAGTCTTACCATCCATTCAATAATCGAAGGGGAAGTTTGAATTGCTTTGGTTTCATCGTCCAATAATAATATACAGACCAATCTCAGATTCATATTTGGTAGAGATATGGCTTCTCAGTCCCAATCTCAGCCATCAGCGCCGTCGCCATTGCCGCCCTCGAAGACGTCGGTTCTGGATGCTCCACTAGGGGAACTCGGGTTCGAGTTTGAAGAGATAACCCCCAAAAAGGTCTCTGGTCGCCTCCATGTCACCGAAAAGTGTGTCCAGGTCAGCATCATCATCTTCCCTCTCTTCATATCATGAATCTTTTCCAGCTCAAATTTCTGAAAGATGTTAATTGCAGAAGCAAAGCAAAACATATATGACTAACTACTTACCATTCTTTGCTGATGAGACCAGCCATTCAAGGTGCTACATGGGGGGATATCAGCACTCATCTCTGAGGCCCTGGCTAGCATGGGAGCTCACATGGCCTCTGGTTTCCAAAGGGTGGCCGGGATTCACCTCAGCATCAGCCATTTGAAGCCCGCCCAGCTCGGCGACAATATCTTTGCTGAAGCCTCGCCGGCCTACGTCGGCAGAACCATTCAGGTAATCCTCTCAAGTCTTCATCATCAACTATATCATTTCCAATTAAAACACAACGTTATCTGCATAGGCTCAATGTATAAATTCTCCACTCTTATTTCCAGCATTCTATTTCCAGATTACTTCCTACTGAAATAGAATTATACTAAAGAAATGTGAATGCCATTACCCAATTATCCACATTGGTTTTTCATCTTTCATCAGTTTATCATTTCCTTTTCTGTAACGAATATTGATCAACGGATTACATCATTCAAGGATTGTTTTCGGGTTTGGCTTTTTGGGCAGGTTTGGGAGGTGAGACTATGGAAGATTGATCCTTCAAATTCAGACATCAAATCCATCGTATCATCATCAAGAGTTACTCTTTTAAGCAACATGCCTGTGCCAGAGCACGCGAAAGACGCTGGTGAAACACTCAGGAAGTATGCCAAATTATAAACTTTGTTGTATCCTATTCATGTTCAACTCTTCTTGTTATTGAACCAACAGAGAAATCAAAGACGTTTTGATTTAGCAGTATAATTCAAACAACTATGTCACACTCTAGACGAGATTGTCAGAGTAAAACCTAGCTTTGGCATCGACATAGTACAAGGAATGAGACACATTGTGCTGATGAAAGCATTGGCCTTGCGGTCAATGCCAGGCTCGGCCGTCCAGCCTCCTCTGTCCTCATCACCGGGCCATATTCTCCGTCCAACATAAACACTGCCATCATCGGAGTAATATGTATCGTCTCTACTGCCAGCAGGCCTTGAATATGTTGCAGAAACCGAAGAGTGAAGATTGCTTTCCCATCTTCTACTTGGTTTTTTCTCTCTTGTTTTCTTAACAAGCAAGATTTTGTATATGTTGTTGCAATGGTATGAAAATATCAATGGCTTTTCTTCCAACTCTCTCTTCTTTTTGCCCTCCAAAAAGATGCCTCTGACTGTTTTTAAAATAATGCCTACAGAAAACTAAGACATGTTTGATAGTCTACTTGAATCCAACTTTTTAAACTCAAAAACAATTTTCAAGTTTTAGGCCTTAAAAACTTATTTGGTAGAACTATTTTCAAAAATTGAACTCACAACTAACTCAAAAAATTAGTCTATGTTGTAGGTATAATTTACTGAACAATTATGGAAGTCATAGAAAGAAAAAGGTGCGGCAATAGAGAAGAAGAAGAGAGAGATATGTAATTGTGGGTGTCTGTTATTCCACCTCATTGTGCCTTTATTTATAATAGTAGGAAATGTTAATTCCTTACCCTTTAGGATTACAACATTTAATAGGTAATCTACTCCTAATAGGAATATAAGATATATTCCCACATCTACTAGGATTTGCACAATCACATAGTGTGTAAATACTCAAGTAAATGGCGCATCAGGTCTTCAATGATGAAGCAAGTACAGTTGATGAAGTGAATCCTACGAACCGAATGATTTGTCGTGCTCCAGGCCAAGACAGATTGATTGGTTATCCGCCGGTGTAACGGACCGTCCAACAGGGGCGGCACACCCTTCAGGGATTTTGACTCGACGTCTATTAAGTACGTCTATCATTGTAGACATGTTTGCAGCTGATATATAATCTCGTCACTTCAGATAGATCAAAGGAATGCGTCCGGAGCAACATTCTGAAAACTAGAATTCATCGCACTTACTTATCGCACTTGTGCGGCATGGGGATCGAGATGAGACATAGTGGGCAACGTCTACGCAAATTGGCGTCGTTCTCCAAGAACGTTGACGTTCTTATCTCCCCTTAACGGTAGGAAGACTGTCTCATTAAAGTGGCAACTCGTAAATGAGCGGTAAAGAGATTGCGTGCAAGGGCTCAAAGAGAGTTAGTGTGAAGGAGAATCATGATCGACAAAAGATACATATCCTTCTTTGAGGACCCATGGTGGTATGTTATGGCGGCGCAACTTGGCACATGGAATGCGCACCCAAATGCGTAAATACGAAAATCGTCATATTCGTACCCAGTAACCAACGGTAACGTCATATAGGTTTGGTGGCAATGGGCCTCAATGCGGACCAACATAGTTGCGTAGAAGATTGCATAGCCCTAGGCAAAAACCAAAAAACTTGGTATGTTTACCAAAATTTGGGCGATCATTTAAATTGCATTTTATGATCGGTAGGTGAGGCTATTTGGGGTGAACATGGGAATTTGATGTTCAATTATAAACCCAAAATACATGCAATACTTTATGGAAAACCGTCAATGTAAACTCTCAATCATTATCCAGTCTCCTGGACTTTAAGGGATAAGTAAGGTTCATCAGCCAGAAGGTTTAGCAGCAATGTGTGTGGACAAACATGTGATCAGTTTGTCAATTCATCAATCAAAACCATAAGTATTTATATGGTCCGCATTTTGGTTGGATTAGTACACATATATTCTCTTGAATCAACTGTAAAAAAAAGGGTGATTTCGTATCTTTGCGAGGGATGATATAGAAAATCGATTTCCCTAATGAGCAGGCTTGGCAAAGTGTGCTTGTAGGCACAAGATCCTTACTTCGGGTAAGGAGATGCGTCGTAGCATCATTGTTCGACCTAAGTGTCCCAAATGGTCGTGTCAAAATAAGTAAACTGCTCAATCACCCAACTCTAGGCTGGCCACATGTGGTGTGTTCCTAGTTGGGAGACAACCCATTGGCCCCAAATCAAAGCTTCAGGCTCATTTTTGGAGGTGGTGCAAAGATATTTCACTCTATGTCCTTCAATGGTTTCATTTATGATCATTGTCATCTCAAATATCCTTAAAAACTCAACGTTAGGGAGAATTTAAGGTCCCTTAAATGGTGATTCAGTACCATTCATACAATAAGGAGCGTGTCAATACTCTTAATCAGGTTGGATATACCTGAAGTCGTTGTTAGAGATGTGATTTAGGTGTAAAGTTAGTGTGCGTTGTATGTATTCATCCAAACAACTAACTTTCCCACATTCATACCTAATCACGTGTTTAATTGAATCAGTCACATGTATTAAGAAACATGATTCAATTAACTCATATTCGAGGACAATATCAATAAGATTATCTATAAGTAAAACATATACCAAACTTGAATCCAAGAACATGGAAAAATGTTCACAAAGTAAAGGTTTACTAAGGGGATTCGACCAACAAGGCCATCCATGTCAAAATTCTGCTCTTCCAACAGTGTTTGGTGGAGAAAAATTAGTTTCACGTATTGACTACTAGAATGGTACTCCTTAACAACATTGGTAGGGGCACGAACAGGTGCATAACCAATGGTCTATTTCATCGAGATTGAAATAGATTCTGCAGGGTTAAGGTTCAGGAATATTTTCCCTTATTCTTGAAATTTTAGGTCTTAGGTACCAATGATCATGCTTCGGGCATGATGCCACACCTAGGCAGGCCATGATTCTACCATATGTTGTAAAAACAAACTCGAAATTGGATTGTGAGAGAATATGTCATTCAGTGTATCCCTGCCAAAGCAGTGCATCACCATTTGGCAGGCTTTGACCGAACTGGGTTGAGCTATTCGGTAGACTCCAGCTGAAATGGGTATATACATTTCTTTCACATTTGTGGTAGTAATCAGATCTGAGAATTTGGTAAACTTCCGCTTTCTACATTACTGCTTCAGGGGCTAGTTAGAAACAAGGAAGGACGAGAAAAGTATTCTCTAGTCAATATTCGACAAGATTTATAAATTTCAGAATTGAACTCATTCATGGACGTAATCATGATGTGCTTCAGGCAATCTCTTTCATGATTAGACAGTCCGTATGAGCGAGCCAAAGAGCCATGGAATTCTCGATCGAGAGGTATTTCTATTTGTAATGCTTTGAGTATAAGTCTTCGAATGAAGATCATGGCGGAGGCTTATTCAGCTATTCCATGCCATTATTGGCTTCAATGGTTTCTCAGCTTCTTGATAGTGAAGTGGAGATTCACGTCTTATACCCTACATAAAGTGGTTTCTCTTATAAACGTCCAAATCAGGAAAATCGAACTTGTGATGGTTCAACAATCCACTGAATTGGAGGGAACAAGATTATGATTGTTGCTATGGGAATGAATCATCCATAAGCATCAAAATTAGAACATTTGAGTTTTAAGATATGGTTTTCATGAAAAACGTCGAGTTTTCATAGGTGTATTTTTTAAGAAAACTTCGGGTTTCAAAGGCACTAAATTTGAAACTACAGGTTCAATTTAGTTTATGAACGTTTAGTTCATAAAAGAGAGGTTCCTGCAAGAACACAAAATGCAATATACAACTAAGTGTAGTGGATTTGAGTTGCTTCATGAACTCAAGTGTGAGTGCTTCGGGACTAAGAAATTATATCAACGGTTCAAAGTATAAAAATAAATTATTGAATCGTTAATGTCCAAAAGTGATCTTCAGGTCAATAATTTTAGATTCATTATCAAATTAATGGATTGCATGTCACTTTTAATTAATTCAATAAATCGGGCCATACAGGGTCGATTGTAGAAGCATAATAATATTAAAATAATATCATTGGATCAAAAGTATATCCCCAAAATAATTTAGGCTAGGTGCCGTAGGTAAGGGGCACAAGTTGGGTGCCTTAAGTAGAAAAGGCAGGGTCCAAAAAGGGCCTCGGGAGTGATTGCAGGTTAACCCCAACCACAACTGGGTTTTAGTTTGGATTGCAGGGATGGCACGAGAGCAAGCCCAAAAGCTTACAGGTTACGAGGGACACCCCAGCCGTATTGGGCTGGCGTCATGCATGGCAGGCAGTGGGTCGTGACACATGGCCCAACAAGTTAGGCTTGTTAGTAGTGGACCAAAGACCAGGGCTGCTGCACAAGCCCAGCAACCATAAGGGTTGTGGCAAGCAGGTCAGGGAAGGAAAACCCAGCCAACTGGGTTGGTTAGATGGCTGCGGGCCAAGGTTAGCGTGCATGGGCTCGGGGCTTCAGGCCATGCCGAGGTGAAATCCAGGTCGTGGCCTGGTTGCTGTGTCCATAGTGATTGTGCGGTGGGTGTGCCGCACCATACCCAATTCGTTTTTTTTTTTAATCCCTTAGGGTTTAGGAAACCCTAAATATGCTTCTAATTTATTTGATATAATTTGACTCACAAATTCCACATAACAGTTTAATTGTGCGATGCATGAAACAAATATATGAACATATACAATATATATATATATATATATATATATATATATATCGGAAAGAAAATATAAACATAGGATGTTCATGCATCATGAGGAATGTTTTCATGCTTCAAGGTCGTTTCAAATATCTTACTTTATTTTAAGTGTACCTAATTTGCAAAAAACAATAAAAGCCTTTGAATTTGTAGAAGATCTTTCTCGGAAAGCATGAATTGCATCTCCAATGCGTTGTATTACGTTCAACACAGAAAAATTAAATTGAATCAATAGCAAGTAGATCAATTCAAAATAATAAATTAATCATAAAAAGAATGATTAAAACGTATTACTCCCCAGATTAAAGATCAAACTCTCTTTGGCGCAGCTTCAAGAGCGTGTTGATAACGTGTTGTAGGTATAATTTACTGACCAATTATGGAGGTCATAGAGATAGAGAAATGTGCGGCAATAGAGAAGAAGAAGAGAGAGATGTGTAATTGTGGGTGTCTGTTATTTCACCCCATTGTTCATTTATTTATAGTAGTAGGAAATGTTAATTTCTTACCCTTTAGGATTACAACATTTAATAGGTAATCTACTCCTAATAGGAATATAAGATACATTCATATATCTACTAGGATTTACACAATCACATTCCTAATCTAATAGGGTTACAACAGTCTATTCTCTAAAAACATAAAAAAAAATGAATTTTTAGAGTTTTTAAACTTAAACTCACTCATTTCTTTTCTTTCTCTCCTCCCCTCTCACTCCAAAACTCTCTTTCTCTTTTCTTCTTTCTCTCTCCTTTTTTTTTTTTACCGTTTTCGTATCTTCTCCAATCCGCTCTCTTCATTATCTTGGTTATTTCTCTCACTCATCTTCCTCACTATTTAGTTTGATCCTCTCTCTTCTTTCTCTTTCCTTCAATTATCTCTTACTTTATTTCCTCCTCTCTCCCCTGTCTCCCTCTCCTCCTCTTTTTAGATCTCTTTGTTTTGTTTAAGTCATAAGATTTAAAAAATTTAAATCACAAACCAATCAAATTTTTGAGTCTTAAAGAAAATTATTTTCAAAAATGTTCTTAAGATATGTTTTGAGAAATTATAAAAAATTTTAAATAGGATACATGTTCGTTTTAGAGGGTACTTCTCTCAATTTATTGGATCTCTTGGAAAGCAAACCCATGGAATTTAAAGCCAATGAAGTGCTTTTATGAAGTGAAAAAAATAAAATCAGAAGAACATGCAATAGATGATAGACCCAAGAAACCAAAACAATGTTTGATCTTATCTTGTTTTATCTTAAACGTTCTCTTATATGGAGCGTATTTCCTTTTTTAAAGAACAGACCGTCGATATGGTATTGGTAAAGCGTCAATAACATGTAAATAATTAACGTACATGTTACTAATACATTATCGACGATAACATTTACAAAAACTAACATCCTGTACAAAGAACTTATAGCACCATAGATGTACATTTTGCTCCCGAGTCAAACATAAATTAAAACTGAGAGCCAAGACCAGTTTTTTCACAAAAATATGTTGAACTTTGCTGAGACTTTAGGATTATCGAGCTCAAAGGTTGAAAATGACTGCAGCTTGCAGTTAATCAAATTGCTTAAAGAGCATAATTGGTTGCCATTAAATATTTGGTAGCTAGATAAAGTTCCACCAAATACTTTGTACCTAGATAAGAAATCCCTAGACGAATGAGTTTAGGAAGATGAGATCATAGATGGAAGCAAAAGTTCAAAAACAGCTTTTGAATGTGCAGTGCTTTTCTCTTTAATTAACTTTTTCTTGGTTGACTTTTGGGATAAGCATTGGTTGTCAAGGGTTTAGGAAAGCCCCCACAAACCCGTTAACAGCTACAAGCAGTGCATTCAAGCTGTCCATAGCTTTGAAGGATCTCAAAGAAGTCCTGCACTGGAGCCAGAGTTTGGTATGCACATCTTCTTTTTTCAGGCTTTTCTATTCAAAATTTAGGGCACAAGATCTCTTCCTGTTGCCTTTGGTTTGCTTCATTAGTCACTAATTCAGTATTATATGCTTTTCTTGTTGTATTCACATCTGGGATGTTTATGCCTTAAACTTTATGCCCCCTTGTGTATATGATATATAATTAGAAACAAGGGGATGATATACTTAGTACGATCATATCGCAAACTTGGCCATGTGGCAGAATGACAATCACTACATATATATATAAGGAAAAATTAGTATCCGGTCCCTAATTCTTACTGTTCATTGACTAAGACCTTATTAGTTCTCAAATTTTGATTCAAGTCCCTAGCATTAATGTGATAATAAATTTACATGTTTATTATATAATTTTTTAATATAAAAATTAGTAATTAATTTAGGGTTTAATACTCACACCTCTATTAAACTTCTAATTAATTTTCAATTCAAACATTTCCAAAATAATAAAAAATTAAATTAAATTAAGTTTGTACCTATTAGTTTTTTTTTATATATATAAAAAGATTCTCAATTTTTTAATCTTAAATGTACCCATTCATATAATTTTTTAATTTTTTTAATCTTAAATGTACCCATTCTCAAATATATCAATTTGTTATATGTAAAATGTACCCTTTTTTAATATAAAATCCTTTCAAATTTTTTAATCCATGTTTAAACTTATATGAGTACATTCTTTTTCGTTGATTTGAGAATGTATCCATGTTTTGGTACAATAACTTTTTTTGTTAATGTACCCATACATATATGTACACACACACAATATAATAGAGAGTATAATTTATATTTTATTATTTTTAATCTCATAAATTATGGGTTTTATTTAAAATCTCATTAATATAAACAATTACAAATTTCAATTTTTAATTTTTAATTTAAAGAATATAGTAACTTACATTATTACATTAATGTCAGGGACCTCAATAAAAAACTAAAAACTAACAAGGTTTCAATCAAATAATATTGATAGCTAGAGACCGCATCCTAAGTGTCCCTATATATAATCTAAAAGACATTCCTCTACACAACTACAACTAAATAAAATGCACACGACTGATCAAAACCTTATTCAACAACTGTTGTCCTTGAAATTTTAAACTCAAGATCTTTCTAACAAAATGAAAACTAGACACCACAACTCTAATTAACCAAAGTGAAATTTTAGTATTCGTATTTGTGAGATTTTTTTTAATTTTATGCCTCGTGATGATCAATTAGGCAACGTGCCTTTTAACAAAGACATAGCTTTAGTTCCTGATATTCACATTTGAATTTTAGATAAATTATCTGCTATCCTATGTACTATCTTATGATATTTAATAAAGCATCTTATTCAATAATAAAAAAATAGTAATTTTCTTTTTGAATATAAATTGTTGAGAATAAACGATTAGATTTATGTAGTGCTAGTAAGAAACATAAACATTTACTATGACGCGTGTCAACTTCTTGTAGCACATGAAGCAAAGATTTTTAAGTAACTTCAACTTGGACTATGGCCGAGTTACTCAAATGATAAATGGCCCACGATTTTAATGGATTTGAACTTTAATGGTTAATATTTATGAATTTTAACGAAAAACTCACGGTACTGTTTATTTTAATGAAAAATCATATTTTTACGTTAAAAAGTTAATCATGGTACTATTCATTGTACCTTTTATTTTGTCCTTATCGTTAAAACTCAAAGTTTTTAAACCTTTTTCATTAGTTTCTTTAAATATTTCTCATGGTATTATTGGACTATTGCAAACTTTAATTGGACTCTTGCATACAAATATATCGGGTTCGACTCTCGGCAGCGAAAAAAACTTTTTTCATTTTATGCTTATATTTTCCATTATTTCCTTGTATAATTTCTCACTTCAACCAAAGAATCAACATCCCTTATAGCAAAATGTAATTAGATTCTTGCAAATTAAAATATTGGGAAACGACGAGAAAACTTTTCGTTTTATAACTCTTTATTTTCCCCCAATTCTACTTCGGTAGAAAATAGTGATCGTCTTTCTCATGTTTTTTTTTTTTGGGTAATAAACGGGGTGAAAGTGAAACACCCTGAAACTAGCTTAAAGAGATATTATTACATAAAAGGTGAGTCATAAGGCCCCCATCATATCAACAGTCTTAAAACCATTCGCAATTATGTTTTTCTCCCTATACACATGAATCAATTCACAATCCCCAATACCTCTTTTAAATTGTCTGCACTTATTAATGATACTGCCAAGAGTGTGACTAACAAGATATCTAAAAAATCAAGATAACAGAAAAACAAGAGAATGAATAACAAGAAATTCGTGTTATGACTACAAAGAATGAGCATGAAGGTATCTGTATTATTTTCATTATTGACATATTTAACATTTACTAACATACAAAGAATGAAAAATAAACCAATCTCACGTCGGAATTTGGTATATGTCATAACCAATTCTAATAAAATAAATAAATAAACATACTAAGTAAACGTGCCCGTGGGAATAAGACGTATAAATTAATATTATAGAGTAAAAAGCATTAGTCGGTCAAGAAAAAAAAAAAAGTGGGAAACATTTAAAGAGGCTCCTTCACGACACTGAATGGGACTGGATTTGAATTAGTTTTCCAACGTTTGGTCCGGCGTTGGACCTGGCTGCGTATGTTTGTCAAATATTTTGTGTTGCAAATTTGAATTAATTTTTAACTTAAAAAAATAAAATAAAAACACATTGACTAATGATATGTTTGTATGTTGATATATACAAAAAAAAAAAAAATGTTATGTTGTGATCGGGGTGTGACCAAAATTATGCGGATCAAGATGCAGTCAAAATTGTTTCCTAAAGATAATGGTATAGGCAAACATTATATTAGTAATATTTATGTAACTAGGTCACCTATAACGACTATGCTTAAAGAATCAAACTATAAGAAGAAAAAAAATCGATTGACTGAGGTTACATGTAAAGTATAGTAATAATCAACTTGATTACGTTTAAAGTCTGATAATAAAGTGTTTTAAACATGAATTGAGTTGCGAGGAGTTTATACATGCAATTCAACCTTAAAATTAAATAATAATATAATTACTTTATTTTGTACAAAAGTCAAAAGATACAAACTATTAATATGATAAAACTTATAAAAAATATGACAAAAAAAAACAGATAAAACTTATATAATAATGTTGAGATGTGACTTCAGTACTATGTGCTACAGTTTTTTAGGTGTTAAATTTTTTTTTTAATTTTTTGTAAAATTTTTAGAGACAGGATGGCTCGAGATTGGTTTTTCGTCAACAATCACGTGCAAGACACCAATCCTTACCTGAAAAAGAAAGAACCGTTGCACCAAGAAACTCTCCACCCGTCCCACTTCTACTACTTTTTATTATTAATATAAATAAAATAAAATAAAACAAGCACGGGACTAGACCATTATCTGTTGAAAACAATTAATGAAAGCTATATGTTTTGGTTCATGAATTATTCAGCTTCGGTCACCTAAAATTGTTTTTCGACAATTCTATTGCTCATAGTACTTTAGTCTTGATCTAATAGCCTTAAGATTTTAGGACCAACATCCACCTCCTCATGACATAGTACATCGACAGTATTGGACTTCATCTCATTCAGATGATTCTCTCTGATCAATGTCAGCTGGTGTTGCAAGAAAGCGGTAGATCATGCACCTTGTTAAATTTAAACTTTACGACTATTAAGTCTTTCATATTCAATTTCAAACCATTCACTTTTTATAGCACTTAATGTTATGTACACTTAATGAAAATTGTTAATAATAATAAAAAATAAAAAAACACACACACACACACATTTAAGTATTTAAGCAACTCGTCACTTAGCACTATAGTTTCTTATGTTCGATTCTCGTCAAAATCAAATTCGAACCACATTATTATGATTGACTAATTATGAGACTTAAGTCATTCTTCCACTACTTTAATATAAATAATTATCATTTATTCTGAAACAGAAAAATAGTATTTAAGCAACGTGCGAATTAATCTATTGGAGAAAATAAAAATAAAAAATATTCTGGCATTACCGGGGAACTTTGATGGCGGGAGAAAAAGAGCAAAGGTGGCGGAGGAAATGCGGAGCCAAAATTGACAGGTGACGAAGACCAGGCACCTAGTCCTAATCAACTTCTCCTTCTCCTCTTGCGTCACATGCATCACCGATGCCCCGCCTACCTATCCCCATCCTCACGAATGGGATGTGTGAATGGACCAAACTACCCTTCCTTCCTCCTTCCCTGGGGATCTTGGCAGCCAGTGGACCCTCCAGAAATTAACAAACGATAGGTTACCACCGAAAGAGAGGATTCTCGTCGGATTTTCTTTGTGAGAATTTTAGGGATTCTTTAATCACATTCGTTTATAGTGCATCGTGTGGTCAGTTTTCGTAAAGTACTATTTGTATTCAATTTTAAATAAAATAATTTACAATAATTTCTGACCGCACGATATAATGATGAATTGATATGATTTAAGGATTCTCGGAATCCTCACAAAGAGGATCCAGATCCTCACTTGTCACCACCAACCAAGGCCCAGAAAATGTCAAATCGATCATAGTACATATGGGTAGGCCTGGGCACGCTTCTGTACGGTTCAGTATGGATTAGGATTTGAACGTACACGCGTTTGTCTATCTTTTTCATCTTACATCAAAAAGATTATATTTATCAAAAATCACCTAAATTCAAAACAATGTGACCGTTGGATTGAGTTATATGTTTATTGATCTACTAAAATATAGACAGTTTGGATTGTTGTTACAAAGTGGACCCTACGTAATAGTGTGTGTTCTGGATCCTAATATGATATTTTTGACCTCCAGATGTATACAATAATTCAACACAGTGGAAAAGTCTTACCATCCACTAAATAATCGAAGGGCAATTTGGATTGCTATGGTTTCATCGTCTAAAAACAATACACAAACCAAATCCAGTATATATATATGTCAGTTAAATATATTCGCAGTCATGTTTGCTACAGATATGGCTTCTCAGTCCCAATCTCAGCCATCAGCGCCGTCGTTATTGCCGCCATCGACGACGTCGACTCTGGATGCTCCACTAGGTGCGCTCGGGTTCGAGCTTGAAGAGATAACCCTCAACAAGGTCTCTGGTCGCCTCCATGTCACCGAAAACTGCGTCCAGGTCATCATCTTCTTTCTCTTTTCATATCATGAATCTTTTCCTGCTCAAATTTCTGAAAGATGTTAATTACAGAAGCAAAACAAAACATATATGACTAACTACTTTACCATTCTTTCCTGCTGAGACCAGCCATTCAAGGTGCTACATGGAGGGATATCAGCGCTCATCTCTGAGGCCCTGGCTAGCATGGGAGCGCGCCTGGCCTCTGGTTTCCAAAGGGTGGCCGGGATTCACCTCAGCATCAGCCATTTGAAGCCCGCCCAGCTCGACGACCATATCTTTGCTGAAGCCTGCCCGGTCAATGTCGGTAGGACCATTCAGGTAATCCTCTCAAGTCTTCATCAGCAACTATCATTTCCAATTAAAACACAACAGTTATATCATTATCAATTCTCCATCTCATTCTTCCCAACAATCTATTTCCAGATAACTTCCTACTGAAAGAGATTTATACTAAAGAAATGTGAATGCCAATACCCAATTATCCACATTGGTTTTTCATCTTTCATCAGTTTATCATTTCCTTTTCTGTCACGAATATTGATCAACGGATTACATCATTCAAGGATTGTTTTCGGTTTTGGTTATTTTTGGGCAGGTTTGGGATGTGAAACTATGGAAGATTGATCCTTCGAACTCAGACATCAAATCCATCGTATCATCATCAAGAGTTACTCTTTTAAGCAACATGCCTGTGCCGGAGCACGCAAAAGGCGCTGGTGAAACGCTCAAGAAGTATGCCAAATTATAAACTTTGTAAAGCCCCCCCCCCCCCTATTCATGTTCAACTCTGCTTGTTATTGAACCAACAGAGAAATCAAAGACGTTTTGATTTAGCATTATAATTCAAACAACTATATCAAACTCTAGATGAGATTGTCAAAGTAAAGCCTAGCTTTGGCATCTACAAAGTACAAGGAATGAGACACATTGTACTGATGATCGCAACCCAAATTAGGTAGGCCGATCACACAAACTACAAAGCCACGTAGTTTCAGTCTCCTAATATGAAGCAAGGAACGAGTTAGACTAAAGAATCCGTTCGATAACCATTTTGGTTGTCATATTTATATTTCATTTTTTGTGCTAGAAGGGAAAGTAGGTGTGGAGAAGGATGAAGAGAGGTGGTGGGAGAGAGGAGGAGGAAATGGAGGAAACTATATGAAAACAAAAACTTGAAAGCGAAAACAACTTAAAATTGTTTTCAAATTTTGGGTTTTAATTTTCATATTGTGTGTCATTCTTCCATACACGCTCATTTCTCATTACTTCTACCATTTTTCCTTTATCCTTCTTCATTCCTCTTCTCCCTTGTACTTTTCCTCCATCAATGGCACAAAAGACGAAGGCTAAAAGCTAAAAACGCAATGGTTATCGAAATGGGCCCAAAGTTTGTAGCTTTTTAATAAATCATACAACTTAACATTGTTCCTATAAACAAAGTTGAAAATTTGATTAAATCTGCAAATACTCGATTCAAGAGTATACATCCATACACACACCAAGTTGAGATTAAATGGGAAAATCTACAAGACTACATGTACATAATTTGATTCAACAACAAATTGTGAATTCTTGTCAAACCGAGTTGCGGAAATCTGTTCCCTTGAAAACCCCAAAAATTCAAAATAGTATGAGCAAAAGCATGTGTTTTTTATTTGATAAGCAATGTAAGAGAATTGGGGAAGGAAGAAAATGCAAATTACCTGAGAGCGGCAAGCTGCTTGGCCAAGTTGTTGATCTCAACGCCGGAGAGTTTGAGAGAAGAAAGCATTCCGGGCACCTCCCGGGACACCACATTGGATAGTTTGTCCACTGAAGCTGCCAATCTTCTCATAGCCTGAAATCCCAATAAGCTTCATTCGCTCACAAATTGATAAAATGATTCCATTGCTCAAAATTCAAAGCACAAAAAAAATGCAGGGGATGTGAGTGAGCGAGTGAGTGGCTTACGTTTATTGATAGAATGTAAAGTACAGCGAAGGAGAAAACCGCCGCAGAATCCTGCAGGTCAGAGCGCCATTAACTCAATAAGCAGCAATTACTGGTTAAGTGGTAAAATGGGCGAATGGGTTTTACCGTGGAGAGGACGAAGAGGAGAGAGAGAAGGCCCAACTCGGCGGTGGATCGAATTCGCTGAGCTTGACGGTTTGTGCGGACGGAGTAATAGCAGAGGAGGAGGAAGAAGAAGATAGCAGCGGTTGCGTTTGGGACTTGGGAGGATGGAGTCCTTGAATTGAAAGTGGGTTTTGGGAGTATCGGCAGTTGCTGCGTCGATGCAGATGGAATATTGGGATTCTGGGAAACTAGAGAGGCGGTTGTGCGGCTGCCGCCGTGAGGAGAGCTCCATGGCTTCACCGTCAAGACCACTGGAAGGGGCTGGACCCACATCTCTCGACCGTGGAACTCTGCCTGCTGTCGTCCAAAACAAAAATTGGAACGACGTCGTGCTTCTTTAATCTGTTTGTTCCAAGTCCCATCTCCAAACGGCATGCCGTTGTGCTTACCTTTTTATGTGACAAAAAAAATATTCCAAACTTTTATTTTTGCCTTTATTTTTTGGTATGTCTTATAAAACTCGAATTTAATCTTACTTTTATCCTTCAAACAAATACATATCACCTTGCCAATAGCTCTTTTCTCTTTTGAAAAATACTTGCTTTTCAGCTCAGATTGGCTATCAATCCTTTTGGTATTGATTCTATAATCAATTCTCTTCTCTCTTTTTTTTAATAAAAATACTTTGAATACGTGCAATTACTTTTTATTTGGTATTTTATTTTTCCAAATTCATCTATATTTGTGTCAATATCTATATAGTTTCTTTCTAAACCCAACTCAAACTTTAAGTGTGAAACATCTTTATTATTCTATTGCATAATTATCATCAATATTTCTCCTACGTTCTAGTTCGGCAAAAACCCAAAGACACTCTTATAAAGAAAAACAAGCTCTTTATGTGACAAAATAAAGGTGTAAGTGAATAATACAAGAGTGACTTTTGAAGGTAAAAATGTCCTTACCATTAAAAATGAACAATACCAGGAATGTTTCGTTAAGATTTCCAAAAAAATATTCCAAACTTTTACTTTTACCTTTTTTTTGGGTATGCCTTATGAAACTCGAATTTAATCTTACTTTTCTCCTTCAAACAAATACATATCACTTTGCCAATAGCTCTTTTCTCTTTTGAAAAATACTTACTTTTCAGCTCAGATTGGCTATCAATTCTCTTGGTATTGATTCTATGATCAATTATCATTTCTTTCTTTTTTTTGAACAAAAATACTCTGCGACCTAATAAGTTTTGAATACGTGCAATTACTTTTTATTTGATATTTCTATTTTCCAAATTCATCTATATTTGTGTCAATAGCTATACAGTCTCTTTCTACATCAAATTTAAACTTCAAGTGTGAAATGTCTTTATTATCCTATTGCATAATTATCATCAAATACAAGATGAAATTAACAATAAAAGTAGGATTTGTCATTAAATTCATACGCAATAATCAAGGCCTAACCATCACGTAATTTTTCTCCTACGTTCTAGTTTGGCAAAAACCTGAAGACACTTTCATAAAGAAAAACAAGCCCTTTTTGACATATGAATGGTGATTTTGAAGTTTTGGATCCTTCAACTAAGGTATAAATCGATTTATGCAATTTTTTTTTTCAATTATTTTATGAACCCAAAGCAAAAATCCAGCTGATGTCTAAGAAGCTCGCTTGCACTTACTTCAGTCAATGTCCCATTGTTGAGTGTAAAAAACTTTTACTTTAGGAATTTGGTTTCTTTTTCAATTTGTGGTAAGTTGTTATTAAAATAGTGATCAACAATACAATTTTTATATTTATGTTCACACTTCTTTCTCTTACACAAAAAACGACAATAATCAGTACAAATGAGGAGGCTCACCAAATGGAGTTGCTCTCAACTAGCTTTTTTTTTCTCTTCCTTTGAACTGCTTATAGGTGCAAATATTGCACACACCAGTGAGTCTGCTAAAGAAGCCAAAATAAATGCAAGAAGGTAGTTTAGAGGGGACGGCTTGTTTGACATGGTCACGCAAAGCAATTTGGGATTTATAGAGAGCAAGGCTATAGAGGTTGATGAAGACTCCATGAAAAGCAACCGTTGGAAGAAGAGAACATCAGAGGAGACAATGCTTTGATTTTGGTTTTTCATTTTTTCAAATGCGTGTAAGGATGAATTTACATATTGAGTTGGGGCTTTGAGACTCAAACCCTAAACTCTAAACCGTTTTGGGTTTAAAGAGATATTGATGGTTTAATTAAAAACAATATGGTGTAAAGAGTAAGTTTGGTATAGAGAGAAGTTATATGAGTTATATAGCTTATATGTGTGCTTTTTCCTCTACTGATTTATGATCTGATTAGCGTGGAAACATATGAAGATGGAAGAAGAATCATATCAAGGTGGTAGAAGAATAACAACTCACATTTGGCATCTATTATCTTTCGGTCCAGTCACATACTGTTCTTTAATTCTGTTCAAATTATCAAAATTTGTGCTGCATATACATACACACACACACACACACATATATATATATATATTGAACCGATGCTTCATCATATACCTCCATCAACGTCGAAATCGACCTAACTTTGCAATGGAGGGAGCCAACGGTAAGTGTGTTAGAACCTCTCACTTCAACTTAGCACAATGTATTTCCACTAACAAACGCAACAGCTTAACCCAAAATGTTACTGGCATCAAGATGATGCCACCGGCCTTGCCCGAACGGCCGCCATCTTCTTTCTTTCATGCACTTATTGGTATTGACTGATTAGTCTCTCTTTCTTGAAACTTACGTGTTTTCTTGGTGACGAAGAAAACCCCGCGACCTAGTAAACTCTGGATGCTTGTGATCACTTTGTATCTCTAACTTTTATGCTTTCATGGGTTTCTCATACAGATGTGCAGGATAGAGATTACAAGTTTTTAAGAAAGGCGGTTGAGGAAGTATATGAAGGTGTTGAATGTGGAGATGGAGGCCCTTTTGGTGCTGTTGTTGTACAAAATGATCAAGTTGTTGTGAGCTGTCACAACATGGTCTTGAAGAACACAGATCCGACTGCGCATGCTGAGGTCACAGCAATAAGAGAGGTTAGACTGACGAAGGAACTTAGATGCAACCGGGAGGCCAAGGTGGCGGTATCCTAAAGCTTGGAATACCATCACCCTAACGTCCCTGTTGCAAGGAAGTTTCTCTCGAAGTTTAGACCTATCTCATATGAATTCTTCTCTTTTCATATTATTTTTTGCTTTGCAAGGCATGTAAGAAGCTGAAGCAGACTGAGCTTTCAGACTGCGAAATGTATGCATCTTGCGAGCCTTGCCCCATGTGCTTTGGTGCCATCCATCTCTCAAGGATCAAGGTTGAACTGGCTCAAAAATCTTCCCATGTTTCTTCCTTAATTTCTGGTTTAATCTATAACACGTAGTTTGTACACTAATCTCTAACAGAGGCTGGTCTATGGAGCCAAGGCAGAAGCAGCCATTGCTGTCGGTTTTGGTGATTTTAGTGCCGATGCATCGAGAGGTACCGGCTTCTACCAAAAGGCACAACTGGATATCAAAAGAGCAGATTGTTGCAGAACAGGTCTTTGAGGAAACAAAGGCAAAGTTCCAAATGGCTTGTACTCCATCAAGCTTGACATGTCGAATAAATTAATACAACGGTAGTAGCCGTGCTTATTCGATCCTCTATAGCGAAATGTGAAGCATTTTGATCGTTATGTTAAGCTCTAATAGTAATGCCGAATCCAGTCAAGCAAATACTTCTAGCCTTAGATGGCAGCACATAATTTACAGCAGAATCAAATATTTGGCAATTTTTGCATCTTATTGCAATTCATACCAAGCAAACAGCCCGCGTTTTATCTATATAAGTTATAAGAGGCCCTAATGCATCGCATTGGATACTTCAATACATAACCCAATGGGACATTTACTGATCCATAATATCTTATTTTCTACGATAATCGTTTAGTATTAGCATAAATCTTTTACGTACAAAGTGGGAAATCAAGTCTATGCACTACGTAGCTTTTGCGAATCCTACCCTGAGATTACCGAAGTCAAACACCGTGTGGTATGCTCCCAAGAACAGAGCTCCAAGAACCCTGCAGAATGTAGTAACGTCGTTACATTCTTGTACAAAACTTAAAATCAATAAACGGACATGTCATGTCTCATGGATAATCAGGGGCGTAGTCTCTCCCCTCCGAGTTTTAGCATAATCACAGAAATTCGTTAAGTTGAACATAGAGGGTTCATAGTGGCTTACCATAGAGGACCTTGTGGAGGAGGCACATCCAAAGCAGTAAATCCACTAAGGCAGACAGTGGAGCATTTTTCTTCAACTTTAAGTATGTACTGAACATGAAGTCCGAACGGTGTAAAAAAATTTCAAGGAAAAAATCTTCAGGAATGAAGTGAGACTTGAAGCATTAAGTATACCTGTTCTGGAGAGAGGGCGAAGGATTTGTTTCCAATTGTAAATGAAATGTCTGGCATGAACGCAATGTTATCACAGTTGACAAACGACTTTTTTACCGGATTTGGAAGCTTCTCGCACAACTTTATAATTCACAAAACATTTGCAACGAAAGAAAAGAATTAAAAAAACTCCTAGAAATCGGTCGATAATCTATATGCATATTATCAGTCATGCAGCCTCAGACTTGAAGAACAATTACCTCATTCACATAGCTAAATATTTTTTCCTTTGCTATTTGTTTTTTAAGCTGTAGTTGAACCCAGTAGACTACCATTTCACACAAGGTACATAAAGGAGTTTCATCGACTGATGACTCCCTCCCGGTTTTGCTCTCAATCACTGACTCAATGTTATTGCTGCAGAAGTAAAGTTTTTCCTCATGTTATGGTTATTTTGATGAAGTTGTAAAAACTGATAACAATTGTAAGAAAAAGAAGTCTCAACTTTATATTCCGAGAACCGTCGTATAAACATAGACCCATGTCCACACACACTATATCAGGCCGTACCTGCAGACAATGTGGGGTAAATTATAAATTAATGCAGTAATCCATTTCTTGAGAGGAATTTCAAATGAAGTTTTGAGGAGGTGAAATGGAAAAGAAAACACAAACCCCAGATACTAAATATTCCCATATCAAATTTCCATAAGTGGAAATGACATTTTTACATTCCAAGCTCGCAAGCCCGTCTGCTCCAATGGCATGGTTGATCTGAGCCACAATAGTCTGAAAAGGAAGAGCTAATCAATGATGGAATACAGGTTGTTACTGCAGAACGAAAGCACAACAACAACAACAAAGCCTTTTCCCACAAAAGCACAAAAGAAGGTAAATTAATTTGAGTAAAGTATTAGGCACGAGTTGATACAGTTGGACCAGCGAGGAAGGATGTCCCTGAGTCTATAATGGCACCACAACCGCCCTTGCACAGTCCTGACAATTTCAAATCTTGATGTTATGCCATGAATTCCTAGACTTGCCGAGCAATTTTAATCTTTGAAGATGGAATAAAGATAGTTAAAACAACATAGGAGTGGAAATGTGGTAAAACCTGTAGAATTGTCTGCAACGATAACATCTCCAACCTCAATCTATAGAGATCAATGAAACCGAATCAAATGTCATTTCTTTAGGCAAGAAGAACATATTAGAGAGGAACACCAACTTTTTATCACTACAATAAACCTGCCAGTAACCCTTTTGTGAAATTGGGACATAGGTGTGATCACCAATAAAGTGCCTCCAATCAAATCCACCAAAGACGATCTCACCTCCCAACTTCGATGTTGGATCATGATTTAGCCAAATGGAGAAAATTTCCTGGCTCATATGACCTTGTTGCACCATGTTAAACCTGTACCCGGATAACTAATGCAAGCTTTTAACCATAAAAAATCTTCTTATTTCTAAAAGCATCAAATTCCAACAAGAAGAGAAATACCGCTAAACTAAAAGCTAGTTAATGATACATCAGTGTTAAACAGTTTATGCCAGAACCATACCACACTGGTGTGGCTTCACCAACAGAGATATCCTGAAATCCAAGTCCAAGGACTCCATCAAACTTCGCCGTTAAGAATGTTAGGAATCCTTCCCTTGTAATCTCAACAAATTCCTATAGGATGGGAGCAGATATAGCAATAGCATCAACAACTTGGAAAAGGAACACATTTAAACAAAAACTTCAGATAAACCAAAATGGAAAAAGAGAGCAACCCACTTGATCTTTGATGATAACATTCCCAATTTTCGAATTATCTCTGCTGAAGTAGCCGGAAATCGAACCAGACCCATAAGGAATTTTGCAGGGTATTCCTAAATAACAACACACGCATCGATTTTCAGTTTAATTCTATCAAGAATTGATCAAACGTAAGGGTTAAGAAAATTTACCAATTTTGGAGTAAGTGCTTGAAAGGCTTGCCCTGTATTTAGAATGAAAATAGCAAGAAATCTGCAGATATCCATTACTTTACAAACTGCTCAAAGACTCCAGGAACAACAAAACACTTGAAAAAATTCACTGCAAATTACACTTACAGAAAATATGCATCTTGAAGATGGGACCCACAGATTGGAGCTGCCAGTGTCAAAGACAACACCCAAGTACTGTGGTGGGGTGCCAATAGCAATCTCTCCATAAAACTGGGTGTCCAGATAATTTTTCAGATACACAATGTTGGATTTAAGATCATTGGGTTGAAGAGCTTGTGACCTGGTGAGTCTTGCATCATTTAATCTGGTGAGGTCCAAAGGCTGCTTCTTTAGACCAATTCTCAGTAGCCCATCACTGGATTTTGTAGCACTAGACAAAGAGGCTGACCAAACCCACAGGCAAATTGCAACCAGAAGTACCTTCAACCCCATTTTCCAGAGAGCTTCTCCGGCTGCCATGGAATAATAGTAAAATACAATCTTAGCAGACTGAATTTCACAGCCGTACAGTTGGACCCCAACCTCATAACTATTCATCCATTCAATTTCATTAACGTGTATACGACAAATTTTCACTACCAAACTTCAAAACCTTCTCGTTTTCTTTTGATTCGAGTCTAAACTAGAGAAAAAGATTCGAACTTGAGTGCACAAAATATACAACACTACCCTAATCAACCTAGTTATGCCACCTTGATATACAACTTTAAAAACTTCATATAAAATCATCATATTGCAAAGATTTGAACTTGCCTAAGAAGTTTTCTGGTATGAAAGGAAATTTTCAATTAAGCCTGGTGACTAAATCATAGAAGAGTGGAATATTCCATGATTAAGCTCATCTTCTTACTGAATCCCGTTTATATTCAGAGTCCGACAACATAAAATATGCCCGACAAGATAAGGTTATCCCATATGTTCAATTCACATGGTAACAAGTACGAAGATGTAGAATATTAAGTTAGTAATGATAATTTAATGATGAGAGGTAATGGGAATTTAGAAACTTGATAGTGTTCATGCTTCATACCTGGAAGCAGTTTCAGGTGGGAAGGAGTGGCATGGCTTTACGTGGAGAATTGTGAGAGTGGCACCAGTTGCCGTTTTTATGCCTTTTTTCGTCCACAATTTATAGAGAGAGAGAGATGGAGAGTTTGGGAAACCGCAAGGCAGTTTCCAGATCCGTAGGGGTTGGAATTGACCAAAGAATATAGGGAGAGTGACACATATCTTGCTTGCAGAGATTGCTCAGCTAATATCTTGCTTGCAGAGATTGCTCAGCTGCTAACTGCTAAGGATTTGTTAATATAACGTTGGAGTTGAGTAGGGAAATTTCTTCATGAATTATTGAATGACCACAATTGCAAGTGATAATTGGCACATACTGACATACTGATAAGTGATAAGAAGTGTACTGGTTACAAACTTTTACTAAAAATTGAAACAAATGTAATATAAAAAATAATAGAGGATCCTAGATTCCTAGAACGTGTTTTATATACCTGCTTTTGTGTTAATTCAGTGGTGTTCGAGTTCTTTTTTTATATTAAAGTTTGTAATCGGTTCTGTTTTGTAATATTTTGATCACATTATTGATACATCAGCTCACTTACATGGATTTTAACTATGTAGAACCGGCATTTTAAGATGACATCAACAACGTGATAAGTAAATTCTTCCCACCTATTTAATGAATGATTTATGACACTTTGCTATTTGTTTTCTTAAGTTTTGGGTGATTTGTTGTAGGCTTAGTTTTGACGGTTTAAAAATGTATTCTTCCCTAACTCATTCAGGCTTTAGTTGCTAAAGAACGGGTAATTTTGAGAGTGATTCTCTTCATATCATCTCAACTACCTAAACCCTATCTGACTTGATCATTCATGTTTAGAAAATCCCTAAAGGTATGTTTGGATGAGGGTTTTAGAAGACTCAAGAGATTGATGTCAAATTACGAAGAAATTGACCATAAAATGTAATATGGATAAGATTAGAGAAATTGTCCATGAGCGATTGAGCATTACGAAAGCATGTGTGAAGGGTTTCTCTAATTTCATCAATGTTACATTTATGATCCATTTTTTATAACTTGATATCAATCATTTGGGTTTTCTAAAGGGGTGTGATATCCACACATCATTTTTTACTTCTCACACACCCCTCTAATTTTTTGTCGTCGGATCAGATGAATTGAAGAAGATCAACGTACAGAAATTAATAAAGGGTGTGTGTGGATAGCAGATCCATTTCTAAAACGCTCATACAAACATTACCCTACAAAATATTATATATATAAAAAAAAAGTTTGGGCCTAGTGAGCCATCCTAGTGATGGGCCCAAATAGAGAGCCCAAAGGTTGATGGTTGGGTTGGGTTACTTAAAATCAGAAAGTAAGGGGTAATTGCTGTTTGACCCTTAAACTACTGTCTTAGTTGAAGTTGACATTTTATAGGTAAATTAATTCAATGAACTATTTGAAATTAACTAATTAGAACTTTACCAGACTCGACAAAATTTCATCAACTTTGTTGTCAAATATTAGCACATGATTTAACACGTGATTCACCAAGGATAAATTCGTCAACAACTTGATGGCAATACCAATGAAATTTCATCGAATATGAGAGTTAGAGGTTAAGTAGCTGAGTTTAGATGGTTCAAGGTTAGTTCAGAGATCAAATTAAATTAGGATAATAGTTTAGGGGTCAAACGGAAAGAGGTTAGCGCCCAAATCAGGCGTGTAACGGCGGCAGGTTTTTCATCGTTACTTTCTTCATTTTTGCCGCTTGAGAGACGTTCATGTCGCAAAAAGGACAAAAAAAAAAAAATATCCGAAACCCCAAAAATTCAAATACTTTCTCGGCACTCTGCAACTCTCTCAGTTTTCTGTCCAACAATGGCGTTGGACGACGACGACTGGGATTTGAGCGCCTAAGAATTCGACTCTCTGGAAAGAGACGCGTTCCAGAAACTCACTCAGCAACGCGTCAACTCCGCTTCCACGTGTTCTTCTTCTTCCTCTTCGTATCCTTCGTTTGATCTCTTCCAGGTGCCCCAATCTTTTCCCAACAATTACAACAGCAACTGTAGTTTCCAGAGTTCCCCTGCGAAACCCATTTCGAATTCTCTTCCGAACAAGGTGAAATTCGTTTTTTCCCGTCAGTGGTTCCTTCTTTTATTTTCCAGGGTTTCGGATGCCTAATTAATGGAACTGTTCTTTCTTTGTGTCTGAATTTTGAATTATTACCATGTTTTTCTTGAATTTTTTTAGTAAAAATTAGAAATTTAACACCTTTATCTGTTTACATGTTTGTTTTGCAACAATGCAGGTAGCACCTTTGTCTCCCGGGACTAGAGTATTACCTCCATCAGTCCCATGTAAAGTAAACCTTGGTAATTTTCCCTCCTTACCCATTTCTATTACACAAGTACTTTGAAGTTTCGAACTCTTCTCTTTTACTGAAGTGTTAAAAATCAACTATTTCCAAGAAAAAATAGCATGAATAGCGGTCTTCAAAGCAGTTATCACTTTGAATGTCGAAAACGAATCAGGAATTAAATGTCCCATCTTGACAATGGTCAATGGTTAATCTTCCAATTCCATACCAGTTTGAAGCTTTTGCACTCAACTGATTTACTCGCTGGTTGCATTGTTATATTCTGGCTAACTCTGGGCTCGTACCTCTATCTCGTTGCCTTTTTGCAAGAAGGTGAACCTCTAAAGGAGCTACCTAAGATCACTGTTAAATTTTTTCTTCATGCTAGTGGAAACATTGCCGCAAAATTTCCTTATGACCAGGTATTCCTTTCGGTAAAGAATGTTCCTTCACAACACTTGTTAAACTCTTTGTTTTCTTATCAATTAGATTCCATGTTGCACCAGGTGGTAGTAGGTGCTGTTCGCAAGATCCCCAAAGCCACATGGTACGCTAAAGAAAGGTATCCCTACTCAACTCTCCATCCTACCCAAAGCCACTTCCAAAATGCATTATGCTTTTTCTTCATATCTTCTATGGACTTTTGAAAAACATGGGCATGTTATGGGATGGAGCCCCAGCCAGATGTAATAGTGTTGAATCTGCAGATTATGGATGTTCCCTATACCTTCTTTGTCTTCTGCTGAGAAGGTTCTTCATGAGACATCTGGTGTTAACATTGAGGTGATAACTTTTGCTCTTTTTCAGTTTTTACTCAGGTGTTACATGATGGTTCAGTTTAAATTGGAACGTTTTGATGTATACAGTGTTACCATTTGTGTTTGAAGTTCAGAAAATCGGGATGTTTTTTCATTTCATTTCATCATTTGATACTTTGTTGCAAATTGTTTCAGGTAGAGAACTTAGATCCCTTAGTTCACCGTGCTATTGCTGCTGCCTCTGTTGTTCCAGACCTTCGAGGTAAAGGGTGATTATGCTAGTATTTGTGAAGTTCAGTTTGTGCATAATTGATATGTTGGTATGAATTGTCTTTTCCTCTTCCAGACAGTTTTCTGTTTTTGCATAATTCTCTGGTTGATTGAATAAGACCTGTAACATGTAAATTAGAAAAAGAAAGATAGTTGACAATTCTGACTCCTATATGTTAGAAGGTAAGCTCATGAAAGAGTAAATATTGGTCTCACTTATGGTATTGTATGTCTTGCTCTGTTTTAGAGTGACAGGGTCTTTACATCTTTCATTTATTTTCTTTCTAACTTTTGCATGATATTTTTTTATTTGTTATTTTTTTTGGTGTCTTCCCTGTCCAGACCAATACGATAGGATACCTAGATGTATTGAATCAAAGCTCTTGGCATTTCAGCGAGAAGGTGTTAGGTATATTGTAAATCTGAAGAATCTCCTTATGTTGTGGATATTTATATTGTCTTTTTCTTACGTATCATTTTAAACTTTATCAGTATTGTTTTTCCAGGTTTATCTTGCAGCACGGGGGGCGTGCTCTCCTGGCAGATGAAATGGGATTGGGAAAGACTTTCAGGCAATAAATTCTTCATGCTTACTCTTTCTGTACCTTCAATGATAAACAGTTACATACAACCAATCCGGCATTTGAAAGTACTTTGTACTTATGTACAAGTTTTCCTGGTCGTTTTCCCTTGACAAGCAGCTCTTAAATCTTATGGATTTTTGACTTTGTAGAACTATGTATTATGGTACACTAAGAACGCTAAAATAGGACAACATAGGTAGGCGCTTCCTATGACTATATGGGTTATAGCCTGCAAATGTCAGAAACTTTGGTAATCAGAAGTTTGGAGGACAAATGAAGAATACTTAATTTTGCTATAGGTTCAAGGAAACTAGAGAGATAAAGAAGAAAAAAAGTGAGTAGAAGATAGGGGAGAAAGTTTAGACAGAAATATCAGTGGGATCTTTGGAGGACATTGCAAATTGCATGCTGTCTATGATTATGGTGAGTTGCAGATGCCAGATTTTTTGAGAAACCAAAAGAACTTTGGGTTGAATTCATACATCAAATCCAATTCCAGAATTGTTGGTATAATGTGGTGCCAATATGATGGAGTTCCCTCTTGCACAGTTGTAGGGTGGATTATAATGCTTCCATAGGATCGGAGATTATTTGCAAAACCATTCCCAATTTCAGCCTTAGATGGATACCTTATACATTTTGTTTTCAGGCTATTGCTGTTGCATCTTGTGTTCGTGACTGTTGGCCTGTTCTTATAATCACACCATCTTCCTTGCGTTTACAGTGGGCCTCTGTAAGTGCGGTATTGAATTCTGTTAGTAAGAAGGTTGATCTTGCCAAAAATAATGTACTTTTCTTTCTTTCTTGCAGATGATTCAACAATGGTTGAACATCCCTTCATCAGATATACTTGTATGTTTGTCTAAATATTCTGGTCACTTTTTGTTTATGCAGCTTGAATATTGAACAGATTTGTCTGTGGTCTGATGCCTTGTTAGTTATTATAAACTTTGTATTTGAATTCTTTTTCCACTAGGTTGTTTTGTCTCAATGCGGTGGGTCAAACAAAAGCGGGTTTACAATTGTATCCTCAAACGCCAAGGGGACCATTCATCTTGATGGCCTATTCAACATCATCTCCTATGATGTAGTCCCTAAAATTCAGAATCTACTAATGGCATCAGAGTTTAAGGTGAGGATTAAAACACTCAGTGTAATGTTCTTTTTACTTTCTATAATTAAATAACTCAATCTTATATCTTAGACCATCAGCTGTATCAGAATACAGAGTATGTTGCCCTACAGATCCTCCACCTCTGTTTTTTGGGTGGTTTTACAGCACTTAATATTAGAATTAATGATGTCTATTAGGCCAAATATGATTCAGTGTGCAAAGCACTAAAGCTGAAGAACATGTGAAAGAATGAGTACGCACTGATACGCCTTTAATTTCTTTAGTTATTTTTCAAAGAGTTCATAATTATAGATTGATTACCTTTTAGAGATGCTTGTTATTTACCATTCAACTCTATGTTACCTAAAACACAAGTCTGTGGTACACTTGATTACATGGAACCATGTGCTACACTTGTAAAGGTAGAATGTGAATGAAAATCTTAAACTATTTCCTTTTTGTCTGCAATGATGCGTGTTCTTCACATTTCTAACAGACCTAATGATAGAAGAGTTTGGTGTTTTCCTTGGATACTTTTAGAAGGAATTAAGATATTTATGTTAGGATCAAGGGATATACTCTAGTTTTCATATTGGAACTTTAACACTATATAAAATTTTCTTTAGAAACAGTTTGAGCCTCTTTTAAATTGATAAATAGTGTCGTGCTGGTCTTCTTTATTTTTCTGTTTCCTGCTTCTTTCATATGCTGCTCCCTTTGATATGTTCTTAATTTCTTGTTCAGGTTGTGATTGCAGATGAGTCACACTTTTTGAAAAATGCTCAAGCAAAGAGGACAAGTGCCTCCCTTCCTGTCATAAAGGTCATTCTCTCTTGTGAACTGATGACTAGCTTTGCAACTGCTAACTTTTTTCTCATTCCATTCTTGTAGTACCTGCCTTAGAGGGACCATTTACATACATGTATTTTGAGGTGTACGTTAGTAAGATATTTTTCTGGGGCTTTCTACCTTGAGTAGTAACAGTGATGTACCATTGTCATTTCTTCTCAACTATGATAATAAAAGTAGTGAACCTCACAGGCTGGTTCAGTGAATGAAGTTGATGAAAATATTGGAAACAATTTCAACACGTATCAATTTAAATTTGCGTCAAGTCATAAAGGAAAGTTTGATGTTTATGCCTATTCTGGTAGAAATATATAGAGAGGAGTAAAGGCTCAGGAAACTGCTTATTGAAAGTATTGAGTTTTTTCTCCTTGACCCATTTTGGTCAATAATGCAATGGGTTATTGAACGTATTGATCTCAATCTCTCTCTGTAATATTTTCAACAATTTCAGAGGGCTCAGTACGCAATATTGCTGAGTGGAACTCCTGCTTTGTCCCGACCAATTGAACTATTTAAGCAGGTATTTCAAAACTCTAGTTAAGAAGCTGCATAAATGTAAGTATCTTTATCTAGATTTTAATAATTTGTTTATTAATTTCTCTGAATTTTAACAGCTTGAAGCCTTGTATCCTGATGTATACAAAAGTGTTCACGAATATGGTCATCGATATTGCAAGGGCGTAAGTCACTATTTCTTATCCTGAAGATGTTCTATCAGGTCATGAGAGATTTGTTCCTTACTGGTTTGGAATTTCAGGGAACGTTTGGATTGTATCAAGGTGCATGTAACCATGAAGAATTGCATAATTTGATGAAGGCAACAGTGATGATTCGCAGACTAAAAAATGATGTTCTTTCTGAGCTTCCTGTGAAGCGTAGGCAACAGGTCAGTGTCTGTGTGCTTTTCCCAATCTGCGTTTTGACCCGTGGGATGGCCTTGGTAGTTACAATCAGTGATATTTAACCTCCCCCCCCCCCCCCCTCTGTTTTCTCTCTTCTCTTGCTGATCTCAGGTCTTTTTGGATTTGGCCGAAAAGGACATGAAACAAATCAATGCTTTCTTCCGGGAGGTAATCTAAGTCTCGTTAATGAAGCTGATAAGTTGAGAATAAGTAGCTATTTCCCTCTTGGAGTTCCAACTAGCTGAAGTCTGTTCACGTTTTGTTGTGCTGTTATATTATATGAAACCTTTTAATTTCCTTTTTTCCCATATGTTATTAGTTGTATGATTTCTTTGCTGCGGCACCATGGTTATACATTATTTATGTGCCTTGTAAAGTTTAATTGATATAAGGAAAATTATAATAGAGCGTAGCTGCTGTTTATCTCCTTTTTTGTAGTTGGAAGTGGTGAAGGGGAAAATTAAGGCCTGCCAATCCAAAGAAGAGGTTGATTCACTGAAGTTTACTGAGAAGAATCTCATTAATAAGGTATTCATGCATTACGCTTGCAGTGTAGGGCACATGGGGCAAAGATAGTTCCTTTCTTATGCTGAAATAGTCACGCCATTTCTTCTTGTAGTTTTTCTTTTACAATTGGATAGCTTAATTTGAACACTTTAACTTCCTCATTTGTCCTCCAGATATATACGGATTCTGCTGAGGCTAAGATCCCCACAGTTTTGGATTACCTGGGAACTGTCATGGAGGTACTTCACCCTATATTATATCCTTCTCTCTGTCTTTAGTTATATTTTTCTAAGGTGCTTTTGTTTCCTTATCATTAGTTTAGTCTGCATGTTTTCCTTTTCAGAGTTTTAAATGTTCTTATATAATGGTTCTTGCAGGCAGGCTGCAAGTTTCTTGTATTTGCACACCATCAGTCCATGATTGATTCGATATATCAGTTTCTTCTGGTAAGGCCACATGAATTCAAAATTTCCTCTAAGATTGGCCAATTTCTTATAAGAACTTCCAATTTTCCAGAAAAAGAAAGTGGGTTGCATTCGAATTGATGGAAGTATCCCTACTGTGGCGAGGCAAGCTTATGTTACAGAATTTCAAGAAAAAGATTCTATCAAGGCAGCAGTGGTATGGTAGTTTGCTTCATTTATTTACTTTGTTTTTTCTGTGTAACATTACTGAGTTCTTTTGTCGTTTGAAAATTGTTAAAAAAATAAAATAAAATAAAAAAACTGAAAATTTGGAGTGCTACAACTCAGGTTGTTCTGTGATATATGTCTAATGTTTGTCATTAAATATCACCGTGCAGCTCTCTATCAAAGCTGGAGGCGTTGGATTAACATTGACAGCTGCGAGCACTGTTATTTTCGCAGAACTGTCATGGACTCCTGGCGATCTAATTCAAGCTGAAGATCGTGCTCATAGAATTGGCCAGGTAAAGTTTGTGATTCTGAAGAACTCTTTGCATTAATTTAAAAATATTCTCTTCGACAGTTCCATGTTTCCAAGGGTGATTGGTGTTGGGCTGACCTAAGCCTATTGTTGTTTGATGCATTTATGCATTTCCTTGGTGTGTTTTGTTCATGTTTTTAGGTGTCTTCGGTCAATATATATTACCTTCTAGCAAATGACACAGTTGATGACATTATATGGTATGATTTTACGCAATTGTCTACTTTCCAAATAGTTTGATGATTTTTGTATCTCTAACACTCTTCATCTTCAGGGATGTTGTTCAGAGCAAGTTGGAAAATCTCGGACAGGTAATTTCGATCCCTTCTTGGGGAGCGTCTTAAATATAGTAAACGTTGCACATACATCCACCGACCTTACACATTACTGAGCTCTAATTCATCTTCTGTATTCCTTCTTGGGGGCAAAAAGGAAAAGAAACTTCATTTTTTATTAGAGTAAACTGAATTCTGGTTTTTGGACAATCAGATGCTCGATGGCCATGAGAATACCATGGAAGTTGCAGCCAGCCAGCCACGAAGCAGTCCTGCAAAGCAAAAACTTGCATTCAGCCAGCCGGGAAGCAGCCCTTCAAAGCAGAAAACACCCGACTCTTGCATGAAGCGTTGTAACAGCCGGGAAGACCCCGAAAATCAGCCCAAGTTCAAAAACCCAAGGCACTGAATGAAGACTACCAAATGGTAATTTTGCCAGTTTGAAATGCGTTTAGAGCACAATATTGAAGCTAAACTAGTGATGTGTATGGTGAATGGTGATCTTACCGTGTGAGGTTAATGTAACCGTATAGTTATGTAGATGCTGCCGGAGTTGCATACAAGATTGTTTCGACACGCATACAATCTATCGAGGTCCATTGGATCGCCCCCCTCAAATACTCTTCTTAAAAATAGGAGCGTTTTTATACAATACACCGGTGTACTCTTCATTCATTCGGTGCATGCCATATACTGTAGAATACTAGAATTTTCGGAGACCGGGACCTCTGAGTAAAATTCAAGCATGTGCACCCAAGGGAAAGTGCTCGCAAATCACATCACCCTAGGGTAAAGGTGGCTTTTTTCAGGAAAGAAGAAGCGTTCAGTGGAAAGTTATTCAGTTTAGCAATGGGTACATCTGAGACGCCTAAAAGGCACCATTGTTCGAAAAAGAACGAGAAGGAACTCATGCCCACATTCTAACTGTATACTGCAAGTATCGTATTAACTACAGGCGGAGACGGTACGCCGTGGAACAAAACAATTTTTGAGTAATTTAAAATTCATTCCTCAAGGCAAATAGGAATGTAAAAGTATTAGCCCAACGATGTGGGGGGGTAACTAAACAGCATAATTTGAAAAAAAAGGTGGTCTAGTAACTCCTGCCCCAGTAGGTCCACTTCTTCGCAGGTTTTCCAGAGGCAAAACAAAGTGTCCCTGCACAGAAGTCGCATTTTCAATTTCCAAACACTTGAGGCACTACTTTGTAACGAATGCACCTGCTGACCATAAACTAAACATGCTGTGAAGCTTCGTATGCAACTTAAAAACGTACCTTCAGGAAGTTCGGGCTGCTCAAATGGGGTGCACAGCGACTTGGCTGCTCCGATTTCACCCTTTGTTCGTTTTTTCACATCCTCTTCTATTGCCTGGTAAATATGAAGGAAACGGTGAAAGGAAAGACGATGACAGAAAAATTAAAAGGTTTGTAAAAAAGAAACATGAGTAGTACCAAACACAAATCACAACATAATTATTTAACAAACAACAAAACTGAGTGCTGATCTAAGAACCCAGACAGGCAAGAACTTAATATGAGAGATTGATACCCATCATGTTATAAAAACACAAAATCGTAAGTGACAGTGATTAAGTGACAGTGATTAAGTACCAGATGCCAGATCGTAATATAAGTGACAGTGATTACAGTACCTGTTCATCACACCAAGGAGCCAAGATCATTTTCTTTTGGTTTAGAGCTTCCATAAATTCTTCCCATGTCTTTGCAACCTTGATAGAAGAATCTCGTTTTTCCTTTGCAACATTGAACAGATTTTCGTGAATTTTCACCAAGATGTCTTGTACTTGCTCAACCAAGTTGCTCACAGGAATGTCCTCCTTTGCTGAATTGTCACGGCGGACAACGCGTACCTAAACCAAGCAAACATTATTCAATCCTTCAAGAGAATCACCAATGATTTTGACAGGAAAACAGGATTACAAACAACAGTTTTAACGCAAGCATCTTAATAATTGCAAATTCATAAGGTAAGGAACAGGCTAACATTTCATACATCGGCTCCCATTTTAATCCTTGAAGGTAAGGAACAGGATAACTAATGTTTGCTTGTCTCCCATTTTAATCCTTGAAGGTAAGGAACAGGCTAACTAATGTTTGCTTGTCCACACACCAGACAGGTCTAGGCCCTAATATTACCAGGAAAAGATGCATCTTTACTTAACATGTCATACTCGAATATACAAGACTTGCCCAAGACCTGATATGCCAGTATTTTACCCAACCTGCCTTTTAGCAGCTTACATTTCATGATGAGGCCAGAAATAAAACCATGAGATCTGTGCTAAACAGGTACCTGGGCCTAATGACAAGCTTACTCAACAGGACAAAAAGACCAGAAGCAAATATGAGCAACTAGGTGGAAAATCGAATTAAATGGAAGAACAGCCTCACTTGATTTTTTTCCAGATCCTTTGGTCCGATTTCAATCCTTAGAGGAACACCTTTCATTTCCCAATGTGAATACTTCCAACCAGGAGTTTGGTTGTCACTTATATCTGCCTCAGCGCGAATACCAGCTTTAGTCAAGGTATCCACAGTTTTCGAGCAGGCATCATATATCTCTTCCATAGGAGTATTCTTGTAAGGCACTGGAACCACAATAGCCTGAATAGCTGCTACTTTAGGGGGTAATACCAAGCCTTTATCATCTCCATGCACCATCACCATCACTCCAATCTAAACAAAATACCAATAATGATAAGAACACTAATAAAAAACAAAAAAATATTATGTGGATGGTAATAGCAACAATGGGGTGACATCATAGAAAAAAAGATTGGCATTTTGTGGTGGAAGTAGTAAACATTATGCCTTGTCTCTAAGTTAAACTTTATGAACCAGCAAAGACATATTACCCTATGCACCAGAAAGAGAAACACGGCCTAAGGTACTGAACAATATTAACATGGACAATGCACCTACCTATGTGGAATGTTCAATAGTCTCAGACTTGCTTCAACATAAAAATAAATCGCAAAAAATATAGATATTGATATGGTATGACCAAAAACGTTCTTGATGCATGGCATGCATAATTGATTTCAAGAAAAAGGAAAAATTGCTCTTGTACAGAATGGACTTTGAATCAAACTTTAACACAGAAGAGAGAAGAAAGCAAAGCTACCGTTCGAGTGCTATATGCCCAAGAGTTTTGCCAAACCATGCCCTTTTCTCTGTTTTCATTTTCAAAATTAATCTCAAACATTTTGGCAAAATTTTGACCCAAACAATGTGAGGTGGCACCTTGTACGCCGCGTCCCGTATTTGGAATAAAAGCCTGCATGCATGAATTAATATCCTCAGGCTCACCATAGAAGAGGCATAAGAAGTAAGATCAAATTATACATATAAATATACATAAAGAACATATCAAGTACCTCCACGCTAGTAGTATAAAGACCACCAGCAAATTTCTCATTCTCACTCTTTTTTCCCTTCACAACTGGAACTGCCAAATACTCCTCATATATCCTCCGGTACAGTTCCAATATCTCAAGGACCTAAAATCAGGATGTATAATAAAAAAGCAATCTTCAAGGAAAGGTGAGAACGGTTGAGAATCAAACTCAGCACGGTAAAAATGCAACTCTTACCCTAAAAGTGTGATTAGCAACATAATAAGCACAGAAAGGGGAAACAGCAATTTAAGTGGCTCGTTACCTCTACATCTGCCTCTGCCTTTGTTGCAAAAGCTGTATGGCCTTCTTGCCAAAGAAACTCCCGACTCCTGAGATCATATGAAGAAAAACCAAATTGAACAAACTTACAAAAGAGAGAGTTCAAAGAAAATGATCCTCTGACATAGAAATAGAGGGCAATTAAAAAGCCTGACTAAATATGCAAGCAAACACTAAGCAAGAACTGAACTTGAAATCTATGGGAACAGAACGGAAAGAACGAACAAAAAGGTTTTGACTCATCGCACTATTGTCAATACCACAAAAACACTACAGACAGTATTATAAGCACACCAAAATCATGACACATTGTAATACCTGATAAATGGTGTAGCATTGCTGAACTCCCACCGGACAACATTGCACCACTGATTTAGCTTCAATGGCAAATCACGGTGTCCTCTGATCCACTTAGCAAAATAAGGATACATAACAGTCTCACTTGTTGGACGAATTGCTATTGGCACTTCCAAGTCAGACTTTCCAGACTTTGTGACCCATGCAACCTATTTATCAAAATTAAAGCATGAAAAGAGACGTAGTATAAAACAAATAAGATCTTCTCATAAAAAATAAACACAAACAGTAACGCAGTGGTGGTGATTGGGGAATAACAAGACAGGCTTAAATTTTCACAAGGTGACAAGCAAATTACAAATTTATCATTATACAACAATCTGATTTAAAAAAACCAAGGCAAACACATAAAAGGGAAGGTTGCATGCTAAACACTAAAATAGGGGACATGCAAAGGAGAGAAACGGGGAAAGAAAACTAGAATAAGAAATTATAATCAACAATCAACTGAGCATGTGTATGTGCTTGTTTACATTAAACACAGTAAACTATGTCACACAAATGACATATCTCACCTCTGGAGCAAAACCCTCTATATGATCCTTCTCTCGTTCCAGAACACCAGGGGAGACAAATAAAGGGAAATAGCAATTCTTTATCTTCATTTTCTTTATTTCTGCATCAAAGAATGCCTGCAAAGTAACAGCGTTTGAAGTGAGTAATTGTGATGGAGTTACATAGCAATTTTCTAAAGGATTAGAAATCTACAAACATAAAAACTGGTAGGTAAAGTTCATAACTTTGACATTAGGGATGGATATATCACAAGATAGCCACTGATACTTAATCACATAAGTGCAAGATGAGATTATAAGTAAACTCAAGACAACAAGGGAAAATGTGTTGGGTTTTACGGCTCAAAATTAGGATGATGCAAAAAAATTAGGTTTGTGTTACCTATTTGGTTTTGGTGTCCTATTTGCGTTTGGATTTTGACTTCTTAGTTAGTTTCCTTGGTGGAGAGATTTTGTTAATTACCTATTTGATTAGGATTTGGATTTACTTCCTATTTGGATTCTTATTGTAACCTAAGTCCTATGCACTATAAATAGGACCTTAGGGTTAGTGTATTTTGATGTGGCTCATTTGTGTGGCAATTTAGTGAGCTAAGTCCTATGCACTATAAATAGGACCTTAGGGTTAGTGTATTTTGATGTGGCTCATTTGTGTGGCAATTTAGTGAGAGTCAATTTGTGAGTTTGTGAGTTAGAGAGCAATTTGAGAGAATCTTCTCCGTTTGTTTGAGTTCTCTACTCGTTTGGTTTAGGGTTTGTAATTTGTGGGATTTGGGTTGTGAGAGTTTAAACACTTTTTTGTAATCTCCGTTTGTTTAGTGAAATTCCTTGCTATGCTTTGCCCGTGGAGTAGGCTTTACGCCGAACCACGTAAATCTCTTGTGTTAGTTTGAGATTGTTTGTTTTAGCTTTCACCTACGACGTTGATATTTGGTACTTTGTTATAATTCGCTTCCGTTTGCGCATAAAAGTACAACAAAATGAAATGGTAGTATCAGGTTGAAATTGTCGAAAAGAATTCAGGCAAAATAGTTATCAACTGACGGGGTGAGATTACATCAATTGATACCAATACCATGATACGATGTCAAATTTAAATTGAGTCCTTCAGAACTATACAGGGAATGTGTTATCAAATGCTGTGACCGGGTGATTGTTACTGGTTCTAAAAGCAAAAAAAACTCATTTACAAAATGAAATGGATTAAATACGAAAAATGTGCTTACTTGCATAGTCTCCCATATCGCAATCGTCCATGGCCTCAATATATAACAACCAGAGATATCGTAGTATTCAATCATCTCACTATTAACAACGACCTACACGCAACAAAACATGGGTCAATTCATTACTTACTTAATTGTTGAATAACCCCAGACAACCAGACAAGATTAAGACAGATACCTCAGAATACCACTCTCCGAAATTCTCATCCTTCTTCTTGGAAAGACCAAGACCGGTTTCTTTCTTCACCTCCTTCTTTTTCCCTCCTAAAAATCAGGAAATATTAATACCAAAGCTAAGCCAACAGAAACACAGAAATCAAAGAACAACCCGATAATTGAGAAGCAGAAAAGCGAAGCTCACCACCCTTGGCATTGGGCTTCTTAGCACCCTGGTCCGCCATGATTCGATATCTCTAACCTATATCAGACCACACGCACCACACGCACCACACACAAGATTATTACAACAATGGGCAGTGCTAGAAAACCATAAATCTACAAACTTTAACCATTTCACATATCTGGATAGCACAATTAAGCTCAGAGCTCAGCTTTTTTGCTAAACAATACCACAAAATGTAAAACTAAAGCAGACCCAGAAGAGAACAAAAGCGCACAGGAAAAACCCAGATTCCATTTTTGAACAACTCGAGGATGAAACGAAGAAAAATGCAGAAAAAAATAGTAGAAAAACGGAAGGAGAAACAAAATTGACCCCAAAAAACGAGAGAAAAAAAAACTGGGAAAGTTGAGCTTTTAGTACCCAACTGAATCTGGTTGGTTGCGTTTGCGGCTCGGAGCTTTGCTTCTCTTCTCGCTCCTTCGCCTCCTTCCTCTTCTGATAATAAAGAAAGAGAGAAGACAGCAGACTCGAAGAATTTGTGCTATCACTATACCGCAGCAGGCTTTTTGCCCTAATTCGCTGCTTAGAAATTCCCTTTGTCTGAGAGATGCTTTTGGGCTTCGGCCCAAATAAGCAATAAGCGTGGCCCCAAAGCTATCCTATTGAGTTTAGAAAGATTGATTAGCGTCAAATTAAATTAAAAATATCATAAATAATTAAATTAGGCCTTTAGAATAAGAAAATACGAAATATAATGTGTGAAACACCCAACCCCCTTTTATATTTTAAAATTGGTTTAGTCCTTAATTGGTGAGCTCGTGGAGCCCACCTTGTTTTATTTTTATGTTTCCCGGTCTCCTTCACTCCTCTCTCAGTTCTCTCTTCTCCCTCACCTCTCCCGCAACTCTCTCACCCTCACTCTCTCGGCTCTCTCTATCTCAACCCCTCTAAGAGTTTTTCTTACCATCAAACATCACCATCGTCTTTATCTCGTCGCTACGAACTCAACCATAGTATTGACATCTTGGAAGTCGAACCATGAAGCCCCGTACACGAGCTCCGGCGAGCACCGCCCCTTTCGAGGCCATTTAAGGCCAAACCACGGCGAGTTGGCCGGCGTGCAAGGTATAAATCTCTTCTTCTCCCTGAGTACTACAACTTTCCTTTTTGTTTCACTCCATTTCGGTGAGTATTAAAGAAGTTATACTCATTTGAATCTTACCCAGTTTCCGGCGACCTCCGAGACTTTCGAGGCATTTTTCGGCCAAACCACGGCGAGTTAGATGTCTTGTGAGGTACCATTCTCTTCGTCTCTTCAAGGGATACAACTTTTGTTTTTGTCTCGCTTGATTTCGTTAAGTAGGGACAAAGTTATGGCCGTTTAAAGTTGGGTGGTTTTCCGGCCGAATCTCCGGCCTTCTTCCCCGGCAACCAGGCCTTTCAGGCCATTAGAACCCCCCGGGCCTTAGCCAATTGGGCTAGCCCAGTAACCCAGCCTGCACCCTTTTATTTTGAAGTTATTTTGTTTTCAAAACCCAAAGGCCTCGGGCCTTAATTTTTTAAGAGGCCTTGGGTCGGTTTAATTCAAAGGGCTTAAAGCCCTGTTTGTTTTTGTGAGGCCTTAGGCCTTGTGGTGTGTGTGTGTTTGCAGCCATGTGTGTGTGTGAGTTAGCGCATGTGTACGTGTGTGTATATGCATGCTTGCATGCATGTGCATGCCGTGCATGTGTGTGTGTTTGTGGTGTATATGTGTGTTTGGGCTTAGGCCCAAACCCCATTTCTTCATCCTAAACCCTTTTAACCCAAAAACCCTAGGTTTCTAAAACCCAATAGATCCTAATCCTTTTTAACCTAAACCCTAATCCGGATTCAAGCCTAAAACCCGTTTGACCTAGTTTGACCGTTGATCCCCGGTCAACGTTGACTTTAGGGTTGACTTTTCGGGTTTTCGTCCGGGACCCTTCTTAAGGTAATTCGACGTTCTGAATCCGTTTCCAATGTTCGTTTTCCCAAATTCAATTGCTATTATATAGTTTTTTTAATTGTACCATTTAATGTGCTTAGGGGCAATTATTGTGACGTTTCCATCTTCGCTAGTGGCGCAGCTTTTGGCAACTAAGTACTGTGAGTGGACCTTTTCTAAAATTACATGATTTTATAGTAATTGCATAAATGATTAGCATGCCTATGAATTTATGATTTGATTTATGTGAAGCTTGATGATTTAAGATATTGATTATCGTCTCGTGTTTTGGTGAGGAATTAATTGTTAGCCTATTTTGAGCTATATTTTAATATATATCATATTTTCTATAAAAACCATGAACTGGTAGACTATCTGATAGATGACGATAGGATGCTAGAACATGTTTTTGAACCCCTCTTTATAGTGTAGACGATGATCGGTAACCTATGCTATGAAATGGTTATTTAAGAGAGACGTAACTATTTGTGCGTACCTAGTAGACACTATGCCGCCTGGGGCGAGGAACTGGTGTTGGCATTTAGGCCGGGAGAAATAATCCCTAGCTACGGGCTGAGGGACATGGAGCAGGTATTTGGCCGGGAGTTGGTAATCTCTGGCTACGGGCGCAGAGACCACGGAGCAGGCATTGGGCCGGGAGTTATATTTATTCGGTGATCTTACTAGCAGCACACCGCGCTTACGAGACGATTTATGATGCGTTTACTGTTTTGATTTCCGCGATATGGCTTTTGAGATATTTTTGGCATGCTAGGATTTTTATTAAATCCATCACTTATTATGCTAGTAGTTTTCATTATATAAACTTTGGGGGTTAGTATGTTGATAACTGTTTTATTATTATTATATATATAAACTTGGTCCACTCACCTTTGTTTTGCGCCCCCATTCAGGACTTAGGATCAAGGCACCTAATCCCGGCGTCAAGGCACTTCCGCAGCAGCATTTTCGGATCCTCTCGATGTAGGACTCACTCCTCTATTCATTAAATTTTATCTTAATTCTTTTTAGTGATTAGGTTTAGTTATATGCTCTGAGCACGTTCCTAAATTATTAATTCATTGTATTTAAGTTCATAACCCGTATTTATTTCTCATTCTTAGCTTTTGTATCAATTAATGGCTTTCGTCACCCTCGGGTGTCGGCCAACACGTGTCTATCTTGGTATTCGGCGAATATCAGGGTCGGGGCGTGTCAATGTGTATCTTGCCAAATCTTCTTTCTAGTTTGATTAGTAATGATGGAGTTACAACTCTTAGATGGGACTTTATATATAGGCATTAAGGCTTTAGGTCTTTTGTCTTTGTTTAAGATTATTTTTTTATTGAGAAGCTTGAGACCCAAGAAACTCAATTAACCAAGGTTTAGGTATGTACAAAAAGCATATGTTTAGTTTTATAGTTTAGTCCATGGAAATCATTATGTTATTTTTTGGACAAAGACTAAATATTATTTTCTAGTCTCAAGGGCCAAAAGGTTTGAATCTTTTTATTTTTTATTTTTTATTTTTAAAGTTGATCTCAATGTTAGATCCCGATACAAAAAATGTTCTGAGTTCAAATTCTTGAGTATAAAAAAAAAAGAAAAATATAAGCCGGACAAATGGAGCCAAATTTTCTATAGTCAAAACAACTAACATCCGCGATAAAGTGAGACCTAATCCCACGTACTTCTTGGTTGGTGTCTGGCAAGTAACATTACTTGTTCAACACTACCAGACGGATCAGGGAATTAGTGAAATACGATCCATCCATTACTTGTTTCCAAAGCAACAGTTGAAAAACAGATGGGACTTGTAACCAACGCACACCATTTTGCTCCTCTTGCTTACTCGAGCTTGGTCCCGTTTGTTATTTTTGTTTGATTCATTCAATATGGTCTCATTTGTTGTTTTTGTTTGATTCATTCAATTTAATGGTTAGGAATAAAAGATGAATACAGTTAGAAAAAGAAAGGCGTGTGATTAACTTGTAAGTAGTAACTGCGGATACACCATCTGTCTATTTACATTTACACTTGTAGAAAGATAAAACGTTCTAAAGAACTAGGACCTGTGGACATGACAGAAAAAATGCAAACTTACAAGTCATAAAACATAGATTATACACCAAAAACAAACCAATTCTATTGCCATACCCCTTCATTGCAGATCATAAAATAGCTAAATTTAAGCTGCAGAAACAAGGTCCAAATCCTTGTTTTCCTCCCCTATTAAATTAGCCACAATGAGGCTCACATCTTCCAGGCCAACTCCAATGTACAAAGGATTTGTCGGACTTCTAACGGAGTCATCCATTCCTTCGGATTGAATCCTGCCAACGGTAGTTGAAACCCTCACATTAGGGCCGTTTTTGCATTTTCCCATACACTTGCACCCTACAACAGCTCCTTCACCGCCCATCTGCCTCTCGAATTCTTCCAACAACGCTACGCCTCCTGATTTCTTGCACTTGTTTCCCATGCACACCTCAATCTTCTTCGCTGAAACTCCGACAACTGCGCTACTTAGAGACTCATTAAAGGTAATACTACCGCTACTGCCACAAATAGTACTAGTTCCATTACAGCATTCTGCTTTCTGATCTATCTGTGAACTTCCAAAATCAATGCCATTTTCCACAGTTGTGTTCTCTTGATGAGTAGCTAGTGAGCTCAGTATGGTCAACAATGCCCCTTCTTGATGAGCAAATGGCTGCCAACTATCTACAATTGGTTGCGCCGGGACTTCACTTTGCAGGCGCTTCATGTCTACCACCTCCCCACACTCACTGTCACTGGATTCAGACGATGAAGACGATGATGATTCACTGTCAACCATGGTTTTCATCCGCTCAGCTTTAAGCCTTGCCTTCTCTTCTTTCCCCCTCTTCTTCAATTCCTTTTCCTCTGCTCTTAGCTGTTCCAATTGTTTTAGCAATAATTCCTCAGCACTTTCCTGCATATAGAGAAACTTAAACATTTAATCACTCCAGCTCAATAAATCATCAGTACCAAAACCCAATTTCGCGAAAATTAAAACACGTCTGATTCATTCTTCCCACACAAAAAATAAATAAAAATAAAACGAACTCTTATAAATTTAGAAGCGATCTAAACTATGATAATTAAAAAATCTACCTTTAAAATGTAAAATTACAAAATTCACAGCAGAAAGGTTGAAATTTTACCATGAATAAAAAATAAAAGCCCAATTCAAGTAAAATTACAGAGATAAAATTCAAATGAACAGAAACATACCGAGATCAGCTTCCCCTGAAGTTGATCGACCAAACCCTCTTGAGAATCCAACGGTCCAAAACCCATCTGAGAATACGCCGCCAAGTTCTTCGACAACCCCTTGAGCAACTTCACCTTCTTCTTGATCTCCTTCGCCTTCTCCTTCATACCACCGCACATGGGACCCCCCTGATAATACTGTAAATGTCCGTCCTCGCTAAACCCGGAATTTAAATGCCGGCGAGGCTTTCTGGTTCTCAGTGAAACTCCAAAATCACGACGACCCAGAACGAGAAGCTTGCAGTTAAACGACGACGTACAAGAACGGGCGGAGTTGTCGATTTTAGCGGCGGAAAAGCACTGGACTTGGCGGGAAACGACGCCGGAGGCCTCCATGGCTCTTTAAACACGATGCTGAAAATTTGGAAACCGTAGACCCACAAAACGCACCGTATACCAGAATTAACAGTTGCAGCGTTGCAGGTGAAATCGATTAAGAGATCGTCGTTTTAAATCGTAAAGATCAGAGCTTGCGTCTGCGTAGCTTCCTTGTACGAGAGGGAGGGAGGGAGGGAGGAAGGTAGAGAGAGACGAGGGGACGTAGAAGGCTTTGGTTTTAACTGTTAGAGCCACGTGGACTTTTTTAATTGGCGGGTGATGACGTGGAATGGCGGGTGCTGGGCATCTGGAAGCTTGTGGCCGTTTTCGGTTGTCCACACGAATAGGTTTGAGTCTTCACCTTTCGATGGATCCGAGGGTGGAGATGAAGCCAACTGGTGCCACATGTGCTGCCAAGTAAGCATTTCTTCCATTCTCAACTTTTGCACTATAAAATAGAAAATACTACTTTTTAAAACAAACATCTTTTTTAACTCAATTTAATTATACAAACCCACATTTAATATAGAGTAATATTATGTAAGCCTAAATTATTGGACCAAATTTACAAATTATGTAATGTGTCACAAAAAGAATAAAAACACGTTAATTAACATATAAGTAATAATTTAATCATCAACAATCACGACATATAGTTTACGAATTTTGATCTAAATAGTTAGTTTTCAAGGTGTCAAAAAAACGATCTCGTGTATCAAGTATCAAAATATAAGTGGTTGAAGTACTTTTTTTTAAATATTCAACCGTTTATTTTATGATACTTAGTATCATAGTAAACGTATTTCCTGTACATGAAAAATCTCACATAACATCACCCTTTTAACATGATAATCCAAAGAGAGATTATATTCACACACTCCAATTTACTTCTCCCAAATCCTTTTAATTTTTAATATTTTCTACACACTACTAACATTTGATAAAAAAAAATTAAAAAGATGTGAAAGAAATAATTTTAAATGTGTGAATACTATTATTGTTCTTTCTAGAATTTAGAAGGTTTCGCATGCTTTGACTACTGAGTCAACTTTTGCACACTATTTTTATTATAGATTTTTCTAAAGGGGATAACGAAACACGTTTTTTTTTCATTAGATTTTAAAATGGAAAATGATAAGAGTATACAAATTTTTTTATTGTACATATCTTTGACTTTTCACCGTTGAATTGGATATAAATTAAAAACAACTACTTTAAATTGAATATATAAAATTAGAAACAAAGAATATGGGTAAACAAGAGTAGGTAAAAAAAATAAAAAAGGGTCGATTGTCATGCCCTATTGTAATAGGTATAGGCTAAACAACTTTTTTTTTGGCTACGTAACATGAACATTTCTATAACGAGAATGATACTCGTTATTTAGGTATGACATAAACTATTTTAAGTTTATTCATGTGCTAGTAAACGTATGCTATACACTTGTACAGTACTTAAAAGGTGATAGCAAGGGAATATGATTCTTTTTTTTCTTATTACCGTCATTTTCCTCTTCTCTCCTCACACTCTCATTTTCATCTTTTTCTCTACTTAAAAAATTCAAAATAAAATGTTGGCGTGACTTAATCGTAACTATTTAAATAAAATGAGAGAATATCCTACTCCGATAGCAAGACAAACAACGTGGGGCAAAAGGCAATGCCAATCTACAGCCAACATTCGTATCAGCAACAATGATTCAGCTTTGGCAATTTACAAATACAACCATGTTTCAAACACACCTCACACGTGTGCTGCATTTATATAGCTCTTCAGATTAAACTCATCACAATCCATTGAGGTCTTATTTCGAAAAAAAGACAGATTAAATATGTCAAGATTGTTTGATGTTTATACACAAAAAAGCAGACTGAAATTATATAATCATTATACAGCTTTTACGGTATCTGTTATCACAATCGTCGATAGTAGTAAAAGCCGGTTTTAGGGGCATCCCGAGTCATTCGATGTTCTTGGCGGAGATTTCGTTCACTTCTCAACGCTTCACAAAATTTGATTGTAAACCTTTTCAGGTCGGATTATTCGGTTTCTGTTTGCAGCTGGGAGATGAGGTTCTTGCAAACTTCCAAAAAATGCATGGGGACAGAAGGAGAGAATACTTAATCCTTAACTTTCTTAAGAACCTGTAAGTGGCAGCAAGAAATCTCTCGTTGTAGCTAGTTAGGAAGATGCTATGCCTGCCAATAGCTCTCGGGAACCTCCTAAGTGTCCGGGTACTCGCTGCCTTATTTCTTCGAAAGCACATAATGTTTCAGAGTCGAGACCTCCAGCAAACTGCAGACATTCATACATGGAAACATGATGAGAAAAAGAGACATCTCAGAAAAGATCAAGAACAAAGTTGACATGATCAGATTCTCTTAAGACCTCAGACCTTGAACAGAAAACCAAAAAACAGAAATGAAGTGGTTATAAAACGGGCCCTAAGACATAGCATTGGCTAACTAGTCAAACAGGAACACCATTGGGCGGGAACCAAACAATTTCATCCAAAGTTTCAAACCACCTAGAGAAATGCCACACGTGATGACAATTGTCCCCGAAATGCATCATATGTTAATAAATAGAGATCTGTATCAAAATACAGGAATTTTGGGATTTCATCATACTCGGGGTACTACTTCTCATGATAAGGGGGTTGAAAGCATTGAGTTATACATCTACTACTCCCAAATTGAAACAGAGCAATACGACCTGTTTACCTTTACTTTTGATCCAGTGAATACATTAGGTTCCTTGTTAGGTGATTATATAGTAGTTCCTGTCCATATGGGGTCCAAATTTTGGTTATTTTTCCAAATTTCCCACAGTATCTACTTACATAGAAACTGCTCAAGAATTACCTGGTGAGCCCTATATGCGAAATGCATGCCCTGAAGCAGAAGAGATTCTTGATTTGATTGTCTATCTGAATTCCGAATGGATTCAAGCTCCAACGTCACTCTCTTCATGTAAATATTAGCCAGATTCATGGAAGCCCGCTTTATCTGCACCATTTGGGATGACATCAGTTCACCTCAAATACAATGTAAATAAAAGCATATTCCGTAATCAATGACCAAGAACAGCATAGCTAGTCACTAAGAACGGCAGAGATAAATGCTGATATGGCTCTGCAGTAAATTTGATTTATCGAAAAAATAAAGACACTTAAAAGGTTTATGCTATGCTGATATTTCTACTTCTCAAATTAAACTACTGGATTTCTTTATAACCCCAATGATATTATAAAATGCACAAACAAGGAGCATACCTTACTCACAATCCCAGAATCGAGCATCCAATCAGTTGGGATTTTCAATTCCTGATAAGAACGCATAACAGAACTTCTTAACTTGATTAACCTTTGTAAGCTTCGCTCCGACCTTAGACAATGAGATGAGAGAGAGAGAGAGAGAGCAATGTTAACATTCTGCGCCTAGAAAGCGGTATGCTTTTAATAAACACATTACATAGTTCTTACTTGTCCAACAAGGCAGCCATCTTCTTCAAGGCAGCTGCACATGGAATGTCAGTGTCATCCTTGTAACAATAAATCTCACTTTCCAGCAGTTTAAGTTCACGATATTCAATTGCAGCTTCTCGCATGGCATCAGCTTTCCTCTCAGGCCATTTGAAATGCTTTAAGACAGCCCGTTCATCAGCCTGTAGAAGGCACGAGAATGTTAGGTTTATCCACCCATTTATGTATCTTAATCACTGAACAAATTAAGCATCCACCGAAACAAGTAAACAACCTAGTAGGGGTACGCAGTTTCAAAATTTTCCGAAGTCAAGGTGATGTAAGATTATCCCATGTTAACCCCTCTTAAAAAGCAAAACTAATGCCAGATGGGCTGAATCACGATAAAAGCCTACCAGTCTACCATCTTCACATAAGTTGCAACTGATTCGAGAAGTTTTCAACTTCTGCTCATGGATGGTGCGGTAAATAAGGTTTTTGTCGGCATTAGAACTTACCAAAGATGAAAGTTCAACATCAAGCCAATCGACAAATTTTAGGACATCTTCTACATCCGTATATGCTGCAGCCAGCACTTTCTGGATAAGGTCATTGATGAACTCTCCTTTTGTTTGAACATCTGCTTTTATCTGGAAAAAGAAATCATTTGTCATTGGATAACGATTCAAACTTTGAGCCGAGGAACAAAAGAAGAAATTAGACCTCAAAATCTTACAGCTAAGAGATGTGCTGAACGGTTTTGAATTTCTCCGACAATGCTATTATGTGCACTAGTAGCCACCGGTTTATGATGGTTTCGAGACTCCAGTGAATCCCTCTCCACCTCTTGCTTCCTCAATGAGTGAAATAATTCTACAAGTGCTGGAGCCTTCTGAGTGGTACCGGCAGTTGCTCTCATTGAGGACTGGGGCGGGGGCGGGGGCGGGGGTGGGGGTGGGGGTGGGGACCGAAGTGATGGTGGTAGCGGAGGTGGTGGTGGTGGTGGCCCGGATTGGATGGCGGAGACTCTAAGAACTGCCCATTTTGGTGGTGGAGGAGGTGGTGCTTTGATAGGAGGACTTGTTTCATTGACTGCCTCTTTCTGTACTACTGACCGTTTTAATTTGTTGGCAATGAGTTTCTGGAGGTCTTTGAATTTAGGGCTCTGGTGCTCTCCATTTTTCTCCTTCTACAAACAAGAACACGAAATTTAAATTACAGATACTAAGGACACAATTTCCTACAACGAAATCGAATTTTTTTGTCAAATAACACAATCAATATTAGTTTTAAAAGAAAAAAAAATCCACATTCAAATATTAACATGATGGAAGAACACAATCAAGACTTTTTTCATGGAAAATAATTACAGACGTATGAGCAATCTACTACATTGGCCAGAGCAGATACTCTCTGTGCACCGAGAGTTGACCATTCAACTCCTACAATTTAGAATAGTTTAAAGTAGAATATCGCGCTCGTACAAACAAAACAATTAGATTCATGAAAGTTAGAGGCTTTACCTGTTCAGGAGTGGTAAAAGCTGCAATTTTTGCTTCAGCGGCGGCGAGATTCCGAGAGAGGTTTTTGTTCTGCGACTGCAGCTCCACGTTAAAACCCAGAGTCTTATCCAGCTCCGCCTTCAGCGCCGCCACCTCTGCCCGCAAACCGGCGATCAAACTCTCACTCATCTCAAGCTTTTCCTGCAATTCTCTGTTTTTCCCATGTGGGTCGTCTTCATTCGAATCATTTCTCTTGGAATTGGGTTCCACCGCCCTCAGCCGCCGCTGCCTCGAGGACTGCTCGGCGGCCTGCCGGTTTCCAATCCGACCCACAACCTTCTTCTCCTCAAGTTCCTTGCTTTTCTGAGATCCCAACACAAACTCCCCAGATTCCGGCTTGCTGGTGAGCAGGAGAGCCCTCATCGTACTCCTCAAACTCTCTGAATTCACATCTGGGGACACTGACATTGCTCTTGCCGGTCTTGCAGCAGTCGGCGACTCCTTTGCTCTGGAAGAAGCTGAAGCTCTGAGATAAGACGGCGTCGTCTGGTGAGACATGTTTCAAGCAACCTGCGACTGCAACAAGTTGGAATTTTTTGTACTGCAATGTTGGTGCATGGATACTTATGGGGCAGTTTGACTTTTTAACTACTAAAAAACCATCTTTTTCTTTTCCTCAACGGCACTCGGAATCAAATTACGAATCGAAGTTTCGCATGGCTGAATCTCAATTGATCACGGGCACATGGATCACACTGAACCAAACCACCTTCTTCTTGGCTACCACTCAAATTCTCAGTCTCAAGCAAATCTGCAGGCAACCTTCGAGTTTGAGCGGAGGGTACGGAGAATACCGAGATGCTGAGAACTCAAACATTCCATATTTCCATTTGTGCTTGCTTTGGTGATACTGTGTTTTATCAGTTTCTGTGCATATAAATGAATGTTCAGTTAGAATTGTCATAATTTAATTCTTGGTCATAAAATTATCCAAATTCTAGACTCCTCACCTAACACATTTATTCACGAATTAAATAAAATTTTAGGATCTTGAATTGGTGAGGAAGAAACGTAGTTTTGGGTGTTACGAGGGATTTAATTATTCATAAAATTAATTTGATAGGAATATAGTCATTTCCACCAACTTATAATACTCTCTTTTAAATTTTTAATAGCTACAAATTGGTGATATTTTTTTTATGAACAGTGATATTTTCCTTTTATTAATTAATGCATGCAGATTTTTGTCCGCTGTACGTCGTGTAGCTCTTGTTTTTATCAATTCTGTGTCCTATTTTTTCCTTAATTTATTATCGACGTTAAAATTATAAAATCATTTAACAAAGAATCACAGAAAGAGAAATTCAATATTAAGCTTCCGCTTATACTAAATTATCAATAAAAACTACAAATTCTCACCGAAAAATGCTACAAAGTCGCACGACAAACTCAAGTAAGGGTAAAGGTAATGCAACTTATTTCCACTCAAGTACAACACAAGATTCGACCAAAGGACAAAAACTTTGAAAGTGCCCCGGCCTCTTTTTTTTTTTGTTCTTTTTTGTTTTTTGTTTTTTGTTTTTGCAATTTTCTCTGCATTTAAATGCAGAAACGTGAATTTAGCATCTTAATAATATTTGCCATCGTTCCTATAGAAATCATGATGTGCCCATCATGTCGCACGTCTTCGTGAGAAAATGATTCTCGTCGGATCCTTTTTCTAGGGATTCTAGGAATTCCGTGATCGTGATCATTTATCGTATATTGTGCGGTCAGAAATCATTTCAAAATTTAAAATTTAAAATTAAATATAAATAATACCTAACGAAAACTGATCGCATGAAGTACGATGAACGGTTACGATCACGAGATCTCTAAAATTCTGGATCCTCGAAAGATCCTTTTCCAAGAAAATGATTGGATTGATGAGGATCAGTGGAGGATAATAGTAACGTAGAGGAATCTAACGGTGAATTTTTTATGCTTAAAGACCAATCATAGTGCACTACAAAATGGAAGATTTTGTTTAATCATTCGAGTTATCTTCTAAGCTCAAACTGCTCCCCTCTAGATATTGTTTGTTGGTTGCAAAGTCACAATTATGGGCCATATATTGGATTAGTCTTCACACACAAATTAATCCCATTGGATTAAGAAAGTTATAATATTAGGGTTTGGTGCATGTTTGCCTTTCTAAATTTGATTTGTAGAGGATATTTACTATTATGGTTTATTGATATGTCTCTTATCTGTAAGTAGAAGGTTTTAAATTTGCTTCCCGTTGATCACGAGTTTCAATACGAATTTATTATAACTAACCTATTGTGTAGCTTATACAAAATCTTCCCCCATGATATAAACACATAGTTGCAAATTGCAGACGGACATTATTTTTTGCTGAAGTGACTTAGTGAAAACACAATAGAAATTTTTTATGCAAAATGTCAAAATGTGAATTGTCTGCAAATTACACACTATTTTTCTTTACGTTGGCCTTCATGCATATAGCTTTTCAAACGAGTTCTGTTAGACCTCTTTGTAGTAATGGTTAGAGTATACCATTAAGATGTGTTTGGCCTCTCAAGGGAGTTGAACAGAAACCAGTATTGTCTTTATATAGTTATATTTCCATTTGTTTGTGCAAGAAAAGGAAATGTAGAAGAAAATGTAATTTTTATTGGGGTCCATATTCCTTTTATTCCTCAATGTCCAAATCAATATTGGGGACGGCTTAAATTAGTATATGCTCTGTCTTATCTCCCAAGGAAAACAAAGAATATATTGACCAGATAAAATGTTTGGGGTTAGTTTGGAAGTGTTTTTCAAATGTATTTACCAGATAAAATGTTTGGGGTTAGCTTTTAAAATAGCTGAAAGAGTTTTTTGAGGAAAATGTTTTTTATACCAATTCTTAGCAAAAATGCAAGTGAACCTTGAAAAAGCACTTAAGTGATTCTTGAAAGAAGCACATTCTTGAAGGAAGTACTTTATAATCCAAAAATATTTTCTCTAAAAACACTTATAAGCATTTTAAAAGCATTTCCAAACGACACCTTCGACTTTTGGACATAGACTAGCTAAAACCTTCAGTACTATCGAGGATAAAAAGATGAGAAAAAATAGTTCACAAAAACGAAAGATAAGAAAAGATGAGTGGGATTTAGATTATTTGTGGCTGGGATTTGAGTGGAAACGAAACTTGAAATTGTAAATTAGATATTGTAGTATTGGCAAAACTACACCAGCATTATGATTTGATCAAAGGATTATTTATCAAATAAGTTTGAAGCATCAATTATAAGTTACTTGCATCGAATCTTTATTTTTTTTTATTTGAGCGTAAAATGGGAGTCCCCACTACTTTCAGCACTCTTTATCATTATTCATACCTGAGCAGAGGAAGAAAAGTGCATGTAAATACAACTTGACGAAGTTTTTTAAAACACAATATGGTAGGAGAATGTATAATTTGGAGAGTATTCAACTTCCAAAATTAATCCCTAGGTAATTTCTGAATAATTAAAAACTGGGCTAGGGTAAATATTCCAGACCAAAATCTAGGATTATTGTTAATTATTCTCAAAGCAACATGCAAATCCAAACCCAAAAATTAAGCTAGGAACATCTAAGATTATTGTTAATTATTCTCAAAGCAACATGCAAATCCAAAAAGCATGGTTCCAAGATCCAACTAAATCCCACCATAGTTGTAGCCTATAGGCTAAGATGAAGCCATGGATTAATAGGAAAAGGATCCTTGCCGGGTCAATTTTCTAGGGATCCCGCAATTGTGACCGTTCATCGTATATTGTGCGGTCAGTTTTTGTTAGGTACTATTATTTACATTTAATTTTAAAATAATTTATGACCGCACGATGCACTATGAACAGTCACGATCACATAATCTCTAGGATATCTAAGAAAATGATCCGGCTTGGATCCTTTTCCTAATTAGAAAATATATAGTGCATGAAAAGACACAAAAAACTTAAGCACTTGTTGATTGCAGGAGTTAAAAGTCATAAGCACCATACCTTACTTAACCCTCAAATCAAATGCCAATCAAACTTCTACTCTTCCTTGTTGTGCTTTTCCATCATACAGACGACGAAAAGTGGCCTGCATCTGCATATGAATTATGAAACGTTCTGTTTATGCCGGCACTGTAGCTGAATGAAATGAAAAGCACTTTCAGTTTGGGGCATGCATGATCTGTTCATCATGTGATTCTTCTGAATCACCAAGAATCACTGCGATTCATGTGTATGCATATATTACAAAAAGTGGTTTCAAGTTCCAATGTGAATCCATGTGATGATAATATGCCTGTAAAAGGAGAGGCTCAATTGGCCGGCACGAGCCCCGACCCATTTTTGGGGTTGTGTGATGGCTCCATTCAGTCTTTAGACCATCTCCAACATTTGAGTTAAAATCTAAAATTTTTAACTCAGAAAATTTAAGTTTTAGCTTAGAAACAGTTTTTTTACTCTAACCCTTTTGGCTTAAATTTTTTAGCTTGATATTATTAAAGAATAAATTAAGGCTAATTTTTTCTTTTAAAGTAATTTAAAAAAAATTATGTACACTATCATAATTTAATTTTATAAACATTTTTACCTAAAAATATTTAAATTCCGATAAATATTGAAAAATCACTAAATTTAGGTGAATTTTGAGTTAAATAATTTTTTTAATTATTTTAGCCGTTGGATTTAAATTTGGGCCGTTAGATCTTTTTTTTAACATTAGATTTGATTATATTCGATCTCAACCGTTTGATTCAATAAATCCTATGAGACATGCCCATGTGGGTAGGGTCCAGCTAGTGGAGCCCACACCATTTTCTGGGCTAAATCCTGGGAGGAATTTGGTTTTTGTTTGACTTTTAGCTTTTAGGCCACACATTTAGCATGTGTTGGGTTGGATTTTGGAGAGGGGGGGAATAAAACCTAAAAAATAGCATTTAGCCTAGGATTGGGTTTGGTCTTAGGTTCGGGTTTTATCCCTCCCAATTTAAATAGGTAGGGCCTCGGCCTTGCATTTTAGGCCATAGGCCAGCCCATGGGATGAGTTTAGGCCCGACTCTTAGGCCCAGTTCTTCGGCCCGACCCGATAAGGCTTGATGTAATTTAAATACTTTTATTTTTTTAATATTATTAACTTTTTTTTTTCAATACTTAAACAATTTAATCGACTATACTAACCAAACAAATACTTAGTTGAAATGATCATTGACAACTAATAAAAATAAAATCTTAAGTTTAATTCTCAACAACATACTATTTTTTTATATTTACACAAAATGATTACAAGGCAATAAATTGGTCAGGCTGAGCATCCTGCTCATAGCCCCGAATTTTCTCTGCCCGTCGGCTAGGCCAGGGCCTTACATATTTGGCATAGGGTCAGGCCGACCAGGCCCAGGTCTATTTCACAGATCTAGATGATAATAAAGACTGGTTAGTTTTAAGTTTGCATGTACCGAGGACTACGATGCTTGATTAGTAGAATTACGTAACGGTGTGCTACGAAGCTTAAGAACTTTGAAGTCTTTTGCGCCTAACATCTTGACAATTCTTGTTAGGTGATGTGAGAGAATGTTGAACGAGTCTGACACTTGAAGACTCTGCTATGATACCATGTTAGAAAATTAATTAGTTTCTAATTTAAGACTAATTGACAGTGGGTGAAGAAGTCCATTTTTAAGCAGTTATATGCTAGAGTTCTATCGTTCAATGTGGTAAACTCTCAACATTCCATACTCGGATTGGAAAAATGGTATGAAAGAGGAAAAGTGATTTCTCCACACAATTTCTTTTTTTCTTTTTTTAAAAAAAAAAAATTTGGATTAAACAAATCAAAGAAAAATCAAGAGATATACAGAATGGGGCATCAAACATGCCCACTTAATATGTACAATCAAAGAGAACATATAGGCTTGAAATTTTGTTAATATTATGTATTAGATTGATGTGCATCAAACATGTCCAATATGTACAAAATTATAAGAGCCAGCTACCAGTTGCATGCAGCACTAAATACATAGCTGACCCGTGAAACCTTTTGGAATGGAAACCATACATGCAACAGTGCATGTGAGAGTGACTAATTGTGAGCCTGTGAAGAATGGGACCTGTGCTTCTGCATGCGCTGGATTTGAAAGCCACCGAAGAGGCTCGAAGGCTCAAAGATAAAGAGAATTATAATTCCATGGTGCACTGCATGCCCTTCATTTACTACAAAGACGTTATACTTATTTCTCAATTGCCTTAACTAGCTCATGTTTTTGTCTCCAATTGACCATATTTGGACCACCTTAACATGGCTGATGGCCCAATAATCTTCATTGGGGATCTGGGATATTGACAAATTTTAATTTTGCAGAAAGGGAAGCTAACCTTGATAAAGTTATGGTTATTTAAAAGCGTTTTTACCTCTTGCGAAGTGATTTCCGGAGACATGATTTTTCTTCATGCATATTTTTGTTTATTTTTGAATTATCGCTAAAGCGGGAGCCTGCGTAAAGCGGGAGCCTTGTGCACTGGGTACGACCTTTTATATTTTTGTTTATTTTTGAATTTTGAATCAAGTAAAATAAGGAAAAACCAAGAAAGATACAAATAAACTATAGTGTGCAGAAGAAGAAAAACAGTGTTTATAAATCATTTCCCTTAACAGTACTAAGAAGAGTAGTATAAATGACTTTTTCTTGGTTGAATGATTATTAGGGATTGGACATGACAAACTTTATCCCTTCTGATTCTACCATTATATGAGGAATGGTAGGAATAAGTTTCGTTCACGAATAATTCTTTTCAACTTTCAAGTTAGACGAAACTCCTTCATTTATTACTTCAATATAGTGAATCATAAACACCTAACCAGCCCAGTACTACGAAACAGCTAAACACAATGCGAAGTAGTAGTAAAAAAGGTTTAAAAAATCAAGCTTAAAGACGATGCATGAAATCTAGATTACTGCATTCAAACCAGTGTACCTGAAAGCTGTAGATCACCCCATTAGCAAATTTAAGTATGCAATTAGGCATCAATATTTGAAACGAATGATCGATCAACTTTTGCTGATTAACAAGAGGAAATTGAAGAATGAATGATCGATCATAGAACTGGATTAGAAATAGAACTGGGGGAATGGGATTCCCTTTGAAGGGAATAATACTTGAAAATATGCAAAGTTAGTAAGATATATAGCTCTTTGACAAAAAAGAAAAAGGAAAAAAAAGAAAGATATATAGCTGAATAATATTATAAATTGGTTGATCAGTTGCAATTTCACATCACAGGATGTCTTTGTAGTTTTTTCTTTTTCTTTAACAAACGATATTAACTACACTAAGAAGGTGGAAGAGTGGGCTAAGTCTTACAATGGAACTAGCAACAATGTGATTCAAATTTGTTTTTAGCGATAATCAAACTTAAGACATCTCACTTATAAATGAAGAAAAATATCACTAAACCGTAGTCCTAAGTAGCTTTTTTGTTTTGAATGTGACATATATATGGGAGATAAGATATCGATGCATTGTTTCGTTTTAAATTGATTAGTCCTAGGTGCTTAATGCTTGCATTTACACTGGGAAGTTTGACTAATAAACGTCATTTTCTAATTTACTCCCCCGAATATATATCAGTTAGTTTCACCAAATTAATGCTTGTAGCTAGAGACATTCGTGCTTCTATAAATATTGCATTTCGATGATTTTCTTGCGCATGCTTTATCATAATATCATGCTTGTCGCTTGTAGGTTGAGAACCAAGCAAAAACAGACCATTTTTTGTAAAGAAAGTTTGCTGAATTAGTGGTTATTTATTTTAGTGTGTGTTTCAGATTCAGTCTTTTGATTTAAGTTCAACAAAACAACGGTACTCGTGGGTCCCAAATCATAAAATTTGTAAAAAGATTAGGGTTTTGTATGTTCATGGGAAGGCCATTTGACCCTAGCATTATTATTAATTTATTAGTTTCATAATATTGCATGATGGTATGTAAAAGAGCAAGTTATAATCAGTTTTTATCAAATAACAACGATCCTTAAAACGTCTCCAGAAAGTAGTTGAAAGGTGGTGGAAGGTTGTAGTTGTGGGACTTCAAATATATCACATAATAATAAAAGGTCTATTTGATTACTTTATCCTCTCTATTTTTCTCTTACTTGCAACTTTTCCATCTACAGAATGCCTATAAAAAACAGCAGGATTTGGCCCCACTTGTGATGCCTAAAAGCGGAGAGCAATTTATTTGGAATATGTTCTTCATCACACGACGTTTTGATTTAATAATACAACGTTATGAGTTAAGAAACTGCACGTGTTATTATTTTATTAGTACATGCACTATAATAGGAGTGAACTTGATCCAGGTAAATGAAGATTTACTTACACCCTGGTAAGCCATTGTGGTTTCCAAATAAATGCTGTAATATTATGTGTTTTACTTTTTTCATAAAGTATTACATTATTAATTTGAGATGTCATGTTTTCGAAGCTGTAGGGAAATCTCTCTCCTAAAAGAGAAGCTGAGATCTTTGTTTAGTGAAAATGGCGGTTTGAAATAGGTGGTGGATCAGATCAGAGGTAGGTGGAAGGGTTCTGTGATGGCAATGGAAGTCTCAGTCACCAAGTTAATCATGTTTAAATGATGAGTTCACTGATGGAAAAAGAAATTTTAAGAAAGGATTTGATAAGAAATGAATCACTTACTGCAATTGGTTTTGTATGAGCTTGCAAAGCAAGAAACTTGGCTTAACTTTGTTTTCTACGATTGCTGGAGACTCTGAGTAAAGCTTAATCCACTTATGCTGTTTTGTGAATGGAAAAATTGGGTTGTTGAGGGGGCACTACAAGAGAAAAAAAACTCACTTTCGGTGATATGCTGACGGCATGTTAAGTCAATCATGCACTGTTTTTATCACTTTATTATATTTAATTTTTTTTTTATGTAATACATGATTGAGTTCAAATACCGTCAATATAGCATTCCAGATGTAGGTAAGGTTCTCTCGCATTTCAAATGTCAAAGGCTCCAACCCCTTCAATCTTTTAAAATGGTAATTCTTGTTGAGCATGAAATCTATGCAAATCAAACAAACTTTAATACAAAGGGTAGCATTGCTGTACTGCATAAAATTACATCACATACTTTTCTTCCTTGAAATTTTATTTTTTTTACTTGCAGCAGTTCGGAAGAAGAATAGAAGGGCTCTCTAAGATGAGGCACTTGCACGCAGTGCAACCAAAGAAGCATAAATGCCATCCTGGATATTGATCAAAGCTTCATGCTTTCCTTTTTCTGCAATCACTCCGTTTTTCAACACCGCGATTAAATCTGCACTCTTAATCGTGGATAACCGATGAGCAACCACCACTGTGGTTCGATCCACCTTGACTCGGTCCAATGCGTCTTGTTCGGATTCAGCATCAAGACCACTTGTGGCTTCATCTAGTAGTAATATATTTGGAGCCTTCATTATCGCTCTTGCAATTGCCACCCTTTGCTTCTGTCCACCAGACAATTGATCCCCCCGCTCTCCTACGATTGTATCGTAACCCTACATTGTTTTCAAAATTTAACATGTATAATCTTCAACGTTCATAATATTGTTTGTAAGTTTTTATCAACTAGTCCTCGTTAATGCAACACAACGGTAAGGAAACATGCAAAAATAGAGAACACGGTTAGAAACAATAACCGAATTGGTAAAATTGAAACGTTGGGGAGGCACTATACGGATAATAAGTCGTATGTAAACTGTTGTTTAAGTCTGCCGTTATTGTCTATTTAGTAACCCATCAGTTTCTACTTCTAATCAAAAGTTTGTGACCGGTTCTATTTGTGCATACATAGACAAAGTTGTTTAGTTAGTGCCTACCTGTTGTAAACTACAAATGAACTTGTGAGCATTTGCCAATTCTGCTGCAGCTATAATTTCAGCCTCTGTTGCAGTCCCTTCCTTTCCATATGCAATGTTGGCTCGGATAGTGTCATTAAACAATACAGGCTCTTGGCTCACCAGCCCCATTTGTTGCCTCAACCACTTCAACTGTAGCCTTTGGATTTCGATTCCATCTAGTTTAATGTGACCCAAATCAGGGTCATAAAATCTCTGCAACAATGAGACTACTGTCGATTTTCCACTTCCACTTTCTCCAACCAGAGCAACTGTCTGAACAATACAAGATCAAGTTATAAGTTCCGGTAACTTAAATCTGATTATGAGGTCCAAATCTTATGCATTGAATTAAATTGATTAAATGAACGATACATGGTAGTAAGTTACCTTGCCATGATGGATGGTCAAGCAAAGATCCTTGAAGATTGGCACATCAGGCCTAGTTGGATATTTGAAACTGACATGGCATAATTCAATTTCTCCCTTCAGATTTTCTATAGTTGTTCCAGAGTCGTCACTGGAATCTATTTTTGATTTCCGGTCGAGAATTGCAAATATGGATGCAACAGCGCTCTTTCCTTTACTAATATCGGGGGCTAGGGAATCCGACTGAGAAATTCCAACAGTTGCTATAGTGAGAGCAAAGAAAACCTACAAACCAGAAGAGCAAATTTCAATATGTATTGAATGGAATACAAAGATTTCAATCTTAAGTAACAAAAACTTATTTAGCAGAAGCACTCTGTACTATTTTCTACTCAAAACTTGTAGTGCAAGGCAGAAAATATACCCGGAAAACATCAGCAAATGTTGTCTTGCCTTCTGCAACAAGTTGGGATCCAGCATAAAAAATACAGGCAAACACAGAAAATTGCAAAAATAATGATAGACCAAATCCTATCCCACTGATTAAGCCTTGTCTTATCCCCGTCTTAATAGGGCCTTCACATTTTCTCTGGTACAATTCAACCACCTTCTCTTCAGCACAAAAGGAAGCAATTGTTCTAATACTTCCTACAGCATCATTTGCTACTTGACTTGCCTCCTCATACATTCTCTGCAACCATTTAGAATTTTCCGTATTGATAAAACTGGCTTAGTCTTATATTAAATTATGCATGTGAGACTGGATTGTGTTACAAAGTTTGGACTTCGGAGATATTACCTTTGCATTTGCACTGAATCCTTTCATGAACTTGAATTGAAAATAACCATTTACCCCTAACAGAGGCAACAAAACAATGATTTTAAGAGTGAGTTGCCAATTTGCAACAAACGCAATGTGCAAGCCAGCAATTGCAGTTGCTAAATTCTGAACCAGCAAACCAAGAGCATCTCCAACCAACCCTCGCAGGTAAGCCACATCTGCAGAAAGCCTTGCACCAATTGCACCACTTGAGTGCTCAGGATCTTCAAACCAACTTACTTCCATGTAAACCACCTTCTCAAAGCACATTGATCGGACTCGTTTTATTAACCTATTTCCCGCCACAGCGAAAAGGTATTGTCTTGATGGAAATGTTATGCAAGACCCCACACCAAGAACAAAGAAGATTAATGCCCAAAACTTGGAATTGTTTCGGAGTAGATGAGGTGGCTCAAATAAGGTCTTGATTACATTGCCAACCACTAGCCCAAAAATAGGTAAGACTACCCCATTGGCTATTGCAGCTATAGTAGCTAGTAATAAAACTGGGATCTCTGGCTTGTTCAGGTATGCCAGGCGGCAAAGTGAGACTTCTGGAGGTACTCTTGATGATTCTGAAGCAGGAATATCAGATTCTGCAGGTGCTACTTCAAGGACACCTAGTGCAGCGGGCACATCATATGAGATTGAGAAGGAATGACGTCTGTTATTTCCTCCTCCAGATGATCCCCGACGTATAGATCGTCTGTGTGAAATTATTTGACTTTGATTCTGGGAACCCACACTACTACGCCTTTCCTGATCATTCACAGCAGTCTTGTCTGACGTATTGTTCATTTCTTGCAACCTTATAAGCTGGCTATATGCCCCTTCAGGGTGCTTAACTAGCTCAGAATGTGGACCTGCTCAGTTCAAAAAATGGGTCTGTGGAGTAATTATTGACGAACATTAAACAGTCATAGCTGTTGCACAAATGATTGTTGAACTACTGACAGTAAGATTTGGCACTTAAATGGTAGAACAGGACAATATGAATAACGCATTACCTTTTTCAACGATTGTCCCTCTATGTAGAACAGCAATGGAGTCAACGTTTCTTACTGTGCTCAAACGGTGGGCTACAATGACAGTAGTGCGGTTAATCATAATTCTGTCTAATGCCTCCTGTACAACTCTCTCAGATTCTGCTTCAAGCGCGCTTGTGGCTTCATCTAAAAGTAAAATTCTTGGGTCTTTCAGGATTGCTCTAGCTATAGCAACTCTTTGCTTTTGGCCCCCAGAAAGCTGAGTCCCATGCTCACCAACCATTGTGTCTAGTCCCTAAAAGCATGTCATAAAATGTGTTAAGATTTTAGTAAGCTGATATATACAGGAATTGGATTTTAGAGGGAGCTGAAAAGACAGAGAGAGTGAGAGACCAGGTTCTTCACAACTGCAACTCTACTACACTGCAGAGAGCAACATTTCATTCATATTCATTCCTTTCTTTTACATCAGACATCATAACCGTTCAATTACATGAGCCAATGTGATTTTGACGCATGGCAGAACAAAGCATATGAGCCATTGAAAAAGAGTCCTAATCTAAGACCATACACTTGGCATATGAGCACAAGTTATCACATCATAAAACAGCTACTCAATAGAACAAAGATAAAATAGATAAGTAAATCATTTACTAACTTGAAATTAGTAAGCAATTTACTTTTCAACACTCCCTTCTAAATTGTTAACTGATTTCACACCCAGTAAACTTCTCAAGTTGTTGAATCTGTCTTTGGGAAGAGCCTTGGTAAAGATGTCTGCAATTTGTTCTTCACTCTTGCAGTAAATCAGATCAATGGTACCTTCTTGAATTGCATCTCGAATAAAGTGAAACTTCCTGCCAATATGCTTGGTTTTTTGATGAAACACAGGATTCTTACACATAGCTATAGCTGAAGTGTTGTCACAGAATAGCGATGTTGCTGCAGCTTGCTCTTCTCCAAAGTCCTTGAGCACAAACCTAAGCCAAATGGCCTGAGATGTTGCTTCAGCTGCACTAACATACTCTGCTTCTGCAGTTGAAAGAGCTATACTATGCTGCTTGACTGAAGCCCATGAGAATGCCCCACTTCCAAATGAAAAAGCATACCCTGAGGTGCTTTTCATATCCTCCTCAGATCCACTCCAGTCACTATCGCAATATCCAATCAGCAAAGCAGATTTTCCATTCAAATATTCAATTCCAAAGTCAATTGTTCCTTGAATGTACCTTAGGACTCGTTTAGCAGCTCCATAATGTTTCTTGGTAGGCTTGTGCATAAATCGTGCAAGTACACTAGCAGAGAACATAATATCTGGTATAGTTGCTGTTAAATACAGAAGACTTCCAACTATTTTCCTATACTCACACTCATCTGTAGGTTCACTTCCATCTTCTCTTCTCAGTTTATCAGTTGCAACCAATGGAGTGCTCACTGGTTTGCAATCCTTGAGCCCAAATTTATCCAAAAGAGTTAGAGCATATTTTTTCTGATGTATAAATATACTCCCTTCAGTTTGAGTTACCCCCATTCCAAGAAAGTGATGAAGTAAACCCAAATCTGACATCTCATATTTGCACATCATTTCAGCTTTGAATTCTTCCATCATTTCTGCATTGCTCCCTGTGTACACAATGTCATCAACATAGATTGACACGATCAAGGTACCAACACCTTCCTTGCTTCTCACATATAAAGTTGCTTCACTTGAGCTTTTGTGAAATCCACAGTGAATTAAATATGTGTCTATTTCACTGTACCAGGCCCTTGGTGCTTGTTTTAGACCATAGAGAGCCTTTCTCAGCCTATAAACCTTGTCTTCAGCCCCTTTAATCACAAAACCATCAGGTTGATCAACATATACCTCCTCCTCAAGAACACCATTCAGGAAGGCTGATTTAACATCTAATTGCCACAGTTTCCAACCTTTCTGTACAGCTAGTGCAATGAGTGTTCTAATAGTATCTAGCCTTGCCACTGGAGCAAAGGTTTCATTAAAATCAATCCCTGGTTTCTGTGTGTAACCTTTGGTTACAAGTCTTGCCTTGTGTTTTTGAATGGAGCCATCAAGATTCAGCTTTGTTTTGTATACCCACTTCACACCCACAACAGGTTTACTACTAGGTCTGTCAACTAATTCCCACGTGGAATTCTTTTCAATCATCAATATTTCTTCTGTCATAGCCTTTTTCCAAGCATCATCTTTGACTGCCTCACTGAAATCTTCAGGTTCAATGATGCTCATGTTGTATTGAGCATATACTTCACTCAAACTCTTCCATTTCTGTGGAGTATGACCATAACTTCCAGAGATTGGAACTGGAGAACCAAGTGAACCAGGTTCTTGAGATGCTTGCAGATCTCCAGTTGATTGTGATCTCAAAGGAGACTGCATTGACTGAGGTGAATCACTTGAATCTGGATCAAATTCAGATATCTTTGAGCTTCTTTCATCATTCCAAGGACTAGGAACTTGAACTGATTCATTTGTTTCCCAGTCCCATATTACTTTCTCATCAAAGATTACACTTCTTGATAGTTCAACCTTTTGAGTTCTCAAGTTGAAGATTCTATATCCTTTTTCACAATTTCCATATCCAACGAATACTCCATTCTTACCAGTTTCCTCCAGTTTGTGTCTTTTCTGTGAAGGAATGTGAATATAACACATGGAACCAAATATCTTCAAATGTTTGACACCTGGCTTCCTCCCACTAAATGCCTCAAATGGAGTTATGTTGTTCAGAGCACTTGTTGGACATCGGTTTTGCAGATACACAGCTGTGTTGACAACTTCAGCCCAAAACTTCAAGGGAATCTTCTTTTCAATCATCATAGTTCTTGCCATTTCAATTATTGTCCTATTCTTTCTCTCTGCAACACCATTTTGTTGCGGAGAGTAGGCAACAGTCAATTGCCTTTCTAATCCCATATCTTCACAGAACCTTGAAAACTCTAGAGATGTATATTCTCCACCCCTATCACTTCTGAGTTTCTTGATTTGATAGCCACTCTGTAGCTCAACCATGGATTTAAACCTTTTGAAAATGTTGAAGACTTGAGACTTGTGTTGCAAGAAAAATACCCAACACATCCTAGTGTGGTCATCAATAAATGTGAGAAAGAATTTGTTGCCTCCTAGAGTAGTTATCTGCATTGGGCCGCATATATCAGAATGAATAAGTTCTAGAGGTTGTGATGCCCTCCAAACTTTTCCCTTGTCAAATGATTCCCTGTGACCCTTTCCTGTAGCATATCCAGAGCAAACATGCTCAGAGACTTGTAGTCTAGGTAAGCCCTGCACCATTTCCTTCTCTTGCAGAAGCATCAAATTAATGTAGTTTAGATGTCCATATCTTCTATGCCACAACTGAGATGACTCTTCAACAGTTGCTCTATTAGCCATGTGAGGATTAACATATTCCAAACTTAATGGAAAACATCTGTTTCCTTTCATTGGAACACTTGCAATCAGATCTTCCATCTGTCTATCTCCATAAATATCAACCATGTAATCACCAAACACAAGCCAATGTCCATGTTCTACCATCTGCCATACATTCAATAAGTTTTCATCCAATCCAGGTACAATCATAACTTCTTTAATATACCTAGTCACACCTTTCATCTCAATCACCAATGTGCCTTTACATATTGACTGCACTAAATCTCCAGTGCCCATTTTAACTCTACACTTCACATTCTTATCAAAATCAATAAGCAAGGATTCATGGGAGGTCATATGATTGCTACATGCACTATCTACATACCATATATTCATACTTCTTCCAATAGTAGCAGAATGGCAGGCATAAAACATGGTTGCAGATTCTGTTACCTAATTCGCATAGTTTACAAGTTTTCCAGACTTGTTTGGTTGATCACAATCCTTGATGAAATGACCGAAACGATTGCATCCATGACATTTCGGCTTCCCTTTAAACCAGCACTCACCATAGTGCAGTTTATCACAATGTTTGCATTTTCCCTTAGACTGATCAAATTTTCCTCCTTGATCATATTTGCCACCTCGATTAGCAAGATTCTGAGGTTTAGGATCCCATTTCTTTCCTTTTGATTTCCAATCCTTCTTTGGTTTAGAATTACCAAACGAGAGATTTGGTTGGGTTCCTTTCGAATTCAGATTCAGAGTACTGAAAGCTCTTTCAATGGTACTCTCAGCATGCCTATCAAGGCGTTGTGCAAACCCTCTTAATGCTGCAATCACCTCTTGTACCTCAATAGTTCCAATATCCTTAGTTTGTTCAATTACATAACAAACAGGATCAAACTCCTTAGTTAAGCTTATGAGCAATTTCTGAACTAATCACTCTCTGGGTAAATCTTCCCCATAACCCTTCATCTGATTTACCAACTCGAGAAGACGAGTGAGATACATAGACAGAGTTTCATCATCCATCATCCTTGTGTACTCGAAATCACGGCGTAGACCCTGCAACTTGATGGATCTCACTTGCTTATCACCATGAAATTCCTGATGTAGGATATCCCAAGCACCCTTTGAGGTCTCTTCGTTTGAGATTCTGGGAAAGATGTCATCCGAGACAGCTCCTTGGATTATACCCAGTGCCTTAGCATCCTTCATTAGCTTGTCGCTCAGAGAAACTCTCTCCGACTCCGATGAGCCTTCATCTCCAATCTTTTTATCCTTCGATTCTGAAATTTCAAACCCCTTTTCAACTAAATCCCAGATTCCATGTGATTTGAAAATAGTTCTCATTCGAATCTTCCAAAATTCATAGTTGTCACCATTGAATATTGGAGCCCAAAGATCACTACCACCAGATCCAGCCATTTGAGACTTGAATCGACAAACTGAGTTGGAAATTTCACGTTGGATTTCCGAGCACAGCACTCACAGATCTTACGCCCCGATTCCAGATAGAACCTGAGCTCTAGATACCATGTTAAGATTTTAGTAAGCTGATATATACAGGAATTGGATTTTAGAGGGAGCTGAAAAGACAGAGAGAGTGAGAGACCATGTTTTTCACAACTGCAACTCTACTACACTGCAGAGAGCAACATTTCATTCATATTCATTCCTTTCTTTTACATCAGACATCATAACCGTTCAATTACATGAGCCAATGTGATTTTGACGCATGGCAGAACAAAGCATATGAGCCATTGAAAAAGAGTCCTGATCTAAGACCATACACTTGGCATATGAGCACAAGTTATCACATCATAAAACAGCTACTCAATAGAACAAAGATAAAATAGATAAGTAAATCATTTATTAACTTGAAATTAGTAAGCAATTTACTTTTCAACAAAATGACGATAGAGGAAAATAAAAATATGTAAGATCACTGGATGTCTCAACACGCTTTCATCATTGCGGAAAAACTTCACAGAAAAAATTATGAGAAACTTAGATAAAAGCAACGAATTTAACCTGAGGCAGATTGTCTATGAATTCAGCAGCATTGGCAAGCTCTGCAGCGGCCCTTATTTCTTCGTTAGTTGCACCGTCCTTCCCATAGGCGATGTTATCTTTTATACTACAAGGAAACCAAACAGGTTCCTGGCTGACGAGGCCTATTTTCTGTCGGATCCATTTCAGCTGGAACTCTTGTTGTGCTAGGATAGCACCAAACCTTATGGAACCAACTCAATCTAACCCACAACATCACTCCCAAACACTAGCAAGAGAACAACTCATGCCGAGCCAAATGCTCCAAAACTCCTACTGCTCAACGCCTTCTTTAAATAGGCATAATGTGAGCCAAGTTCAAACAGTGAACAAACTTGGCTACACCAACAACCTTAGTCAACATATCAGCGGGGTTGTCTTTAGTTGGAATCTTCTGGAGAATGATCTCCCCTTCACCAACTACTTCACGAACAAAGTGATAACGCACATCTATGTGCTTGGTCCTCGCATGATGAACCTGATACTTAGCCAAATAAATGGCACTCTGACTATCACAATGTACCTCCACCTGCTTCTGATCAACCCCCAAATCTCTAATCAGTCCATGTATCCAAATGGCCTCCTTTATAGCTTCAGCAACTGCCATATATTCAGCCTCTGTAGTAGACAAGGCAACAGACGACTGCAAAATGGACCTCCAACAAACTGGCCCTTTAGCCATAGTAAACACATAGCCTGTAGTAGATTTTCTTCCATCCAGATCACCTGCATAATCTGAATCAACATAACCAACTGCAAAATGACCAATACCAGAGTCATCTCTCTCAAAGCATAAACCAACATCTCGAGTACCATGGAGATACCTCAATATCCACTTAGCTGCTTGCCAATGCTCTTTACCTGGATTATGCATATATCGACTCACCATGCCAACTGCATGAGCAATATCCGGTCTAGAGCATACCATTGCATACATCAAACTACCAACCAAATTTGCATATGGTACATTTTTCATTTGCATCTTCTCTTTATCATTTTTAGGACATTGTAGAGAACTCAATTTAAAATGAGGAGCCAAAGGGGTACTAACCGGTTTGGTTGAATCATGAACTCCAAACTTCCGAATCAACTTCTCAAGGTATTGTCTTTGATTCAAACTGACGAAACCCTTTGCTCTATCTCTAGTGATCTCCATGCCAAGGATCTTCTTCGCTTCACCAAGATCCTTCATCTCAAACTCATTCTTCATTTGCTTCTTCAATTTCTCAATCTCTTCGACATTCTTTGAGGCAATCAACATATCATCAACATATATCAATAAATAAATGAAAGACCCATCTTGCAACTTCTTGAAGTACACACAATGATCATATTGACTTCTAGAATAATTTTGGCCTCTCATAAATTTATCAAACCTCAAATACCATTGCCTTGGAGATTGCTTCAAGCCATAAAGCGATTTCTTCAATTTGCAAAACAACTTTTCCTTCCCTTTCACCATATACCCATCCGGTTGACACATATAGATCTCTTCATTCAAATCACCATGTAGGAAAGCCGTCTTCACATCGAGTTGCACAAGCTCAAGATCATATTGTGCAACAAGAGCTAACATAATACGAATTGATGAGTGCTTCACAACCGGAGAAAATATTTCATTGTAGTCAATGCCCTCCTTTTGTGCATACCCTTTAGCAACTAATCTTGCTTTAAATCTCACATTGTTTTTCTCATCAGCATCTTCCTTCTTGGCATACACCCATTTGCAACCGATAGCTTTCTTGCCCTTAGGCAATTTAGCTAACTCCCAAGTCTTATTCTTCATGAGAGAATTCATCTCATCACCCATGGCATTGCACCACCTCTTCTTCTCCTCACTCTCAATGGCTTCCTCATAATTGGATGGAATCTCTTCAGTGATAATAGGAAGAGCAAAAGCAACATAGTCACTATACCGAGCTGGCTTGGTAATTTGTCTCTTTCCTCTGTTCTTGGCAATAGACTCTTGAGGTGAAACTTGCTCTTCAACTTGAATAGAATCTTCAAGTTCAACTTCTTCAACATCCTCATGGTCTCCAACTTCCTCACTTGTAGTGGCTTCGACATCAGCGGAAATAGGATTTGAAGTACCAGAGGCAACTTTCTCAAGCTCCACCTGTTGGACATTTTTCACATTCTTCTCAGAGCCTTTGTACATACTTTCTTCATCAAATGTCACATCTCTGCTGATTACAAGTTTCTTCAATTCTGGGCACCACAACCTGTAACCTTTGACACCACTACTAAAACCAAGAAAGATAGCCTTTTTGGCTCTAGGATCAAGTTTATTTTCAGTCACATGAAAATAAGCAGGTGAACCAAAAATACGGATATAGTCATAATCAGAAGAAGGTTTTCCAGTCCATACCTCCATTGGTGTCTTACCCTGAACAGCAGCTGAAGGTAATCGGTTGACGATGTGACATGCATAATTAACTGCCTCTGCCCAAAATGACTTGCTTAAACCCGATTGAGACAACATACATCTAACCTTCTCAAGCAAGGTTCGATTCAATCTTTCTGCAACTCCATTTTGTTGTGGAGTTCCCCGAACACTGAAATGTCTCACAATTCCTTCTTCTTTGCAAACTTTAAAGAAAGGATCGGATGTGTATTCACCACCATTATCCGATCTCAAAATCTTAATCTTTCTCCCAGTCTGATTCTCAACCATTTTCTTCCAACCCAAGAAAATGCTCAACACCTCACTCTTGTGCTTCATAGTGTAGACCCAAGACCTTCTTGAATAATCATCAACAAAGGTCACAAACCAATGTCTACCACTCAAAGAGGGAGTCTTTGTAGGACCCCAAACATCCGAATGCACATAATCAAGAATGCCCTTTGTCTGATGTACAGCAGTACCAAACTTCACTCTAGTTTGCTTTCCCAAGACACAATGCTCGCAGAAATCAAGCTTACAAGTCGTGACACCTTTTAGAAGACCTTGTTTCACAAGCCCTTGTAGAGCTTTCTCACCGGCATGGCCTAATCTCATATGCCACAATTTAGTAGTATCTGAATCAGATGTGCCCATATTTTCAGATACTACAGATGCTTCACCTGTCACAGTGCTTCCCTGCAATAAATACAAATGGCCACATCTAGGAGCTTTCATCACAACAAGTGCACCATAAGTAACTTTCAATGTATGTCCATCTGAATGAAACCTGAAACCCTTAGATTCCAAAGTACCCAAAGAAATAAGATTTTTCTTCAAATTCGGTACATACCGAACACCTGTCAACTCTTTAACCATGCCATCATGCAACTTCAAACGAACTGTACCAATCCCTTTTGTTGTGCAAGAATTGTCATCTCCCATGAACACAACGCCACCATCAAACTCTTTCAAGCTTGAAAACCAATCTTTGTGAGGAGTCATATGATGAGTACAACCCGTATCCAACACCCACTTAGTAGCACAATCAAATGATGAGGAAGTGGTTAAAGCAAAATCAGAAAAATCTTGCCCGTCTGACATCTTTGGCAACTAGACAGTACCCAAGAGCAACTAGTGCTCTGATACCAATTGTTGTGCTAGGATAGCACCAAACCTTATGGAACCAACTCAATCTAACCCACAGGAAATTTATCAAATGAAAATGCAAGAACAATATAGAAAATAACACCAAGATTTTAACGAGGTTCCTCCACAGTCAGTGTAACTGGAGTACGTCCTCGGAGCAGTAGGAGCTCACCCAATAATCCACTATCAACCAAATGGGAGTTTACAAAGTGTTGGCAATCTCACAACCCTTAACCCCAATACACCCAAAAGCTCTCACACACCAAAGAAACAAATAGAGAAGAAAAATAGTGATTAATTTCTTCTCTATACAAAGCTCAAAGCTATTACAATTATTTTGATGGATGATTACTAACCAAAGTGAAGAGCACCTTCTACTCTTCGAAATGGGGTTGCTGCTCCAGATTTCTTCTTCTTCTCTGCCCTCTGTTTTTCCAGCTCTCACTCTCTCCCTTTTTCCTCTCGGCAAAAAAAACTTGAGGTCTCCTTTTTTTTTCTTTCTTTAAAGACAACTCACTCTACCCTTGAACCAACACCCACGGGTGTTAAGAGAACAAAACACTTTCCCTATATTCCTCCCCAAAACAAGGAAAGGTGTTTTCCTCCCCAAAACAAGGAAGAATGTTGGCCAATTATTCAACAACTCTTTCAGATTAATACCATCAATAAGAACTTCCCCAGCTTGGGGGTCATAAAATCTCTCAATCAAACTGATTACAGTTGATTTACCACTTCCGCTTTCTCCAACCAAAGCAGCAGTTTCACCACTAGGTATTGAGAGAGAAAATCCATGGAATATTTGTTCATCAGGCCTTGCAGGATAACTAAAATAAACATCCCTCAGTTCTATCTCTCCACGTATATCCTGTAACTGCTGCCCATTAGTGTCATAAGCATCTATATCCGGCTTTCTGTTAATCGTCTCAAACATCTTATAGGCTGCAGCTTGTCCAGCAGCAAATGCACTCATGCATGGAGATGCATTCCCAAGAGACCTGAAAATACGAATACATGTTCATATCTTGATACTTAAACATCAAATGTCTAATTTTGGAGTGAAGGGGGGACGGGGAGTAAATAAAAATTGCATTCTTACTGTGCCAAAAAAAAAAAAAAAAAAAAAACAAAGACATGTTACCAAATTTGTTCATCAAATTTTATAGAAGTGCAACTTACAAGGAGCCAGTCAATACCGCGAAAAGTACGATTATTACTTCTCCTCCTGTATATCCTCTTTCAAGAATCATCTTTCCTCCAAACCATATAGCCAAAGCATAACTACACATCATAATAAGCATAACCGAACCAATTCCACACCCAGATGCCAAACCTTCTAGCACAGCAGAGTTGTAAGCATCAATTAAGGAATTGTTGTAATTAGATATAGCTTGTTTTTCTCCTGTGAATGATGCAACCTGCATTGGGTATTCCCATCAGTTTTTGCTCTATCCAAAGACATCATTAATATTTTATGGACAAGTAGGCATACAGTTCTAATTGAAACAATCGTTTGCTCCACCACAGTTGCTGCCACTGAATAAGCAGCTTGTCCACGGGTTGCCAATTTCGATACAAGGATGGCCACGACGGCACCAGCAAGGACAAGAGGGGGAATAGAAGATAGCATGACAAGGGCGAGAAGCCATCCCTTAACAAATGCTATAACAAAGCCTCCAATAAATGTTGCAATTAACTGGATAACAGTTCCTACCTGCAATAAGAAAACGAATTTAAAATTTTAAAATTAAGAGGATACCAGGGAAAACGGCAAACCTTAAGGGTTTTGTGTGGCGTGTAAATACCTTCTCGCCCATGGCCTCTTGAATGAGCACAGTATCACCTGACATTCTCTTAACAATTTCCCCAGTGTTCGTTTCTGTATCGAAAAAGCCAACATCTTGCCTCAATATTGTTTTCAGATACAAACTTCGTATTCGTGCAGCTTGTCTTTCTCCAGTAACCATCCAGCAAGATACCTCTGGCACATGGAGAAGGTTGGTTAAGTCAGTTTCCAATAAGCCAGGTTATTTGTTTAATACCAGCAGGGAGTTCAGTAATACTAACGTAGAAATGCAGCAACACCAGCACCTATAGCCAAGTAAACATTCTTTAGAGCCACCTGAGGATATCGAGTTGGCCAAATTATTTTCCATTAAACCTAGTCAATAACAATTGCTTGCGGCACAATTTACAAATATAAAGAGTTACTCAATGCAGAATTTATTTGGTGGAGGAAGATGAAGAAAGTTGAGGTTCCACCATAAAACCAATTGGCTATATGGGGAGTAGCCCATCTTACTTAGAAGTCTACGCAAGGTCCCTTTTCCCATCCATGTGGGATTCATTCTCAACAGAAGCTTATTCTATTTTAGCAACGAAACTGCAGACGTTGACGTAATTTGTAGTTACATAATTTTACCTTGGAAACTGCATCCACCACTTCTTTGGTATTCCCAGTTCTTCCAAAAGAATTAATCACCTCTCCAAAGATTACGGTCATTAGAGGCGTACAGAGCCCATTTCCAATGGCACTGATTGTACCAACAGACATTAACATGTAATCCAAGGTATCCGCAAAGGAGAAAAGCTTGTAATATGGTACTGTTTTGGTGCCATCCTCCTTGTTCTCGCTCGAATCTTGCTTGCTGTGTTTGGAATCCTGGACTGTCGAGTGTCCTTTTAATGTTGCCGTGACCTGCTTCTTGATTACATATCCATCCACAGGATTTTCCACCGCCATTTGTTACAGTTGACTTGTACGATGAGATCAGAGCTGCATGAGAAACAACTTACGGTTTTGAATTAGCAACTTTATTGACTTGTACGATGAGATCAGAGCTGCAAGAGAAACAACTTATGGTTTTGAATTAGCAACTTTTTTCTGAAAATACAAATATATAGTTCATGAGCGCTAAATTGAATTGCATTCCAAGGAACATATGCATATGAAACGAACAATAATAATGCAAAAGAACAAAACATACCACCTCAGCAGATGAGGAAAGTTTTATTCACGACAAACATAATAGGTTACAAATTTTAATAAAAAAATAGAATTGGAGGACACTAAACAAATAAACCGTAACGCTCCACGTCAGTCATGCAAAGCACGGAAGCGATAATTGTTGTCTGTATTGTAAATCAAAAGAACGAATTACAACCTCAGCAGAGGATACAAATGCTATCTTCCACAAAACACAATTAAAAAAGTAATTAACATTGATATCAAATGAAACAAGAGAGAGAGAGAAACCAAGTGGGCGGTTAATGGCATAATGCATGGTAAAGGGGAGACATTTGGAGAACTGAAGAGACATTAGCACAGCATCTTAATTGCAACTTTCAATGTGTTGTAAAAAAATATTTTACAAAAGATAGCGTAAAAAAAATAAAAAATAAAAAATAAATTCTGGGAAGGTTGCGTTGTAGTGGGATTAGGATACTTGCATTCATCAGATACTCCGTTCGGCTGCTTGCAACTGGCGACGCAGACGTCCTCCTTGGGTGTCCAGCGGTCCACATATATGCAAGGAGTCGTTGGACCGACGATTTGACATCATTTTACGATTTAAACTTTATAATTAGAATCAGTACTGCTTATTATCAAGATCATTTTTAGGAATTTTTTTTTATTCAATTAGAAGGCTGTTATGGCACAAGACTGATTCAAAAAGGAAAAAAACATAGACGGTTAATAAAATTTTTGTTATATTTTTAATAGCATTTGTATATAAAGTACGGCTTTATGCAATTTTTTTTTTTTTTTTTTTTTTACAAAAGCGACCGGTAGTGGATAAAATAGTTAATTATTAGGAGAAAGGGGAGTCGGTGGAATCGAAGCCACATACCATGGCGCATAGACATCATTATTTTCTGTCACTACGGTAAAGCGTCATTTATATGCCTTCTGTTATTTAGTTTATATGATGTGTGCATTTATGTTACAACCACCCCCAATTATTTATATTATAGGGTAAAAGACTGTTTACTACCCTCATGTTTCATGGTTTTCAACATTTAGTACATTAAGTTTTTTTTGTCTCAGATTCATACCTAAAATGTAAATTTTGGGATAGTCTCATACATCCATTAGTCAAACTGTTAAGTCTCCCGTTAACTGTGACGTGGCGCACTGACTGGGTGTCACGTGTCATCCACGTTTTTTTTTTCTTCCTCCTTCTCCTTCTTCCTTCCTTCCTCCTTCCTTCCCTTTCTTCCCCTTCTTCCTTCTTCTTCCTCCGAATCTAGGGAAGCTTTTTTTTTTTTTTCTTCTTCTTCTTCTTCCTTCTTCTTCTTCTTCTTCTTCTTCTTCTTCCTCCGAATCTACCCAGATTCAATTTTTTCTTTTTTTTCTTTTTTTTTCTTTTTTTTTCTTCTTCTTCCTTCTTCTTCTTCCTCCGAATCTACCCAGATTCATTTTTTTTTCTTCCTCCTTCTTCATTCCCCTTCTTCTCCTTCTTCATTCCCCTTCTTCTCCTTCTTCCTTCCCTTTCTTTGTTCTTCTTCTTCTTCCTCCGAATCTGGGGGAAGATGAAAGTTTTTTTTTTTTTTTTTTTTTTGAGGAAGAGGAAGGAAGGAGGAAGGAAGGAGGGGAAGAAGGGGAAGGAAGAAGGAGAAGAAGGTGGAAGAAAAAAAAAGTTGCAGTCGGAGGAAGAAAAAAAAAGTTGCGGTCGGAGGAAGAAGAAGAAGAAGAAGGAAGAAGAAAAGAAAAGAAAGAAAAAAGAAAAAAGAAAAAAAAAACGTGGATGACACGTGGCGCCCAGTCAGTGCGTCACGTCATAGTTAATAGGAGACTTAACAGTTTGACTAACGGATGTATGAGACTGTTCCAAAATTTACACTTTAGGTATGAATCTGAGATGAAAAAAACTTGATGTACTAAATGTTGAAAACCACAAAACATGAGGGTAGTAAACAGTCTTTTACCCTATATTATATGTGTGGCTTTACCCTAAACTGCCACGTGGCAGCATCCTAACTCACCTCCCTATTCTCTCTTTCTGTCCCCCCCCAACCTCGACATCTCTCTCAACCTCTCGTTCCACTCTCTTCTTCTGGACACGCACGGACCGTGTCACCATCAAGGAAGGCTCACAACGAGCCCAGGACCTCTTTCCTTTTCTCATCCTGTGAGATCGACGGCACGGGAGCAAAAGCTTCGACGAACCCTCCCCTTTTTCCGTTAGGTAAGTTGCAGATCTTTCCTTCTCTCTGTTAATGTGATGTTGGTTGTGATTTCTGAGTCAGATCTTTCCCTCTTTACTTAGGTTTTACCTCGGAATCGAGTTAGGTTGAGCACACCCATTTTTTTGGCAAACCCATGAACGTTTAACGTTTTTCCGGTCACCTTCGGACGTATTTCGACGATCTAAAGGTACTTTTGTGTTCCTCTCATCTTGTGCTACTTATTCGTACTTAGGTTGGGGTCTAGAACCCTTGTTTTCAGGTGACCGGAGCTGTAGCAGCTCCGGTTTTCTTCTTCGGCAAACCCAGGCCTTTTAGGCCGTTCTTAGTGACCACGGGCCTTAGGCCCGTTGTGTTTAAACCCAATACCCTAGCCCGTATAATTTTTATTTTTAGTTATATGTTTTTAAAACCCAAATACCCCAAAAAGGCCTTGGGCCGGTTTTAAATGAAAGGGGTTAAAGCCCGGCCTACTTGTGTGAGGACTGCTGTGCATGTGTGTGTTATGGGCTGTGCCCTGCATGGGTCCGTGTGTGTGTTTTGGGCTGGGTGTGCGTGTGTGGGTTATGTGGTGTATGTGTGCGTGTGTGTGTGTGCGCGCGTGTGTTGTGCATGTGCCGTGCATGTGTGGTGTGTGTGTGTGTGTTGTGCATGTGTGGTGTGTGTGCATGTGTTGTGCATGTGTGGTGTGTATGTATGTGCAGTGTGGGTGTGTGTTTGTGGGCTGGTGTGTGTGTGAGTCTGGGTTTGGGTTTTTAAGCCCATACCACCCTTTTCACCCAAAACCCTTTTAACCCAAAAACCCTAGGATTCTAAAACCTATTAGGGCCTAACCCATCCAACCCAAATCCTTTATAAAATCTTTTTATTTATTTATTACATTTTTGTGCTTAGGTAAAGTTGCTAGTGGAGAAATTATTAATCCTCATCCACACAACTCTACTGCTGAGGAGTATCTGTGAGTGGACCATTTCTAAAATTTGCATAATTTCATAGTTTAATTTCATAAATGAATAGCATGCCTTACGAGTTTATGATTTGATTTATGATAATCAATGTTTATTGAATATGTTGATTTTCGTCTCGTGTTTTTGGTGAGGAAATTATTGGTTAGCCTATATTGAGCTATATTTTTAAAATATATTATTTTCTATAAAACCATGAACTGGTAGACTATCTGATGGATGACGATAGGATGCTAGAACATGTTTTAGAAACCCCTCTTTATAGTATAGACGATGGATGACTTTATACTATGAAGTGGTTATTTATGAGAGGCGTAACTATTTGTGCGTACCTAGTAGACACTATGCCACTTGGGGCGAGGATCTGGTGTTGGCAGTTAGGTCAGGAGAAATAATCCCTAGTTACGGGTTGAGGGACACGGAGTAGGCATTGGGCCGGGAGTTGGTAATATCTGGCTACGGGCGCAGAGACCACGGAGCAGGCATTGGGTCGGGAGTTATATTTATTCAATGATCTTTCTAGCAGCACACCGCGCTTACGAGACGATTTATGAGATGTTTACTGTTTTGATTTCCGCGATATGACTTTTGAGATATTTTTGGCATGCTAGGATTTTATTTAAATCCATCACTTATTATGCTAGTAGTTTTCATTATATATATATAAACTGTGGGGGTTAGTATATTGATAACTGTTTTATTATTATTGTATCTATGAACTTGGTCCACTCACCTTTGTTTTGCGCCCTCATTCAGGTCTTAGAAACAAGGACTACGACTCGACGTACGAGGCATTCCCATTCCAGTAGCAATCTACCACTCACTTGTGTGATATCTTGTAATGGTCTTTCCTTTTTGTGAATCTTGTATTAGATTGTGTTTTGTGCACTCTAGACACTTCCTTAAACTTTGTTTACTACTTCTAGATTCTAATGTTTATTCATGAATATTTCCTCCTAATCATTACTCTTGTAATCAATAAATGGCTTTCGTCACCCTCGGGTGTCGGCCAGCACGTACCTATCCTGGTATTCAAGGAATATCAGGGTCGGGGCGTGTCTATTTACCCTCCTAAAAAAGAAAAATCCTTCAACAATTTGATAGACTGATTAGAAAGAGAAAGAAATCAATTAGTTTTGTTCTCTAGCATTCCATTATGAATACTACTTGCATCTCCATGCAAGGATGTGCATATTTTTTTATTTGCGAATGATGAATTTTGATTGAATAAAATCAAAAGATCAGAATTGTTTAATTTCTTAATCTTCATTTGAAGATCACTCCTACAAAATCATTTCATTTGGAGATCAATATAGTCATTCAAATGTATAGAACAAATCGCCGGTGTAGGTAACAAGTAACATATTCATGATGAATTATCTATTTTTTTGATATGTTTTATTCACGATGAATCGTCCATTTATTTAATACATTTTATTCACGATGAATCGTTCATTTATTTGATACATTTTATTCACGATGAACCATCAATTTAATTGATATGTTTGGATGATAAAACGATATCCAATTTGAATGATTATTTCTAGGAGTCATCTTCATATGAAGATCAACAAATTGAACAATTCCAATCGTTAATTTATTTAGTCAAATTACGTTATTCGCAAATAAAGAATATATGCATCCTCCACATTGGGGATGCAAGTATTATCCTTTTATTTTTATTTGCTTATGTGCTACGTAACTGTAAGCATATATAATACTAGGTAGCATATGATGCTTTGCAGTTTAACGAAATGAGTAAAAGGAATAAGAAAAAAATCGTAGCGAAACAAAAATAATGGCATCCAATACGACTTCTTTTGTGTCGCCATCACAAGTGATCAGTGACTGATCTAGAAATATTTCCGCAGCTCCTTATTTCCTTGCTTTAACCCTCTTGGAGGACTTCTGTCAGTATCATATGGAAGAATGGAGACTGTATGAAAGAGTAATTTGATTTTCCCATTGAGGGGGAGCTTTAGATGTCTAAAAAAGTTAAGGTTCTACTATAAAATCAATTGACGATATGGAGAGTAACCCAACTTATTTATAAGTCTATATACAAGGTCTGTACTTTCTTTGAGGTAGATTCATACTCCCAACAATGTCAAAGATTGCAACCTCTTCAATCCTTTAAAATTTACACATATGAAACTAAAGGAGAAAATCACAAGGAGCTTGTAGTTCAAGTGGAAAGTCATATATTCGAATCTCCCTGCTTAAATATTGCTTGTTTGTATAAAAAAAGGGAAGTTAAAAGGGAAAATTTATGTGAAGTGTAAACCTATCAAACTATAATGAGTCAAGACTTGCCATGCCATCATTTAACGAAGAATTTAAAGGCTAGACTAATGAAAGTATGATTTTGGGAGCAAATCGTAACTTTAGGTATGAAAGAAAGGCGAAAAAAAACAAAGGGAAGCAAACTGCAAATTTTACGATACTTATAGGTAGTAAAATGAGAATCACCTAAAAAAAGTTTATACATACTTATTTTCCTTGGAATTTCTAAGTTACTGCAGTATAATAATTGAAAAGTAGATCTCTAAGATGAGGCACTTGCATGGAATGCAACCAAAGAAGCATAAATGCCATCCTTGACATTGATCAAAGTTTCATGCTTTCCTTTCTCTGCAATGACTCCATTTTTCACCACCGCGATTAAATCTGCACTCCTAATTGTGGATAACCGATGAGCAACCACCAATGCGGTTCGATACACCATGACTCGGTCCAATGCGTCTTGAACAACTCGTTCGGATTCAGCGTCAAGAGCACTTGTGGCTTCATCTAGTAGTAAAATCTTTGGTGCCTTCATTATAGCTCTTGCAATTGCCACCCTTTGCTTCTGTCCACCGGACAGTTGAACCCCCCGCTCTCCTACTATTGTATCGTAACCCTGCATTGGTTTCCAAAGTTAACATTCTGAATAATTTTGTAGAACTTCATTAACTAGTCATTGTCTTGTAAGCAACACCGTAAGATTTTTTCAGTGATAAGTAATACGAACATGCATTACAAACATAAAGATCGAAATCTTCATGTCTGATTTGGCTTGATCTTGATGTTTTGGTATGGAACTTCGAAATGGTCATCCATTTGAGGTGGCTCGACCTTTATTTTCAGAGACACATGTCCTAGATTATATTGATCATAAACAAATCGACGAAGTTCTTAAGTCAGTGCCTACCTGTTGTAAACTACTAATGAACCTGTGAGCGTTTGCCAATTCTGCTGCAGCTATAATTTCAGCTTCTGTTGCATCCCCTTCCTTTCCATATGCAATGTTGGCTCGGATGGTTTCATTAAACAACACAGGCTCCTGGCTCACCAGCCCCATTTGCTGTCTCAACCACTTCAACTGTAGCTTTTGTATATCGATTCCATCTAGTGTAATGTGACCAGAATCAGGATCATAAAATCTCTGCAACAATGAGATGACTGTCGATTTCCCACTTCCACTTTCTCCAACCAGAGCAACTGTCTGAAAAACACAAAATACATTACCAAATTCCAGAATCGCATATTAGACTACGAGGTTCAATCTCATGAATTAATTGAAAACCAGTAAAAGAAGAATAAGCATGCTACTAAGTTACCTTGCCGTGACGAATGGTCAAGCAAAGGTCCTGGAAGATTAGCACGTCAGGTCGAGTTGGGTACTTAAAGTTGACATGGCGTAATTCAATATCTCCCTTCACATTTTCTATAGTTGTTCCAGATTCATCACTGGAGTCTATTTTTGATTTTCGATCGAGAATTGCAAATATAGAAGCAGCAGAGCTCTTTGCTTTACTTACATCAGGGGCTAGGGAACCCGACTGAGACACTCCAATAGTTGCCATAGTGAGAGCAAAGAAAACCTACAAACCAGAAGAGCAATTATTTTTTTTTACTTCAAGTAACAAGTACTTATTTAGCAGAGTTCAGACATAGGAACGAGTCTTCCGTGCCGTTTACTGCTTACAGACTTGTAGGGCAAGGCAAAATAACTTACCCGGAAAACATCGGAGAATGTTGTCTTTCCAGCTGAAACAAGTCGGGCTCCTGCGTAAAAACTAGTGGCATGCACGGAATACATAAAAAAGAAGGATAGCCCAAATCCTATCCCACTGATTAACCCTTGTCTAATCCCTTTCTTAATTGGGCCTTCACATTTTTTCTGGTACAATTCAATCACCTTCTCTTCGGCACAGAAGGAAGCAATTGTTCTGATATTCCCTACAGCATCATTCGCTACTTGGCTTGCCTCCTCGTACATTTTCTGCAACCATAATGATAAAAATTAGTCTTATACATATCATGTATGTGAGATCGGATCATGTTTTGAACTGCATCGATTACAAGTTGTGTACTATAATTCTTTTCCAATTTTTGGATTGCAGAGAAATACCTTCGCATCCGCACTGAATCCTTTCATGAATTTGACTTGAAAATATCCATTTACTCCTAACAGAGGCAGCAAAACAAGAACTATAAGAGCAAGTTGCCAATTTGCCAGAAAAGCAGTCACCAAACCAGCAACTGCAGTTGCTAAGTTCTGAACAAGCAAACCAAGACCATCTCCAACCAGCCCCCGCAAAGAAGCTGCATCTGCAGAAAGCCTTGCACCAATTGCACCACTTGAGTGCTCAGGATCGTCAAACCAACTTACTTCCATGTAAACCACCTTCTCAAAGCACATCGATCGGACTCGTTTTATTAACCTACAACCCGCGACAGCGAAAAGGTATTGTCTTAATGGATGTGCTATGGAAGAAGCCAGTCCAAGAACAATAAAGATTAATGCCCAAAACTTTGAATCCTTTCGGACTTCATGCGGTGGCTCAAAGAAGGTTTTGGTTATACAGGCTAATAATACCCCCAAAAAAGGTGAGAATACCCCATTGACTGCTGCAGCTATAGTACCTAGTAACAAGACTGGGATCTCTGGCTTGTTCAGGTAAGCTAGGCGGCGAAGTGAGACTTCTGGAGGCACTCTTGATGATTTTGAGTCAGGAATATTTGATCCTGGAGGTGCTGCTTCAAGGACACCTACTGCAGTGGGCACACCAAATGAGATTGAGAGGGAATGACGACCACTATTTCGTCTTCCAGATGATCCCCAGCTTATGGATCGTAAGTTTGAAAATCTTGGACTTGCATGTCTCCGAGAATCCACACTACTAATTTCTGGCCTATCGTGATCATTCACATTCGTCTTTTCTGACACTGCTCTCATTTCTTGCAACCTTATAAGCCGGCTATATGCTCCTTCAGAGTCCTTAATTAGCTCAGAATGTGGTCCTGCTTACGTGAAAAGCTCAGTATGTGCAGTACTCATTAATTAATTCAGATTATGTGTAATGATACTTCAAATTTTTTTGGAAGTAAGCTGGGAAACAGAAAACAAACGTGTTACCTTTTTCAACAATTGTCCCTCTATGTATAACTGCAATGGTGTCAGCATTCCTTACTGTGCTCAAACGATGGGCTACAACAACAGTAGTGCGACCAATCATAATTCTATCCAATGCCTCCTGCACAACTCTCTCAGATTCTGCATCGAGAGCACTTGTGGCTTCGTCTAAAAGTAGAATTCTTGGGTCTTTCAAGATTGCTCTAGCTATAGCAACTCTCTGCTTTTGTCCCCCAGATAGCTGAGCTCCATGTTCACCAACCATTGTGTCTAGTCCCTAAAAAATGAATTGAATGAGCTGAATTATGCTATGGTTCCATCTTTTAATGTATCGAAATGGTAAGATCAACAAAGAAACACCCAAACTTAGAGTAAGTATAAACGAATTTAACCTGAGGCAGTTTGTCTATGAATTTAGCTGCATTAGCAAGCTCAACAGCAGCCCTTATTTCATCATTAGTTGCACGCTCCTTCCCATAAGCAATGTTATCTTTAATGCTACAAGTAAACAAAACGGGTTCCTGACTGACAAGGCCTATTTTCTGTCTGATCCATTTCAGCTGGAATTCTTTCAGATTAATACCATCGATAAGAACTTCCCCAGCTTGGGGGTCATAAAATCTTTCAATCAAACTGATTACAGTGGATTTACCACTTCCGCTTCCTCCAACCAAAGCAGCAGTTGCACCACTAGGTATTGAGAGAGAAAATCCACGGAATATTTGTTCACCTGGTCTTGCAGGATAACTAAAATAAACATCCCTCAGTTCAATGTCTCCATGGATCTCTTGTAACTGCTCCCCATTAGTGTCATAAGTATCTATCTCAGGCTTTCTGTTAATCGTCTCAAACATTTTATAAGCTGCAGCTTTTCCAGCAGCAAATGCACTCATGCATGGAGATGCCTGCCCAAGGGACCTGAAAATTTATCACAGAGACATGTTCATATCTCGACATTCTGTAGCCTCAAATATAAAATTTTGGGGTGTTACCAGTGAAATCATGCTAGGGTCACCAAATTTATTGATCAAATTTTACTAAATTGCAACTTACAGGGAGCCATTCAACACAGCGAAAACTACATTCATTACTTCTCCTCCTGTATATCCTCTTTCAACTATCATCTTTCCGCCAAACCATATAGCCAAACCATAACTACACATTACAATAAGCCTCATAGAACCAATCCCAAATCCAGAAGCCAAACCCTCGTGCACACCCGACTTGTAAGCTTTAATCAAGGAGCTGTTGTAATTAGCTATGGCATGTTTCTCTCCTGTAAATGAGACAACCTGCAATGCGAATACTCATCGTTTTTGTTCTATAACAAGATATTATAGAAAATAAAATGTTATTTTAAAGACAAGTAAGCATACAGTTCTGATTGAACCAACTGTCTGATCTACCACAGTTGATGCCAGTGAATAAGCAGTTTGCCCACGGGATGCCAACTTCGATATAACGATGCCCATCATGGCCCCAGAGAAGACAAGAAGGGGAATGGACGATAGCATGACAAGGGTGAGAAGCCACCCCTTAACAAATGCGATAATAAAGCTTCCGATGAATGTTGCAATTAATTGGATAAAACTTCCTACCTGCAAGAAGAACATGAAAAAAATTAGAGACTGCTAGAGAAAATGGCAATCACTTAAGGCTTTTTTGGCGTGTAGATACCTTCTCGCCCATGGCCTCTTGAATGAGCACAGTATCACCTGACATCCTCCCAATAATTTCCCCAGTGTTTGTTTCGTTATCGAAAAAACCAACATCTTGCCTTAATATTGTTTTCAAATATAAGCCTCTTATTCGTGCAGCCTGTCTCTCTCCGGTGATCATCCAGCAAGACATCTCTGACATACAGCAAAAGCTAATTGATTATCTCAGTTTCCAATAAGCCAAGTTATTTGTTCAATACTCGAAGGGAGCTCAGTAATACTTACGCAGAAATGCAGCAGCACCAGCTCCCACGGCCAAGTAAACATACTTCAGAGCTACCTGAGGATATGATCCTATTTAGCAACTAAACCGCAGACTCCATAAGCCAAATTAAAAGTTCAAAAAAAGGAAGTTCAGACACAAATTGTAATGGAACGACCTTTTGACTAGACAAGATTTGAATCGAGTCCATGATTCCAAGTCCTATTAGGTCCATGATTCCTAGTAAATATGTATTCGTAAAGAAAAGTTTTTACTTGGTTTTAGCCACAGAATATTTACCTTAGAAACTGCACCCACCACATCTTTGGTATTCCCAGTTCCTCCAAAAGAATTAATCATATCTCCTATGATTACAGTCACTAGAGGCTGACAGAGCCCGTTTCCAATGGCGCTGATTACACCCACAGACATTAGCATGTAATCCAAGGAATCAGCAAAGGAGAAAAGCTTGTAATATGGTACTGTTTTGGTGCCATCCTCCTTGCTCTTGCTCGTATCTTGCGCATTGTTTTCGGAATCCTCCATGGTTGAATCGCCGTTTGATGCTGCCACGTCCCGCTCCTTGACTGCCTCTCCATCGACAGGATTTACCTCAGCCATGTCTTAATGTTAACTTGCTGTTTTTGACGAGCAGCAGCACTTCAGAAAGTTAGTTGCTTTGTTTTACAACACAATGCAACTCGGACAACTTAGGTGGTGAGATCAGAGCTGCAAAAGGAACTATTTATTGTTTGAATTGGCAACCAAACTTTCTTTTTAAGAAAGAAAAAAAATTTGAAACATCATATGAACTTGTACAACTTTTTTAATTTGTCGTATAAACTAAAATTTTGAGAAATTTGTCATATCAACTTTTCAAAATCATTAATTTGTCATTTCATCCTAACTCTGTTAAGTTTACCACCCAAAATAAGTCATATGCCTTGCAAATGACTTGGTTTCAAGGTTATTTCCAGCTTTTTAACTCCTCACACTCTTTCAAGATTATTTCCGATATTTCAACTCCTTTTTTAAAGAATAGGTGGATCGCGTTAAATTCTCAAAGCTTGTAATTAGTTAAACTACATGTTAATAAGCCTAATATAATTTTTTAATAGTTCACCTTAAGTTTTTGAAACGAACACGACATACTTTTTTATTACTAGTCAAAATTTTTGGGTTCATACCAAAGAGAAGTAGCTTGTGAAAAAGAGGTCAAATGTCCGAAACCAATTTCTTCCTCCACCTCCTAGTATAAATATATCCTTGTATAAAAATAAAAATAAAATTAAAAAAAAACTTGTGAAAATGAGGTCAAAAGTCTGAAATTACCCTAAACACAAGTAATGTACAATGCACGTGAATTATTTTGGATGAAAACTTTAACGGGGGTTAAGATAAGATGACAAACTAAGAATTTTAGAAAATTGATATGACAAATCGTTTAAAAAATTAATTTGTATGACACACTAAAAAAGGGTATAAGTTCATATGACATTTCAAAAAAAATTCTTAAAAAAAATATAGTTCTCCAAATAATGGATGACAAATTTCCTGTAATATAATATAGAGTTTGATTATTCATCCAAAAATTAAAAAATCATTCAGCCAAAAGTTTTCCATGAAATATTATTCTTAAAAAAATAAAAAAATTCAAAAGCTTCACATAGCAACCATGCAATGCAAGGAAGCTAATTCTTGTAAGTATTATAAATCAAAAGAAGAAAAAGAAAGCTACGGAGAACATATCTTTGCAACCTCACAAGACTAAATTCCATCCTCCACAACACACATGCAATTAAGCCCTAATTAACTCGGAAACGAAGAATCAAATCAAAAGACAAAGCCAAGGAAAGCAAAGCTGCTAATGGAGAGAATATATAGTCTACAGATTGGAAACATACTTTACAAACATGATAGATGCAACCTTAGTATTGAAGAAACAAGCTTTATACCACTTTTTGGGAAATGGATTGGTAATTTTTTAATTTTTGCTTTGATGGGACGAGTTTTGTTTTTAATTTTTGGGGGCTTTTTAGTCAGAACGGTATCTGAGATTGACATAACTCCTTACTTTAGTCATTTAGATTGAAAATCGATAGAAGTGGTCCTGAGTTTATCCATTGTCAATCAATCTCCGTTAAATTGGGGGTATCTTTGTCCAATCAACCCCTCAATTTGCTTTTCTATTTAATGGAAATTTTTCACAAAATGATCAAAATGATTTACGGTGGACAAACTTATGAACCACTTCTATCAATTTTAAAAGTCAGGGACTAAAGTAAGGAGTTATATAAATTTCAAAGATCATTTTGGCTAAAAAGAATGGAAATGTAATGGTAACTTTGGGTTGATTTGACATTTCAGTTATGGATGAAAGGTTTTCTTAGCCAAAATGGTTATTGAGATTGACATGACCTTTACTTTGGCCTTTGACAATGAAAATAGATAGAAGTGATCCTTAAGTTTGTTCACCATAAATCATTTTGGTTATTCTGTGAAAAATCAATCAATATCCTCATTAAATTGTAATATGAACAACTATGTGACAACCATTTTAAGAATATTTTTATCAAACTAACCGCTCCACTTAATGAGAATATTGACATAATTTTCACGAAGGGACAAAAATGATCTACAGTGACCAAAATATTAGAACATCACAATGTTAAGATAAAGTTTAGGAAAATAATAAATGAAAAAAGAAGAAACTTGGTTGGTAATTTCGGAATTCTTAGAAAATAATTTGAACCTCCTATATTTTGCAGGATTTTAAAATTTTAAAATTTTTATGTATCCACCGTTTAATGCTTTTTTATTTCTTCTAAATTTATCTGATATTTGTATCCGTTACGTGTATCTAACATAAAATCATATTAGACAATGTAAAGGCTTTGGAGATTCAAAAAGCGGTTGAGTTAGTAACATTTGAGCAAAAAGGTTGAAGAATATTACATGTAAGGACGCCCTGTTTTACTTCCATAGGTAACTTGCAAAACAAGTAAGCTGGAATATATTACACCACTAAGGCAGAGCTTCCTCACCACCATTGCATCTTTGTTAGTTGAAGGTCTACAACTTGCTAATCACTCAAGTCATCATGGAAAAAGTTCATCTCACCTTCCGCCCCCTCCTCCTCCTCGTCATCATCATCGGTGGCAACGCCAGCATTGGCCGGATTGACATCTGCATCAGCCAAGGTTACCAGCTCAATGGATCCGTTCCTAGTCTCTCCATTTGCAATTCCACATTCGTAATCAACGAGATCATTTTCGTATTCATCAACCTGTTCGATTTCGTTGTAAAGGACTTCCTAACAGAGAAATGATAAAGAACTTGATTTCAGACAATGCATAAGATTTCGTGTAGTTTTATAAAGAAGCCTTTGGTGTCAATGGCACAAAACCAAGCCACTCTGCCGGATAATAGAATCTACACTTGAAATACCTCATTGTCTAGCAAGTCATTTTCCGCAGCATCTACAATCCAGTCATCTAGCAACCGCTCTAACAGCACATTGTCAAGGGAGGTTGAATTTTCCGGCCTTCTTCGTAATTTTTGTTCTCTAAGACGCAAATTGTAATGAACGTAGATGAGGTCGTTTAACCTTTTTTGGGCCAAACGATTACTTCTCGGATTGTACAATTGATCGTATATACTCCAGTTATGCTCACACCCAAAAGAAGAGCATGTCTGACTCAATATACGCACAGCTATACGCTGCAGCTCTAAGCAACTTATCCCATGTTGTTGCCACCATGCAGCTAATAAGAAACAAGAAACAAAAACGGAGAAATGTATCAACTAATGGAATAACGCCCAGAGGGCATACATATACCGGAAATCTAAAACATATAGCATGGCAGTCTAATGCTATACCTGGATCAAGCTCTGTTCTTGTACTGATTGCCAATTCAGTTCCAAAATCAGCTTTAGCAGAATTGTAATCAGAAATCTGAGATGTTCGGATACAGAATGGGAAAATATAATAAGACCCCATCTCAATATATAAAACCATTCAGGATCCAAATAATGAAATCGAGTACGAAAAAACTATTACCTGCATAGATGCAGAAATCCTATTTGAATGGTCTGGCTCCAGCCGAACAATGCATTCGTTAAGTCCACGCATCACCTCAGTATGCTACACAAATTACCATCTGGATTAGGAAATAACTTAACATCATGATAAAAAACACAAGCAGCCATTGTTTCTCCTACCGCTGTAAAATCAGGTCGATATCTGTATGATGGATTTAAGTAGTAAGCAGCTACGTATACAGGGTGGTAGAACAGTGAGTTCCAATGACTCTCTATAACGCTCCAAAATGGTTCATATTTACGGACATGAATGGTTTTTATTGCAATCTTTGCCCTGTACATGTCATTATATATAGATGACATTGACAAGTGGTCACCATTCTCAACCTTTTGAAGAATTTGCATTATCGGGTCCACTGAATTCCTAACAAACTGTAACTTCTTCCAAAATGCAGCATTTAAGACAATATTTTCCACTTCTTTTCCCTCAAATGATTTGGAGCACTGAGATGAAATCCATTTGTTTGATTGAAACATTCTTTTAAGACCAGTCTTGTGGTCCAGCAAGCTTTGTAAGGTAGCAAAGCTAGAAGCAAACCGGGTGATAGACGATCTCAAAAGTTCCTTCCCCTGTGTGAAATCACTCTTCATAAAATTTAACAACCAAACTTGGTTGTAAATGAGCTTTGTAACTTTTTGGCCCTTCTCCATGCACTCCGCTACGCATCTTATCCTCAAAAAATCTTCAAGCGTTTGATCGATACAACTGGTGGCGCATGGGGTCCAGAATAAATTCTTTCTCTTCTCCTCAAGCATCTTTCCAGCAGCCTTATAACTAGGAGTATTTGGAGTGATTACCTGGTGATTAGACGCAAAGCAAAGTTAGTAGCATAAGACAGTTCGAGATGGGCAACTATATGAGAAACAAATAAAACCCAAATAAAATCAAATACCTGAACTACATTTTCCTCCCCCATCTCTTCAACCACTTTGTCCAGCAACATAAACAAATTCAAAGCATCTTCAACAATTTCAGTGGCATCAACTGAAGAAACAAAGTACACACCATTTGGACCGGAAGCCAACAAGTTTATCAATATTCTACCCTCTGTGTCTCTCCAACTGTCGGCCATAATAGAACAGCCAGTGGTTGCCCATGATGCCTTATACTCAGCCAGGTAGTTTCTAATGGTTGCAATTTCCTCTTGTAGAAACCGACCAGTTATTATTTGGCTTGGAGGTGCAACCATACCCTGCCCATATTGGCCAACCAATTCCAGCATCTTATGAAAGTATAGGGAGTCTGCTGCTTGTATAGGAACTCCTGCATGGTAAAAGAATTTGCAAATTCCGGAAATAACTTCCTTGTGGGAAATTTTATTTGACATTGTTCTGACCCTTGCTTGCTTGTAAGATTGTGGTGGAAAACTCTTAGGAGCTGTCAAGAACAGAGAATCGAGCCTTGATCTTTTAAATAATGGTTCAGAACCAGTGCTGGGAGGCAGCGACAAGAATGTATTTCTCAAATTTTGGCCCAATCTCCTATCACCATCGATGAAGCTTTCCTGGCTCATATGTGGCAGAACAGCTTCCATTTGGTCATCGTCTTGGCCTTCATTATCTGACAGAGGATCAAAATTTGAAATGTCCTTGGAATCGGGTTGTCTCTGTCTCCTTCCAGTACGATGCCATTTCATATTCTCCTTTATTTTAACATAGACATCATCAGGAGCATGTTTACAAGGTGCTACTTCTCCAGGAATTCTAGCTAAATGTTGTTTAAACCGATTGATACCACCACTAACTATTTTCTCGCAATAATTGCATTTCACCTTTTTCTTTTTCTCATCCTGAGCAACGCCATGTTCCCACCCAGGATCAACATACCCTAACGACCGAAGAGGAGTCAATTTCATAGCTAAATTCCTCTCACCCACCAACTGCTTTCCTTTGCTTCTATAACCAACATGCACATCTTCTTCGTCATCGTTGGATTGGAAATTCAGATATGCTTGGCCAATATCTTCGGAAAGCCTAGGTTTCTTATGAGAACGACTTCCTTTCATATTTTCTTTCATACGAAAGTATACATCGTCTGGAGCTTTATCACAATAAGTAACTTCTCCAGAAACTCGGGCTAAATGTTGCTTCAATCTGTATATTCCACCACTAACTATTTTTCCACAGTAATTGCATTTAACCTTTTTCTTCCTCTCATCTTGAGCAACGCCATGGTCCCATCCAGGGTCAACAAGTCCAGATGAGCGCATTGTAGCTACCAATTCAATCCATTTAAGAATTTATTCAAGAAACTACCGTTGTCTGATTCACACACTGTATCCTCAGCACTAACAGAAGTCAATATCTTTGATCATGCGATGTTGCATGGTCCATTGACACTAGTAAAAGAGGACGTTGGTGTTTACCGCAGTCCCAGTCAAGCAACAGGAAATAGGAACCTGCTGTAGATTTAAGAAAATGAAGGTTGTATTTTTGTGCGTTAGCTTAAGGGAAACATACAGGTTAATAACAAAGCATAGCAAGCACAAACAAGAAATCCATAACGTTGAGTATGATGATGGTAAAGGCAGATAACATCAAAAAATAGCTGTCACGATTCTTAAACGTGCTTGCTACATAGATACAACATCGGAAAAAGACATCCGGGTTTTAGGAACATATAACAGGTGGTGTTAAAATGTCATTTAACCGTTCAAATGAAAATTTCAACAGAAAAAAGTTCATAAAAAAAAGCTTCTCAAGCAACAAATGGGTTTCAAAACTCAATCCAAAACTTCCCAAGTAAATTTTTTTTCTAAGCATTTGAAGCAGCAGAGAATTACTTGAAACAACAAAAACGTCAAGAACTGAAGTAGTTACTAAATCATGGCAGAAAGCAAACATTGTACGTAGGTAGCTACCAGAATCATCATAAAAATAATCACACCAAAAGTTACTAAATTTGATGCAAATTACAATGAACCACCAATAAATACAGCTTAAATTTTCTAACACCAAAAATTCAAGGCTAAAAATTTCTAACACAATAATACGAAGAGGGGATAATCTGATTCCACTAAACCCAGCAAAAAAACTAGTATGCATGTCTCTGAAAACTGAAAAGTAAAAATCTTGCTCAAATTTTCCGTACCTGGGTCAGAAATTTCGACGAATCTGAAAGTTTTTGGATTTGGGTGAGAGAAATCCGGATTTGGCGATGATTGATACGTAAGAAGGAGGGGAAATCGATGGAAAATTAGGGTTTTTGACGGTCCGATTGGTGGGAAAAATTAAAAATTTGGGGGAAGGAGGAAGAACGAGCCGGGATCGTTCGGAATCGTGAGTCGCGAGTGGGATAGGTTCGACTCGATTGCTCGACCCGCCGATTTTTAGGGTTTCTGTTCTTTATGGTAAAGATATTAATCTTCTTTTTTATTTTTCACTATTTCCTACAAATAATTGATTTGAGAAAAAAAATGTTAAAAGATTAAAATATGGCGCATATAACACGGCTTTTGCCCCCAAAAAGTTTTTATTTTCTTTTTATTTGTTTTATTTTTCTTTTAAAATTCAAGACAAATATTTATATTGCAGAATTTAATTGTGTGAGTTTGACTCAGTGAGTGGATAATTATTCGTTGAATCGTCGCCAAAGGTCTTTTGTAACGGTTACAAGTTAGGCTAATCTTTCTTCTTGCTTAATCGGGTTTTAATACTGACACGTTGTACGCATTTTCATAATATATACTTGAGAAATGTTAAGAATTCTCTCAAAAGTAAGACTCTTTGTGGACTTCCTGTCACCTTATGTTTTTTATATAATATTTTATAATATTGACACACTAATTAACGTTAAATTGTAAGGTGACAAAAAGTCTATAACCCACTTTTTTTTTTTTTTTTGAGAAGCAAAATAACATTAAGAGATGGAAAAACCCTAGGAACACCCAAGGGTCCTAGAGTCAAACAACAAGGCACTAGTAGCTGTTGGAGGCTCACAGCCAATCCAAACATGGAAGTAATCTAAACCATGCCCACAAAAAGTGATGGCATCAACTACAAAATTAGATTCCCTCAAAATATGCTTCCAAGTAATAGAGTTAAAAGAAGAGGCCAGTCATTTGATATCTTCAACAATAGAACTGATACGCCGAAGTATGCTACATTGATAGAGACTCCTTAGCATTTCTCTATATACTTTTTAACAAAGAGGAGACATGAACTTTTAAGCATAAAACTATCGCCAACCCAAATGCGATCAAATTTTTGTCAAGAAAACCACAAATTTGATTAAACTAATGAGACAATTAAGTGGGGAAAAGCTTAAAATGGGTGTTGCAAGCTATTGAAAATTTAGTTTGATTTCATGATTTGTTTACCGTGGAGGATTGAGGAATTTATTTATTTTGGATGGGTAAGATATAAAATTTTGGTGGTGTGTGGGTTGTTAAGATGGCGCCAGAACAATTGAGGAAGGAAGTTGTGATAGATAAATTTGAATGGAGCGAGTGAATTTGCGTGAAAGAGGGAAAAACCCAAAATGGTAGATGATTTTGGGTAGAAAAAGGGATATGCAGCCACACCCTATCTTAACCAACTATTGGATGGACAAATCCGGTCCAATAGAGAGATTTTTCGAGGTATGTGAGCTGCTCTTGCTATTGAAGAGGTCCGTCCTTGTGTTTACTTACTTAGAATAAGTAGGTCATGAATTGACAAGTCAAAATGTGAGAGTGGGAAAATGAGTGTGAGAACATTTAACCCCTAACCCATCAAATTCTTGATATTTCAGGTTACGAATTGTAAATGAAACGTACCTAATGGTTTCTTCTTTTTTCAAAACAATTCACCCAAGAGCTTTTACTATTCGTTAGCAATTTATACAGGTACATATATATTCTATCAGTATATCAGTACTTAGATGAACATCCGGGCATACATACATATAGTTTTTTCTCAAGCAAGATGTCACGTATTTTCTGGACAACCAGACAGCATTCCTATTTACCAGTAATCTTTACAAGAACAGTCTCCCCTTCTAAAATGGTGGAAGCGATTTCTATCCCTCACGATTATTTCGCGGTGGAAAACCTTCGAGATGAGCTTGCTTGCCCGGTGGCAGTCTTTGCAGACTCGTAAATTCTTTGATATACGAAGAGTTTCCCCGGGTTTGGCCTTCAATAGGCCGAAGGCAATTGCAAGTTTCTCACTGTGGTAGTATAAAGGATTCTTCTTTTCCTCCTCATCAAGATCATGCAACACTCCCTCTGTGTCCGGAACATATCCTGCAGATCTTATAGATTGCAACATTTCATCGACTTTCGAATATATCTCTTTTGTCTGAGGATGAGACCCTCCGCCGGCAATAAATTCATTGACAGAGCCTTCCAGTTCAATCATGGAAAATCCAGGAACCTTCTTCACTCCCCTGTCATTCATCAATCTTCTCACATTGGCAACATCTTCCCACCTGTCCGCATTCGCGTATAGATTTGCTAACAACACATAGCGCCCGCTATTTTCTGGTTCCAGTTTGATTACCCTCCTCCCTATTTCCTCTCCCAGTTCAACATTTCCATGGATCTTACAAGCTCCGAGGAGAGCACCCAATACACCTACATCGGGGCTCATTGGCATCTCGTTTATTAGCTTTCTTGCTTCCTCCAGCCTCCCGGCTCTTCCAAGAAGATCAACCATGCAGCCAAAATGCTCTGTTCGGGGCTCAATACCGTGGACTTCAACCATGCTGCGGAAGTACTGCTGCCCCTTTTCTACTAACCCTGAGTGAGCACATGCACTAAGAACATTAACAAAAGTAATGTTGTCAGGTGCTACCATATCCCTTTGCATCTGCTCGAAAAGCTTAATGGCGGCCTCTCCCTTCCCATGCATTGCTAGCCCACCAATCATGCAATTCCATGATGAAATCCCTTTATGTGGCAACCCGTTAAAAACTTCAAAAGCCTTCTCCAGGCAACCACATTTGCAGTACATGTCAATGATCATTGTTGCAAGTTTCGAGTCCAATTCAATCCCGCTTTTCTCAATATATCCATGTATCCACTTCCCTTGTTCTAGAGCACCTAAACCTGTACAAACCAACAGCATACTAGCTGCCATGAATTTATCCAATTCTACATTTTCCACTCGCATTCTTTGGAACAAAGCAAACGCCTCGTGAAAACGATCACTCCGGACATAAGAGGAAATCATGGCATTCCAAGAAACAGAATTCTTCTCAGGCATCAACTCGAAAATTTCAAAAGCCTCATCAATGAAGCCACATTGGGAGTACCCAGTAATCAAAGTTGTCCAAGACACAACATCCTGGGGAATCTTGTCAAACACCCTTCTAGCTTCCTCCAAAGACTGAAACTTCACATACATGTGAATCAAATTGTTCTGACAAAACCCATCATCTCCAAACCCAAGTTTGACGACATGGGCATGGACTTGCTTCCCTTCTCCAACAGCACCATCAGCGCAACAAGCTCGCACAATGGAAGGGAACGTGTACCGATTGGGAGGGACAGAGTCCTGCAACATCCGTGAGTACAAAACAATGCAATCTCTCGGCAATTGGCATTGCAAGTAGCCTCTCATTACGGTGTTGTAAATGAATGCATCCGGTTGAGGCATTGTGTCGAACATCTGGAGGGCATAACCCAAATCGCCATTTTTGGAGAGGGCGCAAAACTTGACGACACATCCCATGGCTTCGTTGTCGGCGGCGAGGCCGAGCCTGATGACTTGGGAGTGCAACTGCTTGAGCTCCACCATAGTCGAGCTTGATTCAAGGCGGCATAACGGTGAAACGTCGATCCCGGGCGAGCTCAGGGAGGGTGGGGTGTATTGATGATGTACTAGGAGCGAAGTCATTCGTCAGCACCTACTTTTTCTGTGCGCATCAGAGATAAGATATTGTGGGCCCCAGAAATGGTTTTCTTTCTGCTCCTTTATCGCGGGTGGTGATATTCAACAACTTTTCCCACATTCTTTTATTTTTTAATACTTAATTGGTATCTTATTATTATTTTATTTTAAACTTTTATTTTTATTTTTAAACACTCAACCACATATGCCCATTTGTAACTCTTAAGTTCTACTGCCTAACATGAGAGATCCCAAAACAAGTATAAAACACCAATTATAAAAAAAAACATATAAGTTTCAGCAATATATAAATAAAAATAAAACGATTACCTAATGATATAGTATATATGCATAAGTTACATGAATTGTACAAAATACTAGTAAGTAATCCACATACTTTAATCCCCATAATAGTAGCCTCATGCCCCAAAAAATATATCAGATATCATTACAAGCTTTCACATCCTGCCTACACTATGTTTGACCTTTAATCTTGTGTTCAAAAGGAGATGTCAATGTTACCAAAAAGATATGAAACTCATGCACTCCAACCTACAAGAAAATAAAAACATGTCAAGAAAAGGAGAGAAAATTACAAACTTGATTAGTATTTTTATGGGGAAAATCAACAAAAATATATGTACCTTCATGTGTTCTTTATACATCTAAGCTATTATTAACAAAAAGTTTCTTTGGCAAATCATTATGCTGCTCACATCTATAAACAATGAACATTAAGTTATACATATATATAAATAATCATGACCATAGTAGACAATATTAAAAGATAAATAAAAAAAATGACATACCTGTCTAGCATGTTTCTAAGCCTTCTCCACTATTTCAAACTTTGAAGGACCGCGTTTTGTAGAGCTTGATTCTTTTCTATTTTTAGAACCCATTGGATGACCTTGTGAGGTTTAACATTAGGCTCAAGAGTTAATGGAAGAGAAGTATCAAGAAATTCACAAAGTTGCCTTTTGGTATCCTCTTTTTCAGTAAGAGGCAACTTTTCATACTTATCTTTGGACTCCAATAGAATGCCGCTTATTTGATCTCGTTCATTATCCAAGCTTACATGATGATCGTTGACAAACAATCTTCTATCAATCCTCCATTGTGGATGTATGTCATTTAGTTGTAAGACTTCAATATTCATCTCTCTAATCATCATGTGAGCACAAGGAAGACCCATTGTCTTGAGAAAATGACCCTTACATTGAGATGGAAGATCACTAGAACTTGATGCTTCATATTGATTATGTTTGTACCATACTTGACCAATCCCGAAACTACTGAGCACCGGTCAACATTATACCGTCAAGGACCTAGAAGAGTTTCCCTCCAACCAGGAGGCCAATCATAGCGCGACACGTGTCGACATTATAAGCCAATCATAGCGCAACATGTGTCAACATCAGAAGCCAATCACAACATGACACGTGTCAATGTCAGAATGAAACTAGAAACTCTCTACTATAAATAGAGATCATTCTCTCACAATATTTCCTAATGTCATTTGTACTAAATCATTTACTAGTATTCACTAAATGAGAGCTTGCACCATGTACTTGTGTAAACCCTTCACAATTAATGAGAACTCCTCTACTCCGTGGACGTAGCCAATTTAGGTGAACCACGTACATCTTGTGTTTGCTTCCCTGTCTCTATCCATTTACATACTTATCCACACTAGTGACCGGAGCAATCTAGCGAAGGTCACAAACTTAACACTTTCTGTTGTACCAAAGTCCTCGTTGATTTTGTGCATCAACATTTGGAACAACACTTATTCCCACTTTCTTCATCTTTGTCAAGCTATTTTCCACCATTCGTACACTCTCTTTTGACCAGGCATCCCTCTCCAACAGGGGAGCGAAGGAAGCCACAACACACAGAATGACACCCTTCTTGCACCTAGTGCAAAACAACGAAAGAAGGAAGGAAAGAGGGTTACTCTTCAAGCTAAAGTCGATGAGCTAGAAGCTCTAAACAACAAAATAGCAATGAAGAATGAGGTCTTCCAGAAGCAGTATGAGAAGCTTTTTGAGACGCTCCACAAAACTATGCGTACTCAAACACGCGAGCTTGTTACCCCTGTGGACATAAACCATCATCTGGGTGCCCCCCAACACGGAGGGTCATCTTCCTTCGACATGGGTATCCCTGATGAGGAGCGAGCTAATCATCAAAACATTGATCAACATGAGACTTCTCTCAACCCAGCTGCTTCGACCCGAAGCAAGAGAAGTGGAGGAAGACACCTTCTTGCAGAAGGGTTGGAAAGATCGAAAGTCGTTTATCGTGATTGCGGAGACTTCTTAAATCAACGTCGAGAGAATCCCCTCCACATATGCTCGAAGATCAATGACCCAAGGGTTTCTGAAAAACTCGGTCCCCTCATACGACCCAGGTCAACTGCCAATCTAGGGAAGGAACGGCATGTCCTAGAGGAACATGAAGGTACAGGGGACTCTGAGGTATTCCGACAGACTCGCCCTAGAAGTCAGTACGGCGAGTCCAAGGAAAAATCACACACCTTTGCTCAAACTTTCCTACTTCAAAGAAGCGATGGAGACTTACGAAAGAAAATCCTAGTGGTACATGACTCCACTCAAGACCCCTTTGTCCTATAGCTCTTTGAGGAAGTAAACAAGTTGAAGGCCGAACGTCAGGCCGAGATACCTGACTGGAACCAACCCAGGCATGGCCCTCTCATAAGGAGGATCATTGACACCTCCCTTCAAGCGAAGACAAAACAAAAGCTTGGTTTACAACTCTATACTGGAAGGGAGGACCCAATTGAACACCTTAACCTCTTTGAGTCCACCATGGCATATCAGATGCATATCGACGAAGAGTGATGTCTTCTCTTCCCCTCCACCCTATCTGGCGGAGCTCTAAACTGGTATTACCGTCTTCCACCTGAGACAGTAGACTCATTTGAGGAACTGAGGAAACTATTTGTCTCTCAACACATCTTCCAGACCGATCGCTTGCATTCTGCAGATGACTTGTACATTATTCGCCAGAAGCCAGACGATTCACTACGAGAGTATGCTGGTCGTTTCAGCCATGAGTATTCTCGCTGCGCTGAGGCAGATGACAAGGCCGCCCTCAAGGTCTTCACGGTAGGGCTACGTGATTGTTTCTTCAAGTACATAATCAATGCCAACACTTGGAAGATTTACTCTGAGGTGATGACACAGGCTTACAACCATGCCTTCGCCGATGCAATGACATATCAAGGGAAACCCCCCACAACCACCCCTTATCAGCAAGTAGGGAGTGGAAGCCAGATCCAACCAAATAAGAAGACCTCGACCTTCCAAACGGCAGCGGTGCCTTCATCTGCCTTACTTAATACTTCGCCAAGTCAACAAACATATCAATCTCAAGGCAAAAGGAAAGATTTACATCCTCACCAGTCTCATTTTAGTAAAAAGAGTAAGGGACACTACCGCGATAACCAAGGGTATCGCCATGATAATCCCCGACCTCAGGCAGTCAACATAGTGGGTCAAACACGTGTCAGGACAGCCCCTACCCCGAGGTATGAGGCATACACACCTTTGAACGCCATATGCGTGGACATTTACCCCAGCATAGCACACTTGATACCGAAGCCAAAGTCGAGGCACCCGGATTACAAGCCCACGAAGAACACGGGCACATTTTGCTTCTACACGAGCATAACGGTCATGACGGCGAGAAGTGTATCACCATTCGTGATCATATTGAAGTTTTGGCACGTGAAGGAAAAATTGATCAATTCCTCCTTCACCCTCCAAGGGGTAACCGTAACCAACGCTAGGTAAATGTGATATATTCCATAAGTGGTCGCACACCCATATCTAAATCTTCCAACAGGGCCATGAAAAATAGTGAACGACCTTTAAGGTCTGGCCACCAAGTGTTTCACGTGGAAGACATCATGGGAGGTAAGTATTAAAAGCCTAACTGGAATCCAATATGTTTCTACCCTGAGGAAGAAAGAGGTATCATCTAACCTCACAACAACCCACTGATCGTGGAAGCTCACATAGCCAACTTTGAAGTACGATGAATCCTGGTAGACACGAGGGCTTCGGTCAATATCATGTTTGCTGAAGCTTTCAGGGCACTTAATGTAGCTGAACACTTGCTCGACGGCTCGATTTCCCCTCTGATAAGCTTCTCTGGTGATATCGTGCAACCTTTGGGGAACATACACTTACCTTTCACCATTGGTACATGCCCTTACATAGCTACCATTACCACTAACTTTCTGATGGTTGATTGCCCAACGGCATACAATGTCATATTCGGACGCACAGGCATCAATGATCTCAAGGCCATGGTATCCACACATATGTTGTTAATGAAATTTCCAACCCCTTATGGCAATGGTTACATCAGAGGAGATCAACTTAGTGCACGATCATGTTATAACACTTCGGTCAAGCAACAACACATGCATGTGCCCAAGGAAACCCTTTCTATACATGACCAAGTCATAAAGACCAGCCCAGACGAAGCCAACTTGGATCTTCACGGTGGCAACAGTCAACCTGACGATCTTCGAGATGACTCTTTCACCCAGTAAGCACAACCCGTTGAAGAGTTGGAAAAGGTCTTTATCTCAAAAGATTATCTGGATCGCATGGTGAAGATTGGTAGCACATTGTCACCACCCATTCGGTTGGCATTGATCACTTTTTTGCAAGAGAACATTGAGGTCTTCGCCTGGTCATACGAGGACATGCCAGGCATCTCTTCCGATATAATCTGTCATCGCTTAAGTATTGACGCTAAGATTAAGCCAGTGAGACAGAAGCGAATATCTTATGACTCTGAACGGTACGAGGCAATGAAGGCAGAAGTTGAAAAACTCAAAGGCATAGGCTTCATCAGCAAAGTCAATTATCCAACGTGGGTAGCAAATGTTGTCCTTGTTAAGAAAAATTCGACCAAGGAAAGTCTCCTGCTCCGAAAGGTCTTGTGGAGAATGTGTGTTGATTACACCGACCTAAACAAATGATGCCCGAAGGATAGCTTTCCTCTTCTTCTCATAGACAGACTTATAGACTCTACGGCATGGTGTGAACTCCTGAGCTTCATAGATGCTTACTCAGGATACAACCAAATCCTCATGAACCCTCTAGACCAAGAACACACAGCCTTCATTACTGACATGAGACTATATTGCTATAAAGTCCTGCCCTTCGGCCTAAAGAATGCAGGAGCGACTTATCAGAGACTGGTCAATTCAATGTTCGCTGAGCAGATTGGGAAGAGCATGGAAGTTTACGTTGATGATATGCTAGTCAAGAGCAAACATGATGACCAACACATCACCAACCTATCTGAAACTTTCACCATTCTGAAGAGGTATCGAATGAGGTTGAACCCTAACAAATGTGCCTTCGGCGTAGGCTCTGGAAAATTCTTAGGCTTCATGATAAGCCAACGAGGCATTGAGGCTAATCCCCGAGAAGATCAAAGCAATCCTCGACATGAAGGAACCGGTAACTTCAAAAGACATCCAGAGCCTTACTGGCAAGGTGGCAGCCTTAACTAGGTTCATCTCTAAGGCCACAGACAGATGTGTTCATTTCTTCAAAGCACTTAAGGGAAGTAAGAAGTACATTACATAGACTGATGAATGTGCTGAGGCATTCAAGAACCTCAAAGACTACATGAGTAAAGCCCCCTTACTCTCCAAACCTAAGGTTGGTAACACTCTTATTATCTATCTGTCGGTATCGGCTTCAGCAATAAGTTCTGTTCTTATTCGAAAGGATGGTAATGTTGAACGGATTGTCTACTACGTTAGCAAAGCCTTACAAGATGCGGAGACACGATACTCCAACATTGAGAAATTGGCTCTAGCATTGGTCATGTCTGCTCGAAAACTTCGCCCTTACTTCCAAGCACACTCCATCATCGTGCTTACCAATCATCATCTTCGACAAATACTCCAAAGTCCTGACACTTCCGGGCGAATGATCAAATGGGCGATAACATTGGATGAGTTTGACATCTCCTACCAACCAAAGCCAAATGAGAAGGGCCGAGCAGTGGCAGACTTCATCGCCGACTTCACATATCATGTTGACATTGTTTCTACGCTTAAAGAAGTGGTTTCATTACCCTTGAAAGCTCAGAAAATATAACCAACAGCCCTAGCATGGAGTCTATATGTTGATGGCTCGTCCAACCAACAGGATTGTGGAACAGGACTAGTCCTTACGACCCCTGACAAAGTGGCGATGGAGTATGCTCTTTGTTTCAAATTCAAGGCGTCGAACAATGAGGCCGAATATGAAGCCTTCCTAACAGGCTTACGTTTGGCCAAACACCTTGGGGTTAAACGAATTGATATCTTCAGTGACTTCCAATTGGTGGTTAACCAGGTCACCAACAACTTTGACGCTAAGGATAGCTCAATGGCAGCATATCTCGCATAAACACAATTGTTGCTCAAGCACTTCCACTACCAAATCACCCAAATTCTTTGAGCGGAAAACAGTCATGCAGATGTTTTGGCTCGCCTCGTCTTAGCGGTGGAAGACAAGATTGGGAGAAAAATTCAGGTCGAATTGTTAGCAGCACCAAGCACCATGACTGCGGAAGTGTGCATATTACAACAAGGAGATAGTTGGATTACCCCGATTTATAGATTCCTTGCTCATGGCACCCTTCCAAATGACAAAGTCCAAGCTAAGCAGATTCGATACAAGGCTACCTGTTACTTGATCATTAATGACCAACTCTATGATCAGCCCTTGGCCCTTCGCCCAATGGGGACTTGATTTGATCGGCCCAATGCCTGCAGGGAAGGGCAAGGTTCGCTATGCAATCGTTGCAGTTGACTACTTCACAAAGTGGGCCATAGTAGAACCCTTGTCAACCATTACTGAGGCAAAAATATAAGACTTCGTATGGAAGAACATCCTTTGCAGATTCGGCATTCCCAATGCGATAGTCATTGACAACGGGCGACAATTCGACAACAATAAGTTCAGGATGTTCTGCTCTAAGTTCAACATCAACTTATGTTTTGCCTCCCCAGCTCATCCCTAGTCTAATGGACAAGTTGAAGCCATCAACAAAATAATCAAGCGAACTTTGAAAACCAGCTTGGACAAGGCTAAAGGTTGTTGGCCAAAATTTGTACCCCAAGTTATTTGGTCATACCGCACTTTGTATCGGACATCAACAGGAGAAACCCCATTCTCACTTGCCTTTGGTACAGAGGCAGTTGTCCCAGTTGAGCTTGAGCAAGCAACGTTCCGAGTCCAGAACTACATGCAAAGCAAAAATGACAAACAACTTACCCTCAACTTAGATATAGTCGAGGAACACAGAAACCAGGCTCACTTGAGGAATGTCGCCTACAAGCAGCGCATCTCCAACTACTATGACTCAAGGGTTAAACCTCATTCTTTTAAAGTAGGGGACTGGGTATTGAAGAAAAGATTACTCTGCGACAGAGTCCCGAGTGAAGGAACACTTAGTCCAAACTAGGATGGACCGTTTGAAGTTGTTGGCATCAGTCGCCCTGGCTCCTACAAGCTTAGAAGCTCTGATGGCAAGACCCTTGGCCATCCATAGAACGCTGATCACTTGAAGTACTATTACAAGTAAACTCACATTGTACAAGTGTTAAGCTTCAGTCGTTCGGCATCCTATGTAACGAAGACTATTTGACATGAATTCAATAAAGAGATGATTTAGACAACTCGATCCTAATCCTCTTACATTCCTAGCAATGAAACACTCGGGTTCAAAGCTTCAACATGAATGCTTCCAACATGAAACAAAGTCTAAGTATATGTCAACAAGACTATACAAATAAACGAACAGCTTCACAGTATATTCGTTCAATCATACATTCCAACACATTCATACATAAGCCAACTGTGCTTTGAAATGGTTCAACATATTTTGTGTCATTTGACACTTGCTACAATGTGCCTAGACACCTTGCTCTTATTCTCACCAACCAGGTGATGAAATGTGAAGAATGAACTCATCTTCATGCCACCAACCAGGTGATGAAATGTACAACCCATACTCTCCTTCATGCCACCAACCAAGTGATGAAATGTACAACCCGTACTCTAATATCATTTGGCAACTTGCCACTCATGCCACCAACCAGGTGAAGAAGGAACTCATCTTCATGCCACAAACCAAGTGATGAAATGTACAACCTGTACTCTTCTTCATGCCACTAACCAGGTGATGAAATGTACAACCCGTACTCTAATATCATATGGCAACTTGCCATTCATGCCACCAACCAGGGGAAGAAGGAACTCACCTTCGTACCACCAACCAAGTGATGAAAGCAACTCACCATTCATTCCACCTACCAGAAAACGAGTGGTACAACTTGTACATGTGAACTTCTAGCATTCACAAATAATCAAAAACCCTCAAGCTTGACAACTCAACTAGGGGAGCACTTATGCCAAACAAGAGTTATAGTCACCAACAAAGTCTTATTACAAGCCAACAACAACTTCAGTGCATGGCATACGAAGATCAAGCTATTCAGCCCTCTTGCATCTGCTTCAAACATTTCCCCTCTGTAACAATGCAAACACTATAACTCGTAGAAAGCTTCACACATTCTTGATCAAGACAGTGTGAAGCAAAACCAATTTATGGTGCCAACAAGAGCTTCATCAAAGGAGTTCAACCACAATTCTCAAAAGCTTCACACACTCTTGATTAAGACAGTGTGAAGCAAAACTAATTTATGGTGCCAATAAGAGCTTCATCAATGAAGGGCAACCACAATTCTCAAAAGCTTCACACACTCTTTATCAAGATAGTGTGAAGCAAAACCAATTTATGGTGCCAACAAGAGCTTCATCAAAGGGGTAAAACCACAATTCTCAAAAGCTTCACACATTCTTGATCAAGACAGTGTGAAGCAAAATCAATTTATGGTGCCAACAAAAGCTTCATCAAAGGAGTTCAACCACAATTCTCAAAAGCTTCACACACTCTTGATCAAGACAGTGTGAAGCAAAACCAATTTATGGTGCCAACAAGAGCTTCATCAATGGAGGGCAACCACAATTCTCAAAAGCTTCACACACTCTTGATCAAGACAGTGTGAAGCAAAACCAATTTATGGTGCCAATAAGAGCTTCATCAATGGAGGGCAACCACAATTCTCAAAAGCTTCACACACTCTTGATCAAGACAGTGTGAAGCAAAACCAATTTATGGTGCTAACAAAAGCTTCATCAATGGAGGGTAACTACAATTCTCAAACCTTCGAGGCAAATTCAAGACTGTTCGAAGCAAATTTAATTTATATGGTTCATCCAAACCTTTGACCACTACAAGGTGTGGCTTGTATCACAATCTCTTGCTCAACAGTGTGGAAGAAAAATTTGTATATGTTGTCTCTCCCACATTTTCAAATTTCTAGTTTTCCAAAGGCTTCACCCACAATAGCTTCACCTACAAAAGCTTCACCCATAAAAGCTTCACCAACAAAAGCTTCACCCACCACAAAAGCTTCACCCATAAAAACTTCACCAACAAAAGCTTCACCCACCACAAAAGCTTCACACACCATAAAAGCTTCACTAACAAAAACTTCACCCACAAAAGCTTCCCCCACCACAAAAGCTTCACCCATAAAAGCTTCACCCACAACAAAAGCTTCACCCACAAAAGTTTCACCTACAAAGCTTCACCTACAAAAGCTTCACACTATCTTGATCAAGATAGTGTGAAGCAAAATCAATTCATAGTGCCCAACAAAGCTTGACCTACAAAAGCTTCACCCACAAAAGTTTGACCCACAAAAGCTTGACCCACAAAAGCTTCACCTATAAAAGCTTGACCCACAAAAGCTTGACCTACAAAAGCTTGACCCACAAAAGCTTTACCTACAAAAGCTTGATCCACAAAAGCTTGACCCATAAAAGCTTCACCTACAAAACTTCAACACAAAAGCTTCACCTACAAAAGCTTTACACTATCTTGATTAAGATAGTGTGAAGCAAAATCAATTCATGGTGCCCAACAAAGCTTCAACCTCAAAGCTTCACCTACAAAGCTTCAACATCAAAGCTTCCCCTACAAAGCTTTAAAAAATATATATATATATATATAATTTTTTTTTTCGAAAATTCAAAAATTCAAAAATTCGGAAATTCAAAAATTCAAAAATTTGGAAATTCAAAAATTCGAAAATTAGAAGAAAAAAAAAATTGCCTAGGCCTCCTCTTCTTTGGGCCTAACAACTTTCATAACAAATATATGTATGTGAAGAAGGAGTTTTGGGCTACTACTTAGAAAGGAAATGCCTCATTCGTCAACTCCCTCGACCGGAGACTTGGGGGACTCCTACCATATGCTACTGCACCTTGATACTCGGAAGTCTCACGATCACTCAGTGACTTGGATTTTTTCAAGTCTTCAAACAAGAAGTTTTCCTCACTCGGGAAATTAAGGGAGCACTACCTCAACCTACATGCTTCACTCACAAAGCTTCAACAAAAGGAAAAATTCAAAGAACTTAGTGAAGAAGGCCTTGGTGTATTTAACACAATACGTTGAAATGAAGCAAAACTTGTTTATTGATATCTCCGATAAGTTACAAATATATACATATACATGAATCAAAATAAACAAACAAGAGGGAGCCTTCACAAAGGTTGCTCAGGAGAAGTCTCAGCAGTCGGCAGAGCTCCAGAACGAGAAGGCACCAGAGGGTGATTATTCGGAGCCTCAGTACTAGGCAGAACCCCAGAACGATGAGGCACCGAAGGTTGATCATTTAGAGCTTCATTACGCAGTACAACCCCAGAAGACAAAGGCATTAAATGCATTTGGAACAAACCCACAAACCTCTGATGATCAAGTAAAATCTGACCATCAGATTCTTGCAGCTGGTCGAGTTTCCTCTTCATGTTTGTAGCATAGTCATGTGCGAGCCTGTGCAACTGTTTATTCTCATGTTTGAGCCCTTTGATCTTCTGTTTCAGACTTATCACTTCAGCCGCCAATGATTCAACTTGGCGGGTTCGAGCAAATAGGCGTTGGGCCATATTAGACACAGAACCTGCACACTGAACACTGAGAGCCATAGAATCCTTAACAGCAAACTTATCAAAGCATTTGGAAAGTAGTCTGTTATCTTTAGGAGTGAGAATGTTCCTGGCCACCACCGCAACGGTCATATCATTCTTCATCACAGAGTCCCCAACGGTAAGAGGACCAGTAGGGGATAAGAATAATGGGCGCCATATGTTGTCTTGAGAAGGCATGGCTCCCTCTTCACCAAAGTTCAAGTCAAAACGATGGTCGGATGGGCCAGACATTCTCAAAAATGATGAAGGAGAAATTAGGTGCAATAAATCTCTGAAGTAAGGGGAAAATTCCTACAAGTAATAACTCTCTGAATGAACTCCTTGCACACAATTGGTGCTCTTACAAAAGAAAGGGCAACATGGTCGTTGGTTCAAAAATCGAAGAGGCACCACTTTCCGGATTCCGAAGAGGCACCACTTTCCGGATTTCGAAGAGGCACCACTTTCCACACGCAACATCAGCTCATCGAGTACCACAGATAACTTTGTCAAATATCTCTGACAAAGTTTAGACACATAAATTTTGAAGGTCCAACTACCCTACTATTACCCACAAAGGTAAAGGAACAACACCATTGCTTAATAACTAGAAAGTCCCAATGTGTGTCAACCTCCGTGCTCTGTGGCAAGGCAGACTGGCAAAAATGCCCAACCTTTACTCACATTCGAGAAAACACTCCCAGCAATATTGCTTGCCCAAAAATTGAAGAGGAACCACTATCCGAATCTCGAGAGCCAGACTCCCAACAGGATTACTTTCTTAAAAATCGAAGAGGCACCGCTCTCCGAATCTCAAGAGCCAGACTCCCAACAGGATTACTTTCTCAAAAATCGAAGAGGCACCGCTATCCAAATCTCAAGAGCTAGACTTCTAACATGATTACTTTCTCAAAAATCGATAAGGCACTGTTATCTGAATCTCGAGAGCCAGATCCCCGACAGGATTACTTGTTCGAAAACCGAAGAGGCACCGCTTTCTGAACTTCGACAGCCAGATTTCCTTGGATAAAGCTTGTCTACAATCTTCACACGCAACATTAGCTTTCCAGATACCACAGACCACTTTTTCAAAGCGTTCTGAGAAAGTTAAAACATGTGAAGCTTGCAGCTCCCACTACATTGCTATGACCAAGAAGGGTAAAGGAATAACATTATTACTTGCTCAAAAATCAAAGAGGCACCGCCCTTCTAATCTCGAGAGCCAGACTCCCAATAGGATTACTTTCTCAAAAATCGAAGAGGCACCGCTCTCTGAATCTCAAGAGCCAGACTCTCAACAAGATTGCTTTCTCAAAAATTGAAGAGGCACCGCTCTCCGAATCTCGAGAGCTAGATCCCCGACAGGATTGCTTGTTCGAAAACCAAAGAGGCATCGCTCTCCGAACTTCGAGAGCCATATTTCCTTGGATAAAGCGTGTCTGCAATCTTCACACGCAACATCAGCTTTCTAGATACCACATACCATTTTTTCAAAGTGCTCTGACAAAGTTAAAACATGTGAAGCTTGCAGCTCCCACTACATTGATACGACCAAGAAGGGTAAAGGAATAGCATTACTACTTGTTGTTAGGGAGACTCCTATATATGTCGACCTCCATCCTCCACGGACAGGCAGACCTGCAAAAATGCTTAACCCTTCCTCATATCTAAGAAGGCACTCCCAACGAAGCCTCTCGAAATACTCAGCTTTCTTCCCCCCCCCAATAATACCTATGCAAACCAGCCATACCAGAGCAATAGTATTTCATATCATTAGGGTCAAAAGCAAGAGTATCCCATATCATGCTTTTTCCCTGTCTTTTCATTTGCCCTTGTTCTTACCTGTAAGACAAGAAGAAAGAGAGCAATCAGTCAGCACTTGGAATCAAGCTTCCAGTCAGGAACTGACTGCCTGGAACCCTTTGCCTGATTACTTACCTGGCATTGCCCTCGAGTACTCATCTTCAACATCTCATGCTTCTAGAAAAGACACCACATCTGCCTGAGGAACAGATAGGGCAAGTGAGAGGGATACAAGGAAGCATGTGGAGACAAGCACAACAGAACACATGCTGATTCATCTATTACTTCATCAACATCAAAAGTATCCCATATCATCAAGGTCGAACGCACTCTTGATTTGATGGACTTGTTTTGACCCTCAAATTCTTGAGTCGGCCTTATACTCTGGAGGAAACCAAAAAACCCTCCAACCCAGTTCAAGAATAAACCTGTGGAAAGTTACTTCTTCAAAAGCAAAAGTATCTCATATCATCTCTTCTCCATTTGCTTATCATTATCCTTGTTGCTATTTACGACACAATGAGAAGGAGAACAATCAACTGGAAGCCGAAGTCGAACCTCCGATCTAGATTGCTTGCTTGGAATTCTGATTGCTTACCTTGTCTGTTACCTCTTTCGGCAAATCTCCTAGCTCGGCGACTTGGGGGACTCCTACTATAGGGTTTTGTATTGCACTTGACTAAGCCCGAAACTACAAGTAAGCTTCAAGTGAAATTGATACATTACCTTGGGTATCTTCATCGGTTAAAGATACCACCCATGGATAGAGAAAAAGTACTTCCAAAGAAGATGCCACATCTACGTATGAGACACATAAGGCAAGTGAAAATGATACCACACTTCGGTACTTAGAAGTTTCATGATTACTCAATGGCTTGGATCTTGCAAGTCCCCAACCGAGGAGCTTCCCTCACTCGGGAACTTAAGGAAGCATTGTTTGTACCATACTTGACCAATCTCGAAACTACTAAGCATCGGTCAACATTATACCGTCAAGGACCCAGAAAAGTTTCCCTCCAACCAGGAGGCCAATCACAACGCGACACGTGTCAACATCAGAAACCAATCATAGCGCGACACGTGTCAACATCAGAAGCCAATCACAACACGACACGTGTCAATGTCAGAATGAAACTAGAAACTCTCTTCTATAAATAGAGATCATTCTCTCACAATATTTCCTAATGTCATTTGTACTAAATCATTCACTAGTACTCACTAAAGGAGAGCTTGAACCTATGTACTTGTGTAAACCCTTCACAATTAATAAGAACTCATCTACTCCGTGGACGTAGCCAATCTGGGTGAACCACGTACATCTTGTGTTTGCTTCCCTGTCTCTATCCATTTACATACTTATCCACACTAGTGACCGGAGCAATCTAGCGAAGGTCACAAACTTAACACTTTATGTTGTACCAAAGTCCTCGCTGATTTTGTGCATCAGCAGATTATATAACTCATTCAATGTAAATCTAGATACATACGTAACAACCTCTTTGAAGAAGGGAAGTCGAAACTTGTGTGAAACTCTAACTTTTTCACTTGAAAGTTGAGTTTGATTTCTTGAAATTGATTTTCAATAACAAGGCATATTTTTTCTTTTACCTCACGAAGACCTCTGGTTGAAACTTGAAGATATTCTTTTAGCGTTGCATGTGCACCTTCAGCTCTTGAAGTAACACGATTACCAAAGTGGGTAACTTTCTCAGATCATGCACTTACAAACTTTTATTTATATGGAAGCCAATTACTAAGAATATATTTCAAAACAAATTTCTTCTCCTTGTACTTAACTTCAAAATGACTCCAAGCTTTATTGAATGATGTTTCATTACGAGATTGGATTAAAATTGTCCAAGTAGAAATGAAATCAATCCAATCAACTTCTTCCTCAAAATGAGTTTTACAATTTGCAAGTATATTTTTCTCAATATGCCACACGCACAAAAGATTGGACGTACTCAGAAAGACAATGCATATGGCATTCATTAATGCCAACTTCCTATTTGTTATAATCACCATAGGATGATTATCAACTTCCAAAATCTTACTAAACATTTTTAGAGCCCACACGTAATCTTCTACTTTCTCATTTTGCATGAAAACAAAACAAGAATAAAAAGATGTGTTGAAACTTGAAACACCTATGATATCCAATAATAGCATCTTATACTTGTTGGTCTTATATGTGCAATCCATCACAAAAACATATGGGTAGCTCTTGGTCAACTCTATAGACAAGGGATGAGCAAAGATCAAATGAGTCAAGTGGCCTTCATGATCATACTCAATGTTATAAGTGAAACCACCTTCACCAAGTTCTTCTAATAATGCTTGAATAACTGGACGCCCAACAAGACTCTCCTTCACAATCTTAACTATCTGATTATAGATGTTTCGAGAAACTACTTGAAGATGAGGATTGCCTTGCCGAAGCGAAGAGAGAATTTGGCGTGGTGGTATACCAGCCTTACTCATTTATTTAATTCATAAGATTTCTCTTGTGAAAATTGACGACAAGAAGGATGTCCACACATGTCATTCGAAAGTTCATGGTTATGCAATAAACTTTTTATCTCTAACTTCCAAAATTCTTCACATTTCTTTTTATGCCCCCCTGACTTTAAATGGACAATTTATGATGTGAGATCCTGAGTTTCTTTTTCTTTCATCTAGTGAAGTTTTAGAGGCTCGATAATCCCCACCTCTATAACAACCAATAGCAACATATCTATTTGTCTTAGATCTTCTAATAACAGTTGCAAACCCTTGCATTACTGCTATCTTATGAACTTCACCGATGAAGCCTTCTTGACTTTCAAAACATTTCGCCAACAAAGAGGGCATTTTATCGGGCTCATCAATCGTTGGTTGACTTCCTATATATCACAAACCAACACATTTATGTATGTAGAATATATACTTTGGTTTTATACCTAAAATTTCCTTTCTTAATTTTTATATGGGTGGCGTTAGGAATCCTTATCATCCTAACCTATGGAATTGTATTGATTGACAAACTAGTGCAGTAAATGGATTGAATATTCATTCATAGACAAGAATTATTGAACAATGTGTAGGTATTTACGGGCAGCAGACTCGAAATTTAAGCTGCAAAGCGGCTCTCTACATCAATTTTTGCACATTGAGATTAGGCACCCAATAATTCCATATGGTCATGGAGCCTAGGTAAAACCATAACAATTAAACCTAATACCAATTTACCATTAAGTTATAGTGTATTGGGGACCAATAGAAACAGCATTCCAATAGAAAATTAATTTCCCCAAAATCAGCATAAATCAATTTTTAATTTTTTGATCCATAATTTGAAAATCTTCTCTAAAAATTAAAACTACACCAATATTTATTCATTTGATTGAGATTTGAACCATAAATTAGGGAAAGAAAAAAAATAAATCTAAAAACCAAATTGAGATAAAAACCTAACGCAAGAAGAGAACAAAAACCCTAAATTCCAAAATCAAAATCAATCTTAATAATTTGAGAAAATACTTTAGAAACTTACCATCAAAAGAGTTAAGAGGAGGAATGCATTCTGAAATTTCTTCCATGCCATCCTCCTTGCATGCCATATCCAATATGTTCTACAACTCAATGTCCATCTGGAGCTCTTCATCTGTTATTATCAAGTCATCCATTGTGGTTTTTCACAAGAAGTAATAAAGAAGGGTAATAGATTGCCTTTTCATGGAGGGTATGAATGGAAGCAAAGAGGACAGGGGAACAGAGGCATAGAGGAAGGGGAGAAATATGGGAGTTTATCTTGAGTGTTGATTCTTTCTTAGTGTAAAAATCAAAAATAAAAAACAACTTTCAAAAGTAAAAAAGTATGAAAGGTATATATAGAAGATTTAGGGGTGTGCTATTCACATACCCCAAATTACTTCTCACACACCCCTTGTTAATTTATGTCCGTTGATCTTCTTCAATTCATCCGATCCGACGGTCGAAAATTAGAAGGGTGTGTGAGAAGTAAAATGGGATGTGTGGATATCACATCCCAAGATTTAATAGTAGGATACCAATTAAGTATTAAAAAATAAAAAAGGTGTGGGAAAAATAGTTAAGGATGTGTGAATATTACAACCCTTTATCGCAATGACGGAAAGTAATAATTTGACAATTAGATTGGAGAAGTACCAAATTTGACATAATTTATGTTGTTGCATCAGCCATCAATTATAATTTGACTGTTATAATTTGATATTGCATTTGAAGATGATTTTCTACACCTTTTTCTTTTTCAGTTTATGTTGTGGTTGTTTTGTTGGTGTGGAAAATGAGAAATTTTTTAACGTGCCAGGTACACAGATAGTACACAAATCTCATAATACAAGTGGTTGAAATTTATTTTTTATTTTTTGTGACACTTAGGTACACCACATGTTATTATAAAATTGGAGATAAGTTTTTTTTTTTTTTTCAAGTGCCCCTCCAATTGTATAAAAACATGCGGTAAACCACTCCATGTTCCAAGCACACTAAACAATCTCTCTCACTAATGAGTAACATATAGGGATGTGATATCTACACACCCCATTTTACTTCTCACACACCTTTTTAATTTTTAACCGTCGGATCGGATGAATTGAAGAAGATCAACGGACGAAAATTATCAAGGGATGTGTAAGAAGTAAAATGAGATGTGTGTATAGCACACCCCTAACATATATACTCATTTTATAATTTGACCCAATAAAAAAATGGTGTGATATCCAACACCCCTTTTTACTTCTCACACACCCTTTTAATTTTCGGTCGTTGAATCAGATGAATTAAAGAAGATCAACGGACAAAAATTAACAAATAGTGTGTGAGAAGTAAAAAGAGGTGTGTGGGATAGCACACTCCTAAAAAAAATGACACGTGTTTTTTATTTTTAACATATACACTCTTTTTAATTAAATAACACACTATTTTTTTAAACAACAAAACATGTGTTAAATATCATTGGGTCAAATCTAAATAGTGAGTATAAGGTACTCACTAGTGAGCACCTAAGTATATTCTATTTATTTTTTTCAAGTTCCAATCATTTGTATTATGATAGTTTGTGCATCGAACCGTATTTACGGCACATTGAAACAATTTCTTGCATGAGAGGCCAGTTACACGAAACAGAAAAGAAGTTGAGAAGATGAACATAGTATTCCCCTGGGGAGTGACAAAGAACATACAATAAGAAGGAAACAGAGCAACCAGGAAAGAGAATAGTTTATAGCAAAACAAATACGAGAGAGGTTAAATTAAATCGAGTTTTGAACACTCAGATATGTAAAAACGGCCATAAGGTCAATTCATAGAGGAATGACACTGAATCACAGAGGTAATTTTTGAGGTTTTACCAGACAAAGGGGTTTGCAACCTTGAAGTTGGCACTCTAGGCCTGTAAAATTTTGAGCTTCATGCGATGCAAGCACCAACAAAAGGAACAAGGAAAAAAGAGAATGTTTCGACACTTAAACGAGTCTGAAGAATCAATTAAAACCACAAAAGACTTACTTTGAAAACAACCCGATGTCATAACACAACCTGATCTCTTGCAGGAAATCACACACCATGTCAAATGATGCTCTTGCGTGACTAAAAAACGTTAGAAAGAAGACGGTAAAACCGGCAAAGATGTAAGGAAGGAGAAATGGACTCGTTTTAAGCCAGTGTGTTTGATGAAACACCGGCGCTGAAGTCCTGAAAAACATGTTAACTTTCTAGCATCTCCTTAAAAAGCATCGAAAATCCGGACACAGTACATTAGCACACAGCAAGCAAGGTCATCACACAAATTGGATTGGAGAAAGCTCAATGAACCACAAAATTTCACATTCGAAATTGGAAAATGCAATTCCTGATCATGAAAAAGAAGTACAATGTAGATACAGAGAGGCCCAGAGAATCGTCACAACATCAAAATTCAGCTACACAAAACTGTATGGAAAAGTAAATATCAGTACAGAACAACGATCTGATCTACGACGCCTCCAAAAAGGTTCCCAGGCTGCCCTCGCATAAATTACAAAAAAAAAAGAACTATCTGCAACTAACAGAGAGACTCACAGGTTGACAGAGGCTGTGTAAGCAGAAGCTGAGGAGCTGAAATGAAACCCATGAACTCAACAGGCTCAGAATCCTTCCTTTGATTTGAGATCACTCTTCCATGGCGTCAACATTACCGATTTTCAATGGATCACTGCCCAACCCATTACTTCCCTCAGCCTTAACAATCTTGGGCGCCGGTGGAATTCCACCAGAACTCTCCAGTTTTGGCTTTCCGTTGAGGCTCTTAGGCCCGGAAACAACGTCTCCAGCTTTTGAATCCTGCTCCTTCTGCTTGTTAACCAGAGAACTGAGTTTCTCCAACGCCTCCCTCGCCTTCTTCTTCGCCATCACGGCCTCCCTGACGCGGCGCTCGGCCTCCGTCCTGGCCGCGACGGCGGCTTTCGCCATCGAAGCCGCAGCAATTTTGGCAGCGGCGACAAGGGCCTTGGCGTTGGCCTTGTCGATGACGAATGCCGTTTTGGGGTCGTTGGCGTCGTTTTGTGGGCGATTGAGGCTGAAGAAGGGGTAGCCCTGTGGGCAGGTATGGCACTCGAAGCCATGGAAGGAGGAATTGGCGACGAGGACGCAGGCGGGGTGAGAAACGGAAGGGCACTTGACGCACATGACCCGGTCACGTGCCAGAAGGGGTGGGTCGAAGAATTCTAGACAGAAAGGGCAGTAGAGGCCGCGGTAGTTTTGGAGGACGCAGTTGGTGCAGAGCCTCTGAAACGCCCCTTTGTGGCGGATGTAATGGAGGAACCACCGTTCGGAGGAGCCGCAGACGCCGCAGAGTCGCCTCTCGGGTTCGGGTTCGTCTCGCCTCATTGCCATTGGAATCGCATTTGATGGTGGGGGATTGGATTGCACCGGATAGGACGGGATTATTGGGTAACGGTAACCCTAGGGTTAGAGGAAGCGGGAGGTGGAAATTAGGGTTTCTTTGGGGTGCGAATTAGGGTTTTGAAGCGTAGGAGATTGTTCAGAGTCGAGTGTTTGACAAGTCTACGAGCGTTTGACACTTTGACGGTTTGCGTTTGAAAATTTTGGCAAAACGCCGAAAGCCGAACCCCTTTTTGTTTTTTTCTCTATTTTCAAATCCCCGTCTGCACAACAAAATTAATTTTTTATATTTTCGACTTGAACCGTCGAACCGGCTCACATTGCTTAGGGCGAAGGTAATCACTCGTACAAGACTCATACAAGTTTCTCGCTTTCACGTGATCTAAATTAGAACGACGGTAATTACTCATACAAGTTTCTCACTTTCACGTAATCTAATTGGTTTAAAATAGAATATCGCTCATTTACACATGACCAGAGCAAATGTACTCTCGTATGCACACTCGTTCGACTCATTGCTTCGATGCTTCACTGCACTAAACGCGAATAAAGTTCATATTTGAAGCGGTAGTGTGCGTGTCGAATGGTAGCGTACCAAATTCAAGTGTGCATGCTTGAAGTGGTAATGTAATACCACTCGTCCGGAGACCTAACCTACCACTCTGAACGAGCAATGTACAAGTCCGGCGATGTGAAATTTTCAAGTCGCCACATTTATTTGAGAAAGTTCCAACATCAAAAACATTTGTAGATGTCATTACTCAATTCTGAGGTTGAAATGAACTCAATTATAATATTACAGCCTCTGCGCCAGCGTATTCCTATACCAAAATTCAACTTTGATGAAAGAAAACGAGACAAATCAATAGCCTCAGACAGGCCGCGACAGAAATGTTGTCGATTGGCCATAACTCAACAACCTAGTACCTTTGGGAATTCAAATTCAGCTCCTGGTTAATCTGCCACCATGAACGGATCTACTTCACCGAGATCAGCAACTAGCGGTTCTAACTTGGATGGATCCTCATCCTCTGGAGCAAAGTAGGTTGGAAATGGTAGCGATGAAACATCAGGTTTCTTGTAGAAAGCATCTCTGATGAAAACAAAGTTCCCTTCAGCACCTGGGACCTGTGAAAATAGCCAACATCTAATTGAGTAGCACGAAACAGGAATTAACAACACAACATACGACTCAAGAAGAGGATTAGGACCAATCACTGTATTGATTTTAAACACTGCAGTTGTGAATGTGTATCAACGCATTCATTAAACCAACCAAAATTATCTACCCAGCTCAAACCTTTCATTATACATTTCCTCCTCAACGTTCTGAACACTTCAGGAAGATATTAAGCTCATAAGACTATTGTTGAATAAGGTTCAATAATCAAAATGCGTGAACTTAAGAAAAGAAAGTGTGAGGAATCATACTTGGCCTTTCACCCACATCAAATTCCTTGCAGGATCGATTTTGTAGACCCATACATTTTTCACCGTTCTCTGTTTCCCACCCATGCGCCCCGGCATCTTTCTGCCTTTAAAAACCTGTTCATACAACAAATTATTGTAACAGTTACAATTTTAAATCATTGGAAACCACCTGCATTTTACAGATAAAGAAAGAAGGGTTCACTGAATTTTACACCACAAGGTTTGGGGGGTCATTTGCAAAATGAGCCACGAGGTTCCAACTTTTGCATTTTCAACCATGTGGTTTCTGAATTGCACCAATTTAACCTCTCCGTCAATTCCATTGTCCAATTAGATGTTAGGTGCTAATGTGGCGTATAATAGGCCCACATTTTAAGCACACGTTGACTCTCAATTTCATAAAAGGATTAAAAGAGTAAAGCACTAAACATTGAAATTGACGGTCAACAAGTGCTTAAAATGTGGGCCAAGTCTATGCCACATCAACACGCAACATCTAATTAGATGATGAAATTGACGGAGAGTTTAAATTGGTGCAACTCACAAACCACGTGGTGTAAAATGCAAAAATTGAAACCTCCTGGCTCATTTTGCAAATGAACCCCAAACCTTGTGGTGTAAAACGCAGTTAACCCAAGAAAGAATATAAACAGGTAAACCAATATAATATATATAGCATGTCCACTAATAAACAAAAAGTAATGTTATTCAGACACAAAACTAACACACTGGCTGGCACACTTCTCTAATATAAGGTGTCCCGCATACAATGTAGGGCACATCTATATTAGAAAGTGTGTCGGCTTTGTGTGTTCAAATAGAATTATTCATATACAAATAAGCAACAGATTATTTGACTAAATTAGGTCATCATCATTACAAGAAAAGAGAAAGGTTTGGTTGTATACAGATATCCCAAAAGAACTTGTCAGAATAGTTTATGGAGATTTGGAAGCCAAACCTTTCCAGCATCATCCCTCTGACCTGTAGAACCAATACTTCGGTGCGACAGAGATGCGCCATGGGATGCTGGCATACCACTAAAACCGTGTCTTTTCATTCCACCCTGGGCACAGAAGATAAAGTGATACATAATGTTTCATAACCTCACAAAAGTGTTACTATTGTCACCATCACATCAAGATCCTTGAGAAACACAGTTGAATAATTCGTTGATCAATTCTATTACAAAGATTTCTTTTTTTTTTCCCTTGAAATAGCACACACAACCTTAGGTGAAGATAAATAAATTAGTTCACCTGGAAACCTTTCCCTCGCGTGATTCCTGTGACATCAACATATTGGCCTGGAACAAAATGGCGAACACCAATTCCCATACCAACGGGGAGGAGCGCATCATTTGATACAGGAAACTCATGCAATTTCCTCTTAAGTGGAACACCCTGACCTCGGAAATGACCCACCTCTGGCTTTGTCAAATGTTTTGCTTTCTTCTGTCCGCAACCAATCTAACTAGCACCACAACAGAATACAATCCTATAATTAAACCCGTGACCTCGGAATTTTTCAAAAACTAAAATTACCCTATGTTTAGTGGCCAAGAAAAATCAATGTGATCAATATTGGAAAAACCAAACAAAACCCAGATGCAAGTACCAAAATTACAGTTCCACTTAATCTAGTTAACAAATAACAGTAGGAAAACAAATTACAAATGATGTTCTCTCGGTGACCAAAAATTTCGGAACCTGTCAGTTTCCCATTCATCAAAACCCCTACTAACAACACCTTTGATCCCCCAGCGAGGAATGCATATAGTTTCAAACTGCAAATCGCAACTGAAGCAACCCGATACTAAGGCCAAGCCAATCCAATTAAACAGCTAAAATGCAACTTCTACTGGTTCAATTGAATACACTGTAACCAAATTACAAAACTTCAGAAACGTACTACCATATTCTTCTCTCGAAAATTCCAAAAGATCTGAACTTTGGAAATTTCATAACGCCTAAATATTTTAATTAAAACAATAACCAAACGAAGCCAAATCAAATTTGCGACGAAAAGCGAAAAATGAAGAGAAAAAGGTTACCTGGAGAGCAGGGAAGCCTTCCTTCTCAGGGGTCTTGACCTGAGAGACGATATTATCATCGACCCAGAGCACAGTTATCGGAACCCTAGCGCCCCATTTGTCCCAGAGCGCAGTCATCCCGCACTTGACGGCTATGAGCCCGGTCCTCTTCGAACCCGGGCTCATCGAGCCGGGCTTCGCTTCAATAACCGGTCTCCTGTCCGCCACGGCCTCCGTCGCGTCCACCATGGCCTCGGAGCTGAAGCATCTCAAGAAATGGCACTGGGTCTGCGTCAACGACGTCATAGCATTAGCGGCAGGAGTAGCAGTGCAAGAAGAAGGGGAGGGGTTGAGCGAGAGAAGGCGGAGGCGGGAAATGAGGCCTCTCGATAACGCCGACATGGCCGCCGTGAAATCTGAAGAGTGTTTAGTTGAGTGATGGGTTTGATGGCATATCGCGGTGTAAAACCCCGAAAGGAGGTTGCAGAGATCGCAATGGGGAATTGGCGCGGTAGGGTTTTAGGACTTTAGGAAGAGAGAGAGGATGTTTCTCTTCCGTGTGTTCCGTTACTTTACTAAACGAAGTCGTTTATGTCAAAAATAGGAAAAGTATGTAATTTTATTTTTGGATGTTTATAATTTGGTCCCTGTGTGGTGGACGAATTTCAATTGTCACAATTAAAAATCCAAAATTTTATAATTGTCGTAATTTAAAAAGAAAAATATTATTCACGTACTTATTTTTATTAGTTATATTTTAGTTAACTTTTTTATTGTTGATCTTCTTTAATTTATATGATTCGATGATCGAAATTGAGAGATGTGTATCAAAAGTAAAAATGAAAAATTAGAAATTGAGATGTGTAACAGAGATTAATGGAGATTTAGCTTAATTACCGTATTTGTGGATTTATCTTTCTGATGGATGAGCAATGAGAAATGTTATATTAAAATGTCAATATATGAGTCTAACATTTTGACATGTTAAGATGATTTAAATAATGAATTTACGCTCTATATGTCACACCCAATCAATGTTTAAACTATCGACGAAATTATCAATATTTTTGTCAAAATATTCGAGGATCGATTTAGTAAAAAATATTCAAAAAATTAAGAATTGTTATAAGAAAATAAATGAATATTGATGATATTTACCGATTTATTGTAAAAATTTTGACAGAACCCATGACAGATTTCAAAGCTTTTGATTTTTTTATTATAAAAGGAGGAATAACTTGGAAAATTACAAACGTGTCCTGTCCTGTCCTCACTACTCACCAGTCACCACCTCTCTTTACTTCTCCACCACGAAGAAACCAGTCCATCATCCATCCATGGAGCTTTACCTTCCCCACCCTCACCACCGTCTTCCTCACCAGGACCCAATACCCAGAACCCTCGACCCTACCGTGCGGATCTTCCCTTTCACTCTGACTCTACGGAAATGCAACCAGCGAAGCCGACGGCATGGTTTCTCCAAGACGAGGTCGTTTCTGCTGGAGCAGACCGGTGGGAAGATGGTGGTGGAGCTCGTGGGGGCGTTCAACGAGCTCACGGAGAGGATGGGCATGCTTTCCAGCAGCGGCTCCCACTTGCTCTTCAAGGCTCTCAAGCTCTCCATTCCTTTGCTCCATGCTCTGCCTCTGACCCCAGATGGCCGTTCTTCTCTCTCCAGAGCCCTCTCCATCTCTCTCCTCCTCGCCGACCTTCAGGTAACGGAGACTTTTGGTTTTTCGGGAAATTGGCTGAAACGATGAATTTATAAATCCAATTTGCTGAAATCATCGTTTCTCCGTAAATATTTGATCAATATGTAGTTAATGTTTGATTATTTTTCAGCAAATATCTGTAAATTATTTGATTTTGATCAGTTCAGCAATTCGTATTTGTATAATGATCGTTTGAGTCAACTTTCTCTTTTTGTAATTTTTTAATTTCTGGTCCTTCATTGTGTAATTTGGATGAACTCATTCATGGGTTTTCGGTAAATTTGATTGTTGCAGATGGATGCTGAAGTAATTTCAGCTGGGATTCTCCGGCCAGTTGTGGAGGCCCGTTCAATTTCGATTCTCGATGTTAGGAACCAGATTGGTTCTGGCACTGCGCATCTCTTGCACGAAAGCTTGCGGGTTATGAAAGTCCCTTCAAAAGTTGATGTCTTGGATGATGACAGTGCAACTGCATTGAGGAAGTTTTGCTTGACTTACTACGATATGAGGGCTGTGATTTTGGACTTGGTGCTCAGGCTTGATGTGATGCGGCATCTTGATTACATGCCGCGGTATCAGCAGCAGTTGACATCTCTAGAAGTAATGAGGCTTCACGCGCCGTTGGCTCATGCTGTTGGGGCCAACTGGCTGTCATTGGAGCTCGAGGATCTTTCGTTTCAGTACTTATTTCCACATTCGTACCTTTATGTCGATTCTTGGTTGAGAAGTCATGAGACTGGAAGTAAGCCTCTGGTGGATGTGTACAAGGAACAGTTGTTGCGGTCGTTGAGAGTTGATCCGTTGTTGGCAGACATGGTGGTTGATGTTTCGGTTGATGGGCGGTATAAGAGTCGCTATAGCACAATGAAGAAGCTGTTGAAGGATGGTAGGAAGCCAGAGCAAGTGAATGATGTTTTGGGATTGAGAGTCATATTGGAGCCTAGAGATGGAGAAGATATGGCAGAGGTAGGGGAACAAGCGTGTTACAGGACGCGCGAAGTTGTTCGATCTATGTGGAAGGAAATGCCTCACAGGACAAAAGACTACATTGCAAGGCCCAAGGCGAATGGGTACAGGAGTTTACATATGGCAGTTGATGTTAGTGACTGTGGGAGGAGTAGGCCATTGATGGAAATACAGATAAGGACTAAGGAGATGGACATGTTGGCCGACGCTGGAATGGCATCTCACTCATTGTACAAAAGCGGTCTTACAGACCCAGAAGAGGTTGTTTGATTTATGCACTTGATATTTGCTAATTTTGAATGTTTTGTCTTTTACGTTCAGCATGTTTTATTGGAGGCTTATAATCAATCGTTGATGATCAGGCAAAGCGGCTTAAGGCCATCATGATGGCTGCAGCCGAATTTGCTGCGTTGCGCCTTAAAGATATTAATCACGAAGGCATTGAGACTGAGCAGAGTCAGAATAATCGAGTATTCCGCCTTCTTGACAAGAATGGAGATGGTAGGATCAATATTGAGGAACTTATGGAGGTGATGGAAGAGCTTGGTGCCCCAGGGGAAGATGCATGTGAGATGATGCAGCTACTTGATGCAAATAGTGATGGTTCACTTAGCTCGGATGAATTTGAGTTGTTTCAGAAACAGGTAAAGATTTCCGTCTTTCACAATTGGAGTAGTTAGCCGGAAGAACAAATATTAGAAGGATTGTTGGTTTTCTTTCAGCATTTCTGTTCCTTTCCGGGTTGTGGAGAGAGAAAGGGTGGTGTTAATGAGATAATTCAAATACCGGATAATAGTGATACTGGTGTAGAATTTGCACATTCTCGCCGTTGAAGAACTTATGTTTCTACCTATGTCTTGCAGGTTGGCTTTATGCGTAATTTCGAGGAAAGAGATGAGCAGTACAAGACCGTGTTGAATGAGAAACTTCAAATTGCAGACAGTAGCAGTTTGATCCAGGTGTCCGGTGAAGATCTTAGCAGCGGGGCTTCGGAATTAGATTTGCTTCCATCCGGTTGAAGACTTATCTGTAGTCTCTCAATCACCATGTAAATATAAGGTTTCAAACTGTATATGCTAAATTTCTCGTCTATTGTTCAGGTGTCCTAATGGTTTAGAACATGTTGGTTCCAAAAGGATAGCCTGATTTGTACAGTGTATACGACGAGGAGTGATGTATCTGTATTCTGTAATTAACTATCCAACATTGTATTCCCTCTCTTTGCGATTATAACAAAGAATGTATACCGTCATTGCAGGCTACTGTCTTTATGTGTTGCTACTTAAAAAATTGATTCGACAGTTAATAACGCGATAGAATGGCTTCAATCTTCCCTAAGTTCGAACCAAATAATGAAATCGACTCATCGATTCATTCCATCTATTCTTTGATTCCATTCACCGGCGATTAACTCCCAACTATGGTTACAGATGAAGCATTAGGAGGTATCCACCGTCATGGGTTAAAGGGTAATGGGCAGGAAAGTAGTCCGAAGTGGTGGGAATTTCAGCACCCCACACATTCTGTTTATAACTTTTCTGCAGGCCTATCATCGGCAGCTAAAGCAACCTGAAAATGGCTGAAAAACCTGGTCGTACGCAAGCAGGTGCAGGAGTTTGCATATGGCAGTTGATGTTAGTGACAGTGGAAATAAAACTTGTATGGTCTTTGTTCTTCTCTGCATATTGAATCTACGCTTAACTTTGAGCAGAGACGAGAAGTACAAGACCGCGTTGAATGGAAAAAGTCAAGCTGCAGAGAACAGCAGCTTGATTTTTGTTACATGGTAAAAATATTGGCAGCAGCATTGCAGCAATGTATTTTCTAGCATCTGGTTGAAGACAGCAGGTACTCTCTTGTTCATCAAGTTACTTTGTTTTACTACAGCATTTTTTAACCCGAGATGAAGGGCTCAGAACATCGGAAACAATCTGCCGGTGCTCAGGGCTAAACTACACAAGGATGTTTTTCTTGCAATCTGAATCATATTTCGCATTTACTCGAGTCTTGCATCCAAAACTGAATATTTACATAAACTTGTAATATATGGATACACACACACACACACACACACACTCTATATACATTTCTAATCACACTAGCTGGTCAGCAACTCTTGGGTTGAGGGAACACCTAAGTCGTTTGATAGCTTTTTACACAACTGCACATACCAAAAGAACTGATTTAATGCCAGAAACCCAAGAGAGAAGGGATGTAGTGGTAAATTTGAAAGAGAGGGGGGAGGTATGCATACCTGTCTATATGCGGAAGAATCACCATATGATTTTCTCAACTCTACTACAAATAAAGATGGGCTTATCTCAAACACCTGATGCAATTATGAACATAATTTGTCAGTTGATATTCAAGTAAACTTAAATTTTCAAATGCATGCCGGTAAATATACTTTTCCGGGAAGAAGTACTCCAAAAGTTTGGGAATGAAATTTTACCTCTGCTGCAACTGATAGACTACCCAGGCTTCTCACCCCTTTGTGTTCTTGCATCACTTTTAACTGGAATATCGAGAAAACATGACGATATTTTAGTCGATGTTGAAATGACGACATGATTTATACAAGTTTATATGATTGAAACGCAAGTATTTATTTGGATTTGAGTAGAAATGAGGGTGTAAACAATACTAACCCTTCCATTTTTCTTCTGGACACAATATCCCATCTCCATTACGATTTCTTCGATTTTCTTGAGCAAATCTTTTGCAGAGTGGTTGGATGTAAATCTGATCTTCCTCTCGGACACATCCTAAATTAACTCAGACAGAAAGCAGATATCACAATCAGATATAATCAAGAACTTTCAACTTCGGCAGAAAAATCGAAACATTCAATGCCAAACAAGAAGATAAATCATTTTATCCTCACCTCTTTCTCAAAGAAGCCGGAGAGGTCTAGACAAGAGGACATTCCGATTAACTCAAAGGCATTGATATGGGTGTGCGCATGCCGGGCGTCTGGACTCTTCTCCCCCTCAGATGGCTATACCAAAAGAAATAACTCTCGGTTTTAGCACAGATAAAAACGGATAGCCAAAAAGGGTAGATAACAGACAAGAATTGTGAATTCATACCACTTCATGTATTGAGAAAGCTTCATCATCGATGTTTACATCTTCTTCTTCATCAGGGTTTACAGGAGAGTAATCCTGCTTGAACCATTCGTCTGACTTGATGCCGGTCATTGTTATTCTGGTAGCAGGGTTGGGATCGAGAATCCTCTTGATCAAGTTTTTTGCACCGGGTGACAACCATTTCGGTATCAAAGCTTCCCCCTTAATGATCTGAAATCCCCTAAAAATATTAGTATCGAAGCGATGGAGTGCAAACAAGAAAATTTCCTCCACTCAACGTAAGAAAGATTCAAAGAGAATTCGTCGATACCTTCTGATAGAGAACTGCAAGATTTCTGTCATCAAAAGGGAGAAATCCGGTGAGAATGACGTATAAGATGACACCACATGACCATATATCGGAGGTGGCACCATCGTAACCTTTGTTAGCAAGAACCTCGGGAGCAACGTAGTTGGGGCTTCCACAGGTTGTATGAAGCAAACCATCTTCCTGACATATCAGAAACAATCAAAGGGTTAAATTACTCGTACTTGACGCGAAACTTAACACTTCAAGTTTGGTTTGGAAGAGTAATGTACCCGAAAATGCTGGGGCAAAGCACTGAGGCCAAAGTCCGATATCTTTATGTTCCCCTTGGCATCAACAAGAACATTTTCAAGCTGCAACCAGAACATACAATATTTGAAAGTGTGAGCAAACTGGAACACAAAGCAGTTTGTTTTGGCTCCATATCGTAAAAATAAATGTTTGGGAAATGCAGGAAGTACCTTAAGATCCCGATGGAAGACGCCTTTGTTGTGACAGTAGCTCACACCGTCGATTAATTGTTGGAAAAGCTTCCTGCCTTTAGTTTCTCTAAGTTTTCCATGGTGTGCCTGCAGCACGGAGAACCTTATTAGTATAACCACTACTTGGTAACTTATATGTTTTCCATCATGTGCTCGTTCGATAACCATTTTGTTTTTGTTAGAAGCTGCTTAGAGTAAGAGCTCCTTACAATTTTGTCAAACAATTCGCCGCCGGTAACATATTCTAGGACCATGTAAATTTTGGTTTTGCTAGCTACAACCTGCAAGATGAGCACAATTTTAGCATCAAACGAAGCATTGTTGGTCATTGCTTTGAATACTCTAATAAAAAATAAAAATGATTAGAAACAAGGAATATTATCTTATTTTTCTCAATTCCACAATTAATATCTTTTACAAACTATTGCTACTAACAATTTCTTTGAAAATACTTGGCCGATTGTATGTAAGGAGTCGTTCCTTCTCGCAGACAAATCACAATTTGACATATGACAGTGTTGGAAGAGGTCAAGAGTTGGAATTGCTCCTTCCCCTTCACAAAAAATAAAAAGAAATTGAAGAACTGTATTTTTTTTAAATAAAAAAAAAACTTAAATGAGATTAGCTCTTCGTTAATAGTTGTGTGTGAGACACCTACTTGTCCTTGGGATCAAGTTGGCCTAACAAAAAACATATTCTTAACCAATATGCTTACACATCTCCCCTTCCTTTCTTTTTCTTATTTCATTTATTTTTTACTATATTATTTCTGTCTTAGTCTTAAGCGAAACATGAAGGTATTTATACTAAACAATTGCATAAGACGATTATTGTACATCCTAATATTAATTTACAATACTAAAATTTATTTTTAAGGTACTTAATGAATATGCTAAGCCACCTGTCATTTTCGTTTTTAATTTTAATGGGGACAAAATAGGCACAAAGTTAAGACGTTACGGAAAGTGGGTGAAAATAATTAAAACGTTATTGATGGACCTTATCCACCACAAAGCTTTCATGTGGGACCGCATTCTAAACTCCGAGACGCTAATAGCCGTCGGTGGGTTTTCCAGATCATTCCACGCAATAACTGCCTTAGCCCGTAGGGAAGTGGAGATGATAACACTGTAGACACGTGGCTTTTATGGACTGGTTGGTGAAGACAGCTGTACTCAAAAGTGGGATCTCCATGAATTCTATATCATTTCATGTTTTTAACACAATATTTTATATTGTTGACATGAGGATTAACGTTAAACTGTGAGATCCACTTTGAAAGAATCTTCTTAGCATTTCTTACAGTAAGGCCTACGGACATGTGAGTCTTATCTCTAATACAGATATTGTATTAATAAATGTGGTAAGAGTAGCATTTTTTATGTCCAACTTTTCATTTCAAACAAGAAAAGGTTATGAAGGGGCGTAAAGTCATGTGTTCCAAATGCTCGAGAAACACTCTTTGTAACTTAGGGCAATGAGTCTGATGTGCATAAGTTTGAATTCTCTCAATATTTAAAGATTAGATTAACTCAAGATTGTGTAATAATGTGTGATTTAAGGTTTAGTTTGGTGTGCTAGATGTGACAGGTTATATTCAATTAAAATATCTATGATATGTATTTTGGACATGTTAAGACCGGTAGGTTGTGTATCCTATTCTTATACACGAAATACAAGTCCGTCTCTGCGATTTCCTTCTTAATCTGCATGAATTCTTTTTTGTTGCACGATCATCTTATTTCATTTTGGTCATCAATCTTCTTCTTCAATTTTGGGTGATCTTCTTTGATTTCGCTGTCAACCACCTTCTTTGATTTTTCAAAGATCTTCTTCTTCGATTTTGCTTGCAATCTTCTTCTTCGATTTAAGGTAATGCTAGAAAGATTAAATTTATAGATAAAATTTTAGAAACTAAAGAATATGAAAGTTGATGATTGGTTTATTACTTAAGTATTAATAAATGTGTTTATTCTTATTGATGACTTATCATTTAGTCTCTCAAGCATTACCCTATTATTTGAGGTGTGGAGGGATGAAAGTTGATGATTGGTTTATTACTTAAGTATTAATAAACGTGTTTATTCTTATTGATTACACATCATTTAGTCTCTCAAGCATTACCCTATTATTTAAGGTGTGGAGGGTCCTTAGTGGGTGGTAGGTGGTGAGTTTACAAGTTCCATTTTGTTTTGAATTGTAGGTGTCACATGTATGGGTTTTGAGTTGATGAGCGGGGATTGGTGATTTAAGGGGAGCCCTTTTTTATATTTTTTTAACAAATAATATTATTTACAGTAAGAGAATGAAGTGTTCGACAAAAAATAAATAAATAAATAAATGAGCTAAGCTTCACAATAAACCAGCAATAATGTAATTCAAATTAGCATTTAAGGAGAATCGAAACCAAAATCTCTCACTTACAAATAAAAAATATATCACCAGATAATAGTACTAAGCAGAATCAAATTTCCCTTTCGTTTTAATTTTTATTAGAATAACGTGGTGAGGCCCCTACAACTACCTGAGCAAGAAAACTCCCAACCTTTCTCAAACTAAATTGAGTTGTCTGCATCAAACAATAAACACAACTTCCAGCCTATAGTATCTACTTCAATCATAGCCTAACCAATCCAAAATACCAAAACCCTAAATTAACAGCCAAAAAAAAATTAACTTGCGAATCTTGAAAGTGACAACAAACAAAAGGGAACCGAGGCCATATGGGAAATATTGTGGTCCATTTGGGTTACCTACTAATGCTATTTTAATCGCGTATCAGCACGGACACATGGTAAACATCAGAAAAATGTTACCAAGTAAAACCAAACATCCTACCGATGGACTCATGATCCGATGTGACTATTAAAGTATTAGTATGCTGTAAATCCGTAATTAGTGGAGGATTAAAGATTATGTTGATGATGATTATCAAACTATTGATTAAACAATTATAATTGACTTAAACCAGAAGAACACGATTAGCAGAGTTGTAGTAGCATTGTCGTACCTCATGTAATCTTACGACGTTGGGATGCTTGAGTAGCTTCAGTGTTCCAATCTCATTCTTTATCTGCAAGTTTTCAGTTCTGTTATTTTCTTCGTCAAATTTAAAACGAACAAAACTGTAGATGCAAGTTAGGTCAGTCTGACACACCCAAGTTTCGATACCTTATTCGTAAATTAGGGCAGTTTGGAATATTCTTCCGCAAAGAGAAAATATGGGAAATTTTTCTAAAACATACAAAAACTTGAATGCCAATTTCAGTTTCGATTGCAGGATCCATAATTCCCAGCCAAAGTTTATGAACAATCCCATTAGTGAAAGATTAAGCTTTAAAGCAAAAAGATTAAAACTTTGAAACAGAAAAAAATAACCCATTAATTAATGATTAAAACTTTGAACAAAAATTAAGATTAAAAGGAAAAAAAGAAGAACCTGGTCGGTTATTTTAAGGTCAATAATTTTGTTCTTCTCCAGAATCTTAACTGCAAAGGACTGGCCGGACTCGACGTTCTTAGCAAATTTAACTTTCCCGAAATTACCCTCCCCGAGTGTCTTTCCAAGCTCGTATTTCCCCAGTTGCATTCCCTTGTTACTGTAATTTCCACTGTTCCTCTTGTTCTTGTCCTCCTCTCCTCCTTTTCTCACGATCACCATGTAATTACACGCCTGCTCTGTTTTTTCCGTGCAGAGCGGTTGCAGAAAATCTCCTCGGGAAACAAAAAACCAGTGTCTGAAAATTGTTCTGAGAAACGACGAATACAGAAAAAGCAGGGCGGAGAAGAAGGTGAAACGAAGCAAAAGTCCAAAGTCCAAACGGGCGGAAACAGAGACGTATTTGGAAAGTTATGGAACCAATCTCTCTGCGCGTTGGACGGTTGGAGTTGTGTGCTTGTATAAAATGGGGCGATAAACCATGAGAAGGCAACTTGAGTTTCTAATAATTGGAGGAAGCCTTTGGAGGAGTCTTGTATTTATACAGAAGGGCCGTGCGTACAATGCACGTTGTGTGTGGGATAAATGCCAGAGGGGGTGGGGGAGTTGAACTGTAATTATGATAGAGACCGTGGTAAAATTGGTTGTAATGTTCCGTAATAAAAAACATTTTGACTTGAGAGAGAGAAAATCTCGTGTCTTATTTTGACAAGAAGAAATTTTTCCAAATGTCGGTTATGAAGCCGAACGGGTATTTCACGTGTTATAAAATAAGTGAAAAAATATGAAAAAATATATCGTTTCTCTATTTGTAGTGTAACGTGTTAAGTACCGCTTGAATACACATTACTTGAAAAAACCACTGATTAACAAGGGACAAATATCATTTTAGAGGGATACATCAACAATAGCTAGAAATAAAGGTGACCAGAGAAATCTTTTTACTCCAATATATATATCCTACATACATGGTATCAAATTCATGGATATCTAATTAATAATTTTATTTTAGTTTATGAATTTAATACCAAAATCTTTACACAAGTATTATGATTTGGTGAGGTTATCTCTATTTATAAGTATGATGTTTTAAGTTTGACTATCATGAATAGAGAATTCCGTGTAGAACTGGTTACACTAATTTGATGTGTTATTCAATAACACACATGTAGTCCCATATTCCAGTGGATAGGTGTTGGGTTTCTAACTATGGTACTGAGTTCGAAATTCCTCCTCTCCTAAAGTATTGTAATGGTTTCAAACTCTCTCATGTCCCCTAATAATAGTAAAAGAATTTTTCCCCCATAAAAAAAAACACAACAACAAAGTTTCAATGATGTGTTCATCCTTTCTATAGAGCGAACTGAAATTAAACTAAAAAAATAAAAAATCATATAATCCTCATTTGTAAGAACACAATAAAAAAAATTACCGATTCAGAAGTACATGATGAATATTTTGCAGTCCAGATAACAATTTTACTCCTTATCTTTATTATTTTACATATGAAACGTTACCTTATCCTAGTACAGATCATCAAAGTTATAAGATGTTAATTAGTTAGGATTGCCACGGATAAAAGATAAAGTGTGTCGTTGGTTGGATGACGGAGGGTTTGAAGATTACGGGGTTCACTTATCTTTTTACACCGCAGCCGTGTGAGACTTGGGCAACGTCACGAGACTCAACTATTAGCCACATTTTTCATCTTCTTTTGTTGCCAACCACCATCTTGCCATTTCACCCACACAAGAGCCTCCCATGCACTCTCAACCCTACACCCTTCCAGATGCATTTTATATTCCAACTTATCACGAGATTAAAAGGTATTACAACTAAGCATACTTGTCATTTCTTAGGTGTGTAGTTGCCCCATGTCGCTCATGTGACCGATGACTCTCTATTTTTTTTTTTTTTTTCACATATAATTTCATGGGAAGTCAATGCATTTTGAATCCATGATGTTAATCAACAAGGTGAAAGCATCAGGTGATGAATTATTCTTATGGTTAGTGACATCTTCTTTAATTCTACATTATGCTTTTTGAGTTAAAACTTTCCTATTTTAGTGTAAATTAATGTAGAATATCGTTTGTGTACTAAAAAAAGATGAAAAAAGTAAAGTTATTGTAAAATAATAATAATACGACCTAATTCAATGCCAAAACATAACTTAAGGGATTAATCTCATTGAGGAGTGTTGGGAAAAGATTGGTTTGAATAGTGGACAATATTTTGACTGCTTCTTTTGCTTATGTGGCTATAAAAAAAATTAAAAAAGAAAAGGACAAAGCATACGATAAACCACGTGTTGGCAACTTCTATTCACATAATCCCATCATTTTTAATAGTCTGACAGAGATTGCCTTATTGAATATTATTTTATTTCATTTTTCTATACACATTTTGGTACAATTTTCTTTAAAAAATTATTAAGTTTAACCTTCTTATGATGTGATTAATATTTTAATTAAATCCTTAGCTTATATGCTACCATGATCGTGACACATGATTAATCAGATCAGATCTGATCGGATCTGATCACAACAATATGGAAGGTAGGAAAGGAAGTATTTACCATAAAAGATAGCAATGACAAAATCTTCTCCTTTCCAAGATGTTCATTTATTGTTTTTTCAAAGATGCAATTAAAAGAATATTGAAAACTAGACAGAACATGCTTTTTGCGTGCATATTCAGCCGTCAGCCCTACCCATTTGACATAAAAGTATGAAAGTCGATGAAGAAAAATAAATAAATTATCAGATTGATTAGATGCCACTCTGCTTGGAAAAAGCGGATAGAAATGAGACGCATATGCAACGCAAAATCATAGGACTCACAACTATGATTATTATTTTTAATGACTACCTAGATTATATAGGTAACATCCAAAACCCTGTATGATTGGTTTGGTTCCACTTAATATTTGTCTAACATTTACTCATACTTTGAAGCAATTGGGAAAATTTTAACTCATCATCTCATGCGAGTTTTTCAAGCATTTTTCTATTCAAACACTTGTAATTTATCTTCTATTTTTTTTTTTTTGGAACACCCGTAATCTATCTAAGTTCAAAGGTTATAAAAGACGTTAGACGCTAGTCGGGCGGCGGGCCTAACGCGTATGCGGATTTAAGTAAATCTATTATATTTCGTGTAAATAAGTGTTTGTTTATAATTTCATCGAGTAAATTGTAGTTATGGTCCATTAACTTTAACTCAATTGGAGCAATAGTCCCTCAACTAAAAATCCATTACCATTGATTCCTCAACTCATCAAAACGTGCAGCTATGGTCCCTCAGCTAAAAAATTTATTACCATTGGTCTCTCAACTTTAATTCAACTGGAGAAATGGTCCCTTAACTTTAACCAAATTGTAGCAATGATCCTTCCAACATAACTCGTTTTGACAAAAATTTTGACGTAGTTGACGAAAATAACCACAAATACACATTTTAATGAGTTGAGGGACCCTAATTATATGAATGGTTATTCCAACATAACTTATTTTAACAAATTTTTGACAAAATTGATGAAAATGACTATAACTACACATTTTGATAAGTTGAGGGACCAATGATAATGGATTTTTAGTTGAGGGACCATTACTCTAATTTGATTAAAGTTGAGGGACCATTACTACAATTTACTCTTTTTTCATCATAAACTAGCTAGAAAATAGAATGACTTGTATATTATGAAGAGTATTGGAACATAATGAAAACATGAGGAGCAAACATATAATGTGTGTTTATTTAAGTGTTCAATAAGTCTCTTACAATTTATTGGAAATAATAAAATGCAAAAGGAAAGTTCTCTATTTTCTATCTAAGTGAGTTGCAAATTAGGCAGGTGTCTATGCGGGTCTGAGAGGGCTAGGCGGGTGTCTATGCGGTTTAGGCGGTCTAGGCGGGTGCCTCAGTAGATCTAAGCGTCATTTCTTAATTTTCAAACGTCTAGACATTAATCGGGACGATGGTCAGCCGCCTAGCGCCCATGAGAGGATTTTTAGAACATTCAATGTTCTTGACTTTCAAAACATATTGTTCATCTGTTTTATAATTCTCTGTATTATTTTATAGCTTCCTATACACATTAAAACATATACATTGCTTTATTAAACAATAGATATTGCTAGAGCAAGAATTCAAACACGAAATTTAAATATAAGATTAAATACTCATAATCACGCGAGCTATACAGACAGTTTTGAAAATGCATGACGTACGTCCAAAACATTGCGTTGATCTATTTTATAATTCTCTGTATTATTTTATAGCTCCCTGTACAGATTGAGCGTGAGAAGTGATGACACTCATGGAGCTGCCATGTAACTCCGCCACCTTGTTTGGTCTGTGCCGACAAATTCTTTTTACTCATTTTATTTAGCTTCCAAACGAAACTGAAAGCAAAAAATAACATATTAAATAGGATTGCATAGAATAGGCCAATATGGATAACTCGATATACATATTTGTCTCCCAATCAAGTTTCTATGATCAGCTAAAGTTCCATCATGTATTAGTGTTTTATAAAGTTAAAGTTCGATCGGTGTTGCAAAGAACTTGTAATTTTAGTGGTTGAATTTTTTGATAGTGTACGTATTTTGTTTTCTTTTGATAATTTACTAGATATGTCTAATCTTGTATAACAACCGCGCTTTTTACTATTAAATTAAACTTGTCGGTGATAGGAGTATCATTTTAGAATTAGGTTTTCATTCTTTATTTTTCTTTCTCATTAATTGAAACCTTATTTCTGTTTCATTTTTTTTTATCAAAATTGACTTATCCGCCACTATTATTTGCCACGGAGTGTATCATGGCCATTGTTCAATTGCTTTTGTGTTATCTTCTCTTTATATTTTCTTAAAACTCAAAGGTTCATCGTGGCATCACATAATACTCTAAAGCCACTTAGTACTCCGATCTAGTGGTACTCTTCTTTACTTGTAAGTGAGATGTCTTAGATTAGAATTCTCGCCAAAGACAAGTTGAACCACATTATTATGGCAAGCTCATTGTAAGGCTTAGCTCACTTTCCCACCCTCTTAATGTAGATATTATCTTGTGTTCAAAATATAAATAGAATACTCTACAACGAGGAGCATGAGTTCTTTTTGTATATTTGCCTCAAATTAAAGAGATAAATATGCTTTCCATTTTCCAATCCAAAGTTTTATTTTATTTTATTATTATTATTATTTGAACAAAAAGTTTAGGGAGAAATTGGCTAATCTCGCCACTAGCGTCAGAGCATACCACAATCTCAAGCCGGAAGAACTTATGCGTGGCACCTAATTACCAGTTGTCCTTGGTATGAATTTACTTAAGAATTTACAGATCGTCCACCAACGAGAACTGCTGGCATAGGAGACCGAACTTGGATTGGAGGTTAACCACAAGCACACTCTTACCAATTGAACTAACCTCGTTGGCATCTAGAATAATTTTTTTGTTATTCAAGGTACAAGACAATAATAAAATCCAAAACATAATTTTCAAAGATCACATTAAATAATAACAATAATAATAGTTAGGACCTAGATTATCGATCTTGTGACCGATGACCCTCTCTTTTGCTTATGTGGCTAGAAAGAAAAGGATAAACCTCTTGATGAGTAAATATGACACTTGTATTAATCTGGTTTTGTGGCTGCCTTTTATTATTTATTTTGGATAAAAATCAATTTAAAATCTTTTACTTTTAATTAAAAAGAAATATTATTAAATTGTACTAAGTAGTCGAACAACTTTCTATTCACATAATCCCATCATTTGGGGGTTGGCTGACCAAGATTGTCCTGCTGAATATATTATCTTATGTTAATCTTTCTATACACATTTTGGTACAATTTTATTTAAAAAATTATTAAAATTTACCTTCTTTCTATGCATATTATGATGTAAATAATATTTTAATTAAAATTATTATCTTATATGCTACCACGATCGCGAATCAAAATTTTCTCCTAACAAAAATGTTCATTTATTGTTTTTTTTTTTAAAGATGTAATTAAAAGAAGGAGTAATCGAAACCAGAAAGAACATGGTTTTTGCATACATTCAGCAGTCAGACATACCCAGTTGACATACAAATATGAAATTTGATGAAGAAAAATAAATAAATTATGAGATTTATTAGATGCCACTGTGCTTGGAAAGAGTCGATAGAAATGACAGGTGCATATGCATGCAAGATCAGAGGGCTCACAACTATGATTATTATCTTTAATGGTTACCTAAATTATAGGTACCATTCAAAACCCTAAATGATTGATTTGATTCCACTTGATATTTGTCTAACATTTACTCATACTTTGAAGCAATTAGGGGAAGAAAAAAAAACACTCATCATCCAAAACCTCATATGAGTCTTTCAAGCATTTTTCTATTCAAACACCGCTACCTTTCTAAGTTCAAAATGCATGATTTTCATAACAATTCGTTGATCTATTTTATAATTCGTATTATTTTATAGCTTCATATATAGATTAAACATATATATTGCTTTATTAAGTTAATGATATTGGTGGAGCGAGAATTCGAATACGAATTTCAAATAAGAGTAAAAACTTCTAATAACCATGTAAGCTACGTATGTTTTTTCAAAATGAATGACTTTTAAAACATTTCGTTGACCTATTTTATAATTCCCTGTATTATTTTATGTATATCTTCCTATACAGATTGAACGTGAGATGCGATGGCACTCATGGAATAAGCCAATAGGGATAACTCGATATACAAACTTGTCTCCTAATCAAGTTTCTATTATTAGCTAAATAATTTTGGGAATCTATCTTTAGATCCATTGTGCTGTAGTTTTTTATACCGTTGAAGTTCTATCGGTGCAAGGAACTTGTAGCTTGAGCGGTTTTTTTTTTTTCTTTTTCTTTTTTTATAGTGTATGTAGCTTGTTTTCTTTTGATAATTTGTTGGAAGCCTCAAATCTTGTATAACAACAAACTTTTTACGAACAATTAAACTTATCGGTGATATAAGTCTCATTTTCAAATAAATTAGATTCGCATTCTTTATTTTTTTTTCTCATTAATTGAAACTGTTGATGCATAAAACCGTAGGTCTTGGAACAACGTAAATCCGACCGTGAATTTGCAAGTAATGTAAATAACACAAGATGTATCGTGGTTCATCCCAAGATTTGGGCTACGTCTACACTGATTATGTATTTATCTGAGAGGTGAGGGAGAGAACCTCTGTATTGAGAGGAGATGTGAGAGGGGTGAGAAGGCTCTAGAAATGGCCTCCCCTAATTGTGAGGGTGAGGGGTCATTTTATAAAATAAGGACTCATCACTTATTACATATTTGCCCATTCCTTTATCACATAATTACATTTAAGTCCCCCGAGTATTTGTACGAGGCCCTAAATATGGTATAAACAACAACCTTATTGTTTTTCATTTTTTATCAAGAATGACTTGTCCGCCACTATTGTTCGTCACGGAGTGTACCGTGGCCATTGTTCAATTGCTTTTGTGTTATCTTCTCTTTATATTTTCTTAAAACTCAAAGGACAACATCGAGTTCATCGTCGCATCCCAAAGGGCAACAAATAGAACACTCTAAAAGGAGGAGCATGAGTTTTTTTTTTTGTATATTTGCCTCAAACTAAAGATATAAAATATGCTTCCCATTTTTCAATTCAAAAGATTTCTGTTTTTTTTTTTTTTGTTAACAAGAATTTAGGAAGAGATTGACTATTCTCACCACCAAAAGGCATACTTACAATCTCAAGCATGAAGGACTTTTGCATGACACCAAATTGCCCGCTGCCATTAGTATAAATTTATGTAGAAATTTACAAATCACTCACCAACGAAAACTGCAAGCAGAAACCGAACTTAAATTAGAGATTAACCACAAGCACGTCCTTACCAACTAAACTAACCCTATTATTTTTGTTATTCAAGGTACAAGACAATAATTAATAAAATCCAATACATAATTTTCAATGGTCACAATAAATAATTAACTTGTAGAAAAAACGAGTTTCCTTTCCGTGTGGGTGTCTATGACGTGGATTAAAGTATTATTTTTAGGATCATGTCGTTTGCTATGGATAACGCATCGTTTTCTCAAAGACCGAGTCCTCACAAATATCAACTTCCAATAATACATGGGATCCACTCAAAATAATATTAAGTACTTTAAACTTCATAATTTTTTGGTATTATTTTAAAGGGTAAATTAGACTTTCAATTTTTTTCTATTCTATTGATTAAGATTTTATTCTTTTTCAATTTTTAATCAAGATCCTTAGGTTTTATGAACCTCATTAATTATTTCAATAATAAAATATGTAAAAAATTGTACCAATTTTCTTTTTAGTTTCAATTTGTACCCATATTTTAATTTCTTTTTATGCCCCCATTTTTTAAACTTTTATTTGTACCCGTAATTTATTTACAATGTACCCATTTTTATTTAAAAATGTACCACTTTATGTACCAATTTTTTTGTTTTGTTAGCACCATTCCTTTTATGTAAAATGTACCAATTTTTTAATGTAAAATCTACTTATTTTTTAATCTAAAATGTACCCATTATTATTTTTTATATAAATGTAGACATCGAAATTTTGGTAAATAAATGTTGACCGATAAATCAAAGTTTCAACGTTCATGTATTACATAAATTTTACACGTAGCGTGTGACTCGACGAAAAATTGAAATGAGTCGGAAAAGTCATCAAACAGGACACGTGTCAACACCTGGCAGAAACGACTTATTTCATCTGGAATATTATATTCAAAATTAGGCCTTGGAAAATTCTATAAATAGAAGTCAATTTCATTCATTCATTTCATTTCACCAATTCATATTACACCAAAACCTTAAAGCTCTGAAACTCTGAAACTTCGAAGCTATCAAGCATCCAGGTTCCCGAAGAATCAAGAAAGCCCTCTTCGTTCTTCGTTCATCGTTCTTCCAAGATCAAACCCCGACGACCCTTTGAAGAACTTCCACCAATTCAAGATCAAGCCCCAAAGGCCCTTGAAAAACTTCCACCAATTGAAGATCAAGCCCCGACAGCCCTTGAAGAAAGTGTTCATTGTTCATCACCCGTTCATCCTAAGATCAAGCCCCAACAGCCATTTGGATCAACAACGTCGACAAATCCATACATCCAACCGTTCTTAAAGATCAAGCCCAAAAGCCCTTGAAGATCCGTTCATCACTGTTTTTCAAGATCAAACCCAAAAGCCCTTGAAGATCCGTTCATCACCGTTATTCAAGATCAAGCCTCAATGGCCCTTGAAGAAACACTCATCCTCAAGATCAAGCCCCAACGGCTCCTTGAAGATCCGCTCAAATCCACCTTCAAAGATCAAGCCCAAGGCCCTTGAAGAACGTTCATCCAAGATCAAACCTCGACGGCCCTTAGATCAATCGCACATCCACAAATCAACACCTTACGGAGATCGAATCAGATGATCAAATTTGAGAGAGATTGTAACCCAAAAAATAAAAATCATCAAATACAAATATTATTTTGTGCACGTTGCTCTTGTCTCATTTGTTTCAGGAAAATTTCGTGTTTACAATAAAATCTACCCCTTGTTTTTTATATAAAATGTACCCATTTAATATATATTAAAATGCCCATTTTTTTTGTATAAAATGTTCCAAATTTTTGTACGTGCAATGTACCCACATTTTTACATAAATGTACCAATTTTTATAGGGAAAATATGTAACATCCCACATCGATCAACGGAGAGGGGGTGATGTGCCTTATATGTACATGCCCACCTCCATATAGCACAAGGCCTTTTGGGAACTCGCTGGTTTCGGGTTCCATAGGAACTCCTAAGTTAAGCGAGTTCGAGCGAGAGCAATCCTAGGATGCGTGACCCACTGGGAAGTTCTCGTCTGAGTTCTTAGAAACAAAACCTTGAGGGAATGGTAAACCCAAAGTGAACAATATCATGCTACGGCGAAGTCGAGACTGGGATGTGACAGAATGGTATCAGAGCCACTCTGCCGTGTGGTGCAAGTGTGCCGACGAGGACGTCGGGCACCTAAGGGGGGTGGATTGTAACATCCCACATCGACCAACAGAGAGGGGGAGATGTGTCTTATATGTACATGCCAACCTCCTATAACACGAGGCTTTTTGGGAACTCACTGGCTTTAGATTCCATCGGAACTTTGAAGTTAAGCGAGTTCGGGCGAAAGAAATCCTAGGATGGGTGACCTACTGGGAAGTTCTCGTTTGAGTTCCCAGAAACAAAACCGTGAGGGTGTGGCCGGGCCCCAAAGCGGACAATGTCATGTTACGGCAGAGTCGAGACTGGGATGTGACAAAATATACCCAAATTTTATTATATAAATGTACTCATATTATAAAAATAAAATAAAAAAAATCTAAAATGCACCCATAAGCAATTTTGTTGTTGTTGTTGAAACCCATAAGAAAATTTCAATAATTAATTGGTGGTGTAAATAAAAGCAAAATAACATTTTGAGTCTTTATTGATATTGTTTGTACCATACTTAGGGCCTCCGTATTTAGATATCGTATAAATACTCGGATGACTTAAATGTAATTATGTAATAAAAGAAGGGGCAAATATGTAATAAGTGAGGAGCCCTTATTTTATAAAATGACTCCTCACCCTCACAATTAGGGGAGGCTAATTCCTAGGCCATCAGAGACCTCACTCTCTCCCTTAGAGGCTCTGAATCTCTCCCCCTCACCTCTAAGAGAAATACAATAATCAGTGTGGACGTAGCCCAAACCTTGGGGTGAACCATGATATATCTTGTGTTATTTACATTTCTTGCAGATTCACGGTCGAATTTACGTTGTTCCAAGACCTCTGATTTTGTGCATCAACATTTGGCGCCGTCTGTGGGAATCGACACAAAAAACTATGTCGGTTCTCTATCATTTTTTCACCTTCACCGTGAATCTGCAAAATCACAAAAAAAAACTCAGAAACCTAGTAACATGTCTCTCTCTCTCCCTTCAGTTGTAGTCAGTACTAGCACATTTTCCAATCTGAATCCATACTTAGGGGGTCAAAGAAATCAAAATCCTAAAACCCAAAACTCAAAATATCTCCCAGTCAGATTCTAGTGAGGAAGCTTTCATGGCGACAGAGAACTCCAACAAAAGCTTCAGTACCGCTGTCGCCAGTTCCCTCTCTCCCCCAGTACCCAGAGATGATTATGGTGGCAATCGAGGCCCTGAATGACAGCAACGAGTCAAGCAAGTCCGCAATCGCGAAGCACATCGAGTCAACGTACGGAGATCTGCCGAAATCTCACACGACCCTCTTCGCGCACCACCTTAACAAGATGAAGGACACCGACAAGCTCGTCCTGGTCAAGAACAACTACATGAAGCCCGACCCCAACGCAGCCGTCCACCCAAGGCCAAAACGACACCGTATTCAGCTTCGGTTTCAGCTCCCATTTCAACTCTTCTCTTGGTCCTCACTCTCGGGAGTCCGCCTCCACTCATTTCTCCGGCTCTTGTAGTAAGAGCAGCCGCAGTAACGGTTCCCGCCGCAAGGGTTGAAGGTCATGGAAGGATCAGTTTGGTTCCATTGAAGAAGAAAGGCTTCTTGATGAGGATGGAAACCCTCATGGTCTCACTCATAGGTATTACTTGCTTTTATTGGGGGATTCCTTGTGCTTTTCTCTCTCTTTTATTTGATACTATGAGGTGCAAGTCGATCTCAGAAGCCCATCATCACTATGAAGCGGCGGAGAAGAAAAGCTTCTGGTGGCAGGAATTCGAAGAGAGATCTAGCGCACCAAGTGCTTGCGAAAATGACAGAGTAAGAGTTCAGAAGGGATCCTAGGGAGTCTACACTGGCATATGCGTGAGACAATCAGCATCAAACAGTTGACTGCATATCGACAGCGAAATATCCCGCTACAAAATTCATTCAGATCCATTAACATCATTTTCTGTCTTTACGCAGTGATGTCAGTGTCTGAAGAAGTAGCGATCTCTGTTTGGCTGTTGAAAACTGAGGAAAAGAAACTGCTCGCGGCGAAGCTGAGGTTGGAGCAAGATGGATGGCTCTGTGTGATTCTATCACTTGATTCAGTTAATCTCTCAACAGACATTGCCATTCTCTCTCTTTGATCAGAAGAAACCACATGCATATCAACCATTCCTACCTCCAGCAGTTCATCGTGAGCAGCCTGAGTGGCATCAGGCGATGCAACTCTCTTGATTTCCCTTTTCAACTTATTGAGATCATATTTATATTCCCTTAGCTTGGCAAGAAGCACCGCCTTCACCCTTAGCTGCAAGTTTTTGGCTTCAAGAAAGTTCGAATCGATTCAACCTTCTCTTGATCCGCCATCGCCATTTTCAAGAAAGAGACAGAGAGAAAGGTGCAGTGAACAGAGAGAATGAAAAAGCAAAAAGAGAAAAAGAAGTGACAGCATAACGTGCAACTTCGCGACACTTTCACGTTGCCAGGCCTTGTCTGCCATCTACCAAAAGGCAAAAGAGAAAAGAAAAAGGAAAAGAGAAAGCAAAAAAGAAAGCAAAAGCAGAAAGCAAAAGAGAAAGCAAAAGCAAGGAATAAACACCCCACCAGAATGATGTGATTTACTTTTTTGACAAATGTATGAAGTAATTTATTTTTTATCTCTCGGAGACATCTGTATAAACCCCCATCAGAGGGTAATAATACAAAAAAAAAAGAAAAAAAAAAGGCAAAGCCCAAAATAAATGGACTGGAATGTTTTGTGGAGGGCGAATGCCCATATGCCCAAAAGAGTCAGGCCCTCTATTATCACCAACCAGGTGACCAAAAGTATGCCTAGTAATCCAAAATTATTTAGCAACCTGCCGCTATTACCACCAACCAGGTGATCAAAAGTATGCCGAGTACTTCCAAAATTATTCGGCAACCCGCCGGTATTATCACCAACCAGATGATCAAAAGTACGCCCAGTACTCCAAATTTATTCAGCAGCTTGCTGCTATTACCACCAACCAGGTGATCAAAAGTAAGCAGTACTTCAAAATTATACATGAGCACTACTCATGTCAATCATACATAAACATTCATGAGCATCATTCATATCAATCATACATAAACATTCATGAGCATCACTCATATCAACATTTATAAGCATCACTCATATCAACATTCATAAGCATCACTCATGACAACATTCCTGAGCATCACTCATGACAACATCCATGAGCATCACTCATGTCAATCAACATAAACATTCATGAGCATCACTCATGTCAATCAGCTTCAAAAGCTTCATTTACAAAGCTCTAGCTTCAAAAGCTTCATTTACAAAGCTCTAGCTTTAAAAGCTTCATCTACAAAAGCTTTAGCTTCAAAAGCTTCATTTACAGAGCTCTAACTTCAAAAGCTTCATTTACAAAAGTTCTAGATTCAAAAGCTTCATTTACAGAGCTCCAACTTCAAAGCTTCACCTACAAAGCTTCACTTGCAAAGCTTCACCTACAAAGCTTCAGTGCAGAGTATACAAATACTGCATCCGAACAACCGCCACTTCGGCCCATACATGGATTGAATTTCAAGTCTCCAGCTAACAGCCTCTACTGACCGAAGACTTAGGGGACTACATTATGTACCATATATTGGGCCTCATGAAAAATACTTGGGGGACTTAGCCCATTATTCATGTATTGAGGAGTGAGCCCTTATTCTATAAAATGGACTCCCTTACCATCATTAGAGAGCATCAACTCTAGCCCATATTTATGTATTGAGGAGCGAGCCCTTATTTTATAAAAGGGACTCCCTCACCATCATTGGAGGAGCGAGCCCTTATTCTATAAAAGGGACTCCCTCACCATCATCAGAGAGCATCAACTCTAGCCCATTATTCATGTATTGAGGAGCGAGCCCTTACTCTATAAAAGGGACTCCCTCACTATCATTAGAGAGTATAGCCGCCTATTGAGCAACCGCCTCGCCGCGAGCATCAACTCTAGCCCATCATTTATGTATTGGGGAGCGAACCATTATTCTATAAAAGGGACTCCCTCACTTTCAACGCCACAAGCCGAGCCAACCAAGGCAACATAAGCCACGAGCCGAGCAGCCGAGCAGCATGTGCTATTTCTAGTTGAGCATCATTTCAGATCGAGCACCGCCTCATATCCAGTATCAGTTCAAGACGACATCTAGTTACTTGGCCCACACATGGACTGAATTTCAAGTCTCTAGCCAAAAGACTCTCTTGACTGAAGACTTGGGGGACTACTGTTTGCACCATACTTAGGGCCTTCGTATTTAGATCTCGTATAAATACTCGGGGGACTTAAATGTAATTATATAATAAAGGAATGGGCAAATATGTAATAAGTGATGAGCCCTTATTCTATAAAAGGACTCTTCACCCTCACAATTAGGGAAGGCCAATTCCTAGGCCATCAGAGACCTCACTCTATCCCTTAGAGGCTCTGAATCTCTCCCCCTCACCTCTCAGAGAAATACAATAATCAGTGTGGACGTAGCCCAAACCTTGGGGTGAACCACGATACATCTTGTGTTATTTACATTTCTTGCAGATTCACGGTCGGATTTAAGTTGTTCCAAGACCTCCGGTTTTGTGCATCAACATATATGATTACATATCTTTTATTATTATGTCAATTATGTGGAGAGGGACTTCAATCTAAAACCTAAAATGCATAAAGTTTGATTTTATAACAGTTAGGGACTAGGGACCGCAACTAAACTATCCATATTTTAAATTAGTCTCAATCTTTTTAAATATTCTATGCAAGTATAGAACTTATCGAAATTTCACATCCTTAAGTTCCAATTAATTTTTTTTGTTACATGTACACTAGAATAATGATAAAAAAAAAATCAAGAAAGACATGAAGATGAAAAGATAAACAAATTCACAAATAAAATGGAAAACAAAATTGAAGATTGGAAATCTCCTAACAAAGAGGGTTAAGAATTCAGATAGGATTTCCAGAAGCTTGTTTCTGCTTGCGTGATTTCCTCATTTGTTGATTTTCAGCTAGTAAAGCTTCCAGTTCTTCTTTGTGGATGGTGAAGATGATGGTGGCCGCATCATGGTAGTCTATACCATTTTAGTAACCTCCACGACCTTCTTCTTGATGTTGGCGGCTTGAGTTGTAGGTGGAGTTTGTGATTATGTGTTGCATTCGGAGGTGATGGTCTAAGGGGGACATGGTGACCGTTACTTGGTGGAAGCCATACTTCCATGACCTTCTATTGATGTTGGAGACAAAGTAAGCCCTAAATTTAACATAAATTCAATTGGGGCGTAACAGATGTGACATTTTCAATAAATTAGATACTTACTTGGGATGTTTTAAAAGGTTGAAAACAATTTAAAATGACACTAAAAAATTGAGAAATTTTAAGTACTGAGTCCAACAAAATATTGATGCTGATTTATGATCAACATCTACCCAACAACCCCATGAGAGTTGTGTGAATCATATGCCATACATGCACCAAAGTATTGATTGTTATTCCCAACTCCTCATAGTTGTAGCACATGAAATTTGCTTGTGGCTGAGCATTTTGGGAAACAACTTACCTATCACGTATTGTATCCCCCATGCTTTAAACCCAAATGCAACATGTTGTATGAGATTGGAAACCTTACTTATTATCAAGGGCGGATCCACCTGGGATAAGGTGGGTCAGCTGACCCTCAAAGCTTAGAATATTTTACTAAAAAAGTTGGGCATTGCCTTTTATAAATATGGATGCCTTTGAAAGTTGTCATCTAATTCGAAGAATTGCCTCTATGGGCTCCAGATCAGCTGTCCCGTATTTCATGTCTCGTTTGTGTCGGGACAGCAGACCTCAAACCGTAAGTTAGTTCTCTTGGAGATAAATACTATGCAGGTAGGTAAGTTATTTCCCCGAAGGCTCCGGCTCCGCCACGGTGAGTTTCATGTGCTACAACCTTGAGACATTTGGATTTGGTATAACAATATTTTAGTGCATATGTAGGCATATGATTCACGCAAATCTCATTTCGGGTGTTTGGCAATACAATGATCATTGTGGTTGTTGGGATCTCATTTATTACAGTCTCAAGGATACTTTACCTAATCCTCTATGTTTTTCGTTCTAAAAAAGATGGGAGAAACTTTCATGTAACATGTTGCATATATATTTTTTTTTTCCCGACCGCGCTAAATATCTATGTGTAAATGTACTTTGAAAGAGTTATTTTCCTATTGGTTTTCATATAACTGGCATTTACTATAGTGAAAGAAGGGTATATATCATGTGATGAGCAGTAACAGAATCAGAAAGTATCATTGGTGGGGTCAATAAGAATGCGTGCACAGCGCGCAAATTTGTTTGGACGGAATAGCATGCAAATTGGCATTTCATCGAGTTTTGTTAGACCTGATATCATTTTTCAAGTCATATTACACACCTATCTCCAGATATCAAGAACTTCCGAACGAGTATGTCGACTGATATCAATAGCTTTTGAACGAGCATGCCTACATATGCCAACATATGCAGAGCGAACTTATCAAAAGATGTCCATAGCATCGCATACAAAGGCATGAGGCGAGCACCTACCTTGTCCATTGCCCATAGAGGCGGCTTGAGGTCTGCTGTCCCGTATTTCATGTCCCGTTTGTGTCTCTTGTTTAATTTTTTGACACGTGTCTCTTACTTTAAACCCACATCTAACACTGTTAAGTTTTAATAAAAATAATTAAAAAATAAATAAAAACCAAACGGGTTAATCCGGAGCGTCTATTCTCTTCTAACAATGGGAAATCCAGCACACAGAGAGCATTCGGCTTCTGTGCTCGTCCGCCTCGCAATCGCCAACCCAGTACAGACAAACCCAGCAAGGAGCAAACTGAACTCATCGCAGAAAAACTAGAAAATCAAGCTAAAGAAGAAGAAGATGACGACGATGGGTTGCTGAATAAAGAGACCGGTGAGATCGGTCGGCCAAGAGGGCCGGAGCCCACACGCTGCGATTGGGAGAGAAATGATCGAAGCTCTGATTTTTTCGTTTCTTTTTTTCAAATCTGATTAATCATGATAGCAATGGTATGCAGTTCTTTGATTTTTTTGGAGAATTTGTGCTTGACAGCACCCCTCATCGGAACCGTCGTTTGAATAATCACAGTCCAACACAAGAATTCCCAGGTGAGAGAGAAAGAGAGATGAAAAGTCTTGGGGTGGGTCTCCGGAGTTGCTTTCTTTAATTTTTTTTATTTTTAAAGAATTTTATAAAAAGGTGACAGTGTTTTTGTTAAGTTAACTTAACAGTGTTAGATGTGGGTGTAAAGTAAGAGACACTTGTCATAAAATTAAACATGAGACACAATCGAGACATGAAATACGGGACAGCAGATCTGGAGCCCTAACTTACCTATCACATAATATATACCCCTCTCTTTGTAGCAAAATGCAATATGTTATATGAAATCTGATGTAAATAACTCTCCAAAAGTAGGTTATATGAAAATTGCTCGAATGAAAGAGAGAGAAAAAAGGTAGTCAACATTTTACATGAAAGTTTTCTCATCTTTCCAACAATGAAGGACCTATATGATTAGGTATAGAGTTAGGCATTACAAAGTGGGTCGGAAACTTAAGTATGATGTCAATAATATAAGAATCACACTCCTATTAAGTCGGAAAATTTGAATCTTAGAAGAATAATTTAAATCTCAATATATCAAATTCATGAGTTTGATTTGTAGGATAAATGACTAATCATTTGAGAGAGGAAAGAGCCTGGCCAAGTATACAATAGTGAAAAATAAAAAAATAAAACTTGCCATGGCTCCGCTTAAAAGGTTGGTTTGACTTTACTCTTTGGTTCATGTTGTCCAATTCACACCACTAACAATATGATATGCATCAAATTCAAATCTCATATATAAAAATACACACCTCATTTTACCTCAACACACTCTTAATTTCTTGGTCGTCAAATTGAATATCAAAAGAAGTTGAGATGATCAAATGACAGAAATTAACAGTGTAGAAGAAAGGTATGAAAAAGGAGTGCACCACCCTAGAAATAATCCTCCCCCAAGTCACTGCGAAATGCAAGCCTTAGGTCACTTCTTGTCCTTTAAGCCGAAGCCATGTCGTCTGTTAATTAGTTAGGAGCATTGTCGCCTGGATAGTGACATTGGGCACCAGAGAATCCTGCGAAGAGTGCAGCCACAACACGGAGGCCTCCAATCACATGCTAGTTATCCAGAAGCGTATACTTCCCAAGTTCTCATTCTGCCTGGAGCCGGTATCGTGTTAGTAATCTTACTAAAGTCCATTTATGATCACATTTGGGCCGGTATCACAATAATCCGAGAAGGATTGAACGAAGAGTACTGTCCAGACAACAAATCCCAGATGTACAAGTTCGAAATATTATCTAGCCATATTTCCAAGCAAACTTGCGTTACATCGTTAAATACAACAGCACAATCCGAGCATTACACAACACGACACAAAACAAAACTTCCATACAACAAGAAAAACCGACTCGTAAAATCAGAAGATACAACAACAAATGGAGCAGCTAGCACTCAGAGCTCCTCGTCACGGCCGCGGCCAGCAACTTCGTCCTTAATCTTCTGGGACTTCTGTTTGGAAGCCTCGTGGCTAGACGCCACGGTGTCCTTGGCTGGCTTCACCGCCTCCTCCGCCTTATTCTTGGCTGCCTCAAGACCCTCCTTGGCTTTCTCCTTCGCCCAACTCGTTTGTTCCTCCGTCTCCGACTCCTTCCACTTCCCCTCCTCCGCAGCATTCTTTCCCGTCTCCTCACTTGCCCGCTTCGCCTCCTCGGCCTTCAGAGCAGCCTTGTCCTTCACCTCCTGTGCCGTCTGCTTCGCCTTCTCCTTTGCCTCTTTAGTGTCCTCTGCTTTCTCATAAGCCTTGTTCTTCACCTCCTCTGCCGTTTGCGCTGCTTTTTCTTTCGCTTCTCTTGCTTTCTCTGCCGTGTAACCGGTAGCCTCATTCGCTTTCTCTGCTGTTCTTCGGGCCGTCTCCTCAGCTGCGTTCTTCATCTCATATGTTCTATCTTTCGCCGCCTTTGTAGCCTCCTCAGCTGCATTCTTGGTCTGATACGTCTTGCCTTTTGCCGCCTTTGTGGCCTCGTATGCCTTCTCCTTCGCTGCACCCGCCGTATCAGAAGTCTTGTCCGTCGCCGCCTTTGTGGCCTCATAAGCCTTCTCCTTAGCTGCACCCACCGTATCGTAAGTCTTTTCCTTAGCCGCCTTCGCCGCCTCATAAGCCTTTTCCTTCGCTGCCTTTGCAGTATCATAAGTCTTTTCCTTCGTAGCCTCATAAGCCTCGTCTTTTGCTGACTTTGTGGTCTCATAAGCCGCGTTAATGGCCTCATAGGCCTTCTCCTTTGCGGCATTAGCAGCATCGTAAGTCATGTCTTTGGCCGATTTAGAGGCCTCATACACCTTCTCCATTGCTGCATCCATCGTCTTGCCGGCCTTCTCGGCGGCTGTATCTTTAATGTTTCTAGCCTTTTCTGTGCTATACTCACCAGCCCCTGAATTTTTAAAGTACGTAACACATTAATTCTAAATATATATCATTCTTAACAATACATTATTAACTTCACTCTAATTAATATGTTTTGTCTAGGTCACCCACATTTCAACATTTCGTTGTTTCGTGGGAAATATGAATAAATAGAACTAGTTACAAACTTTAATTCGAATAAATAAAACCGTTACAAATTTTCAATTAAAAATACATTTCGAAGGACACAAATCATATAAAAGTGATGGTTTCATGCCACTCAGTTATTGTCTATCCATTGTCCATCCATTTCTAATCAATTTATCTCTACACATTTCTTCGTCACTATGTTGGAGTTCATATTGAAAACACTTAAACACAGTACAAATGTAAAATCCTCAAAACGCTATCCCATGGAAAAAAAAAAAAAAAAAAAAAAACCAGTTCCTGGACAACATTTAAAAATTGATCCAAAATAAAGCAGAAAATTTCACATTCCATCACAAATTATGTAGGGAATAATTTAAAAAACAGTAGTGACTAACCAGAAGCAGTGTCATAAGTAGCATCAGAAGCCTTCTTAGAACTGTCCTTCAAAAAATTCTCATCATCCTGCTTCAGCCCAAGTCCTCCGGTGATTTTCTCTTTAGCCCACTCCGTCCACGACTCCGACCCTTCTTTACCCTCTCTCGCCTTCTCCGCCGCCCTCGCGTCATCGGTCTGCCTTGACTGGTCCTTAAACTCCACAAACTCATCAAGAACTTCCTCGTTCGCAGACGGCGTATGCCCCACGCTGGAGCCGCGGCATACGGTGGCAAGCATCACCACCACCGCCACCGCAATGACAAGGAGTAGTTTGTAAGATTGCTTTGCACCCATGACCGTATAAACGTTTTCTGAAGATTCAAATCTGAAATGTATTTTCTGAAAAAACTGAAGGTTTTGAGACGTTTCTGAAAGATCAGGAAGCAATGTGTGAAAGTTTAGGGTTGGGGAGAAGGTGGTTTTAAGAAGGTGGTGCATGACAGCATGAGAAAAGGGACAGGTGTTACACACGGTGGCAGGTTCAGAATGCGTAGAGATGGACACGTGTCATACTGATACGGTGCAGTTGGGCCCGCGTGTCGACATGTTAGCGGTCGATTTGGTGTTTCACGGTTCGTGTCTGTTGCTTAATGGAACACAGCATGAACTTGTACACTTCATCTCTACCAAAACAACTTTTATTTCCTTTTGACCTTATCTCCATATTGCCAATGTTGTTTTAGGCGTCGACATACTTTGGCATTAATTTGTATCTTGTTAAAAACATAATCGGTGGCCTAAAAACTTTAATTCGTAAGAGTTCGAACTCGAGTTAAAAGTTTTAAACCTCACTCAATAGTTCTGGTGATTAAAACATTCAAGTTATCATTATAAACACATCTCAATATAATTAAGCAAATTTTGATTATTGAGGTATTAAATTACGAATTATAACGTGATAATAAATATTTTTTTCTTTTTAGTAAATACCGAGAAAATTGTCACTTAATACATCTAGTGATATTTCTCTTCACTTGTAAGTGAGAGGTCTTAGATTCGATTCTCGCCAAAAGTGAATTTAAATCACATTATTATTAGCTCATTATAAGGTTAAATCAATCATGTCATTATAAGTATATGAACGTGCGTCACAAGTAAACTCAGCAGGTTCATGGGTGAGGATGGGAAAGAAAATATGAATCATCAACCAAGAGATGATGAGAGTTACGAAAATGAGGGACCATTGGATAGGAGTACATAGAAGGAAGTAAAAAAGGTATAGCACTGGATCAAATTTATTAAAGTTATGTGACAGGTAAGTCATTAACCTTGTTCTACAAGTAAATTAAGAAAAAAAAGGATCCTAAACTCAAAGCTTGGAAAATACAGAATCCTAAACTGCCAATAAAAATGGTCAAAAATATAGAGAGGTTGAAAGCTCAAACACCCTAATTTAACAATGTCCCTAAAACAATGCTAGAATCTTTACATGTCTTCTTGTTGTGGCCAAGCCCCTTGCACTTGCTACATTGCAGCTGCCGTTTTATTATGTCGTCTGATTCCATCTGCTTCGTCTTTGGCCGCCCTGGCGGCCGCCTGGTGGGCGGAGGGGTAACAGTAACTACTGCTTGGTTTGATTCACCCGTGTGTGGTCTGTCTACATTAGGAACAGGGTGAATTGATTCTCCATAAGTTAAACGGTAACTCTCCACTGTGAAGTATCTGGAGCAGTAATCATAAGGGTTCCTGCCAATAACTAAAAAGACAGCAATAGCATGGCAGCAAGGCAGACCAGTGAGATGCCATCCCTTACAGGTGCAATCCCAATGGTCGATGTCAATAGTGTCGACAGATTCTCCACGAACCTCGAATGTGCTTCCATGTGAGAGTAACACTTGAAGTGATCGAGCAATTTCTGTTTCCTTTTGAAGCTTTTCCTCCTTAGATGGTGTTAATCTTGTCACCCATTGGTTGGACTCCACCCCGCGTGAATAGAAGGCTTCCATCATATTGCCTCGTAGTACGTCAATCATCTGCGTAATTGGCAACTCATGCGCCTCTGATACCCAACTGTAGAACTGCTGTCCGAAGTTCGATGTCATGTGGTTGTACCTGCCTCCTCCGCAGAATGCATTAGCCCAGTGCACGGGCTCACTTTGTATGACCCAATTGTAAGCATCCGGTGAAATATTTTTTATGTTGTCAGCACTACGCTGGAAAGCCTCCTGAGTGGGTGCATAAGCAGCCGCATAAAAATCATTGATCATGAATCGTCTTGCCTCGTGAGAAAATTGGCCCTTCAAGTCCTTGTTAAGTTTTTCAGCAAGATGCCTCAAACAATAGCAGTGGTAACATTTATCAAATACCTCGGGCAATGAATTTTTCAATCCATTCTGAAAATCTGCTACAAATGTGATCGGCTGAGATGTTGCCACTGCCGATTTCAGTTCTAGTAAGAACCAGTGCCAGTTCTCATCAGTCTCATTATCCACAACAGAAAATGCAACCGGAAATACACCATCATCAGCATCTGCGGCTGTTGCAGCCAACAAAACTCCTTGATATTTTGAGTTCAGAGGAGCGCTATCAAGAAAAATTAGAGGGCGGCAAGCTTCTATGAAACCCACAATTGATGCATGGAAAGATACAAAGAAACGATGGAAGCTCGAGTCTTCCTTAGTAGTAAATGAAGCAAAACTCCCTGGATTAGTTTCCTTTATCTTCTCGCAGAAATACGGCAACTGATTATAGGCCTCTTTATAGGAGCCTTGAAGCTGCTCCCTGGCAATCTCTTTAGCACGCCATGCCTGAGAATAATTCAACTGAATCCCGTATTCCCGCTTAATGTCCTCTGCTATAGCCTTTGGCTTGTAGTTTGGGGAAATTTTCAACTTCTCCTTTATGATACTTCCCACCCAACCTCTCGTTGCCCGATACCCAGCTTTCACAGCAGCTCCTTCACATGTATGATCCATGTTCATTTTCTTGATACAAATCAACTGGGTTGTAGACAACCTTGATGCATATATCCTCCATGGGCAATTTTGACCTTTGCATTTGACAGTGACACGATGACTGTCATTTTTCTTATACCTATAAGCAAATCCATGTGCAATTGAAAACTTATGCAATGCTTCTCGGAATTCGCTAAAACTATTAAACCTTTGGTCCACACCAGTGATGGTGCTTTCCCACTGTTGTGCAGCTTTATGATGCATATCATCACTGGAACAACTAGGAACACGAAGCGAAGGGATTTCATGGAGTTCCATATCAATTTGGCCATCAGCATTGTCAGTATTGTCAGCATCAACTCGCATATCAACGGGCTCAACAAAAGGAACAACTGCTTCCGATACAGTTGTCCTGCTTGACCTGCATGTCCAAGCGTTCAAATGAGAATTACATGCAAAAAACATGCAGGGAAAACGTCACTTTTGTTCAGTTAAGTGCTTCTTTTTGGGTACACAAGCACAGTACAATCACATTTCATAATGGGATATGAAAAGGCATGCACGTGTTGCAATCAGTGTTCAACAAAAACTGAAATAATAAACACATTTCCATCGTCTCTGTTCGATATTGTGATTGCTGCAATTGTAACCCAAACCGAACTACAAAAGATTATTCATCCAGGGAAAAACACACACAAGCGGATATCAAAACGGCAAGAAATAAGATGAACTAAAACAAAATGTACCTACTAGCAGGCATGATGGACAAATTTCGACCAGCAGCTTCCTCTGTCATGACAAAAACATCGACAGTGTCTGTATCCCCGAGAAAATTGACCATACGTTGCAAGTCTTTGTCTTTAGAGATCGTAATGAGAGTCTTCTTATTGCCGGGAAGGAAGTACTTGATGGACATTGTATCAGCACTACAATTAAACATATCCTCTATTTCGGACTTAAAATCACCAAGCAGTGTTTTCTCATCAATGCCAATCGCATGAGCGTCGCCCCCAGAGTACGATAAATTTCCATCCTTATCCATCACAAACTCTGTGCCCAATTTACATATTGCTATAACCTTCTTCGCAGCCATGGCCTACCCACCCAAAAAGACATTTGTATATGTTTATACACAAGAAATCATAACAAAAAGTTGAAATCTACAATTTGCTCGAAACAATTTACACAAGAGGGTCGAATTTCATAGTTCATAAGAAACTAAATTACACAGAATGAAGCTAAGTTTCTGAAATTACATAAGCAGGTTTAATTTCACAGTTGAAAAGAATCTAAGTTCCAGCTACATTCACAAAACTAACCCCAAAGTTTGAAACCTTTGCACATATTCATACCCTAAATGTTGAAATTACACAAATCCCAAATACCCAATTTATTTATTTTCCATAAAAAATATGAAATTATCCATCTACACAAGTAAAAATTTCAGAAAATTCTGGGTATAACAAGTACAATAAAATCCAGCGTATAATCAAAGGTAAAAGAAAAACAAAAATCAATTACAGAGTAAACAAAATTAAACAATGACGACAGAGCGGGAAACAATAATCCTAATACGAAACAATTGCAAGTAAAATAAAAATCGAAACCCTAGATTTTGGGGAAATTAAAAATCAAACCTTGAAGCCAGACTGAGATGAATATCTCTGCTGAATCTATGAGACGCCTTCTGTTTCTGAAACAGATGAAAGTCGAAGGAGAGCTCCGAGAGAGGGAGCGAACCGGGTAATGAGACTTTGCCCTTGCAATTGCCTGCACCCGTGTGCAAATTAGACTTGTTGGATTAGCTAATATATCCAATCAGATTGCAGGGGCCCACATAACATTGACGTGGGCCCTCACGTAATTGGAGAGACCACGTTTCACTTTTACAAGCCGGTACAGTGTACCTGCACATTGTGTCCCGGTCTTCCAATCATCTGATTACACATGTCCCGTAGTTTTCAATGGATGAAGTACGATAAGACCTTGGGTTAGGTAGGGTACTTCGAGAACTCTCACCTTTCTTTTTTCCATTCGTATTTGAACGGTTACAAGTCTCAACATTTTATATTAATTTTTTTTATAGGGACAAAAATAAAATGTGAGAGGACGGAAGGGGAGGGAAATAGGAAGAGAGAGAATCTTACTTTTATTTTGACTTCACATCGGTCTCACCCAATGTACAAAATGTTCTATAAGAACAGTCGTGCCAAAATTTCTCTCGTTAAGTACATAACATACTAAAATTGTAGTGATCATTTAAATTGTTACGTGATCATGTAAGACTCAACAAACTCGTACACAAACACAAAGAATACCTCCATGTATGGGCCGAAATGGCGGTTGTTCGGAGACGGTATTTGTATACCCTGCACTGAAGCTTTGTAAGTGAAGCTTTGCAAGTGAAGCTTTGAAGCTAGAGTTTTGTAAATGAAGCTTTCGAAGCTGGAGCTTTTGTAAATGCAGTTTTTGAAGCTGATTGACATGAGTGATGCTCATGAATGTTTATGTTGATTGACATGAGTAATGCTCATGGATGTTGTCATGAGTGATGCTCATGAATGTTAATATGAGTGATGCTCATGAATGTTTATGTTGATTGACATGAGTGATGCTCATGGATGTTGTCATGAGTGATGCTCATGAATGTTAACATAAGTGATGCTCATGAATGTTAACATGAATGATGGTCATGAATGTTTATGTATGATTGTCATGAGTGATGCTCATGAATGTTTATGTATGAATGACATGATTAGTGCTCATGTATAATTTGGAGTACTGGGCGTACTTTTGATCACCTGGTTGGTGGCATGAAGGAGAGTACGGGTTGTACATTTCATCACCTGGTTGGTGGCATGAATGGCTAGTTGCCAAATGATATTAGAGTACGGGTTGTACATTTCATCACCTGGTTGGTGTCATGAATGGCTAGTTGCCAAATGATATTTAGAGTACGGATTGTACACTTCATCACCTGATTGGTGGTAATAACGGCTGGTTGCCGAATAATTTTGGAGTACTGGGCGTACTTTTGATCACCTGGTTGGTGGTAATAGTGGCGGGTTGCCGAATAATTGCGGAGTACTAGGCGTTCTTTTGATGACCTGGTTGGTGCTATTTTAGGCTTATGGGCCTTCACCCTCCACACAACATTCCAACCCATTTATTTTAGACTTTGCAGGTTTTTTTTTTTTTTTTTTTTGGTATTATTATTATTACTCTCTGATGGGGTTAATACAGATATCTCCGAAAGATACGAAAAATAAATTACATCATTCAAAGAAAGCTGCTGCAGATATGGTTGGATAATGGGATAGCATGTGCAGCTGTTGGAGGAAAACTTCATGTGAAGGCAGGTTTGGTCAGCAGTCATGGTCTCTCATAATTTGATACTTTTGCATGTTCTCCGGATGGGTTTTTCAAAATGGGAATATGTATGATGAAAGGTCAGTATACTTATTCAAGTGCTTTCCTCTTTTTCCTTTATTCCACTTTTGCTTTCCTCTTTTCCACTTACAGGCATCTTCACCTGCACATACTTGCTTTTGCTTTTGTTCTTTTCCTAGCGTCATGATTGATTCCTTCTCTTTTACCAATTACAAGCCCAACCTTGTCGTTAGGAATCTTTGTAACATATTGTTCACCACAAGCTTGTACTGTTTACCTTCTAGAAGCTATGGCCGGACCTCCTGATCCAGCCTTAGCAAGAACTTCATTGATCAAGTGCTCAGCCTTCGTGATCTGCCCTGGCAAATAGAGTCATGGAAGATCCACCAAGACCATAGCCAGTTATAGCCTCGAAATGACCGCCCTAATCATCACCGTAGTACATCTTGAAGAGATTGATAACAATGTAAAGAACCAACAGACCACTTGGAGTGAGGAGAAATCCCATCATAGCTCCTTATCTAAATGCAGTAGCTTTGGACACTTTCCTACAGGATACGCTCCACCAGATCTTCTCGAGCCTTCCCCTCCGTCAGACCATGATATGCCGCTCATTCTCGGAGTTCTTCAACCAACTTCTGCCCATCTCAGCTCCTTTGATTTTAGGTCAAGCCCAGTCCTGCTAAAGGCCTTGAGAACCTGCGACACTTCAAGGCCAATCAAAGCAGACTTGAAGGAGATCACGTTGGATAAGTCAGGACCATCTGCTTCATCAGTAACGTTGCTGCTGAAAAAGGCTTAAAGCTCACGGTGGTGGTTCTGTAAAGCTCACGCTGCTGTTTCATCAGTAAAGCTCACGCTGCTGTTTCATCAGTGGTGTTTAAGGAGCACCGTGGCAAAGGCTTAAAGCTCACGGTGGTGGTTCTGTTTGAAAAAACAGAAGTATGGTTCGGATTTTTCGTCGCCTGCTCCGGCTGCAACTCCGTCGAGTAACATTGCTGCTTGTGGTTTCAGTTTGAGTGCTGCGTTTAATGCGGTTGGGGTGGCAGGGGGGATGGCTTTGTTTTGAGCGTGTGACAGTGTGAGAGTGCGTGAGAAGGAGAGAAAAAGCACAAGTGTTGGAATTTGGATATTGCTTCTGTCGTTTTCTTTCTGATTTGTTTTTCCTTTTCTCATCAAGTACCTGACAGCTTGGAATATATTGTAATCAAGTGACCAGGGAGTAGGACTAATGGATACCTCTCTTTTTCTTTTCCTTTTGGCGTATGGCAGACAAAAGTAATAGTAATAGACTTATTATTGAGAAAACTTATCTTCTTCATAAGTGTTTCCACTAGTGGATGGTAGGTAGCCTCTGTAAAAGTCTTCTTCTTGGCAAGACCGCCGGAAGCTTTTGTGGAAGAATTAGATGTAGCAGGCTGCGGAAGAAATAGATGCAGCAGGCTGCTGTGAGCTCTTGAGCTGCGGGTTGGCGATAGCATGGCTGCTGCCACCATGGCCACCAGAAAAGGAAACTACGGATGTTGATGACGAAAAAAAAAAAAACCAAAGGCTACTTTGAGGTGGTGGTTCCGGTGTGGCCGGTCTAGCATTCTTGAATCAGTTTCTGCCATGGTGCACATGGCTCTTATAGTGCTTCTGACCCGCCATCACATCTCTCGAGCACCGCCATTTCTTACCATCTGTTCTCCTGCACCTCGTCGGTTCCGGATCCATGACAGCTGCTTTAATAAATATCCACTGCCCGTAGAGGCAGCAAACCGTGTTGTTTCAACATCATCGTGTAAGGATAAACCTGCCAAAGAAAGGTTCCCAAGGCCTTGCGACTCATCTTCCCACATGACCTTAAAGTCAGGGGTAATATCAACAGGGAGCTGGTGGCACCAGTACTGGTGGGCCTCGTCATCAGAATTGTTTGATGTAGAAGATTCTGTTCGATCTAGTACTGCTTTTCCAAATGTTCCAGCGGAAGAAAACTTTTTTGCGCCCTGAGCTGTGCTGGCGCTTCCAGATGACGGAGATCTGAGGGAAAAGGGAACAAACTCTGCTGCATTGGGATTCAACAAACTTTTCTGTTAAATATTCGAGCATATAATATTTGAGCACAAGAATATTCGAGCACATAATCCGATCAGCATCTCTGTTAAACCCACAGTCTTCACCACAGGTTTCACAATCAGGACAGTCAGGCGTTGACCAAGTCAACCTAACACCACCCCAAACATCCCCTAACAAATCCGGCATCTCATCAGTAGCTGTAGTCAGAACCATAACACTTGAAATCACCGGGGACAAAACCACGGATTGTGACTGATGGTAACGGTGACGGTGAAGCTGATGAAGACGACGTTAACTGAAGCCAATTTTCGTACACCCCCGACCGAACAACAAACACCGTGTGATTCTCAGTGCTGAGACAGGAAATAATCTTGGCTATATGAAGGGTATCGACATCGCGTGACTTACCCGTGGATGAGAGGTCAAACCCTGGATTGTTGTACCGACAGCGTGGGGGTTGGAGGTTTCGAAGCCAGAAAGGGAATCGAACCGGAGGTCCACGGGGGCAGTTTGATGCAAGGCAGATGGAAGAACCTTTCTAGTTATTGTGGGTTCTGGACCACCCCACCGGTGGAAGCGTGCACATGGACTGAAACGACGAGATCTCCGTCGTCGTTTTGGAGTTCTCGTTCGAATTTTTTGTGAATGAGAGCTTCAGCTTGGCGAGGCTGTCGAGCAGCTTGCAAGAGACCTTGTGGAAGAAGATGGAGGAGTCGCTGTCGAACGTTTTCAGTGAGCTCTCGAAAAGCCCTCGGAATCTTGGCTAAAAATCGCCATTTTTCTTCATCTCATTCAGTCTCTCAGCTCACTCAGATATTCTTTCTTCGCTTTTCGTTTGCTCAAATGGACTGGTTTTTTTTTATGATTTTGCAGATTCACAGTGAAGGTGAAAAAATGAAAGAGAACAGACACAACTTTTCGTATCGATTCCCACAGACGGCGCCAAATGTTGATGCACAAAACCGGAGGTCTTGGAACAACGTAAATCCGACCGTGAATCTGCATGAAATGTAAATAACATAAGATGTATCGTGGTTCACCCCAAGGTTTGGGCTACGTCCACACTGATTGTATTTATTTGAGGGAGAGAGAGCTCTGAGAGTGAGAGTATTTGTGAGGGAGAGAGTGTGAGAGTTTTGCTCTAGATAGGAGAGACTTAGGGTTTGTGAGGGTGAGGAGGCCCTTTTATAGAATAAGGGCTCGTCCCCTAATTACATATTTACCCATTCCTTTATTACATAATTACATTTAAGTCCCCCGAGTATTTATACGAGGTCTAAATACGGAGGCCCTAAATATGGTATAAACAAAATTAATTAATATAATAAAAATTATAAAAAAAAAACCTTCATCTTTCCCAAATCGCACCCGTGCCCACCCTCCCATCACCCACCTCTTCGTCTTCCCCAAATCCCACCCGTGCCCACCCTCCTACCCTCCCATCACCCACCCTTTCACCTACCCCCCAACACTCTTTCTCTTGCACCACTTATACCCGGACTCTTCTCATCGCTCCTGCGAAATCAACTGTAACACCCCCGACCAACCCCACTCCGCTCCCTCTGCTACACCCCTAACAACACCAATGGATCCTTTTCGACTGCTCCGGTCACGACTTCGGTTCAGATCGGGTCTCTCGATGGATCCCCTCCAACAACTCCGATCACTGACTTGCCGACAAACCCTGATTTCCTGAAGATCGCCACAACAGAGAACTGGTGATGTCTTAGGCAAAGATTAAGAGGTAGATCCAGGAGTTGCAGAGGATGTAAATCATTGTTGGTCACGAGCCGAGAGGCATATGAACACTGAGCGTATCCGGTGACGACTGGGGTGGGAGGGTGATGGAAGGGTGGGAGGGTGGGCACGGGTAGTCACAAATGGTGATGTGGGTTTGTTGAAGATTGTGGCATGAAGTCTTTAGTTGCAGATTGCACATTTTGGGGGAGGGTTTGATTGAGGCTGGCTAAGTGCGAATGAGGCTGAAATTGATCGTTTTTATCAGTGAAACCAGTTTCCATTGAAGTTTCAAGACTTGGGGAATTGAGGGGTTTTTTTATTTTTTATTTTTTATTTTTTTAACTTTGCATAAATGTGAAGCTTCATGCTTTTGTGATTTCCTGGTAAAGTTTTGCATGAAAGTTTGTTTCTTTGGGGGGTTTGAATGTGTGTTTGATGGTGAAATATGATATTTGCAGTATAAAAAAAAAGGGAAGAAAAGGATTTGGGGAAGACGAAGAGGTGGGAGATGGGAGGGTGGGCACGGGTGGGATTCGAGGAAGATGAAGGGTTTTTTTTTTTTAATTTTTTTTAAATTTTATTTATTTATTTATTTATTTTATAAATAATTTATTTTTAATTTCCACGTGGATGACACGTGACACCCTGTCATTGCCCACATGGGCGCCACGTCATAGTTAATGGGATACTAAACAGTTTGACTAACGGATGTATGAGACTGTCCCAAATTTTACACTTTAGGTATGACTCTAGAACGAAAAAAACTTGATGTACTAAATGTTAAAAACCACGAAACCAAAACAAAGATCAGAGCCGGTCCTGAGGGTGTGCAAAAGGTATCACGGCACAGGGCCCCCGATTTAAAAGGGCCCCCAAATTTTCATTACATGTATACAGATGCATAGAAATAGATTAGATGCAAAAGATAATTTTATCTGTGGTTCTAGCGCTAGCGGTTTAGCTTTTTTACCTTATGACCCATGTGTTGGGTTCGAATACCTTTGATATTGCTTTTCTATTTTTTTAGCTTTTGCAAATTTGTAAACATAAAAAGGAGATAACAAAATCGCATCCAACGTGTATCGAACTCAAGACCTTTGAACGTAAGGAAAAAAGCATGCCCAATCAAACAACTTATTTTTGTTACAAAAACTTGTAATATTTTACTTTTATAGATGCAAAAATTGAAAAAAAATAATAAAAAAATATAACATAAAAAAAATGAAGAGCATCCATCAAAATTTTGCACAGGGCCCCCAAATACTCAGGGTCGATCCTGATAGAGATTTACCCTTTTATTTATTAGCATGTGTTGATGCACAAAACCGGAGGGCTCTTGGAACAACGTAAATCCGACCGTGAATCTGCAAGAAAGTAAAAAACACAAGATGATCGTGGTTCACCCCAATGTTTGGGCTATGTCCACACTGATGTTAATTGTATTTCTCTGTAACTGTATGTATGGATTACAAGTGTGAGGGGGAGTCCCCTAGAGAAAGAGAGAGTTTGAGAGAGCTTTGCTCTGAATATGTGAGGGTTTGTGAGAGGGTTGTGAGGCCTTCCCATTGTGAGGGTGAGAAGTCTTTTTTATAGACTAAGGGCTCCTCCCCTTTTACATAGATCATAGGCTCAATGTCTGGAAGCCCAAGTAACGAGGCCCAATATAATATGGTACTAACAGTAGTCCCCCAAGTCTTTAGTCAAGAGAGTCTTTTGGCTGGAGACTTGAAATTTAGTCTATGTGTGGGCCGAAGTAACGAGATGTCGTCTAGAACTGATACTCAATATGAGGTGATGCTCAATGTGAAATGATGCTCAACTAGAAGTAGCACATGTTGCGAGGCTACTTGGCTTGTGGCTTATGTTGCCTTGGTTGGCTCGGCTTGTGGTGTTGAAGGTGAGAGAGTCCATTTTATAGAATAAGGGATCGCTTCTCAATACATAAGTGATAGGTTAGGAGTGATGCTCGCGACGAGGCGGTTACTCAGCTGGCGGCGATGCTCTCTAATGGAGGTGAGGGAGTCCCTTTTATAAAATAAGGGTTTGCTCCTCCGTACATGAATAATGGGTGCTCTCTAATGAAAGTGAGGGAGTCCCTTTTATAGAATAAGGGTTTGCTCATCAGTACATAAATAATGGGCTAAGTCCCCCAAGTATTTTTCATGAGGCCCAGTTACGGAAGCCCAATATATGGTACATAGTTTAGTCCCCCAAGTCTTCAGTCAATAGAGTCTGTTGCCTGGAGACTTCAAATTCAATCCATGTATGGGCCGAAGTGGCGGTTGTTCGGAGGCGGTCTTTGTATACCATGCATTGAAGCTTTTGTAGGTGAAGCTTTGAAAGTGAAGCTTTGCAGCTGGAGCTTTTGTAAATGAAGCTTCTGAAGCTGGATATCTGTAAATGAAGCTTTCAAAGTTGATTGACATGAGTGATGCTCATGAATGTTTATGTTGATTGACATGAGTGATGCTCATGGATGTTGACATGAGTGATGCTCATGAATGTTGACATGAGTGATGCTCATGAATGTTTATGTATAATTGACATGAGTGATGCTCATGAATGTTTATGTATAATTGACATGAGTGATGCTTATGTATAATTTTGCAATACTGGACGTACTTTTGATCACCTGGTTGATGATAATAGCGGCAGACTGCCGAATAATTTTAGAGTACTGGACATACTTTTGATTACCTGGTTGGAGATAATAGAGGGTGAACCTTTAAGTGGAAGGATGTAGGTTGGAGTTTAAAGCCATAAAGCCTGGCTCTTTTGGGCATATGGGTCTTCGCCCTCCACATAACATTCCAGCCCACTATTATGGGCTTGCCGACATTTTGCCCTTTTTTTTTATGGTAGATAAGGAAATAATGAATTATTATGAGAACAGGAATCTTATCTCCGCTTTTCCCAGTGGCTTCTTCAGAAAAGTAGGAACATGCATGATGAAAGTTTTCTTTTTCAAAAGTTGATGGCATCTTCTGATGGCTTGCAGGTTGTAAGAATAAAATTCTTATCTTCTCTGTTTGTTCATCATTGCTCTAGTAGTGGAATTATGAGCAGAGGCCTCATCCAAATCTGAGATCCGAAATGTACCTTCCTGATGTGTAGGGAGTTCCTCAAGCGCTCTCAATGTCTCATCACCTTGGTTAACTTTCCCAAATATTGCATACTTCCCATCAAGATGAGGGGAATTTCCAAGCGGCATTGAGAAGGAGGATCCGACGCTGTTCGGATCTTATATGTATTCCCAAAGTATGACAGTTAAAAGTACGATTACATTCTTGCAAAATGAAGCTTATATGAGTGCATCATAACCACATCCAGTCGAAACTATACGGTCTATACCATCAGATGGCCCATTATGTTTGAGTCATATGATATCACGGTTATCACCAACAGACTTGGATAAAACAAGGTATTAGACCTTGCTGGAGATTCCATGAGATTGTCAGGGAGAAGGAGTGGATCTCCAACTGTGAGTCCATTCAAAATAGATGCCATAATCTCGCTGAGATAACACTTGTGAGAGTGGAAATTGTTGAGTTAAACCTCATCTTCAGGATCTCTGCTCCACTTCCCAGATGGAGATGGTGAAGAAGACGATGAAGTTGATGCAGCAGATGCATTTGCAGATGATGAAAATTCTATCTCTGGGCCGCCACCACTTCCTCATTTTCCTCTGCCTCCGCCTGATAAGCTCGACTCCGGACGCATTTGATAGCTTACTCTCACACTTTCTCTCTAGCCTAATCTCTTTTTACTGGATTTTCTTCTTGGATTAATCTTAATTAATCACTTTTGTTTGTTTTGTTTCTGTGCTCATAATCTCAGATAGAGAGAGAGAGAGAGAGAGAGAGAGAGAGAGAGAGAAAGAAGGTCGGAAATGAAGAGGAGAAGAGAGAGAGAGATTTCTTGGGTTTTGCAGATTCTCGGTGGATATTGTGGTGAGGTTTCACGGTGGTGAGATGAAAAATTGAGAGAGAACTGACATAGTTTTTCGTGTCGATTCCCACAGACAGCGCCAAATGTTGATGCACAAAACCGGAAGGGTCTTGGAACAACGTAAATCAAACCGTGAATCTGCAAGAAAGTAAATAACACAAGATGTATCGTGGTTCACCCCAATGTTTGGGCTATGTCCACACTGATGTTGATTGTATTTCTCTGTAACTGTATGTATGGATTACAAGTGTGAGGGGGAGTCCCCCAGAGAAAGAGAGAGTTTGAGAGATCTTTGCTTTGAATATGAGAAGGTTTGTGAGAGGGTTGTGAGACATTCCCATTGTGAGGGTGAGGAGTCTCTTTTATAGACTAAAGACTCATTCCCTTTTACATAGATCATAGACTCAATGTTTGAAAGTATAAGTAACGATATCCAATATAATATGGTACTAACAGCATGAAACCACATAGTGACGGTAAGGCCGTACCAGGTAAGTCATCTGCCTTTGTGATTCACTGCATCAGGATTGCAGCTTAGTCGTGGACTCGCGGTACATCCGCGTCTTTAGACCGTTCATCTTGCTTCTTCATTGCTTTTGACTTTTGGAACGGCTGAAGATTTGATTTCCCGTGTCTTAAACCCTTTGGAATTGCAATGTAATGAGTGAAAACAATGTGACAGACGTTTGTGGGTTTTTTTGAGTGGAGAGATGAGAAGATGGGTAGTCATGCAGTTGTAGTAGGCCTTCCTTCTCCTCCAAATCGTAACGGCTCTCTCTCTCCTCCAATTCCCACAACTTCTATAAGCAGCTCGGTAGTCTCTCTCTCTCTCTCTCTCTCTCACACACACACACACAATGGTGATAATAGAAATGGGTAAATTTTGCAGAAGAAAAAGGATGGAATTGGAGAGCAAATGGCAAGGAAACAGACAGGGGATGGTGGGTACAAGTGGCGTTTGGTGATTGCTTATGACGGCACCCGTTATGCAGGTTATTTCTTTCTTCCATTAAAATTCAAAGCTTTGAGCTTTGCCCTCCTCCTGCTTCAATTGTGATGTGCTTTGCTTTGTTAGGCGTTGGCAAGTCTTGGGTTTTGCTAATTATTACGTTTGTGAGGAACCCAATTGCTAATATTGAAGGAAAAAGTGGTTTCTTTATTTTTCGATTTTAAGTTTCGATGAGAATTACATTGGCTAGCGTAAATATGCTCTTCTGTGCACCTGATTTCGAATCCCTCCCCACAACTTTGATTAGTTTAAGGTATAATATCGCTTGTATATAAGGGAAAAAAGTTTCTGCTGACAATAAGCTCTGCTTAGAAAATGATTCTATGATATATTTGACATAACGCCGCTGAGAAGGATTTTACATTTTCCTCAACTTCCAACTTTGTGCATCTTACTTGTGCTAGTGATTTGTTCTTTTTGTAAATCGGGCACCTTATAGTCGTGAAGGTCATTCTTTGTTGTCAAGTTGAGGAGAAATCTGCCGTATTACCAGTTATATATAATCATGTGTCTGCCTTGGGTCTATCTCATCATGCCTGGGACGGGAGAGATAGGTTTATGGTTGTATACAACCGGTGACACCCAAGAACCTCTCCAGTTTGAGATATTTAAGATGCCCATTTCAAAAGTTCTCAACTTGTTGTTAAGCTCCAACTTTCTGCATCAATCATCTCCCAACACCTCAATGAATGTGACAGGATGGCAATACCAGAGTTCACCGCCTACAATACAGTGCTTTGTGGAGAATGCTCTAATGGGCGCAACAAAGCTGGAAAGGAAGGATCTTCATTTCGTTGGTGCAAGTAGGACAGATAAAGGAGTACATGCCTGGGGTCAGGTCTGACTTTCTCACAACAAGCATTTTCACAACCAACAACATATCACAGACTTACTTGCAGTTGAGCTTTTCAGGTTGCACACTTTGTCACACCTTTCAACTATGACAGCATTGAAAGCATTCATGCTGCTCTTAACGGTCTTCTTCCTGATGATATCCGAGTTAGGGAGATCAGCCCTGCAGTGCCTGAATTCCATGCTCGTTTTTCAGCGAAAAGCAAGATTTATCATTACAAAATATATAACGACACATTCATGGATCCATTTCAGCGTCACTATGCTTACCATAGTGCTCATAAGCTAAACGCCGCTGTTATGCGAGAAGCTTCAAAGTATTTTATTGGAAAGCATGATTTCTCTGCTTTTGTCAATGCCTCCCAGAAGGAACGAGTGCGTGATCCAGTGAAGGATATATTCCGTTTTGATGTCATTGAAATGGTAGCAACCAAAACCCACAAGATTTCTTGAACAGTAGTTGAATGTTAGAGTTCTCTGCATTACTTTTCATTGATTGATATTTCTGTATAATCATCTTAAACCAATTTGATTAGCACTTGTGTTTCATTTTTGTATCAATAAATAACTGATTCTTTAGTCATATCCTTGTTTAGGGAGCTCTTTTACAGCTAGAAGTTGAAGGCTCCGGCTTCTTATACAGACAAGTCCGGAACATGGTGAAGCATTCATTTTAACCATTTTTGTCAGAAGTTAATGTCTTTTTAGTTCCAAGCAACGGATCCATAAGCATTTGCATTTTTACACCACTGCAGGTTGCTCTGCTGATTCAAATTGGAAGGGAAGCGCTTCCTCCTGATATTGTTCCCAAGCTATTGGCAACACGAGATCGTAGGGCGCTTGCCAAATATACCATGTTTACTCCACCTCATGGGCTTTGTCTCGTGACGGTCAAGTATAACGAGGAGCATCTACGGCTTCCATCCAGTTGCTCCACAACCAGTTTTGGTAGGCATTATACTATCGGCTCATGTAAGCTTCCATTCTACTAAGAATTTCACTTGTACCAAGCAGTTTACAAGAAGTAATAACATGATTATTCACCATTGAAATTCAGTCTCTGTTATAAGTATCACATAATTCTTTCCTTTGGATCCGGTGATTTGTTGACAGCTTTAAAATTTTCACGGTCACTGAGGTTTTTGAAACTCATCACTTTGGTCCATAACGTTGAACATTGCTTAATATCATCCTCCACGTTATGCTCTGAAATCTAGCTCTATTAGGAAAGACGGATTATATGTTCTAGGAGATTGTCGATTTAGTGCTTAAAACGTTAAATGCGAAATATCAACAACGTATTGTCCCTCTCTATCATTACTTTATATTTATTTCATTTTATACAAATAGTAACATGATATCGTAAAGCATTTTACAAGGTGCACAAAGAGTTATGTGCTTGTAGTTGGTTGTTGATCAAAAGTAGCTAATATATCAGAGTCATGGTCTTCATCAATCACTTCAGTGATTTCTGTCCCATGACGCTTGCTACTTTCAAATTTCCAACTGCTCCCAAAAGATATCTCACCATCATAAGTCACAGTGCTTGCAACGATCTTCGGATTTTCTTCCTCTTTGGTGATTTCTGGAATAACGGATAAACTTGTTATGTATGGGGTTGGTGGAGCTTTTTGTGGGACTTCCTCTTCTGTGATTTCAGAGGTTGAAGAAGAGCTTACCGCTACAGGAGGTGGAAAACGCTGATCAGAGTCTGGAGCTTCCTTAACTATTTTATCCGAAACTTCAGTTGTGTCAATATTGTGTGCAAGATGCGACGATGAGTGGGAGTGGCTCCTTGAAATGGATCTGCTCTTGGAAAGACTGTGTCTTGCTTTCTTGTGCCAGTTTTGGAGGCCTTCAACTACAGATTCAGTAAACACTGCTCTCCTCATGCCAGAACCCATCTATCAAGTAAACCAACCATTAATGAAAAGGAAAAACAAAAAAGAAGAAGTAATGTCATTGATTTTGAAATTACTATCCATTACTCTTTGTATCTCAATTCTTTCAATCTCAATATATATCCACATTTTCTTAAGGGTACTACATCTGAAGGACCTTTAGATGATGTTCCACATTTCATCGTAAAACTATTTGACAATATGGAAATGAACTAAACTCCTTAGGATCACATATAAGGTCCCTTAATTTCCCGATGTGGGAGTCGGATTCACACTCTTGTTTGGTGCACATGATTAGGGACTGGTTTGGTACTGAGGTGATTTTGAAAAAAGCTAGTATCAAAAAAAGCTGGGAGTTTTTTTGTGTTTGGTAAACATTCAGCTTCAATTTTTTTTTACAGTTTTGGGTGAAAAAAAAAGCCAAAAACAAGAAGATGCAAAACCTAGCTTTGAAAAACCGGCTTTTTTTCACATCTATTTTACATAAAAGTTTACCAAACACTATAATACTGCTTTTTTTTTTCAAAAGCATTTTTACAAAAAAATTTACCAAACACTCTACAGCTATATTTCACAGCTGCTTATTCTCACAGCACAGCAGAAGCAGCTTTTTTTCAAAGCAGAGCAATACCAAACCAGCCCTAGATTGGATTGAAGAAATCATATAATTCAAGGTATGTGTAAGGGTTGAGGTGAATAATTTTCATTTTGTGGGGATTGGAAGGGATGATGTCCTTTATAAGTAATCTATCTTCTACCTTCAAGTTGAACGGAAATTTCGTCATTTCTTCCTTCAACATACCTTGAATACTATGAGTTTTTCGATCCAATCTAAGCCAATCCTAGGTGTCAAAGTACATATGAAATCATAGTCACTTAGTTAAGGAGAGATAAGTCTTTACCTGGGTAACAAGGACATGGAGAGGCAGGGTCACATAACCACAAATTAACTGCACAACCACTCCCATGGTAATCCTTATGGCTATGATTTCACTTTTGCGATTTAAGCAAGACCCTGAACCAGACTCAAACTGTAACAATTGGCAATATACAGGATCAGCTTTAATTACAAGAAGTAAAAATTGCTTGAATTTGTCAAGTTATATAAGATACCTACCCATGTCCAGGTTAAGAATGCCAGGTGAAAGGAGTTCTGCAAAACCAGTTCAAATGCTATATTCAATATCATTCTTATAATATGGAAATACTACAAGGGGAATGTTTCGTCGCCACTGTTTAGCACATGTTGTCAGACTGTAAATCTGGATCATTGATCGAATTGGTTCTTAAAAAATATTAGAACTGAATGAAATATCCCTACGTAGTGGCCCTTTTGTTGCAGTGGTTCTTGTTTAAAATTTAAATACAAGATTTAGAGGCTGCCATTAAATCTTGATCATAATTAGGAAGATCATCAAGTGAATTTGTTTTGTAACAAGCAGATCATAAACTGTCATTAATTCTTACTTATGTGCGTGACCAAATTCTCAGTGTGATAACAACAGTAAAACGTTTGACAAGAACTGTATTTTATGAATACCTTATTTATAGTTATCCATGCATGCATGTGTTTGTAACGACGTTGAATAACCTCAACTGTCTAGTTTTTAAATATCCATTTAAGAATCATTCCTAATAAAAATCATTGAAGTATACCTGGATTAGGACGAGTTGGATGAGGTGAAGAAGCCATCTGGGTCGACGAAACCAAAACAAGTCATCATTGAGCTGCACTAAAACACGTCCTCGAACAACGGAAGTATTCTTGCAGCTCTCCACACACATTTTAGTTATTATCACCTCCAGCTTTGCTCCCACGACTATAACAATCTTTGAGAAAAGGTAAAAAAGTCGGCAGTGTTATATAATCTTTAAGAAAAGGAAAAAAGTTGGCAGTATTATATAATATCTATATATGTAATTAAAAAAATAGAAACTTGAAGCGTTGATTAATTTGTTTTGTTTTGTATAATAGATGCCGTACCAGTAAGGGAATGAATGGCAGCCAATAATGATCATAAAACACTGCAAATAATAAATAAATAAATAATCATAACAAAGAAAATGTTAAACGTCAATCAATATAAAATAATATATATTACTTTTATTTTCCAATAAGCTTAAGCCACTCTTACCATGAGAACTGAGAAATATGAAAAGGATAGAGAAGAGCCAGATCCAAAATCTGCAAGAGATTACCAAAATATCATATTCTACGTATAATTGGTAGCATGCTAAAGCATCTTGTGTTAACCATGAGTAGCAAGATACGAAAAATGTATATTATTAATGGTTGTGTTGTTAATATGGCGCAGATGATTTAAATCAAGTTGGTGATCGATTAGGGGTATATAATTGTGTATTACTACTTGGCAAATGATTGATGAGTAAGAGTCTCCCAAAATATCATGCTTTTTGTTTCTTTTACAAGATATTCTAAACTACTTTAAATTTACTTAAACAACGAAAATTTGAAATTAATTAGGTACAAAGAGAAATGATGCATTGTTCTAATTAATTGACTTAACTCACATCTGTATCTTATTCATTTGTTAAAAATGTTATACATTATGTTTATGACATTATCTCATTATTAAAAGTGAGTATTTTTTCGTACCTAATGCCAACCACTTGCTCAAAGTCGTCATCGAAAGCTCTTGCAAGGAATCTCAGGAAATTGAAGTTGTTGCCGTCTGCAAAGTTGGCCTGTGAAGTCAAACATGAAACATAAGAAATTAGTCACACACATATGTTTTTACATTTTTTTTTTTAAATCGAGGCCAACGCATAACCTTTGATCTTGCTTACCCTAATGAAACCATTCCGCAGAGTCATGTAATCAGTTTTTGAGATTGAACCACAGAACTGTCGAGCAAAACAAACCTATACAAACCATGCAATGCAAGAAGAGAAACAAGAAATATTAATAGTTGCACAACACCAAAATTTTATGAACATATAGCCGTATAAAAGCTTTTTGGATTGAATTTTTAATTTGGTCTGCATTAATACATATACTTACAATATATATAACCTATGAATATACAACTTTGTACCTAAACTAAATGCTTACATATTAAAATATAGCACCTAAAAGGAACAAAAAGAAAACTCAAACTAACACCCAGTTTTGGACTTTAATGAAAAAGTCAAAACATTTGTTTGGTATGAACTAATTTCCTAATAACTTAATCTCAATATATGTATATGTTTGTCTAGTATTAAACTAACAAAAAATCACTATAATCTTTTGTATCTTTTTGTTTGAAATATTTCTCTTCCATAATATTGGAATAAGTCCCGATTTCGAATCCCTATTCCTTTAATTAAAAACAGTATGATGTACTGAAATTACTGTACGAAATTAAGAAATCAGGCGTAAGGATCCAATTATATTATGACTTACAGGCCAAAGCAGCAGAGGATGTTTACTCCAGAACTTTAAATGTCTTTTCCCAAAAGGAGTTTGGTGGATGAGTTGGAACCTCCTTGAATCTGTATATACATAACAAAATTTCCTCAGAAGCGTGGAGCGTAAATACATATATACTGAGTAACTATTAAATACAGTCTTACAGAACAGAGGGAAAGAGTTACCATTAAGGATCTGATATTCAAGTGTTCGAGTCTCATTCTCCCATGCATTCCATTTCCCCATCTGTTTTTTCTCAGAATCAAAATTCGATGAAAGTTATAAACTTATAAGACGCAAATCTTTAATTATAAGAAGAAAGCACATGCATGCATGCCAACATCATTAACCGAGCCCTAATAAGATTGTAAGTGAGAAATACATTTAATTAGAATTTAGTTGCAAAACTAATTATCATTTGGAGAAAGCATTCTCGAAAAATTAAGTAGCTCAAACAAAAATCATAGGATAATACTTGCGTTTCCCCTCTGTGGGGATGAGCTCATTCTCCCCATATAATGTATTCATCCTACAAATTTCATAATCGGAACCGTTTAATTTTTTAATTTAATTTAAAAAGATCACCCTTATACAAAAATCATTTGAGTTTAAGGTCTTTTAGTCATTAAAATGTATAGAACAAATCAACGGTGTGGGTACTAGTAACATATATATTCATGATGGACCATTTTATTTATTTTATATGTTTGGATGATTAAACGATTTTAGAATTGAATGTTTTTTTTAAGAATGATCTTCAAGTGTGACGATTAAGAAATTGAATGGTTTCGATTGTTTATTTGCTCAAGATATGTTATTCGCAAATGGAGATATATGTGTATCCCCTCATGGGATGCAAGTATTCTCCAAAATCATATAGGTAGTCATTTAATTTTGATTAGATAAATAGACAAATGTGATGTTTCCAAAAAGAATAAAGTTAGTCGGACACACACAAAATTGACACAACTTGATGGCAGACTCTAATAAAAGTGGGCAGTTTGTAAACAAATATGTTAATTTTGTCTTTCTAGCATATCACCATCCTAATAATAAATAGTAATTATGATGATAACTAAATTATGGCTAATACCTACCGTAATACGATTACAATAAGGTAAAACATGGGTAATAATAATCTTATTGATTGTTGTTGTGAACTTTATCATCATGTGCTTGCAAATGAAATGATTTTTTGTAGGGGTAATTTTTAAATGAAGATTAAGAAATTGAACAGTTTCGATTATGAAATTTGAATGGTTAAGATACATTATTCATGTTGGGAAATGAGCTCATCCGGCAAGGGAGGAATGCAAGTATTATCATTCAAAAATAATAATAAGAATATTAATAATAAGTTAATGCCTGTGTCCCTTCCCCCACTTACGATAAACGAACCTTTATCGTCCGAACATTATAATGAGAACAATTCATTGTCTTTATCATCATCTAAAGATCATATATGCAAAAAATTATTCAATTTGAAGATCGTTTAGCCATTTATATGCATAAAATAAATGGACAGTTCATCATAAAGATACTACTTGTTACCAAAAACCATTGATTTTAGTTTAACAAGTATGGATGATTAAACGCTCTCCAAATGGAATATTTTTTTGTATATTAGATGATGACAAAGAAAATGAATGAACTGTTCCAGTTATAATGTTCGGACGATAAAAATTCGTTATTCGTAAGCGTGGTAACACAAGTGATATCCTTAATAATATTACTAGTATTATTAGCCTTATATAAAGGATGTGCATATGAGTTGCCCACATTGCAAGATACTTGTTTTGATACCTTGGCCATCCCGAGAAACATGGTTAAGATGCAGTAGAGCACATGAAAAACTGTCACCAGAGAGATTAAGATGTTCAGCTGCAAGACTCCTGCCCTTGGCAATAAAGGAACCATCCCCTAAATACCACATTAAAAAATGTATATATTAATCGCAAACGACCATATCCCATTATATTATTATTATTATTATTATTAATTAAGTCATATTATTAATCTGACGAGAAGAAAAAAATTAAGTGAGGTCATTAAAGGGAAAGAAATTAACTGCTGCCATTGACTCTACACTACTGGCACTAGTAGTAGTAGTACGATGGATGAAAGAATATAATATAATGGATGGTATCATGGTAGCTGTATTTTTGGACTGATTAATATTGGTTGAACCAAATTAAAAACTATGGTATTCTCAATCAAGGGTTGTATACAATTATACGTCACCTGTTTTTTAACACGTGCTACGTTACATATATATTAACATATATATCAGATGAAATTACTACTATATTAAGCCTGATTAGGTCCATGATTGTTACAAGTCATTGCATATATTACGTATAAACTATAAATTGTACCTTTGCCTCGCAATAGTTTTGATCGTTGACTTCCTTAGAGCGATTGGTGGAATTTGAGCTTGGGACTTGCGTGGCTGATGAGACAGCAGGTTCTACGTTTAAGGAGTTAACGGGATATTTGCATAGAAGAAAAGTGTTTGCCACAGCTTGGCCAACGCAGATTTGTGATATTGGTTCTTCTGATATCGTTAGAAGCAGTGACATGAGACCCAGTTTCATCATTTCTATATTTAAAGTACAAGAAAATGAATTAAGAACAAAGTAAATGGTTATTGTGCGTCTTAGCACGAACTTCCACTGAAAAAATAATCATAAGAGACTTTCGACTAATTGAGAAATGCAGAAAGACAACGAGCAATTCGTGGCAAATAGAGTAGAGTGCAATCAACAAAGGCTTGCAATAACCTGTTTTGAACTTCATCAAAGCCCTGTTTAGGGATTTTCTTCTCCCACTGTTGAGAAACTGATCACGATGAAACAAAAACCAATTACATTCGAAACCATCTCATGTTTCATGATTAATATGACAGTAACATAATATAAATACAGTAGTAAGTACATGCATACCTTTGTTAAAAGGTGAAGAATAGTGTCGATGAGGAAGGATAGGAAGAAGAAAATCAAAGCAAATACTGAAACAGCCCATGTTGGCGTTTCTTCAAGGGAACGTGCCATCTCTCTCTCTCTCTCTCTCTCTCTACAGACATCCATAGACTGTTAGACATCCATGTATTTATATTTGCTTTCGGCAATAAGGTGATATTTTTTTTTTGTTTTGTCCTTTTTTCCTGGTTTGACGATATATAAGATTTTTGCTAGGGTTTATTGTCAACCAAGTTATCTTATTACTGTAACATGACAACGTGCAGGTACTACAACTGGTACGTAGAAGTACGGAAAAATGTAGTTGTTTGACATCAATCAATTAATTAATTCTTTAAACAAGTAATATTTCCCTGTCTAAGAAAAAATGTACGGTGTGATCGATAACTGTCAACTTCTATGACAACCGCATGCAACCAAATTAACAATATATATAAATACCAATCAACATTTTCGCGCAGAGAGATTATTTTCTCGACGAATGCGGAAGCAAAAGTCAAAGTCGTACATTTTTTAAAATTTTTTTAAGGATCACAGTTTTCTTCCACGTATATGGCCAGTTGTTGTAATAATCCAAAGTTCTTATGCTTATCGAGTTATCAATCTTACTTATTTTGTACGGAGTCAACGAACAAGGATCCATCAGTTTGATTTTCTTTCTTTTCAAAAAATCTAGTAAATAGTGTTGAATATGATCCTTCACTAGCTATCAACTTCATCAATGGTCAGTGACTCGTTGTGTTTCTTACTTTCTACCCATCCCTATATTGGTGAATTATGCTGTTCATTTTCTGGTATGAATGGAATAGGGTGAACTTGGATTTGCACATTCTTCATAATGCTCCGCCAAGTGATATTATTGGCATATTTTTTCTTTTTGCTGCACTATTATTGACATTTAAAAAAAAAGATTACGATGTTGATTGATCTAATTAATGAATAAGTACATAATCAGTTTGAAGAAAAAAGTGTTTCTCACTAAAGAACATTACAAATTTATATAAAATGAGATTTGCAGTAACGTCAAGGGTGATTGTAAGATCATCTCCAACCCTTGGGTTAAAACTTAAAATTTTTAACCTAAAAAATTTAGGTTTTAATCCAAAAACAATTTTCCTCCTCCAATCCTTATGGGTTAAATTTTAGTCTAAGATTATTAAAGAAGGAATTTAGGATAATTTTTTTTTCTAAAGTAACTTTAAAAAAAATTATGTAGACTATCCTAATTTAATTTTATGAACATTGTAACCTAAAAATATATAGATTTTGATAAATATTAAAAAAGCAATTAACTGACACCATGAAACTCGTGAAACAAAAGAATATGAAACACATAAAATAATTTTTTAATTACTTTAGCTGTTAAATTTAAATTTGGACCATTAGATTTTCTTTTTTACAATTTGGATTTGACCATATTAGATCTTAGCCGTTGAGTTCAATGAATTTATAAATATACTAAAAACATACATATATAGTGGGCCAACCTCGACTAAGATCATCTCCAACCCTGACTTATAACCTAAAAAATTTAGGTTTTAACCCAGAAACAACTTTTCTGCTCCAACCCTTCTGGCCTAAAATTTTAGCCCGAGATTATCAAAAAATGAATTAAGGCTTTTTTTTTTTAAATTAACTTAAAAAAATCCTAAATTAATTTTATGAACATTTTAACCTTAAAATATTTGAATTCCGATAAATTTTGAAAAATCACTAAATCAATACATGAAAATCATGATAAACCACTTAAACTTAATACAAACGACATTTTAGCCTTTGGATTTACATTTGGACCGTTAGATTTGATTATATTTAATCTAAACCGTTGGATTCAATAAATATATAAATACAAAACTAAAAAAAAAAATTGAACTTGGACCGTTGGATTAATCAACGGCCCATTTAAATCCAGCCATTGGATGAAGAAAAGTAGTCGTTGGGCTAAATAATTGTCTGACACCCGGGGGAACAACCTCACGTGGGTTGGTTGGGCTGCATAAAAAGCCTAACACGTGCAGCGTGTAGACGTTTAGGTTTTGGGCAGTGGACTTCATAGCCCCGATAGGGTCCACTTTGCTTTGTGGCCTAAAGTTGGGCTGGTATTTGGACTCATAATAAGTTTTAGGTTTTAGGTTAGTTTTAGGACATGGGTTGGGTTGGGTTTTGGGGGGAAAAAGAAGGGGAATTTTAGGTTATGAGGTAGGGTTGGAGTGAGTCTAACTGGGGGGAATCCTGGGCTAAATTTGCACCATAAATGAGTTTTGGGTTAAAACTCATATTTGCCCCAAGGGTTGGAGCAAGTTGGGGTAAGTTTAGAACCTAAAATTTGAGTTGTACTCCAATGATTGAAGTAGGTCTAAGGGATTTATAGTATATTATATATATAGCTTTTTTTTTTTTTGGACAAACAATAGCGTTAGTGGATTAAATAATTTAATATTAGGGGGAAAGGTAATTGATGGGGATCAACCCTGATGCAAGACAAACCAAATGACCGGGGGAGATAACCTGGGAATCACTTAACCAGGGGCAACAGAACTCGCTTGCGTTGCTAATCGTGGATTCACTCACACGACCAAGCCAAACACTTGATTGTAGAAGGAGGAAACACTCACTCCAAATGCACAAGGCAAATAAACTATTTTTCATTCATTCAATTCCCCTTTCTCAAGGGTTTAGTACATATATTTATAAGGAATATAACACAAAGAAACTCTAGTTCGAATTGGACTTTTGCTCTACCCAAAAATATTTAAAATGTTCTTAAATGACTACTTAATTATTTGTGTTGCTCCAAAACTCAATTAAATATATTTGATGGTTCCAATACGCATGAGACTCTTGGTAGATTCCAATACATGCATGAGAGGTTTGGTTACTGCATCATTATCCTCTTCTCTGAAGAAACTCATCCTCGAGTTTAAGGGGGGTGTAGTCAAACTTGAATTTGAGAGGATTTTAAAAGACTTTAAAATCCTAGGGTAGTCAATTAAAAGATTTTAAATGATTTTAGAATCCATTCAAATCAAGGTGTAGTCAATTAAAAGATTTTAGAATCCATTAAAATCTAGGTGTAGTCAATTAAAAGATTTTAAAGGATTTTATAATCCATCCAAATCTAAGTGTATTCAAAAAATTATGATTTTGGAGGATTTCAAAAAGTTGTGGATTTTATGGGATTTGAAAGCAAAAAGTATGTATAACCAAAACTAAAAAGAATCCAACTTCACCCCCTAGGATTTCAAATCCTTCCCCCACAATCCACCACAATCCATTCAAATTCTTTAAAATCCATATAAATTTTGTAGGAGTCTTTAATCCTCTTAAATCCTATCAAATCTATCACTTTTAAAATCTTTTAAAATCTTAGTTTGACTACACCCCCCTAAATCTTTGTTGACTCCATTATAATCTTGAAACTAATTTTTGCCTTTCCACGTGAATAAGTACTTAGAATATTTTTTATTCTTGAAGTGGTAAATTCATGCTCCATGAAAATTTTTGCAATCCAACTGATATCAATCTTCATTTGATTGACTAAATCAATTGAAACTTGAGAAGCCTTCCAATTAAAATTCAAAACCAATAAAATCAATGTATTCATAAATAGCATCTTCTTTCATATCAACAATATCTTGGAATTTGATATCTCCCACTTCAGCAACATTACCGACTTCCTTCAAAGATTCGTGAGATGAAAACCCTTCTTCTCTCCCACCGAAACTTTTGTTATTACTCAAGCTAAAACCATCACAAATTTCACAATTACTCAAGCAACGATCAAATAAGGGAGGAATACTCAAATGAATTAAAGACGACGCCTCAATATTTTCACACCCATAATTTGAACTAAGATAATCCAAACTAACTGTATCTTGTGCCACTTCATCGTAAAATGCTAAACAAAAATCTCCTTCTTCAGTTGACTCAAACCACATAGCATAATCATGAAAAAGGTCAACACATTGCAAACAAATGCCTCCCTCCCCTTAGGAAACCACAACGCCTCGTCGTTGATTTTTGATGCGAAAAATTTGATTGGTGAGATGTCAATGCATCCTCTTAATCTCTTCCATGTCGTCATCAACATATTTGTCATAAATTGGTGGAGAATTCCAATCAACCAAGCTAATCTCTTCAACCATTTGATGTTCAAACATATGAAAAATATCAGCCATGATCTTCTAACACAGAGGAAAACCAAAGATTATAACGGAGTCAACAAAGATTTAAACTCGAGGACGAGTTTCTTTAGAGAAGAGGAGAATGATGCAGTAACCAAAGCTCTCATGCATGTATTGGAATCTACCAAGAGTCTCATGCGTATTGGAACCATCAAATATATTTAATTGTTTTAGAGCAACACAAATAATTAAGTAGTCATTTCATAACATTTTAAATATTTTTGTGGTAGAGCAAAAGTCCAATTCGGACTAGAGTTTCATTGTGTTGTATCCCTTATAAATATATGTAATAAACCCTTGAGAAAGGGGATTTGAATGAATGAAAAATAGTTTATTTGCCTTGTGCATTTGAAGTGAGTGTTCTCTATTTCTAAAATCAAGCGTATGACTTGGTCGTGTGAATGAATCCACAATTAGCAACACGAGCGAGTTCCGTTGCCCCTGATAGAAAGATTCCTCGGTAATTTGGCTTGTCCTGCATCAAACCCGCCCAAGGAGTATAAATATTATTGTTTTTTGCCAATGCGATAAAGCGCCATGCAAATACTAGAAGTGATTGAACTTCAAATTCTAAGGTTAATTTTTTTCTTAAAATTCTTGTGTTAGATTGGATTATTAGACATATCCAGGTTGTAACTGGAAAATAAAACATCAAACAAAATCTATAAAAAAAATTTAACAATTGCATCAAGACATGACTCTAAAGTTTAAAGAAGTCGAATATTTCACCCAAATAAATTTTCAATAATTCAACTATTCATACAAAATATATGTATTCATACCCAAATAAATTTTCAATAATTCAATTATTCATACAAAATATATGTATTCATACTGTCTATGTGATCACCTTATTTTGCATTCTTTTAGATGAGAAATTAAAAGGAACAGAAAGAGAACTGCATATATATATATAATCAGGATTTGGAGACACATATTTTTTGTGAGGTTCATTCCGTAATGTATTTTAATTATTCAAATCGTCTATCTTTTAGGTCACCATTCAAAGATCATGTCTACTAAAAATCACTTAAATCCGAAATTATATGACCGTATGATTAAATTTATGGTTTATTTGTAAAACCGTATTCGTCAATTTTCTTTACTATAAATGAATGTCTTAATGATTTTAAATTTGTATAATTTTTTTGTAAGAATGTTCTATGAATGATGTACTAAAATAAGACGGTTTAGATTGTTACGAAGTAATTCCTACAAATGAATGTCAAAAACGTGTATCCCAGATTTTAACCTATTTATACATGCGGGGGTTCAGCTGCAGTCATAGCAGCACCTATGTATTGAAACCATGAATTTGAAGGGTCAATCAGTACTGCAATTTGTAGTGTCTTGCATCATCGATCTTATGCATTCGCAGTGGCCAGGATGCTAAGACAACAAAACAACTCAACTCAACCACCTTAATCCCAACTGTCAGGGGTGTTGACTAATTAGTAACACACAATATACAAAGTTAAGACAACAACCTTACCAAATTTATGCTGCAACCTCTGCAATTAAGAATTGGAGTGATATAGATAATCATTTATATTCAACGTCCATTAAAGAAAAAAATAAAAAAATAATGTCTAACGATGAATTACGTACGTTAAATAATTATAATGCATAAGTCATACATTTCGTTATTTGAAAATTTTATCATATGACAGCGGTGCAGGAGTATACAATTTGTACTGTATAAGTACGGAAGATTCTTGGTGTTTTTTTTTCAATAATTTTTATTTATTTTTTAGTACAACGATATATTTTACATTAAGGAGAGGGGTTCGGCCATGTCACACAATAGGTAACCTAATTTGGTAATAATTTGCTATTTTCGAAATTTAAACCTAAGACATTTCATTTACAAATACAAAGGAATACCACTAGACTGTAGTATTGAGTGACAATTCTTGAGGTGTTTTTAAAATTAAGAAATTAATTAATTATTTTTATCACAACAGTTGTGTGCATAAAAATTAATATTTAATTGTTAAAAAGAAAAAATTAACGTTGCAATTGTTAATGTCTGCTTCTATGAATGAGGATCATCTTCGGATCCGTTTTTTTAGGATCCCAGGAATTCTCCAATCATGTTCATTTATCGTATATCATACGGTCAGAAATTATTGTAATTTTTTTTTTAAAAATTAAATATAAACAGTAATTGACAAAAATTTAGCCACATAATGTATGATGAACGAACGTAATTAGAAGATCCGGAAGGGATCCTCATTCTGCTTCTATGACGATTGACAAGTGCATGCACCAAATTTAAAAATTAATGTAGAGGATTATACTAACATAAGCCTTCACATCTCTGTTGCTAATTACTAGTTACATCCCACACGGATCTAACGCGGTTGATCATCGTATTGCACATCATGAACATCAATGTCTGTATACACCATGATCTTGTGTCGTTTACGGATAAAACATATTTTATTGTAATCCGTAAGCTGATATGGGGGTCTCTTGTTCCTTAATCCAAGTTTTTTTTTTTTTTTTTTCTGTTAAGATTTTTTATTCGGTTAAGATTTTTTATTAATTACTTTTCCTATTACATGCATCATTTTACTCGGTTAAGATTTTTTATTCGGTTGAGATTTTCTATATGCATCATTTTACTCGGTTAAGATTTTTTATTAATTACTTTTCCTATTACATGCGTCACGGTCGGTGTTAACCAGTTAACATATATCTTAAGGCTGCGTTTGATATGCGAAAAAAAAATTCAAGGAATATATATATTTTTGTCTTTTGCTTGGGGAAGAGAAACGCAAAATTCGTTTCCTATGGTCGATAACTACGAGCTAGGGCTTCACTTCCCTCTATTTTCTTGTGAGACAGGAAATCATTTCTCAAACCTGAACTTGTAAATATGGAATAGGCAAAAGTATTCCATTCTCAAGCTTTTTTCGCACATACCAAACGTAGCTTATGTTGTCGACCAATGGAAGCAAATGTCAAAGTCTTCCTCTTTAAAAAAAAAAAAAAAAAAGAATATAGAGCAAGAGTTAACGTGCAAGGATCCATTGGAGTTTCATAAGTTTTCAACTTTCTTTACGAGAATAATGGAAATGGAGCAATCATGCATGTTTGATCGTAAATTTGCCTTGTTATTTGGAGGGACAAATCGTGTTTTGAGAACAAATGCGGCATGAGAACTCACTGCCACAATTAGGTGGTCATGGTTAAGTACTATTAGTAATATGTAAAGGTATTTGTCGGATGAGAGAAAAAAAGTTAAAATTCAAAGAGAAATTGACTAATTATAAAAGTTAAAGTTCGGGGTAAGGGAAGGGGGGAGATTGACAGCTTCTTCCAAGCTCGGGAGGAAAATTGGCAATATTTTTTTTTTTTTTTTTAAAACTTGCAACTACCCAACAATACATTTAGATATGGTGAATAATTTTGTTTGCATTAATGGTATAATCTCCCTCAAAACGATCCAACAGTACAAACCCTATCGCTGCACAATACGAAATGGTTTTATGTTTCGTAAAAACGAAGCTCTATCATGCATTCCTGGTGCTTTGGGGAATACCAAGCGACAGCTTTGGCTGAACCGAGGACTTGCAGCGCGTATTCAAGAGCAAACACCGGCTCGTCCACGCGGATATTCCAGTCTCGGTTCTTTAGTTCAACTGCAACTCCTGACTCAACCCTGAAACTGACAGGTCCACAAATCTGCAAGGAAATGCAGAAATCGTTACAGTTCAGAGATAACATTCATGTCAACACCGTTCAGGTTCAACATCCAAAACAGAAGCAATCCTAGTTACTACGATGGTGCAGCCCAAGTTCAACACAGGAACATACGGTATAAGAACAAGTTATTCAACTTATAAGCTTTTCTGAAATCGCAATTGACGTCGGTTCTGCCAAAAGTGGAAGATAGAACTAGTACAAGAGAAGTATAGGTACCTGCTGCTGAAGAGAAAGTGTGGCATTGGGGCAAATGTCCTGAATAGCTTCCAAATTTGGCTGTTGAGAATTAAAATAATCTTGTGCTAGATGTGCTGCACCTGAAAGAAACTTAGAACCAGAAGGAAAATCCAGGCGGGCATGAAAGCGAGAAAGATCTAGGAATAGCCTTTGGAAGTTTCCATGCTGGGCTGTAAATGTTGCTGATGCAAATATATCTGCTAGAAAGGCAGATTTTACTCCAGGAGCCCAAAAACTAAAACCTCTAAAACCCTGAGGATCATCGTCTGCAATTTGTGACCTAACCCAACTATCACCAAACGAGGCAGTCATCACAGCACCTATGTTTGAAACAATGAATTTGAAAAATATCAATTAGCAAGAGTTGCATGCATCAGTTTGGCATCATAAGCATCAGCAATAAAACTACTCGACCCAACTGACCTTAAACCTAATTGTCATAGGTTTGTTAACAATGAACATAAGCAAAATTATACTGTAGTTTCTGCACACAAGACATAACCACCCCCTACTCCTCTGTACAGTTAAGAGTACATGCCACTAGACTACTCTGACAAAAATTGTATTCGACAGCAAAGGGCACAGGACTACTTGATCCCAATTTACGAGCAAATATCTAAATTACTAATGCTACAACTGGTGGTTTCTTATAAGTTCCGGAAAAAGATTTCTCTTTTATTTAAGCAAAAGGGTGTTTAACTAAATTCTTATAGAAAAACTCATCCTCTTCTTCCTTCCCTAATCCTTCCTGATCAACTACCTGCACAATTCAGCAGAGGCAGTGCCTTACCAATAATCCCGGAAGCCGAAACATGAGGATTTGAAAGGAATACATCAAATGGTTGGACCATTCTCAACTTCTGAGCATGACTCCTCCAAAGCTCAAAGTTCTTCTTAAAGGAAAATGCACTTGTGACAGACAAACCGGGAAGCAGAGTAACAGGAACTCCATCGCTCTGGCCACCGTCAAACCGCTCGGGTGTCCCTGAATTATGACGTGCACATACACGATAACTGGCCCCGGAGTCAGAAGCAACCGAAGCCAGATCAAGTGACATTGAGAATGGCACATCCCAATAGTTTCCGGGCTTGTCAACGAAAAGCCCGGGCCAAACTGCCTCCACTGTCAAATTATGATGAGGAAACTGCAATGTACATGATTATTCACAGCATTACTACAAATCCAGCAACAAGGGCACAAAATTGAGAATTTTCCAAATCAAAAAAAGCACCTTGTGCTGAAAAAGTGCTTTCTTTCGGGGTTTCTTGTCATCGCCATAACCGTCCACACTCAAAACCAATGTGTCATCAGCTGTTAGCCAAAACTCAGAACAGAAGGAAAGGGCGTACAGGGACTTCTCTCGCAGGTGGGTTCCAATACTTTGCATCCACGAAGATACAGAGTCCGGCGGCGCCTCCTTCCCGCTCTTTTTCACGGCGGAGATAAACCGCTGGAAATTGAACTGACCCAGAATCGTCCCGAACCTACAGAGAGCTTTTCAATTCGAGAATTAGTGATTCAACTTGAAAAATGCAAAAGGGAAATTGAGGTGGGTTTTGGCGGCGGGTACCAATTTTCGCCAATGGGTAGGGTGAGGACTCGCTGGAGAGTGAAGCCATCGGCGGCGGTGTAGGAAGGGACGAAAATGGAGGCCATGAAGCGCTGCATGAAGTCGATTTGCTTGGGCCGGGAGAGCCTGGGGCCTCGGGTGAGGCCCAGAGGAAGTGGGTCGCCGGGAACAGGTCGGACGAGTCCGTCGAGGGTCCTCGGAGTCGACACGTCGAGGTCCCAAAAGCTGCCGTCCATTGCCCATCTCAGCTTCTTCATCTCCATTTCCAGATTGCTTCTTGTTTTCAGCTTCCTTTTCTTCTTAAACCCATTTGATCTTCGACAAAGGTATGAGCGACAAGTCGTATAAATTTGGAAACAACAGTGCTTCCTGAGGGATAGGCTCGATTTTCCTACACTATTTAAAGTCTCGTTTGTATGTGCTTTTAAAATAACTGAAAACGTTTTTGGTGAAAATGTTTTTGGAACCAATCCTTAGTAAAAATACAAATTAATCCTGGAAAATCACTTAAAGGGCTTTCTGGAAGAAGCACATAACTGATGTTTATTGCAAAAAGCACTTAAAAGTGCTCTTGAAACCCAAAAACATTTTCTCTAAAAGAGTTTTCAGCTATTTTAAAAGCACATCCAAACGAGTTATAACTTTCTCTAATATAAACCCTAATAAATTCTAAAAATCAATTTTTTTTTATTTTTCTTTTTTAACAAACGACAATATTATTTACATTAAAAGAGTGAAGAAGTGGGTTAAGACTTATATAAAACAGACTCATCATTATTGTGGTGTCCTGATTCAATAATATAATGTTATGTTTAAACCTCTTCACATGTCGTATGCAAAAACTGCCACACTACATTATTAAACTGAAATGTGACGTGAAAATGAAATAATTAGTCCATTTCATATGAGTTGTTATCAAACGATGCCACACAGGAGTGAGATATTCGGTTTAATATGTCAATTTGCCTCATTCGTTTGAGCCTTGACATAGCTGAATTGACAATGGTTAAATTAGTAAAAATAAGTTAAAAACATTTGTGTAGTAAATCCGTCACTAAAGATAAATGCTCGAGGGCGTAAACAAGTCACTCATCATTGGAGAACTTAACAGAGTTAAGGTGAGATGGAAAGCATTATTTGTTTCGTGCCGGATCATCATAGAGACCAACACTTGATTTAGGATAATCTAATAAAAATCAATGTGATCAACTCGGTCAACTTTATCACTTGATCAATATTTACAACAAAATTGCAGTTTCTACGACATAAAGTTCACCTCATTGTCCATGGCAGGCCCATTAAACCTCGAACAGTAGTATGAGTACGAATCATGAGCAAGTGTCTGCAGGGATGAAAGGATATAAGTGTTCGTTCAAAGTCTGTAGCCATGAAAACAATAGGGTTGTGTGTGCGTGTAATATATTGCTTATTTGCATCTTCTTCGAGTTTGTAGGTCTCTCTTTTTACACTGTTATCACGGCATCAGAATTTTGGTTACGAAAAATCCCGAGTTTGAATGCAGAGTGGAGGTACACCCACATTTTCTCTGTCAGCATTTCATCGTGCAGGGTTGCACGAGAAGAAGACAGTTTGGTTCATTCTACAATTTAACCTATGGTGTTTAGTAGTTCACAGAAAGCACGATACAAGAAAGCCATGATAGTTGAGTTACCTGTTCCTGTGATCGGAAATACATGAACGGTGTATAATGTAGGAAATTGGACACCCTGGAGGTATATATATCAGCATACCTGTAAAGATGGAAACGGAATTGAGAGAATCACTGTCAACGAGGGAACTCATAATTTCAATTTTAACATCTGTTCACATTAACGAAAGATGAACATGTCGGAAGAAAGTACATACTTCTCAATTTGCCTCATCAAATGGCTTTTATCCCAGAAACCTGCACGGGAAAGAAATCCCCACCTAATGCACAGCAGGTTCACAAGGTCAACTGTATGTTCACAAGACTGAAACATTTTCCACAGATAAACCCTCGAAATGAAAAATCAATTCTTACCTTTTGTTGAAGAGCTCTCCATCTGCTTCTAGCATCGGAGCAATTTTCTGGTCTAGTCTTTGCATAACGATAAGTAGCTTTTGCATGCTTTCTGAGAGTTCTTGATCCTCCAAGTTTGTTGCAGCAAGGGTCTAAAAGTACAGAAAATTTCAGATAAAATTAAGAAGCACTACGTTCCATAACTCTTCGATTAGGCATTCACATTGCTTGCTGAATGCTGTGATTCAAAATAAAACCAATTTAGCTTATAGCTAACTAGAAACATAAGCAAAAATTCATAAGATAAAGCTTACTTGAGCAGGGCGCCCTTTAGTTTGCCTTTGTGAGGCGAGCCGAAGTTGGTTGAAAAGATCCCCTACGACCTCCTTTTGGTTTATAAGATCTACTAGTGCTGCTCTATGACCCCCGCTCTGAATCAAAGCACTATACTGCAGTTTCCAAATTTTCATGAACAAATGGAGACGTTTATCAGCATTCAACAGTTCAAGGATATTAAAATCCAAATTACTAGGACACCAAATTACAAATTTCGTTCGCAGGTGTTTGGTCTCAGGAATAACAGAAATATTTATAAAAAGGCGGGTTTATTTTGTAGTCTCGATGTTTGTTCTAGGCAGTACTATATTATGAGTTATGCCACATTGTTAGTTTCACTTTCCCTTTATCAACTCATGTAAAGAGAAATCAACTACACAAACCTCTTCTTCCAATTCTCGGCAAACCAATGCTGTTCGCCATCGCAGATGAACTTTGGATTGACTTACATCTGTGTAGATATGATCACCAACATACAGTATTTCATCTCCATGGATATTTAGGGAATTCTCAACCATCTGAGCACTTCCCCCTGAATACAAGCCCCCTGCAGAAAGAAGACATTTCAATGAGAATGAGATTGTTAATTAAGTATAAATTAATCAAATAATCTGATCAATGCAAAGCACAGACAAATCGTCAGGAGATCCTGGCAAGCTGTGCGCCTTAATACATGCAACCAAATTCTTCTACTATAGCCATGAAGATGTGAATCCAATCAGGCATTCACTGTATTTCTTCCGTGCACATAAAGTTCTTGGAGTTTGGTGGCTGAGATTAGAGCCACAATTGAGTCCCACATCGGAAGTGAGGATAATCATCTATTGGTTTATAAGCAGTGATACCACACACACTATTGCCGAGGCCTTTTGTTAAAATCCCATACCCATTTATCTCCCGGGTGGCTAAAGTGGGGGGAATATCTGCAATACTGACACTCGTGTATGTGTGACCAGCTGGTGTGCTTCGGCACAACAAAGTTTACTACAAATTTTGAGTCATGACTACTATATGTCACCAGCCATTTATCAAGACTATGAGAAGACATTATTGTCCATACAATCACACGCAATTTTGTTTCCGGAATTGTTTATCCTAGACACCTTCAAAGCATGTTCAACAACATTTGCTCAAACAAGTTTAAGATATTCAGTGCTAAACAAGCAGAAGTACTGAGCATTAGCCATTATCACCTGTTTTAGCCTTGAAGCATGGACGCATGAGGCCCTCACCCGTCACTACCTCATACATTGGGTGTGACATTTGGAAGAACTCTGGCTTCCTTGCAGAGACTATTACCTGCATATGAGCGTAATAAACAAAAAGTGTAACTCACTGCTGTTGACACCTCGTTACAAATCTGAAGATCATTACTATTTATCATAGCCTTCTGTAGCAGATGCCCAAGAGTAATTATTATTCAATGTACATGAAGTTAAAACTAGATGGACGACGTTGACTTACAATGTCAAATAGATCCCTCCAACCCATCTCATTGGGAAGAAATCTGTTGAAGGAATGCTGCATCATTTTGTTTGTGTAATGATAATCTGAGTTGGTAATGAGCAGAAGCTTTTTACCAGCCTAATGCACAAATAAGTCTAAGTAAATTAGGAGTAAAATAATAGCCACATGCTATGCAAAAAATATGAGATCCTATAAGACAAACCTCTTTTTGATCCAAAAGCGCTAATGGCAATTCTGGATCAGGCTCCACAAACAGTTCAGGCTTAGACATTATTTCGCTCTGTATATATGCCCAAATCAGTTCTTTTTCATGAACCAATATCTGATTCTTATCCAATAAACAAATAATAAATATATATACTAACCTTTAGTTGACCCTCAACATGTGCCCGGAAGAGGGCTCTTCCAACAGCCTGAAATCATGTCAAAAGTTAAAACGGAGCAAGAAAAAACCAAGGCCCAAGCTCTATATAATTTAGGCAGAGCTTATTGCCTTATAGAGCCCTTTATAATCAAGTGGACCAATTTCAGCGGCTATGGTTCCATCATCCAATCTGTCAACCATCTGAAAGAATGAAGAGTCATATCTACATAAGTAAAATCTGAAAAATAACAACAACAATGTTTAAAACAGTGATCTAGCAAAGAAAAACACCGATAAGGCGATACCTGCATATAAGCCACAGCTTCTGAGACAGAGAACAGTGTATTAAGGAACTCCCATCGAGTTTCCTTCCGGAGGTCCACCAGTTCCCTCCCGTACATCTCACTTCAATGAAAGAAAGTTAGGCCACACTATAGAATATACTTTTCCAGAAATGATATACTAAGAAGCTACATGCTGGAAGAACCTAAGCGCCATATACACAATGTTACAAAGTAATGCATATAATACATATGGACATTCATTTGGAACCTTAATGTTAGTTTCATCAGAATACTGAATTTGTATTTACAGTGTGAGAGTAATCATAAATCCATGGGATGACAATAAAAGTGAGTCACATTCTCCACTGTTTCTCGATAATCAGAAAAAGGATCGAAGTGTACCTCACAGCTCGATTAGATAGCATGGTTGTGCCATGCATAGCCCTTTTAACATAACCAAATCGATCAGGCTTCACCAAGTTTCCTTTCTCTTTGTCTATGACAAGGCCTCTAATAACCTATATGAAAATATAGAACAAAAGTGGGGAAGAACAATGTAAATCAAACATCTTATGACTTGCATAAATGTAAATACTCGTAAAAATTTCAACTTGTTTAGAGATGATACCAAGTCGGGGTCAAATGCAAGACCGTCAACGGGGAAGCCCACTTTCTTCAAATTCTCCATACAGTAATCATAAGCTCTCCCTTCCCAAGCCTGCAAGACACAAATTAATGTCAGACAAGACAATCCACAATTCCACCTCCTCCGGCACCAGCAGTAACCAGAAATGTACTGGTAACTAATGCATTGAGGTTCCAACACTAGTTATTAGCAAATGCAGAACTATAACATCCGGATGTCACACTTCAGCAGAATTGTCAATTAGAAAATGGTGAAACTTACAATCACATTATAATGCATCAATGTGTAGTCCATATCATATCCAATGGCACTGATTGATCGAAGATTCAATGTGCGGCTACAAAAAATGCCACGAGGCGATTGCCTTGACGAAAAAGGGCTCTGCATATAAAAATTCTACATGGTAAGTTCGATGCACAAGTACCACCGTAAGCAAATGAACAATGTGCTATTCACTGGAACAAGACAACCATAGACAAAAGAAAAGAAAACAAGGTTGTGATTTTAACACTCAGATTGTTAAAAAATACAGAGCGAAAAATTCAAAATTGTTACTCGAAAAACAAAGGAAAGAAATGTATTAAATGAAGCAGCTAAAGAATTAAACAACAGCACCGGAATGCCCAAGTCTCTGAGCAAGTCTCCAGCTTCTTCAGCCTCCACTCTGGCAACTTCCTCAATGGGACCTTTCAAAGTTACATCACCATCAATTCCTACACGGGTTTTCGAAAAAGATCAAAACTTTACACAGCAGGCAATACGGTTGCAGTTTCACAAGTGGGAAAATTGAAAGATTGCACTGGAATTTGGAAAGCGGAATAATCAAGTTACCAAAAGCTTCGAGATGCTCCACCTTGACATTCAAATCCCCTTTGGTTTTCTCTCCCAAGTAATCCACTTCGTACTTGCTCGACGAAGTCACAGAAAACGCCGACTTCTCGTCCACGCTGCCGCCGCCGCTGCTGCACTGGCACTTCATTCCGTGATTCCAGAGCAAGTTCTTGCTGCTGATGAAGTTCTGGGACATGGGTCGGATTCGAACCGGACCTCTGAGATGGTTCATGGCCGCCATTGATGCAGGGGTCTCTCTGAAAACCGAGAACTTCCCCAACGCCTCGGCCGCGTACATCACTGAAAGGAGTAGACGAAGAAGAGTGGAATCTGAAAATATCTGAGTATTCTAGTCGCGTTCAACGGCAGGTATAGCACCAGTGAAAGTGAAGGTTTGTGTTTTTATGGTTTTTGTGGAAGAGATTGATTGGTTTGTCGCTCAGCTGCTGGGACTTATGTCGGGTCTTTCGGGCCACTGTGACCGTCGTGGTGGTGGTGATAAGATAAGGGCGAACGCTTTTCGTTTTTGATCTGGACAACAAAACGATCGAAAAGGCCTTGGGGCACGTTTTCCATTTTTTTAGGGATCTGATTTTTTTTTTAATATATCGATATTTTTATACACATAAAAAAGAGATTTTGGTAAAGTCATACGATGGGTAGCTTAATGTGATATCAAATTCGTCATTTATGAGATTCGAACCTAAGACCTCTCATTTCTAAGTAAAGATGGATACCTTCATACTATAATGTTGTGTGACTTTAGGAGACCTGAATTTGATCTTGAGTCAACTTTAGGAGACCTGAATTTGATCTTGAGTCAACTTCATGTCATAGATTTTGGAGGCAGATTGTCTGTCCTCCTGTTTGGGTGTCATTCTCATCCCTTCCTATTTTATTCGGTCACAGTTAAATCAAGTCAATATTTTATATTAATTTTTTTTATAGATATAATAAGATAAAAAGTAATAAAAATATAAAATGTTGGTGTGATTTAACCGTGACCACACGAAATAGAAGGAGATTGAAAGGTCAACAAGAGGGCAGATAATCTGCCTCCATAGATTTTTGGCTGAATTTGATCCTGAGTTTACTAATAGTTTTCTTTCTCAAATTGTACTTTCTTTGTTATTTGAGGGTCTTTTAGTTAACTCGATGGACTTTCATATCTATTTAATTCAAAATTCTGAAATTACTAGATTCCATTCAATTGGAATTTTGAGGGATTTTAATTCTTTTAATGAATAAGGATTTTAAGTGATTATCTGAAATTTAAATTTAATATGTATTCAATTAGAATTTTAAGATAGTTTATTAAAATCCTTAGAAATTCAGGTGTATTCAATTAGGATTTTAAAGAAGTTAATAACATTACAGGTATATTCAATTAGAAATTGATTTTAAAGAATTTAAGAAAGTTGAGAAATTAGAGGAAATTGAAGAAATTTAATAGTGTATTTTAAGCATCCACAAATCTCACATCTTCCCATGAGATTTCGAGGGAATTGAATCAAAATTTTATATGAAATCTCTACAAATCAATTAAACTTTATAAAAAATTATGAATTTATAAATTCATTAAAATCTTTCGAATTCTCGATTGAATACACTCTCTACGATCCGAAATTTCTCAAACTCAAAATATAAGATATAATCATATCTTTTGGAAATAAAATTATACCGGAGAGGCTAGATTAGCTCAAAGATGATCATCAACTCAAGACACGGTGTGCTCTTGATTTTTTAGTGTAAGAAAGGATAAGGAAAATGTCTTGGGCCAATGTAAAGTACCATTTGTCACTTTATTGATGTAACCCTAACCATCACGACACTTCACTACTTTCAAAAAATACAAAAACAAATAAATTATATCCATACACACAAAGGGCATAACTGGAAATACCCTTTCTCTGCCCTATTGGGCTGCTGCTTTTATTCTGGGCCGACCCGTTTGTCTGGTGAGTTAACAATCTCTCTCCGACGCCGCCTCCTCCTGAGGCCTAGTTTTTCAGTCTCTCTCTCTCGGTCCGAAGCCATTGTCGGCGAAGCAACGTAGCTAGCCGCCGCCCTCGACGATTCACCCGCCGCCAGTACGTTACCTTCTTCTCTTCTATGAGTTTTCTAGGAATTATGATTGATTTATGCTCATCAGCTTGTGTGTGTAATTTCCATAGGCGCTGCTTCGAGTTTTGATTCCCTATTTGCGTTGTAGAATGGCGGAAAGCAATGCGGTGATTGGGCTCTCGTGGGAGCCAAAGTTGCCTGCTTTTTCATCGGCGTCCAAAAATGGAGGTGGGTCTGGCTCCAAACCTCGCCCCGAAGGCAATCCGCTTTGGAAACCCAGCACGCAGCTTGTCGATGGCCTCTTCGTTCCGCCGAATGACCCGGTAAAGCGGAACAAACTGGCCAAGAAGCAGATCAAAGACACTGCTGGAACAAGCTGGTATGTCATCAGCTCAATTCACTCTGTTTCCTTTCTTGGATTTTCTTAGAAACCCATATGGAATCCTCTAAAGTTCAACTTTTTTATTGTATGCAAGCGATTTTCTACTTTAAACCATTGTTCTAAAAATCCCCGTCTAGACAGGGCCTAAGCGCTAAGCTGTTACTCACCGCTCCAATTAATACCTATGCGTTTGAAAATTAAGAAATGACGCCTAAACCTAAGGCATCGGCCTACACCGCCTAGGCACCCGTCCAATCCCGCCTCGGTTCTAACTCTCACTTCGACAAAATAGAAAATTTGCATTTTGCATTTTATTTTCTTCAATAAATTGTAAGAGATTTGTTGAATACTTAAATGAACACACATTATATACTTGTTCCCTATGTTTTCATTATGTTCCAATACTTCATAATGTATTTGTTATCCTATTTTGTAGTTTATGATAAAATTATATATATATATATATATATATTTTTTTTTTTTAAGTATAGACACACACTTGTTTATACGAAATATAATACATTTACTTAAATCTGCCTATGCACTCGTCTAGGCCCCGCCTAGGTGCTAAGCCCAAGTCCACCACCCAATTAGCGCCTAGCGCCTAGCGTCTTTTAGAACTTTTCTTTAAACTAATCCAAACCGGAAGATTTGAACCCGGCCTTACATGTTTGTTTGTCTTTTAATAATTTATATGATTTAGGTTTGACATGCCTGCACCAACCATGACCCCGGAATTGCAAAAAGATCTCCAATTACTAAAGGTGTGTTAAATTCTGTTTTGGTTCTGGTAATAATTTCTTTGGCACTATGTTGTAGTCATGAACATTGCTTTTTTTTTTCTTTTTTCTTTTTTTTACTGGGTTTTGCAATTGCATCAATGCATCTGCTGAATAGAGTTATAGGATTCTGTGTGTTTTCGAAGTTTGGTGCTTATGGTTGTCGTTACCATGTTATTGCATCAATTTCTGCGACCTTGGATGTAGTTCACATCGGACAGTCTTTCAAGTTTCAACTGCAATCTCTAGTATGGAGAATGTAATTAAAAGCCGATCTAACTTCAAAGTTTGCATTTGATGGTCCACTTTGGTATGATTCCAAGTCCTTGTCAAGTTCATTTGGATGAAAATGAACCTTGTCAAATCCTAGCACATTCTATGGTACACTTTAGCAAGTGATGTTTGTAGAAACATTAAACAAGGTGGTAGCTCTTTGGAATCTGGAATCCTTTCCGACATTCAGTTATTTTTCATATTTCCATGGTTCCGGTATCGTTCAGACCATTTCCATTCTAAAGCATATCAATTGACATCTATTTGAACCTAGTAGGATTTATGCCTGCTCTTGCACAATTTTTGTTTACCTTTTGGTGTTATTTGATGCTTTCATTGTTGTTTAAACGAAGTATAGTTGGCTGATTCGATTTTCTAATTACAGTTAAGGAATGTTATGGATCCAAAGAGACACTACAAGAAGGGTGATGCACAACCTAACAAGTATTTCCAGGTTAGAATATGGTATCACAATAACATTACAAGTAGCCATTCCTAGGATGTATTAGTATATTTGACGAGGTTATCTGTGTTTTCGTTGTTTATCAGGTAGGGACAATAATAGAGTCCCCATTAGATTTCTTCTCGGGCAGACTTACAAAGAAGGAAAGGAAGGTGTCCCTTGCAGAGGAAGTGCTTTCTGATCGTAACCTTGGGAACTACAGGTATGATAGCTAGAGACATCCACTGTTTCCAAATTCTGAAACCATATGTTTAAGGAGGATTCTTTTGGCATCCGAAAAAGGTTCAAACTTAAAATTATAACCACTTAACTGTGCTGATGCTTATTTCATGAACCTTGCAGAAAGCGGAAGGTTCGCGAGATAGAAGAGAAAAACCGGCCAGGCGGAAATGAAAAATGGAAGATTAAGGGGAAAGGGACGTATCAGCGTGCAAAGCAAAGAAGGCACTGATATATATATATATATATATACCAGATTTTTGAAACTCTATGGAGATTTATTGGTTTCTGTTATTTGACAATCAGAGAGGGAGAGGGAGAGGGAGAGGGAGAGGGACTATTGATGTCTAACTGTACCAATGTGACAATGGAGGAAATTCTGTAGTTTCAAATATTTGATGGCATGTTGTTACGTGGGTTGCCTCGGTTAGGTGTTGGCTTGTAGATTTGTTTTCCAACGTGCCAGGCTGCCGTATTCATTTGATTGGGGGAGCTTCTTGTCTCCGCATTACATTTAAAAATGTAATGCGGTGAGCGAACAAGAATAAGATTAACTGCTCCTTCCCAAACGCATCTAATTTTTTATTTTCCAGGGTATTGGATTGCAAATTACGGTTAGGCAACTTCCTTTTTTTTCATCATGATGTTTGGCAAGTAATCCAGAGAAATTGCAATTCTCGTTCCAAGGAAGCGTCGTCGTTGGTTCTTTACTCTTCAGATTAGCATAGATCTCACCGTTCCTCATGATCCATTTTTCCTATTTCACTATTCTTATTTTTGTCCATGAACGCTTCAATAATTTGATTTTTTCAATTTTAAGGCTAAATCAGGAGACGAGAATTTCCCTTACTATATTTACTTCAATTTCCACTTGTAAAATTATATGACCAGGTTTTGACCCAAAACAAAATTGTAAAAACGAGTTGATTAGAGGCCATGCATCCTCCCCCCCCCCCCCCCAACAACCTTCTCTCCCCATCTCTTAACAATAATAATCTCCAAAGGATTGTGAAAAGACTACTTAATGTCTTCTATCACACAAAAAAATTGATGGACAATAATGTAATTTCACAGGTTCAAATTTTACTGTTTTTTATTGAAATCTTACCTATGGATGATGTTAAAATACATCTAATATTAAAATAATAAAATAAAAACCAAAAACAAAAACCTCTAACTCCCCTCACGTTTTCTCTCTCCCTCTCTCTCCTCATTTTCTAAAAAATTGTGTTCATAAACGCAAATGCTAGTAATAATAAAGAAAGGAAATGCCAAAAGAGGCAAATGTTTAAAATATATATATTCTGATTTACCTGGTGAGGTAAAAACTAAATAGAAACTACACAAAAAATACTAACTGCCAATTTTTATTAGAAAATAAAAAATTGACAGTGACTTATCCATTTACAATAAACGTCTATATGACAATTTTCACTTGTAACATCCCCTGAAATAATTAATTTCACCATTCAACCGTGTCCTAATGATCAACGTCGAAACACAAGGCTCGCATCATGGCAATGGTTCCTGAGAATCTCCCAAGCGAGACAAATGCAGATACGCGTCCGTCCCTGTACATACACGGCACCAAGTATACGTCCATGTGAGAAAATCGGTGAGCGAAGCGAAAGAAAACGACAGGTGATTTTAGGGACAGATGAAGATGCAAGTGTTTTTTTCAGTCCAGAATACGATGTAGTTAGTGTACAAGAACTACCCCTTCAGAACTCAGATAGGAAAGTCCTCCGCAATCGTGCAACACAACAGGCTTGTGATGTGGGTGAAGCAAGGTGCAAAATGTTGAGTGGATGAGCAACGATGATGCAAAAAGACAACGACGGGTGACTCTAAAGAGTAAAGAGGCAAGTAAAAACATAAGATGATGAACTAGCGACATCGACAGGCTTTACCCCTTATGAACTGATAACAGAAAGTCTTGCGAAATATGCGTAATACTCTGAATGCAACATACTTGCAAACGCAGATGAAAACCGTGTAGAATTTTCGGTGTGTTAAACGTGCAGATAACTAGACATTGACGTGGACAAGGGTTTAATTACAATAGCTTACGGCTATTGTCATAATATACCCTTTCTTCATGACTCATACAAAGAAACAAAGGTAAAGCAAACGGTATGAGTGTGATTGCGAAACCCACTAATTGTGTGTAATAATCTAAATGGAACAGGTTCGGGAACTTGACAACTCACCGTATCCTTCCATAGAGATAATTTGTAAATCCCCTCCAAAGTACCTCGCATACAAGCGGCTTATAGGAAGCCCGTATCCATATCCAGCCATTGTAACTGCATCAGCTTCCGAAAGATCTGAATCCAAAGGGTTACTTGCAGTGCTGTAAAGATATGTAAAAATCTTGGGGAGACCACTTCTTGGTATGCCACCCCCCTCATCCGAGACCTATGAATTCAGCCGTACCAATTCGATAAGCACCTCATTGATAAACATCTCACGAATATTGGTTCAATATACAAATGAAATTCTCTGAATCACACAAAATAATACCTTGATAGTGACATCCTCAATTCCATCAGCAACTATTAATTTAACAGGAGGCGCAACTTTATCCGAGTCCATGAAACGCTCTTGGACAGCACGTAAGGAATTCTTAACCAACTCAAAGACCATAGTATGCAAGTGTGTTGGAACATACCTGTTATGAAAACAAACAGAACTTTAATTGTCGGATAATAATATATCACTAACCACCACTACTGGTTCAATGCAAAGAGTCACATAAGTTTCAGGATAGTACAAAGAAAAATATACTTGCGGGAATGTAAAATCGATTCAATTAGAAACAGACCCAACCAAGTGAGAACAAAATATACTTACGGGAATGTAAAATCGGGATCCCCATAGATATTAACATTAGGTGCGCTTCCATACTCACGCAGGCACATTGCACGGGCGTCCTCAGTGGCATTTCGTGCTACCTCCATGGGAGACATCTTTGTATCTATATAACCCACACAATGAGGAGGGGGATTGGGATTGTGCAACTCAACATGCTGGCCTGAGTTTTAGAGATATTTTAGAACCCACTGAAAGAAAAGTGACATAACTTGCAAAACCAGCAAGCTAAAAAAATCACAGTAAAAAGGCAATCTGACCAATGAGCATGCGAATCCCAATTCTTGACATGTAGAAGCGATCCAAAAATTGGTGAATTTCATCAAGATCCTCATAGAGAACCTTCTCCTTCTTCAACTGCTGAACACCCAAAGCCATCATCGGGACAACATTGTTGTGTCTTACCTTAATCGCCTTAATCATTTGTGTAAAATCCTTTTCATCTTTAGCATCCTTGATATCAGGAAAGGTTCTAAGATCACGGAAGGAATCCAAATACCAGTCTCGTACCTGCAAATAAAAAAAAGCAAAATTACATCCTTGCAATATTTGATTCTTAAACAAGTACATTTAAAATATTGTTTCCTCATAGTTCACTGTCTAAATTATTAAATGCTCAATAACAAGAGCTCGGATGATCTAGTACTATTGTAATTTGCAGAAGGAACAATCTCAGCCTCAAGCAATTCGCACTCGTTACTCTGAAGAACGATTTTGCAAACAACTCGTGCGCATTTTGCTTTTCAAAGCAAAGAATTCACCTTTTCAAAAGCACATAGACCTACTAGCAAAGTAATTCACATTCTCCCCACCCAAAGAAAAATTACTGTACTTTTGCCCAAGGAAAAAAAACTTACTTCACATATTCAGAGAACAAAGTCCACAGAAACAGAGTAATCAATGGATATTCTATAAAACCCAGACAGCAATTAGCAGGGAGATCCCCGTTCACATTAGAAAAAAATTAACTAAAAGTGGATATTTAGTCAAAGCTTTTCATAACCCTTTTATGGTGTAATCAAATAAATAATAATATAACAATTTATACAAAATTTAACCCAAATCCCATTTCCCACAATTCGATTCCAAGAACCAAAAAAGAGACCATAATTTAACAAAACAAACAAAAAGAAAGCACCTTCAAAACGGCAGGCTTCTCAGACAAGCCATAAGGGAGGCTCTCGAGCTCAATCGCCCGCCTCGCAATCCGAATGGGGAGCTCCTTGTGCAGAAACTGCGCCGAGATTATGAAATTCCGCTGCGTCGGCCGGGACCCGAACTCCATCATGTACCTGAGGCTCACCCCCGTCTGCTTCATACATCCCCATCTCTGCACCTCGTCGATCAAGCTCTTCGAGAACGACTCGCTCGCCTTCTTAACCGCCATGGCTCCGCCGCCGAGCCCAGAAGCGAGTACGACCTTGCAGACACGCAACCACCCGCATGCAACCCTGAGTTCGCACTCTCACAATGGGACACTTGCATAGAAAATATCGCACGCAGCCAAAAGCATTGCCCCCAAAATTCTATTGTAAATTACAAGGACTTCCGTCCACAAATGGGAAATTTATAAAGACGATAAATCGGGAATTTTCGGAACCCTAGGGTTAGAATTTAACCAGAGGATTCGAATCACCCATTGAGACCTTTATTTTTTGTGTCGGTTTTCTTGGTATCTTTCTGGTTTTCTTGGTATCTATGGGTGGTGGTGTCGCTGTAGGAGGCTGATTGTCTGCGCTCTTGTTTGGGTAACCTTCATTTTCCCCTTTATTTGTTCGGTCACGGTTAAACATGTTAACATTTTATATTTTTATTACTTTTTATCTTATTATGTCTATAAAAAAATAATATAAAATGTTGACTGGTTTAACCATGATAATTTACCTATGTCGCTGTGAGTAGTAAAAATATAAAATGTTAACATAACTTAACCGTAACTATATAAATGAAAAGAGTACGGAAATAGGAAGGCAGACAATCCACTCAGTATGAGTCAGCACGTGCGGCAATTTGGACAGGCGTGGTGGGTTTTCAACACGTGGCTCGAGCCTTATCCATTCTCCACCTTTTTGGTATAGACGCGAATGGTTGCAAGCTAGTTTATGGGCATCAAGAATCCGACTAAAATGTAATGTATAGGTCTTTTTTTTATTAAAGAGACTTTATCTTATCAAATAGATAATATAAATGATGAAATAAATAGATAATCGATGTAACATTATTTGTACCAACTATGAATAAATTATTCTATATTGTTATAATAAAAAAATAGGATGGAGATCATCTTGATCGGATCATCTGAATCATTAAAATTTGATCCAACGATTATAAACAAGGGGCCCTCTAAAAGTTATAATTATTGTAATCGTTGAATCAAATTTTAATGGTCCAGATGGCCCGTTCAGAAGGATCCCCATCCTATGCTCAAGAAGGGATCCGGTTCCGTGGAAAAAGTAGAGAGCCGTTGATGAGTGGATTTCTGGATGGGGGTAAAATGGTCCCAGTGGTCCAGTGCTCCCATTATGTGTACCAAAAGTAAAGAGTGAAAGTATCACAAACAAGTTGGAAGGGGAAGCTAGTCTAGATGTAACATTCAATTGTAGTCGTCTCGGCATTTTTTTTACCTTTATTTTTTTATGAATAAATTAATCTTCGTAGTTTGTTGGTATGTTCGTAAGAATGTTCAACTTGATATCAGAATATTTTCAATCTCCTAGATTTAATGTGCTCTTGTTGGTAGTCTTTGTCGTTATTTGTGCTTAAATTGTTTAGTTGGGAACCAAGGTATAAAATATCGATGATATCGGAAATATCGGTAGTTCAAAAACACGAAAATTTGGATGAAAATATCGGGATATTATCGATATCGATAAAAATTAAATAAAAACCACGGAAATTGTAAGAAAAACTTGGAAATTTTTATTAAAACTTTGCAGGATGTTTATTTAGTCAATTATCTATTAGTTTATCACAAAAAATTGGAAGGAAATGCATTGCATGATAGATATAACTGATTTAAGTTGATTATATAGCGAGCTGGCAAACATTGTGAGTGTAGAAAATATGTAGTAATTAATGAAAGAAGTTTAAACACACCATAATCATTTATATATAATGAATTAGTACAATATTTTACACTTTATACATTGCATGGTAAGATACATGAGTGACTTAGCAAAGTCTAAAATATCGATGATATCAGAAATATCGGTAGTCCAAAAACACGGAAATTTTGATGGCAATATCGGGATATTATGGATATTTTAGACCATGGTTGGGATTGATTGATTGTTTGCAAGAATAATAGTCCGAAAAAGGTTATGTTTACCAAAAAAATAACAAGTTGAAAGGAAGAGTTATTCAATTTTTTTTTTTGAACATACGATATTATTTACATTAATGAAAATGGGGTGAGCTTAACCTCACAACGGACTAGTAATAAGATGGTTCAAATTCGCCTTTGGCGAGAATGGAACCTAAGACCTCTCATTTACAAGTGAAGAGGAATATTACTAGACTATAGTACTAAGTGTCGTTATTCAATGTTAAAATAGAATTCTCAGCCAAGTATTGAATTGTCCTTATGAATAAGATTCGCAATTGTATTGTTTTTCCTTTTTCTTTTCATAAGAAAAAACGTAGGGGGAATGGAACGTTATTCCATTCCAAGACCATAGCGTATCACAATATTTTTTTAAGGATTTATAGAGGGGGCCTTAGTCTTTTTTTATTATTATTATTTTTTTTCATAAATTGCACACCAAGAGGGATTGTGGGCAGCGGGACTCGAACCTAATCTTGGTCTATTGAAGAGAATGATCTTTACCAACTCAACTAATCCTCGTTAAATTCATTGATTATATTATTAATGTTAAATTTGTGTTTATATCTTACATTTGAAAACTATTTCCATTTTTCGTTTTATGTGGAACTTGTAGATCAAATTTCACTTGGTGGTTTAATTGTGAATTCGAGGTCAGAATAAATGGGCATGTGATAAATAGCATGTAGCATGTTTTGAAAAGAAAGAAATCAATGGTTTGATGAATTTTTGGTTGGTAAACGAAAATGAAAATTGAAATTGGGCTTAGACAGATTTTCAAAGATTGCATTGATTTTGAAATTGATAAATGTTAAGGATACTTTTTCAAAAGTGAGACTCTCCGTTACCTTATGTTTTTAGCACAATGTTTTATAATGTTGGTTAGGAATTGACGTTAAACTATGATGTAAAACTGAAATTTGCTTCTGAAAAGTCTCACTTGCGAGAGTCCCCATAATCCTCCAATAATGCTATTGGAATTGGCTCTGTATTAATGGTGTATCATCATCCATACATAACGAATTGGTGTTGTATATTCATATCACAACATATGAACAATAAGAACTAGCATTCTTTTTGAGACTAGAATTCATAAGGAAGAAAATAGATTCACGGATGGAATCACACTTGCAAATAGAACCTCTTTGGAAAGAAAATCCTTTGTCTCATATTAGCCTGCTCCGGTTCCCTTTCGAAACCTTCGTTATCGGGTTAGCATACACTTTATATGTTTCTAGTGATTCACATGGTATCATCAAATGATACAAGTCTATGAACAACATCTATAGTTGTAAACAGTAAAAAAAAAAATCTTCGAAGCTCATGTACTAGGACGCCCTTGTTGACGATTCTTTACGCCTTCGTTTTCATAAAGCAACGGCGAAATTAAGTTTTCAAATTATAATTGTCACAAAGAAATTGTTTTCGTTCAAGATTGCGGGGTGACTTATGATACCAAATCATGTTAGGTGCCTGCATAGAGTTTTCTTTACAAGGAGGTAAAACTATAGTTCCAATATATTTTTTATTAAAGAACGACATCCACGTGAGTCCTTACCTTTGATTTTTGGCATCACCTATTTTTCATAGTGCCTAAATTATAGACAACTATTTATTTATGATTGTGACATTTTTCACGAATCATTAAGCTCATATAAAGAATATACTCTTATTAATGTGAGATTTATTTTTAGGCCTAATCGGATAAATGGTCCTTGTGATCATAAGGTATTTGGAAGATAGTCCATGTGATAAAAAAAATCGGATTTAAACTCTGTGGTCTAAGTCTGTTAGGATTTACGCCCTTCCGTCATTCCTCCGTTAGGCTTGACAGAGAAAAGACCACATTGAGGGATGACAAGTCATCGGTCTTGACTAGGGATGGGCAACGGTTATGGCAGGCGGGTAACCGCGGTTATTTACTCATAACCGTTTATACTCATACCCGCATAATCGTTTACCCGTTGGGTAATTGCCTTAACGGTTATACCTATACCCATAATCGTTTATAAACGGTTAACCATACCCATTTAACCGTAACCGTTTAATACTCGTTTACCCATTTACCCTTTTTAACCCGTTTATCTTTTCTTTTTTTTACCATTACTCATTTTTCACCCGTCTACATGTTTTTTAACAACTTGAAAATTAAAAAAAAAAACTGTCATAATTTTCTTTTTTCTTTTTTTACAATTAAACACCGTTATAGTGTATTCATCATACATTTCCGTATTTTAATTTTTTAAGTCCTTATACCATTCCAATAATTGAAATAATAGTTTACGGACGATATTTTTAACTGTTACCAATGAAGGTAAATATAATATTTGCTAAGTATTATTGGGTTACAAAAATTGTTTAGAAGACATTTCTGTCAAAGCATTTCTGTCAATTTCACGGTTACCCACAAAGAATGTAAATTAATTTGGTGAATTCCTTGATGATGAGAATCATCATTCCTGTAACAGTGTTATTGAAAGAATGATCGATGAATTCCTTGCTAATTTATTGGGTGCTAAGTATTATTAGATCGAGAACATGATTTGTGTTAGTTTTACATATATAAAATAAATGGGTAAATAGTTACCCGTTTATAACCGTGGTTAATACTCATAACCGTCCATTTAAGTTTCGCGGGTAAACGGTTATACACATAATTGTTTATTTATGTAAACGGTTACCCATAACCATAATCATTTAATTTAAATAGGCGGATAACCGCGGTTACCCATAACCAATGGGTATTTGCTCATCCCTAGTCTTGACCTACAACACCTCTTCCGGCGACGCGCTGTCGACCACGGGCGGTGCAGCCCATGACTATCCGAAGACGAAAAGATGAAGATATGTTGTGTGTTGAGCTATGGGAAGCTCTCAGTAGAGACTTGCGTACTCCTTTCACAGAACACAAAGTTTTCATCAAAATATGCAGTCCAAGCTCTTGTCTATCAGCAATCCAAGCTCAAAAGGTTACTCCACACAACCAACGATCCCAAGTCCTACACCGACTCCCCTTATAGCGCCATAACTGAGGCCGAAAATAGAGAATTGAGGAAAGATGATGCCAATGTACAACTTGTGCTTTATGCTGGGAAAATCGATCTCTCAAATGACAATGAGAAGCTCATAGCACATCTGCAAGGCATGCAGTGCAGGGTCATGGAATTGGAAAAACTTTGCAAGAAAATGAAATCTCAAATGGCGAAGTTTTCGAAATCGAAAACACCAAGCCACACCCGGGCTATGCAGCCTATGACCCGGTTCGAAGCAACCCGACCCAAGACATCAAACGGCTAGAGGAGAGTCGCGTAGTGCAACAGGCGTTTAACTTTGTTGATCGGTTGAGGGAGAGATTGGAACTTGGATATCAAAGTTTGGAGTTTTAAGGGGACGAGCTCAGCGGTTTTGGAGGAAGGGGAGAGGGTGAGGGCGGAGCAGGAGAAGGGGGAGGCAGAGCCAGGGTTTTGGGGAGGCAACGATGGGTGCTTTAACGGGTTGGGATTGGAAGACAGTAGCGTTTGGATGCATTTGAGGGATTTGAAGGGTGTGGGCTGGGGAGTGGCCGGAAAGTGGTCTTTTCTCTGTCAAGCCTAACGGAAGAATGACAAAATGGCATAAATCCTAATAGACTTAGACCACAAGAGTTTAAATCCAAATTTTTTTACCACAGGGGCTATCTTCCGAATACCTTATGACCACGTGGACCATTTATCCGATTAGGTCTTATTTTTATTTTCAACATATCTCTTCACGTGTGGTAAATTTTCAAGCCTAGTATGTAGAGCACGTGCAACCGTTGGACTTCACACAACAACCTGTTCTGATACCTTGAAGAAAGTTAAGGTTTCACCATAAAACCCTTACTTATAAGTCCATGCAAAGTCCCTCCTATCTATGTGAGATCCATTCTCAATAAAAATAAATTACTAGCACTGTAGTATAGGATGTTGGCAGGTTGGGCTGGGGACATGTAGATGGGTCCAAGAAAGGCTGCAGGCCTTCTCAGGAGTTGGGCTAGGCTGCGTGTCACGCCCCGGACCCGGGGTCAATAGGAAAAATAACTCCGAATCCGAAACGTGAGATAAAAGCTAACTAATTAAAATAAAACTGAAATAACGGAGTGAAAAATAAATTTCTTCTTATTTAAAATAACTCAATAATTATTTACAAGGCTAAATAAATAAATACAAAATTATATCCTCACACTTAATCTGATCTCATCCTGTCTACCCTTTTTTTTTACTATTTAGTTTTTAAACCTGCATAACAATAGAGGGGTGAGCTTCAACAGCTCAGTAGGGACATAACTTTATCACAATAAATTGAAAATATTAAATTAAGTGTCATAAAATCATGTAATCAAGTACCAAATCATTATCATCAACAATGCATGAGTGCGATACAATACTCTTCATCTCTACCCGTTAATTCATATAATAAAACACACGGACCTGCACATCCCATACCATGCATTTTACCTCTGCAGTGGTGGTTCGAATGTTCTAATATACAAATTAACCCCCTGTAACTCAATCATCCCAATTTCCCTTTTTGTTAGTCATCTTGCCAAAACCTTCGTCGCCAGTCCCGAATTACCCTTAAAGAATTTGTGTACTGTGGGCTCGCCTGAGACCTAGTACCTGCTAAGAGTTTGGCTCAACTACACAAAGGATCATTTCCAACTACCCTCATTTCCAGTTCCTTTCTCAACACCGAACTTCCAACTATTCTCATACATGAGTAATGCACAAATAATCTCATTTCATCATTCACATGTACCACAACATATTCTCAGCAAATAGCATTTCACCAATAATTTTATAACCAATAACAAATAAACACACAAGAGCAGTATTTGTCCAATTAGTAAACCAGATCACATTAATCAACCAACAAGATCAATAACAATAATAATATAATGCTTCACGAAATTTAATAAAGCCAATATCCGTAAAGGTCTACCATATTTCCCCTACCTGGATTCCAAGACATAGCTCCGAGATAATAACACAAAGAAGTATAAGAAAATCACTATATGCAAGACAAGAACTTTAATCCCAGTCAAAGCACTTGAGATTACTAACTTAACAACACCCATTTCAAATACCCTTTTGATTGATCTAAAATAATGACTTGGTCATAAGAGAACATTTGAATGAGTACAACTTGCAGAAAAAGGGACGGGTGAAATACAAATATAAATATGCACGCTGTCTTCTTGGTGTATAAGCTGGGAACATAACTTTAGCCAATAATTAAATAAAGTCTTACATATGATTAATGAATAAGTATACTAAACCACATATATAAGCAAATTACCAAATGTATGACATGAACTCTAATCCTAATTAACATATTTAAGTTTAGCGATTCCGCAGTACTAATTCACAAGTTATTATATATTCATCAACTCCAAACACATGCTTTACTTGATACAGTTGAAACTATACCTATGAACATATGCAGATAGTTCCATGCCGAGAAAGCTAGCTTGGTTTACTCTGGCTTGTGCAAAGTTATATGCATGAATACCAGCATATACATAAATAGTTTCTCTCAAAACCAATAAGAAAGATATATGTTCGAATTATTATGCTCAAGTCCTCTTTTATACAACAACCTCTAATAAAGGGAAGATATAATATTTAGAATGTGATAATTATATATAGGCTCAATCCTATCACTTTTGTGTAGGTAAGATGATCTCCAATTGTAAAGTCTGATAGCCAAACGTCTATGCAGATATACTTACATATTGTTTGGGCTCAAATTTACACCATCGGCTTGTGCAATCGAGGCCGTTGAGTGAGCATAGCTCCCAACCGTTGGATGAAAAAGTGAAGATAATGTTGTTATTATTAAAAGATAATATTATGATTTTTATCATAATAATAATTTTTTAATATGAATTATCTTGACATATTCTTGAATAGGATAAATAGGGTGCAGATTATATCCTCGTAGAGACAGGCAGAACAGTTCAACTTAATTTGGATTTGTTAACAGTGTACCGTGTGGGTTAGAGCAACTTGGCTTGGATTCTTATCATGACGCATAGGATGGGATTTGCAAGACTTGGATAATGGTGAGATAGGAGACCTAAGTAAGCTAAGGTGTTGTCAGATGATGGACTTGGCCTGCATGTCATGTGAAAAGCTACCAATTATATATATATATATATATATATATATATATATAACAATAACAAAGATTGTCAATGGTGCCGTGTGAAAAGCTACCATATAGCCTGCATGCCTATGCCTAATTATATATATATATATATATATATATATATATATATATATATATATAATGGTGGTTATTTTGATGGGCATTATCTGAACCAATCCAAGCGTGCAGGTTATCTTGGGATGTGATAACTGATAAGACTAAGCATAAGGATCATATTTGGTTGCATTTTTGGCTAAGTTCAGAGTCGTAGGAGTATAAGGATTATCTGACGCAATTTGTGGAAGAGTCATAATACATGGCAGAAGCATATATCAGTTTATCAACCAACGTGTATATGTCCCTATAAATACGGAGGCAGTGCATCATTCAGGGGACCTTCAATTCAACACACAACTGCCCTGCGCAAACTCTCTCAACAACTTTGAGATTTTTATTTTCTCTTTTCGCTGACACATCTTCCGTTGGCATCAACAGCACTGTGAAAGCAACCGGTGATATCTTAAGTCGACATAGATAGCTCTGTCACCGTAGAGTCAGCCGATCTCGCAGCATCTTCCGTTGGCATCAACAGCACTACGGCGAGGACGGTTGGTTACCTATCCAAGTCTCGGTCGAGAAGGATTCCTGAATCCTTATTGGTCGAGGTCATCTCATCAGCCTCCTCGGCGAAGTGAGGTGTTACAAGTTATTACATTCGGCACATTGAAAGCCGAATTTGATATTGAACTTCGTAAGAATAGTAACCTTGTCTTCAGGTTCGAGAGCCCAAGAGGCCGAGATGTGTTCCTTTCTCGGCCGTAATCGCAAGACGCAGAAGTCAGCCGCGCACCCAACATCAACAAATTTTTACTCCTCGGCCGAGCTCGGCCGACGAGTTGGCACGCCCCGCATTTACCGAATGACGTAGTTAGCTTATAGATTACTCGGCCTGCGTGCCACGTAGGCTTGGTAGTTTTTAGGGTCAACACATATATAATACAAACCAACAGAGATGAAACACGACTGAGTTGTACAATATATAGAGCTATGGAAAGACTAAAGAAAATATGAGAATCATTACCCATATTTACCCTGCTACAGATTTGACACCGCCGATTAAGAAGCACCTCAGCTTCTGGTTTCTTACACCCTTCTCTTTCTCTCACTCTCTTTTCCTCGTAAGATACTAATGTCTAAAACGAAATGCAAGTGTAGCTCCCTATTTATAGTCAGAGAAGGCAGCAACTTCTTATAGTGCTGAACAAGCACTTAGAGCACCTTGCTGGCAACACCCCAGCCACCCTTATCCATATATTTCTTTGGCCATCTATAAACTTCACACGTCCAGCTTGAAAGAGTGCTTAGCAAGCACCACTAATGGCTGCCTTAGAAATTGAGACACCTCATAAGACAAATAAAATATAAACTAGTAAAAAGAATATAAACCATTACAAAATTAAAATGAATAATTTAAAAATATAGTTTTTAAGTCAAATAATACTGAAAAAGTCTATTAGACTTATTTGATCAAAATAAATATTTTTTTTATATAAATATAAAATACAGGTCTTCACACAACCTTCAATCACAACCTTCAATTCCTTAGTTTCTGGTAAGAGTGTGCTAATAACGTGTTGTAGGCATATTTGACTGAACTATATTTAGGACTAGAAAAGGGAGAGAGGCCGGTGGCAAGAAAGAGAGAAGAGAAAAATTTAATTGTGAGGTGTGTGTTGTATCATCACATTGTGCCTTTATTTATAGCAATATGATAGGTTAAATCCTTACCCTAATAGGATTACAACTATAATAGGATAATAACTACTAAAGGGAATATTCAGAGGTATCACTAAATACACTAGGATTTACACAATCATATTCCTATTCTAAATATGACTGCAATATTATTCAATTTTTTTTTAACAAACAATATTATCTACACTAAGAGGGGGCATGTGGGCTTAGCCTCATAATGGGCTAGCAATAATGTGGTTCAAAATCGTTTTTAGTGAGAATCGAACCTAAGATGTCTAATTTACAAGTGAAGAGGAATACCACTAGACCGTAGTACTAAGTGGCGTTATTCAAAATTTAAAATAGAATTCTCAGCCAAGTATTGAATTGTCCTTATGAAAAAGATTCGCGATTGTATTTTTTTTCTTTTCATTAGAAAACAAAATTAGGGGAAGGGAGGTTATTCCATTCCAAGACTAGAGCGTATCACTAGATTTTTTAAGGATTCACAGAGGGGGCTTCAGTCCTTTTTTTTTTTTTAAATTATATAGATTTCACGTAAGAGGGATTGTCGGCAACAGGACTCGAACCTAAGTCTTGATCTATTAAAGAAAAAGATCTTTATCAACTCAAATAATTCTGAATAAAATTTGTGTTTATATCTTACATTTGATAACTATTTCAATTTTTCGTTTCATGTGCAAGTGAAATTCACTTGGTGGTCAAATTGTGAATTCGAGGTCATAATGAATGGGCAAGTGATAAATAGCATGTAGCATGTTGATAAAAAAAAAATCGAAGGTATGATGAATTTTTGGTTGGCAAACGAAAATTAAAATTGAAATTGGTTTTACACAGATTTCAAAGATTGCATTGATTTTGAAATTGAGAAATGTTAAGGAGAGTTTCTCGAACTCTCCGTCACCTTATGTTTTTAATATACTATTTTATAATGTTGGTTAGGAATTGACGTTAAATTATAAGATAAAATTGATTTGCTTTTGAAAAGTCTTATTTTTTAGAGAGTCATCATAATTGACGAATTTATAGGTTCAATTCCTAATGAATGCACACGAATTAATGCGACCCTCCAATAAGGCTATTTGAATTAGCTCTATTTCAATGGAATCTTATCATCCATACATAACAATTGGTGTGGTATATTCATATCACAACATATGAACAGTAAGAACTAGCATTCTCATTGAGATTAGAACTCGTAGGGATAAAAATAGATTACGGATAGAATCAAATTTGCGAATACAATCTCCTTAGAAAGAAAATCATGTCTCATATTAGCCTACTTTGGTTTCCTTGCGAAACTTTTGTTATCGGGCTAGCATACACTCTATATGTTTCTAGTGATTCACATGATATTATCAAATGAAAGTCTTGGATAAGAATTTATAACGCACTATGACGTTCTTGTTGACGATCCTTTACTCCGATAGCATCTAGAGTTCATCTCTTTGAAATTGCTTTCGTTTTTCAAAAACCAACGGGGAAATTCAGTTTTCAAATCATAATTGTCACAAAAATAAATGTTTTCGTTCAGGATTGTGGGTGACTTGTAATACCAAATCATGTTATGTGCCAGCGTAGAGTTTTACGTGGAGGTAAAACTATAGTCCCAATATATTTTCATATAGCTTTTATTAAAGAACGAGATCCACGTGACTTTTGGCATCACCTATTCTTCCTAGTCCCTAAATTATAGACCATTATTTATTTATGATTGTGACAGTTTGTCACGAATCATTACGCTCGTACAAGGTTCTTACTCTCATTATTAATGAGAGACCTATTTTTTACACATCTTTTTATATGTGGTGAATTTTCAAGCCTAGTACGTAGAGTACGTGTAGCTTTTAGAATTCACATGACAACTTGCTCTAATACTATGAAAAAAGTTGAGATTCCACCATAAAACCTATTGGTATAGAGAGTAGGCCGGCTTACTTATAAATCCATGCAAAGTCTCTCCAATCAATATGAGATTTATTCTTAATAAGAATCAAACACTAGCACTATGGTGTATTGATATTGTTCTGCAACTTGTAAGTGATGAGTCTCATATTCAACTTCTACAAATGATGAATCTAATATCTTATTCTTATGGCTAGTAGCGTGCGTCTTATCTCAATTCTCACACTAACACTATAGTCAGGTGAAGTTATTCTCCAACTATATGTAAGGTGAACTTTAACTCTTATAAACTATAAATTCAAAGAAAAATTAATGAAAATGCTTGAAAACTTTGAGTTTTAACGATAAGGATAAAATAAATGGTAAAATGAATAGTACTATGATTGATTTTTAAGTATAATAATATGATTTTTTATTAAAGTAAACAATACCGAGAACTTTTCGATAAAGTTTTCTAAATTCAATACCTAATTACTATGATTAGTTAGTGTGCGACTTAGAACATCCTTCTAGAGAAAAAGTAGATAAAATAAAATTTTGTCCAGCAAACTTATTCAAACTCTCTGACCCCATCTTATTTGCTTCACCAACTTAAAAAACCTGACTTAATTATTAGGTACAATGTATCAACTGACCAATCGTCCACTTGTTGCGTAAGAACAAAACCACCAATATCAGTTTGTCAACCGTTTGGATTTGAGAATCAAATTAGTATTTAATTAATGAAGTAATTAAGTTTGCAATAGTAACTGCATAATCCTAAATCCTTGCGTACACTTCCGGATTACAATGTATTAGTTCGTTCAGATCATATTCTTATAGGAGTCCTGGGTTGATATGTAATTTAATTTCCAATTTACTCAAAAGGAACGAGTAAGATGTGATGTAGAATAGAAGGTTGAGAGAATCGAAGAACAATTAAAAATGCGTAAGGCCCAAACACTACAAATTTAGACTTCAAATTTTTATTTGTGCCCATAATCTATCGTTTCAAAGACAATGGCAAGGTGTACAAGACACAACGCTCGACGTATGAATATTTTTGGCCAAATTCATTTGTTTAGGGGTGGCTTGGGAGTGAGGTGCTTAAAAAAAAGCATCCATGAAAAAAAGTTGTGAGGGTTTTAGGTGTTTGGTAAACTGAAAAAAAATGGCTTATTTTGGAAGCTGTTGTGAGAATAAGCTGAAGCTGCTATTTGCAGCTTTGGAAAACTGGTTTTTTTTCATAGCACACGGAGCTACAGTGCTCCTTTAATGAAAAAATCCACTATCAGACTGTTTGTTTTTTTTTTTCAAAAGCACTTTTACAAAAAAATTTACCAAACACTCTGCTGATTTATTTCACAGCCGCTTATTTTCACAGTACAGCCGCTTATTCTCACAGCATCTTTTTTTCAAAGCACAGCAATACCAAACCAGCCCTTATTAGCCTCAAACGAGATTTTACAATTTTTTTGGACCTTTATGTAATTTGCTTTTCCCATTTTTACTCTAAGAGCAACTTCACCGCTAAACAACCCCTAGGCAATAGGCAACTCGATTTCCCAAAGTGAACAACAATCGTCCTTAGTGAACAGTAACTGTCCAAGTGCATCTCCACTCCTAAATTGAATAACCCAGACTATTGGAATTAAAATATTTTTTTATAAAATAATAAAAGATAATTTTATTTTTAATTTTGGATAGGACTCTTAAACAATCTTGGTGGAAGAGCAAGGTTAGGTATTTATAGAACTATAAATTTTTTTGTTAACTTTTTCTATATTTTTAATAAATTTTCTGAATTTTTTAATAATTTTTATCTAACCTAATTAATATGGATCATTTGATTACATTGTATGATTAATCCAAAAGCCCAATTTAGACACGTAATTTCAACGGTAATAATAGGATTTTCTCTTTTTAATTTTTTTTAAGCTCGAAAAATTTGGACCCTTGATCGTAATATCTAACAGACCAGATTCCGCCACGTGGACAAGCCGTTATTTTCGAATCCAAATTTTTTTAACCATAAGAAATCCAATGGCCGAGAAATTTAACGGTTGAAAATCCGACGGTAAAGGTGCCGTAACCCCTAATTCTAAAGCACTGGGTGCGCCTGCAGCGCGAGCCCGCCCGATTTCTTGTCGGCTCACCCACCGATTGTTGCACGTGTAGTTCGCGAGCCCAACACATAAAAAAAGAAGGCTAATATGGCTGACGTCACTCTATCCAGTCGTTGGGCCTGGAGATTGATATGGGCCAGAGTTGCTCTAAAAACGTTTTAAGGCTAAGGGGCACTTTATAAGTAACAAATTCAACATGTGGAGGGTCATCATGGCAAATGATTGTTACTTGGCCACAAATTAGGCTTTTGTACCAAAGTTTTAAAGAAAAACTAATGAAAAGAACTTGAAAACTTTGAGTTTTAATGATAAGGATAAAATAAAAGGTAAAGTGAATAGTACCAGGATTGACTTTTTAGTGTAAAAATGTGGTTTTTCGTTAAAGTAAATAGTACCGGGTGCTTTTCGTTAAAGTTCCCAAGTTTCAAACTCTAAAGAAAATGGAATGACATTGTTGCCACGTGGCACGTCACTAGCTAGGTGGTTCATAAAACTAAAGTCACGGCAGGTAATGGGATAACGATTAGAAAATTGCCTTTTGAAATTGTTGCCACGTGGCACGTCACTAGCTGGCTTGGTGGGTCGCCATTGCCTTTTGAAAATTGCGCATAAGGATTTCAGACTGGTGAAGAATTTGGGCGCGTTTGCCGTTCGAAATCCAGTTGATTGATGGAGAAGGAAGGAATTGGATTCCTTTCGGATTTATTTTATGGGAATTTTAAGAATCCTTACATCTTAATCATTCGTCGTATATCGAGAAGATTAAAAAATATTTTACTTTTTTATTTAAAATTCAGCATAAATAATATCTGATAAAAATTAATTGTACGATTTACGATGACCGTTAGAATGTGGAGATTTTATTTTCGAGAAGGGAGGGCCCAATGCAACGCACGCTCACCCTGACAGCGCAATATTCCAATTTCTTCCTCAACTGCCTCTCTTTTTTCCATTTATTTATTTATTTTAAATTCATAATGTTCTCTTGCTGTCTCTGCTAACGTAAGCCGCATGGTTGGTTTTTGTAATCTCACGATATTCTACTCCCATTTCGCCTAGTCTCGGGAAGAACTCACAGCTATTAACCCATGTGCGAGCGATTGCCAGTAACATTTGCAGGTAACATTTCGCCTTCTTTTCATATTAATGAATATCTCATATTGCCTTAACAAAAATCTCCTCAAGTACGTTGGAATTAGAAATTAAGGCAGACTAATATGCACCGGTTCTAATTATTTTCGTAACAAAAAAACCGATAAATGAAAAACTAATTTGTCTTAAAATCTTGATTATCATCTCACACGTTATCGGTTCATTTTAGAGATGAAAATGCTATTTACTCTTCGAAAAATAATAATTAATTTTTTCGCTTAATCGCAAATAAATAAAATAAAATAAAATAAAATACACAAGTTTTTAGACAAACAATGAATACCAGACAGCGATTCTCTCTCCTCTCATCTCACTCTCTTGTTTCCAGTTTCCACGCCCAGTTTTCCATCCTGTCACGATTTCCCCAAAATTCATTTTTCTGCAATTTTTTGTTGTTGTTATTTTTGAGTAAATAAAGTTTCGATTTTTTACCCAAGGAGTAAGACCGTGGAGGATTGCAGTTAGGGTTTCGTCGTTAAACCTCCTGCAAATCTCCTTCGGAGGCGACAGAAGCTGTGGAGTGTTTCGGAATCGTAGAAAGGGGGAAGGTTAGGTTTTCTTGCGGACTCGATTTGGGAGGGGTTAGTCTCTGGCGACAATGGCCAGCAACTTGCCGATGAGCCCTCAGTTGGAGCAGATCCATGGCGAAATCCACGACAATTTTCGAGCCCTCGCGTAAGTCTCTGTATTTTCGAGTTAGCATTTCGATTTTCATCGGTTACTGAATAAATTTCAGAGCTTTGATATTTCTTCAAGTGTTTGAATTTTATGAGCATTGTTGATTGTGTGAATTCGATGATTTCTGAGAGTCCTGGAATGTTTGACATCTGACGAAAGAAATTAGAGGGATGGGAAAATCAATTCGCTTGTTTTGTAATTCGTTTGTGTATTCTTACGAAATTTAGTTAGATTGATGACCGTAAACTGTAGTTGAGCATTATTGATTTACCGTAGATTCAGTTGCTAAGGCGATTCGAAGAGGATATGTGCTTCCTCAGCTGTTCCAATAATACTCAACCTCTTTTCGATGTTTTCGGGAGTGTTGAGTAACATTGTTTCTCTTTAGAAACTTAAAGTGGGTGTCTTTTGGATAACACAAATAAATTTACTAGCTTTCAAGACTCGAGTTGCTCTATCGATTTTGCACATTGATGCATAAAGCATTGGCATTGGTTATGCGAGGGAACCAAATACCGAAGTGAAAAAATTTATTTTGGCCATGCTCTTGATGATTCATTACTACTCCCGTGCTACCTAGAGGGCAATAATATTATTGCTTCCACAGCCGCTTAAATTTTTTTTGGCATCCATACTTGAAACCCGAGGGCAGCAACAACCATGATATACTATCTGGAAACTGATGGATAATGAGGGAGATATTAGTCAAATAGTAGCCATTGCTTAGTATTTGTTCTTTATTAGAGTCTCATTTAGCTTCCACTTGTTTAGGTGGTTGCTGAAACCAGATGCCATTGTTGTATCACAGTTCTTCACTGCCTCCGTCGGACCCAGTGTACTCTTTATTATCACTAACCATCGTGATTGTGCAGTGCATTTTGTTAATCTCTCATGTTTGTGTCACCAACTGCACATGATACTTCTTGTTGTGCACCATCTTACGTGTTAACTGTTTGTCTATTTTTCTTCTACAAGGTGTAGTCACTTAATGAAAGAACAATTCATCTCTTTGCGGACTATTTCTTTGTTTCATTTGTTGGGGGAAGTGCTGGGGTTGTTGCACTAGATACATGTATTCCAATTTCCGTATTAAACTGATCACGTTATAATTATTGTGACTTCGTTTTTTGTTTCAGAAATGGCTTCCAGAAGCTGGATAAGATCAAAGACTCCAATAGACAAAGTAAACAGCTGGAGGAACTTACAGGAAAGATGAGGGAATGTAAAAGGTATGCCACATATGGGATTTTACTCTCTGACACTTTGTCTGATACTTTTAGTAACTGAGGATCTTGGACAATCTTAATTTTCACATTCTTTGAAGAGAGAAAATAAGACAGACAAAATGTTGTCACAACATCCAATGCAATGTCCAAAATTCAACAATTCTTGCTCAAAGACTTCATTAGGTTACTTTGGAAGTTTGAAGAATTAGTAACTTATTAACAAAGACAAATTAGGTTGGAGCCATAAAAGTTTCCTCAAGTATAACTAGGATCTTGATGTGAGCGACTTTAAGTCATGCTTATATACAAGCCCCACATCCAGTTCCTGGACTCCCATGCATCTCTTCATTTTTTATTTTTTGGGGGATGTTGGAAGAATTCAGGTGTGCGATGATTGCCGTTATGCTACATGAAAGAAAAAAATAGCTAAAAAGGGAAATAGAATCTCAGTTCTTGAGGTATTTTGTTTTAGATAAATTGCAGAGTATGATCTTGTAAATACTTTGTTTCAGATTAATTAAAGAGTTTGATCGTGAAGTCAAGGACGAGGAGAGCCGAAATCCTCCTGACGTGAATAAACAGCTTAATGATGAAAAGCAATCTATGGTAAGTTGTTGTGAGCTTTTGTCTTTTTCCATCACATAAATGCACAGGTACACTGTACCACTTGCATTTTTACAAACTCTGTGACTACTTTTGACCGGTCTATTAGTGCACAAGACCTTTCCGGGAACACAATATCTATTAGTTTCTGCTAGTGTAACAACTCCATCTAATTATCATGCTTCATTTTGCAGATCAAAGAGCTGAATTCATATGTGCAATTGAGAAAAACGTAAGTCCAGTATGCATTCTATGTTATTGTCAATACTATGGAGTCTAATTGGTTTAGCATGTTGCCTTCAGTCCTAATATTCATGGGATAAATAAATTAACCCACAAACACAACAAATTATTGTATATTACAGTCCTTGAATTCTAAACCCTGTCACTCTTCGTGCTCTGGGTATCTGTGATTTTTTAAAGTGATTTTCATACTCTAGCTGAACTGCAGGTATATGAATAGCCTTGGTAACAAGAAAGTCGAACTCTTTGATATGGGAGCAGGAGTTAGTGAACCCACTGCTGATGAGAATGTTCAAATGGCTTCAGGTAGTTTTGTCATTCTGCATATCTTTGAGCTTAGTTTGAATTTGTAGAAATGAGCTTTTTCCTATATCTCTTTCAAGCTTTAGCCGTTAATCATGCTATGTTAATCAGCATGCGGTCTTTTAATGATAGTACAAAGTAAAGGTGTATCAAACTTTGTAAAGCTCAATCTGCTTGGACCATTCTATCTATGTCTTCTTGTTTTGTGCCTGATTTGATGAAAAGATTTGTCTGACCACCTTTCTGCATGTATTTCTGATAGCTATGTCAAATCAAGAACTAATCAATTCTGGGATGAAAACAATGGATGAGACTGATCAGGTCATTGAACGCTCTAAAAAGGTGAACAGCTATCCCAGAAAAAAAAACCTTCAACTTTAAGTTTGAGTATTTTATTTTGCCGGCAATTTTAACTCGATAGTTTGTTGATAGGTTGTTGAGCAAACAGTTGAAGTGGGAACTCAAACTGCTGTTACCTTAAAGGGCCAAGTCAGTATGTTCACCTATTGTCTCTATACCTTTCATTTCAAGAGTTTAGACTAACATTGTTCAACTCCATAACTTGTAGACTGACCAAATGGGCCGCATTGTAAATGAGCTGGACACAATTCAGTTTTCAATTAAGAAGGCCTCTCAGCTTGTAAAGGAGATTGGTAGACAGGTCAGTTGAGATCTCACCCCTTAGATACTCTACTTGTATATTTTTCTAACAAACGCTATTTTTTTCCTCTATATTTTCAGGTGGCAACAGATAAATGCATCATGCTTTTTCTTTTGCTTATTGTAATTGGTGTAATAGCAATTATTGTTGTGAAGGTATGTTGTTTGATTCATTTATCTATTGCCGTAGATTTGCTACCCATTTTACACATTTTTTTTAATACTCAGGAAGTCACACATTAAGTTACACAGAGATATCTGCAGAGTTGTATTATAGGAACTTTTTCCGGAGGAAATTTGTTGATGAGTTTGGCAAGTTATTTCTGACGGATTGTGAACCCTGCTACCTATTTTCCTCTCCCTGTTAAATTGTTAGTAATGCATGGGAAAATTGATGCTTTCCTTCTCAGGAGTGTGTTCAAATCCTCCTGGCAAAAAATTCAAAGTTGAGAAATGACTACATCTGTTCCTAACTGTAATGTCTGTTTATATTTCAGATTGTGAACCCCAGCAATAAAAACATAAGGGATATCCCTGGATTGGCGCCGCCTGCTGCAAGGAGGCTTTTGTCAACGAGTCCTCTGCAACAGTTCGAATAGTTTCCTCCTCTTTTTCAGGATTCAATTTTTCCGACATAGGTACTATGATTCATGTTCTGGGGATGCGGAGGAGGCTCAGAGGAATACTTGTGCATCGATCGGTCTTTTCTTTTACTTATACATTATTCTTGCCCGAGTTGTGCATATTGTTTGTGATTCTCTATGTAAATCACGCGAGTCCTTTCTTTTTTGCTTTGGTTTGAATGGCCATCCACGGTTCTTTCTGTAATCTTTCCAAGACTGTTTTAGTTATAGAGAGATGCACTTTGCTCTATATCTACCTGCGATTTAGATGTATTGCCTTCCAATATGTATTCACATTGTTTTATTCTAATTTCTAGTGAATATCGAAGCGCCTTGTTGCAAGTTCTGTGCCATTTTCTGCTCCGTCACAGGTTCACACAATGTGGGAGGGCCTGCGTGTTTCGAGTTCCAGCAATAAGCGGTAATTACAACAGTAAACGAGATTGAAGTCCATATCGAGCTTCATCAACAACGCGGTAAGTAGCAGTTTATTCAAAAAAATATAACTCGCAATTGAGAATCAATTCGTAACATCTGAGACTAATGAATCAGAGCTCATGTTCTAACCACAAAACTCCAGCAACAGAAAAAATACAGAGAACAGACAGACCGCCGCATGATAAACTTTGGGTTTCTCCATTACTACCTGGACTACATATAACAAGGAGAAATGCGTAATTCGACAAGGCTCTTGACAAATTAATGGTGAGCTTGTTCACCCGATGACCATGGGTCATAAGCTACCATCTACAAAATTCAACCGGCAAATCATGCATTCACTTCCTAAAACCGAAAGTAATACAATGAACTGCCCCCGTGGTTGAGCGCTTTAAAGTCTGTTCCCTGGAAAGAATTAAGGGTCTAGAGTTTGAAAAGAATCTGCATACTCCGTTTCTGGACTTTCCTTTTCCAAACATCAATCTACACGCAAGTTCGTGAATCATGCGGCATAGTTGCCAGCCTGTGTTCGTCCAATGTGAGACAACCTTGTTGATTGAGTTAAGGGTGTTTCTTCATCAACATCATCAGAGGCTGAACCAGCCCCTCCAGGGATAAAAATATCAGAGGACTTTTTCTCCATCTTCCAATCCTGTATTGGCCGGCACAGAGAACACGTGTTACAAAACAATTATGGGAACTTTAACAAAAAGCTCCAGATACTGTTCATTTTAACGAAAAACCACATTTTAACACTAAAAAATCAATCATAATACTATTCACTTTACCTTTTATTTTGTCTTTATCGTTAATACTCAAAAGTTTTCAAACCTTTTTCATTAGTTTTCCTTTTTATAAGGGGATCAAGGACTCCAAACATTTTACCGGAAATCAAATTCTAGAGAAAGCAAACCTTCGAAATTCTCTCAGGAATGCTTTCAGAAGGTAGCTGAGATGCACGAACATCCTTGACCTTTATGTAATTGTACATGACAACACCACACAGTGCTGCAGGCCAAATTGACTGGTCAGCCAAAACTTCACATTTAAACATGTATAAAATGCAGTTGTAACTTCGAAACTTTCAAGTTAAGATATATGGAGAGCTACCTATGGCATAACCGATTATGTTCAGCCTGGTTATAATAGACTCTGGAAATATAACAGTTGAAAGGGCAATCAATATCCAGTCTTTCAGAACACCAGCAACCCGGATGGTAACTGCTCCAGTTCTACCAATTACTAAGAATATGGAGAAGTTCAAAGCCAAAGCACAAAGAGCATTGGAGAAAAAGATCCAGAAGTTGAACTGAAACTGTGAATATTCTATTGCAGACTTCTCAAGTAACAACCAAGGCACAAACAGGAAGACAAAACTGCAAAAATAAATGAAACAATAATGGTGAGATGCTGAAGCTATGGCATGCCTGTCAATAGTGTACACTTAATTTTGATTTTCCTGTTTCTGCTTCCACAAGCATCAATGGAAAAAGTCAATTGAGTACAGAACCGTGTTTAAATCACATGCATCCATCAATAAGGAGATGTAGAACTTCATCAGAATAAGGGTGTAAACAGAAGGAATGGAGATTTCCCATGGTACAGATGGATCGTTCTTATACTGATAGTAAGCTTACTATGTTTCATCCACAAAATTGTGAATCCCAGCCATATAATATAAGTTACAGATTCAGAAACTCAAAATTACAAGAAATAGTAAGTTAAAGAATAATTGGCATTCACTATCAGAACTAAATTCTAGAAATGAGTCACTATTCTCTATCAAGATTGTTACGGATGCCAAAGAACTAATATGCTACTTATTCATACTTTGCAATTGGAAAAAGTAGAGTTCATATATTGCGATTGGAGAAAATAGTGTTTGCCTAAATTCCAACTCCTATGATGCATACAAGTCCAAGCATGATAGTATAATACCTGCATGGGGCGATATAGTACAAGCTGGTGATTGGATTTAGAGTCAAGCCCTTCTTCTGTAGAAGGACTTGTGTTAAGACCAGTCTAAGAGCTTCTGCAAAGATGCCCGTAACCTGGTACACTGTACCAACTACATTAAAATGAATCTCCCCGTATGAGGAAATGACAACTCCAACACTGACCAGCAACATGTTTGTGAACACATCGCACCTTGGTTTGTCAGTGCCACACAATACAGCCATGATAAAAGTAGCCACTGGCACTGCAGTATTGAATGTAGATAGATATAAGCAGTCATTTCTTTGCGTTTAAAAGCATCATTATTGTAGTAAAATAGATATCATGAGTCTCTGCATCAGCACACATACTTAGAGCTTTAAGCATTTGGATGAACGCCACTGAAATATGCAAGTAAGCAGTGTTTCCAAACCTGTAATGACAGAAAAAGAAAAGTTCAAAACAAAAAAACTTGAATTCTCGTCTTGAATCTTGATAAGTGCAATTCACAACAATGCAAAACTTGACAAGCATACAATTCCTAAATGTGGGCATTGCATTTGAGCCCAAATCTGGACAACTCAACCAACAAGGGACACCAATTCTTGAAGGAAGTTCGGACATTCTACATCAGGGAATCTAAGCATAAGTCCATTGTTTACCACAAAATGAGAAATTGTAAGAGAACAGATTGGCACAAGTAACATTAAGTCTCTACGCATTTTAGTATTTTCATCGTTGAGAGGCATGAGCCTAGTTACAGTCAAATCTGAAAATTTTGACCGTAACCTTTACATAAAATATGACAATAACCATCTAAGCCAAAACAACATCCATGCCCTTATTAGTTGCATTATTAGCCAAAACACCCAATTACATTTCAATTCAGTGCTTACCAAAGACTTGATGCAAAGAACGCACTGATTGGAATTACACATGTTGCATATCTGCCATATAAAGGGAAAAAAAAAAATAAGAAAAACAATTTGGACAAAAAAAATTAATAACAAGTCGGAGCCTAAATTCAGCCTACATACTTACATTTCAAATGTCATTTTGACAGGAGCTACAACCTGCAAATTCACAGAGGAATAAATAAGGAGAACAAAAGCAATAAATGAATACAACAAAAACAAAAATATGGAGTAGTGACACATGCATAACAGAAAACTGATACTTGCATAAGATGCAGCCAAAAAAAAAAAAAGGAAAGAAACTAGAGCACACCGTGTGTACCCTAACTCTGCACAATTGATGACAAACTATAAATTTTGAAATTCAATAAAATTTCAAAATTGGCTTCTATAGCTCCAGTTAAATCCTATTTCACTCTGGCCATATAGGACATCAGTTACATGCCTTGTCCCGCTATAGACTAACCTAACCCACTATCTTTTTGGCAGTCTCCCTTCTCATTCAGAGTTGGGCAGCATCAGTTTCGAAATCATTCATGTATTAACTACTGATATGAGCAAATTCAGGAAAAGCAGAGAAGGTAAGAATCCTAATGGACACAAACAGCAGACATCAACTCAACCAAGATCTCAAGGTAATCAAAGTGATGTGAATCACAGATGAGTTCCAGTCAGATAAAGTTAATAGCGAGGATTAATATGTCAGGGAAATTATATGATATCACTTCGATTGTCAACTAAACGAAAATCCACTACCTGTCAATACGTTAAACTGGCTTGACAGAGATATCAACACCTATGTCAAAAGTAATTTGGAGATACAAAAAGCATATCCAAAAATAAAGAGTCAGTCATACCTTGAAAACACGAACAAGTAAAAATGCTACTAGTCCAGAAAACCCCATATGAATCATTGTAAGTGTGATGGGTAATGGAAAATTGAAGTATTTTGGAGACAGAACCCACTGCAAGGAAATTCACCCAGAAAATCTTCAGTAAAACAAGGAGGAAAATAATAGCTCAGAGTTTCAGTTTAACCAATAAAGATTATCGGTAACCCGCAATATAGATATAAACATGCAAATCAGTAATGGCAAGATATACAAATGAAGTACTGAGGAGGAAGTACCTTGTTGTACAATATAACGCCGGACGAAAGCAGAATGTAGATGAACAGGTAAAAATAAGTCAGCAACAGCGGTTTGCTGATCATCTTGGGCATTTTTTCTTTTATCAAACGACCTAATGTATGATTTTCTGGCCTTTAGACTATCTTATTCAACATTTTTCACTCCGCAAATGTTATGCAGTCCTAAACCCAGAACCGGAAGAGGACCTCCTCGTGCCCTCAATCACAGATTTGTGTGAGGATCAAATATTGCAATGGCTGCACCGACTCGAATGCTTAAATCCTGAAAGTGAAGGCACAAATGAGAGAAACATACTACAGTACCATACACCTTAACCAAACAACAAGGAAAGCATCAAACATTTGTTTATTAAAATAGTAGGAAATGGTATAAAAATTAAAAATGGAAGCTGCAGAGAAATTGGGGAAATGGGCAAGCACAGAATCTGATCCAAGACAATTAGCAACAAGCATTCAACAAAGAATCACGCCATGGCTTCTTCAAGAACTAACAAAACCAACATTTCCCAATTGGAAACCGAAAAGGGCAGATCTAAAAGGGACCCAAAACAACAAAGCGAGAGAAGCCCAATTCAGATTCTGATCCAAAACACAAAACCCATGTCGAATTCAAGACGAACGAGCTTACCCAACAGTCGAAATCAACTGGAACTCGCTTCGAATCTGAAAAACCCCCGCTTAATTTCAGAGATCTACCCACTTGGGAAAGAAGACAAAGCGAGGCTGAGTAAAGGAGAAAGAGAGGGAGAGAGGGAGAGAGAAATGGGATCAAGGACTGGGAAATGGTTGGTGACAGTGGGTGGGCAAATGAGTACAATAAATAAGGCTGGGAAAGCTAAGAGAGGGAAGAAAGTGGGGTTATCGATGAATCACAGAGAGAGAGCACGTGGGGTAGCCTGAATCAGAAGAAAGAAGGGAAATTTACGACTAGCAACAAGCAAACCAGCAAAGAGAGCAAGAAGGAAAGGGGCCCGCTTGCCTTGCCCTCCTTCTCCTACCTAGGGGTGGGTTCAAAAAACCGAAAACCGAAAAAAACCGAAAACCAAACCGAACCGAAGCCGAAAAAAACCGAACCGAAAAAAAACCGAACCGAAACTGCCAAACCGAATTGAACCGAATCTGGTTGGTTCGGTTTCGGTTTTTGAGGTCCGGAAACCGAACCGGACCGAACCGAACCGAAAAAAAAAATCATATATAAATTCTAAAAAAACATGTAGGCGCCGGGGTTTGAACCCCTTCCCTATAGCTTAGGATTAGTTGCTGCAAGCCAACTTGACTGTGGGCTTTGAGTTGTTATTATTGTACCAGTACAATATTTATAGGCTTCTTGTATTTAATGCTTTATAAAATTTCTTAAACTTTACAAACCCTAGCCGTCTCACACTTTATCTCACTTCCCATTTCAGATTTCAAACTCCTCCGCTGCGTCCTCTCTCTGCCTTTTGCTTCCTCAGCCCCTCTCTCTCTCTCTCTCTCTCTCTCTCCTTCCTCTCTTCCTCCAAATCACTCTCTCTCCAGTCTTCTCATGTCCTCCTCACGGATTCCTTCTTCCAAACCATGATTTTCCCTCGCCCCTTTCGAATCAGAACCCCCTCTAAATTGGAAGATTCGAATCCGGGTTTTCCGATCTCTCACAGGTAATTTTCGAATCAAAACTAATATGATTTATAATTTTATATTGTGATTTACTGAATTAAAATGGGTTTTTCTTTTCATTATTTGTTGGGATTTGCATGTTATAATCTTTGCAGATTTGTTGGGAATTTATATTGTAATTTTCGTATTCATTTGCAGATTTGTTGGGATTTTATATTGTGATTTACTGAATTAAAATGGGTTTTTCTTTTAATTATTAGTTGGGATTTTGCATGTTATAATCTTTGCAGATTTGTTGGGATTTGGGATTTTATATTGTAATTTTCGTTTTCATTTGCAGATTTGTTCCAGTTCGTATTCATTTGCAGATTTCTTCCAGTGCAGATTTGCAGATTTGTTACAGTTCATATTCATTTGCACCAACACCCAATAAGTTTCTGCATCTTCAGTGCTCGCAACCAATCGTTTCAGATTTGTTCCAAATTAAAAAAAAAAATATTATGGAAAAAACCGAACCGGACTGAAACCGAACCGAAAAAAATCAAAACCGAAAAAACCGAACCGAAAAAAAACCGAAAAAATTTGAACCGAACCGAACTGAACCGAAATTTCGGTTCGGTTTCGGTTTTGACTAAAAACCGAACCGTTTCAAACCGAACCCAGCCCTACTCCTACCTAGTCAGAGAGAGAGAGAGAGAATGCAACAGTATCTTTGGCCGAAGGAAGACCAAGCGTTATCTGGGCCTTCCTCTCACTGTCTGATTGCGACTTACTGGCTTTGTTTGCCACAGAAAGAGGAGAGCGAAGAATAATAAGCGTTTTTCTATAAATCCCGCGTTTTTGTTCTCTCTCTCTCTCTACTATTTTACCGGACGGTTTTGTTTTATTACGTGTTGTTGATTATGACTTTCATAAAACAATTTCACTATTAGCGTCACGTTTTGGTTTAATAATGTATAAATTTCTCTCCGCACGTTATTGGGTTGTTGAAACGAGATTGAATATTTGGTTTAATAATGTTTAAATTTCTCTCTGCACGTTATTAGGTTGTTGAAACGATATTGAATCTTTCAGTAAATCTGTTGCTTTCATTCTTAAGACTTCTCTTTGGTCAGTCACTCACTCATTTTCTAACTGAGTATGCATGTCGAATTGTCAATCTCATAATCAAAGACTAAACATCACTGCAATTGCGTAGAGTTGTGCACTGTACGATATAGTGCGTCGTCAAGGTCCCTTCAATGAACGGTCGCTCATGCATAGCGGGTAAGTGATTCTTTATCGTAGACGTACGTGAATTTTACAATAAATTCCATATGCATTAGCAGTTACGTACACCCACCAACGACTGACTAGCATTATCATTCTTCCCAAACCGTACTATTGATGGAAAGATTAACCTTCCTAGTTGTTGTGCACAAAATAATACCACGTGTTTTATAAAGGAAGTATCGCAAGTTGGACGTAGGGACACATATTACACGATGGTTAAAAGGTGGTATGAGCCAAAAAAAAACATTTCATTTACTTGTCACTTTAGTACTAGGATAGAAGCATAGAGCCATTTCAAATCGACCTGGATTGTCGGCCCTCTCCTATCTCATCTTATTCTATTTATGTGGTCACGATTAAGCCACGTCAATATTTTATATTGATTTTTTTTTATAGAAATAATAAGACAAAAAGCAATGAGAATATAAAATATTGACGTGATTTAACCGTGACCACAGAAATAGAAAGGGATGAGAAGGGTATGGGATGAGGAGGGCAGACAATCCAGGTCCATTTCTGATACCCTAAATGTTATGGGTGCCTCCAAAGTTGTCAGGCTGGAATGGCTAGAACCTAGAGAGGTTCCCCTTTATAATATATATTGGAGTTTGGAGTCTTTTGACCTTCCTAATAGTGGTTAGTGTATATTTTGGCTTTGCCCTGGCTGTATATGAATTCTGATGTAATGACATTGTAACCACAACAAACTCAATTAGTAGTTTATCAGAAAAAAAAAAAAAAAAAAAAAAACTCAATTAGTGAAGCTATAATCTAAATATTTTATGGTGCTCCATAGTATATTTAATTTCAGAGAGTACTCTAGAGCTGATCATTGTGATTCTCCATAACTTTTCAACAAAATGAATTGATTTAGTGGGCAAAAACTTGAGTGTAATTGGGAATATATTTTGATCAAGGAGTATTTTGTATGATCAATTTTCATGTAATGATCGGGTGCAAAATACAATTTTCTTAGCTAGGTATGGGATGATAATTGACATCAGTATATTGTTGTGAGTATCGTTAGATATATGTCAACAATCCGTAATAAAATAAATATGCTAATAATAAATACGAATAAATGTATTCCAGAGGCTCAACAAGATGAAATATTAATTAAGCAGAGTAATAAAAGATCGAGGCTTGCGTACCGCAATGTCCTTTAAACAGAAATTTCGCCCCTACTCAGTGCTTGTAGTTCTACGGACGTCTGCTTCACCAGGATTCAACGATCTAAGTCAGAAATTCCAGCACCAGAAAATTGACTTCTGGCGAATATTAATGTGGTTCTCTCAGAAAGGATGTTTATGATTGCAGGAGAAGATTTATGATTTTTTTTTTTTGTATTCTAAATGCCATGCAGATGAATGTATATATATCAGATAGATGACTGTTTGCAATAGGTATGAGAATGGGGTGTGATTGTTGGGAGACATCTTCAGAAAGAACTCTCAGACTTCATCTGAAAGGATGAGTCTTTTCATAATAAATAAATAATTAATTAAATTCAAATTTAATTAAAAATAATTAAGTAAATCCGAAAAATAATTAATTAAATAATTTAATTATTATAGCCCAAGAGCCCCACCCATCTTTTGACAATTAAATATATATTATTTATAATTAATTATATATTAATTACCAATTAATTAGTACACCCCAAAGCCCAACCCCAAGGGTGAGCCCAATTTTAGTCTCCATACCTATTACTCCAATCACTTTCTTTAAAGGACGAAGCCTTATAAAGTGATAAAATCTTTTGGGAATGTCCAATGTGGGATAAAGAAATTTCTACTCAAACTACTCAAATTTCCAACAAGTATGAATTCTATATTTGAAAAGAGAAGTTTTGCTTACTGATTTAAATAATCCTAAGAGACTCTCTTGTGCTGCCAATTGATTTTAGGTTGGAAGAAAAGGAAAGTCTTGCCTACTTATTTAAGTAATTATAAGCATGTCTGTCCTGATTTGAAAAGAGAAGTCTTGCCTATTGAATGACTAAATGACGTTAGTTTTAATTGATTTTTTGTAGAGAACATATTTACATAATGATTTCTAATATAAACATTTCTTATTATAAACACAAAGTTCTATAAATCGATCTCACATTAGTTGGTCAAGTGTAATGTGACAATAATTAACAAGGCTCGCAGCATGAATGAGTCAAAATCAAATTCGATGGCTCAATGAAAGTAATGCAATTGATATTTGATATTCCTGACAAAAACTCTTGCAATTTGTATTATGTAGGGTCTTTTTTCATAAATATTCATGGACAAAGACAAGATGATGGAATATATATCTAAATTTCTATTCACTAATGGGATTCAAGCGTCTGTATAGACATTTTAGATGTCGCTGTTGAAATCCCTCGAGCAATGCGTGCAGTTTGACAAATTGGAAAATGATTCTCTTCTGAGTATATGCTCAGGATCCTGCTGAGCAGGACACGGCTATAAAAAGATGGATCTCTTTAAAATTATAATAATTGTAATTGTTGGATTTTCATCCAATGGTCCTCGTGTCCTGCTCATGAGAGAATCTTTTTCTTGACAAATTTTCATCAACAAATTAATGGTCAGAAAGTGGATGGGACTAGAGAAATTTAGAATATAGGGTTTGGACCACGACTGAAAACAAGTTAAATTACACATCACACATCACAATTAATTGGAATCATCGGACAGGCCAACTACTCTAATACAGCTGCATAATTACTATTTTTAATCATTTTTAGGTCACATTATTTCTCTAATCCCATCCCAAAGGCCTTCTTATGGAGATATCTTAATAAACGCTACAAGAAGAAGCACCATTTTTGGCTTCTAACCTGAATTCGATACAATTAATAGGATATGAAATGACATTTGACTTGATCTGTTTACGTGTCTAGTTGAATGATGGTGTATATAGTTCTTGGCATATGATAGAGAGGGAATCCCAAAGTGTACATGATGTCATCGAATATAATGTAAATACTCTTAACCACTTGAGTTACAAACTTTTTGAAAACATCTTGCAAGACATTGCATTAAAACAATTCGAAAGGAGTTGTACCAACCATGCTACTTAGACACATAAAATTGACCACATTGCTGACTACTTTTTTAACATAGGTGAATTCTACACACAACTGTGAAGTCCATCTATAGAAGAAAGGTGGTCGACAATATAGTTTTTTTATGTGTCTAAGTAGTATTATTGGTTTCGAGCCATTTGTGTCCATGACCACATGGTCTAGTGGCACCTCATATTTCACTTTATTGAAGGAAGTTTAAGTTCAAATTTCATGAACAATAGTTTGTTAAATTCAGAATAGAAAAGAAAACAAGTCTAGAATCCCTTTATTTAATTTGGGCCTTACTATTTTTGGGCGGACTCAAACACATTTCAAATTTTGGGCCTCAATAACTTCGAACACATCCAACGGCCACAAAATCAAGTGTCTTTCCCAACACAGTAGTAGTATTCTGGGGTCCTAAGTTGTTCCTCTGTATCTTTCTAAACAGAAGAAGTTTATCTTGAAGTAAGTGCTCCAAGTCCAATTTTTTTAGCCTTCATCATTAAGCTGGAAAAAGGGAGTGTGACACAACCATATTGAATTCATATGGAAAATTAGGAATCACACTTCTACAGTCGGACAAAAATTGAGTGTAATACCAATTTAAAGAACTCACGAGTTCGATATATCAAACTTAAGAGTGTGTTACCAATGAACTCATAGTAGTGTAACAATAGTATTACAGTAATCAAACTTAGATATTTGATTCCTATATATATGTATCACACTCACCTAAATCACCGTGGAGGGCTTTACAAACCATAAACAAAAAATTAAGTGACTATGTCATAGTTAGGCCTAAAAATTCTGTGAGATTTGCAATTATGGTGTCAAAAGTTCAATGGAATGAGCCACATCAACAACAACGTTGGAGATTGGAGGTTAATAGAAAATACCAAATAATATAATTAGGGGAAAAGATAATTTCATTAGAAAATTTTATTTCATTAATTATTGCATTAAAACTGCATTAATTATAAATTAATCAAATCAGTAACATAAGTTGATGCTTCCCAGCTAACAACCGTATATTATCTAAACAGAAACAGATGTTGCTGTTTCAACAACTGATGCAATATGTCATCAGCTGCATAATTACTATTTTAAACCATTTTCAGGTCACATTATATCTTTACCAATTGTACACACGTTATGTATGTGCTTAACATTTTGAGAATAACATTTACAATGAGAGAAAATATAATATGGTCACTAAAGTTTTTTGATGTCGACCTTGAAACAATTTTTCGTTGCTTAAGAGATTGTTCACATCTTTAGCGACTATTTCTGGATAACTATTTCGTCACTAAAAGTTTATTTTATTTGGAAGAAAAACTTGGAAGATAAAATGAGGGCAACTGATATAGTTACCTAGCTATGAGGTTTTAAAAAAAATGAGTTTTAACGAAAAGCCCAAGGTATTGTTCACTTTAACAAAAAACCACATTTTAACACTAAAAAGTCAAACTCAATTTACCCTTTATTTTGTCTTTATTGTTAAAACTCAAAGTTTTCAAGCCCTTTCATTAGTTTTCCTTTTAAAAAAACAATAAATTTTTTTTGTGTTTAAATAACTATATTGCCCATAATTTTTATTTTGGTTATTTTCTTAGTTTTAGTCTCTTTTGGTTGATAAAGAGAATTTTGTTAATAAGTTGTTTAGATAATTAAATGTACAAGTGCATAAGCATGCTAATTTAAACATTATTCTTCTTCCATGAAAATTCCAAGAGCATGCAAATTGGGGATCATGAGAATAAATTAGAGTTTGAAATGCCCATTGGCTTCTTCCTATCATCCTGTCCAAGCCTTGCTCTAACTACCAACATCAAAGATTCCTTTTTAGTTGATCAAGTTTGGCTTCATAATATATTGGGAACCAAATCTATATAAGAAAGTTGATTGGGTTTGCCACTCTCAATTCACTCAAATTATAACACACATATTGACCTTTGAGCTCGTAATTTTAGGCTGTTTATAATTTAGTTTTTTAGATACAAATAAAAAACATGAGTTATATTGTTAGATAAACTGATACATTATATTAGCATGTCTATCATATGGAGTATCATATAAAGTATATATATTATTAGTTCACTACATTTATCTTTATGGTAAAGGGCATATTCTATTTCGATAGCATCATCTACTAATATTATCAACAGCTTATTATCATATCGACAATTTATCATTTAGTAAAGAAGTATAACTAGAAATAAACTGATCGTAATATTATATATGCCATGCGGATCGTAGTATATACAGGATTATTGTAATCCAATCCAAATTTTTTATTTTTTTTTTGGTATGCTTTAGGTTAAGAGACAAGTAGAAGATTTAATTTTGACCATTGTCTATGTGACCTGTATGAAACCCTAAAGAACCTGTTAAGCTTTAAGATTTGGGACCATAAAATATATGAACCTGTATATATATCACGCTTGCCCTCAAAACATAGGACATTGAGTTCCCTTGAGGATTCTGTACAGCACATTCTTTTTCCTACTTTTTCATTAAAATACAAGGCAAAATGCATGACCAAACTTGACCTTGATTTTCCTTGCTGCTACAAAATTGCAAAACCTAATTATACTGCCGACGAAAGAGAAAAAAAAAAAGACAAACCTGACTTTATATATTTTTAGCATCTGCATCAAGAATAAGAATAAAAATAGAGAAACATGTTTCTTTAACAACCGAAGAAACTTTGAGAGTCTCTTAAGTCACTTAATAGTACGGTTTAGTGATAATTTTTTCATTTGTAAACGAATAGTCTTGAGTTTGAATCTCGTAAAAGATGAGTTCGATATCAAATTATTCTTGTAATGCAAATATGTTGTAGCATAAATAAAAAAAATAACACATTGTAGCTATCTACTCATGTTGAGAATATAGTTACTTAAGTTTGGCTGTTTAGTTTTAGAAACCCTAACCACTGTCTTAACAATTTCTTAATTGGATGATTATATTATATTAAACAGGTGACCGACACCTACTAGCTTACAAGATGACATTGTTAGCATCATTCGATTTTAAGTTAACATTTGAACTGTTAGATATTTTCCTACTTTTTCCCAATTAAGCATGAAATTTAACACACTTTTGTGAGAAGTCAATAATATTTGCGTGTGGGGAAGAACTATGCCAACCTTTTATTAGCATATTCAATCTTGACGGAGCTGGTCCCATAGGATAAGTTTTTCTGGAAGACAACAACACATCAAAGTAGTTTCTATTTTAGAGATTGAATAAAAAATTTATTAACAACGACCAATAATACATATGGTGAACATGTTAAACGTAATCAAGAGATTACACACGCTAAATAAAGCATTACAAATTTATAGTTACAAACTCATGAGTGTCATACAATTCCTTAGTTACGAAGGACCCTACCAACAAAAAAGATAATGCTCTCAAGGACTAAACCTTGCAAATTGTCGAACTACCGTAAAGGTACCATGAGAAAAAGACTGCACAGACCTCTAATGATCTTGCAACTGTCCGCAAAGAAGCACTGCTATGAGTCACCTCCAACAAGTATCAAACTTCCTCTTCACAATCATTTGACATGTGCACAATACCACACAAGAAACCCAAAACCAACTCCCTCGACTCTGAACAATAGCCATCACTCAAAGATTTGAGTTTGAGCAGTAAGTCATAGGCGCTACAAAGACTTTCTCAAGAGAGCGAGAGCGATCATAACCAAAAAATGAAGATAGTCAGAAGATACGATAAACATAAAGGAAAAGGGAAGGAAGAGATTGTCGCTAAGACCAAACAGGGTCGGCGACGAAGGGTTTTTCTCTCTATCGGCTATATATCGCATGAGTTGAAGTTAACACATGCAATAAGAAAATCACTAGCGAATGCACTACGACTAACTAAACTGAAATATTGGTTTTTTTCAATATTTTGTTTCACATAATTTTTTTTTACCTTACGTGGTTAAGAACAGTTATTCAGGAGTTCTTGGTACCGGCCAAGCAAAAATAATATGAATAGCGAGCCATCTACACGAGGCAAATGTTTTGTTCTTATGCTTTTTTAATATAGGGCGGTGACTAACTAAAACATTGATTTATAGAGCCATATTTTGCTAAGATAAAACACACCATTAAGGCTTGTTTAGTCAGTTGTCTCAAACTGACAAGAAAGGCAGTTGAGATGTAAACATGTGAGTTTTTAGGTGGAAGCTTCTATCATATATATGTCCACGATTTAATATCGAACTAACTATAAATATATCGGCATTGCATTCATATGAGCTGAGCTTAAGACCAGCGATCAACTAAGTGAAGATCGGATGTTGCTTGACCAACTCATGATGTGCATATTGTTTATGCTTGATTCACATTTTCATTTTTCTGGAAAATGATACGATATTCATTACAATGAAGAGAATACATAAAAATGATCAGGTGTAAAAAATATCAATTCGTTAAAACCTTGCTGGGATTCCTAAACCCTAATTCACACTTGAGAAAAAGGGTTTTTCTTGTTCTTTCCCCCCAGGAGATTTTAGGGTTTCTTAAAGTTCATTTGGGAGTTTGATTTAGTAATTGTCAAGGTATTCCTAAATCTCATTGGATTCTATTTAATCATATTCCATGCTTGGGTGACTAATCTGAACTCTTTTAAACTTTTTAAAGTAGTCTTAAGGGGCCAAAGACAAAGGCTTATCTTCCAAACTATTATCTTATTCTATATTCTCCACTTTAAGCGAAGCCTTGTGCAATGCTCAAAAACCAAGTGCAAAGTATATGAAATTTGAAAAACGATTCTGTATAAGTAAGCTAATACGAGCTTAGAATTCGTTATCAATCATTAAATCATCCCATAGAAGTTATTATGTGCTATTTATACAAAAACACTAATTTTTTAAATCCAGCCTTTCACGACAATCAAATTGTCAAATCACAATGCATGTTTTGTACTTCCATACCCTAATAATTCAAGGGGTACCTATATACAAGCGTGTTTACAATACATACGGTGGATGACCAGATTCAAAAACCAATAAATTCAAGTACAACATTTTAAGTATCATTTTTGTGGATGACTCCCTCATAATTTAAACTTAAGACATTTTTTAATGTTGAGAAGAGAAGTATCGCTAAATGAATAGTTGAACGATAACTTAATTAGCTCTATAGTTACTAAACATTGCCATATATGATCAGGAGTAAGGCATGAATTCAGGTGTCTGTACAGGTAGGTTCACAAAACAAAACAATAAATGATGAACATGGACAACATGTGAAGTCATGCAGACGGAGATGGACTGTACATGCATTGCAGTGAGCAGATAATAATAATAATGAATAGTTTAAGAAGCAGAGACGTGTTATGTAGTCTATGTATCTGAAATGTGAAGCAATCTGACATTTCAACCTATAGCTAGGTATATGATCGAGTCCTCAGCCACCTGCATTCACTGTACCAACCAATCCTGCTACTGCTAAACATGATTGATCCTGCTCTAAGAAATGGAACTGGATCCTCCCTGAGCTCAGGATGAGGATCCTTCTGAGCAGTCCATTTGGACCGTTGAAATTTAATCCAACGGCTTCAAATAGGGGGTTCCTCTAAAAGTTATAATAATTACAGCCGTTGAATCAAGTTTGAACGGTCCGGATGGGTTACTCATGAAGATCCCCATCCTGAGCTCAGGAGAGGATCCAGTTCCCTAAGAAATGCAAATGCCGCAAGCTGACATATTAGTTGACTATAATATATACATACTCTCTCGGTCTTTCACCTATAGCTAGTAGCTTATTGGTTCTTGTATTGTGAAACCCTAATGAGATATTTACTTACATAACGGGAAGTAAAAAATCGAGAAACTTATGAATAAAAGAAATGTGGAATGAGAACTGGATACAACGTACTACTTTCCTTAGTTGATGTAATTATTGGTTTTGACGATATTGGGTTATAGATTATAAGATGAAATTCACGTACCTAATAAATGCTGAAAAGTCAGGAATTGTAGTGATTTACTTTGCTCGAGTACCAATTCATGATAAGTAATAAGTTAATAACATGCAATAGGTTAAACATCGGCCATCTTGTGAACGAGAGTTTATACAAACACTTAGGTATCGTTTGGTATGCAGACGGGATGAGACAAAATGGAATCGGATGGGATAGGACGGAACGGAATGGATAGGGAGCAAAGATGTCCTCGGATGGAAACAAGGAGGAAGAAAAAGGAGACGGAGAGGTTATAATTTTGTGTTCCATGGATGTGGAACGAGTCGTTCCAGGGGGTGAGGGCGAATGAAAATTCACTCAAAATTCGTCCTGGGAAACAACGCGTTCCACCCGTTTTAGGCGCACCAAACGTGGGACGAAACGTCTCGTTCCACTCTATTCCGTCCCGTCCCACGTACCAAACGGTACCTTAAGCAACAGTTACAAAACCAAAAATCAACTTCAACGGATCCATGCCCATGCACGGTGCACCCAGATTGCATTTTCCCCCGAGAAATAATTTTCAATTTTATTTTCAAAAACAGATGATATATTAGTATATTATCAGGGGTATTTTGGGGTCAGGAGCGTATACAATTTGGTACGGAGTTGCAGTCTGTTTCCTTGACTATTCCGACCTACTAAATTTGAACATCCCAACCTCAATGATTAAAGAAAAAATAGAAATTCACAAAGCTCAAGGAAAGAAAAATTTGCAAATTTCATGAAATGATTAAATATTCATAAATATGAGAAATTTTTAATTATGACTGAAATACGGATGGTAACATCACGTGTTTTTATGTAAGTGATGAAAATTTTTATTTTTTAAGTTATTAACTTTTTAACATATGTATCCCACCATTTATATAACGACATGTAATGTATCGTTCCGTATGACGATCACACTACAAAATCTTTCCATAACTAGGGCATCAAAAGGTCTTTGGTTAATTTGCCGTCCAGTCTGTTCATTTGACCTTTGAACCCCCCCCCCCCCTTTTTATGCTTTCCTTTCACAATTTGTGCTCAACATTTCTTCAAGGTCACACTGATTAATTGTCCCCCATGTAATCATAACCCCTTTTTGTATTTAAATACATTTATTTTATTTAAAAATGGATGTTTGACTAACAAAAACGTTTTTTGTCGTAAGAAAACGTTGTTATTTCTTCTTAAAATAATGCCAAGAAGGGAATACGAATTTGTAAACTCTCAAGTTCACACTTTTTGTTCGTAATTTAGAATATAATCATGTTGAACAAAATATTATAAATTCTCTAGAGAAAATGAAAATACCGAAAAAAGAAGGGTCTTGTGTTAAATGCTAAACCTGATTAAGTTTCAGATTGTCTGTCACCCTCGGCACGCATTTAGACATCACTATAAAGGATTAAAACAAATAAAAAGAAGGGAAAGAGAGAAATTTGAAGAAACAGCAAAAGAAAGCTTCAATTTTTTTCATGCTTCTGTTTTACTGTATGTAATGTTGTAAGGCAGTCTCTCTCTCTCTCCCTCCTCCTCATCACCTACCACTGACAACTCCACCCCTTCTTATTAACCCCACCACCACCATTTGCTCTCTCCAGAATTCCATGTGCCTCTTCTCTTCTCCATTCCCCTTGGACTGCACAGACACACATTAGCCTCTGTTCTTGTGAGTTGTGAACCCCCATTTTTGTTTGGAGTTTTTCAAAGGGGCAAGTGCTTGTGGGGAAGAGTGCTGCTCTGCCTCTGTCTCACCATCTGAGCTTGGATACAAGAACCCATTTCCCAATTGAGAAAACCCAGAAAGGAACCCCACCAATATTTACATTACAAATAATGGGATTGATTTGGTTCTGTGGCAGCAGCCCCATTTCCAAGCTGGTTTTTTCTGGGTTCTTTGGAGATCTAGAAGATTGAGTTGAAGAAGCCTTTCAAATTGAATTTGAGGAATAAAGGTACCAATTCAGAAACTTCCAGTGTATGGAGCCTCTCTATATGGTTACTTTTGGTGCATTTATATACATTATATATATATATATATATATATATTCCCTGTTTGTTTGCTGAGCTAAATGTGGAAACGATTAGGAAATGGAGTTTCTGAAGATTTTACTGTTCTTGTTGTTAACCTGTAGAATGTTAAAAGTTCATGCTTGTTTCAACTTTTGTGGGTAATGTAGAACTGGACTGAGCTAAGCCAAGCGGTTGTTGTATTAGGCTTATTGGGTTTCTGCAGTTATTGGTTTAATTGGGTTGGGTAATAAATGTTTAAAGTTTTGGTCTTTTTCGATTGTGTATATATTGGACAATATGGAATGATGTGGGAAATGCATTAGTTGGTCCTGCTGTTAATATGTTTTCACTGTATGAAAGTGGGTGGAATTGGAAAGGAGAAATCTTTGTGCATTTTTTCCTACTTTTCCTTTGGTTTGTAGTTTGAATGTCATATTGAGGCTGAGTTTGTTTCCCTGATCACTTTGGTGTTATGTGATCTGCGTAGTCTTTGTGAGATTGTGGATTGTGGTTGAGTCTGTTTCCCTGACCATGTTGGTTTTCCGCTCTCTCTCTCTCTCGCACTACATATTTGTTTCGTAGCACACTAACTTCTACCGCTTTGTTTACTTTTATTATGTTCCCAATTTGTGAATATGTGTTTTTGTCATTGAAAAGAAAAAAATTGATGGGCATTGAAAGAGGTGAAATTTTACATAGACAAGCAGTTAAATTCAGTAACAAAATGGTAGATATGCAAAAGATAAGAGTTTTTTATGCATGGAATTGGAGTTTCTAATTTCTTTGTTTTGAACTCTGCAGGGTCCTTTTTATCAAGAGTAAATGGCATCTGGTCTTGATACTGTATTGACCAAGAAGACATTTGTCTTCGGTTTAAAGGTTTGGGTATTAACGGGGATCATTGTGGGAGTTTTTATAGTGATGATTCTTGCGGTGATATCAATTTGTCTTACTTCGCGAAAGAGATCCAGAAAGTCTACTGACATGCTTCCTCTGCGCAGAATTCCAAATGATTCAAAGGAAATCAAAGAGATTAGGGTAGATCAAGCTTGTGCAAATAACTACGTACCCCGTAGTAGTTCTTTTCTCACCCTTGGCGATAAATTCAGTGACAGAGAGTCTGAGAAAGTTTTGATCCATAAGAATGGAGATGGTAGCAGTCGATCAGGCTCATTTAACAATGGGGAGAAGGAAAATGTTGGTTCTCAATCTGGAGATGAGTGTGGTGCAGCTTATATGTATGAGCCTTCTTCACAGCCTATAACTGCACCTTCACCTCTATCTGGTCTACCTGAATTCTCTCGCCTTGGTTGGGGTCACTGGTTTACATTAAGGGACCTTGAGTTCGCAACAGGTCGGTTTTCAAAGGAAAATGTCATTGGTGAGGGTGGATATGGAGTTGTTTATCGGGGTAATCTGATTAATGGATCTCCTGTGGCTGTGAAGAAGCTACTCAACAACCTGTAAGATGCATCTTATTTCAGTAGCTTTATGGATTTCTGTTTTTTCTATCTTCTGTTTTCCTTACAATTCAATTGTTTGGGCTTATAACATATATATTTTCAATCATCACACAGAGGACAAGCAGAGAAGGAATTCAGAGTGGAAGTTGAGGCTATTGGGCATGTACGACACAAAAACTTGGTTCGACTTTTGGGATACTGCATCGAAGGAACCCACAGGTATTTCTCTGTAATTTTATGTAATGACTTCTACATGGTAAAATACAGGCAGTCATATTATTATTTGCTGAGCACCTTGTTTTGGATAAATAGAGAGTACTATGTCACATCCTTAGTTACATGTATAATCCATTCATACTTAAAACACGTGTGTTTTGTTCAGGTTGCTGGTTTATGAATATGTCAACAACGGAAATTTGGAGCAATGGCTTCATGGAGCTATGCGTCATCATGGATATCTCACATGGGAGGCACGCATGAAAGTTCTCCTTGGCACCGCTAAAGCGTAGGTCTTCCTATACCTTTGTTTGAGTTTTTCACCCTTGTGGTTTATCTTTTTCTGACTCTTTTTTTTCACATATTTCAGGCTGGCTTATTTGCATGAGGCCATTGAACCCAAAGTTGTGCATCGAGACATTAAGTCAAGCAATATCTTACTTGATGATGATTTCAATGCTAAGATATCTGATTTTGGTCTGGCAAAGTTGCTAGGTGCCGGGAAGAGTCATATTACAACTAGAGTTATGGGTACCTTTGGGTGAGTACCTTTTCTCCTTTAGGAACAGTTGCAATTTCTTGTACGAAGATTCTTGTGATGGTAGAAGAACACTATATCATAATTCTAGAGTAATCAATTCTTATCGGTTCCTTTCATCATTCTGTTTTTCAGATATGTGGCCCCAGAATATGCCAACTCTGGCCTTCTAAATGAGAAGAGTGATGTTTATAGCTTTGGGGTTGTGATTTTGGAAGCAATCACTGGAAGAGATCCGGTGGATTATGGTCGGCCAGCACAAGAGGTATGACAAAATTGTTACTATTGTGAAGTGAGAATTTTGAGATCAAATATGCATCTTAGTTTTGCATTCGTATATTGATTAGTTAAGGATGCATGTCATATTCGATAATCAGCTTTTAAATTCATTTTAGTTTGCACAGGAAAATTCTTTGCTTCCGAACAAATGGATACCCCAAAAAAACCTTGGAGTTGTTTGATGTGTTCTGTGACAGCTAACTATCTTTATATCTGCTTCCTTTAGGGGAACAAAAAAGAAGAAAAAGGAATGATACCTGTGTAGTAACAGTTGCCCTTACACCTGCTGTGTGCGTCTTGCAGGTAAATTTGGTAGATTGGCTCAAGATGATGGTTGGAGGCAGGCGTTCAGAAGAGCTGGTAGATCCGAACATTGAGACCAAGCCATCTACGAGTGCCCTTAAACGAGCCCTCTTGACTGCACTGAGGTGTGTAGATCCAGATTCTGATAAAAGGCCTAAGATGGGTCAAGTGGTTCGCATGCTTGAATCGGAGGAGTATCCCATACCTCGAGAGGTACGTTTCTGAAATCATCTTTGAAATAACAATGCTAAACAGACCTTATATCCATTTGACACAAATATAGATTTCATTCGAATTTTTGGTTTGCGTGGCTTGTTTTTTCAATTCATCTCATCGTTATACTCTGAGGAGTTCATAAGTTGATCTATCTAATGTAACTTGGCTGGAATTCAGGACCGAAGACGCCGCAGAAGTCAAGCAGGGAACACAGAAGCCGAGTCTCTAAATTCTGATACAGATTGGAGTGAGAAGCCAACTACAAAGACAGATAGCAGAAGGAACCGTCGAACATAGGCAAATGGCGAATCAATCATAGAAATGCAAGGAATACAAATCAAAGGGGACATGTTACACTCGTTTAAAGCTTTCATATTCTTCAGCCTACCATAGTTGTGATCAAAGGAAGGAACTGAAACGAGATAAAGGAAAGGACCAGAACGAAAGGAACTTTTTTTTACTTGTTTTTTTGAATATATAAACCTACTTATAGGTGTTGAGAGATGGTTTTTGTGTATGGAGTGGCACTAGAAGGGGATGCCTTAGCCACCGAGTGTGTACAGTTATCGGTTTTTTCTCTTCCTTTTTTTCTTTAGGTGATTGTAATTCATGAGATTTTTTCTGAGACATGCTAAAGTTTACAGGAAGAAACGTTTTTGGCTTGCATTGTGTGTTTCTACTACCAGCATTGTGTTAGGTTTACGACCGCGACGGGAGCTTGGTTGAATGTCAAGCCATGTTGCCGTGCATTTGAAGCAAACTGTGAGATGTGAAACTCAGCACAAGGAAAGGCAGTCATATAATTGCCAAGTTCAATATAAGGGTTGCGTGTCATGTGATTTTGGAGGCTAAAATTGCACATCATGTGCATTGATTTATTGCTAAGCACGGGAAGGCTATTTTTCTCCTTTCATGCTCCCAACTTTTCTTGAGTAATTGCAGACACACAGTACCAACACATTTAATTGTTCGATTTGATTTAACGCTCGTTGGTCATTCAGTTTAAACCGTTGGATCAAATCTAAGGCTTTGTGTTTTTACAGATAGGATTGAATATGGCTGTGCATTTTTTTGTTTTTTTGTTTATGCTTGGCAATATTAACCAGGCAACGCTTCAAATTAAAATGGTGTTTGAACATGTTATCCAACAAGCAAAAGGGGTCACGAGCATCATGGAATGATTTGTTCCGCCGAACCCATGCACTAAACAAATATGCATATGTGAATTAAGCCAGTTGAAAAGGGCTCCGTGTCTAACCCGTGCATCCAAGCTCAAATCACCCTCCTCATAAATTAGAATAATTTAAAATATCATCTCGCCAAGAATAAAAACATAAATAAACTGTTTGGTCCCCTCACGACAAAAAACTATATTCTGCACTATGTTTGGAATCTTATTCTCTGCAAATTTATGTGCTGTTCCAGGAGACTAAACAGACACCCAAGAAAAGGTTGTTGATTTAGAAAAGTCGAATAATCCAAGGCTCCAATAAGGAACTTTTGAACAGGTAACAGAGTCACTGTGAATTACATAGGGGATCATTAAGATTTTGATGAGCAAAAGGAGCCGAAGAATGGTATATGATCTACAGAAACTGTGTTTACAAAACGAATCTCAATGATGTTGTCTGCACGAACGATTGACAGGTCGGGAATCCAGAAGCTTGTTGTTTCAATGGTGGGGAGCGGACCGAGCATGCAAAAGAGGCTGTAGAGCCTTGACAACAATGCTCATATTTGGCCGGAAATCAGCTTCATATTGGACGCACAAGGCGGCAACAGCAGCCAACTGTTTCAAGCACACAAATTGTGATCAGTGGATTTGAAGTAAACCAACTGCCTGCCTTTTCAATTAGTCTATAACTGGCCAGACCAAAAGTATGTCGTGTTCTTGTCCATCCAATCAACAATTTAAAGATAACATAATTATATATGTGTGTAACTGTGTATACATATTAAGGAATCGTAGCAATGGCAAGTATTTCTTGGAATCAAGTAAACTGGTGGTGAATAATTACTCAATGTGTTCCCGATTACCTTTGCAACTGCCTTGGAAGGGTATTCTCCATTGAGTCTAGCATCAACACACTGCTTCACCTTATCCTCACTGAGTTTTGGTGTTGCCTAAAAGAATCATAAATTCGAGAAAAAAACTCAGCGAAATGAAAGATGAAAACCAGTAACCAATAAAATTCTCCGCTTCCACCCGTCCTGAATGAATAAAACAAAAGATGCAAGAACCAAGCATGAGTTACAAGTAGACAAGAACTAGGATGAAATTAGTACCCATGTCACAAGGCTCTGCTGCCCACGCGGCAATGTGTGATCAACAGGTTTACGCCCAGTCAAGAGTTCAAGCAACACTACACCAAAGCTGTAGACATCACTTTTTGAACTCAGCTGTCCAGTCATTGCATATCTGCCATTCGGAATCACAGACAAGAATTACAAGGGGATATATGCCAAATCAAAATTTTGGGCGTACATCATAACATGATTATACGGTACATCAAGGAAGAAATTACTCTGGAGCATGATAACCAAAAGTCCCAAGAACACGAGTAGAATGAAGACGTGCTGCCATATCAGGTGCTTGATTTGACAGATCAAAATCAGCAATCTTTGCAACATCATCATCAAAAAGCAGTATATTGCAGGACTTAATATCACGATGGATTATATGAGGCTGCGCCTTTTCATGTAGATATTCAAGTCCTCTCGCTGCTCCTACAGCAATTTTAACCCTTTGTACCCATGACAGAACCGGACCTGGCTGTGCTCCCTTAACACCTTTCCGACCTATAGCCACATAAAGAGAAACAAATTTCTATTAGCATAGAGATGAAGGCGATCTTACTAATTATCAAAGAGATAAAGCTCAAAAATTTGCAGCTGATGAGCAATTTTCTATTGTTTGGAGGCCAACCCGCTCGTTTAGCAGATTACATGAAACACTAGGCGTCATTAAACACAAACAACTATCATCAACTAATTGACCTTCAACCTATAAGTTATTAAGCCTCATTCAAAATTTGTAAACAAAAAAAAAAATTCTGTGTGCATAAAGCTTCACCAAAAAAAGATCTATGTGGTACTTGATTACAAATTTACAACTTTTGGAGGCTGTAAATAACACCACACGATAGGAATGCGGAAATGTTACTTACCATGGAGAATATCATGAAGGGACCCCTTAGGAGCATACTCATAGGCAAGGAGACGGAGAGGGCCATCAATACAATAACCAACAAGCTCGACAACATTCTCATGTTTTAGTCTTGAAACCATCGAGACCTGTAAATTTATGCTCCAAGCATTAAATAAATTTGAGCAGCAAATAGCGTACCATGTCAAGTATCAAACACAAAACATTCCGCAGACTTAACCTGCGACAAGAATTCTCGCTCTGGTTGTTTACTGGAGTCTAACTTCTTAATAGCCGCAGCAGGCCCACTTTTCAGAACACCATGATATACTCTTCCATATGAACCCTCACCGATTAAAGATTTCGTGCCAAAGTTATCTGTCAAATCTTTCAATTCATCCACTGGAATGGCAGCGACAGCAATGGGGAGGATATTTACAACCTGAGTATCCTTGGGTGCAGCTTCTTTCTGATAGTAACCTCCACTATTGCCTAAATTTCAAATGTCGAGTTTTGCATCAATCAAACAATAAGCCGTAAACAGTGGATATCTAAAATCAAATGGCATAGAAGTTGACCTGACTAATTCCAACTGAAAAAGTAATGGAATATGTCATTATTATCAATGCACTCAGAATAAGAACATCGTATATATACACCCACGCGGTACCTGCTGAGTGATTTGTTACATGCGGTCGAGTCTCAGAAGCTTTACGGAAATCATCTTGTACACAACAACTGAAGCAGCTCATGATGTTTTTATCTGAAGAAACAGTTGAAAACCATCTTAAGCAATCTTACGTTGACAAACCGCGGGCAATAAAATTTATCTAACAAAGATCAATGGTTTCTGGATAGTTATAAAGTCTGGCTTAATTTCAGACTAGTTCAATCTGTTATAAGTTACTAAAACCTCAATGAATTAACATGCTTTATTCTAAATCAATGTTATTCAAACAAGAGAAACGATGAAGAAGCACCTGGATATCACCCAAAAAATTAAAAAAACACAACCAAAAATCTGTATCAAAAGTTAAATCCATCAATTTATTCATTTCACAAATTAAACAAAATCAAAGTAAAAATTCAAAATTCCCACTTAAGATCCATCAACAAGGAGAGATTCATTTTTACAACAGAACATAAAATTCAAAGCTTTCTATTTCTACATGTTCCTCTTGAGTCCCTGTCTCAAAAAAACAAACAGATACACAATAAATCAAAAGAAAAAGAAGCCACAATTAGAAAAAAGTGCATCTAAAACAAATAAATTTACAAAAATAAAAAATAAAAAAAAAGTAGCAGAATTGTGGGGAATGATGTCTCTCACCTTGGTATGTTTATATGGTTCTTCTGGCAATTGGGTTTTTTGAGTTTTGAGTGAAGTGTTCGGATTGGAGTGATGAGAGTGATCAGGCCGGCTATGGAGGCCAGCAGGAGAGGGAGAGGGGAAGGAGGCGCACGTCAGCAATGTACAGAAGGCATGCAAATGGGGAGGTTGGGATGTCTCTCTGTCTCTCTGTCTATCTGTTCTGGCTTTGACTTACGTTAGAAGAGAGGACACAAAGACAACAACCGAATTTTGTGTTTTCACTCTTAAACTCCTCGGTCTTCACGATCTTTTGCGGATTTCGAAACTGTCAAAAACCAGTTGGGATGTTAAATCTTTTTAATTTTTTTTTTAATTTTCAACTTTTTGTAATAGATGGTAAGTTATTTGATATAAATATCTCCACTCAATTGCGTTCTTAGTTTAAGTTCTCTGATTTATTTTTAAGTGTGCATTAACCTAAGATATCGCTTCTACTAAAACAGTACAAGTAACAACGCCATTTACAGTTATTAATTAAAATTTTAATAAATAAAAATAACAGTGCTGTTTTCTAAAAAAGTAAAACATCAAAAGTATTAATCATACTAAAAACTAGCATTTGTCTACATACTTTGTATGTATGTACATATTTCTTTTAGAAAATGAGAAGGAGAGAGAGAAAACGTGTGGGGTGAGAGATTTTTGTTTTTGATTTTGATTTTGATTTTTTGAATTTTTGATTTTTTTAAATATTGAATGTATTTTAACATCACATGTAGGTGATGTTTTAATAAAAAATAATAAAATTTGGACATATGAAATTACATTATTGCCCATCTTTTTTTTTGGTGTCATAGAAGACTAATTTATCTTTTCACTCTTTTTTTATTGACAAAGAGAGTTTTATTAATTAGTAGAAATATTAAAAGGGGATGAATATTAAAAGAGAGTTTTATTAAAAGTACTATTATTGACTTTTTAGTGTAAAAATATTATTTTTTATTAAAATAAACAGTACCGAAAGCTTTCTGTTAAAGTTCCTAAAAGAAAAAAAGATGAAAACCCAGTTGACGTGTTATTTTGATGAAAGTGGCTGGCATATTGTTTGTATAATATTATTCACGTACTTTCTATACATATTAAACTACATAAAGCAGAGCAAAAGCAATTATTCCTCTCCAAAATTCTTCTACCCAATCTCAGTTTATATGTGCATGTTACGCCTCGTTGCAACGTCATCTTGAGTCATGGGTTGTTCATTTAGATTAGTAAATTATTTCGCTCCTTAGAGGTGTGCGATGCAAGAAGATTTGTAATTAACTAGTTTAATTACGAATATTTACATTTGCATCGGATGATTTAAGGTATTAAGTTCAAACCTCTCTCCTTGACTCTTGTCCTTTGATTTTAATATATGTTAATTCCAGATTAAATTATGTTAATGTGATTTGCATTACATTTTTATATGCACCGCCGTTTTGAAGATGTGGATTCTGGAGGGATTGTTCCTCTGTGTAAGTATGTCTTAATGGGCTTTTAAATTTAGATGCTTTGTTGGATAATTTTTCATTGTGGTTGAAACGTTAAAGCGTACTCCATATATTATTATATAATTAGAGGGACATTTAAAAAAAAAAAACTTTCTACTGATGACATGTGATGTATTGTACTATGTTCTAAATATACTGAAAAATTTCTCGCCTCATTGACCGTTTTCATTGACTAAACATCGATTTCTTTTAAACTTTTGATTAAAATGCTTTTTCTAGTTAATTAAGCCATTTTATGTACAAAATTACACTTATGATATATTTTCTTTGTCAAAAGATAAAAGTTTTATTGAATTTCAATATAAACGTTTTCATTTTCAGCAAGAATATTAAAAAAAAATCTGGATCAAGAACATCCCACCGGAAATCACCTCCATGCGAGGTAACATATGAGGCTACAACATGCACAGCGACATTTCCTTTTCGCTTTACATACAAAAACCTCACCTCTCCTTGTTGAGACACCAAACTTATAATGTCATGAATAAAACATTACGAACCAGCATCTATAGAATACGCTTCTTGAAGCATTCGAATCAACGACTGAGAATCAGATTCGATTTCCACCAACGCAGCACGAATCGCCGCAGCTTCAGCCATAGCCGCGTTGTTGAAGAATAAACCCCCTGCGCCACCCGCCATTTGCAACAACCCTGCGAAGTCCCTCATAAGTTATGAGTCATAACCCATCTGTATCCTCCCTGTAAAGACTTCCCACGCCAGGCACCGTCACAATTAACCTTTAGTACACCATAGGTGGGCCTCCTCCACCGTACCTGCTGCCCAACAAAAATAGCACCATTCGTTTCCACATAGGGGTCAGCAGCCTTGCTGATTGGTAATATGGCATGCTCTAAATTCTAGGAGTAGATGCCGCACCAAATTAACCCCATCCATGGGATTAATTAATGTACCTTTGAAAACCATTGCATTTCGACTCTTCCAGATTCTCCACTAGACAAACACGCACTCCTGCAAAAGAAGACATACCATTGCTAAATGAAAACTTACCAATGCCAAATTAAAATATATCAACGCTAAATCAAAATGTATTGATGCGAGGTGAATAAGTCTCAACACAAAATGAAAACGGTCAAATTAAAATGTATCGACCAAATTTATTTACCGGTATTAGACAAAGTACGGACCTAATTTATTTACCCGTTCTATACATGCCACTTCAAGTAATGCTTAGAAAGTACATGCCTACTAACACACAATTAACTTTATAAATTAAATATGAAAATAAACATACAAATCAACAATATTAATAAAATCGCTTTGAAAAAAATGTATAAAGTTAAATTGAATATAGAAACAAACGTACCAATCAACAATATGAGTAAAATTGCTTTAAAAAATAATATATATATATATATATATATATATATATATATATATATATATATATCAAACGATTGTGGTGGCACTAGTGGCGGTTGTGGTTATGGTGATCGTGGTGGCAGTTGTGATGATTGTGGTGGCGGTGCAGTGGTGGTGGTTGTGGTTACAGTGGTGGTGGCGGCGGTGATGTAAGGTTAGTGTTTATAGTGGTAGGTGGTGGCAATCATTTTATTCTCCAAGGGTTAAATGTGTGTAGAAGGATAAAATATGTTATTTTAAAAAACCAATGAAGGTATTACAAGAATTGAAAAAATTCATTAAATGCTCAATTCCTTTTAAAAACAACCTATATGCTTCTTTTAAAAATTGTTGTAAGGAGACTATTGTTTTTAAAATAAACATAATATTTTATTTTTACCAAACACTTTTTACTGTTTAATTATAAATGAAACAAATTTCAATAAAAAAAAAAACTGTTGATGCACAAAATCAGTGAGAACTTTGGTACAACAGAAAGTGTTAAGTTTGTGACATTCGCTAGATTGCTCCGGTCATTAGTAAGGATAAGTATGTAAATGGATAGAGATAGGGAAGCAAACTCAAGATGTATGTGGTTCATCCAGATTGGCTACGTCCACGGAGTAGAGGAGTTCTCATTAGTTGTGAAGGGTTTACACAAGTACATAGGTTCAAGCTCTCTTTTAGTGATACAAGTGAATGATTTAGTACAAATGACATTAGGGAATATTGTGAGAGAATGATCTCTATTTATAGAAGAGAGTTTCTAGTTTCATTCTGACTTTGACACGTGTCGTGTTGTGATTGGCTTTTGATGTTGACACGTGTCGCGCTATGATTGGCTTCTGATGTCGACACGTGTCGCGCTGTGATTAGCCTCCTGGTTGGAGGGAAACTCTTCTGGGTCCTTGATGGTATAACGTTGACCGGTACTCAGTAGTTTCGGGATTGGTCAAGTATGGTACAAACAGTGCTCCCCTAAGTTCCCGAGTGAGGAAAACTCCTCGGTTGGGGACTTGCAAGATCCAAGCCATTGAGTAATCACGAAACTTCTAAGTACCAAAGTGTGGTATCATTTTCACTTGTCTTATCTGTCTCATACGTAGATGTGGCATCTTCTCTGGAAGTACTTTTCCTCCATCCAAGGGTGATATCTTTAACCGATGAAGATGCACAAGGTAATGTATCAATTTCACTTGAAGCTTACTTGTAGTTTTGGGTTTGGTCAAGTGCGATACAAAACCCTATAGTAGGAGCCCCCCAAGTCGCCGAGCTAGGAGATTTGCCGAAGGAGGTAACATACAAGGTAAGCAATCAGACTTCCAAGCAAGCAACCTGGATCGGAGGTTCGACTTCGGATTCTGGTTGATTGATTTTCTTCTCTTTATGTCGTAAACAACAACAAGGATAAGGAGAAGCAAATGGAGAAGAGATGATATGAGATACTTTTGCTTTTGAAGAAGTATCTTTCCACATGCGTATTCTTGAACTGGGCTGGAGGGTTTTCTAGTTTCCTTCAGAGTATAAGGCTGACTCAAGAATTTGAAGGTCAAAACAAGTCCATTAAATCTAGAGTACGTTCGACCTTGATGATATGTGATACTTTTGTTGTTGACAAAGTAGTGGATGTATCGGCACATGTTCTGTTACGCTTGTCTCCACATGCTTCCTTGTATCCTTCTCACTTGCCCTATCTGTTCCTCAGGCAGATGTGGTATCTTCTCTGGAAGCATAAGATGTTGAAGATGAGTACTCGAGAGCAATGTCAGGTAAGTAATCAGGCAAGGGGTTACAGGCAGTCAGTTCCTGACTGGAAGCTTGATTCCAAGTGCTGACTGATTGCTCTCTTTCTCCTTGACTTGAAGGTAAGAACAATGCCAAAGGAAAAGACAGGGAAAAAGCATGATATGGGATACTCTTGCTTTTAACCCTGATGATATGAGATACTCTTGCTCTGGTGTGGCTTGTTTGCAGAGGTATTATTGGGAGGAAAAGAAGCTGAGTATTTCGAGAGACTCTGCTGAGAGTGCCCTCTTGGATGTGAAGAAAAGTTGAGAATTTTTTTTTATTTGCAGGTCTGCCTAGCTGTGGAGGATGGAGGTCGACATATATAGAAGTCTCCCTAACAACAAATAGTAGTGCTATTCATTTACCCTTCTTGGTCATAGCAATGTAGTGGAAGCTGCAAACTGCACGTGTTTTAACTTTGTCAGAGCACTTTGAAAAAGTGGTCTGTGGTATCTAGAAAGCTGATGTTGAGTATGAAGATTGCAGACAAGCTTTATCCAAGGAAATCAGGCTCTCGAAGTTCGGAGAGCGGTGCCTCTTCGGTTTTCGAACAGGCAATCCTGTCGGGGATCTGGCTCTCGAGATTCAGAGAATGGTGCTTCTTCTATTTTTGAGAAAGCAATCATGTTGGGAGTCTGACTCTTGAGATTTGGAGAGCAGTGTCTCTTCGATTTTTGAGAAAGTAATCATGTTGGGAGTCTAGCTCTCGAGATTCGGAAGGCGGTGCCTCTTCGATTTTTTAGCACATAATCCTGTTGGGAGTCTGGCTCTCGAGATTTGGAGAGCGGTGCCTATTCGATTTTTGAGAAAGCAATCTTGTTGGGAGTCTGACTCTTGAGATTCGGAGAGCAGTGTCTCTTCAATTTTTTGAGAAAATAATCCAGTTGGGAGTCTGGCTCTCGAAATTCGGAGGGCGGTGCCTCTTCGATTTTTGAGCACGTAATCCTGTTGGGAGTCTGGCTCTCGAGATTCGGATAGCAGTGCCTCTTCGATTTTTGAGCAAGCAATCTTATTAGGAATGTTTTCTCAAATGTGAGTAAAGGTTGGGCATTTTTACCAGTTTGCCTTACCACGGAGCACGGAAGTTGACACACATTGGGACTTTCTAGTTATCAAGAAGTGGAGCTGTTCCTTTACCCATGTGGGTAATAGTAGGGTAGCTGGACCTTCAAAATTTATGTGTCTAAACTTTGTCAGAGATCTTTGGCAAAGTTATCTGTGGTACCCGAGAAGCTGATGTTGCGTGTGGAAAGTGGTGCCACTTCGATTTTTGAACCAATGACCCTGTTGCCTTTTCTTTTATAAGGGCACCAATTGTGTGCAAGGAGTACATTCAGAGAGTTATTGCTTGTAGGAATTTTCCCCTTACTTCAGAGATTTATTTCACCTAATTTCTCCTTCTTCATTTATGAGAATGTCTGGCCCATACGACCGTCATTTTGACTTGAACTTTGGTGAAGAGGTAGCCATACCTTCTCAAGACAACATATGGCGCCCATCCTTCTTATCCCTTACTGGTCATCTTACTGTTGGAGACTCTGTGATGAAGAATGATATGATCGCTACGGTGGTGGCCAGGAACCTTGTTACTCCCAAAGATAACAGACTACTTTCCAAACGGTCTGATGAGTTGGCTGTTAAGAATTCTCTGGCTCTCAGTGTTCAGTGTGCAGGTTCTGTGTCTAATATGGCCCAACACCTATTTGCTTGAACCCACCAAGTTGAATCATTAGCGACTGAAGTGATAAGTCTCAAACAGGAGATCATAGGGCTCAAGCATGAGAATAAACAGTTGCACAGGCTCGCACATGACTATGCTACAAACATGAAGAGGAAGCTCGACCAGCTGCAGGAATCTGATGGTCAGATTTTACTTGATCATCAGAGGTTTGTGAGTTTGTTCCAAAGGCATTTATTGCCTTTGTCTTTTGGGGCTGTACCGCGTAATGAAGCTCCAAATGATCAACCTTCGGTGCCTCCTCCTTTTGGGGTTCTGCCTAGTACCGAGGCTCCAAATAATCATCCTATGGTGCCTCATCTTTCTAGGGCTCTGTCGACTGCTAAGACTTCTCCTGAGCAACCTTTGTGAAGGCTCCCTCTTGTTTGTTTATTTTGATTCATGTATATGTACATATTTGTAATTTATCGGAGATATCAATAAACAAGCTTTGCTTCATTTCAACGTATTGTGTTAAATACATCAAGGCCTTCTTCACTTAGTTCTTTGAATTTTTCCTTTTGTTGAAGCTTGTATGTTGAAGCTTTATGAGTGAAGCATGTAGGTTGAGGTAGTGCTCCCCTAATTTTCCGAGTGAGGAAAACTTCTCGTTTGGAGACTTGAAAAATCCAAGTCACTGAGTGGCTGTGAGACTTCCGAGTATCAAGGTGCAGTAGCATATGGTAGGAGTCCCCCAAGTTTCCAGTCGAAGTAGTTGACGAATGAGGCATTTCCTTTCTAAGTGGTAGCCCAAAACTCATTCTTCATATATATTTGTTATGAAAGTTGTTAGGCCCAAAGAATAGGGGCCTAGGCAATTTTTTTTTTTTCGAAATTTTTTTTTTGATTTTTTTTTCGAATTTTTGAATTTCCGAAATTTCGAATTTTTGAATTTTTGAATTTCTAAATATATATATATATATATATATATATATATTTTTTTTTTTTAAAGCTTTGTAGGTGAAGCTTTGGTGTTGAAGTTTTGTAGGTGAAGCTTTGGTGTTGAAGCTTTGTTGGGCACCATAAATTGATTTTGCTTCACACTATCTTGATCAAGATAATGTGAAGCTTTTGTAGGTGAAGCTTTTGTATTGAAGCTTTGTAGGTAAAGGTTTTGTATTGAAGCTTTGTAAGTGAAACTTTTGTGGGGTGAAGCTTTTGTGGGTCAAGCTTTTGTAGGTGAAGCTTTTATGGGTCAAGCTTTTGTAGGTGAAGCTTTTGTGGGTCAAGTTTTTATGGGTCAAGTTTTTGTGGGTCAAGCTTTTGTGGGTGAAGTTTTTGTAGGTCAAGCTTTTGTAGGTCAAGCTTTTATGGGTCAAACTTTTGTGGGTCAAGCTTTTGTAGGTGAAGCTTTTGTGGGTGAAGCTTTGTGTTGAAGCTTTTGTAGGTGAAGCTTTGTAGGTGAAACTTTGAAGTTGAAGCTTTTGTTGGGTACCATGAATTAATTTTGCTTCACACTATTTTCATCAAGATAGTGTGAAGCTTTTGAGAATTTGTAGTTGTCCTCCATTGATGAAGTTTTTGTTGGTGAAACTTTGGAGTTGAAGTTTTGTAGGTGAAGCTTTGTAGGTGAAGCTTTGGAGTTGAAGCTTTTGTTGGGTACCATGAATTGATTTTGCTTCACACTATCTTGATTAAGATAGTGTGAAGCTTTTGAGAATTTGTAGTTGTCCTCCATTGATGAAGCTTTGTTAAATTTCCATACTGTTGAGCAAGAGATTGTGATGCAAGCCACACCTTGTAGTAGTCGAAGGTTTGGATGAACCATATAAATTGAATTTGCTTCAAATGTCTAAGAATTGTAGTTGCCTTCCATTGATGAAGCTAATGTTGGCACCATAAATTGGTTTTGCTTCACACTGTCATGATCAAGAGTGTGTGAAGCTTTTGAGAATTGTGGTTGAACTCCTTTGGTGAGATTTTGTTGGCACCATAAATTAGTTTTGTTTCACACTGTCTTGATCAAGAGTGTGTGAAGCTTTTGAGAATTGTGGTTGCCCTCCATTGATGAAGCGCTTGTTGACACCATAAATTGGTTTTGCTTCACACTGTCTTGATCAAGAGTGTGTGAAGCTTTTGAGAATTGTGGTTGAACTCCTTTGATGAAGCTCTTGTTGGCACCATAAATTGGTTTTGCTTCACACTGTCTTGATCAAGAGTGTGTGAAGTTTTTGAAAATTATGGTTGCCTTCCATTGATGAAGCTTTTGATGTTGGCACCATAAATTGGTTTTGCTTCACACTGTCTTGATCAAGAGTGTGTGAAGCTTTTGAGAATTGTGGTTGCCCTCTATTGATGAAGCTCTTGTTGTCATCATAAATTGGTTTTGCTTCACACTGTCTTGATCAAGAGTGTGTGAAGTTTTTGAGAATTGTGGTTGAACTCCTTTGATAAAGCTCTTGTTGGCACCATAAATTGGTTTTGCTTCACACTGTCTTGATCAAGAGTGTGTGAAGCTTTTGAGAATTATGGTTGCCCTCTATTGATGAAGCTCTTGTTGGCACCACAAAAGCTTGACCCACGAGGCTTATGTATTGATGAAGCTCTTGATGCATAAAATCAATGAGGACTTTGGTACAACATAAAGTGTTAAGTTTGTGACCTTCGCTAGATTGCTCCGGTCACTAGTATGGATAAGTATGTAAATGGATAGAGATAAGGAAGCAAACACAAGATGTACGTGGTTCACCCAGATTGGCTACGTCCACGGAGTATAGGAGTTCTCATTAATTGGGAAGGGTTTACACAAGTACATAGGTTCAAGCTCTCTTTTAGTGAGTACTAGTGAATGATTTAGTACAAATGACATTAGGAAATATTGTGAGAAAATGATCTCTATTTATAGAAGAGAGTTTCTAGTTTCATTCTGACTTTGACACGTGTCGTGTTGTGATTGGCTTTTGATGTTGACACGTGTTGCGCTATGATTGGCTTCTGATGTCAACACGTGTCGCGCTGTGATTGGCCTCCTGGTTGGAGGGAAACTCTTCTGGGTCCTTGATGGTATAACGTTGACCAGTGCTCAGTAGTTTCGGGATTGGTCAAGTATGGTACAAATAAAAACAATACCAAACGAAGCATAAAACCTATTAACAAGAAGTGGAGGAATCTAATTTCCTCATGTCTTAATTAGCATCTTAACACTAATTAGCTCGCAAAGATTTGACTAATATACATAACAATAATCAATCTAACCGATGAAGAAGCCATGAAGCCACTCTTCAATGTTGACCTTCTCTTCCACGTCAAATTCTCAATGTTAACAATAGGTCTTAGTTCAACTGCGAGAATATTCATGGCTGAAGCGACCGGCATACTCTCGTAGTGACTCGTCCGGCTTCTGGCGAATAATGTACAAGTAATCTGCAGAATGCAAGTGATTAGTCTGGAAGATGTGTTGAGAGACAAACAGTTTCCTTAATTCCTCAAATGAGTTTACTGTCTCAGGTGGAATACGGCAATACCAGTTTAGAGCTCCGCCAGAAAGGGTGGAGGGGAAGAGAAGACATCGTTCTTCGTCAGTGTGCATTCGATATACCATGGTGGACTCAAAGAGGTTAAAGTGTTCAATTGGGTCCTCCCTTCCAGTATAGAGTTGTAAACCAAGCTTTTGTTTTGTCTTCGCTTGAAGGGGCGTGTCGATGATCCTTCTTATGAGAAGGCCAAGCCTGGGTTGGTTCCAGTCAGGTATCTCGGCCTAACGTTCGGCCTTCAACTTGTTTACTTCCTCAAGGAGCTGTAGGACAAGGGGGTCCTGAGTGGAGTCATGTGTCACTGGAATTTTCTTTCGTAAGTCTTCATCGCCTCTTGGAAGTAGGAAAGTTTGAGCAATGACGTATGGTTTTTTCATGGACTCGCTGTACTGACTTCTAGGGCAAGTATGTCGAAATACCTCAGAGTCCCCCATACCTTCATGTTCCTCTAGGACCTGTCATTCCTTCCCTAGATTGGCAGTTAGCCTGGGTCGTGGGAGGGGACCGAGTCTTTCAGAAACCCTTGGGTCATTGATTTTCGAGCATATATGGAGGGGATTTTTTAGACGTTGCTTTAGGAAGTCTCGGCAGTCACTATAAATGGTTTTCGATCCTTCCAACCTTTCTGCAATGAGGTGTCTTCCTCCACTTTTTCTACTTCGGGTCGAAGCATCTGGGTTGAAAGAAGTCTCATGTTGATCAATGTTTTGATGATTAGCTCGCTCCTCATCATGGATACCCATGTCGAATGGAGGTGACCCTCCGTGTTGGGGGGCACCCAGATGATGGTTAATGTCCATAGGGGTAACGAGCTTGCATGTTTGAGTACGCTTAGTTTCGTGGAACGTCTCAAAGAGCTTCTCATACTGCTCCTGGAGGACCTCATTCTTCATTGCTATCTTGTTGTTATAAGCTTTTAGCTCATCGACTTTAGCTTGAAAAGCAACCCTCTTTCCTTCATTCTTTCGTTGCTTCGCACTAGGTGCAAGAGGGGTGTCATTCTGTGTGATGTGGCTTCCTTCGCTCCCCATGTTGGAGAGGGATGCCTGGTCAAAAGAGAGTGTACGAATGGTGGAAACCAGCTTGGCAAAGCTGAAGAGAGTGAGAATAAGTGTCGTTCCCACAGACAGCGCCAAATGTTGATGCACAAAATCAGCGAGGACTTTGGTACAACAGAAAGTGTTAAGTTTGTGTTATTCGCTAGATTGCTCCGGTCATTAGTGTGGATAAGTAAGTAAATGGATAGGGACAGAGAAGCAAACATAAGATGTACGTGGTTCACCCAGATTGGCTACGTCCACGGAGTAGAGGAGTTTTCATTAATTGTGAAAGGTTTACACAAGTACATAGGTTCAAGCTCTCATTTAGTGAGTACTAGTGAATGATTTGGTGTAAATGACATTAGGAAATATTGTGAGAGAATGATCTCTATTTATAGAAGAGAGTTTCTAGTTTCATTCTGATATTGACACGTGTCGTGTTGTGATTGGCTTTTGATGTTGACACGTGTCGCACTATGATTGGCTTCTGATGTCGACACATGTCGCACTGTGATTGGCCTCCTGGTTGGAGGAAAACTCTTCTGGGTCATTGACGGTATAATGTTGACTGGTGCTCAGTAGTTTCGGGATTGGTCAAGTATGGTACAAACACAAAATGTATTGATGCTAGGTGAATAAGTCGCAACACAAAATGAAAACGGGCCAATGCCAAATTAAAATGTATCGACCAAATTTATTTACTGGTACTAGACAAAGTATAGACCCAATTTATTTACCCGTTCTATACATGGCACTTCAAGTAATGCTTAGAAAGTACATGCCTACTAACACACAATTAACTTTATAAATTAATTATGAAAATAAATGTACCAATCAACAATATTAATAAAATCGCTTTGAAAAAAATGTATAAAGTTAAATTGAATATAGAAATAAACGTACCAATCAACAATATGGGTAAAATTGCTTTAAAAAAATTATATATATATATATATAATCAAACGATTGTGGTGGCACTAGTGGCAGTTGTGGTGGCAGTTGTGACGATTGTGGTGGCGGTGCAGTGGTGGTGGTGGCGGTGGCGGTGATGTAAGGTTAGTGTTTATAGTGGTAGGTGGTGGCAATCATTTTATTCTCCAAGGGTTAAATGTGTGTAGAAGGATAAAATATGTTATTTTAAAAAACTAATGAAGGTATTACAAGAATTGAAAATTTTCATTAAATGCTCAATTCCTTTTAAAAACAACCTATATGCTTCTTTTAAAAATTGTTGTACGGAGACTATTGTTTTTAAAATAAACAGAATATTTTATTTTTACCAAACACTTTTTACTGCTTAACTATAAATGAAACAAATTTCGATAAAAAAAAAAACAACACCAAACGAAGCATAAAACCTATTAACAAGAAGTGGAGGAGTCTAATTTCCTCATGTCTTAATTAGCATCTTAACACTAATTAGCTCGCAATGATTTGACTAATATACATAACAATAATCAATCTAACCGATCAAGAAGCCATGAAGCCACTCTTCAATGTTGACCTTCTCCTCCACGTCAAATTCTCAATGTTAACAATAGGCCTTAGTTCAACAATGAGCATATATTATTCCGTTATACTTTCAAAACCAATATGAACTCAAACATTCGGCTAAAATACACCTCATATTCGAACAATATATATTGTTAGTTGCGAAAGATGATTTGGAAGATAATTGTGATACTTGATGCCATGCGCGCTCTCGATTTCTAACTACTCATGCCGCCATTGTCATTGGGTATGACTGGTGACAACTTGGTGGAAACGTAGCAATTCGACACGATTATTCTCCAAACATATGATTGTTGAGAGCCTGAATCCTATGTAAGGATGGGCAACGGTTATGCCAGACGGGTAACCGCGGTTATTTACCTATAATTGTTTATGCTCATACCCGCATAACTGTTTACCCATTGGGTAATTGCCTAAATGGTTATACTCATACCTATAACCGTTTATAAACGGTTAACCATACCAATAATCGCATACTCATTTAACTGTAACCGTTTAATACCCGTTTACCCATTTACCATTTTTAACCTGTTTATCTTTTTTTTTTACCATTACCCTTTTTTCACCCATCTACATGTTTTTTAACAAATTGAAATTTAAAAAAAAATTGTCATAATTTTTTTTTGACAATTAAACACCGTTATAGGGGTACATTCATTATACATTTCCTTATTTTAATTTTTTTAAGTCCTTATACCGTTTCAATAATTGAAATAATAGTTTGCGGACGATATTTTTAAAGGGTGTGATATCCACACACCCCATTTTACTTCTCACACACCTTTTTAATTTTCGACCGTCGGATTAGATGAATTGAAGAAGATCAATGGACAACAATTATTAAAGGTGTGTGAGAAGTAAAATAAGGCGTGTGGATAGCACACCCCTATTTTTAACTGTTACCAATGAAGGTAATATAATATTTGCTAAGTATTCTTGGGTTATGAAAACTGTTTAGAATACAGTATTTTTGAGTTATTTAACCCATAGTGCAAAGTATTAACATAATATATATAATGAGCTACATTATATTATAATTAGCTATATAAACCATGCACTATAGTCAATAGCATCAGAGGTGCAATTTGGGCTGAGCCAACCAGAACCCGCCCATGTCTAACCTGACTTTAAACTCGAATAAGCGAATTTTGTTGTTGTTATAACCCGCCTAAACCCAACCCGATTTCAACCCGTTCATTGATTGGGTTGGATTGGGTTGATCATTTGTCCATCCTAACCCAATCCAATTAAGCAAACCCGATTAGGTTGAGCTGTGCAACATACTTCTCAATAACCTTTGCACCTTTGCACCTTTGCACTTTCATGAGAACCTACTGATATGATATACAATTTGACTTGAAAGGAATCATATTAAGTTTATTTTGCTTTTCACATCACATCCTGTAGAACAACTTCCTTTATTAAATTAATATTGCAACTATTCGACCTCTCTTTGAGATCTGCTTCACAGTTTGAGTTGTGATTGTTTCTTATGCTGCTTTCTTGTGCTGATTCAGACGAAGCAGGCTATTGAGCAAGTAAATTTGAGGGAAAGTGATTTTAAGGTCAGTTGTTTGCTAATACAAATAGGTTGACATCATTGTTGAAAAACATTAAACACTACTTGAAAAAGTTAGGCAATCCAAACTCAACCCAAGTAAATCCAAACCCGATTAAACCCGAGCCCGACTAAACCCAATTAAAACCCAATCCGAACCCGAACCCGAACCCAAACCCGAATTGTAAAAGTTGGGTTACGATTGGGTTGACTTTCCAACCCGCCCGAGTTGCACCCCTAAATAGCATTGATCTAAGTTTTGTCCTATAGAGAACATGGTTTGTGTTAATTTTACATATATAAAATAAATAGGTAAACGGTTACCTGCTTATAACCGCTATTTATAACCATAACCGTTTATTTATCTAAATAGTTACCCATAACCATAACCGTAAAGTTTAAATAAGTGGGTAACTGCGATTACAAGGTATTTTGCCCATATTCCCATGTCAGAAAGTAAAGCATTGCCGTATAATTTAAATTATCTTAGATCAGTTGGTTTTAGACCGAATGTTCACATTCTAAAATTTCTAATAACGTCTGCGTTGGTTGTGATATGAGTTCTGCACCTCCGATATTGAAAAGCATTAAATAAAGGCCCAATTACAAATTCATAATTTTGGCCCATGGTTTTTGGGCCCAGAGTAAGGTTGCGTAATTTCCAGGGTCAAGTTTTAAATTTGATGCTTAAATAGCAAGCCCAACCTTTTGCAATCTCTTACATGGGCATTTTCCAGTCTTTACTTTTCATTTTCATTTTTTCCTTTGGAATTCTAATCCTGTATAACAGTACATGTGGAAAATCTATATCTTTTTTTCTTTTTCTGCATATTCCTGTTTAGTTTTGTTATTTGATTTTCTAATACTTTATTTCATTCAAAGGTTAGAAATGAGCAAGATTTGTGTGTGGGAGAAAAAAAGTGTGTGCGACAATCATTTTTCATTTCATTTTTTATCGAGGAGATAAGAGATTCAAACTTAAAATCTCTTCTAACATTGAGAAGTATCACTATTGTACTAACGACTAGTTGGTAATCTTGCATATGTGTTCAAAACCAAAAAATTTCTATTTTGTATAATGAGATGCAAAATTTAGATTGCAACGAAGTTCTTCTTTTTATGCATGTGAGAGTGAAACTGCAATAAATCGAACAACTTCAATTACATATATAAGAGTTTCTTTTCTTGTTTGTTAGAAAAGTTTTTGCAGAACGGTTTCATGTTACATATGTATCTTTTTATTTTTTATCACGTATCTTGTCAGGTGACTTCGCAATGAGAGATAGAAACACGTCAAGATACAAAGATTGTACCAAGAAAGTTTTTCTAATGGTATGAGAAAGTTAACGAAAAGGGTTGGGACTTGGGAGGCGTTACGTCGTTATCTGTAACGGTCTTAACATGGAGCCAAGATGGGATGGTAGGGTTTTCGTGTGCATGAAGGATGCAGATGACCTGATCTGCCTTTCCCTTTGTGCTTGTGACCTCCTGCAATTTCCATATCGACAAAACTTTTGCCCCATGATGGAAATATCCAACTTTGTGGGGGCCACCAGTCCAATCCATGCATGGATCCGGCCCGTTCAATTTTCATCGCCAGAATTCCGTTGATCACCTTGATTATCATGACCTAATTCAATCATCATTTGGAAGACTTTTTTGTCAAATAAAACGAAATAATTGATTAATATGATTACAAGATTAATTCTTCATTTTCAACAATATTGTAGGATTTATTTACTAGAGTGATAGAAGATTTGAACTTGAATCCAGACCGCTTTAAAAACTCTTAAAAAAATAGTATCAATGACCATTTCCTCCTGTTTTGGAGGCAAATTTGGTCCACTGTTTTTGTGCATGAATAATGGTTGCTTTTAGTATTATTTGCTACTTTTTCTTCAGTAAAACAATAATACTGTCACTTTCTATGATGCCCATTTCACACTAGCATGCCCTGGAAGAACTAAATATCTTTTGTCAACAAAAATCTTCCATAGGTTGTTCCAATCCAAGCTAGCCTTGGGTTGTCATGATGATTTTGTTTTAATACAAAGTAAATGGTACATATCAACTGACCAACTGTATAAGTTACTGTCAGTCGTTAATATATGAACGTTGGTTCATATAAATCTCATAGGCTCCATTTGGTGTATGAAATGAAAGGTTGAGAGTAACAGTTATATCCTTAAAGCAAATATTGACAAATTATGTAATATACCCATCCTGCAGTCCTCATGTTGGCCATAACCCTACCCATGTGCAAATACAAGTGAACATATATCTCTTTTAATGTAATCAAAATTAAATTGAAACTTAAAACTTAAATAAGATTAGGGTTTTGAATATTCTAACATGCATGGGTTTGGTGACATAGTAGGTTTATTCGGTCCCTCGTACACTCGCAAAAGAGCTTGAAATTAATTAATATAATTTTAATTAAATTAAATAATAATGATTAAGCTGAGTAAGAAGGAAGAAAGATCTCCTAATTAATCATCTCCCAATTGGATGCATGACAGTAGCATTTGGCCCACGTTCCGGAGTAGGCTCCATCCTCCATAACATGCACATGAGCTGCCAACCATTTGGTCTCTCTGGGACCGCATCATATTCATCTGCAGTTATTTGGATTCTCATACGTTCGACAGAGAGAGAGAGAGAGAGGGAGAGAGAGAGAGGTTTGCATTGTGATGAGTGTGAACCCATGAGACCTTGCATAGTATTATCTTCTGCTGCTATCCCTCCCCATTGGTTCTGCAAACCCAACACCAACCAAGATAAGTGTTAGGCTAGTCGGTCGCCTTACCGCTTCTGGTGACGGTATACTGTTGATGTATGTATAAATAATGAACGACTGAGTTTAGTATTCATCTATCTCTTTTGAAATACCAAACGTACAATATGTGACATTTGTGTAACAAAAGCCGTCTCCTTATTCTTATACTTCCAACACCTAGAGTAGTACGTAGCAGTGGTAGTCTTATCGCACTTACTGACCTTTTTGTTTCAATTGATTCTTTCGATTGATAAGTGGCCGGTGTTTGGTCCTAAATAGAAATTAGGTTAAATTATAAACATAATCTTTTTCACAAATGTATGTTTTACAATAAGGTAGAATAATTATGTTGACAAAATTGAAGGTTTCAATGTACAATAGATTAATTGGAATGTAGATGATTCTCAGCTGTTGAGGCATTCACTTTATTTGGTGCGGATGTATAATTGATGGACAGTCGTTCATGCACGTGTGTTTGTATGAAGATATGTAAAGCTACCCTCTAGATATGAATAGACATAAGGTCTTTGTAAGTTGGGCTACTAGCTATATAGCGAATTAATTTTATGTTGAAGCCTTAGCTTTATTCATGATATCAAAGTAGGGTGTTTCATGTGTGAAGCCCAACGGCTACACGTGCTTCACATCACTCATTTTATTTTGTCCATGTGCTAGGCTTAAAAATTCGTCACGTGATGAGACGTGTTGGAGTATTAATCCTACATCGAAAAGAAGGAAACTTGCGTGGACAAATAAGATACGCTAATACCCATATTATCAATTAATTTTATAAATTTTATAGTAAAACCCAAACATTTTTCATAATTTTCTTTGGAGTTAACTAAAGCCAGAAGTTTGTGGTGTTGTTAACTCACTACCTAGGAGTGGACATTTGAACCGGTAAATCGGGTCGAGAAAACCACAAGAATCGGGTTTGACATTGTCACATTCTTGTTGCATTTTTTCCCAAATACCGAATGTAATGTGCCATTCTTGTTACAAAAGCCTCTTTATTCTTATCCAATAGAAGTAGTACGTAGTCTTATCTCACATAATGGTCTTTTCTGTAAATGATTCTCTCAGTTTATATATAAGCTTTGTTTGTTTCAAAATACAAATTAGCTAAATCATAAACGTAATGTGTTTATGTTTGGATCTTACTGTACATCATTGATCTGTTTAATTGAGGCTGTTGAATTTTAATATTTTTCTTAAATATTACTATTGCTGATTCGAATTCAATAGAGAAAACCAGGCATTATCCATTGCTGGTTGTTTGTTGGAGATCCATTTGTTGATAAAGACTTACTCAAGTGATGACAAGGATTTTCCAACTTGGCTTGAGTAAAGAAAAGATAAAAGAAGGTACCATCCATTTGTGATATTATCCCTTTGGCCAATTTGATAATTTATTCTTTTTGGCCAATTTGATAGTATTTCCTAATAGAATGCTCAGTGTTCATTAAGATAAAGATGGTTTTGGTTCATCATCAAAAGGCCTTTGGTAGCCACGGTATGGACTTTACAACACGTTCAAGCGTATTAGTCCTATAAATACATAAAACCGTGTAATGAGAAGGGAACCTTCAACTTAACATACAAATATGCCTTGCACAAATCTCGCTCTAGGCGAACACTTCTCACACTCAGAGAACTAACTAACTCACATTTTGAGAAATCATTGACTCTCCACTTTCCTAACTACTTAAAGCTCAATTGATTATCTATCCAAGTCTCAGCTGACGAGGAGTCCTTGATTCTTTAATTGAACGAGGTCACTTTACTAGCTTTCCAACCAAATTAAGTGTTTTATGCTTGGTTACTCCTGGTACATTTTAGAGTTCGGTATTCTGACGGTTGAACAACATTTACCATCAAGACATTTATCTCTTTCAAGTACGAGTATCCTTACAGTTTAACTCCGAAATGATCAGAGCACTTATATTTTCACAAATATAGTCGAGGCGGCCGAACCTGGTGCAAAAGATCATGAACTTCACAGTGACTAACAACCTTTTTGACATCACCACCACATTCATTCTACTAACCGACCGAGTTCGATGGCAAGTTAAGTTTTTAAGGTCAACAATTTCACAAATTGTGCTTTACATTCTAACAAGTTCTACGATCTCAACTTATACTAGACGAAGGCGGACGATCGATTGTTAGTTGTTGCTGCGAGTTTCATTGTGATTGCGGATGTATAATTGACATACAATCGTAACGTGTGTTTGTGGGCAAAGCAACTCTCTAGACATCAAAAGATAAGGTCTTTAGTTTTATTCAGAATTTGAGGTGTCTATATAAGTCACAAAAACCAAGAAACCTCTCGAACTCGTACCTTGGATGCAGTGGATGGGTTCCTATCACATGGTTGTCGCCAAAGGCAACAGAAGAGTACTCGCTATAATACTAAATTAACATGGTCCACTAGACGGTGGCTTTCCACCCTTTTTGTCGATCGTGAGAGTATGATTTGGCCAAATGCACTGTTATTCTCCCAAAGTCGAGGTGAATTTAGTAAACTAATATATAGAAGTTTTTAAAAGTCACTGGTCTGGTAGCGGGTAGAGGCCTATCGCTTAGGGGGGCCTAGGTAATTTTTTATTTTTAATTAATTTTTTATATAATATATAGATAAATATCTACTTATATTTTTTAAAAAATATAACTGTATTGAGATACATTAATTGGAAAATGGAACTATATATAAATTATAAAGTATTAGAATTGAAAACATGGGGAATAAACATATAATGAGTGTTCATCTCAATATTCAACAAGTTTTTTACAATTTATTGAAAAAATAAAATGTAAAATGAAAGTTATCTATTTTCTATCTAAATGAGAGTTACGGTCTAGACGAGCGCCTACGCAGATCTAGACGCTCTTTCTTAGTTTTCAAACGTCTAGTGATCAATCAAAGCGATGACTAGCTGCTTAGCGCCTAGGCAGGCTTAAGCGAAGCTAGGTGGTAATTTTTAAAAGAATGTGATATATAGTTAGTAATGATAGCTACAAGGAAGAAAGAAACAACCCCACTGTACGAAACAAAAAACACTAAGCTACGATGTGTTCTTATCATCTTAAGTTGTCCTACGAATAAGTTATGAAACCTAATATTATGTCGTTGACTTAACCAAGTAGCTAGTAGCTAGTATTGTTCACATCATCACTCCCAAAAGTAACTTGAGGTAAATTAGTTGCAAGATAGCTAGAATACAGATCCGTCAAGGGACATTTTTGTAAGACACATTTTTATTGAAAGCGCTACAAATTTTTATCGAAAATTCAAGTACATCTTGTTGGAGCATCTACCTCTAGAAAGCAGTAAAACGTGGTATTGTTTGCATACATCATGTAAAGCTTTTACATGTTAGGATTTAACAAAGCAAGTATTTTACGTTTTCATCTCTCACACTTCATTGTGATCGAAACTCAAAAGAAAGATGATAATAAGGTCAACTAGTACCCTAATGAATATGATTTTTAATTTTCCGTGTATTGCGTTACGGTTAAAATGCAAGATTTTTCCAATATTAAACTATCATAAGTAGTGTGTGATGTCAGAGATATTACGAGACGAAGAACTTGCTGGTTCTAGTATGAAAATTGTTTTTGAAATTTTGATTTAAAATGATTCAGTCTTCATAGGTGTCGGCGGGTTGGATTGGTTTTTTAGCTTAAAAGACCATTTCTGTCCATTAATGTTGGTAGTCAGTTGAATCAATTATTTTTTCTACGTGTTTAATCTTAAACAAAATTAAAAAAGAGGGTTTGTTTGGGGAAGGCTGTTATTTATTTTTATTAATTTTGAAAAAGTCGCGGTAAAATCCCGGACAACTGTCAACAGCTGGAGTCACTGTCAGTCGCGCTTGCACGCAGCCGTAGCTTATTAAACTCCGGTCACTCACTTCCGCTCGTCTTCTGCCGGAAAACGCCTTTTTTTTTCACTCGATCAATAAAAATTAAAGTTTAAAAAAAAAAAAATAAACACGTTTCTGAATTACCAATCAGCTCTTCAACTTCCATTGGCCACAGCAGCACAGAGCACTGTGTCTCTCTACTTTCTCTCTCTACACACTCTCTCGTATACTTTCTCTCTCTATACAGAGAGAAACACAGCACGAGAGCTCTGTTGGTATTTTTTACCGACGTACACGCGGTTGTGTAGGCGTAGATTCCTTTGCCCCCACTGCGCCATATAATTTTATCAATAAATAAATGCCAAAAAGCTCTCTCTCTCCCCGCTGAAACCGCATTTATACACAGAGAGAGGGCCTATTCCTAACGTTTTCCTCATTTTTATGTGCTGCTTTGGTTTGCCTATATTCACTCCTCCTCCGGGGATCTCAGCCGTCCTCCGCCGCTCTTGCGAGAATTCACCGGCTCAGCTGTCACCGACAAGTTTCTCTCTTTGCTTTGGTATTTATTTCTGCTGAAATTTTAAGCTGTTTTTTGTTTGTAAAGTTGGAAACTTTGCTGTGATGGAATTGATGGGTTTTGAGTATGTTGATTTTGTGCGGATTTTGAGGGCATAAGTGGGTAATTTGTGGATTTTGGGCAGATGGGCAGATGGGCTGCTGTTGTTTTAGCCCAGTGCATACGTGGTCTACAGTGTACTGCTTTTGGATTTCTGGGGAACCTATAGAGAATAATTGCCAGAAAGATATGGTCTTGTAGTGTAAACTTATTGATTTCTGGGTGAAATCGAAGGTTTCATATCTGGGTTTGTTTTAATTCGTTGAATTGGGGATTTATATCTCGTGGAATTGGACTATTGGCGTTATAAAATTCTGGAGTTTTTGTGGAATTTTGATTTATGGAGGCTTTTGGAGGCAGAGCTCGGAATTTCTATGGTACGATGGTGCCGGATTTGAAGGGGGCTGGGAAAAAGAGTTTGGAATGGGATTTGAATGATTGGAAATGGGATGGTGATCTTTTTACTGCTAGTCCTTTGAATGCTGTACCATCTGATTGTAGGAGCAGTCAGTTGTTTCCGCTTGGGCTGCCGGAAACTCCCTCCACTGCTGGTTTGTCCACCAGTTCTTCTTCTGGTTCGGACGGTATCTGTCCAGGGAATGAGAAAGGTAAAAGAGAGCTGGAGAAAAGAAGAAGGGCTAGTTTTGCAGAAAATGAAGGGCTAACTGATGAAGTTGGGTCTCTTAATCTCAAGCTTGGCGGGCAAGCTTACCCAATCATGGAAGGAGAGGTACAAAATGGGAAGAAGACGAAGATAGTTGGGACTACTTTAAACCGAGCAGTTTGTCAGGTGGAGGACTGTAAGGCTGATCTTAGCAGTGCCAAGGATTACCACCGACGACATAAGGTCTGTGATATGCATTCTAAGGCAACTAAAGCGGTGGTGGGAAATGTTTTGCAGCGGTTCTGTCAGCAGTGTAGCAGGTTAGTTCAATTCTATGGTTGTCCTTGTATGGTGAGAAATATTTCAAAATTTTCTTCAGTTAAGTTCTATGTCGTTTATTCGTTGCTTTCTTATAGACATTGTTTCTAGAAGATGAAATACAGAGTTTGATTTGTAAGTTTTAAAAAAATTATTTGTTGCTCTCATGATTTGGGTCCATAGTTGTTCATCACTGTGTTCGGTATAGTCGAATTTTGCAGAACTTTTTTGTTGAATTTGCAATGTGGTTATACTCATGGGCAGGTTTCATGGCCTTCAAGAGTTTGATGAAGGAAAGAGAAGTTGTCGTAGACGTTTGGCAGGCCACAATAGGAGGAGAAGAAAAACACATCCTGATACTGTAGTTAATGGAGGCTCATTGAATGATGAAGGAGGAAGCAGTTATCTATTGATTAGTTTGCTGAGAATACTCTCCAACATGCACTGTAAATCTTTGTGTTATTGCACATTCAATTTTTGGCTGCTTTGCCGGACATTAAATTGATATGTTAAGTGTATGTTAAGTGGTTACCGGATTGTGTGTTGATTGCCATAGACTGATGTCAAAGTTCTTGTGGTCTTTTGCTCTTAGGTTTTGTCATTATTTGATTGAGGCTTGTAGCAAAATGATTATGTCAATAAACATATAATAACTTCACTCGTAAATTTTTATTTGTAAACATACAACATATTACTTGATGAGTCCTTAACTGCTTAAGGTGCTCTATTTTTGTGTATAAATGACAAAGTGCTAGTTTCTCTGAATTTAATTTGATGAAAATTTGAATATTGATGCTTACGCATGAAAAGTTTTCAGTTTTTCAGAGGTTGATTTGATAGAAAGTTAGAATTTTGTGCAGACCTTCATGTCGAAAAATATTTCAATTTTTATAATCCAGATTACACCTTGTGTGCTTGAATTTCATCCCTTGAACCCTTGTTTTTTGCACTTTCTTTCTCTGATTGTTGGACTGTCCATATTTCACATTCTAGGATGCATGAAGGAAGGGCCTATTAAAGGGAATTCTAATTAGAAATTGTTATTTAGGAAATTATGTCTCAGTGATCATGTTATTATAATATTTATTTGATTATGTTTGTGTTTGTTTTTCTTCTCATAAGTGTCTTACTCAACTCCACTTTTGATGCCTAAAATGCAGCTAATAGTTCAGATCAAACAAAGGATCAGGATTTGCTATCTCATCTTTTGAAGAATCTAGCCAATCTTTCTGGTACAGTTGATGGAAGAAACATGTCTGCATTGCTTACGGCATCTCAAGGTTTAATAAATGGCGGGGCATCAATTCAGACTGCACAAAAGGTCCCAGATACAGTTTCCAACGGCTGTGAACCAAGTAAGCCTTCTGTTTCAGCCTCTAAAATGGATGACTATGTTAATGGTGAGGACCCTTCAAGACCTATACGACAGTGTTCTACGGTACCTGCATCAGATTTCAGGAGAATATCTTCAGTTGATGCAGATCATGGAGGTCTACAAATTGTTTCAGGTCTAAATGCCACGAAGCCATTTCCTTCAAGAGACAGTGTTCCATCCACATCAGTTGCACCAGAACCTACAATGGGGAGGATGCAGTTAAATGGCATTGATTTAAATAATACATATGACGATTCCCAGGACTATTTGGACAACCTAGGGAATTCGCATGCCCCTGTAAATTCAGGGACAGTGGCTCATGGTTTTCCCTTATGGATGCGTCAGGATTCGCAAAAGTCTAGCCCACCTCAGACAAGTGGGACTTCATGCTCAACTTCATCAAGTTCTAGTGGAGATGCTCAGGTATATTCTTGTTGTACTTGCATCTCGTTCCTCGTTATTGCTTGGTATATTAATGCTTGTATATGCCATAACCTGTCCTTTTCTGTTGGATAAAAGAATAGCTTTGTTCTCACTTTAATTTGGCATTTAGGTGACAATGCTTTGCATTCGACTTGTCCGTTTGTCTAGCCAATTGATTGAAAAAACATGAAGTACTCGGCATACCTAATAAATACTTCTGTTGTGACGTAAGAGTCAAGATGGATTCTCTTCTTTTGTATAGTGCTTTGTATGTATAAATGTGTGCGTATGTTTATGCTTGATAAGGTTTATAGAGTTGTAGTTAAACTACAGGAGGTTGCAGGCTATATCAGTTAGAGTTGAGTATTTTTTAAATATTTTTTATTATGAAGGCCAGTGTGTAAAATGTTACTGCACTGTTACGTCTCTTAACCACTCTTTTTCTGCCGTGTTTCAGAGTCGCACGGACCGTATTGTTTTTAAACTCTTTGGAAAAGATCCAAATGATCTTCCATTTGTTCTACGAGCACAGGTAATATTTGGTGCCTTGATTTAATTCTTCACAATGTAACTTGTGTTTCCTTGCACATACAACAATTTTATGAAATATTTTGAATATCCAGATTCTCGACTGGTTGTCCCACAGTCCTACTGACATTGAAAGCTACATAAGGCCGGGATGTATCATTTTGACAGTTTACCTCCGTCTAGAAAAATCCACATGGGAGGAGGTATGTTTCTGTGCTGATGCCAAAATGTTGATTGCTGACCTTGTATCAGGGAGATCTCTTTTCTTGTCCTTAATTGTTATGTTTGCATGCAGCTCTGCTGTAATCTGGGATCCATTATGAAACAACTTTTACATGCTGCCAATGATCCTTTTTGGACAACAGGATGGGTGTATACTAGGGTGCAACATTCTGTAGCATTTACGTACAATGGTTTGTTCTCTCTCTCTCTCTCTCTCTCTCTCTCTCTTAATTATTCATTCATATATTTTCTAGCTCATTTAGTGATTTACCAATAGTTGTGTTATGAAAGAAAAGACATTTTAAATAGTTATGTCTGTCCTGCAGGTCAAGTTGTCTTAGACACACCCTTACCTCTGAAAAGCCATAAAAATTGCAGGATATCATGCATCAAACCAATTGCAGTTTCTTTATCCGAAAGAGCTGAATTTGTAGTAAAGGGGTTTAATCTTTCTCGTGCCACCACAAGGTATCCTTCATCTTTCATTCAAGCTTCATTATGTAGACCACTCCAGTGTCATATGTTATTTCTGAATTAGTAACTATCAGGATAACTGGGAAGGAGGAAAGTACTAAGTCCTAGCTTGTGACAGGTTGCTCTGTGCTCTGGAAGGGAAGTATCTAGTCCAAGAAACTTGTTATGACTTGATGGATGGTGCTGATACAACCTTTGCGAATGATCAGCTACAGTGCCTCAGATTCTCCTGCTCTATACCCAATGTTACTGGCCGAGGACTCATTGAGGTGCTGTTCCATTCTTAATATATCTTTTATATTTCCTTTGAAGTGTGCTTATCATTACTTATTTATTTATTTTTATTTCAGGTTGAAGACCATGGTCTCAGCGGCTGCTTCTTTCCATTTATAGTTGCCGAGCAGGAAGTATGTTCAGAGATTTGTACCCTGGAGGGTGCGATTGAGGTGGCTGAGACTGCAGATAACATCCAGACAGAACCTGAAAAGTTGGAAGCCAAGAACCAAGCGTTGGACTTTGTACATGAATTGGGTTGGCTCCTTCACAGATGTCACACTAAATTTAGACTTGGTCACGGGGATCCCAACTTAGAACTATTTTCTTTTAGACGGTTCAAGTTGCTTATGGAGTTTTCCATGGACCGTGATTGGTGTGCTGTAGTGAAGAAACTCCTGGGCATTCTGCTTGAGGGTACTGTTGACGCTGGAGAACATCCTTCTATTGAGCTTGCGTTATTGGATATGAGCCTCCTCCACGGAGCCGTGCAAAGAAAGTGCAGGCCTATGGTGGAACTCTTGTTAAGATTTGTCCTAGACAAAGGGTGGCAACAAGTTGACGGGGACGGCAGCAACTTCTTATTTAAACCCGATGCAGTTGGGCCCATGGGATTGACTCCTCTTCATGTTGCAGCCAGTACTGATGGATGTGAGAATATATTGGATGCCTTAACTGATGATCCTGGAAAGGTAATTTCTCATTGTCTTCTTTGACAGTTTTCTTTCTAATTGGATGTAAAAATCAGAACAGGTCTGCATCATTATCCATTTTTCTCCGTACGTGTTTGACCGTTTGCTCATACAAATGACTCATGTCAGCTCATTCTGTGTCTCACATGAATGTTGATATTTCAAATCGTTCTATTTTCAAGCATACAAATGTTGATATCTTTGCTTCTTTAGGTGGGAATTGAAGCGTGGAAAAATGCTCGAGACAGTACAGGATTGACACCAAATGATTATGCATGCCTGCGAGGCCGCTACACCTATGTCCAAATTGTCCAGCGGAAAATCAACAAGAAACATGAAAGCGGGCACGTGGTGCTTGATATCCCTGGCGTTATCTTAGACAGCAGCAGCAAGCAGAAACAATTAGATGGGCATAAGTCCTCAAAAGTCTCCATCTTGGAGACCGAAAGGATCGATATGAAAGCAATGCAGGCACATTGCAAGCAATGTGAAATGAAACTAGCATATGGAAACACAAGGTCGTTTGTGTACAGGCCGGCAATGCTGTCAATGGTAGCCATTGCTGCTGTCTGTGTTTGCGTGGCCTTGCTCTTCAAAAGCTCGCCTGAAGTCCTTTATGTCTTCCAGCCCTTCAGGTGGGAACTCTTGGAGTATGGACCGAGCTAAGGCAGTTTACGCGTCTCAAATTTTAGTTACTCTGGCTTTAGGCCGTTTGTGTTAATCATATGTATAAACGGATAACTCAAATTTTAGTTACTCTGGCTTTAGGCCGTTTCTGTTGATCATATGTATAAACCGATAACTCTATAGGGAACATAATGTACCAGTTTTCGTATCCGTTAAGATTTCCACGAGAGGTGTTGCACTGTATGTATTAATGATAGTTCATATAAAGCGTGTATAGGGAAAGATTGACGTAAATAGTACTATTGACCAATTGTTGAGGCAATATATTGCTGCATTACGTCCAAAAACACATACAAACATTGTATTCGATGAGGCGGAAGATTCGGACTTGAAAATTCTTTCGCTTTTAAGTCAGCTTTCTTAAACAGAAGACAATATTTAGTAGCGTGGCCTGACTAATAATTTCTTTCGCTTTTAAGTCAGCTTTCTTAAACAGAAGGCAATATTTAGTAGGGCAGCCTGACTAATAAGTAGGTTAGACTAGTCTTGCTAAATTTTATGCATTGAGAGTTGTATTTACGTAAGACTGGATGGTGACCAAATACATAGAATCACGTTCCTTCATGAGGGGATAAGGCTGTCTCACAAAGGTTGGAGCTTTGTGCTTACTTAGATACATGAATCTTGTTCTTTCGTGAGACAACTTTTCAGGTTATTCAACTCAAATGTTATGAATAAAATTGGGCCAAAATTAGATCAAACAGTTGCTTTTCTCCAAATATTTTTAATTTGGTCAAATGCATGAATCTCGTTCTTTAGTGAGACAACTTTTCATGTTATTCAACTCAAACGTTATGAATAAAATTGGACCAAAATTAGACAATATTTAGTAGGGCAGCCTGACTAATAAGCAGGTTAGACTACTCTTGCTAAACTTTATGCATTGAGAGTTGTATTTACGTAAGACTGGATGGTGACCAAATACATAGAATCACGTTCCTTCATGAGGGGATAAGGCCGTCTCACAAAGGTTGGAGCTTTGTGCTTACTTAGATACATGAATCTCGTTCTTTCGTGAGACAACTTTTCAGGTTATTCAACTCAAATGTTATGAATAAAATTGGGCCAAAATTAGATCAAACAATTGTTTTTCTCCAAATATTTTTAATTTGGTCAAATGCATGAATCTCGTTCTTTAGTGAGACAACTTTTCATGTTATTCAACTCAAACGTTATGAATAAAATTGGACCAAAATTAGATCAAACAGTTGTTTTTCTCTAAATATTTTTAATTTGGTCAAATCCAATCCAAGTCTAATATTAACTAGCAAAAAAAAAGCAGAAAAATGGATTTTACAGGCTAATAAAATAATAGGAAAAGGACTCCAGTCACAGAGACACGTTGACTCATATTTTGACATGAAATTGTTTTCCACTTCAATAAGTCATATTCATGGTCCTTACATAGTGTACACAATTATTACCTTGTTTAATCTTTTTCAATTATTTTGTCGTTTTGAACCTTTTTTTTTTTGGTTTAATTGCCAATAATTCAATCATTAAATCTTGATCTCGAAATGGAACAATTTTCCGGTGTACTAAGATCACGTTCACGTAAAATTACCGTTTCATTTAAATTATATTACGTAGATTTATTAATATAAAGTTTAGGCTAAATCTCACAATAAATTAGTAATAATATGACGAGAATTAGACCTGAAATATGTCACTTATAATAAAATGAAATATCATTAGTTTAAATATTAAAATGATACACCTTGTAACTTGTAACGCTGTTAATTTCTAATCGAAATCAAAAGGAGACGCGTCATCTGAGGCCACCACCTCTCTCCTCTCACCCTCCCCACTGAAACCGAATTTACACAGTAAGAGAACCCTTTTCCTAACCTTTTCCTAATTTTCATGTGCTGATTAGCTTTGTCTCGGGGCCTATATTCTCTCTGCCTCAACTGCGATCTCAGCCACTTCTTCGTCAGCTCTCAGTTCTCAGCTCATCTCCCAACAATTCACCAACCTGCCGGCAAGTTTCTCTCTCTTTACTCTCTCGCTCTCCTCTTTATTTCCACAAAAAAAGATTGGGTCTTTCAGTTCTTTCAGCTCAAGTTTCTTTCCATGGAGTTGAAAGCATTGACTAGGATGTAATTGTGGGCTTGCAAATACGGTATTTTGTACTGACTTGTTGAGAGAAAAACTGGGTAATTGGTGGATTTTGGGTTCTGGGCAGCTGTAGCCTGTAGTTTAGCTCCATTTATATGCTGGTGTGCTGTTCTTGGTTTTCTGGGGTTCTTGGAAAGAACAATTTCCAGAAATTTCTGGGGCTGTGGTGTTATTGACTTTTTGTTTTGGGGTGAAATTTATAGTTTTATCTCTGAGCTGTAGTTGTTGTTATTGTTCAATTGGGTGTTTGTATCTGGTGGAGTTTGACTAGGGGGCATTGTAACATCTCTGGGTTTTTTGTATCTTGATCTATGGAGTCTGAATTCGGAGGAAAGGCTTGTAATTTTCGTGGTGTGATGGTGCCGAATTTGAAGGGGGTTGGGAAAAAGAGTTTGGAATGGGATTTGAATGATTTTAAATGGGATGGTGATCTTTTTACTGCTAGTCCATTAAATTCTACACCATCTGATGGTAGGAGTAGGCAGTTGTTTCCGGCCAGGCCAGAAACTCCGTCGGATGCTGGTTTGTCCAACAGTTCTTCTTCTGGTTCGGATAATATCAGGCCGGGGAATGAGAAAGATCAAAGAGAATTGGAGAAACGGAGAAGGGATGTTTTTGTGGAAAACCGAGAGTTGAATGATGAAGCTGCGTCTCTGAATCTTAAACTTGGCGGGCAAACTTACCCCATTATGGAAGAAGAAGTACAAACCGGGAAGAAAACAAAGACAATTGGGACTACTTCAAACCGTGCAGTTTGTCAGGTGGAGGACTGTAAGGCTGATCTTAGCAATGCCAAGGATTATCACCGGAGGCATAAGGTCTGTGATATGCATTCTAAGGCAACTAAAGCGCTGGTTGGAAGTGTTATGCAGCGGTTCTGTCAACAGTGTAGCAGGTTGGTTCCATCCTATTGTTATTTATTGTTTGGTTGAAACATTTCCCCGATTTTCTTGAATTAACTTGAAATACAGAGTTTGGTTGTGTAAATTTTGTTGTCATGCGTTTGTTGTGCATGGCTGTTCATCAATCTTCTTACGGTATGGTTGAGTTCTGCAGAAGGTTTTTTTTTGTTGAATTAAATGTAACAGGGTTAACACTCGTGGACAGGTTTCATGCTCTTCAAGAGTTTGATGAAGGGAAGAAAAGTTGCCGTAGGCGTTTGGCTGGCCATAATAGGAGGAGAAGAAAAACACATCCTGATACTGCAGTTAATGGAGGCTCTTTAAACAATGAAGGCGGAAGCGGTTATCTATTGATTAGCTTGCTGAGAATACTTTCAAATATGCACTGTAAGTACTTGCCTTATTCATTGTACACTTCTGTCTTAGTGAAACATTGTATCTCAGATTTATTTGAATCCGCATATTATGCCATTTATAAATTGCAGCTAGTAGTTCTGATCAAACAAAGGATCAGGATGTCATATCTCATTTGTTGAGGAGCTTAGCCAATGTTGCTGGTACGGCTGATGGAAGAAACATATCTACATTGCTGCAGGGATCTCAAGGTTTATTTAACAGTGGGACATCTGTCCAGACTGCACGAAGGGTTCTAGATATGAATGCTGGTGTTAATACTGAGGACCCTTTAAGGTCTAAAGGACACTGTTCGATACTACCTGCATCAAGAGACAGTTCTGAATCCAAATCAGTTACACCGGAAGCTACAAGTAGAAGGTTCCAGTTAAATGACATTGATTTAAATAGTACATACGATGATTCACAGGACTATGTAGAGAACCTAGGGAATTCTCATGTTCCTGCAAGTCCAGGCACTGCATCTCTTGGTTTTCCTTCATGGATGCAGCGTGATTCTCATAAATCAAGCCCACCTCAGACAAGTGGGAATTCAGACTTAACTTCTACTCAGTCACCGTCAAGTTCTAGTGGAGAAGCTCAGGTATATCCTTGTAATTGCATCTATTCCATTGCTTGGTAATATAATGCTTAAAAATGCCTTTGTTGTGGATGATGCTCAGCCCACTGTAATTCGTCTTTTTTTTTTTCTTTTTTTCCATGAGACCAGGGATTAATATATCAATTGTCATTAATCATTATACGGCGTATAACTTGTCTTTTGTTTGGATAGTAGAATACCTTTGTTCTATCCTTGAGAGTAGTTAGGCAGTCATGTATTGTGTTCTGAACGTGTCTGTGTATCTTTCCATGGATTGTCAAAATAATGGCGAGGTTAAGTGTGCTCGCTGCTTGGTTATGGGATATATGTAAGAAATGCTTCAATTGTGACTTAAAGTTGAGATCAGTTATCTCTTCCTTCAAACCAATATGGCAGTTTACAAGCGCAACCACACACACAAACATACTTGTTGTGTATACGTCTTCTTGATGCTGTTAATAGAATTGAGGTTAAAGTTACTTGGTGGTTACTGCAGTCCTAATGGAACATGCATTATTTATGTAAAAGGCCAGTATGTAGAATGTATCTGCAATTTTACGTTTCTTGACTGCTCTTTTTCTGCCACATATCAGAGTCACACAGACCGAATTATTTTTAAACTATTTGGAAAAGACCCTAATGAACTTCCACTTGCTCTGCGATCACAGGTACTATATTTCCTTTGATTTTTCTAGTTTTCAAAGTACTTTTCAAAGTATTTTGGTGTTTCATTCCATGGACTCCATGATTTTTATAAATTATTTGAATATCCAGATCCTCGACTGGTTATCTCACAGCCCTACCAACATTGAAAGCTACATAAGGCCGGGCTGTATCATTTTGACAATTTACCTTCGTCTAGAAAAATCCACGTGGGAGGAGGTATTCTCGACTGTGGATGGCAAATCCTTGTATGAGGAAGACTTTTTCTTCAAGTCCTTAATTATGATAGATTTATGTCTTATTATAATTATTTTTGCGTACAGTTCTGTTGTCATCTGGGATCCAGTTTGAAAACACTTCTTGATGCTGCGGATGATCCTTTTTGGAGAACAGGATGGGTGTATACAAGGGTGCAAGATTATGTAGCATTTACATACAATGGTTTGCCTCTCTCTCTCTCTCTCTCTCCCCCTCTCATTTCGTGTGTGCGTACACATTTGTGTATTTAGGGTCTATAGAAGAATCTTGCTGTTTTAGTTTTCCATTATGCTTTATTGATTTTGGTCATGCTTTGTTTTGTTATTTTGTAGTACATAATGAGGATTGACCAAAAACATTAACCTTATATGAGAGAAGCATTTTGATTAGTTATGTCCATCCTGCAGGTGAAGTTGTGTTAGACACACCCTTGCCTCTTAAAAGCAATAAAAGTTGCAGGATATCATGCATCAAACCAATTGCGATCTCCTTATCTGAGAGAGCTGAATTTATAGTAAAAGGCTTTAACCTTTCTAGTTCCACCACAAGGTTCTTTCATATTTCATTCATGCGTCATTACTTTGTTTTCAATATTCCTCTCTAGTTTTATAGGATAACAGAAGAAATACTAAATTCTAGATCTTGAGTCTTGACAGGTTATTCTGTGCTCTAGAAGGGAAGTATCTGGCTCAAGAAACTTGTTATGACTTGTTGGATGATGCGGATAGCACTGTTGAGGATGACGAACAGCAATGCCTTAAATTCTCCTGCTCTATACCAAATGTTACTGGGCGAGGATTCATTGAGGTGCTGTCATATTCCTAATTGTCCCTTTCCCCCTTCCTCCTCTTGTAATGTGCATTTTGAACGAGCCGTATTTTATAAGTCCGGAATTTGTTTATAAATCTTTCTTATGAATACTGAGTATAGATTTGTTTCTAGACAGCGCCTTAACTGAAATCCACGGTTCTCATTTTATTGGTCAAATTTATGTCAGGTTGAAGATCATGGTCTCAGCAGTAGCTTCTTTCCATTTATAGTTGCAGAGCAGGAAGTATGCTCTGAGATTTGTATGCTGGAAGATGTGATTGAGGTGTCCGAGACTGATGATGATATCCAATCTGGACCTGAAAAAGTGGAAGCTAAGAACCAAGCCTTGGACTTTATACATGAATTGGGTTGGCTCCTACATAGAAGTCGCGTTAAGTTTAGACTGGGTCAATTGGATCCCAATCTAGATACATTTCCCTTTAGACGGTTCAGATTGCTCATGGAGTTCTCCATTGACCATGATTGGTGTGCTGTGGTGAAGAAACTCTTGGGCATTCTGTTTGATGGTACTGTCGACGCTGGAGAGCATCCTTCCCTTGAGTCTGCACTACTGGATATGGGCCTCCTCCACAGAGCTGTGCGAATCAATAGCAGACGTATGGTGGAATTCTTGTTAAGATTTGTCCCAGGTTTAACAGGATCTGAGCAGAAGGAACAAGTTGACAGGGACGGCAACAGTTTCTTGTTTAAACCTGATGTTGTTGGGCCCATGGGGTTGACTCCTCTTCATATTGCCGCCAGTACTGATGGCTGTGAGCAAGTATTGGATGCCTTAACTGATGATCCTGGAAAGGTAATATCTCCGTTTTTTGAATTGCAACATAATATTTTTTCTTCTAATTCTATGTAGAAATCACTTTGCGCTGGCTACAACCTCCATCCCATCTCCATACCCATTTGACCTCTTGCGCCTACAGTTGACCTGTGTCTGTTCTCATACTGTTTCACACACATGTTTTGATGATTTTAACTCATTCTAATTTCCAGCATGTCAGGTTGCTCACGGATTTTAGATCTGTAATCATGTCTTCTTTGACTTTGAGCTCTCTCTTTAGCTTTTCCACTGTCTTCTGCCTAAACAAAATACACTGATTCCAGTTATTGAGTTGTATTTCAAATTTTCAATTAACCAATCCTAGACAAATTATGCAGTCTTGTATTTTCTTTGGCTTGCGAAACATATGAAACATAAATCACCGTAGAAAAGTTAAATGCGCCATTCAAATTGGTAAAGAAAGCAGCACCCCACATCTAAAGGCATGCTAACTCTTTCACAGCTGAAAGCGGCACCCAAATTCTACATTCAACTTGAAATCAAATAGGACTGCTGTTAAAAATTTTGACGATAAATGAATTATGATTCTTTTCATCGTTCTAGTTTCAACTTTCAAGCATGTGTTTAGGACTGCTGTCATGAAATTTCTTTAGTGTCAGATAATCCATTCATCAAGTTGATATGGGCGTTTTTTTCTTTAGGTGGGAATTAAAGCATGGAAAAACACTCGAGACAGCACAGGATTGACACCATATGATTATGCATGCCTTCGAAGCCGCTACTCCTATGTCCATATAGTCCAGCGGAAAATCAGCAATACACTGGAAAGCGGGCATGTGGTGCTTGACATCCCTGGCCTCACGTTAGACAGAAATGGAAAGCAGAAGCAATCGGATGCGCATAAATCATCAAGAGTAGCCAGCTTGGAAACTGAAAGGAATGATATAAAAGCAATCTTACGACACTGCAGGTTATGTGAACAGAAACCAGCTTATAGCACCACACGGTCACTTGTATACAGGCCGGCAATGCTGTCATTGGTGGCTGTCGCTGCTGTCTGCGTTTGCGTGGCCTTGCTCTTTAAAAGCAATCCGGAAGTTGTTTTCGTGTTGGAGCCATTCCGGTGGGAACACTTGAAGTTTGGTTCAAGCTAAGGTTCTAGTTTACGTGTATTAATTTATAGTGACTCTGGTTATACATGGACCCTTTCTTTTCACGTGGATAGGAGTATATTTTCTATCTGATTTTTATATGTATATCTAGGGCCACTCAAGCCAACACGACTCTTCGCTTTGCGATGGTCGGAACGTCTATCGTATCTGTATTTGTATACCTAAGCTTCCAAAATAAACATGGGCTGTTATGGATTTTGGTCCACCAGGTTTGATTGTATTTGTATTTGTATAACAGTGTTACAAACTGGATGACACATAGTTTCTCTGTTTGATATTTCTTTTTTTTTTCAAAATAAACATTTGGCACGAGGTGATTCGGTGTTCGATTATTAGTGCGTTTACTGTATAAATTAAATTTTAATTTTAGAAAATTCAGCATTTTTGTTGGTTATATTGGAGGAAATCGAACTTTGGTCTACTCTAATTCTAACTTATTACCATACCCTCCTCCATTATTTGAGCTCATATAAGCATAAGCACACTAAACAAGGTTAAGTATAGAAGAATTTGGGAATTGAGAATTATTGTTTGAGCATTATTTCATGTTTAGTGCAAATTGAGGTTGAATTATTTTCTAATTTTATTAGTTTAATCATTTAGATGAATTTGTTCATGCTTCCATATGAAATCATTATTTTATTAAAATAATTTATTAATAGTTCTAGAAAAACTTAAATGGAGGTGCTCACGTCATTCGTCACGCATTCACATTCACATTTACATTCACATTCGTTACACGTTTCTTATAAAAATATAAGACTTTTTCAAATGAACAGCTCTCATTGCATTTGGATAATATCCGACTTTACATAAGTACAAGTATCAATGCACACGATTCCAACCAGTACCATAATTATTATCTTATTTGAATTACTTACCCCGAATCAGACCTGAAAAAGTGTAATTCATTCAAATTTTCTTTTCTGAAATTCAAGAAAAAAAAAATTAATAAAATTTGAGGATAAGAAAATAAAGGGTAAAGAGGTCATTTGCATGCCCTGCCTTCAATCCACCTCACTACTCACTACCCTGTCACTGCTCTAACAATTTTGCAGGCCATGGCTTCTTCAATCTCTCTCTCCTTTTCTTCCTCTCTCCTCCCTCATCCTCTTCCTCTCAACAAAAACTCCACCGCCGCCGCCTCCCAGAAACCCCAATACCCCAACTTTAAGCTGCTCCTCCGCGCATTCGCCACCCCAGCTGTAAGCCGTCGCTCCACTCCATTTCCGTCGTCCGACACCAGAAAGAGGCACTGGAAGAAAGGTGAATACCCAGGCGTCTCGGAGACGTCGGCTCCGGCGAATTACAGAAAAACCCCTGGTCGTTCCACTTCATCTCCGTCTTCCGACACCAGAAAGAAGCACTGGAAGCGAGGTGAGTTCCCGGGCGTCTCGGAGACGTCGACTCCGGCGACTTACAGAAAAGCCTCCGCTCGTTCTGCTTCATATCCGTCTTCCGACAACAGAAAGAAGCACTGGAAGCAAGGGGAGTTCCCGGGGGTCTCGGAGACGTCGATTCCGGCTATTTATATAAAACCCCCTTTGAAAAATGTGAAGAAGAAGCTGGACCGGAAGAACAATGCCAAGGCGTGGGTCAACACCGTCACGGAGGCCCTGTCAGACGCCATTGACAAGAAGCAGTGGCTCCAAGCTCTTGAGGTTTTTGCCCTTAATCTAAACAAAAATTAACAAATTTTTCATCTTTTTTCTTCTGTGTTTTTAGTTTGGTGAATGTAAATTGATGCAAAATTTTAAAAAATGGTATTTTTATGCTTACCAATTTAGTTTCTTGAACCATGTTCTTGAAAAATGTGATCTTTTTAGCTGAATGATTTTAGTGGAATTATAATTAATTGGGTGTTTTTGTTTGGAAAATGTATGATGAAATTGGGTACTATTACGTTCAGGTGTTTGACATGCTTAGAGAACAACCATTTTATCAACCGAAAGAAGGGACTTACATGAAACTCATTGGTATGCTTGGAAGGTGCGGCCAACCCAATCGTGCCCGCCAGCTTTTCGATACAATGGTTGAAGAGGGCTGTGAACCAACTCTTGAACTTTACACAGCCTTGCTCGCAGCTTATTGCCGGAACAATCTGATTGACGAGGCATTTTCTGTTCTTAACCTGATGAAGACTCTCCCGCAATGCCAGCCTGACGTTTTTACTTACAGTACCTTGATAAAGGTTTGCATTGATCATTTGAAGTTTGATTTAGTTGAGTCCTTGTATGAGGAAATGGCCGAGCGGTTAATAACTCCGAATACAGTCACCCAAAACATAGTGTTGAGTGGATATGGTAAGGCCGGGAAGTATGACCAGATGGAAAAAGTGTTGTCCGGGATGCTGGAGGGTACAAGTTGCAAGCCTGATGTCTGGACAATGAATGTTATCCTTAGTGTGTTTGGAAACAAGGGTCAGATAGATATGATGGAGAGATGGTATGAGAAATTCCGTGATTTTGGGATTGAGCCGGAAACTCGCACTTTGAACATTCTGATTGGTGCTTACGGGAAGAAAAGGCTGTATGATAAGATGTCAACTGTGATGGAGTACATGCGCAAGCTTCAATTCCCATGGACAACTGCAACTTACAACAATGTGATAGAGGCTTTTGCGGACGTAGGAGATGCAAAAAACATGGAATACACATTTGAACAGATGCGTGCTGAGGGCATGAAAGCAGACACCAAAACATTCTGCTGCCTTATTAATGGGTATGCCAATGCAGGCCTCTTCCATAAGGTGGTTAGCTGCGTTCAGTTGGCTGGAAAGTTTGAGATACCTGAGAATACCGCATTTTACAATGCGGTGATAGCTGCATGTGCAAGGGCAGAGGATTTGATGGAGATGGAAAGAGTTTTCAACCGGATGAAAGAGAAGCAATGTCAACCGGATTCCACAACATACTCTGTCATGGTTGAGGCATATAGTAAGGAAGGTATGAACGACAAGATCTACTACTTGAAGCAGGAGATTGGTGCTGATGGTAATCAAAGTGATCAGATTAGTGTCGAAGAAAATCAAAGTGATCAGATTAGTGCCGAAGACAATCAGAGTGATCAGATTAGTGCTGAAGACAATCAGAGTGATCAGATTAGTGATGAAGGCAATCAAAGTGATCAGGGTAGCTTTGAAGATAATCAAAGTGATCAGGCTTCTGGAGCTGAGTCTGGCGGTGTTGTCTAGTTGAGATCTTTGGAGGCAACAGTATGCTCCAAAAATCCCTAATCTCACAGGGCAACTCCATTCCCCGCAGTTCTTCTAAGGCAGCAGCAAACTCTTATTGTGAAATTGCCGATCGATCAGGTAATCAAACATTTCCATTCTCGGATGGGTGTTAGCAATGCTGCTTCCTCCAATTTTATGTTTCTGGTGAAGGACTGTATGGATTGATCTGATAGACTGGTAACCCGGGTGAAACTTTATGGAAAATGATTGTACATACAGAGTTGATAAGTGTCTCTCTCCAAACTTGATGCGATCTCTGAACTAGCATGCAAAATTGTACGACGATTTGTAAGAGTGTTTAACTGTGTTCAACAGAGGAATTGCTTTTTGTTATTGCCTGAAATGTTTTGAATGTAACTTCACGTATATATTGTCTGCAGCAGCTGCTGGACAATCATAGAAGGTCGTCTGTAAACACGTTGTTTTTGAAAATTTATTGCTCTTTTCGTTACATTTTGTGCTGCTGTTGTTCGACTGTGTTGGCACTTGAGGCAGACAATTGATCTGCAATTATCCCAAAATGTAAGGGTCCAGCTCAACAAAACCCAGGGGTAATTTGATCAAAGATGTAAGTTTTGTTATATTGACTTTTAAGTAGCATTGGTAGTGTAATAAACAATATCAGTAACGTTGAATAATAATAAATTTTACTTGGATGCCGGCGTGTGTAGTAAAGAATATGTCCAAAGTGGTTTGGACAACGACATGATGGTGCGTTAACTAATATGATCTTATCACGTGATGAGAGAGATAAAGGAGAGATGAATGTATTTGTGACCTGGAGGTTATTCTACACGTAAACTTGTAAAGATAGGCAAACAGAGTGCTTTTTGGTTGAAACGAAATGCTGAATTGTTTACTCTTTCTTGTGTAAGAAGAGAAGACTTGTATCGTAATCATGTACTAATTGTTGTCTTTTGGTCCAACCTTACCTCACACTATAAATAATGGCATCTAAACCCGATTATTCACAGAGAAGCTTTCACAAAAGCATAAAACTCTTATATTTTGGTTTCACTCGCCTCAAACTAGTCTCACTCGTTGAAATAGCTAACCTAGTTAGGAACTGTACACAAGTTTCTCTCGTATCGAAGAAAGTCAAAGAAGTTTTTAGCTCACAAAAGCACATAACCCCCTATATATTCCATTTGAATCACCATTTACAAAATTTGTACTAACTTTCCAGTCGAAGATAGGATAGTTTCGACAAGTATTGAACGGCTAAGATAACTTTATTTATTACATGAATGGCTAAGATTAAAAACAAGGGTACGTAGACGAATACAAACATCTTCAATGAGAGGATCCACCATTTCTACCATTGGAAATTTAATTTCCTTACAGAATAGGCGAAAAGTGAAGCGAAAACAATCGGGAAAGCAATGAGAACAATCGCCACGAGGAATAAACGATCGTGATGGAAGCCATAGTAGTCTTGAAGGAAGGAAGCAACTGTTTTCTGCTCCCCAAAAATCAAAATCTCTTTGTTCATGTCTCCATATTGTGAACTGAGAAGGGTATTTAGGGACCATGATGTAGGACAAATCCAATAGAACCAAATCCACCACTTGGGAATTTTCTGCATAAAATATATAGAACATGGTCCGCTAGGCTCACAGTAAACCGTCATATTAAGGGTCTATTTGGCACTGCTTCTTTAGAAAGAACTTTTGCTTATAAATTATAAGCGCTTTTTCTGTAAGTTGTTTAATAGAGTTATGTTGCAAAAAAAGCAGTTGGGAGGGCTTCGCATACTAAAAGCTCTTAAAGTTTTACTACATAGTCTTTTGGCTTTTCTAGAAGCAGTCTCAAACAGGGATAAAGACTAAAGAGAGAGTTAGATTTAGTTACCGGCCCGAGCACAAGGAAGCCGGAAAAAAGATTCAATATGGTGTAGATTGCCGTTACGAAAATGGAAGCTACTTGCAGGCTTGTGCTAAAAGAAGCTATCAGCATCCCAAGGTATACAAATTAGAGAAATGTAGAGAATGTTGCATGGAAGTACCAGAAAACCTTAGTAGCTGACCAATAGTACCCTATTGTAGGGTATCTAATAATGACATACAAAATTGCTTGAACCACTTTGTAAGGTATTTCAATGGCCACCTACAACAACATTCAAAATTTCGACATGTTAAAAACCTTCCCACTACAAGCTACGTTATAGTACCAGTTAAAATGTACGAACCTGTGCAAACGAATAAGCGTTTGATGAGTACCATCCCAGCAAATCTTTCCCGGTACAGAACTGCGCGCTCAGTAGCCACGTAAGACAGAACCGTCGAGCAATTGGTTGTGCCCAAAAATATTACAGCAATGTACAGTAACCCAAGCACGTTGAACAAATCATGCTCATTGTTTCTTGAGGAACAAGAAAAACACAGGATTTAGCGTTGTTGAGCAAAAATTGTACATAATATGTAAACAAATAATTCACTCGACACAATTTCACCCTCGTTCATTTTTCGAAGAGGGTTTTATTAGTTTGAGTTCGACTCATTCTAGGCTACGCGCCTATTAATTACAACTTTTCTTTTGGGAAAGGAATACCCTTTGATTCTAATATGAATAAATCGTAATTTGAGGATTTGGGTGTTTATTTGATTTTGTGACTGTATCTAGGTAGAGCCCTAGATTGCCTACGTACCCTCGTTAAGGGATCAAATCACTCGTAGTTCTTTATGTGTTTTGTTGGGATTTGACGTCTTGTGCAGTTTCAGCTCATGCAGACAAGGATTTTAAGCCGTTGGAGTTTTAATAAATTTGATATGGTTTTATGCCATTCTGAAATTTGATACAGTTTCGTGCCAGTTAACATAGCTTCGTGCCACTTGAGATTTTGTTGCGGCTTCATGCCATTTGATATTTGACTTTTTCTTCGGCTTCGTGCCATTTGAATTTAATACGGCTTCGTGCCATTGAATTGGCTTTGAGCCATTTGAGGCAGCTTTGTCCCATTTAAAGTGGTTTTATGCCGCTTAAACGTTGAGTAAAATTAACAGGTTTATTTCTGATAAGCCCACTAATATTTTGGCATTTGACTCTCGCTTGGTACCATTTCTTACTCCATGTTTAATTTTACTTTTCCTTTTTCGTTTTCCCTTTCTTCTGACAAATTTGTAGAGAATCATGCTTGGAATAAAAAAAAAATTTCCTCTGTTCCTTCATGGGATTTACTCCACAAGGGTTTTGTTCAAAGCAACAGAAGTGAATTTAGTTTACATAAACCAGGGATTCATCTTGATTTCTTAGTTGCGTCTAAAATTTGATATCAGACTGCCTACGTATCCTTAACGGAATCAAACCGATGTAGTTCGTAACTTTTGAGACTCATCGCGGCTTTGTGCCATTTGATACTTGATATGGATTCGTGCCATTTGAAGTTTGACGGGGCTTTGTGGCATTTGTGTCTTGTAAATATTTGTGATGAACCCACTTTTACATTGGTATTTGACTTTGTCTTCCTTTTCATTTATTTTGTCTTGGAACCCATTTTATTTTGCCTACAAGCCCGTCACTCTATTGTTGCCCTTTATTTTTTTGCATGGTAGCACAAAAATAAATCCTTGCTTTCATATGGAAAATATAAAAGCAAGTGTCAGAGCTCCTTTATTTTTACCAATGCCTTTTTCAGGCTTTTAAGTCCCTTGCTTTTCTTCTTTCTTTATTTTTCTTTTGTCATTGCTGTATGTCTCCTTAAGAACAACTCCACCCTTGGAGCCATTTTCCCAGGCAATCCACTATTCAATCCACCATGTAAACAGTAACTGCCCTTAATGAACAGTAACTGCTTTTGTATCTCCACCCTTGCACTTGAATACCCTTGGCAATAGGCAATAAAATATTAGTTTTTATAATTAATATTATATTATTAATTTATCTTTTCCAATCTCTTCCCGAAACTTCTACCATTTTTGTTTTCTTCTTCCTTCCCACTCTTTCACTCCCCTCTCCCTCATTGTCTTCCTTTTTTTCTCCGGCCAACAGTCTACCTCCCCTCTCTCTTTTTCTCCCCCATTTCTCCTTGTTTTCTTCCTCAAACGAGGAAGCTGCGAATTTTGAGAGAGAGCAGCACCGAACCCACCCGCCTCCCGCCATGTCTAAATCCACTGATGTGTCCTTCTTCCTCCTCATGGTCCTCTGCGGCCAGGCCCAAAGAGGCCGCCTGATTCTTTCCGACTTCAACCAATCAACGTCATCCGATCTGATCTCCGATGGAGTCCACCACCACCACCGGTCCCACACCCTCGCTCCCTACCTCATTCTCGAGAACGCCCTCTCGGCGGAAGACTCCACCTGCAAGCAGACCTACGTTTTCCTGCCTTGCACCACCACTGTGATCGACAACCTCTCCTAATTCCTGATAGAAAAAAATTTAAAAAAAGGACTGACGCCAGCCTGACGTCAGCCCCTGCTCGGGCTGGCAATTCCTCATAGACCCTTTGCTTGGGCCTTGGCTGCTGCTTGGGCTTGCTCACGCTGGAGCTGGTCGACAGGGCCTCAGGCCCTTTCTTCTCCCCCCGTCCCTCGAGCAGGAGCTTCCGTTAAAGCTGTTCTAATGGTTCGAAGATGATGGAATCCAATTTGAAATGGCACAAGTTAAATTTCCATAAAGAACTCCCATAACTTTATTGACCCCCACGTGAGCAACTTTCCATGTGAGGTGCTGATTTCAGTTAGCATTCTTCTTTGAGCTTTTCAAACCCATTTAAACATGGGACTTCGAACCTCTCTGACCTAAACTTCTGACCAATTTGACAGCAAGCCTTACTCTTTTCTTTGTTTAACTTCAAAGGTCTCCAAATTCCAATAAGACTTTGTCCCATACTTTAAATGGGGCAACCATGACTTTCTTTTGTCTTCCACGACTTTCTTTTGTCCTCCACGTGAGTGGTTTTCTTGCTATGAAGGAAAAGAAGACCACATCAACATTTTTTTAACTTTACTTTTGATTTGACAAAAGCTTTTTGGTCTGGAACTCTTCTTCTCTTCCTTATGAGTTTTAAACATTTTTTTTTCTTTGTCTTCAACCTTGAATTTAGCTTTGCCCAACATTTGACAATAACTTACTTCATCTTTGAGGTGCCACGTACTTAGCCTTTTTAAAAAAAAAACAAGCACTTTCTTTTGAGTTTTCTGTTTCCTGCATGGATTTGTCTTCACAGGGGTAAAACTAGTCTTCGACTAAAATCATGAATCATCTTTTGCTTGTTGAAGATTTTTTCTTCAATTCCTAATTTAAACAGGAATTTGAATGAAACTTGGTCAGTGGCAACTAGAGCCTATTCTTCTTTGGCTGGGCTTTCTTCGGGTTTCTGTCTCAATGAAGAACGCCAAAAGTTTTTGAAGACGACCATGGCCCGTCGACCAATAGAAACTTCAGGACCATAGCTGGGCATGTTGGGTTCTTGTTCTCCACTTGTTCAAATGTGCAGAGTGACGGCTTATTCTCCGTTGCATCTCTGAAAAGAGGAAGGGAGATGTCGAAAACTTCTTTAGACACCCAAGAGGCTACAGGAGGTTGTGGGATGACGGTTTGCTGCTGTGTTTTGATGAAATCTCCGTTGGACATCACAAGTTGCAGGGTGTCGATGATGGTGAAAACATGGCGCAGCTGCTGTCTCTGTTTGGGCTTCCGTCTAACGTCGGCGGTTTATTGCAATGTTGCCTTCATTAGCTATTTCACACCGCTGCCATCTTCTTGCTCAAACCTTCATCAATTTTGTTGATGGTCTAGACTGGCGTGCCCAACTACGTCACCTGGTTTCATCACCTTCGGATCACGAACTGCACTGCCCTTGGGCTTCTTCCGGAGGACTGACGGAGACGACGGTTGAAAAATGGTGGTGTTGCCGTAGTGCAGTGATCACCTAGACCTGGTTGGAACTTCACAGGGTGGTTTAGACCACCCCGAAGAAATTCATGGGATTGACGGCAGCGGCGGGGAGCGGACTACTTAGATTGATTGGAACTTCACGGGGTGGTTTAGACCACCCCGAAGAAATTCATGGGACTGGGGATGGGAGAGGTTGAAGAAACAAATTGTTTTTGTTTTCCTGCAAAGCCGAGTGAAACCATACAAAGAAAGATTTAGAAGGATAGATTTATACCTTTAAATGCTTTGTAGCTTTTCCTGCTCTTTGTTCTTGCGGGTAGCACTTGATATCTTCTTCTTTTTTCTTCTTCTGTTTCTCTTTTGCCTTTGCTCTCTTGCTTTGCCTCTCCTTCTCTGTCGTCTTCATTGCACTTTTCTGTCTCTCAATTTTTATAGAGTACCCTTGTCTTTTTTTTTTCTCTTGCTGTAGCTGATGCCTATTTATAGGCATCCCAAGAAGGTTCTAGAATTTGTTACGTGGGGGAAGATGGAGGCCACGATCTCCTGCCACTTTCTGTTAACCCCACTTTCTGACTTCACGTTTCTTTTTGTTGCAGAAAATGGGGGAGCACCTGTTTTTTGCATGTTATTGTAGGAAAAAAATAATAAAATTTTTATTTATTCCTGAATGTATTTGTATGTAAAGCCCATCCTCATTTTTTGGGTTGGATTACATTTTTGTTTTACCTTGAAGTTTGACCCAATTTGAATCGACTTTATTTTTTCATATTTTTTTTGTTCAACAAGCGTAGTTTTCTTTTTCTTTTTCTCTGTGAAATATATAGTATGAAGAGGGTGGAAATGGGTCGGGGCTTACATTTCCTTCACTTTCTGCCAAAAAATTGTTCCGAACAACACTGATGCAGCGAAAATAAACGCGAAACGTGCTAGATTGTACTTTGGACTTCTCCAGTGGGACAAGTGTTGTTTCCACAGACATGCCTTAAACTGCACCCAGCTATTTTGAGCAAAAGGAGTGGGAAGGTTCAAGCCCCTTGAACCCGGCTTTGGTTCGCTCAACCGGCTAACCAACTCGACCGTGTCTCTCTGAAAAAGAAGGAAACAAACATATAAATTTGATGATTGAAATAAATACATGATTAATCCTAAAATAATGGAAATATTAGAGATATGCCCTTACCTATACTGAGTAGAGGCTTTATAAATTTCAGCAAAATCTAAACAAAGTTTTGCCTCTACTGAGGCAGAAGTAACTTCTAACATCCAAGTTGCTGGATTGTAATTTTCTTTGATCTTTGGTACATCACGAATATCCTCAAAATATTTGACGAGTTTACTCGAGTGATGACCGAGAACTCCAGAACAGATGATTTGGCCTCCCCTTTTCATCAAAAGTAACTGCAAAAATCAATGTCTTCCGTTAGTGATCGAGTGGCTTTTATGATTTGGTTTAGTTTTCTTGGACTCCATGACAATGCTCGTTATACTACCTCGTCAAATGACTGAAAAATATCAATGCTTGGCTTGTGGATTGTGCAAACAGTTGTCCTTCCTGTGGAAACAACATTCTTTACTACGCAAATGGCAATTGCAGCTGCTCTGGCGTCTAAGCCTGACGTAGGTTCATCCATAAATATTATTGATGGGTTGGATACAAGCTCCACTGCAATTGTTAGCCTTTTGCGCTGTTCAGTAGATAGGCCAGTTTGTCCAGGAATGCCAACTAAGGAATCTCTTATATCCTCCAGTTCAATCGTTTGAATGACTTCCTCCACAAATTTCTGCATAGATTAAGCAAAGGATACTTTCTTTTATATGTTCCAGGAAATTTGCATATTATTGATAAATTGAAAGAATATCATCCTACAGCTTTTATGTCTGGATCAGTTTCGTGTGGCAACCTCAACCAAGCTGAGAACATAAGCGATTCTTCTACCGTGATCTGTGGAGAATGTATATCAGTCTGCTCGCAGTATCCTGATATTCTTGCAAATGTCTTCTGGACCTTGGGGTACCCTCCGATTCTTATATCTCCCACGATACTACCTCCTGTTTCCCTTCCAGAAAGAACATCCATGAGAGTTGTTTTTCCAGCCCCATGCGGTAGGAATTCCTGGACTGAATGCTCCTGTTATATCTTTAAGCAACTGAAGCTTTTTCTCCTTGAAAGCATGCTGTCTCATTTCCTTTTTTAAGAAGGAACGAAGTTAACATACAACTAAATAGTTTTCCAATGATACTAATATGTGAAAATTGACTAATGATTTGATTAATTACCGGAGGTGTATCAACATAATACTGCACGTCCTTAAATGAGATTGTCAGTGGCTCGAACGGCAGGACCATTCTCCCTGTTTAACAAATTGATTTACTCTTGAATAATTCAGTTGTTAAAAAAATTCCTTGCTCGTTGCTTTGAATGGAAAATGTGAAACTGATAACCCGGATGAACTGAATGCAACAATTCATCTCACCTAGTGTTATCTTTTCTCCCATGGTTTTGAATAAATCGGATAGAGTTGATTCATATTCCAACGGTGCACCTGTTTGGGTTAATATTTAACATTGGGCTTATAGGAGAGAAAGCCCAAAAGAGTTCAATAAGAAGAGTTTCGCCCGAAGCCCAGCACCAAGCCCAGACCGTCCATCTCAAGACCAATTGGCACTCTCCTATTAATGCAAAGGCTAAGTGCTTACAAGAGAAGTGACAACTGATGAAAATCAACCTACTCTCAGCCCAAAAGTACTTTTCAATGGCAATACAAGTAAAATATTGATGAGTCACTACTATTCAATTGCTTTCGGGCAAGAACAAAGCTACAAGCGGTCAGACTAATTCGTTTATAATAGGAGGAAGAGTGCTCAGAGACAAGGACACCCAATCAATCAAACATACAACTTGTCTCTCAGCCAAGCAAATACCCAGAAAGCTGTGCTTTGTCCAGACTCTGTACCCTTTTAGCCTTAGATTTCCTTAGAAAGACATCTTTTTTCTATGTAAAAGCTCTGCTACCTTTTTCTAAATGTTGTAGTATCGATCCCTCGTGTATAAACTCGTTTCCAGTCATCTCCTTTAGTACTCAATTCTTTTGTAAACTGCAAAGAGAAGAGATCGCAAGGCATTTAACCTTGCCTGACAAGGTGAAATCTTGCCCGACTCTCTTTGTTTTTGTCTTTCAATTAACAAATCTGGTGTTATAATGTATTCCGTAGTTTATATTCAAGTTATTTCCAGTCCTTTGATGACCCAAAGCCCCATCAGTTCTCAGATCTGGTTCACTTAGTGGTTTTATCAAGAATTGAAATGAATTAAACTGATGACTTGATCAGATCTGAACCTTCACCCCTCAAGCATACCAAATAACTAAAAGTCTTTGATCTCAAGGCATAGAAAATAACTTAATGTAGACTTAACCCATCTACAACAATCCTTTGATAAACAAGAAGTCAGAAATAACTTGGGGCGCAAGTAATCGGCTTAAAACACACTTGTTCTACATTTGCCATACAGAGATGGCAGTGGCACGCCTAAGCACCTTGTTAGTTTTGAATGCGAGCCTCAAGGCCTATACCTAAGGCCCCACAGAGGCACCTTTCAGAACTAACTTTGTTCTCCTCTTGCAGTATTGTGACAAGCAGGAGCCCGACAATCAACCAAAGTGCCAACTCCTCGGGAAGCTGTGTGCTCGAGCCAGGAACGCCCACCAACCAGATTTCCTGCCCAAAAAGAACCAGTTTTGCGAGCTCCCCTTCTTCAAAGTTGAGATAATCTTTTTTTCGAAACAATAGCCCGATACACCTTTGGAGCTGTATGAGGAAAAGCTTAAGTAAACTGATGAAGTGGATTGTAATACTTAAGTTATCATCTGTCAATTAAAATGAATCTAAGTAAGTTAATGCTAAAATAAATCCAAGATCAGACAGCATTGTGAACCCGAGTAATGCTCCTACTGAGATCCAATAGAAATAGCCATCAAAGTTCAAACCATGCCTGGTTAGAACTTTATTCCCTGGGGTTGTGTTTCCCTCTGAGACCTAAAGAAATGAATTAACACTGTCAAAACACTTATTCGACTTCGATGATCGGGTACTAAAAAAGTTTATCATCTTGAGTTGTACCTTTTGCCAGCGAGGAGCGAGGAACTCGTTTAGAGTTGTACCGATTTCCCCATAAGTCATAGGTGAACACCAGAATAGTCAACGCAACCAAGGAGGTAAAGAGGCTGCAAAACACCCCTTATTAGTCTAGTTGTAGTTGAATGTAACTAAAGGAAAAATACGATAAATGGACTTACATCGTGGCAAGATGAAGCCTCCGGATAAAAACATTAGCACTAGGATTAAAATACCGCAAGTTGATGCAACAACCATAGTTTGGAAAACTACAGCAATTAAACGACATATGGATGTCGATGCTTGATGGAGAGCAAATAGCACAAGGAACTGGAAGAAGAACCTAAAAACCATAGCATATTCTTGAGGCATTATTAAGATTATTGTTCAAGCCTTTCATGTTCTGTCGTGTGACTATAAAGTTGAGATCTTACGTTTGTATGTCTGGAGCGTACCCAATCAAATGGTAAGTTATTGCTGTCCACAGCAGTGAATCAATCACTGAAAATGGAACCTTCAGGATAGACTGGAAGAGAATACGCCCATGCTGGATACAGATTGAATCCTCTTTGCTTGTAAACCACTGGTAATCTAGTAACAGTCACAGCTCTGCAACTCCGTTGGTCATAAGTCGAATAAGTGTATAAAACAATGAGTTCATAAAAAAACTTGCATTTATCAAATCCACGGTCCTATGGGTGCTTATACAGATTGCCATTGTAATAAATGCAGTGATGACAAGCTGTGGGAAAAAAAGAGAGAAAATATAGTAAGTGATTTTGAGTTGAACTTCAGAAGTACAACCCCTAAAAGTGATATCATTAGGCAGTAAACCTGAGCTGTTTTGAATACGTAGAGAAAGGAATTCCGTTTCATGAGAAGAAGCTCTCGGGCCATACAAGCTTTGAACAACTCCCATTTGCTCACAGAGTAAGTACTAAATGATAAGGCATTATCATGGCGCTGTGATTTATTGTATGGTTTTGAGAGCTCATCGTCTAATTTCTTCCCCGAGTAACTTGCTCTGAAAAGTTCAAAAAATTTGTTTGCAGAAACATGACCGTAGGGAATGTTATCATGCTTCCAGTATTGTGCTTGATCCTTCTTTGAGATCACCTCTTGAAGGAAATCTGCAGCACCCTTTCTTGGTGGGCACTTGAAACCAGAGTCTTCGAAAAACTCAACTGCGTGGCTGCGATGACCGTGGTAAACTATCTTCCCCTCTGCCATTAGTATTACATCATAAAAAATATCAAAGGTCTCGGGTGCTGGTTGGAGAAGTGATACCAATGCAGTTGTATCTGTGATATGCACCAGCTGCTGAAGATAGGTAACTATCTGAAAGGTTGTAGAACTGTCTAATCTCGTCGATATCTCATCCATAAAAAGAGCATTTGTAGGACCTACAATCATTTCTCCTGAAGATTAAACAGAAGAGGAATGTTATGTTTGAAACATTTTTCTACATGGGAATTAGTAATTACATTCAAATTTCCCTCGGATTCAAGATTTCACTACCGGTTGTCAGCCTTTTCTTCTGGCCACCAGAAATGCCTCTTCTTAATGCATCACCAACCATTGTGTCACTCACTACACATACCCAGTCCAAGTATCTAAAGAGATTCCAAAATATCGTAATTCATTTTTCATGTCAGAGTGAGTTAGAAATGTCACGTTTGAACCACTTAATGTCAGCATTGTCCATGTCCAACACTGGTTGGAGAAAAATTTACCTTCAAAACATAATCGGATTGGAGATTTTCCCTTTGTCCTTCAACTGAAATGGCCTGTGAGTATTATGTAAATTTCTAAAACCTCTAACACAAAAGGGTGGTAAGATTTACTAAAAGGAATGTTATGAGACTTTACAATTACCTTCATGTAGGTGTCAATATCTGGATCGGGGACTATTCCTGCTTCTTTTTCCCTTCTGCTGAGCTCCATTATTATATCTGCATAAAATACGATCGAAATTAAACTTCATACGTCAATAGAAGTACACGACTAACCCAATAGTAAATGCAATAGGGGATAAGGAATATGCACCAGCTCTACTGCCAACACCCTGGCAGCGGGAGGAAAAGTCAATTGTTTCCCTCACAGTCATCTCAGGCAGGTGAAGGTCATGCTGGCTAATGTAAGCTGATGTTTTTTGGGGAACAAACTCATCTAGCTTGTAACCATTATAAGTGTTGTAAACTGAAATAGAAAGGAAGGAAGTTACCTAAAAAAATGTAGAAGCCTTGAGTGGTGAATGATTATTGGGATGAGTTGCGGACTAAGTCGCTTTCTTTAAGACGTTTCGCGGCTCTACCCAAAGTGTGCAAGTAGTTCACGAACACCACATCGTCCTAGGATAAAACAGCCCAAAACCTTCTTCTTCTTCTTCTGATAAAGTTCTTCCTTGCACAGTAGAAGAACCTTTGAACTCACATTCTCTCAATATGTTGCTAACCAAAACTATATATTAGAAAATATATCTTCTTTTTTTTCCGCATACTTTCAATGATCCAGGGACTACTATATATACATTTAGACGAAAGAGATGTTGAGGGTTTGAGAAAATTGAAAGCAGGACAAAATCAAAACGTAAGTCAAATAAAACGGTTTGATTATGTATCATGACATGATCGCCTTCTCTATACAGAGAAGGAATGGCACGTTTCAAACTTAAAAGGAGATAACTCCTTACCTAATTGAAAAGTCAAAATCAATTGGCAGTTATGCATAGAATATTGGTAATAAAGCAAAACGTTATGTATATAATATTGGTAATAAAACAAAACATAAATATATTTAAATATTTAAATAAAAACATATTTACTCCAACAATCCCCCACTTGTTTTTGTTTAAAACTATACATCAAGCAACATATCGTAAAGCTATGCAGAAGTAAATGTGTTTCTCAACTTAAATCTATACATAGTGTTAGTGATCAAGATTATACTAGAGTAACTTATAGTTTTGAACTCTATCTCTAACAACACCACACACACAACTTTATTAAGGTGAAGTTCAAAAAGCCAGCACATTACAACCATGTGTTTGTATCCCAGTATAGTGAACGCTTTAGAAACTTGCTCAAGATTTCATAGGAAGCGGCCTCACTTCCACATTCACATAGTTAAGACTATCAAGGTATTCCTATAGCTAGATATCTCACTTAACATAGAGTATAGACCTTACTAAGAGAAAAAAAAATCTCAACCTAAATACGCTTCAGGATGTCATGCTTCTTAGGGATGGACATGGAATAATATTCCAAACTTAAATTAGCAAGACTTCACTCTTATCACTTGTGACTTGTTATTACCCTTTAAACCTATTTCTTTTTTTTTTTTTGGCGAACTGGAATCAATATCAACCGGGCAAAGATGCCAAAGAAACAAAGAAGCCTACCCCGAGGCAAAAGCAAGCAGCAACCCTTTAAACCTATTTCTTGGGATCTCTAGTCTATAGGTTGGGTTGCTATCACAAATAACTCAATTCTCTAGGGCTTTAGTCCCATCCCTTTCGAGGTTTTCCAAACCTTTTCTTGTGCTAGTCCTTTTGTCAAAGGATCAACCAAGTTTTCTTCAGACCGTATATGATCCACTCTCACAGCTCCATTAGACAGGTAATCTCTTACAGTGCTGTGCTTACGACGTATTTGTCGCCCTTTCCCATTATAATAATGATTTTGCACTTTAGATTGCCGATGTGCTATCACAATGGATCAAAACTGCTGGAATCGGTTTCTCCCATAAAGAGGTATCTGACAGTAGGTTTCTCAACCATCCTACTTCTTCGCTTGTCGTAGCTAGCACTATTAATTCTGATTCCATAGTGGACTGAGCCATGATAGTATGTTTCTTAGACTTCCATGATACAACCCCACCACCAAGACTAAAAATACATCCACTAGTGGCTTTAGAGTCATCTGAAAGGGTATTCCAATCAGCGTCACTGCAACCTTCTAGGACAGCGGGAAACTTCTCATAGTGTAATTAAAAATTCATTGTCCTTTTAAGGTATCTCATAAGCCTATTTATGGCATGCCAATGCTCCAAACTAGGTCTGCTAGTAAACCTGCATAAAACTCCTACGACATAAGATATATTAGGCCTAGTGCAATCAGTAGCATAACGAATGCTACCAATAATACTCGCATACTCAGATTGTTTAACACTGTCACCAATGTTCTTGAACAATTTTACACTAGGATCATAAGGAGTACATGCTGGTTTACAATCAAAATAATTATACTTTCTTAAAATTGTTTCTATGTAGTGAGATTGATCTAAAGAAAACCCATGTTCAGACCTAGTTATTTTCAAACCAAGTATTACGCTAACTTCACCCAAGTCTTTCATATCAAAATTAGCACATAACAAAGATTTGATATTATTCACAACATGAATATTCGAACCAAAAATAAGCAAATCATCCACATATAGGCATATTATAGTGCATATATTACTTTCAGACTTATAATAGATGCATTTGTCACTTTCATTTATTTTAAAACCATTTGAAGTAACCAAACTATCAAATTTTGCATGCCATTGTGTAGGAGCCTGTTTCAATCCATAAAGTGACTTATTTAACTTGCAAACTTTATTTTCTTTTCCTGGAATAATAAAACCCTCTGGTTGACCCATATATATTTCTTCCTCTAATTTACCATTTAAGAAAGCTGTTTTAACATCCATTTGGTGCACAACAAGATCATGAATAGAAGCTAAGGCAAACAATACACGAATAGATGTTATTCTAGTCACAGGTGAACAAATATAAAAGAAATCAATATTTTCTCTTTGTCTATAGCCTTTGGCAACAAGTCGGGCTTTAAAATTTTCAATTGATCCATCAGGTTTTAAATTTTTTTTAAGAATCTATTTGCAACCTATTGTTTTGCAACCAGGTGGAAGATCCACCAAGTGCCAAGTTCGATTTGACTCCAGGGAGTCCATTTCATCATTTATAGCTTCTTGCCACAAATTTGCATCTAAAGAAATTAAAACTTCTTGAATTGTATTAGGATCTTCTTGTAAGTTATATACATGGAAATCAGGGCCAAAATCTTTAGCTATTCGAGCTCTTTTACTTTTCCTAGGTTCTAATGCAGATTGACTATGTTTTACAACAGTAGGTTCATAAATTTTAGAAGAATTAGAACCCCCACTATTTCGAAGATTAAAAGGAAATTTATTCTCATAAAAATCAGCATCAAGTGACTCAATTATGACATGGTTTTTCAAATCATAACATCTATATGCTTTGCTATTACATGCATAACCAATAAAAACACATTCATATGCTCTACTAGCCAATTTCGATCTTTTTGGACCAGGTTTACGAACATAAGCTAAACAACCCCAAGTTTTGAAATACAATACATTTGTTTTCTTATTTTTCCAAATTTCATAAGGAGAGATATTCGATTCTGAGGTAGGAATTCTCTTTAACACATAACATATAGTCAACACAATTTCACCCCACCAATAAGAAGCAGCTCCAGAACTAAGTAAGTAGCAACACTCAATTCACAAAGAGTTCGATTTTTTCTTTCCGCTTTACCATTCATTTTAGGAGAATAAGGAGCAGTAGTTTCATGAATAATTTCATTAGACTTAAACAAATTAACAAATTCAATGGATTCATATTCTTGTCATCTATCACTACGAAATCTTTTAATCTTATGATTAAACTGATTTTCAACTTCAGTCAAGAAAGTTTTGAACATGTCAATAGCTTCACTTTTATTTTTTATAAGATAGACAAAACAGTAATTCGAACAATCATCAATAAAGGTAATAAAATAACGTTTTCCATTTCTAGTTAACACTCTATCAAATTCGCATATATCAGAATGAATTAAGTCAAGTGGTTCAGATTCTCTATTGACAGATTTATGTGAAGTTCTAGTGATTTTAGCTTGACTACAATATTCACATTTTTCAAAATCATTCAACGATAAGTTAGGTTAAAAGCCTAAGTTACTCATGTTCTTAACCAAGAGTTTGTTAACATGACAAAGTCTAGCATGCCAAGTATTAAAAGAAGACAACATGTAAGCAGAAGTAGACATTTTATCAACATTCAATTTAAACATTCCATCAGTAGCATATCCCTTTCCCACAAAAACCCCATTTCTAGTAAGAGTATACGTATTTGCTCCAAACGTTTGAGTGAATCTAGCCTTGTTGAGAAGTAAGCCTGAGACCAAATTCTTCCTTATTGTTGGAGCATGCATCACATCTTTCAGTATCATGGTTTTTCCAGAGGTGAACTTTAACTCCACCTCTCCAGTACCAGCAACATCAGTTGAGTGCGAATCACCCAACAACACCTTTCTTCCCTCAGCCATAGAATAGGTCTTGAAAAGAGAACGATCATAGCAAGCATGGGGAGAAGCGCCAGTGTCCACCCACCACCCCTCGGACTAAGTTGATTTCCGATATCATTGCAATTAGTTGCTCTTCAACAAGATTTGTTTGAGAAGCAGAGTTTTCCTTATAATGCATGGCAGATTGAATTCATCTTAAAATTGTTGTAAACTGAAATAGAAGGGAACGAAATTACTCAAAAAAAATGTAGAAGCCTTGAGTGGTGAATTATTCTTGGGATGAGTCAGGGACTAAGTCACTTTCTTTAAGACATTTTGCGGCTTTGCCCAAAGTGTGCAAGCAGTTCACAAACACCACGTCGTTCCCAGGATATAACATCTCAAAACCTTCTTCTTCTGATAAAGTTCTTCCTTGCACAGTGGAAGAACCTTCGAACTCACACTCTCTCTCAATATGTTGCTAACCAAAACTATATATCAGAAAATATATCTATTTTTGTTCCGCATACTTTCACTACTATATATACATTTAGACGAAAGAGAAGTTGAGAGTTTGAGAAAATTGAAAGCAGGAATAAAACGGTTTGATTATGTATCATGACATGATCTTCTTCTCTATACAGAGAAGGAATGGCACGTTTCAAACTTAAAACGAGATAACTCCTTATCTAATTGAAAAGCCAAAATCAATTGGCAGTTATGCATAGAATATTGGTAATAAAGCAAAACGTTATGTATATAATATTGGTAATAAAAAATTAATAAATATATTTAAATATTTAAATAAAAACATATTTACTCCAACAATAAGAAATCTCCCCTGAAACCTGAAAAAATGACTTGGTATCAGTCTAATACCTGACTTCCTGTGCGTTTTACTGATACGCAAGTAATTAAATTAAACGAGTATTGGCATGCATTAATCTGACTGCTAATTCATGTCTTCTGTTTATCAATTCTAATGTAGAAAAAACTTCTCCGTGGTTTTGAACCGGAGAAGAGAAGTATCTTAAGAGTGACCCCTTTGCTTATGTCAATTAATTTTCGGTTTCTAATTCTCACCTTAAAAGATTTGTCTAGTTTTCCTGCAAGAGCCAATAAGAAGGTGGTTTTCCCACATCCTGGGGGGCCAAGCAGGAGAGTAAGCCTGTACTTGAAACCATAGTTAATGAGTAAAAATCTTTAGTACTCCTCATTTCCAAAACTCGGTTAACTTCAGTCAATAAAAACCATCTTCTGGTTCACTATTCTGTTGACCTTTTCTTATGTTCTCTGTGCTGATATTAATACACCAAATCACTCATATTTTAAGGCTCTTCACTGATTAATGTCTATTTTTTGCCATTTAGTACTACGATCTAGTGGTATTTCTATTTACTTATAAGTGAGAGGTCTTAGATCCGATTATCCCTGAAGGCGAATTTGAACCACTAAACCGTAGCACAAAATGGCTCCTAACAATGTCTCTTAACAAGTTTAGAGGTATTCGTCTTCATTAATAAATGAAAAGCGTTTGAATTTCATGAATGACAAGTGCAATACAAAATTCAAATTATCATGGTTCTTCCATTATATGATTTAACCAAAGCATACCATCTCTTAGTGTAAATATATCATTGAACTATCATTGAAGTAGTTCCAACATTCGTATACCATCTTAATTATCAATTTACTATTACAAAATTTCTATTAATTTTTCTTTACAAACTAAAGTGTTATTAGGCTAAGTTGTTAAATATTAGGAGATGAGTAGGGATCGACCCACCGCCAAAGTACATATATAGATATTATTGTTTTCTGCTACTATGATAAAGTGTAATATACTTCTATATATTAAAAGAAAATTCACTGATACATTTCCACATGTAAACATTCAACATTGGACATTTATAATATTTTTCCCTACTTCTTTGGAAATTTAATTTTCCAATGCAATAGGCAAATAGGGAAACAAAGACAATCCCAACTGGGAAAGCAATGAGAACAAGAGCCACAAGGCCTAAACGATCATGGTGGAAACCATAATAATCTTGTAGGATTATTTTCTATTTAAAAAACGTATGTGAACATACACATATTATTTCCTATTATAATATGTGTAAGTTTATGAAGGGAAATATTCACTAAAATGATCAAAAATCAAATTCTGATGCCAAAACAAAATCAAATATTGTCATTGTCACATCCCGGCCCGGGGCGGATCACTTCCCGGGCCCGCTCCACCACCGTAGCACGATATTGTCCGCTTTGGGCCCCGACCACGCCCTCACGGTTTTGTTTCTGGGAACTCACGAGCAACTTCCCAGTGGGTCACCCATCATGGGAGTGCTCTAGCCTCATTCTCGCTTAACTTCGGAGTTCCTACGGAACCCGAAGCCAGTGAGCTCCCAAAAGGCCTCGTGCTAGGTAGGGATGGGAATATACATTTAAGGATCACTCCCCTGGGCGATGTGGGATGTTACAATCCACCCCCCTTAGGGGCCCGACGTCCTCGTCGGCACACCACAGCCAGGGTTAGGCTCTGATACCAAATGTCACATCCCGGCCCGGGGCGGATCACTTCCCGGGCCCGCTCCACCACCGTAGCACGATATTGTCCGCTTTGGGCCCCGACCACGCCCTCACGGTTTTGTTTCTGGGAACTCACGAGCAACTTCCCAGTGGGTCACCCATCATGGGAGTGCTCTAGCCTCATTCTCGCTTAACTTCGGAGTTCCTACGGAACCCGAAGCCAGTGAGCTCCCAAAAGGCCTCGTGCTAGGTAGGGATGGGAATATACATTTAAGGATCACTCCCCTGGGCGATGTGGGATGTTACAGTCATACTGAAAAACTAATCATTTCAACAAATGAGATTCAAATGTTTGATTATTTTGGCCAATTTTCCTGTATTGATACCCTAACCTAAAGTATAAATTACTTGCACATCCAAATTATAACACATGAATTAACAACACTCCGTCAATTAGACTTGTTTTACATGTATTTACACGGTTATTGTCATTCCAAGTGCTCAAATGCTTAATGGAGTTGCACAAAACCATCAAATATTAGAAAAGATTGGATTCAAGATATAGTAAGTATAATGTACAGAATGTTGCATATAAAGTACCAGAAAACTTTAGTAGGTGACCAAGAGAACCCTATTGCAGGATATGCAACGGCTACATACAAAACTTGTAACATTGTATAATGTATTTTAATGGCAACATGCAACATTTAACACTTTACACTATATTTGGATGAGGAAGTTTAAGATTGCTAAGGATATTTAAAGTAACGGAAATTGAAATGACGGAATTTTATTTTATAGAATATGTGAATTTTCTTGTTTGGTTGAGGAAAATAACTTGGAATTTAGATAAAAGTCAGAATTTGTAAATTGACATGCACCAGTTTCCTTGTTTGGATTCATAAACATAGGAATTTAGAATTTTCGGGTGAAAAAAAAACTTGGAATTTGGGACCTCCAATTCCCAAGTTTAAATTCCATGTAAATATGTATCATTTCCCAATTTCTATGATTGAGTGATTAAAAATAACAAATTCCGTAATCAATTCCATTTATTTTTAGGTTAACCAAACAAGAGAATTCACAAATTTTAGAAAATAAAATCCTGTCAATTCAATTTCCGTCATTTTAAAATTCCTTAGTAATCTTAAATTTCTTCATCCAAACATAGTGTTAAGAACAATGGAATTTGAAATGAAATTTGTTATTTTAAACCCTCATTCATGAAAATTCAGAAATGACACCTATTTACATAGAATTTAAAATGGGAATTAGATGTCCCAAATTCCAAGTTTTTTTCTCATGCAGAAATTCTAAATTTCTATGTTTATGAATCCAAACAAGAGAATTGGTACATGTTAATTTTTAAATTCCAGCTTTTATCAAAATTTCAAGTTTATTTCCCCCATCCAAACATAGTGTTAGTTTAAAACTGTGAAGATTTTGATTTTTCGATTACAAACTAAAAAAGTACTTGAATTCTTAGGCACTTCAATGTATGAACTTGTGCAAATGAACAAGGTCGGCCCTGAGATTTTGAAGGCCCGAGCTAAGCTACCAAATAGGAGCCCTTTAATTCTTAGGCACTCCAATTGGTTGTAGGTTCATATACATTTTATTTTTATAGTAAATACTCATTAATTTACTATTATATCGTGCTCTTATTTAATTAATAATCAACAATATGCTAAAGTTTTAAGAAGGTGTTTGGACCCAAAATTACATCATCGGCCCGTGCAATCAAGGCCGTTGAGTAGGCATAGCTCTCAACCGTCGGATAAAAAGGCAGAGATAATTTTGTTATTAAAGGATAATATTATGGTTTTTATCATAATTATCTTTTAATGATTTATCTCGACATCTTCTTATGAAAGAGGGAAAATATATCTCCAAGCTGGAAACATGCAGCACAATTCAAAGTGATATGGATGTTTGGCGTGTGGATGTGGTTTGGATCGGTTTTAGTTGACAGATATGCATGCATGTGATAAGGGTGAAGTAAAAATGGTGATATGCTTTGAAAATGAGTCTACATGTGTTGGTGATAAGATGGCAGCAACTGCCTTGCTGACAATTAACATTGGGTGTTTTATACTAAATCATGCACATTGGTATATGCTTTTGTATTGTGGGCCATCATATGTTTTTTTTTATGGAGCCAGATTCATTTAACAATGGATATTTGGAACAATAAGAAGTTTAAGTAGGCGTAGGCTTTTGAGAGTTTGAGTTTCAGTTGGTTTCTACGAAATCATCAAGGCCACGCCAAGCGGGATCATGCATATTTGAAAGAGAATATTCCTATTATTTTGCAACTTACGACGACAATCTTACGGTTATAGAGGCAATGGCAACATAAAGGCGGTCTTTCGAATTCAACACACAAACTGCCATGCACAAACTCTTGCTCTACGCGAAACCTCTCAACAACCTTGAGATTTTTATTTTACTTTTTCGCCAACACATCTTCAGTTTGGATAAATAGCACTGTGAAGGCAACCGGTGAACATCTTCACTTTGGATAAACAACACTATAACCGTAGAACCATTCGACCATGAAGCACCTTTAGTTTGGATAAACAGCATTGCTCCGAGACCGATTGATTACCTATCCAAGTCTCGGTCAAGAAGAATTTTCGAGTCCTTACTAGTAGAGATCATCTCATCAGCCTTCTCGATGAAGTGAGGTGTTACCAGGTTACTACATTCGGCACCCTAAGAGCCGAATTTGATATTGAACTTCGTAGAACTAACAGCCTTGTCTTCAGGTTCTAAAACCTGAAGGTCGAGACGTGTTCCTTTCTCGGCCGCAGTCGTGAGATTCAGAAGTCAATAGTGCGCCCAATGCAACATCAACTCATTTTACTCACCGGTCAAGCTCGACCGTCGAGTTGGCATGCCCCACACACAACCGAAGGACATAGTTAGCTTTTTAATTACTCGGCTTGTGCGCCACGTAGACTTGATAGTTTTTAAGATCAACAGAAGGTAAAGAGCAATAAAAACTGATTGACAAATTTAACAAATTTAATAGCGCCAATTGATCATCTTGTATTCTTCTTGAAATCAATTTCACAATAACGAATATTAGAATCATGAGATGATTGATAATAAATTATTGAAACAGAGAAGATATAGCAAATAAGATAAGGTAGCTGGCATTTGATAGCGATTTTGCTTGTAAAACTACACTTTTTGTCCATCCAGAAGAAACCCATTCTTCTGTTACATGTGCTTTGTGGACAAGGATTGTCTGCCCTCCACATCAATATCTTAACCTCATAGATCTGAAACATTGTCACCGTAGTGTATTGTACATATACATGATTGTTTTGAAGTAACATCATCATTTTGACATATTCATGACGTATGCTTATCTCGCCGACTAGAGTTTCAGATTCCTAACCAGGCAGGCATAAACGTGCTTACAGCCTAAAAGGCCTTAACCTCATAGATCTGAAAACACATTTCTGTCGGAGAAATTGTCAAGAATAAGATACGAACTAGAGTTTACTCCGGGCAAGATACCTGAGATTTTTAGCCGTTAAAGTCATTGAATTCTTGACCAATGATCTAACAGCTAAGTTCACATTGTATAACCGAGGCACACTACAGAACGTAGAAAAAAATAATGGGGATTAAAACGCTTCATTGGGTAGAGGGATAAGTGACAAAACAATGAGAAAAAACACATCAATTGTATTAGAAATGCAACTTGCCAATGTGCACAACAACAAATGAACATCGTTGCTACTCCACCGCAAAACCACCTCTGTGTCTGTCAAATCTTATTAATCTCTGCGAGCAGAGGTAGCAAAACAACCTTGAAAAAAAAACCCCCACAACCTTCCATATGTTTTTTTTGACACCCCCGTTAACCCCTCATAATCATAAACTACTAATGACACATTCTTCAAAGAACACGAAAATATAAAAATACTAATAAAAGAAAACCCAAATGGCGCAATGCCTGTATAGAGAGAGAGAGAGAGAGAGAGCGAGAGCAGCAGAGGCTTAATTCAATTCAATGTTTTGATTCGAAGGGGTGAAGACTGAAGAGCCACCATTAAAGCTTTAAGCTTGGGGCTTGTCCCACTTGAGTGGCTTGACAACCTCCCAGGTGAAGTCGGGGTCATCCCTCCCGAAGTGTCCGTAGGCGGCGGTCTTCAAAAACCTTCCATTGCCACCCCTCTTGAGGTCCAGGTTGATGGAGATCATGCCTGGCCTGAAATCGAATGTCTCCTTCACAATCTTGAGGATCTCCTTGTCAGGGATCTTTCCGGTGCCATAAGAATCAACAAACACTGACAAAGGCTCGGGCACACCGATGGCATAGGAAACCTGCACAATGCACCTCCTTGCAAGTCCATTGGCCACAATGGACTTTGCAGCCTGCCTCACAATGTAGGCACCACTCCTGTCCACCTTGGTTGGGTCCTTGCCTGAGAAGGCACCACCTCCGTGAGCACCCCATCCTCCATAGGTGTCGATGATGATCTTGCGGCCGGTGAGACCAGCGTCACCATGAGGGCCCCCAATCACAAATCTGCCAGATGGGTTGAGATGGAAGATGGTCTTCTCATCAAGGTACTTCTCTGGGATCACAGGCTTGATAACATGCTCCTTGAGATCAGCGGCAATCTCATCGTTTGTCACGGTCTCATCGTGCTGGGTTGAAATCAGGACGGTGTGGACGCGAATTGGGACCATGGCACCCTTGTCATTGAAATACTCAATAGTGACTTGGGTCTTGCCATCAGGCCTCAACCAGGCACAAGTGCCGTTCTTGCGAACCTCAGTGAGCTTGGCACCAAGCTTGGTTGCAAGGACGTGGGTGAGTGGCATGAGCTCGGGGGTCTCATCAGTAGCATACCCAAACATGTGGCCTTGGTCACCAGCACCAATTTCCTCAGGCCTCTTGGAGAAATGACCATGGACACCTTGAGCAATGTCAGGACTCTGCTGCTCAATGTTCACAAGAACCTTGCAGTTGTCGGCATCAAGACCCACATCGTCTGATACGAAACCAATTGTCCGGCATGTGTCACGAACGATCTTCTCATAGTCCACATTGGCCTTGGTGGTGATTTCTCCGAAGACCATGACCATGTTGGTCTTGGTGCAGGTCTCGCAGGCGACCTTGCTGTCGGGGTCTTGTGTGAGGCAGGCATCGAGCACTGCATCGGAGATCTGGTCACAGAGCTTGTCTGGGTGACCCTCATTGACTGATTCGGATGTGAACAAGAAGGTCTCCATATCTTACAATCTGAAAAAAACACAATAGCATAGCACATAGTAAGAACATGAAAATCTACAAGGCCACACAGTTATCAATTCTTCTGCAAACAAAATCTAAAATTTCAACACATGCAAAACAAAATACAGATCCAAAATTCAAAATACGACATGAATTACTAAATCAACTGCACGCATAAACTGCTACCAGATCTGCAATGTCAGAGTCCATTTCTAAAATCTTAATGGCCAACGGTAACAATTCGAGAAAAAGCAACTACTTTCCAATAGATTTGCTAAAAATAATAAAAACCCAGATCCAAATTTTACCAGATTTAACAAAAAATTCGATCTGCAATGTCATAGTCCACTTCTAAAATCTAAAACTCCAACAGTCACAATTCTAGAAAAGCAACTACTTTGCAATAGATCTACTAAAAATACCAAAACCCAGATCCAAAACTTTCCATATTTCAACAAAAATTCAATCTGCGGTGTCAGAGTCCACTTCTAAAATCTTATCCAAACGGTAACAAATCGACAAAAAGGCAGCCATTTTATACACACAAATTAACAAAACTCCAGATCCAATTTCCACGTATTTCCCCAAATCACACACAAAACGATTCCAATTCCACAACCACCAACTCCAAACAACAGATCTAAAACCCAAATTCAAACAAAACGAGACGAACTGGAAACCCACAAGGGAACAGAGACGCACCTGGGAATCGAGAGAGAGATAAGGGGGAGAGAGTAGCTTGAGTAGAGGAAAAGAATGGGTTTTTGTGGTTTCCTCCTCAAGCGGTTCGAGGAAGTAAGGGTTTTGAGGTCCCAATTTATAGGGAATGTGGGTGGCCCTCCACACCCCCCAAGCTGCATAATTTGGGTTAGATTCATCTCGGTCACGTGGCAAGGGAATCAAGGGGATCATATTTAATCTCGGCCGTCGGTGGGGGTGAGTTGTTGTGTAAAAATTAACAGATCTCTCTCATCAATGTCACATGATCAAGTGATTTCTTGAAATTTGATACAACGGTTAAAATTATTATAATTTTTAAAAAGATTTTTGTATTTAATCATTAAATCAAATTTTAAAAGTTCAAATTATTTGATCCGTTGATTTTGATGGAAAAGATCCGTAAAGGATCTCTTTCCAAGATTAAAAAACGAGGGATTTTTGAGATGGCCGGAGGACGCGTTTACCGCGCATCCCACCAACCCCAGCCTGTAGTGATCAGTCGACGGTTTTGACTAATCACACCCTTCGTTTTTTAGTCGATTGGCCAATCAACCCGTTGGAAATCTAACTGCAAGACCACAATTTAGTTGGAGATGGTTGTAACTGACCGACGCCTCTGGTTTGAAACTTTGTGTTGAACATAATTTCTGTTGTGTCGTGTTTGGTTTGATATTGTTTAATAACTTCGATCGTATTGTGTCGTGTTAAGTCGTACTTAATTGTATTGAGTTCAAACTCATTACGAATATAAGACATATATATGAATGAATTACGAGTTTAGTATGAAAATTGGTGCAGAACGGCTCAATGTGAGCTCACTACAATGTTTGGTTCAGAATGATATATCTTATATCACAAACTTGTTGTTTGAGTCTACTGATCTTATCAAAATATACAGTCCCGAACACCCCGTGAAAAGCTTAATTTCCAAACCAGAACACCTTTACGTGCGAAGTTTGGTATTTTGTTTGGTCCTATTTTCTGAACAGATTGGTGAGAATTTATATTGAAAGATTTAAAAGTTGAGTTGGGTCTTTCTACTACAAGGTAAAGGCTTTGGCTTATTTGGGGTTTGTATCATTTTCTGAGTATGGGTGGGTTGGTGAGTTTGTGATTTGGTATTCCATCGTTTTCTATATAATCCTATCTTGATTTTTTTTTAATTTTTTTTATGGTACCACCACCAACCCCCACCAAACTTAGGTAAAAATAAATAAAAAATGTTACTTTCAACTGTTTAACTAATTACGTATTTATATTCGAATCTCGTGAATGACGAATTCAATACCAAATTAGGCTGCCCATTGTATGACTTAGCCGAACTCCCACTCCCCTTAATGTAAAATATCGATGTACTAAAAAAACTAATTACGTAAGGACATTGTTATTGGCCAGTTAAAAATCTCGTTGTGTAGTTTTCACAAGTGTATTTTTTTTTTAAATATAAAAAGTTTAGAGTGGACAATGAGAGTTTTGAAATGTTAATAACAATTCTCTTAAGAAATTTAGTTTAAATACAAATCCAAAATAAGTTTAAGCTCAAATACCTTATTTTTAGTTTAGATACTAGTTTAAAAGTTAAAACTAACGCCCAACCCTATTATCATAAGGCCATACAAGGCATTTTACCTTCCCAATAAATTGCGACTAACCTGCATACGTAATATTTCTTTTAGAGAAGTTAAAAATTGAACTGCGTTAATCGCTTTAGGGCATATGTCTAGTTTTCAAGGACCTTTTAAAACCCGAAACGCAAAATGATTAACCAAACACTATCAAACCTTTTAAAACCGTAAGCCCTCAAAGTCTATCATAAGCTCTAAAGGGAACTTATAAGATCTCGTTTGGATGTATTTTTAAAATGACTGAAAGTGTTTTTGGTGAAAATATTTTTAGAACAAATTTTTAGTAAAAATGCAAGTGAATCCTGAAAAAACACTTAAAGTGCTTCCTGAAAGAAGCACATAAATGATCATTCTTGTAGAAAACACTTCAAATGCTTTTGGAACCTAAAACAATTTTCTTTAAGAACACTTTCAGTTATTTTAGAAGTACATCCAAGCGAAAGATAAAACTCTAAAAGAGTTAAGTTTGAGGATAATATGGTAATCTCACATGTCTTTTTTAGTCATTAATCAGGATTTAACTATAATATATACATGTATGTAATATAATCTTCATCTAGATGGTCATCGATTCATGATGATTATATTAAATATATATTCACATAACTATCTTTTTATTTGACTATCTAACGATGATTGTATTAAATATCCGTAAGCATTGTAGTTAATTTCCACTAAATGTATTTTTACTAAAATATTTAGTTAGTCTTGGTATTCTTTCTTAAATATAGTGTTTTCTTTTTAAAACATATGTTTCATTTGGTATTTAATTCCTTTGTCCTAATAGGATCAAACTGCTATGAATCTAAATGCTGAGGCAAAAGATACATTTTTCAAAGGGTGTGCTTTCCACGTATTTTTTTTTACTTCTTTCACACACTTTGTTAATTCTGTCATTTGATCTTCTTTAATTCATCCGATCCGATTGACGAAAATTAAAAAGATGTGAGAGAAGTAAAAAGGGGTGTGTGAATATCATACCCCATTTTTCAATTGTATACTATTTCAGTCAAAGTTCCTACAGAACCACCCCCCAATAAAAAAATCAAAGTCAAAATTTATAATTCATTGGTCATGTTATCTATTTATAATATAACACGTAAAATAATATATCACGTAATATTTTCTAATCGTATCACAATTTTCTTGAGGCAAATGGGACCGCAAGTGGCAAGTGTTGCAAAAGCATGGTCCAATTCCAATCAAACGTAAGCGTGGCTTCCTAATAGTGCTATATTATGATAAGCAATGTTAATTATATAGAACATGCTCTATTAAATCTACAAATTGCAATCCGAAAAAATAATAAATAAAAATAAAAGCTTTGCACATGAGATGTCCTGTGGACGTGTTTAGTGCTGACCTAACGCATATAATTACTCTACAAGGACGTGGCACCGTGATTGTATTTCTTGTTCTTTTTTGTTTTAGGCCATTTCATTTTCTCAATTAATTATGTTTTGGCTTAAAACATAATTAAAACAATAGCTTATGTTGAACAAAGAATAGTTCCTTATAGATTATCGTGGAGGGGAGGGGGCTAGTGAGGCCTTCAAAATTTAAGGGCGTGGAGTGGAGTGACAGTACAATGACAAAGTACATATGAACAAATCCTCCCAAATAATTTTTTTTTTTCAAAAAATCAATTTCAAATTGAAAATAAACGATAAAAACTTATATGTTTTTATTCAAAATGGTCTGTGAAATTGACATAATTCTGCATTTTGGTCTTTGATATTTAAAATAAATAGAAGCGTGGTCTTTGAGATTGTCCACCATCAATCATTTTGATCATTCTATGAGAAATCTTTATTAAATTGAGGATATTTTTGCCAAATCAACATTTTCATTTGAATTGGTGGTTTCTTCAATCTAATAGGGATTTTTGACATAATGGTCAAATTGATTGACCGTAGACAATCTCATGACAATTTCTATCGATTTTAAATTTCAATAACCAAGGTAAGGAGTTATGACAATTTATAAGACCATTTTGGCTTAAAAGCCAAACTTGTATATTAAAAAGTTATATTGTGGGTGGAGTTAACAATTTTACAGAGGGAGAGAGATGGGGTTTTTCTCTGTGGTGATTTGTGGTTAATGGAATGTTTGGGGAGATGGCGGGGACTAGGGAGAGGTAGTGGATGTGACTTAGGATAAGGGTGAACAAAGAAGAGATGGGTAACTTTCGGGTACTGACTTTTCTTCTATGTTAAAATGATCTGATTGGCCATTTATTACTACAGTCTAGTGTATTTCTCTTCACTTGTAAGTGAGAGGTCTTAGGTTCGATTCTCGCCAAAAGTGAATTTGAACCACAAGCCCATTTTGTTAAAAAAAAATTAATCCGATTGTAATTAAGTTAAAATTTAGGTAATTTAGGCAAAAAAAACAATAAAAACTTTACTATTTAACCATATATCAATGATATATTTTTATTAATTAGGCATAGGCCAATGATAAATGTCACATAGACTTTAAGTGACTATAAGTACTTGGAATTTGACTTTTCTATCCATCTTTCCTTATCTTTCTTTATATTTTAACACACGTTATGTCCAACCAGCCCTTAACTATCTCCTCTTCACTTTCTCTTCTCTCTCTCTCTCTCTAACAATGCAACAAAGTGTTTGAATCCATAGAACAGGAAACCAACACTGCAATGCAGTGTTGGAATCATATAAACTTTTGAATATCAAAGTATAATCACAGAACAGGAAACAAACATTGGAACATAGTGTTTGAATCCATATAAACTATTTGAATATCAGTGCACAATCACAGAATATGAAACAAACTCTGCGTTGCAGTGTCTAAATTTACAGATCGGAATCACCTAGACTTTTAAATATCAAAGTACAATCACAAAACAAGAAACAAACACTACAATGTGGTGTCTGAATCCATGAAAACTATTTGAAAATCAATGCACAATCATAGAACATGAGACAGACACAACAGTGAAGTGTTTGAATCCACAGAACAAGAAACTGATATTGCAACACAGTGTTTGAATCACAAACTTTTGAAATGAATGTACAATTACAGAACAAGAAACAGACACTACAACACAGTGTCTGAATTCACAAAACTTTTTTAGTATCAATGTACACTCGTAGAACACAAAACATACATTGAGTTGCAATGTATAGATCTACAAAACTTAGAATTTAAAATGGAGCACATAACCTAAGAAAATGACCATGAGTAGTGACGATTAGACTAAACGACATAACCACCATGAATAAACATACACAGAGCCAACAAATATACCTAAACAGACTAAACCTGTGATATGCCTAAACAATTTAACATCCAAACAAGCTCAAATTCAAAACCAAAAGGTGTTGTGTGCAAATTACACCAAATTTCTCAAAAACACAACTCAAATAACCTAAAACGTAAAAATTGAAGAACAAGAAGAAAATAGGAAGAAAAAAAAAACTTGAATGTAATTTCTTAGGCGCAAGTGCGAATCGTTCGTCGGAATAAGGACAAAAGTATGAAATCATTTCGAGCGGCATAAAGTTAACAAGGGAGGTGTTGTGAGGCTAAAAAATGGAGGTTGAAGGTGGTGGGAGGCAATGGAGGTTGAAGTCTGAAATCGTTTTATGGCTACGAGGCTATTAAGGTTGAAGTCTGAAAGCGTTTTGTGCAGTTTACAATGAAGGAGATGGAGAGGTTGAGTGTTGTAAATGACAATGGCATGAATTGGAACTTTTATTTGATTGAGGTGTTTTAATGTAGCTTAAAGTCTCATTGACCTATTTATAATTGAAATAAATTTGATTGACATATTATCAATATCATAAGACCTACTCCAACCCTTGAAGTAAAACTCAAATTTTGGGTTCTAAACTTACCCTAACTTGCTCCAACCTTTGGGGCAAATATGAGTTAAAATCTAAAACTCATTTATGGGGCAAATTTAGCCCTGGATTCCCCTGGGTTAGTGAGGCTAACCCACCATATATGTGTATTTTTTTAGTTTTATATTTATAAATTTATAGAATCCAACGGCTAAGGAGTTATGACAATTTATAAGATCATTTTGGCTTAAAAGCCAAACTTGTATATTAAAAAGTTATATTGTGGGTGGAGTTAACAATTTTGGGGAGGGAGAGAGATAGGGTTTTTCGCTGTGGTGATTTGTGGTTAATGGAATGTTTAGGGAGATGGCGGGGACTAGGGAGAGGTAGTGGATGTGCCGCAAGATAAGGGTGAACAAAGAAGAGATGGGTAACTTCTTCTATGTTAAAATGATCTGATTGACCATTTATTACTACGGTTTAGTAGTATTTCTCTTCACTTGTAAGTGAGAGGTCTTAAGTTCGATTCTCGCCAAAAGTGAATTTAAACCACAAGCCCATTATGAGACTAAGTTCACCCCATCCTTTTAATGTAGATAATATCATTTGTTAAAAAAAAATTAATCCAATTGTAATTAAGTTAAAATTTAGGTAATTTAGGCAAAAATCAATAAAAACTTTACTATTTAACCATATATCAATGATATATTTTTATTAATTAGGCATGGCCAATGATAAATGTCACATAGACTTTAAGTGATTATAAGTACTTGGAATTTGACTTTTCTATCCATTTTTCCTTATCTCTCTTTATATTATAACACACGTTATGTCCAACCAGCCCTTAACTATCTCATCTTCACAGTCTCTTCTCTCTCTCTCTCTCTAACAATGCAACAAAGTGTTTGAATCCATAGAACATGAAACCAACACTGTAATGCAGTGTTGGAATCACATAAACTTTTGAATATCAAAGTATAATCACAGAACATGAAACAAACATCGGAACACAGTGCTTGAATCCTTATAAACTATTTGAATATCAGTGCACAATCACAGAATATGAAATAAACTATGCGTTGCGGTGTCTAAATCTACAGATTGGAATCACATAAACTTTTAAATATCAAAGTACAATCACAAAACAAGAAACAAACTCTGCGTCGTTAGGGGGAGATAAACATGCGAACGTTCCTGTAAAACATTGCTAATTGTCGTGGTATGCTCCCACTATGTATCATTTAGATCCCCGCACTGTCCAGTCTGAAACTAAGGTGCAACGAATTATAAATCTTCAGAGCATTGCTCAAAGCATGTCAGGTGCTTTTAATGATCTAGCAAAGGTGACAAGATCACATATACCCGCTGCAAATGCACCTGCAAGGATAGATGTACCCCGAAGGTGGGGAGGCCACATCTTCCATGCAATAAGGTACATTGGAGGCTAGCCAATCATCTGCTCCGACCCTGAACCGTGGTAGACCCCTTGGTTTGAAGGATTCACAACCCCGGAAGAGGAAGATGGCACCAACTAGTGACCCTAGTTTGAATCCGACCATCGCTCACTAATTCGTTCCAATGCATGAGGTTATTCTAGATTACAGTGATACTTCAGACGAAAATGCCAAACTTTTGAGAATCGCGAGACTTAGGTCCACTACGCAGTATTAGATGAGGTTTAGAATAGGAAAGAGATGATCGTTGACTATGCATTCGTGTACTTAGTAACTACTGACATCATGCTTAGCAATGACATTGAACCACGTTTCATCGATGAATGCCGACGTAGAACCGATTGGTCAAACAGGAAACAAGCAATCCAAGTCGAACTCAATTCGTTCATGAAACGTAAAGTGTTTATACCTATCATTCCTACACCACCACACTTGAAGCCCGTTGGCTACAAGTGGGTTTTCATGAGGAAGCTTTATGAGAAGAATGAAATAGTGCGATACAAAGCACGCCTCGTAACGCAAGGCTTATCTCAGTGTCCTAGGATTGATTACGAGAAGACGTATTCCCCTATAATGGACGTTATAATGTTCCATTACCTAATCAGTTTGGTAGTTTCCGAAAAATCGAATATGCAACTTATGGACATGGTAACCGCATATCTCTATGGGGATCTAGATACGGAAATTTTCATAAAAGTTCTAGACCACGGAACACTCTCTCAATCAGGTTGATGAGGTTACTCTACGGATTGAAACAATCCGAGCGGATGTGGTATAACCGTCTGAGTGAATGTTTGACAAGTCAGGATTATGTGAACAACGAATTATGCCCATACGTGTTCATAAAGAAGTCACATTCTGGATTTGCAAATGTTGCAGTTTATGTCGATGACATGAACCTCATCGGGATTCCTGCAAAGCTTGAGGAAATTGCTGCACACTTGAAATCGAAATTTGAGATGAAAGATCTTGGGAAGACTCGATATTGCCTCGGTTTGGAGATCGAGCATTGTTCAGATGGAATCTTAGTACATCAATCGAACTACACCCAAAAGGTGTTGCGTCATTTTAATGAGGATAAAGCTAAGCCTTCGAGTACACCCATGGTTGTTCGAACTTTAGATGCTATACGAGATCCTTTCCGTCCAAAGAAGGACGATGAAGAGATTTTGGAACCTGAAGTTCCTTACCTAAGTGCAATTGGGGCTTTATTGTACTTGGCTCAGTGCACTAAACTTGACTTCTCTTTCGCTGTTAATCTAATGGCAAGATACAACAATGAGCCCACACGCATACACTGGAATAATGTTAAAGATATTTTCCACTACCTCAAGTGTGAAATCCCATTCCTGGATTTCATTGTTATAATTTACGTATTTGTATTATTGAGATTTTATATTATTTTTCGAGAATTTATATTAATTTATTTGAATTTAGATTTTAATTAAACTAGTTACGAAAAGTGAAGTTTGAAAAATTATTATTTATTCGTTGACCTTTTGAGGTCACAAGTAACGTTTTCAAATATATCTCGAAACCACGAAAGTAGGCGAAAGCTGTTTGCGAGTCCAAATTATTACGGTATAGTTGCGGACGTTTGAAATCGTTTTACTAAACTATAGGTTATAAATTAATTAAAACTCTCATCATGTGGGAATGGTAACCAATCAAAGTTGATGGACCATTCAGAGAAAAAAAAGAAGCAAAAGAAAAGAGTAAGGGACCAATTAAAAAGGAGGGAGGTTTCTTAAAAAAAAAAAAAAAAAAAAAAAAAAAAAGAGGATCTAATTCTAACCCGTTTTTTTTGGGGGGGGGGGGGGGGGGGGGAGAATGGATTCGTTAACCCACCAACTTGACCTGCTTGTATCTCCTCCATCCGAGCTCCGTTTTGGGTGATCTTGGTGTCCATGGAAAGCTCTTGACGAGCCCTACATCTCTATAGTGTTAGATTTCCCTTCTTTTTTTTTCCATCTTTGCAATTCAAAGCCACAAAGCCCACGACTTTTTTGGCGGTTTTATCATTTTTCCGGTGATTCCAGCAACTATTTCCTTTGAGTGAGGTATGGAACTTCATCTACTCTTCATAATCTTCATGTTAGTATGCTTAGTTTGTGCTTTCGTGTTCATTTTAGAGCTGGGTGTTTAGAACCCTAGAAATCCGGTTTTCTCCGGTGAATTTGGACGGTTTCCGGTTAGAATTTATCATCGGCCTAATTGTGAAAAGTGTTTCCCTTGTTGAGCTCTAACTACTATGTAAATTTGAGCTCTTTTAGTTAATATTGAAAATTCGGGGTTTCTAAACCCTCCACCTTGGCTACCACCGCATGTGGCGGTGCGTGGGACCGTCCATGAGTGTTGTCTAAGTACCAAATACCTTCTAGTGACCCTGTGAACCTATGTCTAGCTCGGTTTCCCGAAATTCAATTGTTTGGTGTGATGATCAAATTGGACCGCCCTTTGTTTGTGTGATTGACGACAATCCAATCGTTGGATCATAATGAAATTTTAGTATGTTATTCTAAAAGCATAATGTGGAGTTTGGGAAGTTATGGATTAGAAATCCGATGTGCGGATCTTTAGGATCGAATTACGTAGAGTTGTGGACCCTATCGTTGATCGAGAGTTGATTTGTGGTCAACATGTCTCGAAACGTTCTAAATAATAAAATTAGTACTAAGGGACAAATTGAAGTCTAGTGGGCCTATATTGGTTAGATAGTGACTTGAATATATGAGATATGATTATTATTTTAATTTCTTATATTGGTACCATTTGTGAATATGATTTGGTCTTATAAATATGATTTCTATTGAGATGTGATTTTTATATATTTAGCCATAGATCTATGCTGATTACATATGATTTGGCTTGTGTACTAATGATGTTTGTGATATATATGTGTTTAATTATCTTTTTAATAATGTGAATGATAATTATGATGAATGTTATGACAATTATGGGATCTAATTATTGTTTGATAATTATTTGGATATGATTGCCAACTGAATACCGATTTGAAATTGGCATTACTACCTAGTATGTGATAGGGATGAAAGTCAGGAGATGAGTTAGGTACTTTATTAGATTTTTTAGTAGAAATAGTAATTAGGGGAATTCCTTGTGCTGTGCTTCATATGACTAAATGCTGGCTGATATGGGGAATCGATAGCGTGTATACATATAATTAGGTATAATGTGTGATGATGAGACCGCACCATGTAGTAGTGGTACATGGATGGTTCTGCTTGGTATATCCGCGATGGGGGACCATACGTATGCTAGAAGTGATCATGCTTGGCATATTCGCAATGGGTGATCACTACCTAGAGTTATATGATACAGTCCTACTTGGTATATCCGCGATGGGGGACTGTTAGGGGTGATCATGTTTGGTATATCCACGATAGGTGATCACTGTCTGCACGATAAAATTAGGCTTATGGTTCTGCTTGGTATATTCACGATGGGGGACCATACGCATTCTAGAGGTGATGATGATTAGTTGTACTTGATACATTTGATAGGCGATCATATTTAGTTTGGTTTCGTTAAGTGGTCCGGAACCCGAGGTTGTTGGATTTCGTAGAGTGGTCTGAAATCTCATTATTTGGAGAAATATGCTTGGCCTAACTGCGTCACTCTAGCCTTAGTTTTATATATATTTGTGTCAATGGTTTCGAGAATCTTGTGAATTGAGTTAGAAAAGATGTTGGACGTATAGGTGACTTCTTTGAGATTTTCTACAATTCGATTATGATTTCATAAGGTATGAATTTAGAAGATATGGGAATGATTGTTATTACTTTGATCAAATTCATTAATTAATGTGGGTAGAGAATGGTTTTGTGTTTCATCGGTTCTTAAATATGATGTATGTTGTGAATTGTGATATCATGATGAGACATAATAATTTATATGTAGGATGGAAGAGAAATCATGATTTCATGAGGGTTTGTTTTGTAGCCTGAGCCCAAGAATTTCATGTTATCAGGTAATATTAAATGATTGAGGAATGCTATGCTTTCTGCTTGAACTCAGTGGGATAAATGTCAAATTTTGTGAATGGTGAACTACGAGTGACTTGATCCCTATTGAGGGTATGTAGGTAGTCTAACGAGGAGGTTAGATGCAGCCATAAAGTATACAAAAAAAAAAAAAAAATACTACCCAAATTCTAGGCATGAGTTGAGCTTGAAACATATATCGGAAACGGGGTATGTTAGATATACTAGTTTTTTATGACGTCACGTGTCGGTCCTGGACGTAGGTCGGGATTGGGGCGTGACATCAAGGGTACAACAGATTTGGGCTTGTTCTATACCCGCTAATCTTCGAGTATTGTCGCCCTCTATGGTCATCGGATTGATTCTCATCTTGTTAGTTACGCAGATGCTGGATATCTGTCTGACCGGCATATGACACGTTCTCAAACGGGCTATGTCTTTACCGTTGGAGACACTGCTATATCTTGGAGGTCTACCAAGCAAACGATAGTTATGATTTTGTCGAACCATGCTAAGATTCTCGCCCTGCATGAAGCATTGCGTGAGTGCTTTTGGCTAAGAGGAGTTATGGGACACATTCGAAGTATTAGTGGTCTTATATCAATCGTAGACCTTCTTACGACGATCTTTGAAGACAATGCAACATGTATCGAGCAGTTAAAGAAAGGATATATCAAGGGAGACACCACCAATCACATAACGCTAAAGTTCTTTTACTCACACTAGCAACAGCAGCATCAGAACATTGAAGTCAAGCAAATCTGTTCCCAAGAAAACCTGGCCGATCTCTTCACCAAGTCTAGTTTTCAAAAGCTCGTCCAAGGAATCAATATGTGTAAATTACCTGAGTTGAATCGCTTATAGTTCTCTTATTTAGAAATTATGTCTAGCTCATGGGAAGTATCTAGAAGCATACTCACATGATCTTGATGTACTCTTTTTCCTACGATTAGGAGTATTTTTCCCACTGAGTTTTTGCTACCTAACTAGGTTTTAATGAGGCACCCATCCTGGGATGATCATACTCTGTTGAGTTCACTACTTTCGTCTTGTTTGACGTTTGTTTTAGACATTATGCATACTTCTCAACTTTCTTCTTAGTCTATGGGTTTTTCCCATGCCTTGGGTTTAACATAGCGAGGTTTTGTGAGTTTTACTACAAATGCATACTTCAAATAAATTTGAGACTCGTGATCACCCATTGTGTCGATGACTTCATCAACTATTCTACCTTATTTGCTGAAGATTTGGTGCGATGATTTGTTGAGTATTTACACACTCAAGGGGGAGTGTTGCAGCCATATTTAGAATAAGAATGTGACTCTGTAAATCCTAGTAGATATGAGAATGTATCTTATATTCCTATTAGAAGTAGGTTACTTATTAAATGTTGTAATCCTAAAGGGAAAGGTTTTTACCTATCATACTACTATAAATAAAGGCATAATGAGGTGAATCAAATACACCTCACAATTAAATCACTCTCTCTTCTCCCCTCAATATTGCCGGACCCCTCTCTCTCTCTAAACCCTAAATCGTTCAATCAAATACACATACAACAATGTTTTATTTTTAATGTCAATTATTTATTCGCTTATTATTCTTGTCACATCATATCAAGTTAAATGAATTTCCATTAATATGACATCAATATTTCCTATTTTACAACATACATTTTTTTTAATTTTTATGCAGGGCCCCTGATATGGACCTATGGGCTTGCTCCATTTGCTCGATTTCATGGATGACTTTCTCAATCTCTTGCCTTGCTCATGAATCCATCCAAATGTTGACCTAGTTCAGATCTTCTAATTTTGTTAGAGGAGATTCGGAGTTTAAATTTCACGAGCTATATTGCTTGATCAAAGAATGGGGCAACAAATACATTGAGAGAAGACCAAGGTTTCAACTTGGATAGTGATATTCATACCCATTTTTACCTCTCACAGGTCATTGTTAATTTTGTTTATTGATATTTTTTAATTTATTTGATTCGACAATCGAAAACTAAAAAGACTAAAGGATATAATTTCTTGTTTTTGTTAAAGGCATGGGAAATATTCTGTTGAAAGATACCATATCCTTTCGGATCGGGCTGAATCCGGCCCACTAAAACCCGCAGACCGCATAAAAAGCCGAAAATCTCGGCCCAAAAACGACCGAGCAACGTATCGGTTGTTGAGCAAAGGAACGCCGAAGCTTAAAGCAACAGAAAACGACTTGTGAGGTGCGTTTGTGAGCGGTGTACGTAACACTTGTAGCTTTCTCCTCTTCGACACGTCTTTCTCTCTGTCCCCCCTCTCTCTCCTCTCTCTCTCTCTCTCTAAACTTTTTCTATAAAATTGGAAGAAAAAGAGTCCCAAAGTTTTGCTTTGATTGATTCGTTTCAGGCTTTTTTTCAGACTCTCTCTCTTCTCTCTCAATCTCAAAAAGGGAAAAAGGTTCAAGCTTTATGGGGAAGATCCAGTCCTTCAAGCAGGAGTTCTCATTCGGTTTGATTTTCCCTCCTCTATTTTCTATTCAATAATTTATGGAAAAGGTGCGAAATTGTGATTTTTTTTTTGTGTGGTGCTAATTATTGGGTATTTTTGCTTTTGGTTTAGATGAACGAGTTGAAGAATCGAAACTTATAATTTCGAAATACCCAGATCGAGTTCCGGTGAGTTTTCAATTTTCTGCAATTTTTAGTTTTAATTTTCTGTGATTTGTGTTTTTGTTGGAAAAATGTGAATTAGAAATGCCAAGATTGTGGGAAATAATATGCTTGTAATTTGAAAAATTGAAATATGTTCTTGTTGATGCTATTGGTTAACTAGAATTTCTGGATTTGTTTACGCGTTTTTGCTTTGTTAAATTATTAATTTATTATTTTATTACAATTTGACTTTGACCCGATTGAGAGATGATAACATTTTAGTGGCTGAAAGATTTTGATGGATGGATGCTTAGAAATGGCAAATTGTTGGTTTGTCTGTTGAAAAAAGGACAAATTTTAATTCCTGTGGATTACGTATGTGAAGAATGTCCGTCATTTTCTTTTGTACAGTTGTTGATGTGTTATGCGGGTTTGATCGCTTTCAGGCAGTTTTTTCCAAAACTTTTGGAACATGGAAGTAAATTAAACACGATGATTCCCATTGTCACCCCCGAGAGCTGTGTATTACTGATCGATGTTTTTTTCGTCGCGTGTCGTGTATAGATCTGACAAACACGGGAGGAAGTGATTATTTTAGGAAGATTTTATGTGAAAACCGTGTACAATCATAGAGCGGCTTAATTTGAGTAGAAGCAACACGGTTAGACTTTATTGGAAGATTTGTTGCGAGCGTTGATACGATGTCAAAACTGACGAGGGTGTTCTTTTTATGTTTTTCTGCAGGTGATCCTTGAAAGATATTCCAGGACAGACCTGCCGGAAATGGAAAAGAAAAAGTATGTTTTAGTTGCCACAGTTCTCTTCTGTTAGGAACAAACTTAAATGCTATATCCCATATGGCTTCATAGTTTCAGATCAAAACTTGCAAATAACACTTTCTAGCATCCAGGACTTTTGATATTCAGTAAAGTTTCCGTCTCTAGGTCCTTCCTCCTAGTTTCTTTGGCATACTTGTAGGAATCCTGACTATATAACTTTTCGTTCCTGAAAAACAGAGAGCTTGGCTTCTGTTACTTGCTCTGTCTCTGTGTTCTGAGGATCTTTTGACCTTTTTGCTTGCTTTTCTGTCCTTTGGTAGCAGATGTGTGGTTGGATGAGTTTCCCTTATCTGCAGTTTAGTATAATCCGAATGTAGATAATTCAAAAAGTTGGTAGAAATTGGTTTACTTCGTAGACAATTTTGGCCTATTGTTTATGCGTTCGCACTTTAAGGAGAATAACCTCTAACCCGTGTTTCCTTGTTTCATCTAGATTCCTTGTTCCTAGAGATATGTCTGTCGGGCAGTTTATCCATATCTTAAGCAGCAGGCTTCACTTGACTCCGGGGAAAGCTCTTTTTGTTTTTGTGAAGAACACTTTACCTCAAACAGGTAAAAGAGCCTGTTAACCATTCGGCTGGTTTAGCGTCTGCATCATTTTCGAACCTTCTAACGCTCTCTTTTATCTATTTCATTTACAGCCAGTCGCATGGATTCCATCTACGAAACTTACAAGGAGGACGACGGTTTCCTGTATATGTGTTACAGCAGCGAGAAAACCTTTGGTTAACCTTGCCATCTCCTCCCCTAATCATCTAATCGCCTCGTCCATCTCAGTGACTTGTAAGTATTCATTGTTAACTTGTTCTCAATCCGAATGGGCCCGTGAGGCGTGCTTCACTCTGTATTATCATGTTCGTTGTATATTTGATTCATTGTGAATTCTGTAAAGTTGGTACTTTTAATAATGCAACATTTACCAATTCAGTATTGTCTCGTTTTTCTTTCCCGTCCCAATATATTTCCGAACTTTTCCTCCGCAAACTACCAGAGTTGTCGAATTGAGGTTGCACTTGCAGTGCCTCAAAAGTATGTCCCGGTGCTTTAACCGTCCTACCAGAGTACCTCCATTCATGAGTGTATTATACGCGGCTAACACCAAAAAAAAAAAAAAAAAAAAAAAAAAAAAAAAAAAAAAAAAAAAAAAACAAAAATCATAAACGTTGCTGATGTAATATCGACGTCAACCTTACCCGCTGGCGCAAGCGGGCATTTGGGCAAGCTTTGCATGGCATTTTCCAAGCCCTTGCCCTTTGACAATGAGTGAAAATGCTCTAAACCAAGATCTAGCAGTGAAAAAGTCTCGTGTATTCTATTTCTATGCTCCGCTGCACAATAAAATTTTTGAAGGAAAAAAGAAATCGAAAACAAGAAGAGCATAAGAAGAGTAGAGAATGATGTATTTATTCACCATGAAGGTCGGAAGCAATACTTCCATACACAGGACTAACAAGTCTAGCGAATATGGTTTTAGCACCTTATTTGACATTTTTTAGTATTTTACGCCCCAAAGTTTCACACAGCAGACATTTATTACTGTTTTACAATTCGGCTACAGTGCACTAGTAATTCCATGGACGATGACCTCTGCCTCGACGATGCATGTATCCTTCGACACAAGCCCCATGCTTGCCTGATTCAAAAATCCCAGTGTAATGAATCTCCACCATCCCCATTCCGAATCTGAGGCACTGAACCAATGATTTGCTACAAGCACCAAAAGTATTATCAGTTTACAAGTATTTTGGATTAAAATGCACACATAGGTTGCAAACTTTTAATAAAAAATAAAACTAAGTGGCAGTAAACAGATTAAATTGTCGTTTGTGTACGATTTATCGTCCTCTTAATGTTACTCAAAATATTCAGTTGCTTTCTACTAGAAACAAGAGTCTCAACATCCCGCAACATTTCGCAACAACCAACCAAAAAGTTGTGAACATTTTCAGTGGATTGCAAGCAAAAATTCTCGATATCAACTTTCCACTGAACGAGAGTTCAACAATAAGCATCACCATCGTCGTTGCCATCGCGATTCAAATGCCACGAAGAACTCGAGCACCCGTGGTTGTCCATGGGGTGAATTTCATTAGGGGGCGGCAATAAAACCACCCTTTAATTTTAAAGTTTGTAACATGTTCAAATCCTTATTTCCTCATATGATTATGTAGCAACAGGAATAACGAATCTTTACCTTTACCAAACTGATGCCTGCCATTCACCTGGTCTAGGAGGCGTAGGGTAAACTCTGCATATATTTTACAGCCAGGAGGAAGAGATTTCGGTTCGGCTAACGCCAGATAAAGTGCCAGATGGGTACCAATTCCATTGCCTTTTCCCTTGGGATAGAGCTGCATCTTCCTGCAAAGCAACCAACATATTTACAAAACTTTTACTTGACTCTGCTTAAGTTTCCGATGTCTTTGAGAGAAATTTCTTATACAGGAAGCGAAGTCTAACAAGTTCAGGGTTACATACCATTTCTGGTCTCCGGCAGTGAATACTTTTGAGTCGTAGGATTCGCCGACTAGCTTTGAGAAGTTGTCAATCCTCCAAATATTCTTGTACATAACAGGATCCTTTACCATCGATAGACACTCTCCTTTGCCTGTCATGCTCTCTTTAGAAACAAAGACCTCCGCTCCGAACACACAGTTGTCATCAATGAGGAATCCATTGGAAGCTTCATTGAAAACTTTGTGCGAGAGAAATTGATCGAATCCCCATTCGGGTTTCAACCCATGAAAGCACCTTTCCTTTTCTTCTAAGCAATGCACAGGGAAAACATATAAGAAAATGAGACGATGCTTCACAATTATGAGAACTATAAGCTTGTTTATATTTGTGAATTGAAGGAAAGTATTAGTACCTTGAAAAACAGTGTAGTTCCCATTGTTCTGATCGAGCAAAAACAACCTGAAAACAGCATACACTTCCGATGAAACCTGGAGAGCATTTGATCCTGACCTTACCAAGTAGAGAGAGATGTGTTCTTTTACATTCCTGTTCTTGTTTCCATTTGGATAGAAAACCAGTTTCCTGAAGCAAAACAACAAATTATAGTACTCTAAATTAAGTAGCTCGAAAATAAGAAGAAAATACCAACAATTATTGCAAAGCTTACGAAAAAAGAATAGTAAGAATTTGTTCTTAGAAATTGAGAGAAAGGATTGTACCATTTGTGTCCTCCGGCTTCAAAGTCCCCGGATTCGTATTTCTCCACTGATTTTTTGGTGAGCAATGAAACCGACTGGATTTTTACCGTGTAATGAGTTGGCGGTGCATCAGAAATTTTTCTCAAAATCCCTGAAATAAAATTTGTACAATAGTTACTGCTTTCAACTCCAGCACAATCAAGCAAACAGATAGAGCATCTTACCATCGAAGATATGACTAGTCATGTCGATAAACTTAATTTTCAATGATTCGATTACAAAGAATTCAAATGGTTTTCAGTTGCAGAACAAAATATGTTTTGCCGCTTTTATAAAGGAAATATTAAAGGTGTTATTCCTAACTTGAAACCTTTTTGAAGATTGAACTGTTATGCTTTGCTTCTAAAGGGTTGCCTTGGTTTCATTGAAAAGGTATCCAATACCTACTTGTGGGTGCTTCCAAACACATGTTCTGGAATTTTAGTTCTTATTAAAAGGAACAATGTTTACGGTTTAGCATTGACGAACAAGTTAAGATTAGACTAGCCATACAAAGTTTTTAGCTAAACACGAGATGCTACTTGAAATTTACTGGTCAAGACTCGACATATTTCTCACACGACAGATTTTTGAACACCACTTTTAGTACAAGTGGGAAGGGGCTGCAGCTCTAGGGTTCCAAGAACGCCACTTTAATTTAGTACAAACCATATCATGGACGCAGAACTTCATATTCATAAGTTGATTAACAGCATTTTAACAATATCCGAAATCTAATACAACCTGACTATAGTGCTTCCGCAATTCCATGGACAGTGACCTCTGCCTCCACTACGCAAGTATCCTTCACCACAAACCCCATGTGTGCGATTGAGAGGCACTACACCAGTGATCATCTACACAGAAGAAATAAACCCTCATGTTATATGACATTATATACAGTTAAACACTCAGCGTACCTGGCCGATCTTTTACCTTCCTTATACTCATGCATGCATTCTTGAGAACTGATAGACACTCTCCATTTCTTGTTCTTCGTTCTTTACAAACAAGGACATCCGCTCCAAACACACAGTGATCATCCACAAAGGTTGCCTATTTATTAGCCTTAACTGACCTCAGAGACGAGGTGAAATGTTAAAAAATGTGCATGCCAGTGGCTCAATATGTTAAACGCATAACATATTTAGAAAGAAGAAAAGCGGCCTTCCAATTCGCAAAAAATCACAAACTTCAGCCAAAATTAATTTAAAACATCAAAATACCCTTCAATCACAAGTCATTTGGTGAACAAGGATTTTAGTACTATGGTATACCCACATCTAGATTGTGCTTTTACAACATCTTTTTAGCAACAGCCAAAACATACGACATGCCAACTACAGTATAGTTGCAGTTCCATGGACAGTGACCTCTGCCTCCACTATGCAAGCATCCTTCACCAAAAACCCATTACATGCCTGATTCAAAGTTTCCAGCAAAATGAACTTAGGCCAGCCCCAACTCGGATTTGAGGTACTGAACCAGTTGTTACCTACACATAATACACCCCGATGTTATGAAGGATGCATGCAATAAAACACTGAAACAGGACAATCTTTACCTTAAAACACTCAAGTTTGGCATGCATTTGATCTACAATGCGCAGTGAAAACTCTGCAAATACTTTGGAACCAGCAAGTTTTTTTGGATCACTCAATTCCGAGAAAAGAGAAATACGAGGAAGTGTTTTTGGATCACCCAATTCCAAGTAAAGAGAAATATGAGTACCCGTTCCAGTGCCATATCCCTTGGCATTGAGCACTATCTTCCTGCAACATCGGGAAGAATATGATGACTTTTTATTATAGATCTCTTGTTTTTTGGGATGGGACCCAATTCACCTCGCATCAATTAAAAGAGCAAACTCGTACATGGGAAGCAAAATTTCAGCAAGTTTTACAGTGATTGACCACATCTAGTGCGAAAGTTATGTAGTTAAAATTGCATATACAGTTTGAAACTCAAAAATCATATCCTTTTGTTCTCATGCAGGTAAAACAAGATTATACAGTGGACTAAAAATTTAAAACTCTTATTAAGGGTATTAATATAAAGGGCCTAGCAGAGATACCATTTCCGTTCTCCGGCATTGAATGGCTCTGATTCGCAGTATTCAGTACCTAACTCTGAAAATTTCTCAACCTTCCAGACATGCTTGCACATAACAGCATTCTTGATCATCGATATTGACTCTCCTTTGCTAGCTCTTCTTTCTTTACAAACAAAGACCTCAGCTCCACTCACACAATTATCATCAATGACATATCCGTTCGAAGGATTAGTAAACGATGTAAGAGTGATAAGCTTATCAAATCCCGAATAACGCATCATCGCATGGAAACATTTTTCCTTTTATTGGCATCTATTGAATACGCAAGGTAAAAAATAATCATCAGAAAATGAGCAGGGAGCATTGCAATTTTCAAAAAAGAAAAATTTCCGGTCTATGAATATGATCACTTGATGAGAATTAACTTTTGAAGTAGGTAAAATGTACCTTGAAGAACCAGGGACATGCCTTTATTCTGATCTAGCAAAAAGAACCTGAAATCAACATATACTTCGCGTCCAGTCTGAAATGAATCAGCTCCAACCATTTCCAAGTAAACAGAGATGTGGGCTTCCACATTTTTCTTCTTGTTTCCATTCGGGTAGAGCACTAGTTTCCTGAGAGCAAACATAAAGTATGGCTAACATCTTTTTTTAACCAGCTTACACAGCACATGATACACGAAACACATTATTGCAGTACAAAGAAAGAAAATATCATAGAACTAATGTCAGACAGTGAGTGTGAAACATAAGTTTGCAGAAGATGATATTAAACTCAAACTTTAGCTGATGATAAAATGAGAGATCTACCATTTATACTCTCCAGCTTCAAATCCACCCGACTCATATTTGTCCGCTGTAATTTTGGTTAGCCATGAAAACGACCCGATTTTTAGAGTGTAATGAGTTGGAGCTGAATCTGAATATGATGTCGAAAACCCTGAAACAAAAAATAGTGTTAATGCAAGCACATATTGTTTAGACTAAAACCGGTAATATAAAGCAGATAAAGTATTTAACCATTTTGTTGAAAGAGATAACAAGCCATGGCAATAAAATTGAAATTGGTTAACAAACTGTTATGGCTAGACAATTATCTTGTGCTTCAAGAGGATATATATATATATATGTATATAATGTCATTAGAGAAGCAATTACGAGCATTCAATGGAGAGATTTTTCAGTGGTGGTATGACACATGTTATTATACACTTGAAAAAAATATTTTCCCTCCAATTATATAATGACATTTGACATACCACCTTGTGTTCCGAGCAAATTGAAAAATCTCTCCATGTAATGAGCTTGCTGCACATTGGACGAGATATGTCTTTTCATCTCTATATGTTATATCCCACATCGCCTAGGAGAGTGGATCCTCTAAGCCTTATATGTATATTCCCATCTCTACCTAGCACAATGCATTTTGGGAGCTCATTGGCTTCGGGTTCTGTAGGAATTCCGAAGTTAAGCGAGAAATATGGGCCAAAGCATTTCTAGGATGAGTGACCCACTGGGAAGTTATGCTTGAGTGAGTTCCCAAAAAGAAAACCGTGAGGGCGTGGTCGGGGCCCAAAACGGACAATATCGTGCTACGGTGGAGTCGAGCCCGGGATGTGGTGGGGGCTCGGGGGGGGGGATGTGACAATTAAAACAGTTATCAACATACTAACCCCCAGGTTTTATGAAAACACATATATAATGATAAACATAGATTTTCCGAAATCTAGCATGCCATGCACTGTCTCAAATCATAACTTTTATATATATTAATCACTAGTGAATGTCCGATAACCCCCAGGCCTTATGCCGGCTCCCTGTCTCTGAGCAAACAATCAGAGGAAAATACATTTCAGGCCCCATGCTGGCTCATCGTCCCTGTGCTAAATAGCCAGAGGAAATACACTCCAGGCCCTATGCCAACACCAAACCGTCGCCCAGGACGGACCGGAATCTATCCCTACGTCCCGTAGCGAAAATACCACTAGGTAAGTACAAAACCATTGAACATACATATATTGAAAAGCAACTTCATAGTATAAAGTCATCTATCATCTATACTATAAAGAAGTGTTCTAAACATGTTCTAAATATCATATTGTCATCCATTAGATATTCTATAAGAACACGAGTTATAGGAAAAATAGTAATAATTCAAACTAGCCTTAATAAGCATGTTATCTCACAAAACGTTTCATAAAACATAATCATTAAATCATGCTTTTCATGAATGCATTTCTACTATTAAAACATGCATTTTTGAAGGGGTCCACTCATGTTTGTTTTGCGCACCCTTCAGGACCTATGAACGAGGATTACGATATGAGCTACGAGGAATTTCCCTACTAGTGATTCAATGCTATACCTTCTTTGCTTCGGCACCTATTGTAATAGAACTTCTTTATTTTAAATTCTGCTTGTACTTTGTATTAGACATATGGTCTGAACTTATGTGTATTACCATAATTTTATAAATTAGCAGTTGAACTTTAGTATTGTGTTATTAGTTCCTATTGCCTGTTTTAGCTTATTTTCTCAGTTTTTGCTTAAATTAAATGGCTTTCATCACCCTTCGGTTGTCGGCCAACACGTGACCATCCTGATGTCCCAAGGACATCGGGATCGGGGTGTGTCACTATACATACTAAATTTAATAAATTCAGTGCACAATCTCTTTCTTTTTGGATTCATTAAAAAAAAAAGCAACACCACAAAGCACTTTCTTTTCCGATTCATACGAGAGATTTTTTAGTGCGACTGTTACACGGGGTGGTACACCACGTGTCATTATATAAATGGTGGGATATGTGTGTTAAAAAGGGCTAAATAGCCAAAATGGTCCCCTGAGATTTGCATAACTCATCAGTTTGGTCCCTGAGATTCCAAATCAATAAAAGTGGTCCCTGAGATTGTCCACCATCCATCATTTTGGTCATTCTGTTAAAAACTCCGTTAATTGTCCCGGAGCTCTTAGCCGGAAGTTTGGGCAATTTTCAAAGCTTCGTAACTCAATCATTTCGTAACCAAATTCGACTCAAAATATATCAAAATGAAGATAGGAAAGTGTAGAATATGATTATATCTATTTGGAAGCCCAATGGTTGCCGGAGATGATCGAAAAATAACCTCAAAGTTGACTGGTCCGAGCGAAAACTGGAAAACTCGCCAGAAACTGGGTAAACTTTAAACGTTCATAACTTCTTCAATACTCAACGAAATCAAGTAATTCAAAAACGAAAATCATACTTCTTGACGAGAAAAAGAGAATGGTGCCTTTTGCAATGACTAGATCTACGTGGTTTGGCAGGAAAACGGCTTGAAAGTGGCTAACTCGAGACCAAAACAGCCACTTTCGAGCTGTTTTCAGGCCAAGAGCTCCGGCCAAGAGCTTTGAAAATTATGGGCTGGTTTGGTATTGCTGTGCTTTGAAAAAAAGCTGCTGTGAGAATAAGCGGCTGTGCTGTGAGAATAAGCGGCTGTGAAATAAAGCCAGTAGAGTGTTTGGTAAACTTTTTTGTGAAAGTGCTTTTGGAAAAAAAAGCAGGATGATAGTGTGTCTTTTCATTAAAGGAGCACTGTAGCTCCGTGTGCTTTGAAAAAACTGGCTTTTTTTTCAAAGCAGCAAATAGCAGCTTCAGCTTTTCCTTTGATTTTCAGCTTATTCTCACAGCAGCTTCCAAAATAAGCCATTTTTTTTTCAGTTTACCAAACACAAAAATGACCCTCAGCTTTTTTTCACAGTGGCTTTTTTTAAAATCACCTCAATCCCAAACGGGGCCTTAATGGAGTTTTTAACGGAATAACCAAAATGATGGATGGTGAATAATCTCAGGGACCACTTTTATTGATTTGGAATCTCAGGGCCCAAAGTAATGAGTTATGCAAATCTCAGGGATCATTTTGGCTATTTAGCCAAAATGAAATTTTGGAACTTTGGATTAGCAACATAACTTGAAACCGAGGCAATGAACCAGTTATAATCTAGGCACTGCTTTGCGAGAATAGAAGAATACGAACACATGTTTGTAGCTCTATTGAGGAGTATTGGAAGCCAATGTCAACTTTTTCTTTTTGCTTTGCTGTCAACTTTTTCTGTTTGCTTTTCTCCATTTTTCTCCTCACTCTAATGAAAAGGTACAATAACTTAATACCTAAGTTTAGATACTATTAAAATTGTTACATTCCGATCCCGAGACATGACAAAAAAAAATAAATAATAGTTCAACAGTGTAAGAAATTTTCATTTTACTTTGTGGATGCACCCAACCTTAAGGTTAGAGACTGCCTACGTACTCTTTGAAGGGATCAAGGCAATGATAGTTCATCATTTTGTTAAGCTTCAAAAAAAAATTATTTGCAATCACTTCAAAAATTTCTCATGGCATTATTATCTAGCATGAAAACATGGAGTACCAGACAACTCACAATTCCACAATCAAATCAACGACAAATAACTTCGAGTCGCGCACAGTTTTCGCCTACGCGTGAGATCGAGCTCTATTGAAAAATACTAATAGTGACCAAGGTCTACGAATTTTTAATAACTAATTACAAAAATCACAACTTTGTAACTCTAAAATTAACAAAAATTAAATTAAGTTTATTAAAATACAAAATACGAAATGTCTTAATAGTGAAATCCCGTCCCCGAATTTCACATCCTCCCCACCATATAGAAATTTTGTCCTCGAAATTTTCAGTACCTTTCACACTTCAAACTGTTGAACATCAAGTTCAACAATGTTAATTATACCACATGTCATTATACACTCCGACCTTGAGACATGACAAAAAACAAACCCATTGTTGAACATCGTATGAAATTTTCATTTTATTTTGTGGCTACACCTAATCTTTGGTTAGACTAACAAGTACCTTTGAAGGGATTAAGCCAACTGTACTTTGCTTGAGTTTGAATGTGGGTGGAAACGGTGAAAACCGACGTGGAAGCCAATGATGGCCGAAATAATCGCCACTTCGCCGCAGTCGCTTCGATGGCTGGTCTGATGTTTGGGTTTTGTAGCCCAAACCCAGGTGAGTGTCTTGGTGGTGGTGGGTGATGCATGGGTGGTCGGGGATGGAAGACCACCGGCCGAGAAGCTTGAGAAAAACGGCGGCTCCAAACCATCACGAACTAAGACCAAACGGAACAAAGGTTGGGTGGATTATGAGTGTGAGAGGGTGACGAACCGAAAGGTGGTGGTGGCGACGATTTTCGTAGTCGGACGTCGCCGAAAACGGTTCCAGAAAAGCTGCCCAGTAATCGGGTCGAACACTGAGTCGAGGGAGCGACCTATGTATAGCATTCCCAATGACGAAACTGCCCCTGCCTTTGCTTGCTTATTTTTCCTTCGTTACAACTCCGATACGCACAATTTTGTCTACATGTTCGTGGGTGGAGCTCTATTCGAAAATACAAAGAGTGACCCCGAAAGGTATATGGATTTTTAATCGCTAATTACAAAAAGCCAAGATTTGTAACTCTAAAATTAATGAAAATTAATTTCAATTCCCGAAAATAGGAAATACAAAAAATTTGGATAGTGAAATCCGGGGACTGGGGACGGGATTTCACACTTATCTTTAACTATGGAAGGCAGTCAAGGAGATATGGAAACCAAAACAATTCTGCTCGAGTCTTCCAACTCAAGAGGATGTTGCTGCACTTCAACAGGAAAGTAATCATTTCATTCAACACCTTGGTAGCCTAAAAAGCTTGTGGAATGAACTAGATGTATACAGACCGCACACCACTAATGTTGTTGTTTTGCTTAAAAGGGATGAAGAAGATAAGATCTTGCAGTTATTGGCTAGTCTAAACTCAGATTATGAAGATCTTCGCATTGACTTTTTAACGAATACTGAGCTTCTATCATTTGCAACTGTTTGGGCCATAATTCAAAAAGAAGAAGTACGCAGAAAGTTATGAACGTGGGAATCAAGGCGAGTGGTTTAGAAGCTGGAGCATGTGCAGTCAACTACAAGTTATCTAGAGACCGTGTACAAGGGAAAAAGGCCTGACTTGGAGTGCTTTTATTGCAATGGTGTTGGTCACTTAAAGATAGATGTTGGGTCTTGCATCCTAAGCTGAAATCAAAATTTGACAAAGAGCACACAGATTTTAGATGTTACCAGAGTTCTCATTCTGGTTCCCATACATACTTGTAGGAATCCTGACTATGTAACTCTTTGTTCCTGAAAAACAGAGCTTGGCTTCTGTTACTTGCTCTGTGTTCGGTGGATCTTTTGACTTTGTTGATGCACAAAATCAGCGAAGACTTTGGTACAACATAAAGTGTCAGGTTTTGTGACCTTCGCTTGGTTGCTTCGGTCACTAGTGAGGATAAGTACGTAAATGAATAGAGACAGAGAAGTAAACACAGGATGTACGTGGTTCACCTAGATTGGCTACGTCCACGGAGTAGAGGAGTTCTTATTAGTAGTGAAGGGCTTACACAAGTACAAAGGATCAAGCTCTCAATTTAGTGAGTTCTTGTGAATGATTTAACACAAAATGGCATTAGGCAATATTGTGGGGGAATGACCCCTATTTATAGAAAAACTTGTAGCTTTGTCACATTGACATGTGTCATGTTATGATTGGTTCTTGATGTTGACACGTGCTGCGCTCTGATTGGCTTCTAATCTTGACACGTGTCGAGTAGTGATTGGCCTCCTGGTCGGAGGGGAACTCTTCTGGGTCCTTGACAGTATAGCGTTGGCCGGTGCTCGGTAGTTTCGGGATTGGTCAAGTATGGTACAAACAGTGCTCCCCTAAGTTCCCGAGTGAGGGAAACTCCTCGGTTGGGGACTTGCAAGATCCAATCCCTTGAGTAATCACGAAACTTCTAAGTACCGAAGTGTGGTCTGATCTTCATCTGCCCTTCTCTGGAAGTACCTTTCCTCCATCCGGGAATGGTGTACTTAGCTGATGTTGACGCACAAGGTAATGTATCAATTTCACTTGAAGCTTAGTTGTAGTTTCGGGCTTAGTCAAGTGTGATACAAACCCTATAGTAGGAGTCCCCCAAGTCGCCGAGCTAGGAGATCTGCCGAAAGAGGTGACAGACAAGGTAAGCAGTCAAACTTCCAAGTAAGCAACCCAGGATCAGAGGTTTGACGTCGGCTTCCGGTTGATTGTTCTCATTCTCCTTGTCTCTCATTCAACTGCCAGGATAAGGAGAAGCAAATGGATAAGAGATGATATGAGATACTTTTGCTTTTGAAGAAGTAACTTTCCACAGGCTTATTCTTGAACTGTGCTGGAGGGTTTTCTGGTGCCCTTCAGAGTATAAGGCCGACTCAAAAATTTGAGGGTCAAAACAAGTCCATCAAATCTAGAGTACGTTCGACCTTGATGATATGGGATACTTTTGCTGTTGACGGAATAATGAATGTGGTATGGAAAGGTGTCGTGCTGTAGTGATCTGTTTCAGCTCACCGTTGAACCTTCTGCTTCAATCTTTTGCATGGCAGAAGTGGTGTGCAACCTTTGCATTTAAATGGTCCTTCAGAACATTCCTTCATAGTGACTCATCCACGCTTGGCAGCTTCAGTGTAAAGAGCCAATATCTGATCAACTGTCATGAGGTATTTGTCGGTGGAATTCGTGACCTTGACAGCAGTTGAGGATGAGTACTCGAGAGCAATGCTAAGTAAGCAACCAGGCAAAGGCTCCAGGCAGTCAGTTCCAAATTGGAGGTTTGATTTCAGGTTCCGACTGACTGCTCTCTTTCTCCTTGTCCTGCAGGTGTGGACAAGGACAAAGACAAAGACAGGGAGAAAGCATGATATGGGATACTCTTGCTTTCGACCCTGATGATATGAGATACTCTTGTTCTTGGTGTGGCTTATTTGCTGAGGTATTATCGGGGGGAAATAAAGCTGAGTATTTCGAGAGGTTATGTTGAGGGTGCCTTTTCGAATGTGAGAAAGGGTTGAGCATTTTTGCAGGTTTGCCTGTCCGTTGAGGAGGGAGGTCAATGTATATAGGGATTTCCCAATAACAAGTAGTAATGCTATTCCTTTACCCTTCTTGGTCACAGCAATGTAGTGGGAGCTGCCAGCTTCACGTGTTTTAATTTTGTCAGAGCACTTTGAAAAAGTGGTATGTGGTATCTGGAAAGCTGATATTACGTGTGGAGATTACAGACAAGCTTTATCTAAGGAAATCTGGCTCTCGAAGTTCTGAGAGTTGTGCCTCTTCGGTTTTCGAACAAGCAATCCCGTCGAGGATCTGACTCTCGAGATTCGGAAAGCGGTGCTACTCCGGTTTTTGAGAAAGTAATTATGTTGGGAGTCTTTTCTCGAATGTGAGTAAAGGTTGGTCGTTCTTGCCAACCTGTCTTGCCACAAAACACGGAGGTCGACACACATAGGGACTTTCCAGTTGTCAAGCAGTGGTGTTGTTCCTTTACCCTTATGGGTAATAGTAGGGTAGCTGGCACTTCGAAATTCTCGTGCCTAAACTTTGTCAGAGATCTTTGACAAAGTTATATGTGGTACCCGAGGAGTTGATGGTGCATATGGAGAGCGGTGATTGATCAGTAAGATTCACGTGCTTTCTACTTCACCAGAAATCTTCGACAGATTGCCCGTAATTTCCGTAAAGCTGATTGTGCATGTGACAGGTGCTGACGAGGCTGCAAAAGCAGGTGCTTCTTCGATTTCTGAGATCGGCCCTCGTGGTCTCTAAGCAGCCCAGCTTTTGAGAAAGCATTCGCCTCTTCGATTTCTGAGATCGGCCCTCGTGGTCTCTGAGCAGCCCAGCTTTTGAGAAAGCAAACGCCTCTTCGATTTCTGAAGCTCCGTCGAGTGCAGATTTTTATAGAGGCTGGCATTAAGTTCCACAGCACACTTGAATCTCTACCAGTAGAAGCTCATTTCTTGCACTTCTAAGATCTTGATTTGTCTGACCTCTTCCTTCTTCAACACATTTGAAAATGTCTGGACCCTCCGACCGTCGTTTTGACTTGAACCTTGGAGAAGAGACAGCCACGCCTTCTCCAGACAACATATGGCGCCCATCCTTCATATCCCCTACTGGTCCTCTTACCGTTGGGGATTCTGTGATGAAGAATGATATGACCGCTGCAGTGGTGGCCAGGAACCTTCTCACTCCCAAAGATAACAGACTACTTTCCAAACGGTCTGATGAGTTGGCTGTTAAGGACTCTCTGGCTCTTAGTGTTCAGTGTGCAGGTTCTGTGTCTAATATGGCCCAACGCCTATTTGCTAGAACCCGCCAAGTTGAATCATTGGCTGCTGAAGTGATGAGTCTCAAACAGGAGATTAGAGGGCTCAAGCATGAAAATAAGCAGTTGCACCGGCTCGCCCATGACTATGCTACAAACATGAAGAGGAAGCTTGACCAGATGAAGGAATCTGATGGTAAGGTTTTACTTGATCATCAGCGGTTTGTGGGTTTGTTCCAAAGGCATTTATTGCCTTCGTCCTCTGGGGCTGTACCTGGTAATGAAGCTTCAAATGATGAACCTCCAATGCCTCCTCCTTCTGGGGTTTTGTCAAGTACTGAGGCTCCGGATAACCACCCTCCGGTGCTTTCTCTTTCTGGGGCTCTACCGACTGCTGAGACTTCCCCTAAGCAACCTTTGTGAAGGCTCCCTTTTGTTTGTTTATTTTGACTCATGTATATGTACATATTTGTGGCTTATCGAAAATATTAATAAATAAGCTTTGCTTCATTTCAACATATTGTGTTAAATACACCAAAGCCTTCTTCATAAAGTTCTTTGAATTTTTGCTTTTGTTGAAACCTGTATTGTTGAAGCTTTGTGAGTGAAGCATGTAGTTTGAGGTAGTGTTCCCTTAATTTCCCGAGTGAGGAAAACTTCTCGGTTGGAGACTTGAAAAATCCAAGTCACTGAGTAGTCACGAACTTTTGAGTACCAAGGCGTAGTAGCATATGGTGGGAGTCCCCCAAGTCTCTAGTCGAGGGAGTTGACGAATGAGGTGTCTTGCTAATAGTCCATGTCGTAAGTACCAAAACTTCATTCTTTTGTTTTCTAAGTGGTAGCCCCGGACTTTTTCTTCATAGATTTTGTTGATGAAGGTTGCTAGGCCCGAATAAGTGGAATTGCAGAAGGTGTAACCGTTGGTGCATTAACATCATAATGGAAGCATCACAATGATGGAAGCATCACAATGATGAAAGCATCATAATGATGAAAACACCATAATGATGAAACATCATAATGATGTTTCTTTGGTGGAATTGTTTTTCATTTCCCCTAACAACCGGAATTGTTTTTCAACATAACACCATCATCTGTAGGTCGAATCACAAAGTTGTCTTCATGAAAGTTGTTCGTTAATTCCTTAACTACAACATATCCAAATTGGAGAGCCATCGGAGCAGTACAACTCCAGAAATCCAGGTATGATGAGTGACTGTTTATCATTTGTCTGTCAACCCGTCAGATTTGTTGTGAGCTTTGAAACTCTATTTTCTCTTGCTCAGATCAGCATGCTTTCTTCATTGAAGTTGTTCCTCAGCTTGTGAACTACAACATATCCAAATTTGAGATCCCTCGGAGCTGTATAACTCAAGAAACTCAGGTATGATGAATGACTGGTTATTATTTTTCTGTCAACCCGTCAGATTTGTTGTGAGCTTCGAAACTCCATTTTCTCTTGTTCAGATCGGTATGCTTTCTTCATTGAAGTTGTTCCTCAGCTTGTGAACTACAACATATCCAAATTTGAGATCCCTCGGAGCTGTATAACTCAAGAAATTCAGGTATGATGAATGACTGGTTATTATTTGTCTGTCAACCCGTCAGATTTGTTGTGAGCTTCGAAACTCCATTTTCTCTTGTTCAGATCGGTATGCTTTCTTCATTGAAGTTGTTCCTCATCGACTCTTTCATAACATATCAAAAATTCAGGATGAACTAACGGTTAAATATTTCCAGATCTTCGAAACATCACAACAGCTTCGAAATCTGCAAGAAGCCGACTATCATGTTTGGAGCTTCAACACTTTAATTTCCGTCGCTCAAACAGAAATGGTTCCTTCTTGAAAGTTGTTCATATGCTCAAGAACTATAGGGTGTCCAAAATTCAGCTCCATTGGAGAAGAGCAGAGGTTGCAGAAATTTGATAGATGAAAGGAGGCGGAAGAGGGAGAGAGAGAAAAAGTCTCTTGGGTTGGATTTCTATTTTGGGGCAGATTCCAATTTTTGTAGCACCTTCATTATTGATGAATTGCTTGTACTTTTGTCCATTATGAAATTTGGGACTTTGGCTTGTTGTTGGATCTATTATAATATGTTTGGGAACATATATAAGTGAATAAATAAGAAGGAAAATTTTGGGTCCTTGTGGGTGTAAAACAAAAAATGTTTATGTTTACCCAAGTGTTTTTGTACAAGTTCAAGGGCATCTTGGGTTTTGTGAACAAAATTTGTTTATTTGGAGCAAGGTTTTGTGTTGAAGCTTTGTAGGTGAAGCTTTGGTGTTGAAGCTTTGTGGGTGAAGCTTTGGAGGTGAAGCTTTTCGGGTGAAGCTTGTTGGGTGAAGCTTTTTAGGTGAAGCTTTGTGGGTGAAGCTTTTTAGGTGAAGCTTTTCGGGTGAAGCTTTTTGGGTGAAGCTTTTTAGGTGAAGCTTTTCGGGTGAAGCTTTTTGGGTGAAGCTTTTTTAGGTGAAGCTTTGATGGTGAAGCTTTGTGGGTGAAGCTTTTTAGGTGAAGCTTTTTGGGTGAAGCTTTTTAGGTGAAGCTTTGATGGTGAAGCTTTTTGGGTGAAGCTTTTTAGGTGAAGCTTTGTGGGTGAAGCTTTGGAGGTGAAGCTTTTCGGGTGAAGCTTTTTAGGTGAAGCTTTGATGGTGAAGCTTTTTGGGTGAAGCTTTTCGGGTGAAGCTTTTTGGGTGAAGCTTTTTAGGTGAAGCTTTTCGGGTGAAGCTTGTTGGGTGAAGCTTTTTAGGTGAAGCTTTGTGGGTGAAGCTTTTTAGGTGAAGCTTTTCGGGTGAAGCTTTTTGGATGAAGTTGTTTTTTTTTTTTTTTTTTTTTTTTTTTTTTTTTTTGGCGCTTGACACGGTCTTCATTTGCTTGTTTTGTAGTGATTGTGGAAGACAGATTGCTTTCTGATTGAGAAGGGTTCCGGCATCGCTTGCTATGAATGTAAAAGAGTGAGGGCTGAGTTGGCTAAATTACCTCTTTATTGAATTCATTGCCAAATGGCCTTCATTACATAGGATGCCGAACGGCTATAGCTCAACACTTGTACATCGTGAGTCTATTTGTAGTAGTACTTCAAGTGATCAGCGTTCCATGGATGGCCAAGGGTCTTGCCATCGGAGCTTCTAAGTGTGTAAGAGCCAGGGCGACTGATGCCAATGACTTCATACGGTCCATCCCAGTTTGGACTAAGTGTACCTTCACTCGGGACTCTGTCGCAGAGTAATCTTTTCTTTAAGACCCAGTCTCCTATTTTGAAAGAACGAGGCTTGACCCTAGAGTCATAATAGTTGGAGATGCGCTGCTTGTAGGCGACATTCCTCAAGTGAGCTTGGTTTCTGTGTTCCTCGACTAAATCCAAGTTGAGGGTGAGTTGTTTGTCATTTTCACTTTGAATGTAGTTCTGGACTCGGAATGTTGCTTGCTCGAGCTCAACAGGGACAACCGCCTCTGTGCCAAAGGCAAGTGAGAATGGAGTTTCTCCTGTTGAAGTCCGATATGAAGTGCGATATGACCAAAGAACTTGGGGTACAAATTCTGGCCAACAGCCTTTAGCTTTGTCCAAGCTGGTTTTCAAAGTGCGCTTGATTATTTTGTTGATGGCCTCAACTTGTCCATTAGACTGGGGATGAGCTGGAGAGGCAAAGCATAAGTTGATGTTGAACTTAGAGCAGAACAACCTGAACTTCTTGTTGTCAAACTGTCGCCCATTGTCAGTGACTATCGCATTGGGAATGCCGAATCTACAAAGGATGTTCTTCCACACGAAGTCTTCTATCTTTGCCTCAGTAATGGTTGCCAAGGGTTCTACTTCGGCCCACTTTGTGAAGTAGTCCACTGCAACAACTGCGTAACAGACTTTGCCCTTCCCTGCCGGCATTGGGCCGATCAAATCAAGTCCCCACTGGGCGAAGGGCCAAGGGCTGATCATAGGAGTAAGAGGCTCTGGAGGGGAATGAGGAATAGCCGCATATCGTTGACATTTGTCACATGAGCGGGATACTTTGATGGCATCCTGGTGGAGTGTTGGCCAGTAATATCCTTGGCGAAAAGTCTTGTGTGCTAGGGACCGAGATCCAGCATGATCTCCACAGACTCCCTCATGTATTTCCCGAAGGACGATTTCCGTCTCGGCAGGCGTAAGACACCTTAAGTATGGCAGGCTAAAACCTCGCTTATAGAGTTGATCATTGATGATCAGGTAGCGGGTAGACTTGTATCGAATTTGCTTAGCCTGGACTTTATCATTTGGGAGGGTGCCATGAGCAAGGAAATTATAGATCGGGGTGATCCAACTATCCCCCCGTTGTAAGTTGCATACTTCTGCGGCCATGGTGCTTGGTGTTGCCAACAGTTCGACATGAATTTTTCTTCCAATCTTGTCTTCCACAGCTGAGGCGAGGCGAGCCAGGGCGTCTGCATGACTGTTTGCCGCTCGAGGAACTTGGGTGATCTGGTAGTGGAAGTGCTTGAGCAAAAGTTGTGTTTGCGCAAGATATGCTGCCATGGAGCTGTCCTTAGCATCAAAGTTGTTGGTAACCTGGTTGACCACTAATTGGGAGTCACTGAAAATATCAATTTGTTTAACCCCGAGGTGTTTGGCCAAACGTAATCCTGCTAGAAGGGCTTCATACTCGGCCTCATTGTTTGATGCCTTGAATTTGAAACGAAGAGCATACTCCATTGCTACTTTGTCGGGCGTAGTCAAGACTAGTCCCGCTCCACAGCCCTGTTGGTTGGATGAGCCATCAACATACAGACTCCATGCTGAGGTCGTTGATTCTACTTTCTGAGCTTCCGATGGTAATGAAGCTACTGCTTCAGGTGTAGAAGCAATGTCAACAGGATATGTGAAGTGGGCGATGAAATCTGCTACTGCTTGGCCCTTCTCAGCTGGCTTTGGTTGGTAGGAGATGTCAAACTCACCCAACGCTATTGCCCATTTGATCATTCGCCCTGAAGTGTCAGGACTTTGGAGTATCTGTCGAAGAGGATAATTGGTAAGCACGATGATGGAGTGCGCTTGGAAGTAAGGGCGGAGTTTTCGAGCAGACATGACCAATGCCAGAGCCAATTTCTCAATGTTAGAGTACCGTGTCTCCGCATCTTGTAAGGCTTTGCTAGCGTAGTAGACAGGTCGCTCAATATTCCCATCCTTTCGAATGAGAACGGAACTTACGGCTGAAGCTGATACCGATAGGTAGATAATGAGAATGTCTCCTACCTCGGGCTTGGAGAGTAGAGGGGCTTTACTCATGTACTCCTTGAGGTTTTTGAATGCCTCGGCACATTCATCAGTCCATGTAATGTACTTCCTACTTCCCTTAAGTGCTTTAAAAAAGGGAGCACATTTGTCTGTGGCCTTAGAAATGAACCTGGTTAAGGCTGCCACCTTGCCAGTAAGGCTCTGGATGTCCTTTGAAGTTACCGGTTCCTTCATGTCGAGGATTGCTTTGATCTTCTCGGGATTAGCTTCAATGCCTCGTTGGCTAATCATGAAACCTAAGAATTTGCCAGAGCCTACGCCGAAGGCACATTTGTTGGGGTTTAACCTCATTCGATACCTCTTCAAAATAGTGAAAGTTTCATATAGGTTGGTGATGTGTTGGTCAGCATGTTTGCTCTTGACTAACATATCATCAACGTAAACTTCCATGCTCTTCCCAATCTGCTCGGCGAACATTGAGTTGACTAGTCTCTGATAAGTCGCTCCTGCATTCTTTAGGCCGAAAGGCATGACTTTGTAGCAGTATAGTCCTCTGTCGGTAGTGAAGGCTGTGTGTTCTTGATCCGAAGGGTTCATGAGGATTTGGTTGTATCCTGAGTAAGCATCCATGAAGCTCAGGAGTTCACACCCGGCCGTAGAGTCTATAAGTCTGTCAATAAGAGGAAGAGGGAAGCTATCTTTCGGACACCCTTTGTTTAGGTCGGTGTAGTCAACACACATTCTCCACAAGACCTTTTGAAGCAAAAGACTTTCTTTGGTCGGATTTTTCTTAACAAGGACCACATTTGCTACCCATGTCGGGTAATTGACTTCGCGGACAAAGCCTATGCCTTTGAGTTTTTCAACTTCTGCTTTCATTGCCTCGTATCGTTCAGCGTCATAAGATCTTCGCTTCTGTCTCACCGGCTTGATCTTGGGGTCAATACTCAAACGATGACAGATGACATCGGGAGAGATGTCTGGCATGTCCTCGTATGACCAGGCGAAGACTTCAGTGTTCTCTTTCAAAAAAAAGATATCAATGCTAACCGAAGGGGTGGTGACAATGTGGTGCCAATCTTCACCATGCGATCTGGATAATCTCTTGAGATAGGTACCTTCTCCAACTCTTCAGCAGGTTGGGCTTGCTGGGTGAAAGAGTCATCTCGAGGATCATCGGGTTGATTGTTGCTATCAGGAAGATCCAAGTTTGCTTCATCTAGGCTGGTCTTTGTGACTTGGTCATGTACAGACAGGGTTTCCTTGGGTCCGGGCAAGTGTTGTTGCTTAACTGAAGTGTTGTAACATGATCGTGCACTAAGCTGATCTCCTCTGATGTAGCCGTTGCCATGGGGGGTTGGAAATTTCATCAACAGCATATGCGTGGATACCATAGCCTTGAGATCATTGATGCCTGTGCGCCCAAAGATGACATTGTATGCCGTTGGGCAGTCAACCACTAGGAAGTTAGTGGTAATGGTAGCCGTGTAAGGGCCTGTACCAATAGTAAAGGGTAAATGTATGCTCCCTAAGGGTTGCACGATATCACCGGAGAAGCTTATCAGATGAGAAATTGAGCGATCGAGCAAGTGTTCAGCTACACTGAGTGCCCTGAAAGCTTCGGCAAACATGATATTGACCGAAGCCCCTGTGTCTACGAGGATTTGTCGAACATCAAAGTTGGCTATGTGAGCCTCCACGATCAATGGGTCGTTATGAGGGTAGATGATGCCTCTTTCTTCCTCAGGGTAGAAACATATCGGATCCCAGTTAGGCTTTTGATACTTCCCTCCCCTGATGTCTTCCACGTGAAACACTTGGTGACCAGGCCTCAGAATTCGTTCACTGTTTTTCATGGCCCTATTGGAAGATTCAGATATGGGTGTGCCGCCGCTTATGGAATATATGACATTCACCTGGCGTTGGTTACGGTTATCCCTTTGAGGGTGAAGGAGGAATTGATCAATTTTTCCTTCTCGTGCCAAAGCTTCAATACGATCACGGAGGATGATACATTTCTCGCTATCATGGCCGTTATGCTCATGGTAGCAACAAAACATGCCCGCGTTATTCGGGGGGGTGTAATCTGGGTGCCTCAGCTTTGGCTTTGGTATCAGGTGAGCTATGCTGGGGTAAATGGCCGCGCATGTGGCATTCAAGGGCGTGTATGTCTCATACCTTGGGGTAGGGGGTATCTTGACGCGGGTTTGACCCACTGCATTGACTGCCTGGGGGCGAGCGTTATTGTGGCGATACCCTTGGTTATCGGGATAGTGTCCCTTACTCTTTTTACTGAAATGAGAGTGGTGAGGATGGAAATCCTTCCTCTTGCCTTGAAATTGATATGTCTGTTGTTTCGGCGAAGCATTATGCAAGGCATGGGGAGGTGCCACTGCTGTTTGGAAAGTCGAGGTCTTCTCATTTAGGTGAGTATGGCTTCCACCTCCCACTTGTTGATAAAGGATGGTTGTAGGGGGTTTCTCCTGATATGTCTTTGCCTCGGCGGAGGCATGGTTATAAGACTGCGCCATCACCTCAGAGTAAGTCTTCCAAGTATTGGCATTGATCATGTATTTAAAGAAACAATCACGTAGGCCTGCCGTGAAGGCTTTGAGGGCAGTCTTGTCGTCTGCCTCGGCACACCGGGAGTATTCATGGCTGAAGCGGCCAGCATACATACGTAATGACTCGTCTGGCTTCTGGCGGATAGTGTACAGGTCATCTGCAGAGTGCAAGCGATCGGTTTGGAAAATGTGTTGGGAAACAAATAGTTTCCTCAATTCCTCAAATGAGTCTACCGTCTCAGGTGTAAGACGACAATACCAATTTAGAGCTCCGCCAGAGAGGGTGGAGGGGAAGAGAAGACATCGCTCTTCGTCGGTGTGCATCCGGTATGCCATGGTGGACTCAAAGAGGTTAAGGTGCTCAATCGGGTCCTCTTTTCCAGTATAAAGTTGCAAGCCAAGCTTTTGCTTTGTCTTTGCTTGAAGGGGGGTGTTGAGGATCCTCCTTGTAAGAGGGCCAGGCCTGGGTTGGTTCCAGTCAGGTATTTCAGCCTGACGTTCAGCCTTCAACTTGTTTACTTCCTCAATAAGTTGTAGGACAAGGGGGTCCTGAGCGGAGTTATGTGCCACTGGAGCTTTCTTTCGTAAATCTCCATCTCCTCTTGGAATTAGGAAGGTTTGATCAAGGGCATGTGATTTTTCCCTGGACTCGTTGTACTGGCTTCCAGGGTATGTCTGTCGGAACACCTCTGAGTCCCCTGTACCCTCATGTCTCTCTAGGACTTGTTGCCCCTTCCCCAAATTGGTGGCCGGCTCGGGCCGTGGCAGGGGACCGAGTCTCTCAGAAATCCTTGGGTCATTGATCTTTGAGCTTATATGGATGGAATTCTCTCGACGTTGCTTCAGGAAATCCCGACAATCGCGAAAGACGGCTTTCGATCCTTCTGCCCCTTCAGCAAAGAGGTGTCTCCCTCCACTTCTCATGGTTCGGGTCGAAGCAACTGGGTTAAGAGAAGCCTCATGTTGATTATCAAGTCGAGGGGTAATCTGTTCCCTATCAGGGATATCTATGTCGAATGCATGTGACCCTCCATGTTGGAGGGCACCCAGTTGATGGTTGACTTCCACGGGGGCAACAAGCTCGCGTGTCTGAGCTTGCCTAGCTTCGTGGAGTGTCTCGAAGAGCTTCTCATATTGCTCCTGGAGGACCTCATTCCTCATTGCTATCTTGTTGTTCTGAGCTTCCAACTCATCGACTTTAGCTTGAAGAAGAACTCGTTTTCCTTCCTTCTTTCGTTGTTTCGCACTATGTGCAAGGGGGTGTCATTCTGTGTGCTGTGGCTTCCTTCGCTTCCCATGTTGAAGAGGGATGCCTGATCAAAAGAAAGTGTACGAATGATAGAAACCAGCTTGACACAGCTGAAGAGAGTAGGAATAAGTGTCGTTTCCCACAGACGGCGCCAAATGTTGATGCACAAAATCAGCGAAGACCTTGGTACAACAGAAAGTGTCAGGTTTTGTGACCTTCGCTTGGTTGCTTCGGTCACTAGTGAGGATAAGTACGTAAATGAATAGAGACAGAGAAGTAAACACAGGATGTACGTGGTTCACCTAGATTGGCTACGTCCACGGAGTAGAGGAGTTCTTATTAGTAGTGAAGGGCTTACACAAGTACAAAGGATCAAGCTCTCAATTTAGTGAGTTCTTGTGAATGATTTAACACAAAATGGCATTAGGCAATATTGTGGGGGAATGACCCCTATTTATAGAAAAACTTGTAGCTTTGTCACATTGACATGTGTCATGTTATGATTGGTTCTTGATGTTGACACGTGCTGCGCTCTGATTGGCTTCTAATCTTGACACGTGTCGAGTAGTGATTGGCCTCCTGGTCGGAGGGGAACTCTTCTGGGTCCTTGACAGTATAGCGTTGGCCGGTGCTCGGTAGTTTCGGGATTGGTCAAGTATGGTACAAACAGACTTTTTTGCTTGCTTTTCTGTCCTTAAGTAATAGATGTGTGCTTGGATGAATTTCCTTTATATGCAGTTTATTATAATCCGGATGTAGAAATTAGTTCAAAAAGTTCGTAGAAATCAGTTTACTTCCTGGACAATTTTAGCCAATTGTTTGTTCATTCTCACTTAAAGGAGAACAACCTCTATTTCGTGTTTCCTTGTTTCTTCTAGATTCCTGGTTCCTAACTTCCTAGAGATATGCCTGTCGAGCAGTTTATCCGTATCTTAAGCAGCAGGCTTCACTTGTCTCCAGGGAAAGCTCTTTTTGTTTTTGTGAAGAACACTTTACCTCAGACAGGTAAAAGAGCCTGCTATTCATTCGGCCAGTTGAGCATCTGCATCATTTTCGAGCCTTCTAACGCTTTCTTTTGTGTTTTTCATTTACAGCCAGTCGCTTGGATTCCATCTATGAAACTTAAAAGGAGGACGACGATTTCCTGTATATGTGTTACAGCAGCGAGAAAACCTTTGTTTAACCTTGCCATCTCCTCCCCTAATCATCTAATCGCCTCGTCCGTATTAGTGACTTGTAAGTATTCACTGTTAACTTGCACTCAATCGGAACGGGACCGTGAGGCGTGCTTCACTCTGTATTATCATTTTCGTTGTATATTTGATTCATTGTGAATTCTGTAAAGTTCTTACTTTTAATGATACAACATTTACCAATTATGTATTGTCTCATTTTTCTTTCCTGTCCCAATATATTTCCAAACTTTTCCTCCGTAAACTACCAGAGTTGTCGAATTGAGGTTGCACGAAAAAAAGGGATTTCTTGCAGTGCCCTCAAAGTATGAGATGTTACGGGTGCTTTAACCGTTTTACCATTAGAAATCCAATAGTACAAATTATAGAGTCGTTGGGATTCTTTGTTGGCGCTCAATCGTGGGGCCCACTGTTGCAGAAGTTGTCGGCCAGTCTCCTCCATTTGCGGGTGTATTATACGCGCCAAACACACAAAAAAAATCAGAAACGTTGCTGATGTAATATTGACGTCAGCCTTAATCGCTGGCGCAAGCGGGCATTTGGGCAAGCTTTGCAGGCCCACCAGTTGCCCCCCATCATTCGGCCTGTTGCAGGTGGATTTCGTGGTTGAATGGCATTTTCCAAGCCCTTGCCCTTTGACAATGAGTGAAAATGTTCTAAACCAAGATCTAGCGGGAAAAAGTTTTGTCTATTCTATGCTCCTTTGCACAATAAACGTAACGACCCGTCTCAAAAAATTACGGTTTGTATAATTTTAAAAAGTGAATTTATGAAAATGCCCTTTGAGGCAAATATGTTGACTTATGTTGACCGCCTTGTCGTGTCACGTAAAGTTCATTTTCTTGGCGTAATCTTGTAGTACTCGTCGCTACGAACACGTGGGCGCGAACGAAACATGGTTTGGAGTTATAACGAAGAAGATATTAACGTTTAAAGTGGGGGGCATTTTAGTAAATTGAATATTTTCTGGAAGTCTCCAGATTTTTGGAGCAAAATCTGGAAAGCCATGTGTGTGGCCCAAATTAAAGGAAAGAAAAGATGGGCGGTGGAGTTGGAAGATAAAGGAGAGAAAGTGTTACACCCACCCCTAATTTAAATTGTATTTTCACTAAGTTTGAGTTTATCTTGCTTTTAAAATTGTTTTTGGGTCTTAATAGGTGTGCCAAGCGGCCCACTTTTATTTGTTGTCCCCCGGTTCCAAGCCTTCCATCTCTCTCTCTCGGTCTCACTCTTTCTCTCATTCTCTTTTTCCCTCTTTCTTCTCTCAACTCTCTCTGCACTCTCTCCTTTCTGCTCGAGCTCCACACACACACACAAACATATGTACACCCAGACGGCAACCACTCACCACCATCTGGACCTTGTTACCATGAAGCTCAGACTGATGACCTTGAAGCTTGATAGTGGCGGAGCCACTGTTCACTGTCTCCCGAACTTGCTTCGTTGTAGGTGAGCTTCGAAGACCTTTTAAACTTTCCCCTTTGGCTCCCATGTTCTGTTTCTAACCACATGGATGTGTTCTGGAAGTCAAATTATGAAGAAACACCTAGGAGGAGCTAAACCCAGATTCCAGCGATAAACCGTGGTCGTTTGGCCATCTTTCAGTCCATTTTCCGGTCAACTCCAGCTACCACTCCATCCCTGGTATAATTCTCTTCTCCACATTTCTAGCTACATTTTGGCTTTTGAATCACTCAATTTGGTTAAGTAACGAAGAAGTTACGAAACTTTGAAAATTCCCAAAACCTTCAACCAAAACCCAGTTTTCCGACTAGCACCGCCGCTTTCGAGGCATTTTCCGGCCAAAACATGGTGAGTTGGCCTATGTGCAGGGTATCAATCTCTTCATCTCGTCGAGTACTACAACTTTCATGTTTGGATCGCTTTATTTGGATAAGTAACGAAGAAGTTATGAGCCGTGGAAAATCAACCACCAAACCGGCCAAAGGGTGGCCTGAAAACCACCCTTAACCCAGGCCCTTTGGGCCGTGCCAAACCCCCAGGCTTAGGCCCGTTTAAGCCCAAACCCCTTTATTTTTAATTGTTTTTATTGTATTTATTTAAACCAAGGCCTTTGGGCCTTATCTAAAACCCTAAACCCCTAAGTCTAACTCTAGACCCTAAAGCTCTAAAGCCTAAACCCTTTAACCTTTCCAACCCTAAACCCTAGCCGGCTCAAATCCTTTTGTGGAAGATTTCGTTAGGGAATATTCCATCAGAGAATATTCCATCAAGGAATATTCTCTGGAATATTCTATTGGCTTTTACGAAATTTAACCGGGACCCTTCTTAGGGTAATTCGACGTTTTGAATCCGTTTCCGACATCCGTTTTTCCAAATTCAATTGCTATTATATAGTTTTATTAATTGGACCCTTTATGTGCTTAAGGGCAATATTTGTGACGTTTCCGTGATAGCTAGTTTGCGTGGCTCTTCGGTGGCTAAGTATTTGTGAGTGGACCCCTTCTAAAAATGCATGTTTTAATAGTAGAAATGAATACATGAAAAACGTGATTTGATGATAACGTTTTATGAAATGTTTTATGAGATAACATGCTTATTGAGGCTAGATTGAATTATTACTATTTTTCCTATAACCCATGTTTTTATAGAATATCTGATGAATGACGATATGATATTTAGAACACGTTTAGAACACCTCTTTATAGTATAGATGATGGATGACTTTATACTATGAAGTTGTTTTTCAATATATATATGTTAAATGGTTTTGTACTTACCTAGTGGTCATTTCCGCTAAGGGACGTAGGGATAGATTCCGGTCCGTCCCGGGCGACGGTTTGGTGTTGGCATAAGGCCTGGAGTGTGTGTCCTCTGGTTGTTTAGCACAGGGATGGGGAGCCAGCATGGGGCCTGAAATGTATTTTCCTCTGACTGTCTGCTCAGAGACGGGGAGCGGGCATGGGGCCTGGGGGTTATCGGACAATTCACTAGTGATTATTATATATACAAGTTATGATTTGAGACATTGCACAACATGCTAGGTTTCGGAAAACCTATGTTTATCATTATATATGTGTTTTCATAAAATCTAGGGGTTAGTACGTTGATAACTGTTTTACTATATATATATATATCAACTTGGTGCACTCATGTGTGTTTTGCGCCCCCTTTAGGATTTAGAATCGAGGCATACAGTCCCGGCGTCAAGGCACTTCCACATCAGCATCTTCGAGTCCTCTCAGTGTAGGACCCATTACTTTATTCATTCAATTTTATATTATTTCTTTTAGTATTCTAGTTAGTTGTATGCTCTGAACACGTTCCTTAAATGCATATTCTTTATTCTTTTATATTTATAAGTCTTATCCATCCTTTATTTTCAGCATTTGCACTCAATAAATGGCTTTCGTCACCCTCGGGTATCGGCCAGCACATGCCTATTCTGGTATTCGAGGAAATATCGGGATCGGGGCGTGTCAGAAATGAGGTAGAAGTGAAGGCCAATCAGGAGAGGAGAGATGAGAGAATCAACCAATGAGAGAGGGGAGAAATGAGAGAAAGGAGAGAAGGGGAGAAGGAAGAACCCGCCAGGTTCCCCTTGACCTGTACTCAACCCGGCGGCACCCATGCTTTCCGACGCCATTTAGTCGATTTTTCCGGTGAATCACGCCGCGCCACCACCTATAGTCAACTCCACAACCCTTCTTCTTCAAGTTCCACCCCAAACCCGACGGTTTTGGTCTTGGTTTCGTGGGAATGACACCGGCGGCACCGTGGTGTTTTTGGTAGCAATCTGCCAATTTTTGAAGCGAATTCCTTCAATCCACTACTACGAAACCATTTATTAGTGTCACTATGATAACCAACAAAAAACATATATTATTGTCGGATATTAAGTAAAATTCCGACAGAAAATGGATGCAGTGGCGGATATACTAAGCGATCGAATTGCCAGCGTCAGGAAATAAATTTTCTGTCGGTTAAGGCCCTAAAACCGACAGAACTTATGTCGGATATATGCGACAATAAATACTAAACTACTGTTGGATACTATCAATTAATGTCGTTCTTGACCACCAGGAAATTCAAAATACCGTCGGATTCACATAATTTTCCTGTCGGTCCTAACCGATAGAAAAATTAAAAAAATAAATAAAATCTACTATTTTCCGTTGGTCACAACGGACAGAAAAATCTTAATAATTAAAAAAAAAACGAAACATTCTGTTTGTTTTTTTAATTTTACAGAATGAATTAAAAAAAAAAAGAGTGAATAAAATAAACAACGATCGTAACAAACATAATATGCATTCAAATATAAATTAACCTACAATAATGTCTTTTGAATCTGTCATAACACATAAGGTAGACGTTAAATATAAATTAACCTACAATACGGTCATCTAAATCCGCCATAATACATAACTAGACAAAATACATTTGTCCGAAGTAGATAAAGTGTCATACATATCCGTAAGGAAAACCAACAAACTATTCAATAGAACCCGAGCCTTCTGCCGAACCTCTCTATGCTCCAGAGCCTTCTGCCAATCTTTCCTGTGATCCAAAGCCTTCTGCCAATCCTCCATGTGCTCCCAAATACCTCTTCACATCCTAATAAAAACTACTGGACAACAATCCAAAAAACAAACCCGGGGATAATCCACCATTGAAAACACTTGGAGAAATATGTGAGTCACCGGGAGAAGCCATCTGAGGTCGATATACTGGCCTTGGATACTGGGGCTGAAAAGGTATATGCTGCATAGGATATGTAGGCGCAGGTGGCTGACTGGGGCCCAAATGCTGTGATGCCTGATGGCTGAGTGGTGGTCGCTGCAGATGTTGTGGAGTAAGCAATATCAATATTTATTGTTGCTGCATCATGAACTGCTGGTTCATCGCCTGTTGCTGCTGGTTTACTTGCTACTGCGAGTCTTTAATTTCTCAAGCTTAACCGTTACCTCCGCCAACTTTTTGGAGGCTTCTTCCTCCCTTATCCTTAATTCGTTGTTCTCAACTACCAACTTGGCCAATGCACCCTTAGATGATTTCCTAGAAGACCTAGCACCTGAAGAGCTTGCATATGACACCATCTCTGGTATCACCCCATGACCATAACCTTGAACCCTATTTCTAGTCTCAAAACCCATCTGCTCAGCATAAATATGCGTTCTAACCTCAAAGGTGTCTTCTTCTCCATACTCGATAATTGACTGAATTTGACTTTCCATAGATGTCTTGCAATATGATATTTAAACAACATAATAAAAGATTATTAAGAGTTGAAATATAGAAAAATAAATAAGATTCATAAAAACAGATTCATCAATCCAAACAGAAAGATAAACAAGGTTCATAAAAACACAGATTCTGTGTTTAAATAATGTGTTCTAACAAATGCAATATTATTGTTTAAATAGCGTGTTAGAACACAGATTCATCAATCCAAATAGAAAGATAAATAAGAATTAAATACAAATAGTCATAATCTGAATAGAGTTATAAATCATTTACCCCTCTCTATTGTGACGATTCATCAATCCAAGAGTCATCTTTCCGGGTATGGGTAGCTCGAAAAAAAGAGATGGGATCCGGCTCCTTCCCATGCTTATTCTTCTTTAAATATGTTAAAAGAGAACAACAAATACATATTAACCTTAGATTATAAATATAAAAAATAAAAAACACTACATATATTACAAATTAGCAACACATACAAGTTCCTCGCGAACTCGAGCAAACGTTTTTGAACCAGTTGTATGGTTCATCGTTTTTAACTCCCGATTATACTTGTTTTTCTCTACCACCTCCTGAAAAGTAAAAAAAAACCTTATAAGACAAACATATTTCAATACCAAATATCAAATCTTTAATTTTTTTACCTTTGTTTTAGGATTATCCCAATATGCTAACATCTCGGTCCGCTGACCACCATCCACACCAGGGGGAAGTTTTGAGCGCTCATGCTCTTGTCTTTTGGTGTAATATATACTCTGTTTTTAAACCATTACAGTATTCCTTGTATGCATGATCCGCAACATGGAGAGTCATGTTACGAATTAATGGCATTCTGTCACAATCTTCATCAAGAAAAATGATATTCCCCTATATTCATAAAAACAAACATGTTAGTACAGATCCGAAATATAGTCTTGAAATATAGAAGTACAAAATGAAAATATATACTTTAATTCTTTCCCACAAAACTTCCTTATCATTTGCAGGTAGCCTAGCGCCAATCCCTCTTTAATGGAATATGTCGTGGATCCTTAACCTCTGAGGCTATAAATTTCAAAAATTCAGCAGCATTTTCACTAACACATTTCCCTGTCAAAGTTGTCTCCCTTTTCACTTCGGAATAGCAACTCCTCGGGTCCTACGTTCATTTTGTTCCTCCAGGGAAGAGGAGTAAAAATGAGTAGAAGTGAAAATGGGTAGGAGTAAAAATGGATGGAAGTGAGAATGGGAAAGAGTGAAAATGGGAAGGAGAAGAACGGCTGAAGTGAAAATGGGAAAGAGAAGAAGAAAGACTAAAGTAAAAATGGGAAGTAGTTAAGGGTAATAAATGTTGTCGGTTATATCTGCCAGGAAATTAAAATCTGATAGAGCTTTTATGTTTATGTCAGTACAGTGCATTTATGTATGTCAGAACTGTGCATTTATAGATGTCAGAATAGTGTCGGTTATGACCGACAATAAAGTAGCTGGTGTCGGTTATATTTGACAACCTGACTAAAAAGCGCCCGCCTATTTAATATGCATGCTAGGTTTGTGTTGATTATAACTGACAAAAATATCCAAAAACCGCCACAAAATTTTCCTTCGTCGGTTTTTGTGCGCCTTTAATTTTTTTGAATAAAAGTCGCGGGCAATATCCCGCCTAAAATTTTGTTATGTTCTTGTCGGTTATATCCGACAGGGCCACGAGTGAAAAAAAAAATTTTTTAAACCATGTGTTTTTAAATAACATTTTAAATTTTACCACACAAACTAAAATATTTTAAATAAAAGTCACCACACAAATTGAAATATAGTCTAATTAATACTTAAAAGGCATAAAGTAAATAATAAAACTATTCCATTTTATCTTCTGTTAGGTCATCGTCGACATTGACAAAATCAGGGAACTGGGTAGGCAATGGTAATACTTCGTGAAAATGAGTCTCTTCCACGCCAACCCTTGTATGCAAATTTTCATTGTCAAGTACAAGATCATCCAAATCAGGTATGGCATAATCATCAAGTGCATCATTATCCTCCAATACGTCAAACAAATCTCTCAGCTGCGTTCGAACAACAACATGCCAATCTTTTTCAATTGTGTCCTCCACATAAAATGCTTGTAATGCTTGTGAAGCTAATATGAAAGGATCATATTTAAATCCCAATCGATTGAAGTTTACTAAAGTAAATCCATATTGATCGGTCTTCATACCTCTTGGACTTTCACTATTAACCCATTCGCATTTAAACAATATCACAACTCAACCCCTGTCTCCTGTTTCGGTAGGGCCACAATATCTAACCTCAAACTTGTCTATGACTCTGCCATAACAATTCACTTGCCCAATTGCACCAGGGACATTTGGAGGTACAAGGACACCACAGTATTGATTCTTATGCTTATCGTCCACATATTTTGTACAAAATCTAAACCCATGAATAATGTGACTTTTATATTTCATCACAACCCTACTAGGATAATTGGCTAGCCAATGCAAGTCTTCAGATATCAAGATGTCATTAGCATGACATCTTGAATTAATCTGTAATAAGTAAAAGGATAAAAGTTGACACGACAAATATAAACATGTCATAATTAAAATGTAAAAAAAAAAAAAGTAACAATGTGACTATTATATTAACTCACATGTTGTTTGAACCATTCTGGAAATTCCTTCTTGCTTAGCTCCTTGATTTGTCGCACAGTCAGCCTTGCTCGACGACGTTGGTTTTTCAAGAATTCCTCATGTTGCCTAGCCAATTAGGTCTAAATATGCTTAACTAATTTTTCAAAGTAAAGAAAATTGATAAAACATTAAGACGTATGACTAGATGTTCTTACCTTCTAAATGGGTTAACCTTATCACAATTATTTAGAATGTATTTATAGCACTGATCAAGAACATTTAACTCGAGCTCCACATTTTCTCTTGAACCCATATAACATCCTTTAGAGTAAAAAATTGATAACCCACCAAATACTCCAGGTCTAATACCATCTTCATTTTGACCTCTACGAGTGCGACGAGACTCGACATCTCTAAGATACATGGAACAAAAGGACAAGCACTCATCCACCAAATATGCTTCAGCAATAGAACCTTCAAGATGACCCTCATTACGAACATAGCACTTCAGTGTTTGAAAATACCTATAATTATAATACAAAACACAAATTATTATAATTACTAATAAAAATTATCATTATAAATTAAATTTTTTTATAAAGATTTATTAATTACCGTTCAATTGGATACATCCATCTATATTGAATAGGCCCTACAATAGCTGTTTCATCTGCCAAGTGAACTGGGAGGTGCATCATTACATCAAAAAATGCAGGCGGGAATATCTTCTCCAATTGACATAATGCCAAGGCAATTCTTGAATTCAATTGCTTGAAACCTTCCTCGGACTCCTTCTTGCTACACAATTGTCTGAAAATTGCACTCAACTCTAATAATATCATAGTAACAGATTTAGGAAAAACCCCACGTATTATAAACGGGAGTAACTGCTGCATTAAAACATGGCAATTGTGGCTTTTCAATCCATGTATTTTTCATTCATTCACATGCACACATCGCTACAAATTTGATGAATATCCATTGGGAACCTGAATAGTAGACAATGGAACCTGAATAGTAGACAACACTTCACAAAATGCAGTTTTTTCTTCTCTTTTCAACGTGAGCAATGCTGGAGGTCGAAATGTTTTATTTCGTTCCTTGTGTGGATGTTGTCCATGTCATATGTTCAAGATTTCAAGATCTGTACATGCAGCCAATCCATCCTTAGAATTTTTATCTATATCTAACAATGTTCCCACTACATTGTCACAATTTTTTTTTTCAATATGCATAACATCAAGATTGTGTCTAATCAATAGATGCCTCCAATAAGGTAGTTCATAAAAATAGATTTCTTCTTCCACTAACTCTTAATACTTGTACTGCTCTCGGTTCGTTTTCTGCGTTGCCCAACCGAAGTATCTTTCTTTGGTTTTCCATAAGTAAATCTCAAAGTATAAAGTTCTTCAAGACATTGTAAACCAGTCCACTGCCTTGGTGCACTACGATGCTCTCGCCAACCATTAAAAGATGTGGTTTTCCTTTGAAACCTATGATCAACAGGAAGAAAGCGTCGGTGCCCCAAATAGAAAATCTTACAACTCGCCGGCAAGTAAATAAATTCTTTATCATGCATGCAATGTGGACATGCTTTATATCTATGTGTACTCCATCCTGATAACATTCCATAGGAAAATCACTTATAGTCCATAAGACGGCAACCTTCATCGTAAAATTTTGGTTGGAATACGCATCATATGTAGGAGTGCCCACCTCCCACAACTCATTCAACTTATCAATCAATGGACGCATGTACACATCAATCACTTTACCGGGACTGCGCGGTCCTGGTATTAACAGAGACAACAACAAATTCGGTTACTTCATACACATCCAGGGCGGTAAATTGTAAACTGAAAGCACCATAGGCCATGTGCTATGGTCTTGCCTCATTTTTCCAAAAGGATTAAATCCATCAATGGCCAACCCTAATCGGACATTTCGAATTTCTGATCCAAACTCCGAATATAAATTATCTAAATGCTTCCATGCTGGAGAATATGAAGGATGTCTCATAAACCCATCCTTAAGACATTCAGTTGCGTGCCACCTCATATTGTTCAGCCGTATGCTTCGACATATACAACCGCTGCAATCGTGGTTTTAAAGGAAAATACCACATAACCTTAGCTACGATTTTTTTTCTAGAGCCATCCTCTTCATTGACATTTTTATATCTTGATTCACCACAAACTAAGCATGCGGTCAACTCTGTAGGTGTCTTTCCAATAGATCATGCAATTATTGGGACACGCATCAAGCTTCACATACATCAGACCCAAGTCATTTATAAGTTTTTTTGCCTTATAACAAGATTCAGGTAAACAATCTCCATCAGACAACATTTTTTTTTAATTAACTCGAGTAAAGTGGTGAAGATCCCGTCTGGCATTCTTGGTGAAAATCCCGTCCGGCATTCTTACTAAACACTTGATCTGATACAATCTTACAACCGCCTCCAATTTTTTAAATTCCTTACAACCTGGCCACAAATCTTAATCTGCCTCTTCAAGCAAATTAAAAAAAGTCTCGACCTCTTCCGGACGTCTTTCCCCAGAAAAGGGGTTCAGTAGATAGCCTAACACATTCTTCCGTTAATGGTTGGACAAATACATCATTAAAAACATCATGAATACCAGTCAACTGATCTCCTGTTTCAGTAGACATCCCAACACCTTCTTCTCCAATCCCTATATTTTGCTCTCCAATCAAAGGTTCCTCATGATGTCGCCACGAAGCATTTTTGTAATCTTTATCCATATCATACAACACAAGATGTTCGACAATAGTTTTTCTAACAAAAGTATATCGATTACAACATCTTTTGTAAGGACATCTAAACTTATTGGGGCCAGCACCATTCGCAACTGCTTGATCCAAAAACAAATTAATTCCATCTGTATACATTTCCACATTTTGCGGTATTGTCAACCAACTCTTTTCCATGTTTTACCACTGTACGAAAGCAAATATTATGTTGAAACTAAGATACCTACAATCTTTCAATCTCTATCATGTAGGCATAACTATTAGAACTTTTAATCCCTATCTTTCAACCTCGAACTATCACAATTGCAATTTAATTTCCAACACCTATCACAGTAAAACAAATTAAAAAAACAATAAAGGTTAACAAAAATATGTTTATCTGCACTTTTGATTATTTATTAAATTTAAGTTTTGTATATCCTCATAGCAATTAGAGTGAAATATTTAATTAATTAACATAATATATACCTATATTACTAAATATTACCAATTTATGGTATATTAAATATTGTCATTTTAACATAAATATTTACAAATAATATTTATCTCAATTTCTTCATAACAATTTAAATAAATAAAATAAACTAATGGAACACAAATATTCGTAATTTATCTTACTAATTAAATTAAAATCTCCAAATAAATAATCTTGTGTGTTAAACAAATAATTTAAACATCAAGAAGTTCAGTAATAAAACATGAACTATTGAAGAATTCTATCGTCGATCTACTCTTTACGTAGTCAGCCAACTAAATAAAGCCCTTGCAAAATCAAATCAGAAAATAAAAATAAGCCACGAAGTGCTTGATGAAGAAAGAAATAGAAGATGAAAAGTATGGAAGCAAAAGAAATGAAAAACTTGTTGTGAGATGAAGAGAAGAAAAAGATTAAGTGCTTGATGAAGAAAGAAATAGAAGATAAAAAGTATGGAAGCAAAAGAAATGAAAAACTTACTGTGAGATGAAGAGAACAAAAATATTGAAGATGAAGAGAAGAAAATGATTGAAGATTGAAGATGAAGATTCAAGATTCAAGATTCAAGATGAACACTGAGGATTGAAGATGAAGAAGAGAAAGAAATTTGAATGAACAACAAACTGAAAAAACTTTTGGCGTAAAAATAATAAAACAGTCAATTTATGTCGGTTATAACTGCCAGAATACTAAAATAATAAAATGGTCAATTTCTGTCGGTTATAACTGCCAGAATACTAAAATAATAAAATGGTCAATTTCTGTCGATTATAACCACCACTATTAACTTAAAAACTGCCAGAATCTATAAAAAAATATTAAAAAAAAAGAATTCACAAATTATGGCGGTTTAATTCGACACTAAATATCTGCCAGGATATTTATGTCGGATATAACCGACATGAATTCAGTTTTATCCGACACTAACTAAATGATGTGTCAAAATCTTTTATCCGACATAATGGCTTATTAACCGCCACCATCATCCGACACTTAAAGCTAATATTGTAGTAGTGATCTCTACCACCATTAGACTCTCCTTGAACCCGAGAACAAACCCCAACCAACCATAGAGGCGGCGGAGCATCGGAGGAGTCGAATCAAAGCACACCCAAATCTAGGGTTCCAACGGCTTTGAGTGAAATTGAGGCTTTTCCCGGACAAATTGGCCTTAGTCACAGGTATGAAAGTTGTTCCTCTCATCGAGATATTCATTCTTGTAAAATTTGAGAAATTTTGGAGTTGTTTGATTTTTCGGTAAGTCGGGACGGCCAGCAGCCACGCGCGGCGGTGCGTGCGGGAAAACCCCTAGGTTCCTCTTTTTTGAAATCCCGTCCCTAGAATTTCACTATTAATTACGTATCTCATTATTTAAATTCGTATTACACGTTTTCGCTATTTTCATTAGTTAATTTTAATTCCGTTAATTTTAGAAATTAAATTGAATAGTTATCGGTTTGAAATTTCGTATTGAATCTTTAAAATTCGTTGACCTGTCGAGGTCACAAGCAACGTTTTTGAATAGATCTTGAAACCACGAGCACATAGGCAAAAGCCGTTTGCGAGTCTGGATTATGATGGTATAGTTGCGGACATTTCAAGTCGTTTTACTGAACTTTAGATTATAAATTCAATATAACTCCCACTTTGTGGGGGGGGGGGGGGGGGAGGCCCAATTAGAAAAGGAGAGTGAAAGGTAGGGGACAAATCAGAAAAAGGAGAGAGAAAGAGAACTATCAAGAAGTAGGGGGTGAGGGGAAGAGTCTCTCGGCTCACACTTTTCCCAAGCTACACTACACCGACTCTCTCACTCTCATACATACACTCTCTACCCTTCGATTGATGCCGATGCAGATTTGACGGACTTCATGTTGGTCCAGTCACTATGATGTCCTTCATATTAGCAAGACTACCAAGAGATTATACATATAAATGGTGAGTAGCATAACAGACGGAAGGCTTTAAAATGTGTTTGATATTTTCTGGTTTTGTTGATTAATTTTTATAATTTTGAAATCTATGGGTTAATTCCACATGTCCTACAATATATGTTGTTCTTCGTTTGTGTGTGGTGTTTGTTGATCAAATTCAATGAATGAGCATGAGGTTCTTTTACTTCAATTTCTTTTCTGGTTTTGGTCGGTGTTGTCGACGCTTGCTACATATATATTTGAATTGAAACTGCCATGATATATTTGGAGTTCTTAGTTTTATTTAGGGTTTTCTATCATTCAATGAACCAGTCTGAACATGAATTAGAGTTGGATAATTCGGATTGGGTGTGTAGATCAAATTTCTTGATTAAGGGTTTGGTTCAGAAGGTCAATTTCTTGTTAATTTTGAGTCATGTTAGTTTTGGATATTGTATACATGACTTCTGGACTACCTGAAATTATTTTGGGATTTGTTATATGAATTGGAGATGGGCTGTTACGTAAGTTGTAGCAAATTGATTTCTTGACAAAGAAAACTCAAGTTTCGAGTAGCCTTCTTTGGCTCTTAATTTCTAGGTCCTTATGTGCTCCTTTGAAGAAAAATTTTTAGTGTATCGAAAGTACAAATGTTTATGATCGTAACCCCATTGTTTTCACTCAGTTCCGTTGAGTTTTGGTTGATCAAAACCTTATTTAAACTTGGGTCACGAGCTGCCAAACAGCAGAAAAAAACTGGGTTTCCAGTTTCAAGACTCCATTTTTATGCTGGCATAACTTCCAATTCAGAGCTCCGTTTTCTACAAACTTTATATGCTTTTAAAGTTCAAATCACAAGCTTCAAAACCCATATAATATGACACGATTTGGTTTAGTTTTGAATGTTCCAAAGGGAGTCTAAACTTGGTCCAATGGTGCTGTTTTCTGCAGATTTTGTGGAGAAGCAAAGTACTATTTTTGCCACACCTATCTTCTTTTCCAGATTCCTTTCTAATCTTCTTTACTACTATTTGAGTGATATTATTTGAGTGGTAGATTCCAGAATCAGTGTACTTTCTTTAGACAATATTAATTTTGTGTTTAAACACTTAGTTTGGTTATTAAGGCGTGTTACTGGTATTTATACTTTTGATTGTAATTTTATATTCCGATTAGGTTCTTCAAAGGAAATTAATCGAATTCAAGGTAGGGGGTTCTGGGAAACATTATATGTATTAATCTAATTACTGCTTACTTTTGGTCAATATGCTACGATTTGATTTTAAATATTAAATTTAGTATTACTAGAGACTATGTAGGGCTTAGTAGGCTTATATTGGTTAGTGAGTTATCCGGATAATATATACGTCGGTTTACGTGTATGCGAAGTCATATTGTGATATATATATATATATATGTGTGTGTGTGTGTGTGTGTGTTTTTTTTTAGTAATTTTCTTGATAATATGAATGATATGAGTGATAAAGGTTATGACCATGTGATCCTAAAATCCTATTAGAAGTATTCCATAGAATTTATATGCTTGCATGATATGTATGCTAATGGCCATGAGAAGTTGATTGAGCATGTACCTATATTGTAAATCATAGGGGTTGAAGTAAGGGTAGATTGTGTGTTGAATTGACTGCACCATGTAGCAGAGGTATATGGATGGTCATGCTTGGTATATCCACGATAGGGGACCATATTATTTATGGATTGTGCTTGGTTAATCCGCGATAGGCGATCCTTATGGCCATACATACTTAGGAGTGATCATGTTTGGTTAATCCACGATAGGTGATCACTACCTAACAGTTCCGTAGGTGTGACTCTGCTTGGTTAATCCGCGATAGAGGACCATATTTTGTATAGATCGTGCTTGGTTAATCCGCGATAGGCGATCCTTATATCTTGGTATGGCCATACACACACACACTTAGAGGTGATCACTACCTAGAGCTATATGATACAGTTCTGCTTGGTATATCTGCAATGGGGGACATAGGTATTCAGGGGTGATCATGCTTGGTGTATCTGGGATGGGTGATCATTGCCTACACGACGAGATTAAGCCTATGGTTTTGCTTGGTATATCCGCGATGGGGAACCATACGTATTCTAGAGGTGATGATAATTAGTTGTACTTGGTACATTTGATAGGCGATCATATTCAGTTTGGTTCCGTTGAGTGGTCCGGAACCCGAGGTTGTTGGATTTCATAAAGTGGTCTGAAATCCCATTATTTGGAGAAGTAGGCTTGGCCTAACTGTGTTACTCTAGCCTTAGTTTTATATATATTTGTGTCAATGGTTTCGAGAATCTTGTGAATTGAGTTAGAAAAGATGTTGGACGTCTGGGTGACTCATTCGGGATTTTCTACGATTCGATATGATTTAATAAAGTATGAATTTAGAAGATAAGGAAATGGTTGTTAGTATTTTGATCAAATTAGTTAATTAATGTGGCTAGAGAACGATTTGTGCTTCGTCAGTTCTTTAATATGATATATGTTGTGAATTGCGATATCATGTTGAGACATAATGATTTATTTGTTGGATGGAAGAGAAATCATGATTCTTCATGGGGGTTTGCTATGTAGCCCTGAGTCTAGACATTTTACGTTGGTGAGGTTCTAATAAATGATTGAGGAATGCTATGCTTTTCTGATTGAACTCAGTGTGATACATGTCTGATTTTGTGAGAGATGAACTACAGATGGCTTGATCCCTGTGTAGGGTACGTAGGCAATCTAATGAGAAGGTTAGATGTAGCCAAAAAGTATACGAAAAATTATTATGCGATTCGATTCTTGAGTTATGCTTCGTACATATCCCGGAGGCGGGATCTGTTGAGTATATGGTTACTTGGTGACGTCACGTGTCGATCCTGGACGTAGGTTGGGATCGGGGCATGACACCTTTGGTTTCTCAATGTGCCGAATCCAAACCAGCCATTTGTTTCCCCAAATTATAGCGTTTTAGTATTGTTTTACTAAAAGGTCCCTAATTGTGTAGGCACGTTAGTGGGAAGTGACGTCATCCTCGCTAGTTTGAGCGGTTCTCGGGCAATAAAATCAGTGAGTGGTCCCTTTCTTAACCATATATTTTTATATAAATCATTAACCTAGCATGCATTGAATATGCTTTATATTATGTTTTCCAGATTTCTATAATTGCTATTTATTGAAGTTACGTTTTATTAAATAGTATGAATTATTGAATTATTGGATTTGCATTTATTGGTTTCTATGGTTTTTGAATATAATTTATGTTACAGATTTATGAATATGATTTGCCACGGATTTATGAGGTGAGGTTTGAGCTTTCAAGCTTGGATTTTGAGATATGTTTTTAGTACTTATTTAGTGGGTTATCATATGGCACATCTGCACACCACAGGTATTATGTCTATGGCCATAGGACACAAATGATGGAGGAGTGAGTTATGATATATATTATACCCCCAGCTTCATTGCCAAAAGCGGTGTCGGACAGCTTCACTAGCCACGGCTAGTGTCGGTGTGGATGTATGCTATTTTATACAGCTTTACCTACGGGTGATGGACAGGTTATTCAGCTTCACCTTCAGGTGATCGACAGGTTATACAGCTTCACCTTTGGGTGATGGACAGGTACTACCTTCGGGGGACTATGATACCCCCTAGTTGAGTACTTCACTGATGAGATTTACGCATTTTCCTTCGGGCGACATTTTCAGCATTATTGAGCATGGTTTTACATGTACATGTCTTACGAAGGCTTTTCATGGCATGCTAGGGTTTTTATAAAACCCATATGTAGTATTATATATGTTTTCAAAACAGGGGATTATTATGTTCATAAAGAAAATGGTTTTCCTATTACTAGTATTATTATTATAAACTTGGTCCACTCACCTTTTTTGTTTTTGTGCCCCCTCAGGAGTTAGTATCGAGGCACATGGTCCTGGTATCAGGACTCTACAACATAGATATTCTCGAGTCTTCTCAATATAGGTATCATTCCTTTGTTCGTATATTTTCCTAGTAATTCTTCCATATTATTCTTAGTAGTCGTATGCTCTGAACACGTTTTTGCTATGGTATTTTACGTTTTAATTGCATATCTTTTACTTATATGCATGTTTAAAATGGCTTCGTCACCCTCTGGTGTTGGCCAGCACGTGCCTACCCTGATATTTGGGGTTATCGGAGTTGGGGAGTGTCAATAAATTTTTTGAAGGAAAATAGAAACCGAAAACAAGAAAAGCATATGAACAAAGAATGATGTATTTATTCACCGTGAAGTTTGGAAGCAATACTTTCATATACACGACTAACAAGTCTAATGAATATATCTTTAATACCTTATTTGACATTATTTAGTATTTTAGACCCCCCCAATTTTACACAGATGACATTTGTCACTGTTTTACAATTCGGCTACAGTTCACTAGTAATTCCATGGAAAGCGACCTCTGCCTTGACGAAGCAAGTATCCTTTAACACAAACCCCATGCTTGCCTGATTGAAAAGTCCTAGTGTAATGTATCTCCACCATCCCCATTCCGAATTTAAGGCAGTGAACCAATGATTTGCCACAAGCACCAAAAATATTATCAGTTTATAAGTATTTTGGATTAAAATGCACAAATAGGTTGTGAACTTTTAATAAAAAATAGAACTAGATGGCGCTAAACAGATTAAATTTTGCCGTCTATCTACGGTTTATCGTCCTTTGAGGGTTACTCAAAATGTTCAGTTGCTTTCTACTAGAAGGCCAACAAGAGTCTCAACATGTCGCAACATTTCGCAACAACCAACTAGAAATTGTCGTATGCCATCGAGATTCAAACGCCACGAAGAACACGTGCGTCGCGGTCGTTGATGGGTCGAATTTCAGAATCATAGGGAGCGGCAATAAAACCACCTTAATTTAAAAGTTTGTAACTTGTTCGAACCCTTATTTCATCATCCGATTAAGTAGCAATAGGATTAGGCAGATCTTTACCTTTACCAAACTGATGCCTGGCATGCACCTGGTCTAGGAGGCGGAGGGTAAACTCTGCAAATATTTTACAGCCAGGAGGAAGAGATTTCGGTTCGGCTAACGCCAGATAAAGAGCCAGATGAGTTCCAACTCCATTGCCTTTTCCCTTGGGATAGAGCTGTATCTTCCCGCAAAACAACCAACACATTTATAAAGCTTTTACTTGACTCTTCTTAAGTTTCCGATGTCTTCGAGAGAAATTTCTTATACAGGAAGCGAAGTCTAGCCCATTTCTGGTCTCCGGCAATGAATACTTTTTAGTCGTAGGATTCGCCGTCTAGCTGTGAGAAGTTGTCAATCCTCCAAATATTCTTGTACATAACAGGATCCTTTACCATCGATAGACACTCTCCTTTACCTGTCCTACTCTCTTTAGAAACAAAGACCTCCGCTCCGAACACACAGGTGTCATAGTGAAAACTTTGTGCGAGAGAAATTAATTGAACGCCCAATCAGGTTTCATCCCATGAAAGCGCCTTTCCTTTTGTTCTAAGCAATGCACAGGGAAAACATATAAGAATATGAGACGATGCTTTGCAATTATGAGAACTATAAGCTTGTTTATATTTTGAATTGAATAGTACCTTGAAAAACAAAGTAGTTCCCGTTGTTCTGATCGAGCAAAAACAACCTGAAAACAGCATACACTTCCGTAGAAATCTGGGGAGCATTTGATGCTGACATTACCAAGCAGAGAGAGATGTGCTCTTTTATATTCCTGTTCTTGTTTCCATTTGGATAGAAAACCAGTTTCCTGCAGCAAAACAACAAGTTATAGTACTCTAAATTAAGCAGCTCGAAATTAAGAAGATAATACTAAAATAAGAAGAAAATACTAGCAATTATTGCAAAGCTTACGAAAAAAGAAATAGTCAGAATTTTGGTCTTAGAAATTGAGAGAAAGGATTGTACCATTTGTATCCTCTGGCTTCAAAGTCCCCGGATTCGTATTTCTCCAGTGATTTTTCGGTGAGCAATGAAACCGACCGGATTTTTACCGTGTAATGAGTTGTGTAACTACACTATCTAGGGATATTACTTAGTGATTAAGTATCTGTTAGTTAGTTATAGTTTACTCACCTTAGTGGTTACAATATACTTGTATATATATACTCAAAGTGTAAACTTTATTGCTTGGATAAATGAAATCATTTTTATCAAATATGGTATCACTCACCTTCTCTGTCTAGCGACTTTGATCTCATTGCTCCCGCTTTTCTCCCCACCTTGTTCGATCTCTTCTTTGATAGATTCTCTTGATCTCTTGATCGATTTCTTGATCTTGTTCAAGTTTCTTGATCTCCTTCTTGAATTTAGCCATGGCGTCTCCTTCGTCGGAATCGACTTCTCCTGTTCATCTTGTTCCGACTGCTTCTCCAAACCCTAATTCTCTGAATTCCGTCTCCGTCACGTTCCAAAACATCGGATCTATGGTGCCAATCAAGCTCACCACCATAAATTACTTGACCTGGAGTGCTCTATTTGCTCCGATTTTTTGTCGTTACAACCTCACCGGTCACATTGATGGATCTATGGTGGCGCCGCCTCAATTTCTTGATTCTTCGGGAAATCGCACTCTCAATCCTGAGTTTGTTTCGTGGTATGAGAATGATCAAAATATTCTCATCTGGATCAATTCTACCTTTTCTGAATCCCTTATTCGCTATACGGTTGGTGTGAATTCTGCTCGCGAACTTTGGGCGAAGTTGGAATCTCGCCTCGCCACGGCTTTTCAGTCTCACATTCATGAGCTTCGATCTTGTCTTCGTAATCTTACCAAGGGTGATTCTACTGTTGCTCAGTATCTTCAGCAAATTGAGGCAATTCCTGATGCCCTTGCAAGTGCCGGCTCTCTGATGGACAATTCTGATTTGCTTTCTGTCACTCTACATGGTCTGCCCCCTGAGTATGATTCGTTCATTGATGCCATTCAATTCCGTCTTGGATCTACGACTATTGATAAGCTGCATGGTCTGTTGCTTAGCAAAGAGATACAATTAGTCAATCGAAGAAAAACCACCTCAGACTCCTCTACATTTCATGACACGCCCCGACCCTGATATTCCCCGAATACCAGGACCGACACGTGCTGGCCGACACCCGGGGGTGACGAAAGCCATTAATTGATACAAAAGCTAAGAATAAAAAAATAAATAAGGGTTAGAAATTTAAAATACTAAGTTAAAACTTTTAGGAACGTGCTCAGATGCATACAGCTAAACCTAATCACTAAAACGAATTAAGATAAAATTTAATGAATAAAGGAGTGGGTCCTACATCGAGAGGATCCGAAGATGCTGCTGCGGAAGGGTCTTGACGCCGGGATTAGGTGCCTTGATTCTAAGTCCTGAATGGGGGCGCAAAACAAGGGTGAGTGGACCAAGTTTATATATACAATAATAATAAAACAGTTATCAACATACTAACCCCCAAAGTTTATATAAATGAAAACTACTAGCATAATAAGTGATGGATTTAATAAAAATCCTAGCATGCCAAAATATCTCAAAAGCCATATCGCAGAATACGCATCGCGGAAATCAAAACAGTAAACGTATCATAAATCATCTCGTAAACGCGGTGTGCTGCTAGAAAGATCACTGAATAAATATAAATCCCGGCCCAATGCCTGCACCTCAGTCTCTGTGCCCGTAGCCAGAGATAACTCCCTCCCGGCCCAATGCCTGTCTCCGTGTCCCTCAGCCTTTCGCTAGGGATTATTTCTCCCGGCCCACATGCCAACACCAGATCCTCGCCCCAGGCGGCATAGTGTCTACTAGGTACGCACAAATATTTACGTCTCTCATAAATACCACTTCATAGCGTAGGTTACCGATCATCGTCTACACTATAAAGAGGGGTTCAAAACATGTTCTAGCATCCTATCGTCATCTGTCAGATAGTCTACCAGTTTATGGTTTTTATAGAAAATACGATATATATTAAAATATAGCTCAATATAGGCTAACAATTAATTCCTCACCAAAACACGAGACGAAAATCAATATATTAAATCATCAGGCTTCACATAAATCAAATCATAAATCCGTAGGCATGCTAATCATTTATGCAATTAAATTATCAAATCATGTAATTTTAGAAGGGGTCCACTCACAAATATTCCTTAGCAGAAGAATCGCGCGAATCGGGATTACGAATTTCCTTAATAGCAACTTTACCTAAGCACAAAAATATAATTAATAAATAAAAGGATTTTCTAAAATATTGGGTTGAATTAAATAAAATAGGGAATTTGGGATTGGATGGGTTTAGGATTTTAAAGGATTTTAGGAACCTAGGATTTTGGGTTAAAATGGTTTAGGGTTAGGAAAGGGGTTTGGGCATTAAGCCCAAACATATACTTAACAACACACACACACACACATGCACGGCATGCATGTGCATGCCTAATCACACACACACACACGCCTAAATGCACTCACACACACACGGTTCACATACACCACCAAAATATAAAGGCCTTAAGGCCTTATAAAAAAAAGACAGGGCTTAAGCCCTTTAATATCTAACCGGCCCAAGGCCCTAAGGTTTTAAAAAGAAACCAAATAACAAAACTAACTAAAAAAAAATAAAGGGGACTAGGGTTTTGGGCTAAAGACCACATGGGCCTAAGGCCCGAGGAGGAAATGGGAGAGGCCAGACGGCCTGGTGCCGAGGAAGAAGAAGGCCGGAGCTGCTACAGCTCCGGTCACCTGAAAACTGGAGCTTCAAGCTCCGATCTATGTACGAATGTGAAGAACAAAGAGAGAGGAATAGATTGCTACCTTCCAAACGCCGTAACTCGGTCGGAGGTGACCGGAAAAGTCCTCGGAGTGCACGGGTTCGCCGGAAAAGTGGGTGTGTTCACCCAAACCGTTTCCAAAGAAAAACCTACGTAAAATGGAAGGTTTAGACTCCCAAATCACCACCAAACTTCAAGCTAGGTACGAGAGTGAGAGATTAGAGGCTTACCCGAACTGAAACAGGAAGAAGACTCGTCGGAGCTTTGCTCCGAGCCGTCTATCTCGCCGGACAGGGGTCCCCGGGTTCGTAAGGAGTCTCTCCTGATGGTGCTAAGGTCCTCGCGAGTCCAGGGGGAGGGAGAGAGACGAGAGTTTGAGGGAGAGAGGGATGCGGGAGGTTGAGGGAGAGAGAGCTACGGGGAGAGACAGAACACGAAAAAGAAGAAGAAAGGAGGAAGGGGGGGTTCACGGGGATACAAAAATAAGAGGGGTGGGCCCCTTGGCTCACCAATTAAGAACTTAAAAAAAAACATTTTTAAATAGAATGGGGTGGGTTTTAACATTTCAGGCTTTCAACAGTTATGCCGGTATTCTTCCCCTTCCACCTCTCACCCTAACTCTTAGGCTTTTGTTGCTCAGTCTTCTTCTGCCCTCACTACTCAAGGTCGTGGCATGGATTGCAATTATAATCGTGGCTACTCCAATCGCGGCAATTTCAAATCCTCTTATCGTGGCAATACCAATCGTTTCACCAATACCAATTATCGTGGCAATTTTCGTTACAATCGTAGAGCCCGCCAACATTTCTCATCTTACACCAAGAAGACTCCGTGTCAAATTTGTCATCAATTCGATCATGAGGCCTCTGATTGCTCTCATCGCATGAATCCAGCTTATGGTGGCAAACCCTCTCACTCAGTTATGGTGGCCAATCCCTCATTATCCACTTCATCTTGGATTGTCTACTCTGGCGCTACATCTCATATGACCAACTCCTATGCAGCCTTGCAAAATCCTGAATTCTATACTAGTCCAGAACAAGTGTACATTGGTGATGACAAATGTTTGCCTATCACTCACTCTGGCTCTACTACTTTGACCACATCTGATAGTACTTTTAAGCTTAATAAAGTACTATATGTTCTTGCATTACAACATAATCTTCTCTCTGCCAATCAATTTCTTATTGATAACAAATGTTCGATGCATCTTTATCTTACTCACTTTACTGTGAAGGATTTTTCTTCGGGGATGATGTGTTTTAAAGGACCTGTCCATCATGGTTTCTATCATTTTCATTTCTCTTCTTCTGCACCTGATCAGCAACATGCTCTCACTGCATTTGTCAAGGCTTCCAAAGATTGGGTCATCCTTCAATCAAGATCATCGATAAACTTGCAGCACAGTCTTGTATTTCAGTTTTATCTTATTCAACGAAGTCTTTTTGCTCAGATTGTGCACTAGGAAAATGTTCTCGACTTCCTTTTACTTCTACAGTTTGTACAACTAGCAAGCCACTTGAACTTGTACACACGGATGTTTGGGGACCATCACCTGTAGCTTCTTGTCAAAGTTTCAGATATTATGTCATATTTGTTAATGACTTTACCCGTTATTGTTGGTTCTATCCTTTGAAGCATAAGTCTGATGTAATGTCCACTTTTATGCAATACAAATCTCTTGTTGAAACCTCTCTGTGTACAAAGATCATTGCTTTACAATCTAACTCTGGTGGTGAATATGTCAACACTCAGTTTTCACAGTTTTTAGCTACCCATGGTATTCAACATCAACTCACTTGCCCTCACACTCCTAAACAGAATGGATGTGTAGAACGCAAGCATCGCCACTTAGTTGAAACAGCTCAGACAATGCTAGCAGCTTCTAAGCTACCTCATACTTATTGGGTTGAAGCTTTTCACATAGCCATTTATCTTATCAACTGAATGTCAACTGCATCACGATCATCTCCTTGGGAATCTTTATATCATCGGGTACCTAACTACAATTTCCTGAAGGTATTTGACTGTGCTTGTTTCCTTTGGTTAAAGTCTTACACTTCTTCTAATTTGGATCCTTGGAGTAAAGCTTGTGTATTTCTTGGTTACAGTTTGAATCATAAGGGCTATAAGTGCCTTGATCCTGCCACCAATAGGTTATACATCTCTCGTCATGTTATCTTTAATGAATCTCATTTCCCATTTCACTATATTTCATCTTCTCAATCTTCAATCTCATAGTCCTCTTCTGGATCTCCTATTCCCTCCATTCTTACTTTTAAACTTCCTACACCTACACTTTCATCTTCATCTACACCTACACCTCCATCTACCTTGTCTTCCTCTTCTCAGATTCCTATCTCACCTAACCATATTTTATCTTCTTCCATACTCCCATCTTCTCATTCTTCTATGGAAATTGCAGAACCTTCTCTCATTCCCTCTCTCAATACTCATTCCATGCAAACATGGTCAAAATATGGCATTTTCAAGCCACGGGCACTTACTGCTACTAAACACCCTCTCCCATCTCATCTATCTCCTGATTATATACCTATTACATATCTCCAAGCTTCAAAGTCTTCTCATTGGTGTCAAGCTATGCAAGAAGAAGTCAATGCCCTCATCAACATTGGCACATGGTCTCTTGTTCCCAAATCTACATCTCAGAATATTGTAGGCTGCAAATGGGTGTTCCGAATTAAAAGAAAGCCCGATAGTACTATTGATCGGAATAAGGCTCGCCTTGTGGCCAAGGGATTCAATCAACAAGAAGGTTTAGATTACACAGAGACTTTCAGTCCCGTAGCAAAACCCGTTACTATTCGAATTCTTCTCACCCTTGCGGCTTAGTTTGATTGGTATTTAAACCAACTCGATGTCAACAATGCTTTTCTACATAGGACACTTACTGAATCTGTTTTCATGCATCAGCCTCATGGTTTTGAAGATTCTACACAACCATTTCATGTCTGTCACCTGCACAAATCCTTATATGGTTTGAAACAAGCTCCGAGAGCTTGGTATGAGAAACTTCATGGTGCTCTTCAGTCACTTGGTTTTCACAGCTCTTCCAGTGATCATTAATTGTTCATTAAAGAGGTTTCCAACCATGCTGTGGTGTTCATTTTAGTGTATGTTGATGACATTTTAGTCATTGGACCCAATTCTGCTGAATGTCGAAAGGTTATTCATCAACTTAGCTCCCTGTTTCCCATTAAAGATTTCGGACCTCTTCATTATTTTCTTGGTCTTAAAGTCAAACTCTTCTCTTCTGGTATTTTCATATCTCAGACCAAATATATTATGGATCTGCTTTCCAAGGCCAACATGACTGGTGCTAAACCTTGTACCACACCTCTTAGCACTTCTAAGCTTGATCATGACTTCCCTTTGTGTGATAAAATCTTTGAGTATCGATCCTTGGTTAGTGCACTTCAATACCTTACATGGACACGACCGGATCTCAGTTTTGCAGTGAATCTTGTCTATCAATATATGCATCAACCCAGAATTTCCCATTTTCAAGCAGTCAAGCACATTCTTCAATATCTTAAGGGTTCCATAGATCTTGGTTTATGGTTTTCCAAAGGTTCTACACCTCCCACACTAACTGCATTCTTAGATGCTGATTAGGCTGGCTGTGCTCTTGATCGTCGATCTATTGGATGGTATTGTGTTTTTCTGGGCAATTCCTTGATCAGCTGGAGTGCAAAGAAAGAACCCACTATTGCTCGATCTTCAACAGAGGCCGAATATTGCTCTCTTGCCAATACTGCTTCTGAAATCACTTAGGTCTGTCAGTTGTTACTAGACATTGGTTATTGTTTGCCTCAACTCCTCAAATCTGGTGTGACAATATTTCTGCAATATCTCTTGCTAAGAATCCTTTATTTCATGCTCGGACCAAGCATGTGGAAATAGCCTGTCATTACATTCGCGAGAAAGTCTTAGCTCGTAAGATCTCTATGCATTTTGTTTGTACCCAAGATCAGGTTGTTGATAAAAGTCTCTGTCAAAATCCAGATTTCATTTTCTTCATGGCAAACTTCAACTTCGGGTTCCCTGGTTTTGTTTGAGGGGGGATATAAAGGGTAATATTGTAACTGCACTATCTAGGGATATTACTTAGTGATTAAGTATCTGTTAGTTAGTTATAGTTTACTCACCTTAGTGGTTACAATATACTTGTATATATATACTCAAAGTGTAAACTTTATTGCTTGGATAAATGAAATCATTTTTATCAAATAGGTGATGCATCCGAAATTGTTCTCATAATCCCTGAAATAAAATGTGTACATTAGTTACCGCTTTCAAATCCAACACGCTCAAGCAAACAGATAGAGCATCTCACCATCTTGGTCATCGAAGTTAAGACTAGTCATGTCGATAAACTTAATTTTCCGATGATTCAATTACAAAGAATTCAACCGGTTCAAGTGGCAGAATAAAATATGTTTTCCCGCTTATATTAAGGAAAAATTAAAGGTGTTATTCCTAACTTGAAACCTTTTAAAGATTGAACTGTTATGCTTTGCTTCCAACGGGTTGCCTTTGTTTCATTGAAAAGGTTATCCATCACCTGCTTGTGGATGCTTCCAAACACATTCTGCAATTTTAATTCTTACTAAAACGAAAAATGTTTACGGTTTAGCATTGTCAAAAAAGTTAAGATTAGACGAGCTACACAAAGTATTTAGCTAAACACATGAGATGCTACTTGAAATTTATTGGTCAAGGCTTGACATATTTCTCGCATGACAGATTTTTGAAGAAAACAGGTCCTATCAAAGTGCGCTTCAATCACAAGTAATTTGGTGGGAAAGGATTGCAGCTCTAGAGTTCTATTGAACGCCACTTTTAGGTACAAACCATATCGTGGACTGAGAACTTCATTTGAAGTCATAAGTCAATTAACATCATTTTAACAATATCGGAAACCTAATACAAGCTGACTATAGAGCTTCCGCAATCCCATGGATGGTGACCTCTGCCTCCACTATCCAAGTATCCTTCACCAGAAACCCCTTGCTTTCCAGATTGGAAGTGTCCAGTTTAAGGAACGTAGACAAACCCCAATCCAGAATAAAGGCACTAAACCAGTGATTATCTACACAGAAGAAATAAACCCTCATGTTATATGGCACTACATACAATTAAACACTCCGCGTACCAGGCCGATCTTTTACCTTCTTTAAACTTTTGCATGCATTCTTGACCATTGATAGACACTCTCCATTTCCTGTTCTTATTTCTTTACAAACAAAGACGTCCGCTCCAAACACACAGTGATCATCTACGAAGGTTGCCTATTTATTAGTCTTAAAAGACCTCACACGACGAGGTTAATGTTAAAAAATGTGCATGTCAGTGGCTCAATATGTTAAACCCATAATATTTAAAAACAAGAAAAGCTGCCTTCCAATTGGCAAAAATCACAAACTTCAGCCAAAATTAATTAAAAACATCAAAATACCCTTCAATCACAAGTCATTTGGTGAACAAGGATCTTAGCACTATGGTATACCCACACCTAGACGGTGCTTTTACAACATCATGGACAGTGACAAGGTTTTTAGTCCTTTCATTCGTAACATCTTTTTAGCAACAGCCAAAACATACGACATGCCAACTACAGTGCAGTTGCAGTTCCACGGACAGTGACCTCTGCCTCCACTATGCAAGCATCCTTCACCAAAAACCCGTTGCCTGGCTGATTCAAAGTTTCCAACGAAATGAACTTAGCCCAGCCCGAACTCGTTAAGGTACTGAACCAGTTGGTACCTACACATAATACTCCCTGATGTTATGAAGGATGCATACAATTAAACACTGAAATAGGACAATCTTTACCTTTCAAGCACTTATGTTTGGCATGCATTTGATCTACAATGCGCAGTGAAACCTCTGCAAATACTTTGGAACCAGCAATTTTTTTTGGATCACTCAATTCCAAGAAATGAGAAATGCAAGGAAGTGTTTCCGGATCATCCAATTCCAAGAAAAGAGAAATATGAGTACCCTTTCTATCGCCATTTCCCTTGGCATAGAGCTTTATCTTCCTGCAACATTGGGAAGAATTTGATGATTTTTTATTATATATCTCTCGTTATTTGGGATGGGACCCAATTCACTTCACATCCTTGCGAATTAAATGAGCAAACTCGTACATGGGAAGCAAATTTTCAGCAAGTTTTACAGTGATCTACCACATCGAGTGCGAAAGTTATGTAATTAAAATTGCATATATAGTTTGAAACTCAAAAATCATATCCTTTGGTTCTCATGCATGTAAAGCAAGATTATACAGTGGACTAAAAATTTAAAATTCTCTTATTAAGGGTATTAATATAAAGGGCCTAGCAGAGATACCATTTCCGTTCTCCGGCAGTGAAAGGTTCTGATTTGCAGCATTCAGTACCTAACTCTGAAAAGTTCTCAACCTTCCAAACATGCTTGCACATAACAGCATCCTTGATCATCGATATTAACTCTCGATTGCCAGCTCTTCGTTCTTTACAAACGAAGACCTCAGCTCCAATCACACAGGAATCGTCAACAACATATCCGTTGGAAGCATCAGTAAACGATTTAAGAGTGACAAGCTTATCAAATCCCGAATAACGCATCATTCCATGGAAACATTTTTCCTTTTTATTTGCATCTATGGAATATGCAAGGTACAAAATAATGATCAGAAAATGAGCAATGACCACTGAACTTTGAAAACAAGAAAATTTCCGGTCTATGAATATGTTCACTTGATGAGAATTAACTTTTGGTGTAGGTAAAATGTACCTTGAAGAACCAGGAACATGCCTTTATTCTGATCAAGCAAAGAGAACCTGAAATCAACATATACTTCGCTTCCAGTCTGAAGTGAATCAGCTCCAACCATTTCCAAGTAAACAGAGATATGACCTTCCACATTTTTCTTCTTGTTTCCATTCGGGTAGAGCACTAGTTTCCTGAGAGCAAACATACAGTATGGCTAACATCTTTTTTTAACCAGCTTACACAGCACATGATACACGAAACACATTATTGCAGTACAAAGAAAGAAAATATCATAGAACTAATGTCAGACAGTGAGTGTGAAACATAAGTTTGCAGAAGATGATATTAAACTCAAACTTTAGCTGATGATATAATGTGGGATTTACCATTTGTATCCTGCAGCTTCAAATTCTCCCGACTCATATTTGTCCGCCAAAAGTTTGGTTAGCAATGAAAATGACGCGATTTTTAGAGTGTAATGAGTTGGAGGTGAATCTGAATATGATGTCGAAAACCCTGAAAAAAAAATAGTGTTAATGGAAGCACATATTGTTTAGACTAAAACCATTAATATAAATCAGAAAAAACTATTTAACCATTTTGTTGAAAGAGATGACAAGCCATGGCAATAAAATTGAAATTGATTATACTGTTAAGGCTATACAATTATATTTTGCTCGAAGAGGAGCTTACCTATATATAATGTCATTAGAGAAGCAAGTACGAGCATCTAATGGAGAGATTTTTTAGTATGATCGGAACGCAGAGTGAAACACTACATGTTATTATATACTTAAAAAAAATCTTCCCTCTAATTATATAATGTCATGTGGCATACGACCTCTTGTTCCGAGTAAATTGAAAAATCTCTTTATGCAATGAGCTTGCTGCACATTGGACGAGATATGTCTTTTCATCTCTGTACCGTACTAAATTTAATAAATTTCGGTGTGCAATCTCTTTCTTTTCCGATTCATTAAAAAAAAACAACAACACAAAGCACTCTTTTCCGATTACATTGTGGATACCTCGGATTTGTTAAAATTTGAAAGTGAAAATATTGTATAAAGGAAGACTCGCACACTTTAATCTTCAAACCATACAAAGGTCTTTCTTCAAATTCCCACACAAAGCACTCAAACCTTTCTTCCCAAGCACAATGAGGCAATATTCATGCCCATTAAAATGAAATTTGGAACCTTGAATTAGCAACATAACTTGAACCCGAGGCACTGAACCAGTTATAATCTAGGCACTGCTTTGCGAGAATAGAAGAATACGAAAAGGTTCTCAGTTACTGCTGTTGCGACTATAGATTTAGGCGTAGGTTTGTAGCTCTATTGAGCCAATTTCAACTTTTTCTTTTTTGCTTTGCTGTCAACTTTTTCTTTTTGCTTTTCTTCTTTTTTTCTTGCACCCATAGTCCTCACTCTAATGAAAGGGTACGATAACTTAATACCTAAGTTCAGGTCTATTAAAATTGTCACGTTCCGATCTCAAGATATGACAAAAAAAAATTAAAGTAAATTGCAGTTTAGTATCTTTAAGTTTTGTGGTTTTCAATATTTAATACATTAATTTTTTTTTGTTTCAGAATCATACCTAAAGTGTTAATTTTGAGATAGTTTCATACATCCGTTAGTTTGATTTTTAAGTCTCTCGTTAACTGATGACGTGACGTCCATGTGGATAATGATTGAACGCCACGTATCATTAAGAGATCCACGTGGAAATTAAAATCATTTAATTAAATATTAAAAACTAAAAAAATAAAATCATTTAATTTTTTTTTTTGCATGGGGGACCTACCCCTTATCTCCCTCACCTTTCTTCCCCGCTCCCATCTTCCCCCAACTCCCCCGCCTCACCTACTCCCTCAGGGCAGTCCTGAGAATTTAGGGGCCCTAGGCCAGCCCTTGAAGTGGGGCCATAAAATTCTCTGATTTCCGGTTCTTTGTATATTGATTTGTATAAAAAAGAATTTGCTAAATACATAAAAAGTTCTATTTTCATATCAAATATCATTAAAAATTAATATCAAAAGAAGATAAATATACAAAGATTATTTAAACATTACACGATTCACGTTTTTAGACACAAATGTACTAAATGTTTGTAGTCAAGAGTTTAAGATTGAGAGTGAAGAATAATAAAACTTGATGATCAAGAGAGTGGATAACAATAAAACTTGATTGACGAGTATAATAAATTCAACGTCAATTGTTCTCTTGTGTTTTTTTCTTCTAAAATCAACATCACACTAATGAATTGAATATTAAAATAATCCATTAAATAAAAAGTTATTGAAAAGAAAATTATAAAATTCAAAGTTTTGATTACCTTAAAGTACAATCTTTAAGACCATATGATAGTTGATTTAAACATTCAATAAAAATAGAGAGAATTGGAAATTGGTTTAAACATTCAATAGAAATTGACAAAATGAGAAGTTAAAAGAAAAAAGATTGCAAAGAAACTTGAGTTTTATAACTTTATATGTATTTGGACAGATGAATTGAAAGTTGAATAGATGAATTAGCAGTAAATTTGAAAAATACGAAAAAATTAAGAAAAATTTAGTGACTAAAAAGCAGTTTCGTGTTTCGAACCCAACGCCCCAATAAAAAATGAAGCCAACATTTCCACTGCATTAACAAATAAATTATGATATTTTTTACTTTTTTTGTTCTTGTATTTATATGTTCGTTACAAGATATAAATTTTTTCTGAACGCTTCTGAAATGGGCCCTAGGTGGGCGCCTACTTGGCTACCCTCAGGCCCGCCCTGTGCTCCCTCGCCACTTCCGCCTCACCTTGCTGAGCCGCTGCTCGGCGTCTCTGAAATTCTCGTTGTAGAACCTCCGGGCGGCTTTCGAGTACTAGGGCTCGGCCGCGGGCACGCGCTTCTGAGGAGTATGGAGGCAAAGAAAATTCACAACAAATGATTCCGAAGAAGTATTCGTCTCAAAAGAACTAATTTTTACTGAAATTGGACAAAGTAATACTGCCAATCAAGCTTTCCTCTGTCCTTAACATTAACAATCTTAAAACTAATTTCAACTGTCAAACAAGACTATTGTCAAAAAGTCTCCAATTCCCAATTTTTTGAAACGAAATAATGTTCAAGCCACAAAAACACAACAAAAAAGGCACACCTTTACCAATTTCCACACAATAGAAAGCCCCAAATTTATTTACTTTTCACAAAAGAAGAAAAAAAAACCTCCTTTTCCATTGAATCTGCTTCTCCTGGTGATTAATTTGACACAAATCCACGACTCACACAGCACAGAGAGAGAATTACAGCAACAAAGAGTAAATTTCAAAGGTCACTGAACCGATCCCAAATCGAGTACTTGCCTTGTTTCATGTGATGTTGAACTCCTGAGAAGAGGAGGAAGTGGCGAGGGAGCAGGTGAGGCGGGGGAGTGTGCGGATGGGGATGAGAGAGAGGGAGGGTGGGATCAGCGTTGGGGGAAGATGGGAGCGGGGAAGAAAGGTGAGGGAGATAAAGTGTGGGTCCCCATGTTAAAAAAAAAATGATTTTATTTTTTTAGTTTTAAATATTTAATTAAATGATTTTAATTTTCACGTGGATTCCTTAATGACATGTAGCGCTCAATCATTGTCCACATGAGCACCACGTCATCAGTTAAAGGAAGACTTAACAGTCAGATTAACGGATGTATGAGACTATTCCAAAATTAACAATTTAGGTATGATTCTGGGATGAAAAAAATTTCATATACTAAATGTTGAAAACCACGAAACTTGAGGGTAGTAAACTGAGATTTACCAAAAAAAACTAGTAGTTCAACAATGTAAGAAATTTTCATTTTACTTTGTGGATGCACCAAACCTTAGTGTTTGAAACTGCCTACAATCGTAGTTCATCATTTTGTTAAGCTCCAAATTTTTTTTATTTGCAATGACTTCAAAAACAAATTTATTTGCAATGACTTCAAAACATTCTCATGACATTATCTAGCATGAAAACATAGAGTTCTAGACAACTCACAATTCCACAATCAACAACAATAATATTTCAATAACTCTGAATTCCGCACAGTTTTCGCCTATGCATTCGTGGTTTCGAGCTCTATTGAAAAATACTAATAGTGACCAAGGTCTATAGATTTTTAATAACTAATTACGAAAAACCCAACTTTGTAACTCTAAAATTAACAAAAATTGAATTAAATTTCTGAAAAATACAAAATACAAAATATTTTAGTAGTGAAATCTCGTCCCCAGATTTCACATCCTCCCCACCATATAGAAATTTCGTCCTCAAAATTTTTAGTACTTTTCACACTTTAAACCGTTCCCAGAATTATTTAACATCAAGTTCGACAATATTCATTATACCACATGTCATTATACACTCTGATCATGAGACATGACCAAAAACAAACCCATTGTTCAACATCGTATGAACTTTTCATGTTATTTTGTGGCCACACCTAACCTTAGGGTTAGACTGACAAGTACCTTTGAGGGGATTAAGCCAATTGTACTTTGCTTCAGTCTGAATGTGGACAGAAACGGTGAAAACCGACGTGGAAGCCAAGGATGGCCGAAATAATTGCCACTTCGCCGCAGTCGCTTCGATGACTGGTTTGATGTTTGGGTTTTGTAGCCCAAACCCAGGTGAGTGTCTTGGTGGTGGTAGTGGGTGATGCATGGGTGGTTGGGGATGGAAGACCACCGACCGAGAAACTTGAGAAAAACGGCGGCTCCAAATCGCAACGAACTGAGACCAAATGGAACAAAGGTTGGGTGGATTATGATTGTAAGAGGGAGACGAACCGAATGGTGGTGGTGGCGACGATTTTCGTAGTTGGATCTCGTTGGAAACGGTGCCTGAAAAGCTGCCCAGTAATCGAATTGAACGTGAGTCGAGGAAGCGACCTATGTATAGTATTCCCAATGAAGAATTGCCCCTGCCTTTGCTTGCTTATTTTTCCTTCATTACAACTTCGATTCACGCACAATTTTGTGTACATGTTTGTGGATCGAGCTCTATTCGAAAATACAAAAAGTGACTTCGAAAGGTCTATGAATTTTTAATGACTAATTAAAAAACCAAGATTTGTAACTCTAAAATTAATGAAAATTAAATTAAATTCCCAAAAATAGGAAATACAAAAAATTTGGATAGTGAAATCCGGGGATTGGGGACGGGATTTCACACTTATCTTTAACTATGGAAGGCAGTCAAGGAGATAAGAAAACCAAAACAATTATGCTCGAGTCTTCCAACTCAAGAGGATATTGCTGCACTTCAACAGGAAAGTAATCCTTTCATTCAACACCTTCGTAGCCTGAAAAGCATGTGGAATGAACTAGATGTATACAAACCACATACCACTAATGTTGTTGTCCTGCTTAAAAGGGATGAAGAAGATAAGATTTTGCAGTTATTGGCTAGTCTAAACTCAGATTATAAGGTCATCTTCAGCCGAGAGCTGGTCAGAGGGCTCGTTTTAACCCTCTAGCCCTCCAAGAAATTAATATTTTAATGAACAGTACATAGTCATATTTGCCTCAATCTCCAACCGAGGGCTAAATGGTCATAGGCCTCGTTTTAGCCCTGTCACAAAAAACCGTCTCCAACCGAAGGCCAAAGGGCCAAACATAATTTATTATTTAAAAACTACAACTGAAATTCAAATCCAACCGCTAAGTGAAACAAATTATGTAAAATTTTGTATAAAAAAAATGTGAAACAAATTTGGTAAAATAGATGTTATAGGAAAAAAATGGAATTTAAAAAAAATATGAAACAAATTTTGTAAAATAGAAGTTATAGGAAAAAAAAATAGAATGAAGTGAGATAGTATGGAATGGTGAAAATTATGTGAGAAATTGTATAGGAATGACTTAGGTATTTATTGGAAAAAAAGGTTTAAATTCATTATTAAAAAAAAATTTGAATACAACGGCTAACTAACTATCTATTGGATTTAAATTTTTGTTTAAGCATTAGTGTCGGTTATATCCGACAGGATTTTTTGAATTTTTGGCCAGCCTCGGGTTGGCTGGCTGGCTGCATGCGGCTAGCCCTTTGGCCCTTTCAAATTCCGTAGGGCCCACGAGCCCTTTGGCCTAGCCTTCGGTTGGAGACGATTTTTGAGCTATTTTCGGCCTTCTGACCCTTCGGTTGGAGATGGCCTAAAGATCTTCGCATTGACTTTTTAATGAATACTGAGCTTCTATCATTTGCAACTGTTTGGGCCATAATTCAAAGAGAAGAAGTACGCAGAAAGTTACGAACGTGGGAATCAAGGCGAGTGGTTTATAAGCTGGAGCATCTGCAGTCAACTACAAGTCATCTAGAGACGGTGTATAAGGGAAAAAGGCCAGACTTGGAGTGCTTTTATTGCAATGGTATTGGTCACTTAAAGATCGATGTTGGGTCTTGCATCCTAAGCTGAAATCAAAATTTGACAAAGAGCACACGGATTTTAGAGGTTACCAGAGTTCTCATTCTGGTTCTCATACATACTTGTAGGAATCCTGACTATGTAACTCTTCGTTCTTGAAAAACAGAGAGCTTGGCTTCTGTTACTTGCTCTGTGTTCGGAGGATCTTTTGACTTTTTTGCTTGCTTTTCTGTCCTTCAGCAACAGATGTGTGCTTGGATGAATTTCCTTTATCTGCAGTTTATTATAATCCGGATGTAGAAATTAGTTCAAAAAGTTCGTAGAAATTGGTTTACTTCCTGGACAATTTTAGCCAATTGTTTGTTCATTCTCACTTAAAGAGAATAACCTCTATTCCGTGTTTCCTTGTTTCTTCTAGATTCCTGGTTCTTAGAGATATGTCTGTCGGGCAGTTTATCCATATCTTAAGCAGCATGCAGCATGCTTCACTTGTCTCCCGGGAAAGCTCTTTTTGTTTTTGTGAAGAAAACTTTACCTCAGACAGGTAAAAGAGTATATTATTCATTCAGCCAGTTAAGCGTCTGCATCATTTTCAAGGCTTCTAATGCTTTCTTTTGTGTATTTCATTTACAGCTGGTCGCTTGATTCCATCTATGAAACCTACAAGGAGGATGACGGTTTCTTGTATATGTGTTACAGCAACGAGAAAATCTTTGGCTAATCTTGCCATCTCCTCCCTTAATCATCTAATCACCTCGTCCATATCAGTGACTTGTAAGTAATCATTGTTAACTTGTTCTCAATCCGAACGGGCCGTTGAGGCGTGCTTCACTCTGTATTATCTTTTTCGTTGTATATTTGATTCATTGTAAATTCTGTAAAATTTGTACTTTTAATAATGCAATATTTACCAATTCAGTATTGTCTCATTTTTCTTTCCTGTCCCAAATTATATTTCCAAACTTTTCCTCCGTACACTACCAGAGTTGTCGAATCGAGGTTGCACCAAAAAAAGGGATTTTCTGCACTGCCTCAAAGTATGGGATTTTGCTCGTGCTTTAACTGTTTTGATCTTTGTTTAAAAATAAAGAGGAGCAGTTTCACCGTTTTAGAAGGGTAAAGGCATGTAAATGCCTTTACTATTCGCTTTAAATAATACTTGTTTATGTGCAACTCCATCCATTGGGCAATGAGGATTACTTTTTATTTTTGGGTTGTTTTATTGGCTTTATCCTTCACGTGTCATGTTAGCCTTTGTAAGTGTAGACTTGAATCTACTATGCCCAGATAAGCTTTGAATCTGCTCGATAGATATAGTAAGTTGTAGTACATATAATGGGTTGTAGTGTGAGGAAGGAAAATGATGGTCGAGTATTCTTAGAATAATAAAAAGAAAAATGTGTGCTATCCAAATACTTATTTTTTACTTTCCACACATTCTTTGTTAATTTCGTTCATTAATCTACTTCAATTTATTTTATCCCACGGCTAAATTAAGAGGAGTGTGTAAGTAAAAAATGGTATGAATAGCACCACCCTAAAAGAAATTTTCTATTTTTAGTAACTTTTTTTTTTTAATTTTTAACCAATGGATCAATCCTGGTTGTTAATTTCCCTCCTCATTTGAAATCAGATGCACTAGAACGTGTCACAAGGTACATTGACAATTTTTCAATTTTTTTTACCATTGGAAATTCAAGTCCAGATCATCATGTCGTTGGAATTGAATGACTCTTATAGTGCCAATTATAGAGCTTCTACAAAAGGGAACCGGATCACCTCTGGACCCAATTAAATTGAGCCTGCTGAGCAAAAGATCCGGACCATTGAAATTTGATCCAACGGCTACAAACAGGGGGCTCTCTAAAAATTATAATAATTGTAGCCGTTGAATCAAATTTCAATGACTCGGATCCTTTTATTCTTAAGCTCAGTTTATTTGGATCCGGAAGGGATTTGGTTCCTGCAGAAGGGCCCAATGTTGCAGAAGCTGACGGCCACACTCCTCCAATCGTGTGTGTATTATATGCGCCAAACACAAAAAAAAAAAAAAAAAAAAAAACGTTGCCGATGTCATATCAACCTTACCCACTAGCCCAAGCGACATTTGGGCAGGCTTTGCATGGTCCACTAGTTGCCCTCCATCTTTCGGCCCGCTGTTGAAGGGCATTTTCCAAGCCCTTGCCCTTGACAATGAGTGAAAGTACTCTCAACCAAGATTTAGCAGTGAAAAGGTCTCATGTATTCTATGCTCCCGTGCACAATAAAATTTTTGAAAGGAAAATGAAACCGAAAATAAGAAAAGCATATGAAAAACAGAGAATGATGTATTTATTCACCATGAAGGTCAGAGGCAATACTTTCATATACACGACTAACAAGTCTATTGAATATGTTTTTAACACCTTAATTGACATTATTTAGTATTTTAGACCCCCAAAGTTTTACACATCAGGCATTTGTCACTGTTTTACAATTCGGCTACAGTGCACTAGTAATTCCATGGACAATGACCTCTGCCTCGACGAAGCAAGTATCCTTCAACACAAACCCCATGGTTGCCTGATTGAAAAATCCCAATGTAATGAATCTCCACCATCCCCACTCCAAATTTGAGGCATTGAACTAGTGATTTGCTACAAGCACCAAAAGTATTATCAGTACAAGTATTTTGGCTTAAAAAGCACAAATAGGTTACGAACTTTTAATAAAAAATAGAACTAGGTAAAGATGAGGATGCCAAATCATGACATACATTCTGTTTTAATTAACTAATTGTAATGTGCTATGTGTACAAGTTTGTTAGAAAGGTTATTTGCTGTTGTGGCTATAAATACCCTACTGATGTAATTATCTTTTTTAATCAATGAAATTGTAATATTTCAGAAATACATTTTCCTTCTGGTTCTCTTTATGGTTTCATCGCCAACCGCCTCACGGCCTCTCTCGATCCTCTACTCTTCCGCTCTACTTCTCTGATCTCTACACAAATTCGATCGATTTCCTTGCTGATTTTGTATTCCGATCATCGATCTCGATTTGTTTTTTTTTTCTTGTTCTCCAGTGGTGTCTTCGTCTGCGACCTCTTATCCTTCTGAGTTGGTTCCAATTCCAAATCCCTCTTCAAACCCTAATTCCTCTCCTTATACCTCTCTCACGATCCAAAACATTGGCAGCATGGTGCCAATCAAGCTCAAGTGGTCCAATTATCTACCATGGCGCGCTCTGTTTGCCCCAATTCTTAGGCGATATCGGCTTCTTGGTATCGTTGATGGCACTGAACCTTGTCCGGCACCACTTATAACTGATCGCACTCTAAATCCGGCATTCGAAATTTGGTATGAGAAAGATCAAAACCTCCTGATCTGGTTCAATTCCACATTGTCTGAGGAGGTGATTCCATTCACGGTTGGAGTTTCGTCGTCTCGCGATCTCTGGCTCAAACTTGAGCAACGATTTGGGGGCATTTCTGATGCACATGTTCATCAGCTTCGATCGTGACTTCAAAGCATTCAAAAAGGTTCACAATCAATGTATGATTACCTGCAATAGCTCAAAGAGATCTTCGACTCTCTAACTGCTGCTGAAGCCCCAATCTCTGATCGAGATATAATTGCAGCCACTCATGCCGGTCTTCATGATGATTTTGAGTCCTTCACTGACTCAATCCTTCTTCGTTTATCCTCCATATCTTTAGATGAATTGCATGGATTATTACTCACAACTCTTTATGATTCGTCATAAGAAAGCTTCCTCATCAAGTAATACTGAACCTTTTCATGCTTTATCGGTCCAAGCTCAACCGCCACTACTTCCCACATCGCCTCAGGCGTATGTCATTCAGAATCAACCACTACAGCAATCTTTTCGATACAATTGGAATCGTGGCAAGAACAATAGCTTCTCCAATAATCGTGGTAATCGAGGCAATTATCGAGGAAATAATTTCAACAGTAGCTTCAATCGCAACAATACCACAGCTCACTCTCGAGGCTCTTCTTCTGGTCCTCGAGCCCTTTGTCAAATCTGTGGAAATCCAAGTCATGAAGCCATTGATTGCTTTGACCGTATGAATCTAGAGATCTCTGGTCGAATTCCTCCTGCCAAGATCTAAGCAATGTGTGCACGTTACAATGCCAAGTCCTCTCCTACTTGGTTGATTGACTTTGGAGCTACCTCGCACATCACCAATGACATATCCAACATCAACTCTCCTACTCCCTACAATGGTGAAGAAAAGGTATACATAGGTGATGGTAAAGGTTTGTCCATTTCTCATGTTGGCTCTACATTACGTACACCTGATACTTCCTTTAAACTGAACAATGTCTTTCATGTTCCTCATATGAAGAACAATTTGTTGTCTGCTTTTCAATTTCTCCGAGACAATTATTGTTCATTAACTCTTGATTCTAATGGATCCGTTGTTAAGGATCGTTCTACGGGGAAGACGCTTTTACGAGGTTCAGTTAAAGAAAGTTTCTATCCTTTGCAGTCTACTACAACTAATAGTTCTATCTCTGGTAATGTTCCTTCTTCACTCACTGCATCAACTTTAGTCAATATTAAAGCTCCAGTCAAGATATGGCATAGTCGTTTGGGCCATCCCTCTTCTCCGATTTTTCGTAAGGTTCTCTCTAGGAATAAACTTGCTGTGCAAGGTGCATCTTCAGTTGAATTCTTCTGCTTTGATTGTGCTATAGCTAAAAACCACAAGCTTCCCTTCAAAGCTGCAAGTTCATCTGCATCCCACAGCTTGGCATTACTTCACTGTGATGTTTGGGGGACTTGCTTCTATATTTTCAGTTAGTGGTTTTCGCTATTATCTGTTGATAGTAGATGATCATACTAAGTAGAGCTGGTTTTTTTCCATTGAAAGAAAAATCTGAGGTGTATTCTACATTTGTAACCTTCAAAACATGTGTAGAAACTACTGTTGGAAATAAAATCAAGGCTATTCGTTCAGATTCAGAGGGTGAATTTGTCAGTTCTTCTTTTCAAGCTTATCTTCAATTACATGGCATTTCTCATTAACTTAGTTGCCCACATACTCTTGAGCAAAATGATTGTGTAGAAAGGAAACACAGACATCTCGTAGGGACAACTTGCACTCTCTTAGTTGCATCTCATGTTCCTCACAAATATTGGGTTGAAGCTATATCTACTGCCCTTTATTTGATTAATCGATTGCCTATATCTAGTCTCATTTGTTCTTCGTGGGAATTGTTATTTCATACTTCACCAGATTATACTAGACTTAAGGTCTTTAGCTATAGCTGCTACCCTTGGTTAAAACCCTATGTCTCTTATAAGTTGGATGGTAAAAGTAAAGAATGTGTTTTCCTTGGCTATAGTCTGCAACATAAGGGCTCTATATGCTTGGATCTACTCACATATCGAGTATACATATCCAGGCATGTCTTGTTCAATGAGAAATCCCTTTCCTTTTTCACAAGTTAATACTTCACAATTCTCACAATCCACTGTTCATGTTCCTCTTATCATTGGTCTTCATTATTTTCTGGGGTTGGAAGTTCAAAGATCATCCAAAGGTTTATTCCTTCATCAAAGCAAATATCTTCTGGACTTACTTCAGAAAACACAAATGGAAGGTGCCAAGCCATGTTGTACCCCTCTTGGTACTACTAAATTGGATCACAGTGGCATTCCTCTATCAAATCCCACTGAATATAGATCCCTGGTAGGTACCTTATAGTATTTGACATGGACTAGGCCTGATATTTCTTTTGCTATCAATCAAGTATGTCAATTCATGCATACTCCCACTGATCTTCATCTACAAGCTGCCAAAAGGATTCTCAGATTCCTCAAAGGCACATCTGATCATGGTTTATGGTTTCAGAAAAGTAATCTCCATCTTTCTGCCTTTTCTGATGCATATTGGGCTGGTTGTCTATTTGATCGGCGTTCAACTAGTGGCTTTTGTGTATATCTTAGATCCAACTTAATCAGCTGGAGTAGCAGCCTACAGTGGCTAGATCTTCCACTGAAGCTGAATATCGATCTCTGGCACATACTGCAGCTGAAATTACATGGATCTGCAAGGTTTTTCATGATTTTGGTTTTTCCTTATCTTTCAAACCTACAATCTGGTGTGATAACATATTTGCTATCTCTCTTGCCTCTAATCCTGTCTTTCATACTCGAACAAAGCATGTTGAGATCGATTATCATTACATTAGAGAGTTAGTCCTTGCTAATAGCTTCAAGTTCAGTATGTGTGTACTGAAGACCAAATTACAGATATTCACACTAAATCTTTAACCAAGAACCGGTTTCTTCTTCTTCAATCCAAGCTATCTCTTGGAACTCCAACTTCTTCCAAGCTCAATTTGAGGGGGTGTAAAGATGAGGATGCCAAATCATGACATACATTCTGTTTTAATTAACTAATTGTAATGTGCTATGTGTACAAGTTTGTTGGAAAGGTTATTAGTTGTTGTGGCTATTGTGGCTATAAATACCCTACTGATGTGATTATCTTTTTTAATCAATGAAATTGTAATATTTCAGAAATACATTTTCCTTCTGGTTCTCTTTACTAGGTGGCACTAAACAGATTAAATTGTCGTTTGTGTACGGCTTATCGTGCTTTTAATGTTAATGAAAATATTAAGTTGCTTTCTACTAGAAACAAAAGTCTCACCATCTCGCAACATTTCGCAACAAGAAACCAAAAATTCTCGATATCAACTTTCCATTGAACGAAAGTTCAACGATAAGTATCACCATCGTCGTATGCCATCGAGATTCAAACGCCACGAAGACACCAAGCGCAGTGTCGTTCATGGGGTGAATTTGGTAAGGGGGCGGCAATAAAACAACCTTTAATTTAGGTTTGTAACATGTTCAAATCCTTATTTCCACGAATGATTATGTAGGAATAGGATCAGGCAAATCTTTTACCTTTACCAGACTGATGCCTGGCATGCACCTGGTTTAGAAGGCGTAGTGTAAACTCTGCATATATTTTACAGCTAGGAGGAAGAGATTTCGGTTCGGCTAATGCTATATAAAGCTAGATGGGTACCAACTCCATTGCCTTTTCCCTTGGGATAGAGCTGTATCTTCCTACAAAACAACCAACACATTTGCAAAACTTTTACTTGACTCTGCTTAAGTTTCCGATGTCTACGAGAGAAATTTCTTATACAGGAAGCGAAGTCTAACAAGTTTAGGGTTACATACCATTTCTGGTCTCCGGCAGCGAATACTTTTGAGTCGTATGATTCGCCGTCCAGCTTTGAGAAGTTGTGAATCCTCCAAATATTCTTGTACATAATAGGATCCTTTACCATTGATAGACACTCTCCTTTGCCTGTGCTACTCTCTTTAGAAACAAAGACATCCACTCAGAACATACAGATGTCATCAATGAGGAATCCATTGGAAGCTTCAGTGAAAATTTTGTGGGAGAGAAAATGATCGAATCCCCAATCAGGTTTCATCCTATGAAAGCGCCTTTTCCTTTGTTCTAAGCAATGCACAGGGAAAACATATAAGAAAATGAGACGATGCTTTGCAATTATGAGAACTCTAAGCTTGTTTATATTTTGAATTGAATGAAAGAAATGTTGAAGATCAACACCGGCTCAATTGGTGTTTGGATTCTAGAGAGTTCTAACACCACAATCGGTGCATCATGCATATCAATATGCTAGAAAATTCTACCATCATTTAAGTCGGCAAGGCTATTATGCAAACTTATGTCGGTAGCTGCATGATCAATAAAAGGTCTAGCAATATCAAAGTATAAGTTTGTAGAAAGACCTAGAAGCCAAATTGTGTGGCTGTTATGAAAAGCCCAAGTCGGTTTGCAGTGTGTGAGTCGGTGCAGTGTATAGCCATTGCACTAGAATGTTCTAGCCAACTTTAAAGTCAGCAACCATTGCCTATAAATATGTATGTATGTGTGCTGTTAAAAAAGATGTAACGAAGAAGTGATAAAGCAACCAAGTGAGAGTGAGAAGTAAGAGTAGTCTTGTGAGGAGTATGAGTGATCTAGAGTTTGTCTCTAGAAAGTGAGTGAATGTCATTACTTCTAAAGTGTCTTTGAGAGTTTTGAGTGTTGTAATATTTTGTGTGTGTAATACAAGTAATTTGTTTACTTGTGTTGTCTCTCCAACACTTGTGTTAGAGTTGTGTACTCTTAAGTTTTTTCTCAACAATTGGTATCAGAGCGGTACGATCGGGGACCGTCTCTAGTGAAGTTTTTAAGAATCGTGAGAAGTTTAGTACTTCGCAAGATTATTCGTTAATCTTGTTTAGCTTATTGAAGTTCTACTGACACGATGGGAGATCTTGAAGTTGTTGGAGGAATCAAGAAGTTAAACAACAAAAATTACAACACATGGGCGACATGTATAGAGTCTTACCTACAAGGCCAAGATCTTTGGGATGTCATTGGCAGTAATGAAGTTACGCAGCCTGAAGAAGACACTAACGACATTTTGAGGAAATGGAAGATCAAGGTAGGTAAGGCCAAGTTTGCCTTAAAAACCACAGTTGAAGATGACATGTTGGAGCACATACGGAAGGCCAAGACACCAAAAAAAGCGTGGGACACCTTCGCCACACTCTTTTCAAAGATGAACGATACAAGACTCTAGCTTCTCGAGAACGAGTTGTTATCGGTGGCCCAATGAGACATGACGATTACCGAATATTTCCACAAGGTAAAGTCTATTTGCCATGAAATTTATGAGTTAGATCCTAGTGCTGCCATTGTAGAATCCAGGATAAAAAGAATAATTATCCATGGATTGAGACCTGAATATCGAGGCTTCATTTCCGCTGTACAAGGATGGCCGACCCAACCATCACTTGTTGAGTTTGAGAATTTGCTTGCCGATCAAGAAGCTTTGGCAAAGCAAATGGGATGGGTCTCGTTAAGAGGTAAGGAGGAACCACTTTATACCAAAAGTAAAGGCAGCTTTAAGCGGAGTGCTGGTGGTGGATCTAAAAGAAATGGTGACAAGGCAAAAGGTCATCACGGAGGAGGGAGTTCTCGGTCAGGGGGAGCTCTGAAGTATCACGGCAACTATGATCAGTCTTAGAACAATAAAAGGTTTAAAGGCAATGTTACAATTGTGGAAAGAATGGCCACATGGTGAAAGAATGTTGGTTCAAAAAGCCCGTAGAAAGTAACGTCGCTAACTCAGAGAAGAAAAGTGAAGATGACTAGACGCCGTAGCATATCTAGCCCTGAAAGAAGAATGGGACGCTGAAGCATCAATTGTTATGGAGAAGGAGTTAGCTCTCACAGTAGCAAGTCTGGAGTCGATTGACTACCAGAATGATTGGATCGTGGATTCAGGCTACTCAAACCATAAGACAGGAGATGAGAAAAAGTTATAAAGTCTAACTGAGTACAAATGAGGCCGCTTGATGGTGACGGCCAATGACTCGAGGCTACCGATTGCTCACATCGATAAGACAGTAATTGAGCCCCAATACAACACTAACCATGTGTCGCTTCAAGATGTTTACCATGTTCCAGGTATGAAGAAAAATCTGCTTTCAGTGCCGCCACTGATGTCATTGGGAAATTATGTCTTGTTTGGTCCACGAGATGTGAAAATGTATCGACACCTCAGGATCTTAGGGACGCCAACAATGGAAGGACGGCGACTACAGTCTGTTTATGTAATGTCAGCAGAAACTACATACGTAGACAAGACAAGGAAGAACAAGACAGTAGATTTATGGCACATGAGATTGGGTCACGTTAGCTATGACAAGCTAAATGTGATGATGAAGAAGTCAATACTTAAGGTGCTACCTCAACTTGACGTGAGAACATACACGATTTGTGTAGGATGCCAATATGGTAAAACACATCAACTACCATACGAAGAGTCGAAGTTTAAAGTGAAAGAGCCGTTAGAGTTGGTTCATTCCGATGTGTTCGGGCCAGTCAAGCAACCATCGATAAGTGGGATGTGATACATGGTGATGTTCATTGATGACTTCTCCAAGTATGTATGGGTTTTCTTTATGAAAGAAAAATCTGAAACATTTTCAAAATTTAAAGAGTTTAAGGAGACAATTGAAGGAGAAGTGGGAAAGAAGATCCGTTGCATACACATAGATAATGGAAGAGAATATATCTCGAATGAGTTTTCCCAGTATGTAAAAGAGATTGTAAAATATGTCACTAGTTCACATGTGCCAACACGCCACAACAGAATGGCGTAGCGAAAAGAAAGAACCAGCATCTTGCAGAAATATGTCAAAGTATGCTCCATGCCAAGAATGTACCAGGAAGGTTTTGGGCCGAAGCTATGGGAACTGTAGCTTATGTGATCAACATGCTTCTTCAACCAAGGTTAGAATTTGTCTCACCCTTTGAAAAATTGTGGGATATGAAACCTACAGTTAGTTACTTTCGAGTATTTGGCTGTGTATGCTATGTATTGTTCCAAGTCACCTACGTACAGTGGCGGATCCAGGAATCTTACCCCAAGGGGTCGCAGTGTAAAAGTTCAAATAAAAATTTAGGATGGAAAAACATATTGAAAATGAAATCATAGTACTTTCATTCATAATTCATAATGGAAACAATATTACAAACTATAATTGTCCACGACGAGGTTTCATATTTTGAAAACGAAGCATTATAGCTTCATTTTCAATACAAGCAAAAATATCTCTCTCAATATAAACAAGCAAGCTATCACTCAACCATTGATCTCCCATTTTGTTCCTAAATGGACCCTTAACAATATTCATGACAGAAAATGCTCTCTCCACTGAAGCAGTTGCAACTGGTAAAACTAAAGACAATGTAATGAGCAAATATACATAATTGAATACTTGATGCATCCTTGTCTCCACCATTTTTTTGCAAGATCACCAATCCCTTCCAATTGAGAGAAATCACTACTGGAACACACATAATGAATATAAATCTCAAGTTGATCTTCAAGTGCCAAACGATCTTCATCCGAAAAGTCTTGAGGATAAAATTGAGCAAGACGAAGTAACTTTGATTTATCAAAAGCTACAAATGAATCTTTCGGACTCAAACATGCCATACAAATAAGCAACTCGGTATTTACCTCATTAAACCGATCCTCTAACTCCGTAATTTGCTCATCAATGACATAAATAAAGAGCTCCACACGATAATGATGACGATTTGTCTTTATTGGAGCATAACGCCTTGACCTCCCTGGAAGTATAAATGCCTCTTCCATGTTAGGAACATCAATATGATGTTTTTCACAAAAAGAAGATACTTCATCAACCAATGCATCGAACCCATTATTCCTCATCCAATATAGCTTTTCCTTGCATGATTTCACTAAAGCCATTGCATTCACAATTTCTTGATCTTTCCTTTGCAATGCTTGTGACAAATCATTTGTGAGTCCCAATATGACTTTCATCAAGAAAAGGTGAAACACAAACTCAAAAGTAAGTATCACTCTCATTAACTTATTTGCTTCAGCCGCACTGTCATTGGGATTATCATCAATAACCATTTGAAGCACATGAACCACGGATGAAAACATAAAAATGATGCTAATCAAGGTACCATATGTTGGAAATGTGCCCTAAAACCAATCATATGATGATACTTTACGGACATTTCAAATGTTAAACTAATCTAGTTTAACATATAAAGGGCAAAGATTATTGTTTGAGCCGTCTCATATAAATGTTATATGCTTAAACGATAAAGTCCAAGGAATATGTGATTGGGAGAATGCAATCTAATGAAGTTAGATTAATGAGACCATTCTTTCGTAGACACATCCTAAATGTTCCTGATCATAGGATTACCAATTGGGCATTGACAGTCCGTTAAGATCAGTACGTACTGTGTCTTCTCTCAGGGAGAGTGACTAGTCTCGAGTCATTGGTGTGTGTGACATCAAGACAAGTACGTAGGTGCTCAATAAGAGAATGAGTTCACTGAACGTGATCAACGAAGAGTTCTTATATTCCATGTCACATGAGAACTCATGGTTGGGATAATGCAAAGTAGTCCTTTGACCTGAGGCATCACAGTTGTCTTGTGGTTAAGTCCTTAATCTTTGATTATGTCTAATTCACCCCCTAGGGGTGTCACGGCATCGTTGGGGTTAAGCCACTTAGCTATGGAGACAAGTAAATGCGCAACAAGGGATCTCTAACCTTCAAACAGTTGAGGGAGAATACTCTATGATATGATTTGGAATCTCTGGCCAGAGTATGAATGAGATTGGGGAATGCGTTCCAAATCACATTCAAGGAAATCATATAAGCAAACGATTCACATTGGATAGTAGACATGAGTAAATAAACTATCATACCAAACAATGTGGTCAAGAGTATTAGATTAGAGAAGGACCGTATTGCATTTGTAATCCCGAACTGAATAGGTTCTCTATCCTCTTCTGATTAGCTTGGGTAACCATGACATGCTGCTAGGCGTCAACCATGGTTTGTGGAAGCCCTATACGTGTATAACCACTAAAGGGAGAATTGAAAATTGTTTCAATTCACAATCGATGTAAAATGGTTTTAATCGCCCACTGCCTCGCTAAAAGGAACCTAATGGATCGCACACCATAAAAGGTGGAGATTGAAGATTAAACGGAAATGAGTAAGAATGATTAAATGGTTTAATCATTTATTTATGGCAAGGATTAATTAATATGTTAATTAATCAAACGAATAAATTCGTTAAAGACTTCGGGATAGTTTTGGACCTTAAGGCCCAATGGGCTTCGAACGTCAAGCTCATTAACTTAAGTTGTATGACAATTTAATGAATAAAGATTCATTAAGGCCCAAAAGCCCAAAACTCCCTAAATGGCCGGCCATATGTGTATGAATTAGGGTTTTGGTTGTTTAGGTCACTTAAAGAAGTGACTATATAAATGACTTTATAGCCAAATATTCATTAATGTGATTAAGGGTTTATTTTGGGTGAAAATGGGTGAGAATTGTCTCTCCATTTTCTCTCTAAAGAAGCTAACACCTTGGAGGGTACATCTAGCAATACTACTACTCCAAGGTCACTCATTTCTTCTACAATCAAACCTTGGTGAAGAGACTTAGAGGTTCCCTATTTTGGGAACTTGGAGAAACCTATTCTTCCATCCAAATCCATGGATCTAAGAAGCAAGGAATGAAGGCCCCTATCTCTTTGGGTGATTAGCCTTTGCTTATGCAAAGAGGAATCTACAAAGGTATTAATTTCAACTCACTTTGTTTTGAGTTGATTATTGGTTCACCAATCTACTAGGCTTTGAATTTCATGGGTAATGTTTTGTTTTTGAATGCATACAAGCATGATTCCGCCTTTAATTTGTTAATTGCATGCCATATGATGTTATTCAAATGAACATGTTTTTCAAAATAAATCCTTCACCATAGTGTGAGTTCAATCGTGTGTCACCGGCACGTTTGAGACTTGTTTCTTGATTTAAGCCTCGCCCCGTTATAAGACAATCATTTTCAAAAGCTATCACAAGCTCTTCTTGAAGTTGCCCTCTAAGTGAATCACGCCACTTACAAGATGCTCCAACATGATTAACCACACTATTAGCCGTTGCAAAAAAAGAGGCAATGTCTATATTCTTCTTTGCTACGGCAACAAGAGCTAGTTGAAGTTGATGAGCAAAGCAATGAACATAATATGCACAAGGTTGTTCTCTCAATATCTTTGTTTTAAGGCCATTCAACTCACCTCTCATATTGCTAGCACCATCATAACCTTGTCCTCGTAGCTTGGAAATGCTCAAACCGTTGCGAGAAAACAATGTGTCAATAGCATCCTTTAGTGAACTTGAAGTAGTGTCGGTAACATGTTGGATACCCACAAATCTTTCAATTACATGCCCGTTGTCATCCACATAACGCAACACCATAGCCATTTGCTCTTTCACAGACACATCACGTGCTTCATCCACCAATATTGAAAAGAATCTATCTTTTAGACCATCCATGATAGCATCAAGTGTTTCAAGGGCACATGAATTCACAATTTCTTTTTGAATGGAAGGAGCTAGTAATTTGAGATTCCCCGGAGCATTTTCCATCACAACTTCTCTAACTTTATCATTATTATCTGCAAGGAATTGCAATAACTCCAAGTAATTTCCCCTATTGCTTGAAGTGGCACTTTCATCATGGCCACGAAAAGGAAGACCTTGTCGCAATAAAAACTTAGTGCACTTGATTGAAGCAATCAAGCATGTGCGATAAGCCTTACGAGTTTGGTCAGAGTGTTTGCTCACTGCCGTTTCAATATGTATAGCTTGATTCATCAAATTTGTAGCAGCTTCTCTAGCCTTATTATGAACACTCCCAACCGGTCCAACATGCATCTTAAATCTTTCTCTCCCTTTCTTCCAATTCTTAAATCCATCTCCAGTGAAAGCTTCACTACCCACTTGTTCAAAATTGGTTTTAAAGAGATAGCAATAGAGACAAAATGCCGCATCTTTAGATACACTATACTCCAACCAATCAAACTCATCAAACCATTGGGGAATGAAGCGTCGATTAATTCCCGACATATTAGTTATTGGGAAATTATGACCTCTAGGTTGACAAGGTCCTTTTTGTAGATATAATCTTCGGACCTCATCTCTCATATTAGCGTCATAATCTATTATTCGAGTTCTTAATCCAGGATCCGCTTGAAGATTACCCAAAACATCATCTAACTGACTTTGTCTTGAACTTGGAGTTCTTGAACTACCAACAGTATTTGAACTATCAACATTATTCGAACTACCCGAACCCGATGATGACTTTCTCTTAAAAAACCGTTCCATAATAATGCTTGCTACATATACAAAATATTCAAAATAAATACTCACAATATAAACAAACCATAAACATAATCAAAATAAATATGAATTGGATTTTCAATTAAATTAAATATCTCATCTTGCATTCTACATATACAAAATAATGAAAATAAAAACTCACAATATAAACAAACCATCAATATAATCAAAATAAATATGAATTGAATTTCAATTAAATTAAATATATTCTACATATACAAAATATTCAAAATAAATACTCACAATATAAACAAACCATAAACATAATCAAAATAAATATGAATTGGATTTCAATTAAATTAAATATCTCATCTTACATTCTACATATACAAAATAATGAAAATAAAAAATCACAATATAAACAAACCATCAATAAAAACAAACCAATAAAAACTCACAATATAAACAAATCATCAATATAAACAAACCATCAATAAAAACTCACAATAAAAACTCACAAAATAAATATGAATTGAATTTCAATTAATTAAATATATTCTACATATACAAAATATTCAAAATAAATACTCACATCACAATATAAAAACCAAGGGAGGAGATGGAGTTGGAGCCGCCAACAGATGAGCAGCAAGGGAGGAGATGGAGTTCACGTTGAGGGTTTGGGGGCAGCAGCAGCAAGGGAGGAGAGGAGTTGAGGATTTGGGGGGATTGAGTTAGGGTTGGAGGATGAAAAATTGGGGCTTTTGATTGTATAGGGGTCGGGTAGGAAAGGCTGGGATGGGGGGGGACACGGTGGGAATTTTTTAATTTTTTTTTTCGGCCTGGCCCAAAACGACGCCGTTTTGGCCAGGTCATTTAAAAAAATTTCCTGGGCCAAAACGACGCCGTTTTGCCCGTATGTTTTGAAAAAAAAGAAGCGCGCGCGAGCGCTGCTTCTTCTTCCTCTTCCTGCCGAGCTTCGTTCAGGATTTTTGTCGAACACTTGGCGTGCGACTCCGACCCCGATGACCCCGACGACCCAGCTCCAAGAGGTCGCGTATGGGAGCTTCAAGGTTGTTTCCATGGTTTCCAAGGGGTCGTGCGACCCCGACGACCCCACTGTGGATCCGCCCCTGCCTACGTAGCAAGTTTGACAAGAAGGCAGTCTGATGTATCTTTGTAGGATACGACAACCAAAGAAAAAGGTGGAAATGTTGTGATCCTACGATTGGAAGGTGTTACACATCACGAGATGTGGTGTTTGATGAAGCATCTTCTTGGTGGTCTTCAGAAAAAGAGGCATTGCGTGATTCGAGAAAGATTGAAGGTAAGCTGCAACCAAGGTTCTAAAAAACGCTAGGCGCTAGTCGGGGTCTAGGCGGATTTAGATAATTTTTTTGTATATCTTGTAAATAAGTGTTTACTGACATTTATAAAAAAAATTATACTCGTATAAAATCCCTGAATAAGATAGTAAAAAAAATAATAAAATGTGTATCTAACAAGTCTAGAAAATCAATAGGACTTATGCTACAAAATAGCCTGACAATCTAATGTTTTTTTTAATGGGAAAAAAATTAATAGCACTTGATGCTATGGATGGATTGATAGGTGACAACCTTTTTTCTTTAGAAAAGTCAAGCTAGCTGTCCAATTAGACAGAAAAAAAAATTAAATTAAATAATTTGACAGTTGTGGAAGGAAGAGAGAGAAATTAATTTTTTCTCATCTTCTTCCTCTTCGCAAGAACACAGGCAGAAGCTCATGAAGCCTAGAAAAACCAGAACACAGCTAATATACATTCATCCTTTCTCAAGTTCGAACATAGAAAAAATTGAAATTCCCAGACCGCCTAGGCCACCCAGTCTCCCGCCTAGGCCGCCTCAGCGCCCGCTTAATCCATGTCCCGATTTTGCATTAATCCCGGGGGTTGGCCACCGCCCAGCGCCTAGGCAGTCGTCTAAGCTGATTTTTAGAACACTGGCTGTAACAGAGGATGAGGGAGCAAATTGTTCGAATCCAATTGAGACCAGAAGAGTCTGAAGATTCACTTGATGGTGATGGTGTTGAGCAAGAAGTGCCCCAAAACCCTTGGCAAGCTGACGAATATCAACAACCAGAATAAGATAGACCAAGTGAAGTAGAAGTATCAACTCCACAATCACAACTAAGGAGGTCAACAAGAATCTGGAAACAAAATCCTAAATACGTCAACGCAGCCATAGAAGAAGAAGCAGCTGAACCTGAGTGGTTCAAAGTTGGAAGAAGAGGTCACTGTAGTGGAGCTAAATCAAGCTTGGAATCTAGTGCCAAAGTGAAGAGATGTGAAACCCGTATCATGCAAATGGGTTTGCAAGAAAAAGCTTTGTCATCAACTCGGCATGGAGGAAATAATGAGTTAGTGTTGAGAGGGAGTGTTGAAAATCAACACCAACTCAATTGGTGTTTGGATTCTAGAGAATTTTAACACCACAGTCAGTGCATCATGCATATCAATATGCTAGAAAATTCTAACATCATTTAAGTCGGCAAGGGTATTATGCAAACTTAAGTCGGTAGCTGCATGATCAATGAAAGGTCTAGCAATATCAAAGTATAAGTTTGTAGAAAGACCTAGAAGCCAAATTGTGTGGTTGTTATGAAAAGCCTAAATCGGTTTGTAGTGTGTGAGTCGGTGCAGTGCATAACCATTGCACTAGAATGTTCTAGCCAACTTTAAAGTCAGCAACCATTGCCTATAAATATGTATGTATGTGTGCTGTTAAAAAGATGTAACGAAGAAGTGATCAAGCAACCAAGTGAGAGTGAGAAGTAAGAGTAGTCTTGTGAGGAGTGTGAGTGATCTAGAGTTTGTCTCTAGAAAGTGAGTGAATGTCATTGCTTTTAAAGTGTCTTGAGAGTTTTGAGTGTTGTAATATTTTATGTGTGTAATACAAATAATTTGTTTACATGTGTTGTATCTCCAACACTTGTGTTAGAGTTGGGTACTCTAAGTTTTTTCTCAACAAGAAATAGTACCTTGAAAAACAAAGTAGTTGCCGTTGTTCTGATCGAGCAAAAAGAACCTGAAAATAGCACACTTCCGAAGAAATCTGAGGAGCATTTGATCCTAACATTACCAAGTAGAGAGAGATGTGTTCTTTCACATTCCTATTCTTGTTTCCATTTGGATAGAAAACCAGTTTCCTGTAGCAAAACAACAAATTATAGTATTGTAAATTAAGCAGCTCGAAAATAAGAAGAAAATACTTGCAATTATTGCAAAGCTTACGAAAAAAGAAATAGTCAGAATTTTGTTCTTAGAAATTGAGAGAAAGGTGTTCGTGGCAGGAATTTCGTCGGGGATGCTTCCTAGCCAACGAGCACATAGCTCCCCGAGAGGTCGGCGCCGGTTGATGCTTTCTGTTGGGCTTTTGCTTTACTGGTGGGCTTGTCGGGCAAAGCCTGTCGGGTAAGGCTTGTCGGGCAAGGCTGAAAGAGAAGGACATAGTTAACTTTGAAAGGTGCCTTTGTGAGGCCTTGAGGCTCACAATCAAGATTAATTGTTTAAGTGCTCAGGCGTGCCACTGCCATCTTCGACATGGCAGATGTAAAACGGATGTTTGAGTTTTAATTATATATACTCGAGAAACTATGTTAGTGGTTGACATGTGCCTTTGTGGGGCCTTAGGTGTAGGCCTTGAGGCTTCCCGTTAATAACTAACTTAGTACTCGAATACATAAGGTTCATCTTCTTGGTTATATGAGTCTTATATCCATTCTACTTCTGATTACCTGAGCCCGAATAGTAGAATGAATCCAAATAGGTGCCTTTGTGGGGCCTTTAGATAGGCCTTGAGGCTTCCCATCCGAACTCCTTCTATACTCAATGTTCTAGCCCGAGGAACAAGATGAACCCAAATAGGTGCCTTTATAGGGCATTGAATAGGCCTTGAAGCTTCCCATTAGAATTAATTCCATACTCGAACGTTCTATGGTAATCATAATATAATAGAAATAAAACTAAATGACAAGTCGATTACTTACGCCTCAAGTAACTTCGGACTTCTTGTTATCAAAGCTTGTCGTGGATGGGTTAAGTCCACATCAGGTTCTTTTTTATGCCTTGAGGCCAAAGACTTTTTAAGTGATCAAATCTTACATGCTCGAGGGCTTAGAACTTAGATCTGGCTTGAATTGTGAAAACATATTCAAATCGGATTCAAGCGCTGAGAGAGTCTTTTAATAGCCATATTACTAGAAATAAGTTGGATACAACTTGTAGTATACAACATATTGCTAGGCTAATGAATGAAAAGATAAAAACAAAGAAGGTCGGGCAAGGCTGATCGTCTTGCAACTTCCTATCTTTGTGGTTTATCAGAAGGTTTGAAAGCTTAGAAAAGGGGTTGGGAGGTGAGTTTATACAAAGAGATCGATACTATAGCAAGAGTTGAACAGGGTAGCAGAGCTATTACAAAGGGTTTATCCCGAAAGGGATGAAGGCTTGGGCTGACTACAACTTCGTTTTGAAGGCAAATCTGGCTTTGAGCAGAGTTTGTGCTTGTATTTGTTGGTTTGTTTGAGTGTCCTTGACTCGGATTTCTCTTTCTCCTTTTATAGACACCTTGGCTTGGCCTCCTGTAGCAATAATCTTGCCCGAATGCAGTTTTGAAGGATAGTGACTCATCAGCTATTTACTTGTACTGCCACTATAAAGTACTTTTGGGATGATTAGCTGGCTGGTCTATACCACTTGGCCCTTGGGTAGGTGAGCAAGTGGTGCAAATGATCTGCACCTAGTCGGGAAAGGCCTTTTCTGCCTTCTAGGCTTGGGCTGAGCTTCGGACTTTTCTCCTCTTTTTGGGCCAACTCCTTCTAAGCCCAAAGTTTAAGTTTTAACCCAAACAAAAGGATTGTACCATTTGTATCCTCTGGCTTCAAAGTCCCCGGATTCGTATTTCTCCAGTGATTTTTCGGTGAGCAATGAAACTGACTGGATTTTTACCGTGTAATAAGTTGGTGGTGCATCCGAAATTGTTCTCAAAATGCCTGAAATAAAATGTGTACATTACTTACTGCTTTCAAATCCAACACACTCAAGCAAAACAGATAGAGCATCTTACCATCTTGGTCATCGAAGTTAAGACTAGTCATGTCGATAAACTTAATTTTCCGATGATTCGATTGCAAAGAATTCAACCGGTTTTCAGTTGCAGAATAAAATATGTTTTCCCGCTTTTATGAAGGAAAAATTAAAGGTGTTATTCCCAACTTGAAACCTTTTAAAGATTGAATTGTTATGCTTTGCTTCAAACTTCATAAAATTAAAGGTGTTATTCCTAACCTGAAACCTTTTGAAGATTGAATTGTTATGCTTTGCTTCTAACGGGTTGCTTTTGTTTCATTGAAAAGGTATCCATCACCTGCTTGTGGATACTTCCAAACACATATTCTGCAATTTTAGTTCTTACTAAAATGAACAATGTTTACGGTTTAGCATTGTCAAAGAAGTTAAGATTAGATGAGCCAAACAAATGTTTTAGCTAAACACAAGATGCTACTCGAAATTTACTGGTCAAGACTTGTCAAATTTCACACGACAGATTTTTGAAGAAAAAAGGTCTTATCAAAATGCACTTCAATAACAAGTCATTTCATGGGAAACGATTGCAGCTCTAGGGTTCTATAGAACGCCACTTCTAGATACAAACCATATCATGGACTCAGAACTTCATTCGAATTCATAAGTCAATTATCATCATTTTAACAATATCCGAAACCTAATACAAGCTGACTATAGTGCTTCCGTAATTCCTTGGATAGTGACCTCTGCCTCCATTAGTCCTATCAAAATGCACTTCAATCACAAGTCAGTGGTAAAGGATTGCAGCTCTGGGGTTCTATAGAAAGCCACTTTTTAGTACAAACCATATCGTGGACGTTGAACTTCATTCGTATTCATAAGTCAATTAACATCATTTTAACAATCACTACAAAAAAAAATATGGGCATTGCACACAATAAATTATTTGTGCCCTTTAAGGTCAAAGGGCACCAACATATGTGCCCATAGACCAATGACAACAATGCAACAACTATTATATTATGTGTGCCCTCTATAGGCGTTGCCTTTGACCATTGGGCACAATATGATCTTTATGATGAAATTGAGATTCCACCATAAAACCAATTGACAATATGAGTAGTAGCCTAATATCATATAAGCACATAGCAAACATTGTCCCTCACCAATGTGAGACAACTCTCAACACGCCCCCACATGTATCGGATTTTCAAGCCTACACGTGGACAACAACTGGGTGACGTGGAGTGCGTGTGGCCGTTTGGCTCTACACGAGGACAACCCGCTCTAATACCATGATGAAATTGAGATTCCACCATAAAACCAATTGGCAATATGAGGAGTAGCCCAAGATCATATAAGCACATAGCAAACCTTGTCCCTCACCAATGTGGGACAACTCTCAACACTTTGCTGCTCAAAAAGCTCAGCACAAATAAGGGTTTTCTGTGCCCGCTTTTCTGACACCTGTGTCAGATGGTTTTTCCGTTAGCACAAGTCTATTATTGTGCCCAATAGGATAAATATATAAAAAATTCAAATATTATAAAATAAATTCAAATAGTAATATCATCAATAAGAAATTATTCATACAGATAATGAAAATAATTCCTAGTACATTTTTTCTTCCATGGAAAACTCTTAACTAAATCTAAGAATCTAACAAATTAATACCATTACTATCGAGTTCCTCGCATGCCAGACAACCCTCAACCACTGCCAACAACCTTCAGCCCATGCTTTAGCCTCTGAAAATGAACATGAGTAAGAAATCTATCGAGCAATAAAACCAGCGATGCTGATGCATTGCTACTTTCTTTTCAAACACTATGTAGCAAAGCGTTGACAGAAACGCCAAGCAAAATACACAATATTTTTCAATCATTGCCTAACACACCATAGACTTCAACGATTTCTTATGTAAGAGAGTAGCTAAATAGCAAGTTATTATACTAGTCCTAATTACAATAGTAGAAAGATATACTCTTCGCAGCATAATGCAAAAACAAGCCAAATTGAGGAAAAGGGCAAAGAATAAGTAAAAACAAATAACCAAGCAAGCACAAGCTAATAAATAAGTTTTTTGAAATCTAACCTATTTATAATCAAGTAGTTTTCAGCTTTGATGATGTATTTCGTGCTTCCACTTGGTAGGGAACTATACAACAATATGAAAAATCATTATAATTTATCAATTTATTAGTTCATAAGTCGTAAGAGAGGAAAGGTAACTTATCGATTCTAATACCAAAAAAAACATGTAGTTACTCTCCAATGATTTGAATACGTACGTAATATCACCTAAACAAAAGGAATCACCAATGGGAAATAATAATGCACTTAATGTAGCATATACAGAAAGAATAAACTTTTATAATCCAATACAACGGAGGAGAAAACATATGCCCTTAAAAGAATAAAATTTACCGGAAGGCGAAAACCTAATCTATTTTGGGATGGAAAAATCTGAATCTCAGCGTAGTCCAAAGGTGAACTGGCATCAATTTCCCCTCCATTTTCAATTCGCTTAAAACTGAACCCAAGCAGAGTAACCTGTATGGGAAAAGAGGGAAACAAAGTTTAGGTAAAAAAAAATCAACATTTGAAAATGCATATTTACAAAAATTCAGCACTTAAACAAACTAAAAGCTTGCGAATTCAATATAGTAGATACACATACCTACATATGTACATACACATACATATAAATTCAAAGATAAAGAAAAACTAAACAATTTACAAGAGCAAAGAAAATTAAGGGATAAAGAATGAAAGACAAGGTTTGATACATCAGGCTACTGGGTATAGGTTGGGCGAAGTGGCTGGGAGGTAGAAGGTGGAGCAAGATCAGGTCCTAGCATCAGAATTTGGAGGTCGGACATCTGTAAGGCCCGTAAGATCATGCTCATCTTCTCGTCCTGGGCTAAAAAACTGGGCTGCAATCTAGGCTTCCCGAGCATCTCGGGCTGCTTTCTGGGCCACATTGAGCTGTTGAACCGACACTGATGACTTCAATGATGCGGGCACTTGGGACACCTTAGGAGTAGCCTCAGTAAGGGATGTAGGCTCCCCAATCAATGGAGCACTCACGACTGAAGCAATAGGTGCTGAAAATGCAGGAGGAGCATTGGTCACACCCCGACGACGAGTGATCAACTGTGACATCTATACAATTTTTGAACCATAAAAATATAACATTAGAAACTAATTCTTTCTTGCATTTGAAACTAATCAATTAGCAAGCAAAGTAATATCATATCCTTTCTTGCATTTGTTTGCATATATATAAAGCGTATTTCGATATTCAGAAACCATATTTGATATGCATTTGGTATGATTCACTTGTTTGAACCTAGTTAGTGATTGTTAGTCACTTGAATGATTTTTGGAAATGAGTTAGAAATTGAAATTGTGAACTACAGATGGCTTGATCCCTTCGTAGGGTATGTAGGCAGTCTAACGAGAAGGTTAGATGCAGCCATAATAAAATAACTGAGATTTAATCTTTCCTTGGAAATTGTCTAAGAAAAGGAATTTAGTGATTATCTTCCGAAATAAATTTTGGGCCTATCTTAGTATTTGCTTTCAAATATAAATTTTCGAGTCATTACAAGTGGTATCAGAGCAAATGATCCTGCTCTACAATATGGAACGTTATGCAGTTTGGTGGATGTGAATTATGATTTGCAATGATATTGCATTATTTCATAATTTCTCTAATTAATGTGGCATTAATGAAATACATACACGTATTATGAATCTCGCACTGGCAGAAGAGTGAATGTATATATATTCTCGTGTTTTGATGATGTGAAATATGATTGCGTGGATATTGCCTTGATTCATAAGTTTTATGAATTATGAGGCATCATGTGAAATGCATATGTATTGTGATTGCATTATTTCATAATTTTGTGAATAAGTGGCATTCATGTGATATATATGCATATATGGTGGATCACTCACTTATGTGGTTATGGTGCTACTTCCATGGTGATTATGGAGTTCTGTTAGTAGGAATTATGATTTGCATTGTGGCTGCAACATTTCATAATTTCTATGAATATGTGAGATACATATATATATTGTGAATCACTCACGTGTGTGGTTGTGAGTGTAGGTTCTTGTGGATTGTAAATGTAGGTTCCCTGGATGATTTTGATGACTTGAGAGTGAAAGGGATTGTGAGGTTCCCTTGGGTTTCGATCCCTTAAACCTTCAGAGGGTGTTATACGATCGAGCTACTCCTGCGGGATAGTCTATGTGGTATGGCCGTTGGAAATGGATACTCTTGGATTGAGAGTTACTAGGAGTGAGGGGCACCATGCCCTGCCTTGGGTTTCGATCCCCTAAACCTTTGGAGGCCTATGCGACCAGACTTGTACCATATTCCGTGGGGAGGGTACTTTGTTCTAGGGTGTAGGATTAAATGGACACTTTCGTTACCCTACTTCGTGCTGTTGTGGTTAGATTGAAGTGAGGGTAATCGGCGATTGGACCGGTCATCAAGTTGGATTATGTTGGCACACGAATTTTGAGAGTGAATCATGGTGACGGCTGTGTATAGTCAATAGTGTAAGTGATTTTACTAGTTATTGTGATGTGAAATTCCAATGATTTGGCTGGAATTTTTTATATTTGAATTGCCAATTTAAATGGTTTGGCTTGAAATTTTGATAATTATTTGGCCAATGATGGTTGGCTACAATTCATGATATTTGTTTTGCCGAGGATAGATATGGCAAAATTTTCTAGTGTTTGATATCGCCAGTGATTGTGGCTAGAAATTTTGAGGAAGAATCGTGGTAACAACTGCGTATAGCCAATGATGGTAAGTGGTTTTACAAATAATTGTGATTGGAAATTTCAATGATTTTGGGTGGAATTTCTAATATTAGATTTGCCATTTCTAAAAGTTTGGCTTGAAATTGTGATATTTATTTAGCCATTGATAAGTTTGGCTTGAAATTTTGATATTTATTTGGCCGACGATGGTTACGGCTGGGAATTTATGATAATTGTTTTGCCAATGATGAATATGTTAATGATGGTAAGTAGTTTACCAATGATTGTGATTATGATGCTAGTATTTATCTAACCAACGGTGGATGTGGTTGATAATCTTAGTATTTATTTAGGCCGTGAGGATTATGGCTTGATGTTTGGTATTATTTTTGCCAATGTGTATGGTAAAAATTTCCGATATTTGTTCTACCAATGAGTGTGGTAGGAAACCTGAGTATAGATCATTACTTCGTGGAAGTATTTATTTCTTGAGCTTGAATAAAATCGTAGATTGAGGTTATGGTTTTATTCACTATCAAAGGAGTGGTGGGACTAATCCTAATTCCTTACGTAAATCGATGGTAGAAATCTCGAGGACAAGATATATTTTAATGGGGGTCGAATGTAATACCCTAAAAAATTTAAAATATATGATTATGTGGATTTTTTTTTATTGGAAAGTGAAATGCCCTTATTTGGTTAATGTAATTTTATGAGGACTTATTTTATCCTCGTATATTTTATCGTATTTCTTGACATCTCTGGATAGATGACGATTCCAGAGCGCATGGGCGAAAGCCGTTTGTGAGTCCAGATTATAACGGTATAGTTACAGACATTTGAAGTTGTTTTACTAAACTATAGTTTTAAATTAATTAAACTCCCACTAGGTGGGAGTAAGAACCAATCAAGGGCTTGGATTCGGCCCAAGCAATCAAAGGGGTTATGGGACCAATTAGATTAGAAGAAGGAAGGCATGAACCAATGAGGGAGGAAGAAAATGAGGGAAATGAGAGAAGAAGAGGAGGGGGAAGAACCGGGTCACCCTTCAACCCGTTTCCTCCATAATTTCCGATGGTTTTCCATTGGATTTTCCACAAATTGGACCAAGCCACCACTCCTAAACATCATCCAACCCTTCCCTATTCCCTTTCCACCCCAGATTTAGAAGAAAATTGTTGTAAATAGGTAGAGAACCGTCTGTGGGTGCGACGGGTACGTGCGAGAAATCTCAAATTCCTGAAGCTATTCCCACCAATTACCACCACCATTAGACTCCCCATGAAGCCTTGAACAAAGCCCAAGCCTTTGTTGGGGCGGCGGAGCACTGGAGGTGGCGGATTGAGGTCACCTAATTTCTAGGGTTCCGACGATTCATGGCCAAATTCAGGTACTTTCAGGCCGAATTAGACATTGGCCCAAGTATGAAAAATGTTCCCCTCTATGAGTTGTACATTCTTGCAAAATTTGGTAATATTTGGAAATAGCTGAAATTTTCCGGCGAGTCGGGGCGGCCGACCGCTACGCATAGTGGCGTGTGACCAGTGAACCAACGCTACTATTTTATGCGTATTTTGATATTCAGAAATCATATTTGATATGCATTTGGTATGATTCATTTGTTTGAACCTAGTTAGTGATTGTTAGTCACTTGAATGATTTTCAAAAATGAGTTAGAAATTGAAATTGTGAACTACGAATGGCTTGATCCCTTTATAAGGTACGTAGGCAGTCTAATGAGAAGGTTAGATGCCGCCATAATAAATAACTGAGATTTAACTTTCCTTGGAAATTGTCTAAGAAAAGGAATTTGGTGATTATCTTCCGAAATAAATTATGAGCCTATCTTAGTATTTGCTTCCAAATATAAATTTTCGGGTCGTTACAGTTATGGTATTAGATAAGGAAAGTTGTACTGCATGGAGTTGACCACCAACAGTACTGGATTGTTAACTCAAGCTCTTTCAGTTGATACATTTCAGGTAGAGACTGATAAAGTGTGAGACGTTTGGATGCGGCACCATTGTCTTAGGCACGCTTCATTTGGTTACCTGCATAAGTTATTTCCTAGTTTGTTTGTTAAGAATGACGTTTCTTAGTTTAAATGCGATGTTTGTGAATTGGCCGAGAGCCTTAGAACCTCTTTTCCTCCTAGTTTGAATAAAAGTTTTATTCCCTTTATGGCTATGCATTATGATGTGTGGGGTCCATCTAAAATTGGTACTTTTGGTGGTGCTCATTGGTTTGTTACGTTTATTGATGACTGTACACGAATGACTTGGGTTAGTTTGTTGAAATCTAAAAGTGAAGTTAATTCGGCCTTTCAAAAGTTTCATCACATGGTTACTGTGCAGTACAACATGAATATTCAGGTTCTTCACAGTGACAATGGAGGTGAATACATCAATGTGGAACTTCGTGCATTCCTTGACAAGCATGGTATTATTCATCAAACTACGTGCCCTTACACTCCTTAGCATAATGGAGTTGTTGAGCGAAAGAATCGACACTTGCTAGAAGTAGTTCATGCTGCTCTTTTAGCGGCACACCTTCCCCTGCATTATGGGGGAGAAGTCTTGACTTCAGCAACATATCTTATCAACCATTTCCCATCTTGCACCATCCATCTCTAATCTATCTCCCCATGTATTGGGATATGTAGCATTTGCCCACCTCCACCCACCTTAAAGACAGAGTAAGCTTGACCCTCGCATTGTCCGTTGCGTATTTTTGGGATATGCCACAGCTCAAAAGGGTTACCGTTGTTATCATCCTCAAACCAAGAAAATGTTTATCACGATGGATGTAGTTTTTCATGAACATGGTATGTATTATAGTTCGTCTGGGTCATCATTTTAGGGAGAGATGCGAGATGAAGAAGTTTGGACCCTTGATTATGCTAGCTTAATTGAAGTTAACATGCAGCAGCCCATAGTAGTTGAGGAGCCCATGGAATCTGGGCCCCATGACCTGCTTGCATTTTCTAGGCTTCAGGAAAATCCCATGCCTACGTTTAGGACCAGCTCGTGGTCTCTGGATAGCTGGAATGGGGCACGGATCAACATTAAGCCATGGAATCTGGGCCTGTGACTTAACAAAATGGCTCATATCAATCTCACACTCACTCGTCTCCAATTAATACCCATAACCAATCACATTCGACTTTGGATGCTCCATCTATTCGTCGTCTTCCAGAGCGCATTAACCAAGGTATACCTAAAGCAACTTATGAGGCCGATCTAAATGTAAACACAAATATCCTATGAGTGAACCAAAAATAGATTCAGGGGTCAAATATCCATTGAATAATTATGTGTCTACCCATCACTTGTCGGAATCAAATAAGTCATTTGTCCATTAATTATCTATTATATCTATTCCTAACAGTGTGCATGAGGCCTTAGCAGATGTTCGCTGGAAAGAAGTAATGAACAAGGAATTGAGATCGTTGAAGAAGAATGCTACTTGGGAAGTAATAGACTTGCCAGCTGGCAAGAAACCTGTGGGATGCAAGTGGGTCTATACAGTGAAATACAAAACAAATGGAACAGTGGACCGTTTTAAAGTAAGGTTAGTGGTAAAAGGGTATACATAAAAGTATGGGATTGACTACACTGATACGTTCACATTGGTGGCTAAAATCAACACAGTTCGAGTTTTATTATCCTTAGCAGCAAACTTAGATTGGTCGTTGCAACAATTTGACGTAAAGAATGCCTTCTTACATGGAGATTTGACCGAGAAGATCTATATGGAACTCCCACCAGGGAGTAACGTTCCTGACAGGCATAGACAAAAGGTGTGTAGGCTCAGGAAATCATTGTATGGGTTAAAGTAGTCTCCGAGAGCATGGTTTGGTAGGTTCACCAAGTCGATGAGAGCATTTGGATATAAGCAGAGTAATTATGACCACATGTTGTTCTTGAAACATTGGAATGGGAAGCTTATAACACTCATTGTATATGTGGATGAGATGATAGTTACTGATAACGACCCTGATGAGCATGTAGCCTTGCAGAAGTATTTAGCTATAGAATTCGAGATTAAGGATCTGGGGTCTCTAAAATATTTTTTCGGGATTGAGGTGTCGAGGTGTGAGTCAGGAATTTTTCTATCACAAAGAAAATATATTATTGATCTGTTGAAAGAAACCAGTATGTCTACATGCAAACCTATGACTACTCTGATGGTAGAAGGAATGAAGCTGAGTATTGATCCTAACAAAGTACCAGTTGATAAGGGAAGATATCAAAGACTAGTGGGAAGGTTAATGTATTTGGCACACACTAGGCCAGATCTTGCACATGCCTTAAGTGTAGTTAGTTAGTACATGCATGATCTAGGAGAACAACATATGAGTGCAGTTATGAGGATATTGAGTTATTTGAAAGGAAGTCCGGGAAAATGTATTTTGTTCAAGAAGAATGGTCATTTCAAAATTGAAGGTTATACGGATGCTGAATGGGCTGGTTTGACGAATGATAGGTGCTCTACATCTGGTTATTTTACCTTTGTTGGTGGAAATCTGGTCATGTAGAGAAGCAAGAAGCAAAATGTAATAGCAAGGTCAAGTGGGAGGCGGAATATAGAAGTATGGCGCTTGGTATTTGTGAGATTTTATGGCTTAAGTTTCTATTACAAGATTTGGGTGTTAAACAGAGTCAGCCGATGAGATTGTTTTGTGACAATAAGGCTGCTCGTGATATTGCTCACAATCTCGTGCAACATGACAGAACCAAGCAAGTACAGGTTGACAGGTTCTTTATTAAAGAAAAGATAGAAGGGAAAATAATTGAAGTCCCTCCAATCAGAACGGAAGATCAAGTAGCGGACATTCTCACCAAAGCAGTCTCAAGTGAAAAGTGTTCTAAGTTTGTAGACAAGTTGGGCATGTGTAATATATACGCACCAACTTGAAAGGGAGTGTTGACTTGTATATAGTTTCCTACAATTTAGGATTCCTTAGTTAGGGTGATTCCTTGTAATATGGGATTGTAATTATTTTATTTATCTTTTCCCTTTTATGTCAACTCTAGGATTGTATATTGTACCTTAGATTGGGAATAAAAAAATACAATTCAATGCATTCTCTTCTAAAACCACCCTTAATTTAAAGGTTTGTAACTTGTTCAAATTCTTATTTCCTCATCTGATTAAGTTGCAATAGGATTAGGCAAATCTTTACCTTTACCAAACTGATGCCTGGCAAGCACCTGGTCTAGGAGGCGTAGGCTAAACTCTACATATATTTTCCAGCCACGAGGGAGAGATTTCGGTTCAGCTAACGCCAGATAAAGAGCCAGATGTGTACCAACTCCATTGCCTTTTCCCTTGGGATAGAGCTGTATGTTCCTACAAAACAACCAACACATTTACAAATATTTACTTGACTGTGCTTAAGTTTCCGATGTCTTTGATATAAATTTCTTATACAGGGAGCGCAGTCTAACAAGTTTAGGATTACATACCATTTCTGGTCTCCGGCAGTGAATACTTTTGAGTCATAGGATTCGCCGTCTAGCTTAGAGAAGTTGTCAATCCCCCAAATATTCTTGTACATAATAGGATCCTTTACCATTGATAGACACTCTCTCCTTTGCCAGTGCTGCTCTCTTTAGAAACAAAGACCTCCGCTCCAAGCACACAGGTGTCATCAATCAGGAATCCATTGGAAGCTTCAGTGAAAACACAGTGGGGGACAAATAGATCGAACCCCCATTCGAGTTTCAACCCATGAAAGCGCCTTTCCTTTTGTTCTAAGCAATGCACATGGGAAGCATATAAGAAAATGAGACGATGCTTTGCAAATATGAGAATTATATGCTTGTTTATATTTTGAATTGAATGAAAGAAATAGTACCTTAAAAAACATGGTAGTTTCCATTGTTCTGATCGAGCAAAAACAACCTGAAAACAGCATTCACTTCCGAAGAAATCTGGGGAGCGTTTGATCCTGACATTACCGAGTAGAGAGAGGTGTGGTCTGTCACATTCCTGTTCTTGTTTCCATTTGGATGGAAAACCAGTTTCCTGCAGCAAAACGACAAATTATAGTACTCTAGATTAAGCAGCTCGAAAATAAGAAAAAAATACTAGCAATTATTGAAAAGCTTACGAAAAAAGAAATAGTAAGAATTTGTTCCTAGAAATTGAGAGAAAGGATTGTACCATTTGTATCCTCCGGCTTCAAAGTCCCCGGATTCATATTTCTCCAGTGAGTTTTTGGTAAGCAATGAAACCGACTGGATTTTTACCGTGTAATGAGTTGGTGGTGCATCCGAAATTGTTCTCAAAATCACTGAAATAAAAATTTGTACATTAGTTACTGCTTTCAACTCCAACACACTGAAGCAAGAAGATAGAGCATCTTACCATTTTGGTCATTGAAGTTAAGACTGGTCATGTCAATAAACTTAATTTTCCGATGATTCAATTACAAAGAATTCAACTGCTTTTCAGTTGCAGAATAAATTTCCCGCTTTTATTAAGGAAAAATTAACGGTGTTATTCCTAACTTGAAACCTTTTAAAGATTGAACTGTTATGCTTTGCTTCAAAAGGGTTGCCTTTGTTTCATTGAAAAGGTATCCATCACCTGCTTGTGGGTGCTTTCAAACACATATTCTGCAATTTTAGTTCTTACTAAAAGTAACAATGTCTACGGTTTAGCATTGTCAAACAAGTTAAGATTAGACTAGCCAAACAAAGTTTTTAGCTAAACACAAGCGATGCTACTTGAAATTTACTGGTCAAGACTTGACATATTTCTCACATGACAAATTTTTGAAGAAAATAGGTCCTGTCAAAATGCACTTCAGTCACAAGTCATTTGGTGGGAAAGGACTGCAGCTTTAGGGTTTGTAGAACGCCACTTTTAGTAAAACCGTATCATGGAGGCAGATCTTCATTCGTATTCATAAGACGATTGACATCATTTTAACAATATCCGAATCCTAATACAAGCTGACTATAGTGCTTCCGCAATCCCATTGACGGTGACCTTTGCCTCCACTATGCAAGTATCCTTCACCACCAGAAACCCCTTGCTTGCCTGATTGAAAGTGTCCAGTTTAAGGAACATAGACCAACCCCAATCTGGAATAAAGGCACTAAACTAGTGATCATCTTGTTAGGAATGTCGGTACTACAAGATAGAGAATGCTCAAGGTAAAGTAGAAAATGGACACCAAGAATTTATGTGGTTCGGCAATTTATGCCTACGTCCACGAAACAAGGATCAACCTTCACTATCTGAAAAAAAAAAATGAGCACACAAGAGTAGTCTTACCAAGCCAAAGACAAGGCTGGATGGATACAAGAAAGTATGACACACACTTTCTATCACTCTAAACTTCACTCACAATAAGTAGTGGAACACTCTCACTCTCACTCTCACTCTTGGAATGGAACTCTAGCTATGGACTTGATCCTTTGCTACTCACTCTTGGTTCTTAATTGGTTATTTCACTACAACATCACACCCATATTTATAGGTGAGGGTTTGGCATTCTACTAGTTTCTAGTGTATTCTTCAAACCTCTAGCATAGAAAGATCTAGACTAGCCACAAAATTATAGCTTCTAGATCTTTCCATTTGCAACCAAGGAAGTTAGTACTCTCTAGCTTCTTCCATCAACTTAATAACATGCTAGAATTGTCTAGCATGCTCCAGCCACCTCATTTGCTTACTAGAATAATCTAGAACATTCATCATGGGCTGGACCATATACCAACAATCTCCCCCTCCAGTCCATGAGGGAAGAATTCCGATCATGACTCCAAGTTACCTGGAGTCCATCCCAGTAGCCTTAATGCAAAATTCCAACTTTGATTTTGTGACTACCTTTGTCAACATAATATACTCTGATGAAAAATACTTGGTAGACGGTCTTTGACTTCTGCTAGATCTTCTGACTTGATCTTCATTCTTTTGCAGGGCTAGAGGCTCCCCCTAATTGGGTTCTCCTTGAATCTGCTCTTCTTAACTAGGCTCCCCCTGATTAGCAATCTCATGGTCTGGCACATTTTGATCAGGTTCCCCCTAATCAGCATTATCTGGTTCTGTAGGTACTTCATTTGTAGCTGCTTCAGGGATGTCATCGTGACTTTCTTCATCTGAAGCTAATGGATCAACTCCTTTGACTGCGCCATCTGGTTGTGCCTCTTTATCCGAATCCTCAATTGTTTGATCTTCATAAAAGACCACGTCTCTACTTCGGATAAACTTCTTCTGGAATGGGTCTCATAATCTGTAACCAAATTCTTCACCGCCATAACCAAGAAAGATGCATGGTGTAGCTTTGTAGTCTAACTTCGATCTCTGCTCTTTGGGCACATGCACAAAGGCTTTGCAACCAAACACCTTCAGATGAGAGTAAGACACATCATTACCAGTCCATACTCTCTTTGGAACATCAAGACCTAATGGTACTGATGGAGATTGGTTGATCAAATAGCAGGCTATCCTTATAGCTTCACCCCAGAACTGCTTAGATAACTTTGCAGTCCTCAGCATACACCTGACTTTCTCCATGATGGTTTGGTTCATTCTTTCAGCAACACCGTTATGTTGTGGAGTTCCAGGAACTATCCTCTCATGACATATGACATGTTTCACACAATACTCTCTAAATTGGTGAGATGTGTACTCGCCGCCGTTGTCGCTACGAAGGCACTTGAGAGGTTTCCCAATTTCCCTCTCCACCATGGCATATAACTCCTGGAATGTCTGAAACACCTAGTTTTTCGATTTCAATAAATACACCCAGACCCTTCGTGAAGCATCATCAATATAAGTAACAAAATATTTATTTCTTCCTAGTGACTCGACTTCCATGGGACCACACACATCTAAATAAACAAGATCTAACAAATTTCCTTTCTTTGTAGATAGAACAGAAAAACTAACTCTTCTTTGTTTTCCGAATAAACAGTGCTCACAAGAGTTTAACGACGTACCATTGGCAAAGGGAATGTGAGACTTATTTGCCAAAATTTGTAGGCCTTTCTCGCTCATGTGGCCAAGCCTCTTATGCCACAAGTCTAGAGATGAGTCCTCCACAGCATTCAACTCACCTTTCAAAACTTTGACATTTGACCGGTACAACGTACAACAAAGTCGTGCTATTGCTACCACCATTAAGCCTTTAGTAAGCTTCAATTTTCCTTCGCCAATATGGTGATAATAACCTTGTCGATCAAGGGTACCGATGGATATCAGATTGAGATGTATATCAGAAATATGTCTCACATCTTTCAACATCAACTGGCAGCCGAGATTAGTTTTTAGGCAAATATCACCAATTCCAAGAATTTTATAATAGCTTTCATTCCCCATCTTCACAATGCCAAAGTCACCTTCTTTGTATGTACTGAATAACTCACGTTTGGACGTAGCATGGAACGAAGCTCCATTGTCAAAGATCTATTCAATGTTTCTGTCAGAGTTGCCCATATGCAGACATTCACCAACAGACAATATTTCTGGTACATCACCACATATGACAGCGGTGGTATTGCCAGTATCATTTTTCTTCTGATAGTTTCCTTCCTTTTGCTCTCTCTTCCAAACTCGACAATTTTTCTTCATATGGCCTTCTTTGCCACAATGGTGGCATGCACCCCTGAACCTTGATTTGGATCGGCTAGGACTTCTGCCATGACCTCTAGGCCCTCTACTCTTGCTTCTTCCACGGTTCTCTGTGACAAATACTTGGCTGATATATGTGCCTGAAGTCTTTCTCCTTATTTCTTCATTGAGCAAGCTATTTTTAACATTATCAAGAGTAAGAACACCAGTAAGAGCAGAGTTACTTACACTCACCACAAAGGTCTCCCAACTGTCTGGCAATGATCCAAGTAACAAGACCGCTTGTAGCTCGTCCTCGATCATCATTTTCATAGTAGCCAACTGGTTGACGATATTCTGGAAATTGTTCAAGTGTTCTGTTACACTTAAACTATCATTATACTTCATATTGATGAGCTCTTTGATCAAGAAGGTTTTCTTGGCTGGGGTTTTCTTCTCGAACAAGGACTCAAACTTCGTCCAAAACTCGCAGGCATTGGTTTCATTAGACACATGGTGAAAAACACTATCGTCCACCCATTATCTAATTGTGCCAATAGCCTTGCAATTCATCTTCTTCCACTCGGCATCGGACATGCTCTCGGGCTTAGCGGCATCTCCTTCAATTGGCTCATGTAGATCCTTGCAATAGAGAATGTCATCCATCCTTGGCTTCCATGTTACCCAATTGGAGTTGGTGAGTTTGATCATAGTGCCACTTCTTTCCATCTCGTAGTACGAGCCAACCAGGCTCTGATACCACTTGTTAGGAATGTCGGTACTACAAAATAGAGAATGCTCAAGGTAAAGTAGAAAATGGACACCAAGAATTTATGTGGTTCAACAATTTATGCCTACGTCCACGAAACAAGGATCAATCTTCACTATATGAAAAAGATGAGTACAACAAGAGTAGTCTTACTAAGCCAAAGACAAGGCTTGATGGATACAAGAAAGTATGACACACACTTTTTATCACTCTAAACTTCACTCACAATGAGTAGTGGAACACTCTCACTCTCACTCTCACTCTTGGAGTGGAACTCTAGCTATGGACTTAATCCTTTGCTACTCACTCTTGGTTCTTAATTGGTTATTTCACTATGTTTATACCATATTTAGGGCCTCGTATTTAGATCTCGTACAAATACTCAGGGGACTTAAATGTAATTATGGGATAAAGGAAGGGGCAAATATGTAATAAGTGAGGAGTCCTTATTCTATAAAAGGACCCCTCACCCTCACAATTGAGAGAGGCCTCACTCTCACTCTCAAAGGCCATTTCTGGAGCCTTCTCAGCCCTTTCAACGCTCTCACTTCCAGAGCTCTCTCTCCCCCTCACTTCTCAGAGAAATATAATACAATCAGTGTGGACGTAGCCCAAACCTTGGGGTGAACCACGATAAAATCCTTGTGTTCTTTGTGTTCTTCGTGTTCTTGAGCGTTTGTGCAGATTCACGGTCGGATTTACGTTGTTCCAAGACCATCCGGTTTTGTGCATCAACATTTGGCGCCGTCTGTGGGAATCGACACAAAAAGTTATGTCGGTTCTCTCTCAATTTCTCACCTCCGCTGTGGATCTGCAAAACCAAAATCAAATCGAAACCCGAACCAAAAACCCCCATCTCTCTCTCTGTCCTCCTCGACCGAATTTCTCTCCTCAAATTGGACACAAGACCTCATTCTCCTTCTTCTTCACCTGAAGTACCAGTCTTCCAGACCTACAATTTTCCAATTTCGCCCTTCAGTTCAGACATGCCTGTCCCAAACCGATAACGTTGAGGAAGGAACCCAGCCACACCCAAAACGCCGTCGTTTACCCAGGATGATCGTGAGAATGTACGGCCGTAGCAAGGGAGGGGGCCTACAGGCCGCCGCCGACGCCGTCTATTCTTGCGACGTCGACCTTGATGGAGGCGCAGGGGTTTGGGGAAATGATGGAGCCCGTGGACGAGGTCAATTTCGCGCTGGATGGACTCCGGAAGGGTCAGCCGGTTCGGATCAAAAGGGCTAGCTTGCTGTCGTTGCTGTCTATTTGTGGCACCGCGCAGCAGACACGGCTTCTCAGGACTCAGGATATTATTTCTTCCCGTGCAAGCTCAATGTTCGTTGGGGGCAAAGGCCTTCTCAAGGCGCTGTGAAGAACAAGGATTGCAAAGAGGAACTGAACGGCGTCGTTAAAGCAAGCAAAGAACGGAATAACAACCGTTCATTTGGTAATCTGGAGATGAGGCCCAGAGGTGGATAGATTGACGGATCGATCCACCATCACCATCTTCATGACAGCGATTTGGAGTTGAACAGTCCGCCAAGTTTGACAAAGCAGTGTCTTGGGCAGCAACTATTCCGAGACCACCTTTGCTAGCAGCAGCAGCAAATGATCCTGTTAACCCCAGGCCTGGTACTCTTCGCCACGCTGTCATCTAGACCAAGCCTATCTGGATTGTGTTCAAAGCGAGACATGGTGATACAGTTGAAGCAGGAGCTCACAATGAAGCCTTTGAACAATCCCTCACCTTCTTGCAGTCGATCTATCCGTCCGTCTCGGCCCAGTGCCTTTCCAAGAGGATTTGAAGAGAAAGACTATAGCACTTCCTGGCCCTGAACCCGTCCAGCAACTCCGGCTACGTCGAAAAACCTCGGCGGTCTCAACTCCTACTGCGACCTCTCCTCGCCTCCGACGTCGTCCTCTACAATCCCTCCGACCTCGCCACCTGGGTCGACCCCCCTCCTCATCGAGTTCAACCACCAGCCCCTTATCTCCACCAACTGAACCTCGAAACATGGTGGTCCCTCGAAATCCCGAAAAATGGTCCATCAACATTTGTGCATGCATTTCTCCAGACATCTTTCTCCAGATCTCACAGATTTTACAACTGGAGTACACTAGCTAGTGTTCAAAGGCAGTGGCGGACAAAGCAAAAGGAAAAGAGAAAGAAAAGGGAAAGTAAAAGCAAAAGCAAGTCAGTGTGTCTGGAAGTGGAGAGATCAAAGAGGGAACAGAAAAGAAAAAAGATCATGTTGTTGGGAGAATATTTCAGAAAGCAGAAAAGAGGAAGGCAAAAAGGATGCACATGGAGACACTGCCAAAACAAGGAATAAATACCCCACCCGAATGATGTAATTTATTTTTATTATCTTTCGGAGACATCTGTATAAACCCCATCAGAGGGTAATATATACATAAACCCCATCAGAGGGTCAAAAAAAAAAAAAAAAAAAAAAAAAAAGGAAAAGCCCAAAACAAATGGGCTGACATGTTGTGGAGGGCAAAGGCCCATAGGCCTGAAATAGCACCAACCAGGTCATCAAAAGTACGCCCAGTACTCCAAATTATACATGAGCATTACTCATGTCATTCATACATAAACATTCATGAGCATCACTCATGACAATCATACATAAACATTCATGACCATCATTCATGTCAACATTCATGAGCATCACTCATGTTAACATTCATGAGCATTACTCATGACAACATCCATGAGCATCACTCATGTTAATCAACATAAACATTCATGAGCATCACTCATGTCAATCAGCTTCAAAAGCTTCATTTACAAAAGCTCCAGCTTCGAAAGCTTCATTTACAAAAGCTCCAGCTTCGAAAGCTTCATTTACAGAGCTCTAGCTTCAAAAGCTTAATTTACAGAGCTTCAGCTTCAAAGCTTCATTTGCAAAGCTTCACCTACAAAGCTTCAGTGCAAGGTATACAAATACCGCCTTAGAACAACCGCCACTTCGGCCCATACATGGATTCAATTTGAAGTCTCCAGCCAACAGACTCTATTGACCGAAGACTTGGGGGACTACATTATGTACCATATATTGGGCCTCAACTGGGCCTCATGAAAAATACTTGGGGGACTCTAGCCCATGATTTATGTATTAAGGAGCGAACCCTTATTCTATAAAAGGGACTCCCTCACTTTCATTGAAAGATCACCCATGATTTATGTATTGAGGAGCGAACCCTTATTCTATAAAAGGGACTCCCTCACCACCATTAGAGAGCATCGCCGCCTACTGAGCAACTGTCTCACTGCGAGCATCAACTCTAACTCATCACTTATGTATTGAGGAGAGAGCCCTTATTCTATAAAAGGGACTCCCTCACCTTCAAACGCCACAAGCCGAGCCAACCAAGGCAACACAAGCTACAAGCAGAGCGGCCTCGCAACATGTGCTACTTCTAGTTGAGCATCATTTCAGATTGGGCACCGCCTCATATCAAGCATTAGTTCTAGACGACATCTAGTTACTTCGGCCCACACATGGACTGAATTTCAAGTCTCCAGCCAAAAGACTCTCTTGACTGAAGACTTGGGGGACTACTGTTTATACCATATTTAGGGCCTCGTATTTAGATCTCGTACAAATACTCAGGGGACTTAAATGTAATTATGGGATAAAAGAAGGGGCAAATATGTAATAAGTGAGGAGTCCTTATTCTATAAAAGGACCCCTCACCCTCACAATTGAGAGAGGCCTCACTCTCACTCTCAAAGGCCATTTCTGGAGCCTTCTCAGCCCTTTCAACGCTCTCACTTCCAGAGCTCTCTCTCCCCCTCACTTCTCAGAGAAATATAATACAATCAGTGTGGACGTAGCCCAAACCTTGGGGTGAACCACGATAAAATCCTTGTGTTCTTTGTGTTCTTCGTGTTCTTGAGCGTTTGTGCAGATTCACGGTCGGATTTACGTTGTTCCAAGACCATCCGGTTTTGTGCATCAACACACTACAACATCACACCCATATTTATAGGTGAGGGTTTGGCATTCTACTAGTTTCTAGTGTATTCTTCAAACCTCTAGCATAGAAAGATCTAGACTAGCCACAAAATTATAGCTTCTAGATCTTTCCATTTGCAACCAAGGAAGCTAGTACTCTCTAGCTTCTTCCATCAACTTAATAACATGCTAGAATTGTCTAGCATGCTTCAGCCACCTCACTTGCTTACTAGAATAATCTAGAACATTCATCATGGGCTGGACCATATACCAACACATCTACACAGAAGAAATAAACCCACATGTTATATGGCATTATATACAATTAAACACTCAGTGTCAGCGTACTACGCCGATCTTTTACCTTCTTTAAACTCATGCATGCATTCTTGATCATTGATAGACACTCTCCATTTCCTGTTCTTCTTTCTTTACCAACAAAGACGTCCTCTCCAAACACACAGTGATCGTCTACAAAGGTTGCCTATTTATTAGTCTTAACTGACCTCACACGACGAGGTGAAATGTTAAAAAATGTGCAAGCCAAGGGCTCAATATGTTTAACGACAACATACTTAAAAAGAAGAAAAGAAGCCTTCCAATTCGCAAAATTCACAAAATTCAGCAAAAATTAATTAAAAACATCAAAATACCCTTCAATCAGAAGTCATTTGGTGAACAAGGATTTTAGCACTACGGTATTCCCACATCTAAACATTGTTTTTACAACATCAGGAACAGTGACAAGGCCTTTAATCCTTTGAATCGTAACATCTTTTTAGCAACAGCCAAAACATACGACATGCCGACTACAGTGCAGTTACAATTCCATGGACAGTGACCTCTGCTTCCACCATGCAAGTATCCTTCACCAAAAACCCATTGCCTGCCTGATTCAAAGTGGCTAGTGAAATGAACTTATGCCTGCCCCAATTCGGATTTGAGGTACTGAACCAGTCGTTAACTACACATAATACACCCTAAGGTTATGAAGGATGCATACAATTAAACACTGAAATAGGACAATCTTTACCTATTATGCTCTCTTGTCTGGCATGCATTTGATCTACAATGCTCAGGGAAAACTCAGCAAATACTTTGGAACCAGCAAGTTTTTTCGGATCATCCAATTCCAAGTAAAGAGATATGTGAGTACCCTTTCCAAGGTTATTTCCCTTGGGATAGAGATTTATCTTCCCGCAACATTAGGAAGGATATGATGACTTTTTATTACATGTCTCTCGTTATTTGGGATGGGATCCCATTCACCTCAAACTCCTACATGGGAAGCTAAATTTCAGCTAGTTTTACAGTGATCCCCTTCTTTTCATGTATTTTTGTTATGAGGGGTTAGGTTTATATCCATCATGACTAGGTGTAACTTTTTTTTTCGTTATTAATAAAATTCCCCTCGTGTACAGTTGAGGTTTTCCAAAAAAAAATAAAATAAAGTTTTATACTGATCAACCACATTAGTGCGAAAGTTATGTAGTTAAAATAGCATATATAGTTTGAAACTCAAACTTCATATCCTTTCGTTTATCATTGCAGGTAAAACAAGATGAGTAACAAGAGATTATACAGTGGATTAAAATTTTAAAATTCTCTTATTAAGGGTATTAATATGAAGGGCCTAGCAGAGATACCATTTCCGTCCTCCAGCAGTGAATGGTTCTGATTTGCAGCAGTCAGTACCTAACTGTGAAAAGTTCTCAACCTTCCAAACATGCTTGCACTTAACAGCATCCTTGATCTTCGAGATTGACTCTCCTTTGCCAGCTCTTCTTTCTTTACAAACAAAGACCTCAGCTCCAATCACACAATTATCATCAATGACATATCCGTTGGAAGGATTAGTAAATGATGTAAGAGTGATAAGCTTATCAAATCCCGAATAATGCATCATCGCATGGAAACATTTTTCCTTTTTATTGGCATCTATGGAATACACAAGGTAAAAAATAATGATCAGAAAATGAGCAGGGAGCATTGCAATTTTCAAACAAGAAAAATTTCCGGTCTATGAATATGAAGAATTAACTTTTGAAGTAGGTAAAGAAGAGAATGCTTTGAACGATGATATATTCTTCTCAATAAGAGGAACTTATAGGTGTATAACCCTAACATAAAAGGAAAGAAAACTAATTACAAGTGATTACATGGGATTACATATCAATTAGGGATCCTACCTAAAATACAAAAGTCAACACTCCCCCTCAAGTTGGTGCATATATGTCGCTCATGCCCAACTTGTGTAAGAAACTTGAAAACTTGTGACTCGAAACAGCTTTTGTGAGGATATCTGCCAATTGATCTTCTGTTCTTATTACCGGTACTTCAATTATTTTCCCTTCCAATTTTTCTTTGATGAAGAAGCGATCAACTTCAACATGTTTTGTTCTATCATGTTGTACCGGATTATGTGCAATGTCACAAGCAGCTTTATTATCACAAAATAATTTCATGGGCTGATCATGTTGTATACCCAAATCGCTTAACAGAAGCTTAAGCCACAAAATTTCACAAATTCCTAAAGCCATACCTCTGTATTATGCTTATGCACTGGAACGGGCAACCACATTCCGTTTCTTACTTCTCCATGTAACCAAGTTACCCCCAACAAACGTAAAGTAACCTGATGTTGAGCGTCTATCATCAATGGAACATGCCCAGTCTGCATCAGTATAACCTTCAACACTAAAGTGATTATTCCTCTTAAACAAAATTCCTTTGCCCGGACTTCCCTTCAAATATCACAATATTCTCATCATGGCATTCATATGTTGTTCTCCAGGATCATGCATGTATTGACTCACTACATGATAGGAGCATATTTATGCGACTTAGTTAACATGTTTTCTTACACTTACTTATTTAGTTATTGCTTATAAGAGTGTTTTAAACCATTTTCGTATGTTTGTAGGTCCTAATAACAAAGATGGAAAGAAAAGTGCATTTTGGTGCATTTTGGAGCAATTTTGGGATGAAATGGATTGCATGCACTTGGAGACATGAGGATGGACGTTTTGGGAAGATTAGAATTCAACATTTGTGTGTAACTGTGTGACCTACAACTAACAAACATCATAGCTGCCATGTGATGGAGACAACATCATACAAGGTACATGCAAAGACACCCACATGCAAAGGCAAAGAAACACACACGACATGGAGAGAAAGTATAGTGGTTTGTGGCTGAAATGTTGAAGCAAGTGTGTGCAAATGCAAAGGGGATCTAAACATGGACAACACACGACATGTGCCAAGGAGAAACAAAGATGACAACACACACATGCAAAAAGAGACACACACATGCAAAGAATGAGTAATGGACGGCAATAGATGGATAGATCACATGGAAAGACATGGCACATGCACGAAAGGAGATGATTTCAGCCACAAGAACAAAGATGACATGGACAGCACACGGCATGGGCAGCAGGAAATAAAGAAAGAAGGAGTGGACAGCACACACACGCACAAGAGGAGTTGGCACCATCTTTCATACTTGTGCAGCAACAACTCTTGATGATTACTTCACATTCTACAATTTCAAGCAGAAAAATAGGAGAAGGAAGACGGACAGTTTGGAAGAAAAGAAAGTGGAGACATCATTCACACATGCCACATGCAAAGAAGGGAGACATCACCGATACAAACACATGCAAACTGCACGGACAGCTGGAAGTGTTTTGATTCAAATCTGCCACAAGTTGTGTCTTTTATCCTTAACCATTCACCACCATTTTTACCACCACATAAGCCTAAAATTCATATATATACAAGTGTGCAGATATTTAGTTGGTGGGGAGCAACATTCACAACAAAAATACCATCTTCATCCATTCATTTCCCTCACTTCCCACAAACACACTTTCATATCTTTGGCCGTGACCCTCATCCAAGAATTCACAAACACAATTCAGCCACATAAATCCATCCCATCCATATATCCATACACATCCTAGACACTTGTGCTACAACAAGGTGGTGAAAACAAAGGTCCTTGACATTTCAAGCTTGGAACTTTGGAGCGTTTTAGGTGTACTTCGTTCTTGCTTTCAATGTCTACTTTGTTGTTTTCTAATTTTGTTGCAATTATGAGTGGCTAAACCCCTATTTAGTTAGGGGGAAGTTTGAAGCCATGAACATGCTTGAGATTTGAATTGATTTCTTCCAATTGTAATTTGATAAGTTGTGATTGCAATTCAATTATCTATCTTATTCATAACTGATTCTTGTATGTTTATTAAGGATGCATACTTAGTTTTCATGCATGAATTAGATGCTAGAATATAAATGAGTTTCACCTAATCGTTACAAGTTTATATTCATGAGTAGTGAAGGTTGTTTATCACAATCACGTTAATTGAATTCTTGGCAATTGTATCATGCATTCATAGTTATAATTGCCTCGTCAACACTTATGATTTTCATTGAACGTAATGATCTCTGATTGTATCTCTATTATGCATTCATATAGGGGACTTTTAGAGAATGATTTGGGTTGTCGCATGCATTCATCCAATTCAATGAGTAAAGGAAAATCTGAGGGTTAATTTGTTCATCACGGTTAATCTGGGGTGTTGAGAATCATAGTTTATTGAAAAGCAATTGGAAATCGATTCATGTACAAGTGTGTCATGTATGAAGAACGGACCTCTAACTAATTCATCCATCATCCAAAATAACCAATTTCGTGGAAATCTGTTTAGTTCTAGTTTCTGTTTTGTTTTACTTTATTTTCGTCCAAAATCCAATTCCCCTTTACGTTAGTGTGTCTAATTAGTTAGAATCTGTTTTAGTTTGTGTTTTTAAGTGTTTTGAGTTTATAGAGTCTAGTTAAGTGTTTTTAAGTTTCTTTTTATAAGTCAGTTTAGTTTAGATTAGCAATCCCTCATAATCCCCAGTCCAGAACGATCCCTACTTATACATATACTACAATTGTCAAAAGATGGTTTAATTTGAGTGCTTAACTTTCATCGCATCACTACACTCATGGCATAAGCAAGGTCCGGTCTTGTGTGTGCCAAATACATCAAACGGCCTACTAACCTTTGGTATCTTCCTTTGTCAACTGGTACTTGATTAGGATCAACACTAAGCTTCGATCCTTCTTCTAAAGGTGTAGCTACTGGCTGACAAGCTGACATGCCAGTTTCGTGCAACAAATCAATAATATACTTCCTCTGAGACAAGAAAATTCCAGAACTGCTTCTTGACACCTCAATCCCTAAAAAATATTTCAGGGATCCAAGGTCCTTCATTTCAAATTCTGTAGATAGGAATCTTTGCAAGGCCACACGTTCTTCCAGATCATTACCTGTTACCACCATATCGTCTACATACACAATAAGTGCAGTAAGCTTCCCATTTTGTCTTTTCAGGAACAAAGTATGATCAGAGTTACTTTGTCTGTAACCAAATGCTCTCATAGATTTTGTGAATCTTCCGAACCATGCTCAAGGGGACTGCTTCAAGCCATACAAGGATTTCTTCAACCAGCACACTTTTCTTTTGTATTTATCTGGAGCATTACATCCCGGTGGAATATCCATATAAATCTCTTCTGTCAAGTCTCCATGCAAGAAGGCGTTCTTCACATCGAACTGTTATAAGGGCCAATTAAGATTTGCAGCCAAGGACAACAAAACACGAACTGTGTTGATCTTGGCTACAGGTGCAAATGTATCTGTGTAGTCGATTCCATATTTTTGAGTGTATCATTTTGCTACCAGTCTTGCCTTGAAACGATCCACCGTCCCATCTGCTTTGTATTTCACAGTATAGACCCATTTGCATCCCACAGGTTTCTTGCCAACTGGCAAATCTGTGATCTCCCAAGTAGCATTCTTCTTCAAAGACTTCAACTCTTCATTCATTGCTACTTGCCAACGTGGATCAGTTAAAGCCTCCTACACACTGTTAGGAATAGATACAGTAGATAATTGATCCACAAACGACTTATTTGATTCTGACAGGTAACTGGTAGACACATAATTACTTAACGGGTATAACACATTAGACTCAGGGTTGGGCTTACTCACCGGATACCTAGTTTTGCATTTAGGGTCGGCTTCATAAGTAAGTTTAGGAATACCTCGGTTGACACGATCAGGGAGACGACGTGGTGGTGGTGCATCCGGGATCAAAGACGATTGATTATGGTTATTGGGACTCAAGATCGACTGTGAGGTAGCTGGGGACACAGGGTTGTTCGGTGGTGAGAAAACTGGCAGTGAGTTATCAGGCAGTAAGTTATCTGGCGATGTCGACTCGTCCCTTTCAAGGTTTTCAACATTGTTTCCATGTGAATGATCACCACTTGTCTCCAAGACATTACCCATTAATTCCAATTCATTCACATCATTATTTTCGTGTGAATGATCACCACTTATTTCCAAGACATCACCACTTAAATCCAATTCATTCACATCATTATTTTCGTGTGAATGATCACCACTTATTTCCAAGACATCACCACTTAAATCCAAATCATTCACTCTATCTATATCTGGAATAGTATAATCAAGAGTTTGAACTTCTTTCTAATTCTCCCCCTGAAGTGAAGACTCGGGATTGGCAAAGTACATAGCATTCTCATGAAACGCAACATCCATAGTGACAAACAACTTATTCGTCGGTGGGTGATAACAACGGTATCCTTTCTGCCTTGATGCATACCCCACAAACACACATCGTAAGGCTCGAGGTTCAAGCTTACTTCGCTGTTGTTTAGGAAGATGAACGAAGGCCACACAACCAAACACATGAGGTGGAAGATTAGGGACTGCAGGAGCATCAACATGTGAAAAAAGGGCCTGAAGGGGTGTCTGAAAATCAACCGATCGGGATGGAACACAATTAATGAGATACGCAGCTGAGGTGAGAGCTTCTCCCCAATAGGATAACGGAAGACGAGCCTCGAGTAAAGAAGCACGAACAACCTCCAGAAGTTGACGGTTCTTGCGTTCGGCAACCCCATTTTGTTGTGGAGTATATGGACATGTAGTTTGATGAACAATACCATGATGATCAAGAAAAGCACAAAGTTCAAAGTTTACATATTCGCCACCATTGCCACTCCTAAGAACCTGTATTTGTGACTTATATTGTACTTGTACCATTTTGTAAAACCGCTGAAACAAAGACGTAACTTCACTTTTGGACTTCATCAAACAAACCCAAGTCATATGTGTGCAGTCATCAATAAAAGTAACAAACCAATGAGCACCACCAAGTGTAGCAATTTTAGATGGTCCCCAAACATCAGAATGAATTATCATAAACGGGATTGAACTTTTATTCAAACTAGGTGGAAACGAAGTACGATGACTTTTAGCCATTTCACAAACACCACATTTAAAGCTAGAAATGTCATGCTTAACAAATAGGCTAGGAAACAACCTTTGTAAATAGCCGAAAGAAGCATGTCCAAGTCGACGATGCCACAACCAAACCTCTGAAGCTTTATCCCTCTCCCTATGAGATCCTCCCACGGCAAGAGCTTGAGTCAAATTTCGAGAACTGTTCGATGTCAGCTCCAAGCAGTAGAGCTTTCCCCTTCGAATACCATAACCAATCGTCTTACGAGTCCGAATATCCTTAAAACACAAAAAGAAGGCCAAAAAATAACAAGGCAATGTAAGGCGACAGTTATTTGAGCAACAGATAATAAATTATAGTCAAGGGAAGGAACAACAAGTACGGAGTCAAGATGCAGGGTATCAGAGAGGGAGACATCGCCTTCCCCAATAATGGGGACAACATTACCATTGGCAACACTAACTATAGTATTGGTGGATGGTTTGAGGGTTTGCACCTGTTTAGAATCACAAGTCATATGTTCAGTAGCACCAGAATCAATTATCCATGTATTATTCATAACAGATGCAGAAACTTTGAAAGCCTTACCATCATTACCGGTATGGTCAGACTCTACCTGAGCTTCGGCAACCAAAGCACGTGATTTGAACTGGTCACAATTGATCCTACTTTCTTGTAGACAGGGACTATAGGATTCCGACCGACAAGTATCGGCAATGATCATATGACTTGTGATTACCATCGGCAATGATCGCAAACCTAGTGCTGCTGAGAACAATTTCAGCGGGAGTGGCTCCACAACAATGGGTAAAAGAAACTGGGTTGGTTCGTAGACGGATTCGAGAGTTTCGTCCCTTGCAGCAGCAAGATTTCTGGGTTGGGTTTCAATTTGTGGGTACGTGATGCAGCAGTGGGTCGTGGCGAGTGGATGTAAGGATCGGTACGATGAACTTTGGTCAGCAACGACGGAGTCGCTCGCTGGTAGGACGGACACTCTACACAACTGGCTGCGTGATTGGTGGTTGTCGATGGACTCGAATCAGCAACGACGGCGTTGCTCGCTGATTTCAAGGTGCGTAGCACAATTGGCTACACGGCATCAAAATTGTGAACAATGTTGTGAATATATTTTTTCCTTTCAATTTTCCTTAACCTGGCTCTGGTGCCAAGAAGAGAATGCTTTGATTGATGATATATTCTTCTCAATAAGAGGAACTTATAGGTGTACAACCCTAACATAAAAGGAAAGAAAACTAATTACAAGTGATTACATGGGATTACATATCAATTAGGGATCCTACCTAAAATACAAAAGTCAACAGGTAATATGTACCTTGAAGAACCAGGAACATGCCTTTATTCTGATCAAGCAAAAAGAACCTGAAATCAACATATACTTCATATCCAGTCTGTAGTGAATCAGCTCCAACCATTTCCAAGTAAACAGATATGTGGTCTTCCACATTTTTCTTCTTATTTCCATTCGGGTAAAACACTAGCTTTCCTGAGAGCAAACATACAGTATGGCTAACATTTTATTTTTACCAGTTTACATGCACAGCACAAGATATACGAAACACATTATTGCATTACAAAAAAAAAAAAAAATATTTCATAGAACTAATGTCAGATAGTGAGAGACAAACATAAGTTTGCAGAAGACATAATGAGGGATTTACCATTTGTATCCTCCAGCTTCAAATTCTCCCGACTCATATTCGTCAGCTGAAGTTTTGGTTAGCACTGAAAACGACCGGATTTTTAGAGCATAATGAGTTGGATGTGAATCTGAAAATGATGTCGAAAACCCTGAAACAAAATATAGTGTTAATGCAAGCACATATTGTCTAGACTAAAACCGGTAACATAAAGCAGATAAAGTATTTAACCATTTTGTTGAAAGAGATAACAAGCCATGGCAATAAAATTGAAATTGGTTAACAAACTGTTAAGGCTAAACAATTATCTTTTGCGTCAAGAAGGTCTTACCTATATATAATGTCATTAGAGAAGGAATTTAGTGTAGAGATTTTTCAGTGTGTCCGGAACACAGGATGGTACGTCACATGTCATAATGCAAAAAACTTTCCACCAATTGTAAAATGACATATAGCATATCACCCCGCGTTTTGGGCAAATTGAAAAATCTCTATATGCAACAAGCTTCCTGCACATTGGATGAAATATGTCTTTTCATCTTTGTACTGTACTAAGTTTAATAAACTCGGTGTGCAATCTCTTTCTTTTCCAATTCATTAAAAAAATAAGTAACTACTCAGTGGCTTCATACATTGTGCCATTGAGGATACCGTGGATTTGGTAAAATTTGAAAGTGAAAAGATTGTATAAATGAATACGCGTACGCTTTAATCTTCAAACCATACAAAGGTCTTTCTTCAAGTTCCCACACAAATCAGTTCTTCTTCCCAAGCACAATGAGGCAATATTCATGTCCATTAAAATGAAAATTTGAAAGTTTGAATTAGCTACACAGCTTGAACCCAAGGCCCTGAACTAGTTATAATCTAGGCACTGCTTTACGATAATAGAAGAATACGAAAAGGTTCTCAGTTACTGCTGTTGCGAGAATAGATTTAGGCAAAACTTTGCAGCTGCTCTATTGAGAAATATTGGAAGCCAATTTCAACTTTTTCTTTTTTGCTTTTAACTTTTACTTTTGCTTTGCTGTCAACTTTTTCTTTTTATTTTTCTTCTTTTTTCTTTACTCATACTTCTCACTTTAATGAAAAGGTACGAGAATTTAATACCTAAGTTAAGATATTATTAAAGTTGTCACGCTCCTGTCCTGAGATATGATAAAAATTAAACCAATAGTTCAACAACATAGGATCTTTTCATTTTACTTTGTTGTTGCACCTAACCTCAGGGTTAGATTGCCTACATACCCTGTGAAAGAATCAAGCCAATCGTAATTCATCATTTTGTTAAGCTCTAAAAATCTTTTATTTGCAATGACTTCCAAAAACTCTCACGACATTGTCTAGCATGAAAACATAGAGTTCCAGACAACTCACAATTTTACAATCAATAACAAATAACATTTCAATAACATCCATGTCGCGCATGATTTTCGCCTATGCGTTCATGGAATTGAGCTCTATTCGAAAATACTAATAGTGACCCCGAAGGCATTACGACTTTTAACAACTAATTACGAGAAGTTGAACTTTGTAACTCTAAAAGTAATGAAAATTAAATTGAATTTCTGGAAATACGAAATACGAAGTATTTGAGTAGTCAAACCCGAGGACAGGATTTCACATGCTCCCCCATATAGAAATTTCATCCTTGAAATTTTCAGTACCTTTCACAGTTCAAACTGTTCCTAGAATTATTTAACATCAAGTTCGACAATACATGTCATTATATGCTCAGATCCCGAGACATGACCAAAAACAAACCAATAGTTCAACCACATATGAACTTTTCATTTATTTTGTGGCTACACCTAACCTTAGGGTTAGAATGTCAAGCTAATCGTACATTGTTGGAGTTTGAATGTGGACGAAAACTAGTGAAAGCTATCGTGGAAGCCAAGGGTGGCCCAAATAGTCGTTGCTTTGCCGCAATCTCTTCGATGGCTGGTCTGATGTTTGGGTTTTGTAGCCCAGACCCAAGTGAGTGTCTTGGTGGTAGATGAGATGGAAGATCATCGGCCGCGAAGCTTGAGAAAAAATGGCGGCTTCAAACTGCCACGAATTGAAACCAAACGAAACAAAGGTTGGTGGATTGTGATCGTGAGAAGGAGACGAACCGAATGGTGGTGGTAGCGACAATTTTGGTCGTTGGATCTGTCGGGAAATAGTGCTTGAAAAGCTGCCCAGTGACTGAGTCGTGTGAAACCCCATCCTTATTTTTTTTACGTATTTTTTAATTTTATCGAACGTATGAAATTACCAAATTGCCCTTGAAGCATGAACGTTGACTTTACGTTTCGAAACATCAAACATTTTTTAGATATTTCACTTTTGTCTTTAGTGGCCTTAAATTGCGAGCCAATGAGACCCACTTTGGATCCTTGTCCCCTTGTTTATTACCCTTAGGCAAAAATAATTTGTTTCTTATTAATAGAGTTCTAACTTCTCGGACTTTCAAATCCTGTCTCATGTCATCCGACATTTGCTCCTTCAAACTCGCACATTACTGATCAAACTCTTGGGTTTCTTACTCGAAATCTACCGATACAGGTTTGACTTAGAAGTGAGCTGACAATACTCACTGTGGATTGGGTGCAAAAGCAAAGACAATTTCTCGAAAAGAAAATAATAGTGGGACATGGATAGCTCGGAAGGAGGTAAGATGTCCCTAGGATTTCTAACTAAGAGCATCAGCTACAACATTTGCCTGACCAAGATGATACTCAAAAGTGCAATCAAAATCACCGATGATTTCTATCCACCTCTTCTGTCTTAAGCTCAACCCCTTTCTAGGTGAAAACACACTACCACTTCTTTGGTCAGAAAGGATGCAACACTTCTTGCTGTAGAGAAAATGTCACCAGATTTTATAACAAGGGAAATTGTTACCGGCTCTAGGTCATGAATAGGATAATTCTCTCCGTGAGGTTAGAGATGTCCGAGAGTATAGGCGATGACCTTCCCATGCTACATCAGAAAACAACCACAAATTTGACAAGGATGCAAAACAAGAGACTTTAAAACTCACCACCAACATCAAGAAAAACAGGGACGGGAGCATGAGCAAGACAATGTTCCAAACACCACAAAGTTCTGTTCCCAACTTTCATCCCACATAAATTTCTACAAAGAAAGGGTGTCATTAGGTTTTCAAGTAAAGCGGTAACCATTGGCTCAAGGTCGTAGATAGGATGGTTCACTTCATGCGATTCCAACCGTCAAGAGGCACACGCGTTACTCAGTTATGATGCATCAGCGTGCAGCTAAACATTCAATAGAACATCACCGTAGAATTTGAAATTTATCGATGTCATCAAACAGTGAAAGAACAATGATCAAGTGAGACAATACTTCAGTTGTCAGAAACTTCGTTCACCTTCAACATCTCAAACAAAATTGACTTGTTTCTTAGCCAAAAAGGAAATAGGGATATGCTTAAAGAATCGTTAAGAACTACCAATAAAATTTGACAAGACCAAAGATATTTCGTAACATAAAAACTTCGTTATAACTCCAAATTCGAATCCATTCACGCCCACGCGTTAGTGGCACACCCCGACTCGAAATGCCCACTTGGACTTCGAATCGAGCTGTGCTAGCTGACACCTGGAAGGTGACGAAGCCATAAAGTGTAGTGTAGTGGAAAATGTGAATAAATTTAAACCTAAAAGTGCTTAAATATAAAAGTGCGATGTGAGCGGGAATGAACCTGTTTCATACGTAATGTCAAAGCAGAAGTACAATATAGTAAGATAAGGTGAGAATTATACCTTTACGGGTAATCGTCTACACCAAGATTTGCCAAGAATCCTCGTCAATACAAAAGTTCAGCTACTAAAACCTGGGGGGGGGGCGAAAAATAAGGGTGAGTGGGCCTAACAATAAAGTTTTATAAAAACCTTTTGAAAACGTTATAACCCCTCGCCGTAAAACATGTATAGTTTCCAGAAAAATCATACTACGTATAAGTATGAAATCAAATGCAAATCAACAATAATTCCAGAAATATGCCAATCACAATATCTCAACAGTAGCATAATAAAATCAGATGCTCATCAATTTATGCTAGCACACTAGTTAGAGTCGCCTAATGCAACTTGTACGACTGGATTGATGCTCATCAATCTATACTAGCACACAAGTCGGAGTTGCCTAATGCAACATGACAGGACTGGGTGTAATCATAATATATGATATAGTGCTAAAATCACGTGAAGACTAGTGCTAGTCGCGGTCACATACGAGTTGGAGTTGCCTATTGCAACCTCTACGACAAGATGTCAGAGTTGCCTAATTCAACATGTACGACATGATTGGCACTTACTTGGATCCAAGGCGAGCATGCGATGTAGATGTGAACATACATGTGAAAGACTGGCCCTGGCCTTGGGCGAGCACTAACACCGGGTGCAACAATAATGAGTAGACTATTATATAGGACAGAACCAAGGGTATTGAGGAGAGGGGAATAGATAACTTGGGATTTGCTCAACCAGGGGCAACGGAGCTAGTTCACGTTGCTAATCGTGGATTCGCTCACACGACCAAGCTAAATGCTTGATTAGGGAAGGAGAAATCACTCACTTCAATTACACAAAGCAAAATATATTTTAATTCATTCCTTGTAGGTTTGAAGCTTCTCCATTTGCCTTATGCTTGGAGTACTTTGAAAGATCCTTGTAGCATCCAAAAGATGAAGAGTAGTAACAATTTACCACCTGATGCATGGAAGGCTCGTTGTCATTAACTTCATTCACAAAATGATTATTGGCTTCATCTTCATCAACGTACTCATCGTAAATTGGTGGTGAATTCCAATCGACGAAACTAATCTCTTCAATGATGTGATCTTGAAACAGATTGATAATCATAGCCATGATCTTTAACTACAGCGAAAAACCTGCTTTGATACCACTTGATGCAGGACAGAACCAAGGGAATCGAAGAGAAGGGAATAGATAGCCCAGGATTTGCTCAACTAGGGGCAACGGAGCTAGCTCATGTCGCTAATCGTGGATTCGCTCACACGACCAAGCCAAATGCTTGATTTTAGAAGGAGAAATCACTCACTTCAATTGCACAAAGCAAAATATATTTTAATTCATCAAGTCTGGCCCCAAATGCTTTTGATACATTAATATTTAAAGGAACTCAAGATAAAGGAACATAAATATACTACAACTTCCTAAGAAACTCTCTAAAAATGACCTAACAAGTTCCTATGTCATTAAAATACACAACCTTATTATTTCAATGCATACTACTATTGGTCTTCAACTTGTTTTCTTCAAGGTCTGCCTCCCGCATCAAACAACATAAATATAATCATGCCATAACGATTCAATAATTCTAATCAACATAATATCATTCATAACCTTAGGTATAATCATGGCATCAACAAACATACGCATACCTATGCATCCCGTAGGATTTATGATCACTTTATAATTTTCCGTTATTTTGCTAATTCTTATAAGCATTAGTCTAAGCTAGGCATACGCGGTAAATTCTCTTTTAATGTAAAAATGGAAACTAACAAATATGTATATACTATATAAAAGAAAGGGTAAATTACACAAAACTACCTCAACTATGGGTCGAATGAAACGTTCATACCTCATTTTTTTAAAATGACAATGTCATACCTCATTTTACGAATTTGTGACAATGTCAGACCTCCATCAGCTTTTCTATTAATTTCTCTGTTAAGTGCTGACGTGGCAAAAGACGGAGTCCACTCACTAATCCAATTGGATTAAAAAATAATTAAATATTATAAAATTAAAAATTAAGAATAAAAAAACAAAAAAAATTCAAAATGGCCTAGGGGTGCGGGCCTCCCTTTTCCTCCACCCACACCAACCTTCTTCTTCTCTTCAACAGCCTCTTCAACTCCTCTAAACTTGTGTAGGTCTTCCTCCCCATGACGCCTCCACCATTGTTGTACCTCTTATCTCCCGTGATCGTCGATTTACTCCCCCTTGAATTTGACAGAACCCTATGAAATCCCATTCCCATATTTCACTATTATAATCTACGTATTTGTACTATTGAGATTTTATATTATTTCTCGAGAATTTATTTTAAATTGTTTGGATTTAGATTTTAATTAAACTAGTTACAAAGAGTGAAGTTTGGAAAATAATTATTTAAAATTCGTTGACCTTTTGAGGTCACAAGTAACATTTTCGAATAGGTCTCAAAGCCATGAGAGTATAGGCGAAAACCGTTTGCGAGTCCGAGTTATAACGGTATAGTTATGGGCGTTTGAAGTTGTGATACTATAGATTTTAAAAATTATTTAGACTCCCACTTTGTGGGAAAGAGAACCATTGATATTTTTAAAAGGTTAAGAGCTGCCAAATCAGGAGAAGGGGGGATGAAGGGAAAGGAGAGAAAGAGAAGAAGGGAAAAGAGGTCGGGTCGAACGGACTCGTGAGCCTCGGCCACCCATTCGACTTTTCCGACGGTTTTTCCACTGAATTGCACCAAAAAATCAATTGAAAACTTCCCCACAACCTTCCTTCTTCCTCTTGCACCTCAAAAATCAAGGGTTTTGGCCTTGAAAATGGGTGAATCCTCACGGTAGGGTACGGTGGTGTTGTGTTCGAATCACCCAAATCCGAAATGATTTCATCAAATTGCCACCACCATTAGACTCCTCTTGAAGCCTGGAACAAACCCCAAGTAATGGTTGAGGCGTCGGAGTAGCTTTGGAGTCGAATCAAGAACACCCAAATTCAAGGGTTTTCAGCGGGTTTGAGTGAAATTGAAGTATTTCTCGGCCAAATTAAACTTGGCCACAGGTATAAAGTTTGCTCTACTCTTTGAGATCTTCATTTTTGTAATTTTTGGTAATTTTTAAAAATAGTTGAATTTTCCGGCAAGTCAAGGCGGCCTGGCCAGTGGGCCGACGAGGTCCTTTTAAGTTCAATTAGATGCCCTGACTTCATAATTGATATCCTTATGATATGGTTTGATTGTTTGAACCTAATTTCATTATGATACGTGGTTAGGTCAAAAATATGATTCGACGATCCGACCGTTAGATTGTCACCAAACCTTAATGCACGATAGAACATAATATTTTTGGATCATAGAAACTTACGGATCAAGAATCCGACGTACGGATCTTCCCTAATTGGATTTCTAAGTTTGTAAAATTAAATGTCGACCGCCACTTGAATTTTGAAATTGGCGGAGATCCGACCGTCGGATCGTGTTAAGATTTTAGTATGTTATTATTTGAGCATAATGTAGACTTTGGAAAGTTACAGATCCGAAATCCAATCTGTGGATCTTCCGGATTGAATTGTGGACCCTACCCTTGACCGAAAGTTGACTTTTGGTCAACATGTCTCGAAACATCCTAATTACTAAAATTAATACTACGGGGGACTAAGTGAAGTCTAGTGGGCCTACATTGGTTAGAGAGTGACTTGAATATATGTGATATGATTATTACCTTAATTTCCTATGTTAGTATCCTTTGTGAAGATGAATTGGTTTTATAAATGTAATTTCTATTGAAATGTGATTTTTGTATATTTAGCCATAGGCCTATGATTATTAAACATGATTTGGCTTGGTACTGATGATGGTTGTGGCATATGTGAGTTAAATTATCTTTTTAGTAATGTGATTCTTGTGTATGATTATTTTTATGATAATGTGATCCTAGAATCCTATTAGAAGTGTATTGTAGCACTTATATGCTTGGGTGACATATTAGTGGTGGCCTTGAGAAGTTGGTGGTGTAGATGATTACGTTGTAACTCATAGGGGTTGAGATGTGGATAAGTTGAGGTGTTGAATTTACTACACCATGTAGTACTTGTACATTGGTGGTCCAGCTTGGTATATCCGCGTTGGGGGACCATATGCATTCTAGAAGTGAGGAGGATTAGTTGTACTTGGTACATTTGATGGGGGAATCATATGCTTGTTTGGATTATGTTGAGTGATGTTCCGGAATCGTATCCTAGTTAGGATTCCGTTGAGTGGTCCAGAATTCCTTTGGTGTCTTGTCTTGGTCCCTTGGATTTGTTTCAGCTTCAGAGATGTAGGCTTCAGCCGGACTGTGTCGCTCTAGCCCTACTTTTCATGGTGTTGTATGAGATTATGATTATGAGTTGTTGTGATTTGTTTCAGACGAACCGTTGGATGTCTGGGTAACTCCTTCGGAGTTGTTAGAGTTCCTTGGTTAAATTTGTAAAATGATATGTTACTGCATTCATTGATTAAACAATTAAATGCTAAGCTCACGTATCTTTGATTCATGATTAATTAATTGATGTGATTGTGGAATGACGTTGGGTATGATTGAGATTATTATGATTAGAGTAATTGATTAATGTGACTTGAGAATAACATTGTGCTTCGTTGGTTCTTTGATATATTACATACTATGATTGCGGTATTATGTGAGACAGAGTGATATATATGATGGAGGAATTGGAAAGTATATGTGTGAGAATGGGTTACATGCGTGTATGAAAGATGATAATTGTTGTTTGACCTAAGGTTGATGTGTAATATGGTGCATTATGATTTTTCTGTTTGAAGTATTTTACGGAAAGAGTAGAGTTGATGATTGGTGAACTACGAATGGCTTGATCCCTTTTGAGGGTACGTAGGCAGTCTAACGAAGAAGTTAGATGTAGCCATAAAGTATACGAAAAATTATTATGCATATGGATCTTGAAGGATATTTTGTATATATTTAGGAGGCGAGGTATGATAGATATACGGGTATTTGGTGACGTCACATGTTGATCCTGAACGTATGTTGGGATCGGGGCGTGACAAACCCCATCCGTCGCTTTCGCCCAACTATTTTGCCAGCAGAGTCATCTTCTGCATCGACGGTGGTTTGCGGTTCTCTTTCCACAACACGGCTGAGAAATCAGGCATCGATTAAGCGAGAACGGAAGACCATTTTTGTGAATTGGTCAGATGGGTCTGAAATTTGACTTGTTTTTTCAATGGGGTTAGCTTCGATTCGGGTTCTTTGGACTCCTCTTGGCTCATGTACTTCCTCATTAGTCGTGATTCTCTGAGTTCCACGTAGGCTCTGTATTTGGGTCCTATCTCCATGGAGTAGCTCTCGATGGCGAACCTTATGGGGACTGGATGCTAATCTGGGTTAGGGTTCTGTGAGAGAATTAAAGCGATGGGGTCGAGGGCTTCTGTTTGAAAATGGGGAATTAGGGTTAGGGTTTGGGTTCGAAAAGGAGGTGGGTTGGGGAAAGTTTGGGGGACGGGTGGAGAAAGGTTTGGGGTTTGGTGGCTGTCAAAGAGAAGAAGAAGGTTGGTGCGGGTGGAGGAAAGGGGAAGCCTGCACCCCTAGGCCATTTTAATTTTTTTTAATTCTTAATTTTTTAAGTTTTTAATATTTAATTATTAAAATATATATTTAATTTTTTTTAATCCAGTTGGATTAGTGAGTGGACCCTGTCTCTAGCCACGTTAGCACTTAACAGAGAAATTAATAGAAAAACTGACGGACATTTGACATTGTCACAAATTTGTAAGATGAGGTATGACATTGTTATTTTAAAAAGATGAGGTATGAAAGTGTTGTTTGACCCATAGTTGAGGTAGTTTTGTATAATTTACCCTAAAAGAAAAGACCTACTCACCTGAAGTTTACGCTACAACTCCCTAGCACGAATATCGAGGCAACACGAACGATCGTCGTCTAGAACAAATATCAAATCACATCTCAGAATTCTTATTGATAGAACACGTAACTTACATAAAACACATCCCCAAGGACGTTCAAGAATGATTTGTAACCCATTAACCAAAAGTTAATTGTTGGTATAAGGTCGACGGTAGGATCCACAACCCAACATAACACGATCCGGAAGATCCACACCTCGAATCTCCAATCCGTAACTTCCTAAGAGTTTCAATAAGCTTCTAGAATAACATCCTAAAGTTTCAGAACGATCCAATGGTTGGATCTCCGCCAATCGCTAAAATTAAGTGGAGGTTGACGTTTAGATTTACAAACTTATAAAACCCATCTAGGAAGATCCATAAGTCAGATTCCCGATTCGTCAGTTCCTAATATCCTTAAATATTATGTACTATTACGTATTAAAGTTTGGAGACGATCCAATGGTCATATCATCAAATCATATAATAACCAAGTGGCAGCCCTTAAAAGAAATATAACCAAGCAACGGAATTTCATCAATCGGATGTCTAATATGGAATCGGGGCACCCATTTTAGCCTAGGGAAGTCAAGTGGTGTCTCTGCCCATGTGCCGGAAAAATCAACTATTTCCAAAAATTACCAAATTTCACAGAAATGAAGGACTCAATGAGTAAAGTAAGTTTTATACTTGTGACTGGGGCCAATTTGGCCGGGAAAAGCCTCAAATTGCCACGAACCCTCCAGAAACCCTAGAAATAGGTGGCTTCGATTTGACTTCTTCGGTGCTCCGCTGCCCCCAAACTTGTTTGAGGTTTGTTCCTAGGCTCAAGAGGAGTATTTTGGTGGTGGTGATCGATGGGAATCATTTCAGAAATGGAGGATTCCGCCACCATGCACTTGTGAAACCCGCCGGTGCTATCTCACAAAAACAAGGTCAATTCGTGTTGATTTTTTGGTGAATATGGAAGAGGAGATGATGCTCAGTTGGTTCTAGGTAGAGGGTGGCTGCAATTTGCCTGAAAAAGCGTCAAAAAACATGGAGGAGTCAGGTCGGGTCGCATGTGACAAAGGGGATCCGATCCCGTGCTCCATTGGTCTCTCCCTTTTCCTCCTTGCCCTCTTCCCCCATTGGTTAGCCTCACTTCCTCTCTCCACTCCCGATTCGCCACAACCTTCCCTCTTCTTCTGATTGGTCTCTCCCCCTTTTTTCGGTTGCTCTCTCCCATAACTTCCTTTTCTTTTCTTTTCTTTTTCCTTTTCTTCCCTCAACTAATATAATAATAATAATAATAATAATAATAATAATAATAAAAGAAAAATAATCATAAAATAATAATATAATAATTATGAGAAATACATAAAAAAAATAAATAGTAATCTTTACAAAAGTACTTTTCGGATTTGTAGTTCCGTAAAATTTTAACCGTAACTCCAAATTCACTTCCGCTTGCGCCTACGCATCCATATCGTTGAGTACTTCAGGAATACGATAAAATAATAGCCCATACGCTTCATGAAATGATGGTGAATTAAAATCAACGATCTCGCCTCTAAGGGCATTTTCGTCAATTCACTCTTTTAAAAATTAATAAAATCGTGTACTTAGGGATGGGTTGTCACATTTTTTCTTCGTTACAATTTCGATTCACACACTATTTCCATCTACACTTTCTTGGATTGAGCTCTATTCGAAAGTTTTAAGAGTGACCCAAAATGTCTATGGATTTTTAATGACTAATTACAAAAAACCAAGCTTTGTTAACTCTAAAATTAACGAAAATTAAATCAAATTCCCATAAATACAAAATACAAAAAATTTGGATAGTGAAATCCAGGGACTAGGACATGATTTCACACTTCTCTTCAACTATGGAAGGTAGTCAAGGAGATGTATGGAAACCAAAATACTTCTGCTCGAGTCTTCCAACTCAAGAGGATATTGCTGCACTTCAAAAGGAAAGTAAGTTTTGTTCTGCTTAAAAGGGCTGAAGAAGATAAGATCTTGCAGTTATTGGCTAGTCTAAACTCAGACTATGAAGATCTTCGCATTAACATTTTAATAAATACTGAGCTTCTATCATTTGCAACTATTTGTGCCATAATTCAAATAGAAGTAGTACGCAGAAAGTTATGAACATGGGAATCAGGGTGAGTGGTTTAGAAGCTAGAGCATGTGCATATAAAACTAGGATTGTAAGGAAGGTAAAACACGCAGGAAGTGATGTAAGAAAATTGTGAATAAATTAAAACTGAAGCTAGAACTTAATGAAACTAATAAAGTGAGTGTGCAGTAGTGGTTACAACCCATAACTACAAATATTCAGAGCATAGATGTCACAAAGGTAAAGTAGTCGAACGAGAGAAGTACTTACTACACAACTAGAGATAAGTTCTACAATCACGTGAAGCTTGCGCTATGCACAGTCGCCTACAAGTCGGAACTACTTATTGCAGTCTGTACGACAGGCTAACACCTACTTGGATCCAAGGCGAGCGTGCGATACTGCGTGGTGAACATACACATGAAGGCTAGCTTGGCCTCGATTAAGCACTCACCTGGGGTGTACCAATGATGAGCAAACTATATGTACGAATGCCATAATGATCCAACCAATTCAATTCACAACATAACCTTACCTGGACTTACCTATACATCCCGTGGTACTTAGCATTTCAAACATTCACAACAATTATGAGCAGGTAAAATGCATATGAATATGCTATGATCGAAGATATAAATCTCAACCACATAACATAATTTTTTAAATTATATAACCCATGGCATAATATGCATAATATAGTTTAAAAGAATTTATGGAAACTATTAAGTTTATATATATACAAAAACAAAATGCCCACTCACTAGTATGTCGTAGGATCGTAGCCCCTAGTCTTTCTTGTCCACGTACATCTTCAGGGTAAGTTTCCCCTCTATGTGAAACAACTATTTATAATTAATTAATAGGACATATACGTAAAAACTAGGAAAAACTTCTCATAATTTGCTCAAGTGGAGGGTTTGAATATTTGAAATCGATATACTCGACGTCACGGACCTACATAAATTTTCAAAATAATTTTTGGATACCGGACGCGCCCTCACACGCCGGGCACACGCATCACGTGTGATCCGTGTGACTAACGGCGTTAGGAATATTCCGTTAAAACCTTAACAGAAGTTAACGGAGTTACCTGACGTCGTTAGAATATTTCATCACAGTTGACGGAACATTTTGTCATCTTCTCCGTTATCTGCCACCTTCTAAACTCGCTGGAAACTGGAAAATTTTGCTGGTTTCTGAAGAAATTTCAAACCTTTATAACATTTCCATTTCTCAACCTTTTTTAACGAAATTTATATGGATTTGAAGCTTAAGAAGAGTATAACAACGTTATACCTTCCAAAAGTCCAAAAGTGGATGGGAAATGGCCTGAAAATGGCTCAAAAGTCTCGGGCAAAATTTTGCTCCTCGAACCCGTGTACTTCCGAGGTTGTTTCATCTTCAAAATTGTCCTAGGATCCTCGGGGAGTTGTAAGGAAGCTTCCTCACGTCCTAAAATCTTGTAACTCGGTTAGGATCACAACGATACCAACTTGACCGAGTCAAAGCTTCCGAGTTACTCCGCGTTGATCACTCAAAACTCAACCGTTCGAGAATCGGTTGGTATGATTGTGTTCATGAGTTCGAGAGGATCATGATGGTGGTGATTGTTGGTTCAATATGTGGAGTTTGGACTTCAAACCTGCTAGTTGCAGAGAGAAGAGAGGTTTCGGGAAGAGAGAAAGTGTGTGTCAGCTCTGATTGGGCAGAGAAATGGGAGTGGGTTTCTAATTGGTTGCATGAGGGAGGGAGAGAAAATAATTGGTGCAAAGGTGTAAGGCACGAGTCACCCTTTTTAAGAAGAAAATGGATAAGGTTTGTACAGAGAAATCAGACGTCATCCATCCAAAACAGTGTTTCTAGCACTGGTAAAATTAATGCACACTCATTACAACGAGTACAAATTAATTACGACAGAAAGAATAATAATTTATGAGTGAATAAATACATCCACGTCACTTGCCAACAAGGGTATAAATAGTAAATTACATATTCGGGGGAGAAATTACATAGAAAATTAGGGATGGGTCGTCACATAGTGTAAAGAAGTATTTATCATTAATAGCCAAAATTTGACTCTTAATTTCATAAATGTCTGATTTTATTTCAAATATGGCAAAACATATATATAAATTTACCCAAACACCCTCAGATGCAAAAACAGAAATTCACAAGTTCTAATGCAGAACCTGCTTTCCTTGTGTCCTTGAATGCAAAGGCATTGCTCTATCTACTATATATAAGGGACAACTTCGTTTGGGAAAAACCATAATCTTTTGGAAACTGATATGAATTTGTTTATCAGATGAAAAGTTCTTCATTGGTGCTTGCTCAAAATTGAGTTTATAAAAGGAGAATCAATGATTTTTTGCAAAGAAGATGTTGGGATACATATTTATAAGAGGAGAATCAATGATTTTGATTAGAGTATATTTTCTCTCAAAAAATTACAACTAGAAAAAAAAATAGGAATTTTGAGAGAGAAAGAAATGGAAGACAATTCAAGAAATGTGGACAAAGCATCGCTTGATAAAATTGTATCCATAATAGTTTTGTAAATCGCAAAAATGACTTTTGAATTTGAAAGTTTGATGGGTAGTTGGTATGCAGGTCTACAGTTTTCTCCTCCAAGTCTAAGGGTTGCAGAACATCAAAAGGGTTTTGGTTTTGGGTGTAATTGGGTTAAATAATAGGGGTGTTTGTGTCTATTTAAGTGAATTTTTTGTTATATTTGAAAGTTTTTATAAAAATTAATATTTTTGAACTTAAGAGCCAAATTTTGGCTATTATTGATAAAAACTCTGAGTGACAACCCACGGCAAAACATAAAGTGGAGGAAAATGTGGGAAAGTAAAAAAAAGGGAAAATAAGAAGGAAAAAAAAATAGGAAACATTAGATTGATCCATGGTATATATTAATTAGTAGAAAAAAAATAATTATGAGAATTTTAAATATAAAAAAAATGATAAAAGATTATATTTAAGACTTGTCACGTAGTGAGTTTTGAATGGATTGTAGTACCACTTAGCGAAATCTATTGGCAAGTCAAGCCCTATAAAAGTTTTTCTCCTATTTTATACCCCTAAACACTACAAACAAAACCCTTTTTAGACAAAAGGATTTCGTCGCCCAAGATTTTACCCTATGGACATTCGTCGGGCCAAGTTCGTTGCATAGAACCCATCACTCAAACATTTCTCGACAAAAATTTAATTTTCATCGTGTAAAGTGTGTTGACCAACTTGGGTTGACAAAATAACGCGCCCGGCGATATCATTTCGATGGTTTCCGGAAATGAAAAAATTCAAAATATTTGGCCTAATGAACTGGTCCAAGGCCAATTAATTTAAAGAAAAAAAACTAAAAAATACATTCTCGACGAATGTATTCGTTGGGCAAAAGTGCAAAAATTTTAATTTCTTTTAAAAAAATTCGTAATTTAACTAATTAATTATATTAATCTACAAATATAAAAAAAAATATAATACTAAAAAATATTTAATTACATTAAACTGAATATTCGTACAAATGTATGTAAAATGTCCTAAATTACTACTAGCGGGGTGGCTGGTAGGATGGCAGCTGAAAGTCGTAAGAGGATCGGCGATGTGAGTGCCAAAGCTATCATTGCATGCGCTATACTAGCAATGTAGCGTCGAAGCTCCTCATCTCGATGATCTGCTGCTTCTTCCCAAGCTTCTTCTCTCAGGTGCACTTCTTCTCGCTCGTGTGCAACTTATTCTTACTCGTGTGCAACTTCTTCTCGCTAGCTCGCTAACTCCATCTCCAACTGCTGCAGTCTGGAAAACGTCGTGCTCGGAAACTAAAAGCTTGATGAAGAATGTAACGACATGTCCCAAAAAATTACGGTTTTTATAATTTTAAAAAATGAAATTACGAAAAATGTCCTTCTAAGTAAAATATTGACTTTTGTTGACCGCCTTGCCGTGTCACGTAAGATCCGTTTTCTTGGCATATCCTTGTAGTACTTGTTACGAACGCGTGGGCGCAACTGGAACATAATTTGGAGCTATAACGAAGGAGTTTTTAACGAACGAAGTTGAGGATAAAATGGTCATTGACCATAAATTTGGAAGGCTCGAGATTTTACTGGAGCAGTGAGATGATGCCATGTGTGTGGCTAGGATGGAAAGGAATGAAGACAAATGAGAGAGAAGAAAAATGAGAGAAATGAGGGGGGTGTTGCCCAATCAGGAATGAGGATAGGAGAAAGTGAACCAATCAGAAAACAAAGAAAGGAGAGAAAAGAGAGAGTTGAGGGAGTAGCCAACCGGACCTTTTACCCTTGACTTGTTACACAGCGACACGACCCAAGTTCTGGAAACTTTTCTCGACAGTTTTCTGTCCATTTTTCAGATGAGTTACGGTCTTCCACCCCTACCAAACAATTCATTGGCCTTCCTTTTTTTTCCATTTCCACCCAAAACCCAATTCCTTTAACCCCCAATTTAAGGAGAACGAAACTCGTAGGTTCCTAAGGGGTCACGTCGATAACCGCTAATCCTGCAGGTTCCAGCCACCACTACCACCACCACCAAACCATTCCTCCAGAGGCCAAGAACAAACCCCAAAGAACCTTAGAGGCGGCGAAGCACCGGAGAAATCGAATCGAAGCACACCCATTTCTAGGGTTTTTGGCAGTCCAAGGGCGATTTTAGGCATTTCCCGACCGAATTGGACTTCTGCCCAGGTATGAAATTTGGGAATTTTTTTGTTGTTCAATTTTCCGACGAGTCGAGTTTGTCGGCGACGTCATCCTCGCTAGCTTGAGCGGTTCCTAGGCAACAAAATATCTGTGAGTAACTTATACGTTTTTATAAAATATTAGCCTAGCATGCATTTTGAGATTTCGTGATCTAAATATGTTTTATAATGTGCTTTACGAAATTCTATAATTATGATTTACGAAATATTCATGACTTATCGAGATTACGATTTACGAACGAATATGAATTACTGGGTTTTGCATATATGGATTTTGAATATATGGATTCCTATGGATTCGAGTGATGTGGCCTACCATGTTTCTTCATTGGCGTAACCTAGTGTCATACAACTTCACCTTCGGGTGATGGACAGGTACTGCCTTTGCGCAACTATGATACCCCTAGTTGAGTACATCACGGATTCGAGTTACAAATGATTTACGAATGTATTTGAGCACTTTTAGGCCCACATAATGGTGTTGGCCGGTAAAGAAGCCATAGAAAGCCCAAGGGAGATTAAGAAGCCCAAGGTCCAATGGGCATAGGAGAAGATACTCCCAAGCGCTAAAGTCGACCGCCTATAAGTTTAGCTCAACTAGGATATGTAAAGAGCTTTTCAACTGCCAGGGGCATATGGGCAGTTTAACAACTATATGGCACAAGTCTCTACGAACATGCTTACCCAAAAGTCAATCAGGTCAGATCACAGATCACGGTTAGTAGCAAAGACCTTGGATGGGACGTAAAGGTGGTCGGAAGGGCGCTTGAAGAGACAGGGTTGGATAACCAAGGCCGAGCAGGGTGCTTGGCTTGCATCATTTTGAAAGGACGCACCATCTTGACTGAACATATATCACTTCACCACCTAATGTCTATTTATTAGTGTTAAATGACATAACATGATGAGGTAACATACTAAAAAATGTGCATGTTAATGAATCGATATGTTTAACGCACTACAAATTTTAAAAGAAGAAAAGCGGCCTTTCAATTTGCAAAAATCACAAACTTCAGTTAAAATTGATTAAAAACATCAAAATACACTTCAATCACAAGTCATTTGGTGAACAAGGATTTTAGCACTATGGTATACCCACATCTAGACAATGCTTTTACAATATCATGGACAGTGACAAGGCCTTTAGTCCTTCCATTCGTAACATCTTTTTAGGAACAGCTAAAACATACGACATGCCGACTACAGTGCTGTTGCAGTTCCACGGATAGTGATATCGGCCTCTACTATGCAAGCATCCTTCACCAAAAACCCATTACCTGCCTGACTGAAGGTGTCCAGTTTAAGGAAGGTAGGCCAACCGAAATCCCGAGTTGAGGTACTGAACCAGTTGTTTGCTACACATAATACACCCTCATGTTATGAAGGATGCATACAATTAAACACTGAAATAGGACAATCTTTACCTTTTAAGCACTCATGTTTGGCATGCATTTGATCTACAATGCGCATGGAAAACTCTGCAAATACTTTGGAACCAGAAAGTTTTTCCGGATCATCCAATTCCAAGAAAAGAGAAATATGAGTACCCTTTCCTTTCTTATGTCCCTTAGGATAGAGCACTATCTTCCTGCAACATTGGGAAGAATATGATGGCTTTTTATTACATATCTCGCATTGGAAGCAAAATTTCAACAAGCTTTACGGTGATCACATCTAGTGCGAAGCTTATGTAGTTAAAATTGCATATATAGTTTGAAACTCAAAAATCATATCCTTTTACTATGTTGGGGAAAAATTGACTTCAGCTAATAAAGGTGATTATCGTGCAGGTAAAAAAGGATGAGTGTTAAGAGATTATACAGTGGATAACAAATTTAACATTCTCTTATCAAGGGTATTAATATAAAGGGCCTAGCAGAGATACCAATTCCGTTCTCTGGCAGTGAATGGTTCTGATTTGTAGGGGTCAGCACCTAACTTTGAAAAGTTCTCAACCTTCCAAACATGCTTGCACATAACAGCAACCTTGACCATCGATATTGACTCTCCTTTGCGAGCTCTTCTTTCTTTACAAACAAAGACCTCAGCTCCAATCACACAGGAATCATCAATGACATATCCGTTGGAAGCATCAGTAAACGATTTAAGAGTGATAAGCCTATCAAATCCTGAATAACGCATTACCCCATGGAAACACTTTTCCTTTTTATTGGCATCTATGGAATATGCAAGGTTCAAAATAATGATCAGAAAATGAGCAGTGACCATTGCAAATTGCAAACAAGAAAAATTTCAGGTCTATGAATATGTTCACTTAACGAGACGTAACTTTTGAAGTAGGTATAATGTACCTTGAAGAACCAGGAACATTCCCTTATTCTGATCAAGTAAAAAGAACCTGAAATTAACATATACTTCGAATCCACTCTGAAGTGAATCAGCTCCAACCATTTCCAAGTAAACAGAGATGTGGCCTTCCACATTTTTCTTCTTGTTTCCATTCGGGTAGAGGACTAGTTTCCTGAGAGCAAACATACAGAATGGCTTTTTTACCAGCTTACACAGCACATGATATACGAAACACATTATTGCGTTACAAAAGAAGAAAATGTCATAGAACTAATGTCAGACAGCGAGTGTGAAACATAAGTTTGCAGAAGATGATATTAAACTCAAACTTCAGCAGAAGATATGGTGAGGGATTTACCATTTGTATCCTCCAGCTTCAAATTCTCCCGACTCATATTTGTCCACTGAAATTTTGGTTAGCCATGAAAATGACCCGATTTTCAGAGAGTAATGAGTTGGAGCTGAATCTGAATATGATATCGAAAACCCTGAAACAGAAAAGTGTTGATGCAAGCATATATCAGGCATCTATCGCATACAACAATATCCGGAAATCTGAAAACCGGCAATATAAAGCAGATAAAGTATCTAACCATTTTGTTGAAACGGATAACAAGCCATGGCAATAAAACTGAAATTGATTGACAAACTGTTAAGGCTAAACAGTTATCTTTTGCTTCAAGAGGAGCTTACCTATATATATAATGTCATTAAAGAAGGAAATACAAGCATCCAATGAAGAGATTTTTCAGTATGTCCCGAATACAGGATAGTACGCCACGTCATTATACACTTCAAAAAAAAAACTTCTCTTCAATTGTATAATGTTATATGGTGTACCACCTTATGTTCCGGCACATTGAAATGCAATGAGCATGCTGCATATTGGACGAGATATGTCTTTTCATCTCTCTATATTGTACTCAATAGCTTCATGCATTGTGATACCTTGGATTTGGTCTCTCAATACTGTACACAATAGCTTCATCCATTGTATAAAGGAAGACACGTACACTTTAATCTTCAAAAAGGTTTTTCTTCAAATTCCCACACAAAGCACGCAAAGCTTTCTTCCCAAGAGGCATTATTCATGCCCATTAAAATGAAATTTTGAAACTTTGAATTAGCAACATAACTTGAACCCGAGGCGCTGAACCAATTATAATCTAGAAGAATACGAAAATGTTCTCAGTTACTCCTGTTGCGATTATAGATTTAGGCACTGGTTTGGAGGTCCATTGAGAAATATTGGAAGCCAACTTCAACTTTTTCCTTTTTGCTGTAACTTTTTCTTTTTGTTTCGCTGTCAACTTTTTCTTTTTGTTTTGCTGTCAAATTTTTCTTTTTGCTTTTCTCCTTTTTTTCTTTCGCTCATAGACATAGTCATTCCAACGTACAAGGTACGAGAACTTAAGTTCTGATACAATTAAAGTTGTTATGCTCCGATCCCGAAACATAACTAAAAACAAACCAATAGTTCAACAAACGTAAGAACCTTTCATTTTGTTTTGTGGCTGCACCTAACCTAAGGGTTAGACTACTTACTTACCGTGTGAAGAGATTAAGCCAATCATAGTTCACCATTTTGTTAATCTCAAAAATTCGTATTTGCAATGACCTCCAAAAATTCTTATGGCATTATCTACTATGAAAACATAGAGCTTTAGACAACTCCCGGACAACTCACAATCAATTACGAATAACATTTCAATAACTCTGATTCGCGCATGGTTTTCGTCTATGTATTTGTGCAATCGAGCTCTATTCAAAAATACTAAGAGTGACCCCAAAAGGTCTACGAATTTTTAATAACTAATTACGAAAAACCAAACTTTGTAACTCTAAAATTAATAAAAATTAAATTGAATTCCCAAAAATTCGAAATACGAAAAATTTGACTCAACTCAACTTTAAATCATCCTCAAATCAACTCAACTTTAATTCATCCTCAAATGTACAATATATAGTGAATACACATGCGTGGATTAATTACAAATACACATCATTTACTCTTTCAGCCCATGAACCTAATGTAGAAAAGTCAATGAACCTAATGTAGAAGAGTCAATGAACCTATGTAGAAGATTTAATGAGCCTAATTATTCAGTGGACCTAAATAACACTCACCCTCTAATTGCTTTAACAGATTTCTGTGAATGATGGCTCAAGCCACTTTTGTAGGAGAAGAGAGAGGCTTTTAACAGGTTCTTTCAGATCATCCAATTCCAAGTAGAGAGATATATGAGTACCCTTTCCTTTCTGATTTCCGTTAGGATAGAGCAGTAGCTTCCTGCAACAGCCATCACATGAAGAATAAGTGTACATTTCAAGATTACATGAACATCCTACCTTAATTTAAAACAACGGTTCTCTACACATTGGAGGAAAAATTTAACAAGATATTTACCAACACTTTTAAGAATAATGCAAAAATCGTTATCAACACATTGAAGAAAAAATTTAACAAAAGGTGATTTAGATCTATTTTGATAAGATATAGTAAATGAATTGTCGAGAGTGAAATCTTTTATCATCGGATATACCACTTCAAGCCTTCAGCAGTGAATACTTCTGAGTAGTAGCTCTCAGCATCTGACTTTGAGAAGTTCTCAACCTTACATGCTTGCGCATAACAGCATTCTTGATCATTGATAGACACTCTCCATTTCCTGTTCTTCTTTCTTTACAAACAAAGACATCCGCTCCAAACACAGGTATCATCCATGAGATATCCGTTGGAAGTATTAATAAAAGCTTTAAGAGGAATAAATCGATCATAAACCGAATAAGGCATCATCGTGTGAAAACATTTTTCCTTTTCTTTCGCATCTAATCAATGCAACATGAAAAATGGTTCAGAAAAATTAAAAGGAATAACACGCTCCGAGAACATGAAAAAAATCAACTCCTCACACATTCACTTATTGAGATAAATTTGAAGATAGAATACCGTGAAGAACAAAGTAGAAGCCCCTTTTCTGTTCAAGCAAAAATAACCTGAAGTTAACAAACACTTCCCAACCAGTCTCAAGTGAATCGGCTTCAGCATTTCCAAGAAGAGAGAGATGTGGTCAGCCACGTTCCTCGCCTTGTTTCCATTCGGGTAGGGCACTAGTTTCCTGTGATCAAACACATATGTAATAAAGCTAATGTATATAGAGCACTGAAAAAAGCTGCTTATCTCCAACTTCTTTCTCAACCTTTTTTCTTTTCCTAAAATTATATGTGTAACTAATGATTTGCACACCAAACTACATCATTAAGAAAAAAATAATCATTAAGAAAACAACAATGCCTTTGGACATGATCATTAGGGCTTACCATTCATATCCTCCAGCTTCGAAATCTCCCGGCTCAGAACGCTTGGTTAGCAACGAAAAACAACTAAATCTTTAGAGTGTAATAATATGGAGGTGAATTTGACAACAATCTCAAAACCCCTGAAACCAAATAGAGGAAACACAGGAAGGCATAGTGATGCAAGCATATATATTAGCATCTATAGATACAGTGTACTCAAATCTGAATGCATCATTGGCCCCTAAAACACAAAATATAGAGACGAAGTAACTAAGTATGTTAATTGCCATTGATAGGATTTTTACCACCTGCAAAAGTAGGGATAAAAACACTTAAAATACTTGCAAGAGTACAAGGTAATCATAGTATAGCTCTATAGCAAAGTCGTTCTCCACAGGGTTTGAATGAATAATTTATGTCAAACCAAATCTTAATTAATTATTTAAAACAAAGTTTAGAAAAGGTTGATTTTATGATTTAAAATAATAAAAACAAATTTAATAGAAATACTTAAATAAACCAGAAAAATAAAATAAACTAAAAGAAAACAATTTTTGAAAATTAAATTGTAAAAGCACTAGGGTTCTGCCATCACCTTAACAATCCTACATAATTCTTTCAATTAATTATGAATTACACATGCATATTTTGAAGGTTATGTTTTCCTAATATATGCTTACTTGGACCCCACCATAAAGCGTATATAAAACATACAACCCATCTGTGGTATTTAGATTTCAAATCTAAACATACCTGACTCATTAAGTTTTGTGAAAACAATCTGAAACACCATGCAACCCTTAAGACGTGGTATTCATCCTAAGTGAACTTGCACATATTAACCACAAGAAGCCTTTGTGTAACGACCCGTCCCGAAAAATTATAGTTTTTATAATTTTAAAATGTGAATTTACGAAAATGTCCTTCGAGACAAATACGTTGACTTTTGTTGACCACCTTGTTGTGTCACGTAAGATTCATTTTCTTGGCGTATCCTCATAGTACTCGTCACTACAAACACGTGGGCCCAAACAAAACGCAATTTGGAGTTATAACGAAGGAGTTATTAACGAATGAAGTCGAGGACAAAATGGTCATTTGACCATTTTCTGGAAGGCTCTAGATTGTTAGAAGAAAATTTTGATGGTGCCACGTGTGTGCCTAGGATGGAGTGATGAGAGGATAAATGAGGGAAATGAGAGAAATGGATGGATGAGAAAGAAGATAAATGAGAGAAATGAGAAGAGGGAAGAGGGCTCGGCCAATCAGAAGAAGAGAGAGGAAAGAAAAATACCAACTAGAGAGGAGAGAAAGGAGGGGAAAGGATAGAGATGGGATGCACCGGATCACCCATTGACCCGTTTTCGACCTGCATGACCCGATCCTGAACCGGTTTCTGCTGCCATTTTAGACACCATTTCTGGCTTTTTTTCGACGATTCAGGACTCTCCACCACCTGCAAATAACATCCCGCTCATTGTCCTTCATTTTCCACCCATGGTACAACGAGATTTTGCACCGTTTCATGATGAGTAACAACGACGGTGTCGAAGGTCCTATGGCGGAGATCCGCCATTTCTGAAGGCGATTCATTTGACCATCACCACAATTTGCCTTCCCTTGAGCCTAGGAACAAACCCCAAACAAGTATGGAGGCGGCAAAGCTTCTGATTCGACGAATCAAGAACACCCAATTTGCGATTCGAGTACGGTTTGGGGTATTTCTCGGCCGAATTGGACTTCGGTGTTGTTCCTCTCATTGAGATCTTCATTCCTATAAAATTTGGGAATTTTTGGAGTTGTTCGATTTTCCGGTGAGTCGGGGCGGCGGCGCTTGGGGGGGAAACACGAGATCCCTCCTTAGGTTTCTCGATGTGCCGAATGCGAATCCGCCATCTGTTTTCCCAAATTCCAACGTTTTTGTACAGTTTTATTAAATGGCCTTTAATTGTGTTTAGGTGCATCGGTGGAAGTGATCACATTCTCGATAGTTCGAGTGGCTTCCGAGCAATGGAAAACTTGTGAGTGGACCCCTTCATAACCTATATATTTTCTAAAAATATTAGCCTAGCATGCATTGCATATTTTATAAATGGAGAATGATTTATAATGTGCTTACGAATTTTCATACTTATGATTTATTTAGATTGCTTTTACGGAATAATTATGATTTATTGGATTTATATATTACCAAAGGTTATAAATCATTAGATTTTCGGTTATGAAATTCTATGGATTGCCAAGAGACGAGGTTTGAACTTTTGAGCTCTGATGTGTGATGCGAGATTTTGAGATATGTTTTTGGTACTTACCTAGTGGGTTATCATACGGCACATCCGCACACCACGAGTATAGATGTCTATGGCCATAGGACACAGATGATGGAGGAGTGAGATATGATATATGTTATACCCCCAGCTTCACTGCCGAAAGTAGTGTTGAATAGCTTCACTAACCACGGCTAGTGTCGGTGTGGATGTATGTTATTTTATACAGCTTCACATCTAGGTGATAGACAGGTTATTCAGCTTCACCTTCGGGTGATGGACAGATACTACCTTCGGGCGACTATGATACCCCTAGTTAAGTACATCATGATTACGATTCACAAATATTTTACGAATGTTTTGCACAGCATGCTAGGGTTTTCAGAAAAACCTATTTTGTAGTATTATATGTGTTTTAGGGGAAATCTTAGTGGAAGTCTAGTTAGGATCAGTTGAGGATTGGAGACGATGATGGTCCTCTGCGACATGCGTTCTTTTGGAATGGCGAGCAGAGGCATACCTGTTAAGTGATTACATAAAACATCGAAGGTTCGTGTAAGGGAAAAATTAAGAAGGCACCAGTTGTAGGCCAAGTTAGCAGATATATGTAGGGTAAATCAAATCAACTTCCTCGGACTTGTTATTTCCACTGAGGGAATTCGTGTAGACCCTCAGGAAATTTCGCAGTGATTGTTTCACTGATAACATTCTTATCTACTCCCACCTCGATGTCAGTTTAATAAACATCCACAGTCACCTTATTACCAAATTCCTCAAATGTCAACCTTGTTTAACTTTCATATCTTTCTTGGGAGACATGAGTCTAACAAAAGATATTCTTACCAAACCTAAGGTTATGACAGTTGGGAATAAAAAATCCTCTCGAGTGTTGTGAATTCAGAAATACCGTTTGTCTTGTCAATTTCTATCGACGGTTGCTAGCAATTCCTTGATCATAACCTAAACCCTCATCTTCAGTTAGGAAACAAGTTAGTTTTGTTCGAGATGTTGCCTCACCTTACCATTGTTCTTATACTATTCGCAAAAGGCTCTGTTCGAAATTTATAATGTCGAGGACAAAATGGTCATTTGACCAATTAGAGAGGAGAGAAATGAGGGGAAATGAGAGAGATAGGATGCACCGGATCACCCATTGACCCGTTTTCGATCAGCATGACCCGATCCTGAATCGGTTCCTACAGCCATTTTCAATGCAATTTCCGGCAATTCAGGATCCTCCACCACTTGCAAACATCATCACGCTCCTTGTCCTTCATCTTCCACCCATGGTACGACGAGATTTGGCCCTGTTTCGTGATGTGTAACGGTGATGGCGCCGAAGGTCCTATGGCGGCGATTCGCCATTTCTAAAGGCAATTCCTTCAACCACCACCACCATTATTAGCCTTTCCTTGAGTCCAAGAACAAACCCTAAACAAGTTTGGAGGTGGTGGAGCTTCGGATTCGACGAATCAATAACACCCAATTCAAGGGTTTCCGGTAGTTCAAGGATGATTTGGGGTATTTCCCGGTCAAATTGGACTTCAGCCCAGGTATGAAAGTTGTTCCTCTCATTGGAATCTTCATTCTTGTAAAATTTGAGAATTTTTGGAGTTGTTCGATTTTCTGGCTAGTCGAGGTGGCCGGACGTCACGTGCGGCGGCGCGTGGAGGAAAACCCGAGATCCCTCCTTAGGTTTCTCGACATGCTAAATCAGAATCTGCCATCTGTTTTTCCAAATTCCAACGTTTACGTAAAGTTTTATTAAACGGCCTTTAATTGTGTTTAGGTGCATCAGTGGAAGTGATCACATTCTCGATAGTTCGAGCGGCTTCCAAGCAATGGAAAACTTGTGAATGGACCCCTTCATAACCTATATATATTTTTAAAATATTAGCTAGCATGCATTGCATATTTTATAAATGGAGCATGATTTATAATGTGTTTTACAGATTTTCATACTTATGATTTATTTAGATTGCTTTTACGGAATAATTATGATTTATCGGATTTATATATTACCAAAGGTTATGAATCATTAGATTTTCGGTTATGAAATTCTATGGATTCACGTATATGTTTATTATGGATTTATGAGACGAGGTTTGAACTTTTGAGCTATGATGTGTGATACGAGATTTTGAGATATGTTTTTTGTTCTTACCTAATGGGATATCATACGGCACATCCACACACCACATGTATAGATGTCTATGGCCATAGGACCCAAATGATGGAGGAGTGAGATATGATATATGTTATACCCCCAGCTTCATTGCCAAAAATAGTGTCAGACAGCTTCACTAGCCATGGCTAGTGTTGGTGTGGATGTATGCTATTTTATACAACTTCACCTTCAGGTGTTGGACATGTTATTCAGTTTCACCTTAGGGTGATGGACAGGTTATTCAGCTTCACCTTCGGGTGATGGACAGGTACTGCCTTCGGGCGACTATGATACCCCTAGTTATGTACATCACGGTTACGATTCACAGATGTTTTATGAATGTTTTGCACGGTATGCTAGGGTTTTCAGAAAAACCTATTATGTAGTATTATATATGTTTTCAAAACAGGGGGTCATTTTTTCATAAATAAAATGTTTTGCTATTATTAGTATGGTTAATATAAAATTTGGTCCACTCACCTTTTCGGTTTTTGCACCCCCTCAGGAGTCAGGATCAAGGCACATGATCCTGGCGTCAGGACTCTACAACATAGGTATACTCGAGTCTTCTCAGTATAGGTATCATTTCTTCGTTCGTATCTTTTCCTAGTAATTCTTCCATATTATTTTTAGTAGGTGTATGCTCTGAACACATTCCTGCTTTGGCTTAATCTTGCTAATTACATATTTGTTTGGACCTAAATTTACATCATCGGCCCGTGCAATCAAGGTCGTTGAGTGAGCATAGCTCCCAACCGTCAGATGAAAAAGTGAAGATAATTTTATTATTGTTAAAGGATAATATTATGGTATTTATCATAATAATTATCTTTTAATATGAATTATTTTCATCTTGCTAAACCAGATAAATAGGATGCGAATCATATCCCAAGCAAGCAGTATAGTTCGAATTGATTTGGGATGTCTGACGGCACTTGGAAGCTAAAAATGATGCATGCACTCGGTTGAAATTCATTTGATCAAGATGCATGCATGGTTTAAAGGTGATGGGATTATGATGATGTGATAAGCCTAGGATTTGATAGTCTTGGATAATGATGAGATGAGAAACCTAGATAGGCTAGGCCTTTTGCATGGTGATGAGCATTGTCAGATGAGTTTGGAATGATAAGAATTGATGATGGGAGCACAATATGCATGCCGTGTGAAATGGCACTTCGAGATTTCAAAGGGACACCTGTTGTTCCTCTTGTAAAAGTACACAGGCATAAGGAGACTATGGAGATTTTTACTGAAATATATTAAAGATAATATCAGTTATTGTTTTTGGGAGTATATTCAGAAAAGGTCTCTATTGGATTGGCGATCAAGGAGACTTGCTATAAATATAAAGGCAATGGCAACAGGAAAACCCTCTCTAACTTAACACACAAACTGCCCTGCATAAACTCTCGCTCTACGCGAAACCTCTCAACAACCTTGAGATTTTTATTTTCTTTTTCGCCAACACATCTTCAGTTTGGATAAACAGCACTGTGAAGGCAACCGACAAACATCTTTAGTTTGGATAAATAACATTGTTGTCGTAGAATTAGCCGGCCGCGAAGCACCTTCAATTTGGATAAACAGCACTGCATCGAGACCGACTGGTTACCTATCCAAGTCTCGGTCGAGAAGGATTCTCGAATCCTTATTGGCAGAGGTCATCTCATTAGCCTTCTCGGCAAAGTGAGGTGTTACAAGTTACTGGGCTCGGCACTTTGAACGCTGAGTTGTTTTATGATAGGATATTCATAAGTAAGTTTTAGAGTTCGGCATTTTGACGGCCGAACCACCTTCACCATTAAGACATACATCTCTTTTGAGTACTTGTGTCTGTATAGTTTGGTGCCAGTTCAGTGTGTTTATACTCTTACGAATATAATCACCATGACTAAACCCAGTGCCGACGATTCGTGAACTTCGCAGAACTAGCAGCCTTGTCTTCAGGCTTTGGAACCCAAAGGCCGAGACGTGTTCCTTCCTCAACCGCAGTCACAGGATCAAGAAGTCAGCAGCACGCTCAACGCAACATCAACTTATTTTACTTACCGGAAGAGCTCAGCCATCAAGTTGGCACCCTCACACATAATCGAGTGACGTAGTTAGTTCATTAATTACTCGGCATGCGTGCCACGTAGGTTTGGTAATTTTTAGGGTTAACATGTTGGCACGCCCGGTGGGACTCAGTGCTAAAACTACGAAGTTCATATAATATATCAAGATTCCAATCCGGCTTCATTTAGCCGATTGCACGAGCTTCTTGCATAATTGAAAAGAAACAATGAAGAAGGTACAAAACGTCTTGAGGAAGATAGAAAACGCCTTGATGAGGATAAAAGATCATGGGAAGCGGTAAAAGTTCTTCGTGGCGTGAGAGCCAGGCAAAAATCATTCGCCTACATGTTGAATAAAAGCTCATGTTACCCTACAAGAGCAATGGGTAAACGAAGATAGGGCTCGATTTAATGCCTGGCTAGATGAAGAACGTTTTCCTTACGTTTCGAACTACAGATCAATTCCATTTGAAAAATGGTTGGATCAAAAAATCGGGGGGCAATTTTTCACTCCGACCACAATCAAAATTTTGCCTCAGGAAATTGCTAAGACGGCCGAAGAAGAACTTATGCCACCTGTTTTTTCGATCGAGACTGAAAGTTTGGTAGGCCTAGAAGAAAAAGTTCAAGTTTCTGAGCCAAAAATCAACTCAGAAAATGATTCATCAGAGGAGTATTCTAATGACAAACAAAGCCAATACATGGTTTTAGACGTCGAAACCATGACAGTCGATATGGTTATTGGCGATAAAGCCAATATGGAGAAATCCTGTTCGGCTAAGTTGTTTGAGTTAAAAGCCAAAATTGGCAAAATTATTATGCCCGGGGGGGGGGGGGGGGCTTAATAATTGTTCGACACATTCGGCGGATGAGAATCAAAAATATTTCGCCAAGTCAAAAGTATTTCAAAATGATTCTTTATTTGGCCTTAAGCGAGCTCAAAGTGAAAATTTTGGTGTAAAAATATCTCGGCTTGGAATAAAGCATTGTTGGCCTCATCCTGATTATGATTCAGCCATTTTCATTCTCTTTTGTTTAAAAAAATAAATAAAAAATAAAAAAAAACAACAACAAGAAAGAAGAATAAAGGGGGCACAGGCGATATGATCGGCGGATCAGACTTAATCTTGCCGAGAATGAGTATATATAAAGGAGCTGCTTGGTGAAATCTGATACTTGGTGCAGAAAGTTTTTTTTTTAGGCCGAACTCGGCCAACTCGTCGAGATATACTTTCCAAGTTATGTGACCAAATTTATGGACATAACTTTTGAAACTGGGGGCATTGTGAGATGATGTGGCGTGAATCATCATTCAAATCACCATTTTTTAAGGCCAGGAAGCTGGGGGACATAACTTGTGGCGTGAATCATCATTAAATATATATATATATATATATGCCCACCAAGCATATATTAATTACCTACATGTTCCTCGGCCATTTTTATATAAGACCCTCTAATGTCCTCGACTAGCGATGATGTTCCTCGACAACTTTTATATAAGACCCTTTGATGTCTTCGGCCAACAATGATGTTCCTTGGGCACTAGTGGTGTCCATATATATATGCTTACATGAAAAAGTGTTTGTGTAATATGTGCTGCCATGATTGTTGCGTTGCTGACTTTGATTGATGATAGGCCAAGCTGCCAAGAGTGGTTTGTCTCGGCCCCCAATCTCAATGGAGACACTTGTTTTGGTTTTCCCCGAATTTCTTCGAGTTTTTGGACTTACAAAAGCATCAAAGAAATAAGGATGTTAATCAGTGACTTTAGCGGAGACTATTTGGTGAAGCTGGGAGACATAAAAAATAAAATGTGATAGAAATATGCTTGGCTGACAACATCATTCCAAGTTAGACAGAATAGGCCAATAGGCCAAGATTTGATTTTGTTTTTTATGGCCTTGGTTATATATATATAATGCTGAGGGGTGGATGGCTGAATGACATGCCAAACTTGGCCGAGCTGTCCACATGTGATCATTTCAGAAAAGGTGATTGCAACATTCATGATGGGTGACAGGCCGAGCTACCAAGAATCAGGTTCTTCTCGGCCTGGTTTTTCTCAGCCCCATTTGCAATTTGACCGTATGAGTTGGATGGTCGAAGTAATTAGAAGGTTTTTTTGGCAAAGTTACCGAGCCTTGTATAGAATTGTGGCAGTCAAGGAAGACCACATCGTTAGCAGAACAGACATGTTATTGCCAAGGAACAAAGTTTCTTTTTCAGCGATACGATGGGATTTTGTTGGTTACGAACACTTAATTTCCTTAACCATTCGGCTTACGAGCCAAAGTTCAAGGAAACTGGGGGGCAATGTTTGGACCCAAATTTACATCATCGGCCCGTTTAATCAAGGCCGTTGAATGAGCATAGCTCCCAACCGTCGAATGAAAAAGTAAAGAAAATTTTATTATTGTTAAAGGATAATATTATGGTTTTTATCATAATAATTATCTTTTAATATGAATTATTTGCATCTTGTTAAACCAGATAAATAGGATGTGAATTATATCCCAAGCAAGCAATACAGTTAGAATTGATTTGGGATGTCTGACGGCACTTGGAAGCTAAAAATGAATTTGAAATTTATATGATCAGGATGCATGCATGGTTTAAAGGTGATGGGATTATGATGATGTGATAATCCTAGGATTTGATGGTCTTGGATAATGATGAGATAAGAAACCTAGATAGGCTAGGCCTTTTTGCATGGTGATGGGCATTGTCAGATGAGTTTGGAGTGATAAGAATTGATGATGGGAGCACAGTATGCATGCTGTGTGAAGGGGCACTTCAAGATTTCAAAGGGACACATGTTGTTCCTCTTGTAAAAGTACCAGGCATAAGGAGACTAGGGAGATTTTTGCCGAAATATATTAAAGATAACATCAGTTATTGTTTTTGGGAGTATATTTGGAAAAGGTCTCTATTGGATTGGAGATCAAGGAGACTTGCTATAAATACAGAGGCAGTGGCAACTGGAAACCCCTATTCAACTCAACACACAAATTGCCCTGCACAAACTCTCGCTCTACGCGAAACCTCTTAACAACCTTGAGATTTTTATTTTCTTTTTCGCCGACACATCTTCAATTTGGATAAACAACACTGTTGTCGTAGAATCAGCCGGCCACAAAACACCTTCAGTTTAGATAAACAGCACTGCGTTGAGACCGACTGGTTACCTATCCAAGTCTCAGTCGAGAAGGATTCTTGAATCCTTATTGGCAGAAGTCATCTCATTAGCTTTCTCGGCCATGTGAGGTGTTACAAGTTACTGGGCTCGGCACATTGAATGCTGAGTTGTTTTATGATAGGATATTCACAAGTAAGTTTTAGAGTTCGACATCATGACGGTCGAACCACATTCACCATCAAGACATACATCTCTTTTAAGTACTTGTGTCCATATAGTTTGCTGCCAGTTCGACATGCTTATACTTTTACGAATATAATCACTGTGACTGAAGCCAGCGCTAATGATTTGTGAACTTCGCAGAACTAGCAGCCTTGTCTTTAGGCTCTGGAACCCAAAGGCCAGGACATGTTCCTTCCTCGGCCGCAGTTGCAGGATCAAGAAGCCAGCAGCGCGCTCAACGCAACATCAACTCATTTTACTCACCGGCCAAGCTCGGCCGTCGAGTTGGCACGCCCCGCATATAACCGAATGATATATTTAGCTCATTAATTACTCAGTCTGCGCGCCACGTAGGTTTGGTAGTTTTTACGGTCAACAATATCTTTTATTGGTAAGCATGTTTAAAATGGCTTCGTCACCCTTAGGTGTCGGCCAGCACGTGCCTACCCTGGTATGTGGGGATATTTGGGTTGGGACGTGTCACTTCGTCAATTTCAGGGACCCCAACTCCAACCAAAATTGCATCAAATTACTTTTCTAAATATCATAATGGTTATCAAGCATTAAGACAAGTAGATAATTTAAACACGGTGATTAATAATTCAAACTTGCATGCATAGAACCATAAGTAAGTTGAAAAGAAACTGTATATTCTTGCTAAGGCTCATGGCCTAAGAAAATTAGTTACGAACAATCTTAAAACAAAATATTATTAAAAACGAGGATAGAAAACACCTTGAAATAAGAATACAAATCCTCAAAGCCTAGCAAAGTTCTTCAAAATTTATGCGTTCCCCCCTCCCCAAAACCCTAATGGTTAAAAAGCCTTATTTATACTACTACACAAATAATATCCTTACTAGAAAATGTCTTCTAAAAACTAGGAAACATAATAACTTTAGAGAAACTGAGAAACATAATCCTAATCAAATATGGGAAATATGCCCAGCCACAAATAAGCCACATTTATGGATCTTCAGGGCCTCAAAACAGGCCCAAAACAACTAGAATGAAAGTTTGAGATGTCCCGAACATAATTTCAGAGGCCATCAAACCCAAAAGACATCATCATGGATGCCAAAAAGCCAAATTAAGCCCAAAACGCCACTTTAACATCACTGCACCCTACTCCTTCATTTCATCGTCATAAATAAACCGCATGATAGAAAAATCTGAAACTTTGACACGAACAAGTTGAGAGATACACGAACATCCTCCAATTTGAATCACTCCAAATTCGTCTGTTTGATCACTTTTTGCTCAAGAGGAAGTTGAATGTCCTACATTGTAAATATAATTCAAAATATCAAAATTTCACCAAAATAATTACTTAAATATACTAAGAATAGGATCAAATATAAAATATGAAATCGACTCATCAGCCATCATGGTCAAAATTAAGACTAGCCATGGAAGTAAAACAATTTTCCTTTGCTTCAAGAGGTGCCCTTGTTACCTAATTGAAAATTTGAAAAACAAACAGAATTCTTATCATTTTGATTACATAGGGAGAAGATGACGCCTCACGCGTGAGAGGCGTTTTTAAAAAGATTTGTTTAGAGAATGGAGCTGTGCAAAAAGTTGTTAACAAAAGAATAATTAGATCCCAAAGTTACAAAGAACTTAATACAAAACAAAGTTAACGTTTTCGTTCAATCAAAAAAGAATGTTAAATATATTCATAGCAGTTAGAAAACAAATAAACAATGAGATGTATCACAATTATTGACAACATCATCATTATCGTTACAGTCATTGTCATGTTACTTATGATCTCCAAAGAATAATACATCGGAATGTTGTTACAGCACATAAGTAATTTTAATTTCTATTAATGTTGCTTTCTATTACCGAATATCATAATCCAAACAAATTTTTTTTTTTTTTGCTAAACACTGAGATGCTACTTGAGCGACTCGAAATGTTTTGTTTTTGTTTTTATTATAAGCGACCTTCTACATTAATTAACACTAAAAGGGGAGGGAGGGTTTGAAATTTGAACCGGCCGGGACACAGTGAGATACATAGAGGCTATGTGAACTTTGAGCTGAATGTTTTGGCTGTTGCTAAACCAAACAGCTCACGTCTCTGAATAAAGGTTGCCTATTTATTAGTCTTAGCTGACCTCACACGACGAGGTGAAATGTCAAAAATGTGCATGCCAATGGTTCAATATGTTTTATGCATAACATACTTATAAAGAAGAAAACCGGCCTTCCAATTCGCAAAAATCACAAACTTCAGCCAAAATTAATTAAAAACAACAAAATAACCTTCAATCACAAGTCATTTGGTGAACGAGGATTTTAGCACTACCGTACACCCACATCTAGACAGTGCTTTTACAACACCATGCACAGTGACAAGGCATTTAGTCCTTTCAATCGTAACATCTTTTTAGCAACAGCCAAAACAAACGACAGGCCGCCTACAGTGCAGTTACAATTCCATGGACAGCAACCTCTGCCTCCACTATGCAAGTATCCTTCACCAAAAACCCATTGCCTGCCTGATTCAAGGTGGCCAGCGAAATGACCTTAGGCCAGCCCCACACCGAATTTGAGGTACTGAACCAGTTGTTTGCTACACATAATACACCCTGATGTTATGAAGGATGCATACAATTAAACACTGAAATAGGACAATCTTTACCTTTTTGGCCCTCTTGTTTGGCATACATTCGATCTACAATGAGCAGGGAAAACTCTGCATATACTTTGGAACCAGCAAGTTTTTCAGTATCAACCAATTCCAAGTAAAGAGATATGTGAGTACCCTTTCCAAGGTTGGGATAGAGACTTATCTTCCTGCAACATTAGGAAGGATATGATGACTTTTTATTACATATCTTTCATTATTTGCGATGGGGCCCAATTCATCTCACATCTTTGGGATTGAATTAAAAGAGCAAACTCCTACATCGGAAGCTAAATTTTAGCAAGTTTTAAGTGATCCCCTTCTTTACATGTATTTTTGTTATGAGAGTTTAGGTTTATGTTCCCCTGATTAGGTGTAACTTCTTTTTTTGTTATTAATAAAATTCCTTTTGTATAGTCGAGGTTTTCCAAAAAATAAAAAAATAAAAATAAAAGGAAAAAAAAATCAAGTTTTACAGTGATCAACCACATCTATTGCGAAAGTTATGTAGTTAAAATAGCATATATAGTTTGAAACTCAAAGTTCATATCCTTTCGTTTATCATTGCAGGTAAAACAAGATGGGTGACAATAGATTATACAGTGGATTAAAATTTTAAAATTCTCTTATTAAGGGTATTAATATAAAGGAAAACTAATGAAAAGAGCTTGAAAATTTTGAGTTTTAATGATAAGGACAAAATAAAGGGTAAAATGAATAGTATCATGATTGACTTTTTAGTGTAAAAATATGGTTTTTCGTTAAAGTTCCATTAATATAAAGGGCCTAGCAGAGATACCATTTCCGTCCTCCAGCAGTGAATGGTTCTGATTTGCAGCAGTCAGTACCTAACTTTGAAAAGTTCTCAACCTTCCAAACATGCTTGCACTTAACAGCATCCTTGATCTTCGAGATTGACTCTCCTTTGCCAGCTCTTCTTTCTTTACAAACAAAGACCTCAGCTCCAATCACACAATTATCATCAATGACATATCCATTGGAAGGATTAGTAAATGATGTAAGAGTGATAAGCTTATCAAATCCCGAAGAATGCATAATCGCATGGAAACATTTTTCCTTTTTATTGGCATCTATGGAATACACAAGGTAAAAAATAATGATCAGAAAATGAGCAGGGAGCATTGCAATTTTCAAACAAGAAAAATTTCCGGTCTATGAATATGAAGAATTAACTTTTGAAGTAGGTAATATGTACCTTGAAGAACCAGGAACATGCCTTTATTCTGATCAAGCAAAAAGAACCTGAAATCAACATATACTTCATATCCAGTCTGAAGTGAATCAGCTCCAACCATTTCCAAGTAAACAGATATGTGGTCTTCCACATTTTTCTTCTTGTTTCCATTCGGGTAGAGCACTAGTTTCCTGAGAGCAAACATACAGTATGGCTAACATTTTATTTTTACCAGTTTACATGCACAGCACCAAGATATACGAAACACATTATTGCATTACAAAAAAAAAAAAAAAATGTCATAGAACTAATGTCAGATAGTGAGAGACAAACATAAGTTTGCAGAAGACATAATGAGGGATTTACCATTTGTATCCTCCAGCTTCAAATTCTCCCGACTCATATTCGTCAGCTGAAGTTTTGGTTAGCACTGAAAACGACCGGATTTTTAGAGCATAATGAGTTGGAGGTGAATCTGAAAATGATGTCGAAAACCCTGAAACAAAATATAGTGTTAATGCAAGCACATATTGTCTAGACTAAAACCGGTAACATAAAGCAGATAAAGTATTTAACCATTTTGTTGAAAGAGATAACAAGCCATGGCAATAAAATTGAAATTGGTTAACAAACTGTTAAGGCTAAACAATTATCTTTTGCATCAAGAGGGGTTTACCTATATATAATGTCATTAGAGAAGGAATTTAGTGTAGAGATTTTTCAGTGTGTCCGGAACACAGGGTGGTACGCCACATGTCATAATGCAAAAAACTTTCCACCAATTGTATAATAACATGTAGCATACCACCCCGCGTTTCGGGCAAATTGAAAAATCTCTATATGCAACAAGCTTCCTACACATTGGACGAAATATGTCTTTTCATCTTTGTACTGTACTAAGTTTAATAAACTAGGTGTGCAATCTCTTTCTTTTCCAATTCATTAAAAAAAAAAAGCAACTACTCAATGGCTTCATACATTGTGCCATTGAGGATACCGTGTATTTGGTAAAGTTTGAAAGTGAAAAGATTGTATAAATGAATACGCGTACACTTTAATCTTCAAACCATACAAAGGTCTTTCTTCAAGTTCCCGCACAAATCAGTTCTTCTTGCCAAGCACAATGAGGCAATATTCATGTCCATTAAAATGAAAAATTGAAAGTTTGAATTAGCTACACAGCTTGAACCCAAGGCACTGAACTAGTTATAATCTAGGCACTGCTTTACGATAATAGAAGAATACGAAAAGGTTCTCAGTTACTGCTGTTGCGATAATAGATTTAGGCAGAACTTTGCAGCTGCTCTACTGAGAAATATTGGAAGCCAATTTCAACTTTTTCTTTTTTGCTTTAACTTTTTACTTTTGCTTTGCTGTCAACTTTTTCTTTTTATTTTTCTTCTTTTTTCTTTACTCATACTTCTCACTTTAATGAAAATGTACGAGAATTTAATACCTAAGTTCAGATATTATTAAAGTTGTCAGGCTCCTATCCCGAAATATGACAAAAATTAAACCAATAGTTCAACAACATAGGATCTTTTCATTTTACTTTGCTGCTGCACCTAACCTTAGGGTTAGATTGCCTACATTTTGTGAAGAAATCAAGCCAATCGTAATTCATCATTTTGTTAAGCTCTAAAAATCTTTTCTTTGCAATGACTTCCAAAAACTCTCACGACATTGTCTAGCATGAAAACATAGAGTTCCAGACAACTCACAATTTTACAAACAATAACAAATAACATTTCAATAACATCAAAGTCACATATCTGCTCTCTCAACTGCTCTTAATATCAGTCTTTCACATGATTTTTAGATTATATATTCAAGGTCCACTGACCACATGACAAATCAATCTTCAAAGTGCATGACTTTGAAAACCTAGGTAGAGGGAAAATAAATTTGCTCTCTGAAAATGTTGAGTCTACTGCCTTGTATCTTCCTTCCTTTTCTTTCCAACTTTTGTCTGTTGGGAGAATTACAAACTCTTTAAATTTCCTTGCCACCTTTTCTCCTCACAATGTTGTCTTTCAAGATCGAGTCACCAAGAAGCTGATTAGTGGAGGGTTCTACTTGAATAGATTGTATTAGTTGTCAAAAGATATTACAATTCCAAAGGTATGTCAAGTCAGCCTAAATCTAGTCTAAGAACATCATGAATCAATTCTCATCTAATAATATTAAGATCAGACAATGGCACTGAATACACTTCAAAAATCACGATTGACTATTTGAGCACATATGGCATCATACATCAAACAAGTTGTGTAGGTACACTACACAAAACGATGTAGCTAAGAGGAAGAATAGAGACTTGCTTGAAGAAACCCAAGGCTAAATGTGCCTAAAAGACTTTGGTCACAAGGAGTTCTCACTGCCCAATACATCATCAATAGATTGCCTAGTAGGAGTTGAAACTCAAAATCTCCTTATCATGAAGGGAAAGCCAAATGGTCAGTTGCTCATGGTATTCTGTTGAACAAAAATGACAACATTCAAATTATGGGGTACACATGATGCGAATTGGGCAGGAAATGCTATCGATTGAAAATTAACCACTGGCTATTGTACATCTGCTGGAGGAAACTTAGTTGCATAAGGGCAAAAAACAAAACGTAATTTGCTCGTTGGAGCATCAAAGCTGAGTATAAGGCAAGGCGTCATCTGTTTGTGAGCTCATATGGTTAAAAGGACTTCTTTCTGATTAGGGGTTTCCCAGTAGCCAACCTATGTCCCTCTTCTGTGACAATCAAAATTGGCAACAAAGGAGAGTAGGCGTCAATTTCTTCCATTTCCTTGGTTTTATACTAGGGCCCACATAAAATTTCTATTATTTTTTCTTATTATTAGAGTGAATCTTAACTTTTTTACACCCAATTTTTAGTATATCAAGACTAAATTAATAACAAAGAAACATATCAGTTGGATATTAAAATAAATGAAGATGTCAAATTGCCACATAAGCTATCAAATTTAAATGTGATGTTTTGAATTTAACATCCCCTTGGAAATGCTCTAAGCATATCGAAGTCAATTGGCATTATATTCAAGAGAAAGTTTGATCCTAGACGATTCAAACTCATTATCCTTGCAACCATGATCAGCTTGCGGATGTTCTCACCAAGACCCTACCCACGACTCAATTTAACTTTTGTCCAAGCTTCAATCAGTCAATCTTCTTGATCCAGTTTGAGGGGAGTATTGGAAGTCAACTTCAACTTTTTTCTTTTTTGCTTTAACATTTTCTTTTTGCATTTCTCCTTTTGTCTTTTGCTCATTGTCCAGTAATTCGGCCTTAAAATACTCAATTGTTAGAATTGGTAGGGTAAAAAAAAGGGCAACTTATGCATCTTTAGTCCTTAAGGGTGCGTTTGTTTGGCTTCACTAATCTGTACTGAACTAACTTGGACTACTTATCAATGTAATTCTATGTTTGTTACATAGTGAGACTAAGTTTAATGGGATTGAAAGGGACTTGCGTTCACTAAGTCTCTTGCTAAAGGGTCTTAGCGAGGCCCCCCGATTACAATGGGACTGCCAAGACTCTCGCTGCATTCTTCTTTGCGTGCATCCTTCTCTACTTTCTTCTCTGCATCGTGTCCTACACTCACCAAACCCTGGCAAGATCATACCACCAGTCCAAACCACCACCAGTCTTTTGGGTTGGGCTCATCCTTCTCGAATCCTAGTTTCCTTCTCGTGCATACTAGCCAAACCATTGCCTCTCGTTTCTCTTCCCTGGAAGATCATGTTGCTTCCTTGGAGGCTACGATGGCCTCGTTACCTTCCCTCATTGATGTTGCTATCGAAAAGGTCTTTGCAACCAAGCTTCCTTCCTATTTCGACAAATTTCGTAGAGAGTTGCACTTTCGAAGTGCTGGGGAAGGCATCTATGCCCTCTTACCACTGATCATTATATTTCTCCTGCGATTGAGCATATCCAGCTACCTCGAAGCCCAATCTGTGCTGGAGGAGCCCAATCACAACTTATTCTAGCGGCAATCCAAGCTCCACCGTTACTCTCATCTTCACCGTTGTTGCGAGCACTGACAACTTCGGCCTTTAAGCCACAATCGAACGATTCCACTGTAGCCACAGTTTCTCTGCTGAAATCAAAGAGAGGGATTCATGTTTTGATTATAACCTCTGCTTTGCGCCTACTTCATGAGCACTCGTTCTTCGATACTACGGACACTGGACCTGAGGTAGTTCTTTATTTGAGTATCATTTCAACAACTTCGGAGGCTAAATTCCTTTCTCTTTTGACTAATAACTATGGTGCATACTGTAGAAAGCCAAGATCCACAGTTTCTAAATATCTCTCATATATTGATTCAATGTAATAATCTTACAGTGATGCAGCAGTGTATATATAGACAGTACACTGCTCTTGCAATTACAATTATATCCTTGTCTAATCTATCTATTTACATAAGAAACTTAACAAACATTTTAACAAACATCTAACTAATTTTACATTTTAATCGAAGAGGAGTTCCCAAGGGGATTGCAGTACACCACCAAGGGGAAGACCATCAGCAGATCGCTGAACCTCAAGACCCAAAAAATAATGCAAGGGGCCTAAATCCTTCACAGGGAAAACAGTACTGAGTTTCTGAATGAAACTTTGACAAGCTGCAGGATTTGAACCTGTGACAAGTATGTCATCGACATACACCAAGACAATAACAGGAACACCTTCTTGTAGCACAAATAAAGAAGCATCAGATTGAGATTGATGGAATCCCAAGGACTTAAGGACTGCAAATAATTTGTCAAACCAGGCTCGAGGGGCTTGTTTCAAACCATACAAGGATTTGCGAAGCTTGCAGATGGGGATAAGTTGGATCACTGAAGCCCGGAGGTTGCTGCATGTAGACATCTTCTTGAAGGTCACCGTGCAGAAAAGCATTACTGATATCCAATTGATTTAGAAACCAGTCATGTTGGACTGCAAGAGAGAGAAGAATGCGAATGGTGACGGGTTTTGCAACAGGACTGAATGTTTCCTTGTAATCCAAACCAGCTTGCTGATGAAATCCTTTGGCCACAAGCCGAGCTTTGTATCGATCTATAGTGCCATTAGGATGTTTCTTAACCCGAAACACCCACTTACATCCAACAATATTTTGTTGGGAGGTAAAAGGAACGAGAGACCAAGTGCCGGTTGACTGCAGGGCATTGATTTCATCATGCATAGCAGACCTCCAATGGACATGTTTTGAGGCCTGAAGATAAGTAGTGGGGATAATATCAACCGTATCTGGTAAAGGGTGTTTGGTGGCTGAGTAGGCCTTGGGTTTAGAGATGCCAGCTTTAAACCTAGTGATCATAGGATGGGTATTAGGAACTAAAGAAGGCTCATGAGTGACGGGAAGATCCTCTTGAGGTACTGGAACATCAACAGTTACTGGAAGATTTACTTGAGGTACTGGAACATCAACAGGTACTGGAAGATTCACTTGAGGTACTGTAGATGTACTAGATTGAGCAGCAGGTATTGTGAATTGCAGATTGACAGATGAATTCACTTGAGAATGATCAGTAAAAACATTAGATGCACCAGGAAAGGTAGAAGATATACTCTGAAATGGAAAGGTAGTCTCATCAAATATGACGTGCCGAGAGATATAGACTCATTGTGTAACTGGATCAAGACAACGATACCCCTTGTGTTGAAGACTATACCCAAGGAAAACACAGGATGTACTTTTGCTGGCCAACTTGGATGTAGTATAGGGTTTGAGCCATGGATAACAACAACAACCAAAAATTCTGAGTCGAGAATAATCTGGAGAAGTGCCGAAGAGGAGTTCCCAAGGGGATTGCAGTACACCACCAAGGGGAAGTCGATTAATCAGATAAGTAGTAGTGGAAAAGGCTTCAACCCAAAACATATGAGGCACTTGAGATTGCACTAAGAGTGTACGAGCAGTTTCAACCAAATGACGATGTTTCCGTTCAACACATCCATTTTGCTCAAAAGTATGAGGACAACTAAATTGTTGTAAAATGCCATGAAGTTTAAGATAATTCTGAAATTGATGACTAGTAAACTCACCCCCTGAATCAGAGCGAACAACCTTTATTTTATTACCAATAGCGTTCTCTACATAGGACTTGTATTCCACAAAAGTTGAAAATACAGAGGACTTGGACTTTAAGGGAAAATACCAGCTATACTTGCTGTAATCATCAACAATAAGCAAGTAATATCTATAGCCACTCACTGATACAACAGGAGATGGCCCCCAGACATCACAGTGCAACAGTTCTAGACTTGTAGTAGATACAGATTGAGGAGAACCAAAAGGAAGCTTCTGATTCTTTGCTAAAGCACAGTCTTTGCAGAAGAAGGCCAGAGAGGATGTGCCTTGGACAACAACTTTATTGGTAGACAAAACTTTACGAAAAATAGCAGAAGATGGATGACCAAGTCTGCTGTGCCATATGCGAACATTAGCAGAAGTACTTACAAGTGCAGTAGGAGAAGAAGAGACATTGGAGAGAGCAGGTGAACCATGAAGCGGAAAGAATCCATCTTTAACTTGGCCCCGCAAAAGCGTCCTCCCTGTAAAACGATCCTTGACAGAGGATCCATGAATATCAAGAGTCAAAGAACAATCATTATCTTTAATAAACTGATAAGCAGAGAGGAGACTATGTTTCATTTGAGGCACATGAAGAACATTGTGCAGTTTAAAAGAGTGAGCAGGAGTATGCAAAATAGATGTGCCAATATGATCTATAGACATACCTTTACCATCTCCGATGTACACTTTGTCTTCACCATGATAGGGAGTAGGAGATTGGATATTTGATATATCATTCGTAATGTGAGAGGTAGCACCCGAGTCTATGAGCCAAGAATTGGAGGACTTTGCAGTATAATGAGCACACATGGCAGCAAGTTTAGCTGGAGGAAACTTGCCTGAGATTTCTGGATTCATTCGGTCGAAGCAATCAAGAGCTTCATGACTAGTAGAGCCACAAATTTGACAATGAGTTTTGTGACCTGAAGAAGAAGCAGGACGATTGAATCCAAAGTTATAAGATCCTCGATTGAAACCAGAGTTGAAATTACCACGATTGGAACCACGATTGTAGTTGCGATTAGAATCACGGGTAAAGCCTCGGTTAGAACCACGAGTGTAGCCTCTGGTAGAATTATATCGAAAAGAATTCTGAAGTGGTGATGCTCCAAGATTTTGAGCAACAAGAGCTTGTGGTGGTGGTGTAGGAAGGAGAGGCGCTTGGCTTTGCACAGAGAATGCATGAAAAGGCTCAGAAGAGGAAGATTTCTTGCGACGCTCCATGGATAACTCCTTAGTGAGCAACAGGCCATGTAATTCATCCAACGAGGTAGAAGAAAGACGAAGTAAGATAGAATCAGTGAAGGATTCAAAATCATCAGTGAGACCGGCAAGAGTCGCGGCAATGAGATCACGATCGGTGACAGAGGCACCAGCTGCAGTGAGAGAATCGGAGATCTCCTTGATTTGTTGAAGATAGTCATCCATGGATTGAGAGCCTTTCTGAATATTTTGAAGCTTCAAACACAATTGATGAATGTGTGCATCCGAGACACCACCAAAACGCTGCTCAAGTTTGAGCCAGAGATCACGAGCAGAGGAAACACCGACGGTGAATGGAATGATTTCCTCAGAGAGCATTGAATTGAACCAGATAAGCAGATTCTGATCTTTCTCATACCATTGCTCAAAGTGGGGATTGAGGGAGCGATCGGGAAGAAAGGGAAATGGACAGGGCTCAGTGCCATCAACAATCCCTAGAAGCTTGTAGCGACGAAGAATCGGAGCAAACAAGGCTCGCCACGGCAGATAATTGGATCGCCGGAGCTTGATCGGAACCATACTGCCAATGTTCTGAATCGTGAGAGAATGATACATCTGAGAGGTATTGAGATTTGGGGAAGAGGAATTAGGGTTTGAATGAGGCACCGACTCAATTGGAGAAGAAGAATCAGAGGGAGACGCCATCAAGATTCAAGAAAAAGAAAGCAAGAATCTGAATCAGAGTATAACAACAACTCAAACAATCACGTCGGGGAAGACGATCAGAGAGGAACGGAAGATTGAAGAAGAAAATTGTAGGATCGAAGAGGCCGTGAGGCGGTTTGGCGATGGTACCATGTAGAAAGCCAAGATCCACAGTTTCTAAATATCTCTCATATATTGATTCAATGTAATAATCTTACAGTGATGCAGCAGTGTATATATAGACAGTACACTGCTCTTGCAATTACAATTATATCATTGTCTAATCTATCTATTTACATAAGAAACTTAACAAACATTTTAACAAACATCTAACTAATTTTACTTGACTCTTTACATACTTGAAAGATAAATTTGGATTGGTTAATTGGTACCTTATGGGTAAATTTGTGAGGAAGTATTTTTGTGCATGGAAACTATTTGATGAAATTCCAGACTCAAGTTGCTATGTTGTTCTCGATTGGGACATGTGATACTGCAATGGCATTCAGGATAAGGGTGGAGGCTCTAAATTCCACAAAATGCAAATGAAGATGGCAGTGGTTCAAATAAAGCTACTGAGGAACAAGAAGTAGGCGGTGGTGAAGCAAATGAGGGGTGACATTGCCTTGCCCCTACAATCTGGTCACGATATCTGGGTTGAACAAGTGTTCAAAGCAGAAAAAAATTTGACCGCCAATGAGTTCATTGAGCTTTTCTGTGAATTAGTAGTATCCAAACTTTGTATCATTGTAAAGCAAAGGGAGTGTCTACCTAATCTCAAAGAGGGAATTGCTAGTTTAATCTTTGCCTCTTCCAAGTGTTCTGATATTTTGGAACTGATCGTTCTAAGGAATATTTTTGAGGAAAAGTATGGTAAAGATTTTGTATATGCGGCTATTGATGTACATCCCGGCTGTGGTGCAAATCGCATGTTGTGGTGTGAAATAGGACATATGCAGTTTGTAGACTCAGCATCAGCTGCTGAAGCAGCTGCAAATTCTGCCAGTGATACAATGGCTGCTGCACCAGTTGTTGCATATTTGGCCAACAAAGACTCCAATCAAGTAGCTTAATCATGTTCAAGTACAATGAAATTTCTTCTTCTGAGAAATTGCTTCATAAGAGAAACGAAATGTCTGGAGTTAATAAATTCACTGAAAAACCGTTCCGTGGATTTATTGTTTATGTGTGGGAAGCCTTTTAAGACACTACCCTCATGATATTTGCAGTTTGTGCCTTTGCATCTCCACTTGAAAGAAATCGTATGGGAAAAACTTTTCTTAGGCCCTTGGCTGATTCTCAAGACATTGATATTGTATCTCTCAAGAAAATTAAAGTAACCTCCTTGTTAAGTTTGATAGTTTCGTTACGATCAATATGTGAGGGCAGATTTTAATCTCTTGACCAGTTTCTGTCTCGTGAATATTGTCTATCTCTTGCTAACAATATAGAAAGTAAAGTCAAGTTGGGGGAGGAAGGCTATTCTCAACTCCTTACTGAAGTGCATAAATTTGCTGATGTGATTTCTGAATTTAATAATATGGTTTCTTCAATTCCCCCGATGGTTACACTTACACAATCTAATGAGCTTAAGCTTAAGTTCGATGAAGGGTCCATAATGAGCAAGCTTTGGATTATGAATTTGGGTGGCAATGAGCGTCTAGCAAAAGCTGAAGTTCAAGGGGAAAACCTTAACGAATCTCAAAACATCAATAAATCTCTTCTAACTTTTGGGGATGTGATCTCAGCTTTGTCACGAATTACGGCTTTGAACCGGTTCAGACATGTGGATGAAGAGAAGACCAAGGCCATATCCCTGTTTGAGAAGGTAATGGACCTTAGTGATGCTATTGAAGATGAAGTCAAGTGGGTAGAGGATCTGATTAGAGGAATAACTGATGGAAATATATTTGATCTTGGTTTTGCACAGTTTGCGGAAGTTTTCTCAAATGAGGGTATGTCCTTTTTTGTTAGTTGTCAAAACCTTGTCCCTCGACCATGTGTTATAGATGACTTGGACGTGGCAATGAGTGTGTGTGTAAGATCTACGTGCGGGCATTCGGGTGCATTAGACCATGGACGAATGGTGTACTCTAACTGCTCTATGAATTCACTTGAAAATGAAGATGTGGTTGTTGGAAATTTGCGAAGGGGGTGAATCAGCAACAAAACAATAGGGTGAATTACTGGCTATCAAGGCTTCGTTCTACTATGAAGTTTTCTACAAAAGAAATTACTTTTGATCAGCATTTGCAATATACATTACAAGGTGGAATTGACAAGCTTACGGGTGTTATTGGCCTTAGTTTTGGTCCTAAGGAAAGGAATGTTGTATTGGATAAGTGTGGTAGTCCTAAAGTTGTGAATGAGGGAGTCAAATTTGGCAGAGCTATTGAGTTACCACACGACATTGGAATTGTTGGTGAAGCACAAATTAGAGAGGTATTCAGCAAGACCAATGACTTTGAGGGTGACAGAACAACAAATACATTGAAGAAAGGGAGTGAATGCACTAGGGGTACCCATTTGGATTTAGCATGCTCTCTCGAAGGTCACCTGGAAAGCAATTTTGGTGCTTTGGCTATTGATTTACATGCTGATTTTTCTCTATTTTTCACTAGAAATTTTGATTTTTGGCTTGTTTGGGATCCGAGAGATACATCGACTAAAGTTGTCAAGTTGGTACTTTATTTTTAGTACAAGGACGGCAAGCGAATAGGTGTCTTTGTGAATCTATTTTGGGAATCATCAAATGGAAGGGATTTGCTTGGTTGTTGCCAGAAGTGGAGTGAATTTGAACGTCGAATTGCAACCTTTGAGTTTGATCGTGATAAGAAATCCACGGGTGTAATGGTAAACTTTGTTTCAGGAAAGGAAAGAAGTCATTACTAGTGATGGGTGCTGTAGAGAATTTGCTTGAGAAAAGCACTAAGGTTCAGTTGCTTGATGACACTGTTGTACCACTGGATAATAGCTCAAGGAATTATATCGTGAAGCTCTTCATGAGATGTCAACTAGTGCTTTGAAACCACTGAATGATACACCTGTTTTGAAACTCGCTAATATTGGGATTGCAATGAGCATATCTAGAATTGAGAACATATCCATCAGATGGGAATGTGCTGCTGCTTTCAAACAAGTTCCCACATTCAAATTTTTTAGCCTTATGGACAAGGCTAATTTTCACGGGGGAAGTATTGTTATGAACCCATAATAGGTCTCAATTGTGATTGTCTTAATCGATGATTTAGAGAGTTAATGGGAGGTTTTATTCTTTAGTTTTTAGTATTAAGGACTGTTAAATATGCCAACTGGCATTTTAAGGGGTGGAGTCTATATAAAAAGAGTCAAGCTCCCAGAAAACAAATCAGATGAGAATTTACACAAAAGTAATTAAATACAAAAAAAAAATTGGAGCTCTACTCCTTCATCTTCCTTCCATCTTCCTCTTTATCCTCTGTGTTACTTGCAGGTTGATTAAGGGCCAAGAGATTTGGATCTTATCAATGAGACCTCAAATTTGACCTTTAATCGGAGAACCCAAGAGCTTTGTGTAGACATCGAAATTTCGGTAAATAAATGTTGACCATTGTATTAAAATTACAACCTTCATTCACTTCACCTACAACATCCACCAAGTTTGACCTACAAACATCCACCAAGTTTCACCTACATCATACACTAAGTTCACTTACAACATCCACCAAGTTTCACCTACATCATACACTAAGGGCTGGTTTGGTATTGCTGTGCTTTGAAAAAAAGCTGCTGTGAGAATAAGCGGCTGTGAAATAAAGCCAGTAGAGTGTTTGGTAAACTTTTTTGTGAAAGTGCTTTTGGAAAAAAAAGCAGGATGATAGTGTGTCTTTTCATTAAAGGAGCACTGTAGCTCCGTGTGCTTTGAAAAAACTGGCTTTTTTTCAAAGCAGCAAATAGCAGCTTCAGTTTTTCCTTTGATTTTCAGCTTATTCTCACAGCAGCTTCCAAAATAAGCCCTTTTTTCAGTTTACCAAACACAAAAATGACCCTCAGCTTTTTTTCACAGTGGCTTTTTTTAAAATCACCTCAATCCCAAACGGGGCCTAAGTTCACCTACAACATCCACCAAAAAAAATGGATGGTGGTGATTCGTTCCCAAAGCCTATAAATAGGCTCCTCCATCAAAGAATCAAAGAAAACCAATTCACAAATACATTTCTCCACTCCCAAATTGGAAGAGAATCCTCCAAAATCCTTGAAGCTTTGAAACTCTAAAGCTCTCAAGCAAATCCCGAAGGATCAAGAAAGCCCTCTTCGTTCTTCGTCAAATCCTCCTTCAAGATCAAGCCCCAACGGCCCTTGAAGAACTTCCACCAATTCAAGATCAAGCCCCGACGGCCCTTGAAGAAAGTGTTCATCGTTCATCCAACCGTCCTTCAAGATCAAGCCCAAAAGCCCTTGAAGATCCGTTCATCACTGTTCTTCAAGATCAAGCCCAAAAGCCCTTGAAGATCCGCTCATCCAACCGTCCTTCAAGATCAATCCCCAAAGGCCCTTGAAGAACTTCCACCAATTCAAGATCAAGCCCCGAAAGCACCATCGTTCATCATCCGTTCATCCAAGATCAAGCCCCGACGGCCCTTGGATCAACAAACATCAATAAATCCACACATCCAACCGTTCTTCAAGATCAAGCCCAAAAGCCCTTGAAGATTCGTTCATCACCGTTATTCAAGATCAAACCTTAACGGCCCTTGAAGAAACACTCATCCTCAAGATCAAGCCCCAACGGCTCCTTGAAGATCCGCTCAAATCCACCTTCAAAGATCAAGCCCACGGCCCCTTGAAGAAACTTCCAACAGTTCATCCAAGATCAAGCCTCGACGGCCCTTGGATCAACGAAACATCCACAAATCAACACCTTACGGAGATCGAATCAGATGATCAAATTTGAGAGAGAGATTGTAACCCAAAATCATCAAACACAAATATTTGTTTGTGCACGTCGTTCTTGTTTCTTTCGTTTCAGGAATTTTCCGTGTTCACAAATTGGCACGCCCAGTAGGACCATCTCTACCTCTCATCTCTTTCTCCGTTCAAGAAATTCAAGCACACTCCATGGCTTCAAACAAAGAACAAGTCATGACCATCGACGCTACCTCCATTGAAGAACAGCTAGTTCAAATGAAGGAAACAATTGCAAGGCTGATAAAGACTGCGGAGGAGAAAAACTTGCAAACCGCTGGATTCATCAACCATCTGGAGGCACAGTATGGCGTCAAAAAGAAACCAAGCTCTATCCCAACTAAAAGGGCCGAAAAAGGTTTCAACCCAAACGCCTACGAACTCATGTCAAAGGCTGGGCACGACTTTGCTTCCTCTTCAAATCCTGGGAAGAAGGTTTCAAGCATAGTCAGCAACAAGGATCATGATCTCACCGAGACTCAGAAGAAGTTGGAGGAGCGTGATTATGGAGTTGACAACAATAAAGCTAGACTTGGCTTCACGCCAAATGCACCCATAAAGATTTCAAGCAAAGCCAAGAATGCTAGCGCTCAACACATCAGCGTGAGCATTGAACATGACCAAGAGGAGCCTAAACCCGCCCCTCAAATTTTAGTCTTCGATAGGCTGAATCGTTCAAAACCCAGAATTTCGGCATTTGATCGTATTGGTGTGCAAGACCGAACTTCTGTCTTTAAACGGCTTAACATGCCAACACCCCAGTGCTCTGTTTTTGAAAGGTTGTCAAAACCTAAGAAACAAAGTAGCAAGGCTAGCTCTCCTCCACAACGATCGACTTTGGGAAGACTTGAAGAAACCAAGAAGCCTTTCTAGAAAGAGGAAGACAACGCCAAAGGAAGAAAATCGTAAAGCAACCTTGGAGGTTGACACAAAAGGACCACCGAAGGTAAGGAGGTGCATCAACATCCACACCGGCCAATCTTCACGGCAACAAACCCAAGAGGACCGCACTGAGGAGGAGGCCCAAGAAGACAAAGAAGACAAAATCCCGGAAGAAGACGTCACTTCCAGCTCTGTCAACTCAAAATCTTTACCTCAATCACTGGGGGCATGCTCCAAAACCATGCCAGTCAAGCCGAGTGAAGTTGAATGATGGACTCATGTCACTCCAAAGAAACTGCACAAGAAGCATATGTCTTCTCCACAAGTGCACCAATCGGAAAGGGGGCAAAACAGCTTTCGCCAACCTCCAAAGCAATGTGAAAATGTTGAAGATGAGGAAATTTCTACACAAAGAGGGACCATGCACGATCTGTTCTTCCTCAGAAAATTATTCAGCTACTCGGTCAAGGCTCCTTGCTATAAAGATTGCGAGGAACGCTTCTCCAGGCAGCAATCATCTCTTCCACAAGTTCACCAATGGGAAAGGGGGCAAATCAGCTCTTGTCAACCTCCAGAACAATGTGAAAGTGTTGGAGATAATGAAACTTTGACACGAAGATCATCCATCCCCATCACGATGCGTGACACCTTCCCAGAAGACTTCTTCAACTACTCAGTCAAGGCTCCTTGCTATGAAGATTGCGAGGAACAACTCTCCCGAATCGCTTGACGAACCACAAATGCTCCTTATTCGCACGAGCCTAAACTGCACGAACCAATGCTCCTTATTCGCACGAGCTTAAACTGCACGAACCAATGCTCCTTGTTCGCACGAGCCTAAACTGCACGAACCAAAGCTCCTTGTCCGCACGAGCCTAAACTGTAGGACACAAAGCTCCTTGCCTGCACGAGCCTAAACTGCATGGCACAATGCTTCTGGTCTGCACGAGCATAAAAGGCAATACCAACACTCCTGGTCTGCACGAGCATAAAAGGCAACACCAACGCTCATGATCCGCATGAGCATAAAAGGCGATACCAACGCTCCTGGTTTGCACGAGCATAAAAGGCAACACCAACGCTCCTGATCCGCATGAGCATAAAAGGCGATACCAACGCTCCTGGTCTGCACGAGCATAAAAGGCGACACCAAAGCTCATTGCCTGCATGAGCTGAAACTGCATCAGGCACCATTTGCAAAAAAATAAAAAATAAAAAAAATGTTTATGCTTTTGGTATATACACACACACACACACACAAAGAATGAAATAAGGCTCATTTATTGATTTCTTTGAAAATTTACAGAAATGTACATTTTACATCAGTAAAAAAAAAAAAAAGAACAAACAGGAAGGAGCCTTCACGAATGTTGCTCGTGTGAAGCCTCACCACTCGGTTAAACTCTAGGAAGAAGAGGCGTCGAAGGTTGACTGTTTGAAGCCACACCACTCGGCGGAACTCCAGGAAGAAGAGGAGCCAAAGGTTGATCATTTGGAGCTTCATTACGCGGTACAGCCCCAGAAGACGAAGGCAAATGCTGCTGGAACAAACCCACAAACCTCTGATGATCAAGTAAAATCTGACCATCAGATTCCTGCATCTGGTTAATCTTCCTCTTCATGTTTGTCGCATAGCTATGTGCGAGCTTATGCAACTGTTTATTCTCCTGCTTGAGCCCTCTAATCTCCTGTTTGAGACTCATCACTTCAGCCGCCAATGATTCAACTTGACGGGTTCGAGCAAATAGGCGTTGGGCCATATTAGACACAGAACCTGCACACTGCACACTGAGAGCTAGAGAATCCTTAACAGCCAACTCATCAGACCGTTTGGAAAGTAGTCTGTTATCTCTGGGAGTGACAAGGTTTCGGGCCACCACCGCAGCGGTCATATCATTCTTCACCACCGAATCCCCAACGGTAAGAGGACCAGTAGGGGATATGAAGGATAGGCGCCATATGTTGTCTGGAGAAGAATGGACTGCCTCTTCACCAAGATTCAAGTCAAAACGACGGTCGGAGGGTCCAGACATTTTTCAAAGTGTTGAAGAAAGAAGAGGACGGACGAACCAAGATCTTAGAAGTGCAAGAAGGGAGTTTCTACAAGCGAAAATTCAAGTGCGCTTTGAAACGAACTGCGTGCCTCTATAAAAATCAACACTCGACGGGATTTCAGAGATCGAAGAGGCGAGCTCAGAATTCGAAGAGGCCATTCAAAAATCGAAGAGGCAAGCTCAGAAATCGGAGAATCATCTTGCTTTTCCAGACGCGTCGGCACCCGTCACACGCAAACTCAGCTTTGCGAAAATCACGGGCAATTTGTCGAAGCGCCGATCCCAAATATCGAAGAGGCGCTAGTCTTTTTCAGCCACGTCAGCACCCATCACACGCAAACTCAGCTTTGCGGAAATCACGGGTGATTTGTCGAAGCGCCGATCCCAGTTATCGAAGAGGCGCCAGTCTTTTTCAGCCGCGTCAACACCTGTCACATGCACACTCAGCTTGGCGGAAATTACGGACAATTTGTCGAAGATTTCTGATAAAGAAGAAAGCACGTGAAGCCATATAGATCAATCACGCATTGGTTGCCGACAATAGTGAAAAAATAGTACCTCTACAGGTATCAAAGAACTTCCTATAATTGTCTACCTTCGCCTTCCATAGCAAGGCAGACATACAGAGCCTTTCTTCATCTCCAAAAATGCTTTCCCAATGAAGCCTCTCGAGTCATTCAATGTTCCTTATTCCTTGGGGTACCTCTGCAAGCCAATGACTCCAAACCAAAAGTATATCATATCACTAGGGTAGAAAGCAAGAGTATCTCATATCATGCACTCTCCCTGTCATTTCCTTTGTCCTTGTTCTTACCTGCAAAGACAAGGATAAAGAAAGCAATAAGCCGGAACCTCCACTCAAACTCTGGTAAGGAACCGACTGCTTGGAACCCTTCCCTGATTGCCTACCTAGCACTGCTCTCGAGTACTCGTTTCCCACTGCTGCTGTACTTCCAAAGAAGCTGTCACATCTACCTGGAGAACAGATAAGGCAAATGAAAATGATACCTTGCAGCATGTGGCGACAACGTGCAGAAGGAACAAGCAGAGAAGAATGCGGTCTGCACAGTCAACTCAGCAGAAGGAGTCCGAGCTGAAGAACTCGAGAAGCTACCACATCTGCCTGAAGAAACAAGCAGAGAAGAATGCAGCCTGCACAGTCAACTCAGCAGAAGGAGTCCGAACTGAGGAACTCGAGCATATGCCACATTTTGCCAGAAGAATAGATAAGGCAAGGGAAATGATACATTGAAGCATGTGGAGACAAGCACAACAAAGCACGTGTCGATTCATCCGCTACTTCTTCAAAATCAAAAGTATCTCATATCATCAGGTTTGCAATCACTCTGGGTGGAGGACTCGTTTTGACCCTTAAATTCTTGGGTCGACTTGCTAGGCGTTGTGGGCTGCATGTGCCATTTCACCACCCTTGAATCAAGTCTTTAAAGATCAAGTCACCAACTGGAAGAAGAGTTCATCAATCTTGAAGATCATACCGTTGACCAAATTGCTCAGGTGTGAATTAGAAAGATTGAACAAAGCAACAAGTCGTCACCTTCACCTCATGCCTGCTTGCCATGTGTTCGAGTCAACCTTCAAGAATCAAGCCTCAACGGCCCTTGAAGAAGCTTCCAGCCAAATTCAAGATCAAGCCTCGACGGCCCTTGAGGAAATCACAAGTCCGATTCAAGATCAAGTGTCTACCACCCTTGAATCAAAACCTAGTTCAAGAATAAGCTGTGGAAAATCAACAATTGGAGGAATCCAGAAAATCCTCCAACCCAGTTCAAGATTAAAGCTGTGGAAAGTCAACAAAGCGCAAAAAACAAATACGTGCCGATTCATCCACTACCAAAGCCAAAGATCATCTACCACATAAAGCTCCTTGTGGTCCAATTTCAACCTTCAAGATCAAGCCTCGACGGCCCTTGAAGAAATTTCAAACAAAAGTTCAAGAACAAGCCTCAACGGCCCTTGAAGAAATCTCAAGCCCAATTCAAGATCAAGCCTCAACGGCCCTTGAAGAAATCTCCAGCCCAATTCAAGATCAAGCCTCGATGGCCCTTGGATCGACATCTACAGTAAGGGACTTCCAAACGCATCTCCTACACGTGACAAGCACATGTATACGACTCGCCTTGAAGTGGGGGCATTTGTAGACATCGAAATTTTGGTAAATAAATGTTGACCATTGTATTAAAATTACAACCTTCATTCACTTCACCTACAACATCCACCAAGTTTGACCTACAAACATCCACCAAGTTTCACCTACATCATACACTAAGTTCACCTACAACATCCACCAAGTTTCACCTACATCATACACTAAGTTCACCTACAACATCCACCAAAACAAATGGATGGTGGTGATTCGTTCCCAAAGCCTATAAATAGGCTCCTCCATCAAAGAATCAAAGAAAACCAATTCACAAATACATTTCTCCACTCCCAAATTGGAAGAGAATCCTCCAAAATCCTTGAAGCTTTGAAACTCTAAAGCTCTCAAGCAAATCCCGAAGGATCAAGAAAGCCCTCTTCGTTCTTCGTCAAATCCTCCTTCAAGATCAAGCCCCAACGGCCCTTAAAGAACTTCCATCAATTCAAGATCAAGCCCCGACAGCCCTTGAAGAAAGTGTTCATCGTTCATCCAACCGTCCTTCAAGATCAAGCCCAAAAGCCCTTGAAGATCCGTTCATCACTGTTCTTCAAGATCAAGCCCAAAAGCCCTTGAAGATCCGCTCATCCAACCGTCCTTCAAGATCAATCCCCAAAGGCCCTTGAAGAACTTCCACCAATTCAAGATCAAGCCCCGAAAGCACCATCGTTCATCATCCGTTCATCCAAGATCAAGCCCCGACGGCCCTTGGATCAACAAACATCAACAAATCCACACATCCAACCGTTCTTCAAGATCAAGCCCAAAAGCCCTTGAAGATTCGTTCATCACCGTTATTCAAGATCAAACCTTAACGGCCCTTGAAGAAACACTCATCCTCAAGATCAAGCCCCAATGGCTCCTTGAAGATCCGCTCAAATCCACCTTCAAAGATCAAGCCCACGGCCCCTTGAAGAAACTTCCAACAGTTCATCCAAGATCAAGCCTCGACGGCCCTTGGATCAACGAAACATCCACAAATCAACACCTTACGGAGATCGAATCAGAGGATCAAATTTGAGAGAGAGATTGTAACCCAAAATCATCAAACACAAATATTTGTTTGTGCACGTCGTTCTTGTCTCTTTCGTTTCAGGAATTTTCCGTGTTCACACTTTGTTTTGCGAGAACTTCGGCGATTTAAGGTTTTCAAATCGAAACTTTGGTCCTGCATACACAAGTGAGCTTGAAAGATTTGATTTTTTTGGGATTTGATTTTCCTTATGGGTTGGGTGCTTTGCGTTCTTCCTCTCTATGAAGGGAGGCTGGATTTGTGAGTTTTCTGGGATGCCAATTAGTTATGATCAAATTGAATAATTTTTGGATTATGTTAATGGAGTGGTTGATAAAATTTTGGGTTAAGCATTTGTACGATTTCTGATTTCTGGGATACTAAATTGAACGATTTCTTATTTCTCTAGAATTTGGGTTAAGCATTTGTTATTGGAAGTTCTGTAATTTCCAAGGTGCAGAGGAGCACCTACAATTTGCGAAGAAGATGCCATTTTTTCCATTAATTAATGTTGATATTTTTAATAGAAAAAAATTAAAACATAATAATAATAATTTATTGTTAGTCCAACTTCGTAGTCTAGCACGGCTTCACTAAGTTTAGTTTAATCTAGTTTAAGTTAGAACAACTTAGTTCTATAAGTTAATTCAGTTCGAGATAATCGGGTGCTACAAACGCACCCTAAAATTCTAAGAAGCAATACCAGTTTTGAACACAAAGCATTTTACCTGCAGCTTGCTTAAAGCCAAGGCTACCCATGATGTGAAGAGGTTAGAAACAATAGTGTTGGATTTGTGTCTGCAGTTGAAAAATAAAAACTACTTAGTTTTTGCTCAGGAAATATTAACTCGTTAATTGATTGAGACAGAGAAGGAGCTTATCCTTGAAAGTTGGTTTATTGATCTCCCATATATTAATTTTACAATCTCTCTGCCTCCCTATTTTACAAAAAACACTTGTGTGGAACTTGACTTACCACTGGACTTTGCTGAGTGACACTACAATCCACTCAAAACACGCCACATGACAAGTCTCAGATATAATCTTTTATCATTCATTTATATTTAAAATTCTTCTAATTATTTTTTCTTACTAATTAATATATACCATGGATTAATCTAAAGTTCCTTTTTTTTTTGGTTGTTTTATTAACACTCAAGATATTGTTGAATACATGCCATATAAAAAATTATTATTAAATAACTTGTATACTCTTGTGTGAATGACTATTTAAGCCCTATACAAATTTAAAAAATAAATAAATAAAAATATGAATACACCCCAAAATTATTTTAACACTTATCCTAATATTATTATTCTTCAGCCTTTTGTATGAGATAAAAGTTTTACAGCTTCAGAAGTGAGAACCTTGTTTTTAAGTTTGTGGGCTGGTGGTGTGAAAGCATGCAAATTCTAAATAGACTCAGCCATTCGATTATAAATTCCAGATGTAATTCTACACAGGGTTTGCTAATTCAAATTTTTTGTTTTTGTTTTGGCATATGGCTTTGCTAATTTATCATGCTCAGTGTGTTGAATAGCCTGTATATAGATTGTCATTTAATTTTCTGTTAAAAGAAAGTAAGGTCTGAAACTTTATAATGGCATCAAGAGTAAAAAGAAATGACAAAATTTAATCATTCACTTTCAGTTTGTAATTTGCAAACGTTGCAGTGTGAAGAAAAGCCATAAACTATAACTTCATCTCCTTTCAAGCTCGTTCGATTTTCTACAAACAACCATGTTCATTTTCTTTGGGATTTTTTTTGAAACAAAGGAATATGGAATACGAAATTGGGAGAGAGAGTGTGACACACCCCGACCGGAATCAAGGCGTGATGGCCATCACATGAAAGTGACGTAACCAATGTAAGAAAATTGTGAATAAATTAAAACCGAAGCTAGAACTTAATTAAATTAATAAAGTGAGTGCGCAGTAGTGGTTACAACCGATAACTACAAATATTCAGAGCATAGATATCATAAGGGTAAAGCAGTCGAACGAGAGAAGTACTTATTACACTACTAGAGATAAGTTCCTACGTTAAGATGGAGATATGTCAGAATCCACCAACTATTCCTCATACGCTACAGAGATAAATCAGCTAACTAGGACCTGGAGGGACGAAAAATAGAAGGGTGAGTAGGCACAAAAATAAAGCTTTATAAAATCCATTTATTTTCCAAGTATATTAACCCCTTGCTGTAAAACAAGTATAGTTTCCAAAATGTCATACTACGTTTGAGTATGAAAACAAGTGCATGCTGAATGGAAGTCCAGAAATATACCATAGCAGAGCATCATCAATAGCAATATAGATATGATCATGTGCTGTAATATGTACTAGCATGTTAGTCGGAGTCACCTAATGTGACATGTACAATTGCACCTGTTGCTCTTCAATCTATGCTAACACATGAGTCGGAGTCACCTAATGTGACCTGTACAACAAGCTAGGTGTAATAATAAACGCTCTAGTACTATGATCATGTGAAGCTTGCGCTATGCACAGTCACCTACAAGTTGGAACTGCCTATTGCAGTCTATACGATAGGTTAACACCTACTTGGATCCAAGGCGAGCGTGAGGTGCTGGGAGGTGAACATACATGTGAAGGCTAGCCTGGCCTTGACTGAGCAATTACTTGGGGTGTAGTAATGATGAGCAAACTATATGTATGCATGCCATAATGATCCAACCAATTCAATTCACAACATACCTTACCTGGACTTACCTGTGCGTCTTGTGGTACTTAGCATTCCAAACATTCACAACAGTTATGAGCAGGTAAAATCCATATGAATATGCCATGATCAAATATATAAATCTCAACTACATAACAACATTTTCAAAATTATATAACCCATGGCATAATATGCATAAAACAGCTTAAAAGCATTTATTGAAACTATTAAGTTTATATATATACGAAAACAAAATGCCTACTCACTGGTATGTCATAGGATCGTAGCCCTCTAGTCTCGGTTGTTCACGTACGACCTCAGGGTAAGTTTCCCCTATATGCGAAACAACTATTTATAATTAATTAATTGGACATATATGTAAAAACAAGGAAAAACTTCTCATAATTTGCTCAAACCTAGGTTTGAATATATGAAATCAATCTACTCGACGTCACGGACCTACACAAATTTTCAGAATAATTTTTGGACACCGGATGCGCCCTCACATGCCGGGCAAGGCACGGCCACACGCAGTACATACGGTCTTATGACTAAGGGCGTTAGGAATATTCCGTTAAAACCTTAACAGAAGTTAACGGTGTTACCTGACGCTGTTAGAATATTCCGTCAGGATTGATGGAATATTCCATGGTCTTCTCCAGTGGTTCTCGCCGGTTACAGTCATCCGCCGTCGTTTGAACTCATCAGAAACTGGAAAAAATTTCCGGTTTCTGAAGAATTTTCAAACCTTTATAACGTTTCAATTTCTCAACCATTTTTAACGAAATTTATATGGATTTGAAGCTTAAGAAGAGTATAACAATGTTATACCTTCCAAAAGTCCAAAAGTGGACGGGAAATGGCCTGAAAATGGCTTGAAAGTCTCGGCCAACATTTTGCTCCTCAAACCCGTGTACTTCGAAGGCTGTTTCTTCTTCAAACTTGTCCTAGGAGCCTCGAGAAGTTGTAAGGAAGCTTCCCCACATCCTAAAATCTTGTAACGCAGCTGGGATCATGACGATACCAACTCAACCAAGTCGGAGCTTCTGAGTTGCTCCATGTTGATCGCTCAAAACTCAACAGTTCAAGAATCGGTTGGTATGGTTATGTTCGTGAATTCGAGAGGATCACGATGGTAGTGATTGTTGGTTTGATCTGTGGAGTTTGGACGTCGAACCTGCTAGTTGCAAAGAGAATAGAGGTTTCGAGTAGAGAGAGAAGAGAGGTTTCCGGTAGAGAGAAAAGTGAGAGAACGAGTGTATCAGCTCTGATTGGGCAGAGAAATATGAATGGGTTTCTGATTGGTTGCGTGAGAGAGGGAGAGAAAATAATTGGTGCAAAGGTGTAAGGCATGGGTCACCCTTTTTAAGAAGAAAATGGATAAGGTTTGTACATAGAAATCAGACACAATCCATCTAAAACAGTGTTTCTAGCACTAGTAAAATTAATGCACACTCGTAACAACGAGTACAAATTAATTACGATAGCGAGAATAATAATTTAAGAGCGAATAAATACGTCCACGTCACTTGCTAACAAGGACATAAACGTTAAATTACATATTCAGGGATAAATTACATAGAAAATTAGTGATAGGTTGTCACAACCTACCCCCTTAAGAAAATTTTCTTCCCGAAATTTCAACACTCACTATAGATCATAATTAAAGAACAGACGTGGATACAAATCTCACATGCGCTCTTTTATCTCCCAAGTAGCTTTCTCAACTGAGTAGTTCCTCCACAAAACTTTCACCATATGAATTGTTGTGTTCGTAAAAACTTTATCTTTCCAATCAAGAATGGTCACTAGAACCTTATCATAAGTCAAGTCCGGATTGATCTCTAACGGTTAAGGAGGAATCACATGCGATGGATCCAAGACGTATCTCCATAGCATCGACACATAAAACACATTATGTACCTTTGACAACTCCGGAGGTAGATCAAGTCGGTAGGCAACTTCACTAACTCGCTCAATGATCTGGTACGGCCCGATGTAATGAAGGCTCAACTTCCCTTTCCTTTCGAATCGTACTACACCTTCCACGGTGACAACTTTAAGAACACCCAATCACCAACCTTATAAACTCTGTCGGTCAAGTGTCTGTCGACTATACTCTTCTACCGATCCTGGGCTGCTTTCAGGTTAGCCTTTATCACCTGAATGTTCTACGTCGTCACATCCACGATCTTCGGGCCCACCAAAACTATTTCACCAACCTCTGACCTACATAGTTGGGTACGACATGGTTTTCCATATAACGCTTCAAATGGTGCCATACCAATGCTGGAATGGAAGTTGCTGTTGTAGGCAAACTCTATCAACAGTAAGCGTTTGTGCCAAACATCTCCGAACTGTAGAACTGAAGATCTAAACATATCTTCCAGTGTCTATATAGCTCTCTCTGATTGTCCATCTGTATGAGGATGATAGGTGACACTGTAGAGTAGTCTTGATCCTAGAGCTTCTTGGAAAGCTACCCAAAACTTCGAAGTAAATCTGGGGTCTCGGTCAGAAATGATACTAACTAGAACGCCATGATACTTGACGATCTCAAAGATGAATCATTCGGCCAACTGACTCAACGAGTAATTCTCACGAACAGGTATAAAGTGTGTTGACTTTGTTAGTCGATCAACTATCACCCAGATACCGTCATAACCATTTCACGTATGAGGTAACTTGTACATGAAATCCATCGTAATATCTTCCCATTTCCACTAGGGTATCGGGAGTGGCTGTAGCAACCCAAATGGCTTATTCCTTTCCACTTTGACTTGCAGAAAAACTGCACAATGACTCACATACTCTGCAATTTACCTTTTCATTCCAGGCCAATAGTAGAAAGGTCGGATGGTATGATACATCTTGGTACTCCCAGGATGCATCCCATAAGTGGAGATGTGCGCCTCATCCAGTATTTCTTTCTTTAGTTCTTCTACATTCGACACATACATCCAATTACCCTGCATCAGCATACCTTCTGGCCTTCGAATCTTGAAGTCTTTTCTTTTTCCTGTCTAACATTGCCTGAGTTTACTCCTGAGATTCTGCATCATTCATTTAGGCTTCAAGAACACAATCCAATAGAACTGGTCTGACTTAAAAGCTGGCCAATAAAGCTCTATATCGATCCATTTCTAAAACTACTCTAGTAAATCTCAGATCAGTGAGAAGGGGAACACGACATGCATAAAAAGCATTAAGTCAACCGTGAGATTTCCTATTGAGGGCATCAGCTACAGTATTTCCACGACCGGGGTGATACTCGATTGTGCAGTCATAATTACTAAGCAACTCCACCCACCTCCGCACGTTGGAGATTAAGCTCTTTCTGAGTGAAGATATACTTTAGACTCTTATGATCAGTGAAAATTTTACATTTTCCCCATAAAGATAATGCCTCCAGATTTTTAAAGAAAAAACGATAGTTGCCAACTCAAGATCATGAGTAGGATAGTTCATCTTATGAGGCTTAAGCTGTCATGACGCATACACAATCACCCTTCCATGCTGCATCAATACACAGCCCAGACCATTCAAAGAGGCATCACTATAGATTTCAAAATTCCCACTGTTATCGGGAAGTGCTAAGACAGGCACATGAGTGAGACAGTACTTCAACTGTTGGAAACTCCATTCACAATCATCACTCCATTCAAAACTTACTCATTTGCTGGTTAACCTTATCAGAGGTAGGGCTATAACTGAGAAGTTTTTCATAAAACATCGATAATAACCTGCAACACCAAGCAAACTTCGTACCTCAGTGACAATCCTAGGTTGCTCCCAATTTTCTATTGCTGCTATCTTCTGGGGATTCACTAGAGCACCCTGAGCTGATATCACATGCCCTAATAATGACACTTGATCTAGCCATAACTGACACTGACTGAACTTAGCATACAACTAATTCTCCATTAACTTCTTCAGAACCAGACGTAGATGTCTAGCATTCTCCACTTCGCTCTTAGAATAAATCAGAATGTCATCAATGAACACAATTACGAACCTGCCGAGGTATGGACAAAATACCCGGTTCATCAGGTCCATAAAGGTTGCTGAAGCATTAGTCAACCTAAATGGCATCACAAGAAACTCATAATGACTATATTGAGTTTTGAAGGCTGTATTCAGAACGTCATCGCTTCTAATCTTCATTTGGTAGTAATCAGACCTTAGATCAATTTTCGAGAACACATAAGCACCACAGAGCTAATTAAAGAGATCATCGATACAAGGTAACGGATAACGTTTTTTTAATTGTCACCCGATTCAACTGCCTGTAATTGATGCATAGCCTTAAAATTTTGTCTTTCTTCCTTATGAACAAGACTGGAGCTCCCCAAGGTGAAGTGTTTGGCTGAATGAAACCCTTATCAACAAGTTCTTACAACTGGGTTTTCAACTCTCTTAATTCAGCTGGAGCCATATGATAAGGAATTAAAGAAATAGGATCAATACCTAGAATTAAGTCGATAGTGAACTCCACTTCACGATCCGGGGGCAATCTAGGTAAATCATTGGGAAAAACATCAGGAAAGTGTTTGACTACCCAAACATCTTCCATGCAAGCAGGATTTTCTTCCGTGACCACCATATGAGCCAAGTAGCATTGACAACCTTTTTTCAACAACAGTTTTACCCTCATGGATAAGACAACTCCATGCTTTAAACCGTTTCATTCACTAACAAACGTGACAATAGGCATGTCTGGTCGGTGAAAGGTAACAACGTTCTGATTACAATCCAACTTGGAACGATTGTAATGTAACCAATCCATGCCCAAGATAACATCAAAGTCAACAATATCCAAAAGAACAAGTTTAGCTGGCATCACGACGCCCTCAATAAGAACAGGACACCCTTGATACACCTAACCAACATAGCAAAATTCATCCCTTGGCATCGGGAACTCTAACTCGTAATCGAGAGGAATGAGGTGAGGTTGAGTCTTTTGAGCAAATGTATGGGAAATAACTAAATGACCAAGAATATTCAACGTACCCATGATTAAGTCGGGGTTATTTTGCGCATCCTGCAAGGTAATGTGATTGACTAAGGCCTGAGCTTGTTATCAGCCTCCTCGACCCTTATTTCCCTAGTTCTGATTTCCTCGACCCTGGATACCTTGACCTTGATTTATCGGATTTGGCTGCCTGGTCGATGTGCCACTACTAGAAGTTCCCTTAAAATTCTGGTATTGTGCCCCAGTATACATCTGCACTCCACCGCCCGGATACGGTGTATACGGCGTATAGCCCCCTTAATACTGTAGATAACTGCCCTGATAATAAGGATCTGATGGGTATTGATTTGCTTCTTCCAGATAATGAGCTACATCACCCTGATAGTGATAAACACTACCATAACCTGTACGCGTATGGTACTAGGCCCTATTATCTGCTGGAGAGGAATTTCATATGGTAAGGTAAGAAGCTAAGGTCTCTGCTGATTTTGCCAACAATTATTAGCTCTATGCCCCATTTGTCCACACGTAAAACATCATCTATTTCTAACTTTACATTCACCATGATGATAGTTATTACATTACAACAGTGTGGAACACCAGAAAAATTTGAGTTTCATTGGTTCTGGAAACGGGTATTACCTGTGGCCTTGCCGCCTCTCCACAACGTGTTGGAATTCGAACCACCGCTCGATGATCCTGAACTATTTCCATTTCACTTGAAATTCTAGGTCCTTCTAAGGCCAAAGGAAGGCTGATCTCTATTACTATTCTTCTTAGCATTACTATTACCTTCCTCATCATCGTCATCATCATCAGAGGCGTTCTCCACCCGAAGTAGAACCTTAAAGAATTCCTAATAGGTAGAACAGGGAGTCGAAGTCACCATAGAACGCAATCGTTTGTGAGTCCCCCTCTTAAAAAGATGGGGCATATCCTTGGGATTTGCGGCAGTCTCAGGACAGTAACGGGATAAATCTGTAAACTTTCGATGATATTCAGTGGCTGACATCTTGCCTTGCCTCAACTCTGAGAATTCATCCTTTTTACGATCTAAGTACTCTAGAGGAATAAATCTAGTTTGAAATAGATGCTTGAAAATATCCCAATTCATGGCATCTTCAGCAGAGAATGGGCGTGATTCCTGAGCCTACCAAGATTCTGCTCCCTGACGAAAGAACTAAGTTGCGGTCTTGACCCACCTCTCAGCTGGAAGATTCCATTACCGCTACATGACTCGGAAGGTCTTCTCAACATGATCGAGCCAAATCTCATATTTCTCTAATCCTTCATTGCCATAGAAATCATTTATCTTTAGGGTGGGACACAGTCTCCAAGGTGTTCCTCTGGGAGGACGAAGTGCAGACTGAATGGCATTAGCAATAGCCTCACCAAATTGCTTAAAATCCAAAAAATCAATCTCAGAATGGACATGTGGCTCTCTACAAGGTGGCATGATTCTGACATAAAAGATAAAAAATTATTAAGACTTATAGCACACACGAGGAATGCAGGATTGCCTAAACCTATTCTCTGATACCGAACCGATACACCCTGACCAGAATCAAGGCGTGCTGGCCGTCACATGAAAGTGACGTAACCAAAAGTGCAAGTGATGTAAGAAAATTGTGAATAAATTAAAACTGAAGCTAGAACTTAATGAAACTAATAAAGTGAGTGCGCAGTAGTGGTTAAAACCCATAACTACAAATATTCAGAGCATAGATATCATAAGGGTAAAGCAGTCAAACGAGAGAAGTACTTACTACACAACTAGAGATAAGTTCCTACAATCACGTGAAGCTTGCACTATGCGCAATCACCTACGAGTCGGAACTGCTTATTGCAGTTTGTACGACAGGCTAACACCTACTTGGATCCAAGGTGAGCGTGTGGTACTGGGAGGTGAACATACACATGAAGGCTAGCTTGGCCTCAACTGAGCACTCACCTAGGGTGTACTAATGATGAGCAAACGATATGTACGCATGCCATAATGATCCAACCAATTCAATTCATAACATAACCTTACCTGTACTTACCTATACGTCACGTGGTACTTAGCATTTCAAACATTCATAACAATTATAAGCAGGTAAAATGTATATGAATATGCCACGATCAAAGATATAAATCTCAACCACATAACAGAATTTTTAAAATTATATAACCCATGGCATAATATGCATAAAATAGTATAAAAGAATTTATGGAAACTATTAAGTTTATATATATACAAAAACAAAATGCCCACTCACTAGTATGTCATAGGATCGTAGCCCCTAGTCTTGCTTGTCCACGTACGTCTTCAGGGTAAGTTTCCCCTTTATGCGAAACAACTATTTATAATTAATTAATAAGACATATACGTAAAAACTAGGAAAAACTTCCCATAATTTGCTCAAGCGGAGGGTTTGAATATTTGAAATTGATGTACTCGACGTCACGGACCTACATAAATTTTCAAAATAATTTTTGGACACCGAAAGCGCCCTCACACCCCGGGCACGCGCAGCACGTGTGATCCGTGTGACTAACGGCATTAGGAATATTCCGTTAAAACCGTAACAGAAGTTAACGGGGTTACCTGACGTCGTTAGAATATTATGTCACGATCGACGAAATATTCTATCATCTTCTCAGGTGGTCTTCCCCGGTTGCTGTCATCTGCCACCGTATGAACTTGCTGGAAGCTGGAAAATTTCGCTGGTTTCTGAAGAAATTTCAAACCTTTATAACGTTTCCATTTTTCAACCTTTTTTAACAAAATTTATATGGATTTGAAGCTTAAGAAGAGTATAACAACGTTATACCTTCCAAAAGTCCAAAAGTGGACGGGAAATTGCCTGAAAATAGCTCAAAAGTCTCGGCCAAAACTTTGCTCCTCGAACTCGTGTACTTCCTAGGAGCCTCGGGGAGTTGTAGGGAAGCTTCCTCACGTCCTAAAATCTTGTAACTCGGTTGGGATCACGACGATACCAACTCGATCGAGTCGGAGCTTCCGAGTTACTTCGCGTTGACCACTCAAAACTCAACCGTTCGAGAATCGGTTAGTATGGTTTTGTTCGTGAGTTCTAGAGGCACGATGGTGGTGATTGCTGGTTCGATATGTGGAGTTTGGACTTCGAACCTGCTAGTTGTAGAGAGAAGAAAGGTTTCGAGGAGAGAGAAAGTGTGTGTCAGCTCTGATTAGGCAGTGAAATGGGAGTGGGTTTTTGATTGGTTGCATGAGGGAGGGAGAGAAAATAATTGGTGCAAAGGTGTAAGGCACGGGTCACCCTTTTTAAGAAGAAAATGGATAAGGTTTATACAGAGAAATCAGACGTCATATATCCAAAATAGTGTTTCTAGCACTGGTAAAATTAACGCACACTCGTTACAACGAGTACAAATTAATTACGATAGCAAGAATAATAATTTAAGAGCGAATAAATACGTCCACGTCACTTGCCAACAAGGGCATAAATAGTAAATTACATATTCGGGGAGAAATTACATAGAAAATTAGGGATGGGTCGTCACATAGTGTAAAGGAGTATTTATCATTAATAGCTAAAATTTGACTCTTAATTTCATAAATGTCTGATTTTATTTCAAATATGGCAAAACACATATATAAATTTACCCAAAACACCCTTAGATGCAAAAACAGAAATTCACAAGTTCTAATGCAGAACCTGTTTTCCTTGTGTCATTGAATGCAAAGGTGATAGACGCATATTTATGCGACTTAGTTAACTAGTTTTCTTGCATTTACGTTATTAGTTCTTAGTTATTTTAGTACTTTAAGCCATTTTCGTGTGTTTGTAGGTCCAAAGGGCTAAGGTAGCAAGAAAGTGCATTTTGGTGCATTTTGGAGCAGTTTTGAGCTTGGAATGGATTACATATGATATGAGCAAGATGGATGGACGAATTTGAAGACAAAAGAGGCTAGGAACATGCTAAAAAATCTGGTGAAACAAATACAAATTGCAAGAAGGGATAAATTTCTAGAAGGATTGGCCAAAAATTCACTCAAAACCATGCATACCCCATAAAATTCATCAATGCCGTGGCCTTCCCTTTGTTTTACTTCCACCAGATTTTTTAGTGATGATGCAATGCCTATCTCACTATGACATTTGAGTGGATGATGTAATGCTTAACTCACCATGACATTTGAGTGGATGATGCAATGCTTAACTCACCATGACATGTGAGTGGATGACTCAAAACCTACCCTCACCAACAATTCTCCACCTTGCCATGCCTTACCTACTTCATTCCACCAGATTTTTGCATTAAACATGTCCATCCTCTTCCTATAAATACCATGGCAGCAACCTCATTCAAATCATCCAGAAATTAACCATTCTCCAAGCCTTTCCTTGCCTCTCCTACATATCTAAACCCCTTCCCATCCATTCCTCCAAATAACCAACCCTTCAACATCATTCCAACCTTGTTGTGGCGGCAAGGAGAAGTAAAAAGTCCTTGGACGCGCTTGCTACCCAACATGGATCGTTGGAACGTTTAGGTGCTTTCTTCCCTTTGTTTTTCAATGGTTAAATTTGTTTATCTTTGTTTTGTAATAATGAGGAACTAAACCCCCCCTTGGCTAGGGGGGATTCAAAACCATGTTTATGCTTGCTATATGATTTGATTACTTCCAATTGCGTTTCTTGAATTGTGAATTCAATTTACTTATCCGTTCGTATAAAAACTAATTTGTGTATGTTGGTTGAGAGTGCACGCTTAATTTTCATGCATGAATTTAACGCTAGAATATAAGGGAGTTTCACCTAATCGTTATGAACTTATATTCACAAGTAGTGAAGGTTGCTAGTCACAATCACGTTAAGTAAATTCTTGGCATAAGTTTCATGCAAAACATAGTAACAAGTGCTTCGTTAATGCTTATGGTTTTCATAGAATTTAATGATTCTTGCTTGTATCTCTATTATGCAATCATGTAGGGGACTTGTGGGGAATGTTTTGGGTTGTCGTATGCAATCATCCAATTCAATAACGTTAGGAAAATCTGAAGGTTAATTTAAGCGGACCTAATTAACTTGGGGCGTTGAGAATTCATGGTTTATTGAAATGCAATTGGAAATCGTTTTGTATGCAAGTATAACATGTGTGGAGATGAAACCCTTAGCTAGCCTTCCATTATCCATTCAACCCAAATTTGTTTAAAATCTATTTAAGTTTTTAGTTTATTCGTTTTTACTTTCAACTTCACCAAACTCAAATCCCCCTTTTACTTTCTTGTTTTAAAATCTTTTGTTTACATTTTTAACTTTGTTTCTTTTTGTTTTTGAGTCAGTTTAGAGGTTTTAGCAAGCCCTCCTAATCCCCGGTTTAGAACGATCCCTACTTACATACTTTGCTACAATTGTCAAAAAGAGGGTTTAATTAGTGTGTTAACTTATTTTACGCATCAAAAGGCATTGCTCTACCTACTATATATAAGGGACAACTTCGTTTGGGAAAAACCATAATCTTTTGGAAAGTGATATGAATTTGTTTATCAGATGAAAAGTTCTTCATGGGTGCTTGCTCAAAATTGAGTTTATAAAAGGAGAATCAATTATTTTGATTAGAGTATATTTTCTGTCAAAAAATTACAACTGGAAGAAAAAAAAGGAATTTTGAGAGAGAAAGAAGTGGAAGACAATTCAAGAAATGTGGACAAAGCATCGCTTGATAAAATTGTATCCATGATAGTTTTGTAAATCGCAAAAATGACTTTTGAATTTGAAAGTTTGATGGGTAGTTGGTATGTAGGTCTACAGTTTTCCTCTCCAAGTCTATAGGTTGCAGAACATCAAAAGGGTTTTGGTTTTGGGTGTAATTGGGTTAAATACTAAGGGTGTTTGTGTCTATTTAAGTGAATTTTTTGTTATATTTGAAAGTTTTTATAAAAATTAATATTTTTGAACTTAAGAGCCAAATTTTGGCTATTATTGATAAAAACTCTGAGTGACAACCAACGGCAAAACATAAAGTGGAGGAAAATGTGGGAAAGTAAAAAAAAAAAGGGAAAATAAGAAGGAAAAAATAGGAAAGATTAGATTGATCCATGGTATATATTAATTAGTAGAAAAAAATAATTATGAGAATTTTAAATATAAAAAAATGATAAAAGATTATATTTAAGACTTGTCACGTAGTGAGTTTTAAATGGATTGTAGTGCCACTTAGCGAAATCTACTGGCAAGGCAAGCCCTACAAAAGTTTTTCTCCTATTTTATACCCCTAAAATTTCTCCTATTTTATACCTAAACACTACAAACAAAACCCTCTTCAGACAAAAGGATTTCGTCGCCCAAGATTTTACCCGACGGACATTCGTCAGGCCAAGTTAATTGCATAGAACCCGTCACTCAAACATTTCTCGACAAAAATTTAATTTTCATCGTGTAAAGTGTTGTTGACCAACTTGGGTTGACAAAATAATGCGCCTGGCGATATCATTTCGATGGTTTCTGGAAATGAAAAAATTCAAAATATTTGGCCTAATGAACTGGTCCAAGGCCAATTAATTTAAAGACAAAAAACTAAAAAATACATGCTCGACGAATGTATTCGTTGGGCAAAAGTGCAAAAGTTTTAATTTCTTTTAAAAAAATTTGTAATTTAACTAAGTAATTATATTAATCTACAAATATAAAAAAATATAATACTAAAAAATATTTAATTATATTAAACTGAATATTCGTACAAATGTATGTAAAATGACCTAAATTACTACTAGCGGGGTGGCTGGTAAGATGGCAGCTGAAGGTCGTCAGAGGATCGACGATGTGAGTGCCAAAGCTATCATTGCATGCGCTATACTAGCAATGTAGCGTCGAAGCTCCTCATCTTGATGATGCACTGCTTCTTCCCAAGCTTCTTCTCTCAGGTGCACTTCTTCTCGCTCATGTGCAACTTCTTCTTGCTCGCGTGCAACTTCTTCTCGCTGGCTCGCTAACTCCATCTCCAACTACTGCAGTCTGGAAAACGTCGTGCTCAGAAACTGAAAGCTTGATGAAGAATTTAACAACCTGTCCCAAAAAAATACAGTTTTTATAATTTTAAAATATGAAATTACGAAAATGCCCTTCTAAGTAAAATATTGACTTTTGTTGACTGCCTTGTCGTGTCACGTAAGATCCATTTTCTTGGCATATCTTTGTAATACTTATTGTTACGAACGCGTGGGCGCAAGTGGAACATAATTTGGAGCTATAACAAAGGAGTTATTAACGAACGAAGTTAAGGATAAAATGGTCATTGACCATAAATCTGGAAGGCTCCAGATTTTACTGGAGCAGTGAGATGATGCCACGTGTGTGGCTGGGATGGAAAGGAATGAAGACAAATGAGAGAGAAGAAAAATGAGAGCAATGAGGGGGTGTTGCCCAATCAGGAATGAGGATAGAAGAGAGTGAACCAATCAGAAAACAAAGAAAGGAGAGAAATGAGAGAGTTGAAGGAGTAGCCAACCGGACCCTTTACCCTTAACTTGTTACACAGTGACACGACCCAAGTTCCGGAAACTTTTCCCGACGATTTTCTGTCCATTTTTCCGATGAGTTACAGCCTTCCACCCCTACCAAACAATTCATTGGCCTTCCCTTTTTCCATTTCCACACAAAACCCAGTTCCTTTAACCCCCCCAATTTGATGAGAACAAAACCCGTAGGTTCCTAAGGGGTCAAGTCAATAACCGCTAAAAGCTCATAAATAAACTAAAACAGGCAGAAGGAACTAGCAACAAAATACTAAAGTTCAACTGTTAATTAATAAAATTATGGTCATACACATAAGTTCAGAGCATACGTCTATTTCAGAGTACAAAAAGAATTTAAGATAAAGAAGTGCTATATTACAATAGATGTCGAAGCAGAGGAAATATATCATTGAATCACTGGTAGGGAAATGCCTCGTAGCTTAAATCGTAATCCTCGTTCATAGGTCCTGAAGGGGGCGCAAAACAAACGTGAGTGGACCAATTTGATATAAATAATAATAAAACAGTTATCAACATACTAACCCCCAAGTTTATGAAAACATATATATATTGAAAAACATAGGTTTTCCGAAACCTAGCATGATGTGCAGTGTCTCAAATCATAACTCATATATACATAGTCGCTAGTGAATGTCCAATATAACACTTCAGGCCCTATGCCGGCTCCCCGTCTCTAAGCAGACAGTAAGAGGAAATACATTATAGGCCCCTTGCCGGCTCCCTGTCCCTGGTCTTAAATGCCAAAGGAAACACCCTCCAGGCCCTATGCCAACACCAAACCGTCGCTCGGGACAGACCGGAACATATCCTTACGTCCCGTAACAGAATAAGGACCACTATGTCACACCCCGGACCCGGGGTCGGTGGAAAAATAAGACCCCGCGCCCAAAACGCGATTAAAAGTAAAAATAACTAAAAGGAAATTGACACGGGTTGAAAAATAAACTCCTCTTATTAAAATAACTCCAAAACCTTACAGGGTGTATAAAAGTAATAAATTAAAATCGTTAAACTTCTCAATCACAACCTCAGCTCGTCCAACACCTGTCTTGCTAAATAACACTTGTATTGCCAAATAACTCATATGTAAAATAATAGGTGAGGGGTGAGCAACAACCACCGTCGCTCAGTGAGTAGAATATATAATATGCCAGTCAAGCTTGCCATTTTAATCATACTATAAAATAGGATAATAATATCAAAGCTTTAACCACGTAATTTCATATCACATCATCCCTTTACATGTTCATTACATCCTTCATAAATTGTAACTCACCACGTGACCCCTAATGGCCATCTGCCCTAATGTCCCCGTGTGCAGTTTACATTTATCCCTCGGATTAATGCAACACCAAAGTTCTCATGCTCCATGAACATTTCCAAATAATCCACATATCACGATATATAATAACTCCAAAACATTTCAACAAATCCAACATGCTTAACTTGAAATAGATAGAGATTTATAAATAGATAAAACCCACAATAGTTCGTGGTTTTCATTTATCAGAAAATAAGAATACTTTGAAACACATTACATAAACCACTCACCTTGATAATCCATGTTTTGGCAAGACAACCCAACTAACATCTCCACACACCTCAAACTCTCTAACCCTAGCTCACTATCTCTCTCTATACATATATAATATACACACACGTATATACATATGTATACATAGATATATACTGTATGTGCATCACCCCTACGTAATGCATGCATTGCATGCTTCTGTGGTTTCAAAAGAATGGAGCCTTTGCTCCTATTTATACTAGGAGAAGTCGGCAACTTAAAAGCATAACACTAGTGGGTGTGGCGGCAACCAAGATAAGAATGGTTCGAAGTGTGTCTAATCCTCATGCATGCAAGACAGCTCCTACTACTAGCTATAGCTAGTCAGCAACAATAGAGTGCTTGTGGAGCACCTAGGACCTCTAAACAATGCCACCTAACCTTAACAAATTAGATAAGAATGCTACCACCTAGAGCCAGCTCCACCACTCCCCCTCCTACCAACACCTCATGTAAAACCAATACGGTGAGTGAACAACGTACTGAAACTTCAATATGATAAACACACCTAATAAATATATTTATTATTATTTTAAAAAATTAATTATAGTAAATATACATTTTTAAATTACGGGTTCTCACAATCTACCCTCCTTAAACAAATTTCGTCCTCGAAATTTACTAAACCTTATTCCAAAGTCTACTCTTAAAATTCTATGCACTAGCTCAATTCAATTCAACCTAAATGGCTCCACAATATCCCAAGGGTATCTAATAATTGGGCTACAATGAAAATCTTAGACCACAAGCCCAGGGGTATCTAATCCCTGGAGCTCTAATACCATTCTGTCACGCCCCGGACCCAGGGTCGGTGGAAAAATAAGACCCCGCGCCCGAAACACGAGTAAAAGTAAAAATAACTAAAAGAAAATTGACACGGGTTGAAAAATAAACTCATCTTATTAAAATAACTCCAAAACCTTACAGGGTGTACAAAAGTAATAAATTAAAATCCTTAAACTTCTCAATCACAACCTCAGCTCGTCCAACACCTGTCTTGCCAAATAACACTTGTATTGCCAAATAACTCATCTGTAAAATAATAGGTGAGGGGTGAGCAACAACTACCGTCGCTCAGTGAGTAGAATATATAATATGCCAATCAAGTTTGCCATTTTAATCACACTATAAAATAGGATAATAATATCAAAGCTTTAACCGTAATTTCATATCACATCATCCCTTTACATGTTCATTACATCCTTCCTTTACATGTTCATTACATCCTTCATAAATTGTAACTCAGCACATGACCCCTAATGGCCATCTGCCCTAATGTCCCCGTGTGCAGTTTACATTTATCCCTCGGATTAATGCAACACCAAAGTTCTCATGCTCCATGAACATTTCCAAATAATCCACATATCACGATATATAATAACTCTAAAACATTTCAACAAATCCAACATGCTTGACTTGAAATAGATAGAGATTTATAAATAGATAAAACCCACAATAGTTCGTGGTTTTCATTTATCAGAAATAAGAATACTTTGAAACACATTACATAAACCACTCACCTTGATAATCCAAGCTTTAGCAAGACAACCCAACTAACATCTCCACACACCTCAAACTCTCTAACCCTAGCTCGCTATCTCTCTCTATACATATATAATACACACACACACACGCACACACGTACATACATATGTATACATAGATATATACTATATGTACATCACCCCTACGTAATGCATGCATTGCATGCTTCTGTGGTTTCAAAAGAATGGAGCCTTTGCTCCTATTTATACTAGGAGAGGAGAAGTCGGCAACTTAAAAGCATAACACTGGTGGGTGTGGCGGCAACCAAGATAAGAATGGTTCGAACTGTGTCAAATCCTCATGCATGCAAGACAGCTCCTGGTACTAGCTATAGCTAGTCAGCAACAATAGAGTGCTTGTGGAGCACCTGGGACCTCTAAACAATGCCACCTAACCTTAACAAATTAGATAAGAATGCTACCACCTAGAGCTAGCTCCACCACTCCACCTCCTACCAACACCTCATGTAAAACCAATATGGTGAGTGAACAACGTACTGAAACTTCAATATGATAAACATACCTAATAAATATATTTATTATTATTTTAAAAAATTAATTATAGTAAATATACATTTTTAAATTACGGGTTCTCACACACTAGGTAAGTACAAAACCATTGAACATATCTATATTGAAAAACAACTTCATAGTATAAAGTCATCCATCATCTATACTATAAAGAGGTGTTCTAAACATGTTCTAAATATCATATCGTCATCCATCAGATATTCTATAAGAACATCGGTTATATGAAAAATAGTAATAATTTAATCTAGCCTCAGTAAGCATGTTATTTCACAAAGTACTTCATAAAACATAATTATTAAATCATATTTTTCATGTATGCATTTCTATTATTTAAACATTCTTTTGAAGGGGTCCACTCACCGTACACCGATGGTGCAAAGCTGTACTAAAAAGGTATAACAGAATCACCATTAATAATTGCACATATTCACATAAAAGAGTATATTTAGTCAAACTCTATTCAAACGATTGAATTTGGGAAAACGGACTTCAAAAATAGGTCTAGGACGTCGAAATTAGCCTAGGAGAGGTCCTGAACAAAACCTCGAAAAGTCAACTCAAAAAGTCAACGTTGAACGTTAACTGGTCAAAGTGAAAGTCAAAATTAACTCTGACAGTTGACCGAATCAACGCTGACCGTTGACCGAGTCAACAGTCAGAGTCAACTGGTCAAAGGTCAAAGTCAGACTGGGCTTGGATTGGGTTAGGCCGAATGGGCCTTAAGGGTTTGGGTTTGAATTAAAGGTTAATGGGTTAAAGGGAAAGGGCTCAAGCCCCTTAACAGAAAATGGCCCAAAGGGCCTTAATTAATTAAAACAAAACCTAAATAGGTTTTGGGTTTTTAGGTATACGGGCCAAGGCCTTGGTTGAAAAGCCCGGAGGCTTTAAGCCTAAGGGTTCTTGGGTTGGTTGAACAGGCCAAAGGCCCTAAACAAAAATGGCCCGAGGGCCTGGGTTTTTAAAACAAAATAAATAAAATTAAAAAGAATGCAGGCTAGGGTATTGGGCTTAAGCAATACGGGTTTAAGGCCCATGGGTTTTAGAAACAACCTGAAGGGCCTGGTGCTTCTACACGACCTGAAAGGCCTGGTCTCGCCGGGAACGAACACCAGAGATTCTACAGCTCCGGCCGACTGTAGACAGGGGTTTTAGACCCCGATCTAGGTACCAAACGAAAGCACAAGATGAGAAGATTGATTCTATACCTCTTGTTCACCGTGAAATGACCTGTGTGGTCGAAAAACCCCTCGATACCCACACGGCTCGCCGAAGATGGGTGTGCCTACACCCGAGTTGATTTCGTCTCAAAAACCTTGGAAAACACAAGATACAACTCATTAAAACCCATCAACGCAACATCTAACCGGAGAGAGAGAATATCGTGACTTACTGATGCGATGAAAGTTAAGCACTCAAATTAAACCCTCTTTTGACAATTGTAGTATATGTATAAGTATGGATCGTTCTGGACCGGGGATTAGGAGGGATTGCTAATCTAAACTAAACTGACTTACAAAAAGAAACTTAAAAACACTTAACAAGACTCTATAGACTCAAAACACTTAAAAACACAAACTAAAACAGATTCTAACTAATTAGACACACTAAAGTAAAGGGGGATTGGGTTTTGGATGAATTTGAAATAAACAAGCAAGTTATAAAACTAGGCAGATTATAAAATGAATTTGAGAAATAAAATGATGGATGGATTAGTTAGAGGTCCGTTCTTCACACATGACACTTTTGTACATGAATCGATTTCCAATTGCTTTTCAATAAACTATTATGCTCAACACCCCAGATTAACCGTGATGCACAAATTAACCCTCAGATTTTCCTTTACTCATTGAAATGGATGAATGCATGCGACAACCCAAATCATTCTCTAAAAGTCCCCTATATGAATGCATAATAGAGATACAATCAGAGATCATTACGTTCAATGAAAATCATAAGTGTTGACGAGACAATTATAACTATGAATGCATGATACAATTGCCAAGAATTCAATTAACGCGATTGTGATAAACAACCTTCACTACTCATGAATACAAACTTGTAACGATTAAGTGAAACTCATTTATATTCTAGCATCTAATTCATGCATGAAAATTAAGTATGCATCCTTAATAAACATACAAGAATTAGTTATGAATAAAATAGATAATTGAATTGCAATCACAACTTATTAAATCACAATTGGAAGAAATCAATTCATATCTCAAGCATGTTCATGGCTTCAAACTTCCCCCTAACTAAATGAGGGTTTAGCCGCTCATAATTACAACAAAATCAGAAAATGAATTTAACATTGGAAACAAAAGAAAGAAAACACCTAAACGCCCCAACGATCCAAGTTGACAGCACGCACGTCCAAGCACTTTCCTTTCCTTCCTTTGCTACGGCACAAGGTGTTGGTGAGTGTTTGAAGGTTTGTTTGTATGGAGGAATGGATTCAAATATGAATGGATGTGTTTGGATGAAGGTTGTATTGAAATGGGAGTGAATGATCTAAAAAAATATATGAACTCCATTTATGTTACACACACTTCCTTTTATAGAGGAAGTGCAAAGCAATGGAGGGGGACATGGAGTGGTGTTGAAATGATTCAAAGGTGAAAGTGAAGTAATGATGCAAAGGTGAAGGTGAAAGTGAAGTAATGATGCAAAACATGGGTAAAACGGAGTGGTGTTGAAATGATTCAAAGGTGAAAGTGAAGTAATAATGCAAAGCATGAGGGGTAAAATGGAGTGGTGTTGCAACAATGAATGCAAGTAGGGAACATGAATGATTGTGCACATGGTAGAGAAAGGAAAGGGAGGTGGAATGGTGTAGAAATGAGTCAAGGGTTAAGGTGGAGTGATGATTGATACAAGAAATTTGGAATGATGGAGGGAACAAGGGTGGTGCTAGGCAATGAGTGAATGAAATAGACAAGGAATGTTGTTGGAACTTAGGGACATTGAGGATTGGGAAAGATTAAATCAAAATAAGGTAATCTTGACTCATGTTTCTTCTTTGGTTGTTGAGCTCTTTGTCATTAATTATTCTTTCTTTTTAACACATTCCAAGCCTCTTTAGTCTTCAATTTCGTCCATCCACCTTGCTCCATGCATGTGCTATCCATTCCAAGCCCAAAACTGCTCCAAAATGCACCAAAATGCACCTTATTGCTTTATAAGGCCTATGGACCTACAAACACACGAAAATAGCTTAAAATACATAATTAACTAAGAAATAACAACATAAATGCATGAGAACAAGCTAACTCAGTCGCATAAATATGCTCCTATCACTTACCTAATCGGAAAACAGGGAAGTCTCGCCAAAGCTCCTAGGTTTCGCCGAGTTCGCAGAAACGAGAGGGAGAGAGAGCAGGACGAGATTGATGATGGTGATGGGTGTCTTCCTCGAGCAGGAGTGCCTCTGCGTGTGGGTGTGTGTGTGTGAAATTTCAGTAAAGAGAGGGAGAAAAGTGACAGATCCGAGAGGGAGAGAAAGAAGTGACAGAAAGAGGAAGAAGAAGATGGGTTCACGAGAGGGGGACAGAGAAAAGTGAGAGGATTGCTTGGGGTGCTGCCACGAGGCAGCTTGAGGATAAAAAAGAATCTCAAATTTTAGATCCGGATTGGTAGTCAAAATGGGACCAAAATGATAGGTTCATAAAATTTAAAGGATAATTACATAAATATATTTTTATAAATGGGGGTGGGTGTTACAATCTACCCCCTTATAAAAATTTTGTCCCCGAAATTACAACCTCAAGTAAATAAAAACAGATACTGACTCCTCATCAGGTCTTCTGTTTCCCAATTCACTTCCTCAACATCGTGGTTCCTCCATAGCACATTTACCAACGGGATAACCTTGTTCATCAACACTTTATCCTGCTGATCCAGAATAGCCACTGGTTCTTCAATATAGCTGACATCCTGACTTACTTCCAGCGGCTCTAGCTGAATGATATGAGAGGAATTTGATACATATTTCCAAAGCATGGAAACATGGAAAACGTTATGAATCAGAGACAACTCCGGTGGCAACTCCAATCTATAGGCAACTGCACCAATTCTCTCCATAATCTAATAAGGACCAACGAATCAAGGACTCAACTTTCCTCGCTTACCAAAACGAACAACACCCTTCCAGGGAGACAACTTCAAGAATACATAGTCACCAACCTTATACTCACGATCCTTGGAATGTTTGTCCGCGATGCTTTTCTATCGGTCTTGTGCTGCCTTTAGGTTTCTCTTTATCATATGGATGTTCGCATTGGTAGTGTCCACAATCTCTGGTCCCAACAATACTCACTCGTCGGCCTTTACCCAACACAACGGTGTCCGACATACTTTCCCATACAAAGCTTCATAAGGTGCCACACCAATACTCGAATGATATATGTTATTGTACGCAAACTCAACTAACGGCAAATAACTATCCCAACTACATTTCCACTGAAGAACATACACTCTCAACATGTCCTCCAATGTTTGAATTGTCCTCTCAGACTGACCATTAATCTGTGCATGATAGGCAGTAATGAACAGTAATTGAGTACCGATGGCAGTAAAGGTTTTCCAAAATCTAAAAGTAAATCTGGGATCTCTATCTGAAACAATGGAGACAGGTACACCATGAAGTCAAACAATATTATTGATGAACAACTTCGATAATTTTTCCAGTGAATAGGTATGTTAAACATGCAAGAAGTGAGCGGTCTTAGTGAGTCGATCGACAATTACCCAAATGTCGTCCAATCTTGACTGTGCCCTCGGCAGACCATACACAAAATCCATGGTGATGTCTTCCCATTTCCACGCTGGTATCAGAAGATTCTACATCAATCCTCCAAGTCTTTGCCTCTCAGCCTTCACTTATTGACGAATGATGCATCTACTCACATAATCCACCACATCCCGCTTCATTCCTAACCAATAATAGAACAGACAGATAGTGCGATATAGTTTAGTGCTTCCCGAATGCATGGCATATGCTAACAGGTGTGCTTCATCCAGAATTTCCCTTTTCACTGCTTCGTTATCATAAGGAACATACAATCTGTTTTCCCACATCAAGGATCCATCCTTTCGGATAATAAAATGTTTCTCTTTTCCTTTTTCCACCAAAATCTTTATGTCGACACATTCCTAATCAAGCTCCTGTGCTTCTAGGACCATATCTACCAAAACAGGTCTAACCTGGAAATGTGCCAACCAAGCTCCTTGTTCACCCGGTCTTACGATAAGCCTGTTTCTCGAAGAGAAAATAGTAGCGGAACATGAATAGCTTGAAGAGATGCAAGTTGTCCGTGATATTTCAGACTAAGGGCATCCGCCACTACATTGGCATGTTCAGGATGATACTCGATCGTGCAGTTATAGTCAGTGATAAGTTCCATCCATCTTCTATGCCTCAAGTTCAAGTCTCTCCGCGTAAAGATATACTTGAGACTCTAATGATCAGTGAAGATGCGACACTTCTCATCGTATAAGTAATGTATCCAAATCTTTAGAGCAAACACTACTGCACCAAGTTCCAAATCATGAGTGGGATAGTTTCTCTCATGAATCTTAAGTTGTCTAAACACATATGCAATGACATTATCATGCTGCATCAGTACACAACCCAAACCTGATAGAGATGCATCTGTGTAGATCTCAAATTCACCGCTATCGTCCGGAAGAGTAAGAACGAGAGCTTGAGTAAGACATCGATTCAGCTCCTAAAAACTCCGCTCACAATCTTTATCCCACTTAAACTTAACTTCCTTCTAAGTCAACTTATTCAAAGGTAAGGCAATGGCTGAGAAACCTTTAACAAATCTTCGGTAATAGCCAACCAGACCTAAAAAACTCCTCACTTCTGTAACATTCCTCGGTTGCTCCCATATAGTTATTGCCGACACCTTCTGAGGATCCATACTAATCCCCTCAGCAGAAACTACATGACCGAGAAAGCTGATTTAGTTTAGCCAGAACTAACACTTGCTAAACTTAGCATACAGTTGCTCACTTCTCAACCATTCCAGCACCAACCTTAAATGCTTCATGTGCTCGCTAACACTCTTGGAAAAGATCAGAATATCATCAATGAACATAATCACAAACCGATCCAGATACGGTCTGAAAACTCTGTTCATCAAATCCATAAAAGTTGCAGGTGCATTCGTCAATCCGAAAGGCATGACACGAAATTCAAAGTGTCCGTACCTAGTGCGAAAGGCAGTCTTCGATACATCTTCCTTCCGAATTAGCAGCTGATGATAACTTGAGCAAAAATCGATCTTAGAGAACACCTGAGCACCCTTTCAGCTGGTCAAATAGTCGATGCAAAGTCTCATCGGTCCATTCTTCTTTTTAACAAATAAAACAGGAGTACCCCAGGGAGAAATGCTGGGTTGGATGTAACCTTTATCCACTAACTCCTGAAGTTGAATCTTCAATTCCCTCAATTCCGCTGGTGCCATTCGATAAGGTGGTAAAGAGATAGGGTCTGTTCCTGGAAGTAAATCGATGGTAAATTCAATTTCCCTCGCAGGCGGTAAGCCTCGTAAATCCTCCAGAAAAACATCGGTGAATTGTTTCACCATTGGCACATCCTTAGGACGCAACGAAGGTTTATTCCTCGTCACTACATGGGCTAAGAATCCCACACATCCCCTACTCATCAATTTAGTCACATGTATAGCAGAAATAATACTACTAGGAAAGATTCATCGCTCATCCTGAAATATGATCGATGGTCGTCTAGGCCGATTGAAACTCACAAATTTCTCCCAACATGCAACATAAGCATGGTGCCTGGATAGCCAATCCATTCCTAAAATAACATCAAACTCCGCCAAATGAAAAGGGACAAGATTAGCCTCCATCATTTCCCCTTCCACTATTACCGAGCAACTTTTATACTCCCACTGAGCACAGAACAGATTTCCTTGCGGCATTTGCACAAGCATATCATAACCAAGAGGTATAGGTGGTGCATTTAAATTCAGTGCAATTGATGAAGACACAAATAAAAAAGTAGCACCCGGATCAATTAGAACTCTCCCCAATTACCACAAATAAGTAACATACCAATAATAACTTAAGGATCCTGATCAGCCTCCTGCTGTGTCATGGCGTTGATACGTCCATGAAATTGACGTCCTGCACCACCGTTACGGCTACCACGAGCCCTGAAACCTTGATTATTACGGCATGCTCGATTCCCCTGAAAGCGGCTACTCGAAGCTGTACCAAAGTGTTGCAGTTGTCTCTGAGTGGAAAATTGAGTATTTTGACTTCACTCCCACTCCCACCATAGTTCTGAGTATAATTACCACCATAACTAGAACTCGGATTACTTCCTCCACCATAACTTGGCACAGATGCATAACTCTAAGCAGGCTGTCCTAAAGGGCAAAATCTGGCAATATGCCTCATGCCTCCACACCTGTGACACGTAATCTACGATCTGAAGTGAATGAAAGATCGTCTCTCAGATTCATTGCCTGAACCCTCGCTAGAAGAACTTGAACCCTGACCTTGATGTTTGAAGGAATGAGAGTGTCTAAGGCCAACAAAATTAGAGGAGCTACCATATTCCCTCACACTCCAAGATCTAAAACCACGACCTCTCTGGTTCTGGTTCTGAAGCTATTCCTGATATCTGGGTGGTTCCTGAAACTATGCCTGCTCCTGGTTATGAGTCTCCCACCTAGATTACTCAATTCTCAAACAGGTATCGATCATCTCCTCATAACTTTTGTGCCTTATTGCTGCCACTCATTCACGATAGTCTGGATTCAAACAAATCAGTAACTGAACCATCTTTTCACTCGGGTTTCCATAAGTCCCTGCATGATGTCTCGACAGGCATCGAAAAGTATTGTCCATCTCTGTGATACTCAGATCGCCTTGACGAAACTCTAAGAATTGGTGTCTCATCCTCAACTAATAACTGGGACTCAGAAAATGTGCACTGAAAGCTTTCCGGAATGCCGCCCAAGTCATCGAAATACCTAGTGGACGAGACTGCTTCACTGATTTCCACCAAATCTTAGCACCTCCCTTAAGAAAATAACCAACAGTCTCCGCCCACTCCCTGGTGGACATCTCATACCCTCCAAAGTGTCTTCCACCTGCTCCAACCATTCTTCGGCCTTCGAACAGGCTCCCACTACTCGAAGATCTAGAATACCATGACTGGTAGCAATCTCAATATAGGTGCAATTTGATCTATTAGTAAAGACATTTCGTAAAACATTAGCCAATTTCTCAATTCCTCCACTTATACCAGAACGACCTCGACGAGGTACATTCCCACCAGCGGGATCCATAATTCTGATAAGAAACAAGAAAGATTTAGAATAACTGGAAATTAAGGATATAAAGAGAATTATAATTACCAAATGGTGGAAAAGAATCCTAAGTATGCTCTGAATGAATCATGCTCTGATACCAATTTGACACGCCCCGATCCCGATGTCCCCGGGACATCGGGATGGTCACGTGCTGGCCGACGCCCGAAGGGTGACAAAAGCCATTTAATTAAGTAAAAGCTCATAAATAAGCTAAAATAGGCAGAAGGAACTAGCAAAAAAATACTAAAGTTCAACTGCTAATTAATAAAATTATGGTTATACACATAAGTTCAGAGCATATGTCTATTACAAAGTACAAACAGAATTTAAGATAGAGAACTGCTATATTACAATAGATGTCGAAGCAGAGGAAATATAGCACTGAATCACTAGTAAGGAAATGCCTCGTAGCTTAAATCGTAATCCTCGTTCATAGGTCCTGAAAGGGGCGCAAAACAAACGTGAGTGGACCAATTTGATATAAATAATAATAAAACAGTTATCAACATACTAACCCCCAAATTTATGAAAACACATATATATTGAAAAACATAGGTTTTCCGAAACCTAGCATGATGTGCAATGTCTCAAATCATAACTCGTATATACATAGTCGCTAGTGAATGTCCAATATAACATTTCAGGCCCTATGCCGGCTCCCCGTCTCTGAGCAGACAGTCAGAGGAAATACACTACAAGCCCCTTGTCGGCTCCCTGTCCTTGGTCTTAAATGCCAAAAGAAACATTCTCCAGGCCCTATGCCAACACCAAATCATCGCCCAGGACGGACCATAACCTATCCCTACGTCCCGTAGCAAAATAAGGACCACTAGGTAAGTACAAAACCATTGAACATATCTATATTGAAAAACAACTTCATAGTATAAAGTCATCCATCATCTATACTATAAAGAGGTGTTCTAAACATGTTCTAAAGATCATATCGTCATCCATCAGATATTCTATAAGAACATGAGTTATATGAAAAATAGTAATAATTTAATCTAGCCTCAGTAAGCATGTTATTTCACAAAGTACTTCATAAAACATAATTATTAAATTATGTTTTTCATGTATGCATTTCTATTATTAAAACATGCTTTTGAAGAGGTCCACTCACCGTACACCGATGGTGCAAAGCTGTACCAAAAAGGTATAACGGAATCACCGTTAATAATTGCACCTATTCACATAAAGGAGTACCTTTAGTCCAACTCTATTCAAACAATTGAATTTGGGAAAACAAACTTCAAAAACGAGTCCAGGACGTCGAAATTAGCCTAAAAGAGGTCCTAAACAAAACCCCAAAAAGTCAACGTTGACCGTTGACTGGTCAAAGTCAAAGTCAAAGTTAACTCTGACAGTTGACTGAGTCAACGCTGATCGATGACCGAGTCAATAGTCAGAGTCAACTGGTCAAAGGTCAAAGTCAAATTAGGCTTGGATTGGGTTGGGCCGAATGGGCCTTAAGGGTTTGGGTTTGAATTAAAGGTTAATGGGTTAAAGGGAAAGGGCTCAAGCCCCTTAACAGAAAATGGCCCAAAGGGCCCTAATTAATTAAAACAAAACCTAAATAGGTTTTGGGTTTTTAGGTATACAGGCCAATGAAGGATTTATTTTGTAAAACATGTTCATTTGAGCAACATCATATAGCATGCAATTAACAATTAAAGGCGGAATCATGCTTACATGCACTCAAAAACAAAACATTTACCCATGAAATTCAAAGCCTAGTAGATTGGTGAACCAATAATCAACTCAAAAACAAAGTGAGTTGAAATTAATACCTTTGTAGATTCCTCTTTGCATAAGCAAAGGCTAATCACCCAAAGAGATAAGGGCCTTCATTCCTTGCTTCTTAGATCCATGGATTTGGATGGAAGAATAGGTTCTCCAAGTTCCCAAAATTGAGAACCTCTAATTCTCGACACCAAGGTTCGATTGTAGAAGAAATGAGTGACCTTGGAGTAGTAGGATTGCTAGATGTACCCTCCAAGGTGTTGGCCTCTTTAGAGAGAAAATGGAGAGACAATTCTCACCCATTTCCCCCAAAATAAACCCATTTTTCACTTAATGAATATTTAGTTATAAAGTCATTTATATAGTCACTTCTTTAAGTAACCTAAACAACCAAAAACCCTAATTCATCTAATATGGCCGGCCACCTTATGGGATTTGGGCTTTTGGGCTTTAATGAATCTTTATTCATTAAATTGTCATACAACTTAAGTTAATGGGCTTGACGTTCGAAGCCCATTGGGCCTTAAGGTCCAAAACTATCCCGAAGTCTTTAACGAACTTATTCGTTTGATTAATTAACATATTAATTAATCCTTGCCATAAATAAATGATTAAACCATTTAATCATTCTTACTCATTTCCGTTTAATCTCCAATCTCCACCTTTCACGGTGTGCGATCCATTAGGTTCCTTTTAGCGAGGTAGTGGGCGATTAAAACCATTTTACATCGATTGTGAATTGAAACTATTTTCAATTCTCCCTTTAGTGATTATACACGTTTAGGGCTTCCACAAACCATGAGTGACACCTAGCAGCATATCATGGTTACCCAAGCTAATCAGAAGAGGTTAGAGAACCTATTCAGTTCGAGATTACAAATGCAATACGGTCCTTCTCTAATCTAATACTCTTGACCACATTGTTTGGTTTGATAGTTTATTTTCTCATGTCTACTATCCAATGTGTGTCTTGTGCTTATATGATTATCTTGAATGTGATTCGGAACGCATTCCCTAATCTCATTCATACTTTGGCCAAAGATTCAAATCATATCAGAGAGTATTCTCCCTCAAACGGTTTGAAGGTTAGAGATCCCTTGTTGCGCATTCACTTGTCTCCATAGCTAAGCGGCTTGACCCCAACGATGCCGTGGACACCCTCCTGGTGGGATGACTTTGACATAATCAAAGATCAAGGTCTTAACCATAAGACAACTATGATGCCTCAGGTCAAAGGACTACTTTGCATTATCCCAACCATGAGTTCTTATGTGACATGGAATATGAGAACTCTTCGTTGATCGCGTTCAGTGAACTCATTCTTTATTGAGCACCTACCGTACTTGTCTTGATGTCACACACACCAATGATTCGAGACTAATCACTCTCCCTGAGAGAAGACATAGTACGTACCGATCTTGACGGACTGTCAATGCCCAATTGGCAATCCTATGATCAGGAACGTTTAGGATGTGTCTACGAAAGAATGGTCTCAAGAATCTAACTTCATTAGATTACATTCTCTCAATCACAAATTCCTTGGACTTTATCGTTTAAGCATATAACATTTATATGAGACGGCTCAAACAATAATCTATGCCCTTTATATGTTAAACTAGATTAGTTTAACATGTGAAATGTCCGTAAAGTATCATCACATGATTGGCTTTAGGGCACATTTCCAACAGCCAAGGCCCTGGTTGAAAAGCCCGAAGCCTTTAAGCCTAAGGGTTCTTGGGTTGGTTGAACGGGCCAAAGGCCCTAAACAAAAACGGCCTGAGGGCCTGGCTTTTTAAAACAAAATAAATAAAATTAAAAAGAATGCGGGCTAGGGTATTGGGCTTAAGCAATACGGGCTTAAGGCCCATGGGTTTTAGAAACGGCCTGAAGGGCCTGGTACTTCTACAGCTCCGGCCGACTGCAAACAGGTGTTTTAGACCCCGATCTAGGTACCAAACAAAAGCACAAGACGGGAGGATTGATTCTATACCTTTAGTTCGTCGTAAAACAACCTGTGGTGGTCAGAAAACCCCTCGACAACCACACGGCTCGCCGGAGATGGGTGTGCCTACACCCGAGTTGATTTCGTCCCAAAAACCTTGGAAAAACACGAGATACAACTCATTAAAACCCATCCATGCAACATCTAACCGAAGAGAGAGAAGATCGTGACTTACCTAATCGGAAAATAGGGAAGTCTCGTCGGAGCTCCTGGGTTTCGCCGAGTTCACAGAAACGAGAGGGAGAGAGAGCGGGACGAGATTCATGATGGTGATGGGTGTCTTCCTCGAGCAGGAGTGCCTCTGCATGTGGGTGTGTGTGTGAAATTTCAGTGAAGAGAATGAGAGAAGTGAGAGATCCAAGAGGGAGAGAAAGAAGTGACAGAAAGAGGAAGAAGAAGATGGGTTAACGGGGGGGGGAACAGAGAGAAGTGAGAGGAGTGCTTGGGGTGCTGCCATGTGGCAGCTTGAGGATAAAAAGGAATCCCAAATTTTAGATCCGGATTGGTAGTCAAAATGGGACTAAAATGGTAGGTTAATAAAATTTAGGGGATAATTACATAAATATATTTTTATAAATAGGCGTGGGTGTTATAGGTATAGATGTCTATGGCCATATGACACAGTTGATGAGGAGGAGTGAGATATGACATATGATATACCCCCAGCTTCACTGCCGAAAGTAGTGTCGGACAGCTTCACTAGCCACAGCTAGTGTCAGTGTGTGATGTTATATATTTTTTCTCCGGCGTAATCTGGAGTTGTACAGCTTCACCTTCGGGTGATGAGGCCTACCATGTTTTTTCATTGGCGTAACCCAGTGTCATACAACTTCACTTTCGGGTGATGGACAGGTATTGCCTTTGGGTGACTATGATACCCCTAGTTGAGTACATCACGGATTCGAGTTACAAATGTTTTACGAATGTATTTCGTGCATGCTAAGATTTTCAGAAAACTTACTATATGTTGTATTATATATGTTTTCAAAACAGGGGGTTATTATGTTCAGAAATAAAATGTTTTCCTATTATTCGTATTATTATTATTATTATAAACTTTGGTTCACTCACCTTTTCTATTTTGTGCCCCCTCAGGAGTTAGGATTAAGGCACATGATCCCGGTGTTAAGACTCTACGGTATAGGTATCATTCCCTTGTTCGTATCTTTTCCCCAGTAATCCTTCCATATTATTCTTAGTAGTTGTATGCTCTGAACACGATTCTGTTTTGGTTTAATTTGTTCTATTTACGTATTCTTAATGGTATACATGTTTAAAATGGCTTCGTCACCCTCGGGTGTCGGCCAACGCGTGCATACCCTGATATTTAGGGATATCGAGGTTGGGGCATGTCAAAGAAGATCTCTTGAGGTCCCAAACCTGACGCGCTCATAGGTCGCAGAATTCTTTGCCTTTCTGCCGACCAACCCCATCCATAAACAACTGTAGAGATACCTGTTAATGTTGGGCACTTTTAGGCCCACATAATGGTGTCGACCGGTAAAGAAGCCATAGAAAGCCCAATGGAGATTAAGAAGCCCAAGGTCCAATGGGCATAGGAGATGATACTCCCAAGTGCTAAAGTCAACCGCCTATAAGTTTAGCTCAACTAGGATATGTAAATAGCTTTTCGACTACCAGGGGCATATAGGCAGGCTGACAACTATATGGCACAAGTCTCTACGAACATGCCTACCCAAAAGTCAATCAGGCCAGATCACGGATCACAGTTAGTAGCAAAGACCTTGGATGGGACGTAAAGGTGGTCGGAATGGCGCTTGAAGAGACAGGGTTGGATAACCAAGGCCGAGCAGGGCGCTCGACTCGCATTATTCTGAAAGGACGCACATCTCAACTGAACACATATCACTTCACCGCCTAATGTCTATTTGTTAGTGTTAAATGACATAACATGATGAGGTGACATATTAAAAAAAATGTGCATGTTAATGGCTCGATATGTTTAACGCATTACAAATTTTAAAAGAAGAAAAGCGGCCTTTCAATTTGCAAAAATCACTAACTTCAGTTAAAATTGATTAAAAACATCAAAATACACTTCAATCACAAGTCATTTGGTGAACAAGGATTTTAGCACTATGGTATACCCACATCTAGACAATGCTTTTACAATATCATGGACAGTGACAAGGCCTTTAGTCCTTCCATTCGTAACATCTTTTTAGGAACAGCTAAAACATACGACATGCCGACTACAGTGCTGTTGCAGTTCCACGGATAGTGATATCGGCCTCTACTATGCAAGCATCCTTCACCAAAAACCCATTACCTGCCTGACTGAAGGTGTCCAGTTTAAGGAAGGTAGGCCAACCGAAATCCCGAGTTGAGGTACTGAACCAGTTGTTTGCTACACATAATACACCCTCATGTTATGAAGGATGCATACAATTAAACACTGAAATAAGAAAATCTTTACCTTTTAAGCACTCATGTTTGGCATGCATTTGATCTACAATGCGCATGGAAAACTCTGCAAATACTTTGGAACCAGAAAGTTTTTCCGGATCATCCAATTCCAAGAAAAGAGAAATATGAGTACCCTTTCCTTTCTTATGTCCGTTAGGATAGAGCACTATCTTCCTGCAACATTGGGAAGAATATGATGGCTTTTTATACATATCTCGCATTGGAAGCAAAATTTCAACAAGCTTTACGGTGATCACATCTAGTGCGAAACTTAAGTAGTTAAAATTGCATATATAGTTTGAAACTCAAAAATCATAACCTTTTACTATGTTGGGGAAAATTTGACTTCAGCTAATAAAGGTGATTATCATGTAGGTAAACAGGATGAGTAAGAGATTATACAGTGGATAACAAATTTAACATTCTCTTATCAAAGGGTATTAATATAAAGGGCCTAGCAGAGATACCAATTCCGTTCTCTGGCAGTGAATGGTTCTGATTTATAGGGGTCAGCACCTAACTTTGAAAAGTTCTCAACCTTCCAAACATGCTTGCACATAACAGCAACCTTGACCATCGATATTGACTCTCCTTCGCGAGCTCTTCTTTCTTTACAAACAAAGACCTCAGCTCCAATCACACAGGAATCATCAATGACATATCCATTGGAAGCATCAGTAAACGATTTAAGAGTGATAAGCCTATCAAATCCCGAATAACGCATTACCCCATGGAAACACTTTTCCTTTTTATTGGCATCTATGGAATATGCAAGGTTCAAAATAATGATCAGAAAATGAGCAGTGACCATTGCAAATTGCAAACAAGAAAAATTTCAGGTCTATGAATATGTTCACTTAACGAGACGTAATTTTTGAAGTAGGTATAATGTACCTTGAAGAACCAGGAACATTCCCTTATTCTGATCAAGTAAAAAGAACCTGAAATTAACATATACTTCGAATCCAGTCTCAAGTGAATCAGCTCCAACCATTTCCAAGTAAACAGAGATGTGGCCTTCCACATTTTTCTTCTTGTTTCCATTCGGGTAGAGCACTAGTTTCCTGAGAGCAAACATACAGAATGGCTTTTTTACCAGCTTACACAGCACATGATATACGAAACACTTTATTGCGTTACAAAAAAAGAAAATGTCATAGAACTAATGTCAGACAGCGAGTGTGGAACATAAGTTTGCAGAAGATGATATTAAACTCAAACTTCAGCAGAAGATATAATGAGGGATTTACCATTTGTATCCTCCAGCTTCAAATTCTCCCGACTCATATTTGTCCACTGAAATTTTGGTTAGCCATGAAAATGACCCGATTTTCAGAGAGTAATGAGTTGGAGCTGAATCTGAATATGATATCAAAAACCCTGAAACAGAAAAGTGTTGATGCAAGCATATATCAGGCATCTATCGCATACAACAATATCCGGAAATCTGAAAACCGGCAATATAAAGCAGATAAAGTATCTAACCATTTTGTTGAAACGGATAACAAGGCATGGCAATAAAACTGAAATTGATTGACAAACTGTTAAGGCTAAACAGTTATCTTTTGCTTCAAGAGGAGCTTACCTATATATATAATGTCATTAAAGAAGGAAATACAAGCATCCAATGAAGAGATTTTTCAATATGCTCCGAATACAGGATGGTACGCCACATGTTATTATACACTTGAAAAAAAAAAAACTTCTCTTCAATTGTATAATGATATATGGCGTACCACCTCATGTTCCGGCACATTGAAATGCAATGAGCATGCTGCATATTGGATGAGATATGTCTTTTCATCTCTCTATATTGTACTCAATAGCTTCATGCACTGTGGATACCTTGGATTTGGTCTCTCAATACTGTACACAATAGCTTCATCCATTGTATAAAGGAAGACACGTACACTTTAATCTTCAAAAAGGTCTTTCTTCAAATTCCCACTAGGGGTGGTTCGGTATGGAATCTCATACCGAAACTCTTGTCCCGATTTCCAAACCAAAATTTTCGGGAATCTCAATTCCAATACCGATCCCAAACCAAATTTTCGGGAATCCCGAAATAGTTTCGGAATTTCGGGACAAATCGGGAATCCCGAAATGGTTTTGGGGTTTTGAGCTTTTGAACTAAAATTTGACATATTATGCTTTTGGGCTAAAATTCAACATTTTAACGTATTATGTTTTTAGGCTGCCAATCTGCCAGTGCCAATCTGTTTGAACATATAACTTGCACCCAGAAGCCCGTCCCCTAAACAGAGTGCTTTACATATCAAAACAAAGCCATTGGACCATTCCTCTACAACGTGGAGAAAAAGGTGGCAATTACATAGGGGACCAAAATATAATAAAGCTAAAGGGTCTGTGCCTTTCGATTCAAATTAGGTCAAAACAAACATAATATTTTCTGCTACAACAGGTCTAATCTAACACACTAGTTTGTTCTTTTTACTATTAAATCATTCATGCTGCAATATGTGCAATTATTGAAGCCTTTATTTTCTATAAACTGCAGTATTAAATCATTCATACTGCAATATGTGCAACTATTGAACCCTTTATTTTCTATTGAAGTCTTTATTTTCTATGGACTCCCCTTTATTTTCTACAAAATCCAACGCTATTAAAATTCTAAATATATATTTAAAAATTAAATAATATATATATATATTTTTTCGGTTTGGTTTGGGATTACCAAAATCCCAAAAACTTGAGACCGATTCCCGTACCGAAATTTCGGGATCGGTTTGGTATTGGATACTGAAATTTTCGGGAATTTCGGTTTGGGAATTTTTGGATTCGGTTTCGGGAATTTTTCGGTTCGGTTTGGTATTTTTGATATTTTTTTCCAACCCTAATTCCCACACAAAGCACGCAAAGCTTTCTTCCCAAGAGGCATTATTCATGCCCATTAAAATGAAATTTTGAAACTTTGAATTAGCAACATAACTTGAACCCGAGGCGCTGAACCAATTACTTATTCTAAAGTAGGGGGGAGGGCAGGCACTGTTCACGTTTGTTTTGATTTTGCTTTATTTACAACAATACCAGCCGAATGGGAGTGGGTTGGGAGGGTAATTCTCAAAATTTCAGAGGGTAATTTTGTCCATATGGTTTAGCAGGGAGCCACTCGATTTCACGCTATTTACAACAAAACCGTGAGGTTTGGGCTGGTATTGGGGCTGGGGTGGAAGGGCAATTTTGTCCTCTGCGTTTGAGACGGATTGGGGTGGGTTTGGGTTTGCTGTCATTCAGTGAGGGTTTCGGGGATGGGAGGCCATGCCTCCGATAGAGAGAGAGAGAGACAGAGCGAGAGAGAGAGACAGAGAGGGAGGAGTGGGGATCTCAGTGCCATTGCTGCAGATCCTCGATTTCATGAGTGGGAGAGGGGGGACAGTCAGAGAAAAGTATGGGGGTACTCCGATCTCTCTCTCTCCCCTTCGTTTCTCTCTCTTAATTTCCTTTTGGTTTTGGAAATCTCTGACCTTTTGGGTGATCTCACTCTTCCTCTCTCTCCTACGCGAGCCCTTTCTCATCTCTCACTCTTCCTGTTTCTGTCCTCCTCAAACCCTAGCAGCCACAGCTCCATCTCTTCCGTTTCTCTCATCCTAGAACGGAAGAAATATGGAACATCAGGGCTCTTCCATTTGCTTCCACATATTTCTCGAGCTCCGGATCGCTAGCCTCCGTATGAAGGTTCGTCTCTCTCTCTCACTTTTTTTTTTTCAATTCGTGATCGAATTTTCTTTCCAAGAATGTTAGATATGTTGCTGCCTTCGGGAAGAATACCCTGCATTTTTCTGCCTTTTTCTTTTTAGTGATTTTTTTTTCCTGATGAGACTGCAGGTTTTGGATTTACTGGTCTTCGATTCCGCCTCCCCTCTCCTCTACCTGACCCTCCTTTAGGGACGGATGGACAGGGAGGGAGAGAGAGAGGGCAGAGAGCATGCTCTGCGTTTTTTGGGGTTAACGGGTTACCCCACGGGGTTGCTGAGCAGAGGATGTCTGAGGGAGGTATGGGAGAGGGGAGGGTTTTCAGTTTTGTCCTCTGATTCAACAGGTAAAACACTGTTCAGAAATCATTGTTTATTGTTTGGTTTTCCATTTGCTTTGTTAAAACTGTGATTGACATTTTTTTGTGTCAATAAAATTGTAATGGATGTTTATAGCCTGTTTAGTTGGGATTTTATTTGGATTAATCCCATCAGTAAAGTGGCAGTCTTTAAGTGAAACAGTGATTTTTTCACACTATGCTGATGGGTTTTTGTTCAGTGGGTGAAATTCTGAAAGGGACAGTATAATGAAAGGGACAGAGTTGGTTTAAGCTATTGCGAATAGTCTTTTCAAAAAACATCGCAGGTACTTCCAGATTCAGAGAACAACTAAACCTCTATTTGTTTCCTATAATTGTAAACTCAATTTGCAATTTGAAATCTTGATACTCATAGGTGGTCTGATGTCCCCAAGTTGATTATAAGCTGTCTTTTAAAATGTATCGTTTTTGGAATAAAAAGTAATTAAATTCTCTGTCGGTCATAAAAAAGTCTACTAAGTTCATGAAGAATATTGTTAATTCGAACTGATTCGGTATTGAATTTGATGGTATAGTTTTTCTGGTGGATCAATATTCATGGTTATGTATTCAATTTTGTTGTCGGTGGCTGTTTGTGAGATTTGGTTTTGTCTTTTTTTTTCCCCTATGTACAACTTTTGTAAAAATGAAGTGTTCGTTTTCAATGTTGAGATTAAATTCAAGTGTTTAGACTTCAATTGAAGCAGATTTGGTTTGGTTTCATGACATTTGAGTGTTTGCATTTTACTGCTACAATATTAGATTAAATCAAAATTTAGTTTAGAGATTGGAGTGATGGATCTTTAGAATTTTAAGAGTGAGAGATTTCAGAGGACTTGAAATTTCCTGTAAATTAGATGTGGATTTATGGATTTCTGTAAGATTTTTGAGAATTTTTTTTCTGAATTTGATTTATTTTTTTGATAGACTTATAATGGAATGGGACAATAGAGTTAGTATCAAAACCTTGCTGAGATTTTTCATCAAGAGAGGATCAGCTTCTCTGGGTGGCTTTTTTGTTTTGTGATTAACGTGTTTTTAAAACTTGGTTCCATGGTATAACCTATAAAACTAAAACTTGGTTCCATGACATAACTTCTCTGAGAACCAGGTCGTGCTTGCAAGTTTGCATATTCTGGCCACCCTTAATTCTCATTCATGCTAAATTACTGATCACAAATGACTGTTGTACTGAATTAACGTAGTTGTGATGAAATGTTACTTTCATTGTTCTGTCCAATGAAAGAAAACCTTTTCAAAAGGGTTTTCTTTTGTTATTCTCACACACCAAATGCTGCATTTGTGTATGTAATGAAGACATAAATGGTCATATGAGATTCTTATTCATCTTTTTATTTTATTAGGATATTTTGATTAATTTCAGTGGTTGTAAGGTAATGATAATACTTAAGTACTGAAGCAAGACCTTCTTTATGTGAAAATTCAAAGTAGCTCAGTAATAATTTCCACTGTTAACCATATATGATCATCCTTTGCTAATAATTTGTTAAATCTTTACGTCTACATATATACATATATATATATATATATATATATATATATGTATATATGAAGAGATATGCACCACCTACCAGTAATCAATTGAATTATTTACAATTTTGTTTACCTTCTGTTTCATATCTTTATTCCTTATTATCTTGGCTGTTCTGCAACGGGTTAACGATTTCGGTCATGCGGCCTTCACTGCACGTTGCAGTCACTTCCATCTCTGTTTTGTGATTCCTTTGATCTCTGCTTCCTCATGTTTTTTATCTCTGCTTTTTGATGTCCTCACTCATGCTGCTCCCAATTTCTCTAACCTTCCACAAGTAATTAAATCTCACTTTTTCTCAACTACCCAGAAGCCAAATATTTGAGTTTTCGTTGTGGTTTGTTACTTTACCGAATTTGGTTGTTAATTTTTTGGCTTTCAGTTTTCGAACCAGAGGAGAAAATCAAGTACATGGTTTGTCAAAAATTGACAATCAAAGAGTCTTTCAGGGGTTTTAGACTGTATTTCTTAATCACTATGTCATTAAGTCTGAATCGGCAACATCAGCCATGATTGCTTCCTACAACTTTTCAGAAAGTTAGACAGAGTTTGGGTTATTCTGTTATGGGGTCGAAGGAAATGAGGGACTATGAAATAGGTAATAAGTAATCCAAAAGATGAGAGTTTGTGTTTTTGTGTTTGATTTTGCTATTGCCAGGTCGTCTTTGTGTGTTGTCTTTCAAGACAACTATTAAATAGGTCATGAACAGGTTGGATGAGTATAAGAAGTAAACAAACATATTGAATTTAATTACAATTATAGTATAACCAAAATTATGAACAATGATTGATACATATTTCGTATTTTTTATGGTCCATTTGTGTTCTATTTGGTTGTATTTTGCTGGAATTTCATATAATTTGATTTGGCTGTGTAACTGATTAGCTTAAATTTTTTTGTAAAGCTTCACATTTTAAACATAATTGTAGTGTTTGCATATTAGATCCTATGCAATGTAGTTGATGATAAATAGTGATTTTCTTTTTTGCAGGGTTTGAAAACCTTTTCTTCTTGGTATTTGGTGCATCTATGTTTGTCTTCCAAGATCTTCTGTATGAAAGGTAACTGATTTAAGGTTTTTGAATAATTAACTTTGATTTTTTGCTGGCTGTTTTGCTTGCGTTTTCTTAGATCGGACTAAATGTTAATACTAGGTTTATATATAGTTCTGTTCAAATTGAAATTTCAATATGGTTGATTTGTTTATATTAAATATTTATTGCATTATTTTATTATGTGTGTTATATATTTATTCTTTTGTTTTTTTTTTCCTTCTTCTTTGCATTTTTTGGGGTTAATTAATGGGTAATGGGCTTCTCAATCCGTTGTCTAGACTAAAGAAAAGGAGGAAGGGGCTCTCAAAAATTTCAGATCCGAGAAAATAAAAAGGTATAGATCTTCACCTTTATCTTTATTAAGTCCAAATAGGATGGATCCGTGAAACTGTGAAAGATAATATGTGAATAACAATTTTTGTGTCTTTGTTCTTGGTGTAGGTCTTGAGCAGCAACCAATATCAAAGGAGAAGAAAAATCAGAAGGGAAGAGGAAGACGATGGAGAAAAGAGATGGGGAAGCTGCAAAGAATTGGGGGATGGGGTGCGGAGTGAGCTTCACGAGAAACAAAAACCAATTGGGGGTGGGGAAGAAGAAATGAAAAAGGAAGCATACCTAGCCGCTGGGGTCAGTTTGTTTTTTTATCTTTTGGTTCTATGGTTTTTAGTTTCGTCTGCTGCAAATTTTGATTGTATAAATTGGGTTTGGGTTTTTGTTGTTGTGAATACATATGTGAACATATAATCTACCCCCAGGCTCCTCCTGGGTATTTTCTTAATCTTTATTTTCCTCCATCTGACTTCTGTTTTGTTTGCAGGTTTGATGCTCCCAGAAAAGCTGATTCCAAGTGAGTTTCTGTTTTCATTTTCCGTTTTGCTGTGAATTTTCTTCGATTTGATTGAACATCTCGATACGAATAGTTGATTTTCAATTTATCCTTAATTTTCTGGAGACCTGTTGGTTGCATGTACAAGAAATACTTTTATATCACGTTTCAATTTCAAAGTTGTTTTGAGTTAATAGTAGATTATCTCCTGTTGCAATTTCAACGATGAGGAGATCACCAAGTAACCCTATTCTAATTAGTATGTTTTGTGATATGGGACCATTCATCCCACTGAATTGATTTCCTTGCCGTTTAGTAAACATATTAGTAGCCCTAAAGTTACATTTTCACTGACAGTGCCATCAAATTTAATGAACACAAGTAGCGATAGCATATCAAAGTTAGAATTTTCCAAATTTTGAATTTTAGATTTTATTTGATTCGTCTTAATGTATGTTTAGAATTGTGTTTGTGGAGGTGATTTGAGACGGATTTCAAGCTGGGTTGCTGAGATTCGATTCAAATTGGTGGATTTGGGTGAGAAACTAAGAAACCCTACTATGTTCTTTCGTTTTTATGAGCTGAGATGGACATGCATATGATTCTCTTTGTGAGATACAAGAGATTGAGGAATTTTTATAGTATGGTGGCTAGCTAAGGAAATAAACAAAGGGATAATTATTTTGTTCTGGGATCCACAATTTATTGCAAAGTTGAATTCTCTTGAATTTTTGTTGTTTAATATTTTGTTCATGTATTTGAATGCATTTTTAATTTCAGCCGATCTATTTGAAGCCCAGTTCAATTTGATGGAAATTCATCAGATAGCATTGGGTCTAATTATTTCCTTTTAGTATTTCAGGTGGTGGTTTTTTTTATTTTTTAATTTCTATAGGGGAGTTGCATGTGTCCATGTCAGGTTCATAAGCCAAAGGAACCATTTTTCTGGATATATTGAAATAGTAAGAAATTTTTCCTATTTTAACATATTAGTTTTTGCTCAGTGGGATTGAAAATTGGGATTTTGATGCGGTTTTGTTATTTTTGTGGTCAATTTGCAAATACTTAATCTTCAATCCTTTGTAGTAGCAGCGATCACCACCTGTTTGATGAAAGATACCAGTGAAACAATTGTTAATGTTTGGGAACCAACATAGCTCCTTATTTAGGGTGTTTGTTTTTGTTTTTGGTAGGAGAACGATTTGGAGCAATCGACTCAAACTTCTGATCAAATAAGGTGAGTTCGTTTGTTAGTTGGTTCTGTGAAATGCAAACGTGTTCCATCTTCAAATAAGGTTTAATTTCCTCAGTTTTTTAGTCTTTCAGTATAAAAAAGTGTATAGTAGTGCTATGCACTTTTTTTTTGTTATTATCAATGCAGCTGTTGAGCTGCTTATTCTCAAATTTTTTAAAGAGGGCCATTAATATAGTACAAGTATTTTTTATTTCCATAGAAGCCAAGGATATATGTAATTGTATGTTGGTTATATGAGTTTGTTTGATAAATGACTTTTAGTTTGTATACTTACATGGAATTGTGCAAGGTTGCCGCTCTTTGCCCCCTTTCGATTGTGATCGAATTTATTGTTTTGTTCTTTCTTATTGTAAATGTCATTTTGTTTGTAAAGTATAGTTTATAAACTACTTCTATTTACTTTTTGAATTTCTTTTTTGTTTATGTTGTCATTTCTTGATTTTAGTTTCTGTGGATTTATATGGTTTTGATTACAGAAAGTATTGTCAATGGATGAGAACTCTTACAAGCAAGCTGCAAATCTGTTCAAAGAAACCAAGATCTGTTAATATCAAATGCATCAGCCATTGGCAACGGAATAGTAGGTATTGTTGTTTCTCCATTCTATAGTCATATTAATAATGGTACAATGAAATAATGTTTGAGGTGTTCTTTTAGAATCCTTTTGCTGGAACACTTGCTTTAATATGGATTTGGTCTAATTTAAATGCATTTCTATGTGCTGCTTGAAGAAGCAAAACAATTCTGGTTTGCTTTTGTTCTGTACTCTGTAAAATCTTTGAGCGACAAGAATTCGGATAATTCACAGAAGAGTTCTGATGATAATGGATTTTCTCTCTTCCAAATTTTGAGAGCTGCAAAGCTGAAGTATGTTTCCCAGTCTCCTTTCTTTCCTTTAGCTTATAATTATCTGCTCATGAATTCTTGGCATCTTATTTTCTTCTACTTATTGGGGTGTTTTACAGCATCATAGATTTTTCCAAGGAGTTTTCTTAGTTTGTGTTCAAGGTTGGTTCAATTTTGAGAAATATTTATGGTGTAGATTGGGAAAACAAACTTGATGTATTAATTTTTCATTGATAGTTTATGCTTGAATTAGCCGTGTTTTTATGTATTCCAGCGTTCTTTTTTCTTGGAGTTACTCAATCCTATACTCATGATTTGAGTTCTTAATTTTTCAGGCAAAAGAGTTGCAGGAAAATTTTGTGTGCTTGAGCCTGTTAAGCAAGTGAGTTCTTTCTTTTGCGAATTGTGAATACATTTTTGCAATTCTATTGGGTCCAGTCAGTGTGCCCCTCCTTCCATCCCCAATGGTATTCTCTTTTTTTAGTCAATCAGAGCAGACCACACATATTTCATCTAATTATGACGCTCCTAATAACGTAATCATCCATCGTCAAAACATTCCCAATTTATTTACTAATTTTAATTTTGGCTTTTAAGTTTGGGATTTGGTTTTTAATATTTATATTTTTGTACAAACTTGATGGTATGAAGGGGTTTGATGATTTATGATTGTATGAAAGTTGTATGGTTCAAAAGATGATAGCATTTTGTTCTAAGAATTGGGAAACAGTTGCTATTTGAAAAAGGTTGGTTTTTCAATTTTTTATTTGTGCCCTTTTAGTTGTTTGAATGAACTTTTGATGATGTAAATCAAGCTAAATTGAATAGATGTGTTTGTATATTGTATTTGGTTTGTTTAAGTGGTCTTTTTTGCTGAAAAATGTAATTTGGTTTTGTGGATCAAAGTTTTCAGAGTAAGAAAATTACCTTGGAGACAGAATTTATATATGAGAACTTACATTTATTTAGAGTTTTGAATTCATCTTTATTCTATGTCGGTTATGGGATTGACAATTTTCGGCTTAGTTTTGGCTAAGAAAGAATTAGACTGTTACTTATTAAGTTGAGTTAGGAGGATTGCGGTGTCGAAAATTAAGAAGGGTTAGTGCTATTGTAATGGCATTTGCATTTGTTTTGAACCTAAAAAATATTTGGCCCTTTTCTGTACTGAGATCCGATGACCTGAGATTATCGAAAAGGATCCATTTATTAAAGTAACAATGCAGTGGTGGTGGGAATAAGCGTTCTCATGTATCTATGGATGTGATATGAATCGGGTGGATGATGTTGAAGCATCAGTAAAAAAAAAACAAATAGGATCTTAGATATTTTACATTAATCCATACATTAGTGCTTGAAAGATTGGCTTATGAAACAAGAACAACACACTTTTTAAGCTTTTTTGTTTAACTGTTAAAACACGTGTCTGGCTTGCATGACATATATTTTGCCATCTTAACTTGAAGAGCAATATAAGTGTTAAATGCATGTTGCTTCTGTTTCTCAAGAAACAGAGCATTTTTTTGCAACTGTATCTTTTATAATCAGCTTGGTTGAATGTATATAAAAGTTGAATTGCTCATCTTACCGACATCTTTCACTCATCTATCCCTTTTGTTCGTTCATGATTATGTTGAATTTTTTTTTTTAGGTTAAATGTCTTATTCATGTGGTTAAGGCTGGTGCATTGAAGTCCCGCAACAACGCGCGGGCATTTATGCTATTACTTATTCTAAAGTAGGGGGGAGGGCAGGCACTATTCACGTTTGTTTTGATTTTGCTTTATTTACAACAATGCCAGCCGAATGTGGCTGGGTTGGGGGGTAATTCTCCAAAATTCAGAGGGTGATTTTGTCTTTTGAGGTCAATTCCTCCCCCCTCGATTTTGCTTTATTTACAACAAAACCGTGGGATTTGGGGCTGGGTTGGAACGTAGTTATTAAAAGTTAGGAGGGTAATTTTGTCCTGTGCATTTGAGACGGATTGGGGTGGGTTTGGGTTTGCTGTCATTCAGTGAGGGTTTTGGGGATGGGAGGCCATGCCTCCGATAGAGAGGGAGAGAGAGAGACAGAGCGAGAGAGAGGTGTGGGGATCTCAGCGCCATTGCTGCAGATCCTCGATTTCATGAGTGGGAGAGGGGGGACAGTCAGAGAAAAGTATGGGGGCCTGTAGTTAACGGGACACGAGTCTCAGGAGTAGAACCCAACCAGCTCTCATCTCTCACTCTTCCTCTCTCTCCTACGCGAGCCCTCTCATCTCTCACTCTTCCTGTTTCTGTCCTCCTCAAACCATAGCAGCCACAGCTCCATCTCTTCCGTTTCTCTCATCCTAGAACAGAAGAAATATGGAAAATCAGGGCTTTTTCATTTGCTTCCACAGATTTCTCGAGCTCCGGATCGCTAGCCTCCGTATGAAGGTTCGTCTCTCTCTCTCTCTCACTTTTTAATCTTATATATATATAACCTAATATTATTAGGACAAATAGAACATTTCATCTGGAGAGATTTTTTTAATTGATTGTTGTAAAATTCGATTCTTGCTAAATGCTTTCTTTATTTTTTGCTGATTTGTGTGTGGATTTTTTGTTTGATTTCATTTTTGGTTGCAGGAAACGTTTATCTTCTAATTTTAGGGTTTTGTTTTGGGAGTTTGCAAACGCTTTCTGGGTCAGGTGTGTAACCTATCATTAACATTTTTTTTTTTTTTTTTATAATTAAAATTGAAAGATTGCTGAGGAATGGATTTGCCTGCGGTTATATAACTTATCTTTAACCATTTTCCAATATTTTTTGTGTTTTAATTAGAATTCAAAGATTGTTGAGGAATGGATATGGCTACGGCTTAGTTGTGAATTAGTGGTGCAGCGGCAACTCCTAAGTTGCTATTTAGGTAAAATATCAGAGCTCCCCCAATTTGAATTTTCAATTCTGAATTTCAATTTCTAGGGTTCATTTCGATTTGGGTTTTTTTTGGAATCTGATCTTTCTTTGGTATTTTTGTTTATTCCGTCGTCAGTCATGGCCTCCTGAGATGAAAGAGCCATGGGCGTGCATGGCTGCTACTGTGTTTGCTTAGTGTGAGAGGCTGATTTGCTTTTGGGTTTGTGTTTCTCTTGCTAATTTTGGATATGTTTGGATTTTTTTTTTTTTTTTTGCTGGGGTTGTCATTCTTTTAAATTTTCTATGAAGAGTTGAATATTTGTGCCTGTCCAGGGTTTAGGTTTCGCTGAAATGTTCATATCTAGGATTAGATTTAGAAAAAAAATTGGGTTTTGAGCTGGGGCTTTTTTGCTTTTTGCTAATTCCATTGTTCCAATCTGCTTCTTACTTATGAAGATAATGTATTTTCCTGTATATTGTTTTCCCTTTTTTTCGTTGGTATTTTTGGTTATTTTCCTGTATGTTGCTTTCCTGTATATCAAATTTTATTTATTCATTTTTTATATGTTGTGAGCTGTTTTATGATTCAATCCAGCATCATCCACTTTCACAAAATAGGTTGCTCATACTTCAGTGGACACAATTTTTTAAGGTTTTTCTTAAAGTCTTGGTGTCATGTTACATTTTGAGGAAAGCTTCCATCTCTACGTGAATCACTGGCAAATAGAAAAACAAACTGTCTTTTCAACATTCAACGTTGTCATTTGCATCTTGACAAATTGTCTTCAGTTTTTCTGAGAACTTCAATAGCTGAATGCAATTAGATGTAGGTTGATTTTATTTGAATTTTGTTTCCTTTTAATAAAATTTGCAGAATTCTGGCCAAATAGCCCCTTTAGACAAGATAGTTGAATTGAAGGAGAAATATAAGTTTCATGTGTTATTGGATGAGAGTAACTCATTTGGTGTGCTTGGAAAATCTGGAAGAGGTAACTGAATACTGTAGGATTCCGGTATTTTTAGAAACCCGTCTTTTTTTGTATCTCTCATAACTATTGATCCATTACCTGTTTGTGATTTCTGGTGGTGTGATTTTGCAGGTTGAAAAAATAGATATTATTACTGGTGCAATGGGACACGCATTAGCCACAGAAGGAGGATTTTGCACTGGAAGTGCTAGAGTCACCAATCACCAAGTATGTTTACCGAATACACACTATTAACCATTTATATGATGTCTCTGTTGATAGATGAAATTTTTAACAAGCAAATGACTTTCTTATCTTTCTATTTTAGTGAATGCTTAATTATGTGCTCACAATCACTTATGTGCATGCATATATTAAACAAAAAGCGTCAAAAGTTTCTAAATGATAAAATTTTGGGATATGGTATTTGGCAGCGATTGAGTAGCTCTGGGTACGTCTTTTCTGCTTCTTTGCCCCCATATCTTGCGAGTGCTGCCATTACTGCCATTGATATCCTCGAGGAAAACCCTGGTCTGATAACAAAGCTGAAGAAAAATATTGCCATATTATGGAAAGGTATGTTCTTGATCTCTTATTCACTTGCATGTAGTTTGATGTTCTTTATTCTGTATCTGGACAGTTGTCAGCGCCGTGGTGTGTACTCATCACTTGATCAATTTCCTTGGCATCCCCTTTGCTTTGTGAGATCACTTACTGCCTGCCTTGCATTATGATGCTCTTGATTGAGAAATGTGACGTGATGTGATGTGGTGTGCAGGATTGTCAGCTATACAGGGCCTCTCATTCGCTAGCAGTCCAGAATCCTGAATTGTCTTCCTCAGACTACAGAAAGCAGATTCTGTGAATCCTTTTCTGTCCTTTTCTGCCTCTCTACTTTTAATTGTAATGGTTGTGGTTATGCAGTTGTTGAAAGAGCATTCCATCTTTGTGGTTGCCTCCAAAAAGTCATCGCTTGATAAATGTCGTCTTCCATTAGGAATTAGATTGTTCATCTCCGCTGGCCATATGTAATCCGATCTGTTCAAGGCAGCTGCATCCATGAAAGGTGTTGCAGAATTGGTGCTAGATTATATAACCAAGCAGATTGTCATTTTCTGAAGGCGGTATGTCTTTTTAACCAAGCAGAATTGGTGAAAAATTGAACCCAATAGAATATAGAAAATGAAGTGTTTAGAAAAGAATTTTTTTCAATTCAAGTTGTCTTTTTCTTTCTGTTTATTTAACTTCGGATTGGCTGCTTTATTTGTTTTTCTAGATTATATATTTTGATATTCTCTAAAAACTTATGTATCGTCTACCGTCACCTGCTTCTGCTCCTCAACTTGCTTCATTTTTAATTTTCAAACTTTATTTTTTACATGTGAAAGCAATTGATTGCCTTCTTTTGGAAAAATGCTAATGGAAAACTTTTTCCCCGTTTCTAAATGATTCTCATCTGTTTTTTTGCAGTTTTCTATAGAGGTTTAGTTGAACATGGAGACAATAACCGATTGCTTGAAGGCAGGAATGTCTGGTATTGCTCACCTGGTATGTTTAATTTTCATTGTTCATCTGTCTGATTACGCTTTTTATTTTTGCTATCTCCCTTCATCTATAAACCGTCTGAGACTTATGTATCTCCATTTTGGCGATACAATTTCTTCATTGTGGAGATAATACTGTGTGATTGTTTTGCTTCTGGTAAATCTTTTATCTATTTTCCGTCTGTTCCAATTTGAATTCCCTTTTTGGATTTTATATGCCGTTGATTTTACTAATTAAAGTATATAATTCCTTTGACACCCTCCGTGTATATATAGTGGCAATTTTACTTAAAATTGTCTTAAACCTAGACATGGATGATCATAACCTTGATGTACATGTGATTTGCAATTAGATGCGTTGTCTTCTATAGTTATTTGTTTGCCCTAAGGTTTTATACGATATACTTAGTTTCTTTTCTCTACTTCAGACCAAGCAGTACAGTGCACGGTAGATATGACAGATTATATAGTGTGATGAATTGCTTGCTACTACAGATCTTTTTATCGACAGATATACATTGTATTAATCGTGAATTCCTTCGTGTGACAATAGTTGTGCTTTTGTGTCTGCATTATTTATTTTGGTTATGGTTTAATTTAATAAGATTATTATTAGAGGTTGAGCTGTCTTTAAGGTTTAATACATTACATAAGTGGGTTAGGTTTTTCAACTTTAAAATTGTTTTGTTGTAAACATGCAGCGCCCATGCTCACAAAGTCCTAAACTAATTTTATTAAATTAAGGAGTTGGCAAACCACTTACAAAATTATGGACTCAAGGAATTAAAAAAACTGGTCCATTTCCTACTATCCTAACCCGTCTCCCCCAACCATTTTCTGCCATCCATTAGGTCCTTTAAATAATTAATGTCTTAAGTCTTGCATGACCAAACTTTCCACTTCCCATTTTGGGGAGAGGGAGAGAGAGAGAGAGAGAGAGGGAGAGAGAGAACCATATGGGGTATTCAGGATTTCAGGGAGAGGGGTAGGGGTCATGAGCAGAGGCTACTGAGGATGATGTGTGCCGGATTTTGTGATCATTTCCTAAGATAAGTTCATTTTTTAAATTGGATTCTTTAATGTTAGATTGGATTTTCAAATTTTTTAGTACATTAGGTCCGGTTTTGGCGGATTCATCTCTCTCTTTATTCCCTTATTTGTTTCATTTTCTCTAATTTTGGGGATTCCCTTTCTGTTCAGTATGTTCTTTGTTTTAAGGTCAGTTGGTTTTTTTTTTTTTGGGTTTTTTTTGTGGGTTTTCAGTTCTTTAATTTGTTTAGTTGTTGTTAATTTTCCGTAATTGTTTCCCCTAATCTGGATTGTTAAGTTTTCAACGGTTTTTTTTTCCCAAAATCCACATGAACAGAGCTTCGGTGCTAAAGGACACCTGGGTTTTATTTTGTGCTGGAGTATATAATGTATTTAGATTGGGAACACAATCTTTGTTGAGTTCTTTTTTTCCACTTTTGCTTTTTTCCCCTTCAATCGTTTCAATTAATTGTTGTTTTAGTATAACTATTGCTCTCTAAGCTGCGAAATTAGGTGTAAGAAAATCTTTTGTATACTTATATGGAACTGTTGATTTCCATAGCAGCTAAGGATATGTATAATTGTATTCTGGCCTTTTGAGTCTGTTGGCTTTTCTGTTTTGATCAAAATTGTTGATTTCTTTTGTGGAATTGGGTTTTAGCCTCGAATTGGAGACATGGGTGCTTGAGAACGTTTAATTTTTACACGCATTGTAAAGTGTTTGTAATTGTAAACATGTTTGAATCTTATACTTTCTATTTTTTTCCTTTTTTTTGTTTGCTTTTTTTTTTTGGTAGCAAAATGATGTAAACTCGCGATTTATGGTGGTTTTGAATGGGTGACTTGCTCTTATAAAGTTCTGGAACATAAACTGCTTTGGAGCCAGCAGCACTCAGTAGCCAGAACAACGGCCTTTCTCTCCCTTATCGGAAAAGAGGTGCTTTCAGGGTGAGCCACAATGCTCTTAATTTTGAGTAATGAGTTTGTGTTACTTTGCAGATCTGCCCAACTTCCCATTTAGTTTCTTGGAATTGTTATTTTTATATTTCCAATTATATATTTTAGTGCTTTTATGTTTGTCGTTCCGTGCTGGCAATTTGGAAAGCTCTAGAAACAATATAATTCTTGGGCTAATGTGAAGATTTTGTGTTCAATACTTTGTTTCTGTTTTTCTATTTGCACTTAGAAAAACAGAGGATTGTGGTTAATTATTGTGCTGTGAAGCTTCTATGTTTTCTTTTTATGCCCAAGATTGACCTCTGCTGTTGAAAAGTACTTCCAACTCTCTCTTTCTCTAAAAAATATGATCCAGTGTAAAGTTTGGTTGTTTCTCTCTCCAGAAACTTATATTCCATATTGCACCCATCAATTGTAATCATCCTTGATGTTGATGGTTTTGTTCATTTATTTTGTTTCAGAAATAAATGCCTAAAATTTTGATCTCTGTATTTCAAAAATAAATGCCTGATGTTTTGATCTTTGTGTTTCTCTCTCTAGATTAAGCTTAATCATTCTTATTCTTACTAATGTAGAAGTGGGTTGAGTTCTAATCTTTGCTTTCTATTTTACTGAAATTATTTTCTGATTTCTGCTATTAATTGCTGCTGAAATGTGACTTTTGTTATTACTTTTTTATCCTTCATATTTATACCGCTTTTGGATTCCATTCGAATTAAATAATGAAGTTAATCTTGATATGAATTCTCTCGCAACAATAGGAGAAGATATTGTAGCAAATAATCAATATTGAATTGAACTTGGACTGAGAGATCTAAGGATATGGGAAAACTAACTAACCATACCAAACAGCATAAAAAGAGAGACAAATTTCAAACAAGAGAGCGTACCTGAACAAGCCATATGTTTCAGATTGATGTCTGTTGAGTAGTAGAACGATGATTTAAGAACTCCCAGGAGAAACACGTATAAACGATCGAGCAAATTTATCAAACTCCATGAGGGACAAAAATAGTGTCATTTTAATTCTTAAAAAGAAGTTGGCATTGGATTGGTTGTTTACTAATTAAGATACAGATTGAAAACCAACCAGCAAAGATTATGGTAATTCACTAATTTGAACATAAACCAACTTTGAGAGTGTCATTAACCTGTTCATTTTATTTTTCTGGATAAGAAACAAACTGTCATTGAATGAGATCTTTGCTTTTGTAGTTTTTACTTGCTATATATACTGGGTCATAGTGGATAGCTGGGATAACCTCACAATAAGTTTGTATTCTTCTTCTATATAATCAATTCTATAGCTGTTGTTTTTCGTGATCCATATTTGCATTCTACATGTTATCTTTGTGACTGACTTATCAAGTCACTAAGCAGCAAGCGGATGTGCTGTTTTTTATTTTAGTCAAAGGGAACAAACTAATGGTCTAAGAGATTGCCTAAATGGATCCTAGAATAGTCAAAAATGCATAAAAGTTTGAAATAAATTGAGATCCAATATTATGAGTTGATTATCGGTACCATACATAAAACAAAGGAGTTCTTCTTGATTCAAGGGTGAACCATTTCATGAAATTATGATATTCTAAATAGTGAATTTGTGTTTTCAGGTAAACAAGAAGCTAAAGCGTAATCAAAGGATTTGTCGACCTATTGTGGAAGGTGAGATGCCAATTTTGTTTCCCAATACTTGATCTTTTATGGAAATTGTAATATTTTATATTTTGAAATTCTAAACTGATTGTCCTTCACATGTTTTATGTAAATAGTTACACATCTATGCACAAATACTCACAATCAGTTCATCCAAATCTTGGTTATTTAAATTCTTAAGAGATGCCTTTGTTGATTTGTGATTTTGTTGGATTTATTCTGGTAAAATGTGTTTATTTGCATTGGTGCATTTAAGGGTGTGATTTCATTCTTGCCGCCTTTTTAGTTCATCTTTCTGTGCAAATTATTTATGTCGGTTGTCGATTATAGTTTGAAAGCGTAGGCCTCCCCGAAATTACTTAATTTAACAAAATTCAAATAAAAAATTAAAAAAATTGCATCATTACAAAGCGTAGGCATGGGACTTACAAATGACTCCTTTCAAGTGGTCTGGGCATTACATAGAGAAAGGCAGCTAAAGCTTGCATGGGTTATCACTGGTGTCCTCGAAGCATGCCATTCTTTGGGTGTCATGCATTGGGACTTAAAGCCAGAGAATTTTCTATTTGTCAACCAGAAAGAGGATGCACCACTTAAGACAATAGATTTTGGGCTCTCTGTGTTCTTTAGACCAGGTATAATATCACATATATGGATTAGATTTGTATCTGGAGCCCATATGGAGCTAATTAGGTGCAAAGATTATTGACCCTAAATTGTCATAAACCTATGAAATAAGATATATGCTTTCGATTCATTCTTGAGCTGGTATTTAGTTGGTTTTTGGTAGAATTCTCTTACTATTTCTTCCCATGCCGTTAGTTTACTTTGATGAGTGTAGGGTTTTTTATTTTATACTTCTAGATTAAAATGGTACGATTCTGCTTGATGATCGTGGAAGCCAGCGATTCTGCTTCTACGAAAACTGCACCGATGTCGTTCCAGATCACTACTCCAAACCTCCCGCAAACTCCAAAGCAGGTTTATGATTTTTATTTTTTTTTAATATTTCATTTCCTCCTTTTTTTAATTTTTGAATTACAAGAAAAGTTTGAATTTGAGGTTCGGATTTGAAGATTACTGCTGCTTATAGTTTTTATTTGGTATTTCATTGTTTAGCTTACGATTGTCATCAGTTTTCTTAGATTGATGGAATGTTTTTATAAGATATTGCTTTTAGAAGGTTATTATGTTATATATAAATATACTTTATACTGTAATGAAATTTTATATGAATAATATTTCAATCAGAGAGATACACGAAGATAAAGACAGGTTGAGCAATAATAGCTATAAGCCACAAGCGATCAAGTAGTGTATTTTGTGTTTCCCTTCCTCCATTGGTATGGGTATGCTCTCTGTCTCAGTGTTGTGGGGTGAAAAGTTATTTGAAAATAATGGAAAGAACATTTTCTGCATCGTGATTCTTTAATTGTATGATAATGTTTCCAATGTTTTAGATTACATTGATCTGTATTATTTTAAAGTATATATGAAGATTAGTTTATAGGTGTATGCACTTAAATTGGATATATGGTATTTTTCAGATTATTTGACATACAATTGCATATAATCTCAATATTTCTCATGCAATTTTTGTCTGAGCTTCAGAATTGTTGAATAGGATAATTCATACTTGGATAGCTACATCAGCATAATTGGAGTTGAATTTGTAAGCATTTTGTCAGTTTTACACTACTGATTCCTTTGATTCAACTCTCATCTTACCAACATCTTTCACTCATCTATCCCTTTTGTTTGTTCCTGATTATGATGAATTTTTTTGCAGATTAAATGTCTTATTCATGTGGTTAAGGCTGGTGCATTCAAGTCCCGCAGCAACGCGCGGGCATTTTTGCTAGTTATAATCTAGAAGAATACGAAAATGTTCTCAGTTACTCCTGTTGCGATTATAGATTTAAGCACTGGTTTGGAGGTCCATTGAGAAATATTGGAAGCCAACTTCAACTTTTTCCTTTTTTCTGTAACTTTTTCTTTTTGTTTTGCTGTCAACTTTTTCTTTTTGCTTTTCTCCTTTTTTCTTTCGCTCATAGACATAGTCATTCCAACGTAAAAGGTACGAGAACTTAAGTTCTGATACAATTAAAGTTGTTATGCTCCGATCCCGAAACATAACTAAAGACAAACCAATAGTTCAACAACGTAAGAACCTTTCATTTTGTTTTGTGGCTGCTCCTAACCTAAGGGTTAGACTACTTACTTACCATGTGAAGAGATTAAGCCAATCATAGTTCACCATTTTGTTAATCTCAAAAAATTCGTATTTGCAATGACCTTCAAAAATTCTTATGGCATTATCTACTAAGAAAACATAGAGCTTTAGACAACTCCTGGACAACTCACAATCAATTACGAATAACATTTCAATAACTCTGATTCGTGCATGGTTTTTGCCTATGTATTTGTGCAATCGAGCTCTATTCAAAAATACTAAAAGTGACCCCAAAAGGTCTACGGATTTTTAATAACTAATTACGAAAAACCAAACTTTGTAACTCTAAAATTAATAAAAATTAAATTGAATTCCCAAAAATTTGAAATACGAAAAATTTGACTCAACTCAACTTTAAATCATCCTCAAATAAACTCAACTTTAATTCATCCTCAAATGTACAATATAAAGTGAATACACATGCATGGATTAATTACAAATACACATCATTTACTCTTTCAGCCAATGAACCTAATGTAGAAAAGTCAATGAACCTAATGTAGAAGAGTCAATGAACCTATGTAGAAGATTTAATGAGCCTAATTATTCAGGGGACCTAAATAACACTCACCCTCTAATTGCTTTAACAGATTTCTGTGAATGATGGCTCAAGCCACTTTTGTAGAAGAGAGGGGCTTTTAACAGGTTCTTTCAGATCATCCAATTCCAAGTAGAGAGATATATGAGTACCCTTTCCTTTCTGATTTCCCTTAGGATAGAGCAGTAGCTTCCTGCAACAGCCATCACATGAAGAATAAGTGTACATTTTAAGATTACATGAACATCCTACCTTAATTTAAAACAACGGTTCTCTACACATTGGAGGAAAAATTTAACAAGATATTTACCAATACTTTTAAGAATAATGCAAAAATTGTTATCAACACATTGAAGAAAAAATTTAACAAAAGGTGATTTAGATCTATTTTGATAAGATATAGTAAATGAACTGTCGAGAGTGAAATCTTTTATCATCGGATATACCACTTCAGGCCTTCAGCAGTGAATACTTCTGAGTAGTAGCTCTCAGCATCTGACTTTGAGAAGTTCCCAACCTTACATGCTTGCGCATAACAGCATTCTTGATCATTGATAGACACTCTCCATTTCCTGTTCTTCTTTCTTTACAAACAAAGACATCCGCTCCAAACACAGGTATCATCCATGAGATATCCGTTGGAAGCATTAATAAAAGCTTTAAGAGGAATAAATCGATCATAAACCGAATAAGGCATCATCCCGTGAAAACATTTTTCCTTTTCTTTCGCATCTAATCAATGCAACATGAAAAATGGTTCAAAAAAATTAAAAGGAATAACACGCTCCGAGAACATGAAAAAAATCAACTCCTCACACATTCACTTGTTAAGATAAATTTGAAGATAGAATACCGTGCAGAACAAAGTAGAAGCCCCTTTTCTGTTCAAGCAAAAATAACCTGAAGTTAACAAACACTTCCCAACCAGTCTCAAGTGAATCGGCTTCAGCATTTCCAAGAAGAGAGAGATGTGGTCAGCCACGTTCCTCGCCTTGTTTCCATTCGGGTAGGGCACTAGTTTCCTGTGATCAAACACATATGTAATAAAGTTAATGTATACAGAGCACTGAAAAATGCTACTTATCTCCAACTTCTTTCTCAACCTTTTTTCTTTTCCCAAAATTATATGTGTAACTAATGATTTGCACACCAAACTACATCATTAGGAAAAAAATATTAATAATCATTAAGAAAACAACAATGCCTTTGGACATGATCATTAGGGCTTACCATTCATATCCTCCAGCTTCGAAATCTCCCGGCTCATATCTATCCACTGAACGCTTGGTTAGCAACGAAAAACAACTAAATCTTTAGAGTGTAATAATATGGAGGTGAATTTGACAACAATCTCAAAACCCCTGAAACCAAATAGAGGAAACACAGGAAGGCATAGTGATGCAAGCATATATATTAGCATCTATAGATACAGTGTACTCAAATCTGAATGCATCATTGGCCCCTAAAACACAAAATATAGAGACGAAGTAACTAAGTATGTTAATTGCCATTGATAGGATTTTTACCACCTGCAAAAGTAGAGATAAAAACACTTAAAATACTTACAAGAGTACAAGGTAATCATAGTATAGCTCTATAGCAAGGTCGTTCTCCACAGGGGTTGAATGAATAATTTATGTCAAACCAAATCTTAATTAATTATTTAAAACAAAGTTTAGAAAAGGTTGATTTTGTGATTTAAAATAATAAAAACAAATTTAATAGAAATACTTAAATAAACCAGAAAAATAAAATCAACTAAGAGAAAACAATTTTTGAAAATTAAATTGTAAAAGCATTAGGGTTTTGTCGTCACCATAACAATCCTACATAATTCTTCCAATTAATTATGAATTACACATGCATATTTTCAAGGTTATGTTTTCCTAATATATGCTTACTTGGACCCCAACATAAAGCGTATATAAAACATGCAACCCGTCTATGGTATTTAGATTAAATCTAAACATACCTGACTCATTAAGTTTTGTAAAACAATCTGAAAGACCATGCAACCCTTAAGACGTGGTATTCATCCTAAGTGAACTTGCACATATAAACCACAAGAAGCTTTCGTGTAACGACCCGTCCCCAAAAATTATGGTTTTTATAATTTTAAAATGTGAATTTACGAAAATGTCCTTCAAGACAAATATGTTGACTTTTGTTGACCACCTTGTTGTGTCACGTAAGATTCGTTTTCTTGGCGTATCCTCATAGTACTCGTCACTACAAACACATAGGCGCAAACAGAACGCAATTTGGAGTTATAACGAAGGAGTTACTAACGAATGAAGTCGAGGACAAAATGGTCATTTGACCATTTTCTGGAAGGCTCCAGATTGTTAGAAGAAAATTTTGATGGTGCCACGTGTATGCCTAGGATGGAGTGATGAGAGGATAAATGAGGGAAATGAGAGAAATGGATGGATGAGAAAAAAGAGAAATGAGAGAAATGAGAAGAGGGGAGAGGGCTCAGCCAATCAGAAGAGGGGAGAAGAAAGAAAGTGACCAACTAGAGAGGAGAGAAAGGAAGGGAAAGGAGAGAGATGGGATGCACCGGATCACCCCTTGACCCATTTTTGAATCGCATGACCCGGTCCTGAACCGGTTTCTGCAGCCATTTCCGACACCATTTACGGCTTTTTTTTTTACGATTCAGGACACTCCACCACCTGCAAATAACATCCTTCTCATTGTCCTTCATTTTCCACCCATGGTACAACGAGATTTTGGACCGTTTCGTGATGAGTAACAACGACGATGTCGAAGGTCCTATGACGGCGATCCGCCATTTCTGAAGGCGATTCCTTTAACCACCACCACAATTTGCCCTCCCTTGAGCCCATGAACAAACCCCAAACAAGTTTAGAGGCGGCAATTCGACAAATCAAGAACACTCAATTTGCAATTTGAGTACGATTTAGGGCATTTCTCGGCCGAATTGGACTTCGGTGTTGTTCCTCTCATTGAGATCTTCATTCCTATAAAATTTGTGAATTTTTGGAGTTGTTCGATTTTCCGGTGAGTCGGGGCGGCGGCGTATGGGGGGAAAACCCAAGATCCCTCCGTAGGTTTCTCGACGTGCCGAATCCGAATCCGCCATCCGTTTTCCCAAATTCCAACGTTTTTGTACAGTTTTATTAAATGGCCTTTAATTGTGTTTAGGTGCATTGGTGGAAGTGATCACATTCTTGATAGTTTGAGCGGCTTCCAAGCAATGGAAAACTTGTGAGTGGACCCCTTCATAACCTATATATTTCCTAAAAATATTAGCCTAGCATGCATTGCATATTTTATAAATGGAGAATGATTTCATACTTATGATTTATTTAGATTGCTTTTACGGAATAATTATGATTTATTGGATTTATATATTACCAAAGGTTATGAATCATTAGATTTTCGGTTATGAAATTCTATGGATTCACGTATATGTTTATTATGGATTTATGAGACGAGGTTTGAAGTTTTGAGCTCGATGTGTGATGCAAGAATTTGAGATATGTTTTTGGTACTTACCTAGTGGGTTATCATACGGCACATCCGCACACCACGAGTATAGATGTATATGGCCATAGGACACATGTGATGGAGGAGTGAGATATGATATATGTTATACCCCCAGCTTCATTGCCGAAAGTAGTGTCGAATAGCTTCACTAACCACGGCTAGTGTCGGTGTGGATGTATGTTATTTTATACAGCTTCACCTCCAAGTGATAGACAGGTTATTTAGCTTCACCTTCGAGTGATAGACAGATACTACCTTCGGGCGACTATGATACCCCTAGTTAAGTACATCATGATTACGATTCACAGATATTTTATGAATGTTTTGCACAGCATGCTAGGGTTTTCAGAAAAACCTATTGTGTAGTATTATATGTGTTTTAGAGGAAATCTTAGTGGAGGTCTAGTTAGGATCAGTTGAGGATTTGAGGCGATGATGGTCCTCTGTGACATGCGTTCTTTTGGAATGGCGAGCAAAGGTATACCTGTTGAGTGATTACATAAAACATCGAAGGTTCGTGTAAGGGAAAAATTAAGAAGGCACTAGTTGTAGGCGAAGTTAGCAGATATATGTGGGGTAAATCAAATCAACTTCCTTAGACTTGTTATTTCCCTTAAGGGAATTCATGTAGACCCTCAGCAAATTTCGCAATGATTGTTTCACTGATAACATTCTTAACTACTCCCACCTCGATGTCAGTTTAATAAACATCCACAGTCACCTTATTACCAAATTCCTCAGATGTCAACCTTGTTTAGCTTTCATATCTTTCTTGGGAGACATGAGTCTAGCAGAAGATATTCTTACCAAACCCAAGGTTATGATAGTTGGGAATCAAAAATCCTCTCGAGTGTTGTGAATTCAGAAATACCATTTGTCTTGTCAATTTCTATCGACGGTTGCTAGCAATTCTTTGATCATAACCTAAACCTTCATCTTCAGTTAGGAAACAAGTTAGTTTTGTTCGAGATGTTGCCTCACCTTACCATTGTTCTTATACTATTCGCAAAAGGCTCTTTTCGTAATTTTAAAATGTCGAGGACAAAATGGTCATTTGACCAACTAGAGAGGAGAGAAAGGAGGGGAAAGGAGAGAGATGGGATGCACCGGATCACCCATTGACCCGTTTTCAACCAGCATGACCTGATCCTGAATCGGTTCCTGTAGCCATTTTTAATGCCATTTCCGGCGATTCAGGATTCTCCACCACCTGCAAACATCATCATGCTCTTTGTCCTTCATCTTCCACCCATGGTACGACGAGATTTGGCCCTGTTTCGTGATGTGTAACGGTGATGGCGCTGAAGGTCCTATGGCAGCGATTCGCCATTTCTGAAGGCAATTCCTTCAACCATCACCACCATTAGCCTTTCCTTGAGTTCAAGAACAAACCCTAAACAAGTTTGGAGGTGGTGGAGCTTCGGATTCGATGAATCAAGAACACCCAATTCAAGGGTTTCCGGCAGTTCAAGGATGATTTAGGGTATTTCCCAGCCAAATTGGACTTCAGCCCAGGTATGAAAGTTGTTTCTCCCATTGGAATCTTCATTCTTCTAAAATTTGGGAATTTTTGGAGTTGCTCGATTTTCTGGCAAGTCGGGGCAGCCGGACGTCACGTGCGGCGGCGCGTAAGGGAAAACCCGAGATCCCTCCTTAGGTTTCTCGACGTACCAAATACGAATTTTCCATCTGCTTTTCCAAATTCCAACGTTTTCGTAAAGTTTTATTAAACGGCCTTTAATTGTGTTTAGGTGCATCGGTGGAAGTGATCACATTCTCGATAGTTCGAGCGGCTTCCGAGCAATGGAAAAATTGTCATAACCTATATATTTTTAAAAAATATTAGTTAGCATGCATTGCATATTTTATAAATGGAGCATGATTTATAATGTGTTTTACGGATTTTCATACTTATGATTTATTTAGATTGCTTTTACGGAATAATTATGATTTATCGGATTTATATATTACCAAAGGTTATGAATCATTAGATTTTTGGTTATGAAATTCTATGGATTCACGTATATGTTTATTATGGATTTATGAGACGAGGTTTGAACTTTTGAGCTCTGATGTGTGATACGAGATTTTGAGATATGTTTTTGGTACTTACCTAGTGGGTTATCATACAGCACATCCGCACACCACAGGTATAGATGTCTATGGCCATAAGACACAAATGATGGAGGAGTGAGATATGATATATGTTATACCCTTAGCTTCCCTGCCGAAAATAGTGTCGGACAGCTTCACTAGCCACGGCTAGTGTCGATGTGGATGTATGCTATTTTATACAACTTCACCTTCAGGTGTTGGACATGTTATTCAGCTTCACCTTCGGGTGATGGACAAGTTATTCAGCTTCACCTTTGGGTGATGGACAGGTACTACCTTCGGGTGACTATGATACCCCTAGTTATGTACATCACGGTTACGATTCACAGATGTTTTATGAATATTTTGCACGGTATGCTAGGGTTTTCAAAAAAACCTATTATGTAGTATTATATGTGTTTTCAAAACAGGGGGTTATTATGTTCATAAATAAAATGTTTTGCTATTATTAGTATGGTTAATATAAAATTTGGTCATCTCACCTTTTCGGTTTTTGCAACCCCTCAGGAGTCAGGATCAAGGCACATGATCCTAGCGTCAAGACTCTACAACATAGGTATACTCGAGTCTTCTCAGTATAGGTATCATTTCTTCGTTTGTATCTTTTCCTAGTAATTCTTCCATATTATTTTTAGTAGGTGTATGCTCTGAACACATTTCTGCTTTGGCTTAATCTTGCTAATTACATATTTGTTTGGACCTAAATTTACATCATCAGCCCCGTGCAATCAAGGCCGTTGAGTGAGCATAGCTCCCAACCGTCGGTTGAAAAAGTGAAGATAATTTTATTATTGTTAAAGGATAATATTATGGTATTTATCATAATAATTATCTTTTAATATGAATTATTTGCATCTTGTTAAACCAGATAAATAGGATGCGAATTATATCCCAAGCAAGCAGTATAGTTCGAATTGATTTTGGATGTCTGACGGCACTTGGAAGCTAAAAATGAATTTGAAATTCATTTGATCAGGATGCATGCATGGTTTAAAGGTGATGGGATTATGATGATGTGATAAGCTTAGGATTTAATGGTCTTGGATAATGATGAGATGAGAAACCTAGATAGGCTAGGCCTTTTGCATGGTGATGAGCATTGTCAGATGAGTTTGGAATGATAAGAATTGATGATGGGAGCACAGTATGCATGCCGTGTGAAATGGCACTTCGAGATTTCAAATGGACACATGTTGTTCCTCTTGTTAAAGTACACATGCATAAGGAGACTATGGAGATTTTTGCCGAAATATATTAAAGATAATATCAGTTATTGTTTTTGGGAGTATATTCAGAAAATGTCTCTATTGGATTGGCGATCAATGAGACTTGCTATAAATACAGAGGCAATGGCAACAGGAAAACCCTCTCCAACTCAACACACAAACTGCCCTGCGAAACCTCTCAACAACCTTGAGATTTTTATTTTCTTTTTCGCCAACACATCTTCAATTTGGATAAACAGCACTATGAAGGCAACCAGCAAACATCTTCAGTTTGGATAAACAGCACTATTGCCGTAGAATCAGCCGGTCGTGAAGCACCTTCAGTTTGGATAAACAGCACTGCGTCGAGACCGACTGGTTAACTATCCAAGTCTCAGTGGAGAAGGATTCTTGAATCCTTATTGGCAGATGTCATCTCATTAGCCTTCTCGGTGATGTGAGGTGTTACAAGTTACTGGGCTCGGCACTTTAAACGCTAAGTTGTTTTATGATAGGATATTCATAAGTAAGTTTTAGAGTTCGGCATTCTGACGGCCGAACCACCTTCACCATCAAGACATACATCTCTTTTGAGTACTTGTGTCTGTATAGTTTGGTGTCAGTTCAGCGTGTTTATACTCTTACGAATATAATCACCATGACTGAACCCGGTGTCTGTATAGTTTGGTGTCAGTTCAGCGTGTTTATACTTTTACTTACCGGCAGAGCTCGGCCATCGAGTTGGCACCCCCCACACATAACTGAATGACGTAGTTAGTTCATTAATTACTCAGCCTGCACGCCACATAGGTTTGGTAGTTTTTAGGGTTAACATGTTGGCATGCCCGGTGGGACCCTATGTTAAAACTACGAAGTTCATATAATATATCAAGATTCCAATCCAGCTTCATTTAGCCAATTGCACGAGCTTCTTGCGCAATTGAAAAGAAACAATGAAGAGGGTACAAAACATCTTAAAGAGGATAGAAAACGCCTTGAGGAGGATAAAAGATCATGGGAAGCGGTAAAAGTTCTTCGTGGTGTGAGAACCAGGCAAAAATCATTCGCTTACATGTTGAGAATAAAAGCTCATGTTACCCTACAAGAGCAATGGGTAAACGAAGACAAGGCTCAATTTAATGCTTGGCTAGATGAAGAACGTTTTCCTTACATTTCGAACTACAGATCAATTCCATTTGAAGAATGGTTGGATCAAAAGACCGAGGTGCAATTTTTCGTTCCGACCACAATCAAAATTCTGACTCAGGAAATTGCTAAGACGGCCGAAGAAGAACTTAGGCCACCTGTTTTTTCGGTCGAGACTAAAAGTTTGGTAAGCCTAGAAGAAAAAGTTCAAGTTTCTGAGCCAAAAATCAACTCAGAAAATGATTCGTCAGAAGAGTATTCTAATGACGAACAAAGCCAAGACATGGTTTTAGACCTCGAAACCATGACAGTCGATATGGTTATTGGCGATAAAGCCAATATGGAGAAATCCTGTTCGGCTAAGTTGTTTGAGTTAAAAGCCGAAATTGGCAAAATTATTATGCCCGAGGGGCTTAATAATTGTTTGACACATTTGGCGGCTGAGAATAAAAAATATTTCGCCAAGTCAAAAGTATGTCGAAATGATTCTTTATTTGGCTTAAAGCGAACTCAAAGTGAAAATTTTGATGTAAAAATATCTCAGCTTGGAATAAAGCATTGTTGGCCTCCTTCTGATTCTCTTTTGTTTAAAATAAATATAAAAAATAAATAAAAAATAAAAAAAACAACAACAAGAAAGAAGAATAAAGGGGGCACAAGCGATATGATGGGCGGATCAGACTTAATCTTGCTGAGAATGAGTATATATAAAGGAGCTGCTTGGTGAAATCTGATACTCAGTGCAGAAAGTTTTTTTTTAGGCCGAACTCAGCCAACTCGTCGAGGCATACTTTCCAAGTTATGTGACCAAATTTATGGACATAACTTTTGAAACTGGGGGCATAGTGAGATGATATGGCGTGAATCATCATTCAAATCACCATTTTTGAAGGCCAGGAAACTAGGGGACATAACTTGTGGCGTGAATCATCATTAAATATATATATATATATATGCCCACCAAGCAAATATTAATTACCTACATGTTCCTCAGCCATTTTTATATAAGACCCTCTGATGTCCTCGACCAGCGATGATGTTCCTCGACAAATTTTATATAAGACCCTTTGATGTCTTCGACCAACAATGATGTTCCTCGGGCACTAGTGGTGTCCATATATATATGCTTACATGAAATAGTGTTTGTGTAATGTGTGCTGCCATGATTGCTGCGTTGCTGACTTTGATTGATGATAGGCCAAGCTGCCAATAGTGGTTTGTCTCGGCCCCCAATCTCAATGGAGACACTTGTTTTGGTTTTCCCCGAATTTCTTCGAGTTTTTGGACTTACAAAAGCATCAGAGAAATAAGGATGTTATTCGGTGAGTTTAGAGGAGATTATTTGGTGAAGCTGGGAGACAGAAAAAATAAAATGTGATAGAAATATGCTTGGCTGACAACATCATTCCAAGTTAGACAAAATAGGCCAATAGGCCAAGATTTGATTTTGTTTTTTATGGCCTTGGTTATATATATAATGCTGAGGGGTGGATGGTTGAATGACATGCCAAACTTGGTCGAGCTGTCAACATGTGATCGTTTCAGAAAAGGTGATTGCAACATTCATGATGGGTGACAGGCCGAGCTACCAAGAATCAGGTTCTTCTCGGCCTGTTTTTCTCGACCCCATTTTCAATTCGATCGTATGAGTTGGATGGTTGAAGTAATTAGAAGGTTTTTTTGGCAAAGTCACCGAGCCTTGTATAGAATTGTAGCAGTCAAGGAAGACCACATCGTTAGCATAACAGACATGTTATTGCCAAGGACCAAAGTTTCTTTTTCAGCGATACGATGGGATTTTGTTGGTTACGAACACTTAATTTCCTTAACCATTCGGCTTATGAGCCAAAGTTCAAGGAAACTGGGGGGCAATGTTTGGACCCAAATTTACACCATCGGCCCGTGCAATCAAGGCCGTTGAGTGAGCATAGCTCCCAACCGTCGGATGAAAAAGTGAAGAAAATTTTACTATTGTTAAAGGATAATATTATGGTTTTTATCGTAATAATTATCTTTTAATATGAATTATTTGCATCTTGTTAAACCAGATAAATAAGATGCGAATTATATCCCAACCAAACAATACAGTTCGAATTGATTTGGGATGTCTGACGGCACTTGGAAGCAATACACTTGAAATTCATTTGATCAGGATGCATGCATGGTTTAAAGGTGATGGGATTATGATGATGTGATAAGCCTAGGATTTGATGGTCTTGGATAATGATGAGATGAGAAACCTGGATAGGCTAGGCCTTTTTGCATGGTGATGGGCATTGTCAGATGAGTTTGGAGTGATAAGAATTGATGATGGGAGCACAGTATGCATGCCGTGTGAAGGGGCACTTCGAGATTTCAAAGGGACACATGTTGTTCCTCTTGTAAAAGTACACAAGCATAAGGAGACTAGGGAGATTTTTGCTGAAATATATTAAAGATAACATCAGTTATTGTTTTTAGGAGTATATTTAGAAAATGTCTCTATTGGATTGGAGATCAAGGAGACTTGCTATAAATACAGAGGCAGTGGCAACAGGAAAACCCTCTTCAACTCAACACACAAACTGCCCTGCACAAACTCTCGCTTTACGTGAAACCTCTTAACAACCTTGAGATTTTTATTTTCTTTTTCGCCGACACATCTTCAGTTTGGATAAATAGCACTGTGAAGGCAACCGGTGAATATCTTCAATTTGGATAAATAGCACTGTTGCCGTAGAATCAGCCGGCCGCAAAGCACCTTCAGTTTAGATAAACAGCACTGCGTTGAGACCGACTGGTTACCTATCCAAGTTTCAGTCGAGAAGGATTCTTGAATCCTTATTGGCAGAAGTCATCTTATTAGCCTTCTCGGCGAAGTGAGGTGTTACAAGTTACTGGGCTCGGCACATTGAATGCCGAGTTGTTTTATGATAGGATATTCACAAGTAAGTTTTAGAGTTCGGCATCCTGACAGCCGAACCACATTCACCATCAAGACATACATCTATTTTAAGTACTTGTGTCTATATAGTTTGCTACCAGTTCGGCATGCTTATACTCTTACGAATATAATCACTATAACCGAACCCGGCGCTGATTATTTGTGAACTTCGCAGAACTAGTAGCCTTGTCTTCAGGCTCTGGAACCCAAATGCCGAGACATGTTCCTTCCTCGACCGCAGTTGCAAGATCAAGAAGCCAACAGCTCGCTCAATGCAACATCAACTCATTTTACTCACCGGCCAAGCTCGACCGTCGAGTTGGCACGCCCCGCATATAACCAAAAGACATAGTTAGCTCATTAATTACTCGGCCTGCGCGCCACGTAGGTTTGGTAGTTTTACGGTCAACAATATCTTTTATTAGTAAGCATGTTTAAAATGGCTTTGTCACCCTTAGGTGTCGGCCAGCACGTGCCTACCTGGTATGTAAGGATATTTGGGTTGGGACGTGTCACTTTGTCAATTTTAAGGACCCTAACTCCAACCAAAATTGCATTAAATTACTTTTCTAAATATCATAATGGTTATCAAGCATTAAGACAAGTAAATAATTTAAACACGGTGATTAATAATTCAAACTTGCATGCATAGAACCATAAGTAAGTTGAAAAGAAATTGTATATACTTGCTAAGGCTCATGGCCTAAGAAAATTAGTTACGAACAATCTTAAAACAAAATATTATTATAAACGAGGATAGAAAACACCTTGAAATAAGAATACAAATCCTCAAAGCCTAGCAAAGTTCTTCAAAATTTATGCGTTCTCCCCTCCCCAAAACCCTAATGGTTAAAAAGCCTTATTTATACTACTACACAATTAATATCCTTACTAGAAAATGTCTTCTAAAAATAGGAAACATAATAACTTTAGAGAAACTGAGAAACATAATCCTAATCAAATATGGGAAATCTGCCCAGCCACAAATAAGCCACATTTCTGGATCTTCAGGGCCCCAAAACAGGCCCAAAACAACTAGAATGAAAGTTTGAGATGTCTCGAACATAATGTCAGGGGCATCAAAACCCAAAAGACATCATCATGGATGCCAAAAAGCCCAATTAAGCCCAAAACGTCACTTTAACATCACTGCGCCCTGCTCCTTTATTTCATCGTCATAAATAAACCGCATGATAGAAAAATCTGAAACTTTGACACGAACAAGTTGAGAGATACACGAACATCCTCCAATTGGAATCACTCCAAATTCGTCTGTTTGATCACTTTTTGCTCAAGAGGAAGTTGAATGTCCTACATTGTAAATATAATTCAAAATATCAAAATTTCACCAAAATAATTACTTAAATATACTAAGAATAGGATCAAATATAAAATATGAAATCGACTCATCAGCCATCATGGTCGAAATTAAGACTAGCCATGGAAGTAAAACAATTTTCCTTTGCTTCAAGAGGTGCCCTTGTTACCTAATTGAAAATTTGAAAAACAAAGTGAATTCTTATCATTTTGATTACATAGGGGGAAGATGACGCCTAACGCGTGAGAGGCGTTTTTAAAAAGATTTGTTTAGAGAATGGAACTGTGCAAAAAGTTGTTAACAAAAGAACATAATTAGATCCCAAAGTTAACAAGGAACTTAATACAAAACACAGTTAACGTTTTCGTTCAGTCAAAAAAGAATGTTAAATATATTCATAGCAGTTAGAAAACAAATAAACAATGAGATGTATCACAATTATTGACAACATCATCATTATCGTTACAGTCATTGTCATGTTACTTATGATCTCCAAAGAATAATACATCGGAATGTTGTTACAGCACATAAGTAATTTTAATTTCTATTAATGTTGCTTTCTATTACCGAATATCATAATCCAAACAAGTTTTTTTTTTTTTTTTTTTTGCTAAACACTGAGATGCTACTTGAGCGACTCGAAATATTTTGTTTTTGTTTTTATTATAAGCGACCTTCTACATTAATTAACACTAAAAGGGAGGGAGGGTTTGAAATTTGAACCGGCCGGGACACAGAGAGATACATCGAGGCTATGTGAACTTTGAGCTGAATGTTTTGGCTGTTGCTAAACCAAACAGCTCACTGTCTCTGAATAAAGGTTGCCTATTTATTAGTCTTAACCGACCTCACACGACGAGGTGAAATGTCAAAAATGTGCATGCCAATGGTTCAATATGTTTTATGCATAACATACTTATAAAGAAGAAAACCGGCCTTCCAATTCGCAAAAATCACAAACTTCAGCCATAATTAATTAAAAACAACAAAATACCCTTCAATCACAAGTCATTTGGTGAACGAGGATTTTAGAACTATGGTACACCCACATCTAGACAGTGCTTTTACAACATCATGCACAGTGACAAGGCCTTTAGTCCTTTCAATCGTAACATCATTTTAGCAACAGCCAAAACAAACGACATGCCGCCTACAGTGCAGTTACAATTCCATGGACAGCGACCTCTGCCTCCACTATGCAAGTATCCTTCACCAAAAACCCATTGCCTGCCTGATTCAAGGTGGCCAACGAAATGAACTTAGGCCAGCCCCAATCCGACTTTGAGGTACTGAACCAGACGTTAGCTACACAAAATACACCCTGATGTTATGAAGGATGCATACAATTAAACACTAAAATAGGACAATCTTTACCTTTTTGGCCCTCTTGTTTGGCATACATTCGATCGACAATGAGCAGGGAAAACTCTGCAAATACTTTGGAACCAGCAAGTTTTTCGGGATCATCCAATTCCAAGTAAAGAGATATGTGAGTTCCCTTTCCAAGGTTATTTCCCTTGGGATAGAGACTTATCTTCCTGCAACATTAGGAAGGATATGATGACTTTTTATTACATATCTCTCATTATTTGGGATGGGGCCCAATTCATCTCACATCTTGGGGATTGAATTAAAAGAGCAAACTCCTACATGGGAAGCTAAATTTCAGCAAGTTTTATAGTGATCCCCTTCTTTACATGTATTTTTGTTATGAGAGTTTAGGTTTATGTTCCTCCTGATTAGGTGTAACTTCTTTTTTTGTTATTAATAAAATTCCCCTTGTATAGTCGAGTTTTTACAAAAAATAAAAAAATAAAAAATAAAAGGAAAAAAAATCAAGTTTTACAGTGATCGACCACATCTATTGCGAAAGTTATGTAGTTAAAATAGCATATATAGTTTGAAACTCAAAGTTCATATCCTTTCGTTTATCATTGCAGGTAAAACAAGATGAGTGACAAGAGATTATATAGTGGATTGAAAATTTAAAATTCTCTTATTAAGGGTATTAATATAAAGGGCCTAGCAGAGATACCATTTCCGTTCTCCAGCAGTGAATGGTTCTGATTGGCGGCACTCAGCACCTAACTTTGAAACGTTCTCAACCTTCCAAACATGCTTGCACTTAACAGCATCCTTGATCTTCGAGATTGACTCTCCTTTGCCAGCTCTTCTTTCTTTACAAACAAAGACCTCAGCTCCAATCACACAATTATCATCAATGACATATCCGTTGGAAGGATTAGTAAATGATGTAAGAGTGATAAGCTTATCAAATCCCGAATAACGCATCATCGCATGGAAACATTTTTCCTTTTTATTGGCATCTATGGAATACACAAGGTAAAAAATAATGATCAGAAAATGAGCAGGGAGCATTGCAATTTTCAATTCAAACAAGAAAAATTTCGGGTCTATGAATATGAACACTTGATGGGAATTAACTTGTGAAGTAGGTAATATGTACCTTGAAGAACCAGAAACATGCCTTTATTCTGATCAAGCAAAAAGAACCTGAAATCAACATATACTTCATATCCAGTCTGAAGTGAATCAGCTCCAACCATTTCCAAGTAAACAGAGATGTGGTCTTCGACATTTTTCTTCTTGTTTCCATTCGGGTAGAGCACTAGTTTCCTGAGAGCAAACATGCAGTATGGCTAACATTTTATTTTTACCAGTTTACATGCACAGCACATGATATACGAAACACATTATTGCATTACAAAAAAGAAAATGTCATAGAACTAATGTCAGATAGTGAGAGTGAAACATAAGTTTGCAGAAGATGATATTAAACTCAAATTTTAGCAGATGATATAATGAGGGATTTACCATTTGTATCCTCCAGCTTCAAATTCTCCCGACTCATATTCGTCCGCTGAAGTTTTGGTTAGCACTGAAAACGACCGGATTTTTAGAGCGTAATGAGTTGGAGGTGAATCTGAAAATGATGTCGAAAACCCTGAAACAAAAAATAGTGTTAATGCAAGCACATATTGTTTTAGACTAAAACCAGTAACATAAAACAGATAAAGTATTTAACCATTTTGTTGAAAGAGATAACAAGCCATGGCAATAAAATTGAAATTGATTAAACAACTGTTAAGGCTAAACAATTAACTTTTGCTTCAAGAGGGGCTTACCAATATATAATGTTATTAGAGAAGGAATTCAATGTAGAGATTTTTCAGTGTGTCCGGAACACAGGGTGGTACACCACATGTCATAATACACTTGAAAAAAAAAAAAAAAAAAAAAAAAAAAACTTTCCTCCAATTGTATAATGACATGTAGCGTATCATCCCGCATTCTAGACAAATTGAAAAATCTCTACATGCAACGAGCTTCCTGCACATTGGACGAAATATATCTTTTCATCTCTGTACTGTACTAAGTCTAATAAACTCGGTGTGCAATCTCTTTCTTTTCCAATTCATTACTAAAAAAAAGAAAGCAACTACTCAATGGCTTCATAAATTGTGCCATTGTGGATACCGTGGATTTGGTAAAATTTGAAAGTGAAAAGATTGTATAAATGAATACGCGTACACTTTAATCTTCAATCCATACAAAGGTCTTTCTTCAAGTTCCCACACAAATCAGGCAAACCTTTCTTCTTCCCAAGCACAATGAGGCAATATTCATGCCCATTAAAATGAAAATTTGAAACTTTGAATTGGCTACATTGAGGCACTGAACTAGTTAGAGTCTAGGCACTGCTTTGCGATAATAGAAGAATACGAAAACGTTCTCAGTTACTGCTGTTGCGATAATAGATTTAGGCACAGCTTTGCGGCTCTATTGAGAAATATTGGAAGCCAATTTCAACTTTTTATTTTTTGCTTTAACTTTTTACTTTTGCTTTAACTTTTTACTTTTGCTTTGCTGTCAACCTTTTCTTTTAGTTTCTTCTTTTTTCTTCACTCATAGTTTTCACTTTAATGAAAAGGTAAGAGAACCTAATACCTAAGCTCAGATATTATTAAAGTTGTCACGCTCCTATCCCGATATACGACAGAAAGCAAACCAATGGTTTAACAGCGTAGAAGCTTTTCATTTTACTTTGTTGCTGCACCTAACCTTAGGGTTAGACTGCTAACATGCTCTGTTAAGAGATCAAGCCAATCGTAGTTCATCATTTTGTTAGCACTAAAAATCTTTTATTTGCAATGACTTCCAAAAACTCTCATGGCATTATCTAGCATGAAAACATAGAGTTCCAGACAACTCATAGTTTTACATTCAACAACAAATAACGTTTCAATAACATCCAAGTCGCACACGATTTTTGCCTACGTGTTCATGGAATCGAGCTCTATTCAAAAATACTAGTGAAACATGGGGACACGATTTCACAACCTCCCCCGTATAGAAATTTCATCCTTGAAATTTTCAGTACCTTTCACACTTCAAACCGTTCCCAAAATTATTTAACATCAAGTTCGACAATACATGTCATTATATACTCGGATCCCGAGACATGACCAAAAACAAACCAATAGTTCAACCGCATATGAACTTTTCATTTATTTTGTGGCTACACCTAACCTTAGGGTTAGACTGCCTACTTGCCTGTGAAGGATCAAGCCAATCATACTTTGCTAGAGTTTGAATGTGGACAAAAGCCGGTGAAAACTGCCATGGAAGCCAGGGGTGGCCGAAATAGTCGCCACTTCGCCGCAATCGCTTCGATGGCTGGTCTGATGTTTGGGTTTTGTAGGCCAAACCCAAGTGAGTGTCTTGGTGGTGGGGGATGTATGAGTAGTCGTAGATGGAAGATCATTGGCTGGGAAGCTTGAGAAAAAACGGCGGTTTCAAACCGCCACGAACTGAAACCAAACGAAACAAAGGTTGTTGGATTGTGATTGTGAGAGGGAGACGAACCGAATGGTGGTGGTAACGACAATTTTTGTCGTCTGATCTGTCGGAAACGGTGCCTGAAAAGCTGCCCAGTGACCAGGTCGAACGTGGGTAGAGGGAGCCATCTTTATATAGCATTCCAAATGATGAAATTGCCTCTACCTTTGCTTGCTTATTTTTCTTTGGTTACAACTCCGATTCATGCACAATTTTCATCTACATGTTCGTGGATCAAGCTCTATTCGAAAATTTTAAGAGTGACCCGAAAGGTCTACGGATTTTTAATGACTAATTACAAAAAACCAAGCTTTATAACTCTTAAATTAACGAAAATTAAATCAAATTCCCAAAAATAAGAAATACAAAAAATTTGGATAGTGAAATCCGGGGACCAGGACGCGATTTCACACTTCTCTTCAACCATGGAAAGCAGTCAAAGAGATGTATAGAAACCAAAATACTTCTGCTCGAGTCTTCCAACTCAAGAGGATATTGATGCACTTCAACAAGAAGGTAAGTTTTGTTCTACTTAAAAGGGTTGAAGAAGATGAGATCTTGCAATTATTGGCTAGTCTAAACTCAGACTATGAAGATCTTCGCATTGACTGAGCTTCTATCATTTGCAATTGTTTGTGCCATAATTCAAAGAGAAGTACTACGCAGAAAGTTATGAACATGGGGAATCAAGGTGAGTGGTTCAGAAGCTGAAGCATGTGCATATAAAAAACTAGGATTGTAGGTGTTACATCCCAGTCTTGACTCTGCCGTAGTACGATATTGTCTGCTTTGGGCCCCAGCTACACCCTTACGGTTTTGTTTTTGGGAACTCACACAAGAACTTCACAGGGGGTCACCCATCCTAGGAATGCTCTCGTCCGAACTCGCTTAACTTCGGAGTTCCAATGGAATCGGAAGCCAGTGAGTCCCCAAAAGGTCTCCTGCTATATGGAGGTGGGCATGTACATATAAGACACATCATCCTCTTTCCGTTGGTCGATGTGGGATGTTACAATCCACCCTCCTTAGGGGCCCGACGTCCTCATTGGCACACTTGCACCGAACGGCATAGTGGCTCTGATACTATTATGTCACATCCAGGACAGGCTCCGTCGTAGCACGATATTGTCCTCTTTGAGCCCTGATAGGATTAAAAGCACACTACAAAGTAGCACACAAATGTCCTATTGATTTTTCTTATTAACACTAAGATTTGTCAATTGTAGCATATGAAAATAAGGGTCTTTCCCGCAGAAGATTGTTTTATCTAACTACTTAAAATGTCACCAAAAACTGGTTGATGTCCCTACTGACCAGCCACCGAAAAATAATTATTAGACCGACTTACACTTATCTAAATTCTACGAAATTTTATATGAAGACACTACACACAGAGCTACACTTCTACAAATTTTTGAGATTTTTGGAGTTGATTTGCTATTTAAATTAAATCGAACAAAAACAGGATAGAAACAAATTTTATGTAGTTCACAAATTAAGAAAAACGAGTTAGGGGTATTGCTATCCACCACCAAATAATCATGCAAACATGTTATATTTCATTCAAATTTCTTTTATTTCCGGATGAAGATGCTCAAGTTAGCTCAATGTTAGAACTCAACCTATTACTCTTTCTTACGTAGTATGTTAAGAGAATGGCGTTTTCAACTTAACTTAGTCCCTAGCATGCAATCTAGAATGGCGTGTTCATAGATTTAACAAGTAGAAATCATTAAGAACGAAAAGAGTTTGAGTCATCACAAGGCATCGTAAGTACTGGCGTTGTCTTACTTATCCTAGAAATTGGTTCACATGTTAATCGCAATTAACAAGTACTACTTTAGAACATATGTAGGTCCTCATTCGACAAGGGCATGCACACACATACTCATAGCATTAGAATCCTATATATGCTTACTACGTATGCATCCATAGAAAACAAATAAAGAATTCGTCAATGAGACAAGTAGTGAACCAAGTTTCATCCATTCATAAAAATAATTTAACGAAATGTCATAACAAAATTGTAATCATATTCGGGGCTTCAAAACAGCCCCTAACTACTAAAAATTTAGTTACACACAATCCTTAAGTTAAAACAAAAGATAGACATGAGTTTGATAAGATAGAACCGAAAGAAATTGACCGAGGCTTCCTCCCCCCTTCCTTCCTTTTTTTTCTATCTTTTTTTCTCTAAAGAACCTCTCCTTTGCTGCTGCAACCTGCAGCCTTTATGCCCATGCTTGCTGCCCCATTTCTGCTCCATAACTCACCCCACTAACAGCCATTTAGTGATGACAATAAGTGAGAGGAAATTGTAAAACAATTGTAACTCTTTGGGCAACCTTTATGCCAATTACTCCCACTTAATCCTCATCTTTAATTCCATTTCATCTGATATTTGAGGAGATGTCAGCTGGCTTGTTCTTGGCTGCAAGTTTTATTGGATTTATTGCCTTCAATGCAGTTACAAACTGTACAGCGTCTTGGAAACCTTTCAGTGTTAAAACGGCCATAACTGCTTCTACAAAAATGTTATTAACAATCTGCAAAATGCTCCAGAAAATATACATCCGTAGCTTTCTAAGCATATAAGGCTCATTCTCTAATTCATTCTGAGCTTTTCGCAACTTGCTTCCAAAGTCAGCTGACCTGCACAGGCAGTTTTGACGAATTTGTCACTTAATATCCAACTTGTGCTATTTTTCTTTTCTTTGCTTGGCAAATCCTACTAAACACAAAAACAAAGTAAATAGCTCAAAAATATAAGGAACTAACTAAGAAAAGACAAGTGAATTTGATGTAAAATATATATAAATATGAGCTTATCAAGCCCCGGCCACGCCCTCATGGTTTTGTTTCTGGGAACTCACACGAGAACTTCCCAGTGGGTCACCCATGCTTAGCTGTCAACTTTTTCTTTTTGTTTTTCTCATTTTTTTCTTTCAATAATAACCCTCGCTCTAATGAAAATGTACAAGAACTTCATACCGGCTTATGAGGCTCTCGCTGTGCTTGAAGGTTGTCTTCTAGCTCGGCAAGAAAATTTGACCCAAGTTGTTATGGAATCCGACTCTCTGTCTATCATCACTTGGTTAAAGGAATCGATTAGCAAAGCGACTTGGGAGGCTTTCCATGTGCTAACCCGTTTGTTAGACATTGGTGCCTCAATGCATACATGCAGATGGTCCTGGATACCAAGATCGAGAAATGATGCGGCGGATTCTGTTGCGTCGCACCAGGTTCCAGAGATGCGCGACTCTGTCTGGGTAAATAAGCCCCTATCTTTATTTATAATAATTCTAAATAAAGATGGTTTACCTTGCACCCCCCCCCCCGACTTAGTTTATTTTGTGTGAGGGTAGGGTCAGACCCTTGCTTTTTGCGATGGTGTCGTTTGTTTTCTCTGTCTTCATGGTTGTGTACCTTTGCTTGCCGATTGCCGGCTTTCCATGTTTCCTCGACCTTATGGCTTTGTTTATGATATGATCAGTTGCAAAACAAAAACAAAAAAACAGAAACAACCAAAAAAAAAAAAAAAAGATATCATTAAAGTTGTCACGCTCCAATCCCAAAGCATGACAAAAAACAAACTAATAATTCAACAATGTAGAAACCTTTCATTTTACTTTGTTGTGCACCTAACCTGTGAAGCAATCAAGCCAATCATAGTTCATCATTTTGCCAATTGAAAGTTTTGGGAATTTTGAAGCTCACTAATCCCAAATCCAACCAGAAATTTCTGCGAATTTTCTGTCATTGCAGCCCAAAATCGAAACCATCTCCGAACTGGTACCGAACGGTTCCACACACCTTCAGTTCCACCCCCATACACCGTATCGTACCAGTACTAAGATTTGTTTCGTTTTCGATTTTGGTTACACCTCTATCTCGAACCGAACTATACTGTGCACAGGGTTGTTTGTGACTACTGTTCTAAAAATCCCCGCCTAGCACTGCCTAGGCACTAGGTGACTGGCCACCGCCCCAATTAATGTCTAGATGTTTGAAAATTAAGAAAGGGTGCCTAGACCAACTCAGGTGCCCACCTAGACCGCCTAGGCACCCATCCAGACCTGCCTAGGTTGCAACTCACTTAGACAGAAAATAAATAACTTTTAATTTGCATTTAATTTTTTTTAATAAGTTGTAAGAGATTTGTCGAATACTTAAATGAGCACACATTATATGCTTATTTCCCATGTTTTCATTATGTTCTAATACTTCATAATACATATGTCATTCTATTTTGTAGTTTATGATAAAATTATATATATTAAGTATAAACAGACAATTATTTACACGAAATATAATGGATTTATTTAAATCTGTCTAATCCACCTAGGCGCCCGTCTAGATCCCGCCTAGCCGCCTAGGCGCTAGGCCCCAGCCCACTGCCCGAATAGTGCCTAGCGTCTTTTAAAACCTTGTTTGTGACAATCAAGCACCAATGCACATTGCCTCCATGTCGTCAAAATTGGCAGTGAGGAGAGAAGCGTCAATTTATAGTATATCAAGGTTAAAATAATAACAAAGAAACATAAAATAAATGAAGATGCCAAATTGTTACATAAGCCATCAAATTTAAATTTGATGTTTTGAATTTAACATCTCCCTTGGAGATGCTCTAAGCATATCGAAGTCAATTGTCATTCATTCGAAAGAAAGTTTAATCCCAAACGATTCAAACTCATTATCCTTGCAACCATGATCAACTTGCTGATGTTCTCACCAAGGCCCTACCCATGACTCAATTTCATCGACTTCTATCCAAGCTTTGAAACAGTCAATCTCCTTGATCAGCTTGAGGAGAAATTTTTCATTGTGATGGGAACACGGGTAGTGCACCACGTGTTTTTATGTAAGTGGTGGGAAATTTTTTTTTTTAAGTTATTAACTTTTTAACACATATAGTTTATCATTTATATAGTAACACGTGATGTACTAACTCGTATGTCTGTGACATTGACAAATCTCTCCAGCCTGAGGAGAGTATTAGAAGTCAACTTCAACTTTTTCTTTTTTGCTTTAACTTTTTCTTTTTGATTTTCTCCTTTTCTCTTTCATTCATTGTCCAGTAATTCGGCCTTCAAAGACTCATCGTTGGAATTTGTAGTCCCTAAATTCTAATGGAAGCAGCACCAGTTTTGAACACGACGCATCTTACCTACAGCTTGGTCAAAGCTACCCTTGATGTGAAGAGGTTAGAAACAACAGTGTTGAATTTGTGTTTGCAGTTGAAAAAAAAAAAAAAAAAACTGCTATCTTTTTTGGTTTACGAACTTTAACGAAAAGGTTTCGATATCAGTCACTTTAATGAAAAACCACATTTTTACACTAAAAAGTCTATCATTATACTATTCACTTTACCCTTTATTTTGTTTTTATCGTTAAAACTCAAAGTTTTTAAATCATTTTCATTAGTTTTCCTTTTTGGTTTTTGCTCAGGAAATATTCGTTAATTGATTGAGACAGAGAAGGAGCTTATCCTTGAAACTTGGTTTATTGATCTCCGGTATATTAGTTTTGCTTCCCTATTTTACACTCATAAACATTACAAAAAAAACCCCTTTTTAGACGAAAGGATTTCATCGGGTCAAACACTATTTCGTCACCCAGGTTTTACCTGGCAAACATTCGTCGGGTCAAGTTTGTCGCACAAAACCCATCCCTGAAACATTTGCTCGATAAGATTTTAATTTTCATTGCTTAAAGTGCGTTTACCAACTTGACCCGACAAAAATAATGTGCTAATGTGCCCGACGAACTAGTCGTCGGGCAATTAATTTAAAGAAAAATAAATAAAAATACATGCTCGACGAACGTATCATCTAGCAAAAGGTTTAATTTTTTTTTAAAAAAAATCTTATTTAAATTAATTAATTAGCTTTAATTATATTAATCTACAAATCTAAAAAATATTTAATTATATATATTTTTTTTAACAAACGATAGTATTTACACTAAGGAGAGGGGTGGGCTTAGCCTCACAATGTGCTAGCAATAATGTGGTTCAAATTCACCTTTGGAGAGAATCGAACCTAATACCTCTCACATACAAGTGAGAGGAATACCATTAGACAGTAGTACTAAGTGGCAATATTTAATTATATTAAAACTGAAATATTCATGCAAGTGTATGTAAAATATTCTAAACTAACTACCAATGGGGTGGCTCATGGATGTCGGCTGAAGGTCATCAGAGGATCGGGGGCGCGAATGCCAAGGGCTGTTATGCTTGGGCTATACTAGAAATGTAGCTCTAAAGCTCCTTCTCTCAATGGCACGCTGCTTCTTCCCAAGCTTCTTCTCTCAGGTGCACTTATTCTGGCTCGCAGGCAACTTCTCGTTGGCTCGCTAACTCCATCTCCAACTGTTACAGTCTAGAAGACGTCGTGCTTGGAATTTGAAAGCTAGATGAATAAGATCTCTTAAGGTCCCGAACCCGACCCGCTCATAGGCTGCATAATTCTTTGCATTTCCGTCGCCTAACCCCGTCCATCAGTAACTGTAGAGACACCTGTTATGTTGGGCACTTTTAGACTCCCATAATGGTGTAGGTCGGGAAAGAAGCCACATAAAGCCCAAGGGAGATCAAAAAGTCCAAGGTCCAATGGGCTTAGGAAAGGATGTTTCTAAGAGCTAAAGCCAACCGCCTATAAGTTCAACTCGACTAGGATATGTAAAGAACTTTTCGACCTCCAGGGGCACGTGGGCAGGCTAACAGCTTTATGACACAAGTCTCCAAGGACGAGCCTACCCAGAAGTTAACCAAGCCACGTGACGGATCACATTTAGTGCCAAAGACCTAGGATATGACGTAAAGTTCAGCGCTCAAAAAGATGGGGTTGGATAACCAAGGCAAGCAGGGCTCTCGACCCGCATCATTCTGAAAGTACATGCAATCTCGACCAAACACATGTCACTTCATCTCCGAATGTCTAGTTGATAGGTGAAAATGTGTTAGTATGCTAGGCTATGTAGGTGGCACATTAAATGCTAAGTTGGGAAGACCAAGATTGTGGGGGAAGGGAGGTTCATTGAGGGCCTATATAAAGGGGCAGGAACCTCCTATATTGGGGTTGGACGACTGAAGGGGGAGAGAGTTCATGTATTAGCCAAGCCCTATTTTAGTCTTGAAATCAATATAATTCAAGCAACATAGTGGATGTAGCCCAGTTTTGAGGGGTAAACTACTTAAATCTTTGAGTCCATTTCATTGTAGTCCATATCCTAAGCCCACCATAGGTTTAGTGTTTTAATATATTAACCTGTAAATTTTGAGCAGTAGCAACACCTCTGGATTAGGTGTCAGCTCCGCCATTGGCATGTCGGGTTGTGGGAGATATTGGCAAGGCACTCGTCCTTCTTCTGCAACACAGAAGCCTACAAAACAAAAACAAAAATAAAACCAATTAAGATTATCAATCCATAATTTTTAAAATTTAAGTAAATGAATTTTGAAATTTCCCAACGAAATGTAAACTCTAAACCCTAAGTCACCAAGAAAAAGGAGAATTGACCAATGAAATATTTAATGAATTGGGATTTGTCCGATGACATGGTTCGTCAGGTAAAGATACCTTCGCCAGCGAATTGTTGTTCTGTCAGGCAAAAGTTAGACATTTTTCCCTTGGCACATAAATTTTGTCTGGCGAATTTACTTTGCTCGTCGAAATGTTTCAATCGCCTAAAGCCTCTGAAAAAATTTAAAACGTTGATCATTTTTACCCGATCAATGTTTTTATTCTATTGAGTAAAGGCACTTTGCTCAACGAAATTTGGTCCGTCCGGCGAATGGTAATTTCGGGTATAGCAGGCATTTTTTTACTATTTTACAATTTGGCTATAGTGCGCTAATAATTCGATGGACAGTGACCTCTGCCTCCATGAAGCATGTATCCTTCAACACAAACGCCATGCCTACCTGATTGAAAAGTCTCAGTGTAATGAATCTCCACCATCCCCACTCTAAATTTGAAGCACTGAACTAGTAATTTACTACAAGCACCAAAAGTTTTATAAGTTTACGAGTATCTTGGAATCTAACGCACAAAGACGTTACGAACTTTTCATAAAAAATAGAACTAAATGATCCTAAACAATAGATTATATTGTTGTCTATGTATTATCGTCCTTTTAGTGTTACTCAAAACATTCAGTTGCTTTCTACTAAAAGCCCAACAAGAGACAACATTTCGCAAGAACCAACCAAAAATTGTGAACATTTTCAGTAGGTTACAAGCATAAATTATCAAACAACTTTCCACAGAACTCAAGTTCAATAGTAAGCATCACCACGTTGTATCGTATGCCATCAAGATTCAAACGCCACAAAGAACTCGAGCATCGTCGTTGTTCATGGGGTGAATTTCATAAGAGACCGGCAATAAAACATCCTTAATTTTGAAGTTTATAACATTTTCATATCCTTATTTCCACATGATTATGTAGCATTAGGATTAAGTAAATCTTTACCCTTACCAAACTGATGTCTGGCATGCACCTGGTCTAGGAGGCGTAGGCTAAACTCTGCATATATTTTACAGTCAGGAGGAAGAGATTTTGGTTCGGCTAAACTCCATTGCCTTTTTAACTTGGGATAGAGCTGTATCTTCCTGCAAAACAACCAAAACATTTACAAAACATTTAGTTAAACTGTGCTTAAGCTTCCGATGTCTTCGAGAGAAATTTATCACAGAGGGAGCGAAGTCTAACAAGTTTAGGGTTATATACCATTTCAGGTCTTCGGCAGTGAATACTTTTGAGTCGTAGGATTCGGTGTCTAGCTTTGAGAAGTTGTCAATCCTCCAAGTATTCTTGTACATAACAGGATCCCTTACCACATTGATAGACCTTGTCGTTTGCCTGTGCTTCGCTCTTTAGAAACAAAGACCTCCGCTCCGAACACACAGGTGTCATCAATGAGGAATCCATTGGAAGCTTCAGTGAAAGCTTTGTGGGAGAGAAATTGATCGAAACCCCAATCGAGTTTCATCCCATGAAGGCGCCTTTCCTTTTGTTCTAAGCAATGCACGGGGAAAACATACAAGAAAATGAGACGATGCTTTGCAAATATGAGAACTATAAGCTTCTTGATTGTTTGAATTGAATGAAAGAAATAGTACCTTGAAAAACAAAGTAGTGGCTGTTCTGATCAAGCAAAAACAACCTGAAAACAGCATACACTTCTGAAGAAATCTGGGGGGCATTTGTTCCTGACATTACCAAGTAGAGAGAGGTTCTTTCACATTCATGTTCTTGTTTCCGTTTGGATAGAAAACCAGTTTCCTGCAGCAAAACAACAAATTATACTATTATAAATTAATCGAAAATAAGAAGAAAATACTAGTAATTGATGGAAAGTTTATGAAAATAGAAATAGTAAGAATTTGTTCTTAGAAACTGAGAGAAAGGATTGTACCATTTGTATCCTCCGGCTTCGAAGTCCCTGGATTCATATTTCTCCAATGAATTTTTGGAGAGCAATGAACCCGACTGGATTTAACTGTGTAATGAGTTGGTGGTACATCCGAAATTGTTCTTAAAATCCCTGAAATAAATGTGTTCATTAGTTACTGCTTTCAACTCCAACACACCCAGGCAAACAGATAGAGCATCTTACCATCTTGGTCATCGAAGTTAAGACTGATCATGTCAATAAACTTAATTTTCCAATAATTGATTACAGAGAAATCAACCGGTTTTCAGTTCTAGAATCAAATATGTTTTCCCGCTTTTATAAGGAAAAGTTAAAGGTGCTATTCCTAACAAGAAACCTTTTAAAGATTGAATTGTCATGCTTTGCTTCAAAAAGGTAGCCTTTGTTTCGTTGAAAAGGTATCCATCACCTGCTTGTGGGTGCTTCGAAACACATTCTGCAATTTTAATTCTTATGCAAAGGAACAATGTTTACGGTGTAGCATTGTCAAACAAGTTAAGGTTAGACTAACCAAACAAAGTTTTTAGCTAAACACAAGATAAGCTACTTTAAAATAACTGGTCAAGACTCGGCATATGTCTCACAGGACGGATTTTTTAAGAAAACTGGTCCTATCAAGATACACTTCAATCACAAGTCATTTGGTGGAAAGGATTGCAGCTCTAGGGTTCTACAGAACGCCACTTTTAGGACAAACCATATCGCGGATCCAGAACTACATTTGTATTCATAAGTCAATTAACATCATTTTCACAATATCCGAAACCAAATACAAGCTGACTATAGTCCTTCCGCAATTCCATGGATAGTGACCTCTGCCTCCACTATGCAAGTATCGTTCAACAGAAACCCCTTGTGTGCCTGATTGAAGGTTTCCAGTTTAAGGAACGTAGACCAACCCCAATCCCGAGTTGATTTACTGAACCAGTTGTTAGCTGCACATAATACACCCTGATGTTATGAAGGATTCATACAATTAAACACTGAAATAGGACAATCTTTACCTGTAAACCACTCATGTTTGGCATGCATTTGATCTACAATGCGCAGGGAAAACTCTGCAAAGACTTTGAAACCAGGAACTTTTTCCGGATCATCCAATTCCAAGAAAAGAGAAATATGAGTACCCTTTCCATCGCCATTTCCCTCGGGATAGAGCAGTATCTTCCTGCAACGTTGGGAAGAATATGATGACTTTTTATTACGTATCTCTCGTTAATTGGGATGGGACCCTATTCACCTCACCTCTTTGGGTTTGAATTAAAAGAGCAAAGCCCTACATTTGAAGCAAAAATTCAACATGTTTTACGGTGATCGACCACATCTAGTGCGAAAGTTGTGTAGTTAAAATTGCATATGTAGTTTGATACTCAAAAACCATATGCTTTTGTTTGGAGGAAAATTGACTTTAGCTAACAAGGGTGATTAGTACTCTCTATTATCATGCAGGTAAAACAAGATGAGTGATACGAGATTATACTGTGGATTAAAAATTAAAAATTCTCTTATTAAGGGAATTAATATAAAGGGCCTAGAAGAGATACCATTTTCGTTCTCCCGCAGTGAATGGTTCTGATTCGCAGCAGTCAGCACTTAACTTTGAAAAGTTCTCAACCTTCCAAACATGCTTGCACATAACACCAACCTCGATCATCGATATTGACTCTCCTTTGCCAGCTCTTTTTTCTTTACAAACAAATACCTCAGCTCCAATCACACAGGAATCATCAATGACATATCCATTGGAAGCATCAGTAAATGATTTAAGAGCGATAAGCTTGTCAAATCCCGAATAACGCATCATCCCATGGAAACATATTTCCTTTTTATTGGCATCTACGGAAGATGTAGGGTAAAAAATAATATCAGCAAATGAGCAGTGAGCATTGCAATTTGCAAACAAGAAATTTTTCCAGTCTATGAATATGTTCACCTGATGAGAATTAACTTTTGAAGTTGGTATAATGTACCTTGAAGAACCAGGAACGTGCCTTTATTCTGATCAAGCAAAAAGAACCTGAAATCAACATATACTTCGCATCCCGTCTGAAGTGAATCAGCTCCAACCATTTCCAAGTAAACAGAGATGTGGCCTTCCACATTTTTCTTCTTGTTGCCATTCGGGTAGAGCACTAGTTTCCTGGGAGCAAACATACAGTATGGGGCGTATGGCTAACATTTTATTTTTAACCAGCTTACACAGCACATGATACACGAAACACATTATTGCATTACAGAGAAAATGTCATAGAACTAGTGTCTGACAGTGAGTGTGAAACATAAGTTTGCACAAGATGATATTAAACTAAAACTTTAGCAGATGATATAATGGGAGATTCACCATTTGTATCCTCCGGCTTCAAATCCACCCGACTCATATTTGTCCGCAAAAATTTCGGTTAGCCATGAAAATGACCCGATTTTTAGAGTGTAATGAGTTGGAGCTGAATCTGAATACGATGTTAAAAACCCTGAAACAAAATAGTTTTGATGAAAGCGTATATCAGGCATCTCTGGCATATAACAATATCCTGAAATCTGAAAACCGCTAATATAAAGCAGATAAGTTATCTAACCATTTTGTCGAAAGGGATTGAAAGCCATGGCAATAAAATTGGAATTGATTAACAAACTGTTAAGGCTAAACAGTTATCTTTTGCTTCAAGAGGAGCTTACCTATATATATAATGCCATTAGAGAAGGAAGTACGGGCATCCAATGAAAAGATTTTTCAGTGTGCCCCAAATAGTGTGGTATGCCACATGTCATTATACACTTTAAAAAAAAAACTTCTTTCCAATTGTATGATAATATGTGGTGTATCACTTCGTGTTTTGAACAGACTAAAAAATCTCACCACACAATGAACTTGCTGCAGATTGGACGATATGTGTCTTTTCATCTCTCTATACTGTATTCAATAGCTTCATACACTGGATATACCTTCGGTTTGGTAAATTTGAAAGTGAAAAGATTGTATAAAGGAAGACGCGTATACTTTAATCTTCACACCACACAAAGGTCTTTCTTCACCGACACAAAGCACTCAAACCTTTATTCCCAAGCACAATGAGGCAATATTGATGCCCATTAAAATGAAAATTTGGAACTTTGAATTAGCAACATAACTTGAACCCGAGGCTACTACCTAGAAGAATATGAAAAGGTTCTTGTTAGTGCTGTTGCGATAATAGATTTAGGGACCGGTTTGCAGCTCCATTGAGAGGATTTGAATCCCATCTGGATCCTCTTTGTGAGGATTCATATTCATTTATCGTATATTGTACAATTATAAATCATTTTAATTTTTTTATATAAAATTAAATACAAATAATACTTTAAAATAACTAACCGCACGATGTATAAGATGCTAGGATATCTGAGATTTCATAAAAAGGATTAGGAGAGAATCCTTGTCCCCATTGAGAAATATTGGAAGCCAACTTCAACTTTTTCTTTTTAGCTTTAACTTTCTCTTTTTTCTTTGTTGTCAACTTTTTCTTTTTGCTTTTCTCCTTTTTTTTTTTTCTTCAACACACATAGTCCTCACCTTATGGCAGAGGTAAGAGAACTTAATACCTAAGATCCGATACTATTAAAGTTGTCCCACTTTGATCTCGAGACATGACAAAAATAAACTGCCTATGTACATATGAAAGGGATCAAGCCAATCGTAGTTCACCATTTTGTTAATCTAAAAAAATTTGTATTTGCAATGACTTCCAAAAATTCTCATGGCATTATCTGGTAGGAAGACATAGCGTTCTAGACAACTCACAATCAAGAACAAATAACATTTCAATAACTCTGATTCGCATACAGTTTTTGCTTACGTGTTCGTGGGATCGAGATTTATTTGAAAACATTAAGAGTGACCCAATACGGATTTTTAATGACTAATTATGAAAAACCGAACTTTGTAACTCTAAGATTAATAAAAAATAAATTAAATTCCCAAAAATTCAAACCTAAGAGTCAATGAACCTATGTAGAAGAATTAATGAGCCTAATTGTTCAACGGGCCTAAATAACACTCACCCTCAAGTTGTTTTAACATATTTCCATGAATGATGGTTCAAGGCTTCAAGCCACTTTTGTAAGAGAAGAGAGGGTTTTAACAGGTTCCTTTAGATCATCCAATTCTAAGTGGAGAGAAATATGAGTACCCTTACCTTTCTGATATCCCTTAGGATAGAGCAGTAGCTTCCTGCAACAGCCATCACATGAAGAATAAGATTACATTTCAAGACATGAACATCCTACTTTAATTAAAACAACAGTTTTATACACATTGAAGAAAAAATTTAGCAACCCATTGAAGAAAAAAAATTAACAAAGGTGATTTAGCTCTATTATGATAGGAGGATAAGAGATTCGACGCTCGAGTAAGATTAACAACATTTTCTATAAAAGGTTTTGATAAGATGGTGAATGACTTTTCGAGAGTTAAATATCTTATCATCAAATATACCACCTCAAGTCTTCAGCAGTGAATGCTTCCGAGTAGTAGCACCCAACATATGCATCTAACTTTGACAAGTTCTCAACCTTCCAAACATGCTTGTGCATAACGCGTTGTTAATCAAGTTCTCAACAAGAACTTAATTATATCCCATAGTAAATCACTTCTACCCTCTTTGCACTGAATAGCTACTGAATAGCTATTAATGTTGCTTTCTATAACCAAATATCATAATCCAAACAAAGTTTTTTGGGTAATGCTAAGGAAACTAAATTTGTAGACAAAATTTTGTAAACTCAATGATATGGAAGTTGATGATTGGATTATTACTCAAATGTTGATTAACGTGTTTATTTCTTATTGATGATACATCTTTGTAAATTTAGTCTACTTAGCATTACTCAAGTTTTTTTATGCTAAACACTAAGATGCTATACTGAGTGACAGATTTTTTATTTTTGTTTTTGTTATAAGCAACACTCTACATCATTCAACACTGAAGGGAAGGGGAGGGTTTGAAATTTGAACCGGCCGGGACACGATTTAATAGATGATACATGAATGTTGAACCGTTTCTTTTGGCTGTTTCTAAAAAGGCATTATTACGTAAATGTTAAGGTTATATCAATCTTAAATAACCTCACACGATAAGGTGACATGTTAAAAATGTGCATGTCAATGGCTCAATATGTTTAACGCATTACACATTTTAAAAGAAGAAAAGGGGCCTTTCAATTCATAAAAGTAACAAACTTCACCCTAAATTTATTACAAACATCAAAATACTCTTCAATAACAAGTCATTTGGTGAACAAGGACTTTAGAACTGGGGTTTGATAAGCCACATTTAGACATGTGCTTTTACAATTTCATGGACTAACATGCCTTCCCTTAATCAAAACATCATTTTAGCAAATCAAACATTTGTCCCTTCATTCGTAACATCATTTTAGAAATAGCAAAATTAACATACGACGTGCCGACTACAATGCTGTTGCAGTTCCACGGATTGTGACAACGGCCTCCGTTATGCAAGAATCCTTCACGGAAAATCTTCTGTCCGAATTATCGAGAGTGTCCAGTGAAATAAAGCTAGGCCAACCCCAACTGGTAGTCGAGGAACTGGACCATATTAGCTGCACAGAATAAACCCACATGTTATAAAGGATGAATAAATTAAACACTAAAATAGGACAATCTTTACCTTTAAATCTCTCATGTTTGGGGTGCAATTGAACGACAATGCGCAGGGAAAACTCTGCAAACACTTTGAAACCAGGATATTTTTCCGGATCATCCAATTCCAAGTGAAGAGAAATATGAGTACCCATTCCAGCGCCATTTTGCCTTGGGATAGAGCACTATCTTCCTGCAACAAGATGAGTGATAAGAGATTATACAGTGGATTAAAATTTTGAATAGATCTTAAGGTAATAATATAAAAGTCCAGGCAGAGATACTATTTCCGGCAGTGAAGGGTTCTGATTTGTAGAGGTCATCACCTAACTTTGAAAAGTTCTCAACCTTCCAAACATGCTTGTGGATGACAGCATCCTTGATCGTCAATATAGACTCTACTTTGCCATCTCTTTTTTCTATACGAACAAAGACCTCAGCACCAATCACGCAGGAATCATTAATGACATAACCGTTGGAAGCATCGGTAACTGATAAAAGATAAGCTTATCAAATCCCGAATAACGCATCATCCCATGGAAGCATTTTTCCTTTTTGGCATCTATGGAATATGAAAAGAAAAAAAATAATGATCAGGAAATGAGTAGGACTAGAGAGCATTGCAATTTAACAAGAAAAATTTCGGGTCTATGAATATGATCACTTGATTTTTTTTTTTTTCTTTTTTTTCTCAAAGAATATGATCACTTGATGGGAATTAGGTTTTGAAGTAGATATAATGTACCTTGAAGAACAAGGAACATGCCTTTATTCTGATCAAGCTCCTTCAGCTCCAACCATTTCCAAGTAAACAGAGATGTAGCCTTCCGCAATTTTCTTCTTGTTTCCATTCGGGTAGAGCACTAGTTTCCTGAGAGCAAACACACAGTATAATTGAAACATAAGTTTGCAGAAGATGTTATTAAACTCAAACGCGAGCAGAAGATATAATGAGGGTTTAACCATTTGTATCCTCCAGCGTCAAATTCTCCCGTCTCGTATTTGTCCGCCGAAGATTTGTTAAGCAATGAAAACGACCCAATTTTTAGAGCGTCATGCGTTGGAGGTGAATATGAATATCTAACCATTTTGTTGAAAGGAATAATAAGACATGGCAATAAAATTGAAATGGATTGACAAATGTAAAGGCTAACCTATATAATGTCATTAGAGGAGGTAACCTATATACAATGTCATTAGAGAAAGGAGTATGAGCATGCAATGAGCTTGCTGCACGTTGGACGAGATATGTCTTTTCATCTCTCTATAATGTATTAAATTTAATAAATTCGTTGTTCAATCTCTTCGTTTTTCGATTTCATTAAAAAGAAAACTACTGAATAGCTTCATACACTCTAAATTTCGATAAAGAAAGAGAGTAATTCAATATAATTCATATTAAGTGTATTTTTGCTAACCACCCTCCATTGCTCATCCTTCTTTCTTTACAAACAAAAACCTCATCTCCCTCCCGAAATTTAGATGAATTTAGTGTAGATTATCATATCGTGTCACAAAAAAAAAATGAGCCTCACAAGTAGTCTCCATTTCTTACAAAACATAGAGAATATCTTCGTTAATGTCCAACATTGCCTTTGGAAATAAAGAAACTTATCAATTTCAATCCTGACGAATGGTAGAATTAATGGCATGTTCTTTCTAGTTAGTGCATTTGTCCCTAATCTCCCTATCGCCTCATTTGGCAGCTAAAATTGGATTGGATTAATGGCATGTTTAATTACTTGGCATACGAGGTTGGAAAAGAAAGTGACAAGAAATCCGCACGGTTTTGTCATGTGCAGTGCACATATAAAGCACATCACTTCCTTTCCTTACCCCAAGTGAGTGAGTGGGATTTGATACCAATGCAGTCATCATATCTCTCTTGTTCCTACAAGGGCGGCTTGCACAGCATGAGCTGAATTATGAATTGAATGGCATCGGTAACATAAGTCTGGATGCCTATCCAGTGCAATCTAAAGCCAAATTTTTGGTAGTGGAAGGAATAGGATGAGAAAGAATGAGTACGAGATAAACAATCATCGCCATCGCCATGGCCATGGCCATGCAAGTCATCAATTTCTACAATCAACAATACAAAACGTTGGCAATGAAAACGTACAAGTCTCCGGTTGGAAGTTGGATTCTTAATCATAAACATCAGAAACTCATAAACTACGGCTTCCTTTCTGGAAATACTTTGCAATCAATAAAAAAAAATCTAAAACCGACAGAACTGGTCGCCCCCCAACTGATACGCGTATAACTGTATATGCACAACATAGCGTGCGAAAAGTGTCAACTTTACGACTATAATCAGACTAGTAAGGGTTCCAACGACACTTCACAGCTGTAACCAGACTAGTAATCATTCCTCATACCCAGAAGGATCAAAAGTCCCCAGCTATGACGACACTCCTCCGGACCTTGGCCTTGTGTACCCAAGGTTGATTAGCTTCTGAACCAACAATTTTTCAGCATCTGCCTGAAATCACAAAAAGAAGGGGCAAATGATTCAGTGAAAATAGCTAACAAAATGTGCAAACACGAACAATCCATTCCTGTGTATATGTAAACGACATCAGATAGTCTTATGTTCATGTGTGTTTCTCTATGTGTTCAAGAAGAGGGTACAGACCTCAAGCATGGGACTATTCTTAGGAATGTTGCAAGCCAGGATTATGTTAAGTCCAGTCTTTAACACTGAAAATAACGGCATGTCAGACAATGGAGGAGGCGGAAAAAACTACAAAAATAAAAAGACGATGACAGACCCAAATTTATGTGAACAAAATTGATAACCTACCTAATCTTCGAGCAATGCCCGAACCTGTATTATCAGAAGCCCCTCCAAGTATGGATGTAACACCCACTGTATTCTGTGGCATCAATTGTAATGATTGTAGTTAAAAAAATGTAATCCCAAGCAGCACAAAGAGGTCAGAATTCACAAGTGTAAAGAGAGATTAATTTTAGAAGAAATTTAACACAAAATTACCAACTTACAGGTCTCATAGGTGCTGCTGCATACAAATGCCCAATTTTTGCAGAGTTGCAACCAATCCATGCATAGATCTACACTCATAATAATCAGAAATTTTAACCCAATTCAGATTTTGTTCAGAGTTTCAAACTTCTGACTCTGAGAATCGATCCATTTTTAACAACACGTGCAAATAACCGCCTACATTTTTCTAAGCAGAAATAAAAAAAACCCCAATTTTGGCAGATTTGTGAACCGATCCATGCATATATCTACACTCAAAATAATGGAAAAGATTTACCCAATTCAGAAGTTGGTCAAAGTTTCAAACTTCTGAAAGTTATTTAACCACATCTGCAAATAATCACCTAGATTTTTCCAAGTAAAATAAAGAATTAACACCAATTTTGCAAAGTTGCTATCAATCCTTGCCTATAATTACAGTCAAATTAATGACCAAATTTTGACTTGGGCAGTTCAATTCAGCATTAAATTGAACAAACAAGAGGAGAGATGTGGATGGAAGACGAACCTGCTTGGGAAGGCGGATGATTTGGAGGTGGAAGGCGGTTTCGTTGACGACCTCACTGAAGCACGTGATTTGCAAACCACCGGCATCGCCGTCGTCGTTGGTGTAGCTCGGACCAGTCGGTTCTTCGTGTTTGGAAATTTGAGCGGAGCTAAACGCGTCGTTTAGAGCGCCGAGGTCTAAATCACTCCGCGCCATTGCTCACCGGAAACGAGCAGAGTGGGACACAGAAGGTCACAAGGCAAGGGCTTTAGATGGGCTAAGCGGGCTTTCACTTTTACGTTTAAGGTAAAAGTGGTTAATCATCATATTTCTACGTTTTTTTATAATTTTGGTAATATACATGAGAAAGTTAAAAACACACAATAATGCACCACTTTTTTTTACAAGTGTATTTTAACAATTCAAATCGTTTATTTTTTAGAAAATTATTCATAGATTATCTTTGCAAAAAAAAATTTAAACAAATCCAAAACTATTAAGACATTCATTTGTATTGAAGAAAATGAAAGAATACGGTTCTATAAAGATCCCTAATCCAACATTCATATAGCTTCAGATTTGAGTGATTTTTTATAGACACAATTTTTGAGGAAAGATCTAAAACAGAAGATTTGAATCATTGAAGTATATTACAAAATAAGCTTCACAAAAATGTGCATTACAAAATATGTGAAAATGTGATATCACAGATCCGTCCCTGTTATATATACCCATTACATATATATTCTTTAGTGTAAAACAAAAATTTGCACAATTATTTAATACAAATAATTATTTCTAACTACAATCAATGCATTACAATGAGATTATGTAGAGCAACCCACCCTTTTCTTCACTCAACAGTCTCAACCTAAGGAATAAGGATATAAACTTAAAAGACAACAAAAATGAATAAATTTCAATAAAATCAATGGATACAGAATGTACAGCAGAATTTGAAAGGAAACTAATAGCCCGCATCAGCAACATATTCTTAGGTAGCCATCTTCAGTTCCAACCAGGAACAACCTTGAGAAGGGTAAAATACTTATGCTTGACAACACCGAAAAATTTCTTGCTCCGTGATCCGCCATGTACAGTTTTTGACATGTAACAGCCTGCTGTCCGTCCTGAGAAATGATAACCACAACCGTCTATCTGTTAGTCTTAAAAAGAAAATGTGAGCGAGTGCAAATCATATATGTGCGAGACATGGTGATAAAAGTTCAGCGACATTTACATCATCGGAGGATTTAGACAGAGAAGAAATTCCAATCTTATTTCTGGAAATTGAAATAACGTCTTGGCCCCACACGGAGAATGAAGATACACCGTCTGTGTGACCCTGAAGAATTGTGGGCTGAGATGGCCAATTCCTGCATAAGGAGTTGACAAGTTTTAGAGAGAGCTGGATAGTGTATGCATTCGTTACAGAATGTCTGGATCTGGAATTACCTTCTCAAGTCCCAAATTCTTAAAGACCTGTCAAGAGAGCTGGACACAAGTAAATGGTCCTCTGGTGCAGCCAACTGCACCCGTTAAACGATAAATTAGAAATGAATTTGATTTAAAATGAAGATTTTTCTCTGGCTTTTTCTGCAATACCTTTGTCACGTATCCATCATGAGCCTTCCAAGAGGATATAACATTTCCGCTCCTTGCATCAAATAATCTACAATGACCAGAACTCAATCCAGCTGCAATCCAAGAGGGTGAAGAAGCTCCATCCGGCTGCATTTTATCAGACCCACAGGAGCATATGGAAGAAATAAGAGAAGGATATCCAGACTCCATAGAATCCCCCCTCCAAAGGTGAAGCTTTTGTCCTCGGACAACATCAATGAACCTGTAAGATTCAAGGAACATTAAAAAAACCGAAGTTGCGTGAAACATTATCTCATCTACACCAGCTTGTAAGGGGATATATGTGCAATACTATTTATCTACCTGAGTGAACCATTTCCAGTGCCAACTACAAGCTTTTCACCAAGTTCTGTCTGATGCATACAAGTATACAAGCTCCCATCAAATGCCCCAGTCAATATTCCACTCGACTGTGCATTGGAACTGAGCATATTAACCTGGTCAAGATTGGCCCTGGAGGAAGAAGATGGAGGGCTTGCAACATGTGCAGAATCCACAGATGGTTCAGAGTATACTGAAATTAATTTTCCAGTTCGGCTACTCCAAACATGTATCGTTCCATCACAGGATGCAACTCTTCCACTAGACGATAAGACACAAATATCGTTCACAACCTAGGAACAACAAACAATAATCATTGTGATTAATAGGAATACAGTAAAAAAGGTTTCAATTTAACAAGGTATAAGCAAACCTCCTCGTGGCCATAGTATCCTGATACACAATTGCTTCTAGCCAGCTCCCATTTTTGAACAGTCCCTTTGAACCCTGCACCAATTCCTGCTGTAAAAACCGTACATTCATCTGGGCAGACAGCTAAATACCTTAAGGCCCCAGGGTGCGCACGAACTGAGTATATAACAGATGCTCTGATCTTCCATGGATGTTCATCCTTCACACCCCCAGCACGGGCCAGAAAATCAGGCCCATCCCAGCTAGAAGCTGGACTAGGGAACCAAAACCAGGGCTCGAATTTAAAATTTGATGGATGCATTTCAGCTGAACTCTGATGCATTGCAGAGAACCGTTTTTGAGGCATCATGTTTTTGGCACCTCTAGTTCCTTGTGATTGTGGAATTGACCATCCAACCCCATTAAGCAACAGCTTAGCAGGACTGTATTCAGGAGTTGAGCGATTGCTGAATGCAGATCTTTTACTGAGTATAGTGTCTGAACCACTTCGAGACAATTCTCCTGTGTGTTCCCACTGAATCACGACAGGTTCAGAATATGAAGTGCAAAATTTTTGGATATGTTTCAGGTACCCCTATAACTTTTCTGTGTCTATGTGTGTGTATATCTGTCTTTGAGAGAGAGAGTGCATGTGAAAGAAACACTACTGTACCTTCCAGTTATGATATTGTAGAAGATATTGCTCAAGTAATAACCATGTTGTACAACACTGACGAAGCTTCTCTATCCCAAGAAGGTATGCAAAAGAAGGATACAGAAGCAACCTGCCAACAACCTAGTAATTCAACACATATTTGAGGCAGGCAATAACATGTTCAAAATTTATATTCCAGCGTAACCTAGTAACTAAGCAGGGACAATGAACTGTAAAAAGAACTCACGCAAGGTCCATACGACTTTCAATCAGACCCCCTCCGTCAATTATTGGCTTTGAACTCTTCAGCCTTCTGCCAAAGGAAGTAGAAGCATTAGCCTTTCTCGGTGAGAAAGCAAGCTCATCAAATAGCTCTTTAAGTTGTGGCAAAACATGCAATGCTGTCAAATCTGGTCCTATCCGTTCACAAACTGCCATTAGGGTAGTAGCAGCAACCTGGACAAGAGAGGTATTATAGCATTACTGGAAACTGTAACGCAATGGCTAGTATGTGAGAAATTGCAGCCCTTGCAACTGGGTGACAATCATTGGATTTCTGAAACAAGTGTAAATGCATGCACAAGCATCACCTGAAGCACTCTATGTTCAAAATTTGTCTCCATAAGAACCAGAACCTGTGGGCAACTTTTATCCTGTATAATATAAAAATTCAATTATTTCCAAGAACACTCCTAGTTTTCACATTGAATTAATAAGGAAAGAAAATCGCATACTTCAACTAGCTCCTTCGCAACCACCTCCCTTGGCAAAAATGCAACAAGGCCATCTATTGTCGTCAAACAATCAATAAGAGCAAAAGCACTCCAGCTGTGGACAGGCTCAGGCTTATTCATACGTGAAACGCCAATACAGGAATGAAACACATGTTTTAGCAACGGCAGCATCTGTCTGACAATGAAGTTCTCTCCCAATAGACCACCTGAAATTTGAGAACATAAAAGAATTAGAAGAAGAACATACCAATTCGAGAAAAAATCACATCAAAATTCGTTGAACAAGAATACCAATTCGAACCAGCACGTCAATTCCATCACTACTGAGACCTTTCCCAAAGCATTGGATCAGGGGCAAGATTGTCTGGTGAAAGAATAATGGTTAGCTGGAGTATTGTGAGTTTTTGTTTGTCCATTTCTAAGACAGATTCGCACAATTTTAATTTTGTGAAGTCACAAAGGCAAGAATACTGGGTTGGTTTAACCTGATGAATGGTAATAGGTATACCAAGTTCTTCACTTGAGCAAATAAGCAGCACGGAAGCAGCGGTTGCTGAACTATTATGAGCGGCAGTATATAAGTTCAATATAACAAGAGGATGTACAGTTTCAAGATATACTTGTTTGCCAGTTCGATTCCATATCTCTCGAACAAAGGAGTCTTGTAGAATCGAAACCTTTAGATGTGAATAAACTGTAGTCTGAAACAAAGATGTCTATAAGAAACAGTTCAAGAAGATATTCCCAATAAAACTGAAAAAAAATAAATCTCAAAACTAACCTGTAAAATCTTCTGGATGGCAGGCAAGACTAATGTCTTCACTGCTTTAGGGGTCAAACTTTTGATGAATTCTTTCAGTAGTATATAAGCCCATTCGGCTTCAGTATCTGATAAGGGAGTCACCACAAATGATAAGCAATAAGGAGCACACATTTCCGCAGCAAATGTTCCCATTGCCTTGAGGACTCCTTGCTTTGCAAAATTTGCAGCATACTGAAGGCAGGATCCACCTTTAGCCAGCAGCTGGAGAGGGGCCAGAAATAAGTAGGACGCCTTAACCGTAGTAGGAAAATATGGTGATTCCAACAGACACTTAGCCGATGGTCTCCTAATTTGTGTTACCCAGAGAGAGAGTGAGAGAGAGCAAGGGAATAACATACAGTATTTTATTTAAAAACTGAGAAATGAAAATGAATACCTCATGCAATCCTTTTGAATGCAAGCTTCAACAAGTAATTTGGTGTGAGGAGGAAGTTCATGCATCAATCCAGGTAATACACCACTGTCCAAGTACATGGTCAATGAGCTTGGGTCAAAAAGTGGCTTCCTCAAATGAAGTTCTGCTAAGAGACAACCGACAGAAAATATATCCCTTGCAATTTCTTCAGAGAACGTCTTTAAACAAGATGATTTTTCCCTCCAAAGAAATAGCTCTTGATATCCCCGGGAACCTTCATCCTCCACTTCAATATGCTCAAGTAGATAACTTGTATCAATATGTAAACGTGACAACTGGTTTTTCTTAGTGTCAGATGACACAGGTATACTTTTGTTAACATTCTTACCTGATGACTCTTGTACAGGAGAAATGTCCCTCACAAAGTCTAGATGGTAGCCATAGAGGGGACTTAAATGCATAGCATGTTCACAAAAGGAAGATGCATCTTCTAATTCTTGCAAGTAAGCAGTTTCAGATAGGACAGAACTCTCACTCCTTAATTCATGATGCAAAGTTGATTCATTGGTGCTATCACATGGTTTCCGCACTGCACCTCGACGCATAGGGTGAGGTTGAGTGAACAGCTGACGGCGTCCTGCAGACCTCGGCATCATAGGTTCTGATGAAGGAAGCATTACATTCTTTGCAGAAACAGCTGCCTCACCTGACATCTTGTAGCCAAAGGTGATATCAATCCAGTGATGGAGTTCACATGAGACCCGTTCGCTTTCTAAAGCATCACGATGCAATTTAATGAATTCCTCAGGACCATCTGCCCATGAAGGTACCGCCAAGTCAGTCATACCAGCATGAAGTGAATGAAAAATTTGAGGATTGCAGTAAAACTCCGGAATACACTCATCAGGGGTCCACTGATAAAGTCTTTGCATGGTAGAGGGATATTCATTAGGTTCATAGACTGAGCGAACAGCCATACGTAGAACACTCAAAGGTAACCTCCTAGCTTTATAACTGCAGACAGCCAATTCAGAAAGACATTCATCAGATACGTGATGTGGGAACTCCGATGTTGAATAGGTGAAGTCCAACTGTTCATCACCTTTAGCCAACCTCCATTTACTCTTTTTTAAATCCCGCCACCCTGCATCTGAATTCTCATCAGGTTTCATGCTAAAATCTATTACCCAAGGCATCACTGTATGAAATGTGTGGTCACCCCACCTTCGCCCAGCTAATCTATTCAAGATGAGAAGATACTCAAAATTACTGATCTCTCCTCTCCACCATTGATTGAAGTCACGATGCCAGTCTATAGATGGGGAAAGCTTCAAATCAGCATAAAGACCTTGAGAGGGACAACCAGCTTCTGAACAACCTACCTTTTCCGGTAAGGTACTTGTGCATCCCTTGCCTCTTGAACTTGAACTAAATCCTACCCCGGGCTTATCAAAAATGGACAGCCAAGACCAGCATGATTCAGTAAGCATTACACTGGATGGACATATATTGCCATGGGCAACCCCTAAACCATGAATATAAGCTAGAGCCGAGAGCAACTGGTATATCAGAAACCTTATATGCCAGTCAGATTTTAAGGCTTCGGGACTGTAATGGAGAATGTTTTCCAATGTGTACGGAGTTTTTGGAAGAGCTACATCTATATAATGGGATGCTTTAACCATCATAAGTACGGGAGCAATATTTGGATGCCTTTGGGAGCCAGGGAACTGATTCTCATCAAACGACGGTATCCCAAGTAAGTTAAGAAAATTTACACTGTCTCTCCCTGAAGCTTTCCCTTCAATCAAGAGACTAAGCGAGTTCAATATGTGATCTTCCAAAGACCCGGTCAAAGAGTTAACAGCAAGCTCTTCAAAAACTGAGTCTGAGAAATTGCCAACATAACTAACCGGTACCAATGCACTGATAACCCTCGAGCAAGAAAACCTAGTGGAATGCTTACAGGTAGAACTATGTAGCAATATTTCTGTGCCACCATTTGACAAACACTTAGGCTCAATCATTAAAGAATCTGACTTTGGTTTTTCATTACTGTAAACATCAGAACTAATTTCTCCTTCATCCCGAGTTACTCCAACTGAAGCGATCCTACCATCAATCCCATTATCACTGCAGCCTTCAGCATTGTCCAGGACATATTCATTACTGGAAAAAACAAAAAACAAAAACCCGAATCTATCTTCATCCTCCATCATTTCAGCAACAGAAAATCATCGATTATGTTCGAATTTCGATTCATATTATACATAACCAATGTGGGGTTATTACATACTGATCAAAATAAACTAAAAAATCTGAAATTTGTGACAAAAATGAGTAATTAGAGTTAGCTTAAGGGTCTTACACATATTTAGTCAAGCAATCATTTGGATGACTGGGTAGAAATTTGAGCAAAAACTGAGGAGCCGAAGCAGCTTCCCCACTTGAATTACACAACTACAAACACCAACTGCTTCAGCATTTGAACGTTTTGAAATACAAAATGCACAGAGATGAGAAAGAAAGAGAAGGAGTGAGAAGGTTTGAACCTTGACCTGGACGACGGCGGAGGAGCCGAAAGGGAAGGCGGAATCGGAGAGGCCGTACGAGAAAACGAGTTTGCCGGAGAAGTCGGAGTGAATCCGGCGTTGGAGGCAGTCGAAGCACATTTGCTGCGCCATTTGATCGTTCGATTTCAAGATTTCAAGGATTTGCTTGGAAAGTTTCTCTCCATTTTTGTTTCTTTGTATCGAGAGCTTTCGTGTGAGTCTTTGGTCTTACCAGTTTACCACTCAACGCTTTGATCGATTGGTGCGCGCTACCGAACTAACTGGAAAAATCCCCCAAACGCTTCAACGCCTCGTCACTTCTGCTACAAGTTTTTCGGGATTTTTTTTCTCTCACTTTTTTTTTTAAATGTTTTCGTCTCGTTTACTAATTCATAAGGAATTGGGAAAAATTAGATTGATCAGGAATTGAAATGAGATTAAACCAAAATCAGATTTTTGTTGAAATTATTTACTAAAATTTCTTACAATCGGAGTAGGAATCATATTTATTTATATAAGTTATTTACTTAATACATAAATCAAAATGAAAACTAAGGTAATTACTAAATTGTCTGTATTCCAAGTATATAATTTTTATATTTTTTGATAAATTTAAAAATAAAATAAAAACTATATGAAAAAGTTTTATAAAGCATTTATAAATTCACTCAGTATTACGATCTAGTTGTACTTCTCTTCACTTATAAGTGAGAGGTGTTAAGCTCGATTCTCACAAAAGACGAGTTTGAACCATATTATTACTAGTTTAGTGTGAGGTTCAGTTCACCATTCTTCTTAACGTAGATATTTTTTGCTCAAAAAATAAATAAATAATTGTACGGTTTATCTTTTTTTTATTTTTTTTTTTGTAATGTCCAAAGGATATTTGTGTAGTTAATGTTAAAAAAAAAAAACTTTAACGAAAAGCATCCGGTACTGTTCACTTTAACGAAAAACCACATTTTTACACTAAAAAGTCAATCCTGGTACTATTCACTTTACCCTTTATTTTGTCTTTATCATTAAAATTCAAAGTTTTCAAACCCTTTTCATTAGTTTTCTTAAAAAAAAAATGGAAAACCAACTGAGAGCCATGCTTGCTCTGCTTCCCCATCCCTCAATTATTTTTCTTCTCCTGAAGCCCTAAATGCACCCCATTGCCCAGTTCTTTTCAGCCATCCCCCAACTCCTTTCAGCCTCCCCTTCTTCTAATTCTTCCCTTCTTCTTGTTCCCTTCTGATTCTTCTTCTTGTTCTCTTCTGATTGTTTTTTCTTTCTCGTGAAGACCGCACCGCACCGCACCCCATTCCCCAATTCTTTTCAGCTTCTCCATCTCTTTTTTCCATCTTATTCTTCTTCTTCTTCCCTTCTGATTTTTCTTCTCCTTTGATATTGGTCACTGCCCGCAGAGACACAGAAAAGCAGGGAAAGAGGTGGAAGGGAGACGAGATAAGGGTATTTTGGATATAAAAATGGGATTTCAGATAGAGACTTTCTCTCGGAATTCAAATCTCATCTATTACTCGGGAGACTGATTCCGAATATATTGGGAGTCTGATTCCCCATATTAGATGGCCCCATGTACATTTCATTCCCTCAAATGTTGGTAAACACTTGAATAACCTGGGAGGAGTGCAATTCCCATTCCTTTTGTCCCACTCCTCTTACGTAAACGCACGAGCCATAAGAATAATAATTCTTCCTAGCATTAAATAAGTCATAATAACTTGAACATCTTAGATTTGAATTAAAAACATGTGAATTCTAGATTTTATTTGTCACCTAAAAAAGTTACTAAAATTTGTTATGAAAAAATTGAAGTCAAACAGGAGAGATGGATTATTTTTTTATTTTCTTTACTACGTTAGTCGGGAAAATGAGCATATAAAACAGTAATATTACATAAGCATTCAGATAATATATAGAGCTCTTAACGTGCAAAAGTTTACAGTAACAATTAATGCATATTGAAGTCATGCCTTAGAACAAAAGGTCGTACCCAATGCACAAGGCTCCCGCTTTACGCAGGATCTGGGAGAGGTGAATGTCGGCTAGCCTTACCCCCATTTATGGAGAGGCTGCTCCTAAGTCTCGAACCCGAGACCTACAGCTCATGGGCGAAGTCATGCCTTAGAACAATAAAAAAAAAATCAGATAATATATCTATACTACCGTTTTGATCTTTCTTACATTTCATCTTTAGTCATATTACGAGAGCATTCACAACGTTTCACAACAAAATCCTCATTCCTTAGAAATTTCTATAATTTTTTCGTTTGCTTATTTTACCTTTCACTTGTTTAAACTTGAAATGCAACCATTTACTTTCAAAACCAAGAACATACTTAAAACAGGGTTCGTATATCAGAGTACGTCACAAAAGTTGAAAAGACTGGAAAACTGAAGTCGTCCTGTGGTCTCATCTTGCCAAGACAAACTCACAGTTCACACTTTTTGCCTTTTTGGCCAAACCATAACACGCACTTCGAGCCTCGAAAACTCGTTCAAAAGTCTGCAAAATAAGAAACTTTTAAGCTTCACCCATGATGCACTCAATTGCTTGCTTGCAAATTCCCGTCATTGTTGCCTCAGGGCCATAAACCTGCATTGAGAAACGACGTCAGGCTTGCAGTTGAGAGCACGCAACTTAAGAATTTAAAGGTCTTCCAGGATAAGGATAAGGCTTGTTAATAACTGATATATGTCAAAACCAGAAAGTCATCACATACGTCAAGAGGAACTCCAAGTTCTTCTCCCAATGCGCGCATCTTTGCCAAACCAGTTTGATAGTTTGGACCACCCCTTCTCACAAAAATATGCATTCTTGCTGCTTTTAGCTTGGATTCCTTTGATATCACAAAAGAGAAATCATTTGAGCATACAAAACAAAATAAAACCAATTAGGCCAATCTCTCGTTTATGATATGAATGTCAAAATGTGGTGGTACCTTCTCCTTGAGGGCTCTAATAATTCCATTGAATGTAGCAGCTACGTCTGTGAAATTAGCTATGCCACCTCCAATTATAAGTGCTCTTTTACAACCATCTGGATCAGCTGTTGCACACTGCAATACAAGAGATTTTTATTGGCAATTAGTGTATGCCACATGTAATGGTTGCAACTTGAGTAGTCAGACGAAGTAAATATGAGTGGAAGGGTGTGTGTGAGAGAGAGAACGAGAGAAAGAAAGAGCTTTTCGTAAAAAGGAAAGCTTCTTACATCGATCACAACTCTTGCATACTGCAACACCTCTCCCTCATTTGGAGCTCCACTATACTCTGCATAATTTCCAAGTTCTGAAGCATAACCCAAATCTCCAACCTAATTCCCAAAAAGATGCCGGAACATTAGGACAGGCCATGGTGTGAGTTAAGGGTTCCCAATGTTCAAAGAAACAGAAGGGAGACACAATGAATTAAAGCCAAAAATGGAGATCCAAAGTTTTGAAAGGGCTGCTACAGGGACAGTAAAGCCATATGGTGGTAATAGATCAGGTTACTCACAGTATCAGCATAAATAACACTCGCACCGCCTCCAGCTACCATGGTCCAGATGCGTCCCTTTGGGTTCAACACAGTGAATTTTAAGGATGCACTTGTCTGCAACATATATGTTGGACTTTAGTTTGAGCAACTCTTAAAAAGTGCCACGGTCCTCATAGTAAATTGAAATATATCATAACAGTTCGGTTTTTACGTTTTCATCCAGAGAATGAATAAATGTTTCTGTAGGACTTAAGACTCTGCCAAAAGGCAATGGAAACTCCACGTTGCCCCATCTGAATAGTATTTAGAAATATCGTCAGAAGGACAAATCAAACTAAAAGTAGTAACAAGAAACAGGTAGTACTAAAGTTTGGAAAATCTTCAAGAGAAGCATACTTATTGAAGTTCTTGAAGGCAGCAGTGTCATCTAGCTCCCCCCTCATATCTAGTGGATAAGGTTCACCATCAACCAAGGTAAACGGGTTCATTTCCAGGAAACTAAAATCCAAATCTGCAAAAGAAAATCAGGAATGCGAACAACCTCAGCAACATGAGCATGTACCTAACTAATAATTACATAGCTAATCACAGTATTACACTGAACTATAGCATTTAGTAATCTATCTAAGGACATTGCGTACCCTGGAATACAGCAAATACGCCCTTTATGAAATCTCCAATTTTGCCTCTGACCTGTAACAGCACAATACATTAAGCATATGCCCTAAAACCGACAAAAAACTTGAATGCGCAGAGCACAGTTGAAATAAAATGACGATATTCAAATGGATTCACAAGAAATATAGCAAAAAAAAACTGGTTCCCTTTGCACTAACAGACTTCAATCTACAATTGTATCTTAACGTTATAGTGCAAGAAGTAAAACATATTATTCTCCAGTGGTTTGGTTTCGTATTCACACTCGAACAGTCCATGTCCGTGTTGCGAGCCTAAACATATATGCTCAGGTTGATTCTTATAACAACGCATTAACTTGCAAGAACTGAAGTTCGAGCTTAACTTGGAAATGCACACAAAAGAACAGTATGAGTCTATGACACACACCTCCAATGGAAGAGTGGCAATCAGTGGAGCACAAGCATCATTCGTCATAGGCTTCTCGGTCGGAAGAAATATAGTCTTAACCTGCACAACATCAAAAACAAACATCATAGTAAATTACCACCTAAAACCAAGCAGAAAACACCATCCTAATTCCAACACTCAAAACAAACACAAATTGACAATACCTTGTCCCAATTCTCTTCAATTTCGATCCCTCCACACTCCGAAAAGCTCACGGTTGATCCGAGCCTTTCGGACACAATCGAGAGGTAAAATTCTTGATCATGGGGCATGAACGGCTCCACTATAAACGTCGTGATCGGCGCCTTGCATCCTCCCATCTCAACCTTTTCCAAAATTTACACAAAACCCATCAAACAAAACATCCAAAAATCCAATCTCAAAATCTCGGGTTACCAAAAAACGATTCAAATCATACGAAATGGGATTCGATTACCTCCTTACCGAGTCGCTGCTTGACGAACTCGGCGACCTGAGCCATGTCCAAGTTCAGGGCGACGAGGCCGCTCTTCCCGCGCTTCCCGAACAGCATGTCGGGCTTCACCACGAGGCGCGTAGACGACAGCCATGTATGCTCGTTCGACAACTCGGAGAAGTCCGTCGACTCGGTCACCAGAGCTGAGTTGATCTGGAGCTCGATTCCGGCGAGTCGTTTCAGGTGCTGTTTGAGCAGCCTCTTGGAGTCGTACTCTCTGATCTTCTTGCGGGCCATCGGGTCGGGTTTTGTTGGATCACGCTGGCGTCGCCGGAGACGGAGAAGTCAAGTCGGGTCGGGTCGGGGTCTGGTGTTGTGTGGTGGATTGGAGTGGCAAATGATGTTTTATTGGGTATGGGAAGTGCGCAGTTGGCACTTGGCAGGTGGGCTGATGGTGAGTGTGCTGCTATATTTGGATTAGATTATGAAGGCACACGCGCGGAAATGGTTCACGACGGCACGCGCCAGTGGAGTGGTTAGAATGGAATGCATGAAGTGTGGCGCGTATTCTTACATGTGGTTGTTGGCAAGGCATGGGAAGCTTAGCGGGTACTTTAAGGCTGATTCTGTCATTTTCTTGGAAGATCAGTTCAACGATTTTCAACAACAATGATTTGTATGGGTGATTTGTATGGGCGATTTGTATAGGCGATTGATTCCTAATCGTTGATGTGGTTGAGCACATCAATGTTTTTTTATTAAGAAAAAATTAGGTTCACATTTTTTTTTTTTTTACTCCATTAATTAAAAGAAAAACTAATGAAAATAGCTTCAAAACTTTGAGTTTTAACCAAAAACTACCAACTAACTTTATTTAATGATAAAGACAAGAGAAAGAAAAAAAATAAAAAAAATACATAACAAAAATTTGGTGCGGCCCTACTTACTACGCCAAGCAAGTATCTAAAGCATTATGTCTGTAACAATAGAGTATCCTCAAATACATACCAAACCTATAATCTTTCACGGTGATATAAAGTCCAATAACATTCTTCTTGACCACAAGTTTGAATCCCGTGTTAGAATTTCTATAAAAGAGACTCCTCACCCTCACAATGAAGAGGAGTCTCCTCATCCCCAGAGGCCTCACCTCCCCTCTCATATTCAGAGCAAATCTCTCATCCTCTCAATCCTCTCACAAACAGAGAAATACAATATCAGTGTGGACGTAGCCTAAACATTGGGGTGAACCACGATACATATTGTGTTATTTACATTTCTTGCAGATTCACAGTCAGATTTACATTGTTCCAAGACCTCTGGTTTTGTGCATCAACATTTGGCGCCGTCTGTAGGAAACGACACGAAAAGCTATGTTAGTTCTTTTTCATTTTTTCATCTCACCACCATGAATCTGCAAAATCACAAAAACCCAAAACAAAGATAAACAAACGCTTCCAAATCCAAATTCCAGATTATGATCTCACTCATTCCCACTCCCTCTCTCATCCACCGCACAAGCTCCGCCGTCGTCTTCCTCTTCCCTATCCAAACCCAACAAGGGTGCACCCTAGCAATAGCACCAGCCCCTTCAGGACCCGATGCTCTTCTGCTGGCTAGGGCTTGCAGGAGGCACCCAAGTCCTTCGATGAGAGGAAGCTGAGCTCCGATCTCTACTCGTCGGTGCCATCCCAGGCGGAAAGAGAGGGACGGAGGGTGGAGAATGTCGAAGGCGATGGGTGTGGCGCGACAGGGTCTCAAAGCTCTCAAACAATCCAACTTTCTCAAGGCTTTGCAGTCCGAGATACAATACAAACTTTCCTCTAATCCCTTTCAGGAAAGAGGAAGCTCTTCGTTGGGTGATTTTGTGGTGGAGTGGGATTCACCACGATCCCAAGATGTGGTTTTGATGAGGAAATTTGAGAGCGGTGAGGAGGTTGTTGTTTCTGCTTTGTTGGGTCCCTTTCACTCTAAGGAAGACTCTGTTGAAAAATACAACGAGTATCTAGGGGAAACTTTGATGAAGGTATGTGTGAAGAAGCCTGGTTTGAGCTCAATGCTGCAGTTCGATTGCAGTGTTTTTGAGATTATCGGTTCTGGGTCCGTATTCAACATCCATAATGCCCATATTCTTCAACCATCAGCTGGTCTTGGCCCTTCTGTCTACAGAGGCCCCGCATTCAGATGGAGATATCTCAGCATGCATCAAGACCATATCTCTCTCTACTCAAACAGTGCGGGAAAAGCTGGTGAGGAATCTGGTTCCGCCTCCGCCAAGCAGCAAAGATCCTGGCCTCTGCTGAGATGAGCTCTTTTAGTACCCGACTCTACTCGCGCCGATGGTCGTGGACACCGTGCTCTCTGTGGTGGACCCCTTGAAGCTCGATCTCGTTAATGGTGGGCTTTTCACCGGAGGATGGGCTAAACGTGGGTTGTAGAATGATGTTGTTCAGAGAATATTTTAGAAAAAGCATTAAAGGAAGAAGATAAAAAGAAAAAATAGGTCTGGAGGTGGAAAGAGACAGAGAGAGGTGCAGCAGAAAAGAGAAAAGAATGAAGCAAAAGCAAAGCAGAAAAGCAAAAGCAAATCAGAAAGAAAAGCAGAAAAGCAGTGGGAAACAAAGCAAAAAAACAGAAACAAAAGCGAAAGCAAAGCATAAAAAACCGAGAAAAGCCAGAAAGCAAAAGAGAGGCTTTCCTCTGCGATAGCACATGGCGACACAGCAAAAGCAAGGAATATACACCCCACCAGAATGATCTGATTTACTTTCCTTATTTTTTAATGATGTAATTTATTTTTCGTATATTTCGGAGATATCTATATAACCCCATTAGAGGGTAATAAAAAAAATAAAAAAAACGGCAAGCCCAAAATAATAGGCTGCAATGTTATGTGAAGGGCGAAGGCCCATACGCCCAAAAGAATTAGGCCATATGGCTCCAAATTTATTCGGCACCCTGGCGCTATTATCACCAACTAGGTCATCAAAAGTACGCCCAGTACTTCCAAATTTATTCGGCACCATGCCGCTATTATCACCAACCAGGTGATCAAAAGTACGTCCAGTACTCCAAAATTATTCGGCAGCTTGCCGCTATTACCACCAACCAGGTGATCAAAAGTACGCCAGTACTCCAAAATTAATCGGCACTCTGCCGTTATTATCACCAACCAAGTGATCCAAAGTACGCCCAGTACTCCACAATTAATCGGCAACCTGCCGCTATTATCACCAACCAGGTGATCAAAAGTACTTGAGTACTCCAAAATTATACATGAGCATCACTCATGTCAATCATACATAAACATTCATGACCATCATTCATGTTGAGCATCACTCATGTCAACATTCATGAGCATCACTTAAGTCAACATCCATGAGCATCACTCATGTCAATCAACATAAACATTCATGAGCATCACTCATGTCAATCAGCTTCGAAAGCTTCATTTACAGAGCTCCAGCTTCAAAAGCTTCATTTACAAAGCTTTAGCTTCAAAAGCTTCACTTGCAAAACTTCACCTACAAAGCTTTAGTGCAAGGTATACAAATACCACATCCGAACAACCGACAATTCGGTCTATACATGGATTCAACTTGAAGTCTTCAGCCAACAGACCCTATTGACTGAAGACTTGGAGGACTACATTAAGTACCATATTCCATATATTGGACCTCAACTGGGCCTCATGAAAAATACTTGGGAGACTTAGCCCATTATTTATGTACTAAGGAGCAAGCCCTTATTCTATAAAATGGACTCCCTCACTTTCATTAGAGAGCCCTTTATTCTATAAAATGGACTCCATCACTTCGGCCCATACATGGATTCAACTTGAAGTCTCCAGCCAACAGACCCTATTGACTGAAGATTTGGGGGACTACATTATGTACCATATATTGGGCCTCAACTGAGCCTTATGAAAAATACTTAGGGGACTTAGCCCATTATTTATGTACTGAGGAACGAGTCCTTATTCTATAAAAGGAACTCCCTCACTTTCATTAGAGAGCACCCATTATTCATGTACTGAGGAGCAAACCCTTATTTTATAAAAGGGACTCTTTCACCTTCATTAGAGAGCATCACCACCAGCTGAGCAACCGGCTCGCCGCGAGCATCACTCATAACCCATCACTTATGTATTGAGAAACGAGCTCTTATTCTATAAAAATGACTCCCTCACCATCATTAGAGAGCATCGCTGCCTACTCAGCAACCGCATCGCCGCGAGCATCACTCCTAACCCATCATTTATGTATTGAGGAGCGAGTCATTATTCTATAAAAGGGACTCCCTCACCATCATTAGAGAGCATCGCCGTCTGCTGAGCAACCGCATCGCCGTGAGCATTAACTCTAGCCCATCATTTATGTATTGAGAAGCGAACCCTTATTCTATAAAAGTGACTCCCTCACTTTCATTAGAGAGCACCCATTATTCATTTACTGAGGAGTGAGCCCTTATTTTATAAAATGGAATCCTTCACCATCATTAGAAAGCATCGCCGCCTGCTGAGCAACTGTCTCGCCTCAAGCATCACTCCTAACTCATCACTTATGTATTGAGGAGCGAGCCCTTATTCTATAAAAGGGACTCCCTCACTTTCATTAGAGAGCACCCATTATTCATGTACTGAGGAGTGAGCCCTTATTTTATAAAAGGGACTCCATCACCATCATTAGAGAGTATCGCTGCCTGCTGAGCAACCACATCGCCGCGAGCATCACTTCTAACCCATCACTTATGTATTAAGGAGCGAACCATTATTCTATAAAAGGGACTCCCTCACCATTATTAGAGAACATCGCCACATGCTGAGCAACCGCCTCGCCGCGAGCATCGACTCTAGCTCACCATTTATGTATTGAGGAGTGAGCCCTTATTCTATAAAAGGGACTCCCTCACTTTCAAACTCCGCAAGCCGAGCCAACTAAGGCAACATAAGCCACAAGCAGAGCAGTCTCGCAACATGTGCTACTTCTAGTTGAGCATCACTTCAGATTGAGCACCGCCTCATATCGAGTATCAGTTCAAGATGACATCTAGTTACTTCGGCCCACACATGGACTGAATTTCAAGTCTCCAGCCAAAAGACTCTCTTGACTGAAGACTTGGGGGACTACTGTTTGTACCATACTTATGGCCTCCGTATTTAGACCTCGTATAAATACTCGGGGGACTCAAATGTAATTATATAATAAAGGAAATGGCAAATATGTAATAAGTGAGGAGCCCTTATTCTATAAAAGGGACTCCTCACCCTCACAATGAGGAGGAGCCCCCTCACCCCTAGAGGCCTCACCTCCCCTCTCATATTCAGAGCAAAACTCTCACCCTCTCAATCCTCTCACAAACAGAGAAATACAATATCAGTATGGACGTAGCCCAAACATTGGGGTGAACCACGATACATCTTGTGTTATTTACATTTCTTGCAGATTCACAATCAGATTTACGTTGTTCCAAGACCTCCGGTTTTGTGCATCAACAAAAATCATATTCATTTTCAATTTTTGATCAAGATTCTTGGGTATTAATAACATCATTAATTATTTGAATAATAAAATATTTTTATTTTTAAATATATTCATTTAGTGTTAAAAATGTTACAATTAGTATATTTATATTTATGGCCAAATTTTTTATCATATATTTTTATTTTTAGTTTGTACCTATTTTTAATTTGCAAATATTTTTTAATTTGTACCAATTTTCTTTTCATCCATATATTATTTTCTTTTTGTGCCCAATTTTTTAAAGTTTTATTTGTGTTTGTACCCATGTGTATACCGTCACGTGACATTGTATATTTAATCAATAATAGAAAAATTACATATGGTATGTTTATGTTTTATGCCTAAACTTTGTATCATATATTTATATTTTTAGTTTGTACCCACTTTTAATTTGCAACATTTTTTTGTTATAATGTACCCATTCTTCTTTATTAATTTTCATTTTAGTTTTTATAATGTACCCATTCTTCTTTATTAATGCACCACTTTGTTATATGTGAAATGTACCTGTTGATGCACAAAACCGGAGGTCTTGGAACAACATAAATCCGACCGTGAATCTGCAAGAAAGTAAATAACACAAGATGTATCGTGGTTCACCCCAATGTTTGGGCTACGTCCACACTGATATTGTATTTCTCTAAGAGGATTGTGAGGGAGAGAGCCTTTGTAATGTGAGTGAAGCTTTGAGAGGATGAGGGGGCTTGCTCTGAATATGAGAGCCCATCCCCATTGTGAAGGTGATGAGTACCTTTTATAGAATAAGGGCTCCTCACTTATTACATATTTGTCCATTCCTTTATTACATAATTACATTTAAGTTCCCCGAGTATTTATACGAGATCTAAATACGGAGGCCCTAAGTATGGTACAAACAGTAGTCCCTTAAGTCTTCAGTCAAGAGAGTCTTTTGGCTGGAGACTTGAAATTCAGTCCATCTGTGGGCCGAAGTAACTAGATGTCATCTTGAACTGATACTCGATATGAGGCGGTGCTCAAAGTGAAATGATGCTCAACTAGAAATAACATATGTTGCGAGGCTGCTCAGTTTGTGGCTTATGTTGCCTTGATTGGCTCGGCTTGTGGCGTTGAAGGTGAGGGAGTCCCTTTTATAGAATAAGGGCTCACTCCTCAATACATGAATGATGGGCTAGAGTTGATGCTCGCGGCGAGGCGATCGCTTAGCTGGCGACGATACTCTCTAATGATGGTGAGGGAGTCCCTTTTATAGAATAAGGGCTCGCTCCTCAATACATGAATGATGAGCTAGAGTTAATGCTCGCAGCGAGGCGATTGCTCAGCTGGTAACGATGCTCTTTAATGAAGGTAAGGGAGTCATTTTTATAAAATAAGGGATCGCTCCTCAGTACATAAATAATGGGTGCTCTCTAATGAAAGTGAGGGAGTTCCTTTTATAGAATAAGAGTTTGCTCCTCAGTACATGAATAATGGGTGCTCTCTAATGATAGTGAGAGAGTCATTTTTATATAATAAGGGTTCGTTCCTCAGTACATAAATAATGGGCTAAGTCCCCCAAATATTTTTCATGACGCCCAGTTGAGGCCCAATATATGTTACATAATGTAGTCCCCCAAGTCTTCGGTCAATAGAGACTGTTGGCTGGAGACTTCAAATTCAATCCATGTATGGGCCGAAATGGCGATTGTTCGGAGACGGTCTTTGTAGACCATGCACTGAAGCTTTGTAGGTGAAGCTTTGCAAGTTGAAGCTTTTGAAGCTAGAGCTCTGTAAATGAAGCTTTTGAAGCTAGAGCTCTGTAAATGAAGCTTTCGAAGCTAGAGCTCTGTAAATGAAGCTTTTGAAGCTAGAGTTCTGTAAATGAGGTTTTTGAAGCTGATTGACATGAGTGATGCTCATGAATGTTTATGTTGATTGACATGAGTGATGCTCATGGATGTTGACATGAGTGATGCTTCATGAATGTTGACATGAATGATGGTCATGAATGTTTATGTATGATTGACATGAGTGATGCTCATGAAATGTTTATATATGATTGACATGAGTGATGCTCATGTATAATTTTAGAGTACTGGACGTACTTTTGATCACCTGGTTGATGATAATAGCGGCAGGCTGCCGAATAATTTTGGAGTACTGGGCATACTTTTGATCACCTAGTTGGTTGTATTTTGGGCTTATGGGTCTTCGCCCTCCACACAACATTCTAGCCCATTTATTTTGGGCTTTGCCGTTTTTTTTTTTAGTACCCTCTAATGGGGTTATACAGATGTCTCCGAAAAATAAGAAAAATAAATTACATCATTCTGGTGGGGTGTTTATTCCTTGCTTTTGCAGTGTCCCCATGTGCCTCCCTTTTGCTTTCTCTTTATTTTTCTTTCTTTTGGCAGATGACAGACAAGGGAATAATGTCATTTCCTTTTTTTGCTTTTGCTTTCATTTTCTCTTTTCTTTTTTGCTTTTGTTTCTCCCACTTCATTTCTTTGCCCACCCATGTTCCCCATCCCTGTCACAATGAGGAGCAACATGACGAGGAGGTTAACCCACAGCAGCCACGAGACTTAGCAGCAGGCGCCAATTAGGTCGGCTAGCAACACCAGCATGAGGAAATACGCCGAGGATGATGACGATGCTCGGCAGAGCTCAGCGAAGGTGTTGAAGAAGTTCCAGAAGGAGGTGCTGTCTTTGGGACTTTGTTCTTGACAGCAACTTTTGTCCCGTCGCTGAGAATCCCACTGTAAACAATACCGTACCCTCTTTCCCTAATCACATTCTCTTCACACAACTTATTCGTCGCCGCCTCCAGCTCCCTCAGAGTGTACCATCTATTTCCCCCATAGTTTTAGGGTCAAATTGGATCTCCCCGTCCGCCTGTACGAGCCATGGAAACCCGACGATTCTGAGTTGGCATCGGAGTCGGCATAGCTTTAGTGACGGTTGTCAGTGCATGACCGTGAACAGGGCTTGCATTTTTTGTAGGCTCCCTAGGCCTTCAATGCTATATCCTTGATCTGGGCAGTGAGGGCCTTGATGGCTTGCTTGGTCTTGGGAGTCCCGGCGACAGCGTCGTTGTTGTCGTCTTGGTGGTGGAGAGATCCATCGTTGAGCTGCTTGGAACAGGGTGGTAAATGGGGTCTGGTGGGTACACTCACGAAAAGACAAAGAGATGATATCTATAAAGACCCAAATTTCTTGGTGTAGTCTGTAGTGTTTCCAGAAACGTAGAGAGAGAAAGATAAGAGCTTTCTACCGAGAGACAGAGAGAGTGGTGTTCTTGGTTTTTGTGATTTTTTTTTTATGGGAAAGTTTTGGGTTGTTGGGTTTTTTTTGCAAATTTTGCAGATTCACGGTGGAGGTGAAAAAATGAAAGATAACTAACACAACTTTTCGTATCGTTTCCCACAGACGGCGCCAAATGTTGATGCACAAAACCGGAGGTCTTGGAACAACGTAAATCCGACCGTGAATCTGCAAGAAAGTAAATAACACAAGATGTATCGTGGTTCACCCCAATGTTTGGGCTACGTCCACACTGATATTGTATTTCTCTGAGAGGATTGTGAGGGAGAGAGCCTTTGTAATGTGAGTGAGGCTTGGAGAGGATGAGGGGGCTTGCTCTTAATATGAGAGCCCCTCCCCATTGTGAGGGTGAGGAGTCCCTTTTATAGAATAAGAGCTCCTCACTTATTACATAATTACATTTAAGTCCCTTGAGTATTTATACAATATCTAAATACGGAAGCCCTAAGTATGGTACAAATAGTACCTATTTTTTTGTAAAATGTACCAATTTTTTAACACTATGGATACATTCTTTTGCCATTTATTATTTTTTATTTTTACATAGTTTTTTTCCATTTATTAAATCAAAATGTTTGAATTTTTTTATTATAACCGTTTCTAATAGTATTATAATGAGGGATTTTAAATTTATAGGATTATAAATCTCAATGTACTACGTTAGTAGCACTTCATAGTCATTTTATAATTTATTAAGAGAATTGTTATTAGCGTTTAATAAATCTTATATACTCTTCACAAGTATATTTTTCTTTTTAATTATAGAAAGTTTGGAATGCAAAACGAGATGTTTGGAGTGCCAATAACAATTCTCTTCATCAAATGTATTTGCTAATAATTCTTACATTTTGTGGCACTCTAAGTTAGATTTATTAGAAGAGATCTTATAATTAAATCTAGTAAACAACAGTGGTTGAATAGAACTAATTTGGACAAATGATTGTTGTTTCAAAGCTCATCTCAATCCAACAAATGTAAAGATTCGATTCAATTCAATTTTGGCTTGTAAATAGGAGAAATTCTTGCACTAATTTACACCTTTTTGCCTATTTATATATCTAATTCTCCTTCTCCTTCTTCCCAAAAAAAAAAAAAAAAATTCCAATTCTCGATTAAGTTGTTCAGCTTTATGGTTAATGTAGTGCAAATGTAACTTACACGTGAATTCATATGAAAATCTCATGCTCATCATGTCATTAATTTAATGAATGATCAAACAATCAATCGAATCAAAAGTACTAAACCCAATTTAAATAACTCATGGTGTAAAATAAGAAAATTGAAATTTCATGACTCATTCCTTAAGTCTATCTAGTTACCATTCACAAAGTTAAGATAGCTAATCATTTAACTAGCCTGTTAAAACTTATTTTTTTCTGCATTTTTTTTGTTAAAATGGCCGAAGACCCTCATTTAGTGAGGCTGTTAGAGATGCTCTTACCTGTTTATTTTCATTCGTGAGTCGGGTTTACAAGGCCAAGCCCAACCCGAAATAAAAACGGGCCTGAAATTTTGAAGGAGACATAGAAGCCCGAATTATTGGCCATTGGCATTAAAACTCAGGTCGGAGAAAAACCGTACACTCTTTCCTACCACGCTGTGGACGGTCCCCGTCGTCGAAACTCCGTTCCAGTCTCAATCTCTCGCATATCACGGCTTGCTCTTCAAATCCTCCGTTGCTTGTTTTTCAACTTCTGGTAATTTCTTCAGATCACGCTTTCCATTCGATTCATTTGGCTCGAATTGTTTATTTCTTTGGATTTTTCCCTAATTTCTCAAATTTTCAATTGCTTTTCTGTCTGGTTAGTTCATTGATTCATTCCCTCGTGAATTTTCTTTCTGTCACTGGAATTTTAGGGCTTCATTGATCTTTATGTTGGTGCGATTTTACATCTGTGTTTCTTGTTTCTTTTATTTATTTATTTTTGGTTTTTTTTTTTTGGGGTTTTGAATTATAAATGTTTAACCAATGAGTATTTAGCTGTAATTGGGATTTGGGATTGATCTTCGTCTTACTTATAGCATATTCGTGTGCACATAATCCATTTAATTTATCATTAATTTTTCGTACATTTGTGTTTAGGAAGGAAAGCGGTGTAATGGGTTTGTGTTGTAATTTTTTTTTTTGTGTAGGATATTTAGTAGGCGAGATATGGATAAAGAGACCCCCAATATAAAGAAATGGATTGTGCTTTATCCGGTTTATATTAACTCGAAGAAAACTATGGCGGAAGGGAGACGAATCAGTGTCGCGAAAGCGTGCGAAGGTCCTACTTGTGCTGAGATTGCTGATTGTTGCAGCTACTTCAAACTCCCATTTGCAATTGAGGTTTGTTATTCCTACATTTGCACCATCTGTGTCGTAAGGTTTGTGTAGAAATGGGTGTAAGTTGTGCTAATATATGCGGCGTGTTTGACTACTGTAGATAGATAAGGCTTATCCGCGCGATTTCATGCAAATTGGGAGAGTGAGGGTCTTGCTTAAAAGGGAAGATGGAACTCCATATAATCCAGACATTACTTCCAGTAAGTGTTGCTTTATTATGACTGTACTTACCCTTAATTCTATAACCTTCTCAAAAGTATCTTAGTATTTGTTTTTGGTGAAACATCATAAATAATGTATCAGTTAATGCGAGATTTTAGGAGCGGATAGTTATAATTGTTTTCAACTAGCCCATTTGTCTTTCCTTGACTGCTTATAATCCATGGTGAGAGGGAATATTGTAGAGAGAATCTCAATTATTGAAATAAAACTTAACGTGGTAGCAAAGGTATCCGGTTAAATTAGTCTCTCTATACGAGCAAAAACTATTGTCATATTTGGCAGTGTCTCGCTGTTTTTCTCCTTTTCGACAAAATTTTCTAGAGTCCCACAAGTTTACTCTCACCTTATATCATAGTCTCCTAATCTGCGAGTAAAGCTATGAGCTGGGGTGGGTAATGGGGAATGAATAAGATATAGGGTTTAGAGATCCTTGTTTGTAACAATGTGGGCATATCCACTTTTTGCTGTGCTCATCTTTGAACAGTGGATGTTTAACATTGTCAACCTTTACAAAGATAGTTCAAGTCAGAATAACTTGGTTCTTGACTTTCATGTATTAATAGGGTCAAGTTTAGACAAATGGACTTTGTTTTTGAAGTTGTTTTAGTGAGCCCTTGCAAGGGATTCCTTGTCCGATTATGTCATTAACCCTACGAAGGGTGTCGCCGCGTTCTTCAACTCAACTGTTTGCGCTATTTACTTATTAAACAGAAAACAAAGATTTGTCCTTGATTTTGGTGTGTCTTTTGATTTGTATATATTGATTATTCGGTTTTGTTTTGACTAAATTGCAGGGAAACAGCTGATGCTGAAAGTTGCGGAGATGGTTCCCAGACATCCTGGGAGGACTAGGAAGCAGGAGCCCGCCACATCCACATCAAGTGCTGGACCTGCCAAATCTGGGAAACATGGAAAGAAAAAGAGATAGCTCCAGTCTCACAAATCACTCACTCTCAGCTTAGACATTTCATGTTGTATACCCTAGTTATGTTTGAAAATTCATACATGATATCAACCATCATGTTTGAGGACGATTCATTTGTTTTGGTTTGAACCCTTTTGGAAAGTTGGAGATCATTTTTCATGTCGCTTTTGCATTCATGGAAACAAAAACAAAAAACAAATGAAAAAAGTGAACGGCGTTCACTCATGAAAAAACATGTGCACGGGAATATTTCCGTTGGCATTATGCGAAAGAGCATTCACTCTTACATCTAAGGATCCAGTTTGATTCTCCCACCCCAATATCTCTTGTACAAAAAAGTGAGCATTTCCACCCGCTTGGTGGATTTGCTAATTGTGAATAGTAACTGTTGTTGAGCTGGAATTGGGGTTAGAATTGCCATGGCTGCTGCCAAGCTCAACCAGCCACGGCTTGGACTTGGAGGAGATGGGTGAGAAAGGGGGTTTGGAGTGGATTTTGGGTTTATTAGCATGTTCCATGGGTGGAAATGCCCTAATATACAGGCATAACATAAAAAGGTGACTCTGATGGTGACGATTTCTATCAACGGACTGAGTCTGATTCGATCATGTGCTTTGCTTGGACTTCTTTGTCTTTTTTGGCGTAGCAACTTGTTTTTATGTTTATCTCATGTAACATCTGTAATATCTTATTGTATCACTAAAATTTATGTTTGAACAAAAAAAAACATATAAAAGGGGTTAAAATGGGGAATTGCACAATATCCATGGTGTCACTAACTAACTGCTGTTAAAATAGAAACTGTAAATTACAGTGGCAAATTTCCAAAGAAACTACAGGGAAGGAACATTAGTTTTTCAATCTGATTTCTTCATGTTCACATAATGATTTGCTGCTTCTCCAAACAACTCTCTCACCTCTTGCAATTCCCTCTTACCTCACCCAACAAATGAAACCATCCAATTAAATTGTAATATTTTCTATTTGCGCATATTTCTCGGAAGACTGACCTGCTGCTTCCAGTTGCTTCTCAAGCTGTTGGCCCACGGTGTCGTTCTCGGCCTGCAGCTGAGCAATCCTCTTCAACTGAGCTTCCTCGCCTCCCTCCGACAACGGCAGCGCCGCCACCAATGCATCTAATTGCACCAATGAATATTAAATTTAATTAATAAAAAACAAATCAGATGTCACGTCATCAAACTCAAAGCCGACCTGCTTAGGCCATCTCCAACCAATCCGACCAGAGAGCCATAGGGCTAAAAATAGCACGAAATGACACGAAAACCGTCTCTAACCGAGGGCTAGGCCAAATGGCTTGTGGGCCCCACCAGGCCAAAATTGTGCAATCACACCAACCGATTGGCCTGAACCAGCCAGCCAACCAGTCACAGGCTGGCCCAAAATTCAAACCCCACGGCTACCTGACGCCAGGTGACCGTTGGATTTTAATTTTTTTTCCTATAACTACCTAAGCCATTAAACAACATTAAACAACACAATCTCCACCCTAGTACTACTTGGGGGAGTTATTCAAACTTAAACAACATGAAACTTAAAAAATTATCTAGTTTTCAAAAAAAAAAAAAAAAAAAATTTAAAAATTATCTTGAATCCAAATGTAAATTAGGCCCATCATATATTTTTGCACAAGCCTTCCTTGACCTATTTGGATCATCTTGGTCATCATCAGACTCTCTATCAATATAGCCATTTTGCTTATCCTCCACAATCATGTTGTATAATATGATGCACGACATCATAATGAAGTTCAATTTATCCGAAAAATTATTGAGATTATATCTCAAAAAATTATTGAGGTAGTTTAATTTAAGTAACCCTATTAATTTAGTTTAAATAATAAATTATGTTTGGCCTATGGCCTTTTGGCCATGATTTTTTGTTACATGGCTATGTTTGGTCTATAACCATTTGGCCCCCTCAATTGGAGATGGTAAGAAATATAGCATGTCACTATTCATTAAAATATTAAGTTATTGGAGAGCTATAGGGCTAAAGAGAGCCTTATGGCCCTCATTCAATTGGAGATGGCCTTATGCTTTCACTAGATAAGAACTCATGAGCTTGGGTTGCTTTGCGAACTCCATGTCACTGTTCAGAGTTGAGTTCTGATTGGGATTGAGATCCGGAGCCAGTATGGGTCTGGCTTCTGGGTAATTGGGGGAGATTCAGGCGCATCCCATTGCAATGTTCTGATGGTGGTGAAGGCAATTGTCGCGATCGTGTTCACCTTTTCTTGCAACTGGCTGATTGAGTCCATCACTTTAGTGTTTGTCCCCAAAACACAGGAAGCAACCATCTTCAAAGGAGAATATCCAGTAATACGGCCAAAGTTATGTAGTTTTAGCAAAGTTGAAGAAAGTTGAGATTCAATCATAAATCTAATTAGCAATATAAGGAGTAGCTTAACCTCTTATAAGCCATTACAAGGTTTATCCTTTCACCAATGTATAACTCTTTTACCTTCACATTCTCACAAAAATTACCCTCCTACTACCAGATGATGTGACAATTCGCATGTCATATGTTCGATCAATATTTAACAAGATAAAATCATTTATTAGAGTTCCCCTTCCGTTGAGAGATTATTTGAGGAATACCTTATAGTGTTTATTTTATAATTTTTTTCAACAGTTCAAACTGTCTATATTTTAGTACATTATTCATAAACTATTTATAAATAGATTAGACAAATTCAAAATTTTAAAGACATTTAATTTTAGTGAAGAAATAAATTGATATAGTTTTAAAAAAATAATTATTTGACCACATGGTTTCGGTTTTGGATATTTATGGGATATTTTTTTTAGATATAATGTTTGAGGAAAGATCTAAAGAATGAGGGTTGAATCGTTGAAATACGTGAAGTAGACTCTACTAAAATTCTATCAAATAAGCTTATTTGAAAAAGGTAATGTAGGGAGACCAAATTTTTTAAACCAAATGATGTGGTTGTAGATGATTGGATTATTAATTAATTGTCAATTAACATGTTTGTTTCTTATTGGTGGCACGTAATTTGGTTCTCAAATTTGGTTTAAAAAATTCGATCTCCCTAACATTACCCTTCAAAAAATCCCTTCATGAAAGGGGATTGTCATTTATTTATATCATGTTTCACATATTATTTGTCACATGATACAAGTATGTAGTAAGGCTCATATCACTCTAGTTTAAACTTAAACTCACTCCTTTATTTTATCTCCCTCCTCCCCTCTCCCTCCAAATCTATCTCTCTCTCTTCTTATTTCTCTCTCATTTTTTTTACTTTTTTGTCTCTCCTCCAATCCGCTATCTTCATTTTATCGGTTCTTTCTCTCACTCATTTTTCTCTCTATCTCCTCCGATCTTCTCTATTTTTTCTCTTTCCTTCAATCATCTCTTATTTTCTTTCCTCATCTCTCCTTTTTCTCCCTCTCTCCTCTTTCTCCCTCTCCTGCGATCCACTTTTTTTAGATTTATTTGTCTAGTTTAAGTCGTAAGATTTAAAAATTTTAAATTGCAAACCAATCAAGTTTTTGAGTCTTAAAAAAAATATTTTCAAGAAATGTTCTTAAAAAATGTTTTGAGAAATGATAAAAAAATTCAAATATGATACTAAACAGATCGTAAATTTGCAAACTAAATAATATATCATTAATAAGAATAAGCACGTTTATCAACGTTTAAGTAATAAATTAATCATCAACTTTCATATCTTTTTTCTAATTTTTTACAAATTTAATTTTTTTAATATTAACCTTTAATAAAATATATTTTCATATGAAAAAGTTAAAATGCATTCGTGCGTTAACTTATAAGCATAAGTGGCCACATTCAAGTGTAAAGTCACTCCCCATTCCAAACTTTAACCCTCGGGCACGTGGCAATCTCAGGAAGCCGCTTAAGGGAAATGACATTAATGCGCATGTGCAATCATAGCATCACGCGCGAGCGCATCAACGACAAACCCAAAAAGGAAACCAACTGAAGATTGAAGAACAAACGAACAGTGAAGACTCCGTGAGAGAGAGAAAGAGATGACGATGGGAACGACGACGACGACGCAGGCGTACGGCGAGCCGTGGTACTGGGACAACCGCTACGCCAACGAATCAGGGTCGTTCGATTGGTACCAAAAGTACCAATCTCTGGCTCCGCTGATCAATCTCTATGTCCCTCGCCATCCCAACCAACGCAACCGCATCCTTGTCGTCGGCTGCGGCAACTCAGGTACGTGCTCTGCCTTCTCCCTGCACCCGCACTCACCCGATCAGATCTCCCATTTGATTCACATTCCAAAGGAATTGGTTCCCAAAACGCAGCGTTTAGCGAGGGGATGGCTGATGATGGGTACGAGGAGGTGGTTAGTATTGACATTTCATCTGTGGTCATCCAAGCTATGCAGACCAAGTACTCGAATCGTCCGCACCTCAAATGTACGTATGTTTTTTTATCATTTAAATTTGATGTTTTTATGGCTTATTTATTTGTATTTTGGTTAATTTTCTCTTAATTTTGTTTATTAATAATTAATTAGATTTGCAAATGGATGTTCGAGATATGAGTGCTTTCGAAACTGCTTCCTTTGATGCAGTTGTTGACAAAGGTACTTCATTTTTCTTCGAATCGTAATTTGTTAATTATATTTTCAATACATTTTTTGTTACGAGCGATATTCTACTTTAAACTAATCTAAACTGCTAGTATTATTGGAAGTCGGTAGCACTTCCCCTCTAGGCAATGTGGCCACTCCCACGTCTACCTCTGCATTTGTTACAATTCAACATTGCCGTCCAAACATAATTGAAAATTCATTTTTGCGAAATAATGCTGATTTTGATTTTTTTCTCGCAGGAACTCTAGACTCTCTTTTGGTAAGTGCTGATAACCCGTCTGCTTCGTTCTTGTTTGTTTTATCTTTGTTGAGGATCTTTATTTATTTTTCTGTTGTATCGATTTTTTTTGTGCCAAGTGCGGAAGTAATTCGCGGCAAAATGCTACCGAGATGCTTGAGGAGGTTTGGAGGTGCGTTAAGACTGTTTAATCGGTAAATGGAATTGTTCTAAGCTTTTGGTTTTGTTTATTTTCTTGATTTCGTTCACCATATATTGAAGCAGTTGATACAAATTATAGGGTCCTCAAGGATAAAGGAGTCTACGTTCTGGTAATGTTGCTTGTTCTTTTGTTCTCTGCCTATGATTTCGATATACCTTCCCTTCCCCCTTCCAGCCTGCCCGCCCGCCCGCCCTCTTTTTTCGGATTCTTGTTTTGCATTTTGTGTGTATCCATAACTTGTCTCAAACATGCTGCTGCAGATCACATATGGTGCCCCGTTGTATCGTTTGCGTTTGTTGAGAGAGTCATGCTTGTGGATGATAAAACTCCATGTCATAGGTTTTGATTAAGTCCTAACTTTACTTGTAATGTCGTTTAGCAATAAAAATGTTTTGTGACGTTTGGTCTTTTTGTTAGATATTGACTGTTGATTTCTCTGTACCATGTATGCAGAGAAACTTTCCTGCGAAGATAAATCAGAACCTCCAATTTGGGATCTGACCAATCCTGTTCCTCTAAATGATGATGGAAGCTCAACGGAGGAATTGCTGGGAAACAACCCTGATGTCCACTATATTTACGTTTGTACGAAGGTTGGTAGAAAGAAATTTCCTATCTTAGCACTTTAGAAATTGCTTTTCAGTTGCTTATTACGAACATAAAAGACGTGGCTTTTCAGTTCTGATTCTTTAGTTTTGTGTACACACAGGAATGAGAGAAGTTTAGTTCTTTAAGATAGGTTTGAGGTGTACATGTGACTATAATTTGATTTCATTTCCCTTCTTGTTTTGGTCAGGATGATTCTTTGTAAGCCAGGCCTTCAGCATGAACTATCAGTCGATTGAGGAAGACGAGAATCTTCAACCTCGTACGATCCCTTTCCCTGTACCTGTATCATTACATATTATTGAAACTGATGATTACAGCTTCTACTATGTTGTCTGTATAATGCTGGACCATAAGCCGAGCGTCTAATTCGTCATAACTTGTCTGCAATTCTTTGATATCTTGAAGTTAATATATTGAAACTGGGAACACTAAACAATGTACGGTGAAGTATTTCATTATTTTCTACATGATTTTGACAGTGGAAAAAAATTATACGAAACTCTGTGCTGGTTTGGTTTCTTACTTGAGATGAGTTTCCGTAGTTACTACTCGGTTAACAAGAGCGGAAAACCCGACTCAGTAGTCAACGGAATGCCCAAAATTTAGCTGAGGTTTACAGTACAGGGGAGCCATGGCTGCCCTAACCCATGACTGCTGCAACTTGCAGTCGTGGCTTGTGATACGAGCATTTTATTTGGAGTAGGATTCTCTCCCCTCCTCTTCTTTTTGAACCGTCATGATTAAGCCGCTTAAGTTGAATTTTCAGTTAACAGCTTGTTCTTATCTTCAGTAGTAGTTGAGTTTTCAGTTACAAGATCTGGTGAAATTGACAGTGACTTGTTGGTTTGGTTTTTTGCTTTAAGACTTTTTGGTCTGTAACCTACAAGTAAAATAAAGAGCATGTGAAGAAATTGAAATAAATGGAGAGTGAGAATTTTTGCCGTTCACCGGATCCTCGTGTTTACTTATTAGCATTTATCACGTGATAAGTGATGCATATCGAAAGGATATAGAATTCTTTGACGAGGCAAATTCTCTGTCGAGGAAAAGACCCTCCACAAAAGTATTTAGAACGGAATCAACTCTCAATCCTGTGAAACGAGAGTAAAAATAACAATAAAGGGCAGATTAAGAGCTAGCTTTTGGAGAGAGGTTTCGAAGTTGTCACCTCTTTCAGCATTGAAATAAGAGTACCGCTAGATTAAGAGCTAGTTGATAATTTTTTATGAATTAAGACGTAAATTTGAAAGTGACAAGATATTACCACCAATCAAGCTCGATCCAGACACTCATCTAACTAGTACTTAATAAAGAAAATGACTTCTTTTTTTTCCACCTCTTTATGTCTAACGAATCTTCGTCGAACTATAGCATACCCTTTTACTTTCTAGTTAGAAACGACACGGACTCAATCTTCATACTATCCTTTCCTTGGTTCTTCTCAATTCAATCATTGTAATTATAAAAGCACAAAAGATTTGAAAAACAGCAAAATAAAATTACCAATAAGATATTCCATTTCGATTTAATCTTCAAATTTGAATGCAATAAAACTCTTTTGATGGTGTGAAAATAACAAGAGAGTTGAAAATTCATTAAACCCTTCACTTCTTGTTAAAGCTAGACTGAGCACCTTTTAAATCCTCGAATTCGTAGAGAAACTCCTGTTATCTCACAACTTAAAAGTGATAAGATTACTTAACATTTTCACACCACATGACAATATATCATCACCAAATCTTCACATCGCATGACAATGTATCATCATCAAACAAAAGTTTCTAATAAACTTCGAAACAAATTTGTTCAGCTAAAAATTGTAGAAACCAATGCTGGTACGAGAGTAAAAGGAAATAATAAGACAAAGTTTTATCTTTATACTAATTATTTTTTTAATTATGTTTGGTATTTTTATGTAATTAATAGTTGAAAATAAAAATGAATGTGTGGCGATCAATTTCCGAAAGTAAATAGGACGCAGCGCTCGACATAAATAGTTTTCCTTTGCTGATGTATACCCATAAAAGTAAGCCATTTTTTAGTGTGTCAAGAAAATGGAATTATACATCACATGTCATTATATAGTTAAGGGGTTTTTTTTTAAGTTTCCATCTAATTGTATAATGGTGGTGTTATTCACATATCTATTTTTACAACCCACACTCTTGTTAATTTTTGTCTATTGATTTTTTTCAATTCATTCGATATGACTACCAAAAATTGAAAAGTAAGTGTGTGGATTATACACCAGAACCCAAACACTCTTGTTAATTTTTGTCATTTTCTTGAATTCATTCGATCTGACGACTAAAAATTGAAAAAACAGTGTAAGAAATAAAATAAGTATGTGGATAATACAATTCTGGTGTAACAACACGCGTCGTGCGAAAACCAAAGAACACGTCGGATTAGTGTAAACGCAAAGCCATTACACATTGACTTCCAATCCCTATCTTTCTCTCTCCCTCGCTCCGATTCGTTTCTCTTTCCTTTTATTTTATTAGTGCTTTTCACACGCTTCGCTTTCCCTCTCTCTCTGCCAAGGTACGTTTCTTGAACCGAAACCTCATTCCCCAGTCCCTCCCTCCCCCTCTCTCTCTCGCGACTGATTGGCTGAAAGCATTCGCCATTTCTCCCTTTCGGTTCTGTTTTTTTCGATTTTGTTTGCGAACAGAGCAGAAATTGATTTTCTGCAATTTCTGGATTTGTATTTTGGTTTTGCGTTTTGTTGTGCGTGGATTGGTGGTGGTAATCACAGTCTCTCTCTCTCTCTGTCTCATGAAATCTAGGGTTTATGCGAGCTCGTCATGGCTGATACCAGGAGATACGCCCCCAATCAGCATCTAGGTCAGCTTTCTCTCCGTCTTCTCTTCATTTCAAGTTTTGTTCTGTCAATTTTCTTTATGTTTTTTTGGTTTAAAATTCGGATTTTTCAATTTTTTTTTTTCAATACTTAACTCGACAATAGTTGTTTTCATGAATGGCTGTGATTTTTTTGTTTATTGGAATAATTATTGGGCGTGATCATTGATTGACACTTCATGCATGCGTGTAGTACTTTCAATTTTTCACATTTGATGAAAGAATTAGTGTGGATGGATTAACTGAGTGAGTAATCTTGTGATGGAATGCTATTGCAAACGCCGGAAGTAATCTTGTATTGCATTGTAAGTGCATTGAGTTGTATCGTCTCTGTGTCGCATTTCGTCAGGTACATCAAGTGTATTTGCTTATGAAATTGGGATTCCGAAAGTGTTTGTTTATGTCTAAGTAGTTGCTCGGCTTCGTTTCTTCCCCTGTATTGTTTTTTATTATTTTAGTTTTTATGATCTTTTAATCTGTTGGTACTTTTGGGAATTTGACAGACCTTGCCCAGATATTGCAAGAAGCAAAGAACCGTTGGCTTCGTCCAGCTGAAATTTGTGAAATACTTCGCAACTATCGGCATTTTGAATTGACCACAGATCCGCCCGTCAGGCCTCCAGGTTGACCCTTGCATGTTTGTTTTCTGAATGATTCTTGATAACTACGTATTTTGTTTGAATTTGTTAAGCTCTATCTTCAGTTAGTTGGGCTGTTATATTTTTTCTTTGGTTTTACTTATTTTCTAGTTAAAGTAGGAAAACCATTTTATGAATTTTTCGGAGATGTGCTTCATTTACTTGTAGAATATGAGAAGGCCAGATACTGCCATAAGAAACATTTTTTGGTTGATGAAACATTTCTTTTTCAGTTTTCCCTGGGGTTGCACATTCTGTTATTTTCTTTTCAAACGTCGTTCCCAGTTATGTTTAAAGTACTCGTTATTGCTCAATTATCATTATTTTTACTATTTAGTATGGGTTAAGATGTGAAACAGTTGGACTGGTATTTTCTGTTTCTCATATACATAATGCAGGTATTCCACATGTCATATCTTAAATTGCTTCATTTAATTATCTAATTCTTCCTTTACCATTGTATGCCTAGAATCATCCCAAATGATCATTGGTCATTTGGGCATTTGTTACTTCAGATGGATCACCGGTATTCTTTCTTGGTATATGCAAACAGAAGCTAAATTATGTTCGCTTTTTACAGCTGGTTCTTTGTACCTGTTTGATCGAAAAGCACTTCGATATTTTCGTAAAGATGGTCATCGCTGGAGGAAGAAAAAGGATGGAAAGACAGTAAAAGAAGCCCATGAAAAGTTGAAGGTGTGCTGTTCAATCTATTATTAGTAAGTACACCTTTAGGGGTTGGTCCTAAGAGATAGGGTTGAGTCGTTGTCTGGTTTATGTCTTCCGTACCCGGATCCTCTGTCTTTTGGTGGTCGTAGTTTGCAGGTAACCTAGATACCACAGAAGTGATGGATCAATACGTAGGTTTCATCGTACATTTTGTTGGTACGGCAATGTTAGTCACTTTAATAGACTATTTTTAATTTTAAGACATGATTCATAATTCTATTTTGTAATTGCAAAGATCAAAGTAAGTAGAGCATCCATGGGTCATATGTTATGATTATTGCTTTCAACTGTTCAGAGTTCATTGAGCATTGAATGTCTCTATAGTAGACCTTAATTTGGGGTCACTTGAGCACCCTTAGTTTTTAAGAAAATAAAACTTATAAAGAATAACAATATTTTTTCTGAATCCAGTGCTGGGTGTTGCAAATGTGACACAAATGGTAAATTCTTAATTTATCTACTTTGGAAGCTGTTGGTCATTTAGGTTCTTTTATCCCCGTGTTTAAACATTCTTTTTTGTTTTCATTTGTTCTTTTAATAGGATAATGTAAAAGGTTATTTAGTTTCTTCTCCCTTTATCTATTTAGATATCACTAAGTTTGTCTTTCTGGTGCTCAAATTTTTATATTCAAGGCTTTATTGTTAGCTATGATTTGACCTTTTCAATTTTTGTGCATTGTAAAACTGATAAACTTTCTTCTGTAGTGAGTTTAGTCGCTTCAATTATTTTGGCTTGTATGGTCATTGGTATTGGTACTGCTTGATATTTAGCTCTCTGTTGGTTTTTGACATTTTTTAGGCTGGCAGTGTAGACGTACTTCATTGTTACTATGCCCATGGGGAGGACAATGCAAATTTTCAACGGCGGAGTTATTGGATGCTTGACACGTGAGTTTTCTGTTTGAAGCTGTAAATTAGGTTTCGATTAGGTTGCATAAATTCCATTAACCACCCCTCTGGGAAAAAAAAAAAATCATTCATGCCCAAGAAATGATGTTTAAAATTGCAATCTCAATATATCTTCAAGTCATAAGAATAAGTTATTGTTGGCCAATAAATACTCTGTTTTCTTTGTTTGCAGGCATTTACAGCACATTGTTCTTGTGCATTACAGAAATGTGGAAGAGGTACGTACTCCTACAGTTTTTTTTGTTTAAAATTTGTGCATGTGTATCTGCGCACACATTGCAGATAGGATACAGATGCCCAGACAGTTATTATTATTTTTGGTTTTTAAAATAAGACTTGCTGTCCCTCCTTGCTCTTCACAGGCAAACTCAGCTGCCCGTATGGTTCAAACATCCTTTGGTTCAAGTCCACTTCAAACATCCTTTGCTTCAAGTCCAGTTCATACATCCTTTGCTTCAAGTCCAAACAGAGTTGAATTGGGTGGACAAACATTATCGAAAGAATTTGAGGATGTGGATTCTCGGAGAGATGCAGGAACTTCATCTGTTGAGCAACCGATGTTTGGTTCCTTTTCTCATAATGCTTCTTTGCTTCCTCAACAAGTTGGAGGTAAAATGCGTAGCTGCAGATGCCTTTTCGTTTGTGTTTGATTCGTTCAATCAGTTTTTGACATTTTTTAGAGTCTTGCAATATCTTTTCTGTTTCTACTTTTACTCATTACTGCTGGACATTCCATGGTTCCATTTTGTTAAAAAAAAATGATATCATCGCATTTTTTTCTTTTCTGTTTCCTGATCACATTTTACTGCCTCTGGTCTTTTAACAGTAACATGCACCATCCATTTTATCAAACTCCGCTTCTAGACCTCTTTTAGGTCCTATTTTCATGTTGTGGTTTTTTCCATTTTATAGACGAAACTCATTGAGTAATGCTGTTTTTTACGCATATAAAAATCGTATTTGTTTCAATGATTTTGATTTATCTTTTGCAATAATAAGTTTCCAAAAATGAAATATGTGACCAGGTGTCTCTGGTGCTTTTCAGGATTTCCTGAGTCATTCAGGGATCCCTCTAGTACATGGTATGGTGGACCTAAATTTGATCATGGTGCTGGATTATCTGCCTGGCAAGGAATGGATAGCTCAATGAGAAATGAGCACATCATGCATGGCCAAAACCTTTTTGTTGAAGAACCTAACAGAGCTGACTTTATAACTCTTAAGCTAACAGATGCTAAAGTGGATGCTCATAGTGGAGTCAAAGATGTAACTTGTGAAGATAGGTTGACCACTAACATAGATGTCCAAATTGTCTCAGCACCTTCTCAAAGAGAAGATCAGGTCTGTTTTCTACAGTCACTTTCCTTCCCACTGTCTATACCTAATTAATTTAGTTTCCTAAATATCTTATTTTGCATTTTATGAGATAGTGCTCTGTTGTAGAATATGCATCTTTATTTTTGAGATTGATGAGTAGAATTTAAATTTCAACGGTATTGTAGTATTAGACTATTAGTTGACAACTTGACAGTAATATATATGAATGTGAACACTCGCACTCACACACTCAGAACCCCCTTTAGTAGCATAAGTTACCACAATAGACTACTACACTGTTGAAGAAAAACGAGACCTAAATCCTAAATATTTCAATTTGGATAGCTAATTGAACTTAAAACTTTTAATAATGCAAGTAATGAGAATTGATTTAAGCCAACCAGGATTTTTCATTGTGTGGGGTAAGTGGAGTACCTGTCCCTATTCCACAGATCATACTGATCCATGTATGAGGAAAATTGTTATCTAATGCTATCGTGTGCATTTTAGAATGCCTCAGAAGTTGATCACAAGTACAGTCATGCACACTTTTTCCTTTCCCTCTCTTTACTCAGTGACTGATGTGATGTATAAACATGTATTGTCATATGTCTTGGAAACATTGACTATACTAATGTGTATGTTCTATTAGGTTGCTTTTGAAAGTCAAGTATCAGATTGTCTAAATTTATTTTTCTTGTACTATTTCTCTCTCAATTTATGCACTTCACTTTTTAAGGTTAGTGTTTCGTGTGGTGGGAATTTTCTTAGTGATACTTGAACCTTCTTGCAGGTGCCAAAGGAGCATGACTTCAATGTGCTTCATCCTCAGGTTCAAGATTATTCTGATCCTCAGATTGTAGTAACTCCTTCCAACCAAGTTGAAGAGAATAGAGATTGTCGTGTGCGTAATGAACCAGTGGAACTGAAGAAACTAGACAGCTTTGGGAGATGGATGGATAAAGAAATTGGTGTGGATTGTGATGATTCCTTGATGGCTTCCGACTCTGGTAATTACTGGAGTACATTTGATGCTGAGAGTGGTGATAAGGAAGTGTCCAGTTTATCACACCATATGCAGTTGGATATAGAGTCACTGGGTCCTTCTCTTTCCCAAGAACAACTATTTACTATTTCTGATTTTTCACCAGATTGGGCTTATTCAGGAACTGAAACAAAGGTATGTATACAGTTCGTATTTTTGTTATAATTATTTATTTATTTCTATAAAAAAAATGTACACAATACATAAGACATTGACATTGTTCAGTTTTTGCCTCTCCTCCTTTTCAGGTTTTAATAGTTGGCAGTTTTCTGGGAAGCAAGAAGGATTGTGCTGAGACTAACTGGGGGTGCATGTTTGGTGAAATAGAAGTTTCTGCTGAAATTCTATCTAACAATGCCATTAGATGTCAAACTCCTCTGCATGCTCCTGGGCGTGTTCCATTCTATGTGACCTGCAGAAATAGGTTAGCCTGCAGTGAAATTAGGGAGTTTGAATACCGTGAAAAACCCATTGGAATAGCCATCAACAGGTTAAGAGATGATGAATTACACTTTCAGATACGACTAGCAAAATTGTTGAGCTTGGGCTCAGAGAGGAAGTGGTTGATATGTGCTGTTCCAGATTGTGATCAATGCAAGCTCAAAAGTTTCATATTTTCAATGAGAAGCAACAGTGAAAGTGATTGGGAAACAATTGATGGGGCTTCTGTGGCATGCGAAAGTGACCACTTGAGCCGTAGGGATGTCTTGATTCAGAATTTGTTGAAGGATAGACTCTGTGAATGGCTAGTATGTAAAATTCACGAAGGAGGCAAAGGAACACATGTTCTGGATAATGAAGGCCAAGGTGTTCTACATTTGACAGGTGCTCTTGGTTACGAGTGGGCCATAGGTCCCATAATTGCTGCAGGTGTCAGTCCCAATTTCAGAGATGCTCACGGAAGAACAGGGCTTCACTGGGCATCATATTTTGGAAGGTACGGTTGCTGTTATAGATTCTTCTCTTTTATATGTCCAATCATATTCATCATCTACTTGCAATATATATGGAGTGATCAGTATTAAATTCAAATACTGCATTTCTAGGCTCATTGTTCTCTTGATATTGCTTTAGTATATAAGATTAAGTGAATGTTATCTTACCTTTTCTGAGGATGGGTAAAAGGGTCAGCTATGCCATCTTAACGCTTTATTTATGCAACATGGATAGATCTCTATGTAACACTAATCTCTTAATTTTTTTTAATCCTTTTATAGAGAGGAAACTGTCATTGCGTTACTTCGATTGGGTGCCGCTCCAGGAGCCGTCGAGGACCCAACATCTGTGTTTCCTGGCGGACAAACTGCTGCTGATCTAGCCTCGAGTAGAGGGCATAAAGGGATTGCTGGATATTTGGCAGAAGTGGATTTAACCAGTCACCTGGAGTTGTTGACCATGAATGAGAATAGAATGAACAATGTTACCGCAACTATTGCAGCTGAGAAGGCCAAACAGACAGCAGAAGTTTCTGCATCTGATGTTGCAGTAGATGAGCAACATTTTCTCAAAAACCCTATAGCAGCTGTTAGGAAATCAGCTCATGCGGCTGCTCTAATTCAAGAGGCTTTCAGGGCTCGTTCATTTCGTCAGAGACAGTTAACCAAGAGCAGAACAGATATTTCTGAAGTTCAGTCTCAGGACCTTGTTGCACGTCGTTCCTTGAAGAGAGTCCAGAAGTTCGCTCACTATGAGGATTATCTGCATGTCGCAGCAGCTCTGAAGATCCAACAAAACTATCGTGGATGGAAGGGAAGAAAGGATTATCTGAAGATTCGTGACCGTATTGTTAAAATTCAGGTACCTCATCTTTTTGCTACTAATTGCGCATCGCTTGCTTAGTTATGTTCCAGACTAATGTTTTTCAATTGTGGGCACGCATTGACTGCACAATGCGTTTTCCGACCCTGCATGTTCACAATACAATGTGTCACAGTTATCTATTCTTTGAAATACTGTGACCATTTGAATTTTTGTTTTTGTGGGACTTGGGTGTACCTTCAGTATAGATGGTGCTCTAAATCACTGACTCTGTTTGTTGCTTTTAGGCTCATGTGAGGGGACATCAGGTTCGGAAGAATTACAAAAAGGTTTTGTGGTCTGTTGGTATACTTGAAAAGGTTATACTGCGTTGGAGGCGAAAGGGAACTGGTTTGCGAGGATTTCGGGTGGAAGGGCCTACTGAAGATGCATCTTCAGAGGTTAAGAAAAATGATGACTATGAATTTCTTAGTGTCGGTCGGAAGCAGAAATTTGCTGGGGTTGAGAAAGCTCTCGCAAGGGTAAAGTCCATGGCTCGTCAGCCAGAAGCGCGTGAACAATACATGAGGCTACTTTCAAACTTTGAGAAACTTGAGGTAACCTTTCATTGTATATGTATTAAAAAATATACATGCGCAAATGCAAATGTATAGATAAATCTTCAAAATTCGAAATGCGGGGGGACTTTTCATGGAAACTGGAAGAGCTTCCTCCTGTTTTTTTCAGGAATAATTTCTCCAACGTAGATCGTGCGCGCTATAATGTTTTCCTGTTTATTCGAAAGTTGATGTATATTTTCATTATCAACAGATGGCGGACGGGGAGAACCAGGCCTCGAATCAAAATGAAAGTTCCGACGAAAAAGTTATAGATGTTCTGCGTGCACTCACTGAAGGTCAATGATCAACTTCCACCATGTCAAGTAATTGAATGGATTAAACCAAAGGCTGTATGGCACTATTTTTGTCGCCCTACCCGTAATATTTTCGCCTGTATGTAACGGCCGTCGTGGTTTTTTTACCGGGGAAATTTTGTCAATTGCAGGAAGGATGGGAGAAATGGGAAAAAGCATAATTGTATATGGCACAGATTTCCTTTTTCCTTGCTTAACCAGTAGTCAAGTTTTATCTGACCTAGTTTTCTAGGGTTCTTATGAAACGTGGGCAGCTGATGGTCAAAATTTCAGAGTAGTTGACAGGTTTAAAGTTTACCAATGGTGCTATATTTTACAGTTACCATGGGTTTGTTTTCCATAAATTATCGTAAAATTACAACCCATTTGGTGCTGTATAGTTTACACTAATTAATCTAAATTGCGGAGAGCACATTGCAATAGCTAACTCGGCTCAGTTTAGGTTTACATTTCAATTCTTTTTCCATTAACCACTTTTTTTGTGACAAAATATTTAGTGGGAGGGGAAGTTATCTCATCTCAGGGTCAGGGGGTGAACCATAAGTTTCTTTGAGGACATAAGGAGTTTTCGCTTTTTTTGAATGAAAAACGTTGCAGACTCTGAGTCGTTGATAAACGATTCAAATTCACAGTTTAACAATATAAATATCAAGCTAGTGGCCCTTTACCACATTGGTGAAAATATGTTGTGCCTTTGTATGACAACGTGGATTCAAATTTTATCGGTGGTTAATTTAACATCTAACTTACTAACGCGCTAGACTCAAAAAAAAAAAAAAAAAAAACCAATATAAACATCGAAAATGTATAAAAATTGATGAGCCTACCACATTGTCTTGTGAAATAGGAGGAAGTGGAGCAGAGGCAGAGAGACCCTTCAGTTTCGGTATCAAACCCACAAGTCCCGCCGGACTGCGCTCACCTCTCACACGGTCACACCCGGTATCCGGCACGGCGAAGCTCAGCTTAATCCCGTAGATCCAATCCAACGGCCCTAACCCTTTCAGTTCGTCTGTATTCGTCACGCTCGTATAATGCGTGCAGTCCAAGATGCTCATGCCCATGAACTTCACCGTATCGTATCCCGTAAAACAACACGGTGGAGAAACAGTAGCAGCAGCAGCAGCAGCAGCAGTCGTACTAGTACTATTAGCACCGTTGGTTAAAAATCCTCCTGGATTGGTGGTAGGAGTAGCCAATCCGGAACCGGAACGGAAAATCCAAAAGGCGTTGCAGGAGTCGCAAAGCTCGTCGCAGGAGTGGCCGGAGAAGTTGAAGCAGAGGGACTTGTAGTTGTTGAGGACAGGGGAGTCGACGGAGCAGTTGAGGAGGGTGAAGACAGTGTCGGAGGTGGGCGGGATAGGAGAAGAGAGAGAGTGGGGAGGAGTTCGAGGTGGAGGGATAGGAAAAAGAGGTTGACTATGGAGATGAGTGGTTTTGACCGAGACCATCACATTTTCGATGCGTGTGAAAAATGAAAAGATAGGCCATCTCCAACCGATCAGGCCAAAAAATTATAGGATTAAAAATAACTTGTTTTGATATGAAAATTATCTCTAATCGAGAGTTAGGCCAAAAGACTCATGGTCCCTACCTGACCAAAAATGGGAGAATCGGCCAAAGGGCTGGCCAAGAGCAGTCAACCTTTCAGCCCTACAGCCCAGCCCTCTAGCACCAGAATGTGAAGCTTTACATTTTGTTAGCTCTTCAATTCAGCCCATTTGAATGGCAATGGCTAGCTGCTTGTCATGTTTTGAATTTTTTTTTTTTGACGAATTTAAAAAAAAAATTCTTATTTTTTTCCTATAAATACCTAAGCCATTCCTACACCATTTCTCACATATTTTTCACCATTCCATATTATCTAACCTCATTTTATTTCAATTCTTCACATTCTATTCTCTTACCTCTTTCAACAATCTTTCCTTTAATTTTTTCAATAATTTTCATGTAGCCACATCTGCAATGAAAGGAAGGGCTTGGACCCAAAAAGAAGATGAAGCTCTTTGCAGGGATTATAGATGGGTCTCAGAACATAGTGTCAATGGTAGTTCTAAAAAAAGTGAAGGTGTATGGAGGTGTGTGAATTCTAACCCAATATCCAGCCAATTTATTAACATTGGAAGCTGAAGATAAGAAGTGTCACGTAGATAAGAATCCTATCTAAAATGTGCACAACCAATTACATCTCGACACGTGGCACTCAAAATCATATCCGAAAAATTATTAAGAGTACATAAAGATAAGAAATCTGGAGAGTTACTCACTTTAGTGATACATATCACTCAAAATCCTATCCAAAAAATTATTAAGATTATATAAATATATGAAATTTGAAGGCTTATTCATTTGGCGACAAGTGACACTCAAAATATGTTCAAAAACCTTATTTTAATATGGTAGTTTAATTTAAGTAACCATATTAATTCAATTAAAATAATAAATTATGTTTGGCCTATGGCCCTTTGGCCTCTTCGGTTGGAGATGGTTTTTTGTCAAAGCGCTATGCTTGGCCTATGACCCTTTGGCCCCCTCGGTTGAAGATGGTATAAAATATGGTCTTAACACTTTTCATTAAAATATAATTTCTTGCAGGATTATAGAGCTAAAGGAAGCCCTTTGACCCTTCTTCGGTTAGATATGGCCTTAGTTACTGTGGCTGTGATGGGATCCACAAGTTGAAAAACAGGGAAGAAAGCATAGCGGCTTCAGCGAGGACATGGAGTGAGATTGGTAGTGTGAGTTTATAACTAGACAAAGTACGTTATTATGATAATTGGTTGTATCGAGAATTTGAGTTTGGCTCTCGACTCATGGGGCACATCCCACTCACCATGGTTATGTGACAAATAACAAATGATTTGTTAAGTTCTAGGGTAAAAGGTTTTGTCCAAACCATTCAAACCGACCAAATCAAATTCATATTCAAAGAATTATTTGGGTTAGGGATGTTAAAAGGAGAGATGTTAGCAGCGTGGTTTGAAATTTAGAATCCACTTGCGCTTCAAATGTAAGACTAAAAACATGGCTTTGGGGCCCTTAAAAAACATAGGAGACATGCGGTGAAGGTGGATCGAACACCTGACCTTCAGATCTTCAGTCTGACGCTCTCCCAACTGAGCTATCCCCGCCACTTGCTAAGTTCTACATAAACTTACTTCATAACACTTTGCATTACACTTTAACCCCTCACCCAATAATACTCCCACAACCAAATGCTAGCTTTTCTGTGTTGCCATTGCTGGCTTCTAAACTAAAAACATGATATGCTAGGCACATATTTATCTTAGTATTGATATTTAGAATAAAGAGCAATGCTAAGGATACTAAATTTGAGGACTAAATACGCAAACAAAATGATGTGTCACCAATAAGAAAAGGCTAATTATATTAACACCCCATAAATTGTTGAATAAACCCCACATACTCAATACACCCCATATTTGCCTTTTCCCTTAAAAATTATCTAAATACACCCCACATACTTTCCCATAATACCCCCACACCCCACATTCTCAATATACATCTTATATTTTGTACATACACCCCACATTTTCTTTACACCCCACATTTCTCAAATCTTATAACACTCATTTTTAATTTTCAGGGATTGAATCTAACCATTTGAACGTTTGATTTGTCGAAATATTTCAAATCATCTGAACGTTTAGTTTACCGAATGATTTCAAAATGATGATTTGAAATCATCTTAGTATAGTTTCAAATCATCTTATTCAACTTCTAAAAACCCTTAAAAATGAGCCGTGGTGTTGAGTCTTTTCGAGTAAAAAAAAAGAAAAAAAAAAAGACTCTCTCGTTACTGCTAACAAAGAATGCTTCTATATATGTTTCACAAGTCTTTAGACTTGTCTTGAACAAAATAAATAAAGACCCTCTCTCTGCCAATGATCCAGGTGTAGAAGTTAATTAATAAATCAAAACTGAATCGGTCTCAGATTTCTTTAAATATAGGCCATGTCTCTCCTCATTTTCCATTGATCATCTCCCAGTGACAAGAAAAGAAGAAGAAAAAAGAAAGAAAAACTCACAATGAGAAACGTACGTCAATCAAACGGCTAAAGATTGAGAGTAGGAGTTCATGTGGAGAATGGCCATCGTCAATTTGTAAAAGTAGTATATAACTCTAGCACTAATACGACTCATGTTACTGGGTTCGCAAGATTAATATGAACCCTAAAAGATGAATATGAATATATAGAAGTTTAAATAATGCAGCAAACGCAAGATTAAATAATTATTGATGTCATCGAAATCACTAAAACAATGAAGAATGTGAAGTCTTATCTCATGTAAAGCTTCAGAAACATCGATTTTGTATTCCATTCGTCAAAAACAATTTTTCTCAATCAACATGTTTATAGTTTCATTGGTTAGAGTTTTATTCAACAATGGAAGATGAGAGGGTTTTGATCGTTGAGAAAATAAATAATGATTTGAGGTGTATTTATAAATTTTTATTTTTTTAAAACCTAATAAGGTCAAAATTGTCATTGCATAGTGAAGTAAATAAGTCATTTAATATTAAATTTTAATATGGGGTGCATTCAATATTTTGTGGGATGCTAATATAAAAAGCCATAAGAAAAACACGTTTATCAAAGTTTAAATAATCAACAAATCAGTCCTTAATTTTCAAAACTGTCTCCAAATTTATAATTTTCAAAACTTTGTCTTCAAATTTATAGCATTACCCTAGAATAAAAGATCCAAGAAATAAACCAATTCAGCTTAACCAGTAGAACTCGCCACCCCCTCCCTCATGGGCATGAAAAACACACAGAATCGATCCGCACACATGATATTATTGATAATATGCTTCATTACTTAATTACACAAAGGGTAGCAGCAGCCACAGAAGCTACTACATATTTAGACACCAGTCACAAACAAAAGGCACATACTTCATGTTACACACTACTCCTTCATTCTTTCGGATATCTCCACAGTATTTAACATTATCAAACGTCTGTGAAGCGAAGGTACCCCTTCTTCGACGGGAGGTCCATAGTCTTGTAGCCCTGAGGGAACGTTTTCTTGGCCTCCTCCTCAGACACAGACGGAGAAATGACCACCGGATCCCCCGGCTTCCAGTTCGCCGGGGTTGCCACCTTGTGCTTGTTCGCCTTCTGCAGCGACTCCAACACCCTCACCACCTCGTCCATGTTCCGCCCCGTGCTCGCCGGGTACAGAAAGCTCAGCTTCACCTATAACCAAACAAATTAATTAACCCCAAAGTTTAGCCTTCGTACACACAATTACACATAATTAAGCTTCCATTGGGCCTAAGTACCTTCTTATCAGGCCCCACGATGTGAAGAGCGCGCGAGGGAACTTGGTTTCCTGAGGAGTCCTTGACATCCGGCTCCACCATGTTAAGTTGCTTAATGATCTCTCGTTTCGGATCTGCCAGAATCGGGTAGTCCACCTTGCACCCGGACTGCATAACACAAAACACGCATATGTATGTGTGTGTGTATATGTGTATTTTATATATATATATATATATATATATATAAACCACCCTTGCATATATTACATAACCAAAAAATGAGTGTTGGAAACACTAGCCAAAATTAGAGCGTCAATCGAACATATTGAATAATCAGAACTTACGTCGTAGGCTTCGATGTCCTTGATCCACTCGAGGTGAGAAGGCACATCGTCGCATGACAAACCCACAAGCTTCACTCCCTTCTCTCGAAACTTGGGAGAATACTCGGCCATCTTCCCGAGCTCCGTAGTGCAAACCGGCGTGAAATCGCCTACACGCACGCACATGCAACCACATAATCAAACTAATTAAGCAAATTAACAAGAGGAATTAGTAAGTAATTAAGGTTAATTACCGGGGTGGGAGAAAATGATGGCCCAGCTGTCGCCCAAGTAGTCGTAGAGCTTGATCTTTCCATGGGTGCTTTCAGCTTCAAGGTCTGGGATGGTGTCTCCAATGGTGAGTCCTGGCATCTTCACAACTAGTAACGGACGCAAACTGCAACTCTCTGTGCTTTGTGAGAAAAAGAAGGAGACATGTAGGGACTATATAAAGACTTGTGGGACCATTGCATGGGGAGAACGTGGCTAGGGAGTTGTCGCAGTTGGCCCCATGACACTGGTTTTGGGATGTTGCCACGTGTCCAATATGAAGACAACGTGGCAATTGGTTTCTGGATTAATGAGCGCATGGCAATCTCTTGAATTTTTATTATTCTTATTTTTATGTTATACATGTTATTCCCGTATCCTCAGCAACGGAGATGTAGCTCACATCGCTTTGCATGCGAGAGGTACGGAGTTCGATACCCCGCATCTCCATAAGTTTACAAATTTCTTTTATTTTTTGGCTTTTTTTGGCTTTCCTTTCCGGCGCAATATCTCACTTTTTCACTTACTCGGTCGCAGCTCAAATCGCTCAGCTGCTGAACGAGACACTCAGCCACGACTGCGGCGCCGTCCACACGGCGACTGAAGCACTCGATCGCCTCTCGTAGCTCCCCCAATTCCCTTACTATTTCCTCTCCATCTCCACCGGTAATTAAGCTTGCAACTCATGATAATACGCGATTTATGGCTTCTTAGTGGAAAATTGGGTCGATTTGTGTGTTAATTTGATACCAATGTTGATTATTGGCTCAAAAAATAGTCAAAAGTGAAACAATACTTTCGGCTACTTTTGTGGTAGTGGGTGTTGGTTGACATGCTGCATGTGGAAGACAAACAAAAATGGATGCACTTATGCCTAATTCTTTTGACTTGATGGGCGGCCTTTGACCATTGGTTTTTTTGGAGCCATTTTCTTTGGCTTTAAAAGGAGAAGCAGGAGCAGCCCGTAATATATGAGAGGAAAAAGAGCAAGAAGCCATTCGGCAGAGAAAAGAATTTTCTCAAATTGTTTTGCTTTGTATTTTTTGTTTTTTCCCTTCCTATGATAAACACTATTGTATGTTCTCATTGATTATAGTAGAATACTCTGTGGTCTCCAAACTGGATATAGGCATTGCCGAACCAGTATAAATCTTGGTATTCTTGTTGATATTTTTTTTTCATTTATCTTTTGTCAATTATTGTGATTTATTTTTTCACTCACACTTGGTTGACGCTTCCGCACAACAAGTGGTATGAAGAGCCCAGTTTCTTGAACAGTGAACTGCTACAGTATCTGTGAACGGTATTGTACCTGTGAAGAGTGCTGGTTTTGTGAAGAGTGCCAAGTAGATGGCTGGAGATAAATATGAATTTGTGAAGAATAAGGAGTCAGGATCGTCTTCATCGACACCTACATCCAATAAACATCCAACTACTACTACAAGGTTAGAGGTTGATAAAGTCAATGGCTCTAATAATTTTGGTATGTGGCAATGTGAAGTTATGGATGTGTTGTATCAACAAGAGTTGGATATGGTTCCGGAAGATAAACCAGAAGATATTGATGACAAGCAGTGGATGCGAATTAATCTTCATGCTTGTGCTACTATTCGATCGTTCCTTGATAAGGAGTTGAAATACTCGTATATGAAGGAAACTTCTGCTAAGGAGTTATGGACGAAATTGGAGGAGAAGTATATGACCAAGAGCGCAGAAAATCGTCTCTTCTTGAAGAAGCGACTCTTCCGATTTCAGTATCGTCCAGGTATTTCTATGCACGAACACCTCAATGATTATAATAAAATACTTGCTGATTTAGCAAACCTTATGTGAAAATTCCTAACGAGGATAAGGCACTATGTTTGTTAAATTCATTGCCTGATGATTATGATCATTTGACAACTACTCTGTTGTATGGAAAATCCGAGGTGAAACTTGATGAGGTGTCTACGACATTGGTGAATCATGAGTGTCGTAAGTAGGAACTGAAGACTCACAATTCACAAACCGAGACACTTGTTACAAGGGGTCGAACAGAGGAAAGAAAATTTGGGAAGCGAGGAAAATCTCGTTCAAAGTCACAAGGGAAGTTTCCTGCTAAAGATTAATGTGCTTTTTGTCGCCAAAAGGGTCATTAGAAGAAAGACTGCTCCAAATTGAAGAACAAAGAGAAGGAGAAAGCGAGTTCTGAAGCAAATATTGCAAAATCTGGAGATGATGATTTCGAGTTTGCTTTGGCTAGTTCATATGCTGATGGTCACTCCAAGGAGTGGATTTTGGATTCAGGTTGTACCTATCATATGTGTCCCATTCGGGAATGGTTTTCTAGTTTCGAGGAGTTGGATGGTGGAGTGGTTTTGATGGGTAATAATAATGCCTGCAAAACACAAGGGATAGGCAAAATCTATTTAAAGATGCATGATGGAATAGTAAGAGAATTAAGTGACGTTCGGTATGTACCAGATATGAAGAAAAATCTTATCTCATTGGGTGCATTGGAATCCAAGGGTCTCAAGATCACCATGGAGGGTGGAGTTCTTAAAGATGTATATGGGGCACTGGTGGTGATGAAAGGTACAAGATGAAATAACTTGTATTTCTTGCAAAGGAGTACAGTTATTGGTGGAGCAGCTGTCACCGAAGCTGCTGACGCATATAGCACAGACATCACGAGGTTATGGCATATGCGTCTTGGGCATGCTGGTGAAAAAGCGTTGCAAGGATTGGTGAAGCAAGGCTTATTGAAAGGTGCAAAGGCATGCAAATTGGAATTCTGTGAGCATTGTGTGTTAGGTAAGCAAACTAGAGTAAAATTTAGCACTGCTATTCACCACACTAAAGACATTCTTGATTATGTTCACACTGATGTTTGGGCGACCTTCCAAGAATGCATCTTGGGGAGGTAGCCATTATTTTGTCTCATTTGTTGATGACTTCTCTAGAAGAATATGGGTGTACACCATGAAGCATAAAGATGAAGTCTTGAAGATATTCTTGAAGTGGAAAAAGATGATTGAAACGCAAAGCGGTCGAAAGATCAAGACTCTCAAATCAAACAATGGGGGTGAATATAAGTCTGATATTTTCTCGAAAGTTTGTCAAGATGAGGGTATTGTGAGACACTTCACGGTTAAGGAGACACCGCAACAGAATGGAGTGGCGAAGCGTATGAACCGTACTTTGCTTGAGAAAGTCCGGTGTATGTTGTCTAATGCTGGTTTAGGCAAGGCATTTTGGGCTAAGGCAATTACTTATGCAAGCCATCTCATTAATCGATTGCCAGCTGCTGCGAACGAGGGAAAAACGCCCATGGAGGTATGGTCTGGTAAACCTTGTACTGATTATAAGTTTTTACACATATTTGGTTGTCCTGCTTACTATTATGTCAGAGAAAGAAAGTTGGATCCAATAGCAAAGAAAGCTCTATTTATGGGCTTTAGCACTGGCGTGGAGGGATACCGACTTTGGTGTCCAGATGAGAAGAAATTTGTTGTAAACAGAGATGTGACTTTTGATGAGGCTGCTATGGTTAATCAGAACAAGCATGAAGGTGAAATTGAAGCGACCGAGACCATGAGTAGCTCAAAGCAGGTGGAGTTACTGAAGACTCCAGTTGTTCCAGTAAGGTCTGATGTTACAAACACTAGTCTTACAGTTAATTATGATGATAAGGACAAAGATGATGAAGAGGAAGCACCTACCTAAAAGCCTCCACAACAACAAGACTATATTGCAACCAGAAGATCGAGAAGGGAAATTCGAAAGCCTGCTCGATTTACTGATATTGTAGCATATACACTTCCCGTTATTGAAGATGATATTCCATCCGCCTACAAAGAAGCTGTCATGAGTTCAGAGTGTGAGTTGTGGAAGAAATCTATGGATGAGGAGATGAAATATCTTCATAAAAATGAGACTTGGAAGTTGGTTCAGTTACCAAAGGGGAAGAAAGCAATTGGTTGTAAATGGGTGTATGCCAAAAAGATGGAATCTTTGAGAAAAGACAATTTAAGATTCAAAGCTAGATTGGTAGCTAAAGGCTACGCTCAAAAGGAACGCATTGACTACAATGAGGTATTTTCTCCTGTAGTAAAACATTCTTCTATTCGTATTCTGTTGGCTTTGGTTGTACAGTTTGACCTTGAATTGGCCCAACTTGATGTCAAGATAGCATTCTTACATGGTGAATTGGAGGAAGAGATTTATATGTCTCAGCCAAAAGGTTTTAAGGTTGCTGGAAAGGAAAATTGGGTTTGCATATTGGAAAAATCATTGTATGGCTTGAAGTAGTCTCCAAGACAATGGTACAAGCAATTTGATCGATTTATGATCGGGCAAACGTACACAAGAAGTCACTATGACCATTGTGTATACTTTCGCAAACTACAAGATGGAACCTTCATTTATCTGCTTTTATATGTTAATGATATGCTTATAGCATGTAAGAGCAAAGTGGAGATTGAAAGGTTGAAGACTCAACTGAGTAATGAATTTGAGATGAAGGACTTAGGAGAAGCTCGGAAGATACTAAGTATGGAAATTGAAAGAGATAGAGCAAAGGGCAAGATTAGTCTGTGTCAGAAGCAGTATTTGAAGAAGGTACTACAACGTTTCAGGATGAATAAAAATTCAAAACCGGTTAGTACACCTCTTGCCCCTCATTTCAAACTTAGCGCTTCTATGTTTCCTAAAACTGTTGAAGAGAGTCAGTACATGGCTCAAATTCCTTATGTAAATGTTGTTGGTAGTTTGATGTATGCTATGGTGTGTACTAAGCCTGATATTTCACAAGCTGTTAGTATTGTCAGTAGATATATGCATAATCCAGGAAAAGGGCATTGGCAAGCTGTGAAATGGATTCTACGGTATATTCTGGGTACTGTGAATGTTGGTTTATTGTTCCAGCAGGATAAATTTACTGGTCAATATGTTGTTAGATATGTGGATTCTGATTACGCAGGTGATTTGGACAAGTGTAGGTCCACTATTGGTTTGGTTTTGTATTCACTATTGCTGGAGGTCCATTAAGTTGGAGGTCGATTCTGCAATCTACAATTGCTTTGTCGACTACTGAGGCAGAATACATGGCTGTAACAGAAGCTATAAAGGAAGCCATCTGGCTTCAAGGGTTGCTTGATGACTTAGGGGTTCAACAAGACCATGTGGATGTTCATTACGACAGTCAGAGTGCTATTCATTTAGCAAAGAATCAAGTTCATCATGCACGTACAAAACACATTGATGTGAGGTTCCACTTTGTTCGTGAGATTATTGACGAGGGAGATATTATTCTTCAGAAGATTGGGACTGCTGACAATCCTACGGATATGTTGACAAAGCTAGTTTCGTTGCTCAAGTTTAAGCACTGCTTAGACTTGATTGGCATTTGTAAAATTTTTTGATTGCCCTATGGGGAATTGGGAGACGACTATTAGGAGTTCTACTTAGAGGTTTGAGTCAAGGTGGAGATTGTTGATTATTGGCTCAAACAATAGTCAAAAGTGAAACAATACTTTCGGCTACTTTTGTGGTAGTGGGTGTTGGTTGGCATGCTGCATGTGGGAGACAAACAAAAATGGATGCACTTATGCTAATTTTTTTGACTTGATGGGAGGCCTTTGACCATTGGTTTCTTTGAGGAGCCACTTTCTTTGGCTTTAAAAGGAGAAGCAGGAGCAGCCCGTAATATATGAGAGGAAAAAGAGCAAGAAGCCATTCGGTAGAGAAAAGAATTTTCTCAAATTGTTTTTCTTTGTATTTTTTGTTTTTTCCCTTCCTATTGTAAGTGAGTGAGCTTGGGTTATTCGGGTCTTTGGGAAATTGAGTGATAAACACTATTGTATGTTCTCATTGATTATAGTGGAATACTCCGGGGTCTCCAAACTGGATGTAGGCATTGCCGAACCAGTATAAATCTTGGTATTCTTGTTGATATTTTTTTCATTTATCTTTTGTCAGTTATTGTGGTTTATTTTTTCACTCACACTTGGTTGACGCTTCTGCACAACAACCAGGAGGTGAAGATTGAGGTCAGAAAATCGCTGCGGCGGTGTACCTCAAAAATTTCGCCAGGCGAAATGTGGAATGCGAGAATCCGAATTCGAAATCAAACGTCGGTAAGGAGTTCAAGGACCATCTGTTGCGAACAATCGGTTGTCAAAATTTTTGTTCAAGTGGTACGCATTTTCCCAAGTGCAAGAGCATTTTTCAGTACACCCCCGTACCTCTCGGATTCGGATTTAACGTTGTTGTCTTTTGCCCCTATGGAAATTTGTAAACTTAACGTTGTTGTCTTTTGCCCCTAGGGAAAGAAAATGAAGTCGTTCGACTAATTTTCGTAGATGATGGCGTTGTAATTATCTCTCTGTTTCGATGTGAAAAAAATGAGTGGAATGAGTTCTTTCGTGATAAATGCAAAATATGAATCCCAGATATTTGCTGACTCTAGTCAGATGTTCACAAGTACTGGATTCTCTTTTGGATAGGCCCTAAAAGGAGAAGGAAGACTGGAATTCCAACAGGCATTTATTATTGAATTGAATTCACCCGACCTGATAGTACCCATTTTTGAAACGTCCAGTGTCAAAGTCACTGAATGGGTAAGTCACCAATACCTAAAACGGATTATGTAATGTACTTTATCTGCTGGATTACGGGTGGGCATTTTACCAGAGGTTTCTATTGTATCAATCTACCCTTGTGTGATTCCTGTTGAAGCATGTACTCGGGGGTGGGTGCAGGGCGAACGATTTCAAGGCAGAAGATCACCAAGATTTCGTGATCCGCTGCCAAGCTTATACTTTTTAAACCTATTCCCGATACTAAGTAGCAGCAAAAAATTTGTATCCATTTTTCATGATATTATGCATGGATTAGATATATCATGGCAAATTCTTCAGAAAGTAAAAAATATCAATTTCTAGACTAAAAGAACAACAAAAATAAAACCCGAAAAACTCTAAACTGAACTGACGGAACAAAAAATCCAACATAAAATTCGAGTTCGTTAGAAATAGCTCGAAAAGTTGATGAACAAGCTATGAAATGTAAATCGACATGCACATTTACAAAACTATAGGGTGAATGGAAACCCAGCCTTCCTATTCAAATAACAAGGAAGGAAACAGCAAGAAACGGAGCCCGTTCAAGAAATGCATCCTTACGTAGATAGACTATGTCTGTCTGTTGAGAAAAATAAAATTTCGAATACCCGGATTGATCTCATCTCAAGTGTTGCGGAGCTTACGATTTCATCCTTCCCTTACAGATAATCTCTCTGATAAATAGGTGAGCATTGCAAAACGCAGTAATTAGTACGTCGTCGATCTTCAAAATATACCATATTAATATAGAAAGTAAAAGCATGAAGTTTGAAGTTTGCCTCAAAGCCATGAACTAAGATCCTACTGCAGCTCACAACTAAAAGGCAGGTTTCATATCCATGTAGATAAAGTATATTAATTCATCAGAGAACAAAATCCATAATTTCATCGGCCACAGTTAGACTTCCAATTTGCAAGCCTTAGAAATTAAAATTAATTGGGAGGCTAACTTACTTATCAATTCGTAAGTAACGATCATTGTAGTTCCATAGAGTGACATATTTAAGAACCTTGGACCAAAACCTCTATAAAATCCCCGCCATCCATCCTCTTTAAGGAGTGTCTTTGACGTTTTCAGTACTGATGGTCTCCCAGCACCATAGTTATCCATGACCTTCAAGTACCATATTGAAGAATTAGCCAAAGGGCTTATTTATTATTTAAGACTCTAGAAATTATAGAGGAAAAAAACGGCTGTATATGCTAAATTACCTGAAGTCGTGTCTTGACTGTGTCGATAGGAGTAGTGATAATAGAGGAACAAGCACCAGCCATCATGCCGGCTGAAGCCTGAACTGTCACCATCTCCATATGAGACGGTTTCTTCTCTGCATCGTCTCTATAGCCCAAACTCCTATAACAATACAAAGGAGGTATAACAATTACACAACATATTCGGCTGAAGTTAAGGAACTGCAACAGAACAAACTGTCCGCCAGGAAATTATATACACCTCCAGATCATGTGCTGTGCAGAACCATAGGCACCCCACCAAAGTGCATTTGCTGGTGACTGGGTCAGAGCTGTTAATCCGAAGCCTCTGTACAATCCACGAAGACCTTCAGCCTTTTTCACATTCTGTATAACATCAAATGGTTTGTTGCAGGATGTAGTCCCAGGAAGTCCTTGCACCATTAGTCTTTGGCATATCTGAGAATGCACAATTGTAGTGACGAGGACATAAACAGGTACATTCAATGCATGATATCAAAAGACAGAACTGAATACCACGCATCAATCACACTTTCTACTCTTATCCTACACACACAACTACCAAAAAGGTCTCATGTTTCCATTAGAGTCTTTTGAGCCATTTAAACCGTGAGGAAACAATAGCAAAATACTGCATCGCGGAAGTGGTGTATATGGCAAGCCTACTTTCATAGGGAATGACTCCCACCAAATAATTATAAACCAAAAGAAAGGGGAACGACGGTTTTTGATTTTGGGGATCTGTATATTCATCTCTTAAAAGGGAATTAGAGTTGGAGATAAGAATAAAACAGTTTCAAGAAAACATATGCAGAATATTAGTTCGTTAGCCAAAAACAGTAAAAGGTATACGAGCATGACCTGCATACAAGCAATTCATCTACTCTTTCTTATGTATTCCGATCCAGTATTCATTTTCTTGCTCATAAACCGAAATACAATATATTAGGAAATGAGAAAGAACTGGTTGACCTACCACATCCAAAGGCACATAGTACACACAAGAAACTAAATTTGAGGACATTCCCGCCACACCATTAGCAATGCCAACACGTGTAGCCTCAGGCATGTCTAGACCATCAGTGTATTTCAACATCATATCCTTTGATACTTCAAGTGATGTCAAAGCCAAGACCCTACCGGGCAACGATCCAATGGCAGATGTGCCAAAACCTCTAAATATGCCGGGGATGCCATCACATTTTAATATATGTCTAAATACTGATATTCCACTCATGTGAGAGAGTCCAGAACCAGCTACTTGCATTCTAGTCTTTACAACTGCTGTTGGATGTAGCAAGGCCGACTGAGCTGTGAAGAGAATAGCCCCGATAATGTGAAACCTTGTCTTGTCCAACCTGATCGAGGTGAATAAAGTTAAAAAGACATTTAGTTCTAGTCCATCATAAGCACATCAGCAACTTCCCTTAAATTAAGGCGAGATAAAAGGCAGAACCTCATGTCTTCATTGGCATAAATAAAAAGAATTAGAAAATGGTTGTGGTTGTGGTTGTGTTCTGTTTTCTTTTTCCAAGAAGAAAAAGAGGTTCTGAGATAAAAATACTTCTTGCGAAATGCATCGAAGACTTATTTTACCGTTGAGACTGCTTAGGCAAGTTGTACATGAGAGGTAGGCCGCCACAAGAGCTCTAAATCCAGCCAACTTGAGAATTTATAGTTCTACACTGACATTAAACTAACATAAACATGAGTAATCACTCTAGCCCAAAACTAATCAGGACTAAACACAGACAGTCAAGCATAATTTCATCTGAAAAATTGGTTAATATGCTAAAACTGGTGCATTACACAAGAACATTGCACGTATCGACCCACTAAAAAAAAGACCATGCATACGAGTATGGCCAGTTAAGCAGAGCAGAGTGCCACCCTTGAACCCCGTTCGCAGCCCTATACACTAGAGTAGTTTAGAATATCCCCATGTGAAAAACCGATGAACAGTCGTTCCTCTATTCCCTCAAGAATCCAACAATCCAAGGGCAACAAACATAGTTGCCCAAATTGGCCTAACACAATCATAATAATTTGAAGTATACACATACGTATCCATATTGGCTATAGCGGATGTGCTCCCCTATACACCTAAGTTCAAATTCCCTAGCAAGTTCACAGCTAAACTTAATTCTAAATTCCCTAGCAACAATTTAGATTAGTTTAAAGTAGAATATCGCTGGTATAAAAAAACAGAGTAGAGGAAATGAGATGGGAAGGAAAATAAAAAAAATGGGAGAAGGAGAAAGGAACCTGTCCCAGTTGATGTCAGTATCAGAAAGGGCCAGCTCCGGCACCGTCACAGGCTCCGTCTCCACCGCCATGTTTTCCCGTCTCCAAAGCTTTTCCGTTTCTAATTTCTTCCCCCACACTGTTTTTCCAGCTTTCAAATAGTGAATGTTTGTTTTTAGTGACAAATTCTGACTGCTGCAATTTGTGGTTCTAGAAACGGGGATTCGCAGCTGAGGTTTTGTAAGGTACACGGCTGCCTGATGCTCCTCCTTCTGGGTTCCTACGGCGAGGCGGCAACCGCGTACTTAGCGCACTCCAAAAGAGACTAGAGAATTCTATTTAAAATTGATGATCCTTCTCCAGAATCCATTTTCTATTGAGCGATGGGCTTCGTTTCAGCGCACACTTGGATTGTAGGTCTCCTCAATTTCAAAGCCCACGTTAGCAGTACATTTTGTTTTTGGGATGTGCTATCCACACACATTTTTTTACCTCTCACACATCCCTTGTTAATTTCTCGCCGTTGATCTTCTTCAATTTATCTGATCTGACGGCCGAAAATTTGAAAGGGTGTGTGAGAAGTAAATTGGGGTGTGTAGATATCACATCCCTTTGTTTTTAACTTTTATGGCACGTTACGTAATCATAATCGAAATGAAAAATGTAGAGAATTAGACTCGCGCGAATTTTGGAATCCAACTTCAAAATTTGAAGAAATTAGACTCCCGGCATTAGATAGTATTTCAATTGCAGGTCGTTGGGAAAATCCAAAATGGATCATATTGAAAAGGGCCAATAATTTAATTGATGTAATGTCAGTGTCAAAGGTTTGCTCTTTCATGGTCCTTGGGTGTTAATGAAGACTGTCAAATTTAATCTAAATGATCCGGAGGCTCACAACAGTTAGATCCGAAGTGGATCTCTGTCATTGATGAACTATTTCTATGCATGTATTCCAAAGAGCATGTTTTTTTGAATTTGGATCCTTTCCGAATCTTCTTTGTGACGATCCCATGGATCTGAGAATCGTATATGTTCATCGTACATCGAGCAGTTAGAAATCATTTTAAAATTTTTTATTTAAAATTGAACACAAACAGCAGGATGTACGATGAATGAACACAATTCACGGGTTCCCAAGATTCTCACACAGAGGATTCAGAGAGGATCCTGTTCGTGCGTTTTTAGATGGTGGTTTTAATGCCTGTAGGGACCGCCGGTGGGAACTTGTAATAATAACTCATCATCATCATGGAAGTGTAAAAGGGTGAAAAGGACAAGATCCTGAAGCCATCTCCAACCGAGGGCTGGCCAGAGCGCTCATTTTAGCCTTCTGGCCCTCCAAGATATTATTATTTTAATGAACAGTACATGGTCATATTTGCCTTCGTCTCCAACCGAAGGCCAAAGGGTTAGAGGGCTCGTTTTAGCCATGTCACAAAAAAACCGTCTCTAACTGAGGGCCATAGGGCCAAACATAATTTATTATTTAAATTTAAAAACTACAACAACTTAAATTTAAAACAACAACTTATATTTAAAAACTACAACTTATATTTAAAAACTACAACTAAAATTTTAAAACGACAAATTAAATTTAAAAACTACAAATTAAATTTGAAAACAACATTAACTTAAATTTAAAAACTACAACAACTTAAATTTAATATCCATAATCAACATCATCTTCATCATCCGCCATCGTAGGAGTATAGTTAGAGGTAAACAACTACCGTTGGCTCATAATTTCTTTTTTTTTTCCTATCAAAATAGGCCTTACTCATTGGAGTGTAATTCGAAGCGTTCCCTTTCCATATTCTTATCATTCATCTCTTCTTGTATTTGTTTGGTCCGTTCTTCATGCCTACACTTCCTTTCTTCCGCCTCAAGGGCATTTTTCTCCGCCAATAATCGCAATGAGGCCGCCACTTCATGTTGAGCGGCGTAATCATCATTTGCCTTACCCTTTTCCTTCAACCTTCGCGCCTTGTTTTGTCCCATAGCCCTATGTATGGAACCTTCACCCGAAGACGGATTTTCTACCCTTGTTTGTTGAATGGTTGGAGATCCATCTTCATCCATATCTGCAGCTGAGGATGCAATTCCGAACACTGGTGTAGGAGCTCTCTGTGGTGGATCTTCAAATAACACCCACCCTTTACAAATTTCCCAACAACTGTGAAATTGAAAGGGTTTCGAGCTGCTCTCCATATACAATTCCTCCACTTGGCGTACCTAGAAAAAAATTAAAGGAAATTAATTTATGAAATTAAATGTAATATAATTAAATATTTAAAATAAATTGTGAAAACACTTACTTCGTCATAGTAATTAGCGCCGCTTTCATGTCTACTTGCGATTGCTAATAATGCTTGATGCCATTTGTTCAAACTTGGATGAAGATGTTTCTTCCATCTTGAATAACAACTCTCGTGGTTTTGAATATTCACTGGAGTGGTGCCTTCATAGAACTCTAAGTATTTTTTGGACACAAGAGTCCAAACACCGTTGTAATTACTTGGAGTTTTTTAGGGCAATATGCAACACCCACCCCCATTTATAAAGATATATTTGTGTAATTATCCCCTAAACATTTTAATATATCAAATTGGTCCTCTTTGACTACCCAATCAGGATCCAAAACATTGGATCCCTTTCTTTCTGAAGTGGCCACGTGGCAGCCCCCCTCCACTCTTCTCTTTTCTCTCTATGTTCCCCCGTGACTCCCTTCTTCTTTTCTTCTTCTTTCTGTTTTCTTTTCTTTTTCTTTTGTCTCCCTCTCGGCTCTTTCTCTCATATCTCCCTCATCTTTCTTCTCTGCACCGCAGCACGCATGCACCTATCGCACGCACCCATCTCCCTGCGCGAGGAACATCACCATCACCATCACCATCTCGTCCTCATGGCCACGCTCCACGCCCTTCGGCACCACCGGCCGTGTCAAAGGCGTTATGTTGACTCACAGCAATTTCATCGCCCTCATGGCCGCGCTCCACGCCCTTCGGCGCAAACCTGACCCAACCCTACCCAACGGCCAAGACGTGTTGCTATTCACACTGCCTCTGTTCCACGTGTTCGGGTTTTTCGTGGTTGTTCGGGGCGGTGGCTACGGGCGAGACCTTGGTATTGATGGAGCTCTCTGGTTCGTCTTCGACTCGAAGATAACAAGTTTTCAGGTGAGATTCCATTGAAATTCAGCACTCTGACCGACATCACATATGTTGATTACCTCTTGCATGCATGAAATTTGAACCTTATATGTGAAATTTAAGTTCAAAATCGTGTTTTTGCAAGGTTTTTGGGACGAAATCGGCTCGGGAATAGGCACACCATCTCCGGCGTTCTTCTCCGATTGCACCGTTAAAAAAATATCGCGATATTATCGATAATATCGCGATATTTTGACGAAAACCATTCGGATACCTATTTAAATATCCATTGCGCGAAAAACCGATAATATCGGCGATATTTCGCTGATATTATCGACATTTTCTTCCATGGTTGAAAGGCATTTTTCTCTTTGGATTTATGTTGGGCTCAAGTTTGTGCATTTGTTTCAAAAATGATTGAAATGCATTTTTTTGCTCAAAAATATGGTTGAGCGCCAAATATATCGAGTCTTGACCAGTAATGTCATACGAGTAACATCTCTTGTCTAAAGCCGAAACTTTGTTTTGCTTGTGTAATCTTAACTTCCTTGACAATGCTAAACCGTAAACATTGTTCAGTTTAATAAGAAATAAAATTGCAGAATATGGGTTTTGAAGCACCTAAAACCAGGTGATGGATACATTTTTAATGAAAAAAGGCAACCTTTTGAAGCAAAGCATGACGGTTCTATCCTTTTTTTTTCTTCACAAACAATAGCATTGTTAGGTTCAATTGTTAGTGTTCAGGGGGAGGGGATGGGTAGAGATCAAATCCGCACCAAGGTGCATAGGCATGATTGCTTTCCGCCACTGCAGTAAAGCATCATCTGCAACATTTATATCCTTTAAAGCTTTCTAGTTAGGAATAACACCTATATTTTTCCTTACAAGCAGGTGATAGATACCTTTCAAATGAAACAATGGCAACCCTTTTGAAGCAAAGCATAACATTTCTATTCTAAAAAGCTTTCAAGTTAGGAATAATACACCTTTAATTTTTCCTTATAAGCAAGAAAACATATTTGGTTCCAGAACAGAAAACCTGGTTGAATCCTTTGTAACTTGTATTGAATTATCGGAAAATCAAGTTTGTTGATATGACGAGTCTCAACTTCGATGACCAAGATGGTAAGATACTTTACCTGTTTGCTTGAGTGTGTTGAAGTTGGAAATTAGTACCTAATGTACACGTTTCTTTTCAGGGATATTGAGAACTATTTCGGATGCACCACCAACCCATTACACAGTAAAAGTACAATCGATTTCGTTGCTCACCAAACATAACTTGGAGAAATATGAATCTGGGGACTTTGAAGCCGGATTATACAAATGGTACAATCCTTTCTCTCTATTTCTGAGCATAGGTTCTTATTGTTCCTTTTCTCATAAGCTTTGCGTTAATTGCTACTGTTTACTTCTTTTTTTGGAGCTGCATTGGAGTACTATAAATTGTTGTTTTGCTGCAGGAAACTGGTTTTCTATCCGAATGGAAACAAGAACAGGAATGTGAAAGAGCACATCTCTCTCTACTTGGTAATGTCTGGAGCAACTGCTCCCCATATTTCTTCGGAAGTGTATGCTGTTTTCAGGTTGTTTATTCTCGATCAGAACAACGGCAATTACTTCGTTCTTCAAGGTAGCATTTCTTTCTTTTAACTCAACGAATAAAAAGGGCTTATAGTTCTCATATTTGTGAAGCGTCGTCTCATTTTCCAATCTTTTTAAAATATGCATTACTCAGAACCAAAGGAAAGGCGGTTTCATAGGATGAAACTCGATTGGGGATTCGATCAATTTCTCTCCCACAAAGCTTTCACTCAAGCTTCAAATGGATTTCTCATAGATGACACTTGTGTTTTGGGAGCAGAGGTCTTTGTTTCTAAAGAGAGAAGCAAAGGCAAAGGAGAGTGTCTAGCATTGGTAAGCAAAGGTAAAGGAGAGTGTCTATCATTAGTAAAGGATCCTATTATGTACAAGAATACTTGGAGGATTGACAACGTATCAAAGCTAGATGCGGAATCCTACGACTCAAAAACATTCATTGCAGGAGACCAAAAATGGTATATAACACTAAACTTGACAGACTTCGCTCTTGGTATAAGAAATCTCTCTCGAAGATATCGAAAACTAAAGCGCAGTTTATCTGAAAGTGTTGTAAATGTGGTGGTGGTTGTTGCAGGAAGATGCAGCTCTATCCCAAGGGAAAGGGCAATGGAGTTGGAACCCATCTTGCTTTTTTTCTGGCGTTAGCCGAACCAAAATCTCTTCCTCCTGGCTGTCAAATTTATGTAGAGTTTATTTTACAGATCCTAGACCAGAAGTATGGCCAGTATCATATCTCTAGTAAAGGTAAAGATTTTGCCTAATCCTACTGCTACATAATAATACGAGCAAAAAGGATTAGAACATCTAACAAACATTCAATTAAGGGTGGTTTTATTGCCGCCATCATGCTAAAATTCCCACCATGAACTATGATGAGACTCTAGTTCTTGGAGGTCTTTGAGTCGTGATGGCGTACCATGTTGGTGATACTTACTGTTGAACCCACGTTCAGTGGAAAGCCAATATCGAGAATTTCTTATTGCAACCTACTGAAAATGTTCACAATTAGTCAGTAGCGAAAGACTTTAGGGTTTAATTCGTTTTGGGATTCGGGTAGCCCAATCAGTCATCCTCACAGTCCATTTTCTGAAAACATTCGAGTATTTCTTCAAGAATGTACTGAACTTGAAGACTGCAGTGTCCGGGGCATTCCCATTTGGTGCACTCTTGAAATGTTGAAACTCATGTTGAACTTCTAGTATTTAGCAGAAAGTAACTGAATGTTTTCAGCAACATGACAATAAACCGTATATAGACAACAATTTAATATGTTTAGTGTCATCCAGTTCTATCTTTTATTAAAAGTTTGTAACCAACTCTATTTGCATGTTTTACCCTTGTGGAAATAGACTCTTTGTAACGTAAGAGTAAAGCTGTTTACGATAGATATTCCTTCTCGGAGAGTCATGTTAGCTTGGAGTCACCCTTTTACCCTTTTTTCCAATATACTATTGAACTGAGAATCCTTTTTGTTGATTGCAGCAAATCACTGGTTCAGTGTCTCAAATTCGATGAAGGGATGGATGAGATTTACTACTCTGGGATCATTCAACCAGGCACACATTGTGTTGAATGATACTTGCATTGTGGAGGTAGACGTCACTATCCATGGAATTATTGATGTACTGTAGCCAAATAGTATAATAGTACAAAATTCCTGCTATTTGAAACTTTGGGGGTGTAAAATAGTAAAGCTAGTCGAATAAGGTGTTAAAAACACATTCATTTCACTTGTGAATACCATTGTATCGTTTGTGACTACATGGTGAATAAATACATCATTGTCTGCTCTTCGTATACCTTTCTTTGACTACTACAAAATGGAATTATTATGTCATAGGTGATGTCGCTTTAATATAATATAATGGCAGACAAGACATTTACGACACCTACTGAACATGACGTCGGATTTACTGTCGCTTGTAAGCATCATAAACTGTCTATGTCGCTTTTAACCTACATAAACATTTAATGTCGCTTATAATAACAGACATACATTTTAATAATTTTTAAATAATGGTGTTGCTTTAAAAAAAATAGTGTCGCTTTAAAGCGACATAAAGTATTGGTGTCGCTTTGAATCGATGCAATGTTTTCTTATTTCCACGCAACTTGCAATCACTATGTCTGTTAGGCTTGCTTCGGTTTGAACTGAGGCAGAATTTTCTTATTTCGACTCCATTTTCATCAAGTCTGTCAGGCTCACGTCGGTTTTAACCGACGCATTTTTTTCCTATTTTGATGCCACTTGCCTTTTAGTAAGTGTGTCAGACTACTTGACTTAGTGTCGGTTTTAACCGACGTGAAGTCCAAATATTTCGATGCCAAGTGCGTTTCAATCAGTGTGTCAGAGAAAAGCAGCAATAGAGCTCAACATATTGGGGTAACAATGTAGTCCTTATTTCTCATCTCTAAACCCTTTTTGAAAACCTGTATTTACGTAATTTTTTTACAAAATTTCTTCTTCTTGAAATGGGCAGTGGCCGAAAGGGCAATATTCCCCAGAGGGTTCCTCTCCCCCCTCCTGTGTATGGAGCGTCATCTTTCAGCAGCTCAAAAACTTCCCGTGCTACCAGTTTCAGTTTGCCATCTTTCACGAACCCTTCCCATACCAGTTACGAGCCAAGTGTTCCTTCTTATTATGGAGATAGCAGTTCCGTCAGTACAGCTCCACCTACTCCCAATTCAACCTATGATAATCAGGTATGCAAACTTCTCAGTTGCCACCTCTAAACACTATTTTGATGGGTTTGTAGCGCTCTTGAAGGTTAACAATTTATATGGTGATGAACAGGTTTGCTGTTAGACCCCACATCGCCTAATGGAGTGGATCTTGTATGCCTTATATGTACATACCCACCTCTTATAGCACGAGGCATTTTGGAGACTCACTAGCTTCGGGTTCCATAGAAACTTCAAAGTTAAGTGAGAAAAAGGCCAGAGCATTTTCAGGATGGGTGACCCCTCGGGAAGTTCTCGTGTGAGTTCCTAGAAACAAAACTGTGATGGCGTGGTTGGGGTCCAAAGCGGACAATATCGTGCTACTGCCGAGTAGAGCCTAGGATGTGATGGGGGCCGGGTTGGGATGTGACATTTGCCCCATTTGCCTTACGAATCTGAAAGACATGGCCTATGGTTGCTGGCATCAAGTACATTTTTGAACTATAGTTTCAAGATGAGTTGAGACGATCATATTTTTAGTATCGTGTTCTTAGTGTTATGTTTTCAGTGCAAACATGCTGCGAATGCGGACAAGATCTTCAGTCGTGCCCAATTTGCCAAAGTGCAATCCAAACCCGAATAAAACTGTATTAACAACGACGTGCTTTCATGCCAGAGTTGGCTGACATTTTGTGTATTTCTTTATTTTTTCAATCACATTCTTTGTAATCCATTGCTTCAGGTGGTCAAGAGGTTACTAGGTTTGGTAAATGGTTGGTCAAATCCAACGTATGGTGATGATGATCCAAATGTGAGTGAATATTCTGGTGATTTTTTTGGTTGTTTAAGAAGAAAATGAAAAAGAAGTGAAGAGCTAGCCTCAAAAGAAGTGAAGAAGTGAAGTTTTGGTGATTTTATGGACAACATCATAATTATTTTATTTATGGAGATGTTAGTTAATGTCGGTTACGACCGACAGTAGATCTACTATTTTATTTATTTAACTTACGTGATGTCGGTTTGGATTGACAGTAAGTGTGATATTTTTATTGTGTATTTGTTACTTAAGGTTGGTTTTGACCGCTATCATATCAGATTTTCATGTTGCTTATAAGCGACGTAAGAGCCGATGTCGCTTTTAAGCGACGCTGTTGTTCATTTTTATTTGGGATACTTTGGATGCACTCCCTGTCACATCCCGGCCCGGGGCGAACCACTTCCCGGGCCCGCTCCACCATCATAGCACGATATTGTCCGCTTTGGGCCCCGACCATGCCCTCACGGTTTTGTTTTTGGGAATTCACGAGCAACTTCCCAGTGGGTCACCCATCATGGGAGTGCTCTGGCCACCTTCTCGCTTAACTTCGGAGTTCCTACGGAACCCGAAGCCAGTGAGCTCCCAAAAGGCCTCGTGCTAGGTAGGGATGGGAATACACATTTAAGGATCACTCCCCTGGGCGATGTGGGATGTTACAGTCCCTAATCCTTAACATTATTTGATTAAAACCTTAATGGTATTCAAAGTTTGATCAAAGTCCATTGACTTTGTACACCTCATTATATTACTATTAATATTTATATTTTTATAGTTTTGACATTAATTGTTTGATATTTTATGAGATTCAAAATCATATAAATTTAAAATCCCTTATTATAATACTATTAGAAACGGTTACAATAAAAAGAATTCAAACATTTTGATTGAATAAATTGATAAAAACTATGTAAAAATAAGAAATAATAAATGGCAAAAGAATGTATCCATAGTGTTAAAAAATTGGTACATTTTACAAAAAAATTGGTACATTTCACATATAACAAAGTGGTACATTAATAAAGAAGAATGAGTATATTATAAATAAATTAGGGTATATATAAAAGATTAAAAAATTATGAGTACAAATGAATTTTCAAAAAATATAGGCCCTAAAAGAATTTAAAACATGGGTACAAAATAAAACTAAAAAGAAAATACTACAAATTTTAAAAAAATGTTGCAAATTAAAAGTGAGTACAAACTAAAAATATAAATATATGATACAAAGCTTAGGCATAAAACATAAATATACCATATGTAATTTTTTTTATCATTGATTAAATATACAATGTCACGTTACGGTATACACATGAGTATAAACACAAATAGAACTTTAAAAAAAGATGGGCACAAAAAGAAACTAATATATGGGTACAAATAAAAAATGAAAATAAAATTGGTACAAATTAAAACATATTTGCAAATTAAAAATAGGTACAAACTAAAAATAAAAATATATGATTAATAATTTAGCCATAAATATAAGAGTAAATTGTACAAATGGTCCCTCAACTTTAATCAAATTGGAGCAATGGTCCCTCAACTAAAAATTCATTACCATTGGTCCCTCAACTTATCAAAATGTGTAGCTATAGTCCTTTTCATCAATTTTGTCAAAATTTTGTCAAAATAAGCTATGTTGGAATGACCATTTATATAATTAGGGTCCCTCAACTCATCAAAGTGTATAATTATGGTTCTTTTCGTCAACTATGTCAAAACGAGTTATATTGTAAGGACCATTGCTACAATTGGATTAAAGTTAAAGGACTATTTCTCCACTTGAATTAAAGTTCAGAGACCAATGGTAATTGATTTTTAGTTGAGGGACCATAGCTGCACGTTTTGATAAGTTGAGGGACCAAAGGTAATGGATTTTTAGTTGAGGGACCATTGCTCCAATTGAGTTAAAGTTAAGAGACCATAACTACAATTTACTCTAAATATAAATATACTAATTGTAACATTTTTAACACTAAAGGAATATATTTAAAAATAAAAATATTTTATTATTCAAATAATTAATGATGTTATTAATACCTAAGGATTTTGATAAAAAGTTAAAAATGTTTAATCAATGGAGTAACAAAAAGAAGAATGTGAACGTAATATCTCCTTTTTATTTTATATTACTTTGCTTCTTGGTGGCGGATTAAGGGGGCTAAGCGACATCATTACCCTTTTGGTGACGGTAGTATTGGTGTCGGTTCCTCTATTCGACATTACATGATTTAATGTCGGATTTTTACCAAAAATCCGACAATAATTGGTGTTTCTTGTCGGTTTTACACCGCCAGTGATATCCTCTTTTGTAGTAGTGTTTGTTTTCGATTTCATTTTTCCTTCCATGGTGCTCGAGAGCATAGAATACTCCGGACTTTTTAACCGTTAGATTTTGATTTCTTTATTTTTAAACAAAGATCTGAACGGTTAAAGCACACGCAATATCCCATACTCTGGGACACCGCAGAAAATCCTTTCTTTTTTCGTTGAACTTCGATTTGGTTGTTTACGGAGGAAAAGATTGGAAATATATTGGGACATGAAAGATAAATGAGACAATACTGAATTGGAAAATGTTGCATTTAATAAAAGTTGCAAACTTTACAGAATTCACAATGAATCAAATATACAAAGAACATGATAATACAGAGTGAAGCGGGCCTCACAAGCTCGTTCTGATAGGGACGAGGCGATTAGATAATTAGGGGAGGAGATGTCAAGATTAGCCAAAGGTTTTCTCGCTGCTGTAACACATCCAGGAAACGGTCATCCTCCGTGTAAGTTTCATAGATGGAATCCAAGCAACTGGATGTAAAGAAATACACATAATAAAGTGTTAGGCCCCGTTTGGGATTGAGGTGATTTTAAAAAAAGCCACTGTGAAAAAAAGCTGAGGGTCATTTTTGTGTTTGGTAAACTGAAAAAAAATGGCTTATTTTGGAAGCTGCTGTGAGAATAAGCTGAAAATCAAAGGAAAAGCTGAAGCTGCTATTTGCTGCTTTGAAAAAAAGCCAGTTTTTTCAAAGCACACGGAGCTACAGTGCTCCTTTAATGAAAAGACACACTATCATCCTGCTTTTTTTTTCCAAAAGCACTTTCACAAAAAAGTTTACCAAACACTCTACTGGCTTTATTTCACAGCCGCTTATTCTCACAGCACAGCCGCTTATTCTTACAACAGCTTTTTTTCAAAGCACAGCAATACCAAACCAGCCGTTAAAGTGGCTCCAAAAACATGATTCATGCGCGAAATTGTACTGGTCGAATGGATGACAACACGCTCTTTACCTGTTTGAGGTAAAGTGTTCTTCACATAAACAAAAAGAGCGTTCCCCGGGGTCAAGTGAAGCCTGCTGCTTAAGATATGGATAAACTGTCCGACAGAAATATCTCTAGGAACTAGGAATTTAGAAGAAACAAGGAAACATGGGATAGAGGTTATTCTCCTTGAAGTGAGAATGCATAAACAAGCAGCTAAAATTGACTGAGGATCCTCTCCGGATCCTCTTTGTGAGGATTTCGGGGACCCTCAAATCATATTTGTTCATCGTACATCGTGTGACTAATTTTCGTTAGATACTGTTTATATTTAATTTTAAATAAAAGTATTAAAATAATTTCTGACAGTACGATATACGATGAACGAACATGATTTGAGGATCCCCACAAAGAGGATCCGGAGAGGATCGTCGTTCACTAAGGGCTAGTTTGGTATTGCTGTGCTTTGAAAAAAAACTACTGTGAGAATAAGCGACTATGCTGTGAGAATAAGCAGCTGTGAAATAAATCAGTAGAGTGTTTGGTAAACTTTTTTGTAAAAGTGCTTTTGGAAAAAAAAAAGCAGTCTGAGAGTGGGTTTTTTCATTAAAGGAGCACTGTAGCTCCGTGTGCTTTGAAAAAAATCCAGTTTTCCAAAGCTGTAAATAGCTGCTTCATCTTTTTCCTTTGATTTCAGCTTATTTTCACAGCAGCTTCCAAAATAAGCCCTCTTTTTTTTTCAGTTTACCAAACACCTAAAACCCTCACAGCTTTTTTTCATGGGTGCTTTTTTTTTAAGCACCTCACTCCCAAACCACCCCTAAAATTGTCCAGGAAGTAAAACATTGGGATTATACAAAGCTGCAGATAAAGGAAATTCATCCAAGCAAAAAAGATCCTCAGAACACAGAGCGAGTAACAGAAGCCAAGCTCTCTGTTATACAAGAACGAAGAGTTATATATTCAGGATTCCTATAATTATGTCACATAAACCAGGAAGAAGGACCTAGAGACGGAAACTTTACTGACCTATAAGAATATCGAAATTCTTATATCCTAGAAAGTATCATTTACAAATGTCGATGTGAAATTGTAAAACTAGGGTGCCATATTGCATTCAAGTTTGTTCTTGACATAGGAAAGATTGACCTTGTAGAAAATGAAGAGAACTGTGACAACTAAAACATACTTTTTCTTTTCCATTTCAGGCAGGTCTATCCAGGAATATCTTTCAATGTTCCCCTGCAGAAAGACATAAAAAGAACACCCTAATCAGTTTTGACATCTTATCCACCCTCGCAAAAATGCTTCCAATCAAGTCTAACCGTGTCGCTTGTACTTAAATTAAGCCACTTTATGATTGTACATGTGAGGTTATACGATAAAATCTTCCTAAAATAATCAATTCTTCCCGAGTGTATCAGATCTGTACACGAAATGCAATGAAAAAAACATCGATCAATGATACACAATTCTTCGAGGTGATAATGGGAACCATGATGTTAAAACTTAAATTTATTTCTGTGTTTTGAAAGTTTTGAACAAAAAAAAAAGAATTGCCTGAAAGTGAATATCAAACCACATAAGATAATAACAACTTCAGAAAGAAAATGTCGAAGATTCTTCACATACGTAATCCACATGAATTAAAATTTGACCTTTTTTCGCCACACAAACCAAAAATTTGTCATTTCAAAGCATGCATCCATCAAAATCTCTCAGCCACTAAAACGTTCACCTCTCAATAGGGTCAATGTCAAATTGTAATAGAATAATAATTAAATCTTTAACAAATATTAAGCAACAGAAATGCGTTAATAAATTAAACAAATTAAGAAATTCTAATCAACCAAAATATCATAAACAAGGATAAATTTCCATATTTCCAAATTCCAAGTGCATTATTAAATTCCCAGTATAATGGCACTTCCAAAAACAAAAATCACTGAAAAAAAAACAAAACAAAAACTCACCGGAACTCGATCTGGGTAGTTTGCAATTATATATATATTTTTATTCTTCAAGTCGTTCATCAAAAAAAAAAACCCCAATAATTAGCACCAAAAAAAACAATATTTTGCAATTATATTTTTGTTTGGTCACAGAAAACTAGTGCTCTACCCAATTGGAAACAAGACGAGACGAGGAATGTGGCAGGCCAAATCTCTCCTGACTGGTTGGGAAGTTTATGTTGATATCAGGTTCTTTTTGCTTGATCAGAAGAAAGGATGTACTTGGCTTTTCAAGGAATTGCATCGTCATGTTTATTTCATCTAGTGGAGTGACAACTCGTTCTTTTTCATATTTTCTTAGTCTTGCTTTTAATTTGCTGATCCATTTTCATGTTGCATTTCTTAACTAGACGTCAATGAAAAGGAAAAGTGTTTTCATGGGATTATGCCTTATTCGGGTTTTGATCAATTCGTCCCTCTTACAGCGTTTACTAATGCTTCCAACGGATATCTCATGGAAGACATGTATTTGGAGCGGACATTTTTGTTTGTAAAGAAAGAAGAATAGGAAATGGAGAGCGTCTATCAATGATCAAGGATGCTGTTAAGTGCAAGCATGTTTGGAAGGTTGAGAACTTTTCAATGTTAGATGCTGAGAGTTACTACTCACAACTCTTAATTGCTGAAGACCAGAAATCGTATCTCCAATAGGTTTTCAATTTTCTATCTTATCAATACCTTTTCTTTGCTGAAGTCAAATTTCAGCTAACTGAAAAGAGATGGATATACTTTCAGAGGTTTGAACTACATATGCAATTTGTACGTATATAATGTTTACATTATCCCTTAAGGTGTCAAGCTGTAGTTTTGCTTCTAATGTAAAAAATTGCTCCTTTTAATTAAACTTGAAAGGTTAATGGAATCTTGAAATGTTCTCATATACCTCTTCTGATGGTCGCTGGAGGAAGATTCAGCTCTGTCCGAAAGGAAATTATGATGAGAAGGGTACTCGTATTTCACTTTACTTGGAATTGGATGGTTCAGAAGACCTTCGTGATTCTAAAGTGTTTGCTGAGTTTTCCCTGCGCATTCTAGATAAATCCCTTCCTTGAACAAGTCTTCTGAAGGTAAATTTGTCCTATTTCAATGTTTAATTATGTATATAGTCTCATATAACATGAGGATTGATTCCGTGTCCGTGTAGCTAGTCGCTGGTTCAGTGCCGCGGATTAAAGTTTTGGTTGGTCTTGTTTCATTCCACTGGACACTTTCAAACATGCAGGCAAGGGGTTTTTGTTGAATGATACTTGCATAGTGGAGGCCAATGTCACTGTCCTCGGAGCTGCAAAAGCACTGCAGTCTGCTTGTCTTCAGTTTCAATGTTGCTAAAATGATGTTAACTGACTTATGAATATGAATGAAAGTTCTGCGTCCACGATATGGTTTGTACTAAATGTGGTGCTTCTATAGAACCCTAGAGCAGCAATCCTTTCCCACCAAATGACTTGTGGTTGAAAGGCATTTTTATCTTTGAATTTATGTTGGGCTCAAGTTTGTGCTTTTGTTTAAAAAATGATTGAAACGCATTTTTTGCTCAAAAATATGGTTGAGCGCCAAATATACCGAGTCTTGACGAGTAATGTCATACGACTAACATCTCTTGTCTATAGCCGAAACTTTGTTTTGTTTGTGTAATCTTAACCTCCTTGACAATGCTAAACTAGGGATGGACAACGGTTATGGCGGGCGGGTAACTGCGGTTATTTACCCATAACCGTTAAAGTTTTTATCCGCATAACCGTTTACCCGTTGGGTATTTACATAAACGGGTATACTCATACTCATAACCGTTTATAAACGGTTAACCATACCCATAACTGCATACCCATTTACCCATAACCGCATATCCATTTAACCATAATCGTGTACCCGTTTACTCTTTTTTTTTCACCCGTCTACCTATTTTTTTAACAACTTGAAAATTAAAAAGAAATTTGACATACTTTTCTTTTTCTAACAATTAAATACTGTTATAAATACATTTAACATGAATTTTTGTATTAACGGCAATATTATTTATGAATATATGGGATGTCTCCCAATTATTTGACCGTCAATTTATTACAAGAATCATGCATGGTCGTAGGTTAATTAATATTCTTGTATACATACATACTGTTTGGGCTCAAAATATTAGTTTGGGCCGAGTATAGAATCATTCTCGGCCCGGGAGGCCTTACGATAAGGGTACCATGGATCGTGGGCCTTCGAACCTAGGACGGCTAGGTTATGATGTAGGACAAGTCGAGTCCTGGTGCAATAAGGAGTCTCGGCAAGATTAATAACCCGAAGCGAAATAGCACGTGTCGCACCGTTGGATGCCTATCTCGACACCAGGGATGCTCGGATACGCTACCAGGAGCAAGTTCGGGTCCTGGCCCCAAGCACACTTTCGATCTCAGCCTCACCTGAGGCACTTACGTAGGACCAACAGGCAGCCGAAGAGACACCGCGGGACCAAACCATTGAAGGAGCAGAAGAGTCTCTTTGTCCAACTCTGACGGTAGCGGAGGCCGTAGTCGCTAACCAGGAAAGAGACGAGGCTAGCGAAGAGGATCATAACCCGATGGGCCTGTCAGTCCTGGATAACATGGAAATCAGTATGGTCCATGTTTTGCCCGCTGATTTTCAGTCAAGCACAGCTCAACCGAATTTCCTCAATGGTGATGTAGTCGCCGAGGAAGCCGGTCATATCGATTTTGTACCTATTGTTGAAGACGAGTCAAAAGATGATAGTCTGAAAGCAGCTTTGGCCAAATTGTTTCCTCGTTCAATATCGGCCAAACTTCATCATTTGAAGCCATTGTATGTGACGGCCCATATCGAAGGATATCCAGTCTCCAAAGTTTTTGTCGACTGTGGAGCCACCGTCAATATCATGCCTGTGAACATCATGAAGGCCTTACGTCGCTCTAATGACGAACTTATTCTGTCTGGGATCATGATGAGTAGTTTTGTCAACGACAAATCCCAAACCAAATGAGTACTTCCGTTAACAGTAAATATTGTCGGTCGTACTCACATGACTGCTTTTTTCATTGTGGACTCCAAGACCGAGTATAATGCACTGCTCGATCGAGATGGGATTCATCAAACCAGCTGTATTCCTTCATCATTGTATCAAGTGCTCGTCTTTTGGGACGGCAAATCGGTCACTGTTCACCCGGTCGATAGCCAACCCTTCGAAGCTAACATGATCCAAGCACGGTATTATGATGACCACGTCGGCTACATCACCCTGCAAGGCTTCAATGATGAAGGACGGCCGACTCGGATTTCTGTTCAGAAAGCTATCGAGGTTGGCGCCGAGACTGTCCACCAGGATTCGGCGAGACTTGGGTTAGCTAACTTCTTCCTCGACCCCGATGTTTGACACCGATCGGGAATAACGACAGGCCGCGGTTTCTTATACTATGGAACGACTGCTGGCCCATTGGTATACTATCTCTAAGCAACCACATTCAGGGGTCAACCTCGTCGAGTTCCTCGCTGAAAGGGATAATGGTCCCGTCTCATCTCTTGAAAAAATTCAAGTTGCTCCGGCCGAACTTGAAGATAATCGGCCCCAAGTTAAGGACCCCCTGGAAGAAATTAATGTTGGGACGGCCGATGACCCACAACCTTTGTTTATTAGTGCTTTACTTCCCCAACCTATGAAAGACGAACTTCGTACCCTGCTTGAGGAGTTCAAAGATTGTTTTGCTTGGAGCTACCATGAAATGTCTAGCTTAGATCGTACTCTCGTGGACCATGAGTTACGTATTAAGCCTGGATGTAAACCTTTCCATCAACCACCTCACCGATTCTCAACCGAAGTGCAACTCGGTATCAAGGGTGAACTGGTTCGGCTCTTGAACGCCGGGTTCATTCGGACAGCTCGGTACGTTGAATGGTTAGCCAATATCGTTCCTGTTTTAAAGAAAAATGGTGCACTGCGCATTTGCATCGACTTCAAAAATCTGAATCTGGCAACACCCAAAGATGAGTATACCATGCCGATTTCGGATTTGTTAATAGATGCTGCGGCAAGTCATGCCATCTTATCTTTTATGGACGGCCATGCCGGGTACAACCAAATTTTCATTGCCGAAGCTGATGTGCATAAAACTGCTTTTCGCTGCCCAGGGGCACTCGGCACTTACGAATGGGTTGTCATGCCATTTGGCCTCAAAAACGCCGGCGCCACATACCAACGGGCAATGAACACCATATTTCATGATTTAATCGGAACCATCGTCGAAGTCTATATTGACGATGTTGTAATTAAATCCAAACAACGGCGGACTCATCTGGATGATCTTCGACATGCTTTCCTCCGTACGCGTCAACACAATCTCAAAATGAATCCTGCCAAGTGTGCATTCGGTGTGTCGGCCGGTAATTTTCTCGGCTTCCTAGTGCATCACCGTGGGATTGAAGTGGACGAAAATAAAGCACGTGTAATCATCAGTGCTCCACCCCCGACGATGAAGAAACAACTGCAGTCCTTACTCGGTAAGATAAATTTTCTCCGCCGATTTATAGCTAACTCGGCAGGAAAGATGAAGGTGTTCTCTACGCTTTTGAAACTTGAGGATATCTTGGTGTGGACATGTGTTGTTTGATGCCGTATTTTTGGAAGAACTTTGCCAAATCTTTTCCCACAAATTGAGGGCTGTTGTCAGTGACGATGGACTGAGGGATGCCAAATCGGAAAATGATGTTCCTCCATATAAAGCGCTCTATGTCCGTCTGAGTCGTGGTTGTCATGGGTTCTGCTTCTACCCATTTGGTGAAATAGTCAGTTGCCACGATCATCATGCATCTTCCCCCCGTAGCAGGCGGCATAGGTCCTACCAGGTCGATTGCCCATTGCATGAATGGCCAAGGACTCGTTTACGGGTGTAGCTCACTGGCGAGTAGTGCTGGTACTAGTTTGTAGCGTTGGCAGCGGTCGCACTTTTGTACTAATTCCTTAGCATCTTGGTGCATGGTAGGCCAGTAATAGCCTGCGTTAAGAGCCTTTTGAGCTAAGGATCGGCCTCCAGAGTGATTCCCACAAACGCCTTCGTGGATTGAGCTTAGAACCTTCAAGTCATCGGAAGGTGTTAGGCAGCGGAGATGTGGTCCGGTGTAGGATCTTCGGACGAGAATGCCATTCCACATATAGTAGCGTGCCGACTTAATTTGGAGTTTCCTTGACTCTAATCTTTCTGTGGGTAATGTGCCGTTGACCAAGTAGTCTATAATTGAACTTTGCCAAGTGGGAGTTACACTAACCTGTGACACTTCGGCTGTCGGCTCCATCTCTATGCTTGGCTTGTCTAGATATTCCACCGGAATGGAGCGTTTAAATTGGTGGTCAAGGGCGGAGCCTAAACCAGCTAGTGCATCTGCATGTGCATTGTCTGCCCGCGGAACTTGAGTGGGAGTGTAAGTCTGAAATGCTTCAAGCTGCTGGCGTACTTTCTCTAGGTATTGTGCCATCCTTGGGTGTTTTACCGTGTATTCCCCAGTAGCCTGGCTGGTGATTAGTTGGGAATCAGAATGAATTGCGAGTTTCTTCACCGCCAAGTCTTTTGCCATTCGGAGGCCTGCTAGTAGAGCCTCATACTCTGCTTCGTTATTGGATGCTTTGAAACCTAGAGTGATCGCCTGCTCGAGCATTGAGCTATCTGGAGTAACAAGAACTACACCTGCTCCCGAGCCTTTATAGTTGGATGCTCCGTTGACATGCAAATTCCAAAAATCTTGGTTGGATGGAGTAAGTGTGGCTAAGGTACTCTCGGCTGCTTCTGAGGCGTCGTTGGGCCGCACTGTTGCGTTGCCTGAGCTAGGTGTGAATTCCGCTACGAAGTCTGCCAAGGCTTGGGCCTTTATCGCTGTGCGAGGTTGGAAAACTAAACCATATTGACTAAGTTCCAATGCCCATTTCATCACTCGTTGAGAAGTGTCTAGACCATGTAATATTGATCGTAAGGGATATTGAGTCATAACAATGACTGTATGAGCTTGAAAGTATGGTCTGAGCTTCCGAGCTGCAACAACTAATGCCAAAATTAATTTTTCGATCTTCGGATATCTTGTTTCCGCATCGAGAAGAGCTTTAGAAGTGTAGAATACCGGCAGTTGGGCCCCCAGCTCTTCTCGTATAAGAGCAGAGCTCACTGCTGCCTCAGAAACTGCTAAATAAATGTATAAATCCTCCGCTGCTTCCGGCTTGGATAGTAAGGGATGTGATGTGAGATAATTCTTCAAGTCTTAGAAAGCTTTTTCGCATTCTTCATCCCATTTGTCTCTTTGTGCCCTCTTGATAGCTTTGAAAAAGGGTTTGCATCGATCGGTAGATCGTGAGAGGAAACGATTGAGGGCGGCTGCTCGTCCGGTCAAACTTTGGATCTCCTTCAAGGTAGTTGGAGATTTCATCTCTATGATTGCTTGGATTTGCTTGGGATGTGCTTCAATTCCTCGTTGGGTTACTAAGTACCATAGAAATCGGCCTGAAGATACTCCAAACGTGCACTTGGTGGGGTTGAGCTTCATCTTGTACCTTCTAAGGATATTGAAAGTTTCGGCTAAATTGCGAATGTGATCTGATCGCTGTTTGCCCTTTACCATGATATCGTCGACATAGACCTCCATGGTTACCCCAATTTGCTTTTTGAACATCATATTTACTAGCCTTTGGTAAGTGGCTCCCGCGTTTTTAAGGCCAAAGGGCATGACCTTGTAGCAATAGGTGCCTCGCTCTATCATGAACGCAGTTTTTTCTTTGTCGGGCTCATGCATGGCTATTTGGTTGTAACCAGAGTATGCGTCTAAGAAACTAAGCAACTGGTTTCCAGAAGTTGAATCTACTAATAGATCAATCCGGGGGACAAGATAATGATCTTTTGGGCATGCTTTGTTGAGGTCGGTGTAGTCTACGCAAACCCTCCATTTGCCCTTCTTTTTCTTCATGACTAGTACGACATTAGCAAGCCATGTCGAATGCGCTACCTCTTCTATGAATCCAGCCTTCAATAGTTTGTCGATTTCTACCTCGATGATCGCTACTCGTTCGGGTGTGAAATGTCTTCTTTTTTGAATTACCGGTTTGGCAGTTGGATCAACGTGCAGCTTGTGGCAGGCCACTTTGGGATCAATACCGGGCATGTCGAATGGTGACCATGCGAAGATATCTCGGTTTTTCGTAAGGAAAATTGTGAGTTCTTCCTTCTCGTCTGGGCTTAGTCGTGAGCCAATTTTAGCCGTCTTTTTCGGCTGCTGGGGATCAAGAATGATGTCTTCGACGTCCTCTTCGGGTTTCCATCTTATCTTGTCTGCTTGGGCGCCATCTTCTCGATCCACTTGCTGTAATTGCTATTTGGTAATTTCTTTACCCTTTTGGACTTCGGTAACCTCTACGGGGGTAAAGGTCTTTTTTTTTATTCTTTCAACATTTGCACAGTGCATCGTCGGGATGAAACCTGGTCAGACTTGATCTCTCCGACTCCTCCTCCTGGGATGCGAAATCGGATTTTTTGATACTTGACGGAAGTGACGGCATCCAGCTTGATCAACCAAGGTCTCCCAAGAATCCCATTGTAGGGGGATAGGTCACTTACGATTGTGAATGTTTGCTTTGAGACGACTGGCGGTGTTTTTACGTCAAGTGTGATATGGCCGATGGCAGTTTAGGTGTGTCCGTTGAATCCAGTAAGTACCTCTGCCCGGCGTATGATTGTACTTTCCAGGCCCATCTTCTGAATGACCGAAAGTTGAAGTAGGTTGACTGCACTTCCATTGTCAACCATCATCCTGTCGACTATAGCATGGGCTAGTTGGACAAATACTACTAACGCATCGTCGTGTGGGAAATCGACTCCTTCTGCATCCTGCTCCGTAAAGCCAATGATAGGTCCAGGTTGGGTATCGACTGCTTGAACTTGTGAGATTAGTAAAGCCTGCTGGATCTTCCTCTTTTTGGAGTTATTAGTAGCCCCCAAGTGCTCGGATTCAGCGAAAATGCCATTGATTCGAATCGTCTTAGTTGCTGACTCCTCATCTCCGTCTGCATTCATTTTTGGCTGCTCAGCTGGCTTGTCCAAATATCTATCGACTTTGCCTTCTTTCACGAGTTTCTCTAGGTAGTTCTTCCAAGCGTAGTAGTCGTTGGTTGTGTGACCGGGACCTCGGTGGAATGCACAATACTTGGTGTGGTCCAACTTGGAAGTATCTCCTTTTGACTGCTTCGGCAACTTGAACCATGGTTCATTCTTGACGTCACGAAGGATTTGATGAATCGGAATTGAGAACTTAGAATAGTTATTGGTCATCGGGCCTTCTTTGGTCGTGGGTCGGTCCCTGCGCTTGACCTCCTGCCTGCCCTTGTTGGGTTGATTTTCATCTTTCTTTTGAGTAGCTGCTAACTCTTTTCAAGGCTGTTCGGGAGCCTTTTCTGCTTGTCGAGCCTCGTCCCAAAGTGCATGCTTCTCCGCCAGAGCAAAGGAATCTGCTAGAGTTAGGTCTTCTTTCATGATCATTTCTCCAAACAGTGGGTGGTCTGCTGGTAGTCCTTTTTGGAAGGCTGCACTTGCTATCGAGTTGTCGCATCCGACGATCTTCGCCTTCTCTGCCTTGAATCTCTTCACGTAATCGCGAAGTGACTCTTTTGGGTTTTTCTTTACGTTGAACAGGTGATCGGACTTTTTCTTAATCGAACGATAAGATGAGTATTCTTTGGTGAAAACCAAGGAAAGATCATCAAAATTCTGGATGGATCGTGCCGGCAAGGTATGAAACCAATCTTGTGCCTCGCCTTGTAAAGTAGTAGCGAATATTTTGCACATAAGGGCGTCATTATTCCGATAAAGGACCATCGCACTTCGGTAATGCTTCAAGTGTCTTTCGGGATCTCCGTCTCCTTTTAAAGATGTGAAGTGCGGCATGCTAAACTTGCGCGGAGGCTCTGCCTGCTCGATCTTATCCGTGAAAGGTGACCTGCTTATGTTGGTCATATCTCGCCTTAGTGCTTCATCAACCATTTCGTTGCGTCGAAAATCACGCATCTGTTCATTGAAAAGCCTTTCTACCTCTTCTTGGATCTGCTTTTGTTGGGGTAGTGGGGTCTTCGGCTGCCCTTGGTCTTTATCTACCGGTCTAGGCTGCTCTTCTTCTCGCTCGGCTCGTCTATGCCATGGCTGCAATGTATGAGATAGATTCCTAGCAGGCGAGGGATTTCTTTGCAAGCTACCGGTGGAACTAGAGTCGAATTGAACGATTGTTTCCTTCCGTTTGTCAGGCTGCCCGCTCCGATGTAATGTGGAGGATACTCCTTGTGAGCCTAATCGCGAATGAATGTTTTGCCTGGAAGGCTGCCCATGTTGATTATCAAAGCGTGGCCCCAACCGTGAATGTATACTTGCTCGTGGGCCTAATCGAGAATGCACGCTCCTCCGCGCGCTAAGACGAGAGTATACGCTATTTCGGGGGCCCAATCGAGAGTGTGCACTGTCTGAATGCTCGACTTGTGACGGGTTAAACGGCTGCTTTCCGGGTCGTTGCTTAAAAGGCTCCTTGTCTACCCTTGTTCTACTTCAGGAAACTTCATCGTGTGCGCGTCGCATCTCAGTGCGTTGTAAAAGTTGATTCACCAAGGTAGTTTGTTGTGCAAGGGCGCTCGTCAATTCTATGACTTATCGGGACAAGTTTTGCTCGCCATTCGGATTAGAAGAGCTTGAATGGAATGCACCTTCTTGAACAATAAAAGGGTGGTTGACTCCAAGTGCAAGATTTGAGTTGGGGAATGTCAAATCTGGGGAGAAATGTGGTGAAAACGTCTCAGCCTCGATGATTGGTCCGGATGGTTGAGATTATCTCGGGCCGACTTGAGCAGCTTGGGAAACCATGAGAGCAGGCTGGGCTGCGGGGGCAGGCTGGATCACTGGGGCAGACTGGATTGTTGGAGCAGGCTGGATCACGGGAGCAGACTGCTCAATGCATGGTGCATGTGAATGCGAGGCTTGGGCTTGGGTCCACGTAAACTTGAATGGCACGGCTTGGATCGTGGTCTTGGTATTGTGAGCCTTGGATGGCACGGCTCGAGCCGTGGTGAAAACTCCATAGACCTCACCACGAGTGGCTACCGAAGTAGCCACCGCAGTGGTTCCCATGGTGGGCGTGGTGAAAGCACCATGGACCTCGCCGCGGGTAGCTACCGAGGTAGCCACCACAGTGGTTCCCATGGTGGAAACTCGTGGTGATGATGTCGCTCCCCTTATTGTCGCATTTTGCCTCACGGATCTCCGCAATCCCATTTCTTGAATATTAGAATTTTCATTTGTGGAATTTTCTAAATTTCTAGCCATTATATTTTTCTTATACGTTTTATCAAAGAACCTTTGCAAGTAAAAAATTCTATAAATAAGAACGTATGAAAAATATTCAAATGGACTAGAAAACAAAGAAAAAACCTTTTTGCGCGAGAGTCTTTTACGAGTATGGATTTCACCTCTCAATGAAAGCACCAATTTGTGGATACAAATTTTCTCCTCTTCGATCTTGGACGAATTTGCACCTACAAAACAACTAGCACCTTAGGTTAAGGCCAAAAGCCTCACGCGCCCACGATGAATGGGGGAGGCTTTGGCCGAAGAACCTCCGATGCCAAAGTTAGAATTTTAGAAAGAAATAGTGTTTAGAGTGTTTGGAATTTTTGCAAGAGGATTGGCCTGAATTTTTGGTGAAAATAAGAGCCTATTTATAGGATTAGGCTTTTCCATTTTCTTCAAGGAATGGCCGGCCACTCTCTCCATTTTTTTGGTGAATTTGTGGTTTAATTAGCCCCTTTATTGGATAATAAAATATGATAGAAATGAATGGGGTGTTATCCAATTGAATGATTAGTTTTATTTGGGTAATAATATGGAGAAAATAAAAAAGGTAAAGAATAAAGGGAGGAAGTGTGGCCGGCAACTAGGTGGGACTTTTAGGTTTTATTTTTGGTTTAATTAGCCAATTAATTGGCTAATTAAATATGAAAAGAAATGTTATAGTAATTATGGTATTGATTGGCTAATAAAAGGGAATAAATTGTGGGAAAAGGTAACAAAAAAGGTAATGGTTTAGGTTTTGAATGGGATAGCGGGCCCTATAGTATTTTTTGGGTTTGAGTGGATGTTTCAAATTGATAATTAAGGGATTGATTAGGTGATTAATCCCTTAATTAGTCAATTTTTAGGAAACATGAAAGGAAAATATTATTTAGCCAATTGATTAGCTAAATAATGGAATATAAAACATATAAAAAAGAATTAGGTTTTGGGAATTACCTTATAGAAAGGACTTGATGAAATAGGCTTTAAATCGTTACCTATTTTGAGCACTTTTGACTTGGTTGAAAGATAATTTCCTACTGCTTGCGCGTAGGAATCCCGGTATGCCTCAAGGGTATTTTTGTCCTCTTTCGTTCAAAAGTCCACATGTCGCCTAGTGAATATTTTTGGCTCCACAATGTGCACTGGAGAGCAATGGCAAGAAATTCAGAAAATTGGAAAGCGTAGAAGTACAAATGAGAGGATTTCGGTATTTATAGGACAATTGAGGGAAGGGCAATCGTTCGAAATTCAAAATGAAGGGTAAAATCGACCGAGAAATTCGCTAATCATTATGAATATTCAGAGGATCCAGTTGAGAAGACCGAGGATGTCGTGTTTCGGGAGACGCACGATTGCGTGTGGCGGCGAGATTAATGGTGAAAGACGGTTTGGCGTCTGCACGATGCTGAATGGTTCACAGATCGAGGTGGCATGGTGGTGTTCAACAATAAGACCATGATGATATGACGGTTCAAGGAGCCGCACGCTTCAAACGTCATTATTAAGGATTAGCCTTATAAATGAATGCCACGTAGTGTGGTGGTTAGCAGGATCAAGATTGTGCAATCGTGCTCAATAAATGCGCCTCGGGAATAAGAGCATTTGAGTTTTGAGTTCTAATTTTGCTTCTTCAAGGCTGGGGCTCGACCAGAGGGTTCAAGCCGAGGGCCTCAGAAGCGAGGGGGCAATGTTTGGGCCCAAAATATTAGTTTGGGCCGAGTATAGAATCATTCTCGACTCAGGAGGCCTTACGATAAGGGTACCATGGATCGTGGGCCTTCGAACCTAGGACGGCTAGGTCATGATGCAGGACAAGTCGAGTCCTGGTGCAATAAGGAGTCTAGGCAGGATTAATAACCCGAAGCGAATCCGGCTCAATTAAGGACTAGGTTCACAATCATAGAGAAAATAGGACTAGTCGAGTTGGTGTTTGATCAGGAGAAGAAGACCTACTCTGAGTAGGGTTTCGACTCGACTTTAAAGGTATCCAGTGCTATAAATAGAGGAGGCTGTGCAACAAGGAGGGCCCCTCCAATTCAACACACAACTGCCCTACGTAAATTCTCTCAACAACTTTGAGATTTTTATTTTCCCTTTTCGCTGACACATCTTCCGTTGGCATCAACAGCACTGTGAAAACAACCGGTGACATCTTAAGTCGGCATAGATAGCTCTGTCGCCGTAGAATCAGTCGGTCTCGCAGCATCTTCCGTTGGCATCAACAGCACTACGGCGAGGACGGTTGGTTGCCTATCCCAGTCTCAGTCGAGAAGGATTTCTGAATCCTTATTGATTGAGGTCATCTCATTAACCTTCTCGGCGAAGTGAGGTGTTACAGTTTATTGAGCTCGGCGCATTGCACGCCGAGTTATTTTATGATTGGATACTCCCAAGTGAGATTTAGAGTTCGGCATTCAGACGGCCGAACTACGTTTACTATCAAGACTTATATTTGCTTTGAGTATTTGTGGCCGTACACTTTGGTGTCGATTCAGCGTGAGTTTACTCTGACGAATAACATCACTGTGACCGAATCCGACGACGGCGATTCGTGAACTTCGTAAGAATAGTAGCCTTGTCTTCAGGTTCGAGAACCCAAGAGGCCGAGACGTGTTCCTTTCTCGGCCGCAATCGCAAGACACAGAAGTCAGCCGCGCGCCCAACGCAACAACAACAAATTTACTCCTCGGTCGAGCTTAGCCGATGAGTTGGCATACCCTGCATTCACCGAAGGACATAGTTAGCTTATAAATTATTCGGCCTGCGTGCCATGTAGGCTTGGTAGTTTCTAGGGTCAACACATACATACATACATACATACATACATATATATATATACATATATATATATGTATGTAAGTATGCATCAGTCTACTAATAAGCTAATTTGATAAATATTTGCATTTTTATTTAGAAACATATGTTCATCGATCCAAGCCATTTAATTGATTTCTAATTTTTGGAGAATATGTGTAAAATTGGAGAATGTGTTTTGAAGCACCTAAAAGCAGGTGATGGATACCTTTTCAATGAAAAAAGGCAACCCTTTGAAGCAAAGCATGACGGTTCTGTTCTATCCCTTTTTTTTTTCTTGACAAACAATAGCATTGCTAGGTTCAATTGTTAGTGTTCAGGGGAGATCAAACCCGCACCAAGGCACATAGGCATGATTGCTTTCCGCCATTGCGGTAAAGCGTCATCTACAACATTTATATCCTTTAAAGCTTTCTAGTTAGGAATAACACCTATATTTTTCCTTACAAGCAAGTGATGGATACCTTTCAAATGAAACAATGGCAACCCTTTTGAAGCAAAGCATAACATTTCTATCCTTAAAAGCTTTCAAGTTAGGAATAATACACCTTTAATTTTTCCTTATAAGCAGGAAAACATATTTGGTTCTAGAACATAAAACTCGGTTGAATCCTTTGTAACTTGTATTGAATTATCGGAAAATCAAGTTTGTTGATATGACGAGTCTCAACTTCGATGACCAAGATGGTAAGATACTTTATCTGTTTACTTGAGTGTGTTGAAGTTGGAAATTAGTAGCTAATGTACACGTTTCTTTTCAGGGATACTGAGAACTATTTCAGATGCACCACCAACCCATTACACAGTAAAAGTACAATCGATTTCGTTGCTCACCAAACATAACTTGGAGAAATATGAATCTGGGGACTTTGAAGCCGGAGGATACAAATGGTACAATCCTTTCTCTCTATTTCTGAGCATGGGTTCTTACTGTTCCTTTTCTCATAAGCTTTGCGTTAATTGCTAGTGTTTTCTTCTTTTTTTGGGAATATGAATATGAGTACTATAAATTGTTGTTTTGCTGCAGGAAACTGGTTTTCTATCCGAATGGAAACAAGAACAGGAATGTGAAAGAGCACATCTCTCTCTACTTAGTAATGTCTAGGGCAACTGCTCCCCAGATTTCTTCGGAAGTGTCTGCTGTTTTCAGGTTGTTTATACTCGATCAGAACAACGGCAATTACTTCGTTCTTCAAGGTACCATTTCTTTCTTTTAACTCAACAAATAAAAAGGGCTTATAATTCTCATATTTGTGAAGCGTCATCTCATTTTCCAATCTTTTTTAAATATGCATTGCTCAGAACCAAAGGAAAGGCGGTTTCATGGGATGAAACTTGATTGGGGATTCGATCAATTTCTCCCCCACAAAGCTTTCACTCAAGCTTCAAACGGATTTCTCATAGATGACACTTGTGTGTTGGGAGCAGAGGTCTTTGTTTCTAAAGAGAGAAGCGAAGGCAAAGGAGAACGTCTATCAATGGTAAATGATCCTGTTATGTACAAGAATACTTGGAGCATTGACAACGTATCAAAGCTAGATGCGGAATCCTACGACTCAAAAACATTCATTGCTGGAGACCAGAAATGGTATATAACACTAAACTTTTTAGACTTCACTCTTGGTATAAGAAATTTCTCTCGAAGATATCGAAAACTTAAGCGCAGTTTATCTGAAAGTGTTGTAAATGTGATGGTGGTTGTTGCAGGAAGATGCAGCTCTATCCCAAGGGAAAGGGTAATGGAGTTGGAACCCATCTTGCTTTTTTTCTGGCGTTAGCCGAACCGAAATCTCTTCCTCCTGGCTGTCAAATATATGCAGAGTTTACCCTACGGATCCTAGATCAGAAGTATCGCGAGTATCATATCTCCGGTAAAGGTAAAGATTTTGCCTAATCCTACTGCTACATAATCATACGAGCAAAAAGGATTAGAACATCTAACAAACATTCAAAATTTAAGGGTGGTTTTATTGCCGCCATCATGCTAAAATCCCACCACGAACTACGATGAGACTCTAGTTCTTGGAGGTGTTTTGAGTCGTGATGGCGTACCATGTTGGTGATACTTACTGTTGAACCTGCGTTCAGTGGAAAGCCAATATCAAGAATTTCTGATTGCAACCTACTGAAAATGTTCACAATTTTAGGTTTGTCGTAGCGAAAGATTTTAGGGTTTAATTCGTTTTGGGATTCGGGTAGCCCAATCAGTCATCCTCACTGTCCATTTTCTGAAAACATTCGAGTATTTCTTCAAGAATGTGCTGAACTTGAAGACTGCAGTGTCCGAGGCATGCCCATTTGGTGCACTCTTGAAATGTTGAACTTCTAGTATTTAGCAGAAAGTAACTGAATGTTTTCAGCAACATGAGAATAAACCGTATATAGACAACAATTTAATTTGTTTAGTCTCATCCAGTTATATCTTTTATTAAAAATTTGTAGCCAACTCTATTTGCATGTTTTACCCTTATGGAAACAGACTCTTTGCAACGTAAGAGTAAAGCTGTTTACGATAGATGTTCCTTCCCGGAGAGTCCTGCTAGCTTGGAGTCACCCTTTTACCCTTTTTTCCAATATACTATTGAACTGATAATCCTTTTTGGTGATTGCAGCAAATCACTGGTTCAGTGCCTCAAATTCGGTAAGGGGATGGATGAGATTTACTTCTCTGGGATCATTCAACCAGGCATACATTGTGTTGAATGATACTTGCATTGTGGAGGCAGACGTCACTATCCATGGAATTACTGATGCACTGTAGCCAAATAGTAAAATAGTACAAAATTCATGCTTTGTGAAACTTTGGGGGTGTAAAATAGTAAAGACAGTCGAATAAGGTGTTAAAAACACATTCATTTCACTTGTGAATACCATTGTATCGTTTGTGACTACATGGTGAATAAATACATCATTGTCTGCTCTTCATATACCTTTCTTTGTTTTCGGTTTCATTTTTCCTTCCATGGTGCTCGAGAGCATAGAGTACTCCAGACTTTTTAATCGTTAGATTTTAATTTCTTTATTTTTAAACAAAGATCTAAACGGTTAAAGCACCCAGAGTATTGACACGCCCCGATCTCGATATTCCTCGAATACCAGGATAGGCACGTGCTGGCCGACACCTGATGTCATGCCCCGATCCCGACATACTTCTAGGTTCGACATGTGACGTCATCAAATACCCGTAATTCAACATACCCCTCCTCCGGAATATGTACAAAGTATAATTCAAGATCTAGATGTATAATAATTTTTCGTACACTTCATGACTGTATCTAACCTCTTCGTTAGACTGCCTACGTACCCTCAATAGGGATCAAGCCATTCGTAGTTCAATTTCACTATAACTCGACATATAACACAGTTTGTTCAAGCCAAAATGCATAACATTCCTCAATCAAACATTTGGACTTAACAAACATGAATTATTATAATTCAAAATACATAACCACCCGCATGACAATTAATGTTTCTATTTCATCCATCATATAAATCATTATGTTTCAACATAAAATCGCTTTCATATCATGTAATATATCAAAGAATCAACACAGCACAATAGTTTCCTCTAGTGCATTGATCACTGATCTAATCATGTTAATAACAATCATATTCAACATCCTTCCACAATCATCTCAAGTAACCCATTCCATGATATCAATGAGGCATGATATTAACATTTAATTATGTTAATCAGTCAATCAAATCACACCTCAACAACAACAACAACAACAAAGCCTTTTTCCCACTAAGTGGGGTCGGCTATATGAATCCTAGAACGCCATTGCGCTCGGTTTTGTGTCATGTCCTCCGTTAGATCCAAGTACTCAAGTCTTTTCCTAGGGTCTATTCCAAAGTTTTCCTAGGTCTTCCTCTACCCCTTCGGCCCTGAACCTCTGTCCCGTAGTCACATTTTCGAACCGGAGCGTCAGTAGGCCTTCTTTGCACATGTCCAAACCACCGAAACCGATTTTCTCTCATATTTCCTTCAATTTTGGCTACTCCTACTTTACCTCGGATATCCTCATTCTCAATCTTATCCTTTCTCGTGTGCCCATACCTCCCACGAAGCATCCTCATCTCCGCTACACCCATTTTGTGTACGTGTTGATGCTTCACCGCCCAACATTCTGTGCCATACAACATCGCGGCCTTATTGCCGTCCTATAAAATTTTCCCTTGAGCTTCAGTGGCCTACGACGGTCACACAAACACGCCGGATGCACTCTTACACTTCATCCATCCAGCTTGTATTCTATGGTTGAGATCTCCATCTAAGTCTCCGTTCTCTTGCAAGATAGATCCTAGGTAGCGAAAACGGTCACTTTTTGTGATCTTCGCTAGATTGCTCCGTTCATTAGTGTGGATAAGTAGGATAGAGATAGGAAAGCAAACACAAGATGTACGTGGTTCACCCAGATTGGCTACGTCCACGGAATAGATGAGTTCTCATTAATTGTGAAGGGTTTACACAAGTACATAGGTTCAAGCTCTCCTTTAGTGAGTACAAGTGAATGATTTAGTACAAATGACATTAGGAAATATTGTGGGAGAATGATCTCGTAACCACGAAACTTCTAAGTACCGAAGTGTGGTATCGTCTTGACTTGCCTTATCTGTCTCATAGGTAGATGTGGCATCTTCTCTGGAAGTACTCTTCCTCCATCCAGGGGTGGTATCTGTAACTGGTGGAGATGCACAAGGTAATGTATCAATTTCACTTGAAGCTTACTTGTAGTTTCAGGCTTGGTCAAGCGCGATACAAACCATGTAGTAGGAGTCCCCCAAGTCGCCGAGCTAGGGGATCTGCTGAAAGAGGTGACAGACAAGGTAAGCAATCAGAGCTCCGGCTGATTGTTCACATTCTCCCTATCTTGCAGGCAGCATGAAGGATAAAGAGAAGAAAAATGAGAAGAGATGATATGGGATACTTTTGCTTTTGAAGAAGTAACTTTCCACAGGCTTATTCTTGAACTGGGCTGGAGGGTTTTCTGGTTTCCTCCAGAGTATAAGGCCGACTGAAGAATTTGAGGGTCAAAACAAGTCCATCAAATCTAGAGTACGTTCGACCCTGCTGATATGGGATACTTTTGCTTTTGACAGAGTAGTGGATGTATCGGCACGTGTGCTGTTACGCTTGTCTCCACATGCTTCCTTGTATCCTTCTCACTTGCCTATCTGTTCCTCAGGCAGATGCGGTATCTTCCCTGGAAGCATAAGATGTTGAAGATGAGTACTCGAGAGCAATGCCAGGTAAGTAATCAGGTAAGGGGTTCCAGGCAGTCAGTTCCTGGCTGGAAGCTTGATTCCCAGTGCTGACTGATTGCTCTCATTCTCCTTGTCTTGCAGGTAAGAACAAGGCCAAAGGAAAAGACAGGGAAAAAGCATGATATGGGATACTCTTGCTTTTAACCCTGATGATATGAGATATTCTTGCTCTAGTATAGCTTGTTTACAGAGGTGTTATCGGGGGGAAAGAAAGCTGAATATTTTGAAAGGCTTCGTTGGGAGTGCCCTCTCAGATAAGAGGAAGGGTTGAGCATTTTTGCAGGTCTGCCTGTCCGTTGGGGATGGAGGTCGACATATATAGGAGTCTCCCTAACATCAAGTAATAATGCTATTCCTTTACCTTGCTTGGTCATAGCACGGTAGTGGGAGCTGCCAGTTTCACATGTTTTAACTCTGTCAGAGCACTTTGAAAAAGTGGTCTGTGGTATCTGGAAAGCTGATGTTGCGTGTGAAGATTACAGACAAGCTTTATCCAAGGAGATCCAGCTCTTGAAGTTGGGAAAGTGGTGTCTCTTCGGTTTTTGAACAAGCAATCCTGTCGGGGATCTAGCTCTCGAGATTCGGAGAACGATGCCTCTTCGATTTTTGAGAAAGCAATCTTGCTGGGGGTTTGGCTCTCGAGATTCCGAGAGTGGTGTCTCTTCGATTTTTGAGAAAGTAATCATGTTGGGAGTCTGGCTCTCGAGATTCGGAGGGTGGTGCCTCTTCGATTTTGGAGCAAGCAATCTTGTTGGGACTGTTTTCTCGAATGTGAGTAAAGGTTGGGCATGTTTGCTAGTCTACCTTGCCACGAAGCACAGAGGTTGACATACAGGGACTTTCCAATTATCCAGCAGTGGTACTGTTCCTTTACCCTCTCTTCGAGTTTTTAGAAAGTAATCATGTTGGGAGTCTGGCTCTCGAGATTCGGAGGGCGGTGCCTCTTCGATTTTGGAGCAAGCAATCTTGTTGGGAGTGTTTTCTCGAATGTGAGTAAAGGTTGGGCATGTTTGCTAGAGGTTGACACACCGGGACTTTCCAATTATCCAGCAGTGGTACTGTTCCTTTACCCTTGTGGGTAATAATATGGTAGCTAGACCTTCAAAATTTATGTGTCTAAACTTTGTTAGTGTTGTTTCTTTGCTATTCTTTTACCCTTCTTGGTCAGAGCGATGTAGTGGGAGCTACAAGCTTCACGTATCTCAACTTTGTCAGAGAACTTTGGCAAAGTTATCTGTGGTACCCATGAGCTACTGTTGTGTGTGGGAAGTGGGTGATTGAACAGTACAATTCATGTGCTTTCTACTTCGCCAGAAATCTTCGACAGAATGCCCATAATTTTCGCAAAGCTGAGTGTGCGTGTGACAGGTGCTGACAAGGCTGGAAAAGTAGGTGCCTCTTCGATTTCTGAGATTGGCCCTCGTGGTCTCTGAGCAGCCCAGCTTTTGAGAAAGCAAGCCTCTTCGATTTCTAAGATCGGCCTTCATGGTCTTTGAGCAGCCCAGCTTTTGAGAAAGCAAACGCCTCTTCGATTTCTGAGATCGACCTTCGTGGTCTCTGAGCAGCCCAGCTTTTGAGAAAGCAAACGCCTCTTCGATTTCTGAGCAGGCGCCTCTTCGATTTCTGAAGCTTCATCGAGTGCAGATTTTTATAGGGGCTGACATTAAGTTCCAAAGCACACTTGAATATCCACCAGTAGAAGCTCCATTCTTGCACTTCTAAGATTTGATTTGTCCGACCTCTTCTCTTTTCAACACCTTTGAAAATGTCTGGCCCCTCCGACCGTCGTTTTGACTTGAACCTTGTTGAAGAGGCAGCCTCGCCTTCTCCAGACAACATATGGCGCCCATCCTTCGTCTCCCCTACTGGTCCTCTTACCGTTGGGGATTCTGTGATGAAGAATGATATGACCGTTGCGGTAGTGGCCAGGAACCTTCCCACTCCCAAAGATAACAGACTACTTTCCAAACGGTCTGATGAGTTGGCTGTTAAGGATTCTCTGGCTCTCAGTGTTCAGTGTGCATGTTCTGTGTCTAATATGGCCCAACGCCTATTTGCTCGAACCCGCCAAGTTGAATCATTGGCGGCTGAAGTGATGAGTCTCAAACAGGAGATTAGAGGGCTCAAGCATGAGAATAAACAGTTGCACCGGCTCGCACATGACTATGCTACAAACATGAAGATGAAGCTTGACCAGATGAAGGAATCTGATGGTCAGGTTTTACTTGATCATCAGAGATTTGTGGGTTTGTTCCAAAGGCATTTATTGCCTTCGTTTTCTGGGGCTGAACCGCTTAATGAAGCTCCAAATGATCAACCTCTGATGCCTCCTCCTTCTAGGGTTCTGTCCAGTACTGAGGCTCCGAATGATCCCCCTCCGGTGCCTTCTCTTTCTGGGGCTCTACCGACTGCTGAGACTTCTCCTAAGCAACCTTTGTGAAGGCTCCCTCTTGTTTGTTTATTTTGACTCAAGTATATGTACATATTTGTAACTTATCGGGGATATCAATAAATAAGCTTTCCTTCATTTCAACGTATTGTGTTAAATACACCAAAGCCTTCTTCGCTAAGTTCTTTGAATTTTCTTTTGTTGAAGCTTTGTGAGTGGAGCATGTAGGTTGAGGTAGTGTTCCCTTAATTTCCCGAGTGAGGAAAACTTCTCGGTTGGAGACTTGGAAAATCCAAGTCACTGAGTGGGATTGGCTATATGAATCTTAGAACGCCATTGTGTTCTGTCCTGTGTCATGTCCTCCGTTAGATCCAAGTACTCTAAGTCTTTTCTTAGGGTCTCTTCCAAAGTTTTCCTAGGTCTTCCTTTACCCCTTCGGCCCTGAACCTCTGTCCCATAGTCGCATCTTCTAATCGGAGCGTCAGTAGGCCTTCTTTGCACATGTCCAAACCACCGTAACCGATTTTCTCTCATCTTTCCTTCAATTTCGGCTACTCCTACTTTACCCCGGATATCCTCATTCCTAATCTTATCCTTTCTCGTGTGCCCACACATCCAACGAAGCATCCTCATCTCCGCTACACCCATTTTGTGTACGTGTTGATGCTTCACCGTCCAACATTCTGTGCCATACAGCATCGCCGGCCTTATTGCCGTCCTATAGAATTTTCCCTTGAGCTTTAGTGGCATACGGCGGTCACACAAAACGCCTGATGCACTCTTCCACTTCATCCATCCAGCTTGTATTCTATGGTTGAGATCTCCATCTAATTCTCCGTTCTTTTGCAAGATAGATCCTAGGTATGCACAAAATTAATAAAGGACTTCTACATAATTCCCTACCTGGATTTCAAGTAATAACTTGATAATTCTAATTTATATTCATAAGATCTATTGTGGGTAAATCTCATTCACTCGAATCCAGGGAATAAGTCTAATTTATGGAAATGCGATACACCCTGACCCTGATATTCCCTGAATACCAGGATAGACATGTGATGGCCGACACCCGAGGGCGACGAAAGCCATTAATTTATACAAAAGCTAAGAATAAGAAATAAATAAGGGTTATAAATTTAAATACAATGAATTAAAAATTTAGGAACGTGTTCAGAGCATACAACTAAACCTAATCACTAAAAAGAATTAAGATAAAATTGAATGAATAAAGAAGTGGGTCATACATCGAGAGGATTCAAAGATGTTACTGCGGAAGTGTCTTGATGCCGGGATTAGGTGCCTTGATCCGAAGTCCCGAATGGGGGCGCAAAACAAAGATGAGTGGATCAAGTTCATATATATATAATAATAATAAAACAGTTATCAATGTACTAACCCCCACAGTTTATATATAATGAAAACTACTAACATAATAAGTGATGGATTTAATCAAAGTTCTAGCTTGCCAAAAATATCTCCAAAACCATATCGCGGAAATCAAAACAATAAACGTATCGTAGATCGTCTCTTAAGCATGGTGTGCTGCTAGAAAGATCACTGAATAAATATATCTCTCGGCCCAATACCTGCTCCATGGTCTCTGCACCCATAGCCAGAGATTACCACCTCCCGGCCCAATGCCTACTCCATGTCCCTCAACCCGTAGCTAGGGATTACCAACTTCCGGCCTAAATGCCAACACCAGATCCTCGCCCCAGGCGGCATATTGTCCTCTAGGTAAGCACAAATAGTTACGCCTCTTATAAATAACCACTTCATAATATAAAGTCATCCATCATTTATACTATAAAGAGGAGTTTCTAAAACATGTTCTAGCATCCTATCATCATTCATCAGATAGTCTACCAGATCATGGTTTTTATAGAAAATACGATATATAAAAAAAATATAGCTCAAAATAGGCTAACATTTAAGTCCTCACCAAAAACACGAGACGAAATCAATAAATTCAGTAAACAAGCTTAACATAAATTGAATCATAAATTCGTAGGCATGCTAATCATTTATGCAATTAATTTATAAAATCATGTAATTTTATAAGGGGTCCACTCACAGTACTTAACTGCCAAAAACTGCGCTACTAGCTATAATTCTGGATGAGGCTATATTTAGCCATTTCGATTGGAGATGACCTTACTTACCATGCCATCTTCTACGCTTTTACTTTAATTTAAAATGAGAAGGGTTCTTTCTACACATGACTTGCTATCTCATGTTTTGTTAACTTGATTTTGTCGAAAGTGATTTTGGTTATCTAAAAGTGTTTATTCACCATTTCAATGACAATGCTAAAAGGCTATAAATGCGCTGCTCAAGACACAATAAAGCAATATTATCAAAATTTGACGGTTGTGCTTCTCTTGTTAGAACAGTAAAATTTACATAACCAGAAATCAATTGGTAAATGTTTACAAAACGCAAAAACAAAATTAGAGGCGTTACTAAACAACAATGCAATCCTTTCGTGTTACATTTGAAATTAAACTAAATAACTTGTTTCTTAATTGGATCACCACATTAATATATTACTCGTAGAATAGTAAGAGGTTGAAACAAAAGAAACCCATCTTAAACACAATTAATAGAACAAATTAAAATAAACATTACTGTTCTTTTTGGGCAAAAAAAAAACAACAACAAAACAAACAAAATATAAAGAGTAATTCCAGGGAAACTAGATGTGTAAATTAAATTTTGGTAACTAAACGACATAGAAGTTAATGATTGAGCTATTACTTTTGTGTTGATTACCGTGCTTATTTTTTATTGGTGACTCATAGTTTACAAATTTAATTACAAAATTTAGTTTCCCGAATATTACCCAAATTTAAAAGAACATGTTGTAAATTCAAAGTAGATTGAGTACAATTTATTCTTTAATTAATGATTTTTTCCTATTAAATTTTGTGTTACTTGGAAAACAAGTTTCTCTCTTCTCATGATTTACTATAAATAAAGACACTGACTTGTAAGAAATATTATCCTACAATTTCCCAACGTCTTCTTCTCTCCTATCTCTCTTGCCGCACCCTCGCATTAGGAAAAAAAAGCTATATCAAATTGGGAATAAAAAAATTTGAACCGAACTCGGGTCCGATTTAGAAAGGCCAAGTATTTGAACTATTTTATTTGGACACCTCTTCGTTATTTACAAACGTTCTTCCCCCTGAAAAAGTAAAACGCTCGTGTTCCCCTTCTTCGTTCCAATCCACTGTCCAGACGGACCAGACCGATTCCTCACTGCGCCCCAAATTCAATGTCTGCCGCCTCTTCGCTGCAATCGAGAGCTGCCGGCGGCACCAAACCGGATATTGACGCCGCAAACGAAGCCTTGAACCCGATGGACGAGGACCTTAAGGTCTCTAGCAGCGTTGGCGCGCTTAAAGTCACTAGGCAGGTGCCATCTCGTCAAGCCATGGCGAAAATGCTGCAAGAGCGGTTGTTTTGCATCCCGTCCTTCAAAATCTACGACGGCGCTGCGGAAACCGCTGGGCTTTTCGACTACGGGCCTCCCGGCGTCAAGTTGAAGAACAACGTTCTTGCATTTTGGCGTCAGGTGAAGTTTAAGGAAACTTGATTCAAATTTTTAAGCCAATAGTAGAAGTAGTTCGGTTTATTAAAATAAGTCCAATTTTTTAAATTTAATTATTTAATTATCAAAAATTATATTTTAAATGATGATTTTTAATATAAAAATTAATTTTTTTCCTAATTATTTCTTTGATTATTTATTTATTTTTTGTTATTTTTTGTTCTTCCTCATGCTTTAAACTCCATTTATAGATCTTAATTTTAATTTTTATAATTAACCTATATCACAGGTTAATTGTATTTACTTACCTATAAAGCAGATTCTTTATTATAATCAACCTATCGCAGATGAATGTGTTTTGCTTGTAGATATATTATGTTTTTTTATTCTACCTTTTAGTTAGATTTCATATATCGCTTATAGGTATAAAATATTTGTTACTTGAGTTAGGGTATAATGTTTTGCGATAGATTTATGTTAGTATATTATTTTTTTTGGTATAAGATATTAATTAGATTTTTAATGCATGATTTTAATTGATTTCTAATATTTTTAGAAAATATAAAACAAGTAAAAAATAAAAATAAAAACATGTAATTAAATAACTGAACTCACTCCTAAAAACAATCTATGGATCTGGATCTAAATGCCCTTTAATTTAATACTGTATCAATTTCGTTTTTGATCAGGTTAACTTAAAGACTTGTTCTATTTCTTTTGCAGCATTTTGTTCTTGGGGAGAACATGCTAGAAGTCGAGTGCCCGTCTGTCACGCCCGAGATCGTTCTGAAAGCGTCGGGGCACGTAGACAGATTCACTGACCTTATGGTTAAGGACGAGAAGAACGGGAACTGCTACCGCGCAGACCACTTGCTGAGGGATTTCTGCACCGAGAAGCTTCAGAAGGATCTCAACATCGCCGAAGAGAAGGCGAAGGAACTCAAACATGTACTCGCTCTGTTAGATGACCTCTCAGCTGAAGAACTAGGTGCAAAGATCAAAGAGTATGGGATTACAGCCCCTGACACGAGCAATCCTCTGTCTGATCCCTATCCATTTAACTTAATGTTCCAAACGTCAATCGGTCCGTCTGGCTCGAGCACTGCGTAAGCATTCAAACACATTGTCGAATATTTGTTTTTTGTGTATTTTGTTTCAAAGAATTTGAGAGTTGTGATTCTTCGTGTTTCATTACTCAGGTACATGAGACCGGAAACTGCACAAGGCATATTTGTGAACTTCAACTATTTGTACTACTACAATGGCAACAAGCTACCTTTTGCTGCGGCTCAAATCGGCCAAGCCTTTCGAAATGAGGTAATGAGTCTTTCTCTTTGAATGCTTTTGTTTTGTGGTTCTTGTGCAAGTAATTGATTTCGAACATGTTTATCTATGCGTGCAGATTGCTCCTCGCCAAGGGCTTTTAAGAGTCCGTGAGTTCACACTCGCGGAGATTGAACACTTTGTAGATCCTGAAGACAAAACTCACCCGAAGTTTAATGAGGTCGCGGAGTTGGAGTTCCAAATGTTTCCGAGGGAAGAACAGGTATCTGGCCAGTCTGCAAGGATAATCCGCTTGGGTGAAGCAGTTGCAAAGGTTGGTTTTTATCGATTTCTCTTCGGCCTTCCTTTTTGTCCTTTTTTTTTTTTCTCTTCTGTTTTTCTGACATTGCTGCATTTTTATAGGGCATACTCGACAATCAGACTTTAGCCTATTTCATCGGCCGAGTCTACCTCTTCCTCACACGGTTGGGTATAGACGAGGAGCGTCTAAGGTTCCGCCAGCACCTGCCGAATGAAATGGCGCACTACGCTGCTGACTGCTGGGATGCTGAGATCGAGACTTCATACGGGTGGATTGAGTGCGTCGGGATAGCAGATAGATCTGCATATGATCTTCAAGCTCATTCAGTAAAAAGTAATAAAGATCTTATGGCTCATGAAAAATTTTCAGAACCAAGAGAAGTGGAGGTATGCTTTGTTCCGAATCGTTTAAACCATCACTACAGTTAGTAAACAACTAATTAAACATGGTTTCTTCACTTATCTAAACACGTTAACTCGTCATTAAGAACATTGTTCGTTGCTAACTTGTTTTGTGATTTCAGGAACTGGTTATATCTCCGGTGGTTAAAGAGACCGGCCTTGCTTTCAAGGCGGACGGAAAGAATGTAGTTGAAGCACTGAAGGTGAGTACTCTTTCTAGTCCACCCCATCGTTTTGTGATTAATACTGAATATGGTTTTGGTATTTAATTTCTGCAATCTTGTGTGTTTCAGGCCATGAATGAAAAAGAAGCTTTGGAGATGAAAGCGGATTTAGAGGCGAAGGGCGAGGTGGAGTTTTATGTCTGCACACTAGGGAAAAATGTATCAATAAAGCAGAATATGGTGACGATTTCATACAAGAAAAGGAAAGAACACCAGAGAAGATTCACACCCTCAGTGATCGAACCTTCGTTTGGTATCGGGCGGATCATCTACTGCCTCTTCGAGCATTCATACTACACCAGACAAAGTCAAGCTGGGGATGAACAGTCGAACAACTTGAACGTGCTCCGTTTCCCTCCTCTCGTGGCGCCCTTTAAGTGCACGGTTTTCCCGCTGGTTCAGAACAAGGAGTATGAGGAGGTTGCTAAAGGCATTTCCAAGTCACTGACCGCAGCTGGCATATCACATAAAATCGACATTACAGGCACCTCTATCGGGAAAAAGTATGCACGGACTGACGAGCTTGGTGCGCCCTTCGCGATCACGGTGGATTCTACAACGTCAGTGACAATTCGGGAGAGAGACAGCAAGGATCAGGTTCGTGTAAATTTGAAAGAGGTAGTGGTCGTTGTGAAGGAGCTAACTGCGGGGCTTAAGACTTGGGCAGACGTGTGGCGTGCTCACAGAGTCAGAAGGCAATCTAGGCTTAGAAATTTACTTAACAAATTGTGTTTTCCCTGCTGAATTTACATAGAAATCTAATTTTGTTGTATTTTGGCTCTAGAGGAAAAAAAGAATGAAGTCGTTCGACTAATTTTCGTAGATGATGATTGTTAGTATCTTCCTTTCGTTGTGGAAAGATAAGCGGAATGAGTTTGTTGTTTCTCTGTGAAGGAAATATGAATCCCAAATATTTGCTGACAAAGTTAAAAAAAAAACCAAATTCTAGACTGAAAGAACAACAAAAATAAAACCCATAAAACTCTAAATTGAATTGGCGGAACATAAAATCCAATACAAATCGAGTTCATTAGAAATAGCTCGAATAGTCGATCTAGACCTATAAATGGGTCGGGTTTATTGGGTTTGGATCGGATTCGACCAGACCCATTAATTTAATGGATCATTCGACCTCAACTAATTAAGCTAACGGCTCATTCAAACTCAACCAGTTAATCCAATAAGTCATCAATTTCACCCGTTAACATTTTTTTATTTTTTTATTTTTTTATTTTTATTTTTTTTATTTTTTATGTTTTCACATTTCATCCAAACCAATAAAAGATTGGTGCTTTCAGTTGTTTTCTTCTGCTACCTCAAAACCCAAGTCTCCCTTGCAGCCGACTCCATCACTGCCAACCAATCTCTTCAATGCGATTCAAAACCCGAGTCTTTACCCTGTCCCGGTACGCTTTACTTAGTCCTCCAATTCTTATATCATTATAATATACATATATATATACCTCTATATATATACATATATATTATATTTTTATGCATTTCAGTTCTTTGCTTGTAACACTGAGATTTGTACTCTCTCTACCACAACAGCAAAAGTCTCTGCATTTCAGAGACACCCAAAAGATTTTACAGTGCACAGAGAGAGAGAGAGGGATATGGGTTTTGAGGTTGAGGTTCCAGTGGAGTTCGAGGTTGAGGACTTGAGGTTCCAGGCAGAGTTCCAGTGCTATTTAAAGTTCTTGTTTTTGTTTTTGTTTTTTTGGTAGTCTTAGGTTTACGAAATTCGACAGAGAGTGAGGGTTTTCTATTAGGAATATTGAAATCACACAAAAGTCCTCAAAAACGGGTGTTAACGGGTTCATTTAAAATAACCCGTTAACCACCCGATCTGTTTAGCACTCATCTAAATACTAATTTTAACGGATCGGGTTAACGGATCAAGTTGAAAATGTCAGGTCAAAGTCGATCAACATATAATCTCTCTGATAAATTGGTGAGCACAATGCAAAACAGAAATAGCATGAAATTTGAAGTTTGCCTTGAAGTCATGAAGTAAGATTCTACTGCAGATGACCACTAAAAGGCAGGTTGCATATCCATGTAGACAAAGTATCTAATTCGTTCCAAACCATGAGGATTCTCTCCGGATCCTTAAATCGTTTATGTTCATCATACATTGTACGGTCATAAATTATTTTAAATAATTTTATTTAAAATTAAATATGAATATTACCTGATAAAAACCGATCGCATGATGTACGATGAACATACATAATTTGAGGAAGATCTTAAGAAAGAGGATCCTCATTCCATTCAAAAGCCATCAAATATGCTGATGTAAATTAAAGAATGCATTTTTGAAAAAAAAAAATATTTGGTAAAATGGTGAACCAAAACCCGAAAAAAGAAGAACGGCTTCTTGGCGTCGTTTATCCTACCGCTACCAATCTAATCTTGCCGGTGGGAACTCCCTCTTCTCTTCCTCACTATCAATCCAGCCTCTTCCTCCCACTCTTTCTCTAAAATTGATTCCGTGGAATGGGAGCAGATTCCATTATGTGGGTCTGCAACTCAAGCACAGCAACCTAAAAAATTCCAATCCTTAATTTATTTTTTGTAATCTTAATATTTTTTTTTATTGTTAAATGTTAACGCGTAGTGAAGATTTATATTGAAATTTATAATAGAGATTTGTAATCAAATTCATTGAAATCTAGGGGCAAATTGAGTTTTAGGGTGACGACTTTTGAGTTTTAGTTTTAGGGGCAAATTGAGATTTAAATGAAGTTCTAGGGGTAAAAAAGTGAAATCAAAATCAACTTTCACAGGGTGTAGCTAAAATTAAGCCTATGATCTCACATTTTTACTCAACCACTTTAGCAATTTTATCGGCTATTGGACAGAAAAGCGGAAATATAATAAATGGAAATATAATAAAGGGAACGGATTTTAATTTCAGAGAATAAAATAATGACTTTTGAATTATATGAGGCAAAGTGAAATCAAAGCAAATTTAGGGGTGTAACTAAAAATAACAGCACTCTTAATCACAACCGTCTATTTCAAGGTTCACCGCTGATTCTGGACTGGCGGTGCAGCTGATATTTACCCCCATAACCCTATATGAATTTCCCTGCCCTCTCACCACACGACTCATATAATTAGTCATCCGACCCACCGAGGGCGAGAAGCAAACAGCAAATATTTTCCCGGAAAATTTCCTCTTGTGTTTCTCGCGTCGCTCTCTGATTGTTTTTATACCAAAGAAATTGAAGTTTTTCGAAGCTGCCGCTCAATATATTCGACGAGGTACGTGATTTTTTAGGGTTTTTCGAAGTGGGAATTATAAGCTTGATTTTACCTCGTTTTCTAATTTTGGGTATTGAAATTTTTTCTTAGTTTGAATATGCTTGGTTGTTGAACGTTTCGGATGTATTTTGTTAATTCAAATTTTGATACGGGGTTTAATTTTGTAAGAAATTTGGGTTCTGAGAAGTGAGAAACTGTTGGTAAAGTAAGAACAGAAATTGAATTTTTGGATTTTGGATTATGGATTATATTTTATTTTGTATAGATTCTGTGGCATTTAGACATTCACTAAATTAGATTATCTTAACTTCAGAAGACTAAACAATTATTTTTTGATTTGCTGTAGAGTGAACTGTGGGATGATCTGAGGTTGTTTTGCAATTGATTGTATTAGCTTTTTTTTTTCTTTCTTTTTCGGTTATTATTTGGTGCAATTTTGCGAAACAATAGAGTTTGCAATGTCGATGTTTTGATGGAATGGTTTGATACGTTGTAGATAAGTATTAGTCATGGCATCAGTGGAGCCAGCCGGTCCACGATATGCGCCAGATGATCCTACACTTCCAAATCCGTGGAAGGGTTTGATTGATGGTAGCACGGGTTTGTTATACTATTGGAATCCTGAAACTAACGTTACCCAGTATGAAAAACCGGCTTCTTTGCCTCCGCCCTTGCCAGCAGGTCCGCCTCCTGCTACTACCACACCAAAGCTGGCTGCAATTCCTGTTGCTCATTCAATGCAACCGAACGGAGTGATGCCTCAGGATGGGCAGCAGATAACACAAGCTCCACAACAGCAGGGGTCGCAACTAAACCAGTATTCTCAACCTCATGGACATATAATGGCACAACAGCTGAATCCGACATCATATGCTCAACAGCAGGGATCACAAATGGCTCAACCTGGACATCAACAGAGTTCACAAGTGGGACAGGCCATGCAACATCATGGGCATATGATGCAGCATCCGGGTCAGCAAATGCCTCAGCAACTGGGGCAACACACACCACAGGGTCACGGGTCACAAATGCATCAGTTTGCACATCAGCAGGTGCATTATATCCCTTATCAGCAAAGCATTCCTCCGCAAGGGCAGCAAAGTTCACAACAGCAATCTATGCATAGTGCACAAGGGCAACCACTGTTAAATCAACAAGAATATAAACCTGCATTCTCTCAGAGGGAGGAAGATGATTTTCAACAAAGAAATCAAATTGGTGTTTCTCCATCTCGATTTCAACCTGCGGGTGCCTCATCTGTGCAGAATCTTCCTACTGGGACCAATCCAGTACAAATGCCACAGAGGTCTGTTCATCAAGGGCCACCCCAACAATTTGGCGGCCCTATAGGAAACATGCAACACCCTTCCTCTTTTGGTCACCTGCAGCAACCTGGGGCTGATTTGCCTCACCATCAACATGGTTCTAGGTTCCAAAATCAAATGGACCCGGCAATGATACATGGTCAGCAGTCAAATGTGCCTCCTGTAGGATTAAGAATGGGTCATGAAGATAATTTCCATGGTAGAGGTGGAAATGACTATTACTTCAATAGTAACAATGAAGGACCACCAGGTCCTCAGCAACCCAAGCTTGCATCTATTCCGATTGCAAGAAGTCAGCAGGTATCTCTTAATTAATATCACTGACACATTCTGTTAGGTTTCCATGTAAGTTAATTACATTTAAATGCATTCTTCGAAAGTTAACTGATTTCTCATTATGTCATGCCATTTTTTTTCAGGAGATGAGTATGAGTGGTGGTCCTCCATTTCAAAATGCTACACCAGGTCGTGCCAGTGCACTGAATACCATGCCAGGTCCCATGCATAACGTGTACAGTCATGCAACAGGTGGTCAACCTTTCCCAAATAACTCTTTGGTGAAGCCCCCTTATGCCGGACCTACAAGTGTTACTAGTCTTTCACCTGTTGAAGTTTATCGGCAACAACATGAAGTTACTGCATCGGTCTGTATTTCTGTTTGCTTGGGATGTATTTGTGGGAATGTGGGAATGCTTGTAAATTTATTTGAACAGCACTGAAAATGGTTTTAGGAGTGGATACAAAATGATGTTGGTTTTGATAAGAGATGGTGCTCTATTGTTTATAGTTGTTGTGGACACAATAGCGTGTTAAACTAATGTGTATTCTTTATGACCTCAATTTTTTGCATTTAATTGCATAGGGTGACAATGTTCCTGCACCGTTCATGACATTTGAAGACACTGGTTTTCCTCCAGAGATATTGAGAGAGGTAAGTTATGTTCCCCCCTGGATTTGTTCGTTCTCTGATATTTTATAAATATCCATTATGAGATCCATGCCATTCCATTTTTGTATTAGTATGTGTTTTCTACTTTTGAACTCATCAGTTCTCACTTGTCGCAGGTGCGATATCTGCTCCGGTGGAGGAGCATATGTCGTACGCTGCACTGCTATTGGCACACTTACACATGCAACAACTATTCTGATTTTTGGCTGCAAAATGAACTGTTGGAGCCTATCTTGTAAAAGGGTGGTTGGCCCTTCATCCAAATCACACCTTATGTGACTGGGATTTCTTGCTTAATGGCTCCACCTGTTATGTCTTTATGCCCTCTTTTGTTGCCTCAAGTTGCTTGTGTAAGCAACCATATACCCATGGGCTTTTTTGTCATCTTACTCTTCTATCAATACAATATTTGTAGTCTATCTTTGCATGAGACATTCTTAAACTTTTTCCTGATCTCTTAGACCTATGTTATTGGTTCAGATTCATGCTGCTGGCTTCACATCTCCCACACCAATTCAGGCACAAACATGGCCAATTGCTCTTCAAAGTAGGGATATAGTTGCAATTGCGAAAACTGGTTCTGGAAAAACTTTGGGCTATTTGATGCCTGCATTCATTCTTCTTAGACAACGCCATAATCATTCTCAGAATGGCCCAACAGTCTTGGTTTTGGCCCCAACACGGGAGCTTGCAACGCAGATACAAGACGAGGTCTTGAAATTTGGGCGAGCTTCTAGGGTATCTTGCACGGTGGGTGCTCATTGCTTGACTTTATTGATATGATTGTTTCATTTTTTTCAGTTCATTTTGGTTTATATGTTTTATTCACTGTGATTGAACTTCATGATTCAGTGCTTGTATGGTGGAGCTCCAAAAGTCCTTCAGCTAAAAGAGTTAGATCGTGGAGCAGATATAGTTGTGGCAACTCCTGGTCGTCTTAATGACATACTGGAAATGAAGAAAATTGATTTTCGGCAAGTTTCTCTACTTGTACTTGATGAAGCAGATCGAATGCTTGATATGGGTTTTGAACCTCAAATCCGTAAAATCGTGGATCAAATACCCCCGCACAGACAAACCCTTATGTACACAGCAACATGGCCCAAAGAAGTAAGAAAAATAGCAAGTGACCTTCTTGTTAATCCTGTACAAGTGAATATTGGCAATGTTGACGAGCTTGCTGCAAACAAGTCTATCACACAGGTAATTTCTGAATGAGTACATTCTTTTTTGTGTTTTGACAAGTGCACATATTCTAGGATAATGTAACTAGTATATTAATGTGCTATGATCATAGAACTACAATTGTTATATCAGGTGCTTTATGTTTTCAGTTTTGATGAGTATCACTACTCACTACTCACATATAAGAAATCTTATGCAAAAAATTTATATTAAACTTAAATCTAATTATAACACGGAACCATAAGCTTTGCCGTACACTTCACTTCTGGCTCACATCAATAAGCTTCCACACGGAATAATTATATACAGTCGGTCTGTGTGATGGTCTATCTCCTTTTTTATGTGCATTTTATACTAAGGGTTTTTCAAATGCACACGTAGGGTAGAACATGTTTGTACTATTAACTTGGTTTGTGAAATGGGAACCTTTTTGTACGTCCAAAAAGAAGTAGGAACCTTTTTATTGCTTCACCTCGCAAAATGATTTGTTTATGAATATGCAGTACGTTGAAGTTGTCCCACAAATGGAGAAGCAAAGGCGCTTGGAGCAGATCCTAAGATCCCAAGAACGAGGTTCTAAGATCATTGTCTTTTGTTCCACCAAGAGGTTGTGCGATCAGATTGCACGTAGTATTGGACGCACCTTTGGGGCTGCTGCAATTCACGGGGACAAGTCTCAAGGTGAGCGAGACTGGGTTTTAAATCAGTTCCGGAGTGGAAAATCCCCAGTATTAGTTGCCACTGACGTTGCTGCTCGTGGGCTTGACATCAAAGATATAAGGTTAACTCATTTCAACGCACTTCTTTATTTCCAATTTAACATGTTCAGTTTATTAATGGAAAAAATAACGATGCATTGGGACAAAGATCATGATTGAGCTTAGAATTAGACCTCAACATTGTTTCAAAGACATTATACTTACGGAGTTTCTCATGTTACAGGGTGGTGGTAAATTATGATTTCCCTACTGGTGTTGAAGACTATGTTCACCGAATTGGAAGAACTGGGAGGGCTGGCGCAACTGGGATGTCCTACACCTTTTTCTCCGAGCAAGACTGGAAATATGCAGCTGATTTGATTAAAGTTCTGGAGGGAGCTAACCAGCAAGTGCCTCCAGAGGTGCGAGAGATTGCTCTACGTGGTGGGGCTGGTTTTGGCAAGGATAGGAATCCGATGAACCGTTTTGATTCTGGTGGGCCTGTTAATGGTGGTACTGGCCGCTGGGATTCTGGCGGCCGTGATGGAATGAGGGATGGGGGTTTTGGTGGTCGCGGCGGTACAAGGGATGGGGGTTTTGGAGGTCGCGGCGGTACAAGGGATGGGGGTTTTGGAGGTCGCGGCGGTACAAGGGATGGGGGTGGTGGCATGAGGGATGGTGGTTTTGGTGGTCGTGGCGGCATGCGAGATGGCTTTGGCGGTCGTGGTGGCTCTAGGGATGGTGCTGTTGGCGGCCGTGGTGGGAGAGGCGATTTCTTTTCTGGGCCTGGGAACAGGGGCCGAGGATTTGGTGGTCCTGGTGGTGGTAATGTTGGTTGGGGTAGAAATGGCAGTGGCCCGCAAGATCGGTACAACAGTATGGATGGGCGTGGGGGACGTGGACGGGGACGATTTGATAATAGAGTTGATATTCCTGACAGGAGCAGAGGCAGAAGCTATAGCCGTAGCCCTGACAGAGTTCGAACATGGGATATCAACAGAAGCAGAAGCCGGAGTCGAAGCCGCAGCCGCAGCCGGAGTAGGAGGAGTCGGAGCTGGACCAGGAGTCGGAGTCGTAGTCGGAGCTGGTCCCGTGGCCGTAGTCGCAGCTACAGTCGTAGCCGAAGTCGTAGTCATAGTCGGAGCCCCAGTTATGAAAGATATGAGAGGCCGCCACGTGTTTCGAAATTTGATGTGAAGGATCCTGTTCCTGAATCTGGGGCTCCACCTGTACCAGAGATGGTTCCTAAGTCCCCAGACACCAAGCCCATGGGCGAACTGCCAGTGGTTGAGGAAACTGAGCCAGTGCATACAAAGGGTGTTGGAGGAGACCCTTCTCATCATCCAGCGACTTAACCTGAAACCTGTCCTTGGGTGGAGGGGGAGACCCTTCTCACCATCCAGACACAGATCACTTTTTTCCAGTCCTTATGTGGTGCATTGATGTTGGTTTTGGTTCGTTAAGTGTCTTGCTTATCCCGATCTGCGAAGCTTGCTTTTTGGTGTGAGAATACTTGTATGCAGTAAGTTGGGGCTGGGCATCTTGGAATGAATTGGATGATACATATACAGTGGGATTAAGACATGCTGACCTGCCCAACTTCTTCAGCCGGTGGTGGAAGGTCATTTCAGGTAATTGGAGGTAGTTCTGGACGACGGATGTGTTAGGGTAGCTCTAGAGCACTCTTTTCAAGCACCGTCCACTATTTTGATCATTCAACAGTTGAATTCGAGTATTGCAGAGGACGTTAACTTGTCGGAATATTGGTGTCTAGTGTGAGAAATTGGGAAAGACATGTATTACACCTTTCCCACACGGAGTTTAGGTGCTTATTTTTACTAGATATGTCATGAATTAACCTATTTTTTCAAGTAACTTTTCTATGTTTAACTTCTCTCTCTCTCTCTCTCTCTCTCTCTCTCTCTCTCACACACACACACACACACACAAAGCACTGTGTTCAGGAATTTGTGGTTAGATGTAATGTGATTTAGGTACTACTAACTGTGAATGTGAAGCAGTTACTTTTTTTAGGAAAACTAATGAAAATGGTTTGAAAACTTTGAGTTTTAACGATAAGGATAAAATAACGGGTAAAGTAAATAGTATCATATTTGACTTTTTAGTATAAAAATGTGGTTTTTCGTTAAAGTGAACAGTACCACGGGTTTTCATTAAAACTCCCTTCTTTTTTTTTTTGCTGGTTCAACGATTTGAAATTTGCACATATATGTGGTCAGGTCGGTCGTAGTTCATACCCTGGTGAGCTTTCAGATTTTGGTTTGGTACTTGGGTGTCATTCTTTCCTCACCTTGTCCTCCATTTTTATGCTGGCAAAACACTTTAGCGATAGGTTGTCTAGTTCACCCCTTTATAGGTTCCGGCAAGGGCCGGTGGATCACCATTGGGAGCCAAGCCGGAGATCTAGGGGTATATTTTTGAAGAGATTTTCTCATAGTGTACTGCCTGTTCAATAAGCAATTGTCATGTGGTGAACAGGCGACGAGAGAATAAAGTGTTTCTCCTCTATAGATTTCTACCTGATGACAAAACTTGTAACCATGTTAAGCATATAAGTGGGAGACCCCAGGTGAATAAAGGCCCCTAATTGCCCTAAAAAGGTTTGAGCAAAGAACATATTGGCCTATCGCATACATAAGAATAATTTTGTGTAAAGACATCCATCCACATGCAAGTAAGCATATAGTTTTTGAGATTTCCAAATTCTAAAGTATTACCAAGAATATTAAGTCATAAAGCAAAACAGTCTCACTTTATTTTGCAATCACTTGGTCTCCAAGTCTTAAATATTATGCTAAGTATATAATATTTTGCGTTTATCTTTTTGTCACACTAATTTATGAACGTCATGAGCTTATAACTGAGCATAGCATCAAAGTGGTTATTGTTATTAAGTCTCAGTTAGAAGAAAAATTCCATGAAATAGATTTTACCGTCACATGGCTTCTCAATCTAATAATATATTGCTATGTGCAAGTTTTCTTCCACATAACAATGTCTTGTTAGATCGGGACACTATAGAAACGACGAACTTGTTCCATATAAGCTACTATCATCGATTATAAATTTAGAAGGGCACCCTAGCTACTATGATTAAGGTGACAAGAAACATATTTCCTATATTTTTTATAGTCTATCTTTCTAAAATAACCTTCATAAATCAAATGTATAGATTTTTTCCTTGTTTAATTCCTCATTCAATAATATTTTGTTTTAATTTTTGTAAATACGTAAATTAAAATAGCACACCGAGACAAAGATATCTTATCAAATAAATATATAACACGTAAGTTACGTACTCATGCAGAGGAACCAACACCCTTCACCTACCAAAGGAAGCTCCGTGCCAGTTTCATATCCACGACTCTAGAACCATATAAGCTACTAATCTACTGACATTCATTTTCATTTGTAGACGTGGTCGGAAGTCTGAAATTCAACTAAAATAGATTGTGAGTTTAATACATAATTATTGTGGTTAACTTATTACGTAACTAAACTAAAATTTATGAAATTTCATCTATTGTTGTATAAAAACTAAATTTCATGAAGCAATGTTTTAAAGAGAAATATATTCCATGCGAAAAAAGCACACCAAGAATAATGGGAGAAATCTTCTTTTCAATTCTCAACTAATAAAGGTAAGTTTTTCTACCCAACATATAAGTCAAGATAAGGTCAACGACAATAACAATATTTTGGCAGGAATCGAATAATAAACTTGTTCCGGATAGTGTTTAACTGTAGTGGCAAGAAGCAATTAAAATCAATACCCTTCTCCTTAACGAACAATATGTCTTTCTCGTTAAATTTTGCGTTACATTGACATTTGATTTGATTTTAGTCGTTAATATGAGAATTATTTTACATATCCCAATCCAGGTTGGACCAGAAAACTATAACATCTTACATCGATCAACGGAAATTGGATGATGTGTCTTATATGTATATGCCCACCTCCATATAACACGAGACATTTTGGGAACTCATTGGTTTCAGGTTCCATAGGAACTTCGAAGTTAAGCAAGTTTGGGCGAGAGTATTCCCAAAATAGGTAATCCACTGGGAAGTTCTGCTCGAGTGAGTTCCCAGAAACAAAACCGTGAGAGCGTGGTCGGGGTCCAAAACGGACAATATCGTGCTACGACAGAGTCTCGCCAGGAATGTGGTGAACCCCAGGTCGGGATGTGACAAAAACTCTCATCTACTATAAAAAGAGGTGAATCGTTAATTTGAGAATTATTTTACATATCCCAAATCCAAGTTGGACTAATCCAAGTTGGACTAGAAGACTCTCATCTACTATAAAAAGAGCTTCATTCACCATATCATTAAGCCATTTACATTTAGTACTATGGTTTAGTGTGATTCATCTTCACTTATAAGTGAGAGGTTTTAAATTCGATTCTCGCTAAGGACAACTATAACCATATTATCGCTTGCTTATTGTGATACTTAACCCACTTTCCCACCCCTTAATGTAGATAATAATGTTTGTTCGGAAGAAAAAAATTCAAACATTAGAGGGTTTTTTGCAGCACTACATTGGTATCACCACGATAGCTATCCTTGTTCTGGGAGATCAAATCTTATGCACTAAAAATGAGTGTGGTCTCTATGTGACCTACATTGTTGAATGATACGTAATTATAAACTTAATTTTTTTAATTTTATTGTCATAAAATTAATGCGTTAAACAATAATTTAGACCATAGAAATTCAAGCACCCCCTCTCAAATTTCAAATTCACGAGATGTTTACTGGTAACTATAAAGTAGGAAGTTTCTTGGCTTTTTCCAAAAAAAAAAAAAGAAAAGAAAAAGAATTAAAAGAAAATTGCAGCCGCCACTAGTTAGCGGTAGATGTGTCGGCACATCTGGGAAAACCTGATTGAACTTCTTTTGAGGGAGTAGGATTATCTACCATTTTTTTGTTTTCTCTTTCATTTTTTTTTATATGAACGGTTATAATTAAATTACGTTAATATTTTATATTAATTTTTTATGACAAGAGAAAAATAAAATAAGAAAATAAGAAATGAGAGGATGGAAGAAGATGGAAAGAAAAAGGAAGAGAATTCTACTCCTTTGTTCAACAAACCACAGGCCGTGAGCGTACGACCGCTCTTCTCACCACGACGTCGTTTCAAGTTTTTAGCGGACCAGACAAAATTCACCACTTTCCCGCTACGCATTACCCCCTGGCGGTCTTCGAGTTTTCCGCCGCTTAGGGGGCAATCTCGACATTTAACAAAGCTGCGAAACTGAAAACAAAAAAAAAGACAAAAAAAAGAAACTGAAAAGTTTCCCACTCGAAACGATGCGTATTGCGGGAATATCTCTTTTGCTCTCTATATTACAGAGATTCACACACCAAAACCGCCATCTGGCCCAAGCCCCCCTCTCCTCTCCTCTCCTCTCCCTTGCTTCTCCCTCATGGTTAGGGTTTCTTAACCCGTCTGCTTCGCCCTCAAAAGTATATATAATATATATATATATATATAATATAATATTATATATATATATTACGTAATGTTGCAGAAAAGCCCCTCTACTCTCTGCAAATTATTCGATTCCCGCCTCTAGAACTTTCTAGGTCAACCATGGATTGATTCAGATTATTTATTGGTAATTCCCCTCGCTCCTCAAGCTTTTCTCTTCTTTTCCTTTTACGTCCTTGCTTAGAAATTAAGGTACTGTCTTTTCTCCGAGCTCAAATAAAAATTTCCTTACAGTTTCGTCCCTCTCTTCTATTTTTCCTTGTGTTCACAGGCTCTGTGTTCGAATTTTTTTAGCTTTAGAAGGTAGTCTGAGAGTAGGAATATAATTTTCGTTTTCTTCGAAAAACTGTTCCTGATATTTTTGTTGGAATCATTGAATTTTTGGGTGTTGGAAGTTGAATTTTCGCGTTATTAGGGTTTTGTGTTTGTTTTTAGGATTAATCGGATCTAATTTTATTCGGTATTGCTTAGGACATCTTATTATTTGACATGATTGCTTTGTAGTAGCTGAAAATTCATACCTCGGTGCAAAAAAATTAAGATAAGTTCAGTTACTCCGTAAATTGGGTTTGAGTTCCTTGTCGAATGGTGGAATGCTCGGTTAAGTATCGGGTCGATTTCTGCTTATGATTATGTGATTGATGGTGGGGAAGAAGCCAATTCTTCTGTTCTGGTGTTTGGGTATTCTTTAATTGTTTAGAACATGTTTGATTCGTCCCGGGCTAGTGATAACGGGAACAAATCTTGTGCACAGACGGGTGCCTTATTGTTTTCTAGAGATGTTTTACTTGTTTGAGGATGGTTCTGCATTTTACTTTCCTGACTCTACTGAATGATGTTCTGTATCATTGTATTGTATAGGGGTGGCAGTACTGGAATGGAAATGTATAATGTTCCCGAACATGCGAATGATGAGGTTTATATGGTATGTTCTTACAAATCTTTCGACATTTGATTGAGCAGTGATGGTTTGTCCAGTGGTGAATTCTGTTTGTAATTTCCTGCTGAGTTGTTGAGTGTTGGTGTCTTTGGCTTTTAGATTCAAAACATGGAACAAAACCTGCATTTTCCAAGTTCCTTTGAACAAGTTGAAGGTACGTACAACGAAGGAGCTCCTGAGTTTGTTGTTGACCAGGGCATGTATTATCCCGCTGCCACAAGCTATGGGTATTACTGTACAGGTAAATTTATTGTCCCTTCTCTTTTGGTAGATCAATTTGGCGGCTCATTTGTCTCATTTGTACTTTGTGTTGAAACTTGAATAAATGTGGACAGGATTTGAATCACCCGGTGAATTTGAGGACCACCGTAGGATTTTTGGCGTTGATGGTCCAGATATCCAGTACACGGTTAGTGATTTATCTCTCTCTTACACACGCACATACTTTTGGTACTTTAGTGATTATTAGTGATGATTCTCATAATTCGTCCTATTTAACAGGGTGCACAGAATGAAAGTTTGCCTTTTGTATATTATACACCTAGCTATGGATATGCACAGTCTCCATACAACCCATACAATCCTTACATACCTGGTGCTATGATAGGCGCTGATGGCCAACAGTATACCATCCCCCCTTATCAGAACTCTGTCTCTTCACCTTCCTACATCCCTTTTGTTGTTCAACAAGATCCCATTCCCAACAGTTCACCTGACTCCTTGTTTGATAATGGAGCATCGGTTAATAGACCCGATGGAAGAGGGGTCAAATATAACTTAAATTCAGCTTCTGGAGGCTACCCTAACTCCTCGAAGTCCTCTTTAAATCAGATGAATCCCTTGACAAAGGTATCAGAAGGTCAAAGAGGTAATGGATCAAGCAAGCATGCTGTGACACATGGAGGTGTTTCTTCTGGTCGTTTTCCAACCCCAGCCTCGTCACATGTTAATCAGGTATTACTTTTTCTGTCCAGGTTTATGGTCTTTAACTTGTTGGGTGTTTAATTATACCAATAAAGTTTCTGATATGATCATCTTTGTTCACCTATAAAATTGTTACTGTCTTGATATCTGGTTCTTTTGAGGACCTTTAAAACAGAATCCTTTCTGAGTTTTCCCCTAATGCTTTCTCAGGTTAGAAGTGCATCTGGGTCGGTTTCGTCTGTGGATAACCTTCCAAATGGGAAAGTATTGCCTAATCATTTGAATGTGGAAATCCCCGTCACTAATGGCTTATCTAACTTTGGATCTAGTGCTCAAGGAAGGGGTGCTGCGGGTAAGTTTCGACCAAAATTTCATGTTGGTAGGGCCTTGAATGACGTACATGGTGGCCTGGAGGCATTGGGTGAGCAGAATTGTGGTCCTAGAATCAACAGGTTAAAAAATCAACTAGCCGTGAAAGCCTATACGACCAAGGCAGGAGATTGTGATGCACAAGGAAACATCATTATCCGTACTGATAAATATAACAAGGATGATCTGCCCGTTGACTACGCAGATGCAAAGTTTTTTGTAATAAAATCATACAGCGAGGATGATGTTCACAAAAGCGTCAAATACAATGTCTGGTCATCCACACCCCATGGCAACAAGAAACTAAATAGTGCATATGAAGATGCTCAAAGAATAGCTGCAGGAAAACATAGAGCCTGTCCTATCTTCCTTTTCTTTTCCGTGAGTTCTGTTGTACCTGTTGACTATTTTTTGTTGAAAACATATATAATTGTTCACCTTAATCGATTATCTCATTTATAAACCATTAGAAACAAGGTTTTTAGTGATTCATTAGGTTATGCTGATATTGAATTGTCCTTGCACAGGTTAATGCAAGTGGTCAATTCTGTGGCGTAGCGGAGATGGATGGCCCGGTTGACTTTCACAAGGATATGGACTTTTGGCAGCAAGATAAATGGAGTGGGAGCTTCCCTGTTAAGTGGCACATCATTAAAGATGTTCCAAATACCAGTTTCAGGCACATTGTATTGGAGAACAATGAAAACAAGCCAGTGACTAATAGCAGGGATACACAAGAGGTAATCTAGGTTTTTTTTCCCTGTATTATCTTAACCGAATCTTCCATTGTGGGTGATTTGTTGGGCATCTTTCACAATATGGTGTTTTGTACCTAGCTTGTGGTTTAATCATGTATAGTGGTTAGTGTTGCTGAGAAATGCGACTTGGAGGATTGGAATCCACACTGCCAGACTGGGCAAAATGGTTAAATGGTTGTGTGCATCTAACCACAAGTAGGCTCATAGCCTTTAATTGAAATCTAGGGTTTAAGAGTATGTGCTATGAAAATGTGTCCTGAATTTAGCAGTGGGTTCCTCCTCATCATTGAAAAGTGGATTTGTATTGTCACCGTCTCTCCGTGGGTTATGATTTCATTGGGTGGAGGTTAATTATTTTTTTTATACTGTGCAGATTATGCATAAGAAAGGCTTGGAGATGCTGAAAATATTCAAGAATCACACATTGAAGACATCTTTACTTGATGACTTTATGTACTATGAGGACCGTCAGAAAATCATGCAGGAAGAGAGAGGCAGGTTACTTCTTAGAAGCTTTGAAAGTCCATTTTTAGTACCTGGGCTGGGTCCTCCCCGCAAGCTGCACAACTCTGTGGGTGAGCTGCCTCGTATTAAGGAAGAAAAAGTCACCAAACTTAATGATGATGTGAACAACGCGAAAAAGACTTTGGTCTCTACTCCTGAGCAGGTTTCCTCTAACTCAAGTGTTATCAACGCGAGTATCAAGAATGAAGATGCTGAGCGCAAGGCAACTGAAGCAAAAGATGATGTCGTGTCTACCTTAAAAATTGATTCCCTCACTATTACTCCAAAGCAGGCAGGATCAAAATCTTCAGCTGCCGCTGTTACTAACACCGGAAAGGTTGATGTTGTCACTGTAGGTTCAATGCCCGTAAGAGTTAACGGGTATTCTGAATCCTTGGGTAATTTAACAGTTGGAACAATCCCTCTGGATCCTAGAGCGTTACAGCTAGAGAAGGGCGGGTCTATCATAAAAAATGCAGCTCATCCTCAAGAGAAATGATTCGGAAGTCGGTCACAGTTTCCTTTTATCGACTGTATTTTTGCTCGGTTCATTCATCAAATCCCGGGTTTATGATACTCGCGGCAAACGGTAAAATGCAATGCTCACTCTGATGTTGTCTCTTTTTGTTGTTTTTAACCCCCTCTGATTTAGTGATGTTGGTCCATACTTTTTAGTTACATCCTGGATTTATTCGTGGGTTTGTTGCTCAAATCAGGTGGAAAATACAGTTTGATATAATTCAAGAAATCAAGATAGCAATTAACATTATCTCCAAGTCTTTGAGAGAAAGTTGTGCTCTGTTCGGTTTGGTTCCTTTTTTGTATGATTGGTTTTGTGCACCTCTTTTCTCTACCCCTTGCACTGTTTATTTTTCACATTTGAATTGAATAAAAGGAAAACTAATGAAAATAACTTGAAAACTTTAAGTTTTATCGATAAGGACAAAATAAAGGGTAAAATGAATGGTACTAAGTTTGACTTTTTAGTGTATAAACGTGGTTTGTCGTTAAAAGTGAACAGTACTGCGGATTTTTCGTTAAAACTTCCAATAATAAATGCTTGTGTTAGAACGTAATATTGTATTTACACCTCTTATTTCCGTTTTTCTTTTCCCGCAGATTGTTTATTTTTGGCATTTAGATTGATACCAAACATTGATATTTCTCATGCAATTGATGGCTTCACTTTCTAGTTTTTCTTGTAACCTTGAGACCAGTCCAAACTCGTTCAACAGGCAGGCCTATTAGTATTGAAGTGTCGAAAATTGAAACTCGCTCACCCCCGCCAGCACCATCCACCATTATCAGTCTCCATCACCACTCACTATCATCACCGCTGTCTCCACCACCACTACTAAATTTTTTACTTAAATCTATTATTTTTTTATGTTAACTGAACAAATTCTTTTTTTAATTCTAGAGAATAAAATTCCATCTTTTTCAGTTTTTTTTGTTATTTTAGAATTCTTTAGTAATCTAAAATTTTCTTGTCTAAATGCAGTGTAATTTTTGTAAAAGTTTTTTGGACAATTTGCGCTCATGATCTCCCACATTTTATCTAAAGATAGTGTTATTCATACACTCATTTTTATATCTCATGCACTCTTGTTCTTTTTGTCCATTCATTTTCAATTCATTCGATTCGACGATTTAAAATTGAGAAAGATGTATGCAAAGTATAAATGAGTGTGGATAACACTACCCCTCATCTAGTTCCTAATGTCCATAAAAGATGGTAGGATTGAACAACAAGTTTTCTTCATGACTTCTCCATCTGTTAGAACAAGTCTAGTGGAAAGGGCAAGGATTAGGGGCTAGAAGCTTTATTTAGCCTCTCAAAATGCCATTATTCCTTAAATCTAATTGTCTTAAAAAAAAAAAAAAATTTGTCCCAATGATGTGAGAGACTAGGAGTTAAAAAGTGTTGGGTGACTAATTTTTATTAATTGTTAATTTCTTTCTAAATTGACGTTTTAAGAGCCTTGAGCAAGAGTCGAGAATAAATTAGTCCCTCAAAGAGCCTGAATTATTTTAAGTTAGTTTAGTAATGCATTATGCAATTATTTTACATGGTGAAATTGATGGTCTCAATCAACCTTCATTAAATTTAGAAAGTTTTAACGAAACACTCCCGGTACGGTTCACTTTTAACAAAAAATCACATTTTTAACTTTTTCTGGTATTATTTATTAGATCTTTATTTGTCATTTTTCATTAAAATTAAAGTTTTTTTTTTTTAATTTTTCATTAGTTTTCCTTTAAATTTAGTCATGTCAAAAAAATTTTGCAAGTGGAAAAGGAAAAAAAAAAAAATTTTACGTGGAAATAACACCACCCTTTCTTGACTATTTTAACCTTTCAAGCAAGGGTAATGCTACATATACTAAATTTATAGACAAAACTTATAAACTAAGTGATGTGTTACAAATAAGAATGGAGCACGTTTATCACTGCTTAAGTAATTATGCAGTCATCATTGTCAATGTCATTTAGTTTACAAAATTTTGTTAACAAATTTAGTCATCTTAGCATTACTCTTCAAATAAGATATGAAAGCGTTTTCAAGAAACAATAATTATGTACTTGTTGAAAAAATTACTTCAAATATATATATATTTTTATACATTAACTTACATTTTTACTAATAATTAATTTTAAAAACATTATGTGCGCTTTCGGTTTTTAAAAGCACTCACCAAACAGCCCGAAATTTAACTGATCCGTAGTGCGACATGCAGTTGGTGAGTGCCATTAACAATTTCTACAGATAAATCAGGCGGGTGAAATGAACAAAAGAGGTGGCATCCTAATCATGACACGTGTCAGTCATGCTTTCTTTTCCGGGACGAATGGCCCACCACCAACACAGTCAGTAAACGCACGGAAGCCCGTGACCCCTCCTTTTTAACTGCAGAGAGATTCTCCTCCTATTAGAGAAGAGACTTTAACGGCAGTCAGTGACGCCGTAACTTCCGAAGAGTAGAGAACCCACAAGACCGTAGTCAAACAAGTCAGTGATTCAGTTGTTCTATCGCGATTCTCGCAGCTCTCACTTCGTTTCCCAACGAACCTTCCTCCCGCGGGAGAGAGTGCAGTCGACGCGCCCCTGCATCGGCCGCTTGGACTCTGCTCCTCTCCTGCCTTTGAATTTCCGATCAGGTACGTCGCCGACCACCGAACGGCGTGTGCATTCGCGCTTCCTTGTTTCATTCAGCTCAAATAATTGTAGCTGAAGATTAGAACGTCTCTTTAGATTTTATTTTCTTAAAGTTGTTTCTTTCTCTGTTCGTTATCGTTCTGTTGTAATTGCATTCTTTTTCGGTCTGTTTGGTTGCTGAGAAAATGGAGGAAAGTAAGATGTTTTTTTGTTAAATTATTAGGGGCTTAATTGTATGAATTTGCATGACTAATTTGGTGATTAGGTATGTGAATTGTGGTTTAGCTTAATTATTTACTTTGCTAATGGGGATTATTGATATGATTCTATTCTGTAATTGCACATTGAGCATTTGGTATGTTTGCAAATGTAGCACTTTCATTTCATGTAAGAAATATAATGCATGGCTTCATAAGCTCGATTGCTTTCGCTAGGGTTCGTTACAGGTGCATCGTGTCGTGTAATGTGGTTCATGCGAAAGTATAAAAGAGGGCTGACTGGTTAGATACATAGATTTCGCGGTTTGTAGCTTACTAGTATAATGCAGACAACGATTTGCCGCACTATATAATCAACTAGATATTGCTGAATGGTGACCTTACAAATCAAGAGGTTATTTGGTGGTTCACTCCCCATTGAAAGGTCTAAACTTGAAGGTTGTTTTCTTGCAGAGGGTGACTGGCGGCCTAGCGTATGCGGTTTGTTGTCGATTGTAAACTCATCTTTTCTATCTTTGCTTTATCTGTTTCATTTTGGAAAAGGTATGCTTTTGTACTAGTCCTACATTATCCTTTGGAGATGGTTCAATGTCATCCGTGTATTTATGTGCTCTCTATTTCTACTGTATAGGTCAATATGACAAATTACTCAAACAGAAAAAGTTCATCAGAACAGGAATATGAGAAGGCAATTGTGGCTAAAGAAGAGATCTTGGATTCTGAGTTGCCTTCAGATCCTGCATTTTCAGGCCATTTTGGGGTACAGTCACCAATTTATGATACTTTTGTGAGTTCATATGAAGAAATTTCACCATATATGATATATTTAACTAAGTCAATTGTGTAGAATTTTGAAGCTGGCTGAGAAATGATGTATGAGATAAGTTATATAATCCTTGTTATTCGCTTACTTTTGTTTTTTTTTCTTCCTTTGCAATTCCAGAACAATGTCGCAAGTTCATCGGGTAGCAATTCGAGATCAGATTTGATTGGAATGGGATTTTCACCATCACTTGTGGACAGAGTGATCGAAGAAAAGGGTAGGTCATGCCAAACTGTGCACTCTATTAGATTTGATCTTATTAAATATGGGTGAGGGTTGGTGGGGTTAACAGTGGCATTGTAGATTTAGAATATTAGAAGTAAATAACACTGAACGTGGGCTGAATACATGCTCACACGCACATTGGTACACCCACAGAGGCTTGATGGATCCCATTTAATGCACTCATTGTGTTATTATCATTATCCGGATCTCGCAATCTGATAATGTTTTTTTTCCTCCAAAATTTTGATGATCGAGTATTTTTCTTCAAATCTAGGTGAAGGCGACACAGAGTTGTTATTGGAGACACTTTTGTCGTATCCGGTAAGTGACATGTTTTTTGTTGACGTTCCTATTGTATATGTTTTTTAGTTGAATGGTTTTCCCAAAATCATTTGTTAGTTCAATTCGAAATACCGAAGAGAACATCCTAGCATTGGTGCAACATCTCTCAGTCTCTTGATAATTTGCATGTGGGAGGGCCCGTGAATTTATCACGGAATTTTCAATTATTAAGTGCATGCCTTGTACTTACCAAGGAATTTTGAATGCTTATAGTTAACCTATTTTGGAATGAATAGGATTCTCGAAAGTCAGATTCTGGATCATCTGATTCTCTGGATAGCTTATTTGATGACAAGGATGTAAGCAGTCATCCGGAGATTCCTAATATTGCTGAACCAAAAGAGGTAACCTGAGAAAACTGCTGTGATCTTGTTTTCTGAATCTATTGTTTACGTACCCAGTATACTATTTGTGATTGATCTTTTCATGTCACTGGTAACTATGCTAGTGACTTCCAATGCTCCAGTAGTGTTGTGACTGAAAGTAGATTATGCAGTTCGGTGACAAGTGCTTTGTGATGCTTAAGACATAGCAAGCTTAACTTATGTGGAAATTTTCTAATAAAGCAAATAAGTTGCCTCTCTTGTCGTGATGAGGATAAAAGGAGCATCGGCACCCGGATGCAGTGTTAAATGAGCAAGGGGGCCATAGAAACTTCTTTTCGAACGACTCCACTCAAAGTTGTTTGGGAGCATATGCTCCTATCAACTTTACCCGGGACACACAAAAGAAGTACTTTGATCCTATTAGACGGGGGAGGGTGAAGAAGCTAGGACAGAAGGGTAGAGTTCAAGAGAGCAAAATGCGTTTAGGAACGTGGAATATAGGAACCTTAACGGGAAAATCTATGGAAGTAGTGGAAGTTATGGTGAGGAGAAGGATAAATATTATGTGCCTACAAGAAACTAAGTGGGTTGGTAGTAAGGCAAAGGATCTAGAAAACTCAGGGTTTAAACTTTGGTATTCGGGCACAAATAGAACGAGAAACGGTGTTGGCATCATCGTGGACAAGACCTTGGTACAAGATGTTGTAGATGTCAAGAGGGTAGGAGATAGAATCATGGCAATCAAGATTGTAATAGGACAAGAACTTATCAATGTGATTAGTGCGTACGCACCTCAAGTAGGGTTGGATACGAGTTCGAAGGAGAAATTTTGGGAAGATCTTGGAGACTTGGTGCAAGGAATTGCTCAGACGGAGAAGTTATTTATAGGAGGAGATTTAAATGGACACGTGGGCAGGGAGACAGGCAACTATGGAGGTTTTCATGGTGGCCATGGTTTTGGGGAGAGAAACGAGGATGGGGAAGCTATCTTAGATTTTGCAATGGCATATGATCTCTTCTTAGCCAACACCTTCTTTAAGAAGAGAGAAGAACATGTGATCACCTACAAGAGTGGGTCGTCAAAAACACAAATAGATTTTCTTCTAATGAGGAAAGGGGATCGTATAACTTGTAAGGATTGCAAAGTTATACCAGGAGAGAGCGTGGCTAATCAACATCGCTTGTTGGTGATGGATGTACATATCAAAAGAGTAAGACAAAAGAACAAGACTTGGAAGTGCCCAAGGACTAGATGGTGGAATCTAAAAGAAGAAAAACAAGCCATTTTCAAAGAGAAGGTAATCACCCAATGTGTGTGGGATAGAGAGGGGGAAGCTAGCCAAATGTGGGATTCCATGGCTAGTTGTATCCGAAAAGTAGCAAAAGAGGTATTAGGAGAGTCCAAGGGCTTTGCCCCACACCAAAAGGAATCTTGGTGGTGGAATGAGGAGGTACAAACAAAGGTGAAGGCTAAGAAGGAATGTTGTAAAGCCTTATACAAGGAGAGGACTGATGAAAATGGTGAAAGGTATAGAAAAGCGAAGCAAGAGGCGAAGAAAGCTGTCAGAGAAGCTAAGTTAGCGGCTTACGACGATATGTATAAACGACTAGATACCAAAGAAGGAGAGTTGGATATCTATAAACTATCTAGAGCAAGGGAAAAGAAGACAAGGGACCTAAACCAAGTGAGGTGCATCAAGGATGAGGATGGAAAGGTTCTTGCTACAGAGAACGCTGTTAAAGACAGATGGAGAGGTTATTTTCATAATCTTTTCAATGAAGGACATGAAGTGAGTGCTTCTTTAGGGGAGTTGAGTAACTCAGAAGAGTGTAGAAACTACTCTTTTTATCGTCGAATCCGGAAGGAAGAAGTGGTTGTAGCTTTGAAGAAGATGAAGCATAAAAAAGCAATAGGCCCAGACGATATACCAATCGAAGTGTGGAAACTTTTGGGAGAGACAGGTATAACATGGCTCACTGACCTTTTCAATAGGATTTTGAAAACGAAGAAGATGCCAAATGAGTGGCGAATGAGCACTTTGGTGCCTATCTACAAGAATAAGGGCGACGTACAAAATTGCATGAACTATAGGGGCATTAAGCTAATGAGTCATACAATGAAGCTCTGGGAGAGAGTCATTGAGCATAGATTGAGGCAAGAGACACGGGTTTCGGACAACCAATTCGGGTTCATGCCAGGGCGCTCAACCATGGAGGCAATCTATCTCTTACGAAGATTGATGGAAAGATATAGAGATGGGAAAAAGGATTTACACATGGTCTTTATAGATTTGGAAAAAGCGTATGATAGGGTCTCAAGAGACATTCTTTGGAGGATTTTAGAGAAGAAAGGAGTACGAGTAGCATATATCCAAGCTATAAAGGATATGTATGAAGGAGCAAAGACTGCCGTAAGAACTCATGAAGGACAAACCGAAAGCTTTCCCATAACTGTAGGATTACATCAAGGCTCATCCTTAAGTCCTTACCTTTTTGCGTTGGTAATGGATGAGTTAACACGACATATTCAAGATGATATTCCTTGGTGTATGCTTTTCGCAGACGATATAGTGTTGATAGATGAAACTCAGGAAGGGGTAAATGCAAAGCTTAACCTTTGGAGAGAAGTGTTGGAATCTAAAGGTCTTCGCCTAAGCCGATCAAAGACAGAATATATGGAGTGCAAGTTCAGTGCAAATGGAGGCCAAAACGAGTTAGGGGTGAGGATTGGAGATCAAGAAATACCAAAGAGCGACCGTTTTCGTTACCTAGGATCTATCTTGCAAAAGAACGGAGAATTAGATGGAGATCTCAACCATAGAATACAAGCTGGATGGATGAAGTGGAAGAGTGCATCCGGCGTGTTGTGTGACCGCCGTATGCCACTGAAGCTCAAGGGAAAATTTTATAGGACGGCAATAAGGCCGGCGATGCTGTATGGCACAGAATGTTGGGCGGTGAAACATCAACACGTACACAAAATGGGTGTAGCGGAGATGAGGATGCTTCGTTGGATGTGTGGGCACACGAGAAAGGATAAGATTAGGAATGAGGATATCCGGGGTAAAGTAGGAGTAGCCGAAATTGAAGGAAAGATGAGAGAAAATCGGTTACGGTGGTTTGGACATGTGCAAAGAAGGCCTACTGACGTTCCGATTAGAAGATGCGACTATGGGACAGAGGTTCAGGGCCGAAGGGGTAGAGGAAGACCTAGGAAAACTTTGGAAGAGACTCTAAGAAAAGACTTAGAGTACTTAGATCTAACGAAGGACATGACACAGGATCGAGCACAATGGCGTTCTAAGATTCATATAGCCGATCCCACTCAGTGACTTGGATTTTCCAAGTCTCCAACCGAGAAGTTTTCCTCACTCGGGAAATTAAGGGAACACTACCCCAACCTACATGCTCCACTCAGAAAGCTTCAACATACAAGCTTTAACAAAAGAAAATTCAAAGAACTTAGCGAAGAAGGCTTTGGTGTATTTAACACAATACGTTGAAATGAAGGAAAGCTTATTTATTGATATCCCCGATAAGCTACAAATATGTACATATACATGAGTCAAAATAAGCACACAAGAGGGAGCCTTCACAAAGGTTGCTTAGGAGAAGTCTCAGCAGTCGGTAGAGCCCCAGAAAGAGAAGGCACCGGAGGGGGATCATTTGGAGCCTCAGTACTGGACAGAACCCTAGAAGGAGGAGGCATCAGAGGTTGATCATTTGGAGCTTCATTACGCGGTACAGCCCCAGAAGACGAAGGCAATAAATGCCTTTGGAACAAACCCACAAATCTCTGATGATCAAGTAAAACCTGACCATCAGTTTCCTTCATCTGGTCAAGCTTCCTCTTCATGTTTGTAGCATAGTCATGTGCGAGCCGGTGCAACTGTTTATTCTCATGCTTGAGCCCTCTAATCTCCTGTTTGAGACTCATCACTTCAGCCGCCAATGATTCAACTTGGCGGGTTCGAGCAAATAGGCGTTGGGCCATATTAGACACAGAACCTGCACACTGAACACTGAGAGCCAGCGAATCCTTAACAGCTAACTCATCAGACCGTTTGGAAAGTAGTCTGTTATCTTTGGGAGTGAGAAGGTTCCTGGCCACCACCGCAGCGGTCATATCATTCTTCATCACGGAATCCCCAACGGTAAGAGGACCAGTAGGGGAGACGAAGGATGGGCGCCATATGTTGTCTGGAGAAGGCGGGGCTGCCTCTTCAACAAGGTTCAAGTCAAAACGACGGTCGGAGGGGCCAGACATTTTCAAAGGTGTTGAAGAGAGAAGAGGTCGGACAAATCAAGATCTTAGAAGTGCAAGAATGAAGCTTCTACTGGTGGAGATTCAAGTGTGCTTTAGAACTTAATGCCAGCCCCTATAAAAATCTGCACTCGACGAAGCTTCAGAAATCGAAGAGGCGCCTGCTCAGAAATCGAAGAGGCGTTTGCTTTCTCAAAAGCTGGGCTGCTTAGAGATCACGAGGGTTGATCTCAGAAATCGAAGAGGCGTTTGCTTTCTCAAAAGTTGGGCTGCTCAAAGACCACGAAGGCCGATCTCAAAAATCGAAGAGGCGCTCGCTTTCTCAAAAGCTGGGCTCTCCAGAGACCACGAGGGCCGATCTCAGAAATCGAAGAGGCACCTACTTTTCCAGCCTTTTCCAGCCTTGTCAGCACCTGTCACACGCACACTCAGTTTTGCGGAAATTATGGGCATTCTGTCAAAGACTTCTGGGGAAGTAGAAAACACATGAATCTTACTGTTCAATCACCCACTTCCCACACGCAACAATAGCTCATGGGTACCACAGATAACTTTGCCAAAGTTCTCTGCCAAAGTTGAGCACGTGAAGCTTGCAGCTCCCACTACATCGCTCTGACCAAGAAGGGTAAAAGAATAGCAAAGAAACAGCACTAACAAAGTTTAGACCCATAAATTTTGAAGGTCTAGCTACCATATTATTACCCACAAGGGTAAAGGAACAGTACGACTGCTGGATAATTGGAAAGTCCCTGTGTGTCAACCTCTGTGCTTCGTGGCAAGGTAGACTAGCAAACATGCCCAACCTTTACTCACATTCGAGAAAACACTCCCAATAAGATTGCTTGCTCCAAAATCGAAGAGGCACCGTCCTCCGAATCTCGAGAGCCAGACTCCCAACATGACTACTTTCTTAAAAATCGAAGAGAGGGTAAAGGAACAGTACCATTGCTGGATAATTGGAAAGTCCCTGTGTGTCAACCTCTGTGCTTCGTGGCAAGGTAGACTAGCAAACATGCCCAACCTTTACTCACATTCGAGAAAACACTCCCAACAAGATTGCTTGCTCCAAAATCGAAGAGGCACCGCCCTCCGAATCTCGAGAGCCAGACTCCCAACATGATTACTTTCTCAAAAATCGAAGAGACACTGCTCCCCGAATCTCGAGAGCCAGACCCCCAGCATGATTGCTTTCTCAAAAATCGATGAGGCATCGTTCTCCGAATCAATCGAAGAGGCGCTCGCTTTCTCAAAAGCTGGGCTGCTCAGAGACCACGAGGGCCGATCTCAGAAATCGAAGAGGCACCTACTTTTCTAGCCTTGTCAGCACCTGTCACACGCACACTCAGCTTTGCAGAAATTATGGGCATTCTGTCGAAGACTTCTGGTGAAGTAGAAAGCACATGAATCTTACTGTTCAATCACCCACTTCCCACACGCAACAATAGCTCATGGGTACCACAAATAACTTTGCCAAAGTTCTCTGCCAAAGTTGAGCACGTGAAGCTTGCAGCTCCCACTACATCGCTCTGACCAAGAAAGGTAAAAGAATAGCAAAGAAACAGCACTAACAAAAGTTTAGACACATAAATTTTGAAGGTCTAGCTACCATATTATTACCCACAACTGTAAAGGAACAGTACCACTGCTGGATAATTGGAAAGTCCCTGTGTGTCAACCTCTGTGCTTCGTGGCAAGGTAGACTAGCAAACATGCCCAACCTTTACTCACATTCGAGAAAACACTCCCAATAAGATTGCTTGCTCCAAAATCGAAGAGGCACCGTCCTCCGAATCTCGAGAGCCAGACTCCCAACATGACTACTTTCTCAAAATCGAAGAGAGGGTAAAGGAACAGTACCATTGCTGGATAATTGGAAAGTCCCTGTGTGTCAACCTTTGTGCTTCGTGGCAAGGTAGACTAGCAAACATGCCCAACCTTTACTCACATTCGAGACAACACTCCCAACAAGATTGCTTGCTCCAAAATCGAAGAGGCACCGCCCTCCGAATCTCGAGAGCCAGACTCCCAACATGATTACTTCCTCAAAAATCGAAGAGACACTGCTCTCCGAATCTCGAGAGTCATACCCCCAGCATGATTGCTTTCTCAAAAATCGAAGAGGCATCGTTCTCCGAATCTCGAGAGCCAGATACCACAGACCACTTTTTCAAAGTGCTCTGACAGAGTTAAAACATGTGAAACTGGCAGCTCCCACTACCGTGCTATGACCAAGCAGGGTAAAGGAATAGCATTACTACTTGTTGTTAGGGAGACTCCTATATATGTCGACCTCCATCCCCAACGGACAGGCAGACCTGCAAAAATGCTCAACCCTTCATCATATCTGAGAGGGCACTCCCAACGAAGCCTTTCGAAATATTCAGCTTTCTATCCCCCCGATAATACCTCTGCAAACAAGCTATACTAGAGCAAGAATATCCCATATCATCAGGGTTAAAAGCAAGAGTATCCCATATCATGCTTTTTCCCTGTCTTTTCTTTTGGCCTTGTTTTTACCTGCAAGACAAGGAGAAAGAGAGCAATCAGTCAGCACTTGGAATCAAGCTTCCAGCCAGGAACTGACTGCCTGGAACCCCTTACCTGATTACTTACCTGGCATTGCTCTCGAGTACTCATCTTCAACATCTTATGTTTCCAGGGAAGATTCCGCATCTGCTTGAGGAACAGATAGGGCAAGTGCGAAGGATACAAGGAAGCATGTGGAGACAAGCGTAACAGCACACGTGCCGATACATTCATTACTATGTCAAAAGCAAAAGTATCCCATATCAGCAGGGTGGAACGTACTCTAGATTTGATGGACTTGTTTTGACCCTCAAATTCTTCAGTCGGCCTTATACTCTGGAGGAAACCAGAAAACCCTCCAGCTCAGTTCAAGAATAAGCCTGTGGAAAGTTACTTCTTCAAAAGCAAAAGTATCTCATATCATCTCTTCTCATTTTTCTTCTCTTTATCCTTCATGCTGCTGCAAGATGGGGAGAAGGTGAACAATCAGTCGGAGCTCTGATTGCTTACCTTGTCTGTCACCTCTTTCAGCAGACCCCCTAGCTCGGCGACTTGGGGGACTCCTACTACATGGTTTGTATCGCGCTTGACCAAGCCTAAAACTACAAGTAAGCTTCAAGTGAAATTGATACATTACCTTGTGCATCTCCACCAGTTAAAGATACCACCCCTGGATGGAGGAAGAGTACTTCCAGAGAAGATGCCACATCTACCTATGAGACAGATAAGGCAAGTCAAGACGACACCACACTCCGATACTTAGAAGTTTCGTGATTACGAGATCATTCTCCCACAATATTTCCTAATGTCATTTGTACTAAATCATTCACTTGTACTCACTAAATGAGAGCTTGAACCTATGTACTTGTGTAAACCCTTCACAATTAATGAGAACTCTTCTATTCCGTGGACGTAGCCAATCTGGGTGAACCACGTACATCTTGTGTTTGCTTTCCTATCTCTATCCATTTATATACTTATCCACACTAATGACCGGAGCAATCTAGCGAAGATCACAAAAAGCGATCGTTTTCGCTACCTAGGATCTATCTTGCAAGAGAACGGAGAATTAGATGGAGATCTCAACCATAGAATACGAGCTGGATGGAAAGAGTGCATCTGGCGTGTTGTGTGACCGTCGTAGGCCACTGAAGCTCAAGGGAAAATTTTATAGGACGGCAATAAGGCTAGCGATGTTGTATGGCACAGAATGTGGGTGGTGAAGCATCAACACGTACACAAAATGGGTGTAGCGGAGATGAGGATGCTTCGTGGGATGTGTGGGCACACGAGAAAGGATAAGATTGGGAATGAGGATATTCGAGGTAAAGTAGGAGTAGCCGAAATTGTAGGAAATATGAGAGAAAATCGGCTCCGGTGATTTTGAACATGTGCAAAGAAGGCCGACTGACGCTCCGGTTCGAAGATGTGACTACGGGACAGAGGTTCAGGGCCGAAGGGGTAGAGGAAGACCTAGGACAACTTTGGAAGAGACTCTAAGAAAAGACTTAGAGTACTTGGATCTAACGGAGGACATGACACAAAACCGAGCGCAATGGCGTTCTAGGATTCATATAGCCGACCCCACTTAGTGGGAAAAGGCTTTGTTGTTGTTGTTGTTGTTGTTGATTTGTTTGTCTTAATTTGGACATGCTAAGGCTGCTTTAACTTTTGGCAGGAGCCTGATTTGCCAGATGGACTTAATGAGGAAAAAAGGGCATCCTTACTGATGATGAATTTTTCTCCAAACGAAGTTGAGTTTGCAATCGATAAGCTTGGTAGGTTGAAAATTCTAAATTTTAATTTAAATGCAAATGTTTGACTTGTATTGGTTTTTTATATTGAAAAGAAAAAATAGGGAATGCTCACTGGTTGACAGTTTTTGCGCTTATGACTAGTCTGCAATTCCACACACTTTCCATAAGTTTTTATGTGTTACGTGGATAAGTCCCAATGTGTTTGGTTTTAGGCTCCTCTAACTAGGGTTGTGTAATTGGATTAAGGATTGATATATGGAATGAAGCTTATTCCAATCTATACCTCCTGTTAAGTTTAGGGCTATTACTGTTAATAGTTTCACAAATATTGAACCAGGGGAAGAGCTCCACAAACTTACATTATTGAAACTTGAGCACATAACATAAGAAAGCTTCTGTAAAAGTAGGAATCTGTTCAAACTCTGTATGGGTCTTGAATTTTTTGAGCGTGGGTATGGTGAATATTTTTATGAGTTTAATACACAATTAAGAAAGCTTCAGCACACGCCTAGGTGGCACAATTCATTTCATATTCATGTTTGTTAAACTTGTCTAATACTTGGATAAATTCTTTAAAAAAGAATCAGTATTGCTGGCTTTTATCTCTTTTTAGTCCTGCTATTTAAAATCCCCTACAATAGTATGTTCAACATTTCAATGTTGGGTGGTTAATCTTGTTGTGCTTCATATCAGGTGAAGACGCTCCAATTAATGACTTGGTGGATTTTATTTTTGCTGCTCAGACAGCGGTCAAACTTGAAAATGATTTAGATGATACAACTCATGGCGGTGAAGAAAAAAATGAGGTCTATGATCCTTGATTAAATTGTTATTCCATCTCATGACATTTTGGATATTGGCAACAAAATTAATTATATTTGTGTGATACTTGTCCAATATATGCTTCAAGTCTTTTGGGAAAAGAAAAAAACTAATGCATATGCATGACACATAAAGTTCGTAGAAAGTTGAACTTTGCTCGCTAGTCCCATTGGACCTTAAATAATAAACCTGGCATTAGTAAATCTATCAATTCTTTTGGCCACTTTGGATGCCAAAATGGTAATAACATTTCAGATGAAAACCACGATAATAACATATCAGATAATTTAACTTTTCCATGTAAGTTATGTTTCTTTTTCCATGCCACTTTATGGAAGTGCATAACTGGACATTGTTGTGTTAAATCTGTCTTTAGTCTCTTAAAATACGTTGCATTTTTTTTATCATGTCCTATTTCTAAACAAGGTCTACATTTAGAGTTAGATTTCATAAAAGAGATTACAGAAAACAAAATTTACCTTTCACCTTTGAACTCATCATCCTCAACTTAAGCAATCATACAGAAGTCGTTACTGTGAGGAAGGGATTTTAAGTACATGTCATAATGACAATGGTCTAGGGTAGGATTTTTCTCTTCTCTCATTAAATGTTCTTTTTTGAAGCAACAAGTTTGCAAAAATGTTGTTGGAACATGCATTTACATAGTTGCGATGTTGTCCAGCAGCTATTTCACCAAGTGTCTGTGTTTTTGTGATTTTGTATTGTACTGTTCAATAATCTAACCTTCTGATTCGCAGGATGCTAATGATGAAAAATTATATGGGACCATGGAGAAGACACTCCGTCTGCTTGAAATGGGTTTCTCTGAGAATCAAGTTTCTTGGGTAATTGAAAGGTTTGGTGAGTCTTTTATATAATTTGCTCCACTAGACCTGGAAAGAAAGAACGTAATTGGTTGCATTTTACTTTAAACGTAATCATATTTTTCAGTGGAACGCTGTAACTTGTAACTGTAAAAATAGTACTTATCCTGACCTTTATGCTATTATAATCATTAGTGGTGACATTACAACCAAGTTCCTTTCAACACAATAAATTTCTTTGAAATGTGAATTGTTAGATGTTCTCTACTGGAATTTGAAGGGGATGAATCACTTGTGACTACAACATGATTAACTCCATCTTGTTGCTATGCAGGGTGATACAATTTTATTTGCTTATTACTTAATCATGTTTAACAGTCATTTGCTGTTTCAGGTTCAGGAGCTCCAATTTCCGAACTTGCAGACTCAATCATTAAATATCAAATTTCTGGAAACTATTATGAAGAAACTAAGGTCGGGATGCATTCTTATAATCATTTAATGACTTTTCAATTGCTGACATGCTGTGTTTGGATAATTTATTTAGCTTCTTATAGTCCAAATAATTTTTTTTAGTGGTTTTTGCTAGCAAAGTACCACTACAAGTAGTTCATTCTAATGTGAAATAGTTATGACATTGTGTATATATGAGAGATATGCCAAATTGTGTTGACAACCTTAACCTAATCCTAATCTTTCACCTTCGAATAATGATATATTTGTTTTAAAATTAAATGGTCCTAGATGGCCTTACCAATTTTTGGATCTCCTTGTTGAAGCACATATGCATAATCTCGTGCATGTTTTACGGGTCTCTGTTCATTTACTCTTACAAGTCAGAAGTTGAAATATAATTTTCCATCTCAAATGGCTATGTTCATTAGTCATTGCTTGTTTGCTTCTCTCATAACATGCTTATTTCTGAAACTGTATGGTCTATATCATTCATCATATAGGTTGGTTTACTAATGTTTGGAACAATATATCTGGCACAGTACTCAGCCCCTTCACGCAGTGCAACAGGTTCCAGATGTTATGCTACAGGATCATATGATTCAGTTAAAGTTGAAAACGAGGAATTCTATCCACATAAAGTTTCTCAATCAAGGGGTGGTATTTTAACAAACAATTTAGGGAAGAGGCCTAAGCAAGAGTTTAGTGGTGATGATTCAAATTTTGTTCCAAATGCTGTTCCTCAGTTCAGGTCGTCCAGGCAGATAGCTGAAGAAAAGCGTAGAGGGAAAAGGCCAAAACAAGAGTACGTTCATAATTCAAACTCTTTCCTTGACCCAACATGGATGGAAGAGAAAGTTGACCCTGAAACTGGCAAAGTTGGAATTCCTAAACTTTTCAACAACAATCCTGGCAAAAGTGTGAACCTAATGGTGGCTAAACCTCCATATTTCTTTTATGGAAATATTGTGAGTTTAGCATATGATTCGTGGGCAAAAATTTCTCAGTTCTTGTATGGCCTTGAGCCTGAATACGTGAATACTCAATTCTTCTCGGCCTTGAGTAGAAGGGAAGGTTATGTACACAATCTCCCCACCGAGAATAGGTTTCGCATTGTTCCTGAGTCACCGATGACCATTGAGGATGCAATGCCACATACCAAGAAATGGTGGCCTTCGTGGGATACAAGGAAGCAAGTGATGTGCATCAGTTCTGAAACCAGTGGGATATCTAATCTTTGTGATAGGCTTGGAAGGTTGCTTTCGAATTCTCATGGACTGCCCTCTCCTGAGCAACAAAGGGACATCATTCATCATTGTCGCTCATCTAATCTTGTGTGGGTTGGAAAACACAAATTAGGCCCTGTAGAGCCTGAATATTTAGAGCGCATCCTAGGCTACCCATCGAGTCACACTCAAGTTGCCGAGAGCAGTTTAGTGGAAAGGCTTCTCTCACTTAAATATTGCTTTCAGACAGATACTTTGGGTTATCATCTTTCTGCGCTGAAGTCTATGTACCCAGAAGGATTAACAGTTTTCTCAGTTTTCAGTGGAATAGGTGGGGTTGAAGTTGCTTTACACCGGCTTGGCATTAAATTGAAGGGAGTTGTATCTGTAGAAACTTCCGCAACGAAGAGGAAGATATTAAGGAGGTGGTGGGAGACAACGAGACAGACTGGGCACTTGGAGCAAATCGAAGATGTTCAAAAGTTGACAAGCAACAAGCTTGAAAATTTGATGAGGAAATTCGGTGGTTTTGATTTTATCATTTGTCAGCAGCCGTGCAGTGACTCAATTTCTAAGCTTCCTCCACAGAGTGACTTTGTCCCAGGTTTTGACTTCTCCTTGTTTTATGAGTTTGTTCGTGTTTTGCAACGCGTGAGAACTATGTCAGAAAGAAAGAGCTGACAGTTTGCATGCTCCTCATGGATTTTGTGGTACATCTTTTTTTTTTTTTTAAGAATAAGCAGACTAGTTCTTTCATGAAAATTTGAGCTTGAGAATGTCACGCCACTTCCAGATAACGCGCGCGCGCGCACTCACACACCGAAAAAACGATAGCAGTAACATATATTGACTAATTTGTGTGCGTAAGTTGCAAAGTTTATGATAATTATGTTGATACTGGTATATCAGCCTCGTTCTTGACCGTTATCCCCCTCGGCTTTACATTTTTGCATTCACTTTCGGTGTGCTTGAAGGAACGATTTGAGGTTCACTGTTGCCCTACAATTGGGGAATATGTGGCTCACACGTGTCCCTCCAATCTTTACTTTTTATTTTATTTTATTTTGCTTGTTAAGTTAGAATGAGGATCCTCTTCGGATCCTTTTTTTAAGGATTATGAGAATCCTTCAATCGTATCATTACATCTTGCAGTCAGAAATTACTGTAATTTTTTTAATTTAAATTTGAATATAAACGACATTTAACAAAAACTGACCGCATAATATATTATAAACGGATATAAGGATTACCGAATTCTCATAAAGAGGATCCAGAGAGGATACTCATTCGTTAACTTACATTTGGCAACACGGTTTGCAAAATTGGTGGCGAGGATTATGAAGCTGTGCCCTGCCCTGTTTCTCACAGTGATTAATGAAAAGACTTCTTCTCTTAGTAAAATGTATTTCTCGAACTTGGGATGGTTGCGGGATGTGAGTAGTTAGTCCACGTCAACTGGCAATTGCAATCTCGCAAGATTTGTTTCGCATTGGAGAATTTCTGCTAAATAAAGACAGAAAAACATAAAAGAAAATTTATAGAACTAACGAATTGAAAATCATTTTCCGAATTGAATCTTCACAATATACTAGATTGTTTTAAGTATTTCTACATCTCCAACGTTGCCAATGAATTTGTTGAACAATAATGATCACTACTTTATGGACTATAAACCAATCTAAATTGGTAGCTGCATGCAAGAAATGATTGAAAATCATGACTTCGCTTTTATAAAGAAAGCCAGTGGTAAGAACCAAAGCAAAAGGATTTTGGGTTGAATTATTATTCTAATTATTAATTATTATTTATGTTAAGGTCGAGTTATATAACTGGAGAGATTTTTCAGTGTGTTCTGAAATACGGATACATACGTTATGTATTATTGTACAAGTGCAGGGACATTCGAAAAAAAAACCCTTTGCCTATTAGTATGATGATATATAATGTACCATCTCATGTTCTGGACATATAGAAAAATCTTTTAAGTAACTTAACAGTGAATTGAAAGATGTTCCGATTGGAAAAGGCTTTCTTCTTGTTATGAACACTTTGATTATGGGCAATGATGGTAGTGGATGGAAAATTCGAAAACAAACAAAATTCACAGCACATAGATTACGTCCCCAGGGCCTATAGGGGGTCCCATAAGTTAACCACGACATTTAAACGTTGTATGTAAGTTATTGTAGGGTTGCAAATTTATTTTCTAGCTAAATAGAATTCACCCATGTCACATATGAGCTATGAGTAAGATTTTGTATTTGGCACGCTTCACTTGTACGACCAACTAGCTCTTTGTCTGATGATGTTTTTCCTTTGAAGTTAAAAGAAATATCCAACGCGTGTGTATTTCAGTTGATTAAGTATATATCTTTATAGACTCAAATTCATGCGTAAATTTTTTTCTTTTGAATGTTGATGTATCAAGAAAAAGTTGAAAGAAGTCTCGTGTTTAACTAAGCTTTAGCAAAAATGTTTCCGCGTTAATGCCGGCAGGAAGGTTAAGAAGAAAACGAAAGGCATTGTCTATATCCTCTGTCATGATCATAGATCTGTCATAAGCATGATTATGATTGAAATTCACTTGTTCACATTGGCAGTCAACTTACTCGGCATAAATCGAACCCAATAGTGCTACTTTTGTCATATATTTTCACTCACTTTGTGTACATTTGCCATGAACTTAGAAATCCCATACTTCCACTACGAAGAGATACACTTAGGACGATACAGAGCACAATTAAACACCTGAAAGAAGTTCTAGTTCGAATTCACCATATCTAAACGACAACAAGAGGGATTATCGGTCCCATTGAACAAATTGATTATTCATAGATTTGGCAAATAACTTGGCTAATGGGAAACAAACAACTTTTAGTCGGGCAGTTTTTTTTTTTTTTTTTTTTCTTTCCATTTTCTTAAAAACAGGATCGGCTGGTGATTTTGCTACGACAATTCACATTTTTGAGAGCCGAAAAACTCACTGAAATAAAAAAAAATAAAAAAATTGAGAACTTTTTCATGTTGCTCCCAGTGTGTAAGCAAGCACTAGTGTAAGAATATTTTAATTTTGGCCAAATTGGATTAATGATCCCCGTGGTGATAGGATGTTCGGACAATAGCCCATGTGGTAAAAAAATTAGGATTTAAACCTCTGTGGTGAAAAATGTTAGCAAATTTAACCCAAAAGTAACATTTCCATCCAATGTCCGTTAAATCAAGGGATAAATATGTAATTTTGTCCAACCACGATTCCTTCTGTTCACGTTCTCTCTTCATCTCCATTCTCTCTCTAATCTGTATCTCCACCAACATTTTCAAATGAATAATGAACCCCCGTGGCCATTCCAATCCGACGATAAATTTTGCAAATAATCTCAATTCTAACTTTTATTAATTCATAATTTTTTTAGAAATTTCAATTGAATTGTTTTGAAATTGAAACCTAATGCGAAGAATTGGTCTGTTTGGATGACGATGGTGGAGAACCGGCCCTCCGTCGCCATCTCCGGCGTCTGGAGACCTACAAGCTTCATTAATGGAATTGTGAGAGATGCAAAGACTTCTTCAGCCTCCAACATCTTGTCTCTCACCAAACTGTAGTCCCACGAAGACTGCAAATTTTGGTTCTCTCTGCTCCTCTTCCATCTCTCTCAAGAAGTTAGAAAAGTCACACGCACACACAAACCCAAATTCCCAAACCCAAGTCAGAGTGTTCAAAGCCCAAAAGCATAGTAAGTTAGAAAGCCAAAAACATAAGAATTTTCCAGAAGAGCACCTTCCCTTCTCTCTCTCATCTCTCTCTCTCTAAAAACCAACCAGAAAACTCCAACAAAAAACCATCTCTCTGGAATTCTGGAAAAACCAGCTCGAAATCCCCGGATACCGTTTCCAGGTTATCGGGTCTGACACCCATTTCACCAAGTATCCATTAAATACAGAAATAGGTGCGAGAAATTTGAGAAAATTAGATAAATTAGATGGATGGATACTTGGAGGAGACCGACTGGGATTTGAGATTTGAGTTGGTGAAACGCGATCTTCATCTGTTCGTGATCCCAGGCGACTCTTCTGACTTTCGATGCTGCGTTTTTACAATTTTATCCCTACATCTAATTGACATTTGACAGAAATGTCAGTTTGGGTTAAATTTGCTAACAATCTCCACCACAAGGGTTTAAATCCTAATTTTTGTAGCATAGAGACTATCTTCCGAACACCATGTCACCACAGGGACCATTAATCCGATTTAGCCTTTAATTTTTAATGAAACCTAAAAAATGGCCAGTTGTTTTTTAAATTGGCCTTCTCCCACATCCCATAAATAGGAGTAGGATTTTCTCTCCTCCTAATCTCTCTTTCCTTCAATCCCCTTCTATTTAAACGATTACGATTACGTCACATTTGCATCTTATTTTGAATTTTTTATATAAAGAATAAGCCAAAAAAAAAAAGTGTGAAAGAAGAAGATGAAAGAAGATGGTAATAGAAGGAAAGGGAATCTTACTCTATAAAAATATGAGGTAGAGATGGTTCGAGGCAACTCACAATACACTACAAAAAAACATATATACTTTTCCATATTTTACACAATAATACGCTATACAGTATACTGTATACACAACAGAGAGAAACTTTTACAGGCCTGGCTCTCTCTCAGTCACATACACTCAGGAAATCACAGACACGAAAAGCAGCTACATTTTCTCTCTTTTCTCATCACCAGCACTTTCTGTGTCTGATTGAAGTAAGTATTTCATGCTGCAGCTACTTTAAATCTTCATCCTTTTTTGTTTTCTACGTATTTTTTTACATTCTCAGCTTTCACAATGAAAGCACTAGATTTGTTGTTTTTTTTTTCTTTCTCTTTGGGTTTGTAGGCAGATTTCTGTTATTTTCTTTGCAGTTTGGCTGTGATGTTGATGTTTTCTTCCTTTGTTTTTGACCCACATTTACTATTAGCATCAAATCTACAACTTTGCCTTCTCAGAACTTTCCAAGCTTATATATTTGGAGCTTTGCTTCCACCCTTTTGTGCGTTGTCTTCGTTTGAAATGTAAAACAAACCAAAAGGGCTGTCTTCGATTGGATTTAGTTGTCCAATGCCACTCTCTTTCTGAATATTTCTCTGCATTTTTCATCTGGGTTTCAAGGTTGGCATGCTTATAACCTTTTGTCTAATCCTTCTTGGACTATATGACGTATTGGGGTTGTGCTTAAACAGCAAGAATCAAGATTTACCATTTTTTTAATCAGCTTGTATCTGTCAGAGATTCGATTCAATTCGATTTAGTTCAGTTATTGCTGTTGACACATTGATATCTTTGCTTGTTTAATGTAGATTTGGGTTGTCGGTTCTTCCAAGCCCACCTCAGTCACCTTGGTAATGGTCTGACTTTTGTAGGTCTTGTCTTGGTTTCCTGACTGCACTTTGAGATTTGGTATCTTTGGCATTCAAGAAAGTGAAACCATGGAAGAGACGTTTGTACCATTTCGCGGAATTAAGAATGATCTTCAAGGGAGAATGATGTGTTACAAGCAAGATTGGACTGGTGGTTTCAAGGCAGGCTTCAGGTATATCCTTCGCTTGCTATCATATACAGGATTCCACATCATATTCAACTGTGATTCTTGCCAAATTTTGGTTGGAATGTTATTCTGGCTTGGTAACTTGGTTAATTGTCTCAGGATTTTGGCGCCCACCACTTATATCTTTTTTGCATCCGCTATTCCGGTTATTTCATTTGGAGAACAATTGGAAAGAGATACAGGTAACATTTTATACCGGATTCTTCGGTATTGTTTGTTGTTGTTGCTCAGTTTCCATTAAGTGCCTTATGGTTTTCAGACTGAGTTTAAAATGGTCCTAATATCAAACGTTGATAAGAAACATCTGAAATTATCATTCTACAGGTTATGCATTAGAGTTTGAAATTTATGTTTTGGCATCATTTCTGGTGTTCACAGGTGGGGTTCTCACAGCAGTTCAAACATTAGCATCTACGGCTTTGTGTGGAATTATACACTCGATTCTTGGGGGTCAGCCTTTGCTGATTCTCGGAGTTGCTGAACCAACTGTGATTATGTACACGTTTATGTTCAATTTTGCCAAAAATAGACCAGAGTTGGGATCAAAGCTCTTTTTAGCATGGAGTGGATGGTATCATATTTTCTTTGTGCTAATAAATGAATTGATATTGAGATTTCTGCTTTAACATTAATCTCTTCTTTGCAATTATCTCTTTTAGACTCTTTTTTTTCCCCAACTCTTTTGACTCTGGATCCGCCTTCATGAATTTATATTGACGTGCAGGGTGTGCGTCTGGACTGCAGCATTGCTGTTTATGCTGGCTATATTAGGGGCTTGCTCCATCATAAACAGATTCACTCGTCTTGCAGGAGAGTTATTTGGCCTTCTCATTGCAATGCTCTTCATGCAGGAAGCTATAAAAGTAATTCATCCCTTCCTATTCCTGCATTTTATTTGCTTACAGAAATATTACTTGCTTATTTCACTTGGATTTTCGGTAGTTTCTGTTGGTCATAGATGGCATTGGTGGATTAGATCCACCTTTTTCTAGCTATAGTTCTGAATTTTATATTATAGGGACTTGTTCATGAGTTCCGCATACCTGAAAGAGAAAACCCAAACTCAGTTCAATTTCAACCTTCATGGAGATTTGCAAATGGGATGTTTGCTTTGGTTCTGTCATTTGGCCTTCTACTTACTTCATTAAGAAGCAGAAAAGCAAGGTCTTGGCGTTATGGATCTGGCAAGTGTTATTTTGTCTGGAGTTACATACACACGTGTATAATTTCAATTTATTACTTTGCTACAAGAGACTGATGCCATTAGCTTTTTCCCTCTCACAGGATGGCTACGAGGTTTCATAGCAGATTATGGCGTTCCATTGATGGTATTGATCTGGTCTGCTATTTCCTATATACCTGCTGGAAATGTCCCAAAAGGAATTCCAAGGCGCCTCTTCAGTCCAAATCCTTGGTCACCAGGGGCATACGAGAATTGGACTGTCATCAAGGCACTGTCACATCCTACATTTTATTCTCTGCCTTCTTTATGGTTTTCCGCTTGACACATCAGGGTATTAATGGTTTGTTAAAATTACAGGACATGCTGAATGTGCCGGTGCTTTTTATATTTGGAGCTTTCATTCCGGCAACAATGATTGCAGTGTTGTACTATTTTGACCACAGTGTGGCTTCCCAACTTGCTCAGCAGAAGGAATTCAATTTGAGAAAACCACCTTCATTCCATTACGATCTACTTCTCTTAGGGTTCATGGTATGCAAATCCCTCTCACAGTGCTAGTCACTTTTTCTTTAATCCCCCTCCTAGAAGTTTAGTGGTTGCAAAAAAAAAAAAGTGTTCAACCGGTATCCGTTTGCTTTGAGATTACGAAGTTTTTGCTGCATGACAGGTCATAATATGTGGTCTCTTAGGCATTCCTCCATCCAATGGTGTCATACCACAATCTCCAATGCATACAAAAAGTTTGGCCACGCTGAAGCACCAGGTATGCATACGTTAATTGAGTGGTTCAACCTCACTGTTCTCTGTGCTGTAACCAGAGGTTGTGAGTTTTATACCAACTCAGTGTCCCTTAAGAACCCAACAGGGTAGGGATTAAGCATTATAATGTGTTCGGAACGTGGAGATGCACATTTTGACACTCACACACCCATGCACTCTTTTTATGTGGTTTAGAACTTCAGATTATCTTTACAACTATATTTGCTTCTGTTGCAGTTACTTCGCAATCGACTTGTAGCGACAGCAAGGAGATGTATTAGAAACAATGCCAGCTTGGAACAAGTATATGGAAGCATGCAAGAATCATATCAACAGATGCAAACCCCACTAGCATACCAGGAACCTTCAGCTCGGGTACGATGACTTGATATGCCCTTCCCCATTTCCTTCTTTTGTTCGTTCATATGGCATAGACAATGCTAACCGTTGTCCAACAAAGCAGGGATTAAATGACTTGAAAGATTCAACTGTTCAAATGGCTTCAAGTATGGGTGACATAGATGCCCCAGTTGATGAGACAGTGTTTGATGTTGAGAAGGAGATCGATGATTTATTGCCTGTTGAGGTGAAAGAGCAGCGGCTTAGCAACTTGCTTCAAGCTACATTTGTAGGAGGATGTGTTGCGGCCATGCCTTTTCTTAAAATGATCCCAACGTCAGTACTCTGGGGTTATTTTGCCTTTATGGCTGTTGAGAACTTACCGGGTAACCAATGTTGGGAGAGGATTCTACTGCTCTTCACTGCCCCAACTAGAAGATACAAGTAATTCTCTTGACCCTTTTCTCCTGCACATCTTTCAATTTGTTAGCTGATCTCAATTTGTCAAAAAAATTTATTGAACTGCATTCACTTTCGTGTTCAGAGTACTTGAGGAATACCACGCCACCTTCGTCGAAACAGTACCATTCAAGACAATTGCAGCTTTAACTATTTTCCAAACTGCTTACTTGCTTGTTTGCTTCGGAATTACATGGGTTCCTACTGCTGGGGTTCTTTTCCCATTAATGATCATGCTTCTGGTTCCCGTTAGACAGTACATTTTGCCCAAGTTCTTCAAAGCCGCACACCTGCAGGATTTAGATGCCGCAGAGTATGAAGAGGCACCTGCTTTACCATGCAACCAGGCAACTGTTAGTTTCCAATCGGATACCTTTTTTGTTTTGTCTCACAGTTTTCTGATAAACAAGTCTGCAATCTGCTTGAGTGCTACTTCTCTGGAAACACAAGAGTGGATATTGAATAGAAGCCTTTCAGAAATGTTTCAAACAATTCCTGACCTGGTTTATCTGTGTGATTAATCTCCATGTGTATTTTCAGGAGCGGGAGATGAGTAGGACAGCGTCATTCGCAGACGAAGGAGAGATTTTGGATGGGATGATTACTAGAAGCCGGGGCGAGATCAGGCATGTGTGCAGTCCTAAAGTGGCAAATTCACCAACAGCATCATCCAAGGAATTCAAAAGTAGTCTGAGCTTCTCGGACAAGGTAATCAGTCCTCGTCTAAGCCAGCTGAGAGGCGATCAAAGTCCTCGGGGTGTCGGAAAAGGGCCATTTAGTCCAAGGAGCGGAGAGCCAAAATCATCTAACTTACGGAAGAGCGGCTGAAGCTTAGAACTCAGATATAAATAGAACAAGTATTTGCCTGCAGATTACTGTCAAATTACTACAAGAGTAGAATGGCATTTTCCCCTGCTTTTACTCGACGCAATTTCTAAATTTGGGAGAAGATTTGTAAGTTGTAACGAACTCCATTCATAACAGTGTTAAATATGAAGAAATATTACACTTAAATCATTTCTAGCCAAATGAAGAAACTCTACGCGTATCGACGTTCATTGTTTACAGGCTTTTGAGCCAAAATGGTATCTGAGATTGAAATAATTCCTCATTTTGGTCACAGAGATTTGAAATCGGCAATAGTAGTGCCCGATGTTGCACACCATCAATATTTTGGTCATTTCATAAAAAATCTTTATTAAATAAAGAGAAAATGACAAAAGTACCCCAAACTTGTTGTCAAAATCATTTTGGCCTATTGTTTATTAAATTGAGGGTATTTTTTTAATTTTGGTCCCTAATTTAATAGGGATTTTTCGCAAAATTACCTAAATGATTGATGATAGAAAACTCAACGATCACTTCTATCGATTTCAAATCTCAAGAAATGATGTGAGGAGTTAGGCCAATTTCATAGACCATTTTGAATAAAAGTCTTTTCTTACACCATGGAAACCAATTTTGCGCTCTGTATAAGTCCGCACTCTTGCAACAGTATATTTTGAGAGCGTGATTCGCGTTACAATTTATGCATTCGGAGAGGCAAAGTAAGATGGACGTGTCCTTAGTCTTTAATTGCATGGAAATAAAGTTGTGTGCTGTAGTTTTCACGGCATTTGACTTGGGACCTCCGCGGGAACCATTTTCTACTTAGCTTCGGAAGGACTTTAGGCCCCATGGATACTACTCATTCCTTTTTCCCTGAATGATGAGAAGAACTCACACATAACTACAAGGCTAAGGTGGCAGTATTACGAACCAATAACGTGATATTAAGTTAAATCTCATTAGCATGCATGGTATTCTGATAAGCTTCAGATACCGTTATCTTGGCATCTCAGTTGCATGCAAGTTTCTCTCCTACTTGCAGAGTTACATTGAGTTCTGCCAATTTTTTCAACAAGATTTTGTAGATTAAGAGTAAAACTTCACTTCTGTAATCTTCAAGATTACTATCAACCATCTTAAGATTCAAAATGAGAATTCTTAATCAGCTTGCGGCAGAAAAACAACTGAGTATAAACTTCTCTGTCAAAATTCTACTGCGGGATTTTCAGGAGTTAGAGTTTGGTCATTGGATCCTTTGACCAAGGATCTAACAGCCGAAAAACCCGGTGGAAACAAATAATGAAGAAAGAAAACACACATCACAAATTCCAAAGAAGCTAAGCATTCACAATTCATCATAAACAGGCGATAGAGCATTAAAGCTTACAATGTTATCGCTTATTTCACTGCGAAAACTTCATCCCATACAACAAACTGGAATCTCAGGAGGAAATTAAAAACCTTGACATCAAAAGACCTAGCTCTTGCTGCTGAACTTTCGACCGGACATCTTCTCGGACTCAAACAGTATATGGTTTGTGAGTCCCCTCAAGGAAGACAAATTCAGATTCCATCAACGAAGTTGAATAAGAAATGCATGCTTATTGAGAGCATGTTTTGGAGAATTGAATACCATCAAAAGACAATAATTTGGAGAACTGATCATCCAATTCGGTTTCAAACTAGCCCGGATATATAAGGGTCTGTTTGGTATTCTACTTGAATCAACTTTTTAAACTCAAAAAACAATTTTCAAGTTTTAATCCTTAAAAACTTGTTTGGTAGGACTATTTTAAAAAACTGAACTCAAAACTAACTAAAAAATATAGTCTATTATCTAAAAACATAAAAAGTGAGTTTTTAGATATTTTAAACTTAAACTCACTCGTTTCTTTTTTCTCCCTCCTCCCCTCTCATTCCAAATCTCTCTCTCTCTCTCTCTCTCCTTTTTTTTTTTTACCTTCTTCGTCTCTCCTCCAATCCGCTCTCTTCATTATCTCGATTCTTTCTCTCACTCATCTTCCTCCCTATCTCGTCCGATCCTCTCTCTTCTTTCTCTTTCCTTCAACCATCTCTTACTTTCTTTCATCCTCTCTCATCTTTCTTCCTCTCCTGCGACCCCTTCTTTTTAGACCTCTTTATCTAATTTAAGTCGTAAGATTTAAAATATTTAAATCGCAAACCAATCAAGTTTTTGAGTTTTAAAGAAAATTGTTATAAAAAAAAATGTTCTTAAGAAATGTTTTGAGAAATGATACAAATTTTAAAATAAGATACCAAACAGGCCCTAAGGAACCAATTATAATATAATTGAATGTTGACAGCCTTGTCACTGTTGTGTATATGTTGAAAATTTGGTTTAAGTTTTCTTGTAATCTTGATCATGTGAATGTACAAGGATACACATATATAAAAGAAAAGAAGGACCGGTTACATCCAACGGTCCTTAAACTAAACCCTAGAGACCAGCTATACTCCGTAATTGAAGGAGAACACTAGATTTCAGCCATACTCCTTTATTGGAGGAAACCAACTATAAGACTAAGAAGAGATTTATAATTTGTCAGGAAACACAGAAGGTGTCGTGCAACCATGCTACACCCATGATTTCTGGAATTGCATAATCTGTCTAGGGTTGGTAACTCTCAATAAGTCATATGCAGCATCAATCACCCCATATCGTCTAATCTCTCAATAGTATACTATAAACAGACAAACACAAGTGCTAAATGCTTATCCTTCAAAGTTTGAATCTTTTCTGGGTCCGTCTCATGCTTATGTGTTTTGAATTCCCCCCCCCCCCCCCCCCCCCCCGGGGCACCATATCAACGACAAGTTCTGTATTGTGTTGCTGCATCATTAACGAAACGAAACAAAACACCAAAAAGGTAATGTGTTATTGTATTTTTCATGCACTAGATACTTATTCCTTGCAAATTGTACGTTCAAATTTGTTAAAATCAGTCAAGAAATACTTTCATAAAAGTTTAAAAGATCTGCAAAATCGCTTCTCAAGGACCAGAGACTCATTCATAACGATACAATAGGCAGGACGTCATACAGTTCTAAGGTAAATATCTTAGCTTGATGGTGACACCGGCACATGGGAGTTGCTCTAATCCAAATGTTATAATATGAGTTGATGACATGATTGATTCTTCGTGGACTTAAGTATAACACCACGTAGCAATGTGACGGTAGCAAACAAATTGGCAAATGCAAATCGAGTTTCGTAACGGCCTACTATGATTGATATTCCTACTTAGTTACGTTCAATCTTGTTGAGAAATCATAGCAAAACACATTTTTCATCACCAAAGAAATGAATTTGCATACCCGATGACCAACATACTTAACTCTTCGAAGGCACTCGCGGTAAAGCTACAAACACAAAAACAACAGCAAGCAAGCAATTTCAAATGTTAACGCAAAACGATAATTTTTGTATACAAATACTAAGAAAGTGAAGACGTTTTCGATACTAACTCTGATCACATTGTTCGCAAGTTCAGGAGGCAATGCGGTTTGCAGGGACGGCATATTCTTCGTTTCCTGTACAAAATTCCCAAATCCCAGTCAAATCAACACAGTCGAATGTTATGGAATTATTATCCAAACGAAAAGCAATAATTCGCAGTGGCAAATCGTCGTGCGGGCAAGTTCAAGGATGCAACTGCAAGGATGAAAAGGAAAGCAGAGGTGGAGGAACAGAAAGATTAGGAAGGGGCAAAAGAAGTATGGTTCTTACCTGCGACTGTTGTTAAGATTTATTTAAGGTTATTTATTTATGCGTCGCTGGAGCTTAAACAAAGGATGAGTTTGGAAGAGTATCATTCTTGTAGAACATGGTTTGATCGACACTGAGTTGATTAAATGTACACAGACACAAAGGAGACGCCAAGTAGGCGACAGCAGACCTGTGGCCAAAAGAGAGAAGATATAAACTTCATAAATGTAACTACAATACATTATTAATGTAGAAATACTAATATATGTAAGCACACACTTGAACAAAATTAGAATTTCACTATAAAATTAATTGACAATATAAAGAGTAGCTCAATCACTTGTAAGTACATGCAAGATCCCTTATTTTCCCGATGTGGGGGTCATATTCTCAGCATGCCCACTCACGTGTGATAAATTTTCAAGCCTAGCACGTGGACATACAAATCGGATGACGTGAAACAAGTGTGGCCATTGGGTTTCAAACATGGGACAACATGCTCTAATACCATGAAGAAAATTGAGATTCTACCATAAAATCAATTGGTAATATAAAAATAACTCAATTACTTATAAGCACATACAAAATTTCTCTTTTTTATGTGAAATTCATCCTCTCGACAACATTATCATTACTATATCTTAAGGCCAAAATACAAGACCCAATTGATAATAATTCCCCACATCACATCTCACAATAAGGGGGGAAACCCCAGAGAGGGATGGACCCATCAACAGATAAATGGCTCTTGGGCTCTATACAGTACACAGAAACTCTATATCAAGATAAATAAAACCTAAGTAACACGATCTAGAAAGTATAAGAATTCTCTCGTCTGACCGGCTGACCACGTGACCATGTGATTATACTCACATACAAATAAGATACAACTCCCTGTATTTGATCCCGCCCGATTATCTTTGATGTTGTATGCAAATGGTCGAACAAAAGATTCCTTGCTCTAGCAAGTATACTCAGACACCTCAGCCGCAACCTGAGGTTCCCCCTCTTGCAAGCAATCAATAGGGGGAATAGTAGCAGTCTCTTGGATTCCATAAGCATTCCAACAAAAGGGATCATCCATGAGTTCTCCTTCGTGTGGGTAAAGCTCAACTTCTGAGAGGGTAATATTTCTGCATGCTACGGTGTCACTGCATGCAAAGTGAATGGGAGGCGTCCTCACATCGTACGTCCCCTTTATGTTTCTGTATGTTAAATCTGTGACTAGTACTGCTGAGGTTTGGTTTAGGCATCCCTTTGATAGGCAGTAGTACTGGTCTACTAGCAGGCAGTTGAGCACATTCTCCATCTGGATGTTCTCGAAGAGGATGCCAGATACGCAGCCCGTCCCTCCTTGCCATGTCTTGATTCGGGCGCCATTGTCTGATTCACGTATGACTGCGTTGCGGACTGTGATGTTGGAGACGCATGCCCGAGAGTTGTGCACGCCAAGGCTCCCAATGCTGCAGGAAATATATATTAGCCAAATTAGTCACAGAGCGATATGATCGTTGGCAGACCCAATGGGGTCAATGTAGTCAATTAACCCAAATAACTTTCGTTTCTCAATAATATTGGGTTAGGGTATAACTTAATCACAATATTTGTGATTCATTAATTATGTGTTTGACAAAATGCCTCTTAGACTTTTTATTCGTAGAATTATGCATTTGTTAGGTCAAATCCGCTCTATCAATAATGCGGTCTCTCTAGCACTGATCATTCAGGATCTTGAAAGTTAAATCACAAAGTTTCTGTTTGAAAAGCAAAGTTAAACTTAGGTTAACTGCATTTTACACCATGAGGTTCGGATGTCATTTTTGCAAACTAAGCCATGAAATTTCAATTTTTACATTTTACATCACATGATTTCTGAATTGCACCAATATAACCTCTCTGTCAATTTCACTTATGGTACAATTCAGAAACCACTTAGTGTAAAATGCAAAATTTAAAACTTCGTGACTCATTTTACAAATGACTTTCAAATTTTGTGGCGTAAAATGCAGTTAGGCCTTAAACTTAAAGCCCTTCTAACTGTTAAAGTAATTACCAAATGATCAAAACATAACATTTTTCATGAAGAAGTTAAGGAGGGCACTTTTGGAGGTTGAGAGAAAAAATGACATAAATACAAACGAGGTTTTGGACACAAACGGATGATAATTGGTAGGTAGCAGCCGAGAGAGTGTCATTTATTGATACAGATTATTCGTGTACGTACCTAATCCCGTGACTTGGCCCGCAAGTGACCCCCATTATATCAACATTTGCACACCCAGTTCCTATTGAAATGCAGTCATCACCTGTTTAAATCATGGCAAGTCAATAATTTAGGTCAATTAGTAATTTCAATACTCTTTTTTCACCTTCCGAACTACTTTTGTGAGTGCGGAAAAATTATAAAACATTCAATAAGAAATGCAAGCTAAAAAAAATAAAGTATGAAGATCGTTACCCAGAATTACCAATCACAATTTCTTACCGTTGCTAATCATTGAGTCGTATATTGCAACAGATTTTGTGTTCTCTATGTGGATCCCATCTGTGTTGGGGCTAAGCTTTGGTGAAGAAATGGATATTTTCTCAATCAGTACTCCTTCACAGCCATCGAATTTCATGTGGAACTTTGGACTGTTTTGGATTCTTAAGCCTCTCACCACCAAATTAGAGCTCATGAAAAATCTGATCATCTGAAGGGAAAGAAATGGTAAAAAGATGAATAAAATTACCGTGACAGAATATTTACTGTGGTCAGTTCTTGAATTTGGTTGTGGGGTGATTTACTTACCGCAGGACTGTCACATGGTCCTGGCAGTGTTGATCCTTTGGGACCCTGGGGTAATTAACATAACAGTTAATACTATAAATTAGTAACTTAAACATGTTCAAGCTAGAAGGAGATATATATATGTATATATAGATGAACATTAAATTACCCTGTGAGGTTTGCAAGGGAGCTCCCACCACTTTTGGCCGTTGCCTTCGATGGTTCCAGTACCAGTGAAAGTCATTTGGTCGAGTCTGTAAAACACAAGCCACTGGTTTAGGCTGTCTGTTGTAGGCCACGTCTCTGGCCCGTCCGGCGGCATCAAAACCCCATCTACCTGTTTCACATTTCAACCTTCAGAACAAATTTAATGAACCAAATTTCATAGCAACACACAATTTGGAGTCCCTGAATGTTTTTGTGTTGATAATGATTCTTCCCAAATTCAGTTGCCTATGAGATTGGAATTCAAAACCTCCTCCGATAAAGTAAAAGTTAAGTTAATGTCACTAGAATAATAGCTTACTAACGTTTGGGATGTCACTATGATGATCCAAGTCAGTAACGCAATATCATGTAAAAATGTTTAATTATATGATAGTGTGTGAGTGAATAGACATATAGTTATAGCGACATGTAGATAAGTTTTTCTTCATTTTCAGGTTACTAATTAACTACTTGAGGTACGAGCCGCAACTAGAGACAAACATTAGAACAAGGAATTTCTGAAAAAAAATATATATAAATTCTTACTTGGAATACTAGTCCTGGCTGGCATGGACCTGAAAAAATTGTTGAGGTGATTTTGAAGCAGTAATCCGAAGGAGCCAAAACAACACCTGATTCAACAGCACAGGCTTCCTTCCAAGCCTGTCTAAAGGCAGCAGTGTCATCAGCAGAGCCATCTCCAACTGCCCCATAATCCATGACATTAAACACACAATCTGAAGAATTACTAGAGTTGTTTCCAGGGTCATTTGGGTAAGGGTCTGAGGGAACATGTGGAGGAGGGGTAGGAGGAGTAATGCTCGGGGTTGAAGGAGCAACTGGCTTTTCTGCAGGGGTAGGAGGAGCAACTGGTTCTTCTACAGGGGTAGGAGGAGCAATGCTCGGGGTTGAAGGAGCAGCTGGCTTTTCTGCAGGGGTAGGAGGAGCAACTGGTTCTTCTACAGGGGTAGGAGGAGCAATGCTCGGGGTTGAAGGAGCAGCTGGCTTTTCTGCAGGGGTAGGAGGAGCAACTGGTTCTTCTACCGGAGTAGGAGGAGCAATGCTCGGGGTTGAAGGAGCAACTGGCTCTTCTGCAGGGGTAGGAGGAGCAACTGGTTCTTCTACAGGGGTAGGAGGAGCAATGCTCGGGGTTGAAGGAGCAACTGGCTCTTCTGCAGGGATAGGAGGAGCAAATGGTTCTTCTGCAGGGGTAGGAGGAGCAATGCTTGGGGGTGATGGAGAACCCCGATCTTCTGCAGGGGTAGGAGGAGCAACTGGTTTTTCAACAAGGGTAGGAGGAGCAATGCTTGGGGGTGATGGAGAACCCCGATCTTCTGCAGGGGTAGGAGGAGCAACTGGTTTTTCAACAAGGGTAGGAGGAGCAATGCTTGGGGGTGATGGAGAACCCCGATCTTCTGCAGGGGTAGGAGGAGGGGATGCGCTTTTGTTTCTCTTGTGGTAATGATATCTTCCTTCCACATTGCTTGCATACTGGAAGGTTAATAGAGTCATTGTGATCCATAAGACTCTAAACCAGTGAACGAGCTCCATGTCTTCCTATGAGAGAAAATTACCAAAATGCACTTAGAGAGAGAGAGAGAGAGGCATAAAGCTATATAAAGTGTTCTGGCAAGAGGACTAGTGGAGACATAGGCACTAATTTATACTCAAAGTTATGAGCTCACAAACTTCCCACAACAGTGAGTTGACCAAAACAAAACTTCCCACAGCACTGAACTGTTTTCATGCATATATGACGTGTCAGCATCAGGTGGAATGAAAGAATAAAATAAAATGAAATGAAATAAAAAAAAGTATGATTGTCTCTGGGAAAATTGTTTGGAGGCATTTATGTGGCTTTTGGAGCTCGATCTTCTGTTGCAAATATTTCAATCTTGTGGACTGTTGTTACTTCGTTTTGTAGATTTCTTTCTGCAGGTGACCTCTTGCCTTTTTCTCTGTGATACTATGTATTTGGTTTGTTTTGATCCTTTGCCATGTGGTCCAGCTAGAATTCTATTTCATCTCGACTAATGCTATTAATGATTAATTCAAATGATGTGGTTTTCCACATCAAATGTTATCTAAAGTGGTACGAAAATGTAGTACAAAAACATGGTATGAATAACATTACTCATTTCATCTCCCATTTTTTATTTTCTTGTACTTAATGTTTTCGTATAGACACACACACGACACGTACTACTGTGTTAGCGATTTTAAAGCTCATCTTTTAAGCTCACGATGCATTTTGCTTGTAAATGCTGACGGAAGTAAAATATGAGTGTCAAAATCGTTGCCGACATGAAGCATTGGGATGGATTGAGAATTTAATCAGCAGTTTTGAGCTTGTGAACTGCTATGAGGCCGGAGTTTCCTAAAACAGTGTGCTGCAGCCTGCTGCAACCAGATGTGTTTTTAAGTTTTTTTCTACAATCTAGCTAGCTCTTGCTTTCTGATCTCGCTGCTATGCAGTTCTTCTAGCATTAGATGCACTTGGGTTTCTAGGATTGGTGCTTTGAAAGCAAGTAGGAAAGAGAATGTGAACCCCTAGAGACATATATATAATCTTCATATATTTTCTGCTCTAGAATTTGTTCACCATTATGCCAAACTTGGGTTTCTAAAATTGGTGATTAATTTTTATTTATTTATACCAATTACATATATTTTTGTCCGTTAATTTCTTTTAATTTATTAATTAAATAGCCATAATTAGAATTAAAGTGTGGAAGATATGAGTGTGTGAAAATCACTTAATATTACCGCGTTCTAGTGAAAAGTCACTATACTAAGGACTGGTTTCGTATTGTTGTTCTTTTAAAAAAAAATTGTTTCTGCTGTGCTGTGAGAATAAGCTCATTTTGCTGCTTCACGTTTTCAGCTTTTTTTCACAAAAAAATGTGAAAATAAGCTGTTCTTAAATATTTACCCAATATCTTTTTGAGCTCAGCTTTTTTTATACCAATTTTTTATAAAAATACATTAGTATAATAAGACTTTATGTGGTAACCAATTCATTTGACATGGGGATAATAAAAAAAATATTCGTTTTGACTGAGCATATAATTCCAAGATTTATGTACGTGTGATATGTCAGAGACATCGCATTGTGTGAGCTGAATTATATGGAAAATGGGACCTTACGAAACTTAAAAATCTTGGGTTTTTTTTTTCAAAAAAAAAAAGCTTGGGTTTTAGACTCCGATAAGTGGAAATGTGTTTGTTAATTAAGGCCAAAGCATAACTTATTATAAGTATATACCGTAAGTAGATTGGACAACTATAATCTTCTATGAATACACCTTTTTTGTCTAGGTTTTAATGTATAAACTATTTGTTTTGATGATTTTATTCCATCGGAAAATTCTATAATACAACTTAAAGGCAAAACATATAGTTGTCGGAATGATTTTCTTATAATATGTTGTACGCATTGTCATCTCTATCTTTCTCATAACGTGATCACATGAAAAGACATACAAAGAATAGTGTACACAGCATATTGCATGAGAGCTTCTCTCATAAGCAGATGTGCAGATATATAACACACCATCATAAATTCATTACAGTAGGTTACATTATTCATGTGACAGCAATATCTACTACATGATAGAGAGAACAGAGAGAAAGGTTTTCGAGTTAGGGTAATGCTAGAGACACCATCCATTTAAACTACAATTTTAAATTATATGATGTAGTTGTTGATAATTCAATTATGCTTAAAGTGCTTATTTTTTGTTAGTGACACATCACATGATTTGTAAATGTGGTCGAAACTTTGGTTTACCAAGCACCATTCCGAGCTATGAGATTTTGGAATGTACGGACTATATGAGAGAATAAAATATACATTAGCAGGATGTGGTTGTGATGTAAAAGCAACAACTCTCTCGTGACTCCTCGTTGTTGTTTAGCTAGCTCTCTTTTTTCCTTGTGGCCATAGAATTAGGAAGAAGCATATAGTTGGCGTGCGACAACAATATTAATACCATTCACGGGTTGATTCAAATCCCAATCTACCCCTCTCTGGTCCATAAGCTAGCAAACCCCAAGTCCCTCATGGTCCCTCATGATCCCTCATGCATGCACAAGCTTAATAAGCTAGCTAGCTAATAATTAAGCATGGTAATTCATTATTGTTAATTAACAATATGAATATAAATGGTAGTAATCCTAGCAACTACTGAGTAATGGGTAACGTTTTTCTAGTAAATACAATTCAGTTAATCGATGATTCAGAGTTATAATCTACTGACGATAACATGTTCGAGCAAACAATCACTTTGTAAGAAAAAACAATATTCACCTGATCACTTGGAAACCCTGAATTGTTCGACGTAGCTCAGCTAGGTTTTCGGCCACCAATGATACTTGCTATGAAAAATGCAAAGTGTGGAAGTGGCTTTATAGGGTTAAGATTTTGTGTTTGGAGAAGAAAAAAAATGCAATTTTTACGTACGTGCATTAGAAATGCAAGTGTTTGTCTTAGTCTTTCACGTGCGAGCTCTCACGGGTGAGCTCAATAACCAAAAACACTAATCAAAAGCAAGAGGTTGTGCATTGTGACAATAATAAGAGCCGCACTTTTTGAAAAGGGTTTTTTGTTGAGAAAAGGAGGGGATGCAACACGGGGATTGTTTAGGATGTCGCATCTTAGTATTATTTTCGTTCAAATTCGCTTTGTTTGTACTATATTTTAACAATTTCGAAATTATTTAGTATTAGTCAATTTTATACATTTAGAAACCTATTGAAGGATTCGTGTTGAGATAACTTTTTAAAGCACAAAAGTTTCTCTTCAATCAATAGGTTAATCACAACGCGATACGTATCAATATCAGAATAAAACCTCTAGAATCCCACACCGATTGTAGACGAAAACATGTGACTCTCCTACAATTCTCCTATAGTTAATCCCGAATGCTATTATTGTACTTAATTCATTATTAAAATTCACTAATGATGATTATGCTTAAACTTCTGTATCATGTACACTCTAAATTATTATGAGTACTCCTCTACTTTCATAGAGTAGCTCAACTTAGAGTGAACCACATACATCTTGTGTTCGCTTCCCTATCTCTATTTCTCTACATATTTACCTATATTTAGTGACCGGAGCAACCTTGTGAAAGTTACAACCTTAACATTTTATGCTATTTCAAAGTCAAATCCAATTTTGTACCTCAACACACTTTACAATTTTTATGTGAAAAGTGCATGTGAGTTTGTATAATCGTACTCAATTTTATTTTTATGAAAATATGTTTGAATGGGGATAATTTGTGGTTCCCAGCTATGACACGTAGGATTGCCCATCTACGCTGGCTTCACGTTAGCACATTGGACATCCCACGTGTCCCCCTTTCAATGGTTAGAAGCTTGTGGAACACACCAAAGCATTCGATGGAAGTGTGAAAGGGGTTCCAACAAATATTTCACGTGCAAATATACGGTAAGCTGATTTTGCTTATCAAGTTCAACATGAAGGTAAGGCGCCAGAGGGTGGCAGGTGCCGGCGGGGAATTCACGGGATAGTGTTTTTGTTTGTCACGGGTAAGGTGAGGGGGGAGGATTTAAGCTAAGCTGCTTATGAACTTTTGATTAATAATTAATTTAGTTTGGTTTATGTGATTAATTAGAATATATGTGTTGAGTGGATCCAAGGCATAAAACAGAAGTAGGGTTATTTGCCTATCGCTTTACAGAAAAGCACATACAGAAGTTGGGTGTCACTGATTCTCTCAATCACCAATGAGTACCAAGCTTGTTAAATATTTTATGGGTAATCTAAACCCACGTTTAGAGATTACCATGCAATGATTGTTTTATTTAAGGACTCATTTGGTATTTAAGATTAGACTGAATTGGATAACTCACGTAATTCATGGTATGTGCCCAAATATAATTAATATGAGACAAATAAACACGTAAAAATTATGTATGTGTATTGATTAGAACATGTTTGTACCATACTTGACCAATCCCGAAATTACTGAGTACCGGTCAACGTTATACTGTCAAGGACCCAGAAGAGTTTCCCTCCAACTAGGAGGCCAATCACAGCGCGACACGTGTCGACATCAGAAGCCAATCATAGCGCGACACGTGTCAACATCAGAAGCCAATCATAACACGACACGTGTCAATGTCAGAATGAAACTAGAAACTCTCTTCTATAAATAGAGATCATTCTTTCACAATATTTCCTAATGTCATTTGTACTAAATCATTCACTAGTACTCACTAAAAGAGAGCTTGAACCTATGTACTTGTGTAAACTCTTCATAATTAATGAGAACTCCTCTACTCCGTGGACGTAGCCAATCTGGGTGAACCACGTACATCTTTTGTTTGCTTCCCTGTCCCTATCCATTTACATACTTATCCACATTAGTGACCGGAGCAATCTAGCGAAAGTCACAAACTTAACACTTTCTGTTGTACCAAAGTCCTCACTGATTTTGTGCATCAACAGAACATATTTATAACAAAATACGATGAAAAGTTCAGCCATTATATAACTTTTTATTTTTAATTTACTTTCTTTTTCTTAACAATGGGTTAAAATACATAAATAACGTGCATTCCATGTGTATCATTATAATGTGAAAATATGTGCATTAAACTAGAAAAGTATGCATGTACGTGTATAATAAGTGGGCAATACGCTTGATTTTAAAAACAAAGTACGTCTTATCGTATCAATGAGATTACTATAAATAGAAGTATATTTTTTTAAACATATGTATTGGTATCTACTACTACACGAATTTACTAACTGGGGTTGTGAAGATAGAGATGATCATTTAATTTTGAGAAATTACAAGGGATGGACATGAAGAATGGTTCTCCATTTTAATCATAGCATTTCGTGAAGGACTGTAGTTGAAAATTTTCTTTTTAATTATGAGTAATAATTCATCTTCTATCTTCAAGTTAAATACTTTTTTTTTTAATTTCTTCCTTTAACAAACATTTGATTCTTCTTATCCACCTGAATGAATTATAATTCATTTATTTGATAATATGATCGGAGTCTCTAGGACACGAACTATCTATAATGAATTTTTGAGTTATTTTGTGGTGATTCAATCCAAACTAATTATAAGCACTTATAAAAAATAAAAAAAACACTGACCATAATCACGAAATGAACCATAAAAACCTATGGATCTAAAGTATTCCCTTTTCCAAACAATGTGGCAGCATGTTATTATCAATGTGGACTATTCGGGCCAATTCATGTCATTTATGAAGATTCAAATTATAAATTAGGTGAAATGTTGTTTATTTAGATTGGCATCCCCAATGGTACTTATATACACTTTTTGATACATGTGGTCTTATTGTTGTAAACCAACTAATATTTGAGAATACTTGAGTAAGTATACCAGTTTTGTGTATTCGAAAAACATTATTTTTAAATTTAATAATACGCCAACATAACGTCATAAATGATGGTTAAACATTGCTCATCATTAAAGGCTCGATCGCAAAAGTGCGACTAAAAGCGTTTTTATAGAAAATGTATGTGGGTTCTAAAAATACTTGAAATGCTTTCGATGACACACCCTAATCTAAATCAGGGTATGCTGGCCGTCACGTGGGAGTGACGTAACCATGTGCACAATGTGGAAGCAATAAAGATACAAGGGAATTGCGAAGGAATAAAAACCAAACTACTAGCAGAACTAGTTAAGATAGAGTGTTAGTGAGAGATTAAGCGTGAAATACATAACCAGAGCATAATTAGTCTAAGTGCAATCAAGCAGGACAAGTACTAATAATACAACATCCAAGGGTGATCCTACATGGTGTGATCACGTGAAGGCTATGCGAATGATCACAGGTCACCTACGAGTCGAAACCACCTAAAGTGGTATGTACGACAAACCTGTGTACCTAACTTGGATCCAAGGTGAGCATACGGTGCGGCAGGTGAACATTACATGAAAGATTGTGCCCTAACTCTGGGCAGGAGCACTAACACTGAGTGCAAGTTTATGAGCTCTCATCACATCACATCATAACTCGCATAACTGAATTAATCTCACATCTTTAATTTATAAACTTACCTAACACTTACCTGTGCGTCCGCAGCACCAATCATAATTATATGCAACTACCAATGCATAAATAAAATAGGCAGATACTTTGCATGACATTTCAAAACGTATAATCATTCAAATTCATTTTTTGGGAAAAATCTCAAGTATATAGGTATATGCGGAAAACCAGAAGCCCACTCACTGGTCGAAGGGTCGTAGCCCCCGAGCCTCGATTGGTGGCGCTCGTCCTCAGGATAAGTCTCACCTATATGCGAAATAACTGAATAAACGTTATTTAAAGCATATACACAAAACTAGGAAATAACTTCTCATACATAGCTCAAATGGGGTATTTGAATATACCATCATGATCTACTTAACCTCAGGAACACCCCCATATTTTTAGAAAAAATTTCCGACCACCCACGCACCCCCACACGCGGCCACGTGCCTAGCATGCCTAACAAAATCTTTAACGGCGTTAGGGAATATTCCGTCAAAAAGCAGCATATTCTGTTAAAACTAACATGATGCCGTCAGAATATTCCATCAAACTTGATTGAATATTCCTTCATCTTCAACCTTCGTACTCCGGTGACCGACCCCGTCGCCAGAAAACTGAAAAACTTCAAATCGTCATTTCCCGCTCATTTCTCAACCAAATTTCATGAAATTTGTACAAAATGAAGCTTAGGACGAGAGGAACAAAACCTTACCACTTTCAAGCCTTGAAATCCACGGGATTTGCAGGAGGAACCTCGATAATCCGGCCAAACTTGAAACTCGCCAAACTCGATTTCCGGACGTCCAATTCACTTCGTTTTTCTTCTTAGAGCTTCGTGAAGATGTCCTAAAGCTCACTAGTAGCCTAAAATCTTCTAAAAACCTCACATTCACGATTGCATGAACAATGCTCAAATCGGAGATTATGATTTCTTGGGTTTTACAAGCTTTCACATTCTAAAAAAGGTATAGATGTGTTCCTGAGCTCACCAGGAACACAAATGTGACTTCAAAAACTTTGATCTGCAACGAAATGATCAGGTTTGAGGTTTGTCTGTATGTATTGTACGGAAATGGAGAAAAACCGAGAGGGAAGAGAGATAGAGGGTCAACGGGAGAGAGAGAGAGAAAAAGTATGTGTGGTGTGTGTGGTCCAGTTTTGGGTCACTAACAACAACCAAAACCAAAACAATTTGAACCTTAGTTTTAATTAGGTCCAAATAATAAGGGATATAACTTATTGGTCCAAAACCTTAGTTTATACACACACACAACTCAAGAATAAAAAGGGTAAAATCGACATTTCGTGCCATCAAGAAATATATCTCGGGACAGGCTGTCACATTCGGCAAGAAGCACAAGTTAAGTAAATTTTCTGATCTTAGGCCAACTTAAAAATATAGGATGCTATTAAAATTGATGTGTATTAGATGAAAATTTTAGATAGATTGTAGTTATTGCTATGATTATTAGAATGTAATTATGATTTTTTTTTATATAGAAAACTCCATTCTAATCCTTGGCAAAAGATGAACTTTAGACTAAAATCATGAGTAAGATCAAAATATAATTTTAGTCCCTTGATACATTAATAACCTCATTTATTAATTTACATTTTAATTTTTTAATTATTTCTCTTTTTCTTCCTAATTTTAATGTATTAATTATATTTCATTATAATTATAATTTTTTATTCATTTATCGTAATATATTTTGTTGTAAACATTTAGACAAACTAATTTTTGTTATACAATATATTTTGATGTACTTTATCTTCGTCATTTAGGTACATTAAATTCATTATAATACATTTCGGTACATACATTTTGATATAAATATTTAGGTACATTAATTCAATATAATACATTTCGGTATATACATTTTAGTACTAACATTTCGATACACACATTTAGGTACATTAATTTAATATAATACATTTCGATGCATATATTTCAGTACTAACATTTAAATACATTAGTTCAATATAATACATTTCGGTACATACATTTTGATACTAACATTTAGGTACATTAATTGAGTCTTTCAAATGTGAAGAATGTTAAATAAATTTAAAATAAAAACTTTTTTTTGGTCAAAAAATAAATTAAAATTTGTATTGTCACATCCTGGCCTGAACCCCTACCACATCTTGGGCTCGACTCCGCTGTAGCACGATATTGTCCGCTTTGGGCCCCGGCTACGCCCTCACGATTTTGTTTCTGGGAACTCACACGAGAACTTCCTAGTGGGTCACCCATCCTGGGAATGCTCTCGCCCGAACTCGCTTAACTTCGGAGTTCCGATAGAACCCGAAACCAGTGAGTCCCCAAAATGCCTCGTGCTAGGTAGAGATGGAAATATACATATAAGGCTTACATGATACACTCCCCTGTGCGATGTGGGATGTTACATGTATAATAATAAATTTAAATATTTAATGGGAGACATTAAATAAAAAGGAAAACTAATGAAAAGGGCTTGAAAACTTTGAGTTTTAATGATAAGGACAAAATAAAGGGTAAAGTGAATAGTACCAGGATTGACTTTTTAATGTAAAAATGTGGTTTTTCGTTAAAGTGAACAGTACCGGGTGCTTTTCGTTAAAATTCCCTAAATAAAATCCACATCACTTATTTTGAATTAAGGATACATAAAGGGACTATAATCAATATGTAATCTTTCACATAAAGGGACTATAATCAATATGTAATCTAACACCAGGTTTATTTTAAATTTCAATATTCTTTAAGGATTAAAGTTGAAAAAAAACCCCTTTTTTATATTAATTTGATCATGTGCTGGTTAGTTTTAAGGGAAGGGATTCCCTTTTTTTCTTTTTCTTTTTTTGAAATGGAAATTAGTTGTGAGAGCCACTCCACATCAAACTTTAATAATCCGAACCGTCTATTTTGAGGAAAGAAAAATGAGGATTAGATTTTTTTGAAGAAATTACAATATTCATTGATTTATATGTACAAATAAACATTGACGATGGGGTGCAAACGATGGGACTCAATAAAAACTTTGTTGGGAATTCCACTCGGTCGAAGGAAAAGAGCGTCCCGCACTAATACAACTTACAATTAATTACTATCCTCAACGAGAAGGTTTAAGATTACATCGGGAGGTTACTAAGAGGGTGTTGGGTTAAACCCAACCTAGCCAAGCGATGCGCTACCTTGTGCGAGGTCCGTTATCCGTAAATAACCTTCCATTGCGCTTGATTCTCCAAGATCCTTCTTGTATCATCAAGAATATGCCCGAATGGGGAAGAGTCCTTCACACCCTTGTGAGAAAGAGCATTAATGACCAAAAGAGCATCACCTTCAAGTTCCAACAGTACGAGGGAACTGGGAACCGCTGCTGCTGTGCAAAAACAGCAGCTTCCCTTGCTGCCAAAATTTGTCCCAGCAGCGGGGAGAATCCCAGTCAACTTAGTGGATAAAGCAGCCAAAAACTCTCCTCTATCATTCCGTAATACGAACCCCATACTTTTCCGAGAATGAGCTGAAAATTGGTTGGGTTGGACCATGGTCCTGAAACTCCCGATCAGTCGACATAACTTATGACACAAGGCTATTCCGCGTAAGTGCCTCAATAAATGAATAGTTGCATTAGGATTGTGATTTGATACGAATTATTAATATTAATATAATTTTAAAGTCGAATCATTTTAGGACAATCTCTAATGAAAATGTCAAATTATAACAGTTAAATTATAATTAATGGCTAATGTGACAATTTGAAGTCTTATATTAAATTTGACTCGTAATCACAAAGGCTTCAAATCCAGTTAACAAATAACATTTCAGTTGGAAGCAATTTTGATGTCAAATATGCACAGTGACATCTTCACTTAGGATTTGACATTTCCTTCGGAGATGCTGTTAGGTTTTTTTCCAAATAATTTCAAATAATGGTACATATTTTGAACTCCATCCATTAGTATGTATTGTGATACATTTGTTTATCTGCAATGTGTTACAAAGACATATAATGGTAATATACGCATAGCTGAATGGTTTGCAATGGCCAACTTATGAATAGCGAACAAATTGGTACATTTAAAATTAAGGGCTAGTTTGGTTACTTGAGTTTTTTAAAAAGCAGCTTTTTGAAAAAGTTAGAACATTAATTGTATTTGGTAAATGAAAAAAATATATTTTTTTTCAAAATTATGGGTCCAAAACAGCAAAAAACAGAAGCAGCTCTACACATGCTTTTAAAAAAAAACATGAGGCAAGCGAATAGTACCAATTATTGAAACTTTCATATTGACAATCCTACTCTCATCTTTTTTTTTGCTAAAAACATTTTTAGCACTATAATTTACCAAACACTGTATAGTAGAAACAATTTTTTTTATTTTGTATTTTATTTTATTAACTAACCTTAAATTAAAGGGAGCTTTAATAAAAAATGCTTTGTCTAAGTTTAATTTAATCAAAAACCATATTATACTATTATTTAATCAAAAGGACTTCACATTTAATCATAAGGACAAAACTAATCTATATCAGACCCACAAACATTTAACACACATGGGCTGAATTAAAAACCCAAAACGAAATGAATGATTTTTCCACCCTTTACCCTAACAGAAATCCCATCCTATCAACCACTTCTGTTAGAAATAAACTTCCTTTTATTTACAAGTATGCCATTCTGTCAGCCAATTCGTTCTCTCTTTCATGTTTTTTGTTTTGTTTGTTTGTTTTTTTTTTTTTTTTTCTTGTCGTCCTCCCTTCCTCACGAAAGGGAAGTAAAACCCAACGTGGGTGAAGGAAAAAGGGGAAGTAAAATCAAACTGATTTCATTTTTTGGATTGATCAAATATGGAACAATGTTTCTCCTTTATTATTTTAGAAAGTCTTTATTGTTTTTCTCCTTTGTTGGAAAAAGTCTTTACTGTTTGTTAACTTTGATGTTAATGTCAAAACTAATTTTAATGGTGAGGCAGCATGGGGTTTCCTAATTAGAAATTTAAATGGTCACACTACTATAGCTGGGTGATTTCCTTTTAAAATCGAAGAGTTTACAAGATCATTATTCAAGCCATAAAGAAACATGTTCAGATTCCTTAGAGATTTGCTTCAGTCATACAAGACATCTTCTTCACCAAATTCCTCAAGAAGTGAATATGGTTGCAGAGGTTTCGCAGCTGTTGGTCATTTTTATGATCACTCTTATACCTAGTTCAATAACTTTCTCAATTTAAAGTTTGTTTTGGAATAAATTGTATTATATAAAATTAAAAAACAGGTGTGAGTTATTTTGATTTAGATTCATAAATAATATGGGTTATTTTGCTATAGTTCCAGAAATAGTGTAGGTTATTTTGGTTTAGTTTCATGAATAGTGTGGGTTATTTTGCTATAGTTCCAGAAATAGTGTGGGTTATTTTGGTTCAGTTTCATAAATAGTGTGAGTTATTTTGTTAAAGTTCCAGATATAGTGTGAGTTATTTTGATTCAGTTTTAAATAGTGTAGGTTATCTTGTTATGGTTCTAGAAATAGTGTGGGTTACTTTTGTCTAGTTTCATAAATAGTGTGGATTATTTTGTTATAGTTATAGAAATAATGTGGGTTATTTTGATTCAGTTTCATAAATAATGCAGGTTATTTTGTTATAGTTCCTGAAATAGTGCGAGTTATTTTGATTCGGTTCCATAAATAGTATGAGTTATTTTGTTATAGTTCCAGAAATAGTGTGGTTTAGTTTGTGATAGTTCCAGAAATAGTATGAGTTATTTTGGTTCAGTTTCATAAACAGTGTGGGTTATTTTGTTATAGTTCCAAAAATAGTGTGGATTATTTTGTTATAGTTTCAGAAATAATGTGGGTTATTTTGACTTAGTTTCATAAATAGTGTTGATTATTTTGTTATAGTTCCAGAAATAGTGTGGGTTAGTTTGCAATAATTCCATAAATAGTGTGAGGTATTTTGGTTTAGTTTTATAAACAATGTGAGTTATTTTGTTATAGTTTCAAAAATAATGTGCGTTATTTTGATTCAATTTCATAAATAGTGTGGATTATTTTGTTATAGTACTAAAAACAGTGTGAGTTATTTTCATTCAATTTCATAAATAGTGCAGGTTATTTTGTTATAATTCCAGAAATAGTGTGGGTTAGTTTGCGATAGTTCCAAAAATAGTGTGAGTTATTTTGCTTAAGTTTTATAAACATTGGGTTATTTTGTTATAATTTCAGAAATAGTGTGAACCATCTCAGTAATGTAGGAAAGGTGATGGGTAAAGTCAATTAAGCTATAAGGAAAATGAAGCTAAAAACTAACATAGATTTTTAGTTTTTAGTTTTTATTTTCTTGCTAGAGATGGAGGCTTACATGAAACAAGAGGGAACATATTTGGTGGTATATTTTAATCAAACAACTCATATTATTTTGATGTACATCTGAAGTCAAGTAAGACAGAATAAGAAAGATATAAAAAGAAAATCATTAATATAGCCAATGCAGATTTCTCCATGTTGAGAGTATAAAGATGCAATGTCCTAATACCATGAGCCAAAATCTTCTTGCACATCTCGGTTCCAAGGTGAATTCCGTATAATCTCATAGTTTCTTCATTGTCCTTGATAGGCTCCAAGGCAGTAGTAACCTTAGTTGGTATCTACAATGTGCCATTTTCTTGTTTGTAAAGTGGGGTGATGAGGAAGAAAATAGAAGAGTGAAAAGGTAATTAATAATGTAGAAACCAATATCTTCCTGACTAAAATAAACAGATCAGAGAAAGATTGGATTTGGATAAAATGTTTCTCATTAATTGATAATGTTATTACACTAGAGTGTATATATATATATATCCTTTGGCTTTGTACAACCCTTAGCTAACTATGACTAATTATATATAGTACCACTACTCATCTCAACTAACACTTTACTATTACAACAAACCAACAGTTTTGGATACTGAGGCATTTGCCTCAATACACCCCCTCAAGCTAATATTGGACTCAACAAGAGTGCCAATGGGAAGCTTGGATTTGAAGTAACAAAACCTATTTTTTGACAGAGACTTATTGTAGATATCGGCCAATTGATCTTCACTACAAACAAATTGAACTTTGATAAGATGTGCAAGAACCAACTCTCGAATATAGTGATAATCTATTTCGACATGTTTAGTTCTTGCATGAAAAACAAGATTTGAAGCAACAGAGATAGTCGAGATGTTATCACACCATAGAGTAGGGACAGAACTGAGAGGGAAGCCAATATCACGAAATATTTTGCATATCCATGTAAGTTCAACAACTATGTGTGCCAAGGACCGATACTCAACTTCGGTGGATGATCGAGTTACAGTAGCTTGTTTCTTTGCACTCCAACTGATTAGGTTTGAACCAAGAAAAACACTATAACCACTAGTGGATCTGCAATCAATAGACAACCTACCCAATCAGCATCTGAGTATGAAATGAGATGAAGAGAACTTTTCTTAAACCAAATGCCTTGAGAAATTGTTCCTTTCAAGTATCGAAGAACTCGTTTAGTAGCCTGCATATGATGTTCTCTCGGAGCATGCATGAATTGGCAAAGTTGATTCACTGCATATGAGAGATCAGGTATTGTCCAAGTCAAATATTGAAGACCACCAACAATAGACCTGTAATCAATGGAATTAGACAGAAAAAGACCACTGTGATCAAGTTTGGTAGAGCTGAGAGGAGTGTAGCAAGGTTTAGAACCTTCCATATTTGTCTTTTGAATGAGATCAATGAGATACTTGCTTTGGTGAAGAAAAATACCCTCAGATGTTCTTTGAACTTTCAGTCCCAGAAAGTAGTGCAAAGGCCCCAAATATTTGACTGGAAAAATAACACTCAATTTCTAAATGAAAGATTGACATAGGGCAGTGTTGGGACCTGTGACAAGTATATCTGTAGACATCGAAATTTCGGTAAAATAAATGTTAACCGATAATTAAAATTTCAACGCTTACGTGTCACATAAATTTTACACGTAGCGTGTGACTAAACGAAAAATCAAAATAAATCGGAAAAGTCATCAAACATGACATGTGTCAACACTTGGCAGAAACGATTTATTTCATTTGAATATTATATTCAAAATTAGGCCTTGGAAAATTCTATAAATAGAAGCTATTTCATACAAGGGGGAAAGGAATTGAAGAAGGAATTCACATATATATTTCTCTACTCCCAAATTGGAAGAGAATTCCCTAAATCCTTGAAGCTTTGAAGTTCTAAAGCTTTCAAGCATCAAACCTCCTAAATTCCCAAGAAATCCCGAAGGATCAAGAAAGCCCTCTTCGTTCTTCGTCAACTCAACCTTCAAGATCAAGCCCTAACGGCCCTTGAAGAACTTCCACCAATTCAAGATCAAGCTCCGACGACCCTTGAAGAAAGTGTTCATCATTCATCATCCGTTCATCCCTAGATCAAGCCCCAACGGCCCTTTGGATCAACAACATCAACAAATCCATACATCCAACCGTTCTTCAAGATAAAGCCCAAAAGCCCTTGAAGATCCATTCATCAACAGTTCATCAAGATCAAGCCCCAAAGGCCCTTGAAGATCCGTTCATCAACAGTTCTTCAAGATTAAGCCCAAAAGCCTTGAAGATCCGTTCATCCATCAACCTTCAAGATCAAGCCCAAAAAGGCCCCTTGAAGAAACTTCCAACCGTTCATCCAAGATCAAGCCTCGACGGCCTTTGGTTCAGCATCACAATCCACAAATCAACACCTTACGGAGATCGAATCAGAGGATCAAATTTAAGAGAGATTGTAACCCCTAAATCATTAATACAAATATTATTTTGTACACATGTTCTTGTCTCGTTTGTACCAGGAATTTTCGTGTTCACAAATTTGGCACGCCCGGTGGGAAAATCTCTACCTCTCATCTCTTTCTTTGTTCAAGGAATCCAAACACACCTCAAAGTCAATGGCATCAAGCAAGGGACAAGCCGTTCTCGCAACCACCAAGGGAAGGATTCTGAGCACTTCTGCCGTGAATGGACAATCCATTGGCGCCACAACCGCTCATCAACATGCCACTTCAAAGTTGGTGCTGCTAAAGGAGCAAAGGAAGCATCAAAGAGGCGAGTCTGTCATCAACCTGACCTCGCTGGGGGCACCAAAGCATGTTGCTGAGGCACACCAGATGACATCCCAAAGCAGCCAATAACATTCTTTGTCAGCACCTTGGACGTCTGAAGGAAAGCTGCGTCCATTGGTTGCACAAGTCATGACTATTGGCGTCACCTCCATTGAAGATCAGTTGGTTCAGATGAAGGAAATGCTGGCAATGATGACAAGAACCATCGAAGAAAAGGACTTGAAGATTGCTATGCTCTTGGGCAAACTGGGGGCAAAGCATGATGAAGGAGCCGGCTCTGCGTGAATAAAGATGCCGACGAAGAAGAAGTGCTTCTCGTGGAGAAAGCTGAAGAAAAGCTGGAGCCAGACCAAGCAGCGACACTCATGGGATCTCTTTCTATCCAGCAGTTGCATGAGATGATCACCAACACCATCAAAGTGCAGTACGAATGGAGCTCACATACCTCCTTGTTCTACTCGAAGCCTTACTCGAAGAAGATTGATGCCCTGAAGATGCCAAGGGGGTTATCAACCACCAAAGTTCATGCATTTTGATGGAAAGGAAACCCAAAGCAGCATGTTACACATTTCGTCGAAACTTGCAACAACGCGGGGACGAAAGGAGACTAACTCTCCAAGCAGTTTGTGCGCTCGCTAAAAGGAAACGCCTTTGAGTGGTATACGGACCTAGAGCCTGAGTCCATCAACAACTGGGAGCAATTGGAAAAAAATTTCATTAATCGCTTCTACAGCACCCGCCGCACTGTAAGCATGTTGGAGCTGACAAGTATGAAGCAATGGAAAGATGAGCCGGTCGTGGACTACATCAACCGATTGCACATTCTAAGTCTCGACTGCAAAGACAGACTTTCGGAAACCTCCTCAATCGAGATGTGTGTTCAAGGCATGCAGTGAGGATTACACTACATCCTTCAAGGCATCAAACCACGGACCTTTGAAGAGTTAGCCACCCGCGCCCATGACATGGAGTTGAGCATCGCTCATCATGGGAAGAAAGAACCGATCGCCGACTACAAGAACGACAAAGTTCTTGGGACAAAGGTGGAGAAAGCTGTATGGAAACCCACCAAGGAAGTAATGACGGTCAACACAGCTCCTATCAAAATCTCTACACGAGGCAAGGCGATTCAAGCCGAAGCTTTTTGTGATCAAGAGATGCGTAGACGCACTTTGAAGGAGCTCGATGAGAAGACTTATCCATTCCCCGACTCTAATGTAGTTGCCATGTTAAAAGACTTGCTTGACAAAAAGGTGATCAACTTACTTGAGTGCAGACGGCTGGAAGAGATGAATCGTACTGACAGTCCAAGGTACTGTAAATTCCACCGTTTCATCAGTCATCCAACAGAAAAGTGCTTCGTACTGAAAAAGCTTATCCTGAAGCTAGCACAACAAGGGAAAATCGAGCTTGACCTCGAAGACATGGTTGCGGCACACACTACTACTATCGTGTTTGGATAACTCGATCTTATGCCTCATCGAAGCATGCATGACCAATCCTGTCAATGTTCAAGTCACATGACACCTCCTACAAAACCATCACCGGGGGCAAGCAATCAAGATGCATATACCGGTGATAAGGAAGGGTGGACATCGGCGACCTACAAAAAAATGAAGAAGCCAAGACCACAAGTCACAAGGCCAAAAACGGAGCCTAAACCCGCCCCTCGAACTTCAGTCTTCGACAGGCTGAATCATTCAAAACCTAGAATTTCGGCACTTGATCGCATCAGTGGTCGAGACCGAACTTCCGTTTGCAAAAGGCTTAAGACACCAACACCGCAAAGATCTGTCTTTGAAAGGTTATCAAAACCCAAGAAACAAAGCGGCACAGCTAGATCTCCTCTGCAACGGTCGGTTGCGGACAGACTTGAAGAAACTAAGAAGCCTTTTAAAAACAGGAAGACAACGCCAAAGGAAGAAAAGCTCGACGTCTAGCAGGAAAAGGCGATGTTCAAAGCTTGATTCCTTCAAGGATGAAGCGCCAAGCAACTTTGGAGGTCGACACAAAAGGACCACTGAAGGTAAGGAAGCGCACCATCATCTACACCGGCCAATCTTCACGCCAACAAACCCAAGAGGACCGCACTGAAGATGAGGCCTAAGAAGACAAAGAAGACGAAATCCCGGAAGAAGACGTCACTTCCGGCTCTGTCAACTTAAAATCTTCACCTCAATCGCTGGGGGCATGCTCTAAAACCATGCCAGTCAAGCCGAGTGAAGTTGAATGATGGACTCATGTCATTCCGAAGAAACTGCACAAGAAGCATATGTCTTCTCCACAAGTGCACCAATTGGAAAGATGGCAAAGCAGCTTTCGCTAACCTCCAAAACGATGTGAAAGTGTTGAAGATGAGGAAATTTTGACACAAAGATCGACCATGAACGATCTCTTCTTCCTCAGAAAATTATTCAGCTACTCGGTCAAGGTTCCTTGCTATAAAGATTGCGAGGAACACCTCTCTAGGCAGCAACCATCTCTTCCACAAGTTCACCAATGGGAAATGGGGCAAAACAACTCATGTCAACCTCCAGAACAATGTGAAAGTGTTGGAGATAATGAATTTGACACGAAGATCATCCATCCCCATCACAATGCATGACAGCTTCCCAAAAGACTTCTTCAACTACTCAGGCAAGGCTCTTTGCTATGAAGATTGCGATGAACGACTCTCCCGGATCGCTTGACGAACCAACAATGCTCCTTGTCTGCAAGAGCCTAAACTGCAGGACACCAAAGCTCCTGGTCTGCACGAGCATAAAAGGCAACACCAAAACGCTCATTGCCTGCACGAGCTAAAACTGCAAACGGCACCAAAAGAAAATACAATATATATATATATATATATATGTATTTGAACTACGTTTTGACTTGATCTCTTCCTTTGAGGGGTACATCGGTAGCTTGAACATTAAATTTCGAGTTCAGTCACATCAAAATAAAAAAAATAAATGTTTTATTAATGAAAGTCAATTTCATTACAAGAAAAAGAATACATATGTGATTACTATGTATTTAAAAAAAAAAAAAAATAAATACATATATTAAAAAAAAAGGAAAGAAAAGAAAAAGAAACATATATATATATATATTTGTATGTCTTGGCCCAGCTACAAATCAGGCTTCCTTCATTTCACAAGCCCAGTCTGACCACCAAGCAGCAGCAAGCCCATCCTCACTTGTGTCTCGGCCCAGCAGCAGAAAGCTCAATTCACAAGCCTAAGTCACTCACGCCTTTCACTTCCCTTGCATAGTTGCTCTTGTTCACAGCCTTGGCATCCTTGTCTGCCCCGTCTGCAACTCCTCACTCCACCCAAAGGCACTTGCTACACATGGTGCGCACACCCAGAGCAAAGTGAACCTCTAGGCCAACCATACGGACCTCCCCCACTTAAACCGAAAGGAACGTGATCCGCCTCCACAATGAGTCCATCTCCCTCGAAGGTGTCCAAAAGATCATCTTAAACAACAATGCTTCCCTCCTCGCTCTCGCCTGAGCTGAACTTGTTGAGAATCTTCGATCAAACTCTCTCCGTCTCGGCTATGGCTATCACAGTCCATCCTCTTCAGCTACATCTTCGATCTATTTATGGTTCGCCATCAAGAGGAAGTCCAACGAGGAGCTCCATGCTCATCCGCCTTTCATCTCATGCAGAAGCATGCAGTGGCTTCCATGCAGCGACGAAGCAGCAAAAAGCGCGTGAAGTGCCGCCGCTGCTCCCCCTTTGTGCTCTGCATCCTCCCTCTGCTCCATCTTCTGCCCATCGCCAAGCACCATGTGGGGATATATAGAAAAGAAAGATAAGGTGTTGGCCGACAAAAACAAAAAAAAATGTAAAGGTTTCAAGAATGGTGCACCGCACCATGTGGAAAAAAAATTTATAAAGGATCAGCACCACCGAAAGTAAAGAAAAAAAATCATGAATGATGGTGCATCTGGCACCATGTGCAAGAAAAAAAAAGAGCAAACAGGAGGGAGCCTTCACGAAGGTTGCTCGTGTGAAGCCTTATCACTCAGCGGAACTCCAGGAAGAAGAGGAGTCGGAGGTTGATTCTTTGGAGCCTCAGCACTCGGTAAAACTCTAGAGGACGAAGGCAATAGGTGCCTCTGGAGTAAAGTCACAAACGTTCGATGGTCACTCTGAATCCGACCTTCAGATTCCTGCAGCTGGTCGAGCTTTCTTTTCATGCTCATTAAGTAACTATTGGCAAGCATGTGCAACTCTCTGTTTTCATGCTTAAGCTTTCTAATCTCTTGCTTAAGACTCACCACCTCAGCCATCAGTGACTCGACTTGACGAGTTCGAGCAAGAAGACGTTGGCCCATATTTGATACGGAGCCCGCACACTGAACACTGAAAGCCAGAGAGTCCTGAATAGCCAGCTCATCAGACCGCTTGGAAAAGATCCTGTTGTCCTTGGGGGTGAGAAGATTTCTAGCTACCATCGTAGCGGTTATGTCATTCTTGATCACAGAATCCCCAACTGTAAGAGGACCGGTGGCGGATAAGAATGACGGGTGCCATATGTTGTCTGAAGAAGACATATCAACATCTTCCCTAACATTCAAATCAAGACGACAATCAGATGGGCAAGCCATTTGCAAAAAAAAAAATGATGAAAGAAGAAAAGGTCGTGTAAGTCGAATTCTTATAAATACAAAATGAGGGAAATTCCTAACAGGTAGCAACTCTTTAAGTGTGTTTTTGAACACGATTAATGCCTCTATAAAAAGAAGAGGCAATAGGGCCTGTTTAGAAATCAAAGAGGCAACGTGGCCGTTCGAAAACCAAAGAGGCACCTCTTCCCGAATTTCAAAAGTTGGGCCGTTTGTTCAGAGATCGAAGAGGCAACAAGGCCACCGGTTCAAAGATCGAAGAGGCACCACTCTCCGAATTTCAAAAGATCAGCTTTTCCAGATTTGTCAGCACCTTCCACACGCAGCCTCAACTTTGCGGAAATCACGCGCAACTTTGTCAAGGATTTCTAACAAAGTTGAAAACGCGTAAATCTTACTGTTTCAATCACCCAACAGTTGTCGACAAGAGTAAAGGAATAGTGCCACTACTGACTGTTGGAAAATTCCTATATATGTTGACATTCATCCTCCATAGCAAGGCAGACCTGCAAAAATGCCCAACCCTTCCTCACTTCCGAGAGTACACTCCCAGCAGAGCCTCATGAAATACTCAGTTTTCTTCTTCTTCAGGAATACCTCTGCAAACAAATGACACCAAAGCAAAAGTATCTCATATCATCAGGGTAGAAAGCAAGAGTATCTCATATCATGCAATCTCCATATCCTTTTCTTTGTCCTTGTTCTTACCTGCAAAGACAAGGATAAAGAAAGCAATATGTCGGAACCTCCACACAAACTCCAGTCAGGAACCGACTGCCTGGAACTCTTCCCTAATTGCTTACCTAGCACTGCTCTCGAAGTACCCATTATTTCAACATCTTATGCTTTCAGATAAGATACCATATCTGCCCGAAGAGCAAATAAGGTAAGTGAAAATGATACATTGAATCATGTGGAGACAAGCACAACAAGCACGTGCCGATTCATCCGCTACTTCTTCAAAATCAAAATTATCTCATCTCATTAGGGTTGCAATCACTCTAGGTCTAATGGACTTGTTTTGACCTCAAATTCTTGGGTCGACTCGCTAGGCGTTGTGAGTTGCACTTGTCGATTCACCACCCTTGAATCAAATCCTTAAAGATCAAGTCACCAACTGGAAGAAGCGCCCACTACTCTTGAAGATTATACCATTGACCAAACTGCTCAGGTGTGTATTAGAAAGATTGAACAAAGAAACAGGTCTTCACCTTCACCTCGTGCCTGCTTGCCATGAGTTCGAATCAACCTTCAAGATCAAGCCTCAACAACCCTTGAAGAAGCTTCCAACCAAATTCAAGATCAAGCCTCAACGGCCCTTGAAGAAATCACAAGTACGATTTGAGATCAAGTGTCCATCACCCTTGAATCAAATCCAACTCCACATAAAATAAAATAAAGTAAGTTCAAACAATCGGAGGAAGCCAGAAAGTCCTCCAACCCAGTTCAAGAATAAGCCTGTGGAAAGTCAACAATTGGAGGAATCCAGAAAATACTCCAACCCAGTTCAAGATCAAAGCTGTGGAAAGTCAACAAGTGCAACAAAATACGTGCCGATTCATCCACTACCAAAGCCAAAGATCATCTACCACATGAAGCTCCTTGTGGTCCAATTTCAACCTTCAAGATCAAGCCTCAACGGCCCTTGAAGAAATTTCAAAAAAAAAGTTCAAGAGCAAGCATCAACGGTCCTTGAAGAAATCTCCAGCCCGATTCAAGATCAAGCCTCGATGGCCCTTGGATCTACATCTACATTAAGGTACTCCAAAACGCATCTCCTACACGTGACAAGCACATGTATATGACACGTCTTGAAGTGGGGGCATTTGTAGACATCGAAATTTCGGTAAAATAAATGTTGACCGATAATTAAAATTTCAAAGCTTACGTGTCACATAAATTTTACACGTAGCATGTGACTAAACGAAAAATCAAAATAAATCGGAAAAGTCATCAAACAGGACATCTGTCAACACCTGGCAGAAACGATTTATTTCATTTGAATATTATATTCAAAATTAGGCCTTGGAAAATTTTATAAATAGAAGCTATTTCATACAAGGGGGAAAGGAATTGAAGAAGGAATTCACATATACATTTCTCTACTCCCAAATTGGAAGAGAATTCCCTAAATCCTTGAAGCTTTGAAGTTCTAAAGCTTTCAAGCATCAAACCTCCTAAATTCCCAAGAAATCCCGAAGGATCAAGAAAGCCCTCTTCGTTCTTCGTCAACTCAACCTTCAAGATCAAGCCCCAACGACCCTTGAAGAACTTCCACCAATTCAAGATCAAGCCCTGACGGCCCTTGAAGAAAGTGTTCATCATTCATCATCCGTTCATCCCTAGATCAAGCCCCAACGACCATTTGGATCAACAACATCAACAAATCCATATATCCAACCGTTCTTTAAGATAAAGCCCAAAAGCCCTTGAAGATCCATTCATCAACTGCTTATCAAGATCAAGCCCCAAAGGCCTTTGAAGATCCGTTCATCAACAGTTCTTCAAGATTAAGCCCAAAAGCCTTGAAGATCCGTTCATTCATCAACCTTCAAGATCAAGCCCAAAAAGGCCCCTTGAAGAAACTTCCAACCGTTCATCCAAGATTAAACCTCGACGGCCCTTGGTTCAGCATCACAATCCACAAATCAACACCTTACGGATATTGAATCAGAGGATCAAATTTAAGAGAGATTGTAACCCATAAATCATTAATACAAATATTATTTTGTACACATGTTCTTGTCTCGTTTGTACCAGGAATTTCCGTGTTTACAATATCATCTACATATACCAGCACTATTACCAAGGTAGGTTTTTTTAGAACAAATAAGGATGCATCTAAAGAAGATTGGACAAAACCAAAAGTGTGTAGAACCTAAAATAATTTGTCAAACCATGCCCTTGGTGCCTGTTTTAAGCCATAAAGAGACTTTCTCAATTTGCAAACATACTGAGGATTTGAGGGATCAATAAAACATGCAGGTTGATCCATATACACATCTTATTTTAAATCACCATGAAGGAAGGCATTGCTGTTAGAAATGTGCCCTAAAACCAATCATATGATGATACTTTACGGACATTTCACATGTTAAACTAATCTAGTTTAATATCAAGGGCAAAGATTATTGTTTAGAGCCGTCTCATATAAATGTTATATGCTTAAACGATAAGTCCAAGGAATATGTAATTAGGAGAATGTAATTTAAAGAAGTTAGATTCATGAGACCATTCTCTTTCGTAAACATATCCTAAACGTTCCTGATCATAGGATTGCCAATTGGGCATTTACAGTCCGTTAAAATCAGTACATGTTGTGTCTTCTCTCAGGGAGAGTGACTGGTCTCGAGTCATTGGTGTGATTGACACCAAGATAAGCTTGTAGGTGCTCAATAGAGAATGAGTCAACTGAACACGATCAACGATGAGTTCTCATACTCATGTCACATGAGAACTCATGGTTGAGATAATGCAAAGTAGTCCTTTGACCTGAGGCATCATAATTGTCTTGTGATTAGGTCCTTGATCTTTGACTATGTCAAAGTCACTTTGTCGGAGAGTGTCCACGACATAGTTAAGGTTAAGCCACTTAGCCATGGAGATGAGTGAATGCGCAACTAGGGATCTCTAACCTTCAAACCGTTTGAGGGAGAATACTCTATGATATGATTAAGAATCTCTGGCCAGAGTATGAATGAGATTTAGGAAATCGTTCCAAATCACATTCAAGGTAATCATATAAGTAAAAGAATCGCATTGGATAGTAGACATGAATAAACTATCGAACCAAACAATGTGGTCAAGAGTATTGTATTGGAGAAATACCGTATTGCATTGTAATCCTAAATTGAATAGGTTCTCCACCTCTTCTGATTAGCTTGGGTAACCATGACATACTGCTAGGTGTTACTCATGGTTTGTGGAAACCCTAAACGTGTATAATCACTAAAGGGAGAATTGAAAGTAAGTTTCAATTCACAATCGATTTGAAAGAGTTCTAATCGCCCACTGCCTCGTTAAAAGGAACCTAATGGATCGTACACCGTGTAAGGTAGAGATTGAAGAAACAACGGAGATGAGTAAGGATAATTAAATGGTTTAATTATTTATGGCAAGGATTAATTAATATGTTAATTAATCAAACGAATAAAGTTCGTTAAAGACCTCGGGTTAGTTTTGGGCATCAATGCCCAATGGGCTTCAAACGTCAAGCCCATTCACTTAAGTTGTATGACAACTTAATGACTAAATATTCACAAAGGCCCAAACAGCTCAATAACACCCTACGGCCGGCCATATTGATAAAGGAATGGGTTTTGGACTTATTACAAGTTTGCCACTCCAATGAAGGTAGGTATAAATATGACTTTATAGCCTTTTCTTCATTAGGGTTTCTTTTAGAGAAAAGATGAGAACACAATGTCTCTCCCTTTCTCTCTAAGAGGCCGGCCACCCTAGAGGATTTTGGCTAGCAATCTTACTTCCTCTAGGTCACTTATCTCTTCTTCAAGTCCATCCTTGGTGTGAAAAAATTAGAGGTTCTCAACTTTGGGAACTTGGAGAATCCTTTCAACCATCCTCATCCAAGAAATCCATGGATCTAAGAAGTAAGGGATGAAGGCCCTCTCCTTGGGTGATTAGCCTTTGCTTATGCAAAGAGGAATCAACAAAGGTATAAAATCTCTCAACTCACTTTGTTCTTGAGTTGAGTCTTGGTTCACCTTTCTACTAGGCTTTGAATTTCATGGGCAATGTTTTGTTTTTGAGTGCATACAAGCATGATTCCGCCTGTAATTGTTAATTGCATGCCATAGATGTTGCTCAAAAGAACATGTTTTTCACAAAATTTCCTTAAATTGCTTATATCCAATTGATATAAGAACCAATTGAATTGTACTGCAAGTGATAAAAGAACTCTTATTGTAACCGATTTTGCTACAGGACTAAAAGTATCTTGATAGTTAATACCAACCTGTTAATGAAAGCCATTTGCCAGAAGGCGAGCTTTATATTTGTTTATAGTGCCATATGGTTTCTTTTTAATTCTAAAAACTCATTTACATCCAACAATGTTCTGGGAATCTAAGGCAAAGACTAAAGACCAGGTACTAGTAGATTGCAATGCATTGAATTCTTTTTGCATTGCAAATCTCCAATGAACATACTTAGATGCCTGCAAGTATGTATTAGGAACATATTCAAGATCAATGGGAAGTGGATGTTTGGTTGCTAAGTATGCCTTGGGTTTGTATATACCTACTTTCGATCTTATGACCATAGGATGAGTGTTGACAGCATTAATACTTGGAGCATAAACAGATGAATTTGTAGTGGAATCACTTCAAACATGATGGTTAGTAAAGGTAGATGTAGAATAGAAACTGGGAGATCCAATGTGAGAATTGAATGGTAAATTAAGTGCAGGACCATCTGGAGTTGTAGAGATAGGCATAGAAAATTGCAAATCAACTGATGGTGAGTTAATGGAAAAATGGAAACTGATGATAGTTTAATGGACTTGTGAAATGGATAGGTGCCTTCATCAAAGAGACCGTGTCTAGATATATACATCCTGCCATTATTTGGATTGAGACATTTGTAGCCCTTGTGTTGTAAACTATGACCAAGAATTACACACTCTTCACTTTTGGGATCCAATTTTGATTGAACATAAGGTTTGAGTCAGGGAAAACAGCTATAACCAAAAACCTTAAGCCTTGAATAGTCATGAGGCCTGTGAAAGAGTAATTCTCATGGAGACTTTGACAACCCAGAAATTGACAACCTGTTAATCAAATATAACGTTGTGAAGAAAACTTCCACCCAATAGAGATAAGGAACCTTGGAGGCAACAAGCAGAGTTCTTGCAGTTTCAACAAGATGCCTGTGTTTTCTCTCTGTACAGCCATTTTGTTCAGGCGTATAGGGATAACTTAACTAGTAAAGAATGCCATGAGTTTGGAGAAACGAGTTAAAAACATGAGAAGTAAACTCACCCCCTAAATCCGTACGTAAAGTCTTTATTTTATTACCAAGAGAGTTCTATACATAGGACTTGAATACAAACAACAAATGTATGAAAAGCTTCAGACTTAGTTTTTAAGGGAAAGAACTAGCTATACTTGCTGTAATCATCTACAAAACAGATAAGAAAAAGACCAATATATTCCTGACTAAGAAAACAGATCAGAGAAAGAAGGAGAAAAGTAGAGAGAGATTGGATTTGGATAAAATGTTTCTCATTAATTGATAATGTAATTACACTAGAGTGTATATATATATAACCCTTGGCTTTGTACAACAATACCCTTAGCTAACTATGACTAATTACATATTGTACCACTACTCATCTCAACTAACATTTTATTGTTTTAACAAACTAACAGTTTTGGATACTGAGGCATTTGCCTCAATAAATAATACCTTGGTTTTGCAGAAGCTAATCATGCGTATAAAACCCTCGTAGTTATTAATGGGCATAATTCCAGGAACAATGGGACAAGTTATTCCAATTTGGCTACAGTCATTCACCAATTTGGGCACAGTCATTCACGAATTCACGGCGCCATCATCAACCTTTCTCTTCGAATAAGCTAGATCACTCTGATATGCTTCTGGAGAGGCGAGCCCATCAGCTGCATGGTGTTTGAGTGGCTCATCTTTAACTACAATTTCTTCATCCTCAAAGGCTCATAATATGGTGATTAAAAAAATGGTGGAATTCGAATGGAATTGAAAATGAAAACAGAGATGTGGAGAGATCGAGAGAGAGGTAGAGAGATCAATCCGATTACAAAAGTGGAGGAATTGTTTCTATGTAGATGGGAGATCAAGATTAGGCAAAGAGATTGAGAATGAAGATCGAGAAATAGGGATTAGGTGGAAAGATTGAGAAATGGAGAGAGGATCTAACATGAAAGGGTTTGTCGTTAGGGGTAAAATTGGAAACTTATTTATTGGGCTAGTCTTATTGTGTTGGTTTGATGTTAGGGCTTTGTCTTAACCATTAAATAGACTTATTACCTGATTTTTGGTTAAGATTCAAAGTTTTAAAGTCATTTTCATTAATTTACTTTAAATTAAATACATTAAGCGTAATTTGCAAAATATCTTCCTTGATACATACTTTTTCTATTGAAACTTTGTCCTAATTTGCAAAAATACAGTAACACACATTATTTTACTTTTATTTTACTTGGGCAAAGTAATGCATATCATGTCACTTAATACTATAGTCTAATGATATTCCTCTTCATTTGTAAGTGAGAGTTCTTAAATTTGATTATCTCCAAAGACGAATTTGAACTATATTATTGTTAGCCAATTGTGAGGTTAAACAAATTATCTTTTCTTTTAGTGTAGATAATATCGTCTATTCAAAAAAAGAAGTAATGCACATCATTTATTTCATTTTTCAGAATATTTCCAAAAATGGAAGCAGTTATCAATTTTCGTAGCAAAAAGACAACCAAAACGCACCTGAACTTGTCGTACAACCCACTACACTGTAAATTCAGAAAAGAAAACAAAAACATAATATCCCAAAAAATAAGGGAAAAAAAAAAGAAAAAGAAAAATGAAAACACCTGAAAGCAGCAGGAGCACCACCACCTGAAAGCATATTTATACATATAGAAACGTTCACACGTCTGTTTACCGCTTCTGGTTCCTACGTAAGATTGTCCACACTGGTCCTTTCAAACCGCTCGCTTCTCTCTCTCTCTCTCTCTCTCTCTCTCTCTCTGAGCGTTTGAGCTGGCAAATCCTAATTCGACCGACGTCAATGGTAGTGCTCGGACGCCGATCACACTCAGTTTGCGCATTGTTTAGGTCGTGATCTCCGGCCGATCGTGTCCGGTTAGCGGCGGTCCGATTCCCTACCATGTTCGAAGCATACGTAAGGCTGTTCGTTCCTTTCTTCCCGATTTTTATGGTTTACGCCATGAATTTGACTGTATTACCGCTCTGTTTGATCGGTTTAGCTTGTTTCATTGTTGAAATTTGATGAATGCCCTTTGGTTACTGGCTTTGTTGGATCGTTATTACTGTATCTATGAATTTTTCTGTTTTTCTGATGTTAGGGAAGGTGTAATGTGTATATCTAAGTGATTATTCATAGAGCTCAGTAATATTGCACTTGAAACTGTTCGCCATGTGAATTTGCCGAACCGGTTTCTTTAGAATGTTTTGTTCCTCTGGTTAAGATAAACCGGTGCGTGCATGTTGAGAATTTCGATGGTTTGTCGTGAGCATTCTAAGTTCCAAGTTTCGAATACTCATAATTTGGCTTTTTATAGTTTGTAGTGACCTAATTGTTCTTCTGGACATTGCACATTTTCTAAAATGAAACATAAAAGCATTAAAAACAAAGCAAAGTTATAATGTCGGATGACATTCAATCCACTTAAACTATGTGAATATCGCCTGCAGCGGTCAATTGATACAGCTATCAGATATACGATTAATTCACCAGACTCAACTAGACCAAGCAAGAAATTCACTGACTGCCTAAGAAGCAATAGTCTTCCAGTTCATATTCAGCAGAAGAAAGGGGTATCTGTGAAATCATTGCCATGGGAAGTCCCAAATCTGACCCTTTCCCATATAAGAAATCAATACCAACCGCTTTTGTCTCAAAGAATCTGTATTCCAAAGTCTATGGTAGATGAGATGAAAATCTTGTTCATGCATGTAGTTCTTTCTCTATAACAAAGTTATGTTTACAACAACAACAACAACAACAACAAAGCCTTTTCCCACTAAGTGGGGTCGGCTATATGAATCCTAGAACGCCATTGCGCTCGGTTTTGTGTCATGTCCTCCGTTAGATCCAAGTACTCTAAGTCTTTTCTTAGAGTCTCTTCCAAAGTTTTCCTAGGTCTTCCTCTACCCCTTCGGCCCTGAACCTCTGTCCCGTAGTCACATCTTCGAACCGGAGCGTCAGTCGGCCTTCTTTGCACATGTCCAAATCACCGGAGCTGATTTTCTCTCATCTTTCCTACAATTTCGGCTACTCCTACTTTACCTCGGATATCCTCATTCCCAATCTTATCCTTTCTCGTGTGCCCACACATCCCACGAAGCATCCTCATTTCCGCTACACCCATTTTGTGTACGTGTTGATGCTTCACCGCCCAACATTCTTTGCCATACAACATCGCTGGCCTTATTGCCGTCCTATAAAATTTTCCCTTGAGCTTCAGTGGCCTACAACGGTCACACAACACGCCGGATGCACTCTTACACTTCATCCATCCAGCTCGTATTCTATGGTTGAGATCTCCATCTAATTCTCCGTTCTCTTGCAAGATAGATCCTAGGTAGCGAAAACGGTCGCTTTTTGTGATCTTCGCTAGATTGCTCCGGTCATTAGTGTGGATAAGTATATAAATGGATAGAGATAGGAAAGCAAACACAAGATGTACGTGGTTCACCCAGATTGGCTACGTCCACGGAATAGAAGAGTTCTCATTAATTGTGAAGGGTTTACACAAGTACATAGGTTCAAGCTCTCCTTTAGTGAGTACAAGTGAATGATTTAGTACAAATGACATTAGGAAATATTGTGGGAGAATGATCTCGTAATCACGAAACTTCTAAGTATCGGAGTGTGGTGTCGTCTTGACTTGCCTTATCTGTCTCATAGGTAGATGTGGCATCTTCTCTGGAAGTACTCTTCCTCCATCCAGGGGTGGTATCTTTAACTGGTGGAGATGCACAAGGTAATGTATCAATTTCACTTGAAGCTTACTTGTAGTTTCAGGCTTGGTCAAGCGCGATACAAACCATGTAGTAGGAGTCCCCCAAGTCGCCGAGCTAGGGGGTCTGCTGAAAGAGGTGACAGACAAGGTAAGCAATCAGAGCTCCGACTGATTGTTCACCTTCTCCCCATCTTGCAGCAGCATGAAGGATAAAGAGAAGAAAAATGAGAAGAGATGATATGAGATACTTTTGCTTTTGAAGAAGTAACTTTCCACAGGCTTATTCTTGAACTGAGCTGGAGGGTTTTCTGGTTTCCTCCAGAGTATAAGGCCGACTGAAGAATTTGAGGGTCAAAACAAGTCCATCAAATCTAGAGTACGTTCCACCCTGCTGATATGGGATACTTTTGCTTTTGACAGAGTAATGGATGTATCGGCACGTGTGCTGTTACGCTTGTCTCCACATGCTTCCTTGTATCCTTCGCACTTGCCCTATCTGTTCCTCAAGCAGATGCGGAATCTTCCCTGGAAACATAAGATGTTGAAGATGAGTACTCGAGAGCAATACCAGGTAAGTAATCAGGTAAGGGGTTCCAGGCAGTCAGTTCCTGGCTGGAAGCTTGATTCCAAGTGCTGACTGATTGCTCTCTTTCTCCTTGTCTTGCAGGTAAAAACAAGGCCAAAGGAAAAGACAGGGAAAAAGCATGATATGGGATACTCTTGCTTTTAACCCTGATGATATGAGATATTCTTGCTCTAGTATAGCTTGTTTGCAGAGGTATTATCGGGGGGAAAGAAAGCTGAATATTTCGAAAGGCTTCGTTGGGAGTGCCCTCTCAGATATGATGAAGGGTTGAGCATTTTTGCAGGTCTGCCTGTCCGTTGGGGATGGAGGTCGACATATATAGGAGTCTCCATAACAACAAGTAGTAATGCTATTCCTTTACCCTGCTTGGTCATAGCACGGTAGTGGGAGCTGCCAGTTTCACATGTTTTAACTCTGTCAGAGCACTTTGAAAAAGTGGTCTGTGGTATCTGGCTCTCGAGATTCGGAGAACGATGCCTCTTCGATTTTTGATAAAGCAATCATGCTGGGGGTCTGGCTCTCGAGATTCGGAGAGCAGTGTCTCTTCGATTTTTGAGGAAGTAATCATGTTGGGAGTCTGGCTCTCGAGATTCGGAGGGCGGTGCCTCTTCGATTTTGGAGCAAGCAATCCTGTTGGGAGTGTTGTCTCGAATGTGAGTAAAGGTTGGGCATGTTTGCTAGTCTACCTTGCCACGAAGCACAAAGGTTGACACACAGGGACTTTCCAATTATCCAGCAATGGTACTGTTCCTTTACCCTCTCTTCGCTTTTGAGAAAGTAGTCATGTTGGGAGTCTGGCTCTCGAGATTCGGAGGATGGTGCCTCTTCGATTTTGGAGCAAGCAATCTTGTTGGGAGTGGTTTCTCGAATGTGAGTAAAGGTTGGGCATGTTTGCTAGTCTACCTTGCCACGAAGCACAAAGGTTAACACACAGGGACTTTCCAATTATCCAGCAGTGGTACTGTTCCTTTACCCTTGTGGGTAATAATATGGTAGCTAGACCTTCAAAATTTATGTGTCTAAACTTTGTTAGTGCTGTTTCTTTGCTATTCTTTTACCTTTCTTGGTCAGAGCGATGTAGTGGGAGCTGCAAGCTTCACGTGCTCAACTTTGGCAGAGAACTTTGGCAAAGTTATCTGTGGTACCCATGAGCTATTGTTGCGTGTGGGAAGTGGGTGATTGAACAGTAAGATTCATGTGCTTTCTACTTCACCAGAAGTCTTCGACAGAATGCCCATAATTTCTGCAAAGCTAAGTGTGCGTGTGACAGGTGCTGACAAGGCTAGAAAAGTAGGTGCCTCTTCGATTTCTGAGATCGGCCCTCGTGGTCTCTGAGCAGCCCAGCTTTTGAGAAAGCGAGCGCCTCTTCGATTGATTCGGAGAACGATGCCTCATCGATTTTTGAGAAAGCAATCATGCTGGGGGTCTGGCTCTCGAAGATTCGGGGAGCAGTGTCTCTTCGATTTTTAAGAAAGTAATCATGTTGGGAGTCTGGCTCTCGAGATTCGGAGGGCGGTGCCTCTTCGATTTTGGAGCAAGCAATCTTGTTGGGAGTGTTTTCTCGAATGTGAGGAAAGGTTGGGCATGTTTGCTAGTCTACCTTGCCACGAAGCACAGAGGTTGACACACAGGGACTTTCCAATTATCCAGCAATGGTACTGTTCCTTTACCCTCTCTTCGATTTTTAAGAAAGTAGTCATGTTGGGAGTCTGGCTCTCGAGATTCGGAGGACGGTGCCTCTTCGATTTTGGAGCAAGCAATCTTATTGGGAGTGTTTTCTCGAATGTGAGTAAAGATTGGGCATGTTTGCTAGTCTACCTTGCCACGAAGCACAGAGGTTGACACACAGGGACTTTCCAATTATCCAGCAGTGGTACTGTTCCTTTACCCTTGTGGGTAATAATATGGTAGCTAGACCTTCAAAATTTATGGGTCTAAACTTTGTTAGTGCTGTTTCTTTGCTATTCTTTTACCCTTCTTAGTCAGAGCGATGTAGTGGGAGCTGCAAGCTTCACGTGCTCAACTTTGGCAGAGAACTTTGGCAAAGTTATCTGTGGTACCCATGAGCTATTGTTGCGTGTGGGAAGTGGGTGATTGAACAGTAAGATTCATGTGCTTTCTACTTCACCAGAAGTCTTCGACAGAATGCCCATAATTTCTGCAAAGCTAAGTGTGCGTGTGACAGGTGCTGACAAGGCTAGAAAAGTAGGTGCCTCTTCGATTTCTGAGATCGGCCCTCGTGGTCTCTGAGCAGCCCAGCTTTTGAGAAAGCGAGCGCCTCTTCGATTGATTCGGAGAACGATGCCTCATCGATTTTTGAGAAAGCAATCATGCTGGGGGTCTGGCTCTCGAAGATTCGGGGAGCAGTGTCTCTTCGATTTTTAAGAAAGTAATCATGTTGGGAGTCTGGCTCTCGAGATTCGGAGGGCGGTGCCTCTTCGATTTTGGAGCAAGCAATCTTGTTGGGAGTGTTTTCTCGAATGTGAGTAAAGGTTGGGCATGTTTGCTAGTCTACCTTGCCACGAAGCACAGAGGTTGACACACAGGGACTTTCCAATTATCCAGCAATGGTACTGTTCCTTTACCCTCTCTTCGATTTTTAAGAAAGTAGTCATGTTGGGAGTCTGGCTCTCGAGATTCGGAGGACGGTGCCTCTTCGATTTTGGAGCAAGCAATCTTATTGGGAGTGTTTTCTCGAATGTGAGTAAAGATTGGGCATGTTTGCTAGTCTACCTTGCCACGAAGCACAGAGGTTGACACACAGGGACTTTCCAATTATCCAGCAGTGGTACTGTTCCTTTACCCTTGTGGGTAATAATATGGTAGCTAGACCTTCAAAATTTATGGGTCTAAACTTTGTTAGTGCTGTTTCTTTGCTATTCTTTTACCCTTCTTAGTCAGAGCGATGTAGTGGGAGCTGCAAGCTTCACGTGCTCAACTTTGGCAGAGAACTTTGACAAAGTTATCTGTGGTACCCATGAGCTATTGTTGCGTGTGGGAAGTGGGTGATTGAACAGTAAGATTCATGTGTTTTCTACTTCCCCAGAAGTCTTCGACAGAATGCCCATAATTTCCGCAAAGCTGAGTGTGCGTGTGACAGGTGCTGACAAGGCTGGAAAAGTAGGTGCCTCTTCGATTTCTGAGATCGGCCCTCGTGGTCTCTGGGGAGCCCAGCTTTTGAGAAAGCGAGCGCCTCTTCGATTTCTGAGATCGGCATTCGTGGTCTTTGAGCAGCCCAACTTTTGAGAAAGCAAACGCCTCTTCGATTTCTGAGATCAACCCTCGTGATCTCTAAGCAGCCCAGCTTTTGAGAAAGCAAACGCCTCTTCGATTTCTGAGCAGGCGCCTCTTCGATTTCTGAAGCTCTGTCGAGTGCAGATTTTTATAGGGGCTGGCATTAAGTTCCAAAGCACACTTGAATCTCCACCAGTAGAAGCTTCATTCTTGCACTTCTTAGATCTTGATTTGTCCGACCTCTTCTCTCTTCAACACCTTTGAAAATGTCTGGCCCCTCCGACCGTCGTTTTGACTTGAACCTTGTTGAAGAGGCAGCCCCGCCTTCTCCAGACAACATATGGCGCCCATCCTTCGTCTCCCCTACTGGTCCTCTTACCGTTGGGGATTCCGTGATGAAGAATGATATGACCGCTGCGGTGGTGGCCAGGAACCTTCTCACTCCCAAAGATAACAGACTACTTTCCAAACGGTCTGATGAGTTAGCTGTTAAGGATTCGCTGGCCCTCAGTGTTCAGTGTGCAGGTTCTGTGTCTAATATGGCCCAACGCCTATTTGCTCGAACCCGCCAAGTTGAATCATTGGCGGCTGAAGTGATGAGTCTCAAACAGGAGATTAGAGGGCTCAAGCATGAGAATAAACAGTTGCACCGGCTCGCACATGACTATGCTACAAACATGAAGAGGAAGCTTGACCAGATGAAGGAAACTGATGGTCAGGTTTTACTTGATCATCAGAGATTTGTGGGTTTGTTCCAAAGGCATTTATTGCCTTCGTCTTCTGGGGCTGTACCGCGTAATGAAGCTCCGAATGATCAACCTCTGATGCCTCCTCCTTCTAGGGTTCTGTCCAGTACTGAGGCTCCAAATGATCCCCCTCTGGTGCCTTCTCTTTCTGGGGCTCTACCGACTGCTGAGACTTCTCCTAAGCAACCTTTGTGAAGGCTCCCTCTTGTGTGTTTATTTTGACTCATGTATATGTACATATTTGTAGCTTATCGGGGATATCAATAAATAAGCTTTCCTTCATTTCAACGTATTGTGTTAAATACACCAAAGCCTTCTTCACTAAGTTCTTTGAATTTTCTTTTGTTGAAGCTTATATGTTGAAGCTTTCTGAGTGGAGCATGTAGGTTGGGGTAGTGTTCCCTTAATTTCCCGAGTGAGGAAAACTTCTCGGTTGGAGACTTGGAAAATCCAAGTCACTGAGTGGGATCGGCTATATGAATCTTAGAACGCCATTGTGCTCGATCCTGTGTCATGTCCTTCGTTAGATCCAAGTACTCTAAGTCTTTTCTTAGAGTCTCTTCCAAAGTTTTCCTAGGTCTTCCTCTACCCCTTCGGCCCTGAACCTCTGTCCCATAGTCGCATCTTCTAATCGGAGCGTCAGTAGGCCAACAAAGTTATGTTTACCATATGAAAAAGGATTACGTAATATTAACGGACATGCATGTTTATTCATGTCTAGCAACTCTAGATGAAATGATAACGTGTAATGTTTTATTGGTAGGTTCTGCATTTGCTTCGAAGATATTTGGGGGAATATGTCCATGGACTCTCAGTTGAAGCTTTAAGAATCAGTGTCTGGCAAGGTTTGTTTATGACTTAAGTGGTCATGTTCTCTGTATTTTCTTGTCCTTCCTACCTAAGTTTTTAAGATTACTAGCTTACCATTATGTTTGTGAAGCTTTTAAGCAACATGCTTAGCGTATTTGCAATATGTACTCAACTGCAGTGTTTGATAATATAATGACTCGCAGATACTCTTATATATCCTCAATTAACAGGTGATGTTGTTCTCAAAGATTTGAAATTGAAGGCAGAGGCCTTAAATTCACTGAAACTTCCAGTCACTGTGAAAGCTGGTTTTATTGGTACCATTACATTAAAGGTATCAAGTGGCTCCAAAACTTCCCCTGGCTGGGTTTTGGTTCTTAATTACTGCTGATAGTAATGTTCACTTTTCTTTTCAATGTTCTTAATTTCCTCTTTCCTTGTAGGTTCCCTGGAAAAGTTTAGGCAAAGAACCTGTCATTGTTCTCATTGACCGTGTATTCATTCTTGCTTATCCACTTACTGATGGCCAGAATCTCAAGGTACAGTGATGTCCGTATGGTGGAAAAACTTATATTTCAATTGCACACTGTTGGAGGTGACTTTTCTTATGTATTAAGATGATCTTGTTTTACATTACTATCATCATTAAATTATTGATTGTTACTAATTTTGTTGTGTAGGAGGACAGGGAAAAACTGTTTGAAGTCAAACTTCAACAGATTGAGGTAAAATGCAAATGTGTCTATGTATGCTCTATCTATTTTTTTTAGGCTGCTAATATGGTTTTTATGGACATCTCTTTCATCCCACTGTAATAGTTCTTTTAGAAGTAAAATGTGTGTTTCTTATAAAAAAACTGGTAAAAGTGGCAAAAAAAAAAAATGTGTATATTGCGTGCAGGAAACAGAGGCAGCAACCCTTGAAGCAATGTCGAAGTCAAAGCTAGGAAGTGTATGATTCTTAATTTTATTACTATTTTACGTTGGGCATCTATTGTTGTTTGAATTTGTTATGCATCCTTAACCCTTTCTGTAGTAGCTCTCCTCTTACATTACATCTTGCTTAATAATTAAAATAGGCTTTTTGCCACGTATTACTTGGATCTGGCTTTTTTCAATTTCCCTACATGAAACACAAAAACATGGCCTTTTTTGGCTCAAGCAATTTTAGTGAGGCCACATAGCTCATAATAGTCTTTTTGCAAAGCCACAAACAAGATCAATCTTGATGGCATGCACTTTTGATTTGTTTTTCCCTTTTCATAACCAAAACATTCGTAAGAGTAATGTCGGTTGGCTGTTTTTGATTGGGATATATATGGAGTTGGGTGATGTTGAAATATATGAAGTAGATATCTGTCATGAAGGCAGTGATGGGGAAGGAAATCAGGTGGTGCTTGCTAGGAAATTCACATATGTTTGACATGATGGATTTGTTAAATATGTTACAAATAAGCATCTAACTAAAAAACTGAAGGCTTTATCCAGGGAAGTTCTCGTAACACTAAAATCAAAGTAGTAATTTGTGCTAACACCCATTGCATACAAACTCGATTCAATTAACACCTCTTCTTTGTCTATTAAGTGAAATAGATGGTGCAATTCATTTCTCATTCTTGGGTACAAAATTTAGCAGTTCAGTTGACAGCTGACTATTTTGCAGCCACCTCCTGGGAATTCATGGCTAGGTTCCCTCATTGCTACTATTATCGGAAATCTGAAGATATCAATTAGCAATGTACATGTTAGATATGAGGATTCAACCAGGTTGGTAACTTCCTCAGCTTCTTTTGAAGTCTGAAATCTTCTATTTGTTTTGTATGTACCCAGTTTATTTCTACTTTTTTGCTCTCCAGACAAATTTTATCAATCTTAGCTTGGAATTTGTTTGGTTCTATTGTTTTGTAGTAATCCAGGACATCCATTTTGTTCGGGTGTTACTTTAGCCAAGCTGGCTGCTGTTACTATGGATGAGCAAGGGAATGAAACATTTGATACCAGTGGTGCACTTGATAAGTTACGGAAGGTTAGCATTGTCTTTTATTCTTTAGGATCCTGGTTTTTGCGAGAATGCTTGTCTGTCGATCACTAATCTTTATAATTTTCTGGACTTCTTTGATTTATGTCAATACTAAGCCATCTAACAAAACAAACAAAGCCACATCATAGGCCAACTGAATAAACCAAAAACCAGTAGTGACACCTTTCCACAAGTAATAGATCAGTCAAGATGAATCACACTATATCAAACATCCTTGAAATGTTTAGACAAGGACGCCCTACTTTGTAGGATAGCTTTGATAATTGTAACAATGTTCGTTGTGTTTTGTGATTTTCGTATTTATTTGTATGTTTTATGCTTTTACACATAAATTTGATAATCTTATGTTGGATACAAATAATCTCCTTGTGACAGTCCTTGCAACTTGAGAGGCTTGCTATGTATCATGATTCTGGTAGTGTTCCTTGGAAGATAGATAAGGGATGGGAAGATCTTACTCCTGAGGAATGGATTCAGGTTTGTTCTTATGCTGCAGTATTACTAGCCACTGCACTCTGCTATATTAAAGCATCTACTTTTGGTAACGTTGTCTGGCCTAACCTAATCTATATACTGCCTAATCTGCTTTACTCTTTTCTTTGTATCAATGTGTACTAGATCTTTGAAGATGGTATAAATGAACCTGCTGCTGCTGCGAATCGCAAGTATTTGGTGTCACCTATAAATGGAGTTTTAAAATATCACCGCATTGGAGATCAAGAAAGAAATGATTCGGAGGTTCCGTTTGAGAAGGCTTCCCTCGTGCTGAGTGATGTTTCTTTGACAGTAATTGAGGTGCGTAATGCGTTCCCCTTAAAATGTCTTATATTTTCCCTGTATTATTTTTCATTCGTCCTCTCTCGTGTTCAGCCATTGAGAAGAAAATATTAAGATTTATATTTTTAATTCTTGGTCGGAGTTAAGAAAATGCAATGAAATTTCTTTGGAGGATCTCTTTCACATTGTAGTATCCCCATATTCCTCTCCCTCTCTTCTCCCTCTCTTCTCCCTCTCTCAATGTTTTCTTCTATTATATAAGTATCGAGTAAAATTGCTTTTCTCAGCTCCCTGAGGAGAGTTGAGGTGTTAGTTTTCTATTTTCGACAACCCAGAAAAATTTGTCTTTTTTCGTACTTTCTTGGTGTGCAGCTGGAGTGCTATAACTCATTACCACTGGTTTTTTTAGGCCCAATATTATGATTGGATAAAACTATTAGAAGTTGTTTCAAGATACAAGACTTATGTTGTTGTTTCCCATCTGAGACCTGTGGTGCCAGTTTCAGAGGGTCCGTATTTGTGGTGGCATTACGCTACTAAAGCATCCCTGCAGCAGAAGAAAATGTGGTAATATATATGTATATGCTACACTCTTACTCTTTTATGGTCTATGGTTGTATACGGCCTCATAGATTGTCTTAATTCAAGGCCTTTTTGTCAGCTTAATTCCTGTTCTTATTTTTAAAATATTCCCTTGAATTTTATAAACAGAAATACTGGAATTTAGTTGAACGTTGTATTTAACTTTTCAAATATTCAGTGAAACTTCTGACCACATGTTTTTGGATGTATATTGCAAATTGGTGATGTACTTTTATGAATTTCCCGTGTTGGTTCTGACTTCACACTTGTTTTCCTGAATCAGTTACCGATTCTCATGGGACCGCATTCGAGATCTTTGTCAGCTTCGTCGCCGTTATATTCAGTTGTACGCCGGTTCACTGCAACACTTGTCAAATGTTAAGAATGCGGAAATTAGAGAAATTGAGAGAGATCTGGATCCTAAAGTAATTCTTTTATGGAGGTAAACCTTTTGACTTCATTACTATTTATTAAAAGTGATTGTAGGGTTTAGGGGATGCATAAATGCCGTACTAAACTTGGCCTTACACCTCACAGTTATTATATCGGGTTCAAAGGAACCACAGTTGAATTTGGGTTGGATTTGGATTCTATTATTTATGTGAAGTGTATGGAGTAGCAATTGGAACCCATTTGGTATGTTTCATATGGAATTTACAAAGTGATTAGCTTTCATTCTCTTAAATTAGTTGGAATAAAATGCCAAAGCAATAGGATTATTATGTTTGATTAAACTTGGAATGTAGTCTTGGAATTCGTGAGGAATTACTTACATTTGTCGCTTTAAATTAGTTAGACTCGAGAAGGTATTGAATTTTGTCTTCAATTCAGATGTTACCTTTGAATGTCAGTGTAGGTTTCAATGGGGACAGTGCAATTTTGCCTTGCTTTTTTTATGTACTCCAAGGTAAGTGAACCATAGAATGTGCAATTTAAACAACTTTACTTTCCATGGTGCAAGTATTAAAGACGCACAAGAGGATATCCTGAGGATTTATAAATTTTTAGCATGTCTACATATTTGGGCTATATATTTGCTGGGCTTATAGAGAAGGTGCAAAAGGACTTCAAAGTTGGAAGAAGGCGTTTTTATGCAGAGGTGGTAGTTAACTTTGATTCAAGCTGTGCTGAGAAGTATGCCAATTCATTACATGTCTTTGTTCAAACTTCCTTGTGGGGTGATTGGTCGGCTGGAAAAACTAATGAAAGGGTTTCTTTGGGAAGGGGTAGAGGAAGGAAAGAAAAAACATTTAGTTAAGTGGGAGGTAGTGATCAGAAGTAAGGAGGAAGGGGGTTTAGGTGTGGAGAATTTGAGCAAACGGAATAAAGCTTGACTGACTAAATGGTTGTGGAGAGAATCAAATTCTCTCTGGCACAATGTGATAAGGAGCAAGTGCAGGATGGAGGCTAATGGGTGGGACGCAAGCCCTTCGCTGTGTGGTTCAAGTCGTAGTCCTTGATTAGATATTTCATCTGGTCTTTCTTCTTTCATAGTGTTGCAAGTTTGAGATGGGCAATGGGGAGAGGGTGAGATTTTGGGAGGATGGTTGCTTGGAGGGTGGACTGTTGAAAGGGCAGTATCCTAGATTATTCTTGTTATCGAGAAAGCATGACCAGAGCATTTCAAGTTTTGTGGATTCTTCTCTTCAGCCATTGAGTTGGAATATTTCAGACGAAAATTGAATGAGCTGGAGATAGCAGAGGCGGCTGGGTTATTTAGAGAAGGTGGAAGATGTTTGTTTGATTCAATCAAGAGCGGATATTAGAAGGTGGAAACTAGACGGGTCAGGATTGGTCACTTGCAAATCCTATGGCTCCTTGTGCAACATTTTCCACCCAATTCTCAGATTTGTAAAAAAGCTCCTCCAAAAGTCAAAGTTCTTACGTTGTTAGTGGCTATTGGGAAGGTCAACACCTATGATCAAGTTAAAAAGTGAAGGCCTTTTATTTGCATTTCTCCTCAGTGGTGCAGTTTGTGTAAATCAGAGGAGGAGAGTGTTAATCATATTTTCCTCCACTGTTCTTACTTGATACAGGTGTGGTGGAAATTGTTCAAGGAAGTTAGAGCTAGTTGGGTTATTCCAAAGGGATGTTTTGAGCTTCTAAGCCCCAAGTTCGAGGCTTTAGGAAAGGAGAGGAAAGCTAAAGCTTTGCGGGGCTGTTTGGTGTTGGCAGTTTTTTGGAACATTTGGTTGGAGGGTAATAGAAGAATTTTTTTAGGATTATAAGGGAGTAGAAGTAGAGGAACAATGGGGTAGAGTTAGATACTGGGCAGCCCTTTGGGCATCAGTTTTGGATGAGTTCAGGGATTATTCCCTTTCTTATATAGTGATGGATGTGTTAGCAGCTGTAAAATGAAGTTGGTTCAGCTTAGTTACAAGTAAAGTAGTCCTACTTGAAGGGTCTTAGCTAGTTTTTCTAGTTGGTAGATTTCTTATCCACTTGTTGTAATTCCTACATTGTGTTAATAGAACTCTATCATTTCTTCTAAAAAAAAATTCTGGGTTTATTTGCTGAAGGGACTGCTTACCCTGTTCCTGTAACATTTGTATGTTAATAAATACAGTAAAGAAACATTCAATATATGATATTGTACTCATTGGATGTTGGGAATGTATCATGTAGGTTACTTGCACATGCAAAGGTAGAATCTGTTAAAACCAAGGAAGCAGCTGAACAGAGGTCATTCCAGAATCAAAGCTGGTTTTCATTTATGTGGTTAGTCAGGACTCCGAACTGCTCCATTACGATCTCTGTGTTCTATGATTGTTTCTGGGTCACGGCTGTGCTTAAATTATTTTGACCTTTATATTTGTGAAAGCTCTGCATGTAGCTTTATCCACGTACACCTCTCATTTTGTGTAGTGCCACTTTTTTTTTCCCTCAGGCGTACACCTGCTGAAGATTCTGCCATTGTAGATGATTCCGAGGGATCACAGTTGGCAGAAGAAAGACTGACTAAAGAGGAATGGCAGGCAATCCATAAGTTGCTGAGTTATCAGCCAGAAGAAGCACATTCAGGAAAAGGCATGCAGAATATGATCCGGTTTTTGGTAACTGTGTCTGTTGATCAAGCAGCTGCTAGGATCATTGATACAAATCAAACGGAAGTTGTGTGTTGTAGATTTGAGCAACTTCAAATCTCAACCAAGTTTAAAAATCGAAGTACCTACTGTGATGTGTCCTTAAAATTCTATGGTTTATCTGCGCCTGAAGGCTCGCTTGCCCAGGTTTGTTTCCATATAAATGTCAGAATTTGATTTAGCAGTAACAGGTTTTAAGTTGGTGACGGGAGAATGTTAGTGTGAATCGTAACTGTTTTGATGTGAATATTTTCTAAATTTAGTGAATTTCTTTATTTTGAAGTGGTTTTAATTTTTTTTTAACAGCACTTAATCTCCCTCCTCTCCTTTTCTTACATGTGAATTTCTGATATTAATCTGACACGGAATCAATATGATGCTATGTTGCACCATTGCCTCTTGTTTTTAAGTTACTCATCTTTTCTTCCTGCCCTTTTTTCTTTTGGCAGAGTGTCTGTAGCCAGCAGAAGGTGAATGCACTAGCTGCTAGCTTTGTACACTGTCCAGTTGGAGAGAATGTTGACTGGAGGCTGTCGGCTACAATTTCTCCCTGCCACGTCACGGTGATTGTCCAATCTTTGAATACACACACACACACACATATATATATATATATATATATAGAGAGAGAGAGAGAGAGAGATCCCCAATCTTTTGTTTGATTTCTGTATTTTGGTCGGTCTTCTTGACCAACGTCCTTGTTTTTCTTCTCCTCTCTTAATACAATCGTCTCTTTATTAAAAAAGAAGAAGAAAAAGAAAAGAAGAGAGAAGGAGAGAGAGTGAAACCTAGTTCACATTACTATCATCTTGAAATGGTTACATGCATGGATCCTTAAGGCTCAGTTTTGATTGTCTTTGTGTTCTTTGTCTCTTCTTTTGTTCACCTTCCTTATGACATGGAGCTTCCTGAATCTTTTCTCGTTGCAGGTTTTGATGGAAAGCTTTCATCGATTTTTAGAATTTGTGAAAAGGAGTAATGCAGTTAGTCCTACTGTCACATTGGAAACTGCAACTGCTTTGCAGGTAATGATGTCATCATTGTTAGTATTTTTTAATGTGATGTGTTTAATACGACATTATACTTGTTCACTAATCTTTTATCATTCATTTTTAAGAGCAGATGAAAATTGAGCAAGTGACTCGTAGAGCACAGGAGCAATTTCAAATGGTATTAGAAGAACAAAGCAGGTTAGTATGCTTTATGTATACTGAATACTGATCCTGTTTCAGGTTTTCTATTTCTATTTTTTTAATACTCTGTATAGAGTAAAGCAACTGAGTAATTTTTTTACATTGCTCTTATGTTTACTGATCCTGTTTCAGGTTTGCTCTTGATATCGACTTAGACGCTCCAAAAGTAAGAGTTCCTATCAGAACTTGTGGCTCTTCCAAATGTGATAGCCATTTTCTTTTGGATTTTGGTCATTTCACGCTGCACACCAAGGTATGCCTTTTTTTCTAATGACCTTTCCAAATTGTGCCTGATTGATTTGCATTACCTGAAATGATATATTAATCATTGCAGGATAGTCAGCATGGTGAACAGAGGCAGAACTTATATTCTCGGTTTTTTATAACTGGAAGAGATATTGCTGCCTTTTTTGTGGATTGCGGTTCTGACTGCCAAAGTTGCACTTTGGATGTACCAGATTATGATTATCACCCGCTTTTATCTCCTACCCCTGACAATGTTGAGAATTGCTATTCTCTGATAGATAGGTGTGGAATGGCTGTACTTGTTGATCAGGTAATTTGCCACATTCCTCTCCTGCTTGTTAATTTTTATATTATTTGGTGTACAAGTTTTACTCTGGTTCATTTTGATTAGATATGTTGCTTATCATTTCATACCTATGCATCTTTGAATTGCAGATCATAGTGCCCCATCCAAGTTACCCGTCAATGCGCATCTCAATTCAAGTGCCAAACCTTGGGATTCACTTTTCACCATCGAGATTCCAGAGGCTCATGAAATTGTTAAACATATTCTGTGGTACATTGGAAACTTGCAATGCCGGTCAGCCTGCTCTTGATGATTTTCAAGCAGAAACTCCATGGAGTTTGTCAGATCTTTCTACAGAAGCTAGAATTTTAGCATGGAGGGTATGTCGTCATTCAATTGAGCAAGTTGTTAGTTTTATTTGTATTTCAGCGTCTGATGTTATTTTCCCCTCTATTTTTCCGATTCAGGGGATTGGCAATTCTGTGGCTACCTGGCAACTATGTTATCTTGTGTTGTCTGGAATAAATCTTTATGTGCTGGAATCTGAAAAGTCACAGAGTCACCAGCGACACACAAGGTTGCTTCTCTCTTTCTTTCTAGGTGAATTTTAGTACGGAGAGAGTATACATTAGAAATACCAGAAAGTTACTGCCAAAATTTCACTGAACCATTACAAGATCTTGCTAGATGGTAATAAAAAAGGAAAATGAGACTACTAATAATTGGATCATATTCCTGCATTTCTGCTTGCTGTTGCGGATAACAGAATGTAACGAATTTCTTGCAACTGAGAAACGAAGGACAAGATGATCCATAGTCCCAGCACTATCTTTCCACAACCCAATCAACCTTCCAAATGCTGGAGCAGGGGAAAGAAATAGGCATGCACCCCTTAAAACCTTGTAATGAGGTGTAACATTAATAATATTCCTGTGGCCAGGGAGATACTACAACTTGTCAGCATCCGTTATCCTTATCCTTACAGAGTATAGGTAATCCAAAAATGTATAAATTGGCTATAGCTCCTAGTCGTGGGACAACATATTAAAGGTTGGAGCCCAGTGAAATCCTCCGTTTGACTGAGTAGAGTACCAAATCATATAATTGGCAACAAGATAAAGCTATGGAGGAGATCCTTCAAGGCGTATTGTCCCATTGATTATGCCAAAGCTAATCTGCACCCTTCACCCTCGTTAGTGCCATACCATGGGAAGAGGTCCACCTGGACTTCTTCCCAATTCTCTTACCAACTCTATATGGCTCCATCACCCCATTTGCATGCTACTAACCCCATCCAAGAGCATGTACTGCACTAATAGCTTTTCTTACTCTGCCCTACAGTTTGGTGTCTTTTTTGAGCAATAGAAATGTTTTGGTTGTGCATTTCTTGCTTTTATCTCCTGCAATCAAATGTTTTATGCTACTAACTGAAAATTTCTAAATTTGGATGGTACAGCATGGCTGGTCGACAAGTATATGAGGTTCCCCCAGCAAACATTGGTGGTTCACTGTTTTGTGTCGCTGTAAGTTACAGGGGAATGGACAATCAAAAGGTATGTCAAATTTGTTGGAAATGATAGTTTACTGTATGAAGGACAAACAGTGGAATTGAATATTCATGTCCGTGCTTTCGACTTGACATCTGAATTATTGGATCGTGGAAGAATCATAGTCATGCTTATGTTTATTTTGTTCAAGCCTTGCTTGAAGCTGGGCATATCTTTCCTTATTCAAATCATACATGTTATAGATTTCTATTTCTTTCCAGGCTTTGGAGTCTCCTACTACCTTGATTATAGAGTTTCGAGCTGAGCACGAGAAGGCCATTTGGTTGAAAGGGCTTATACAAGCTACATATCTAGCTTCTGTATGATATAAGATCCATCTCTTAACTTAAAACTCCTATTTCTTATCTTCTTGGTGATATCTAAAATTTGTATTTATTTTGCCTATAGGCTCCTCCATCAGTTAATGTACTGGGAGAAACAAGCGATCCCGTTACTGACTATGATGAAACCCAGACTATGAATTCAAAAACAGCTGACCTTGTTATTAATGGGGCACTGGTGGAGACAAAGATATTCATATATGGAAAGGTTGGTTTTTCTTTTGGTTTATTCATCATGTCAAAGTATCTACAGAGTCCTGCTTCCCATCATTTGTGGTTATTTTGGGGAATGATTAGCCACCTGTGGGGCTTACTACTTATATGAAGAAACAAATGGAAAAAACTTACAAGGCTACTGATTAACCAAATCTGACAGTGTTCTTTTCCTACTATATTGTGTAGACTGGTGATAAAGTTGATGAAGAACGTTGCGAGACTCTTATTCTTGAGGTTCTTGCCAATGGTGGAAAGGTTTGTTGCTAGTTTATACTTCATTTATGATTTTATTAAGGGTGACTCTGGAATTATATGAGATTTTTAAAGTAAAAAGTCAAACGCAATTTTTGACCCTGTTCAACTTTGTTATTGTATTTGTGCCTTTGATCTGACTTGGGTATTTACCCTATATTACTTGAATTGATAGGGAGAGTAGCATCAGAACTTTGGCTACTGGCGGGGAAGATGTTTCCATGTTTGGAACATAATTCATATTTCATTGTTCTTTGTCCATCAGATTTGATATTGTTGATATTTCTGTTTTAGATTTCTTGGGGTTGTGGTATATTGGAATGGAACATACTGTAACAAGCGTTCTTCTACTTTACCCTCTAGTTTGTTTTTTTTCCCACTATCTTCTTGTATCATGTTCAAGGGTTCTTAGCTCGTTGTCATGCATAAGTGTTTTGGTATTAATTACTATGCCATTTTGTTTTACAGTTGCACATGATTCGCTGGGAAGGCGACCTGACACTTAAGATGAAACTACACTCTTTAAAAATCAAAGATGAGCTTCAAGTTCGTCTATTAACAACCCCCCAGTATTTAGCTTGCTCCGTGCTTAACATCGACGATCTAGTTTCTTCTCCTGGCATAGTTGATCCACACATGAAAGAAATGTCTGCTTTGCTTCATGAGGATGATGATACTTTTACAGATGCTTTGCCAGATTTTATGTCTAACTCAGATACAGGCTTAGGTTCACAGATAATGGATATGGATACATGTGCAACCACTGAGGATGTCAATGATGATACTGGATTTGCAACTCCACAGGCCATAATTCATGAAAAAAAATTGGTTAAGGAAAAGGTCATTTCTGGTGAGATATTTTATGAGGCGGATGGCGGTGATAATTCAAATTTTGTTTCTGTTACCTTCTTGACTCGGAGTCCTAGCTCGCCTGATTATGATGGTATTGATACGCAGGTACTACTGACATGAGCAGTTGACTCGGCTTTAGTTAGAGTTCTGGATCTTTGTTAGATTGGTTTTATTTGCAATGCAAAACTAAATTAATTAGTGTATCTTACAAATAGAAAAATCTTTATCTCCACTGCTAATGCTTTGTCCTGAAATTTTTTTTCAGATGAATCTCCGCATGTCAAAATTGGAGTTCTTTTGCAACAGACCCACTCTTGTTGCTTTGATTGATTTTGGCCTGGATTTAAGCTGTGTGTATGACATGGAAGGTAGCGCAGACATGACTAAGGTTCCAGATGATAAACCTTTGATGAACAAAGAAAAGAATGAAGAAAGTGTCAAAGGGTTGCTGGGTTATGGTAAAGGTCGTGTAGTATTTTATTTAAACATGAATATTGACAATGTGACTGTGTTTCTTAACAAAGAGGATGGCTCTTCATTTGCAATGTTTGTGCAAGAAAGTTTCCTGCTGGATCTTAAGGTGATGGGAATGTTGTGATTTACGATTATTTCGATGTGTTGGTTGAAATTTACTACTGTGTGTAGTTTCAGACTTGATATTTTCGGTCTCAAATAACTGTATTACTGACTTGAGTTGTTTGTTTGTTAAGGTCCACCCAAGTTCTCTTTCCATTGAAGGTACCCTAGGAAATTTTAGACTCCATGATATGTCTCTTGGAACAGATCACTGTTGGGCTTGGCTTTGTGATATACGTAATCCAGGTGTTGAATCCCTTATCAAGGTACAAATAGAATCAATTATCAGCTATTGCATTGCAGACATAATTTGTTTTTACTGTGATATTTCTTTTGTTATGAGAATTTTGTCTTTCTATTTGTTTTGCAGTTCAAATTTAACTCCTATAGTGCTGAAGATGATGACTATGAAGGATATGATTACAGTTTGTGTGGCCGACTTTCTGCTGTCCGCATCATTTTTCTCTATAGGTTTGTTCAGGAGGTATGTTGGGCATTGCTCTTAATCATTTGAATACAACTTTCACAGGGATGTGTTATTGCGTGTAACCTAAATGCTTGGACATGCTAATGCAGATAACAGAATACTTTATGGAACTTGCCACCCCACATACCGAAGAGGCAATCAAACTTGTTGACAAAGTTGGAGGCTTTGAGTGGCTAATTCAGAAATATGAGATTGATGGAGCTACAGCGTTGAAGCTGGACCTGTCACTTGATACTCCAATAATCATTGTTCCCAGGAATTCAACAAGCAAAGAGTGCGTGAATTTGGATTCTTTTTTTACTAATCGCATATTTGGGTTACGCATATTTGGGTTAATTAAATAGTTGGGTTGCTTTTGAATGAAGAAGCACCCTAAATAGAAGCAGGAAGAGAAAAAGACAACTTCAAAATTTTGTCTCTTTATGTCTGGATCTTGTATTTTCAAAGTTAAATACGTTTGTTATATCAGTATTTACGGTTGACATTTGTCTCTATATTTTATGTAATTGCAGTTTCATTCAACTTGATCTGGGCCAGCTAAAAGTCACAAATGAGTTTAGTTGGTATGGTTCCCCTGAGAAAGATCCTTCAGCTGTCCATATTGATGTCCTTCATGCTGAGGTAGGTGATTTTTATATCTTTTTATTGGACGTGATGATTGAAATTACTGAACTAATTTAATACCCTGACATAAAATTTCAGATCCTGGGGATCAGCATGTCTGTAGGAATTGATGGTTGCTTAGGCAAATCAATGATACGAGAAGGCAAAGGACTTGACGTTTACGTGAGGAGAAGTTTGAGGGATGTCTTCAAAAAAGTTCCAACATTTGCTCTTGAAGTGAAGGTAATATTGTGGGTGAAATGTTAAATTTTATTGAATTTTTTTTTTTATAACATTGGGGCAGATAACACACCTTTAGTAAGCATTACGATGGGGGGCTGTTTAACTTACCGTTGCTGATATTTGCATAGTTGATAGTTGATACACGTAGTGGTCGATCTTCTGATTGAGTTCATCCTGCATTGATTGGTTACCACTGGCTTCAAGATTGAAGGAGGTTTTGGTTACCACTGTCTCTCCACATCAGGGGCGTTTGTTAAGGATCGACAAATTTTGGATGCTGTCCTCATTGCAAATGAAGTGGTAGAAGAGATAAGGCAGAAAAAAGAGAAGGGATTGGTGCTCAAGATATCCCCGATAAGCTACAAATATGTACATATACATGAGTCAAAATAGACACACAAGAGGGAGCCTTCACAAAGGTTGCTTAGGAGAAGTCTCAGCAGTCGGTAGAGCCCCAGAAAGAGAAGGCACCGGAGGGGGATCATTTGGAGCCTCAATACTGGACAGAACCCTAGAAGGAGGAGGCATCAGAGGTTGATCATTTGGAGCTTCATTACGCAGTACAGCCCCAGAAGACGAAGGCAATAAATGCCTTTGGAACAAACCCACAAATCTCTGATGATCAAGTAAAACCTGACCATCAGTTTCCTTCATCTGGTCAAGCTTCCTCTTCATGTTTGTAGCATAGTCATGTGCGAGCCGGTGCAACTGTTTATTCTCATGCTTGAGCCCTCTAATCTCCTGTTTGAGACTCATCACTTCAGCCGCCAATGATTCAACTTGGCGGGTTCGAGCAAATAGGCGTTGGGCCATATTAGACACAGAACCTGCACACTGAACACTGAGAGCCAGCGAATCCTTAACAGCTAACTCATCAGACCGTTTGGAAAGTAGTCTGTTATCTTTGGGAGTGAGAAGGTTCCTGGCCACCACCGCAGCGGTCATATCATTCTTCATCACGGAATCCCCAACGGTAAGAGGACCAGTAGGGGAGACGAAGGATGGGCGCCATATGTTGTCTGGAGAAGGCGGGGCTGCCTCTTCAACAAGGTTCAAGTCAAAACGACGGTCGGAGGGGCCAGACATTTTCAAAGGTGTTGAAGAGAGAAGAGGTCGGACAAATCAACATCTTAGAAGTGCAAGAATGAAGCTTCTACTGGTGGAGATTCAAGTGTGCTTTGGAACTTAATGCCAGCCCCTATAAAAATCTGCACTCGACGGAGCTTCAGAAATCGAAGAGGCGCCTGCTCAGAAATCGAAGAGGCGTTTGCTTTCTCAAAAGCTGGGCTGCTTAGAGATCACGAGGGTTGATCTCAGAAATCGAAGAGGCGTTTGCTTTCTCAAAAGTTGGGCTGCTCAAGGACCTCGAAGGCTGATCTCAGAAATCGAAGAGGCGCTCGCTTTCTCAAAAGCTGGGCTCCCCAGAGACCACGAGGGCCGATCTCAGAAATCGAAGAGGCACCTACTTTTCCAGCCTTGTCAGCACCTGTCACACGCACACTCAGCTTTGCGAAAATTATGGGCATTCTGTCGAAGACTTCTGGGGAAGTAGAAAACACATGAATCTTACTGTTCAATCACCCACTTCCCACACGCAACAATAGCTCATGGGTACCACATATAACTTTGCCAAAGTTCTCTGCCAAAGTTGAGCACGTGAAGCTTGCAGCTCCTACTACATCGCTCTGACCAAGAAGGGTAAAAGAATAGCAAAGAAACAGCACTAACAAAGTTTAGACCCATAAATTTTGAAGGTCTAGCTACCATATTATTACCCACAAGGGTAAAGGAACAGTACCACTGCTGGATAATTGGAAAGTCCTTGTGTGTCAACCTCTGTGCTTCGTGGCAAGTTAGACTAGCAAACATGCCCAACCTTTACTCACATTCGAGAAAACACTCCCAATAAGATTGCTTGCTCCAAAATCGAAGAGGCACCGTCCTCCGAATCTCGAGAGCCAGACTCTCAACATGACTACTTTCTTAAAAATCGAAGAGAGGGTAAAGGAACAGTACCATTGCTGGATAATTGGAAAGTCCCTGTGTGTCAACCTCTGTGCTTCATGGCAAGGTAGACTAGCAAACATGCCCAACCTTTACTCACATTCGAGAAAACACTCCCAACAAGATTGCTTGCTCCAAAATCGAAGAGGCACCGCCCTCCGAATCTCGAGAGCCAGACTCCCAACATGATTACTTTCTCAAAAATCGAAGAGACAATGCTCCCCGAATCTTCGAGAGCCAGACCCCCATCATGATTGCTTTCTCAAAAATCGATGAGGCATCGTTCCCCGAATCAATCGAAGAGGCGCTCGCTTTCTCAAAAGCTGGGCTGCTCAGAGACCACGAGGGCCGATCTCAGAAATCGAAGAGGCACCTACTTTTCTAGCCTTGTCAGCACCTGTCACACGCACACTCAGCTTTGCAGAAATTATGGGCATTCTGTCGAAGACTTCTGGTGAAGTAGAAAGCACATGAATCTTACTGTTCAATCACCCACTTCCCACACGCAACAATAGCTCATGGGTACCACAGATAACTTTGCCAAAGTTCTCTGCCAAAGTTGAGCACGTGAAGCTTGCAGCTCCCACTACATCGCTCTGACCAAGAAAGGTAAAAGAATAGCAAAGAAATAGCACTAACAAAGTTTAGACACATAAATTTTGAAGTTCTAGCTACCATATTATTACCCACAAGGGTAAAGGAACAATACCACTGCTGGATAATTGGAAAGTCCCTGTTTGTCAACCTCTGTGCTTCGTGGCAAGGTAGACTAGCAAACATGCCCAACCTTTACTCACATTCGAGAAAACACTCCCAACAAGATTGCTTGCTCCAAAATCGAAGAGACACCATCCTCCGAACCTCGAGAGCCAGACTCCCAACATGACTACTTTCTCAAAATCGAAGAGAGGGTAAAGGAACAGTACCATTGCTGGATAATTGGAAAGTCCCTGTGTGTCAACCTTTGTGCTTCGTGGCAAGGTAGACTAACAAACATGCCCAACCTTTACTCACATTCGAGACAACACTCCCAACAAGATTGCTTGCTCCAAAATCGAAGAGGCACCGCCCTCCGAATCTCGAGAGCCAGACTCCCAACATGATTACTTTCTCAAAAATCGAAGAGACACTGCTCTCCGAATCTCGAGAGCCAGACCCCCAGCATGATTGCTTTCTCAAAAATCGAAGAGGCATCGTTCTCCGAATCTCGAGAGCCAGATACCACAGACCACTTTTTCAAAGTGCTCTGACAGAGTTAAAACATGTGAAACGGGCAGCTCCCACTACCGTGCTATGACCAAGCAGGGTAAAGGAATAGCATTACTACTTGTTAGGGAGACTCCTATATATGTCGACCTCCATCCCCAACAGACAGGCAGACCTGCAAAAATGCTCAACCCTTCATCATATCTGAGAGGGCACTCCCAACGAAGCCTTTCGAAATATTCAGCTTTCTTTCCCCCCGATAATACCTCTGCAAACAAGCTATACTAGAGCAAGAATATCTCATATCATCAGGGTTAAAAGCAAGAGTATCCCATATCATGCTTTTTCCCTGTCTTTTCCTTTGGCCTTGTTTTTACCTGCAAGACAAGGAGAAAGAGAGCAATCAGTCAGCACTTGGAATCAAGCTTCCAGCCAGGAACTGACTGCCTGGAACCCCTTACCTGATTACTTACCTGGCATTGCTCTCGAGTACTCATCTTCAACATCTTATGTTTCCAGGGAAGATTCCGCATCTGCTTGAGGAACAGATAGGGCAAGTGCGAAGGATACAAGGAAGCATGTGGAGACAAGCGTAACAGCACACGTGCCGATACATCCATTACTCTGTCAAAAGCAAAAGTATCCCATATCAGCAGGGTGGAACGTACTCTAGATTTGATGGACTTGTTTTGACCCTCAAATTCTTCAGTCAGCCTTATACTCTGGAGGAAACCAGAAAACCCTCCAGCTCAGTTCAAGAATAAGCCTGTGGAAAGTTACTTCTTCAAAAGCAAAAGTATCTCATATCATCTCTTCTCATTTTTCTTCTCTTTATCCTTCATGCTGCTGCAAGATGGGGAGAAGGTGAACAATCAGTCGGAGCTCTGATTGCTTACCTTGTCTGTCACCTCTTTCAGCAGACCCCCTAGCTCGGCGACTTGGGGGACTCTTACTACATGGTTTGTATCGCGCTTGACCAAGCCTGAAACTACAAGTAAGCTTCAAGTGAAATTGATACATTACCTTGTGCATCTCCACCAGTTAAAGATACCACCCCTGGATGGAGGAAGAGTACTTCCAGAGAAGATGCCACATCTACCTATGAGACAGATAAGGCAAGTCAAGACGACACCACACTCCGATACTTAGAAGTTTCGTGATTACGAGATCATTCTCCCACAATATTTCCTAATGTCATTTGTACTAAATCATTCACTTGTACTCACTAAAGGAGAGCTTGAACCTAGGTACTTGTGTAAACCCTTCACAATTAATGAGAACTCTTCTATTCCGTGGACGTAGCCAATCTGGGTGAACCACGTACATCTTGTGTTTGCTTTCTTATCTCTATCCATTTATATACTTATCCACACTAATGACCGGAGCAATCTAGCGAAGATCACAAAAAGCGACCGTTTTCGCTACCTAGGATCTATCTTGCAAGAGAACGGAGAATTAGATGGAGATCTCAACCATAGAATACGAGCTGGATGGATGAAGTGTAAGAATGCATCCGGCGTGTTGTGTGACCGTCGTAGGCCACTGAAGCTCAAGGGAAAATTTTATAGGACGGCAATAAGGCCAACGATGTTGTATGACACAGAATGTTGGGCGGTGAAGCATCAACACGTACACAAAATGGGTGTAGCGGAGGTGAGGATGCTTCGTGGGATGTGTGGGCACACGAGAAAGGATAAGATTGGGAATGAGGATATCCGAGGTAAAGTAGGAGTAGCCGAAATTGTAGGAAAGATGAGAGAAAATCGGCTCCGGTGATTTGGACATGTGCAAAGAAGGCCGAATGACGCTCCGGTTCGAAGATGTGACTACGGGACAAAGGTTCAGGGCCGAAGGGGTAGAGGAAGACCTAGGAAAACTTTGGAAGAGACTCTAAGAAAAGACTTAGAGTACTTGGACCTAACGGAGGACATGACACAAAACCGAGCGCAATGGCGTTCTAGGATTCATATAGCCGACCCCACTTAGTGGGAAAAGGCTTTGTTGTTGTTGTTGTTGTTGTTGTTGTTGATCAATGGGAGGCCTAGGGGAAAATTTCAAGCTTCAAGAGGACTGAGACAAGGCGACCCACTGTCACCCTTTCTCTTCACCTTAGTAGTCGATGTTTTGAGCAGGTTAATGGAGAAGGCTCAAGAAAATGATCTCATCAAAGGTTTGTGTATCGGGCAAGAAAAGGTGGAGATCTCTCATCTTCAATTTGCCGATGACACCATATTCTTCTTGATGGAAGACGAGGAAGTTTGGAACAACCTATTACAAGTGCTCAACTTATTCTGTTCGGTCTTAGGATTGAAAATCAACAAAGCTAAGTGCTTTTTGGCAGGAATAAATTCAGAAAGTGAGAAATTAAACAGGATGGCAGTTTCTTGGGGTTGCGAGGTAGGATGTTGGCCTATAAAGTATCTGGGACTTCACCTTGGGGGCAGGCCAAGAGCTATAAGGTTTTGGGATCCAGTGGTAGAAACAATGGAAAGAATTTCCTATCCAAAGGAGGTAGATTAACTCTAATTCAATCAGTCTTGGGAAGCTTGCCGACTTACTATATGTCATTGTTCAAAATTCCTTGCGGGGTAAGAAGACGTCTAGAAAAATTAATGAAAGGGTTTCTCTGGGAAGGCGTGGAGGAAGGTAAGAAAACCCATTTGGTCAAATGGGAGTTAGTTACTAAAAACAAGGAGGAAGGAGGTCTAGGGGTGGGGAATTTAAGGAATCAGAACGAAGCATTATTGGCTAAGTGGTTGTGGAGATTCCCAAGGGAGTCTCATTCCCTATGGCACAAGGTGATAAGAAGCAAGTATGGGTTACAAGTTAATGGTTGGAATGCACTTCCTCCAAGGAGGGTTTCAAGTCGTAGCCCATGGAAAGACATTTCGAGTGGTGCTCATCAGTTTCTTAGATGTTGCAAGTTTGAGGTGGGCAATGGAGAGAGGGTGAGGTTTTGGGAGGATGGGTGGTTAGCAGGGGGACCGCTGAAGGAGCAATTCCCCAGATTATTCCTATTATCGAGGAAGCATAATCATAACATCTCCAGCTTTGTGGAAGTTTCGTCAAGTTCCTTGAGTTGGAACTTTGATTTTAGGAGAAATCTGAATGAGATGGAGATAGAAGAGGCGGCCAGCTTATTACAGAAAGTGGAAGTGGTTCGCTTGTCTCCATCAAAAATGGATAACAGAAGGTGGAACCTAGAACCTTCAGGTTTGTTCACATGCAAATCCTATCGTTCATTACTGAGCAACAATGGGATTGGGCACTATTATCCACCCTACTCTCAGATTTGGAAATCAAAAGCTCCTCCGAAGGTTAAAATACTTGTATGGCTTGTGGCCACTGGGAGTCTCAACACTTGCGACAAAATTCAAAGGAGAAACCCTCTGATGTGTTTATCCCCACATTGGTGTAGTTTATGCAAAGCTAAGGAGGAGAGTGTAAATCACATCTTTCTTCATTGCTCCTACTCGATCCAACTGTGGTGGAAACTGTTTCAGGAGGTTAAAGTAAGTTGGGTCATTCCTAAAGGGTGTTTTGAGCTACTAAGCACCAATTTTAAGGCACTTGGAAAAGGGAAAAAATCCAAAGCTTTGTGGGGTTGCCTGGTATCAGCAATTTTTTGGAATATATGGCTGGAACGCAACGAAAGGATTTTTGAAGACTATACTGGAGTGGGGGCAGAAGTACTTTGGGGGAGAGTAAAATATTGGGCATCTTTTTGGGCTTCGGTTACTAAAGAGTTTAATAATTGCTCTCTATCTCAAATACTGTGGGATTTGTTAGCAGCAGTTAAGTGAGCTAGGTCTAGAATTGGCTGCTGTAGCCAAATCCTATTGGGATTTTCCTTTCTAATTTGTTAGTGGACTTCTTATCCACTTCTGTGTATTTCACTATTCTTTAATAAAATTGTTTCTTCTCAAAAAAAAAATCCTGCATTGATTGGTAGTGATACATGTACAACATGAAATTAAGTGCATGGGGTCATAATATTGTTTCAAATAGTGAACATACTTAGGAATTGCTGAGCATTTTGGACCAATCCTTTACTTTTTTGGTAGTCAATATATGGTGATCTAACTTATTCATCCTCCATTTGCTCCATTGTTGTGATCACGTGTTTTTAACTTTATATGATATATCCCTGCATATATGTTTCTATAGAGGGAGCTTCAATCGAAGGATGCCTCACCTTGTATTTCAATGATCCAAACCGTCTTATTTTAGGTCTTCTCTCATATATCACCATTGCAAAATATCACTCAAATCTGAAACCATTTACCACTTAATTAAATGGTTGTTGTTTAATGTTTCCTTGAAATAACATATTCTTCTATTTTCTACTCCCCATATTGCCAATTGGTTTTTTTCTGTCATCATGCAGACTGTCATATTTCTCTGCTGATTCCTACCCTTTGATTGTCTTGTACCAGGTTGGCTTATTGCACGGTGTCATGTCTGACAAAGAATATAAAGTCATTCTGGACTGTGCATGCATGAACTTATGCGAAGAGCCAAAGCTTCCCCCTAGTTTCCGTGGTGGTAAATCTGGTTCGATGGATACAATGAGACTGCTGGCTGATAAGGTCAACATGAACAGTCAACTCCTACTATCAAAAACTGTTACCATAGTGGCAGTTGTAATTGATAATGCCCTATTGGAATTGTATAACGGCATTCATGCTGAGTCTCCTTTAGCTCAAATTGCTGTGAGTACTTGCATCAATCACATTTAAGTAGAGTTTATTTTGAATTGTGTGTACTTAGGTCCTGTTTTAGCTCTCTGAGATTTCAACTTTCATTTTGGTCTTAAGATTTCGAACAGAGTTGTTTGTTGTTTTCTGGCATTGTATGTCTGTTCTGATCGTGTACTTGTTCTCAGAAAAAATAAAAACAGAATCTTATGTAATTTGTTTCTCTGTTTAACAGATCGAAGGTCTTTGGGTAATGTATCGGATGACTTCATTGTCAGAGACAGATCTCTACATAACCATTCCAAAATTTTCTGTTGTTGACATTCGCCCCAATACAAAACCTGAAATGCGCCTAATGCTTGGATCATCCGCTGATGATTCCAAACAAGTTTCTTCTGGAAGTTTGCCCCTTTCCTTAAATAAGGGGAGCTTTAGAAAAACAGACTCTGATGCTGGATTTTCTCATGTGGATTTACCAATATCAACAATGTTCTTGATGGACTATAGATGGCGCAAATCTTCCCAATCATTTGTGGTTAGGGTTCAGCAACCTCGAGTTCTTGTTGTAGCTGATTTCCTTCTGGCTGTGGGTGAGTTTTTTGTGCCTGCATTGCGAACTATAACTGGTAGAGAGGAAGTGATGGATCCTACAAATGATCTTATTGGTAAAAGCTGTAGCATAGTATTCTCTGGACCTATTTACAAACAGATAGAAGATGTGGTGCACTTGTCTCCAAGTAGACAGTTAGTAGCAGATTGTTTGCACATTGATGAATACATATATGATGGATGTGGAAAGACCATCCATTTGAGTGAGGAAACGGACACAAAATATCTTCATTCAACTAGGCCTCATCCCATTATTATAATTGGGTGTGGAAAGAAGTTGCGATTTATGAATGTCAAAATTGAGGTACAGATCCATCCTTTCATCTGCGACAATAGTTATGTTCTTTTTCAATTGTTTTTAATGCAGCATCAGAACATGCCTAAAATTTCAGTACTATTTAGAAGGTCTGCAATGGGTTTGGGGAAAATGTTTTCCAATAAATATCACGAAGCATAGGTATAGGATTCAGAAACCAGAAAAACGACTATAGAGGTACAAAGACCATTTCAGTGCAGACAGTAAAAGATAGAAAAAAAGTATCAAATTTTTTTATGTGACCATATGTGTTGTTTTGTTTTACTTATTTTATGTTTAGTTTGTTTTTCTCATCCCTCAGTAATTGGCATGTGTTCCAAGTCCAACTATTGATTGACGCTTTCCCGTTAATACATCAGAATGGTTCTATTTTAAGGAAGTACACACATTTGAGTAATGATAGCAGCTACTCGCTATCTTTTGAGGATGGTGTGGACATCACGTTGCTGGACAGTTACTCATCTGATGAGGACAAGAAGAGTCTAGAAGACACTCATAAATCATCAGACACCTCAAATATTTCTTCGGATTCTGAAAGTGATCCAAATGTGATCCCTAGTTTCAGTTTTGAAGCACAGGTAAGTAAGTCATTATTAACATAAATGTTTCGCAAAGTAATTCATGGCATAGCGCTTTACATTGAAATTTACAAACTGATTGAAACCATTGGTAGATTATTTTGTGGTAATCTGATTGTATGCTATACAGTGCTTCCATAAGTTACTACTTAAGTGCTTATTAGTTATACTGGGATCAATATCTCTAGCATATCATTTTTTTTAGCTTATATTATGCCGATAACCTTTTGTGCAGTTAGTTGGTTTTGATGTTCTGTTCATTTTTGGATTACTTATTTTGGCTTTTAGGTAGTTTCTCCTGAGTTTACCTTCTATGATTCTTCAAAGTCTTGTCTGGATGATTCATATGGTGAAAAGCTTCTCCGTGCAAAGTTGGATTTTAGCTTCATGTAAGAGTTTTCATATTTGTTTTTCCCATACTTTTACACTGTTTTCCAGGTAAAAGGTAGGGCGTAATAGAAGTTACTCTGAAAGCTTGCTTACTTGAAATTTAACACTTATTATACTCCTAAATGTATTACGTAAAAAATATTTGCCCTAACTGAGCTAAATAACCTGTTAATACAGGTATGCATCCAAAGAAAATGATACCTGGGTTCGAGCCCTGGTGAAAGATCTTACAGTTGAGGCTGGTTCTGGTCTTATTGTTCTTGATCCAGTGGATATATCAGGGGGTTACACTTCTGTGAAGGACAAAACAAATATGTCTTTGTTATCAACTGATGTTTGCTTCCATCTTTCACTGAGTGTTGTTTCTCTTATACTTAATTTGCAAACCCAGGCAACATCAGCATTGCAATTCGGAAATTCTATGCCACTGGCTGGATGTACAAATTTTGATCGAATTTGGGTGTCCCCAAAAGGTATTTTCTCATACTCTCCGGTGAAGTTTAATATCTTAATTGCTCCATTTCTTTTCATCAGAATGGCTTTCATGTGAGTCATCAAAGACTTAACATTGTTGTGTATTTATGCAGAAAATGGTTCCTGTTACAACCTTACCTTTTGGAGGCCTCGAGCACCTTCAAATTATGTTATACTGGGAGATTGTGTGACATCAAGGTAGAATTGAATGGAATGTTTTTCAGAGAACACAATATTTTCTTAATGAAATGGAAATTACAATCTCTAGACTGCAGTCCACATAGACAGAGATGAAACTAAAGGGTCCTATTTTACAAGAAGAGTCATCAGACAATTTGGCCCCATGCTGCATATCCTTATGTGTTTTATAAATATAATTTATGCAGATGAGTTTACAAGTAGTAATAAATTAAAAAGGAAGGCAATGTAAATATCATAACTATGAGTTAATAAATATCATAACTATGAGTTAATCTGGTGATGTTGTTTGTATGTGTCATGGTTCCGAGTGTAAAGGTGGACTTCTTGTCCATCTCATGTACTTTTTGAGCTTATACACTCAAATATTGAGAAGAAGAAAAAATCTGTTCGTTGTACGTTGCCATTAGGTAGAAACTTCCCAGGCATGTGCTAATGCTCCTTTATCATTTGAAATTAGTAATCTTGGTGAGTTTTATTAAAGCTTGTTAAACCTGCATAAATTTTATTGTATCAAAGCAATTTACATGTCCCCGTGCCTATGTAATCATGATTTGTATTATTTTCATCCAGTTGTCCGGAAGTAAAAGGAACATAAAGTAGATGACGTAATTAATAATATATGGATGGTTTGGGTACAGCTCACTGTATTTCGTTTATTTTCTTGATTGTTGATCTATTTGGGGAAGATACTCACCTTGTTTGTTCAAGCTGTTCTGTTTTTGTGATAGTGTGTTTCGATGCTATACTTAGTTATTTTTGGTTTCTTGTGATGTCATCAGGCCAGTTCCTCCTTCACAGGCAGTAATGGCAGTGAGTAATGCATATGGGCGTGTGCGTCAACCAATTGGTTTTAATCTCATAGGCTTGTTCTCTACTATTCAAGGATTTGGTGGGGGGGATTCTGATGTTGGTAGTGATTGTTCTCTTTGGATGCCCGTGGCACCACCCGGATACATAGCATTGGGTTGTCTAGCAAATATAGGGAAAGAGCAGCCACCTAATCATATAGTTTATTGCCTACGTTCTGATCTTGTTACTTCAACAACATATTCAGAATGCTTATTTTCTTCTCCATCAAATCCTCATTTTGCATCTGGATTTAGCATCTGGCGGGTAGAGAATGTTCTTGGATCATTTCATGCCCATTCTTCTACTGAATGCCCTTCTGAAGACAATTGTTGTAACCTCAATCATCTTCTTCTTTGGAATTGGAATCGGCAACAATCTGGTCCTACAGAATCTGCCTCAAATTTGGCTGTTGACAATAAGTATGCAAGTCACCAAACCAGAAACCAGACTGGAAATTCTTCTCGATGGGATATAGTCAGATCAATTTCAAAGGCAAATAATTGTTTTATGTCGACCCCCAACTTTGAGAGAATCTGGTGGGACAAGGGTAGTGACCTCCGCCAACCAGTCTCAATATGGCGGCCCATCGCGCGTTGTGGCTATGCTATATTGGGTGATTGCATAACCGAAGGGTTGGAAATTTTATCTTTGTGTGTTCTTTATCAGGTTTTAGTCAGTTGAGTTTTTATTGTTATTGTGATTTTTGCTAACCAACATGTGTTCTTTCCTTCTTTCAGCTTAGAACCTCCAGCTGTGGGCATAATTTTTAAGGCTGATGATCCTGAAGTATCTGTGAAACCTGTACAATTTACTAAAGTTGCCCACATTGTAGGGAAAGGTTTCGATGAAGTATTCTTTTGGTACCCACTTGCTCCGCCTGGTTATGCATCTCTTGGATGCATAGTCTCCAGGACGGGTGAAGCCCCATGTGTTGATATAATTTGTTGCCCTAGGATGGATTTTGTTAACCAAGCTAATATTCTTGAGGCGCCAATTTCAAGATCTTCGACTTCAAAGGGATCTCAGTGCTGGAGCGTTTGGAGAGTTGAAAATCAGGTTGGGTTTCTTTCTTTCTTTATTCAGTTTATTTAATTTTGTGTGGAGGTAGTGTGGGGCTGGGGAGGGGATTGGAGACATAAACTAAAGATCTAAGCTAAAGATAACTGGTGGCCACAGCCTATACAAGAAATTAAGTTACATTCAGCTCAAAACTTGCACCTAATCATGTAAGAAGAACAGAAACAGAAAACTTCCTCTGTAAGTTTTCAATTGTATTAACTGAACAATCAATTACACATGTATGGATGTATATAGCCTTTTGGCTATTTACATTAATACCCTTTAACTGCTTTAACTAATCACTTAACTACCTTGACTAATCACAGCTATTAACAAACTAATTACATTTAGTTATAACAAACTATTTTACAGTAGCTGTAATGGATGACTTGTCATTCTCCCTAATACACCCCCTCAAGCTAAAAGGGGAATCATAGTTGATTCCAATGGGAAGCTTGGAACACAGATAAGCAAATCTGCTTTTAGACAGAGACTTGGTGTGAAGGTCAGCCAATTGATCTTCGCTGCAAACAAACTGCACTTTAATGAGTTTTTGCCAGGACCAATTCTCAAATGTAGTGATAAGCAATCTCAACATGCTTAGTTCGAGCATGAAAGATAGGATTAGATGCTAATGAGATTGCTGAGATGTTGTCACACCATAATGTAGGCTGTGTAGTCAATGGAAAATGAAGATCACGAAGGATTTTGCACACCCAAGTGATTTCTGCAGCATTGTGAGCTAAGGACCGATATTCAGCTTCTGTAGATGAATGTGCAATAGTGCTTTGTTTCTTGGCACTCCAGCTGATGAGATTAGGTCCAAGGAACACACAATATCCACTAGTGGAACGCTTATCAAAGGTGCAGCCGGCCCAATCAGCATCAGAGTATGCTGAGAGATGAACGGAGCCCTTTGTGAACCATAAACCATGCAAAATAGAACCTTTAGGGTGCGTTTGGTACGTGGGATGGGACGGAACAAAGTGGGACGGAACCGTTCCGTCCCACGTTTGGTGCGCTAAAATTATGTGGAACGCGCGTCCCACGGAACGAAAATGGGTTAGATTTTGGTTCCCCCTCCCCCCCCTGGAACGGGTTTTTCCATCCCGTGGGACACAAACTTTATAACTTTTTGGACAACAATACCCCTCTTATTTTTCATTAATTACATTGTCTACCTCCCTTTCTCTCCCGTAACCTCCTCTCTTCTACCCTTGTCTCTCCCGTAGCCCTCCTCTTCCTCCACCACAAACCCAGTAACCCAACTGCTAACCCAATCCCAGCAAACCCATCCGACGACGACGACGTCACCATAGCAAACCCTCTTCTTCTCCGGCGCCGTCTGGCGTCACGAACATGACCCGTATCTCGTAATCTCCGTCCGTGTAAGTGAGGTGGATCTGATCCGGAACACGACCCGATTCGAAGCTAAGCTCGTCATTCCTAATCTGAGGTGGCGAGCAGGTGGGCGGTGCCGGGGAGGGGGTTGTGGTCCTGGTCGAGGTGGTTGGCGAGCAGGTGGGCGGTGCCGGGGATTAGGACGAAGTCGCCGATTTGGAGAGGGAGGTTGGGGAGAGAGAGTGAAACAGTTTGGTGGGTCGGGGGGAAGAAGGTGGATGCTGCACAAAGGACGATTGAAATCAATTTTGGGATTTTTCTGTGTTTGATTTGAAGAGAAAGAAATTGTTTGGGGGTCTGATTCGTCATTTTTTTTCGTTCCGTCCTATGCATACCAAACATAACACGAACCTCCATTCCGTTCCGTCCCGTCCCGTCCCGTCCCGTCCCGTTCCGTTCCGTCCCGTCTGCGTACCAAACGCACCCTTAAGGAATCTAAGAACTCGTTTGGCTGCTTGAAGATGTTGTTCCCTTGGAGCATGCATAAATTGACATATCTGGTTGACAGCAAATGCAAGGTCCGGTCGAGTCCAAGTAAGATATTGTAATCCACCAACTATAGAACGATATTCAGTGGGATTTGAGAAGAGTGGCCCATTGTGATCCAGTTTCTTGGACCTAAGAGGTGTGCAGCAAGGTTTTGCACGTTCCATATTGGTTTTCTTGAGAAGATCAACCAAATACGTAGTTTGATGAAGGAAAATCCCTTTGGATGATCTGTGCACTTCTAAGCCCAAGAAATAATGTAAAGAACCAAGATCCTTCACTAGAAATCTAGCACTAAGTTGTTGAATGAATTGTTGACAGAGTTGAGAGTTGGGGCCAGTAACAAGGACATCATCAACATAAACGAGAACAATAATCAATTGAGGACCATTGAGAACAAACAAAGAAGCATCAGATGAAGATTGTTTGAACCCAAGTTGTTGAAGAACTTGAAACAATTTATCAAACCAAGCCCGAGGAGCTTGTTTGAGACCATACAGAGATTTCCTTAATTTGCAAACATAACTGGGAGAAAGAGGATCAATGAAGCCTGGAGGTTGTTGCATGTAAACATCTTCCTTTAAATCTCCATGAAGGAAGGCATTGCTGATGTCTAATTGGTTTAAAAACCAATTATATTGAACAGCAAGTGTAAGAAGAATTCGAATTGTGACCGGTTTAGCAACTGGACTGAAGGTTTCTTGAAAATCAACACCTTCTTGTTGATGAAAGCCCTTTGCCACAAGGTGAGCTTTAAAAAGTCCACTGCCCTAAATTCTTGGTCACCAAAGTTCTTCAAGAACCTAAATATTTATTCTAGCTCCAAAAAGTCCACTGCCCTGCCTTGTCATCGAATATCTTGTTATTTATATCTAAAAATAATTACAACAACAACAACAAAGCCTTTTCCCACTAAGTGGGGTCGGCTATATGAATCCTAGAATGTCATTGCGCTCGGTTATGTGTCATGTCCTCTGTTAGATCCAAGTACTCTTAAGTCTTTTCTTAGAGTCTTCCAAAGTTTTCCTAGGTCTTCCTCTACCCCTTCGGCCTTGGATCTCTGTCTCGTAGTCGCATCTTCTAACTAGAGCGTCAGTAGGCCTTCTTTGCACATGTCCAAACCACCGTAACCGATTCTCTCATCTTTCCTTCAATTTCGGCTACTCTTACTTTACCTTGGATATCCTCATTCCTAATCTTATCCTTTCTCGTGTGCCCACACATCCAACGAAGCATCCTCATCTCCGCTGCACCTATTTTATGTACGTGTTAATGCTTCACTGCCCAACATTCCGTGCCATACAGCGTCGCCGGCCTTATTGTCGTCCTATAAAATTTTCCCTTGAGCTTCAGTGGTATACGATGGTCACACAATACGTCGGATGCACTCTTCCACTTCATCCATCCAGCTTGTATTTTATGGTTGAGGTCTCCATCTAATTCTCCGTTCTTTTGCAAGATAGATCCTAGGTAGCGAAAGCGGTCGCTCTTTGGTACTTCCTGATCTTCGATCCTCACCCCTAACTCATTTGGGCCTCCATTTGCACTGAACTTGCATCCATATATTCTGTCTTTGATCGGCTTAGGCGAAGACTTTTAGATTCCAACACTTCTCTCCAAAGGTTAAGCTTCGCATTTACCCCTTCCTGAGTTTCATCCATCAACACTATATCGTCTGCGAAAAGTATACACCATGGAATATCATCTTGAATATGTCCCGTTAACTCATCCATTACCAATGCAAAAAGGTAAGGACTTAAGGATGAGCCTTGATGTAACCCTACAGCTATGGGGAAGCTTTCGGTTTGTCCTTCATGAGTTCTTACAGCAGTCTTTGCTCCATCATACATATCCTTTATAGCTTGGATATATGCTACTCGTACTCCTTTCTTCTCTAACATCCTCCAAAGAATGTCTCTTGTGACCCTATCATACGCTTTTTCCAAATCTATAAAGACCATGTGTAAATCCTTTTTCTATCTCTATATCTTTCCATCAATCTTCGTAAGAGATAGATTGCCTCCATGGATGAGCGTCCTGGCATAAACCCGAATTGGTTGTCCGAAACCCATGTCTCTTGCCTCAATCTATGCTCAATGACTCTCTCCCAGAGCTTCATTGTATGACTCATTAGCTTAATACCCCTATAGTTCATACAATTTTGTACGTCGCCCTTATTCTTGTAGATAGGCACCAAAGTGCTCTTTTGCCACTCATTTGGCATCTTCTTCGTTTTCAAAATCCTATTGAAAAGGTCTGTGAGCCATGTTATACCCGTCTCTCCCAAGACTTTCCACACTTCGATCGGTATATCATCTGGGCCCATTGCTTTTCTATGCTTCATCTTTTTCAAAGCTACAACCACTTCTTCCTTCCTGATTCGGCGGTAAAAGGAGTAGTTTATACGCTCGTCTGAGTTACTCTACTCCCCCAAAGAATTACTCCTTTCATGTCCTTCATTGAAAAGATTATGAAAATAAAATTTAAAAAATTTAAAAATTAAAAAATTAAAAAATTAAAAAAATAAAAACAGAAAGAAGCCAGATCTTGTTAGATGAATATTTGGTTACCTGTCGGTCTAAATCTGTCATGTAAGTTTGCAGCTACCATGCCTGAAGTTTGGTAAAAAAATTATGAGAGAAAAGTAACTTTTGCCTTCATATGAAGTTTTTATTTTTATTTTACAATGATGTGTTTGTATTTAACTTATTATGTTTACTGTGCCATAACTATACAAGTTTTTACGTAATTTGGGGCTCTCTTCTGTTTCTGCAGGCCTCCACTTTGCTTGCACGGGCTGATTTGAAAAAACCATCAAGCAGATTGGCTTATGCTATTGGTGATTCCTTGAAGCCAAAGACTAGGGAAAATATAACAGCAGAGGTGAAGCTGAGATGCTTCTCTTTAACTGTTCTAGACAGCTTATGTGGAATGGTACGTCTTATAAACACATTTCTAAATGTGGAAACTGATGTAAAGGTGGTTTTCATTTCATACTGTTAGTTGTCTTGGTTGTGTTGGATAACTTCGATTTTTCAGATGAAACCACTATTTGACACAACAATCACCAATATCAAGCTTGCAACACATGGCCGACTGGAGGCTATGAATGCAGTACTGATTTCGTCTATTGCTGCATCAACATTCAATACTCAATTAGAAGCGTGGGAGCCACTTGTGGAGCCTTTCGATGGAATATTCAAGTATAATATGAGCTCTTTCTATTTGATTTTGAGTTCAATTAAATTTTTGTAATACTCAGGAACTATTTTTGTTGACTTTGTCAAGGTTTGAAACTTATGATACTAATGTGCACTCGCCATCAAAATTTGGGAAGACAGTGCGTATTGCTGCCACCAGTATCCTTAATTTAAATGTCAGTGCTGCAAACCTTGAAACTTTTATTGGGAGTGTTCTTTCGTGGAAAAGACAATTAGAACTTGAACAGAAAGCAATGAAGATAAATGAGGTAATACCTAGGTTTGATTTCTTGTGTACCTATGCTTCCTGTATTAACAAGACTTTGAATACCAAATTGTGTCTTTGCAGGAAGCTGGTGGTCTATGTGGACAAGGAGAGGACCAGACTCTCTTTGCGTTGGATGAAGATGACTTTCAGACTGTAATTGTAGAGAATAAACTTGGGTGTGAGATATATGTGAAAAGAGTTGAGGAAAACTCAGACAGAGTGGACCGGTTACATCATGGTGACTACATTTCCATATGGGTGCCGCCTCCAAGGTTTTCTGATAGGTTAAATGTTGTAGATGAATCTAAGGAAGCACGTTATTATGTTGCTATACAGATACACAAAGCCAAGGTTGTTACTGTGGTTAAATTTATTGTTTTTTCTTACCTTAAATGTTGTGTCATTTTGTTTTCTAATTTCAGGAGATAAGATTGATTCTTTTGTTTGCAGGATTTACCTATTATAGATGATGGTAACAGCCATAATTTCTTCTGTGCCTTGCGCCTTGTTGTTGATAGTCAAGCAACAGATCAACAAAAACTTTTTCCTCAAAGTGCAAGGACAAAATGTGTTAAGCCTGCAGTTTCAGAATTCAATAACTTGTATGAAGGCACAGCGGAATGGAATGAACTTTTCATATTTGAAGTTCCCCGGAAGGTTTCTGACATAGTTATTACTGCATTTTACTCTTTCCTCCCACTCTTTTATTCTTAAAGTTTCCAAGCTTGAGTGTACAAGTGTTGCAGGGCCCAGCTAAAGTGGAAGTGGAGCTGACAAACCTTGCAGCAAAAGCAGGAAAGGGTATGTACTATCGGCAATCTTCCCTGAATTATGCTTTCTTTCTTGTTTTGAACTTGCATCCACATATATTGATTCATGCACTTAGGTTGTTGAGTCACTAGTTTATCTAGAATTAATAAACCTTTTATTCAAGAGGTGAATGAAATCTTCAGCATGTTGAATATCTTCTCCCACTGTTACTACATATTGAAGAAAGTTGAGGTTCCACCATAAAACCAATTGGCATTATGGGTAATAGCCCAACTACTTATAAGCACATGCAGGGTCCCTCCTCTCATCAATAAGGGATTCATTCTCAACACATATTCCATCTTGCATGTTTATGATATATTCTGATAACTACCTGTTGCTGCTCTGAACGTGTTTTTTGGATAGGTTTTTACCAAATCCGAGCTTCACTTTGTATTAACTGCTTTCTTTTTTTCCTGTTCATTTATTAATCATGTGTACTTGACAAATGTATCACGACTGTTCTCTTTTGAATCTTTTTTCGTTTTTCTTTATCTTTTTGGTTGGATATTTTGGGCCTATTCATGCAGAAGGATATGATACTACATATTAATCATTATTTTCCCGTTTTCTTTGCAATTTCTTACTGAATATAATCATCTGGAGGCAAATTTCTTATGCATTTGTTATGGTCTCAATACAATGATACAGGGGAAGTTGTGGGTGCACTCTCATTTTCTGTTGGGCAAGGTGCAAATGTGTTGAGGAAAATGGCTTCAGTTAGGGTGTTTCATCAAGGTCATGATGTTCAGAACGTAGTATCACATCCACTAAGGGGCAGGGTGAGCATATTGCACCTTATTTATGCATTGATCGGTGTCATTGGTTGTGTACATGTACTGTCTTAGCAATTGACTGTTCTTTTTGGTTCTTCTTTGATGTTGTACTTTAAAGGTTCGACATAACAGTACCGAAGACATGGATGAATGTGGATGCCTGCTGGTTTCAACTTCTTATTTCGAGAGGAAAACAACTCCAAGTTTTCAAAGGGATCTGGAGGCTGAAAATGTAACCGATAGAGACATAGGTTTCTCTGTTGGACTTGGCCCGGATGGTGTTTGGCAGAACATTCGGTCACTGCTTCCATTGTCAGTTGTCCCAAAATGGTTACAGAATGATTTCATGGCGTTGGAAGTTGTTGTGAAAAATGGCAAGAAGCATGCAATATTCAGGGGTCTTGCAACAGTTGTAAATGAGACTGATGTTAAGTTGAAAATTTCAGTCTGTCATGCATCTAGAATTCAAGGTCGTGATTCCTCTCTAAGAAGAAGTGATAGCATAAATCCTGGGAGTTCTTTTATTTTGCCTTGGAGAAGTACATCTAGTGATTCTGACCAGTGCTTACAAATATGTCCTTCCGTTGATCATCCTCAGCCTCCATATTCATGGGGTTCTCTCGCGGCAGTGGGTACTGGTTATACATATGGAAAGGACCTGACTATTATAGATCAGGTTTCACTTTCTAGACAATATACTTCAAAGCAGGAAAATAATTTGCAAAATGTTACTTTCAAGTTGAATCAGCTTGAGAAGAAGGATATACTTTTGTGTTGTACTAGTACCATAAACAAACAGTTTTGGCTTAGTGTCGGGGCGGATGCCTCGGCACTTCATACTGAACTGAATGCACCTGTTTATGACTGGAAAATATCTGTCCATTCTCCTATGAAGTTGGAAAATCGCCTTTCCTGTCCAGCTGAATTCACAATCTGGGAAAGAACAAGAGATGGAAAATGCGTTGAACGACAGCATGGTATGATCTCTTCACGTGGGGGTGTACATATATATTCAGCGGACATTCAGAAACCTTTGTATCTAACGTTGTTTGTCGAGGGTGGTTGGGTCCTGGAGAAGGTACTAGCTCTGTCTAAATATAAGTAACATGCTTGTTATATCTCCATACCATTGTGAGTTTAATAACTATGGTTGTTCTGGCAGGACCCCGTTCTTCTTTTGAATCTTTATTCCAATGACCATGTCTCGTCATTCTGGATGGTTCACCAGAAAAGTAAAAGGTTTGTGGTTCCAGAGAAAAGATTTCTTTGACATTTTTTTGTTTGTTTGTTGTAAAAGGTGTTATTGTACTGTTGTTCCCAAAAGCTTAACCTGTTAGGATGTAGTAAATTCATATAATATTCAACACTTCTCCCTTGTGGATTTCTGTCAACCAGCATGAAACCCAACACATGGTTTTCAATGAACATTAAGAGGTTTAATTGCAAGGATTCCAACTCAGAATCTCTTGCTGTTATGCTACGTTAGGTTTTTATGCTGGAAATAATTTTTTGTATGATGTTTCCTCATATTTTTTGTTCTACAGTTGTGTGCCATTTATAATGTCCTAGGATGATGTCTCATTGGTATGTCTGAAATGATTACTTATTGGAAAATTTAAACATTTATTGTGTAACACGTAATTTATTAATTATCAGATTCATTATCTCCATTACCATCATATTCGCAGGAGACTGCGCGTGAGTATTGAACGTGAGATGGGAGGAACCACTGTTGCACCCAAAACAATAAAATTTTTTGTTCCCTACTGGATTACTAATGATTCATCTATTTCTTTGGCATATCGAGTGGTAGAAGTAGAACCTTCAGACAATGCAGATACGGACTCTCTAATGCTTTCCAGGGCAGTCAAGTCTGCAACACCAGCCTTGAGAAGTCCCACAAACTCTAGGGACAGGAAGCATTCTGCCACAAGGAGAAACATTCAAGTACTTGAAGTTATTGAGGACACTAGTCCTGTTCCTAACATGCTTTCTCCACAAGATTATGCTAGCCGTAGTGGGGCTTCGCTGTTTCCATCTCAAAAAGATGTGTATTTGTCCTCACGAGTGGGGCTTTCTGTTGCCATGCATCATTCAGAAATTTACAGTCCTGGGATATCCCTTTTTGAACTGGAAAAGAAGGTGATTTCAATAGAGCATCAAATCATTTTCCTTTTCATGAGTATTGCTTCGCAGTTTCTGAAATTTGTTCTCTATCATATGATCTTTGAACTTTCTTTTCCAGGAAAGGCTTGATGTAAAAGTATTCAGTTCAGATGGATCTTATTACAAGCTTTCAGCGAGACTGAGCATGACCTCAGACAGAACAAAGGTTGAATTTAAACATCTTGCGACTTAAATCTTTAATGTTTCTCCTCCAAGGAACTGCTAGAAAGAATGTGATGAGTGACTTACCAAATTAGTCTGTAAAACATTAGCTCTGAAGCCGGATTACAGAAAATAAGATAACTCTTAGCCTAAAGAAAAATGATGAAAGATTCTCTTCACCAGGCCATCTGCATATTTAGAATGGACAGAAGGTTCCTTTCATTGGAGGTTCCTTACTCCTTAGTAAAAGCTATTGTTGTTAGTCCCAATTTTTCGTACTTGATGGTACTCATAGGCTACACATTTGTCAAGTTTCTTTGGTATATGTTAATAATAATAAACAACTGCTCCATGGTTAATATTCAGGTTGTCCACTTCCAGCCCCACACCTTGTTTATTAATAGAGTTGGTTACAGACTCTGCCTGCAACAGTGTGATTCTCAGTCCGTGGCATGGATTCATCCCACGGACTCTCCAAAGCCCTTTTGTTGGCATTCTAGTGCCAAAGTCGAATTGTTGAAGGCCAGTGAAGTTTTATAATCTTTCATGTTCACTAATTATGCATGAATAGCATACATTGTCTGAATCCCATATGGGATTTATTATTCTTATCAGGTGCGGGTGGATGATTACAAATGGAGTGCACCATTTAGTGTTTCTAGTGAAGGTGTCATGCGTGTTTGCTTGAAGAAGGATGACGGAAATGATCAACTTCAATTTCGAATAGCTGTAAGAAGTGGAGCTAAGAACTCAAGCTATGAAGTTGTTTTCCGTCCAAACTCTTCCATTAGTCCTTACAGGTAACAGTTCACTGTGTCTTATGAAGGCTTCTGAAATGGAAAGAGCGAATATAGTTATCATAGGTATCGTAAGATAAGGAAGTTAATTCTTTTTTATGAAGGTGAAATTTTGTTGAACTTTGCAATGTCTGTTAATATGGAAGTTTTCTTATTACAGTACAATAATTCATAAATATGGTTTCTTCTCCTTTACTTGTATGCATGTGTTCCTTTGTTTTTTGGTCCACTGCTGATAGTTTTCGATCAACAGGATTGAAAATCGTTCCATGTTTTTACCCATCCGAATTCAGCAAGTGGACGGTACCAACGATTCATGGAAAGTTCTTCTTCCCAATACAGCAGCTTCCTTTTTATGGGAAGATCTTGGCAGAAGACGTTTATTAGAGATCCTGGTTGAGGGAGAAGACCCATTAAAATCAGGAAAGTATGATATTGATGAGATTTCTGATCACCAACCCATTCATCTGGGAAATGTGCCTTCTAAAGCTTTACGTGTTACTGTAATAAAAGAAGAGAAAGTGAATGTCATCAAGATCAGTGACTGGATGCCAGAAATTGATCCTTCTGGAATCTTGAGTACAAGCCACACATCGCCTCTGTCTCAGCTTTCTATACAGCAACAATCACCGGTGATCGCTGATTGTGAGTTTCATGTTATCATTGAGCTTGCTGAGCTTGGGATATCCATTATTGACCATACACCCGAAGAAATCTTGTACCTTTCGGTCCAGAATCTTGTGTGTGCATATTCAACTGGCTTAGGTTCAGGAATCAGTAGGTAAGTTTGCTTTCAATTTTTTGGCTTGGAGAACAATTTTGTTTAAGTTATTAGTCAGTGGGGTGCAGTTTTCATAACTGTTGAAAACCTTGAGTATTGTTGTAATGATATTCTACTTGTGTAATGTTGAGAATGAATCACACAACTCACATTGTTGGGAGGAGGGACCTTGCATGGGCTTATAAGTTGGGCTACTCCCATAGCAGGATGTTCCATGTGCGGCAACACGTGCTCCACGTCACTCGCTTTGTGTTGTCCACATGCTAGGCTCGAAAACTTGCACGCATGAGGGGGAGTATTGAGAATGAATCTCACATTGATGGGAGGAACACCCTAATGGTTTTATTGTAGAACCCCAGCTTTCTTCAGATTCATACCCTGTAAGGGGCAATCTTCGTCCTGTAACATAGTGAACATATACATATCAAGTTCAAAAGCTAATAAATACATCTAGGAAAAAAAAATGCTAAATGATGCAACATTATCATCAACTACTGTGGCCTAAAATTGTGATTCTTTTAGTATTATGTGTAGTTACCAGGATTGTAATGTCCGAAAATTATTAAATCTGGAAGCCTTTTTGTGTCCTGTTTTCAGGTTCAAACTTAGAATGCGGGGGATACAATTGGATAACCAGTTGCCCCTTAGTCCAACTCCAGTTCTTTTTAGACCTCAGAAAGTTGGAGATGATACTGACTATATCTTGAAAGTTTCAATCACAATGCAATCAAATGGGTCACTAGATCTATGTGTCTATCCATATATCGGTCTCCAGGTAAATATAAGAAAGTTACAATTTTCCGAAAGAAGGTTTTCTCATTATTTTTTCTCCAGTTTATGTTAATTACATGCAACTGATTATTCAGGGACCTGAAAACTCTGCCTTTTTGGTAAACATTCATGAGCCAATCATTTGGCGCCTTCATGAGATGATTCAGCAGGTCAACCTCAGTCGGTTGTCTGATACTCAAACAACTGCTGTTTCTGTTGATCCGATTATTGAAATTGGGTATTCAAGGACTCAAAATTATCTTATCATTGTTTTTCACTACATTTAGTTGTAATTCCCTTAAATAATGTTACTTGTACTTGCAGAGTTCTTAGCATTTCAGAGGTTCGATTCAAAGTGTCAATGGCTATGTCACCTAGTCAGCGGCCAAGAGGTGTCCTTGGCTTTTGGGCATCCTTGATGACTGCATTGGGGAACACTGAGAATATGCCAGTAAGCGTTGGGATTCTTCCCCCTGCTGTTTTGTGATTTCATGGTTTTTTCTTTCTTTCTGGAATTCATCCTAGAAGCTTTTGGCTGGCCTAAGTATTTACGTTTGTTATTTTAGGTGAGGATATACCAAAAGTTTAATGAGAACGTGTGCATGAGGCAGAGTTCAATGATTAGTATTGCTATTTCAAACGCTCAAAAGGATCTTTTAGGCCAACCTCTTCAACTGCTATCTGGTGTTGACATATTGGGCAATGCAAGCAGTGCCCTTGGACATATGAGCAAGGGCATGGCTGCCTTATCATTTGATAAGAAGTTCATTCAAAGCCGACAGCGAAAGGTTTGCTTAAAATAGGATATCATTAATGCCAAAGGTCTTTTTGGTTACAATTTTTTATGGTTGCAACTGTGTTACGTTCTTATAATACATGTGAGGTAGATAAAACAATTATTGGTCTACACGTGGGAAGTTGTTATTGATTTTTTTTTAAAATAATCTTTTTTACATGAATTTGTTTATATATGGTAATGAATGTTGCAAATGCAATGTACCATCCTCTCCTTGGGCTGTACTTCTCCAGCTCTTGTTCATTGCAATTTCGACACTGCTAAATCTCGGTATTTAAATTAAAAGCTATATAAGCTGGACTGTTTGTACTTATTTTTTTTATTTTTTTCATAAATTTCACTTTTCAGGAAAGCAAGGGTGTAGAGGACTTTGGTGATGTTCTCAGAGAGGGAGGTGGAGCATTGGCAAAAGGCCTCTTTAGAGGAGTTACTGGCATATTGACAAAGCCGCTTGAAGGTGCAAAAAATTCTGGTGTTGAGGGTTTTGTCCAAGGTGTTGGGAAAGGATTAATAGGTGCAGCTGCACAACCAGTGAGCGGGGTTCTAGATCTTCTGTCAAAAACTACTGAGGGTGCCAATGCGATGAGAATGAAGATAGCATCAGCAATAACTTCTGATGAGCAACTCCTCCGCAAAAGGCTGCCTCGTGTAATCGGTGGTGATAATTTGATTCGACCATATGATGGGTACAAAGCACAGGGACAGGTACTAGTTGTTTGACTGCTTTGTCAGTAATTTTTTTTTTTTTTTAATTAATTGAACTTGGTTTAGTTTTATTGATACCCTCTTTGTTGCTCATTCTGACTAAAACTTTCTTTTTCTTGGTCATGAAGGCTATATTGCAGCTGGCGGAATCAGGCTCATTTTTCCTCCAGGTTGATCTGTTTAAAGTACGTGGGAAGTTTGCTCTATCAGATGCTTACGAAGATCACTCTTTACTACGCAAAGGAAAAATTCTTCTAGTCACTCATCGAAGAGCGATACTGTTGCAAGTAAGTTAGCAGATTAGAATCATTCCTAGTGCTACAGTCCTTTCCTATCATCTATAAGTCACTAAACAATGACATTGAAACTTTTGTCATTCAGCAACCCTTCAATGTAGCTCAGAAGAAGTTCAACCCTGCTAGGGATCCGTGTTCTGTATTGTGGGATGTACTTTGGGATGACCTGGTGATAATGGAAAAGTCGTACGGGAAAAAGGACCATCCAAAATCTCCACCTTCACGGGTCATTCTTTATTTACAAGATAAATCAGAGATGAAGGAACACGTTCGTATCATAAAGTGCCTCCGTGATACCCCCCAAGCACTTGACGTGTACTCATCAATTGAACGAGCAATGAACACTTATGGACCAAACAAACCAAAGGTTAGATTTTAATGCCATATCAATGAGCTTTGTTGTGTCAGGTTGTTGCATTGACTTTTAACTTGTCCAAGGTTGGTTGACCATGGAATGCCAAACTTGTACATACAAACTAAAGAAAATCGAAAATACGCAAACTGAAAGAAAAATCGAAAGTATTTTACACCGTTGCATTGGTGTTGCTGATAGATACAGATATCTTTCTGCGGGATTCTTGTTTGTGATATTCTTCTCAACTTTTGTGACATTCTTACTGGACGGTTGACGTTTTACATGAACTTTCTTGTTTTGCAATGCTATTCAGCAAATGCTGAAAAAGAGTATGACATTGCCATATGCACCATTTGTCGATAACACCAGTGCTGAAGCTACATCAAAAGAACCAGGGTCGCCCCGACAGGTGCCGGCATCTATTCCTCGTAGTTCAACTTTTGGCAGCCGCTTCAACTGATCCCGAGATCGTTGATGGTGAGGAAATATGGTGTTTGGGAATTCTGCTGTGGTCCGGTCACAATCCTGCATGCTCAGATGTTCGTACCGTCTGACAGGTATTCTTGTTGTGATCATTGAACGAAAAATTATCATATTGGTGTCTTCGTGGGTGCTTAGGTTTATAACAACGGTGAGGTTGTTCCATACAGGTGTTTTGTAAGAAGCGGTGTAAAGGACCAGTGACAAGGACGACGTAATAAATGCCGACATGGATTTTCGTGGTCGAATTCCGACATGGATATGAATGGTGTTAGCCTCAAACACAATCGATACGATTCTTAGTACAAGGCTTATATATAGCGCATACATTTGCCATTAGTTACCAGGTCACCTATATGTATAGGTTTCAGACATTCTATGTATATATCTTACAATAGTCGATGTACACGCACCGATTACCGAAGGTGATCGTGCCGATCATTTTGAAAGCCAATTGTATATCCGGTGCCATATGAACACGATGTATGATAAGGTTTAGGAAGTAAAATCCTAGTGATTGCGTTGCACCGTGTGTTTATGTTATGGTGTAGCGCCTTCGGAGTTGGGACAATTAAAAGAACCTCACCTATTCAAGTATAAGAGCTGTAATTTTTTGTTGTATATCATCTCTTTGCTTCATGCTCGTTCGATTCCGCTAGGGAATCCAACTATTACGTAATATACCAGAAACAAAGAAAAGTTTAGGGCCTATTTGTTATCCTATTTGAAATTTTTTATCATTTCTCAAAACATTTCTTGAAAACAATTTTCTTTAGGACTCAAAAAGTTGATTGGTTTGCGATTTAAAATTTTTAAATCTTACGACTTAAATTATACAAAAATATCTAAAAAGAGGGGGTCGCATGAGAGGGAGAAAAAGGAGAGGAGGAAAGAAAACAAAAGATGATTGAAGCAAAGAAAAAGAAGAGAGGATCGGACGAGATAGAGAGAAGATAAGGGAGATAAAAAAACTGAGAAAATAAAGAGAGCGGATTGGAGAAGAGATGAAAAATGTAAGAAAAAGAGGAGAGATAAAGAAGAAAAGATAGATTTTGAGTGAGAGGGGAGGAGGGAGAAAAAAGAAATGAATGAGTTTTTTGAGTGAGAGGGGAGGAGGATGAGAAAATAAATGAATGAGTTTAAGTTTAAAAACTCTAAAAACTCATTTTTTTTGTTTCTAGATAATAAAATATATTTTTTAGTTAGTCTTAAGTTTAGTTTTTTAAAATAGTCATACTAAACAAGTTTTTAAGGTCCAAAACTTGAAAATTGTTTTTTAATCTAAAAAATTGAATTCAAGTACAGTACCATACAAACCCTTAAATTATCAATTATTTTGCTAGGATTTGATCCCAAAAGCACCTAAGAGCATTTCCACCAATGCTCTTTTGCCTTGACAAGATTGATTTTGTGTATATTATCGCTTTGTGTTAAAAAATATGATAGAGATAAAGAGTTAGTCAAGAAAGATCGGGAGTGAGTAGAGAAAAAAATAGTAAACTCAAAACTTGTTCTCTCCTCTACTCTCACTCTCGATCTTTCACTACTAGCTCTCTATCTCTATCCTATTTTTCTCTCTTGCCTAATCTGATTATTTCTCTGATTTCTTCCTCTCTCCTCCTCTTCTCCAAATCTTTGTCTCCTACTTCTCTCTCCTCTCTCTGCTCTTCCTTTGTCATCCCTTTCCAACCCTCTCTTTGGATCTCTCTATTGTCCAATTGAATTTAGTTGTAATTTCCAAATCAAAAGCCAAAAGGGAGTTGTAGGGGTTTTTTTAATTGTAAATTTAGAAACAATTTTAAATCTCATACCAAACGAGTTTTTGAGTCTTAAAAAATTGTTCTTAAAAGACATTCTTAAGAAATATTTTTAAAAATTATGAAATTGTTTAATACGACAGACCCTAAATAATTACTGGATAACATGATAACTGATACTTGATTAGGGATGACAATAGATTGAAGCAAGAACAGATATGTCATTCTCATCCCCATCGTTGATAAAGTGTTCCCCTATCCCCATTCCCCACCTTCATAGTCGCCATTGGGTAACAGTTTTCCCCCTCCCCGTTGCAAAATAAAAATAAATTGGTCACGTAACAAATTGAATGGTTAATAGTCGATTGGTCACAATATATTTTGTAAACACGGCGGATTCGATATATATGGGATTATAATATCCTCACTGCCTTGAACAACAAATCCGAACCTTAAACCCGTTCTCGTACCAATTCATATCTTTAATGCTCTATCCATCTCTTCCGGCCTTGGAAAAGTTGGAGAATTTCAGACTAATTTCACATCATATGTAGCCACAATCAAGTAGACTCACTAATTCGGAGTATCAAACTGAAACCTTCCACATTTTCTTTGTCTTTTTGACGAATCGCAGTCCGCCCCCTTACCAACGTGCCACTTGACAAGGGCGGAGCTACCATGGGCCTAGAGGGGGCGGATGCCCCCACTGAGATTTTTCTGATGCTGGCATGCTCATCTGTTTCTGCAGCAGCAAAGCCCCCACTGCGATTTTGAGCAGCAGCAAAGCCCCCACTGCAATTTTCTGGTTCCTCCGATCTGGGTCTTTCTAAACCAGGCCAAAGGCAAAACGAACCTCTGCAGAAGCCTGATCTGATTTTTTTTTTTTAAATGTAAACGAAACGGCGTCGTTTCGTATATGTTTAAAAAAAAAAAAGTTATGTTATAGTATTAGTGGGGGACCAGACTCCCATTTCTTTTTTTTTTGTCTCCTAAAAAAGTTATGTTATAGTATTAGTGGGGGACCAGACTCCCATTTCTTTTTTTTTTACTCCCTTTGTTTTCGTTGCCCTTTGTCACAGAGCAGCTTGGTGCTGCTCTGTTTGTCTTCTCCAAAGTCCAAACCAATACCTTGAAAGTTGCTCTCCTGTCCAGGTGCTCTCTGGAGCAAAGTTGCTCTTCCCAGCCATGCCAGCAGCCAGCCATTCTCTAGTCTCTAGCCGACAACATATATATATATATTTAGGTAAATTTTTTAATTCCTAAATCTATAATTCCTAACCCTAATTAATTATTTAAGACGAATTTTTGTTTAATTGGTATAGAAATATAGAATCATATGGATATGGTATGCACTAATATGGATGGTTATTGACTTATTGATTATTTATATGATGAATTCTATGATTATTGATGAATGAAATTATGAAATTACGAATTCTATAAATATGGGTATACATTTATTCAAATGATTAGTTGAATTAAATGTTTATTTGTTGAATAATTTGTATGCTTATTGGTATGAGTTTACAAGTGGGAAAGGCAAAAATCAAGAAACTACTTTGAAACGTGCTGGAGAAACACGTTGGGGTTCACACTTGGGTACTTTAGTAAGTATAATGACTATGTTTTCATCCATACTTGATGTACTTGAAGTAATAGCAGATGATGGAGTAAGCTCTCAACAAAGATGTGAAGCGAATAATTTATTGGATTCCATGCAATCATTTGATTTTGTGTTTAATCTACACTTGATGAAAGATATACTTGGAATAACCAATGAATTGTCACAAGCATTGCAAAGGAAGGATCAAGATATTGTAAATGCTATGAAGTTGGTTGGAGTTTGTAAGCAAAGGTTGGAGATAATGAGGAAAAATGGTTGGGATTCTTTACTCAATGAAGTCTCAGAATTTTGTCTTAAACATGATATTGATGTGCCTAATATGGATGATATGTTTCTTTCTCGAAGGCGAGGGCAACGAAAAGCAAAAGCAGTCACAAATATGCATCACTATTGTGTTGGGATATTTTATGTTGTTTTGGATTGGCAGCTTCAAGAACTAAATAATCGTTTCAATGAGACCAACACTGAGTTACTTCTTTGTTTGGCATGTTTATGTCCAGCCGACTCCTTCTCTGCTTTTGATAGCCAAAAGCTATTGCGTCTTGCCCAATTTTATCCTAAAGACTTCTCTATGAATGAGCTGGTGATACTTAAGATTCAACTTGAGACTTACATTGTGGATATGCGGTCTAGCATTGAGTTTTCAGGTTTAAAAGAGATTGGAGATCTTGCAAAAAAAATGGTTCAATGCAAGAAACACAAGGTGTATTCGCTGGTTTACTTGCTTGTGACATTAGCACTAACTCTTCCAGTTGCTACTGCAACCGTTGAAAGAGCATTTTCGGCCATGAAAATTCTGAAGAATCGATTGAGAAATCGGATGGGAGATCAATGGATGAATGATAACATGGTTATTTTTATAGAGAGAGAGATATTTGATGGTATTGGTAATGATGTTGTCATGCAACGCTTTCAGAACATGAAAACGCGTCGAGGGATATTGTAAAGGACTGTTGTATGAAAAACTTTATGGATTAATATATAAGTATTGTGTTTAGTAAATTCTTAAGCTTTTTAATTATGACTTTGTTGTTTGAGGATGCCCCCATTCACACAAATCTCTGGCTTCGTCCCTGCCACTTGATGTGGTTATTAGTTCATTAAATGTTTTTTTATATGTGAAATTTAAAAAAAAAAAATATTAGTACAGAAATTGAGAGTGATTCGAAATTATTACAATAATATATACGTAAAAAAACTCACACTCGTAAAAACTCACACTCTATTTATTAAGATATTGAACCATACGTAGAAAAAATTATAAAATATAATTCAACTATCTAATAAATATTTATTATGTGACATTACTAATTACATAATAGTATTTTTCACTCCCGAACCAGAGGAATGTCATCCCTGGATTTGATACGAAAAGAAAAATCACTATATCGATGGACGGGTTGACAAGAGATGATTTGATGTGTGCAGAAAATTACAGCAGGAAAAGAAGGACCACTTTCCATAGACTCCTATTTTCTCATATTTGTACAGTTACAGTTAAGTTACGTTAACATTTTATATTACTATTACTTTTTGTCTTATTATCTCTATAAAAAAAATTAATAGAAAATATTAACGTGACTTAATCGTAACCGTACAAAATAGAAAGGGATGAGAGTGTATAAGAAGTGGGAGGGCAGAGAAGCCGAGTTTGAAAAAGAAAGAGTTTGGATTCTCTCATCTCATTTTTCCATCACTTTTTATCTCTTTGCTTCATGCTCATTCGATTCCGCTAGGGAATCCAACTATTACTTAAGGGTGCGTTTGGTACGTGGGACGGGACGGAACAGAATGGGACGGATGCGTTCCGTCCCACGTTTGGTTCGCTTAAATTGTGTGGAACGCTTGTCCCACGGAACGAAAATGGGTTAAATTTTGGTTCCACATACCCCCCTGGAACGGGTTGTTCCATCCCGTGGAACACAAATTTATAATTTTTTAGACAACAATACCCCTCATCTTTTTCATTAATTCCACTGTCTACCCTTCCTCTCTCTCCCGTAGCCTCCCTCTCTTCAAATTCGTTCCTCTCTCCCGTAGCCTCCCTCTCTTCGAATTCGATCCCAGCAAACCCATCTGAACCCAAACCATGGCTTCCGGTTCAGTCCCTTCGCACTCTACCTTCTTCTCCGGCGCCGTCACCTCTGCGCTCAACCTTCTTCTCTGGCGCCGTCACCTCCGCGCTCCACCTTCTTCTTCGACGCTCTGACCTCCTCGCCGAGGTGGTACCAATCACGATCCGGCGACGACAGTGAAGACTGAAGAAGATGGTGTTGTGGGTAGACAAGTACCGACCCAAAACCCTAGACCAGGCAATTGTCCACCAAGACATCGCCCAAAACCTCAAGAAACTCGTGCAACTCTACCCCTCCCTCGTCAATTTCAATTCCCAATTTCTACAATTTCATAACCCTAACTTCTTCTTGTGCAGATTGCAGAGCATGATTGCCCCCATTTGCTTTTTTATGTCGTTGGGCATTTTGTTCAATTTCACTTTTTTTAGTTTAATTTTGTAAGTTTTACAGTAAAAATGGTTGTTTGAATACGAACTTTCGAGATTCAGATCTTCTGTAGATAGATTTTTATGGGTTTGATTTACTGAGATTGATTTTTACTGGGATCAATCTGGGCATGCGAAGAACACGAAACGTATGGAAGAAGAGAAAGCAGAGAAACGGGAGAGAGAGGGAGAGTCAAATAAAAAGGGTAAGTTAGTCATTTAATCCCGTTCCGTTCTGTTCTATCTTGCTAGTACCAAACATGACACGAAATCTTTGTTCCGTTCCGTCCCGTCCCGTTCCGTCCCGTCCCGTCCCATCCCGTTCCGTCCTGTCTGCGTACCAAACGGTACCTAATATACTAGAAACAAAGAAAAGTTTAGAGTCTGTTTGGTATCTTATTTGAAATTTTTTATCATTTCTTGAAAACAATTTTCTTTAGGACTCAAAAACTTGATTGGTTTGCGATTTAAAATTTTTAAATGTTACGACTTAAATTAGACAAAAATATCTAAAAAGAGGGGGTCGCATGAGAGGGAGAAAAAAGAAAATAAGAGATGATTGAAGCAAAGAAAAAGAAGAGAGGATCGGACGAGATAGAGAGGAAGATAAGTGAGATAAAAAACTGAGAAAATGAAGAGAGCGGATTGGAGAAGATATGAAAAAGGTAAGAAAAAGAGGAGAGATAGAGAAGAAAAGATAGATTTTGAGTGAGATGGGAGGAGGGAGAAAAAAGAAATGAATGAGTTTTTTGAGTGAGAGGGGAGGAGGGAGAAAAAAGAAATGAATGAGTTTAAGTTTAAAAATTATAAGAACTCACTTTTTTTGTTTTTAGATAATAAAATATATTTTTTAGTTAGTCTTAAGTTTAGTTTTTTAAAATAGTCATACCAAATAAGTTTTTAAGGTCCAAAACTTGAAAATTGTTTTTTAGTCTAAAAAATTGAATTCAAGTACAGTACCAAACAAACCCTTAAATTATCAATTATTTCGCTAGGATTTGAGCCCAAAAGCACCTAAGAGCATTTCCACCCATGCTCTTTTGCCTTGACAAGATTGATTTTGTGTATATTATCGCTTTGTGTTAAAAAATATGATAGAGATAAAGAGTTAGCCAAGAAAGATCGGGAGTGAGTTGAGAAAAAAGTAGTAAACTCAAAACTTGCTCTCTCCTCTACTCTCACTCTCGATCTTTCTCTACTAGCTCTCTATCTCTATCCTATTTTTCTCTCTTGCCTGATCTGATTATTTCTCTCCTTTCTTCCTCTCTTCTCCTCTCCTCCGAATCTTTGTCTCCTACTTCTCTCTCCTCTCTCTGCTCTTCCCTTGTCATCCCTTTCCAACCCTCTCTTTGGATCTCTCTATTGTCCAATTGAATTTAGTTGTAATTTCCAAATCAAAAGCCAAAAGGGAGTTGTAGGGGTTTTTTTAATTGTAAATTTAGAAACAATTTTAAATCTCATACCAAACGAGTTTTTGAGTCTTAAAAAAATTGTTCTTAAAAGACATTCTTATGAAATATTTTTAAAAATTATGAAATTGTTTAATACGACAGACCCTAAATAACTACTGGATAACATGATAACTGATACTTGATTAGGGATGACAGTAGATTGAAGCAAGAACAGATATGTCATTCTCATCCCCATCGTTGATAAAGTGTTCCCCTATCCCCATTCCCCACCTTCATAGTCGCCATTGGGTAACAGTTTCCCCCCCCCCATTGCAAAATAAAAATAAATTGGTCACGTAACAAATTGAATGGTTAATAGTCCATTGGTCACAATATATTTTGATAACGCGGCGGATTCGATATATATGGGATTATAGTATCCTCACTGCCTTGAACAACAAATCCGAACCTTAAACCCGTTCTCGTACCGATTTATATCTTTAATGCTCTATCCATCTCTTCCGGCCTTGGAAAAGTTGGAGAATTTCAGACTAATTTCACATCATATGTAGCCACAGTCAAGTAGACTCACTAATTCGGAGTATCAAACCGAAACCTTCCACATTTTCTTTGTTTTTTTGACGAATCGCAATCAGCCCCCTTACCAACGTGCCACTTGATGTGGTTATTAGTTCATTAAATGTTTTTTTATATGTGAAATTTAAAAAAAAAAAAAATATTAGTACAAAAATTAAGAGTGATTCGAAATTATTATAATAATATATACGTAAAAAAACTCACACTCTATTTATTAAGATATTGAACCATACGTAAAAAAAAATTATAAAATATAATTCAATTATCTAATAAATATTTATTATGTGACATTACTAATTACATAATAGTATTTTTCACTGAAGGCCCGAACCAGAGGAATGTCATCCCTGGATTTGATACGAAAAGAAAAATCACTATATCGATGGACGGGTTGACAAGAGATGATTTGATGTGTGCAGAAAAATTACAGCAGGAAAAGAAGGACCACTTCATATACACTATTTGTACGTTTATAGTTAAATTACATTAACATTTTATATTATTATTATTTTTTATCTTATTATCTCTATAAAAAAATCAATATAAAATATTGACGTGATTTAATCGTAACCGTATAAAATAGAAAGGGATGAGAGTGTATAGAAAATGGGAGGGCAGAGAAGCCGGGTACGGAAAAGAAAGAGTTTGGATTCTCTCATCTCATTTTTTCATCATTTTTTATCTCTTTCTCCCACATTTTCTATTTTATCTTTCTTTTTTTTATAAAAAATTAATATAAAATTTTGACGTGGTTTAATTCTGACCGTTCAAATAGGATTAAGAGAAAAGAAGATAGGAAAAATGAGAAAAGAAAATCCTACTCCGAAAAGAAATGGATGCGAAAGAAACGAAGAGACATTTTGTTCATGACCTAGCCACGTGGACGGTTCGATGCTGTTGTTGCTTAGCATTCCCGCTAAAAATGAGCCACATCCTGAGCAGCCCATATATACTGCGTTTCTTTCTCAATCCATTCCACTTCCCACACGACCCCCACAGTCCCTTGCTCTGCGCTTCCCTCCTCACTTCCTCTCGCCGCTTCATCACCAGAAAACAAAGGTTTGGCTTCCACTCGAAATCATATATTTGTTTTTCCAGTTATATAATTCATAGAATGATCACACATGATATATTTTTTGTGGAACTATGAGTTTTTGTTTTTCTGTCTTGTCTATTTTTTGTATATTTATTTACCTATATGGTCTACTTTTGTATCTTTTGTTGATATTATATCATTCAGTATATTAGGTTTGAGTTCAGAGTTCTATGGGGTTGAATAAATGGGTTGAATAAATTCTTAAGTTTTAAGATTCCACTGCAAGATTTTGGGTTATATTGCTGATGGGTATTCTTGGTTTTACTTCGTAGTGCAAAAGAAATAGACGAAATGCTTGTTTTGGACTGCTTTTGTAAGAAGCACGTAATAGGTGCTTTGTGCTTAGATATTTAAAGCGGTTCAATTTACGACCCCAAAAACGTTTTTTGAGTTTTTCTGCCAATTGTCATTAGCGCTTTTGGGTTGTTAGAAAACACTTAGCAAAGCAATCTCAAACATGCCATAAATCAACTTGCATGAATTAATGTTTTAAAAAGTAGGGTTTCTAGGGTTCTAAATTTATGATAATTTTGTGTTTGCTAGATATGTCTGATCATGGAATTGAAGGCAGTGTTGTGGGTAGCAATGATGGACTGGATGGGATTTCTATTCCTTCAGATTCGGATACAAGGGACAATGTTGAGGAGGGGGTTGATAAAGATGATGACGTGCAAAAAGCTACTACAGAACTTGCAGTGTTTATGTACGTTGTAGGTCTTCTTCCATTTAAGGTGGTTGAAGATATCTACTATCTAAGGATGGGGCATATGCTTGTCGAATACGACCAGCAGAAAACTCTGAGGGCTGTCGCCGACTTTGTTTGCTCCGTTGAGTTTTCGCCTACGTTGGTGAAGCATCCTATTTTTCGGAATTTGGCACTTAGGCTTAACCCAAGGTTTAATCTTACTTACGGCATGGTTAGAAGTGAATGCATGAAGGTCTATGGGGAAAGGAAGTTGGGAATTAAGGAATTCTTTGAAAATTTCAATGGGCAGATTAGCCTTTCTGTGGACTTATTGAGGTACCAAAAATCGCTTAGTTTGGACTATGACAGTGAAGTTTACTTATGTCTTTACGCGCATTTTGTTGACGAGAATTGGAAGCTGAGGAAGTGGGTGCTTTACTTTCGTCATCTCAGCGATTCATCTGATGATTGTGGTGAAGATTGGGGAATTTTTAAGTCCATTCAAGATTGGGGCATTGAGGACAAGATATCAGCAGTCACCACAACTAATTTTGATTATTTAGCTGAGTATGTGAAAACTCACATCCAAGAAAAGAAGGAACTTCAACTCGGCGGTCAGCTGTTTAATGTGAATTGTTTGGGGAAAACACTCAGTTTAATGGTTGAGGATGCATTTGAAAAGATTGAAGATCTGATCGACAAAGTTTCTCTACTGTATTCTTCGAAATCATTACCCCTGTGGTATCTCACGAGTTCCAAGCTCAAACCAGCTATAGAGTTATGGCATATGGGAGAATTCTCTTCAAAAGATGTGACTGATGATTACGACGTACCATCCCCCGAGGAATGGAAGACTCTTGAAGGTGTTTGCAATCTTGTGGATAGCATCTATGAAGTGGCAAATGCATTGTTCGAAACAAAACATCTGACCGCTAATGTTTATCTTTATCACCTGCATGAACTTCGCGAGGTTCTGACCAAAATGTCCGTTAACTCGGACAGTTTTATCAGAACTATGGTCGAGGAAATGTTGAAGAAGTTTCATAAGTATTGGGATGACACGTTCTTGCTGATGGCCATAACTGCAGCGCTGGATCCTCGATTTAAGATGAAGTATGTAGAATTTGTTTGCTCAAAAGTCAAGGGTGATGTTGCAGACTCACAAGTTGCAGCTGTTTTGGGGGCTATCCACAAAATGTTTGACGAGTATGTGATCCGTTTTCCTGAAAACGAGAGCTTCGTGAGTGATTCATCTTCTTTGGATTCAGATTCAGAAGGGGAGTCTCCCGACTCTACTCCACTTCCTCCTAAAAACGCGAGTCATACTTTTGGTGTGTTGCAAGCCTACCAGCAGTTCGTCGAACAGGATATTCAGCCTACAAAAAGATCGGATTTGGATAGCTATTTGGAGGAACCGGTCTTAACTTGGAGCAAGGATTTTAATGCATTGACCTGGTGGAGAACCGCAGGCGCCAAGTATCCTACCCTTTCGAGGATGGCACGCGATCTCTTGGCTATTCCAGTATCTGTTGCGACTTCATTCGAGGCATTCTATACCGAACCAAGGCCGGTTGACGAACGTGTAGCTTTCTTGAAGCCGGACTTTCTGAATGCCTTAATGTGTACCCGCAGCTGGTATGCTGGGAGGCTCTGAAAGATTGTTCGCAGGTCATCACTACTATTTTGTTCTCTGTTGTTTTCATTTAATTTTTGTGATTATTTTCCATTATTTCACTCCTGCAACATGATTTCTTACAAGATTTTAATTTAAATCCGGGGGTGGTTGTTTGATGCAGGTACGTTTCTTTGCTTTTAGATGATCTTTGCCGTTTACGTCTTACCCTGGAGGGCATCTTGTTTATTTTGAATTCCGTTAGGGAAAGCGGACATCTTTTTTTGTTTGTTTGTATTAAACTGTTGAATGGATCTTGTTTTGGTTGTCTTTGATTTCCAGATGGAGGGTGGTGGGTGTGCATGCGTGAGACAATGGATATGATATGGAATGCATGCTAATTTCATATCATATTTGCTTTTATGTTCTTTTTATTTTATGCTCGATATATGAGAAATCTTAATTTTATGCACTGATTAAATTAGATGCAAAAGTTTATATAATTTACTTGATCTCGTGATTATGCAAATTCATCTTGTTATCGCGGCTAAGGTGCACCACGAAGTTTTTATATACCTTCTTAAAGAGAATATTTAAGGTTTGGCAACCAAGTCACGTGTCTCTTAAAATAAGTGGAAAACTAATCAAAACACTCTCAAAACTTTACTTTTAATCATAAGGACAGATTTTTTCAAAAATGCCAATCATACCCTTCACACATATGTACAAGATTGGGTCAGTTTTCTGCAAAGTTCAAGTGCATACATCCAAAAGAAGAAAAAGGAGATTGACATTTTCAGAAAACATTTGCATGCAAAAGAATATGTGACAAACATGCAACAACCAAGACAATACAGATTCACATGCAAAAGAAAATGTGGCAAACTCTGCAGCAACCAAGACAACATAAATTCACATGACATTCAAGCAAAGACAAGATAGCCAGCTTTCAGAAACAGTGCTGACAGTTTTCAGAAACAGTGTGCTGTCACTATTCAGAAAATTGTAAATAGATGAAATGTTATTTTAAAGATTTAGATTTTCTATATAAGGGAGTCTTTCCTCCCATACAGAACATCTCTCTCAACATCTGAAAACACCATACTCACTTCATACACTCTAGCATTCGTAGCCTTCATAGCATCCTTGTAAACACTTCTTTGTAATCACTTTCTTGTAAACAACCATCACTGTAAACATTCCATATATCAATAAAAGTTCAAGTGTACATATTCAAGCAATCTCCAAGTCTTAAGTAAGTTTTCTTTTCCTTACTTAGTGTGTTTGTTTAATTAGACTTCTAGTCCAAAACAGGGAAACACTATTGTGGTTATATTATTACCCTGCTAAACTGACGATCATACTTTGTTCGAGCACTCTGTTATAGTTGAATGTTTGCCATACAAATAACTGGACATTAACCAGGGTACCTCTGAGTTCTTCGTACCTCTGAGTTCAGCCTTTAAGGCCTTATACTTGTATTGTGGGTGGCCGTCATGCTGAAACATGTCGAGTTCCATGTGCAAGGTTCTATGTCTAGTTGTTATAATGGTCATCCGACTATTTAACCGAGCATGCGTTTCGAATTTGGTATCAGAGCCAAGTTTAGCATTTTAATAATATAAGCATAATAGTAAAGTACCTTGAGGATAGAAGTCATTGATACAACTGATATCATATTTGTTTATTGTGTATGAACAACAGATATTATTGTCCCTGTAGACCCTGTCAACCACAATTACCAGGTATTTATTGTCCCAGACATCCAACTATAACTAGCATAAAGAGAAGATTAACATATATATCCAAAAGAATTATTAGTACTTTGAAGAAGCAAAAGTTTTATATTGGCTATCTTGAACATTCTTCATTTATTCGTAAATATAATAACACAGAAGTGCAGCATAAAGTTTTGGAAGCAAAAAGAACAACAGATCAAGCTTTAGAGACCTTGAGAGAAGAAAGAGAGTTTTTAAGAAACCAGTTAGCTGTAACTCTAGAGAAGGGAAGACTGTAGTTTATGATAGATTATCTTAATTTAGAAATTAGTGAACCCCAAAAAAGAAAAATAACTTTAGACCAAAATAGTTTAGTTTGTTATTTTCCATCAAGAAAGCATAATCATATTTTGCACAGTGAAGAAAATCCGCAAGCCAATAGTATTATAGATCTTATTATTAGTCAAGCAGAAAATATAAAATTAGAAAATAATAAGCATAATCATTTGTTAAACCAGTTGTTAGAACATTTTCAGAAAAATTCCATAAAGATAATTAGACAGAATTTAGATTATATTACATCTCAGTTAGAAGATAATAATAAAAATATTCAAAGGTTTCCTAGCAAAAGAGAGATAAAAGAGCTTGTTGACCTCATAGATAGTAAGCCAAAGCAAGTAGAACTTAGGTCATTAGAAATAGTTGAACAACTAAAATTAGAAGTTCAAAAAATTCAATTCGTACAAAAGGAGTTGAGAGAACAAGTAGATAAGTTGCATAATAAAATAGACAAATTATTAGTTTAATGACAAATTCTAGAACTAGCAGAAAATATATTCAAGCTTTGAAAGAAATTAGTAAATTAGATAAAGACCCAGTAGGATTAACAGATTTTTCAACACAAGTATCCAGTAGTAATATTCCCATTAGGCAAAATAATTTGATTATCCAATTAGTTTTAAGTCTAGCTGAAAAATTAGATCAAGTTGAAGAACAAATAGCAGAAATAAACCAAGTTTTACATAACGCATCTTCATCACTTCCACCATCCTTGCTAGATAAATTAGAAAAATTTAACTTTGAGTGCAAATAATAATAGAAGACCTAAGCTAAATCCTTTTGATAATAGAAAATGGAACTCTTTAGGAAAAAAGGAAAAGAAGTAGTTAGAGCGGAAGATATTTATCCAAATGAAAAAGAAGCACAAGAATTTATTCGAAGAGGTTTTGAGAGAACACAGAAAAATAAATATAACTTGTATCAACTAGGTTTATTTGAAAACAGAAGTAGAATTGTAAGCAGCATCAGTCAACATGAAGTTAGTTGTATTGATAAAGAAGTCACACTTAATCTAATTAGTAAAGAAGCAGTTACTCATTTGAGAAAATCACATTTTAGTCAGATTCATATAGGAACAATATTAATTGGAATAGCAGGATTAACCAGAGCACAAGTAGGTACAAAGGCTTTAGTATATATATATGATGATAGATGGGATAATCACCAACAAGCAGCAATAGCAACAGCTGAAGTAGACTTAAGTTCAAACTTAGCAGTCATAGGTTGCATTCCAAATTATGTTATGACGATTAATTAATTTAGTAAATATATTAAAGTGAGCATAAGAACAAAAAATTATAATATGAAAGGAGAATATAAAAATTTGTGTATTAGCTTAATGTATATAGGTAAAGTGTCTGATAGATATAATCATAAGTTTAATTTAGAGTTTCAAAATTTAGTTCAAACATTTGGCAGTAAGTAAGTAAATATGATAGAAGCAAAACCCGTAGATAATAGCTTTTTAGAAGGAACTCAGTGGACATTGCCCAATTTACAAGTAGCACAAAATAGACAACCAGATGAAGTACAAATATATGAAACTAGTACAGGTCAAGCAACAATTAGGTTTAGTAATTATAAGCAACTAGAAAAAATAGAAGAAGATGAGAGTGAAATTGAAAATGAAAGTATACATATGGCTTTTGATAATTTAGATATTAATTTAGTTGAACAAAATTTTGATCATATTGTAGATAAACTTATAGAAGATATTGATCATTTAGATGAAGAACAATATTTGGAAAAATATAAGACATATGATTTAGGACTACATAAAATTTCAAACGAAGAAATGAAAATTTTAATCTTAGAAATAGGAGTAGAACACATTTTAGAATCAAAAGAATATAATAATTTATTAGAATTGAAAGCAAAATGTAATCCAGCAGAAGAAAGTAGTACATCAGGAGTAGAAAATCCAGGACACCCAAGCAGATCCGATCAACAATTTTTGAGACCAACAAATGAACAATATAATGAAAAAGCAAAAGTAGACTATATAGAAGAAAGTATGATAAAACCTAGAAAAAATAGGATTCCATATTTGAGAGGGTTAGAACAAATTAATATAGCTGGTAATATATTAAATTTAGATAATGTAGATCCACAAGATTGGGAAAGAACGATTGAGAGATGGGAAAAAGGCTGCGTACATGCAGCATTAATGTTAGATTTTAGTAATTCACAAAACATGTTAGATTACTTTGAACATACTTTGGATGGTTTAGTTTTTGATTATTTCCAATCATGGAAAGTTCAAAATCCAGAACAACATCAGGCAGCTAAAACACATTTTAATATTGATGGTTTTGTTACTTTGATTAAACAAGAATTTTTAGATCATAATAGGTTAGATGGCAGAAGTGAACAAGAACAAATAAGAGCAATCAGAAATTTAGAACAGTTACAAATTTGCGATTTACAGTATATAGCTGAGTATACCACAGATTTCTTTAAATATTTAGGAAGAACAGGTAGAATTAGTGATATTAATTTATTAGATACTTATATGACAAAAATAAAAGGACCAATAGGTGAAAAGATTTGGAATGAATGGCAAAAGCATTCGAAGAAAAATGATATTGTTATAAGACCTAGAATTCAACATGTATATGATATACTTAGACAAGAATGTAGTCAAATAAAGGCTAAGAGACAAATCAGGAAGCAATTTTACATGAGTTGTAAAAATATAGATTTACCACAACAGTATGGTTGCCATAAGAAAAATAAGCATAAGAAAATGTACAAAAAGAAATATAAGTCATATAAACCCTACAAACAACATAAGAATTTCAGTATAAGACCTTCAAGAACATATAGGAAGAGAAAATATATTCCAAAACAATTTAGAAAAAGAAATGGCAGACCTTGGATTAGGAAATATAAAGCACCAAAAGATAAGAGTAGTTGTAAATGTTATTCATGTGGAGAAGCTGGACATATTAGACCTAAATGTCCAAAATTAGGTAAACAGTCGAAAGAAAAAGTATATTTGATGGAGTTGTTTAAGTTAGAAGAAGATGAGGATATTCAGTCAATATACAGTTTAGATAATTTAAGTGATAATGAGAGTATTTATAGTATAGAAAGTATTAACATAATAGATTCAGATTCGGAAGATTCAAGTAGCACAAATAGTGATCTAGAAGAATATATGTGTGCATTCATAGAAGAACAGCATGAAGAAGAATATAAATACATTAATTTAGGTTGGCCAGAAAAATGTCATAAGTGTAATAAATTAGTTGCAAATAAATACAACAATACATACTCAATATTATGTGAAAAATGTTATAGTAATAGGTTATTAGAAGTTAATTCAGCAGAATCTGAAATATTAGGAAATATTGTTCATAGTATAGAAAAACCAAAAAGTAGTTCCTTAATCACTATAAATTGCGAAATAGAATTAGCAAAAGAACATAAGATACAAACCATAGCTATGATAGATACAGGGAGTACAAAGAGTGTCATAAGAGAAGAGTTAGTACCAGAAAAATATAGACAAAAATTAGCAAAACCAGTAAGAATAACACAATTTGATGAGAGACCAGTTTACTTAACACATTGTATAAATAATGAGTTTATTAAAGTAGAAAAACAACAATTTAATTTACCATTAACATTTGTTTCACCAGTAGGATCATATCCATTTATTTTATGATTAAACTTTTTGAAAAGTTTGCAAGGTTTTTTATTTATGAACCCTAACATAACATTTTTCAAAAGAGGCATTACAATAACTGATCAAAGTAATACTGTAGAAGCATACAAAAACATAAGTATAGAATAGACTAGTGGCCAAGATAGTTATCATTTAGAAAACTCAAAAGAAAATGATGAGCATAATAACGTAGAAGAGTTTGATGAAGACATCTTTGAACATGAATACCCGATTTTAGAAAAAGGAACCTGTATAGAAATATTACAGTTAGATAGACCAAAGAGTTTAGAAGAATTGTTACAATTAGCAGAACAAACTAGGATTATAGGAGAAGACCCACAGTTACATTGGAGCAAAAATAAAATACTAGCAAAATTAGATATAATTAACCCAGATTTAACCATTAAGACGGCTGATATGCCTTGTAGTCTAATAAATAAACAAGAGTTTGAGCAGCAAATAAAAGAGTTGTTAAATTTAAAAGTAATTAGACCATCTAAGTCTAGACATAGATCATCAGCATTTATTGTAAGAAAACATTCGGAATTAAAAAGAGGTAAGGCTAGAATAGTTTATAATTATAAGAGATTAAATGATAATACATACGAAGATAGTTATAAATTACCAAATAAGGATGAGCTTATAAACAAAATTCAAGAGAGTAAATATTTTAGCAAATTTGATTGTAAATCAGGTTTTTGGCAAATAAGATTAGCAGAAGAATCAATTGAGTGGACAGCCTTTACTTGTCCAGAAGGACATTTTGAATGGCTCGTTATGCCATTTGGACTTAAAAATGCTCCATCGATCTTTCAAAGAAAGATGGACCAAATTTTCAAGAAATATGATAATTTTTGTAGTGTTTATGTAGATGATATTTTAGTACACAGTAAAAATAAAAATGAACATAGGAAGCATTTAGAGATAGTATTACAAGAATTTATCAATAATGGAATTGTAATTAACAAAAATAAAATAGCATTAGAAAAGCAAGATATAGAATTTTTAGGAATGTATATCAAGTCAGGTACAATCCAATTACAAGATCATATAGCTAAAAAGGTGTTAGAATTTCCAGATAAATTAGAAGATAAGAAACAGTTACAAGCATTTTTAGGATTGCTAAATTATGCAAGAAATTTTATCCCTGATTTAGGAAGAAAAATAGCAGTATTACATAGTAAAACTAGCAAAACGGGACAAAAATATTTTAATAGTGAAGATATTAAATTAGTTCAAAAAATAAAAGAAGAAAATACTAAACTTAAGCCATTAACATTACCATTAGATGATGGTTACAAGATAGTCGAAACAGATGCTTCATCATTAGGATGGGTAGGTATACTATACCAGAAAAGGCATAGGGAGTCTCCAAAGTCTGACGAACAAGTTTGTAGATATTCCTCAGGAAAATTTAGTGATGTACAGTCAAGGTTACCATCAACAGATTTAGAAATTTTATGGATAATTAATTCACTTGAAGCATTTTCTTTATTTTTACATAATGAAGTATTTACGATTAGAACAGATTATCAAAATATAGTTTCTCATTATAACAAGATACATGCTAATAAACAGGCAGCCCGAAGATGGGTTAATTTTGTTGATTCAATTACAGGAAATTGTTTTAAACCAATTTTTGAACATATAAAAGGTAATGACAATACATTAGCTGATATCTTATCAAGATTAATTTGTTGAACATGTATGGAATATCGTGGACCATCATCAGCAAATAGCACAAGGCCCCAAGGCAGAAGAGTTTCTTTCAATGGCATGATGATGCACCATCAACCTCCACCATTCAGTGGATTTCAAAATAGCATGAGCAGACCAGCATCACCACCAGTACCCACGTTCAACTTTAATGGCAATATTGTTGAAGGAATCAGAAATCCAACTCTGAGATACATGTCAAAGGTACCGGGGCTTTCTGATAGGCAGCAGGTTCTCTTAGATAATTTCTGGAATATCCAAATTAAGCAGCCAAGCATGAGGTTAGGTCATGAAAAATTAATTAGAGCCTTGGAACAAGAGTTTGATAGCTTTAATTTTAATTTCCACCAAAACCAGCAGCATATTCATTCTCTTGAGCACAATCTTCAAGCCATTTCTAGGGACCATGAGTCATTACTTGGTAAGTTTACCAAAATGAACCAAGAACTCCAATCTCTTAGAATGCAGCAAAAGGCAAGTGACACCTTGAAAAGAGAATTAAAAATAGGTTTAGAAATTAATCAGCATAAAGGAAAAGAGGTTATTGAACCTATAGAACAAGAGGCTAATGAACCCATAGAAGAAATTAAGATTGAGCTCTTAGAAGAAGACGTTGAAATAGAGTAACATCAAAGTAATGATCAGCATCAGGTTCTGAGTGACAAATAAAAACAAGAAAAATATGAAAGTTTTCTTAGGAATATATCTTCAGACTTAATATTAGACGATGTTTTATTAGAAGAAATTTCAAAAGCAAAACTAAGAATAATGCCAACAGATATGCAAAATGAGATCCTGAGCAGAGCATCACAGTCCATGAAAGAGTTACAATTACAATTACAATGCGCCTTGTATCAGTCCATCTTTGATCCAAAACCAGGGATGGATATTATTACAAAGATGTATCCTCCATGTCTTTGTGATCGTACAGAGAATTGTATTTGTAAACCAGAAGTTAGCGTAGCTGTGGCCAGGATTGACATGAGAGATTTTAAATCATGGCATTTTAGTTATGAGCATCAGAAAAAGCATAATGAGGTAGAAGTCACCCCTGCCTTACTATTAGAGTTTGGTTATCTCGATAAAATATTTATTAACCGTATTTCTCAACTATAATCATTTCCTGAAAAGCTTATTAAAGTAGCAGAAGACTATCTAGAAAGGTGGAAAGAAATTTGCATAAGTTTTATTAGTAGTCCTCCAGATTGGTATGTACACATGCATAAGGAGAAAGCTAGGCATATAGCCATGATCAATGAAGAGTCCTTTAGACTAAACCCTATCTCCTCACATAGGTGGACTCCTTCATACAAAGATATTTTAAAATTTAGAGGGATCCAAATGTTTGCTTTAGATGAGTTTGAAGATTTTAGGTATGATATGATACTAGTAGCAGAAGAAGAAAAGATGTATATTTACAGCAAGACAAGAATCAGTCATCAGCCTTATTGGAAGCCCCAAAATTTCAAAGAAGAAACAGCGGAAATATATTACAAGGTGAAAGAAGATAGAGAAAGAGATGCGGAGCTAGTAGAAGGCGATGAACAGTATTGGAATAATTTGTCAGAAGAAGAGCTGCATAACATCGACAACATGATGGAAGCCTGAAGAACTAGCTGTAAATTAGCATAAGATGAATAGCATCATAATGTATTTCCAGACAGAAATGTCAACATCGTTGTGGTCCGCATGTAATGGCATAAGAGTAAATAAAGAGAAGAGTTTGATCTATTATAGACTTTTCATACATAAAATGTCCTTATGGTTAAGAATGAATAGTACCAAGCCCTTTTCGTTAAAACTCCCTAAAATAAGAGCAGCTCCACTGGTATTTGGCCATGGGGATTGGCAACAAATCCAATCCAATTGTCCCCCAAACTAGCTCCAGCCAATTTGGGCTATTGGGCTAAGGGGGAGCTCTTGGGAGAGGGCAAGCGGGAGTACAAGGCTCGAGTGCCTAAGGGGAAGTGACGTCAACCACGTTCTAAAAAATTTACGTCAGGCGCATGGGCAACATGCGCATGTGGGGGAGCGTCTAGGGTATATTTTCAGATGATGGGGCTTGTGTGTCAGCTCCACTCGGTCACTTTGAATTAGGACCGTTTGATTTTCATATCAATGGTCCAATTTTTTCGGTTTTAAAAAAAAAATTAGAAAAAGAAAAAAATCAGAAATATTTGGGTGGGCTACATGTCTCATTTTGGATTGTTGGATTTCAAATTTTTTTATAATCGGACGGTCCAGATTAATTAAGTTAATATTTTTTTAAAAACTAATTAAAAATCTGAAAAAAAATCAAAAGAAAAAAATTATAATATATTTTTTATATAAGTACCTTACAATTTTCTCTCACCTTAACTACATTTCAATATTTTCAACGATTCTAAATAGGCAAGGACATGCCGCGCGACAGAATTGGTTAAAAATTCTTATCGAAATCTATTTACAAAAATTGTACTTTCGGATAATGACACGTGGCGTGACGATATCAGTTATTTACTGTAGAGGATTCAATTGTCAATGGTCATAAGGAGCCCTTAGACACCGAAATTGCTCTAAGGCCATATCCAACCGAATGAGGGCTAAATGACTCGTTTTAGCTTTATAGCCCTCCAAGAAATTAATATTTTAATAAACAGTGACATGACATATTTCATACCATCTTCAATCAAGGGGCCAAAGGACCATAAGCAAAACATAGGCATGTGACAAAAAATTATCTTCAACCGAGGGGGCCAAAGGGTCATAGTATGAAATGTGAAGAATTGAAATAAAATGAGGTAAGATAGTATGAAATGATAAAAAGTATGTGAGAAATGGTGTAGGAAAAAAAATTAGAAATTAAAAAAAAAATCATCCAAAAAAAATACAAAGTGGGCTGGCTAGAGATGGCCAGCCCTAGCCTGATTGGCTAGGTTTGACCTGATGGAGCCCACAAGACCTTTGGTTTAGCTCTCGGTTAAAAATGATTTTCATGTGATTTCGAGTTATTTTTTATTTTATAACCCTCGGACCGGATCGATTAAAGATGGTCATATAAACATTGCGTAGCACCCTTTTATTTGTTAAAAAGTTGAAATCGAACCAAAACGGTTGGATTGATTTGATATGTCCTGCTTGAACAGTTCAGTCCCTTTTCTACCCACCCCTAGGGCTAGCCGGCTAGGGTTGCTCAATACATCTAAAAGCTATGAACCATACGAAATTATTTTATAGCCAGGAAAGGTTGCCCACTTTGTAACTTTGTCGAGTCTGATTGACATGACGCAATGCTCCTCCGGCTCTGTCTCTGGATTTTCCCAGCAAATGAGTGTTTTCCTCGTAAGTGCCAGAGATCTTGGCTTTTTTTACTTCTCAATGTGATAGAGATCTTCTGACAACTTAGATGATAGCTTTTGAAAAAATAGTGTTCTCATTTATTGGTGTAAGGTACAATCTAATCTTTTTATACTTTTTACACGCTTTTTAAATGTTCTATCACAATCACTACTCTTATTTATTGTTTGTTTGAAATGAACTTTAGACTCATATTTTACATAGTATTTCTTGATTTGATTTTGAACGTTGCGTGAATTACACAATAATAATTAAGAGGGGCTGAAATATTTTAGTAAGCATTCTCCGTCCAAAAGCAAAAACAATAAATTGTCGTGATGAAGTGACTAATTGATAATTTTTATTTTAAAACAGAAAAAAAAAATTTCGACTGTGCCGAAGAAATGCTACTCTTTTAAAAGTAAGACGGTTCTCTGCACTTTATATTATAATGTTAGTTTTGATTATAATGGTATTGTTTGATATGTGAGACGAGACGTTCCGTCATATGTTAGGTGCGTCTAAAACGGATGGAACTCGTTATTTCACTTGACGAATTTTGGATAAATTTTCGTTCCGCCTCACCCTTGGAACGACTCGTTCCACATCAGTAGAACACAAAATTATAACATCTCTGTCTCCTTCTTTTTTCTCCTTATTTCCATCCGAGAACATCTTTACTCCCTCTCCGTTTTCCGTTCATCTTATCTGCATACCAAACGATACCGATATTAATGAGTTTGATTTCACTAAAATCATAACTAGAAAGAAAAAAATTGAGCTTGCCACGTGTACGGTGCCGATGCTGTACTCTTTACTCTCCCGCCAAAATGATCGTTACACAGCCGACCTGTATACTGTGTTTTTCTCTCACCAGTCTCTTCCTCTTCCGGGAGAAGCCCTAAATTCCTGTGTGCCTCTTCTTCCCCTTTTTCCATCCGGCGACTCCTGTTCTCACCACTCCGACCACCTCCGTACCTAACGAGGTTAGATTTCTCCTCAAAATTGTACCTTTTTAATACTTATCAGGATACATTCTTTGGGAGATATTATCAATTAAATGTTTCAAATATTAATCACAAATGTTTTGCTTCATGTATTCTAATTCCTTTTTTATGCTTTTTGTGCTTCACTTTTTTGTTTGGGTCAGGATTATTCTGTCTTTTTATATACCAATTAGCATATTTGTATAATTTCTTTTTTCGTTATAATATTTTTATGATCAGATTTTTGGTAATTTTGTTAATGGGTTTCCATGATAATACTCAAATTTTACTTTTTGACTCTGCCTTGAGCGTTTGGAAAAAAAATTAAAAGTGTTTTAAATGCAAATAAAATCACTTTAATTGGTTTTATGGAGAAGCGCATGGACTTTAGAAGTAGTTACTTTGAAAAACAAGGGATGATGATTTTAGGGTTCGTTTGATAACATTTTGTTTTTAGTTTCTACTAAAAAATGGAAAACTGAAACATTGTTTGACAACGGACCAAAAATTGGAAGCTATTTCATGTGTTTGAAAAGTTGGTTTTGAAATTTGACTTTAAAATGACTAGATGAAGTACTAGATTGATACTGAAGGTGCCTTTATAAATGTGGGTATAAAAAAGCTAAGCTTAAAAATGTGTTTGGTAAACATTTAAAAACAGCTTATTTTCACAGTTTTGGATGAAAAAAAGCTGAAAATGTGAAGTAACAAAAATTAGCTTATTCTCACAGCAAGCAGAAGTAGTTTTTTTTTCAAAGCACAACAATATCAAACCAGTCCGAATACATACGAGAATAAATGAGTCATTCGAAAGTTATGTGTTTAGGGCATTTGTAATGTTTTAGTAGTAGGTATTTTGTCCACGAGTAGTTCATTGTAGTGCATATTTGACAATTGAGTCAAGAAACTTTAGAAATTCCCTCATCCAAACATAGGGTTAGTCCCATAATGCAAGACAAATAGATGACATGCTTGAATTATTAGTAAAAGGATGGGGTTTCTAGGTTGTAGTTATTTTGTGTTTCTTAGAAAGTATGGGGGTTTTCCTGACTACTAATTGAGCTTTTGGTTTCTGAACAGAAGAAAATGGGTACCAAAGAAATCTTGAAGAAATTTGACGGGCAGATTAGCCTCTCGGTGGACATTATGATGAACGAAAAAAACTTTGATCGTTATCTATGCCTTTCGGCACATTTTGTTGATGAGAAATGGGAGCTGAAAAAGCAGCAGGTTTATTTCCGTTCTCTTGAAGATACCAATGATCTCCTTCCTGAAGACGAAGATTGGGGCATTTTTAGTTCCCTTAAGAAATGGGGCATTGAGGACAAGGTATCCACACTCACTATGACCAATGATGGTGTGTATGATGAGTTAGCTGGATTTGTGAAGGGTCGGATCCAAGAAAAGAAAGAACTCCAACTTGATGGTCAGCTGTTTCGCGTGTATTGTTGTGGGAAATTAATTGGTGAAATGGTGAATGGTGCGTTTCAAAAGATTCAAGATATCATTAACAAAGTTGATCCATTGTATCCTGTTGCAAATTTACCATTGTGGTATCTCACGAGTAGCAAGCTAAAAGAAGCTCTGGAGTTATGGTCTAAGGGAGAATTCTCCTCGGTAGATGAGACTTTTTACGAAGTACCATCCGCTGAGGAATGGAAGAAAGTTGAAGGTGTTTGCAAAGTTTTGGAGAGCGTATATATAATATCAAATGCATTGTTTGAAACAAAAGATCTAACTGCGAATGTTTATCTTTATCGCCTTGATGAGCTTCGTGATGTTCTGACCCAAATGCACAATGACTCAGACAGTTTTACTAGAAAAATATCTGAGGGCATGCTGAGTAAGCTTGACAAGTACGTGAACAACATGTTTTTGCATTTGGCAATAGCTGCTGTGCTGGATCCTCGGTTAAAGATGCAATTTGTAGACACTGTTTGGTCAAAAGTTAAGGGTGCAGAGGGAGGCTCACGAGTTGCAGCTGTTTCGGAGGCCATACACAAATTGTTTGATAAGTATTCGCTGGACGTGCAAATGAATAATTACCCTTCAGTAGGATCGGACTTGGATCTCTATTTGGGAGAAGCTGTTGTGCCTTGGAGTCAGAGTTGCACTGCATTGGCTTGGTGGAAAACCGCAGCTGCCCGGTATCCTACTCTTTCCAAGATGGCACGAGACTTTTTGGCCATTCCATTTTCTATTGCAACTTCATATGAGGCATTCTACATTGAACCAAGGCCAGCCAAGAAAAATTTAGTTGGCTTGGAGCCAGGCCTGGCAAATGCCTTATTATTCGCCCGATCGAGGCTTGTTTAGTAGGCATGGAAGAATGTTAACAGGTTAACTTACACCTCAAGCTTCCTTCTGTGTTCCTTTGTTTTAATTTCCGTTATTAATATTTTTTTTTACTTACTATATTCTCCTTTATGATATTTCTTAGGATAAGGCTAGGGAGATCAAATTTTGTGAACCAAATTTTCAAACCCAATGATGTGATTGTTGATGATTGGATTATTACTTAAGCATTGATTAACCTGCATATTTCATATTGGTGACACATCGTTTGATTTGCAAATTTGGTTTAAAATTTTGATTTCCTTAATATTACCCTATTTCTTATGGTTTAATTTTTCTGTTCCATTTTTCAGCATTTGATGACTGGAACAGGTACTTGGCTTTTGTGATGACCTCTATTTTGGAAGACTTGGACAACAAGTGTGTTACTTTTGAACTCCACTAGAGAGATTGAACATCTCTTTTTGTTTTTTGGTTGTAACTTGCAATTGTTTGTGAACTTGTTTCCCTTGGATGGTGAGAACTGGTTAACTTTATGGCTGGAGATGGTTTAATATATGTATCAAGTTGAGATTGTTTACCTTATTTCTTGTATTTGTGTGTGCATTAATTAATGATAGTGCTATTCGAACACTTTTTATAACTTTTATACATCCTTGTTAATGTTTTACCATTAATTTTTTTCAATTCATTCGATTTGATAGCCATAAATTGAGAAAGATGTGAGAGTTATAAATGCGTGTGTGGATAACATTATCCTTAAGCCACGTATGGTGTCTCATGTTCTATTTGACAAAAAAATGTTTTTGAAAATTTCTAAATTACGAAAATATATGGCGTACTTCGTTAATTTTACCATTAAATCCAACGGGGTCAACTATTTCCCTTAGGCCACGTATGGTGTATATGGTGTATGAGAATGGATTGGATAATATCAGATTCAAAGAAAAATTAATGAAAATGGTTTGAAAACTTTGAGTTTTAACGATAAGGACAAAATAAAGGGTAAAATGAATAGTAGCAAGTTTGACTTTTTAGTATAAAAATGTGATTTTTCGTTAAAGTAAACAGTGCAATGGGATTTTCGTTAAAACTCCATAGATTCAATGCATGTTGAATGAAGAAATTGATGGCAACTGAATAAGGAAACCGGTTCATTTTGATTCCAACAATAATGGTAGTATTCGGGAAAGAGCTTCCTGCCTGACTAATTCATCTTAAACATGCATTAAACTTAATAAGTAATTTGGTCTTTTTAACGAGTAATTAAAATTTATTTCAATGCTAGACATCATTTAAGGCCTAGAGTATAGAATAGTAATCGCCATTGGATCATAAACCTTAAATCTACAAACTCCATAGTCGTCGTCCCTTGCTCCAGCTTAAGGGCTGGTGGCAACTCTTTCCATTTTTCTAGCCTTTCTCCTTTATCTTCTTATGGATTTTTATTTATCTATTTTTCATCTTAGTATTTCCGTCAATAAGTGTTTTCTTGGTGGCGTTATTTATGAGTCTTTCATCGTGAGTATTAAATTTTGTGTTGGTGTGTTATCGGTTCCTTTGGGTCCACTTTGTTGGAATCAATATCTTCGTTGATGGTATTGCGCAAAAAATTCATAGTGGTATAAACACTAATTGGTTCATAGTCAGTTTCTCTTCGGAGTCAGCGATGATCATTGTCAAAATGTATCCTCATGCCCGTTATATTCAAACTTTGTGTAAAGAATTTTTTTTGTCAAGAATGAAGTTTCTTTGGAAGTTACAGAAAAGTTTTGTTCAAAGTCAATACTTAAATACTACAAAGACTTTTACATACTTAGAAGTTAGAAGTCATAAAAAGTTGCTAACGTGACTTCCAAGAGATTTTTTTATGGATTTTCTGTCACATCATCGTTTAACGTCGATTCTCTTACTAACATCATAAAATATTATGTCAAAAACATGAGATAACAAAAAGTCAATGAAAAATCCTATTTTTGAGAAAGTCTCCCTAGCATTTATCTTTATTCAATACAAAATGACTTTAACAAACTCCTTACAAGTTTATATTGAATATACCTAAACTACAGAGGCAAGCAAAGTCCATCAAACTTCATATACAACACATCTCCCTAAATTTTAATTTTGAACTTATGTGATAGTGTCTCGTTTAGATAAATTTCAGTTTGTTTCAAACTTGATTTATTTCTAACAACTAAAATGTTAAGAAAAATAAAATAAAAACACCATTAGGATGCCAACTGAATCCTCTCCGGATCATTTTGGTGAAGATCTTAGAAATTCGTAAATCGTGTATGCTCATCATACATCGTACGGTCAATTTTTATTAAGTATTATTTGTATTTAATTTTAAATAAAAATATTTATAATAATTTATAATCACATAACATACGATAAACAAATATAATTCACGAATTCCCAAAAACTTCACAAAAAAGTTCTGGCGAGAATCCGAATTCATTAGGATGTAGGCTAGAAAGACTTCCAAATGTGAAGCGAGCGAGTGAGAGAAACAAGAAAACGAAAAGTCTTACTTTGTCCTGTACACCAAAAAGCAAAAATTAAGACATGTCTTATCAATATCCCTGCCACGTGTACGGCTCCGATGGTGTTTATTTTACTTTCCCGCTAAGCTACTCGTACACTCTGCTGCGTTTCTCTCCCTGTCTGGACTCTAGTGTCTACTCCATTTCCCACAACCCCAAAATCCCTTGAGCGACTGCGACTCGACGCGGACGAGGTTCGTCTTCGTCCTCCCACTCAAGATTTCATATTTACTGTTCCTCTATCAAAATCGACGTTTGAAATACTGATTTCGTACACTTCTCTTCCTATGATGTCGTTCCGTGTTGTGCTTTCTGCGTTTTATTCTTCTCTTTTGTTCTGGGGGTCTGGTCTTTTCTGCCGTTTTCGTGCTTTTTCATTTACCAATATTGTAATTTTTTTGAGGTTATCTTTGTATTATCTTTACTGGGGCGAATAAATATTCAATTTTTACGATCTCTGTGTAATATTTTTACTATATTGTTAATGCGTTACCATGATTGTGCGCCAAGATTACTTTTTTGGTTGTTTTGTAGTAATTTAACTCGGAAATCTTGTGTTTTTGTTGATGTCTGTGGTTCTGCATATTCTCAAACTTTCAGGTCTATTTGTTTACTAATGAGTTCACAGTTTGGTGGGTGAATAATAGAATTATGTTTTTCAGAATTTAATGTAAGATTCTTGGTTATATGATTAATGATTATCCCTGATTGTGCCCCAAGATTACTCCTTTTTAGTACTTCAATGGTTCAACTCGAAACACGAAAGAGAAATAGATTTTATGCATGAATCTGGGCGGCCTTTCTTATTTTTTAAGCGCTTAGTGATTAATCATGACGGTGACAAGCTGCCTAGCACCTAAGTGCGCTAGGTGGGGACTTTTAGAACACTAGCTATGGTGCTGTTAATCTTGTTCTGGCTGGGCTTAGACGTATTTTCTAGTCTATTTGTATCTTTGTGAATAAAGCTTCTGCTGTTATGAATTCACTTTAAGATTTTTGGTTGTATTGTTAATGGGGTATCCACGATTCTGCACCAAGATTACGTTTTTAAGTACTTTAACTCCATAACACAGAATGAATAGATGTCATACGTTAATTAGTAGAAAAAATGATGGGTTTGATATGGTACTAATAATCTCGTGTATTTCAGATATGCCTGGGGTTTCTGGAACCAATGAAAGTGACAACAGTGGTGATAGCAAGGATGCCAAATCCTCTTCATCAGTTTCAGTGACAGAGGGCAATGTGAAGGTACGTGAATACGATCCAAAAAAGGATTTAAGGGCTCTTGGACAGTGGATTTGCTCTAACCAAGATCCACCCAAGTATTTTGAAAATGTTGATTACATACAGTCAATTGGCGTGTTTAACCGGCTGTTTAAGCCTACTTTCAATGAGGTTGAAGGTGAATGCATGGAAGTATATGAGAGAATGAAAGTGGAAACTAAGGAAGTATTAAGAAACTTTGATGGACAGATTAGCCTCTGTGTGGACGTACTCACGGACAACAATGACTTTGGGCAGTGCAGCAGTAACTTGGGACAACACTACAGTGATTATTTGTGCATTTCCGCGCATTTTATTGATGAGAAATGGAAGCTGCGAAAGTGGGTTCTTTACTTCTGTACTCTTTCGGTTTCGGGCCAGTATGATGGTTTACTTAAAAAATGTGAAGATCGGGGCATATTTAGGTCGCTGGAAGATTGGGGCATTGAGAACAAGATATCCACACTCACTATGGGTAATGATAAGTTCTGTAATGAGGTGGCTGAGTGTGTGAAAAGGTACATCCAGGTAAAGAAGGAACTCCGACCTAATAGTCAGCTGTTTCGTGTGTATTGTTGTGGGGATCTGTTCCGTGAAATGGTGCAGGATGCATTTGACAAGATTGAAGATATCATTCACAAGGTCCGTCGAGTTTATACTTTTACAACTGAGTACCCCATGTGGTTTCTCAAAATGGCCAATCTACAAGAAGCTCTGAAATTGTGGTCTATTGGAAAACTCTCTTCCAAGGATGTGATTGACTCTCACGATGTACCATCGCCAGAGGAATGGAACAAAGTTGAAGGTGTTTGTAAAGCTGTAGAGAGCATACATGAAGTATCAGGAGCATTATTTGAACCAGAAATACAAGTTACTGCTAATGTTTATCTTTATCACCTTCATGGGCTTCGTGAAATGTTGACCCGAATGTCCATTGGCTCAGAGGGTTTTAATAGGTCAATAGTTGAGGGCATGTTGGGAAAGGTTGACGAGTACTGGGATCACATGTTCTTGCTGTTGGCAATATCTGCAGCACTGGATCCTCGATTCAAGATGAGATATATTGAATTTGTTTGTTCAAAAGTTGAGGGTGGGGACGGAAACTCACAAGTTCCAGCTGTTTTGGAGGCCATTCGCAAACAGTTTGCTGAATACGTGATCCGTTTTCCTGAAAAGGGGAACTGTGCGAGTTATTCACATTCAGAAGGGCAGTCTGATCCTCCTGTACGTGCCAATCATACTTTCACTGTGTTGCAAGACTACCAGCAGTTTATCCAATGGAATCATCACCCTCCAAAAATATCAGAATTGGATATATATTTGGACCAACCTGTCTTGCCTTGGAGTCAGGATTTTAATGCATTGGCTTGGTGGAGAAGTGCAGCAGCTAAGTACCCTACCCTTTCTCGGATGGCACGTGATTTTCTGGCCATTCCAGTTTCTCTTTCGACTTGTGGCGAGGCATACTACACTTTATCAAGGCCAGCTGATGAACATATGATTTGCTTGAAGCCAGACTTGATGAATGCCTTAATTTGTGCTCGAAGCTGGCCTTATAGGCGCTGAAGAACATTAGCAGGTAATGAATACTACCTTCTCCTTTGTTCTTCTTCCCCTTTCTGTTCTTAATAATCATATCAGTATATATCCTGCAAGATGCAAGACTGCTCACAGTGCTTTTTTTCCGTTCATTTGTGTGCTTGAACAGGTACCTTTTTTGGGTTTTTTGCTGCCTCATTTTTGTAAGGCCAGAGGGAATCAGTTTAGCTGAGCATTTGACGTGGACATCAAGTTACGTACTTTTGATGTTTGAACTCCATTTGACACCGGCGGAGATTGAAAACCGATAATTGTTGCATTAGAACTGTTTTTTTAACAGTCGTTACTGGATGCCTCCACGTCTTGAGATGCTTTGATATTAGGATGCTGAGAAAATTGGCCCCTCTCCGTGTATTTTGCAGGTTCCGATTTCAGGACGGAGTTTGTTGCTTAATATCATGCTTTATGAACGTAAATCTGAAGCAAGTCTTGTTCTCTCTAAATACTCGTGGTTTCCCATTTTTTGATGTGTTTTCGACAAAGATCGATTTTTCTTTTACCTGAAAGATCGATTATGTTCAACCTTGCGTGATCTACTACGTGATCATCTAAGAGAAAGTTTGGTCTTTAGGGGAGGAGAAAAGAAGCTGATGAGCCGGAGAAGCTTAAAAAACAAATAATAAAGAGCTTGTAGTTTAAGTAGTTAAAACATTTAATTCTCTAGTACGGACTGATTTGCGTCTGAGGTCTTGCATTTGGTTCCTTCCCTCCTCGTCCAACGTAGATGTAGTAAATTTGAACACATTTACAACAAAAACAAGCAATAATGCTAAAGGAAACACGTTTTTACAGCACGAGTCACTCAAATTATTGTAGTTACTAATTGAACATTGTAATTAATGTAACATGTACGCTCTGTATTTTACTTTTGGGAGTTTAATATATTTTTCACGTAATTTAGAATTTCTTCTAAAAAAGAAATTTAGCCACAAATAAGTTAACTATAAAAGTGTACCCTTCCCTACCCTCAAACTCGAATCGCGTTCAAAATTTCCACATAGTTTATAATAAAGTAAAATATTGTTGACTCACAAAAAAAAAATGTCTTCTTTAGACCAACTTCAATGGTTGGGCTAAAAGCCAAATTTTTTAGTTCGGAAAATTTAGTTTTTAGCCCAGAAACAGTTTTTCTGCTCCAACCCTTCTGGCCTAAAATTTTAGCCCAGGATTATTAAAGAATGAACTTAGGCTATTTTTTTTCTTAAATTAAATTAAAAAAAAAAATATGTAGACTATCGTAAATTAATTTTATGAACATTTTAATCTAAAAATATTTAAATTCCCATAAATATTGAAAAATCACTCAAATTTCCACAAAACAAGCCTTCGACTTTCACCAATCTTTCAACCTTGGGCTAACTTTCAATTCACCAACTGTTCAACACCAAATTTTCAATTCACCAACTGTTCAACACCAAACTTTCAACTTTCACCAACCGTTCAACAATTTGGAAATGGAAAGAAATGGTAGAAAGATAAATTGGAAGAATTGTTGGAGAAATTTGAGTTCTGTGTAAATGTTTGAACAAATACATAGGTATTTATAAAGTTTTTGGGTGAATTTTGAGTTAAATAATTTTTTTTAATTATTTTAGCCATTGGATTTAAATTTGGGCCTTTAGATCTTTTTTTTTTTTTACCGTTAGATTTGATTATATTCAATCTCAGCCGTTGGATTCAATGTATTTTAAAATAACATATTCTTAAAAAATTAAATTTGAATCTAGACCATTGGATTAACCAATGGTCCTTAAAGCCTAGCCCCCTCGGATTAAAATTATAGCCGTTAGGATGATGATGTTGGCCGACACATAGCTGACTACGGGGCCCACCCCTGTCGGGAAAGCCTTGCAAGCCAACCGCGTGGGGCGCGTTGGAGCGTGGGCAGGTTGAGACTGGCCCAAGTGCCAGCAAGTCCACTCGCATGGGGGTGGGGGAATTTAGGGGGTATTTGGCCCAGCTTTGGCATTTGGCTTTTAGCCCAATGTTTTAGCATGGGTTGGGTGGTGTTTTGGGGGGTGGAATAAATGGGGAAATTTGACTTTTAGCCTACCATTGGAGTTGGTCTTAGACCCACTCCAACCCTGGGCTAAAACCTATAATTCCCTTTTTTTCCCCTCTAAAACCCAACCCATGGCCTAAACAAAACCTAAAACTCAACCCGAGACCAAATACCAGCCCAAGTTTAGGCCACAAATTGGAGTGGGCCCCACCTGGTGCGACTGAAACACGGGCTGTGAAGCCCAGACGCCACAACCAAGCGCCAATGCGCCAGACGCTACAGATGGAAACCGAGCCGAACCCCACCCACGTGGGTGTTTCCCCCGGCTGTCAATGGGTGTCAGTAGCCCAACGACTACTTTTTTCAATCGAACGACTGGATTTAATTGGACCGTTGGTTACTCCAGCGGTTCACGTTCAAATTTTTTTTTAGTTTTATATTTATATATTTATTAAATACAACAACTTAGATCAAATATAATCAAATCTAACAGTAAAAAAAAAGTTCTAATGGTCCAAATTGAAATCCAACAACTATTTTAAATCAAAATTCACCCAAAAACTCTATAGTTTGGTGAAAGTTGAACTATTGGTGAAAGTTGAAAGTTTGGTGAGTTTCATGTGTCGATTTAGTGATTTTTCAATATTTATCGGAATTTAAATATTGTTAGATTAAAATGTTCATAAAATTAAATTACAATAGACTACATAATTTTTTTTTAAAGTTAATTTAAGAAAAAAATTAGTCTAAGTTCATTCTTTAATAATCATGGGCTAAAATTTTAGGTAAAAATAGTTGGAGCAGAAAAGTTGTTTCTGAGCTAAAATCTAAATTTTATGAGCTAAATATTTGTATGTTTTAGGCCAAGGTTGGAGATTATCTTATCAAGGTAACTATTTTATGCTAATTTAAACAGGGAGTTGAACTTAAATTGTATACTTTCCTTATGTATTTCTTTGACATCTCTATCCCTATCATTCGTATTCTATATCTTTCGTTTTCCCATTGTATTTCCCTCTCTCTAATCTAAAAATAAAATAATTACCAAGCCATCATCAGTAATATGAATTTGAATTTGTTTTCTTTATTTTTCTTAAAGAAAACTAACTAAATTGGCATAAGCAACATCTTAAAGTATGGTGGACCAACAATTCATTGAGAGTACAATTACATGCTCTACAAATTGAGAACGAGATTCAAATATAAGTGCAACACGACACACGATGTATTGACCAATTGTCACATAACTCATATTTGTAAACATAATTAAACAATTTAAATATAATCAAACATACAGCTCTAAAAAATAAAGTAAAATTGATAGTATGATCGGCACGCCTGCGCACACTGGATAATGACCCGGCAACCTCAATGTTCTTAATCAGACATTAACCATCTTTTACAAATAAAATCCAGGCAAAACATCCAATTGTGCGTTGACAAGGGAACCTCCTAAAGACGACGCCGTATCGAAATGTCCCTGAATCTGCAGCATCTGAAACTCGATTTTTCTCACTGCATTAAGGTCACCTCAGCTTTCCATTTCAAGAAGAACCCTTCTTAAAAGCTTGCAACTTTTGCATTTAGAGTAAGATTTGATAGCAAATTTTGGTGCTTTTGGCTTTTTGGAGAATCAGATTTGGAATAGCTCAACTTCTGGAGCACCATATAAGGTAATGCTTCTTCTGAGCTTATATAAGAAGCAGCTTCATAAAGGTTGCAATCGTTTATTTTCCCTGATAGATACTTGATAGTGACACTGAAAGTCTGAATCTATATCCCCATCAGAAAGATGGAAAATTTTAGTAAGATTTTTGAGTTCTGGGTTTTCTGGGGTTTTGATTTTTGAGCAATTTTTCCTTGGAAGTTTTTATTTTTAATTATTTATTTTTGTGTATTATTGGGTATTGAAGAAAGAACGGTAGCATTCAATGTGATTGTGCAAGCTAAACTTAGCAAGAATGTGAGAGAAGATGAGATTTTGGGAACTGGGTTGGATGCTCACTTGGGTTTACTGCATATAGAAAGAGGGGATAGGAGTAGAGGTGTCATGGGGGTTTTGTATAAGCATCAGATTCGCCGGTTAACGAAAATGAAGAAGTGGTCCGGGGGCTTGTTAATCGTAGTTCTTGCTATGATATTGGTTTTTCGATATTCCAGCATTGTCAAAATCGAGCCACCAACACAGGCGCCTAAGCAGTCGGCTGCTGAGTTCTTTGGAAACCATCCAACAACTAATGATTCTGTTATTGTGGATTCGGAGAAGAAAGGAGAAAAGCCATACAAGAAATCCCATTTTGTAGAAGTTGATGGGCTGGATGATCTTTTTGCTTCCCATGACATTTTCAAAGAAGGGTCGAGGGCCTTGCTTGTATGGCCTCACATGCGTACCCTACTCTCCAGGTCCGATGCTTTGCCTGAAACAGCTAAAGGGGTTAAAGAGGCCTCCGTTGTGTGGAAAGACTTGTTGTCCGCAATTGGCAAGGACAAGGCTTCCAAATTAAACAAAAGTGATAACGAGGAAGAGAAAAATTGCCCTTTCTCTGTAAGTACTTTTGACAAGATAGAGTCAAGATATGAGAATATACTTGATATCCCTTGTGGCCTCATTGATGATTCTTCCATTTCTTTGGTTGGCATTCCTAATGGGCACTCTAGAAGCTTTCAAATCCAACTCCTAGGCTCCCAACTTTTAGGAGAGTCTGAGCCTCCTATTGTCTTGCATTACAACGTCAGTCTCCCCGGTGATAACATGACACAGGAGCCATTTGTAGTTCAAAATACATGGACTCATGAACTTGGGTGGGGCAAAGAGGAAAGGTGCCCTTCTCACAGGTCTCCTAGCAACCTCAAAGGTAAATAACAAAATTTTCTGTTTAGACTTCGGACTGAGAGTGTCAAGTGAAACTCTTTCGCTAGAACATTCTCACAATTTACTTATCATGTGATGGCTCAAATTTGAACCAAATATAGAACATTGTGTAAAAAATTTAAATAAACGCATGGTATAAACGACTCTAGTAAGATTTTTTCCTTTCTTATTTGTTATTCGAAAGTGGTACTTACAACACTGTTTCCCAATATAGTCAAATCTCGATTGTTTGTTATTTTCTGCTTTCATTTTCTGTCACGTAAGAATGAAGGTCCCTATAGAATTTTTTTTTTTTTTTTTTGAAAAAGGGGTTTTTCAGCTAGAATTCTAACATATTTTAACGAATTTGACAGTTGATGGACTTGTTCTTTGCAATGAACAAGCTGTGAGAAGCTCGTCGGAAGAAAGTCTAAATGTGAGTCGGCCTAGTAGGGACATGTTGACCAATGTTTCCGGAGGTGCCTATGAAGGTTCCAATTTCCCATTTGTTGAAGGAAATCCCTTTACCGCCACATTTTGGGTTGGTTTAGAGGGATTTCACTTGACTGTGAATGGAAGGCACGAAACATCTTTTGCGTATAGGGAGGTAAGGTATGAATTATTGGTAATAAGCTAATAACGGATTATTGTACAAAATTTGTTGTTCGGCAAGACATTCCGTTTTTGTAAAACAACCTACCTACAATACTTCTTTTCATATGCAGAAACTTGAGCCATGGTCGGTTTCCAAAGTCAGAGTGGCCGGTGGTCTGGACCTCTTATCTGCCTTAGCAAAAGGCTTGCCTGTTTCTGAGGATCATGATTTAGTTGTTGATGTTGAGCACCTCAGAGCTCCGCCCACTTCGAAGAGAAGACTATTGATGTTGGTTGGAGTTTTCTCTACTGGAAATAATTTTGAGCGTAGAATGGCTTTGAGGAGGGCTTGGATGCAGTACAAGGCCGTGCGTTCTGGAGATGTAGCTGTCCGGTTTTTCATCGGCCTTGTAAGCTGAACATTGCAGACTGGGAGTGGTTTGCTTTTTTTTTTTTTGCTTAAATAGAAATTTAACCAACCATTTCCATAACAGATATGGGTGAAAAGAAATTTCTGCTACTTAGCTTAGAGCTTGCTGCTTATTGCTTTCCTTCTTATACTCTTTTACATTATGAACCTGAAGAAGTGAAATAATTTCTGCATTTAACATACTCCTCGGACTCCAACATAGCGTTATATTTGTGATATCAACATATTGATTGCTCGGAAAATTTGGCCGATAATGAGGTTTACAACTTTTTCATACATGCAGCACAAGAACAGCCAAGTCAATATTGAGCTGTGGCGAGAAGCGGAAGCATATGGAGATATCCAACTGATGCCATTTGTTGATTACTACAGCCTGATCAGTTTGAAGACAATTGCAATTTCTATTTTTGGAGTATGTTGATACAAAATTCCTGCAAACTGAATTATCCATGATTCATAACTACGTTTTTGTCATTGAACTTTATTTGTTTTAGAAAATTTATTGTTAGAAAAGTTTCCAATCATCTTTATCTTAAACATGCAGACCAAAATCCATCCTGCTAAATATATCATGAAAACGGATGATGATGCTTTTGTTAGAATCGATGAAGTGATCTCTAGCCTCAAGGGAAAGCCGACCAAAGGTCTCTTGTATGGTCTAATATCCTTCGAATCTTCACCGGATAGGGACAAAGGCAGCAAATGGTTTATTGATAACAGGGTATTCACATCGGATTTCATTCTGCACCGTGCATTTTGCTTGTTTCACTTTGACTTTGTTTTTCTTATGAGTCTCCTTTTGTGCAGGAATGGCCATATGCTATGTACCCACCATGGGCCCATGGTCCAGGCTACATAATCTCTCGGGACATCGCCAAATTCATTGTCCGTAGCCACCAGGAAGGGGATCTCAAGGTAAAATTTCTTGTTAACTTTGTTTTGTTTTATAAAAGACTGATAGTTGAAATACAAATGAGCAGGCTTTGAGTTGATTTTCTCACTCCTAAACTGACATCTCGGCGTTATGACTTTTCAGCTCTTTAAACTAGAGGATGTTGCAATGGGAATCTGGATTCAACAGTTCAAGAACAGGGGTCAAGAAGTGAATTATGTCACGGATGATAGGTTTTACAATGCTGGATGCGAGGCGAATTATATTCTCGCACATTACCAAAGCCCGAGATTGGTGTTGTGCCTGTGGGAGAAGCTGCAGAAAGAGCACGAGGCCGTCTGCTGTGAGTAAAAATGTCAACTTTAGGGGGAGTTGGTGGTTTCGGCAACATTGTGTTGGATAAAAGTTGTAACTGTATAGATATTCTTCAGCCTGAAGAAGTGGGAATTTTGGACTGAACTTGTTTTTCTTGTTGGATCAAATGGTATTCTTTTGTTGATTTACAGTAAAGATTCAGGTGGTTTCCCACATCCAAGGGCTTTTTGGTTTTTCTTGATGGATCATATTGACGTCTTCAATTTCTTCATAGATATTCATGTACCAAACAAATTGCCAAGAAGAATCTACTTATGCTTACGAGCAAAGGTGCTTTGAGCCCGTTTAATGCTTTTCTAGAAAGCACCTCTACTTAAAAATACTTTTATAGAAGAACTTTTGTTAGAAGCATGCCAAATTGTTAAAAGAAAAAATCACTTTAAAGTGCTTCAAAAGGCTCCACGCAAAGCTTTTTTTTTTTTTTTTTTATGGTGTCCTTTCATAATCCAAACAAATTTTTACCCAATGTTGTCATAATTGCTTTTGATTATCTGATCAGGCTTCTAAACCTCAGAAATCAATACCAAACCAGCCATGTTTACAACATATTTTCAAATGGGAGAAACTTTAGTAGGGTTAATCTATTAGTATCTGTCTCACATTAAACAGAATCATTTTGGTATCATGAAATCGAAATACAATAAAAGTCTGTATTTTTATGAAAAATCTTATACAGCACGATGTATATTTTTTTGTAAAATAAAAACATGTTACAAATAACGTGGTCAGATGTTCCAGCACTTCCAGATGGATATTGGAAAGCAAGTAGTGGATGTATGACAATGGAGGGTGATGAGTTGACTTGTGGCTGTAAGCGCACCCCACCCAACCCAACTAGGCAACCACAACCCAACCTCCAGTTTTGGACCATGAGAATTGTGGCATCAAATTAAATAGAGATCAGATCAGATCAAGTGTGGCATCAAATTATCGTTATGTTATATGTTATATATTAATTGTATGATTATTTAGATAGGAATATTGGTGGACCGACAGCCAACAGGATCATCTCCGAATCTTTTTTATAAGAGTGTGATCAGTTTTTATCAAGTACTGTTTTTGTTTAATTTTAAATAAAAATATTTAAAATAATTTCTGATCGCACAACGTACGATGAACGAATAAGATTGACGGATCCCGGGATTCTCACAAAGAGGATCCGGGTTCGACCTACAGAGTCACATTTTTGTACACTTTGAGCAGATGTGACATTTGGCGTGCTGTTTGATGATCATTGGCCGGTGTGGATTGGACCAGAAGAAGATTGACCAATCAAAAATATCTAAAAGCTTGTTGGAACTTTCGTGAATAAATAGTAAATACGAATATGTCGGACCAAATGATAAAAATATCGTCAAGGTTTTGATTGATGGGGAGGTTTTCAAGTTTTGGACCAATCATACTTGCTATCTAGATATCTCACGAGATATTAACTTCTACGTTACGGATGTTTGTACATTTTATTTGGTTTCTCTCCTTGCGTAATTGGTTGTACTTCGTAACACATAGTTTGTTTGAAAGCGTTATTAAAACGTTTAAAACATTTTTGAAATAGAACCTTAGTAAAAAAGGAAAACTAATGAAAAGGGCTTGAAAACTTTGAGTTTTAATGATAAGGACAAAATAAAGGGTAAAGTGAATAGTACCATAATTGATTTTTTAGTGTAAAAATGTGGTTTTTCGTTAAAGTGAACAGTACCGGGTGCTTTTTGTTAAAGTTTCCTAGTAAAAATTCAAGTAAATCTTGAAGAAAAAAATTTTAAGTGTTTTGTGGAAGAAACATACATTTGGTGCTTCTTCTAAAAAGCACTTAAAATGGTTTGGAACTCAAAAATCAAAAAACAAATTTCATAAAAAACGATTTTAGTTATTTTAAAAGTACTTTTAAATGAGCTCTATATAAGTTATTGTTAAAATTTGGACTTATTATAATAAAACAATGAATAAATATTACATGAGCGAGTCTTATCTGAATTTTGCTATTGAGAGAGTTTGAAAATAACATTTAGCTTGCTCTTAAAACTCGAATTCAGATTTTTATTTTTTCCGTTCTCAATGACAGAGTGGTATTTTAAGAAATCAAATTTACAATTTATTGTACTTTATATTGGTATTAAGGGATATTAAAACAAAACAACTTTGTTTTAAACCTGTATGTTCCAGAAAGCACCCAAGGGAATTTAATTTTATAAATTCATACTTCTATGATCTACATAGCAATTAGCATGCAGTATATCCACACAAAAAAAAGACCTCCACCTTGTAAATATGGATGCCAAAGAAGATAAATGTCAGAATCTTTGATGGGTAGGCTGAGATAGTTGGATTAACTATCTGGCTAATCTCCTTTTAACTTTTTGTTCGATAATAAAATAAATAATTAACAAATTAAAAATAAAAGTAATAAAAGTAGAGGAAAGAGGACTTGCGAGTTAAGTTACTTTGATTAGTGTTGGTCTCAAAGCTGGTTTAGTATTGTATGATGTGTTGTGTGAATAAACAATTGTAAAATAAAGAAATTGAGTGTTTGATCCAATGTCAGATCTTTATAACCTAAACAGGTCAGACCTCAACGACGCCATTTGGAGTCACAAACTTGATGAATTTGTCGCATGCAAAGCTCAAATTTCATTTTCCTTGTTCTTCCTTTCTATAAACCCTTCAATCTCTCTATGTTCCTATGTTGATTTTTAAGATAATTGAAGGTCGCCAACCTTCAATCTGAAGAACTACAACGAGAAAGGGGTAAAGTAAAGGAGAATCGAGGATTGGTTGTGGAGGTTAATGTTCCTTACAGAGAAATTATTTTGAGAACCTTATTAAATGATTACTATTCACTCGCGTGTTTTTACAAAAAAAGAAAAGAAAAGAAGAGGCTTATTTTGGGAAGCAACTCCAGCTGCTTCCGTTTTTTTTTATTATTTTGGCATAGGATTTTGAAAAAAAAACATAACAGAATTTTTTTTTTTTTTTTTACCAAACACATGATTTTTAACACAACTTTTTGAAAAATTTAATCAATCTCAAACCAATGCTTAAACAACAAATTAGTGGAATCAAGGGCCAATTGCTGACCCAAGCCACAAACTCTAAATCCAACAAGGCAACAACCAACCAAAACGAACTCTCGTACGCAACCGTTTTTGGCTATATGATTTAAATGGAGGAGCTTTAATAAAGTTGCTTAGTCACTCCGCTTCTTTAACTAAAAAATTAGTAACCTAATTATTGAAAAGAAAGTACAATTAAAATAAAAACGTTTAACATAAAATACTGCATTTTAACGCTACGTGCACATCGGATCCTTGTGTGAAATGAGGGAGGAATTTCGGCTTTCGTTTTCTTCATGATTCATAAATAATGGCTTCCTCCTAATTTAATAATCTTAATTTGTTGTAAATTTCAATGCTTCACTATTTGAAATCACGATAAGGTGCTCAGTAGTTGGGGGCGAATTCCAAATTTGTATTCTACATGATATTTTTTGTGTTCGATTTTTGGCGTGGATGATTCACATGATGATTTTTTTTAAAAAGAGGATGAAATGTTTTTGTGAGTCTTCTTAACTCCTAGAAAGGTGGACTGCAATAACGAAGCCATCAGCTGATTCTTTTTTTAAGAAAAAAAAAAGCTTCATTATTTGCATTGTACATCATGGTTCACGTGATTTAAAGCGAAAGATAACAAATTTATGTAATGATCATGCTTGTGGCTATATAAAATTTAAATATATTACATATGATTTGTGTGATATCAGTCATTTGTAATTCTTACGCACGTGGTTAAGAGACGTTTCAATAATATCCTTGTGATGAAGAGAAAAACTTTAAAAGGTGTCAAGTGCCATATAGGCGGTCAAATTAAAAATTTGACGTCTTTTTTAAAAATAATTTTAAATGACTCTTCACGACTCACATGTGGACGAAATAGGATAGAATTTCATGAAAATATCAATTTGGGCTATGAATGATAACAGACTTAATCATAAGGTAATATTATGATTTTATTCACCACGTGACTAACATTGACACATGAACTACTTCATTTGGATAATTTATGCAATTAGTGAATTTTCTATGTAGTTTTTTATTTTGTTTTCACAAGTCATACCGTAGGCAAGTGGATTCAAACTCGAAATCTCAAATGCACTGAGTACTTGCTTTTAACCAATTAATTTAAAGGAAAACTAATGAAAAGGGCTTGAAAACTTTGAGTTTTAATGATAAGGACAAAATAAAGGGTAAAGTGAATAGTACCAGGATTGACTTTTTAGTGTAAAAATGTGATTTTTCGTTAAAGTGAACAGTACCGGGTGCTTTTCATTAAAATTCCCTTAATTTAATCCACAGAGTTCGTTTTTTCGTGATTAAATATAATTAATAGTAAATTACTGTTACGGAGTCATAGGTGGCGTCAAAGTGGATGCGGCAGCGGGAAGCAATCTTATGTCGGCACACTGTTTAGCTGTCACTACGTATAAGGAAAGCGAAGCACGGAATTCCAATTGCCGAGTCGGAATCGGAAACAAACGGCCGCAGAGGACACCTAGAAAGGGTAAAACCGTCAAAAAACCATTCGACCGCCTTCTGGTTGCCTCCAACAATTTACCCGCCAGGATTCACGAGTCAAACACGCTACCTCACACAAAAACACCCCGAACCCGGTCCGCCACGCACACGTGCCGTCCTTGACAACGGTGTTACCGGTTCATCCGGTCATTTACTCCGTACCGGACTTGGATTCCCGATACCAATATAAATTCGACTCTCTCACGCTCCTTTTCGCATTTACACACAACAACAAAATTTCGAGAAAATCCGAGATCGATCGAGAATTGGAAACCCCAAAGCCGAAATAAAAACCCTAATTTGCTATCCCTCTTCTTCTTCACTGAAAAAATCCCTAATTTGGTAATTTTTTGGACGGTACGACGGCGTTTAAGGATGATTGTGAGCCAGGAAATGGTGGCTGAGGCGGAGGTTATCTGCCAGGAGACGGTGCTGGACATGAACTACGGCGTCTGCGTGGCCAAGGAGCACGAACTACAGATCGACGTGGCGTCCTCCTCGCCTACCTCTCCGAGCTTCGGCGAGGTTGTCGTCGCCGAGACGATTTTCCCTGAGATTTCTCGCTTCGAATCGGTATGTTCTATAGCTCCGTACCACTTTGTATGAAGAATTAGTGAATTATTTTCTGCTTTTAAGGGTTTTTGTAATTGGGTTTTCTGTGAGGGATTTGTTCGATTGATTTGTTTTTTTAATTATTTTTTTGTGTGGGATTTGTTCGATTGTTTTGTTTTTTCTTGGGTTCTTCTGCTCTATATTAGTTGTGTTTTGGGAATTCTATGAACATAATTGACATGGGTTCTTGAATTTTTGTGGGTTCAGTTAGGGTATACTGAATTAACTGCTTCCGAGGGTTTTTCTTTTCCTTTATTTTTATGTTTTTAGATTTAATGGTGTTTTTCATTAGCCTGGAATACATTTTCCTCATGAACTCTGGCGAATTTTTTTTTTACCGAATAAGTTCCATTTCCTTGGTGGTTTAGCTTTACAGTAAATTCCAAGTGAACCTTTTGATTTGGTGGATTTTTTAATGGAATTGATCAGAATTGTGTACTTGGTAGATTTATGCTATTTGTAGAATTTCGAGTCTGTATGAGCCCGATTAGATCAGGTGATCGAGGTTTAATGGGTTACTCATTCGGTGATCGAGGTTTTTCTTTTATAACATTTGATTTGCTGCTTAATTTTTGGGAATTTTGACTGAGGCAATCTTCAGCCTAATTAGAGGAAAAAATGAGCCTGTACTCTTGTAGCGCTTTTAGACGAAATTTTTGGATGAAATCTTGTATCATTGATAATACACCGGTCAGTTCTGTAATTTTGGTGATTTCTTCATTCGTACTTTTTATGCTTGTTGGATTTCCAGTTTCTTTGTGTTCATACCAAAATCTATATCCAGGATTATGTTCTTTTGAGATGCATGGAACATGTTTACTCACCTACTTGTTTTCTCTTTTACCAGGTTCTGAGTTGCACAGAGACGATTAATAATGCTGGAATGGAGTCTTCTGCAGTCAAGTTTGTTCCGAACATTCATTCAGGAAGCCATAGTGACATTGGACCAAGGGATTCCATGGATGACGAGCACATTCGGATTGATGATCTATCTGCCCATGTTGGGGCTCTCTTCAAGTGTCCCTTTCCAAGTGCATTTTATGCGGTGTTTGATGGTCACGGAGGGCCCGAGGCAGCTGCTTATATCAAGAGGAATGCTATGAGACTATTCATTGAAGATGCTAATTTACTGCAGAGAATGGATATGGATGCTGTTTTCTTCAGAGAGTTGGAGAATTCCCACAGGAAGGCATTTCTGCTGGCAGACCATGCCTTGGCTGATGAAGACAGCGTGAGAAGTTCATGTGGAACAACAGCATTGACTGCTCTTATACTTGGAAGGCATTTGCTGGTTGCAAATGCTGGTGACTGTCGAGCAGTTCTTTGCAAGAAAGGAGTAGCAGTTGACTTGTCTCAAGATCACAAACCTAGTTACTTGCCAGAACGCATGCGAGTTGAGCAGTTGGGTGGTTACTTTGAGGATGTGTATCTTAATGATTCTATCTCGGTCACCCGAGCCCTTGGAAATTGGGGCTTAAAATTACCATTTGGTTCCTCGTCGCCTCTAATTGCCGAGCCAGATGTTCAGCAGGTTATGTTAACAGAAGATGATGAGTTTTTGATCATTGGTTGTGATGGGATCTGGGATGTCATGTCAAGCCAGTATGCTGTGAGTCTGGTTCGGCGTGGGCTGAGGAGGCATGATGACCCCCAACTGTGTGCCGAAGAACTCGTCAAGGAAGCACTGCGCTTGAACACATCAGACAACCTCACAGTTATTGTCGTGCGCCTCTCTTCACCGGAACGTGTTGAGTTCCCTCACCAGCGCCCGAGGTTGAGGATCTGCAGTCTCTCGGAGGAAGCACGCAGCCGGCTGAGAAGCTTGTTAGAAGGCAATTGAATGTAAATAGCAGTCGATTTCTATTCACCGAGTCCTAATGGGAGATGCATTTTTATCTGTTTGTGGCTGCTTCAGATTAAGGTTTAGAACAAAGCAGCCGGCAGTTTTGCTAGGATAGATATACGACTTGATTGTGTTGTTGAGGTTGTGGAATGTAGCGGTCAGTCGGTATTTACATTTGAGCTTAGTGTTGTTTTAAACGAATTGGGTTAAACTGATTCATTTATTTACATTAATCTTAATTATCTGATTATTTTAAATAATTGTTGTTGTTTCGAGTGAGCTTTCTCTTAATCCAAACTATCTGTGTAATTTTTCTTGTTGAGACTAAACGATTCATGTTCGGAGTATATCACCTAATTGGTATCTCCTATCGCGGGACAGATTAGAGTGACATATAAGTTAACCAATTGGATATATGGTCTTTTACTATTATCTTTCGTCACGGGAGATGTATACCTCGATTACATGTTAGAATTTCTCTCTGGTGATGAATTTGGCTTGGATGTTGTTTTAATCGGCACAAGACAAATAACCTCATCATGTTTGGGGGCAATTGCCCCTCCACCAAACATCCAAATTGGTGATATGCTAAGAGTGTGTGAGGCTCTACCATTTTCTCCATTTCGCATTTTTTCTTCTTCTATTTTTGTTACATATAAAGAAAAAATACGAACGAAAAAATAATTAATAAATAAATAAATATTGTTGAAATTATTTTTCTCAGATTATGCTAGTAAATTATTGATCTAGTTGCCACCGCCTGTTCATCCTATTTATTTAATAAATTCCCAAAAAAAAAAAGAAGGAAGAAAAAATTGGTAGTCAAATAAGGTAAGCGTATAACAAGCGCACCAATCAGTATACAGACATCACGTATCAAACGGCCATGATTCCATCTCATTTCTAAATCACAACCATATTACAACGTGGCAGCCACCTTATGGAAGACCACGGATTACATCCTGGACCTTAGCACGCTGTATCTGTAAAAAAGAATATAATTAATTTTAATAATAGCAGAAAATAATTGTGAAAAAGCGGCTCATTGGCCAGCGGTCGCATTTGAAGGCCTTTTACCAAGCGCAGCAGAAGCGCAAAGCAAAGCGAAAGAGAAACGAAATAGTGAGAGGTTTAACAAATCGAAGTTTCAAAAGGGCAATGGCGATGGCGAGCTTGGCGCGGCGGAAGGCCTACCTTCTCTCTAGAAACTTGTCCAACACGTCATCGGAGGCCGTCAGGTACTCCTTCTCCCTCACCTCCTTCTCCAGGGGCTTCGCCTCCGCCGGATCTGACGACAACGATGTCGTCGTCGTCGGCGGCGGTCCCGGCGGCTACGTGGCGGCAATCAAGGCCGCGCAGCTCGGTCTTAAGACCACCTGCATCGAGAAGCGCGGTGCTCTCGGCGGCACCTGCCTCAACGTCGGGTGCATACCCTCCAAGGTCTCTCTTTTTTCACTCTTGCTTGCTCCTACAGTTCCGTACTTGCCTGCTAGGGTTCTTAACTTTCTGAATTTTTATTTATATTTTATTTTTCGTGATTGTGTTTGTTTTTACTGCTTGTCAGATCTAATTGTTGATCATTGGAATTATTTAATTGAATCTCAGTTGATTGATTTCGCTTTCATGTTTGATAATATTTATTTCGATTGGAGTTTAATTAATTTTGAAAATTTAATGGATTTATTCAGTCGAATTGTGGAAATTTATATCATATTGCTATTGGGCTCCCTCAGAAGTTTATAAAAGAAAAAGAAAAAATATATATAATCTTGAGTAGCGTGGCATTAATCATCCACTAAATAAGCAATGAGCATTTCCAAGTTAAAGTTTTCTAATGTTGTGTGAATTACGTATTCTCGTTTCGGGTTGTTTTCAGTGTAATTTAGGCGTGTTTCTTCTCGTTGAATTTAGATTGGAATTTATCTCTAATATCGTCTGCTTTTGTGTCCAGGCGCTTCTTCATTCCTCTCACATGTACTATGAAGCTAAGCATGCATTTTCGCACCACGGAGTGAAGTTCTCTGATGTCGAAATAGATTTACCTGCCATGATGTCCCAGAAAGACAAAGCTGTTTCTAATCTTACACGAGGAATTGAAGGGCTGTTCAAGAAGAACAAGGTCACTTATGTTAAAGGTTATGGAAAGTTCATCTCCCCGTCTGAAATTTCAGTGGACACCATTGATGGCGAGAATACAGTTGTGAAGGGAAAGAATATCATAATTGCCACCGGTTCTGATGTCAAGTCTTTACCCGGAATTACCATTGATGAGAAGAAGATAGTGTCATCCACAGGAGCTCTGGCTTTGCAGGAAATCCCAAAGAAACTTGTGGTGGTTGGAGCAGGATACATCGGCCTAGAGATGGGCTCAGTGTGGGGCAGACTTGGTTCTGAGGTAACTGTTGTTGAGTTTGGTCCTGATATCGTCCCATCAATGGACTCGGAAATCCGCAAGCAATTTCAGCGTTCCCTTGAGAAGCAAGGGATGAAGTTCATGCTCAAAACAAAGGTGGTCGGAGTTGATACCTCTGGAGATGGTGTGAGGTTGACCCTTGAACCAGCATCCGGTGGCGACCAGACTTCCTTTGAAGCTGATGTCGTTCTTGTATCTGCTGGTAGGGTTCCATTCACATCCGGGCTTGATTTGGACAAGATAGGAGTTGAAATGGACAAGGGAGGGAGAATTTTAGTGAATGAGAGGTTTTCTACAAATGTCTCGGGTGTTTATGCAATCGGAGATGTTATTCCTGGACCTATGTTGGCTCATAAGGCAGAAGAGGATGGGGTTGCATGCGTGGAGTTTCTAGCTGGTAAGGTTGGCCATGTGGACTATGACAAGGTCCCTGGGGTCGTCTACACGCACCCTGAGGTCGCATCTGTTGGAAAGACTGAGGAACAAGTGAAGGCCTCTGGCATTGCATACCGAGTTGGAAAGTTCCCTTTCATGGCAAACAGCAGAGCCAAGGCAATAGACAATGCTGAAGGACTCGTCAAAATATTGGCCGAGAAGGAAACAGATAAGATATTGGGAGTTCATATCATGGCATCCAATGCCGGGGAGCTCATTCACGAGGCGGCCATAGCCTTGCAGTATGATGCATCGAGCGAGGACATTGCACGAGTTTGCCATGCACATCCGACCATGAGCGAGGCGTTGAAGGAAGCTGCCATGGCTACTTATGACAAGCCCATTCACATCTAGAAAAAAATCATTACTTCCATTAATCTTTGTTTTCAATTTTTGTTTTTAAGAATTTTGGAATGACATGGTAAGAACTTTCCATTTAGTTGTTTTAGCCTTCATTCAAGGTTAGCAGATAAAAGTGCTTGATTACTTTTTTACCGTTTCCCTTTGGCTGTGTCAAGGGAATAAATCTGTATGCTTTCTCATCTCACTGTGAATAACAACATAAGGAAGGGTATGTTGAGCAAATGGATTGTTACCCATTTTGCGCAGTTTTACTGCCTAGTAATTACTTGTTCTTGGATGATAATACTCGGGGTTAAGTAGGGCGACGGATCTGTTCTTATCGTGTCTTAATGATTAACAACTGATTAGGATAGGTCGGGGCTTGGCACACGTTGTAAGGGAAGGCGAGATAATAATGAGTCAAGATTATGATAGGTTAGGGTTCAGTTCAAACTACGGGGATGGGGATTAAAACTTTAGGTTTAGAGAGGGCGCTTCGCTATCTTAGGCAACTTGGCTGCGCCATGTTTGTTGAAATCGTCAACTGATTTTTGGTTTAACGCAGTGCTCAGTGAAACTAGCAACATGATATGATAAAAAATGGTTTGAGTTTGAAGACCAACCATTATTTGACAAGGGAAAGAATTGAACTGGGACTCGATATTCCCATCATGTGATACTGCAAGTTCCTCGTCTAAGAATCGAGACCTACAAATAGGGTTTGAAAACGGTCCAAACCCACTAAAACCGACCCGTTTACAGGGCTACCTACACTCCCATCCGTAAAATCAGAATAAGATTAAAATATCTTAGTTTACAATTAATGGCCACTCTCTCCTCGAAAATCCAGGATCTGTTGAAAAAACCTCATGCAAATGCTAAATACCCCTTAAAATTGTAGCTACTGCCCATCGTCCTCTCTACAATTCCCAGTTTGGCAAACCGATCATTGCCATGTTATGGCTCCTCCCGCATATCCGGTTTCCTTTTGGCCTGCACGGCCAGGCGCGCATCCCTCTCCCGTTCAAACTCTCGGAAATCTGCTCGCTGCAAGAAGTTTACCTTATCCAAATATTGGTTTGAACTCTTCTTGTAAGATTCCAACTCCTCCTCCAACCCTTTCTCTTCCTTAAACTCCCCCCAATCCTTTTTCGTTTTGTCAAGCACACTGAGCTTTTGTTTCTTCCTAATCCGTTCGAGCACAGCATCGACACCTGAAGATGCAGGAGCTTTTGCCTTTTCGGATGCTTCCTTTGAATCAGCATCAACAAGCTTCTTATATTCAATTTCTTTACCAGCAAAATCCCGAATCTCCATGATCTATAAAAACAAAGAGACCTGGCTGTTGAATATGATTATAACCAATAAACTTTCAAAAGTCTGCACCCACAATCAGGATTTTATAAACTTCAAACTTGTCTGTAGGATGATAATTGATCATGACAATCTAATAGTTGCGAGTTTTGGTCTAAGAACCAGCTCCAAGAGATTTAAGTTAAAAAGGAAAACTGCTGAGCAATCAGAGACTAGACTACTCAGGTGGTAAAGGGGTGTGTAACTACATGCATACATGGATGTGTGTGTGTGTAATCTTATTATTTCCAAAATTGTCTGGAAAGAAAACTAAGAACTAGGTATACATCTCTTGAAAAATGATTCTCGAGGAGACTAAACAACTAGTGACTTCCACTTAAGGGAAACCAAAGTTTAGCAAGACAGGTGTCCCCGACAGAGTAGAAACAAACATGTGATACAACAATATGCTTACCTCAACTTTCCCTCTGCCAGATGTTGCAACTGCAGCATCCTTAACTTCTACAAGAGCAGCAGCAGCAAGCCTCCTGGCCTCGTCACGAGATTTATCCAGCACACCATTATCACTGGAGCTGTTCTTCATGACACTAGATCCCTTCTGTGATGCATCTTCTTTAGGGGACTCCGCCTTCTTTTGTGCCAGGCCCAGATATCCCATCCAATTCTGAGAAATAAATCGACGTAAAAGATTAAATTCTGGCCAACTACAATTTTATAATTCCAACAAAGATAGGAAGAATGAGGATATTCTCACATTAGATGACTTCTTGGGAGTTTTATTCACAGATGAGGAAGACTTCTTTAATAAATCCTTGAATTGCTTATTTGATACTCCTTTATTCATTTGCTCCCACATGGCATCTACCCGAGCTTTTACCTCTATTAAGATAGGAAATAACAAAGCCTTCTGGTCAATGAATTTATGGTACTTAACATCAGAATAGAAAATGGATAAACAAGCGTCTGTGAGTACAAAGAATTACTTACCTGTTTGTTCAGGTTTTGTCCCTAAGCTTGGAAGAGGAGCAGCTCCATTGGTAGACTCGACTAGTAAACCATCCTTTTCACCTGCAGTACCTGAACCGGAAAACCAAACTGCTTAACCATAAGTATGAAAAAACGAAAAACAAACTGTAACTAAAGTACTGCTAGTGAAAAAAGTCGTGGTACAACCAGTCCTGGCAGTGCACGCATCAAATAGCATAAGACCAATATCAGAAACGAACCAACAATCCAACATCAATGATTCAACTAGAAGCTGTGACACAAGTCTATCTATGGAGCAAAGTCATCAAATGAATATTTCTAATGCCCCCTGAATTTTTCTTTCACTAGAAACCTATAAAACTTCAAAAGATACGATAAATATCAGTCGTAAATTGTTGTAGCTGCCAGTATTGATCTCCAACTCATCTTAGACACCTAGCACCCAATTGGGAATTCAACTAACAACGAGTAAATAACAATGTGATGGTGAGCTTCAATGGTTCGGCGTGCAACTCCACCTATATTACAAATTCTGAACTAAACTAAAAAGACCTAAACTAAAAAGACCTAATTTTTAGAGTGCACAGAAGTTTAGCCAAACTTTGGTTCTGATCTAATTATTAAAACCCATTAACAGTAGATAACCCAGCCGAAAATCAGAGATTATTCCAGGAAACTTACGATCCTTGAAATGGGTTTTCAGATTTTCACAAGAAAATAAATGAATAAATAAAAAAGCAAGAAACTTCCGCTCATAAATCCATCAATGCTACACCAAACAAAACACTCCAAAGTCTCTACAATCACCTAGCGCATATAAACTCATGATCCCCAAAGAAAAAAAAGGGTGAGCCGCTCGGAAAACCCATTGATTTTCTTTCATCATCAATGGTTTTTTTTCGAGGGAAACAAACAGACCTGGCCCAGCGTCAACATAAGAAAGACGGAATTATGGATAAGAAAATAAAATCGAGAAATAGAAAAAGAAAATAATGGGTAACCTGAACTGGAGGCGCCGAGAGCGGTGGTTGTGGTGGTGGTTGCCATCCAAGAGAAAACCCAAAAGTGCGGAGAGAGAGAGTCGTTGGTACTTGGTGGTAACTGGTTCCAAAAGAATAGTCTGTTTATTGGGTTCTTCGAGCTTATATTCTGACTTGTTGGAGGCCCATCAGGCCCATAAGGCTAAATAACTAATTATCCCCCCAATTTAAATGTAATTAATAAAAAATTCTTTAGTTTTGTTTATTGAAGAACTAGAACAATTTCATTTCATATTGTTTTTATTATGAAGTGGGATTAGTTTTTAAAATTCTTAAAAAAAAAAAAAACCAGTTATGAGAATTGGGATAATGATGAGTGGTTTCTTCAAACGTGGGAATATTTTTTATTTTTAAATATGGCATGCTATACTAACCTGGCTGTGAGGTTGTTGTAAAAAAACAGCAAAATTTATGTTTCTATAATTACTAAATTGCACATATTTTTTACTTGACTTTAATTTTGATGAGGGGGTTAAAATGGTAATTTTCTGAAATTTTGGTTGACAACCAGAGTTTTATTAATAGGTAGTGTAGATTACGAATATAATGAAGATCAAAATTTCTTTACAAAAAATTATTAGTTGTAATATTATTAGAAACCACTATATAAAAAAATAACGATGTTTAATAACCACCACGGATAACTCAGTATGTAGGGGCGAATTCCAGACCCGCATTTTATACGGTAAGTCCTATGTTCGATTCCTGGCGCTGGTGAATCACACGATGGTGGCTAGGAGTGGGCTGAAATACATCTGTGAAACTTTCCGATCCCAAAAAAATGACTACGTTGACGAAGTCACCAGTTAGTCCCCTTATTGTAAAACAAAAAAGAAAAACGATGTTTAATTACATTAAAATGTGGTGGCCAATATCAACTCAAAAAAAATGTGGCCTATATTTGGGTTGACTAATGAACCTTGCGAGCAGACTTGAGATTAGCTAATTTGACTATAGCAAAAAACTTGATGTGGAAGGACTTCAAGGGATTGGCATAGGATTGGATGAACTTTGCCATCAAAACATTCTTTAACCCTCCCTCCCTTTGCTTCCTCCATCTCACAAACTTCTGATATGTCGAGTTCGATCATTTTAAGTGAAAGAATCATATATGTCTTGTTTTAGGGGTGTATTCAATTGAGATTTTGAGGGATTTTAATTTTTTTGATGAATCAAAGAATATTCAATCAAGATTTTAAGTAATTATCTGATATTCAAGGTGTATTCAATTAGAATTATGAGATGATTTATGTATTACAATTTAGTGAAGATCTAAGTCCTTAACGATATAACTCCAAAATAAAAGATCAATTTCCGGATTCATGACAAAAGATTTCGATCAAGTGAAACATAAGACGATCAGAATTCAAATCCTATCTTACTAAGGGACAGAGTGTTACTGGTCGGGGGCCAGCTCTATCCGAGCCTCAAAAGTTACTTGTGAACTCACTAGATTCAGGGTATGCTGATATAAAAAACGAAGGTCCAACAACTTCCAAGTCCAAGTTAAACGAATTAGATCGATTGGTCGTGAAGGGAACTTAATCTTTGCATCGCCACAAAATTGTAGGAATAGAAGAGATAAGTATCTTTCACGAGTAATTCATCAACCTCCTAATTGGACAAAAATGTGAAGTTAGGCCTCCATTTCGTCCAACATCACATACTAGTAGTGAGCTATCAAATCCAATCCAATTATAGGCACCAAACGTCGCCCAAATCTCCCTCTCCCAGTCTCTCTGAAGCCGCCCTCCGCTGGATCCTCAGAGGAACTGATGCTCTAAGCATAATGCTATGGAGCAAAACACCAGTAAGGAATGCTATGGACTTGAAGCAGTCCAATGTAACTATATAAGAAATTTAACCGAGTATTGAATCGATTCAATAGCATCAACACCAATACAAAGCAATGCAGTGAAAATTTGAGGCACAACCAATGACAGACCTGAATTATTTGATTTTACTCACGGTTTGTAAATCAGATAAAACAGACCTGAATCAACCTCTAACACAGAAGCTTAAGTTCCACCAGGAGAAACAACACGACATACGACACCTGGGATGGTCCTTCCGATTTAAACATGAACTGTAGTTGGTTTGTAATCGATCACAATGACCTTCTCCAAATTGGAAAGGAGCAAATTTGCAAAGTCAACGTGGGCAGGATGGGCTACGTACTCTGCGACACCCTCCGTACTCTCAAAGGTTGACTCAAAGACATGAGTGAAACCTTGATGCAGGTTCTCAAAGCTCACGTCCTTTCCCCTGATCACAAAAACATGAATCAAATACTTACACAATTCATTGCAGCTTGTCTAACTCAGGAGAACTTGTTCGATAGGTTTAAGGGAATGGGAACGCCATACATGAACAACGACTAGAAAATCATGGTCGAATAATCTATGAAATGCTAAATAACTATCTCAGGTTAAAAAAAAAGGCATTCTAGCGATGTCCAGCTCTTTGATCATAATACTAAATGGCCTCGTTTGGTCAAGAGGACCCAATTTACATGGTTATCCATTCAAATCCAATCCTTGAGACCAAACGAGGCCTATGTGCTTGGTACAAGCAACTACAGTGTGATATGCCAAATGTGGCAAAAATATCCAAACATATCCACCAACTAAAAATTGGGAATATTTTTTGCTCACCGCTCTCAAGTGATGGTGATTCTCACCAATCTATTTATCCCCGTAGATGAGTTTAAATTCGAGACCTGTGTAGTGAACAGACACAAATCTCAAAATTTAAACTCATCCAACGGTAATAAAATAAGATGGTGAGCATTGTGAGCAAAAATACAACCATAAAAATTAGCTTTTTTCCAAGAGAAAAACTGCAACTTTAACCAATAGCTGATGCTTCAACCCCTTTCAAGCATCAAATTTTTACTAAAGCTGCACTCTTTTGAAAAGCTAAATTTTGCCTAAAAATCTAGGATCTTGAGGACCCATCAGACTCCCAGAGTAAAATCAGCATCAACAACTCTAATTTCTTTTCACAATGAAGGGTCAGACTAATGCAAAGCTAGTCTAAATCAAAGGTCAGATAACCAAGGCCAAACTAAATAGACAACTTCCCAGGTTAACAAATTTCAATTAAAATTAATCAGATTAAAAAATGCATCGAGATTCAAGTCTTTAAATTGGTAGCTCCATCGGTGAATTTCCGAGCAAAAAATGAATGAAGTTCCAAGCAAGAACATTTAAGATTTAAAAGAGATTAGATTACAAGTAACTAGGAAATTGATGCTATGATTATTACCAGTTGAAAGACTTCATGGGTTCGATGAGATTGACGAGGTTGGCATAACCTTTGATGAGTTCTTCGATCTTACTTTCTGAGATTCCGTCCTTAAACTTTGCCAGCAGTACATGCTTCACCAATCCCTTTGCTTCCTCCATCTCTCTCTTTCTCTCTCACCAAACTTCGTATATGCTTCACCACTCTCTCTCTCTCTCTCTCTCTCTCTCTCTCTCGCCACCAAACTTCGTATATGCACCTCTCTTTACCATACATGTATTGTAAAGGAAACGACGTGTCGTGTGATTTTGTGGACTCAAATTCTTTTACATTCATCTTTTTTTTTATTAGTATTTTTTTTAGTACATTGATATTTTTATACTAGGGGGAAGATGAGTTCGGCTAAGCAACACAATGGGAAGCCTAATTTGGTATCGAATTCGTCATCTATGAGATTCAAATTTAAGACCTCTCACTTTCGAGTAAAGAGGAATATCACTAGACCGTAGTACTGAGTGGCTTATCTATTAGAGCAACTCCGCCCCATCAATCTCCTAGGCTATTGGGCAATCCAATAAAAAAGGATCCAGCCCTTCCCAATAACTTGAGCTCCAAGGAGCCCGACATAGCCCTCAGCCCTTATCGTCTGGCCGGTGACTGAGTGGAGTAACGTTAGCCACAATTTTTTTTTTTGCACCAGCATGCGTGAGGAAGGGTGGGTCCCCTGACAGGATTTCAAGGATCGGACCCACGTGCAAGCGCACTAAGTGGGTTCGGATTAGGGGGCTACGTGGCTCTTCCTTAGCTGTTGGATTTTCAATGGCTATATTTTAAAATTTTGAAATCCAGCCTCAACGGCTAGATGATGTGTCACACTTTCGATCGTTGGATTTCAATTGTAAGCCAATTGTCCAGTTTAATTAAGTTAAAAAATAAAAAAATATATATTTGGTGTGTTTTTGTAAGTTCATTTGTTAAAAATCTACTCGAGAATCTATCCAAAAAATTGTAGCACTTGGGCAGTTACTGTTCGCTAAAGCCTTGCTCAATAGCCTGGGGGTAATAGCCTAGGGATATTTTAGGGGTGGAGTTGCTCTTTTTTTTAGTACATCGATATTTACACCAGGGGCCAGGGAATGGGAGTTTGGCTAAGTCACACAATGGACAACCTAATTTGGTATCGAATTCGCCATCCACGAGATTCGAACCTAAGACATCTCACTTCCAAGTGAAGAGGAATATTACCAGACCGTAGTACTGAGTGGCCGGGGTGGAGTTGCTCTTAACTATATTTTTGAGAAAGAAAAAAACAGTACCAGTGTGAAGGGAACTGAAAAAAAATGAAAAAGATAGGGTGGAAGGGGACTTTACATATGCTCTGGTGTATCTTATATGCTTGGATTTTTTTCCGTTAAATTCATAACCAATGATTATGATCCAATAAACAAGATTTAACGGTCAAAACTCTAGGCGTATAGGATATAGCGGAGCATATTAGAATTTTCGAGTGTGGAAGGAGTTTGGTATTACTAGTGGAAAGACTTCATGGGTTCGATGAGATTGATGAGGTTGGCATACCCTTTGATTAGGGCCGGCCCAGGCCCAGTGTGGGCAGGGTGGCCGTTCGGGGCCCAAAAAAATTTGGGGCACCAAAATTATTAAAGTGATATATTTATATATGTTTTCATAAGAGTATATAAAATTTGTTTTGATGACAAAAAAATAATAATTAGAATTGGTGGTTTTGTCATTTGAAAATAATGAAGAGGTCTTGGGTTCAAAATACTACATGTGCTTATTTACTTTCCAAGTTTTACAAATTTCTTTTCATAAGAGTATAAATTTATAAATTTTGGTTAAATGATCAAAAAGTTTAATTAGAAGCAATGATATTTGTTGTGTAAAATTAACGAGATTTCCGAAGTTCGAAATGCTATATATGCTTGTTTATTTTTTTTAATTTTTACGAATATTTGTTTGGTTGTTAATTTATTTTTAGTTACTAATTAGTATTTATGTGGGTTGCTATTTTTAAATATTCATTTGAATTCAAGTCTAATCTTCTACAAAGAGGAATACGTAGACCAACTTTTTAGAGCAAATTTGCAAATCATATGACGTGTCATCAAAATGTTTAATTTAGTGCCCATTCATTACTTATACATATTAATTAAAGACTTGAAAACATCATTATTTTTTAGTCTCATATTGACAAGGTTAGTAAATAAGAAAAAACACCTCACGATTTATACAAAAAACACTTTAAAAGTTCAAATGGAAAACAAAACTCATCGTCTTTCTGTGTTTCTAAATTATTGAGTTTGAACTGCTTTTCTAAGTATAATTTTATCGATGTCTTACATGTGAATATAAATAATTTTATTATATGAAGTTAGGACACATTTTTTTGCATTGCGCCGGGCCTCAAATTTCTCTAGACCGGCCCTGCCTTTGATGAGTTTCCTCAATCCGACTTTCTGCGATTCCACCTTTGAACTTTGTTAGCAATATACAGTATGTTTTTCCATTTTCTCCCCACATATCACTAATAGCTTGGAGCAAAGATGTTACAAGGATTTGCAAAACGAGCACTTTGGATCAGTTAAAGTGGTGCTATGCATTTATAGGAAGCTGTTATCTTTGTGTAAGTAGCAAATGTAAGTCTGAAGTAGCTTAATCTTGTAACATAATTGTGATTTCGGTAAGGGAAGCTTTTGTCATTTAGCCCTTCATTGATTCTAAATTTTCAGTCTATTTGTTACCACTCATCTTTACCGACATTTGTACAAAATTGTATAAAAGATTAGTTATGTTGTATTCTTATATCAATGATATTACAATTTGTTTTCTCACCAAAAAAAGAAAAAGAAATATGAAATTGAAATATGGGTGCCCGTACCATATGAGGCATCCTTTTTTTAAAGGCAACTTTAACGAAAAGCTCACAGTACTGTTCATTTTAACGAAAAACTATATCTTTACATTAAAAAGTCAATCCTAGTACTATTCACTTTACCTTTTATTTTATTCTTATCGTTAAAACTTAAGTTTTCAAGTCATTTTCATTAGTTTTTCTTTTTTTAAAAACACAATTTGTAACTTTGACACCAATGAATTAGGCTGGCATTGTTTTCAGATGCCACCAATGTATTAAGGGTAGCTATTGTTACAATAGAGATTTCTACATAGGATGTGTACTCCTATTTGGTGGCTGCATGGTGTCAATTGAGGTTTGCCACCAATGTCAGTGCCTGCTCTTTATAATAGACACCAAACGTAAAGGTGTTCTTTAGCCAAAATTCTAGTAGTGATATCTTAAAGAAACTACAAATCCAAGTACATAATAGCATCGTTTTATTCGCAAACTCGGTTGCACGTTACAAACACAACCCCATATAGACTTATGGAGTATATATAATAGAAAGTGTAGTTTCCTACACACACAAGTTGGTGTAGGTAGTATAGCTATTAATACATAGAAGTCTGGCTTTCAAAGCCAAATCGGCGTCACATTACCCCGGGACTAGTTGATCAAGCTGCAGAAGGTGCACTTATTTGCTCATCAACGTCAGTCCCAGATAATCTGGAAATAAAGGGTGGAAGCTTTACATGCTCGTCATCCTTCTCCACACGATCATCCACATCATCATCATTCTTGTAATCCAGTGAAGGGTCATCATAAATGTCCCACCATTTCTTCACCAGCATCTTGATGTCCTCTCTCTCCATATACTGTTCATTTCCTGTGTACCTCCATGGCTTTGATCCCTGCATCCCACTCAATTTAATCAAACTTTGGTTCCATGTCATACATATATTGTCAGACTGAATTTTAAATGTTTATTATGGCAAAAATCCACTCAATCAATAATCCAGTCTCATATGAAAACTAAATTATTTAGGTAATCTTTGTATGTGACTGGATTTGAAGTTCTATTTTGGCAAAAATCAACTTCATCAATGATCAAGATTCACACTCTTGATTACATGATTCCGTAACGAAAATTGAATGATATTTAAAATCAAATTAGTGTTTTGTACTGGCAAAAATCAACTCCATCAATAATTCACATTTAGTCTGGTTAGAGAATATTTTCTTGTTTGTAGCGAAAATTGGATGAGCTTTAATTGTTACATACCGCAGCACAATAGTGAACAACCTTCACTTTGTCAAGGTCGACATTCTCAGGGTGGCGCCACAACATAGCCAAAACAAGATTGTATATAGGTGGGATAGGACTGTATACCTCCCTGAAGAACATGTTCAGAAAGTCCTGCATATGGTCATCAAAATTATTGTTCAAATCGGAATGAATTTTTTTTTCTCAAAGAAACCCAAAATAACATGCGTTTTTGGCGCAATTAATTACGACATCAACACAAAAAATATAAGCAGACGATCCTGCTATTACCTGCTCGGCGAACAAGGAAGGAGGGGTGACTTGGAGGGTCTCTAGCAGATCATGGCAAGTTAGAACACAAGGCTCAAAGACAAACATGCCGGCATTGAAGTAACGTGGTGGTGGTGAGCCCAACTCGACCGGCCACTGCACCTTCTCCGGGCACTGCTGGCAGTACCCAATCTTGTACTGAGGAGATTCACTCCATGTCTTCTCACAAAAGCAATCCATCACAGCATAAAAATTGCCCTCGGGCATGTCGAAAAGGTGATCAATGTTTTCAAACACTTGAATGTCTCCATCCAAGTATATCATCTTCTCATACTCCACAAACTACAAGTTAATACACATAAATAATCAAATTTTACACATATGGTAGTTGCATGATTGAAATGCACTAATGACTTATAAATCATGTAAATGGAAAACGTTCTCTTGTCTCACCATAACAAGTTTCGTTTATAGAATATGAAAGTTCTGAACCACTAATTATGTAGAATATTAATTAAATATATTGTTTAAATTGCACCGATAATATATTAAACATGTTTAAACTGCATCGACAATCAGTTTAAATTGCACCGACAACATGTTTAAATTGCACCGACGGCACTAAGAATATGCTTAACATGCTTAAACTGCACCGACAATCAATTTAAACTACACCGACGGCAACAATATGTTTAACATGCTTAAACTGCACCGACAATCAATTTAAACTGCATTGACAACATATTTAAATTGCACCGACGGCATCGACAATACATTTGATGAGAGAATATTACCTCCCAAATACGAAGCTTGGAGTAATTGATGACATAATAAGCCATGGCAAATTGGGTTTGGCTTTCAGGAGGGTACACAGGGTCAATTGCATGAACAATGCATCCTTGAGAGTAGAGAATCTGAAGGTGGTCCTCAGGAACATCAGGCAGGACAGCCACCACAAGAGGATATGCAGATTTGGCCTTCCTTAGGCCCTTGGCAAGGCCAACCACACCTTTCCAATAGTCTCCATTGCCAGCCAAAAAGGTCACATAGGCCCTCTTGGGACCGTTTGTCTCTGCAGGGGACATCTCTGGATAAAAGTAGGGGAAGAGATTGCAGAAAATTTGAGAAGATTATCAGAAGAAGAGAACAAGAAAATTAGATGTTGAGGAGAAGTAGTAGGCATCAGTTTATATAGAGGGATGAATGAAAAGATTGTGGGTGTGGTGGCATGAATATGGAAAAAAAATTACGAGGTGGAAAGTTTTGAGTGAAGAAAATGATTCTTTGCAATCCTTTAAAATTTCAACATGTGGCAAGAACAAAGTGACATGTATAATAGGTTAAGAAGAAGACCCCAACTTCTCAGACAATTTACTATTTGCACTCATTTTCTAACACATAACCTACGACATAATAATATGGTAATAATTAACACTAAATAAAATATTATGTTTATGAGGCTTAATTTTTCCTCTTTGAGCTCAATTCTCAACCCGCAACATATTTTAATGATTTGATATTTGGTAGAGATATGATAATATATCTACTATGTATATGTACTAAAAGTCACTATCGATGTCGAATAGGGTTATATTTTAGTTTAAATATTATTGTGAAAGAAAATTTAAGAAGAAATGCGAGTTTGATGATGGCTGTTATGAAGGGACTGGGGGATGATTCTTCCTCCTACGGCCCTATTGTAAATGACTTGAGATGGTTCCTTGCAGAAATGCCGCACCCGACGGTTAGCCATGTTCAACAGGAAGGAAGTGAGGCGGCACATCGGCTTGCTAGGATGGGTATTAGTAGCTCTCAGGAGTTTGTGTGGTTTGAGGAACCTCCGGATTTGATTCAGGATATATTAGTTGAGGAGGGTTTGTAATTTGTTGCTTTATTGTTGTTGATTGTTCATTTGAGGATAGGTTTCCACTATGTGCGGGACACTATTTTTCTTAGATCGGGTTGAAAGCCCTGGTAAGATTTTTATCGAGACTCATTGAGCATACTATCCCCAGGATCCTCACGAAGTGGATCCTCATTCACTTGTAACCACTATACTACACAAACCACTTGTGATATAATTTACTTTAATATATATATACATATATATATATATATAATATTCTTTATGTTCTAATATAAATGACACAAATTGTTATGTATGTCATTTTTGGCTGGAAAAAAAAGAGAGCCTTTTATATTATTTATTTAAGGTAAAACAATAGTAATTTTATTAATAATTAATAAAGTACAATCTTCAAATTAAAAATCATGATTGAGATTCGGAGGTCCTCGGACTCGGACTAAACAAATCTTGCTCGAAAACTACAGAGAACTACAACATGGCATGCAAATTCAGAAGCCATATATATGTCATGCATGCAAATATCATCCAATAAACAATTTTCATATGAAACTAGTCATCAAAAGAATAGGGTAGAGCTATTCACACAACTATTTTTATTTTTCACACACATCTCTCAATTTTCGGTCGTCGGACGATTGAATTGAAGATGATCAACAACAACAACAACAACAACAAAGCCTTTTCCCACTAAGTGGGGTCGGCTATATGAATCCTAGAACGTCATTGCGCTCGGTTTTGTGTCATGTCCTCCGTTAGATCCAAGTACTCTAAGTCTTTTCTTAGAGTCTCTTCCAAAGTTTTCCTAGGTCTTCCTCTACCCTTTCGGCCCTGAACCTCTGTCCCGTAGTCTACTCCTACTTTACCTCGGATATCCTCATTCCCAATCTTATCCTTTCTCGTGTGCCCACACATCCCACGAAGCATCCTCATCTCCGCCACACCCATTTTGTGTACGTGTTGATGCTTCACCGCCCAACATTCTGTGCCATACAACATCGCTGGCCTTATTGCCATCCTATAAAATTTTCCCTTGAGCTTCAGTGGCCTACGACGGTCACACAACACGCCGGATGCACTCTTACACTTCATCCATCCAGCTTGTATTCTATGGTTGAGATCTCCATCTAATTCTCCGTTCTCTTGCACGATAGATCCTAGGTAGCGAAAACGGTCGCTTTTTGTGATCTTCGCTAGATTGCTCCGGTCATTAATGTGGATAAGTATATAAATGGATAGAGACAGGAAAGCAAACACAAGATGTACGTGGTTCACCCAGATTGGCTACGTCCACGAAATAGAGGAGTTCTCATTAATTGTGAAGGGTTTACACAAGTACATAGGTTCAAGCTCTCCTTTAGTGAGTACAAGTGAATGATTTAGTACAAATGACATTAGGAAATATTGTGGGAGAATGATCTCGTAATCACGAAACTTCTAAGTATCGGAGTGCGGTATCGTCTTGACTTGCCTTATCTGTCTCATAGGTAGATGTGGCATCTTCTCTGGAAGTACTCTTCCTCCATCCAGGGGTGGTATCTTTAACTGGTGGAGATGCACAAGGTAATGTATCAATTTCACTTGAAGCTTACTTGTAGTTTCAGGTTTGGTCAAGCGCGATACAAACCATGTAGTAGGAGTCCCCCAAGTCGCCGAGCTAGAGGATCTGCTGAAAGAGGTGACAGACAAGGTAAGCAATCAGAGCTCCGGCTGATTGTTCACATTCTCCCTATCTTGCAGGCAGCATGAAGGATAAAGAGAAGAAAATGAGAAGAGATGATATGGGATACTTTTGCTTTTGAAGAAGTAACTTTCCACAGGCTTATTCTTGAACTGAGCTGGAGGGTTTTCTGGTTTCCTCCAGAGTATAAGGCCGACTGAAGAATTTGAGGGTCAAAACAAGTCCATCAAATCTAGAGTACGTTCGACCCTGCTGATATGGGATACTTTTGCTTTGACAGAGTAATGGATGTATCGGCACGTGTGCTGTTTCGCTTGTCTCCACATGCTTCCTTGTATCCTTCTCCCTTGCCCTATCTGTTCCTCAGGCAGATGCGGTATCTTCCCTGGAAGCATAAGATGTTGAAGATGAGTACTCGAGAGCAATGGTAGGTAAGTAATCAGGTAAGGGGTTCCAGGCAGTCAGTTCCTGGCTGGAAGCTTGATTTCAAGTGCTGACTGATTGCTCTCTTTCTCCTTGTCTTGCAGATAAGAACAAGGCCAAAGGAAAAGACAGGGAAAAAGCATGATATGGGATACTCTTGCTTTTAACCCTGATGATATGAGATATTCTTGCTCTAGTATAGCTTGTTTGCAGAGATATTATCGGGGGGAAAGAAAGCTGAATATTTCGAAAGGCTTCGTTGGGAGTGCCCTCTCAGATATGAGGAAGGGTTGAGCATTTTTGCAAGTCTGCCTGTCCGTTGGGGATGGAGGTTGACATATATAGGAGTCTCCTTAACAACAAGTAGTAATGTTATTCCTTTACCCTACTTGGCCATAGCACGGTAGTGGGAGCTGCCAGCTTCACATGTTTTAACTCTGTCAGAGCACTTTGAAAAAATGGTCTGTGGTATCTGGAAAGGTGATGTTGCGTGTGAAGATTACAGACAGCTTTATCCAAGGAGATCCGGCTCTTGAAGTTGGGAAAGTGTTGCCTCTTCGGTTTTTGAACAAGCAATCCTATCGGGGATCTGGCTCTCGAGATTCGGAGAACGATGCCTCTTCGATTTTTTAGAAAGCAATCATGCTGGGGGTCTGGCTCTCGAGATTCGGAGAGCGGTGTTTCTTCGATTTTTGAGAAAGTAATCATGTTGGGAGTCTGGCTCTCGAGATTCGGAGGGCGGTGCCTCTTCGATTTTGGAGCAAGCAATCTTGTTGGGAGTGTTTTCTCGAATGTGAGTAAAGGTTGGGCATGTTTGCTAGTCTACCTTGCCACGAAGCACAGAGGTTGACACACAGGGACTTTCCAATTATCCAGTAGTGGTACTGTTCTTTTACCCTCTCTTCGATTTTTGAGAAAGTAATCATGTTGGGAGTCTGGCTCTCGAGATTCGGAGGGCGGTGCCTCTTCGATTTTGGAGCAAGCAATCTTGTTGGGAGTGTTTTCTCGAATGTGAGTAAAGGTTGGGCATGTTTGCTAGTCTACCTTGCCACGAAGCACAGAGGTTGACACACCGGGACTTTCCAATTATCCAGCAGTGGTACTGTTCCTTTACCCTTGTGGGTAATAATATGGTAGCTAGACCTTCAAAATTTATGTGTCTAAACTTTGTTAGTGTTGTTTCTTTGCTATTCTTTTACCCTTCTTGGTCAGAGCGATGTAGTGGGAGCTGCAAGCTTCACATGTCTCAACTTTGTCAGAGAACTTTGGTAAAGTTATCTGTGGTACCCATGAGCTACTGTTGCGTGTGGGAAGTGGGTGATTGAACAGTACGATTCATGTGCTTTCTACTTCACCAGAAATCTTCGACATAATACCCATAATTTCCGCAAAGCTGAGTGTGCGTGTGACAGGTGCTGACAAGGCTGGAAAAGTACGTGCCTCTTCGATTTCTGAGATCGGCCCTCGTGGTCTCTGAGCAGCCCAGCTTTTGAGAAAGCAAGCCTCTTCGATTTTTGAGATCGGCCTTCGTGATCTTTGAGCAGCCCGGCTTTTGAGAAAGCAAACGCCTCTTCGATTTCTGAGATCGACCCTCGTGGTCTCTGAGCAGCCCAGCTTTTGAGAAAGCAAACGCCTCTTCGATTTCTGAGCAGACGCCTCTTCGATTTCTGAAGCTTCGTCGAGTGCAGATTTTTATAGGGGCTGGCATTAAGTTCCAAAGCACACTTGAATCTCCACCAGTAGAAGCTCCATTCTTGCACTTCTAAGATCTTGATTTTTCCGACCTCTTCTCTCTTCAACACCTTTGAAAATGTCTGGCCCCTCCGACCGTCGTTTTGACTTGAACCTTGTTGAAGAGGCAGCCTCACCTTCTCCAGACAACATATGGCGCCCATCCTTCGTCTCCCCTACTGGTCCTCTTACCGTTGGGGATTCCGTGATGAAGAATGATATGACCGCTGCGGTGGTGGCCAGGAACCTTCTCACTCCCAAAGATAACAGACTACTTTCCAAACGGTCTGATGAGTTAGCTGTTAAGGATTTTCTGGCTCTCAGTGTTCAGTGTGCAGGTTCTGTGTCTAATATGGCCCAACGCCTATTTGCTCGAACCCGACAAGTTGAATCATTGGAGGCTGAAGTGATGAATCTCAAACAGGAGATTAGAGGGCTCAAGCATGAGAATAAACAGTTGCACCGGCTCGCACATGACTATGCTACAAACATGAAGAGGAAGCTTGACCAGATGAAGGAATCTGATGGTCAGGTTTTACTTGATCATCAGAGATTTGTGGGTTTATTCCAAAGGCATTTATTGCCTTCGTCTTCTGGGGCTGTACCGCGTAATGAAGCTCCAAATGATCAACCTCTGATGCCTCCTCCTTCTAGGGTTCTGTCCAGTACTGAGGCTCCGAATGATCCCCCTCCGGTGCCTTCTCTTTCTGGGGCTCTACCGACTGCTGAGACTTCTCCTAAGCAACCTTTGTGAAGGCTCCCTCTTGTTTGTTTATTTTGACTTATGTATATGTACATATTTGTAGCTTATCGGGGATATCAATAAATAAGCTTTCCTTCATTTCAACGTATTGTGTTAATTACACCAAAGCCTTCTTCGCTAAGTTCTTTGAATTTTCTTTTGTTGAAGCTTTGTGAGTGGAGCATGTAGGTTGAGGTAGTGTTCCCTTAATTTCCTGAGTGAGGAAAACTTCTCGGTTGGAGACTTGGAAAATCCAAGTCACTGAGTGGGATCAGCTATATGAATCTTAGAACGCCATTGTGCTCGGTCCTGTGTCATGTCCTTCGTTAGATCCAAGTACTCTAAGTCTTTTCTTAGAGTCTCTTCCAAAGTTTTCCTAGGTCTTCCTCTACCCCTTCGGCCCTGAACCTCTGTCCCATAGTCGCATCTTCTAATCGGAGCGTCAGTAGGCCTTCTTTGCACATGTCCAAACCACCGTAACCGATTTTCTCTCATCTTTCCTTCAATTGCGGCTACTCCTACTTTACCCCGGATATCCTCATTCCTAATCTTATCCTTTCTCGTGTGCCCACACATCCAACGAAGCATCCTCATCTCCGCTACACCCATTTTGTGTACGTGTTGATGCTTCACCGCCCAACATTCTGTGCCATACAGCATCGCCGGCCTTATTGCCGTCCTATAAAATTTTTTCTTGAGCTTCAGTGGCATACGGCGGTCACACAACATGCCGGATGCACTATTCCACTTCATCCATCCAGCTTGTATTCTATGGTTGAGATCTCCATCTAATTCTCCGTTCTTTTGCAAGATAGATCATAGGTAATGAAAACAGTGGCTCTTTGGTATTTCTTGATCTCTGATCCTCACCCCTAACTCGTTTTGGCCTCCATTTACACTGAACTTGCACTCCATATATTCTGTCTTTGATCGGCTTAGGCGAAGACCTTTAGATTCCAACACTTCTCTCCAAAGGTTAAGCTTTGCATTTACCCATTCCTGAGTTTCATCTATCAACACTATATCGTCTGCGAAAAGCATACACCAAGGAATATCATCTTGTATATGTCCTGTTAACTCATCCATTACCAACGCAAAAAGGTAAGGACTTAAGGATGAGCCTTGATGTAATCCTACAGTTATGGGAAAGCTTTCAGTTTGTCCTTCATAAGTTCTTACGGCAGTCTTTGCTCCTTCATACATATCCTTTATAGCTTGGATATATGCTACTCGTACTCATTTCTTCTTTAAAATCCTCCAAAGAATGTCTCTTTGGACCCTATCATACGCTTTCTCCAAATCTATAAAGACCATGTGTAAATCCTTTTTCCCATCTCTATATCTTTCCATCAATCTTCGTAAGAGATAGATTGCCTCCATGGTTGAGCGCCCTGGCATGAACCCGAATTGGTTGTCCGAAACCCGTGTCTCTTGCCTCAATCTATGCTCAATGACTCTCTCCCAGAGCTTCATTGTATGACTCATTAGCTTAATACCTCTATAGTTCATGCAATTTTGTACGTCGCCCTTATTCTTGTAGATAGGCACCAAAGTGCGCGTTCGCCACTCATTTGGCATCTTCTTCGTTTTCAAAATCCTATTGAAAAGGTCAGTGAGCCATGTTATACCTGTCTCTCCCAAAACTTTCCACACTTCGATTGGTATATCGTCTGGGCCTACTGCTTTTCTATGCTTCATCTTCTTCAAAGCTACAACCACTTCTTCCTTCCGGATTCGACGATAAAAAAAGTAGTTTCTACACTCTTCTGAGTTACTCAACTCCCCTAAAGAAGCACTCCTTTCATGTCCTTCATTGAAAAGATTATGAAAATAACCTCTCCATCTGTCTTTAACCGCGTTCTCTGTAGCAAGAACCTTTCCATCCTTATCCTTGATGCACCTCACTTGGTTTAGGTCCCTTGTCTTCTTTTCCCTTGCTCTAGCTAGTTTATAGATATCCAACTCTCCTTCTTTGGTATCTAGTCGTTTATACATATCGTCGTAAGCCGCTAACTTAGCTTCTCTCACAGTTTTCTTCGCCTCTTGCTTCGCTTTTCTATACCTTTCACCATTTTCATCAGTCCTATCCTTGTATAAGGCTTTACAACATTCCTTCTTAGCCTTCACCTTTGTTTGTACCTCCTCATTCCACCACCAAGATTCCTTTTGGTGTGGGGCAAAGCCCTTGGACTCTCCTAATACCTCTTTTGCTACTTTTCGAATACAACTAGCCATGGAATCCCACATTTGGCTAGCTTCCCCCTCTCTATCCCACACACACTGGGTGATTACTTTCTCTTTGAAAATGGCTTGTTTTTCTTCTTTTAGATTCCACCATCTAGTCCTTGGGCACTTCCAAGTCTTGTTCTTTTGTCTCACTCTTATGATATGTACATCCATCACCAACAAGCGATGTTGATTAGCCACGCTCTCTCCTGGTATAGCTTTGCAATCCTTACAAGTTATACGATCCCCTTTCCTCATTAGAAGAAAATCTATTTGTGTTTTTGACGACCCACTCTTGTAGGTGATCACATGTTCTTCTCTCTTCTTAAAGAAGGTGTTGGCTAAGAAGATATCATATGCCATTGCAAAATCCAAGATAGCTTCCCCATCCTCGTTTCTCTCCCCAAAACCATGGCCACCATGAAAACCTTCATAGTTGCCTGTCTCCCTGCCCACGTGTCCATTTAAATCTCCTCCTATAAATAACTTCTCCGTCTGAGCAATTCCTTGCACCAAGTCTCCAAGGTCTTCCTAAAATTTCTCCTTCGAACTCGTATCCAACCCTACTTGAGGTGCGTACACACTAATCACATTGATAAGTTCTTGTCCTATTACAATCTTGATTGCCATGATTCTATCTCCTACCCTCTTGACATCTACAACATCTTGTGTCAAGGTCTTGTCCACGATGATGCCAACACCGTTTCTCGTTCTATTTGTGCCCGAATACCAAAGTTTAAACCTGAGTTTTCTAGATCCTTTGCCTTACTACCAACCCACTTAGTTTCTTGTAGGCACATAATATTTATCCTTCTCCTCACCATAACTTCCACTACTTCCATAGATTTTCCCGTTAAGGTTCCTATATTCCACGTTCCTAAACGCATTTTGCTCTCTTGAACTCTACCCTTCTGTCCTAGCTTCTTCACCCTCCCCCGTCTAATAGGATCAAAGTACTTCTTTTGTGTGTCCCGTGTAAAGTTGATAGGAGCATATGCTCCCAAACAACTTTGAGTGGAGTCGTTCGAAAAGAAGTTTCTATGGCCCCCTTGCTCATTTAACACTGCATCCGGGTGCCGATGGAGATACAGCGACCCTTGCTCACTTATCACTGTGCTCGGGCCACACAGCGCGCCACTTACTGGTGACGCCCTAGCTTTAGCGCGATTTTGTTCTGGATTCATTTTCATAAGGATTCGACGTGATCATGGAGTGCCGGCTGTCGACTACCTGACGTCCTCCCCCTCCTCCTTTATCCGGGCTTGGGACGGGCAATGTAAGATAAACTTACATAGGCGGAGTTGAATTGAAGATGATCAATGATGAAAAATTAAAAAGTGTGTATGGAAGGTAAAAATGGATGTATAGCACTAAAGAATATTGTTCTCATTGGATATAATCGTGTGCAATCTTGTATATTCTTTTTTTGTTCCCTTTATCTGTTACTTATCTTTTCTTTGGAGAGAAGTTAAACTAGCCCGATCATATTTCTGATCCTCGATCAATTTAGGATGTTGAGTGATCTAAATTTTAGAGATTTTCTGTTCAATTCGAAATTCATTAAAATCCCAAATAATAAATGTCACAAATCAATTTCAGTTAGTCCTATGTGATGCTCTTGAAAGATACAGTTCAGATTATTCTGTGTAATTTGTTTCAGTTTCCATTTTGATCTCAACAATTCGTTTCCTTAGAACATACTCTTAACTGCACTCCCCTATGGAAGGTGACAACATAATAACTGCACTCCCTTATGGAAGGTGATAACATAATTTTAACTGAAAGCCATTAAATATAGAACGTATATATGTATTATGACTAAAATGGTTAAAAATATTTGTCTATACACCAAGTTTTTAGGTTTGATTTTCTTGTGTGTGTGTGTGTGTGTGTATATATATAAATAAGAAAATGAGTTCAAACTTCCCATAGAACGAGTCATATTTTAATATATCTTTTAATTATTTGAGTCGTTCCATTTTAGTTTGCGTTACTTTCAAGCACAAACCGCTATATAACTTAATACTGCACAAACCACTATATTGTCTTATATCATCAAGTTGCTTTTAGTGGTGTGTGCTTGAACATTCATACTTACCATACAACTAATTTGAATATATGAGTATCATTTTCTCTTGAATTGTTCTGCTTCCCATAAAAGTTTATAGTTTATACTCCATCAATTAGTAAGGGGAAAATATATATTCCCATTTCCTAAAGGGTTTCTTTCCATTCGATTTGGTAAAGAATCTAATCTTGTCATTTACAAATACAACAAATGAAAGCAGCAAAAAACATGATGAAAGCAAAGGCAAAGATACTTGGATCGAGCATATTTTTTTGAGTTTTGATTTTGAAGAACAAATTGTTCCACACGGTTGAAAGACCCTAATATTATAATTTATAAGTTTAATGGAGCAAGTTGTTAACTAGGATTGTATTAACTTTTTATCTGCAGAAGGGGTTTAGTATTAGTGGGGTGAGAGGTCTGATTAGCCAATGAAGGTTATGGTACAAAGATTAGAAACTAAACAGTTAAGTTTAAATATTAACACCAAAATAATCCAGTTTCAAAGTCTGCATGCAGTTTGAATAACCTAATCGATGATCCAAAGTTTATTACAAAATTGCAGGATGATAACTTTCCGAAATGTCATGCTCATTTTTTATTCTTTGATTCCTACCCTTTTATTCTTTGATTCCTACCAGTTCTAACTAGCTAAGACAGGGATATTCTTGTTTTAGTAATCTGCAAACAAGTGTAAAAGGTGGCATGAAATAGTGGGAATCTGCCCAAATACTTCTGAAGCAACTTTTCTGGAAGAGGTGGGCGGCTCTCTAAAAACTACAAGGTCGACGGAGAAGGAAAGGATTTTAGCCTTTGAATTAGGGTTTTTCTTTATTCTTTTTCATTTTCAGGTGGTCGGTCAGTGCTGATGAAAACTATATAGAGAATAGTGCTTCGTTTGGTTGGAGTTTGGACAGGTACTCCGATTGAATGAACGCCAGAATTTTTTTTTTTTACAATAGATTAAACTGGCAATATCTTAACGTACGGAAAGCGGGATTTGAATGTGTTATTAAGTTTTTAAGTTTGTGTTGTACGTATAATCAAAGAGAATTCAAACTCAGACGATATGGTTTTTAATAGACAATTTTGACATTTTTATTATAATTGGAGCAAGATAATGTTGTTGATTATTTCCCTAATGTGTTATTAGGGGGATGTATTCAATTGAGATTTTGAAGGATTTTAATTCTTTTTATGGATTCAGGGGTATTCAATCAGGATTTTAAGTGATTCTTTGAAATTTAATGTGTATTCAATCATGATTTTAAGGATTTTAATATAGTTTATTAAAATCCTTAGAAATATAGTTTATTAAAATGTTTAGAAATCTGAGTGTATCCAATTAGAATTTTAAAGAAGTTTATAACATTCCAAGTATATTCAATTAGAATTAGAATTTAAATAGACAATTTTGATGGTTTTTAATAGACAATTTTGAGATTTTTCTAAATTATGTTGTTGGATTTTGTTCCCTTGACAAAAATGTTATTGAGGGAGCAAGAACTTTGACGGAAGACAAAAAAAAATTGCACCAGCCGGGAATCGAACCCGGGTCTGTACCGTGGCAGGGTACTATTCTACCACTAGACCACTGGTGCTGCTTGACAGTCAACGTCAGCTTTTATGAATTTGTTAAGACTACGAATAATATGGCTTCATTCTTCTTTCACACAGCTGCCTCATGCCGAATACGTTACTAACTACTTTTTGGGGTTCACTGAAAAACCCATCTTTGTTCGGAAAGGACTTCTATACGCTCTTCCTTATGAGAATGACTCGTACGGTGCACCACGAAATACATCCTATCTTCATAATGCGAAGATATAGAGCAAAAAATGAACGCATCATTATATTATTAGTACGAGACGCCACTGTAATTGTGTATTTATTTTAAATAAATTCCTCTCATTCTGAACGCCATTGTGAAATTCATGCCAATAATAAATATTATGTGTTTTGACTCTAATAAAGTATTATATTATTAGTTCAGGACGGTATGATAATAGTGCACTGAAGTCTCGATCGAGTCTCTCATTTGTTGCCCTGACTGTCCTTGTGGATCATGACAGCCCAAATTTAGGGAGGATCTAGATCCAATTAAATGGGCCCATCTTTCACCATGACCCATAAACTTCAACACAATCACATTGTCCAAAATCCATGCAACCCTCTCTCTCTCTCTCTCTCTCTCTCCCATCAGTTGCCTTATCGGCAAAACCAAAAAACTCAACTTCCTGAAAAGCCACACTGCGAGCAAAGCAACACGAAAGAACAGAGAGAGAGAGAGACAGCCATGGCGTCTCTGGCTCAGCAATTCACAGGCTTAAGATGCTCACCGCTCTCCACCTCGAGGCTCTCGAAGCCCTCAATCCTGCCGAAGCAAAACAAAATGCCTGGTTTGCTCCCCATCGTCTCCGCCGCGGTCATCTCGAATGCACAGACCAAAGAGCGCCTCAAGCTCAAGGAAATCTTCGAGGATGCTCACGAACGGTGTCGTACTGCCCCCATGGAAGGCGTCTCTTTCACTCTTGACTCCTTTTACAACGCTCTCGAGAAGTACGACTTCAATTCTGAGATTGGAACTAAGGTCTGCCTCTCACCCTCTCCTTTTGGTAATTCAAATTTGGTTCTTTTTTTTTATTTTAAAAAATCCTTTTGATTAAAGGTGAAAATGGTTTGATGGGTATGAGCTGAAACGAAGAAATTATATGTCTTTTTGTATCGAATTCGAGACTTGGTCTGTGTCATTGGGCTCACATTCCATACCCAGAAGAACTATTTGTTCTTCTTTTATGTGTAGAATCTACAATTGCATTAAGTGTTGGAAATGGCACTACTTTGTTGGTGGTTAGGTAAGTTTACATGGGCAATGCCTGCGAATTTTTCGGTTTTGAGCTTTTCTTCAATTCATTTTTTTGACTTGGCATATAGGTTTACAGTGAGTACCTGTAACTGTTTACAGCATATGTAGTTTCTTTGTTATCCTGCGGGAGATTTTAAATTTGCGCACACGGCTTTGTTTTGTGGTTGTTTTTTTTCAGGTGAGGGGAACAGTTTTCAATATAGATAACAATGGAGCATTAGTTGACATTACTGCAAAATCTTCAGCATACTTGCCTCTTGAAGAGGCATGCATTCACAAAATAAAGAGTGTAGAAGAAGTGGGCATAGTTCCCGGAGTGAGAGAGGAGTTTGTGATTATTGGTGAAAACGAAGCTGACGATAGCTTGATCTTGAGCTTAAAGTCCATCCAGTATGACCTAGCATGGGAAAGATGTAGACAGCTCCAAGCTGAGGATGTTGTTGTCAAGGGTAAGGTAAGTATCTTCTTACCTTGGTTTCTTGCCTGGAATGTTAGAATTGGTATATATTTCCAAGCATCATGAGTATGATTGTAATTTTCAGACAAATAGCGCTCTAAAATGTATTTGTTCAGGTCGTTGGTGCGAATAAAGGTGGAGTGGTGGCCGTGGTGGAAGGCCTTAGAGGTTTTGTTCCTTTCTCCCAGATATCAACAGTTAGTCCTTTAACCTCACTTCTAGATTTCCAATTCTCTTCTTAGTTGATACTTACGCCATCTTTCTGATTGCATTTGCTTGTGTGGTAGTCCATGAAATAAACAGGCAGTCCATAACATTATGCTTCTTCCTTCCAAAATTCTTTTCTATCCGGCATGCATCGCTGTCATTGGCATGGTTCTGAGTTCGAATTACTGTTAACACTAAATGCTTCAGTATCTGAACCACATTTACTTTTATATATTAGAAATCAACTGCCGAAGATCTTCTTGAAAAGGAGATTCCTCTGAAGTTTGTGGAGGTTGATGAAGAACAGTCTAGGCTTGTCCTCAGTAACCGCAAGGCCGTGGCAGACAACCAAGCACAGCTTGGAATTGGGTCAGTTGTCCTTGGTACTGTTCAGAGCTTGAAGCCATATGGTGCCTTTATCGACATTGGTGGAATCAACGGCCTTCTTCATGTTAGTCAGATCAGTCATGACCGAGTCTCTGATATTGCGACAGTTCTCCAACCTGGTGACACTCTCAAGGTCTAGATACTATATCCTTGGCAAGTTATTGGCTGATAGTCTTTTGCCACTGTTAAAACATTTCTAAATTTATACTATTTTTTTGTAGGTCATGATATTGAGCCATGACCGTGAGAGAGGCCGTGTAAGTCTTTCTACCAAGAAGTTAGAACCTACTCCCGGTGACATGATTCGCAATCCAAAGCTTGTATTTGAGAAGGTATTTTCTGTACAATTACCTCTTAACATCTTTACTAGTTTCACTAACCGAATGGCGAATACTAAGTTGTAGCAGTGAAGGTCAATCTTCTTTTCTTCTTGTGTTTTCTCCTGTTATGTCCTTGTTACCTTTCCTGAAACCAGATAAATGACTTATTTGTATGTTTTTTTATTCTGTTCTATTAGGCGGAGGAGATGGCACAGACATTCCGGCAGAGAATTGCTCAAGCAGAAGCTATGGCTCGTGCGGACATGCTCCGTTTCCAGCCGGAGGTACTTGCTGATTTATTATTTCATTAAACTTGCTCTGAATGCCAAATGGAAAAACCAGACTAGGAAACCAGAGTTGAATGTACTTGAATCAGCTTTTAGGGCTGATTAGCGGAGCCAAATTGGCGTGTTTGTTAAACCTTACGCTTTTTTCCTTAATTTTGCAGAGTGGGTTAACCCTCAGCTCCGACGGAATCTTGGGTCCTCTCACTTCGGACTTGCCAGTCGAGGGTTTAGATTTGAGCGACGTTCCCCCGGCTGAAGTGACTGACTGAGACGTGAATGTTCCTCAGCTTTTTCAGGGTTTTTCCCGCTTTAATTTTCTTGTAGAAATTGTTTGTAAAAGCTCATACCCCAGACTGCCTGTGATGCTAATACACAATCACATTGCTTTAACAAAACCGTTTATGCATATGGCTAGCTATGGAAAATGGAAACATCATTGTTCTGCTTTTGTACAGTAGAGAGTATACTGGCGTAACACATCCGAGACGGGTCCAAACAGAGAAAATGAGTGTGGTCTGTGTTTACAAAACGTTGACGCAGCATGAAGCTGTTTAAGCTACCTACTTAGCTTTGCTGCTGCTCTTCTTGACTTTCTTCTGCTTCTGCTTCAACTGAGTGAGGCCTGCAGATGTTATCTTCACATTGCCGATAATTGCAGCAACCAGCTCAGGATCAGTACATGCCTTCATCAACTCTTTCTCTCTAACCGTTGCTTCCGGCCTGTGGCTAAACAAATTCATGGCAGTTTTCGCAGCTACAAAAAAGAATTCAACAAAGAGGTCAACCGATGCGATAAAAGCACTTGAACCAAAAAAAACACACGTAAGGGAAACGAGAAGATAATTTTCTATCCTAGCATTGCAGGTACTTTAAAAGTTTGCAGACAAATTCAAGCGAGAAGTTCTTTACCTTTCCCCCTCTTCACAGAGCCTGGAACTATCTTCACATGATATTTATAAGACTGGACGGAGCTATAAGGACCACAGACAGGCACCGCATATAAGAGAATATCACTGGGCAGTGGATTGCCCGTCAAGTAATCGACATCGTTTAATTTCTCCTTCTCCTCTTCACCTATCTCATGAATATCATCCTCCTCCATTGTCACCTTGTCAACTTCAGAAGTAGATTTATCCAAACCCACAGGAGGGTCATCTTCAACTTCATTTGCATGACTATGTAACGTACCATCTTGATGTTCTGGACAATCCCGGGACAGATGACCTACCTTTTTACATTTATAACATATTTTTGGAGCATCAACAGGACCTGCTAGATTAATAAGAATTGACGTTAACCACAAAAAATCAATGGACTTCCATTATATGATACTGGAGAGAAATAACCAGCACAGATGGTCTATGGCCTTGGAAGTTTAAAATGCTGATGAAACATGAAGAATGAGGATGACATACTCAGTTTCTTATCTTCAGCCAGAGCTGAATTTTCATTTTGGGACTCTCCACTCTTCTGTACTCTTCCAGCAGACTGAAATTCACAAATATTGTCATTTAGATCTATTATCAGGTTTCTTGAGCAAAAAAATGGAGTAACTTCAAAAAAATCATAGGAAAATTCTGAAGGATGTTGTTATGGACACAGTTATACGTTTGCAATTCATTTGTGAGAAAATATTAGAATGAAAGTTCTATAACTAGTGCACATGCACAGATGCGGATGCATGTGTACGAAAAAGCACGAAATTATGCATCAAGTGTAAGAGGCATCAAAGCTCAAATTTAGAAAAGATGAATTAAGGGCTACAGAAAACCAATTGGTTATAAATATAAGAATGGTGCAAGTAACTTTACTCACAGCTAGCAAAGCCATACGGATCCTTCTTTCTTCCTCATCCTGGTCAGCATACTTCTCTTTCATCTTCTTGAGTTTACCCTTCTGTCCACGGCTGGCTTTTCCACTTGTCTTCTTATCATGAACTTCATTTTCGGTCTGTCTGACAGAAATATTGTGTTGTTTTGATAGGCTGGTTTTTCCACCACTAGGCTTCTTCTCATGAACTTCCTTTTCAGGCTGACTGACTGAACTCTCATGTTGTTTCAATTTTTCGTTTTGCAGATCAGCTTGTTCTTCATGAGCACTACCAGTCTGGCCTTTCTTGAGCTTTCTTCTTTCAGCTCTTGAAATATGAGGTTTCTCTCTTCCTGTAGCCTTATTCTCCTCAACATTAGGTTCCACTACCAAATCAACCGGAGAAGTGTCAATTTGATATTTTTTAGCAGACATAGCTGTAGATCCAAGCCCAAGAGCTCTATCAATGAGATCCTCAAGTTCTGGGGTGACAGATGAAACACCATTTACAGAAATATCAGCATCACTCAAGGTCTTCTTTTCTTTCATGGGAATTTCAGCCGAGTCTTTTGCTTCAGCATAGCTTGTAAGTAAGCCATTCCCAGATGGGTCTTTCAGATCTGGTTTATCAATATGTATAGATGAATCAGGAGCAGGTTTTGGTTCTTCTGCAAGTTTTTCCTCTATGGTTTCATTCTCTGACTCAGAATCAGATACCTCTTCTAGAGGTCCATTTTCATCAACATCATTCGTCCCTTCCTCCTCACCTCTTACCCTCCTCTCATTCAGATGGGAGCCCAATGAGCTCTCATCCAAGCGAAATAACAACCCAAAGCCCATAATTAGAGGGTGTGGAGGAAGAAAATTCTTCTTCCCACGAATCATAAAACTTCCAACTGTCAGATACTCCCCAGTAGGAGCAGTTTTACTGACCTGGTGAGGATGAACCCACCACGCACTAGTGACAATCTTTGAATCCCATGCTGCGCTGTGGCAAACCTAGAGCATAAATCAGTTAACTATTCAGTAATTACACATCCAGTGATATGAAGCACTCACAATAACACAATAAACTAATATGAAAACAAAAGCATTACATGAAGGTCTGTGACTTACTGTGAAGCATCCTGCTTGGTTTAATGTAAGTGGAGGCACTGGTTGGTCAGGCCTGTGGTTCTTTATCACGGTGCTGGAAGCCCCATGCAACTCTGCATGAACATACCTGTTTTTTTTTTTTTTAAATCAATCAACATGAGAAAGAAGATGCTAAGTTGGCTTCACACTAAATGAAATAAGCAGCTACTTATTGGCATATTTGTAATAACTTTGAGGTAAACTAAAGATTCTTGGAAATGTGAAATTGACCAACCAAGAATTCCTATCTCATATCAATGTGGCAATAATAAATTTTGTCAGCTCCATTTATAAGCTTATTTCCTTTCATTTCTCTTGAAGTAGCATGACGATGTGAAATCACAAAAGGGGGAAAATTCAAGGGAGGATAAAAACAAGAAAGTCTGAAGTCACTGGATGAGGACAAAAGAATAGAAATCCAAATAAAAAAAACAAGATATTATAAATGAATAAAAAATAAAATTTAATAAAAGAAACTTATATAGAAAGGGAACAAAAATTATCAATCGCCAATAGCAGAGGAGTTTCTCGAGGAGGCAGCCATAGACAAGAAACATGTAGACACTTCCAGTGACCAACACGAAGGACATAAAAAATTGTAAGACAAACAAAACTAAATGATGGATATAAGCTTCAGGAAGAATTTTCCCACACACTATAAGAACAATCATAAATAATCATAAATCACAGTAAGTGTATTATTTAAATCTATAATTATTGTTTCGCAGTGCTAGATCATTTAGACAAGAACTAAAATGTATTCTGTCCACGTAACTAAATTGACTTACAGATCTCCTTTTGACATATAGCGCTTGACTATCATCTCATTTTGTTGAGCATCACGTCCACTGATAATCAAATAGTTCTCACTGCTGATGAACCAGTTAAATTTCTCAAACCAGTGAACCTTGCGCATATGTGAAATGCTAGCAACAGCTTTTTCCTACAAGTTATTTGAAACAAAGTGGAATTAAAAAATCGAAGACAGCTATCTTCTAAGATTATATTGGATAATGGTGACAAAAATCTACAGCTAATTATGCTTCTCCTCTAATAAATAATTCTGTTTTTCCTTGTATACATATTTTTGTACGTCTACAAATATATGCTTCGTGTTTCGGTCGCATATGTAGACATACTGCTCTTATCATACAGTATATATTTTCTGAATCCCTATTATTCTGTCCTTATATTTATGACACCCTGCCTTGAAAATTCTGTTGTGCTAAACATGCTACAGCTTCTACTTAGCAGTTGGATGAATACCATCAGAAAAACATGGTTGTGCTAGAAGGCTAAAACAACTGATTTGCATTTTATTTTTGCAAGCTAGCCATTTAAAACTAAATTATAAGACTATGGAAGCTGAAGCTACCTGTGACAGCTGCAGACGAGTCTTTTTCTCCGCCGCCTTAAATGCTTTTTCATGTGCTGTTACAGTCTTCTCCTGTTTGCTCTCCTGTTTTTTCTTTAGTTCATACCACCGCCGAGCATTGGCATGTGCTGAAAGTGCTAAATCAACTTCCACCTATTAAAGAGAAGAAAGGTAATGGAAGTAGAAGGTAGGATGAAGAGACTCATCGTTTTTTTCTAGAGAAGATGTAGAAAAATAGAACATTCAAACAAACCTTATCTGCAGGGAGAGTCTTCTCATCATCATCCATTTCATCAAGATTGTTGCTCAGCAGCAATGTCATGCAATTCTTTTCAAGCTGAAGCTTGTCAATGAGGCTAGCAACAGGGTTTCCATATTTCTTCTCCTCCTTCACCATTCTAGCAATATCCTCCCAACTTGTGCCCTTTGCTAAAGCTACACGAACAGCTACTATAGCAGCATCCACATCATCTAAATTATATTCTATCAATTCCGCCATTTTAACACACTGATCAACTTCTTTCCTTAGCATGTGAACACGATTTTCCTATATCATAGGATTGAAATGATTGAGACAAAAGATTCCAAGCATAAATAGCACATATGGTCCAACAACATAGAATGCAGAACGTAAACCAAATATATATATATAAACATTAATATTTCCGAACCCCTGACCCCTCTACCCATCCCCCCACAAAGGGTGACAGGGTACATGGAATTTCGGTTCAACCTAAGTCATAACGCAGAAAAAATCTACTCAAACCTGCCTTTGAATTTCAAATAACATGGTAGAAGAAACAGGCCAAACCTGATCAACACGTATTTTATTAAGCTTCTGGGTGGCAGAGCTCTCTTTCGCCTTTTGCTGTTGCTCTGCCCTTTGACTCTCAATTTTGCTATAGAACTCATCCAAAGAAGCATCAAATGTTTCGAACTCCACATGCTCCCTCGATTTGAATTGGTTCAATAATATGGGGCAGAATTCATCATATATCTGCAAAGATGACGAAGTCACTGTTAAAGTTTAAAACACCATGTAATGGAATCCTAACTAGGCAGATCTCCATCAAACAAGGGAAGAAAAAAGGGAAATTACACACTTAGTCTAAAGCATGTTAAGGCAGTGTGCTAACCTGGACAGAACTTCCTGGTTCAGATGGGGGACCACTTTTCCCTGAATTCTTCTGCATTAAAATGTACCCTTCAGGAATTTTATCACCTGAAATGACATCATGCAGCCAATCCTCAAACTTCGCAACAGCTTCAACCAAAAGCTGAATTGCATTATCGTCTAACTTGTTCTCTTTAGAAACTTTTATATTTGGAATGAGGCCAGCATCTAATATAATATGCTCAGATAGCGCAGGTCCATAGCCCAACGCATCCCCAAGAACATTCTTCAAGGTGGCCTGTTTTGCTTTAGTATCACCGCTACTTTTACTTGACTCAGCAGGCTTCCCACCTTTACTTTTACCCTTTTTCTCTTTTGGTGCATCAGGCACATTATTTCCACCTTCATGATCCTTAACGGGTTCATTGTTATCTGGTTCCTTGGACAAGGTAAGAGCTTCCTGTAACTTTTCAGCAGTTGTTCGCTCAAAAACTCGACATATTTCAATTGGATAACGATGACGTGACATGATTGCAACCCCTTTATCGTCATCCCTATTAAATGAGAATTACCACCTAATTAATATTTCAACTTAAGAGAAAGAAAACAAAAGAATCAGAAATTTGTGTGCTCTCTTACTGAACAGTAAGAACAATGAGAAGCTAGCAAAGATGCTTCTAGCCAAATCTTAAAGCTACAAATGCTAACACAAATAGTAGCACATCTATAATTAAGCAAGAACTGGAAAACTTTTTATTCATAACATGCCAAGTTGATGGGCAAGAATGTGAGCCCAATAATTAGCAATTTCATAAGAAATGGATGCTACTCACTAACCTATGGGAGCGAAGAAGGGTCATGACCATAAAATCCGAATCTGCGAGAATAACATTTCCCTGGGCATAAAGCTCCAATATAACATAGTACGCATTTTCACCGAGCCCAAATTGAAAGAGAACAATCTGCAAAGGAGACCACAAAAGTTGGACAAAATCCAGAAACTAAACAGTAAAAAAAAGCCAAAAATGATAAAAAAGAACCCAATTTGCAGAAATGTCATATAGCTTGTACCCTATCATATCCAAGCTGCCGTACATCCTCGAGCCTTCGTGTTCGTATGTGCTTCCTCAATTTTAAGGTAAACCCAGATGGAGTATTACTCTTATCCCTGCACAAATTGCAGAAACAAAGATATCCTTTTACCCATTATATGCAAATTTCAATGGAATGCAATAACTGATAGGCATACCGAACGTATTGAGTCGTATGCAATCTGACGCCACTCTCAATCAATAGAAAAACCTTCTCGCTCTCGCCGGACTCTGTGACTCCACTGCTATTCATGAGCTTCAACATATACGTCTGCAGAAAACCCAATTTCACAACACATTTGAGAATCATAGGAATGCGAATTCGATTGATTAAAGGGAGAAGAAGGAGAGAATGGAGGGGAGAAAGAGAGAGAGAAGAGACCTTGGGGGAGAGATCGTAGACGTTGGAGCAGCGCATACCGATAAGCCGCCGCAAGCACTTGACCTCGGCGGCGACATCGGCGGTGTTCATCCGGACCTTCACCATCTTCGCCGACGAGGCTCCTTCTTTGTCTCTGGTTGTTGTATTGCGTGATCGGCGGTGGCGTTATCAGCCTTCTGTGCAAAGGCGAAGGAGCTTTTCTTCTCTTTCTACAATTCTATGCGACAAACAAATGGCGAAGGAGAAAGGGTTTTTACCCAATCATCACACTATGAAGCGGGAATTATAACTTCTAGTTTCCTGGTCAAGCGCGTTAGATATGTTTTTCCTTTACTTGGTACGTAAACATTTATAAAATTTCTGACACTTTCACAATTTAACGTCAATTCTTATGTCAACGTTATAAAATATCATACAAAAAACATAAGGTGACAGAGAGTTCATAAAGAATCCCACTTTTGAGAGAGTCTGTTTAACATCTCTCTACTTGGTATAGTGACAATGATACAAGTAGGATTTTTTCTTTTACAATTGGTTTACTTGAAATTGGAGGAGTCATGAACCGGTATAGAAAAAATGGGGACGTAAAGTATGTGATGAACAACCTTAAGCAACCAGTCCGCCTATCGTGTACTTGATGTTTTATGTTTATCATACCCAAACCAATGTAAGGTTCATTTGTTTGAATGAGAGAAATAAACTTGGAATTTGGATAAAAATTATAATTTATAAATTGACATGCATCAATTCCCTTGTTTGGATTTATAACATAGAAATTTAGAATTTCCACGTGGAAAAAAAAAACTTCAAATTTGGAGCCTCCAATTTCCACGTTTAAATTTCATGTAAATAGGTGTCATTTCCCAATTTATATGATTGGGAGTTTAAAATTAATAAATTCCGTTTTCAATTCCATTGTTCTTTTAAGTTAACCAAACAACAAAATTCACAAATTATAGAAAATAAAATCCCGTCATTTCAATTTCCATCATTTTAAAATTCCTTAGTAATCTTAAATTTTTTCATCCAAACATAGTGTTACTTTTTCATTTTCTCATTGTAAGTGAACGCATGATATAACATAAATGAGATTGAGAATGATACTTATTATCCCGTAATTGAGTTTTGGTTTCCATAAAGGCCTGCACTTATGTCGACTCTTGCGCCATTTAAGTTAATGTAATGATATGGAAACCACATTCTCATTTGATTTACACGCCCATTTGCAAAGCGAAGCACGAACTCGTTTTGAAGTATCAGCGTGTAAGCACCAAACATTTAAAAAACAAAGCATCAACAGAGGGCAGGAGAAATCAGAACCATGCACATCTCTGAGAAGAACACGAGACTTATATAACTCGTTTGAAAATATTTTAAGATGATTAAAAGCGCTTTTGATGAAAATGTTTTTAAAACCAATCTTTAGTAAAAATTCAAGTAGATCTTGAAAAAACACTTCAAGTGCTTTCTGCTAGAAACATATCTGGTGCTTCTTCCAAAAAAACACTTAAAATGCTTTTGAAACCCGAAAGCAAATTTTCATAAAACACTTTCAATCATTTTAAAAGCACTTCCAAACAAACTCATAATTATTTCTGCAGATGACTTGTTCAACAGGAGGAATTAAAAGCACTTTCTATTTATATAATCTGCCCCTTCTCCTTTACAGAAATATATAATACAAAATAGAAACGTTACGGTTATCAAAACAATCGCCTATTTATGCCGAGGAAAGCCATTAGCGACTGACCCAAGACCTGCACATATAATCTGTAAATTTAACAAAGCAGTAGCAAGAACTTTGGCAGATCACCACCCCACAGATATATACATGTCAAATCAGGAGCTTGCCGGAAAATACGAATATCTACATGCCATCAAGTTTGAGCTTCGCTCTATCGGCTTTTTGAAGTCCGTTCGGTTATTACACAGCTTGGATTCCAAGCAGGGGCATCAAATTAACAGCGCATGATGTGAACTGTCTCCGCCTCGAGGATGGTTTGCTCCACAGAAGAAAGGAGCAGAGGATTAGATTAGGTGCAACTAGAATGCACGGTTTCAATCAGCTCAAATCAAAGCCGGCATCTGCACTTATAGCATACATCAATTTTGATTCCAGTTGCTCCTTACTGCATCATAACCAGGAAGCAATTTCATCCGAATACAATTAATGGCTTATATAATCATAAAACCAAAAAATATAGAGAGATAGCCAACCTTCTATATGGTGGAAGCTTTAGGAGATTCATACAAGTGGCTGCAGTTGGTAATCGGTCAAGAGCTCCTTCAGCTGCATTGCCACCAGCCCTAGGGAAAGCGGCAGAAAAATTAAGGTAAAAAAAATACCAAGAGAAAAAGAAATTTTTTGTAAAATAAACTTTATCAGCCATTTCGCCAACATATAAATCTTTCATGAACTCTTACCTCTGTATGCAAAATAATGGTTCCAAGTATTTGAATCCAAGAAGAGGTCCCCGAGAGCAACCGGTCACAAATCTGGATGAAAAGTAGTGTAGTCAGTATCTCTCCTGATGTTCATTAACTTCAAATCTAATTAATTACAGGAACTCGCAATAGCCAACATTGTTGTATTTTGACAAGCCAAAACACAAAATGTTCGAGGGATTTTGTGATGGATACTAAAAACTCACTTTAGAAATTTCTTCTGGTTTTCCAATGAAAAACTTTTCAGAACTTCCCAGAACATGTCAATGACATAATGCTCCTGTCAAAACAAATAACAAGCATAATCAGTAGAGGGAAAATGTAATGAAAAAGGTTGACAACCAATGACTGGGTTCATCTAGAGCTACATTTATCCACACAAACAGTTTTATATGTCCCACAAGAATACAAATAAGCCAAAACAAATGTGAAGGAACTTACACTATGATAGCCACCCACATAATTTGTGTTCATCCGTAGATCATCGACATCCAAGCTGTCAAGTGAACCTGATATCAGAAGCTGTAAAAACAAGGCGGGTCAAAAAGGCATTTATGCATAATTGCCTGTGAAAGTGGAAAAAGCGTGTCAAGTGTATATTACAGCTACAGCCGCTTATCAAACAATGGATTATGATTAAACTTTTGCTTCCTAATACAAATATTTTTTTTCAGACTGTAACTAGGAGAAACAATGTGGATCTGACTCTAGGTTCCACCCAATAGAAACTCTAAAGTTGTGCCGAGCATGCCATTGCCACATACAACCACCCGCATTGCCATGGCATTACTCTTGTACAGCATAATGGCTACCCGAATATTCTTTTTTCTTCAGAACAATTTTAGTGTTCCAATACCAAGACAGCATAACAAAAAATAGCATACATGATACGTATTTGCAAAAACCTCAAAATAACCATTTGTATCACTAGCAACTCTTAAATGCAATAATGGCATCACAACTATATTGTCAAATTGGACAGAATGACTAAGCTTGTTTTAGTTTATTGATCTTATAGAACTGGCAAACAAGAAGTGAGTATACTCAGGTTATTTTAGCAACAAAGCCAAAGGGTAGACGAATATACCTGAAGTTCATGCTCATTAAACATATCTATCCAATCTTTCGGTATAAGCTGCTGAAACCCCCTCAAAAAATGTGAACTTTGTTGACGTATCTGAAAATGATCATTTGTCATGTTCACATGCGGAAGCTACAACATCATTTGGAAAAAGAAAAAGTTCAAAATGGAAAGTTGCACTACCTGAAAGTTCAAACGATGGTTGGCAACAAGATGAATAAAGGTTATGACGTTCTCATTAGTGACACGTAGGTTTTTTCCCCTGGGAAGCAGCTCCTCTTCTGTTTGCTCTCCATATTCATTATTTACAATGACAAAGTACAATTCTAATTCTGAAATATCACCCTTATAATGCTGCAGATATAATGGCAAACAGGACGCAGTGAGCTCTACATGCAACTAAACAGGAGCCACACTATAATCCAAATTGCAGATGAGAGAGATGGTGATTGAACCAACTGCTTTTCATCAAGCATGATTATAGTATCCAATCCAATAAAATGTAGACTAAGAATAAATTTTTGTCAAAGTCTGGAATGTGAAATTTAGTTGTGAAAAATAAAAATTTATAATCAACAGATACTCTGAAAATTGACATAACTAAATACAAATTTGCAATTCATGCAATTGGATTCCTAAACAAACATCCATTCCATAGGACAAATCTATTTCTAAATCCAACAGTATATTGTACAAATATAAAGATTAGAAAGTGTTTTTTTATACATAAATTGAATATCAGAGAACTTTATACCAAGGTCACAATATATCATACATCAATAGACTGCTTGCTCATACAGCAACAGAAATCAGATGTGAGTCTATTATTTTACTTAATTTCTTTAAACTGAGTATTCGCATCAAGATGTTGGGTTGTGTAGTCTTTTTCTTAGAATCGTGTCAAAATAAACCTGAGTAATCGGTAAATGCTACAATATATCAGGAGGCATATTTAGAAAGAACTGGGTTACCTTCAAGAAAATAAGGTGACGGTACAACTCTGGGTCCAATGAAGGCAAATCATTTAAATAGTTGTACCTAATCCACAAACAGAAAGAGATTTCTAGTATTAACATTGCAGCATGTTGCAAATGGTATATAAACAAGATTTTCTCAAGAGAAAACATGCACTTACTTTTGTTTTAATTTGCTCAGAAAAAATGTTGCAAATGGTATATCTACAAGAATCCCCTCAAACATGGCCTGTAAGGAATCGAACGTGTGATACCATAAAGAAGCATCATACGAACTAAAACAGTAGACAAATTTTTGTATACCTTTGCAAGAAGAACCCCAAGAAAGTGAAAGAATTGGAGATGCTGTTCGTGAATCATTCCCGAACCAGGATTAGGGTAGAGTAAATGATCGGACGTTTCCTGGATATACCAAGCAAAGCAGGAGGAAAACAAATAAGCAAAATCAGCACAAACATAATATACCTAAGTAGCAAAGTTATGACCTGTCTAGGTGTGAATATCACATTGCTAACAACATAATAAAGAAAGATCTTTTGTCTGATAATTGTGAGTCAGCTTCTACCAGAATTTTGAGACACAACTTATTTTAGTACTGGACTTTCCATTTTGATTTTCTTATTAAAAAGCATGGTATGCATTTCTACATCTGTTTCCACTGAATTTTTGGACACATCATACGTCACACAGGAAACTTGACTTTCACCAAGCATTCTAGTAGACTAGTAGTGATTGTTTCTACTACATGGAGGTTTACTCAGACTGGAGGAAGGATTTAAATTTTGTCTTGAAAATGGGGACAAATGTACACTACTGCTGAAGCTACAAGCCCCTGGTTTTTATTGTTTGATGAATGTAATTTTGAAATGTGCAACTGCTATGTTCTTTCTTTTGCATAATTCAGAGTCATAGATTTAACTGTGCATAGATAATACAGGCTTTAGAAACATAGATGAAAGGAAATTTTCTAACCTTAAACAATCCATACTGAACATCAAAGGCTGCTCGAGTAATGTTCTCCATGAAGTCTTTGAAAATCCCGCCACCATCAATTCCAGCCTCCTCAACCCCAAATTCATTTACAAACGTTACACGAATCTGCAAATTAAATAGACAGGTCAAAATGATAAGGTGGTTATTCTGGTATTGGATAAGAAAATGAGAGGATAAGTGCTTGCAAAAATAGGCAGACTCTCCTAAAATTCAGTGCCTATTTGACCCCAAAAAGCACTCAGCAAAACATTACAAAGTAACTATTTTGGTTATTTGGTAGCATTTATCAAATTGTCAAAAACTCTCCCAACCACAACCCTCATCTATTGCATGTATACAAACAAAAACAGATGCATTACCGGTCCCCGAAGATCATCTTCAGACAGCGCACTCATTTGATCATAAGCATCTTCCAAGATACGATCCCGCCGTATTCTGAACCGGTTTCTGGTAAATACAGAATTAGACTCGTGTCTTTGTCTAGCTGCTGCCAATTGTGACTGACAAATTGGTTTGAAGAAACTAATTAATTTTTTTTTAAACATGATAAGACTTAAGTGCATAAAGATTTGCATATTGTTTTTCCTCTAACCACTTAAATACTTACAGTGAATATTTTAACTCTGCTTGTGAATGGTACCAGGAAGGGAGCTTGCTTCATGATGTCATTTGCCCGGGTATTTTCTATCACAGCCTGAAAAATAAAGACATTAAAACTAGTGCTAGCAAGATCTTGGTTCTAGACACCTAGGAACTGTTTACCTGTGCAATAAAGAACTCATTGACACCATCAGCATGAAACTCACTGGGGGATGTGAATTCATGTCTATTGTTCCAATCTTGCAACTACACACAACAAATTGGAAAAAAAAAATGAGTGTAAGATTTCCTGTCCATTGTATTGGGGGCATGTCTCTACAAAGAGAACCAAAAATCAGACAACCTGCAAAGGAGAGGGCAAACACAAAATGTGCAATAAGAAGGGTATATCCTTTTTCAATAAAACAGACGCAACACATAGCTTGTTAATACCTGGGAGAGGAGTTCAGAAGCTACAATGCTAACCCTATGTTGAATTAACTCCACAGGGTGCTTCTTATTAGAAGCGCAGGTTGTGACAGGTTTCATAGAAGTAGTGGGAGCTGTAGGATTCACCCAAAGAAGTTGCCATAGGGCCTGGAAAAAAAAAAAGAAGTCCAGATAATGCAACTATTAATTTGAAATTCAGAGTAAACATCAACATTTATGTGCAGAATTAGCAATTGATACAGTTTTGTACATCTTGTTTGCCAATGTCATACACAGAAAGCAACTAATTACAGCCTTACAGACTACATTTAGCCAAAGGATAACCACATGTCAGTTCTACAATGAACATCCTTCTTTTGATCATCTTACTACAGAATCACCTGTCTGAGTATGATAACTAGGCATCTGATATCCTTCAATGACAGTGGCTTCTCCTGCTCATAGAACTCTTCATTATCAACTATTGTAAGCATGTGCCTGATCATTAACAAAAGGGAAACGAATGAATCAAAGGTAATCCTATCTCAAGCTGCTACGCAATACTCTAGGATCAACACGGAATACATAAAACTAACTTCATACCACTAAAATATATAAAGACAAGATCCAAGCAAAAGTAAGCAGGGACTATTACTTGTACACAGGACAGAATACAGCCAAAGGTAATAGCCAGCCAGGTGCATCTCCAGGCAGCAGATACACCAACTGCTCAGACACTGACTGCCATTTCTGATTTTCATGGCACCGTCTCATAAAATTCCAAAGCACCGGAACAAGTTCCGTTCTATAAGCAAGTATAGTCATGATTCTCTCCAGAGGTAAGGTGTTGAAAGTAACATGTAGAAAAGCACAAGCCGCACCAACAGCTGACACCTCTTTATCATCAGGTCCGTGGTGCGAGCCACTGGCAAGTGAAATACCTCCAAACAAAACATTTGTCTGCTCAAAACATTAAACAACAAATCTTTGTTAGAATTTAGAGTTAAAACAAATTGGCTTAACATAGATGTACTTGCATCTTGCATAGAAAATAGAAGTAGATAATCACAAGATGGCTTACTAATTGCAGAAGAAAGCGCGGATCTATGGCATCACATATCTGTCGCTCTAAATCGTTATTTAAACAAACTTCCATTGCATCATCTCCTTCAATCATGTCATCATCACCCATCGAATCTGAAAATCACCATATGTATGTACAATTGTACACATGTAATAGAGAATTTAAGTATATTACACATTAAAAATTGAACAGAAGATTATAGATGGAGACAACTAGGAAAAAATGAAACTATAAAAACAATAGTAAGAGGGGAATAAAATACAGTATCTGGAATGCAGACCTTCTTTGCTTTCTCTATTTGATGATTTCATTGAAGGAAGGGCCTCCAACAAGAATGTTGCAACACCAGCAAGGTCTAAAGCCTGATATTAGAAAGGATAGAATTAAATCAGGGATCAAAGCCGTAAAAAAGGATGGATTTTATATATATATATATATATAATGTGTGCATGTGTGTGAGTGAGCACAATGAGAAACTTTACATGAAGTACTAATGTACTATACATATTTTTGAGAATAATTATCCATTGTCAAAAACCTATCACTCGTACTAAGTTAATCACCATACATACTAATTTTTCCCCACAGCAGATCACAAAGTACACCTGTTGCTAAAATTGAACCTAAGACCTCCCTGATTTCTAAGCACATAAATTTATGCAACTTGAACCAAAACATACTAAACAACCATTACATGTTGCCATTTCTACTTCTGATAGCAGTCTGGTTTTTACCATTTGAAATGAGCAGTCAGTCTGAGATAGAGCGACTCCGGAAGATTCCAATATATTTCCAATAAGGCAGGCATAACTGGGTAACTCAATTGATGCATCTTTCGGAAGTACATCAGCATGACTTTTCACACAGAGTGCCATTTGATTAATGTAATGCTGGCTCAGCCCTTGTCTTGCAAAAACCTAAACGAAAAGAGATTATCTTAATTACAGAATGGTATAAGCCCGGGAAATCTTAATACAGTAAAAAAAAAACAAAAAAAAGAGGGCTTCAAAAGACATAGGTACCAAGTGATTCAAGTTTACCTCTCCTAAGTAGGGGAATAGTTTCCATAAAAAAGGAACTGTAAGAATTTGAGATGAAAAACTCCAATGTGGATCGATGTTTGGGCACGTACATGGCTCCTGACCAATGTGAGAAATTACAACAGCAAGACTACGCTCCAACGAAGACACTCTGCCAATTGAGTTATGAGTCCTTATACTTTCCTGCACCCCATTACTCGTAGGTTTAGGAAATGAGTTCACTCATGTGTGAATGCCAATATAGAGTAAATGACAGATCTCCAGAAACAGAAAGACTAGAAAAAATATATAACCAAGTAAACTGAAAAAAAAAATTAAAGGAGAGCTTTCAGCTAACTTTCTATATTAATGGGAAAGCAGATTTAAAGCTAATTGAAGGCTGAGAAGGTGATCCTTTGTCATCACCCTTGTTCACTTGTTATAGATGTTCTGAGTCGCTTCTTTGCGAGAAACCTCAGTTTCAGGAATTAATATGATAGGGAGATCCAAAGCTTGACAACTATGTTTGGAGTGGGGTGCAAGATTCACCAATAACTTATTTGGGGTTAGCATTGGGTATTAAAGTGGCGATGATTTCTTGATTGATGTAACTGCCTTTAGTTTAGGAATATTGTGTTAGTTTCCACTCACAGCTTTATATGATGTATTATAAGTTCAGCCTCAGAGAGAAGAATATACAGAATACATTCTTGGTAATATTTTGTTCGTGTATCAGAGCCTATCTGTTTAGAGGAGGTTCTAGGTTTTCTTTGAGTCTGACACATCATAGTAGAACTGTGGTGTCATGTTGCCAAAATCTTTTTCAGTATTTTTTTATTTTTTATTTTCTGGTTTCTTGGCTTCTCTTTGATCCATCTTGGGGTTTCGAAATGACAGAAAATTCAGAAATTTTGCCCATCAAATTGAATGTGAAGAACTCTTTTTCTTGGAGCTTCAGTTTCGTATGTTTGTAAAGGGGAAAGAGCTGTAAGGAAATATCGATGGATCCGATCTGAAGCCAAATGCAGAAACTGATAATTTCAAAGTTTGCTCAATGGGAGTCTCATGATGCCAAAATCAAGAAATCATTACCATAACATTAGAAACAGCCCTAGGATTAATAACTTTAGGGTACTGTTGATCGAGATGAGGCCAAACCTTTATAGGTTTCCTTAATGGTTCATACTTCGTAAAAAGAATGGGGGTTTACTACATTTTTCTTTGAATTGTGATTTGGCTTATAGGGAAAGCCTCTCCTGTTTGAACAAAAGCTATTGTGTATGAACAAAGAGCTGGAATCAGGTGCATACCTTTCCTGTAAAAATAATCTCTCTATACAGGACAAAAGCCTTTCTTTGCAAAAGATAGCCAACTGTCTCACAAGCCCATGGAAGCTTGGGATCTATCAATAAAACTAATGCTTCTAACAATAAAGTTGTTGACATGGTGGGCTCCTCAGGGGCTGCAAATAGTTGATCCTTCAACTGATTTCTGTCGAATAACACAGTTCAGTACGCAACTATGGGTATCACGCATCTCAAAAACCATATATTTATTGGACATCAGAAACCAACAAAACCATAGAACTATAGTTCATATCCCACTTCTAAAACAAATTTGCAGATGACTCCTTTCTAGCATGCATGAAAGTCTAGTGAAAAGCATATCGGCAAGTCCTCTAACCCAACAACTAGAATAACAGAATTAGTTAAGCCATTATAAATTACACAACTAAAGTGTACAGTATGCCATACACTTGCAAAGTGAAATGTAACCGTAAACACAAAGTTCCTAGAATTTCAATGTCTAGAATAGCTTTTATTCCACGATTCCATGTGCTATTAGATGCAAAAGAGACGTCATCACAGTGCAACAGCTTTCATTTACCGGCCCATTAATAGAAAAGAGTACAATGAGCCCAGAAATGAGAACCAATATAATGACTTGAGAGTAGTGATTTTATATAAGAAATCAATCAAGAAATGAGATGCTCATAATAAAATTGAGCTAGGCATAAAAAAAACAAAACAAAACAAAACCAAAAAAAAATATTAAAACACACATGAGATCAAGAAAACACCAAATTGGCAGTCTAAATCAGAAGAAAATGACCAACAACAACAACAACAAAGCCTTACCCCACCAAGTGGGGTCGGCTGTATGAATCCTAAACACCACTGCGCTTGATTTTGTTCCAAGTCTTCCGTCAGCTCCAGGTACTCCACATATTTTCTTAAAGTCCAGAAGAAAAATGACCAAAAACATAAAAGTAAATTGATATCGATGCAACCAACCTGTTTTGATGAACAGCCTTAATACAGATATATGCAAGCTGCTTCACTCTGTGTTTCACCAAAGCATGCTTGGACGAATAATCCATGCCCGCAATGAGGCTAACAATATCCCCTGTTTCATGATCAGATATTGTCAACAACACCCAACATGTACTAAGCAGTGTGAAACAAGCAAAACCTCAAGATGTCTTCATTAAATCTTAAAACCGATATTATTATATAATTGTACAAAAGTTTTTTAAAAAAATGTGCTTCCTTGGCTATTTCTGCATAATCAAATTTTGAAATCATTCATCAGATAAGAACCAGATCAATAGCACACTTGTAGCCAGCTCCATACTTATCAAGTACAGCATGGATCAGGGTTTAATGTGAAGACAGGCTAGTCATATCTCTTTAAACCACAATTAACTGCACTAAGTCATGGACAGTTGAAGATCCTTAATGGAAGAATTGGCATGTTACCTTTGAGAATTGTTTGGGCAACCAATGATTTCTAATCTAAATAAATCTGGATTGTAGAAAAGTGTTGAAGGTTTCAGGGCTTTTAACCATAAAAAGCTATTACAAATTAGTTCTATCTTTGTCAGATTCTAATTATCTTACAATCAACCAAATCATTAACCCCTCTTAAAAACCAAAACAAGCCTACTCAGCGGCCCTAGCACATATAGTGCCAATTATTCATTACTCATTTGGGGGAGATGGACGGGTTTCAGGTTAAGTCTTAAAATACATGAGAACGGAGAAACCGTAATAGTAATCCCTGCACTAAAATGAGAGTTCGAGAGCAGATCAGCCCCAAACAGAATTTACCAGTGGAGTATATGTTTTTTTTAATTTTTTTGAGAGAGAATTTATTATGTGAGGTATATTTATCACATAATTTCTTGTACAGACAGCTCTTCATAAAAGAATAAACTTACCTGTATCCCTGACAAATTGATGAAGCAACCGGCATGTCTCCACAAGGATGGAAAAATCACCAACGCTTCGAGCATCAAAGAAGAAAAGTAACTGCCGGAGAAACTCTGAATCGGGACCAAAACTAAACCTGAATGCACAGGGACAATTTGAAGAAGGTCACGATGCTTAAAGAACTAAGACAAAAGTCGAATATAAAAGATAATATGGATCCAAATCTAACCTGTCGACATTCTGGCAGTGCCCCCCATATCTTCCGTAGAACTGCTCGCGCACCTTAGAATGTTCAGCCGCTGCCACCTTCCTCCCTCTGAAGCATTTCTGTAGCTAGTAATTAGTCAACACTTGAAAAACTCGAATGGAGACATGATAAACTTGATGTTAGCCAAACAGCCGAGAAAAACTATTTCAACCAAAAAGCAATAAAAAAGCACTCATAGCCTACTAAAATTAGTGACCGGGTTGAGACATCATATGTATACGGATACCCAGTAATGTGCAATATAAGTCTGAATCCAATTGAAAATTCACCTTTTCAATGCTTCAATAGATATTATAGCTACATGTAATAATTTCACAAATACAACACCAAAGGATGGATGATCGCTTCATTTATTACCTTGATGACATCAAATCCATGTCATGCAAATTTACTTAGCTTTATTGACCAGTCATAACCTAAATAGAAAAAAGCATTTCAGAAAGGCTGACTAGAGACAGAAGGATGGCAAACGTTCTCCTGTACATACATTAAGCGAGAGGAAGGAAAAGTAAAGCCCCTTTAAATATCATAAGAAAGGCACATTACACTATTTCCAGCTGTGCTTATGTCCACTTAGCTTTTATAACATATTACACACGTTCTATAAAACTAATACGAATTTCTCAAATCTAGGTTATGTATACGTCTTCAGTCCAGTTGCGACAATTGAAAACGATTTGAACTTGGTATCTTCTCTTTGCATAGGGCGTGAAACTAAAAACTGAGTTATGCCTCAGACACATGTAAGCTGAGTATACACCCTTAATATTATTTTGAAGATGTCTGGTCAGTGTTTAGTTCTAGAAAATCAACACGTGCTCCAAGTTTCATTCTTCACATAATTATCCATTCCAAGTATAAATGTGTAAGTTTAAAACATTTGAGGGTGTGAAAATGTGGTTAGCTCAATGTTAGCTGCATACACTATTAACTCATGAAATCTACCTAACTGACATTCGACCCGCAAATCAGTACATCGAGTTATGTACTAGCCGGGAAAGCACGTCTCACCCGATCAACCATAGTAAAAGAATTAGCGTTCAGCACTTACAGGCATTCAGAATAAACAGAGATTAAATAACCAAAACACATCAACTTCCACCTATTCTCTTGACCACCACATAATCTATCCCACGACAATTAAAAACATGTTCAAACTCCGTAAACTCCACACATTTCATAAACTACCATCCAATGCACAAACCATTACCAATAACTACCCAAAGAACCTCAATTTACTGTCTTTTACAATCGAAACTACACCGCAGAATGTGGCAACGTACACCTCCAACTAATTAAGTTAAAAACACAATCAAACCGATGCAATTTTCACCAATTCCACACATTTTCAACTCTCAACGCTGTCGAATTAGACCGCATAGAAAGGAAAATGCACAAGTCCAAACCTGGATTTTCAAAGCCGCCGAGTTCTGCTGTCGTATCCACAACCGGCGGTTGCGTTCCAACCTTGTCTGCTCCAAAAGCTTCTGCCTGTCCCTTTCCTTCGTACTCCGTCCCCCCAAATCAACTCGCTTCCGAGTCGATGAATCGCCCGAGAAGAACATCCTTCCGCGTCGACTCAGTCAATTCCAATCCAATCCCAGACGAAGAGAATTGGGTGTGTTGCTAGGTTTGATGCTTCAGAAGACTGGTTTCAGAGCCTGTGAGTGTTTGATCGGATGGATTGAGTGGGCGTAGAATCGGAGAAACTGTGGACAACGAGAGGGGATTGGAGGAGGTAATCGTGGGAAAAAGGACGAATCTTGTGTTTGGTTGCCGAGAAAAATAGGAGTGGAAAGGAGAGAGTGCGCGTATTTTCTCTCGCTATTTTCTTAAGAGGATTGAAGTTTCTCGGCTGGACTACTGGAGAATGGATACGTCGGCTGCGAAATTCAATAATTTATCTAGCCGACGAAAACGTTCCGTTTCGTCTCGCTGACGACAACAAACCTTATTTACGTTGTGATTTTAGGAATCCGGATTCTGGCCTTTGTGAGGATCTTATAATTCGTGAATCGTATCCGTTTATTGTACGTGATCATAAATCATTTTAAATATTTTTATTTAAAATTAAACACCAACAGTACTTGATAAAAATTGATTGCACGATGTACGATGAACGAACACGATTCACGGATATCTACGATCCTCACCAAAAGGATCCGAGACGGGACGGGATGGAACTGAATGGGACGGGACGAGACTGGACAGGACGGGACGGAACAGAGAGGGAGCAAAGATGCCCTCAGATGGAAACAAGGAGGAAGAAGAAGGAGACAGAGATGTTATAATTTTGTGTTCCACGGATGTGGAACGAGTCATTCCAGGGGGTGAGATGGAACAAAAATTCATCCAAAATTCGTCTCGTGGAACAGCACGTTCCACCCGTTTTAGGCGCACCAAACGTGAGACGGAACGCCTCGTCTTATTCCGTTTCATCCCGTCTCACGTACCAAACAGTAAAGGATCCTGTTGTTGATTTTAGAACAATGCATCTACTGGTACTTATATCCCAAACTCTTTGGATTCGAATTACAAAGTTTTGTGCTTATAATTAAAACTGTTTATATTATAAATAACTCTATAAACATCATCCCTACCAAAAATGAATTAAAGTCGTTTTAATCAATTTATTGTAGCAAATACATAAACGGTTCGTGATACTTTTACTAATTATTTTCATCTGTTTCTACGCAGTTCGATAACTAAACGATATTAGTTTTAATTGATTTTTGCATAAGCAATTTTTATAGAATGATACAATTATGATCATAAATAAAAAAATTTATGAATCGACAACGAGCAATTTTGAATAATAACTCCTCCTCGTCATTGTAGGTGGTGGTCATGGTCCGATACACCGTGGTTTTGGCTTTCCCCTTGTTGGAAGTTGCATTTGATGCTTGCTTGGATGCTTATCTATACGTAGAGTGTATACGCTCATGTCACGGAACTTTATTGTACGTTGTTGCTCCATTCTTTTGGTGTTGTCATATTATTGTATGGATCAGAATGGTTTAATCATTATTCGATTTGTGGATGGGAAATTTTTTGAATTGTCATATGAACTTATAATTTGTCATATAAACTAAAGTTTTAAGCGATTTGTCATATCAATTTTCCGAAATTATTAATTTGTCGTCCACTTCTAATTTCATTAAGTTTTCCATCCAAACTAAGTCATGTTCAATCATTTCAATTCTTCGCTCCTCTCCTAACAAGTTCTCTTCGACCAAACAAAACCTCAGGATTTCAACAAAACCAAAACTGAAAATTATCAAGCTATGAAATATACTAATTTTGATATAGTAGAACATAATGAAACTTACTACAATGACATGGCAAAATTTTAATCGAGTTTCTCTCAAACTAGTCCTCAAAGTATAGTTGTCCTCTAAAACAATGGTAGATATCAAAGTTGTCATTTTTACTAAGTTAGTGCTCACGACAAGCAATGAAATAAAATGAAAATGAGGTTAAGCGTCTAAAATAATCTTGTTTTCTTTTGTTGGATTAGTAATCTTGTTCTTTATAGTGTTTATTTATTGTTTTGTTTCATCTTTGATTTCCTATTATAAGAAAAGAAGTTTAAGCACATCAGCAATACTTAAAACAAATTCAAATTACTGTTAGACCTATATATTTTTATAAATAAAAAGTATATATTATGTAACATCTATAGGTCTAATTCATATTTGATTTATCAAGTTAACGAGTAACCAGATTCGACTTGTATTTTGATTATCGGACAGGGCAACCATGTATAATGTCATTCCCATGTTTACAAGTAATATAACTCTCCTACTACCCTCACATGCACCGCCATGTTTGATTCAATTCAACATATCACAAATGATTGAGTTCTGTCAAGAATTTCGCAAATGAAGCTACATGTAGTCCTTCAAACATAAATATTTACAACGGATCAATCTAACTCGACCCGTTCCATATGACACCGACACAATCGTGTTTCATGTGTTTCTCGTGCCGACGCATTTTGGAAATGGGCAAGTAACTTATCAAAATAAACAATGAATCGGGATTACTTATTGATGATTAGATGGGTCCTCAAGATTATCTATTTGGTCTCATACAAGCCCAAATTCCCTCCATACAAATATACAATTGGACACTTATTGGGCCATTATTTATTTTGACTCTAAGCCCATAAAAATATCCCATCACAGCCCAAGGAAATGTCCTTCAAATAGTTGTTCCCACTTCCCAAACACAATCGATTCCCAAAAGAAAGATCTCGAAGTGGTCCAATCCAACCAATTGACAGAAAACGAAGGTCAAAAACAATCACCAGCGTGTTCATATTATCTTAAGAAGCATGACTCTTTGTATTCAAACATTCAACAAGAAGACCACAGACAAGAAAAACACACTTCTAAATCATCTTTGCCACAGCAACATTAACATATATGCTGAATAAATTGAACACAAAATGTTGGTTACATCCCCACCTCCTCCTCCTTCTTCTTCTTCTTCTTCTTCCTTCAGTGTGCGTGAACTTAAATTCATAATTATTGTTAGGTTTTTCTGCAATTTCGGATTAGCGGTAATTCATGATGGTCAAGTGCTTAATCAAGTCTAATACAGTGAGCAAGATGATGAACACCTTAAAAATATCACAACCATCGTTGCCTTATTATATTAGGAGTGCGAACCATGCAAAATGCTTGTTGATCTGATTCACTTCTTATAAATTTATAATTAACCCTAATTGAATTATAATTAAATTCATACCAAGTGCTAGTTGACATTTTTTATAATTTGACTGTTATTTTAACTCTCCCATAAATGGGGGTAAGGCTAGCCGACATTCACCTCTCCTAGACCCTGCGTAACGCGGGAGCCTTGTGCACTGGGTACAACCTTTTTTTACTGTTATTTTAACTGTCTTTCAATGTGTTTTGGGTTTTTTTTTTTTTGGGGGGGGGGGGGGGTTGGTCGTGGTGTGGTAAAACTCAGTTTTTGACTTCCTAAAACATGTTTAGATAATTTACTTTAATTTGGGTGTCAACTCTGTTGGGGGGGGGGGGGTTGGTCGTGGTGTGGTAAAACTCAGTTTTTGACTTCCTAAAACATGTTTAGATAATTTACTTTAATTTGGGTGTCAACTCTGTTTTGGGGGGGGGGGTTGGTCGTGGTGTGGTAAAACTCAGTTTTTGACTTCCTAAAACATGTTTAGATAATTTACTTTAATTTGGGTGTCAACTCTGAACTGACATCTTTAATTATTGTATAAATTTAGTTTAGGCCAAAAAACTCAAACATGCATCATGATAAGGCTACACTTTTGCCTTAGATTTCTAGTTTTAAAACAATAATTATGGAGATAGCTTAGATCTTTTAAGCTAAACTAATTGAAAGGTTTTCTTTGTGGACAAGCAACCAAGCAAAGGTGCATGAATGGTTTGTCATTGTCAATGACTTAATAGACTTATAATATCAGTGGTTTTATTTTGGTATACAACGGTATCTAGAGACACAAAAATTGAACACATGTAGATCTAAAGTGATATCTAAAGACACGATATTTAAACGAATACATGCAGCCGTCGAGTGCATGATCAATACTCCAAACATGTTGAAATTTGAAACTTTTGATCCCTATTAACTAATGTAGAGCATGATAAGTTACACGGGAAACCATGAGAGCTTCAGAATTTGAAGGAAAAATGGCTTGCAGCGTTCACATTTTGGTGGTGCTTGCTTTAAGTTAATTGAATAATATTTTAAAGGTTTAAATGTTGATTAATTAGCATTGCAGGCCCTATATCTGAGTTTAATTCAACACAATGAATCAGTGATGCTGTGCTTTATCCAACAAAATGTCTCTAATATTAATAGACAAGTACTAAGGAAACAATCGGACAAAAAATAATGTGACATGCAAGTTGTTTGCTTTGTAGCTTTGGAGTTACTTGGAACTCGAACTCAAAAATCTAGTGCTTTAAATAGAAACTTTATCTTTGTTTTTTTATCGAGTTTACCAAAAGGGTGCAGGTTTTAAGTCCTTGGAGTGCTCATGTTTTGCTAATGCTCTTCCTTTGCTTCACCTTTTCACACTCTTTCTTTCTTTGTGCTCATGGAAAAATGAAAAAAAAAAATGAGGAATACATCATTATACTTTATTACACTTGTTAATTAATAAGGTTGGTTGTTTAATTCAACTAGCAATTCTTTAACATGTATCGACACATTGTGTGAAATTCTAACAACCGTATAACTCGTTATATAACAATTTCTTTCACCTCCTGTTACTCAACGGAGTGCTATACAAACGCCAAACGTGTCAGAAGGCTAAACTTAATACAATCTTCCAACTAAACAACTCCTTGTGGACGAAATTACATGCACATATTCCTCAAAAGTCCATTGTTACTACTATCACAATCATTGTTAATTTCATCAATTTGACTTTAAACATGTGCGCATGATGGTACCCATAATTTTCTCCCCCTTAGAAATGGATTAAAGTTAAACCTTAATCAATCACAAACGGACTAATTTAGGTCTAATATTTCGGACATGACAATGGAGATTACTCACGTCACACGGCCGTACTAATTTTCTAACATTATTGGAAATAAAGTTAGTGGGATTTAGTTAAACAAAGCATTATTATGAAGACAAATGCTACTTTCTATATGGACGATCAAAAGCTTTGAAGAAAAATAAAGCAGAAGCTTAATCATGGAATAATGGCCAATTAACTAATAATTTTGGGGAGTAACACAAGCTATTGAAAATTTCCGAAAGTAGGGCAAAGAAAAGATCCTAAAGGGACGTCGTTTTACAAGGACGACTTGAGGACTTGAGGTGCCATTGAATCTGGTCTCAAAATCTGTTGTCGTTTCACAAGTGTCTCGTCCTAAATTTTCCACATAAACATCGCAATCTTGAAGCCAAATAAGTGCCTTCCTTTTCGATCACACTTTAGTTATAAAACCATTATTATCAAAATTTTGATCATATCCTTCATATCGTCATTATCCTCATCATTTTCATCGTCATCATTATTTTTATTCGATCATAAAACACTTTGCATTTTTTGCTTGTTGGACCTAATTACTTAATTTGTTTGTTGTTAGAGAAATGTTAAAAAGACTAAAAAATGAGACTCTTTATGAACTATCTGCCTCTCCTTAACATTTCTCTTGTTTGTTAACCATTGTTCATCAGTTGGCTCAAAGATACAAAGGTTATACCAATACCATGGTTAGCAGCTAGTATTGCAAAGAAGTAGCTAGATTTTGGAGACATGCCACCTATACAGATCTCTCTTGTTTGTTAACCATTGTTCATCAGTTGGCTCAAAGATACAAAGGTTATACCAATACCATGGTTAGCAGCTAGTATTGCAAAGAAGTAGCTAGATTTTGGAGACATGCCACCTATACAGATCTACTTGATCATACTGTAAATTTTGTGTGCGATATTCGGATTAAGAAATTGGTCCCTCTTTTTTTTTTTTTTTTTTTTTTTTTTTGAAAACATGCGATAGTGTTTTCATTAAGGTTGAAACCCAGGTAGTACGTCAAGGATTACAGAGAGAAATTACAAGCAATCCTCAATGAGGAGGTCCAAAATGAAGGTAGGGGGGGGGGTCTCCAACCACTCACAGTGACTTCCAATTGAAAGAGCATAACGAGCAAGCCGGTGAGCAACAATGTTGGCCTGGTGACGGACGTAAGTAACTAAATCTTCAGTGAATTTTTGTGATGTGCCGGTTATACACAAAGCTTGTTTTCTACAAACATTATTGACCGGTGTGATCTAATAGTAAAACTCAGAATCAATCAATGGTTGACAATCGTTACTATAACAAGTAAATTATCCTCAACGGACTTTGGATGGTCTTCCTCTAGCCATCACCTTCGTAGATGTCTTTGTACAAAGATACATGAATGGCACCTTTGACTGTACACGTATGGGTCAATCCGCCACATGAAAACGTAACTATGGACGGTGGATAAATCGGTATCACCGTATCTCACGATTGGGATTCTCCTCTAACCTGAAGAAATTAGTAAAATTGACACTTAAACAATTGTAAACTAGCTACGATAACGATATAAGAGTCCCTACTTTCACACGTGCACCAATCGTAGATCGACACAGTGATGCCCCCACATTGCACAAACTGATTACAAGGCCCACGTATATGTGTGAGCAAGTTAGCTTTAGGGTTTAAGTTTATGGATGAAAGTTGAAACATGAGCTAAAACGAATCACAATCAAGATTTGATGGCCGGTTTGAGTGATGATCCGTGGCTAATTATCCATCTTTAATCTTGGTGGTCTTCTCCATGAAAGGGTCACCAACCCCAAAATGGGATTTTACTATAACAAGTTAAAATAATGAAAAGGACGAATTGGGTTGTCATTTCTGATTTTCATTCTCGAAATCTTACTTCTATTTTTATCAAGGTCCTTTAACATTATTATTTGAATATTAAAGAATTTACATGTTAGCATATTTCAGTTTTAAAATTGAGAACTTATTTAATCATTTCTAAATATATCCTTTTCATTTGTACACATTTTTTTTAATTTTGTACCAATAAAATTTTTTTTTTTAGTTTTAACTTGTACGCACATGTTTTATTTTTTTTTTGGCCCATATTTAAAAAAAAAAAAATACTTTGATTTGTACCCCATGAATTTAATTTTGATATATGCCCATATTTTTAATTTATTTTGTACCCATATTTAATTTTTGCTGAATGTACCAAGCTAATTGGATGTATTTATGTTTATGTTTTAAACTATATCAATAGTTCTTTTTTTTAATATTAATAAATGCATGGGTACATTATATTTTTGCAAGAACTTTTTGAAGAACAATATTATTCTATTATTGATTTCTAAGTAATTATTATATCTACAAATATTATTTACTCTTATTTGAATTTGTTTAAATATCATAATTTGTAGGATATTAAATACAGGAGTTACAATGATGCTAAGAACCTTGATGAAAATATTTAATAAACATGATTTCAGCCTAACAATTGGGTTGACCAAGGATTGGAGTCAAACCCTCATGAAAAAAGACTTGGCAAACCCTATGTCAATTTGCATGACAATGAAAAAATGCTAGCATTAACCGCCCATTAACGCAAGAACTTTTGACACGAGTGTTAATAGTCGTAAATGTTCAAACTTATTCATGCATGCGAATGTAGACTGACAACAAAGAATGCTAATGAAATTCTAAAACATATGTTGTTAATTTCGATAAGAACATTATTTGCCCCCTTTATCTAAAGAGTCATTCATCCTTATATTCCTTAATCACAAGCGACATGTGTATAAAAGGGCACATAAAAAACTTAAAAAACAAAAATTATATATCCACATGTCAAACTATAGTTTTAGATTAGAAAAAATGGAGTTTTAAGGAAACACTTTCAGTACTGTTTACTTTTAACAAAAAAATCACATTTTTATCTTTTTCTGATACTATTTATTACATATTTATTTGTTATTTTTCATTCAGACTAAATTTTTTTAAACTTTTCGTTAGTTTTTCTTAAAAAAAATGACTCAGAGAGCCGACTAGCCAAGCATTTTCTCTTCGATAAACCTAACAAACATCACCAATTTAAAATTGTCGACGTGGATGACATTCTGTCATCCATCGAATCGGATCTCCTCCCTCCTCCACCAGTGTGAACTCTGACAAAGAAAGATTGCCAAAAGTTGCACCATAGCAGCTCAATGGAGGCCTTTAAACAATCAAATCAAGCAATTAGTCGTATTTTTTTCCTTTCTTTTAACTCAATCATTAACCTAAACAAGCTTATGATAGACCATTGTGCCTAGTGGGGGCAACAACACGCTTGTCCAAAGACATAATGCAGTTGTTAACTAGTGGAAAAGCAGTCTAATTATGTATAATCATATTACTAAAACTCACTAATTATTTTGTAGAGTTAGAGACCAACATAGTTACGCAAATAAACAAAAATAGCAGAGAGTGTAGGGATCACTGAGGACACTTTTCTTAACTTTAATCTTTGAAACCCTAGCTTTTGTATTTTTAACCCTAAAAAGGGGGGAAGGCGTGCGTCTAAGAGATGAGACACTAGTCATCATTTTTCTTGTTTTTATTGGTCTCTTTGGCAACTTCTTTATGCTTAGCTACATTCTTCCACGTCACATATAGAAATCAACACGTCCAAAATATTACCTTAAATTAGTACAGTGCTAATTAATTAATTTATAAAGCTTGCTGCTGATCTCAATTGTCATAATGCATGCTATACTAGAAATGTATCTCTGTAGTTTTTAAATTCATCTTATATTTGTTTGAAGGTCCTAGGGGTGCAACCCCAAATGTGAAACAAGTTAATTTCTTGGATAATATAATTTTTTTCTTTGCTAGCAAACAAAACATAGGTATGCTTGGTCTCTACCTCATGACGTACGACCCTTGCACTCTCTCAATTGGTTAAGCCATGCACTAAACCTAGCTATTCAAATTAATTGGTTGAAAATTGAAATGCTGAATATGACTCATTCACCAACTCAAAACCTTTCAGTTGGACGCATCTGAGTACTTTGCTGGCTAGTTGACGGGGAGAGAGATAGATACAAGGGACGCTGCACAATATTAGAGCAGTTTTCACACAGTAATTAAGGTGGGACCAACATACGAGCAATAATTCAAATGCATGGTCATACCCTACTATTAGAGAGTTGCTCTATATAGCAACCGTAATCAAGAATTTCTACACAGTATATGACCGGTTTGACTTCAACAATTTGGAGAGCTAATATGTAAATTTTGGCATGAAATTGAGGAAATTAATCGGCTAGGGCTAAGCTGGGGTTGGCATAAAGGCACTGCCAGAGACAGAGCCATTCATTTGAGCATAACATTTAAGAAAATTATCTAGAATAAGGTCAATCTGCGCATGCCATACATAGTACATACCCCCTCACCTTCCCAAAAATAAACTGTTGTTATATCTAGTGGAACAGTAGTGAATATGATTGGTCTTGCTATGAAATGTTTATCTCCAAGGTTTACAAATTTTAAGTTCAGATTGAGATTGATTCGACTTGCCACTTGCGAGATATACGCCTTTTTTTTTCCTGAATATACACTATTTTTATACAGTATTCAAATTTATATATTTGGTTTGAACCTGATTGATCGATAGGTTCATTAATCTTCTCTTTTGAGATGTAAATTATTCACAATTTTTTATTGTGTTCGTATTGAGTATGAAATTGTACTACTTAAGCTAAGCTCTACACTTTTTAATTTTGTTTAGTTTTTTTGGTGGATGAACTAATTAATGTCCAAGTATTTATGCATGGAGTTATGGATATAAACTCATGCAAAATTTGAGATTGTTCGGGAAAGTGGGATAGGGTTTCAACATATTGCTTGTTTCTCTTATTAGAAAATAAACAAACAGGATATTTTCGATAATTCTTTATGTCTACTTTTTCTGGTTCTTTTGACAATTCAAGCGTGCATAATGTAAAGATACAATGGATTGGTTCAATTTTCATGGCACATCTCTTTATCTCTCTAAACATATCAATTTTACATATATTTATATATTCAACTAATTTATATACCTAACATATGTACCAAGTATACTTGTAGTGAAGAAAAATGTACACATACGCATGTGCCTATTTTATATGCCTTCAAAGAGGTCAAAAAGTAGGGTGAGAAGAAAAACGGGTTTACAAAACGAAGTAATTGGGTCAAAGACGCTTCACGTATAGAAGAAAAAAATAGATACTTAGAACACATTTGAACGACTAAATTAAACAGATTTGAAGAAAAAAACAGAGAGATAAAATTGAATGATTAAATTAAACAGATTCAAAGAAAAAAACTAGAGAGATAAAGAATAATAATAAGAAGAAGACGACTGGGCAGTGAAAATGTCAACCACATAAAGCCCTTAAAGCACGCCTTAGCTTTTGAAAATAGAGACCAAAATAGAAAATACTATGGATTGTATGGTGTTCTGTTCAGTGTGTCTCTTTCATAGTGAATTTCCCATATTAATCGTTTTTTTTTCATCAAACCTATTGGAATTACAGACTTTTTTATTATTGATTATTCAACTTGCCAAGAAGTGTGAATTTCAACTCAAACATGACTTCGAGGACTGGGAGGGATGAAACCAAATTGTCACTTGTGAGAGTATTAAATTAAGTTATCAGTCATTTTAAGTAGACTAATTTTTTAAACTACATTTATAAGCTTATTTTAGATCACATTTGCAAAATATTTAGTAACGTTAATTAATATTTAAAATAATAATCAAATCATCAACAAGTATATTATGTAAAAATATAACTTAAGTAAATATCCTTCTGACCTTAGCATTACCCCGGAAGTTATATCATGACGAGGATGGAGCGGCTACCTTTAAAAGTATATGATTTGTTGTGGGAACAGTAGAAAGTAGCCAGAAAGAACTCAAGAAGTGACACATGATGATGAGGATGGAGCGGCTCCATTTAAAGTTACATGGTTTGTTGTGGGAACAGTAGAAAGTGGCCAGAAAGAACTCAAGAAGTGACACATCTTCCTTTCATAGTTACTTTATTAATACAAACCCTAGACACGATTCGACTTTTGAGATGCAGTTTTTTTTTTTGCATTGTAATATAGGTCGAGAAGATCGAGCTGCATATGATTCTGCAAATCGATTTTCTTCGTTTTATCAAGTACTAATACTAACAGATAAAAAATATATATAAGCGAAGCATCTAATAATCATGGGAAGTATTCAGAATTTCTAAGACAAAATACATTTCACATTTTAAAAGAACATTTGGCTTCTTCACATGCTTCATGTGTTGCGTGTATGCAGGGGTATTTCGTTATGCCTAATTGGTCGAGAGGGAAGTGCTTCATGACTGTGCGGAGCTCATTATTTCTATTCATGTTTATGGAACGTGGAAAGTAAAAAGGGAACTTTAACGAAAAACACCTGGTACTGTTCACTTTAACGAAAAACCACATTTTTACACTAAAAAGTTAATCCTGGTACTATTCACTTTACCCTTTATTTTGTCCTTATCATTAAAACTCAAAGTTTTCAAGCCCTTTTCATTAGTTTTCCTTAAGTAAAAATGGGTAAATTCAACCAACACGTGTGCTTGTGGAACTAATTGTAGCACTCATTTGGAACGAGATTTGTGATGTAAATAAAAAATGGAATTTTAACGAAAAGCTTTCGGTACTGTTCATTTTAATGAAAAACAACATTTTTATACTAAAAAAATCAATTATAGTATTATTCACTTTACCCTTTATTTTGTCATTTTCGTTAAAACTCAAAGTTTTCAAACATTTTTAATTAGTTTTCCTAATAAAAAATGGTTCTTTATTTGTACTTCACTTAGTGTAAAAATCTCCCAAGAGTCATGTGGTGAAAAAAAGGGAAAATTTCAGTCCCCGGTTGAAAAATCAATGTGATTTTCATTGGGGTTCTTCTGATTCAAAGAAAAGTTGAGGTCTTGGAAGGTTCTTGTTCGAAGGGTTTTCAGCTGGGTTTTTGGTTCCATTGATTTATTGGAAAGTTTCGTTTTGGGTTGAGAAAATGTAAAATTTGAGGTTTTTTAATCAAGTTTTTGAGAGAATGTAAAATATGGTTGTTGGATGTATTTGGATTCTGCAGAAATTTTTTGTGTTGGGGTTCAATTTCTTAGTCTGATATTACACTAAACGCTTCATTAAATCAGTTTAGTTTAGTCTATTCTAAGTCAGCCCCACATAGTGTCTAAAACTAATCAAATCTGAGATAATCTAATACAACAAACGCATCTCATCCAAAAAAAAAAAGTGTCATATGCGTTCTGCAACAAAAATTATTTTTCTTTTTGTCATTATCCTGCTTCTTAGTCTGATATTACACTAAACGCTTCACTAAATCAGTCTAGTTTAGTCTATTCTAAGTCAGCCCCACATAGCGTCTAAAACTAATCAAATCTGAGATAATCTAATACAACAAACGCATCTCATCCAAAAAAAAAAGTGTCATATGCGTTCTGCAACAAAAATCGATCGAAACAGTGGTTCTGTTAAAAAGAACAGCACTACAGCAGATAATCCATCACAAGTTAAAAGCTTAATCTTATGTACAGCGCTACAAAGCATTCGACTTGATAGGTCGCAATCATGTTTCAATACAATTTCGAAACTACTGGAGCTGGGTAGAAAAGAAAAAAATAGAGTTTTAACCAAAAGCTCACGGTACTGTTTATTTTAATGAAAAACCATATTTTTACCCTAAAAGATTAAACTTGATACTATTCACTTTACCCTTTATTTTGTCATTTTCGTTAAAACTCAAAGTTTTCAAGTCATTTTCATTAATTTTCCTAAAAAAAAAAATTACTTTTACATTTAACTGCAAATCCAATAATGGTGTGAAGTGAATGAAAGAGAAATTAAACTTGAACAGCATCTGTTGAAAATTTTATATCGGAAAATTGACAAGAAAATTGCTTCTAATTACACAAGTTTTTTAAGATTAAAGTCTCATGATTATTGGACTAACAAATAATTGGAAATAATACCGTTGTGGTCCTTTTGGAGGAGAAATTTTTAGTTGTGACGGGAACACGGTGGAACACCATGTGTATTTATATAAGTAGTGAGAAATTTTATTTTTTAAATTATTAACTTTTTAACACATATATTTCAGCATTTATATATAACAACATGTGATGTAACACTCCGTATGACGATCATATTAAAAAATCTCTTCTTTTGGAACTATTCGACCCGCAATTATTGGTGCGTTATATGGTAGGAGGTTTTCAAGTCCCAGAAGAAATATTTTTGGTGGTGGTGGGACACGTGTCAAAGAATTAGACCGTTGGAGTTTTCTTTTCTTGTTGTGCTTTTCTCCCTCTGGTTTCGTTTACGGGAGTAGAAGTCTTGGAGTTCGTATAGACCCTCCTATGCCCCCAGCTTTTTCAAGGAAAGGTCGTTTCAGTTGGACTGCCCTTCCACTTCTGGTGTTCTTCTGTGCTCTTTTGTTTATATGATCACGGTTAAGCTATGTCAATATTTTATATCACTATTTATTTTTGTTTTATTATCTTTATAAAAAAAAAACTATATAAAATGTTGACGTGGCTTAATCGTGACCACACAAAATAGAAAGGCACGGGAGGGCACGGGAAGTAGGAGCCTAGACAATCCTTGTCCGTTTCAGTTTTCACACTATATACATACATATATATATCAGTTGGACCTTTATATAATTGTATTCTGATCACGCTGGTGCTCAAACAATTTTAAAACCAAAGGAATACTCATAACAGAACTATTAACTGAATTATTAAAGGGTTCTGCACAATAATTGCTTGTTTTTCACCCTGCAAAGTGGCACAGAGAGTGTTTTTTCACCGTTGAGTATTACTAGGGTAGAAAAAAGGTGTTTGCAGATGTTATCTGTTTTTTTCTCCATATAATTTTGCCTTTTACTTGGTAAAGGGGTAATTTGGGCATGAGCTGCATGACCCAGTACGTAGAAGCAAGTAACCGACTCATGACAAAGATTGAACACCTATATTTTCACTTTCCTTCCCCCAAGTTACTGAACAAGCGTGGATGCCAAGTTACTGTAGATGGAGCTAGAAATTTACGTAGGGTTAGGCTACTATTTTCTCTTTGTGGAGCAAGGAGTGTAAATTTAGTTTAGGATGGACTAAATTTTGTCATCACAAATTTAGGGTAAATATTAGTAGTAATTTCGGATTTCTCCAACAAATGAACAAGGCTATAGCCCATGGAAGCATGTAGCTGACTGCAGTGACGAAACTACATAGGAACAAGGAGGTGCGGTCGCATCTCCAATCATTAGAAATTGACCTTAAGATCAAGAATCCACTCCTCTAATTTCTCTGAACATGCACATAATGGTTTCATTTTCTACTTCTCTACCCCCTCAACACCATGATCTTCTTCTCTCCCTTCTCATGGATTCATGTGAGTGTGATTGTGACCTCCATTTGATGTTCTCTCTGTTTTTATCGTCTTCTTTTGGTTGGGGTTGTCATTATTTGTGTTTGTGTTTGAGATGTACTAATTGTAGTGTTACTCCATTACGAATTTGTAAACGTGTCATTAGAATGATTAACTTGATGTTTATGATTTGGTTATCTACATTTTTTGAGACCTTTTACCCCTTTAAATTTCGCCCCTTGCCCCTCCCTCGATAATTCTTGACTTCGCTACTAGCTGACTAGACTCTTATTATTGGATATTGTGTACAAGAAATATACCTTGTACTTGTCTCATTGCTCATTTCTCTTCAAATTTAGACAGATAGAGATGAGAACAGTGACTCTGAAATATATGGAAGTTTCTCTCTGTGTTCGACAATTCATTTTCTTAAATGTTAAATAATTAACTTTATAGAACACCAATTTGAACTTTTTTTTTTATGAACAACGATATTATCTACATTAAGGGAGAGAGTGAGTTAAGTCTTACAATAGACTAGTAATGATGTGGTTCAAATTCACCTTTGGCGAGAACCGAACTTAAGACCTCTTACTTACAAGTGAAGAAGAATACTACTATCTGTAGTACTAAATGGCAAGTTTGAACTAATTATATATGATAAATTCCTAAGCAAAATGAACACTTGGGTCATAAGGCTCAGGTGTTGAACCATAACAATAAACAAAACAGTTTTTTATTCCCCTTTTCTTCTCTTTCTTTTGTTGTACTCGGATTGGGATCCTCTCTGGATTTCACACTCCAGAGCCTGCGGACCCCACAATCCGGATCGTTGAATTTAAATTTAGCGGTCTCCGTTAGCCCATCCATTGGCCAACCTCACACACGTCCTTCTCTCCAACGCTCAAATCTCTCTCTCTTAAATGTTTCGAATTGCTTGATTCATAGGCTACAGAGTATGAGATCCAGAGTGGATCTCAATCCTTGTATTGGAGAGGGCATAATAAAAACCATGATTGGTTTTGTAGAATAGAGAGATGTTCCGTTTCTCACTATGTATAAATTAAAGCTACTTGATCGAAGTATGCTTCCATTTTAGAGTGAATATAAGTATATAAATATATGCCCCTACTATTTCGATAGGCTGTATGATTAATTAAACTAGCTTTTAGGCACTTAAACCTTATTCATTATTTTTATAAGCAACATTGTCATATCCAACTCATTCTGTAGGCCTCCACTAATTTCTTCTTCTTCTTTTGGTTTATGCAGCATAATCCTGCATAAACTTCATTAAACAATAATTATAAAAATTAGTAAACATCTTTTCGGTTTTAGTTCACACTGTGCCAACATTGGCTCCTTTGAATCATAACCCTAAACCCCAACTCCCACCAATTCTAAAGCTCATGGATGGAACCAGGTTATGTGATATTTCACGTGACTCCTAAATTCCCTTTCTTTTCTTCCTTTTTGTTTTGTATTTTATAACTTCCTCTACTTTTCATATTTCGGCTGGTTACATTGCTACTCGTAGGAGTGTTTTCTAAAAGTATTTTAAAAATAAATGGATATATAAAATATGGAGAAATATGTGCATACAGACAACCGTCCTAATAAAAAACTTGAAAACACATATGTAAATTTCCGACCAAATCGACATAAAGTATTTGGAGAACACAAAAGATGTTCCCCTGATATGAGAAAGAGAGGGCCGGAATTGGATACTGAGGAACAATAAAAAATCTACATTAGCAAGGTGCATGCATATATTGCATAAACATCGCACGTGTTGATCATGCCCTCCTCTTTTTGTATCAACTCATATATAAAAACAGAGATTTTGTGTTTGTATTATGTTTATAAACTTGTCACACAAATTAATGTGCATGCATGTATCTAATGCTATGAGTTTCCCTTCACCGGCCCCGGTAGCTTTTCTTCTTTCTCTTAAGGTTCGGCCATAAATTTTCGCTTTAGAATCAAGTCAATCAACAAAAATAAGATTAAAGGTTAATCATATTCTCATGACGGATTATACCATATATATAATACTGTGTGAAATTGTTCTTTAAACCACGACGTAAATAAAAATATTTGTGTCTGAGACAATATACTGGTTCATTTGATTCGTGGATTACAGCCATAGGAATCATTTATGTGAATCATTCTTATATGTGATAAAACCAGTGATGGGAACGAATAATGCCAAATGGATTTTAAACCCACTTCTACTTTTTTTTCTTCTATAAATTACCATCAGTGTAAATTTGTACGTAATACTGTTTTAATTTACATAGGAATGCAAATGTATTATTGGAAAACAAACCATTTTTCTCGTTTCCTTTCTCCGTAGTTTTCAAACTCTGGAATGAAACTCTTCCGTTATCATGCTCTATAGGAATTAACTCTTCATTCTCAAACAGACTTTCTATGAACCAAATGAGTGTTATGCTAAAAAAAATTAAAGGACGAGAAAAGAAGAAAACTTACTGAAAAACTCTGAATCTTATTATATATAGACAAAAGAAAGAACACTACAAAATTGTCAAAAGGCAACATAACACGAAAAGACCACACCTTGCTAAATTTGAGTTACACGATTTGTAAAAACTTAACTCTGGACAAATAGGAAAGGCAAAAAAACCCTAGTAATAGATAGGAAAGTACAGAACTCTAATACATGAAATACCAAAATACAACAACATCAACAAAGCCTTATCCTAAGTGGGGTTGGCTATATGAATCCTAGAACGTCACTGTGCTCGTTTTGTGCCAATTTCGTTTAAGATTCATTATCATAAGGATTCAACGTAAGAACGAAGTGCCAATTGTTCACTACCTAATGCTCTCCCCCTCCTCCTTCATCCGGGTTTGGGACCGATAATGTAAGATAAACTCCCACAGGCAGAGTTGAAATACCAAAATACAAGGTGAAAAAAAAGAAGCAGTATATCAATAGTTAGTTGATTAAACACACCAATAGTTTAGTTGCAAGATTGACGATGCATAATCTAGAGATTAGTAGGCTAAAACTTCTTCCTTTAATTAAAATTGCATTAATTAGCAGCAGTGGAGTACTATATCTACTTCCGTTTCTTTAATTATCACTCCCGCATTGTCAACTTTTGAGCAACTTTAATCACCAATTTGCTATGATATTTGATGGCCGTCTACTGTGCTTTAATATAAGTGGGATAAAAAAATTAAATACAAGTATTTAATTAAAGTTTTGCCCTTTCTGCTAGGTAATCAAAGCATTTATTTGGATGAACTCCTATCAATGATCAGCCTGCTCAAACTGGCAAAACTATATGTACATTTGATTTGTAAAGTTCAAATTAACTGCAAGGGCATGTAATTTTGGTGATCGAGAGCATCTACGATGCCACGTCTAAGATTTATTTGTGAAGCTCGAATTATGTTTAAAGTTAAACTTCCACATTACAAAGAACTTGTAACTCAATTAGTTAAGAGTATACACAATTACTCTTGGTATCTTGAGTCCAAATCTATTCTCATACTTGTGTAAGAAAAATGTGTAAACTTCCTTTACGATATACAACATTATAGGACCAATCCCAAGTTGTGGTGAATAAAAGCCGACCTATTAGACGGAGACAGCTTTGTGTGGGGACTGCTAGCTCATATCAAGGAGGTTGTTTATAAAGAATATTAGAAGATTAGAGCTCTAATAACCTCACAAAAGATTAATTTAATTTTCATATTCACTGGGAAAAGGGGTGTTGAGCAGTCAAATGCTGTACCTTCTCAACACTCATCAGAAATTCAGACTGTAGGTTGGGGTTTGTAACTATTAATTAGTAGCCTGAGGCTACGAGAGGTGCTTAATTGGATTATTTGCCAGAAAAAAAGGGGAAAAAAGATAAATTGGATACAAGAAAATAAAATAAAAGAAAAACGTTTTCTTTGTTGTAATTGGACAATACATGAAAAGAAAACAAACAAACAAACAAACAACTTTTTTTTATATTTAAATTTATTATTATTAATGGATGGGGAAATGATTCGAAACTATTACAATAATTTAGGAGAGATGAGAGTTTCGAACTCGGAACCTATGGGTGGAAATCCAACACCATATCCGCTAGGATATTGGACCACATGAAACAAACAAACAAATTAACAATGTTTGATCACTTATTTTATAAATTGATTGATGCTAAAACGAAAAAAAGGTGTTACTTTTTCATATGCCTCACCTATTTTGAGTAAGATTTTCAATGAATATTATCTAGTAATTTAAATAAAAGTAATCAATAGGATGAGAATTAGTCTCATATTGGTTGAATTGGTTGAATTAGTGTATATATTTATTGAGTCCCTTCACATAACAAGCCATGTTTCTGATCGGATAAGTTTTTTTATTTCCTTTTGGCAATAAGGCTAGCCAGGTAAGCAGCAGAGCCAGTATATCGGTTGGTGATCTTAATCGCAGGACCACAAAATGGAATTCTCGATCACCCTATGATCTCTTCACTTGTCAGCTTAAACTTGTGGATTGAAATATGCAAAACCTTTTATTAGAGCATTTTCAATGGAGATATGCACATTTGAGATCATTTACATCCCATTTTATATTTTTCATGGACGTAAACGTGAGTTGTACTCCAATAGTAGAGATATAAAATTGAAATTCCGTTAATTTTTCTCTCCACGAGATGTAAAAATAATATGCAAATTTGCATTTTTTTTACATTTTCCGATCAAGTTATAAATTCCAGTTTTTCATTGGAGAACTTTCCGGATAACAGAAATGTAAAATACCCATTTCAAGACATTTTACATCTTCCGTTGGAGATGTCCTTAGGCATCCACCAAGAGATATTGTTCTTGTACTCCATAAAAATGTACAAAGAAAATCTCCAACCCATGAAGCAAAAAAAGAAGATTAAATAAGGTTCAAAGAGCTGTTCTTGACACTTCTTATTGTTTTCTGTTGATATGGATGTGATTCGAGGTTAATATTCTTTCCCGATTATATATAGACAAGTTTGAATTTGTGGAGCTTGTGGCATCTAACTAGCAGGCACAAGATTCATTTAACTAATTAATCAGAGTGCCAAAAGAATAAGCATATGAATAGAAGAAGAAAACAGAGTAATCCATTAGAAAACTTGTCGTCATCACAAAGTAGAATTTGGCAGTTCCATATATAATAAGAATAAAAATTTACAAAAAAAAAAAATGCAACATGCTTCGAGATGGATAAAAACCATTTTCTAAACTCAAAATGCACGCACGCACGTATTCGTTTACAAAGGCACAACAAAGAGGAGGAGGTAATAAAGTCAAAGGGTCAAACTTGAAAGCCTCTTTTTCTAACTAATATATTTACTTAAGTTAAACAAGCTTAAGTGTGTGTGCTTAATTATTGGATTAAAAAGTAATTAGACTTCCCAACTCCAACAAGTCCCCATTGCGGCATTGTGTAAGTCCGTCCTAGTCCTACATCTATCCTACTCATCTCTCACATGCTTAACTTTTTCTCCATTTTCAAACCTATCATTTCATCTATAAAAGCCATCCCCTCTCTGTTTCCCGTACATCCATCCAACTCTCTCTCTCTCTCTCTCTCTCTCTCTCTCTCTCAAAATCTCCAAGAACAAAGCAAGGAAAACATTAAGCAAACCCTTTTTTGTGTGTGTCCATTTGGAGAATTGATATTCTGGAGATGGACATGGCGAAAGGAAGCAGAGGCTGCAACAGCCCATCGTCACAAGTCTCGGCAGAAATCCTCAATGAAACTGGCTCTCATGATCATGAGGAAGCTGAGGATCAGATGATGGACCTGCGAAGAGGGCCTTGGACTGTTGAGGAAGACCTAGCTCTCATGAATTACATTGCTAACCACGGCGAAGGCCGCTGGAACTCCCTCGCTCGCTGCGCAGGTAAATCATAATTTTATAATAAGATGAGTTTAGCGTAAATTATTCTATCGTTTATCAACAATATAGAAATTGGCTTAATAGTTGGGTATTTCTTTTTACAGCTTTTTGTTTAGTTCATTGAGATGGGTTTTAAATTGTCGTGAGAAAGAGTCAAAGAAACTCCATAATTTGCACCAAAAAAAATCATTTCTCTTCTGGGTCCTATGAAAAGGATAGATATAGAGTGAAAAGCTTCACTTTTTCTTGAAAAGAAAAACAATTAGTGCGTGAAAATTTATAAAGATTTGGGAGTGAGAATATGCTAGATATGTTGATGATGATGTGAACTACATCTTCCATGAAGATTTCTATAATTCTTTAGCTAGCCTTATCCCCAGAGGCTACAAAAGCTTATATATATTTTAGAGAACCCAATTGTCATAAAGTATGAGCAATTTGAAGGAAATAATTAAAAAATGTTCTTAAAAGAACTTCACTTAAATTATTTTGCTACAAAATATCTGACAAACTTATTCAACTTTGCAACCAAAACCCAGGTCTGAAAAGAACTGGAAAGAGCTGCAGATTGCGGTGGCTCAACTATCTCCGCCCTGATGTCCGTCGTGGTAACATCAGTCTTGAAGAACAGCTTTTGATTCTGGAACTTCATTCTCGCTGGGGTAACAGGTAATTATACATAATCATCATCAAAACATACGATAAAAATTATTCTAAGAATCTATCTACGTATATGGATTTTAGATTTTTTATGTCTGCTTTCTCGAATTAACCCTAATGAGTAAATCCAAAGACAAAAAGGTCACTTTTCTGTCAATCTTTACAGATGGTCGAAAATTGCACAGCACTTGCCAGGAAGGACTGACAATGAGATAAAAAACTATTGGAGGACCCGTGTCCAAAAACATGCCAAGCAACTCAAATGTGATGTCAACAGCAAGCAGTTCAAGGACACCATGAGATACCTCTGGATGCCTAGATTGGTCGAAAGAATCCAAGCCGCCGCGGCCACCTCCACTGCCACTAACGCCACCGCCACTAATTCCTCTATCGCTGCCCCAGCTACCACTCACCACTTCAACAACAACATTAACAACAACTTCCAATCATCAGCACAAATGTTATTACAGCCAAGTCACCATCACTTCGGGGTTTCATCACACTCCCAACTCACACCGAGTTACAGTACCCCGGAGAATTCTAGTACAGCGGCCTCATCGGACTCGTTTGGGACTCAGGTATCACCTGTTTCCGACCTCACTGATTATTACACCCCTACTACTGCTGCTGCGGCTATCTCGGTTAACAATAACCCTACCCCGGATAATAGTTACTTCGTCCAGGCCAATCATCAAGTTGGTACTTACGACAACTACCCGGGGTACTTCGGTAATCAAGGGTTCGGATTAGAACATTTCCAAAACATGGACGAGCAAAACAACAATGATCAGTGGGGCACTGTGGACAGTGGGGACATATCGGACAATTTGTGGAATGTTGAGGACATGTGGTTCTTACAACAGCAGCTCAGCAACATTTGATGATCGAACGTGTGAAATTACTATAAAAGGGGGTGAAAGTGATGCATTCATTGTAGCTAGAGATAAAAACAGAACAAAAATGTAGAAGAAAATATATTTCGGGAAATAGAAGAAAAACCCATGAAATAGAATTTATCTAAATATAGGATTTGTGAAGGACATAGATCTAATTGTTGATTAATAACCGGTTTGTAATTTGTTCTTTTTTATTTTTGGGTGAGGAATCTGTAATTTGAGATTTTATTTTTTAATTTCTTCTTTCTTTGGAATGTATGACATTGAATTTATGCAACCAGATTTGTTAAGTTGGCACATAATTACGATCATATTTGTGTATTACTTACTAATTTTTATGATAAACATAATATTTGAAATTTGACTACTATACAATTACCCCCTCTACGTTCATATACTGTTTATTAGTATATATATACATTAAAATTGTAACTTACGTCAAAATGCATGTAAGTTTTAAAAATTTGTTAAGAATCCGATTTGTGATATGTTTCTTGTTTTAATAAAAAACATAAAAAAATTAATTAATTGTTTTAAGATTGACTGCATTATAGAAGCATGTTTAATAAGATATTTTATTTTAAATATATTATAATACAAAATAAGTGCATAATTGGTTCCACCATCTTTAGTTACTTATGTCCTTATTAAACTGTTATAATATGCAACTGATTAAGTGGTGCAAACTTTTGAAAGTCTTGTCCATGGGGCCTGAACCAGATTAAAGCCCCCTCAAAGTTTCTAGATTGCTAAAAGGTAGTTTGCAATTATTTTCCCTACGTGGTGTCGTGGGATTTGTGGACTTGTATCTTAAGTTAGCCATTAAGAACAACTTTCCACAGGTTAATTAAAAAAAAGAGAGCTTTATCTCTTGTTAGTTAGCCATATCAAATGCCATCTAAATACGATGTCAAAGCTCCATTTCTTTTTTGTATGCCCTCGTACCGACGTGACAAGTTGCTTAATTAGAACCCATTTAGCAAGACAAATCAAAGATGGTGTGTGACGTGTGTCCATAATCATATAATCCAAATCTTCAGCTAGTTTAATTGGTAACCGATTTGTTTGATACTGCCTTTATGTTGAATTATCTTTTGCTATGGTTCTAGAAAAAGGCTTAAATAACATCAATGTATATTTTCACTTCTAGGTCGAAGTTGAAAGATTTTTAAAAAGGCTTATTGACATGTTTATGGCAAGTTTATCGAAGGTGAATTTAAAAATGTCTCGTTTTTGAAGGTTGGCAAATCAATTATTAATATTTGAAGTGGTTTCTTGTGTTTATATTTATTGCAATGGAACAACACATCTAGTTATCTTTTTTGTGTATCGTCATAATTTTTTTTTATGAGATCTATTCGATTACTTAATATCATTAAGATACCTACTCAAATCCAACAAAATTCCATCGTGTGGAAAAATAAAAACATGAAGAAATTTGTATTCTTTAAAAGAAAGAAAACAAATCCTAATTGGAGGGCTATTAAATATAGGTTGGCACGTGCAAAGGTGAAAAAAGTCGAAATAAAACGTGATGGAATGGTAGACTACGAGAAAGAGAAATAGGGTGTATGGCGGCGGGAATTTTTGCAGGCCGCGTGCCCATAAGAGAAGCCACCACAGTGGTCCCGGTCGGTGACGGGGTTGAGGACCTGCCACGTGTTACATATGCACAGGAAGTAGAGTGCCTTGTGAGTTTTGGCTCTCTTCTTTCAAAACCCACGGATTAAGTGATTTGGGCTACTGAAATTTAATTTAACGACTAAAAACAGAAAAAGTTAGTAAATTTTTTTTAAGAATTATAATAATTTTTTACCATTAAATTAAATTAAAAAAATCCAGACCATTTTATCTGTGGGCTTTAGAGGAAGAGATTTGAAGATGATCTCTTTCCCCAAGGCCGCTTTCTGGACAGAAGCACTGAGAGCCGCAACCCTTGAAACTGCCCCTATAAAACCAGTGCACGTATGACCTATACATACATAAAAACCTATATGTATATGTATATGTTTATACAATGCACATACGGTGTGCATACGGTATGGGGGACTCGCTAAATTGAATGTACAACTGGACTCCACAATCACAAATGGTCTTGGAGACATATCTTCCGCCACGTTGATTTCCAATTTTTCCCCTTCTAATTCAACGCAAAGCTTTTATGAGTGGAAAAATTTGCAATGTGTCAGAAAACAATATATTCCTAAGTGTTACAATACAAGTAGTAATAATTTTTTTTGAAACATCAAACTACTTATATTATGTTACTTGATACACAAGATTGTGTTTCGACACACAAAAAAAAATCTCTCCTATGAGTGCGTCCCCCTTTGAGAGTAGACCATCTACGACTTCTCAGTCAGGATTTGAGACCAATTTGGCTTACGTGGCACCTTGACTGCCTCTTAGCGCGGGCGTCGGTGGTGTTATTTGTTCCTCAGGTGGCTATTGCATGCATTGTACAATCCACCTAAAACCTGAAAGGAGCAAATGTATCCATATGATTCAGGCATATATAGAACCTTAAAAATAGAGAGATTCATTTAATTTGACAAGAACAAAAAGAGATGTGATCGATGGTTCGAACTGCCCATTTGTTTCGTTACTCATCACTAAAGGTTAACTAATTTGATGTTAAACGTTTTAAGTCTCGTTTGGTCTCAATGATAAGATTGAAATGAATAAATCTTATATTAACATATGTTAAAGTTACAAATAAAAATTCATGTTCCGTGATTACTCTGACATATTAATCTAAGTATTTAAGATTGTGGGTATGAGTTTGAACTTAAGATTATCATTGAAATACGAGCGCGCTTTAAAAACAATTGCATTGTCATTGGAAAAATTTCGTAGTCCCATATTGTACAATATTATATGTATATATGCATATACATATGTACTGTAGAATATTATATGTATATGCATACCATACAATATTATATGAATATATATATGTACGTGGATATTTTTATATATGTTCTAAATTTTGATGACAATTTGATTTTGAACTGGTACAGCCTTTTTTTGTGTCCTATGGGTGTTCTAGTGTGTATAGAACAGAAGTTGGTGAAAACAAACTAATATAGGGCGGTGAGGAAGAGTCAAAATGCTTTATTTTCAAAGTTTTCATGCAACCAGTCTTTTGACATTATGTAGCTTCAACTCATTCTTCTTCATAACATTGAATATAGTAAGCAATAACGTTTAATATAGCTGCAGGTAGCCGAGTTTAAATTGGTACAAAATGCCATGCATGCTCCGGATGCAAATTTCCGCCATCTTCTCATTTGACGAAAATGCACCTGTAAAATAATGATACCTAAGATTAAGGCCAAAAGTCTCATGTGCTCACGATGAATGAGAGGTTTTGGCTAAAGAATCTTTGATGCTAAAGTTAGAATTCTAATAAGAATATGTTTAGGAGTTTGTGGGTAACAAATGACTTAGATTTTTAGTGGGAAAATATGGCTATTTATAGGGGAGTAGCCCATTCTATTTGGAGAATAGTGGCTGGCCATATATGGTAGAATTGTGTGAATAATTAACCTGGTAATTAATCCGAAATTAAATAGGAAAATTGGGAGTTAGCTTTTGAATAATGATTTGATGAGGAATGATGAGAGAGATTTGAATAAATACCATTTTGATCACCTTTGACTCTTCCTTGATTGAGCCGTTATTGTCCGTTGCATGCTCTTGGGAATCCCGGTGTGCCTCGAGGGTAATTTTGTCATTTTAATCCAAAAATCCACGTGTCACCTCTATAATTTTCTTAATTATTTTTGGCTCCACGCATGCATACACATATGCTTTGTTAGCCAGTTAATTAGTATACAGCATATTGTTAATAGCCATCATTTGTTAACCTTGAAATATAATTGTTTTCAAACAATAACATTCGCGATTATCAACATATATACTAATATATACGAGATGTAAGATGAAGATCTATGATCAATCACACAATGAATCATCTATAATTTGTTATAAATTAAACTCATCTTTCAGATCAATTGAACTTAAAATTCTCATTTACAGATAAAGAAAAATACCATAAAAATTATCGTCCTATTGTCATCAAGTGTAAAAGTTTGATAGCCCTAAACCCACACGTCCCCAAAAGACAAAAACTTACAAAGAGATTGTATTAATGTCCACCGCTTCCTTTTAGGTAAACAAAAGAACTTGTTAATCAAGATCATCCAATAAAGCATTCTCTTCACTTTCCCCAATTAGAGAACAATTAGGGCCACACACGTACTTAAGCATCATAATCTCACAGACAAAACCACATGGTAACCTAATCAAGCAGCGACAAATTTCATTATTTCCGGACCCGTGTACAAACAGAGATATTGAGCCCACATGGATTTTCCCAGTTCTTACAACTCTGGACCACCTTGAAGCACTTTCTCTTCTCTTTTACTAAGCATATTCGAGCTGATTGATGTATCCATTCCCATTCCCTTATTCCCATTCCCCTTCCCATTCCCTTAAATCTGTCACCGATGATATCAATTGCGTGAAGCTTTGTGTTGAAAACGAAGTTCTTAAATTAATTAGGGTTTGTCAAAGGCCTCCACAGCCACAAATTGTAGAGATAATGAGCTTAATAGATTCTAAGCTTAGCTACTAATTAATTGTGTCATGTCTTTCTAGTTTTGATGCCCTAAATTGTATAGAAGATGATTCCAACCCGTAACACATAAACTAAGTGCCCTTGTTAGTGTTTCATTTTTGAGTTATATGATAAGATCTTATTTAGTACTTGGATTATGTCATTGACTCGTTGTACTTATCTTGTTAGGGTGGTATATTTGTTCATGCTTACATATAAGTAGGGTTCTTTAATTCATGTTCATGTTAAGAATAAGATTAATTAAGGAAAGCAAACTCGATTACGAATTTAAAAACCATATGATCCGGTACCTTAATGGTCTTCCAAATAATTGAAATTGATAAACTTCTTAATCCATAGAAATTAACGAGTCTTCAAAATTTTACCTGTACCTTGGAGATTAACAATTTTGATTTTCCTCAATTTAGCCATTGATGTTTTGTGCGAGACCACTAAAAAAGTGTAAAATTTTCGATACCCACTAGTAAAAAAAAACCCTGGCACGATGAAACACACATCGTCGTGCAAAGTTATTACTACAAAAGTGGCTTATTGTGTTGGAGACTGGTGGTGGTTTTATACAATGTATTGTCAGATAAGACATTTTCGACATCCTGTTTAGATGATGTTGGATAACAAAGCAGTATTGTCGCTTATAACTGACAGGACTTGCTTTTTGTTTTTTTAAATATTTTCAAACTGGTGTCAGATAGCTTAATGTCAGCATTACTGTCACTTATAATCGACATGACTTGCTTTTTGTTTTTAAATATTTTCAAACTTGGCAGTACTGTCAATTATAACCGACAAAACTTACTTTTTGTTTTTTTAAATATTTTCAAACTTGCGTCGGATAGCATAATGTTGGTTTTATGGCGTGAAATATTTGGGCATGAATTTTCCCGCTAGTTTTGCACGCGGAATTGGGTAGAGTGATGTTAGTGGGCACAAGGTGGTGTCGGTTTTAACCAATGGAATTAATATATGATGTCAGTCTAGTTTTCTACCCGAAATAAAAGCCTTATCTTCCCCCATTTCCGTCTTGCGCCGCTTCTTCCTCCTTGTTTCTTTCTCCTTCACCTACCGTCGAAACAACACCGCTATCACCCTACCTTTGAAGCATCCCCGTGGCTCTCTTTCCACTACTCTTCAAAACTTTCAATCTCTTTTTTCTCTATTTATTTTCTAAAAGAAAAAAAAAAAACCATCTTTGCAGAAAATGTTTAAATTTTTCTTTGAAATTCTTGCCCATCCCTGAAATTTTCTTTTTGGGTTTGGTCCTTAGGTCATAAATTTAAAAAGGTTTTGGCTTTCAAAGGAGGTGGAGATTGGTTCTACAGCAATAGGTGATGTCGTAGTGGAGCAGTTGCCCGACAAGAATCCTTACAACTCTGACATCCTTTCCAATCTTGAAAACCACGTCAACGAGTAGGTATGTATCTCTGTCTCTTTATTGATGGAAATCAATTCTTGGGTTTGATTAATTTTGATTTAATGATTGGTCATTTGGTTGTTTTAGGTTTCTTCACAAATCAATACTTGGGTTTAATGCCAATCTCTGCCTTCTTTGCCTCTATCAGGTAAATTTGAGAGTTGAGTTTTTGTTTTTCTTTGTTTTTTCTTTATATTAGATTTTGATTTAGAGTCAATGCATAAGTGATTTTTTTTTTCTATTGTGTTTTGTTTTGATTTGAAAATTATTGCAAAAGTGAAATATATTGATTTGAAAATTCATAGTTTTTTGCAAATTTGCTTAACTGGTCTTGAATTTTCTTAATTGCATTTTGTATTAGAATCCATAATTTATTGCGAAGTTGGACTTTGTTAGTTGGTTTTCAGTTTATATTCTATAATTTACTGAAAATTTGAACTCTATTAATTGGTTTGCGTTTTTAAATTCCGTTAATTATTTATTTTATTTAATAAAAAAACTGACACACCCCGATCCTAGAATCAAGGCGTGCTGGTGATTTGAGTTATTTGCTGTTATATATGGTTATACATATACTATTTTTCAGGGAAAGTATACAAATTTTACAGCGAGGGGTTAGAAGTGTTATTAAATGAAATATTTTCGAAAAGCTTTGTTTTACTGACCCACTCAATCTTGTTTTGCGCCCCTCCAGGTTCTAGTTAGCAGTGTTGGTGGCTCACGAGGATTCCCACGGCGTTCAGACAGACTACTTAAATGTAGGACTCACCTTTGGGTGTTGTAATTTAGTAATGGTCCTACTTGACTGCACCTAGTACTTATGTTCTGATTATGTGTGTTTCATTCTTAAACTCACTCTAGCATGTTAGTTGGATATTATTGCTAGTAGTTGGTTTTTATTCCTTCGTATTTCTCTTATCTTGTTGCTTCTGCGTCGCACTTTTGTTTACGTCACGCCCACGTGACGGCCAGCACGCCTTGATTCTAGGATCGGGGTGTGTCAAAACTGGAATAGGCTTTATATATATATATATATATATTATAATTATTAATGGTTAGTGGTGTTAGTTATGAGCAACACAAATATGCTTTTTTTAATTATCCGACGGGAGTTTCTATATCACTTTTATTCGACACTACTATCATTTTTTAGTTGTAAAGGCTTTCCTTTTTCATGGCGGATTAAGGAAACTAATTGACAGCAAAAGCCTTTTCATGATGCTAGCAACGCTGTAAGTTCTTCTATCCGCCATTACATGAGTTTTTATTGGATTTTTTCTTAATATCCGATAGGAATGAGTTTTCTTGTCGCTTTTTAAAATGACACTATTGGGTACTTTTGTAGTAGTGAATCTTGCACGATGAAATTTTGTGCGACAAAACTTTAAACTTTGTCGCGCAAAGTCTTTACAAAAATAAAAAAATAAAAAATTATTTTTAAATCTTTGTGCAACGTAATCCAAATATTTCGTCGCCTAAACCAATTTATTTTTGTTTTTTATTTAATTTCATATTATAAATTTTAAAATATAGATATTTTCATAAATTTTTGTTATTTTTTTAAAATTTTGCGCAACGAATATCAATATTTCGTCGCCTAAACCTTATTTACTTATTTTTTATTTATTTTTATATTTTATATTGTTTAACTAAATTATTTTTTTATTTTTTATTATTTTCTTTGTGCGACGAATACACATTTGGTCGCCTAAACCTTATTCATTTTAATTTATTTATATTTTAAATTGTAAAATAAAATTATTTTCTTTTTTATTATTTATAAAAAAATATTTTTATAAATTTTGCGCGATCAACTAATATTTCGTCAAGCAAAATCCTTAAATTTGGGCAGGAGCCAAAAATGAGATGCCGGATTTTTTTTTTGAATTTTTTTTATTGAAAATATAATTTTAGCCTTTCCAACTCAATTTTCTTCATATAAAACCTTACATAAATTTTTTAGTCAAAGAAAACCCAATGACTAGGATCCACATAAGCAAATTCATTAATTTCATATTACTTCACACATTTTACATTTTTCACATGCCTGAAATACCCTATTACATATTTGATGTAGACAATTAATTGTAAGGGGAGAGTAAATGATTTTGCAACAAGAAAAAAAAAAGACATTAATGTTAAAAATTTATTGCATATTAATTTTTTAGAAAGGCTTTGAATTTTCATAAAACTATTCGATTCGGTTTTTTTTCACCATACTCTTGAATACTTTTGAATTTATCCTTTTTTTATTAATATATTAGAACATTGTATTTCATTATCTACATGCACATTAATTTACCTACAACAATTATACCACAGGTGTAATATAATATCTCTTTTTTACAATGATGCAAAATAATGTTTATACCAACAACAAAACGTGCCTAACATATGTACTAATAGATGGAAAATAATTTACCTATATTAAGAAGAAATGTAGTTCGATGCATAGTATTAACAACAATAAAACGTGCCTAATGTCACAGCCCGTCCCGGGATTCTAAATATCGGGGACGAGAAATGACGGAATTACCCTTGACGGGTATTAAGGTATGTGTGTGTGTGTGATATATTATTGGACTAAATACATTCCTAAGCTTTTGGAAATAATTTAAGTTGGATAAAAATTGGGTTGTATGTTTTGTGTGGTTAGGGATTAAAATTGGTATGTATGGTTTTGGTTGGACCACACACATGCACAGGACCCTTCTCCATTTTCCCCTGTGCTCTCTCTCTCTCCTCTCCGTTTCAGTCTCACTCTCTCCCTCTCGAAACAGTACGGACGAGGCCAATACCCTCGAACTTTCACGGATCGACGCCAAAAAGGTATGGTTCTTCATCATTTCGACCTCCTGAGTCGTTTGGTACTAGTTTTAGGACGTGAAACCTTCGAAATCACATGAAACCCGAACCCCAGTTTTATGTCACTGTTCATGCAATCGTGATATGTTGATTTCCAGGGAATTCTAAGCTTATAGTGAGCTTAGTGAGGTCACAAGGAAGCTCGGAGTGCTTCGTTTGAAGGTTTTGGACGTCGGGATCATTGGGTTCGAAATTGGCCGGTTTTCTTGGAATTTCTCCGGTTAGATTTTGTAGTTTTTAGAGCCTTAAAGTAGTGTAACGTGAAACTACATACTTAGGGCTTCATTTTGATATAAAATACGAAGAAAATGGTTGAGAAATGACGGAGAACAAGGAGATTGAAAAATCTCCAGTTTTTCGACCACCGGAAAAATCAGTCCGGCGAGCCCGAGGTAGGAGACGCGCGTGGGGGGCGCGTGGACCCGTGCCTGTCCAGGCGCGTGGGGGCACGTGCAGCTTCAGAAATTTTTTCTAAAAATTTCTCGATGTCCATGACGTCGAGTAGGTCGATGTGGTATATTCATATACCCAATTTGAGCACCGTATGAGAAGTTATTACGAATTGTCGTTTTGTGCTTTAATTAACGTTTTTATAGTTGTTTCGCATATGGATGACACCTATCCCGAGGACGAGCGCATCCAGGGACGTCACGGGGGTTACGACCCATCGACTTACCAGTGAGTGGGCAATTTTGTTTTCCGTATATACCTATATACTATTGATTTTCCCAGAAATTGAATTTATATGAAAGTATGTTTTAAATGCCATGCATGCATATTGTGAATTGTATGAATTGATATTGATGCATATATATATATATATGTGAATTGGTGCTGTGGACGCACATGTGAGTATCATGTGAGTTTTATGTTATTCATGTGAATCATTGATGATGTGAATTGTGTTGAGAGCTCATAACCTGCACCCCTAGTGTTAGTGCTTATATTATTCACCGCACCGCACACTCACCTTGGATCCAAGTAAGTGCATGTCGTACAGACCATGTGAGGGTTCCGACATGCTAGTCGTATAGATCACTAGAGGTGGTTCCAACTAGTAGGTGACCTTAGATTATGCGCGCAGATGATTGATGAGAGAAGCACTAGAGCGTATTCTTACACCTTTCTTATTGTACAGACTACTTTAGGTAGTTCCGATTTATGTGCAGAGTAGTGTCGTATAGGTCACCGTGGTGACTCTGGTTGGATTGGATATTGAGCTATTGAATCAACCGTACAAGACCAACTGCAGGGTCTCCGGTTGATTCCTTATTTCACCTGTTATATTGATGCATCCATATTCTGTTTTTGACATTATGGCATGGCATATTTTCTGGATTTGATAAAGATTGATGATTTGAGATATTTGAAGATTTATATGCGTATTATATACTATTTTTCTGGGAAACTATACAGGTTTTACAGTAAGGGATTAGAAATGTTTTAAATGAAATGTTTTGGAAAACTTTGGTTTTACTGACCCACTCAATTTTGTTACGCGCCCCTCCAGGTTCTAGTTAGCAGTTGGTGGCTCACGAGGTTTTCTTCGGCGTTTTGACAGACTTCTTGCATGTAGGACTCACATGCGGGTGTTGTAATTTAATTATAGTCCTACTTGACTGCACCTAGTATTTATGCTCTGAAATTGTGTACTGCACACTTAAACTCACTCTAGCATGCTAGTTGGATATTACTGCTAGTAGTTGGTTTTTTATTCCTCCGTATTTCTCATATCCTTTGCTTCCGCATCGCACTTTTGATCACGTCACGCTCACGTGACGGCCAGCACGCCTTGATTCTAGGATCGGGGTGTGTCACCTAACATATCTAACAATACATGGAAAATAATTTACCTACAAGTTAGATAAATGTTATTTGGTTGGGTAGTATAAATGTTTTTAATAATTGGAAAAATTAAATATAACTAGGTGTAGTGTAATTTTTTTTATATAATTAGAACAAATTAATTTACCTACCTACTATTTGAAATGTTCATTTCTAATGATGCAAAATGTTCATTACCTAACTACAAATTAATTTCCAATAATTTACCTACAACAATTATACCATGGGTGTAATGTAATATCTTTCTTTACAATGATACAAAATATTGTATGTACCAACAACAAAACGTGCCTAACATAAGTACTTGTACATGGAAAATAATTTACCTATAACAAAAGAAATGCAATTTGATGTATAAATCAACAATATTATGTTCCACTCATGTTTATACAATAACAAAACGTGTCTAACATATATAACAATACATAGAAAATAATTTACCTACAAGTTAGAGGAATGTTATTTGATTCAAAATATATAATATAGGTGTAGTATTTTTTTTTTAAATAATTGGAACAAACTAATTTATCTACCAATTAATATGGGTAAAATTGCTACAAAATATATCATGAAAAAAAAAAATTTCTAGTTAGACATGGATATGGTTAATGCAAACACTTTTTAAATTTTAGTTCACTTTTTCTACTATTTTTAATTTGGCATAAATTTAGGAATTTGGAAAAAGGACCATAAAGTATGAGTGAGTGTAAATAAATTGTATTAATAGGTCAATAGTGTTCCCATATATTTGCAAATTTTAAATTTGGGCTTAAACTGGATCTTTAAAGATAGATGAGATTTTATCTAGAAATAATGAGTTGTAAGGGCCAAAATCTAAAGCACCATTTTAAGACTTTGCGAGACCAATCCTTCTTAGCGTAAAACTTTGTGTGACCTGTTTATACCATATTTAGGGCCTCGTATTTAGACCTTGTATAAATACTCGAGGGACTTAAATGTAATTATGTAATAAAGGAAGGGGAAAATATGTAATTAGGGGAGGAGCCCTTATTCTATAAAAGGGCCTCCTCACCCTCACAAACCCTAAGCCTCCACACATCCCCTAAGCTCTCTCTCCCTCTTCAACAGAGAAATATAATACAATCAGTGTGGACGTAGCCCAAACCTTGGGGTGAACCACGATAACTCTTGTGTCATTTACATTTTATGCAGATTCACGGTCGGATTTACGTTGTTCCAAGACTTCCGGTTTTGTGCATCAACATTTGGCGCCGTCTGTGGGAAACGATACGAAAAGTTATGTCGGTTCTCTTTCATTTTTTCACCTCACCACCGTGAGACCTCACCACACACCACCGTGAATCTGCAAAACCCACACAGAGACACCAAGTTCATCTCTCTCTCTCTCTCCAAACTACACACAAACGCCATGCCTGAAGCACCAAAGAAATTTCTGAATCCCACGGAGGACTATAACCTCAAAGCCAAAAACAACAAGCCTTCACTTCATTGAAGAAGTCACAAAAAAACCCGTCGAGGTTCAAAAACAAGTCCTCGCTGAAATCCTCATCCACAATGCTCACGTGGAGTACTTGCAATGTCACGGCCTCAACGGTCACATTGACCGTGACACTTTCAAAACGACACGTGTGAATTTAGACCAGGAGGGGCAGTGAATGCAATCATGTGCCATGTCTTTTCTCTGTCACACTCACCGCCATTTCCGACTCCTTTGTCACGTCAGCAACTTCCGTGAACAATGTTGCATCAGCAGAGATCACAGTGGAAGAGTGGAACAGCTCCTATTCCACCAAACTCTCCAGAACCGCCACCATCACTGCGTCTCCTTCCTTCTCCATCCAAAGATCCAGTATCGCTCCCTACCAACCTCCACATCAAGTGGACAGTCATCGCCGCCCAAAAGAAAAAGCACACCTTGCTCGAGAAGCACATCCTACTCCTACATCGGACCCACCTCTGCTCCTTCTACATCAGACCCACCTCGCAACTGACGATCCGGGTCGCGCCATTTCCTTCTCCGATTTCCCCGAGTACGTCCAGTTCTGCATGCTTTCGTTTCTCACGCCTTCCGAGGTCGCCAGCTTCGCCTGCACATCGAAAGGATTCGTTTTGCTCTGCAAATCTGACTGCATGCTCCGGTGCCTTCTGCTCTTTGCTTGTCTCTCTCCTCTCTTCCCCATCTCTCTAGGTGTATTCCTCTGCAGGAACGACGATGGCCGACGAAGCCTCCCCTGACTCTGCGCCAACGTCGTACATCAGCTTTCCTCCGCCCATGGAGGATTTCCAGCTGGCCAAGTAGAAACCTGAAAGAGACGTATGAGCCTTACTGCAAAGATTGGGCAAGTACCAAGATGCCATTAAAAACCACTATATAGTTCTGGACATCTCCAAGCGAGAAGAAGAAGACACGGAAAACATAGGAGCTTAAGGTGCAATATGCGACGATGACAATTTTGCACGTTGTATGTTTAGTCTTGACGGTGCAATAATACGGCTCCCGAGGATAAGTCTAAAAGACAAGTGGTGATGCCCGATGCTGAGCAAGGGCTTTTCGTATACATTCTTTGGAAGAGATGATGGAGCTTGGATTTGATCTTGATGGCTCTGGGAAGAAACAGGTTAGAGAATTGACTGTGGAGGCAAGGATTTTTCTGCTGCTACCGCCATGCGGGGTTCTCGAGGAGATGATGATGCCGCTTGGGACGGTGGAGAGCCCGGTTGCTGGAAGCACGTCGACGAGGCTGAACTTGCTCATCAGAAACACACTCATTACGACTTGACGAAGATAAGCTTTTCCGTAATAAATAAGTCTATTATCATTTCCCTTGTCTGCCATCAGCCAAAAGAGAAAAGAAAAAATGACAGCAATAAAGAAAGATGATAGCTGTGATGCTTATCAAAGACTACGAAGGCTAATTCAAATAATGGTGCCAAAAAATGGATTGTTTTCTCGGCACCAAATCCACCAACAATTTAAGGCTATTAAAGAAAGCACAAAGTGTAGTGTGAAGCTTTGGTGGTGGACTCGTGGACCATGCAGCAAAAGAAGAAAGCAGAAAATGAAAAGAAAAAGTAAAGCAAGTCTGCAAAAGCAATAAGCAAGTCTGGCAGAGAGGATGGAGGTGGAGAGACAGAGGCGCAGTGGGAAACATAAACAAAAGCAAAAGCAAACCAGAAAAACAAAAGCAAGGAATAAACATTCCACCAGAATGATATAATTTTTTTTTTATCTCTCAGAGACATCTGTATAAACCCCATCAGAGGGTAATAATAATACAAAAAAAAAAAAAAAAAAAAAAACGGCAAAGCCCAAAATTAATGGGCTGGCATGTCGTGGAGGGCGAAGGCCCAGTACTCCAAAAAATTATTCGGCAACTTGCCTCTATTATCACCAACCAGGTGACCAAAAGTACGACCAGTACTCCAAAATTATTCGGCAACCTGCCGCTATTACCACCAACCAGGTGATGAAATGTACAACCCGTACTCCAATATCATTTGGCAACCAACCATTCATACCACCAACCAGGTGATGAAATGTCCAAACCATACTCTAAAATAATTTGGCAACTAGCCATTATGCCACCAACCAGGTGATCAAAAGTACACCTAGTACTTCAAAATTATACATGAGCACTACTCATGTCATTCGTACATAAACATTCATGAGCATCACTCATATCAATCATACATAAACATTCATGAGCATCACTCATGTTAAACATTCATGAGCATCACTCATGTTAACATCCATGAGCATCACTCATGTCAATCAAACATTCATGAGCATCACTCATGTCAATTAAACATTCATGAGCATCACTCATGACAATCAGCTTCAAAAGTTTCATTTACAGAGCCTTAGCTTCAAAAGCGTCATTTACAAAAGCTCTAGCTTCAAAAGCTTCATTTACAGAGCTCCAACTTCAAAAGCTTCATTTACAAAAGCTCTAGCTTCAAAAGCTTCATTTACAGAGCTTCAGCTTCAAAGCTTCACTTGCAAAGTTTCACCTACAAAGCTTCAGTGCATGGTCTACAAAGACCGCCTCCGAACAACCGCCATTTCAGCTCATACATGGATTGAATTTGAAGTCTCCAGCCAACAGAGTCTATTGACCGAAGACTTGGGGGACTACATTAAGTACCATATATTGGGCCTCAACTGGGCCTTATGAAAAATACTTGGGGGACTCTAGCCCATTATTCATGTACTGAGGAACGAGCCCTTATTTTATAAAAGGGACTCCCTCACCATCATTAGAGAGCAACGCCGCCAGCTGAGCAACCGCCTTGCCGCCAACATCAACTCTAGCCCATTATTTATGTATTGAGGAACGAGCCTTTATTTTATAAAAGGGACTCCCTCACCTTCATTAGAGAGCAACGTCGCCAGCTGAGTAACCGTCTCGCCGTGAGCATCACTCCGAACCCATATTTATGTATCGATGAGCAAACCCTTATTCTATAAAAGGGACTCCCCTCACCACCATTAGAGAGCATCAACTCTAACCCATCATCCATGTATTGAGGAGTGAGCCCTTATTCTATAAAAGGGACTCCCTCACCTTCAAACGCCGCAAACCGAGCTAACCAAGGCAACATAAGCCACGAGCCGAGCAGCCTCACAGCGTGTGCTACTTCTAGTTGAGCGTCATTTCAGATTGAGCACTGCCTCATATCGAACATCAGTTCAAGACAGCATCTAGTTACTTCGGCCCACACATGGACTGAATTTCAAGTCTCCAGCCAAAAGACTATCTTGACTGAAGACTTGGGGGACTACTGTTTATACCATATTTAGGGCCTCGTATTTAGACCTTGTATAAATACTCGAGGGACTTAAATGTAATTATGTAATAAAGGAATGGGCAAATATGTAATTAGGGGAGGAGCCCTTATTCTATAAAAGGGCCTCCTCACCCTCACAAACCCTAAGCCTCCACACATCCCCTAAGCTCTCTCTCCCTCTTCAACAGAGAAATATAATACAATCAGTGTGGACGTAGCCCAAACCTTGGGGTGAACCACGATAACTCTTGTGTCATTTACATTTTATGCAGATTCACGGTCGGATTTACGTTGTTCCAAGACTTCCGGTTTTGTGCATCAATATGACCAACAGTTCGTCGCTCAAAGTTAAAGTTGTAAAAATTTGGGCGGGCCCCAAAAATGGGACGCATGACTTTTAAAATTTTTTTTAAGACTTTGCGCGACCAATATTTTATCACGCAAACTCATATCCTTTGTCGCGCAAAGTGATACGGTTTTTAAAACCAATATAACTCCTCCACAATTTTTTCAATGTCTTTCTCTATTCTCTTACCTCTCTTCTCTCTTTCCCTCTCCCCAAATCCAACCCTCTCTCTCACACTCACTCCTTTCACTTAATCTCCCTTCTCTCTTTCTTCACTATCTCTTACTCTCACTCACTCTCTCATCTCTCTTTATCTCCTCTAATTCTCGCACACTCACTCCTCCCTCTCATTCTCACTCACTCTCAATCTTGCCAAAGGTATATTCTCCCCAAATTTTAATTTTTTCATTAATGTGTTTTTGGAGTTAATTTTGAGTTTGGTGCTAGGTTTGGGGTCGAGTATAGGGTGAGGGGTGGAGTTTGGGGTCGGATTTGGGGTATACCAATTTTAGGGGAGATTATGCCAATATTTTTTTTTGTATTATTTTATGTTATTTTTTTGGTTATTTGACCATGTTTATTTTTTTTTTGTAGGGAATTGTCAAGACTTTGATAGCTAAAGTTGAGGATTAGGATGCTATCGAACTATATCCCCCGCCCCTACCACCACAATAGACTTGTATTAGGATTTTATTATTGTACTTTGTTAATTTATGTGTACATTTTGAATATATTATATATATTATTGATAATTTGATCACTATTTTTCATATGTCAATTTAAATTAAAGTAATTAAAAAAATAAAATCATAAAATTAAACTAAATTAAAAAAGTAAAAATTCGAAAAATCTTGCGCTGCCAAATGTTTCGTCACACAAACAATTAATATAAGAGAAATAATAAAACAAAAAGTCAAAAACCTTGCGCAACAAAATATTAAATTAATTTAATTAAAAAATTAAAAAACAAAAATCTTTGTGCGACGAAATATTTCGTCGTGCAAACCCTATCTTCACGAGCTTTGCACAACCAAAATTTCGTCTCCATAGGTTTTGTGTAACGAAATTGTACTTTGCGCAACAAACTTATTTCATCACGCAAATTGTTTTTTTGTAGTAGTGACCTTTGTTCATTTGTAACTTATGTCAAAGTGATTTGACAACATACGTGTTGAGCCAAAACAAGTTTGTTTGGGTACACATTCAACACTAGGTTTCATTCATATACATATAAATTTGGCGTCTTACTTAATTACTAGCGATATTAGGGAGAGATGATTCAAATTGAAACTACATATATATGATAAAAAGTGCACATTTTTTTTCTTTCTTTTTTATATATAGACGATATTGGAGGAGGGAGGGGTCAAGCTCACACCTCAGATGCAAAAGAAAATACTATACTGTTAACCAATTAATGAGCTACAAGCCACTCATGTACTTAAATCTATATAATCAAACAAAATATATAAATAGATTAGCTAGCTGTTATGTAAGGTGGAGCATGCATGATCTTTTCAGATTCTTGATCACCTGGCATACATATTGGATAAGGCCAAGTACATACTTTTGTTACGTCATGAACAATTAACATTGAACATATGCCATATATTTTGCCAAATTATTGAGCAAATGCTGGCACAAATAGCTTTCGTACAAGCATGCATTGAGATCCACTATATGAAGCATATATAAATTTGATGATCCAGCTTATTACTACTTCATTGTCTTGAAGAGACAAAGTTGAATAAGAAGCATGAATGTCAACGAACAGCGACCCTTACCATCCATGTTTGTAGGAATGTAAAAGTGTGAAGCCATTAAACTTGAGGTTTGGAAAGCGATCGATCGCTAAGGGATGAAATAGGAATAGCAAGAAAATTAACTACTAGGTTGATAAATACAATGCAAAATGCATTACTTAAGATAATGCCAGTTGATCATAACGTAGTTTCACACCAATCAACACTAGTTCACTGGTGAAACACCACACATTTTTTTTCAATAAGAAAGGAAAGTTACAAAGAAAACCTCCTAGCGCAAGGAAAGCGACAAAAATCCCAAAACCAAGTTGAATGTACGTAAAGAGAAAGAGTCAACTACCAAGATAAACTATCAGAAGATGACTGAGTAACACTAGCCAGAGCATCGGCTACTAAATTTGTTTCACGATAAATATGATGGAAAGAGATATTCTAAAATTTGCTAACAATTTTTTAATATTATGCACCAGCGGAGAGAGATGGTCCCATTAATAGCATCAACACGGACTTTAGAATCACTTTCAAGTTTCAACCTCCAAGCAAAGGAAATCCGGAGCCAACGCAGCTTGAAGACCATCTAAGAGCGCTCGACCTTCAGCTACCAGAATATAAGTAATGCCAATCTTTCTAGTTGTTGGCAAACCTCGATTGTCTCGTAACACAAAGGCACAAGCAGCTTGGGAAGAGGAGTCAACCGACCATCAAAATTGTGATTTTTTTTTTTATTGGAGAGTTTTTAACTCTATACATAGCTACTCATACATATAACCCAACTCTTAATGGGTTAACCTTAGTAGGTTAAAAAATTACAACAGTGGATGATTTGTTGATTATAGTTATAAACCAAGAAGTAGAAGATTGAACACAGAGAATTTAGAGAGATAAGTCGAGAGAAATTGAAAATAGAGAGAAAGAATGTTTTTGTGAATTTCTTACTCAATGAGGAAGTTATTACACTATGAGGGTATTTATACAAGGATTTTTACAGTTGCATATTCAAACAACTATAACTAACTCTTCTAATCTTTTGACAAGTGTCACAATCCTAGTTCATACAAGTTCTACATTATCTCTATCATCCCCCCTCAAACTCATGGTTGGGAGAGCCAAGCATGAGATTGTTGCAATGAGTTCGAAAGTGTGGGCACTAAGATCCTTGGTGAGAATGTTTGCAAACTGCTCCTGAGAAGATACAACTGAACAAGCAACTTCTTCTAAGCAATCTTTTCACAAACAAAATGAACATCTATCTCAATATGCTTGGTCTTTTGATGTTGAACTGGATTAAAAGATAGTGCTATGGCTGACAAATTATCACAAAATAGCACAGTAGCACTAGAAATGGTCTTTTGATGTTGAATTGTATGATTTTACTTTTTTAATTACTGAGTAACCATATTGTTAACACACCTCCAACTTCAAATCCGTGGCTAGGAATGGACACCGGTTATGGCGGATGGGTAATCGCGATTATTTACCCATAACCGTTTATGCTCATACCTGCATAACCGTTTACCCGTTGGGTAATTGCCTAAACGGTTATACCCATATTCATAACCGTTTATAAACGGTTAACCATACCCATAACCGCATACCCATTTAACCGTAATCGTTTAATACCCGTTTACCCATTTATCTTTTTTAACCCGTTTATCTTTTTTTTTACCATTACCCCTTTTTCACCTGTCTACATGTTTTTTAACAACTTGAAAATTAAAAAAAAAAATTGTCATAATTTTCTTTTTTTTTGACAATTAAACACTGTTATAGATACATTCATCATATATTTCCATATTTTAATTTTTTAAGTCCTTATACCATTCTAATAATTGAAATAATAGTTTACGGACGATGTTTTTAACTGTTACCAATGAAGATAAATATAATATTTGCTAAGTATTATTAGGTTACAAAAATTGTTTAGAAGACATTTATGTCAAAGCATTTCTGTCAATTTCACGGTTACCCACAAGGAATTTAAATTAAATTGACCAATTCCTTGATAATGAGAATCATCATTCTTGTAGCAGTGTTATTGAGAGAATGATCGATGAATTTCTTGCTAATTTATTGGGTGCTAAGTATTATTAGATCGAGAACATGGTTTGTTTAAGTTTTACATATATAAAATAAATGGGTAAACGGTTACCCGTTTATAAACACGGTTAATACTCATAGCCGCCCATTCAAATTTCGCGGGTAAACGGTTATACCCATAACCGTTTATTTATCTAAACGGTTACCCATAATCGTAACCGTTTAATTTAAATGGACGGGTATAACACGGTTACCCATAACCACTGGCGAAGCTACATAAGGGCAAGGAGGGGCGGCCGCCCCTCCGGTCGTCGGAAATCGCCATGAAAGTGAGAATTTGGCCCCTCCAATCTTCTGAACCTGCTGAAATTTGGGGGCGCTGCGCTACTGGGTTTTGATTTCAAGGGAAGAAGACGACCTGATTTGTTTGAAACTAGACGGCGTCGTTTACATTAATATGTGCTATTGGCTGTAAAACTCTGTCCTAATGAAACGGTGCGGCATGGTGAGCTAATTTAGTTTCTTTTTAATTTTTTAATTTTATTGATGTGGTCTTCTTTTAGAAACGCACTACCAGTGCACCATTTTAATTCTCTTCCCTCTCTCTCATTTGTTTAGACTATAGAAATACAAAAGGTTGATGTTTGTTATTGTTCTTTTTCAATCCTTGTTATTACTTCTAGTATTTAAAATTATAATACAAAAGATTGATGTTTGTTATTGTTCTTTCTCTATTCTTGTTATTATTTCTAGTATTTAAAATTATTTATATTTTGTTCTTTAATTTTTGAGAAATGATGACCTTGAGAACTTGATTCAAATATACGAAATTTTTGTGAGGAAAATGATATTATTGTTCTTATTATGTGAGAGATGTTTTTGCTTTTATTGAGAGAGATGTTTATATTGCAATAGATGTACAACAATTGTGTGATAGTTTGATTTTTATATTGAGATGCTTTTATTGATAATGAGCCTATTATGCGACCGTTTCAAGACATGAAACATTGCCGGCAACAATTGCAAGTTGTTTGTATTGATAAATTATTAACGACATTAATATTGTTTATTATCTAAAAGAGTTTGATTGCCTACATTTATTTTGGAACCTATTATGCTTTTAAATTTCGCCTCTCCCCTCGAAAATTTCTGGCTTCGCCATTGCCCATAACTAATGGGTATTTGTCCATCCCTATCCGTGGCTGACGTACCATGCTTTGCCCTTCTGATGTCAAAACTACAATTGCATGACGTACATGCACAACGTTTATATGCTGAAGTCTAAATTAAACCAGCTAAATTTAGATTAACGGGTTAAATTATCCCACCAAGTGGGACATAGTTTAAGCGTGAACAAAGTGACAAGAAACAATATAATTTTGTGTTAGAAAACATTGATCTTCTTTTTAAACTAAACATATTATTATTATTAACGAGTTTTAGCAGCCTAGTGGCTTGACTGGAAACGAAAGTTAAATTGTTTATGCATAATATTAACATCCACGTAAAACACGGGTCAAGCAGCAGCTGAATAAGTTTGATCATTCATCTTTTTTTTATTATTACTCATATTTTATGTAATACACAATTATTTAGTGGAATCTGGCATATGTACGAATGTAAATGGAATCACTGCTTACGCCATCAGTGACGATATTCAGCATGAAATTTACTTATTTTACTCAGAAATACTCGGACTATTTTAGACTTAAGAGAGTGGATTTATTTAAACACAAATTTGTCTTTACCATCAAGTTTTCCTTGGCCTGGGGCCAAGCTTTCTTGTGCTTCCATTTCTGAATTGGACAATAAGAGCCTGATGAGGATTTGTATGACACAAGTAAACATCTACGGTGATATTATGTACCAGATACGAACAAATAAAATATGAGGTCCACTATTTGTTTGCAAAGAAATTCTAAGATACGACACCACTCACAAGAGGTGTGATTCTAAAGCACCCTATACATCCCTTGTGAGTGTGCCCGTGAACGAATAATTAAATACCAATTTAATGCTGGCCCATTGTATGTAGTAGCTTAGCCCAATCTCCTTGCTTTTAGTGTAATTATTTTTTTTAACAAACGACATTATCTATATTAAGGCAGTGCAAGAGTAGGCTAAGCCTTACAATGAGTTAGTATAATGTGATTCAAATTCGGGTTTAACGAGAATTAAACTGAAGACCTCTTTTACTTACCAATAAAAATGAATACTACAAGATCTCCTCGTTTCCGCCACTCCATCTATTGTGAAATTACTAAGTTTGAGCCCATTAAAACCATCCTATTTGAAGACCAGAGAATACAATTGCATCAAAAGGCCTTAACCAAACCAAGTTTGAATTTGACTCTGTGAAGCTAGGGGTGGGTTCAAAAAACCGAAAACCGAAAAAAACCGAAAACCAAACCAAACCGAAACCGAAAAAACCGAACCGAACAAAAAAACCGAACCGAATTGAAAAAACCGAACCGAACCGAATTCTTTTGGTTCGGTTCGGTTTTAGTGATCTAGAAACCGAACCAAACCGAACCGAACCGAATTAATTAAATTAATTTTTTTATTTAATTATTTGTTTTGGATATTATTTTCTAAACCCAATTTGTAAGTTAAAATATGCTAAACCCAATGTGTTGCCAAACTTTAAGCTCAAAATATTAAAAAAAAGTCCTATAAAAACTTTAAACCCTAACCTATTATTTATCCCCCATATAAGGTTCCGGAGCCAAACCTCATCCTGAAGTACCTACATCCATCTCCATAGCACTGTCTACTTTTGTCTCAGCTTTCTTTTCCAAATCTACTCTCATATAACATGTAACAGAATCTATAAACATTTATTTTGGGTAGATTACTTAGGGAATTTTTGATGGAAAAGAATCCAACACACACTAAATAAATCCACCCACGCATTTCTTTTACTAATCAAGTTGTCAACATGCAGTTACAAGCAAACAACCCTGATCTTTGAACAACATCATACAATTTAACTTTTCTAAGTCATTTGTACGATTTTTGTGTTGTGATGTTGTTAGTTTGGACTTTGGAAGACTTGATTGATGATTTTAGTTCAACTTTAAATGTTTATTTTCATTGTCTTTGATTATAGTTAGAATGTTTGTGTTATGATTGTGTTGGATACGTTAAAATTTAAAATTTCAATGTTTTTCATTTTTTGAAAGAAAAAAAAAACAAAAAACCGAAACCGAACCGAAAAAAAACCGAACCGAAAAAAACCGAAAAAAAAATGAACCGAACCGAACCGAACCGAAATTTCGGTTTGGTTTCGATTTTGGCAAAAAACCGAACCGAATTAAACCGAACCCACCCCTATGTGAAGCCTCCAAGCCCAATATTCTTGACCCAAATCTGAAGTTAGATTCTAACGGTAACGTGCAAGACATGCTCATCGTCATCGTCTGTTGACGGATACTTCTGGTCAAAGCACTCAACCTACTTGTACGCACGCGTTTCCGTATAGATTTTCCTCCGTCGCTGTTGGAACCTCGCCTCTTACCCAATCCTCCACGTCATCCAAAAACATGCTCATCCTCCACGTCATCTAAATATCAAACCCGCAGACGCGCGCTTTATTGATTTCCGCACATTTTTTAATTCCTAAGACCGAGACACCGTGGGTCCCCGCAACGGACCCAATTGATAGTACAAGGACAAATTTAGCCTCGTTTAAAAACGTCACCCCTTTCTCGAATACGCACCTATAACCCTGCACACGCAGGGCTATTAATGTAATTACAAATAGAGGTCCCACTTAACTTTACCGTTTCCGTTGGTTATAAAACCGCGGGTATCAACCGACTTTCCCAATCGAACACGCTCTCTCTCTTCATCGCATTCGAATTCATTCAATCTCTTGGAGCAGATCAACTGTAAGTAACGTACACTTTCTGTTTTTCTTTTCTTTTCTTTTTTCTAATAATTTTAGCTTTGAATTCTGATCATTTATATAATCCAAGAATTTCGTCGGATCGAGCTCTGTTTTTCTGAATTTTTTTCGAGATTAACAGAGCCGTAATTACCAAAATACAACACAAATTTCAGTTTTGGTACTTAATTTTTGGATTTTAAGAAAAAAGGGGTAAAAATTAGTGGATTTTGTGATCAGTGTAAATATAGATAGAATGAGTAGCAGCAATTGTATTGGAATCTGTACCGTGAGCGTGAGGCCATGTTGTAGAATTATCACAGGCTATGGCTACAGAGGTTCTTCAATTTTCGGTTCTGGGCAGCCGAAATTGAATAGAAAAGTTACTGGTAATTTGTCCAAATTGCGATCCAGAAGTCACGATCGTGGCTGTAGTTCCCAGATTGTAAGGTACCTACGTGTAATTGATCCGAATCGGAGAGATTTTAGTGGTTTCGATTCGAATTGGGGGCGGTCTAGGGTTTATACGGAGAATAGCCGTGTTGATTGTAGGAGGGGCAGTAGTAGGAGAAGGGGTGTTTTAGTGATACCGAATGTAGCGTCGGATATTAGGAACCATTCAACCTCGGTGGAGTCTCAGGTTAAAGGGAAGACCTCGTTCGAGAGTATATACATTCAAGGTGGCTTGAATGTGAAACCTTTAGTGGTTGAGCGCATTGAGACGGATTATGGTGATGTAGTTAAGGAAGAGGAGTCTAGGGTAGAGGTAAATAGCTCAAATGTGAATGTAAATGTAAATGTAGGTAATTCCAAGGGTTTGAATGACAATAAGGTTGAGAGAGAGCTGTCTGATATTGAAGAGGAGGCCTGGAGGTTACTTCGAGATTCCGTTGTTAGTTACTGTGGGAATCCGGTGGGAACTCTTGCTGCTACTGATCCGGCTGACAAGACACCCCTCAATTACGATCAGGTCTTTATTCGTGATTTTGTCCCATCAGCACTTGCTTTCTTGCTCAATGGGGATGCGGAGATTGTCAAGAATTTTCTGCTTCACACTTTGCAGTTACAGGTAATGACACAATCTTTATCAGTTGCGTATATGTTGGCATTAGCTTGTTTTTAAACCAATGCTAATTCAACTTTTGGTTGTAATTGTATTGTCTATTCTTCTTCCCACGATTGTTTTTAAACCAATGTTATTTCAACTTTGTTGCTAGAGTTTTGATTTTGAGATTTTGTAAATGATCTCGTTGTTTCCTCCAATTAGCAAATTTAACATGTTTAACTCTTTATTGATACCCCCAATGACATCTGTGGTGATGTAAGAATAGAAATTGGCATGCTGTTCAAAATTCAAATATATTTTGGTAATCTGGTTCCGCATTGAGCATTGCCACATTTTTGTGACTGCTCATCTGATTAATTCTTGTTTGGTCATTTGTTAGAGCTGGGAGAAGACAGTGGACTGCCACAGCCCTGGGCAAGGGTTGATGCCGGCAAGCTTCAAAGTGAGGACTGTTCCTCTTGATGGAAGCCCTGGAGAATTTGAGGAAGTTTTAGATCCTGATTTTGGTGAATCAGCCATCGGCCGTGTAGCACCTGTTGATTCAGGTAATCTAATCTTAATTGCTGGTTACTGTGACATATATAAAGTACTGTTTCAGGTTTTTCTTGTCCATTTTAGGTTGGGATAAGTGATGCAGAGGGGAGAGTTGGAGACCATATTGACATTACAATCTTACAATTAGTTAGATAGTATCTGATTTATATTTGAATTACTATGACAGGGTTGTGGTGGATTATCTTGTTGAGAGCTTATGGAAAGATTACGGGTGATTATGCATTACAAGAAAGGGTGGAGTTCCAGACAGGCATAAGGCTGATTCTTAATCTGTGTTTAAAAAATAGATTTGACATGTTTCCAACCCTGTTGGTCACTGATGGGTCCTGTATGATTGATAGACGGATGGGTATTCATGGACACCCTCTCGAAATCCAAGTAAGTTTGAAAATGTAAGAATGTTTAGTGCCTTTATACGTGTCATATCCTAGGCTTCTAGCTGGGTTTTGTTGTCCGTTGTTCTTTCTATAGAAGTCACACCATCGGTTGTGTCCAATATTTCTTAAGAGAAAACTCCTAACTATCATAGTGTCCCCCAAGGGAATGGTGGCTTAAATTGGTTAATTTATAAATTAGATAGAACACTAGCCCTCTGCTTGCCTTCTTATTTGGCCCCTTATTTTGCTTGCCTCTCTGGTTTGTACTTTACTTAACAAATCTGGTTATACAGGCATTGTTTTATTCAGCTTTACGATGCTCACGTGAAATGCTCATTGTCAATGACGGAACAAAAGATTTGGTGACTGCAGTGAATAACCGACTTAGTGCACTCTCATTTCACATCAGAGAGTATTATTGGGCGGATATGAAGAAGATCAATGAGATTTATCGTTACAAGACAGAGGAATATTCCACAGATGCCATCAACAAGTTCAATATCTATCCAGATCAAATTCCCTCTTGGTTAGTAGATTGGATTCCTGAGGAAGGTGGTTACCTCATTGGCAATCTGCAACCTGCTCATATGGATTTTAGGTTCTTCACTCTTGGAAATCTTTGGTCCATTGTATCATCTCTGGGTACCCAAAAACAGAATGAGGGTATTTTGAATTTGATTGAGTCCAAATGGGATGATTTCGTGGCTCAAATGCCCCTTAAAATTTGCTTCCCCGCTCTGGAGTATGAAGAATGGCGAATAACTACTGGTGGTGACCCAAAAAACACGTGAGGCTCTACAAATTTTATTCTCTTTGTTACTTATGTATACCTCATTGTTCTGCAAATCTTCTGACTACAAGCTTTTCTCCCGGTGGAATTATTGCTTATGCACTTATTGTCTCCACTTGTAGGCCTTGGTCATATCATAATGGTGGATCTTGGCCAACCCTCCTATGGCAGGTATGTCCATAAAAGGAGTTTCTTTAGATCATTTCGCTTTCTTTTTTGGGGTTACTTTGTGGAGGTGATCCAGAGAGTTATTCTGTGCCCCTACCGATTGTCCTTAGTTCTATAAATCCTGTATACTATGTGCTGCAACCCGATTATCTGATTTTCTGTAACTCTGTCTTTTATAATTATCTTAGTTCACATTGGCTTGCATCAAGATGGGGAGGACAGAATTAGCGGAAAAGGCAGTTGCTTTGGCAGAAAAGAGGCTTTCTATGGATCACTGGCCCGAATACTATGACACAAAAAGTGGGAGATTTGTAGGCAAGCAATCCCGGCTTCACCAGACGTGGACAATTGCTGGTTACCTAACCTCGAAGATGCTTTTGGAGAACCCCGAGAAAGCGTCATTGTTGTTTTGGGAGGAAGATTATGAACTTCTCGAGACTTGCGTTTGTGTTCTCAACAAAACTAGTCGGAAGAAGTGTTCACGCTTTGCAGCAAAATCTCAGGTTGCGGTCTAATGACAAGGATATATTTATGCTCGGTGCTTGTGGGCAACGCGGTGAACGTGGGTAACTAACAAAACCGTGGATGATGGTTCGGAGGTGACTTGGTCCAAAATAAGGATAGGCATTGGAGTTTCTCTAACAGCCAGCAGGTGTAAACTGCATATTCTTCTGTAATTTCTATCCGCACACCTATTTTTACTTCATACACCCCTTGTTAGTTTCTAATATCCAGTGATTCTCTTCAATTCATTCGATCTAACAATCGGAAATTGAGAGGAGTGTGGAAAATAAAAAGAGGTGTGTGGATAACATATACCCCATTGAAGTACAGATTGATTTTAGGAGAGCCTTTTAGCTCATGTCTCCTATGTTTCTATGGCTTAACAATTTACATGTATCATTGTACGATGTGGAAAATGTAATAAATTTGAACGGAGTTTAGCCATTTACATGATTTAACAAATTAATTCTCTTATTTCATTTTGTGCGTTGGAATTAGGTTCATCCGAGTAGATTACTTAATACCTAACTAATTTAAGAACAATTCTTTGCTGCTCAAGGTTTTGAAGGAATCCTTCTCAACACATTTTGTACTCAATTCATAGACTTCGTGCTTAAGATAGGGGCGTTTAGATTATAAATCACGAAACATATAAAATAAAAAGATGATTTCCGGAAAAAATTAAACGAGTGGTTTTGGCTGAAGAACATTTGCAGCTTTCTGTGTGATTTTTCTTCGTGCTTGGGCTGCAGGATGCAATTGGGGGCCACACAACTCCTGTTAGTCACTAGTCTTACCTATTTCAATAATTCTTTGTATCCAGATCCATAAACCTAGCAAATAATTGTGATGGTTTTTGGTTAGATTCTTACCCTCCACATCATCTTACATCATACTTTATGTCCTATTAGCAACGATGTCGAGACATAAATCCTTACGTATAATCAAAATTATATTTTACATATATACAAGTTTACAGGTTAGAAAATGAATGTCGTAAATTCACGAGAATATATTACGATGATACATAAGAATCTCACCACTTTCTTATATTTGAATTGAAGATTATTATGGTACAGTCTAGTCCGTGGTGTAAGGTAGGAAAACAATCTTTAGAAGGTTACCTGCCAAAGATTAGACGATGATACATAAGAATCTCACCACTTTCTCATATTCGATGCCATGAGTTGGACACTTGCATGGTTGCACCAAAATAAAGGTTGGTTTGGCATTGCTATTCTTTGAAAAAAAAAAACTATTTCTGCTGTGCTGTGAGAATAAACTCATTTTTGTTGCTTCATGTTTTCAATTTTTTTTTCACCCAAAATTGTAAAAATAAGTTATTTTTAAGTGTAAGGAACCTTTTTTTTTCCTGTACACAGAGTCCCACGTGCATGCGGGCAAAATTTTCTTCTTTTTGAGAATTGCACCAAGACAGATAGTTGAACCTTTTCTTTTGAAACTAAATGAATACATACACTGTACACAGCCTAGAAACCTAAGATCTTATCAAACCTAAGATCAATCATTTTGATGGTAGGGTTTCAATCTCAAATAATAGAGCATTCATTTATTCACATTCACAATAAAAGTTTGATGTTCATCTTCAGTTTTTCAATTAAATAAAAATAATAATATCAGAAGCCATATTCACATTCACAATAAGAGTTTGATTCTTTATCTCAATTTTTTTCTATATAAAAAATAAACTAAATATAGACCATAGGTCTTGAGATTAATTTTTTCTTCCTTTTCTTTCATTGATAACCTAATTAAGTACAACATTTTCCCATACATAAGTACAAAGTCTATGACTTTCGCTATGAGTAAGAAAAACTTCGGGAAAACCGAATGCATGAAGAACAAAAAAGAAAGAAAAAGGCTGCTTCGCTTCACAATGCAGTAAGAATTTTCACTTTCCTCCTCTTCTTTTTCTCTATGACTTCTCATTCCAGCGGTTGATCTATGAAGCATTCATCATTGGTAGAAATTCTGAAGAGGTTAAGACGGTTTTCGCCGAGGCGTAGAGAGTGCGTGGTTTTCTTGTACTCAGCCCAAGTGAAGGGTTTGTAGAGCCGAGGCTTCTCCGGTGTGACCATTTCTGGAAGAGCACTCAAACATGCGTTCAGGGAGGAAGCAGCAAAATACGCCATTGACATTCTAGACTCTGATGGATTGGTTAAGGCTCTATGTCTAACGCTCACAAATCTTCCATTTGTCATGGCCTTCAATATTAAGGGTAACATTAGTGAAAAAAACAATTCAACTAAACAAAAGCAACAGTATTTTACTATTATTGAAGATGTTGTCTATGAGCATGGGACTACATTATGAATTTATGCAAGTTCATAGGTCTCACTTCTATTATCGATATAATTCATGATTTGATATTAAATTGATTGCCAAACTTTTTTAATGACCTTTAAGAAAGTTGTACTTGGAAAAGCATAAAGTCACTTCAACCAGACAAGCTAGTACACTCAATTGTATATCTCCATATTTGAAAAAAAAAAAAAAAACTTTCAATTATGTATGAGAAGTTGTTTTCATTTCCAACCAAAAAGGAATGTCCCTTATCATGAGACGTGACTACCTAACGAGAACCTTTCTAGGTTGAATTGGGTTCTTTAAGAAGTATGCAAACCCTGGTTTAAATTTTTTAAGAAGTATGAATACTCTTTCCTATTTTTTAATACTCAGTGGGACAATTCTTATTGTTATGACTTGGGGTAAGTTAAGGTTTATCATGATTCTCCCCCATTTTTGTTCTAACTTCTACGAATAAATACATTAGTTGTTTCAGCGACAAGTGTTAAACGTATGCATGTGATGTCAATCATTGATAAGTTGTAGGATTCACCTTCAACATTGACTGACAGCTACCCATGCACAACTATCAATCATTGATAAATTGTGAGATTATCATCAGTCAGCACGCTTTAACCCACAAAGCTCATATTCAAAGGAAGGACTATGACTGCCTGAACAAAGGAAACCAACCCAAAGGGAACATAAAGGGGATTAGGTCTAGGTGTATAATTACTTATGATATTCATATTCCTTGGACACAATTAAATTAACTTGATAGGAAAAATGACCTAGTTTTTGTGAGGTTGTCTTAAACACACCATAAATGGCATGCTTCCATTTAACCAAAGCACTTTTCAGTTCCAATCTGCTTTCAAATATGGGCAGTCATCAATTACCCAATGGGGCGAATCCCCCAGGCTAAGAACACACACTGGTTGGTTATAGACTGAAATTCTGGGCCCCCACTTACCATAAAATGCAAAGGCTACATGCAGTCAAAAAATTGCAGCGATTACTCAAAATCAGTTCTCAGTCAGTCTCAATCAATTCAAAGTCTTCTTTTTAAGATTGTTATGATTACCATGACATGTGAATATCTAGAAAGAGAAACAAGAGAGAGAGGGTGAGAGAAAATCGACCAACCTGCAACACGTCACCCACATTAACCCAATAGGCCGTGGGGTCAGAGGGGACGGAGACCCACACCCCATCTTGTGGAGAGATTTGGAGGCCGCCCACGTCGTTGGACCTCAGGAGGGTGAGGAGCTGAGGGTCGGAATGCTCCCCAAACCCTACCTTGCTGATGTTACTGATGGAGGATGGTGACGTATCATTATCCTTGCAGATGTCCTTCTTGTTGTGCAGATGCGGGTAGTGATTGAGCCTGAAGACCGAGTCACTGTCGACGTCCCTGATCAGCCTACTGAAGACTGATGTGTCAGGGACCCACAATCCCTCACCAATCAGATCCAAGAGCTCACATGCCAAATCCCTAACTGCTGCAATGTATTCACTCACTGCCGAGCTGTTCAGACAATACCACTCAATTCATCAGGATATTCAGAACCCACAGTCTAGCTTGCAGTTCTTTCACTTTCTTTCACTTTCTGCATGAAACCGATGGATCCTAAAACGAATTCATGGCTACCATAACGTTTTAGATCACTTATAGAAGATACTGTACAAGAGTTTCTCTACATGGCTTGGTACTAAGTATTAAGAACTCGAGAGATTAGTAGTGTGAACTTGTTTCATGAAAATTTATCTCTTATTTATTTTAATAAGCAGTTCGTCTTCTTGCTCTGACTCCATTTTTTCAGTACCATTGTCTTGTTAGTTTTTATGTACAACAAAGTCTAAAAAGTGGTCACTTTCTAACTCCATGCTGAGATATACAACCGAGATTAGATATAAACTATACACAATAATCTAAACTTCTGATTAACAAAATTCTTTTTATTAATAAAAATATAACAACATAAAATCATATTTGTTTTTATTATTTTTTGATATGATTTGACGCTCTTGATGTGACACTGCCTCTGACTCGTCATTCTGATTCCCCAATTTTCATCACAATAATGGTACAACAATTTTGTACTCGATCTTTCTCCTTTCTGATTTCCTTCAAATAATGGAATACATGCTAGCTCTGTAATTTGTGTACAATCTATACTATTGACAGAGAGGAGGAAGAGGAGTGTCTGATTCAGTGAGTGTGTCACTGACAGCTAGGAGTCGAGAAGAGGTAGTCATCTCCCTTTGTTTCCTTGTAACTTTTCAGTGCTTGTCTAGATTTTAACAAGTCACGTGAATAACCAAATGGGTTTCCTCTATTTCTTACTTTTCAATTTGGAAAATTTTATCTGAATTCATCTAATTTTTTTCTACATTCAACTTAAATTCTAAATATGAATTGTCTATTTTAATATATTGCATAATTATCATCAAGTACAAGATGAAATTAAAAATAAAAATAAAATTTATCAATAAACTCATTCTCAATAATTAAGTTCTACAATCACACAATCTTTATCCTACGTTCATTCTGACTAAATTCCTAAGAACTGCCATAAAACCCTACGATCACCTAATAATCAAATCAGGTTGCTTTTCATTTCCTTTCTAGCTTCATGTTAACTCGATCAACAAGAGCAATAATTACAAGCAATATCACCACAAGAAACAAAAGAGTCAGAAAGCTTTCAACACATCGAAATGTTTTCCATGTCATTACGAGTGCATGTTTAAAGTGTGAGTCCTCTTCTTGTTATTTGTTCAGTTCTGCTTCCAATTCAACTATTTATGCATGTAAAAGCAGCATATATCACTCAAATGAAAATTCTTGCCATGATCCTTCAATAAAACGTGATGAGAAGTTCTATTGAAATATATTTTCACTAAGGTGTCTACATAATTTTACATGATTCAAATTCCAAAGTACTAGTTCAACTGCTTGCCTAGCAGCTACTGAACTGTTTAATCTTGAATTACAAATTCCTCACTTAGTTGAATCACATTCAGGCTAGCTACTTGGACTACTCTATTAAGAGCTTGGCGAAGATCATTTCCTAACAACCTTGCACTCCAAACCGATGTTGCAAAAGTTTAAAAAACAAATTGATGATGCTAATCAATTCATCTATAACAATTGGTTGCCATGACAAAAATCTTAATTCTTCATTCACTCATTTGGGATTTTATTTTCTAAATAGGTGTAAAGATGAATTATATATTGAATTGAGTTTGTGAGTATAGTTTAGATAGTAAATTTGGATTTAAAGAAAAATTGATTATTTAATTAAAAATAATATGGATGTAAAACGTAAGTTTGATATAGAAAAATGTTGTATGGGTTCAAATAAAATTTCTCTTTGTTTCCTTGTAACTTTTCAGTGTTTGTTTAGATTTTAACAAGTCACGTGAATAACTAAATGGGTTTCCTCTATCTCTTACTTTTCAATTTTAATTTAATTTTGATTTTCCATATATAAAAAATGAAGAAATTTGTCATTAACATTTTCAAACGGAATTGTTATTGGCACTCCAAATTTCTCATTCTACAATCCAAATTTTCTATATTTAGAAAGAAAAATACACTTATGAAGAGGGTAGAATGAGATTTTTGGAGTGCCAATAATACTTCCCTTTTCAAATAGTTATTCCAAATTCCAACTTATTTGCACTTCTATTTAGTGAAGAATTATTATTTTGAAATGTCAATAATAATTCTTAGAAATAATTTTTTACGGAGAAATAAAGGTTTGTGTTCAAAGAAATATTTGAAATGAATTCGAATCATAAGAGAAATTGGATAAATAAGAAATAAAGAGAAACTAAAATCATCAAGTTTGTTTGAATTTGAATCAATTTTGCAGCTGATCAACTTATCTTCTTTTAAATGAGTTTGTTTGTTCTGATAGAGAAAAAGAAAAGATTAAACAGTAGACTTAAAAACCAAGTTTTGAAATCCTAAACCCTGAATTCTGAAAAAGAAACTTGAAGTACCTCTTATAAAAAAAAACACACACACTTTCAAATGAGCCCATCATTTTCTTTAAAAGTACATGGCTAACTAATGAACAGTTTGTACCTAGACCTACAAAAAATTGTTACCCCTTCCCCCGCCCGTCCTACATTAAATAAATTTTAGCTAAATTTTACGAGTCATGTACCACCTTCCAAAAGAAAAAGTACCTATTTGAAACCCAATAATAACTACTGAGATAGCTCCGCCCGTCCTACATTAAATAAATTTTAGCTAAATTTTACGAGTCATGTACCACCTTCCAAAAGAAAAAGTACCTATTTGAAACCCAATAATAACTACTGAGATAGCTTTCGGATATAGATATATATAAATATATATATATAGAGAGAGAGAGAGAATTATTATTAACATTTTAAAAATCTCATTCTATACTTCAAATTTTTTATAATATAAATAAAAAATATACTTGTAAGGAGTGTAGAATGACAGTACCTGAATTTTGTAGGCTCATTTGAGATGGTTTTGAATCTTTGAGCAATGGAAATTGGGTTTGTGTTGAAAATAAGGTACTCAACCTCTCCCGTATCACCATTGAGGCCTATGTTCTTGCAGCCATAGCCAAAGGGATCGGAAGGCCCTGCCCTTTGCTTCTCGGACACTGGTTGGGCAAAGAAGCTGAGGCTTTGCTCCTCCACTTTGGATATAATGTCTTTTGGGACGCCATGGTTGATGACCTTGAAGAAACCATAGTCCTCACAAGCTTTGACAATGAGCTTCCTCACTTGTGACCTCTCGGCTGAGAGGTCTATGATGGGAAGATCAACGGCCTGGATCTTTTCGTTGCGAGTTGGGTTTGGAGATGCCACCACCATGGCTGGTAATCTAAGAGAGGTGGTGCAGAAAACTAAGAAGAGATGGTGAATAACTAAGAATATCTGTAGGGTTTTTTGTGGGGGGAAAAGAGAGAGGAAAAGAAAGAAGAGGGAGTTTTTTGTGTAGAGGAAGTTTGGAGAGGAAGTGATATGTATTGGGGTATTTATGAGAGAAAGAGAGAGAGAGAGAGAGAGAGAGAGAGGATCACAAAGGGGTTACTGGGGATTCAGGAATCGTTGACTTTTGGGTGAAGTACAACTAGCAAATTTCTGTCATACAAGAAGGTTGACTTAATTGTGCACACTTCCTTGACTAGGTTTCTTTTGTTTTCTTATTTAATTCATTAGTTTATGCATAGTATTTGCGTTCCATCGTTAATTGGAATGAATTCATTCTCACATTTGCAAATAACATTTTTCTATCGTAGAAATTTTATTTCGAATTTGAGATCAATAAGTCATCTAAATGAATAAAAAGAATCAATAGTATAAGTATCAAGTAACTATTAATAATCAACCATTGATTTATTTGATACATTAGAATGACTATACGGTCTCATATTTGAATGATTTTTCGTAACGACAATCTTTAAATAAAGATTAAGAAGTTGAACATTTCTGATTATGAAATATCTATGATGAAATTACGTTATTTGCAAGTGAATGAGCTCATACCCCTAAAGGAAAAAATGCAAGTATTATCCTTACTTATTGGGTTTAGCAGTTATTCATCTTTAGTTCACAAGTCTTAAACATGACTCGCAATAAACACGAGAATGTATAGCATACACCGTAATAACAAAAGCAAGATCATTTCTTTTTTTTTTTTTTTGGTTTAATCAGAGAGTCTAAAAAATCTAATAATATAATTGTATGAATTTTGATATGAACGTATTGGTGTGAAATTTTGTGTGTATTGATAGTTTTGGTTTAATAATTCTAAAATGTGACAATTCTATGTCTCTACACATATTTTCCTGTCCTTTCTTCTTTTTGTGGATGATTTTATTTCTTACTTAAATTGCATGAATTATGGGTGTGAAATCTATATTATATGGTCAAATATTTTATTAATATTCACATTTGGAGGATCGGTCGTGTCAGAGACGTGCTCATAACAAAAAGAAAAATGCAACTTGCAAGTAAGCCCTTTGACCCATCTCCCTTCCATGTGTGTTCGTGCTCTTTTCGATTTTGTATACATATTCCCTTTTGTATACTTTGATTTTGATCTTACAACCATCTACGACTTTTAGCAATGTCTTTAACTAGAAATACAAAATAAAGAAAACTAAAAAACAACACCTTTAAATATTGCTGACTATTTATCGATGCATTGACAGATAATATCAATGAAAAAACTTTCATACAATGATATTATGTTCACATTCTCGTTATTTTACTAGTTGTATGACGTATTCCATATCATATAGTATGTGATAGAGATAATGAATATATGTCTCCCGTGTAGGTAACTTATTCTGGAGATCGTGGGTTTGATGAGTTGGGTTTGTACGAGCATGACTTTCCACGTATTGTGATCATCAAACTCAACATTTTGTTGGGCAACAAGTAACAACTCTTATCCCAAAGGTACCAACTTCAGTTACTATACAGATCCTACGTCCAATCGTATCTCACATGATAAAGACAATACTAGATGGATCATGGATGGTGTTGGTCCGTATTTGTGGTTCACCCATCTTTAATTGCCCATGACAATATGGCATGATCTAGTTTTTTCTGGGTTTTTTATTTGGGTTCAAGGAATTTCGTGATTCATCATTCTTCAAGTGTTGGTCATTACTGTGAAAGCCATACTTACGTGGTCAGTGGTTGATTAGGAATTTAATTATGATTACAATCAACAAATTCGGATGAGTTTTCGACTAATCAAGTTATAATCTGTTTGTGGTTTTACATTTGGATAATGTTATAGATAAGCTACATTATCGTATCACATCTCTAATATAAGTGAGACTTACCGGTAAAAAACTAAAGATGAACTCAACCTCTTTATCTGAAAAAACACAGTGCGGTACAAGAATATGGCACGCGATATAACCAATGCACATTCTTAAACATGAGTAAAAGTTTATGTTGAATGATATAAATTTTGACCAACAAAAAATGATTTAGTGATGGGTGACATCATTTGATGCATTGGGTTGTTAGACTTGGTTAAGTAGTTTGTTATTAGTTAAATAGTCTCTAATAACTTCTTTTTTTATTAATAAATTCACCTCATAGCCACTTTCCATGATAGCAATGCTAAAATAAGATTAACTTTGCGGTTTAACAAACAAAAAAAAAAAGTTGTCTCTAAGTCACTCTGCTATTGTATAAGTAGCTTGTGTTGCCAATTGATCCTTCATGTGAAGGTATTACAATATCGCACCATAATTTCTTTCTTTCAATCAAAGAGATGGTACACAAATTAATTGGTAGAATAACACGGTTTACCTACATTTCTCATCACATATTAATCCAAAATTAATTAGATTATGTACCAATGCAGTCCAAACAATGATCGTATTAGATTAGTTTTGTATTTTAGAGAGCGAGTGTGAAGCTCGGTATCAAGTGGTCACAAATATGGCATTCTTATTTACCAAAAAAATAAGGTCTTATTACATAAGTGGTAGATAAAGTTCATTATTTTTATTAAGAATGAATCTTTTGATTTGTTAAAGTTGATAGTACGTAGCTTCTGTAGTTAGGGAGAAATTTTTTAGTACACAACTTGATATACCAAGTATCATATAATATACATATATATTTTTTTAAATATATAACCACTTGTATCCATGTGGTTGAGATTTTTCAACGAGCCGTGTTCCTGGGTGAGTACGATCAGCAAGATGGGAGGTCGTTATCCATCTGTTGATATTAAATTGTTAACATGAAGCATTAAACGCTTCCTAATTTGTACATTACTTTATATAACTTCATGTGGCCACGCCAATATACACATTACAAGGTTATGATGTTTACTATTAACAAATAGAAGGTCACTATACACTAAAAAAAAAAAAAAAAGTCGTCTTCACCGACTGTTCATGGTCATATTGGTTGATGAGTCGCTTTGAAAGTTTCATTCAATCAACTGATTTCAGCGGTCTCAGAATAACTAAGTCATTTAGTCTTAGCATTCTCTCATTGTCGAGTCACATCACGAGCAATATGTAGTTGTACAAATTTATGGGTGGAGCTAAAACTTCAAGTTCGGGGGCCAAACATAAGATATAAAGCTTAATATATATTAGTTAAAATCTGTAGACATCTGTTTTTTATACATATTTTAACGCATATGTTGTAGGGTTAACTTCGTAAAATATTTCAATGATTTAAATCATCTTTATTTTTGTACATCCTCATATTTGTAAAAAAAAAAAAAGAGGAGGATAAATCCAAAAGCACTAAGGCATTCATTTTGTAGTGAAGAAAATGAACGAATATGATCCTACAAAAAAACACCAAATTTAATCCAATTGTAATATAGTTTCGAATTTTGGTGATTTTTGGTTAACATGATCTTTAAGCTAAGTTATAAAAGTAAATTGTTGAATCGTTGAAATACATTACAGAATAAAACCCACGTATGTCAAAAGTGCGTCCCCGGATCCTATATATATATATTAGTTACATGAGTATTAAGTGTAGAAGAGGAGTGGTTATCTCTCTTTATTATTCCACCGTAAAGGTTCTCTTTTTTTTGGGCCAATTAACATGAACTTCATTGATAGAAGAAGATATTACAAATGTTAAATGAAATAAACATAAAAATAAGCTGCAATTAATCCGAAAAGACAAATTTAAATAAAGCACGTGATAACCAAATTAGACCAGTCCGTTGATGAAAATTGTCACCATCACAATCACCGTGCAACTCGCCATTCCAATGCTTAGGTCGGCGGATTCACCGTCAGCACCAACAAAAACCAGAGGCCCCAAAGCAAAAACACAAATACAAAACAGCCCCAAGGCTAACAATCTTCACATTTGTGCTTATACATTATATACATATATAAATTAGGATAACAAGGGACAAAAAGAAATGGAGAGCCAGGGCTGCTCGTGGTTTATGTTTAACTCTGCCATTGCGTACAATATCTATTTGATTTACGAGTCACTTCTTAAGATTATCAGTGATATTTTTTTAATAATTAGGTGATTCAACCTTTAGTCATAGCAGTGTTAATCTGCATTAACTTATCAAATTGGAAACCCTACTCAATGTCTCAATCCGACTGTCCAATTCAAGTTATTATTTTCTTTTGTGTTTGATTTGACGCTCATTGAATGTGATTTCATAATTTTATAATTTTTTTTATACATGCATATTGTCGATATGACGTCCATTATTATACTTAAATATTTTAAATTTTATTATATATAATAAAATAATATGTACACATAAAGATAGATACAACAAATATTAATTTTATGGCCTAAGCCTCAAAAGCCTTCTCCATATACGATTTGCGTTCTTCTTTTGTTTGCTAGACTCTTCGATTTGCAGCCGTTCTAAGCAATAAATTGATGTTTTGCACTGGCCATTAATAAGATATTGTCAGACAAAGATGCGACTATTCAATTATTTTGTAGAGATGTATTAACAGAACTATACAAGGGAACATGGATCCTCTCCGGATCCATTGGTTTTAATCCATCAAATTCCTAATTTGGACCATTAAAATTTAATTTAACGATTACAAATAGGAGCTTACTTTATAATAAAAATTATAATAATTTTAACCGTTAAATCAAATTTCAATGATCAAAATTATGAGATTTGGTGGATTACGACCAATGGAACCTAAGAGGATCCATGTCCTATACAAGGAATCATATCCAACATTTGACTCGAATTATATATGTATATATTTTACATCAGTATTCGTGTGAGGAATATTTCTTAGTTTAATTATGAAACCATAAATTTATACATCAACATGTTAAGTCGCTGGTAATAGATTTAAAAACTAAAATTTTAAGTATTTTTAAGAACGAATATTATACGCGTAACTTACAACATAAGAAAAGTAAATTGATATAAATAAATTAGTTACTCAATTTATAACGTTGATTATACGTATCAATGTAAACCTTAACTATTATCTATTTAAATATTAGTAGTTAACAATCATTTTCAACAGTCCAACAGGAGCTAATGTCTTATTCTAATCCAAACCCACAAACTTTATTTGTATGGCTGACATAGATCTAAATAATGCATTGATTTGATATTGAAGTGATGCTAATGTTGTAAAGGATTAGCTCAGATATGACAAGGTGATGGCAACACGAGCCTTTTTGACATGAACAATAGCATACAGGTATTCTACTGGCTGCCCATTTGTGAGCAATGGAAATGGATCATTTCCAGATCCTTTCCATCAAATTCATCAATCTATCAATTTGGATTTTTGAAATTTAATCAAACGGTTAAAAACATGGGTCTCTTTGAAAAGTTGTAATAACTTTAGTCATTTGATCAAATTTCAAGGGCCCGAATTTGTGGATTTAGGCCATCTCCAACTGAAAGGTCCAGAGGGCCAGAGGGCTGAAAATAGCCCGAAAATCATTTTCAACCGAGGGCTAGGCCAAATGGTTTGTGGGCCCCACGAGACAAAAAAGGACCAAAGAGCCAATCGGTTGGCCTTACCCAACCAACCAGCTAGCCCCGGGCCAGACCACAAATTTGAATGCAATGGTTAACTGACGTTAGCTAGCCGTTATATTTGAATTTTTTTATGACAACCCGTCTCTGAAATTACGTTTTTATTTATTTTAATTGAGGGAATTAACGAAAATGCCTCTAGAGGTAAGGACTTTGACTTACGTTGACTATCATCTAGAGAAAACGTATGACTTATTCTTTTAGCGTATTTGAGTAGTACTCGTTAGTACGAACGCATAGGCGAAAGCCGTTTGTGAGTCCGGATCATATCAGTATAGTTACAGACGTTTGAAATTAGTAATTTAAAGTTTAGATATAAATTAATTAAAAACTTCCCACCACGTGAGAAGCGTAAACAATCAGAAGTGAGGGAATGTGCTATGGGGGAGGAAGCTCTCATCTGATGGGAGGTGGACGAATCAGAGAAGGAAGAGGTGAGTGGACCAATGGGAGGAAGAGAAGGGAAGAAAGGAGTGAAAAGTGAGAGGCACGGGATCATGAACCCTTCCCTTTCAACTCGTGTACAACCCAATTTTGACCCGGTTCCAAATCCGACGAATTTTCGTCATTTTTCTGGTTGATCACCACCATCCATCACTTGCAAATCACTCATGTGGCCTCCCATCCACCATTTCAGCCAAAAAACAGAGAGTTTTAGGTCCAATTTCGTGAAGGCCGATGCACGGCTTTATGCGTGACTAGGCGGCGATCTACCCATTTCTGAAACACTTACCTTCAATCACCACTACCAAAACACTTCCCTAGAGGTCAGGAACAAAGCTCAAATAGTTTTAGGGGCGGTGGTGTTGTGGATTGATCGAATCAAGAACACCCAAATTCTAGGGTTTCGATGAGTTCATGGTGATTTGAGGCTTTTCCCTGCCAAATTAGGCTTGGCCACATGTATAAAACTTGCTTTACTCACTGAGATCTTCATTTCTGGGAAGTTTGAGAATTTTTAGAAATAGTTGATTTTTCCGGCAAGTCGGGGCCGCCGACAACCGTGTACGGCGGCGAGTGGCGGCTGTGCGTGGGCCGAGGCTTCCCCAGACCTCCCTAGGCTAAATTTGATTCTCCGATTCCGTATGTGAAGTCTGATTGATGAATTTCCGTCATTTGAACCTAGTTCCATTAAGGTCCGCCACTTGAGTATTATAGCAGTTGACGATCTGATCGTTGGATCATCACCAAACTTTGATACGTTATAGTACATAATATATGAGGATCATAGGAACTTATAGATTGGGAATCCGACGTATGGATCTTCCCGAATTGGATTTGTTAGTTCATAAAATAAAATGTTAATCGCCACTTGAATTTGCAATTGGCGGAGATCCAACAGTTGGATCGTAATGAAATTTTAGTATGATGCTTTAGAAATATAATGTGTATCTTTTGAAGTTACGGATCGAAAATCTGTGATGCAGATCTTTTGGATTGATTTACTTAGGGTTGTGGACCCTATCGTCGATCTTTGATCGACGGTTGACTTTTGGTCAATGGGTCTCAAATCATTCTAGAACGTCCTTGGGGATGTATTTTATGTAAGTCATGTGCTATTGATAAGAATTCTGAGACGTGATTTGATAAATGTTTTAGGCGACGATCGTTCGTGACGCCTTGATATTCGTGCTAGGGAGTTGTAGCGTGGACTCCAGGTGAGTGGGTCTTTTCGTTTTTATAGTATATATATAATTGATAGTTCGACAAATGCTTTTAAATTGATTTATGCATTTATGCCATGTCATGTATATATATATATAATTTTTTTTTAAAATCCTATGAAATGGTTGAATTTTGGATTGCATCATGGCATATCTATATGCATATTACCTGCATATAACTATGGTAAAAGCTTTGAAGTGCTAAGGTGAACGCGGAACGCGTGATAGGAGCATATTTATGCGACTTAGTTGGCTTGTTTTTAAGCATTTATGTTGTTTTTCTTTAGTTATTTTAGTGTTTAAAGTCATTTTCGTGCAATTTCAGGTTTAGAGACGAAGTATGCAAAGAAGTGCAAAATGGAGCATTTTAGAGCAAAATTGAGCTAGAATGGAGTGTATGCTAATGGAGCACAAGGAATGGACGAGTTTGAAGGTCAAAGGAGCTTAAGAAATGAAGAAATGAAAGTGAAGAACAAAGAATTCAGATTTGGAAACCAAAGTTTCTAAAGTTGGAAGTTTCTATTCTTGGAGGTTTCCATTTTCGAGAGTTTCTATTCTTGGTTTTGGGCTTTTAGATGACCTAAACCTAATTCCTTGTGGACCCTAACCCTAGCCGCACCTAGGCCTCTAGAATATCTGATTTCCTTGCCTTGCAAGGCATTCTAGAAGGCCCATCTATAAACCCTAACCCTAGCCGCACCTTAGGCCTTATTCCCACTAAAAATCTGATTGTTTTAACCTAATTTCTGGTGGATTTGGGCTTCTAGAAACCCTAATCTGATTACCCTAGGGTTTTGGATGCCTATATATACTCATTATAACCCCTAGATCAGATCACCACCTCTCATACACAATCATTCATGCCAGAAATCTGCCCTTGCATTCTGCCGCACCTTCCCATCACCAAAATCCCAAAATTCTGCCCAAAAATCATCCCTAGCCGTACCCCCATCAACCCTAAACCTTTCCCTACCATTCCCATCCATTCTACACCCTAAATACCACCCAAAACCTGTTCTAAACTTCTCTGCCGCAGCAAGGAGGAAAGGGAAATCATTGATGATCTTGCTGCCAAGTTGGAGCCTTCTAGGTGTTTTCTTTCTTTGGGTTTTAATTTCTAAATTTATGTATCTTTGCTTTGCGAGTATAAGGAACTAAACCCCCCTTGGCTAGGGGGGGATTCGAAACCATGTTTATGCTTGCTATATGATTTGATTACTTCTAATTGCGTTTCATAAGTTGTGATTTCAATTTGCTTATCTATGTGAATTAAAACTTATTCTTGTATGTTGATTGAGGGTCGACACTTAGTTTGCATGCATGAATTTGATGCTAGGATATAAGGGAATTTCACCTAATCGTTATGAACTTATATTCACAAGTAGTAAAGGTTGTTGATCACAATCGTGTTAAGTAAATTCTTGGCATAAGTTTCATGCAATTCATAGTTACGAGTGCCTCGTCAATGCTTATGGTTTTCATAGAACTTAATGATTCTTGCTTGTATCTCTATTATGCAATCATGTAGGGGACTTGTGGGGAATGCTTTGGGTTGTCGTATGCAATCATCCAATTCAATAACGTTAGGAAAATCTGAAGGTTAATTTAAGCGGACCTAATTAACTTGGGGCGTTGAGAATTCATGGGTTATTGAAAAGCAATTGGAAATCGTTTTGAATGCAAGTATAACATGTGTGGAGATGAACCCCTTAGCTAGCTTTCTATCCATTCAATTCAATCAAATTCGTTTTAAAATCTGTTTTGATTTATAAGTTTATGTTTTGTTTTCAATTTCGTAAAAACCAAATCCCCCTTTGTTTTCAAGTGTCAAATTAGTTAGAGAGTGTGTTAGTTTGTGTTTTTAAGTGTTTTGAGTCAAGTTAAAACCTATTTTCGTCAAAATCTTGTTTAGAGTTCAAAACTGCCCAGAAAGTGGTTTTAAGGCAGTTTTGAGTGTTTTTGTGTTATTTTGAGTCTTTTGGTTTGTTTTGGTGTTTTAAGTTATAGTTTTACATTCTTTGAGTCTAGTTTAGTGTTTTAAACTTTGTTTTTACGTTTTTGAGTCAGTTTTCAAGTGATTTAGCAATCCCTCCTAATCCCCGGCCTAGAACGATCCCTACTTACATACTTACTACAATTGATAAAAAGAGGGTTAATTTGAGTGCTAGTTAATATCATATCAACGCGCAGGTAAGTTCAGGTGAGTTTAGGGTGTTAGTTGAAATGATTGAGTTATGGCATGATTATATTTATGTTTTAGGCAACTCCAACACTGTCGTACATGTTGCAGTGATGGGAAAATCCGACAATGTCATACAAGTTGCAATGATAGGCAACTATGACACTATTGTACATGTTGCTTATTAGTCGTACAAGTTGCATTAGGCAACTTCGACTCGTGTGTTAGCGTAGATTGATCTATAAGCATACATGTTGCATTAGGCAACTCTGACTCGTGTGTTAGTATAGATTGATTTATGAGTCGTACAAGTTGCACTAGGCAACTCTGAATCGTGTGTCAGCATAGATTGATGAATGCCTGATTTATTATACTTCTGCTGATATGTAATGATTTGGAATATTTCTGGATTTACGATTGATTTGCAATTGAATTCATACTTATTCATAGTATGACTTTATGGAAACTATATGGGTTTTTACAGCGAGGGGTTATAACGTTTTAAAAAGGTTTTTATTAAAACTTTATTTTCTGGCCCACTCACCCTTATTTTTGGCCTCTCCATGTTTAATAGCTGAGCTTTTTCATCCACGAGGCTTCATGGCAAATCTTGGTATTGGAGATTTCCTTTGATGGTATGATTCTCAATCTACTCTATTGTACTTTACTTATACTCTGACGTCACGTGTGAAATGGGTTCATTCCCGCTCACTAGCGCACTTTTTTATTTAGGCACTTTTAGGTTTAAATTTATTCACAATTTCCACATCACTACACTTTATGGCTTCGTCACCTACCAGGTGTCGGTCATCATAACTCGATTCAGAGTCCTAGTGGACAATCTGGGTCGGGATATGTCATTTTTTTTAATTTAAAATTCCATTTTTTTTCTTATAACTTCTTAAGCCATTAAACATCATTAAATAACATTAAGTAACATGAAACAACATTAAACAATATTACACAACATAAATAAAATCATGCTGACGTCAATTGCCGTTGGATTTTATTTTATTTTTTGGGCCAAAATTTTTTTAAAAAAATATTAAAAAATTCTCATTTTTTCCTATAAATTTAAGTTGTTGTAGTTTTTAAATTTAAATAATAAATTATATTTGGTCCTTGGTTGGAGATAGTTTTTTGTCACAGGGCTATGTTTGGCCCTATGACCCTCTGACCCTTGGTTGGAGATGGTAAGCGATATAGCCATACAATGTTCATTAAAATATTAATTCTTGGAGAGCCAGAAGGCTAAAACGAGCCCACTAAGGCCATCTCCAACCGAGGGCTGGCCAGATGGCTCGTTTTAGCCCTCGGCCCTCCAAGATATTAATATTTTAATGAATAGTATAGGGCCATATTTGCCTCCATCTCAAACCGAGGGCCAAAGGGCCATAAAGCTTGTTTTAGTCCTGTCACAAAAAACCGTCTCAAACCGAGGGCCATAGGGCCAAACATAATTTATTATTTAAATTTAAAAACTACAACAACTTAAATTTAAAAACAACAACTTAAATTAAAAAACTACAACTTAAATTTAAAAAATGAAAAATTAAATTTAAAAACTACAAATTAATGGTGTAGGAATGGTGAATGAATAGTTTAGGTGTTTATAGGAAAAAATTAGAATTTTTAAGAATTAAAAAAAAAAGGGCCCAAAAAACCAAAAAAAAAAGATTTTTTTTTAATCCAATGGCTAGCTGACTAGTCGTTGGATTCAAATTTTAGTTTTTTCTGACCAGCTAACCCTCCAGACCTCCAGCCCTTTTCAGATTCTGTGGGGCCCTCTCAGATTCCACGAGCCCTCTGGTCTATCCCTCGGTTGGAGACGGTTTTGGGCTATTTTCGGCCATTTGAACCCTTCATATCTAATCGAGGGCTGGCCAGATGGCTCGTTTTAGCCCTTTGGTCCTCCAAGATATTAATATTTTAATGAACAGTACATGGCCATATTTGCCTCAATTTCCAACCGAGGGCCAAAGGGCCATAGAGTTCGTTTTAGCCCTGTCACAAAAAATCATCTCCAACGAAGGACCAAACATAATTTATTATTTAAAAACTACCACTTAAATTCAAATCCAATGGCTAAGTGACATCAGCATGACGTCAACTAGCCGTTGGTTTTGATTTTTTTTTTGCTATAAATAGGGTGGATATTGGGCTATAATTCACACAACTTTGAATTCAATCTATTTCAATTTAAGTTTTCAATGAATTCCAATTGGGGGTCCTTATCCAATTCCAAATTGGAAGAAAATGGGTGCAAATGAGACGGGAAGATGATGAGTCTGATGAAAAAGTTCAAGTATGGTGCAACAAACAAAATAGAGCAGCAACCATGGCTGCGGTCATGGTGTGTCAGCCAACTGAGGAGAAACCTCAATGGGGTGGCTTTGTTGTTGGTCACCTTTACAAACCATGAAACAGAGCGACGACGTATGCTAATCTGATGAACAACTATTTCAACCCCAACTCGGTGTACACATAAAAGGATTTCAGACATCGCTTCCAGATAAGGCGTTATGTCTTCGAGCGTTTACTTCGTGATGTTCAACAGGTCAATCCATACTTTCGACAGAAATGGGACAGAGTAGGCGGCCCTTGTTTCTCACCTCATCAGAAGGTTATTGTTACACTCTGAATGATGACCTATGGCTCCCCAGCTGATTCGATGGATGAAACGCATGGTATGTTTGAGTTTACATGCCTTGATACTCTTGAACAATTCTGTGACACAATTGTTCAGGTTTACAAAGACGAGTACCTCCACGAGCCAAATCAAGAAGATCTGAATCGGCTCATTCGCAAAGCTGAAGATCGTGGGTTTTCGGGCATGATAGGGTCATTAGACTACATGCATTGAGATTGGAAGAATTATCCCCCCGGATGGCAATGAGGCTTTAGCGGAAGGTCGAGAAAGGCAACTGTTATGTTAAAAGAGGTTGCCTCACATGACACATGAATTTGGCATGCTTTCTTTGGAGTTTCTGGATCCCAAAATGACATTACAATTCTTGGGATTCACCCATTTTCAATCGCCTGACGAAAGGTAAAGCACGTCAACTTAACTATTACATCAACAACCGTCAATATAATTATGGAGTATTACTTGGCAGATAGCATCTACCCAAAGTGGGCGACACTTGTCCAAGCAATTCCAAACCCTAGGAATGACGCGGAAAAATTGTTTACCTTACACCAAGAGGTATACCGAAAAGATGTTGAGAGAGCTTTCGGTATTCTACAAGCACGGTGGAAGATCATTAGCGAATCGACAAGAGGGTGGAGTCGAGAAAATTTGGACTCCATCATGATGTCTTGCATCATATTACACAATATGATAATGGAGGATGAGCGAGATGGGTATATTGATGGAGAGTTTGATGACGACCAAGAAGATCCAAATAGGTCAAGAAGGGCTCGTGCAAAAATATATGATGGGCCTAATTTGTCTTTCAATTCAAGAACTGGTAGTATCTCTATAAATGAGTACATGAGGCGTTATAGAATGATATGTTCTCGTGCCACAAACAAGTACCTACAACAGGATCTTGTTGCATATCTTTGGGCCAAAAGAAGCATGGAGTAAGCGTTTAAGTTTTATGTTGTTAAATGTTTTTAAAAATGTTGCTTAAGTTTCATGTTGTTAAATGTTTTTTTTATGTTGTATAATTTGTATGCTGGTTAATGTTATTTAATGTTGTTTCATATTGTTTAATGTTGTTTCATGTTACTTAATTTATTGGGTAAAGTACAAAAAACTACCTCAATTATTTGTGTTACGACACTTTCATATCTCATCTTTTAAAATTGACAATGTCATACCTCATCTTTAGAATTTGGTCCAATGTTATACCTTCCGTTACTTGGTAGTTTATTTTTCATTTAAATGTTAACGTGGCTTGATTTGGGGCCCATTTTTTATTAAAAATTTAATAAAATATTATTAAAAACTAAAAAAAAAAATTTAATATTTTTTAAATATTAAAAGAAAAGTATAAAAAAATGAAAACCCCTTAGTAACCCACCCACCCCCCCTGCGGAAGAAGAGGAAGAGGAAGAAGGAGGAGGAGGAAGAGGAAGAAGGAGGAGGAGGAAGAGGAAGAAGAAGAAGAAGAATAAAAAGGTCACGAAGGTTTCCCGATTCCACCTCAATAGGATCTGGGGTTTTTTTTTTTTCCTTCCCCTTCTTCCTCCTTTTTCTTTTGCAGATTCGGGGTTTTTTTTTCTTCTTCTTCTTCCTCCTTCTTTTGCAGATTTGGGTTTTTTTTTTCTTCTCTCCTCCTCCTCTTGCTTCTTCTTCTTTTTTTTTCGTTGCAGATTCAGTTTCGTTTTTTTTCTTTTTCTTTTTTCTTCTTTTCCTTCCTCCTTTTTTTTTCTGGGTTGCAAGAAGGGGGGCTGGAAGGGAGAAGAAGATCTTCTTCTTCTTCTTTCTTCGTTGTAGATTCAGTTTCGGTTTTTTTCTTCTTCTTCTTCTTCCGTTTTTTTTTTTTTTTTTTTTTTTTTTTTTTGTGGGTTACAGGAATGGGGCTGGAAGGGAGAGGAAGATCTTTTTCTTTCTTCGTTGTAGATTCGGTTTCGGTTTTTTTTCCTTCTTCTTCTTCCTCATTTTTTTCTAGGTTGCAAGAAAGGGGCTGGAAGGGAGAATAAGATATTCTTCTTCTTCATTATTCGTTGCAGATTCAGTTTCGGTTTTTTTTTTTTTTTTTTCTTCTTCTTTTTCCTCTCCTTTTTTTCTAGGTTGTAGGAAGGAGGCTGGAAGGGAGAAGAAGATGAAGATGGGGGATCTTCTTCTTCTTCTTCTTCTTTCTTCATTGTAGATTTGGTTTCGGTTTTTTTTTTTTTTTTCTTCTTCTTCTTCCTCCTTTTTTTTTCTGGGTTGTGGGAAGTGGGCTGGAAGGGAGAAGAAGATGAAGATGGGGGAGAAGAGAGAGAAGAGGGGGGGGGGGAAAGGGAACGAACAAAAGTATTTTATTTATAACTTTTTATTATTATTTTAATATTTAGAAATTATTAAATGATTTTTTTAGTTTTTAATAATATTTATTAATTTTTAATAGAAAGTGGGATCCGGATCAATCCACGTCAGCATTTAACTAAAAAATAAACGGCCAAATAACGGAAGGTATAACATTGGACCAAATTCTAAAGATGAGGTATAACATTGTCAATTTTAAAAGATGAAGTATGAAAGTGTCGTGACACCAATAGTTGAGGTAGTTTTTTGTACTTTACCCTAATTTAATTTAATGTTGTATAATGACTTAGGAAGTTATAGGAAAAAAAATACAATTTAAAAAAAAATATGAAACAAATTTTGTAAAATAGAAGTTATAGAAAAAAAATAGAATTTAAAAAATATATATGAAACAAATTTTGTGAAATAGAATTATAGGAAAAAATGGAATTAAAAAAAATATGAAACAAATTTTGTAAAATAGAAGTTATAGGAAAAAAAAATAGAATTTAAAAAAAAATATGAAACAAATTTTGTGAAATAGAAGTTATAGGAAAAAAAATAGGAAACAATTTTTGTAAAATAGAAGTTATAGGAAAAAAATGGAATTTAAAAAAAATAGGAAACAAATTTTATAAAATAGAAGTTATAGGAAAAAAAATAGAATTTAAAAAAAAATATGAAACAAAATTTGTAAAATAGAAGTTATAGGAAAATTTTTGTAAATAAAAATAAATAAATAAATAAAAATAAATAAATAAAACTGTAAAAAAAAAATTTCAAAAATAACGGCTAGCTGACGTCAGCCGTTGGATTCAAAATTTTCTTCAAACAATCATGTCGGCTATAACCGACAAGAATATATTTATATTAAATATATTAAATATACTCCTGTCGGTTATATCCAACATGATTGCTCTGATTTTTGGCCAGCCCTTTGGCCCTTTCAGATTCCATAGGGCCCACGAACACTCTGGCCTAGCCCTCGGTTAGAGACGGTTTTCGGGCTATTTTCGACCCTCTAGACCTTTCGGTTAAAGATGGCCTAACCCTTATTCGATTGGAGATAACCTTAGTAGAAGAGATCCGGAGAGGAACCCTTTCCTTGACCAACTCAAAAATTGTGACATACAATTCTGTAAGTCAAATAACTAAAGATTCAATGCTTATATGCACATGGTTAGTCTTTATCAGTTTGACAGTGAGTAAAAGGCATGGCACATTTTGCATATAATTATATACCGAGGTAATTAAAAAATTGATATACACACACACACACTTTGCATAATGTCTTTAATGGGCATCTTTCAATTCTTGCCAACATATATTGAAAACTTATACCAACATATGTTGACAATTACTATTACTTACATAGGCTGGTCAAGAGTGAATGCAGGATACAATAGAGTAATGTTGAAATCTATCAAGACTTGTCAACTAAAGTATTTCATCGAGCACATGGTGCTCACAATAGAGTCGCACACAAGAAGAGATAAAAGGGAAACAAATATGATAGAAGATAATAAAAAAGTGGAAGAAGGAGGTTATAATTTAGTTTGCCTTAGTTGTTTATAGGGGTCAAATATAATACACAAACAAATATACATAGGGTTTTTAAAGTTGTTGGTTCAAGAACAATCAATGACCTCATGCTAACCCCGCCACTGCTCTAAACTTCATCATCTATATATGGACCTTAAAAGATGAGTTTATTCCTATATGGCAAATGATGGAATTAAATTTGTGCACATCCGCAGATGCCAAATTCGTTAGAATTGCCTATGATCTCCAGCAAGAAAAGAATGAAGTTGACACGTGACATATTGTGCTAGAAAAAAAATTAGTGATCGGTGTCTAAGTTGCCAATATTGTTTAAAAAAAAAGGGAGCCAATGCTCCCAAATACTAATCCCATTGATCTTTATAAATTTGGAAGCACACACATCATCAAGAACGGCACATTGAACATACACACGAGAAAGGAATAAACCGCAAGAAACTCTTGCCGCTCAAATAGCATTATTCAATAACAATATACCAAACGTCTTCCTAAACCCTAAATTACATTGTGCTTAAATAGAGAAAATAATCTTAGAATCAGTACAAGAAATTGAAATACAAAAGGAAAATACTTAATTTTCTTGTCTAATAAGTTATTATAGAAAATAAAATAAATAACCTAATTAATTACAAATTCAGAAATAATCCCTTGCTTCCCTGCATCAACAATAAATTGGATGAAATGAATCGATGACCATAACCACAAAGTTTGAAAGCTTTCAAACACAAAGCATACGATGAACCTGAATTTTGGAAACTAATATCTCTATATCCATTAAGCACTTTTAGCTAGTCCTTTTACAAAAATAAATCCTGACCTACAAAAATTTAACACCTACAAAGAACTAATAGTTTAAAATTTAAACGGTTGAAAATGAAATAGTTATCAATTCGTTTAACTAACATATGGGAGAGTCGCCACTTAGTACTACGGTCTAGTGATATATCTTTTCATTTGTAAGTGAGAGGTCTTAGGTTCGATTCTCGCCAAAAGTGAATTTGCCCCACATTATTGCTACCTCATTGTGAGGTTTAACCCACCCCACCCTTTAATATAAATAATACCGTTTGTTTAAAATAAAAAAAAATAAAAATAACATATTGAGAGAGTCTATAATAAATGAGACATCCTCATCATAGGACTATCTCCTACTGTGAATCACGTGTATTTTACGTCACCTAAAATAAGTTGTTCAAATATGACTTTGTGTTGCCATATAAAGGAGTATTTTGAAAGTATAGGATCTTAAGGGTTGCGTCATAATATAGAATAAGGTCTCATGAACCTCTCCCGTGTAGGTGTGAACGTCACCATACATGCAGTATATTTTCCCACAAATACATATCTTTGTTTCCAAAATTTTGCTCTTTTCTTTTCTCTACTTTTGTTATTTAAAACAAAAGAGTGCTTCAGGAAACTGACCAGCTCATCTGTAAATAGAGGCAATTTTCGCACACTTTTTTTTTTTTTTTTTTGTCAAGAAAAATTTAGAGGAGTTGGAGGGGAGTATCTTTGTTGATAGTGAATCCCACATTGATAGGAGCATGGACCTTGTATGGATTTATAAGAGGTTGGGTCACTCCCCATATTGCCAATTGGTTTTATAGTGGAACCTCAACTTACTTCATGGTATCAGAGCATGTTGTCCCACGTGTACCAAATGACGACACGCGCTCTACGTCATCGCGTTGTGTTGTCTACGTGTTAGGCTTGAAAATTATCCACACGTGATGGGGTTTGTTAAGAATGAATCTCACATTGATGGGAGGAGAAATGTTGGGCTACTTCTCATATTGCCAATTGGTTTTATGGTGGAACCTCAACTTTCTTCAATCTTGTCCGAAGGCCAGGACTTACCACAAGTCTATTTGAGGACTTATAGAGGGGTGTTAGCTCTTTCTTGGTTTTCTTAGGTCGCCCACCAAGAAGGATTTCCAGCAGCGAGACTTGAATCTAGACTTTGGTCTAGAGAAGAGAACAATCCTTACCAACTCAACCAACTCTCGCTGGCATTTTCACACGTCTTTTAGCTTATCGCACATCTCACTCTATTTCTGGTTATCAGATTGAATAAATTAGGTAAAAATAACCAAGAAAATTAAATAAAAGTGTATGGGAAGCTAAAAAGAGTATTTATATTATTTCCCTTCTGTAAATTGGATACTAGCATATCTAATCTAGATGATAAGGATATGAACAATAGGCCTGAAGAATAGTAGCCCATCATAAGAAACTTGCATTGAGGTACACAAGGTCTTTTTCTTTCTTTATATTGTAAGGAATCAAACCCGGAATCTCTCACGGTCCCAACCCAATATCCCACTCTCCCTCATTACTCGGAGAAGTTCTGACCAAATTATGAAAAGTTGGTGATATTACAACGTTGAACCAAAACTAAGGATAATTGACACGCCCCGACCCTGATATTCCCCGAATACCAGGATAGACACGTGCTCGCCGACACCCGAGGGTGACTAAAGCCATTGATTGATACAAAAGCTAAGAATAAGAAATAAATAAGGGTTAGAAATTTAAAATACAAAGCATTAATAATTTTAGGAACGTGCTTAGAGCATACAACTACCTAATCACTAAAAAGGATTAAGATAAAATTGGATGAATAAGGAAGTGGGTCCTACATCGAGAGGATCCGAAGATGCTGCTGTGGAAGTGTCTTCACGTCGGGATTAGGTGCCTTGATTCTAAGTCCTGAATGGGAGCGCAAAACAAAGGTGAGTGGACCAAGTTTATATATATAATAATAATAAAACAGTTATCAATGTACTAACCCCCAAAGTTTATATATAATGAAAACCACTAGCATAATAAGTGATGGATTTAATAAAAATCCTAGCATGCCAAAATATCTCGAAAGTCACATCGCGGAAACGCATCGCGGAAATCAAAACAGTAAACGCATCATAAATCGTTTCGTAAACGCAGTGTGCTGCTAGAAAGATCACTAAATAAATATAATTCCCGGCCCAATGCCTGCACCTCAGTCTCTGTGCCCGTAGCCAGAGATAACTCCCTCCCGGCCCAATGCCTGTCTCCGTGTCCTCCTTTCGCTAGGGATTATTTCTCCCGGCCTACATGCCAACACCAGATCCTCGCCCCAGGCGGCATAGTGTCCACTAGGTACGCACAAATAATTACGTCTCTCTTAAATAACCACTTCATAGCATAGGTTACCGATCATTGTCTACACTATAAAGAGGGGTTTAAAACATGTTCTAGCATCCTATCGTCATCTATCAGATAGTCTACCAATTCATGGTTTTTATAGAAAATACGATATATTAAAATATAGCTCAATATAGGCTAACAATTAATTCCTCACCAAAACACGAGACGAAATCAATAAATTCCATAAACAAGCTTAACATAAATCAAATCATAAACTCGTAGGCATGCTAATCATTGATGCAATTAATCTATAAAATCATGTAATTTTAGAAGGGGTCCACTCACAGTACTTCGCCATCAAAAAGCCGCGCAGCTAGCGAAGACAGAAACGCCACTATAATTGCCCCTAAGCACATAAAAAGCACATTTAGTCAAACTCTACTTAAACAATTGCATTTGGGAAAACGGATATCGGAAATGGATTCAGAACGTCGAATTACCCTAAGAAGGGTCTCGGATGAAAACTCGTAAAGTCAACCCTAAAGTCAACGTTGACCAGGGGTCAACGGTCAAATTAGGTCTAACGGGTTTTAGGCTTGAAATCCGGATTAGAGTTTAGGTTAAATAGGATTAGGATCTATTGGGTTTTGAGATTTTAAGGTTTTTGGGTTAAAAGCACTGTTCTAAAAATCCCCGCCTAGCGCCGCCTAGGCCCCGCCTAGGTGCCAGGCCCCAGCCCACCGCCCCAATTAATGCCTAGGCCCCAGCCCACCGCCTAGACCACCTAGGCACCCGCCTAGCCCGCCTAGGAACCCGCCTAGCCCGCCTAGCCCGTCTAGGCACCCGCCTAGACCCGCCTAGGTTGCAACTCACTTAGACAGAAAATACATAACTTTCATTTTGCATTTTGTTTTTTTTCCAATAAATTGTAAGAGACTTGTTGCATACTTGAATGAACAAACATTATATTCTTATTTCACATGTTTTCATTATGTTCCAATACTTCATGATATATATGCATTCTGTTTTGTAGTTTATGATGAAATTATATGTATTTCAAGTAGAAGCAGACACTTATTTACCTGAAATATGATAGATTTACTTAAATCCGCCTAGTCCGCCTAGGCTCCCGCCTAGCCGCCTAGGCGCTAGGCCCCAGCCCGCCGCCTAGGCGCTAGGCCCCAGCCCGCCGCCCGACTAGCGCCTAGCGATTTTTAGAATCTTGGTTAAAAGGGTTTAGGGTGAAGAAAAGGGGTTTGGGCTTAAACCCAAACCCACACTCACACACACACACACACGGGCTGCACAAAGGCAGGCCCATACACATATACACACAGGCCCTAAGGCCTTATTTAAAGGGCTGGGCTTAGAGCCCCTTAACCAAAAACCGGCCCAAGGCCATTCTAAATAAGGCCCGTGGCCTTTGGGGTCTTTAAAACAAATAACTAAAAATAAAAATCAAACGGGTTGGGGATTTGGGCTAAGGCAAAACGGGCTTAAGGCCCGAGGGGGTTCTAATGGCCTGAAAGGCCTGGTTTTGCTGAGGAAGAAGGCCGGAAATTCGGCAGGAAAACCACCTAATTTAAACGGCCATAACTTTGTCACTACTCAACGAAATCAAGCGAGACAAAAACGAAAGTTGTAGCCCTTGAAGAGACGAAGAGAATGGTACCTCACACGACGTCTAACTGGCCGTGGTTTGGCCGGAAAACGTCTCGAAATCCGTCGGACTCGCCGAAAACTGGGTAAGATTCAAATGAGTATAACTTCTTCAATACTCAACGAAATTGAGTGAAACAAAAAGGAAAGTTATAGTACTCGACGAGACGAAGAGATTGATACCTTACACGCCGGTCAACTCGCCGTGTTTTGGCCGGAAATGGCCTCGAAAGGCGCGGTGCTCACTGGAGGCTCCCGGAATTCCGTCGTCCTTTCTACAACGGGAGAGAGGAAACTGCAGAGGTTTTGATGGTGATGTCCTCAGCAGATGGTGTGGCTGAGTGTGTTGCTCGGGGAAGAGGGAGTTGTAGCGAGGGAGAGAGATGAGGTCCGAGAAAGAGAGAACTAAGAGAAGAAAGAGACCGGTAAACATAAAAATAAAACAAGGTGGGCCCCACGGTCTCACCAATTAAGAACTAAAAACCATTTTTAAATAAAATGGGGGTGGGTTTTAACAATAGGACTTGGATTGTCTGCCCTCTCATTTCGGTGCCCTTTCCGTTCCCTCCTGTTTTGTGTGGTCATAGTTAAGCCACGTCAAGATTTTATATTGTTTTTTTATAAAAATAATAAAACAAAAAGAAATAGTAATATAAAATGTTGACGTGGCTTAACCGTGACCACACAAACAGGAGGGCACGAGGAGGGCACCGAAATGAGAGGGCAGACAATCCAAGTCCTTAACAATAATCACAAAGGATACTCTTTCATTGCACCAGGCTTGTTAACTTGTCCTTACAGGTATATGATTTCTCCTTGTTAGGTTTCCATTTGAGGGAGGAGAAAGGTTGGAGAATAAATTTTGAAAAGAGACTTAGGGGGTCCAGGAGATCCCTTCCATCTCCTAGTGTCCAAATCGCCAATCTCTTTCAGTGTAGGGCTACTATATGGGTTCATCAAGGCCTCTTGATCAATTAACCAAAGGAATATGATGAAGGACGATATATTGAAGTGCTAATAATAATTCTGATTAAAAATAAATAATAAATAAAGTTCATTGAGTGGAGAGTCAAGGAGTTAGCCAATGAAACAGCAGTAACATCGAAGATACCATATGGCCGCATAAAATAGACATGGTGCGCCACGCCAACTACTAGTTTTGATGAGGACCTCAAAAAGTTAAAACACAAAGTTCACTGAAGCAATTATTAAACGCAAATCGCACATGTTATATTCTTCATATAGATCTTCTTTTCCAGAGCTTATATGAGGCAGATGATGTTTGTGCAATGGCCATCCAATGCATGGCCTTTTGGAAAACACCAGTAGGTAGAGCAGAAGTGGCAGCCTCCAGCATTTCAGGATGACCACTAGGCTAAGAGCAACTCCACCCATGTGGGTTGCTCGGGGGACAGTGGAGAAGAAGGGGCTGGAGGCCCGGTGGAGAGAGGTCCAGCCGTGTGGAGGCCGAGCGACGGTGGGAGCCCGAGCGAAGGGGGGTGGGGAGTCGACGGGCCAGTGGCCCGAGGGCTTTGCAATTTTTTATTTTTTTTGTGTGAGAGAGAGAGAGAGAGAGGGGGGGACCGGAGCTTTTGCAATTTTTTTATTATTTAAACAAACAAAAAAAAACTATTATTTTAATTGCTTATTGCCAGGGGGAAGGGTTCCAAGGGTGGAGATGTAAATGGCAATTACTATTCATTAATGGTAGTTACTATTCATTTAAGGCAGTTACTGTTCAATATGGTGGATTGAATAATGGATTGCCAGGGGGAGGGCTCCATGGGTGGAGTTGCTCTAAGAACCCGCACAATAGGTAGGCATACAAAAGATGTCAACAAGGAAAAATGATAGCATGTGATTACTGAGAAACCAAATTTGAAATTGCAATATCCCGCCAGAACCAACTGTCAAGGTCAGATGCGATGGTCAAGTTGGAGGCTCGACTAAAAGTTCTCAACAGTCCAATCCTTTGGCTGTTGAATGTGTTTGAATTTGATTAGTTTGTTTTAGTTTAAAATGATTGTATTATCTGTTAAATTATCTTGGTTCATTTTGAAGAGTTTGTTCTTCACTCAAACTCCACCTGTAATATAACAGAGCCGAGCCTCATTTTTTCCTTAATAGTAGGCATTGATGGCGACTGTGAGCGTCACTAGTAGTCCGGTGAGCTTCGTCGCCTTGACGAACAGAGGCGCTACCGCCATTTTTGATTGAAACAGCCCAAGCTCGGACTGAGCGTTATTTAACTTTTTTTTTTGGGTAAATCGAAACTACACCAGGGCAAAGCCAAAGAACAAAAGGAAAGCCCACAACTAGGACTAACAAAGTTACAAACCAAAAAAGAGAACCAAGATTAGAGTGAAACAAGGCCAGGGAACGACACAAACAACAGCTTTATGTCGCCCTAACTCCCTCCATCAAAGACTCGACTTAATGTCGGCAAGGTAAATCATCCTTGTTCAAAATATGTACAATCGAAGATGGGGGTCTGTCGACCCAAGTATAGTTGCTCATCTCTGAATTCTTCACAGACGCAAGTCTATCAGCCACCAAATTAGCGGATCTAGGAATCCAAGACCATTTGCACTGTTGGAAGGATCCTCTCATAAATAGAATTACATAAATTGGAGACAACTTCCTTGGAATCTGATTGAATTATAACCTTCCTTAACTCCAACTGATTAACCAACTTAGACCCCTCTAAAATAGCCTTAGCCTCAGCCTCCTGTACCCCAGATGCCGAAACACTTTGTTTTCTAGCAGCAACAAATGTTCCATTGGAGTTTCTTATCACAGTTGCAACATAACCTTTTTTCGTTATCGAATTCTAGCTGGCGTCAACATTTACTTTGTACCAGGAAGGTTCGGGCGTAGACCAAAGTGAGCTTGGTTGAGGAACACCATTCAAGTGCGCTTGATTACTTTGAGAATTCCCCAAACCCACAGTAGCTTGCTGAGATCTCTTGGTGGCCTCCATAAAAGCAACATGGGCGCAATTAATCTTGTGAATTACCTGTAAAGGTGACATAGTTTTCTGATTGAAAATAGCATGACATCTCTCTTTCCATATATTCTAGCAAGTGAAAGCAACTTGTGATAAAATGCGGTTCTTGTCTTGTTTGCTTCCCATATTAGTCTTAATTAAAGATGTTTGTACCATACTTAAGGCCTCCGTATTTAGACCTCGTATAAATACTCAGAGGACTCAAATGTAATTATGTAATAAATGGAGGGGCAAATATGTAAAAAGAGGAGGAGCCCTTATTCTATAAAAGGGCCTCCTCACCCTCACATACAAAAAGCTGTCTCATCCTCTCAAAGCTCTCACTCTCATATTCAGAGCTCTCTCTCCCTCAGAAATACAATATCAGTGTGGACGGAGCCCAAACCTTGGGATGAACCATGATACATCTTGAGTTATTTACTTTCTTGTAGATTCACGGTCAGATTTACGTTGTTCTAAAACCCCTCCGGTTTTGTGCATCAACATTTGGCGCCTTTTGTGGGAATCGACACGAAAAGCTATGTCGGTTCTCTCTCAATTTTTCACCTCCGCCATGAATCTACAAAACCCAAGAGCCCAAAACCTCACTTTTGGATTTTTTCCAGAAAACCCTCAATCTTTCTCTCTCTGGGTTTTATTTATTGGTGTTGTACTTGGTGCATTTCTGAAAAAGTCGTAACCTTGGCGTACAACACCAGATCTGCCTTGTCATTCCTTTAATTCAAGCTATGCTCCATTAAGTTCAGTCACCTCCGACCCCAAAACCCGAGATTTCTCCCTGCAATCTCATTGTACCTTCATACCAAAAAAAAAAAAAAAAAAACAGATCTTCGGAAAGTAACAAAAACAGAAGCTCACAAGTAACAAAACCAAAACACCACTCTTACACTTATTCCTCTTTGTCACTTTCTTCTCCTTCTGCAGAGACATCAGAGTCACGCCTCTCTCTTTTGCTGTGGACACCTGAGTGCCATGTCCTGTCAATATCCAGCTTATAAGCAAGGAAAATCCAGCAGCAGTTGGTTTAAGTGAAAATATCAATTTCTGCATAGGATCATGGCTTTCAGATCAATGAATCACTGGAAACAAATGTCCACAGCCTTATGCGGATACGCCACCTCGACTTCCCTGAAGATGAAGCCCTACTCCCCGACTGCCGGTGCCACCAAAAAGCCCCAACAGAGCAACGTCAAGAGGTTTATGAGGGGCGACTTCGTACCGGTCTACGTCGTGGTCGGGATGATAACAGTGTCGGTGGGGCTGGGGCTCCATACCACCAAGCAGCACCTGAAGCACAACCCCCACGTCTATGTGAAGAATGAACGGAAAGAGAAGCTGCTGGAGGTGGTGGAGCCGGAGCGCGTGGTGGCGGAGTCTGACAAGTTCGTTAAAAATTGATTTTTCAGGAAGGTGGCGCATGTTCAGGAGTTTGACGACTACAATCAAGCCGTTCAGGATCCGATCCGGAAAGATGTTTTCACTCATAAACCTGACCCACCCCGTTCGTGAGCCTAGACTGTCAAGGACGTCGGAGCTGTGGGGGGCTGCTATAAAGTGGGGTTCTGAATTTAAGTTCAGTTATTCTGAAGAATGCTGCCAGACGTGTAAACCCATGTGTACTGGGATTGATGTGCTTTTGCTTGTGTGATTCTTGGGTGTTTTGTGGGAACAATAAGGCTTGCGGCTCCAAATTTGGTGAGAATGGAGCTTGATCTTTCACCTAAGTTAGTCAAGAAAGTGTACGACGGCGATGACGGGTCCTACTTTGCCTGGTCCCTGTCGGAGCTTCCCATGCTTCGTGAAGGTAACATCGGCAAGTTGATCTTACTGGAGTAAAGAAAAAAAAAAGATATGAGAATAATGGACATGAAGCAGAAAGCAAGCATGGCTGCCCACCCACTCCATTGTCTAAAAAGAGGGCGCGCTGTCTACCATCCACATGCAAAAGCAAGGAATAAGGGGAAGCTTTGCTCTGCGAGAGCACATGGGAAAGCAAAAGCAAAGTAGGAAAGCAAAAGCAAAAGCAAAAGCCAAAAAAAAAAGGAAATGGCATTATTCCTTTGTCTATCATCTGCCAAAAGAAAGAAAAATAAAGAGAAAGGAAAAGGTAAAACGTTCAGTAGGCGTAATACACACATGGAAAAAGATATGCAGCAACCTAGTGCGCAGTAAGTCCAGTACGCACCAACGATCTGCAACTGTTGAAGCTTTTGTGTCGAAACCTTTGTTTTGAATGATGTAATTTATTTTTCTTATCTCTCGCAGATATCTGTATAACCCCATCAGAGGGTTTAAAAAAAAACGTCAAGCCCAAAATAATGGGCTGGAGTGTTATGTGGAGGGCGAAGGCCCGTAGGCCCAAAAGAGTCAGGCCCTCTATTATCACTAACCAGGTGATCAAAAGTACGTTCAGTACTACAAAAAATTATTCGGCAACTTGCCGCTATTATCACCAACCAGTTGATCAAAAGTACACCCAGTACTCTAAAATTATTCGGCAACCTACCGTTATTATCACCAACCAGGTGATCAAAAGTACACCCAGTACTCCAAAATTATTCGGCAGCCTACCGCTATTATCACCAACCAAGTGATCAAAAGTACGTCCAGTACTCCAAAATTATACATGAGCATCACTCATGTTATTCATACATAAACATTCATGAGCATCACTCATGTCAATCATACATAAACATTCATGAGCATCACTCATGACATTCATACATAAACATTCATGAGCATCATTCATGTCAACATTCATGAACATCACTCATGTTAACATCCATGAGCATCACTCATGTCAATCAACATAAACATTCATGAGCATCACTCATGTCAATCAGCTTCAAAAGCTTAATTTATAGAGCTCTAGCTTCAAAAGCTTCATTTACAGAGCTCTAGCTTCAAAGCTTCAAATTGCAAAGCTTCACCTACAAAGCTTCAGTGCATGGTCTACAAAGACCGCATCCGAACAACCGTCATTTCGACCTATACATGGATTGAATTTGAAGTCTCCAGCCAACTACCTCTATTGACCGAAGACTTAGGAGACTACATTGTGTACCATATATTGGGCCTCAACTGGGCCTCATGAAAAATACTTGGGGAACTTAGCCTATTATTTATGTACTGAGGAGCGAACCCTTATTTTATAAAAGGGACTCCCTCACTTTCATTAGAGAGCACCCATTATTCATGTACTGAGAAGCGAGCCCTTATTTTATAAAAGGGACTCCCTCACCTTCATTAGAGAGCATTGCCGCCAGCTGAGCAACCGCTTCGCCGCCAACATCACTCCTAACCCATCACTTATGTATTGAGGAGCGAGCCCTTATTCTATAAAAAGGACTCCCTTACCATCATTAGAGAGCATTACCGCATACTGAGCAACTGCCTCGCCGCGAGCATCAACTCTAGCCCATCACTTATGTATTGAGAAGCGAGCCCTTATTCTATAAAAGGGACTCCCTCATCTTCAACGCCACAAGCCGAGCAAACCAAAGCAAACATAAACCACAAACCGAGCAGCCTCGCAACATGTGCTACTTCTAGTTGAGCATCACTTTAGATTGAGCACCACCTCATATCGAGCATCAGTTCAAGACAAACATCTAGTTACTTCGGCCTACACATGGATTGAATTTCAAGTCTTCAGCCAAAAGACTTTCTTAACTAAAGACTTTCTTAACTAAAGACTTGGGGGACATATTATGTACCATATATTGGGCCTCATGAAAAATACTTGGTGGAATTAGCCCATTATTTATGTACTGAGGAGCGAGCCCTTATTCTATAAAAGGGACTCCCCCACTTTCATTAGAGAGCACCCATTATTCATGTACTGAAAAGCGAGCCCTTATTTTATAAAAGGGACTCCCTCACCTTCATTAAAGAGCATCGCCGCTAGTTGAGCAACCGCCTCGCTGCAAGCATCACTCCTAACCCATCACTTATGTATTGAGGAGCGATCCCTTATTCTATAAAAGGGACTCCCTCACCATCATTAGAGAGCATCGCCGCCTACTGAGCAACCGCCTTGCCCCGAGCATCAACTTTAGCCCATCACTTATATATTGAGGAGCGAGCCCTTATTCTATAAAAGGGACTCCCTCACCTTCAACGCCACAAGCGAGCCAACCAAAGCAAACATAAACCACAAACCGAGCAGCCTCGCAACATGTGCTACTTCTGGTTGAGCATCACTTCAGATTGAGCACCGCCTCATATTGAGAATCAGTTCAAGACAAACATCTAGTTACTTCGGCCCATACATGGACTGAATTTCAAGTCTCCAGCCAAAAGACTCTCTTGACTGAAGACTTGGGGGACTACTGTTTGTACCATACTTAGGGCATTCGTATTTAGACCTCGTATAAATACTCGGGGGACTCAAATGTAATTATGTAATAAATGGAGGGGCACATATGTAATAAGTCAGGAGCTCTTAGTCTATAAAAGGGGCTCCTCACCCTCACAAAGGGAAAGCCTGAGATCCCCAAAGCCTTACTCTCATATTTAAAGCTCTCTCTCCTTCACAATCCTCTCATAAACAGAGAAATACAATATCAGTGTGGACGTAGCCCAAACATTGGGGTGAACCACGATACATCTTGTGTTCTTTAATTTCTTGCAGATTCACAGTTGGATTTACGTTGTTCCAATACCCCTCCGGTTTTGTGCATCAACAAAAGAAAATAACCAATTTTGAAAAGTATCGATTTCAGTCCTATTCACCTTATAATTGAGTTGACTACCAAACCAATCAGGTTCCACAGGCACATCAATAACATATGTTCCACTAATTCATCTTCCTGCTTACATATAGGGCAAGTTGGAGAAATGGCCACATGTCTTTTAGAGAGATCTTACTTGGTTGCAAGAGCTTAATGGAGAATACGCCACATAAACATTCTAATCTTTGGCAAGGCTTCCAGCTTCCAAATACACTTCCAGACTTGTTTATTTATTGATGCAAGTAAGGATGATCGTCTATGCCGAAGAGGAGCTTCCCCGCTATGTAGCCAATGATAACAGGACTTAACAGTATACGTGCCACTCTTCTCAGAAGGCCAAATAAATCTATCGGCACAAGAAGGATCTCCTATTTATACTTCTTTTATTTGATCCATCTCCTATTGAGAAACATAAGAACTAATAGGTTGAAAATCCCAATCATGAGAGAGTGACCGAATTATAGAGGCAACATAATGATTCCAGTTTATATTGGAGGACTCCAAAGGAGTGGGATGTCCATTTGGCAAACAAGGAGCCCAGCGATCCACCCAAAGCCTAACATTTCTTCCATTCATCACCTGCCAATGAGCACCTCGCAGAAGAATCTCATGCCTTTCAAGAATACTGGCCCAAGCCCATGATGCTCTACCCCTTTTTTTAGCCTAAAAAAATGAGGAATGTGGGAAATATCTTGCTTTCATAAATCTGACCCATAAAGAATCAGGCTCCATCAACATTCTCCAACATTGTTTTGCCAACAAAGCAACATTAAACTCTTGTAAATTTTTAAATCTCAGCCTGCCTGCATGTTTCGGCAAGCCAATGACATCCCAGCTAACCCAATGAATCTTCTTCATTATTTTGTCCCCACCAAAAACTAGCACACAAGGAATCCAAATCCTTACAAATAATGGTAGGAAATTTGAAAATATTCATGGGATAAACTGGAACAGCTTAGGCAACAGCTTTAATTAGAACTTCCTTACCTGCATGCGACAATAATTTTTTTTTCCACCCATTAACCTTATTCAATACCCTCTCTTTAATATACCCCAATGCATGCCGTTTAGACCTACCCCAAATTGTTGGTGGACCCAAATAAGTCATAGGGTTATCAACAATTGGCATTCCAAGTATTTCACCCATCTCCTCCATAATTGTCTTCAGAGTATTGTCACCGAAATAAACACTTGACTTGTTAAGACTAACCGATTGTCCCGAGGTAGCACAATAAGCTTGTAAGATCTCAAAAATATTGAGGCAATTTTGTTGAGTGGCCTGTAGAAAGATCAACTTGTCATCCGCAAAGAACATATGTGATATGCATGGACTAGATGAACTAATTTTAATACCGCTAAGATAATCTAGATCCACTGCTTTTTGAATTAGCAAAGAGAGGACATCACTTACAAACAAAAATAGGTTAGGAGAGAGAGGATCCCCTTGACGAAGTCCCGGGAGGGTAGAAATTTTCTGCCAGGCTTTCCATTAATGATAATAGAGAAATCGATAGTAACCACACATTTCATAATTAAATTCACCCATCTCTGATCAAACCCCATTTTGATCATAACTGCCTCCAAAAAATCCCACTCCACACGATTATAAGCCTTATTCATATCCAGCTTAATACCCAACTCGAATTTTTTTTTTGTCCTCCTTAGTTTCATGAAATGGAAGATTTCATGGGCAATTAATATATTGTCTTGAATTTGTCGGCCTGCTACAAAAGCATTCTGCATAGGAGAAATTAAAGTGGGTAAGAAAGGTTTAAGGCGATTAGCAAGAATTTTTTACAGTACCTTGTAAGAGAAGTTACATAGGCTAATAGGCCTAAATTGTGCCCCAGTCTCTGGAGTTGGCACCTTGGGAATAAGAACAAATTGTGTGGAATTTAACTTTTTATGGCTAATCTCTCCATTTATAAAATCATTGGCAATTCCTCTAATCTCATGTGAGATCACATCCCAATAGCATTGATAAAATATCCCTTAGAATTCATCCGGCCCCAGAGCTTTCAGACGAGCATTATATAACTAAGTAGTAACTGTTCCCTTAGATATGAAATCGAAAAGCTTATTGTTTATTTTTACGATAGGTGCCGTACACGTGGCATCCAACGTTAACTGTGTGGGTTGTGTTATTGGGCCTTTGGTTCTCAACATGAAGGTGATGGACCAAGCTTGCCCAGTTACAAGCTGTGGAAAAGCCCATTAAGGGCAAGCCCATGTTTTTTTAAAATTCTTATAATTGTATACCTTAGGGATGCAGGCAGGGTGTGATGGTGTTCTCTTTCAAGACGTCCAGTAGTTAATTAAGTATTAAGTACCAACGTCAACTTTTTTTTTTTTTTTGAACAAACGATAGTATTTGTACTAAGGGGGTGGGGGAGTGAGGGAGTAGGCCAAGCCTTACAATGGGCTTGCCATAATAATGTGGTTCAATTTCGCATTTTTAGAAAATCGAACCTAAGACCTCTCACTGACAAATAAAAAAGAATACCACTATACCGTAGTATAAGTGGCAACCTCAACTTAATTATAAGTGTAGAGAAAATCAAATAGACATTTGTTGGGTTATAACAATTGGCTTATGTATATCTGAAAATTTTGAAAGCAATGAATCAATGTGGGGACACGTGTGAATGGAGATATACTTCCGGACTCATCTTTATTAGAAAATGTGTTAGTTTTGTATGTCTAAACATAATTTTTGTAAAATTATAAGATACAAGTTTTATCAATACATGTTTTGTTGTTACAGTTTGACACATGTGTATAAAATTTTCATTTTTTTGTTTTCATAAGTAATGTCAATATATGTTTGTTAAGTTGTAAGAGGAAATGACTTCTTAGCTAAATTATAACATATTTACTAATCTGTAATCGAAATTGAATTGAATGAGAATTGAGAATTGAGGAGGAACTAGATTGATGAAGAGTTAGAATATAGATTCTTTTTAAAGTTGTTTACTGAACAATCTAAAAACAGAATAAGAATGATACTAATTCTATATAAGTTTTATTAGTTCACATGAATCAGGAAGGAAACGAATTTGATTACTAAATTTTAGAAATAATGGACAGACTTGAAATTTTAAAAATAATGTGAAGACCTAATAGGTAAAAAAAAATGATGAATTTCTTATTAATTACTTGTTTTCTAGGAATCAGAATAAACACCCCAAAGAGTATTTCTCTATAATTAAGAGTTGAGTTCCTTATTTTGTGTGAAAATCCTTAATTCCTCCTTAATTAATAATCACAAAAATAATATGTAATCAGAATCTAACTTGTTCTTTTGAATAGGATTACGAATCAGTAAACGTGTCAAACAAAACTAAGTAATGCTCATTTTTAATAGCATTTCATGAGTGGGAGCCTGCACTAGCAAAAAAGAAATGGATGGGGAAATTTGTACACTAGCCAAAATTTGGGCCATGTATAAAATTTTTACCAACCATTATAACTTTCATTATTGTATACCAAACTTGACATAAAATACTACAATACCTTTTGTTTAAGTAAAATAATTATGAAATTATATTTTTTCCAATGTGCAGTCTTTCAATGTTTTCACACACGAACCACAACCACTGAATGATCTCTATCTATCTGTGCGTGTTTTAATCGATTTGTATCTATGTTTATCTCTTGGTTTTGTATACAATATAATACATCAATGCATTCTGTTGACCTTAAAAACTACCAAGCCTACGTGGCGCGCAGGCCGAGTAACTAATGAGCTAATTACGTCAGTCGGTTGATACGAGGCGTGCCAACTCGTCGGCCGAGCTTGCCTGAGGAGTAAAATATGTTGATGTTGCGTTGGGTGCACTGCTGACTTCTCGATCTTGCAATTGCGGCTGAGGAAGGAATACTCTCGGCCTTCGGGTTCTAGAGCCTGAAGACAAGGTTGCTAGTTCTACGAAGTTCACAAATCGTAAGGGTATAAGCACACCGAATCGACACTAAAGTATAGATACTCAAAACAAATATATGTCTTCATCGTAAATGTGGTTCGGCCGTCAGAATGCCGAACTCTAAAGTTTACTTGTGAGTATCCAATCATAAAACAACTTGGCGTTCAATGTGCCGAGCCCTAGTAGACTGTAATACCTCACCTCGTCGAAAAGGCTAATGAGATGACCTCTGCCAATAAAGACCCGAAAGCCTTTCTTGATTGAGACTTGGATAGATAACCAGTTGGCCTCAACGTAATACTGTTTATCCAAACTGAAGGTGTTTCGCGGTTGACTGGTTCTACGGCAATAATGCTATTTATCCAAACTGAAGGTATCATCGGTTGCCTTCACAGTACTGTTTATCCAAATTGAAGATGTGTCGGTGGAAAAAGAAAATAAAAAATCTCAAGGTTGTTGAGAGGTTTCACGTAGAGCGAGAGTTTGCGCAGGGCAATTTGTGTGTTGAATTGGAGAGGGCTTGAATGATGCATCCATCCCTCTATTTATAGTAGCAAACATGCTTCTGATCGAATCAAACCTATACTCGGATTAGGACTTCTTACCTCGATCTAATCTTTTCTCGGTCAATCCTACTCCTATTAGAACTTTGAACTCAACCCCTTATCAGGCCATATTCATTCCCAAATTTCAGCATCCTCATCCTGCCAAGACTCCTTATTGTATCAGGATTCAACTACCCTATCCTGATAGGACACGGTCAACCCTTGAGCAACAATTTCGGGCCGAGAACAAAACTCGGCCTAAACTAATATTTTAGGCCCAAACATTGCCCCCTCGCTTCTGAGGTCGTCGACCTACACTCTTTGGTTTGAGCCTCGGCCTTGAAGAAGCGAAATCGACCTAAAACAAACATTGAACCCTCTCAAGAAATACCACCATGCGTATTTATAAGACATGATCCCACGATCTCGATTCTCCCAACCGTCCTGCCACGTGTCGGTCCTTTGGTTAACCTAGCAACCCTTAACCATGACCCTAAAAAACGTGCAACCGCCGAAATGTCTCTTTTACACTAAACCCGTCGTAACACGTAATCCTGCATCTTCAAACCGTGAAAACCTCGGTCTTTTTGCCTGGATTCTCTGAACATCTACAATGATTAGCAACTTTCCCGCTCAATTTTATCCCCAATTTTGAAAATCAAACGTTTAACCTTCCTTCCAAAATGCTTATAAATACCTGAATCATTTCCATTCGTGCGTTACGCTTTCTAAAACCCATGAAACCTTCTTGCCATTTTGCTTTCAAAAACCCAGAAAACCCCAAGCTCTTAACCTAGAAATCCTCGAGTTTTCATCAATGGCCTCCTTCATCTCTAAGCTCTCCGACAAATGCAACAAGTGCAAGGACTTCATTGACCGGAGCGCCGTCAAGACTCTGCGCTTCGAGAGTGATTTAAGCGCCACTTATCAAATCTTAGGACCACTTTTCAAGGATGCAGTGCCATCGTCCATCATCAATCTCTTCAAAGACCATTTCCTGACACCCTTGCTGCAAGGGTTTCATTGGTCGAAGTGGTGCTTGACGAAGCCCCTAGGAGCTTGGCCTTTAACCAACATGACCTGGGCGGCCTGGGTTGAACGGATGGAAAAGTTTTTTGGCAAAGAATGAGAGGCTCTTGGCATCCACGATGCCATTAAACGTTCGACCATGGAGATTACCATAGACAAAGAACTCCTTATGGTAGCTCTAAGCTTTTAGTGCTCGACCACCAACACCCTGATCCTTCCCTTCAGCCCTATCACCCTCACCATTCTTAACATCTCAACCATCCTTAGGACCTCTCCCTCGGGAATCCTAGTAGATGCCGCCCTTTTTGGGTGCCCGTCGAATCTCAATCTTAAAGCATTATTCGACAAACGGGTCGTCGAGACGCTGAGCCAAGAAGGTCAAGAGCCTTTAAAAGAGGAAGTTCAAAAGTTGCACAAGAACTTCTTCAACTATAACACCCTCATCCTTCATTTTGCTGGTCGAATGAAGGAGAGTATGCGGAAGGGAGAACATGAAGCCTTCCTATTTTACTGGTACAACAAGTTTATTTGTTGTACCAAGTCAAATAAATGCTTGGTTGAAAATATGCCGGTGGTTGAAGCTCTGGCTAGTGGTCACTTTCTGGCGCTCAGTTCAACTATTCTTGCCAACCTCCTACGCTGTCTGGCCGAGACGACCATCAACAAGATCGACCCGCACCATAACGGACCTCTCTTGGTATTCCAACTTTGGCTGTAGGTCTATTTTCCACACTTCGGCCAAAGATCCCCAACTTTCAGTCCACTGTAACGCTCGGCCTTCAGTTGGCCTCTCGATCGGTAACTCATCACCGGGCCGAAGAAGTCTTCAAATACTTATTCAGCCTAGATGTCCTCTCAGACGACGAGTTTTTGATATGTCGTCGTCAAGAGTACCTTTTTTTCCTTATGCTTCCATCATCAACATAGAGTGAGAGTAAGGATGCTGATCTTCGTCAAAACTAAGGTCGTTCGTGATAGCACGCGACTTTCCCCTTCGTTGCGACGCTCACCAAGAGAGTTGGGAGTTCTACCACCCCCATTTCCCTGCCTGACAGCTCGGCCACCTCCAAGGTTGCCCGGTGCCTTTACTTACTTCTCGCTTCCTCCTAAGCCGAATACACCTTTCTGGTTCCTCAAAGAGGGAGTGTAGAGATACTGAGAAAGAGTTTTAGGAACGTTGTAAAAAATTTCATCTCCGACCAGCTGTTCCTGAATCTCTCGGCACTAACACCTTCGGTGACTGGTGGGAAGGGTACACTCATGACTTTTTTGGCGCTTCGATCGAAGACGTGGTCAACAAAATTTTTGGTGACCGACCCAGAAAAACCCCCGCCCCTCAATCCAAAGAGATGACCCAAGGTATATGGTTATCGCTACCTTTATTCTTTAAACACTTAACTCTATTTTACTAACTTGACTTTGCTTTTTCAGGCGGTCGAGTACTGAAACAAGTAGACGTGATTGCCGCGGTTGTGGCTAGGAAAAAATTACCCATTCCTCCAAGAAACTTAAAACTACCACACAAACCCCGCCGAGCAAACGGCATCGCCAGGAAACCGAGATGGCAGGTGAAGCTCCTCGTCCCAAAAAATGCGTCAAGAAATTGGTGAAGAAAAGAGAATGGGAAATTCACGTTATCTCCAGCCAGACCACGCGAGCGACCACTCCTAGTGTCTCTCATCCTGCTCCCGTTGTCTAGGCCTCAACGGAGAAGCGACTAACTCCCACTAGCCTAGCACCCCAAATTCAACCCGTCTTTACTGTCCCTGAGGTCATGGTCGAACGAGTTGCTGCACCGTGGGTCGAAAAGGCTGCAGCTCTGGGGTCGACCGTTGCGCTCGTCTTAGAGAAGGTAACCCCTTCGGTCTGGAAAAGTCTCCCCAAAAATCCAAAAAAATTAGCGATCATCTTGGAAGAGGTATGATTATGTTGTTGGTAGCTCCATTTTCTCATTAAATTAAAAAATGTTAACAGCTTTTATTTTAGGATGATGAAAACAACGAAACTTCGCTGGCGAGTCAACCACAACTAACCAAACCTCCTTCCGTTGAGCCTCCCCCAATGGTTGAGGCGACTGACCGGGTTGATCCTCTTGCAGCCGATCATGGAAAAAGGCCCCAAGTTAAGCCTGGAGCAATGGCAGAAACACCAATTCACCTGCAGGATCAAGACCTCGGCATTGCCCTTTAAGAAGCAACTTTGGCCTTTGTAAGACTCGATCACTTTCTCTTGTTAACTTTGCTATAATGAGCCTGAACCAAAAAAAATATTACATGTCAGGTGCCTAATTATTCATTTCATAGAAAATTTTATGCGCCGAAGGGCCTTATATATATTTGCTGGCCACCTCAATGGCCGTCGAATATAGATAACCTTTATCGGCTGCGTGAATTGAGAAGCAGTCTAAAACACTGGGCTCAGCCATTAAGCTCTCTAGATTCGAGCAATGAACCAGGAGACATGGTTGAAGTCTCCTCTCGACAGGTCTAAAAACAATTTCTCTTTACTATATTCTTTTACGTTTTCCATTTGCCTAAATTCTTTTCATGTGCAGCCTTCATAGGAAGTCGAGGTCGATGCTCTGCTTTTAAATACTACGGGAATAGCCGACCCTTCGATAGCTACAACTGGGTCATCTGTACTGATGACCGAATCAAATGTTCTTGTTAAGCTGCATGAGCTCTTGTCTTTATCGGCTTCACAGGCTTTCGAACGCCAGGGTCTCGATTCCGTGGGTGCATGTCTGAGTGATCTTACAGCTGACTGTCAATTGAGCACTGAAGCCATCACTCGAGTGTCTTCTCAAAAATACCGAAGTGATGGCTTCAGTGCTAAAAAATATTGACTGTACTTGGCACTGAACAAACTACTTTGTTTAATTACTCGCAACGAGTTTATACTTAGCTCGACCGGCAACATTGCATCGTGTCCATAAGTCAACGCGTATGGAGTCGTTCTAGTGGCTGACCAGAGAGAAGTTCGATAGGCCCCTAATGCTTCGTTTAGCTTTAGATGTCACATACAAGGCCTTTCTCTCACCATTTTTTCAAGAATACCAAACAAAACTTTATTACTTGTTTCGGCTTGCCCGTTTACCTGCGGGTAATATGGCGTAGACTGCTCAAGTCGAATTTTCAAATTCACCGTATACTTTTTAAACCTGTCGGACATGAAGATCGTACCATTATCTGTTATGATTGTTTTCGGCACGCTGAATCTAGTCACGATGTTTCCTTCTACGAAATTACAAACTTCTTTAGACGTTAATTCGGCATATGACTTCGCTTCAACCCATTTGGTGAAGTAGTCCATTGCGACAAGTATCTATGCATGCTTTGCGGACCCGGAAGACGGCGTAATTTTGCCAATTACATCCATGGCCCATCATCTGAACGGCCATGGTTTAGTGACTGAAAGTAGTGACTCAACCGAGACCCTCTGTATAGGACCATGAATTTGGCATTGTACACATCCTCGTGCGAACTCAATGCAATCCTTCAATATACTTGGCCAGAAATAGCCATGTCGGTGAAGCAACCATCACATTTTTCAGCCGGATTGATAAGCCCCGCAAATCGCTTCGTGAACTTCTGCGATTGCTTGAGCAGCCTCTTGCGGTTCAAGGCATAACAATAATAAACCATCATCACCCTTTCGATATAATTTGTTTGGTATAATACGTAGTTTATGGCATGGACCTTTGTCCGTCGGTCGTGCTTTTCACTGGGGTTATCAATATATCACATAATCGCCCTTCTCTAATCGTCTAGTAATGCCTCAACAACACAAACCTCAATGGTGTCCTTCCGTTCTAATAACGAAGGTAAGGACATGACCCGTGTACGGATCACGCAATCGTGTTGGAGAACTTGCTGATTAATCAAGGTCGAGTGTGCTTGTCATGACATATGTATTTCTAGCCTAATTTACCCCCAAGAGTTGTGCTCCGGAGGGTATTTGAGCTAATTCGTTGGCATCGATGTTATGAACTCATGAAATGTGTTTGAAAGTAATATCGTGAAAAGACTCGGCTACATAGCTAGCAACCATACGGTAGGGTGCCAGAGTACAACTCATGCAACGGAAAGTCCCATTGAGTTGATTAATGATAAGTTCGGAGTCACCAAGAACAAGGACACGAGTCGCTCGTAAATCGTGTAGTACACCGAGGCCGATGATAATGGCTTCGTATTCAGCTTGATTATTCGTACAATTGAAATCGAGCTTGAGAGAAAAATACCAGTGGTTATGAGTGGGGGATTGAATAACAATCCCAACGCCAACTGAGACTGAAGTACTAGAACCATCAAAGTACATCGTCCAGTAATTATCACGTGTTTCTACCATGCCGATTTCAACGTCATTGCCCCCGAACTCGTACGGGGAAGGGTGTTAGGCCAAGAAATAGGCCAACACTTGACCTTTAACAGCTTTCTGGGCCACATATTGCAAGCTGAACGCAGAGAAGACCATTGTCCACTGGCCGATTCGGCCCTTTACGATCAGCCGAGTGAGCATGTAACGAATGACATCGATCTAGCCGATGATATGAGTGATTGACGGGAGCATGTAATGTCTGAGTTTTGAAGTAGCAAAAAATAGGGTGAGACAAAGCTTATTGACAGCGGAGTAATTAATCTCTGGTGGGTTGAGATTTCAGCTAAGGTAAAAAATGGCATGTTCCCGCCCAACGTCATTGTCTTATGCAAGAAGGCATCTGATGGATTTTTCAGCTGCCGAGATATATAGCTTAAGAGGTCTGCCACGTCGTGTTGGGATGAGGATGGGTGGAGTTGTTAAGGAGACTTTGATCTGCGTAAATGCCTTTTGGTGTTCTGCACATCAGTCGAATGTGTCGGAGTCCTTAAGTTTCAAGAGCGTGGAGAAGGCTTTCATTTTCCTGGCCGAATTAGCAATAAACCGATGGAGAAAGTTAATTTTGTCGAGCAACGATTGTAGTTGTTTCTTAATCATTGGGGATGAAGCATTGATGATGGCGCGAGCTTTGTTGTCGTCTACCTCAATACCATGATGATGTATGAGGAATCTTAAAAAATTACCGGCTGATACACCAAAAGTACATTTAGTGGGATTCATCTTAAGATTGTGTCGGCGCATACGCAGGAACACCTGACGGAGGTCATCCAAATCTGTCTGCCGACGTTCTGATTTGATTACAACATCGTCGATGGTACCAATCAAATCATGGAAAATAGTGTTCATGGCTCGTTGGTATGTGGCACCGGCATTCTTGAGGCCGAATGACATGACGACCCATTCGTATATCCCAAGTGCCCCGGGGGTAAAGAAAAACGATTTTATGGACATCAGCTTCGGCGATGAAAATTTGGTTATAACCAACATGTCCATCCATAAAGGATAAGATCTCGTGGTGTGCTGCTGCGTCGATTAACAAATATGAAATTGGCATTGGATACTCGTCTTTAGGCGTTGCCAAGTTCAAATTTTGAAAATCAATATAGATGCGTAGAACACCACTTTCTTTAAAACGGGGACGATATTCGCTAGCCATTCGACGTACCGAGCTGTCTAAATGAACCCAGCTTTTAAAAGTCGAATGAGTTCGTTTTTTATGCCGAGTTGTACTTAAGTCGAGAATCGTCGAGGTAGTTGGCGGAATGGTTTACACCCAGGTTTGATGCTCAATTCATGTTCAACTAGTGTATGATATAGACCAGGCATCTCATGGTAACTCCAAGCAAAATAATCCTTAAATTCTGTAAGCAAATTACAAAGCTCAATTTTTACATGTTAGGGTAACAAAACATTAATGAATAAAGGTCATGGCTCTTCGGCCGTTCCAACATTTATTTCCTCTAGTGGATCTTTAACCTGAAGTTAACAATCCTCAAGCTCCGCCGGTGCAGCCTGAACTTTGTCTAGTGATAGCATGGGGCCATTGTCTCATTCGATAAAAAATTTGACTAAGTTGACGCTTAAATTTGGGTGTTTGGAAATAACGTACCAGTGGGCCAGCAGTCGTTCCATGGTAGATGAAATCACGGCTCAGCATCGGTCATGTCTTTCTTCAGGCATTAATGTCGGTGATCAGATCGGCCAACCCAAGTCTCCCTGAATCCTGATAGACAGTTTCAGTGCCTACTTCGATCGCTTGATGTGAAAAATAAGTTAACACACAAATTTACCCTCTTGTTGACAATTTTAGTATGGATAAGTAGGGATCGTTCTTAAACCGGGGATTAGGAGGGATTGCTAAAACACTCTAAACTGACTCAAATCTGTGAAACAAAGTTTAAAAATACGAAACTAGACTCAAAGAATGCAAAACTAAACTTTAAAACACTAAAACGAACCAAAAGAATCAAAACAGCAACCAAACACTCAAAACTGCCTAAAAACCACTTTCTGGGCAGTTTTGAACACAAAGCATCAAATTGGACGAATTTGGGTTTTAACTTGTACCAAAATACTTAAAAACATAAACCAACACACTTTCCAATTAATCTAGGAATTCAAAATAATTGGGGATTTGATTTGGACGAAAATAAACTTAAATGGCAGATTGTAATACAAAGTTATGAAGAATCAATGGATGATGGAATGGCTAAGGGGTTCTTCTCCACACATGAAATATATGCAACCTAAATCGATTTCCAGTTATCAATTGAATAAGTTATGAACCTCAACACTCCAAGTTAATTAGGTCCGCTTAAATTAACCTTCAGATTTCCCTAGGATCATTGAATTGGATGAATATGCATTGCAAACAAATTATTCCTAACAAGTTCTTTATATGAACAGCATGATAAAGACACAAGTTAGAATCATTACGTTATTTGGAAATTATAAGCATCGACAAGGCATTCGTAATTATGAAAAGCATGATACTCTTGCCAGGAATCTACTTAACAGGATCGTGACTAGCGACCTTCACTACTTACGAATATAAATTCATAACGATTAGGTGAAACAAATTCATATCCTAGCATCAAATTCAAGCATGCAAATTAAGCGTGCACTCTCAATCAACATACAAGAATAAGTTCTAAATCAAATGGTTAAGCAAATTGTATTCACGACTTATGTAACAATAACTGGAAGTAATCAACTCATTTCACATATATAATCATGGTTTTGAATACACCCTTAGCCAAAAACGAAATTAGCCAATCATACTTAAAGCAAAACAAAGATTACATGAATTAGACATTAAAATCCAAAGAAAGAAAACACCTAGAATGCTCCAACTTGGCAGCAAGTGCATCCAAGATTCCTCATTTCCCTTGCTTGCGGCAGATTGGGTTATGGACATGTTTTGGGTAGTTTTATGGTGTAGAATGGATGGGAAATGGTATGGAAAGGTTTAGGGTGAGTGTGGAGGAGTGTTTGATGGTTGGAGGGTGGTAGAGAACTCGGCAAAGATGGTGGAATAAGGTGGAGTGGCTGTTATGTTTTCTAGGCACTAGAATGGTGTTTTTGGGGTGTTTTGCTGCCTAAGGTGAGTATGGACGAATTTTCTGCATGAATGATGAATATGGGAGGTTCAACCCTTTGCCAAGGGTTGTAAACATGTATATATAGGCCCCAAAAACCCTAGAGAATCAGATTAGGCAGTGGGGAAATGCACAGCAAGGAGGGTGAATTTGTGGTGTACAATGGTCCAAGGATGAAAATGGAGCAATGATGCAAAGTATGGAGGGTAAAATGGAGTGGTATTTCAGCTAGGGAGCATGAATGATTGTGTTCATTGCATGGAAATGAAAAGGGGAGGTGAAATGTTTCATAAATTAGTTAAAGGTGCAGCAACATGTGTTGCACAAGGCATTGGATCCCAAATGTGGATGATGGAGCATCAATTGGTGCATGGAATGGTTGTGAAATCTGATGGGTGAAGGGAACAAGAGGTATGCAACAATTGAGTGTGATAATTGAGTGTATTGAGGCATGAAATCAGAAATATTTTAGGGGACAAGGATGATTAAGCATGCATGGGAATCCAAAGGGAATGCTATGTGGATTGCATGGCAAGGATGTGTGTCCTTTTGTGGCTGAGTTCATGATCCTTTGTACACTAATTCTTCACAATCTTAGCCTCTTTAAGTCTTCAATTTCATCCAAACCTTGGTTCCAAATATGTGACATGCATTCCAAGCTCCATTTTGCTCCAAAATGCTCCAAAATGCATCTTCTTGCCTACTTTGTCCTTAAAATCTGAAAACACACGAAAATGACTTTAAACATTAAAATAACTAAGGAAACACGACATAAATGCACAAGAACAAGCCAACTAAGTCGCATAAATATGCTCCTATCAAATTCCCCCACACTTAGCTTTTGCTAGTCCTCGAGCAAACTAAGAAATAAAACGAAACGAAACAAATACAACACAACCTAAACCTTCCAACATTTGCCTCAGGGATTTCCAATGCACATGACATGTTAAAGATTATCATCCCTACAGATTTGAGTCATCTCTACACTTAAGCACATACTTAATCATAGTCACTACTTACTTGTTCACGTTAATCAATTAAAACAATGTTTTTGATGTAGTAACATGCCTTAGAGAAATCACTCAATTCCTTACAAGATATGCACTCAATTTTCACTCAGATTTTCTAACTACACACCCTATACTAGATATATGTGAGAAGATTGATGTAGATATGGAAACGAACGCTCACATATATGTATAACAAAGAACGCAATTTCTGGAGTTAATAAGCATGTTAAGATATGATCTCATGAATGGAATGCTACTACTTAGATGCGAGAACCAGTGACACCATATGCTCATACCAAATTCAAACTCCACATATTTAAACGCATGACACTCAAGATGAAGTTAAGGGTTGTAACGGAGCTTGGGGTGATGGCTAACAAATGAAGGTAAGGGAAAACAAACGTTCTTAAAGCAATAGCAAATAAAATAATGAACTTGAACTTAGAATTCACTTAGATTGCAGAAATCAACTTTTAGACGTAAGGGAAAGATTTAAACAACTCTTCGGGTCAAATTCAACTCTTTTTTTTTCTTTCCACCCGTGCCTATGGCCTACTACTTACATGAGAAACACTTCCCCCACACTTATTTTCTGCCATACATAATTACAAGGAATTCAATTTGAATCATGCTTTACTATACTTTAAGAACAAGGGTATGGATGGTCCTAATCTAGGCTAGGTGAGGATAACGTGGGTTAACAAAGAACGTAGGCTAACAAGGCTCAATGGGGTTAACTTAAACAAATGATGAAGTAGGATACAAGGCAATTTGGCTTTGGTGGTGGTAACTACACAACTTCATCTTGAATATGTGTTATGCAAATCAATATCATGCTTTGAATGAAATGGGCATGAGTTCTAGCATTTGGAACTAAATGATGAAACGTCTTCTAAGTAGTAACCAAGCAAAGAAAAATGAGATCATGCAACGACTTTAGAAAACAATAATGCACAGATTATCAACTCTCCAAATAACGTTTATCCTCAAGTCTCACAAGGTTGTAGCGTTTGTTTGAGTTCCTTTCTTCAAGCATGTTACAAAAACTAATTTTTCCTTTATGATTGCATGTGAATTCATAAATTATAACTACAACCAAGTATAAACCAAAGAGCATATCAAACTTTCATCCATGTTTATAATTCTCTTTAACAGTCATGTAATTAAAAACCAAATCCTCATCATTGTGTTGGAAGGTACCCTAAGACACAAAATAAACAAACAAAAACAACTCTTTTTGGGTTTTTCAAAACAATTTTTTTTTAAATTTTTATGAGATTTTTGGATTTTTATGTCAAAACACACTGAAACACTCCAAAACAGCTTGAAAACACTTAAAAGAGCAAGGCACAACATTAGAAGTAATGGGTGATAAACTCCTACGAATTTTATGCAAAACAATAGTTCCCCCCCACACTTAAATCAAACATTGTCCTCAATGTTTCAAGTATAAACTCACACCAAAAACAAGCAAATAACAAACGACAAATAAACATGACAAATATGGCAAAGTAAAAACCAGACAGAGTAGAGTTTAAGAACGCAAATCTGGTTTTTGGAGATAGTTGATCTTGTTGACTTTCCACAGCTTTGATCTTGAACTGGATTGGAATTGTACGGCGAAACTTTTCTCTTTGGCGATGTTGCAATTCCTTATTTGTTCTCCAAGCAGATGTGGCAGCTTCTCTAGTTCTTCATCTCAGACTCCTTCTGCTGGGTTGATTGTGCAAGCTGCATTCTTCTCTGCTTGTTTCTTCTGCACGACGGGCAGGCACGAGGGAGAGGTGTTGGTCTGTTTCTTTCTTCAATCTTTCCAAGTGCCCACCTCTTGCTTTCTTTCTCCTTGTCCTTAGTTGAGGATGAATCAGCACGTTGTCTCCACATGCTTCGAGGTATCATCTTCACTTCCCTTATACGTGAGAGACGAAGAGGAAACACAAGATGATGAGTCCTCGAGAGCAGGTGCTGGCTGGAGAAAGGACAGGGAGAAAGCATGATATGAGATACTCGTGCTCTCAACCTTTATGATATGAAATACTTGTGCTCTGGATGGGTTGTTTGCAGGGGTATCCCAGGGGATGAGAAATACAGAGTGACTCGAGAGGGTTTGTTGGAAAGCCATTTCAGAGAGGATGAAGGGTTAAGTGAGGCTGAAAGTTGGGTGAGACTGCTTCACTTTGAAGTTCAACATTTATAGAATTTTCTTAATGGCTGGGAAGGCATTGTTCCATTACTCGTGTCGGCAAGCCTTAGATAATTTAACAGTAGTTTTCACGTGCATTCCGCTTCTCCAGAAATTTTCGACAGATTGCGCGTGATTTACACAACGCAGATGTGCAATTTGACAGATGCTGACACGTCTCGATAAAGCAGAGGCCTCTTTAATATCCGGAATTTACACTTCGAGTTCTGAGCTTCGTTGAGGGCAGAGATTGCATGTGACAAATGCTGACGAGGCTGAGAGAGACATATGGTTGGAATCGACGCTTCGACAGACTGCCCGTGATTTTCGCAAAGTTGAGTTTGCGTGTGACGGGTGCTGACGAGGCTGAGAAAGCTGACACTCTTCGATATCTGGAATTGGTGGTTTGTGAGCAAGCCCAACTTTTGAGAAAGATGGCGCCTCTTCGATTTTTGAATGGCTTCTTCGATTTCTGAGCTCTCCTCTTCGATTTTTGAAATCCCATCGCGTGCTGATTTTTATAGAGGTATGCAGGACGTTCAAAGCACACTTGAATTTCTGCCTGTAAAAACTCCCGTTTTGCACTTCTACGATCTTGACTTGTCCGATCTCCTCTTTCTTTAACACCTCTGAAAAATGTCTGGCCCTTCCGACCGTCGTTTTGACTTGAACCTTGGTGAAGGAGCAGCCCCGCATTCTCCAGACAACATATGGCGTCCGTCCTTCATATCCCCTATTGGTCCTCTTACCGTTGGGGATTCGGTGATGAAAAATGACATGACCGCTGCGGTGGTGACTCGGAACCTTGTCACCCCCAGAGATAACAGACTGCTCTCTAGACGGTCTGATGAATTGGCCGTTAAGGAGTCTCTGGCTCTTAGCGTGCAGTGTGCGGGTTCTGTGTCCAACATGGCCCAACGCCTATTTGCTCGAACCCGTCAAGTTGAATCGTTGGCGGCTGAAGTACTGAGTCTCAAAGAGGAGATTAGAGGACTCAAGCATGAAAATAAACAATTGCACAAGCTTGCACACAATTATGCCACAAACATGAAGAGGAAAATTGACCAGCTGCATGAATCTGATGGTCAGATTTTACTTGATCATCGGAGGTTTGTGGGTTTGTTCCAACAGCATTTGCCGTCGTCTTCTGAGGCTGTACCGCGTAGTGAAGCTCCAAATGATCAACCTCCGGTACCTTCTCCTTCTGTGGCTCCACCGACTGCTGAGATTACGCCAACTACTGAGACTTCTCCCAAGCAGCCATTGTGAAGGCTCCCTCTTGTCTTATGCTGTGTTTCTTTATTTCCCAGTTTCCTGTTCATTTCCATGAAGTTTAATATTAAAATCCTTTGCATATTTGTTAATGTTTCAAAATAGAAAGTCATACCCCAAAAATAATTAAACAAGCAAAAATATTAATAATCAAGCAAAATAAATGGGTTGCCTCCCTTGAAGCGCTTGCTTTAACGTCTTCCAGCCGGACGATGCCACATTGATCAACCTTCATGGGAACCCACGGCATGCAGTGGGATCTCCTCCACAACATGCTCCACAAAGTGCTCGTAGTACAGCTTCAAGCGATGTCCATTCACCTTGAATTCTTGCCCGGTTCTCAAACTCTTAATTTGGACTGCACCATGCACAAAAAGATTAGTAACAACAAACGGGCCAACCCACTTGGAACGTAACTTACCAGGGAATAGACGAAGACGGGAATTGAACAACAACACTTTCTGCCCAATTTCCAAAGTCTTGCCTCGAAGCATCTTATCATGGAATGCCGTGGTCTTCTCTTTGTAAATTCTAGCATTCTCATAAGCTTCATGCCTTATCTCATCAAGTTCACTCAATTGAAGCTTTCGATGAATTCCAGCTTGGTCCACATTCAAATTGAAGGTCTTGATGGCCCAATGAGCTTTATGTTCTAATTCCACGGGAAGATGGCAAGGCTTGCCATACACAAGTCGAAAAGGAGACATACCAATGGGGGTTTTGTAAGCCGTTTGATACGCCCATAATGCATCATCCAACCGTAAGCTCTAATCTTTTCTATTTGGCCCAACGGTCTTCTCCAAAATCTGTTTGATCTCACGATTCGACACCTCGGCTTGGCCATTGGTTTGGGGGTGGTAAGGTGTGGAGACCTTATGCGTCACATGGTACTTCTTGAGTAATGCCTCAATGGTACGGTTGCAAAAATGAGACCCGCCATCACTGATTAGCACCCTAGGCATCCCAAACCTAGAAAAGATATTAGTTTTCACAAAATCTGCCACAACTTTAGAATCGTTAGTTCGAGTGGCTTTCGCTTCCACCCACTTGGAAACATAATCAACGGCAAGTAATATGTAAGTGAAACCAAAAGATGAAGGAAAAGGACCCATAAAATCGATACCCCAAACATCAAAGATTTCAACAACAAAGATGGGTACCTGCGGCATTTGATCTTTTTGGCCAATATTACCTGTCCTTTGACATCGATCACATGTTAAACAAAAGGTTCTAGCATCTTTAAACAAAGTAGGCCAATAAAAACCACATTCAAGAACCTTAAAAGCTGTCCTTTGGGTGCCAAAGTGACCCCCACATGCATATGTGTGACAAAAACTTAAAATTGAGTGAAAATCTGATTCATGCACACATCTTCTTATAATCTGATCTGAACAATATTTCCACAAGTATGGGTCATCCCAAACATAAAATCTAGCATCCTTTTTAAGTTTATCACGTTGGAATTTGTTTAGGGTGCTAGGAACTTGTTTAGTCACCAAATAATTCACCAAATCTGCGTACCAAGGAGCACTTACCTGAACGGACAAGAGTTGTTCATCCGGAAATGTTTCGGAGATGGGAAGATCCTCTTCTTCATGCACCAACCTGCTTAGGTGGTCGGCAACAACATTATCACTCCCCTTCTTGTCCTTGATTTCGATGTCAAACTCTTGAAGTAGAAGCATCCAACGAATGAGTCTAGGTTTAGCTTCTTTCTTGGTGAACAAGTACTTCAAGGCTGCATGGTCAGTGAAAACAATAACTTTAGTACCAATTAGATATGATCTAAATTTATCTAAAGCAAATACAACAGCCAAAAGTTCTTTTTCGGTTGTAGAATAATTCAACTGAACATCATTCAAAGTGCGTGAAGCATAATAAATAACATGTGGCTGTTTATTTTTTCTTTGACCCAAAACAGCGCCAAGTGCATAATCCGATGCATCACACATCAATTCAAAGGGAATGGACCAATCCGGGGGAGTTATGATGGGTGCCGTGGTGAGGAGGTCCTTGAGATGCTTGAATGCCTTCTCACATGCCTCGTTGAACTCAAATGACACATCCTTTTGTAGGAGATGGCATAGGTGCTGTGCAATCTTGGAAAAGTCCTTGATAAATCGTCGGTAGAATCCTGCATGACCAAGGAAAGAACGAACCTCTCTCACCGAAGTGGGAGAAGGTAAGTAGCGTACAAGATCTATTTTAGACTTATCAACTTCAATTCCACGTTCAGAGATTATATGACCCAAAACAATACCTTGTTTAACCATAAAATGGCATTTCTCCCAATTTAACACAAGGTTTGTTTCAACACAACGTTTCAAGATTAAAGTGAGATTATCCAAGCAATTATCAAAGGAATTACCAAACACACTAAAATCATCCATGAATATCTCAATAATCCTCTCAACATAATCAGAAAAGATGCTAACCATACACCTTTGAAACGTGGCAGGAGCATTGCACAAACCGAATGGCATGCGTCGATATGCAAACGTTCCAAAGGGACAAGTAAAAGTGGTCTTTTCTTGATCATCCGGGGCAATAACAATTTGATTATAACCGGAGTATCCATCAAGAAAGCAATAAAAGGAATGACCTGCTAACCTTTCTAGCATTTGATCTAGGAACGGCAATGGGAAGTGATCTTTCCTTGTGGTTGCATTTAGCTTCCTATAATCAATGCACACTCGCCAACCGGTTTGAATTCGGGTGGGCACAAGCTCATTCTCCGCATTCTCGACAACCGTCACTCCAGATTTCTTGGGCACACATTGGATAGGTGAAACCCAACGGCTATCGGAGATGGGATAAATCACCCCACAATCTAGAAGTTTGATTATCTCCTTTTTCACAACTTCCATCATCGGAGGGTTAAGACGGCGTTGAGCCTCTCTAGTTGGTTTGGCCCCCTCCTCAAGAAATATGTGATGCATACAAGTCGTAGGGCTTATACCTTTAATATCGGCCAATGTCCAACCTAGGGCAGATTTGAATTCCTTCAAGACACGCACTAGCTTCTCTTTCTCTTGTGCCGTGAGGGATGAGGAGATGATGGCAGGTAGTGTCTCGTTTTCCCTCAAAAAGATGTACTTCAAATGGCTTGGTAGGGGTTTGAGATCAAGTATGGGTGCCTGAACGATGGATGGAAGCAACTTGTCAGTCGAAATTGGAATGGAATTAAAGTTAGGAGACTTACCACCATGCTTAAGTAGTGACTCAAGGGCAGCAACCAACTCAAAAATTTCATCACTAGGAGGCACGACATGGCCTAGTCCATGTATGCCGTGGGTTACACTAGAATCTGCCCCCTTGGTTGTGAGTTCCATTCCTCGTGTAATGACTTTTTCAAGCGCATCGTCATTCAAATCTTCAAGATATCCCTGTGCCAAAGAGTCAAATATATGAATAGAGAAACATGAATGATCCTCACTAGGGTACTTAATGGAATCAGAAAGATTAAAATTAACAACTTCCCCATCAAATTCCATGGATAACGTTCCACTATACACGTCAATCTTCGTCCGGGCCGTCTTCATGAATGGCCTTCCAAGGAGGATGGGCAATGAAGGAGCATGATCCGATTCATCCATTTCGAGCACATAAAAATCTGCTGGGAAGACTAAATGATCAACCTGCACCAAAACGTCTTCCAACACTCCCTTTGGATAAGCGTTAGATCTATCGGCCAATTGTATGATTACACCATCATGTTTCAACTTACCTAAGTTCATAGATACATAAATGGAGTATGACATAACATTTATAGAGGCTCCTAAATCTAGCATGGCAGATTTGAAACGAGTGTTACCAATGACGCACGGAATTGTAAAGCTACCCGGATCTTTGTATTTGGGGGGTAGTTTACGTTGCAAGATGGCGGAGACATTTTCACCTACCTTCACAACCTCCTTGGTTGAAATCCTCTTCCTAGTGGTGCATAGCTCCTTTAAAAACTTAGCGTATCTTGGGACTTGCTTAATGGCATCCAACAAGGGTATGTTGACTTGAACTTTCCTAAGTGTCTCAAGGATGTCCTTTTCAGCTTCTTCCTTCTTTGTTTGCACAAACCTGCTAGGAAAAGGAGCATTCGAAGGCACAACATTAGTAGAAACCGAATTTGACACATTCTTACCTTTATTGGATGAATTGGACGGATTTGGAGCCATGGAGGCTTGCGGCATAGGTGTGTCCACCCTTGTCGTGGGTGGGCATGCTTCCTCCTCTTCAAATTGAAGTTTTTCATCCTCTTTGTGACCTGTTTTTGATGAAGAACTTGCCCCAACCTCCTTACCACTTCTTAGGGTGATTGCTTTGGCTGATTCAAACCCTCCTTTTGGATTTGGAATGGTAGAACTAGGAAGCCTTCCTTGGTCTCGAATCTGCCCAACAACCTCGGCAATCTGCCCCATTTGTTTCTCTAGTTGGTCCACTCTTTTGTTTTGATTTTCCTGCCCATTAGTCAAAGTGGTTAGTAACTTAACAAGTGTATCATTATCCAAAGCATTACCTGAAGTATTTGGGGCAGATTGTGGTTGGACTTGAGGGGGTGCGTATGTTTGGATGGTCTCTCCACCCCGGATTATACGTGTTGGAATATGGATCATGTCTTGGCTGATTTTGGCTTTGAAACCCAATGGCATTAGCGCTCTCCCATCCACCATTCTCAATGAGTTGAGGACACTTTTCGGATGCATGTCCTTGGATAGAACATACGCCACACACCATGGGTCCTTGAATCTTCATTCCCTCGGCCATCTGTGAAACAAGAGAAGTAAGATTAGCTAACTGAGATTGAATATTGGAAGTGGAACTTACCTCATGCACTTGTTGCCGTGGGGGTCCTCTTTGGCCTACACCTTCGTATTGTTGAGCGTTCAACGCTCGATTAGTAATCAAGATTTTTACAGCCATGGGCGTTTTGTCTACCAATGCTCCACCCGCTGAGGCATCGAGCATTTGACGTTCTAGTGGTAGGAGCCCTTCGTAGAAGTATTGCAAAAGCAATTCCTCCTTCATCTGATGCTGTGGACAAGAAGCAACAAGTGATTTAAATCGTTCATAATATGTAGGAAAAGACTCACCTTCATCTTGTTGAATTCCACTTATTTTTTTACGAAGAAGAATGATGCGAGAAGTTGGGAAAAACTTCTCCAGAAACGCCTTCTTCATACTCTCCCAAGATGTAACTGTACCGGGAGCCAACTCGTACAACCAATCCTTGGCTTTGTCCATTAAAGAGAACGGAAAAGCCTTCATCTTTAAAATACTTCCGTCAACGGTAACCGGAGTCATACTTGAGCACACCACTTCAAATTCTTTCAAATGTTTGTTCGGATCCTCCATGGACAACCCATGGAACTTTGGAATGTGGTGGAGCAAACTTGACTTTAACTCGAACTCTTCGGTTTTACCTTGGGCAGCCATGGGATATTGGATACACAATGGTGCGGCATTATCCAAACCCGAGGCGGCAAGCTCCTTGAGCGTACGGTTGTCCATGGCTATACCTTGCGCTTCTCCACCCACTTGTGTCGTGTGATCCTCCTTGTGCTGTTGGTTCCTCCTTCTTCTCAAAGTTCTCTCGAAGTCGTCGTCAAAGTCCAAAATATGCTCACGAACAGGTCGGGAACTTCGAGTCATGCACTAGTACCTAAAAACAAAGAAAACAAAACAAATCAGCAACTTAAACAGAAACTTAAACAAAATACAATGATTCGAAAGAAAACAATCCAAGAGATTAGCAAAGTTGCTAATCCCCAGCAACGGCGCCAAAATTTGATGTGAAAAATAAGTTAACACACAAATTTACCCTCTTGTTGACAATTGTAGTATGGATAAGTAGGGATCGTTCTTAAACCGGGGATTAGGAGGGATTGCTAAAACACTCTAAACTGACTCAAATCTGTGAAACAAAGTTTAAAAATACGAAACTAGACTCAAAGAATGCAAAACTAAACTCTAAAACACTAAAACGAACCAAAAGAATCAAAACAGCAACCAAACACTCAAAACTGCCTAAAAACCACTTTCTGGGCAGTTTTGAACACAAAGCATCAAATTGGACGAATTTGGGTTTTAACTTGTACCAAAATACTTAAAAACATAAACCAACACACTTTCCAATTAATCTAGGAATTCAAAATCATTGGGGATTTGATTTGGACGAAAATAAACTTAAATGGCAGATTGAAATACAAAGTTATGAAGAATCAATGGATGATGGAATGGCTAAGGGGTTCTTCTCCACACATGAAATATATGCAACCTAAATTGATTTCCAGTTATCAATTGAATAAGTTATGAACCTCAACACTCCAAGTTAATTAGGTCCGCTTAAATTAACCTTCAGATTTCCCTAGGATCATTGAATTGGATGAATATGCATTGCAAACAAATTATTCCTAACAAGTTCTTTATATGAACAGCATGATAAAGACACAAGTTAGAATCATTACGTTATTTGGAAATCATAAGCATCGACAAGGCATTCGTAACTATGAAAAGCATGATACTGTTGCCAGGAATCTACTTAACAGGGTCGTGACTAGCGACCTTCACTACTTACAAATATAAATTCATAACGATTAGGTGAAACAAATTTATATCCTAGCATCAAATTCAAGCATGCAAATTAAGCGTGCACTCTCAATCAACATACAAGAATAAGTTCTAAATCAAATGGTTAAGCAAATTGTATTCACGACTTATGTAACAATAACTGGAAGTAATCAACTCATTTCACATATATAATCATGGTTTTGAATACACCCTTAGCCAAAAACGAAATTAGCCAATCATACTTAAAGCAAAACAAAGATTACATGAATTAGACATTAAAATCCAAAGAAAGAAAACACCTAGAATGCTCCAACTTGGCAGCAAGTGCATCCAAGATTCCTCATTTCCCTTGCTTGCGGCAGATTGGGTTATGGACAGGTTTTGGGTAGTTTTATGGTGTAGAATGGATGGGGAATGGTATGGAAAGGTTTAGGGTGAGTGTGGAGGAGTGTTTGATGGTTGGAGGGTGGTAGAGAACTCGGCAAAGATGGTGGAATAAGGTGGAGTGGCTGTTATGTTTTCTGGGCACTAGAATGGTGTTTTTGGGGTGTTTTGCTGCCTAGGGTGAGTATGGACGAATTTTCTGCATGAATGATGAATATGGGAGGTTCAACCCTTTGCCAAGGGTTGTAAACATGTATATATAGGCCCCAAAAACCCTAGAGAATCAGATTAGGCAGTGGGGAAATGCACAGCAAGGAGGGTGAATTTATGGTGTACAATGGTCCAAGGATGAAAATGGAGCAATGATGCAAAGTATGGAGGGTAAAATGGAGTGGTATTTCAGCTAGGGAGCATGAATGATTGTGTTCATTGCATGGAAATGAAAAGGGGAGGTGAAATGTTTCATAAATTAGTTAAAGGTGCAGCAACATGTGTTGCACAAGGCATTGGATCCCAAATGTGGATGATGGAGCATCAATTGGTGCATGGAATGGTTGTGAAATCTGATGGGTGAAGGGAACAAGAGGTATGCAGCAATTGAGTGTGATAATTGAGTGTATTGAGGCATGAAATCAGAAATATTTTAGGGGACAAGGATGATTAAGCATGCATGGGAATCCAAAGGGAATGCTATGTGGATTGCATGGCAAGGATGTGTGTCCTTTTGTGGCTGAGTTCATGATCCTTTGTACACTAATTCTTCACAATCTTAGCCTCTTTAAGTCTTCAATTTCATCCAAACCTTGGTTCCAAATATGTGACATGCATTCCAAGCTCCATTTTGCTCCAAAATGCATCTTCTTGCCTACTTTGTCCTTAAAATCTGAAAACACACGAAAATGACTTTAAACATTAAAATAACTAAGGAAACACGACATAAATGCACAAGAACAAGCCAACTAAGTCGCATAAATATGCTCCTATCATCGCTTTCTAGACCAAAATTTGATTCGGTCGCCTTTCCTTATTCAAACCCTGTAGGGTAATATAACCGACCTGGTCATCGTAATACTGCGCTTGAATCATATTGGCTTCGAACGGCTGACTATCAGCCGAATAAACCACAACTGATTTTTCATCCCAAAAGATGAGAACTTGATATAAAGAAGAAGGAATACAATTCGTTTGATGAATCCAATCCCGACCGAGCAACGTATTATACTCAGTCTTGGAGTCGACAATAAAAAATGCGGTCATGTGATTACGACCTGCGATGTTTACCTCTAAGTGAAGCATTCATTTGGTTTGAGATTTGACATCGATGAAGCTACTCATGGTTATTCCTGATGGGATGAGTTCGTCGTTTGACCATCGTAATACTTTCATGACGGATACAAGCATGATATTGACCGTTACCCCACAATTGACAAAAATTTTGGAGATTGGATATCCTTCAATGTGAGCTGTGACATACAATGGTTTTAAATGCTGAAGGTTAACCGAGGATAATCTGGGGAACAATATGGCTAGAGCTGCTTTAAGTTTGTCGTCGTTATTTGCTTGCCCATCTTCGGCGGTAGCGACGAAATCGACTTGTGTTACTTCCTCGGTGACCACATCACCATCCAAGATATTTGGCTGGTGTGCAGTTGGCTGAAATTCAGCAAATAGAACATGAACCATGCTGATTTGCATGTTCTCAACGACTAAAGGGCCTGTCGGATCTTGGTCGTCGTCTTCAAGGTTATCGATGACTGCCGCATCAGGCGTTAAAGCATCCTCGACGTGATCATCATGTGCTTCAACAGGTACTTGCTCTTGTGACATCTAACCCGACCTTGCTTCCTTCTGACTATCGTCTTCGAGCCCATTCGTTTCTGGTGTCTGACTTTACCGCTGCAGTGCTTTACGGGCTCATTCTTCATAGGCGATCCGGGTGTTCCTTATGTCTAGGTAGGCGTCTAGATGTGCCACCCGATCCTTTTCATCGGCCATAAGACCAAAGAGAGATACGACCGAGAAGAATTCGAAGTGATGTCGTAAGTATTGAAGGTCGTCAAGAGAAAAAGAAAGCTCGGCCATATCAATGTCCGTGTACGGATCGACCTCGAAACCGAGGACCTTAGTTTCTCGTATGTGCTGGAACCTGGCCTTCATTGCTAGATTAGTGGTTTTTTGGATAATTTGTTCACATCTGGACAAGTTAGTGTTAGGTCGAGAGCTTCTTGACACGTCTTGGGTAGGTCGTACAAATCGTTAACAGAATATTTCTTATGAAACTTTCTTATGTACTCCAAAGATTCGATGAGGAATGGAAGGTGTAGATTCCGTCAAACTCTTATTAACGGCTCTTGCTGGGGTAACGGGGGAAGTTTGCGTTCGGTGTCTTTCTCAAATTGCTCGAAACGAGTTTTCATCTCCCCAGGCCAAATGAGGAATTTGATGCGCTTCTCAGACTCTTCAATGGTGGTTTCAAAGTTGTGATCGGTTCCCTTTCGCCCTTGCAATTCAGCCATGATTGTTGGTGTTTGTCGATCATCTCTGTTTCTTATCACTTCTTTCGGCTGCCATTTAGCTGCCGAAATGGTCTGGGCTGCCTGTTGTCGAGCCATACAATCTATCCGCTGGCGTCGACGTTTTTGAGACTGGGATAGTGCAGTATACATGCCAGTGGGAGAGTTGTAACTATACCAACGTTGGTCGTGTGGCTCAGGCAGCTTGAAGGTTTTTTCAGTCGCCGATGAACCTGAACTACTGGAATTACACTAGTAATAGTCCTCATTATAAAACGGTGCGTCGAAATTAAGGCGTCTTCTAACCGAGGTAGAGCCAGTTGTCCGTTCCTGAGGGTCGAGCCTATTGAACACTTTCTGGCGCTGGCATCTGCCAAGTTCATTTAAAGGTGCCGCCACGGCCTTGGATGGTTGCTGTGGTGTTGGTCTCTCATTTGGTTCAGTTAATAGGACGCATGCCTTACAATTGCTGCACAAGTTTCTTCTGCACTGGAGTCTGACATAGATTCGACTACGGTCGGTCATGAAAACTCGGTGGGCGGTTTATTGGAAAGTAGATCAATTTTGAGTCGTGGCCAAGAGTTTTGCTTTGGGACGTGTTGTACTGGGACAAACTCGGCCTTCCTTTTCCCTTTGCTCTTGGGCAAATAAGCGTCTACCATGCCAATTGTTGTTCAAGGGAATGAATCAATGTCGACCGCCATTTATTTTTTGGGAAATTTTAGCTTGCCTTTATCAATCCAGCTTTGAATATCATCACGGAGCACGACGCAGTTATTTGTGGTATGCCTAGTCGAATTATGGTACTTGCAATATATCTTTCCTTTAAGCTCTTCGGCCTTGGGAATGTTATGTCATGGCCGAAGTTTGATAATCTTTGCTAACAACAATTGGTCGAAAATTGCAACGGCCTCGGTGATATCAAAAGTGTAAACTTTTGATGTTTTCGCCATCTCTTCAGTAGCCGAGCGGGTTTTAGCATTCTTGGAATTAATTTGAGTCAATGCCTTGCAGACATATGGTTAATCTATTACTATCTTGGCCGCATCCATACTGACGTATTGGGAATCTTCGCCTTCGACCGATGCGTAGCTGACCGTGAGATTTTTATATATCGTCCATCGGGATGGGAACTTCAAGATCTTTTCCTTTCGGAGCAAATAATCATATTGCTTAACATGTTGGGCTAATTCATACATATCTCGGAAGTTTACCCCCAGGAATTTCTTTTTGTACTCCGTGTCTAGCCCATTCAGAGAAAGCTGAACAAATTCAATTTCGGGTAGAGGTACTCGGCACCAATTCCTGGCCGATTTAAACCTTGTAAGATAGTCCATTGATGACTCATTAAATGCTTGGGCCATCCTGGCCAATGAAGAAACTAACATTTCCATGCCCTACCAATAGAATTGCTCGTGAAATTTCTCGACCAGCTCATCCCAACTTTGGATGGAATTAGGTGGGAGGTTGGTATACCATGCAAATGCTGAGCCTGTCAACAAAAAGTTGAACAATCGCAGTTTATGGAAATCACTATTGACGTCTCCGCCTTGCGCAGTGAACTAGACCACATGTTCTAACGAGGACAAGGATGATTCTTCACCAAAAAGGCTAAAATATAGGATCTTGAATACTTTAGGATATTCAAATTTTTCCACATAAGCTGGATATGGATGGATGAATTTTGGGAACTTCGACCCCTTTTTCATGGTCGAATCAATCATCTTTTGGACCTCGATCATATCGACGAAAGCTACTTCCACTTTCTAGTCGGATCCATCTGACCTACTACCTGATCCTTCCTTTTTTTCCAAGTCAATTGTTTTGAGCCGAGTAGATCCTACTTCGGCCTGTAGTGGATTACTTTTGAGTGGAAATTGTTGAGACTGATCAGCAGGTCCCCCTAAGAAGATTCTGCTAACTAATAATTCGAGCAATTAGGAGTGTGTCTCACCATTATTTCGTATTACCTCAAGCAAACTGTTCATTTTTTTTATAACTATCTGTTCAACGTGTCGAGATTGCTCGTCAAGTCGTCTTTGAAGAAACGACCTAGTTGGAGGATCAGATCCTTTACCACCATCTTTGTCGCAGTCCTCCACTATTCCTTCAATGAAAATGCATGCAGTTCGATTGGGTACTTCTGTGTTTCGGTGCTAGGTGCCGAGACAAACTTCATTTTCTCGATGTGTCACACTTGCAGGCTCAAGGGTCACAATAATGAGGGGATTTCGCGCAAGTGACACTTCTTGTCCAGGACTTTGAACTGGCAGATCAGTTGTCGTTTTCCTATGATTGTTTTCTTTTTAACCGATCGTGTCTCGATGGTCATGAACTTCGTAGTTTTAGCACTTTGTCCCATTGGGCGTGCCAAAATGTTGATCCTAAAAACTACCAAGCCTATGTGGCGCGTAAACCGAGTAACTAATGAGCTAACTACGTCATTTGGTTGATGCAGGGCGTACCAACTCGTTGGCTGAGGAGTAAAATATGTTGATGTTGTGTGGGGTGCACTGCTGACTTCTCGATCTTGCGATTGCGGCCGAGGAAAGAACACTTTCGGCCTTCAGGTTCTAGAGCTTGATGACAAGGCTGCTAGTTGTACGAAGTTCACAAATAGTAAGGGTATAAGCACGCCGAATCGACACCAAAGTATAAGGGCACATATACTTAAAACAAATATATGTCTTGATGGTAAATGTGGTTCGGCTGTCAGAATGCCAAACTCTAAAGCTTACTTATGAGTATCCAATCATAAAACAACTCGGCGTTCAATGTGCCGAGCCCTAGTAGACTGTAACACCTCACCTCGTCAAAAAGGCTAATGAGATGACATCTGCCAATAAAGACTCGAAAGCCTTTCTCGACCGAAACTTGAATAGATAACCAGTCGACCTCGACGCAGTGCTGTTATCCAAACTAAAGGTGTTCCGCAGTCAGCTGGTTCTACTGCGATAGTGCTGTTTATCCAAACTGAAGGTATCACCGGTTGCCTTCACAGTGCTATTTATCCAAAATAAAGATGTGTCGGTGGAAAAATAAAATAAAAAATCTCAAGGTTGTTGAGAGGTTTCGCGTAGAGCGAGAGTTTGCGCAGGGCAATTTGTGTGTTGAATTGGAAGGGGCTTGAATGATGCACCCCTCCTTCTATTTATAGAAAATAGCAAACCTGCTTCTGATCGAATCAAACCTATACTCAGATTAGGACTCCTTACCCCAATCCAATCTTATCTCGGTCAGTCCTACTCTTATTAGGACTTTGAACTCAACCCCTTATCAGGCCGTATTCATTCCCAAATTTCAGCATCCTTATCCTGGCGAGATTTCTTATTGTATCAGGATTCAACTACCACATCCTGATAGGACACGGCCGGCCCCTGAGCAACGCTTCCGGGCCGAGAACAATTCTAAACTCGGCATGAACCAATATTTTGGGCCCAAACACCTTCACATACGCGTTCGTTGCCAAAGCGGCTCAACAATGATGAAGACCATCGCCACCACAAATGGCAATGACCCAAGCAATCTCGACCGCAAAATGAACACCAACTTCTACAACAAGATGAAAACCAATTTTTGGCATTAGAAGCCCCACCGTTCTTAACAACTTTAGTTATATCATCAATATTCAAGGTAGAAAACTGAAGCAGAACCAACCAGCAAAGCCCTCGCTTCTCAATTCTTAAACACACCATAAGTGCAATAACTGGTTTATTATTATGTGCCATAAACATACAAAACAGAACGAAATACAAATGGAAAGCACATTGATTCAAACTTATCAGAATCAGAGCAACTTGATCTATATATTGGTACAACAATTAACAGGCAATTTGGAAAGAATGTATTGATATTTTCTGCTAACAACAGATAAATGTGAGGGGAAAAGAAATTAGGATCAAACAACTTTTATGTAAATATGGCATAAGAATATAAAAGAACCACAAAAGCTTTTAGATGGCCTCCGACCCTTGGAAAAGATAAAGCTTTGTTATTGTTTTAGTTAAGAAAGGATATTGTAATATTTTTATGTCAAGTTTTGGTTAGAATTATGAAAAGTTATAATGGTTGGTTAAAACTATATTCGTTATCCAAATTTTTGTTAATTTTCCAAATTTCCTAAATGGGTGTTACTCTTTTCCCTAAAAATCATAGGTGGTCCTGTCCACGAGCCCCAAATTCAAATAATTCACACACATGCACAGTCACTATCTCCGTATCTTTGCAGGTCTGTTTTGTTCCTTTCCTTCTTCCCTAAACCACCAAGAACCAAACGGGAAGAAGAATATAAAGAAAAATAAATAAATAAAACAAGGATATAAACCCAAACAGCTCCTCTACGTTGGACATGTCCTGAAGCTCTCTCCCTTTATCCCAAAATTCGACATGATTGGTTTCCTCATTTGGTAATGCATAAAAAATAAAATAAAATAAAACAAAATAAAAATTCTATCAAGTCACCTCACGCCAACAAAAGCCTACTCATGTACATGTAATTCTAGCTAGGGTTTCCACTTCATATATATGCATGTATGTCTGCTTCAATGGCGGAGTCAACATGGGGTCATTGGTTGTTCATGACCCCAACAACTTTAAAACCCAATATATATTTGCATGTGTATTTTATTTGACCCTATAAACAGTTAGGACAAACTAAATTAGAACCTTATTCTCCTACTTCTTCTATTTTTTTCTATCTTATCTTCCTTTCCTCTCTTCTTGTGTCATACTCCGTTGTAGGTACGAAATGCTCGAATGAAATGCCTCAGTTGACAAGCCTTGGCAGTCTTCAATATTACTATACAGTTTCTTGTAGCCACCCTTGACAAGCCTCTACGTATCATAGTAATTGTTGACATATGTTAGCATAAGTCTTAAGCAGATGTTGGCAAGAATTGACATGTTTTTACTAGGTGCTCAACGAAATAGTACACTGCAGTTTTGTTTTGTCAAAATCATGACCCCATTATTTGAAAATCTTGGCTACCACACTGGTTGGGGGCCTTTATATCAAAACCTTAAATGAAACTTAGAACCAATAAAGCTTATGTCTTTACGTTTTTACTAGGTGCTCAACGAAATGGTATAGTGCAGTTTTATTTGTCGAAATCATGACCCCATTATTTGAAAATTTTGACTACGCCACTGGTCTGCTTCCTAGTATTTCCTGTGATTCCTTTGTCTGCATGTACAGTACGTCGTACATGCAAAACCCTAATTTAACTTCAATCATTCGTATATTGTAGTATGAGCTGTATAGGTCGATCCAGCGATGCATGCATAGGTCACGTCAACCTTCCCCATCTGTACAAGACAAACCAAGCTGTTGGTGCCTCATCTTTCAGTTCTCGATTGCAAATTATATTGCGTTTGCAGCTGCTCCATTGATTGTTTTTACTCATTTTTACGTACAGATTGAGTAATAAAAAGTGGTGGTGTCTACTGCAGTGAAAAAATGGAGGATACCGAGGGGATGTTCATGATCTTCTGTTCAGTAATATGTTAGGCCACATGCATGTTAGGTACATCCATTCATGTACTAATAAATTCAATGTGCCTAACTTAGTGTAGGGCATGTTGTGTTAATGTAGACAGAAGAAGACCGAAGGAGAGGATAAGAATTCAAGAACTAGAGAGAGAGAGAGAGTAAGGTTTTAGAGAGAAGCTGCAAAACTGTTATATTGATCTTTCTTAATCCCCAAGCTATTACAATGATGTATTTATATGGAAGACTAACTTTCTAACTGACTAACTAAAGATTTACAGTTGTTTGTACCATACTTAGGGTCTCCGTATTTAGACCTCGTATAAATACTCAAGGGACTCAAATGTAATTATGTAATAAATGAAAGGGCAAATATGTAATAAAGGAGGAGTCCTTACTCTCCTCATTAAAGGGTCAAGCCTTAGGCCACAGAAAATGGGCTAGAGAGAAAATAGGCTAGAGAGCACACTGCCTCTAGCCTTCTTGTATATTCACCATTCAGAGTGAAACAATATCAACATCAGTGTGGACGTAGCCCAAATATTGGGGTGAACCACGATGCATCTTGTGTTCTTTACTTTCTTACAGATTCACGGTCGGATTTACGTTGTTCCAAGACCCCTCCGATTTTGTACATCAACAACAGTCTTTTTAACAAATGGCATAATCCTAGCCACTATCTATATCCTTAAATGCCCCCTCAAACTCATGCCTTGGAGGAACCAAGCATGAGGTTGAAGCAATGAGAGTGAAATAGAGGAGCGCTGAGACCTTTAGTTAGTATATCGGCAAATTGTTCCCGAGAGGAAACAAATTGAACCATTAGTGTCTTCTTAGCAACTCGTTCACGGACAAAGTGCACATTAATCTCAATATGCTTTGTCCATTGATGCTGAACAGGGTTGAACGACAATGCAATGGCAGAAAGATTATCACAGAAAAGCACAAGAGCATCACAAAGTTTAACATGCATAAACTGTAACAGTTGTTGAATCCAATCAAGCTCAGCAGCTGTGGTTGACATAGCTCTATACTCAGCCTCAGTAGATGACCTGGAAACCGTGTTTTGCTTCTTGGAAGACCACGAAATAGGATTATTGCCCAAAAAGACAACCATGCCAGTAGTTGACCGTCGATCATTAGGATCCCCAGCCCAGTCTGCATATCTAAAAGCCTTTAATGACAAAGCACCTCGAGTATAAGAGAGACCAACTAATAAGGTACCCTTGAGATATCGTAGAATACGTTTCACTGCTGTGAAATGAGACAGTATTGGAGACTGTAAAAATTGGCAGACTTGATGAACTGAAAAGCAATATTAGGCCGAGTGAAAGTGAGATACTGTAAAGCTCCAATGATGCTTCTATACGTTGTTGGATTGTTGTATGGAATACCATCATCCTTTAATAGTCTATTGTAAGGAAGACATGGAGTGTCACATGCCTTGCAATCCATCATTTCAACCTTCTCCAATAAATCTTGGATATACTTTGATTGTGACAAGAATAAGCCTTGATCAGTTTTGGTAATCTGAATCCCCAGAAAGTAATGCAACTCGCCCAAGTCCTTGATATCGAATTCAATTGTCAAAGATTGAATGACCTGCTGAATAGCAAAAGTAGAACTCCCAGAGATAATAATATCATCCACATAAAGTAATACGATGACAATATCACTTCCACCAATTTTAACAAACAAGGAAGAATCAGAATATGTATACTGAAATTCCAGATATGGCAGAAAGCATGTGAACCTCTCATCCCAGGCTCGGGGAGCCTGTTTTAATCCATATAAGGACTTATGAAGTCTGCAAACTAGCTCAGGATGAGAATGGTCTTCAAAACCAGGAGGTTGAGCCATGTATACCTCTTCATTCAACACTCCATGTAGGAATGCATTCTTTACGTCTAACTGCCTCAAAGGCCAATTAAAGTGTGCTGCCAAAGCTAAAACGAGTCTTACAGTGGTTGGCTTAACCATTGGACTAAAAGTCTCCCAATAATCCAAACCAGGTTCTTGATTAAATCCCTTTGCAACCAAGCCAGCCTTATGTCGAGCAATAGAACCATTAGAGTTCGTTTTGAGTTTGAACACCCATTTGCAACCCACCAGATTCTTGTTAGGTGGCAAAAGAACTAGACTCCATGTGTGTTGATGGTGAATTGCATCTAACTCTTCTTTCATAGCATTCAACCAAACTGGGGCTTTCAAAGCAGACTTATAGGTAGCAGAATCCACCATGTTTACTTCTTGTTTGCATATGATGTAGATTAAGTGGTGCTATAGGCAAGACCACATGAATGAGATCATAACTACAGGATCCACATGGAGTAATGGTGAAGAACTTGCAGGTGCAGTAATGGATAGAGATGCAACATTCTCTGGTGATGACAATGTGCTAGAGGATGGTACTGATACAGAAGGAGAAGTATTGGATGAAGGAGATAGTGGAACTGATGATGAAGAGATGACACCATTTGATGACATAGATGGTGATGGTGAGAATGTAATTGGAGGTTGAACTAAGATGTTATTCATATCAGGTACAAGATATAAAGGTAAAGACTGAGGAAAAGATACCTGGACATGTGTGGATGTAGGTTTCACAGTCAAATGAGGATATGGGAATCTAGACTAATTGAAGACAACTTGTCGAGATATATAAATTCTACCTGTTAAGACATCAAAACATATAAAACCCTTGTACTTTGAGGCATACCCAAGGAAAACACATTATGTGGTTTTAGGTTGTAACTTTGTTTTGATGTAGGGTCTCAATAATGGAAAGCAAGAACAACCAAAGACTCAAAGATGAGTTAAGATAGGAGGGGTTCCAAATAGAGCCTCAAAAGGTGAACAGTTCTTCAAGATATGAGTAGGTATACGATTTATAAGATACACAACTACTTGACAAGCAAAGGACCAGAAATGAAAGGGCAATTTTGCAAATTGTAAGAGTGTGACAGTGGTTTCAATAATGTGCATGTGTTTCCTCTCAGCCAAACCGTTTTGTTCTGGGGTATGTGTGCAAGACTTATGATGTGTGTTTGTACCATACTTAGGGCCTCTGTATTTAGATCTCGTATAAATACTCGGAGGACTCAAATATAATTATGTAATAAATGAAGGGGCAAATATGTAATAAGCAAGGAGTCATTATTCTATAAAATGACTCCTTACTCTCCTAATTAAGGGAGGTCAATTCTTAGGCCTAACTCTCACCTTCTCAAAGCCTTACTCTCACATTACAGAGGCTCTCTCCCTTACAATCATCTTAGAGAAATACAATATTAATGTGGACGTAGCCCAAACATTGGGGTGAACCACGATACATCTTGTGTTCTTTACTTTCTTGCAGATTCATGGTCGGATTTACGTTGTTCCAAGACCCCTTCGGTTTTGTGCTTCAACAATATGTAATGCCTTTACTATAAAGGAAAGATTGAAGTTTAGCACTGCTATACTCTCCACCACCATCAGTTTGTAATGTTTTGATAGACACTGAGAATTGAGTTTGTACAAAAGAATAAAAAACAACAAAGGTTTCAAAAAAGTCGGACTTGTTGACAAGGGGAAACAACCAACAATATCGAGTGCACTCATCAATAAGAGTCACATAGTATTTATAGCCATCAATGGAATTACATGGAGAATGACCCCAAAGGTCACTGTGTACAGTTGCAAAAGGAATTACAGATTTATGATCACTAGACCGAAAAGGCAGTTTAGTAAACTTGCCCTCTAAGCAACCATGACACATCAAGAAATGGAAGACTTATGCAGCATTATTTTGGCTATGTCATTAGTAGGATGGCCTAACCTACTATGGTAGAGATTAGAACTGACAATCTGACCAAGAAATGCATAAGCTTTTGGAATGCTTGGACTATGTAATGAGTGATGACGGATGGGTAAAGAATGGGATAGAGTCCATTACTGCATAATCCTTTGTATAATATCCTTCATGTGGCCTTGTCCTGAATCCAGAAACAATAAGCATCAAATATTAACCAACAGTTGTTATCAAGACAAATTTTGTGAACTGATAACAAGTTGCTGGAAAGTCTAGGCACGTAGAGAACAGAATTGAGTTTTATTGGATGCACATGTGTTTGAATAATGGAGCTACCAATGTGAGATATTTGCAAACCTTCACCATATTCAGTTTGCACAATCTCATTTGTGGGATAAGGAGAAACCAGTGACAAGTTACTGAGGTCTGCTATCATATGATTTGTAGCACCTGAGTCAGTGATCCAAATATGTGGTTGATGATGAGATGTGGAAGCTGGGGATGATTGAGAAGTGACTGTGTGCATAGCTTGCATATGAGATTGAGGTGAGAATGTTGGTGCAGAATGAGCATATGCAGTCGTAGTTGATGTATAATGATGTGGACCACCAAAATTAGGCCTTTTGTCATTGAAAAAGCAATACCATGTAGTGTGATTTGTTTTACCATAGATGTTACAACTTTGCCTATCTATTTGTTTTGAGTTACAGAATGGAGCCATGTGACCAAATGTATTACACAGTTGACAAGGAACCTGTGGTGTGGTTTGAGGACCAAAGTACTGTGGTGGGGAAAGACCAAGAACACTAGGGTTCGAATTAGGAAAAATAATGTGAAACTGCTGTTGAGGATTAGGATTAAGATACCTATACCCTTGATTAAATTTGCCTTTGCCCTTCTTGTTGGTAAAAGATCGATACCCTCATGAAGAACTAGAATAACCACTATTGAAACCATTAGTGTGGCCTGAGAAACCAAGACCTGAACCTCCAGATAGAGGTGGAGCTGGGGAAGACTTAGGACCATAATTATTAGCAATCATGGCAGTGAGAATCTGTGAGTTCACATTGCTATCAACAATAAGCTCCTCAGCAAGCAATTGTACCCTAAATTCATTGAGAGAAATAATATTTTCACGACCCCTTATAACACTGCGGAAGGTATTATGCTCAGGAGGTAAGTCATTAAGGGCAAGTATAACAATATCCTCATCTGCAAAAGTAACCCCAGCAGCAGACAAATAATCCATAACTTCCTTAATACGTTGCAAATATTGAGACACCAAATCTGAACCCTTTCAAATAGTCTAAAGATTGAACTTAAGTTGAAATATAATAGCTCGAGAGATAACCAAAAATTGTTCTTTTAACCGAGTACACAGATCACAGGCACTGGTACTACCAATGGCACATGAAATTGCTATTGGAGACAAAGTAGCAGTGATCAACTGCATAAGAGCATGATCGTGCATCTTCCAAACAATATAGTTTTCATTCTCAGCAAGACCAGAACTATCAGAATTAGCAGAACCAGTAACATATCGAGGGGGACAAACATCCATCAACAAAACCTAAGATTCCATGGCCCTCAAGCAACAATTTCATTTGAAATTGCCAATTCAAGTAATTAGAATCATCAAGCTTCACATTCACAAATGTAGAGATCGTAGAAATAAGACCAGTGATAGGAGATTGTAAAATTTGTAATTGCGATGCATTCACCATAGTTGCAGTAGCGAAATGAAACGATTTATAACAGAGGAAAAATTACAAACACCTGGTGTGCATAAGAAAATCAAGAATGGCAGAAACTCTAGAAGTTACAGACGAAGAAGAATACCATAAGTCTCGGAGAATTAGCCAGAATTACAGACGAAGAAGATGAGCCGAAGCAGCCAGATGATCGGAGATTGCAACGTGAGCATCAATGTCGAGTGATACCATGTTAATGTAGACATAAGAAAACCGAATGAGAGGATAAGAATTCAAGAACTAGAGAGAAAGAGAGAGGTTTTGGAGAGAAGCTGCAAAATTGTTATATTGATCTTTCTTAATCCCCAAGCTATTACAATGATGTATTTATATGGAAGACTAACTTTCTAACTGACTAACTAAAGATTTACAGTCTTTTTAACAAATGGCATAATCTTAGCCACTATCTATATCCTTACAGTTTGGGAGTGATTTGGAATTGTGAAAAGTGCTTCCATGAAATATAAAAAATGTTGTGCTTCCTGGGTTGTTTGGTATTAATGCTGTTCTGGGTTATAATAATTGAGTTTCTCAGTGCTTTCTGGAGATTATGTGCTTTTTTATATTCAAGAACTTGAAATTTGTATAAAAATTGTATTGTGCTTCAAACAAAAGTATTTTAAATACAAAACGTTTGTGTTTTCTACATAAGCAAAAAACACTCTTGTTTATACCATACTTAGGGCCTCCGTATTTAGACCTCGTATAAATACTCGGAGGACTCAAATGTAATTATGTAATAAATGAAGGGGTAAATATGTCATAAGTGAGGATCCCTTATTCTATAAAATGACCCCTCACTCCCCTCATTAAGGGAGGCCAATTCTTAGGCCTGACTCTCACCCTCTCAAAGCCTCACTCTCACATTACAGAGGCTCTCTTCTTCACAATCCTCTCAGAGAAATACAATATTAGTGTGGACATAGCCCAAACATTGGGGTGAACCACGATACATCTTGTGTTCTTTACTTTCTTGCAGATTCACGGTCGATTTACGTTGTTCCAAAACCCCTCCGATTTTGTGCATCAACATTTGGCGCCGTATGTGGGAATCGACACAAAAAGCTATGTTGGTTCTCTTTCATTTTTCCATCTCACCACCGTGAGACCTCACCACATTCCACCGTGAATCTGCTCACCTAAAAAACCACAAACCTAAACTTCTCGATTTCCAAACACCCAATCTTCAATCCAAACCCAAAACATCCCCTCAGAATCTACATTTTCAATTTCCGATATTTTAACCCATCGATTACAGGTTTTGGGCGAGACATGGCATTTGATAAACTATTGTCACTTAAAACTGAATCTGGGAAGGGAAAATCAAGAACGCCACTAGATTTGGGTTGCTGAGACTGAGGAGGCAGACTAGGTGATTGAAGCTGAGGCTGTGGTAGCGCTGGAAGGACCGTGAAGGCATTGTCGTCTTGCTCTGCCCAACACCACCACCAACAGTCATCTGAGCAAACTGCTCTTCAATCCCCATCTTCTGATCCTGCACTCCAATCCCACTTCCACCTCCACCGCCGCCGCCATCTTCCATATGGACCCGAATCGGTGGCAAGTTCGCAAGTGATGGCAACAATGACGTGGACCCAAACGACGGGGAGTTCTCAAGCATCGGCGACTCAGGGACAGATTGAACGTCCTGCCCGTTCCCATCACCGACATCCCCATCTTCATCCTCCACCACCTCGCCACCTTCTACGTCTTCACCACTTGTTGTTGCGCCGTCCGCCACGGGGCCTACGCCATCCTCACACTCTCTCTCTCCTCTTCATTCTCTTTCTGGCGAATGAGTCTGTGTTGGGCTGATCGCCCAGAACAAATCGACATTGACAATTCTTGAAACAAAACTGACAGAAAAAAAGGGGTCTTTAGATCTCTCACTCTAAAGCTTGTTTCCTTTTTTTTTATTGGGTTTATTATGCTGCCTGCTCGATTTTAAACTCGCCGACAATCCCAAGATCTCCTTGCAGCATACGGCCGCTACAGCTACGACGCCTTGATCCTCTTTTCTCCTTCCGTCGATCATTTTGGAGAATCCATTGACCTGGCTGCTATACTGGATTTCGTGGATAGTGGTCACGATTTGATCATTGCAGCTGATACCAATGCATCTGATTTGATCTGGTAAATCGCGGTTGAGTGCGGAGTTGATTTCGATGAGGATCCTGCTGCTATGGTTATAGATCACGCAAGCTATGCAGTTTAAGACACTGAAGGAGATCATATAGTGATTGCTAGGGATGATTTCATCAAGTCTAATGTAATTTTGGGTAGCGAGAAAATTGAGGCTCCTATACTTTTCCAAGGAATTGGCCATGCAGTAAACTCTGAAAAATAGCTTGGTTTTGAAAGTTTTCTCAGCTTCACCTTCAACATATTCCGCTAAACCCCAAAAACAAGCTATCAAAATCTCCATCTCTCGCTGGATCTGCTATATTTTTAGTTTCAGTTGTGCAGGCAAGAAACAATGCTCGGGTTTTGATCTCTGGTTCATTAAGTTTGTTCAACAACAGGTTTTTCAGATCTAAGGTGCAGAAGGTTGAGAGCTCAAAGAAGTGAGTGATGCTGGGAGCTCAAAAGACGATGAGAGAGAGAGAAAGAAGATGAGAAAGAGAATAAAAAAGCAAAGATACTTGATGATGGATATAGATGGAGGAAGTATGGTAAAAAAATAGTGAATATACTCATCACCACTGATACGAAGGTCCTCATGGTTGGGGCAGTCGCCGACCCAGATCCCATCTCCTACGAATACCACGGGAAAAGCAAAAACGGAGATAAGATTCTTTTCTAATTATTAACTCTATTATCATTCCTTGTCTGCCATCTGCAAAAGGGAAAGGAAAAAGAAGAAACAGAAACAAAAGCAGAAAGCAGAAAGCACAAGCAGAAAGCAAAAGAAGATAAAAAAAAACAGACATAATTGCAATGGTGATGACATGCAGAAAAGGGAATTATGGGCATGACCCATTGAGCAGAGGGTCGGATTTATTTTTGAATGATGTAATTTATTTTTCTTATCTTTCGGAGACATCTGTATAACTCCATCAGAGGGTAATAAAAAAAAAAAAAAAACGGCAAGCCCAAACTAATGGGCTGGAATGTTATATGGAGGGCAAAGGCCCTTATGCCCAAAAGAGCCAGGCCCTCTATTATCACCAACCAGGTGATCAAAAGTATGTCCAGTACTACAAAAATTATTCGGCAGCCTGCCGCTATTATCACCAACCAGGTGATCAAAAGTACGTCCAGTACTCCAAAATTATTTGGCACCATGCCGCTATTATCACCAACTAGGTGATCAAAAGTACACCCAATACTCCAAAATTATTCGGCACCCTGCCGCTATTATCACCAACCAGGTGATCAAAAGTACGCCCAGTACTACAAAATTATTCGACAACCTGCCGCTATTATCACCAACCAGGTGATAAAAAGTACGTCCAGTACTCCAAAATTATACATAAGCATCACTCATGTCAATTATACATAAACATTCATGAGCATCACTCATGTCAATCATACATAAACATTCATGACCATCATTCATGTCAACATTCATGACCATCATTCATGTCAACATTCATGACCATCACTCATGTCAATATTTATGAGCATCACTCATGTCAATCAACATAAAACATTCATGAGCATCACTCATGTCAATCAGCTTCGAAAGCTTCATTTACAGAGCTCCAGCTTCAAAAGCTTTATTTACAAAGCTCTAACTTCAAAAGCTTCACTTGCAAAGCTTCACGTACAAAGCTTCAGTGCATGGTATACAAATACCGCCTCCGAACAACCGCCACTTCGGCCCATACATGGATTCAATTTGAAGTCTCCAGCCAACAGACTCTATTGACTAAAGACTTGGGGGACTACACTATGTACCATATATTGGGCCTCATAAAAAATACTTGGGGGACTTAGCCCATTATTTATGTATTGAGGAGCGAACCCTTATTTTATAAAAGGGACTCCCTCACTTTCATTAGAGAGCACCTATTATTCATGTATTGGGGAACAATCCCTTATTCTATAAAATGGACTTCCTCACCATCATTAGAGAACACCGCCGCCAGCTGAGCAACCGCATTGTCGCGAGCATCAACTCTAGCCCATCATTTAGGTATTAAGGAGCGATCTCTTATTCTATAAAATGGACTCCCTCACCATCATTAAAGAGCATCGCTGCCAGCTGAGCAACCGCCTCGCCACGAGCATCAACTCTTAACTCATCCCTTATGTATTGAGGAGCGAGCCCTTATTCTATAAAATGGACTCCCTCACCTTCAACGCCACAAGCTGAGCCAACCAAAGCAACATAAGCTACAAACCGAGCAGCCTCGTAACATGTGCTACTTCTAGTTGAGCATCATTTCAGATTGAGCACCGCCTCATATCAAGTATCAGTTCAAGACGACATCTAGTTACTTCGACCCACACATGGACTGAATTTCAAGTCTCCAGCCAAAACACTCTTTTGACTGAAGACTTGGGGGACTACTGTTTATACCATACTTAGAGCCTCCGTATTTAGATCTCGTATAAATACTCGGGGGACTCAAATGTAATTATGTAATAAATGAAAGGGCAAATATGTAATAAATGAGGAGCCCTTATTCTATAAAATGACCCCTCACTCTCCTCATTAAGGGAGGCCAATTCTTAGGCATGACTCTCACCCTCTCAAAGCCTCGCTCTCACATTACAGATGCTCTCTTCCTCACAATCCTTTCAGAGAAATACAATATCAATGTGGACGTAGCCCAAATATTGGGGGTGAACCACGATACATCTTGTGTTCTTTACTTTCTTGCAGATTCACGGTTGGATTTACGTTGTTCCAATACCCCTTCGGTTTTGTGCATCAACAACTCTCAAACATGTGTGCTTCCTAAGTTGTATGGCAGTAAAGGTGTTTCTGAATTATAATTGCATTTTTTCAGTACTTTTCTAGAGATCATGTGTTTTTTCTTCTAGAATTTGAAATTTTTATTAAAACTTCTATATGTTTCAAATAAAAGTGTTTTTTTAGCCAAAATGCTCACGAGCATAAACATTTTCTACATAAGCAAGAAACACTACTAAACATGCATATAATCTCATTCAACGCTCAAAGTGCTTAGATTAAAATATGCAGACTGAGTTACTAAGGACAGTGACTAAGTATGTAAGATTAAATTAAAACACCCAATTTAGAGTGAACGGCATCATGAGATTGAGACGGGGTAAAGGCCATGACAGAAAAATATGGAGATGACAACAATCTGCCGCCCTTTAGAGGCCACAATAATTTGAGGCAGCTCACAAAATACTTTTAGGTTCACACTAGGAATTTATGATACATAAAATTCACTGATTAGTGTTGTCCGAGCTCAGAATTTTATGCCGGCCACAAGCGGGCATGTACGTAATTTCTGATCTCAAATTTTGATATGTGGCCCTTGTGAACAAATCAAATCAAAGTTTTAAGACTTTAATTAAGTTGTAAATTTATCTTTTGTTTTCTACACGTATGAACCAATTCAAATTCAGTGCCTGCTGTGCTTTTTACAGTGGAACAATCTCCTAATGTGGCACATAGACTCATAGTTGCCGCCAGCTTTAGAAGCAAACAAGCCAGTAAAATGAAAGAGATTTCTGAAGGCTCTGAAGAATCAAACCTTGTGATCAAATGTTTATTAATTAATTAATTTTAAAAAAAATAAAATATTGAAGAACGCAGGCCAAGGAATACTAGGGAAGGTGATCACTTCTCTTTTACTTTGACCATTTCTTGGGAAACTGTGATTGTAATGCTCCCCCTTCCCCGCACGCCCTTGAGGTTCCATTTCCAACAGATCTCAATTTTATATGATCTGAATTTGAATTAGAACAAATATATATTGTTTGAAATCCAATATAAAACTGTCGATTTAAGGTTTCTTGCAGTTATCCAGATTCTCTGTTCCCTATCTCTTGTGCTGTTTTTATGCAAGAAGCTGGAGATGGCTCTTGCATCAATTATATATACACTTATGTGTATGTAACCATGCTGTATATAGAATACCCTACATCCTAACATCCGCTCCTCATGCTTCTAGAGGCGCTTGTAGCTAATTTTCCGCCACTAATTGGAGTTTTAGGGGCAAATCTAATGGCCACAAAGACTTCCTCACTTGATAGTGTTTGAACCTGATTACTATCATCACCTAGTCCAGCTGATGCCGCTTGAGTTAAGCTTGTGAGTTCACCACTAAAACTTTCTGAGGACAACATTCTATGTCCTCAATCGTCATCTTGCGTGTGACAATACGCAAACCAAACACGTGGACAATGTATAATAGTTGATATAAAGCACATGTAGTCACTAGTGGGCTATCGCACGTGGATATACATGCTCTGATAGTATGAAGGAATTTGAGGTTCCACAATAAAAACCAATCGGTAATAATGATGGTAGTTCAATTACTTATAAGAACATGTAAGGTCCCATATAATTTTTAGATTAGACAACACTCTGCATTACCACAAGAAAACCTTAACTTCTTTTATGGTATTGGACATGGTTTTGTCATACCTGTTTCACGCTTCTCACCAGTCTTGTTACAAAGTACGAAAATAAGATTGATGGGGGACATAACATTGTTCAATAATTTGATGTACAAATGTAAAATGGAACTAGAGTATATGCATAGAAATCTAATTCTCTATCCACACATGCATTGTAGGCTGCGCAAGGATCATTGTAACTAGTAAATTAATATTAGTTTGGACCTTTTGGTGATTTCATAGTAAATTAATAGACAATGTTAAGGCTGTTTGGTAAAAATAAAATAAAACAAATTATTATTTTTGGGTTACATTGGAGTCCGCCGTATTTTGTGTAAAATTCCGGAGACTCTCCCGTGGACCCAACGGTCCAGAACCTGCCACGTGGAGCGAGGAGAGCTCATGGTCCCTCTGACCTCTGGGTACGGTCATGACTCCATGCATAAACTGTTAAACTGGGAATAGCGGGGGTAAATAAGGAAAAAAAAAAAGGAGAAGTTATCTTCAATTTACTATGTGACTGGCTTGAAAACTTCATATTTACTATTTAGGATGGAAATTATTAATATTTTAATTAAATAGATCGTTTGGTATGGAATTGTATAAAAATATATTAACGAATTTGATGAAAACATTATGAATCATTTATTTATTGTTATAATTAATTAGCGGACACAATCTCAATTTTGAACTTATTAAATAATTTTTTTAAATAATTTTTAATATAAACAGTTATAATCATAAACACATAATTCTATAAATCGAATAATAAGTGAATTTGGAAAGACCTCTTCAAAATAATTTATTCGGAGGGCAAGCACATTTTGGCTTATTGACCGACCGTTATTTACTTTCCCTTTTACCTTTTTTAAAGTGGGGGTCGGCGCTGGCGGACTTTGTGCCGACGTCACCCAGTCCATTTAGCGTTTACATTCTTTCTGGGCCTTGGACCTGTCGCTGTCAGGTCCATTAGGGCAGCCCACTGCCAGTCCTCTCTCTCTGCGCCCATTATAAAACCTCGCCACTACCCCTTCACTTTTATTCCACACAAATATTCCCCTTTTTTTCTCCAATCTTCTTTCTGTCGATGTGGGATTCTCAAAAGCTCTCTTCAAACATGAAAGCTAGACACAAATTTCCAATCCAAGGTATGAAAAAGCTAAAACATTTTGATATATTGTATATCTTGTGCTAATAAATAAAACGTCACGCATTAACCTTCGAGTTTTTATGGGATCTGTTGTACGTGTGTTTTCGCAGGCTTTCAAAAAAGCGAAGACCAACACGGGAGCTTCGATTTTGGGACGAGCTTTGTGGTGGTGTTAGAGGGAGGAGGTGCTTGATGTGGATTTGGTGCTATCCTAGCTGAGCTTTTTTTTTTTCCGTCTACATCCGTCATGACCATATCCTTTCATCTTCTACTACTTTCGCATCGATCCCTTCCCTTTTTCTTGACCTTGTAAGACCTTTTCTTGACCTTGTAAGATGTCATGCCAGGTCTGTTGTCTTTGTTTTGCATTTCGCCCCAAGTTTTGCATCGGAATTAACTGATATACAGCTTGGCCTTTGTTCCTCATCGTTACCGCCCAATTCATCTTCTCCTTCCTTGTCTATCCCTCCTGAGCTGTTCCACAATTACCTCAAACTACAAGCCCACCATAGCAAAATCTTCCATGAAAGCAAGGACTCTTTTGCTGGTGTTCCTCCAAGCAGGGTTGTAAAAAAAAGTAGAAATTCAGAAATATTAATGAGCAGTGACGTTCATATATGTTGTTTTTATTCAGTAGGAAATAAATAAAAATAAAATTCTATTTATTCTTTATTTTTGTTATAATTGCCTGCAGCTGTTACTTATTCTGTGAAGGCAGAAAATACAGAAATATGCTGTTGGCAGTCATCAGTTTCGTTGTTTTATATGTTGTTGGCTGAGAAAGTAGGAGAATAAATATTCTCTCAGATCTGTGTAAGACTTCCCACTCGTGACTGCTGTTTTTTTTTTTCCTATTTCCTTTTTCTCGAAAGACTTATTTGTAACCTGTACTGCCAGTAAAGTTCTTCATCCAAAAGCTGATGCCCCTTTATGTTAATTTTCCTTTTGTTTTTGTTGATTTTTTGGTTAATTTTATCCCTCGTAAATGTGCTGATCTGGGAGTCTGATGAGCTCAAAAATGGGGTGATTTCTCTTGTTTATATATTAGCTAGTTGTTATCAAATGAATTCATCTACTCACAAATGTCAAAGTCATGATCATAATAAACGGACAAGTTGGCAGCGTTTTCATCCAAATCTAGGGTTTGCGAGTACTGTAGTTGATAACTCAAATTAAGGTTTGCTGAATTTAACGGCTAGCCCTGCACCAATTTTTTTTAAAAGAACTTAACAAGTAATTAGATTTGGCAAACGAGTCGTGTTTGTGTCGTTAGCGTAACAAGTCGTGTCATGTCAAACCTATTATCTTAACAGGTGACTCGATAACGACCCAAGTAGTTAACGTATTGACCTTGGACCCATTATTTTTGTATTGTTTCCTGTCGGGTTAACTGGTCGTGCAAAAAATTGTCAGACCTACAAGTAATGACACTTTACAACACAAATACGTCTATGTCTCATGAGTAAAAAAGTTTGTAATTAACTCAAATGATTCATTGCGTTTACTCATACACACAAAATATTATAGTGTTCGAATCTCCTCTATATATTGATTTATAATGCTCATAGTATGGTAATTAAGAAATGTCTGTTTCCCCTCGACAATGGCCAAACCTAAGAGAAGCCTTTACCTAACCGGGGTAGAAAATGATGAACGTACCATATATAGCTTTAGACAAATTGTTTTTTATCTGTTATTTTCCTTGAACCAAACATTGGATATTATTGATCGAGATTCTCATACTAGATTGGGAATATATGTCAGTATGTATTGAAAAAATTTATATGCCTTGTCCACGCTTAGGTTTTGCCAGACCCAACAATCAATCAATCATTCATGGCAAGTGCTACGGTATATACAGTAAAATCTCTATAATTGAATATTCTTGAAACTAAGAAAAATTATTATATTTGAAAAGTTATTGTTACATGAATAAATGAATAATTTATTAATTTATCAGCAAATGAATATTTATTATTTTTTTGGTCAAATGATAAATTTTGTTAGATTAAATGTTGATGGGGGTTCGAACTCACGCCGTCATGCAAGATTTCAACTTCTTTCCATCACTATGGTAAAGGGCCACTTGTGAATATTTATTAATTTAAATATATTTTTTGTTTTGTACTTTTATTACAATTATTTTTTAAACAAAAATACATGTATCTTATAAAAACAACAATTATAAGCGTGCCTAGTCTAAAGAGTATATGACTAAAAACAACAATTATAAGCGTGCCTAGTCTAAAGAGTATATGACTTTAAACTTCTAAGTAATTTAAGAACTAAAAGATCAAGTGTTTTTCAAACTTAATGCCCTAGAAGATAAAATGTATTTTAGAAGTATATTTTGAGATATGGTTGAATTGAGAAAATAGAAGTTGTTAAAGTAAAAAAATTCCTAGATATGTATTATGAATATTTATGTGTTATTTCATTTATGTATTTTGTCAACTATTAATTTATATATTCGTTGGACCTTAAAATGCACTTTAGTACATTGGCCTCGGTCGGGATCAAAAGAATTTATTATTTAACTAAAGTTATTATTTCATAGAATATTCATTTATCAAGGTTTTACTGTATTCTCTATTTGTGTGTATTTCAATTTTTGATGTGTCACGAAAACAATATTTTTGTTGTGGTCTATTTTTATCTAACAAAATAGAAAGGGCCGGCGGCAATGGGAGAGAGAAGAGAGATGTGTGTTTGTAGAATTGTAGGGGAATGTGTGTGTGTTGTTATCCCTCCTACATTGTGCCTTTATTTATAGTAGTAAAGGGAGAGAAGATATTCCTTCTCCTCCAAGTAATACAAGTTGTAATAGGAAATGATAACTAGAATTAAATCTAATATAGGATTTACACAATCATACTTATTCTAGGAATGTTTACAACACTCCCCCTTGAGTGTGCAAATACTTAGGGTAGATTTAGCATCATGCAGAAGTTGAGGAAGTCGACTCGTCGGCACTGATTCCAAGGAACAACGCTTATTCTTAATAAGGTAGGAACTTGCATAAGTAGTAAGTCTCACAAAAAAAAACCCTAAGGCTATGGCAAAAACCCAAGTAAGGACAAAATCCATAGTCTAAGGAAAAATGCGTGAGAAATGCAAAGTCAAAAGAAACGTCTACAGGACGTCATCAGGGATATGACCAGCCCAAGGTGGGTGCCTCGTTAAAACCTAGTTAGGTAGCAAAAACCCAGTGGAAAAAATGCTCCTAATCGTAGGGAAAAAGAGTACATTAAGATCAAGCAAGTATCCAGAAAATACTCCCCCTGAGTTTGACATAATTCCAAAGAGAAATAGCAAAGTTACAACTCAGAAAGTTTACGCATGCCAATTCCATGAACAAGCTTCTGAAACGTCGCCTTCGGTAGTGATTTGGTGAAGAGGTCGGCCATATTGTCTTGTGATCGGATTTGCATGACTTCAATCTTCTGATGCTCTTGTTGTTGATGTGTAAAGAAGAACTTCGACGCAATATGCTTGGTGTTGTCTCCTTTGATGTAACCCTTCTTAAGCTATTCGATGCAAGCTGCGTTGTCTTCAAAAATCGTCGTCAGGGCATTAACGGCGGGATGAAGATCACAGGAGCTTCGAATATGGCCCATTACTGCTCTCAACCAAAAGCATTCCCGAGTTGCTTCATGTAAGGCGAGAATTTCAGCATGGTTAGACGAAGTGGCAACTAAGGTCTGTTTAGTTGACCTCCAAGATATTGCGGTGCCTCCAACGGTAAAGACATAACCCGTTTGAGAACGCACCTTGTGCGGATCAGATAAGTATCCAGCGTCGGCATAACCAACAAGGCGAGAATCAACCCGATGAGCATAGGGTGCGGCATCACTTGAGGATTCGTAGGGATAGAATAAGCCCAAATCCGTAGTACCCTTAAGGTAACGGAAGATGTCTTTCACGCCAGTCCAATGTCTGCGTGTTGGTGCATTGCTGTATCTTGCCAAAAGATTAACAGCGAAAGAGATGTCGGGTCTAGTGCATTGAGCTAAGTACAATAAAGCGCCTATCGCACTTAGATAAGGAACTTCAAGCTCCAAAATCTCTTCATCATCCTCTTTCGGACGGAAGGGATCTCGCTTTGCATCTAGCGTACGAACGACCATAGGAGTACTCGAATACTTCGCTTTATCCTCATTAAAACGGCGCAACACCTTCTGGGTGTAGTTCGATTGATGTACTAAGATTCCACCCGAACAATGCTCTATCTCGAGACCGAGACAGTATCGAGTCTTTCCTAGATCTTTCATCTCAAATTCCGACTTCAGGTGCGAAGCATTTCTAGCGAGCTCTTCAGGAGTTCCGATGAAATTCATGTCATCGACATATACTGCAACAATCGCAAATTCGGAATGTGACTTCTTAATGAACACACAAGGGCATAGTTCGTTGTTCACATATCCCTGACTAGTCAAATACTCACTCAGACGGTTATACCACATTCTTCCGATTGTTTCAAACCATATAGTGAACGCCTCAACCGAATTGAGAGCGTGTTCCGGGGTTTGGAAATATTTGAACCAGTCAATGTAAGTCCTTCGAGAACTTTCATATAAATTTCTGTATCAAGATCCCCTTAGAGATACGCGGTTACTACGTCCATCAACTGCATATCCAGTTTTTCGGAAACTACCAAACTGATAAGGTATCGAAAAGTAATCACATCCATAACGGGTGAGTAAGTTTCGTCATAGTCAATCCCGGGGCGTTGTGAGAAACCTTTTGCTACAAGACGAGCTTTGCAACGCATAATTTCGTTCTTCTCATTACGCTTCCAAACGAAAACCCACTTGTAGCCAACGGGCTTCACATGTGGACGAGTAGGAACTACAGGTCCAAACACCTTACGTTTCGCAAGTGAATCAAGTTCGACTTGGATTGTTTGTTTCCAGTTTGACCAATCAGCTCTACGTCGACATTCATCAACGGAATGCGGTTCAATGTCATCGCTCAACATGATCTCAGTAGCTACTGCAAATGCTAATGCATCGTCGACAATCATCTCATTTCTACGCCACACATCATCTAAGCTAGCATAATAGACCGAAATCTCACGATTCTCGGGAGGAGGATTCGTCTCTTCAAGGACGCTTCCATAATCTAGAATTTCCTCATGAGTTGGGTAAAATGAGTAAGCGATAGTCGGATTCACGGTAGGCTCTTCAGGAACTTGTGCCGTGGTTTTCCCCTTCCGGGGGTGTGAATCCTTTGAACCAATGGGTCTGCCACGCTTTTGTGTAGGGGCAGATGATTGGCTAGCCGCTAATGTACGTGGATCACCAGAATTGGCGTCCCAGGCTTCCAGGAGGGTAGTCCGTCGTACATTTGGTACATCTATCTTTGCAGGCGTATTCACAGCTGGAATATGTGATCTTGTCACGCGCGCTAGATCGGTGAAAGCATCTGGCATGCTCTGAGCTATGCTTTGGAGATCTAATATGCGCTGCACTTCAGCTTCAGACTGAGCGGTGCGGGGATCTAAATGAGACAAAGTGGGAGTCGTCCACGATAATTCGCGTCGTTCATTCGGAACGTTGACGTTCTTATCTCCCCCTAACGGCGGGAAGACTGTCTCATAGAAGTGACAATCCGCGAAACGAGCGGTAAACAGATCGCCTGTTAAAGGTTCTAAGTAACGAATAATTGAAGGAGAATCATATCCGAAATAGATTCCCATCCTTCGCTGAGGCCCCATTTTTGTACGTAAAGGCGGCGAAATAGGCACATAGACCGCACAACCAAAAACGCGCAGATGCGATATGTCGGGTTCGCATCCCGTGACCAACTGAAGGGCACTAAATGGTTGTGTCGCAACAGGCCTTAGGCGGACCAACTTTGCTGCGTGCAATATTGCATGGCCCTAAGCAGCGATCGGGAGCTTGGTACGTATGACCAATGATCGAGCAATCATTTGTAAACGCTTAATGAAAGCCTCTACCAGGCCGTTCTGGGTGTGAACATGGGGTACAAAATGTTCAACTTCAACCCCAACCGACATGCAATAGTCATCAAAAGTTTTAGATGTGAATTCTCCATCATTATCCAATCGAATAGATTTGATAGGATAATCAGGGTGGTGAGCCCTGAGCTTGATAACCTGAGCCAACAGTTTGGAGAATGCAGCATTCCTTGTGGACAACAAGCACACGTGTGACCAACGTGTAGAAGCGTCAACCAAAACCATAAAATATCTAAATGGTCCGCATAGAGGTTGAATCGGTCCACAAATGTCCCCCTGAATCCGTTGTAGAAAAATGGGAGGATTCAAACGAATCTTGTCATAAGAAGGCTTAGTAATAAGCTTTCCCATAGAACATGTTTGACATGCGATTTCATGGATCGAACCTAAGATTCGGGTTAGTGGATGCCCGTGTGAAGTTTTGAGGATACGACGCATCGCTATTCGTCCAGGATGTCCCAAACGATCATGCCAAAGTGTAATTTCGTGCGCGGTCCCTGTGGTAGGGCCGGCCACATAGTGGCATTCGATGGGGCATATGGTCGTAGTATACAGACCACTCGGGTTACGCTTCATCTTCTCTAGAATACGCTTCTGGCCATATTCGTAGGAAGTTACGCACATAAATTCAACTCCGTTTTCTACGTGGGTTTCAGCGTGGTAATTGTTATCTCTAATGTCCTTGAAACTTAGTAACGTTCTTCCGGAACGTGGAGAATAGAGTGCCTCAGCAATGGTCAAGATTGTACCATTGGACCACATTATACATGCCTTACCGTATCCTTCTATCAGGTTGGATGGGCCTGAGAGGGTTGTCAGAGGTGCATTCTTAGGTACGAAGTTAGTGAAATAGATGCATTCACGCAAAACAGTATGCGTGGTTGCACTATCTGCCAGACAACTAACTTTCCCACTAGTCATACCTAGAATGAAAAATTAATTTGAATTGGTCACATGCATAAAAGTTTATAAAAACAAGTATCAATTCAAAATAATTTCATTTATTCAAGGATTAAAACTGAATATCCAAAATAAATCGCCAACTAAGAATCCAAAACATGAAGGAAAGTTGTTCAAAATCAACCAAAAAACAAGGTGGGGTGCGGCCACTATGTGGAATTCGGCCCCAATTGTCTTATTTCAACTAAAAAAAAGTCTATGTCTAAGATTCTAATCTTCCATAGGAGTGGTATCCTCCTGAAAGTCAGAAACCTCCATCTTTGTAGTCTCCGGTTCGTCCACTTGCATGAAGTTTGATTCAAACTTTTTACGACGAGAATGATATTCATCTACAACCTTCTTGGGAGCACGGCAAATACGGGACCAATGGTCCTTTGAACCACAACAATAGCACATATCGTCATTCATTGTGGCAAGTACTTTGCCTTTATTCTTGAAGTTCGGGGCCTTATGAGCGAGGTTTGGGCGCTTCTAGGCTTTGTTTCCTCCCTTGGATAAGCCTTGACTCTGTTGACCTTGATGGGATGGCTTCTGGCCGCCCTTACCATGCCTCTTTTGGCGTTTTGGGTGCTGATTAGTGCTATAATGTGCTTCAGGCACAGCAGTAGCCCTAGTAGGTCGAGCTTGATGATTCTTCATCAACAGCTGGTTCTGCTTTTCAGCAAGAAGTTAAACAGAGATCAAATCCGAGAACTTAGTGAACTTCTAAGCTCTATATTGTTGCTGCAGGACAATATTAGAAGCAGAGAAGGTCGAGTAGGTATTCTCCAGGAGATCCTCTTCAGTCAAAGTTTCATTGCAAAACTTGAGAAGTGATCGGATTCGACAAACTTCAGAATTATATTCATTCACATACTTAAAGTCTTGGAAGCACAAGTGCTGCCAGTCGTGTCTTGCTTCAGGCAAGAATATGTCCTTTTGGTGATTTAAACGATCAGCCAAAGCGACCCATAATGCACGTGGATCCTCCTCAGCAAGGTACTCAGTTTGCAGAGCGTCATGAATATGTCTTCGGATGAAGATAATAGCAGTGGCTTTTTCAGCTTCGCCAACAGGTTCAGTTGTTGCTTCTTCAATAGCAGGACGCAAGTTCTTGGCAGTGAAGTGGAGCTTCACATCTTGAACCCACTTGAGGTAGTTCCTTCCAGAGACCTCCAAAGCGGTGAAGTCGAGTTTGTTCAAATTCGACATGTTCCTATCACAAATAGATGGATAAGATGTGGTTAGTGTAATGGAGAAAAATCAATCCATTCACATAGGAGTAGAACATACAGGTTCTAATAGACATGTATTGGTTTAATTTTGCATGAAAAACTTCGGGTTTTCATGGGTGATATGTGTAAGAGAAAACTTCAGGTTTTCAAACAAGGCATGTTTATAAGAAACTTCGGGTTTCAAAGTAATTATGAAATTCAGGTTCATATATTCCTGCAGGCAAACACAAATATATATGCAAACAAATATGCAACAAATATATGCAAAAATATTGTATAATGATAATTGAATTAATTTATTTGGTCTTCAGGGCCAAATTAAAGTGTGGGTGAAAATATAAAAACCCATATTATTTAAAAATATTAAATAATAAAATCTCGGGGCCTAAAAATATAGGCAAAGGCCACAAGTGGCACATGGAGCTCACAGGGAGACATGGGTAAGGGGAATGGGCTGCTGTGTGCAGCCCCAAAAAAAAATTTCTTTTTTTTTCTCACGGGTCGCTTCAGGCGAGCCAAAAAAAATTTGTTTTTTTTTTCTTTTCCCGCACGGGCTGGGCCGTGACATCTCAGAGCAGCAGCAAGCCCAAAGGGCGCTGATGCAGGCCGAGGGACAGGAGCCCACTAGGGCTCGGGTTTTTGGGATCAAACACCCCAGCGAGTGCTGGGTGTGTGTCGCCGGAGAAGAACACCAGACCTGGCGCTTCTGGCGTCGGTCGGGGTGTTGTTTAAGACTCGATTTGAGTCATGGTGACCATGGGGGTGAACGGAGATTTGAAAAAATCTCAATATTCATTGTAAAACCCTAGAAATTCGATTGTAATTTAAAAAAAAAATCGAATTTTCAGACAAAAATTCGTCGGGGACGACTGCAGGTCGTCAGGGGTAACTGGGCATGGCTGCAGGCCATGTTGGTTGACGATTTCATGGGTGGCGACGCCTTCTGGGCGTCGGGTCTGGGTGTTGGACCTGGAGCCGTGGCTCCAGGATTGATTCTCGGCTCGGGAAAGCATGGGGGATGAGTTGGGCCATCGCAAGATGCGGGCTTGGTGGCTTGTGGCTTGCATGGTGCAAGTGCACGGGTTCAAACAGAACCCTAATTCCCCAATCGCAAAAAAAAAAAAAAAAAAAATTATTTTATTTTTAATTCAATTATATTATATGCATGTATAATTCTAATGAATCACATATTTACGTTGATGCATATGCAAATAATAGTTTCAATGCATGTACATATGTAAGATTCAATTCATGGCAAATATCAAATTCACATAATTGTAGCAATTTTGGTTATGAAGCATACACAATTTATGTAGAATCTAAAATACGTTAAACGTAAAGTTGGGTCATGCATCATGGTGAATGTTCATGCTATCAGGGCTTGCAAAATATCGAGTTAAAAGCCGTTGTTTGGAAAGAACCTGATTGCGTGATGATATGGATGAACTGGTCTGATGCAGAAAAAAATCTCCAACGTCAGATTCCTAAGCGCAGCGGTAGGAGCGTGCTGATAACGTGTTGTGGTCTATTTTTATCTAACAAAATAGAAACGGCCGGTGGCAGTGGGAGAGAGAAGAGAGATTTGTGTTTGTAGAATTGTAGGGGAATGTGTGTGTGTTGTTATCCCTCCTACATTGTGTCTTTATTTATAGTAGTAAAAGGAGAGAAGATATTCCTTCTCCTCCAAGTAATACAAGTTGTAATAGGAAAGGATAACTAGAATTAAATCTAATCTAGGATTTACACAATCATACTTATTCTAGGAATGTTTACAACAATTTTTGTAGTTTCTGTGGAATTTTAGTTGTTATTTCTGTGCATGTAGTATAATTCCTATAGTGAAATTTCCAAATTCTATTTTCTCAAACAAATTAGGTTATAATGCAATTATCTATTAGGAGAAAATGGCAGACTAAACTATGATGATATGGGAGAAGAAAATGACTCCAATGCATAAAAAATTGAAATATTTGTCAATATCCAAAAGAGTTCAAATCAGGTGATTTGACCAAGTAACCAACTCCATATAAGATGTTAAATCCTAAGTGAGATGTCATGTAATTAAATTTAAAGGCAGAAATGAATTCTAACCAATATGTCAATCCTATGTGAATTGATATATGAGAAAATGTCATGTCAAATAATTTTTTAATTATATTATTGTGTGGGTTTCATTAATGCACCTATAGATCTTGAAATTTTATTTTAATTGATTTAAAAAAAAATTTGGTCCTACAAATATCATTTAAAACAATATAACATATGGGTTGGAGGAGGAGAAAATTTGACATTGCCACATCAGCCATCAAATTAATATTTGACTTTTTTTTTTTTGACATCTCCATTGGAAATGCTCTAACTAAAGGTATGAAAGATTTTCTCTATCTAATATTAAAGGAATATCTCTAGTTTGAATTTTCATTTTACTTCTCTTGTCAATTAAATCATGATCTAGTTAGCAGTATTTCTCATTCTAGTATCAAAAGAATTTTCAAGTTCGGATTCTCTATATGTTGAAAAAGACATAGCACTTCTCAATTCTCACAACTCATTTTGAGTTTAATTTGCAATCTTGCATAAGAGAGAAATCAATAATCAGAAAGTATGAGGAACATTCTTAATTCTACTTCTTGCTCAATTCAATTCCAAACTCCTATTCAATCACTCTTACTTCTTTTGACTATGATTCTAAATACGCAAACACGCCCTTATGGTTTATTTACGTTTCTTTGCATGTAGTCTAATATCTTATAGGGTGTTGTGTTTCTACCTATGTATCCCGGGTTTAAAACTCTCCCCCTCCTCTAAATTATTATAATAGTTTCGAACTCTTCTCCTCCCTCTAATAATAGTAAATTTAAAAGAAGGATTACGCTTCTTTTAAGTGACATCCAAGCAAATATAAGTAAGAAAAAAGCTAAAAACTAAACAAAAAGTAGTTGAACAAATGAGCATGACATTGACATAACTAAAATGATAAATGAAATTGAATTTGGCCAAGGAAGTGATGCATTTAGATTTGAACAAGCAAATTTGGTAGTAATTGTTGGTTGGCATAGTTTTTTACGTGCTATAAGGAGGGTCAGAGGGATGGTGGAGACTTGTAGTACAAAATGATGGTGTCCACAAGTGGAAATTGAAAAGCTAAATTGCTTTTTAATCTTCTACAGACTTATTAGAGAAGAGTGTGAGTGAGTAAGAAGAAAACTTGGTAGAAGCAAATCTCATCATTTCCTTCATATCCCACTAGAGACTCCCTGTGTTGGTTTTCACCAGCATGGGGTCCATTTCTTTCAAACTTTTTTCCTCCATTGGGTGACATGCTAATTAACATGCATGGCTCTTCCTATCGAGGGTTTTATTTTTTTCCTACTTCCTCTCATATCGTATCTGTGAAGACAAGTGAAAAGTATTACATATCAAGTTAGTCTAGTAGCACTCGGTTTTTATTTGGTTGGAGGTTCTTCTCACATAACTACGTTACTGCAAGAATGTTATATGTTTTTAGTGAATCGACACTAAATTTTGTGCCGATTTATTCTATCTTATTATGCGTGGCTTATACCTAATTTATCATATGTAATGGTCCTCGACCATGATCACTAATGTCATTGTTTGGTTGTCAGGAGCATTCACTGCGTGTCTTGAATCATAAAATGCAGGAAAGTTCAGGTGATTTGTAGCTACACATGTGGTTTATGCAGAGATGAAGATGCAGGAAACTATACCAAAGTCCAGTCGGGTAACAAAGACTTGGGAATGTCTTCAAGAATGGAGCTACCATGGGCTTAGGGGGGCGGATGCCCCCACTGAGATTTTTCTGACGCTGGCATGTTGCTCAAACTGAGCTGGGTTTGCAGCAGCAGAGCCCCCACTGAACTGATTTGGTTCTGCTCCGACCTGGTTCTTATATTTTTTTTTTTAAATCCAGACCAAAACGACGTCGTTTTGGTCCTGGTACAAAAAAAAAAAAAAACGAAACGGCGTCGTTTCGTATATGTTAACAAAAAAAAAGTATGTTAAAGGGGGGACCGCTTGTCCCCAGTCCACCCCCATTCCCTGATTCCCATCTCCCCGTTTCCTTTTTATTTCCCTTGCCAATCAGAGAGCAGCGTGGTGCTGCTCTCTTTCCCCAAATTCCCAACATCTTGAAACGGAACGGAACAGGAGCAAGGTGATGTTCCCAGCCACGCCAACAGCCAGCCACTCCAGCCAGCTACTCTCTAGCCGACATATATATATTTAGGGTAAAATTTTTAATTCCTAAATCTATAATCCATAACCCTAATTAATTATTTAAGACGAATTTTTGTTTAATTGGTATAGAAATATAGAATCATATGGTAATTGGTTATTGATTATTGATATGAATTCTATGATTATTGATGAATGAAATTATGAAATTACGAATTCTATGAATATGGGTATACATTTATTCATATGATTAGTTGAATTAAATGTTTATTTGTTGAAGAATTTGTATGCTTATTGGTATTGCCATATTGGTTAATTGAATTGTTGCCTAGGTTAGGTTGGATATGGATTAGTTATTAGGCATATTAGCATAGTATACTCTAGGACTAAGAGTCTAAGAATTTTATTGAGATTTTTATTCTATAAATTCTACAAATTACGTATGAACCTTATATGTTATTGGTATCAATATGATTGACTTTGCAGACTAAAACATCATGGAGAGGTTTTTCAAAAAAATATCAGTGCCGCCATCCCAAGTTATTGAGAAAAATGATGATACTCAAGGACAACATAGTACATAATTTATTTTATCAAATCTTCCATCAGATCCTGGTAAGCGAATTCAAATTTTGGATTACAATCCTAATATTCGAGATCAAGTACGAAGAGCGTATGTGCTAGCTGGTCCTCAACAACCTAAAACCCATAATTTTCCTTACAAGAAATATGGAGACACGCAAAGACGATTCAACCCTGCTTGGTTTGATGATTTTCCTACTTGGTTGGAATATAGTGTAGAAAAAGATGTTGCCTTTTGTCTGTGTTGCTACCTTTTTAAACCAAACATTGGAGAACAAGCAGGTGGTGATTTCTTTGTTGGAGAAGGATTTTCTAACTGGAAGAAGAAAGAAAGACTTCTAACTCATATTGGAGGCGTCAATAGTGCACACAATCAAGCATGGAGTAATTTTGAAGCTTTAAGGAGTCAAAAGCAACATATCCAATCTTTTTTCTCTAAAACTCATGATGAAGCTCGAATTCAATATAGAGCTCGGTTGAATGCATCAATTGATTGTTGTCGATTTCTTTTGAGACAAGGGCTTGCATTTCGTGGTAATGATGAATCTGAACATTCAAGCAACCATGGAAACTTTCTTGAGCTTCTACAGTTTCTTGCCGACCACAATGAGGATGTGAAAGTCGTTACTTTGAAAAATGCTCCGGAGAATCACAAATTGACATCACCAGATATTCAAAAAGACATTGTAAATGCTTGTGCAACTGAGACCATCAAGACTATTATTAAAGACATTGGCACTTCGTTGTTCTCTATTTTGATTGATGAATCTCGCGACGTATCAACGAAGGAACAAATGGCTATTGTATTGCGTTATGTGGACAAGAATGGGCATGTCGTTGAGCGTTTTATTGGCATTGAGCATGTTACTAGTACTGCTGCTCTTTTACTCAAGGAAACCATTGATGAGGTATTTTCTAGGCATAAATTGAGCATGTCTAGGTTGCGTGGGCAAGGTTACGATGGGGCCAGCAATATGCAAGGTGAGTTCAATGGTCTTAAAGCTCTTATTATGAAAGACAGTGGTTGTGCCTATTATATTCATTGCTTTGCACATCAACTTCAATTAGCTCTTGTAGCTGTGGCAAAGAAGAACATCCAAATTGAGTCTCTTTTTAGTATAGTTACTATTTTGGTAAATGTTGTTGGAGCTTCATCGAAGCGTTGTGATCTTCTTCGAGAGAATCAATCTATTGCAGTTATTGAAGCACTTAACAGTGGTGAGTTTACAAGTGGGAAAGGCAAAAATCAAGAAACTACTTTGAAACGTGCTGGAGAAACACGTTGGGGTTCACACTTTGGTACTTTAGTAAGTATCATGACTATGTTTTCATCCATATTTGATGTACTTGAAGTAATAGCAGATGATGGAGTAAGCTCTCAACAAAGATGTGAAGCGAATAATTTATTGGATTCCATGCAATCATTTAATTTTGTGTTTAATCTACACTTGATGAAAGATATACTAGGAATAACCAATGAATTGTCACAAGCATTGCAAAGGAAGGATCAGGATATTGTAAATGCAATGAAGTTGGTTGGAGTTTGTAAGCAAAGGTTGGAGATAATGAGGAAAAGTGGTTGGGATTCTTTACTTAGTGAAGTCTCAGAATTTTGTCTTAAACATGATATTGATGTGCCTAATATGGATGATATGTTTCTTTCTCGAAGGCGAGGGCAACGAAAAGCACAAGCAGTCACAAATATGCATCATTATTGTGTTGGGATATTTTATGTTGTTTTGGATTGGCAGCTTCAAGAACTAAATAATCGTTTCAATGAGACCAACACTGAGTTACTTCTTTGTTTGGCATGTTTATGTCCAACCGACTCCTTCTCTGCTTTTGATAGCCAAAAGCTATTGCGTCTTGCCCAGTTTTATCCTAAAGACTTCTCTATGAATGAGCTGGTGATACTTAAGATTCAACTTGAGACTTACATTATGGATATGCGGTCTAGCATTGAGTTTTCAGGTTTAAAAGAGATTGGAGATCTTGCAAAAAAAATGGTTCAATGTAAAAAACACAAGGTGTATTCGCTGGTTTACTTGCTTGTGACATTAGCACTAACTCTTCCAGTTGCTACTGCAACCGTTGAAAGAGCATTTTCGGCCATGAAAATTCTGAAGAATCGATTGAGAAATCGAATGGGAGATCAATGGATGAATGATAACATGGTTATTTTTATAGAGAGAGAGATATTTGATGGTATTGGTAATGATGTTGTCATGCAACGCTTTCAGAACATGAAAACGCGTCGAGGGATATTGTAAGGGACTGTTGTATGAAAAACTTTTTGGATTAATATATAAGTATTGTGTTTAGTAAATTCTTGAGCTTTTTAATTATGACTTTGTTGTTTGAAGATGCCCCCATTCACACAAATCTCTGGCTTCGTCCCTTAATGTCTTGTATGCTTGACTGCTTGTAACCCCATGGTAGTACCAAATTTCTTTCCGGCTATTGTAATACGTGGCTGTTATGCTCAACTTACATGTCACGGGTGCTACTGTGGCATCTTGTGTCTTTCATAAAGCATTGTATTATTGACACGAGACATCACGATGGTACTCGTAACATGTAAAGTGTAGGCCTAAGAGGGAAGAACAAAAAAAGTGGAATGCCTAAAGGGATTGAAGGGTCATGTGAGACCCTCATAGACAGTGTGTAGCTCCCTTGCTGGTGAGGTCAGTTGGCAAGAATAACATGCATGTTTTCTTGCACTAAATTTTTTTCGTATACATTAGTGTAGCTTTAAATAATCATAATAAAAATCAGTAACTGTCAGGCTAACATCCACTTAGAAGGAAACTCTCTTACAACTGGTGACACGATGTGATGCGTATAACAATTTTAAAACACATGACAATTATATATTGGAAACTTTAACAAAAAGTTTCTGGTACTGTTCATATTTTTACACTAAAAAATCAATCTTGATACTATTTATTTTAACCTTTATTTTATTCTTATCACTAAAACTCAAAGTTTTGGAATCATTTTCTTTGATTTTCGTTTAGCGGTAACACCACTTAAACAATATATTAGTTGCAAAATTCCGCCGATTGGCGCGAATCTCTTTTTCTCGGATAACTTCCTCAGTGCTCAACATCTGTGGCCCATTCTCATTGGCCGACTTGGTTGGAGCCCACAAAGGCCATCATCCAATCAAATTCGATCAATTCTTTCTTTCCCGATTCTCAAAATCCCTAATTTACAAACAATCCCCATCTTTTTGCCCCAAATTAAGGATCAAAGATGCACCTTTTATCAACCTTTACGTTTCGGTTGCTCGTAACTCCTCTTTGAAAGTAAAAGAATGGCGAACTGTGAAACTCAGAAGTGAAATCCCACTTCATCTCGATGCATCAAACTGCGTTCGATCGAACACCCATCTCGAATTCTTCACCTGGTAAGCGATTTCCACACCCTTTTCGTAATTTAGGCATCTGGGTAATTTGAATTCTGTTCATATTTATTAGAATTTGATAATGGATTCCCAAAGACGTGTTTTTTTCCCGGACGAAGTCGTCCTCCAAATCCTCTCAAAACTGCCCATTAAGTCTCTTTTCAGGAGCAAAACTGTTTGTAAACTTTGGTACAGATTGGTTTCTGATGAGTATTTCATTCAATTGTACAATGAAACTTCTGCCAAGAACCCTATGCTATTGGTTGAGGTTTCCGACTCGTTAGGATCGAAATCTGATTTGATTGTTGTGGACAATCGGAGGGGTGTTTCCGTATTTTCGTTAGATTTCTTGAGGGATAGGGTTAAGGTCAGAGTCTCCTGTAATGGCTTGTTGTGTTGCTCTAGCATTCCTGATAAGGATGTTTACTATCTCTGTAATCCCATGACTCGGGAGTTCAAGTTGCTTCCGAAGAGTAGGGAGCGGCATGTCACCCGATTTTATCCTGATGGTGAGGCAACCCTGGTGGGATTAGCTTGCAATTTGTCTACTCAGAAGTTTAATGTTGTTTTAGCGGGTTATCATCGTACTTTTGGTCATAGGTCAGATGGAACTTTTGTATGTATGATATTTGATTCTGAGTCGAACAAATGGAGGAAGTTTGTTTCGTTTCACGGTGATCAATTCACCCATATGAATAAGAACCAAGTCGTGTTTGTTAATGGTGCACTACATTGGTTGACTGGTAGTTCCTGTATTCTCACGCTCAATTTGGAGTATGATGTTTGGAGGAAGATGTCATTGCCGGAACAAGTGACTTGTGTGTCTGGAAATAGGTTTTACTTGTTGGAGTCGGATGGTTGCCTGTCGGTGATCCAGATTTCAGATGCTTGGATGAAAATTTGGGTGTTGAAAGAGTACGAGAGTGAGGAATGGCATTTGGTGGATACGGTGAGTCTTCGATGTATCAAAGGACTTGTCCCAGGCATCTTCCCCATATGTCAGACTGGTGAATGTGTTTTCTTGGCAACCCACAAGCAGATATTGGTGTTTTATCGGAAGACTCGTGTGTGGAAAGAGATGTACTCTGTGAAGAACAGCTCCACACTCCCATTGTGGTACTCGGCACATGCATTTCGGGGCACAATTTTTTCTTGTCAGTAAGGTGTGAAACTACATGTAATGAACTTCTTCTGTACATAGATTTCTAAAGTTATTTATCTGTATATGTTTTGCCTGATTGGGGCCTGTCAACAGCTATCAACATTTGACTTATGCTGTACAAATTGTAATCTTGTGTTTTTGGCTTTGGAATATATCTGCTACTTCCTTTGCTCACATCAATTACTCTTAAAATGCCTTTTATCATGTAATTCCTAGTTTCTGGATAGTAGAAAGAGGATTGTGGCCGTGACGGCCGCCGTTCCTATCAAAGGAGTGTTGGCCGAGAGCGGGCGGTCCGGCCACACGGCTGGCAGCTCATCTTATCACTTGGTGAATTTGAATCACATTATTGCTAGCTCATTGTGAGGTTAAATCAATCATCTCACCCTTAGTGTAGATTATATCGTTTGTTCCAAAAAAAAAAAAAAAAAACTTCTTTACTGAAGAAACTTGCATTCAATTGGAAATATATTCACATGAAAAGTATATTATTGTGAAAATTAAGAGAAAATTAAGAATTTCCCTTCCCGCTGCCATTGAAAAAACAGACCTCGTTAATCAAACGGTACAAAATGTTAAAAAGAGTTTGTTTGGAATTGCTTTTCCATAAAGCACTTCTCGTAAGAAATTCTGCTAAAAGAAGCTAGAGGTGCTTACTAGGCTCACACCACACCAAAAGAAAACTTTATGGGCTTTTTATTTTTTGGGCTTTAGACAAAAAGAAAATCTGAAGATAAAGGACACGTGGGACCCGGAGCCCTGCGTAGTCCAGCGAAGCGACAATTGTTGTTATTCAGCGGCGAAGCCCAATCCGGAGACGGAACGAGGAAATCCAGTCAGCCAAACAGACCCCATTCAACAGAAAAACTCCTACGGAGCTTCTTCACGAGTGCTTCTCTGACCTTTTCTTGCAGACCCAAATAAAAACTGTGACATTGGGATTGCATGCTGATTGCTGATTGCTCAGCTCCTCCATTTCCAGAACAACTCAATTCGCCGAACAGAGAAATTTGATGCTCTCTGGTTTCTGTTTCTTCTCTCAGTGATCCCTCTGTGTGTCTCCGAGCTCCAGGTATGTCCGCACCAATCGGTCAATGTTAATTACTAATTTTCCTGTGATTTTATGATGTTGGTTCTGCTCAATTTTATTGCTTTCATCGAATTTTTGTTCGGTGTGTTGGAATGCTGAATGATTAAAACTGGGTTCTAATCATTTTTTCTGACATTTGGGGCTTTTAATCTCAAGTGGGGTTTTGCGATTTTTACTTTTATATTGAAATTTATATCGATTCGTGGGTGATAAGTTGATAACAATACAGTGTAATATGTATTTCTTCCTGAGAATTTTGTTTCTTGCGAAATGAACAATGTAAGTTTGTTTTTGCATGAGGTTTTGGTTATTTGTTAGATTGAAATTCTTGGGTTTTTGTTGTACTTCACACCTCAAAAGTTATGCAGGTTGCCCAATATTGATATGGGGTCCATGACCCTTTTTCGATTCCTAAGTCTACTCTTTAGTAATTCTCTAACTAAAGGCCTGTTATCAGTAAAGTTGGGAAGTTTAGAGCCTGTTTGGTATCCTATTTGAAATTTTTTATCATTTCTCAAAACATTTCTTGAAAATAATTTTATTTTAAAACTAAAAAACTTGATTGGTTTGCAATTTAAAACTTTTAAATCTTACGATTTAAACTAGATAAAGATATCTAAAAAGAGGGGGTCGCAGGAGAGGAAGAAAGAGGAGAGAGGAGGAAAGAAAGTAAGAGATGATTGAAGAGAGAAACAAGAGAGGGGATCGAACGAGATAGAGAGGAACGAGTGAGAGAAAGAACCGAGAGAATGAAGAGAGCGGATTGAAGGAGAGACGAAAAAGGTAATAAAAAATAAATTTAAAAAAAAAAAAAAAAAGAGAAGAGAGAAAGAAGAAAAGAGATAGATTTGGAGTGAGAGGGGAGAGGGAGAGAAAAGAAATGAGTGAGTTTGAGTTTAAAAACTCACTTTTTATGTTTTTAGAGAATAGACTATATTCTTGAGTTAGTCTTGAGTTCAGTTTTTGAAAATAGTCAAACCAAACAAGTTTTTAAGGCCTAAAACTTGAAAATTGTTTTTGAGTTTAAAAAGTTGGATTCAAGTAGAGTACCATACAAGTCCTTAGATTTTCACTTATATATGACTGTCATTGGCAATTTTCAGTTCGGTAATCAATTTATCAAAACAAATGCTAGTATGATTTTCGATGATTTATGGATGGTTGTATTTTTGCGGAAGTACTTCATAAAAAGTTTTGATTTTAAGTATACATGCATCCTTGTGACTGTGTTGTTTATTTTCAGATTGTATTTCTGGAATGGCTGCTTTGAATCGATTGTAAGTCATCTTGCTTGACTTAATTTTCAGTACGTCAAGGTCTTTTACCCTATGGCTCGGAAGGGTAATCAACAGAAGAATGCTGTCGATCGGCAGACATCAAGGCACAGAAAGAAGGGTTCGGATTCAGGGTGTACACTGGGAGAAACAAAAGGGAATGGGAAGGCAAGTGAAGTGAAAGTTTTTCCTGGAGAAGAACTGCCAAATGGTGACCAGCCAAGCAGTCCTCTTTCAGCCAGTGGAAGTAAAACCAATCATCCTGAAGATGAGAATAAAAACAGACAAAAGTCTGGAAAGTCTTTGAGGAAAGAGAAGCAAGGTATGGATGCAGGGCAGGGTCCAGAGGAGTCAAGTTCTCTAGGGAGTGATTTAGGAGATCACAATGGGAATAATGAAGCTCCAAGCAGGAGAGAAGAAAACGGAACATTACCTCCGAGCCACTTACGCCGAAAACACACAAAAAGAAAATCTGGTTCCTCCCTGAATAGATGGCATATGAGAACTTTGATGGCTCGATTAGAGTTTTCAGATACCCTATTGTTTAGAAACTTGAAGGCATCAGCATTGCCGCTTTTGAAGATGGCTAGTGAATGGCTACAGAGGCACGAGCCATTCTTTCTTACCATAAAAAGTAAGGGACTGTATGCCCGTGATTATGTCAAAACAAAGTTTGAGCAGGCATATCCATTCGTTTTGAAGTGGCTTATGCAGTTTGGGAGTATATTGTTTCTTTTATCAATGGCCTGGTTGGATTGCACCTTAAGGGGCTTTGATAGCTTAGTTCGGATGGGGACAACTTCCTTCTTTTTAGTTATATGGTGCAGTATTCTCTCAGTAGTTGCTATGGCCGGGATGTTCAAGTTTCTGATTGTGTTGGTAAGCCCTAGTATTACTATGTCGCTACTGAACACTCACTTCATTATAATTTATAGTTGCTGTGGCTGGGATGTTTATTATTATAGTTGGCCTTATTTTTTTCTACTTGTTTTGTTTTCAATAAAATGCCCCTGTTTTGAGTCCCTTGTCCTTTTAAACCTCCCTGGTTCCTTCTGTTTATTTCTCACTTGTTGAACATCCAGACCTTATGAATAATTACTTTTTTTTTTTTTTTGCAATGGGTGAGGCAGATGGGTGAGTTTAAGAGTAACTGTTAAGTTTTGCATTAGTATGCTCTCATACCTATTGAATAAATTCCCAGGTCTTTGCTGCTTTGATTGGACTTTTCATTGGGTTCATGCTCTCGATTTTGGTGGTTTCTTTTTGTGGTGCTCTTTTCTTGTGGTTCTATGGAAGCTTTTGGACAACAGGATTTATAATCTTCTTAGGAGGTGATTATTTTACCTTCTTACAAGTGCAGATCATCTATTTATAGTATGCATATTTCTTCATCACAGCTTGATGAGGTTTGACATTCTTCAACATTCAGGTTTGGCATTCACACTGAGCCATGAGCGTATTGCCCTGTCAATTGCCACTTTGTATTCCATTTATTGTGCTTGGACATCTGTTGGATGGCTGGGTTTGCTTTTGGGGCTGAATTTATCTTTTATCTCAAGTGATTATCTGATATATTTCCTAAAGAACAATGTAAGTCAGCAGAGAAGACCCAACGGATCATCTGAGCAAACATCAGGAATGCCAGGTCAACCAGACTTCTTTAACAGTGAGCAGGCGCATGCTTCATCCTCCGGAAATGGCCCATGGTTTTCTGCTGATCGTAGCCCTGGAGTACCTTCAACCAGTGGCACTGATTCTGAGATAACCTCTGAAGATGAAGTAGTCCGGCTGTTAAACTGTACAGATCACTATTCTGCGTTGGGATTTTCTCGGTACGAGAATGTAGATGTTTCTTTACTGAAGCGGGAGTACAAGAAAAAGGTAAGTGCCATTATTTGTTTGCTCTAATAGGCATGAAAAGGGATCCTTTCCAACTTCTTTGTTTCTTGCTATGTTATTCTCTTGGAAGTTTCAAGATTTGTATGGCCAAACATTGAGTCTGAGATCTAACTTTGTTTTACTATGGTGAATGATGACTTTTATCTTTCCAGAGATTCGGTTACACATATAGAAGTACTGCTCCTGGATGACATGCTATACTGCTCTGTTAAAATGTTTCTTTTTCTTTAAACAAGTTTGTTATATTTCTTATCAGGCAATGTTGGTCCATCCTGATAAAAATATGGGAAATGAAAAAGCTGCTGAAGCTTTCAAGAAACTTCAAAATGCATATGAGGTTATCATTTGATATGCATTGAAATTTTTTCTATGGTCTATTTGATTTTGATTCTGATTCTGATTGTATGTTGGCCCTTTTTGCTCCATCTTTTCTAGATTTTACTTGATTCCCTGAAGCGAAAAACATATGACGACGAATTAAGGAGAGAGGAACTGCTGGACATTTTCTGTAGATTTCAAAGTGCTTCACAAAAGGTAGTATATATCTAATTTGTATGTTTTCTTGTAATTGGTTTTATAATATGATATCTTTTGACTAATTTCTTCCATATCCATGAGGAATGTGACAAGAGGTTGAAGCTTGATAGTGAAACCTGTCAGTCAGTTCCCGAAATTCAATGGGGTCGTATCATTCAACTTTGTGATTAACTTTGGAATTGTTAGTAGAAACTTGTGTTGTTTTGGGTACATACCATTGCCGTGAATTATTTGTTCATTTACTGAATATAGCTCTGAGTGAAGTCACTTATTATGTGTTCTTAGTCTTTTTGTCTATCCACCTTACCTAAGCTTTTATTGCAATATGTTTCTTAGAATGGAGGGCACAGTGTCTTTCCCCGTGGCTTTCCACACCCTGAAGCTGATGGCGAGGACCCATTTGGGGATTCAAGGAGAATCGCCTGCAATAAGTGCAGCAATTTGCATGTTTGGATGCTCACCAGGAAATCAAAATCCCAATCACGATGGTGCCAGGTTTTCATTTACCTTTAAAGCTTTTAATGTTGTTCTATTAGTTTGCATCTGTCAAAGAGTTTACAGGTTTTGCATCCTTAAAGTGTGATGCTGCTAGAGATTTTTGCACCTGGTGCTGCTGTTTTCATTGTGGAATTTCTCTTTTGAAAGGATTGCAAAGATTTTCATCAAGCAAAAGATGGTGATGGGTGGGTTGAACAATCTTCCCAACCCTTCTTCTTTGGAATGTTGCAGAAGGTACGTGCATTTATATATGCTGGAGAAAGGTTGTTTTAGAATTTTGCGTCTTGATAGTTTGCTCATTGTTTGCGAGTAGGAACTGAAAGAAAAGAACCTTAGAGAATGAAAAGAATTATCATCAGTATGACTAAAGGCTTTGTCTATTAGTACCTGAAATGTGTCTAATGAGAGATTATCCCTTTTTAAATAATGTTGTATGTGCAGTTAGATGCTCCATCCGCATTTATTTGTGCCGATAGTAAGATATACAATGCTACCGAGTGGTATATTTGCCAGGTAATTCAGTTTGAATTGTTCTTATAAGTTTATCATGGATATTCTTTTTCCTTTTGAAAAACACGCATGCCGGCTTCAACACCTACACACAATTATTGTCACATTGAAAGCAGATGTGCATGAAGCTAAGTTTTGTTGCAGGGAATGAGATGTCCAGCCAACACTCACAAGCCAAGTTTTCATGTGAACACTAGTGTGACCTCTAATAAGCATAATACCGGAAAGGGAGCAAGTTCAGGGCAAAGAGGAGGTCGTATGCCAACATCGAATATGGAAGAGAACATGACAGAGGAAGAATTCTTCGAGTGGTTACAGAATGCAGTGCAAACTGGCATGTTTGAAAATTCTGGTGCCGGCACCTCCACTGAGAGCCCGTCTGCCAAATCTGGACCTGGTACCAAGAGCGGTGGCAGCACCAGTGGCAGTGCTAACAAGAGAAAGAAAAAGGGAAAGAAATGGTGAGTGTCCAATTTGTCCCCGTTTGTTTCGTACTAATCTTAGTGATACTGATTCCTGATAAGAAAGTTCATATGTTCAATGTCGGCCTGTTGTCTTTTTTTTTTTTTTTTTTTTTTTTATCAGAAGAGAAGGCCTGAGGAAAGTTTGACATCATTAATCATAAGTATAGAATCTAATCACCATTAGCCTGCAATACTACGGAGTTTGTATACCGTCTCATCATTAATCATAAGTTCAAAATGATAAACCCGCGACGGAGTCGATTTAATCCTTGTTATGCTCCCAATAGGATCGCTTTGGTGGTTCAGCTTTGAACTTGTGGTATCGAAATGGTTTCTCAATCTCCAGTGGCTCGATTTGAATTTGATTCTTGACAGGGTACCCTAATTAGGTGCCATTGGGGATTGAAATGTCTTGATACTAATCCACCCTTGTTGCTAGTTAAATTTTGTACAAAAACAACCCATTTTGTACCCCTTTTTGGACATACATAAATTGTGTTAATTCTTATGAAGGAAACTATGGAACTTAAGGTTAGTTTGGGGTTGATGTGCTGTGAAGAAAAAAAATGATGTTTTCGAAAGCAAGGGTAGAGCTGCTTCTACTTTCTCTTTTGGGGCCATGATTTTGACAGAGCTGCTTCTGTCTTTTGTTTGACACATGATTTTGACAAATTTATTTTTCATTTATCGAGCACAATTTTAGCCCTAGTTGCTTTTAAAATAATTTCAGCAAGGCTAAACTAGCCTTTAGCCTATCTCACCAAGCAAAATTAGTTCATTTTATCCAAACAATTAACAACTCTCAAAACAAAGTCACTTAGTCACCTGCATATAATAGAGGTTATCCACACATCCCTCTCAATTTTCTGTTGTCGAGTCGAATGAATTGAAAAAGATTAATAATTAAAATTAACAAGAATTTGTGGTATGTAAAATGGGTGTGTGAATAGCACTATTTTAGTAGACGGAGGAAAAAGAACAATGGAATTGAATACAAAATTTGTTGTTTTTAAACTCTTAATCATAGAAATTGGAAAATGACACCTATTTATATGGAATTTAAACTTGGGAATTGGAGGTTCCAAATTCCAAGTTTTTTTCCATGCGGAAATTCTAAATTTCTATATTTATGAATTCAAACAAGAGAATTGGTGCATGTCAATTTATAAATTCTGTTTTTAATCCAAATTCCAAATTTATTTTCTTCGTCTAAACATAGTGTTACATTCCTCCTCAGTGGAAATTTCAAGTTCCGCCGTTGGGGTTAGTTATGTCATCATGTAATTAGGGTTTCATTTTATTTCAAGATTAATACGATATTTTTATGGCCCATGGTATTTATCGAGCAATAGTCAGTTGGCTAAATCATATGTCAACATATAAATTTTTTTTCAAATAAATTCTATAAATTATAGGAGTTTAGAGTGTCGTTAAAAAAAAAGTAATCGGGAACTCGAACTTTTTTTTTAATACATCGATACTTTTACATTAAGATTCAAAAAATAAAAAAAAATTAAAATAAATTTGATGGCGTAGAAAAACCAGTTAACTAGGAGACCGTTGGATATCTACCACGAAGAACTAGACGGATCAAACGGACGGTGGGCCAGAATCCACTTATAATTAGACGAATCAAACGGACGGTGAGCCAGAATCCACTTATAGACGGACAGGATTTTACCGTTGTGATATAACTCTACGGAAATTACGAAACCACCCCTCCCCCTTTACTGGTACCGCAAATCGGATATCCTCGCCGAGTCTCGGCTCCAAAACTGCTTGAATGGGGGCACTCACATACTCCTTCTCTGGCGTTTCTCTCACTCCAACGGCTCTAAAACCGGTCGGCACAAATGGGTCCTCCTCCAGAAACCAAAATTCGGGCTTGAAATTGTCAAATGGGTACTCGTCGTTTTCTTCTCGCCGGCCATTTCCCGCTCAGAAGCTCTCAGTCGGAGTGAGAAGGTCGGTGATTGTTGGTGCGAGGAAGAACAGCAACAAGGAGAAGAATAAGGAAGACAATCACAGCTTTGCATCGAAACCGGATGAGGCCACTGGGCCTTTCCCTGAATCTGTGCTGCTTAGACAGGTTCCCATTAATTAAATTTCTACACAAACTCTTCTCTCTTTTTTGACTTGTTTATTTTGGGTTTATTGATTTTTTGACTTGTGTAACTTTGGCTTCTGAAAAATTGGGACTTTTGAGTCCGACCCTTTAATTTTTGGCTGCTGTAGAATGCACAAAGTTTGTTATGGGGGATTTAAACTAAGTAAATTATTGTTTCTGATACATTCAAATTGTGGGTTTGTTCTGTTTCTTTGGGTTATTGTCTTTTACCACTCAAGTGTGAGCCTTGCGTCGAAAGAGATTTTATTTTTCTTGAAAAACTAAATGAATGTGGATAAGATAAGATTTTTTTGGGTTGCTTATGTTTAATTATGGTGGATTTTGGGATGAGACTTTGTTATGAATTGCAGAAGAAAGTTCAGGAAGATGGTAATCTTGTCCCCGAGTTTGCTGATGCCGAAGAAGGCGAGTCATCATGATTCAAAAGTGATTGCTGCTTTTAGAAAAAAGGAGTAGCGATTGCCCTTTTTTCGAAGAATGATTTGGGGTGTTGCAGTTATTAATTTTGTTTTCGTCACTATGCAGAGAAGGTGTATGAATTTTTGAAGCTTCAGCTGCAAAGCGATTTGAATGAGGAACGAAGTAAGTGTTATTCATGCTCATTTTTCTTGCTAGTAGGTTTGTCTCTTGGTTTGACTTGTGTGATCTAAATGGTGAAAGAAATTGTCTTTCCGATAATTCATAAAACAAGTGGAAAATGTTATTGAGTTTTAACCGCAATGGGCTGGTTATGACTTACTGTTTCCGTTGTTACAGTGCGCCACTATGAACTGGTTTATCTGATTCATGAGAAGCATGCGAAAGAGGTTGGGAGTGTCAAGGAGAAAATTGAAGGTTAGATTTTTTTTTTTTTCTTCCAACTCTCTTAGTAATGCCTCTGTTAATACTGAATCGTAGATTCACCATGATTTTGATGTATGCAAAATTTTCCCTTCTAACTCTCGTAGTAATGTCTCCGTTATTACTGAACCGAATATGATAGGTTCACCATGATCTATTTAAATTTTTGTCTTCCAAATCTCTTAGTACTGTCTCTACAATAAAGAGACAAACAGAAGTAGAGTTCGAAATAAGGTTACAGTCTTACAGATACTGTGATGATGTCTGGATGTTTCGGTGTAAATGTTTTCCTTGCTGAAAGGTTGATCTCTCACATTTAGCTTGGCCTTGAAATAATGTCAGCGCTGGCCCTTGAAAAATCTGTAGCAATTTAACTTTAAGTATCATATTTGAAGAATTTTTTGAGGAGTGGTGATGAACTTGGATGGATAGCTTTTCTTGTTTTTAACGTTAGAATTTAGCTTTTCACCTAACATGGCAAGTGAGCTTGTAATTGGTATAATTTCATCTACCTATAAGTATTGCTTAGATTGAACATTCATATAGCAACATGCTAACGTTCTACTGAAGGGGCATATACTTATCGGAATTCTTGTAGAATGAAGTTCCCTTACCCTTGTGAGTTGCAGTTGAAATATATCGACAAATGTTTATTGATGTTTATATTTGAATTGCTTGCAGAGTTTCTAGGGCAGAAAAAAGCCAGGATATGGAGAGTGAGTGATTGGGGAATGCGAAGACTAGCATACCAAATAAAGAAAGCGAAGAACGCTTACTATGTTTTGATGAACTTTGAGATGGAAGCCAAATGGATAAATGACTTCAAGACCATGCTAGACAAGGATGAGAGAGTCATTCGGCATCTTGTGATCAAGAGGGACGAGGCAATCACAGAAGACTGCCCTCCTCCTCCTGAGTTTCACACCCTCGGTGGAGGTACAGATTCTGATGAAGAAGAAGAGGATGATATGGAGTATGATGACGAAGAATATGAAGATGAAGATGGGATTATCATTGTCGACGCTGACAATGATGATATAGAAGAAAGGGTAGAACAACTAGTGTAGGAAAAACAGGAATGATAAGAAAACTGAGGGCAGAGAAATTGACAAATGTTTTTGTATAAATTTGTGTAAAACGTTTAAATTTGTAGAAATCTTTTACATTGTGTTTGGATGAGGAAATTTAAGATTACTAAGGAATTTTAAAGTAAGTATATATAGAAATGACAGAATTTTTTTTCTTTCTAAAATTTGTGAATTTTCTTGTTTGGCTAACTAAAATAAAATGGAATTTGAAAACGGATTTTATTTTTAAGCTCTCACTCATAGAAATTTGGAAATGACATCTATTTACATGAAATTTAAACTTGGGAAGAGTTTCCAAACTCCAAGTTTTTTTTTTTTCTAAACAGAAATTCTAAATTTGTATGTTTATGAATCCAAACATGAGAATTAGTGTATGCTAATTTCTAAATTCTGACTTTTGTCAAAATTCTCAAGTTTATTTCCACTTATCATCTATTTGTATCATTTTTCTAATAGAGGTAAGGTCCACTAACACAAGTGGTTAAATTTTTAGGTAAACTGCGATTTGACCCCCCCCCCAAACTATTACTGCAGTTTTACACAACGAACCATTTCACATTGTCATTACACTTTTTTTTAGTACAATAAACTTTATTATGTGTCCACACATCATAATTTTATTGGTAGTTATAAGTGACATGTAAGAATTAATGATAAAAAGACTAATTTGCCCATGAATTTGATAGAATAGTGGACGAAATCTAATGGCAAGGGGAAATTGGCTTGTTTCAAACATCCAGGGGTTAATTACCATTTAGGGGTCAATTTCAACTGGAGTAAGAGTTCAAAAGATCAAACGATAATTTACCCTTAATTTTATGTTTAAGATATGAAAAAGGGATAAATGAAAACATTGTGTACAACTTAAAGATAAAAGATGAATTAATCATAAAAATACCTTTCAATTCCAATTCTCCTCAAATAGTAAAACTAAAACGATAAGTTTCATTATTATCTAATCCACCTATCAAGGGGATATTTGGAAATATAGCCATTTTTTAAATCACTTGTTGAAATATAACCTAAATTTTCCAATTTTATAAAACTAACCAAAATTACAATTAAAAAGACATAATTACCCTTAACCTTCTCTTAACACTCCTGTGCTGTCTTCAGACTCCTCATCTCCATTGAAACACCACCACCAAACTTCTCTTTACCCAAATGTGATTGAACCAAAGTGATCCCGCCAAGCAGTAACTACAATACTAGATGAAGAAACAGTCAAAACTAACAAAAGTTTTCTGAATGAAAAATCAAATATAATGAGTTGTCCATTCTAATCTGATTCTTGAGCCAAAATAACATTACTTGAAATAAACTTATATTTATCTATTTGACTTCCTATTCGTATAAAAACCAAATATTTATATTTGTTAATATTCTATCCATACGATTTCGAACATAAAATATTACTTAAGGAAGTAATTTGTAGCTAATATTTTAACATGAAATCCTTGCTATTTCTTATGGATCATGAATCCCCCCCCCCCCCCGATCATCAGCCACGTACACCCACCATGCAAGCAAAGACAGACGTTCTCATGAGATTTTTCTTTCTTTTTTTTTCTTTTTATTATTAAATGTGCATTGAACTCATGAGCTCAACGGAATGCTATATAAATGAACAAGTCCATCACTTACTGAGACACACTAGGGCTCAAAGCTGTATCAAACATGTCTACATTTGTTTGTGCCACCATCGCCATTGCTGCCTTCCTCATCCTCCTCCCACTATCTTGCTCTTCCGAATCGATATTGGGCCACCACCACCATCACGATCGATAGATCCTCCAGTGTCCCACAATCGGATGTCGATCTTCTGGAGTTTCCATTGAATTTAGAGTATTTGGAAGCTGAGTTCTTTTGTATGGTGCTTTCGGGCAAGGCTTGGATACAGTTGATCCGAGCCCAACCCTAGGAGGTCCAACTCCCATTGGTGCTAAAAGGGCACATTTGGACCAGTTCACCAGGGATGTCATCGAGCAATTTGGATGGCAAGAAGTAGACACTTGAGGTTCAATCTTCTATTCATATTTTCCCCCGTAATTTTCATAATTTACGAGAGAAGTGATTTCCACACACTTCTTTTTAACTTTTGTATATCCAACCATGTTTATTTTTAGCATTTAGATCCGATGGATAAAAAAATAATTAGGAAACAAAAATAACAAAATGTATATAGAAGGAGAAATGAGCGTGCATAAATCATTTTTCTTTTACAAATGCTACATAATTAGAAAGCTTTTCTAACATAATTATATGCTTTTTATTGTGCAGAGCCATTAAGAAAACTGTTGAGGGTTTCCCAAGGCCATTGTTGAATTTAAGTGCAGAATCATTTGCTCATGTGTTTGATTCTGCATTTGGGAGTCCCTTAAATCCACCACTTGACCAATTCAATCAACTATCTCCTTGCATCCTATTTGATTCCTTAAGTTGGTCTCACTGGCTATGTTGGTGCAAGCCCTAAGCTCCAAGGGGCTACTTCCAAAAGGGTAAGCTTCAAACACAATACCATGAATTGAAAGTATTGTGTTAGATAATTATCGTGTTTTTAGAATGTGAATCTCGACCTCACATTATGACAAGAATCAACATGATTCATCCTCCAGATTTATAGTCTTGACATTTGTCCAGAAAAATAAGTCTGGCGAGAGAACATTACCTTAAAAGCATAACCTAATTTGTTACTCTTCACATACTATCGTGAACTGAATGTGCATGTTGGTTCTGTTCATCTAGTTGCAGGTCTTTTGGGCGTGGAATCAGGGCAAGATGCAGTGATTCGAACATTGCTATACGAGCACGCGAACCTGATAGTGAAACCGTATGGTATTACAGTGGCTGAGTTCACAAATCGTATTTCGGTTCTAAGGAATAAGCTAGGACGCACAGGTTTGAAAGATGAAGGCCTTGTGGTTCACGAATACATAGGTGCTGAGGGAAGAAGTAGCGGCAACATTCTCGCCGGAGACAAGTACTCAGTTGCATATGACAGGACTCCAGAGGAGATATTAAGGATTGTATATGGTAGTGGCGATGAAGGTGTCACTGGCGGTATCTACCCTAAGGGAGCTGACGGCCGGATTGCTAAATCTTATTTGAAAAAGGAATAGAACTAGTTTGATTCCCATTCAGTTTACCCTGTTCAGAAAGTTTTTTTTTCCTAGCTAGACAGAATAAATCGTGTTCTTAAATAATTTGATCTAAGGAATTGTTTCAGGCTTCATTTTGTTCGCATAATATCAGATTACAAGGGAACTTGACAAAATAGATACGGCAGAAAACGCAGTAAGAAAACACTCTAAGACGAGAAATTTTTTATTGTGATTGGAACACAGATGATAATAGAGATGTTAAATTTTAAACATAAATTTACAATTTGACACGTTACGTAGTACTTTGACATCTTTTAAAGTTTTGGTCTCTACCCGATATGTCAAATTAAAGTATTATTTTATTACATTGTTTTCTTTTCTTAATTTCTGTTTTATATTTTAAGTTTTAAATATAAATAATCCATTACTAAAACTAATCGCCTTCTATTGATGTCAAGAACACAGTATCCATGATGGACATTCACACCTTTCATCTTGCTTCAAGATGTGATATTAATCCAGATTAAACCAATAAAAATTTAATAAAAATTATTTATTAATTAATTAAAAATTATTTGAAGTAATTTGACAACAACTCTGTCTGCTGCTATTCTACGTCATGCCACATAAGAATTGGCATTTCATTTGAAAAACGTATTTTTTTTTTCAGTTTGTGGGCACCATCCTCCCTATTATTCTTACACAATTAATGCCTTCAACGGAGTGTTACAACTTACAAGTATACACATTTGGCTCCATCCCATCGTTGTTCATATTGCTATATATCGGATTAATCATCTGACAATGATGATAGAGAAGAAGATAGGGAACAAGGAAGGGTAGAACAACCAGTGCAGGAAAAACAGGATGGATAAGAAAACTGTGGGCAGAGAAAGTGAGAAATGCTTTTGTATAAATTTGTGTAATGTTTAAAACCATAGATTAAATGTAAATAGATGGTAGCATATAAAATCTTTGTTTGGATTTGTCTTTTAGGTTATTTTATTTATTCAAAATGTTTTAGCTAAAACTGTTGATTTGATTCCCATTTAAGAGGCTCGCATACAAGCAGATATTGTTTTACTGTAGCAGCGAAAAAAATCATGCTTATGTGCTCTGTGTGGGTTAGATCCTCATTGATTCATCTCCCGCCTAAGAACTAACTATTAAACCTATTAACGCGTGAAAAATAGTCATGTCTATGTACCCTGATATGGGTTCGATGTTGTGACCTAAAACTTAGGTAGAGAAACGATAGAGAGAGATATATTTCTCATGTCTAGTGCCTTTATCACAATCACACTATGTGAAATTTTAATTACAACATGGCATATAATATCACTAACTCTGGATATTAAGTCATTCTACAAATCTTTAAATCCTATTCATAAAATCTTGTTTATTGTGTATCATAAAATATTTTATGATACAACCTCATTAAGTTTAGACACAAAATTAAGCTGACACTCTCTAACTAAGTTTGGTCATACAATATATGTGGAACATACCTGCATTAGTGAATGTCAAAGGTGTGGTTAAATTTTATGTGTATAAGGCTTTGTTTGGTGTCCAGTTGGATTGGAATAGAAAACCTACAATCCTATTACATATAACGTACACCGAAGTGAAAAATGAAAACATTGTGTACAACTGGAAGGAGAAAATAAATTACTCATAAAAAATAAAAATAAAGCCTTTACAATTCCATTTCTCCTAAAAAAGTAGAACTAAAATGATAAGTTTCCTTAATGTCTAATCCACCTTTCAATTTTCTCTAAATAAAAAATCGAATATAATGAATTGTCCATACTAATCATACAAAATCTAAATATTTATATTTGTTAATATTCATTCCAAACGATGTCGAACATAAAATATTGCAACATGAAATCGTTGTTATCTCTTATGGATCATGAATCATCCCCGATCGTCGTCCACGTACACCCAGCAGGCATGCAAAAAAAGACGTTCTCATCAGATTTTTCTTTCTTATTTTTCTTATTGTTTTTAAATGTGCATTAAACTCATGAGCTCGTCAGAATGCTATATAAGATGAACAAGTCCATCACTTGCTAAGACACACTCAAAGCTGTAACAAACATGGCTACATTTGCTTATGCCACAGCCATTGCTGCCTTCCTCATCCTCCTTCCACTATCTTGCTATTCCGAATCGATATTGGACCACCATCACGACTCCTCCTCCATCCCGCAATCGGATGTCGATCTTTTGGAGTTTCCTTTGAATTTAGAGTATTTGGAAGCTGAGTTCTTTTTGTATGGTGCTTTCGGGCATGGATTGGATACAGTTGATCCGAGCTTAACCCTAGGAGGTCCAACTCCCATTGGTGCTAAAAGGGCACAGTTGGACCACTTCACTAGGGATGTCATCGAGCAATTTGGATGGCAAGAAGTTGGACATTTGAGGTTCAATTTTCTATATATTTTTCCTCGTAATTTTCTTAATTTACTAGAGAAGTGATTTCCGCACATTTCATTTTAACTTCTGTATATCCGACATATTTTATTTTTAGCATTTGAATCCAATGAATCAAAGAAGAATTAGGAAACAAAAATGAACATGATGTTTGAAGGAGAAAATGAGCGTGCACAAATCATTTCTTGTTTACAAATGCTACATAATAGAAAGTTTTTCTAACGTAATTATGTGTTTTCTTGTGCAGAGCCATTAAGAAAACAGTGAAGGGTTTCCCAAGGCCATTGTTGAATTTAAGTGCAGAATCATTTGCTCATGTGTTTGATTCTGCATTTGGGAGTCCCTTAAATCCACCATTTGACCCTTATGCCAATTCAATCAACTATCTCCTTGCATCCTATTTGATTCCTTATGTTGGTCTCACTGGCTATGTTGGTGCAAGCCCTAAGCTCCAAGGTGCTACTTCCAAAAGGGTAAGCTTCAAACACAATACCAAGAACTGAAAGTATTATGTTATATAAGTGTTTTAGAATGTGATCAATCTCGACCGCATATTGTGACAAGAATCAACATGATTCATCGTCCAAATTTATAGTCCTGGCATTTATCCAGAAAATAAGTTTGGCGAGAGAACGTTACCTTAAAAGCATAACCAAATTTGTTACTCTCTATCACATACTATTGTGAACCTGAATGTGCATGTTGGTCCTGTTCAGCTAGTTGCAGGTCTTTTGGGCGTGGAATCAGGCCAAGATGCAGTGATTCGAGCACTGCTATACGAGCACGCGAACCTGATAGTGAAACCGTATGGCATTACAGTGGCCGAGTTCACAAATCGTCTTTCGGATCTAAGGAATAAGCTAGGACGCACAGGTTTGAAAGATGAAGGCCTTGTGGTTCACGAATACATAGGCGCTGAGGGAAAAATTAGCGGCAACATTCTCGCCGGAGACAAGTACTCAGTTGCATATGACAGGACTCCAGAGGAGATCCTAAGGATCGTATATGGTAGCGGCGATGAACGTATCACTGGCGGTATCTACCCTAAAGGAGCTGACGGCCGGATTGCTAAATCTTATTTGAAAAAGGAATAGAACATGAACAAATAGGACTTGTTTGGTTGACATTTAATTTACCCTGTTCAGAATGTCTTCTTTTTTTTTAAATAAAAAATAAATCACGTTCTTAAATAATTTGATCTAAGGAATCGTTACAGGTTTCATTTTGTTCGCATAAATTCTTCGATTTTTGTTCGCATAAAAACGGGTTACACGGGAACTTGACAAAGTAGACAGCAGGGAAAATGAAGAAAACACTCTTATGATATGTTGCAATACTTGCATCTGCAGCCAAAATTTTCTATTCACAACTCACGAACATGATTCATACATAAGTGAGCAAAAACACGGATTACATTTTCGACCAAAAAAGAGTACGAAACTATGGAGATTACATGCAGAAAAACACTAGCACATTGCGACAACAAGAGCGCAAAGCGACATGTCATAAGAAAAAGAGTTAAAGATCAGTGACATCTTGCAGCATTTCTGGGGAGCATGGTGCGTTGGCTTTTGCCTCCATCAGGTTCCAAGCAGTGCAATAGTTCCAGTGCAGACCGAAAATTGCTGCTGCATCATTTTTCCATGGCCTCCAAGGTGTACAACTGCACTAACAGCTTGCTCAGACTTCTGGAAGCAAGGGATGAGTGTATGAGCTACTTTAGATATTCACAGGTAACCGGACTTTGATGTGTAAGCATGTCTGTAGGCTCATCGCAGAAATAGATGATTCTCCATAAGAGCATCTAACTCAGTTTTCTTATCGATTGCGAACTATATTGTCCAGCATGTAGATTGGCCCCAAATGACCTAAACTGCTAAAGAAACACCGCACCAACGCATTCCATGTGCCCGTGTTGGGGCAGATCCCTTCACTTACCATCTTATTTAGATAAATCATGGCCTCATCTAAACCTACCCAATTACAAATCCCCCACACAAGACTAGTATAAGCTACTACATCTGGTCGCCACTCCTTTTCTGCACCAATTCTGTCGAAAAGCTGAATCGCAGTGCTTATCGTACCTTCCTTACAATTGGCATATATAATCGTGTTATATGTGATCGCATCAGGGTTCGTTCCCCTTACCAGCATCTTTCCTAAAAGCTGCATAGCCTCCTTGGTCATTCCTGCATGACAAAAACCATTCAAAATGGTATTGTAAGTTACCAAATTCATTATCATCCCTCTTTCTTCTATCTCCCTAACAATTCCATAAGCTTCTTCAAATCTGTTCACCTTGAAGAGACCGTCCAGTAACTCATTATATGTTGTAATGTTAGGCAAACACCCATTTTTCTCCATTTTATCGAGCATGTTGACAGCCCAATCTACCTTTCCATCAGCACATAACCCTTTGATAAATGTGTTAAATGTAACTGTATTCGGAGGACAACCTTCAGCAGCCATATTTTCTACAAGACTACGAGCTTGATGAAACATAAAATTCCTACAGAGAACATCCACCATGCAAGTATATGCTATAACATTAGGGCGGCAACCACGGTTCATCATATTGTTCCAAGTGTCAGATGCACCAACAAGGTCACCAACTTTGGCAAAGCCATCAATCAGAGTGCTATATGTGGTCACATTTGGAGGGCAACCATTTTGGTCCATCTCATGGCAAACAGATACAGCATCCCCCATTTTTCCATTAGTGCAGAGACCATGTACCAGAGTAGTGTATGCAATAATATTTGGCTTAAATTCCTCGAGAATCATCCGATTCCACAAGTCAAGAGCTTCGTGTACTCTCCCTTCCACAAAATAGCCCTTTATCAAGGAAGTAAAGGTGTGAACATTAGGGCTACATCCTCTCACAATCATTTGAGCCAAAACTGCAAGAGCAGACTCAACATTCCTCGTATCAGAAAGTGAATTAATAATCGTTGAGTATGTGATAACATTAGGGTTTATACCCTTATCCACCATTTCAACCAACAACTTCAAAGCCGCCTCAATTTTGTTCTCCTTGCACACCCCATTCACCAAAGCATTATAAACAGGCACAATGGGTTCAAACCTACCAGCAAGCTCCCTAGCTTCCTCTACCTTCCCAAGTCTACATAATGCAGACACTACAGTGGTATAGCTCACTGCGTCCGGCAAACACCCCTTCTTAGACATTTCAACAAGCAGTTTGTGAGCACCATCAACCCTATCATTCTTACACAATGCCTTCAACAGAATGTTATAAGTATATACATTTGGCTCCATCCCATCTTTCTTCATATTGCTATATATCGGGTTAATCATCTGAAACCGATTTTCGCTAAGCAGAGCATCCAAGAGGTGATTGTAAATCTTGACAGTGGATTTGCACCCAAATTCCCTAATCCTATAGAACATCTTCAAGGCCTGCTCAGCCAACCCAGCTCGCCGATACGAGCTGATCACACATATAAACAGCTCCTCAGAGCACCCAACTCCCTCCAATTTCATCTGGTTCAACAAGTACTGCACACCATCCATCTCACATTGCCTCCCAAGCTTCTCAATCATGGCATGGTACGTCAATGGGGTGTGCTCAAAAGCTCTGGAATTGGCAATTGACCTGAAATACTCTAACGCAGAGCCCAAATGGTGCTCGGATTTCAACCTCTTCAACACATCAGACTCTTTGAGAAAGGGTTGATCTTGATTGGGTTCGATTTGGGGTTTAGGGTTTGAACCGAGAATTGGGTTTGTTGTATTGAGCACAAATGGGACTGATGGTTTGTGAACTTTCAGCAGCAAGGAGCGTCCTTCCTTCAAATACATCGGAAAACCAGCTCAAATTTTGCTCATCAAATTAGAGATTTCAAAACCCTAGCTGAAGCAAATTTCAAAACCTAATCAATGAAAGATCAATTTTTTGTGTTCTGGGACGCTTGATATCCAATCAAAGTTGAAGAATTTGAAGGTTTTTTAGGGTTTGTGTTGCAGAGAAATTACAGTCCGAGTAAAAGAAAGTACAGTCCAAGTGAAGAAGGGGAGGACAGAATTGGGTTTTCAGGTTCAGGATAGGGGCAAAAATGTGAAAATAATTAAACTTTCGGGGCGAAATACAAACATTTGGTAAACTGGATCGGCGGGTTGGGTACTTCGACTCGGACTAGGTTTCCTTCTAAGACCCATAAACCCAATTACGCACAAACAAAGCTCATTCGCTCTGCAGACTGGAAGAGCAGAGGCCTCCGATCGCTCCTCACTGTAAGTTCATCCCTGCAATTTCTTCAATTTCTTTGTTTTGGATTTCATCGAGCTTTATGATATATTTCCAAATTACAGATCTTGTACTACTAGATTTCCGATGATTACACTGAATCTGAAATTTGCGGGGCAAGATTTTAATTTTTTTTGTAAATTTTAATTCTTCCAGAAAAGGGGTGTGGTTTTTGAATTTGTAGAAGTTCAGGGTAATGGTTTGGAGTTTGTATAATTCTGTTTGTGTTGGTATGTAATTTTCATGATGTGAGATGTGTTAGTGATAGACTTGTTTGTAGTCAGGTTACTCTACTGTGCCCATACAATGAAAAACCTTAGACCTAGAAATCTTCAGGACACTGATAGCTCGTTTACTAATCCGTAATCACTATAAGGAGGAATTAGGGTGGATCCCGCCCGTGTATCGTTTCCTACCCATTAGTAAACACCTGAATCCGTGAACAGCGTGCTGTTCCATTTTTTACCCATTCCATTCCTCCTTAGTAAACACGCCATTATAAGAACCCAGTTCAGTTTCTGCTGAGTGATAAATATCAAGCGTGTGATTTGGATTTCAGACGCGAAGGTTGGCAATTTGTGTGACTTGTTTTAGCCGGTCATGTGCTGTTTATACATTGAAATCTCGATAATTTAGTTCATCGTAATTTCTTAAAGCAGAAACGAGTCTTCTATGTGATTGTAGAACTTCATGCAAAGTTGCAAACCCATTTGAGTCTTTCACCTTGTACTCTATAGATTTCCCCTCTGGTGGAAATTTCAGATATGCCATATGACTATGAGTCTAGTGAATGCCTAGGAGTTCCATTCACTGTGTTCTGAAAGTTTTGTGTATATTTGCTTCCTCCACAGCTTTACCTGTTTGATTTCCTGTTCTTTTTCCCTATTACGCTATGGTTTGCCTTTTTTTGGACTAGCTGCCTGATTGAACTTGCATTAGTTATTTAGTCCAATGACATTAGGGTGATGTTTTATACAAAACTGAGGGACTGTCGGTTTGTTTTTTCTTTTTCTTCAGGAATTATTTCTCAGCTCATAGAAAGAAAAAGGTATGGGTGTGTCTGAGAAGAAATCTAGCGAGGCCGCATTTGATGTGCCAACCCTCAACGCTGAGAATTTGCAAAGTAACATGAAAGTTATATATTACAGGTTTGTTTTGACAACCTCATGGCCCATCATGAAAACTTATTCTATGTTTCCCATGTGTTCTTATGTGGACTTGTCGATCCTCCTGTAATCGATGATAAATTATCTTGCTAAATGTTGGGAGGGATCACAGTTCCATGTATTTACTCATGTCGGTTACTATATCACACATCAGGCTAGCTTAACTGTCGCGTAATGACCTTTTGGATGAATCATAATATAGCATGCGGGAAGATGTCACACCAAATGATTTGATATCTTCAAAATGTTTTCATGCTAGAAATTACGTTCTTATAACTTTCTGGCTTAATACTAAAATGTCTGCATTTGTCCTTTGTGCAGCCGAACATTCATGTCTATCATCGGTGGTGTCATTGCTGGAATTTTGGGGTTCACTGGCCTCACCGGATTTATTTTTTATTTTCTTATCATGACCGTCACTTCAGTTGGACTCATTGCCAAGACGGGGTTTACAGTTTATTCATATTTTGATAGCTGGAGCCAGATTATACTCGACGGCTTTCTGGGTGGGCTTTTGTCATTCGTGCTGTTCTGGACATTCGCATATGACCTTGTGCATATATTCTGAGGGATTATCTGCTACGTCTCGAATGAAAGGGAGCCTTTGGTGCTGCTAACTATTTACTATTTCAAGAAAGGTCTGAACCCGTTGCTGCTTCCTGCAATGTAGTCTTTTGCTGCCGATTTGAAACCAAACGAATGTCGTCGTTGGCTTTGTCCACCGCTATTTTTTTCCGATGAATACTGCTTAGCTGAAAGGATAACATACATAGGCTTGTTGGCGGTATCCGGAGCTGTTTTGCTCTTTGGATTACTGTCGCACTTGTTTTTTTCTTAACCAATTTGAATGTTGGACAGAGGTAATGAAATCATTTTTTTATATAGTGAGGTTGAGGCAGCGATGTTGAGAGTACAGCAGTAACCTTTCACGGGTGAGATATCGGTGACAGCATGCCAAAGTGCAATTTATGAATTCTTTAGGACTAAGGGTTTGTTTGAGATTTTTGCGCTTTTTGCTAATAAAAAATGTTTTTTACTTCAGCAGAAAAGATGAAAAACTACTTTTATGAGTTATAGAAGTGAGTTCATAAAGCACATGAGTTTTTAATAGAAATTTTGACTTGTTTATAATGAAAGGTAAAAGTGCTTACATAGTTAACGAGGGTTGGTTGAGTTTGGTAAGAATTGTCATCTTCGATAGACTAAGGCTTAGGTTCAAGTTTTGTTGTCGACAATTTATCTTGGTGGACGATCTATAAAAATAAAAAAAAGAAGCTACAACCCCCTATGTAGTCTTCAAAGAAGCTTGTGGTATGCTCTGGTCTTGAGATGGCGTAGCCTCCTCTCTCCATAAACTTTAATAACAAAAAAAAGTACTTACATGAGCAATTCCAAACAGGGCCTAATTAGTTTGCAGTTGTTTAAAATCTTTAAAACACCAAATATTTAGTATGTAATGCTAAGTACCCACCCTTCCCTATACAACGTACGTCCCGACACCTAATGCTAATACAATGTTGACAAAAGAACTAATACAATGATCTACAATTCGATTAATAACCGAGTGATTTGTGATGAGCAGCAGATGATTCGATATCCCAATTGGGTTACGGAGACAAGATTTCTTGCAGTGGAACAGTATTCTCCGGTGTCGCATAAACTTTGACAAGCAACTGGCCTTGTTGTGTTCTATATCTTCTACATATTTGAATTCTCAAGCCTGTGGAGTATTAAGAGTATCGACAAAATTGCAGAGTGAGATGAGAACCATGTGAACAGATGAGGCAGGGAAATGCCCGAAGTCACTACTCATTTTTGAACAATGTGAAACGGACTCGGACTTTAACTAACCAATTCAGATGCATTAAACTTACCATCATTTGGGGGACTTTTAGGAAGACAAAAGAGATGAAGTATAATCCACATGAAACTGCTGTGGCTGTAACTATGTTGGAGACGAGGCGCTTGTTATCTTTACTGGGTACAAATGCTATTTTCAATGTATTTGTCAGGTCGAAAAGCCTGCAAGAGATCTGCAATATAGCAAAGTTTCAACAATGAGAAAAAGAGTATCTTCGGATTACAGCAATTAACGTCCTTTACTTACAGCAACGTATATGGCAGAAGTGAGCATGAAGTTCAACATTGGGTAATCCGGGATCATAGAAAGCAACAACTTCGGCTGAGCATCAGGGGTACTTGACCTGCAAATTCTCACAGAAACCAGAGTAAGAAAGGTATCTGAATACATGTGTAATATGTACGTAATCAGGAAATACGTATACAATGTGCCACCAGTTCTCATTGACCAAATATTTGCTAACAGAAGAAGGTGCTTAAAAAATTTGCAAAGCCGGTCTTATTAGTGAAACCTTAAACGTGCTGCAGGAACAACTATAAGCTTACCTTAACCAGACGTGGAATTGCAAGATGTAAGTCTCCAGTGTGATCTTTCCAAGCCACCTGGTAAACCAAAGACAATGTAAGGAGGGGGAAAAAAATGTTTTCAATATCAAAGAATCTTTAAGAATTACAGATAAAGCATAACTTTTAATCAAAACTAAAACAACTACAGCTACCACAATCTTTCAAAGTTAAACCGAATGCTGTCCGAAGCAAATGATACAACTCTAACATGTGAGATTAGATAGATTAAAACAGAGATATCACAAGACGGCCACTCACGCAAAAAGGGTTAAAGAGTAGCTGCGGAATTGTTGTGTGACATTTCGCAAACATATGTAGACCCTGGTAAACCAGAACAAGATGCTATATTAGTCAATAGGATAAGTTACATACAGTCCAATTTGTTAAAGCATTCAAGGAGAGATACCATACGTTATTGGAATCCATGAGGTATAGGGATGATATTTATTGTAAGTAAGCTTGTCCATCTTGTATATATACTCAAACCATAGATATCCCACCTGGAAATTCAGACTGTCAGAGATCAATGTTTAAGAAGCGGGATTTTCCTGAATATGATAGTCATAATACCGTTAAGGCTATCAAGGAAACTGCTGATTTGATTGATGTTTTACGCTTCCATTCTGATTCCTCAAGTTTCTCCATCCATCTTTCAACCTATAAAGATATATGCCACTTGGTTAGCTACTGACTCAAAAGAATGACAAAACCTAAACAGAAGCTCTCATATTAAATCCACCAGTCAAGTACAAAAAATACACCAAAGACAAAACTGGACTGGAAAATGGATGTAAATGGATGGGATTTTTATCAAGCCTTACAGTTGGATGATAATAAGCATAAATCATTCCAATTATCCATATATATCGATCCAGGCCTGAGCGGAAACGCCATTCATGCAAGAGGGGTAAACCAGGTTTCGCAGGATCTGTGTAGCCTGCAAATTTGTTTAGCAATTTGGCAATTTGGGTCAGTAGTCTGCAATGTTTGACATGGTAAATAAAGCTGTACCAGTTACTTACCAAGGAGGAATGTAAATGGCCACCAAAGCAATTCAAACACTCCAGGTATTTCCCACACCAAGATAACAACCAAGAAGCAACCAGCGATTTTCACAGCTATCACTGACCCAGTTTCATTGTATTTGTTCATAATACCAAGTGCCCCATAAACCATAAGAGTGAATAGAGTGTGCATTGGACAGATGTAGTACAGCACGTAACTGTTGTTAAGGATAACACAGCAAAAAAGTACCAAGAAATTAAGCCGCCACATCATCTACACATAAAAAGGAATGAGTTGAGTTATATATACACTAAATATGGCAAACTTACCCACGCAATCTTAGAGATCTAGGAAACCCCATACCTGTGCAAACCTTGCTAGGCTGAAATCTTTGCGGACATAATAATAAGAAAAGTTTCCAAATCCAGTCATCCAGACATATGCAGCAATAAATACTCGAATTGCATTATAAATTTCTGTTGCAGCAAAATAGTGGTACAACAAAAATAACACCTGTAACATAAAGCAAAGAAGAGTAAGACCTCAATGGAAAGCCAGATGCCTTGTATTATTATTCTTTATGACAGAAGCATGGATTGTGAGCATACTTAAAGACCTAACGGTTTATACATTGAACATTGGTACCAATGAAATGCACATAGACAAGCATACGTCATAAAAGATTGCAAAATGACCAACCTGCATCCAGCCTTTCCACTCCTCAGTTTGATGCCTATTCAAATAAAGTATGGCTTTCCCGGTTAACGGAGACTTCTCATTATGTATCGTGAAAGAAGTCATTGCTGAAACTATGATGAGAAGGAAGTATAGAAATATGAAAAGATCCCGATTGTAACTCTGCACAAACAGATGACGTTCAAGAATATAAGGCTCTCAATATAGAAAGATATAAAAAAAATTAAATGAAAAAATAGATGGACTTCCCTATTACTTTCTTTGTTATTTTGTTTTCGTGTTTTACCATTTAAATTCTAGTGTTTTTCAATCAAATACTTGTGCAGTGACATTGCTTCGTCAAACACTAAACATTGCTAATAATGAAGACCGAAATGTAAATATACTATGACTAAGTTATCAATACCACCTTTGTTGATGCATTGAAGAAATCCGTACGATCGCATAAGTATAAGTACGATAACAGGATACTAAATTCAGATCTGTAAGAGAGACACAAAGAGAGGCAAAGGTCATCATTCTGATACACTAAAAATGAATACACATTTTATTCAACCCATGAAAAAATTCACTTACATTGCCCTAAGCGTCAGCCGATTATCAAGCAAGAAAGACGAATCCATCAACATGAACCTAAACACATATTAACCGTAAGCACATGGCTTAAGCAATCATTAACCAACAACTCAGAGCCCAAAGAGTATCATTTAGAAACCTGAAAATAGGCGAATAGCCAGATGGAATTCGAGCTTTCGGGGAGGCGGATTGTAGACCTCCTCCCTCCAACAAAACAGCTCTATCATCCTCTTTAACCACCTCTTTTTCCAATTCAACCAAATTCACCTCGGAGTACCTGCTAATGTCAAAAACCAATCTCACTCAGCACAAACCCGAACAAGCTCATTTCTATCACTCACATACGCAAATACTTACACATAGATATACATACGAAGTTCGAGCTTTCAGTGTTGCAATGGTTCAATACATATAAATTAACTGAGCTAAAGTGAAATTGTTCAACTCACAATTTGGAAGAAAGTGAATTCTTCTTGTACTCCAAGAACTCGGCATAAATCCAAGCTGCGATTATCGGAATAACTCCGAGCAAGAATGAAACCTGAAACCACAAGGAACTAAATCCTCACTATCTTTCAACAAAATTCACCACTTTATACCAAAATCATTGACAAAATTACACAAATTCGGGAAGCAAGGGCCCGAATTCGAGCAAGATCTGGAAGAAAACAGTAGAAGCTGACGAATCGAGTACCTGGGCGGCAGTTACAGGGCTAAAGATCATCATCTTTGGAAAGCAGCGGATCGGACTGAGAGGAGGGATCAATGAGCAAGCATTTCACAGATCGGATTCGATCAGCTGCTGAATCTGGAGGACGAAATGCAATGTCTGTGTGGTAATATACGCCGCACTGCAGAGTATTCAATTTAGAGAGAGAAAGCGAGAGGAGAGAGGAGAGAGAGAGAGAGAGAGAGAGAGAGAGAGAGCGTCGGAGGGAAGGAGAAGGTAAGGTGGGAAACGAGTGGGGAACAGAGACGCCGTGAGAGAGAGACAACCATATATGGTTAGAATTGTTTTTTTTTTTTTTTTTTTTTCCATTTTTTGTGATAGCGCCATTTCTTTTAACTGTTATTTAAATCGTGTCATTAATTTCAACTTAATGGGGATAGACCTTCGTTTTTTATGGGGCGTTGGATTTGGATCCGACGGTGTGGATGTGGATCCACGGTTCTCAGTTCTGATTTTTATGGATTCTGCCTAAACGTGTAATAATAATGTTAAAAGTGATGGAAGTGTTCATTGTTGTAAGATCATGCGAGAGATGAAAACTCTTATCATGCAAGAAATAAAAACTCTTAAAACAATCATGATATGAAAAACGTCATGCTTCTGTACAAACATTGTACACAAGTATATCATGGCTGCAAATTATCTCACAAACATTGTTTTATAACACAAACATTGTTTAGTAGTAGGTGTACCAAACTCGATCCACTCACCTTCATTACTCTGGTGGAGAACTACCAAATCGACCTCATATTGACCAAACTCACCTAGAATGAGGCCGAACAACTCGTATTGAGCTTCTATAATTCCTGCAAACTACAACAATAACTAAACAACAAACAAAAATTAACAATGCACAACTTAAATCAATAAAATCCACCCCATTAATCTTCGATTATTAAACCACACCAGAAACATACTGGTTGACGTAGTCTATCAAATTTGATCTAGATTTGATTTTAAATTGCATCGAACGAGCTAGGAGAGAATTTTCGAACGGATCAGATTGAAAACAAGATTTTCAAACTCACCCTAAATTTCATTCTTTTGTATTGGTTGTCTTATTTGGAATAAATGAGATAATATATGTCTTCAATTTAAAATAGAGAGAGAGAGAGAGAGAGAGAGAGAGAGATGCAACACCAAACTTGTAACATCCAATCTTGTAAATTGGGCAATATCCATCAAATTCTATTATCTATTTAGTTTGAGAATGACACTTGATGCAAGTAAATGGAATAGTTGTGGGACCTTATTGCTTATAATAAATATTTCCAATTTTGGGGTCTACCCCCACCTATCAATTTTGGGGTCTACGCCCACCTATCAAAATTTTCCTATCATTTTCTTTTTATATAGTCTATCCTATTTTTATACTTTTATAAATCAGAGAGAGGTTTTTTAAGCAATATGATCTAAAATAACATTGTTAAAACACATTTTAATACAAATTTGATTGTATGATTCTCGAAAGGGGTCCTCTTTGGATCCCTTTCTCTTAATCTACCAAATTAGAGGATCCGTGTCGTTGAAATTTGATCCAACGATTACAAACAAGGTTCATTTTAAAAGTTATAATAACTTCAGTCGATTGATCAATTTTCAACGGCACGGATTCCCTGATTTGGTGGATTAGAAAGAAATAATCTGGAGAGAATCCCTTTCCTATGATTCTAACAACTGACCATCCTAAATCTTCGTTTCCATTCGAGAAGTAGTAAGCAATGCTTGTGTAAGCAATAAAAATAATGTGTAGATAACACCGTGTTTTTATTACTTTGCATTTTTCTATTTTATTTGGTCTGATAAATTTTGTCGGCAGATTTTGAAGAGTTTGCTTCGTCCAGAGTTTGCTGATGCAAAGGCCCTCACCACGCCCAACAATTAATCTACCAAAATAAAGTAGAACGTGTTATTGATGCTCCAACAATTTAAATCTGCATTTAAAAATTATTTAGCATTTTGAAATGAGTGGACGAAGAGGTCGCACCAGAGATAGACGCCAGTATTTTCTGTTCATTGATTTTCCATTTTTTTTATTTAAAAGTGAAGTGCAAAAACTTGAGAGTGCATGAATTAGGTGGGGATTGATCCTTCAATTTCACAAAAAAAATTTGGTGCTCTGGAGTATTAAGATAGTTCAGATGTTTTATGTCATATCCTGGTCTGGGCCTCCATCACATTCATGGTCCAACTTCACAGTAGCACGATATTATCTACTTTGGGCCTCAACCATGCTCTTACGGTTTTGTTTCTGGGAACTCACATGAAAACTTCCCAGTGAATCACCCATCCTAGGATTGCTCTCGGACGAACTCACTTAACTTCGGAGTTTCGATAGAACCCGAAGCCAATAAGCTCCCAAAAGGTTTCGTGCTAAATAGAGATGAAAATATATATATAAGGCTTAGAGGATTCACTCCCTTGGACGATGTGGAATGTTACAATATACTCCTCTTATGGGCCTGATATTCTCGTCAGCACATTTCTGACCAGAGATTAGCTCCGATACCAAATTGTCACATCCGACACGGCCCCCCATCACATCCCAGGCCCGACTCCGCTGTAGCACGATATTGTCCGCTTTGGGCCACAACTTTGCCCTGACGGTTTTGTTTCTAGGAACTCACACAAGAACTTCCCAGTGAACCTGATGTTCTCATCAGCATACTTCCCGCTAGGGATTGACTCTGATACCAAACTGTCACATCCCGACCCGAGCCCCCATCACATCCCGAGTCTGATTCTGCTGTAGCACGATATTGTCCGCTTTGGGCAACAACCACGCCCTCACGGTTTTATTTTTGGGAACTCACACAAGAACATCCCAATGGATCACCCATCGTAGGATTGCTCTCGTGAGAACTCACTTAACTCCGAATTCCGATGAAACCCTAAGCCAGTGAACTCCCAAAAGACTTCGTGCTAGGTAGAGATAGGAATATACATATAAAACTTAAAAGATCAACTCCCCTAAACGATGTGGAATGTTACATTTTAACCTTTAAATATTAAATTTTATATTTTTAGAATAATCCAATAGTCAAAATATCCAGAGTCCCGAATACTCCGAGTACCCAAGAAAGTATCTCATTCCATTCCACCATTATATAAAATAGAATCAATCATCATCGGATGTTGATTTACCAAACTTCCGAGTTTTCAACCAACCAAAATTGAATTGTTCAAAGGGTCCTACCCTAGTAATCCTGCAACCAACCCTACCAGATAACCAAAGGAGAATACTGAAAAGGCTACAAGCTTAATCAAGTTCCTTAAAACTTACATTAACTTCTCTAAAACCAACCTCTTTCAAGTTCCTCAACACATTGACTGACTGACATCAACTAAGCATTAACAAGATATGACAAGCTTCTTGTAAACCTACGAAATTTACTCCACCTTCATACTACTACAGCAAGAACAACAGCGCCACAGAATTCCGAAATGATCCTATCCTTCTTTCTACAAACGGGACGATGAGTTTATGAGAAAGCGAATGACCTATTTGTTAATGGTCGGTACTCTAACCCCTATCGTTTGGAGGGTCTCTCGTCATCCTCTCCTCCATCATCATCGTCATCGTCTGAGTCATCTTTGTCCGATCTCTTTCTCTTTGGGGGAGCCTCCACCTTCCCACCAGCGTCATCGCCCTCGTCTTCATCTTCAACATCTTCATCATCTCCATTCTCTTCAGGCTCAAAATCACTCGCATCTTCCTCATCCTCAGCACGACCTACCGGGCGGACAAGGTACTCAGTTCCTAGCTCATCCTACAGATTTTCAAAATATGTCAGCCACGGTTTAACCATCAGATACCATAACAAAACAGAACCATCCACAATGAACAAATGAATTGATAACATAAGCCACCATTCAAACAATCGCAATAAAGGAATAACAATTAAAGAAGACGTAAACACAGCTCAGAGATCCGTAAGGCTTGTCGCTGTCAAATGCAGACACCGGGTAACTACAAAAAGTAGACGTCAGGGGAAACCTCATGGCTATAAGGCTCCTCGCTTTGCAAGGGTCTGGTGAACATCTATTATACGCAACATTACCCTTTTCTTTACAAAGAGACTGTTTCCACGGACCAAGATCCTCTCCTGAGCTAAGGATGAGGATCCTCTTAATCAAGGAATATGGGCCGTTGGATGAAAATCCAACGGCTACAATTATTATAACTTTAAAGGGACCTCCTGTTTGTAGTCATTGGATTTTCATCCAACGGCCCCCACCAATTGATGAGGAGAATGCTCATCCTTAGCTCAGGAGAGGATCCTGGTCCTGTTTCCACGACTCAAACTCATTAACATTTCTGTTACGTTCAACGCTCGCCCTCAACATATGTCAGCGAAGAAAAGTAATCACAGACGGGGTTTAGGCCGAAAATCTTTTCGATTTAAAAGTAAACAGTAGCCACATCAACAAGAAACTACATGCCAAATTTACAGAAGGGAAAAAGGAAAACCTCAAAGCAGCCGGCTTTAATCTAATCAAAATAAAGGATGAAATCAACAAACAACAAAGAAACCAAATTAATAAAAGGTTTAAAGAATAATTTCAAAAAGTTTTATGACAAGTCTAGCAGAGGCATAAATGAAAAAGCTAAAAGAAAATCCGATGGAGGACTTTTCTCTAAATTTTGCTACATGAAAAATAAAAAGTAATAAACACTATAGCTACGTGCTTGACTGCAAATTATAAATGCGAACTGCAAATCTACAGACTAACAGATCACAGAAAAATATTTCAAATCTAATTACAATTAAAAAAAATATAGAAAAAAACCAGAAGAAAATTCAAATCTACCTTGAATTCCGGGACCAGAACGCTAGGAAAATCAGACTAAATAATATCAAAAATTATTTCTTCACATAAACACAACAAAAACATATAAAAATGACCAGATCTGTTGAATCCACACCAAAACTAAATAATAAAAAATAGAAAATCCGGGAAAAGGTAAAGTTTGAGTTGATTACCTCTTCATCAGGCTCGCCCTCATCATCGTCGTCGTCGTCATCTCCCTCGCCATCGTCATCGTCATCACCGCCTTCACCGCCTTCGTCGTCCTCGTCCTCATCGTCTTCGTCGTCTACCGAGTGAATCGGAGGGCCACCAGACGACTGTACGACCTCCTGAACATCGTCGTCGTCGTCCTCTTCTTCGTCATCGTCGTCCTCTTCGTCGTCATCCGCATCGTCGTCGTCGTCGTCGTCCTCATCCTCGTCGGCGTCCTCCTCCTTTTCGTCTACGCTGTCGTCGGACTCGGACTCGGACTCAGACTCGGACTGCGACTCGTAGAGCTCCAATTGCTCGGCGCTCAAAGGCTTAACCTCGTTTTCCTCCACAACTTCCTCCATAGCCTTCATCCTCTCCAAGCTCACACAAATTTGCAGAGAAAATCTCCCCTTTCTGTTCTCAAGGAAACGAATTGGGATTGGATTTGGGAGAGGGAGTGAGATAGAGGGAGGGAGGGACGAGAGAGGAGCTGCTTGGTTCGCTCTAGCAGTAGCTCTGCAACCAGCGATCTGAGCCGCTGAAACGCGGTTTCACGCGGACAGGTGACGTGGCGGAAAATCGGACGGTCCTGGTGAGCCAACTTGTACTTCTGTTCTAATAGGGTTTCCTGCGGCGCTTCATATTCGCTTAGGTAATTAGATGATTTGTCACGTGCAAGGGAGGGCGTAGTCTGAGGTCACTAGGGTTAGGGTTTCTCTTCGGGTTCTCCAGATTCTGGGCCCATGTTATTGGGCCAGGTTGGATCGAGGTTCTTGATTGATGTGTGAAGACCCAAAAATACGGCCCATTATTTTCAGTGGATCATAAGATGTGTAGGCCCCACCTTCTTCTCGTTGTTTCTTTTTAGGGGCCGGAATTGGGGGACTGGCGGAGTGTGTACATTAACCGACATAGGGTAATAATTTTGTTGACCACAACTTCGTAGTTGAGGAAGCTTTTTGGCAGCGGTATTTTATTGATCATCATAAATAAACACAAAGATGTCAATTAGATATATTATTTTAGTGACCAACGTATTGATTTGAAGTGAATTTATACAAATAAGCAACAACAACAACAACAACAAAGCATTTTCCCACTAAGTAGGGTCGGCTATATGAATCCTAGAACGTCATTGCGCCCGGTTTTGTGTCATGTCCTCCGTTAGATCCAAGTACTCAAGTCTTTTCTTAGGGTCTCTTCCCAAGTTTTCCTAGGTCTTCCTCTACCCCTTCGGCCCTGAACCTCTGTCCCGTAGTCACTCGAACCGGAGCGTCAGTAGGCCTTCTTTGCACATGTCCAAACCACTGGAACCGATTTTCTCTCATATTTCCTTCAATTTTGGCTACTCCTACTTTACCTCGGATATCCTCATTCCCAATCTTATCTTTTATCGTGTGCCCATACATCCCACAAAGCATCCTCATATCCGCTACACCCATTTTGTGTACGTGTTGATGCTTCACCGCCCAACATTCTGTGCCATACAACATCGCTGGCCTTATTGCCGTCCTATAAAATTTTCCCTTGAGCTTCAGTGGCCTACGACGGTCACACAACACGCCGGATGCACTCTTACACTTCATCCATCCAGCTTGTATTCTATGGTTGAGATCTCCATCTACTTCTCCGTTCTCTTGCAAGATAGATCCTAGGTAGCAAAAACGGTCACTTTTTGTGATCTTCGCTAGATTGCTCCGGTCATTAGTGTGGATAAGTATATAAATGGATAAAGATAGGAAAGCAAACACAAGATGTACGTGGTTCACCCAGATTGGCTACGTCCACGGAATAGAGGAGTTCTCATTAATTGTGAAGGGTTTACACAAGTACATAGGTTCAAGCTCTCCTTTAGTGAGTACAAGTGAATGATTTAGTACAAATGACATTAGGAAATATTGTGGGAGAATGATCTCGTAACCACGAAACTTCTAAGTACCGGAGTGTGGTATCGTCTTGACTTGCCTTATCTGTCTCATAGGTAGATGTGGCATCTTCTCTGGAAGTACTCTTCCTCCATCCAGGGGTGGTATCTGTAACTGGTGGAGATGCACAAGGTAATGTATCAATTTCACTTGAAGCTTACTTGTAGTTTCAGGCTTGGTCAAACGCGATACAAACCATGTAGTAGGAGTCCCCCAAGTCGTCGGGCTAGGGGATATGCTGAAAGAGGTGACAGACAAGGTAAGCAATCAGAGCTCCGGCTGATTGTTCACATTCTCCCTATCTTGCAGGCAGCATGAAGGATAAAGAGAAGAAAAATGAGAAGAGATGATATGGGATACTTTTGCTTTTGAAGAAGTAACTTTCCACAGGCTTATTCTTGAACCGGGCTGGAGGGTTTTCTGGTTTCCTCCAGAGTATAAGGCCGACTGAAGAATTTGAGGGTCAAAACAAGTCCATCAAATCTAGAGTACGTTCGACCCTGCTGATATGGGATACTTTTGCTTTTGACAGAGTAGTGGATGTATCGGCACGTGTGCTGTTACGCTTGTCTCCACATGCTTCCTTGTATCCTTCTCACTTGCCCTATCTGTTCCTCAGGCAGATACGGTATCTTCCCTGGAAGCATAAGATGTTGAAGATGAGTACTCGAGAGCAATGCCAGGTAAGTAATCAGGTAAGGGGTTCCAGGCAGTCAGTTCCTGGCTGGAAGCTTGATTCTAAGTGCTGATTGATTGCTCTCTTTCTCCTTGTCTTGCAGGTAAGACCAAGGCCAAAGGAAAAGATAGGGAAAAAGCATGATATGAGATACTCTTGCTTTTAACCCTGATGATATGAGATATTCTTGCTCTAGTATAGCTTGTTTACAGAGGTATTATCGGGGGGAAAGAAAGCTGAATATTTCGAAAGGCTTCGTTGGGAGTGCCCTCTCAGATAAGAGAAAGGGTTGAGCATTTTTGCAGGTCTGCATGTCCGTTAGGGATGGAGGTCGACATATATAGGAGTCTCCCTAACATCAAGTAATAATGCTATTCATTTACCCTGCTTGGTCATAGCACGGTAGTGGGAGCTGCCAGCTTCACATGTTTTAACTCTATCAGAGCACTTTGAAAAAGTGGTATGTGGTATCTGGAAAGCTGATGTTGCGTGTGAAGATTACAGACAAGCTTTATCCAAGGAGATCCAGCTCTTGAAGTTGGGAAAGTGGTGCCTCTTCGGTTTTCGAACAAGCAATCCTGTCGGGGGTCTGGCTCTCGAGATTCGGAGAACGATGCCTCTTCGATTTTTGAGAAAGCAATCCTGCTGGGGGTCTGGCTCTCGAGATTCGGAGAGCGGTGTCTCTTCGATTTTTGAGAAAGTAATCATGTTGGGAGTCTGGCTCTCGAGATTCGAAGGGCGGTGCCTCTTCGATTTTGGAGCAAGCAATCTTGTTGGGAGTGTTTTCTCGAATGTGAGTAAAGGTTGGGCATGTTTGCTAGTCTACCTTGCCACGAAGCACAGAGGTTGACACACAGGGACTTTCCAATTATCCAGCAGTGGTACTGTTCCTTTACCTTCTCTTCGATTTTTGAGAAAGTAATCATGTTGGGAGTCTGGCTCTCGAGATTTGGAGGGCGGTGCCTCTTCGATTTTGGAGCAAGCAATCTTGTTGGGAGTGTTTTCTCGAATGTGAGTAAAGGTTGGGCATGTTTGCTAGTCTACCTTGCCACGAAGCACAAAGGTTGACACACAGGGACTTTCCAATTATCCAGCAGTGGTACTGTTCCTTTACCCTCTCTTCGATTTTTGAGAAAGTAATCATGTTGGGAGTCTGGCTCTCGAGATTCGGAGGGCGGTGCCTCTTCGATTTTGGAGCAAGCAATCCTGTTGGGAGTGTTTTCTCGAATGTGAGTAAAGGTTGGGCATGTTTGCTAGTCTACCTTGCCATGAAGCACAGAGGTTGACACACCGGGACTTTCCAATTATCCAGCAGTGGTACTGTTCCTTTACCCTTATGGGTAATAATATGGTAGCTAGACCTTCAAAATTTATGTGTCTAAACTTTGTTAGTGTTGTTTCTTTGCAATTCTTTTACCCTTCTTGGTCAGAGCGATGTAGCGGGAGCTGTAAGCTTCACGTGTCTCAACTTTGTCAGAGAACTTTGGCAAAGTTATATGTGGTACCCATGAGTTACTGTTGCGTATGAGAAGTGGGTGATTGAACAGTACGATTCATGTGCTTTCTACTTCGCCAGAAATCTTCGACAGAATGCCCATAATTTCCGCAAAACTGAGTGTGCGTGTGACAAGTGCTGACAAGGCTGGAAAAGTAGGTGCCTCTTCGATTTCTGAGATCGGCCCTCGTGGTCTCTTAGCAGCCAAGCTTTTGAGAAAGCAAGCCTCTTTGATTTCTGAGATCGGCCTTCGTGGTCTTTGAGCAGCCCAGCTTTTGAGAAAGCAAACGCCTCTTCGATTTCTGAGATCGACCCTCGTGGTCTCTGAGCAGCCCAGCTTTTGAGAAAGCAAACGCCTCTTCGATTTCTGAGCAGGCGCCTCTTCGATTTCTGAAGCTTCGTCGAGTGCAGATTTTTATAGGGGCTGACATTAAGTTCCAAAGCACACTTGAATATCCACCAGTAGAAGCTCCATTCTTGCACTTCTAAGATCTTGATTTGTCCGACCTCTTCTCTCTTCAACACCTTTGAAAATGTCTGGCCCCTCCGACCGTCGTTTTGACTTGAACCTTGTTGAAGAGGCAGCCTCGCCTTCTCCAGACAACATATGGCGCCCATCATTCGTCTCCCCTACTGGTCCTCTTACCGTTGGAGATTCCGTGATGAAGAATGATATGACCGCTGCGGTAGTGGCCAGGAACCTTCTCACTCCCAAAGATAACAGACTACTTTCCAAACGGTCTGATGAGTTGGCTGTTAAGGATTCTCTGGCTCTCAGTGTTCAGTGTGCAGGTTCTGTGTCTAATATGGCCCAACGCCTATTTGCTCGAACCCGCCAAGTTGAATCATTGGCGGCTGAAGTGATGAGTCTCAAACAGGAGATTAGAGGGCTCAAGCATGAGAATAAACAGTTGCACCGGCTCGCACATGACTATGCTACAAACATGAAGAGGAAGCTTGACCAGATGAAAGAATCTGATGGTCAGATTTTACTTGATCATCAGAGATTTGTGGGTTTGTTCCAAAGGCATTTATTGCCTTCGTCTTCTGGGGCTGTACCGCGTAATGAAGCTCCAAATGATCAACCTCTGATGCCTCCTCCTTCTAGGGTTTTGTCCAGTAATGAGGCTCCGAATGATCCCCCTCTGGTGCCTTCTCTTTCTGGGGCTCTACCGACTGCTGAGACTTCTCCTAAGCAACATTTGTGAAGGCTCCCTCTTGTTTGTTTATTTTGACTCAAGTATATGTACATATTTGTAACTTATCGGGGATATCAATAAATAAGCTTTCCTTCATTTCAACGTATTGTGTTAAATACACCAAAGCCTTCTTCGCTAAGTTCTTTGAATTTTCTTTTGTTGAAGCTTGTATGTTGAAGCTTTGTGAGTGGAGAATGTAGGTTGAGATAGTGTTCCCTTAATTTCCCGAGTGAGGAAAACTTCTCGGTTTGAGACTTGGAAAATCCAAGTCACTGAGTGGGATCGGCTATATGAATCTTAGAACACCATTGTGTTCTGTCCTGTGTCATGTCCTCCGTTAGATCCAAGTACTCTAAATCTTTTCTTATGGTCTCTTCCAAAATTTTCCTAGGTCTTCCTCTACCCCTTCGGCTCTGAACCTCTGTCCTATAGTCACATCTTCTAATCGGAGCGTCAGTAGGCCTTTTTTGCACATGTCCAAACCACCGTAACCGATTTTCTCTCATCTTTCCTTCAATTTCGGCTACTCCTACTTTACCCCGGATATCCTCATTCCTAATCTTATCCTTTCTCGTGTGCCCACACATCCAACAAAGCATCCTCATCTCCGCTACACTGATAGGAGCATATTTATGCGACTTAATTGGCTTGTTCTTGTGCGTTTACGTTGTGTTTCTTTAGTTATTTTAGTGTTTAAAGCCATTTTCATTTGTTTGTAGGTCTTAATAACAACCTTGGCAAGAAAAGTGCATTTTGGTGCATGTTGGATCAATATTGGGCTCAAATGGATTGCATGCATGAGGATGGACGTTTTGGGCATATGTGTGTGCAAGTGTGTGTGTGTAATTGCAAGGATAAACAATGACAACTCATACACATGCAAAGAAGCCCACATGCAAAGTGAAAGACTCTAAGTACAAAGTATGCAAGAAGATGCATTTTGGAGGCCTTTGGAGCATGTTTCGGGCTTGGAATGGATAGCAAATGCATGGGCCAAAGTGGATGGACGAATTTGAGAACTAAAGAGGCCAAGAATGTGAAGAATTAGTGTCCAAAAGATAAAGAATTCAGCCCAAAAATGTCACTCCAAGTTGCACACTCCTTGCCATGCAAAACACATAGAATTCCCTTTGGATTCCCATGCCATGCTTGATCACTCTTGTCCCCTACATAATTTCTGATTTCATGCTTTAATTCATTTAATTATTTCACTCAATTGCTTGATACCTCTTGTTCCCTTCACCCATTAGATTTTAGACAATCTTTACATCCATTACATGCACCAATTGATGCTCCATCATTCACATTTGGAATCCAATGGCATGTGTCACACATGTTGTTGCACCTTTGACCCATTTGTTGACACATTTCACCTCCCTTTCCATCTCTATGCAATGTACACAATCATTCATGCTCCCTAGCTACAACACCACTCCATTTTACCCTTCACACTTTGCATCATCACTTCATTTTCACCCTTGGACCATTGCACACCACACACACCAACTTGCCATGCATTTCATCCCTAGCCTAACCTGATTTTCTAAGGTTTTTGGGGCCTATAAATACATGTTTACACCCCTTGGCCAAAGGACAATCTCCCATATTCATCATTTTATCACAGAAATTCGTCCATACACACCCTAGGAAGCAAAACACCCCAAAAACACCATTCTAGTGCCTAGAAAACATAACAGCCACTCCGCCTTCTTCCACCCTCTTTGCCTAGTTCTCCACCACCTTCCAACCATTAAACACTCCTCCACACTTACCCTAAACCTTTCCATACCATTCCCCATCCATTCTACATCATAAAACTACCCAAAAATCCGTCCACAAAGCAATCTGTCGCAAGCAAGCAAAGGAGAATTCTTGGATGCACTTGCTACCAAGTTGGAGCATTTTTAGGTGTTTTCTTTCTTTGGATTTTAATGTCTAATTCATGTAATCCTTGTTTTGCTTTAAGTATGATTGGCTAATTTCATTTTGGCTAAGGGTGTATTCAAAACCATGATTTTATATGTGAAATAAGTTGATCAATTCCAGTTATCGTTACATAAGTTGTGAATATAATTTGCTTAACCGTTTGATTTAGAACTTATTCTTGTACGTTAATTGAGAGTGCACGCTTAATTGGCATGCTTGAATTTGGTGCTAGAATATAAGTTTGTTTCACCTAATTGTTATGAAATTATATTCACAAGTAGTGAAGGTCACTAGTCACGATCATGTTAAGTAGATTCTTGGCAAGAGTATCATGCTTTTCATAGTTACAATTGCCTTGTCGATGCTTATGATTTCCAAGGAACGTAATGCTTCTAACTTGTGTCTTTATCATGCTGTTCATATAGAGAACTTGTTAGAAAGAATTTGGTTGCGATGCATATTCATCCAATTTAATGATTCTAGGGAAATCTGAAGGTTAATTTAAGCGGACCTAATTAACTTGGAGTGTCGAGGTTCATAACTTATTAAATTGATAACTGGAATTTGATTTACATTGCATATATTTCATGTGTGGAGAAGAACCCCTTAGCTATTCCATCATCTATTGATTCATCACAATCTTGTTTTACAATTTGTTTCCTTACAATCTGCCCATTAAATTTATTTTCGTTCAAACTCAATTCCCCCACATTTTGTTGAGTCTTAGTCATTCAAATCTTGTTATTTTGTGTTTTTAAGCATTTGGAGTTATAAACACTTGAGATTTCGTCCAAAACAAGTTCTAGTTTCTTTTTGAGTCAAATTGATTGTCTTAGGTAATTTTGAATGCTTTATTTCCGTTTTGAGTCATAGTAGTTTTGTTAGAATCTTTAAGTTTAGTTTTTGTGTTTTTGAATCAATTTATATTAGATTAGCACCCCTAGTTAATCCCCGGTTAGAACGATCCCTACTTACATCATTACTACAATTGTCACAAATAGGGTTTAATTTGTGTGTTTAGTTATTTTACGCATCATACACCCATTTTGTGTACGTGTTGATGCTTCACCGCCCAACATTCTGTGCCATACAGCATCGCCGGCCTTATTGCCGTCCTATAAAATTTTCCCTTGAGCTTCAGTGGCATACGGCGGTCACACAACACGCCGGATGCACTCTTCCACTTCATCCATCCAGCTTGTATTCTATGGTTGAGATCTCCATCTAATTCTCCGTTCTTTTGCAAGATAGATCCTAGGTAACGAAAACGGTCGCTCTTTGGTATTTCTTGATCTCCGATCCTCACCCCTAACTCGTTTTGGCCTCCATTTGCACTGAACTTGCACTCCATATATTCTGTCTTTGATTGGCTTAGGCGAAGACCTTTAGATTCCAACACTTCTCTCCAAAGGTTAAGCTTTGCATTTACCCCTTCCTGAGTTTCATCTATCAACACTATATCGTCTGCGAAAAGCATACACCAAGGAATATCATCTTGAATATGTCCTGTTAACTCATCCATTACCAACGCAAAAAGGTAAGGACTTAAGGATGAGCCTTGATGTAATCCTACAGTTATGGGAAAGCTTTCGGTTTGTCCTTCATGAGTTCTTACGGCAGTCTTTGCTCCTTCATACATATCCTGTATAGCTTGGATATATGCTACTCATACTCTTTTTTTCTCTAAAATCCTCCAAATAATGTCTCTTGGGACCCTATCATACGCTTTTTCCAAATATATAAAGACCATGTGTAAATCCTTTTTCCCATCTCTATATCTTTCCATCAATCTTCGTAAGAGATAGATTGCCTCCATGGTTGAGCGCCCTGGCATGAACCCGAATTGGTTGTCCGAAACCCGTGTCTCTTGCCTCAATCTATGCTCAATGACTCTCTCCCAAAGCTTCATTGTATGACTCATTAGCTTAATACCCCTATAGTTCATGCAATTTTGTACATCGCCCTTATTCTTGTAGATAGGCACCAAAGTGCTCATTCGCCACTCATTTGGCATCTTCTTCGTTTTCAAAATCCTATTGAAAAGGTCAGTGAGCCATGTTATACATGTCTCTCCCAAAACTTTCCACACTTCGATTGGTATATCGTCTGGGCCTACTGCTTTTCTATGCTTCATCTTCTTCAAAGCTACAACCACTTCTTCCTTCCGGATTCTACGATAAAAAGAGTAGTTTCTACACTCTTCTGAGTTACTCAACTCCCCTAAAGAAGCACTCATTTCATGTCCTTCATTGAAAAGATTATGAAAATAACCTTTCCATTTGTCTTTAACCGCGTTCTCTGTAGCAAGAACATTTCCATCCTCATCCTTGATGCACCTCACTTGGTTTAGGTCCCTTGTCTTCTTTTCCCTTGCTCTAGCTAGTTTATAGATATCCAACTCTCCTTCTTTGGTATCTAGTCGTTTATACATATCGTCATAAGCCGCTAACTTAGCTTCTCTCACAGCTTTCTTCGCCTCTTGCTTCGCTTTTCTATACCTTTCACCATTTTCATCGGTCCTATCATTGTATAAGGCTTTACAATATTCCTTCTTAGCCTTCACCTTTGTTTGTACCTCCTCATTCCACCACCAAGATTCCTTTTGGTGTGGGGCAAAGCCCTTGGACTCTCTTAATACCTCTTTTGCTACTTTTCGGATACAACTAGCCATGGAATCCCACATTTGGTTAGCTTCCCCCTCTCTATCCCACACACACTGGGTGATTACTTTCTCTTTGAAAATGGCTTGTTTTTCTTCTTTTAGATTCCACCATCTAGTCCTTGGGCACTTCCAAGTCTTGTTCTTTTTTCTCACTCTTTTGATATGTACATCCATCACCAACAAGCGATGTTGATTAGCCACGCTCTCTCTTAGTATAACTTTGCAATCCTTACAAGTTATACGATCTCCTTTCCTCATTAGAAGAAAATCTATTTGTGTTTTTTACGACCCACTCTTGTAGGTGATCACATGTTCTTCTCTCTTCTTAAAGAAGGTGTTGGCTAAGAAGAGATCATATGTCATTGCAAAATCCAAGATAGCTTCCCCATCCTCGTTTCTCTCCCCAAAACCATGGCCACCATGAAAACCTCCATAGTTGCCTGTCTCCCTGCCCACGTGTCCATTTAAATCTCCTCCTATAAATAACTTCTCCGTCTGAGCAATTCCTTGCACCAAGTCTCCAAGGTCTTCCCAAAATTTCTCCTTCGAACTCGTATCCAACCCTACTTGAGGTGCGTACGCACTAATCACATTGATAAGTTCTTGTCCTATTACAATCTTGATTGCCATGATTCTATCTCCTACCCTCTTGACATCTACAACATCTTGTGTCAAGGTCTTGTCCACGATGATGCCAACACCGTTTCTCGTTCTATTTGTGCCCGAATACCATAGTTTAAACCCTGAGTTTTCTAGATCCTTTGCCTTACGACCAACCCACTTAGTTTCTTGTAGGCACATAATATTTATCCTTCTCCTCACCATAACTTCTACTACTTCCATAGATTTTCCCGTCAAGGTTCCTATATTCCACGTTCCTAAACGCATTTTGCTCTCTTGAACTCTACCCTTCTGTCCTATCTTCTTCACCCTTCCCCGTCTAATAGGATCAAGTCATAACCGGAGAGCGAGATCACATAAAATCACAGGTAAAAAAAGAGACCACAAAATCATCTCTTGAAGACGAGACCACTTCATCAACCAAACGCGGCACACACAAAACCAACACTAATTCAAGAATAGAATCCACCGATCTCCTAATCTCAATGGAGGACTAGAACACTCTAGGCAAGACCACCTGCAACTACACTATAGCTTTAGTCAACTCAACATAGGTGGAGTTATATATGAATGACACTTGGTCTTCATGTTGTTGTTTATGAAAAATCATATACTATCGTTTGGCTAATAATTGCAAATTACATTTTGGGCATTTACATTATATCACTCAATGTTTTTCATGTGTTATTGAACTTTTGGTAAACTTTGGTGGATGATGTCGCTTGTTAGTCTCTTTAGGTTTACACCTTACTAGACATAGAGGCCCAACGAGGCACATGTTGGTGTCCTTTTTCTAACTTGCAAAATCATGCCAAACTAATTAATAATTGCATAATTTGGCTTTTTTGTGGAAACATGGCCAAAATTTTAATTGTTGCTTTGGTCATAGCCACATAAACACACGACGAAAAGACTAAACACTAGAATAATTAATAGTGAAGATATTATGACAGGAAATGCTTCTTTTTTTTTTTTTAAATATCATTGCTCTTTGGTAATTTTAACATTTGTTATTAAATTGTTTTACAAGCGTTTTTGGTTGTTTGAAAAAAAAAAAAATTAACCATCAAAGTTTAAAATCAATGAGATTGGTTTCTTTATAAGGGAAGGTTTTTGGATAAAATGTCCCCGGCCATTCAAACCCGATCAAGGGGGAATTTCAAATTTCTTTGTCAAGTAAAGAAAAAAAAATTAAAATAAATAGACTAAAATAAAATAAAAGTTAGGTGGAATACTGTTGAGACTGAGAATGACAGGGTATGGTGGATAAAGAATGGATTCAAATTGTATAGTATATTCTTCGGTTTATTTGAAGAAAAAACAATAAAATAAAACTCACCGTAAAACTTCTTTTATTTAAAAATAATAAATAATTATTAGTTTATTACAAGGTTAAACTCATTTATTTTTGTAGTTAAACTCACGTCCGTCCATGCAAAATTTCATGTAGCATACCGTGAGAGCATTTACCGTGTATGGCTAGAACTCTTTTCATTTTATTTCTTTGAAAACGATGCAAATGAAAACTACATTCCCGGGCATTTAGAACACAAGCGTAGAATCTATGTAACTATATGTTAAGATCGGTACGTATGTAACGTAACCCCACATCAAATGCTTGTCACCACCCGAACCCGGATTCTCACCGACTCCTCTTTGTGAGGATCTCGGAAATCCATTAATCATATCCGTTCATCGTACATCGTATAGTAAGAAATTATTTTAAATATTTTTATTTAAAATTAAACACAAACAGTACCTAACAAAAACTAACTATATAATGTACGATGAACGAACATAATTCACTGATCATGTTGGGACACCACCCAATTAATCTAGTCAGCTAATCATAGCTGGAACACGTGTACTTGATAGATATTTACCCAATTAACCATATTTCCCTTGACCCAGATAAATAAATAATTATATATAAAAAGCATCTAATATATGATATATGTCCCATTTACTATTCCTCCAAGTCCAACTTTGTGTTATTGAATGTGCCAGAAAGCTCTCCGCCAGCACAAAGAAATACTTGAGAGATCATATATTGATTCCTCATGTGCGCAGCGAGGTGGTACTCCTCGGCTTTCAGCTGGCTGGATTTCGATTTCTCCATGCCCTGGTTAGGAATATTCCGGTGGTCGTGGACCGGAATATTCGACCTCTCGTACTTCACTTCTGGGTGGAGTTTGAACTTGCAGAGCGTCGGAGGGTTCAGCTTCTCGATACTCGATGATGTGGTGTGGACGTTGATAACTGTGGTGGAGTCTTTTGCCTTGGCCTGTATGCTTTGCTTCTTCTTTCTCTTTTGTGGTTGTACCCTTTGATTAATATCCATATTAATTTCTTGATTATTTCTTAGATATAAAGATATCAGATATGTAGGTTGTGAATATGTTAGTATATATAATTAACTTGTTGGAATTTGCAGAGATATGTTGGGTTCGTCGGCGAAATTAAGTTGATTAATCGATAAAATTTTGTGATATTTGGTTGATATGAGTTAATTGTGGAATTTGATTTTACATTTCTTAATTCCTAGCTAAGATAAACTTCCTGTAAACTCAAATTCTGAGTCCATTACGTGGTTAGGGTTAACTCAAGCGATTAGAGGTCGGATAATGCGTTAGGATTAAGATAGTTTCAAGTTCGATTCCGTCTACTGTAACCAAAAATCATATATCAAGCTGCCATCAGCGATTTTGGTACTATATAAATTTTGATGACTATTTCTGTATGTTCCATAGCCTTCTGGTGATATGCGGTGGTGTGGTTAAGTTAGCTGTAATGCAGATCACCAAGTTGCCATCAAGTATCTCACTTTTTTTATTTTTTATTTTTTGTGAAAAATATCTCGAAAGTTAAAAGTTCAAAAACAGGGGAAAAAAGAAAAATTACTTTTCCCTGTTAATGCTATGGCGGCCTACTGGCAGTAAAATCACGATACTTCCCTAGGGCTACTTGACGAAAAGAACTCTTCCGTAGGATTAACGTGAGGGACAAGGATTGTCTGCCCTCCATCTAAGTATTTCTATGTGAACTCATAAGTTGATAAATTAACTCACCCTTCATATGGTATTGGGAAGGGGATAAATCAAACCTATTCTTAGATTCGAAAGAATACTCTTTTTTTTTAAATGAAAACTAATGAAAAATATTTGAAAATTTTGAGTTTTAACAAAAATGATAAAATTAATGGTAAAGTGAATATTACTATGATTGACTTTTTAATGTAAAAATATGGTTTTTCATTAAAGTGAACAGTACCGAGAGCTTTTCGTTAAAGTTTTCTTTTTGAAATCATAAGAACAACATTACGACATTAGGATCACATATTTGATAAACATATATTACAATAAAACCAATTATAGTTTACTTATTTGTAGAATACGAAAGACTTAATGTGGATGCAAATTTCTTCCTCCTTAATCTTGGACAAAATTGCACCTACAAAACAATTAACACCTTAAGTCAAGGCCAAGAGCCTCGCGCGCCCACGATGAATGGGGGGCTTTAGTTGAAGAACCTCCGATGCCAAAGTTAGAATTTAGAGAGAAAAAGTGTTTAGAGAGTTTTTGGAATTTTGCAAGTGTGTTAGAATGATCTTTTGGTGAAAATGAGAGTCTATTTATAGGGATAGGCCGGTCCTCTTTGGAGAAAGAGTGGCCGGCCATTAGGTAAGGTTTTTGGGTTTAATTTTGGTTTAATTAGCCAATTTATTATGATTAATTGGCTAATTAAACATAAAGGGAATGTTTTGGTGGTTATGAAATTAATTAGTTAGCTAATTAGTGTAATTAAAAGGGAGAAATTATTAAAAAAAAAAAGGGTAGAAAGTATGGTGGACTCCTTTTTGAATGGGGATGGCCGGCCTTTGACTTGTTTTTGTGGTTGAATGGGTGATTTAATTGACAATTAGGGGATTGATTAGGCAATTAATCCCTTAATTAGTCAATTATTATGTTTTTAAAGGAAGATTTTAGGAAATATGAAAGGAATATATTATTTAGCTAATTGATTAGCTAAATAATGAAATAGAAAATATATGGAATAAATTAGGTTTTGGGAATTACCTTATAGAAATGATTTGATGAAATAGGCTTTAAATTGTTACCTATTTTGGGCACTTTTGACTTGGTTGAAGGAGGGTTGCCCGCTACTCATGCGGAGGAATCCCGTTGTACTGCAAGGTATTTTTGTCATTTTTTGTCCAAAAATTCACATGTCGTCTTGTGATTATTTTTGGCTCCACACTTAACACTTACAGATGACAAATGAGTCTTCTACTTTCAGCAAGCGGAAATGTTTCAGCAATAATAGGGTTTGCTCAGAATGGAAGGTGTATTTTGTGAAAGCAGGGACACTCTTAATACAGTGATTAGGGTTCCTCTAAAACAACCTATTATAGTTAATAGAGAGAGACACATAATCACTATTAAATCAAAATGTTTGCCCACACATATACAATATGTCTTATTTAATTAGGGTTTCAAATCTTGGTTTCATGATTCTTGCAAACCAATATTGTATCACGTCAAAAGTCAAATATCTTGAAGATCAAGTTATTCACCTTTTAAGTAATTCGATTCATAATAATTGACAACTCAATATGAGTCTTACATTAATCTCAACATGAGTCTTACATTAATTACTTGAGCTACAAATTTATTGCAATAAAAAACAATAGCATAACAAATGATCGATGCACATGGTTTGTACAAAATCTGCTTCCCAGAAAATACGTCGCCAAGAAATAAGATTAAACTTTCATCCGCTTCCTGACATCTTCATTCAGCGTCTTTCAAGGCATGGGACACTGTTTAAGTTTGCATTCAATACCCAATTTGATTCTCTTTCGACCAAATATTATACATTTGCGAAGCAGTCCTGCTACCATCTCTAAGAGCCATGGTTATGCCAATCATATTATTTACTTTGTACTCCTTAGAGCAATTTCACCAGTTGGAGAAGGGTAACGGCAAAGCTCTGTAAATTGCTCTCTGAAAAACAATTGCCTTTGTGCAACTCGACCCGTTGGGCAAGAGGAAGGGCAAAAGAAGAGTGATTACAATTCACAACGTACTTTTTTATGTCTTGTAAGTGTGTTTAAGTGTGAACTTTGTAAATTTTTTCTTTGAAAACAATAAAACTCCATGTAACTCCAATAATTTAATTTCAAATACAATACAAAGCAACTAGCGTTACAACCTAAGAGATTGTAGTAAAACTAAATATTGAGTTATGGTGCGGGCAATGAAGAAGATGGTTAGGTATTTATTGAATTAAAAAAATCCTTTATTTTTATTTTTTGGCTTTGGGTTAATCTTGGCCATTGATTTCCCTACTCATCTCAAATTAGACGCACCACAACGTACCACTAGGTTGAGAAGAATTTCATGCAAATTATTAGCCTCTATATTTAGTAGTGACCATATTAGTAGGACCTTTTGTTAATTAGTAGTGACCATTAAATCTTTTTTTTTGGTCAACTAAAGGCATGAACCTTTATTAAACACACAACATAAATTTACAAACTATTGGCCTACAGACAAAATATACATATAAAAAAGAACCAGCCCAAAAAACAGAAAAAGCCCAACCATAGGTTGAGCTTGAGCCCAAACCAGAAAAAACCAAGAACAACTAGATCTCTGCTGCAGCCATTTCCACACCAAAAAATCCCATCCAGCAGCCTGCTTCTCGCCTTCGTTAGTTGAGAATAGCTCTTCAATCGCAACCACAAGCTGGGAAAAACCAGCCATGAAGCCTGTGAAGATCCAAATGCAAAGCTGCCAAAGGAAGAGAGAGAAAGTGGTCGTGTAGATAACACCCGAACCAGTGAGAACACCGGAATACGATACACCAACTTGATAAAGGCTCTCAAGCATATAGAAAGGAAAGTAGCGTGTAAATCTTTCTATTAAAGCAGTTCATGTTCTTAGGAGAAGGCTAAATTAACATCCCACTTGCCTTTAAAATTATAAAAAAATAATATGAAGATTAACATTTTGGGTGGCTTCAAAGTTTTCTTGAAAGCAAGTCGCCGCGCAAGCTCACCATTTGGTACTACGATCTAGTGTATTCTTCTTTATTTGTATGTGAGAAGTATTAGATTTGATTCTCACCAAACATGAATTTGAACCATGTTATTGCTAGCCCATTGTGTGGCTAAGCCTACCCCCTCCCCTTAAACCATTTCCAATCATGACCTAAAACCTAAAAATATTTAGCCCAGAAAATTTAAGTTTTAGCCCATAAACAGTTTTTCTACTTCAACCCTTTTGGCCTAAAATTTTAGCCTCAGATTATCAAAAAATGAATTAAGGCTAATTTGTTTTTAAATTAACTTATTTTTTAAATTATGTAGACTATCCTAAATTAATTTTATGAACATTTTAACCTAAAAATATTTAAATTCCGATAAATTTTGAGTTTTGTGTGGATATTTGAACAAATACATAGGTATTTATAGAGTTTTTGGTTGAATTTTAAGTTAAATAATTTTTTTTAATTATTTTAGCCGTTGGATTTAAATTTGGACCGTTAGATGTTTTTTTTACCGTTAGATTTGATTATATTCGATCTAAGCCGTTTGATTCAATATATATACATAAAAAACTAAAAAAAAAAATTGAACTTGGATGATATAAAGTAGCCAACGACTATTTTTTGCATTGGGCTGATGATATAAAATAGCCAACAACTACTTTTTGCATTGAAAGCTAGGGGAACACCCCCAGGTGGGGTTGCTTTTCTTCAGCAGAAATGTGGGGCCCATTTTACTTTGTGGCTTAAAATGTGACCGGAATTTGGCTCCCATTTGGGTTTTAGGTTTTAGGTTTATTTTAGGTCATGGGTTGGAGTGGGTTTTAGGGGGGGGGGGAAGCGGAATTTTAGGTTATAAGTCATGGTTTGAGTTGGTCTTAATGTAAATAATATCGTTTGTTAAAAAAAAAAAAAAAAAGTCACCATTCATGCTCAAATCTTTTTAAAATTTTGTTTTTGACATAACTGGAGCTTCTCCGACAAAGGGGATGTTATTGTATCCCAAACCAAAGGAACTGCCGTGTTGGAAAAGGAAAGTTTTTCTCCTATATACTCAATGACAATCTGTGTACTTCTGTTTTCAACCATTCTAAGACAGAAATTATTGCTCACCAAGCAATTTCCGGGACACAGAAAGTTCACCAAAGAAAGCATGGTTCATACATATAAGGTATAGTATTTACTATTTAGCCGAAATCTGCAAGATTTTAAGAGCCTGATATTTTTCTATGTTCTGCCAATATTTGCATTGTCTCTGTACAAAACTAAATAGCCAACAAATCTGTCACTCCCGGACAGAGGACTCGCACCTATGCATTTTATGTGTAGAACGCATTGATCTCTATAAAAAACATCTGCCCGAATTCTCACAAACTATTTTTCCTGCTCGTGAAGATGACGAGTTTGAAGTTTCACATCTCAAACACTGATCATACTTCTCATTCAAGTTGCCCTTCTTCCAATGTTGCTCCACTGCAGGGTTTTCTTCCCAATGGATGCCAATCTCATCACCCCAAACATGCCAGAAAACCAAAAACCCCAGTCTTTGCGAGGGTTTTTAGTTCGATCAGACAATCCAAGTCTCGATGCAAAAGATGTCACGGAATTAGCCTTCATCATGATCGATATGCCTCAGCTTAAAGCGGGAGAAGGTAAGATACAAATCCAGCTGCTACTTCAGGCCCCAGGAGCGCCAACAGACCAACTAAACTCTTGAGATAAAAACTACCAAAATGTTATAGAAGATACGGAAGCAGCCTCTTCAGCTTTGATCAATGGCGATCCTCGCAGTGCTCACGACCGCTTACTAAACACCATCCACGAGGCTGATTTATGCGACGAACAATTTGCTGGATCCTCCAATCCTCTGCCAGGTTTCTACAAAGCTGTTCATGATTCCGGGACTGTAGGTTCAGAAACTATGTCAACAATTAAATGTAACCACATTAAGAATAATGTTTTCTAAACACATTTTGAGCCCTTTCTTTTCTAATCGAAGCAATCAATGTGGCTGAGGTAATAGTTTCTTTTGTTACAATGAAAATTGGCTTTAGAATTTGAACCAATTTATAGTTATGAAGGTAACATAAGTCACAGGTTTAGCATTGAACATTTCTACATCTGCTTGATTCCTAGTAAAATATATGAATTATTGATTGACTCAACGGGTCGCGGGACATTTGACTCCAACGAAATCAAATCTCAATATCCATCATGCAGTTGTTAGGGAGGGCTCAAAATATGCTAGTGTAGATAAGCCAAAATGGTTCTACATATCTCAACTAAGATTAGTTAATCAAATGAAGTAAAAGATTAGGCACGACACCAAATAAGAAACTTAGTAATGCTAGGAAGACTAAATTTTGTAGATAAAACTTGTAAATAAAATGATATGCCACCAATAAAAAATGAGCACGTTTATCAATACTTAAGTAATAATCTAATCATCAACTTCTATATCATTTAATTTACAAAATTTTATCTACAAATTTAGTCTCTTTAGCATTACTCATAAACTTAATCGAATTTGTGGGAATGGAGATTGAATTCCAACTTGAGAGCTAAAAGGTGGGTGAATCGTATTGTCAAATATTAAGCTGCCCGATTACTTCGAGGGGAGCTTCTAGTCTTACCTAATTTTTTTTGGGGTGTGATATCCACACACCCATTTTACTTCTCACAAATCTTTTTAATTTTCGACCGTCGGATCGAATGAATTGAAGAAGATCAATGGAAAAAAATTATTAAGGGGTGTGTGAGAAGTAAAATAAGGTATGTGGATAGCACACCTTTTTTTTTTCTATGGACAACCAGCAGATTACTGACATTCTTATTTCCAATTATGCGCTCATATGAAAGGACAATAAAAACAACTTCAATTGTTTCAAAATACGAAAATATATATATAAAAAAAAAACTTTTAAACAAAAAATTCTTACCAGCCATTGCTGACATTAAATCCTAAGGGGTGAGGTGAGATTCTTTTTTATCTTGGTTATATATACTTCTTACCCTTAAGTTCATCAAAATCTCTCTTCCCTTAAAATCCTAGCAAATCTCTAGAATTTTCACTACACCTAAACTTGTGTTGACTTTTTTAAAATCATAATCAACTACCTTAGGATTTTAATTTGGATGGATTCTTTAAAATCCTTTAAAATCCTAATTTGACTATATTATTATTTCAAAATTTTCATTTAAAATCGTAATTGACTACAATCGGATTTTAAAGCCTATTAAAATCCTATCATATCTTAATTTGACTACACACTCTTGTTAATTTTTGGCCTTGGATCTTCTTCAATTCATTTGATTCGACGGCTGAAAATTAAAAGAATTGTGTGAGAAGTAAGAATTGGTGTGTGAACAGTAACTAGCTTTCCAACATAAATGGTAAGAAAATCAAATCCTACGAAGTTTTCCGAAAAGATCCCCTAAAAACCAAGTTAGTTTGACCCTTAATTACTCCCATCATATAAAAGGTACATGTAGGGTTCAGTTTCTCCCATCTAGCCCCAACCTTCAACCTACTTGTCCAGCTTTCAGCTTTAAAGATGAAGAAATCTTTGATATCTCTAACCCTGATCTTCGTCGTTCAAATTATCCTTCTTCCAATAATCCATTGCAGGATCATCTTCCCAATGGATGCTGCCCTCGTGGACCAAACATGCAAGCAAACACCAAACTTCGATCTCTGCGAGACTCTTCTCCGATCCGACCCTCGGAGTCTCAACGCCGAAGATGCCAAAGGGCTAGCCTCCATTATGGTCGACATAGTTCAGGCCAAGGCAACCAAAAGCATGGACAAAATCAACGATCTGCTTAATAAGAGCCCCGTAAAAAACCAGGCCTTGTTCACCTCTTGCATTGACAATTACAACACTATCATAGATGATGATATTCCTCAAGCCTCCGAAGCTTTCAGTAATGATGATAATATTACCGCAGAAGACCGGTTGAAGGACGTTACGTTTGAGGTTGACTTGTGTGACAAGCAATTTTCAGGGCTCTCTAACCCTCTCAAAGATGTCAATAAAGATGTTCATGATGCTGCAAGTATAGCTGCAGCAATCGCAGATAAGTTGCCGTGAAGGTCAAGGAAAAACTAGTTTAAGAAGAATTTTGATGGAAATTATTAGCCTTTATATTAGTAGCACTTTTTGTTTATGAGTTGATGTTACGCAGCGGAAGAGTACTTAGGAGATGTATGGCCATTATGAATATACATACACTCTCAATTTTTTTTAATAAATTAATCTTCCCTCTTAATGTTGTTTTCTCTTCTATAATTCTGCTTTTGCTTGGGCTTTTTGTGTTGTGTGTAATTTCCCTTCTTATTATAATGAAACTTTCTTTCTGACCAAAAAAGAAAGCTAAGATAATCTGGCTTATTTATTTTCTGTTCAAATTCACATTCAACAACGCTTGCTTTTAAAGTAATGACGAAATAATAAGAAGCTTGACATTCCGGGTGGAATTAAGTATTTTTTTGTTAAGTCGCTTCGCAGGCATCAAATCTTTTAAAATTTTGTATTTGACATCTCTCTGAAGCTTCTCCTATCCCAAACCAAACGCACTGCCATGCAGGAAAAGGTAAGTTTCTCTCCTGTCAAGTTTGCTTAGATAGTATATTCCACAATATCATATATATATGACTAAATCGAGAAACCTATACTCGATGGCAATTTCTTTACTGTTTTGAACCATGTTATGGCATGGTTCATATACAGTATTTGCCAGCAGCAAGAATTTGGGAGCCTGCTATTTTTCTTTTCTGTTTTTTTTTTTTCTGCCAATATTTGCATTGCACCAGCTGTACAAACTAAATAGCCAACAAGTCTCACACTCCCTATCTATAATGGGACTCAAACCTTTGCATTTTATGTGTAGAACTCATTGATATATCTCGAGCAAAAACATCAGCCCAAATTCTCGCAAACCCTTTTTCCTGCTCCCGAAGATGACGAGTTTCAGATCTCAAACATTGATCATACTTCTCATTCAAGTTGCCCTTCTTCCAATATTGCTCCATTGCAGGTTTTCTTCCCCTTTTCTCACGACTTTGACACATCCCGACCTGGATTGTCCACTAGGACTTCGAATCGAGTTGTGCTGGCCGACACCTGGAAGGTGACAAAGTCATAAGTATAGTAATGTGGAATATGTGAATAAATTTAAACATAAGAATGCCTAAATACGAGAGTGCGCTGTGAGCAGAAATGAACTCATTTCACACGTGACGTCAGAGCATAAATAAAGTACAGTAGAGTGGATTGAAAATCATACCATCGAAGGTAATCTCTAATACCAAGATTTGCCACGAATCATCGTCGATACGAAAACTCTACTACTAGAACCTGGAGGGATAAAAAAAAAAACAAGAGTGGGTGGGCCTGAAAATAACGCTTTAATAAAAACCTTCTAAATGTTATAATCCCTCGTTGTAATACCTGTATAATTTTCAAGAAATCATACTACGTATAAGTATGAAATCAAATGCAAATCAACAGTAAATTCATGAATATTCCAAATCACTACATATCGGCAGCAGCATAAAAAAAATCAAGTGCTTATCAATCTATGATAACACATGAGTCGGAGTTGCCTAACGCAACCTGTACGACTCATAAATCAATCTATGATAACACATGAGTCGGAGTTGTCTAATGCAACATGTACGACTTATAGGTAACTTGTACGACAGTGTCAGAGTTACCTATTGCAACCTGTACGACAATGTCGGAGTTGTCTAGTATTGCAACCTGTACGACAGTGTCGACGTTGCCTAGTATTGCAACTTGTACGACAATGTCGGAGTTGCCTATTATTAAAACACAAATATAGTCATACCATATCTCAATCATTTCAAATAACACCATAAACTCACCTGAACTTACCTGCACGTCCCGCGTTCACTTTAGCACTTCAAAGGATTCACAACAATTATATATAGGTAATATGCATATGGATATGCCATGATGCAATCTAAAACTCAACCATATTATAGTGTTTTAGAATATATAAAGGGAATTGCTATTGGCATAAAATGCATAAATCAATTTAAAAACGTTTGTGAAACTATCAGTTATATATATACGATAAAAAGGAAAAGACCCATTCACCAGAGATCCGAGCTATGACTCCCTAGCACAAATATCGAGACGTCACGAACGATCATCACCTAGAACAAATATTCAATCACGTCTCAGAACTCTTATCAATATAACACATAACTTACATAAAATGCATCCCAAGGACATTCTAGAATGATTTGAGACCCATTGACCAAAAGTCAACAGTCGGTCAAAGATCAACGGTAGGGTCCACAACTCTAAATAACTCAATCTAGAAGATCTACATCTCGGATTTCTGATCTGTAACTTCTAAAGATACACATTATACTTCTAGAACATCATACTAAAGTTTCATTACGATCCAACGGTTGGATCTCCGCCAATTGCTTATTCAAGTGGCAGTCAACGTTTTATTTTACAAACTTACAAATCTACTTTGGGAAGATCCGTACGTCAGATTCCCAATTCGTAAGTTTCTAATATCCTCAAATATTACATACTATAATGTATTAAAGTTTGGTGACGATCAAACGGTCGGATCGTCAATTCACATAATGTTCAAGTAGTAGTCTTTAACAAAACTATATTCAAACGATGAGATTTCATCAATCATACTTCGCCTATGGAATTGGGGTGTCAAACTTAGCTTAGGAAGATCAGGGGGTGACTCGGCTCATGCGCCGCTGCACACAGCGGTCAGCCTCCCGATTAGCCGGAAAATTCAACTATCTCCAAAAATTCTCAAATTCTATAGAAATGAAGATCTCCAAGAGTAGAGCAAGTTTTATACATGTGGCCTGGAAATGCTCCAATTTCACTCAAACCCGCTAGAACCCTAAAATGGGTGAACTTCGATTCTCCTTCCTCGGTGTTCCAACATCTTTACCACTTGTTGGGTCTTGTTCCTGGGTTAAAGGGAAGTTGATTAAGGGTAGTTTTAGGTGATGGAACTCACCGGATTGGGGGAATCACCGTCAAGCACCTCCGGTGCTCCGGTGTAGTTCCTCACGGTTTAGGCCTTAAAAACCCTTGATCTTTGGTGGAGATGGAAGAAGAGAGGTTGAGGAAGAAGTCACAGGTGGAGAATGGATGCAAATCGCTTGAAAAATGGTGGAATTTGGCCGGAACAACTTGGATCCCCATCGGGTTTGGTGTGCACGTTCACGGGAAGGAAGAGCTGAGGCTTATCTCCCCTCTCCTAATTGGTTGACTTCTTTTCTAAATTTTTTTATTGGTCACTCCTTTCTTCCCTTAAAACTGATTGGTTACCACTCCCACATGGTGGGAGTTTGAATTAATTTATAACTAAACTTTAAATAACCAATTTCAAACATCTGTAACTATATCGTTATAATTCGGACTCGCAAACAGCTTTCGTCTATACGTTCATAGTGACGAGTACTACAAGGATATGCTAAAAAAAAAAAATATGTTCCACGTCTCTCTAACCGATGGTCAACGAAGGTCAAAATCTTTGCCTCAAAGGGGTATTTTCATAAAATCACTAATTTAAAATTTATAAAACTTAAAATTAGGGACGAGTTGCCACAACTTTCTCCGCCTCCTTCTTCGCTTTTTTATACCTCTCATTACATATTAATTTGATAACCAAAATTGCATTCCAGGGCATTCAAATTGTTAGAAAGTCAATGTTCTTTAGTTAGGAAGTTTTTATGCAACTGATTATGTATCTACTATATTATTATTCCTAAATTATCGGATTTCTTATTGTTCAAAGGAAAACTCTTGTACATATCATTGACAAATCAATGGAATTATTCAGTTGTGCCAAATACAATTTTCTAAACACATAACTTTATGTTAGAATGTGAGCATCCAATTAAAACTCAAGTGGCAACGAGTTGAATATCCCAACAAGTTTAGGCTCTTATGCTAGACTTCCATTCTTTGATGTGGGATGCTCTCAACATACCTCTTTCAACGTGGATTTGTTATGCCTACATGAAAAATACATTGGTTAGAACATGCTTTTAAACTGTAAAAATATATGATACTGATGAATTGAGTTTATTAAAGAACGGACATATGTTCTATTACTTTAACTAATCCAACTATAGAACAGACATCAATGGATCATCAAAAAAAATATTCCACAAATTATTAATATACTTTTACATGAAAAACAGACATCATGCAAAAAGAATCTGCATCACTCGGACTTGCAAAGCATTGATAATAGTAGTTAACATACTTTTGAAGTTGGGAAAATATATGATACTAAATCAGCGACGAAGTGAGTTTACTGTGATTTCACGTCCAAGAAACCCTTTAGTGCTGATGTAATTTGTTGTACACGTGGCACAATAATGCTCACATAAGGGTCTTCTGCAAAAGAGAATCTCTCCATCTTTATGCCCTTGCATATGCATCGAGACAAGAAGACCTACCACATCTACTCTTTTTGAACTTTTGTTTCTGGTTTCTGGTTTCTGGTTTTTCTGCATGTTGTTTTGCAATTTGTTCCCAATTTTACTATAGAGGCCAAAATTTGAGGAAATTAAAATGGTGCTAATAACTGAATCATATGGAATATTCCTCCAATTTTCTCGTTACTTGAGCATCAAAAAGGGAGAATAACTTCTTCTGAAATATCGCGGTAATAATATTTCAAATCAATGGTGCACTATTACGGAACAAAGTTAAAAATACGTATTTGTTTGTGATTGACTTCATATACCGTCTCAGTAGCATTTCAGATGTAAATAAGTTTATCTTGAAAATGGTTGGCAACACCAGAATGGTATCCAAAATATTTAGACTTGTGAACCAACACGAAATGTAGACGCAATTGAAACTCATAGCACATGATTACAAAAAGCGCCTACAAGTGAACACAGTGGTAATAAGTGGCAATCAATCTGCCAATCCATGAATTTGAAACATGAGTATAAATTAACTGCCAAAAGAATCAGATCAAACAATCCCAACAAAGTTTCTCTTCCCATCTCAGAAAATGAGTAGCTCACTCTCAAGATTCTCAACTCTTCTTCTTTTTCTCCACGTTGCTTTACTCATTGCACCGCCAACAACCCAATTTTTTTTTCTTCCATTAGCCAAAGGCAGTGATCTGATACAAACAACATGCAAAAAAACACCCCACTATAATCTCTGCCTCTCAACCCTCCAATCAAACCCCGACAGCTCAAACGCAGATGTGCCGGGATTGGCCCTGATAGCATCCGACGCTCTCCTGGCAAATGCAAGTGACACACTGGACTACATCCACGGCCTGCTGAAGCAATCCCCGGAAGTACATTTACAGAAGGCATTGGCAAACTGTGCTGAGCTGTACATCCCAATTGTGAAGTTTAGCCTGCCGCAGGCAATTGAAGCTTTGGGAAATGGGCACTTTGGGTTTGCAAAGTATGGGATTTCTGATGCTGCAAAGGAGGCTGAGGCATGTGAGAAGGGTTTTGGAGGAGTTAAGTCTCCTCTCACTGATAGGAATGCTCTTGTGAATGATCTTTCTGGTGTGGCTGTCGCCATTCTCAACTTATTAAAGGGTTGATTTTTCCCTATCTTATTATTAGGAAAATGATAACCGCACGTTCATTTTCTCCTTTTGCACACTTTGGTTTTCTGTATGTCTTCTTTGATTTGCTCAATTCAAAGGCCAACAATAAAAAGGAGTGTGCAGAAGGAGAAAGAGTGCGGAAATTACCTCTCTAGTATTATAGTTAGTGAGTATTGTGTGATGTTGCTTTTCTTCTGTAGTTTTTATTTGTGAAAGTTTTCAGCTTTTTTGGTTTTAGATACTTGTACTTGTAGCAGCTGTTTCAGCCACTGAAATTAAGTTTTGTTCTCTTCATGTTCCTTTGTGGTATAAGAGGGGGGACTTGGAATCTCTCCTCATACATCCCCTCTTTCCCTAAGATGAGGAGATGCACCTTGTTTTAACTGTTTTGAAGGGTAGGTTTGGGATTGGCTTGGGCCAGATCAAGTTTTCCATGGTGACCCTATGCAGTCAGATGCGAGGACACTGGCAGGCTATCAGGTGCTGAATATTACATCGCCCGAGTCAGGAAAAGAAAGTGTCTTATAGCATCTCTAGCAGCCTAGCTAAACGAGATTTTTGGTTACTTCAACAAAAAATGCAGAAAAATAATGCTCCAATTGGCTAGGTAAATGACTAACTAGTTTAACTTAGTGAATAATAAATAGCTAAATTTAGCGAGGAGGAGAGAGAAAGCTAATTTTTTTGCTAAATAGTAAAAACCATAAAATTGCATTATTTGTTGGCTTCAAGAGAAGAAAAAGGACTTGGGTTGTTAAGTTTAGATAAAATAAAATTTTAACTTAAGCTAAATAGCTAATATTGTTGGAAGTGGCGGCTAGCCAAATTAACATTTGCGTCATCTAACTAGCTACGTCAACAAAAATTTAGCTAGTATAGTTGGAGATGCTCTTATATGTGCAAACCCCCATATCCGTATTAGGTGTGTTTTGAGCTTGAAGACTTCTTAATAGATAGATTCAAAGCGGGCAATATCTTGCTAGAAAGTGAAATTAAAATTTTCATTGTCATTTTAGAGGCAACAATTGAAATATGGTTTTCAAATTAAGTTAGTAGATGATGCCAACACAAGTGGCAATGCCATACGCAAAAAGAAAGATACACAGAGAATGGTAGAGGCAATAGAACTTTTGCACACTTTTGTTAATCCATGACATGGTCGATATTAAAGTATCGAGAATTCAAACATCAGGTGAAAAAGTAAACGCTCTTGTAAATCATGGCTTAATTTTCTACTTATCTCGATCAACATTGGCCACAACCTTTACAATCTTATGTGATTTGCGTGTAGAGACATGTTCTATCATTTGAAAGATTTCCAAATTAAAAGATTTGGTTACTGTATACATGTGAAGGAAAATGGTATCTTGTGATCAACTGGGACCCTTCCTTTTTTTTTGTTGGTCAAACGGACCCTTTCTGTTTAGTTACAACTATTCATGGATTTGTAGTGGAGGCGAAGGCTCTGGAATCTCACGGAGCAAATATAACTGAGAGCCGCTTGACTGCTAGAAGAAGGCAACACCATGTGAAATCACATGTTATGTATGGCACCAATGCCTCAAAGCATGTTAAACTTAAAAGCACACCCTGGCCAGAAGCACATCCATAAAAAGAAAAATGAAATGAGGATGCCTTGAATGAGGATGCCAGAAGCACTTTCTATTTAGCATGCTGCATGCACCCTAAGAAATGCAACATGTGACACTGCATTATTAACCTAAACGCCGGAATAGCACGCAACACAAAACATTGTATTATTGGCCGGAATGTCAATGACGGTGTATGCAAGCCCTTCCCACTCAAATGGGGTCTTCTATTGCCAAGTTTGCACAATATTTCCCTTACTAAAAATACCGGACAATAAAGGGATTCGCATTTGGGTGCAAAAAGGGGCACGCTGGCGTGTCTAACTCGCCTAATCCACACATTAACAAAGCATACCTCAAAGAAGCAAAATTGACGTCTCCATCCTACATTCATGGCATTCCATTCATACAGGAAACATTTGCATCTTTGGATACAAAACCCAGCGATATCGAACGCGAATAACATCTCACTTCCAATTTCAGCCAAACTTATACAGCATTTGAAATGAAGAAGGAGCAGATTTGGATGATTTTCTAGTGGTATAATTACCACAACTTTATTAGAGGCCAAACCAGTTGCAAGGAAAGCAACTTATCAGTATGCATTTGACATCACCAACAGAACACTAAAAATTGTACCGTAACCACTCTCTTTCTCTGTCTGAGTCTCTTGCTCTCCCCCATTTCTGTACATACAGGGGATCAACAGCTTCGGTAATCATGCATACAAAAAAGTGCAAGCATCGACTGTTTGCACGAGGATTCAAAAGGCATGTGGAATTTGTTCCTCAACAACGACTAGGCAACCACATTGTAATATCACCCTGCCCATCTTTTCAGCTTCTCCGGCGGATCCAAACCAGCAACCTGCTCTACGATACTGCAAGGTGCAATCAAAGTGGAACATTTTATTTCAGACAGTGAAACCAACATTGGTCATCAAGTTAGAAAAGTGTATATATATATCGGTTGTTTATTCCCATACATGAAGATGCCATAAAAACCAAAAAAAAAATAAGAAGCATTTTTTACAAGATATTTATAAAGCTAAAATGAATTTAACATACTTGGGGGACGCAGAACCAGGTCCCTTTGATGACAGATTTGGATAGTACTGAACTGAGATCAAATTGCCCTCTGTTCGTCCAGCAGACAATGGAGATCCCTTAATGTTTACAGGTGAGCTTCTTCTAGACGAAATTCCTGCATATAAACGACAACAGAATGTGAATGCCAATACGGAAGATGAATGAAAAGTCTTGGACTTTAGGGATCTCTGTAAACAATATATGTTGAGAAACTTATTGAAGGTAAACATAGTTTAATAAACATATTCAATTATAATAAGAAACAAATACGAACTGTTTCGTGAGTCTCCTTTAAACCTAAAACATGCTATTCAGAAGTAAACCCATTTATTCTTTTGGGAATAACCAAAAGAAATGTTAAAGTAAGAATTAATGAGATCCCAAATTTGAAATTGTCAATCACATAAAGCAAAAGTGATACGCACATCGCAAGTTCACCAAAACAGTTTGGAATCATTTAAAATCATAAAACAACAGACAAACGAGTTAAGAACTATCAAATACCACAGATTCAATAACTATAACCTCTAGTTCAATAAAAGAAATATTACCCTGAAAGATTAGCACAAGACAGAAGAGAATGGTGAACAGCATGGCAAATGTGCCGCTATTGGAAGACGCCTTAGCAGCTTTCATCTTCTTCAATGCTTTCATCCGCTCAATCCTTGCACGTTTCCACATGGCAATCTCAGAGAGTTCCTTGATTAACTTCTGGTCTGCCGCATCCAATGATGGACCTCTTGGAGGTCTGGGAGGTTTAGGAGGCTTTTTATTGCTCGTCTTCTTCCGCTTGTCCTTCACCCGTGTCTTCTCTACATGATCTATGCACTCATTCCCCTCCAGCACCTTGTTTGTTGCCACCTTCAAGTTATCAGGGCACACTACATTGGAGTTGGATCCATTGCCACACAAACCAGTTCTATCTTCAACTTTAACTGTTCCATCCAACAGACCGCCACAAACCTTAGCAATCAATGTCTTTGCCTGTTTCTTAGCACACAAAACAGGGCTATCGCTTGAATCCTCTTCACTAACTACCACCCCACTTTCAAGATCAACTTCAAAGTCCTTTTCCCTCGGACTCTTTTGATCCATTACAACGAACCAAACTCCAGCTAATTACCCTCCCTCCCCGGACTCCAAATGATCAAAGCTACGTTACACCCCTCCCAAATGGAAAAAACCAAATTTTGAATCTTTGGAGTCAACCACTTAGAAGGAATGGCCTCTTTGCAATATATATTATATTCACAGGTGAAACTTGGTGAGAAATATATCTAGCTTCCTCAAATACACAGCACTTTCGAACTTAACTTGCAATTAAATCGGAGACAGCTTAATTGAATGCAATTTAACTTGTTTGACACGGCTCACCGCTTTCCCAAAGAATAATCAACCAATAAACAACAGTGCCTCCCTTCTTTTTTCCTCCCCTTCCTGTCAGTCAACAAAACCCTTCAACCATTAACAACGATACAAGCAAAAACCAATACAATCCACAAAAAACCCGATTGCAATGTGCATCAAAACGTGTAGAAAATCAAGAAATTAGTCAACTTTATTCAATGTGATTGCATATTTCAGCTTACAATTACTAAAATGTATAACAAATTCAGAGCACAAAAAGCAATGCTAAATTGAAACAAACCTGATCAAACAAAACTAGAACATGAAAGATTAAGCAAAACCCATCAAAACTTGAGCACTCAACCCCCTTTAATACGCATCACCATGAAATTTAACATTGTTTTCGAAAACCCAAAACTCAAAAATTTAAGAAATGATCTAAAAAAATGCATAATTTAAAGAAAAAGAGGAAAAGGGAAAGTAGAAACCTTCAAAAGAAAGCGAAGAAGCCCCAGATCCGATGCGGAGAAAGAGCTCACAGCGAAGCTAGCGTCATAAATGGAAGCTTCAAGTGCTAATTAAAGAGAGTCAGAGTGAGAAGAGAGAGAGAGGGGGGGAGAGGAGAGAGAGAGGAAGAAGGGAATGGACAGGAGGGGTTTTAGGAGAATCACCGAGAAAGTGCAGGGCTTTTATATAAACAAATCAATCAATTTTTTGAATTCTGATTAAAATTGTGGCGCTATATCTTCGTCGGATAAATACCACCGCCAATGACTCGAAACTGATGTTTTCTTCTTCCCCTTCCCCGGCAGCCCCACCGACACTTGCATGGCATTTTTTTTTTACTAATTATATTAACACCCCACAAATTGTTAAAAACTTAATACACACCATATTTGTTTTTTCATTTAAAAATTATCTTAATACACCCCACTTACTTTCCCATAATACCCCCACCCCACATTCTCAATATACATCTTATATTTTGTACATGCACCTCATATTTTTTTTACACCCCCACATTTCTCAAATCTTATAACACTCATTTTTAATTTTCAGGGATTGAATCTAACCATATGAACACTAAAAGATGAATATGAATATAGAAGTTTAAATAATGCAGCAAACGCAAGATTAAATAATTATCGATGTCATCGAAATCACTAAAACAATGAAAATTATGAAGTCTTACCTCATGTGAAGCTCCTGAAACATCAATTTCGTGTTCCATTCGTCAAAAACAATTTTTCTTAATCAACATGTTTGATAGTTGAGAAGATAAATAATACGCTAAAAGTGATTTGAGGTGTATTTATAAATCTTTATTTTTTTTAAAACCTAATAAGGTCAAAATTGTCATTGCATAGTGGAGTAAATAAGTAATTTAATATTAGATTTTAATGTGGGGTGCATTTAACATTTTGTGAGGTGTTAATATAAAAACCTTTTTTTTTAGGAAAACTAATGAAAATTGCTTGAAAACTTTGAGTTTTAATGATAAGGACAAAATAAAGGGTAAAGTGAATAGTACCAGGATTGACTTTTTAGTGTAAAAATATGGCTTTTCGTTAAAGTGAACAGTACCGGGTGCTTTTCGTTAAAGTTCTTTTTTTTTTTTGAGTTTTCGACTTTGCTGTGGGTTTTTTTATGAATTTTATTTTATTTAAAATCCCCTTTTGGCTTCAATTGGCCAATTAGGGTTGACCTTTGTGATTAACGGTAAACACACTTCTAATTTCTAGACGACGTGAGTGATGGTCATATAAGATTATAGAAAAAGTTTTTACATTGTGGAAGTGAGTAATGCTATACCACGTTTGTGTAATATTTTTTTGTTAGAAATTCGATTGAGTTTATGTTTATGCATAATTAGTCGTTATGATATCGTTTAACGACATAACATATTAGGAGTACGAATAAGTTTAGGATTAAGAAGTTATGTAACTTTATCTGAAACACATCTTTTTAATGGTAAAATCTCAATCATTATTTTGATTATTAGTAATAAGGGAATTTGGAGAAGCTTCAAAACTGTTACAATAATGTAGAAGACGAGAGAGTTTCAAACCTAGATCGCATGAATTGAAAACACAACATGTTATTCACTAAAATATTGAACCACATGCAATAAAATTTCATTCATTTATTTCACATTATAATTTTCTTAATACAATTATAATATTGTTAACTTTCCCTAACTAACGTGACCGTTTTAATTTGATTTTATAATATTAATTCAACTAGGTGTTTCACTTTCACATACCGCGTCAAAAATGGTGTCTGCAACTATGAAGATATAAACATTTTCTTAATGAAAATTATTTATTTTTGTGGATGACTAAGTATTATTTATTTGTTAATGAAAATTATTTGTTTTTGTGGATGACTAAGTATTATTTATTTATTATACACCGACGTGCAAATGAGAAGAAATGCACATTAAGTTATAGTAGGGGTAGCTATTAAAATACCATTTAACACTTCAAAACAATACTCATGTCCAAAATTTTGAAAACGAGCTTAAGTTAAACAATACTCATGTCCAAAAATTTGAAAACGAGCTTAAGTTCTTCTTATTTTATTCGAGAATGACTTACCTACCCCTTAGAAACTACGTCAACATTACCTCTCGAACCAATAAGTACAATTCTACTTATTTTAAGTTTTTCTTATGATATTGTATGGTTAATTTAAAAGAACTAACGTCTCCGTTTCACATAAGTTCTTCTGTGATGTTGATGATAAAGAGGGCAAAACTTCTTAACTGGAAAAGGAAAAAAAATGGAGGAGGGAGGGAGGGAGGGGTTATGGGGTTGGGGTATGGCAACCATGAACCATCTGTGTCAGTCACTCACCTTCACTTACTCCACAGCCCAGGACCTCCACGTGAATTAAAAATGGTGACATGAATTTAATAAAATGGATTTTGATGCTTCGTTGGTAGGGGACTTCTCTTGACCCCACCCATGTTTTCTTATTTTATCATTTTATTTGGTAAATTATATGAAGTTGATTTGTTGATAATTGAGTTTATGTGCCATCGTTTTAACATTGAGGACCCATTAGTAAAGATTTGACACGTTCATATGGGTATCGTGCTCCCCCGGTGTAGAGAAATGGTTTATTGTAACATAAACATAAGTGGTACATCATGTATTTTTATACGAGCGGTGAAAATTTTTATTTTTTAAATTATTAACTTTTTAACATACATATCTCATTATTTGTATAGTAATATGTGATATACCACCTCGAGTGCCAGTTACACTGAAAAATCTATCTCTTATGTATGGTGCATGCATCCTTTGGGCAGGTAATGAGAAAATCTTTTATATTATACTATAATTATGAGTTTAATCATCTAAAATACAGGTCTAATTTGTGTATGATCATAAGTTTATTTTTCTTATGATATAATTAATCACGTGATGAGAGAAAATATATTTTTTGAGACGTGATAAAGGAAGAATTTAGGAGGGGGAAATGGGAAACTTGGGAGGGGAGAAAGGGGTCGAGATGAGTTTATTTCTCAACTTCAATCATACTCCTAAGTGTAAATGTACACAACTAATTAAGCTTATAAATTTCTCATCAGTTCCTAACTTTGTTCCAAAACAACTTATATATGTAGTGGTTGATTATAAGTTTTGTACAAGCTGCTTTTTTCCAAAGTGCTTTTGTTGTAGCAGTTGATAATTTTGCTTCTCCAAGAAAGCACAGGAACTTAAACTTGATATTATGATATGGAAAGGTTAAGAATAAAATGGTTGTCGTCCTCTTCCTCTTATTATTTTTTTCTTTTCTTTTTTTCTGAGTTTTGATATTTTTTGGGTCTAGCCCCTACGGAGTCAAAGGGACCACGCAAGATTCTGTTAGAACTGCACAATCAATGGTACATATGTGTCAGGGCCTCTGAGGATGACACGTAACGAGTTAGGCACGTTCGCTTGTCATCAAAGTTTGGTCCATTCTTTGCTCTTGGAAGTACAAATGGAAAAAGATCCTCACTAGATTATTTTTCTAGGATTCTTAGAATTTCATGATCATAATTGTTCATATATTCTGCGGTAAAAAATTATTTTAAAATTTAAAATTTATTATAAATAGTACATAACGAAAATTCTTTGCACAATATATGATGACCGATCACAATCATTGAATCCTTAAGATCCTCAAGAACATGATTCGGCGGTAAAAATAATATAGAGTATTGAGTTGGCAATACAAGACAAGTTATGCGGTTTTTTTTTTTGGAAGTGGGTCAAATTCATTACCAAACACAAAGGAATAGTACAAGGTCCAAAGATACAAAAGCATAAACAAACAAAACAAAAGACCCAACAAATAGTAAAGGCCCAAACTCTAAAACAACAACATAAACCCAAGGCTTCCCTTGCTACGCCCGCCACCGAGCATCCCTACCAGCACAAACCCTCGCCACCAACCAATCGATGTTGTGCCGTTGCAACATCCAACCACGAGCACCTGTCCGAACACATCCACATAGACGAGAACCAAGAACCATGTAAAGGAAGCATGTGGGATTCCACGAGCAACACTGCCAACAAAGGCAGACAGTGAGAAGGTGGTGGTGTTGAACACCCGAGCCGGTGGGAACACCGGAACTCTACACACCATCTTGAAGTACCGCAACAAAAAGCGGTTATGAAGCAGCTGCAAATCGGAGCAAAGATGAACAAGGAGTAACGCCGATGGGGGTATGAAGAAATGGGCAGATCATAAAGGAGAGCAGGGGAAAAACAGCAACAAGGAAGACAACAGAACAAAGAAAGCACAACCACCGACCCCAGCAACAGCTAGGGTGGGCGGCATTGGAGTTGATCGAAAGTGGAACCCTCACACAAGCGGTGGTGAGAAATGTCTCTCAAGCAGAGAGAAAGTCTCTCACAAGGAGAGAAAGAAGATGACAAGTCATGCGTATTTTTTCGATTTGGATCAAATACTATAAAAACTTAAATTTGTTTTTTCTTAAGGTAAGATAACCCTACAATAATCCAGCTCATTTATTGATTATTTGTTTTATTCATACAATGAGTTAGTCATACTCACGTGATTTATACAATTCGAACTTAAAACTTCGAATTTATAAGTTGAATTTAAAATCTCTCATTTGCAAGTAGAGGTAAAACAGACCGTAATGTTAGACGTTAATGTCATGTTAACGCTTAACAAGTCATATAATTTTCCAAATTCACGTAATCAAATGATGTAGCAAGTTATTTTAAGTGAAAATGGTCCACAAGATGAAAGGCTAATTTGGAATTCTTGTGGGTTTTTTTCAAAACTGCTTCTACTGTGTTGTGAGAAGAGACATGTAAATATTTGGTAAACTATAATGCTAAAAGTGCTTTTAGCAAAAAAAGAGACTAGAGTAGGATTGTCAATATAAAAGTTTACTAATTGGTAATGTTCGCCAATCTCCTATAAAAAAATATTTTTTTAAGAAATATGGATAGAGCTGATTTTGCTTTCTGCTTTTTTAAACCATGATTTTATAAGAAAAAAAACCTTTTTTTAAAATTTATTTAGGAAGCACAAATTTAGCCTAACTTTTTCAAAAAGCTACTTTTAAAAAGAAATTAAACAATCCTAAAGCAGATTTTAAACTAATAAAACGCTGACACGTTTATTAATATGTAAACATTTGATGTCTCTAACATTACTCTTATCCAGTATGACTAGATTCGTGATAAAAAGAGTAACCCTCGTATGAACACCCATATGAACGCAGGTCAATACACATTCCATGGCCCATAAATATATCGAGTTTGGGCCTCTCACCCCAAGTCCAACTAGCTTGGACATATTTGTAACCTTACAAAGGAGGATGGGCCCATCAAGAAAAAAGGAGTAGGAAAACACAATTGAAAGTTTAACTGTTCAACTGTTATGACATCCTTTGACATTGGAAATTAATCAACTTCCAAACCTTGGAGAGAACTCTTAACTCTAATGGAACGCAGCAGGTTTATTACACTGAAACAGAAATTCATGTCGGTCTATCGACGTAAATTTACTAAAAACAGAGTACACTACAGTTCAAGCCGAAATCTAAAAGCACTGCACAATGACTCGGACTAAAACTTGAAGACAGCAGCACCGCTGGAGGGCTTGGACGCAAAAACATAGAGGCCGAGATCGTTGTTGTTGATGACGCCTCTGTCAATTCGTGACTGGTAAAAGCGTTCCTGATACACCACAAACGATATTTAGGTCCAGCAACTCAAACAAAATTGACAGCGGAGGGAGAGTACCATTAAGGATGTTAGGAGATGTGCAAACCTTTAAATTGAGGATGAATTGTGGGACAATACTATCTTTTACCAATGCAACTGCACAGCCACCCCATCCAGCTCCCGTAAGCCTTGCCCCAAGAGCACCATTCTCCCGACAAATATTTACAAGTTCTTCCAACTCCGGACAGCTGGTTGAGTGAAAAAGAACGATGGTAAAGATAAGAGTGACAAAAATTAGAAGATCTTCCAACACCGGACAATACCATGTCCCTACATTAAGCTCTTCGTGATGTGTTCAATTATTATTGCGAGAGCGTCAGTAGTGTGCATGTTTAAATTCAAGGGAGGTCGACAATATAAATTTGTACCTGCACTCGTACAACACACTGCAGCTGTAGTGGCTATCATTCATAAGATCACCAAGCCTCTTTAGCTTATCCTCATCACTGCAAAAACAGTTCCAGCGTTAGCATAAAATCTTTTATTTGTTCACACCATTAAGCGCTCCCCAAGCAACCCTATATAAATTTTCATGTTTACTAAGGAGAACATGTAGTTTGGTTTAGTAACGATATGCCAATTCCATTCTATATCTTAAACCATATTTACTTTTACTGCATGGGGAGGGGGAAAAGAGTTCATATGAACTAAGATAGGACACCACTGACTGGAGTAGCACATATGGTATCTCTCCGTACTTAATAAAGAGCGGTAAGTCTTGAGTTTAACCCCTGAGAGGGGTAGGAGGGGAAGGATATCCCCTTCTTGTAACCAACAGATTGCACTTCCACAACTATATACGCACCTTACTGTTGATGATACGGCATCCTTGAAAGCATATACCCGCTTGGCTTCAGAATACACATGGGCGGCCCTCTGGTAGACAATAGTTTTTCAACATTAAAACAAAATTTCCAAATTCAAAGAAAAATCCAACACAATTAGCAATGACACAAGATAGCTAACAACCAAGGAAGTACCTGGGATAACTTGAAGTGCTTTGCAGCTTTCAAAACATCCAAAGAAGACGGAGAATCTCTCAAGATAGAGGGTAAGCTCTCCCCAATGATTTTCTCTATTTCCCCAGCTGTATAAGGTTCTTCTTTTAAATTCTCCTGTAGCAAAGACAAAGTGTTATTTAATTGATATAGATAGGGAAGCGATTAATATTAACCTAAAATGAAAATAATCAAATGTATAAAACGTTGATCGACAAAATGTTGGCAGGAAACGATTAAAACTACCTTTACAGCCATGACCGGATCTGAAGACTCACGAGTACTAGCAAATGACATGCACAAGCCTTCAACATCAGAAAGAGTTTTGACATTTGAAATTGCCTCTTGCGGTTTCATCCCCAACTTTATACCAAGCACAATCTAAAAAAATTTCCAAGCCCACGTTGTGAGTACATAATATTTCCGACTATAAAATTACTAAACCCTTCTCAGGTTGATACTTATCCCCTGCATTAGTAGCTCGGAAATTGGATTTAGGATTCGAAACTTACAGCAGCCAGGCGACACTCAACAACTCGGTTATTGTAATTTGTGGCAGCAGTTACTGCTTTCTGAGAATCTGCCAAAGAATGGGCCACAACAAAAGTTCCACCAGCCGGAAGTTGCACATCAGTAGCACGAATTGGGTTGAAATCAATAAGTTCTGCAAACCCAGGCTTGGCCATCACCGAGATTGCCTGCAATTTAAACCAATATCAGGACAAACAGGCAGTTGGCTATCAAACTCAAATTAATCAGGAATGAGAAAATAATCGGACCTGATCCATTCCACCAGATTGTGTGCCAATGTGTCGCTCACACTCGCACGTAAGTTGGGCAATTTCTTTCTGCTCACAATAAGGAATGTCAGCATTTGAAACTTATCTATACAATCTGTAGATCACCGGAACACAGACATATAATATACCTTGGGGAAATTCAAACCAAAAGCAGCCATTATCGCAATCGTAGAAGCACAAACTAATGCAGCAGAGCTAGATAGTCCAGAGCCTAAACGAAACAACAAAAAAATCAATAAGTAGCGTCTCGGATTTTACTCCACCATATGATAAACTAGTTGCCTCTGTACTTATAAATAGTTAATACCAAACTAATTAACCTTAAAATTGACAACATTAAGGTTGTTTTATTTGATATTAATTGGTGGGAACTACACCTGTAGGAACTGTTCCATCAATAACAACATCAAGTCCAACTGGTCCAACATTTTCTCCCTTGGATTTGGCAAACTCATAAAAACCTTTGTACCTGAACAACAACATAATCCATCACTTTCTGCCGTACATCAGAAATCCATAGTTTTAACGTTTGACTATCCAAATGTTTCATCATCAAACAAAAAGAAACAAAAAAAAAATCTAAAATTTAGTCAACATACAGATCAAAGCATGGATTTTTATGTCTTACCCACAAATGAAATAATGCCCCCATTTGTGATTCTTCAAGTCAATTTCCTTCAACCAAAAAAAAAGTCAAAAACTTTGACCGAAATTGAACTCAGATAGCAACTGGATAACGTTGTAGTTAAACGAATGATGATCAAGTCAAACAATTTGGTACCTGGGTCGGGTCGGCGGGGTAAGTACAAATTTGGTACTTGTCGTTGACATTGGCAATTCTGAGAACTTTCTCGGCGTCTCCGTCGTCGTGCTTCCGAATTGCGACAATGGTGTCCTGTCGTATGGCCATCGGCAGCACCGAGTAGCCCTCGTAGTCTATGTGCTCTCCGACCAAGTTCACCCTCCCTGTCCGATCACAAATTCAAACACGAGCACAAAATCGAAACTTGAAAAATCCCAGAGAGAGAGAGAGAGAGGGACCCACCTGGAGAGCGAGCGAAGAGTTGAGGGGGGTGACCGAAAACCTGCTGGAACTTGGACTTCAGGCGGTTGAATCGGAGCTGGGCCTCGTCGAGTTGGGAGGAGTTGCCGTAGACGGCGTCGAGGGTGTCGTGGATTGGGATCGGAAGTTCTTCGTGTTTTGCCATTTGTACCATCTGCTGGATTAACTGAACCCTCTGCAACTACTTAAAAGAAAACTCAAAGCCCCCGTGACGGTGACGTTGACGCAAGCGAACAAAATCTGATCTTCTTCAATTATTGTCGAATCCTAAATAATTAGACAATAATTTAGGACACTGTTTCGATAAAGAAATTAGAGGAGTCGGAGGAGAGAGTTTTGTAAATTAAACAGCAAATTAAGGAAGAACATATATATTTTTTTTTACGAGAATTAAGGAAGGAGAACATCCTAGTAGGATTAAGATTCCGATAAACCTCTTTCTATCTACTTTCTATCCACTTCGTTTTTACCTTTACAACGGATTTTACAGCGGGAATCCGAGACGTGGTAGGTAGTTACGTTCGACGTTGGATAATTCGAATTCAGATACAGGAGTGTGCGTTGTCGTTTTGGATTCGTTTACTCGTTTTCTGAATTTATTTAGATTTTTTTTTTATATTTTATTTTGCAGTTACAGACTTACAGTTACAGTACGTGGGTTAAGTGTAACTGCTGCCGGTATGCTTTGTGGGCGGTGAGGCACGGGCAGTGCGGTGGCGCAGAGGAGTGGCGGGCAAAAAACAACTGTGATGATAATAATTAAACGTAAATATAGTTGGTGGAACTAATGAATTATCTGATTCGTAAAGTTAAATGCATATGATAATATAGTCTTTTAAATTCCATTTATTTCGATCGCATTCCAAGTTTGATTAGATGTTTATCTACCATTGATAAACAAGTTAGATCCAATAATCTGTATACGATCTCATGTTAATTTGTTTACAAAGTTGCGAGTCTGCAAGTTAGCTAAATGCATTTGATAAGAGTAACTATATAACATATTTTAAATGTATCTCTAACTGGATAAATTGTTAATAACGCATTTATTACATTAATCATATTAATCTTTTTTTTTAGTACAATAGACGTGGAACACAAAATTAACTACAACGTGAGACGGAAGAGGAATTTGAGGTTGAATGCATAAAAGGATAGGTAACACACTGCTCTACCTAACTTGATTAAACTTATGTTCACTAATCCAATCACGTAGTGGCTAGAAGCTAAGGAGAATAAATTCCGAAGTTTTCTTCTTTTTTTTTTCATGAGGTTGGGTGGTGGACCTGGTGGTCTAGGTCATCCACCTTCGCTTTCATGATATTCCAGAATAAAAATTTGATGTTGATAAGTACTGACGCGACCATTAGTTGGTCAAGATAACTAGTAAGCTTCTCTTTTGTTTGCCAGTCTCTTTTTTACTTGTAATTAAACGTTTAGGAGGAAATTACTTACTCTTATCATTAGCTTTGCAACCTCGAATTGGAATGACTAATGCGTTGCACCTAATTGTCAGCTGCTACATGTATGAATTTACGTAAAAATTTATAAATTTCATATTAACAAGACTGCTAGCAGTAGCACTCAAACTTAATAGGACGACACACAAGCCTTTTTTTTTTTTTTTTTTTCTGGTTAAGAATATATCGGAAAACTACGATTCATAATCCATCCAATCACGTAGATCAAATTACTCTAATCTTCATCGATGCCCGCCCCGAGTGATATCTTCCAAGCCCCTTTTGGTAACTAGTGAGTTAATACTTAACGAAGCATCACTAAAATGCAAATGTGCCGACTTATTCATCTTCATCGTCCTCATCCATCATGGCTTTGCCCCTCTTATTTTGTCCTTCAAACCAGTGCTCACGACCACAGTTTCTCCCCCAGACTTCTCCATATCCTTCCTCAACTTCTCCATGTTCTCCTTTCTGTGTTCCTCCTCTAAACGTTGCTTCTCCGCCGGTCTCTTGTCCAGATCAACCCTACAAAAGCAACAAGAAGCAGAAAATTGTGAAGACTAGATCAAGTATACACATCCCTATTCAGTAGCATTTCAATATATATAAGTTTGTTGGAATTCAGGCATTACTTATAGCTTTCCATGTACTCTTCAGCACTTGCTTCAACGGCTTTAAAGAAATCCTTCATTCCAGCACCAGAAACCGAAGACACTCCAACAGACCGCAAGTTTTTATAGAATTCATCCAACACAAGGAAGAGGCTCTGAGCTAAATTTGAAGAGTATGAACTATATCTCTACTCACTGCTGCTTGAAATGTCTCAAAATCTTTCATCCACTGCATAAACAGCAGTTTTCAAGACAACGGATATAAAGGAAAAACCTCAAAGTGCGTATTACATATTGGAGTTTACAGTGAAAAGGGGAAAATTATAAAACTCAAGATAAGGGTAAAACTGCTGCATTTTGAGTCCGTGACCGTAATTTAGATGATCACAATCAAAATGGTTAGGAAGTATATTCAACGACGTGTGTGTATGTCAGCAAAGTGCTAATGAAAATGTGTGTCGGCCTGTGCCTGCATTCACACACATATTACAATTTATAAAGGCATACCTCCAAACAAACTGATGTTGAGCAACGTCAATCTTGTTGAATGCAAACCAATATTTTATACGCGAGACATGTTTTAGATATCCTCGCTTAGGCGGAAGCCTTAAGACATGAGACAAAGTTTGACATGATCTAAATTTTTTAATATTTAATATATACATATACTTGTGTGTGTAATATATAGTACTTTAAATATCCTTTGTCATTCAAAATTGCACAAGACAAACAATTTTAACTCACAAGCATACAAACAAAAAGGAAATCACTCATCCAAATGTGGTCCACGTACATCAAAAAATAATAAAATGATAATTCCTCGTTAATATCTACTCATTTTACAACATTAATATGATCCATATACATGACCCACTTATTCTTTTTCCCTCCATGCACTCTCACTTTCCCTCTTCTCCCTCTCTCTCTCTCTCTCTCTCTCTCTCTCTCTCTCTCTCTCTCTCTCATATCCATTAATTTGAACATTAAAATAGTCAAACATACATCCCCACCCACTGTTTCACTCGGTACACTCTCCCTCACTTTCCCTCTTCTTTCTCACTCTCCCTCACTCTCACTTTCCTTTTTGCTGGGTGGTGGCGGTCCTGCTCAGTTGGTAGTGTCGCACGAAGAAGAGAAAGGAGGGTTTCAGTGTTTCACACAGAAGAAGAAGAATGTGGGGTTGTCGAGGACTTGAGTGTCGAATAAAGAAGGCTGTGGAGAAGTTTTATATAAAAAAAGGCACAGAATGACCTAAGGCACGCCTCAACTACCTAGGTGCGCATCAACCACGTCTAAATGTTTCGCCTTCTCCCACTGAGCAGAGGCGTTTTCACCCCAGCTCCGCCTCCAAAGCCGCCTAGATGCGCCTTGGGGCGTGTTTTTTTAAAACATCGCAAACACAAAAGGCAACCATGTCTTGTAAAGAATACCACAAGCATACAGCATATTACTCATGAAAGTACCTGGGCTAGCTGAACGAGGTGTATGTACCACGTAAGCGATTACAGTAGGAAATGTGGATGCAAATGCTTCTGTGATGATAGCACCAGAGACGGATCAAGAGAATATCTCAATCTGACCGGGAGTATCCACGTATACGAGAACATAATCAAGTTGATGCGCTCACTTCCCAATGACTGAGACAACCTGAAATTGGAGATTATCATGATAGGTTTGTTCTGAATAAAGTGGGGAAAACAAAGAAGGATACAACACAAAGCATGAGCGACAATAACCACATTGAGAGAGCTTAGTCAAGTGGATCAAGCCAAAATTGCCATGCATTTGGAAACAAATTGAACGTATAGAATCAGTACTCGTAATAATTAATCCGATACATTAAGCACCAGCAGAATGAAATGATCAAGGTACAGATTCACAGGCAAGCGTCCCCTCATTTGGTCCAAGATTGATCTGTTTCATCACTTCCTTGTACCGAACGGTATCCCTTATGTCAATATTTGCATCAAACGGTAAAGTCATCACAGCTGAGTCGAGGTTCATCACATAGCCACGAATGTGAGATTCGTAAGTGTGTGAAACCAACTGCTGCATAAAGGTTGTTTTACCACTTCCTAATCAAAATCCACACCACATTTCAATCATCAATGAAATGAATCAAGTAGAACAACCACATTGCTACAATAAACAAAGAAAACCCGATTAAATTCAATGAAATTACTTGCCATGTCCACAACAAATATAATAACAGGTTTTCTCTTGAAATTGTCCCGGACTACCTTGACGATGATTCCTCAACTTGCATTTTCTTCATCGAGTTAGTAAGTTTCTAGTCTTCTTTGCCCTTATTCTTCAGAACAAAATCAATCAAATCCCAACTTAATCCAAAAAATAAATGCCCAATTTAATCAAACAAGTTATAGAACAACGATTCAATACAAAAACTTTAATAAAAAAACCCCGAATAAGTTTGTAAAGATGGATTGTGACTTTGAATTAGTGACTCATGTTTTTAAAGATTCTCCAAAGAGCATCTCCAACAATGAAGTTCAATTTTTGCTAAAATAGCTTATGATTACAAAAGTTAAAATAGCTAGCTAATTTTATTTTATTTTGAATATAGAAAAATCCCATCACACATTGATGACAGATTAATTTAACTCTTCATGTGATCCACTATCACCTGAAGCGAAAACATACATTTTGACCTCCAAATCAAATAGTGTGTGATAATCTTTTAGGAGTTTCAATATCATCTTTAAATCCCAACAGTCATCACTCATGTATTTCCAATCACGCTCGCACATCTAATAAATCCCACCATACCCTTGGAGATGAAAATGTGATCATTGTTGTTCTCTTTTTGTCCCTTGACAGAGCAATACACATTTTCCCAAATGCAACCCCCCTTTTGTATTGTCGTTACATCCAAATAAGTTTGTGCAAAAAGGAGAAAAAATTGAGATGTAATTACATAGGAACAGGGAGTTTTCTAATTTGTGCGTGTATGGGAGATTTCACTCGTCTATATATATGCATATACTGAAGAATGATAAGATAAAACGGCAGCTTCTCAAACGAACGAGAATCAAATTTAGAATATAAAGCCAGAACAAATTATTGATTATCAAGGTAACATGATTTTTGTTCATATATCAAAGCAAAAGCCTAGCAATTGCTGCAGCTATACTGCTAAGGTCATGGACAACTTTGTTCTTATCGGTCAGAGGAGATTTGCTGGAAAATTCCTTTTCACATGCTTCAGTCGCATCGGCAGCGTCGTTCATGCCTTGCTCTGCAAACTTAGGGTTACCCAACTTAAAACCTTGACTTGCTTCTGGGACATCAGCAACCAGAATTGTATGGTAAAAGGTAGCGCAAGTTTTTAAACGTTGGTCACTAGGGCTTTGCTTAAGCAGCTCGTTGATTCTGTTCGCCGTGTCAGTTGCTTTATCCTTGGCTATGTCAACCGTTATGAACCCTAAGCTGGCCACGTCCGCTTTCACACTTCGAGGGTCCGATTTGAGAGAAGAGACGCAGAGATTGTAGTTTGGTGTTTTTTTGCAGGTTTGATCGATTAGATTGGCATCCATTGGAAAGATCACAGCTCTTCTGCAATGGCTTAGGGGAAGAAACACTAGAACTAGACAAATTAGTTGGATGAGACATGCTGAGTACCTCATTTTTCGCAAGACAAAAAATGTTTTCGGAAGTTTGTTGATGCTTATGTAAGAGTTGATGATGTTGAGAAACTGAAAGGTGCACACATATATGCTACTGTGTGACCTCATTTAGATAAGATTGTCCAGAGTTTAATTTGGATGCTTATCTCTAACTCAATCCTAGGCCGTTTGATTCGCATAAAGGAATTGATGAGAAATCAAGTGCGGAATTTGGTCGATGGTGTAAATGACAAGTGACCTCATTAAAATAATTAATGGTAAATGAATATACATCAAAATTGTTATATACGGATGGCTAGGAAGCCTTTAATGGAAGAGATTCTCATTTTTTCATAAAAATAGGGATTAGTTGTAAGATTCACACGACATCGAATTTTAACGATCTGAACCGTCTATTTTTCAAGTTGCACCTCATAGATCGTTCTTACAAAATATCAACCAAATCGAAAATATTTAAGACATATAAAAAAAGGTCGTACCCAGTGCACAAGGCTCCCGCTACATATAATTGGGTTAAAAAAATAATAAATACTTTGTTATATAGGAAACAATGAAATTTTATCTTGATAATTAAATAGACAAATGATTTTGGATTGAATTGAAGTTTTGTAAGAATGATCTATGAATCGAAACTTACAAACTAGACGGTTCAGATCGTTCAAGTTCAATGTGAAGTGAGCCCCATAACTAGTTCCCATTTTTTTTTTGAAAAAATGAAAATCTCTTTGCATAAAGTACCTGAGCATGGCTATTTATCTTTAAATTTAATACTAAGAGTTAATATTAAAATATTAAAGTGCATTAATTCATTTTTCGTCTGTAGTATCATATGGATCATATCAAATTTAATGGTAGATGATCATATATGATTTGTGTTAAAAGAGAATAAGTCGCAAATGTATACCAACAGTCATCAACCATGTATACTATCACTTAATATACACGTACTACAATCTAGTAATTAGTAAGTGAGAGGTTTTAAGTTCAAATAAATCAAATCTCATGAAAATTAATCTCATGGATTACAAGAGTTCGTACCAATTTATTCTTTATCTCTTAATGTAAAATATTAGTGTATAATAAAATATTGTTGTATGTTAAAGAGTTGGGTAGAATATAACTTTTTTATTTTTAGTACAATGATATATTTTTACACTAAAGGAATAAAACACTTGAGGAGTTCGGTTAAACTACACAATGGACAACATAATTTAGTATGGCAATGCTATAGTCCAACAAGTATAACAACATGAAGATTGGATGATAAGTAATTAAACTAAAATACTTATTGATTATCAAGTAACATGATTTTTTCAGAAATAAAACAACAAGACACATTAATTAATGTATCAAAGCAAAATTCTAGCAATTGCTACAACTATTTCACAAACATCATGGACAGCTTTGTTTTCATTAATTAGAGGAGATTTGCCAGAGAAACCCTCCTCACATGTTTGGGCCTCGCCGGCAGCGTTGTTCATGCCTTGTTCTGCAAACTTGGGGCTACCTATAAAAGCCTTAGCGGCTTCTGGGATATCAGCTTCCAGAATTGTTTTGTAAAAGTGAGTGCAAGAGTTCAAGGGGTCACTAGGGCTCTGCTTAAGTAGCTCGTTAATTTTCTTCGCAACGTCAGTTGCTTAAGTCTTGGCTATGTCAACCATTACGAGCCCTAAGACTGCAACGTCTGCTATCGCGCTTCGAGGGTCTGAGTTGAGAGAAGAGACGTAGAGATTGTAGTCTGGTGTTTTTTTGCAGGTTTGGTCAATGATATTGGCATCCATTGGGAAGATCACATCCCTGCTGCAATGGCTTAGGGGAAGAAAGACTACTAGAACTAGACAAACTAGTTGAATGAGACATGTTGAGTTTTTCATCTTGGCAAAGACAAAAGGGTTTAAGAAGTTTGTTGATGCTTATTTAAGAGAGTACATCTAGTAAGGTGTGTCAACACTAGCTTTGGAAGATGAAAGCTTAGAAATCTAAAGAGAGAGAGAGCTCGAAGAGAGAGAAAGAAAATCTGCAACAAACTTTTCTCATTACCATTAATGAATTATTACAAGGGTTTATTTCACTATAAGTACATGTCAGCATAACTAACTCAACTTATACAATCCAGTGACACATGTTATAATCCTGACCACTAATATATGCTAACATTCCTCCTCAATCTTATGTCTTAGTGGAACCAAGTATAAGATTGGAACAGTGTGTTGTAAACAAAGGAGAACATAAGCCTTTTGTGAAAATGTCTGCATATTGGTCTGTTAAAGAAACAAATTGCAAAGAAATGACACCTTGTTGAACTCTTTCTCTAACAAAATGACAATCCACCTCTATGTGTTTGGTTTTAAAGTGCAAGATAGGATTAGTAGCTAAAGCCATGGCTGAGATGTTGTCACTATGTAAGAATGGAGGAGAAGAAGTGTTAATATGAAGGTCTTTTAGAAGTTGTTGAAGCCAAACAATTTCAGCAGTGGTGGTTGCCATAGCCCTGTATTCAGCATCTGTAGAGGATCTGCTAATTGTGTGTTATTTCTTAGAACTCCATGAAACTGGATTGGAGCCTAAGAATACAACAAAACATGTAGTAGAACGCCTATCATTGGGATCACCAGCCCAATCAGCATCTGTGTATGCTTTTAAAACCAATGAACCAGGTCTAAAAGAAATGCCCCAGCCTAAAGTACCTCTGAGATGTTGTAAAATTCTCTTGACAGCAACATAATGAGATTCCAGAGGAAAATGCATAAATTGGCACACTTGATTCACAGAATAGGCAATGCCAGGTCTTGTAAAGGTTAGTATTATAGGGCTCCTACAATGCTCTTGTAATTTGTAGGATTCGAGTAACTAGGGCTACCATGGTTCAAGAGTTTTAGATTAAAATAACATTGTGTGATACAAGGCTTACATTATAGCATATCTATCTTTTGTAACAAATCTTGGACATACTTTGACTGGTGTACAAATAGCCTTTGAGACTGATAGTTAATTTCCAAGCCAAGAAAATAGTGTAAAATCCCCAAATCCTTCATGTCAAACTCTGTGGTTAACTGAGATATAATAGATTGAACACAAGTATCATTATCTCCAGTAAGGATGATATCATCCACATATAAAAGTAACATAACTATTTACCATCATGCTTGATAAACAATGAAAGATCGACATAAGATAATTTAATTTGAAAGTAAGAAAGTAGTGAACCTTTCATTCCAAGCTCTAGGAGCTTGTTTGAGACCATAAAGTGACATTTCTAATTTGCAAACATACTCTGGGTGGATCTTGTCAACAAAACCTTGGGGCTGGGACATATATACCTTTTCCTCAAGAAACCCATGTAAAAATGCATTCTTGACCTCAAGTTGCTTAAGTTTCAATCCCTGAGTTGCTGCTAAAGATAGTATGAGTCTCACAGTGGTTGGTTTCACCACTGGACTAAATGTTTCATAATAATCTAATCCAGCCTCTTGAGAAAATTCTTTGGCCACTAATCTAACCTTATATCTGGCAACCGACTCATCTGGATGTCTTTTGACCTTTTATATCCATTTACAACCCACCAGATTTTTATTTGCAAGCAATGGAACAAGTTGCCATGTGCGTTGCTGCACTAATGCATCCATTTCTTCCTGCATAGTTGTTTTCTACTGTGGAGACTTAGAAGCTGCAGTATAAGATGGTGGTTCTTTAATGGAATCAGAATGAACTGTAGTATAAAAGACCTACTTCTTCTTAGAGATACCAGATTTAGATTGTGTCTGCATTGGGTGTAAATTCTGAGACTGTAGTGGTACAAGTTATAACTCAGTGGCTTGAGAAGTAGTAGTATCTGGATGCAAGTCTGAACCCATGGAAAAATTTGAGACCGAACCCATTGATGAATCTAAACTCATGGAAGAATCTGAGGTTGAACTAGAGATGTAGGAGATGTGGAGACAAAATCACCTTGACTGAGAGTAGTGGATTGAGTAACATGACTGGTAGTGGGTGTGGATGTAGGTACAAAGACACTTGATAATGGAATTGGAACTATGGAATGATGCTCAAATGAATTTGTATAAGACACATATGTTGGTACAACTAAGGACAAAGATGAACTAGACTTTATGTGTTGTAGCTTAGTTGAACCAAGGAATTGACTTTCATCAAATAATACATGCCTTGACACAATTAATTTGTTATCTTTGACAGAGTAACAAATATAACCTTTGTACTGAGATGCATAACCTAAAAAAATGCAAACAATGGTCTAGGGATCAAGTTTGGTTGTTCTATGGGGTTTTAAAGATGGAAAACAAGCACAGCCAAACATTCGTAAGTGATCAAGTCTTGTAGCTGATTGATACAAAGTTTCAAAAGGATATCTCATTAGTAATGTAGAGGTTGGCATCCTATTTATGAGATAAGTGGCAGTAGCACATGCATGGTACCAAAACTTAAAAGGTAAAGAAGCTTGTTGCAATAAAGTAATTACAGTTTCTACAATATGCCTGTTTTTTCTCTCTGCTAACCTATTTTGCTCAGGGGTATAAGGCAAGATTTTTTATGTGTTATACCTTTCTCCCTAAGAAAAGATTGAAAAATGTCACCAATGTATTCCCCACCCCTAGCACTCTGTAGAATCTTAATGTGAGCAACAAAAGAGTTTAGTACAAAGGAATGAAATGGAACAAAGTGACCAAACACAACAGCTTTATTGGTTATTGGAAAAATCCATGTATACCTAGTACATTTGTCTATGAAAAAGACACAATATCTATACCTCTTAATTGACATACAAGTGCTGGCCCCCATACATCTGTATGTATTATTTCGAATGTAATTACAAAATTTGAAGCATGTAAAGGGAATGGAAGTTTGGTGAATTTGCCTTCTAAACAAGGAGCACAAGACTGAGGTTGTGAGTTACAATGATAAGGAATTGAAGACTTACTAAGTGTTGTGACCCATTTGACAATGCCACAATGTACAAGACACCTTTTGACCAATAAATGCTGCTGGTAAGGTCTTTTGTTGTTTGAGCACAGGTAGGGGATAAATTGGATGATTACTCAATCATTTAAACAATATTCTCTCAAGGACCTTGTCCTGTATACAGAGAGACAACTCATCAATGATACATCTAAAATTATTGTCTTTATAATTGATACATAGACAACAAGTGTTGTGACAATCGAGATACATGCAGTATAAAATTAAGTTTAAAATTGTGAGACATTTTAGGAAGGTTAGATTTGCCAATACGAGCAATGATCAAACCTTTACCACTAGCACCAGTGACAATATCTGTATTAGGATAAGGAGATGACATCTGAAGATTAGAAATATCTGAAGTCATATGATGAGTAGCTCCTGAGTCAAGAAGCCAATACTTTTGCTGAGGTGCAGATGGACTTGTATTAGCTCGAGCAGTCATATCAATAGAGGAATTAAATGGAGGAAGCACACTACTTGAATTCTGATAAGACATGCCAGATGGTTGACCATTTGAATTGATAAGTTGTTGTGAAGCCTGAGACTGTTGATGATAGGACTATGAGAATTGTTGTTGATAAGACTGTGGTGGCTGATAACTTTAATAAGACTATGATGGCTGATAACCTTGAGATGAAGAATTATTTATGTCAAAACAATTAGCAGCCGTATGTCCTACTCTATGACATATTTGACAGCCATGTTGAAAGCAATTGATAGTAGAATGTCCATTTTTGTCATAGAGTTTACATTTCTGCAATGGTTGATAACTCTGTGGAGATATCATTTGTTGTTGTCCTGGTGCTGAATAAGGTTGTGACTATGGTGAAAATTGATTTCCACCATATGAGAACTGTTATGGATACTGTCCTTGATTACTAGAAAAGAACTTCTTGCCTTTACCCTTTTGTTTGAAATTATTTCCTCTGAAATTATTGTATGTATCAGAACCACTTTGAGAGACAAAAGCCAATGGTCCAGGAAAAGGAAGTTGTTGAAACGGAGGAAAGGGTAGTTGTTGTTGTGGAAAAGGGTTGTGGAAATTGCATAGGTGAGAACTGAGGAACTTGCTGAAATTGCATATAGGGGAATAGGATAACAGAGGACTAGAAGTGTGTCTAAAATAGTCACCTGAGTCATTTCCAAAAGAATTTGCCTTTGTACCACAGGTATCACCAGTGTCATATGTAAAAGGAGAACTATGAGCCATCATAGCATACATTAGAGGAACTTGTTTAGTGACTTCATTCAATGAGTCTTCTTTAGCTTTCAATTGAGATCTCAGTTCCTTTAAAAACACCAAAGTTTCTCTTCCACGAATGATAGACTTGATAATGTTATATTCAGGAGGTAAACCCCGCAATGCAACAATAACAATGTCTTCATCAGAAATAACAACCCCAACAATAGCTAAATGATCCATAGCATCTTTAATCCTCTGAAGATATGCATCAATGGATTCATGTCATTTTCTAATATTTGAAGATCAATCTTCATCTGAACAATACTAGTCCTAGTTATATTTGCAAACCTTTCTCGAAGACTAGTCCACATTTCTTTAGAACTTTTGCAGCCAATAACACAGGACAACGCAGTAGTTGACAAAGTAGCAGTAATGAGTGTCATTAATGCCTTATCATGTATCTTCCAAACAGTATAGGCATCAAAATCCATCTCAGGCTTATCAGGACATGGAATGGAACCATCAAGAAACCCAAAAATGCCATTTTCATCAAGTAGTAACTCCATTTGGAAATTCCAAGTCACATAGTTAGAGTCATTAAGTTTGACAGTAACATTATTACCCATAGTAGGAATTAGAGACGAAATTGGCAATTGTGTAAGTGCTAATTGAGAAGAGGTAACCATTTTCAAAGAGAAAAATCACAATCCATGCAACGCAAATATAAAGAATTCACAAACGGAATCAATCCACAGACTACAGCAGAGTAGAACAATTCACACCACAAATTATGCTACAATTTTTTAATTAACAACAATTTCCAAGAGAACAAATTCCCAAAAGCTAGGGTTTCAGACAAGATTTTATCAAGAAATCAAGATCACAACAACAATATGTGAGATATGAGGATGAACAATATCACATTCCTGAAGCACAAAGATGAATGAGCACAGCCGAAAACCAGCTATGAAATGAAGAATCCCAAAAATTAGGGTTTGCGACGATAACTGACGAACGACAACACCGACAAACTTCAACCACAGACAACAACGATGAGCTTCAACACCAACAACGACGACAACAATCAGTATAGAGATACTAGTGATCGGAAGCAAAGGATCGTCAACCAATGGTGTTACCCGTGATTGGTGATGATACCATGTCAACACTAGCTCTGGAAGATGAAAACTTAGAAATCTAGAGAGATAGCTTGGAGAGAGAGAAAGAAAATCTGCAACAAACTTTTCTCATTACCATTAATGAATTATTACAAGGGTTTATTTCACTATAAATACATGTCAGCATAACTAACTCAACTTATACAATCCAGTGACACATGTCACAATCCTGACCACTAATATATGCTAACAAGGTGTGAACTTATTTATACAAGACTAGACAGAGTTGAATGGTTGTCTCCAACTCACTTCTAGGCCCCGTTTCATTATGTGGAAAGGAATTAATGGGAAATTACGGGTGAAATTTGGTAAATGGACGTAAATGGTAAGTGACCTAGCTAAAACAATAAATGATAAATGGATAGGTATCCAAAATGTTCTTTTGGTCACCAGGTCATCAAAAAATGTATAATTATTATTTTTGAATTTGATATTAAGGATTGAGATTAAAACATTAAAAGTGTGTTCATTCATTCTTCATCCTTGATATCAAATTCAATGTTTGGTGACCATGACAAAGAGATCATGACGCGAGTGCTAACTTTCTTTCGCAGATAACTTACCAAAAACGAGTAATCCTTTTTATTTATCATTGTACTTCTATATTTAAGAAAAATATTGAGGGATGAACTATACATACGATGTACCTACGATTTGATTCTAATATAGTCCAATACATATAAAGAAATCAAAATCCTGCCTAACATTCCATTTTTAATAAACCAATTTGATTTTACATTTTTTTTATGCAAAAAATCAGTTAATTTCATTAACAAAAAAGACTAGATGTTGCTACCATATTAACCATGCTTTCCTTACTTCGTCCTCAATTAAGTAGACATGAAGTTCAAATCTCTATTCGCGCTACGATCACACTGAAATATTACTAGTTGATGAGGCTGGTTAAACTTTATGTTGCTTCTTAACTTACTGTTTGGAATCACTTAGTACTGCAGTCTAGTGGTATTCCTCTTCACTTGTAAGTGAGATGTCTTATGTTCGATTTTCGCCAAAGACAAATCTGAACCACATTATTACTAGTTCATTGTCAATCTCACTTCCTGTAACTAAAAAACAAAAAACTTACCGTTTGGAAACACACTACTAAAAATCTCATTGCAATAGCCACAGCACATGTTGCAAACAAATTAAATGAAATTACCGTAAATAAAAGCTACATGCTTTGCCCGTTACAACAAATGAGGGGTGGTCTAGGTTTTTTGCCAAAACTGAAAGTACTATTCGGTTTGGTTTTTCAATTTGTAATGGAGAAACCGAATTATTTTGGTTTATTTTTTTATTTTTTCATTTGGTTCAGTTTCAGTTTTTTTTTTTTTTTCATTTTGTTTTTTATTTGATAACCTATACATTGGAAAGAAAATGAAGAAAAAAAAATATAGTGAATAAGACTTTAACATTTTTGGGCTTTAAGTTAGGTTTACCTAGTTTTGGATTAAAATTTGGCTAATAATTTACTCAGAATTGAGCTTGGAAATTGAATACCCAAGATAGATAAGTAAATAAAATATTAATTTATATCTCATTAGGTTCGGTTATGTTTGGTTTTTGAACCACCAAATCAAAACCGAACAATGGTTTTTGGTTCAATTTGGTTTTTTTGTTTTGTTTTGGTTCCGTTTTTCGGTCTTTCGAGTTCACCTCTACAACAAATAAACGTTTTAGCGAGGTAAAAAGATAGGATATATAATAACAACATGACACCTTTTCTCATTTAAATGGCATTCCAAACATACTATAAAATGAAATGATTTGAAACAAACATTCACTTGCAATTTTAAAATATGACAACTTTAGCGTCCACAATATAAATGATTTGAAACAAACATTCACTTGCAATTCAAACTGTGTTATAACTGTAGACATCGAAATTTCGGTGAATAAATGTTGACCGATAAATCAAAGTTTCAACGCTCATGTATTACATAAATTTTACAAGTAGCGTGTGTCTAAACAAAAAAATCAAAATAAGTTGGAAAAGTCATCAAACAGGACACGTGTTAACACCTGGCAGAAACGACTTATTTCATCTGGAATATTATATTCAAAATTAGGCCTTGGAAATTTCTATAAATAGAAGGCTACTTCATTCATTTAAAGGAACCAAAATCATTAGGCAAAATTCTTGAAGCTCTGAAGCTCTGAAACTCCGAAGCTCTCAAGCATCCAGGTTCCCGAAGAATCAAGAAAGCCTTCTTCGTTCTTCGTTCATCGTTCTTCCAAGATCAAGCCCCAACGGCCCCTTGGATCAACAATCATCCACCAATTCAAGATCAAGCCCCGACGGCCCTTGAAGAAAGTGTTCTTCGTTCTTCGTTCTTCCAAGATCAAGCCCCGACGGCCCTTGAAGAAAGCACCATCGTTCATCATCCGTTCATCCTAAGATCAAGCCCCAACGACCCTTTGGATCAACAAACGTCGACAAATCCACACATCCAATCGTTCTTCAAAATCAAGCCCAAAACCCATTGAAGATCCGTTCATCACCGTTCTTCAAGATCAAGCCCAAAAGCCCTTGAAGATCCGTTCATCACCGTTATTCAAGATCAAGCCTTAACGGCCCTTGAAGAAACACTCATCCTCAAGATCAAGCCCCAACGGCTCCTTGAAGATCCGCTCAAATCCACCTTCAAAGATCAAGCCCACGGCCCCTTGAAGAAACTTCCAACAGTTCATCCAAGATCAAGCCTCGACGGCCCTTGGATCAACGAAACATCCACAAATAAATACTTTACGGAGATCGAATCAGAGGATCAAATTTGAGAGAGATTGTAACCCAAAATCATCAAACACAAATATTTCTTTGTGCACGTTGTTCTTGTCTCTTTCGTTTCAGGAATTTTTCGTGTTCACAATAACTTCGAAGGTAAAACAACAAGAACATGTCCATTAATATATTAAATCAAAATTCTAGCAATTGCTGCAGCTATATTCGAAACATCCTGGAAACCTTTGTTCATATCTGTCAAAGGAGACTTGCCAGAAAAACTACTCTCACATGATTCAGCCTCGCCAGTGGCGCCGATCATGCCTTCCTCTGCAAACTTAGGGTTACCCGAACGAAAACCTTGACTGGCTTCCGGGATGTCAGCTTCCAAAACTTTACGGTAATAGCGAGTACAATACTTTAAGGGTTTTTCTTCAGGGTTCTGCTTAAGCAGCTCCTCGATTTTGCTCACAACATCTGTTGCCTTAACAGTGGCTACGTTAACTATAATGACGCCTAAGCCTGCAACGTCGGCGTACGCGCTTCGAGGGTCTGATTTGAGAGAAGAGACGCAGAGATCGTAGTTTGGTGTTACTTTGCAGGTTTGGTCGATGAGATCAACTTCCATTTGCAAGATCTTCGCAGCCCTGCTGCAATGGCTTAGTGGAAGAAAGACTAGAATTAGACAAACTAGTAGAATGTGACATGTTGAGTTGTTCATATTTTGTAAATGATATGCATATATTCGCTAAGGTGTGAGCACATTTATATGAAACGGTATAGAATTAGGGTTTGGTCCATTAATTCTCATTTAACATAAAATTAATGGGTCCTGCCAAATATGAAATATTATTCTTCTAAAAAATATGAAATATTTTTGTTTTAATGTGGGATATTGTAGAAATTTTATTCCTTAAACGATTGTGTGTATACAATGTTTACAGTATATAGGGTATTACTTAGCTCATAAGTGGTAGGAATACCTTATACTACAAGAAACATAAATTACCGAGAAGGATCCGGAGATGTTGAACAGAAAATGTTTACAATATATAGGTATTACTCTCACACATTATATCCATTATCAGCTCCCTTCGTTTCCTTTTTATTTTTTATCATCTAATGGAAAAAAAAATTATAAAATATCACTTGTATTGAAAAAATTAAATAAAATCAAATGAGTGTTGACTGATATTAATATGGTAGTGATTGTGCCTAGTATCCCACCATACATTGATGATATACTAATTCAAATTTTTAAAATTGTCCTGGTATCACATGAGGCGACATTGTACTTTTGACTTTCTCGAGTTAAACGATACAAGCAAAACTGGTGACCCCAAAAAATGCATCCATGTGAGTTGAACTGAAGTTGTAGGTTTCAAACCTAGCTTTCCAATGACCAAATCCTTGGGGTTTTTTTGTCGAAAAAAAAAAATAGAAAAAAAATAGCTACATGATTATGATACGATGCTTTATTAACACACAATATGATTATGATAATACAAAAGATAGCCCAAAACGGTCTATCACGATCTACCTCAGCGTGAAATATTAGAAACAAAAGCTCTATGTTGAATAAAAAATGAAACGCCCGGATACTCTCACACTGAATCGAGAAAAAAACCCATAAAACCAGCTCCATAAATACAAAGTCTTCAAGGAAACATCAACTTAAACATTGTGCAATTTCTCCGATGCATATTAAAAGTGCACATTTAAGTTAATTAGAGCCATTAAATCCCCTTGGATCAATTATCTTGTAGTTACAAAATTAACCATAAAAAAAGGAACTTTAACGAAAAACTCCCCATATCATTCACTTTAACGAAAAACCATAATTTTACACTAAAAAGTCAATCTTGGTACTATTCACCTTATCATTTATTTTTTGTCCTGATCATTAAAACTTAAAGTTTTCAAATCTTTTTATTAGTTTAAAAAAAAAAAAAAAATCAAACTGTTAAATAATAGAAGGCCAGGGGAAGCCCGCCAATGCGGCCCAATCATACCCGCGTAAGTCCGTTTGGATCCGATTAGAACTGAAAGTCGGACGCCTCGAGGCAGCAAAAACAGGAAATTGATTCTCTTTGCTTGGTACTTCCCTCCGAGTTTTACTTATTACGCTGTCGCAGCGAAAGGACTCCACTTTGTCTTCGTCAACCTCCAAGTCTTCCTCTTCCGAAAATTCAAGCTCCAGTCTTGGCGCGAGCTAGGGTTAGGTTTAGGGTTCGGGGACGGCACCTAAAACTTCGCAAAGCTGGATAGCTACAGAATAGACCGCTATGGCAACAACGACGACGACGGAGACGACCACTACGACTCGGTCCCCTACCGTCGACCCTCTCGTTTCTCCGACGCGCCCATGAACCAGCAGAGCCACCACACTCGCCGTAGCCCCCCTAACTATCATGGTGGAGGTGGTGGTCGCGGTCCACACCGTGGCTTCGACATCCCGCCGCGGGAGACTCCCGGTGGGTTCCGGCCATTTGGGGGTGCCGGTGCCGGTGCCGGTGGTGGAAGGTTTGGTCCGAACTACCAGGACCCGCCTCCGATATCGGGTCAGAAACGAGGTTCTCCAGGTGCGCTGTTGTGATTTTCTTTAATTGGGATTTCATATAGCTTATGAAAATGAAATTCATTTACTGCAGCTTTGATGAATTTTGTTGCAGTTATGTTGTGTTTTGCTTGAGCTAAGTCATTTAAGCAGTTTCAATGTACTTCATTCGTAGGAAGATAGATTGTAATGTTAGTTAATAGCAATTAATATTTTGGTGTTTGCCTTAAATCTTACCCCAAGTAAACTTTTGGCTAAAAGGCAATATCTTTTTGTTTCGATTATGCTGTGGTTACTTTCTGCGTTGATCATGAGTTTGATTATCTTCCAGATCGTTTCGATAGAGGCAGCTTTGCCAAACTATTTATTGGATCAGTTCCTAGGACAGCTACCGAGGAAGATGTAAGTCAGCCTAATTATTACTGTACACAAATGCTAGATGTATGTTGTTGGACCTTTTTCATCCATGAAATGGTGCTGGTTTAAATTGAAACATTTATGTCATGGTGTTTATGCATGTTAGTTTTATATGATGTTAGATTCGCCCTGTGTTTGAAGAACATGGAGAAGTGATAGAGGTTGCTCTGATCAAAGATAAGAAAACAGGACAGCAGCAAGGTACGTGCGCACTAATTTTATGATATAATTGTTATCAGGAATGTCTTATTTCAGGTGCTCTGAGAGGCAGATGGGAGCATGCCAAAGCTCATCTTTCATCTCACTTTGTTTTCGCAACAAGTTTAACACTTGTTGGTTTTGCTTGCAACCTTTTATTCATGTCCGTCCTTTCAAAGAAGAAGAAGGCAAGACATGTAAACCAACTAAAAACCAGTTTCTGAATAGCAGTTGGGATCTTGGAAGACACTTAGGTCCTGCACTTCTGATAGTGGCTGCAGCAGTGGGGGCATTACCCAACAAATTATTTGTAATGGGAGTGTCTGTAGCCATAACTGTAGCTTCTTTATATTAGGAGTTTTAGAAGTGCAAATTTTGTACAGAAAATTTACTCAGACATACATGGATTCTTGCTTTTGAATAGTTTTAATCACAATGTAATATGGAGGATTCCTTTGGTTTATCTTATCTTGGTGAATTCTGGAGTGCTTTGTGTGAATGACTTGGAATGTCATGTGTCACTTTATAAGATTGACAGGATGTCATGGATGTGAAGTTAGATGTTCTGAGAGAGATGGATAATTGTTGGATGGCTTGAGTGAGTTTGTTGGTTTTATGACTCTCACTTTAAGTTTCGCGTATTATCATGATGTGTTCATGGGGCTGGATAATTTGATATGGTGTTTATGCCCCTATCTTTGTACACATTTTAAGCTATCAAAATGTGGTGGAACGAGCTTTTTTTATTTGTTTATTCCTCGTACGGTCTCAGGATCGTTGTCTGCATGGCTAATACCTCTTTGGAGCATAGGGTCTGATTTGCATTTGGATGTGTTAGTTGAAAAGTTGACTCATTTGTCTCTTTATGATGCTAATGTGTCACCATAAGGAAGATGTGGTTGTGTGTTGTTATCTTATTTTGTTATCTTATTTGAAGTTGGTAATCTGGAGTAGGCTCATGTTTTGAGTAGTGTTCAGTACCGGACTGATGTTTAATGCTTGTGAGGTTATGTGTGGTTGAGATATGTAATATTTCTAGGGCAAGTATTTTGTTAGGCCTTGTGGATTTTTATATTAGTTTTATCTGTCCTTGTAGTAAGTTTACTTTGTAGAATTCAGGGATCTTATTGTGAAGTTCAACTGAGCTTTTGGTTATGGAATTCCATCTCTAGCTGGGGGTTTTCAACTTTAGAGCTGATCTTGTTCCCACTCCCCAGTGATAGGGGGCGCTGAGCAAGTATTGCCTTTGTTTTGTATCTTCATAGATTAGTAATATCTATAATTTCCTTAGTTTTATATTGAAACATACCTCCCTTGTAAATGCATGAAAGTGTTGGAGAAACAACTCTGAAGTTTTGGTATCTAGGAATATTGCGTCAAATCTTCTACACTTTCAGATGCTATGGTATCTTGAGTTGACAGTTTTCCCTTTCTGTTTGTGTGGGTGAATATGAGTTATTTTTTGAGTTTGTGAAAATTCAGCCATCAATCAGGCTGATTTTTTGTTTTGTTTTACATATCTATGTGGTTCTAAATATCAAGATTTGCATTGGGCAATACAATCTCATTCATCGACTTTTTGATAAGGTGAAAGTTCATCATGTATTTGGTGAAGTTTGTGATGCAATGGTAGACTTATGATATATGTCTTTGGTTATGGTGCAGCTAAACAGTCTTTCTCTAGGATTGGTGGTATCATAGAATACAGTTTTGTCTATGGCAGAAAAATAGTTACTTTTTCCTTCAATTATTGGTTTGCTTGAATGATCTGATCATCCTTTAATGTGCTGATGTTTAGCACACACAATATTAGTATAGTGGACTCTTGGCTTGTCTTGAGATTTGACTTGTAGTGTGGCCTGGGAGGTGGAACTTAATCCAAGTTTTCACATCCAGAATCATAGTAACAAGGGCAAACTCAACTAGTTTTTATGCAAACCTCATATAATTTCCATGGTTTGGCTTCTGAAGGTGGTATTTGTGGCCTCTGAAGTCCCCAGTTGTAATGAACTGTCATGGTATGAACACGTGCGTATATTCGTTCTAGACTTGTGATTGATTGTTCTGAACTATTCTATGGAAAGTTCCTCAGGTTTGATTTTTCCTGGACGTCTGTCAGTTCATTATATACTAAGTAGGGGACTTTACATTGGCAGATAGTTTATGGTGTACTAAATAGGGGCGTTTAAATACTTGTTTATAATGACTAAATAGGATGTTGAATAAGCAGTGATATTTCTTATATAGGATACTTCTGAAATCAACTTTTTGTTGATTTGTTGAAATTTAACTAAATCTGAAAGGTGTGTCAGATGAAAGAGTTTACTTTTGAGACAGCCAAGCTGCTGGGGATGGCTAGTGTGGTGGCTGTTTTTTCAGGATATTTCTTTGTAGGAAGCTATGTGATGTGGAATGCTTGGGATTTGATATTCATCCATCTCTGGGATTTACGAAACTTTTGATGAATGGTGTATTTTGATGGCATATGCATGTTACTTTGATGTTCATTTTTGTGCTTTTATTCCAATTACAGGACAATGATCCTGAAATCAAGTTTGAATTGTTGTCCCTTTTTGATGTTATGGTTTCTTTTGGCTCCTCAAGCTTCCCACCAGTATGTGCCAAATTTATGAGAAGCGTACTGAAAACTTATGTTATTTGGCAAGAAAGGGTTTGACAAATACCTTTCTTTTATACTGATATAGTTTTGAGACGCCACAACCATGGAATGTTTATGTTTTGGGGCTGTTCCTAGATGTGTGGCTTAAGGTTATGGGTGCTCACACCATTTTTCTAGTCAATGCTCTCCCTTTGCTTGTACATGCACTAAGGAATACGATGTGTGTGATTTATCATTTTATTTTTAGTTGTTTCTTTTGAAAAAGTTTGTTTTGCTAGCATATTAGTTTGTAAATACGAGGTTTCATGTGTGTTTGTCTGGTTTTAGAAACTTTTAATGTGAGTTTATTATGGATATGGACCAAGCTGCCTATCGTTGTTTTTTTACAAGGGTATAAGTTGCCTATGCAGGTTGTTGTTTTATAAAATATGCAACCTCAGAAGAAGCTGGTAGGGCAATTAGAGCTCTGCATAATCAACATACTCTTCCTGGGGTGAGTTTGTTTTACTGTTTGATTTTCAATCGTCATGTAACTAATTTATTGTTGTTTCACTCTTTTTACTCCAGGGAGCAGGTCCTATCCAAGTCAGATATGCTGATGGGGAACGAGAACGCCTTGGTAATTTTCATCTCAGCGTGAATGTTTGATTGTTCCATTTTATGTGCAAATTGTATCATGACATGTGTATAGCCTTTTTTAGAACTCTTTCCAAAAGATTAGATATACTGCTGGTTCAAATGGTCAGTCAAATCTTGGCTTGAGTTGGAGCCATTTATGAGAGGACATGATATGTGAGAAAAAACCTCATTCAACAGACAGTAATCTTGTGCTTGATTTTCCTTGATCTCTTAAGCCCTTATTCACCTATGAGTGGTCCTCAACCAATTATGCTCGTACCTTTCGTTTTATATTTTTTCATCAAGACCATAGTGTGAATGGGGCGGTATCCATTTGGGGGAAGAGGGTGGGGGGGGGGGGGGGGGACTTTTGTATTTCAATCCTCTGTATTTCAACGCACATGTCTAATTAATATATAGTTTTTCCATTGTTGATGCCAACCCTTTTTTATGGTAGGTGCGGTTGAGTACAAATTATTTGTGGGATCACTGAACAAACAAGCTACTGAAAAGGAAGTTGAGGAAGTATGTTGTAACCCAATTATCTGTTATCTTCTAGGATTAGTATTTTTCAGTCTTCTTATCTCATCTCGAAACAAATTAGCTGTTCTCTTTATTTTAGAACCACAATCTTACTTTTCCTTTATAGACACGTTCTTTTGTAATTCAGAGGAGATATATATATACTCTTAACTTAAAGCATAAAACTCTTAACTTCTGTTTATTATAGTATAGTGCAAATTTACTGTTTGAAGTTGTAAATGCAGCTGGAAAAAGGAAAATGTTCCAATTACTGTTTTCTGTTTGCAGATTTTTTCACCATATGGTCGAGTTGAAGATGTTTACCTCATGCGTGATGAATTGAAGCAGAGTCGTGGTGTGTTTCTCATTCATATTTAAAATTTCGAAATATAAGGAAAGTGCTCTATATGAGATTTATGCATTCTTTGAACCATTCATGTTTAGGATGTGGATTTGTAAAGTACTCTCAGAGAGATATGGCATTGGCAGCTATAAATGGTCTTAATGGGTTCTATAAAATGAGAGTGAGTGTTTTGTTGTCTTTTTTTTCCTTGGGTTTAACTTTAGTGTAATATCCTGTTATCAAATGCTATCCAATTATATCACACATATTTCTTTTCCTGCACATCAGGGTTGTGATCAACCACTAACTGTCCGGTTTGCTGATCCCAAAAGGCCTAGGCTTGGAGATTCAAGGTTTCTTCCTCCTTGTGCCTTCTTATTTTCTTTGGCCGCTGTGGTTTAATCTTCTTGAAGTATAAATTTTTGTTACAGATTCCTAAATGTTTTTGACACTGTTCTGTTTAGGGGTCCTTCATTTGGGGGTCCAGGTTTTGGTCCTCGATTTCAAGCCCCAGGGGCAAGGTAATTCCCACCATTTTCTGAATATTTCTATGAAGTTTTTTGTCTGGAGTTTTCTTCGTTGTAGTCATTTACATTCTCTGTTTGTAACTTACTCCAAACAGACCAATGCCTAACTTTGGCAATACTATACGTGATCAAATTCCAACTAATGTTTGGCATCCAATGAGTCCAGCAAACTTAGGACCATCCCCCAGTCCTGGCTTTGTGGGCAATTTGCTTCCTAGGTCAGGAGACATGTCGTTGCCCTTGAATTCGGTAAGAATAGTTCAGCTATTTTGCAACATTGCTCCAGTAAGAAATGTCCCTTTTCCTGTGTTCATGTAAGACATCCATGAAAGGCATGCAGATGCTGTAGTTAGTGCATCTGTAATGATTCTTGATTGGATGGTTTTACCGTAACCTTGTCACGTCGTCTGCAGCTGAAGATGAAAGGGTGGCTGCAGGGGCATTGTGCTTTTATTGTTTATTTTATGATCCATATTTTCTAGTTTCTTATTAGGGTTTTTTGTTATAAGTGTGTTTTATGCCTTTAAAAGTCTAATGATTTGCTCCTTAAATTTAAGGGTGGCCATGGCGGCTCTGCAGAGGGTCCTCTTCCTGGAATGCAAGTTTCATCTTCTTTAACATCACAAAAGGTACAAGGTGCTCTAACTTTGTTTTAATCACATGGTGGTCTAAAGTCGAAACAATTATTTCTTATTTACCCGTATTTCACAGTGAAAATAATAGCTTGATTGGATATGTTTCAGAGTTTTAACCAGTCTATGCCACATGTCGGCCAGCAGATATCTCCATTACAGAAGTGTTTTCCGTCACCTCAGCATTTGCCACCATCCCTTGAACAGCACCCTCAAACTTCGGCATCAAACTCACACACACAAACAGTGCGGGAGCTTGGTCAGGCTCAACTTCCTCATTCTGCTGGTCAAGCACCATTTAGTCAAGCATTACCGTCACAACAGTTTATTGGCTTGGGTGGACAGTTGTCTGTTCCTCAGCCTGAGGTTCAGAAAAGTTCATCTTCTGCTACAGCACTACCAGCCCCTTTGAATATCAGCTTACAACCTCGATCCATGCCCACCGCAGCAAATCAACAGCAGCTTGGTTCTGCTCCTGGTCAGCAACAACTTATTCAGCCTCTTCAGCAGTCACCCTCTCCATTAGCTCAGATGCTGTCGCAGCAGACACAAACTCTGCAAGCGAGCTTTCAATCATCTCAGCAGGCGTTCTCCCAGCTCCAACAACAATTGCAGCAAATGCAACCATCAAATCAGGGTTTGGCAGTGCATCAGAATCCCCTGGCTACCAAACAGCAACAGGTATTTGAAGATTAGTCAATTGTTATCTTGTAGGAGTATGTCGTAATTGGAAGTGCCGGATGGGCTACCGTGAGGATGTAACTTTAGTTGCTAAATGGATCAATTGCACGACTTGTGGCTCTAGAACTGTAGAAACCATGTTTTGATTGCCAAAATATGACTAATTAATTAGACGATAATTTGGAAGTCGAATTTATTGTGCATTCACAGCGTTGGCCTTAGGTTGGGATGCATTCTGTTTTTTGTGTGGTTCATTCCACGGTCCACCCACACGCACACACGCCTTTTTTTAGCCATTCTGTTTTTTGATTTGGTCGTATTTGTAACTGTGGTTAGTAAGCCGTGCATTTTAGCTTCTGCATGCGTTTGTCCCAGACGTGGATGTTGGTTGCCTATCAAGTGGATTTGTCTGTGATGCTCTATTGTTTCTAGTTCTAGTTGTCTTTACCAACCCTTACCTTGTAAGCTGAATATTATTTTTGTTCCTGCAGTCCCAGTGGACTGGTGTTGCACCACATACAGTTGCCAGCACCACTGCTCCCACACCAGCGGTGGATGTGCCTTCAGTCACATCTGTTGCTCCAGCTGTTCCCGGAACCCAGGCTATAGCTCCTGCAAAATGCATTTGGACAGAGCACACCTCACCCGATGGATACAAGTACTTTTATAATAATGCAACTGGTGAAAGCAGGGTAAAGATTTTGTCACTCAGATTCCCTCGTTTGGGCCTTTTGTCTTCAACTTGATTAATGCTGCTTATGTGAACTTGTAGTGGGAGAAACCTGCCGAACTTATATTGTTTGAGCAACAGCAGCAGCAACAAAAAGCATCAGTTCAGCAGCCTCATGCCCAATCACTCCCTCCAAATCGGTCTGTGCAGCAAATTTCTCAAACCCAACAACTGCATCATCAATCTCAGCTTCAACCACAGTTCCGGAACAACTTGCAGTTACAACAGCCCTCATTTTCTTCATCGGTCAGTGTTTCCTAATGGTTCCTGGTATGTTAATGATTTGATTGTGGTTACTAACTCATTAATTTGAATTACAGTATCTGGCCTCTGGAATTATAGGTCACCAAAATGTTCAGGTAAATTTCGCACCCACTAGTACCCAGATAATTCAGATTCATAATAAAATTAAAAATATATAATGTTTTCCCTAACCAGTCCATTTTTAATTGGTTATTTTCGTCATCTGTGTCTCCAGGATGGAAGTTATTCACAATTACCTACACCTAGTTCAGTTGGTGATCCTTCACGCTTCCAACAGGTATTCAATTTTTAAATTCGGGTGCTCAGTTTATTTTAAAGTTTTAAGTATCACGAATTAATTTTAGTTCTCCTTTTCGGCCAAGGGGCTTCAGGCTGCTCAGGAGTGGACGTGGAAGAATAAACCAACAGGTTCTAATCAATTATTTTCGTTCAAATTCTGATGTCGGTTTGGGTTTGTTTAGAATGAGAAGAAATGTCAAATGATCCTTCATGGCTGTATGGTCTTGTGCATGGTCACAAACCGACACTCAGTTCGCTTCGTATGCACTTAGCATTTGTCTACTGTATTTACCCCTCTCTAAATTGAACATTTTTTCAATCTCCAGGGGCTTGAAGTGGTAGAGTCTAAGGTGGCACGTCATCAGCAAAAGAACAGATGCTGGGAGGAAGCCAAACGTTAGCGTATTTCTATCAATTTTGATCACGACGCAGCCAATGGTCCTTGCTAGAGCTTGAAAATGCTCAGTAGGATGTGTAGTGGAAACGTTCTTCAGCTCTTAGTTCCTTTTTTGTGAGCATTTTCAGTACCATTAGGACCGGGCAACCAATTGCCTAAAATCGAGTTGTACGATATCATTGTAAAACATAGAAATCCGATAAATATTAGTTTAGCTTGCATTTAAACCTAAAGTAATATGTTATTAGCATTGCCATCCATAATTAGCAATACAAAGCTTCCTAATTGAGCCTTCCACTCCACTGTTGGAAAGTGGCTTACCACATTAGGCTAAAAGATCAATTGACACTTCGACAGTCGCTGCGAATCTCTCCATTCATCGCGGTAACTGCTCCCAAGCTTCCCATTTTTACCATGGAATCTTTGAAGTCTTCGAAGAAGGCGGACGGGTCTTGTGCGTAGGTTTCTACCAGTTCACGCGTTTGATCATCTCCGGTTGCGAGATTCTGGTCGGACAGAAGCAAACCCTCCCCGGAGAGAAGGTTAAGATAGTACTGGTTATCAAACGTTGCTGGGGTTGCTAGGTCAAGGTTTGCCAGCGTGTTGCCATCAGAATCTGAGCACAGCTGCTGCAGCGACTGAACGTATTCAAGAGACGCCTCCGGACCATTTGGATTAGTGGAGCCTTGTAGGCGGGCAGTGAAGGTGGTGCAGCGTGCTTTTCCCATCGTGTGTGCACCTGCCGGAGAGGAGAGCAAATTATTAGTCTTAAGTCTCACTCTAATCAAGCACAATACAAGACATCAGTGGAAGCAAAGTTGAGAGTACCAGAGAGTGCAACCATGTCCTTCAAGCTAAGGTTTACATTTTGGAACTTGGAAACCAGTGTTGCAACAGTAGAATTTGGGCCTGGAATGTTGTTATTTGCTAACGATTTGCTAGCAGTGAAGCTGTCCTTCCTTCCCATTTGAACATCCCAGCTAGGTCCACCAGACTGCAGATTAAAAATCAAATTATTAGTCAAAATTCGAATGAAGTATATTTAGACCTCCCGAGAAGTCTTCGTGTTGCATCCCCTTCTTGTTAACAATGAAAAAAGAAAGAACTATGTAGCTCTTAGCACACACACCACAACAACGGAGTCTCGGGCAGCAACTGCAAGAATGTCAGCACAGGAAACTGTTTGAGGGCAAACAATTTCAAGATCCTGTTTTATTGCATCAATCACTTCAAAACCTCTCAGAGAGTTTAAGTTAGGCGCTGCTGTTTTTTCCCCAACAAAGTTATCATTGTCATCTAGCAACACTGAAGCATCGCAGCCCTGAACAGTTCACATCATATTATATATATATAAATAGTGAAAAATAACGTAACACACACACACACACACACATATAAATAGTAAAAAATAAATGACGTGCATTAACAAAGCAGTCGTGGAAATGGAGACGAAGGAGAGAGGCTGCCATTCTTGGGTCTTCAAACACAGCCAGCCTGACCCCGGCATATATTATGGCCTCCGTCTCTGGGCATCTATCTTTGTACACATCGTTTCCCAAGAGGTCACCACAATCCTCATCACCATATCCTCCTCCTATGATTGTCGGTACGATTGCAAAAACAATCGCAACGCCCAGAAATAGTGAAAACAAAGCTAAGTTCATGGCCATCTCTCGTGTTCTATTCTCTACTCTCGTCTCTTGGCATGCAGTGAAGAAGTGAGTTGGGTGGTAGAAGTTTCTCTATTATATAGAAGTTCGATTGGAGTGGTTTAGTAACAATGAGCAGACTTGGTCACTGAGGTTTGGTGTTTGAGCATGTGAAAGAGGTCTAATGGGCAAAAAGGGGTAATTGGCTGTTTAAGTGTAAAGATTCGTTCCTCATTGGTTTGATATGTGCATAATCTTTTCTTTTGTGATTTTATATGAGTTAGTTTTTAGGTTGACACTTGGCTTATTCCATTGGAAGTAGTCATTCCAAAACATTTCAATCATAGTTTGGCATGTGTGCGGAAAATTTTTATTTTGTGTTTTGATGAGTATTTTTGCATATGTGTTAGACTGTGATTTGCAGAAATGTGAGGATTGTTGCCTTCCTAAGACAGAGTCAAACAATATTCTGATTTTTATATGTCGAATTGTGACTCGCAGATAAAGAATAATGGTTCTTTGCATATAAAGAATCAATCATGTTCAGAGGGTAGTTAATAAGAGACATAGTCAATTAAAAGCTTTTAGAAGATATCATTGTTTGATGAGCACATATATGCTACCTAATACCATGTGCTTCTTCACTCTTTTCGGCCTCTCTGTGACATTCATAGATATGATCATTACACTAAGTGTGGTAAGAGTTTCCTTAATCGTCTAAGTGGGTTTGTTTAGAATGAAATATTTTTGCTCACCATCCTAAAGTGATGGTGATGCTTACAACCCCATTAATTATCATTGGATGAATTTGATTTGATCTATCTACAATACAAAATCACGAAATTTACATTAATCAATTGATAATTAATAGGGTGTTGAGCATCATCACCACTTTAGAATGGTGAGCAAAATGCACTCATTTAGATTTTAGTATGAATTTTGTAATTGGACCATTTGCTTAGCAATATTTGGGATAATAGAAATATGGGTAATGCTAGGGAGACTAAATTTGTGGACTAAATTTTGTAAATTAAATGACTTGGAAGTTGATGATTGAATTATTACTTAAGTGTTGATAAACATACTCATTCCTATTAGTGACACATCATTTAGTTTGCAAATTTTGTTTACAAATTTAGTCTCCCTAGCATTACCTAGAAATATACCATATTTTGGTTTTCAATTTAACAAATATGGTATTTGAGTGTAGATCATTCTAATCCCATTGATAGAATTAATATCATTAACTAGAAAGAAATCATGCTTTTTTTTTTTTTTTTCAAACGATAGATTTTCTTGTAAATCATGCATTCCAATTGGATAGGTGGAATAATTTTGTGCAATTTCTTAGCTTAAGGCCTTAAAGGGAGGTGTAGAATAATGTTCCATGAGCAAAGAAAGTGACTGTTCGCTTGTACTCAATGATTTAAATGATCCATGCATGCCCATGGTGTTTATATTTCTCTGATGCCATTTTATGAGGGGTTTTAATTAGTATTGTAAACCCGAGGGATATGGTGGGGTTTTATGAGGGATATGCCATTTTATATTTCTCTGATGCCATTTTATGAGGGCTTTTATGAGGGGTTTTAATTTGATGAGTTAAGGATAAATGATTTAAGGATTTGTCACCTCAGCATGTCCCAAAAGGCCATTATATGTGTATGTATGTATTTGGGTAAAAATGGGTATATGACTCGTAGATTTATTTCCCTCCAATGTACATGACTGATCAAATGTTTGGATTGTTAGATAATATGGTGGGCGTTTGCTTCTTTTTTTGTTGCGGGGCTTGGTTGGGTTTCATCTTCGGCGTATGCAAAGGGGCTGTTCGTGGTCGGTGACAAGTACCAAAAATAACTTGGTAATCCAGTTGTGGTAAGCAAAGTGATTGCAGTTTCTACAATATTTCTGTGTTTTCTTTCAACCAATCCATTCTGTTGTGGAGTGCATAGACATGAAATCAACTATTGTATTCCTTTTGCAGCAAGAAATGACTTAAATGAATGACTTGTATATTCACCACCACCATCAGATTGCAAACACTTAATAGAGATACCAAACTGAATTACAAAGGCATAGAATTTCACAAAGATTGCATAGACATCCGATTTATTGCACATTGGAAATATCCAAACATATCTTTTATATTCATCAACAATGGTTACATATATAGTATATGTGCCATTCTAGAGACTTTACAGGAGATGGTCCTCATCTATCAGCATGAACCTTCTCAAAAGGTAAAGAACACCTATCAATCCTAGAAGGAAAATGAACCCTAGACATCTTCCCTTTGATACATTGAGTACATATACTATGTTGATTGTCTAACCAAGATTGCTTCAACATGACAGGCATTATTTCAGTAGTTGGATGGCCTAATCTTTGATGCCGTAGACTTGATTTTACCATTTGTCCAAGATAAGCAGCTGATTTGAACCATAAATTGCATTCCTTTTGAACTCTTGACTACTGGAATTTGAAATAGTGTTTTAGGCCTACCCTTTCCTTGTTACAGAACCTCAATTGTCTTCTTGTCCTGCACAAAGAATTCATTTTCATCATAGATAAACCAGCTATGGTTGTCAGTACATAACTATTGCACAAATAATAAGCTTCTTGCAATTTTAGGAACATGCATCACATTTTTAAGAATAAGAGCTTGAAAATTGGTTTTGAGAGTTGTAAAACCAATATTTTCAATGTTTAAACCTGTGCCATTTCCAATTGTAATTCTTTCAGAACTTTCAAAATGTATGCCATGATTCAAAGCATCCACATCTGCAGTAATATGGTGTGATGCATTATTATCAACTATCCAAAAATCCCAAGGTACATATTAGGATGTTTGCTATGCAGCCGTTACATTCAGAGATAGAGGTGGAGGTTGACCTTGAAGTGCATAATTCCCATATGATAGCACTCAAGAGCTGAATGCCTTCTTTTTTCATAGATTTGGCACTCAAGCATATAACCAGGAGATGGAGAATTTGAGTTCTTATGGAAACAATTCACAGTTGTGTTAACTCTTTTATTGCATATTTGACACTCTATTACCACATTAGACCTGTTCTTAGTGTTGCTAGACCATATACCATAACCATTTTGTCTTGAATTACTAGATGAGAAACCAGAAGACCTTACATTGAAATTCTTCCATTTGAAACCGCCATTGGATCTGTAGTTGTTGCCACCATTTGATTTGTTACCATAATTTGATTTGTAGTTGTTACCATAATTTGATTTGTAGTTGTTACCATCATTTTGTCCAAACTGAGGTCTTGCACCTGAATTAGAAATGTTTCCCAAGAATCCAAAATCATAGGGTGATCAAGGATAAAAGGAAGGTTGTGCAGAATGATGTTGTTGAGGGAATTATGAATTGTAAGGCTCATGTGGATACTGAAATTGGGATTAATTGTTATATGGTGATGGAGCAATAGTACCTCCCATAGTGGTTGACAAATGATTGTGTCCAAGATCGGATCCAGAAGCAGAAGATGATCCTTGATAAGAGTTAGAACCTTGAATATACAATGCAAATAAATTATGAGACATTACATTTATTTCTCATATCTCTTCAACACCTAAGAACTGAGCTCTAAACTCTTTAAGAGTTATGGATGATTCCCTGGCCAAGATTACAGTTCTAATTAGGACATACTCTTTTGGTAATCCTACAAGACTTGCTATGATCATATCATTATCTGACACAGATTTCCCTGCTGCAGTTAACTATCCTTGATGCTTTTCAACTTTAACAGATACTTACTAATTAAATCACTCCCTTTTTGTATTGTATGCAATTCAGTTTTCAAATTGTTTACTTTAGACTTAGACACATAAGCATATCGATCCATAAGATTTGCTTCAAATGCAATTTTACATCCAAGAACATATTCAATAGCTTCATCAGAAAGTATAGCCAACAATAAACTTAGTAATGCCATATCTGTAGACTTTCATTCAATATATACAGAAGTAATCTTAGCAGTAACACCTTTTTTAGTTTCAATTACACACTTTGGTAGACAAACAGTATTCCATCAAAGTGGACAAACGGTATTCCATCAAAGTGACCAAACATCTTATAACCTTTCAAAATTGACTGAAACTGACATGCCTATTTTGCAAAGTTATCATCCCTCAGCTTTATAGTGAGCATACCCAAAAGACTCTCAACTTTGATATTTATAGTAGCCATGATCAAATTGCTTTCAGATTAACACAAAGAAATTCAAGAAACAATGACACTTTCAAGAAAATTCAAAATTTAAGAAAGATTGATACTTTCTCACAAAAACTGTATACTATCTCGAAAGAATGACACTTGCCGATTGATCAAGAAAGATTGACACTTTCTTATATTCTAAGAAGGATTGACACTTTCTTGAAAATACTTCTTTCACAAATCAATTCTAAATCAGAAATTAATAGGAAATCATGTAAATGAGCTGGAAACTGCAAAACCTCTAAATTTGCACATGAAATTTAACATCTTTAATCTTTGAACAACCAATTAGAATTTTCCCAAATCAAGAATCACAGCAATTGCTACATGAATACTGAAGAAAACAAGAACAATTTCACCTGAAAACTGCTTCGCTTTTTAATCTCAGACTTGTTGAGAGAATCATCTGAAAACCCTTTTTGTAGAAACTCAACAACCGAAAGCTCATCCAAGATCGAAGACCCCAAAAGCGGAATTGTACAGCGGAATACTCCAAGGATCAGAAATGGTAGCTAGCCTTTGCCAACGATGATACCATATTAACTATACTAAAACTCTGAACTGAAACGCTTAAGAGAAAGAAGAAGCTGAAAGTAATGAGCGGGAGATAAGAGAGTTTTTGATATCTTTGAAATGAAATTATTACACCTTAATACAATATGTCTTGAGAACTTTGGTTATATAGTAACCAATACATGATGTATTTACTATATTACTCTTTAACCAACTTATTCCTTATAACTACCTTAACAACTCTAATGTTGACACATGTCACTACACTTATAACAACCTTATGATAACTCAAACCGTTTCTAGATTGACATATGTCACTATGGTTAATAAATGCAAGGTACAAGGTTGCTGCTGACAAACACAGGTTTTCAAGGATGACTTAATCATGGTGTTTATGCGGAAAGAAAGGTTCCCAGTTGGTACCTACAACAAATTGCCACGAAAGTATGGCCCTTACAAAATTATGAAGAAGATCAACGATAATGCTTATGTTGTGGATTTGGCAGATGTTATGGGAATTTCGTAGACCTTTAGTGTTGTAGATCTTCATACGTTTAATGATGAGTCATTGAATCTAGATGATAGCTCCAGGTTAAGTTCTTCTGAAGTGGAGGAGATAGATGTAGAATAGCTAGCACATGCATTCATGGAGCAACTTGACAAGCGTAAATCCAAGAAAACTCGGTCTTGACGAAGTTATGCTATTTTAGCCTCAAGACTCGTTTTCCAGAAACTAGGGATCTAGTTTTGTATTAATGATTTTGAGACTCGTTTTCCAAAAAATAGGGGTCTAATTCCGTTACCTTAAGGGGGGTGTATTCAATTGAGAATTTGAAAGACTTTAACGGATTTATAAATCCATGGATTTTTATGAAGTTTAGGGGAGTGTATTCAATTGAGATTTTGAGGGATTTTAATTCTTTTAATGAATATAGGGGTATTCAATCATGATTTTAAGTGAGTTTTTGAAATTCAAGGTGTATTCAATTAGAATTTTAAGATAGTTTATTAAAATCCTTAGAAATCCGGATGTATTTGATTAGGATTTTAAAGAAGTTTATAACATTCCAGGTGTATTTAATTAGAAATTAATTTTAAAGAATTTGAGAAAGTTGAGGAATTAGAGGGAATTTGAGAGATTTCGTAGTGTATTTTAAGCATCCATAAATCTCACCTCTCCACATGAGATTTCGAGGGAATTTAATCAAAATTTTATATGAAATCTCTACAAATCAATTAAACTCTATAAAAATTCGTGGATTTATAAATCCATTAAAGTCTCTAAAATTCTCAATTGAATACACCCACCTTAATTTATTTGTAGAGATTTCATATAAAATTTTGATTTCATTCCCTCGAAATCTCATGGGGACAGGTGAGATTTATGGATGTTTAAAATACACTAGGAAATCTCTCCAATTCCCTCTAATTCCTCAACTTTCTCAAATTCTTTAAAATCAATTTCTAATTCAATACACCTGGAATGTTATAAACTTTTTTAAAATTCTAATTAAATACACCCGAATTTCTAAGTATTTTAATAAACTATCTTAAAATTCTAATTGAATACACCTTGAATTTCAGAAAATCACTTAAAATCTTGATTGAATACCAGTAGATTCATTAAAAGAATTAAAATCCCTTAAAATCTCAATTGAATACCCCCCCAAGCCTTGAGACCTTTTTGGCAGAAATCTTTATTTCACATTTTTTCATGTTTTAGGAAATCTTTGGTTTTTAATTATTTCCTATTTTATTTTCCTTTTGAAGTTAGGGTTTTCTAAGATTATATAAACAACTTTTAGGGTTGTATTTTGACAATCTTTCATATTATTCAATTATAATTTTGAAGTTTCTCATATTTCCGGTGGATTCCGTAGTTTATGTTCTTTCAAGAATAATGTTATTTATTCTTCTCTTTGTCATGCTGCACCATAAAGCACAAATATTATATATGTAACCTAGACCTAGATTATATGTTTATCACAAACATCAAGTGATGGAGCACAGCTGCCTTTTGTTGCTATATCGCTGCAGGTGTATATATTGGTCCTCGTCTATTTTCAAAATTAATAAGAAACTGCAAACCAATTTTGCATAAGGGATCTACTTTTGACCAATTGGTAACTTGAAAAGCATTATAATTTGTTTCCTTTTCCCTAATTTCTAACTCTTATGAAATTAAAAGAATGTCATGCATGACGGGCATCTGATATGATATTGGCTCCCCTTTTTACAGAGATTTTGTACAGCTAGAAAGACTTTGGTCTAACAGTAAGGTGGCATGCAGCAGTGAATTAATGGGAATCGAACCAGTCATATTTAAAAGCATATTTCTCTGCTGTTTGAATCAAATTTACACGAAGAATCTCCAAATATTATTACGCCTTTTTTCTGATTATATAGAGACACTTTTGGAGTTCGATCCTTTAGGCATCTGATTATCTGGGTAGCATTAAACTTACTGCACTGCTGCATGTGGAACCAATATTTAAACTTTTCTGAATATATATATATATATATATATGTAGTTTATGTGCTCAACGGTTAATTTGAAATTGCAATTTGGCCACATGTTTCATAATTTCCGTTTGACTGAAAAACCTATTTAAGCCACTAGGGTTAGCCAAGTGGTGGGGTGATAAGTCCAGGATTTGTAACCCTCGAATGTAACAAACAAATTAACAAAAACCTTTCAACATACTATATATATGTATACATTGTACATTAAGCAATCCACCCATATCTCGCAATTGCAAACACAGAATATATACAGTTGTTGGTTTACTTCTATAAATATTAGATTTGATTCTACTTTTGGACCCACGAAATCCCTGTATATATGAACAAATGCGTGCAGACAATCTAGTGCAAAATGCAGTTGTTGAAGAAACAAAAACTCGAAACTTGAAATGGTAGAAAAGCTATAGTTAATTTGACAAACTTTTTCCATGGTTATTAGATCCCTTTGGTGTGGACACTGAGAAAAGCACGAGCAAGACATTGTGCACAAAACGACCGCCAAGAACTTACCTCCAAGAACTTTACAAATTTTCAACATGAATCCTGCTACACACGTACGGTTCCCCAGTTTATCTGATGCACTAATCCTACTAAGAAAAGGTTAAGTTTAAAACATACTCTTAATCCTTCTTACATTTACTTATTACTATATATACATTTTTATATAGTTTTATTCAGAATCACTTGTATTGATAGTTAATTGGTACGTAGTACCAAAATAGAAAACATTAGCAGTGCAATTTTGCAGACCGTCCTAAATTAGTAGTGAGCATCCTCAATTCATCACCATATTGATTTTCATCAGATAAGTGGAATTTAATCTATGTATTACACATACATAAATACTTAAACTCATAAAAGTATATCCGAGGAATAATAGGGATATGGCTAGCTACACATGCATGCATGGTGCAATTCTGAAAGCTTGCATCTAATGCTTATCTCTCATATATATATATAGCTTACACATAGATTATGTGGCTTAAAGTCCTGTATGGCTTTAAGTGGCACAAGAATTTAATACCATCCCCTAGCTAGCGAAAACAGCACGATATGGAAGACTTCATGATCTCCAATGGGTAAGAAAACCCATATTATCTTCAACAATCCTAAAAGCAATCCACATTGCACTTGCACACCAAAATCTTACACCATCCTCTAAAATCAAGAACCCAATCCTATTTCCTTGCCAAGAAGCTCACTCCATTCTTAAATGAAAAACAAACCCCATATCGATCGCCTACTCAAAGAGGAAGAGAATGTCACTAAGAAAAAAAAGTTAGTACTGGTGTATGGCAGTCAAGTAATGTTAATGATACACACATATATTACACATCCATTCATCTACGGAAGTAATTTCCACACAATCTTTTTCTCTCCTTACACACCTTTATTAATTGTTGGCTATTGAATTGAATAAATCAAAAGAGAATCACTAGACAAAAACAAACAAGAGTAAGAAAATAAGTGTCTGAAAATCATTTCTCATATATCTATCAATGCATGCCCTAAGGTATTGCATTTAATTGGCTATGTAGAATGAATTTTCATAACCAATGTATACTATAACCTTTTAGGGTTTCCTACCATTACTGACCGAAAAGTATAGGATCAAGTTCCCATGTTCATTCTAGATTCCACCTTTTCCCCATAAAGTCCTACGGATAGTAGGCATGGAAATACAAGGTAAAGATTTCCAAACCTGATCACTTTGCTGATTAATATGAAAACCAAAACCTAGTTATTTATAATTGTTATAAATTCACCCTCCACCTCCGTCCCCTTCATTATACGGATGCAAAGGTCCTACGAAATTAAACACGAAAGAAAACGAAGACTAGGAAGAAGAGGAAGAAGAAGATGATGAAAAGCTAATGAGAAGAGAAACAAAAAGAAAAATTATGTACAAAAGCATATAAATACATAATAAATTAAAGTAATATCTCCACGACGATATAAATCTCTCTCTAAGTCCAAAGAATAACATTAAAAGTTCAAGCACGTACGACTGAGAATCTGAAGGTACACTAGCTAGCTATTCAGTTAGAGATCGAATTAAATACCACGGCAGCAATTAACACATAAAACAATAATCAATATTATGATCCATTCTATTGATGTTGATGATGATGATCTTCTTCTTTGGGCTCCTTTCGAATCTGCGGCACGATATCCTGAAGAAGTCCATGGTCTCTAAGAAAATTGGTAGCCGAAGAAGAAGGGGGTCCTTCAAAATTATATCTCTCTTGAAGTAAACTAGTAGAAAATGAGGAGGGATTAAAAGGACCGCCACCAGCACCACCACCGTAGGTGGAAGAGCTGATATTCAAAGAAGGGGAGGATTGATACATATAAGCATATTGCTGTTGCTGCTGTTGTTGATAGTGATGATGATGAGGTAAAAACTGCTGAACTCCAAAGGGATTTGATGATGCCTCCGCAGCAGATATAAACCCAGTAGACTGATGCGGCAGTGGTGCAATTCCCATTGTGCCACGCGGTGTAATGGGACTTGGATGCGTGTGTTGGCCTTCGTATGTGGTGACCACAGTGGACGGGTCGTCGGACGACCTCTCCACCCTCTTCTTCACACCACAGCCCGCAGTGGTGCAACGATAATAGCTCCTGCGTAGACATACATACATTATAAATTAATTAACATTATTAATCATTACGTGCTCCATAAGAAATTGAGGGTGAAATTCAATTGATACACAAATGCATGTATAGTAACTATAAGTATACTGAACCAATGAGTGAATGATTGAAATCGGGGGGTGAGAATGAAGGTGAGGGGTTTGGAGAGATTTTTGTTTTAAACAACCGGTAGTCTACTCTAAAATTAATCTAAATTTCAAACTTGGATGTAAAGCACAAATTTTTAGTCAACTTGACTAAGCTCAAGTTGCCTGATTTCCGTCGAGGGTTTTGAGAAAATATGTATACCTGGGATAAGGACTATTTTTTACAGCTTTTTGGCCGTATTTTCGCCATCGGTAGCCATCATCTAGGTTATCAACCTCACTCTTTGTCATGAACGCAAATCTCGGCTCCCTCTGCCTTTTTTGGTTCTTCTTTTTCGGTTTCAATCTGTATTTACATCATCAATCAACTTGTTAGTACTCAACTTTCCCATCACAAAAATCAGAAAAGGAAACAACAACTTCCAATGACCCATCAACAAAGAAAAATCTTAAAAAAAAGTTGATTATAAAAAGAAATCAAAAAAATCAGAAACTATACTTGCTATATGTTAGCTGCCTGCACTATATTAGACAGGACAAAACATACACAAAAAACCTTAGAAAAAATCAAATGAATAATTAGCAAGTAGGTCATACTGTTTCTGGGTTTTCTCCGGATCTTGCTCATCGGCTTCCTCTTCCTGCACTTTTGTCATTTGGCCCTCATTATTATTCGCCGCAGCTTCATTCGACGACGAAGAGATTGAAGACGAGTTCGGCGTCGTCGGAGCCGTACTGCTGTTCAAAACCTCCGAGGTTGTATTAGTAGTAGTAGCACTCTCCCTCTCCGGCATCGCTACTACTGTAGAAGTAGATGCTGGAGCGGGAAGTGATCGTTGCTGATTGTGGTGAGGTGGCATCATCATGAGCGACGACGTAGTTTGAGGGAAATCGAATAGAGAAGGAGCGTAGTCTGGGATTCCGAGCAAGTCCGTGAACCCTCCAAGAGAACCCTTCTGATCTTCGCACGAAGATGGCATGTCGAATATGCCGGAAAAGGAAGGAAAGTTGGTCGGAATCTCGTCGGAGAAAACTGCCGAATTTGCCATGCTGTTGCTACGATCGGTGGTCTTTAGTTCTTCTTCTCTACCATCCATGGATTGTTTTTAAAAATCAGAAGCACATATTCCCCATTTGAACTTGTTCTCCAAGTCTCTCAGATATTGAGATATAGAGAGAGAGGGAAGAGGAGAGAGAGAGAGATAGAGAGAAATGTGGAAAGGAGGATAGAGAGAAAGTGATTTTTATTAGCTTTATTATATAAAAACCAAAATATAAAAGAAGAAAAAAGAGAAATGTTTTTCTTATTTTTTAAAGTGTGAAAGGACTTGGGCAGGGATTTTGGAGAACAGCTTGGCTCGGAGACGTTTCCCACCCAAACCGACACGTGTCGGTGGGTTTCGAGCGGACGGAGCTTGTCGACGGGACGGTGGCCGAGCATTAATGGATGCTGCGTGGACCCCTTCGGAGCGGAGGAGGGCCCACAGTCGTTTCTTAACGCGGGATTTTGACTGGTGGGGAACCGGCCGAGTCCGTAGGAATGTGGACGGGGGCTTTGGCCTCTGCAGGTACACGTGAGCTATCTCGAAACCATTTTCAAGTTTCTTTCGCGGCTTTTGCCTTTTAGGTTTTAACTTTCAATCGGCAAAACCTACTCTAACAACAAAAAATGAAACAGAAAACTCCTTTTTTTTTATCAAGTTACTATGTATTAAAAAAAAATTTCAACAGTATGTTATGGACGTGCACAACATGCTGAACCAAGTAAGATTGTAAGAGGTAGAAAAAAAGAAGAGTGCATGAAAATAAAATTGGATTGCTAAAATTACTTTCGAATCTTTAAGCTTAAAGAAACCATATGAGTTTTGCTTGTCTTTTCTTTTTGCTCAATAAGCAGCCTTATGTGATAAGTTCGAATCACCTGATCACAAGAATCCATCGCCGTTGATCATTATATAAAAGTAATCTAATGATCGATATTAAACTTAAGTTCAAGTTCAATTTATTAGCATATGTCTTTTTCGGGTTAATGTTAAGCGTTGTATTTAGACTCAATGGTTGATACCCTGCTTTGCACATTCACTAAATGATCACTTGTGAGAAATTAACGAATGAAGTAAAATGACTTCCTTATTTTTGGTAAAAATATTTTTATTAATATATGCATGTCTTTTTCGTTATGGAGTTGTTTTGAATAATTATTTTCGATGAATGTCACTTTCTTCATGGCTCACGCCATCAATTGTTATGTATCTTTTATATAAACCGCATGGGCCATGTGTCTCTCATCTCTCCCCACAAATCAAAATGTACGATAAAAAACCTAAACTTACACTTTAAGATTTAAAGATATCATACTTTAAAATTTGAAATTGATTTCTTTTCTTAGAAATAAAATGTAATTTTAGTAGTAACAATCCATAACGTATATAGAGTAAGAATGTCAAAAAGAACTAAGCGATCGCATAGATCAAAAGAAACAACATAAATTAACAAGTAAAAACTCATTAAAGCACGATGCAATTCCAATCACGGCCCATATCTAAAGAAACTTGCAAGTTGCAAGTTGTAGAACCATCGAAAACCATCGAAAAGGCAACACGAGGAAAAGACCACACTACCCTTTGATGCACTACAATAAGTCGACTCGAAGAAATCCTCATAGTCATTTTTCATGCACCAAACCACTAGAAAAACTTAATCCACCACCTCAACTTTGAACAACAATCACCCCTCAAAGCTTCGATTATGACTACCAAGTCAGAGCCGTTATACAAAAGCTCTTCTCAACAAAGCGAGAGAACGATCGAAACTCTTCTCGCGGGAGTAAAAAGATTGACATAACGGTGGATCAAGATGATTAGAGGAAAGAAAAAACATGAAAGGAAAGAGAGAAATAAAGAAGGTTGAAGTTTCACCATAAAACTAATTGGCAATATGAAGAGTAATCCAACCTCTTAAACTCTTTTACCTTCACATCCTCACAACAAAAAAAAGGTCAAACAGAGATTGCCGCTGACTACAAGACAAAGTAAGTTTTTCTTTTTTCTCTTTATACTTCGGAAATTATTTTTCTCTTAAATTTATGTATTTATCACCGTTAATATCTGAAGTGGTGTGGAAAATTTTCAAATTTAAACAGACTGTCAATAATACAGTAAACGTGAAATTATTTTGTTTATATGACATTTATGACAAAATGAAAACCTGTAACTTTTTTATATGAATCCATTTGTTGTCTAGTTTATTAAAAGACAAAGTTGAAGATTGTTTTGTTTTCTGTATGCGACCATTTTTTCATTTTATTTGAAGGAGAAAATATTTTCCATAATTTGTTTCAGTCACTAAAATCTTTTCATCAAGATAAGTGTATCCTTTGGACATATATATCGTCCTGCAATGAAATAGCTGGAGCTTCAAAAAGTGTCGTAATCTCAATGAAAAGGATATGTAGATTTTTATCGAAAAGGATATGTATATTTTTATTCCAGCAAATTGTTGAAGCTTGTAACTTGATAAAAATTTCTCTTCAACCTCACGCTTACTTTTTTTCAAATGAAAAGGATATGTATATTTTTATTCGAGCAAATTGTTGAAGCATGAACGTTTACATTAGAAACAAAAGTATTAAACAACCATTCAGCCTCAACATGATTCCATCTATGAAGGTCTCTCGAAACAAAATAAATTTCTCTTCAACCTCACACTTACTGGACGTCACAATTAATTTTGTTAAAGACAATTTTGAATTTTAACTGAAATTAATTACTGTAATCATACTTCGACAAAAAAAATATTACTGTAATCATACTCTAAAAAAACAAAGGAATTTACTGTAATTTATTTTCATACAACCCACCTTTGCTACGACATTGGCACCCAAGTCCTCATTTTTCCAGAACTCGATGTGGGACAATGGAGGCCAGTTCTGCCTCTTCATATGTGAATTAATTACATGAATAAGCAGAATAAAGCAAGTTTTAAGATATATTGGATTTTCTTTGACACAGAGATTTAAATTTATCAAATGTAAAACACAGAATACATGTAACGATTCATACGTACTTATTTATCTATGCAAGTAAAAAACAACTTATTTCTTTATGTATATTAAAGTTGTGGAGCATAAATAATAAGGAAATCGAGGGGATGCTAAGGGATCCCACGTGTCAAATCGAAAGGTTCACCTTTATCTGATCAGGCTTTCGAGTTTCAAAGCACATGCACTTTACGCGGTTTCAGTAAAATATATTCTACGATTGCTTCCATTACACGCCCTCTATTGTCTACACTGTCTTTTCCTTTTTTTATTTTACTTTATTTTTTTTATTTTATTATTTTATTCATTTCTTTTCTTTTTTGATATTAGAAAGATCATATTTTTAGTGTATAAGAAATTTTAAGAAAACTCTAAACAGTGATGAACTTTTTATTACTTTATGTTTTTTTTTGCATAATATTTTAGATCACAGAGAATTCATGGAGAGTCTCATTTTGCGAGAGTCTTCTTAGCATTTTTCTTACCATATTGGTATACTATCTCATATACTAATAAGTGATGCATACAGCCAACATTTAATCATATAAATTTATTAATTGACATGATATGTAAACATCATTTATCACATCAAATGGTAGTAATGGATCTATCTGAAATGTCATATATTTTCTTGTTGTTCTTGGTCTTCTGGGAAATTTCTTTTCCGTACATCAATTTCGTAGCAATATTACACCAATGACTATTGTGGTTTTCTTTATGGTCCAGCTACGTTATGGAAGTAATGGATCTATCTCAAATGTCATTAATATTTAATGATGCATCATCCTTTCCTCAAATTAACTGACCGTTGTTAGAATTTTCCTATTAACTTATTATTATGTAATTAAATAATGTTTATTCTCATGTGCATATTCGAGTGACTTGTTGTGTTAAGCTTCCTAGAAACACTTATCTTAGATTGCTAATTCGACTTAGGGTGTGTTTTGGAAGTTTAGAAATAACCAAAAAAGCATTATTTTTCATTGGATCATTTACAGAAAAAAAGAAGGTATTGGTACCTTTGTTTATTAGAGGACGTTATAATCATTATTTACTTCTGGATTCAATACTTTCATGTTTAACATCAATATATGAATTACAATAAATGTAATATTACACAACTCTACGATCGCAAAATGTTATATGGTAATAAAAATGTTAAAGTTAACAACATAGAAAGACAATGGTAATACTGTAATAAGATTGATGTTTACATTAAGATGAACATTTTACATTGACAAATAAACACCTAAAACATACCTGTTAAAACACACCTGACCAAGAAAAATTGATATGTACAAAGACACTCCAAAAACAAACCTTTTATGGTGGATTAATTTCAGTTGTAAATGATTGCGAGGTTCTTCATGCATGCGATCTTTTTGGCTAAGCTCAAAAGTTAACACATGAGATAGAAAAGGTGTGGTGCTTTCTTGGGGCTTCATGCAACAAAAAGGTCGATATTACGATTGAAATATAGCTAGCTAAGATATGTACCCTCACTATATACCACCTAGTTTACTGAACAAGTTTTCCAAACTTGCAATATTCCACGAGATTTGAGGTATGCATATCATAAAACTATTGGGTAATATGTGTGCGCGCTCTTTTCCTCCTTTTCTGGTGTCTTGCTAAGGAGCAAGGAGCTGCTACGAATAACTTTACCGCAACGAGTTGTTTAACAGTTTGTATTTATCTTTTTTTTATGTGACTGCGTGATACGTTAAACAATCACAAATCTTCTATATATAAAGCCAATGGAAAAGATGAATAGTGATTTTGATATCACCAAGCGTCAACAAAAAAAATTGGACAGAAATGCCCCCAAGACAAAAAACTTCAAAGGCATCCCAAAAATAATGCATCAAATAAGACAAGGGCATTTTCGTTATTTTAATAGTATTTTTTTAATAATTAATTTTTTTGTGGTTTTTTTTTAATTAGTACCTCACAATAGGCTAGTAATAATGTGATTCAATTTCTCTATTTTTAAACACATTCAGAACATCTTAAGAGGCGTGTAATGCCGGTTATAAAAAAGGTTATTCGCACGTGAATAATAATGTGATTAAATTAGTTGTCAAATGATTGTTTTTTTTGTTTTTTTTTTATTTTAACAAATGATATTATCTACACTAAGGGGGAGGGGGTGAGCTTAGCCTCATAATGGACTAGCAATAATGTGATTCAATCAGTTGTTTATTAAATATTATTTTCTCTATTTTAAACACGTTTAAAATATCTTAAGAGGCGTGTAATGCCGGTTCTAAAAAAAGTTTTTCGCACTCGGATAATAATGTGATTAAATTAGTTATCAAATGATTTTTTTTTTAACATTAATGGACGGCAAAGGTTACACTCCAACGTGATCCTTCCTTCCATGTTCATAGGTGTAAGCTCCGACATTTTCTTTTATAACACATTATATGACTCGAAACTTGCATAAACATAAAACTCAATTTACAGAATACTACAACACGATTAACACTTTTACTAATATTGTATCAACAAAAGATCACATTTTCTCGTATAAATATAAAATATGAGTTATTGAATTATTATATTTTTCTATCGCTTTGTGTGTTTTCAAGTTTGGGGTTGACACAAACGAGTTTAAATCTTTTGTGTTTATTTTATGTGTAGTCTCTATTCTGAATTGATCCATGTTAATAAACATAACTCTCCTTAACTTCGTTAAGAGAGAACACAAAATGTGAACAGTGCTTTTGGTGTCACCAAGCAAAAACATTTGAACAAAAATGCCCCCAAGACAAAACACTTCAAGGGCGTCCTAAAATAATGCATCAAATAAGGCATGGGCATTTTTGTCATTTTAACAGTGCATTTTTTAATAATTAATTTTTGGTACAAATTTTTTTTAAATTAGTATCTCACAATAGGCTAGCAATAATGTGATTTAATTGCTGTATTTTTAAACACGTTCAAAACATCTTAAGAGGTGTGTAATGCCAGTTATAAAAAAAAGTATTTCACACGCGGATAATAATGTGATTAAATAAGTTGTCAAATGATTTTTTTTAACAAATGATATAATCTACACTAAAGGGGAGAGGGTGGGCTTAGCCTCACAATGGGCTAACAATAATGTGATTCAATCAGTTGTTTATTATATTTTCTCTATTTTTAAACACGTTAAAAATCTTAAGAAGCGTGTAATGCTGGTTATAAAAAATGTCTTTCGCATGCGGATAATAATGTGATTAAATTAATTGTCAAATGATTGTTTTTTTTAACAAACTATATTAGGGGGAGGGGTGGACTTACCCTCATAATGGGTTAGCAATAATGTGATTCAATCAATTGTTTATTAAACATTATTTTCTCTATTCTTAATGTAAATTTTATAGAGACCGATTTTATTATGTGAATTCAGCTACTTTAATTGGTTTAAGAATGGTTTCTTCTAGCATGATATAAAATTATTCATTTACTTCATTTAATTGACTTTCCTTTTGTCAATTTACGCATATAAATTAGGGGTGGGCAAACGTGTCTTGGACCTGCATGTTGGGGCGGATCCATGAGGTTATGGGCGGGTCCAAAAATTATAAATACAAACAGGGCGGGGCGAGCTGGTTATAAAAATTGGAGAAAACGAGCCCCCGGCCCGGACCGTTCATTGCCTACCTAAATGAATAACCCTCTATCTCTCTACCCATTCACTCAACTGTTAACTCTGCCCTTACCTTTGATCTCTCCAACACCACTTCGAGTCTCCTCCCTCGATCTCTCCTCCTTTGAATCTCTTTTCCTCTCTCGTCTCAGACCTCAATCTCAAACCCAGGATTCCATCTCTGTACGCGGTACATCGATTCTCCACACTTTCTCGTTCTCCCTCCCGCCCGTAGTGATTGAGTCGACTTCGATTGTGTCGACTCCACAGCAGCCAACTACCATCACTATCGTCCTCGCCGAACACCACCATCATCCAGCAAATCCCTAGGTAATTTATGAATTAGGGTTTATGATTTAGGAATTTTGTAGGTTTCTGATTTTGTTTTGATTCATCAACTAGTGTAAGACGAGGGTGGAGGTCTTGGATCTGTGAGGAAGACGACGTCTCTGGTTCGATTTGCCGATTTGAACAATTTGGTAATTTGTGAGATTGATTTGATGTAGTTTTGTGTGTAAGAGTAATGGGTTCTATTAGAAACTATGGATATGGGATTTCATGGTTTACTTATTTTGGGATATGCATGGAAGAATCGTTAACATGTGCGGAGTATATACATTGATTTGGTTGTGTTTAAACACATGCAGTGCAGAAATGTTTGTAGGATTTGTTTTTCCGTGTTATGAGTAGTGCAAACTACAAATGAGTGTCTAAAATGGTTGGTTTTGCTTCTGCTTTTGCTCAGCAGATTGGCGCCGTTCCAAAATCGTAAAAAAAAAAAGTAATTGGATTCGTGGACCAGTCCCAAACCAACCCGTTTAGGTCCGGTTCCCAAACTCAAAATCCTTCTACCTAACCCGGCCTAGCCTGTTACATTTTAAAACGGGTAGGGCCAGGTTCCTCCAAATTTAGGCCCAGCTCGACCCATGCCCATCCCTAATATAAATACATTCAAAACGTGTAAGTCACACGTAGCACGCCGTGATTCAAAAAATGTCTTATGCACACGTGAGCGTGTGTATGAAGGCTAGTATATATAATATCTGTTGCAAGTAAGATTATCTTGCTAATTGTACAATGTTTTTTCAGAAGTACATCACACCACTGTGAAAAGTTATATTTTATAGGGTGGAAGATTCTTTCTCATCCTAATTTCTTTCTCCTTCCCTCCCCTCCTATATGAACGGCTACAGTTAAGTTACGTTAATATTTTATATTAATTTCTTATAAAGACAAAAAACAAAATGTGAGAGCAAAAAATAGAAAGAGAAATAACGAGAATCCTACTTCGTATTCGAGACCTAGTTGACTCTGTTTTGCTTAGTAGGTAAGCTTTTGGGAGAACGTGAGATCAGACCGAAAAACAAAGGGTAAATTCCTAAAGCGTAGCCAGGGTTTTCACATAGATTCCTTTCACATGCATTCAACAGCACCAAATAAACACAAACCCTACTATTTGGAGACCGTGTAAAGCACGATATGCATTGGGGGCGTGGTGACTGACGGATGATGATCTGATACATGTTCGTATTGGACTCCCTAGGACACATCGAAGGTGACCCATAATTTACGTTTGACTACAGGGTTTCCGAGTCAGATGCTGTACCGGCCGATATGCATGTCGTGTGTGGGGATCTGAAAAACTCAAAACGCATAGGTCAATAGTCAAATCTTTGAATATTTGTTTCTTCAACGACACCAAAACAGCGAAGTTTTATCTTTTCCTTTTTAATTTTTCTTGTTTGCTGCACAGAATACACTCAAAACAGCTTTGGTTGCGAGCCCTTTTAATTACATGTGGGGTTTGGGGTGGCTTAAACTTTCCTTAAAACTTAAAAGGCTTCTAATATGCATTGATGGGGATAACAATATTGCATGCCTTTTACATCTCTGTTGCATTGTATTCTTTTGGTTTGTTTTTAAACCAGAAGTCAATGAGCAAGTTACTAGGAAAATGAAAGAGGTTGAGGAATATAAAGTTAGTGGTGACCACATTTTATTATATGACGTCTCAAAACCAATACGGAGTTGGTAAGTTAAAGCATTTTGATAGTGTCAAGTTATCCAACATGATTTGTCAAAAAAAAAAAAGTTATCCAACATGATTAATTACACATATTTAGTAATGTTAATTATTTTGAGAAATTTTATCTATGCAACACTTTCTTCTATGCGTACTCATGTTTATTTTTAGCTTTACAATTGAATAAATTAACAGAAAATCAATAAAAAATAAATAACCAAGGATGTGTTGAAGGACAATAAAAGTGCATGAAAATGATTTTGCATTCCATGAAACAAAATGCTCCAAATACAACTTAAGTTTTAGAAAAAAAGAGAAAATTTTGAAACAAACGAATAAGAATAATGCATCTTCTAATAGTGTTCATAATATTTGTTTGTGTGATTAAAATTTGTTCCACATCATACATGAAAAGGAGAGATAAACCTCTAAAAGTTGATGTGACATCATTTAATTTGTTCATTCGATTGCATGCATGTATAATGCAATAGGATGTGATACAAAGGACAGTCTTGAAGGAAAATTATATTTTTAGATTATGTGGCAGCCCAAATTGCCCAATATAGCCTTGTATGTATGTTTTTTACTTAATTAATACCTCCAACAATAAAAATTATAAATTCAAACCTGAATATATACCATGAACAATGTTCACGTATAAATTAATTGATACACAGGGTATATAATTCATTGTACCTTGAATGAATGCAACTTCAATAAATTAACAAACCCTAATTTTTTTTCAGAAAATTCTTTTTAATATCTTGAACTAAAAGGCATCAAGATATTGCATGCAGTTGGCCGTTTGAATAAGAACGATTCAGTAGCACCTTTTATAGTGCATTCTCAATAAACTAAAAGGGCTAAGATTCTCTTCTCTTCCACATTATTGCTTATAAAAGCAGAGGAATCATTAGTGGCTGCTGTCTTGGTGCAAACTTGCTTTATTATAGGCAGCATCGACCGATCAAACCCTAAAAATTACAACTTCCAACTGCCCTATTCGAGCTCTATCAAGCCTGCTAACACACACACACACACACACACACACACACACACACACATATATATATATATATATATATATATATATATATCTTATCACCGACCACTTTATTATATACTTCATATCTTTACATATATGTTTCAGAATCTAAAGTGTGAACTTTCATAAGTTTTAGATGGCTTCAACTGTCTTCTAAAATTTTAGGTATGCAGATAGATTGGAACGAATTATTGACATGCATATAGTCAACCTACAGTTTGAATATCTTTATAATTATTTTACAAACAAAATATATTTTGGAAATAATGAATGGTTGTGGACCTTCTGGTGCATGCATTCGACATTTCTATTGCCTTTGGATTTTTCTGGTAAACAGTCACAAAGCAAACTTCAAAACCAAATGTTTGGAATCGGCTTACTAAATTAGGTTTACTATGTCGACGTCTATCAAATTAGTTTAGAATTTTCTGAATGCCCATTTGATTCCCATTTTGACAGAATAAAAAAATGTGAAAGTAAAATCATTTTGGTGCTTCAAAAACAAGTTTAAATATGACTAATGCTGATCATTTAATTAGCATAACGCAAATCAAATTTATTTGGTTTAGAAGTCGCTTTCTAGGATTCGTTTTCTAGATTAATGTTGACATCATTTATTAATATTATATGGTGCAAAATGAAATTGGAGCTTAGGTTCTACAGAAAGCAATTTTTAAAAACTATATAGCGAACTACCATTTATTCTTCCTTCATTATATATATTGATTAGTTAAGCTTAAGCAGGATCCTGAAAGATTTTCTTTTATTAATTAACATATATATATTATATATACAGGTGACGTTTTACCATAGTGGATAAAACAATGATGTCAATGCACTTTGGTACAAGTTCGATCATCACCAATCCTCCTCTTCCCTAACAACTAACAATTTAACCTTCAACTCAAAAGGTTAAACCTATTAACCCTTTCGTTAAAAAAAAAACATATTATATTTTAATTTAATTATTACGAATATTAAAGTCATAGTTGTGGACCCCTGAACTTATCCTTTCACTAGGTCAATACCTTCTTAGAAGTTAGAAGTCTCTCTTCTCCAATCCCTCCAATACCACAATAAGATTGTTGTTTAAAGGTCTTGATGGTCGACCTAATGACCCTTGACCAACAATATAATATTTTTTTCTGTAGACATCCACAAATAAGTTATCTCCATTTTTTGGGACCAACGGTGATGCAATGTTAAAATTTAAAACCGTTGAGAAATTAAGATGCTAAGATCATACTAAAAGACACAGTACATATCATATTTAAAAGCCATATATATATATATATATATAACAAATTAATCATCGATGGTAATAGAAAACCCTCATTTTTCTGTTTTCATTAAGCAGGGTGAATTATTCTAACTTGAGACCTTTTGAACATTGTAGAAGAGAAATACCCTTCTTTTAGTTGTATATCATACAAAAACTTCTTCTTAGTGCATTATATATCGAATTAAGAAATAGACTCAAAACCTCTATTAAATTGCATAAATGGCTAAAAAACATTGTATTTTTAAGCTGAGTAATGTTATTCATACTACGTTTTTATACCACATTTTTATACCATCTTAGGTGGCATTTGATGTGGACAGCCACATCATTTGAATTAATCATATTTTTGAATTTAGTTCATTGTTTAATAAACTAATAATGAAGAAAAACTAGTTAATTAAATGACGATTGTGGTATATGAAAAGGCTTTCTCCTTCATTTCCTTGGGTTTTGTAAAATTTTCAAATGATGTGGCTGTCCACATCAGATGTCACCTAAGGTGGTATAGAAATGTGGTATAAAAACATGGTATGAATAACATTACTCTTTTAAGCTTGATATGAAATGGTGAAAAAAGAAGAATAACGAGAGTCAAACTCTTATTATAAATGTATAAAAAAGTGATCATGTTTTTAAGCTTGATAAAAAATGCTGAAAAAGACAAATGATGTAAGTTAAACTCATATTCACTACAAAAGAAGATCATTTTCAGACGAAATTATTTTGTCAGACCAAATAAAGTTTCGTCGCCAATAATCTTGCTCGACAATATTCCATCAGGCAATGTTCGTCATACAAACATCGTCGTAGTAGATTTTACCCAACGAATAGTACAAAGTACAAAGTGTTCAACTCAACTATTGAAGCTAATGCAGCGGAAAATACTGCAAAGAAAAACCATTGAAGCTAATGCAAGCTAAATTTTAACAAATATTACCATATTTATATCATAATCTATCTAATATATCATGTATAGTTATATGATTGGGTGACATATACCGTGTGTGTAGCCAATTCCAAGCCTTTGACTGTCTAATACTTCTAGACGTTTGATGAGTGAACACCCCAACGATGATTGCGGCGAATTAAAGTTACTCTAATCCCTCTTTGCTATTTTTTTAATCACTCACTTTGAGACCCAATTTTTAATAACATTATTTTTAGACTCCATCTTGTGATTTTAACATCTTGGCCGCACATGGGAGGTCAAAGTCAACAGTTTTCTTTGTTTAACTATAAACTAAATGTATTAAGTTATTCTAATTGCAACAATGCTAAAACGCGTTTAAAGAAACAAAACGACAAAGTGACTTTAATTACTAGGCAATAAAGACAAACCCGCATGGATTTGCGTGCACGGCTCTATAAAATATTTGTGTGTGATTCCTTCTCCTTTTCGAGCCATGATTGCATATTTACGCACCCTCACGTAAAACCCTACTTGTTTTCCCGCTCTTTTTCTATCTTGTTGTAAATTTCTTTTTACACTTGGTTCCAAATTTTCAACTCGGAAATTAACCCAGAAAAATATAAAAACTACAGACCAAATGATATTGGAAATTAGATTTTTAAGGTTATTGACCACAAAAAAAGTTAATAAAAAACTAACTAGGGTATGAAAGATATTTTACTCTGGGCAATTGCTACTGGTATAAACTGCGTAATTGTGCATAATTTCTTAAATTTATGATAACATGGATATATATATATATATATATATATATATATATATATATATATATATATATATATATAATCTAACGATGATTTTAAAAGGATGATTTTATAAGAACCAAAGTCTCCAGTTCACTATAAACTATGAGAACCTCAAAACTTGTTGGTATGATAAAATATCCTTTTATACCTACCTATCTCAACTCTAGACTCGATAAGATTCCTCAAAGAAAAATACCATAATATACATCCAAGTTCCAAATATACGCCTAAAACCTAAAAATACATTTTGACCTAGTAAACATTATAATTTAATAGTATAGCTATGTATTTGATTAGAGTTTAAACTATAAACTAAATATATTAAGTTATTTTTACTATGTCAAGTTGTTCTTTGTTCCATTTCTCCATGTATATATTCTCCATCATTTTTACTTGATGAGATCTTGAGATTTTTATCTATGAGTGGCCTTTAATTTATTTGTGGGTGAAACTTGAGGTGCTTGTTTTGCACTGTGAAGAAATTTGTATGATCAGACAAGGTTCTAAAAGGCGTTAGGTGCTAGTCGGACAGTGGGTAGGGGCCTAGCGCCTAGGCGTCTAGGCGGAGGTCTAGGTGATTTTTTAAGTTTTAATTAAATTTGTTGTATAATATATAAATAAATGTCTACTTATACTAAAAATAAATAAATAACTGTATATAAATTTGCAAAATTAAAATGGCATGTAGATTATAAAGTATTAGAACATATTGAAAACATGGAGAACAAGCATATAATGAGTGTTCATCCAAATATTCAACAAGTCTCTTACAATTTATTGAGAAAATAGAATGCAAAATGAAAGTTATCTATTTTTTGTATAAGTGAGAGTTGTGACCTATGCGGGCGCCTAGATAGGCTTAGCGAGCGCTTAGGTAGGTCTAGGCATCATTTCTTAATTTTCAAACATATAAGGATTAATCGGAGTGGTGGACAACCGTCTAGCGCCTAGGAGACTTTTAGAACAGTGTGATTAGGTTATATATCTTAACCTTTTTCTTTTTTTTTTTTGCATTATTGGTTATATATCTAACTTCTATTTCACAATATTCATGTTAGAGTCCACCTTGCATTAATTCTAATGTGATTTCAAATTTCTGATATAATAATAAATGAAACAAGGATTAATTGATATAAAAAGTCAAAGTCATGATAGAAAACGAAAGTCTCGCAAGAACAATCCATTAACTTGCAACTTGTTTTCCTGAAAAAGGAAAGAGAAGGAAAACTTCTAAGCCGTGCCGCAATGCGGATTTTGATGGAGTCAAAACCAATTAAAGGATCAACTTGTGTTTTAGTCCAATGAATGGACCATCTATATTTATTATATATAGAGTTTCTTTTAAATAATAGAAACATAAATACAATTAAGCAAGGAGGTGGATATATGGATGAGAATGTTAGAAGAAAAATGTGAGATTTGTGTTGTTAGTTGGTTGGTGGATTATTCTGATCAACCGGAAACGATCAATTTATTAGTTAATTTGTCACCCTAAAAAATGAAAGAAAAATCAAACTTAATTAAGTTATTAGTTATATGGACATGGAATCTTGACTTGGACTAAATAAACATACGAAGGTTGTTTAATTTGAGTTGTAAGTGGTGGTGGTGGTGGTGGTGGTTCACGGGAACTAAACTGTGTGATCCGTTGGATTTTGTGTAGGTCCTCTTGGTTTTGTTTATCCTAAACCTAAACTAAACTAATCCACAAGACCACCAAAAGTTTTTTCTGATATATCTTTGTATTAGTATAGCAATAAACTTTTCTTGTTGGTTGATCACTGCTGAGTACAAGCTAAGTCGTGTTAATTAATTTAAAAAATCTCCACTGACTTGTGTATGATTGTTTTTTTTTGTAAGAAATGACTCATGTGCCATTTTAATAAGAAACACAACAAAAATAATGCTTATTAAAAAATATTTGGAATTGCTTCCTAAACTCTTTGTTTTGTGATGGAAGATGTTTTACAATTGAGAATTAATCTTTTTGGTTGATTCTGCAAAATATTGTTATAAACGCTTTTCATTATCTAAAAACGCTTTTATTGATTTTAAAAGCATTACGGAACACACCATGTTTGAAATAGTTTGGCTTTTCAAATTCTAATCCTCTATTACAAGGACTTCGAAATGTTGGAGAATTACAATATGAACAGAAAAACCCCAGATAGGCAATGAACTTGTTTGACAAAAAAGATGGGCAATGAACTTTATGGGCTTATTAGCCAACTCTTTACGCAAAGTGCAAAAACTCAAACCCATATACAAGAGAAAAATCCCATCTCAAACTCATGTATAAAACAGTAACTGAAGTGTGGCTTGATTTGCTAAAAAATAAAAAGAACTGCTAATGCTTTTTACATTAGGTGCTCAATGACATGCTTATATTGTATGCTTCACGAAGGTCAAAAAGAACAGCAGTCTGACTTCTGCCTCCCTATTTCATGATGAAAGATGCTAGCATTATTCGCGTTTAGAAGTGCAGTGAAATGTTTACTGTTAGTTAATACGACTCTCACACAAATCACTGAGAAATACTACATTGCAAAATATGTTAGCAGCAGTTGCACATAAAAGCACGGTGTACCGTATTTATTATTAATTAATGTGAGTCCCACGCAAATTAATGGCAAATATTGCACTACGATTGATACTAACACAAATCTTTTATATTTGAACTTTCTTTGATTGTGTCAAGCTAAGCGATCATTTAGTGCAATCCCACCAACTTAATCGAACTCGGTCAAGAACAGAAACGGTATTAACTCGATAATTAAACTGGAATTGCTCGAAAAGATAACATTTCCTACAATATACAAACAGGAAGATAATTATCCCCCTTTCAAAGGCAACAACTAGGGTCTTGTTCAAAAATCAAATCATTGTATTAGTTGACTTAATCACACATTAAGGTGTTAACATCATGTCATTTCTGACTAAAAGCGTAGGACTGCGAATATTATATCAGCAACCATCCAGATCTCTGACCCTTTTGAGAAAGGATAAGATGGGCACTGACATCACCCAGACCCAGCAACACATAGCACCTCAATTTTTGCGGTCTGCAGACAAATTTCTTTCACATCGAAGTTTCCGTGGGTCCATAACATAATTTTCCTTCCCAAAGTTTCAAATTTAAATCATAGATTCCTGCCCGTTAATTAAGAGCATTCATTCACGAGTGCACCCGAGTTCCATAACATCAAAACAAAACTTAAAAGAGTTAATCAAGGTACTGAATATGTATTTCACAACAAAGCACGCCCTATCAATTTAATGTTGTAGCAATTTCACACGTTACAGAACAAGCACAAATATTCCATCACGTATCAAAACTGGTCCTAAATAAATATAACACCTTCTGCCACGAACAAATGTTCTCTAACTAAGCAGAACACGAACTTGAAGCACGAATATGAAGAGAGCGTGTATGATTCTCGCAAATAAATAGTCACTAGAGAACTTAAAACTGAACCATATTCCCAACCGGCTGGTGGTGAAAATTCGTTTCACGAATCTTTAGGGGAAGATTGTCGAAGTCTGCGCTGATGAACATCCCAGTTGTACACCCGAGCAATTGTTACCTGATTAATAGTAGTCAAAGCGTTATGCTTTCCAGCAATGAGTAATATATACTGGTTACTAAACAGAGACATATAAGCATTACAAGTTAGAGAAGTAATTGCTTTCATCAGCCACTACCGCTGTTATAGACCTTAGATTTTTTCCTTACATTTGTTCTTTTGGTAATTATAGACCTTAGACTTTAGCAAGTTTCATACTCTTTAATGCCAATAATTAAACAATGTACAGCATCCACACATAAAAAGCACAGAATCCACGAACTTATTCTTTCAAATTCAGTACCTGGGTTATTGTCACTTGATCTCTCAAGAATTGTAGATCAGCAAGAAGAACTTCTAAACTGGCTCTAGCATTGTCTAAATTCTTTCGGAGAAGAGCAGTAGCCTGCATCAAAATATTACAGAACTGATGCAAGTATTCTAAACTCGAAAGCAAAAAACAGCTAATATAAGAAGTGGCTTACCTCTTCACAAGAATACTCCAACATGACATTTGCACCCAGCCATAAACAGACTGACTCAGTATCGTCAATGCTAGCTCGTGAATATATCCCTTCAGATACCTCAAAATCTGTAATAAGTTCCTGCATCCCGAATACAGTGTGAAGAAAAAAATGATCTAAGTAATTCAAAGCTGAAATTTTGATATATGGGCAAATGGTGTGTACTCTACATTTGTGATCAGTTGGCATCATCAACATGTTACCTGAGTAGACGCCTAATTTTATGTTTAATGACCCATGACTACAACTTCAACTATCCCGATGGTAATCGCAATCACAAGGCAGAGTGCAACGGTATTCTGTAATCTGTAATTTTAGAACTAATTATCTTGTATTTCAGTAAGACACACAGAATCTGCCATATTGAGATACTGCTTTAACTGCTGGTTGCATAAAGTATGGAAATATCATTCCTCTCGTAACCCCCAGAACCCACCCACCTCTCAAAACACATTCACACACAAAGTCTCTAAAGCACTTTTACTAAGTCTAAACACAACTCCAATCCTAAAAGATGTAAGAAAAACCTATAAACTTCTCAATTACATTGCATAGTTTGTAGTTAATTAAACAATAACACCTTTTTGAGAACCTAAAGGGACCGTACAAAATTCACAGTAAGGAAGGAAAAAATATTTAAACCATTTAGTCCTAAACAGGAATTGCAAGGTAGATCCTCACTGAGACAGAAAGAAATGAGAAACAAGCGGAAATGGAAGAAGATAAGTAAGTTATAGGAGATGGAAAAAAGAAAAAGAATTAATCATACGCCAATAATTTAATTTTTACCATCACTAAGCTCATGTATGAGAGTAAAATTCAAACCATGAATTGAGTAAAACTGCATGTGTTACGAGAAAACATGCTTCGCAAATGGGACATCACTAGGGAAAATCATGCTGCTAAACAGGTCCATCAAATACAAATAGAGATAGAACAAGTATAGTATTACACATACTGCAAAGGGTGGAGAATCTCAAAAAACGAACCTCACCAGTACCCTTCTTGGCTTGCAACGTGGCAACAACGTCTAAGCACTTCTCAATATCAGGGATCTTTGCCTAATAATCAAAAGGAAGGAATCCAATATTACTACATGGGAAAAAAAAACATTGGAGAAACAGTATAAGTTGATATAAAACACATCAATCCGATTTTTGAGATACTGAAGTCACAGGTCAGGTACAATCATGAGTGAAGCAATTCCATAACATGTATTTATATAAACAGAATATGAAAAATCACTACAATCATTTTCTCTCACACCTAGAATTGGGGTCAAGTTAACTACGAAAACTTGGTTTTTTTTGTTTTTTAGAGCCAAAGTCCAATATAGCTGCAGATTAGACTCAAGGTCTAAAGGCAAACTCCAACGTGCCACTGTGCCAAGTAGCATCAAATTTCATAAGTACCGGCGAAAGCTATAAATGGGGTAAAAACAATGTCAGATACAATGGTGTTGAGTCTGTAGACACACTGTCTAATAATCACTTGTAGCTGGGTGCTTTTCGAAACAACACACGAGCCACGTAGACTAATCGAATAACAAAGAACACAATGCTATGATCTAAAGAAAGGGCTTTGCCGACAAAACCTGAAGATCTCTCTGCTGAGCTTGAAGCTTCATTTCAACCAATTTGTACTGCTGAAGTCTGCAAGCAACAATCACACAGGGAGAAAAAAACATTAACAAGCATCCATTTTAACAGTTTTTATTCCTTGAAACAAAAAAGTACTGGAAAAATAGCTCTTTCCATATATTTCAATCCAAATTTAAAACGTACGAATCAAAAATCCGATCACAGAATTAAAATTACTTTAAAAGGTCAATAGAAAAAGGAGTGAATCGAAATGGGCAGAACCTTTCTTGGAGAAAGGCGAGGGCAGAGTTGACGTCGAGGCCTAACTGGGTGAGATAGGTCTGCACGTCCTCTACGAACTGCGCTCCTGGTATTCCTCTCCGCTCTGTAACCGCCGCAGACGACGATGATGGCGATTCCGTAGCCATTCCCTCTCTCTCTTCTCTCTTCTCTCTCTCTCACTCTCAGGATAATTGCAATTTCAGACGGAGAAACGACTTGTAGTTGTGGATGCCTCCACAGTTTTGACCGAGCTGAGAACAAGTGCAGGGATGGAGGAGGGAGACCGAAAAACGACGTCACTTTTGGTTTAGGGTGTGTGTTATTGGACTGCAATCTTCGAGTCGAGTGTGGGCCGGTGGGATTAGTAAACAAAAAGTCCATAATTCAATATTTCGAAAGCCCGTTAGTAGGGTTTAAAAGATATTGGGCCAACTTGAGAGGATTTTGCATTTGCGGCTCTATCCAATCATCTTACTTATTGCATGTTGCAGCACCCGATAGACATTCCAATTCTAAGCCCATTTGGAAAATTTCAGTTATTAAAAAGAAACTTCAACGAAAAGCTCATGGTACTGTTCACTTTAACGAAAAACCATATTTTTACACTAAAAAGTCAATCCTGGTACCATTCACTTTACCCTTTATTTTGTCTTTATCGTTAAAACTCAAAGTTTTCAAGCCATTTTCATTAGTTTTTCTTTATTAAAATGACCATTTTTCAGATTCTGTTGATATGTTGATGTTGTCAATATTTGATCGATAATGAGGATTTGTCATTTCCCCTAATTTCCGAACTTCTTTTTGTAGGGAACTTTTGACTTTCCTCCAATATCAAAACTCTAAATAAATGCATAGTTCTCTGAACCAGCCCGAATTATGAGAGAGAAGGACATGAGTAGGACAATTTACGACAAGGGAACTTTTAAAGGAGGGATTTTTTTCTTTTCCTGGTTCATAGTGTGTGGATGATTGACTTGAGTTTTGTCACGATAGAGGCTAGTGTAGAGTGGGATAATTTATGCTAGATCGAGCGAAAGGGTAATTTTATTTTCCATATATAAAGTTGCATTGGGATACAACCCATGCCAGCTTAAAACTACCTTTGACCATTGATGATATATAGGTTAAGAGTTCCATTTCGTCAAATGTGACATAAACTTCAAGGTGAAAAAATCTACTTGAAGCGTTCCAAGTGAAGAAAAATGGAGATGAAATGCATGAGCTCCACAGGCTTAATACTAGAGATTTTTGTAAAGCATCGAAGACAAGATAGATTACTCCCATCTTTTATCAAATTTAGTGAATATATATATATGTGTGTGTGTGTGTGTGTGTGTGTGTAGTTTGAATGAATTGGGGATAACTAAAATCTACTTGAAGCGTTCCAAGTGAAGAAAAATGGAGCTGAAATGCATGAGCTCCACAGGCTTAATACTAGAGATTTTTGTAAAGCATCGAAGACAAGATAGATTATTCCCATCTTTTATCAAATTTAGTGAATATATATATATGTGTGTGTGTGTGTGTAGTTTGAATGAATTGGGGATAACTAGAATACGACACTAGTCTTAGAATCGTATGGTGGGTTTAGTTTATATATATGTGGTCATGATAGAACAATAACATTCTTTGCTTGTGACATTGTCTTACTTTCTAATTTTCTCAAAGCTTCGAAGTAAGTCAAAGTTGGCTCAACCGGAAGACTACGTAACAATATCATATATATTGGTCAACGGCAGCTAGGGCACTTTGATAACGCATTAGAGGAATTTTTCTGGTATTTCGGAGTATTCAATGATGAAAATGTTTGAAGTAATATACTCTGAAACACCATATAGAATTGTTTGCATAATATTCATTTATCGGCCATCGTTGCATGCAATATAATAGGATTGGTTTATGCAACATAGATGCATAAAAAAAAACTTAAATTGGAAAAGAAAAAAAGAAGATACTAATGATATGTATATATAGCCTTTGAAGAGTTGAGATGGTTAAATTATCTCCTCATTAAAGTCTTTAACAACGGTTTATATGAGTTTAAACTAAACAATATATTTTGTAATCTAAACAATCAGACTCAACCCCTGTAGAACTCAGATTCTCCAACTTACTATGCGAACTTGGTTACAATTTGTAGGAATTAATTAAACTCAAATTTCCAGTCCAGATTCTTTTCAACTGAAGATTAATTTATAAGATGAGAGTTTAAAAGCGAGAAAATTTGGCATCGTTTCTTGAGCGTTCTCTCATCTCTTTGACAAGGTAGCTGCTGTGTCACTGTATCACACACTTGTTTGGTCCCCGCAAGAAGATATTGAATATAATTATCTATGTGCATGACAACTAAACCGATTAATTACGACAACATTACTCCAATTATTGTTGATGTTATGTTTGACCGCAATTAGACCATGCGAAACAAGTATGGGAGAGATATATATGGTTCGAATTTTGAAAACTACTCGTAAGAAAACAATTCTTTTTTACTTTTACCCATAACATGAAACTAATAAGATATCTAGTAAAATCCCAGCGGGCCAAATGACAAACCACAGACAGAGAGAACTATAGCCTATAGAGAGTACGGGCATCAGAGCCCTCGAGAGAGAAGGGGAGATACAGCACGCATGGTGAGGGAGAGGAAACGGTGTTGTTTGGCGTGAGCTTATATAGAACTGCACGATTAACGTCAATGGATGATATTAGTTGGTCTGCAGGCTCCGTACAAAAGATCTGGAGGGGATCCGAGTCCGAAACTAATAAGATATATAGAAAAATTCCAGCAGGCCAAATGACAAACTACACACACAGAGAACCAGAGACTATAGAGTATAGGCAATCATAGCCCTTGAGGAGTGGCAAGCACCTACCAAGGTGAATGAGCGGAGATCTTTTTTGGGGCTCAGATGTTCCAATTAAATTATGCATTGCAATCGGCATCGATCATTTTCATCTCTTTATTTATTTTATTTTATTTTTTCAAATAGATGTTTGGTAAGTAAAATAAAGAGCCATATCACCAACTAAATCTCGACAAAATTAAGTACAAGCCCTTCGGCCCCTGACGTGAACGAATGCTTTTCAATGAAAACAGCATACCTTCTTTCTTCTAAGACAGATCAGTGAAACACACATGAAAAGAGAAATATTTTCCCGTTATACAAAATTACGGTTAAAATTTTAACCTATATATATATCTAGTGTGTCAAGTTTTAAATCGTTAGATTTGATATAATGACGTAGATAGAATAAAATGCAAATAAATGCACAAAGCCTAAATATGGAGACTCGATATCTCGTACATATATACATGCTTTAAAGTTTGAAATATTTTGGCAGAAAAATGTGACTTAATTATACATGCATATGGTACCTGCAGAAATGTCTAGCTTGGTCCCCGATCCATTTAAGTGAATCACCCACCCATCTTTCTTGTATCCGAATTCCGAAGGTAAAAAACAATTTGGCAGATCTGTGCATGCATGCATGATGCATCCATTTACGAAAAGCAAATGAAATTTCCTCATCAAAACATACGTGCTTCGCATGGCTGCTCTTGCTACTGCTAGCTAGATGAAAACCCTCATCATACTCCTTTTTGTCCTTATTTTTTTTCCTTTAAAACTAAATTGCTCTGTTAGCAATTTTTCGTTGGATTTAGTTTATTAACTATACTGTGATAATTCATAGACTAATAAAAGTCTAAAACCACACATTAGTTAGCTAATCTCGGAAGATTAATAGTATTATTAGCTTTTGAGATGTTAAGCCAAATTGGCATCTTCATGCCCAATATCGATCAAATCATAAGCCATGCATGATCAGTTTTTAGTTTCTAGCACATTGTATTAATTGAGCGGAATGCATAAACCTTTGAAAGCTTGTGAAAAAACTTGTCACCCACTAAAGAAAAAGACTTGTCAAATCCAATCAATTAGTAATATGACATAGACAATATAAAAGGTCACCTAAATTAATATAGCCCTGCACCAGATAAAAGAAGAGTACAACCAGCTTCTCAACTTGGGAAGCAACTTATGTATGATATGGAAATCCCGTTATCGTGGCGTTTTTTGTCAACGTTATATGAAGAAAAATTTAAATATATCTTTATATAGCACGAGAAACTATGATGACAATGTACATGTATTAGTTAAATCTTTCTCCTCAACTTGAGCTTATTTCCATGGTCGATATTATTAATGTGGCCAATCCTAATTGCATCTCCAATGGTATATGCAATGAAAGTAGGCAAACTTGTATTATAAAGGCTTACGTGACATGTTGCATACTCAATTGCTTCATTGAAAAAGTTTGTCACTCCAATAGTTTAGACAAACCAAATGGGCAAAATTATATTTATTATTTTCTTTCATCTATAATTTTTACCTTTTAGTTTTGTGATAGAATATTTTACTATAAAAGGATATGTGAGGCCCCATTTGCCTGCTCATGGTATTGTAGGCAACATTGCCTACGTACTTTGGGAGAATAGGCAAAATCTACGAAGGTTAGTGCTTTTTACACACATTTTCTCACCTCATATACATGTTTTGTAGCCGTTAGATTGAACAATTAAAGTAAATTCAATAATTATGATTAACAAGGGCTGTGTATAAAATAAAAAGAGTGTGTTAAAATCACTATCCATTTGCAAACTTAATTGCCTATACCATTAAACGTAGTTTTTGCGTATGTAGCTCATCAAAATAAATTTGTCTACTCGATTGTCGACCCTATTAGAAGTGCTCTAATTTATAAGAAATTGCCCTCCATACTCCATATACAATAATTGGAGTTACTATTTAGGATATTTTTAGTAATTAATCATCGCCATATGGGTTTAATAAAAGGAAAATTAATGAAAAGTCCAAAAAAAAATTTAGTTTTAATGAAAAATGACAAATTAAGGTGTAGTGAATAGTACCAAGAAAAGGTAAAAATGTGGTTTTACGTTAAAAGTGAACAGTACCAGAAATGTTTCGATAAAATTCCCTTTAATAAATTCATTTAATAATTCCGAAATCAATTGGCGATCCCAATAATCCAGATTGAATACTATAAATTGAAGAAAAATATCCCTAATTCCTGGTGAATATATATATATATATATATATATATATAGATATAGGGTCTTCTCTATAAAATAAAAATGTGAGCTCAAATTCTAAGGGTGCGTTTGTTGCACCGGACTGTCTCGGACTGGATTAGCTGCAAGGACTAAGCTAGATTGGCTTAGACTAGACTAAGTTGGACTAGCTTAATGAAGCGTTTGGTGCAATGTCGGACTAATTTATGGACTAAAATTATTTTAGAGCCCAAAATATTTTTTTAATCTATATGAATTAATATTTTATTATTACTTATAATTTCAAGAATCATCTCGTGTATACCTCTTCTCTCCGCCCACTTCATCCCTCCTCCGCCTCATCTTCTCTCTATACCTCTATTTTTCTCTCCGCCCACTGCATCTCTCCCATCTACCTCTTTTCTCCTTCATTTTCTCTGTACCAGTGTCTCCATCCCCTTCTTTTCTTCTCCCATTTCACCTCTGTACCACTGTCCCCTCTCTTGTCCCTTTGTATTTATTTTGTTTCGCCTCAAAGGAAACGCATGGCGCGGGAGTTGAAGCAGCAGAGTAGCGAAGATCGTTCACATATCCTAAGTCTTTCAAGTGGAGATCAGGTGTTCTTTCGTGAAGCAAAAAGGAGAAATTTGGGTTGTGGGTTCGTTGGGAAGCAAATTAGGGATTGGGTTCGCAGGATGATGGAGATCAGTGAGAAAGTAGGATTTTGGTGACTAGGTTTGCGGGATGATGGAGATCGGCAAGAAAGAAGGATTTTGGTGACTGGTGGGACGTTGGTGGTGAAGATGGGATTAGAAATCCCCTAGTTTGTAGAGGGTCTCGCTAAGAACAGCTAGTGAAGGACTTAGTCGGCACGAGTCCGACTTAGTCCCATTAAACTTAATCCCTTTCTGCACCAAACATGGACTTATAAGCCAGTCCAATCCAGTGAATCCTAAGGAAGCCAAACAAACGTATCCTAACAGAATCATACAATATATTAGAAGAAATTATGGTATGAAAATTAACCAATGCTATGTGTTTTCATTTTTCACTTGTTATTATATGCGGATCGATGTATTTAAACTTTAAGAGTCACCTTAACCTTCTAGAAACGAAAATAAAAAAGATACAAGTAAGAGATGAGGGAAAGGGGACATGAAACCTAACCCTTAAAGAATTCGTTTGATAATCATTTTATTTTTATTTTAGATTTTGTATTAGAGTGGAGGAAGTACATCTAGAAGTAAGGAAATGTACAAGATGGAAAGAAAAAACTGTATTAAACTAATTGGTTTCACTTTCAAGATTGTTTTTCATTCATTCCTCTTTGTTTGTTTCGTTGTCTTTCGCACCACCCTTCATTTTTCATTTCCAGCATATGTTTTTTCCCCAATATCTCAATGACAAAAGATAAAAATTAAAAACAATATAATTTATCAAATAAATCCTAAATTTTATTGTCAAAGTTCATGTTCAGAAATAGATTGATTAGACACAGTGTCACAATTTAAACGTCTTATATATTGGAAGAAAAATTTCAAGTTTATATATAGGATGGTTGGCCATCGGCCCCCCCGAGTTTCCTACCTTCAAAACCCAATGGACACTGGTTAGAGAAGTTGTCGCCATCCAAGACGACGAACCTGATTTGCTTCACTATAACCCCAGTTGGGATTATCAAATGAATCAACCCTCTCTCTCTCTCTCTCTCTCTCTAGATAGGTAGTGCTGACCATATGGAATTGCCATCTTCTCCCCGACTTTTTCTTTTTCTCTTTTACTTTATTTGTTCTTGGAGTTTAATGAACAAACCCACGACCCCTCCATGTGGTCTACACAACTTTAATAGTCTAGACTATGCGATTTTCAAATGCATGTCCTTTTCTCTTCCCTTGGCTTTTCTTGTACTCACATGGCGCAAGACCCATATTTATGAGAAGGGTGATGCAATTAAATTTGTAAATCAAATTTTGTAAATTAAATATATGAAAGTTGATGATTGAAGTATTACTAAAGTGTTGATTAACATGTTTATTTCTTATTGGTGACACATAATTTAGTTTGCAAATATAATCTCTCTAGCATTACTCATATGAAAAATAGTAGATATATATGTGTGTGTGTGTATACACATATAAAGGGTTGGAGAGAGAGAGATATTGGTTCGTTGGTTGGTTGCTTACTTACATGGTTGAAGAAATTTAAAGGTGATTCAATGCAATACCGATCTATGTTGTTGGTCTATGCCTTGACAGATCACAAGCGACTAACGATTTTCCTCATGTGTGCCACTATATATATATATATCTCTTCTTAGAATATCTTTGCCACAGTACCAACAATACCACTTCTCCTCCGTCTGTTGCTTCATTGAGCTGAGAATTAGATGCAATTTTCTCATTAGAAATTAATCAGGGTTGCATATTTGAAGGTAACTGCTGCTTCTGTATGACAAATGGGGTTTCGTCTTCATGATCATGTGTAAATAGTTCTCCACCGTCGATGGAACTTCAACCTATATATATATATAAGTATATACAAATCACAATCACATCAGAGAGATTATCGCAAACATAATACCATTTGATATTAATACCACTCATACATAAATTGCTCGTCTACAAGTCTATTCACTATGACACTATATATATGGTCCCGTCTCAACCTTTTGGAGAATTATGCATTAGTAATGTGTAGTGTGAAAGAAGGAAACTCTCTCACTGGTGATATATATATATGGTTAAACTCAATTGAAAGCAACTAAAATAACATATTTTTAAGCTTTGATTCCATATAAAAAAAAGTTAGCAAAAGAATATATATAGATAATATATATATATATATATATATATATGTATATATATATTATTAAGTAAAATTAGTGGAAGATATATACTATGTTATTTGTTTCTGTAACCTAGCTGGAAGCCTGGAACAAAGATTTATATACCTAACTTAGTTTACAACGCTAGCTGGCCAAACAACATCATATCTATCCAACTCCGAATAATAAACAAATTAATCAAGTGCGTGCAATATAGTACTGCGAATGCAACTTATTCTGTTATATCCTTTCAAAAGCAATTGACTTTACTGTTCTAAAGCAGACTCATTCAATTCACTATTTCATGGTAAAATTCAATATTTATATAAAGCAGAAACATGCGTGCTTGGTCAGTACTACTGATGTAACTGCTAAGAGAAGCACATGCTTGCGACTAATAAAATGATGCTTTTGTGGAGCCGGTAACTCCCAATAGATTTATGATTAGGTTTCATGGAGTTTGGGCAAAGTAAACATGCATGGATGTTAATTTCGTGTCCTTATCTTTGAGTGGGTCGGGGCTAATTAATATGCATGCCAACAACTCCGCCATCTCTGCAAACGGCTCTTTTGTTTTGTATAGTAATCGGGGAGATATAAAGATGACTGAATGAGAATCAAAATTGAGGATTTGTATCTCAATTGTTTCTTATATAAATTTAGCGCATGATCTTGAGTTTACGAATAGATGCTCTTAACGAGTTGAGCAACAAAATCCCTTATATCATGATCGTAAGATTAGATATGAATAGATGTGGTGCATCTTGTAAAATTTTATAAACCAGGTGTTTCCATCATTTATTTCTTTTAACAGTTAAGAATGTAATTTCAAAATTACACTAATATTATAACACGTAATTTATGTGTTAAAAATACATACTCTAAAATACACATTATTGTCTGTTTGTACCATATTTAGGACCTCCGTATTTAGACCTTGTATAAATACTCGGGGGACTCAAATGTAATTATGTAATAAGTGAAGGGGCAAATATGTAATACGTGAGGAGCCCTTATTCTATAAAAGTACTCCTCACTCTCCTCATTAGGGGAGGCCAATTCTTAGGCCTGAGATCCCCAAAGCCTATCACCCTCTCAAAGCCTCTCATATTCATTACAGAGGCTCTCTCCCTCACAATCCTCTCAGAGAAATACAATAATCAGTGTGGACGTAGCCCAAATATTGGGGTGAACCACGATACATCTTGTGTTATTTACTTTCTTGCAGATTCACGATCGGATTTATGTTGTTCCAAGACCCCTCCAGTTTTGTGCATCAACATTTGGCGCCATCTGTGGGAATCGATACGAAAAGTTATGTCGGTTCTCTTTCATTTTTTCACCTCCGCCGTGAATCTGCAAAATCACAAAAACCCAGAAACGAAAAAGAAACCTACTTCGTGTTTGCCTTCTTTTATTTTGGGGGCAATCTATTTTGTATATTTGAATCACACAAAAAACAAGAAAAACAGCTTCGCCACAGTTCGTCTCATTCATCGCACTATATGTTTCCTAGAAATAGAGAAGCAGTAGGCGGAGAGGTTGCAGTAAACAAAGCCACAGAATCTCCGATTGCATCTCTCTGCAGCTGAACAACAAGAAAACCACCCTCAAATTTCTCTCTCTCTACATCCATCCATGGCGACGATCCAGAACGTCAAGGCTAGGCAGATCTTCGACAGCCGTGGCAATCCCACCATCGAGGAAGTAGGAAGAACCAGTAGTGTGATTGAGATATGAGGTTTTGATAGAAAATGAAGGAGAATGGCGCCGTCGTCAAGAAGGGGTGTTTCGGATTAGCCACCTCAGCAGCCACTGCAGAGGCGAATAACTCGAACCCAGACAGCTGGGAACCTCGGGGAGACGACTTTCGACAATGAGATTGTGCCATCGTCCCTTGTCGAAATCATCCTCATTCTTCATGTTGCCAATAAAGTTGAAACCAACAATCCTAGAGTTGCTTATCTCTATCTGAACTCCCACGTCCATGGCAGACCCAACCGACGTCTCAGCCGGAATGTGCACACCACTTGCCTCGCCGTGACGGAGCCTGAAGTTCCAGCTCTCGAGCTCTCCGTCGGAGTTCCCCTGGACAGGTTGCCGTCGTCCAAGGCACAGGTTGCCGTCGTCCAAGACACAGGTTACCGTCGGAGTTTCCCTGGACAGTTTCTCATAGACGGATAAAAGTCCTGATCAAACAAGGGGTCAAGGCAACGACGAATCCTTTAAAGTATACATTATCTATCTGTCGTACTTCAAAGCTATTATCACAAGGAGCAGAAGCTAGACTCGAAGAGCAGACAGCTGCTAATGTGGGCTCTGGTCAAGGTGGATCTCAAAACTCAAAATCTGCAGAAGAACATCAATCAAGAAAAACAAGTGTTGTCACTTTAGAGAAAAGGAATACAGAAAGCAAAAGCAATGAGCGGGGAGATCAAGAAAAGCAAAAGATAAGCTTCCTATTAATTCTATCACGATTCCTTTTGTCTGCCAGGTGGAGAGACATAAAGAAAAGCAAGAAAAGCAAGAAAAGCAAGTGGGTGGTGTCAAGGCTATCCGGGCAACTGTTACGTTTTACAGGAGAACATGCAGGAAATGGAAAAGAGAAAGTAAAAGCAAAAGCAATAGCAGAAAGCAAAAGAAGATAAAAAGAAGCAGACATAATTGCTATGCTGATGGCATGCAGAATAGGGAATTATAAGCATGACCCATTGAGCAAAGGGTCAGATTTATTTTTGAATGATGTAATTTATTTTTTGTATCTTTCAGAGATATCTGTATAAACCCCATCAGAGGGTAAAAAAAAAAAAAAAAACGGCAAGCCCAAAATAATGGGTTGCAATGTCATGTGGAGGGCAAAGACCCATATGCTCAAAAGAGCTAGGCCTTATGGCTCCAAATTTATTCGGCATCCTGCCGTTATTATCACCAACCAGGTGATCAAAAGTACGCACAGTACTACAAAAAATTATTCGGCAGCCAGACCCTCTATTATCACCAACCAGGTGATCAAAAGTACATCCAGTACTACAAAAAATTATTCGGCAGCCTACCGCTATTATCACCAACCAGGTGATCAAAAGTACGTCCAGTACTTCAAAATTATACATGAGCATCACTCATGTCAATCATACATAAACATTCATGAGAATCACTCATGTCAATCATACGTAAACATTCATGACCATTATTCATGTCAACATTCATGAGCATCACTCATGTCAACATCCATGAGCATCACTCATGTCAACATCTATAAGCATCACTCATGTCAATCAACATAAACATTCATGAGCATCACTCATGTCAATCAGCTTCGAAAGCTTCATTTACAGAACTCCAGCTTCAAAAGCTTCATTTACAGAGCTCCAGCTTCAAAAGCTTCATTTATAAAAGCACTAGCTTCAAAGCTTCACTTGCAAAGCTTCACCTACAAATAGGGGTGGGTTCAAAAAACCGAAAACCGAAAAAAACCGAAAACCAAACCGAACCCGAAACCGAAAAAACCGAACCGAACAAAAAAACCGAACCGAATTGAAAAAACCGAACCGAACCGAATTCTTTTGGTTCGGTTCGGTTTTAGTGATCTAGAAACCAAACCAAACCGAACCGAACCGAATTAATTAAATTAATTTTTTTATTTAATTATTTGTTTTGGATATTATTTTCTAAACCCAATTTGTAAGTTAAAATATGCTAAACCCAATGTGTTGCCAAACTTTAAGCTCAAAATATTAAAAAAAATTCCTATAAAAACTTTAAACCCTAACCTATTATTTATCCCCCATATAAGGTTCCGGAGCCAAACCTCATCCTGAAGTACCTACATCCATCTCCATAGCACTGTCTACTTTTGTCTCAGCTTTCTTTTCCAAATCTACTCTCATATAACATGTAACAGAATCTATAAACATTTATTTCGGGTAGATTACTTAGGGAATTTGTGATGGAAAAGAATCCAACACACACTAAATAAATCCACCCACGCATTTCTTTTACTAATCAAGTTGTCAACATGCAGTTACAAGCAAACAACCCTGATCTTTGAACAACATCATACAATTTAACTTTTCTAAGTCATTTGTACGATTTTTGTGTTGTGATGTTGTTAGTTTGGACTTTGGAAGACTTGATTGATGATTTTAGTTCAACTTTAAATGTTTATTTTCATTGTCTTTGATTATAGTTAGAATGCTTGTGTTATGATTGTGTTGGATACGTTAAAATTTAAAATTTCAATGTTTTTCATTTTTTGAAAGAAAAAAAAAACAAAAAACCGAAACCGAACCGAAAAAACCGAACCGAAAAAAAACCGAAAAAAAAATGAACCGAACCGAAATTTCGGTTTGGTTTCGGTTTTGGCAAAAAACCGAACCGAATTAAACCGAACCCACCCCTACCTACAAAGCTTCAGTGTAGGGTATACAAATACCGCCTCCGAACAACCGCCACTTCGGCCCATACATGGATTCAATTTGAAGTCTCCAGCCAATAGACTTTATTGACTGAAGACTTGGGGGTCTACACTATGTACCATATATTGGGCCTCACGAAAAATACTTAGGGGACTTAGCCCATTATTCATGTATTGAGGAGCGATCCCTTATTCTATAAAAGAGACTCCCTCACTTTCATTAGAGAGCACCCATTATTCATGTAATGAGGAGCGAGCCCTTATTTTCTAAAAGGGACTCCCTCACCATCATTAGAGGGCATCGTCGCCTGTTGAGCAACCGCCTCGCCGCGAGCATCAACTCTAGCCCATCATTTATGTATTGAGGAGTGAGCCTTTATTCTATAAAAGGGACTCCCTCACCATCATTAGAGAGCATCGCCGCGAGCATCAACTCTAGCCCATCATTTATCTATTGAGGAGTGAGCCCTTATTCTATAAAAGGGATTCCCTCACCTTCAAAGCCGAGGCAACCGAGGCGACATAAGCCACAAGCAGAGCAGCCTCTCAACATGTGCTACTTATAGTTGAGCATCATTTCAGATTGAGCATCACCTCATATCGAGTATCAGTTGAAGACGACATCTAGTTACTTCGGCCCACACATGGACTGTGTTTATACCATATTTAGGGCCTCGTATTTAGATCTCGTACAAATACTTGGGGGCTTAAATGTAATTATGTAATAAAAGAAGGGGCAAATATGTAATAAGTGAGGAATCCTTATTCTATAAAAGGACCCCTCACCCTCACAATGAGAGGAGGCAAATTCCTAAGGCTCCTCACCCTCTCAAAGCTCTCACTCTCATTCAGAGCTCTCTTTTCCTCAGAAATATAATCAGTGTGGACATAGCCCAAACCTTGTGTGAACCACGATACATCTTATGTTATTTACATTACATGAAGATTCACGGTCGGATTTACGTTGTTTCAATTGGTTTTGTGCATCAACATTTGGTGCCGTCTGTGGGAATCGACACGAAAAATTATGTCGGTTCTCTTTCATTTTTTTCAGCTCCACTGTGAATCCGCAAAAACCCAAAAACCCAGAAAACCTTCGCAGACTCTGCAGTTTTAAGAAACCATCCAAAAACCCATTTTCCATCTCTCTCTTTTGTTTCTGGGGTTGTGTGCTTTTTAGTCATTGAGATCTGCATCAAGATGGGTTGTCCTGTTTTCGTCATTGGCTTGTCCTGTTTTCTCCCACCTCGCCAGAAAAAGCGCAGCCAGTCATGACAAGCCTCTAAAATCAAACACCTTCCAATTCCGGTGTCAAAATCTTCAGCTTCATTAGAGTTTGGCTCGGTAGCCTGTTACGTTTGAGTCATGACAAGCTTCATGGACCCGCAATACCCGACCAAGCCAGGTGCAGTCGCACGGGCCGCAGATGAAAATAGCAATTCAACCCTCGCAGCACTCCGACAACGACCGGTTCAGCGGTGATTTCTCTACAGACGGCTCAATTCAGCGGCATCGTTTTGGGTCCAACGATCGGTCCCGCCACTCCTTCTCCATCGAGCACTGCACCATCAGCCTCGTTTTCCTCATCTTCCGTCGTCGACTTCTCATCTTCTTTTCCATCGTCGTCCCCGACGAATAAGCAAATTACGCCTTTCGATCAGCTGGCTTTCAGAGCTTCTCATGGCCAGAACATGAACGCATCCAACGAGTTCGATCTCTCACCACTCAGCTAGATCTAGCCGTTAGAGGTATCGCCACGTCGGACTTTAAACCCATGGAAACCGACAGCGGGTTACAGCTCGATGCGGATGGTTTTGAGGGCCCCATCATTTTCAAGACGAGTCATGGTAGTGGCGAGTACTTCTCCCGAGTCGGGATTTGAAAACCACTGAGTCAGGCCTACATGGTGCTTGACATTGAGAGTGACATCAGCTGGGTGCAGTGCACACCCGGTGCCGATTGCTACCAACAAGCCGACCCTATATTCGAAAATATGGATGCGAATAGCGCTCATGTCCTGGAGCTTCACATATCTGAGATAGAACAGTGAGATAGAAACATAGATATGGAAGCTTCACAGCTCTCTCACTATCATTGAAGTCGTGGTATTTGTCCCGTCTACGCAAATCCCGACTCAGTCTGATGTTCAAAAGCGTCTTAGAGGCCTTATTCCAAAAGATCTTGTTGACAGACTGTCATCGCTTCGCAATCAGATTGTCTTGGTTGCAGAGGATACTGGTGGATCTGCTATATCTAAATTACGGCTAGCATTGGAGGAGTACTTGTCTGTTTTAATTGGGCTCACTAAGAAAGAATATGGTCTGGAAAGATTGGTTGAATTCAAGTGGAAATGTTTGGAGGATGGAAAATAGGTAAATGGACCATAAAAAAACTAGCTGATCTAGCAGTTGAGGAAGGCACCAGTGCTTTGAAGGACTTCATACCCTACAATGGGGTCTTGAACTTGGAGGGCGTTCACAGGCCACTGCTAGCGTGCAGATGATGGGGAGTCGGGTTTCTTCTCGGGCTAGGGTTCAGTTTCAAAATTTCCAGGTGGTAGTGGCGCATCAACATTTGATGGTCTTGGGTCTTCAACTTTCCAGCTGAAAAGTGAAAAAGCAAGGAGCGAGGAGACCACCAGTAAAGCTATAGGAAAAGAAACAGAGAACTTGAGTGCCATCTACACTCTACAAAGCAAAAGCAAAAGTAAAGCAAAAAATGAAAAGAGAAATGAAGAAAAGGGGCAAAATTATAAGGTTCCTATTATTGCGATTCCTTTTGTCTACCAGGTGAAGAGACAGAGAGAGTGCGACGGAAAGCAGAAAGCAAAAGCAAGGAATAAACACCCTACCAGAATGATGTGATTTACTTTTCTTGTTTCTGAATGGTGAAAATTATTTTTATTATCTTTCGAAGACATCTGTATGCCCGTATGCCCAAAAGAGCCAGACCCTCTATTATCACCAACCAGGTGATCAAAAGTACACCCAACACTACAAAAAATTATTCGACACCCCGCCGCTATTACCACCAACCAGGTGATCAAAAGTACGCCCAGTACTCCAAAATTATTCGGCAACCTGCCTCTATTATCACCAACCAGGTGACTAAAAGCACGCCCAGTACTTCAAAATTATTCGGCAACTTGCCGCTATTACCACCAACCAGGTGATGAAATGTACAACCCGTACTCTAATATCATTTGGCAACTAGCCATTCATGCCACTAACCAGGTCATGAAATGTACAACCCCTACTCTCATTCATGCCACCAAACAGGTGATCAAAAGTACGCCCAGTACTTCATATTATACATAAGCATTACTCATGTCAATCATACATAAACATTCATGAGCATCACTCATATCAATCATACATAAACATTCATGAGCATCACTCATGTCAACATTCATGAGCATCACTCATGTCAACATCCATGAGCATCACTCATGTCAATCAAACATTCATGAGCATCACTCATGTCAATCAAACATTCATGAGCATCACTCATGTCAATCAGCTTCAAAAGCTTCATTTACAAAAGCTCTAGCTTCGAAAGCTTCATTTACAAAGCTACAACTTCAAAAGCTTCATTTACAAAAGCTCTAGCTTCAAAAGCTTCATTTACAGAGCTCCAGCTTTAAAGCTTCACTTACAAAGCTTCAGTGCAAGGTATACAAATATCGCCTCCGAACAACCGCCACTTCGGCCCATACATGGATTCAATTTGAAGTCTCCAGCCAACAGACTCTATTGACTGAAGACTTGGGGGACTACATTATGTACCATATATTGGGCCTCAATTGGGCATCATGAAAAATACTTGGGGGACTCTAGCCCATCATTCATGTATTGAGGAGCGAGCCCTTATTCTATAAAAGGGACTCCCTCACCACCATTAGAGAGCATTAACTCTAGCCTATATTTATGTATTGAGGAGCGAACCCTTATTTTATAAAAGGGACTCCCTCACCATCATTAGAGAGCATCAACTCTAGCCATTATTCATGTATTGAGGAGCGAGCCCTTATTCTATAAAAGGGACCCCCTCACCTTCAAACGCCACAAATCGAGCCAACCAAGGCAACATAAGCCACGAGCTAAGCAGCCTCGCAGCATGTGCTACTTCCAGTTGAGCATCATTTCAGATTGAGCACCGTCTCATATCGAACATCAGTTCAAGACAACATCTAGTTACTTCGGCCCACACATAGACTGAATTTTAAGTCTTCAGCCAAAAGACTCTCTTGACTGAAGACTTGGGGGACTACTATTTATACCATATTTAGGGCCTCGTATTTAGATCTCGTACAAATACTCGGGGGACTTAAATGTAATTATGTAATAAAGGAATAGGCAAATATGTAATAAGTGAGGATTCCTTATTCTATAAAATGACCCTTCACCCTCACAATGAGAGGAGACCAATTCCTAAGGCTCATCACCCTCTCAAAGCTCTCACTCTCATTCAGAGCTCTCTCTCCCTCAGAAATATAATCAGTGTGGACGTAGCCCAAACCTTGGGGTGAACCACGATACATCTTGTGTTGTTTACATTACATGCAGATTCACGGTCGGATTTATGTTGTTCCAAGACCTCCGGTTTTGTGCATCAACTGACTGAATTTCAAGTCTCTAACCAAAAGACTCTCTTAACTGAAGACTTGGGGGACTACTGTTTGTACCATACTTAGGGCCTCCGTATTTAGACCTCGTATAAATACTTGGGGAACTCAAATATAATTATGTAATAAGTGAAGGGGCAAATATGTATTACGTGAGGAGCCCTTATTCTATAAAAGGACTCCTCACTCTCCTTATTAGGGTAGGCCAATTATTAGGCCTGAGATCCCCAAAGCCTCTCACCCTCTCAAAGCCTCTCATATTCATTACAGAGGCTCTCTCCCTCACAATCCTCTCAGAGAAATACAATAATCAGTGTGGATGTAGCCCAAACATTGGGGTGAACCACGATACATCTTGTGTTATTTACTTTCTTACAGATTCACGGTTGGATTTACGTTATTCCAATACCCTTCCGGTTTTGTGCATCAACATTGTCCATTCATAATATAATCCCTAAATTAGTACCACTATGATCTTCTCCATAATAGGATTACGAGACATGCTTGGTGATAATTATATGAAACCAAATATGTTCTCAAATGCACGAGTAGACATGGTTTTAGTGATAATTTTATGATACCCGCAATATTGTAATCGGTCTTTTTATTAATAACTAGCCCCTTATTACCCACTTACTCGTGTGGTAATTGATTTTATTTATTTATTATGTTTATGTATTAGTAATTTTTTTTTGTCAAATATAGTAATATTAATTTCATCAAGTAACTACCCACATAGTGGGTGTTTTGTTTGAAATTTTCAAAATGATCTAGTTTTACTATTTTACCCTTGTTAATTAAATTGTTTTGTTGTGAAATTCTTAATTGGCGGGGGGCATTTTTTGGCATTTTGAATGTGTCACCTTTTTAGTCTTCTCACTTTATATAGAAGGTATTTTTTGAATCACGGCGTGCTACATGTGACTTACATGTTTTAAATGTATTTATATGCATAAATTGACAAAAGGAAAGTTAAATATTTAAAGTAAATGAATAATCTTGGATTATGTTAGAAGAAACCCCTCATAAACCAATTAAAGCAGCTAAATTCATATAATAAAATCGGTCTCTATAGAATTTACATTAAGAATAGAGAAAATAATATTTAATAAACAATTGATTGAATCAAATTATTGCTACATGCGACTTACATGTTTTAAATGTATTTATATGCGTAAACTGACAAAAGGAAAGTTAAATATTTAAAGTAAATGAATAATCTTGGATTATGTTAGAAGAAACCTCTCATAAACCAATTAAAGCAGCTAAATTTATATAATAAAATCGGTCTCTATAGAATTTACATTAAGAATAGAGAAAATAATATTTAATAAACAATTGATTGAATCACATTATTGCTAGCTCATTTGAGGCTAAGCCCACCCCCTCCTCCTTAATGTAGATAATATCGTTTGTTAAATAAAAACAATCATTTGACAACTACTTTAATCATATTATTATCCGCGTGCGAAATACATTTTTTATAACCGGCATTACATTTCTCTTAAGACGTTTTGAACGTGTTTAAAAATAGAGAAAATAATATTTAATAAACAACTTATTGAATCACATTATTGCTATCCCATTGTGAGACTAAACTCACCCCCTCCCACTTAGTATATATAATATCGTTTGTTAAAAAAAAAAACAATCATTTGACAACTAATTTAATCACATTGCGTGCGAAAAGATCTTTTTATAACCGGCATTAAATGTCTCTTAAGATGTTTTGAACGTGTTTAAAAATAGAGAAAATAATATTTAATAAACAACTAATAGAATCACATTATTGCTAGCCCATTGTGAAAAGCTAAGCCCACCCCCTCTCCCTTAGTTTAGATAATTTCGTTTGTTAAAAAAAAAATCGTTTGACAACTAATTTAATCACATTATTATCCACGTGCGAAAAACTTTTTTTATAACCGGCATTACATGCCTCTTAAGATGTTATGAACGTGTTTAAAATAGAGAAAATAATATTTAATAAACAACAGATTGAATCACATTATTTCTAGCCCATTGTGAGGGTAAGCTCAACCCCCTCTCCCTTAGTGTAAATAATATCGTTTGTTAAAAAAAAAAATCATTTGACAACTAATTTAATCACATTATTATCCATGTGCGAATGACCTTTTTTATAACCAGCATTACATGCCTCTTAAGATGTTTTGAACGTGTTTCAACATGGAGAAATTGAATCACATTATTACTAGCCTATTGTGAGGTACTAATTAAAAACAAAAAACAAAAAAACAAACAACCAAACCACAAAAAAATTAATTATTAAAAAATACTATTAAAATGACGAAAATACCCATCCCCCTTAGTGTAGATAATATCGTTTATTTAAAAAAAACTATTTGACAATTAATTTAATCAGATTATTATCAGTGTGCTAAAGACTTTTTTTATAACCGGCATTATACACCTATTAAGATGTTTTAAATGTGTTTTAAAATAAAGAAAATAATATTTAATAAATAACTGATTGAATCACATTATTACTAGCTCATTGTGAGACTAAGCCCACCCCTCCTTAGTGTAGATAATATTGTTTGTTAAAAAAACAATCATTTGATAACTTATTTAATCACATTGTTATCCGTGTGTGAAAAACCTTTTTTGATAACCAGCATTACATGCCTCTTAAGATGTTTTGAACGTGTTTAAAAATAAAGAAATTGAATCACATTACTGCTAGCTTATTGTGAGGTATTAATTAAAAAAATCACCAAAAAGTAAATTATTAAGGAAATACAGTTAAAATTATGAAATGCCCTTATCTTATTTGATGCATTATTTTGGAATGCCCTTGAAGTTTTTTGTTTTGGGGGCATTTTTGTTCAAATATTTTTGTTGAAGCATGGTGACACCAAATCACTATTCACTTTTTCCATTGTCTTTATATATAATAGATAGATAGATATAGATATACTCTAAATATAAACCTTGCCACTCAGTACTACGGTTTGATGGTATTCCGTTTCACTTGAAAGTGAGAGGTTTTAGGTTCAAATCTCATGGATGACGAATTCTATACCAAATTACACAAACTTCAGCGCAAAGTGTATATCCGTCGCACAAACTTTAGTGCGACAGAAACTTTGTCGCACAAAGATCGTGAAGAAAGACTTTGCGCAACGAAAAACATCATTGGTTGCAAAAACAATATGCGACGGTTTACCCTTCGTCGCACAAAATTTTTAGGAGCGAATGTTTTCGTCGTACAAAATACAAGGATACATACATGGGACGACTATTATTCGTCTCTCTAAACTTTGTGTGACAAAACCTAGTTTGTCGCTTGAGTTTTGTGTGATGAAGGTTTTCATCACACAAAAATATATATTTTTTTAATTTATTTTTACGTTCTGTTTTTTTAATTTTGTAATAGAAATAAATTGCATTTTTTTTTTGGTAATAAAATTAAATTGCAATTAAAAAATGTAATGACGAAAAAATTAATATATTTAAATTAATATAAATGTATGTACTATGTATAAGAAAAATGTTTAAAAGTAAGGAAGTAAAAAACTAAGAAAATAATGCAGCATAATCTACGTGGTCGTCTTGCGGAGGCGGCTGGAAGGTCTTGAGGTTGTCGACAGGCTCAGACGTCGAAGGGGCAGAGGTGTGGCCATGCTCGGGTTGGAAGGGCTTGGAGGTCGATGGGGGACGAAGATCCGGGAGACGAATGCCAGACTGACTAAGGGCTTGTGCAATCAGTGACATCTGGCTCCTATACGAGGCGAGCTCAGTCCTAAGGTCAGCCACCTCTGTCGTCAAAGCTGTTACCTGAATCTTTGACTACGATGATGAAGGGGCTCTAGGTTCCCACCGTCGGGCATTCCCCATGCCCCTACAATATGTCCCCGGCCTCCGCCCGAGAGTTTGATCCAAGATCTCCGTAAGGATCTAAAACCCCACATCTTCTGGGAGACCCACAGACTCGAGTACAGCCTCGGGAGGAAGTTGGGAGGCGGGCTCCTGAAGAACCAATTGCCTATTCTCCATCATCGTCGCCTGTGTAATATAACATGAAATATTAATTCTAACATTCATATAATAACCATGAAACTTGAATGCGTAAGATAATAATTAAAATTGAAGAATACTTACATGAAGGGACTTGGCCAACTCATCCCCGAGTCGAACATAAACTTCGCTAAAGACATCGATCTCTGGGAATTTTGAACCCCCCTGAATAGAACAAGAGAAGAAAAATGTTAGTACGAAAAAAAAAATATTCATAACATATTAAAAATTGAATATGAAAAACTTTATTATTACCCGTCGTCGTGCCTCCATCCTACATGAGAATGGCCTCGAACTGGAATGGTGGAGAAGAGTCTTCTTGTCCATATTGCTCTTGTTGGCTATCGCCTTCTTCTGTTATACAAACAATAAACGTATTAGTTCAAATTTAAATGAAATAAAAAAAATCAATAAACATTATTAAGAAATGTATTATAATTTTAAACTTAATATAAAAAAATACCACATAGCCAAGCTCTTGAAAATGCCTGCAGGGCCACGCCCAATTATCTTCCTGACCCTCAAACTCCTTCGGGCAACCGTCCTCAAGAGTGACATGCGAATCATCAAATGTCTCAAAATATTGGTGCAAGTCGCTCTTTCACTACTTGTACCATTTAGAGAAGAGCCTGTTGACGTACGCCAACATATCGTTGTTGATGTCCTCGAAATTGTCGTTTGTCTGCAATGTAACAAATTAATTACATACATTAAGTAATATAAATATATAAAATTTGAAGGAAAAACAATTAAAATGTAGGATACTTACCGACAACAATGTGCGCACCTTCGTCTTCAGCTCGTCTATCATCACCTTCCAAGACTTCCATTGCATAGGGCAATAGGTCTGAATGACATGACCAATGTTGTGGGCCAATGCGCTAATCTGCTCCGCCGTTGGTGCACCCCGATGCTGCTCGTTGTATCTCATAATGATATGTCCGTTGGTCACCCGGGTGATCTTCGCCATCTTCAACTGGCGACAAGGTCCCCAGGTATTTTTCTTGGCTGCAAAGAAATATAAAATTAACGTTAACCCAAAATTAATAACAAATCCTACTAAAATTTAGGCATAACCTCCCTATAATTAAAACATTTCCCAAAAACCTGAAAATAACATAAACAATATATGTATCCAACAAAATGATCACAACTATTTAATAATAGGTTCATAACGATGACAACAACAAGCAATAAATATAATAATTGTTTAATCCTTAAATGACATAACTTAACAAACTGAACCTAAAATAACAAAACTAAGTTAACCAAATTCTTATCATATTTCATATTTGGTATTCCTTATAAGGTTTGTACTTTTGCCAACATTGTATGCACTATTACAAAATGTAAATACAATCCAACTCCGCAATTTGCATAAGTAAACAATAATTACTTTCAGTTCAAGGAAGCATATGCATTTGAAAAGCACAATGATAAGTCTGCTTTACACATTTTCTTTCTACTTACCTAAATAACTAAAGATCGAACTTAGAGCAGCTAGAGCTCAAATTTTTGAACAAAATTAAACTAGTAAAACTCGGAATTAAGTAGAAAAATTGAACAAATTTTTTTAGAGACATGTTGTTCTCTACAAAGAAATAATGACTACCTTCCTAGCATCATTAAGCAATCCAATATCACGTACAACAGTCTATATGGAGAAATCACCAAGGCACTATAGGAAAAAAAATAGTTATCAACATGCGGGGCATTATTAAACTTTACCTTTTGTGACCCCGAGGCATCAGTAATGGATGTTGATGGCGTGTCGGGCGTGCGAGGGCGGCGGTGACCACGTCTGGCGTTAACAGGTAGAGCCACTGATGAGGCTGATGACGCCAGTGCCTGGGAAACCTCGGGACCAACCGGTAAGTGGTCCATTTGTGCAGAAGCAGTGGCAGCTAACAGATGAGCCGGGGGAGGCGAATAGGATGCAGTCGTCACCGCCTTATGACTTCTAATAAGGTTTGACATCTGCATAATTAGAAAGAAAAAAAATTCAGTAAGTATACATAAATCCCATCACTTGCCAAATTATGTGGCATATCACTCACACCAACCCCACGACTTCTAATAAGGCGAACAGGGTGCAGTCGTCACCACCTTACGACTTCTAATAAGGTTTGACATCTGCATAATTAGAAAGAAAAAAAATTTCAGTAAGTATACATAAATCCCATCACTTGCCAAATTATGTGGCATATCCCAGTAAGTATACAAAAATTCAGTAACTAAATCAAGCATTTGAACCATATATATACCGTTAAACATAAAACAGACAATTAAACCATAAAAGCATCTAGACCTATATGCATTTCGTTAAAGGTGGAACAAAAAACCAATCCACTTACCTATATGCATTTCATTCAAGGAGAAACCAAAAAGCAATCCACTTACCTATATGCATTTCCCCATTCAATTGACTTAGTTACATAATCTCTCATTCCGGTTTTATGCAGTACGTACTTCATATTTTTCTATAATCAAGACTCTCGCATGTGTGACTTTAAACAATTTATGTATGCCATTAAGAATTTTCTATTCAATTTATGGTATCCATCTATTATATCGTGGTAAGACTACTTGTGTAGGACAGTTTAGGTTAGGTTACACTTCATAAAATATATGAGCAACCATACCACATGACCCAATTTGAAAATGAATAAACAATACAAACCCTTGCATACGACAAAGTAAACATTACACAATAGAAAGAAAGATCATGATACAAACATCCAATACATTTCTGAACTCTATCGCCTCCAACCGACCAAAAATATATAAAATTATGACCAAAGCTTTTTGACCTCATACACATAATAGATGCTCACATAATGAATCCACAATATAAACCAAGCCCAAGAAGCCTTTTGTAAATAGTCGTTTAAAAAATGGTCCAGCAGTCCATGTAAAGGCCATTGCTTAAATATAACTGTAAAGCCTTTATATGGAAATGCGTGAATATACTCATATATGTGTACCACTTTTCATCAGGAACCCTCATTACAAGAACAAACTGTCACCCCGTTAAAGTATAAATCCCACCACCAAAGTCATATTTTTCTCTCAGTAGAAAATAACCTCAGACCCTCACAACTCCAACCAACATTAGTACTCAGCAAATCTCATACACTAAAGTTACAATTCATAGAAAAAGCTTTTGAGTGATAAAAACAAACTGACATGTTAATATGTTATCGCTCTCACAGTGGCTTCCAAGAAAACTTCAAGTTAGTGGACAAATTTTGCTTGTCCCACAAATGTATTACACTCAAATCCTATAGCATAAGCAATTGGTCTGTTAAAGCCATAGATTCCCTAAATTGTTGGAAAAGTCGCTTCTTTGTTCTTAAAAAGCTACTTTTTACTTTTATTTAGCCAAACACCCTAAAAATGTGATTGTATCGGTTAAATTCGATATTTTTTTCCCACCTGCAAAAAAACACAATAGAATTCAAGGCATTCAATCACTAACCAACTTGAACCCAAGCCTCTCTCATCACACATTTCCCAGTCCTAAACAGTCCCAATCAACCAAACACCCACAATCGCAACCAAGGCCCCAAACAACAGATTGGAAATAAGAGAAAATGATCTTAAAATCAACAAATTCCAACCATTTAGTCCTAACCCACAAACCAAAAACCACCCAAAAGAAAATTAGAACCCTAAAGCGGATTAGAACCCTAGTTCTAGCACCCTAATTCAAAGCAATCATCAAATCAAAGCAATTATTCAAAACATTAGAACCCTAATTGTAGAACCCTAATTCCTAATTTGACTAGAGTTAAGTAAATTGAAATTTACCCCAGAGGGAGAGCATTGTCTGAGGAGGAAGAGAGAAAGTTGTCGACGGTGGAAGAGAGAGGGTGCTGGAGGAGGAAGAGATAGAGATGCCGGATGAGGAAGAGACAGTGTGAGGGAGAGCTGAGAGAGATGGTTGTCGAAGGGAGAGTTTGCAGAGAGGAAAGGTGAAGGGAAAATGGGAAAGTGTTTGCGATTTCAGTTTAATCTCGAGGTTATTGAGCAACAAACAGAAGATATTCGTCACACAATAAATTCAAATTTTCATGAAATTTATTTTCGTGCTCGCCCAATTTTCTACTCATTGAGTGACAAATAGTAATTAATTGTCACGCAAAAGGTGAAGGGAAAATGGGAAAGTGTTTGCGATTTCAGTTTAATCCCGAGGTTATTGAACGATGAACATAAGATATTTGTCATACAATAAATTCAAATTTTCATGAAATTTATTTTCGTGCTCGCCCAATTTTCAACTCATTGCGTGAAAAATAGTAATTAATTGTCACACAAATGCCATTTGCATGACGAATAGTATTTTGTTTGTTGCGCAATGAGCTAAAAATTTATTTTACCCTAGTAAATTTTTTAAAATTTATATTTATTCAAATAAAACCAATTTATTTATGATATAAGATAATTAAATTACAAAAAAAATTTATTTACTATGTTTTACATGGCAAGTCGCAAATAAATTACATTATTCATCATCTGAACTATAATAAATTTCGCTATCGTCGCTTTCGGTCTCCCAATCCTCCTCCTCCATAACTACGTCACCGTCGTCGTTCGGGCCCACTACAACATCGTAACGTAGAAGATCATTGAGGTCAATTGTAATTGACTGAATTGGTATTTCGATTGAAGACACTCCTTGTATCTGAAATGGTTCTTGGATAAGATTTGTATCTCGAAGTGTTTCCGCATCATTTTCCATTGAAGATTCTAAACGTTGGTCAGCAACATTGTCGGCGTCATACTCAGTTGGGTCTTGTTCTAGTATAGCATACACGTTCATCTGATCCATCTTCTGAACAACTTTCCAACCTCTCCCGGCTTTAGGGTCATCTAGATACACAATCTGTTTTGCCATGTTTGCCAAAATGTAAGGGTTGTTATCATACCAAGTTCTGTTAATGTTCACAAATAGTAAGCCATGGTCAGTTTTAACACTTCCCTGCCTATTTGGGTTTGTATCAAACCATCAACACTTAAACATGATCACTTGGTATCGGTCTTTGTAAAGCAATTGCACGACAGTTGTTAGTTTACCATAGAAATCAATGTTCGTACTTTCGCCTCCACCTGGGACATGGATACCATTGTTTTGCGTACACAACTTGTTATCTCGTGCAGTCCCCAAAAACTTGACGTCATTAACATGGCAACCCGAGAACAATTCAGCTCGAATCGGGCCGAACGTTAAGTTATATAACTCTTCACTGTAAGTGGGAGAATTTGATGCTTTCAATTCATTCACCTAATATTATACAAAAAATAAACATGTTAGTTTGAGAAAATTAAATACTACAATATATATGTCAAATACAAAACACTTATAACTTACATACTTAAGAAACCACTGTGGAAACAATTATCGGTGTTTCTTGGCATACAAATGTGATGGATGTTCTCGCTTCATCATCTCTTTATGCTCATCTAAATATGCTATTATGTCATCACAATTGTTCAGTATGAACCAATACGCTACCTCCATGTCATTTCTGGAAAACGACTCTCCTCGTATAGGATATCCAAAGGGTTGTGCGCTTTGGGCAAAAACAGAAAGTTTCTCCTTTCTCACACCCCCGTCATTATTGTGCTGAGGACAATTGAAAGCCGTCTCCACATCTTTTAAATACATTTCATAGAAAGTAAGCGACTCATATTGAACCCAAGCTTCTATAATTGATCATTCGAGCTTCGCCCTGTTGTGTACACTTTTTTTCAGCTCCCTGAGAAGCCTACCAAAATAAAACAATACGATACAAAATAGTAAGTGTAGGCTAATGATACATAAACAAATGATGATGATTATATACCTTTCTATTAGATACATCCAGTGATAGTTGACATGACCAACAAGCAATGCCTCTTCAGGCAAATGAACCATCACTTGGATCATACTTGTCAAGAAAGTTGTAGGGAATGTCATCTCAAACTTGCATAGTACTTGGACAATGTCATGGCGCAACTGATTAATGTCCGTCTTTCACAATGTTCTTGTCGTCTATTGGGAAAAAAAATCTGGACAACAACATGATTGGCTTCACTGCATCTGCCGGTAATAGGTGTCGAATACCCAAATGAAGTAGGCATTGCATAAACACATGGTAGTCATGGCTCTTTAGTCCAGCAAATTTACCTCCGTCAACATTCACACAATGCGCAATATTAGAAGCATACCAATTGGGAAACTTTACATACGATACAAACTTTAAAAACACTTTTTTGTCATTTGGTTTCATGGAAAAAAATGCAAGATCCCTTATGGCTTTATCACTATCCCTATTCATCCATAAACCCCTATGTATGCCCATTATTTCCAAATCAAGATGAGCTTTGATCGTGTCCTTTGTTTTGCCCTCGATATCTAGAATGGTGCCCACCAATGTGTCAAAGATATTTTTCTCAACATGCATAACGTCGAGGTTGTGTCTCAATTTTAGTTTCGACCAATACGAGAGTTCAAAAAACATAGGCTTGTGCGTCCAGTTCATATGTGTAGAAAGTCTGGTCTGACTCACTGTTTTCCTGAACGGAGCAAAATCCAAACGGTTAACCTGTTCCAAAATCTGATCACCCGACCATTCCCTAGGTCTGAGGCGATGCTCTGTGTTCTCGTCAAACTCTTTATCCTTTTCCCACCACTCGTGGTCCTATGGCAACCATCTCCGATGACTAAGGTAACAAACTTTTTCGGCATGCCAACCAAATGTTACATCATCCTTGCATACATAGCATGCCATATAAACCTTAGTGCTCTACTAAAAAACCATTGCATATGCGGGAAAATCATTCACAGTCCACATAACTTATGCCCACAAATTGAACATCTTCCCAGTGGACTTATCGTATGTGCACACACCGTTTGTCCATAAATCATTTAGCTCATTAACCAACGGCCTCAAGTAAACATCGATTAACCTGCCAGAATCCTCAGTTATCAAAAGAGTCATCATCATGTATTCTTTTTTCATGCATTTCCAAGGCGGCAAATTATATGGGAATAAGAAAATTGGCCAAGTGTTGTGGTGTTGGTTTAGAACCCCGAACGGATTGAATCTGTTAGTTGCAAGTCCCAATCTAACATTCCAAGGATCATCAGGAAACTCGGGGAACGTTCGATCGGACTCTTTCCATGCCTCCCCATTAGTAGAATGCCTCATCACATCATTGCCTACCCGTTTTTCCTTATACCATCTCATGTTGGTGGCAGTATGTGTCGACATATACAATCGCTGCAACTTAGGTTTCAGGGGCAGATAACGCATGACTTTTTGTGAGATCTTAGTCGTTCTATTCTGAGATGTCATTTTGAACCTCGACTCATTGCATACAGGGCATTTATCCAATGCTTTATTCTCTTTGTAGAATAAAATACAATTATTTTTGCAAGAGTGAATTTTTTCATAACCCAATCCAAGACCATTCAACACCTTTTGCGCATGTCTATAGTCTTTCGGCCAACAATTGTCCTTCTAATGCATTCTCTTGAAAACCCCCAAAAAGTAATCGAAACACTGGTTCGACATACAATACTTTATTTTTCCGTGCATTAGTTCCATAATGGCCATGAGAACGAAAAAGCTCTCACACCCCAGATATAACTTTTGGTTGGCATTTTTTTAATAGTTTTTCATACTGTTCGAACTCTGCACTGTCCATTGGTGTAGGCACGTCATCTTCCCCGTCTTGATTCGTGTTTGTCGATGCAAATGGAATAGCATCAATTATAATATCCATGACTTGTTCATTAAGATCCACAATAGGTTCAACATTGTCCACTCTTATGGCGTTTGAAAACGAACAATTGTCTAATTGTTCCCTATGATGGTTCCAAGTATTATATGTCTCAATCATTCCATTCCTTACTAAATGAAATCGAACATTTTCAATTGTCTCCCTTAATGTGTTGTTACACCTCCTACAAGGACATTGGATTTTAGTTGCACCCGGGTTGTGTGTACGTGCAAAGTCAATAAAATCCTTGATTCCATCGAAGTATTCGTTCGCGCATCTATTCGAGTTCTGTATCCACGTCCTGTAAGGGCCATATCCCATTCGGGAATGTATAGTCATGTCACGTAATTTACGGCTACATCATATTAGATTTCGACGTGGATGAATTTCAGCAACATCTTGATATTGTTCTTCAGGTGTACGACATAGATATAAAATACCTATATACCACCTGAAGAACGTACAGAGATGACACCGAAATCTCCACAACCGAAACCTAATCCTTCAACCATAAACTACGCGTCATAACTGTGCATTCCCAAACTGTCCAAATAATGGGACAATTCAAGAATTAATTGGACCGCAGTCATGCTTTCGTATCCATGAATGAAATCCAACTAATCCTCGAACGGGAAACTAAGTTTTACTAAAAATAAAAAATAAGTACGGAGTTAATTTCAATTAACTCCGTACATCACAACACATATTTATACGTCACGTACAAATTTAACAACATAATATAAATATAATTTCACAACACAATATAAACATAACAAACTAAGTTCAACATAATTTAATTAATTTTATATTTAAAAAAAATATAACGAACAAAATACATTCTCAATCATTCTCCACTAATCACTAATCACACACAACATCCCTATAGACAACGAAATAGCTCGATCAACCTAGAGAAGAAGATGGAGGGAGTATTAGATGATGAAATTAAGAGAAAATGGAAATGACAAATGCCGGATTAAGCAAAATCGAAGGGATGAGTGCAGAGGCATAATCTGCAAATTTTTTTTGCAGTTTGCCTCTGCACATGGCTGAATCCATATTAAAAAGTTCACTTTGGGACGAATGATTTTGCGCGACGAACAAGGTCCTTGTCGCGCAAATACCATTTGAGCGACTAAGATGGTCTTCGTCACGCATATGACATTTGCGCGACAAAAAAATAATCATTCGTCTCGCAAGTTTACCATTTTTTAATTTTATTTCCTTTACTTTACAATTTATTCTTTTCAACAAATTGCGCAACGAAAGCATGTGTCGCAGCACAATCCATATTTTTTTATTTTTTTAATGTTTTTCTGTTTTATTTGTATGTATTGTAAATTTTTATTTTATTATAAATCAAAAACTCAAACCTAATTAAACATTAAAGTAATTAACAAAACTAATTTACCATCCCAAATAGAAATTATAATTAATGTAAATATTACTACTCATCATCCACATAACATATATTTATTCATTAAATTACATATAAAGTCCACAAAATCTTTTTTTTTTTTTTTAAACAACCTTCATTAACTTCAATCCTCCCTCGCCCGCAACACATCACACTTCCACTGCCAGAAACTCTGCTTGAAAAACCCATCCACATAAATCCGTTGCTTCTCATTGATTTCATCAACATCCCAATGAACCTACATTAATGCCAATAACAATAAATTAGTAATTTAAAAAATATTACGTTTTAACAAAAATAATTGTTCATTATTTACCACAAACTTACCGATAACTCTCCAAGCATGGACTTCTTCAACTCCTTAGGGAGCTTTTTCGAAGACTCAAACTCGGCAAAACAATCCCTCCGCACCAAATTCCCAATGTCATACTAAAATTCGACATACGCCTCAGCCATATTTTTGCCTTCAAAGTACGGCACTTGCTTTCATTGATACCTCTCTGATCACACTACAAGTTTCTTTTTTCCAAAACCTTCTCCAAAATCGGCCATTCTTTTCAAAACAAAAAAAAATATTTTGAAAACTAGGGTTCTGAAACTGTGTTTATATAGCACTAGGACACCTTTGCACGGCGAAAGGGTTCGTCGCACAAATCTCCATGTTCGTCACACAAAATGCATCATAAATGCACAATAAATGGGAAGGTTTGAACGCAGTCTGACTGTGCTTTGTGCGACAAACAAATGTTTTCATCGTGCAAAGTTGTCTTATGCGACGAGTGAAATAATTGTAATTATAAAGTTTACATAAACATAGACATCTATGTTTACGTAAACTTTATAATTACAAACAAATATTCTGAAAATATTTAATACCTTAAATATTTTTTCTATAAATAATTAATACCTGAAATATTATTCTATAAATAATTAATACTTTAAATATTTATTCTATAAATAATTAATGCCTTAATCCATACAATTATGTTTAGCATAAGTACGATATTCATTGAAGATTGAAAACACATATAAACCGAGGATAAGATGCTTACATTAGGTCTCAATAAAAAAATCCAACAAGAATTGAAACCTAATTAGGTCCAAATACATAGCTTATAAAAAAATTTAAAAAAAAAACCTTTAATTTAAATATTGTTATACAAAACATAAATTTAAAACTACTATTTGGATGGTCCTGGTCCATTCCGCAAGACTTCATAACGCCACCGATTGTAACCTCCCTCCAACACATCATCCATCAACTTCATCGATTGTTCGTTCGTATCATCATCAAGAGTAAACTTACACTGTGACACATATATGCAAATAATTAATTCCAATATATAACTAAAAATTTCACAAACATAATTATTGATCCATCAACAATATAGTTACTAATAGTTCATCCATCACAACCTTCTTCACATTCCCAGGCACATCTTCCTAAAAATGCCACTTAACAGTGGGAGAATTATTCCCCATGGCCACAGCAATCACATGCTCAAACTCAAAATGATCCCTCAAATCATGCAGGTTGGCATCACTCACACTCTCATCCTTGTTTTTATCCGCCAACCCAGCATGAAAGGAGAACAAAATTGTGAAGAAAAATGACAGCAGAAGCGCATATTTATAGGAAAGTTTGGATCTTTGAGCGACGAAGGCTTTGTCACAAAAACATCTGTATTAAATGCTGTATTGATTCCTCTGATTCACATGCAGTAAATAGTCAAAACTGACAGGAACTTGCGTGACGAATAATTGGTCGTGCAAAGGCCCCCTTTTCGTCGCGCAAGTTTTTCGTGCCAAAAAAATTTACCTTGTGTTTTCTTTCTAACTTTACGCGACGACGATGGTTTGTTGTTGCGCTTAGTATTCTTGAGAGACAAATATTTTCGTCGCACAATTTTTTCTTGTCCTATCCTTTCTGTTTTGCCTGACGAATTTGTTTTTCCGTCACGCAAGTATGTCTTGTGTGACGAAAAAAATTTCGTCGCACAAAATATCGCCTTGCAAGCTATTTTTTTTTTCTAATAGTGTTAGGTTGCCCATTGTGGCTTAGCCGAATTACACATCCCCTTTAGTATAAAAAAATATCGTTGTATTAAAAAAAAATTATATATATATAAACCTCATATCAATCATATTATAACACTTGAATTAGTAAGACACCAATGACCTCACAAGGAATACAAAACATTATGTTAGTGATAATCATATGAAACCAAATGTTGTCAAATGCATGAGTAGATTGGTGTGGTGGGTAGGAAAACCTTTAAACTTAACAATAAAGGCAATTTGCTGTTGAATGTCGGACTGATTACAAATGCTTCCTTAGCTCTCAATAAACACCATGATAATTTTAAGGTTATTCATCATCAATATGAAATCATACCACTCGTGGAATATATTTAAGTAAGTGGAGAGAGTAATTGGGCTACGTATTATTGCTAATGGATTTATAGGCTGATATTATTGAAATTTGCACTTGCGCCCCCAAAAAGGGAGAGAAGACCAATGCAATTACAAATATTTTTCTTCAGTATCTACATGTATTGAAGGTGGACATCCTTGAAGCCATTAGATCAAATCTAACGGCCCGCGATTATCAGTTTTAAGCTATTAAATCAAAAGCCAACGGTCAATTGTGAAACAACCAATGTCTTAGATATAATATAAGATCTCTTACTACTTTTAAGTCGTTGGATCAAATTCAACATCCAATCATGCAACGACACTCGGTTCCTAGGTACATCCAATTGTACATTCCTGACATAAGATTGTTTCTTTGGAGGCATAGGTTTGAACTCTGTTGACTTCCTAATCTAACAAATCTATCATTTGACAAACAAAAATTGTATGTTCCTAACATAAGATTGTTTCTTTGGAAGATATGTGGTGTAAAACTTTTGAGTATACAAGGCTACAAGTTAAATGTACTTTTTTGGTAGATGAATATGTAATTGATATTGTCAACACTTTAACCTAACAACAATTCATAATTGATATTTATAAGGCTACGAGTGCGCTTAAATATTTTTGATAGATGAATATGTAATTGATATTATCGATACTTTAACCTAACAGCGATTCATAATTTGATATTTATCACCTTCGAGAGATGTCGATATTCGTTTTGCTTTGACTTACAAGGTTACCGATGTATTATCAACGTTCAAAAGCCAAGACATGTCAACAACTGTCTTCAAAAGGACTAATAAGGAGAAGGGGGATTAAATAATGCACATGGCTTGCATGTGTAGTCTGGTGTTTGTATGCCAAATGAAATCAATGCCACCATGTGCTCTCTCTCCTCTGCTCTCTTCTCTTCTCTCTCTCTCTCTCTCCCTCTCTCTCTCTCTCTCTCTCTCACACGCTTCGTTTTCGTTTTCAAACCCCTGAGTCTGTGAGTCGTATGCATACATTGACAGTATGAGCAACTGTTGTGGTGCATGTGGTCCTTTTTGAACTATATTATTACAAGGGAGCTAGTTATCCTGCCCAATCATTCCAATTCAATCATCAAAAACCCTAATCCAATCCCACTGATAGCGATGAAACACAAACACCCGTGTGTGTGTTGAAGAACCCTTCATCTCTCTCTCTCTCTCTCTCTCTCTCTCTCTCTGGAGGGACACGTGGAGAAGGATTGAGGGTGACACTACTAGCTAGCAAAGTGAGTGATGAAAGAAGTATGATTCTCTTCCATCCGATCTCTTCATCTCTCACTTCTCTTTTCTTTTTGTATAAAGAAATCAACATCAAATGTTGACGTTATTTAACTGTGACCGTAAAAATATAAAAGAATTGAAAGACAAAGTGATTTAGAGCGGAGAGAATCATACCCCGTAATAAAATGAGAGTTTTTGTCCAAAAACGTATTAACCAAAATATGTTACCCCTGTGAAGAGGGGCAGGTGAGCACAGAAGGGGGCACAGATAGAACCAGCAATCGCCCCCAAATCGGGACTAGTGTGCTCTTGTCCGGTGGGGACGACAAACGCACATGCATATATGTTGTAATTGAACCCATCACCTCCTTCCCAGTAATTCTATGTTGCTCCGGATTATCGCATGCTAATAAACTGTTAGATTTTAGTTAAACAAAATCAGAATATTTAATACTCTGAAACACCATAAAAATTCCGTCATTCTTCAATTCTTCTTCTCTCATATTATTTGTATTGACACTTTCGGCAGCTTTTCTTTCTTTCTTTCTACCCCCATTCTTTTTAGGGAACTTTAACGAAAAGCATCCGGTACTGTTCACTTTAATGAAAAACCACATTTTTACACTAAAAAGTCAATTCTGGTACTATTCACTTTACCCTTTATTTTGTCCTTATCATTAAAACTCAAAGTTTTCAAGCCATTTTCATTAGTTTTCCTTTCTTTTTACTTATCTACCCCCTACGGTCCTACTATAGCAAGCATTTTGCCCACTGAGATATGCATATGACCAAAATCCCGTACGATATTCCATTCCATTATTCATTTTCCTAACATGTTTAAATTGCCCCTTCCCTCTTTCCTTCTTCTCCACAACATTCAAATAGGTCTTGTCATTTCTAAGTGGTTACAATGTGTGTGTCCCCAAACTTGCAAGTGATCAGTCATGTCAAAACTAACCCAATAGCTCCATAGAGTTCTATCCTTGCTACCTAAATGTTGTTGCAGCTTTCAGCTAAAACCAATTGACAACGAGTAGATGATTACATTATAACATGATATAAAAATAGATGATAAATGTGACAAACACAACGATATAACATGCGCACGTCACCCAAACCATCCACATGTTGCTACATTGTGAGAGAATAATGGTATTTAAGACACAAACGAGACATCATAGCTCACATACTTTATAATACTAGTGGCATTATCAATGTATATAAAAAATTTCTATATGAGGATGCATTTTTGTGCGTCTAAATAGTATTTACTAAGATTGCTTAAAAGATTCTCTCCACAAATTGCCAATTAAATTTGAATTGAATTCTCAAATTCTTATACATACCGCTGAACTAAGAGAAAATTAGTCATACTCCATACCTTCCATAAAAAGATAGTAACACAATATTTGCTCTATTTTCTAGTTCAGAATTAGGCGCAAGTTATTTTGTACAATTTGAAGATTAAGATTATCATTTTCACAAAACTTTAGAGCTCATTTGAAAATATTTTTTTAAACGACAAAAAATAGTTTTGATGAAAATATTTTTGAAATCAATCTTTAATAAAAAAAATCAAGTGAATACTGAAAGAAACTTAAGTGCTTCTTCTAAAATGCACTTCAAATATTTTTGAAATCCAAAAATATTTTCTTTAAAACATCTCCAAACGAACACACTTACCTAAATTATCCAATAATAATAATACCTATAAAAATAATAATAATTTGGTTATTCAATTGAAGATTTCTTCCATTTTTTCCATAGTGGTGTGGGTGGAAATAGAATTACTGGAAAATTAAAAAGAGAAGAGCTAGACATCATGTATTTAACAGGATAAATGACAATTACTTGCACTGAGATCCAAAAAAGAAAAAAAAAGGAGGAAAAAAAAAAAAAAAGCATTGATCGAGGAACCCATGGCAACATCCCAACCCCGTTCAATCAAGTGGAGCCGGAAGTTGAACCGGAGAGCAGCTGAGTGAGCCGGCTCATGGCTCGGACCTGCATCTCCAGAGCCGCGATGTAATCAGTCGCTTCTTCTAGAATCACCGGCAACGGCTGTTTCCGGCAACCGGGAACCAAACGGCCCAGAACCCGTACTTTCTTCTGCACGGCCGGCAAGCCCTTCCCTTTCAGCCGCTGAACACTGAACTTGGTCTTCCTGGGCCGGGTCGACCGGGTCCCCGACGCAGCGGCGGATCTCTGCCGTTTATGCTGGCGGAACTTGATTTTAAGGCGGCTGGTGAGAATGGCGCGGCTCCAGCGGGTCTTACCCTTAGCTGCGACGGCGAGTACTCTGTCGGCGGTCTCGCGAACGGCTCGGCCGCGTGGCGGAGTACAAGTGGAAGCGGAGGAGTTGGCGGCGGGGGCGGAGGAGTCGGGTGCGGGGTTAATGGAGACTTGGTTGAGGGCGTGGAGGAGCTTGGAGGAGTAGAGGTGCTGCTGTGCCTCGGACTTCCACTTGGTGTGGCTGTTGGCGGGTTCTTGGTGGTGGAGGTGGTCTTGTTTGGATTGGATTTTCTTCTTCTTTTTCCTTCTAGAAGGATCCCGGGCTCGTTCGGAGGTGGCTACGGGATTCGAAATCAGAGTCGACGCCATGGATTTTGATTCTCCCCTTAATTGGGGGGTTGAGGATTCGGAATCAAACGGAGGAATTGGAATTGGAATTGGAATTGGAATGGTATTTGACAGAGGATTTCGGTTTTCTGTTAATCCAATAGAGGAATGAGAGAGAGAGAGAGATAGAGAGAGGAGAACGGAACGGAGGTGGTTGGGGGTGGGGAGTTGGGGGGCGGGGGTGAAGGGATGGAGAGAGTAGGGAGAGGGAGAGAGAGAGAGAGGGTGGGGACTATTAAGAAGAGGAGGAACGGTGGGAGGAGGCTTATAAAGGAATCAAAAGATAGCACGCGTCATTTCTTTAAACGCACTGACTAGTTATTGTTGGGAAGTGTCGTTTCTTAGATTTATTCTTCCTTTTTCTTTTTCCGAATACCATTTTCACTACCGATATATACTCTAATCTACCATTAAGGAGGGGCGCCGGTTTAAACTCGGTAAGCAGTGAATTAAACAGAATAATCTTATTTATCAGAATAATCGATCACTTGCGAAATACGATAAAGCGTTCTTATAACCTTTCCCTTCAAAATTCATTTTCTTGCATTATATAAAGTCTAACTAACTAAAGTATTCTTATGAATTTTTTTTAACGAACTGTTTCCTCAATACCATATGGGTAATAGACTAATGGTGAAATAGGATTGTGTAATTACTTAATTTTACTTCTCTACATGTGAAAAGAAATATGACTAGATAAATAGTTTAAGTTAATAATAAAAGACATGACAAATGTTTGAATTTTGTATTCAAACGCAACGAAATTTCTCTTATACATAAAAGTGCGTATCTTTATCTTAATTTGTCTACATGTGGTTTTATGCTGCTAAGTTTGATTAAACCACACGTTTAGTTCCAAATCAATCATAAATGACAAGCTAACTAAGATGGAAACAAAAGAACTCAAAAACTGTAAAAAATTAGTATCAATTAGTTTTAAGTTGAGTACAGTAAGTTTATCATAAACCAACAAATTTGATCTTGTTATGCATTGCTATCAACCTTGCCCCTTCTTTGCTTAGGTCCAATTTTGTTCCTTTAAACCTATTAGGCTATAAACATGCCCTAAAATTTACTGAAAGTTGTATGGCATACCTAAATGACCTCCCTTTGACAAACAAAGTTTTGCCATTGTCCCTTTTGTGATCAAGCCCTTTACCTAAATTTAACATCTAAACTAGAAGAATACAAGTCACACAACTATGCTAACTTGAATAATTTAATTAATTAATTATCTTCCTAATTAGTAGCTAAACTAAGCCAACACACAAAATCCAAAACCCAAGGAACATTTAAATTCAAGAAAAAGTGAGAAGTAATACCAAAAATTCAAAAAAGAATTAAGAGAAAAAACAAAGTTTGATTTAGTGACAAGTAACACTTGCCAATGAAAAGGAAGGCCACCAAATAAAATAATTTAGAATTTGATTGAAGAGGAAACTTAACCCAACAAACGCCATCCAAAAAATTAATGATACACATGATGAAAGTATAGATTAAGGATTGAAGATTGAAGATTAAGATTAAGGGGGCATATAAATGTAACAATTTTATTGGCTGGGTGGTGGTGGTGTTGGCTTCCACTAATTGACCAGGTCGGGGGGGGGGGTCCCACATAAAATGTTTTGTTTTCATTCCCTGCAATGATTTTCTGAATGGTGGTGATCCAGAAAAGAAATGATAAACAAAGGGGAAATCCATGTGCAATGTGGGTTGCTTTCTCTGGCACTTTTGGTATCCCTCCCAGGCCTTTGTATTTGTACCGAGAAATGCTAAGGGAGTCTAAAACGAAATTATTTATGAATTATTTGCATTTTATAATTTAATATTAATTTTTGTATTAATATTATAAAGTATTACGAAAAAACACGAAGTATCAGAAAGTTAATTGAATATTTCATTTTTAAGAAAATCCCCCTTTTGGCATTTTCTTTTGTATTTGTTAATGGTTTTGGAGTTTTCCTCCTCTGAGGTGTGGGCAGTTATGCTCCAACTCCACCTCCGCATTTCCTTCCGACAGGGCTTCTTCCTTTTATTAATGTTTTTATTTTGTTAAGAAAACAAGATATTTTTCATACCATAATCGCAATTTGCGACATAATTATCGTTTTATATTCTTAAAGTAAGAGAAAACCCTCTTTTGTTTTTTGTTGGCTTCCATAACCCATAGAACTGTTGTAGAGCTGGTCAAATTACACATTGCTCACCGAAAATTATAATAGCATTGCTTTCCTGATCGATGTTTGATATCTCAGTTTACCTCTTACCATCAATTCCCTTAAAAACTCCATCAAAATCACTAACATGGCACCCAAGTGAAAAAAAAATATAAAATTAGAGAGTTGCGTCTTTGATTTTGACGGAATTGTTGACGGAATTGATGTTGAATGACAAATTGAGACACAAAACATTTGGCCAAAGAAGCGTTGTAAATTTCATAGTGCAATGTGAAATTTAAGCATAACTATGGGAACTAGCTAAGTTGTCACATAAGGGTAATAAAATAGCTAATTGAACAACCATTTACTCCAAACTTTCTCTATCTAAATCCATTTTATTTTCCTCCCTTACCATAACTTGTGTTAACTTCTAACGCATGCATAACATATTTCATGAATGACACAATACAAGCACCAAAACACAACTGGACAATCCTATTTCTCTCGACTCTACTTTGATTTCATCCTATTAAATCTTAAACTCTAAAATTAAAATATAGCAAAAATGTTGAAAATAAAAAAACAATGAATTTTCCTAATTTATCCCTATGATTCTTATCCAAGGAACATTTCATCAGGCACAAGTCGGCGGAACACCACCGTAGACATAATTCCAATGCCAAATCTAGCAACAATTATTTGGTCCAAAACCAAAAATAAACAATTTTTTTTTAACGACAGATAGTGCTAACAACTTGACAATGGGATAAACGAAGGTCCAGAAGCGCATATCACTTATGGTTTTGGGATTAGTTTGGCTTATGTCTTAAAGTTTTGTTAATCATGAACCTAATCCTAATTCTCATCATAAATCATGGTGGGCATGTGTTATCTCCCAACCCTTTGAGGGGCATTGTATACTAAGAAACCTTAAAATATGCTTTTGAAAGATTAAAAAAACCAACCACAAGGTGGCATTATGATGCACCAGAGGGATTGCCTCCCCTGTGACAGACACAATCAAACAATTGAGGCACAAAAAAGTGGGAGGGGATGGAAAAAGACAAAACCCAAAAAATTAAAGATGGGTACAAATGAATGTTGAAGGTTGGAAGGCGATGGTGAATAATATGGGTTCAAATCAAGGGTTCCGGAAATGAATCCTGACCAATGGTTGTGGTGGTTTGGTGTGAAGTATGATTATAAATATCTCACTAGCTTATCACTAAATATCTATCTATCTATCTATCTTTTTAGATCTCTAATCTCTATAGTAAATATTGTATGAACCTAGTCGGCAAAAACTTCTCTTTTTGCATCTCTCGAGATGTGGCTTATCACGTGATGTGAGATGCAAAGAGAGAAGTAGATGTCGTTAAAGAATTTATTCCCACTATTTCTGCATCTCCTAGAATGTCACTAATCACATGATAAGAGATACAGATAGACAGAAGTAGAAGCCCGTTACATATAAGTTATTCTCCAATAAGTATTATGTAACTAAATTCTAAGGAAACAAAAGAAAACTTGTGATATGTTAATTTGACACCTATATATGCCCTACTATGTGATTAAACTAGGTTTTTGGCACTAAGATAAATTTGTTTATGGGAAGATTGAACATAACCAAACCAATGATTTCAACACAGAATCTTCATCCATGGCAACTAGTGTTTTTCCCTCTAATTATGCTAATCACTACTTTAAACAACAACAAACTCTCCTTCCTTTGGGAATTATACCCAAATCAGAATCTTTGATTTTAAGTAGAGCTAGCTCTCTCCTTCTTTCACCGTCACTAAACTAAAAATTATTTTCAAGATTTAAAAACAAGACATTTACCTGCGGACCTTTCGTCGGTGCGCTTTGATTGGTCCCCTCCAGCAAGTTGCTCTCACAGTAGAAGTTTATCCCGTTCTTCATCTGTTCTCCGGAATCCTTGTTACATTAAAATAAAAGCAATTAGGCCTCTGCCGTCAATTTATGAGGATTAAAGACAAAAGATTTAACTAGAAGGAAATAATTAATAACTAGAAGGATGACAAGCTTTGAAAAACCAACTTATAGCTGTCGTCTAAAAATTCACCTCCCCTCCATTATTCTATTCTCTAAGATTGTTTAGTGCTGTAAATTAGAACAAATCTTTGACCCTAAGGTTTGACTGGTTTTTCTTCCCCTTGTTCCAATTGAAATTCAACTTACTATCATAGTTTAGTTTTAACAGATTTTTTAAGATGGTATGATCGCATTGCTTATGTCATCACAGACCTAGCTTGGCTAATGAATGATGATTTCAACCATTCAAGAATGTGTTCTACCAGATTCACCAAGTGGATATATATATATATATATTTTTTTTTATCTAACATATTGCTAAGATTCAGCTATAGTAAATCAGCAATCAACACATACTCCACCTCTTTTTTTTTTTCCAAATATGTCGATACAGGTAGAGAGCAAACAAAACGATAAACAGCAAATTAAGCAGACAAAATGATGAGCACCATGAAACCCCAATCCTAACAGAATGACAAATTAAGCAAACTAGTTGGTGGATAAACCGGGGGGCTCAAGCAACCCGTTTTGGCATTACCAATAATTACAGAAGATGATTCAAATGTTTAGTATATTGGAATTTCATAGTTGGGGCACCCATAACTTCTAGACGACGGACAGAAGTCACAGAACCATTTAACTAAAATCCTTGATCATACTCACTTGGTTAAATTTAAATCAATTAGTTATGTGTCGTCAAAAGTACGGTGTCAAACCTAGTTATGTGTCATGAAAAGTACGGTACCCAAACTAGTTTTCAGAATGATTTTCCAGACAAGGAAAACCAGAAGCTCATATCAGGAGTTCTTTTACTTGCATTAACCTAAACAACTTAACATTAGGGCATCAAAGCCCTCTTCAATGCATTGATAAGATTGCACAAATGTGGACCATGGGTACATATGGGCCAAATCTGGGCTCAACCCGGTACACAAATTTGGACATGTTAACTTATTTCTGTGGGCCAAAAGAAAAGAAACAAGAATTGTACAACAGAAGGGCTCAAGAATGTCCTTGTAAAAATGAGTAGATCTCCAATGACAAGTCACAAAATAATGAAGTTTGGCACGCTGAAAGACTAATAGTCACGGAAAAAAAAATTACTAAGATTGGATTGGGGATACTAGAATATCACATTTGGGGCTCGTTTGGTGACTAGAATTGGATAGGAGTGGACAACTATCCATACTAAAGCCATGAGCATATATATGTGTACACAAAACTAATATTTCAGACATTGATAAAACTATCCATTGTGAACTGTGCATGTCCACAACCATGAGCACAATGCCAAGAACAAGAGTATTAAATCAGCTCAAATTGGAAGAATAAAAGCTAAACCACTAAGCCCCAAGACAAGAGGTCTTACTGCTCAAGTTGGCAGAGGTCCATGAAAAGTGCTTCGGTGTCCAGAGCTGAAGGCCCAGACAGACAATGCAATGATCCAGAGCACGAAACACGCCATTGTTATGTAAACTTTTGTCGACAGAAGTTCAGTAACCCGGTCCCTCTCTGCAGGTGAAGTATGGAGCTCCTCTAAGACAAAGTCAACCAGCGCATCCAGAATCTTCTTACATTTAGTATCCACCTCGGAATTCAAGACCTGAGTCTGCGCTTGCCTGAGAAATCTCGTTACAATGTCGGCCTCCATAGAACCAAAGTTTGAGCCATCAAATTCGCTTGATTTACCACTACTCAGAGAGACATTGCCCAGCCCGTCCATATTGACACTGGCCTCCGGAGACAGTGAGACATTGGATGGAAGCAATGTCTCTGATGGCATCAACAGAGCTGGATCCGGCACCAGCATCAGACTCTGAACGATAAAATATGCAATTAAAATCCTCACAATCACAATTACACATTCAATTTCAAACCAACAGAAATATTCAGATATTTCATTTCATTCGGACATTTTCTCAGTAACCAAACAGGAACATTAAGATCGATTCAAATCCAATCGACCTGAGCTAAAACGTATAACAAATCAAGAGAAATAAAACCGATAAATAAAAAAAAAAAAATCGGACTGAAATTTAGAACGAAAATTTTCAAAAAGTGGGACTGAAATTGAAGCTTACCTCGTTGAAATCTGCATCAGAAATCACAGAAATCGGAGTGTAATCCACTGAAATCTTGGAATTCTCAGAAATCGGAGTAGAATCCACTGAAACCTTGAAATTATCCACCGGTTCGTCTTCCGAAACTGCAGAAAAGACGGTGTTCAAGCTCTTCTTCGGAATCTGCGAGAGAAACTCGGCGAATCAGAAATGTCGATCGAAATCGAATGTTGAGGTGAGGAAACTATTAGGGTTTCGAAATCGTACCTTCTTCTTGGGAACGGGAGTCGCGAGCTTCGCAGGTCGGGATTGGTCCTTGAGCGGTGTTCGGTTCTCTCTCATTTTCTCTAGTTCGTTTGCTTGGCGGGAGAAAAACGAGTTTTGATTTTCCTTTCCTTTTAATGAGCACGTTTGGAAGATGATGGTATATATGGGCCTAAAATGCAGACAAAATAAGAGAGACAAGAAAAGGTCCATCACAAAATGGCCCAATTAAACTAAAGATGGGCTTAGAAAAACTACAGGCCCACTTTCAGTTAAGTTGAGGGTTATTACGTCCATTCAGTTAAGGATGTTTTAAAAGATGCCTCAGTTCGATTTTTCTTGGGGCTTGGGTGTCTTTCTCTTGGTTCGAAGTGTTCTGAGTTCAAACCTTTTCACTCTCTGTAGTGTAGAGTAATTTAATTACAAGGCTCAAAAGCTAATTAAAAGTCAAAGCGCAAGTCAGAGGAAGATTGTAAGTTTAGCGACATTGCTAAATTTTCCCTTCCTAAAAGTTGAATCAAATTTTGCATCAACACTATCGTATCTAGTTTGTCATCATCATTAGAAAATGAACCGCGTGCAGCACTGAAGTCAGTGGCGGAGTTAGGAACAACAATGGGATCATGAAAAAAAAAAAACCAACCAAAAGCCTATGAAGAATAAACGGCAATATATTCCATAAGATTTAGTTTGTAAATTTACTTTCCTAATCAATCAATCAATCGGAAATAATCTTATAATCTAGTTATGTAAAATAATCATGCTTATGCACCTTAATGATGTTAAGGTTGAGCATTATTGTCGTTTTAACTAGCAAATTATTTGACTTTATACCTAAACTAGAAATATAATATTTCAAGTTAAATTATTTTAAATTTGGTATTTAAACCAAAAGCTCCTGTAGACTAACTTTTAAAAGTTGAGGAAAATGATAAAAAAAAAATATGAAAAAGATTGTAACCATGAATGTGTGGTAGAAGCTTAGAAAGTGTTCAAATCTAGATCATTGGAAAATCATAAACTAGCCACTTAAGACTAAAAAGAGTAATGATATTCATACTTTATTTTTATACCACATTTTTATAACATCTTAGGTGACATCTGATGTGGATAGCCACATCATTTGAATTAATCAGATTTTTAAATTTAGTTTATTATTTAATAAGCTAATAATTAAGAAAATTAGTTAATTAAATGATGATTGTGATATACGAGAAGTCTTTCTTATTCATTTCCTTGGGTTTTGCAATTTTTTAAATAATGTGACTGTCCACATCAGATACCACCTAAAATGGTATAAAAATATGGTATGAATAACATTAGTCGACTAAAAAAGTATCACATACGTACAGCGGTGCATACGTTTGTAAGGCTCTAAGCTATCTTGTCCTTTTCCTTATAGACAAGATTGATCCATAACACGTGAATCCTGAAGGCCGAAACTTTTGTGAATGCTTAACTACGCATTGCAGACTGCCGCTTATTAAATTCGCACGATTTTCATATACAAATCACAACGGCTTTTGGAGGGAGGCCCTCGCCTCTCTTATTTTACAAGTTCACAAAGCTTATTTTATGGCTTAATTGAATTAATAGTTTTCGTGGTGATAGAATAGTTAGAAGATAGTCTATGTCGTAAAAAAAATTAGAATTTAAATTTATGTGATGAAATATGTTATAATTTAAGTTTAAAATTAAAAGTTTCGTAACTTTCTATTAATTGTTAATACATAAGACTCACATTTATGGTTAAAAAGATAAATTTAGCTAAAGTTAGTCTCACGTATAAATTCACAAACAATTAACAGAGAGTTTTATTTAACCCTTATATGTGTAACTCACGTGTTAATAATTAATGGAGAATTGACGGAAATTTCAATTTTGAACCTAAATCATATTAGACTTCATCACATGAGCTTAAATCCTTATTTTATTTTCATCGTATAGGCTATTTTCCAACTATTCTATTACTACGGAGACTCATAATTCACTTAGACCTTTTATTATTATTATGGGGATAAAAGGTATAGAAACAATAACAAAGAACCAAAAAAATGTCTGGAAACTTGTAAATCGTTTTGTTACCAATTTATTCGTGGAGTCCACTTCCGTAGTGGCCAACTACGCACTTTCATCGTGCTTGACAAAGTTGAAAAAGCTTAGAACATGCTAGATGGGGGCCCTAAATATAATTTAAAAAAACTGTTATTAACATTTAAAAGTTTTATTCTACAATATTCACATGTGTATTTTTCTTTCTAACTCACAAATGTATTTTTCTTTCTAACTATAGAAAGTTTAGAGTGCCGGTAACAATTCCAGAAAACATTATAATATGAAATAAAGAAAAGCAAGAGAGAAATGTGAGAGAGAAAGAAAGAGCAAGAGTGAAACGTCGGTTATTTTTATTCTTAAATTAGAGACATGCTTTGATAACATGTGAGAAGGAAATTAAAAAAACAAAATTTTTTCTGCAAAATCACTTCAATGCTCATGATTTTTCTTTTCTTTCAATTATACAAAAATATATATATTGTTTAGAACAAACGATGATATCTATACTAAAAATATGAGGAAGTAGGCTAAACCTCACAATGAGCTTACCGTAATACTGTACTTGCTTGCCACTAAATTTCGGCAAAATCGTTCTTTGGCATGAAAGAGAATCCTCTCTGCTAGGAATGTACTCTTTTAAGGGGATGAGGTGAGTTTTAAGAAATGGTCAAAACGGTAAGTTTTGGACCTATAATTGGATTTTTCATTTCCCACTTTTCCATCTTGCCCCAGAAGATCAGAGATTAAATATCAACTGGAATCTTAAGCCCAGGCCCATCCTGAAATTTTACGAATCTATATTTGTTGTCCACTAGGTTTTGCAATCTAGAGCTTGTAGTGCCTTGGTGTCAACAACCTTTGTTTTGTTTTTAAACTAAACCTTATAATTAGCCTTCTATTTTTCACCAAATAAAAATTAATTCTTTTTTTAGTTTGTTCATATATGACAAGTTCTATATAATTTAGAGCAAAATCCTATTAATTATGTTGAAATTAAAATCTCATAGTAATATTTTTTGAGTTGTGACATTAATTTTTTGAGTTCTTATGATATAATCATCTCAATACTATTCATAAATTTTTTGAATCCCCATCACTATTGTTTGATAAATTTTCCATGCTAAAAAAGAAAAGAAAAAGAAGAGACCTTAAAATTTTCTTCAATATATTACTATATTTGGTCTAATTTCTTTATACTTCTCAAACGTCCCTCCTAAGAGAAGTTTCTGACTCCGCCATAGCTTGGATCCAAATCGAGGAAAGTAGAAATGCTCACCAGAAGTGAGGTTTGTAGCAAAAATGTGGAAACTTTCTATTCCACATAAAGTTAAACTTTTAGTTGGATTCTTATTCGTGAAAGACTACAAAGTACAAACTACAAAAAGATTGAGTGGATTCAATCTAAATATCTCGCCTAATTGACCTTTATGTTATAATGAAGATGAAGATCAGTTGAGAAATATCAAAGATGTGATGATTGAATGTGATCCCCAGATGGTAAATGATGAGATTCTTGACCGTTGCAAGATCTCTTGGAGGTTCAGTTCAGAACTATTGTTGAGGACATAACATAGCTGGCGAACTCTTTTAATTATATTCAGTGGCAACAAGTTTTTAGAAAAGCTAACTTCCTCGCAGATGCCATTACTTTCCTTGGTCTTAATGTTGAAAATATTTGTATTGAGGATAAGGTGCTTCCTAGTGAGGCTCACTAAACACTTTTATTTGATTGTATGAGTTCCAGGTGCTCCTGGAAATTCTCTTTACCTTAATAAAATTTATTTTTTAGCAAAAAAGGAGAGTCTAAATTTCAAGTGGGTTTCCACGTTAGTATTTTGGGGTACACGTAAACACACAAGTGTTTGGTTCAAATCGCGAGGTGGGTGTCGGTCGATCTCCTTCTCCCAATCCCCCCTTCTATAAATGGCAAACATTTCCCAACCCCTTTTTCTTCATATCCATTCTCCCATATTCTCCATCAGATCGTATCAGACGGGACACATCTCCAGTTTGTGCGTGAATCGAACCCCTTTTAGCCGTCCATCTGTTTGATAGATAATCCAACGGTGTTAGATTCACGCACAAACTCGTGATCAGTCTCCTCTACCAACACCTTATCTTTCTTTCTTTCCTACCCTTTTATTTTCTGAATTACTTTTACTTTCCAAAAAGAAACAAAATTAGCTTTTTGGCGCCAGTTTCGATTCACATTTCCCTCTCAATTAGTTTTTGTTTCCCTCCAGACTCATAAGAAGAAGAGAGAATTAGCGAAGAGAGGAGGAATCCTGGAAAATTTGGGAATCGGATCGAATGGATTCGGGTTTGGACTCGGGCTTGGATTCGGGGTCAACGGAGGATTACGAGACGGACGTGGAGCTTCTGAAGAGGGCGTGGCGGCAGGAGAAGTCCGCTCCGGAGATTCTTCAGTTCGAGAGTGCTTTGGTTCGGAGAATCGTAGAGCAGATCCAATTGATGGTAAATTTCCCTAAATCCAAAACAAACAAAACCCTAATTTCTGTTTTTTACTGTCATGCTTGAGTTGGTTGAATTTGAGCTACAAAAATATTTGTATTGGAAATTAAATGAATACGGGAGAAATGTTTATTTCTTGTCGATACATACGATATTTGGGAATCGAATAGGACCTCGGATTCAGATAAACGCTCAAACAGTTGAGTTATGAGCCCGTAGTGGATATAGGAGAACTGTTAACGTAGGGAGAGTATTCAGTTGGAATTTTTTAGGGATTTTAATTCTTTTAATGAATCTAGGGGTATTCAATTAGGATTTTAAGTGATTTTCTGAAATTGAAGGGGTATTCAATTAGAATTTTAAGATAGTTTATTAAAATCCTTAGAAATCTGGAACCATTCAATTAAGATTTTAAAGAAATTTATAACATTCTAAGTGTATTCAATTAGAAATTGATTTTAAAGAATTTGAGAAAGTCGAGGAATTAGAGGGAATTGGAGAGATTTCGTTGTGTATTTTAAGCATCCACAAATCTCACATCTCCGCATGAGATTTCGAAGGAATTGAATCAAACTTTTATATGGAATCTCTACAAATCAATTAAACTCCATAAAAATCCATTAAAGTCTATCAAATTCTCAATTGAATACAATTTTGATTTTGTTCCTTTTTTTTTTATTTTAACTTTAATTATTCGGTAAGAGAGTGAAGAAATAATCTTACTGTTAGTTTACCGTGTTAATTTGGTTGAAATTTGTGCTAGTAATTTGTGTTTTTGTGTTATTGCTAACCCCAATTGGATATATATGACAGGAAGAAACTGTGGAGGAGTTCACTGATAGTGGTATTGATCCGCTTACTGTGTCACTCTACCAGATGGATTTGGACAGGACGCAGTTCTTGTTGCGATCTTATTTCCGAATTCGTTTGCAGAAGGTAGCAATCGTTTCTCCTTGTTCTTAGTGTGTGTTTTGGTTTTGTTTTTTCATTGCATTTGAAATCAACTGTATGCTTCTTTGCTTGTTTTTCGTTATTAGAGAGATGAGCATTCACTATGTTTCATGATGTTAAGTAGGACAGGTTTTTCAAGTCCGCGTTGGTTCTGCTTTGTGATTTGTTTCTCAAGTAACTTCGTTTTGCAGATTGAGAAATACATGTTTCACATCCGGGATAATGCCGAAAGCCATCTCTCTGAGAAGGAGAAGGTGTTTGTTGAAAGGTGAGGGTTCCAACTATCTCATTACTTTATGTTCTATTAATGGACGCACATGCTTAAGGTTTACTCTGATTTGGAGTTGACATGGTTATTCGTTGCAGATGCTGTGCTGATTTGCAGACGCATCTTGAAAAGAGCGTTCTGTTGCAGTTGCCTTCTACTTATCAGTCTGTATTCCGTCAATCAAGTGAAAAGGAGACTGACATGGGTAAACATTCACATTATCCTTTTGGATTTTCGTGATGCATCTCTGTTCTCTCTCCACCCTATATGTGCATGTGTATCTATTATGGTAACAGCTCATTTACCCAAGATCAGTTCCAAATGCTGTGCTCAGTGCTATGGTTAATGCTTAAAGTTTTCATTCAAATATATCTAGTTATGTGGTGGCCTTTTCGACAATTTACCTAAGATGCTTGCATTTTCTGATATTGTTCGGCAGATCCACATAACTTGCTCTATACTATTATAAATTTTGATGTGATAAATGGTCAGTATTGTTGCTTAGAAAAAATTTAAAACATTAGCACGCGGTGAGATATCCAATGACAAGCTAGTGTATTGAACCAAGGATTTTTTTTTCCTACTGTTTTTTCTTTATTTGCAGACCTTTTGTGTGTTTAATAATGAAGTTTTTATCAGAAACAAATGCATTATTTTGTTTGACAAATTCTTAGCTTTCCCTCGTAGACTTGGTATTTCCTCTGTTATTACCGTTCTTGATATCTTGCTTTAACTGCATACTATTTTCTACTAAACAGATTTTTTTTATTGATCATATGGTAGGCAGTTTGTAGGTTGGACTTCTGAACCCTAACAATGTTCTATGTTTGACTTTTCAGTGCCGAGACCACATTTGGATACTTTTGTTGTTTGCAAAACCAAGTACTATCTTGGACATATCCAGCTCGAGGACAATGCAGATGGAGAATCAGATAGCAGGCAACTCATATATTCATAAACATTTTTACTCTCATAGAAGAAACTGTTGTTTCTTGTTTTGTTTGCTTACGGGTTTGAATTCCCCTTGTGACAGTGCGAGCCAGAGACCATTGGATGAACCGTTTGAAATGGAGCCTAATGTGTTATACTTTGTACGTTATAAAGCAGTGAAGAAATTCGTAGAGGAAGGGAAGATTGATTTATACTGAGCACCATCTAGCACCTCATTGCTCGACCGGTTTCTTCAGAAGCTAAAAAGAATATGCAAGTCATGGGAGTGAGTTTCTGAGCAACATCCAGTGCTTCTACGTAGAATGTTGAAAATGATGAAATCCTCAAACCAAAGATGATGCCGCGGTCTCTCCGCCTTACTGCTTTACAACATTTGTTTGGAAACTATTGATGTTGCGGTGCCTTTCTTTCAAAAGAAACTATCAATGTGCAAGTTAGGGGAGCGATTTTCTCCCTAGCAAGATCTGTATGTACTCTTCATTTATCATTGGCTAAGACTGTTCGTTGTGCGCAATTGGTATTCTTTTCGATGTTAGTGAAAGGGGTTTTGGGGGAGGGATTTTGGGGGGGGCATGGTAGGGCTTGAAGTGATACAGCTACTGGTTTTTCGGAATTAAGCTACATGTAGAAATCATTCATCATTTCAGAAAAATTTTCCCTGCTACGTAGAATTGATGGCTTGGATTGATTGGGTTTATTACTTTTATTGTGGTTCCGTAAATTCAGACCATCAAATGTTACGTAGCATTAAAGTGGAACATCGTTTTTCCTACATCAACAAAAATCATTTACTGCTCGTAGCTGGCCTCCAATAGAAACTGGCGAGACTCGCAGTTGTGCATTGTGAAAGTAGGTGCAAATATCGGCCGTGGTTATCAAGGCCCGGATTACTTTCTCTCCTGTCTTTATCCGGCCGGGATTGCCTTTTGTTTTGAGGAGATCAACTAAAATTATTAGAAATCATCTCTTAGCTGATCAAAACCAATCACAATTTATTCGAAATTGATACATAAATCAAATCAAATGTGTACGATATATTAATAAATTGATATCCACAACTGATATTTGAAAATTGATCATTTTGACCGTTTAATTTAAAAGATGAAAGTTTGCGATGACAAATCGCAGTGTGCAGTATTAGACAAAGTTGAGGTATGCAGTTCATTGCCAATATGTCGCCACCAAGTATTTTAAAGTTAGAACCAAAGAAAAATCATTGAATATTAGGAGGGTGTATTCAATTGAGATTTTGAGGGTCAGAAATTTAAGTGATTATTTGAAATTCAATGTGTATTTAATCAGGATTCTTAGAATCCACGTGTATTCTGTTGATGCACAAAATCAGTGAGGATTTTAGTATAACAGAAAATGTTAAGTTTGTGACATTCGCTAGATTGCTCCAGTCACTAGTGTGGATAAGTAGGTAAATGGATAAGGACAGGGAAGCAAACACAAGATGTACGTGGTTCACTCAGATTGACTACGTCGACGGAGTAGAGGATTTCGCATTAATTGTGAAGGGTTACACAAGTACATAGGTTCAAGCTCTCCTTTAGTGAGTACTAGTGAATGATGTAGTACAGATGACATTAGAAAATATTGTGAGAGAATGATCTCTATTTATAGAAGAGAGTTTCTAGTTTCATTCTAACATTGACACGTGTCGTGTTGTGATTAGCTTCTGATGTTGACACGTGTCGCGCTATGATTAGCTTCTAATGTTGACACGTGTCGCACTGTGATTGGCCTCCTGATTGGAGGGAAACTCTTCTGGGTCCTTGACAATATAACGTTGACCGGTGCTCAGTAGTTTCGGGATTGATCATGTATGGTACAAACATATTCAATTAAGATTTTAAAGAAGTTTATATTTAATTAGAATTTGATTTTAAAGAATTAAAAAAAGTTGAGGAATTTTAGGGAATTTGAGAGATTTTGTAGTGTATTTTAAATATCTACAAATCTCATCTATTCCTAAGAGATTTTAAGGGAATTGAATCAAAATTTTACATGAAATTTCTACAAATCAATTAAACTCCATAAAAATCCATAAATTCATAAATCCACAAAAATTTCTCAAAATCTCAATTGAATACACTTGCTTAGTATAAAAAAAAATATTCCAAACAAATTTAAACAAAACCGACCAAAACGAAACAGGGACCCACCCATCAATTGTGCTTTGTCATCACAAAGATTGTGACGACACCGTAATCCCCTCTCCCACCACTTTGCTGGAAAATACAGCGAAAAACTTGCTGGAGCTTTATTCTCCATCTATTATCGAATCGAACATTTATTAAATTATATTATCACTACATTTAAGCCAAAAATTAAGACCTGGCAACTTGGACTTGGCCGACTTGATCAACGGCCAGGATCTTAAGCAAGCCAGCGTAAGTCACCCCTTGGTTCTCATCGCCGCCGCCCAATTTTATCATGGCCTTGATTTCTTCGTCGCTGGCGGCAAAGCCTGCGCTGCTCATGTAGCTCTTCAGATCCTCGTGGCTCAGTTTGCCGTCCCCGTCCTTGTCCATCACCTTGAACACGTCCTCCATCACTCCCGAGCTTCTCGGCCAGCGGCCGCCCGCCAAAACGCGCTCGAACTCGTCGTACTGGACGAAGCCGTCGTTGTCGGAGTCGGCCGCCGACATCATCGAACCGATGAGGTTTTCGTCAACGCCGGAGCTGGAGAAGCCGGCGTAGAAGGCTCGGAGGTCGTCTTTGCTGATCTTTCCGTCGCGGTCGGCGTCCAGGACGTTGAATGCTGGAAGGAAGTCGGAGGTGAGCGCCGTCGTCTCCGTCTGCGAGCTGAGCGTTCGGCCGGAGGGACACATTGCGATGCGAAAAGCGCTGTGTGTTAAACAACGTGTGCGTGGAGCTTGTGGAATGCAACTTGGACTTTGTGAGAGCCATTCGGGGTATTTATAGACGGAAAAGGTTGGTGCCACAATTGCGTGGTTCACAAGATTTCGAGAGTAAATGGTGAATTGCCACGTGGGTAATTCCGTGTGACTAATGCGTACAGAGTGACGTCATGAGTGTTAGGGTTTCTTTGGAATGGTGGGCGGACCGGAGAGATTTTTTCAGTGTGACCAGTACACGGGATGATAGATCACGTGTTATTATATAAATTGTGAGATATGTGTGCTAAAAAATTAATAACTTAAAAGTAAAATTTCCCACTACTTCTATTAAAACACGTGGTGTACCATTTATATTTATATCACAATTAAAAATTTATCGGGGGGAATGGTAGGTTTTGTTTGTTTGTTTGTTGGGAGTTTGATTGACAACACCGAGCGGTGCAGAACCAGCCAAAGACCAAGATGTCTTTATCTCCCATTTCTACGGTGAAGTTTGAACTTTGAATTATACCACATTGATATGAGATGGTGGTAATTATTGAATTAATGATGCATTAGGGTTTGATTTGATTAAGTTTAAACCTCCAATTAGTAGCATAAACCGACTTACCAAAACAAGTTTATTTCCTTCTACCAAAAAAAAAACAAAAAAACAAACAAGTTTATTTCCCCATTTTCTTTCTTGAATATACTTGACTTTTAATATATTATGGCTTATTAATATATTTGACTTTTATTTTCTTAACAGTTAATTCCCTTATTTTCTCTCTTGAATATACCATTGACTTTTTGTTAAATGTAATTTAAAGGAAACTACAATGATAGACATGTTATCGCAATGATAAAAAATAATTATGCCTATACATTTTTGTGCGAGTTTGATACCCACTTAAGCCCCTCTTTCACCCTACCAACTAGTAATTTAACTTACTAACACTATCTTGTTTGTTAAAAAAAAAAAAAAACAAAGAGAATTACAATCTTTCAAAAGGATATCAAATCTGAATAGTCCAATGTGGCTACCAGACGAGCCTTGACTATGTTTACTGTATATTATTTGTATATAGAGGGTTTAGAAGTAAAACTAACAACACAGTTGATATTACTTTATTTTTTTTGGTAAAGAACACATTTGATATTTCAAACGGTATCTAATTTGGATTGTACCATTTTATATCCTCATGAAAAATTAAATAGTGGACCAAAAAGTATCACATCACCTGGTGACTGTTGTGGCTCAATAAATTCCATCGTAATCAGATTCTAGGTTCGATTCCTGGAAGGTATATTTTACTTTACTATATTTCCACAAACGTTTGGGCTTTGGTTTTTTTTTTTTCTGTAGGCCCAATAAGGTCCAGGAAGTTTTGGGTTTGCAGTTCCTAAATTGGGCTGTTTATGTTGGATCCAATCCAAGTGAGCCTAATGTAATGGTTCATTCGTAATATCACTAACACGAAGGGGCTTTTCTTAGTATAAATCTCAACCATTTCATCACCCCACAACCCTAATCCTTCCTAAAAATTCCAGCATCTAAACACACCCTCCTTCCCTCCCCTCCCTTTCTGCTATTTTTTATTTTATTTTTTGGGTTTTGGGGATAAAAATGGAGAGAAAGTATCGTGGTGTTTGCTATCGTGCGCCTCTTGATGAAGCCTTGGATCCCATTAATCTGGATCTTTAGGGTTTTATGTTCTTTATAAAGAACGAGGAGGTAGATTTTGTGCAGGAACGTTGAGTCGCTTCGCCTCTGAACAATAACCAGGCTCAGTGAATAACACCCTGCCAAATCCCCTTTTCATTTTTTATATTTTATTTTCCATCCGATTGTTTGTTTGTTTATTTTTGCATCTGATATTATATTAAATTGATTTGTTGAAGAATTTGGATTTGCGTAGTGGGGGCTCCGATGATGGATTAAATCTTCGAGACCTGATCATGGAATTGATGATAACTATAAGCATGGTTTCTGAGGATCCCTTTATTTTTTTTTTTTTAAGAATTTTAATTTAAAAAAAAAAATTATTTGGAGTGAGAAAGTATAGATGATGAAGTCAGCACTGGGCTCTGAGTAAATTTGATGCACAAATAATGCAGCCTAGAAAGCTATTTCTGATATATTCCAACTTCTCTCTCGTTCTAAATCATTTTTTTAGGAGATGGGTCAGCCACTTGAAGTAAACCAGCAGCAAGCACATCAGCATATCGTTCCGTTCCATCTCATGGCGATGCAATGGGTGTGAACCCTCAACGATCACAACTTCCTGGCCAACATGAGCCATTTTCTTCACCTGAGCGGGACAGATGAAACGATCAAACAAAAATATAAGTGGTTTTGGGTTTATGCATCTCAAAGCACAACAATGAAATTACTTAGGAGGAGAAAGTGAAAGAATTATTCTTGCTTCCACATTACTCCATGTACTTTCGGGCTAGGCTTCCCCTTCCTTGTGGTCTAACACACAGCACACAACGGAGTACTTGCACCTTAGAGTAGCATGTAACATATTCTAGCATTAGCTCTTGGAATACTGTCTGAGAAATACCTTGCTTTGATCACTCGAGCCCATAGAGAATTGGGTTCATGTATTAGACGCCAACATTGCTTTGCCAACAGGACGAGGTTGAACTCATCCCGGTTCCTAAAACCCATACCTCCTTCCTTTTCACCAAGCCAATAGAAGCCCAACTCACCGAGTGGATTTTCCGCTCCCCTTCCTTTTGGCCCCACCAAAACCTGACAACTGCCGAATCGATATCGTTGCACAAATTTTCAAGGAAGCATAATACATTCATGGGATATGCAAGAATTGTGAAATCTCGTCCTTGGAATTTCGTTATTTAATTTACGTATTTCATATCTATTAGGTTTTATTAACTATATTTTTGTTAATATTAGAATTTTAATTATTTAGTTACAAAGTTTGGTTTTTCATAATTAGTATTAAAGAAAAAAAGAAGAAGAAGAAAAGACTAGAATCTACCAGATGACAGTAGGAGAGAGCCAATGAGAAAAGAAAGAAAGGATGGGAAATGAGAGAAAGGGTAAGCGGGGGATCTTTGACCCGCACCCTTTACGACCCAACCCGGTCGAAAACAATGGAACCCGTTGGTTCCTCTGGCCAAATTTTGGTGATTTAAGCCGAGCAACCACCTGGGAAACACTCCATGACCTTCCCTTTACCTATTCCACCCAAAAAATTGATGAAAATGGCTTTGAAATTGTGATACCCGCACGGGTGGGTGCGGGGGTCCCTTGCCATCAATCGACCAATTCTGAAATGATTCCCTTCGATCACCACCGCCTATAGTGAGCCCAGGAACAAAGCCCAAACAACTGTAGGGGTGACGGAGCACCGGAGGTGATGGATCGAAGCCACCCATTTCTAAGGTTTCCGGGGGGTTCGAGGGAAATTAGAGCTTTTTCCGGCCAAATTGGCCTTAGTCATAGGTATGAAATTTGCTCTACTCATTGAGATCTACATTTCTGTGAAATTTGGTAATCTTTGGAGTTAGTCGGAAAATTGGGTTTCTGTTCGTTGGAAACTGCCACTCGTGGTGGCTAGTGGACCCACAATGTCTTTCTAAGTCCAATTAGATGCCCTGATTTCATATTTGATATCCATATGATGTGATTTGATTATTTGAACCTAGTTTCACTATGATACATCACTTGATCATTATACGAATTGACAATTCGACCGTTGGATCGTCTCCAAACTTTAGTGCGTTATAGCACATAATATTTGAGCACATTAGAAATTGACGGATCAAGAATCTGACATACGGATCCTCCCGAATTGAATATCTAAGTTTGTAAAACTAATTGTTGACCGCCATTTGAATTGGTGATTGGCGGAGATCTGACCGTTGGATCACAATGAGATTTAAATATCTTGTTCTACGATCTTAATGAGACTCTTGGGAAGATACGGATATGAAATCCTATATATGAATCTTCCGGATTGAATTATGTAGAATTGTGGACCCCATTTTTGACCGAGAGTTGACTTTTGGTCATCATGTCTCGAAACATTCTAAATACTAAAATTAGTACTATAGGAAACTTAAGTGAAGTCTAGTGGGCCTACATTGGATAGAGAGTGAATTGAATATATGTGATATGGTTATTACCATGATTTCTTATATTGGTATTATTTGTGAATATGACTTTGTTTTATAATGTGATTTGAAATGTGATTTTATATATTTAACCATAGACCTATATTTATTAAACATGATTTGGCTTCTGTACTGATGATGATTGTGAAATGTGATTGATGTGCATATTTGAAATGTGGTTTGATTTGCATGATTGGTATAATGTGATGAAATGTGAGGGCTAGTAGTGGACCATTAACCCATTGCCATGGGGTTTGTTGTTTCAGAGCTTGTTTCATATCCCATTTCATTGTTTCATTTCTCGCTTCGTTGATCTGTTCTAAATTTAGTACTTGTGCTTTGTTTCATTTTGTTAAGCCTTTGTAAATTGAGCACTTGGTTCATGTTTTGTTATTCAAGCCGTTGATATGTTTCTTGGCCTTTCGCTCGGTTTCGTTGAGTGATCCGGAACTGGGTATCTGCTGGGGTTCCATTGAGTGGTCCGGTTCCTTGCTCCGTCTGGATTTCGTTGAGAGGTCTGGAATCCCTCGTGATTCGCGATTCCGTTGAGTGGTCCAGAATCGTATCTTACCTTGGATTTCATTGAGTGGTTTGATATCTATTGTACTTCGCGATTCTGTTGAGTGGTCCGGAATCGTATCCACTTGGATTCCATTGAGAGGTCCAAAATCCCTTCTATTATGCGATTCCCTTGAGTGGTCTGGAATCCCGCTTGTGTTTTGGTTCCGTTAAGTGTTCCGAAACTTGATGTTGTTGGATTTCATTGAGTGGTCCGAAATCCCATTCTTCAGAGATGTAGGTTTCGACCGAACATTATCGCTAGCCCTGCATTTTAATGCTTGGTATATAATATAGATTGATGCGATTGTGGAATGGTGTGGAAAGCATGTGTGTACATGATTGGCATACCTGTGTGAATGAGATAATGACAATTATTATTTGGCTTAGGGTTGATGTGTAACAGTGGTACATGGATGGTCCTGCTTGGTATATCCGCGATAGGGGACCATACATATTTCATGGGTGATCATGATTAGTATATTCACGATGGGTGATCACCGCCTGCACGATTAGACTATGCATATATAGTTCTGCTTGGTATATCCGTGATGGGGGACCATATGTATTAAGGGGTGATCATGCTTAGTATATCCGCGATAGGTGATCACTGCCTGCACGATGAGATTATGCTTATGGTTCTGCTTGGTATATCTACGATGGGGGACCATATGCATTCTAGGGGTGATGAGGATTAGTTGTACTTGGTACATTTGAAATAGGCGACCGTAGTTTAGTTGGATTCCGTTGAGTGGTCTGAAATCCTTACTCTTGCTCACTTCCATAAAGTTAGTCCGGCCCCTAGATTCGAGTGAATAGAAATTGTTCACAGTAGACATTGTGTTTATAAATTGGATTTATCATGTTATTACTTGGAATCCAGGTAGGGAATTATGTTGAATTCCTTTATTAAATTTTGTGATTTGATATGTGATCTTGTTGACTGATTAACGTACTTCAATGTTAATATCGTGCATATGTGATTCATGGAATTGATTAATTGGAGTGATTGTGGAATGATGTTGGATATGATTGTTATTATTACGATCAGATTAGTTGACAATTGTGACTAGAGAATAATATTGTGCTTTGTTGATTCTTTAATATGTTAAATGCTATGAACTGCGAGTTTATATGGGAAACATGATGATTTATGTGATGGATGAAATGAAAATGTTGATTGTTATGTGGGATTGCTATGTAGCTTGAAACTAGTAATTTCATGCTTGTCAAGTTCTAAAAATTGATTGATGAGTGCTATGATTTTCTACTTAAAAGTATTGTGATAAAAGTCGAGCGTAGTATTTGACGAACTACGAATGGCTTGATCCCTGTTTAGGGTACGTAATGCAGCCATAATGTATACAAAAAATTACTACGCAATTGGATCGTGAGAGTGTGTATGGCTCATATCTTGAAAGCAGGGTAGGATAGAAGTACAGGTATTTAGCGACGTCATGTGTTGATCCTAGACGTGTGTCGAGATCGAAACATGACAGGAATGGCCTGAGTCACAACCTTAATTAACACCTCTCTGCTAGCTTGGGATAAGAAATTTTGTTTCCAACCTTGGATTTTTGCAATAACTCGATCCTTGACAAACGCCAAAGCCTACCTCTTAGATTTACCCCAAGTCGTTGGCATACCCATATACAATCCAGGGTTTTCCACCATTTGCATACCCAAAACCCCACACAACTCCATCCGAGTCGCGAACGGGATGTTGGCCCTAAAAAATACATGACTTTTGCATATTAACCTCATGTCCCAACGTTAAGCAATAAGAGTCGTGTAACATCCCACATTTACCAATGGAGAGGGGGTGATGTGCCTTATATGTACATACCCACCTCCATATAACACGAGGCCTTTTGGGAACTCACTGGTTTCGGGTTCTATCGGAACTCCGAAGTTAAGTGAGTTCGGGCGAGAACAGTCCTATGATGGATGACCCATTGGGAAGTTCTCATGTGAGTACCCAGAAACAAAACCATGAGGGTGTGACTAAGGCCCAAAACGGATAATATCGTGTTATAGCGGAGTCGAGACTGAGATGTGATAGAATGGTATCAGAGCCACTTTGCCGTGTGATGCGAGTGTGCCGACGAGGACGTCGGGCTCCTAAGGGGGATGGATTGTAACATCCCACATCAACCAACAAAGAAAGGGTGATGTGCCTTATATGTACATGCCCACCTCCATATAACATGAAGCCTTTTAGGAACTCACTGGCTTCGGGTTCCATCGGAACTCCAAAGTTAAACAAGTTCGGGCGAGAACGGTCTTAGGATGGGTGACCCACTGGGAAGTTCTCGTGTGAGTTCCCAGAAACAAAACGTGAGGGTGTGGTCGGGGCCCAAAATGGACAATATCGTGCTACGGCGGAATCGAGACTGGGATGTGTCAAGTCGAGGATCCTCACAATTCTGACATTTCGGTATCGAAGTTGCAAGAGTATGAGGGTATCATCAACAAAGAATAGGTGGGAGAGAGTGGGGCCGTGCATACTAAGTCGAATTCCCTCCAAAAAGTCATCCTCCACCACCCTTGTATTAGCCTAGACAAGACGTCACTCACGATGAGGAAAAGGTATACTGAGAGAGAATCCCTTTGTTGGAAGCCCCTCGACGGTTTAAATTTCTTCCCATGCTGCCCATTGATAAAGACAGAAAAATACACCATGGATACACATCCCATCACCATGTTGACCTACCACCGGTTGAAACCCATATGGAGCATAACTGTTTCTAAAAAAAATCCCATTCTATGATGTCATAGGCCTTGTTCATATCAATCTTCATTGCTAATTCAAACTTCGTCTTGACTTTTTAGAGTTTTAGAAAGTGGAAGACCTCATGTGCTACTAGAATATTGTCCTGAATTTATCTTCCCCCAACAAAGGCATTCTGGCTCGGGGAGATCAGGGACGACAACTAGGGCTCCAGTCAATTAGCTAAGATATTCGATAAGTTTTATATGAATAGTTACAAAGGCTAATCAGACGGAATTGTCCCATCGAAATCGAGTTTGTAACTTTTGGAATGAAAAAATATGGGTTGAATTAAGCTTCCTTAGGTTGTCATCACCATTAGCAAAAGCACGAACCATTGCATTTACCTCCCCTTGAATAACATCCCAGTAGGAGTGTAAAAACACCTCATCGAAACCATCGTGGCTTGAGGCCCGCAGACTACCCATCTGAAAAATGACCATCTTGATTTCAGCTAAATTAATTGGGCTCGAAAAATGAGAGTTCATCTCCTCAGCGACATATGGTTGTACACTATTCAAAACTGACTCCCATTCCCGACTGCCCCAAGAGGTGAAGAAACACTTGAAATGTGCATTGACCACCAGTTGGATATCGACTAATCCCTTCCTCTAATTCCCCTGCGCATCTTGAATTTTCTTAATCTTATTGAAGCAGCGGCATTGGATAATAGTTTGGTGAAAGAAGTGGGAGTTCGAATCGCCCGTTTGTAGCTATTTGATATGGGATTGTTGATGCTAGAACTTCTCGTCCTTTTCCTCCAATTTATCTAGCAGAGCAGCGACACCTTTAATCTCATGTTGGTTTCCTTTGAAATGAGATCTACTTTAGTTCAGAAGATTCCCCTTGCAAAAATTAATGCGTTGTAGCCAATGGTCCACCTTACCTAAACCACCCATGATACTTCAACTTTTCTCAATCGCCACTCTGCACCCATCCACCTAAGCCCAGAAGGCCTCGAATCTGAAAAGTTTTTTTCCTTTGGGAATAGCCGGCTCCGTGCTTAAGATTAATAGACAGTGGTCTGAGCCATGCACTATGCCATGAACAACAGAGGTGTTAGGCCAATGGGATTGCCAGCTTTCATTAACTAGGCCCCAATCAAGAAGTTCATGTACCAAGCTATTATTCCTAGTGCCCTGCCATATGAAGTTTGGGCTGCTAAAACCCAAGTCAATTAGTCTCATAGTAGACATAAACTTATAAAGATATCTTGGTCTTGTGTGCAAATCCTCCATGCCGCCTGATTTCTCAAATTCCCATAAGAACTCATTAAGGTCTCTTCCACAAAACCAAGGGTCAGCAGTGGGCTCCAACACCCTTGTAAGCCAACCCATAACTCCCTCTTGTCTGCCATATAAGGAGTGTTATATATCCATGAGTCTTGAAACCAATCACAATGATCATTCTCTCGTATCATGGTATGGATCAAATTCTTAGTCGCAACTTTGATAAGAATTTCCATAGAATCATTCCACTAGAGGCTCAACCTACCAGCCGTCATCACTGGTGGAACATCCCATTCATGAGTATACCCCATTCTCCTTCTCACCTTTTGTAATCTATGGCTTTTCATCTTGGTTTCAAATAAAAACACCATAGAGGGTCTATGTTTTCGTATGAGTCCGTGAAGGGCTCAAACCACCATGTTCGACCTTAGACCATGACAGTTCCATAAGAGGTGCATCATATTGATTTTACAATTGTTTAAGGTCGGCCGCCACCACCCCGGGGTTCTTTTCCCACCCTTCGCTCCTAACTCTCATCCTCAGCAATACCATTAAGGTAGTCCCAGATATTGTCTTCTTCCATCATTGGGACATCTTGCAGGTCATCCTCTGCAAAGATTGCATTCTCAACTGCAGACCACTGTTCTCGCATGGACATACCATCAAAACAACTTTTTTTCCTTCTTCCTTGTGTTATGCTGCCTTCCCTAGCTTTTGCATTTTTCTTAGGAGATTGCACTCCTAGATAAGACTTCTTGTCATTGCTTCACTTCAAGCCCATCTATTCAAAGATATTGGGCTTTCCTTGGGCCATCTCCACCTCACATGGAATAGCCATATTGGAGATTACAAGATTTGGGAATGGGTCTCCAAAGATCCCCTGCATTATTGGGTTACTAGGTTGGCCACCAGATGGAGATGACTCACCTAATTTGGGTTTGTAGCAAGGCCCATCCCTCATACATTGTTCCACCAGGTCTTGAATGCTTACACCCCCCTCCCGGGCGGTGGGCTTGAGTATCCAACCTAATCAAATTAGGGTAGCCATGCCTAAATCCATCACCCCTCATAATTATATTATGAGCCTCACGTGGTAAGGTCCCACCAATTGTTACTTGGGAAAAGCCGTTGTGTTCCTTACTTCTTGCGATGCCAACAAAGAGGGTTTTAGGTTCAGGGAACGTTGGTCTGTAAGCCCTCCTCCTCCCCCCGGTTGGGCCAAAATGAACACTCAGTGCTGATATGCCCAATTCTTCCACATTTGTAACAAAAGTCTTGGAGCTGTTCATACCTAAATTCAATTCATGAGTCCATATCTCTAGATCTTGGTAGCCAGCACCACGTGATGAATGGATTTCCAGTATTAACCAGGGTTTTTTTTACTCTTAGAAACCCTATCGCCGTCATTGGGTCCTCCAGTTCAACGAACTCCCCCACCTCGGCTGAGAAACGCTTGGCACTATTCTCAGTGCATAAGTTGAGGGAAGACCTTTTATCTGGGCCACTTCCAAGTAGATTTCCTCTAGAGACATGTTACTAGGCCATCTTTTCACATAGAAGTTTTGGTAAGACAGAGAAACCGCTAAATTGTCATTCGCATCGACCTAGTCCCAGATGATATTTTGGGTTTTGCATATATAAACCTTTATCTAAATAGATCTCCATTTTTGGCAACAACAGTTGGAGACATTTTGAAAATATCTAGGACTCTAGGTCAACTTTTTGAAAATATCCAAAGGGTTTCCCATTTTCAATGGCCTCATATTTTTCCTTTGTCACCTAGAGTCATGTAATAAATATGAACCTTATAAATTTTTAAGTGCATTCATTTTTGTTATTGTTTATTAAGAAAATGAAGGATTCGAGCTGGAAACCTCTTTTCTACAACTGAGAGAAAAATATTGCTAATTAAACTAAGTGTGTTAGGTTTTAACAATGCATAAACAAATCATATTTTATGAATATGATGTAGTTTTTTAGTTGTATAAAGGTAAACTAAGAATGTGATATCCACAGATGGAGAAAATGGAGGAAGTAGTCTGGCATTTCAAGGAGCTAACCATTATTCAATGGAGGGAGGAGAGTTTGGAATTGTTTCTGGGACTGGGGATTTTACATTCTTTAAGGGGTATGGGATTATGGAAATAGAGTCCATGGATACAGAGAATCATAGATCTGTTCTTAAATTTAATGTCAAACTAAAGCACTACTAGTGAAAGTAAATGGCATTTGATTTCTATTTGTTTTTGCGAACGGTTGTTATTGACATTGCAAAAAGTTAATCTTCCTCGTACAGCCATATTTATAATAGCAACAACACTGCAAAAAAGTCGACCTCACTCAAACTTATAATAGCAAGTGCTTAGAAATTGTCCCAATTTTACTACTTAGGTGTTGAGTTTGTAAGAAAATACTTACTCATATACTTATAATAACAAGTGCTTAAAAATTATCCCAACTCTACCATTTAGGTGTTGAGTTTGTAAGAAAAGACTATAGACGTATATGTTATAAATATGAATGTCCATTTTTTTATTTGAGTGCATTACTTTATATCTGTACAAGCAATGACATCATGCATATCATCTCTTAAAATTAAATAATAAACATGCATATTTAAAGTAATGTTGTATTGTATTTTATACTTATCTTGTTTCTCCCACGTTTTTTGTGCAGCCGATGTGGGATATGAAACGTATACAAACAGCAAAGTGTAGATGGTATTGCCAAAAGCTAATTGGAACTTCAATTTCAGAAATAAAAGGGGATAATATATACAAGTGACAAACTAAAATGGCTGTTTTGACGTTTTTGAAACATTGTGTGAAAATTTAAAAGTAAAGCCCCTAGGCAAATTAAAGGAAGAGAATCTAAAAGCACATACGAGCTGGGACGAGGAGAGGAGGTCCAAAATAAAAATGAACATCGCTACAAAATTGGCTTCCCACAGATTGATTGGTATTGCTTAATATAGGTTGGGGGATGAAAACTTAAAACTAGGATTTGGTGGGTTGTGCCAGGCCCGAGCAATAGTGCAACGCTTGGACGACACATGAAAGCTCTAGTAGCAAGCTACTAAAATGAGCTCTCACCCAAAAAAATTAATTTAATATCGTGTGAACCATTGGTCCACGTATCAGATATTAAACTGATAAGAACAGATACTACACTTGATCTTAGCCAAAAGGCCGAGAAAGGTATGCTTATGTCAATATTGGGCATTCATTTTTATACACAGTTCATTCTTCTACTTTCTTCTGTGGTCGATGTGGGATTCTAATGCACTATTTCGAAGTACTCTTTCTGTCCTCGTACTTCAACCCAAGTTCACCTAAGGCCTCTCCGCAGCTCCCGTAAAGCATACACAGAAAAGCAAATGCATTAAGCTAATAAGATAAAAAAAATAGAAAAAATTAGTGAAAGTACATAACTGAAACTACAGCTCTTGGGAAATATGATGAAAACCGAAAGTTGCCCCCAACAGATTAACAACTTTTTGCGATATTTCCAAACCGCCAAAATTTTCGTACAATTATCCGTTAATGGATGTTTGAGATGATGGCCTTGAGCTTCTTCTGCAATGCTTCAATTTCTCCTCACCACCAACACCAAGGTCTCTTCTCTCTTCTCTCTTCTCTCTTCTCTCTTCTCTCTTCTCTCTCTCTCTCTCTCTCTCTCTCTAACAGTAAAGTTTTGTGCTAAAAATTTCAGCCAAAGTGAAGGTTACAAGCAGCAAAGGCCTTGAAGAAGCGAAGAATCTCATAAGAACTGTTGGGATTCCATAAAAAACCTCCTCTCCAGCAAAATCTCTTGAGAATGGCAAATGGGTCAAGCTCATCTGCGGCGCAAGCTTCGAGGATGTGGTTGATATCAGCAACCTTTCTCTGGTTTACACTCTTGCCGGAGATAATTAACTAAAATTTAACTGATTTTTTGCTGACTAAGTGAGAATAGATATTGGATTAAATTGATGTTAATTGCTTGACAAACGATTGGTTGCGATTGGTTGCGATTGATTACATAGACTCTGCAGCGGATGTGTCAGTGGTGAGTGCAGTGAACGAGGGGATTGATGCAGCAGTTGGGATTTTCAGTGGAATCACAGCACAGCGTCGCTTGTATCAAGGATTATCCAGAGCATCTCCTTCAGGCACTTAAGAGAGGTCGTTTCTTTGGTTGGGAACTGTCAATTGTTCCAATAAATACTTGAGTAATGGGCTACGTTTGGCTTCTAAATTCTAACCTAAACTGTGAGGGCCCGTTTGTTTGACCCGATTAGGCAGGATTGGACTGGACTAGACTGTAGTGCGTTGTTTGGTCTGCTCCAGGATTAGGTTTAATGAGCTTAGGTCGGACTCGCTCGGATTAAAGACCTTCTTACGCGTTCTTAACGGGGATCCCCAATTTCTGGCGGACTCGTAAGCCCTTCGCTGTTCTGATAGAGAGAACCGCGAGAGAGTCGCTGGTCTTATCTGCGTTTGTGTCTTCCCTCATCGTCATCCTTGCTTGCTCCCTCACCGTCATCCTTGCTTGCTCCTTCATCGTCGTCGTCCACACCATCATCTCTGCGTCTTTCCCTCATCTGCATCTGCCCGCCCTTATATGCTTTGAGTTGTCAGGTAAACTTCGAAACTTCGATTTATTTCTTCAATTTGTTTTGCAGATCGTGATGTTACTGAGCTTTATTTGATTTTGTTGTTTTGGGTTTGAGAAATTTTCAATCATAGACCTCTGCACTTGAACAAATTAGAGTTTTGATGTTTGGGTCAAATTGAGATTAGAATTTGGGGTTTTCATATTTCAACTTTTCTTTCAAATCCGAACTCAGAAACCATGCTTGGCCATAAAATTGACAAGTTTCTTTTGCAGAAGGAACACATACTTCCATCTCTGTTATGTTAGCATAAATCTGTGTGGTTTTTTGTTTTTATGTTCTTGGTTCACGAATCTTTACTAGTTTCTCTTTTTTATTTTATTAAATTTCATGTAGGGTTGGATGTTTGTGAATTGTTTGGATGAGAATTTATGTGAGCTGAAGAAATTTTTGTTATGCACTCTTTATATGAGATTCTGAGAAAATTAGGTGTTAGTCTGAAGGCATATATAAGGAGATCTGTATTACTAGGCATGTTTGACATTAAAATCCTGACCTATTTTATAGGGCTTATGGAGTTTGGATTAAAGTGGAAACTCTAAATATCTTCATTCAGCTTTTAGAGAAACTTTTGCAAGAATTTTCGTCTTTGGTCTCATTTTATTTGTTTGTTTGATTCTCTGGGAGAGGCGTAAAGATTTCTTCTGATAACAAGGAGAGATGACTAGTGAAAGGATTGTCTTTACTGGTGCATGGGCCATGAATTAGACATTTTTAGTTGGCATAAAATTTACTCTACTTTTGTGCCACTGGGAAGTATATGAAAGTGAGAGCAATTGCATACAAGTCGAGTTATAACGTGCACCCAATGAATTTCCATAGTTGTTCTTATAACCAGCTAATCTGAAAATTTCGTGTCCTTTCATACTTTGGACTTTCTATATGGCAGGAGGGTTAACTAGCATGCATCCTAAATGCATTTGGATTCATATACCCACTTCCCGCCCACCCTTCCTTTTAAAGTGAATAAAAAACACTCACAACTCTATTCATTCATAGGAAAATACTACTTGTTAACTATGATGGCTTTATAATTAAGCCTTGCGACCATGGCTTTACAACTAAGCCTTGCTATATCTCACGTGACAAGTGATGAAAGAATCTGGTTTGTGGTTATGTTTGAAGTCGTATCCTCTGTTTGGTTTTGTTTCTGCATTTTTTGATTTCCTTTTACCTTCCTCGGACCACCTTGTTTGAATGGCATTGGAGATAGGCAGGAGGAAATTCCATATGTCCTGTCAATGCCCAACCATGATATTACAATGTGAATGTTTTGTACCGTGTAGGGTTGATGCTGAACTGCAATATTCTGTGGTTGTTGGTTGCAGAGAAGATGAGCATAAGCGGAAGTGGCCACTACTCAGAACCCAAGGGAAAACAAGTAACAAATGACTGAAAACCCTCAAGTCTATAAGAAGGTATAATTCCTAAACCCATAGTTCAATTTTCGACATGGATCTATTGAATGTAGTCCTTGGATGTGTGAAAGTTTGCGTTGCATCTCTATGAATATGACTTCTGTGATATTATAGAAAAACCAAACTGTTTAGGCAAAATAAAAAAGGACCCACCATTTTGTAAAACTTCATGGCTGTTTGATATTTGATCGTATGAATTTAACTTTAGAAATACACTTCTTTAATTAGGTGGTAAAGATCCCCAATTCCAGTGTCCTACATGTTTAATTGGATGACAATATCTTCAAAAGAGTGTACTACAAGTTTGAACTATGTTTAATTGGATGACAATAGCTTCTTTTCCTGTTGAATGCTGTGTTTTCGATGAATAAGTTTGAACTACAAGTTTTTTTCCTAGATATCAATTTCAATAAAGGAGGCGGTCTTCTTCTGGTTTTTATCATACAAACTGTTTGTTCATAGTGAAGTCTATATGCATTATGATTGCTACCTTAAGATTGTAATTTAATGTACCATTTCCATAGTTGATGTTGTGAAGTTGACAAAGGATTGGCGTATTTATGATGTTGTTGTGTTGACAGTACAAGAACATGTTTACTTGATAAGGGATGTCATTCAAATAGAAAGAATAACATGGTTCTCTTTTTCTCTAAGTATTGTCTCTGACATTTCATGAAATGAACTAGAGGCATTAGGTAGGATCTTGTTGGGCAATCGGAGGGTCCCTAATCCTAACTTAACACAATTCACAACCCACGCAATCTCCTAGGTTTTTGAGCTTAAGTATCAATTATCATTGTTTAATCCCCAATCTTGAACAAAGTAATTTCTTGGATGAAGCTCTGTGGGCATGATTTCTTAATTGACTAATCTTAACACACATGCTACATGTGGGAGACTCTGTCTTTTTCCCCTATCAAAGAGGCAACCAACTCACACAAAGAATAATGTTTTCATGGGATTTCAACATCAACCGTATATTTGTTGATCCAAGATTAACTGTGACTTGGCTGGTTATTTTTAGGTTGTTGATGTAGTTAGTTGTTTCAGAATTCTTTGTATACCATTTCTTTTGCTCTAGTTCATTTCATATCATAATCACTTCATTTCCATCACCCTTAATAACAGTAAATATTACATATATAATGTTGTTATTTTTTGTTTCCTTTTTTTTTTTGTTTGGATAGATATGGATCAAAGGAAGCTTTTACTGATCTTATTGTTAGAGATGTCTCATTTTGAGACAATATGCACTTGTACGATTCTTGTGTTGCTGATGCTAAGGGCCAAACAAAGACATGTTGAACAAAGACATGTTGAACGACGCACTTTGACTAACCGTTCACTTGTTAGACGAGAGATTAGTTTGTGTTATCTGAATGGTATAATAGGGAATACTGATATTGAATGTGTCAACGAATTGAGAATGGATAGAAGGACTTTTGGCATATTATGTGACTTACTTCGTCAAGATGGGAGGGTAAAAACGGATGGTTTGGTGTTTGTAGAGGAGTAGGTGTGTATGACTTTACAAATACTAGCACATCATACTAAGAATTGTAGTGTTGGTGGTAGATTTTATAGGTCGGGAGAGACTATAAGTAGATATTTCAATAATGTATTGCAAGGAATTTTGCGATTACAAGGTATCCTACTAAAAGTCCCTCAGCCTGTGCCTATTGATTATACAGATCTTAGGTGGCGATGTTTTAAGGTATGTTGATAATTTTTTTCATTTTCCCTAAGCTTTAACTCTTCATTCTTTTTGTATAAATTAACAAAAGCTTTTTTTTTTTTGTTTAGAATTGCTTGGGAGCATTAGATGGAACACACATTGATGTGCATGTACCTGAAATTGACAAACCAAGATACCGAACAAGAAAAGGTCGAGTCGCAACTAATGTGTTAGGTGTGTGTTCAGAAGATATGCAGTTCATATATGTGTTTCCGGGGTGGGAGGGTTCCGCATCAGACTCTAGAGTGCTACATGATGCAATTACTAGGCCTAATGGTTTTAAGGTACCAGCGGGTAAGACTATTAGTTAGTCTCAACTTTGTAAGTTAGGTCTAGTTTTGTTTGTGAACTACAAAATACTAATAAGGTCTTCTTCTTTTTTATTAGGTTATTATTACCTTGTAGATGGTGGTTATACAAATGGTGAAGGATTTCTTGCACCCTATAGAGGAATACATTATCATTTATCTAAATGGGAGGGACGAACACCTTCTAATAAGGAAGAATATTTTAACATGAAGCATTCTAAGATAAGGAATATAATTGAACGCTGTTTTGGCTTGCTAAAAGGAAGGTAGGCTATACTAAGAAGTCCATCTTTCTATCTGATAAGGACACAAGGTCGAATAATTACCGCATGTTGCCTACAACATAATCTTATTGGGCAAGAGATGTTTGTAGATCCAATGGAGAATTTGCCAATAATAGAAGATGGACAAAATACAGAAGAAGGTGAATATGTTGGTAGTGTTGAAACATCTGATCAGTGGACTGCAAAAAGGAATGCTATGGCTCAGGAAATGTATAATGAGCGGAGAACAATTAGGAACCAGCAACCGAACTAGCTATATGTGTTAATAATAACATTTTATTTTAGTTTTCCTTTTTATCATGCATATGTTGGATAATAGCAAAATCATTAGATTGCTCATCAGTGAATGTCTTTCGATTTATTGATTGGATGGTATGCAAATTAATTGGATATTATGCAAATTGATTTTATATTATGCAAATTAATTCTTTGTATTGTACTTTAGTACATTCAAATAATTTTTGTTTAGGTATGGATAACGACAATAATTTGAATGCTGCTCAATAGCCAAAAGGAAGAATGCGTAAATGGGAAGCATTTGAGGAAGAAGTATTACTATCTGTTCTTGAGGATTTTGTTGCTCGGAAGCAACGGTGTGACACAGGTGTTTTCAAACAAGGTACTTTGATTGAAATAGCGAAAGCTGTCAATGTTTTATGTCCTAATTCAAATATAAAGGCAACTACACATATTGAGTCAAAGTTGAAGAAATGGAAAAAAACATATAGTTTGTTCCTTGACATGATAAACACAAGTGGATTTGCATGGAATGATGTCAAAAAGTGCGTTGAAGTTGACAGTGATGACGCATGGCAAACTTATGTGCAGGTTCATATCCTATTTTATTTATACATTAGTTATATTCTTGTTGCTATATTTGTTACGCATACTAAATTTTAGTTTTGCTATGTTGATATAATCTTAGAAAAATAAAGAAGCCGATGGATGGAGAAGCAAACCTTTTCCACTGTATGATAGATTTGCATATATATTTGGAAAAGATCGGGCTACGGGTAATGTAGCCGAAACCCTTGCTGAAATGATGGAGGAACAACGTCATGATCAAGTTGGTGCAAGTGATATTGGAGGTGAAAATTTTGTTTCTTCAATGAACCAACAAAGCCAACAAAGCACTCCATCTGAAAATAGCCAAAGAAAGAGGAAAAGAGCTATGAGAAGTTCAAGTGATGGAACCGAGGCCCTTATCAGTGGACTGAAAGAATTTTATGTTGAAAGTGGGAAGAGGATGCAAATGGTAATTGAAGCTATGGTTCAAGGTACTGCAAATCATAGTGACATAGCTAACGAACTTGAAGCAATGGGTTTTTATCCTATGGAACAAATTGATGCATTGACTCTTATTTTGGAAAAACCACAAAATGTGGGAGTGTTCAGGGCAATCAATTCGGAACTCAAGAAAGTGTTCGTCCAAAGGCTTTTAAGTGACAAAGTAAGCGGATAAGTATATTATGTGGTGCCTTTTGACATGAATGTATTTTATTAATCGTACAATCTTGTGTTATGGCTTCTAACTTAGATTTGCACTATGAAGTAGTTTGACTAATGGTAACTAGGATTTTGTAAATTATGGAGATCTACTTTGGAATGCTATACTATAATTAACTGGTATTTTGTAAATTATGGAGATCTTCTTTCTCTTCAGATTTAGTCCAAGAACCAGTTACCCTCGAGACCATACCATGGTCACTTCTATGTCTGCTGCTGCTCACTGGTTGTTGTTACACTGAGTCGTATTCGACTCATTTGCTTGGACCCCTGCTGAGTTGTTATTCTATGTTGCACGAGTTGAAAATTGTGGGAAGGTGAAGAAGTTAGCCAAAGGCTGTTGCTTGCTCCTCTTGTTGCTGTTCATGGACTGAAAAATTTGCTCTAGCTCATTCACAAAGTTTATGGCACCCCCAACAATTGATGCTTTGTCCCCCTGTAACAAATATTTATAACAATATTAATTTGGTCCAATCCCCAAAAAAAATTCCGTTTAAAAGAACATATGGGTAGAAATCTATGTGAGTTTTTTGGGTTAATCCCAAAAACATTTCAATCTAAAGAAAATGGAGATGCAAGGGACTTCTAGTTGTACTGCCTCCTTTAATAGTGGTTAAGCCAGTTTACCCTCACATTCAAGGTTCTTTGTTTGTGTATCTCCCTCCCGTAATATGACTTTTGTAAAAGAAAAACAAAAATAAAAACATATGTAGCTCGATGAAAATTTTTGGCCCTTTTTGTACCTCTTGATTTGTTTCTTGTTTTCTTGTTTTCTTGTTTAAACTTGGAATACTTGTGGAGCCTGCTCTGTGTTCTAACAGAATTGAGATTGTTTTTGTAACTAGACAAAATATCAGAGGGAAAATAAGTGGTAAAACCGTTTTATACACCAAGCCCAATTTCATTTGAATTAGGATATGTATTTATCTTTTCATTTATATTAGCAGGTACTAAAAACAAAACAATTGTCCTCTTTTTTTAAGATTCATAATATACATGGCAAAAATATGCTCCAATTAACCCAGATCATGAGATTTGTAGCATTACTCTATTACACAATGGCAAAAATTTTAGGGCGTTGGGCATAGGTTTTTTAGCTATTAAAATAGAACAATAATGTAGTTCTAGTATAAGCAAACACAAATCTGGTGAACAATACTGTTTTCATTATCCTGCTTCTTAGTCCGACACTGCGCCAAACGCTTCACTAAGTTAGTCCAACTTAGTCTAGTCTAAGCCAGACCAGCTTAGTCCCTGCAGCTAGTCCAGTCCGAGACAGTCCGGTGCAATAAACGCACCCTGATAATACAAAAAACATAATTAGGTTGGGCTGTTAAAGACTAAACTATGATTTGGTGGGTTGTGTCAGGCCCGAGCAGTAGTGCAACGCTTAGATAACACACGAAGTCTCCAATATCAAGTTATTGTAGTGAGCCCTCACCCTAAAGAAATTAATTTAATATCGTCTGGACTATTGGCCCACCTATTAGATATTAAACTGATAAGAACATATACTACACTTGATCTCAGCCAAAAGGCCGAGAAATGTGTTATTATTTCGATGTTGGGCTTCCTTTTTTATACAAATTAACTCTTCTAATTTAATAAGTTGGCCGATGTGAGATTGTAATACTTTATTGCAGTGCTGTTTCTAACTTTGTACTCTAATACAATTACATCTTATCACTCTTAGGCCTACAAAACCATGTCTTATCATCAAAATCCAAAATTAAAAATAAAACTTAACACTAAAACGAAACTAAGCTTTACACTAGGATCTCCACATTAGGATTGAACAAAGAGGATTATACAAGCAAACTCTCTTTATTGATACTTCAATATCTTACAATGCTTGGTGAACCAAGGATGAATGCTCAACCAAGTCTCTACTACTAAGCCCTCTTAAAAGTCTCAATGCTCAACTCAGTCTAAGAATACAAAGCATAAGCACACCTATTTATAGGCAAGGGGGGATGTCTCCCGAACCTCACCTAGGACTAAGAAATATTATACTCTTTTGTCTCTTTTCTACAATAATGGGTGAGAATCTCTCTTTATAACTCATTACACTTTACTTTAGTCACACTCACTTCATGTCTTATCGATGCTACGTGTCGTCATCATATTCCACCACGCTTCTGCATGCATTAGTTCCATCATTCACATCAACCTAGTTCTAGATGATATTTTAGGTTTTGCATATATAAGCCTTTATTTAAAAGGATCTCCATTTTTGGCGAACAACAGTTGGAGACTTTTTGAAAATATTATCTGGGACTCTAGGTCAACTTTTTGAAAATATCCAAAGGGATTCCCATTTTCAATGGCCTCATATTTTCTTTTGTCACCTAGAGTCACGTGATAGATATGAACCTTATAAATTTTTAAGTGCATTCATTTTTGTTATTGTTTATTAAGAAAATGAATGATTCGAGCTAAAAACCTCTTTTCTACAACTGAGAGAAAAATATTGCTAATTAAACTAAGTGTGTTAGGTTTTAACAATGCATAAACAAATCATATTTTATGAATATGATATAGTTTTTAAGTTGTTGTTTGGACCCAAATTTACACAAACGGCCCGTGCAAAGGGCTGTTGAGTGAGCATAGCTCCACACCATTAGATATCAAGAAGATAATTTTGTTATTGTTAAAGGATAATATTATGATTTTTCATCATAATAATTATTTTTTAATGATAAATTATCTTGATATTTTCTTGTACAAGATAAATGGGGGTATGCATTAAGGCACGACATCAAATAATGAAGCATGCAAGATGGGATTGGATTTCTTGAAACTGTTATTATCCAATTCAAGTTTGGTGATAATGATGATGATTAAGTGTTATCATGCACGTGGCTTGGTACTGATCAGGATGGTCAAAGATGATGGAATAATCGTGAGATAATGATTACACTTCGCGATTTGCAACGGATTGCATGAGTGCATTTGGACAATAAAATGGAGAAGGGAGTATCCTGGTTGAAGTAGGAAGCATGACTTAATGCATTATCACTTGGTCATTCATTGGGCTAGAGTGAAAATATGTGGCTATCAAGAAAAGCCATGTTATATGCTCAAACTCATCAGATTCTTCATCACTATAAATATGAAGCGTTGTGCAACGTGCTGAGCCTCTCCAATTCAACACACAAATTGCCCTGCCCAAAGCCTCTCAACAACCTTTGAGATTTTATCCTTCTCCTCATTCTTCTTGCCAACACATCTTCAGTTTTGATAAGTAGCACGTGAAAGCAACCGACGACATCTTCAGTTTAGATAAACATCATTGGAGCCGTAGAATCAGCCAATCAATGAGCACTTTCAGTTTGGATAAACAACACTGCTTCGAGACAGATTGATTATTTATCCAAGTCTTGGTCGACAAGGACTTTCAAGTTCTTATTGGTAGAGGTCATTTCATCAGCCTTCTTGGCGAAGTGAGGTGTTACAGGTTACTAGGCTCGGCATTGAACGTTGAGTTGTTTTATGATTGGATATTCACAAGTACACTTTAGATTTCGGCATTCCGACGGTCGAATCACATTTACCATCCAGACATACATCTCTTTCAAGTATTTGTGTCCATATAGTCTGGTACCAGTTTGATGTGCTTATACTCTTACAAATATAATCACCGTGACCGAACCTGACATCGACGATTTGTGAACTTTGTAAAGACTAGCAGCTTTGTCTTTAGGCTCAAGAACCTGAAGGCCGAGATATGTTCCTTTCTCGACTACAGTTGCAAGATCAAGAAGTTAGCAGCGCGCTCAATGCGACATCATCATATTTTACTCCTCGGCCGAGCTCGGCTGTTGAGTTGGCACACCTCGCACATAACCGAATGACGTAGTTAACTCATTATTTACTCCGCATGCGCGCCATATAGGCTTGGTAGTTTTTAGGGTCAACAGTTGTATAAAGGTAAACTAAGAATGTGATATCCATGGATGGAGAAAATGGAGGAAGTAGTCTGGCAATTCAAGGAGCCAACCATTATTCAATGGAGGGAAGAGAGTCTGGAATTGTTTCTGGGACTGGGGATTTTACATTTGTTAAGGGGTATGGGATTATGGAAACAGAGTCCATGGATATAGAGAATCATAGATCTGTTCTTAAGTTCAATGTCAAACTAAAGCACTATTAGTGAAAGTAAATGGCATTTGGTTTCTGTTTGTTTTTGCAAACGGTTGTTATTGACACTACAAAAAATTAGTCTTACTCATATAGCCGTACTTATAATAGCAACAACACTGCAAAAAAGTTGGCCTCACTCATACTTATAATAGCAAGTGCTTAGAAATTGTCCCAATTTTACTACTTGGGTGTTGAGTTTGTCAGAAAAGACTTGCTCATAGTTTGTAAGAAAAGACTTTAAACATATATGAGTTGTTATAAATATGGATATCCATTATTTGATTTGTGTGAATTACTGGGTGTTGAGTTTGTCAGAAAAGACTTATAGTTTGTAAGAAAATACTTTAAACATATATGAGTTGTTATAAATATGGATATCCATTATTTGATTTGTGTGAATTACTTTATGTCTGTACAAATGACATCATGCATGTATAAACAATGACTTACATAGATATGATATTATTCCCTCAAACCAAATACCAAATAATGAACATCCATATTTACACATTAGTATGTTGTATTGTATTTTATACTTATCTTGTTTCTCCCACGTTTTTTGTGCAGCCGATGTGGGATATGAAACGTATACAAACAGCAAAGTGTAGATGGTATTGCCAAAAGCTAATTGGAACTTCAATTTCAGAAATAAAAGGGGATAATATATATATACAAGTGAGAAACTAAAACGGCTGTGTTGACGTTTTTGAAACCTTGTGTGAAAATTAAAAAGTGAAGACCCTAGGAAAATTAAAGGAAGAGAATCTCAAAAGCACATACGGCGCTGGCATGAGGAGAGAAGGTCAAAAATAAAAATGAACTAATGCATCGCTATTGATTGGTATTGCTTAACATAGGTTGGGCCATGAAAATTTAAAACTAGGATTTGGTGGGTTGTGCCAGGCCCGAGCAATAGTGCAACGCTTGAGCGACACGCAAGAACTCCAGTAGCAAGCTACTGTGGTGAGTCCTCACCCTTAAAAAATTAATTTAATATCGTGTGAACCATTGGTTCACGTATCAGATATTAAACTGATAAGAACAGATACTACACTTGATCTTAGCCAAAAGGCCGAGAAAGGTATGCTTATGTCAATATTGGGCATTCGTTTTTATACGCAGCTTTGTTCTTCTACTTTTGTCCGTGGTCGATGTGGGATTCTAATGCACTATTTCGAAGTACTCTTTCTGTCCACGTACTTCAACCCAAGTACACCTAAAGCCTCTCCGCAGCTCCCGCAAAGCATACATAGAAAAGCAAATGGATTAAGCTAATAAGATAAAAAAAAATAGAAAAAATTAGTGAAAGTACATAACTGAAACTACAGCTCCTGGGAAATATCCGTTAATGGATGTTTGAGATGATGACTTTGAACTTCTTCTGCAATGCTTCAATTTCTCCGCACCACCAACACCAAGGTCTCTTCTCTCTCCTCTCTCTCTCTCCCTCTCTCTCTAACAGTTAAGTTTTGTGCTAAAATTTCAGCCAAAGTGAAGGTTACAAGCAGCAAAGGCCTTGAAGAAGCGAAGAATCTCATAAGAACTGTTGGGATTCCATCAAAAACCTCCTCTCCAGCAAAATCTCTTGAGAATGACAAATGGGTCAAGCTCATTTGCGGCACAAGCTTCGAGGATGTGGTTGATATCAAGAACCTTTATCTGGTTTACACTCTTGCAGGAGATAATTAACTAAAATTTAACTGATTTTTTTGCTAACTAAGTGAGATTAGATATTGGATTAAATTGATGTTAATTGCTTGACAAACGATTGGTTGCGATTGGTTGCAGTTGATTGCATAGACTCTGCAGCAGATGTGTCAGTGGGGAGTGCAGTGAACGAGGGATTGATGTAGCAGTTGGGATTTTCAGTGGAATCATAGCACAACGTCGCTTGTATCAAGGATTATCCAGAGCATCTCCTTCAGGCACTTAAGATGGGCCGTTTCTTTGGTTGGGAACTGTCAAATGTTCCAATAAATACTTGAGTAATGGGCTACGTTTGGCTTCTAAATTCTAACCTAAACTGTGATAATACAAAAACATAATTAGGTTGGGCTGTTAAAGACTAAACTATGATTTGGTGGGTTGTGTCAGGCCCGAGCAGTAGTGCAACGCTTAGATAACACACGAAGTCTCCAATATCAAGTTATTGTAGTGAGCTCTCACCTTAAAGAAATTAATTTAATATCGTCTAGACTATTAGCCCACGTATTAGATATTAAACTGATAAGAACAGATATTACACTTGATCTTAGCCAAAAGGCCGAGAAAGGTGTTATTATTTCGCTGTTGGGCTTCCCTTTTTTTTTATACAAATTAACTCTTCTAATTTAATAAGTTGGCCGATGTGAGATTGTAATACTTTATTACAGTGCTGTTTCTAACTTTGTACTCTAATACAATTACATCTAATCACTCTCAGGCCTACAAAACCATGTCTTATCATCAAAATCCAAAATTAAAAATAAAACTTAACACTAAAACGAAACTAAGCTTTACACTAGGATCTCCACATTAGGATTGAACAAAGAGGATTATACAAGCAAACTCTCTTTATTGATACTTCAATATCTTACAATGCTTGGTGAACCAAGTATGAGTGCTCAACCAAGTCTCTACTACTAAGCCCTCTTAAAAGTCTCAATGCTCAACTCGGTCTAAGAATACAAAGCAAAAGCACACCTATTTATAGGCAAGGGAGGAAATTTCCCGAACCTCACCAAGGACTAAGAAACATTATACTCTTTTGTATCTTTTTTACAATAATGGGTGGTAATCTCTCTTTATAACTCATTACATTTTACTTTAGTCACACTCACTTCATGTCTTGTCGATGCTACGTATCATCATCATATTCCACCACGCTTCCGCATGCATTAGTTCCATCCATCGCTGGGCCAGTACTCGTCATCCAACCCTTCCGAATCATCATACCCATGCCATTGGTCATGTTCTTCCTAGTTAAGAGTTCGAGTTGAGTTCAACTCGTCCTCTTTCTGGCTGCATCTTGGAGATTGGTACTTCTCCTCCATGGCTCGATTCGAACGACAGAGCTCGAAACAAGAAACTAGATGGGTAAGTGGAATCTGCAAAGGTTTATGTTCCTAAACTAGTTAATGCTTCTAACTCACTGAAGAGATTGCAGAATGCCATGGTTGAAACATGCCGCATGATATCATACCATTCCAATCTGATGCAATCTAACATCTTTAGGGGATCATTTGGTAGTAAAGTTAACAACAGGAGAGGAAAAATTGTATCCCAAATTACTCAGAGCCCAAATTACTGGGATAGCTTCTCCCATGTGAGAAATCGACACCAATTTTCGCGAAAGAACAATATGCCTCATCTCGCTCTTTCACATCCCGAGTCCCAGAGCTGTATGTGACCTTGTCTCGCAACGTTTCCTATCATGACTTTGTTTTGCGACACGGTCCCTGCCCTCGTCTCTTAGGACTGCCAAAGGCACAACGCAAATAAATTAAATCAACTCATGTGTTGCTCAGGAAATACTTAAAAAGAAAAACAAAATAGAAACAAAGAGGTATTTTGTAGTCATCTATTCTCCAAAGTTAATTTTGGTTGTGCTCAATCAACTTATTTGATGAATTTTTTAGAGAGATCTCGTTGTGTTATTTCTCTAATTAGAAGGAATTGCTGAAACGATCTAGAGTGAATAACACTCTAGAATAACGCTCTTGCTCACGTAACCACAGAGGAGGCAAGTCAGATCATCGATCATCCACGTGCCTCCTAGTGAGGTTTGCTTGGGAGGGTGTCATTACAAATTCTCCATGAACAAACCTCAACTTTGGGAAGAACACGAGCGCTTGCATATTCCTGAAGTTGCTTGGGTTGGGCCGTCAAATTTTATACTTTGATTTGATGGGGTGTGCCAGGCCCAAGAAGTAGTGCAACACTTAGGCGACCCATAAAAACCCCAATAGCAAGCTATTGTGATGGACTCTTCCTCTTAAAAAATTAATTTAATATCATGTGGACCAATGGTCCACGTATCAGATATTAAACTGATAAGAACATATACTACATTTGATCTTAACCAAAAGGCCGATAAATGTATGCTTATTTCATTGTCGGGCTTTCGATTTTATCCCACATCTTAACTCTCCTACCTCCTCGATGTGGGTTTCCCCCCATAGTCTCTTGTAGCGCTGCTTCTAACTTTGCACTCTTAACACAATTACATCTTACCACTCTCAGGCCAAAACCAGGAATGTAACATCACATGGGATTGATCGATGAGATCAGCCAGTCCTCTTTCTCGTCCTCTTCCTGGCTGCATCATCTTTGCTTCTCCTCCGTGGTTCGGTTTGAAAGATAGAGCTGGAAACAAGAAATTCAGGGGGGAAGCCGAATCTGCAAAAGCTTTTGTTTAAGAGAATGCAGAAACAAGCCGGAACCATTTCAATCTGCTGTAGTTTAATTTGTTTAAGAAAGTTGATGTTTTGCTGAGAGCAAATTGCTCTAATCCAACTTATGCTGAAATAAACAACATATATTTATTGGATTCGCTTATTAGAGCAATTCCAGCTGTTCCCAGCAGAGGTAAGAGCCGTTTAACTGCCCAAAACATAAAAAAAATTGCTTCAGCGGGCCATGGCGATTAGGGGGCTCCGTCAAGGCCGTTGTGCTGCCCACCCAACTTTTGGCCGCCCTTCCATTGGCAATGGATGACATTAGTCAGTGGAGGGTGGGCCTTGCGACATACGCTAGCCGACAGAGTCCAATGGCTCTTTACCCTGCGTGTCTTAGATTGTTGGATTTCTAAACGGTTATTTTTTTTCTCGAAAATCCTATTGTTGTGCCATATGGAACAATCATGATTAATCTAATTGTAAAAAATAAAATAAAAAGAACAATTAAGTCTATAAAAACTCACCATCTTCTTTATTCCCCACACTACAACTCATTATTTATTTTCACTGTTCTAAAAATCTCCGCCTAAGCGTTGGGCGGTTGGCCTCCGTCTTGATTAATGTTTAAGCGTTTGAAAATTAAGAAATGACGCCTAAACCTGCTGAGGCGCCCTCCTATATTGCTTAGGCATGCACCTAGCCCACCCAAACTCGCCTAGGCAACCGCCTAGATTGCTACTCACTTAGACAGAAAATAGATAACATTCATTTTGTATTTTTTTTTAATAAATTGTAAGAGACTTATTGAATACTTAAATGAACACACATTATATGCTTGTTTCCCATGTTTTTCCCTTATATTCCAATACTTCATATTATATATATCATTATATTTTGTAGTTTATGATGAAATTATTTATATTTTAAGTATAAATAGACATTTATTTACACAAAATATAATAGATCTACTTAACTAGACGCTAGGCCGCATCCGGCCGCATGACTAGCGCCTAGCATCTTTTAGAACCTTGTTTATTTTTACTACAATCTCTTATATTTGTTTTCCTCTTTCCAAGTACTTTTGCTACAAGGAAAAAAAAAGGGAGAGAGAAAGCAAGTTGATCAATCGGATAAGACGTTACACCAAAGGACGTTGCTTTGTTTGAGACTTGGGTGCTAGTAACTCATTATCCGATCGCGGGAAAGAGATGAAAGTGCAACACATGTGGAAGAAGATTTTTGCCCCTGACGCTACATAAATGGTTGAGAATCTCATCAAAAGTCTGAGCGAGTAGTATTAATGAATAATCACACATGACGAAAAAATCTTATTGGAAATATAAGATAATAACGACAAGGGGAAGATAAAGCCAACAAAACATTAAAAAAAGAAAATGTATATAAATAAATAGTAATAGCGTTTGCCCTTGCTCATACCCAACGGATGGAGTTGCCCAAATTCAATTCAAATGTCTTGCTCTTGCCATTTCCAAAGGATGCAATTGCTGTTACAAGCAGATAAAATAGTTCCCTGGTGATGAATAAAACAAGAGGTGTAGCTGTATTGGAAGGAAAAAAGTTATAATGACACTACAGCTCTCGCATTCTGTTTCCGAGAGGCAACCAAACCAACTACAACATTCATTTAAGATACGACATAAACATGGAATTATACGACTCTGTAATTAAGTTACTCTTCTGACATTTAAACTTGCAAAGCCTCTTCAAAAACCAAGCATCATCTCCGGATCCCGGTGGTCTGTCTAGCCAATTCATCCTGGAAATTATTTCTCCCGACAGTAGGATGATCGTTCACGCACATATCAGAATCAGGGGCAGCAGAGACATGTTTGATTTCATAAACGTATCAGTGGTCACGGGCACCTTTTATTGATACTGGGGGCTCTCGCGCTGTGCCTCTGGATATTAGGTCATGGTTTAAGAATAAAACAATGACAGTTATATCATCGTGAAAATGGCGTCTGACCTTCTTGTCAATTTTCCGAAGATCTGAATATCGCATCTCTCTTTTCCTTGCAGCTTCTTGGAGAGCCGTCTTAACAAGCCGCTTGGCACTTCCCTGCCAACACGGGTACTAGTCAGCATCAGAGATCAAGAACAGCATATAATCTCATTAAAACAGATATACACAATAAGCATCAGATACTAGAAAATGCTTAAAGCATCGGCTCAAAGCCAATGTTTCTTTTTACTTCCCTAAGTTGCAAATTAAAGGGCAAAGTATTTATCCTTACATCTATATTTCCCTCAATAGGTATTCAAAACTCAAGTCAGCACAAGCACCAATATCAGATAAAAATGTGACAGCGAGGAATAAAGATAAATATTTTCAAGAATATTGAAACCTATATGTTTTGTCCGGGCATCCAGTCAAATATACTTCTTCTATAACGATCATTCTTTAAGGACATTTGATCTACACCAAGGCAGGTAAGAAAGTATGACATGAATGTGATTGAAAATAAGAATTATTTAATATGACTAAAAACTGAAAAGGTCAGAATCTTACTGCATGTGGATGATTGTGGACAATCTCAACAGCTTTTTCATTACTCAAGTGTTCCCATAGACCATCAGAAGCAAATATAAGGAAAGAATCATTTGGATGGAGGGGATGAGAAAGAATGGTTGGTTCGGCAGACAAGATAGGCATGGTCATTGGTTCGGGAAGTCTGAATTTTGCACTAATTGGCTCCCTGTTAAACCGTGCATGTTTCATATATACGTCACCTATAGATTTAGATACCTACATCAAATAAATGCAAGGAGTTATCACAAAACATCACTATTTAAGAATGAACAAACTTATGAAAATTTATAACGAAGCATTCATAATATAGCCCAAAAATCTCCTTCCAGAAGGATTCTAGCAAGATAACAGGCTTATGTAGATCTAAGAAAATACAAAGTATTTATACATTTGAACTCCTATGATCTTCAACAAATGCAAAATAAAATAGATACAGGCTTTAGTGGGAAAAGGCTTTGTTGTTGTTGTTGCAAAATAGATACACATCTAATAAAAAAAACTTGGCACTGGGGCAAATTTGAACTTGGGAACAAATCAACAACCTTTAAGTTCATTATCTCTTTCCTATCAGACAAACAACCATGATTTCAATTAGACCTTGCAAAACAACCCATTTACCTCACAAAATTTGGTTGAATCAGGTAAAATCAAACTTATTGAAGATATTATGAATCAGCAAGGGTGTTATCTCAAGTTATAAACAAAGCTAGAAGCTAATGGATAAATTAGACTACTCTATCTTAGTTCAAAATGCTTATCAAAGGGACTCCTAATCCTTCACAATTCTAAGCTTTCAGTAATTCTTATGGCTGGATCCTAAACAGGACGAGCATAAGATGCAATAGAGCACTGCAGATGCATGACAGACATAGGATAGAAATGCTCAGACTAAACACTGCATGCACAATACCTAGGAGGCTAGGACTAGGGTTCTTGCACCATTTCGAAAAATATTGGCTTCAGAAACAACAGGTAGTAGAACAGAAACACCAATGACATAACTGTAGGTAGTTACAGATTAATGCACACCTTAACTAATTAGCTTTCAGATGAACAATATAAAATAAAAAATACCTGGATTATCCCTTTTACTCTCCAAACTCCATGCTTTAAAACGACAATTTCAGGATCATGTGGGTGCAAATCTTTCAGCTCACGCCTAACCTCCTCGAGATTTGCATTGTGTTCAGTGGACAACTGGATCGCAGCAATTTCCCCAGTCTTGCCCACTTTCTTCCCCAACACACACCGTGAATCTCCCAAGTTTGCCACAAATAGGGTCCCCTGACATATTACTCCAACCAGACAGCATGACCCAACAGTTGCTACTTGGGGTCTAGTACCCCACAGCTCCGAAACAAGGGCAGTAAACCCTTCCTCTGTTCGGAGAAAAGCATTTTGGATAGTCTCTGCCGTCACAACACCTTCGGACTCCGCTGATATTGCTGCATAAACACAATGCCTAAGATAGCCAACATAAGAGCGGCTCATTCTTCAATAGTTAAACAGGAAACCCGACCACAAAACTGCCCAACTAAAGTAAAATAAAAACAATAGGAAACGAAAACTATGCATTACAACGAAGAACCAGGCAGTGTCCCACAATTTTTTTACTCGCTTAGCAAATTCTACGCGCAGAGATATATATTCCACTTTCTAAGGCATTGTATGCAGAGATAATCCGTGATCCAAACTCAAAGACCAATCAAAGTCACAACTTTAACAAAAAGTTCACAGCTTTAACAAACATCACGATTAACAATTCCGATCCACAAATTAACAATCACACATTCTCCACCAAGACGTGGCGAATTCGAAACCATGCCATTCAAATCTAAAAATCATATATATTTGAGAGGGTTGGGGATCACGAACCTTGGAAATGTTTAAATAAATTGTCGCAAACGTATCGAGCGGTCTCCGGGCCGCCATGTCCGTCGTATACGCCGACGAAGGTTCCAAAGGGTCCAGACTCGATCTGGCTCTGGTCCTCGAGCACCTGATTGGCTTGGACCACCGCCATGGAGAAATCGCCCCACGCGTACTTTCCGAAATCTCGGAACCAAAGCAAATTATCTTTGCCATCTCGTCCTCCACCGCCGCCTGAGATGTTCGCAGCGCCGACGATTCCGACAGAGCCGAGTCCCTCACCGTCGCTGCGCCCAAATGGCTTCCAGCAAAGAGAGAGGAGATTCATCAATGCCTGAAGCATCCCACATCTCTCAAAAACCCTAACCCGAAACCCAAAGACCCTTCAGGACTCCGAATTTGGGGGAAGAGGTTGAGAGGAGGGGAATCCTAGGTTTTAATGGAAATTGGGAGGGGAAGGTATAGGGGGAAGAAGGTGCGCAGGTTAAGGGTGGGGGTGGGTTAAGAGGGGAGGCGCAGGATAGAGAAAAGTGATGGCAGGGGGGCTGTGTTCGGTGGTAGAGGAACAGGAAAGGCCTCGTCCTCGGCTGTCTTGTGGGCAGAAGATGGTGTAGGGAAGCCTCTTGTTGGGTGTCACCCTTCATCGCCTCTTTCTTTCTTTTTTTCTCTTTTTTTTTTTAGTTTTTTTTATTTTTTATTTTTAATTTGTTTTTTCCACTAAGAAATTAAGTCAATGTTTCTTCTTTTTACTTTTAAGGCATGGGAAAGTGGACAAGATATATATCTTTATTCGTAAAATTTTTGGTTTTATATTCAGTTATATATTTGTTGTTTAGGATATGTAATGTTATATACAATTTAAGTACAATTACGCATGTGGTACTACTCAAACTATTAGAAGCACAAAATTTTATCAAGTCCTAATTCGAATAGCTCTAAATATCCTTGAAATGGTGTTATGCTTGTAGACAAACATATTTTCATTTTTTTGTCTAAAATATATAAGATGTGTAGATTCTACTATTTGAATTACAAACTTTCACAAAGTACGTCTCAGTCGTTTACGTTTGGTTTAAATTTTGACATCTTGGGCACTTCTCTTTATTTGTTGCTTTCTTTTTGAGCAAAAGTATTTTGTTGCTTTATGCTTATTCCTAAGAGGAAAGTGTTTGTTTTTTTCTTTGCAAGAGTGTGTACCTATGCGATCTTATAGCTCAAGGCCAATTTGTCTTCTTTCCACAATGTATCGCTTGCTCAGTCCAACATATTGGATTTAAGCGCATCACAATCTTGATGCATACAACATATATGTAAATTTTAATAACGATAAATAATATCCACGCATTATCGATGATCTATGAATAATCAAATATTTGTTCTACAATCGGATTAATCTTATGTAAAATGAAGAATACCGCTACTCTAACAACTTTGCGCAGCGGAAGCTTGTCTTGCGCATTTTGCAAGTGGATCGGAAGAGTGTTTCCTCTACGAACAGTCATCAATTTCCTTCGCTATCTGTACTGTCGCAGAATAGGAGACAGATGACCAATTTTAAGCTCCACCATACACAATGATCCAAAACCACGGTGCTTGCTTGGTTATTCCAAATTTCTCAGCATAGCAAGTTGCCCCGAAAACAACATAGCCAGGCGAAAACTGGGTCCGATTCAACGACTGTTAGGGTAGCAGAGTGTCAATCCTAAACGACCGTGGTTCAACAAAGTCCGTTGTGGCTGGAGATATACGTTTCCAGTGACTCGTTTGATGTAACCATAGGAGCCCCTACCTTCTAACATGCATGTTAAGATATTGCCGGAAAAATAGACATTAGCTATCCCCGGTCTCAATTCTTGCAGAAGATTGTGTGCCTGTGGTTAATGTAATTGATTAACTAATTTTTTAGTTTGTTTCCCAGGCCACTGATATTTTCTGCATAAATTAGTACATGGTCCGGTAAACTAGTAGTGGTTTCAAATTTATTGTGTTACGAACTATTACATCAAACAACCTTTCTTTCAACAATTTAACAACGAAGTTTCCAACATTCCGGGATTTGATATACAATGATCCAATATGTTTGGACAACATCCTGTGACGGCTAGTAACCTATTCATGGAAGGTTGAAGGTTGTTCCATGCCTAGACTATTTAAAACCCCTATTCATGTATGGAAATAAATCATTTAGAAATTAAGAATTACTTTTAAACTTGGTTTAGTGAAGAGTGTTTTTCTTCCTATCCGTAAACTCTTATCTCTTTGGTGGATTCCTTAGAGTGGCGAGTTGCTTATCTTTGAGTGTTCACTTGTGGTTTCTCTTTAAGCTCCGTTATTTGGTGTCAAATTGGTAATAAGAGCTCTATCCGATCATGGTTGGGAGGCATGGGCGTCGTGGAGGCCGACAAGCTTGCCAATACTCACCACATCATGAGAGACATCTACGTGACATTTAGATGGACGACCTAAGGAGACAAGTGCAGTAGCTTCAGCAGCGTTTTGAGCGCTATGAGCCTCTGGAACATGATGATCCCCGTCATGAAACAGAGAATGATGGATCCGATGAAGAGGAGGAGAATCCTTTTGGTGGTGGTGATGATCAAGTCTTGGATGATGAGAACGATTGTAGACAACGTCATCATTTTCAACAAAATTTTGATATCAAAGTTGACATTCCAGAATTTGAAGGCAAGATGCAGCCTGAAGAATTCATGGATTGGATCAATACCATGGAAAGAATATTTGATTACAAGGATGTGGCAGAAGATCGCAAAGTGAAACTGGTGGCTATCAAATTGAAGAAACATGCTTCAATTTGGTGGGAACATCTCAAGAAGCAGCAGGCTCGAGAAGCTAAAAGAAAAATTGTAACATGGGAAAAGATGAGGAGAGAATTGAAGAAGAAATTTCTACTAGAAAATTATCGACAAAATTCTTTTCTTAAGTTTCACAATTTCAAGCAAAAAGATTTGTTTGTGGAGGAGTATACAACAAAATTTGACAAACTCTGAATGCTCTGCAGCATTGTTGAGCCAGAGGAGCAAACAATTTCTCATTGTCTCGGGGGACTTCGCTTGGAAATTAGCAATATCATGCAACTCCAGACCTATTGGAGTTATAACGATGTCGAGAAATTGTCAAGCTTCATGGCATTCCAAAGAAAATCACATCTGACAGAGACAGTAAGTTTGTTGGGCATTTTTGGCGAACTCTTTGGAGAAAGCTAGGCACTACTTTACAGTTTAGTTCTTCCCATCACCCCCAAACGGGATGGGCAAACGGAAGCGGTCGACTGAAGCTTGGGAAATTTGTTAAGAAGTTTGGTGGGTAAAAATATTCATCAATGGGATCTTGTTTTAGCTCAAGTTGCATTTGCCTACAATCGATCTACCAATCAGACAACCGGTTATAATCCTTTCATGACAGTTTATGGACGAAATCCAATAAGTCCTCTAGACTTAGCTCCACTACCCACAAGCTATCAATTTAGTGGAGCTGCTGAAGAACAGGCCAAGTATATAAAGAAATTACATCAACAGGTGTGGGAACGTATCATTAAGCAAAATGAGAATTATCAAAGGCAAGCCAACAAGCACAAGAAGCCGGCTACATTCAAAGAAAGAGATTTGGTGTGGGTTCATCTTCGCAAAGAAAGGTTCCCTCGAGGTAAGAATGGGAAGCTGAAACCACGAGCTGATGGTCCTTTCAAGGTGCTCCAATGTGTCGGAGACAATGCTTAAAGATTGAACTTCCAGGAGACTATGGAGTATTAGCAACCTTCAATGTTGTAGACATTTCTCCTTATCATGGCTGCGAAGACGAAGAGAAATCGGGGACAAGTTATTGTGCAGCAGAAGCGTATGACACCAAATATGGACTTGTCTAATTATTACCAAATTTGGACTCGTCTAATTATTACATGGTGCATTCATCATATTTAATTCAAAGATGGTTCATGTTCTCATTTAAGTTCATGATTAGTCTTACATTAAGTTCATGCTTAGTAACCTATTCATGGAAGGTTGAAGGTTGTTCCATGCCTAGACTATTTAAAACCCCTACTCATGTATGTAGATAAATCATTCAGAAATTAAGAATTACTTTTAAACTTGGTTTAGATTACATATTGATTATAATCCCTTAATTTGTCATTAATTCAAAATATTTAATGTCTCCCATTAAATACTTAAATTTATTAAGTTACAAATTTTATTTTATTTTTTGACCAAAAAAGAATTTTTTAATTTTATATGATGAATGCGCCTAAATGTTAGTACCGAAATGTATGTATCGAAATATAATGTACTTAAATATTTGTATCGAAATCTATGTACCAAAATGTGTGCACCTAAATGTATGCACCGAAATGTATTATAATGAATTTAATGTACCTAAATGAAGAAGACAAAGTACATCAAAATATATTGTATGACAAAAAATAATTTATCTAAATGTTTACAACAAAATATATTACGATAATAAAATAAAAATGAAAATTATAATCAAATAAAATTAATCCATTAAAAATTAGGAAGAAAAAGATAAATAATTAAAAAATAAAAATATAATTAATAAATGAGGTTATTAATGTATCAAGGGACTAAAATTAGATTTTGATCTTACTCATAGTTTTAATCTAAAAGTCATCTTTGTTAAGGATTAAAATGAAGTTTTCTATATTAAAAATGTAGCAATCTATATAAACAAACCGCGACACATCATCAAAAGTCATATATACAAAGTAAATACTCTTAATCGCTTGATTTACGAGTTCTTTCCTGGTTTGGTACATTTTTCAAGTTCAAACAGATGAGTATAAAATGATGAAGCCATCTATGTTTCAACTTATGACATTTTTCATTAGTGAAGAGAGTGGGTATTGCGGTATGCATGCAAGTCTTCCCTTGTACTTGAGTGTTATTGACATGCATGGTAGTTTGCATTGTATTCAACGCATGTTTCATATTTGTTGAAATATGTTATCTATGTATGTATCAAAGTCAAGTTATTTTTGTGGAAAGCCATTCATCAGTTTCTACCTCTCGTTGCAAAGAGCTTTTACGACGTAAGATTCACTAATGAAGGCATCATCATCTCTTCTATGTGGGATATGATTGTGTGACTAGTAGTCTAGGATGCTACAGTAGCAATGAATCCGTTGCATAAAATTGATTATCATTAGGTAGGAAATGAATCGAGAAAATTAATGGATTCTGCCATGTGCTGGATGTTTGTCGTCCAAAGTGACGAAATTAATGGCAGTTCGACTCAAAATAAACATTGATGGGTCATGTGATAATGATGGTTGGAAGAGATGGTTAGACATCGTAACTAATAGTCATGTGCTGGATGTTTCGGGCCGAAGGTGACGAAAGTGGCAGTTAGACATCTTCAATTTATGTGGAGGTGGAGCCTGATGCAAAAGCTGTGTAGAGTGAATTCTAACACATGGTCCGGAGTACTATGTTATTGATCGTGCAGCCCCTATCGATGACATCAAGCGTTTAGAATTTAGTGACTCAATTGTCATTCACTGCATCCAATCCTAGAAATTGTAATAAGGTAGCCCAATTGGCTACGTATGCCTTAAATTGGGATAATATGGATGTATGGATGGAGAAGAGGCCACTATATGTCTCTCATTTTTTATTTATTTATTACATGAGATAATATTATTATAATCTACAATAAGAAATTGGAGTATATATAATTTGAACGCGGAACAAAATAAATTAAAAAAGAAAGTCATATTTACTAAGACAATCCACCACTTGTCTTTCATTTATCAGATGTTAAATTAAACAAAATCTGGTGTCTCAAAGTCTCTAATTTTCAAACCTCCATCATGATTTTTATTTCTTCATGAATCTTGTTATTACTTATTACAACAAATATAATATAATCAACAAGCTCTTCTGGGCAATAGTTTATACTCTTTCTTCTGTCTTTTTTTCTTTTAGTTGCAACCATGCTTTGCAATTACTAATTTACTACCCTATAAAACAATGAGTTTTATATATTATGAACCCAAAAGAAGAAGAAGAAGAAAAATAATAATTAAATAACTACTGAAGAATTAACATCATTCATTTGATTTGTTCTCTTGCTTTAGCCAACAGATTTAATTAAGACTGAATAAGTTGGAGAACATTGATGGGCGAAATGTCATTGGAGTTCCCATACAAGAGACGCCTTGCTATGATTATATTAGCAGCATCAGAAGGATGGTAGGGATCCCAGAATATGTACTTAGATCTCTCCCTGCAAACTTCGGACGGAGGGCCGCACGGAATAAGACCCCCGAAGCGCCCCGCCACATGGCAGCATGCAGAATTTGCATTCACAAAACCTGCATTTAACATAACAAAAAACATTCAGCACTGCATTACACTTCGATCTGTAAGGAAAAATTGAAAATATTCATATGGCCTTCTCATTGTCTGTTGAGAATGAATCCCACATCGATGGGAAGAGGGACCTTGCATGAGCTTATAATTGGCAACATGGGGAGTCGCTCAATCTCTTATAAGCTTGCGCAAGGTCCCTCCTATTGTGCTATGACAACACCAAACCTTTTTGGAACCAACTCAAGCTAACCCACAGGAAATATATCAAATGAAATGTAAGAACAAAATATTAAAGACACCAAGATTTTAACGAGGTTCCTCAACAGTCAGTGTAACTGGAGTACGTCCTCGGAGCAGTAGGAGCTCACCCAATAATCCACTATCAACCAAATGGAAGTTTACAAAGTGTTGACAAGCTCACAACCCAAAACCCCAATACAACCAATAGCTCTCACACACCAAATAAACAAATAAAGAGAAATATAATGAATAATTTCTTCTCTATACGAAGCTCAAAGATAATACACAAATACAACTTTGATTGAGTGAGAACTAACCAAGAAAGAAAATCACCTTTCTTTCTTATATGGGAGCTGCGTACCTCTCTTCTTCTTTCTGCTGCTCCCTCCTATTTTCTTCTTCTGCGGCTGTTTTCTTCTCATAACAACAAAAGCAGCAATTGCTGCTAAATAATTCCTTAAGTCACCCCATGACTTCCCACATGGGCCAAAGAAAAAAAAGTTTTCTCCAACATTATCATTTGTCATCATCACAAAGCAAGGAACAACATCATGATGTCTCTTTTTTTTTTCTTTTTTTTTGTTTAATAGCCAAAAGGTAATGGCCACTTGGCCACCATTCAACAATCTCCACCTTGGCCAAGTTCCGAAAACGCCATGATAAGCCAACCAACACAATTGACCCAAAAAATCACCCCAAACACTAGCAAGAGAACAATTCATGCCGAGCCAAATGTTCCAAAACTCCTACTGCTCAACGCCTTCTTTATATAGGCATAATGTGAGCTAAGTTCAAACAGTGAACAAACTTGGCTACACCAACAACCTTAGTTAACATATTAGCGGGTTGTCTTTAGTTGGAATCTTCTGGAGAATGATTTCCCTTTCACCAACAATTTCACGAACAAAGTGATAACGCAGATCTATGTGTTTGGTCCTCGCATGATGAACCTGATACTTAGCCAAATAAATGGCACTTTGACTATCACAATATACCTCCACCTGCTTCTGATCAACCCTCAAATCTCTAATCAGCCCATGTATCCAAATGGCATCCTTTATAGCTTCAGCAACTGCCATATGTTCAACCTCTGTAGTAAACAAGGCAACAGACGACTGCAAAATGGACCTCCAACAAACTGGTCCTTTAGCCATAGTAAACACATAGCCTGTAGTAGACTTCCTTCCATCCAGATCACCTGCATAATCTGAATCAACATAACCAACTGCAAAATGACCAATACCAGAGTCATCCCTCTCAAAGCATAAACCAACATCTCGAGTACCATGGAGATATCTCAATATCCACTTAGCTGCTTGCCAATGCTCTTTACCTGGATTATGCATATATCGACTCACCATGCCAACTGCATGAGCAATATCTGGTCTAGAGCATACCATTGCATACATCAAACTACCAACCAAATTTGCATATGGTATATTTTTCATTTGCAGCTTCTCTTTATCAGTTTTAGGACATTGTAGATAACTCAATTTAAAATGAGGAGCCAAAGGGGTACTAACCAATTTGGTTGAATCATGAACTCCAAACTTCCGGATCAACTTCTCAAGGTATTGTCTTTGATTCAAACTGACCAAACCCTTCTCTCTATCTCTAATGATCTCCATGCCAAGGATCTTCTTCGCTTCACCAAGATCATTCATCTCGAACTCGTTCTTCATTTGTTTCTTCAATTTCTCAATCTCTTCAACATTCTTTGAGGCAATCAACATATCATCAACATATATCAATAAATAAATGAAAGACCCATCTTGCAACTTCTTGAAGTACACACAATGATCATATTAACCTCTAGAATAATTTTGGCCTTTCATAAATTTATCAAACCTCAAATACCATTGCCTTGGAGATTGCTTCAAGCCATAAAGTGATTTCTTCAATTTGCAAGACAAATTTTCCTTCTCTTTCACTATATACCCATCCGGTTGACACATATAGATCTCTTCATTCAAATCACCATGTAGGAAAGCCGTCTTCACATCGAGTTGCACAAGCTCAAGATCATATTGTGCAACAAGAGCTAACATAATACGAATTGAGGAGTGCTTCACAACCGAAGAAAATATTTCATTGTAGTCAATGCCCTCCTTTTGTGCATACCCTTTAGTAACTAATCTTGCTTTAAATCTCACATTGCTTTTCTCATCAGCATCCTCCTTCTTGGCATACACCCATTTGCAACCGATGGCTTTCTTGCCCTTAGGCAATTTAGCTAAATTCCAAGTCTTGTTCTTCAAGAGAGAATTCATCTCATCACCAATGACATTGCACCACCTCTTCTTCTCCTCACTCTCAATGACTTCCTTGAAATTGGATAGAATATCATCAATGATAATAGGAAGAGCAAAAGCAACATAGTCACTATACCGAGCTGGCTTGGTAATTTGTCTCCTTCGTCTGTTCTTTGCAATAGACTCTTGAGGTGAAACTTGCTCTTCAACTTGAATAGAATCTTCAAGTTCAACTTCTTCAACATCCTCATGGTCTCCAATTTCTTCACTTGTAGTGGCTTCGACATCAGCGGAAATAGGATTTGAAGTACCAGAGGTAACTTTCTCAAGCTCCACCTGTTGGACATCTTTCACATTCTTCTCAGAGACTTTGTACATACTTTCTTCATCAAATGTCACATCTCTGCTGATTACAAGTTTTTTCATCTCTGGGCACCACAACCTGTAACCTTTGACACCACTACTAAAACCAAGAAAGATAGCATTTTTGGCTCTAGGATCAAGTTTATTTTCAGTCACATGAAAATAAGCAGGTGAACCAAAAATACGGATATAGTCATAATCAGAAGAAGGTTTTCCAGTCCATACCTCCATTGGTGTCTTACCCTGAACAGCAGCTGAGGGTAACCGGTTGATGATGTAACATGCATAATTAACTGCCTCTGCCCAAAATGACTTGCTTAAACCCGACTGAGACAACATACATCTAACCTTCTCAAGCAAGGTTCGATTCAATCTTTCTGCAACTCCATTTTGTTATGGAGTTCCCCGAACACTGAAATGTCTCACAATTCCTTCCTCTTTGCAAACTTTAAAGAAAGGATCAGATGTGTATTCACCACCATTATCCGATCTCAAAATCTTAATCTTTCTCCCAGTCTGGTTCTCAACCATTTTCTTCCAACCCAAGAAAATGCTTAACACCTCACTCTTGTGCTTCATAGTGTAGACCTAAGACCTTTTTGAATAATCAACAACAAAGGTCACGAACCAATGTCTACCACTCAAAGAGGGAGTCTTTGTAGGACCCCAAACATCCGAATGCACATAATCAAGAATGCCCTTCATCTGATGTACAGCAGTACCAAACTTCATTCTAGTTTGCTTCCCCAAGACACAATGCTCACAGAAATCAAGTTTACAAGTCGTGGCACCTTTTAGAAGACCTTTTTTCACAAGCCCTTGTAGAGCTTTCTCACCGGCATGGCCTAATCTCATATGCCACAGTCTAGTAGTATATGAATCAAATGTGCCCATATTTTCAGAAACTATAGATGCTTCACCTGTCACAGTGCTTCCCTGCAATAAATACAAATGACCACATCGAGGAGCTTTCATCACAACAAGTGCACCATAAGTAACTTTCAATGTCTGTCCATCTGAATGAAACCTGAAGCCCTTGGATTCCAAAGTACCTAAAGAAATAAGATTTTTCTTCAAATTCGGTACATACCGAACACCTGTCAACTCTTTAACCATGCCATCATGCAACTTCAAACGAACTGTACCAATCCCTTTTGTTGTGTAAGGATTGTCATCTCCCATTAACACAACACCGCCATCAAACTCTTTCAAGCTTGAAAACCAATCCTTGTGAGGAGTCATATGATGAGTACAACCCGTATCCAACACCCATTTAGTAGCACAATCAAATGATGAGAAAGTGGTTAAAGCAAAATCAAAAACACCTGTTTCAACTTCAGCAACATTGGCTTCAGAACTTTCTTTTCCTTTGGTCTTCAACTTAGGACAATCTTTCTTCCAATGACCCTTATTATGACAAAAGGCACATTCATCCCTTTCTAAGGTTTTTCTACCTTTAGAGTTTCCTCTAGGTCGAGAGTATGATTTTTTCCTACTAGAAAATGACTTCCTCTCCAATGATCTACCTCTAACAAATAAAGCTTCAGAGGTACTATCATGATTTTTATCTCTATGCCTCATTTCATAATTCATCAAGGCATTTGACACATCTTCAAATTTCACAGTTTCTTTACCATGCATAATAGTGGTAACAAAATGCTCATAAGAGTCCGGTAAGGAATTCAACAATATTAAGGCCTTATCTTCATCCTTAATATCCTCATCTAAATTTAACAAGTCGGCAATCAACTTATTAAAAGCATCAAGGTGTCTAATCATTTTTGTACCTTCTTTGTATTGAAAGCGGTAGAGCTTTTTCTTCAAGTGTAGCCGGTTCTCTGCACTCTTCGTCATATACTTGTCTTCCAATTTTTGCCACAACACACTTGCTACCGTCTCCCGCATCACAAAATACTTCTGAGTTTTTGCAAGGCACAACCGAATTGAAGAGCAAGCCCACAAATTTAATTTCTCCCATTCCGGCTTCGACATAGCTTCTGGCTTCTCTCCCAAAGCGGCAAGTAGATCTTGTTGAGCCAACACATCTTTGACCTTACATTGCCACATCCTGAAGTTGTTTGTGCCATCAAACTTTTCCACTTCGAACTTTGCATTTTGCACCGTAGTTCTTGCAAACCCGGAGCTGCTTCCAAAAGGATTTTCATCTTGCTTGTTTGACATCTTTGGCAACTAGACAGTACCCAAGAGCAACCAGTGCTCTGATACCAATTGTTGTGCTATGACAGCACCAAACCTTTTTGGAACCAACTCAAGCTAACCCACATGAAATATATCAAATGAAATGCAAGAACAAAATATTAAAGACACCAAGATTTTAACGAGGTTCCTCAACAGTCAGTGTAACTGGAGTACGTCCTTGAAGCAGTAGGAGCTCACCCAATAATCCACTATCAACCAAATGGAAGTTTACAAAGTGTTGGCAAGCTCACAACCCAAAACCCCAATACAACCAATAGCTCTCACACACCAAATAAACAAATAGAGAGAAATATAATGAATAATTTCTTCTCTATACGAAACTCAAAGCTAATACACAAATACAACTTTAATTGAGTGAGAACTAACAAAGAAAGAAAATCACCTTTCTTTCTTATATGGGAGCTGCGTACCTCTCTTATTCTTTATGCTGCTCCCTCCTATTTTCTTCTTCTGCGGCTGTTTTCTTCTCATAACAACAAAAGCAGCAATTGCTGCTAAATAATTCCTTAAGTCACCCCGTGACTTCCCACATGGGACAAAGAAAAAAAAGTTTTCTCCAACATTATCATTTGTCATCATCACAAAGCAAGGAACAACTTCAAAATGTCTCCCCTTTTTTTTTCTTTTTTATTTGTTTAATAGCCAAAAGGTAATGGCCACTTGGCCACCATTCAACACCTCATTCCTTCGATGTAGAACTCATTCTCAACATTCTCACCATATGATATGTAGTTCTGAGTAATGTCATCTACAATACGATAAACATCTGCATAAACAAATTTGGACCCCTCAAGGTTGGCGTTAAGCTCCGTGAGAAAGCTCTTCAACTCGGGGTTGAACAATTGCGCAAACTGATTTGGTTTTTCGACACAGGAGTCTCCTGCATCAAGATTTGTATCCCTCTCTTAGGGTATGCACCCAATTGGTCCTACATTTGTCACAAGAATCTTCCTTGCTCCCAAATTGTACAGTCTCTGCAAGGGTAACGCGTCTATTACATAAAACTGCAATGCTGAATATTCATATGTAAAAAGTAAAGGAAAACGATAGTAAATTTACTGTGAGTTGTAATCTGTATATTGAAATCAAAATTCCCACAAATGTTTCCGGAGGTATCAATTTTTGCTCAGGAGCTGAGATCACCGGCGTCAAGTAGTTGTTAATGAAATCGTTCGACCCCATTGTTACGGAGAAGAGAGCCTTGCTTAATTGCTCCAGAGCTGCAGGAAGGCCAATGCTGGAGATAATGTCTTGCCTAGTATTAGCAAAGAAATCTAGCTGTTCATCCATGTTTAATCGACCTCCCTATCAAATTGCACTAGGTTTACGTCAAATCAAAGCATTGTATGTACAAATAAATAAAAACTCCAAACATTGAGTGCACAAGAAACCTTACAAAAATCTTCCCTATGTGATTAAGGATTCCACCTCCACCAGAAGCATAATTTATACCCTGCAGAATTTTCGGCCCGGCAGTTGTTGGAGACAAGTAAGGAGGAGTGAAACCTTTGAAGGCAAGTTGCTGACCTGTAAAGACTAAAATCAATTAAAAAGAAGGAAGAACCAGGAACAAAATATAAAAAAAAATAAAAATGGAGAACTTGCCTATTATGTCAATAATTGTTCTTCCATTTGTGTATCTTCCAGTTGGCTTTCCGAAATTGATTCCATTGGGAAGATAGTTGGCCTTGGAGAGTGACACAAGGTAGTTGTTGTTTCCCGCATCGACCAAAGAATCCCCAAAATACATACTTTGATCTGTCCGGACAAACTTTAGCTAATGGATTACATAGGATTAGTCCTCCTCGGGGCCCGGCCGTTGAGCAGCATGCAGAAATTCCATTCTCAAACCCTAAGAAACATAACAAAGGTACGTACTTACTATTGTTACTTAGTTGTTAATTTCATGATATATTAATGAACAATGCTGCAGTTTCATGCCCTCAAAATATAATGTGAGGAATATACGCACCGTATGATACATAATTTTCGGTGAGATCTGTTAATATCTGGTAAATATCTGCATAAACAAAGTTTGCCCCTTTGAGATCCTTGTTAAGCTCAACGAGCAAGCGCTTCAACTTGTTGTTGTACATCCGGGCCATCTTATTTACTACACGAGCACAAGTCCCCCCTGGAAGGAAATGTAAATCTTTCTCCCATGGGATGCACCCACCTGGTCCAGCATTACCGACGATAAACTTTCTTGCATTCAAGTTGTAGAGTGTCTGCAAGGAAAAAAGGGCCAAGTTTATGTTTAGAAAATTACCAGGGAATATTTTGTGGGAGATTGACTAAAAATGATCAGAAATCAAGTTTAATTGTTGACTAATCAAAATCAAAGATCGACGAAATACTTTTAAAACTGACCATTTCAGTAATTGAAATTTCGAAAATATTATCATTTTGGCCAATTTCCTTATTTTTTGGTATGTGTTTTTGTTGTTGCATTCAATATTCAATAATCCAAAACTACTAGGGATTAGTCTTTTAGGATTTTTACCCTGAGTCCTAATTTGAGTCTTGAAATCAATAAATCCAGAAAAGCTTTGTCTGACATAGGCTTGGGAGATGTCTCCCTAAACATTATGTCGTTAGAGCCAATTGCGATGCCATAAATTGCTCTTCTCAACAATTTCTGAGCTGCAGGAATACCAATCCTCGACATGATAGCTACAGCAGTCCTCCAATGGTAACTGACTTGCGTCTCAAAATTGATTTGATCCCCCTATATGCACATACAGTTTTGATTTTAAATTGAACTTGTTCGAAATAAATAGGTATGAAAGAGATCATGCGATCTTGCGGGTATATATAAACTGATTAAGTTTGGAATTAAGACTAGCTACCTAGCACTTTCATCAAATCCGAAAACCCTAGCAGATGATTAGCAGAGAAAACCTACAAAGATTGAACCAGTGGAGTTGGAAATTCCGGACGCACTGGAAGCATAATTGACACCCTGGAGAAGCATGTCTCCAACCGTAGTTGGTGCCAAGTAAGGAGGAGTAAAATTTTTAAAACCCAACTCCTGTTCTGTCATAACAAAAATAAGAACACTAACAGTAAATAACAATTTTCCAGAGTTGAATTCCAAAAAGCACGTTAGCTATGCTTATGCATGAATATTTCATTAAAATGTACGTACGAAGAATGTCGAAAACTGTTCTCCCGTTTGTAAATCGTCCTGTTGGATTCCCAAAATCAATTCCATAGGGATCCCACATCAACTAAGGAGTCGCCAAAAGTGAAAAAGGCAGGAACATTTTTGGCTGATGAGCAGGTAACCATTTGGAATAAAATCCTCATCGTGAACTAATGTGCAGAAAACATAACTTTTTTTTCTTTTTGGTAAGAGGGTTTGTTGGTTATATATACAACTTTATAAATTTTTGCGGGGAAACTTGTGCCTAACTGGCAAATGAAATTCCCCTTTTCTTCTAAATTTGTGCCCAACTTTCTAGGTCGGCCACATCTGGCCTCTGTAATCAAAATTGCGTGACCATCATGAGCCATCTTCTTTGGCAATTGGTATTGGGTGTTTTTCTTGTTTTCATTATAAAGCTGGTTCACTTTTAAGTGTTTGGTGAAAACAAAACCTAAGTATTTTAAAAGAAATGGCCTCCAAACAAATTTTTTATCTATGACGAGGGAAAGTTCTATAATTATTTCAATAGAAGAATACAAATCTCACCGAGCTAGCTGATAAGCAAACTCAAGTGTAAAATAAAATGATATTGTCACATGAGTAAATGAAGCTGGAGACTTCGAAATGAGTTCATAATTTCGAGTTATGTTATGCTATTAATCACATAGATTCTCGTTGCAATAAATTTGTAGCTCAAATGATTAAGAATATTCACTTTAATTAAACCCGAAGCCATGTGTTTGATTTATTCTTTCCTAATATTACAAAAATATTTATAGTTTATGAGGTCATATAGAAAAACTTGAGTAGGATGCTCAATCACATCATCTAAATGGCACATCTTACGGTGATCCCTCGTTGATGCTACCAATAGTAAAAGTTCTCTCGTAAGGTAGATCTAAGATTTTTTTTTGAGGGCATGGCTCAAGTCACTAGGGGCATCGTGATTCTCCTGCTAATAAACAGGGAAAAGTATTATTTTCCCGAACTTTTAACTTTTGAAGGTAAAGTGAGATATTTGTCACAAAAAAATAAAGTGAGATATCGATAGCAGCTTGGTAAAATGATGTGCATGCATTACCACGGCCCCTCACGACTTATAGGCCCCTTGATGCCTTCTTGGCCGTTGACGGAACCGAGAGGTTAGGAGCGAGGATACTTATTCAAACTATATGATATAGGCAATTGGTTAGTCAAAATAATTTGTTATCAAACTCGTAATTCACCGGAGTCAAATTTAAAACTTTCCACTTATAAATAGAGAGAAATGTATTGTCACTACGCTACATATGTAGTGTAGTGATGAATATCCTAATGAATAAAACATTTATTTTTACCCATTGCACTTCGTATTTGAACCCTTTCATTTTTCCCTAGTTTAGTTTATAAGTTAAAAGAAAAGAAATTTATCAAATGTATTCTGTAACTCAAACCGTTTTCCATTTTATTTTATGGCTAAATGTCAAAATTGGGTGCTTGCATGTGGGTTTTATGAGCTGCTTAATTGAGTAATTGAAAATTGGTTTCGTCCACAACAACAACAACAACAACAAAGCCTTTTCCCACTAAGTGGGGTCGGCTATATGAATCCTAGAACGCCATTGCGCTCGGTTTTGTGTCATGTCCTCCATTAGATCCAAGTACTCTAAGCCTTTTCTTAGAGTCTCTTCCAAAGTTTTCCTAGGTCTTCCTCTACCCCTTCGGCCCTGAACCTCTGTCCCGTAGTCACATCTTCGAACCGGAGCGTCAGTCGGCCTTCTTTGCACATGTCCAAATCACCGGAACCGATTTTCTCTCATCTTTCCTTCAATTTCGGCTACTCCTACTTTACCTCGGATATCCTCATTCTCAATCTTATCCTTTCTCGTGTGCCCACACATCCCACGAAGCATCCTCATCTCCGCTACACCCATTTTGTGTACGTGTTGATGTTTCACCGCCCAACATTCGGTGCCATACAACATCGCTGGCCTTATTGCCGTCCTATAAAATTTTCCCTTGAGCTTCAGTGGCCTACGACAGTCACACAACACGCCGGATGCACTCTTACACTTCATCCATCCAACTCGTATTCTATAGTTGAGATCTCCATCTAATTCTCCGTTCTCTTGCAAGATAGATCCTAGGTAGCGAAAACGGTCGTTTTTTGTGATCTTCGCTAGATTGCTCCGGTCATTAGTGTGGATAAGTATATAAATGGATAGAGATAGGAAAGCAAACACAAGATGTACGTGGTTCACCCAGATTGGCTACGTCCACGGAATAGAAGAGTTCTCATTAATTGTGAAGGGTTTACACAAGTACATAGGTTTAAGCTCTCCTTAGTGAGTACAAGTGAATGATTTAGTACAAATGACATTAGAGTACAAATGACATTAGGAAATATTGTGGGAGAATGATCTCGTAATCACGAAACTTCTAAGTATCGGAGTGTGGTATCATCTTGACTTGCCTTATCTGTCTCATAGGTAGATGTGGCAGCTTCTCTGGAAGTACTCTTCCTCCATCCAGGGGTGGTATCTTTAACTGGTGGAGATGCACAAGGTAATGTATCAATTTCACTTGAAGCTTACTTGTAGTTTCAGGCTTGGTCAAGCGCGATACAAACCATGTAGTAGGAGTCCCCCAAGTCGCCGAGCTAGGGGATCTGCTGAAAGAGGTGACAGACAAGGTAAGCAATCAGAGCTCCGGCTGATTGTTCACCTTCTCCCCATCTTGCAGCAGCATGAAGGATAAAGAGAAGAAAAATGAGAAGAGATGATATGGGATACTTTTGCTTTTGAAGAAGTAACTTTCCACAGGCTTATTCTTGAACTGAGCTGGAGGGTTTTCTGGTTTCCTCCAGAGTATAAGGCTGACTGAAGAATTTGAGGGTCAAAACAAGTCCATCAAATCTAGAGTACGTTCGACCCTGCTGATATGGGATACTTTTGCTTTTGACAGAGTAATGGATGTATAGGCACGTGTGCTGTTACGCTTGTCTCCACATGCTTCCTTGTATCCTTCGCACTTGCCCTATCTGTTCCTCAAGCAGATGCGGTATCTTCCCTGGAAACATAAGATGTTGAAGATGAGTACTCGAGAGCAATGCCAGGTAAGTAATCAGGTAAGGGGTTCCAGGCAGTCAGTTCCTGGTTGGGAGCTTGATTTCAAGTGCTGACTGATTGCTCTCTTTCTCATTGTCTTGCAGGTAAAAACAAGGCCAAAGGAAAAGACAGGGAAAAAGCATGATATGGGATACTCTTGCTTTTAACCCTGATGATATGAGATATTCTTGCTCTAGTATAGCTTGTTTGCAGAGGTATTATCGGGAGGAAAGAAAGCTGAATATTTCGAAAGGCTTCGTTGGGAGTGCCCTCTCAGATATGAGGAAGGGTTAAGCATTTTTGCAGGTCTGCCTGTCCGTTGGGGATGAAGGTCGACATATATAGGAGTCTCCCTAACAAGTAGTAATGCTATTCCTTTACCCTGCTTGGTCATAGCACGGTAGTGGGAGCTGCCAGCTTCACATGTTTTAACTCTGTCAGAGCACTTTGAAAAAGTGGTATGTGGTATCTGGCTCTCGAGATTCGGAGAACGATGCTTCTTCGATTTTTGAGAAGGCAATCATGCTGGGGGTCTGGCTCTCGAGATTCGGGGAGCAGTGTCTCTTCGATTTTTGAGAAAGTAATCATGTTGAGAGTCTGACTCTCGAGATTCGGAGGGCGGTGCCTCTTCGATTTTTTTTAATAAGCAATCTTGTTGGGAGTGTTTTCTCGGATGTGAGTAAAGGTTGGGCATGTTTGCTAGTCTACCTTGCCACAAGGCACAGAGGTTGACACACAGGGACTTTCCAATTATCCAGCAGTGGTACTGTTCCTTTACCCTTGTGGGTAATAATATGGTAGCTAGACCTTCAAAATTTATGTGTCTAAACTTTGTTAGTGCTGTTTCTTTGCTATTCTTTTACCTTTCTTGATCAGAGCGATGTAGTGGGAGCTGCAAGCTTCACGTGCTCAACTTTGGCAGAGACTTTGGCAAAGTTATCTGTGGTACCCATGAGCTATTGTTGCGTGTGGGAAGTGGGTGATTGAACAGTAAGATTCATGTGCTTTCGACTTCCCCAGAAGTCTTCGACAGAATGCCCATAATTTCCGCAAAGCTGAGTGTGCGTGTGACAGGTGCTGACAAGGCTAGAAAAGTAGGTGCCTCTTCGATTTCTGAGATCGGCCCTCGTGATCTCTGAGCAGCCCAGCTTTTGAGAAAGCGAGCGCCTCTTCGATTGATTCGGAGAACGATGCCTCTTCGATTTTTGAGAAAGCAATCATGCTGGGGGTCTGGCTTTCGAGATTCGGGGAGCAGTGTCTCTTCGATTTTTGAGAAAGTAATCATGTTGGGAGTCTGGCTCTCGAGATTCGGAGGGCGGTGCCTCTTCGATTTTGGAGCAAGCAATCTTGTTGGAAGTGTTTTCTCGAATGTGAGTAAAGGTTGAGCATGTTTGCTAGTCTACCTTGCCACGAAGCACAGAGGTTGACACACAGGGACTTTCCAATTATCCAGCAATGGTACTGTTCCTTTACCCTCTCTTCGATTTTTGAGAAAGTAGTCATGTTAGGAGTCTGGCTCTCGAGATTCGGAGGACGGTGCCTCTTCGATTTTGGAGCAAGCAATCTTATTGGGAGTGTTTTCTCGAATGTGAGTAAAGGTTGGGCATGTTTGCTAGTCTACCTTGCCACGAGGCACAGAGGTTGACACACAGGGACTTTCCAATTATCCAGCAGTGGTACTGTTCCTTTACCCTTGTGGGTAATAATATGGTAGCTAGACCTTCAAAATTTATGGGTCTAAACTTTGTTAGTGCTGTTTCTTTGCTATTCTTTTACCCTTCTTGGTCAGAACGATGTAGTGGAAGCTGCAAGCTTCACGTGCTCAACTTTGGCAGAGAACTTTGGCAAAGTTATCTGTGGTACCCATGAGCTATTGTTGCGTGTGGGAAGTGGGTGATTGGAAAGTAAAATTCATGTGTTTTCTACTTCCCCAGAAGTCTTCGACAGAATACCCATAATTTCCGCAAAGCTAAGTGTGCGTGTGACAGGTGCTGACAAGGCTGGAAAAGTAGGTGCCTCTTCGATTTCTGAGATCGGCCCTCGTGGTATCTGAGGAGCCCAGCTTTTGAGAAAGCGAGCGCCTCTTTGATTTCTGAGATCGGCTTTCATGGTCTTTGAGCAGCCCAACTTTTGAGAAAGCAAACACCTCTTCGATTTATGAGATCACCCTCGTGGTCTCTAAGCAGCCCAGCTTTTGAGAAAGCAAACGCCTTTTCGATTTCTGAGCAGGCGCCTCTTCGATGTCTGAAGCTCCGTCGAGTGCAGCTTTTTATAGGGGCTGGCATTAAGTTCCAAAGCACACTTGAATCTCCACCAGTAGAAGCTCCATTCTTGCACTTCTAAGATCTTGATTTGTCCTACTTCTTCTCTCTTCAACACCTTTGAAAATGTCTGGCCCCTCCGACCGTCGTTTTGACTTGAACCTTGTTGAAGAGGCAGCCCCGCCTTCTCCAGACAACATATGGCGCCCATCCTTCGTCTCCCCTACTGGTCCTCTTACCGTTGGGGATTCCGTGATGAAGAATGATATGACCGCTGCGGTGGTGGCCAGGAACCTTCTCACTCCCAAAGATAACAGACTACTTTCCAAACGGTCTGATGAGTTAGCTGTTAAGGATTCACTGGCTCTCAGTGTTCAGTGTGCAGGTTCTGTGTCTAATATGGCCCAACGCCTATTTGCTCGAACCCGCCAAGTTGAATCATTGGCGGCCGAAGTGATGAGTCTCAAACAGGAGATTAGAGGGCTCAAGCATGAGAATAAACAGTTGCACCGGCTCGCACATGACTATGCTACAAACATGAAGAGGAAGCTTGACCAGATGAAGGAAACTGATGGTCAGGTTTTACTTGATCATCAGAGATTTGTGGGTTTGTTCCAAAGGCATTTATTGCCTTCGTCTTCTGGGGCTGTACCGCGTAATGAAGCTCCAAATGATCAACCTCTTATGCCTCCTCCTTCTAGGGTTCTGTCCAGTACTGAGGCTCCGAATGATCCCCCTTCGATGCCTTCTCTTTCTGGGGCTCTACCGACTGCTGAGACTTCTCCTAAGCAACCTTTGTGAAGGCTCCATCTTGTTTGTTTATTTTGACTCATGTATATGTACATATTTGTAGCTTATCGGGGATATCAATAAATAAGTTTTCCTTCATTTCAACGTATTGTGTTAAATACACCAAAGCCTTCTTCGCTAAGTTCTTTGAATTTTCTTTTGTTGAAGCTTGTATGTTGAAGCTTTCTGAGTGGAGCAAACCAACTCACTCACACACATCATATTCAACTTTGCACAAGTTGTCATAAATTCATTATTGACATATAAGTTAAGTCACCATCCATTACATGTTTTGCAACAATGAAGTTAGCAGCCTCTGTTAAGTGCAATGGATCCCAGTATACATACTTTGATCTGTCCGGACACACTTTAAACGATCCCTGGCATGCGATTAATCCCCCTCCAAGGCCCCCCCCCAAAGAGTAGCATCCAGAAATTGCATTCTCAAACCCTATTAAACACAGCAGACCAGTTATTAGTATTGTTTATTACATTATAAATTAATTAACCAACGATGCTGCAATTTTGAATGAAAGGTGAAAAAAAAAAAAACAAAAGCACAGGATATTTATACAAACCATATGACACATTATTTTGGGTGATATCTTCCAACATTCAGTAAGTATCTGCATAAATAAAGTTTGCCCCTTCGAGCTCTCTGTTAAGCTCCTCTAGTAGGATCTTCAACTTCTTGTTATATTTCTCGGCCAACTGATTTGGTAGTCCAGCACAAGTACTTCCCTCTGCAACTAGAGTAAACTTTGTTAAAATTCCTTTGTCCCACATCGGCGAGAAGGTTTGAGAACAAGCCATTTATATAGAATTACTCCACTCTAACTAACATTGAGGCCTTTTGTATTAAAACCCCACACCTGACGGATTGAGTAGGTGGCCAAGTGGGGACAGTATCGGTGTTGTTGGAGCGGGCCCATGGCCCGTCTACCTGAAATTTAAGATGGTATCAGAGCCAGGGGACGGGTCTGTACATCCACGTGAATGAGTGGGTCCCCTTAAGCCCCGCGCAAATGGGTGAGCCCCGACTTGGCTCCACGTAGGCCAAGAGATGCCACGTGCATTGGCCCAGCACTATATATACACAACATAATCCTCGCCAAATCCCATAAGGATTCCCCTATTAGAATCCTTATAGACAACCAACATAGTGCTTCAGCATAACATGGATTACAAATCTATTCTCAATAAGACTTCCTATGCAAACTTGAATCAAATAACTTAATCCACAAATTCATACTCATGCTCATATTCTAACAAACTTTTTCTCAAATGGGATAAACTGGTGAGCCCCGGCTTGGCTCCACGTGGTTGTCGATGTGTGGAACTCCATGTGTGACCCATAAAATGGGGTCTCAAGTGCGGGGGAGTGTTAGAATTCCTCTCTACAGTAATCAGTTTGCTCTAACTAATAATAGGTCTTAGTTCAATGATTGAGCGTATCAACTCTGAGAGCAGACTATATATACACAACATAATTCTCGCCAAATCCCATAAGGATTCCCCTATTAGAATCCTTATAGACAACCAACATAGTGCTTCAGCATAACATGGATTACAAATCTATTCTCAATAAGACTTCCTATGCAAACTTGAATCAAATAACTTAATCCACAAATTCATACTCATGCTCATATTCTAACAAACTTTTTCTCAAATGGGATACATCCAAGAAGTCCGGCGTTGCTGAAAATAATGTTCCTAGCATCCAAGTTGTAGAGTGTCTGCAAACAAATCAATGGCTAAATGAGTACAAATGATTAAATTAAAAAGATCACTTAACGTGATTAGTCCCACAAATATTTTTAACATGTAAGAGTGTCTTGTTCATCTCAGCGAACCATGCTTTATCCTCTCTAATAGAGTCTCTAATAGAGATGAAACCTCACGTCTATAATAGAGTTCGATGTGTTGAAGTATGTAATTAAATTTCCACATAGCAAACGTAACGAAATTGAATCCCGCTTATACATAATGATTTTACCACTAATTTCATTGAGGCCGTTCATATAAACTACTACACTTTTTGGATTGCACATTTAAGTAAGCTGAGAATAATAATATATCGATATTGATTAGTAATGCTGGACTTGTTGGAGTGTCTCTGAAATTTGACGACATGATGTACATTGTCAGTTACAGGTATAGACAATTGTCGGTCAGAACTCTTGAGGAAATTTTAGCTCAAGTTCTAATCTGAGAGTTGAAATCAACTGATCCAATTACGCATCTTGTGACAGAGCAAAGGCCGCTGTCTCCATAATCTATACATCGTTATTACCAATCATAACCGCATTGCTTTTCTCAACAATTTCTGAGCAGCAGGAATTCCAATCCTTGACTTGATAGCTACCGTAGTTCTTGTAGAAGGTGATTCGATCACCCTTCAAACATATATTAGGTGTAAAAAAAAAATCTAAATTAACAAATTTAATATAATGCGGAGCAATCGTGCGTATAAATAATCGTTGAGTTTGGGGTTAATTAATCTAAAAACTCTAATAGGTTTAGTAGAAGAGTAAACTTGATATTAGTCCAATATTGTAAATCACTAGTGGGTTTAGTTCACTATGTTGGGTTAGGTCTACTCGTTGATTATCCACATCATCTTATATTGATTATATTTGTATATCTTTTACTTAACTTTATTATTAAATATAATAATTAAATATTTTTCTTCTTCTTTTTGTTGTTGTTGCAAAGTCTGAGGTCTATCACACTCCGAATGATTCAGATAGTACTAATTCCTAGTGGTCCTCAAAAGGTTGAAGGCATTTCAGCTCACTCTTGGCTACAATCAAATGACACACGTCCTCTTAAACCTTTCAAGTAGGGAATGATCACTTATGTTTTTCCCAGCTTTTATGTCTCGAACTCAAAACTTGAGAGCATACCTGACTGGAAATTCTATCGTATTTTCCTTGGACCACTAGCTATGGTTTGTTTTGCCTTCTTCCTACTTGCAATCTCTGTATTCTCAATTTTTTTTTCTCCTACATCCATGACATGCTAATTGCATTAACTAATCTATGTTGTATGTAGTATATATACTAGTATGGATCTGTAAATGTATGAAGATAAATTTTCTTTGAACTAATCTTTTGGATGATAGGTAAATAAATTTTATTTATATTTGTATATTCTTCCATCACAAGTTAAATGTATTTTATCAACCTATGATGTAAGTATCATATAAGATGGCTAATAAATTTTCCTTTAACTGTTTCCCAAGAAAGTGATTAGATCTTTATATTTACATAATTTAATAAAGATTCATAAATCAAGAAATTTAATAAAAGTAGAAAAATAAAAAATTGCTTGTGTTTCTTACTCTCATAACCTTTCTCAACTTTCTTCGTTATAGGTTTCGTTTCGTTACAAGTGGTTTTGAGTTTGTTTATGACCTTTTAAGGTCAGGGTTAGAATTCATGTCCTCTTGACATTTTTATTTTTTATTTTTTTTAATAAATTTACATCATAGTCTCTTTCCACGATAGAAATGCTAGACTGTGTTTGATTCTGTAATTTTTTACCCAAAAAAGAAAAAAGAAAACAGAAAAATAAGAAATAGCCTCAGCACAAAACTCACCCCCTAAAATCCAGTGATATTGAAAATTCCCGAAGCAGCAGAAGCATAATTGACACCCTGTAGAAGCATGTCTCCAACTGTAGTTGGTGCCAAGTAAGGAGGGGTGAAATTTTTTAAACCCAATACCTGTTCTGTCAAAAACAAAGTTAGAAAATAGTAAATTAAGCGTACGTCCATATATCTCTAAAATTGTCGCAAACAGCACAGAAAATTCTAATTTGTCATAAATAGTTGATGGATATCATCAAAACAAACGTACGAAGAATGTCGAAAATTGTTCTCCCATTTGTAAATCGTCCTGTTGGCTTTCCAAAATCAATTCCAAAGGGGAAAAAAATTCGCCTTTCCTAAGGTTTGAAGTTAGTTGTTATTTCCCACCTCAGCAATGGAATCACCGAAAGTTAAAAAAGCTGGAACATCTTTGGCTGATGAGCAGCTAACCAAAAACAAGTAGCCTACCAAATTTTGGAATAAACTCCTCATGATGAAATAATCTGCATATAATATAAGATTTTCGTTTTTTTTTTTTTTTTTGGTTAAGAGGGCTGGTTAAATACAAATTTGTTAATTGTTTAGGAAACTTGTGCCAATCAGTGTACCAAACATTAACAAAATTTAAGCATAGTAAATTCTCTAGGCTGGGCAGTGCCCCAATGAACCTTGTTAGAGCTAGTTTGGTATTGTTGTGTTTAAAAAAAAAAACTGCTTCTGCTAATGCTGTGAGAATAAATAACTGTAAAAAAACAGTTGAGTATTTGGTAATCTCTTGTTATAGAAGTGCTTTTAGCAAAAAACACAATGTTCAAGTGTTTGATAACTTTTATGTAAAAGTGCTATGAATGTGTAAAACGACCAAAACCAATATGGTAGTAAGTGTGAAATATAATGGATGTTAAGAATTTTCGCATAATGTTTATCATTCTTATTCATATGTGGCGAATTTTCAAGCCAAACAAGTGGACAACACAAATTGGGTGGAGCACGTGTGGCTGTTGAGCTTCACACATAGGCTATCTATTTGATACCATGAAGAAAGTTGAGGTTCCACCATAAAATCAATTGGCCATATTGGTGTTAATTATTGAGGTTCCACCAACCTCTTATAAGCCCTTATAAGATTTCTCCTTTCACCAATGTGAAACTCTTTTTCCTTCACATCCTCGCATATAGCAACTTACGTTCCTGATTAATTATTTGCTTTCTCTCTATCTTGTTTTGGCTTTGCTGCAGACGTTCCTGATTAGCAGCAAACGTTCCTATTGATTTCAACTTAGCTTGATGGATTTTAGATGGCTTTCTCTTGTAAAACCAATTATCAAATGATGAGAAACCAATTATCAATTGATTTGATTAGGTTGATGCTATTTCTGTTTTATATTAATGATATTTCTAAATATATTAGTCATGAAAAACAGGTGCAAATGATATAATGGAAGATATTAGTTTTAATATGAAGTTGTTACAACAAGTAATCTTCAATCATAGTCATTAGTTGTTACTGTTTGTTTTTTAGTCACAAGTGTTGTTGTGACTAATAAAGCTTTTGTTTAGAGGGTTACTAGAAATTAGGTCCGTGCGTTGCCACGGGAACCAGCTGTTTAAGGCATAATTGGATGAATAAAACACATTTAAGTTAAATAAATTCAATACAGTTATGAACAAACAAAGGAATACATAAATGAATGAGGTTGATAAGATAAGCAGTTTTGCTTTTATATACATTCAATTGAGTTGGCATATAAACACATTGTACAATGAGTGGGAAGAAACTGAATGTCTTTGATTAGAAAGAGATGGTTTCCAAAAAAGTTCAGTTTCCTTAACAAAAGAAACATTTAGTTCAGACATACAATATGTGTCATGCAGTGTAGACAGTCATTTCAACAGGTAAATAAAAATAGAAAGTGGTGAGATGGGAAAACAATGCATTTAAGTTGGTGACATACCAAAGTGTTGATTCAAATGCACGCAGCAGCAAGAGTAGATTATAATGATGTGATGAGAGTGTAATCCAAACTGCAAAAAATAAGTGAGAATCACGGTAAGAAGTCAAACCGTTAACAAACGGATTCAATAAACGAAGACTATAATGCATGAATTGTATAGTTAAGACAGTTTTCACACTTATTAAAATTAGGTTTTTATAAGGATTCCTGAACCAAACATTATCCCTGACTGACAGAGAGTATGAGCAGGCCCTTTCCATATGCATGGAGAAGGAAATCAGCTACATGCATGAACCTAATTATCTAGAGAACCTTTCTTTGAATAATTTGGTTATTGCTCTTTTTCAAGCTGAGTTGGCAATCACAGAAAAAAAATAAAAAATCGCAAGTCAATCAAAAAAAAAAAAAAATGCAAATTAACCCAACCCATTCCTCTGTCATAATCTTTTGATTAGTTTTCCCATCTCTAATCCTAAATTTGTCTTGCATGCTCGCTTTCCCCTTTTTCCCTCAGCCTGATGCATATTTCAATCAAGCCTCATTAAAAATAGAAAATACAGCAGCACAAAGCATAACAAAAGCTTGGAAATGGAAAAGGAACCTGCAATTAGGTTTCTTTGAGAAGAAAAAATGGCAGAACAGAACCCAGAATTACAAAGACAGAGATAGAGTGGAGTGAGTCGGAGGATACAGCAAGACCGGACCTGTCTTCCAGGCAAAACAATAGACTGCCGATGAACTAAACCACGTAAATAAATCTATGACAACTTTAAAGAAGGAAAAAATGTGTGTTCTGTAACCATTAGTTTATCATGTACCAATATAGCACACTCCAATTCAACCTATCCAATTCAAAGTAGCACATCTGTAATTCAACATATCCAATTCAAATTAGCACATATCCAAATTTCAATTGAATAAACCACATATCCAAATTCCAATTCAATAAACCACATATCCAAATCAATTCAAACTAAATACCTAATATTCAATCACATATCGAATTCAAACTACATGGCTAATATTCAATTAGATGTCCAATCGTTTAGCACATTTATAAAACAGATTTAGAACACTATAAAGTCTACTGAGCAGCAGAACCTAAACATCAAAATTCAACACAAAGACAAAGCAGCATACCAGTTCTCTATCTTGTACGCTCTTTTCAGCTGGATCTTCTTAACTCGTTTGAAAACTTGTCCTATCTGCTCTGTTGCATCCTGCAAATTTGTTATCTCAATTTAATAAGTAACACATAAGTCTTTTTAACCAAAACTAAACCGAAATTTGTCAATCCCATAAAAAAGTTGAATCTTTTTTACTGTTTTTTTCCAGACTTTAATCACAGAAAATTGGTCAAAGCGAGGGAAATTATGTTGATGTTTTATCTAATCACCAAATACTGAATAAGGTTTTCAAGATTTTTCATTGAAAATTTGACACAATTTAAAGGCATTACTCTAAAGATGCTTTGCAAGTAATGAAAACCTGACGAAGTTGATATCAATCACAAATCCAAATGAATGTTAAATAATGAAGCAAAGCACTTAAAACGAACAGGGTTTAAGAGGTTTAAAAACTGTGTGCTAAACCTAATCATGAATGAGAGAATGCTGTGGAAAAAACAAAATGAAAAAATAGGTAAAAAGTAAGGAGAGGCAGAAAAAAAAAAAAAACAGGTGAATACGTTTGTTTTACAACTGAGGTTTTTGGGTTGATGGAATTTTTGTGTACAGAACAATGGGATGAATTAAATTCTGGTTCCTCTGTTTTAAGACCAATCCCACCTCAAAAAATAAGAGTAAATTTGTATTGAGACCACAATGATAAAAATGGATAAGTTTTATACGTGGATGGTTACAGAGTTATGGCTTAAGCTAGTTCATGAAGAAAAATAGGAAAAACTTAAATATTGACAAAAAAGATGAAGTTTTTTTATGCTATAAGTGACCATATTAGTATATAATGAATAAAGGTTTTTTTTAAAATTTAAAAGGAAAAAATGTTGAAAAGGAAATTAAAAGTTGAGAGTGATCAATGTTATACCTTGAAGACCGCGAATAGATGCAGCTCTTTCAAATTGATTCCAATTTGGCTGTAGGAAGCTGAAACAGATTCAAATTGTAAGCAACTAAATCAAATATAAACCCATATGAATCCGACCCCATTAAGCAAAACAGAAAAAACCCTAAATAGACAATCAATCAAACAGAACCAAATGCGGGTTAGTAGCTTTAAAAATTTTGTTTTGAAGCCAATTATGAAGAACTAAATGCTACCTAAAATTGGAAAAGGGGTAAAAACGAAGCAAAAGTCAAAGAGAAATAGATGGATACCCCTTGAATAATCCAACGCACTTGCACATTACATTCCCTTTATTGGTTCACAACATAATACATTTAGGATTAATGTTACAATAACATCACTGCAAACATGGTGAAGATTCTTTTTCTTGCTTGTCATACCATTGAATTACACACACATACACACACACACGCACAAATACAAAAAAATTTAAAACAGAGCTCAATTTAAAAATGGAATTTTTTCAGAAAATCACAGATTGTAAATCAATCTGTTGTGTTCACTGATTTTGTTCCAATTCAAATCACAGAAAAAATTATTACGTCAACAAAAACAACATGTTTTTTCAAAAAGTTACGATGGTGTTGGACATTAGGTACTTCAGGGTCATCTGCAAACCAAAATTCATCTTCAACATCAACATAGTGCTGAATCATAATGAATTAAGAATCAAATTACAGGGCCACAGCTAAATCACATTCGAAGAACAGAAGGTTATATGAACAAACACATACCAATTACAAAACTCACACTAATTAAACAAAAATTTCAGCAAATACCCAGAACAAATAGCAATAACTTGACCATAATCCAGACCCAGACCACAAAAAGCGGCAAAGATAACCTAAATCCCAATTAAATCCAAACAACCAGATGACCAAATCTCCCAAATATGACCAACTGATGATAAAGGCAGCTACAAAACCGAAAACAAAAAGCAATGTGAACATCCTCCAACTTAGTTTACATGCTTAAACCAAAATTAAAGAATAAACCCACTTCTCCGTTTTCTGCATAATTAAAAACCCATATAAAAACCCCACATGGAATTCCTCATTTGAACAAAAACCCACCTCAAACCCACTATTTTTGCTCAATTTTTCCTTCAATTTATGGCAACCCAAATCCCACTGATAGACACATAAGAGCAAAACCCACCTGAAGATGCCAAACTTGTTCGCTCCCTCCACAAATTTGAGATATTTCTGAGAATCTTTGGCTTCTGCCAGTACATACGTTCCTTTGTGAAAGAGAAAAAAAAAAAAAGACTAAAAAAAAAAACTAAAATTTTAAGGGATAAAAATGAATACCAGCACCCAATTCAATCGACAGTTTTTAGAAATCCAAACTATAAAAAATGGACAATCAAATAAAAAGTTGAGATCGATGAACACCGTACCTTGAAAAAAGTAAACACGCAGAGCTGTTCGAAACCGATCCCAATTTGCCTGCTTGAGACTAACGACACAGAAGAATAATGCTGATACAAAATTCAGAAATACCCAAAACTAAACATCTCAGTAATACAAAATTTAATCATTTTTGCTAAACATTAATCCATAAAAAAGGGTCTCATCCACACAGTTAATTTTACCCCATCCACTAAAAGAACACATCTTTTGTTTAGTTATAGTCCTAATGGAATGAAAATCCATGGATACAAAGCCCACTGGGTATTTTGGCCATCCCTTACTATTTGCTTGATAAGACTAATTATTTAACCTTGTGGGTTAATCATAGTCTTTTTTTATCACAAATAAATAACGCAGCCTGTTTGTCTCCCCCTTGTTTTCCTCTGTCTTCCGCCCCCTTCTGTCCTGCTTCTCTCTGCTTCTTCCCCCCTCCCACCCCCCAAAGCCCAATCAATTAAGGATAATTCAAATAATCATATAATTAATCCAAATTCTTAAATGTACATACAAACGATGTAATTATTCATTAAGACAAATCGTACACACTAAGAATACACAACATATCACACAAAAGCCACAAATCAAATAAGTATAAATTCAAAATAAGATTGTGGGAATGGGAAAAACAGATGAGAACTAAAATTAGCACAAACCAAATGAGGTGTACAACCCTCCAACTTTCTAAATTGACCAAGTCAAAAAACTTTGTAGCAGAACATTGAGAAAGGATGGAACAAAGAGATCTGTTGTGGTGATGTAATAGTTTGTGATGCATAGTAAGTTGAGTTAAATGAAAAAATACCATTCCTAAAAACAAAAAATAGACATCTATACCTGCTGTCCAAACTGGTTGTTAGAAAGTTTCAAGCAATTAGTGGGGAAAGTACGAAGAAACACAGAATTAGCACAGTGCAACCCCCTTGTTTATAAAGACAGAAATCTGACCTTAACAGTGAACTCAACAGTAAACTAAACAGACAGTGTAGTCCCTTAATTCACAAAGAGCAAGAGCAAACTCAAATAGTTAACTAAACAATGTAAAAATATGCATGAGACCTTTAATGAAGCTTACTGGCGATGTGCAATGAAGCACCACAAATTACATGATCAAATTCAATATTCAATCTTATACACCTGGTTTGAATGAGAAACGCTTCCTATTCTAGAATGACAATCTAATTATGCCAAAAAACATGTTGTGTTTCTTGGATCTACATGCATATCAAGATTGAAATCAAAAGTTAATTTCTGGAATATATAAGAAAGCAAGAAATGAAAAAACAACCTAGCAACATATGGATATTCGAAAGATGTGAAGTGGAAAATGAACCTGAAGATGATTTGTTGAGAAGCAAATAGTAGGAAAGTATGAAGAAACACAAAAAATGAAAACAGTGCAACCCCTTTGCTTATAAAGACAGAAATATCAGCTTAACAGTGAACTAAACAGTGAGCTAAACAGCCTACACACCCTAATTTTAAAGCAATAAACTTAAAAAGGAGTCTTAATTTTGTTTACTAATAAGCAAAGGAAAATAAAATTCTGAAAAACAGAAATATCAGAAGTTTCAACACTGTGTACTCCCCTTATTTGCAAAGACTAAAAGGAAAGTCTAATAGGTAAGTAAACAATTTTAAAATATCTAAGACCGTTCATTTTGCTGTAAATTCAAGTGTTTTCTCTCTGTGTTGGTCCAGCTGCTTATACTTGTCAAATGCTGGTTCTTGTTATGCAAAAATTGATATATTTAACAGGTAACAACTACCTATATGCAATGGAGCACCAGAAATTAATGTACATTATGGTTATTAGGACAATGGATTAAATTGTAGGATAAGTTTGGACATCCAGCTAACCTAGAGGTGAACTAAACAACCTACAAATGACTAAGAGGAAAGCCTATGGTTAACTAAACAATATAAAATATCTATGAGAGCATTAATGATAGAAAAAATATCTATGAGAGCATTAATGATAGAAAAAAAGATCTATGACAATTTTAATAAATGCAATGGCAAAGCAAACAATGAACAGCAATTTAAAACAATAAGTTGAAATAGAGTTAACCCTAAGGTGACCTAAACAATATACAAAGATCTATTTTAATGAAAGAATGCAAAATTTGAAACAATTGCCAAACAGAAAAATGATGAATCATACAAAAATTTATCAAGAAGGAAATACATTAAATCAGTGCAAGGCCCTAATTTACAAAAAATGAGACTTAATCCTAGCACCCAAACGAAGAAATTATTAACATGCATTGCAATTTGGATGAAAGAACCAAATATGAATGGCAATTCTAACAAAGCAAATGGCAAATTAGACACTAAACAATTAAGGAAATACAGTACATTACCTTTTGAATCACGGGAGAAAGCTGAAAACCCACACGCTGCCATTGGTCCCTCACCCATCCCCTCCTCACCGCCTCTATGCGAAACCCGTTAACCCTAAAGACTACACACACCCATCTCTCTCTCTAAATTCGGAGAAAATCCCATATATCCTGGCAGAGCAGCTACCTAAAGCTCTCTCTCACTCAGTCCAAACCCGTAGCTCCCATCTCTCTCCAATCTGTCAGGGCCTGTGTCTCCTCCGTCTCTCCTCCAATTTTTCCTTCCAGGAGTCCTCCTCTCTCTTCTGTCTGGCATCGCAGGGCCCCTGTCTCTTCTCTCTGCCATCCGACGACTCCTCCTCTCTGTCCTCTCTCTGGCATGTACGACCCGTGTCTCCTCTCTCTGCCATGGTTGCACGTAAGCCTACCCGTGTCGGCCATCCATCCAAAAAACCCAACTACAAACAAAACCCTCTAACCCAGTTACAGCCCAAACTCGCAAAGCCCATACAACTAAACCTGAAGAAAAAAAAAAAAGCCCAGCCGAAATCCTTAGAGCAATGGCATTGTTGTAATTAAACTGACACTATTCATTTCTACAGTGCCATTTCCCATGCTTTCTTTAGACTAAAGTAATTGTACAAAGAATTTAAGTTATGAAGACCGGTTGTGACTAAATAATTATTAATCATTATAAGAGCGTTGTAACCAAATTTTTTTAGTCATAAAGAGTAATTGTAACTAAAAGGATGTTGTGACTAAAAATTAGAATTTGGTTTAATTTTCTAGTAACAAGGCATGTTGTGAATGATGCATATTTAGTCAGTCAATGTATTGTGACTAAATTAATCAGTCACATGGTTTTTAGTCACAATCCCGTTACAGAGTTTTTCACAACTAAATGTTAGTCACAATGTTTTGTACTTTTAGATACGACTTTCGTTGTGACTGAAGTCTTTTTTTAGAGTGTAAGAGCTATCCCATTTTTCCAACAAATTTTCATGATTCCTAATCAGTGTTAAGGAAATTTCCAAGTTGTAATGAGTGTCGTCTTGATGGGTTGAGGTTTCAGAAGTTTAGGATTTTAGGATAGGAAAAATGAGATGTACTAGAGTTGATAAGAGTAGAAAGTGAGGAGGCAATTGGGGAGCAAATGTTGATGCGCGGTCTATATATTAGAGAAGTATATGTAGGAATATTTGTGTATTTGAAACGAAAACTATTTTTGATAAAATGGGATTTCTAGTAATTAAGGTGGCTGATTTACCAATAAAGAATTGACATACTTATCGATAACATATATATGTGATGCTAGTATTTCTCAAGGTTCTAAAAAACGCTAGACGCTAGTCGGGCGGTCGGCTGGCGCCTAGCGCCTAGACGGGTGCCTAGGCGGCCTAGGCAGATTTAAGTATATGTGTAAAATTTGAGGACTTTTAATGTTGATTTTGTAACATTTAGTCAGCCTATTTATTTTAATCATTGTTGGGGATAACAACATGAAGGGATCCAAGTCGTGAGGAGTCACTCATTGGGCCGTGGACAACCAAAGAAAAACATGAAGAAAGGCCCAAGAAAATAGAGACAAAGTAGCCCATTTTTCTGTTCACACACACAACACACACAAGCACCAGAAACCCTAGCCGGTTTGAAATAAACATTGGATGCTCATGATACATTTGCCTCGAGCCCAGAGCCTCTTCTGTCCATTCCCATCTCCTTTCTGAATAATAATAATGTTGCTTGTAGAACCCGAAGCCTCTCTCTCTCTAGAAAATCCGAAAGCCATATCTCTTGCTCTCATTTCAAACCTATCCCTCTCATCCCTCTCTCTCTCTCTAGAAAATAAAAAAGAGCTCCCAGTTCTCCAATCGCAAACCTAGCGCCCATATTTACAGCTCATCCATTTCATAGCAATTAAATCCATTTCAAACCTATCCTTCGCCGTCCCTCTTCTTTACCTTTCCGCTCCTTCACCTTTCTCTGCAATTGCAGATCGATGGTTATCACTCTCATCCCAGCCAAATCGTCATCTCACTTTGTTTTCTCAGCAATTGCAGATCAAAACTGTAGGGATGTTCGCCCAGTCGTCCAACCTCATTACCACAGCAAAGGAACGACGTTGTAATCGACTTACCATCAAGGCCGCCTAGCCCGCCCAGCGCCCGTCTAGGCGCCGCCTAATACCATTTCCGATTTCTTCAACGATTTTGATTAAATCGCGGCGGCGAACCACCGCCCAGCGCCTAGGCTGCGTTTTCGAACACTGGTATTTCTTGTGTTATAATGAGTCCAAGATATAATTAATTAAGGGGTGTATTCAATTGGGAATTTGAGAGATTTTAATAGATTTATAAATTCATGAATTTTTACGGAGTTTAACTGATTTGTAGAGATTCTATATAAAATTTTGATTCAATTCCCTCGAAATCTTATGGAAAGATATGAGATTTGTGGATACTTAAAATTCTGATTAAATACCCCTAAATTCATTAAAAAAATTAAAATTCCTCAAATACCTAATTGAATACATCCCCTTAGTATGTCTCACTATAATTTGAATTAAATAATAACACAAAAAAATTTAATACTTAAAATGGTTACAACGTGATGGGGTTGGACACGAAAAAAAATGCTACCTATTAATGGGGCCACAAGACACAGATTTAAATATTCTTCCTCGCCTAAGCTAGCTAAATAGTGGATAAATTAAGAGTGCATTTTTGCTCACCACCATTTAGTTTGATTTATACTCTTCACCCTATTTAAGAATTAATGGTACAACACATTGTTAAATTTAAGAACTAAAAAAAATTAATATGAGAGTTCAAAGATTAAAATCAAATTAGGTGTAAAATTCAAAAATCATTGCTACAATTAAACCAAAATAAGCTGACAATAATGTCTAATATTCCGACTGTAACACCCCACCCCGAAATATTTATTTTCAGGAAATAATTCCGATGATAGGCCCAATTCAAACTCTTGTTTATTTTTACTACCATTAAACACTATTCTTTATTTAAATTTTCTAATTACTCACAAAATCTACAACCAAAATTTACTTACAAAAAACATAAGACTTAATTTCGTCTTATTCATCGGATTTCTTTTTTATTTTTATAAATCAACTTCCAAACAAAATATAATTCTCTATTATTTAAGGCTACATCTGACCCCTATTAGACTACCTACGTACTCTTAAACGGGATTAAGCCTTTCGTAGTTCACCATTCATTCTTTTATCCATTTCCGAAATTATTCTAGTAATAGAAACATTCAACTTTAGCTTTCACAATCGAATCACCTCAAATGGGTACCAATTACGGATTTAAAATGTCAAAATTTGCATGAAAAGGCAGCGTCGGCCCACTGGCCATGCATCGCCGCACGCGGTGGTTTCCAATGAACGAAAATCCAATTTTCCGACGAACTCCAAAAATTACCCAAATTTACAGTCAAGTAGAACTCAATGAGAAAAACAACTTTCATACCTAGGCCGAAGTCTAATTCAGCCTGGAAACACCTAAAATTGCCCATGAACCGCCGGAACCCTAGAATTGGGTGTGCTTCGATTTGATCTCCATACTCATTCCAACGCCTCCTCCACTGATTGGGTTTTGTTCCTGAGGTTGAGGGTAGTCTATTGGTGGTGGTAATTAGTTGAATTGGCTTCATGATTGGCGGATCGCCACCGTACACCCACACGGACCATCGTTCATTTTTCCCCAAACGACCGCCAAATTTCTTCTAAATTTGGGTGAAAAGGGAAGAGAGAATGACGAGATGATGATTGGGCATGGTAAAATGGTCCAATTCGTTGGAAACCCGATGGAAAACCATTGGAAAATATGGAGAAAATGGGTCGGGTCACGCGGGTCAAGGGAAACCCGGTTTTCCCCCTTATTTTCTCCTTCCCTCATTTCCCTCCTTTCTTCTCTTCCCATTGGCCCATTCTCTTGCTCTCTTCTCTCCCCATTTGGCCAACCTTCCCTCCTCCTCCTTTTCTCCTGAAACTCCTCTCTCCCCTTTTCTCTTATTTCCCTCCTCTATCACGCTGCCATTTGGCAGCTTCAAGACTCCTTTTTTTTTTTTTTTTTTTAAGCCTCTAATTTCTTTGTTTCAACTTCGATTCACAAACATTTTTCGCCCACGCTTTCGTAGGGTCGAGCTCTATCCAATTATATCAAGAAATACGATAAAATATATGAAGATAAAATACGTCCTCGTAAAATTACATTTAGTCAACTAGGGGCATTTTCGTCTTTTCCACTTATTGTTAAAAATTTCTGGAAACAAATTTTTTTACAATTTCTCAATTCAATTTTCATAACCATAAATCGATTTATTTTCGATTTTCTCCTCATATTCGTAATTATGAATATCTAATTCATATATTTAAATTTTTAAGGTATTACACTGACACTCCTAAAATTCTTCAAATTAAACTTGTAAACTGGGAAATTTGTATAAAAGAAAACTCGTAGACTTGGACTTGGTTCCAATATCAATTATTTAATTAAAAGGTCATCTCGTTTGTTTTTTAATTACAAACATGATAGTCCCACTTCATATTCATGTCATTTCAGGTTCACGGATCACTGATTAAACTTGCAGAAGTTGCCTTATATTCATTGGTGACATATAAGTTGAGTTACCATCCATCATATGCCTTGCTGCAATGATATTACCAGCCTCCGTTAAGTGGAATGGATCCCAGAATAAATACTTTGATCTGTCGGGACAAATTTTAGACAAAAAGGTACACGGGATTAGTCCCCCTTGGGGCCCGGCAACGGAGCAGCAAGCAGAAACGCCATTCTCAAACCCTATGCATGAAACATAACAGAAAGTACCACTGTTTAATTAGAACGAAAGCACCACTGTTAGTTGTTACTTACGTTGATAAATTGATTAATAATAACGCTGGTTGTTACTTACGTTGATAAATTGATTAATAATAACGCTGCTAGTTGTGGAAAAATAAAAATATTATACGAATTAAGTACCATATGACACGTAATTGTTAGAGAGGTCTTCCAACATTTGGTAAATATCTGCATAAATAAACTTTGCCCCTTTGAGATTCTTGTTGAGCTCCACGAGCAGGCCCTTCAACTTGGCGTTATACCTCTGGGCGGTACGATTTAGTATACGAACACAACTTCCCTTTGGAACTGGATGTATATCTTTCTCATATGGGATACACCCAATAAGTCCAGCATTAGCCACAACAATCTTTCTAGCATCCAAGCTGTGGAGTGTCTGCAAAGAAAATGGTGGAATATATCTGTACAAATCTATGTATCATGTTGTGTTTGTGAAAATGTGAAGTTTATCATATCCTGCATGTGCTTATAAAGAGTTCGATTACTTCGCGTAAAATCAGTTGATAATGCCGGGAGTGGCCTAACTCCTTATAATTTATCCCTCTTGCAAGGTTTATTAAACTGTTGATGTTGGAAAAATTCTTCATAACACGGCCTCTTCATGTCATGTGGGTGAATTTCCAAGCCTCACACATGGATAACACAAATGTAGCGAACCCCTCTCATGGCCGAACTAGAAATGTACTTGGATTAGAAATCCTCACCCTAATCTGATCGGATTTCGGCCAATCCTAACCCCTATAGGACTTTGAACCAAGCTTCTTAATGAACCAGATTCATTCCCTAATTCTAAGCATCTTCAGCTTTAAGACTCCTTGTTGCCCTAGGGTTTGACTACTCCATACTTATCCAAAACAATCCTCCCCATAACAGGATTTGGCCGACCTTGAGTGGACAACCTACGACAAGATTCTAGATGAATGTCACTTGACCGAGAATGACTCTAAGCTCAGCCCAAAATATTATTTTGGGCCCAAATAGAACGACGTTGAGATTCCACCATATATAAAATTAAGTGGCAATATAGGGAGTAATCTAACTCTTTATAAGCCCTTGCAAGATTTGTTAAACTTTTGATGGTACATATCCACAAATTAATCCTCACAATAATATAGTTTAAACCTATAAGAAATTTTACCTTAAGTCCTAATTTGAGTCTTGAAATCAAGAAATCGAAATAATCTTCTTCGCTCATGGAAGAAGTCTCGGAATACATAATATCGTTTGAGCCGATTGCAATCGCATAAATTGCTCTACTCAACAATTTCTGAGCTGCAGGAATACCAATCCTTGACATGATTGCTATCGCAGTCCTCCCATGGTAACTGAATTGTGTATCGAAATTGAGTAAAGTGCCCTAATAATACATAGATATCCGACTTGTTATTACCGCTCATGTCATGCAAGCATACTTCTATCATAAATAATATATAGATAAATAAATAAGAAAGACGAAGGACAAGGAGAAATCTTGCATATAAAAACTGTTTATGTTTGGAATCAAGACTAGTTAGCTTCCTAATTGCCGAAAAATCTAGCAGAGTGATCAGAAAAACTTACATAAAATGTTTCAGTGGAATTTGAAATTCCACTGGCAGAGGAAGCATAATTAACACCTTGTAGAAGCATGTCTCCAACTGTAGTTGGTGCCAAGTAAGGAGGAGTAAAATTTTTAAAACCCATTTCCTGCTCTGTCATAACAAAATAAAAAAATTAACACAGTAAATAATAAATGGCAGAATTGAATTCCCAAATAGCTAGTCTTATATGTGAATCAATATCGACCAAAATTATATAGTTCTCTCCCCTGTGAGAGTTTTCTCTCCCCTGTGAGAGTCCGCCGGAGTGCGAGCCTTTCTGTGGGTGGATGTCCTGTCCCCTCTCTTTACTTCCTTTCCTCTCTAAACCCTTTCCTGATTTTGGTATCCCTATCTTGATTTTGGTCCTCTTGATCTGGTGGCTGGGTTCCCTCTCTCACGGCTATTTTCGCTTTCCCCCTTTTTACCTACCCATCTTTTCCAATTGATTGTGAATTCTGGGTCTTGCCCCAGAGATTTCCCTCTGTATCTTCCTTTTTTACCCCTCTTTATTTCTATTCATTAACCTCCACCTTCCATTTCCTACCTGCGTTATTGCCTCTGGGGGGGTTTGCTTTCGGCCCTCGGTAGTGTGGGGTCTATTTTTTACTTTTCCCTGGTGATTGTCCCTGACATAATGAATGTAACCAGATCTGGGAGATCTAAAGGAAGCGGGGGAGATGTCTGGTCTGGCACAACCCTAGCCAGCTATGGGGATGCTGTGAGTGCATCTATCAGATCTGGGGAATCCGACACGAGAAGAGTTGATAGGTTAAATTGTCCAATGCTGGCAATTAATGAGGACGCGGCGAGCACACCTACCTCTGATTTTATCCCTGTCAGATCAATTAACTCAGATTTACTCAGGTGTAGGTACGTCCTTACAACTATCCTTATGGTGAGTATGGTCTGTTTACCAAAGGAACATGCAAAAGGATTTGAGGTGTTTGAACGGACGTGCGTTTCTGTAAAAGTCTCTGATACTGAGATCGTTGTGTACTCTTTTATTTCTTTTGTGATTTCGGAGATATTCACAGGAAGGGAGTGGAAACAAATGGCTCGTCCTGACGTTGAGGAGTTAGTGGTCCATCTTGAGCACTCTATGGATCTTTCTTCAATGGAGCATGGTGTTAAATTGGTGGGTGAGGCCCTGGTTGCCAGGAAATTAAACAAATGGGGAATCAGGAATATCCTTCGATCTGCTTGGCAGGATTTTGGGGAGGTGGATATTAAATGGGTTAGGGATAATCTGTTTGTCATTACAGCTCAAGATGAAAATATGGCAACTATGATTCTAGCTCAAGTTCCGTGGGCAGTTATGAAGCAAAACTTCTCTGTCAAGAAATGGCCTCCTGAACTAGCACTTGAAGAGGTCAAGATGGCGGTAGTTCCCTTTTGGATCCAGATTAGGGGGGTTCCTCTAAGTCTCACTACAACAGATAATGTCAAACGTCTTATGGTGAAGGTGGGGGATTTCATTGAGTTGGAGAGCCCGGCCAAAGCCCGTGGATTTCTAAGGGTCAAAGTCAATGTCAATACTGCTAATCCTTTAGTTCCCGGTTGCTGGTTGAAAAGAGAAAGTAATAAAGATACTTGGGTGGAATTTAGGTATGAGCGCTTACAGGACTTTTGCTATAGTTGCGGATGTATTGGCCATGCCAATACTGAGTGCTCTTCTGCATCTAATAAGGGAGGTACTGCAGGGTACGGGGAATGGTTGAAAGCGGGGCCGATTAGGGACGAGATTGAGATCAGGAGACCGAGGCTTTTGGGGCTGGGGGAAAGGAGAATGGCTGGGACTGCGAGAGATAGCCCTCATCCGTCTTCTCAGGGAAGCTATGGCGGGGTTGGAATGACTGGACTAGGGGTCAGTAGGAGACAGATGGCGGACTTGGAATCCGGAGGGACACCAATCCCAATCCAACCTGGAAGGAAGAAGTGGCATAGGAGATCACGTATGATGGTTGGAATGAGGAATTTCACACAAGAGTGGATCGTGCCGTCTAAAGAAAGGCAGTCTTCCTGGTCTTTGGGGCATGATACCATCCTGCTCGATTCCAACTGTGGCATTCCTAGGCGCGTTCTCAAACGGGTTATGTCTTTACCGTTGGAGGCACCGCAATATATTGGAGGTCAACTAAACAGACCTTAGTTGCCACTTCGTCTAACCATGCTGAAATTCTCGCCTTACATGAAGCAACTCGGGAATGCTTTTGGTTGAGAGCAGTAGTGGGCCATATTCGAAGCTCCTGTGATCTTCATCCCGCCGTTAATGCCCCGACGACAATTTTTGAAGACAACGCAGCTTGCATCGAACAGCTCAAGAAGGGTTACATCAAAGGAGACAACACCAAACATATTGCGCCGAAGTTCTTCTTTACACATCAACAACAAGAGCATCAGAAGATTGAAGTCACGCAAATCCGATCACAAGACAATCTGGCCGACCTCTTCACCAAATCACTACCGAAGGCGACGTTTCAGAAGCTTGTTCATGGAATTGGTATGCGTAAACTTTCTGAGTTGTAACTTTGCTATTTCTCTTTGGAATTATGTCAAACTCAGGGGGAGTATCTTCTAGATACTTGCTTGATCTTAATGTACTCTTTTTCCCTACGATTAGGAGCATTTTTCCCACTGGGTTTTTGCTACCTAACTAGGTTTTAACGAGGCACCCACCCTGGGCTGGTCATATCCCTGATGACGTCCTTTAGACGTTTCTTTTGACTTTGCATTTCTCACGCATTTTTCCTTAGACTATGGATTTTGTCCCTACTTGGGTTTTTGCCATAGCCTTAGGGTTTTTTAGTGAGACTTACTACTTATGCAAGTTCCTACCTTATTGAGAATAAGCGTTGTTCCTTGGAATCAATGCCGACGAGTCGACTTCCTCAACTTCTGCATGATGCTGAATCTACCTTGAGTATTTACCCACTCAAGGGGGAGTGTTGTAAACATTCCTAGTTTAAGTATGATTGTGTAAATCCTAGATAAGATTTGATTCTAGTTATCCTTTCCTATTACAACTTGTATTACTTGGAGGAGAAGGAATATCTTCTCTCCCTTTACTACTATAAATAAAGGCACAATGTAGGAGGGATAACAACACACACATTCCCTTACAATTCTACAAACACACATCTCTCTCCTCTCTCTCTCTTCCGCCGGCCCTAGTCCCTCTGTCAGATAAAATAGACCACAACATATAGGAAGTTATAGGAAAAAAAGGTTTAAATTCATTAAAAAAAATTTGAATACAACGGCTAGTGATTGGCTAGCCGTCGGAATTCAAATTAGAATTTAAATTAGTGTCAGTTATAACCGACACAATTGGAATTCAAATTAGAATTAGTGACAGTTTTAACCGACACTGTTCAAACTGCTATTATATTAACATTGCTATTAGTGTCGGTTATAACCAACACTAATAATATAGTAAAAAATATTATTTCTATCAGCTATAACCAACAGAAATAACAAAACATTAAAAAAAAAATGGCCAGCCCTCTAGCCCTCTTCGATTCCGTGGGGCCCTCCCAGATTCCAGAGCCCTATGGCCTAGCCCTCGGTTGGAGATAATTTTCGGGCTATTTTCGGCCCTCTGACCCTCTGGACCCTTCGGTTGGAGATGGCCTTAGCACCGCGGTTAAGGACTCCCAAGAAGGTGGTCTCAATGTGTTCAGCCATTTAGCTCGATGATAATTGATAATACGCTTTCATAGAAAACTCTCAATTGAATTAAGAAGAAGACACAATGAAGGATTATAAAATGTAGTTCAGCAATATGATTAATATTTTTTAATTAAGTTTAAAAATAAATTTACATATTGAATTGAATTTGTGAGGATAGTTTAAGTTGTAAATTTGAGTTTAAAGAGAGATTGTTATTTTAATTAAAAATGATATAGTTGTAGAGAATAAGTCAAGTATAAAGTAAAATAATATGAATTCAAATACAATTTTCTTCGACTGGGTTGAAGGTCTTAACAAAGTTTTTATCAAGACCTATTTGTTGCACCATGTCATCAATGATGTACTTATACCATGATATTTCAATAAATAAATATCATATTTTTCTCAAAAAAAAAAATCTACGATTTCTTTTTATGGATTAGGGGAGTCAAAACAACAAAACTGAAGTATCAAAATGTGGCCGGCCTAGAGATTGAGGGTTTTTTTTTTTTTTTTTTTTTTTTGGAAACGCCTAGAGATCGAGTTTGGCACAAATATTTTTTAGCGCAATGCTACCATTAATCACTAGAGAAAATTTGAAATAGGTCTAATTTTATAGGCCTACTTTTGAAATAGGTCCAATTTTTAGTGACTTCTAACTTTTGAAATAGGTTCAATTTTTAGTTACTTTGGACCCATATCAAAAGACCTCACAATCACTAGTACACTACTACACTTTATGACTTTAGGAAATGAAATGGCTTTTATACCCTTTTCATTTTGCTTTTTCTTACCCTTCTTTTTGCAAACGGAATAAAAAAAAAGAAAGAATCGATTTGTACTGGGGAACGAGGAAGAAGGAGAAAGAAGAAGTGTAAGAGAAAGCGAAACGCGAAGGGGCATAAAAGCTATTTCATTTCCTATACGCTGAATGCCCGTTTTTTACCCATGCGTTATAGGTTCAAAATTCTCATTCTCTTGAATTATTGTAATGATTTTGCATTTTTTTTTTCCCTCACCTTAATAATAATAAGGTTTTATTTAAAAGAAAAAGGTTTACAAGATAATGGGACATGTGTCAGTCTCACAGAATAAGTGAAGAATAATATTATTATATATACTACACTATTAAGTGGCAAGTTTAGCACATATTTAATACATGTAAAGGGGATTCAAAAAAGGTCATATGTATCACTATTATCAATCGATAAATCTAATTTCCTGATGGACTAGTATTCACCATGGGGAGTACTATTATGTTCCATACTTGTATAGTTTACTTCTTGTTAGTGAGGACTTGCTCATAAGCGCAAAGCGCTTTTTTCATCTTTGGCGATTCTGCGGCAGATGTGGGAAACAATAACTACATTGCAACCTCAGCGAAGGCAAATAACACTCCCAATGGAATCGATTTTGGGAAGCCAACAACAGGACGATTTACAAATGGAAGAAAAGTTTTTGACATTCTTCGTTAGTATATTCGTAATACTCGTAAAACTGGGCTAGCTCTTCATCCTATGAAATTATAATCTTCAATTCTTTTTGTTTCTAAATTCTAATCAGATGGTGAACTTTATAATTATTTCTGTAATTTATTGGAGCAGAACAGCAACTGGGTTTCAAAAATTTCTCTCCTGCTTACTTGGATCCAACTGCGGTCGGAGACGTGATTCTGCACGGTGTCAATTACGCTTCTTCTGCCTCTGGAATTTTTAATTCCACTGGTACACAATACGTAAGTTAATTTTCTACTAAGTTAAACCAATTAACTTGGGTTTTTGGTTACGTTAAATTGTAAGGGAGCTATAGTTAATTACTCTGACAAAAATTAATGTTTGAAGTATCTGCAATTTAACCATTTTATTAAATTAAATATTCTTTCTTTCGTCACTTAATAGTACTAACGTCTAGTTGTAGTAAAAAAACCTAGGATGCATATACCGTTTAAAAAAAAATAATGATGTACATGCAGCTGCAATGTAAACAAGTGTTGAGGAACTAATAAGTCTCATACTAGTAGAAAAAGCACTTTACGTGACGTACGTATATTCGTCGCGCAAAGTCAAAAATCGTTGCCTAAAGGTTCGCACGACGCAACCTTCGTAGCGCGCTAACCGTCGCGCCAAGGCAGAGACTATCACATCCCGGCCCGGAGTCAACCACATCTCAAGCCCGCTCCACCACCGTAGCATGATATTGTCCGCTTTGGGCCCCGACTACGCCCTCACGATTTTGTTTCTGGGAACTCAGACGAGAACTTCCCAGTAGGTCACCCATCATAAGATTGCTATTGCGCATTACTCGCTTAACTTCGGAGTTCCAATGGAACCTGAAGCCAGTGAGCTCCCAAAAAGTCTCGTGCTAGGTAGGGATGAGAATATACATATAAAGATCACTTCTCTAGGCGATGTGGGATCTTACAATCCACCCCTCTTAAGGGGCCCAACGACCTCGTCGGCACATGGTTAAGTTCTGATACCAAATTGTCACATCCCAGTCCTGGTCCACCACATCCCGGGCCCGTTCCACCACCGTAGCACAATATTGTCTGCTTTGGGCTTCCCATTCATTCACGGTTTTGTTTTTAGGAACTCACGAGCAACTTCCCAGTGGATCACCCATCCTGGGAGTGCTCTGGCCTCCTTCTCGCTTAACTTCGGAATTCCTACGGAACCCAAAGCCAGTGAGCTCCCAAAAGGCCTTGTCGGCACACCACGACCAGGGTTAAGCTCTAATACCAATTTGTCACATCCTGGCCCGAAGTCAACCACATCCCAGGCCCGTTCCACCACCATACCTCCTCCTCGCTTAACTTCGGAGTTCCTACGAAACCCGAAGCCAGTGAGCTCCCAAAAACAAAATTGTGAGAGAATGGTAATCCCAAAGCGGACAATATCATGCTACAGTGATGGAACGGGCCCAGGATGTGACAGAATGGTATCAGAGCCTAACCCTGGCCGTGGTGTGCCGACGAGGTCGTCGCGCCCTTTAAGGGGGGTGGATTGTAAGATCCCACATCGCCTAGAGGAGTGATCCTTATATGTATATTCTCATCCCTACCTAGCATGAGGCCTTTTGGGAGCTCACTGGCTTCGGGTTCCGTAGGAACTCCGAAGTTAAGCGAAAAGGAGGCCAGAGCACTCCCAGGATGGGTGACCCATTGGGAAGTTGCTTGTGAGTTCCTAAAAACAAAAACCATTAGGGAATGGTAAGTCCAAATCGGACAATATCGTGCTACGGTGGTGGAGCAGGCCAGGGATGTGACAGTGACGATAGGGTTTGCGCGACGAAGAAATAACATGCGTTGCGCAAAGTGGCTTTGCACGATGCACGGCCTACGTCGTGCAAAGATACTTTGCGCGACGCACTTCCTACGTCGTGCAAAGATACTTTGCGCGACGCACTTCCTACGTTGTGCAAAGCTACTTTGCGCAACGCGCGTCCTATGTCGTGCAAAGCCACTTTGCGCGACTTGCGTGCATCGTGCAAAGTGGCTTAATGGCTTTGCCCTGTTTTGCGAGACGTAAGGACATGCATCGCACAAAGCCACTGCTTTGCGCAACGTAGCCTACTTCTTTGTCGCGCAAACCCTTTCTTTTTTTGACAAAAATATTTTTTATTTACTTTTTAATAAATATTGTAATTAAATTCTAAACAATAATTAATAAACCAAGAAAAAGTATTTAATTATAAAATATATGAAAATGTACATACAAGATGCCCGAACGAAAATAGAAAAAAATACAATAACTATGTTCTAGGTTTGATACATCAAGCTACTGGGTATCGGCTGGGCGAAGTGGCTGGGAGGTCAAAGGTAGAGTAAGATTAGGTGCTGGCATCGGGATTTTGCTTCACAGTCTTCATAGTTAGCCTGCTCAGCTCCAAGGCATCAAGTAACTGCAAGAAATTGTGAAGATCAAATATCCTACACAACAGTGCTTATTATATGAAAAGAAAGATAATTACTTTTTCCATGCCTGCATATATTTAGTTTTTCAATGGGACCTCAATACATGATCCAAGATTAAATTATTTGTCATATTAAGAAGGAAAAAAAAAACAAAAGATATCTTATTTGGAAGATGAAAACAACTAAGCCTTTGGTTCCCAAAATTAATTTCCATGGTAAGCAAAATAGTCAATCCATCTTCTGGGGTCATTTAAGAGTTCGGCAAACAATCAAAAGTAAAATTTAGAATTGGTCCATGAACCAAAAATCTGTTAATTGAGATCCCTAAATTTAAAAAAACATGCGCCCTTGGTTGCCTTCAATATACCTTCAATTCCCTAACACCAAATGAGCCCTAAAAGTTTTCTAAGATTCTACATATCTTTAATGAATCTCTAGGATTTTCTTTTAAAGTCGTTTTGATGCCAGAAACCTTTAGAAAATAAGGCTCACTTTTGTAAGCCAAAGTCAAATTGGAGAAAGAAATAAGCATATGTTGAAGTACCCCTATATCTTCTTAGTCTCTCTAAGCTGCTTATGTTTTCTACAAATTGTGCAACTTATAGAACTTCATTTTAGTGCTCCTGTAAGTCGAATCTGTCAAGCATTACTTCTCCATGTACATTGTTATTTATACCCTAAGGAGTTCATCATGATCATAGACAGCACTCTATGTTGTCCTAAATGAATCTAAATTTTCAATAATAGGATTCTAAATTCTCTTAACAATGGTCCAGGGCCAATGCCTATCAGCATTACACCTTTACAAGAAGCAAATTCACATTCAAATATGCAATGATACAAACTATTATATTCCATTATACCCTGTAATTACCTTTGAACCAATTCCAAAGTCCCAACAGAAACCTTTTTGTTCTCAATAGTTGCTACAACACCAGAACCAGGTTCTTCCAAGAATGTTCCATCCGTAACCTGGAATAAAGTGCACAGTTTAGGATCTGAGCATCATGATTTTTTCGGAACCTTATCCAGCTAATGCATGCACTTAAATAACCTGTGAATAGAGAAAATATAACCTATAAGAATGTCCCAAATAAAATCCATTAGCTAATGCATATTTAAAGATCAGAAGGGTATTGAAAAGATGAGGATTGAAATCTGGGAATCACTCGATCGGGGACGACGAAGCTTGTCGACGCAGCCAATCGTGGATTTACTCAACTCAACCAAGCCAAATACTTGATGTTTGAAGAAGAAAACACTCTCTTCTCAAATTTACTAAATTATTTTTAATACATATGGAGCCCTTTAAATAGGAGAGTACACATATATTGGTATAAACTTGCGCAACAACCATCAATTAAATTTGTGCCTAACTCTCTAGGTTGCTACTTAGTACTACGGTCTAGTGATATTCCTCTTCACGTGTAAGTGAGAGCTCTTAGGTTCAATTGTCGTCAAAGACGAATTTGAACCACTCTATTGATAGCTCATTGTGAGGTTAAGCACACTTCCCCTCCCCCTTAATGTAGATAATATTATTTGATCAAAAAAAAAAAACTCTCTAGGTTGGCACAGTTCTTTTATTTTTTTTGTTGAAAAGAGAAAACCTATTAAAATGAGGAATCGGATAGAAAGTACAACAACAAAAGACCAAAGCAATAAGTGAGCTACAACTCAATACAACTGGCCAACTAGGGAAGCCCACACAAATTTTGACCCAGCAAAAGCAACAATACGAAACCCTAATCTTAGGTGAGCTACAACCCAATGCAACTTGGGAGGCCCACACAAACTTTGGCCCATCAAAAACAACAAAGTAACAATAGAAAACCCTAATCTTCAACGTTAGAGATCAACCGGATGCACGTGCTACGCAAGTAGCACAAACTTTGGCACAATTCTATTTGTTATTTTTTCCGACCATTAGACCAACTCCAACCATGGCTTATAACCTAAAATTCCCCTTCCCCTCCCCCAAAAACCCACTCCAACTCATGACCTAAAACTAACCTAAAACCTAAAACCTATTATGAGGCCAAATACCAACCCCATTTTAGGTCACAAAGCAAACTGGGCTCTACCAAATGAGACTGAAATAGGGGATGTGAAGCTCATTACCCAGCTCCCAATCGCCCTCAGCCCGTGCACGCGCTAGAGAGTAACATAAGCTGGGTCCACCCACGTGGGGTTGTCCCCCAGGTGTCAGCCAATTATGTAGCCCAACGGCTACTTTTCTTTATCCAACGGTCCAGGTTCAATTTTTTTTTTTTAGTTTTATATTTATATATTTATTAAATTCAAAGGCTTAGATCGAATATAATCAAATTCTAATGGTAAAAAAAAAGATCTAACGGTCCAAATTTAAATCCAAAGGCTAAAATAATTAAAAAAATTATTTAACTTAAAATTCATACCTATGTATTTTGTTTGTACCATACTTGACCAATCCCGAAACTACTGAGCACCGGTCAACGTTATACCGTCAATGACCTAGAAGAGTTTCCCTCCAACCAGGAGGTCAATCACAACGCGACCCGTGTCGACATCAGAACCAATCATAGCGCAACACGTGTCAACATCAGAAGCCAATCACAACATGACACGTGTCAATGTCAAAATGAAACTAGAAACTCACTTCTATAAATAGAGATCATTCTCTCACAATATTTCCTAATGTCATTTGTACTAAATCATTCACTAGTACTCACTAAATGAGAGCTTGAACCTATGTACTTGTGTAAACCCTTCACAATTAATGAGAACTCCTCTACTCCGTGGATGTAGCCAATCTGGGTGAACCACGTACATCTTGTGTTTGCTTCCCTGTCCCTATCCATTTACATACTTATCCACACTAGTGACCGGAGCAATCTAGTGAAGGTCACAAACTTAACACTTTCTGTTGTACCAAAGTCCTCACTGATTTTGTGCATCAACATTTGGCGTCGTCTGTGGGAAACGACACAAAAGGTTGTGTTAGTTCTCTCTTTTTTTTTTCACCTCCGCCATGGATTTGCAAAATCAACATTGTAAAATCTGCAAAATCAACACTGCAAAATCTACAAAAACCCATAAACCTCACTGGGCTTTTCTAGAAAAAGCATTCACTAAGCTCCAAAACTCATCCCTTAAACACTATATCTCTCTCTCTCTCTAAAAATGGAAAGACATCATCACTCACAACAAAGCAACAGCAACCTCTCCTCGCCAACATCGCCACCCACAACCTTTGTTCAGGCAGACACAAACAACTTTAGAGACCTCGTCCAGAAGCTGACAGGCTTATCCAGCGACTCGGAAAAGCTCCCCATCACACACCCAGCAAGGCACTACCCTAAAGCACCCATAAGTACCGGTGACCCCACCGACCCTCGCTGGTCACCGTTCAAGCTGCAAGAACGAAGACACACCATGAGAAAACTCAAGATTAAGCTCAGTCTCGCAACCCTACACGGCTCTCAGCCGATTCCGAGTCCCGTCACCCCACTCAGGTTCAAGTCGTTTTCATTATCGAGTTCTGGTTCCGAGTCGCTGTCGTCTCCAGCAACGGTGGCCGAGGAGAAGAAGGCAATTGTGGAGAAGGGGTTTTATTTGCACCTTAAGCCACTCAGTATAAAGCTGTTAGTTAAGATCAGGGCAAGCTGGATCGACAAAGCTGATGTTCTTAATCCCACCAATCAGGTCCTCATGATCAAGCAATTTCATGCCGGATCAACATTTTTAGCATCCATGAATCTGCACAAAGCCGATCAGGTCCTCCAAACCCAAACACCTGGAACGACCCACAAAACCTGAACCCAGTTCGATCCCAACCGGTTCGAACCCTGTCCTACCATTTCACTCCCTCCAGCAGATCGATTAAAGATTTTCTAGCAACAGCTGTCTGAGAGTCACAGTCTCTGAGTGCTTATCTCTCCTCAGCTTAATTCCTCAATGCCATCTTTGCTTTTTTGGTTTTCAAGATCTCAGCAACTTCAAAAATGAGTGATCCGCTGAGTGATCTGGTGGGTAAACACGTTATCAGTTTCAAAGATTGTCCGACGGAGGCGAAAGAGGACACGATGGCATCGGCGGCACCGGTGAAAGGGGTTGAGCCGGCCCACCAAATGTACCGGGAAATCAAAAAATCCCGCATCCATTAAGGTAGTTTGGAAAGTACCATGAGTAAGCATCCAGAAATCCCAGGGTAGGGACGAGTTCTTCAAGACCCGCATCCAGAAATCCCAAGCCTTCGCCCTCGCGAGCTTCTGGCCACTTTGTCGATCAGCTTCTGGCCTTCGCCCTCGCGAGCTTCTGGCCACTTTGAGTCCCCGTGGGACTTTGCTTCCTACTCCGAAACAGTCGCCCAAGAACATGCTCGCCGGAGCACCACCTCCGTCGATTCCAAGATCTTCAAAGCCCTGCAGCAATGCCCACGACGATGCTAGATCCGAATCCGACAAACAGGCATCCAATGAAAGTGAAAAGCATCCTAGTGCCCAACAAAGCTACCCATCAACAGCAATGAAAAGAAAAAGCAACGGATGTTTACAGAAAGCAAAAGGAAGGAGCGGGGAGATCAAGCAAAGCAGAAAAGCAGTGGAGAACAAAGCAGAACAGAGAAAAGCAAAAAAAAACAAAAACAAAGCAGAAAGCAAAAGAGAAAGCAAAAGAGAAAAGCAAAAGATTTTCCTATTATTATGATTCCTTCTGTCTACCAGGTGAAGATACAGAGAGAGGGCAGCAGAAAAACACTGCAAAAGTAAGGAATAAACACCCCATCCGAATGATGTAATTTATTATCTTTCGGAGACATCTGTATAAACCCCATCAGAGGGTAATTAAAAAAAATGGCAAAGCCCAAAATAAATGGGCCGGAATATTGTGTGGATAGCGAAGGCCCATAAGCCCAAAATAGCTCTAACCAGGCGATTAAAAGTACGCCCAATACTTTACAATTATTCGACAACCTACCGCTATTACCACCAACCAGGTGATCAAAAGTACGCCTAGTACTCCATAATTATTCGACAACCTGTCACTATTACCACCAACCAGGTGATGAAATGTACAACCCGTACTCTAATATCATTTGGCAACTAGCCATTCATGCCACCAACCAGGTGATGAAATGTACAACCTGTACTTTCCTTCATGCCACCAACCAGGTGATCAAAAGTACGTCAAGTACTCCAAATTATACCTGAGCATTACTCATGTCATTCATACATAAACATTCATGAGCATCACTCATGTCAACATTCATGAGCATCATTCATGTTAACATTCATGAGCATCACTCATGACAACATCCATAAGCATCACTCATGTCAATCAATATAAACATTCATGAGCATCACTCATGTCAACACAGCTTCAAAAGCTTCATTTACAGAACTCTAGCTTCAAAAGCTTCATTTACAGAGCTCTAGCTTCAAAAGCTCCAGCTTTGAAAGCTTCATTTACAGAGCTCTAGCTTCAAAGCTTCACTTGCAAAGCTTCACCTACTAAGCTTCAGTGCAGGGTATACAAATACCGTCTCCGAACAACCGCCACTTCGGCCCATACATGGATTCAATTTGAAGTCTCCAGCCAACAGACTCTATTGACCGAAGACTTGGGGGACTACACTATACACCATATATTGGGCATATATTGGGCCTCAACTGGGCCTCATGAAAAATATTTAGGGGACTCTAACCCATACTCATGTATTGAGAAGCGAGCCCTTATTCTATATAAGGGACTCCCTCACCAACATTAGAGAGCATCAACTCTAGCCCATCATTCATGTATTGAGGAGCGAGCCCTTATTCTATAAAAGGGACTCCCTCACTAACATTAGAGAGCATCAACTCTAGCCCATCATTCATGCATTGAGGAGCTAGCCCTTATTCTATAAAAGGAACTCCCTCACTTTCAAACGCCACAAGCCGAGCCAACCAAGGCAATATAAGCCACGAGCCGAGCAGCCTCGCAACGTGTGCTACTTCTAGTTGAGCATCATTTCAAATTGAGCACCGCCTCATATCGAGCATCAGTTCAAGACAACATCTAGTTACTTCGGCCCACACATGGACTGAATTTCAAGTCTTCAGCCAAAATACTTTCTTGACTGAAGACTTGGGGGACTACTATTTATACCATATTTAGGGCATCATATTTAAACCTCGTATAAATACTCGGGGAACTTAAATGTAATTATGCAATAAAGGAAGGGGTAAATATGTTATAAGTGAGGAGTCTTTATTCTATAAAAGGACCCCTCACCCTCACAATTGAGGGAGGCCATTTCTGGAGCCTTCTCACCCCTCTCACATCTCCTCTCATTACAGAGGTTCTCTCCCTCACCTCTCAGATAAATACAATACAATCAGTGTGGACGTAGCCCAAACCTTGGGGTGAACCACGATACATCTTGTGTTATTTACATTACTTGCAGATTCACGGTCGAATTTACGTTGTTCCAAGACCTCCGGTTTTGTGCATCAACATATTTGTTCAAACATCCACACAAAACTCACTTTTCTCCTACAATTCCTCCAATTTTTCTTTCTACCATTTCTTCTCATTTCCAAAATTTTCAAGATGGCAACAGAGCATGTTAGAGGTCGTAATTGGACCCTTGATGAAGATATTGCTTTATGTTTGGCATGGATTTCTGTTAGTGAAGATGGTGTCGTCGGCACCAATCAAAATAGAAAGGATTTATAGGGTAAAATCGTTGATAAGTTCCATGAAAACTCCAACGCCGGTCGAAGGGAAGTTGGTGGTGTTTATGATCAGTGGAAGATTATCAACAAAGGTGCACTTTGTAGAATTGAAGCTTGGAGAGAGCCATGGTTGACATGCCTAGTGAAAGGGGTGCCTCAGAAATTCTGAGTTCCTTTGTTGATATTTTACTTGTCATGTACATAATAGTATTTTGCAATTAATTATTTTTATGTATTTGTTGCATAGGGTGACAAAGCAATGGCAATTTACAAGACAAGAATTACACCAAAAAATCAAGCTTTTAAGTTGCATCATGCTTGGAACATCCTCAAGGATTGTCCGAGGTGGGGAACTGATGCGAATCAACAATGTGGAAGATTATTTCATAATGAAGCCCCACCCCTAAATGATGTCAATGAAGGTGTGAATTTTGCCGACAATGAAGGTATCGACCAAATGAGCCCAACTTCTTCTTTGCCAAGACCCTCGGGTAGAGATAAGCAAAAGGAAGCAAAGAGAACAGGAAAGTCCCAAGATCCGATACGTGCACAATTTGCTAGCGAAATGGCAAGAATGAACGAAAATCAGTGTCGTTGGCAAGAAGAATCGGCCCAAATGTTTTTGGCCGTGAAGCAAGAAGGGGATAGGGAGCAAAAAAGGTACGAAACTAATTTGATAATGGAGGACCTCGACAAATACACTCCAGAGAGGAAGAGATACTTACGTGGTAAGCAAAACGAAATTTTACGAAGGAATGCCACGAGGAGTATATTTCAAGATGATGATTCATCTCAAGACTATCACCCAAGTCCACCACCAAGTCAAGATGATGGATATCATTATTAGGTTTATGTAGTCTATGAGTTTTCAATTGTATTAAGTTTATGTGGTTTATTAATTGTCTTTTTTTTTAAGTTTATGTGGTTTATCATGATTTTCACGTATTGATTTAGTAATTTTTCAAAATTTATTGGAATTTAAATATTTTTAGTTAAAATGTTCATAAAATTAATTTAAGATAGTCTACATAATTTTTTTTTTTTTTTTAAATTAGCCTTAATTCATTTTTTGATAATCTGGGGCTAAAATTTTATGCCCAAAGGGTTGGAGTAAAAAACCTGTTTCTGGACTAAAACCTAAATTTTCTGGGCTAAATATTTTTAAGTTTTAGGTCAGGGTTGGAGATGGTCTTAGCAGAAAGTCAGATCTCGAGCATCATGGTATTTCGGAACGCCATTTCATAGCTTCAACCATACAAGTAAACAGGCAGAACCTCACTCTCCGGGCCAAAAATGGGTCATGGCTATGAACTGAAAATTTACTAGATAATAGGCTTTCTGGGTGAAATTTTTACTCAATTTTCTGAAATTTTTTGTCAGCACGACTATCGGGCAAAGAGAGGTACCTCTTTTTCCAATATTAAAATCTCTTTAAATACCACTACAACCTCTTATATATCTTATATAAATCCTGCTGAAATAATCTGCAGGAAAGATAATTCACAGGTTTTTCTGTTGGCAAGATGGTATATATTTAACTTTCTAAATCAATGAATTTCTCTTTTCTTTCAAGAGGCCGGTTGCACAAAACATGGGCTAAATGTGTGCCAAACTCTCTAGGCACTTTTGATTTGTAGTTTTGCCTCCACAATACTTCGACCACAGGGACAGGCTGCACAGCTATAAAGCCAATTGCTGGCAATTAAGTGGCAACCTAACCAAAACCTAGTAAAGCTCATCTAGTGTATGTGAAGCTCCTAAAGATGGATGCTTCCAATATCCGATGCCACTGGCTCAACTTGATCTTAAAGCCTCACTTTCTGCTTATGGTGGCACAACTTTTATATTAAGCACCAACCTAATCAGTAGTTAAGAACACATGCAAGTGTTTAAAAATAGACTATGAGGCAAAACAACCCGAGTTGTATTCTCCACCTGTTAAGCTTGAAAATTCGCCACACGTGAGGAGCGTGTTGAGAATGAATCCCACATTGATGAGAGAAGGGATCAACTTCAGGTAAAAAATTATTTACACTACAATTTGTTGGAATATTTTCAACAATATTAAGTAGAAGCGGTGGGTTTGTTGTGCAAAAACGGTTGCCATGTTTATGAATACAAACTTGAGCAATTTGTTGGCAACCACCGCTTGGTTTGTATGGCAGCCACCTATAAGAATCATGAAAGAGATGTGTTTCTTGGTTATTACATTACTATTAGCTGTTATTAATTTCTAAATCATGACAACTCTTGATCAAGACTTGTGTCTGAAACCAAGTGGTATTGTCGAATGGGTATACACCTTCCGAAGATACATCAACCTCTATAACATATTTGAATGGTCCGTAATAATCATTCTTTCTATTCGTTAATATTCCTCCTCCTCCACTTATATATAAAGCTCTAGAAACTAAAACCTACAGTATTATACTTTCTAGTTAAATCTTGAGCGTTCTTGTCTATCTCCTTGAGTGTTTACAGTTTGTCTTAGGAGTGTGCAAAACTTTGACAAACAGTAGGCGTAAGGCCGGAATTCATTGTATCCACAAGGCCTATTAGCATATAACCTTCGCACCCTAGATGTGGGCAATAGAGTCGGAAAGATAGCATATTTATACACACCTTGAAGCAATCTTTCATCCTTCATCACGAACAGAACCCACATGTTAACAAAATTTCTCCAACACAATGGCTAGCACATATGTAATGTAATGGCAGAATATTGAAATGGCTCCGTTAGTACTCAATATCTGCATAAAAAAAAATTCAGACACTCTACAACTTGGATACTAGAAAGATGTGGTAAACTGAATTGGACTCATAGGCTGTTGCCCATTTGTCAAAGATGTATTTTCTGTTGCCAACGGCAAGTGTTATGATCCATTCAACCAATTAGCCCAGATGTATAACAAGAAATTAAAGAGCCTGATCATGGTGCTTAACAAAGATCTGGAGGGTGCAAAATTTTTTTACGTAGATACATACAAAACAACGAAAGATATCATCCAAAAATATGTGTCATCTGGTGTGTGCGCTGTTGTTTTTTTAATAATTGATAGAATTGTCTTTATTTAACGGCTTAATTTAATTACCTTGCTTTCCTGTGTTTAATTCATAGGTTTTGAGGATGCAACGAATGTAAGAAAATGAGATTATCAACGAATGTATTGATAAATAAAACATAAAGCTTCTTGATCTGAAGTTGTGAAAAACACTGAAGATTCACATTCAACATGAACTGAACAGTAATTATACGAAATTTACGGAGAAAATGGTATGACAAACTATGAGCACCTCTTGCTCTTCAGTCTAATGCATTGCAATTCTTTCTGACAACGCCTTGATTCCCAGTTAAAACACCTGAGTTGGAGAGCTTGACAAAGGCAGAAGAAAACGCCTGAAAGAAATCATCCTGATTCGCAGCAAATCGCTTGACAGCCATAGCTGTGCGCGGGTCCATTATCATTTCAGCATCAACTCTGAGGACCCCGTGGCCTCTAATTACATTCTTGTAGTAGTGGTTGTCAAATGTAAGTGTTGTAGGGTCATTAAGAACAAAGCTTGCATTTGATGCCAAAGACCCTTGTGGACAGTTTAGCCTTAAAAACGATTCAAACCCAGGTGCCATGCCTTGTACTTGGCCACCTTCATCTGCTTGGTTTAGACGATTTAGGATGTTCAAACAGTGCGTAACTCCTAGCGTGTGGGCACCTGCAAAAAATGCAACACTATGTAGTCATATGTGACGAGAGAGGTGGACACCTAGTTATAATTAACCAGTTACGCCTAGGATTTTCTCCCAAATTTAACATATCGGTTTCTTAAAAGAAAGAAAAAGGTTATTTAATTTGATGGTAATACCCATGATGGCCACAGATTCTTCAACTGTCATTTCTTTATTGGCAAATAATTGAAGCATGCCATCAACTCCAGTAGTGGCAGAAGGAAGCAAAGAATCTGCATGCTTGTAGCTTGGAGCAAAAGGGGAATCTCTCCTTCCCAAAGCAACCTTTATTTGCGGCCCTCCTGACACAACCACAGCTTCTCGAGCCGCCAATACAAGAATGTCAGCACAAGATACCTGTTGGGGACATTGTAATTCAACCATTGATTTCAGTATGTTTATCGACTCCCTCTTTCGGATGCCGAAGTTTTTCCCTGCGGCCATCTCGGATGGCACGTTGTTCGCATTCAGATCCACAAGAATTGAAGCATCACAGCCCTGTAATTACATTGTCATGCATTCTTATTGAGCAAACAACTGCACTCAGACATGCTAAGCTGAAAAATAAAATATATAAGACCCTAGTTTGTTAATTTTTTTTTAAAACATGCACATCAGCCCCATTTTGGGAACCAATGTCTCAAACGCCTAAACTGGTATTATATACACATTTTTTTAGCAAGGGTATCAAGTTAAATTCTTAAACCAAGACAGGTGGTCCACAATAATGTTAAGGAGTTCAGAAACGTTAGTAAAGGCCCAGGAAGAGTCAACTGTTTTGTTTAACCGCCTAAATATGTGTGTATTAAATAAAATTGGAGGAAGATTACCTGAACTTGGCAATCATGGAACATGAGCCTCAGAAAAGCAGCAGGAGAAGTGGGATCAGTAAGAAAAATAGGCTGGATGGCAGCTCTAACAATGGCTTCAACTTGTGGGCATGAATTCTCATAGAAATTATAAGAAAGGCCTTGCCCTTCAACACAAATGCCGAAAACAAAGAGATGTAGTCCTACAACTATAGCTATCAGATCCATTGTGATGATTGGCTGCAGTATTATAATTAAATCCTAGTTGGAACTTCACCGCTGCTGGTATTTGAAAACTCAGGACTCTGCCTGGCTCTGCCACACCCAGTAGCCAGTAGGTGAACTTAAAGAGAGAGAGATCAACTTTTTATTTTTTCTTTTTTTAATATGTTGATGCAATTATGAACTTGTAGGACTTTTGTAGCTGCTAATTACAAGTAGGTGCGAAAAGAAAAGGTATTATAAAAACAGTGATGGAAATTGGAAACCTCAAATTAAAGGGTTTGCAGATTAGACAGGGATATTAAATATTTTCTGTCGAATGGTTTTTGCCATGCCAAATAATTGCCTTTAATACATTGCATGGCATCGATCCGAGGAACAATTTATCCTTTTTCAGTGTCTGATAATCTTGTAAGGTAAATGCTAGAATTCTACTTATAGTTTGCGACTGATATTTTTTTTCTTTGATGCAAATTTCTTATGATATATCCATAGTTTTCTTCCGGTTGAATTTTTTTTAACGCAAAATACTTGTTTTCTTGGATGTAAAGAGTCATGAGTGCAAAATTTCTCTTTTTGTAATTATGACGAGTTACTTTTGCATGTAGCATGGTGACCTACTCAACTATCATCATATAAAAGAAAAATGTTTTCTTATATAAAATCTCAAACAATGTTCCTTACAAAACACTAATTAGTAAGTAGTCATAACCGAATTAACTCTTTACACCCCACTCCAACTACATCCCACCCTTTTACCATAGGACTCGCTAATGATATAGTTCCTACAATCATCATAGTAATCGGTAGAAAGCTTTATCTTTCGTGGTATAATTACTAATTAGTAGAAAATTTTACTCAAATCTCACCAACTTAACATAAATCAAGGTTCGATTCTTTTCAATATTCACGCTTAGGGGTCGACGTACGTTTCTAAATAATAAAGGAGCAGATAAGTATGGTGGTTGACTAGAGAACAACTTTGAAGAGAGCGAAGAGAGCACATGCCCAATTCATCATATGTTTGTCAATAGCAGGAAATTAAGTTAGCAAGGTACCATGGCTCCCACAAACTTTGATTATTTTTGCTTTGTCAAAATCAAACATGCAATGCCCTTGATAGTTGATCACATATATTCATATCTACATCCCCACAATTCATTGTATATTTATTCTTGTAAATTTAATTTGGATTGAGGCATTACTGCTCCCTGCTTCTCAGAATTGCTATATATGTTGGATCAAACCAAAAACAGAAACGGCACCCAAAAGGTGAAATCAATTGCAGACTCTGTATAGTTTGGTCCCTCTTGGTTTCGAAAACGACTTGCAACTACCTAAGTAATGAAACAAAGCATCATCCACATGATCACCAAAACCATATGTTTGTGTACAAAAGGCATGGTCTTAAAATTACTCACTTGCATTCATAACAGGTTTTTCAATGTACTCATAACACTCGTCACGTGGTATTATTTAACTCAAATTATGACACATATTTATGTTTTTAGTATACCTTAAAATTTAAATCAACATCATCGTTCACTCTTAATATTTATGTGTGTGTGTGTGTGTGTGTGTATATATACACATATGTATACATATGTTGAGTGGAAAGATACATCACTTGACAAGTATTCTAAAACACACATACTCAAATTATGATACATATTTATGTTTTTAGTATACCTTAAATTTTAAATATATCAACACCATCGTTCACTCTTAATATTTATATGTTTATATATACATACGTTGAGTAGAAAGATACATCACGTGACAAATATTCTAAAACACACATACAAACTTCTCCGCATTAAGAATGCAATGAACAAAAATAGGGACACTTGTCAAGTTGGGAAAGTAGAGACTCTGAAAGCGGCTGAGACTTAACCTAGCAGCACCGCTAGCTGTCAGAGTCAGCAAGAATGTCATGAGGCTGTAACTTTTACCAGTGTAGATCTTCTTCTTCTTTGATATACTGTCACTGCTTTGGGTTTTGGGTGGTTTTTCAACCACAATTGATCAGAAGACCCTCCTAATCTCTCTACTCTTCCATCCTCTCCTATTTGAACGGTAACGGTTAAGTCACGTCAACATTTTATATTGATTTTTTTATAAAAATAATAAGACAAAAATCAATGTATAAAAGCAGAGGAAAGAAAGGGATGAGAATAAGAGAGTAGAGAATCCTCCTCCCAGAAGAATAGACCCATCCTGCAAATGTGGATTTTGGACCAAAAACTTGGCTCTATACCCATTTATGAAGTCTGACAAGTCATATTTTGGAGTTTTGAGCCCTTTTCATCAAGGAAGGGTTCATTTGTTCACCAATTGTTGTTCCATCTAATCTACTTCACTCGCTCGTTCTCTCTCTCTCTCTCTCTCTCTCTCTCATTTAAGAAGTGCGACGCAATTGTTTGTCTAACCTGTAAGTATATCTTTTAACTTCCTCGAAAAATCTTTCAGCTCATTTAGAAATATCTTTAAAATGATTGAAATCTCTTTAGAAGATGAGACATTTTTGAAATCAATACTTAATAAAAATATAAGTGAATCATAGAAAAAACGCTTGAAGTGAATCTTAAAAAACCAATGCTTAATAACTATTGTTTCTTGCATCAAGTGTTTTTGGAACTCAGAAACATTTTATCAAAAACGCTTTTAGTCATTTTAAAAGCACTTCCAAACAAGTCTTTTATTGTTTTCAGGCCAAATTATACTAATAGTTTTTTTTTAGGTACTCGTATTTTAAGTTTCATCTCACTAGTTTTTTTTTTTCCCTTAGGGGCCGTTTGTTTGCCCTCACTAAAATTCATTGGACTGGACAGGACTAAGGATAAGTCCAGTCCCAAGTTTGTTCCCAGTAGGGATTAGATTTAATGAGACTAAGTCTCACTCGCCTAGACTAAATCATGGGCTAGCCGGTCTTAGCGAAGCCCCCCAAAAACCATGGGACTAGCTAAGACTATCCTCTCTCTCGTCCTCATCATGCTCAACGACCACTCCCGACAGACTCATCGTCATCTCCGATCTCCTAGATCAATCATTTATTGTCTGATTCGACTCTCTTCCAGATCCATTTCACAACCAACTTTCATATAAAATATACCAAATTGAAGCTGAGAGTGACAAGATTATGATTCTACCTGAATCGAGGCCAAAAGGTGGTCGAATATGGATGAAAAATGGCTTGGAAGTCTCGGCCTATTTGGGCTTCTTCTAATCCATGACAGATTCAAGCATGCAAAGATAAGATCTCGGTCCAGGGATGGTGAGGATTTTTTTGGCGGTGCTAACTTCATCCGATTCAAAAAGGGTTGGCCAAAAAACACGTCAGGAAACCTGCAACTCGTGGGGGAAAATGAAGCCGTGAGGTTCCGTTCGAATAGCGCATAGCTAAAGAGGGAGGACAAAGAAATAGAGACTGGAATCGTTAAGGAGTTTGACCGGGAATAAGAGAAAGACAGGAATCGAGAGGTCTGGGAGGAAAAAAAAAAGGGAGAGGGTGGGACGAAGAACTAAGAAAAGAGGGAGAGAGTGGGACGGAAATGGTAGGAAAAGATGGAGAAAAAGATAAGATCATAATAAAATATTAATAATTTATAGATTAAATAATATAATATTAGAATTTGTTATTATCCAGCTTCTTAGTCCAACACTGCACCAAACGCTTCACTAAATTAGTCCAGCTTAGTCTAGTCTAAGCCAGTTCAGCTTAGTCTTTGAAGCTAGTCCAATCTGAGATAGTCCAGCGCAACAAACACACCCTTAATGTTTTATTCCGTTAGCAATAGTCCAATCTTCCAAAGGAAGCAACAGCTTCCAAATTGAGAAAAACTTGAATTTTGTATGCCACACTCTTGATGTTCAAGATTAGCTTTTGTGCTTAAGCATGTTTCAAATTATACATTTCATATTTTATTTTTTAGGATTGATAAAATGTAGTAAGAGAATTTGAAGCTCAAAAATGACTATTAAAACATAGGAGACACAAAATGGATGTACGGATTGTTTTTGTTTATAACCATTATTTTTTGTTACAAAGCGCTCAAAGTTGGAGGCAGATTCTCTGCCTTCCCACTTCATGTGCCGTCCTATTTTGTGTAGTCACGGTTAAGCTACGTCAATATTTTATATTTTTTTTTTTATAGAGATTATAAGACAAAAAGAAATAGTAATATAAAATGTTGACGTGGCTTAACCGTGACCACACAAACAGGAGGGCACGGGAAGTGGAAGGGCAGAGAATCTACCTCTCTAAAAGTCATGCATGGTAGCTCTAATTGATTTTTAAACCTTGAATCGAAAAGTTCTCAAACTTTAACATGATTAAAGCCTAAGAAAGTTTACACTCACTCTATCATAATTTGGAATTCTGAAAAAAAAAAAAAAGAGTTTTACAAAAACTCCAAGCTCATTTTAAGCAAAAGAAAAAAAAACAACATTATGAAATGATTGATGTAGATCAACGAGAAAATTGAAGAACAAGTCAAAAAGCATAAATCAGGTCAAAGAATCAAAGATTTGCAAATATGAGCTTTGGAGTTCAATTTGGGTCCTTGACCCATCATTTCGAAGAGAACGGCAACGCACATTAAACGCATCACTATGTTTGCGACATATGGGTTTTTCAGCCAAATTTTGTTGTTTATAATGTTTATGTTGATGCACAAAACCGGAGGGGTCTTGGAACAACGTAAATCCGACCGTGAATCTGCAAGAAATGTAAATAACACAAGATGTATCGTGGTTCACCCCAATGTTTGGGCTACGTCCACACTGATTATTGTATTTCTGAGGGAGAGAGAGCTATGAATATAAGAGTGAGAGCTTAGAGAGAGCTTAGGGCTTAGGGGATGTGATGAGGCTTCCGAATTGTGATGGTGAGGGTGAGGAGGCCCTTTTATGGAATAAGGGCTCCTCCCCTTTTTACATATTTGCCCCTTCCTTCATTACATAATTACATTTAAGTTCCTCAAGTATTTATACGAGGTCTAAATATGGAGGCCCTAAGTATGGTACAAACAGTAGTCCCCCAAGTCTTCAGTCAAGAGAGTCTTTTGGCTGGAGACTTGAAATTCAGTCCATGTGTAGGCCGAAGTGACCAGATGTCGTCTAAAACTAATACTCGATATGAGGCAGTGCCCAATCGGAAATGATGCTCAACCACATGTTGCGAGGCTGCTCTGCTTGGCTTATGTTGCCTTTGTTGGCTCGTCTTGTGGCGTTTGAAGGTGAGGGAGTCCCTTTTATAAAACAAGGGATCACTCATCAATACATGAATATTGGGCTAGAGTTGATGCTCTCTAATGATGGTGAGGGAGTCCTTTTTATAAAATAAGGGCTCGCTCCTCAATACATAAATATGGGCTAGAGTCCCCCCAAGTATTTTTCATGAGGCCCAGTTAAGGCCCAATATATGGTACATAATGTAGTCCCCCAAGTTTTCGGTCAATAGAGTATGTTGGCTGGAGACTTCAAATTGAATCCATGTATGGGCCGAAGTGGCGGTTGTTTGGATACGGTATTTGTATACCCTGCACTGAAGCTTTGTAGGTGAAGCTTTGCAAGTGAAGCTTTGAAGCTAGAGCTTTGTAAATGAAGCTTTTGAAGCTAGAGCTCTGTAAATGAAGCTTTTGAAGCTAGAGCTCTGTAAATGAAACTTTTGAAGCTAGATTGACATGAGTGATGCTCATGAATGTTTATGTTGATTGACATGAGTGATGCTCATGGATGTTTGACATGAGTGATGCTCATGAATGTTGACATGAGTGATACTCATGAATGTTGACATGAATAATGGTCATGAATGTTTATGTATGATTGTCATGAGTGATGCTCATGAATGTTTATATATGAATGACATGAGTAATGCTCATGTACAATTTTGGAGTACTGGACGTACTTTTGATCACCTAGTGGGTGATAATAGCGGCAGGTTGCCGAATAATTTTGGAGTACTGGGCGTACTTTTGATCACATGGTTGGTGATAATAGCGGCAGGGTGCCGAATAAGTTTTTATAGTACTGGATGTACTTTTGATCACCTGGTTGGTGCTATTTTGGGTTTATGGGCCTTCGCCCTCCACACAACATTCCAGCCCATTTATTTTGGGCTTTGCCCTTTTTTTTTTTTTTTTTTTTTAACCCTCTGATGGGATTATACAGATATCTCCGAAAGATACAAAAAATAAATTACATCATTTAAAGTAAGGAACCCTTATCTTCCTCCTAGGTCTTTCCGTAGCTTTCTTAGAGAATAGGCAGGGAACATGCATTCCCTTTTATGATGAAAGTTTCATTGTTGGTAGGCATTTTCTTTGGTGGTCGACACTCTTTTTTGTTTGTGGCTGTTCACATGTTAGAGCATAATTTCCCACTTCCTTTCTTTTCTCCTTTTGCTTTTGCTTTCTTTAACATCATGGTGTCGTCTGTGAAGAGTGGGAACGTGCACCCCTTCATGACGAGAGTCTTTATCTTTTTCAGAAGTTGATGCCTTTCTGAATGGCTCCAACTATCACGTTCGAGAGCATCTTTTAGTTAGGGTTTTGATATTGAGGTACCCATCCTTTACCCATATGCTTTTGTGGTGGAATCTGAGGTACCTATCCTTTACCCATGTGTTTTTGTGGTGGAATCTGAGGTACCCATCCTTTACCCATTCTCTGTTCATTTGCTGACCAATCAAAAATGCCGCAAACAATGCCGAGCTGCGACTTCGACACCGGCTCTTCATCCTTCAACTTGCCCTTAACCGATCTGTAAATGGTGTCGAGCATCTTGAAGGCCTGATTCTCGCTGAGAGGCTTGGTCCGTGTGGGGCCCGTGCAAACCCAGGTCCTCCACATCACGCTCATGCAATTTCGCCTACCGGGACAACCCCGACATGGTCAATCTACAGTACGCATTACTAGGGAACTCAACCTCGACCAGCATGCGTGACCCCAAGGGCTATATATATACCAACATGCTGAATGCACAAATTGATGATGTTCGATCTGCCATTGATTCATTGGGACTTGGCCACCGTAAGGTGGAGATCATGGTGTCGGAATCTGGGTGGCCGTCCAAAGGTGATCATGGTGAAGAATGAGCTGTAGAGGTCCACATTGGAACGGAATCGAGAAGTTCGCCATTGATTAAGGGGTTCACCTTTGATGAACAACTGGGTGCATTTTATCGTGGGAGTCTTGACGAAGGAGTCGGAAGCAGAGGTGCCGTTGAAATCACTCCCTATGGCTGCCGTTTCCTTTAGTCTTCTCGCTCTGTGTTTTGCTCTGTTTGTTTGTGTGGAAAAAGGAAAGAGAGGCTCTGAATATGATGTGTTTGTTCTCCAGCTTAGGTCAGTTTCTCTCTCTGGTGGGCTTAGGCTCTCTTGAGGGCTTGCGCTCCCTTTAATGCAGTTTGCTGCCTTCACCTTTGGAAACATGCAAAAATGTGAGGCTTCTTTGCCTTTCAAACAAAGAGGCATAATAGAGTGTCACTGTCAGCCATCCTTTAGCCCTGATTTCATGCTGAAGGGTGAAACCAGGAATCAATAAAAGCCTTGTCCATATCTGTTGTTGGAAGAGTGACACTCATCACCGAGTGGAAGAGCCAATGCACCCGCCGCCGAGACGCAAAGCAGCCATATTTTTTTTTTTTAAAAAAAAAACTTCAAAGCAGAGAAGAGAAAAGATGAGCGTTGAGGTGGTGTGTGGCTGAGACCCACACATTATTTTTCTTCTCTCTCCTGGTCCTGATAGAAATCAGAAGATGAAAGCTGGCGCAGATTCACGGCGAAGGTGAAAAAAAATGAAAGAGAACCGACATAGTTTTTTGTGTCGATTCCCACAGACAGCGCCAAATGTTGATGCACAAAACCAGAGGGGTCTTGGAACAACGTAAATCCGACCGTGAATCTGCAAGAAATGTAAATAACACAAAATGTATCATGGTTCACCCAAATGTTTGGGCTATGTCCACACTGATTATTGTATTTCTGAGGGGGAGAGAGTTCTAAATATGAGAGTGAGAGCTTAGAGAGAGCTCAAGGCTTAAGGGATGTGAGAAGGCTTCCAGATTGTGAGGGTGAAGAGACCCTTTTATAGAATAAGGGCTCCTCCCCTTTTTACATATTTGCCCCTTCCTTCATTACATAATTACATTTAAGTTCCCCGAGTATTTATACGAGGTCTAAATACGGAGGCCCTAAGTATGGTACAAACAGTTTATATTAGGGTTTTAAGGACCTTCAGGACGTTTGAGGCCAAAATGTATTGTTTACATTCAAGGATGTTTTTGGTATTTTATTAGGGGTATTTTTTAGGAAAACTAATGAAAATGGCTTGAAAACTTTGAGTTTTAATGATAAGGACAAAATAAAAGGTAAAGTGAATGGTACCAGATTTGACTTTTTAGTATAAAAATATAGTTTTTCATTAAAATGAACAATATCGTGAGCTTTTCGTTAAAACTCCCTCTTTTTTTTGGAGAACGTGTTTTATTAGGGTTAAGTTACATTATAAATAGAATGTTTTGGTTTTAAGTTTGTTATCTTAGTAATTATGCAATATTAAACTTTTGAGATTTTCTCATACTTTGTGATGGATTTCAGTGTTCTTATTCTTTAAGATTAAAGTTGTTTGATCTTCACTCTGTCACACTGCATCCATTATATTATTCACAAAATGGATGAAAGCATCAACTAATTAGTTAACGAATTGAACAAAGTGGAACAAAACGAAACTACAAGGATGAAAATGCAGAAGTCAATAAATTACCTAACTAGTTGAGTGAAAGTCCGGAAAAACTACCAGAACCATTATGCAAAACTGGCATTCTTAATGTTTTATGCCGGACCGTCTACACACACATATATACAGACATATAAGCTTTAAGCATTTTTCCAATGTTATCTTCTTTTATAAACGATCATGATACTAGGACTGGGATATATATATATATATATATATGTATGTATGTATGTATTCTACTTCGATAGCAGATAAACAAAAATCAACTTAGGGTGCTTGGAGATTTGTTGACGCAATAAAAACTGATGGTGCTGTCTACACATTCATTTTTAACTTTTACGTATTCTCTCAATTTTGAATTATCAAATCGAATGAACTGAAGGATTCAAATGATATAAATTAATAAAAAATGTGTAGAATGTAAAAACGGTTTACGCGAGCCCATTAACCTATCACCCAAATAAACCCCGTACGTAGTCACGCTATACCATTCATTGTTGGACGTGCATGTAACATCAAACATTTTGTGTACCATTAGTGTGTCCATACTATTTGTGACGCTAAAACACAAAGAAGAAAAATTTGTAGCAGAATCATACTACGTCATCATCATGATATTATACTACAAACGCTCAAAGAATGACATAATATTAAAAGTGAAAATATATTTTCTTTATTAAATTTCAAGACACGTGTATTGGAACTACACAACAACATTTTAAACATAAACAAAGTTCCTCTGAAACACTTATTATAGGGTTTAAACTCATATGTAGCGGAGTCTACTAGTCTGTGTCTCTCTCTCCTTATTTTAGAGTGCGCATTAACCGACTGCCTAAATTACTCGTGAAAATCAAAGAAAGTTGAGCTTTAACCAACGGAAGGCTCTCTAAAATAGATAGAATCTTGTTAGCCAATTAACTTCCAGCTTCGATTTGTCATGTACGCTCAATTTTTCCAAATAACCGCACCCATAAATGAATAATAAAAAAAATTTTAAAAAAAAACCCTTCACGTTGAGAACCTCATTGCCTCACAAAAAACATCCGCCTAGGTGAACATTATTAATTCACCCAAACTGCAGATTGTGTTTCTCCCTAGAAACATGGCTTGGTCTTCGTCCACAACATTCATAACCTTTGCAATCATTTTTTTCACCTACGTAACTCTCACGAATGTTGTTCATTGCTTGACAGCGCAAAAGGTCATTGATTCACCCTTATTGACTCAGAAGATTCACACGAACCGCACGCTTAAGGTTGACATCAATGGCAAGGGAGATTTCACATCTGTTCAAGCAGCCATTGATGCTGTTCCTGAAGGCAATAAGCAGTGGATCATCATCCATGTTAGGAAAGGAGTGTACAGGTAATTTAACCATCAATGATTCACTTTGTTAATTGTGAAATGAAAGCAAAATTAGCTATACATCATGAATAATTAACAAGTTTAATTATGTTATTTACATTATATGTTTTCGCTGCCAGAGAAAAGGTGATCATACCACGTAATAAGCCCTATATATTCATGAGAGGAAATGGGAAGGGGAGGTCAGCCATTGTTTGGTCCCAAAGCTCTTCGGACAATGTTGAATCTGCTACTTTTAGTGTCGAAGCTTCCCATTTCATTGCCTTCGGGATCAGCTTCAAGGTTCATCTTCATTCCCTTTTTTGTGTATATGTACATTTACGAGTAGGTTCTACAAAAACGTATGTCAAAATGATTGTCAAAAGCGTGTCTCCGATCCTAATCCACATATATATAAATATGACATTATTCTGTAGATCTAATAGATATATAAAATTATGCAATGTTTTGCAGAATGAGGCCCCGACCGGTGTGGCTTACACCTCCCAGAACCAGTCAGTTGCAGCATTTGTAGCTGCAGACAAAGTTGCATTCTACCATTGTGGATTTTACAGTACCCATAACACCCTCTTCGATTACAAAGGCAGACATTACTATGATAATTGCTACATCCAGGGCTCCATTGACTTCATCTTTGGACGTGGTAGATCTGTCTTCCACGTATGTAGTACTTAATCACCTTCTTAATTAATTATGAAAACTGTTATTAGCGCTCTAAAAAGATCAGCCAGCATGTATCAAGGTGCATTGAATAAGACTAGTTAATTAATCATGGATGCATCCATCCATGCAGAGCTGCGAGGTCTTTGTCATCGGAGACAAGAGGGTGTCGATCAAGGGGTCCGTGACAGCTCAAAATAGGGAGACTGAGAAGGAGAACAGTGGATTTGTTTTTAACAAAGGCAAGCTCTATGGTGTTGGTGACAGTGTGTACCTAGGTAGGGCAAAGGGCGCTTTCTCCAGAGTGATTTACGCAAACATGTACCTCTCCAAGACCGTCGTGCCACAAGGTTGGACCAACTGGAGCTATTCCGGCACAACTGAGTAAGAAACATGCACCCAAATAATTGATCAAACACACATGTTTGCATCTAAAAATATTCCGATTTAATTTATGATTTAATTTTTTGTGCATGAAATGAAATCTGCAGAAACCTATACCATGCCGAGTACAAGTGCAAAGGGCCAGGAGCAGAGGCTACAGGGCGTGCCGAATGGGCGAGACAACTCACCGAAAAAGAAGTTGCACCCTTCTTGTCTATCGACTTCATCAACGGCAAGGAATGGCTGCCAGTTTGGCTTTGAATTAATTAATGTTCATCAATCGTTAGCCGGGGGCCGAGTTACATCAATGATGAATGCAAGAGGCGATCATATGTTTGATTAATAATTTTCTTTCCCTACGAATGTAAAACTGCATGTTGTTGTATTAATCAAAATTACATATTTAGATAATATATGTTTCTGTCCGAATCCAATCAAGGCTACAATCTGACCGACTACCGCATGTCTAGAAAAATAAAATTTCTCTCTTATGTGTTGAATTTGGATAGCATTTGTGCTTAATTATTAGGTGAATTTGGATAGAATTACCAAACCATTTTAAAATTGTACAATGTCGGCAACTATTCAAACTTAATTTGTTGTTTAATAATGAGAAGGTTGATCTTTCCATTAATTTTACGGATTATTTGCTTCTTGCATGCCTTTCTTCGTATTCGTTTGTGCCAAAGTTAGACATATTGAGAACACAGTGTTTGCATGGAAGAAGTAAATAAAAGGTAATACCTATATATGGCACGTTACAGATCTTCATTTATTCTCTAGTAGTAAAAGGTAATACAATTTCCATGCATGTAATCTGACACGACTTTGCATGATAGCGTAGCCTATAGCTGCAATTGGGAGTTAATATCCACCACCAATTCCTCCACCAGCACCGCCACCAACTCCTCCTCCAACACCACCACCTGCACCACCACCAAAGCCTCCACCAGCACCTCCACCGGCACCACCTCCGCCGCCAACTCCTCCAACACCACCACCTACACCACCCCCAAAACCTCCACCAGCACCTCCACCTACACCACCTCCACCGCCAACTCCTCCTCCAGAACCACCTCCGCCGTCAACTCCTCCTCCAGCACCACCACCTATGCCTCCCCCAATGCCTCCACCAGCACCTCCGCCTACACCACCTCCCCCACCTTTGCCTCCACCGGCACCTCCACCTACACCACCTCCACCGCCAACTCCTCCTCCAACACCACCACCTCTGCCGCCCCCAATGCCTCCACCAGCACCTCCGCCTACACCACCTCCTCCACCTTTGCCTCCACCAGCACCTCCACCAACACCACCTCCCCCACCTTTGCCCCCTCCAGCACCTCCGCCTACACCACCTCCCCCACCTTTGCCTCCACCGGCACCTCCACCTACACCACCTCCGCCGCCAACTCCTCCTCCAGCACCACCACCTCTGCCACCCCCAATGCCTCCACCAACACCTCCACCTACACCACCTCCCCCACCTTTGCCCCCGCCAGCACCTCCGCCTACACCACCTCCCCCACCTTTGCCTCCACCGGCACCTCCACCTACACCACCTCCGCCGCCAACTCCTCCTCCAGCACCACCACCTCTGCCGCCCCCAATGCCTCCACCAACACCTCCACCTACACCACCTCCCCCACCTTTGCCTCCACCAGCACCTCCACTGACACCACCTCCCCCACCTTTGCCCCCGCCAGCACCTCCACCTACACCACCTCCCCCACCATTGCCCCCGCCAGCACCTCCGCCTACACCACCTCCGCCACCTTTGCCTCCACCAGCACCTTCGCCGACACCACCTCCCCCACCTTTGCCCCCGCCAACACCTCCGCCTACACCACCTCCTCTTCCACCACCAACTCCGCCTCCGACACCACCCCCTCTTCCACCACCAACACCGCCTCCAACACCACCTCCCCCACCAGCTCCGCCTCCAACACCACCTCCTCCGCCAGCTCCTCCTCCAACACCACCCCCAGATCCACCTCCTACACCGCCGCCTTTGCCACCACCAACACCACCTCCACTTCCACCTCCAGCACCACCCCCGGATCCACCTCCTACGCCGCCACCTTTGCCACCTCCCCCACCAACACCACCTCCACTTCCACCACCAACTCCACCTCCTCCACCACCCCCAGCACCACCTCCAAATCCACCACCTCCACCTCCAATTCCACCACCTCCGCCAGCCCCACCACCCAAACCACCTCCTAGGCCTTCTGAAAATGTTTCTTTCTCAATCTTACGACACTCAACTATTGCTAGCACCACTACAAACATCACAGCAAACAACCCAACATACTTAGAATACTTCCCCATGTTTCCCCAAATAATAAATAAGTTAAAGAGAGATCGATATATAGGAAGCGGGGATCGTGAACTGTTTGGTTTGATAAACATCGGTGACGAGCATCGAATATTTATAGTGGTGCAAGCAGGCATTGGAGTACAGAACTGTAGTTCAGGGAGAACACAATTACATAAATGCATGCAGTTGGATGCTTAAGTTGTGGACTAATTTCTACGAACCATGATTAATGAAATGGTGCAAAAGTCAAACCCCATTTGACAAATACTCATATTTAGCCGGTGCAACCATAATTTTGTAAGTAGTCCCTGCCACTGTCTGTCCCAGTGGTGTCCCAGCAGCTGTGCTCAACCACTAAGCCTGGTAGATAATATAAGGCATGACAGTCTAAATATACCCCTTGTACTGTATATTATATTAAGGACATATAGAGGGCTCAGTTGTAATAGCACTGGAAATAGCTACCTAATAGTAAATATCCATATGATTTTGCTAGCAAAAAGAGAAGAAAATCCATGTGATTAGTTTAGTCAACTTGATTAAATGGACCACCGACAACACTTTTGTTGTGATAACATGGGATTTGCATGGCACGTAAACATCATCTATAAACATCATCTAACGATCTCAAAGGATTAGATCAATTGTCAAGTTGAATATGGATTAGTTGAACTTTTGAAGAAATTCAGCCGTCGACTTTAAAACTCCACATCTAAAACTTGGGAGCAGCCTCTCAAGAAATTCAGCGGTGGTAAGTGCCTTCGCCCATGAGCGGTAGGTCTCGGGTTCGAGACTTGGGAGCCCCCTCTCCATAAATGGGGGTAAGGCTAGCCGACATTCACCTCTCCCAGACCCTGCGTAAAGCGGGAGCCTCGTGCACTGGGTACGACCTTTTTAGCTTTCAGTTTTCACTTGTTTGTAAATAGAAAATTAAAATATTGTTTGGTAACTACTTTTAGTTTTTAATTCTTAAAAAATAAAAAGTAAAAACTCAAGGCCAAATTTTGAAAACTCAAGAAAGTAGTTTTTTTTTTTTTTTTAACATTGAAGGTAGCTATCAAACAAGATTTCAATTTTAAAAAAGGTGAAAACCAAAAGTGAAAATGAAATGAGTATCAAACGGCCCCTAAATGGTCTTAGTTTATATTAATTTTTTATAAAGATAATCTTCGTATAGTGATTTATAATATGACCAGTTCGAATTATAAACACGAAGTTATGTGAACCGGCCAGTTTTAGGGCTGAATGGCCATGAATGCCCAATCCAATTCTTGTTGGGCCATTATCAAATTCTAGCCCGCTATTGACATGCTCAGGCCCCCAATTCTCAGCCACCGCCAGTCACCACCGCTTTCAAGTCTTCAATTCTCAAAAGAGGGCAAAAGCTAGGGTTTTTTACCAAATTCCTTCAAAAATACAGAAGGGGGTTTCAAATTTCAGTTTCTGAATCGCGAGAATCACACGAAGAAAGCGCAATCGAAATCGAAGAATCTGAAAAAAATGGAGGGAGGTGGAGAAGGAGTAGAGATGGTGGTGGACTCCAAGGACTTGCAGCAGCAGAGCAAAGCCTTCGATAAGCTCACTGACCGCGTCGAAGATCGCCAGCTCAATTCCACCCGCGTCCAGGAGGCCATGGCTTCCATCGCCGCCTCCTCCGAAGCCGATAGGAATGCTATGCGATTGAGGTCGGTATATTCCAATTTAGTCTGTACTTATATTTATCAAAATTTTCAATATTGAATTAACTTATGATCGAGTTTGATTCGTATGCTATTGAAAGATTAGATTTTCCTTGTGACTCAGTAGTAAGGGTTTGAAAGCAATAGTTTTTTCTTTAGGCAAGCGATAATGGGGAGGATAGGGATGGGCGGTGGTTATAGCGGGCGGGTAATCGCGGTTATTTACTCATAATCGTTTATGTTCATACCTGCATAATAGTTTACCCAGTTGGAAATTGCATAAACGGTTATACCTATACCCATAATCGTTTATAAATGGTTAATTATATGTACCCATTTACCCATAACTGTTTACCATTTAACCATAATTATTTACCCGTTTTGAACTCGTTTATCATTTTTTTTATCCTTTTTTTATCTATCTACATGTTTGGTTTTTTTAACAACTTGAAAATTACAATAAAAATAATTTTTGTTTTTTGACAATTAAACACCGTTATAAGTACATTTTAGCATGTATTTCTTTATTTTAATCATTTAGGTCATCATACAATTCTAATAATTGAAATAATAGTTTACGAACGATATTTTTCTACTACACCCAACCAAGTCTTTAATTATAATCCATATGGGAACAAAGTAAAGCTTCTAAAAACAAACATTTTTCTACACTAATACCAGTACTTTCTGTGAACCGCAAGATAGATCATAAGCTTCAAGTCAGCTCTTTGATCTTTTCTCCTTGTTGGCTTCTTGTGCTTCAAACTTTTTGTATACAAAAAGTTTAGCAACAAATACAAAAACGCGTTATAACCGTTAAAAATATTATAAATTTTATATATATTAAATTAAATGGGTAAATGGATACCCGTTATAACCGCGGTTAATATCCATAATCAATAGATACCCGTTATAACCGCGAGTAATACCCATAACCATCCATTTAAATTTCACGGATAAACAGTTATACTCATAACTGTTTGTTCATCTAAACGGTTACCCATAATCGTAACCGTAAACTTTAAATGAGCAGGTAACCGCGGTTACCCAAACCCATGGGTATTTTGCCCATTCCTAGGGGAGGGAACAATTGGATTAAGGACCTCGAGCTGAATGCTCTTAACCAACTGGGTTATAAGCCCGTTGAGAAAAGAATAGTTAGATGCACTTACAAAGCACCAATTTGAAGAGAAAAAAGGCTGAACGCGACTGTTATTACACCCGACATTAATAGTTTATAGTTGATAGGTGATGGATTATTTTTTATGTAGTTTGATACTTGAAAGTGTTTCTCACTAACATCAACGATTGTTGTCGTGAAATTTATATAAAATTGTTGACTTGATACGGGGTTTTGGACAGAACTGAAGGTGGGGTAGCAGTAAGTTTACATTTTCGATAGTGTGAAGTGTAGTAACTGGATCTTTATGATGTTCAACATAAGCATAAGATGAACTCGTTATTTGCTGAGACCGGCGTGCCCATATTGTAAAGCTTGCTTCGTTATAATTTACAGGGAGAAGGAATTGGCTGCTGTGAAGATCAATGCAGGCGATGTAGACATAATCGCAAATGAACTAGAGTTGGACAAGAAGGTAGCTGAGAGGACTTTGCGGGAGCACAAAGGTGATGCCGTTGCTGCCATTCGACACTTGCTTCGCTAGAAATGAATTCCCAAGTATGATTAGAATTTGGGTTTCTTTTTTGCTTCAAATTTTGCATCTCCAACGCTATCAGATATATTCAGATATCGAATGACAATTACATTGCTGTACTGTGAGTTGCGAGGATAAATTAATCAGAAACATGCACCTTAGTGACTCATTTCACATTTGGCATCGGTTGAGCTAGTTATTTCTTTTTCGGAAACAAGTGGTAACGGGGGAGGAGGGAGAGTCGAACACAGGCCCTCAGGTACAAATGCAAGGATGAATAACCAACTAAGCTACAAGGCTCTTGCGACTTCAACTTTTTTAGCGCTTAACAGAAATTGGTGGTCACCAAGAGGGAGCCTTTACCTTTAGACCAGTGGCATGAGTGGCCATCCTAATCCCAAGATAAGATTCCATGACACTTATAAAGTGTGTTCATTTTCGTGCCCATATTTGTCTGTTACCATCATATTATGTGGTTGGCCTAACCCTATCTTCAAAGTAAACTTGTTTCTCGAAACCTTTTCTGCTGCGGTGGATGTTATCAACTTGTTGGCACAAATTAGAGATTTCCTCTGTTGACCTGCAACATTAATACCAATGTGGTTTTGCCAAGGTAAGATTTCGCGCAAGTGATTTCTGGCCGTTGATGAAATATGGGTTCCCATTCGTGAATGGTCAAAATCGCTCCTTGTCCTGTGAGCAGAGCACTGTTTAGCGCTGCTCATCCACTGTTAAGAGTGGCATAAGACCGATCGAACCATTTAAACCTTATAGCACCATAAAAATGTATTTTTGGACCAAATTGAACCAAATTGTACCGGGTTTGGTTTAGCCTACATAAAAACGCTCTAAATCGAACCAAATAATTCAATAGTAGTTTGGTTTGGTTTGGTTTGGTTTTGGTTTTTTCATTTTGCGCTCAAATTGAATCAAACTGCTCCGTTTAACCGTTAGTCTGACCACATTTTAGTGGTACTTGTTTTTAGCAAGCAACAACCATTGCAAATCACGTCGTCGACAAATCACCCATTGAATTTCCAACTTTATTCCGCAAAAGATCATCCTATCTAAAAATGGTAAAAAGTAAAAGTAATAGAGATGGTTTATTATGCAAAAGAGAGATTGATCACAGATTGACCCGCTGCCAAGTTTTTTTTTTTTTTTTTTTTTTTTTTTTTGTTTCCCTCATTTTTTTACATTTTTTTATAAATCACAAAAACTGGTGACATATTATCATGTGATCCAATCCAACCGACATGACTCCCTCTCGCACTACACCCACACATTAACCATCACACAACCAAACCCATCAACCGTTTTAATACGACATGCCGTTTGTGCCATCTGACTTTCCAACTTTGTGGTTCCAATACGACATGCCATTTGGGGGCTGTCTCTGGCTAATTTACCCGTTTTGTCACTGCTCTGCTTCGATTCATCCACAGTGGTAGGGAAGTGAGAACACTGATGCAACATAAAGATCCGGCCGGGAGGGGCTACAATTCTTTCGGGGCGTTATCACCCGTGGCGGTACGCGCTGCTTGGAACTGAAGATTGTACTGTCTCTGCAGGTCTCTGAGCCTCTCCAGCAGTTCTTGAAATGTTGGCCTGGCAGCTGCATCACTGGTTTTCATTCAAGTTGGAATATCAGCACATTAGCCGTTTTACCAAAGTTTTGACTTAAAAATTTGAGGGGCCGTTTAATAACTATTTCGTTTTCAGTTTTCAGTTCAACTTGTTAAACACCATACAGCATTGAATAAAGAATTAAGCTTGACCTTCTGATGACAACAAACGCATGCCAACTACCCTTTACCAATAAATGATAGAAACCCACCCACAAAAATCAGACTGAATACCTTTTGACAACAATAAAATATCTCTAATTATATGGCTAACACCTCGGCAAATCAGTGGGCCCTACTCTTGCGACCGATATCACTTTTAAACAGAGTTGATGGGAGGGGGCAAAGTGAGACGAGAATTGAGTTTCATCTTTCAGGGTGAATTTAATCCGCGAATCTAATATATGAAATGAACCGAGCATGGAAAGAATTACTACCTCTGCCAGCAGCTCTCAATCAAAGAAGTCCATTGTGGGTCCACATCCTTTGGGATCTCTAACCTTTGGTCCATGAACCCTACAGCTCCAATCACCTACGAGTACCCTAAATAAATTGTTGTTCATACATGCACACAGCATATTTGAAAAATATGCTACCAAGATATTTTTCCCAAAGCAAACAATACCTGCATTGAGTTCAGATTATCCCAAGGGATCTTCTCAGTAGCAAGCTCCCACAATATCACCCCATAGCTGTATATATCAGACCTGTGTACATCCGAAGTTCCAAACATCACGAAGAGATACAAATGTAGTTTAGAGAAGCCGTAGAATGACAGAAAATTTAAGGGAAGTATTCCAGATGAACAATGGCAACGTACTTCTCGTCTGAGGGTTCATTACGTAGAACTTCTGGTGCCATCCATTGAGGCTACAAATGAGAAAATTGGCATATTTAAGTGAGAACCTCACGTGGCAACATTTAGACCGATTGGTTTAATATATAGTAAAGAGGATATAGTGGTGTGAGTTGAAATACCGTGCCCTTCCCGGTCTTGGTTGTGAGAAATGTTTCGTGCTTAAGACGTGAAAGACCAAAATCACCAACCTGTTCAGGATAACATCAAACGGGTCATTGTTTAACTTGATCAAACTGCTGTAAAAGCACAAGAAGAAAAAACTCATGGAGAAGGATTTAGAAATGGAAACGTGGCGGATGACAGACCTTGACCGTCCAGTTCCTATCAACTAGGAGATTTGAAGACTTCAGATCTCGATGAATGATAGGTGGGTTGAAATGATGAAGATAATTCATGCCTCGTGCCTGTCAAAAGGTAGTGAGATACTAAAACATTACAACAGAAAAGAAAAGAAAAGAAAAACAACAATGTATAACAAAATTCCCAGACCATCTTGCTTCTGTTTCAAGGAGAAAAAAAGGGGGGGGGGGGGGGGGGGGGGGGGCACTAGATCTATAATCATATAATATGTATATATATCTCATTTTCGTATTGTTACTCAATACTCACTATATCCATCGCCATAAGAACACGTCGCCTCCAGTCTAGTTTTGATGTGTTCCTTTGTAATAAGCGAAACAAACTTCCACTGCATGAAAAAAATATTGATACAAGAGGCACAGTCAGCTCTGAAGTACTTTAGAATGAATGCATGAAACACTAATACACTGGTTGAAATGATAAACCTGAATATAAATACTGGCAAAGATAGATATTTCAGAAAGGGAAGTTTAGAACCAACCGAGGGAGGAATTCAGTTACGATGCAGAGACGCTGAGGTGAAGTCACAGCTCCCATAAAAAGCAGAACATTTGGATGTCGAAGCCTTTTCATGAGAGACACCTTGATAAAAAAATACCATATTGTGATATCAGTGTTGAACAAAAATGAATGACAATCACAAATTTAACCATAAAGGAAAAAAGTAAAGGAATATTTTTACAGTATTTCAAACATAATCCCACAGGCTTCAAGAGAATCACACCTCTTGTCTGAAGGAAAATATCACATCTTCTGAATATTCTTGCCTGGAGAATACCTTGACAGCAACATCCTATAAGAGCAAGGATACCATTAAATCACACATGAAGAATACATGCTTAACATACTCCTAATGCTTCCTCACATTTCATAATCTAAAGGCGATGAACATCCCACATGCAACATCGATATTACTCCTAGTTCGTGTGAATAAATGCTGCAAAAATATAGTTCAATAAAAAAAAATTACCCGTATCAGAGACTTTGAGTGGTATATATGGCATTTCATCCAATTTCATGCTTTATGCAAAACATGTAGGCATGAAAACCCTATGGTTATGAAGACATTTGCGGAGCTTTTTTTTTTTTTTTTTTACTTCTTGCAAATTGAACTGCATTTTGTCTTTCACTAGGGTAACCGGAATTCTTTTACTATCTTGCAAATTGAACTGCATTTTGTCTTGCAAATTTTTTTTTTTGAAAAGAAAAGTAAATGGAAATCATCACTCGACCATATCATTTCAGTTAAATCTCGAACTACTTTTTTTGGGCATCCATTTAAAGTGAAGATTAACCAAAGAAGGAGTAAAAAGAACATACTGATCCATACCACAGACCATGGTATACGGTTCCGCATGATCCTGCAGAATGGAGGAAAACAGCAAATACATGTCAGGAAGAAATTCAACCAAGCAAACCATAAAATCATAAACTTGCAAGAGAAAGGAGCATAAGTTCAAGAGAACTTTTGTTTGGTCAAGATGACCAATTCTAGCTACTGAAAAAAATACATTAGATGAATGTTTTGGAAATTAAAAAGTCATTTACCCATGTCATTAGTGATTCAAAGAAAACAGTAGATTATTTGGGAAAGATCAAATATACCTTGGACAATTAACTTAATCACCTTTGCTCATTTGGGTGATTACAGGCATGCTTTACCAACATCAATTAAACAGTTTCCAGAGTGAAGAATATCAATAATTCAGAAGCATGACGGTTCACTGGAAATATGATTACCTTGCCCAACTTGTTCTCCAATTGTCAAATCTTCCCATAGGATTTCGTAGTCCAGGCTGTCAGTGTCTACATCCACCTTATTCACAGCACTGCTGCTAGTACTTCCACAGCTGCTGGCACTGCTTGTGCTGTTAACATTAAATGAGGAGGTCCAGGATCCTGTGGCCTCATTATTTGGAGTTCGGTTATTTTCATTCACCCGACTTTCTGGTTTTGAACCAAAATAATTCTTCTGATGAGCTGAATCATTCTCATGTTCATTATGCAACCAAGGCCAAACAAAATGAGTATTCTTAGCCTCTTGCCCTTCTCGCCCATTTCCTTTCCATGGCCATGTTATCCCTTTCTTACCCATCCATGATTCTGCTTTTGAGGATATCATCATCTGGATCGAAGGTTTTCCTTCACTCTCATCACCAGAATCTCTGTAGGGCTTTCCTGGAGACTTCTCATCAATATTGGAGAATACTCCAAAAGGAGATAGGGGCAAATCTCCTCTAGGTGTGCTAGCCCCACTTGAATTCGCATCCTCCCTATGATCAGAGAGAACACAATCTGAACCATGATCAGAATGATGACAATCACTCTCACCTTCGTGATCTATGTTGTTTTCTCCCACCCGAATTTTTGACTTTACTTTGTTGCTCACTTTGGATGCCTGTTTCAGGACTCTAACAATCAGGATACACTAGTGAATAATAAATCAAAGGAACACGAAAACTATAAGACTAACCAAATTTGTTATTTTGGATGCAATGGCATTTTGTAGAGGCTGCTGAGGATCAAGGCCAAGTTTAGCAGTAACACGAGCTCTGGACCGGCTGTAGCTTGAATCTGATTCTGGGGGCTTTACTCCTGACATTGGAATCTTAATTTCTCGAAAGGGCCGGATATCACTTGACACGCAAATAATCCCAATAAAAGTGCCATCATCATCATAGAATGGAGTATCTGTTACAACGGCCGTAAACCTCTCCCCAGCTTTGTTCTTGACAGGGAACTGCCCGGTCCAGCTCTCCCCCTTGCTGACACGATGGATTATAGTGTTTGCTACAGCATAGTCTTGAGGATCTACTAAGAGCTCAATGGGACTATGTCCAAGTGCTTCAGCCGCAGAATAACCATATAAATTTTCAGCAGTTTTGTTCCTGCAATAATCAATATTCCCAAATGCACCAAGTTGATACCTTCTAACACTAAAACCATATTTCAAAGAGGAATTTTTATACGAAAATAATCAAATGCTGATCAATTTAGTTTCATCAACAGAAATTCAGCATCACAACCAACATATATACAGTCAATCTCAATTCAACGAACCTAACAATTCACATTTGCAACCAGAGTTGAATTTATATAACCACCCAGTAATCGAATAAATACTAGAAAAATATCAAGCAATTCATGCTAGTGACAGATAAAATTTACCAATACAAAAACGTAGACAAATGAACATCAAAATCTGCAAAACCAAGCCTTGATTGAGCTACTTACCAGTAAATTATAAGCCCATTGATATCAAATATATGCACAGATTGCCCAATTGACTGCAATATGTTCAGATACTGCCTGTCAGTAAAGTTCACAGCAGAAGGTCCGGCGCTACTGCTTCCTCCACTGCCGCCGCCGCCGCCACTGCCTCCAGTGGGAGGATCATGGCTGCGGCTCTCCCTCTGAAGCGGCGAGGAATGCCGAAATGAAGAAGACCCTCTCTTCCAAGCCGCCGCATCGTGACCTCCATTACCAGCAGCACCGCCGCCCCCAGCGACTCTCCTTCTGGGCACAGACGAGAACCTTGAGCGCTGCGGCGAGACGGAGTGGGCCCTCTGGTGCTCTGATTTGACATCCTCGGAGTGCCTGAGCTTGGTCATCTCCTTCTTGAGGTCGGCCTGACCCGCTTCCAGCACTTGGATCTTCTTCAGAAGCTCCTCCGCCGGCGGAGTATCCATGGCAGCAGAAATCTCCAAAGCTTGAAGCTTTGCACCAAAACCCACCAACCCAGTTGAAAGTCTTCAATGAAATGAAGAACCCAGTTCTGGAAATGGCAGCAAACCGAGCTCAAACGGAAGAAGACTCATGGGTTCTCTCAGTTTTCTTCTGCTCCAATCAAAAATTTGAAAACAATGGACACCCAGTTGAGATTATGATCTTGAAAGCTATAAGCAAGTATGGGGGTTGAAATTGATAAGACGGACTCAGAGGGATTGATTGATGAATCTCTCTCTCTCTCTCTCTCTCTCTCTCTCTCTCTCTCTCTCTCTCCAATAACTGCTCTTCTTTTTCCTTTGCTTGTATAATAAGTGCAGTCAATTACTTGCTGATTTGAGAGATCAAATAACATATTAGAGCACCTCCAGCGGGGGAGGTTGCTCGGGGGCCAGTGGGTCAAACAGTAGCAAATTGCTGGGGGGATGACCTCCAGCGTATGGAAGCCCGAGCGACAGGCGAGGCCCGAGGAGCAGGCCCGTCGAGGATTGCCAGCCCGAGAGCCCGAGGGCTGCGTCAGGCGCGTGCGTTTCACGCGCGCGTGGGCGCGAGTCGTCCGACAAAAAAACAGGGCAGGGGCCCGCGATTTCAGTTTTGAAAAGTTACCGTTGGGGAAGCCACGTGGCTTCCCCATGTCCGTTTGATTGAAACGGTCCTATTTTATGGGCCGTTGGATTTCCAACGGTAAAAAACATTTAAAAATCTAATTTAATTTCATCCGTTTGATCTAAGATCAACGGTCCACGTTATTAGGCTTTGTAAATTAAAAAAAAAAAGAAAAAACAGTTTAAAAATCTAAAATGTTACCGTTGTGACACGTGGCACAATCTGGAGTGTTGGAATTTAAATTTTTTTAAATCCAACGGCAGAGATTAATTAGGTGAATAAAAATTTAAAAAAAATGTAAAAAAATTCTTAAAAATCCGAAAAAAAATTATGAAAAATTATAAAAAATTTTGATTTCACTTCACCTATAAATACCTTCTCATTATCTTCTACCCTACACCACAATTTCATATTTTCTCAACTACTTTCAACCACATTCCTATCTTTCTTTCAAAGTTTCAATCCAATTTTTTTCCAACAAAATGACTACTCAACCAGGTACGAATTGGACGCTTCTTGAAGATGTTGCGTTGTGTACTAGTTGGGTTCAAGTTACTCATGATTCGATTACGGGTAATGAGATGCAGTTGCGAGAAATGTGGAGTCTTATTCATACCAATTATCTTGAGAAAATGGGTGGGCAAAGAACTAAGGAATCGATGTCCAGTCGTTGGAAATTACTTAGTCAATCGTTTAGTACGTGGAGAGACGCCTTGGCACAAGCTAGTGGTAATCTTCGAAGTGGGGAAAATTTAACGGATCAGGTAACAATATATTATTTATTTGTTAGCTACTTTCATTATATTTATTTGTTTGTATTATTTATTTGTTATCTTCTTTCATTATAATTATTTGTTAGCTACTTTCATTATATTTATTTGTTTGTATTATTTGTTACCTACTTTCATTATAATTATTTGTTAGCTACTTTCATTATAATTATTTGTTTGTATTATTTATTTGTTACCTACTTTCATTATAATTATTTGGTTGTATTATTTATTTGTTACCTACTTTCATTATAATTATTTGTTAGCTACTTTCATTATATTTATTTGTTTGTATTATTTATTTGTTACAAAAATACAAAAATACAAAAATATAATTATTTTGAATTATTTTATAAATACAAAAATACAAAAATTTTATTGCTATTGGCTTTTCGGATAATGACACGTGGTGCAACGAGAACGATTAAAAATCTTATCCGAAATTACAAATAAAATTATTATGTATTATTTTATAAATAAAAAAATATTAATATTTTATTGCCAATTGCCAGGGCTATTCAGTGCAGGGGTGGAGATGCAAAAGGCAATTGACAGGGGAATGCACTATTCATTAAGGGCAGTTACTGTTCACTAGGTGGATTAAATAGTGAATTGCCTGGGGGGAGGGCTCCTACACTGGAGTTGCTCTTAGCATTCTGCTTTTCATCTTCCTTCTTCTTCTTCGCCCTCTCTCTCTCTCTCCTTCCTCTTTTAGGTTTAGCTTATTCCTTCTTCTCTCTCTCTCCTCTCCCTCTCTCTCCTCTCTTGTTTTTGGGCGGTTAGCTGTTTGTTTCCTCCCATTCCCTAATTTTTTTTATTTTTTGTCCCATCATCATCTGAATCTTAACCATTAAGACCAGAAGTAAATGGACAATGATTGTCTGCACTCCTAGTTTTGGTCCCTTTTCATGCCCTCCTATTTTGTGCGGTCACGGTTAAATCACGTCAATATTTTATATTTTTATTATTTTTTGTCTTATTATCTCATTAAAAAATTAATATAAAATATTAACGTGACTTAACCGTGACCGCACAAAATAGGAGGGCATGGAAGAGCACCACAACTAGGAGGGCAGACAATCCAAGTCCGAAGTAAATTTACATGATAAATTCTGCAAATGACGACCCACGCGCCAAATACCGGAGTACGAACACCAACCAATCATTGTTCCGGATAATCCCCTTCCCATGACCAATCGGAGATCAGCGTCCTCCGCACGCGAGCTGCTGCGTTTAGGTTTTTAACCTGGCTTTGCATTTTCCGCTAAAAGGCCCTCCAAATTGGACTATTTCCGCTCCTCTTTTTATCCTGCCACCTTCCTCCTCCTTTTTTCGGAGTCCATGAAAAATATTGTACAAAATAAATCCCAAGTGCGCAATGTCCCTTTTCGTCCATTAACTTTCCCTTTTTTTTCTTTTTTCTTTTTTTTTTTGGTAAAGTACTTTCCCTTTATTTCCTGAGTTCTAATTGGTCCTCCCAAATCCGGATTAATATATTAGGATTGGATTAACTTGCGGCTCAGATTACTTCATTTGCAATTGCACATTATTCATTGGTCTGACTTAAAGTTCACCTACATTGAATTTCCCAACTTACCCCTAGCCGTCTTTTAGTTAACCTAATTATGATCTTATTTGAATGTGCTTTTAAAATGACTGAAAACGCTTTTAAAGAAAATATTTTTGGATTTCAAAAACACTTAAAATGCTTCCTATAAGAAGCACATAACTGGTGCTTCTTGCATAAAGCACTTTAAGTGTTTTTCCAGAATTTGGTTGCATCTTCACTAATGATTGGTTCTAAAATAATTTTCATCAAAAACATTTTCACCAAAAACGCTTTCAGTCATTTCAAAAACACATCCTAACGAGCTCTATTATGGTAACAAAATTGTGTTTTATCTATGGAAACAAACATATATAATTAAAAAACATAAGTCAACAGAGGTTGGTTGAGTTGATAAAGATGATTCTCTTTGCTAGACCAATTATTAAGTTCGAGTCTGCTACCAGCAACAACTCTACTTGTGGTATGTTGTAACTCTGAGATGAGGTAACCTCCCCTTCGGCAAACTTTTTTCAACCAAAAAAATGAAAGGACGGATAAGGTTAGGTTTGTGAGCTCGTATGAAGTATTTGTGTTCATACATATCACGAGAAAAGGACAACTTTGGAGTCTAAATCTAAAAGTTGTCTAATTAATCAAGTGTATTGTTTTGCCTATTTAGGAAAACTGGATCTACTATGGAATTATATGCCGTGAATGGAGAGGGGCATCTGTTGCTTATTTGGCATCACTTTCTCTGAAGACCTTGAAAATTCATTGCATCTACGGCCCTATGGGTTGAAAGAGTGGTGAAACATAAGCACTAATTGGGGTTTGACTATGTTCTTTCCTCCTTGAATTTTGCATAATCGGGTCTTGTTTACTCTTTTCTTAAATAAATAATAGTGTTTTTATCATTAATTTTGCATATGGATGTTGCAAATCAATATCGTCAATCATTTTGAATTCCGTTGAAAATTTTGAGTATGTTAATGTGATACACTGTGGAGCCCTCCACTCCAATATTATAGGAATTGGATCCGATCCTAATCCACTTTGTGGGGATCCTAAGGATCCCAACATCTTAGTCATTCATCGTTTATCATGCAATTAGAAATTATTTTACTTTTTTATTTAAAATTAAACACAAAAAATATTTGACGAAAATTGACCGCACGATCTACGATAAAAGATTAGAATGTGGGGATCCCTAAGATCACCACAAAGTGGATCTGGAAAAGATCATTTTCCAATATTATAATGTCATGTAGATAACAAAAAGTTTTTAGTCTCTTAAGCACATCTAACTTCACGCAATTTTATGTAAAGTAAAAGTTGCTTTAGTCTTGCAGCCTTACCAAATATCTCGTTTAGAGCTTGTGTTTATATTACATTTGTCTTTTAATCGTACATTTTGAGCTTTACTTTCAACATTTGTGTAGACTAATGTGAGCTATTAATGTTTGTGTTGACAATCATTCATATGCGAACAACGTTTAATATTTGTCTTGTATTTATTCATATTTCGTTTGGAGCTTGTGTTTATATTACATTTGTCTTTTAATCGTACATTTTGAGCTTGACTTTCAACATTTGTGTAGACTAATGGGAGTTATTAATGTTTGTATTGACAATCATTCATATGCGAACAACGTTTAATATTTGTCTTGTATTTATTCATTATTCATGTGCGTAAATAACGTTTAGAATTCGTTTTGAGCAAGCGGAATTTAGGACTTTGATCCTCTTTGCCCTTCAAACTTCCAATTTGGCTTTGATTTCCGTTATGCTTTCAATTCGTGCAAGTGGCAATTCTGTCGTGATCTTTTTATCTAAATCGCGTGCAATGTACATGGCCAACTTCTAGGGGCATATTCATAAAAAAGAAAGTTCTACATTCACAAATAAAATTGTTAAATAGTTGAAATTATGATAACTGAGTTATGAGAAGAAAAAAATTAAGAGGAATTGAAGCTTGCTGATTTACAACAAATTCAAAAACTTTTACCATCTAAAATGGACGGAGTAGCCACTTAGTATTTCGGTCTAGTGATATTTTTCTTCACTTATAAGTGAGAGGTCGTAAGTTCGATTCTTGCCAAATGTGAATTTGAATCACATTATTACTAGCCCATAGTGAAGCTAAGTCATCCTCCTTCCTCACATTTTCCACTTTGTCTTTCCCTCTTTATAAAGAAGTCAACACAAACACAAGATGTTAACGTAGCTATTGTAACCATTCAAATAGAAGTGGAGAATCCTACTAAAATATGGACAAATGAAGGGGAATTGGCATGAACTAAAAGTTTAAGAGAGCTCAAAACCAAATTAAAATTAAAAAAACAAAGTAATTAAGACTTGTAAGTAATAAGGCATTGCTTAATTATTATTTTTCCGTCCTTAAGCTATGTTTGAGTGAGAAATTTCTATGCTGCATGGAATTGAGGTCAAGTTATTAAACATTATTATAATAAGGATTAGAAACACCCTTGTTAAGCATTACAAATGTCTTTGAAAGAGATCTACAAATTCCTACTCTTAATAAATCATTTCTAAATTTCCTTCATATGCATTTGTAGCGATTACAAGCGACAATTATAACCTCTCACATCTATTGTTTTGTTCTTCATTTCTTATAATTTTATGTCAATTTCTTAGAACTTGAAAATCCCACGCTTAAATCGTGTCTTATATTCGTTTTGAGGCGGCTAACATTTGTTTCTTTATTTTTCCATGAAAAGTTTTGTTTTTTATAATAGGACACTATCAACTTTGGAAGCAAGCAAGAAGCAAGTTGCACAAAAGTTTTAGCACTCGAGCTTTGGTTTGCGTGCACAGCACTATCGTGGACGTGCATGCGCACAATTTTTGGAGTGAAAGAGACAATTAGCAGCAGCAACAAAATCTCCTTAGTTATCTTTTCTAATTAGAGAATTAGCACGGAGTGATCTAGTGGTTGGGAACGAATTTCGGACCCGCATACAACAAAGCACATTTTGGATTCGATTCCAGGTGTTAGTGAATCACACGATAGTGACTAAGATAAAGTTAAAATGTCTCTGTGAGTTTTTCCGACCTCCAAAAAAATGGATTGTCGTGGTGAAGTCACTAGCTAATCCCTTTATAAAAGAAAAAAAAATATTTCCTAATTAGAGGAGATAATATTATCATTAGCAAACAGAACAAGTGACACTTCCATTATTACCATTATTAAGTGCTTAAACTTTACCATAAAAAAAATAGACCACCCCAGTTCCATGCCCTCTAAAATATCATTATCTCAAATACCAAAGCCAGCTCTTATAAAGCTCATGGTGACCGACCTATCCAGTTGACTAAATTAATTAGGCATACTAACTACATCCATTTCTATAATAAATTAAGTAATGACCTACTTGGACTTCAATGCCTACGCTTGCTTTATTAAGTTATAATCTTAAATTTCAAATTTTGTCTATCTTTCGAGTTATTTTTTATGCATAGAAATAGACTGGATCGGATAATCCTGAGTTTTGAAGTTTATTAAGTTATATGAATTAGATGAATTAAGAATCCACTCTTCTGCCCCCATAGCCTAAGAAGTTGGGTTTGCCAAGGGTCGTCCACGTGTTTAAACCTACTATTGTGGAGGCTGAAATAAGTAAGTTTTTACTTATTCATCGTCACTAATTCATCTTCTACCTTCTACTAGACAAAACTTAGAAGTTGGCCTCCGTCTTCAACATTACCTATGGCTATGATCTAGATTTAATAATCTCTTTTGCTCGATGAACCGACAATTAACCATAGCTCCTTTGGCAAGAGAAAAAACTTACTATTGTGGAGGCTGGAATAAGTAAGTTTTTACTTATTCATTGTCACTATCTCTGACATTAATCAGAAAATGAGAAATAACAACAAATGGTATGGGCCATTCATCACCATCTCAAACATCAATCCACTCACCCCATCACCATTTCATATATGAATTAAATAACATAATGTCAGTCAATTTATGTTACATTTACCCAGCAACTAGAAGAGGACCACCAGCTTTATTACACAGGAGAAGATTTATACATTAAAAGGGAAAAGACCAAAACGCTTTCGTCGCAGACACCTGAGAACAAGTGGTGTAAAAGGATTTAGTACAAACAATGGAGTAGAATACATGCGTGGAAGAAGTACTACAAGAAGAGCCTTTGAATGCACCTTCTCGGTCCTTTTCAATGAATAACACACAGCAGCGCATTAATGCAGTAAGGTTTGGCTTAACTGCATTAGAGAAATCATAAGACTGCACTTAGGCTACCTGCTATACCTTGCTCGAATGTCTTGGTGAGCTGAATTGGTGTTGTCCAACGCCAGTCTTGGGTCGCTTGCTAAAGTGGGAAGAAATATGTTCTGTTTAGTACAGTAAAAAAGAATCCGGTGGTTTTGGTGGTGCCTGTGCAGTTTGTTCTTGGGATAAGAAGCATCCCCTGTTGAAACTGTAAATTCTTGGAAGTTTGATCAGCTAGTCACTACTATTTGTAGGTCTCCGAGGCATAGGAAGCTCGAGAGTAATTAAGAAATAACATCTTTCGGACTCTCTGATATATTGGACATCACCATTCATGAGCTTTAAAATCTTTCTGCACATGCTCAGTCCTAGTCCCTCCTGAGTCATCCATTGACTGCTATGGAACATGTCTTGAACTAATTGAGGAGGAAGACCTTCACCAGGGCATACCAACCTTCACCATAAACACGGGATTAGTCGTTTAAATATCACAACGGTAATATTTATGTCATTAACAATATAAGAAGAAAAGTGACGATTTTAAGTGTTGCAATTTGTAAGTAGCGCCCAACGAGACTAGCCATTACTGTGAAGAAAGCTGGGAGAGAGAAATTGCAATTACATGAAGCATACAATCATTCTGGTTAGACTACGCCAATAGAAAGTAAGAGGTTCATTAGGTACAAAACCGAACTTTGCATTACTAACTCCTATTCATGAAACCAAGTCATTCAACATACATCAAGTAAGTCACTGGCCCCGAAACCATGATCATAACTTTCTCTTTTTAAAGCACATAGCATATATATGTTAAACCCTACGTGTTGAACATGATTATCATTTCAGCCCACAGGACACCAGGCAAAGTCAGGTTGCAAGGACAAGTTGCGTACATTACTCTGTTATCTCATCCCCATCAACATCCACAACTAATAAAATATTAATAGTGAGAAGACAAACCACCTGAATTCAGTACGAACCAGAGTGATTCCATCAGGTACTTTCTTCAAGATTGGAAGAACATGAATCTCCACCCAGCCTTCAGGAGAGGGTGCATAACGTACCATATTCAATAAGAAATCAGCCAAGACCTGCTGAATTCTCACTTGATCACCATAAACAGCCAATGTTTTGATTTCTTCAGGAATATCCCGAATCAACTGTAGATCTCTTTCTCTCATCAATAACATTACTTGGCTAACAACAGCATTTATGACACCCCCAAGTAAGAATTCTGCCTTCTCAAGCTGCAGTGATCTAATTGAAAAGCCAAAAAGAAGTAAGAAACTTAATTATGTTTTTCTGTTCAATTATGAAAAAATTAAGGTGCCAGTATTTATATTAAAAAAAAAAACACTAGGATGTGAAAGGATCAGTGGACACAGAAAGAATCAACAGATACAAATAAAAATTAAAGCAAGGGGACTGATTTGTATTATGTCTCAGGATAAGAATGCAGTACTAGCAGAAGATAAGAAACAGAAGACGTGTGAGAAGAATTTTGTTAAAAGAACGTAACAACATAAGTTTATAAGAAAAACTTACCCATTGTCAATACTATCCAGATCTACATCTTTTATAATCTTCAAAATTTGCTTCTCACAAGCAGCACTAGTCTCCAGAAACTGCCTTTGATCTTCAGTTAAGTCTGTAGCCTCCAAAAGTGAGTTGGTAAAACGTATACCGCTTAAAGGATTTTTTACTTCCTGGCAAATGTAAGCCAATTCTTTCATCCTAGATAAACATTCCTTTTCCTGTTGCCTCTGAACATTAAGAGCCTGATGCAGTTCTGGACTAGCAATCTGCAAAAAGCAGAAAGCTCCAATAACCTGACCTTCTGTATTCACCCTCTTATTTGCTGTCAAGAGAGCTTGTACATATTTCCCATTCCGGTCAAAGAATGAAAAGGGGAATTTATCTGTGTCTAGCCCTTCGATGGCATTGTGCAAGACAATCATGAATTTTGTCATAGCATCTGGACCCTTGATACGACAGCAACTGCCGAAGACCTCTCCAACCAACATTTTTCCAAGGATTTCTCCGTGGCTCCACCCAGTGAGCTTTGCCATGGCAGTGTTCCATTCCGAGCAACAGGTGTTATCATCTGAAGCGAATATGGGTGGGATCAAAGGATTGGGGCTATGAACAATGGCCTTGTAATCACCTTGTATTTTTATGAATTTGTCCATTACTACTTTTTGACCAGTAACATCCTGACCAACAAAGCAAACTCCAACTATGTTATTAGCGTAATCCTTGCTAGTGCAAGCATTAACCACAACAAAAACAGGCTTGTTATCATGCTCTGGGCCAAATGTCCTCATTTTGATTTCCACATTCTTATCTTCTTCACCTGAATTGAAAAAGCTAATGTGGTCAAATATCCAACCTTTTCCAAAAATAGACTTACTTTCAGACTTAATATTAATCATTCCATTCAAATCATCCATGATGAAACAAAAAATATATCAAATAAAAAGCTGTTTTGCCCCCTATCTTTCTTATCTTCGCTTTTCTTTTTTGGAAATTCAATTTCATTCAAGGATACAACAACAACAACAACAACAAAGCCTTTTCCCACTAAGTGGGGTCGGCTATATGAATCCTAGAACGCCATTGCGCTCGGTTTTGTGTCATGTCCTCCGTTAGATCCAAGTACTCTAAGTCTTTTCTTAGAGTCTCTTCCAAAGTTTTCCTAGGTCTTCCTCTACCCCTTCGGCCCTGAACCTCTGTCCCGTAGTCACATCTTCGAACCGGAGCGTCAGTCGGCCTTCTTTGCACATGTCCAAATCACCGGAGCCGATTTTCTCTCATCTTTCCTACAATTTCGGCTACTCCTACTTTACCTCGGATATCCTCATTCCCAATCTTATCCTTTCTCGTGTGCCCACACATCCCACGAAGCATCCTCATCTCCGCTACACCCATTTTGTGTACGTGTTGATGCTTCACCGCCCAACATTTTGTGCCATACAACATCGCTGGCCTTATTGCCGTCCTATAAAATTTTCCCTTGAGCTTCAGTGGCCTACGACGGTCACACAACACGCCGGATGCATTCTTACACTTCATCCATCCAGCTCGTATTCTATGGTTGAGATCTCCATCTAATTCTCCGTTCTCTTGCAAGATAGATCCTAGGTAGCGAAAACGGTCGCTTTTTGTGATCTTCGCTAGATTGCTCCGGTCATTAGTGTGGATAAGTATATAAATGGATAGAGATAGGAAAGCAAACACAAGATGTACGTGGTTCACCCAGATTGGCTACGTCCACGGAATAGAAGAGTTCTCATTAATTGTGAAGGGTTTACACAAGTACATAGGTTCAAGCTCTCCTTTAGTGAGTACAAGTGAATGATTTAGTACAAATGACATTAGGAAATATTGTGGGAGAATGATCTCGTAATCACGAAACTTCTAAGTATCGGAGTGTGGTGTCGTCTTGACTTGCCTTATCTGTCTCATAGGTAGATGTGGCATCTTCTCTGGAAGTACTCTTCCTCCATCCAGGGGTGGTATCTTTAACTGGTGGAGATGCACAAGGTAATGTATCAATTTCACTTGAAGCTTACTTGTAGTTTCAGGCTTGGTCAAGCGCGATACAAACCATGTAGTAGGAGTCCCCCAAGTCGCCGAGCTAGGGGGTCTGCTGAAAGAGGTGACAGACAAGGTAAGCAATCAGAGCTCCGACTGATTGTTCACCTTCTCCCCATCTTGCAGCAGCATGAAGGATAAAGAGAAGAAAAATGAGAAGAGATGATATGAGATACTTTTGCTTTTGAAGAAGTAACTTTCCACAGGCTTATTCTTGAACTGAGCTGGAGGGTTTTCTGGTTTCCTCCAGAGTATAAGGCCGACTGAAGAATTTGAGGGTCAAAACAAGTCCATCAAATCTAGAGTACGTTCCACCCTGCTGATATGGGATACTTTTGCTTTTGACAGAGTAATGGATGTATCGGCACGTGTGCTGTTACGCTTGTCTCCACATGCTTCCTTGTATCCTTCGCACTTGCCCTATCTGTTCCTCAAGCAGATGCGGAATCTTCCCTGGAAACATAAGATGTTGAAGATGAGTACTCGAGAGCAATGCCAGGTAAGTAATCAGGTAAGGGGTTCCAGGCAGTCAGTTCCTGGCTGGAAGCTTGATTCCAACTGCTGACTGATTGCTCTCTTTCTCCTTGTCTTGCAGGTAAAAACAAGGCCAAAGGAAAAGACAGGGAAAAAGCATGATATGGGATACTCTTGCTTTTAACCCTGATGATATGAGATATTCTTGCTCTAGTATAGCTTGTTTGCAGAGGTATTATCGGGGGGAAAGAAAGCTGAATATTTCGAAAGGCTTCGTTGGGAGTGCCCTCTCAGATATGATGAAGGGTTGAGCATTTTTGCAGGTCTGCCTGTCCGTTGGGGATGGAGGTCGACATATATAGGAGTCTCCCTAACAACAAGTAGTAATGCTATTCCTTTACCCTGCTTGGTCATAGCACGGTAGTGGGAGCTGCCAGTTTCACATGTTTTAACTCTGTCAGAGTACTTTGAAAAAGTGGTCTGTGGTATCTGGCTCTCGAGATTCGGAAAACGATGCCTCTTCGATTTTTGAGAAAGCAATCATGTTGGGGGTCTGACTCTCGAGATTCGGAGAGCAGTGTCTCTTCGATTTTTGAGGAAGTAATCATGTTGGGAGTCTGGCTCTCGAGATTCGAAGGGCGGTGCCTCTTCGATTTTGGAGCAAGCAATCTTGTTGGGAGTGTTGTCTCGAATGTGAGTAAAGGTTGGGCATGTTTGCTAGTCTACCTTGCCACGAAGCACAAAGGTTGACACACAGGGACTTTCCAATTATCCAGCAATGGTACTGTTCCTTTACCCTCTCTTCAATTTTGAGAAAGTAGTCATGTTGGGAGTCTGGCTCTCGAGATTCGGAGGACGGTGCCTCTTCGATTTTGGAGCAAGCAATCTTGTTGGGAGTGTTTTCTCGAATGTGAGTAAAGGTTGGGCATGTTTGCTAGTCTACCTTGCCACGAAGCACAGAGGTTGACACACAGGGACTTTCCAATTATCCAGCAGTGGTACTGTTCCTTTACCCTTGTGGGTAATAATATGGTAGCTAGACCTTCAAAATTTATGTGTCTAAACTTTGTTAGTGCTGTTTCTTTGCTATTCTTTTACCTTTCTTGGTCAGAGCGATGTAGTGGGAGCTGCAAGCTTCACGTGCTCAACTTTGGCAAAGTTATATGTGGTACCCATGAGCTATTGTTGCGTGTGAGAAGTGGGTGATTGAACAGTAAGATTCATGTGCTTTCTACTTCACCAGAAGTCTTCGACAGAATGCCCATAATTTCTGCAAAGCTGAGTGTGCGTGTGACAGGTGCTGACAAGGCTAGAAAAGTAGGTGCCTCTTCGATTTCTGAGATTGGCCCTCGTGGTCTCTGAGCAGCCCAACTTTTGAGAAAGCGAGCGCCTCTTCGATTGATTCGGAGAACGATGCCTCATCGATTTTTGAGAAAGCAATCATGCTGGGGGTCTGGCTCTCGAAGATTCGGGGAGCAGCGTCTCTTCGATTTTTGAGAAAGTAATCATGTTGGGAGTCTGGCTCTCGAGATTCGGAGGGCGGTGCCTCTTCGATTTTGGAGCAAGCAATCTTGTTGGGAGTGTTTTCTCGAATGTGAGTAAAGGTTGGGCATGTTTGCTAGTCTACCTTGCCACGAAGCTTCTCTTCGATTTTTAAGAAAGTAGTCATGTTGGGAGTCTGGCTCTCGAGATTCGGAGGACGGTGCCTCTTCGATTTTGGAGCAAGCAATCTTATTGGGAGTGTTTTCTCGAATGTGAGTAAAGGTTGGGCATGTTTGCTAGTCTACCTTGCCACGAAGCACAGAGGTTGACACACAGGGACTTTCCAATTATCCAGCAGTGGTACTGTTCCTTTACCCTTGTGGGTAATAATATGGTAGCTAGACCTTCAAAATTTATGGGTTTAAACTTTGTTAGTGCTGTTTATTTGCTATTCTTTTACCCTTCTTGGTCAGAGTGATGTAGTGGGAGCTGCAAGCTTCACGTGCTCAACTTTGGCAGAGAACTTTGGCAAAGTTTTCTGTGGTACCCATGAGCTATTGTTGCGTGTGGCAAGTGGGTGATTGAACAGTAAGATTCATGTGTTTTCTACTTCCCCAGAAGTCTTCGATAGAATGCCCATAATTTCCGCAAAGCTGAGTGTGCGTGTGACAGGTGCTGACAAGGCTGGAAAAGTAGGTGCCTCTTCGATTTCTGAGATCGGCCCTCGTGGTCTCTGGGGAGCCCAGCTTTTGAGAAAGTGAGCGCCTCTTCGATTTCTGAGATCGGCCTTTGTGGTCTTTGAGCAGCCCAACTTTTGAGAAAGCAAACGCCTCTTCGATTTCTGAGATCAACCCTCGTGATCTCTAAGCAGCCCAGCTTTTGAGAAAGCAAACGCCTCTTCGATTTCTGAGCAGGCGCCTCTTCGATTTCTGAAGCTCCGTCGAGTGCAGATTTTTATAGGGGCTGGCATTAAGTTCCAAAGCACACTTGAATCTCCACCAGTAGAAGCTTCATTCTTGCACTTCTAAGATCTTGATTTGTCCGACCTCTTCTCTCTTCAACACCTTTGAAAATGTCTGGCCCCTCCGACCGTCGTTTTGACTTGAACCTTGTTGAAGAGGCAGCCCCGCCTTCTCCAGACAACATATGGCGTCCATCCTTCGTCTCCCCCACTGGTCCTCTTACCGTTGGGGATTCCGTGATGAAGAATGATATGACCGCTGCGGTGGTGGCCAGGAACCTTCTCACTCCCAAAGATAACAGACTACTTTCCAAACGGTCTGATGAGTTAGCTGTTAAGGATTCGCTGGCTCTCAGTGTTCAGTGTGCAGGTTCTGTGTCTAATATGGCCCAACGCCTATTTGCTCGAACCCGCCAAGTTGAATCATTGGCGGCTGAAGTGATGAGTCTCAAACAGGAGATTAGAGGGCTCAAGCATGAGAATAAACAGTTGCACCGGCTCGCACATGACTATGCTACAAACATGAAGAGGAAGCTTGACCAGATGAAGGAAACTGATGGTCAGGTTTTACTTGATCATCAGAGATTTGTGGGTTTGTTCCAAAGGCATTTATTGCCTTCGTCTTCTGGGGCTGTACCGCGTAATGAAGCTCCAAATGATCAACCTCTGATGCCTCCTCCTTCTAGGGTTCTGTCCAGTACTGAGGCTCCAAATGATCCCCCTCCGGTGCCTTCTCTTTCTGAGGCTCTACCGACTGCTGAGACTTCTCCTAAGCAACCTTTGTGAAGGCTCCCTCTTGTGTGTTTATTTTGACTCATGTATATGTACATATTTGTAGCTTATCGGGGATATCAATAAATAAGCTTTCCTTCATTTCAACGTATTGTGTTAAATACACCAAAGCCTTATTCGCTAAGTTCTTTGAATTTTCTTTTGTTGAAGCTTGTATGTTGAAGCTTTCTGAGTGGAGCATGTAGGTTGGGGTAGTGTTCCCTTAATTTTCCGAGTGAGGAAAACTTCTCGGTTGGAGACTTGGAAAATCCAAGTCACTGGGTGGGATCGGCTATATGAATCTTAGAACGCCATTGTGCTCGATCATGTGTCATGTCCTTCGTTAGATCCAAGTACTCTAAGTCTTTTCTTAGAGTCTCTTCCAAAGTTTTCCTAGGTCTTCCTCTACCCCTTCGGCCCTGAACCTCTGTCCCATAGTCGCATCTTCTAATCGGAGCGTCAGTAGGCCTTCTTTGCACATGTCCAAACCACCGTAACCGATTTTCTCTCATCTTTCCTTCAATTTCGGCTACTCCTACTTTACCCCGGATATCCTCATTCCTAATCTTATCCTTTCTCGTGTGCCCACACATCCAACGAAGCATCCTCATCTCCGCTACACCCATTTTGTGTACGTGCTGATGTTTCACCGCCCAACATTCTGTGCCATACAGCATCGCCGGCCTTATTGCCGTCCTATAAAATTTTCCCTTGAGCTTCAGTGGCATACGGCGGTCACATAACACACCGGATGCACTCTTCCACTTCATCCATCCAGCTTGTATTCTATGGTTGAGATCTCCATCTAATTCTCCGTTCTTTTGCAAGATAGATCCTAGGTAACGAAAACGGTCGCTCTTTGGTATTTCTTGATCTCCGATCCTCACCCCTAACTCGTTTTGGCCTCCATTTGCACTGAACTTGCACTCCATATATTCTGTCTTTGATCGGCTTAGGCGAAGACCTTTAGATTCCAACACTTCTCTCCAAAGGTTAAGCTTTGCATTTACCCCTTCCTGAGTTTCATCTATCAACACTATATCGTCTGCGAAAAGCATACACCAAGGAATATCATCTTGAATATGTCCTGTTAACTCATCCATTACCAACGCAAAGGTAAGGACTTAAGGATGAGCCTTGATGTAATCCTAACTAACAATCAAAGGCACAAGTTCTAAAACAAAGCAAAACCAAGGAGGCATGCAGGCCCGAACAACAAAATATACCAGGAAAACATCAGTTGGTAACAGGGAGTCTCCACTCCACAAAAATATTCAAGTTATAATTTGATGTAGAAGGTTTGAGATTTAAGGCCAGCAACTAATAAATGGTCAATTAGGTGTTTAGCCCCGTATTTTGCCATAATTAGCCATGCTGACATTAACGGTATGCACCTGTTTGTTTTAAGGTAACATTCCAAAATTCATACCTATATGGTATGCAAACACATGCTCTGCCCTTGTTGCATTGCTACTGAGCAATCACCTAATTGACCAGTTTCAAGGCAGAAAAAGTAATGACCTAAGTCTCTCTTGCAGATAGAATTGCATTATTAAGACAGAATACAAGCGATAACTACAATACATTGCTAATACAAGAAAGGCTAACATTTTTGGATCTTTCCAGTGAAGCTTAATTAATTAGAAGGTATCAAGTCATCACAATAAAACTATCTCAGTGAAGTTCATGTAGCACTTGAAGTATCCAAGATTGCTATGACTTTATCCTGTGCCATTCAAAGATTTACTCGGAGAATTTCAAAATTTGACATACACCCTTCATGCATCAGTTTTATGATGACAACGTTTGGCAAGAAACTTATATTTTGATTAGCTGTGTGGTGTCACTGATATTGAGAAAATACTTGAAAAAATGTCAATAACACCGCATAAATAAACTCACTAAGTAAACAGGAATAAAGACATTAGGTCCAAAAAGATTACCTTTTAACGCGCGGGACAGAAGTTTGTCAACAATTTCTTCAGATTCTTTGTAAACGAGATCATGAACCAAAGACTTCCCGGTAGCTTCCTCAACTGAGAGTCTGGTCAACTCTGCAACCTTTGCATTCCACCCATTTATACAGCCATTAATATCGACAGCAAATATGGGAGCAGTTGCAGTCTCTATCAACCTAACCATTTCTCTTGCTACAGAGCTGAGCTCATTGATCCCTTGGAACTCCAGATCACCAAGCTGGGTCTGCATAACAGCTTTTGAATGGTTTGTCTCCGTGTCCTTAAACGAGTCACGCAAAATAATCTGCAAAGAGTGTATTGCATCCATTTCTGCATTCTCCCATGGCAAACTCCGGCTTTTAACTACTTCCAGAAACGCCTTGAATGAAGAGCGTGGATGCATCCTCTGCCCATCATCCTTGTCCTCTGGATGATGCTTTGCTCCACCCCATTTGATCTCTTTCCCAGTGTGGGATCGAAACCAGAACAGAAAATCCCTTTTAGTACTATAAGCAGCCGCCATCCCACAAACTGCATCACCAAGAGAGGCAGCTCCAGGGTACCCGGCATCACCCAAACTATCTGTGCTCAAACCAGTTGAACTTCCATGGAAAGCCAACAACCATTCCACAATGTCCTTTATCTGGGCTTCGGTAGGCGTCACACCAAGCGGGTAGTACCTCCCTTGGTAGTAGAGTGCAGCACCATCACACTTAACAAGGTCCATGATACTAGGACTTTGAGTGACAATGCCAGTCGGGGAGTCACGCAGAAGCATGTCACACAACAGAGTCTGCGTCCTTAAAACATGTTTCTCAGACATTTGTGAAGCCAATTGCAATTCCATATTTAACTGAAGTCCAAAGGCCTGCATTAAAAACTCACAAGCATACCGAAGCGGAAATGGAATATACCGAGCGGAGGTGTGATGGCAAACAACCAGGCCCCATAATCTCATTGAATTCCTCCCTCCAAGAGCTTCCTCATCAGTTCCATTGATGATTACGGCCAACGCCAATGACGCAATGGACCCCATATTAGCCATGTACTGGGAATGGCAACCATGAGGGGCTCTTAGTGTGGATCCGACCAAGCACAAAGGCTGCATCAACCCTTCATCCTGAATCACATTAACCGGATTGGCGTGACAATCTACTATCATTCGAACCCGGTTCTGCCTGAACAAGAACCTTGACGCCTGTGGAATATCCGTGGCCGGGTAGTGCAGCCCAATGTACGGCTCCAAGTCAGGCCTTTTGCTCTCAGCCACAACCTCACCATGCTCATCCTCATGAAACTTATAAACCATAACTCTATCATAATCAGTAAGCTCCCTCACACTCTCCACCACAGTATCACACAAAAGCTTAATGTCGCCGCCTGGCAGTGACTGCAGCTGCGAGATCGCCCTCACCGCCAGCTTCTGCGACTGCACCGCGCCGGCAATCGACAGCGCAGGGTCCTCTGTTCTCGCAGGCTCCAAATCAATCACGACCCCAACATCAATCCTATGCAAAATTGCATAGAAGGGCTTTCCAGAAATCTTGGAGTGGATCCAAATCGGGTTCAAAAGCGTAATCTCCCGAGCGCCAAATGCCTTCTCCAGCAAAACCGCGCTCGACGGCGTGAACAGCGTACGGATGTCGGTCCCAATTGTGAGAATCTCCGGCTTCTCAAGGATAGGAACTGATTGCGGCGTTAGGTCGAGCATGTCACGGCCGTTCTCGCTGTACGCAATGACTCCAAACGTGGCTTCGTCCACAGCCATCATGCACCCGAACGGTTGGACATGGCCGCCCCTCTGAATCCTCGACAGGTACGCCGTAATCTGCTGCTCCGGAACCGAATCTTTGGTGGTTTTCATGCTCTGCGAGTAGTCGAACGACTTGCCGGACTCGCCGGACTGCTCGAACACCGTGTGCAGCCGAGCATCGATGGTGTACTGAGCAATGGCTTTGCTCATAGACTCCGTGTTGTGGTGAGCTTTGATATTGCTGGTGCCCGACGACTGACCGCCGGACGCCATTTCTGCTGACTTGGGTCCTCCCCGTTTGACTCAATTCTCACTGGGTTAGTCCTATATTCGCTGAAAAATTATAAAAAAAAGGGGGTAAATTCCAATACCCCATGAAAATTCGACGCCGATCAAAGTGAAAGCTTGTGACTTTTTTCAAAAAAAAATGTAAGAAAGCTTGTGAATTCTGATGGCGGTCCGTAATAAAGCTGGTTTGGCTTGATTCTTTTTTGTTTTGTTGTGTTTTCTTCTCTGTGCTGGGAGAGAAAGAAAGCGAGCGGGGAGTGAGAGAAAGAAGAAATGAAAACGACACTTTATTTCTCTCTTCTTTTTTCTTTATTTTTTTTCTTCTGAATTGTTGTTTTTTTGTTTGTGTGGATTTATCTCTAATTTTCTTGATTTTCGTTTTGCATTATTCGTGGTGAGAATAAAAATGGAGGCCATCATTCGATTGGTGGTTCTGTCTGTGCGTTTGGGAGTTTGAGCCAATGAATCAATGACAATAATTTTGAGAAAAATGTTAACGACACTTTTTCAAAGTAGAATTTTACATTAATTTTGGATTACTTCATAATTTAATATCAATTTTCGTGTTAAAAATATATATATGTGTAAAAAACTGAGATGATAGAAAATACACACAATCCTACTTTTAAGATAATTCATTTTAAAAGAATCTTCTTCACATTTTTCTAATTTTAATTCTCCTGTATACAATTCTTATTTTAAAAATAATTATTGACACTCTAAATATTAAAATTTTGAAGTAATATTAATAGTAATTTTTTTTATCTCTTTTATATAAATCTTTGCATATTTTATTTTTGCCAATTAAAGTTGGGACTTAAAAATCTTTGCACTGACCATGAGATCCAAGTCAGGTTCTTTCCCCAATATATTATAAAAGTAGAACTATAAATGGAAGGGAATTCAGTTGTCCTTTCTAATTTTAGCAATAAAGAGACATTGCCGAAGAGACCTTGCTAAAGAGACCCATTCTAATTTTAGCAATAAAGAGACATTGCTAAAGAGACCTTGCTAAAGAGACCCATGTCTTAAAAGTTTATCTATACTAAAGGAATAGCGAGTGAGTTAAGCTTCACTATGAGTTAAACTATAATAATGTAGTTTAAATTCGTTTTTTGCGAGAATTAAACATAAAACATCTTACTTATAAGTGGAGAAAAATATTACTATACTATAATACATTTCATTTTTTTTCTTTTTCTTCACTTGTAATATATCGAGTTAAATAAATCTAGAACTCCCTAAACTTATAGAGGATATGATCAAATATTATTTCCAAATTAATCAAGAACTTATTATGTATGAACGGTTCAATGCGCGTTCAATAACTAATTTGGAGGTGTTTTGTGAGTGGACAAATTTATACCAACAACATTTAAATATCTTGTTTATAACGCGTAATGTTAACTTGGAGAGAGGTATATATGGGTTAGACTTAGACAGACACAAAATTACAAAAAATATATTGAATAAATGCATTGTCTCGTTGGTGTATATAAAGTCTGAAAAATTATTAAGAGTAATGCTATTCATATTTTGTACCACATTTTTATACCAACTTAGGTGACATTGATGTAGACAGCCACATCATTTAAATTAATTAGATTTTTAAATTTAGTTCATTATTTAATAAATTAATAATTAAGAAAAATTAGTTAATTAAATAATGATTGTGGTAAACGAGGAATCTTTCTCCTTCATTTCCTTGGGTTTTGCAAATTTTTCAAATGATGTAGCTGTCCACATCAGATGTCACCTAATGTGGTATGAAAATATGGTATAAAAATATAGTATGAATAGCATTACTTAACGCTACTTTATGATGAAAATTTCCACAAAAAGAAGTTCAACCGATAAGACCAATTTACATTTTATGACTTTATACAACGCTATTTTGAGAAAATATTTATCCTGTGAGGCAACAAATTTCTATTTATTCGGTTGTTTTTTCTCGAGAGAGAACAATTGCACACACTGTTGATACATCCAATTCCCAGTTGCTCTACATTCTCTCCCAAAACCAGAAACCAAGAAATTTATACGAAAACATAAATTTGTCTAGTAAAATGATCGAGGGTTCTTCGTTTTATGAACTTTCGATACAGACTTGCAAAATGAAAGATAAAAATCAGCTCCAGCATTAGCGATACACACACACTATTCTAACAACCGAACAATAATCGTTCCAGGCGAATCGTAGACTTGAGAGACTTGGAAACAACAATGCTTGTCTAAAAGCAGGTAGTCCGGAATCAGAACCTGCTATCCGATGTTTTTTCACTTGGTGTAAAGAACGTCCTCCCATGGGTGGCGGTATAGGGGCTGCTTCAACCTTTTCTGGTCGAATGTGTGCCTGAAATTTGGAGCAGAGAGAAATCAGTCGAGTAAAAGTATATTCTACGGATGTACTCAGGAAAGCATCATATATACAAGCAGAAAATGATGTCTTCTCTCCCTTGTTTATCTGATCCACCATCGAACGGTGATGAACCTCATTGTCATTAAGAACAATCAGTTGTTTTGTGTTACCCTCAATGACAAAGCCAGGTATCTAATCCTATATTATGCCAACAGATCGGAAATTGACTAGTAAGTCCTATATGTATCAGTGACCATAAGACCGTGTCTGTTTAGGGACGATAGGAAGTCCAAAGTACATTATCCTTGCAGGTAGAGGAGATGTGTGCCTATGTAGGTTCAGTATTCTGATTGTTGATGTGTCGTTATCTAGAATATGATTGTACCTTAATCCGCAACAACATAAAACTAACCTATAAAATATCTGCGGAAAAGAATAAATAGAGAATAATTCTAGCCAGTACTCACCCAATCAAACCAATAGAACGTGCCAGCACGAATAGCCCATTCAGATATCCAATCTCAACAATCTCGTCAATCTCTGGTTTGGCGAACATTCCACTGCCAGCAAGAAGATCCAAGAACAGGGTTCCAATTGCACCATCAACATTGAGGACCAGGTTGTTTGCCTTCGAGAGTGTGTAGGTTTCAACTTGAACGGCATATTCCATGTACTTGACAGAAGGGAAATGTGTGCGTGCAAACGCTTGTAGAAGCTCTACTCTCTTATCTCTGTTGTCCCCTCTCTTGATCCTTTTTCACAGCAAAGAAACAAAAACTTCCATCAATAAGATTTCAAACGCAGCTACTAAAATGCATAAACTGAAACTCCAAGATTGTACTGTTGCATATTTTTGAAAACTCTCAATACCTATGCCCAATCCCTGGCACACGAATGCCCTTCTTCTTCATACTTTCGACGAACTCATAAGGTGTAAGATTCTGATAAAACACAGCAAAGGGACTGCTTGTTTAAAACATCATTTTAAGGTTTAAAGTTTCAACGATTAAACATGAAATGCCCAATAAAGCTCACCCTGTCATATGCATCCTTGAAATATCGAGCAGCATCATCAACGGCACCACCAAATCGTGGTCCAATTGTGAGCAAACCTGTTTCAGAAGCTCATCTTTGAGTCCGCAACCAAATTATCTCTAATCCTTAAACTAGAAACTTTATAACAAAGTATAGAACATTTTCTGTGGGAATATATCTACCTGAAACAAGGCAGGAAACAAGGTCCTTGCCAGCCCTAGCAGTTACTATTGAGTTGTGTGCACCAGAGACGCAAGGACCATGGTCAGCACATAACATGATGCAAATCTGATATCAATGTCATACATATTAGTGAAAGAGCTACAATATGCAAATGTGCTTCTAGGACGACCACATTAAACAGGAGGGGGAAAAAGTACAAGTAAGCAGCTTTATAGTAATGAGGAACCTACCTCAATAAATTTAGTACAGTAACTGGGAAGGCTACGCTTGAACCACAAAAGAGAGATAACGTCACCGACACCATAACCCTGCTCAACAATGGAAGACATAGGTACACCAGCATAACATGGTTCCTCACCTGCATAGTAGATAAAAAGTAGAAGTCAATGATACTGATGTCTTCTGCCAAACACATCAATAATATACAGGAACATTGTAGGGTTTAGTATATACCTCTGTCATCAGAGATTGTGGATATGATATGAGTTGGAGCACGAACTTTTCCGCTCTTAATTGCAGAGTTGAGATCTTCAGGTATTTGTGGAGGCTTGAATTCCTTGACTGGTGCAATCTTGCCTTCTTCAACCTGCACAAATAAGCGAAACATGTAATGTTAGTCTGCCACAGATCCTCATGGAATTCCATAACTAAGTCAAGCAATCTTTGTGGAGTTTATCTCAAGGCGTGCTGTAATTACCAGTTTTTCAAATGTTTCCTTGATAGCAATTTCCAAAGCTTCATATGAAGTGGGAACAACAGCACCAGCATCCCTCAGGGCTTGATTCTTTGCTTGTGCAGACTCCATCTCACCACCACTTTTTGCGCCCTGATTTACATAACGTCAAGGAAGAATTAGAATCCTTTGCCCACTTACTGAGATGATATTATTCAAGGGCAACTGAGATGAGAACTTACAGCATGACCAAATTGCACTTCGGATTTGAAAAGCCTTGCACAAGTCCCACTAACCCAGGCAACCACTGGTTTGGTAACTTTGCCCTGTTTCAAAGCTTCAACTAGAGAATACTCGTCTCTCCCACCAAGTTCCCCAAGTACAACAATAAGTTTGACCTGCATTCGATCAGAAAACCAGATTCCGAATTTTAGAATTCTGATGACTTCCTACAATATGCAAATCGTGGGCAGTCCCTTAAAAAAAAGTAATGAAAGCATAATGTACCTGGGGGATATTGTTATACCGCAGAACATGGTCAGAAAGAGTAGACCCTGGGAACACATCACCTCCAATAGCAATACCTGAAGAGTTTCAAGACATACCAAAATTGTATTAAAACCTTGTTCAAATATTGTCAGCTATTAAAACAAAATTAAGCAGAGCAAATATGGATACCTTCAAAAAGCCCATCTGTTACACGAGCTACAGTATTGTATAACTCATTAGACATCCCACCCTGCAATATCACAAAAATTCTTTTGTAAGAATTCTAGAACACAAATATGACTTTCTTGACAAGGCACACCACGTTGCGGATTGAATAACTATGTGGTAACTCATGGCACATCAAATAACCAGACTACTCTTGGTGGTTTCTAAAACATAAGGGCACAGGACAGAAATGAATGAACTGAATTCCAATACGCTAAACGTTTTAAGGTATATACATCATGAAAGTCTTATGAATAACCATATTTTCTGAAGTTCAAGATATTGGATTAGCTACATACAGATTTGGAGACAAAACCAACAGATCCAGGCCTGTATAGCTTGCAGTGAATAATGTTATCAATTGTTCCAGCAGTATCACCAATCTTAAAAGCTCCAGCTTGAATTCCTCCAACAGTTGCTGGGCCAATGACAACCTGCAAAAGATACGTTAATTAAAGTTAGTATCGCCAGTTCATTTTCCCACGTTAGTGAAATTAAGATGACTTTGCATCAATCGTGTAACCTTGTTGTTTGCCCGTGCATATGCAATCAATTGCTTAGTGTCTGACTCAGGTACACCTTCAGCAATGATTGCCACAACTCTAATGGTTGGTTGCTTCAGAGCAGCCATGGAAGAAGCAGCAGCACTGGAGATATATCAAAATACATTCATTCTTAGGTACAACCATAGAAGTTTCGCACTCCAAAACACTACTCATAGAATAATCACTGACCTTCTGTATGAAGCAAAGTTGATAAAGACATCAGCAGTAGGATGTGCAGCGCATGATGCTTCAATGCTGCAACAGTTATCAACCCAAAGGTCAGACAATCTTGAAACAACAGATCAAGAATGGTAACTGACTAATAACATGATTTGAATATATTGGATATGGAAAATTAAGATGAACCATGCATACATGCATATACATAACTATACAAAAGGTGGCTTGCAGCCATGAAGACGAAATCTAGGAAGAGGATGAGAGAATGGCGACTTACTTTGAGTGCACTGGTATGGCGATTTCCTCTTGACCGAAAAATAGCTTCTGAAATCCCTCAGAACCGGGGTTAATGATTCCAGCAACTGATGGTGTCTCCCTCCCTATTACAAACCTCAGTTATTACATTTATATCTTTTTCAAAAACTAAAAACTATAAGTAAGATCAAGTTCTAAGTCAAAATTAGGAAATGACACACACCGCAAAGGAAGTCAAAATCGAGCATGCGCTGGACTGGGAGCTGCTTGTAGTTGTAGAACAGCGCCTGAGTGGTGCGCGAAAAAAGTTGTCCCGTGGCCATGGTTTTCGGGTCAAGAAAACCTCCGGCTTCTGATCACAGAATAAAAAACCAAAACATCAACTACTAATTCATGGTGATCACATATCAATTACATGATCCAAACAAAATTCACAGCTCTGGTTTCGACAATTACGGTTTAGGATTAGCAGAACAATTACAGGTAAGCAGATCAAATCAAATGGTGAAGTTAGGTATAGATCTACTGGTCGATTTCTGTTAGAAAAACTCACCTAATGCCAAATAGATATGCAAATATGGTTACCAAACAGATCTCTACGCAATGTACCAACCAAACCGCTACCAAACAAAACCCAACAACCCAACTATCCAAGAAAAGCGAAGCAGAAGCAGATGTTAATCTCCAGGAACAATGCTAACCATAATTATACACAACAAATCAAGCAAAACAAACAAAAGAAACGATAAAAGAAAACCGGGGGAATTTGAAGCCCGGACAGGAAATGGGATCCCGGAAACGGAGCCAAACAGCGGATCTCTCCTAATCCGGGGTGGTTAGTCCACCGGAAATCCGAAGTAAATCCAGAGCAAAAAAAACTATAGAGAGAAATTGGAGCTTACCTGATTCTGGTTGTGAGAGTGGAATCTGGGATTTGAGGCCGAAATGCAGATGCTGGGATTTAGGAAGGATTGGATAGAGGGAGAGATTATATAGAGAGAGACAGAGAGAGAGGAGGGAGAGGAGAGAGAGGGGGGAGGGTCGGAGATGGAGAGGTTGCTACCAACGAGAGAGAGAGAGAGGGGAAGGAGGGCGGGATGAGCTGGTCACGTGGCGCTGGGTAGTTAGCTCACTGAGCGCGACTTTTTTTATTTATTTTTTGTTTAATTTTATATTAATATTTGTTGGCGCTGTACAGAATTTACTACTCTTTTGATTATTGTATGTGACTGAGGAGGTGAGTTAGAGAGAGACTGGAAGAGAGAGAAAGAGAAAGGTGGGCGGAGGGGTGGCTGGTTGGGTGGTAGGTGGTAGGTGGATACCGGGGACCAAGAAGGGGAGAGGAAGGTTGGCTTGACCATTAATTTTATTTTATTTTATTAGATAAATGACATGATTTTATTCACATTCTTGTTTAATTCGTTTGTTTTAACTACAAAAAATAAGTAAAAATATTGTGGGATGATTATTATTTTTAAATAATTATTATGAAAGTGAGGGAAATGGTTCGAAGCTATTACAATAATTTAGAGGTGAGAGGATTTTGAATTCAGGACACATTGGTAGAAACCTAACATCATATCCACAAGGATATTGGACCACGAATCCACCATTATATTTCCTTATTTCCCTTGCCCACAACCCTGCCATGAAATTTGAACTGCCCAAAAGGAAAAAAAAACCACATTCCTTTGTCAAAAAAATCGAAACAAATAGTGTGAATTTAATGAAATGATTCTAATTCCTAACTTTTCCTATGCTAAACATATGTAGAAGGATGATGGTAATTACTAATTAGACACAGTTGTTGACACTCTCTAATACATGTATGATTCGTATATAATGATAGGGCATTCCTTTATAAAGGAGTGTGGTAACAAATGTACCAGTTTTATGTATTCAAATAGTTTTATCGAACATATAATTAGAAAAGTATGGAGTTCACATTTTTTTTTTAGGACAACAATATATTTTACACTAAGGTGAGAGGAGAGTTCGGTTGAGCCACACAATGAACAACCTATTTTTGTATCGAATTCGCCAATGTAGTGTACATCCCTCATTGTCTCTTAAGTTTGTATTCCTCATTGTAGATTAGTATAGTTTATAATAAAATATTACACCATAAATCATCATAATTCTAGCATTATATTACCTATTATATTATGTATAGTGTATCAATAGACATCTTGGGTTTTTTGTAAGAGATTACCTGATGGTGGCAAAGTCACGATAGTCTACCTTTTCAGGAGAGGGGCAAGTAGGAAATACCCATATAGGTATTTTAATCTTCTCCTGATTACCATCGTGTTATCCACTAAAGCTAGAAATCGAACACAGAACCAACCATATGAAATACGAGCCTGAAATTTGTCCAAACCACTAGACCACCCCGTGATGACTTAGGTTTTGTTTATTTTTGTTAAATACAAAAATATTATACTTTAAATATAAGAATTTGAGCCAAATTACACAATAAATCAGTCACGATAATTAAGTACAGACTATCCATTACCGCCCTCCTTGTGCTCGATTAAAATCGTAAAAAGAAAAGTTGATGTAGTCAACCCTATCAATTAGTTTCAGAAATGATCCTCAGTTTTGCTGGTATAGTGCTATAATCTAATTCCAATGAGGATTTTTGGCCATGTTTTTTGCCACATGCAATGAAAGTGATCGTTCATATATATATAGATATATATATATAGTGTGCACATTCGATGAACTATACATTTATTTTAAAATCAATAATGCTAAAACCACATTCGATGAACTATACGTTTAGTATTATATCGGGGCATTTTATCTAGATACTTGGTTTTTGAATTTTTTAGACTAAACATCTAAAACTTTTAGAGATTTGATCAAACTACTTTTCTACAATTTTATTTAATTTTGAATTACACAAATTGTTAATTAACTTACTAATTAAATTCAATAAATAACAAATTTCTAAAATCTTGCTAACAAAAGATATTGTTAATTTGTGTCCCATTAATTCAATATATTAAAGAAAATTCTATAATGACAAAAAAAAAAATTTAAATACAATCGTTTGTTTAAAAAAAAAATGTGGGTGAAAAAACAGTCGATAATTTTTTTAACAAAGAAAAAGACAAAGGATGATATTTTGGAAGTACCAATGTAATCCAAATGATATTACATACATTATATATATTAAAATAGTGTACTAAGAATTTGGTACATTATTGGTATGTTATGTAATCCAAATTTGTGTACAAAATATATTTTTGATATGTTATTTACTTTTTTGTTTAGATACATACCAATCTACTGGTGTGTTTATATGATCATAATTTTGGTATGTAAAAATTAACGCCAAATTATGTGTAACCCTAAAACCTATCGGTATGTTTCAAGCCAATATGGGCACATTTCAATTTAGTAAGCATACATTTTAATTCAATATGAATATGTTTTAATTTAGCATAGGTAATTTGAGAATAAATTGAATTGTACATATCAATTTTTATTTTTAAAGAACGATTGTACATTTCAATTTAATCATACTTGAATTTTTAGAGAAGAAAATAAAAAATGAGAAATAACCATTAACAACAATAGTAAGACTAATGAAGAAAAAAAAGTTACAAACAATTTTTGTATAAATCAAGGTTACAAATATTATATTCCACAAATTGAGTAAGGGAAGACATTCCATAAAAATAGCAATAAATTAGTTAATATTTTTAGTGCATTTTTGACATAAAAATGAATTTAAAAGACACGTAAATTAAGAATATACTTGATATCCAGCATTGTGTCCTTCAATCAAAGTATTCAAATTAATAAAGTTTCAGTCTAAGATATTACTCAATTGAGGACCGGAACCAAAAATTTCCTTTTAAAAATGACATTGTTTATAATTATCTTATTGTTAAAAACACCTTCAAAATGAGGATAATGCTTAAGTAATTATTTTTTTATTGTTAGCTTCTTTGCTTGTTGATGAGGTCAATGTAAGAGAAGCAAGGATTGTGTCATGCTTGAACAAATCTTTGTCTTGCTATATTTGGATACTCCAAAAGTCTACTCCTTGAAGGGTATATACATTTTTTTTTTGTAGTTTTGCACATGTTCAAAGAAAGTGGCCGATTCCAATTGGTCAACAATAGTCAACTGCCGTTTCCCCCCTCTTCTTCTATTTTATTTTTATTTATTTGTTTAAGCAAAATATAGAATGTTATATTAAATTTATTTAAATTCAGAAAAAAAAAAAAAAGAGATTCAAATTTGAGCACACTACTCTAACAAACTTAGCTAAATATATGTCTTTTTTTTTTTTTTTTTTTGGAGCTGCCATCTTTTTCCTCAACATGGACTTTGATATCTCATGCTTTCTTTTAGGGTAAATTTATTTTCCCCAAACCACACAATATATTAGGTAAGTCCTCACTGATAACTTGTTCTTTATTTGCAATTTTATATACTTCATATATGAGTTTGTAAATTCATTTTCAGTTGAATAACACGAGTATTTTGCTAAAATATATGGTTATCGAGCTTTGTGAATATATATACGGTTGTATGCAAAAATCTCCCAAATATGTAGCTCAATTTTTTTCAAAATTGTCAAAATATAGTTCGCCGAGAAGCTAAAGGAGTGATCATGTTGCTTTCATGTGAAATGTTATTGTTACTTCAGCATTTAAAACAAATATCAATCACATACACATAGATAAACATATATAAACACAACATGTGTTTTTAATTTTTTTTTTTTTTTAACATAACAAATCGTAGTCATTGTAGTCAGATTTCAACATTAAGATTTGGTTATATCATGGCAGGTTCATAAACTAAGCCAAATTGACATCAATGCAAATACAGTGGAGAATCCATAATTTGAATTTTGGGAGATCCCAATGTTAAAGGTATAAGTCTTTTAGATAGAAACAAAGTGCACAAAAAAATTCAATGTATTCACTGAGGCATTTCGTTTAATACTTGGTGGGTTTGTTGTCGTTAGCCAAACTAAATTCCGTACATGTCAAATGATATTGACATATGACGAAGCAAATCTAATGAGTGTTATTGCTAAAATTTGTTGAGTATTGTTGACGCAACCTGCGAAAGGCATTTTGTCAAATACTTAGTAGCACAACAAAGACCCGTATCAAACTTCAAAGGATCCTTGAAAGACCTTTATATGTATATTTCTTAAACTCCAGGTGGTCTTTGGACTATTGGCACTCCAAAAATCTTATTTTGTACTCTAAACTTTATATAATTAGAAGTAGAAAAAATAAACTTATAAGAAGTGTCGAATGAAATTTTTATAGTGCCAATAACAATTTCCTTTAAGAAATCAAACAAAAACTTACCAGAAAATATGTATTTGGCACTACAATCCATGTATCAATCGTATTTATTTATTTTATATATTAAAAAAATCGTATAATCTCTATTAATTAATAAAATACTTATTGTCAACCAAAATCATATGAAATTACCAGTTTAACTCTCTAATTAAAATAGAACATGAATAAGAAATATGGGGTAGAAATGTAATTTCACACAACCAATTTTTTTTTTTTAAAGCCTCACCTACATGTAATCCTAACATATTTCTAATTTTTTTTTAAAAAAAATTCCACTCCCATGTTCTCTAATACTCCATTTCTCTCTCCTTCTATTTTAAAAACAATAATAAAAAAATTTCTCACACACTTTGTGTGTGCCCATATGCTAGTTACTTATTAGTGGACCCTTGATGACGTCCATCCATTTGACTTTTAAACATTTGGTATTTTCATTAATTTAGATTAGTCCATTATAACACTCAATTATAAAAGCGACAAGAAAACAACCAATATCCAACATGGTTGATTAATTTCCTTTAAAATGAAGGGTATTTCGGCCTACAACATCTATACCAACGTCCACAGAAGCATTCCACCTTATCTCTCTCTCTCTCACTCTATTGTCTAATACATTGTTTATTATCCTAAAATGCCCTTTTTCAACAAAAACTATAGTTAGTTGTAGTAAGAAATGGAAATTGTTGATGCACAAAATCGGATTGATTTTGGACCAATTTAGATCTGACAGTAAATTACACACACAAGAACACAACGATATATCGTGGTCCAAGATCGACCCGATTTGTGCATCAACAGAAACAATGTCTTAGAACTATTTATATTCATTTGTGTTTTCAACACTCGTTCAACATGTTTATCTTCAATTAAAAATTTGAGTCAAAATGGGAATAAATATAAGCTTTATTCTACTATTTTATAAGTTAACTTGAAAATTTTGAATTACGTGAGGGCACGTAAAAATATTTCATCTCTTATTCCTTGTTTCTCTCGAATAAGAATAACATCTCCCTTCAAACAATCTAGTTCTTTTAAAACGAGGAGTTGAATTCCTTATTAGGTGCAGGCTCTCTCTATGTTTTGATTTACTCATTAGTAAATGAACACATAAATACACCGTAATTTTTTTTTTGTTGAAAAATACACCATAATTTGGATCTAATTTCATTTTTTAGGGAATTGTTATTAGCATTCTACAAATTTCATTCTACATTCCTCGCAAGTGTTTTTTCTTTCTAATTATATTGAAATGCAAGATGAGATTTTTAAAGTAACAATAACAATTTCTTTTGTTTCTTGTGGTTATAAATTAGCAAACACATTGTAAATGAACGACGCCTAATCCCCTATAGCTCTATATGCCTTACCGTTTCCCAATGATTGCTCAGCTATACAAATATGACCGAAGTGTGTGATTGATATACACGCACTTATTCCTTTTTTTAGATGATATATTTGTTAAATTAAATGTTAGATAAAATATCAACAGAGTTCAAATATACGATGTGCTGCAAGAGTAACACTCTTTCTACCACTGTGGTAGAATGGCCACTTGCACACGTACATATTCTTCTACTCATTATTTTCTTGAGTTCGAATTCCCAATTGCCGTTCCCTCACTTGTCCCAAGTGAAATCATCATTATATCCATTCCTCTACGCTAAAGCATGAATATATAAATCAAATAGTTCACGCTTCACACTCATTAGTGCAAGAGCAATTTACATAGAACGGATTTACTGTCACGTAATGTCCCGATTTCAATAGTATAATAGTAAGTGTTGAAAAAATTGTACATGTCATTGTTTAATTAGAACGAAACGCCATAATAACGATGAATTCGTTTCATGTAAGTTTTTCTACACTACTACCCCTTGTTTCTATACATAAAGCATATAGTATATGATATAAAATACACATTGTGTATGATATTGCAGCCCCTCATCATTGACCAATGCATTTCTGTGAAGTTTTGGACTGATTCTACCTGTCGTGCAAAGCATTCAATAAGGATTTATTGAGAAGGGTAGCCTTTAAAATCCATACAAGGTAAACAACCATGGCGTGCTATATATTTGTAATGTTCGAAAATTGCACAATTAGCCAATCCCATAAATATATGTTGTTTATTTCAGCATAGTTGTGGTCGATCTTTTTGTTCTCAAAACATAATTCATAGATTGTACTCTTCATCCATGAAGCATTGGGATGCCAACGCGTAGAACAAAGAGGAAAGTCATGCAGGTACTGCCCTCCCAATAGCTGGGCAAGGCATGGCAGGGTGGTATTTCTTTTCCGTTTCACCTAAATCCGTCTGTTTCTCATAAATTTTTTCATCTTAACTTCCTTCCTAATTATAGTATTAAGTGGTTGGTGACTTCCTTTAACTTTATTTCTTGGGCCCATATTTTTAGATAAACAAATTTCTTAGCAGATGTGATCACTAGTACTGATTTTCAGTTCAATAATTTTCGTATTTGGGATAAAACTTTATTTCTTGTGACAAGAAAACTTATTTCAAATTTTTGTCCAAGTCAAACCTCATAAGTCAAAATTTGAAGTCTCATCAATCAATGCTGAATATCTTACACAACATGGTTGTTTTTGGTGTGTGAAATAAGCATAAACTAATTGCAATACGGGTATAACGAGGAAGGCATGTGAATAGTTTATATCGATCCTCAAAGTCAGCACAAGAACAAGTAGTGGGGAATATTTTTGCTATTTTCTTTTTAATTTGGGTTTTTATCATAAATAGTCCTTAAAAGTAACACACCCAATTAAAGTGATTCATGAAATTAAAAATCAATCAATGTAGTCTTTGAATATTACTGCTAAAAATCAATGTAGTCATTTCGTTAAATTTTCGTCAAAACTTCTGTTAATGGCTGACATGGCACAATTAGGACCCAATATAATTAAATATTCCTGACTTCTGTTAATGGCTGACATGGCACAATTAGGACCCAATATAATTAAATATTCCCAGCTACTCCAGCTGGTTCTCACCGAACCACGTCCACCATTGCAAGGTTCGATTCCTCCCTCTGTCTGCAGCGGAGCTGCTGCCATGTCCATGACGTCGAGCCCAGTCGTGGTATTGTTAGGGTCGCCCGAGATTGAGTGAGCACCCTACTCCACTGCACCCTTCCTCCCTCCCTGGACCCTTCATCTGTCCCTGTAAATCCAAATCCCTGCACCTTTCCTTCCTCCTTGCAAATCCAAATTCCTACACCCTTCCTCCCTCCTTGCAAATCCAAATCCAAATTCGTGCAAATCCAAACCATCACCATCCAAATTCCTGCAAATCCAAACAACCACCATCTTTTAAATAAATTTGAAAATGAAAAAAAAATGAAAAAAAGAACAAAGGAGATCGAACGATCTCCTTCCCCCTTCGACCCAATCTGGTATTCCCTTCCACACACCACCCTACTCTCCTGATTACTCCCTCTGATTACTCCTGCGTTTTTTTGTCTTTGAAGAACCAAAACATGCAAGAAACCAACCCATGATTTCGACCTCTCTCTCTTTCCCTCCTCTTGGTCTCTCAAAGATTGTGTGTTTCTACAAAACATGGTGGGGAAAATGGTAGCTTGGTGCTTGGGTTGGGTGCTCACAGGTCACAGCCTCTTGGGTGCTCACATGGCAGCAGCTACGCTGCAGACGGAGGGAGGCAATGGTGGAAATGGTGGCTTCTCTCCCCTTGCTTTTTTAGATTTCTCTCTTCTGAAGGTATGGCTCTCAGAGATGGATTGTTACGAGCTTTTTACACAGGACAGTAAACAAATTTGAAAATCATTATCGGTTATATTAGTGACATGCTCTATTTTTTGACGTATATATATAGTTTTTTGAGATATTATAATTCATCATGAATTCTTAGTATCAGCATCGAACATATTTTTCGAGAAGCAATTTTGGTTGCCGACGCTCTTGCAAACTTAGGTCAATGACGTTCTTCTCCCCACGTGTGGATTCACAGTATCCCTCCCTTTGACCAACACGGACAAGGTTGGATTAGAGGTTTTTCTATGGTAAACTATTTCAGTTGTTTTATTCAGGGAAAAGAGCATAGTTGATTGCCTTATTGTGTCTGTGCCTTAGCATTTTCTAGCTAGAGCAATTTGCTCTCAGCAAAACATCAACTTTCTTAAACAAATTAAACTACAGCAGATTGAAACGGCTCCGGCATGTTTCAGCAATCTCTCCAACGACTTAGAAGCATAAATATTTCAAGGAACAGAAAGCTTTTGCAGATCCGGCTTCCTCATTTAGTTTCTTGTTTCCAGCTCTATCGTTCAAACCGAGCCACAGAGGAGACTCGAAGTTGGTGCAGCCAGAAAGAGCACTGGTTGATCTCATCGATCAATCCCATCCCATGTGATGTTATATTCCTGGTTGCTGGCGATAAGATGTAGTTTTGTAGGCCTGAGAGTGGTAAGAAGTAATTGTGTTAGAGTGCAAAGTTAGAAACGGCGCTGCAAGAAACTATGGGGGAGTCCCACATCGGCTATCTGAAGAAGTAGGAGAGTTAAGATGTGGGATAAAAACGAAAGCCCAACACTAAAATAAGCATACCTTTCTCGGCCTTTTGGCTAAGATCAAGTGTAGTATCTGTTCTTATCAGTTTAATATCTGATACGTGGACCAATGGTTCACACGATATTAAATTAATTTTTTAAGGGGAAGGGTTCACTACAATAGCTTGCTATTGGAGCTCTTGCGTGTCGCCTAAGCGTTGCACTATTGCTTGGGCCTGGCACACCCCACCAAATCAAAGTTCAAATTTTGACGGCCCAACCCAAGTAACTTATTTGCTTGGTGCTACAATCCTCAAAAATGATGTGATGGAAGGGAACAGATGACACGGTTTCGGATTCAGGATGTGCAAGCTTTCGTATTCTTCCCGAAGTTAAGGTATGCGCATGGAGAATTTGTAATGACATCCTCCCAATCAGAGCAAACCTCACTAGGAGACACGTGGGTGATTGATGATCTGACTTGCCTCCTCTGTGGTTACACGAGCAAGAGCGTTTTTGACACCTCTCTGTGGACTACATAATATTATTTTAGAGTGCAATTCACTCCATATCGTTTTAGCGTTTCAACAGCGTTCTTCTAATTAGAGAAATAACACGATGTGATCTCTCTAAAAAACTCATCAAATAAGTTGATTGAGCACAACTCAAATTAACTTTGGAGAATAGATGACTACAAAATACCTTCCTTTGTTTCTATTTTGTTTTTGTTTTTTTAGTACTTCCTGAGCAACACATGAGTTGATTTAATTTATTGGTGTTGTGCCTCTGCGTTTTAAAGCAAACGCAAAACAAAATACCTTGGCAGTCCTAAGAGACGAGGTCAGGGACTATGTCACAAAACGAAGTCATGGTAGTTAACGTTGCGAGACAAGGTCACATACAGCGTCGGGACTTGGGATGTGGAGAGCAAGATGAGGCATATGGTTCTTTCGCGAACGTTGGTGTCGATTTCACACAGGGGAGATGTTATCCCAATAATTTGGCTCGAGTAATTACTCAATCATGAAAACGAAAAATCACCAAACGTGGAATGGGATACAAATTTTACTCTCTTGTTGTTAACTTTACTACCAAATGATCCCCTAAAGATGTTAGATTGCATCAGATTGGAATGGTATGATATCATGCGGCATGTTTCAACCATAGCATTCTGCAATCTCTCCAGTGAGTTAGAAGCATTAACTAGTTACTTTTCAGATTCCACTTACCCATCTAGTTTCTTGTTTCGAGCTTTGTCGTTCGAATCGAGCCATGGAGAAGAAGTACCAATCTCCAAGATGCAGCCAGAAAGTGGATGAGTTGATCTCAGCTACAACTCTTGTACTGGGAAGAACAAGACCAATGGCATGGGTATGATGATGATTCGGAAGAGCTGGATGACGAGTACTGGCCCAGTGATGGATGGGACTAAGGCATGCGGAAGCGTGGTGGAATATGATGACGACTCGTGGCATCGACAAGACATTAAGTGATATCCAAAGAAACAGTATCTTAAAACCAAGAGCTGTAGTTTTGAGTTATGTACTTTCACTAATTTTTTCTATTTTTTTTATCTTATTAGCTTAATCCATTTGCTTTTCTATGTATGCTTTGCGGGAGCTGCTAGGTGTACTTGGGTTGAAGTACGTGGACAGAAAGAGTACTTCGAAATAGTGCATTAGAATCCCACATCGACATGGACAAAAGTAGAAGAACGAAGCTATGTATAAAAACGAATGCCCAATATTAACATAAGCATACCTTTCTCGGCCTTTTGGCTAAGATCAAGTGTAGTATCTGTTCTTATCAGTTTAATATCTGATACGTGAATCAATGATTCACATGATATTAAATTAATTTTTTTAGGGTGAGGTCTCACTACAGTAGCTTGCTATTGGGGTTCTTGCGTGTCGCCCAAGCGTTGCACTATTGCTCGGGCCTGGCACGACCCACCAAATCCTAGTTTAAAATTTTCAAGGCCCAACATATAGTAAGCAATACCAATCAATCCCTGTTGGAAACCAATTTTGTAGCGATGCTTTAGTTCAATTTTATTTTAGACTTTCGCTCCTCATCCCAGCTCGTATCCCCTTTTATTTCTGAAATTGAAGTTCCAATTAGCTTTTGGCAATACCATCTTCACTTTGCTATTTGTGTATACGTTTTCATATCCCACATCGGCTGCACAAAAAACGTGGGAGAAACAAGACTTGTGTTGTAAACATAGACGTCCTATTATTTGGTTTGAGGGGATGACATCATGTCTATGTAAGCAATGACATTGTTGCTTATACATGCATGATGTCATTGCTTGTAGCGGTGGGCACGGTTCGGTTTGGTGAGGTTTTGAGTGAAACCAAAACTGTAAGTTTTTGCAGTTTGGTTCGGTACGGTTTTGAGGCTAAAACAGAAATGAAACCAAACCTTTTGGTTCGGTTCAGTTTGGTTTTAAACGGTTTTGGTTTGGTTTCATTGTTTGAAAAAGCTATTATGGTTACCTAGTTGTATCTCATTTCATCCAATTCAATAAAAAAGTTTTGGTGTTTGAAAGAGATATTATGTAATGCATTATGACATTATGAAAAATAAATTGTTCATCCAATTCAATAAATTTTTTTTTTGTGTTTCAACTTACTTTGCGACTCTTAAAAAAGACCGGCACCAAAAATCACCAAGTGAAAGTAATTGTAATTTACCACTAACCTCATTGTCCGGTTGAATAAGCAGCTCATCGATGAACTGGTAGACCGATCCAACTTGAAAGCTAAGCTCCCGAAGGTGCTTACTGTCGATTTTTAATCTCTCACTTTCATCGACAAGCTGTCTTTACAGAATAATCTTGTAACCTATGAATGAAGTCAGGGATACTAATTCATAAGCTGCTTAATGATATCGAAGAATAAATATAAGAAATGCACTTAGTTCATATTGTCTACTTCATGCACATCATGCTACCAATGTGCCATATCCATCCTCCTCAATAAACCAACTGGAGATGCCACATTCGCCTCAAGAATATCTTCTTGGACAGTTCTGCATCCTTTCCAACACACTACCATCTTGATGGTCATCTAACTATATCAAAATCAAACCACAATTGTTCCGAGCAATGTTATCACAAACTCACAGCACCGAAAATGTTGAAACTATGTATCTACATACTCCGTATGATATACTCCACCTCTATTCATCTTTCTTTTCTTCCCCATCGAGAAGGACTCCCCTGTAACGGGGTGTATATCCTCATATTCATATAGCTTTCATCATGTGGCATAGTGCATTGAGAGCTATAGTAACATGGGAATATGGACCCTGTGAGAGACAAGTTTTCCTCGTCCGCAAGACCAACAGAACCAGTGTTAGCTATAAATTACTTGTACCCTATTAAGCCACTATAAGTAGAGTTATGAGATTTATGATATCAAAGAATTGAATCTACATGTTTTGAACCTTCCATTTTTAAAACTATGAAAATTTCGGAACTGGAGGTCCGAATAAAACTCAGGGATTTAATTTGTTACAGATGATTGGAAAGAAAATAAAAGAGGAAGACAATCAATTTACACGATGCAACAAAAAATTACCGCTAAAAATGGGAAGGGCATAAGTCTTACTTTCCGGTTACTCGTAACGAAGCTCCTTGCTTGAAGTATAAGGAAGATGGATGCAGGTCTTATAGTGTAACCAATGCCTTAGATATTATTCAGATGATGCCATGAACTAAACTCAATGAAATAACCAATTAGAATTTAACATTTAATAAAGTTATGCGGTTTCGATTTCGGTGCGGTTTTCAAAAGCCAAAACCAAAACCAAAACCAAACCGTTTTCTACGTTGCGGTTCAGTTTCAAAACCGAAATCGTTTCAAAATCGCAAAACCAAACAGTTCGGTGCGGTTCGATTTGGTTCGTATTTCGGTTTCGGTTCCAAGTGCCCACCCCTAATTGCTTGTACAAACATAAAGTAATTCACTAAAATCAAAGAATGGACATCCATATTTATAACAAATCATATATAAGTTTGCTTGTACAGACATAAAGTAATTCACTCAAATCAAATAATGGACATAAAATATTTATAACAACTCATATACGTCTAAAGTGACACGTCCCGACCCCGATATTCCCTGAATACCCGGATAGGCACGTGCTGGCCGACACCCAAGGGTGACGAAAGCCATTTATTGAATACAAAAGTAATGATTAGGAGGAAATATACATGAATAATCATTAGAATCTAAAGGTAATAAACAAAGTTTAAGGAAATGTCTAGAGTGCACAGAATACGTTCTAATTCAAGATCACAAAATGAAAGATCATTACAAGATATCACACAAATGTATGATAGACTACTACTGGTAGGGGAATGCCTCGTATGTTGTGTCGTAGTCCTCGTTTCTAAGACCTGAATGGGGGCGCAAAACAAAGATAAGTGGACCAAGTTCATATATACAATAATAATAAAACAGTTATCAAGATACTAACCCCCACGGTTTATATAAAGAAAACTACTAGCATAATAAGTGATAAGTTTACTAAAAACCCTAGCTTGCCAAAAACATCTCAAAAGACATATCACAGAAATACATCGCAGAAATCAAAATATCAATCGTCTCACATATCGTCTCGTAAGCGCGGTGTGCTGCCAATAAGATCACTGAATAAATATAACTCTTGGCCCTATGCCAGCACTGTGGTCTCTGCGCCCGTAGCTAGAGATTACCAACTCTCGGCCCAATGCCTGCTCCGTGTCCCTCAGCCCGTAGCTAGGGATTATTTCTCCCGGCTTATGCCAACACCAGATCCTTGCCCCAGGTGGCATAGTGTCAACTAGGTACACACAATTAGTTACGCCTTTCATAAATAACCATTTCATAGTATAAAGTCATTCATCGTCTATACTATAAAGATGGGTTTCTAAAACATGTTCTAGCATCCTATCGTCATCCATCAGATAGTCTACCAGTTCATGGTTTTTATAGAAAATATGATATATCAAACTATAGCTCAATATAGGCTAATAATTAACTCCTCACGAAAAATGAGATGATAAACAACATATTCCATAAACATGCTTAATATAAAATCAGTTCATAAACTCGTAAGGCATGCTATTCATTTATGCAATTAAACTATGAAATCATGTAATTTTAGAAGGGGTCCACTCACAGATACTCCGTAGCAATAGAGTTGTGTGGATAAGGATTAAGAATTTTCCCATTAGCAACTTCACCTAAGCACAAAAAATGTACAATTTATCAAACTACACAACTATAGAATTTCAAGAAATGGAAATGGGTCTTGGGTTTGGATTCGGATTAGGGTTTAGGTTTAGGTTAAATAGGGTTAGGACCTATTGGGTTTTGGGTATGGATAGTTTAGGAACAAAGGGGTGGTTTGGCTTGAGCCCAAACCCACACAACACACATACACACACGCCAGCACGCACACACATGCATACATGCACAACACACACACACGTGCACCACACACATTCACACACGCTTACACACACACACACACACACGTGCACCACACACACTACACACGTGCACCACACACACTACACACGTGCACACACACGACACAACACACATACACACACACGGCACAACACACACACACACACACACACATCGCAACCCACACCACACATACACTGTACTGCACACACACTTACGACACTGACCAACAAACAACAAGGTAATTAATTACCTGGGTTCGAATTCAAAGGGGTCCGTGCACCCACACCAACAAACTCGCCGAAGTTCGTCCTCGAGGAAGGTATGCATGCACATGCAGCGGATAACAGGGCTGAGATTAAGAGTAAGAGCTCAAAGCTCTCGGGTCTTCAATGGCAGATGACTCGGAGTTGCTCTGATGTTGCATGCAAAGCTGCAGTCGTGTTCCCTATATGTCCCAAAGGTTCGAAGTATCAAGATTTGGGGTTAAATTTGTGAAGGAACGAGCACTGGTGGTGGCTGGTTTTGATGGAGCTAGAGAGAGAGCTTCGGGAGTTAGAAGGAGAGTGAGGTTGCAGGGATGAAGAAAAAGAAAAAGAGTGAGAGAGTAAAAGTACATTTTAATAAATAAAAAATGTAAAGAAATGTCTGATGGTGGTGAGTGGGTAGATAGAGAAAAAAAAATTGTAAATTGATAGACCTAAACATGTTTCAGGAGGAATATAGAAATATGGCTAAAAAAACATGTGGGGGTGGGTGGGTACAACATAAAGTCTTTTCTTACAAACTGTTGAGTGGTAAAGTTGGGACAATTTCTAAGCACCTGCTATTATAAGTGTGAGTAAATCTTTTCTTACAAACTCAACACCTAAGTTGTAAAGTTGGGACAATTTCTAAGCACTTGCTATTATAAGTATGAGTGAGTCCGACTTTTTTGCAGTGTTGTTGCTATTATAAGTATGGTTGTATGAGTAAGACTAACTTTTTGCAGTGTCAATAACAACAGTTTGCAAAAACAAACAGAAACCAAATGCCGTTTACTTTCACTAATAGTGCTTTAGTTTGACATTCAACTTAAGAACAGATCTATGATTCTATGTATCCATAATCCCATACCCCTTAACGAATGTAAAATCCTCGGTCCCAGAAACAATTCCAAACTTTCTTCCTTCCATTGAATAATGGTTAGCTCCTTGAATTGCCAGACTACTTCCTCCATTTTCTCCATCCGTGGATATCACTCTTAGTTTACCTTTATACAACTAAAAAACTAAATCATATTCATAAAATATGATTTGTTTATGCATTGTTACAACCTAACACACTTAGTTTAATTAGCAATATTTTTCTCTCAGTTGTAGAAAAGAGGTTTCTAGCTTGAATCCTTCGTTTTCTTAATAAACAACAACAAAAATGAATGTACTTAAAAATTTATAAGGTTCATATTTATTACGTAACTTTAGGTGACAAAAGAAAAATATGAGGCCATTGAAAATGGGGATCCCTTTGGATAAAGGCTTATATATGCAAAACCCAAAATATCATCCGGGACTCGGTCAATGCGAATGACAATTTAGCGGTTTCTCTGTCTTACCGTTGTTCTCCAACCAATACCGACCTCCTATCCCAACGTCCCCTACACCCCTGGGACAAAAACACACACACAATCAATTTCCAAAGAAAACAAAGATCAAAAAGAAAACAAAGATGCAGTAAAAATGAAAGCCAAACAATTTGTTTTCTTCCAAGTTTCCAAGTTTTCCTGTACTCTAACACAATAGACCTTTTTCGTCCCTCACCACTAACCTCTCAAATCCCCTCTCAAAGGGGTTTCTCTTTCCAGCAATGATCTACAAATCCCACATTTTGTTTCCTCTGGTTTTGTTATCCTTGTTCTCATCAAACACCGTTCGTGTTCGAAGCGAAGGCTCCGGCTCAGAGTCCTATATACTTTCCTGCGGCTCGTCTTCCGACGGGGAAACGGATTCTGATGGCCGAAAATGGACAACGGATTCCAAATACCTCGTCGCCTCCAACAATACGAAGACTGCGAAAGCCGAGTACCAAGACCCTGCCCTGCCGTCCAAAGTCCCATTCACGACAGCACGAATCATGAACTCTGCAACATCATACAAGTTCTCTGTTCCACCAAGCAAACGCCTGTTGGTCAGGTTCCAATTCTACCCGTCCACGTACGACTCCGCCGATTCCTTGAACGGGGTTTTCGAAGTCACCGCCAACGGCCTCACCCTGCTTAAAAACTTCAGTCCTTTCATCACAGCGTTGGCCCTCACGCAGTACTACATCATAAGAGAGTACTCAATTGTCCCCGCCGAGTCCGGCACTCTCAATATCACGTTCACGCCGTCCCCGAATCGCGAAAATACGTTCGCTTTCGTGAACTCAGTGGAGGTGATCCCAATGGAGGAAATCTTCAAGCCGACCGACTTGATCGGCTTCCGAGGCCAAACTATCGACGTCCAAAACTCCTCCCTCCAGACAATGTACAGGCTAAGCGTCGGAGGGGAGTACATTCCCGCAAACAAGGATTCGGGACTCGCACGAACATGGTGGGACGACTCGCCATACCTACTAAATTCAGCTTACGGGGCCTCGTATTTCGACGGGGCATTTCTCGGGGTTTCGATCAAAGCTCCCGAAAATGTCACCATCGGACACACGAAGGACGTCCCCGAATATATTGCTCCTCTAACGGTGTACAAAACTGCAAGATCGATGGGGCCGAACCCTCACTTCAACGAGAAATACAACCTCACTTGGGTTTTTCAGGTGGACGCAAATTTCACCTACGTCGTTCGGTTCCATTTCTGCGACTTTCAAAACACACTGGTGAACCAGAGAACTTTCGATATATATCTCAACAATAAAACGGCGGAGGAGTCGGCGGATGTGATCCAGTGGGCCGGGGCAATCGGAATCCCGGTTTACAAGGATTATGCCACTCATGTGAACGACAGAGACGGTGATGATCTTCTTTGGGTGGGTTTGCATCCGAATGTGAAGACGCATCCGCAGTACTATGATGCCATACTCAATGGACTGGAGGTTTTTAAGGTTAATGACAAGCACGGGAACTTGGCGGGTTCAAATCCTGTGCCCTCAAAAATGCTTCTTAAGGCAGACGCTGCAGCCAGGGGTATACTGGCAAACACTGCCTAGGGTTTTGAAGTGATTTTCTGGAATGGATACCTTGTAATTAATACTCCAATAAGTTTGATTCACTCGTTTTAATTTTAAATTTGTTTAAATTTGACAATTTTGATTCTTTTTTGTAACTTTAATTTGAGATGGTCGACTATGGTCTGAATAAATTTGACTCAGGGTTAATTTCACCTAAATATAAGCTAACAATTAGTGTAAATATCCTTGTCGCGTTTGAAAAGTCTTGAGACATATAAGCTCTTTACTAACACTAATATTGTAACTTTGAGATGATCACAAAATTTGAGCGTCTGTAATTGTTTTTTCCTTTAACTTGTGTATTAGCTTCTGAAAAAAGCATTATTTAATTTTTCACATGCAATCTAGCTATAATAAGGTAGACTAATGGTAACATAATCTTGGACGTGTTTGAGAAATTTTTTAAGAGAAAATGTTTTTGAAACCAATTCTTAGTAAAAATACAAGTTAATCTTAGAAAAACACTTGTGATTATTTAGAGCAAGTACAATATTCATTGATAGGCAAAGGAATACGTAACATAATTGAGCACAGGGTGCAATAAATGGGTCTTGATAAAAACTTTATTGGGGATTTCAAACCGGACGAAAGGAAAAAGAGCGTTCAGCACCAACAAATTACAAAGTTGTACTATCTTCAAAGAGAAGATCCAAAATTACATTAGAGTTCCTCAAACCAAATTAGTTGATTGTCTAAGGCCAAATTCAGTCTTGCCAATAGATGTGCCACCTTGTTCTTCTCTCTTCGACTAAACGTGATCTTCGAGTGGGGAATTGAATGCATAACATGGTGAGCATCATTCACTACGTGCCCAAAGGGAGAGGTATCATCTGCGGCATCCCGTTGCAGTGCAACAAGTACCAACTGCGCGTTGTGATTTTGAAATGAAAAGCCAGACAGAGAAGACTCTTTACAAGGGCCATGCATCCTTTAAGTTATTTTTGTCCACTCGATTTTTTGGTATATGGAAACCTGCTACGTTGGCCATTTACAAGGAAACTTACAGTATCGAGTGTGGTGGTGGACCTAGTGGAAATGGCACTTTGGTTACAGAAAAGTGTTAATTCGTTAAACACATTAGTCACGGTTCCGTATGGAAGTCCTACAGAATTCATAATAGTTATTGGTTCCGGTGGTGGTAGTGTTAGTGATGGTGGCCGTGGCGTTCGGTTCTCTCTTAAAAACAGACTATAAAAGTTGCTCGACTACTACGAGATATATAGTTGTACTCACGTTGAAGGCATTTATCAAAATGGTTAACGTGAGAAAATATTTAAGAAAGGATTAAGAAACAGCTCTTTTTTTTTTAACAGGTAGGTATTTCAATGGGACTTTTCTCGACTATCTATTTATAGGCGTAAGGCACGACGAGTTAAATGTGAACAACATAACAAAAGAAAGAAAAATAAATTTTTCTCCTTATTTGATGATGTGTTTTGTGCATAAATATTGTATACATGTTCATGTAGTCATCATAGTAAGCTGACTCACCTCCTTTATGGAACAGCACATTTGTAGAAAAATGATTTCTACACACAATTTTTCTTCTCATGCACACTGATATTTATTCTAGTATCTAAATCGAATAAAGCATGAGCCACTTAGTACTATGGTCTGATGGTATTACTCTATACTTGAAAGTGAGCCGAATTATTCATTCCCTTTAGTATAAAAATATCAATGTACTAAAAAAAATCGAATAAAGCACGAGTACCAATGAACATAAATAAGTATGAATGTGCAAAAGGAAAAAAATGATGTGCAGTAATTATTTGCCCATTTATATCCCAACAATCTAAATGCATCACCACCCAAACCTAACCTAAAGAAACGCCAAGGCAGTCAATACCAAAGAGCATTTACCGTTTCTCTCTCTTGCCCCGTTACTCTCTAACCAGTAACAACCCCTCCTATCCTAACGTTCCCGTTAGACCCTGGCCAAAAAACCTCCCTCACAAAAAAAGGAACAAAAAATACAGAAGAAATGAAAGCAAAACACAGTTTGATTTTGTAATTCTTGCCTCCTCTTGAAAATCCCAGGTAAATTTTCAATCTTTACCTTTCAATGAAACAAAAAAAAGCAGATCTAGTTCCAGTCAAACTATTGTCATTGAATTGAGCCCTAGAGAAGTCCATTTTGTACAGGAAAACATTTTCCTTATTGTTCTTGTTCTCCTGTACTATTTTTTCCTGTGTTCTACATCGATCATCTTCCTCCCTCACCTTTCAGTTCCTGAATCTCCCATCAAAAGGGTTTCTCTTTCCAGCTATGATCTCCAAAACCCACATTTTACTTTCTCTGATCATATTATCCTTCTCCTTAAACGCCATTCATGTTCTCAGCAAAGACACTGGCTCTGAATCTTACATCATTGCTTGCGGCTCTTCGAGCGGTGGCACCGACTCCGACGGCCGCAGATGGGTACCAGATTCCCGGTTTCTGTCATCCTCGGAGAATTCAAAGACCGCGACGGCGCAATACCAAGATCCTTCTCTGCCTTCCCAAACCCCGTACATGTCTGCAAGAATTTTCAACTCTGCAGCATCCTACAAGTTCTTTGTTTCCCCACGACAGCGCCTACTGGTCAGGCTCCATTTTTATCCGTCTTCCTATGACGGCCTCGAGGCTTCGAACTCGTATTTCGACGTGATCGCAAACGGGTTTTCACTCCTCCGCAATTTCAGCGCCGCCATTACAACCCAAGCTCTCACGCAGGCCTACATCATGAGAGAATTCTCACTCGTTCCCGCCCAATCCGGCAATCTCAACATAACATTCGTACCCTCGTCGCAACATGATAAGTCCTATGCTTTTGTCAATGGCATTGAGGTAATTTCGATGCCGGCCGAGATGTTTCAGCCAGCGAACATGATCGGGTTTCAGGACCAAACCATCGATGTACAAAACTCTTCCCTTCAGACAATGTTTAGGCTCAATGTCGGTGGACAGTTTATTCCGACAAGAAATGATTCGGGGCTGACAAGAACATGGTACGACGATTCGCCGTACTTGTTCGGTGCAGCATTTGGAGTCACATGTCAGGCTGAGAAAAATGTTAGCATAAAATATCCTAGTAATTTGCCGGAGTACATTGCTCCTCCCAACGTCTACGGCACTGCGCGATCGATGGGACCGAATTCGAAAATCAATCAGAATTACAATCTCACATGGGTTTTCACCGTTGATGCAAATTTCACATATGTTGTTAGGTTACATTTCTGTGAGCTTCAACTCACCAGGATCAATCAGAGGGTGTTTGATATTTTTCTCAACAACCAAACAGCGCAGCAGACTGCGGACGTTATTGCTTGGTCAGGGTCCATAGGAGTGCCGGTTTACAAGGATTATGCAACTTTTGTTAATGACAGAGATGGTGACGAAGAAATATGGGTGGCATTGCATCCATCTGTGTCCGAGAAACCAGAGTACTATGATTCGATTCTTAATGGTTTGGAGATCTTTAAGCTCAATGATACGCGTGGGAATTTAGCCGGTCCCAATCCTGTGCCATCTAAGATGCTTCAAGACGCTGAGGCTGCTGCAGCAAGTACTTTTTCTCCCCCAGCAGGGTCCAAGAGCAAGGGTGAAGTAATTGGAATAGCTGGCGGGGCTGCTGGCGGCGCGGCTGTGGTTGCGGCATTGTGCATTGCTGTGTACATAAAGAAGAAGAGAAAGAGTGGAATGGATCCCGGGATGGGCAATTGGTTGCCTCTTTATGGTAACTCTAACACATCAACTATTTCGGGCAAGAGTAATACAGGTAGCAGCCATCTTTCGAGCCTGGCTGCAGGTCTTTGCAGGCATTTCTCATTGCCTGAGATCAAACACGGCACCAAGAATTTCGACGAATCTCAAGTTATTGGGGTTGGAGGATTTGGGAAGGTTTACAAGGGCATTATTGATGGAGGCACCAAAGTGGCTATTAAAAGATCAAATCCATCTTCAGAGCAAGGTGTTCACGAGTTCCAAACGGAAATCGAGATGCTTTCAAAGCTCAGGCACAGGCATTTAGTCTCTTTGATTGGTTTTTGCGAAGAGGACGGCGAGATGATTCTGGTTTATGATTACATGGCTAATGGGACTCTAAGGGAGCATTTGTGCAAGAGCAAAAATCCTTCCTTGTCATGGAAGCAAAGGTTGGAAATTTGCATTGGAGCTGCTAGGGGACTGCATTATCTTCACACTGGTGCAAGATACACCATCATCCACAGAGATGTGAAAACCACAAACATATTGTTGGATGAGAATTGGGTAGCTAAAGTCTCTGACTTTGGGCTATCAAAAACAGGTCCTAATCTTCACCAAACCCATGTGAGTACAATGGTGAAGGGCAGCTTTGGGTACTTGGACCCCGAATATTTTCGGAGGCAACAATTGACGGAAAAATCTGATGTTTACTCTTTTGGGGTAGTCTTGTTTGAGGTCTTGTGTGCAAGGCCGGCCCTCAATGCTTCATTGCCTAAGGAGCAAGTTAGTCTTGCAGATTGGGCAATACATTGTCTAAAAAAGGGAATTCTCTTCGAAATTATTGATCCACATCTCAAGTCAGGGCCGCCTATTAATCCTGAGTGCTTGAAAAAGTTTGCAGAGACAGCTGAGAAATGCTTAGCTGATCATGGACTTGAACGCCCTTCAATGGGGGACGTGCTTTGGAACCTTGAGTTTGCTCTTCAACTGCATGAAAACCCTGATGGAGAAGCAGTTGCTGCTCAAGATAAAGCAAATGATGCTTATGCTATGCACAATGCCACACTGACAATTGAGGAAGAGACCGTTTCAAGTGAGGCTACGATCGATGACTTAAACACAAGTGCAGTTTTTTCACAAATAGTGAATCCAAGAGGAAGATGAGACAGACTATGCATATCGTTTACCACTTTTTTCCTATGTTTTATTTTGTCTAGGAATTTTGTTTTGTAGGCTGTGTTCTAATATTATATATTATGCCTCTTCAATTCAGTTTTTCACCTTGATAGATATGAGAATAGAGGATTGAAACTATCACAGAAATTGTTTTGGAGGTTCGATGCATGCCTTGTAAATTATATTCCAGCACACTTTGCCAATTAGGTTGAAGCCTTCGTTAGATCTTGTTTTGGTTTCTGTATCTGAAGGAAATGAATGGGGGAAATAAATTGTTCCAATCTTCAAAATCAAATAATATTTGCAGCTGTTCACCAAAAAATAAAAAGAATTTTTTTGCATTTGGTACTAAATTCATGGCTATATAGATACGGAGTTCATTAATTCAAAAACTACAGTACCAAAATACCTAAGGAACAATAAGCAATTTGTGAGGCCATTTTTTTTTCTAAAAAATAACACATAACTTACGCAGGAGTTGAAAATTTAATATAAAAAAATATTATTACATCAACATATAAATCATATCGGAAATAAAATATTAGCTATAGTAGCTAGGGTTTGGAAACTAAAAGCTGAGCTACATGCAAGATGCAACTGTTTATTATATCATCTCTTGAAAGTGTTTGGGGCTCAGCAAAACTGGGCAGACTTAAAAGAAATGGGGAACTTGAAGGTGGTAGCGTAAGTGAAGCTGATGACATCATGGGGCCTCAATGGCTCTCCTCCATTCACCAAGCAATCGTCGTCCGCGATCCTTGTGAAGACAGATGGGGGTATAACTTCTGCGGCGGCAAACTGACCACAGTGGACATGGATTTGTGAAGGAGCACAATCAGTACAGGTGTTCACAATCTCTACTGCGTACTTTGGGATCCCAGTTGCTGAAATTTGGCCCTGTGAGATGCTTATGTCTCTGTCTCCGCAGCTCGCTACAAAATTTATTCAAACCTTATTAATTAAGCAGCATGTTACAATTAAACAAAATTTTGAAATTCTGATTTATTTGTGAAGACAACAAACTTATGAAAAACTATATCAATTGTCATGGACTACCGAAGATGAGAAATTTATAGTACAGAGAAATGTGAGATGACATTTTTTAAGTGTCAATAACAATACAAAATTTTTTATTTGATATTTACCTTGTTGCAAAAGCTTTCTGTGGGTTGAGTTTGCATGTTGTGATTCCAAAGTTGTTGCTGCAGATAAGTAAAAAGTCATGAATCACTCACTTATACATTTATATCTTGATGTGAGGATACACACACACACACACACAGGTGTATATACATAATTGAGCAGAGATGAGAGTTGCAGTACCAGAATGTGCTCCATGTAGAATGCAGAATCTAAACATGAGCATCATGAAAAAGTAGGCGAAGCATAAATGGGAAGAGGCCATGTTTTCTTTAGTCAAAAAAGGGAGAACCTGAAAACAAAGTTGGATTCTCAAGAGTCACGAAGTGGCTTTTTCCAAAAGTGCTTGATACAATCCAATCAACAATAAAAAAATATTATATATATATATAGATGCACAACAAAGAAGTACAAGAATTGAACAAAGTACTAAAACAAGGGAATTTCTAAATTGGTGCATGTCAATTTATAAATTCTGACTTTTACTTAAATTCCAAGTTTATTTTCCTCATTCAAGTCTCTTAAATTCTAAGTTTATTTCCCTCATTCAAGTCTCTAGACATGAGAAAAGAAAAAACTCTTGGCATATAATGGTTTAGGGTTTTTTTTCTTTTTCTTATGGTTTTAGTTTTTTTAGGATATCTGATGTTTTAAACAATAGAAAATCGAAGTGCATACATGAGAAGCGACTAATTAGTGCAAGAAAGAATTAAAGGGCATGAAAACTAAGTACAGGAATCGAATTGATCGAGAGTTCGGACAAAAAAAATATATAGAGTAACAAAAAGAAAGAAACTACAAGAACAACAATAAAGACACCTACAAAATTCATATGGATTTTAAACAAAGATTTTAAGGGATTTTAAAAGTGATAGATTTTATAGGATTTAAGAGGATTAAAGACACCTACAATGGATTGTGGTGGAAGGATTTGAAATCCTAGGGGGGGTGAGGTTAGTCTTGGTTATATGTACTTTTGCTCTCAAATCCCACAAAATCCACAACTTATTGAAATCCTCCAAAATCTTAATTTTTTGAATACACTTAGATTTTGATGGATTTTAAAATCCTTTAAAATCTTTTAATTGACTACACGTAGATTTGAATGGATTCTAAAATCCTTTAAAAAATTTTAATTAACTACACTAGGATTTTAAAGTCTTTTAAAATCATCTCAAATCCGAGTTTGACTACACCCCCCTTAGTGTTTGAGAAACTTTAATTAAAAAAAAAGCTACTTAACAAAAGTGCTAACACTTCAAAAATTATAAACTTACAAGAAATCTGGAAGTAAAATGGGTAGAAAAGATAAACTACATAAAGAAATTTACCGGAGAACGAACGGTAGGAGGAGAGGATAGCAAAACAATTTGGGTCATATTCTGTTAAACCTTGGTTTATATATAGGGTTTTTTCCCAGGAATTATGAAACATTACTTGGCACATAATTCACTGCCTTCAAACCATTTCTGGTTTGGTCTTCTGTGATTAATTCTTGGGATTGAATCCGGCTGTCCGCTATCTTCCTGATCTGAATCTTGATTCTTGCTCCAACTCTGAGATTTTCTTCCTTACTTGGACTCCAAGACACGCGGATACTTTCCTATGTAATTTTTCAGCGGTTTCATTCCATTACTGTTTTCTTTGTTCGTTAAGACAGATGGGTCAAACTTGAATTGTAGTAAAAAACGTGGAAATTACTGTAAAGGGAAACTTGAATTATTATTTTTTAAATGATGAGTGAGTTGATTTGAAATAAGTAAAATTTGACTCATCCACAATAATATAATTTTAAACTCGTGATTTATAATATTGTCGGATGAGAAATGCTAAGGAGACTTTCTAAAAAATGAGAGTCTTTATCACCTTATTTTTTATACGATATTTTATAATGTTGGGACGATAATTAATGTTAAATTGTGAGGGAACAGAAAGTCTCACTTTGAAAGAGTCTTCTTAGCATTTCTCTTGGGAATTTAGGCCTAATATGAAAAATAATTATTAGGGTCGCTCATTTTCAGTCTCTCCTTAGCATCTAGTCGTTTATGTAGTACCATCAAAAGATTCAATCATTAATTAATCGTGTGTGTGTGTGTGTGTGTATATGTATATTGATTTACATGCATGGGTATGCTTGTTTATCATCTCATCAGTGTGGTACACGACTACACTCCACCAATAACTAATTAGAATCACTCATTGGAATCATGTGTGCTGATTGACAACAGAATGACCAAAAGAAATTGACCAATTAGCTAAATGATCAAACGATGGTCCTCCTTTATTAATTGATTGGAGAAGATTGTAAATTCGATTCACGTATATGCATGGGCAGTACATTATAAATAAATAATTCGATAACTGGGTGTGACTAATCCAACTGTGACGACGTAACTTTGTTGTGTAAACCCCAATTTAAAATGGTATTGCTATTGATGTTGTCCAGTAAATTACAAGGGCCCCGATAGAACAATTCAAGCTTTTGAGTCAGAGATATGAAATATACAAAGCGAACCCTCAAAATTCATGCTACAAAGTAATCACAGAGGCCATAGAAAGGAGGCCTCTTAATTTATCCCAGTATATATACTGCAACCGGATTTCAGTGGGAGATTGCAGGGTCAAATGAATCCTATATACGATTCAAATGCTCTACCTTTTCTGTACTAGAAGATCCCTCTGGAGATCCTCTCCATCTTATGTAACAGGTTCTCCATTGGCAAATCTCACTACAATGCTCACACTCTACTTCTGTTTACCGGAAAAGGCCGCGAGGTCACCATCTGAACTTCTAGCTTTGATGGGTCTAGAGATAACTTTTCCTTAACAAATGCATCCACATCGAACCCACTCTCGCTTTCCATGTCATTGCTATTAGAGGAAGGGCTGATAGGCTCTTCATCGATGTTACTTTCATTTGCTCCAACTATTGTTCGCAAAGCGTCCTGTCGCATTTCTTTTGAACTCTGGTCCAACCTCAAGATATTCTTTATACGTTCAAGGGCCGGATCTATGATGTCTAAGAATCCCATAACCCATGAAGCATCGTCTACAACTTCAGTACGCTGTTGCAAGAAGCCAAAAAGAGTGTTCAATGTTGAGGGCCTGAAGCCTTCCAAGACTTGCATCCCAAACAAATAGCCTTTTCACGTGTAAGATGCAGTAACCTAGCTAATTAGTGAGTACTAACCTGCTGGAAATAGAGGTCGCGAATTTCCTCTGCCCGTACAGCGTTTCCTTGATTTTCCTCTAATGATGCCCATGTCATCCATGTGACATAACTCTGAGAATTTATATTAAGGGAGGACCTAAATAATCTCCTGGCCGCTGATAGGTTACCAACTCTCTGTTCTAGAACTCCCCAAGCCTGCCACACAAACAGATGGTCATTGCCTAAAGCCTTCATAATCACACATGCGGATAACGTTGCAATGACATTGATTGATCTATGTTTCATCTTTAAGAATATTGCTTCTTATGTGTCGTTGCTAATCCTTTTGCTAACAATCATGATAGAAAGGACGCGAAGGAAGTTTCATTAACAACTTAGCTGAACATTCTATATAGTATATATAAGATACCAGATACCTAATTACGGTCATTACCTGTAGGCAACGAGCAGCAGTTTCACTAGTTGAATTAATAGACAATGCTTTTTGATACAATTTCCTTGCTGTCTCTATGTTTCCTTCTTTCCATTCCATCCACCCCCAAGCCTAAACATCCGAAGATTTTGCAATCAATGAATTAGTTTTGTGTTAAATTCAATGATGCATGTATACACAAACAAGCCCTGTGATCCTAAAGATACTTGTATCAGGTTTTATCAGCAAGTAGTCAATGCATAAAAGAGGGAAATCACTTTTCTTTTGTACAAAGAAATTATGATGTTGTATGAAACAAAGATAAAAAGGAATGTCATGGTAAGCAACAAGAAGATGCAAGTCACTTTATGCAGGCAACAAAACGCCCAATAAATTAGCGGTATACAAGTCACAGATTCCACTTGTATCATTCACAGACATAATTTATCAGGCCGGTCATATCAAACAAAAAAAATTGCATCAGGTTTATGATTTACAATCAAACTCAGATCTCTGTACTGATAAGAGAGTCATACCGTCCACACTGGTTGATGCCTTGGATCCAACTCAGATGCTCTCCTGAACAACTGCCGAGCAAGATTCGCGGTTGAGTTTTTATATTCCAATAAAGCAAGGGACTGAAGGAGAACTGGATCCCTTGGATTGAGTGCATGGCCAATCTTTAAAAGCTTTCTTGCCTTGTCAACATTACCTATATTAATTTCAAACATTCCCCAAACGTGCCACGCAAACCTATTCTTGGGGCTTGCCTGTATCGATTTCTACAGATAGAGGTGGAAAACATTAAAATCAACACTGGAAACACAGAACATAAAACGAAAAAACTAACACAGTCAATTTAGTAACTAAATCATTCTAAATTTCTGAGAAAAAAATACTTCTGCAAAGTCCTAATCTACGATGAAAAGGAACTGATCGACATGCATGACCTTTTTGACAATTTACTAATAAAAAATCACCTCGAAGAGTTGCCTGGCAGCACGATTGTTTTCTTGTTGCATTTCCAACTGAGCCCATGCCTGTATCGTAAGAATTGGACAAATTACTACAAGAAAAACATTTCAACAGACCAGAAAAGAAATGAAAAGTTACTTTGTCATCGAGAAGCCTGTGTGCAAGAAAATGATGACTTACAAGCCAACTGGCACAGCTTTTAGGATTGCACCTAGTGGCCTGGCTGAACAAATACCGAGCCTGCTCATAGCGATTTGCTTTAGCTTCCAGCAATGCAAGTGTCTGATATACGTACTCATTCCCGCCACAAAATTTTAGACCTTTAGCAAGCAGATGCCTTGCCTTTTTTATATTTCCCTGCTTTAGCTCTAGAACTCCCCACCCATGCCAGGCAGCAATGTGTTTCTTATCAGCAACCGTGGCGGCATCAAATAATTCTCTAGCCCTTCTTATGTTTCCCATCTTAGTTTCCAAAACAGCCCAGCACTGTAAAAAACCACCTCAATTAATAAAATCAATCAATCAATCCTAACAAGATCTATTCCCACATATAGTTCCCAACAAGATTCTTTCGGACGCTTACAAGAAACAACGGAGTGCCTGATTTGTTCATATCCATAAAGAATCAACAACTAAATCATTCACTAATTTAGGCAGCAACTCCATCTTTCTTAGTGAATGTAAGCGGCTCATCTTAACAAAACCCGAAAACTAACATGCATCAATAGCCATTGGTCATAATCAATGAAGTTCCAGACATCTATGTTTCCATTTTTCCTAGATGAATAACAAATTGCAGAGAGTTCACTTTGGAAAAACAAAGAAAACCCACCTGCCAAATGTATGGATTTTCTCCTTGAGTAGCTTGGCACCCTTTCTCATACACAGCTCGAGCTTCCGCGGTCTTCGATTGTTTGCTCAACGCCTTCCCCAATGCCACATAAGCTCTCCCATCTTCCGGCCAATAATATATACACTTTCGCAAACCAAAAAACAAATCAAACAGAGCATTACCAATCAAGCACTCCAAAAATATTCAAACTCGCATTTTCACAAACACTTTCCCAAACTCCATATCCATACATACCTTCTCAAGTATCTGCTCCGCTTCCGCATACCGGAAGTTCCTGGTCAAGATCTTAGCTCTGTACAACGCCAAGTCCAAGTTCACCGCCAACGGCTTCTCCTTCACGCCCGACTCCGCAGCCTCCGGCTCGAATATCGGCATCTTCTTCGCCAGCTCGGCAAGCCCTGCGTCGAGGACAGTAGTTGCCGCACCGCCACCATCTCCCTCGCCGGAGACCTCCATCGCCGGCCGGCGAACCACGAGCTCACGTTTCGCGGACTCTGTCTCCGGCGGGACATCATTACTCTGGCTCTCGGTCGAAACGGTGGCGTTTGCGGGGAGCGGGTCGAGGACAGGGGTGGAGGAGTCCCGGGAAGAGCAGCGGGGAGGCGGAGGGGCGGGGAGGGAATAGGGGGAGGAGTGGAGGGGCAAAGTGGGGATCCGGAAGGTGAATTTGGAGAGGGGGTTAGGGTTTTGGGAGGCGGAGAAGAGAGAGAAGTTGGGGGGGTTGGAGGAGGAGGGAGAAGAGAGAAGGTGCATTTCTGTGACTCTGTCTGTGTGTGTTTTAACGGATTAAACTGTATTGTATGATCCACGTTGAAACCGCGAATGTGAGGCCGGTAGAGGAAGAATGCTGTCTGTATAATTACTATTATATCCTTATAGCCGTGGACGTGCGCACTTTTGGACCCTACAAATTTCTCTTGTATTAAAAAAAACAACAAAAACCAAAGTAAAAAAGGTATTTCTTCTCATTTTATTTGGTATTGAAATGATAGGCATGCATGTGCTTAGCACATGAGAGTTTAATAGATTTTCACTGGAGTAATAAAAATAAAAAATTTAGAATGACAAATCGGCTCATAGCATAAATCAACTGAACAAATAACAAATGATTTATTAACTGCAAAATTTGGATTTCGAATAATCATGCTAGACAAACTTTGAAGTTTTAGGTGATAAACTGGTATAAAATTCAACTTGCACATTATTTAATTTTAGTTAATCTAAAAAGTTGGATTTCGAATAAAAATTCAGTGGCAGTTTAAGCACATTTCTTACTTGGAATATGAACGATATTTTTTTTTTTTTTTTTTGTGGCTGGGGAGATTTGAATGAGATTAACGATTCTTGCATTACAAGCTAGTGTTTTTTCAGCAAATGAGCGTTGCGATTTTCAGTAAAGTTTGTGTGAAGTTACTAGATTATATCATTTTGTTATAGTTTCTTGGGATTTCGTATTCCAAAGGATATTTTAGTCAATTGGAATTTCCAGAAGAGCAATCTCAAAACTAACGGTCACCGGGTACCAGTTTCCTCCAAGTGAGACGACATGTACTTGAGTTGAGTAGACTGGTCTACATTTCGCCACGTTTCCACTCTTTTTCCTGGGTTCTGATGAGGACAGATTTGTTATTCTACGTGGAACCCCCTCATTGGTCAGTTTTTTAAAGATCAGATAGCGCATCCGACAAAAACAATCCAAAATCTAAACATGCGAGCATGTGTTTTTAGGTAGAACTCTTTGCAGTTCCTTTTCTACATGGCCACATATCAGGAAAGCTCATTGTAATCCGATACAACAACAACAACAACAACAAAGCCTTTTCCCACTAAGTGGGGTCGGCTTTATGAATCCTAGAACGCCATTGCGCTCGGTTTTGTGTCATGTCCTCCGTTAGATCCAAGTACTCTAAGTCTTTTCTTAGAGTCTCTTCCAAAGTTGTCCTAGGTCTTCCTCTACCCCTTCGGCCCTGAACCTCTGTCCCGTAGTCACATCTTCGAACCGGAGCGTCAGTCGGCCTTCTTTGCACATGTTCAAAATCACCGGAGCCGATTTTCTCTCATCTTTCCTACAATTTCGGCTACTCCTACTTTACCTCGGATATCCTCATTCCCAATCTTATCCTTTCTCGTGTGCCCACACATCCCACGAAGCATCCTCATCTCCGCTACACCCATTTTGTGTACGTGTTGATGCTTCACCACCCAACATTCTGTGCCATACAACATCGCTAGCCTTATTGCCGTCCTATAAAATTTTCCCTTGAGCTTCAGTGGCCTACGACGGTCACACAACACGCCGGATGCACTCTTTCCATCCAGCTCGTATTCTATGGTTGAGATCTCCATCTAATTCTCCGTTCTCTTGCAAGATAGATCCTAGGTAACGAAAACGATCGCTTTTTGTGATCTTCGCTAGATTGCTCCGGTCATTAGTGTGGATAAGTATATAAATGGATAGAGATAGGAAAGCAAACACAAGATGTACGTGGTTCACCCAGATTGGCTACGTCCACGGAATATAAGAGTTCTCATTAATTGTGAAGGGTTTACACAAGTACATAGGTTCAAGCTCTCATTTAGTGAGTACAAGTGAATGATTTAGTACAAATGACATTAGGAAATATTGTGGGAGAATGATCTCGTAATCACGAAACTTCTAAGTATCGGAGTGTGGTGTCGTCTTGACTTGCCTTATCTGTCTCATAGGTAGATGTGGCATCTTCTCTGGAAGTACTCTTCCTCCATCCAGGGGTGGTATCTTTAACTGGTGGAGATGCACAAGGTAATGTATCAATTTCACTTGAAGCTTACTTGTAGTTTCAGGCTTGGTCAAGCGCGATACAAACCATGTAGTAGGAGTCCCCCAAGTCGCCGAGCTAGGGGGTCTGCTGAAAGAGGTGACAGACAAGGTAAGCAATCAGAGCTCCGACTGATTGTTCACCTTCTCCCCATCTTGCAGCAGCATGAAGGATAAAGAGAAGAAAAATGAGAAGAGATGATATGAGATACTTTTGCTTTTGAAGAAGTAACTTTCCACAGGCTTATTCTTGAACTGAGCTGGAGGGTTTTCTGGTTTCCTCCAGAGTATAAGGCCGACTGAAGAATTTGAGGGTCAAAACAAGTCCATCAAATCTAGAGTACGTTCCACCCTGCTGATATGGGATACTTTTGCTTTTGACAGAGTAATGAATGTATCGGCACGTGTGCTGTTACGCTTGTCTCCACATGCTTCCTTGTATCCTTCGCACTTGCCCTATCTGTTCCTCAAGCAGATGCGGAATCTTCCCTGGAAACATAAGATGTTGAAGATGAGTACTCGAGAGCAATGCCAGGTAAGTAATCAGGTAAGGGGTTCCAGGCAGTCAGTTCCTGGCTGGAAGCTTGATTCCAAGTGCTGACTGATTGTTCTCTTTCTCCTTGTCTTGCAGGTAAAAACAAGGCCAAAAGAAAAGACAGGGAAAAAGCATGATATGGGATACTCTTGCTTTTAACCCTGATGATATGAGATATTCTTGCTCTAGTATAGCTTGTTTGCAGAGGTATTATCGGGGGGAAAGAAAGCTGAATATTTCGAAAGGCTTCGTTGGGAGTGCCCTCTCAGATATGATGAAGGGTTGAGCATTTTTGCAGGTCTGCCTGTCCGTTGGGGATGGAGGTCGACATATATAGGAGTCTCCCTAACAACAAGTAGTAATGCTATTCCTTTACCCTGCTTGGTCATAGCACGGTAGTGGGAGCTGCCAGTTTCACATGTTTTAACTCTGTCAGAGCACTTTGAAAAAGTGGTCTGTGGTATCTGGCTCTCGAGATTCGGAGAACGATGCCTCTTCGATTTTTGAGAAAGCAATCATGCTGGGGGTATGACTCTCGAGATTCGGAGAGCAGTGTCTCTTCGATTTTTGAGGAAGTAATCATGTTGGGAGTCTGGCTCTCGAGATTCGGAGGGTGGTGCCTCTTCGATTTTGGAGCAAGCAATCTTGTTGGGAGTGTTGTCTCGAATGTGAGTAAAGGTTGGGCATGTTTGCTAGTCTACCTTGCCACGAAGCACAAAGGTTGACACACAGGGACTTTCCAATTATCCAGCAATGGTACTGTTCCTTTACCCTCTCTTCGATTTTGAGAAAGTAGTCATGTTGGGAGTCTGGCTCTCGAGATTCGGAGGACGGTGCCTCTTCGATTTTGGAGCAAGCAATCTTATTGGGAGTGTTTTCTCGAATGTGAGTAAAGGTTGGGCATGTTTGCTAGTCTACCTTGCCACGAAGCACAGAGGTTGACACACAGGGACTTTCCAATTATCCAGCAGTGGTACTGTTCCTTTACAGTTGTGGGTAATAATATGGTAGCTAGACCTTCAAAATTTATGTGTCTAAACTTTTGTTAGTGCTGTTTCTTTGCTATTCTTTTACCTTTCTTGGTCAGAGCGATGTAGTGGGAGCTGCAAGCTTCACGTGCTCAACTTTGGCAGAGAACTTTGGCAAAGTTATTTGTGGTACCCATGAGCTATTGTTGCGTGTGGGAAGTGGGTGATTGAACAGTAAGATTCATGTGCTTTCTACTTCACCAGAAGTCTTCGACAGAATGCCCATAATTTCTGCAAAGCTGAGTGTGCGTGTGACAGGTGTTGACAAGGCTAGAAAAGTAGGTGCCTCTTCGATTTCTGAGATCGGCCCTCGTGGTCTCTGAGCAGCCCAGCTTTTGAGAAAGCGAGCGCCTCTTCGATTGATTCGGAGAACGATGCCTCATCGATTTTTGAGAAAGCAATCATGCTGGGGGTCTGGCTCTCAAGATTCGGGGAGCAGTGTCTCTTCGATTTGTGAGAAAGTAATCATGTTGGGAGTCTGGCTCTCGAGATTCGGAGGGCGGTGCCTCTTCGATTTTGGAGCAAGCAATCTTGTTGGGAGTGTTTTCTCGAATGTGAGTAAAGGTTGGGCATGTTTGCTAGTCTACCTTGCCACGAAGCACAGAGGTTGACACACAGGGACTTTCCAATTATCCAGCAATGGTACTGTTCCTTTACCCTCTCTTCGATTTTTAAGAAAGTAGTCATGTTGGGAGTCTGGCTCTCGAGATTCGGAGGACGGTGCCTCTTCGATTTTGGAGCAAGCAATCTTATTGGGAGTGTTTTCTCGAATGTGAGTAAAGGTTGGGCATGTTTGCTAGTCTACCTTGCCACGAAGCACAGAGGTTGACACACAGGGACTTTCCAATTATCCAGCAGTGGTACTGTTCCTTTACCCTTGTGGGTAATAATATGGTAGCTAGACCTTCAAAATTTATGGGTCTAAACTTTGTTAGTGCTGTTTCTTTGCTATTCTTTTACCCTTCTTGGTCAGAGCGATGTAGTGGGAGCTGCAAGCTTCACGTGCTCAACTTTGGCAGAGAACTTTGGCAAAGTTATCTGTGGTACCCATGAGCTATTGTTGCGTGTGGGAAGTGGGTGATTGAACAGTAAGATTCATGTGTTTTCTACTTCCCCAGAAGTCTTTGACAGAATGCCCATAATTTCCGCAAAACTGAGTGTGCGTGTGACAGGTGCTGACAAGGCTGGAAAAGGCTGGAAAAGTAGGTGCCTCTTCGATTTCTGATATCGGCCCTCGTGGTCTCTGGGGAGCCCAGCTTTTGAGAAAGCGAGCGCCTCTTCGATTTTTGAGATCGGCCTTCGTGGTCTTTGAGCAGCCCAACTTTTGAGAAAGCAAACGCCTCTTCGATTTCTGAGATCAACCCTCGTGATCTCTAAGCAGCCCAGCTTTTGAGAAAGCAAACGCCTCTTCGATTTCTGAGCAGGCGCCTCTTCGATTTCTGAGCAGGCGCCTCTTCGATTTCTGAAGCTTCGTCGAGTGCAGATTTTTATAGGGGCTGGCATTAAGTTCCAAAGCACACTTGAATCTCCACCAGTAGAAGCTTCATTCTTGCACTTCTAAGATCTTGATTTGTCCGACCTCTTCTCTCTTCAACACCTTTGAAAATGTCTGGCCCCTCCGACCGTCGTTTTGACTTGAACCTTGTTGAAGAGGCATCCCCGCCTTCTCCAGACAACATATGGCGCCCATCCTTCGTCTCCCATACTGGTCCTCTTACCGTTGGGGATTCCGTGATGAAGAATGATATGACCGCTGCGGTGGTGGCCAGGAACCTTCTCACTCCCAAAGATAACAGACTACTTTCCAAACGGTCTGATGAGTTAGCTGTTAAGGATTCGCTGGCTCTCAGTGTTCAGTGTGCAGGTTCTGTGTCTAATATGGCCCAACGCCTATTTGCTCGAACCCGCCAAGTTGAATCATTGGCGGCTGAAGTGATGAGTCTCAAACAGGAGATTAGAGGGCTCAAGCATGAGAATAAACAGTTGCACCGGCTCGCACATGACTATGCTACAAACATGAAGAGGAAGCTTGACCAGATGAAGGAAACTGATGGTCAGGTTTTACTTGATCATCAGAGATTTGTGGGTTTGTTCCAAAGGCATTTATTGCCTTCGTCTTCTGGGGCTGTACCGCGTAATGAAGCTCCAAATGATCAACCTCTGATGCCTCCTCCTTCTAGGGTTCTGTCCAGTACTGAGGCTCCAAATGATCCCCCTCCGGTGCCTTCTCTTTCTGGGGCTCTACCGACTGCTGAGACTTCTCCTAAGCAACCTTTGTGAAGGCTCCCTCTTGTGTGCTTATTTTGACTCATGTATATGTACATATTTGTAGCTTCTCGGGGATATCAATAAATAAGCTTTCCTTCATTTCAACGTATTGTGTTAAATACACCAAAGCCTTCTTCGCTAAGTTCTTTGAATTTTCTTTTGTTAAAGCTTGTATGTTGAAGCTTTCTGAGTGGAGCATGTAGGTTGGGGTAGTGTTCTCTTAATTTCCCGAATGAGGAAAACTTCTCGGTTGGAGACTTGGAAAATCCAAGTCACTGAGTGGGATCGGCTATATGAATCTTAGAACGCCATTGTGCTCGATCCTGTGTCATGTCCTTCGTTAGATCCAAGTACTCTAAGTCTTTTCTTAGAGTCTCTTCCAAAGTTTTCCTAGGTCTTCCTCTACCCCTTCGGCCCTGAACCTCTGTCCCATAGTCGCATCTTCTAATCGGAACGTCAGTAGGCCTTCTTTGCACATGTCCAAACCACCGTAACCGATTTTCTCTCATCTTTCCTTCAATTTCGGCTACTCCTACTTTACCCCGGATATCCTCATTCCTAATCTTATCCTTTCTCGTGTGCCCACACATCCAACGAAGCATCCTCATCTCCGCTACACCCATTTTGTGTACGTGTTGATGTTTCACCGCCCAACATTCTGTGCCATACAGCATCGCCGGCCTTACTGCCGTCCTATAAAATTTTCCCTTGAGCTTCAGTGGCATACGGCGGTCACACAACACGCCGGATGCACTCTTCCACTTCATCCATCCAGCTTGTATTCTATGGTTGAGATCTCCATCTAATTCTCGGTTCTTTTGCAAGATAGATCCTAGGTAACGAAAACGGTCGCTCTTTGGTATTTCTTGATCTCCGATCCTCACCCCTAACTCGTTTTGGCCTCCATTTGCACTGAACTTGCACTCCATATATTCTGTCTTTGATCGGCTTAGGCGAAGACCTTTAGATTCCAACACTTCTCTCCAAAGGTTAAGCTTTGCATTTACCCCTTCCTGAGTTTCATCTATCAACACTATATGAGATCAAAAAATAGTTCGTCTCATTTTTTTTATAAGAGGCGTTGTATAGGATGACATTGGCAGTGTGTCTTACCTAAGTTTTTTAATGTAGTCGGACTAAGTTTTTCAACGTAACCAGACGTATATTACCTATTAGTATCTCTTACATCACATAAAACGTAGGATCCCTTTTTCTAGGTCTCATTTTCTTCCATTTAAAGCATGATCAGTCATAAAATCAAATTTTAAGGAGTAACCTGTATAAAGCAGGACAGTAGCTCACACAATGTCAAAATATGTGATCAAAATTAGCTGAGCTTGTATGCCATAACAACATAAACAACCAGCTATAAAGCTCGCGTACAGGCAAGAACGATATTAGAGTGAATGGCATCAGTCTGCATTCTGAACAAAAAAAACGTAACGAATTCGAGCAAAAAATTCATGAACTTGATGTTTGGCCATCTGCAATTGATCATCACCATCACTTTTTCAAAGAAATAAGATTGTATGAGAAACTAAGTAACAGAAAGCAGCGACTCCCTACGAAATTGTATAAATCCTCAAAAATGAATCACCATGGGAGATTATTATTATTATACCAATGAGCCTTTTTCAGGTAGGGAAAATGTCAGTACATTTAGATATCAAATCTTTCCTCCAATTTCAATGAAAGAGGAAAACAAATTAAATTTCTAACCTGATTCTTCATCTTGATTGCTGAGTTGTGTTTTATATTTTATTGACCTGGTTCAAATAGCACAAGTCATCCTGTCAAAGACTTCAACCACAAGTCTCCTAAACAGCCTCTATACCGCCCCACCTCCTCTTTCGGCTTGGCCTATGTAACTGTGCTTCAGCTGTTTCAACTAGAAGATCAATCTCAGGCTTGGACAACTTGTCTGGCTCTTTTTTCAGGGTGATTGGCTCCTTAAAACGCTCCCCACGTTTCTCCATTTTTGCCTTCGTCGCAAGAATCCTTTGGTTGTCATATCCTTCTGCAACCTTGTCCCCACTGGAACCAATTTCTCCACAGAATGTTCGCCTATTCACATTCTGAGCTGCTGATGAATACTCAGAAGCATGTTTTCCCTGTAAGAGATGTGCCGTCTTGAGGTCTTCTGTCAGAGTCTGGCCCGCTTCAGCATCCAAATCACCATTTTCAACTGGAAACTTATCGAGCCCTTTTGTACTGTTTTGGTTGCATCCGACTTTTTGGGTGTTAAATTGGACTACCCTCACCTTCTCATATTGACTACAATCCGCTAAGGTTGTCTGCTCACCACCAAACTCTGGATCCATATTTTCCAGCATACCATTGCGAATCAAACTTCCACGTTTGTGGCTTCTTACAGACTGCAGCGTAAAGCAAGGAAATGTCACACTTTTGTAAAATATTAGTCAACTAAACAGTAAAACAGACGATTGGAAACATGCAGCAGAATGAACCACCAACAAATTCCAGCAAGTTCCAAGTATGATGTAAAAGACTTCAAACTAAGGAAATATCACCCAGGCCCTGCAACATCCGTTAAAATGTCTTCAAATAGGTGGCAGATGTAAAAGACTAGGTAAATAAAGTGAAGGGACTATTCAATAAGTATCACTTGTGTTCAAAGGACATCTACTCAATCAAATCCAGGAGACAGGAACTTTCCTTTTTCCCTTTGATACTGAGATTTGATGTAAGAAACACAAATATTTGATTTTCACATTGAATATTCAGTTGATGCTTGGTAGGAGACTGCCTAACAAGGATTAAGAGCTCTAAATTGTCGGTGCATTGCAGGAATATTCAGACAATAGAAAAGAAAAGTAAAGAGCATGACTGCCAGTAGGACATTAGCCATAGTTTGAAGTATAAATTAACAGAGCATGGAAATAGCAAAGAGACAAAGGTTGCAACTTTTTGACAGCAAGAAAGAAAGAATCTCAATAAATAAAGAATGAAAGACGATAGCTAAATAAGGGAGAATCCCTCCCATTTTCTTCTTCAACTGGGTATGTGCCCAAAAGGAGTCCCACAACTACAACAACAACAACAAAGCCTTTTCCCACTAAGTGGGGTCGGCTATATGAATCCTAGAACGCCATTGCGCTCGGTTTTGTGTCATGTCCTCCGTTAGATCCAAGTACTCTAAGTCTTTTCTTAGAGTCTCTTCCAAAGTTTTCCTAGGTCTTCCTCTACCCCTTCGGCCCTGAACCTCTGTCCCGTAGTCACATCTTCGAACCGGAGCGTCAGTCGGCCTTCTTTGCACATGTCCAAATCACCGGAGCCGATTTTCTCTCATCTTTCCTACAATTTCGGCTACTCCTACTTTACCTCGGATATCCTCATTCCCAATCTTATCCTTTCTCGTGTGCCCACACATCCCACGAAGCATCCTCATCTCCGCTACACCCATTTTGTGTACGTGTTGATGCTTCACCACCCAACATTCTGTGCCATACAACATCGTTGGCCTTATTGCCGTCCTATAAAATTTTCCCTTGAGCTTCAGTGGCCTACGACGGTCACACAACACGCCGGATGCACTCTTTCCATCCAGCTCGTATTCTATGGTTGAGATCTCCATCTAATTCTCCGTTCTCTTGCAAGATAGATCCTAGGTAGCGAAAACGGTCGCTTTTTGTGATCTTCGCTAGATTGCTCCGGTCATTAGTGTGGATAAGTATATAAATGGATAGAGATAGGAAAGAAAACACAAGATGTACGTGGTTCACCCAGATTGGCTACGTCCACGGAATAAAAGAGTTCTCATTAATTGTGAAGGGTTTACACAAGTACATAGGTTCAAGCTCTCCTTTAGTGAGTACAAGTGAATGATTTAGTACAAATGACATTAGGAAATATTGTGGGAGAATGATCTCGTAATCACGAAACTTCTAAGTATCGGAGTGTGGTGTCGTCTTGACTTGCCTTATCTGTCTCATAGGTAGATGTGGCATCTTCTCTGGAAGTACTCTTCCTCCATCAGGGGTGGTATCTTTAACTGGTGGAGATGCACAAGGTAATGTATCAATTTCACTTGAAGCTTACTTGTAGTTTCAGGCTTGGTCAAGCGCGATACAAACCATGTAGTAGGAGTCTCCCAAGTCGCCGAGCTAGGGGGTCTGCTGAAAGAGGTGACAGACAAGGTAAGCAATCAGAGCTCCGACTGATTGTTCACCTTCTCCCCATCTTGCAGCAGCATGAAGGATAAAGAGAAGAAAAATGAGAAGAGATGATATGAGATACTTTTGCTTTTGAAGAAGTAACTTTCCACAGGCTTATTCTTGAACTGAGCTGGAGGGTTTTCTGGTTTCCTCCAGAGTATAAGGCCGACTGAAGAATTTGAGGGTCAAAACAAGTCCATCAAATCTAGAGTACGTTCCACCCTGCTGATATGGGATACTTTTGCTTTTGACAGAGTAATGGATGTATCGGCACGTGTGCTGTTACGCTTGTCTCCACATGCTTCCTTGTATCCTTCGCACTTGCCCTATCTGTTCCTCAAGCAGATGCGGAATCTTCCCTAGAAACATAAGATGTTGAAGATGAGTACTCGAGAGCAATGCCAGGTAAGTAATCAGGTAAGGGGTTCCAGGCAGTCACTTCCTGGCTGGAAGCTTGATTCCAAGTGCTGACTGATTGCTCTCTTTCTCCTTGTCTTGCAGGTAAAAACAAGGCCAAAAGAAAAGACAGGGAAAAAGCATGATATGGGATACTCTTGCTTTTAACCCTGATGATATGAGATATTCTTGCTCTAGTATAGCTTGTTTGCAGAGGTATTATCGGGGGGAAAGAAAGCTGAATATTTCGAAAGGCTTCGTTGGGAGTGCCCTCTCAGATATGATGAAGGGTTGAGCATTTTTGCAGGTCTGCCTGTCCGTTGGGGATGGAGGTCGACATATATAGGAGTCTCCCTAACAAGTAGTAATGCTATTCCTTTACCCTGCTTGGTCATAGCACGGTAGTGGGAGCTGCCAGTTTCACATGTTTTAACTCTGTCAGAGCACTTTGAAAAAGTGGTCTGTGGTATCTGGCTCTCGAGATTCGGAGAACGATGCCTCTTCGATTTTTGAGAAAGCAATCATGATGGGGGTCTGACTCTCGAGATTCGGAGAGCAGTGTCTCTTCGATTTTTGAGGAAGTAATCATGTTGGGAGTCTGGCTCTCAAGATTCGGAGGGCGGTGCCTCTTCGATTTTGGAGCAAGCAATCTTGTTGGGAGTGTTGTCTCGAATGTGAGTAAAGGTTGGACATGTTTGCTAGTCTACCTTGCCACGAAGCACAAAGGTTGACACACAGGGACTTTCCAATTATCCAGCAATGGTACTGTTCCTTTACCCTCTCTTCGATTTTGAGAAAGTAGTCATGTTGGGAGTCTGGCTCTCGAGATTCGGAGGACGGTGCCTCTTCGATTTTGGAGCAAGCAATCTTGTTGGGAGTGTTTTCTCGAATGTGAGTAAAGGTTGGGAATGTTTGCTAGTCTACCTTGCCACGAAGCACAGAGGTTGACACACAGTGACTTTCCAATTATCCGTACTGTTCCTTTACCCTTGTGGGTAATAATATGGTAGCTAGACCTTCAAAATTTATGTGTCTAAACTTTGTTAGTGCTGTTTCTTTGCTATTCTTTTACCTTTCTTGGTCAGAGCGATGTAGTGGGAGCTGCAAGCTTCACGTGCTCAACTTTGGCAGAGAACTTTGGCAAAGTTATCTATGGTACCCATGAGTTATTGTTGCGTGTGGGAAGTGGGTGATTGAACAGTAAGATTCATGTGCTTTCTACTTCACCAGAAGTCTTCGACAAAATGCCCATAATTTCTGCAAAGCTGAGTGTGCGTGTGACAGGTGCTGACAAGGCTAGAAAAGTAGGTGCCTCTTCGATTTCTGAGATCGGCCCTCGTGGTCTCTGAGCAGCCCAGCTTTTGAGAAAGCGAGCGCCTCTTCAATTGATTCGGAGAACGATGCCTCATCGATTTTTGAGAAAGCAATCATGCTGGGGGTCTGGCTCTCGAGATTCGGGGAGCAGTGTCTCTTCGATTTTTGAGAAAGTAATCATGTTAGGAGAGTGGCTCTCGAGATTCGGAGGGCGGTGCCTCTTCGATTTTGGAGCAAGCAATCTTGTTGGGAGTGTTTTCTCGAATGTGAGTAAAGGTTGGGCATGTTTGCTAGTCTACCTTGCCACGAAGCACAGAGGTTGACACACAGGGACTTTCCAATTATCCAACAGTGGTACTGTTCCTTTACCCTTGTGGGTAATAATATGGTAGCTAGACCTTCAAAATTTATGGGTCTAAACTTTGTTAGTGCTGTTTCTTTGCTATTCTTTTACCCTTCTTGGTCAGAGCGGTGTAGTGGGAGCTGCAAGCTTCACGTGCTCAACTTTGGCAGAGAACTTTGGCAAAGTTATCTGTGGTACCCATGAGCTATTGTTGCGTGTGGGACTACTTCCCCAGAAGTCTTTGACAGAATGCCCATAATTTCCGCAAAGCTGAGTGTGCGTGTGACAGGTGCTGACAAGGCTGGAAAAGTAGGTGCCTCTTCGATTTCTGAGATCGGCCCTCGTGGTCTCTGGGGAGCCCAGCTTTTGAGAAAGCGAGCGCCTCTTCGATTTCTGAGATCGGCCTTCGTGGTCTTTGAGCAGCCCAACTTTTGAGAAAGCAAACGCCTCTTCGATTTCTGAGATCAACCCTCGTGATCTCTAAGCAGCCCAACTTTTGAGAAAGCAAACGCCTCTTCGATTTCTGAGCAGGCGCCTCTTCGATTTCTGAGCAGGCGCCTCTTCGATTTCTGAAGCTCCGTCGAGTGCAGATTTTTATAGGGGCTGGCATTAAGTTTCAAAGCACACTTGAATCTCCACCAGTAGAAGCTTCATTCTTGCACTTCTAAGATCTTGATTTGTCCGACCTCTTCTCTCTTCAACACCTTTGAAAATGTCTGGCCCCTCCGACCGTCGTTTTGACTTGAACCTTGTTGAAGAGGCAGCCCCGCCTTCTCCAGACAACATATGGCGCCCATCCTTCGTCTCCCCAACTGGTCCTCTTACCGTTGGGGATTCCGTGATGAAGAATGATATGACCGCTGCGGTGGTGGCCAGGAACCTTCTCACTCCCAAAGATAACAGACTACTTTCCAAACGGTCTGATGAGTTAGCTGTTAAGGATTCGCTGGCTCTCAGTGTTCAGTGTGCAGGTTCTGTGTCTAATATGGCCCAACGCCTATTTGCTCGAACCCGCCAAGTTGAATCATTGGCGGCTGAAGTGATGAGTCTCAAACAGGAGATTAGAGGGCTCAAGCATGAGAATAAACAGTTGCACCGGCTCGCACATGATTATGCTACAAACATGAAGAGGAAGCTTGACCAGATGAAGGAAACTGATGGTCAGGTTTTACTTGATCATCAGAGATTTGTGGGTTTGTTCCAAAGGCATTTATTGCCTTCGTCTTCTGGGGCTGTACCGCGTAATGAAGCTCCAAATGATCAACCTCTGATGCTTCCTCCTTCTAGGGTTCTGTCCAGTACTGAGGCTCCAAATGATCCCCCTCCGGTGCCTTCTCTTTCTGGGGCTCTACCGACTGCTGAGACTTCTCCTAAGCAACCTTTGTGAAGGCTCCCTCTTGTGTGTTTATTTTGACTCATGTATATGTACATATTTGTAGCTTATCGGGGATATCAATAAATAAGCTTTCCTTCATTTCAACGTATTGTGTTAAATACACCAAAGCCTTCTTCGCTAAGTTCTTTGAATTTTCTTTGGTTGAAGCTTGTATGTTGAAGCTTTCTGAGTGGAGCATGTAGGTTAGGGTAGTGTTCCCTTAATTTCCCGAGTGAGGAAAACTTCTCGGTTGGAGACTTGGAAAGTCCAAGTCACTGAGTGGGATCGGCTATATGAATCTTAGAACGCCATTGAAAAGGAGTCCCACAACTACTGGAATTAAAATAATTGCAGACTAATAATGAAATCACATTAACCCAATGGTGTTACAAAGAAGACCAAAGTTTTCAGATCAAATGAACCCTAAAAATCAAAACACAAACTAACATGGAAATAAGAACATGAAATTGTACAAAATACATTCTATAAATGAGAGATAAATATGAAAACCACCCAAAACTATAACAGAAGCATGTGATGACAGGTAGTGTGGAAAAACAAGCAAATTTGAAAAGAAACAAAAGAATAAAATAAAAAAGCATGTTGGATTCATGCAAATTTGCAACCTTAAATACTATAGATTCTGTTAACTTGAACAATATCTCAAGTAACACCCATTGTTATCATATGTCATCCAATATAAAACACCTATTTTATTCAAATATTTTACCACCATGTTTTGATTTGCAAGGTGTAAAGCAGTCTCTTTTACTTGTCAACCTCCATGAAATCAACAAGCATGACAAGCCTACTTTACCAAGAAATTCCTGACAGATAACGAGGAATAGGAAAGTATAGAAGATTCTACAATAATGCCTTAATGATTGACGGGGAACCTTATTCCCCCAACTTACATGCTTGACACACTGGACCTAGAAGGCCATCCTAATGGGAACCAACAATTAAGAACATATAGGCAACACATTACTTAAGAGAGAGGAAAGTTAAAATACGATAAAAGAGGAAAGGAAACAAAAAAATAGAGAAAAGAAGAGAGCAAAAGTGCAATGAGATAGCATTAAAAAGAATAAGAAGGGATTGCTCAACTCTTGTCGAGCACTCATATATACAAGTACAATGATACAAGGTTTCACCTTGGGTTCCCCCAACTGTACCTTTCCTTCCCCAACAACCAAGTCAACCGAACCTCTGCACCTCAGGGCCGTCCGCTCATGCTTACCGATATACATCTTAGAACTACTATTAATACAGTTAGCACTACTTCCTTTTCTCATCAATTCTAGTCTATCCTGCTCTGATAGCATATCAACATGCATTGCATCATTGTAGGAACCATATTTAGCATGAAATTTGTCATGTCTTACATATTTCTGATATGAAAGGGATGACTTCTCAGAATACAATTTATCACCACGGCACCTGACAGTTAACTGATCCTCAGTCCAGTGTAGGACTTCAGATCGCTGGTTAGATCTTCTCCACTTAAATTGATCACTCGGATAAATGATGTCATCAATTTCATCAGCATTATAACGATTATCAAACCAATTACTTTCTTTGAATTCAGCAGAGTATGTTTCTCTAGCATGTCTCCAATATCTTTCATCAGTTGCTCTTGTGTGAGAAACATCAATTCTTGGTGATAGGGAATCAATCCACCTTCCTTCATCACCTGCGTATGATTCTTTGTAAGACTGATCGAACAAATATTGATTTTCTCCATGTCTGCAATATTCATTTTCAATTTTCTCAGACCATGAATCATCCCAATCAAAATTGGGACTGTCAACATATCCACCCCTTCCCCTGGAGTGTTGTAATTCTCTCCTGAGCCGAGGAAACTGCCTTTCATCAAATTCATCCAAATTATTCGTTCTTCGATCAGTGAATGAAGCACATTTCCTAAATTTTTCTCCCACAAAGTCATCTTCACGTTTATAACCGAAACGGCCACCACCATGGATGGGTATTTTCTGAAACTGCAGTTTCTTGGCATTCCTTCTAAATTGAGCATCCCTTTCTTCAACAGTGTGTGGGGAATAACTGGAATGCCACCCCCTGGACTTCCTACTCGAGAGAGGACTCCTCTCCTTAGAGAATCGTGCTCTTCCAAAACGATGCCAATCTCTATCCCTATCTTCACAAAAATACTCCCTTTCATTCCAGTTTTTTCTGAAATATGGATCTAGCTTGTCTTGGATCTTGTGATTACTTTTTCTATCCACATAATTTGTTTTAGCGGTATGAACATGGTTGTCGGCATATCTCCGAGATTCTTTATAATCTGAAATATCTTCTCTATCACTATAGCCAAAATCTCGCAGAATTTTTTTCTGTCTGCTATAATTCAATGAGCTATCCCTGTCATAAAGGTCCTCCATTTCCGAGGTGAGGGAAGCATCATCATCATCATCATCTTTAATGTGAATCTTTGGTTCAACAACACTGTGAAGCCTCCTTTTCTGATGCTTATGCTCCTTTTGAGCATGACTATTACGTGTGGAATAATTTTTTATATCAACTATTGTTCTCTTGATGCCATTGCTTTTCAAGTTCTCAAAAGATGATGTGACAGGAGTATGAATATCTTCTGGATCAAAATGAACACCATTCTTTGATGCTTCAGAATCACTTCCAAAACAGGATGAAGTGGGGCTAAGTTGATCGTCATCACCAAATGATAATTGTGCCTCCATCAGGCATTGATCAGCATACAAAGTATTCTTGCCAACACCGTCCCTTGTTTTATTTGCAATTTCAGTAGTCTCCAATGAGACAACATTCCCCTGAATTTGGTCATACCCATCCAGAGCAACGACCTGGTTATTTCTTTGATCAGAATCTATTTTCATTGGACAAGTGGCACTGATCCTCGGGGAACACCTGATGATGTCAAGGAAAACCATATGAATTATGGGTGCCTTCAGAAATTGTAATTAAATTTATATATGGAAATTGGAACCTAATAATTGAATTATTTAGGGCTCCACATATAACAGAATACAAACCTGTCTGATCTTCTTGTGTTCCCTTCCGGAGTTCCTACCAATAAATCATCTTCTTCGGCAGGAATAATTTGGTTGCCATTTGCAGTTAATTCTCCATTATCAGATGCCTCATGTGCAGTAAGATTTGTATGGCCCTGTTCCTCACCAGAGTTTGAGGTTTCCTCAGTGCCATCCTGCACCGCAATCTGCCCAATCAATCAATTAGTGATAACTTAATATAAGGTAGATGCAACAAATCCATCTGACAATTCAAAGTGACAGCCAACCTGTATCACAACATCAGAATCCAAACTACGTGGATGCCTACTATCAAAAGATGGTTGGCGTTCAACCATACTATCTTCAACCTGAATTGCTCTTCCTTTTGGCTGAAGAAATCAAAAGCCAAGTCATAACCATCTCAACCAAGTTTTCTAAATACAAGAATCAGAGAATAGTAATAAACTGTGACATACTAGTTCCAACTCTCTGAAACTGGAATCAGAATCTCTAGATGGAGGCGGAGCAAACTTTGTTGGTCCAGCATTGTTCGTTTCTTTATAAATAGTTTCCTGGGAGAATTTCTCATACGCAGATCCAGCTTCTTTAGCCTATTTTATGTAAGGAAGATATTAGTGGACATGTCAACACGTAAAATTTGAACAATTGTTATGGTGATATAATGAGATTCTCAAAAAATTCGAACAAATAACCTGATAAAATTTTGACGCTTTTGAGACAGGGATCCCAAACTGCATAGATGTTAGCCATAGTTGTTCCTGCAATGCATTTTAAGTATTAGGATTTTATTTACTCAGAGCTGTGTTAAAGAAAACAAATGAGAACCGGTTGGCCATATCACAAGACTATTAACGGCACAGCCACAAGTACAGCATAGAAAGTTTCGGGAAAAAACTTTTTCAACCTGCCAGAACATCTAAATGGGATCTAGAAGACTAGAACGGACACTATTTTTACACCATAAATTTCTTTGGGATGATAAGCATGGCATTATTTCAGTTACCAGGGAGATGCAGTACTGTTTCCAACAGTCCTCGTTCAAACCAAAATTGAAATAATCTGTTACATCAACTCCAGGATACTTCCATGGCTTCTCCTCAAATGATTCAATGTTTACATCAAGTATGGTCCTGGAATAAAGAAAACAAGGACGCTAATGTGTCATAGTCCAGTTCAGTATTACTCTAAAACCGTCGTTTTTAAGAAGGTTCAAACTGTAGCCAAAATTCCCAATTATACAGAAATTGGGTTTGTCCAATATTTAAAATTTTGTTTGTAACTTACTAACCTATACCAAGGAAGTCTGAAACCATATCTATTTTGAGCCACCATTCGATTAGGGGGATCACGAATACCACTAATCTGAGAGCTCGACCCCTTGTGTTGATAGCACATACTATTATCATGGTACTGCACAAAGCACAAAGCACCAAGCATCTATGAATATGAAAAATAGTATTCATCATCTATGAACATCTAGTTCTGTAAGCAGAAAGATTTCGATTATACATAAAGATTCCAAATACTTGAACTTTCTGTAACCAAAGATTGAAAATTACTCGTTTCAAGTTAATTTAGACAAAAAAAACAAAAAAAAAGATAATACCTTATACTCTTTCGTAGGCGGAAAACCATCATCACCCTCATCCTCATGCTCATCATTCTTCACTCTCCCTCGGCCGCCATTTGGAAACACTTTGCCCTCACAGTCCTCATCATTCAGCACTATTTTCAGGTCATCCTCGCTATCACTTCCATTGAAGTCCTCATCCTCCTCCAAAGCCGAAACTTTCTCACCCAACTCCTCGCAGACAGAATCGGGCTTCTTCGAATCGGAGCCAGGACTAGCGTTTTTCGCCTTTCCATTATCATCACTTACATCTTCTGTGTAAAAGTGAGCGAATTCTGCTACGCCATTGATGGCCAAATTGGCCTGCGCTTCAACGCCTGCATACAAATCCCCGAAATCATCGTCGAAATCCTCCATAATTTACAAACCCTGGAATTGAAGAGGGAAAACTGTGCTAGGGTTTTGCCTGACGGTGATGGAAAACCGCCATTGGCGATGAAATGATAAGCTTTGGATGCTTTGATGAACAAAAGACTGGAGCTTGAAGTGCTTTCTATGACTAAAACCCCCCTTAAACCCTGAATCCCTAAAACCCTAGTACGGCCAATTATTATTTATAGTTATTTTCCTTTTATGGGCTCTTACAAATTTTGGCCCGCCTAAAATAACAAGCCTCATCATCTAAGCAAATTGCTAATACATGTTTATATGGTGCTCAAGCCAACAGTACTACTCACAACAATCAAGATGGCAAGGAAGATGCAAATAAACTCTAATGTCCGACACGACATTATCCGTAAAGATCTATTCTTTCTTGTAAAAGAAATGGATTTATTCGTTTTCAATACGACTCTATGAGCTTTAATCTGAACACGCTGTTTTCGTTCAGCAACGCGTCGTGTACGACTCTTTCATAATTATAAAGGTAACCTTTATGTCTTCTGCTTTCATTATAACGCAATCAAATATACCATTACAATTACGCCTTTTGTTTCCATTATAACACGGTCAAATATATCACTAAATATATCTTGAATTTTAAGATGGATTTGGTTTTCATTGTGTTCTCACACAATAGTAACTAACCAAATTTTAACTCTAATTTTTCATTTTTATATACAACGATATTTTACACTAATAGATTAAAGTTTTCGATTAAATCGCAAAACAAACCCATCATAATAATGTTTAAAAGAAACTTGTCATCCACAAACGTCAAACCTAAAAAATCTCAACGGTTCATTTCCCACTATTTGTGCAAGTTAAGGATAGTTTCGAAGATAAGTAGCAGTGAACACTAAACCGTTGGTCCGTTTTTCTAAAAAAAATTCCACTTCATTTGCACCAAAAATATATCAATTTCTTATTATTCTGCTCACACAAAATTGAACTACCTACTCGAAGATAAAAAGTATTACACTTTCAAGCCAACGAATTATTCATTGTTCAATGCCCGAGTGATCTCCCATGAGACGCCTTCAATTTCTTGCATAAGAGCATCACTGCCTTCACAACCCTCCCGCTTGCAGTTAACAATCGCGACCGTGAATCGCTCTTTCGCTAATGACGCCAGATACATATCTTGTTCATCCTGGGATACAGAGCAAAATTTTAGATCAATAAGAACTTCGCATACACCAAAAACTGGAAGCGTTTTCTCGACGAAACATCGATACAGATCATAAAATTAAGGACCCGAAAGAGGAGATCCTTGTGACTCGATTGTAAAAGTGACATAGGATTACCTCAGGCAGTTCATGGAATTCGTCAGGAGATATTTGCAGCAACTCTGCAGCAGCATGACCAGTACACCACGCAAAAACCTTCCCACTCTCGTCTGCGAGAGTGATTTTCAGGTGGAAAGTGCGGATAACTTCAGCGCCACAGTTGTTGTCATTACAGAAGCCACACTCCATAACCCCATTGGGGAGCTCGGTAACGAAATGACCACATGTGGTATGTGAAAATCTTGTACTGACATTGGACTGAGCCCCCAGCCAAACTGCCCAAACCTGAACTATCTGTCCACATGATAAACGATAACTACACATCCAAGAGAACTGATTCAAAGAAGGGATGCAGGATAATTTTGTCTTAAAGTTACAGAACTATGAATCCTTTATATTTTAGGTGTAGTTTTTCTACTAGTTTTGTATGAGCGGTGGGTGTTGGTGTACTGATAATAATTACAAAACCAATGCAGGAGCACACTCAGGAGTCAGGCCTACCAATCTACCATCGTTCCTCGATTCCAAATCATATTTTGGAAACAAAGTTGTGATAAACTGGCCAACATTTGCTATTGATAAGCTCAAACACGAAGAGAAGCTGAATATAAAGGCCAGTGAACATAGTAGATTAACAGCAGAAAATTCAGGAGTATAGACAAGCGAATACATACAGAAACTTAAGTCAAATGTTTTATCATGGCTACTAGCCAACAGTTAAGTTCATACAAATCCCGTACCTGCGTGCAGCTACCCTGGCTGGATAGATCAGCGAGTCTTGACAACTTACGAAGACAAGATGAATTTAGTAATGCTGGCAAGCAACTGAGGTTGAAGAAAGAAGCTCCAGCACTGTTCTCAAACCATGATGCTTCCAAGCTGCCAAGCAAATATGTTTAAGTGGAAACCAAACTAAATCACATATCTAGAAACAAATCAGAAAGTGTCCAAACAAAAACTATAAGCTGACTTGTTGCCAACATTAGAAAAAACGTTAACCAGCCTACATACTGACATCAGAGGTGACTAATTGTAATTCTTGAATAAGCTCACCACTTCCGCTTTGTCATAGAGCATGTCAGGCCTGATATGTACACTGTGTGACCAAGGCTTAACCTTCCGAGCGACCTAGGAAATAAATACATAGAAGTAAAATCAGCATCAGCATTATATATGTAAAAATTATAATCAGGGAAGAGACTGTAAAACCATCTGTATTCAATTAACTAATTCTCCATACCAATTCTTCACAAAATGAAACTTTGCCCAAATTGGTCCAGTGGTATCTTCAATTCTCAAGGAGAAAACTGCTTCTGCGGTATGTTTTTCTTTGACAATATTGGTAACAACACCATAAAGACTGACACCAGTCATCTTGTCACGAAGGCCAGAAACAAATGACTGCAAAACTTCACAAGCAAGAGATGTTAATAAAAATTAAGAACAAATGGTAACAAGAGCGTCAGGACAGGCAGTTGATTTCACATGAACTAGGGTGATTCATTGGGTAGTAGATAAGAGCACGATAGGTTTAAATGAATGGATAAGGACATTAAAGATAATTCCTGAAGAATCATAGTATGACTTAGACAGATACACAAGGAACCCGTGCAAAAGTTATATCCAGTAACGCTTCAAGCTTCAAACAGTAAGCCATTGATAAAGTAAACATAATGCATTCCTTTAGAAGCACAGTACTCGTAGCTTCTAACAGAAGTTAAATTAGAGGCATGGCTAAATAGCAGTCAATAAAATGAGGAAGTATAATAGAAAGAAACTCACTCGGAAAGGATAGCTACTGAAGTCAATAGACCCATGTGAATCACATGGCAAAGAAACTTGAGAGACTTGTGGACCCTGACTGGGATCTATTGTGCTCAGAAGTCTTGACCCTTGATACCGATTTGGTGTCAGTGCTACACATACCTGATTAATACAGAAATTAGTCTGCAGCACTTCAAGTGATAACCCAATTAGTAAAACGAAGATAAATGACTTACTTGCTCCTCATGTTGAATGAAAGGCACCAAAAACAATTGCGTTGCGCTCCCAAATTCAAGGCAAACTTCACCACTTGTTTCGATACCACTATCTATAGCTCTAGAGACATATGGTTTATCCAGTGCAAGCATACTTCCCACACTGAAGAAATTGAATTATGGACATAATAAGGAACAAGTATTAAAAAAAATATGAAATCTAGTGCAAGAGTTTACCTCAAAAGATTGGCCAGGACAACCTGATCACCCCACAGCAGAAATTGTAGCTTGACATCATCTTCGTTAACAAGAGTAATTTGTTTTCTCTGTAAAGTTCCAAACTTCCCATGAACTTCCAGTGGCCCAATAGATTCAATTCTATGCATACATAGGAAAACCAAGGTAAGTGGTTCACCACCACGCACAATTTAACCCCACGAAACACCTCTATACCTCATAGAACATCTCGATTTATTAAAATATAAAGAAAATTTATCTAACCTTGCATACAATGAATAAGGGACATCTTTATTAGCTGCAGAAATTGAAGAGAATGAATCCGAATAAAACTTAGCTCCTATCAACAATGAATCACCATCGTCATCCTACATTAGTGAAGACAAAAAGGAAATGTAAGAGAAAATAATTTATAAAATCATCCCCAAACCTTTTCCCAACCGCAAGGCACCAAAGAAGTCCAACAGTAAAGGTTACCTCATCTAGCAATATCACTAGATATTCTGTTGGCAACAACCGCGGATAGCTAGATCCTCCTCCGGTGGCAGGACGAAGATAGCACCCAGTGAGGAAGATCTCCCTCCCCTTCTTCAGAATCTCATTACGGGGATCTACTAAGTCACAGTACCTGCAGGCACAAAAATTCAAGATTTTGGTTTCGGATTAAACTTAAATGTAATTGTAATTTGCAAATACACATATAAAAGCAGTAGACTCCAAGATTTCGGGTAATTACCGGCGGTGGAGATAAATGTCAATGGTATTGGAGCTCCAGTAATCCCCCAAGGAAAGCATATGGATGTTGGTACCTGAGAAAATACAAAATACTAATTTCAACAACAAATGCAAACAAAAATCACATTGCAAACTGAAATGTTCGACACGAGAGACTACCCGGAAGAACAAAAGCCTCCACAACAACGGCCTCCAAAACACTACTCAATGACAAGAAATTCTTCTCATAAATGGAGTCAATCGTCACGGTGTTCGGAAGCTTCCTCCTCTTATGCTTCTTCCTCAACTGCTTCACGCATTCCGGCATCTTCTTCAGAGGCCTGTCCCTACGCTGCTCGCTCCACGCCTATCAGAAACCAAACACAAACTCTCATATTATTCCTTTCTTTCATTTCCCCACATTTTCTCGGCAACCAAACAAAGAGAGAGAGAGAGAGAGAGAGAGAGAGAGAGAGGAAATCGATTAAGGGCAGTACCTGGGCGAGGTCTGAGAGCAGAATCGCAGTGGTGACGCCGCTGGAGTAGGCGCTGCAAGTCTTGAGGATCCGAGAGGCGGTCCAGTTCCAGCTGGGTCGAGTACTGGTCTCCGGTCCGTTTTGATTCGGATCCAGATTTTCGTCCGTTTCGGGCGAGAGGACGGACCTGGCGTAATCGATGAATTTGAGAAGCGGATCTTCGTGGTCTTTCTGCTCATCGATGTCCATGGCCGAGTTGATTGAGTTCATTTTCGCTGAGTTTACAACTCGCCCTGGTAATCTGCTCTGAGTGAATCTTGTATTAAATAGTAATACACATTTTTTTGGTTTTAAATGGGAGGGAAGAGAAATCGTTCCGGTTTTTGGCGCGAGTTTTGAAAAATATGGGATCGGTAGTGGACTGGGCCGCAGTCCATACGATTGGTATGGGCCTCGCACGCGCTAATTCCATCAGGATTAGTCACTCCCCCACCCCTTTTCATCATTAGACGCTGCCAATAAATTCCGATAAAAAAGTACAAAGCTCTTGTTGAAGCTCTGCCCTCGTAGCTTGACAACTCTGTCCTATTCTCTTAGGCATAAAATAACAGAAAAACTAATTAAATGAGTTTGAAAACTTTGAGTTTTAACGATAAGGATAAAATAAATGGTAAAGTGAATGGTATCATAATTGACTTTTTAGTGTAAAAATGTGGTTTTTCGTTAAAATGAATAATACCAGAAGCTTTTCGTTAAAGTTTCCTAAAATAAAAGCTCAATTGTCATTATGCCCTCGGAATTGTGATATAATGGCATTCGCGGGGTTGCCAAAATCTGTGGCTCAAAATTGACTTTTCCAATGTGATCTCCTACTTTGCTTCTACCTCTTTTTATCCTCCTTGGCAACTTCAAATTCGTTGGAAATATTGCCTTTTCCTTTTGCAGCACATGGTTTACCATTGCTCTCATATTTTTTAGAAGGGAATGCCATCGCTAATAAATTGGCGAATTTAGGGTTGCTTTCGTCTTCCCTTGTATGGTATCTCTTTTCTAGACATGATTTTTAGACATCCCAACCAACCTAAGGTTTGTCTTCTCTTTTTGATGATTTTTGTTTTTTGCATGATCGTCTTTTCTTTTTGTTTTGCAGATTATTACCTTTAGACCATCTCTAATGGTTGAGCTAAAAACCAAATATTTTAGCCCGGAAAATTTAGCTTTTATTCCAGAAACAGCTTTTATGCTCCAACCGCTCTAGCCTAAAATTTTAGCCTGGATTATTAAATAATGAACTTAGGCTATTTTTGTGGATAAATTATATTTTTTTAAATAAATATGTAGACTATCGTAAATTAATTTTATGAACATTTTAATCTAAAAAAAATTAAATTCCGATAAATAATGAAAATTTTAAATTCCGATTTATGGGCTAAATTTTGGGAGGAATCTGGCCTTGGTTTAGCATTTAGCATTTAGCCCAAATTTTCCCCTTGGGTTGGATTGGGTTTGGGAGGAAATTTTGAGAGATAATTTAGCATTTAGCATTTAGCCCAAATTTTCCCCTTGGGTTGGATTGGGTTTGGGAGGAAATTTTGAGAGATAATTTGACTTTTAGCCCACCATTGGAGTTGGTCTTAGGTTTTATTTTAAATGAGTTAAATTTCATGTCCCCCTTTTCCTTGTATCTTTCTTATTTTCATTTCTAAAAGGGTAAAGTTTATGTCCATTATTTTTCATGTATTTCTTTTCTTTCTTTTTTTTTGGTATTGCAAGGGGTAAAATTCATATTTCTCAATTAAGTGTAACTTCTTTTTTTCGTCAATCAATAAAATGTTCCTTATAACGTCAAGGTTTCTTAATAATAAAAATATAAAAATAAAAAAAGAAAAGGTGACTCAATTCTCACTCTGCCCTCACAACCATTTTGTCTTAATTGACCCATGAACCTTGGAAAGAGTGATACAGAGAATGTTCATGGGGCGAAGTCGGACAAAATGAGGTTCGGTGGGCAAAGTGATATATGAGTCACAATCTAGAGGGCATAGCAAGCTAACAATAATTAAGCGTAATTTGAAATATCACACAATGATTACCACAACAAACTCGCATATCAGATTAGCTGCATTGTCGTATTTTGTCCACCCCACATATGGAATCTGTACCTAGAAAAAAAAAGTATCAAAACTCCCCCCTCCCCACTGCAAATTACAACCCAAATCGAGAGACGAGGAAAAATCGGTTGGGAACATCAGAAACCTAAATGATGTACTGTCACAAACAATGCAAGAGCAGTCCAGCAAGACGACGCTCAAACCAGCAACGATGCTGTGCATGTATACTTCACATTAGAATTGAGTTGCCCTTAGATCTCATGTTTCAGAATCACGCCGGTGATCCCTACAGATGATTTAGGCCGATAATGTTCATCTGTATCGACCTCTTCAATTTCCTGAATGGAAGACCGTATGCAAAGCATTATAAATTAGGTATTATCCAAGTCTAGGCATGATAATAAGTTACCCAAGCTGCACAGAATTTTATACCTGTACCACTTCCTCTCCTTTGATGACCCGTCCGAATACAATTAGCTTATCATTTAAATCTGGTATTGGTGCAGTTGTGATAACAAGCTCAAATTCTTTGTTGTCTGGTCTAGCCTTCGTAGTTCCAAGCATAAATGCTTCATGCTTCGGACTACAGGTTCACACAGGCAAGAATAAGCTATCAGCTTTGCAACACAGGACCAACAGGCCACACAACCAATGTAAAAGTTTTATCTATGAAACAAACCTCGTAACAAGTTGACTACGAAGCTTCCCTTTTGATATCCAATCTTCAGCAGCTCCAAGTCCTTGGGAACCACCCCCTTTGATTATATAGTGCTTGATCACGTGACTGAACGACATCCCCTTGAAGTGTCCCTTTTGACTGCAAAACTAATGCCTTAGAAGTGCCATGACGGCATAACACACTATTGCCCTTACAACCAACAAAAACCAAGCAAGTCTATTTCTGGATGTTACTGCTACTCAGAATCTTGAAATGATTTCTAATCGTCGAAGTTCTAATTTTATTTACAATTTAGCCTGGATACAAGTCAACTAGGTCTCCATATCACCAAGGTTATATGAACCTTTAACCTGTTGTTGCGTATTTGATAATTTACAAAGGAGTTACAACAAAATATACCCCTTGGCTTATAAGATGATAAAAATATTAAATAATAAACCCCTTGGATGCGAGCAATTTTACTAACAGCTATGTACAAGGTCACCCCGTCCCATAATTTTAACTTTATTCTCTTACTCTGTAGAGAAATAGCTTCAAATAGAGATGATTTAATATTACTACAGCAAGTATGTATGCAAGATACATGTGATGTCGAATACTCACCATAAGTCAATAAATCTATCCACGACCTCTGGAGAACCATCCTTGAAAAGTTCCACCGTGATAGGACCTTTTGGTGTATTTAGAATCTACAAAATACACAGGGAAGTGGGAGAAGAAAGAAAGTGAATAACTATAATTGTGGAAAAGCAGACAGGTGACTTACACTCTAAAAATAAAACATCAGAGGAAAGACTAGGAATGAAATGACACCGAAGGAAACCGGTGCAGCAATCCTAATTGTTACATTTTCCCAACCCAGATACCTTCCGAGAAAATAAGTTTATTGATAAACTTTGCTACATAACAAATTTAACGGCCGCAGCAACACCACAAGGTCCACAACCACCCTGCCGCGTTAATTCTAGAAATCGAAAATTGCAGGTTCATGCAATGTGACACCAAATAGAAAGTTGGCAGTACAGCAAATGTGTTTAAGAACTTAAGAAACTTACAGCATAACCGGGAAGATCGCCCTTCTTTCCAAACCCATCAAAATCCTAAACAAACAAACAAAAAAAAACCCACCTAATTTAGTCAACTACGCATTTGCGCATAATTATTATCCAAACAAGAACATTAATTCATTCTTAATTAATTACGCAAATGGAAAATACCCATTCCAAATTAATACCTCTCGATTAGATAACTCCGACCCAGATTGACCCAGCGACCTACGAGGGCAAATTAGCGCGCACGATAAAAAAAAGTAGCTGAAACTACCCATATATAATCCAACTTTCCAAACAGATAAAATCGTCAAAATTTTGAAAATATCAGTTGAAATGGTACCTTCGGAACCAATAGCGATAAGTGGCGACTAACGACAAGGCGGCCAAGGCGATGATTAAATTGCACATAACTATGGTGGTGATACTGATTCGAGTCGGCCCCTTCTTCTTCTTGCTCTGAAGTAACAGCGCCTGCGGCTTTATCCGCGCCATGAGGTTCGAACTTCAACTCTAATCACGAAATCTGAAGCAAAAAAATTAATTAAAACTAAAAAATTGGATGATGAATCTTGATCCCCAAATCGATTGGAATCGAAACCCTAAAAATGAAGTGGAATTTGAAATTGGTGAGAGAGTACCTTTGGGGGGTTGGTTGGATTGGGTCGCAGTGAGGTTCAAGTGTTTGAATCGGATGGAGAGAGAGAGAGAGAGAGAGAGAGAGAGATTAGAGTTTGGTGGGCGATTTCAGTTTTAAGTAACAGGTCTGGTTCGAATTTTTCGATCTTTCTCGTTGAATTTAATTTTGTGATTTCAAAAAATTTAAATTGGTGGATGGAGATGGAGCCCACGTGAGATTATTCGCCGGAGAAAAGAAAACAAATCTCTTGAAAAATTAAGGAATGGACGGTTGTGATTGAAATAGCGTGTTGATTTCGGTTGTCTGGCGTTTGGTTTTGTGGCAGCCTGACGCGGGGTTTGTTCGTACCCGCCTTTTGCTATATGAACCGGTTTATAATTTTATTTGTAAGTAAGAGATTTCAAATTTGATTCAAAAGAATAATAATTTGATTCATATTTTAAAAAGACTGGAAAAATTAATCCTTACCGATTTGGAATCAAGATCCGAAGAGGATCTCGCATTCCATAATTCACAGATCAAGAGATTTGGACTGCTCATTTTAAATATTATGATCTCAGTTAGCCTGCCTACATCATACAATGAAACCAGACTCTCTTTCCTCTTTTTTTTTGAACAAAACGATATTATCTATATAAAAAGAAGAGGTAGACTTAACCTCACAAAGGGTTAGCAATAATGTGGTTCAAATTCACTTTTGACGATAATCGAACCTAAGACCTCTTACTTACAAATAAGAAGAATAGCACTAGACCGTAGTACTAAGTGGCATCTCTTCCTCTCTTAAATGGTTCGAAATTCTCAGTTCGTCGATTCTGGAAAGGAATTCAGTAAAAGGCATCCTACATTTGGGAAAGTTTAGGTACAATGAAACATGTTTTTCTAACCAAAACTAGTATGCTTATATATGGCAAGGCCAAAACAACAAGATGTGAAAAAAGGAATGAGGATTTTTCTTCGGATTCTTTTTGTAAAGGTTTTAGGAATTCTTTAATTATGTTAATTCATCGTAAAATGTGCGGTCAGAAATCATTTTTAAAAATTTATTTAAATTAAAACTAATAGTACTTGATAAAAACTGACAACACGATTCACAGTGAACGAATACGATTAAAGAATCCTCTGAATCCTCATTCCGTAAAAAAAGGGCATGACTTGATTCTGCTCTGAAATGTTTTCTTCATGTATCCTCTCATTATTTAATGTTGCCAAGAAGATGGTGTTATGCTTCTCAATTAAGTTAGGAAATTATTTTCCAAGCACCCGAAAATAGAATTAGTCCACCAAACAATGTCATTGGCCTGTCTATTCGTCAGATTATCAAGTTAACCGTATTTTGACAAAAATTGCATATTACTAACAATCTCTCTAATGCTCAGTGCTTTGCAAGAGGAAGACAAAGGATCAAGGACGGAGCTGTATAGGGCTTAGGGGGGCATCCGCCCCTACTCATTTTTATGTGTGTGTGTACTTTTGCATTTCAATTTCCAAGTCCTAATTAAACTACAAATGAAAATTAAGAAAACTAATGAAAAGGACTTGAAAACTTTGAGTTTTAATGATAAGAACAAAATAAAGGGTAAAGTGAATAGTACCAGGATTGACTTTTTAGTGTAAAAATGTGGTTTTTCGTTAAAGTGAACAGTACCGGGTACTTTTCGTTAAAGTTCCCATGAAAATTTGGATTGCATTTCAATTCCAATTTTGTAGCCCTAATTAAACTACAAATGAAAAACTGGATTGCATTTCAATTCCAACGTCAGTTTTAATTTAACTATAAAAAAATGGTCTAGTGGAAAAAAGACAAGGTATATCCACTAGTTTACATGCTTGTGACATTAGCATTAACTCTTCTAGTTGCTACTACCACTGTTGAAAGAGCGTTCTTAGCCATGAAATTTCTGAACATCAAATGGAAGATCAATGGATCAATGATAATATGATTATTTTTATAGAGAGAGCTATTTGCATGAAAACGCGTCGAATAATATTGTAAGATGTTGTATGAAAAACTTTATGGATTAATAAATAAGTGTTTTGTGCAGTAAATTATTGAGTTTTTTAATTGTACCTTGTTGTTTGAATATGCCTTCATTCTTACAAATTTCTAGCTTCGTCCCTGCAAAAGGTGATGTTATTCGCACTCATTTTTTATCTTTCTCACATTTTTCTTAATTTTTAGCCATCGAATCGAAAAAATTAAAGAAAACTAACGGACAGATATTAACGAGAGTGTGTAAGAAATAAATAAATAAAGATGTGTGAATAGCACTATCCAACTACAAATAGAGAGGTCCATTTTCTTCTTCTAAAAAGTCGTCACCATGCGCGTCCGTTTGATTGGGAGGATGATCCTATGGAATCGAGAAGAAAGCAACCGGTACCAAATGAAAGTCATTTTGTAAAAACCGCAAAACTGGCATGGTCCCTGTTTGCTGGGGTTCCGGATGCCAAATTCATCCATCCATTTATTCAAGATGTGAATTTGCACTTCCTATTTGTTCTATTAAATCACCAATAATCAGTTTATCAATGATCAAAGTCATTTGTAACTAAAGTAATTTATTTTGTGTACAACGTTCCAAGTTTGATTTCTTTATGCACTGAGCTCTATATTCGAATCTCCTATTCTTAATATTGTTTGTATTAAAATAAATAAATAGAAATATGCAAATCAAGATTTTTGTTTTGAGACCTGATATAAGAGGAGATATTTGGGCTAAATGAAGGTTTTAAAAGATATTAGACACTAATCGGTCGGCGGACAAAGACCTAGCGCTTAGTCGTCTATTAATAGTTTTGTTTTTAATTTTTATTAAATTTATTATATAACATTTTATATAAATAATGTCTATTTATACTTAAAAAATATATAATTGTATTAGGATACATAAATTGTAAAAATAGAATGACATATAGATTATAAAGTATTAGAAAATCTATCATCCTCAGTAAAATGCATTGTGTTCGAATTCTAATTGCTTTTACGCGAGAAGCGGGGACCACCCTCTTGCTAGCCTATCGTGAGGCTTAGCGCACTCTCCCTACCTTCTTAGTATAGATAATATCGTTTGATAAAATAAAATAAAATAAACTCACTTACAATTTATTGAAAAATAAAACGCAGAATGACAATTATCTATTTTCTGTTTAAGTAAGAGTCGTGACCTAGACAAGTCTAGATGTCATTTCTTATTTTCAAACCCTAGAAATTAATGGGGGCAATGGCTAGCCGCCTAACGCCTAGACAGCGGTAGGCAGAGATTTTTAGAACAGTACACGTATACAAACATGAAACAATTTGAATGAATCAATATATAGAAATGGTGTCATAAAATAAAATAGATACAAACAAAGAAAAAGGGAGTACTTTCTTCATGCATTGACCTCAATTTTCAAACACCTCAAATTTAAATAACTTAGTAGACTAATAATATTATTTATTTTATTTTGTAAATAAATAGGTATGACACCCTTCCACTTAACACTTCAAATATAAGTGATGGGAAACAAAAGCTATGTTCATAGGGTTTCATAAACAAACCATTTAAGCTACACCATAACTCAAATTAACCAACCCAAACAATTCACACACTCAAGAATTAAGGCAGCAAAATTCTTGACACCAAAAGACATCAAATTTTCTTCAATTTAATCACATGAACCACTGATGCACAGCAACTCCAAGATCCCTCAGCCTCCCATACAAAGCAATGCATTCCCAATAAGCTCTCTTGCTCCCACCATTCCTCCTCCCACTCTGCCACCATCCGTTGCTGCACTCCAAGAACAGCTCGTCCACCAGACAGATTGTCCTCTTCCTCACCATGTCCACCACCACTTCCGCTTCCGCTTTCATCACAACGTAGTCCTCTTCCCTCACATTGTCTTTCAACCAGTCCGAAACGTCGTTTTCAGGGGTGCTTGAAGCCTCTTCGGGCTCTACCTCGAGGTTGTAGACCTCGAATTCATTGTTCATTTTCGGATAGTTTTGATCAAACCATTCGATCATGCCGCGGTTTTCCTCGTTTAGGTCTACATTGACAAACACTCGGCGGTTGTAACTGTCGAGGGAATCACCCAACAACTCGGGGAGGAACTTGATTTTCTTCAAGTATTCATTCGATTTGGCCAAAACGAGCCTCGGCGGTTCCAGCAGCACGTCTTCCAGACCCTCTAACACCGTCTTCTTTTCCTCGGTTTCCAACTGACAAAGCCGCCGGGACGTCACGGGCAAGTCATAAGCCGGACTTATCTTCCTCATTGCCACAAAAGTGGCAGCGTATCGGCGGAGATACACGATTTTGTAATTGGGTTTTGGCCTAAAGGCGTTCGAAGGGTCGATGCTTATTGGAACGGCAACAATGCCGCCAATCTTCAGAATGCGATCAGCAAATTTAGCATCGGCCAAGTTGAATGCGAAAACGAAATCCATAGACTCGTCCAAGAACGAGCTTTTCGGCACCGACTCCGAATCCACAACGAAATCAAATCCATTGAAATCAAAAGGGTGAAGATTTTGAAGCGTACCGGCGTTGCCAGGAGCCACAATGAGAGATGTATCACCCTTTCTGCGCAGGCCTTCGCCGGCCAAATCACGAAAAAGCAGACCCAACTGCTTGAAATTGAAATTTTCGGATTCGAAATTCAAATCCAATTGGGAAACTTTTAATCCCCTCTGAATTGTTCCAAAGCAGGGCAGTGAAAGAATAACTAAACCCAGAAAAACGGAGCACCAAATAATCCGCAATGCCTTGGAATCCGGAAGATTGATCACCAAGTAAGTCCCGGAATCCAATCCCATCTGTCCACCATGAAGGTGCTTCACCTTGTTTTGATCCTTGGCTGCAAACCCGTCAGCCAATTCCATTGCTCTGTTAATTTTCAACACTTTTGGTCCAAAAATCCCGCGAAAAGCTCAGCGAAAGCGCGGGATCCGATCAAAGAACAGCTCGAAAAGCCGGTTTGGGGAGTACCCAGATGCGGAAAAGTTTGAAAGATTGCAAGTTTGCAACGTTTTTCACGAAGGAATAGAAGGCAAAAAAACAACAGCGAAGAACATGATGGGATTTAGCGGGCGCAGAACCTGGCGGCGGTGTGATTAGCACCCACGAGAGCCACGAAGGAGTTTTTACACCAGAGAAGTAACAGCTGCCTCATCCTCTCAACCTCCATTGTCGTCGTCCTCTCTATCATAAACTCACTCTCTCCCCCCTCTGTCTCTCTTCGATTTTTTCACAAACCAGTGCGAGAATGGCGTTTCAGAATCTTACCCAGATGCTATTTTGCGACGGATCATCATCTGAAAGCCAGCCGTTGTCGACCGGAGCGGCGGATTGCGACGGGAGAGAGCGAGAGAGAGAGAGAGGTTGGGGGTTTGTGAAGAAAAAAATGATGGGGTTGGAATTTGGGTGATGGGACTGGATAAAGCATGGGGATTTATTTATACAGAGAAATGAAAAATTATGGGAGAAATGTGAATTCGCATTACCGTTGGAGTTTAAGCAACTTGCTATTTTTGCGATTTCTGTGTTTGGGCCGCGTTCGGCCCACCTAAATGTAGAAAATGGGGGAAGGACATTGGGATGGTTGAGGAAGAAGACAAGCTAAATATAGTGTTCTAGGTTGGCATGGTTTGAGTGGATTTGTTTTGTTGTTTAGTTTAAACTCAATTATGCGTTGTTTTGTGCATTGTGTGTTCCAAGATTGTGTTGCATAGAAGCTGACATTCCAGGTGGGAGTTTGTAGTTAGAAAGTTAGTTCGATCTTGGAGTTGACTCAAGCGGCGAGGGAGGGCGAGTAGTGAGTTAGGATTATGACAGGTCTAAAAACAACAATGAAAAGATGATGGGGATATCGGGTTCACATGATTCCAACCAAGTTAAGAAATTTCACCTAATTTTTAGTTTTGCACCCCTAAAGGAATTTAAATAATGTAATGTTGCACTAAGACCAATATAAACGTGTATATGATATGTAAAATACATTCAAAATAACATATGAGTCAAGCCATATTTGTCTTAGAGAACATTTGAGTTCTTTTTTAGGCTCTTACATACTTTTGTTTAATCACTTCTGTTGTTTTCATTTGATCTATTCAATCCAACAACTAAAAATAAAGAGATGCGTGTGAGGAGTTAAAAATGGTGTGTGAAAATCACCTCTCTTATTTTATCAAATCCTGACTTCACACTACACATATTTCAATTCCTTCCAATGTATCAAAACATGAATTTAGTGCAACTATATCAACCACTTTGGTTAAACATTTGAATGTAGTAATACTAATATGCTTACGTGCATATTCATAACTTTACTTACGATTTGAAAACATAGCTTCATTAGTTCTTTCTTTTTCTTTTTCTTTTTCTTTTTTGTTGACAACGGGGCATAAGTCCGAAAGAAAATGAAATATTACTACTATGGAATTTCTTTTCTTCTCTTTGTTGAAATACTATTATAGAACTTGAATTCCTCGTGGAGGGCAAGACTTGGGTTTGAGCCTTGGAATTTAGAAATGGGTTTAGGCGTGGCTCGAGGCTCTACAATGCCAGGAAAGTCCGGTCCAATCTTAGTGAAGCATATGAAAATTTGCAAGGAATTACAGCCCAAGACTAATTTGTAGGTGCAAAAAAGTTTGTTAGAGTGAAATTTCCACTAGAAGTAGATAATTTAACTGACAGAGAAATGAGAGTTTTTTACTTTAATCTATTCGTACCGACAAAAATCCCGCTCAATAATTATTTATTTTGAGCACGGATTTTTTCTGGTCCAAATTTATCTTATTTTTACCTTGAATAATTTTTCATAGAGCTGGACATTTTAACCGATAAACTAATGAATGAAGCTGTACTGAAATGACAATAATAAAAAAATTTGGCTTGAACAAGCTCGATTCTTGTTGTCACTTAGTACTACAGTCTAATGATATTTCTCTTTACTTATAAGTAAGAGGTCTTATGATCAATTTGCGCCAAAGACGAATTTGAACCACATTATGCTTAACCCATTGCGAGGCTTATTCCACTCCCCCAGCCCTTAATATGGATAATATTATTTGTTAAAAAAAAAAAGTTCGATTCTTGATTTTTGCCACTTAAAAAGCAAATGTGACCAATTATATGAAGTTAATCTTATCGATGTAACTAGTTTTTCTTATATTGAAAGGATAATGTTATTCACATACTTATTTTTATTATATACCTTTGTAAACTTTTTGCCATTGATCTCTTTAATTCATTTGATTCGACGATCGAAAATTAAAAGGCGTGTGAGAAATAAAATAGGTGAGTAAATAGTACTACCCATATTGATATCTGAATTAGCCTCCCCCTATCTCCCCCATTGTCTCACCCTATCTCCATTCTCTCCTTCGAGAGATTCTTCAGTGTGAAAAATTTTTAGTTGTAACGGGAACACAAGTGGTATACCACGTGTTTTAATAGGAATGGTGGGAAATTTTATTATTTAAGTTATTAACTTTTTAACACACATATTCCACCATTTGTTTAGTGACACGTGGTGTACTACCCCGTGTACCGGTCATATTGAAAAATTTCTCCTTCGGTGTTCCAAGAACATGAAGTGGTACACCCCTTTTCTCCACTTATATGATAATATGTGATGTACCTTTCATGTTGCGCGTACAATAAAAACTTATCCTTCTTCACAATCTTGCAACTTCCATCCACACTCCGATGCAATGCGGTCATTCACTCGATTTTTCTAGTTTTTATTTGATTTGAGTTCGTTGGTGGGTATTGGAACCCAACAAAAAAACAATCAAATGAGTTTAAGCCCTAAACGAATAGAACCAATGGAAACGTACCTGATTATTTTAGGAGTCTGTTATCCACATATCATGTTTTACTTCTCACACATCATTTGTTATTTTTTGTCCATTGATCTTCTTCAATTCATTCAATCCGACGGTTGAAAATTAGAAGGGTGTGTGAGAAGTAAAAATGAATGTGTGGATATCACACCCCTGATTTTATTCGGTTCAAGATTTTTCAGTTTTAAGGGTGAAACTCATTTCCCAATTGATTTTATAAACCTCAACTTCCTCCACAAATAAGTTTATCTAGAATACAAATTAGAACATCATATTAAGCCTCGTTTGGTGGGTTGGTATGGTTAGCATAAAACGAGACTTTGAGAAATGGATTGAGATGAGTAAGACAATACGATTTTGAGCCTATGCAAAACTTATCTTGTGTTTTTATAAATTTGGAGTGCATATAATTTTGTAAAGTGTTGATAACAACTCCAGAAAATATCCATGTTTAAGTTATTATTGTCTTGAGCCACATGCACATCTCTTTTCACTTTTCACACACCCTCTGTTAATTTCTGTCATTCGATATTTATTCGATCTGGTAGCCGGAAATTAAAAGAAGTGTGTGAATAGCATCACCATTTGGGTAATAGCTCACCTTAATCCTTACTCATGAAGTCAGGATAGGATTAATAGTTGAAATAAGATTAAAGGGCTATAAAACTTCAAAACCCCTCTCTGGTATGAGCATGAAAACAATTATACTATTCTTTGCTTTTAATATAAGCCTATTAATTAGTTGTAGTCCTATGGTTTAATAAATATTCTTCGTAGGAAGTCTTAAATTCGACTCTCATAAATAATGAGTAAGTTTTGAAAAAGAGTGATAGCTATGAGTTGATTGAAGTCTATCTCTTATAACATTAATTTGTAGTGAAGTAAAAGGTGGGGTATGTGAGAATATTACTGTCGGGAACCCTCCAAAACGTACGTGTCAAATTGTGGGAGACTAACTCATGTACCACATTGTACTCAAACAACCTCATTCACACACCTTCGACATATCTTTCTGGAATTTTTTCTGGCACTGATAGATATTTCAATTTCCTCGTTTCTGATATCGTCGGCACACAGCAAAAAGGTTATGCGACCCCCTCCACTCATTACCACGTTGAAATTGTTCATGTAATAATTCTTTGCAGGTGCAGTTTTATAGCCCTAGATAAAAAATAATTACACAAGATTCTGTACACATTGCGCAACACGACGAGTTCTCTGACTGTACAAAGCTACAAAACCCTAGCCAGGTCTGTGAGACAGTTAATTTTGAGATCAATTTCATCTTCTTACTGTCAAACTGGAACCCTAGTTACCAGTGAAATCCCATGTTGAATCCTGCATGAGCTATGTAGGTGTGTGTGCTCGCGTGTTATGGAAGCAGTAACACGTGGAAAGGTACTGCATTCTGCAGTTAAGTTAAGTTACTGGAACTAGGGTTAAAAGGACAGAGAAAGCACAATTATAAACGTGAAGACTAATTTCAAAGAACAGCTATGATGTTATCTGAAACTGGTAGATCTGCGCAAACATGTATAGCTCAATGTGATTGAGGTATTCCCTTTCACATCATCTCTTCTTCTACATAGACTGGCTTTTTTGGTACATCAATTAAAGAAGTTGGTATATGATGGACGAAGAATTTTTTTTTTTTAACAGAAAAAAACAATAACATCAGTAAAAGCATTGGAATAATGCCAAAAGCAACAATCTGAACAATTCACTTGCTAATCGAGCGAGTTAAGCAAGGGAATACACAATTCAAATGCTAATTGTCTACTCCATGCGTGCACCTTCTCACATGCCCTCATGTAGTGACATTTAAGACAAACACGTGAACAAGATGACATCAAATATTTGTAGTCGTTGAGCTTCGCACTTATGTCAACTTGCTTTTATATCATGAAGGAATTGGTTGAGGTTCCACCTTGAAATGATGATTCGTAATGGGAGGAGTAGTCCAACACCTTTAAAGCCTATGTAAGGTTCTTTATTAACTTTCTGACGTGGGACAACCTTTCACATCTTACACGTTCTCTCACATATAGCAAAACCAGTGTTTTAAAAACCTTGCCCCAAGGCGCACCTAGTCGGCTTTAGAGGTGGGGTGGGAGGAAAAGCGCCTCTGTTTTGTGGGAGTGGGCGAAAAACTCGCCTAGCTTTGACGAGGTGCACCTAGGCACCCGAGGCGTGCCTAAGGCATTCATTGAGCATCCTTGTTTTCCTTTTTGAGTTGCCCATATCTGAAATTTTCTGATTGCAGACCATTTGTCTTCCCAACGAAGAAGATGAGTGGCGGGGGCTTTTTTTTTTTCCTTTTTTTATATTTTTTTTCTCTTTAGAGTTTAAAATGATCCTACTTTTCTGACATTTATTACGCACTATCTTCTTTTATGTTAAGTTTTATTTTTTATATTATTTTTTTCTCATATGTAAGATAGATAAGCATCTTTAATTTTTGTTTTTATTTTTTTTAGTATAAAGAAGCATTTTTTTTCTGAATATTCTGCCAGCAGGAAAAAAGATAAACATCTTTTTGTTTTTATTTTTTTAAAGTTTTATTATTTTCTTAAAAGAAACATTATTTTTTTAAAGCTTTATTATTTTCTTAAAAGAAACATTATTATTCTTATTTCTTTTTTTAAGACTACCTATCCTATCCAAATATTACCAAAAACTCTATGTATATGCACTTACTTAAGATTCTAGATGTCTGATTCTACTCTATTTGTTTGATTGTTGATTAATTTGATTGCTTGGTTAAACTTGTTTGTGATGCTGTATGTGACTAGTGCACTTTTGAATAACAATGAATATTTATTTTACAAAGTATTATATATTTTTTATATGTTATATATAATTGTATATAGTATATATTAAATTTTTTAGGCCTCGCGCCTTCGCCTAGGCGGGGCTATCCATGAAACTTCTCGCCTAAGCCTTCGCCTTTTAATACATTGAGCAAAACTGAAGCAAAGGACGTGGACAACACATTATATTGAGTGATGTCGAGCATATGTGCTCATCAAGCTTTATGCACGGGTCAACCTGTTTTGACACAAAAACGGTGGTTGAGGCTCCCCTCCAAAACTATTATAAGCTTATACAAGGTTCCTTTAGGTATCGTTTGGTATGTAGATGAGACGAGACGGAACGAAATGGGACGGGACGGGACATGACTGGACGGAACGAAAAGAGAGCAAAGATGCCCTCCGATGGAAACGAGGAAGAAGGAGACATAGAGGTTATAATTTTGTGTTCCACGGATGTGATGTGGAACGAGTAGTTCCAGGGGGTGAGGCGGAACAAAAATTCACCCAAAATTCATCCCGTGGAACAGCCTGTTCCACCAGTTTTAGGTGCACCAAATATAAGACGAAACGCCTCGTGCCACTTCGTTTCGTCCCGTCCTACGTACCAAACGGTACCTTAAGTCATCAACGTTGGATAGCTCTCAACCTCTTGACACAAACCACGAGGAAAAAGGAGAAAAGACAAAAAAGAAAACAAATTATACAATTGATAGCTAGGGTAGCATAAAAGTATATATATATATATAAGAATGCAACAAGAGGCACTTCATGAAAGATTCATCTACTGAAGATTGATTTCCACTTCACATCTAATAACCAACTTGCTACTTTCAAAGCAAGAAAAAACATGGCTGAAATTGCAGATCACACCAAGGTTCTCATAAGGGAATTCAGTGAAGACACAGATATTGAAGTGGTGGGGAAACTAGAGAGGGACTGTGAGCTAGAGTCTAAAAAGGGGTTCTCCATTTTCACTAGCATGATGGGTGACCCCTTTTGTAGGATTAGGTTCTACCCCCTTCATGTTATGCTGGTAGGTTAATTAGGGTTTACTATTTTCCCTCTTATATTTTTCCAAAACCAAACAGTATGAAAACCTTTTCAATTTTCATATATCACAATCATTAATCCTTTTCTATCTCTCTTCCAATAAGCATTTGCATGATTTATATATTTCTTGGAGCTAGCTACTTTTTATACAATAGTCCCTTTGTCCCCCAGCCCTCCAAGGGGTTGTTAATGCAAATGACCCGTAGCATTGCTACACCGTTAATATGTTTGAAAATTGCCAACAGGTAGTGTTAGTGTTACTCTAATTTAGCTGGATTTGTTTTTAGAATACTGAACAGAAGCAAAAGCAAAGATGGAAGATGAACCGAAAAATAGTTTTTTTTCTTTCTTGTTCTCTACTGCAAAAATATTGCAGAGGAATATTTTGTACTACTCAGAAAAATGAGCACTCACACTGCTTTACATTTAACTGATGGCCTTAGCTTTAGGACCACACTAAACACTACTTTTTAATCTTAGTCACTCATCAACCTAATTACATGGATCAAACACCACATGGCACTCATGGCCTTACATCATTTAACCTTACACTTGGCATATATGCTCAAATGAATACACACATTAAAACTCATCTTATTTCTAATACTTAATCAGCTAGAGACTTATAATTCAACACTCCCCTTTAAGTCTTGAGCTGATTTCACTCCTAGCATGTTCCTGAGATAATTAAACCGATCTTTAGGCAGAGGTTTTGTGAAGATATCAGCAAGTTGTTCATTAGTTGGACAGTACACCAGATCAATGATACCATCCTTCAGTGCATCCTTGATGAAATGGTATCTTCTGTTAATGTGTTTGGTCTTTTGATGAAACACAGAGTTCTTGGTGATTGCAATTGCTGAGGTGTTGTCACAGTGCACTGGAGTGGCTTCGGTTTGAAATTCACCAAAGTCTTCAAGCACAAATCTCAACCAAATGGCTTGAGTAGTTGCTTCTGAAGCACTGATGTACTCTGCTTCTGCAGTGGAAAGAGCAACGCAATTTTGCTTCACAGATGCCCAAGAGAATACTCCACTGCCAAAGGAGAAAGCATAACCAGAAGTACTTTTACTGTCCTCAATTGATCCACTCCAGTCACTGTCACAGAACCCAATTAACATTGAGTTCTTACCCTTCACATATTCCAGACCATAATCAAGTGTACCCTTAATGTATCTTAGCACTCTTTTAGCAGTTCCAACATGCTTACTGGTAGGGCAGTGCATAAATCTGGCTAACAGACTGGATGCATACATAATATCAGGCCTGGTTGCAGTGAGATATAAGAGACTTCCCACAAAACTTCTGTATAACTCTTCACTTGCAGCACCACTTCCATCATTCGTGGTTAACTTCTCAGTTGCAACTAATGGAGTAAGCACAGGTTTGCACTCTTTTAGACCAAATTTGTCTAACAAAGAGCTTGCATATTTCTTTTGGTGGATGAAAATGCTTGAAGTGGTCTGAATTATTCCCATTCCAAGAAAATGATGTAGAAGGCCCAAATCAGTCATCTCATACTTTCGTTTCATGTCTTCCTTGAATTCTTCAAGCATTTGTTTGTTGCTCCCAGTATAGATTATGTCATCCACATAGATCGACACAATCAAAATGCCTTCCTCTTCTGTCTTGATGTACAGTGTTGGTTCACTTAAGCTTCTTGTGAAACCACATTGTGAGAAATAGGTATCTATTTCTCCATACCAGGCCCGTGGTGCCTGTTTTAGACCATACAAGGCTTTGTGAAGTTTGTATACCCTGTCTTCCTCCCCTTTAGCTACAAAACCATCAGGCTGCTCCACATAAACCTCCTCCTCTAGAACACCATTCAGAAAAGCCGATTTGACATCAAGTTGATAGAGTTTCCAACACTTTTGTGCAGCCAATGCTATAAGAGTTCTGATTGTATCTAAACGGGCAACAGGAGCAAAGGTCTCGTTGTAATCTATTCCTGGTTTCTGGGCATATCCCTTTGCAACAAGCCTTGCCTTGTTCTTTTGCACAGTTCCATCCAAGTTGAGCTTGGTTTTAAACACCCATTTTACTCCAATTATAGGCTTGTTACTTGGCCTGTCCACTAACTCCCAGGTTGCATTTTTTTCAATCATTGAAAGCTCATCCTTCATAGCATTCATCCAAGATTCATCCTTACTTGCATCTTCATATCTCTCTGGTTCCATAATGCACAGATTACATTTAGCAAGTACATCATCCAGCCTTCTCCATTTTAATGGAGTATGATCAATCACTTGTGAATCTCTTGTACTTTCACAAGATCTACTAGAGGATTCAGTAGATTGGACTTGAGGAGTAACCGGTGCATTATCAGTATCACTTGTTATTTCTGTCAAACTTCTAGATGGCAAAGTATTAGAGGCTGGGGTCTCAACCTCTGTGAATGCACTGCTTGGTGACTCACCAGACTGCCCTTCATAATTGAACATAGACACATGTTTCTCTGTGCTTTCCTGCCAATTCCAACTTGAATCTTCATCAAACACAACGTCTCTTGACAATATTACCCTTTTAGAAAATGGATCAAAGACCCTATAACCTTTCTCACACCTTGCATAGCCAATAAAAACTCCCTTTAGACTCTTAGCTTCTAATTTGTGCCTTAATTCAGCTGGGATATGAACATAACAAACTGAGCCAAAAATCTTCAAATGTGCAATACCCGGTTTCCTTCCACTGTAAGCTTCAAAGGGGGGTTATGTTATCAAGAGACCTGGTAGGACATCGATTCAGAATGTACACAGCAGTATGCACAGCTTCTGCCCACATATAATAGGGCATTCCTTTATCGTGTAGCATAGACTTAGCCATTTCAACCACGGTTCTGTTTTTCCTTTCCACCACTCCATTTTGCTGTGGAGTGTATGCAAGAGAAAGTTGCCTTTGAATGCCTTCTGTATCACAGAACTGATTGAACTCAGTAGACAAGAACTCCCCTCCTCTGTCACTCCTCAGACATTTCACCCTTAAACCAGTTTGTAACTCAGTCATTGCTTTGAATTTCTTGAAACAGGAGAAGGCCTCAGATTTATATTTAAGAAAGTATACCCAGATCATTCGTGTTGCATCATCCACAAGCAGCATAAAGTATTTGTTTCCTCCAGTGGATTCATTTCTCATTGGTCCACATAGATCAACATGGATCAATTCGAGTGAAGCACCAGCTCTTTGTGTTTGACCACTAGGGAAACTTTCTCTGTGCTGTTTACCATATTGACAACCTTCACAGACTCTATCATTCTCTTCTAGATCTGGTAATCCATGAACCATATCTTTCTCCTTCAATTTTTTGATTCCACCAAAGTTTAGGTGGCCAAGTCTTCTGTGCCAAGTCCGGGCACAGTTAGCAAAACTGAGCTTCAACACAAGTTGCTTTTCAGAACTTAGAGATAGAGGATAGCATCTGTTTCCTCTCATCTTTACACTGATAATTTGACATTCCAGAGAAGGGCCATCAAAGACAGTACACATACCTCCACCAAACACAAGATAGTATCCGTGCTCATCCATTTGTCCTACACTAAGTAGATTCTCTTTCAAGCCAGGTAGGTACATGACTTCTCGAATGTATTTTCTTCCTCTGTTAGTCTCAATTTCCAGTGATCCAATTCCTGCCACATTAACTAATCCTCCTGTTGGCATTTGAACCTTCCCTGCAACATTCGTATTCACATCAACAAGAAGATCAACATTTCCTGTCATATGATTACTGCAGCCGCTATCTATGTACCAATCTCCATTAACCTTAGTCTCAGCAACTGCACAATTTGCATAAAACAAGTTCCCTGTTACTTCCATTTGACTGGCACAGTTTGCCTTTTGAACAGACTTTCCAACAGTACATTCTTTTGCCCAGTGCCCAAATCTGTCACAGTTATAGCACTTAGATTTCCCCTTATACCTACATTCACCATAATGAAACTTTGAACACACCTTACATTGAGGTTTTACACTCTCTTGACCCATACCCTGTGAGGAAGTACTATTCTGTGCAACACTTGTGTATGATTTTTGCTGAAACTTTGGTTTTGACTCCCATTTCTTGCCCTTTTGATTCCAATTTCTCTGTGGTTTAAAGGTACTAGACTGAGCATAACTTCGATTCTGCCCTTTTGAACTAACAGTAAGAGAAGAAAATGCTCTCTCAGTTGCATCTGAGGAATGCAAATCAAACCTCTGCTCTTGACTCTTCAATATAGCTAATACCTCTTGCAGTTCAACAGATTCTAAACATTTAGTGTTTTCTATCACTAAGCATATAGGATCATATATCTTAGTGAGACTGATTAACACCTTCTGAACTAATCTCTCATTTGACATAGTTTCACCAAACGTCTTCATTTGATTAATCAGATCATTTAAACGAGTAAGATACCCAGTCAAAGATTCATCATCACGCATTCTAGTGTATTCAAATTCTCGTCTAAGATTCTGGAGTTTCACAGATCTTACCTGATCCCCACCGTGATATTCGCCATATAACAGATCCCATGCCATTTTTGCTGAGTCTGCGTTTGCGATTCGAGGGAAAATCTGATCGGAGACTGCGCTTTGAATGATTCCGAGAGCTTTTGCATCTTTCATGAAGATTGCAGCCATTTTCTCATCATCGTCAACATCAACCTCTGTATGTTCATCAGTCTTAGCTTCCTTCTTCTTCGAATCAGGAACCGGAATCCCTTTTTCCACCAGATTCCACAGTCCATACGACTTGAAAATGGTAACCATTTTGATTCTCCAGAACTCGTAGTTCTCACCGGAGAAGATCGGGGTCCTCACTTCAGCACTCCCAGGTCCAGCCATCGTGAGCTTGTGTGAACCCAGAAACACGTAGTTCTTAGATCACAGATAAGCTCCGGCAAACTTCACCAAGTCCAGAGACGGTGACGTTTGAGCTCACAGAAACACGCCCAGATCTAATCGAAACAAGGCTCTGAGGCCATGTTAGTGTTACTCTAATTTAGCTGGATTTGTTTTTAGAATACTGAACAGAAGCAAAAGCAAAGATGGAAGATGAACCGAAAAATAGTTTTTTTTCTTTCTTGTTCTCTACTGCAAAAATATTGCAGAGGAATATTTTGTACTACTCAGAAAAATGAGCACTCACACTGCTTTACATTTAACTGATGGCCTTAGCTTTAGGACCACACTAAACACTACTTTTTAATCTTAGTCACTCATCAACCTAATTACATGGATCAAACACCACATGGCACTCATGGCCTTACATCATTTAACCTTACACTTGGCATATATGCTCAAATGAATACACACATTAAAACTCATCTTATTTCTAATACTTAATCAGCTAGAGACTTATAATTCAACAGGTAGCAGAGCTGCTCGAAAACGGGGAACTTGTTGGCGTGGTTCGAGGATGCATAAAGCATGTAGGGACTGGTTCCGGGGCAAGATACGTGATAGGTTGCATACTAGGCCTTCGCGTCTCTCCTATACACCGGTATTCTCCACTTTGTTTTTCGGATAGCATAACAAAAAACTGTTTTACAAATCATCCGTAACTAGACAACTTATAACTATGTATGTTTTTCCATTTAGGCGGATGGGAATCGGGTTGAAACTCATGAACTCGGTGGAGGAGTGGTTGCTGAGGAAGGGAGCACAGTACACATTCTTGGCAACTGAAGAGAGCAACACCGCGTCCACCAATCTCTTCACTTACAAATGCAACTACAGGAAGCTCAGCTCGCTAATCATATTTGTTCAGCCAGTTTGTTCTGCTGTAGAGGATCCGATGCCTCGAGATATAAAAATAGAGAAGCTACATGTCGACGAGGCAATTTTCTTGTACAAAAGCAGACTAAGGAGCAAAGACATATATCCAGCAGATATTGACGTGATCTTGAAGGAAAAGCTCAGCCTCGGCACTTGGGTGTTCTATTTTGAAGAACAAGGCTGGATCAACTTAAACAGTCAGGAAAGTAGTAAGGACACCGCCGGCGAAACTCAAAGCTCTTGGATCATCTTTAGCATATGGAATACCTGTGAAGCTTACAAGTCTCATCCACTGAGATCTTTGCATGCTACCCTAAGCCATGCAACGGAGAAAATTTTCTCCTGCCTAAATCTGCCGGTCAGTGTCTCCATGCAAAGCTCCTTCGGGTTTCTCTTTCTCTACGGGCTTCATGGAGAGGGAGAGAAAGTCGGGGAGCTTATGAAATCCGTCTGGAACTTCGCCTCTAGGTTGGGACAAACAGTGAAGGACAGCAAACTGATTTTAACTGAGCTGGGGTTATGTGATCCTCTTATAAAGCATGTCCCTAAGGATTCCGATATGTCATGTATCGAAGATGTCTGGTACGGCAAGAGTTTGATCAACCACGCTGATGACAAAGATGAACTGCTTGTAAAGGGATCACTCGGGAATGTGTTTGTTGATCCTAGAGAATTCTAGGGTTGATTACTATGCTCTTAGTGCCAATGTTCCAAAAACATCCCCAGCTCTTCAGCATATCAACTTTGTTGTTGTATTCATCTTTTCTTTTAGTTAGTTGGAACGGCATTAAACAGTGAAGAGAGCCAATATCCTTAGGTTTTTCGGGTTGTAATTTGAGATTTGGAGTTTCGATTTTAACATTTGCCATTTGAGATTTGGCATCTGCAAGTTTCGGGTTAAATGGTTTGTCGTTTGAGATTTACCAGTTCCAAAACCCTAAGCACAATACCCAAACCCCAAACTGAACTCAAACCACAAGATACAAAATCCAGAGCCCGAGCCCAAAACCAGAAACACGGTAGTGATTTTCGCACTTCCAGTTTTCCTTCTTCACTTCTCTTGTTTTTGTCTCTTGATTCTCATTTAATTTATTCCTTCTTAATTTCTTATGACCAAAAACAAGGGTAGAGTGCGGAAGGAGAAAAAGAGAGTACGAAATCCGATAAAACACGTTTGTCGAGAGTAGACCCTTAGTCTGCATTAAAATCAAAACTCATTGTCCCTTTTCTGCATTCGATTCAGAATATCTTAAGAAGGATTTAAAAAGACACTCTTAGGAGAAATGCATGCTGCGACTAAATTAGAAGTTTAGAACCAACAAAACAAAAGGGGAAGCAATTAGGTTGATGCACCGTGATTATGTATTTCAACGGGAAACCAAAACCCGAGATATCTCGTAACTCTGCTAACCCATGAAAATGTTCCAATCCTCGTGTGCCAGGCTCAGTCATCTCTTCTCTTATTGTTAGCAGGAGAATTTTGCTCTGTAACGATCTTTAGAACGTTAACCAATGCTCGCAAGCGGTCCCAAATGTTCATGCCATAGAGCGCTTCAACAAGTGATTCCTGGAATTCAAAGCCATTCTCCGCAACGGGATACTGTTGTTGGCCAAGTAAGAAAATCAGTCAGATTTGTAGTTTTAATGTGTGAGAGAGATGACATTACAGTTCAATTTTGTTATCTGACCTGAATAGGCTTCGGTATCTTGGTCTTAATGTACGGCCACCATCTATCCTCGACAACTGATTTTACAAGACAACAAGCTCGCAATCCTTCTACACCAGCAAACCTTCCGAATCCACTGTCTTTCACACCACCAAATGGCAGGGACTGAAAATTCGTGAGAGTACGAGACATCTTTAGTTCATTGGATTAACAATGTCATCATGTTGAACAAAATCATAACGAGTTATGTTGCAACAAGGATACTTTTACACTTCAACTAAAGAGATCTCTGATTTATCACCATGAAAACCTTTCATCTTCAACCAAAAATGAAAAGAACAAGGAAGAAAACTGAAACAATATCAATTGCTAGCTGATAAAATATTTACCTGACACATGTACGTTGATGCAAAATCATTGATTGCAGCAACTCCACAGTGTATTTGGGAAGCTATCTCTTTTGCACGACGCTGGCTGCCAGAAAAAACAGCGCAGCCAAGACCATATTTTGAGTCATTAGCAAGCTTGACAGCCTCTTCATCAGTGCTAAATTTCATTATTGGCATGATTGGTCCAAATGCCTGCAAAAATGTAGAAGGCATTTCTCCATGTAACTAATTGAAGATGAAAGGTGCACCAGAAAATGCCACAAAACACGTGAATTTAGATACCTCCTCTTGCATCAACTTCATCGTGTGATTTACATTTTCAATGACAGTAGGTGGGAAAAACTGATCAACTGCGCCTTCACCTATATGGCCAACACTTCCCCGAACAGCAAACTTTGCTCCTTTGTCTAGGGCATCATTTACAAGGTTTTGAAGCCTTTCAGAGTGCTCTTGCAAACATATAGCTCCCATATCATACTTTCCGGTAAGTGGTGGGCCCTACAAATAAGACCAAATAATAGAATCACAAGTTTTAAACATTAAGTTCTTAAAACTGCTACTTGATCTCAACGGAATGCTTTACGTTATTCAAAATTATAGAATGCACAGCTCTTATTGGGCCCATCTATAAGTATACGTTGTATAACTGTCTCCACATAACTAGCTGCATAATTTTTCAGTATTTTTTTCCCGACCATTCCAGTCTATGTAATCACAAAGAACCTGGGAAGATGGGTCTGCGTCTGGCTGACATTGTAATTAAAAGGATATGTAGTGGATGCAACTGCTAACTGTGAAATCAAACTTCATTGAAATCGCGAAAAGGAAAAAACAGTTGCAAAACAACCTAAAGATTCATTTTTCATACCAAACATGCTGAAAGGGACATACTTACAGCAGAAACAGATTTTACAATTTTGGAAACTTGACTGACAAACGAAGAATAAATCTTCTCATGAACATAGAATCTCTCAGCCCCAGCACAGTTCTGTCCACTTGACTGAAGAACTGCCCTCACAGCAATTTGGGAAACCTAAATTGAGTAGTTTAAACAGTGTTAAGGAATACAAAAAACTATAATCCAAAATATCGGCAATTAAATGTTCATGTCTGATGAAATACATGCAGAGGTAGGAAAAAAACCATACATGTTCCACATCCACGTCTTCACAAACAATGAATGCATCTTTTCCACCAAGTTCAAGTGTAACTGGTGTAAGATTCTCAGCAGCCCTTCTCATTATCTGCAGAAATAGCAGAAGTGAAAGTTGGAAGTGAGAAGCCTGTTCTAGGAATTAAACAAGAACAGGAAATCCATCCAATCAGGCAAAAGAAGAACATACCATCTTACCCACACCAGGCGATCCAACAAATATGATCTTGTCAACAGAAGACACCAGTGCTTCTCCAGTTTCAGCAAACCTAGTGAGATAGAAAAAGTTTGATCATAAGGAGACAGTTAAACAAGACTAGAGAAGTAAACAACCCCACTCCCAACAACAACAACAACAACAACAACAAAGCCTTTTCCCACTAAGTGGGGTCGGCTATATGAATCCTAGAACGCCATTGCGCTCGGTTTTGTGTCATGTCCTCCGTTAGATCCAAGTACTCTAAGTCTTTTCTTAGAGTCTCTTCCAAAGTTTTCCTAGGTCTTTCTCTACCCCTTCGGCCCTGAACCTCTGTCCCGTAGTCACATCTTCGAACCGGAGCGTCAGTCGGCCTTCTTTGCACATGTCCAAATCACCGGAGCCGATTTTCTCTCATCTTTCCTACAATTTCGGCTACTCCTACTTTACCTCGGATATCCTCATTCCCAATCTTATCCTTTCTCGTGTGCCCACACATCCCACGAAGCATCCTCATCTCCGCTACACCCATTTTGTGTACGTGTTGATGCTTCACCGCCCAACATTCTGTGCCATACAACATCGCTGGCCTTATTGCCGTCCTATAAAATTTTCCCTTGAGCTTCAGTGGCCTACGACGGTCACACAACACGCCGGATGCACTCTTACACTTCATCCATCCAGCTCGTATTCTATGGTTGAGATCTCCATCTAATTCTCCGTTCTCTTGCAAGATAGATCCTAGGTAGCGAAAACGGTCGCTTTTTGTGATCTTCGCTAGATTGCTCCCGTCATTAGTGTGGATAAGTATATAAATGGATAGAGATAGGAAAGCAAACACAAGATGTACGTGGTTCACCCGGATTGGCTACGTCCACGGAATAGAAGAGTTCTCATTAATTGTGAAGGGTTTACACAAGTACATAGGTTCAAGCTCTCCTTTAGTGAGTACAAGTGAATGATTTAGTACAAATGACATTAGGAAATATTGTGGGAGAATGATCTCGTAATCACGAAACTTCTAAGTATCGGAGTGTGGTGTCGTCTTGACTTGCCTTATCTGTCTCATAGGTAGATGTGGCATCTTCTCTGGAAGTACTCTTCCTCCATCCAGGGGTGGTATCTTTAACTGGTGGTGGAGATGCACAAGGTAATGTATCAATTTCACTTGAAGCTTACTTGTAGTTTCAGGCTTGGTCAAGCGCGATACAAACCATGTAGTAGGAGTCCCCCAAGTCGCCGAGCTAGGGGGTCTGCTGAAAGAGGTGACAGACAAGGTAAGCAATCAGAGCTCCGACTGATTGTTCACCTTCTCCCCATCTTGCAGCAGCATGAAGGATAAAGAGAAGAAAAATGAGAAGAGATGATATGAGATACTTTTGCTTTTGAAGAAGTAACTTTCCACAGGCTTATTCTTGAACTGAGCTGGAGGGTTTTCTGGTTTCCTCCAGAGTATAAGGCCGACTGAAGAATTTGAGGGTCAAAACAAGTCCATCAAATCTAGAGTACGTTCCACCCTGCTGATATGAGATACTTTTGCTTTTGACAGAGTAATGGATGTATCGGCACGTGTGCTGTTACGCTTGTCTCCACATGCTTCCTTGTATCCTTCGCACTTGCCCTATCTGTTCCTCAAGCAGATGCGGAATCTTCCCTGGAAACATAAGATGTTGAAGATGAGTACTCGAGAGCAATGCCAGGTAAGTAATCAGGTAAGGGGTTCCAGGCAGTCAGTTCCTGGCTGGAAGCTTGATTCCAAGTGCTGACTGATTGCTCTCTTTCTCCTTGTCTTGCAGGTAAAAACAAGGTCAAAGGAAAAGACAGGGAAAAAGCATGATATGGGATACTCTTGCTTTTAACCCTGATGATATGAGATATTCTTGCTCTAGTATAGCTTGTTTGCAGAGGTATTATCGGGGGGAAAGAAAGCTGAATATTTCGAAAGGCTTCGTTGGGAGTTCCCTCTCAGATATGATGAAGGGTTGAGCATTTTTGCAGGTCTGCCTGTCCGTTGGGGATGGAGGTCGACATATATAGGAGTCTCCCTAACAACAAGTAGTAATGCTATTCCTTTACCCTGCTTGGTCATAGCACGGTAGTGGGAGCTGCCAGTTTCACATGTTTTAACTCTGTCAGAGCACTTTGAAAAAGTGGTCTGTGGTATCTGGCTCTCGAGATTCGGAGAACGATGCCTCTTCGATTTTTGAGAAAGCAATCATGTTGGGGGTCTGGCTCTCGAGATTCGGAGAGCAGTGTCTCTTCGATTTTTGAGGAAGTAATCATGTTGGGAGTCTGGCTCTCGAGATTCGGAGGGCGGTGCCTCTTCGATTTTGGAGCAAGCAATCCTGTTGGGAGTGTTGTCTCGAATGTGAGTAAAGGTTGGGCATGTTTGCTAGTCTACCTTGCCACGAAGCACAAAGGTTGACACACATGGACTTTCCAATTATCCAGCAATGGTACTGTTCCTTTACCCTCTCTTCGCTTTTGAGAAAGTAGTCATGTTGGGAGTCTGGCTCTCGAGATTCGGAGGACGGTGCCTCTTCGATTTTGGAGCAAGCAATCTTGTTGGGAGTGTTTTCTCGAATGTGAGTAAAGGTTGGGCATGTTTGCTAGTCTACCTGCCACGAAGCACAGAGGTTGACACACAGGGACTTTCCAATTATCCAGCAGTGGTACTGTTCCTTTACCCTTGTGGGTAATAATATGGTAGCTAGACCTTCAAAATTTATGTGTCTAAACTTTGTTAGTGCTGTTTCTTTGCTATTCTTTTACCTTTCTTGGTCAGAGCGATGTAGTGGGAGCTGCAAGCTTCACGTGCTCAACTTTGGCAGAGAACTTTGGCAAAGTTATCTGTGGTACCCATGAGCTATTGTTGCGTGTGGGTTGAACAGTAAGATTCATGTGCTTTCTACTTCACCAGAAGTCTTCGACAGAATGCCCATAATTTCTGCAAAGCTGAGTGTGCGTGTGACAGGTGCTGACAAGGCTAGAAAAGTAGGTGCCTCTTCGATTTCTGAGATCGCCCTCGTGGTCTCTGAGCAGCCCAGCTTTTGAGAAAGCGAGCGCCTCTTCGATTGATTCGGAGAACGATGCCTCATCGATTTTTGAGAAAGCAATCATGCTGGGGGTCTGGCTCTCGAAGATTCGGGGAGCAATGTCTCTTCGATTTTTGAGAAAGTAATCATGTTGGGAGTCTGGCTCTCGAGATTCGGAGGGCGGTGCCTCTTCGATTTTGGAGCAAACAATCTTGTTGGGAGTGTTTTCTCGAATGTGAGTAAAGGTTGGGCATGTTTGCTAGTCTACCTTGCCACGAAGCACAGAGGTTGACACACAGGGACTTTCCAATTATCCAGCAATGGTACTGTTCCTTTACCCTCTCTTCGATTTTTAAGAAAGTAGTCATGTTGGGAGTCTGGCTCTCGAGATTCGGAGGACGGTGCCTCTTCGATTTTGGAGCAAGCAATCTTATTGGGAGTGTTTTCTCGAATGTGAGTAAAGGTTGGGCATGTTTGCTAGTCTACCTTGCCACGAAGCACAGAGGTTGACACACAGGGACTTTCCAATTATCCAGCAGTGGTACTGTTCCTTTACCCTTGTGGGTAATAATATGGTAGCTAGACCTTCAAAATTTATGGGTCTAAACTTTGTTAGTGCTGTTTCTTTGCTATTCTTTTACCCTTCTTGGTCAGAGCGATGTAGTGGGAGCTGCAAGCTTCACGTGCTCAACTTTGGCAGAGAACTTTGGCAAAGTTATCTGTGGTACCCATGAGCTATTGTTGCGTGTGGGAAGTGGGTGATTGAACAGTAAGATTCATGTGTTTTCTACTTCCCCAGAAGTCTTCGACAGAATGCCCATAATTTCCGCAAAGCTGAGTGTGCGTGTGACAGATGCTGACAAGGCTGGAAAAGTAGGTGCCTCTTCGATTTCTGAGATCGGCCCTCGTGGTCTCTGGGGAGCCCAGCTTTTGAGAAAGCGAGCGCCTCTTCGATTTCTGAGATCGGCCTTCGTGGTCTTTGAGCAGCCCAACTTTTGAGAAAGCAAACGCCTCTTCGATTTCTGAGATCAACCCTCGTGATCTCTAAGCAGCCCAGCTTTTGAGAAAGCAAACGGCTCTTCGATTTCTGAGCAGGCGCCTCTTCGATTTCTGAAGCTCCGTCGAGTGCAGATTTTTATAAGGGCTGGCATTAAGTTCCAAAGCACGCTTGAATCTCCACCAGTAGAAGCTTCATTCTTGCACTTCTAAGATCTTGATTTGTCCGACCTCTTCTCTCTTCAACACCTTGGAAAATGTCTGGCCCCTCCGACCGTCGTTTTGACTTGAACCTTGTTGAAGAGGCAGCCCCGCCTTCTCCAGACAACATATGGCGCCCATCCTTCGTCTCCCCTACTGGTCCTCTTACCGTTGGGGATTCCGTGATGAAGAATGATATGACCGCTGCGGTGGTGGCCAAGAACCTTCTCACTCCCAAAGATAACAGACTACTTTCCAAACGGTCTGATGAGTTAGCTGTTAAGGATTCGCTGGCTCTCAGTGTTCAGTGTGCAGGTTCTGTGTCTAATATGGCCCAACGCCTATTTGCTCGAACCCGCCAAGTTGAATCATTGGCGGCTGAAGTGATGAGTCTCAAACAGGAGATTAGAGGGCTCAAGCATGAGAATAAACAGTTGCACCGACTCGCACATGACTATGCTACAAACATGAAGAGGAAGCTTGACCAGATGAAGGAAACTGATGGTCAGGTTTTACTTGATCATCAGAGATTTGTGGGTTTATTCCAAAGGCATTTATTGCCTTCGTCTTCTGGGGCTGTACCGCGTAATGAAGCTCCGAATGATCAACCTCTGATGCCTCCTCCTTCTAGGGTTCTGTCCAGTACTGAGGCTCCAAATGATCCCCCTCCGGTGCCTTCTCTTTCTGGGGCTCTACCGACTGCTGAGACTTCTCCTAAGCAACCTTTGTGAAGACTCCCTCTTGTGTGTTTATTTTGACTCATGTATATGTACATATTTGTAGCTTATCGGGGATATCAATAAATAAGCTTTCCTTCATTTCAACGTATTGTGTTAAATACACCAAAGCCTTCTTCGCTGAGTTCTTTGAATTTTCTTTTGTTGAAGCTTGTATGTTGAAGCTTTCTGAGTGGAGCATGTAGGTTGGGGTAGTGTTCCCTTAATTTCCCGAGTGAGGAAAACTTCTCGGTTGGAGACTTGGAAAATCCAAGTCACTGAGTGGGATCGGCTATATGAATCTTAGAACGCCATTGTGCTCGATCCTGTGTCATGTCCTTCGTTAGATCCAAGTACTCTAAGTCTTTTCTTAGAGTCTCTTCCAAAGTTTTCCTAGGTCTTCCTCTACCCCTTCGGCCCTGAACCTCTGTCCCATAGTCGCATCTTCTAATCGGAGCGTCAGTAGGCCTTCTTTGCACATGGCCGGTCCCAAGCCCAGATAAAGGAGGAGGGGGAGGGCGTCAGGTAGTCGACAGCCGGCACTCCATGATCACGTCGAATCCTTATGAAAACAACCCCACTCCCAACTTAAAAAAAAATAAATCAATACCCTGTTACAACGTCAACTAAATTTTCAGGTGCTCCTACAGCAGCAAGGGCTGATTGAATTATTCGGAGGTAGAAACAACCAGACCAGGTTGCATGTTCTGAAGCCTGCAATTACAAGCATATAACTCTGTCAAATTAACAAATAATCTTCAGAGCAAATCATTAGAAGATAAACTATTTATATATACTTTTTTTTCTGAACCAGGTTTTAATGATATATAGCCTAAATCCCCAGTAACGAATAATAGCTAACACGGATATGGGGTGTTTACACAACCATCAAGTCGAATGGAATAAGGTTTTAGGGATACAGAGACAAGTGAAGTGTCTTTCTAACAAAAAGTACAAAAGTGCAGCTAGTGATTAAATAAAATAACAGTGGGCATTCTAACAATAACTACCTTAATCACAATGCCATTTCCAGAAAACACTGCTGCCAACATTGGATTAAAAATATTATGAAAAGGATAATTCCATGACACAATGGCACCAACAACTCCAAGGGGATGGAATTCCACTTTGGATCTCTTGTGAAGCATTGACCTTCCGCAACATCTGAAATTTTTTTCATGAGCAATAATCACAATACAGTACATTTATACGTCTATTGGTGGAAGTGAATCTATGTTGCCTAAAAACCATTAAAAAAATAAAGATAGAAGCTCCTTATATGGGTTAAAAAGCAAGAAATTTGATTGAAATGGTAAACTTGATTTAGTGATAAGGTGAATGCCGAAAAAGAGTACATTATAAGAAGTCAACATAAAAATTTAGATGGTACTGATATCATTCAAGTCAGCAAACATCGCAAAATGTATATCACTGATATTGCAATTAAATAAACCATGATGGAGATGGCCAACAAGGTATTTATCACAGCAGACTGTTATCCTACTCAAATTAACGGAGATCAGATAATATACAGAAAATGTAAACAAAGCAGAAGAAAAAATACCGGTACTCAGGCTTTAGCCAACGCTCACCCTCTGAAAGAAGCCAAGTGATCTTCTCACATGTTGTCATTATTTCCCCTAGAGATGCATCTACCATAGTCTTTCCCGTATCACGTGAAGATATTCTAATCAAAATTTATGTGTGTAAGTACACAAACTAATCTCTAATAAAAACACAGTACATGTGGAACCCATATATGAGAGAGAGAGAGAGAGAGATTTGAATAGAGTACTTACTCACATATAAGCTCCTGGTGTTCGATAATATACTTCAGCAGAATCCGCAGAAACTGGCGTCTTTGCTTGAAGCTACTCTTTGCCCATGCTTTTTGTGCCTTTCTTGCTTGAGCTACACGCTTCTTGACCTGACATTTACAAAGCGGAATTCACCAATTTTGTGATATTCTGATCTGGGTGATCTCCACCGCTTTTATCATTTGAACTTGTTTGTAAATGCAAAATTATCTGCCCATTTAATGCAGGCACAAAATCAACCTCATCACTTAATACCGAATGGAACAATAATCTGCCCATTTAGAATTCAAGAAAGACGAGTACAATATTTGAACACCCTACACATTTAATTCACCAAACCCCACATCCAAGCATGCATAACACGTCTAACCTCAACGGGTGTCAGTGCAGGGAAATATCCCAAGTATTTCATGGTTGCAGGCTCATAGCACTGAACCTTGGTCTCCGCTTGTGGTGTCCTTCCCCTCGGAGGTACCTGCACCGTAAAACCCCAATGAGAGGCTAACCAAATGAATGCTTCACACAATCACATTCAATACAACTCAAACGACAAGAATAAGTGCATAAGGAAACAAATTTGAATGCAATTACAAGCAATTTAATTACTTCCAAAACTATAACTAGATCAGATTAACCGATAAATGCGAAGAAATTAACTACAATCAAAGAACTGGAGACAAATGCTTACAAAAATTTACAAATTCTAATAACAAATACAATCAAAAGGGCGAAAAACCTTTGAGAAACTCACGTATATGAAACTGTTCTCCTGCGTCTGATTCCCGTCATCCAACACTGCCATTGATCAAACCACGCCCAATTAATCAATCAATCACACAATCTAGAGAGAGAAAGAGGGGAGAGAGAGAGAGAGAAAGAGAGAGAGAGAGAGAGAGAGAGAGAGAGAGAGAGAGAGAGGGAGAGGGAGGTAGCAGCGTACCGTCAGAAGCATCGACATCGATAGAAGGCACGTTGTGGGGAATGAGCAACAAGAGGAACCGACAAACGGCGTAAGCGAATCCGAGGACGAACAGAGCCCACCAAAACGCCATCGTTTAGAAGCAGAACACAAATCAAACGCCCTTACGCTGGAGACGAGAAGGCTGAAACAAAAACTTGCAGTTGCGTTTTCTGGCTACGAAGAAAACAAAACGAAAACAGGAAAACCCGAAAAAGCGACGGAGAGAGAATCTCTGGGAGGAGTTGGCTTTGGAAGTGGATCGAGCTTACTTGTTTACTGGGGCTCCTCTTCCACTTTCTTCGTCGGGATATTTTGAGATGGACGGCTACGATGACATCTGTGATTTGATCGGGTCCGGCAAGCTTGAGTTCAAGTGGAAGGATTTTTTTTTAATTTTTTTTTTTTAATGGGGACTATTGATGGTAAGTTACGATTATCCATTTATTCTAGGGACTAGTAAGATTCACACTTGGTCACAAGTCTGGCTTCCACACCAGCAGTGAATTTCGAATCTGAGACCTCCAATTTATAGTTTGAATGAAGCTTCGTAATCCTTTCTTTACCGGACCACCAACTTGTGGTCCAAGCAGAAGGACTGGAGTGAGGGAGAAATGTTCGTGTGTGGATCCTCTAAACCACGTGTTAATCTGCTACGGCGCGTGAGGTACTAAATTTTTTAGTACTATTTTTAGCGGTTAGATCTTGGTTGTTTCTAAGAAAAAACCTCACGTCATCATAGACCATAATTTTATGACTATTATCACAAATCAAAGTCTCCGCTCTCATAGCACATGTTTCGGTGCTTTTTCAAGATCATTTGCATTTTTATTAAGAATTAGTTACTAAAATATTTTCATTAAAAACATTTTTAATTATTTTAAAAGCATTTTTAAATGAACCCTTAAGGTTTCAGGCTTAAACCCATGAAACTTGAAGCACACGGCCGTAAGGTTCCTTACTCCTCTAGCTTTTCTCATATTCTTGTAGTAATTATCTTGAAAAACCAAAAACAAATTAACAACTAGCAAGAAACCATGTTGATGCGTTCATATTTACACGCTTAGATAAAACCACAATAAATCATGATTAATTAATAATGATATGAATTGATTGTATGTACAGGATAAATAATGAATAATGCGTCATCAGATATTTCTACATTTATTAGAGTTGCGGATCACATCTTTCACTAAAGTAAAAAAATGAGATGCAAATAATTAGACATTATTTATTAATCATAATATGGACCGTTTACGTTTCTCACATGAAATAAATGAACAAGATGCAAACAATTTTGCCTTTGAGAAGAGATTTTTCTGAACCATTTTCTCCCTTTATACATTTAAGTATAATTCCGTATATTGAATTGAATAATTCAAAAGAGAATTAAATGACAAATCTAAACAATTGAGGATTCGGGAATAGGTTTCTCTCCCTCCTATTCTCATCATTTTCCTTCTCCTCCTCTCATACTTTGTTTTTTATCTTATTGTCTTTATAAAAAATCAATATAAGATATTGACGTGATTTAACCATAATCATTCAAGTATGGTAAAAAAGAAGAAGAGATATTAGAAAAAGAGAGAATCATCCTTCGTTTCACAAACAATGATTATTATTTATTAACAAAGGAAATTTAGAATATTAAATGCTCTAGAACACTATGAAAATCCCCAGGTTTGCAGACTTTGCTTTGAATCTCAACCTTGTAAAAAAAAGCCGGAATCAAGCCTTCCGAAAGCAAACGACATGTCGTTTCAGTTACGCGCGTTTTGGGGCGAAACACTCCGGGATCCCCAACACAGTGACACATAACCATTTTAACATATCAACTGTCATTATTCAATCGTGTCTTATTCTCATAATTCGAAGCAAAGACAAACAATATCACTTCCCCAATTCACCGTCCGATGCCCAGAGGGAACCTCGGAGGAGGAGGGCGAAACGTGCAGTCGCACAAAACCTTAAATTTGAAGGGATCTTTAAAATTTTGTCATATAATATTATGTAATAATGTTCTATATTTAGAAAATGGCTCTTGTTAACATTTCAAAACCTCATTGCATTCCTTATAAGAGTAATTTTTTTCCTTTTTAAATATAAAAGAGTAATGCTCAGAAGACCAAATTTGTAAACTAAATGATGTGTCAAAAGTAGGAAATGAGTACGCATATCAACTCATTGTCTATTTTACAAAATTTTGTCTACAAATTTAGTCTCCTTAGCATTACTCAATATAAAAATTTAGAGTACAATGAGATATTCTGATTGTCGATAATAACATAAAAAAATGATGGTTTTTCAAAATTTTAATATAATTATGTTATATATTCAAGTGAAATTTTAAAGTTAGAGTTTTGAAGTTTTTTTTCTTCATGTTTGGTTGTTTAAGATTGAATTGTTTTTATTATTTAGTGAATGTTATGTTTGCAGCTTTTTTTAAGTATAATTAATGATATTTGTAAACTTACAATCAGTGAATGCTAAAGTTTATTTTGATTTTGTGATTGTTTTCTAACATTAATACATTATTTTACTTTTAAAAAAAAAAACTATCTTAAGGAGGGGTTATTTTATAAATTTCGTACAGGACCTCCGAAATATCAGAAACGACCCTGCCGAAGCCCATTCCTAATTCTCGGGGCCCCACACAAAGAACCATCCAACGGCTAGCATAAACTACAAGTGGAGCCATCACATCGTTACACATACCCGAGTTCCCTCATGGTGGTCATTGCATGGAGAGCTCTTCTTTCTCAAGACTCTGAACTTTCGGTTGTTTCTGACCAGCTTTCCAGAGAGAGTGAGAGAGATGGAAGACAGGAGAGTAGGAGTGGCAGTGGATTTCTCGCCGGGCAGCAGGGCAGCCCTGAAATGGGCTGTCGAGAACGTTGCCCGGAAAGGTGATCACCTTATCCTGGTGGTGGTCCGGCCTGAAGAGTACTACGAGCAGGGCGAGATGCAGCTCTGGGGCGTCACCGGTTCACGTATGCCGCCCCCTCTTTCTTTCTCTCTCTATAAATTTATAGATCAAGATTTAAACTTTCTCTCTTGCTTTTGTCATTTGTTTTTTATTTTTGGGTTTTGTTTGTAATGAGTGTGACTCAATTTTCAGCACTGATAAAAAAAACTGAAAAATACATATAACTATGGTGATCTCTGATCAAGACTTTTTGTTTCAAGTTTGGAAAATTTGCATTTAGTTTTTAAATTCGATTTGTGGGTTTTGTTTGAGATTATGAGTGCATGCATGGTGATTAGTTGATAAATCGATGGACTTGTTTGCAGCTTTGATTCCTGTGAAGGATTTTTCTGATCCCAACGTTATGAAGAAGTATGGAGTGAACCCTGACGCTGAAACCATCGACATCGCCAACGGTGCGACGCAGAAAGAGGTTAGAGTTTAGAAATTGATTTCTTTTAATTATTATTAATCTTGAAGAATCATACTAATTAAGCTATGTTTTGATGATATGATTAAAAAAAAATTGATAACTAATAAGTGGTGTGATAATTAATAATTATTGGGTTGGATTGGAGCAGGTTACGGTGGTGATGAAGATCTACTGGGGCGATGCCCGTGAGAAGATTCTTGAGGCTATTGACAAGACCCCCTTGAGCTTCCTTGTTATTGGAAGCAGAGGCCTTGGCAAGATTCAGAGGTACATATTCATATACATTATAATTCATAGCATGTTTTCGATTTTAATTTGAAATGAATTGCACCGTGCAAAAGTTGCAGTTAACTTGATAGTTTAATGAACAGAGAAACTGTGTCACTAGTACTACGGTTTAGTAAGTGGGAGGTTATAGGTTAGACTCCCTGAATGACGATCGAGTTTGATATCAATTTATTATGTTGGCCAATTGTGTGGCATAATTCAATTTTTCCACCCCTTCAGTGTAAAATAGCTTTGTGTATTAAAAATGGACACAGGAATTGTAAGTTTAGGGGTGGTTTTTGAAATTTTTTTATGATACGTCTACTAAATTTACAAGTTAACTGGCTAAAAACAGACTTAGAATTTCTGTTTGTGTTTTGGGATTGTTGTGTACATGTGGTGGAGTTGGTTGAGGATGTGTCATTCTTTTCCATGGGAAATTATTCTGAACCTTTTTAAGAATCTGCTTTTAGTTGACTGTATGTATCTTTGGATTCAATGTTTAGGATTATGATTGGATTTCGACGTGCTTGTTGTTTTTGCAGGGTTATAATGGGCAGTGTCAGCATCCATATCGTAAATAATGCTTCGTGCCCAGTTACTGTCGTCAAGAGTCACTATGAGTCTCATGACAACTAAATCCTTTGTCCTCAATGCCTGCTTGGTGAATAAGTAGAATGCATCAATTGCTTCCTTTCTTGCAGCTGCAAGCCTTTTAGTTTGCACAAGATTTAGTTTTTATCTGAATAAGATCTAGTTAACTTATGGTTTCAGCTGTTTGTTGCTGTATGTTGGAGTTGGACAAATTTTATGTACCTATATCGGTACATTATATGCATTTGCTACCGTATAAATGTGAATTCAAGTTGTTGTCCAAGATGTTGATTTTCTTCCCAGAATTCAAGGTCTGATTAATTAAAGTTTCTCAGGTTCAGCAATCTACATCCAGTAAAATTAACAGGATAGTGGTTTTGACACCTTTTTTTTTTCTAATTTTTTTTATATTTTTGTTTATCTATGCACACCAAACTGAATATCTTTTTATTTTAGTTGAAGAGCTTAACCTAGTTGACCTTGAGTTTAGCCCAAGTGGTGAGGAACAAGGAAGAGTAAAGGGTTAGGGTTAGGATTAGGGTCGGCCAGGGTTCGGGGTAGTATATTAGGGTTAGGGTCGGTATGTAACAACAAACAACAAAAACAAGCTTAAGCTCTTCTTTTATAAGGTATGCAGTGCACAAAATAGCCGAGTAGAGAGAGAGAGAGAGAGAGAGAGAGAGAGAGAGAGATGAATTTTCACTTGTATTCCTTCATAACAATAATTACATTACAGTGTGGTATTTATAGCTTATACTAATACCAACACTCCTAACTAACTCCATACATCAACCATCACAATATGACACATGTCATTCTATCTTATACACTAATCATATCTGTCAACCTATCATCACAAACAGTGGTTATTATCTTGTATCAAAAGCCTCCCATTCTTTCATTTTCTTCTCTTCGAATTCCTTCCACCCTACAAACAAATTCAGAAACAACAATGGATCCAAGGTGCTATACTCAAACGCCTCTCATCATCTTATTCTGCTTCATTTTCGGCTTTAACTCCCGCGAAAGCTGTATGCAAGCCCCGGGACTTGAAACCGAGGTACCTAACTTGCAGGCTTCCGTGCCTCCTAGTAAGCCACAGCCGGGTCAAGTCTTCCCTTCATCGCGGTCAGCAGGCCCCCCACCAACCCGTAGTCCTACTCCGGCCCCCGGCCCCAACTCCCTCCCCAAACCCTCCTTCACAGCCTCCACAAGCATCACCCCCTGCTGGCAATTCAATTTCTCCATCTTCCTCCTCATCCTTTCTTCGCCGTTCTTCTGTCAGCCCGCGCGGAAACCTCTTTGCGCAGCCTTTTGTTCTCAACACGGCCTCATCATCAACCCCTCCTAACCCGGCGATCCAAGAACTATGCAAAAACACCGACTACCTTGATCTTTGCATCTTATCCCTGACCCCTTTCCAGCCACCCAAGGTTGACCCCGTATCCGCGCTTGGGATGGCAATCAAGGTTTGCACCGCACACGCCCAGATGTCTCTAGCCGCAGCCTCAAAACTTCTGACAACGCCTAACACTGCACGTGGAACGATCGCTGCTCTCGGTGATTGCAAGGACATGTACTCTAATGGACAGCCTTCAGAGCGCCATTGATGCAATCCAGAGCCACGACATTGGCACGATTAATAGCATGCTTAGCAGGGTGGTAACCGATGCTGTGACGTGTGGGGACGGGTTTGAAGGAGAGTAATCTCCGCTGGGTGATTACGACGACATGCTTCGTAAAATGGCCAGCAATTGCCTTGCCATTGCTTCCTTGATCAAGTGATGATCATGATCTCTCCGTATATATATCTTCAGTTCCTTCCCTTTTGTTTTGTGCTGTTTCTTGTTGTACAAGAAAAGCATCTCACATAACTAGCAAATTGATAAGAATAGAGATGTAGGAATACATAAATTAAAGCTTACATTTTGTACTGTAGCATGTATTATTTGTCTTTATTTCTTGAGAAGCATTACACCTAGCCTACAGGATTTACTTGTATATATGCTATTATGCAAATTCACTTTTATTTGTATCACATTCATTTCGGGGTATAGGGATTTGAAACTTGAAAGAATGTGTTTGAATAGGGGATCTCAAACCAAAGATTTGGAGTACTTAAATTTTGTGGTTAATTGTTTCATGAGATTTTGATAATATTAATCAGTTCATCGAATCCACATATATTTGATTATTTAAGAATATAAACTTTGAAGAAAACTATTATTAGCACTCTTAAAAATGTCTATTACGTTTGTACACCTCTCTTATTAGAAAATTAGAGAGTGATGTTCGTAGAGCAAATGAAAAAAGGGAGAAATTGTATTTCGAGAACTACATCACTTATTCCACTATGTTTGAAGAGTACTTGATCGAGATAAAAGAGAAGCAAATAAGAGATAAGAGTTATGTCAACCATTCAACTATACATCTTTCTATCTACATCTTCTTTTTTGTTGATATTCGATAATAAGGGAGGAGCAATTATGAAAGATCTGGAATGCTCATGTAAGAATATTTAATCACTCGAGTTATAAGCTCCTTACCAAAAATATTACTGTTACAAATACGTAACAAAAATCGTCCTTTTGAAAGTAGACAATTGAGACACAAAAGTTAAAAAAAAAAAAATTATTTACAAGAATACTTCTTTATGAACAAGGATAAATAATATAAAAAAATGGAAACAGCTAGTCTGTAGCTTTGATTCGAGAAATATTCAAAACTAATCTTAACTATGGAAAATTGGATCCTAAGTTGAATGCAGAAGACACACATGGGTTAACTAACTTTAGTTATGTCGAAATCTACAAAAAAACTAGTACGTTCTTCCATGGCTAATCAAGGTAAGCAGTGCTTTGATTCTGGACCGTCAAGGCAAATATCTTGCACGACATCACCATTGAAGAGAATTATCACTTAGTATTATAATTTAATGATATTTATTTTTACTTATAAATAAATAATCTTAGGTTTAAATTTTGTGAATGACGACTTTGTCACTAATTCATACCCCATCCCATATTGTAAATATATATTGTGAATGCAAATTTCCGTCTTCTTTTTTGACGAAAATGCACCTGCAAAACAATCAACACCTAAGATCAGGGTCACATTTGATCTTGATTGAGCCGTTATTGTCCATTGCATGAGCGTGGAAATCCTGATGTGTCTCAAGAGTAATTTTGTCTTTTATTATAAAAATCTACGTGTCGGCTCTATAATTTTTTTTGATTATTTTTTGGTCCACATATACAGTATTAAAAAATAAAAAAGTCAGCAGTGTTTCCCGTTTGTGCTTGGCGAGTCTAGCCTCAAGTATTGAGCTTGACCGCTTGAGCAATATTCCCAAGCCTACGACTGGTTTCGTACCCAAAAGCCAAAACAAAGGAGGTTGATTATCTATCCTCTCATTTCCATACTTTTTCTACCTCCTTCTGTTTTGTGTGGTTACGATTAAGCCACGTCAATATTTTATATTCCTATTACTTTTTGTTTTATTATTTTTATAAAAAAATTAATATAAAATATTGACGTGGCTTAACCGTGACCAGACAAACAAAAGGAGATGAGAAGAATATGGAAATGGGAGGGCAAACAATTCACCTCCCAAAATAAAAAGAATGGTGCTACTCATATTTTTTTCTTTCCTTCTTACGCATGTTTTGTTAATTTTTAATTGATTTTTTTATTTGATTCGATGATTAAAAATTTAAAAATATTTATTTTTATGTTTTGATATATTTTTATTTAATTTGATGATTGTAAATTAAAAAGTATATAAAATATAAAAAAGACGTCCGGACAAAAACACCTAATAAAAAACTAATTGCATAAAAAGCTGCGCTAAGTAAATGAAGAAAAAAATAATAATAAAAATGATTTGGAATTTTGAATTTTAACTGTAAGGATAAAATAAAAAGTAAAATAAATAGTATTATAATTGATTTTTTAATATAAAAATATAATTTTTTGTTAATATAAAAATATAATTTTTTATTAATGTGAACAAATTTTTAGTTAAAGTTTCAAAAAAGAAGAAGAAGAAAGTGAGGAGATAATAATCCACTTTCATGCTTTACCAAATCAAGACCATTCCCAAAATGCCATAATCCCTCTACTCTCTCACTCTCACTCACTGCATTTCAACCATTCGTTTCCATTTCCCCCGGTTAGGGTTAGGGTTTCTCCTGGCTCTTCCATCACTGTGCTTCCGCCTGCTCCCTGACTTCCTCAAGGTAATTATGTGCTTTTGACTTCGCTTTTTTAATTTCCAGTTTCCGCAATTTTCTTTTCTTTTATTTTCTTGTTCTGTGTTTGTTTCCACTGAAAATCTGAAATACCAACCCAGGATTCAAGAAAAGAAGCCAAAATGTTGGGAGTTACTCTCTTGTTTTTTTCTTTTGTTAGTTTTATGGTGAATTAGAGTACTGGACGTTAGTGGGGCCTTAATTTTCTGTTTGGTTGCTCAGAAAATAGGAAATAGGTCAAAGGAGGAAAATGTACTCCAAGTGGTTTGTTCTTACAGTTAATGTTGTCTAAAAAAACTAAAAAATCCATAGGGAGACCAAGGCAATGAAAATCTTTAAGCTTCAGTTTGGACCGTTTGGTGCTGTTTTTCTATTTCTGGCATCCTCATCAGTATCACTGGTGTGCTCATCCGTTTGGGAGTGCTTCTGTAGGGCTCATAAGCGTTTTTGGTAGAAGTGATTTTATTAGAAATACATTAAATTTATAAAAAAAAAATCGAAAGCCTCGTGATTAAGCACTTGGAAAAAGCGCTTCAATGACCTAGAAGCACGTTTAAGTTTTTCTGACAAACATGGTCAAACACTTTTAGTCCTCTAAGAAGCAGCCCCAGACATGCCCTAGGTGACTTGGTTTCTTTCATACAACTTGCTGGCGCTATTAGATTCATACGTTCATCGTGATTTAGTTCTTACTGAGGGACTTGGTATTTTAATCTTCCGGTTCACTGTGGGGTTTGTAAAATAATGGAATTGTGTTGATCTTCCACCCCTTGTTTTCTGAATGTTAGGTATCATAAAAAAACTGCAACTGTTTCGGCATAGATGGAAAGCTTCGGTGGCGCTGGGTTTTCGCCTGGAGGTTGCATTGTCAGGAAGAAGAGGAGTATCATATCACATAAACCTCGGTTAAATCCACCGACATTTTCACTCAGCTATAATATCCCTATTGGCAAAGGAACCATTGATGGGAATCAGAATAATAAGAAGAAAATAGTGCGTTCTGATGGATTGGGAAGTAAGAACAACCCGAAGAAGTTAAAGCTTAAGTTTGGAGGTGTTACTCGTACACTCAACACCAAGTATATAGCAGATGTTGGCAATGATGGTGGCTCGTCCACCGCTAAATCTTTAAGCTCTTTAGATGCCTTCACACCCCAACTGAATCCCCTTGCTCAGGTACCTCACCCTGATTCTCGTTACTATTGCAATTGTTGTCTCATTTTGTACGACCTGTACAGTGGAATTTATTTGTCACCCTGTCTGATTTTTCCAATGATTATTCTTTTAATTCTGTGTAATCATAACTGTAATGACAAGGAAATCTTTGAAAAGTTTCTAGTTCAGCGGTTGCTATTTGGTTTCAAAAGTTACCCCCATTTTTTTGTGTGATTTGTTCATGATTACATTATAACAATGCCGTGTATCATAACATTATTGATGCAGGATGATGCAGGTGGAGGTGGGGTCAATGAGCCAGTTCGGAAGAGCAAGCGGGCTCCTAAGAGAAGCGCCTTGGATGCTGGATTTAATGAAGATGACGATGAAGATGAAGAAATCCGATTCCTTGGAAGACTAAGTGCATCTAAGGTTGCTCGTTCAGAGAGAATTCAAATGGACGTTCTCTTTCATGGATATGATAGTGGAGAGTATAAATCATCAAGGCTAGGAACAGCTAGTAAAAATAGGTCAAGGTCAGAAAAAATGCATGAGGATAAAGACTATTTGGGAGAAGACAATGAAGAAGAATTAACATCTGATGATGAACCTGAACCAAATGGGAAGAAGCTGAAAACAGGATCTCTTAGTCTACTTCTAGAAGGGCGGAAAGAATCAACCCCCACTACACGTAACCGGACCCTCCAGCCTGGAAAAGATATTTTACCTGGTTCAGGTTTTCTTGACATTGCAAGTGATTTGCTTTCTGTCCCATGTAAAAGTGCGCATATTCTTTCCGTATCTGTTGCATAATTCTGATTATATTCATATGCACACCCGTACTGAACTTGTTTTCAGTTTTTCTGTTGGCTGTTTGACCACAGGCAAGAAGGATAAAATGTCTGAAGTGGAACGGCAATTAAAGAAAGCTGAGGCTGCACAGAGACGGAAAGTGAAGTTAGAGAATGCAGCTAGGGAAGCTGAGGTTTGGCCTTTATATCACGCTTTATAATATTAACTCAGGTGGAAAATGTAGAAACAGTCTCACCTCTAATTTTTAGGCTGGGGCGATAAGAAGAATACTGGGTCAAGATTCCAAGAAGAAGAAGGAAGAAAAACTGAAGCAGCAAAGGGACGAATTGAATAAGGTCTTTGAGAGATTATTAAACATTTTTCACTCTTCGTCCTTTTTCTCGTGGCCCTTTGCATTTATTCTCATGCAGTATTAACTATAATATTATGCAGGGGAGGACCGGCTGTCCTGTCACACTGGCACCAAACACTGTCCGATGGGTCGTCGGTCCTAATGGAACCACCGTTACATTTTCTGATGATATTGGTCTGCCTAGTATTTTCAGTCCAGTGCCTTGCAGGTACAGCATTTGCTTTCTTCTAACCAGCCCCAGTTGTGTGTTTTTAATCTTGCTTTTTCTTCTTGAGATTGACAAATTTTATAACTTAGATGGTTTGTGTTATTTAGCTATCCTCCCCCACGCGAAAAATGTGCGGGTCCAAATTGCACGAATGCATACAAGTATCGGGATTCCAAGTCGAAGCTTCCCCTGTGCAGTCTCCAGTGTTACAGGGCAATACACGAAAAGATGCAGCCTCTAATTACTTGCTGATACCATCTCCTCCTGCGCATCATCTTGAACCAACTAATATGTTCGATATAGGTTGCTAGAAGCTGGACAACGGATAACTCATCATTTTGAAGTCAGGCACCCTGAAGCCGGTCATGGAATGGCGTAGTAGCATCGTCACTTTCCAATTTATTTTCCGATCACTAATGCTGTTAGAGTAGGAAATTATGAAAGAACAGATGCTTCGGTGCTTCGATGAGAGATCACATTGTTCGATCCCGTGTTTTCCCGTCTCAATCGAAAAGTTTCTGTTTATGGAGAAGTTGTCGACTTGGGATGAAATATTTCACTGCTTAATGAGCAGGTTGAATTCAACATGGAAAAACTTAACGCCTTAAGCTAATCTTAGTGCATGGATAATTAATTAAAATTAGAGCGATGACAAGCATCCATCCTTTTCTCCGTCGCCTCTTTATTTCTGGCCATCTGATTGAATATCAAACTAGAACAACACATGTAATAAACCGATACATTTATTATATGCGTTTAAATACGCACATAACGATTTGTTGACAGGGAAAATGTTTCTGGGATGACAAAGCTCACGAATGCAAAACATTTTACGTTTAATTACAACTGTGTACTTTTTAGATGATCGTAATGGATCACAAATACTTCAAATATATGTAAAACTTTAAACAGATGTCTTTTAACTACCGTATAAGATATACGCATATTCTGTTACAAGGGCAGCTCGAATCGTCACTAAATCTACGATCCGTCCATGAAAACAGCACCGTGTCCGCCGGATTTCATAAACTTCTTAAATAGAAGAACCATGATTGCGATGGTAAGTCCAACAGCAGCCCATGTGAACAAGCGATCGTCAGCTGGTTTGTGTACTTTAACTTCTGGCCTTTGTAGCAGCTGACTTGATCCAGTGGAAGGAGCTCCGTCCACCGCCCTTGCTGCTACAGGGGCAGGGTTAGCATTCAGAGGGGCTTCCTGAACTTCTTCGACAATCCTGTCTCCTGCTGTTGGGTTTGCAGGTCCTTCCCCAGCAGTTTCCTCCGCGGGTGTGGATCCAGCACTTGCGGAACTCTCCTGAACATTGCCTTCCTTGTTTGAAGGATGCTCTTCCGAAGCCTGGGAGGGGCTCAGTTGAGGAACAGGGGGTGCCTTGCTCAGCATATATTCATGAATCTGGGAAATTAATATTACCCATTAGCAAGTTTCTGTCATGAGATCTTCAATTGTGTAATTGCAACGAAACTTTCAGCGGATATTTTACCTCGTCCATTAACTTCTGGCGTTCATCAGTGCCATATCTTGGGGATGCTGCACGAGATTTGATGGCCAGGGCACGCCTTTCTTCCTTCTTGTATTCCAGTGAACCTAATGCACCATTTGGGTTGGTAGGCATGAATGCAATAAGTGCAACTAAAGCAGTCCGCACTGCCAACAGACACGGTACATTAGCAAGATGAGAATAAAATGTCAATCAGCAAGGAATCAAATAAAATTTCAGTTGTGTGAAACACATCACATCAGCACACAGACTGTTCTCGATACCGCTTAAAATATTGATAATTGAATAGAGACACATGAAGAATACAAATAGGAAAAGTCCGAAAGAAGGAACACGACTAAGCAAGTCCAGTTCCAACTCCATTTCAAGCTAACCATCACTTAGTGGCGTATCTATACAATGTTATGAGTTCGGGTGTGGAATTGGTCTGAGCAATATGGATGCTGCTTAGAAAATGCATATTGGAACAGTGCCAAGCCTATCTACGTAAAATAATAGGCTTCCAAAATTATAGCTCTTGAGACATTTTGTCTGCATAAACCATACACTAGCACACGCAATATGTAAGAGAGTGTGGAATTTACCGCTCCATGACGGTTGCCAGTGCTCGGGATGATGATTCGATATGCTCAAGCAAATCTTGGTTTGGGTTTCGAAGCGACCATTTGGCTGCAAGTGAAGTAAACAAGTCAACACATCATGACTGAAAAACTATTCCAACCGGCAAACTAGCCCATTAACCTCAAAAAATGCACAACACAATACCGTCAGCAACATGAATGAAGGGGGTTTGAACGGGTACTCCGCCGGCAACTGAATCCGCCCGTGGTAAATCCCACCTTCGAATTCGGTGTCCCTAGGGCCTCTGATTGCAAATTGCCAGTCAAATATGTTCTCCTGCAAACAAACGCTAATCAGCTAACAATATTGATACATTGATAATTAGCATCTAGTCCAAAAAATATCCCCAATTTCAAAATACCCCTAAAATTGAAAACCAATTGAAATTTAGAAAGAGAAAAAAGGAAACAAAAATCAAAATTCAGCTCGAGCCCCCAATATTTAAATTCAATTAAATTCAAAATTCGGGTATCAAATTCAAATCTCACCAACAAAGTGAATTAAACAGAAAAAAAAATTACAAGATCAACAGTCTGAATTTGTAAAATTATCGGGAAAAGTGGGAAACCTCGAGGGGGAGGCTCATGAAATCGTCGGAGGGTTTGGATTGCATCTCCTTAACCTCCTGCAAAATCCGCTTCACCGCCGGGTTCTTCCGGTTGTACTTGTCCTCCGCCATCGCCGTCCGGTCCGATCTGCACCGATCCGATCCACCACCACCACCACCACCACAACCTCTCCCGGTTGAATTAAATGAACAAATTATATACGGAATACAAATACGAAGCGGAGAGGAAAGAGAGAACCGGGCGGTGTTTATACGATATTTGTTGGGTCTATGCCACGTCGACTGATGTATGATTTCTGAGGTGTCAGAATATGATTGGGGGTCGTGGCTGTTACGTAAAAGTGGCGGGTTAATTGGCAAGTCACACAGTAAATCTACTTATATTGGGCCTTAATCTTTAATGGGCCTTAATCCATGTCAAAAGCCTGCTTATGAATAGGTCCAGTCTTATTCTCATTTGAGCTCCTAATCCATGTTTAGGTTATTTATCTTCTGAAAAGCAATAGTTTAATTAGCTTAAGAACTTACAAACATGGAATTGGAAACTTGGGCCAGTTTTGAAGTTTCTTACTTTAGAGGCCAATGTAGGAGGCTGGGCTCTGCATTTAGGCCAATTTGTTCGTAATGTTTAGTTGTCTCGATTTAATTCATGAACACATTTTTTTAGAAAATGAGAAGGAGAGATAGAGAGAGAAAGATAGAGAACGTGGGGGAGTGAGAGGTTTTTGTTTTTTATTTTATTTTTATTTATTTTTTATTTTTTAAATTTTTTAAATTTTAAATATACTTGTAGGTGAGGCTTCAATAAAAAACAGTAAAATTTGGACATGTGAAATTACATTATTGCCCATCATTTTTTTTGTGTAATAGAAGACTAAGTTATCTTTTCACCATCCTTTTGGTTGACAAAGAGGATTTTATTAATTAATAGAGACAATATATTGATTTTGAAATTTATGGACAATGACTTTATTTGATCAACTTTTTATGAAGCAATTGCGAGGCTTGTTCGTATGTCACACACGTTTTAATTTTGTAAAAAATTTGATAAAATTAAACTATTGTTTTAGCAACAATCTGTAAACTAAAATTGAAATTTTCTCCAAATTATAAAGGAAATTTTTATTGATTGCTTACCATAACGTAGGTGTTTAAGTTGCATGCCGGCCATGGTCAGCAGTTGCACCAGGTCCTTAAGTTGGGGAACTTTCTTCAGAATTTGTTTTAATTATTAGGGTTTATAGATCAACGCGGCTTAAGTTTGTTTAATCCTGAACATTTCAGGCTTGATACAGATATGATTTATAAATGATGGTTATGAAACTGAATGATCAATTATGAAATTTGTGCGATTAAATTACGTTAATCACAAGTGGGTGAAAGAGATATGCTACAGAGGCGGATGCAATACTGACCTTTGGATATTAGGGTTTATACATCATGAATCTTGAAAATTTGATTTTTTATTTTTTTTAAAGAGATATTGAAGAAAGTTGAGGGTTTTACCATAAAAACAATTAACAATATGATAAGTAGCCGAACTTACTTATAAGCCCATGTAAGTTCTCTTATTTTGTCAATATGGGATCCATTCTCAACATATATTCAATGATGATTAAAAAATAGGTAAATTACACAGTACCCCCTTCAGGTTTGAAGTCTATTACAATCGCATACAACATCTTCAAAACATTTCACTTTCATACCTCAACTACTATTTTATTTCAATATAGTACATTCGTTACATTTTCTATCAATTGATCCGTTAAATACTGACGTGGTTGCCAAATGTCTGCCACGTGACAAATAAAAATAATTTTTTAATTTTTTTTAAAAACCTAAATTTTCTCAAAAATAAAAAAAATAAAAAAATAAATTGAAACCCACCATCCCTCACCCCCACCCCCTCCCAAGCGACCCACATCCGCATCCCTAACCTAGAATCCAAAAACCTGCAACAAGAAGAAGAAGAAGAAGAAGAGGGAGAAAAAAGAAAAAGAAAAAAAAAACCCCAGTTCGTCCCACCCTAGCCACCCCTTTCTCCCACCCCCCATCACCCCTCCTAAAAATCCCCCCATCACCCACCCCCAAAAATTCCACCCGAGATTAGGTGGATCTACCACAAAACCAGTCCAAAAATCATCTCAAACTCAAAAGTATTTTCAAAACTCACCCACACTAAAAATCACGAGATCCTGGCGGCAGGGGGAAGGGAGGTGGGTCGCAGGTTGTGGTGGGGGGAAGGGAGTTGAGGTATAAAAGTGAAATGATGTTGTATGTGATTATAATAAACTTCAAACCTGATGGGGTACTGTGTAATTTACCCTTAAAAATTTGATTTTTCACTTTTAAGTTTTAAAACATGTCAATAATGACAAATGGTTGGACAAAGAGGTGACGTTAGCGTTGTTCTTTAAAAATTAGGGTTTATACATCAACGCCTTGTTTGAATCATACTATATTGAGAATTATGTATATTAAATTTACATCTGTTGGTGGACAAATGGCATTCATATTTTTGGACTTTGGGATGCAGGCCATATTGATAACATAAAAAACATCGATGTCGTTGTTCTGCCCTTGATTTCCATGCGATATAGGACTCTGTCAAAATTGGGTAATATAAAATTTATAATGATGCTTTCATAAGTAAGGAACTAGGAATAAGAAACTCAGACGATCTTTAATGTGTTCATGTTTGCGATTAAAAAGTGCTTTTACCAACTAGAATTGAGAGCCTAAATCGTGAGTTTTCGTGATGACGAATGCTATGTTTTCTTTCGGGGATTTCAATTTCGGTGGAGTTCATGATATAGTCGGCTCAAATGAGAAAGGTTTTGATGGCATGGAAGCGGAGAACAATGTCGGGAAACAAGTGAATTTGTTTGGAGCAGAGGAATGGGGGAAGTTGGGGGAGTTTGGTTCCGTTGATTCGGATCATGGATTCTGTGGAAATGACTACTCCTCTGGAGGAAACTTGTTTCCCAAGTATCAACAAGAAGAACAGCAGCAGCCACTGATTCCATACTATGGACTGTATGATGCCATGCAGTTTGATCCTCTCTCAGTGCCATTCCAAGCGTGCTTAGGGAAGATTGCAAAGCTCGAAGACATCCCGAATTTGGTTCCACATGTTGAACCAAAGAAAGAGAAGCGAGACCCTTTCTCCTCATTGGCAGGGCTTGATCTCTTGAACAGCTATGGCAGCGGGTTTAAGCGGTTGAATGGAGAAAGAAATTTTGAGTCAAGCAACTACAAGGCGTGCACAGATCAGGTGGCTACAGGCAGGAAGCTTTCAACTGAAGAAATCATGAGGGTGGCAGGAGCAAGGTTCATTCAGACTTATTCTCAAGTGTCTGATGTTCCCTCCATGCTGAGTCATCCGTTTGGATCCTCCTTTTCGGGCCTGTCAGATGAGGAAGCTAGAGACGTGGAGCTTGTTGAGTTCCTTCTTGCTTCTGCAGAGAAAGTAGGTTATCAGCAGTATGAGCGTGCTGGGAATTTGCTTAAACATTGTGATTCACGTTCTTCCAGTACCGGGAATCCAGTTGAACGAGTGGTTCATTTTTTTTCTGCAGCTCTCCTAGAGAAGATTGATCGAGAAACTGGAAGAGTCGCACCAAAAGTTTTGGGGAACAAGCAGTCATTTGATGTTAATATAGCAATGAAGATTCCCAATGATACCTCCCTGGCATGTCAAATCAAGCTTCCCTTTGGGCAAGTCGTACAATTTGCTGGAATTCAAGCCATTGTGGAAAATGTGGCTGAGGCTAAGAAGGTACATGTGATTGATCTGGAAATCCGGAATGGGGTGCAGTGGACAGGTCTGATGCAAGCCTTAGCATCACGTTATGATTGTCCGCTTGAGCTTCTCAAGATAACTGCTGTTGGAACTACTTGTCGAGAATCGGTTGAGGAAACAGGTAAGAGGTTGGGGAGTTTTGCACAAACCATGAACTTACCCTTTTCTTTTAAAATAGTGATGGTAGAAGACATGCTAGATCTCAAAGAAGACATGTTCGAGCTAGATTCTGAAGAAACAGTTGCGGTCTACTCTGAATTCGCGCTGAGGAGCATGGTTCCAAAACCAGATCGACTTGAGTCTGTAATGAAGGTGATAAAAAACATCCGTCCATGTGTAACTGTGGTCACTGAAGTTGAGGCAAATCACAACTCGCCAGTCTTTGTAACTCGCTTTATTGATGCCCTTTTCTACTTCGCCGCGTTCTTTGACTGCTTGGAAACTTGCATCCAACGAGATGATCCAAACAGAAGTATTTTGGAATCAATGTACTTTGGGACCGGAATTAGAAATATTGTGGCAAATGAAGGAGAGGAAAGGAATATCCGAAATGTGAAAATTGATGTTTGGAGGGCATTTTTTGCGCGGTATGGAATGGAGGAGATAGAATTGAGTTCATCGTCGTTGTACCAAGCAGACCTGATTCTTAAGAATTTTCCGTACGGGAATTCTTGCACGCTCAATATGGATGGGAAATGCCTGCTTCTTGGATGGAAGGGCACACCTCTCCATTCTCTTTCTCTTTGGAAATTTCTTTGACGAAATAAATAAAAAGGAGGTTGCCTGTAGTTTTAAATCTCTGACATCTTATTATCTTCTTGGTTGAGCTTCAAATTCTAGTTTCTGATAATAATCATGGTCAAGAACTACATAGGTTATTTTCGTTGTTAACCGTGTGCTTGTTCAACCGAAATGGTTGGCGAACACATTTGATGACGATGATGATTGTCCTTTCAATATATATGTTTCCCATGAGGGATTACAGAATCTACGAACATGGGAGAAAGCACCAGAACTGTACTTTTGTCACATAAATTCTAATGAGTGAATTTGTTAACAATAAGTCGAATATTATGGTACTCTTTGAATTTTCCTCTTTGTCCATCGAGATGATGATCGCATTGCTCTAGTTATCATTGAAAGGATGCCCGCGCGGAGAAAACTGAGCTGTTAAGAGAGGCAACTGCTTATGAACACCATAAACATGTACAAGTGCATCCAAACACGTCTCTACAACTATGGATCATAAGTTCATAAGACACTGGATGTATCAATTTATTCCACAACTATCTAAATTCAAATACCTTAAACGTAATACAATCTGTAGTATCATGTGTACGCATATTACTCAAAGATCGGATGTTCTTGATTTTTCATGTGGTTTTACAGTTCTTGTATTTCTTCTTTTCTTCCATGAACTCGATTATTCTGTTCTGCGATGCTTTACGAAAGCCATGCTTCCAGTTTGTACTTTCTTCACTCTAATATTCTGTGGTGTATTTTTTTTTCTTGCTTGTCTTATCCCTAATCCTTATTCCTTTATCCTTTTGGTCATAACATGCTGCCTGATGTCCAAATCAAATTTACTTATAGAAATATCAGATCCTTGGTGGTGAAAACTATATCAGCAGAACGAATAATTTGCTTCTTGCTTGGATCATGTCGTCGAGCGCTCACATACTCCTAGCTTTACATGCAAAACCTTCGTATGTAGCGTTTGGATGTATTAAACTGTTGCCAGGCTTTTGCGGATCAACAAGAATCATTGGAGGGAAACCATAATTTTTTCACTGTCCTAATTAGTTTTCTAAACATATGTCCTAATCCGATCGAGTTACTTGACAATTTCAGTTTTCATACAGCTGTTGACAGACTGGCCTTGGAATTTCACAGAAGGCCAAGCTATATAGCATATCCTACAAATTTTGTCAAAACATGTAAACAAGTCATAGCGTAGAAGGTCAGCTTATAAAGAGACACAAACCCACAAGAACATTCGTACACTTTTCGCACTCCGAAAAACAAGGAAAGCTCAGCTGTATTCTTCTCTTGAAACCATGAGTTGTGCCTCTGGATTGTCAACTGTCGAAGTAATGAGAGTTGCAAGGGAACGGTTCATACAGTTCTCTTCCCGGAGGCAAACAGATGACTGCATGGCTGACCATGTTCTAGGCAGCACTCCCTTCGGCCTCTCAGACCAAGAAACAAAAGATGTTGGGCTTGCGCACCTTCTTTTAGCTTGTGCTGAGAAGGTTGCAAAGAAACAATATGGCTGCGCGAAAAAGCTGCAGAATCTATGTGATTTCCTGTCTTCCAGTAGAGGAAATTCTGTTCAAAGAGTTGTTTACTATTTTTCCAAAGCTCTCCAACAGAAGGCTGACAGAGAAACTGGCAGAAACACATCACAGGGATCGGAAAGTAGAGATGTTGCCACTATGCGTGTCGAGGAAGCAATGGCGGCTTTAAGTCCTTCTTTAATGGCATGTTTCCTTGAAGTTCCCTTCTTTCAAGTTACCGAGTTTGCGGGCATCCAAGCGATTGTGGAGAGTGTGGCATCAACCAAAAAGATTCATTTCGTTGACCTTGCAATCAGAACCGGGGCGCACTGCATCGTGTTGATGCAAGCGCTTGCGACAAGATATGAATGCCCAATTGAGATGCTAAAAGTTACTGCTGTTGGAGTGAAATCAAGGAAGAAAATTGAGGACACCGGCAGAAGGCTGGCTCAATTTGCTGAGGCATTGAAGTTACCTTTTACCTTCAAGATAGCCATGGTAAAAGATATCAAAGATATCAAAGAAGGTATCTTTGAGTTAGATACTGGTGAAGCAGTTGCAGTTTACTGCCCTCTACTGCTATCCAGTATAATGAGCCAACCCAATTGCTTGGAATCTCTGATGAAAGCCCTCAGAAGCCTCAATCCGCGCCTCATGGTGGTCAAAGAAGTCGAGGCAAATCACAACTCTCCGATCTTCATAAACCGTTTCTACGAAGCACTCTTCTACTACAGTGCATTTTTTGAGTGCCTCGATGCCTGTATGGACAGAGGCAGCGCGCTACGGATGGAGTTGGAGGAAACATATTTGAGTCTTGATATCAAGAACATTGTTGCGAGTGAAGACGAAGAGAGGGTAAACCGGCGGATGAAAATCGATGGGTGGAGGAGTTTGTTTGGAAAATGTGGAATGGTGGAAGCAGATCTTAGCTTGTCATCCCTGTACCAAGCAGACCTTACGGCCAAACAGTTTGCTTGTGGGAGGAGTTGCACAATGGGGACCAACGGGAAGTGCCTTGTTGTTGGATGGAAAGGAACTCCAATTCTCTCTCTTTCTGTTTGGAAGTTCCATGCTGCATGCAGTCAATGTTAAGACTTTCAAACGTCTCTTGTAAGAGCTATAGCCCTTGTAGAAACAATAATAACGGGAGCATATGTTTTCGTGGTTTAGTTTTCCAAACAAGGTGACGTGAATGCATCCTAAGAATCAATGGGGAAAATAGTATAATACGACAGCAGACATAAAAAATTTCAACACATGAACCAAATTAGCTAAAGGAAATTATTCTGGAGTAACAGTTTACATTTGACGTACTCTCTTACCACACCCTGCTTCGTGATCTCATACTCATCATAAAATCACGACTTACCCGCTACACGCAACGCCATGACTAAAAATTCTTGTTATATTAACAGAATGTGAGTTTATACCACTAATCGTGTTGATTCTGTTGATACCTGAATGCTAGTGCGTGTACTTTCATCCTCAGCATTCGCAACGGCACCGTCGATCTTTCCGGCTTCAGACGCTGGCTGGTAAATAAGCCGCAAACTACAGTTGGTTAATAACGTTCGCTACTGCGCCGTTTAAGGGGGAGTTTTGACTTCCGTGAATGACGAGTTTTATAGTAATTGTACCATGCTGCCGCATTGTGTGGGTGAGTCCAAATAATTGTGAGAGCATTTGTACCATTAGTGGCGAGTGTGCTGGTAAAAGCTTGCAAGAAATCCGATCACAAAAGCGGTGATATCGAATTGATATTGAGCGGGTTGGCTGCTCTGAATGATGAGATTGAATGAATGGTTGAAGCAAGAGGCTTCCAATGGGGTGTTGAGCTATCTGGCGTTGTTCCTCAAAAACCAATCCAGGATTGCTGCAGGTTCCATCTTCATTTATAACTCCAAAATTGCTTGCTTAGCACCTAGCAATCACTCATTATTTGTTATTTTTAAACATTGAGTGGTTCTGGTTCACATTAATGTGTTAATTCCTCTTGGTTTAGACTAATGTAAATAAGTGTCGTAAGTAAGAGATTACGTGAAAGAAGATGACAAGAAGTCAGTGTCTCAAACCTGTTGTACATTTTAATTTATATTAGTGATGAATTTTGAATTGAATTTAGATAAAAGAAAGAAAGAAATATTCGAATATTTGTATTGAAACAAAAGGCTTAATTGTAAGCAACAATAACTTATCATTATCAAAGAAGCATGATGTACGTTGGTTCTGGTACTGCAGAGAGAGAGAGAGAGAGAGAGAGAGAGAGAGAGAGAGAGAGAGAGAGAGAGGTTGGTTTTGGTGCTTTGGGGGAGAGAGGTTTTTGTTTGAGGCCACTGGATGTGATGGGCTACGCCTGTTTGGTATTCTATTCGAAAATTTTCATTATTTCTCAAAATATTTCTTAAAAACATTTCTTGAAAACAATTTTATTTAAGATTCAAAAACTTGATTGATATGTGATTTAAAAATTTTAAATCTTAATAATTAAATTGGACAAAGAGATCCAAAACAAGGAGAGATTTTTCAGTGTGACCGTCACACGAGGTGGTACACCATGTATCCCTATATAAATTGTGGGTTATGTGTGTTAAAAGGTTAATAACTTAAAAATTAAAATTTTCCACCACTTGCATAAAAATATGTGATGTACCATCCGTGTTCCCGTCACAACTAAAAATTTCTCCAAAAAGAGGGGTTGAGAGAGAGAAAGAGGAGAGAGGAGGAAAGAAAGTAAGAGATGATTGGAGAAAAGAGAAAGAAGAGAGAGGATCGAGGAAGAGGAGTGAGAGAAATAACCGAAAGAATGAAGAGAGTGGATTGGAGGAGAGACGAAAAAGATTATAAAAATAAAAGAAGATAAGGAGGAGAGAGAAAGAAGAAAAGAGATAAATTTGGAGTGAGAGGGGAGGAGGAAGAGAAAAAAACATAAGTGAGTTTAAGTTTAAAGACTCTAAAAACTCACTTTTTTTGTTTTTAAAGAATATACTATATTTTTTAGTTTAGTTTTTTAAAATAGTCATACCAAACTTGGAAATTGTTTTTGAGTTTAAAAAGTTGGATTCAAGTAAACTACCAAACAACCAGGCTCATTGGGATATTATTGCAGCGGATGTGAATGAAATAATTAAGGAATTGATGCATGGAACTGAAAACCCTTGGCATATCAATGCTACTCACTTGGTGTTGATTCCAAAGGTTCAAAATCCAGTGTCTGTGTCATAATTTCGCCCCATTAGTTTATGCAATTATTCCTATAAGGTGTTTTCCAAGGTGTTGGCCAACCGCCTCAAGCAGATTTTGCCGGACTTGATCTCTCCTACCCAAAATGCTTTTGTGGCAGGTAGGCAAATTCAAGATAATATTGGTATTGCGCATGAGCTTTTCCACTTCCTAAAAACGAGAAAAGCGAAATGCAAATTTGAGTTGGGAATCAAGTTGGATATGCACAAAGCCTACGATAGAGTGGAATGGGATTTCTTAATGGCGGTTATGGAGAAATTGGGCTTCAATGACAGTTGGAGAAAGTTGATAATGAGCTATATTTCTTCGGTGAACTTTGCCATCTTGCTCAATGGTCACCCGGGTTCAAAGTTCGCGCCATCTCGTGGTCTTAGGCAAGGTGACCCATTATCCCTTTACTTTTTCCTCTTGGTCAGTGAAGTCCTATCGCTCCTCATTCAACAACTCTGCGATAAGAAGTGGATAAGGAGGGTGCAGATGAATCCATTGGGTCCAAATATTTCCCATATTCTTTTTGCAGATGATACTCTTATCTTTTTCGAGGTGGAGGAAGGGAATTGTAGGCACCTTATTCAGTTGATTGATGACTTTTGTGCGGCTTCTGGACAACAAATCGATAAGTCGAAATCCAGTGTATGCTTCGGCTCCAATGTGCCTGTGGAGGTCACACAACATCTGGAGAACATTCTTGGTATGGAGAAGGTCGGGGATCCAGGAATTTACCTCGGGGTTCCAGCTATGTGGGGTCGATCAAAGAAAGCCGGTCTTGCCTATGTAAAAGGGAGGCTACTGGAAAAGCTTAAAGGTTGGAAAAAGTCTACTCTTTCACAAGCAAGGCGGGAGATCCTTATTAAGGCAGTGGCACAAGCAATCCCGGCTTACCCAATGAATTTGTTTAAGTTTCCCACATCTTTTTGTAACGAAATGGATGCCATGATTTCGAAGTTTTGGTGGGGACAAAAACAGGGTGAAAACCGGATACACTGGGTTTCTCGCGAGAAACTAAGATAATCAAAGGAGGAGGGAAGTCTTGGTTTAAGAAGCTTTTCGATGTACAATGATGCCCTCTTAGCCAAGCAGTGTTGGAGGTTGATTATGGAGCCAAAATCTCTATAGGCGTCGGTGCTTAAGGCCCGGTACTTTATGAATTCCTCTTTCCTCGAGGCTAAGTGGGGTGGGAGAGCATCTTGGATTTGGTCTAGCCTCCTTGTTGGAAGGGAGATCCTATGCGATGTGGCTCACTAGCAGATTATGGATGGTAATGATACTCGGGTCTGGGTGGATAGGTGGCTCCCTTCTATTCCTCTAGGTAGACCTTCCCCTTTAAGGATGGTGCCGGTATAAAAAAAAATCTAATGGTGAAGTCCTCAATTTGCCAGGACAGTGGGGAGTGGGACATTGATTTCTTAAAGTCGTTCTTGGCGGAGGCAGATTTTGAGGCGATCTTGGGGATGTAAACTGGTGACCTGGTGCTTAAGGACATGCTAGTATGGCCCTATGAGAAGAGGGGGTCCTATTCCGTCAAATCTGGTTACTATTGGAACTTGAATCATAATATTGGAAGGATCCATTCACCTGTCACGTCGACCAATTACCCCGGTGCTATATGGAAGATCATTTAGAAGCTAGAGGCACCGCCGAAAATTAGAAACTTCATGTGGAGGACTATGCACGGGGCTATTGCTACTATGGCGAACTTATATCAACGTCGGTCCTCTCCTTCTCCATTGTGCCCCATTTGTAAGTCACATGATCAGTCAATAGAACATATGTTTCTTAAATGCCTTTGGGTGGATGGTGTTTGGTTCATGAGTACGTTGAATATTAGAGCGAACTGGCTGCAGGATTCAAACTGGGCAAATTGGCTTCTTCAGATGTTTAAATTGGCTATTGGGTTGATGGAGGTACAGATTATGCTCTTATCTTACATAGCCTTTACTTGCTAGCATATTTGGAAATCAAGATGTGACTTCCTATTGACTAATCTAATTCTTAACCCAATGAGGGTTTTAGCTGCTATTTCCCTCTCCGTCTTGGCTTTTAAATAATATATTCCAGCACCAAGCGTTAGGTTTTTACCCTGCCCAATGAGTGAGGATGAGGTAGTCCAATGGTCCACACCGATTCCGGGTGCTATTAAGATTAATGTTGACGTAAGTTGGGTGGCAAGTGATGGGATGGGTTTCACAGGGGTGGTGGCAAGGAATAAGGAGGGTCGTTTCCTGGCGGCTTGTAGGTACTGTATAAAGGCTAATGGTGTTGCAATGGCGGAGGCTTTGGCTATTTTGCATGTGTGCAAGCTAGGGGCTAGTAGAGGGTGAGACTCGATAATTGTGGAATCGGACTCACTCAAATCAATTTCTTGCCTTAGAGATTTGGCAAGGAAGGGCAGTTAGGATGCTTTTCCCATTCTTAGGAAGTGTTCCAGTTTGGGATCGATCTTCCAAGATTGCCGTTAGTCTTGGATCCCAAGACTGACCAACTCGGCTGCGGATTTCTTGGCGTCGCGGCATTGTAGGGAAGTATGTGACTTAATCTGGGTCGATTAACCCCCATCTTCCTTGGTTCATGTTTTGTGTAATGATGGGCTTCCTTGCCCCTTTTGATTGTTTTTGGTAGTGTGAGAAGAGACGCTTTAGCATTAGATGCGGCGTTATGATTTTTGTTCTACCTTCTTGCACTACTGTTTCTGTAGCTTGTGTTTGTGCTTGTTTGCCTCGTTGTAGGCCTTCTTGTAATCTTTTGGCATCTTTGCCCAGATATTGCATTTCCAATTTACAAAAAAAAAAAAAAAAAAAAAAGAAAAAAAAAGCCCTTACTTTTATGTGGGTTGGACAAGCTATCTGATCATGATCTCGTACGTTAGACTTGATTGGACCATGAAACTGTGTTGTTTGCTTATTTTCGTTGTAGGGTATGAATGACGGACTTGGATTGTCTGCCCTCCCTATCCCATGCCCTTCTCATCCCCTCCTATTTATGTGGTCACGGTTAAGTCACGTCAACATTTTATATTGATTTTTTTTATAGAAATAATAAGACAACAAGTAATGAGAATATAAAATGTTGACGTGGCTTAACCGTGACCATAGGAAATAGGAGAGGATAGGAAGGGCATGGGATGAGGAGGGTAGACAATCCAAGTCCATGAGTGACAACTTGTGGTTTGGTAAGAGTTTTTATAAGTTGTTATGTACTTATAGGTTATGCTTCTAAAAATAAATTAATAAGTAAACAATGGTAAAAACTTTTTGTAAGAATTCTAGCTCAAGTGGTTGGGAATTTTAACGAAAAGCTTCCGGTATTGTTTACTTTAACGAAAAACCACATTTTAACACTAAAAAGTCAATCTTGATACTATTCACTTTACCCTTTATTTTGTTCTTATCGTTAAAACTCAAAGTTTTCAAGTCTTTTTCATTATTTTCCTTAAAAATACTTATTTTTTCATAAAAGGTCTTATTTCCTCCTCCCAATATCGCTGCTCTAAGAAACGAAATGAAACTTAATTATATCTTGTACAAAGTCAAAATAATCTTACACCAACACTTAATCCTTGTTAAACAAGTGGTTAAAATTATTTATCTTTTAATTATGTTGAATAAATACGAAGATTTCATAAGTTCAAAACTTTGAATTACGCAATAATGAACCCTTTGCGTATTAACCAAATTATTGTATTATAAGATTATAAATCGCAAGTGGTGAATTGCCTTGCAGTCTTCCTCTTTAATTTTAGTGTAGCTTACAGACTTATTAGTAGTAGCATCTCATAATCAACAAAAAAAAAAAAAAAAAATTAAAATATCACAAGTGACTCTTCATAATCTATGTCTTTAAAACCCTTATTCGTAACTTGTACAATAATATATTCAAGAAAAATGCTAAGAAGACTCTCTCAAAAGTGGAACTCTTCATGGACTCTCTGCTACCTCATGTTTTTTTCACAATATTTTCCAGGGAACTTTCATGAAAAGGGCTTGGGCTAAATTTATTTTAACAAAAAACCAAGCTATAATTTTATTTAATGAAAAAGACTTAAAATTTAATGAAAAACCCTTAAACTTTAATAAAAATAACAAAAAAAATTTAAATTTTAATGAAAAAAACATAATTTTAATGTTAAAAAAAATTAAAAAAAAACCCGGGTCATACTTGAGTATCACATTGTAGGCGCCCCACTCCAACTCTATCTTCCTTATCAGTGAACCGAAAATAGTCTGACGCGCAGGACCCGTGCGTCGTCACAGATACTGTTTATGAAACTTATTACATTGTTTATGAAACTTAACGGTACTACATTGTTTATGAAACTTACTACATTGTTTATTAAACTTAATGGTACTATACTATTTATAAAACTTACTACACTGTTTATGAAACTTAACGGTACTACATTATTTGTGAAACTTAACCGTACTACACTGTTTATGAAACATAACGCATGTTGAGCACACATGTTTATATTTTATTATTTTTTTTGTCATTATCATTAAATAAAGTTATTCGATGGTTTTTGGTTAAAATGTAAAGTTTTCAAAACCTTTTATTAATTTTCCTTATTTTTTTTATAATATGTTGGAACGGGAATGAATGTTATACTATGGGATAATGTTAATGGGATCAAATCAAAATTGCAAACCAAATGATGTGTCACTAATTGAAAATAAGCACGTTATCAAAATTAATAATTCAATCATCAACAACCACTTCATTTGGTTTACAAAATTTGGTAAAAATTTGGTCTTCATAGCATTACCCTAAACTTTGAGGTGGTAAAGAGTTCATGGAGAGTGTTTGACCAAAAAAAAAAAAGTCTACAGAGAGTTCTACTTGGAGAGAGTTTCCTTAGCCTTTCTCTATTTTCAAAGGGATAATGCTAAGGAGACTAAATTTGTAGGCAAAGTTATGAAAACTAAAGGACATGAAATGATTGGTTTATTACTTAAACGTTGATAAACGTGTTAACTCCTATTGATGACACATCATTAGTTTGCAAATTTAGTCTCCCTAGCATTACTCTTTTCAAAACGATTAATTAGCTTACAGTAGAATTTATATTTTTTTAAGTTGAAAGAGACCCATAATTCGAATCACCCCTTAATCAATAAGAGTATCTAAAACATCCTTCGTTCATAGTAAAGCATCCTATATATACGTTGGAATGAAACGAATACATTTGCAAATACTATGGAAAGTCAAATTTGGTTAAGCCAAAAGGAGAAAAACATAAAGAAAAATGGAATAAAGCTTTTCTTTTCGTTTGATCCTACAAATAAAGTTGATTGGTGAAGTCGTATATATCTAGCCCTACCAGCTGTGCTACTTGTTGTAAGAATATTATTTAGTTGGTTGGCGATAATTAGTGGTAAGAATATTGTGCAAACCTATTAGCATGAAACTGTGGTCGAATTGAAGAAAGTTGAGCCTCCGCAATAAAATTAAGGGAACCTTAACGAAAATTTCCTGGTACTGTTCATCTTAATGAAAAACCACATTTTTACACTAAAAAGTTAATCCTGATACTATTCAGTTTACACTTTATTTTGTTATTTTCGTTAAAACTCAAAGTTTTCAAGCTATTTTCATTAGTTTTCTTTAAAATTTAATGGGTAATATGAGGAGTAACTCAATTTGTTTATAAATTCATGCAATATCTATCCTCTCATGTGGAATTCACCTCAACACGAAAGACTTGAAATTCTGCCAACATTCTTATTGCGCGAAAACAACATGAACTGACATGTCTGATAACAAGAACCGAAAGCTAATCATCCGCTATATTCAGAATTCGATTCTTTATGCACGAAGGACGTCGATCAGGCAAATCATATTCGCTTCTCGAAGCTGCTGAGATTCCTTTCTCTCTTACTTCGACTATAGAAGGACAGAAAGCTCATCGCAAAGATGTATGCAAAGAAAGAAAAATGGACACAGCAGGCACGCTATTTCTAAGGCCTCGCAATAATCACAAGCAAGTTGGTTCGGAAGAACGTACAGTGATGCACATTGAGCACCAAAACAGCAGGTGCTCCGGGACACCATATAGTGCATCCCAGCCTGCAGCTGCCAAGAACGGCAAAGTTACTGACAGCAAAAGAAAGAAGGGCCACAAGAAAAAGAATGGCAAGCCGGAAGGCGATGTTTTTAGGGTACAAGGGAATACCATTAACGGGGGCAAAGCCGACAAGGCTGGAGTTTTCGGCTTTGGCAATAAGTACATAGGCCGAAAGAAACAAGAAGATGATGAATCCACCGAAGATGAAAGTGACACCAGCGAAGATGAAGAGTGAACTACTATATATCAATGGTTTTTGGACCATAACTGAATAACCAGTGGCTTGTTCACTGCCTTAATTATATGCATTATAATATAAAAATACATATAATAACCGAGGTCTGTAGGTCTCTTTCTGCTTTTTATGTACATTAATTTACATGCTTATATATTTACATAATCATCTCTAATTATGTGTAATTTTAAGAGAGAAATAAAGAAAACTTATATATGTAGTTAGTTTACATTGGATTTTTATAAGAGGCTAACACTTAAAATGATTCATCTCTCTGCTTTGCATGGGATTGGCAAAATAAAAATTTGCACATCAATAATTGTAATTCATCCGCTAGCTTGTCAATGATGGAAATCATACTTGAGAAACTATTCTTATGATTTTCACCTAGCCTATGAATTCAAATAAAACCATTACGTACTTCACCGATCAATGGTTGATCAAGGTATCAATTACAGACTCAAAATCGTTTGATGATGTACTACTAAAGTGTTTGACAAATCATATTTATATTGGTAATTAAATGTTTATTTTTAATCTTTCATGGTAAAATGAGACAATCTGCTTATTCATAAAAATAAAATAAAAAATATTATGAGACACAGCGTGTTCCACAAAACTTAGCTCTTTCATTCGTAAAAAAAGAAGAAAGGTTATTCATTCACTAAGTTCAAATTAATAAATAACTCTTCAAACTATTTTTTATTTAAGAACAAACAACTTGTTAGGAGAGTGACTTACAAGGAAACGAAGTTTCTCAAGCATAGGCAAAACTGAAATTTGCGTACACATATATGCAGATGATAGATTTGTATTATATTGGTTTCACAATATGATGTAACAAATGATACATATAACCAACATTCAATGAGTGAGAAGTCTAATGATATTCTTCTTCACTTGTAAGTGAGAAGTTTGAGTTTCGATGACCAAACTATGCACATGGTATTCTCCTTGAAATAGTACTAGTATGAAATGTAGGCTTTTTAGCCAAAATGGTCCCTGAAATTTGCATAACACATCACTTTGGTCCATGATATTGAAAATCATTAGAAATGGTCATTGAGATTGTCCACCATCCATTATTTTGGTCATTCCGTTAAGAACTCCGTTAAATGTCCCGGAGCTCTTGACCGAAAGTTTGGGCAATTTTCAAAGCTTCATAACTCAATCGTTTCTTAACCAAATTCGACCCACAATATATTAAAATGAAGATAGGAAAGTGTAGAACAAGATTATACCTATTTGGAAGCCCAATGGTTGCTAGAGATGACCGGAACATAGCTTAAAAGGTGACAGGTCAGCGGGAAAATTGGAAAACTCACCGGAAACAGGGTAAATTTTAAACATTCATAACTTCTTCAATACTCAACGAAATCGAGTGATTCAAAAATGAAAATCATACTTCTCAAAGAGACAAAGAGAATGGTACCTTTCTTGACAACTAGTTCGTCGTGGTTTGGCCAGAAAACGGCTCGAAATTGGCTAATTCGAGACAAAGATAGCAACTTTCCAGCCGTTTTCCGGCCAAACCATGGCAATTTAGCCATCGAAAAAGGTACCATTCTCTTTGCCTTGTCGATAAGTATGATTTTTTTTTAATTACTCGATTTTGTTGCGTATTGAAGAAGTTATGAACGTTTAAAGTTTACCCAATTTTAGACGAGTTTTCCAGTTTTCCCGCAGACTAGTCATCTTTCAGACTATTTTCTGGCCTTCTCCGGCAACCATTGGGCTTCCAAATAGGTATAATCTTGTTCTACACTTTCCTATCTTCATTTTGATATATTATGGGTCGAATTTGGTTAAGAAACGATTGAATTACAAAGTTTTGAAAATTGCCCAAACTTTCGGCCAAGAGCTCTTGGACATTTAACGGAGTTTTTAACGGAAGGACCAAAACAATGGATGGTGGACAATCGCAGGGACCATTTCTATTGATTTTCAATCTCAGGGACCAAAGTGATGTGTTATGCAAATCTCAGGGACCATTTTGGCTAGAAAGCCTAAAATGTATTTACACTCGTTAATGCCTCAACAATAATGTTCGTTCTAGTGACATTAAAATTAAAAGTGGACCGCAAAATATTTTTTTCCAATAAATAAATGAAAAAGACTTGTTCGAAGACCACCGTTGATAGAGGAAAATGGGATGTCCTTGAACCTAAATTCTATTATTGAGGATATTCGTGGGATGGCCTCAGAGTTCAATCACATTGAATGGAACCATGTTTTCTGAGAAACAAATTTTTTACGGATGCATTAGTTTATCTAGTTCTCACTCTTGATAATCCGCATTTTTGGATTCATGGTCTCCCTTCTATAGTGTTTAATGCCCTCAACTTTGATTGCTTGGACATCGGTTGTTGTAGAGGATTCTCCCTTTAATAAATTTCTTTGCGGATCATTGTCTTCCTTATGTAGCGTTTAATGCCCTCAACCTTGATTGCTTGGACATCAATTGTTGCCGAGGTTTTTCCCTTTAATAATTTTTTTTAATAAAAAAATGTTGATAATTTGTAGTTTTTTTTTTTTTGTACATATGATATTATTTACAAGGGTTGAGGGAATTGGCTAATCCTAATGATAAGACTTTTACCACCTGCAAAAGTAGGGATAAACATACAAAATACTTGCAAGAGAACAAGATAGTTGTAGTATAAACGGCTCAAGTAAGGTTGTTTTCCATAGGGATTGAATGAATAATTTATGTAAATATCAAATCTTAATTAATTATTTGAAAACAAAGTTTGGAAGAGGTTGATTTTATGACCTATAATATTAAAAACGAATTTTAAATTAAACAATTAAATAAATTGACAAAGTAAAGAAAACAAAAGAAAACGTTTTGAAAACCAAATTGTAAAAGCCTAGGGTTCCGTTATCCCCTTAACAATCCAATGTAGATTTACCAATTACTTATGAATTACACATGCAATTATGAAGGTTAGGTTTTCCTTATGCATATTCTACTTGTGGCAGTCAAGCTAGAACGTATATCAAACATGCAATCCATCTGTGACATTCAGATCAAATATAAACATGCATAACTCATTACGCTTTGTGAAAACCCTTTGAAAAACCATGCAATCCCTAAGACATGACATTCGCCCTAGGTGAAATTACAACTATTAATCACAAGAAGCAATACTCAATTCCCCGGTGGCATTCCGACTGAATTGCATTAATTACTTATCTAAACATCCTAATGGTAGTTAAGCATTAAGACATAAAAGACAATTTAAAGCACAATGATTAATAATTCAAAGCATGCATGCATAATATCATAAGCAATTACATAAAGACTACACATTCATGCTAAGGCTCATTGTGGAGCCAAAAATATTCACTAGGCGACACGTGGACTTTTGGACAAAAGAGGACAAAAATACCCTCGAGGCATACCGAGTTTCCTACACGCGAGCAGTGGAGAATCATCCATCAACCAAGTCAGGAGTACCCAAAATGGGTAACAATTCAAAACCTATTTCATTCCATATATGTTTTTACCTCATTTTTTCCTTATTCAATTAGCCATTTATTTCAAACATTCCATAACACCCTCAACCAATTAATATAATCAATATATTAAAGGCTAATTTAATCACCCATTATACCCCAAAAATCACACCAAGGGCCGGCCATTCCCATCCAAAAAGAGCCTATCATATTCTTTACCTTTCCCACCATTTTCCCTTTTTAATTATTTGGTAACTCCTAATTAAACCTAAATTAAACCCAAAAAACCCTAGCCACCCCTATCCCTATAAATCTACTCTCATTCTCACCAAAAAACCAATTCCAACACTCTTGCAAAAATCCCAAAATTCTCTAAACACTATTTCTCTCTAAATTCTAACTTTGGCATCGGAGGTTCTTCGGCCAAAGCCCCCCCCATTCATCGTGGGCGCGTGAGGCTTGTGGCCATAACCAAAGGTGTTATTTATTTTGTAGGTGCAATTTTGTCCAAGATCAAGGAGGAAGAAATTTGCATCCACAAATTGGTGCTTTCATTGAGAGTTGAAATCCATACTCGTAGAAGACTCTCGCACAAAAAGGTTTTTTCTTTATTTTCTAGTCCATTTGAATATTTTTCATACGTTCTTATTATTAGAATTTTTTACTTGCAAAGGTTCCTTGATAAAACGTATAAGCAAAATATAATGGCTAGAAATTTAGAAAATTCCACAAGTGAAAATTCTAATGTTCAAGAAATTGGATTGCGGAGATCCGTGAGGCTAAATGCGACAATAAGGGGAGCGGCATCATCATCACGAGCTTCCACCATGGGAACCACCGTGGTGGCTACCTCGGTAGCCACCCGCGGCGAGGTCCATGGTGCCTTCACCACGGCCACCATGGGAACCACCGCGATGGCTACTTCGGTAGCCACTCGTGGCGAGGTCCATGGAGCCTTCACCATGGCCCGGAGATCCGTGAGGCAAAATGCGACAATAAGGGGAGCGGCATCACCACCACGAGTTTCCACCATGGGAACCACCGCGGTGGCTACCTCGGTAGCCACCCACAGCGAGGTCCATGATGCCTTCACCACGGCCACCATGGAAACCACCGCGGTGGCTACTTCGGTAGCCACTCGTGGCGAGGTCCATGGAGCCTTCACCACGGCCCGAGCCGTGCCATCCAAGGCTCACGGTACCAAGACCACGATCTAAGCCGTGCCATCCAAGTTTACGTGGACCCAAGCCCAAGCCTCGCATTCACATGCACTGCGCATTGAGCAGCCTGCTCTCGTGACCCAGCCTGCTCCCGACGAGCAGCCCACTCCCGTGGCCCAACCTGCTCCTGCCAAGCAGCCCACTCCCGTGGCCCAGCCTGCTCCTGCCAAGCAGCCCACTCCCGTGGCCCAGCCTGCTCCTGCCAAACAGCCTGCTCTCGTGACCCAGCCCGCTCCCGACGAGCAACCTACTCACATGGCCCAGCCTGCTTTCGTCGAGCAGCCCACTCCTGCCAAGCAGCTCACTCCCGTGGCCCAGCCTGCTCCTGCCAAGCAGCCTGCTCTCGTGACCCAGCCTGCTCCCGACGAGCAACCCACTCCCGTGGTCCAGCCTGCTTCTTTCGAGCAGCCCACTCTCACGGCCCAGCCTGCTCCCGTGGCTTTCCAAGCAGCCCAAGTCGGCCCAAGACTATCTCAACCATCCGGACCTACCATCGAGCCGGGGGCATTCTCACCACATTTTTTCGTAGATTTGACATTTTCCAACTCAAATCTCGCGCCCGGAGTCTACCACCTTTCCACTGCCCAAGGAGGCGCATTCCTTCCAAGCTCTTCCAATCCAAATGGCGAACAACACTTGTCTCGACAAGTCATAGAGTTGACGAGCGCCCTTGCACAACAGAAAACCTTAGTGAATCAACTTTTGCAACGTATCGGGATCCAACGTGCCCCAGACGAGGTATCCCAAAGTAGGACAAGGGCAGACGAACATTTCCAGCAGCGTCCCGATAAGCAACCACTCGACCAGCCACGAGCCGAACATTTGGGCAGTGTACATTCCCGTCTTAGAGCGCGAAGGAGCATGCACTCTCGACTAGGCCCACGGAGGAGCATACATTCACGGTTGGGGTCATACTCCGATAGTCAACATGAGCAACCTTCCGGGCAAAGTGTCTATTCGCAGCTAAGCCCACAAGGAGCGTCTTCCACCTCACATCAGAGTAGGCAGCACGACGGACGGAGAGAAGTAGTCACTCAATCCAGCTCAAGTTAAACCAGCAGCCTGCGAAGAACTCGCTCGCCTACTAGGAACTCACCACATGCACTGCATCTGCGGCATAGACGAGCCAAACACATGGAAGAGCAGCCTAGACCAGCAAGTCATGACTGGGGGCAGCCGAGAGCTTTGCTACCCCAACAAAGGCAAATTCAGGAAGAAGTAGAGAGACTCTTGACCAAGCGATTGCATGATTTCCAACGCAACAAGGTCACCGATGAGGCACTACGACGGAACATAACCAACATAAGCAGGTCACCCTTCACGGAGGAGATCGAGCAGGCAGAGCCTCCATGCGAGTTCAGCATGCCACATTTCACATCTTTCAAAGGGGATGAAGACCCGGAGAGACACTTAAAACGTTAGCAAAGCGCAATGATCCTTTATCGAAACAACGATGATCTCATGTGCAAGATATTCGCCACCACTCTACAAGGCGAGGCGCAAGATTGGTTCTACACCCTGTCGCCACAATCCATCCGAAATTTCTATGAACTTTCTTTGGTTTTCACCAAAGAATATTCATCTTATCGCTCGATCAAAAAGAAGTCTGACCATTTGTTCGAAGTCAAGAAAAACCCAAAGGAATCGCTTCGCGACTATGTGAGGAGGTTCAAAGTAGAGAAGGCAAAAATAGTTGGATGCAACGACTCGATAGCTAGAGCAGCCTTCCAAAAAGGACTTCCAGCAGACCACCCGTTATTCGGAAAATTGATCATGAAAGAGGATCTAACTCTAGCAGACTCTTTTGCTTTGGCAGAGAAGCATGCACTTTGGGATGAGGCTCGCCAATGCACATTCAAGGACCTGAAGAAGTACCCGACATCACCTCCCTAGAAGCAGCGGAGGACTTATTCGCATGTTTGACGGTATCTAAAGTAGCAATAAGCTCTACCATCATGCGAGAAGAGCTGGGGGCCCGACTACCTATATTCCACAGTTTAAAAGCTCTCCTCGATGCTATCAGTTGTATTCCACAGTTTAAAAGCTATCATTGATGTTATCAGAAATTCAAAAGCTAACTTTGGCGATTGTTGTTGTAACCTAAAAGCTTAAGTTTTACCTTCAAACGCACGCAGTCATCCTAATGACGTACTATTCTGCCCAATCCAGACGCGCGACGATAAAGGCGTAGACCTTGGCGGATGTAAAGTTTTCTGACGAACGCAACACTGGAAGGACACACTCGAAAGCAAGTTTTGTCCTCGTCACCCTAAAAGATTCTACATAAGAGCAACATGTACCGGCAGTTAAGTACCATTTCTTGCTGCGCATCACACGGCCCTAGCCGACCCTTGCTCAATGATTCAACTCTAGAGTGGCCCAATACCGGCAGTTGAGCATCTCCTGTTGCGTATGACATGGCCCCATCTCCACAGCTCCCTACTGCGTCTTCACGCCGAGCCTAGGTGACGCAACAGAGCGGCCCAACGATGCCTCAGAAGTAGCCGAGCACACTCTAGCTGCGCCTACTCCACCCGATGGAGACTTCTGGCATTTGCATGTCGACGACGCAGAAAAGCCTTCATCACTGCCGGCAGAGAAGGCTCCAAAAAGATGGATCCCATCTGGGAAGGTCCGTACAAGATCAGCAGAGTAGGGGGCAAGAGTAATTACACCCTCACCACCATGAAGCGGCAAAAAGATTGAAAAGAAATGGATGGCCTACAATCTGAAGAAGTACCATGTGTGACCTCCCGCTACATCAAAACCTGAAGACTCAATAGGCTCGACGGGCACCACCTCACAAGCTGAGGACTATCCAGTTGTTATGCAGTTCCTACCTTACAGCTAAAGTTCTCGTTCGTTTCACTCGTTTTTCAATGAGGAATTTAGAAGTAATCACAACTTGGCTTGGCTGCATGCTTACAACAACTAATCACTCCTGCACTTCAAAAGAAGACTGCGCCCTTCTTAGGGACTCATCGCAGGAATTGCGCCCCCCGAGGGACCAACCATGCTCTCCAGTGTGAGAGGGTAAACCAATTCTCCGACACCCATATGGGTCAGCTCTCCAAGACGGGAGGATAAACTTTACACTCCGAATATCCAGACGTGGATGAGCCTGGCTGCCCTAGTATAACTAGATGCACGATGGCTTGCGCCGGGATTCCTAGAAGTAGCCGCAATGGTCTTTTTCAAGGCTTAGCTAACTGAAGGATTTTGGGTCTCTTGGCCTAATCTGTGGGGAACCGGGCCCTAGAGACGGAGAGGGCACATTACGTAGTACATCCGATGGACGGCTGCCCTGGAATCCTAAAGCTGCTACTGAGTGCACTAAGGTAGCCTACGGATTCCGGAAGACTGCCTACGGCTTGCCCTTCGAGCAGTGAAGCCGCACTAGACTTATACAACCGCACATTCTTGTGAAAGGTTAAACAAGCTAGCGCGCATATATGAAGTTTTATCCACTGTCGACATGCTACGTAGTCGATAAGCTTCACATCTGCCAAGCGCGGAACAACCTACACCAAGTCCTAAAGTGTTGTGATACTTGCTACGCAACCTACGGAATTGAAGAAAGTCAAGGTTAACAGCCTAGTGGTTACGCGGACTTGTTTGCTTCTGTAAGTAAGGCATCCGGCTACCAACCCTATGGCTAACAACTTTGCAAAGTTCTACACTAACACCTACGGCTGCATAGGCTACGCGAGTTTGTCTGCTTATAAAAAAGTAGCATGTCTGCCACTGGTCCATCAAGTCTAAAGGTTAGGGCATGAACAAAAGAAGTGAAGATGAAGAAAAACGAAGGAAAACATGTTTATAAACAACTAGCAAAGGCCGAAGGAGTTCAAGCAAAACAAAAGCTACAAGGAAAAACAAAGAAAATCCTAAAGGCTACCTAAAATACTACACTACAGTAGCTTGGACATCCCACGACTACTCGGTCGCCACACCTTCAACAGCCGTAACGCTCTTAGCAGCGGCATCATCCGGCGCTTCACCCCCGGCTGCCCCAGTCTGGGCACTAACTTCTCCAACTACTTCACCAATGGAAGCCTTAAAAGTAAAAGCAAGCAAGTCTTCCGGAGAAATAGAGAAGCTCATCCACTCCCTTCTTAGCATAAGCAGCAAAACGAAGCTCAGAAATTGCAAGCTTAAGATCTTGAATCTGAGGCGAATCAATCTCAGCAGCAAATGGAGCAGGCTTTGGCGCCACTTTAGCAGCAGAGTCCACCTTACCACTCTTCATAATAGCAAGTCTCTACAAAGGTGAACCGAACTTGGCTCCCAAAGAACGTCCTGGTACAGACTTCGGCACTGGGGGCATGATAAAACCTTTACGCTGAGCAATCTTATCCACAATTGTACTAGCCATTCTCAACATGGAAAACGCCACATGCTCAGATCTAGTAGCCTTATTTTTCTTCCCATTGGAAGAAGTCATGTCAATCACATACCTCTCGGTAGCAAGCGGACCCTCATGAGTAGCAGAAGAAGTCTTCAGTTTTTTCTTAACCGGCATCTCATGAGTAGGCGGGGAAGATCTCTTCTTTCCATCTTCATTCATAGTAAGCTCCACGACAGCGATCGGACGAGCCAATGCATCCGCCTTGATCCTCTTTACCTCCTATTTCTGGAGCAGCCCACCTTTCTTTCAGCAAAGAGGACTAAGCAGCCAACGACATTCATGGTAATCAGCAGGGGAGCTCAACCTAGCATTCCAGCAGGCAGGAGGCATGCATGCCCAACATTCCAGCAGCCCATGAGACCCGCAATCTCCTTATTTCTCTCAATCGCCAGCCTGGCCCGAGTCAGGTCCAAGAGCCCAAAGGACATGAGCCATGCGGCTCGCCTAGCACTGCGCCCCAGCGCCACAATCCTCGACCCCAGCTGCACAAGCTGCCCTTGGCTCAAGCCAAGCCAAGCTACCCAAGCAGTGGTCCCTGCCACGACATATCCTCAACCCATGCCGAGCCAGCTCCTGGCCCCTGCCAGCCGACTTGCCGCACCACCCCGACGGCTACCCCGCAATAGCACTATCCAAGAATAAGGCAAGAAAAATTAAATTTTTCTTACATTGGTGCGGCACGAAGAAGACGAAGAAAGCAACGAAAGACGGTCCTTTGCACGGGCAAGATGTAGAAGATTGCTAGAGGAGGGGGAACAAATATCCTCTAAGCTATCTCTCTCTTGTAGGGTAGAATAAATCGCTCTCCAAAGTTGATTTAATAACCCACTTAAGGTGGACTTAAATAGGCTTTGAGAGAAATTTATTTCCTTTTCCTAGAAGGATCTAATTTCCTATTAAAGAGAGAATCAATATCAAAATAGGAAGCAGTCTTAAGTTTCCTAAAGCAAGAAGATCTCTACACCTGCTGCCCTTTTCTGCGAGCAGCCCAACAGGTGTGGGGGCATTTGTGGAGCAAAAAATATTCACTAGGCGACACGTGGACTTTTGGACAAAAGAGGACAAAAATACCCTCGAGGCATACCGAGTTTCCTACACGCGAGCAGTGGAGAATCATCCATCAACCAAGTCAGGAGTACCCAAAATGGGTAACAATTCAAAACCTATTTCATTCCATATATGTTTTTACCTCATTTTTTCCTTATTCAATTAGCCATTTATTTCAAACATTCCATAACATCCTCAACCAATTAATATAATCAATATATTAAAGGCTAATTTAATCACCCATTATACCCCAAAAATCACACCAAGGGCCGGCCATTCCCATCCAAAAAGAGCCTATCATATTCTCTACCTTTCCCACCATTTTCCCTTTTTAATTATTTGGTAACTCCTAATTAAACCTAAATTAAACCCAAAAAACCCTAGCCACCCCTATCCCTATAAATATACTCTCATTCTCACCAAAAAACCAATTCCAACACTCTTGCAAAAATCCCAAAATTCTCTAAACACTATTTCTCTCTAAATTCTAACTTTGGCATCGGAGGTTCTTCGACCAAAGCCCCCCCCATTCATCGTGGGCGCGTGAGGCTCGGGGCCATAACCAAAGGTGTTATTTATTTTGTAGGTGCAATTTTGTCCAAGATCAAGGAGGAAGAAATTTGCATCCACACTCATGGCATCGCCCTAACAAACGAAAATTAGTTACTAACAACCATAAAAGAAAAGAATTTTCAAAACACCTTAAAAATAAACTTCAAAAACTCCCTAGAGTAGTGTGTGCGTTTCCCCTTGTAATGGCTAAAAAAGCCTTATTTATACTATTAGAAAATAAAATCCTTCCTACAAAAGGTCTTCTAAAAACCGATTTGGTCTCAAAAGGTCTTTTTTTAAAGCTTGAGACGTCCCTAACAAATCTTCAGAAGGAATCTTCCTCAAAATATGCCATCTTGACCTTCAAAATACCCAAAACATGCAGAAATGTCAATATGGGAAAGTTGTGCGCTGGGTCTTTATTTCATTGCACGGTCAAACGGCTTAGTAGAAAAATCTGGATTTTTTACACAATCGTCTTGAAAGACTCACGAACATCCTCCAATTGGAATCACTCCAAAATTCATTCGTTTGATCACTTTTTGCTCTAGAGGAAGTCGAATGTCCTACATTGAAAATATATAATAAAGTATCAAAATTCTACCAAAATAACTAATAAAGTAATACTAATAATATGGTAAAATATATGGTATAATATCGACACATCACCTAACAATGAGTTAACCATTATAATTTGGTTTGAATTCACCTAATAATGAGCTAGCTATTATAATTTGGTTTGAATTCGCCTTGGGTGATAATCGAACCTAAAACCTTTGTTCACTTATAAATGAAAAAATACTAGACCGTAGTACTCAGTGGCAATTTATAAGTTACATAATTAGCTTATAATTCTATACATTGTTAGTAAAAATACAACTTCTAAAATCAAAACTAATGATGTTACAAGGAATACGAAGCTAAAGTGTGGTAAGGCCATCTCCAATCGAAGGGTCCAAAGGGCCAGATGGCCGAAAATAGCCCAAAATCGTCTCCAACCGAGGGCTAGGCCAAAGGGCTCGTGGGCTCCACGGAATCTGAAAGGGCTAAAGGGCCAACCGGCTAGCCCAATCCAACCAGCCAGCTAGCCCCGGACTGGGCTAGAAATTCTAGCATTCATGTCGGTTATATCCGACAAGAATTCTAGGCCAAATTTCAAATGCAACAGCTAGCTGACGTTAGCTGTCACATCCCGGCCCGGGCCCATACCACATCCCGGGCTCAACTCCTCCGAAGCACGATATTGTCCGCTTTGAGCGCCGACCACGCCTTCACGGTTTTGTTTCTGGGAACTCATGTGAGCATAACTTTCTAGTGGATCACCCATCCTGGGAATGCTCTTTCCTATTTCTCGCTTAACTTCTGAGTTCCTATGGAACCCGAAGCCAATGAGCTCCCAAAATGCCTCGTGCTAGGTAAAGATGGGAATATACATATAAGGCTTACAGGATCCACTCCCCTGGACGATGTGGGATGTTACATCAGCTAGCCGTTATTTTTTATTTTATTTTATTTTATTACACTTTTATTTATTTTTTTTTTACACAATTTTTTTCCTATAACTTCTATTTTTTCTATAACTTCTTATAACTTCTATTTTACAAAATTTGTTTTATATTTTTTCTAAATTATATATTTTATTCCTATAACTTCTATTTTACAAAATATGTTTCATATTGTTTTTTAAATTCTATTTTTTTTCCTATAACTTCTATTTTACAAAATTCGTTTCATATATTTTTTAAATTCTACTTTTTTTCTATAACTTCCTAAGTCATTATACAACATTAAATTAAACTATGTAACATGAAACAACATATAACTTCTATTTTACAAAATTTGTTTTATATTTAAGTTGTAGTTTTTAAATAATAAATTATGTTTGACCCTTTGGCCCTCGGTTGGATACGGTTTTTGGTGACAGAGCTAAAACGAGTCTTATGGCCCTCGGTTGGAGATGGAGGCAAATATGGCCATGTATTGTTCATTAAAATATTAATATCTTGGAGAGTCAGAGGGCTAAAACGAACCCTCTGGTCAACCTTCGGTGGGAGACGGCATAAGTAGATTGCAATTTGATAAGTCCGAACCAGGGCACATTGCCAGGCTAGAGTTAGATAAAAGTCGATAAAGACTTGCTCGTTGTAGGTTACTTGGATTAATATTCTATGAATTGTGGAATTCAATGTGATAGTGCCATTATGACTGGTTGAAAAGAGTTGTAGAAATTGAGGTATCATTTGGTATGCTTTATAAAATTTGAATATAAGTTTAAAATTAGTGCAGCATATAGCATCCTTGCTTGTGAGAGAAGTTTCATCCCCAATTTCAGGTTGTTTTCAAGGCATATGTAGCAGCCTGGCAAGCAAGCAAAGGATACTCCAAAATCCCTTGGTTCACTCATCTATGTAAGGGCTTTTATCTTGAGTCAAACCTAGCGAACAAGGCAAATAATTAAGCAACCATTATCCTAATTTTGAGCCTCCAATCTACAAACTGAAACATAATGAGAACTTTTTATTGCTTGTTGCCTAAAAATAATCCAGATCAGAATTCCAAAACCAAAAGAAATGGTGAGCCTGCTCTTGTAAGTCAACATCTATATTATGCTCGCTGAAAGTATTAACCTTGAGAAGCCATTGATATGAACAAGATTGAACCATGAGCATCAACAATAATGCTCACATACCCATTTCAATGATAATGATAATCACACATCCATTTTTATATCCTATACACCCTTATTAATTTTCAAATCCAATTATATAGCAAAAAAAATTAAGAACAAATGCGTGAGAAATAAAAATGAATGTTTGGATAGCTCTACCCTATTTCAACTACCGCACCAAAGTAGATGCGTTAAGGTTGCCGCGAAGCCATTGGAATCTTTTCCATGTCAAAATGTTTTGGCATTCTGAGAGTGCAATTGTCAAAAAAAACACCGGCCAACTACGTGTCGGTTCCTTCAGGAAAGTTTCGTGTTGTAATTCTCTTCCCTTTTTTCATAAAAACTAAAAGTTATTCCAAGAGGTCACATTGCACGTCTGGGCTATCAATCTAGCATGAACTTCAGGTTCAGAGTACTTAATATTCCTTTTAATTTATGCAGAATATTAATTTATGCAAGCCTCCAAGTGCTCACATTTACAAGCGACCGTGGTCATGAAGAATCCAGAGTGTACATCGAACACCCAATGCATTATGTTGCATCCGCATGCATGGTACTTTGGAATTTCGGTTTAGCAATCACTTTGCAAGTATATCAATATTCGAATAAGATCATACTATAAGATTAAAGGAAATTAATCGTGGAGTCAAAATTTTACGTGTAAAGAAGCTTCACATAAATGTTAAAAAATAAAATAAATAGATAGTAGTTATAAGAGAGTAGAATACATGTTTGGAGTTGTGAGCAAATTAAAACTTTTGAGTGGCAGCCATTTAATACTACGATATAGTGATATTCTTCTTCATTTGTAAGTACAAGGTCTTAGGTTTGATTCTCGCCAAAGGTGAAATTGAACCACATTATTATGACAAACTCATTATAAGGTTTAGCTCACTCTCTCACCTCATTAGTGTAATTACTATCGTTTGTTTTTTTTTTTTTTAACTTTTGAGTGGCTAAATGTTTTTTTTTTCACTTTGAAATTGACCTTCCAATATCAAGTCAATTAAAATGCTAGAGAGAGACCATATTTTTTACTATATTTTGGAGACCAAATAATGTGGCGGTTGATGATTAGATTCCTTGTTTAATGGTTTAAAGAAGTAGTCAAACCATTAACAGCCAAATCATGTGTCTCAAAATATGGTTCAAATAGATGATCTTTCTAGCATCAACCCAAGTCAATAAAGAATGGATTGTGAATTTTCGACAAAAAAATGAGAAGAATGGCTCGAAAATTTGGAGAATATAATATATGAAATTTTAAAAATCTAGTGAAAATTTAAAGAGAACAGAGAAATTTACAAATCTTAATATTGTTGTGGGTTGAGGTCATTTGGAGGACAAAATATATAAATTTCAAGAAAGGGAGAAGGAAAAGCTCAAAGTTTATTATTCTTTGGTTGGACAATGTGAAGGAATTTTTTTTTTTTTAAAACTAAACCAGACTTTAGATTTTAATTTTAAGAGTTATTGATTTGTTCATCAAATAAGGTATTAAATTTAGATTTAAGATGAGTGCTGTTAGAATTGAAAAGAAAAGGAGTGAGGGTAGGCCTAGGCCTATGTTTGCCTTATTAGGTGCATTTGTTGCATCGAACTATCTCATACCGGATTAACTTCAGGAAATAAGCTGGACTGGCTTAAATTAGACTAAGACGGGTTGGCTTAGATTAGACTAAGATAGATTGACTTAGTGAAGCGTTTGGTGTAATATTATACTAATAAGCAGGATAATGAAAATAGTATTGTCCACAGTTTGGTGTTTGCTCGGACATGGACTAAATTATTATTCAATTTTCTTTTCTATTAAGGATATTTTCAAAATTAATATTATTGGATGAGAGTGAGAGTCAATAAAAAATACAAACCAAATTTCTTGCCAACGAAAGAAATATACATGATTCAAGAGTAACATAATAACTTGTAACTAAATATTTTACAACATATTTACAATAGTTACAATATACGCTAGCTACTATATTCTAAAACATTTTCATTCAAAAGTAAATCCTCATGATTCACAAAAAGCTAATTAACATTAGCCAAAATATTTCACAGTGCATGACTAAGTTGGAAGCCACGAACTAATGTTGTACGATTAACAAGAGAACTCCTACTGGTAGGGTCAACAATCCAATATACTACCTTCCAAATATGCACAGTAGTTTAGCTTGGGAATTAAGCTAAGGCTTTATACGTATTAGATTCCTCTTCTTCATCCATATAATAACCATAAAGTTTTAAATAAAAAAAGATTTTACTATGAGATTAATCTTCACTGCTGCCATTCAGCCGTGCCTCACTGCTGCCAAAATAAAAATAAAATAAAAAATAAAAAGTTAGGTACAAAAATAATTAACTAAGAATATGATAAACACAAATTATTTAAAACAATTCCTAGCAACGGCGTCAATTTCTTGATAGGATTTTTACCACCTGCAAAAGTAGAGATAAAAACACTTAAAAATACTTACAAGAGTGCAAAGTTGTTGTATAGCGGCTTAAGCAAGGTCGTTTTCCATAGAGATTGAATGAATAATTTGTGTTTAAAACCAACTCTTAATTAATTATTGAAACCAAAGTACAAGAAACCCTCCTCAATTTCAGGCTGATGTTCCAACAAAAATTGCATCAAATTACTTGTCTAAAAACCCTAACGGTGGCGAATTATTAAGACAATTAGATAGTTTAATCGCGGTGATTAATAATTCAAAGCAATCATGCATCATAAGCAAATTAATAATAAAATCACATATTCATGCTAAGGCTCATGGTTTTGCCCTAGCAAACGGAAATTAGTTATGAACAACTATAAAAACTAAAGAAAATATATTAACTAGAAAAAGGTTTTAAAACACCTTGTAGCTAAAAAGTCTGAAGTTCTCCAAAATAATGCGTGCGTTCTCACCCTAACCCTAACGGCTAAAAAGCCTTATTTATACTACTCCAATTTAAAACCCTCATAGAAAAGGTTTTCTAAAAATTAGAAAATAAAATAACGAAAGGATAACTAGGAATTACATTCCTATTCCGACTAGAAAATCAGCCCATAAAAAAGATAGCCATGTTTTTGAATCTTCAGAATTCCAAAATAGGCCCAAAACTAATGTTGGAAGCCACGAACTAATGTTGTACGATTAACAAGAACTCCTACTGGTAGGGTCAACAATCCAATATACTACCTTCCAAATATGCACAGTGGTTTAGCTTGGGAATTAAGCTAAGGCTTTATACGTATTGGATTCCTCTTCTTCATCCATATAATAACCATAAAGTTATAGCATATCATTCATGAGACAGGACCAGGCAAAATTAAACCAATTCTTGTTTCAAGCCTCCAACTAAATCGATCATACAAGGAAAGCCCCATGTCCGAGCGCTGCAGACTAGAGTCAATGTTATACAGTAGCATTACTCCTGGACAATCATATCCTTATCCGGATTACCATCCTGCCCAGCCTCCTAATCAATATATGGTAATTCAATATTCTCCACCACCACCTCCTCTTCCTCCGTATGGATATGATGATCATCTTCAGTATTACGGTAGTAGTACTACTCCAGATCCCGGACATGGGCAGGGCGACAACCATCAATCCCAGCTTGCTCCTCCTTCTAAAGCCAAGCCCAAGAAGCCCAAGAAGCCCAAGAAAAGCAAAAAATCTGTCAAACAAACATCGTATAAAGTTTGCAGTAATCGAGTTAGCCAAAGCACAGAGGACAATCATAAGACTTACAACATTACCATCAAATACAGTTTTCGTGATTTAAGCCATGCGGAGGACAAAGAAGGAAAAGAAGAAGTCGGCATCCAATACGGTCGTCGTGACTTGAAAGAAGAACAAGAAGAGTGAATATATTAGGGCAATTCGCTGCATATGCATTATGTTCCAGCGATTCCCACACCACAATAAAACCATCTGCTGTCCTATGTGCCTTAATTAATTAATATATGTATAAGAAGGTTTGTTTAGAACATCCACCGTACGAGAAAAATTTATTGATATGAAAATGAAATAAAAGAAGATTATATTATGATAACTTTCAAAGTACTGTTGAGCTAATCGGTAGAGTTCTTTCGTATATCTGTTTTTAAGTGTTGATGGTACGCCTAAAATTTGACTAAAGTCCAAAAGGGAAAGAAGAAATTAGTATATATGCCCATATCATGTGGGGGTACACTGATCGTGTTGGTAAAATTATTAATTGCATTCTAGGTTGGAAAAACTATATATTGTATGCTGTTAGAACATTGTTACTTGGTATACTCGATACATGCATTATATAATGGGGTGTGATATCCACACACCATTTTTTACTTCTCTCACACCCTTTTAATTTTTGGTCGTCGGATCGGATGAATTAAAGAAGATCAAATGACAAAAATTAAGAAGGGGTGTGGGAGAAGTAAAAAGGGATGTGTGGATAGCACACCCCTTATATAATATGTATAGATGATGAGTTTATGTTATAATGTAATATTAAATAAAAACGAATCCACGTGTTATAATAATATGGAATAAGTAAGTTGAGGTTTTATTATAAAATTAATGAACAACATATAAAGAGAGTAATATCACTTTTTATAAGCATATGTAAGGTTTCTTAGTTTCTGATATGGATTCAGACTCTTAAAAAGCCCTTCATGGCTGAGTCATTTAAATTTAACACATGAAAAACACATGTTGGGTGACGTGAGAGCACGTGGATTGTTTGGCTCAACACGTGGGTAATATATTCCAATATCATGCATGAAGTTGAAGTTCTATCATAAAACAGAGTAATTTAACTTCTTATAAGCACATGTAAAATCATATAATTTTCCAATGTAAAATTTACATTCTCAACATGAGTGAACTTGTTATACCACATAATGGTGTCAATTATCTCTCGCTGAGTTGAGAGTCTAATTAACTGATAGTAAACTGTCACAAATAAATTATGCCATATCTATGGAAAAAAATTATCGTATTGTACTGTAGCGCACCAAGACAAGACATGGTAGAACTAATCCAACTAATCCATATGTCCAAATATCCGATCGAATGCTCGTTCGAAAGTGCTTTTAAAATGACTGAAAAAACTTTTGGAAAAAATGTTTTTGGGTTCTAAAAACACTTGAAGTGCTTTCTGCAAGAAGCACTAGGTGTGTGCTTCTTGCAACAAAACACTTCAAGTGCTTTCCAAAATTCACTTGCATTATTGTTAAGGATTGGTACAAAAAATAATTTCACCAAAAACGCTTTCAGTCATTTTAAAAGCACTTCCGAACGAGCACTATATTTTAGAGTATAGTATATTAATAATCAATCCACATTTAGTAACTAAATTATGAGTAGATTAGTTATACCACCTAATGTGTTCCAGTACCGCATAATAATTTTTCATATCTATGTCTACATAAAGTGAATTAAGACCAGTGTACGCTTCTACTGAACAAAGTTTTTATATTAATTTTATGAGTAAATTGTAACAATGGTCCCTTAACTTTAACTCAATTAGAGCAATGGTCCCTCAACTAAAAATCTATTACCATTGGTCTCTCAACTCATCAAAACGTGTAGCTATGATCTCTCAACTAAAAATTAATTACCATTGGTCCCTCAACCTTAATCCAACTGGAGAAATGGTCCATCAACTTTAACTCAATTGTAGCAATGGTCCTTCCAACATAACTCATTTTGACAAAAGACAAAGTTGACGAAAATGACCATAATTACACGTTTTGATGAGTTGAGGGACCCCAATTGTAGCAATGGTCCTTCCAACATAACTTATTTTGACAAAATTCTAACGAAGTTGACGAAAATGACTATAGCGCTACACATTTTGATGAGTTGAGGGATCAATTGTAATGGATTTTTAGTTGAAGGTCATTGCTCCAATTTGATTAAAGTTGAGGAACCATTGCTACAATTTACTATAATTTTATATATGTAGATTTTTTAGCATGAATTCTAATTTTTTATTGTTATTTTTTACGAAAAAACACATTTTTGTACTATCTTTTGTAGAAAAGTGTGACTTACTTATATTGGTAGATTTCATCTCTATACTAAAATTTGATCATCGTATCAATACTCATTAGAACGTGATTTAACAAGTTGCTAACTCAATTATTATTGCCTATTTGTTGGATTTATCCAAATTATAAGATATGGTGATCAACTCCACTAGCACGTGTGGATTATATACACGATAGAAATGTATACGTACCACAAAAAATAGCTTGGAAATTAAGCAAGCAACTTGGTATATATTCCCACTCCATCTCCTATATATAGAAACGAGATAGTTGCATTGGTGACTACAGCAAACAAGAAATCAAGTAATTTTGAGCCTCCAACCAACACAATGTCACATACCCTCTTGTACCGTGGCAGCATGCTCGCCAATGGTTCAGACCCTATGTCCCCTCAGCCTACATACAATCCCAGCTTTGGCGCTCCTCCTGCAGGTTACAATAACTATGGTCCTCCTCCTCCAGTACCAAATTATAGTTATGGATACTACGGTAATAACCATCCATCAGCGCAGTCTGCTCCACCTGCTCGTGCTTCGTATCAGTCGCATGAATATACTAACTACTACGCTCCTCAACCTCAACCTCAACCTCAACCTCAACCTCAGCCTCAGCCTCAGTCGCATGAATATACTAACTACTACGCTCCTCAACCTCAACCTCAACCTCAACCTCAACCTCAGCCTCAGCCTCAATCTCGATCTAATTATGGATACTCTAACCAAGAGTATTCAACACTGCAGCCTGCTCGACGTCCCAAGGCCAAGAATGGTAAAAATGGGAAAAGTGGTTCTAGTGGTACATCGTACAAAGTTTCTGGGAACCGAGTCAGCGGAAACAAAGGAGACCACAATGGAATTTTCAACGTTGGCAACACGCATGGTCGTGGCGGCACGGACAATGAAGAAGAAGAAGATTGAATATGAATTATGGAAATATTAATAAGTCATGCATGCACGCTAAGTGCATGTAGTAATTCGCAGTTCCAGAAGGGCATGGTTTCATATATCATGGGCTAAGCTCTTCCTTACATTTATAAATAATTAAGAGATGATGTACTAGTACTACACTTTCTGATCATGGCTATTGACCTTTTAAGGTTGTAGAAACCGTGTATTCAATAATTGGAATGGAGATATTACAACCTATTTATACATGAAGTGTATGATTGCTAACCTAGTAGTTACAAACAGAAATGCAATTCTAGCCTAAAACATCTAATAACATCATAACGGCAAAACAATAACGTGTTGACATTCATTGGCTTTAAAACCATCCTTGAAGAGCCTTAACTATGGTAACTGCCTAACAATTGCTTAATAATTATTATTTATCTACTAATAATTACTCCTATATAATGATAGATTCTGCAATGGGCTTGTACTCAGGTGCTCATATAGTTAAGAGTATTTACCTTTGTAGTCAAGGTCCAAAGTTTGATTATGGGTTATGCATCGGAAAGCACCACGTCCTCTCGTATCAGTTGAACAAATTTGAAAACTTGATTTCTAGCCGAAATATTTCAGTGATAAAAATATGAAATTCAGATAACATGCCCTAGCTAATAAAAATTGGTAGATGTAAAATGTATTTGGTAACGGGTGCTAACCCAGGAATTAATCTTGAATATCTTAAACAATTAATTGCTAACCATATGAAACTGCTGATGTGCAACGGTATGGCCAAATTGGTAAACCAGATAATCTTTAGTTTCAGAGATACATATATAGCAGACTTAATTGATCTAACTGGAGTAATAGTTTGTGATCTTCCAAAAAAAATGTTATTTGGTCTCAAGCAATGAATGATTTTATCTTTTTATAATAACTGGGTGAATTTGAGTATATCGGATCTTAATTTTCTTCAATTTGCTCTGAGCGGGGGAAAAGTGGCTTGAAAGAATAACACCGATGATCGAGCCTAAGCGTCTAGTATCTTGTTTGCTTTCTCTCTAATGCTTATGCCAAGTACACTTATTTACATGTAAATCCTCACTCAATCAACGAAATTATATTAAATTCACTACAATTGCACTAAAAAATAACTAGACAAAGAACTTTCAAAGTGTCATTAAAAAATATTTCAAATATATTTCATTTAATCATATTTTCAAAGTCCTTAGCAAGTTAGCCTAAAATCCATTGCGACTTTGTATATGTAGATTGTCTACTTGGCATAGGGATTGGTCTTTAATAGTGGGCTCGGGTTCACAGAAGCAAAATTTGGTCCTTTAGGCTTAATATGGGCTCCATCTTTTGCCCAAACCAAATAGTTGGCTCCCGTTCTAGCCCATTCTAGGTCTTTTGAGCTTAACTTTTGAAAGACATGCATATCAAATTGCATATTTAAGTTACACAACTGAAGAAAAAACCGTTAGATCGGTTGATTTAACAATAATCTAACAGTCCTTGTTTCAATATGCTAGTTAGATGTGCAAACTTGATGTGTATCGGAGAATTTTCAAAACTTTTGAGGCCATTCATGCTATATAAATTTCTTGGTACTCTACTCTCCGTTTCTATAATTTAATTCCAAAAAAGATTTTCCTCCTAATAATTTTATGTTTGCAATAAACCTGTCAAGCATTGTAATGCATAATGAAAAATAATAGTGTTGTGTTATTTAGACACAATAAAAATCAATACATTTGTTAATAAAAAATAGACACAATACAAATGAGTCGCATGATGGTCCAATTGTATTAGATATAGATAGTGTGCCAAGTTTGCACATTCAAAATACTATTACCGATTGAAAAAAGTCTAAGTTGATTTGATTTCCTTATAGATTTGTTAGTTCTTACAAAGACAACATACTTGTGAAAGATATTAAGAAACTGATGGTAATGTTCTCACTTATTTTTACCTCTGACATATTCTTGTTAATTTTTTATCATTGATATTCTTCAATTCATTTGACTTGATGTCGAAAAACTAAAAAATATGTGAAAAATGAAAATGAGAATGGGGATAACGCTGCTCAAAATTTATTCCACTAAACAAAGCCCAATGAACAACCGTAGAAAACTAGACGTTGTAATAGCGCAGATGATGCCCTAACCAAAACTTTTGAATTTTTCCAAAAAAAAAAAAACTAAAACTTTTGAATTAAATTTGAGCTGTGAAAGTACGATAAACGCAACGTAGAGAGAGACCATACGACGCCGTTACACGTCGCAACGCATGCAAAAGTGTTTTTTGCTAGTTACCAAAAAAAAAAAAAAGTTTTTGCTTGACAAGTATCTGTACGGGAGAAGTAGAGGGGGCATAAAGGTCCAAAACGCTGCGTTTGGAGCCTGTTGTGGCTTCCTTATTCTTTCGGCTTCCTTCACCTCTTTCACAGAGAGAGTGGAAAATCCAAGCAAGTAAAAGCCCCAGAGCTCGCCCTAAGAATCTAAAAGAGCCCCTCTTTTGGCGCGTGTAGCACACTCTCTGACATTCCCAATCTTCCCATTTCTTCCTTTTAATTCAAAGGAAAAAATTGAATTGATTTTTTTATTATTTCCGGTTCTAAATTTCTGGTTTTTCCCCCTCTGGATTCTAAATTCTGGAAGCAGAGGCCACTATAATCTACTGAAAGATGCCGTCTTGAAGGTACTCACAGAAAGATACTTTCTTTTTGGAATTTAATTATTTTCTGCCCTTTGGTATATGTATTTTTTCTTGCTCGGGGAATTTAGACAAGGGCTTTGTGTTATTGGGTTTTGTACAAATTGTGTTTTGCTTTGTTTGCCTGTGTGTTTGTATTGAATTGTATTGTAGTGCAACGGAATTGAATTTTTAGGGTTTTAATGGTTGTTACAGAGGAGTGCATTGTGGATTGTGGAATGTGAAGGGTTTTCATGAGTGTGGTAATGGTGTTTTGGGTTTCTTTGGATTGCCCATTTGGTTAAATCAATTGTATGATTCATTGAACTGGTGGTTTTGTTTTCCTAATGAGGTAATTTTAGTTGATTGTTTCAATTAGGTTCAATTTAGGAGTTTCTAATAGGTATTCCGATTATCTTGAATGTTATCTGATTTTTAATGTTGCTCATATGGTGTTGGTGTGAATGTTAAAATGGTCGGGACTCGGTTTGCATTTTACCCTATGGTTTAGTTTAGGGTTTTGGAGTTTGAGACTTAAACAAGTGTTTGCTTACCTAGATGGTGTTTGTTGATGAGCTAATCTTAGTTTATTTTGGATTCCCACCGTCCAATCTGGTTTCCAACTTATGGATGCAGAGGAGTCCATGTTTGTGGTGTCTGGCACTGTTTCTGTAAAGAGCATGTTTTTCTAATTTTCATTGTCAAGTTACCACTGTGCCTTAATCTTCACTTACCTTCACTTACTTTTACTTGTAGGTTTTACGGGAGCTATGGCTCTTCAAAAATTTCCTTCTCGTGATGCACCTTCTGTTAGTATGAAACCTTTGAGCTTTCTCAGTAAGGTGCATGACAAGAATCAACCTGAGGATCTAGAGACAACTTATATAACTCATGCTAAGGAGCCTGATGCGGATATTGACATCAGAGAAGTGTATTTTCTTATCATGCATTTTCTGTCAGCTGGCCCATGCCATAGAACTTGTGGACAGTTGTGGAACGAACTTCTTGAACATCAACTTTTACCTAGAAGATATCATGCTTGGTATTCAAGGAAGGGTATGCACAGCGAGGATGAAAATGATGATGGGAAGTCATTTCCTTTAAATTACAATATGCTGGTGCACAGGTATGTAATTTGCCTTTTTATTTTATTTTTTATAAGTCGACCTTTATAATAGCCAGTTATTAGGTAACCTTCATTAGATTTCACTGCGTCTTGTGATACTCAATATTGTGTGGCATTAATTAATTACTTAGACAGACTTAGATCATAAAATGAAAAACAATAGCTATTTTTTTATCAAGCTGTTCTAACTAAAAAAATGATAACATAGATGTAACTCATAAAACAATTTTTTTTTCCTTTCATGAGTTGTTTTCTACTTGTTTTTGAGTTAATTACATAGAAGCATTTCTTCTTTATTGCTTCTTCTTCTTTTCTTTTTCTGAGAATAAACAGTGGGTATGATCTGGATTCTGGCCGGCACTGTTCAAGTATGTATGCTGTTTTCTATATGGGCGACTCTTACATTATTTATTAATTTTTGAAACTTGATTAAATTTTTTTTTTCTTTTGGGATGGTTGGAGGGTGGTGTGATTGCTTACCTTAATCTACTTGTAGCTCTGTCATGACTTTTTGGGATCATGAGATATTATCCAGCAGCTGTAGTCTTTGTTTCATTCATCTCAATTCAAATGGACGTTTTGTAGATCTTAGTCTTTCTGGGGATCCTCTTTCTAAAACCCATGTAGGGCACACTTTTTATTTGCTGCTGCTTGTTCTGATAGTTCTGTTCCAAACTTTTTCACGCCAGTAAGCGTAGTCCTTGAAGGAAATAAGTATGATTGTATTATATTTGTTATTTTCCTATAATATCCTATTGATTCCCTTTCCTCGTCGTATAGGTATCCTCACATTGAAAATGACCATTTGGTAAAGCTTTTGAAGCAATTGATTTCAAGTGCAGCCCCACCATCAAGAGGTACGAGTGGTGGAAATGCTCCAAATGCAGCTGATGTACCTACTCTCTTGGGACGTGGTTCATTTTCGCTTCTGACCTGTAGGTGACATTTATTAAGCTTTAAATGCTTAATTCATATGCTTGTGATACCTTTAATTGTTGAAGTTATGATTTTTTCGTTATTGACCAATGTTTTCCTTATTCCAAATTTGTTTCTTGTGTGTGTATGTGTGTGTGTGTGTACTGTATACACACATACATATATAACTTGGTGTGTGAGTGTGTGTGTATGTATCTTAAACTTCATTTCAAGTTTTCATACTGTTATCATGTTCAATCATCTGTTGGGGGTTTGAAAACGTTGCCCTCTCTTTTTGGAAGTTCTTTCTGCAACATTTACATTTGTTTTACTGGTGATCATCCTCAATTTCCTTTCCTGTTCGAAAATGTGTGTTTCTTCAGTATATCTAAAAAGGAATACCTTCTCCTTTTTCAGATGAAAGGGATCAAGTACACAATGAAATGAAACTCCCTCCTGCTCACATGCGTTGGCCTCACATGAAAGCTCATCAGGTTCAAGGGCTAAGGTTGAGAGAAATTGGGGGAGGTTTCACCCGACATCACCGTGCACCGTCTATTCGTGCTGCATCTTATGCCATTGCAAAGCCCTCAACCATGTTTGAGAAGATGCAATTTACCAAGAGGATAAGGGGCCATCGAAACTCTGTCTACTGTGGTATGTTTTCTCATTGTCAGAGTTTACTACTGTTAGGTAGACGTGGAAGTTCATTTTACAAATTCTTACTACTATTAGCAAAGAACCGAGTTACTTCAGTTCGCAAGGAAGCATAGGATTTTTTTTATACCTCTCTCTCTCTCTCTTGTTTGTATGCTTATGTAATTTTAGTATCTAGTTTCTGCCATAGTTCATCTAGGATTAAGAGAATTGATATATGAAAAGGAGACGGAAAGAATATATTAAAAATAAAGAGAGAATTATTGTAAGCTTTTGTCTGCTGTTTCACTCTACCAAGTTTGCAGTTTCACACCTTTAAAATGTGGTATATTTCTAATGGTGGTTTTATTTGGACATGAATGATGCAGCAACATTTGATTGCTCAGGCAGGTATGTTATTACCGGTTCAGACGATCGCCTAGTGAAGATCTGGTTAATGGAAACTGCATTTTGCTTAGCCAGCTGCCGTGGACATGAAGTAACTTGTTATTGGCCCCTCAAAGATATAGTTTTCCATTGTTGTCCCTCTATTTATACTCATTTGATCTATTTATACTATGATTAAGGGAGATATCACGGATCTGGCTGTGAGTTCCAATAATGCTTTGGTGGCATCCTCCTCAAATGACCATATGATTCGAGTAGTAAGATTCATCTGTTGCCAATATATAAGGATAATGTGTATTTTTGCTTTTTACTTTTTAGCTTTGACCTATGCTGGGAACTCAATGTTGACTTGCTTTAACTTTTCATGTTTACTAGTGGCGCTTGACAGACGGACTGCCAATTTCAGTATTGCGAGGACATACTGCAGCTGTTACTGCCATTACATTTAATCCCAGGCCAGGCTCTATGTACCACCTTCTATCGTAAGGCCAATTCTCTCACTCTATTTAAATGAATTCATGTGGAGTGTCTAATTAGCTGTAAGTAGTTTACTCTTCTGTTCGACCTTGCTGATCCTTATGCAATTTGCAATGTAATGTTGATTATTCTTTTGTTTTTCACTGGTTATCATTTTGCGATGCTGATTTCAGTGACTTCTAAGTATGGAAACAATTTGTTATTGAAAACTTTTGCTACTAAAACTATTTTTTTGAATGCGAGAGATCTTTAGGGATGCGAAAGAAGAAAAATGGAAATGGAGGATAGTTGAATTCGATAAGTTAGAGGATGATTTTAGGAGGGGAAATATCAAAGATTAGAATAAGATTTGAGGTAATAGTTTGTAGAGGAAAACCTATTTGGAGACAGAAAGCCATGGGCTAAGGAAGGAAAGATTGTTAATCTTGTATTTTGTTAGCTTGCAACATGTTTTTGGTGGGGACCATTGTTATTATATATTCTTAAGTCTTTCTATTTATTAATTAACCTTGTGCTGTTCTTTTGTCATTTGCAGTTCATCTGATGATGGAACATGTAGGATATGGGATGCCAGGAGTTCTCAAGTGAGTCCAAGGATATACATTCCAAGAGCTTCAGATGCTGTAGTTGGTCAGTGGTTTCTCTAGTGCAGCTAAGTTCAATGAACTTATTGACTGGTGAAGGAGAACTTAGTGTGGTCGTATAATTGTTTGACTGCAGGGAGAAACAGTGGTCCATCTTCAAGCACTGTCACACAGGACCATCATATCTTCTGTTGTGCATTCAATGCTAATGGAACAGTCTTTGTCACCGGTAGCTCGGACACTCTTGCAAGGGTATATAAAACCTTCATGTTCCTTGTTATTATTTCTGCAGCCTTACTTTTGCTTCAGTAAAATGAATTTTCTGCCTCTAAAGAGTAATGAATAAACTCATGACTTGTATCTTAAATAGTTTTCAGTTCAAATATAAATGAGGGAAAAAAAATCATTTATATATTTCTACTAAGAGCTTGCTGGTTGTAGGTGTGGACTGCTTCTAAGCCAGGCTCGGATGAGTCGGACCAACCAAATCATGAGATTGATGTTTTATCTGGCCATGAGAATGATGTCAATTATGTACAATTTAGGTTAGTTTGTGCTGAAATTTTGCTGACAACATATATATCAATCTTTGCATGCTGATTTATGTTACACTGCAGTGGTTGTGCTGGAGTATCTAGATTTATGGCAGCTGACACCTCAAAGGAAGAGAACACTCCCAAATTTAAAAATTCATGGTTTGTTTCTCCTCTCCTTGTGATTGTCATGTTAATTTTTCTCTGATATGTTCAAATTTTTCTCCTCTCTGTGCACTTATATCTGTCTATTCTACACTTTTCCTTTTGGGATTAGGTTCACTACCAGTAGTACATGATCTACTTTATTTGCCAGGTTCAATCATGACAATATAGTCACTTGTTCTCGCGATGGGAGTGCGATTATCTGGATTCCCAGATCACGAAGATCACATGTAAGTTTTAGCAAAGATAACTTATAACTTCCCTTCTAGCCTACCCTTTTTCCCAGTAAGCTTTTCTAATGAAACAGTTGTATCCACCATCTTTTGAATTTTTCGCTTTAAATAGGAAAAAAAAAATATGTATAGCTAATTTCATACTCCAGGGAAAAGCTGGTCGTTGGACACGGGCATATCATTTGAAAGTCCCACCTCCACCAATGCCGCCTCAGCCTTCCCGAGGAGGCCCTCGCCAGAGGATTCTTCCAACTCCTCGTGGTGTTAATATGATTACCTGGAGTCTTGACAATCGCTTTGTCCTTGCTGCTATCATGGGTAATTTGTTTGTTGTTTCTCATGTACAGTTTATGTATTAGAATATCATTTCTATGCATCGTAGTAATTGTCAAATGCCTTTGCATACAGTAAAGAAACCTAGGTCTTGCAACCTTTCACGGACTAGGATTAAGTTGAAGGCCTTAAATTCTGTAATTTAACATTTCAAAATTCTTCTTGTAATGCAGATTGCAGAATATGTGTGTGGAATGCTTCTGATGGTAGCTTGGTGCATTCACTGACAGGTCATACTGAATCTGTATGTGGCTCAATCTTTTCGTTATTGATTATCCTTTTTTTTCCTTAATTCTCCTTTCGAGAATTTTATTATTTGATCTTGCAAAGAGAAGTATGGTGAAGAGACTGAGTTAAGTAGCGTGTGCCTCCAGAAGTGGAAAAAATATATCTTACTGAACACTTTTCGGGTAGCTTATCATTTTTTTATTAGAAAAACATGACACTGCATTATTGTGGAAACTTTCTTCGGTGTGTAGACAGTCAGATGTTGGTTAGGTCATTGCTTTGCTTGATCTTTTCAATTGGTTGCCATAGTCGTCCTTGCCGTAAGAACTCATGAAGGACAAACCAAAAGCTTTCCCATAACTGTAGGATTACATCAAGGCTCATCCTTAAGTCCTTACCTTTTTGCGTTGGTAATGGATGAGTTAACAGGACATATTCAAGATGATATTCCTTGGTGTATGCTGTTCGCAGACGATATAGTGTTGATAGATGAAACTCAGGAAGGGGTAAATGCAAAGCTTAACCTTTGGAGAGAAGTGTTGGAATCTAAAGGTCTTCGCCTAAGCCGATCAAAGACAGAATATATGGAGTGCAAGTTCAGTGCAAATGGAGGCCAAAACGAGTTAGGGGTGAGGATCGGAGATCAAGAAATACCAAAGAGCGACCGTTTTCGTTACCTAGGATCTATCTTGCAAAAGAACGGAGAATTAGATGGAGATCTCAACCATAGAATACAAGCTGGATGGATGAAGTGGAAGAGTGCATCCGGCGTGTTATGTGACCGCCGTATGCCACTGAAGCTCAAGGGAAAATTTTATAGGACGGCAATAAGGCCGGCGATGCTGTATGGCACAGAATGTTGGGCGGTGAAACATCAACACGTACACAAAATGGGTGTAGCGGAGATGAGGATGCTTCGTTGGATGTGTGGGCACACGAGAAAGGATAAGATTAGGAATGAGGATATCCGGGGTAAAGTAGGAGTAGCCGAAATTGAAGGAAAGATGAGAGAAAATCGGTTACGGTGGTTTGGACATGTGCAAAGAAGGCCTACTGACGCTCCGATTAGAAGATGCGACTATGGGACAGAGGTTCAGGGCCGAAGGGGTAGAGGAAGACCTAGGAAAACTTTGGAAGAGACTCTAAGAAAAGACTTAGAGTACTTGGATCTAACGAAGGACATGACACAGGATCGAGCACAATGGCGTTCTAAGATTCATATAGCCGATCCCACTCAGTGACTTGGATTTTCCAAGTCTCCAACCGAGAAGTTTTCCTCACTCTGAAAATTAAGGGAACACTACCCCAACCTACATGCTCCACTCAGAAAGCTTCAACATACAAGCTTCAACAAAAGAAAATTCAAAGAACTTAGCGAAGAAGGCTTTGGTGTATTTAACACAATACGTTGAAATGAAGGAAAGCTTATTTATTGATATCCCCGATAAGCTACAAATATGTACATATACATGAGTCAAAATAAACACACAAGAGGGAGCCTTCACAAAGGTTGCTTAGGAGAAGTCTCAGCAGTCGGTAGAGCCCCAGAAAGAGAAGGCACCGGAGGGGGATCATTTGGAGCCTCAGTACTGGACAGAACCCTAGAAGGAGGAGGCATCAGAGGTTGATCATTTGGAGCTTCATTACGCGGTACAGCCCCAGAAGACGAAGGCAATAAATGCCTTTGGAACAAACCCACAAATCTCTGATGATCAAGTAAAACCTGACCATCAGTTTCCTTCATCTGGTCAAGCTTCCTCTTCATGTTTGTAGCATAGTCATGTGCGAGCCGGTGCAACTGTTTATTCTCATGCTTGAGCCCTCTAATCTCCTGTTTGAGACTCATCACTTCAGCCGCCAATGATTCAACTTGGCGGGTTCGAGCAAATAGGCGTTGGGCCATATTAGACACAGAACCTGCACACTGAACACTGAGAGCAAGCGAATCCTTAACAGCTAACTTATCAGACCGTTTGGAAAGTAGTCTGTTATCTTTGGGAGTGAGAAGGTTCCTGGCCACCACCGCAGCGGTCATATCATTCTTCATCACGGAATCCCCAACGGTAAGAGGACCAGTAGGGGAGACGAAGGATGGGCGCCATATGTTGTTTGGAGAAGGCGGGGTTGCCTCTTCAACAAGGTTCAAGTCAAAACGACGGTCGGAGGGGCCAGACATTTTCAAAGGTGTTGAAGAGAGAAGAGGTCGGACAAATCAAGATCTTAGAAGTGCAAGAATGAAGCTTCTACTGGTGGAGATTCAAGTGTGCTTTGGAACTTAATGCCAGCCCCTATAAAAATCTGCACTCGACGGAGCTTCAGAAATCGAAGAGGCGCCTGCTCAGAAATCGAAGAGGCGTTTGCTTTCTCAAAAGCTGGGCTGCTTAGAGATCACGAGGGTTGATCTCAGAAATCGAAGAGGCGTTTGCTTTCTCAAAAGTTGGGCTGCTCAAAGACCTCGAAGGCTGATCTCAGAAATCGAAGAGGCGCTTGCTTTCTCAAAAGTTGGGCTCCCCAGAGACCACGAGGGCCGATCTCAGAAATCGAAGAGGCACCTACTTTTCCAGCCTTGTCAGCACCTGTCACACGCACACTCAGCTTTGCGGAAATTATGGGCATTATGTCGAAGACTTCTGGGGAAGTAGAAAACACATGAATCTTACTGTTCAATCACCCACTTCCCACACGCAACAATAGCTCATGGGTACCACAGATAACTTTGCCAAAGTTCTCTGCCAAAGTTGAGCACGTGAAGCTTGCAACTCCCACTACATCGCTCTGACCAAGAAGGGTAAAAGAATAGCAAAGAAACAGCACTAACAAAGTTTAGACCCATAAATTTTGAAGGTCTAGCTACCATATTATTACCCACAAGGGTAAAGGAATAGTACCACTGCTGGATAATTGGAAAGTCCCTGTGTGTCAACCTCTGTGCTTCGTGGCAAGGTAGACTAGCAAACATGCCCAACCTTTACTCACATTCGAGAAAACACTCCCAATAAGATTGCTTGCTCCAAAATCGAAAAGGCACCGTCCTCCGAATCTCGAGAGCCAGACTCCCAACATGACTAAAAGGTTGTACCCAGTGCACAAGACTCCCAACATGACTACTTTCTTAAAAATCGAAGAGAGGGTAAAGGAACAGTACCATTGCTGGATAATTGGAAAGTCCCTGTGTGTCAACCTCTGTGCTTCGTGGCAAGGTAGACTAGCAAACATGCCCAACCTTTACTCACATTCGAGAAAATACTCCCAACAAGATTGCTTGCTCCAAAATCGAAGAGGCACCGCCCTCCGAATCTCGAGAGCCAGACTCCCAACATGATTACTTTCTCACAAATCGAAGAGACACTGCTCCCCGAATCTTCGAGAGCCAGACCCCCAGCATGATTGCTTTCTCAAAAATCGATGAGGCATCGTTCTCTGAATCAATCGAAGAGGCGCTCGCTTTCTCAAAAGCTGGGCTGCTTAGAGACCACGAGGGCCGATCTCAGAAATCGAAGAGGCACCTACTTTTCTAGCCTTGTCAGCACCTGTCACACGCACACTCAGCTTTGCAGAAATTATGGGCATTCTGTCGAAGACTTCTGGTGAAGTAGAAAGCACATGAATCTTACTGTTCAATCACCCACTTCCCACACGCAACAATAGCTCATGGGTACCACAGATAACTTTGCCAAAGTTCTCTGCCAAAGTTGAGCACGTGAAGCTTGCAACTCCCACTACATCGCTCTGACCAAGAAAGGTAAAGGAATAGCAAAGAAACAGCACTAACAAAGTTTAGACACATAAATTTTGAAGGTCTAGCTACCATATTATTACCCACAAGGGTAAAGGAACAGTACCACTGCTGGATAATTGGAAAGTCCCTGTTTGTCAACCTATGTGCTTCGTGGCAAGGTAGACTAGCAAACATGCCCAACCTTTACTCACATTCGAGAAAACACTCCCAACAAGATTGCTTGCTCCAAAATCGAAGAGACACCGTCCTCCGAATCTCGAGAGCCAGACTCCCAACATGACTACTTTCTCAAAATCGAAGAGAGAGTAAAGGAACAGTACCATTGCTGGATAATTGGAAAGTCCCTGTGTGTCAACCTTTGTGCTTCGTGGCAAGGTAGACTAGCAAACATGCCCAACCTTTACTCACATTCGAGACAACACTCCCAACAGATTGCTTGCTCCAAAATCGAAGAGGCACCGCCCTCCGAATCTCGAGAGCCAAACTCCCAACATGATTACTTTCTCAAAAATCGAAGAGACACTGCTATCCGAATCTCGAGAGCCAGACCCCCAGCATGATTGCTTTCTCAAAAATCGAAGAGGCATCGTTCTCCGAATCTCGAGAGCCAGATACCACAGACCACTTTTTCAAAGTGCTCTGACAGAGTTAAAACATGTGAAACTGGCAGCTCCCACTACCGTGCTATGACCAAGCAGGGTAAAGGAATAGCATTACTACTTCTTAGGGAGACTCCTATATATGTCGACCTCCATCCCCAACAGACAGGCAGACCTGCAAAAATGCTCAACCCTTCATCATATCTGAGAGGGCACTCCCAACGAAGCCTTTCGAAATATTCAGCTTTCCTTCCCCCCGATAATACCTCTGCAAACAAGCTATACTAGAGCAAAAATATCTCATATCATCAGGGTTAAAAGCAAGAGTATCCCATATCATGCTTTTTCCCTGTCTTTTCCTTTGGCCTTGTTTTTACCTGCAAGACAAGGAGAAAGAGAGCAATCAGTCAGCACTTGGAATCAAGCTTCCAGCCAGGAACTGACTGCCTGGAACCCCTTACCTGATTACTTACCTGGCATTGCTCTCGAGTACTCATCTTCAACATCTTATATTTCCAGGGAAGATTCCGCATCTGCTTGAGGAACAGATAAGGCAAGTGCGAAGGATACAAGGAAGCATGTGGAGACAAGCGTAACAGCACACGTGCCGATACATCCATTACTCTGTCAAAAGCAAAAGTATCCCATATCAACAGGGTGGAACGTACTCTAGATTTGATGGACTTGTTTTGACCTTCAAATTCTTCAGTCGGCCTTATACTCTGGAGGAAACCAGAAAACCCTCCAGCTCAGTTCAAGAATAAGCCTGTGGAAAGTTACTTCTTCAAAAGCAAAAGTATCTCATATCATCTCTTCTCATTTTTCTTCTCTTTATCCTTCATGCTGCTGCAAGATGGGGAGAAGGTGAACAATCAGTCGGAGCTCTGATTGCTTACCTTGTCTGTCACCTCTTTCAGCAGACCCCCTAGCTCGGCGACTTGGGGGACTCCTACTACATGGTTTGTATCGCGCTTGACCAAGCCTGAAACTACAAGTAAGCTTCAAGTGAAATTGATACATTACCTTGTGCATCTCCACCAGTTAAAGATACCACCCCTGGATGGAGGAAGAGTACTTCCAGAGAAGATGCCACATCTACCTATGAGACAGATAAGGCAAGTCAAGACGACACCACACTCCGATACTTAGAAGTTTCGTGATTACGAGATCATTCTCCCACAATATTTCCTAATGTCATTTGTACTAAATCTTTCACTTGTACTCACTAAAGGAGAGCTTGAACCTATGTACTTGTGTAAACCCTTCACAATTAATGAGAACTCTTCTATTCCGTGGACGTAGCCAATCTGGGTGAACCACGTACATCTTGTGTTTGCTTTCCTATCTCTATCCATTTATATACTTATCCACGCTAATGATTGGAGCAATCTAGCGAAGATCACAAAAAGCGACCGTTTTCGCTACCTAGGATCTATCTTGCAAGAGAACGGAGAATTAGATGGAGATCTTAACCATAGAATACGAGCTGGATGGATGAAGTGTAAGAATGCATCCGGCGTGTTGTGTGACCGTCGTAGGCCACTGAAGCTCAAGGGAAAATTTTATAGGACGGCAATAAGGCCAGCGATGTTGTATGGCACAGAATGTTGGGCGGTGAAGCATCAACACGTACACAAAATGGGTGTAGCGGAGATGAGGATGCTTCGTGGGATGTGTGGGCACACGAGAAAGGATAAGATTGGGAATGAGGATATCCGAGGTAAAGTAGGAGTAGCCGAAATTGTAGGAAAGATGAGAGAAAATCGGCTCCGGTGATTTGGACATGTGCAAAGAAGGCCGAATGACGCTCCGGTTCGAAGATGTGACTACGGGACAGAGGTTCAGGACCGAAGGGGTAGAGGAAGACCTAGGAAAACTTTGGAAGAGACTCTAAGAAAAGACTTAGAGTACTTGGATCTAACGGAGGACATGACACAAAACCGAGCGCAATGGCGTTCTAGGATTCATATAAGCCGACCCCACTTAGTGGGAAAAGGCTTTGTTGTTGTTGTTGTTGTAGTGTTCTAGTCTTCTAGCTATCACGTTCCATTTCCTTTTGTTGATTTATTGTCTGTCGTATTGCTTCAGAAAGTCTAGGTATTGCAACCTTTCACGAACAAGTGAAACTTAAATCTCTGACAGTATTCACTTCTGTTATTGATAGACATATGTGCTGGATGTTCATCCTTTCAACCCCAGGATAGCAATGAGTGCTGGCTATGATGGAAAAACAATTGTCTGGGATGTGAGTTTCCAGTTTCCATATTTTTCTTCCAATTATTTTTATGTTCTATGGTTTTGAATGCTTTGTTGACTTGCGATTTCAGATATGGGAAGGCATACCTATCCGGACATTTGAAACTTCCCAGTACAAATTGGTAGATGGAAAGTTCTCACCGTAAGTGAACAATAAGAACTCTCCATTTTGAAAGCTTTTTTTCTATACCTGTCGTATTGTCGTTAAATTTTCTTTATTCTTTATCTAATTATAACTGTATGAAACCCTGTTTCATTGGTGTTCAAATTGGCTATTTATATGGTACTTTATGCCCTAGCTTTCCATGATTCTATGTAGCTTTAACCCTAGCTTTCCATGATTAGTTATTTTTGCTTCTCTTTTGCGTGGCAGATCTTATCTGTTGGTATCCCCGCACCCCATTTCTCTCTTTTCTTTTTGGCTACTATTTGTGAAATATACTTTGCTTTCCGAACTGCTTTCTGGTAGTTACAAATGGTTTTTTCTTTGTAATATAGGGATGGGACATCAATTATTCTCTCTGATGATGTTGGCCAATTGTATATATTGGACAGTGGCCAAGGGGAGTCCCAAGATGATGCACAATATGATCAGGTATGCTTTTTCCCTTCAATTTTTCTAGCAAAATCCAAATATATGCCTTTAGTTTGGTTGGATTTTATTTTTACACTTTTTTCAAGTTGTAATTAATTGTGCGTACACTTTGACAGTTTTTTCTTGGTGATTATCGCCCACTCATTCACGATAGTTTTGGAAATGTTCTTGACCAGGTTAGTTGGCCATTTGCACTATTGTTTGTAATCTACCTACCATAACTTAATTCTGAATGTATTTTCAATGCTCTTATGTTGGATGTGTATTATAATTATTGCATGATGTGGCCACTTAGTTTGAAATATTCACAACATTTGATTCAGGAAACTCAGCTTCCAGCATACCGGCGGAATATGCAAGATCTACTTTGTGATTCAGGTTTCTCTCTACTCCTTTTCCTGTACGGAATTATTGTCTTCTGGAAATTTATTTTCTCAAGCACTGGTTTATGGTGGAACCCTAGGCATGATACCGTATGAAGAACCCTACCAGACTGCATACCAGAAGCGGCGGTTAGGAGCTCTGGGTGCCGAGTGGCGTCCTTCCTCTCTAAGACTTGCTGTTGGGCCTGACTTCAGTCTAGATCCGGATTACCAAATGTTGCCTTTGGCAGACTTGGATATATTGACTGAGCCTCTGCCAGAGTTTTTAGATGCAATGGATTGGGAACCAGAAAATGGAATACGTAGTGATGATACGGATTCAGAGTACCATATTACTGAAGATTATTCTACTGGAGGGGAGCAAGGAAGTTTAAGTTCAAATCCCTCTATCGATCCAGAGTGCAGTGAAGAAAGTGAGGATGAGGATGCTGAAATGGATGGACTTCGAAGATCAAAAAGGAAAAAACAAAAGGCTGACGTAAGTACTTTTTCAGTAACAAATTATATTTCAGAATTTGGTTAGGACCTGCCTGAATGTTTCTCTTTTCTGTCTTCTGTTTCCTCAGAACGAAGTCGTGACTTCCTCTGGTAGGTGTGTCAAAAGAAGGAATTTGGATGAGTGTGCTGCCAATTCATCCAGAAGTAACAGAGCAAGGAAATCAAGACATGGACGAAAAGCTTCAAGAAAGAAATGTTCCTCATCATTGAGACCTCAAAGAGCTGCTGCACGTAATGCTCTTAGTCTATTTTCTAAGATTACTGGAAGATCTGCAGATGGAGAAGATGAAGATGGATCGGAAGATGATATGTCAGGAAGTGAATCCCCACTTCAAGATTCCAACATTGAGAGTGATGAATCTGATAAACAATATCAGCAAGGCAAGCATTCAAAAGGAAAAGAGGTTTTACTCGATGAGTCTGAAGACATGGTTAAACCTATTGAAGAGTTTCCAGTAAATACGGGGAGCAGGAGGAGATTGGTGCTTAAATTACCAAGACAGGAGTCAAATAAGCTTGTGTCTAGAGAAAGCACAGTAAATAATCGTAGTAATGAGGATGATTTGGTTGACCAATCATATAGAGTACCTCAAGAAGCAAATGAGAATAATACAAGTCCTCAGGATCCAATGTCCTCCCCAGGTGACGAAAAATGCAGCAAATTTGAAACAGCAGTGAGTGGGCAGTCACAGAGAGTAGAAAATCATTTAAATTTCAAAGGGAGAATTAGTTGGGGAGGGTCCAGAGCACGAACAGCAAAGCGCCAGAGATCAGGAGAATTCATGTCATTGGATGCACTTGCCAGAGCCAGTGCAGTTGTTGGTCACAATGAAAAAGACTACACAAAACCTGAAAATGATTCTCCTTATTCAGAAAGCCAAAGGTTCAGGGATAAGATGGACACAGTGGCTATAGGGAATGAGAAAACCACTAGGGCTAGTACCTCCGATGGCCTTAATTGTGAAGTCAATGTTAAAGAGCGTTCAGATTTTAGTGAATGCAAGGATCATGATCAATTGCCTAAATCTGTTCACATGGCTCCTTGGGATGCAAGCACTTCCTCTTGCCTTGATAAGGATGGGACTGGTTTCTCTTTCAAACAAAATGAGAAGTTCATACCTGTCTCAACGAAATTGAGGTCGAGGAGGATTTCAAGGGATCCTAGTCCTTGCAAACATGAAATTAACTCTGTGGTAGAGAACATGGAAAATGGTAGGACGATGGAACAGGGTCCAGTTGTGCCAGAGGATGATGGAACCCATAAATTTATTCCAGATCATAGATATGATGGTTCACGAGAATCAGACAATCAATCTGATAAGAATGTTATTGCTAGCACACATGAATCTGTCGAATCCAGTTTACAGAAAAACAAAATGTTCAGTGCTGTTTATAGAAGGGTGAAACCACATAGGGGTAGAAGTAACTTAGAAGGTGATAGTGGTGTCAACGGAGAAGGCTGTTCATATACTTCATATACAAGCAACCACAATATCATTGCTGGAGACATTCAGGATGACACAACTGATGGAGGATGCAAGACACGATCCATGGGGTTCAAGGCATCTGCATGTGATCCAAGTAGTCCAGATCATGATCCTAAGTTGGCGGAAGGACATGAGCCAGGTTATACATTGAACCGGAAAAGTTCCATGGATAAGTTTCAACTTGGGAATGAAGAACGGGGATCAAGTTCAAGGACGAAAGTTGGTTTGAGGTCTACTAGAAACAGGAGAAGCAGTTATCTCGACATGAGTCCAATGGATAAAAGGAAGCCGCATCAGTCAGGAAAGAAAGTATCATGGTTAATGTTGTCAGCGCATGAGGAGAGCTCAAGATATATCCCCCAGTTAGGGGACAAAGTTGTTTATCTGAGACAGGTTTCTCTATATCTTTCTGCTGCCTTTTTTATTTCTTCCTTTGGGTGGGAGGAGGGTGGAGCTTGTACCTTGGCAACACAAAATGGTATCCCTAAGTGACCCATTGGTCGCACAAGTTACATAAACAGCTTTTCTTGAAATTGGGTTAGAGCTGTGTATGTTTGCCCTCCCCCAGCCCCGCACTGTCCCATGCTTGTGCACTGGGCTCCCCTTTCTTGTTTTGGTTTTGTCATATGAATGTCGATAGTATCATTTACTTTGGTAACCTCCTTTTCTTTTTCCTTTCTTACCAGGGGCATCAGGAGTATTTCGATCTGGGTGGATTGAGAGAAAACCCACCGTGGAGGTTTATAAAGGGGAGAATAAGAGCTGTCGAATTTTGCAATGTTCAAGACCTAGAGTATTCTTCACGTGCAGGGTCTGGGGATAGCTGCTGTAAATTGACGATTCAATTTGTAGATCCTTCTTCTGATGTGTATGGTAAATCTTTTAAGATGACTCTGCCGGAAGTTACTGGTTTCCCAGACTTCATTGTTGAAAGAACTCGCTTCGACTCTTCCATGGAGAGAAATTGGTCATGTAGGGATCATTGCAAAGTCTGGTGGAAAAATGAGGGCGAGGATGACGGTAAGTGGTGGCATGGCAGGGTTAAGTCTAAACAGTTTAAATCGTTGGAGTTCCCAGACAGTCCTTGGGAGATGTACACTGTTCAGTACAAGAGTGATCCTAGTGATGTACAACTACATAGTCCTTGGGAGCTTTTTGATGAAAATACTCAATGGGAGCCGCCTCACATTGATGATAAAAGCAAAAAGAAGCTGCATTCGGCCTTTGCCAAACTAGAGCGATCAGCCGGAAGTCGTCAGGTATTAAGGAGAAAATACCTTTTACTTTTAATAACTCAAAAACAAAATTTGGCCAATGGTCCCATCTAGCAAACTCTTTGAAGACTTACAAGGATTTTTCTCAATATTGTTGTGTACAATTCAGGATCCTTTTGGGGTTGACAAACTGATGCAACTTCAACAGAAGCCAAAGTTTACAAACTGGTATGTCTTCGTTATTCTTATAGCGTTCCTCGAATGTATCATTGGATTTCCATATCGTGCATGCTCTGTCCGTCAAACTGATGGCGATGGAACTTCTTTTTCTCAAATGCTATCTGGGTGTTGACATGTAGTCTTGTCTTATGGAATTCCCTCAGGTGTGTGGTTCCGATATCTCTTGATGTGATCCAGTCCAGGTTAGAGAACGACTACTATCGAAGCCTGGAAGCGCTGAAGCATGACTTTAAGGTCATGCTGGCAAATGCTGAAACCTATCTCGAGAGCAACGCGGTCAAACGCGCATCAGATAAAGAGCTTTTAGGGAAACTGAAATGCCTATCAGACTGGTTCACAGACAATATCCTCCTTGTAGCTCCCATTGATTTGCAAAGAAGTTGAGTCACTAATGAGGTTGAAGAAGCCCATCTTGATTTTTACTTCAGCTTTTACCCCCTTCTATTCTTTCTTCCTGCGTTTTTTATTTTTACTGTTATATTTTTTTAGGTATTTGACCATTATATCCTCGAGGATTTTACCATTGTACCATTGCTTCAATTTTGGAAATGGGTTAATCCTTTGGGGTATTCTGTTTAGAAGGGAATTAGAGATCTGCTTGTGTAATTTTTTTTTACCAGGGAATTCATTCTTGTACAGCCATTCGGTTTTATTTAATCACTAATAACGAAAGGAAAAAACAAAAGTTTGATTTCCCACCCCATTTTTTTGGTCACTCTTGGTTTTCTCTAGATATACTTTGATTTATTTAAAAATGGGAATGTGAAAATCACTTCCCTTCCGATACTTTTTATCCAGGGCGGGTTTCACCATTCCCGCCCCGGGCTTTCTCTTTCTGAAAAATGGCCTTGCCTGTTACCCATTGTGATTCAAAATTGCATGGAAGCAAAGTTTTGTGGCAGAAACAAAAGTAATTTTTGAATCCACGCCAAATTGGATGTCAAAGGATAGTCTAAACAAATGCGGAAGTGCTTTCAACACAAGTCTTTCGAACTGATCTCCATCCTACAGTCACATTTTTAGGGAACAACGCATGTTTCCGGTAGAACGAAAACTGAGCAGATAATGAGATGGGCGTGAATCTTAGTCTCTCCACCTATGGCCGCAGCTGGGGTTGCAGCAGACGAAGAACAATGTCATACCCTCCTCTCCTCTAGCAGTTGCCTGCACATATACAATAAACTTAAAAGCATTAGCAGCAGTTACAAATCTCCATCATATAGAGTAAACAAACAGCTATCAGGTGCAAGTTTATTGCACATGACTTCAATCTAACTGTTCAACATGGTATCACTGCATGCATGGTAGAGAACATATACCCCCCAGAGACGAAAAGAATCCAAATTCCCAATGATACAATGGCTGAGATTTGCTCAAAACAGAACGATGTTTCAATACAAAGTGGCCTACCAATCTCTCTAGAATATATAACATAAGAACTCGGGCTGAATACAAGTTAAGCGTCTCCTAGGAGAATCCATAATCATGGTCACTAATTTTAATAGATACTTGATTAAATAGTCAACTGAAATCTGAAGCGAAAGGCAAGAAGCAATGATACACGAAGAGCTAGAAGTTTACAAACACCAGAAGAAATCTTTAACCCTGATGCCTTTCTAGAGTTATCTTAAACTATACTAATAGCAAAACCGGCCCTAGCGTCATGAATCCAATTGTCTAATGATAAAGAGATTAGCAGTTGGAATTTCATCCAAACAAGTGACGACTTGGAATATTTATGTGACATTAAAATAATTAGCATTGCGCTCTTGAACACCAAAAGTTTGAGGCAACTACCAATAAAATTCACCACAACAGATAGAGGATTGGGCATATAACCTGAAAGAAAACAGCTTCTCCATGCTTGCACTCAGCACAGCGCACGGCTTTAGTTCTTGGAAGAGTAGGATCTGCAGCTACATCCTGCAATATCTGAGTGCGCTCACCCACAGCGTGGTGTATCTCGTTTCTGTAGACACAGTTGGTCTCAGCAATCTCCTGCAAACAAAGAATAACATAAAATCTAATAAGTAAATAACACAGTCCCTATCAACCCTGAGAATTAACTGGTCACGGAATGTATAAGTTAAGAGAATAAGTTCATAAAAACAAACAGAGACTGAGTATGAATTATCGGATTTTTGTTTCACTTTCCGGGCATGAACTTTTCGGGATCTAGCAAAAACCCTTAAAGAAGAAAGTAACAGCAAAAAGGAAAGAAATTGGGAACCCTAACTGAATTCCAAAATGTGGGTATCAGAATGGTCTACATTTGTAAAAAGACAGAAAATTTTGATGCAATTCACTCAAAAGAAACCAAGAAAAAAGTTCCATCCTTGTACCAAGCTTCAGTAAAGGCCAGATTAACCTCGGGTTATGGAAATTAATTAGCTTAAACCTAATTAACCAAATGAGATTACGAGGCATTAGGGCAAACCACTTACCGCAGGACTAAAATGAAACAAATCATGCAAAATAATTGCTAAAGAACAAAAAAAATCAAGGGGAGGCGAGATGGAGAGTGTGAGCTGACCTGGTGATCGCAGTTGCGGCAGGCGTAGAGGAGGCTCTTCTGCTCCTTGTCCTCCTTCGGGTACAGAATGTTGTTACTGAAAACCCAATTGAAAATTTTAGAAGAAAAAATTCAAAAAAAAAAAAACGAACAATTAAAATTAAAAAATTAAAATACAGTGTGGTGGGATTTACAGACCATTCGCGGCAAAATTTCATGGTACTCATTGTGGAGAAGCTCTGAGTTTTTAGGGTTCGGAGAGTTTGATTTTTTGCTTTTGGCGAATGGCGGGTTTTCTGCTATTTCTTCTTCTTCTTCTTCTTAATACCAGATCTTATAAGTACTCTGCTTCAGTATTGACCGTTATTCTCAAGAATGTTTAAGGGTATTTTCGGTAAACTGGAAATGTAGAGGCCTAAACAATAAGGCCCCAAACCCTTTAGCACCTGCAAACGAAGGCCCCAAAGGCCCAACGTTTTTATTGTTTTTTTTTATCTATTTATTTATTTTGTTGATACAGACGATATATTTACATCAAGGAAGTAAGAGATTCGATTCTAAAACCTCTAGGTAATTCGGCAAATTAACCAGAGCACTGTGCCCATATACAGAATCTGAGTTCAAGTTTCAATCCTCATATATAATATTTGAGTAATTTGATGTGTCAAATTATCGTTTTCCCTCTTACACATCACGTTAGTGCATGTTTTATCCCCAAAAATTCTGAACTATCATTTCCCTCTAGATCTGCATTCCAATCATCAAGAACTAAGCCTTTCAAAGCTTATCGATCAAGAATGGAAAGAACTGTTAATCCAATCTGTTAGTAACCAATTGTATCTCTTTTTGTCTATCTCGCACAATAAACGCAAACAGCTATATAACCGCGAATAGCTAAGAATTCGCTCGATGAAAAGCCATCAAGAATCTTGGTCCTCTCAGAAAGGATTATCAACCTAGACCTATAAACGGGTCGAGTTTATCGAATTTGTGTCGGCTTCAATCTGATCCGTTAAGTTAACGGGTCCACCGAACCCGACATATTAAATTAACAGATCACCCGAATCCAACCTGTTAAGCTAACGGGTTACCCATTTCACCCGTTAACAATTATTATTATTATTATTATTAATTTTGCATAGAGTTTATTTTTTGTTGTTAAGATTTTACTGAAATTACTAAAACATCCTCAACTAACGGGTGCTAACGGATCTAACGGGTTGACCCAAAGTGACCCGTTATTTAACGGGTTGACCCAAAATAACCCGTCATTTAACGGGTTCACCCGTTAGCGACCTAACCCGTTAAGCATACATCCAAATACTAATATTAACACGTCGGATTGGATCGGGTTAACGGGTCGAACCTAAAATGCCAGGTCTATATCAACCGATATGAAACAAACTCATTTGGGCATAAGCCAATAGCCAGTTGTACAATCAACTCACTCTCACAAAGATATTATACTAAATATGCATCAGTTTCAAACAAAAAAGCTGGCTTCCACTGTATGACCAACTTTTTTGAAGAAGAATTCCAGAGCGAAAAGAAACACAACCTAATTTAACATTACACATGTTGAACCAAATACACAACTGCTCTCCACTATGCTCGACCACCTCGTTTAATGCTTTCTGTCGTGCCTCGTGCTCTTCTTCCGGCTCCTCCTATCATCAGAATCAGATTCGGAAGCTGACTCAGAATCAGTTGATTCAGATGATGAGCTGTACCTTCTTCTACGCCTTGCCATCTTTTGCTTCTTCTTCTTCCTTCGGTGCCTCCTCTCCTCCTCTGAGTCAGTAGATGAGCTGTAATCTGAGCTACTCTCCTCCGAAGAATATTCAGATCCTGTAACTGATGATGCACCACTATCAGTCTCGAAAACTGAAGCCTCGCTATCACTTCCGGAATCAGAGGCTGAGCGATGCTTCCTCTTGCTTTTCTTTGACTGCTTTTCTTCCTTCTCTTCCTTAATTTCTGGACTTTCCAAATCATATGATATTTCAACCTTCATCTTCAGTTTAGGATTTTTGAGTTGCTGGGTCCTAGACGGTCTCGAGATGTAAACGCGTTCATTCTTGCATTCATATGTCCAATGCCCGGGTTGGTAACACTTCTGGCATTGTGAAGCTGCACCACCAACGGTAGACACATTTGACTTGAGGTCTTTCCGTTCACCCAATCTCACAGCCTTTTCAGTACTCATCAAATACATCTGTCTCTTGGCTTCCCTTTTCTCCTGCCATCTGCTGGGTCCTTCTTCCTTCTGCCCATAAGCATTAACATTCCGAGCAGCTGCAGCAGCTGCCCTTTCAGCCTGAGCTCGACTAAGACCTTTTGCAGCACTCAAGGCTGCTGCCTTGATCCTTTCAGCCGCAGCTTGAGCTTTCTCTTCTTTCTTACTTGACATGTTCTAAATCACAATGTTCAAATCAAAATACAAGCAATTGAATGCCAACGGCCTGAAGTTTCAAGGCAATCACTGCCACAATCTCCAAATGCTCTCAGACCCTGCATTTAAATGGTAATTAGGTCATTCAGATACATTGAATATTTCGGTCAATAAGGTAAAAAACTCCCGTTTTTCAGTAAATATCAAGAATGAAAAGAGTAAAAAAGCCAAAAGCGAAAACATTGAAATCAACTAGCTTTAAAAAACACGTGAAACGTACAGGTTGAAGTATTAAAAAACCGACAAAAATGACCAACTTTGTATGGCTGGAAGAAGTTTCAAACTCCCCAATCAATAAAAACGAAACATAACAAAGATTTCTCTCACATACATAAAATCTACCAAAATAGAACTAAAACTTATAAGCTGGTAATCTATCAGCAATAAGCATACAAAAGTTACACAAGATCTCCCTGTAAGAAGAAGGGCTGATAAATCTACAAGAATCATCAGACTACAAATTTAACTGGAAAAATAAAAAACATATTCGAACATTAAATATATGAGCATCAAAACCTTTGTATAAACAAAACCTAGTACAAAAAAAACTTTCTTGGGTCAATTTCTTCAACTTAATTATTCATTCCTCAGCGTCATCGGTTTAATTCACAATGTAACCTACAACTAAGCATTTTCTTCAACAAGACTACCTATCTAACCTAGTTTTTGTTAGGATATCAAGTGGCATCACTTAGTTAGCCCAGGTGTCTCAATTGTTGAGTTGGAGATCTTTAGCATGCAACCAGCTATGTAAGCTGAGATACGTGCAGATGCAAAGTGTGAATGAATATTTGATTGTATTAGTGCTTTTATTAAAACTTTTACATTTGGGTAAGGTTGAACTGGGGTTCAAACAATTTTGAGTCACACAAACTGCAATCTAAACCCTTTTTCCCCCTCAAACTACTAAGGCCGATAAGTTCAAGCAACATCGAAATTACAGCAATACTTGTACCAAAAAACCTAAAATTTACCTAAATTCACACAATCAAGCACCCAAAACAATTAAAAAGGCATTCTTTCCCTACCGATCTACTCGAAAACAGTTGCAGAGGCAGAGATTAGAGCAATTATTTAAACAATAGCATAGATAAAATAAAAACCCCAGAAATTTGAGAGGAGGCTTACCTTCTTCGGGTCGGGTATCGGTGAGGGAACTTGAATTAGGGCAGAGAGGCAAATCTGGGTTTTGGGGGAAAGGGGTGGTTCTTTGCCTTTAATTTAGATTTCCTTTAGGCGGCTGCGGCTGCGGCTCCATAGAGAAAAGCGGTCCTTTTTTTCTTTATGTTAACACGCAAAATTTGATTTTGACGTCATAAACCGATATGTGATTGGCTACCCTTTTCTCGTTTGGTTTGGAGACATTAAAGGGGGTGTATTCAATTGGGATTCTAAGGGATTTTAATTCTTTTAATGAATCTAGGGGTATTCAATCAGGATTTTAAGTGATTCTCTGAAATTCTAAGTGTATTCAATTAGCATTTTAAAATAGTTTATTAAAATCCTTAGAAATCCAGGTGTATTCAATTAAGATTTTAAAGAAGTTTATAACATTCCAGGTGTATTCAATTAGAAATTTATTTTAAAGAATTTGAGAAAGTTGAGGAAGTAGAGGGAATTGGAGAGATTTCGTAGTGTATTTTAAACATCCACAAATCTCACATCTTCCCATAAGATTTCGAGGGAATTGAATCAAAATTTTATATAGAATCTCTACAAATCAATTAAACTCCATAAAAATCTATGGATTTATAAATCCATTAAAATCTCTCACATTCTCAATTGAATACACCCCCTAAACTTATGAGCGGTAATTTTGCGATCGATTCATGACACTTGTAAATCACGTGAAAGTGAGGTCATCTCCAACTAAAGGTATTATGTTTAACCCATATTCAGATTATAGTCCTGTAAGAAATTATTCTATTTTTTAGTCTCCTCAATAATTTATTATTTTAAGTTTGTTCTTTAATTTTATTAGTTAATTGAATTAAACTAACATATTAAAATCAGGTTTCCGACATATTTTGAGTGCCACTTGAAGATGTGGCCATCTGAAAATTATTTAAAAAATTACAGGAAAGATTATTGAAAGAGGTAAAAGAGGGGTGTGTATGAAAAGAGTGTTTGAGATTAATAGAATATGAAGAATTGAAATAAAATGAGATAAGATAGTATATAAGGATGAAAATGATGTGAGAAATGGTATAGAAATGTCTTAAAGTATTTAGAGGACAAAATTAAAATTTTAAATTTATTTTTTTAAATTTCGTCTAAGAAAAAAATTTAAAAAGCAAGTGGGCTCAACTAAATGAGTTGGCTGGCTGGCTAAGGATGTCTAACCATGTGGCTGAATTTTGGCCCGGTGGGTTCCAAGGTGTTTTCACTCATACTTTCGTTGGAAATAAGTTTTGTGTCAAAAAATGTTATCCTTTGGCTTTATGACCCTATGGCTGGCCGGTTTGAGATGATATGATAGAGAAGCTAAAATGCCTCTACTTCTAGAAAAATGGATTGTCGCGGCTTTGATCACCAGCTAGTCGTATTAAAAAAAAAAAACCCTTAAAATTCAAATAATGACGAATAATGATTTGCATGACATTAGTACATTGGAGTCGCAACATCTAAAAACTTGCCGATGCCGATAACCAAAATGAACCTTCAATAACCAACCATCTAAAACATCTGGAAATCTCGATACTAAACCAGGGAAGTTTAAGCATCCAGAAAGAACAAAGGGCAACATTATGGATGGTGAAAGCAAAAACCTAACCACAAGTTCCTTAAAACAAGAGAGAGATGGGGCAAAGTCACATCTCTGCATTATCAAAAAGAAGGCTTTCTGTGGGACTACATATGAATATGACCCCAACCAGCAGCCTAAAATATCCCAGAAAGAAGATTTGCAGCGGTGGATATGGCAGCTCCGGTGATGGCGCCTTGCACTATCTGCTCATGGGACGAACCCTCCGATGTGAGTGCCAGGGCAACGCCTGTAATCGCTCCCGCAACTGCACTGTTTTTCTGCACCGAAGAACCAAGCGCAATAACGGCTTTAAGCACCATACAAGTATCAAGCTCTTAGTAATGCTGCAGCATTCAATCCATGACAGAAGATAATTAAGCATTACCCAATCGTGAGCTCCACGAGCCTCTGCCAGGCCATATGTAAGACCCGAATACACCCCCGCAGCCAGCCCTGAGAAATAAAATAAGTTAACTTCCTTCAAATCCTCCTTCAAATCCCAGTGGTACATGACACTGTTTCCAAACTGCGCATACATAATTGTAACCAGGAAAAACCGAAACCTATAGCTTGCAAACTGATGCATTTCATGTTTGCAATTTGATTTAGAAGATGTGCTTACCCCATTGTAATGATTCCTTTCCTGTATTCTTCACCTGGAAAACATTGTGACAATAAATCAGTGACTACTAACTGCATCACGACTTTGCTAGAGCTTACTCAAGAATTCGAAGTACATAAATTATCAAATGGCAGACAAGCCAGAAAGCTCCAATGCAGATAAGGCCAGACAGCCGCAAGAGAATTCAATTATTTATGGATCAATTTGTGGTGGTTCATTAAGGAGGTATAACATTAGAGCACCTCAATATATAATTGATTGGTAATTTGAGGGCAACAACGAAATACAATCTTGGTAATTGGAATTAGCTTGATTGCTAGTTTTCAACTCACCATAGCTTCAAGAGATTTTCTGTTGTTTTCACCTGCAAACCACATAACAGCCGCTTGAGACACAATCAATTGTTCAATATACCAACAACTGAGCAAGCACATACATAATATTGCAAAGGGTTCTCTCGTAATCTACATCCGTAATTTTGCAGCCGGGCGGGCATACTACATCAATAAAAGTTATAAAAATAACTATGGAGTAGCTAGCTGCATATATACCTCTGAGGTCAGGGAAGCGTTGCCTTTTGTTGCCTGGGACTGAGATTTCGGGCGGAATACCATTTGTACTTGAATCGAATCCTGCACATTATAATGAACACGTATACGTACGCATGATTCAACAATTGTCTGTCTCTTTAGATAGACAACATTAATAATATGCAGATAGCTCAAACCCCAAATATGGTTTGTCCCATCAAGTTATTCAGATAATTAAAATTTAAACGAATAAGTGTAGATCCATACATATACGTACGTACATGTGTAAAAACCAAGAAATTCCAAAGTAGAAGGAAACAGAAAGATTATATGGTTATTACCTTCAATGGCTATGAAATAAGCCTCACGCGACACAGCCTGAATAGCTCCGATCTGTCCATTGCAGCAACCCAACCTTATTAACGAAATGCTCATATATTTTGGACGTACTTTTGTTAACACAAGGCACACGGACACATATACAGAGAGAGAGAGAGAGTGTGTGTGTGTGTGTGTGTGTCTGTGTGTGTGAAAAATGGAAGGGTAAGGAGAGGATACCCCAGCGGCCTTGACGAAGCTCTCGGCGATGCGGTTGAGGAGAGGGTGGCCGAGGTCGAAGAAGCCGCTCTTGTCGAAGCTGCGCAGCTCCTGCAGCAACGACGGCTTTGTTTCCAAACTAGTGCTGCTGGTCGTGTTCAACATATCTTCACACTGCTTCAGTATTACATGTTCGATATCGTAAAAGTTTGAGGTTATACTGCTGTGATGAGTGATGAGACTGAAGCGGGGAACCAGTAGAAAATGAGGCAAGAAGGTACAAGGAAGACACGTACTCATGCAACGCTACGTTCGTGTCTTTCTCCTGCGAACTTCGGGGCGACTTGTTCCAACTGTTTGCCATCTGTCCCCTATTAACCTGCCTCACAAACAAACACTATGGTAATGAGTTTGGACTGATATGCTGGACTGGAAAAGGATCATCTCCGGATTCATTTTGTAGGGATCTTAGGGATCTTCAAATTTTAGTTGTTCATTGTACATCGTGCGATCAGTTTTTATCAGATACTATTTGTGTTTAACTTTAAATAAAAAAAACCAAATGAATTTCTGACCGCACAATACATGATAAATTACTAAAATGTGAGGATCTCTAGAATCTCCATAATTTGAATTCAGATGGATCCAAATCCTGCTGGACAAACAACAGACTGGATTTAGAATATCAATGCATCTCAAATTTTCATCACTACCCTAAACTCTATCTATCACGTTCCAACATAACATTCTTGACCTTAGATTTTGATATTCGTTCGTGAAATTTAGAATTTGTCACTCAACTGGAGTAGATAACCAAACATCACAATTCAACATTATCACTTTGGCCCCGAAATTATAATCGAATTTGATTTGTCCCCTTTTAGGTTGGGCAGTAAGGGTTATGGGTGGGCAAACAGGTTCAGGAACCGTGGGTAGGGGCAGGTAATTCAGGTTCGGGACAGGTACAAGGCGGGTCCAATATTTCTAAACACAAAACGGGGTGAGCGGGTCTTAAAATAGGAGGGAACGAGCCCCCAGCCCGACCCATTTCTTTTCCTCATCCCTAGTCTTATCGATCTCTCCTCCCCAATTCCTTTCATTTCACTCATACCTCGAGACATCCTCCTAACTCTCTCCCAACCTCCCACCGTCCCAGCTCCGTACCCCGCCACCATCATCATCAAACCTCTATCTCTCCTGATTCACTCATGTCTTCCTCACTCCGTCCACTGCCATCATCATCAGGCCTCGATCTCTCCTGACTCACTTTCTAGAAATCAATCTCTCTCTCTCTCTCTCTCTGACAAACTCAAAGGGACGGACGAAGTCGAACAACTCGAAACGACGTCTCCTCTGTCTGACTTAGACCCATATTCGCAGCACACAACTCTGCTCATAGTCCTCTTCAGTTTTAAGGTATTACATTTTCGGGGATTTAGGATTGAAAATTAAATTAGGGTTTTCTAGATTTAGGGATTTTGTTGGGTTCCTTAACCTTGACCTCTGTTATGTTCCAATTTCATATCTTTTATTGAATTAAATTAAATTGAATTTGAGCAGGAAAAGAGGCAGATCTGAGTTGGCCAGCATTGAATCTCATTGTGGGTGGCGATTTGGAACTGGGTTTGGTGGGTTTGGATCTTGTTTGTACCATACTTAGGGCCTCCATATTTAGACCTCGTACAAATACTCGGAAGACTTAAATGTAATTATGTAATAAAGGAAGGGGCAAATATGTAATAAGTGAGGAGCCCTTATTCTATAAAAGGACTCCTCACCCTCACAATTAGGAGGGACCAATTTCCTAGGCCATCAGAGACCTCACTCTCTCCCTCAGAGACTCTGAATCTCTCTCCCTCACAAACAGATAAATACATAATCAGTGTGGACGTAGTCAAATATGTAATAAGTGAGGAGCCCTTATTCTATAAAAGGACTTCTCACCCTCACAATTAAGAGAGGCCAATTTCCTAGGCCATCAGAGACCTCACTCTCTCCCTCAGAGGCTTTGAATCTCTCCTTCTCACAAACAGAGAAATACATAATCAGTGTGGACGTAGCCCAAACCTTGGGGTGAACCACGATACATCTTGTGTTATTTACATTTCTTGCAGATTCACGGTCTGATTTACATTGTTCCAAGACCTCCGGTTTTGTGCATCAACAGATCTAATGGTGAAGTGGGCATGGGCGGAGACGGCATTGAGTGGTGGTGGTTCGAGTGGTGCTATTGAGTTGCAGAAGAATACAAAGGAAGGGGTGTGGGCATGGGTGGATATCGCAATCTCAATTGAATTTTTTCTGATTTTTTTTGTGATTAATTGCTTGTTTATGATAGTTATTGATGGATCTTGACATGCCCATTTGATTGTTATTGTCAACGCTGGCTTGATTGTATCAAATTCAAACTGATTGAATTGTATCCCAGAAGAAAAAAAAAACAAAAGAACCGTGGACCCACCCCTAGTAAGGGTCAGAGAAAAGGACAATCAGTCATTCTTAAAACCAGTATTTTTAAGATCAAAAGGTCGGTATTTTTTTTCTTGCAATGGAGGTAGGATACCAACAAATCAAAATTTACTAGACTTTCTTTGGGGTTGCATGTTATTAAGGGTAGAAATCATTCCATAAGTTACCTTGGATAATTATGAAAACTCAACAGCAATTTACAGCGAGTGCAAAAATGAAAATTTCACTCCCTACTGAAAAACCCCTACTCACTACACTCTCCTCTCTCATTCTCTCTCTATTACGAGTTACAACCAACCCACACCCCCACCCCCACCACAAATATACTTTTGGCATTAGAGGCACAATCCCACCCAACACAGGGCTTTTATAATTTGGTGCCCCTTCTAATTTCTATCACAACAACAAAACTTTTTCCCACTAACTGGGGTCAACTATATGAATCCTAGAACGCCATTGCGCTCAGTTTTGTGTCAAAAAATAGAAGGAACAAATCGAACGAAACACAAAACTTGAGATGAAAGGCGAAAAAAGAAGAGAATTGGATATAGAGAAACCAATGCTGATGAATGTTTTACAAAAACCAAAATACTTCAAAAGCCCCAATAAGGCCAAGTGAAGAGATGATGATAGGCTTGGCCACCCCACATTGTGACTATTGACTTCTTTTTTCTTTCCGCGTCGCAGTGGCACTATACAGTATTCACTCCTACCATCGTCGATGGAAGCCATAGACCAAATTTATCCTCTCTTCTCTGTCGGTTCACTCCTCTCTTCCAAATGTATGCTCATCTGCGGCCTGGGACCGCTTTCTGGCACCAAGCACGCATTCACAAGTTGCATAAAAAACACAAAGCAGTAATCCCGTTGGCTAAATATAACTTACGACCCATTTACAGCCATTTCCGGTGAAGATTTTGGTGGTATCAACGGGCAGTCCTCTCCACCCAACTGTCTATCATCCGGAGTGCCATGCAAGTGATCCGAGCAGCCTCTAGAAGTAGTAGGCTCATTTTCCCTATTGTCAGCATCATCGCAACTGTTGTTCTCAGAACAGCTCTTAGAAACAGCATGCTCATCATTCTCTTGATTTTTCCCTTCACCTGAGTTGACCCCCTCAGCTGTGCGAGTTATTTTCTTATTCGGTAGCACTGCCTGGCTTAGAGTTGTACACAAAGCAGCAAACACACTTTCTTTTGGCTTGGAGTTTTTACCCAACCGTTGCCTCTTTGCTAGCTCGGTCTCCCTATCCTTAGAAGCCAATTTCCGCTTCAACCTAAGGGACTCCATTGTTCCTTCATCTTCATCAGAAGGTTCAGGATGTTTCTTGGGCGGTGGCTTGTAGTCTTCGTCGTCCTCATCGTCATCATAATCCACCAGCCCGACAGACCTTGGACTACAAAAATCAATATGAACAAATGGGCCGTATAGCCAAAAATATTCTGAAAATGCACTCTGATAAATCTACACTAGAAGAGTATAATACCTGGATGGTGGATAACTTGCAGCAACTCCATTGGATAAAACAGGTTGCGGTTGGGTCTGTACTTTTTGGGTATTTGGCATGGATGCAGATGCTGTATCTTCTTCATCACTGATTACCAAGTTCCATCATGTTCAGTGGCTATCAGTAACAAAATAGGGGAAAGAGTACTATCAATACATGATAAACGTTCAACACAAAGACATACCTGTCCTCGTTGAAATACTCTTCTTCTTCTTTCTCCAAAGCACGCTCATCGTTTCGTTTTCTAGGGTCTGACACATTAGCGGTGCCTTTGGTTCCAAAATGTTCTAGGCACTGCAAAAGCACGTGTCAAATACAAAAGCTCCAAATTTAGGAGTGGAGAAAATATAGGAGCATAGTACCTGCTCATATTTTACTTTGAGGGAGATAACCGATGCAAAATTCTCAAATCTGACCAACTGATCCCAGAATGAATCAACCAAGTATTTAACCAAAGACTTCAAGTTTTCCTGGAAAAAAGAGAAACACAAATAAGATGATACATTCAAGACATACTTTAGCTCCAGAAACTGTGTCAAAAAGAGAGTAGCACCTTCCGGATGAACTCAAAAAGTTCTAAAATAGCCGAGTTCAGCAGGTTATATCGATTTCCATTACCAACAAATGCATCGACAATTGGCTTCAGAAGGTTGTTCTTAACAATATGATTTATCAGATGCTCATCCTGCAGAATCACGCATTACCCAATTATTACATGAACAACTTAGCCCAAAGAGAAAAGAAAGATTGCATATTTCACATATCAGAGCAGGTAGAGAGAGACTATACGTACAACAGGGCACAAAGATGATAATAAACATTCTTATATGTACTATGGAAGCTGAAAAAGTTGCGCAGACTAAGAACCTTTTTGAAATATAACATTCTTTTTATCCAGATTTCCCACTACGATCATACTGATGAGAAATTCTCACTATGAAACCACTATGCTCAAATCTGCACAAGCTATACCGTCACGATGTATTGACTTCTAGTCTTGCATGGCAAATCGCTCATCTTAACTTTTCTTTTCTTGAAGCACATGACATAATATATTTTTTCATGCAATTTTTTTTTTCAGTTTCTGCTATGGATAATTGGTCCAAAACAACAAAAATGATCACCTCCAGATCATTTGGATCTCTTTGGGATTTTAGCTGAGCTCAAGGATAAATAAAACTTTTTTATTAATCAACATAAACTCACATGACGTGAAAGAATAGTGCGAACAAATCGAACTGCAGCAACAACTAAATACTTTTCTCTTCTTTGTGTAACCAACAAAACTTTATCCATCACATTACTAAGCAGAAAGTTACACCTGCAAGTGACAAAAACCCAAACATTCCAATGTCAAGGGTCAGCAGCAGAAATCCATTTATGAAAATTGTACAAGGAGCCAAAATATTACTTTATTCTGAATGGATGGTGAAGGACACAAAAACAAAGCAATTCGCATATATTTGATAATATTTCAGGCTTCGCAACACTCTGACTTTCAACTCTTCCACCAGAGATAGAAGATTTATCAAATGATTGACCATTGCCTTCCAAAGAACATGACGCTGTTATAACATCAATTAACTGCCCCAGATGCTTCTCATAGAATATCTCGATAATTGCATCTCTCTGTAGCAAAATCAAACGAGATAAAAAAAATAAACTCAATAACCAACCCATGCAGTACAAGTATAAAAACGAGGCATTGGAAATTTTTTTTTTTTTCTTACATGCAAGTTTTACCGACATGATATAATAAACTACAAACCAACATTCAAATTGTTACACCCGCAGAAATAAACCGTATTGCAAACTCCATGAAAAGCTTCCATATATGAAACTTCTGAATTTGTGATAATAAAAAAAATCATCATACTCTACATGAAAGAACAATCCAAAGAACTATGAGATGGACTAGAACAAAATTGACCACAGAAAGTAACTTCAGTAAAAAAAAGGGCGGAAAATCGTTAAAAGGAAAAAACAATGACCTGGCCCAAGTAAAACAGCAAACAAAACAATAAAGTAATCAAATCAATGAGATCTACAATTGACCATAACCCTAGAAGGCATAAAGCCTCTTGTTATTTTCTGATATTATTGATAAGTATTAAAATTATACGTATAATATGCAAGGGAATATGATTATTTAAGAGCTAGAGAATATAACGAAAAAGCTCATAATAAAATCTCCTAAAAGAGAAAAAAAAGCAATTAATATCCCACAAATGGTGTCAACAAGTGCACCAACTTCTTAAGTAAATATTACATGTACATATATGCACACAAGTACAAAGAGAAATACATAATTATACAAGTGCATATTTGTTATGCCCCTCTAACCTAAGTGGACCTACTGGTGAAGTTACTGGTGTAGCGCCAGTGGTACATAATTAAAAAAAAAACAGTTGCAGTTCAAGAATGAAAAAAAGTAGACACACTATAGGACAACAGAGGAGAAGAAAGATGATATCCACAGAAAACTATTAAATTTAAGGAACCTATAGGTGAGTCCTACGAAGAGTGACAGTGACAGAATACATTTAGCGAACAAATGTCTAGAGTAGATACCTGAGCTCCTGACAATGTGTATGAATCTAGTAGACTACGAAGAATTTCAAGAAACTGGCAGTGCATGTCCTCTCCGAAATCTGTAATCATTCCTTTAACCTGTAAGTAGACAATTAAATATCAATATTGATAGAGATAATTAAAACACTTGAATCAGGATTTATAAATTTTAAATGACTGCGACCAGTGTGGTCAACTAAACTGGAAGTAGCCAAAGACAGTCAATGTCTTTTCCATGCTGGATGCTTATATGCAGACATCAGATTATACATATTATGAGTGTGGGGAAAACAACTAGATTCCTTTTAGATACAGTTGCTATGTCCATTCACCTAATATCAGTTCTAAAAATGCAGACATCAGATTATACATATTATGAGTGTGGGGAAAACAACTAGATTCCTTTTAGATACGGTTGCTATGTCTATTCACCTAATATCAGTTCTAAAAATCTAATACAAATATAGGCAATCCCCAAAGCAATCACAAGTATAACCTGTTGCTTGCCTAATTAGGTGGTTTCTCCTTCTGTTATTAAACATAAACACACATATTGTAGTTGATTGTAATTTCGCCTCACAGGCCATAATCACATCATCGATACGACATTGAAACTGAATAATTCACTATAAGATTTCTTTGAAGCTCAACTAAGACAGGTGAAGGTTATTGTCCAAGTCCATTCATAGACAAAAAATAATTTGGAAAAGTGCATACCAAGAGTCCAAAAAGTGGAGTTCCTTCCTGACGAACAACATATGAGCGCAGAAGGTTTGGATCCTGATTCATGAAAAGACTCAGGATATCTGTCCTGCATCCATTATAATCACCAATTGTTAGGATTATGACACGAGCGAAAAAAAAATGAGAGAGACGCAGCAAACTAAATACAAAATACAGATTCCTAAACATCTGATTACCCAGTTAATACAAGCTTTTTGTCTTCACTCTGCAACACATCAGTTACAATGTCAAAGATTCCTTCATTCATGAGATCCCTACAGACATTCAGCATTTCGCACTTTAAAACAAAGACACCTTAAAAGAAATATTTTTAGCTAACAACCATAACATAAGTAACCAAAATTTAATAAACCAACGGAGAGTTACAAAACATAATAGCGGGTAAAGAAATGTAACTGCAGGATTTTTTTACCTAAATAGCCGAAGCTGCTGGACCATCTGCAGGCTTTTGCTTAAACTACAAAACTCGTGCAAGAAATATACCTACAATGCAAAGGGAATGATAAGCACAATCAATTCTAAGTAACGTCAAGAAAACTAACCAGAGAAATGCAGCCACAAATTCTAAGGTCACTATCATTACTATGGTCATATTAAAATGCGGTAAAGTTACAGGTGCTGACATTAAGAAAATAAAAATAAAAATAACCACCATAAGACTTTTTATCAACGTTAGAGACATTAATAAATATTTCTAAATAAATTGGAGGAAAAAGAAAATCAAAAGAGAGAAATTACAACATGTAAAAATCTAGTTACATATTCAATACTCCCTTTGAGAACTGCAGTGCACCAATATCATGCTGCAGAAGTCAGAAATACAATGAAAAACCACCTATGGAAATCAAATTACCAAATTCTTTTTAGTTTCTGCAGAGGTGGATGGCGACCGTAATCTAGCAAACAATTCTTGAATAAAGGTACTGTCATCCTTTAGCAAAGAAACAACCTAAAACAAAATAGGAACATCAGAATTAATATAACGTAAAGCCCAACATGTTCAAAGAATGAGTTGTAAAATCTTACAATAGCGTTGTTTGCATGAATAATGGAATTGAGATTTGCAACTGTGGCCTCATCCAGAACTCTAGCCAAAACAACATCCTAAAGAAGTAGTCCAAAGTAAGAATTGCAACTGAAGTAGTAGGAAAAACAAAAAGGTTAAACAGAAAACAGGCAAACCTTTAAATATCCAACTTTATACGTCTGGTGTATCTTTGACAACACAATAGCATCTTTAATCGGTATGGCCTGTGCAAAATTAAATTGTCAATCCAGATTCACAGCAAAGAAAGAACCAAGTCGAATATAAATTAAGATGCTATCCAACATCCCTAGTCCTTAGCCCCAAATCCCAACAGCACAAAAATTATTACCTCCTTAAAAACAACATGTTCTTTCAAAAAGTTACGATGGTGTTGGACATTAGGTACTTCAGGGTCATCTGCAAACCAAAATTCAACAACAATATCAACAGAGTACTGAATCATAATGAACTAAGAATCAAATTACCAGGCTACAACTAAATCACATTCCAAGAACAGAAGGTTATATGAGCGAACACAAACCAATTACAGAACTCACACTCAAGGGAACCGATGATATCCATGATTAAATCATCACCGAATATTTTCTCAAAGATCTGAGGACTATTCAGCAGAACTGCAGGTAGAAAACAATATATCACTCGATAAAAAGATATACATACATTTATGTAGCAGATTCTGAGAGTGAAATACCAAAAAGGAATACTTACTGATCCCCCTTACTATTTTGTATATCATGTGAAGACCATCAACATTTTTTAAGTCTTCACAGATTCTAAATAGGCCCATGAGCTTTCGAAAAAACTCTTGCTGCGTTAAGATTAAAAGACTCATTAGGAAAAAGCAATATAGTATATACATGAACCAACAAGCTGTCGATGAAGGTTAAAATAATAAACAAATTTTATGATTAGGATAACATGTTTGGACGTACTTCAACAATTGATTTTTTTTATAAAATAAGAACCATGCTAAATAATTCACTGCACATTTCTTCAGAGATCCACAAAGTTGTACAAAGCTTACATCAGTCAATATCAATTCTGTAAGTCGCATCTGATCAGCAATGCCACTCTCGGTCACAGTCTGCAAGACAAAAAATCCACATGATTGTCATCACTTTGCAAGTATGATGAAAAGACAATCTCAAAAATTAATGAAAAGTGAAAAGTAAGAAAGATAAAACAAACATATGAGATGCAAAAGAACTAAACCACCTTAAGGATTAAAGGAAGTGTGGATAGCTCAACCGTAGGGAGCTCCCTCAACTCACTGTTTGCACTGTGAAATGTCTCATCTACAGATATCGAAAAAGATCGACAATTCATGTCACTGATTTTCAGATAAAAATAAAATTTAAGAACACACAAGCACAATGTAACCAATAATAAACGTCACAAATTGGAATATAGAAAACAATGAAGGTACACATGGACATTATTTAAATTTAAGGAAAATTTATTTTTATTCATATTACTTGAAACAATTTCACTCTTTCTCATACAACAGATATAAACACTGCAATCAGAGATAAGAGAAGCCATATTATTATTGAAACACACCCTTCCTTCACGCAGAAAAGTAGAAATATTAATTCAACCAATGAGCTTTGACTTAACCCAGAATGGCCAGAAGTTGATGAACAAATTCTTTCTTCAGGGATTTAGGTACCTTTAATAGTTTCATTATGCATTCCTGTGTTAAATATCTTGTTTTAAGGCGCAGATTTTTAGTCTTATAATATAGAGATTGGATGAACTTTATAGGGTTCCACTTCCACAAATACGCAATTCCTATTACACTAGTAAACTTTCTGAAATCAATGCTTCATGGCGGATAAATCTTTCATCAAGGAAAATATTTGCATGCACTTTTAATTGAAAAATGGAGAGAAAACACAATAAACGTTCACTAAGAAGAAGGTTACAGCAGTAACATATCTAAAATGCAAGGTACAGAGAGGGAGTACATTTTGAATCACATTGCAAACACTTACTGTTAAGAGAATTAAAATGTATACTCCTTTGAACGCTGCATATGTGGTCCCTGAATAGATCACATAAAATAATTAGTAACAACTATGTTATCAGGAAAAACAAAGGGCAAAAATTAGGTAGTTACCATATGTAAGAGCAGCCTGTAGGCTCCTGAAAACTGAGAGCTAATTCAGTAGAATATTCTGGATCCCTCCATGAGATAATTGTATCTTGACAAGAAAAAAACCCGAACTTCACAATTTAGTATCAGCCTAACTCGTATAATAGTAAAGCAAAATTGTGTCACTTAAACTTAAAATACCTTCTTGCTTTCTGTAAATGTCATCCGAGCTGATTCGATGCAGAAGTAATGTCTCATTGTCTTCTTCATCAATAACAAACAAACCCAGCTCTTCTGAACGCTGTGTTACCACAGTTGCATTCAATCAAAATGCAGGGTAAGTTCAGAAATCGTTTCCAAGGAAATGTGACTCAAAACAACTAATTCTCACAAATTTACTGTGTCTATCAGATTAACAAATGAATGAGATAAACAAACCTCCATATAGTCAACCGTGACATGACCAGTTCCCTGATCATCCCATTTTCCATCCTCACTCAGACGGTAAACCTTAACACGCTGAGATACGAAAAAAAGAAAAATTAGACCAACAGCTTCAACTACATGCTATATACCAACATCACATCATTAATGCAAATTCAAACTATAAGATGGCCATGGAGCAGATACATAATTTTGAAATCTTAAAAAGCTATGGACATTAACTTTCTTTGATTCCAATATTAGAAGGAAAAAAAGGCATGGTTTCACAATCGTAAAAGCAATTTAAGAGGAAACGAAAAGGCAAACACAGGTAACAGACCATTATACTGAACAAAGATGTGAATAAAGTAACATGTTCACATTAAACATAAGAGATCCTCATAAAAAGTTAACACACTCATCAACACAAAATTAATTATTGTAATCGAAAGTGTAAATGTACATACTACTTGCTTACAGCTACCTCATGTTATTACACAGACATTATCACAGCAAATCGTGCAAATACGCTACACAAGCAATGCAATATACCCTAAGTCTCTATAACACTGAGTTGAACACAGCATCTCTCTGCTCACATTTGATACTATTCTTCATTAGAAAAGAATAACTAAAAATAAAATCTCAATGTTGATATTAAACCCAGCACATCCTAGTTCTCTAATGGAAATAGCGAGTTTATATAGTGCAAGCATTATGAACTCTCTCTGAAATAGAGAGATAAAGAAACACTCCCCTAAGACCAAATCAATTCTCAAGACGCTCTTATGATCAGATTAACACTGACAGAAACAGTACAATGCAGGAGCCATATGATTGATAGAATGAACTACATGTCAGACACACCTACATAACACTAGCACTCCCTTCACCAAAAAGGCTGAACCTGAATTGTAAGTTGTGATGATTTTCCAGAATAACAATGAAGACGATGAGCATATAGGAGCATTTAGCACAGTGAACTCATTTCTGTTTCAGGAGGATCCTTTTCTATATTTTGATTGTTAGATTTGAATTTTATTAGACATAGTGTTTTCATGAAGTTATAACTGATGTTTTGCATACTCGCCATCTAAGTTTAGATAAATTATTTGCATCATGCCTGCCATGTCATTTCATAAATTTTTTAAGATTTTCAAAGAAAACATTTCCATATTTGTGTTGGTTCTTGGCACATAAATAAGCAAAAGTCTAATTTTACAATGGCATAAAGAGATAATTACCAAAGTCAAGAGTTTAGTGCATATGTGAGACTCTAAAAACTAGCAAACACATACAAAATATATAAAAGTGAGCATAAATCAGAAACAAATAAAGTTAAAGGATATGGTGATAGTCCAACTTTCCATTTTTCTTAACATGATAAATAGGGTTAAGGAATTAAATTTCAATATACCGTCACAAATAGTGTCACTTATTCAATGCAGTTGTTTAAGATTAGAAAAAAAAATTGTTAGGGAGACCACATTATTAATCATGTCATTTTACATCATTTAACTGAAAAAAAGGGGTCAATTATGGGAAATATAGAGGTCCAAAAGCTAGGAATCTAGCCCAATGAAATAGGTATTGTAGAGGTCACCAAAAATAATAGAAAGCAACAAATGTCATAGAAAGGTTGTTATTTCACACTACGTCAGCTACCTATCGCCGTACAAGGAAACTTTCTAAGGAAGACCAATACTTCAGCAAAAACAAAACAACAACGACGACAACAATCTTCCAAATTTTACCATTGTCAACATAGAGACAACATCAGTATCAGAAACACCATCACCAAATTAAACTCGGTGCCCACCTTTCAAGTTCCAGAAAGTTAACTAGCTTAGGAATGTGAACTTTTGCATGGAGCTCAAACAAGCTGTGTACAACAGAAGATTTCAAATAAAACACTCAGACAGTCCCACTAAACTACTTCCTGTGATAAATGAACTAACCTCATCCTCCTCCAACTTATAAAAAAGCAGTATCAACCATGGAGACTCCAAGCTACAAGTCCTGATTATAAAGATCAATTCTACCACATCCTTCGACCCAAAGCAGTACCTTTTTGGACACTTCAAAAACATAGCTTCCCCTCAAATGATCAAAAGATACTTATGCTACTTACCCGCACCGCCCAAACAGTAGTTATTCGCCTTTGCAGTGAATAACACTTTCCTTACTATTAATAGAATAGAAACCAAGTAATGCTAAGTCTCTTGTTAACCGGTGTCACACACAGTGCAACAGCTCTTAGAGCTCCAACCAGCTAATTTGATATGTACAACACTTTAAAAACTTAGACAGCTCGAAGAACACAGGCAATATTTATTTTTGCACCGAAACCCTAACGGAAAAGAATTCAAAATGCTAACATTCCCAAATGAATATAACCAGCCCCTCCACCCCCCCCCCCCAAAAAAAAAAGAAATTGAACAGCTAACAAAATTACGCAGAAAGCAAAACAAGATAAAATTGGGAGTGAATAAAATCAAGCTGAAACCTCAAAACCCGCAAATAACAAAGAAACCATTACTCACTGCCATTCTAGGTCAAAGCATCGAGCTTCCTAATTTTGCAGGGAAAGAAAAAGCAAACTCACCTGCATCGAATTCGAATTGACCGGCGCTTTATCTGGCGCGCCCATCGTAGCTCCGAAGTCTGCGATTCGAATTCGGAGCAAAAATTGAATAATTGGGCAAGAGACTGAATCGAACAGGAGAATTGGATAAAAAAAAATTGTTAAATTAGGGTTTTGAGGGGCGGGGGAAAAGAGAGATTGGGGATGATAGAGGGGGTGATTAGGGTTCCCGGTGATCAGTAGAAAACCCTAACCGCCATTAACGTAGCAGTGTGAACCTCCGATTTTTCTCGCACTCTCTCTCTCTCTAGCGCTCACTCTCTCTCTCTCCGCTTCTTCTTCTTTTCTGCGCAAGTGTCTCAGCGCCCGACCTTCGCCTTCGATAAGAGAAGAAAGTGGGAAAACTATTACGCATGTTGGGATTTTGTGGTGTCCCCGTTATACCCCTGGATTTCGAGTGAAATTACGGGGGAGCATTGACCATAAGAGTATGTATGGAAGGGTTTGATACGTATACGGACAGAATGGGATGTGATGTCAGCAGATGGAACGGAAGTTCTAGCTACATTCAGCATGCGGATGCTCTATCTGTCGTTTGATACAATGTTTATAGAATTGAGTAGGATGGAACGCTTTTTTTATTGTTGATATTTCAATATATATATATATATATGCTTATTTATAATATATTTACTACAGTAACACTTATGAATATCTATACTTATTTAAAAACGCAATAGGTAATAAAGAATTTTGATATATTGATTACAAAACAAATCGTGAGTGAAATTGCTTGATCTTGTGACCTAATAAAAAAACATTCTAGAACTTATAAATGTGCAAACAAGGGAAGATGCAATTGGGAAAAAGTAAAAGAAAAAATGAAATATCCCAACTTGAACATTTTTCCTGACTTAAAAAAAATATTGACTTGCAAAAACAATAATGAAACCATCACATGTTAATACAGTTCATCCTACTTATAGCATCGCATACAATTTATCCTACTTTACAAACCCCCCAAATGGTACATTTTAATGAAATATGACTTGTGTGAGTCATCCAAGATACACCAAATAAGCAACATATTAGTATGTTTCACTAACTTCATTGCAACTCGTAGCACATGACATATGAAAAACCTCATGGCCTGAAGCTCATAAGGTAACCTCGTTTTCCTTCCCCGAAAGTAAAACTTTCACCCAACTTCTTCATTTCAGTAACTGTTCTATCACAACTTGCATCATAATAGCTGCAATGTCTGCATCGGCACATCTTCCTAATAGGTTTAGATAAAGTGGATGCACCAAGAGAAGGCCTTGCATCCCTCATTTTCGAACCTCATGTTTTCGATTACATATGTTGATTCAGCTATGTGGCTTGGTCTTTCCCAAATATCATGGACAAGATTGGATACAACGAGAATGGCTTATTTAGTTAGTAAGTTGCATGAAGATGTTTCCATAATAAGAACCCGTAGAAAGCAAACCCACTGGTATCCAAACAACACTTTTTTTTATTGTCATCCCAGCCAAACCCACTGGTATTCATCATGTTACATGCAATTTCATACTTGTCTTTCAGACGCTTCACTTTGTTTTGTACATGTTTCACCTCTATAATAATGCTGAGAATATTTCCCCGCATCTTGAAGGCAATCGTTAAGAAAATACTAGCTCTAAAACGGCCAACCTCCACTTAACACCATCAGTTACCATCTCCTCGGGAATGATAAGCAATACATCTCCTCATGATCAGTTCAATTTCGTGAGGAAGCCATATAATCTATCAAAGAAGTCAAATAATACATACGTAACAATAACATCACTTAAAGAAAATTGTCATAAGAAACAAATTGTCTTTACATATCTTGTGACACACCCCAACCTAAAATCAAGGCGTGCCGGCCAGCACGCCTTGATTTTAGGTCGGAGTGTGTCATCTTGTATGAGTTCAGTAACACAAACATTAAAAAATATATATATATCAATAAGAACAACAAAAAATAATTACAACAACAATCATCTTAACCAGTTTTCAAGCCCTCATTTCGCTCTAGTCATCATACATTGCTTTTGCAAGATCATCCCTCCATTTAGTCTATCTCCTGCTTGACTCAACGATTTCACTGGAGACTATTACTTCTGGTAAATCTTCCACTATAGGCAAGTCAGCAACTGTAAGCGTTGTGTTTTCCTCAGGGTCAATATCTATATACATTCTGATAAAATTATGAAGTAAACTACATAATATGATTATTCGTCCCTAAATCCTAATGGGATAGAATGAAGGACTCCACAAGATAGCTCAACGCTTTTTAAAGAAGCCAAAAACCTCTCAATGACATTCTTAGAGCATCTACAATGGAAGTCCCTACTTAAGTGCTCCCACCACCACTTTTGAGGACTCATTTAAGAGTTTTAGAGGAATATTCGAGTCGCTAAAAGAATATTGTTTACAATGGAAATTCCTTATAGCATAATTTCTAATATAGAGACTAAAATATTAAAAAATTATTATTCATTTTGTTTGTACTATACTTAGGGCCTCCATATTTAGATCTCGTATAAATATTCAGGGGACTCAAATGTAATTATGTAATAAAGGAATGGGCAAATATGTAATAAGTGATAAGTCTTTATTCTATAAAAGGACTCTTCACTCTCCTCATTAAGAGAGGCCATTTCTTAAGCTTCATCATCCTCTCAAAGCTCTCATCCCACGGGATAACAAAGAAGCTTTCTCTCCCTCTTCAACATCTCAGAGAAATACAATATCAGTGTGGACATAGCCCAAACATTGGGGTGAACCATGTACATCTTATGTTTGCTTCCCTGTCTCTATCCATTTACATACTTATCCACACTAGTGACCGGAGCAATCTAGCGAAGGTCACAAACCTGACACTTTCTGTTGTACCAAAGTTCTCGCTGATTTTGTGCATCAACATTTGGCGTAGTCTGTGGGAATCGATACGAAAAGTTGTGTCGGTTCTCTTTCATTTTTTTCACCTCCACCGCGGATCTGCAAAAACCACCAAATGGGTGTTCAAATACACAATTTGTCTTTATCTTCCTTGATTATTTTGATAATTTCAGCTGCAAGTCTACAACTTTTAGCAGAACCCAAGACTTTTTAAGCCGACATTGAAGCTTTCAAGGAGTTCAAGAACTCACTCAACCCCGACTCAGTGAGTCCCGGCCCGTGCGTCAGCTCCTAGGACTTCACTTTCGACAGCGAGACAACCTCATCTAAGCTCTCTCAGCTTCGCCGAGCTAGCCATGGCCAGTACTAAACTCATGGTGAAAGTTCACGACGCAAGCAGCCTGATGCCCAAAGACGGCGACGGGTTTGCGAGTTCCTTCATTGAGGTCGACTTCGATGGGCAGCAACAATGGATTCAGACCAAGCCCAAAGACTTCAATCCTTGATGGAACGAGAAGCTCGTCTTCAATGTCGACGACCTATCCCGCCTCCACCAGAGAAGAACATGAGAAAGTTCCATATCAGAATAAAAGCTCCGTGGTAACAATCTACTTCGAGATTTAACTCGTCGGACAGTCCACGCCGCAGATCTAGAGACTCCGACGTTGACGGCGGGGAGCGACGCCATTGGATTCTCTCTTTCCCATTTCTCTCTCTAGATTTCTTTCTTTTTCTCTCTACGAAGAGAGCAAGAAAAAGATTGGCAGAGAGACATAAAAATCCAGAAAGATGGTGGTGAAGTGGGTGGAATTATTGGATACGGGGGTGAGAATAGCAGTAAGGTTTCACTCTCATTGCCCATAAACCGGACGGTTGTATTACCATCCTCTCTGCAGCTCATCTACCTCCGATCAAAAACACCATCATCTTCCTCCCCAGAAGAAGCCCACCACCAATGGCACATCAGCAGATGATGTCATCATGACCAGTTGCGGCGTCAAGGCGGCGGCGGCAACTTATATGGAGACCAACACCACCAATGAGTTTATGTTATATCCTGTTTTGTGATAAGAAAGAAAGGAAAGAATGAAATATTAAATTGATTATTCCTAATGAGATATTACAATATCTAAAGGTACATCTGACGACAACGCCACTCTCAACGACCTCCTAACCTCCACCGCCACCACGTCGACAATGTTAATCGATCTGGAAGAACAGAGTCATTTTCCTACTACAGGGGACAAGATGAGTATAGAGAAGAGACAGAGTGTGACATTGTACAGACGGCGATGATGAGCAGAGAGAATGAGACAAGCGTGGAGAAGTGGGTGTTTCTCGGAGTTGGTGGAGGAGAAGCTGCAGATCCATTCTCAAGTTCAGGCTCACCCTCCTCCAACCGACTCTTCACACACAAACTGACAGAAAATCCTAGCTTATTCCAGAAGCACATGTTCCAGAAGCTCATAGTTTCAGTTCAGAGGGTGATAGATATGGGTTCACTCCTCCTCCTCATCCTCACATGAAGATGGGTTCGTATTTCCAATTCCAACTTATCGTTGCTCATGTTTTTGTCAATCCTGCTGTGTTCTACATCCTCAGTGCTGTCATCATCTCCGACAACAATCCATTGGAGAAGAATTGAAATGGTGGAATCAATCATGATGTTAGAAAAAGAAAAAGGAAGATGGGCTAAACGTGGGCTGTACTAGTTGTTGAGAGACTATTTCAGAAAAAGAAAAGAGCAAAGCAGAAAAGAAAAGAGAAAAGCAAAAGTAAGAAAAGGAAAAAGAAAGAGGATAAAGAGAAATCATGACCAGGCTGCACATGTTTGTGGATGAACTTCCCAAAAAAAACGGGTGGGGTAAAGGCAAAGCAGAAGATCCCATCATCTTTTGAAAAAAGAAAACTTTCATCATGCATGTTCCCACTTTTCTGAATAAGCCACTGGAATACGCACATGGAAAAAGATCTGCAACAATCCAATACGCAGTAGGTGCAGTACGCACCAACGATCTGCAACTGTCGAAATCTTTATTTTTGAATGATGTAATTTATTTTTCTTATCTTTCGGAGACATCTTTATAACCCCATCAGAGGGTATTTAAAAAATAAAAAAAGGCAAAGCCCAAAGTAATGGGCTGTAATGTTGTGTGGAGGACAAAGACCCATAAGCCCAAAACAGCACCAAACAGGTGATCAAAAGTACGTCTAGTACTCCCAAAATTATTCGGCAGCCTGCCGCTATTACCACCAACCAGGTGATCAAAAGTACACCCAGTACTCCAAAATTATTTGGCAGCCTGCCGCTATTATCACCAATCAGGTGATCAAAAGTACGCTTAGTACTCCAAAATTATTCTGCAACTTGCCGCTATTATCACCAACCAGGTGATCAAAAGTACGTCCAGTACTCCAAAATTATACATGAGCATCACTCATGTCAATTATACATAAACATTCATGAGCATCACTCATGTCAATCATACATAAACATTCATGATCATCATTCATGTCAACATTCATGAGCATCACTCATGTCAACTTTCATGAGCATCACTCATGTCAATCAGCTTCAAAAGCTTCATTTACAGAGCTCTAGCTTCGAAAGCTTCATTTACAGAGCTCCAGCTTCAAAAGCTTCATTTACAAAAGCTCTAGCTTCAAAAACTTCATTTATAGAGCTCTAGCTTCAAAAGCTTCATTTACAAAAGCTCCAGCTTCAAAAGCTTCACTCGCAAAGCTTCACCTACAAAGCTTCAGTGCATGGTATACAAATACCACCTCCGAACAACCACCACTTCGGCCCATACATGGATTCAATTTGAAGTCTCTAGCCAACAGACTATATTGACCAAAGACTTGGGGGATTACATTATGTACCATATATTAAGCTTCATGAAAAATACTTGGTGGACTCTAGCCCATTATTCATGTATTGAGGAGCGAGTCCTTATTCTATAAAATGGACTCCCTCACTTTCATTAGAGATCACCCATTACTTATGTATTAAGGAGCGAGCCTTTATTCTATAAAAGGGACTCCCTCACCATCATTAGAGAGCATCGCCGCCTGCTGAGCAACCGCCTCGCCGTGAGCATCAACTCTAGTCCATCATTTATGTATTGAGGAGCGAGCCCTTATTCTATAAAAGGGACCCCCTCACCATCATTAGAGAGCATCGCCGCATACTGAGCAACCGTCTTACCGCGAGCATCAACTCTAGCCCATCATTTATGTATTGAGGAGCGAGCCCTTATTCTATAAAAGGGAATCCCTTACCTTCAACGCCACAAGCTGAGCCAACCAAGGTAACATAAGCCACAAACAGAGCAGCCTCGCAACATGTGCTACTTCTGGTTGAGCATCATTTCAGATTGGACACCGCCTCATATCGAGTATCAGTTCTAGACGACATCTAGTTACTTCGGCCCACACATAGACTAAATTTCAAGTCTCTAGCCAAAAGACTATCTTGACTGAAGACTTGGGGGACTACTGTTTGTACCATACTTAGGGCCTCTGTATTTAGATCTCGTATAAATACTCGGGGGACTCAAATGTAATTATGTAATAAAGAAAGGGGCAAATATGTAATAAGTGAGGAGCCATTATTCTATAAAAGGACTCCTCACTCTCCTCATCAAGAGAGGCCATTTCTTAAGCCCCCTCATCCTCTTAAAGCTCTCATCCCATGGGGATAATAGAGAAGCTATCTCTCCCTTTTTAACATCTCAGAGAAATACAATATCGGTGTGGACGTAGCTCAAACATTGGGGTGAACCACATACATCTTGTGTTTGCTTCCCTATCTCTATCCATTTACATACTTATCCACACTAGTGACCGGAGCAATCTAGCGAAGGTCACAAACCTGACACTTTTTGTTGTACCAAAGTCCTCGCTAATTTTGTGCATCAACACATTTCATTTAAATATTGTAACCATTGATAAAAATAAATAAAAACTATCTCTACCATTGATTTTTTAAGAATTAAAAAAAAAGGCAAATGAGAAGTTGCCCCACTTGGGTGGGTTCAAAAAACAAAGAAAAAAACATAAATAGCAGCACCATTCCCACTTTAAATTAATATGGAGTCCATTATTTGAGTCTTTATATGTAGTCCTCATATTTGAGAATTCTTTTGAGGTATCCGACGAGTCCCTATGTATTGAGATGCCTTGAAGACTTCAATTCCGACCCATTGGAAGTCAGTTATCCCTATATTTAGGAACCATGCGGTTGTAGGGACTACATTTAGGAAAGATGCTATTAGCATGTGAGTATTTCACATTAAAATATTTTTTTTGATTTCTAGGTGCACGTGAATCAGGGGTGGGGCCAATTAACCCTTAAAAGGGTCAGCTTTTAGGTTTTAAAAGGTGCTAATTGGGCTGTGGAAAGGGCCTAGCCCCTAGGCTTCTAGGCGGAGGCCTAGGCAATTTCTTTTAATTTTGATTAAATTTTATTATATAACATATAAATGAATGTCTAATTACACTTAAAAGATACATAATTGTATTGAGATACATAAATTGTAAAACAAAATGACGTATAGATTATAAAGTATTAGAATAAAGTACTAGAACATATTAAAGTTAAGGGAAACAAGTATATAATGAATGTTCATCCAAAATTCAACAAGTCTCTTACAATTTATTGAAAAAATAAAATGCAAAATGAAAGTTATATATTTTTTGTCTAATTGAGAGTCGCGACCTAGATAGGTGTCTGGATGAGTCCAGGCGGGCACCCAGGCATGTATAGATAGTCTTTCTTAATTTTCAAACGCTGGGATTAATTGGGATGGTGGCCAGCCGCCTAGTGCTTCTAACATTTGCATCATTATAGTAATGTAGTTCTTCTTCTAACATTTTTCTAAGTTTGTTCAGTTTTGACCATTCTCCCCCTGGTAATTATTGAATTCCTTATTAATGTTGCTTTAACTTTTAAATTGTTTTTTTTGTCACACGATAGATTTTATTAGATTATATGTTAGATTAGCCACTAATGGGGTTTGAACCCATGCCGTCATGCATGGGCTCAATACTTTTTCACCACTGTGGTAAAGGGCCACTTGTGCTTTAACTTTTAGTTAAAGTAGGTTAAGAATTATCCATATATAATAACTTTTGGAATGAAAATTATCAGTCTACTACATTGACATATTGAATTTATTATAAACAGTTATGAGAAATAGTGAAACACTAAAAAGAAAAACAATAAAGATACTGCACAATTAGAATGAATTAGAGATTATATATTAGTATTTAAGATATATAGCATTTGTGGATGTGTATTTTTTTCTCTATTTTGGATGAACAATAATGAGTTCAAATTTTAAGCACTTATCATTTTTCATTAAAAGTGGGAGGATTTAGGTTTGACTATACTTGTGTGACTTAGTCAAATCTTTCACCTAATTGTGTAAAATAAAATATCGTTGTATAAAAAAAAATAGAACTTATATATGTAAAATTGACCCCCCATGGAAAAATCTCAGACGCCGCTGACGACGTGAATTATGTCCCCACTCTTATAAATGGTATCTAGTACTTCTAAATGGTGCCAGAAAATCTTCATCATTTGTATATCTAGCAACAACTTAATAGTATGCACCTATATTAGTTAATAATAAATTTTAGATGTCAGCCAACAAAAGTAAGCAACAATATTAGGTAATTGTCTATCTTATCGGTTGGGACCTTGAGACCATTAGCTCTAGTAACAAAGTCACCACGAACTCTCAAATCAGTAGTTGATCCCCCAACCAGGCAACACATACGAATTTCAAATCAAGTGTGCATACTCCTAACACATTAGTTACTATATAACCCTTCCTTGTTCGATACGTTGGTATGTCGACCTCAGTCACAATAACCCCTATGTATATTACCTCTAGCATTCCTAAACAACCCTAAAAAAAACTTATACTTATTATTAAATATAAATAATTTTGTTATATGTAATGTTTTATTACAATGCTTACCTTAAAGCATCTCCATCAAGATTTCGTGCACTCCTCTGGGACAAGGGTTGGATTGGCAAAAAAACACGTCTTGCAAACCAAGTAACACATACAATACTCAGTGGACATATCGACTAATAGTTTCACCAGACTTAACAAATCTAACTTGAATTGTCCTTTTTTTTTTTGGTGGGAGGGTAATATGTTTATAAAAGTAGCTATTTGCTTCTCTATTGTAGCATGACCATCGTCTACCAATCCACCACGAGTTTTTAGTAAATCACATAAAATGACAAATTATCCATTCACATCTCCCACAAACAATTAGTCTCACTCACTCATGTGAAATGTGATACAATCTATCTCTTATCCCCTAACATGAAGTCTAATAATTGTCCTTTGCTTTAAACCACCTTTTTCCGTTTGTCTCCTTTGTGATTGTCTATACCACAACAATTATGCATTCATAGTATACACTTGTACCAATGTAATCCAAATGCTCATAAAAATAAAGAAATGAGTCTCAAGTTCATTAATGTCTTCGTATGCAACAAAACAAATATGTATGATTGCATAAATCATTGAGGCTAATTAACTTTGATATTGGAACTATATAGGTGTGATATGTCATTGCCATGTAATTATGAATTTGAGATGAGCGACTAGGATGTGTAAAATTTTCAACATATACTCACCGATCAAACCGAGTAAGAATCAAAACAATGCAAATGAGTGAGTGTACCAAATACCAACGAGCGAGATTCTTTTTTCATGCTGAGGATGTCTTTGGGTTGGGGATGGCAGGTGGAGCAGTTTGCTGATAAGCTTATTTTGAAGGAGGAAACGGCAAAGAGAATGCGTTTTTGGGCGGTGGGTGATGTGTTTCAGATAGCAAAGGCTATGAGAAGACACAACAGATTAGAGTTTGTTTTTGTGATTTAGGTAGTGAAATTATTAAAAAAGATAAGGGGTATTTTTGTCTAGAAATGTATAATTTTGTGTTCCATGAGGTGGAACAAGTTTGTTTCAAGAAGAGTGATACAAAAATTGTATTAAAATTCGTCACAAGAACAGACGTGTCCCACGCTATTTTGTTGTACCTGTTGTTGAAGTGTGTTCTTTCCTAGCCTCTAGAGTCTGCTACCAAGTGTGACCCCTAGGGTAAATCTTTAGGGTAAGGCGCAATGTAATCTCTAGGGTAAGGGTAAGGCTAAATGTATTATTATAAATCAACTTTCCCTTGATTTAAGGGAATAGACTGATTGGGGTAATGTCTTTGTGTAAGGTTTAGATTAGGTAGGTAACGTGCCTTCTTCTTTCTTGTCGGCTGCTTGCAGCAACCATCATTTCCATCTTTTTTCCCTCTCTCTTCTCATATATACCCGGACTTACTTTTGTACACAGAATATATGAAATATACGTTGAAACTTTAAATCAGAAAATCTACATGGTATCAGAGTAGGTTCATTTGTGACCTGTCTCTACCATTCTTGCTGCTGCATTTTTCGTCCAAAAATCTGAACCATGGCTGAAGAAAGTTTAGTGAACCGTGATGAAGAAACTTAGCATAGTCTCTCCCCAAATTTCTCAGACGTCGAGGTTAACACCAATCAACGTATGTGTTCAATTCTCTTGAACGAGTTTAATTATCTCCCTTGGTCTCGAGCTGTTTATCTGGCTCTTGGAGGCAAAGGAAAATTAAGGTTTGTAAATGGAAGTGTTGAAGCTCCATACAGCTCCTCATCTACATACGGTGCATGGCTTTACAAGGATCAACTTGTCATGTATTTGCTGCTCAACACCATAGAGAAACATGTTGCTAAGATTTTTAGCTAAAACAATTCTTCATATGAGCTTTGGAAAGTCTTGCAGGATATGTATGGAAATCAAAACAACTATGCACATGTTTTTCAACTTAAGAAGGATATTGCCAATGCTTAACAAGAAGGGAAAACATTTGTTTAACACCTTGGAAGCCTCAAGGCTATGTGGAATTAGTTGGATGTAAAACTTCCACATACCACAAATCCTACCATTCTCCTAAACGAGCCAAGGAAGATAGAATCTACTAGCTGTTAGGGAGTTTGAACTCTGAGTACAAGGATATAAGGAGTCACATCTTGATGAGTCAAGAACTGCCCACTTTCAACAATGTATGTGTAACTATCCAACGAGAAGAAGCAAGGAAGAAAATGATGAATGATAAGTACAGCTCGAGATTAACTGAGACTCGTGCATATGCCTCAAATTACAAGACATGAGGCTAAGGTGTACAAGGGTAGAAATACACACCTGAAATGAAAATATTGCAATGGCGTTGGCTATGTGGAAGATAAGTGTTGGGAACTTCATCCTAAACTCAAGCTTAAGTTCAGCAAAGATGGAAAAATGATACCAAGGTCATCACAACAATTTCAACCTCATTACAAGGCTCAACTTGCTAATGCACATCCTTATATTATCTCACAATGATCCATGGAGTTCACTGCCAATTCATTGTCACTTATCAATGAGTTTGCAACCTATATGCAAAGTAAGGGATACATAGGAGGTTCACAAGCTCAAGGCAAAATGAGTAAGGGATACATAGGAGGTTCACAAGCCTATCTACAAAGTAAAATGAGTTTGCAGCCTATCTGCAAAGTAAGGGATACTCATGCCTATTTTACTCAGGCCCTTCACCCCTTTGAAGTTATCTTGTCTAAACTATTTTCAAATTTTTGTAAATCTCATTTTACTTGTGATACTTTTCAATTTTCTAAGTTTACTACACTACCTTTTGGTAACTCAATGTCTAGGACAAGTAAACTTTTTGAAATCGTGCACACCGATGTATGGGGACCAACAACTGAATCAATAGAAGGGTTTAAATACTCTATCTTATTTGTTGATGACTTCTCTCGAATGAGTTTTGTGTATTTTATGAAATCAAATAGTGAAGTCCAAACTATTTTCAAAGATTTTCATATGCATGTTAAAACACAATTTCAAGCATACATTAAGGTGTTGAGATCAGATAACGGCACTGAATTTTATCTAACAACATGTTTCAATAAATAAGTTCTTAGGGCATAATACATTAAACCAACTGTGTAGGGACTCCCCAACAAAATAAAGTAGCCGAGAGAAAAAATAAATACGTTTCATACTTGCATGGGGAACCTATCCACATTCAATCATCTTTACTTATTGCTTGCATGTAGTAGCACCCAAAAGACATTCCCAATTTCAAACTTATTTAGAAAATTTACTAAACGATGAAAATACATTTGTACTTCAATTGCTAGAAATGATTATTTCAAACTTTTTTGTAGTGAACTTTTGGCTCCCCAATCTTAAGACTATGACTAAAATGCATAGCCTTCGGAATTATCCCATATTTTGAAAGACAAGAAAATGAGTTAGGATTATAATAGGCAAAGACGAAATAAAGGAATTCCAAGAGTTAAGGAGCGTATTCTTTTTTTTTTTCATTATTTATAATGCGTGGATAACTGAAGACTTTTGTCTTGATAAAAAGTTAGTGTATATTAAATTAACTTATGCTAAATCGAGAGAAAATCATTTCTTTTATTATTATTTTTTCCTTGAAAAAGTTGCACCGGGCAACCCAAGCCATTCTAACACTACTTTTGCCGTTCATGATAGGTTAAGAGTTCGATTCAGTCAAATGCGACATGCAAACGAGCAAAGAGGCCATATTCTGCTTCTAGTTTCTTATTATTTTGCTGCTTGCTTGCCTCTCCTGTGGGCTTTCATTGTATTTCTGGCTTTTGCCTTGTTAATGAGAATTCCAGTTCAACAGAAAAAATGAAGGAAAAAAAAAAAAAAACTAGGATTCAATTTGATAGACAAACGAGCAAAGAGGCCACATATTCTGCCTCAGTAGGCCCCGTGCGCATTTTAGCAAAGGCGCCAACTAACACAAACAAGAAAATAAGCAGAAAGAAAGAGTAGTTTATCCGCCGCACTTTGATATCTCCGTCCATTTGTTCTACCTCTTTACTCCTCAACGGACCACTCGAGGTCTCCTCCCTTCCCATAATAACACACTCCCTCTCATTTCCTTCCTCCTATTCACTTTCTCTCTCTAGATCTCCCTCTCTCTCTCTCTCTCTCTCTCTCTCTCTCTCTCTCTCTCCTCAATCCTCACATTCCCAAAATGCAGGCCTCCCTCTCTCTCCTCTCCCCCGCCGTCCCCAGGCCAAGCTACGTCGTTCAGTCCGCCCTCCCTCTCCCGCCATCCAAGCCTATCAATCTCCGATTCTGCGGCCTCCGCCGCGAGGCCTTGGGATTCTCGCCTCTCGGCCGCTCCGACTCGCACCGCGTCCGCCTCTCTGCTCCTTCCCGCTCTTCCACAATCTCGGCCTCCTCGTCCTCCGGCAATGGCAGCCCTCCCAAGTCGTTCGATTACGACTTGCTCATCATCGGCGCCGGCGTCGGTGGCCACGGTGCCGCTCTCCACGCCGTCGAAAAGGTACGCTCACTCTCACACTCTCCACACACTCCTTATGAATTTTGCTGAGAAATTTCGGCTCTGAGCTTTGGATTCAGCTCAATTGTCAGTGATTGGTTGCTATTTTAGCTTAAATAGTATTCCAGAAGCTTCAATTATCTGTGCTTTTTGCTTAATAGAGTATACTATGTGGAAAGTTTTGATTTTTTTTTTCTGGCTTCTTCTACATTAAGTTGAATTATTCGATCGAAGGTACCAAAAATGTACTTGTGGCAAGTGTATCTGCGTTTATTTGATGTTATGGCAAGAAAAGCCTACAACTTTTTAGTTTAGTACCTGAAAAATCAATGCTTGGACTTAGAATATTCATGTGCCTGTATTTTTGTATAAGTTTCTGTATATACATATATTTTTGTATATCGAATGTTTTTCGTGTGTTAACAAATGGATCTTTGAGTTGGTATTTATTGAATTTGCTTTCCTCAATGCAAACAATGCAGGGTTTGAAAACTGCCATAGTGGAGGGAGATGTGGTGGGTGGAACCTGTGTTAACAGGGGATGTGTTCCGTCTAAAGCTCTTCTGGCAGTTAGTGGTCGGATGCGTGAGCTTCAGAACGAACATCACCTCAAGGCCTTAGGTTTGCAGGTAAATCACAGTTTTATGTCATCAACTGCATGCACGTGTAGATACAAGAATTTATCATCGTAAATTGGTTACTTGCAGTTACGGTTAGTTGTGAAAACATTTGTTTCTTATGGTGCTGCTTTCTTGTGACTTACTGTAGGTGTCAGCTGCTGGATACGACAGACAGGGAGTAGCTGATCATGCGAATAATCTTGCAACAAAAATTCGTAATAGTCTGACCAATTCAATGAATTCTCTTGGAGTCGACATTTTGACAGGTGTTGGTACAATTCTGGTAAGTTGTACGTTCTAATATATTTGGTGGCAACACCAACTAACGTCTCATGTCCAGTTTTCTTTTTTCTTTTTTTAAATGAAGCTTGTTTTGGTACAATGTTGAGCTGGTTAGAGCATGGCTATGATTAAGTTTGAAATCTCTCATACAATATAAGTGCTGGCATCCTGATAGTTATCCTGACATTGGTTCTCTTGTTCATGAAAATATCAGGGCCCTCAAAAGGTGCAAATTGGATCGTCTGACAAAGTAGTAACGGCAAAAGATATAATCATTGCCACTGGTTCTGTTCCTTTTGTTCCTAAGGGCATTGAAGTCGATGGTAAAAATCATTTGTTTCTTCTATTCCTTGCTATCTAATGGTTGATCAAATCATTTTTTGGTTTTAGAAGACGCGTAAAAATTAACTGATTTGGGAGCATTGGTTACTAGCCTATGGGATCGTTGTGACTAACTATATAAGTAACCTGCAGGGAAGACTGTGATTACAAGTGACCATGCTCTCAAATTGGAGTTTGTTCCAGAGTGGATTGCAATTGTTGGAAGTGGTTACATAGGTCTTGAGTTCAGTGATGTTTATACTGCACTTGGGAGTGAGGTAGTTCCTTTCTTTCAATTTACATTTCATCTTCTGAATTTTTGCATTATTTCGACGTAAAAAATAAAAGGAAGCTAATTCTATGGGTCAATTAGTGACTTCTCTTTGTGTACACCAGCTCAATGAGCCACCTTTTCATATATTTTAATCTTTCAAAAGATTTCTTTGGTACGACCTAGGAGTTCTTGTCTCACAGGGGAGCCTTGACTAATCTTAAGTATTTTGCAGGTTACTTTCATTGAAGCTTTAGATCAGCTTATGCCTGGTTTTGATCCTGAGATTGGGAAGTTAGCCCAGAGGGTTCTAATAAATCCACGGAAGATTGATTATCAAACTGGAGTATTTGCATCCAAGGTAAGTGGATGTTTTTATCTGATTGTTCTGTTAAGTGTTTTCAGGATTGTTGCTTCAGTTTTTCACTGTCTTTGGTTTTTTATAGATCACACCTGCAAAGGATGGGAAACCAGTCACCATTGAACTAATTGATGCAAAGACCAAGGAACCAAAAGAAACTCTTGAGGTAATTGACTGGATCTTTTTAAACCGACGTAACATATCTAAAGGATATAGTTTTCTGCCATTAATGGATTTGGTCATACGAATCTGATAGACACAACCACATCCTTTTTTAGTTGAATAATACCCTTGTGAAGGAACCTGTTCCCATATGTATATTGTTAAGTTGCTAATTTATAGATTAACCTGCTGTGATTCTGTGTTTGAAGTTAGGCATATGTTTAGACTTCCAAATTGATGCCTTAATAGCTTGAGTGCTTGCCTTAAAATTACATAGGGGCATAACTGTTACAGTTCAAATGTATGAAAGGTTTTTCCAAGGCATTTGTGATAGGCCTTTGTACTTTAATCTTCTCCCAGGTAGATGCAGCACTAATTGCAACTGGAAGAGCCCCATTCACACAAGGTCTTGGATTGGAGAATGTATGACATCTCGATTAACATATATTTAATTTTGGAGTATATGTATAGTTATTCAGCAAAACAGCAGCAATAGTATCTGACATTACTTCTCTGCAGGTCGATGTAGCAACACAACGTGGCTTTATTCCTGTTGATGAGCGCATGCGAGTAATAGATGCAAATGGCAAATTGGTATGTTGCAAATTTTCTTGTGATCATGTACCCTAGCATCAACATGATCAATTGTTTCTGATGTGAATTTTGAATATCAGGTTCCTCACCTATTTTGCATTGGTGATGCTAATGGCAAGATGATGCTTGCTCATGCAGCCAGTGCACAAGGAATTTCAGGTTAGTGCACCTAACTAATTTCATTTGAATCTCCCTGTCGTTCTCTCTCACGCACAAAAACTTAACTATCCTCAATACCTTTTTTTAGTGGTTGAACAAGTCACAGGAAGAGATCACGTGCTCAATCATTTGAGCATTCCCGCAGCATGTTTCACACATCCAGAAATCAGTATGGTTGGACTGACAGAGGTGAGTAATTTGCTAATTGCCATATTTTTGTTTTCAACATCTATCACAAAGGTTACACTTTTATTTATCATTTTTTATTTCACATTCTGTTTCTTTTGACTGTGTTAATTAGAGATATTTTAGCTTTCATAAATATTGGAAGTTTAACTAAACAAGTACCATTTTCAGCCTCAAGCAAGAGAGAAAGCTGAAATGGAGGGATTTGAAGTAAGTATTGCCAAGACCAGTTTCAAGGCCAACACAAAGGCCTTGGCAGAAAATGAAGGAGAGGGACTCGCTAAGGTGCTTTCTTTTTTCCAAATTTATCTTTCGACTACACAGAAAATTAGTACCGAGTACTGGTGTTGTCAATGAATTGTTCTTTATGGCTGATATGTACCATGGATATTTACGATCCCCTTTCTGCTTTGTTTTTATGCAGTTGATATACAGACCAGATAACGGAGAGATTCTTGGAGTTCATATTTTTGGGCTACACGCCGCAGACCTTATTCACGAGGCATCAAATGCGATAGCATTGGGGACACGCATTCAAGTAATTACCTATTTAAAGCTACTGTGTTGGCATGCCCCTGCACTGCAACTTCTGATGTGCCCCCTATAATCTACCACTCCTAACTTTCAGTTTACTTATATTACCGTCCATTTGATCTTGCAGGATATCAAGTTTGCAGTCCATGCACATCCTACTTTGTCCGAAGTCCTAGACGAATTATTCAAGTCCGCAAAGGTGAGCTGCTGACGTTAATTTCTTAATCCACGCTTCATCGATGCTAGTTCTTTTTCCTGATGTGTTTTTACCCACATATCTTTTTACATTATCGTGGGGCAGGTAGCTCATGTTCCTAGCCCAGTAAGTGAACCAGTTGCAGTCTAAGCTTCCTCAATACTCGGGTATAAATTTTGAAGACATTTGTTTGTAATAGGGAGTTTCAGGAAGTTTTGTATCAGAGGACGGAAGAGATCAAAACCCAGAGAAGAGAAGGAACTTGAGGGAATCAAGGACGACTTGCCCCGAAATATTTGTCGCCTTTGTATCTTGGATTCTTGGTTTTGTTAATGGCTTGAAGAAACATTTGTATTCATAATTATTTTTACACTCCAAATTTTCTATATTAAGAAAGAAAAATACACTTGTGAGGAGTGTAGAATGAGATTTTTGGAACGTCAATAACAGTTCCAAATTCGAATTACTATCAAAATTGCTTTTTCTTTTAGCAAAATAGCGGTGAATAAAAAGTTTTGGAGAAGGTAATGAATCCGTCCTCTAGGTGGATCAGCATGTTTCTGACCAAATTTTGTTCTTAAAAATTTAAATTATTCAATTATTGGTATTTTCTTATCGGACTTGTAAATCAAATTTTATAAATCAAATAATGTGAATATAATGTTTGAATTGATTAACGTGCTTATTATTTCATATTGGCAACACGTCATTTGATTTGCAAATTTAGCTTATGAATTCGGTCTCGCTAACATTATCCTTTCTAGCCCTAGTTTTAAGACCTACCGGTCTGAAAATTAGGAATATAAAATGAGGTGGAGAATTCCAATAATTAAAACTCAACCAATAACCCAATGAACAACAAAATATACAAGCATTCTAAACAAATGAAGAAAATTGAAATTACTGTAGAGCATTTTAACAAGAAAACAGCAGCAATGAACACCAAATCAAAAACTCTCTTCAACAAGAGTACTCAATCATGGAAGCTACTACGTTACTAGTAACAAAGCGTAAAACTACGTCAAAATCAAACCACTCTGACCGGGAAAACCCAATCAGAGCCAGGATTTGGAGATCTCACTCTTCCCCAAAGTAAGAATAAAACCCAAACAAAATCCAAAGAAGCCTAATCTGGAAAATATAACAACTATATCCTAGAGAATCACATTAGAATACAAAGTATAACAAGACTTGTAATAACACTGCTATTTCAAATAAGTTTACGATACTGGATCTACTCAAATACTAACTACAGTTGTGAATCCAAATTTTAATCTGCAGAGACCTCGGCAGTAAGGGCGTCGATGCTGGCAATTCTAGTTTATCTCAGAAAATGGACTAGACAATGAAACCCAAGATACAACAAACTTAATACATACGCATTTCTGATGCTAAAATCCTTCACAAATAATGTGTCCAACCAAAAATGCTTAATAAAAAACCGGAGCAGCTAGCAGGGAAAATACCTGACAGGGCACAATACCAATATCAACCACAATCTAAACAACTAAACAAAACTGAAATTCCATATCATGGTAGTAAATAAATAACTTGCACTAATAAGATTTAAGACAGAGCACTCATCGATTTCAATCAATAAATGAATGCAAAACCACAAAATAATTATCTCAAAAACACAATCTCTTTAACAAAAGTAGCAATCTCAAGAGTGATGCTCTTACATTAAGTTGAAATAAAGCCCACCAGAGTAACATCAGACTACTATGTTACTAACAGCAAATTAAACATAAATTGACATCGAAATCAACAAACCCTAATCGAGAAAACCCACAATCAGAGCCATGATTTTGAAGGTCTCACTCTACTCTTCCCCGGAGGCAGATTCATTCTTGGTGTTGTTGTGCTTCCTGGCATACCTCTGGTTCCTCAGAAACTTGGGGTCCATCTGAAACCCAAAACCCGAAAATTAACACCCAGAACTCAAAAATTAAAATCCAAAGTTCAACAAATAAAACCCAGAATCCAAATAATTAAACCCATAAGCAATTATTAACAAAACAAAATTAAAGTAATGCAAAAATTGATGAGATATAGAAAGGTAAAATGGATACCCCTTTGGTGGAAGTGTGGCGGTGCCTCTTAGGCTTCTTGATGCCGTTCCTGTGGGCCTTGCGCGACTGGTTGTGGGCGGTGTGATTCTTCGACTTGGCCATCTCTGCAAATCCAAAAAAACCCAGATCACAATACACGTAATCAGCACAAAAAATGGAGTGGAGATACTGATCGAGTTAGAGAGAGAAATATGAGAGAGTGATAGAGAGAGAGGGAGACGAACCGGAAAGAGAACGTTGGAAATAGCAGCGACGACGCTTGGGTGGTTTAGGGTTCTCTTTGCCGCTGTAAAATGGGAAGTTGAGCTTTATATGAGAGCTCCTCCAAAACCCTAGCTGCCGGGTCTTGTATTTTCGTAATGACGAAAGTACCCTTTTAGTACCGATTGAAAAATTTGGGCTTGGGTTGAGCTGGACATCATGTGCCCAGTATTAGTATAATTGGGCTTTATTGTTATCATCACAGACCCACTATTATTTTCTTTTACCTTTTTTACTTGAAGAAACTCAAAATACACCCAGCCATTCCCCTCCCCTGCGTCCATGTGCCTTCCCTTAGATCACTTCCACCCTTGACAAATGTGCTAATTCAAAGTCTATTTTTTAGGTCAGCTCTCCCAAAAACCCACTCCACCCCACCCAATAGGCTGGCCCAAAGTGGAGGCCAGCTTTGAGCACAACACATAATGGACTGAGCAAGAGACCGGCCTACATGACGCCAGCTGACGTCAACCATGTGAATTTTCTTTTTATTGATGCTAGCGAGTGGAATACACGCGCGCGTTCCAGCATTAAAAAAAAAAGGTCATATCTTACCTAGGCCACGTGTCCACTTTTGGGCGGTTGGATTTCTGTTTAAAAATACATAAAAAACAAAAGATTATTTTATATATATATATATATATATATATATATATATATACCTAACCATCTTTCACAAAAATTGTACTTTCGGAAAATAACACGTGGCGTGACAAGATTGGTTAAAAATTCTATCCGAAATTAAAAATAAAAAATTTTATTATTATTTTATACAAAAAAAATTAATAATATTTTAATACGAATTGAATAGACTGTTGCCCAGCTCATTTTTTAGGGGTGAATATGTACTTGGCCAATTACTGTTCATTTGAGTCAATTAGTATTCATTTGGGTGGATTAAATGGACTTTAGGCCAGCTTATTTTTTAGGGATGGGGTTGCTCTAATCTCTCATCGACTCTAGTGACGACCATTGTGAATTTGTGATACAAACAAATGTGAAGAAGATTATCTTAAAGTAAGGTTTTTTATGGACTATCAATATCTGTCACTTTATTATTTAACATTAATTTCCGTGCCAATTAGAACACATGGAACGATAAAGTTGTGTTTACTAACTAAGAATCGAAATAAGCATGAGTAGGAATTGGTGTACGTAGAAATGGGTAATAAGCGGGCATCGAAATCAGAAATTTATGTTGAACTATTTATAATGATGTCATAAATTGGAATCAAGCATTAATAAACAATTGTATTTAAAATTAACTAAATTTTATTTATAAATCTATTTAATATACATATATGTTTAAAAATTATTATGGTTCAGGTGAGTCAATCCGAATGTAATTAATAGTACTTCAACCTAACTCAATTCGCCTACTGACCGAGTTGTCAAATTTTCATGCCAAAATAAAGTTAATTTTAGAACCCAACCCAACTTATACAAGGTGAGTTGGTAGATAGGCCCACCAAAATTCAACGTAAATTTTATTTTTGTTGTAAAATAAACAATGTTTAAGTGGAAAATTGAAAAGGAAAAGATTTCGAATTTCAGTCAACTAATGAACCATTTCAATTTGGAACATAGAGGTATCTATTTTAATTTTATTGTGAAAATGGAAGGTATTTCATCTTATTTAGCTAAGAGGAAAGGGATCCCTTCCATCTAATCTTTTTCATTAAACAATCCGGATCTTTGAAATTTGATTCAACAACTAAAAATACAGACCAATTCTAAAAGCTATAGTAACTTTAATTGTTAAATCAAATTTCAAGTATCCAAATTATTTGATAAGAAGAATTAAGTAAAATGAATCCGGAAATGATCATTTCCTAACTAAGACACCTAAATAATTTCCCATTCGCGTTGATGGTCGAAAGTCAAAGCGACAGAGAGGTATGTGCAGTAACATGACAAGAAGTCAAAAGACAACCAAAACTACATAAATATAGAGGTGTGATATTTACACACCTTTTTTTACTTCTTATATACCTTTCTAATTTTTGACCGTCAGATCAGATGAAACGAAGAAGATCAACGGATATAAATTAACAAAGGGTGGGTGAGAAATAAAAAATGATGTGTGGATAGCACACCCCTAAATATATTAGGTAAAGCATATAATATTAATTTCCAGAAAATACAAATATATATATATTTCCCTAATTATTCATCACATATTTCCTCACCACCGCCACTTGCAGAACCCATCAGATCAGAGTCCAGTCTCCCCCAGTTGTACCGCTGAACAGGATTTGGTTGTCACCACCAAAACGACAAATCCCCACAAACCCATTTGTTAAATCCCCTCCCATTCGATCTCTTCTCCCCCGATTCGTTGTGGGTGTTTTGGTCCTTCCTTAAAAACTCCGCCGATCTGCTCCCGGAGAAGAATCAGCCGCTGCCATGTTTCTGCTCGACTGGTTCTACGGCGTCCTCGCCTCCCTTGGGCTGTGGCAGAAGGAGGCCAAGATTCTGTTTCTGGGTCTCGACAATGCCGGCAAGACAACCCTCCTCCACATGTTGAAGGACGAGGTTTGATTCTCTTTCTCTGAGTCCTCGTTTTTGAGGTTGAATCTTTGCTGGGTTTTTGTTGTTTTTGAGGAATGTGTGTGAATGTGGTGGTGGGTTTTGTTGCAGAGATTGGTGCAGCACCAGCCGACCCAGCATCCCACGTCGGAGGAGCTGAGCATTGGGAAGATTAAGTTCAAGGCTTTTGATTTGGGCGGACACTCGATCGCTCGGCGAGTCTGGAAGGATTACTATGCTAAGGTATTAGATTTGTTGAATTGGTAGTGTTGGAATTTGATTGGATAGTAATTTTCAGCTGAATTTTTTATCCGCATATTGCTTTGGTGTATGAACTTCATACTTTCACTATAACTCCGGCCACTACTTGTATGTGAATCGTGATCTCTTGTTTTGTTTTGATTGAGTGGAAGTTATGTTTTTTCGATTCGAAAATATCAACAATGCTGTAGTTTTTGAGATTTCGATCGATTTCAACTTGGGACAGGTTGTTTCAAACTTCATTTATTTCTATATTTCGATGTTTGTCTTTGTTGCGCAGTACATTATGATTATATTGTAGCTCCTTGTCTGCATACATGTTCTAACCCAACAATCGGGTTGCAATACATTTGTTTGCACCCGCTGGTTAGCATGTTTTGCCTTCATAATCCCGGATGAAATTTCCTTGAGTTTATCTGATTCATGGAAGGCAAACATTTACAGTGGAGGTTTTGCTGAGAGCACTTCTTTTCTTTTTTCCAGGAGGTATTTTACTAAGTATCTTTCCAGACGTGATGTCCTAAAAAATGCCATCATGCTTCATGATTGTGGCTTGGTCTTAGAGTTGAAAACTTACTCTCCCATTACGAACAAGTCACAAAACATTTCCTTGTGAGTTAACTTGACAATGATTATTTACATTTGATAAAAACATCAGAGTCTGGTTAAACACACTAAACCAAATTAACCTTTATTCTCCGTCTCCTTCTATCCGTGTTTTTCTGCTATTATTTTCCTGTTTCTTTCCAACATATGGGAAATTGTTTCAACTCAATTTTCTATGATTCAGAGTCCGGACCTTTAATTTTGCAAGAGTCCTATCTTTCAAAAGTCACGTATCCACGTCCATGCTGTCTTTTTTTTTTTTTTTCGTACCCAGTGCACAAAGCTACCGTTTTACGCAGGATCTGGGAGAGGTGAATGTCGGTTAGCCTTACCCCCATTTATGGAGAGGCTGCTCCCAAGTCTCGAACCCGAGACCTACCGCTCATGGGCGAAGGCACTTGCCATCGCACCAAGTGCGACCTCTACGTCCATGCTGTCTAGTTTTAATAAATCACTTCATAAGCCTTCTCCATGCTTCCTAATGGAGAAGTCATTCATCAAGAAGAGTGAACAAAGAGAGGACAACTATATTATGGAAAGTGGACTTTATGACTCCGCTATTCCAGACATTGGAAGATTTAGTTGTGGTTGCTTCTCTTTGCAAGTGAACCAATCTATTGTGATTTTATTTTGGATCAGACTTGATGACTTCTTTATCAGAATAGATGCTTAGTAGCTACATGCTTGCATTCATTTTGATTTCCCCTTGATACACCAAGTCTCACGGTTTCATGATTCCATATAAAATTCTCAGTTCCTGCTCCAACCTCTCCTTGACCAAATATATTAAGTTCTATAATTCCTTTTTTCTCTCAAGTTTCTAGTTTGTTGTATGGCGTTTATGGTCCATATTCTTGGCCGTGATTGTTGTTGGAGAATTTAAGTTGTCTTGAATTTCTCTTGGATTTTGCTGATTTACATCCTAATTGCTGCAAGTTTTCCATTTTCTCCGCTGTGAACAGGTTGATGCAGTGGTTTATCTGGTTGATGCATACGACAAGGATCGTTTTGCAGAATCAAAGAAGGAGCTGGATGCCCTCCTTTCAGATGAGAGCCTTGCAACGGTTCCATTTCTTGTGCTGGGTAACAAGATCGACATCCCTTATGCTGCTTCAGAAGATGAACTCCGATATCATCTAGGACTGACCAATTTCACAACTGGCAAGGGGAAGGTGAATCTTACAGACTCCACTGTTCGCCCTCTCGAGGTTTTCATGTGCAGTATCGTGCGCAAGATGGGGTACGGGGATGGCTTCAAGTGGGTCTCCCAATATATCAAATAGAGATTAGTGTAGGTGGATAACATTTCGGCTCAGTATGTGTGGTAAATTTTCCTGCGAATTTGTAGTTTCTGACCACAATTATAATGGAAGAGGAATTTCTTATTCGAGTTTGATCGGATTGATGGATTAACAACTCCTGGTATATCATTTGTCGCAATGTTCGATTTTAAATCTGTGCTTCCTGAACTAGATCGTGATTCTTTTATGATGAATTATGAATCTTATTAAGCTTTGTTTTTGGTTCTGAGCAGTTTCGTATTCACTTACTTTTGGAAATCTTTGTTGTTTAATCCATTTTTCCCTTCTATGATGGATTCATTTGTCTTTCCATGAGCATGGATTTCTTCTTGTTCAAGATTGCGGAACGGCTAAGAGCGTTTTAGATAACCAAAATCGCTCTATCTACTATTTGACGGGAAAATCTAGAAGTGTATCTTACAAAACCATTCTCGAGAGCTTTGTAACTCAGTTGGTCAAGGGCATTCATTTTTACATCGGAGTTTGAGTCCTCCTAAATACCGCTTTTATCAACCAAATATATCGAGTTACTAGAAACATCTCCAATGGCATAAATTTTTTGGAATGTTCGAAATACAGGATGATATATCATATGCCATAATATAAGTGGAGGAAAGTTTTACTCTTCAAATGTCTCTGCACTTGTAAATGACATGTGATGTGTTAATCTTTCCAGCATACTAAAAAATCTCTCATCCAACGATAAGATGTATTTATCTTATTTTGTATTTCCGGTTCAACCAAAAATGTATATTACACATTTCGAAGAATTTACATTGTCGTTAGAAATGCTCTAATACAAAATAAATAAATTGATAGAAAGTCGTGTCCACGAAATTCAAATTAAGAAATAAAAAAAGTGAGGATTACGGCCTAAGATTACTTCACGCATCCATTTATGTCAAGGACAAAGAAAAGAATGGCATCATTCCCACTACCAGTTTCCAAATCGATGGCTGGCACACGAGGACACAGCCTAATGACGCATACCATCCAATAACATATTTCCACGTAGGGTCCGCACTCCCAAAACCGGCATTTCCCAGTCACCGTACTTATTCACCGGCTCCACGTCACCACCTTCTCTCACCGAACCCCTCCGCTTACCTACCAAAGCAGTCACACCCTGTCCAGCTTACGCCCTCTGACAGTCCCGTATTAATATATTTTCCCGGAAAGTCTTTCAAAATGCCAACCAAAACAGAAAATTAGGATTTTCCGTCACTTTCTTGGGAAAATCTCGACTGAATTTTTGTCATTGGAAAATTCAAACTTTCGCGATTTGAATATCTGCTCCGACTGAAAGAGGAGAGAAGAAACCATGTTTCTGGTGGATTGGTTCTATGGAGTTCTGGCTTCTCTAGGGCTATGGCAGAAGGAGGCCAAGATCTTGTTCTTAGGGCTCGATAATGCCGGAAAGACCACCTTGCTTCACATGCTCAAAGATGAGGTGTTGATTTATTTGAATCTTGTAATTGCTAATTTGAATTTGAATTTTGGATTGAAGAATTTAGGGTTTTTGATTTGGTGGTTGCAGAGATTAGTTCAGCACCAACCGACGCAGCATCCGACGTCGGAGGAGCTGAGTATTGGGATGATTAAGTTCAAGGCCTTTGATTTGGGCGGGCATCAGGTCGCTCGCAGAGTCTGGAAGGACTATTACGCCAAGGTTGACATTTTACTCCAATTATTTATTCAAATTTCGGTTCCTCTACTTTTGATGTGCTAATTTAGTGTTTGATCTGATTTATTTTTCGAAATTGTGGTTGCATGGTGTAGGTGTTCGATAAAAAAAATGAAAACCCTAAACCCGAAAAATATGAAAATGCATCATATACATGCGGCGAGTGTATGGTACTTTTGTGGGCATATATATACAATGGATTGAACCGCCATTGGAATATAGGATGATGGTTTTTAACCTTGACTGAATGAATATTTAAGCAACGCCGGGTTTTGATATCGCATCATGTGGTGAAAAATTCAGTGGATTTTGTGTTATTTTGTTCCCAGTCACTTGAACTTGTAGTTGTAGGTGCAGGGTTGCAGTCAAGAGTTTTGTTTTTCTGCTTATTTTAATGCCAATTGATGGTTATTTTGGTTTATATTGATTCCGGGTGTCAAGGGTGACTTGTTAGTGCCCAACCTAGGATAATTTTTTCAAATTGGGGATTAGTTCAAGATTTTTCTTAACGTGATGTGCGATATATTCATAGATATTCTATGCTCTTTTGATTGTTTAGGTGGATGCTGTGGTGTACCTGGTTGATGCTTACGACAAGGAGAGATTTGCAGAGTCAAAGAAGGAGCTCGATGCTCTTCTCTCTGACGAGTCATTGGCAACTGCCCCGTTTCTTATCTTGGGAAACAAGATCGACATACCTTATGCTGCATCAGAGGATGAGCTACGTTACCATTTGGGCCTGACTAACTTCACCACAGGTAAGGGGAAGGTCAATCTGGCCGATTCCAATGTCCGCCCCCTTGAAGTGTTCATGTGCAGTATTGTCCGCAAGATGGGGTACGGTGAAGGCTTCAAGTGGCTGTCCCAATACATCAAATAGTTGATGAATGGACAAGCAACCATGCCACTGGCGGTCCAGATGGTAGTTTCCTGCAACAGATGCTGTCCGGTTGACTTGATGATGGCGATTTCTAAGCATAGGTGCTCGTGTAAAGTGGATATGTTATCTTAGGTACCAGTTTTTTGCTTCGAAACCTACCGTGTTAGTTTTCTGCAACAGATGCTCTCCGGTAAAAGTACTATTTTTCGTTTTACATTTTATTATGTTCTGGATAGATGTGTTAGCTTTCTTAATCTGTATTGGTAACTAGATTGCAGAAGTAATAAATATTTACAGAACATCTACTCTGCCTCTGTGCTTTCTTTCTTTTTTCCACTGCCATTTAGTTAGGCATCTGCAAGTAGTATTTGTGCCCACTTTCCATTCAATAAGTATTGTCTCCCTGCGTTGCACTGGTCCCTTACCCGTGAAAATCAATTGTGCACCAAACCAGTAGCTAGATCACAAAAATTGCTGGATGTGCTAATGGTCGTTGACGGTTCATAACGGATACAGATGTGGTTTGCGAGAGGTTTGTATTTAAAGTGGTTGAGTGCATTTACTCCTCCTGAGATCTTGTTTTCGATTCCTCGTGTAAAAAGATTTAATGTCTAAACAAGCAAACGAAGAAAAATACCTTTGGGATACGAGGGTTTAGGTCAACTCTAATCGAAATGGCTAAATATATTTTTTTTTGGAATTACAGTCCTGCAGAAAAATATTTTTAAATGGACAATGCAGGCTATATTCGTATATTATTTCCAATCGAAAGGGTTGAACATAGCCCCTCAATAATTTATTAGGTTTAAGCTTAAAAACACTGAATTATTTGGAGATGTAGCGCTCAAAACGTTCACGATAACATTAAAAATCGAGAAGCATATTAGCACCGGCTACTGATCATACAACACTGAAAGAGCCTCCCAACAATCCTAGAAACAATCTGAAAGGGTAAAGGGCACATAACTAATTGTTCTAGGCATTTACAAGATGTACAGGATACACAAGCAGAGAGCACCATCCCCAAATGTTGTCATTTGCTTGTCCGGAGCTCGGGAATTTCTTCAATTATCCATGATAGCATCGGGGTCGAGAAAATCATCGAATTCCAGCTGTGGAAGATAAAAGATTTGATTGGTTAATGTATCTGCAGAACTGTAACGTAACACCGAAAGAAGATCCTAACCAGATCACTCACCGTTGCTTGATTGTGAGCCATCTTCATCCTAGTATATTCTTCTTGTGCTTTCTTTGAGCGGAACATGGCCTGAACACGTATAACAGATCTTTCAACGCGCTCTTCAGCCTGTTTCCGGCTGGCCCTGTAGAAGTCTTCTTCTGTATCACTTTCCTGATCCTGATCTACACTCACTCCAGCCGGGGCCACATTAAGTCCACGAAGCCCTCTTCTTTTTAAGCGCCATCTCAGAACAGCTTTCTCAAGCACTCCAACCGACCAGAGAACTTTACGGTACTGCCTCCGCACTTGGAAGCCCCGAAAAGCAGCCTGCATAAGATGCCAATTCAATTAACAGGGTTTTCCTGGACTTATAAGAGTTAATCATACACTGGTTATGCAAATCCAGCTGCAACTTCCATGCTATAGTCATTGTCTAACAAGTAACAATCCAAGTTAAAGCTACTGAAAACAAAACAATCTTGCAATTTGACCAATCATAAATGTTTTTCAGTGGCGACTGACTGACACTAAATAGATTGACTAAATCTATCCTATTTAAATTTGATCTTCCAAAAGGATTTGGTATATCCCTGTGTGGCTCATACCAGCTATATTCACTTTCAAACTACACCAGAAAGAGGAAGAGGGAAGAGGGTTTACTTGAATTTTGATAGTTTGACGGCGCAAACTAAGGAATTCTTGACGCATCTTCCAAGTACGAAACCTATATTGAATGCGAGCAGCAGCTTGGATCTTCTTTTTTGTCTCATAGTTGCGAAAGGCATGTTGAATTTTCAATGCTGCAATTATACCACGTGCTTCAGCCTCTGGAATGGAATACTGAACCGCTTTAGTCTTTTTTTTCAGTGCGTTCTCCCTGAAGGCAGCCTGTATTCGTGCTGCTGCATCTGCAGTTGTCCGATAAGCTGCCAAAGTATCCTTCAGATATAGATCTTCCTCACTGAGGTTCTCAGAGTTTGCTGCATAGGTTGAGCTAATTTCAAGAGAGCCACTAACATTTCCAGCTACGCTCATAGCCTTGAATTGTTCTACCAAAGCCTTCTCTGAAAGATAAGCTGCTAAGCCATCATAGCCCTTCATGAATGCAAAATCAGCAGCAGTGGATCCACCAGGGTTATCTGGCGTGGGGTCTGTGACCAAGTTTGGATTTGCCCCAGCAGATAAAAGTACTGAACCATTTTCTCCCTACACATGGAGTGTTTTAGCATTAAGAAAATCTCCTCGGACGATATACTTCCAATCTTATCACAGAATGCATGTAACAATGTCAGATGCAAGTAAAACAAATATGCCCAAAATCAATATGATCCAGAAGATAAAAATTATTGACTTAAAAGCTCAAGCTATCGCGAGCAGAGGATAGAGATGGGTAAGTTCTACTATACGAGTACCAAAACTTAAAGAAGACACAGAACATCTAAGTAGTGAATGATGTACAAGATATGTTTCAGACAAATACAACTTAAAACAAATAACTGAATAAATGCATACCTTCCGCAATATGCCGCCCAATGAAGGGCTGTCCATCCACGTCTATCACGAAAGTCTAACGACAAGCCAGACCATGAAAACAAGCGAACAGCCCATGTATATTCTAGAATAGCACATAAATGGATTACTCCTTGACCATGAGCATCATACTCTTTTGTTTTAGAGACCTGAACAACCTTTTCCAGCAGCCAATCCTTTAGCCTGTTCTTCAGAATTAGTTCAAACAGACTATCCTTTGCCAGCGGTAAGGGAGTTTTGTTGTCTTCAACAACCTTCATCAAATATGGCCAGTTATTAGATATGTGAGCGGTTCTGTGGGAAAACTTCTTGGCTTCTTTCAGGGCATTCGGGGGCACTTTACTAGATATAATATTGAGGCTGTGAGATGAGGAGAAAAGCAAATAAGCAAGCCGCATCTGTGCTTGGAATTCTTCCCATTTGTTCCCTTCTGAAGAAACTAATGTATCACTCAAAACAGGAGCACGATATTCGAAGTTTAGTACTTGGCTGATGGGTTTATGGCCATCAATGCTCATAAAAAGGTTTACTACTCTTGGAAGATGTGGTGGTACAAAAAAGCGATACACCCCAGCTTGAACAATTTCCGCAGGAAGGCATACATCACCACAAATACAAAGTAGATCGGACTTTGCAAGTTGAAAAAACTCTTGATGTAAGAAGCCAGTGATTAGAATCTGCAAAAGGACTTGATTAGAGGCTGAAATTTATGCTAAGTAGTAGAATATGGGGTTTAAAGCAAAGAGGATAACCTTTGTTTTTTCGTTTGAAAAAGCCCATGTAGGCGAGATATCAGTTATGTTAAATATTTGCTGAGGAACAGAAGATTGAAGATGATTCATAGTGGGAGAAGCAAATGAATTTTGGGCAGCTGAAAATGAGGAATCAAGTACTGGGTCTTCCACTGAGGCTGGAGAGTCTGTCATGATCTGGTTTATCCACCTTCCAAAACTGTCCTGACTGTGTAATCCATTATTATGCAAAACGTCGGCCTTGGCATTATAATCCCTTCTCTGGAGATTTGAATTCACATCACCCACCAGAGTCTCAACATAAGGAGTGCCTGAAAGATTAAACTGAATGTTTTCACTCCCCGCGGTTGGATTGGTTAAATTACCAAAAGAAGAAATTTCAGCTGATAAACTGCTGGCTCCCTGCAAAGAGAAACCATTTATCATGAAAGGTATGCTAAATAATTGAATGCCAGTGTGTAAACGAAACAATAAATTGCCAATGTGGAAGGACTACAATAAATGGGCAGTAAAAAATAAGAATTATGAGTAATTCTACTTACGCCACTTATGGAGCCATTTCCCACGACTTGATTCTGCTGGTCATAGCCTGAGATGTTGTCTGGCACCACAAAATCCCCCACCGAAAAGAAGAGACAGGGAGAATAATGGTTAATATTTTCATCACTCTGGGTTCTGCTCTAGCAATAACTGTTATCTTGTCACTTACCTCCTTCAGGATCATTTTTAACCAGAAGTTCATCCCATTCGAGTGTATTAATATCATGGAGCCTCTGTTCATGATTATTAACAGTCAATCCGTCACCAAGCTCTGTAGACCATCAAAACCAAAGAGTAAGGACCTTGAATATCCGTTTTCAAGAAAAATAGCAATAGGGATTAGAAGTAACAAACCTTCACTAAACAAGGAAAAATCATTAAAAAATCAAGAAATAATGAAAAAACCAATTCTTATCATGAAAAGTAATTTATTTCTTCTAACATCACCACACTCCAAATTCTGTTATGGTTTCCTGAAATGACACAGCCTATTCCAAAACAAAAAATGAATAATATAAGTCATCGTGCAGAAAGTTCATATATAGTCACCTTGAAGCTCATTTTCACCAGCACAATATGCGTTGTTAGCCACAGAATCATGTTCTTCTGATAAAAATGACGGAGCAGATGGGTCAGAGATGGAACTAGAGTTTGAATTCACAGGCGTGACTGGAGAACCCTGCAGTAAGCAAACAATCCATCAGAATATCTAGTTGGTTTCTGAAAAGAATGCAACAAATAATTTGTTCCAAAGACGGGCAAGTTCGTGAAGGTATTACGAAGTTCTCACTTGGTTTCACCCTAAACCCCTAAATGGAAATTGTTGACAAATAGCAATAACAGACTTAACTATTCATGCCCTGAGAAGGAGCACAAATTCTGAAAGTACTTAATCTTGAACATGGAAAAAAAAAAAAAGCTACAGAAAAACCACCTCTTGTGTTTCACGGTAATGAACAAGAACTATATGTTCTAGACTCCTGCAACCAGACAAACAATAATACTGTCAGTAAGACTACTCCCTAAGAGATAATAGTAACAATATGATACACTAATGGATCCATGTAAACTGTAATAATTACATACTTATCAAGCAGCCAATAACACCTCCGGACGAAGGTTGGGCTGTCCTCACCATGTGCATAATATACATGCACTCTTTCTTCACTACCAACCTGAACCATTAAAACAAATGAAAAAAATGTGATAGAACTGTCAATAATCATTCCATGGCAAACTAAGCTCTGGCACTGGTACAGGATTTTCAGGCAAGTTTTGATTAAGGAGATTATGTGCAGTTGATTAAAAAAAAAACTTGCAATATTTAAAACTGAGAACAAAGGAAACTTCCATGATACAAGTGTCGGTGCAGCGTTTTCAATAATCAATCCGAATCCCAACTCTACGGGGTTGTTGAAAAAATTGATATTCAACAGTATGCACAACTAACACCTTAGAAGAATAAGAAAGAATAGGCAAATAAAAAATGGAAACTTACTTTCAAGTGCTCATGAGCTTCTTTAACTGTCTTCCCATCCTTTTTCTTCTTCCAGTTATGACCATCTTTCCTGAAGTTTCTAAGCAACTTCCGGTCAAACAATACAATAGTGCCACCTGTACAAAAAATGACCAAGATAGGAAACATAGCAGTTTCAATATTCGTTGAAATCAGAAAATAATGAATTGAGCGTGAGAAGGGACAATAGTTATACGACAAAACATAATCATCTCACTATTAACTGTAACAGATGCGTACTTTTGGGCGAGTTCACTGGCTTGAGATGGATGGTGAAATACTTGTAATTGTAAAGTATTGCATGAATTTCATTTGGGCGGAGCCATCTTGATTTGGCTTCCTCCATAGTAGTCGCAACATCCAAATCTGTGCATGAAACAAGAACCCACAACAAGAAAAATAAGCAAGGGACCTTACATCCTGGTAGTAACATGTGAAACTATGGAATCTGATCAAGAATGCGGTCATAATCGGAACTGCAATACGAACGAGGGAGGCACGTAGGGACACGAATTCAACACAGACAAAAAAGTCCAATCCAACCATTTGAACAGTATCAACCTGATATCTAATCTATGTCATTTTATCTTCCCTTGCCTTTTCCTTTGTTCCCAATTCCCCGTAAGTCTTGCCTACTTAAAACTATCGCAAATTTGCAAATTGCAATAGTAAAATTTAGTTTGACATGGTTATTTGGGATTTCTAGGCTGGGGACTTGGGCACTAATCATCCTGAGCTTTCATTGAAAGAGCTCAGCCAGCAACTTGGTTGCTCCCCATACGCGCTCTACAACACAGAAACCATAAAGATGAAGCCTTTCAATAGCTTTGTTTCCTCGACTCCCCACAAACTGTCATCATTGATCAATAAAGACGAGAAAGAAGGCTCTGTTCTTTTCGACACATATATGCATTTCTTTCTCTCTCCCAATTAGCACATAAAAATACTATCTTTATAGCTTCTATTTTTTTTTTTTAAAGGGAGATAGGGAGTGGCAAGTCACCGTTATCCATCCCTTCTAGGGGCCGGGAAGAGTTCAGAGGTATTTCAGCCTCCTGGCCACAAGTTATTCATGCTTCTGGATTCACTAGATATCACTTCCGGTGAGGAATTCCATGCTCTTGCTTTCGCAGAACATGTAAATTACTGCCGAAAGGCGATAATCCAATGAAAAATTCAATTGCTTCAATAATCAAAACCAATCACTTTCCATTATATACCAAATTACACACACAGAGAGCAAAATAACAGATTTTTTTATTATTTTAATTACAAATAAAAAATGAAGACACATCCGCACCTTGCATTGTACGGAATCCATGAATCTCTGAACCCACGAGCTGATTCTCCATCATCAATAAACCCTCCAAGTAATCCCAAAACTTCCCTCAGTCAAAGCCTTAAACCCGTCAAAACCCAAAACCCAATACAAAAACTTGATCAATAATTTCACAAAAATAACAGAAAACGATCAAAAGCAAAACAAAATCAACCCAAAAGTACTTAATCAAAATCCGAGCGAAAGGAAAATCTTCCAGCAGTGAGAGCCTCTCTCTCTCTCTCTCTCTCTCTCTCTCTCTCTCTCTCTCTGATTGTCGGTTATTTCGTAAAAAATGAGAACGCATGAATATATCCAAGAAGTACGGACTTAAACATTTTTCGGCTGTAAATAAATATATTTGTTGTAACAGGACAGGTGAAGTCAGCTGCTCGTCAATGCCGGAGAAATTCGTTTTCTCCGATGCGCGTTTCAGGATAACGATTCTACGGAGGCGGAAACAGGCCGTTCGATGAGGAAGATCTTAGCCCACTGATAAAGACACTTGTTATCACCACCACGTGTACGGTGAATCCCACCGGTTGGTGGGGTCAACTAATGACTTTTCCCTTTTTTTTTCCCGTACTTTTTGCCCATTCTTAGTGGTCCAACCTCCATAATACGTTATATAAAATTCAACGAGAATTGAATTATTTGAATTCACGGGACCACGTCATCTAAAACTAAATCAGGTCGTAATATTTTATAATATTTTTTTATTGTTAGTGATATTAATATATTGGCTCCCAAATATGTTATTTGTAATACTTTACGTAAAATTCTGACTGTGGATGCACTTGAGGTCTGTACGTTAATATTAGTTAAAATTCATCTTGTTTTTGGATGAGTAGATCAAAGGGATGATCGCATTATCAAGTGTTAGGTAAAATACTCTCGCACAACTAATATGTTTTAGTGGCATCATTACCTAATAAATGCATCACGATTCACAAGTGAAAAAAATTATCATTTATCATTTAATGACACGAGAGTGTCTCTCGCGTGTTGGGGTTTTTGCATCAATTGCTCAAAAAACATCACGGGGGGATCAATGCTGGACTTTTTTCTTCATCTATATGCAATCTTATTTGGAGATTTTATTGTCGGCCTGTGCGGACCTAGATGTTATGCTAAATTTCGAATGAGGCCGCTGTGTAGACAGAAGAGTGAGGACACAAATTGTGTTTTCTCATGTACTTTCGACTCGATCACGATTTTCACACGTTATAAAGGTGGAGATTGCAGTGATGCAATTTTCGAAGTCCCCACTTCCCTACCGACGTTAATATATGTGCATGAACCATGGTAGGGTTCGTACTAGGTTCATCGAGTCTTTGTCAAATGTGTATCACAATTCAAATGGCTTCAGCTACATATGCATTAATCAATAATAATAATAATAAAATGTGTTTTGCAAGTTCCGTGAAACTTTATAAGACTGAATCGAGCTCAATTTCAATCATGTCTAATCTCAATCACCCACTAAACATATCTAAGTACTCAAGTAAATAACACATTGTTTGCTATTAAACATTGATTCGAGTCCCACAACTCTTGCTTTAAGAGTGATGAGAACAATGCACTCCAAATTGAGAATGATGGCTGCAAATCAAGAAAGCTTATTGGATCAACTAGGTAAAATACTATTTATTTGTAGGCAAAACAAAGTAATTAAGAGGACTGAGTGGCTCTTTTTTTAATTATATATATATATATTTTTTTATGTATTTCCAAAACGCCCTCCTTAATGATGGAATCATTTAACATATGGAAAATTTGAAATAAGTCCAATTTTATAGGCCTACTTTTAAAGTATGTTCAATTTTTAATGACTTTTGATTTTTGAAATAAGTTCAATTTTTAGTTACTTTGACCAATATCAAAATACTCCTTTAACATATATGGACAAGGCTGCAGGTCTGCTGTCTCTAAGTGGCTGTCTCTTTCGTATATTCTTGTTAAAATTTCGGCACATGTTTTACTATTTAACAAAAAATTAACGATGTTAAGTTATATCTTAAAGCTTAATGAATAAAATAATAATTCCCTAAAAATTTCATGTTTATTTAACCCATTACTTTAACCGACCACTCTCTCTCTCTCTCTCTCTCTCTCTCTCTCTCTCTCTATGTTTGGGGTCCCGTCATGATATAATTAACCACGGGAAGTCTTTTCACATTTTTGATCTCCTTAAAAAATGTTTTAATTTTCTTAGAAGTATGTCTGCAAAACCTAACTCGCATGACCCAATAAACTCAAGTTCTTAATTTTGAGCAATTACAATTAAGAGGTTTCTTTTTGGTGGTACGGAGGAGGAGGAGGTGGCGGACCATCGGCGGTGAATTGGGAGGATAAGGAGGAGGAGATTGCTCGGTGGTTTTAGAAGGCGAGAGAACATTACGGGATTATTCTCTTTGTTTCATTATGCTTAATATAGGCTATGGTATTTTAACAGCGTCAATATCTATCAAGTTTAAGGACACATGTTAAAATTTTAATAAAGAGACAAGGAAAGAGACACAACTTAAGGACAACAGACTCGCATTCGATATCATACAATCAACCTATCAAATCATATTTTAAGAAATCGCTACATAAATCCCACCTCTTTTTTCTATACAACAATTTTAGGGAGGAAGATTTAAGTTAAGTCTCCCAATGAACTAGTCACATTAAGTATCAAATTCAAATGTATCATTCATATGAGTTGGATCTAAGACACTCAATTATAGTTACAAATAAAAAAAATTACAATTAGACTGTAGTACTAATGATAATATCACCTCTTAATTGATTAAACATATTAGTAAAGTGATTTGACATACTCCGAATTTATTTTTCTATTTATTTTTTTTTCAGATTTTGGGCCACAAAGATCCAACCAGCAAATTTCCAATTTTAAGGTCCAAAGTGGACTACGCCAAGAGAAGAGCCAGCCAACTCAATAAAAGCCCAACTAAGTTCCAAACCTTTACTCCTGAAAACACAGCAAAAGCCCATCTGGATCATAAGTGGCGAGCAAAAGCTGATCGAATGCTCACTGCTTTTTGCTTCCCTTGCACTCAAAAGAAGAAATTAATTTGAAGCAAAAACAGAAGGTGGTGGGTGAGCGTTACACATTGACAGTCTCCTTCTAACCTTATTTGTTGCACACTCATTTTCTTTCCTCTTCACTCCCCCCAACCATTAATATTCTGAATTCCATGTATAAAATCTCATTCCATTTCCCCCTTCATCATCCCACCACACAAAATTAACCAAAGCAAAAAAAATGGAGAAAAAATGGCTTCTGCTTTTCTCAATGGCAGCTGCAACACTGCTAGCGGTCGACGTTGTGAATGGTCAAGAGGAGTCAGTGGTGAAGCCGTTGGTGAAGATAGTGAAGGGCAAGAAGGTGTGTGACAAAGGGTGGGAGTGTAAGGGATGGTCTGTTTATTGTTGTAACCAGACAATTTCTGACTACTTCCAAGCTTACCAATTTGAGGACCTTTTTTCCAAGCGTAACTCGCCCGTGGCGCACGCCGTGGGGTTCTGGGACTACCACTCTTTCATCACAGCGGCCGCTGAGTACCAGCCTCATGGATTTGGTACCACAGGTGGCAAGCTCCAGGGGATGAAGGAAGTTACTGCTTTTCTTGGCCATGTTGGCAGTAAAACTTCATGTGAGTTATAAAAAATTTCTTTCTAGGGTTTTTTTGGGTTGATTTGGTTGGAATTTCTTTAGGATCTCTTTTTCTCTATACCACTAAAGGAGGGCATCAGGCACCAATCTACATGATCTGGTACCAAATTCCAATATACTATATGCGGATCGAGTACTAATTTATAATACTTGATATCGAATATCAACAATCTACTGTATTTGGTACCGAGTACCAATCTACAGTATTTTGTACATTGTCGATAAAAGATGATAACGTTAATATATTGACCAAATATCAACAATCTCAGGTATTGTAGATTGGTGTGCAGTGCCAAACAATCTTTTCTCATCATTCAAGTATTCAACTAGTACTTGCTTTGAAATGGATTTGATTAGGGTTACGTAAAATTATTTTAGTTTAAAATCCCCACAATTGCAATTAGGAAGAGTTGAATAATTTGGAATTTGGGGTTCTATACAACGGAATTGACACCTTAATTTGATCCTAATTAACTTCTCACAACGCAGGATAAAAACTATACAAATCTAGGAATGTTGAGTGTTGTTGCTGGAGTTTATGACTCCAAAATGCTTTTCCTTGAAGTGATTTTGAAGCTTAGATTTACAAGGATTTTATGCAGTCTTATATGTAACGAAACAAAGATGAAGTGATAATAATTTGTTTCAATTTTCAGGTGGCTATGGGGTTGCTACAGGAGGACCAACGGCTTGGGGTCTATGCTACAACAAGGAAATGAGCCCTAGCCAGTTATACTGTGATGACTACTACAAATACACTTATCCCTGCTCTCCTGGAGCTTCATACCATGGCCGTGGTGCCTTGCCACTCTATTGGTATAAACAATCCACCTAATTCCCAGATTTTTTTTCATATCCAGAATTTTGAGCTATTATTAGCACTAAAAAATAGTCATCGTACGTTCTTTTCTAATGAAAAGAATATGGAATGTATGATAACTACTATGGAGTGTTTAAACAAAGATATGAGTTAGCTTCTTTCGTAGAATTTGTCATTCTTCGTTCTCGTTCTTGCAAATCATAGTTTGAGACGTACATAAATTATTCATAAAAAACACAAAGAAAAATTACTATACATGTAATTGTGAACTTGATTGACAAGAGGTTAGGAATGCTATTTCTAGAGGAAGGGATTCAAGTATATTGTTAATAACAATTCTTGACTTTCTAATTTTTAAAATTCAGAACTGTACTTCAAAATACTAAAATAGTCATCACACAAACTCTCTTACGGAAAAATTGGAATGGAAAGGTGTCAAACGACTATTTTAACAATTCAGCATCACTTTCTACTTTATGATTTTGTTTCAATTTTTGTTTTAGTTTTCATTTACTTTTGGGTGATTTTGAACTTAGGAACTACAACTATGGAGAAACGGGTGAAGCCTTAAAGGTGGATTTACTAAACCATCCAGAATACATAGAACAAAATGCAACCCTAGCCTTCCAGGCTGCAATCTGGAGGTGGATGACACCAGTGAAGAAGAAAATCCCGTCAGCCCACGACGTCTTCGTAGGCAAATGGAAGCCAACCAAGAACGACACTTTGTCCAAAAGGGTTCCTGGCTTTGGCACCACCATGAATGTGCTCTACGGGGACCAAGTCTGTGGCCAAGGTGACGTTGACTCCATGAACAACATCATCTCCCATTACCTGTATTACGTTGACAAAGTCGGCGTCGGCCGTGAAGACGCTGGCCCTCATGATGTGCTCAGCTGCGCTGAGCAGAAGGCTTTTCAACCTTCATCATCTTCTTCGTCTTCTTAAGGTTTTTATTCGATTTGTCTCAAGTTTATCTTTGTGTGATGTTGCAGTAAGCCCTGCATTTTATTATTTGGTGCAAATTTTGTGATTTGTGGTTTACAAGTTCTGAATATTATCTGCATCTATGCAATTTGAATTGTATGAAACTATGTTATTGTTGTATAATGCATATACTCGAAACTCTTCAATCTTCAATCCCATTTTTGGTTAGAGCCTTGCGCATGTATATATATCTGTGTGTATATATAATTAACACTTACTAGTTCTCATCACACAAATTTGGTTTTGCAATTGTACAAGATTGTTCTGCTCCCTGGATTTTTATTTTTATTTTTTATTTTTTGACAAACGATATTATTTACATTAAGTTTTTTGAACAAACGGTATTTTCTATACTATGGAGAAGAGGTGGACTTGACCTTACAATGTGGTCCAAATTCTTCTTTGGCGAGAATCGAACCTAATACCTCTCACTTATAAGTGAAGAAGAATATTACTAGATTCTAGTACTAAGTGATTGCACCCTGGAATTTAAATGCACAAAACATTGATCAAAATAGGCATTTAGGTTTAGGTGCATTGTTTTACAATTTTTTTTTTGAACAAACGATATTATCTACAATAGGAGGGTGGGTGAATGGGTTAAGCCTTACACTAGGCTAGCCATAATAATGCGGTTTAAATTCTCCTTTGGTGAGAATCGAACCTAGGACATCTCACTTATAAGTGAATAAGAATACTACTAAACCATAGTACTAAGTGGCTTCCTACTAGATTGAATTTGAACATGCATAACATTACGGATTAGGTCTATTGATATTCATACTTAATTTTAAGTTAAAGGTCTTGAATTCGATTTTTATATGCAAGCATTACATATCACCGACACTCACATCTCACATTTATCTACACAATTAGGATATGTCAATGATTTTTATTTTTATTTTTTGGATCAAATGATATATTTAGTTAAATTAACTATCGATGGAGTTTGAACTCATACCATCATGCTAGAACTCAATACCTTTCTACCCCTGTGATATTTCAATGATTTCATTCTCTTAAAAGATGGTATTAGATGGGTTCGGTATTCGTGAGTGAGGACGGATCAATTTTTTTCACTTAACACAAATAAACAAAACTCTTGACTTTTAAACCCATTCTCAACTCAGTGACTAACCAATACCATTAAAGACACCTGGACTAATAAAATGATGCCAGGATGTCAGGATCTCAATATTTGGAAGAGAAGTGCAACTAGACCAGTTATTGAAAATTTGCAATCTTATCGATTCTATATATAAAGTCAATGACAAATGTGAATAGTGATTTTGGTGTTACCAAGTTTCAACAAAAATTTGGACAAAAATACCCCCAAGATAAAAAATATCAAAGGTATCCGTATCAAATAAAACAGGGGCATTTTCATCATTTCAACAATATTTGTTTATTAATTATTTTTTTTGTGGTTTTTTTTTTGTTTTTTTAAATTAGTACCTCACCATAGGCTAGCAATAATGTGATTCAATTTCTCTATTTTTAAACAAGTTCAAAACATCTTAATGTCGGTTATAAAAAAGTCATTCGCACATGGATAATAAATGTGATTAAATTAGTTGTCAAATGATTATTTTTTTTTACAAACGATATTATTTACACTAAGGAGAAGGGGGTGGGCTTAGCCTCACAATGGGCTAGCAATAATGTGATTTAATCAGATGTTTATTAAATATTATTTTCTCTATTTTTAAATACGTTCAAAACATCTTAAGAGACGTGTAATACCGATTATAAAAAAGGTATTTCGCACGCGGATAATAATGTAATTAAATTACATTAAATTAGTTGTCAAATGATTGTTTTTTATTTATTAACAAACGATATTATTTACACTAAGGGGGAGGGGTGAGCTTAGCCTCACAATAATATGATTCAATCAGTTGTTTATTAAATATTATTTTCTTTATTTTTAAACATATATTCAAAACATCTTAAGAGGCGTGTAATGCTGGTTATAAAAAAAGTCTTTTGCACGCGGATAATAATGTGACTAAATTAGTTGTCAAATGATTGTTTTTTTTTTAACAAATGATATTATCTACACTAAGGGGGGAGGGGGTGGGCTTAGCCTCACAATGGGCTAGCAATAATTTGATTCAATCAATTATTTATTAAATATTATTTTCTCCATTCTTAATGTAAATTCTACAGAGACCGATTTTATTATGTGAATTCAGTTGCTTTAATTAGTTTATGAGTGGTTTCGTCTAGCATGATCTAAGATTATTCATTTACTTCAAATATTTGACTTTCCTTTTGTCAATTTACGTATATAAATACATTTAAAACGTGTAAGTTGCACGTAGCACACACTGATTCAAAAAATGCCTTTGTCATTTTAATTAGTTTTTTTTTTTTTGGTGCTGTTTTTTTTTAATTAGTACCTCACAATAGGCTAGCAATAATGTGATTCATTTTTCTATTTTAAAACACGTTCAAAACATCTTAAGAGACGTGTAATGCCGGTTATAAAAAAGGTCTGTCGCACGTGAATAATAATGTGATTAAATTAGTTGTCAAATGATTATTTTTTTAACAAAATATATTATTTACACTAAGGAAGAGGGGGTGGGCTTAGCCTCACAATAGACTAGTAATAATGTGATTCAATCAGTTATTTATTAAATATTATTTTCTCTATTTTTAAACCCGTTCAAAACATCTTAAGAGACGTGTAATGCCGGTTATAAAAAAGGTCTTTCGCACGCGGATAATAATGTGATTAAATTAGTTGTCAAATGATTTTTTTTTTAAATAAACGATATTATCTACACTAAAAGGGAGGGGATGTGCTTAGCCTCACAATGGGCTAGCAATAATGTGATTCAATCAATTGTTTATTAAATATTATTTTCTCTATTCTTAATGTAATTTCTATAGAGACTGATTTTATTATGTGAATTCAGCTGCTTTAATTGGTTTATGTGAGGATTCTTCTAGCATGATATAAGATTATTCATTTACTTCAAATATTTGACTTTCCTTTTGTCAATTTACGCATATAAATACATTTAAAACGTGTAAGTCGTGTATAGAACGCCATGATTCAAAAAATGCCTTCTGCATGTGCGTGAGCGCGTGCATGAAGGCTAGTTATATATAAAGCTGGAGGCCAGTTTTGGTGTCATGACTTCGACAAAAATATTAGGACAAAATTGCCCCTCAACCAAAAAAATCCAAAAGCAGCCCAATATAATATATCAAATAAAGCAGGGGAAGAGAGAAAAGAATAAAAAAAATGGAAGGATGAGTGAAAGTTGATGGTGCCCATGTGAAGGGGAAAGAAAAATATAATAAAAAATAAGGAAAATCATGAATATTGTATTCAAAACATCTTAAAATGCGCGTAGTACCTCATAATAGGCTAACAATAATGTGATTCAATCAGTTGTTCGTTAAATGTTATTTTCTCTATTTTTAAACACAATCAAAATATCTTAAGAGGCATGTAATGACGGTTATAGAAAAAGTTTTTTGCACCTGCATAATAATGTGATTAAATTAGTTGTCAAATGATTTTTTTTTAACAAACGATATTATCTACACTAAGAACGATAGGGGGAGGGGCGGGCTTAGCCTCACAATGAGCTAATAATAATGTGATTCAATCAATTGTTTATTAAATATTGTTTTCTCTATTCTTAATGTAAATTCAATAGATGTTGATTTTATTTGTGAATTTAGATGCTTTGATTGGTTTATAAGGGGTTTCTTCTAGCATGATCTAAGATTATTCATTTACTTCAAATATTTAACTTTCATTTTGTCAATTTGTGCATATAAGTACATTTAAAACGTGTAAGTTGCGTGTAGCACGTCATGATTCAAAAAATGTCTTCTGCACGCGCGTGAGCGTGTGCATGCAGGCTAGTAATATTAATATTGTTGTTGCAGGTAGGTAGAATTACTTAGTTGTATTTATACCATCTATGTATTGGAATACTGATTTTTTTTTCTCTTTAGCAATGTTTAGAACATTCCACTTCTTGTTGCGTTAAGAAAACATACAATTCTTCATATATGATAATGTCCAAAGTTTGAACGAGAAATAGAGTGTCTCTAATAAGTTTTTATATATGTACAATACTTTAGTAAATTTACCTATACATTAATCAGTAACATTAACCTTAATAACGATTTTATGTTTTTTTTTACTGATGAGCACTACAACACATTCCAAGAATTTTTTCCCAACTCTTGCATATAGAGTAGCTTCAATAACAAGTCTTACATAATTTTATAATTTCAGAAATTCTTCGTTATGTAGAAGAGTTGGCATAACAGTTACAATAATAAACAAATCATTAAACCACTTCAAAAATCAAGATGATATTCTTTTAAAAAACTAAATAAAATTGACGACGTATAATCCATTGCATTTTGAGTTTGAATTATTTCTTTCTTTTCGTGTGCTTTAGATTGTTTGTATTAAACAAAATAATATGTACGACCATAGCTTCAAATAAAAAATTAAAAAACATGCACGACCATTCTCATGTATTCCAGGAAATGCAAGATACAAAGTGTACGCACGACAAAGCATGCCCAAGGGGAAAAGGTGTAAACTAGAACCCTACGTGTTCCACAAAAAAATAAAAATAAAATAAAATAAAATAAAAAGTGGCTGGAAAATCTGGATATATGAGTCACTTCACTGGTGGTGGAGGCCAACAATGTCAGACTGTCAGCTTCTTTGTCATAATTCTGAACTTCTGAGTCTTTGAGTCAAAGAGAAATAGAGAGAGAAACAGAAAGAGAGAAGAAATCACCATCCTCTAGGTACCGTTTGGTACGCAGATGAGACGGGACGGGACGGAAAGAAACGAAATGGAGGTTCGTGTTATGTTTGGCATGCATAGGACGGAACGGTTCGGATTTCGTGTTAAATGACTAACTTAGCCTTGTTTGTACACCTTCTTCCCTCTGACCCACCAAACTATTTCACTCTCTCTCTCCCCAACCTCCCTCTCCAAATCGGACGATTCTGTCCTAATCCAATGGTTCGACATCGACTCGCCTTCTCGACTTAACTGGCTCGGCATCTACTCGCCCCCTTCCTCCCACCATGACAACTTTATAGACTATAAGTTCCTTTCCTCTGCCCCACATGGAAATCTGGGTCGGGCTCCATTTCCCTCCCTCTGGTCAATCTCCGATTCAACTACTCCTTCTGGATTTTCCGCTGGAACGAGTCCGAGGTCGACCCCAACCACCTCGACCAGGACCACAACCCCCTCCCCGGCACCGCCCACCTGCTCGCCACCTCAGATGATGAGCTTAGCTTCGAATCGGGTCGTGTTCCGGATCAGATCCACCTCGCTTACATGGACGAAGATGACGAGATGCGGGTCATGTTCGTGACGCCAGACGGTGCCGGAGAAGAAGAGGGTTTGCTATGGTGACGTCGTCGTCGTCGGATGGGTTTGCTGGGATTGGGTTAGCAGTTGGGTTACTGGGTTTGTGGTGGAGGAAGAAGAGGGCTACGGGAGAGACAAGGGTAGAAGAGAGGGAGGTAGACAATGTAATTAATGAAAAATAAGATGGGTATTGGTGTCCAAAAAAATATAATTTTGTGTCCCACGGGATGGAAAAACCCGTTCCAGGGGGGAGGGGGAACCAAAATCTAACCCATTTTTGTTCCGTGGGACACGCGTTCCACATAATTTTAGCTCACCAAACGTGGGACGGAACGCGTCCGTCCCACTCTGTTTCGTCCAATCCCACGTACCAAACGCACCCCTAAGGAATACAAATTTTAATTCTATTCAAAGGAATACAAGTTTTAATTGAAAAGAATAATTAGAATCAAATTTAATCTAAAATTTACACAATCACACTTAAATTGTTTAAGAAGTTTACAACACATTCTTATATATTAATATTGTTGTTGCACACAAGTAGAATTATTTAGCTGTAATTATACCAGCTATGTATCGGAATACTGATATTTTTCTCTCCAACAATGTTTAGAGCATTCCACTTCTTGTTACGTTAAGAAAACATATAATTCTTCACATATAATAATGGCCAAAATTTGAATGAGAAATAGAGTGTCTTTAATTAGTTTGTGTATACGTACGATACTTTAGTAAATTTACCTATACATTAATCAGTAACATTAACCTTAACAACGATTTTATGTTAATTTTTTTTTACCAATGAGTACTACTACACATTCCAAGAATTTTTTCCCAACTCTTGCATATAGAGTAGTTTCAACACCAAGTCTTACATAATTTTTTAATTTCACAAATTCTGCGTTATGTAAAAGAGTTGGCATAAGAGTTACAATAATAAACAAATAATTAACCCACTTCAAAAATTAAGATGACAATCTTTTCAAAAACTAAATAAATTTGACGACGTATGATTTATTGCATTTTGAATTTGAATTATCTTTCTTTCTTTTTGTACGTACTTTAGATTATGTATTAAACAAAATAATATGTACGACCATAGCTTTAAAAAAAAAAAAAAAAAAACACATGCACCACCATTCTCATGTATTCCAGGACATGTATGCTACGACCATCGCTAGAAGAAGTATACGCACGACCAAGCATGCCCAAAGGGAAAAAGTATAAAGTATAACCCTACGTGTTCCAAAAAAAAAAAAAAAAACAATAAAAAGGCGGCCGGAAAATCTGGCTATATAAGTCACTTCACTGGTGGTGGAGGCCAGCAATGTCAGGCTGTTCGATTCTTTGTCATAATTCTGAACTTCTGAGTCTCTTAGTCAGAGAGAAATAGAGAGAGGGGTTTTCCGGTGCAACAGAGATGGTGGTGGGGCGAGACATCGACGATCTGCCGAAGAACGACGCCAACTACACGGCATTAACGCCGCTGTGGTTTCTGGATAGAGCAGCTCTGGTGCACCCCACCAGAACATCCGTGATCCACGGATCGATTCGCTACACGTGGCAGCAGACTTACCAGCGGTGCCGCCGTTTGGCCTCCGCTCTCGCCAAGCGCTCCATCGGCCTCGGCACCACGGTAACTTAAACCTTAATTATTAGTTCTGTCATCCATTTGACCTGAGTGCTAAATTTGTTTGATTTTTAAATTTTAGATTTTATTTTTTGTATTATAAATTTTATATTTTTATAATTTTCTTGTCGAATTTATGGAAATGGGAAATGGAAAAGCGTTATCTTTCTCCTGTTTAATTGGTATTTATGGAAATGAAATTGCAGTCGGAAATTGTGTATTTGATGAAGCATTTAAGATCTCTGTTTGGTTTATTTATCCAAAAATGGTACTGTGTTGGGCTCGGTTCAAAGGCGCTTATGCAAAGTGCTTTTTATAAACATGACGGAATTTTGTTAAAGGTCCATGCTTTAAGCACTTGGAAGTGCTTCCTGCTAAACACTTCTCCACAAAGTGTTTCTACGACTCAGAAGCACTTTTAAGTTTTTCTGCCAAAAGTAGTCACAAGTGTTTTTGTAGTCGTTAGAAAGCACTTTGAGGCCTTCGAAAAGCAATTCGAAAGAGTAGATTGTTTGGAATTTAGCTTGTTACCTTTTTATCGTGACACTTGAACCAACACATGTACTTATGTACCCACATTCGGCAGAAATAAGTGCTGCTCTTGACGATTGCTTTCTTGTTTTGTTATGTTTCACATTCAAAAGCTCAATTTCTTTGTGTGTTGCCTTGGATTTATCCCTGTGTACCTCATATTTATATAATCCCCTTGCTTTTGGTTTTGTACCGACTGTCCGTTCTGCCTTTTGTCATTGTATTTATTTAATGGATTTCAATTGGTTTAACTTTGTTTTGTACTTGAATATTCAATGTTGCTGAGAAGAAACTTATAGACACTTGTGGCAATGGTTTCCGTATGTCTTTCCCATGGTAGAGTCCATTTCTCGAACTGCCCATTTTTAAACTAACTTCAAGTAACTTTATCGACCCAAAAACGATCCTTCCAAACAGCATTGGTTTTCCTTAGAAAGAAAGGGAAAAAAATAATCTCCCATGTCGATATGGAATCCAGTTAGAGAACAAAGAAAGACTAGTATTGTCCGTCTTTAACTTCAATTGGACAATTCGAAGATCCAATAACTTACCTGTGGTCCTGTAGAAAAAAATACCTATTTCTACTCCAGATGCATGCGAAGAACTATAATATGAAATACAAATGCATCATGACCCTGGTCATTTGCAATGAATTGCTTTGGTAACATCTCCTTTCTCCTCTAAAATGCAGATGGGTATTAGCTTTCACCATCATTTCTTCTTTTTTAATCTTGTCCTTCCTGTTTTATGATCATATTTTGTTGAGATAATGGCCTTTTTGATATGTTGTCTTGCTTTTTTATCACCCCACTTCCGCGGCTGATAATTATGGTCTCTGCCCCATGCTAGTTATTGGGGCTTCTTGAAGTTCCTTTTTAGTTGTTGATATTCTATCAAGAGATATTTTGTACTTGCAAATTCATAATGGTATCCTTTTCATGGACTTAATTCACTTTTGACTAGCATGGAAGCATGGTTCTTTTGTTTCTTTGGTTACCAAATTTTCGTTTTTCATCGTATCGTAATACTTGGATTTCTTAAAGGAATTCATTGTAATCTCTGAAACCATAAATCACACCTCTTTAAAATCTCAGATCAATTTTTTAGGTACCTTACGTATTGTATTATACTCTTGCATGGGATCTCACCATCAGCTTCTGCTATATGCTTCTTGTGTTGTGTTGGAGCTTGTTGATTGGCACATCACTTTTCATATATTGAAACAGGTATCGGTAATAGCACCAAATGTGCCAGCCCTCTTTGAAGCTCACTTTGGAGTTCCAATGGCAGGAGCTGTATTAAACACTGTCAATGTTCGTCTAAATGCGGCGACTATTGCTTTCCTTCTTGGTCATTCATCGTCTGTAGTTGTGATGGTGGATCAAGAATTTTTTCCCTTGGCAGAGGAAGCTTTGAAGATCTGGTCAGAGAAAAGCAAAGGCCATTACAAGCCTCCACTCTTAATTGTCATAGGTGATGAAAGTTGTGATCCTATGGCACTAAAAAGTGCCGTGGGAAGAGGTGCCATTGAATATGAGACATTCTTGGAAACTGGTGACCCTGAGTTTGCTTGGAAACAACCAGAGGATGAGTGGCAGAGCATTGCTCTGGGTTATACTTCTGGCACAACAGCCAGCCCTAAGGGGGTGGTTTTGCATCACCGTGGGGCTTATCTGATGGCTTTGAGTGGTCCTCTTATATGGGGGATGACTGAAGGAGCTGTATATTTGTGGACTCTACCCATGTTCCATTGCAATGGTTGGTGTTTCACTTGGTCACTTGCAGCTCTTTGTGGGACAAACATATGCCTTCGACAGGTAAATTTCTTATATATGTAGTTACTAAAGCTGTACGTTTAGTTCAGCATATTAACTAGTTTTGTTATTCTCCCATGAATTTTTCAGTGTTAAAGCTTATATTGCATTCTATGTAGTCATTACCGCATCTTTAGAATATAGAAGGCCATCATATGCATGCGACTGTTGAATCCTCGTGCACAGAATGGCACGGTACGAACTTGTTGGCCCCAAGTACCATAGTGACCCTGATTCCCCGAGTAAATATTAAGACCCCAATACAACATGCTCTGTGGAGCTCGTATGTACTTTCTGCAGTTTGGCAACAAGCTGCAGTTAAAGTAGCGTCAAGTTTTACATGCGTCATAAATCTATAATGTTCAGCCAACATTTTATGTTTGGTTGCACCCCTCTTAAGCTTCAGAACTGAGCCTCACATTTTCTTTCTCAAATTCTAAAATTTCTCTGTAAGTTGATGTTGGATTTATTTGGAGGTTAATTATTTTAGTATACAGTTCAGATATTTGCTATCTTTTCATTTAGTTTTCCCTGGTTGATTCGCTTAGACGTCCATGCCCACACTGCCCTTTGTTGATTTTCATAGGTTACAGCAAAGGCAGTCTATTCAGCGATAGCTGAGCATGGCGTGACTCACTTTTGTGCTGCACCCGTGGTACTCAACACTTTGGTCAATGCTTCCCCGGAGGAGACTATCCTTCCTCTCCCTCATGTTGTACAGGTGATGACAGCTGGTGCTGCTCCTCCACCTTCTATTCTCTTTGCTATGTCCCAAAAGGGCTTCCGAGTGACGCACACTTATGGCCTATCAGAAACTTATGGCCCCTCCACAGTATGTGCGTGGAAGCATGAGTGGGACTCACTCCCCCCTGTAAAACAAGCGCGACTTAATGCACGCCAAGGTGTTCGGTACATTGGCATGGAGGGGGTAGATGTTTTCAACCCTGAGACTATGCAACCTGTTCCTGCAGATGGAGCTACCATGGGAGAGATAATGTTGAGGGGCAATCTTGTGATGAAGGGGTATTTAAAGAACCCAAAGGTGAATGAGGAAGTTTTTGCCAACGGGTGGTTTCATTCTGGGGATCTTGCAGTGAAGCATCCAGATGGCTATATCGAAATCAGAGACAGATCAAAGGATATTATCATCTCTGGTGGTGAGAACATCAGTAGCGTGGAGGTCGAGAACACTCTATATCAACACCCAGCCATATTCGAGGTATCAGTGGTTGCAAGGTCACATGAGAAGTGGGGTGAAACTCCTTGTGCTTTTGTGACATTGAAGCCGGGTGTCGACAGTTCTGATGAGAAGCATCTGGCAGAAGATATAATGAAGTTCTGCCGGTCCAAGCTGCCTGCTTATTTTGTTCCGAGATCCGTGGTATTTGGACCGTTGCCAAAGACCGCTACCGGGAAGATACAGAAGCATTTGCTGAGGGCCAAGGCCAAAGAGCTGGGATCTGTCTCTATGAGTAAGTTATAACTGCATTGTATTCGCCATTGTATAAAAGGCTAATAACAGCTTGAGTCGTATTCAGTGCCTAGCTAGGTTCTCTTGCTCTTCTGTCATTTTTCTTTTGGTAAAAAGCGGGTGTAAGATTAAGCGACGAGAAGAGCGAAGGTCCAACATTCGCCTTCTCGGGATTTAATGTGTGACCTAAGTTCTCTTATACAGATTACAGAACTATGAAAAATATATTGAGATTCTCTCAAAGCTTTACTCACGGTGTTTGATTTGTTGTTGCCGTATCTGAGGTAATCACCTATATTGACCTAGTCTTAAGTTAATACCATTTTTCAAATGTCTGATTGATTCAAAGGAACAAAAAAGGAGGATGTGACGATTTGGTAAATTATCCAGTTTAGTATTGGTCTCAAGAACTAAATGATGTGATAATTGTTAGGTCAATTCCTTTTAAGGTCCATTATTAGGTTTGATCCCAGCCTTTGAGACATATTAATGACAATTGCTTATTAACGTAACCAAGTTAGCTATATCAGTGTGTTTTCAAGATTCAATTTCGAACCTAACTTCTTCTCCGCTACCCTCTAGCTAATAAATAAAAAAAGATAATTGCTTGGATATATAAAAAGAAAATTAAACAAATCTAGAGGTAAGGGTACAAGCCTTAGTAAAGTGTGTATAATGTGAAGACTTGCATGAAATAAAGATGCTAAGCTGTTCCAGACTACTACCATATAGAAAACTTTAAACATGTTACATCGTATTATGGTCCGATGTCACGTTAATATCTCGAGGATGTAACTAAGTCCTTCATCTATTCGGGAGTCCCGCTCCAAATCTATTTATTCAACTCTACATCAATTGAGAAATTATAAGGGTTTTTGGTCACTTGGAAGTATGTGACTTTCAATTGTTAAATATCTCTAAAGTTCTACAATTGGAACAAAACCAATTTTATAACTTTAAGGATGTTCCGCGATTATTACTTAGGTGTGGTTAAAAGATATTATTTATTGACGTATTTATCCTTAATCAATGTTGTATTTCTTAAATAGGATTTCTTGGGCGTTAAATATTTTATTTCTTCGTATTTTTGTACTTATAAACAATTATAACTATGTGTAGGCGTATTTTCTTATGATGGGACCAAGAAAAAGTATAACGTATTATGAAGTTTATTCCAATGCATAACTGGTCCCAAGTTGGAATAGAAAATTTTTACGACTTTAAGGAGGTTGTTCAATTATAGAGTTTTACTTTAAAGAGATTTTACTCTATATGGAATCGTATCTCATTAACAACTAGGAATCCTTCACTCGCACAACTAGTGGTGGGCACTTGGGATCGAATCAAACCACATCGAACGGTTTGGTTTTTGTGGTTTTGAAATGATTTCAGTTTGAAATCAAACCGAAATTTGAAATAAGGTTTGGTTTGGGTTTATAATATATGGAATCAAACCACATATATACATATATATATATATATATATATATATATATAATTAATTTAATTAGCAAATTAGGTGTTGTGATGTAATTGGTTATTTGGTGGAGTACATAGATGGATTTGGATTTAGATACTTGAATTTTAGCATAGGTTATTGGTTTGTGGGATTTGTTTTTCCTTTTGATTTTGAAGAAAATTCAAAAGGGATTTCCTTGAATTTTAGCATGGTGGTTATCAATTTTGGTTTTACTTACTGCAAGGTGTTCTTCTCTCCAATTTGAAGGTCAAAACAAACTTGAAAAACTACCCCAAACCAAAACAGGCCTATAAAACAAGCCAAATTTTTTAACAGGACTATAAGTTTGGCCAAAACCATTTGAAACCGAGCCAAAACCAAATGGTTCGGTTTCATTGTTGTTCCCACTGTTAAACCAAATTGTACCGAACCACAACAAATTTCAATTTCGATTTTAGTTTTATTCCATAACCAACCGCACCAAACCGTTCTCACCACTAATCACAACTCAAATATATGTTTTAATTTGACCAAAATCAATTCATGTTCCATGACACGACTACATCTTTTTAGAATAGGAATGTTTTATTGTATATCAATTGTATTAGAATTCCTTCCCTTTATGGGATTCCTAAATTAATTGTGATTAGGGTTGTACAAGTATATATATTTATAAACATTGAAGTATTCATAAATTCTAAGTTGGTATCAGAGTAGGCTACTCTCTCGACATTTCCTAGGCCCTAGTTATTAGGCTCGAATAAGCTTCCTTAAGTTTGGCTTTCAAAAATTTGCACTAGCTCCAGCTTAAGGGTATCAAAAATTTGCACTAGCTCCAGCTTAAGGGTATTGATTGAATGATTAGGCTCAAATATTAGTGTTGGCTCCAATGACTGAATATTGACTAGGCCTTTGAAAAGATTGGCGTTGGCTCTAGTGACTGAATACCGACCGATTAGGCTTTCTATTTGATTGATGTTAGCTCCGGTATAATGACTTGACCAGTTCCTGACGTGATAATTGGTTTTCCCTTGTGACCCTATGTGGGGCCACTCATGAAGGAGCGCGTTGGATAATAGGATCTCATATTGGGTATATTACAAAAACATACACAATTAACATGTAGGAGATTCCACTATTAAGGGTAATATTGTAAATACACTATCAAGGGATAATACTTAGAGGTTAAGGAAAGTTGTTAGTTGTTATGATTTAGTCTACACAACTTGTATATATACTTTTAGATTGTAATCTTATTCAATAGAGTGAAATAAAAATATATTTTCTCAATATGGTATCACTCGCCCTCGTCCGACGACTTCTCTCTTCGATCTCCAATCTTCCCGCTTCTCTGCTACTCCGATCTTGTTGCTCTTCTCTGCTTGATCGCCTTCTCTGATTGATCCTCTTCTCTGCATCTCTGATCATGGCTCCTGCCGTCTCTTCCTCTACGGCATCGGATTCTCCAATTCTTCCACCGTCTGAAGCTTCAAACCCTAATTCTTCGAATTCTACCTCAATTACCATACAGAACATTGGATCTATGGTTCCGATTAAGCTTACCACTACCAATTACCTGACATGGAGTGCTCTTTTTGCTCCAATTTTTCGTCACCACAATCTCACCGGTCTGATTGACGGTTCTTCGCCGGCGCCGCCTCAATTTCTCATTGACTCCTCCGGCAATCGTAGTCTTAATCCTGCGTATGTTGCTTGGTTTGAGAATGATCAAAACATTCTCATCTGGATTAATTCAACTCTCTCGGAATCCCTAATTCCTTATACTGTTGGAGTTTCCTCGGCTCGAGAAATATGGGCCAAATTGGAATCTCGCCTTGCTGCTGCCTCGCATTATCACATCCACGAACTTAGATCTCATCTTCGAAGTCTCACCAAAGGAGATCTCACAGCCGCTTAATATCTTCAACGCACTGAGGAAATTGCTGATGCTCTTGCTAGTGCTGGTGCTCCAGTTGAAGATTCAGAATTGATCTCTGTCATTCTACATGGCTTACCTCCTGAATTTGACTCGTTTATGGATGCCATTCAGTTTCATCTTGGTTCAACTACTATTGATGAACTCCATGGTTTGCTTCTTAGCAAAGAGATCCAACTGACCAATCGCAAGCAAAGTACACCGGTGTCTTCCTTTTAGGCCTACAACATCTCCACTGGTCTTCTTCCTCTGCCTGTTCCTTCTATTTCTCAAGGCTATGTTTGATAGGAGCATATTTATGCGCCTTAGTTAGTTAGTTCTTATGCATTTATGTTGTGTTTTCTTAGTTAAATTAGTCTTTTAAGGTATTTTCATGTGTTTTCAGGTTTTAGAGACAAAGTGAGCAAAAGGATGCAATTTGGAGCATTTTGGAGCAAAATTGGGTTAGAATGGAGTTCATGCACATGAAGCACAAGGGATGGACGAATTTGAGGGATTGATGAAGCTAGGAAGGCGTTTCAAAGTTGAAGAATTGAAGATACAAAGTTTCCTAGTTGAAGTAGGAAAGGGCTTACATGAAGGATTCCTAATCAATATAGGAGTCCTAATTGAAGATGGATTCCTAGACGAATGAAGTTTCCTACTCAAGCAAGTATTCCTACATGAAGAAGAAGAATTAAAGCCAAAGAATCAGCTCAAGAGAAGGATCTTATCCAAAACCTCATCCATAACCTTATCTTAGCTTATCTTATCCAAACAAACCTTATCCTATCTTATCTTATCCTAATCCTAAATTATCCACATTCCAGCCACTTAGGAGGGTTTCTAACTAGATTAGGATGCTTAAAATGGGATTTCTAGAAGACCTAATCCTTTCCTACAAAGGTGCCACACCTTATCCCTTGTTTTTCTAGAAATCAGCCACAAAATAACCTTTCTAGAAGGCCTTATCCCTTCTCCTACAAAAGTGACGCCCCAAACCTTTCTAGGACTCCTAGAAACCTGATTATTCCTTTCCCCCTTGGTTTCTAAAAGCCTTAGCCTTTTCCTTCAAGGATTGTGTGTTATTATCCTATACAAATTAGGCTTTTAAATCCTTTTCCTTTGCTACATAGGGGCTGCGAATTTCAGCCTATAAATACCACCCTTTGCTGCACCATTTTGTCACCATCCTCTACCATATTTTCACTACACCATTCACCCAAACATACCTTGTGTGCCGTGAGTTTGCAAGGAGAAGAAGGAAGACAACTTGGAGCCGTGCATGCCATTCAAGGAGCTTGGATTGTGGAGCGTTTCTAGGTGTTTTCTATCTTTGTTTTAATGTTTAAATTTATTTATCTTTGTTTATTTGCGAGTATGAGGAACTAAACCCCCCTTGGCTAGGGGGGATTCGAAACCATGATTATGCTTGCTATATGATTTGATTACTTCTAATTGTGTTTCATAAGTTGTGATTTCAATTTGCTTATCTATGTGAATTAAAACTTATTCTTGTATGTTGATTGAGGGTCGACACTTAGTTTGCATGCATGAATTTGATGCTAGGATATAAGGGAATTTCACTTAATCGTTATGAACTTATATTCACAAGTAGTAAAGGTTGTTGATCACAATCATGTTAAGTAAACTCTTGGCATAAGTTTCATGCAATCATAGTAACAAGTGCTTCGTCAATGCTTATGGTTTTCATAGAACTTAATGATTCTTGCTTGTATCTCTATTATGCAATCATGTAGGGGACTTGTGGGGAATGTTTTGGGTTGTCATATGCAATCATCCAATTCAATAACATTAGGAAAATCTGAAGGTTAATTTAAGCGGACCTAATTAACTTGGGGCGTTGGGGATTCATGGTTTATTGAAAAGCAATTAGAGATCGTTTTATATGCAAGTGTGACATGTGTGGAGATGAACCCCTTAGCTAGCCTTCCATCCATCCATTTAAACCAAATTCGTTTTAGAGTCTTTTCAATTTACAAAGTTTTGTTTTGTTTTCAAAATTCGTCCAAAATCAATCCCCCTTTAGTTTTAAGTGTCATATTAGTTAGAAACCCATTTAGTTTGTGTTTTTAGGTGTCTTGAGTCAAGTTTAAACCAATTTTCGTCCAAATTCTTCCCTAGTGTCCAAAACTGCCCAGAAAGTGGTTTTAAGGCAGTTTTGAGTGTTTTTGGGCTGTTTTGAGTCTTTTGGTTTGTTTTAGTGTTTTAAAGTTTAGTTTTACATTCTTTGAGTCTAGTTAGTGTTTTAAACTTGTTTTTACGTTTTTGAGTCAAGTCCAAGTGATTTTGCAATCCCTCCTAATCCCCGGCCTAAAATGATCCCTACTTACATACTTGCTACAATTGATAAAAAGAGGGTTAATTTGAGTGTCAACATAATTTTCACATCAATGTTGCTCAGCAGTCGTTCTCTTCTCACAATCAAAATCGTGGACTGGATCGCAACTTTACTTGAGGCAACCACAATTATCGTGGCACTTTCAGGCAGAACAACAATCAGCGATTCTCCACTTTCAATCGAGGCAATAATCAGCGTTCAAATAGGGGAACTCGGCAAAATTTTTCATCAAACAGGAAACTTTCTTGTCAAATATGTCGTCAATTTGACCATGAAGCTTGTCACTGTCCTCATTGCATGGACCCTCACTATAATGGGAAGTCATCCTAAACTGCGTTGGTTGCCAACACCTCCAACTCCTCTTCTCCATGGATTGTCGACTCTGGAGCCACTTCTCATATGACCAACAACTATGCCACTCTCCAGAATCCTGAAGCCTACACAGGACCTGAACAAATGTATATTGGTGATGGCAAAGGTTTGCCTATCACTCACACTGGCTCTTCTTCTATTACAACTTCACATAGTAATTTTGCACTAAAAAATGTTTTATTTGTGCTTGATCTGAAGCATAATCTCCTATCTGCAAATCAATTTCTTATTGATAATAAATGCTCTATGCATCTTTATCCCTCTCACTTTACTGTGAATAATCTTTCTTCGGGGAGGATGCGTTTTAAAGGTCCTATTCAGCATGGTTTCTATCCATTTTATCCTTCTTCTCAGCATGGTGACAAGCATACAACTCTTACTACTACTCCAAAAGCTTCCAGGACTCTGTGGCATGGATGGTTGGGCCATCCTTCAGTCAAGATTTTAAATAAGCTAGCTTCTCAATGTTGTATCTCTATGTTCCAACATAAGACTTCTTCTTTTTGCTCAGCCTGTGCATTAGGAAAGTGTTCTAGATTGCCATTTGTATCCACTACATGTACTACCACGAAACCATTAGAACTCATTCATACATATGTTTGGGGACCCTCACCTATAGCTTCTCAGGATGGTTTCAGGTACTATGTCATATTTGTGGATGATTTTACTCGATAATGTTGGTTCTACCCTCTGAGATACAAATCTGATGTACTATCAGTCTTCATGCAATATAAATCTTTGGTTGAAAATACTCTGTGCACCAAAATTATTACCTTGAGATCTGATTCTGGTGGTGAATACATGAGTACTATGTTCTCTACTTTCTTGGCACAACATGGCATCCAACATTTGTTATCTTGTCCTCACACACCCGAACAAAATGGGTGTGCTGACCGCAAACACAGGCATCTTGTGGAAACTGCCCGGACTCTTTTTGCCGCATCTAAAGTTCCTCACTTCTATTGGGTTGATGTTTTTGCAGTTGCAATCTATCTCATTAACAGGTTACCGACTCTATCTTGGCCCTCACCTTGTGAGTCTCTTTTCAAGAAATTGCCGTGTTATAGCACACTCAGAGTTTTTGGTTGCCTCTGTTTTCCATGGTTAAAGCCGTATACTTCTTCTAAGTTGGATGCTAAGAGCAAGCCTTGTGTTTTCTTGGGTTATAGTCTCAATCATAAGGGATACAAATGCCTTGATTCGGTTACAGGAAGACTCTACATCTCTCAGCATGTTCTCTTTGATGAAAGCACTTTTCCATATTATGATCTTTCCGCTTCCTCCACTTCTTCCCCATTAACACCTACAAGTCCATCCTCTGCTTTTCCATCTTCCTTAACTTTTACATCCCTTACTCCAACCTCACCATCATCTCATTTTTCTGGAACATCCTCCTCACCTCATCCCACTGCACCACCACCACCTCCCCATTCCTCTATAAACAATCACCCTATGCAAACCCGATCTAAGTCTGGTATTTACAAACCTAAAGCTTTTACTGCCACAAATCATCCTCTTCTCTCTCATTTGTCTCTGGATTATATTCCTACAACCTATCTCCAAGCCTCTAAACACCCACATTGGTGCCAAGCAATGCAGGAAGAATTCAATGCTCTTCTTCATACTCAAACATGGTCCCTGGTTCCATATCATTCTTTATAGAACATAGTCGGCTGCAAATGGGTGTTTCGCATCAAACAAAAACCCGATGGCTCCATAGATCACTACAAGGCTCGGTTGGTTACCAAGGGCTTTCACCAGCAGGAAGGTCTCGATTACACTGAAACGTTTAGCCCTGTGGCTAAACCTGTGACAATCCGAATCTTACTCACCCTAGCTGCTCAATTTGATTGGTTTTTTTAACCAACTTGATGTCAGTAATGCATTCTTGCATGGCACTCTTTCTGAATCTGTGTTTATGCAACAACCACCCGGCTTTGAAGACTCTACCAAGCCCCATCATGTGTGTCAGCTTCATAAATCGTTATATGGTCTGAAACAAGCTCCCCGAACTTGGTATGATAAGTTACATGCTGCCCTTGCTTCTCTTGGCTTTGTTGGTTCTCAAAGTGACCACTCTTTGTTTGTCAAAAAGGACAACTCCTTGGTCTTTGTTCTAGTGTATGTGGACGATATTTTGGTTACTGGGCCTTCTTCTGTTGATTGTCAACATGTGATCACACAGCTCAGCAATCTGTTTCCTATTAAGGATCTTGGTCCTTTACACTATTTTCTTGGTCTCGAGGTAAAGCGATCTTCTACTGGCATTTTCCTCTCCCAAACTAAATATATTCTGGATTTGCTTACCAAAGCCAAAATGGTTGGTGCAAAACCCTGCAACACACCACTGAGCACTTCAAAGATTGATCATGATTCTTCTCTTCTTGAAAATGCTTCTGAGTATCGGTCCTTGATGGGTGCTCTTCAATATCTCACATGGACAAGGTCGGATCTTAGTTTCGCTGTCAATCTTGTATGCCAGTTCATGCACACTCCCAAAGTATCTAACTTCCAAGCTGTCAAGCAAATACTACGATATCTTAAGGGCATCATTGATCACGGTTTCTCAAAGTGCTCATCTTTTCCATCTATCAAGGCCTTTTCCGATGCTGACTGGGCTGGTTGTGAGTTAGATAGGCGATCCACTGGCGGTTACTGCATCTTTCTGGGTAATTCTCTCATTAGTTGGGGTGCTAAAAAGCAACCCACTGTTGCTCGTTCCTCTACCGAGGCAAAGTATCGATCCCTTGCAAACACTGCTTCTGAGATCACTTGGCTTTGTCAATTACTTGCTGACATTGGCTATTGTCTGCCTTGTTCTCCTCAACTTTGGTGTGATAACGTATCTACTATATCCCTTGCCAAGAATCCTATTTTTCATGCTCGGACCAAGCATGTCGAGATTGATTATCATTACATCCGTGAAAAGGTGGTTGCCAAGCATATCTCCCTTCACTACATCTGCTCCCAAGACCAAGTAGCTGATATATGTACAAAATCCTTATCTGCAGCATGATTTTTGTTTCTCAGAGACAAACTTCAACTTCGGGTCCCTCAGTCTCGTTTGAGGGGGGATATTAAGGGTAATATTGTAAATACACTATCAAGGGATAATACTTAGAGGTTAAGGAAAGTTGTTAGTTGTTATGATTTAGTCTACACAACTTGTATATATACTTTCAGATTGTAATCTTATTCAATAGAGTGAAATAAAAAAATATTTTCTCAATATCCACTCCTAATACCACCGAGGTCTTTTATAATAAAACCCACACCTAGAGAAAGGTCAAGTGAGGATAAAATTGATGATGTTGGTAGTGAACCGTGCTTGGGCCTGAAAAGTTTAGAGCAAGTCCACCGGAGTGGACATTGCCCAGCACACAGTCCAAAAAACAGCCCAGCACCCTGTCCATTACCTCCAACCCGTGCAACAGCCTGGGGCCCAGCCCATGCTGGTCTCTGGGCCAGCTCAAAACTGACTGACCAAGAAGCTGGGCAAGTGGCCACGTGGCAACTCCCTGGCTCTTGGATTTGAATATTTTTCAAATCCAACGGTCCAGATTAATTAACTATATTAAAAATTATTAAAAATTATAAAAAAATACAGAAAAATTATTAAAAAATACAGAAAATTAAAAAAAAAAAAGAAAATTTTTAAAAATGTTATTTTTTTTCTATAAATAATAAAGTTTGTGGTTGAAGAATAAAGTGTATTTGATGAGTTTATGTAATTTCATTTTAGTGTGTTTTTTTTTATAGTTTATTTGATGAGTTTATGTAATTTTATTTTAGTGTGTTTTTTTTAAGTTTATTTGATGAATATGTAATTTTATTTTAGTGTGTATTTTTTTTAAGTTTATTTGAAATTTTATCCGAAATTGGTTAAAAATCTTATCCGAAATAAACTTAAAAAAAAAAACCACACCAAATAAATGCGCTGGGTGCCAGCGCATTTTTTTAGGGATGGAGATGCCTTGGCCTATTACTGTTCACTCCAGTCTATTACTGTTCACTTGAGTGGATAAATGCGCTGGGTGCTGGCGCAAAGTCCTTAGGGGTGGACTTGCTCTTATCACATCTTCAGTTTGATATTTCTTATTAATAATATAACGTCATGGTGTAACGGTGGTAGTCTTTCTCCAATTTTGTAGCCAATAGTCCAAGTTTTTCTGTGATATGCTCATAATAATGTGGGAATGAGCCAAAGGCATTCATTTCTGAATGATGGGAGAAATCCCCTTCACTACAACTTACAAAAGTTGTAACTTACAAGGGCAAACCAACTTCCGAACAACTAAGGCTTTTGATCTTGCGGCGCATAACGGTTTACAGGTAGACGTGCATTTATGAAAGTTTGTAAAAATTTGACAATGACTAAACCGTTAAGAGATTTCTCCAAACCAGTAAGCAACCAAAAAAATATGAGCGGGAGAGGAGAAGCATCTCAGATTCATTCATATGAGGCTCGTTGTAAAAGCTATCCTTTTGCACTGATTGATAGGTTCTCAAGGATAGGAATGTAATGGTCAATCACTATCCGCACCCATGCTACTGTTTTTGTAGTTTAAATCAGCTCAATTTGTTATTCATGCATCCACAAAAGATGATGGTTTCCTCCATGCATGGTAACAATGGTAGTGTGTCACGTGGTTGGGCGTGTGGGACAAGCTAATAACACGTTCTCTTGCTGATACAAGGAGGAACATATTAATAAAAAAGCACAGAGAATTTGTATGTATTTGTGGAGAAAACAACTTACATAACATAAGTATACTGTCATTATGACGTCTTGTGTCAATAATACAACGTCATGTGAAAAGAAACTTATCTAAATCATGATATTATTTCCAAAAAACACTACATTAACAATGTATTCGTGCTATAAAAGTCCAATGTTTGTGAGAGGATGTGGTGTCAAAGAAGCACCCATTTGCCCTACTGAAGTTTTATAATTTCTTTTTGTTAGGGGGTTTCTGTTAGTCAAAAACCCAAAGATAAGGAGGGCTAAGGCGGCTCCCATACGCATCCTTCATTATCAAGTTAGGTCTTTTTATAGGGCCTCTTATTTTGGTCACATCTCCAACGGATGATTATTCTTTCTTAAATTTTCGTTTATGGTTGCATTCCTTAATGTCTACTCCAATGGCCAAAGCGAACCAGCTAATCATACATAATGCATGGAAATCAATCATACGATTTTCCAGCCAATAATAGATAAGGAAAACAAAGAGTGTTAGAGTTAGCAAGATTAAATACAAAGAGTGTTAGAGTTAGCAAGATTAAATAAGGAAGAAGATAAGCCTAGCTGCCCATGGAGTCCACCCAAGCTGCCAGAAATAACCAGATTCTTTAAGGAGTGAATGAAAAACTTTAACAAACGCCTTCTAAACTTAGTACCGTTTTGAACTTTTAATTTGTTTTTGAGCTCTTAATTTTTAAAAACGTGTCAATGTATTTGACTTTTAACCAAATTTATCATTCGTGTATATATTTTCGTATATTGAAATATAAAAAACTAACAAAAAATGTGATGAAGTTGATAGTAAAAACAAATTATCTAGGAATCCTGAATACGGTTTGATTGTTTAAGTGGACAAATAGTTAATAGAGCATAGCTAGTGAGAGGGTTTTTTTTTTGGATGTGATATTCACACACCTCATTTTACTTCTCACACACCTTTTTAATTTTTGGCTGTCGGATCGGATGAATTGAAAAAGATCAACGGACAGAAATTATCAAGGGATGTGTGAGAAGTAAAATGAGGTGTGTGGATAACACATCCTTTTTTTTTTTCTTCCCAAGAGATGAACCATAAAAAATGGTTAGGGTAGAAAAGGTTTGTTTGTTGAACCACTTCGCAAGTCACTAGCCAGCCAATTGGCTCTCTAGTCTAAACTGCGTCATTTCACGTGGTGTATAAGATGATGAGATCCCCTAAACCCAAAAAATCAAATACATGGTACTGATGAAATGTAAAACCATTCAAGCATGGTGACATCAAATTCATAACTGGTTTCTGTTGAAACATTAGGGGTCCCACAGAATATAAACATTGAGTTTATCTGAGAAAATTGTAATGTTCGTTCTTCTTTTTCAAAGTTTATTTTGTTCCTTTCTTCACTGGACCTTTTTTTTTCCTTGGTTAGGTAAAGAGTTGTGTTAATTGGGATTATATATTCTCATGTACTAGAAAGTTGTATATACTTGCATAAATAAATTTTTTTATTTGAATCATTGACTTTTCTTAATTTCTTACTATAGCATTTGTCTACACACTTTGTGTGTATAAACACATTTTTTTAGAAAATGAGAAGGGGAGAGGGAGAGAGAGAGAGAGAGAGAGAGAGAGAGAGAGAGAGAGAGAGAGAGAGAGAGAGAGAGAGAACGTGGGGGGGGGAATGAGAGGTTTTTTTTTTGTTTGTTTTTTTTATTTTTATAAATATTGGAGATATTTTAACATCACCTGTAGGTGAGGCTTCAATAAAAAAAGTAAAATTTGGACTTGTGAAATTACATTATTGCCCATCATTTTTTTTGTGTGATAGAAAACTAAATAGCATTTTCACCATCTTTTGGTTGACAAAGAGGGTTTCATTAATTAATAGAGATACGCATGCATGATGCTTATATCCAATTAATTTGTTGTATATACTTGTTCTTATCGGAAGAAAGATTTTATGGACATTGATGGTTTAGTATTGATAGGGAAAGGGAAGTGGTTTTCGTATTCAGTCTCTGTTTACACTCCAAAATAATTAGAGGTATAAATATGTCTAAATAATGTTGTATTTTAGAGTGATGCTAGGGAGACTAAATTTGTAAACTAAATGACATTAAAGTTGATGATTGAATTATTACTTGAATGTTGATAAACGTGCTTATTTCTTGTTGATGATACATCATTTAGTTTACAAATTTAATCTCCTAGCATTACTCTGTACTTTATTCTCATTTATTTCTAATTTAATCTGCATTTACTACCATGTGAGAAATACAAAAATATATAATTCTCATATTTCAATCTTTAATCCAATTCGTGGAGAAGATTTTCAGCGTATTGTGAACACACCCGTATAATATAAGTGGTTGGGAATTATTTTTTTTCAATTTCCTTCTTGTCCATTTTATGTATCGGCCCTGAATAATATAATTATATAGTTCTCCACGCCACAGTATATTTTCAGCTTATCTGTCACGTATCAAATCCTAATTAGTAATTAAGCACTACTATTATCTATCTATATAAATATCGGATATTGACCATGATTAACAAACGAACAAAAAATTGCTACCGCTTGTCCACACAGAACTGTAAATGCGTTTTAAATTCTACATGCATTAACATTTAGACATTTTGAACGCATCTGTGTCTTCAGTGTAGCATAAACAGGCAAATATTTAAAGAAAGAAGTAGTTTGGACCAGTTAATAATCTACAGTACATATTTTGTATCCATGTTCATGTAGATCGGTCGATCGAGTATTTTAAGTTAGCGCATGGTACTAAACTACCACTCTATATATAATTTGCATGTATATATATATATATATATATATATATATATATATATAGAAAGAGAAGGCAAAAGAGTGAAGTTTATATAATTCAAAATTGTCGTTTTCTTGTTATGATTTCAAAAGAAAAAACAACAAAACCACCCACATAGTGTGATTGTACGTATAATATAATGTTGATGTTGGGTTAAGTTCGAAGCATATTAAGCCATTGACTGTACAAACTCACAAGAACAAAATAAAGGAAAGAAGAAGACAAATGGTTTTGTTTCATCGATCGCTGGTAGAGACTTGAAATCGTAGTAGCTGGTCACGAGATTGACTTCCTTTTAGGTCTCGTGTAGTAGTATGCACAAGCAAAAGTCACGAGAGCAAATAAAAAACTTCTGCTCCCTCCAATTCCTTTTTGTGAATAATTATAACTTGGAAGGACGAAACACTGCATTGTTAGGGCAGAAAAGCTTCCAAGAAGCAAATTCTTTGTCCTTTATAACCATTTCTCCTAATTATTTTACCCAAAAAAACTAGGAAAAATCACACTGGTATGTATACATATATATTTTTCACATTTGTTTCTGTTGTAAAATTATATAGAGTCAAGTAACTGAACCAGATTATCAAGACCACGGGTCCTTTCATTTGGCAACAGAATCTGAAATTTATTCAATTCTGTTGAATATTGCATAACCATTCTCCACATTCCCTGTAAATATTTTGTTTTTTCTTTTTTCAAATTAACTTCTGTGATAAATTAAAGAAAAAATAAAGTAGATTCTCTCGTCCGTGATCCCAACATTTCTTAAATACTTATGGTAAATATTCTTCAATTATTTTATGTCTCCTTTTGCCCATTTTGCTTCATGGTTATGGCTCATATACTTTTCTACTGCTTATACCTCCTTACCCTAAGTGACCATCCAGTGCCGACTGCGTGTTGCACTGACAGACTCCTGCCTCCACTCTCTCTCTCTCTCTCTCTCTCTCTCTCTCTCTCTCTCTTTTTTTGTCGATCACTATCTTTCTCTCTCCCCTTTTTTCTGTTTTGGTTAGCTTCAAAGTTCATAATCTGATCGTCTACGTGGAAATTCAATCATGAAAAACCTCTCCTCTCCCTAAACCATCCTCCAAACGCAACCTTCTTAAAATTCTCTCTATAAATACACACATACCAAACCTTTCACTCACAAGAAACACAATACCCAAAATATCACAAGGAAAAAAAAAGGAAAAGTATACTCAATATTCCATTTTTTTCAGATATGGCATACAATATTGCCAAACTTCTCTCACTTTTTTCTCTTCTGTTCTTATTTTCTTCCCTCTGCAACATTGCAGTTGTGCATGCTCGTCCGCCCTTCGCCTGCGACCCTCGAAACCCGATAACGAGAACGTTGAAGTTCTGCCGGGTGAGGGTGCCAATCAACGATAGGGTTCACGACTTGATCGGACGGCTGACATTGCAGGAGAAGATCAGGCTGTTGGTGAACAATGCCATTGACGTGCCTAGGCTTGGCATCCAGGGCTACGAGTGGTGGTCTGAGGCACTTCATGGTGTGTCCAATGTGGGACCTGGAACCAAGTTTGGTGGGACCTTTCTTGGGGCCACTAGCTTCCCTCAAGTCATCACCACCGCTGCTTCCTTCAACGAGTCGCTCTGGGAGGAAATCGGACGGGTGAGGATTCTTTCTTTTTCTTTTGTTTACTTTTTTCCGCAGTATAAAACTAAGCTTCAAGTACTATTCATTTTAACGAAAAACTATATTTTTACATTAAAAATCAATCCCCTTTATTTTATCATTATCGGTGAAACTCAAAATTTTCAAATTCATTTCATTAGTTTTCCTAAACTTTAGAATAGAAAATAGAAGGCAAACTTTTTTTTCTTTTTTTTTTAATGTATTAACCATCACTTTGGACCTATAGCCTATAGGCTATAACTCTTTTATCTCCAATCATGTGATCAAAATTGTCATATCTGTTATACCTTGATACTAAATTATTAGTGTAGACCAGTACTCGTGTAAATTATATATACCTGACATATTATGCTATTATACATTATTTAATAAGATAAGCGATTTGCTACCATCCGATTTTGATTAATTGTCTGACAAATATAGTGTGATAAACTTTCGGTGAGAGAAGGGTTTTGTGATTTATATTAAATAATTTAACATTTTAAGGAAATAGGGGTGAAATTTGCATGGTACATGTAACATAGTGGTACATGGCACGTGCATTGGAAATTCGATGAGCTACCTAAATTCAACATCCCTTCATGAATTGGACAATATTGGCGGCAAAGGATATTGACTAGCAAAGCCAGATTAAGCCTTAAAAACCATGATGATTCCATGAAACAAACAACACAAACGATATTTTCAGTAGCTAATTATTGTGGTTGTTGCTCTTGTTTATTTTTCTTTTCAAGACATGATTGAAATTGTTTACTAAATATGCACGCAGACGTATATAGTTGAACTATATATAAAATGCCCAATAAAACATGCTTCAATTTAAGTATTAGTTTATAATAGTCTCACAGATAATTCTTAGTTACGAGTCGCATTAGTCATGTTATGACAAATTTCATTAGTAGCTAACCCAAAATCAAAATGGCATCGATGAAGCAAATATGAGTTTAGTTAAGTTGATTAAAGTAACGTGATCTTCCATCTGCACCCAAATTCAACTCTCTCTATCTATGATTACATAAATTTAGTCTAAAATGTTACTTGTAAAAGAAAAAACAAAAGCACAGATGGGTGCAAACCGTCGATGAATTCAACTGGGCAAGTTGCCATCACAAATTTGATGAAATTTTTACTTTTTGCACCCCCTTTTGGGACCCATCTTAGACTCTTAGCTTCTAAAATTGTTATCTTGGATTATATAGTATATACATACACCCCTTATTACATGTACGAAATATTGGACCACTTTCTTGTTGTGGCAAAACCGGAAAATAAATTAATAAAGTTCCTTTGTCGATCAATATTTTCCTAATTGAAAGCCTACTCATTTTCTTTTATTTAAAAAAAATGAAGGGAAATTAAATTATGTGGTCATATAATTTTTTGTAATTGAATAGGTTGTGTCTGATGAAGCAAGAGCAATGTACAACGGGGGTGCGGCTGGACTAACATTTTGGAGCCCAAATGTGAACATATTTCGTGACCCGAGATGGGGTAGAGGGCAAGAGACTCCTGGGGAAGACCCTGTCTTGGCTGCCAAGTATGGTGCTAGGTATGTCAAGGGCCTCCAAGGTGATGGTGCTGGCAATCGCCTTAAGGTTGCTGCATGCTGCAAACATTACACTGCCTATGATCTCGATAACTGGAACGGTGTTGATCGCTTCCACTTCAATGCTAGGGTAACAAAATCTTAATCTAGCTTGTCATTTCATATTTAAGCATATTCACATGTATGACATGTTACGTTGTCATTGCACCAACCTAGACGTAATCAATATTTTGAATTGACAGTTTGACGTCATAATTAACATATTAGATTGTCAGACGAAACAACGTTTTCGTATATATATGTAGAGTGTGTATAAAATGTTTTATGTGTGACATGTGCAGGTTAGCAAGCAAGACTTGGAAGACACATATGATGTGCCCTTCAGAGCCTGTGTGGTAGATGGGAATGTTGCTAGTGTTATGTGCTCCTACAACCAGGTCAATGGAAAGCCTACTTGTGCTGACCCTAATCTCCTCAAGGGCACAATTCGCGGCCAATGGAGACTCAATGGGTGAGTCTCATTGATTTGAACTAATGATATATAATTCCCTTAATTTGTATTTGTAGCCTTTAATATCGTTTAAGCTTTCGGTGTACGTGCCCAAATAGGTATATTGTCTCGGATTGTGACTCAGTTGGTGTTTATTATGACGACCAACATTACACCAAGACACCAGAAGAAGCAGCAGCAGACGCAATTAAAGCAGGTGATTAGCGGTTTAACCGTGCGCGTGCATGAAAGATAAAGTTATGAGAATCTAAACCCAAATTTGTAAACTGTAGGTTTGGATTTGGATTGTGGGCCGTTCCTCGCCATCCATACGGAGGCGGCCGTGAGGACGGGCCTAGTAAATGAGATTGACATTAACTACGCATTGGCTAATACGATCACGGTCCAAATGAGATTGGGCATGTTCGATGGCGAACCGTCCACTCAGAGATATGGAAACCTAGGCCCAGCAGATGTGTGCAAAATGTCCAGCAATGAGCTAGCCCTGGAAGCTGCCAGGCAAGGCATTGTTCTGCTTGAAAACCGTGGGAATTCGTTGCCCCTCTCAACCACGCGTCATCGTACCGTCGCAGTAATCGGGCCCAATTCTGATGTTACTGAAACAATGATTGGAAATTATGCTGGTAAGTCTACTAAAAATGTAAAACTGTACATATATATATTGTCAATTTAGGCCAATTTCTTAGCAAAGATTTAAAATTTGATCCATTGGATATTTTTGTAATTGTATGTAGGAGTTGCATGTGGTTACACTACGCCACTACAAGGAATTGCGAGGTACACAAGGACCATACACCAAGCTGGGTGCTCAAATGTTCATTGCAATGGAAACCAACTAATTGGTGCTGCTGAGGTTGCAGCAAGACAGGCTGATGCAACTGTCTTAGTAATAGGCCTTGACCAATCAATCGAAGCAGAGTTCAGAGACCGGACCAACCTCCTCTTACCCGGACACCAACAGGAGCTGGTGTCCATGGTGGCTAGGGCTTCTAGAGGACCAACCATATTGGTCATAATGTCTGGTAGCCCTATTGATGTTACGTTCGCAAAAAATGACCCGCGCATTGGAGCCATTATTTGGGTTGGGTATCCTGGTCAAGCTGGAGGAACTGCCATTGCCGATGTTTTGTTTGGCACTACGAACCCAAGTAATACTCGAACAAATGAGAAACTTATATTTATGACCGTCACGCTGCCACGTGATATTGATTAATTATGTTTTGTTTGTGTAGGTGGAAAGCTCCCTATGACATGGTACCCTCAAAACTATGTGGCCAAATTGCCAATGACAGACATGGCCATGAGAGCAAACCCAGCAAGAGGCTACCCTGGCAGGACCTACAGATTCTACAAAGGCCCAGTTGTCTTCCCATTTGGGCTGGGCCTAAGCTACACCAGATTCTCCTACACACTAGCACAGGGGCCCACACTGGTCTCGGTCCCACTCACTAGCCTCGTTGCCGCCAAAAACACAACCATGCTGAACAACAACGGCGTCCGAGTCAGCCACATAAACTGCGACTCACTCTCACTCGACATCCATGTTGACATCAAAAACACCGGAACCATGGACGGGACCCACACTCTTCTGGTGTTCGTGACCCCACCGGCAGAAAAATGGGCCCCCAACAAGCAACTAGTGGGCTTTCACAAGGTCCATATCGTGGCCGGGTCGGAGAGACGGGTTAGGGTTGGCGTCCACCTGTGCAAGCACCTGAGCATCGTTGACAAATTTGGGATCCGGAGAATCCCATTGGGCGAACACAAACTGGAAATTGGTGACTTGAAGCATCATGTTTCTGTTGAAGCAAATTTAGGAGAGATTAAGTTCTAATTAGGAGCTATCAAAAAATTGGTAGTCACCCCAAAATGTTACGGGATTAGCATTTAATTATCAATTAGTTACTTCTAGTCTTCCTTTTCGAAGTCACAGAATAGGAAAGAAAAAGGAAAATTCTACTGTACAAGTAAAGGAAAGACTATCCAAAAGACAGAATATTGATTAATGAGCCGTAAGGTTTTAATAAAATAGTAATTTTGAATCTCATGTGTTGCTATACTACACAATCAAAATGTTGTAATTTGCAATTTGAAGAGTACGAACTCTAAATCAAGCATATACTCTTAATCATCATCTTATCTACTCTCATCAGTAGGCTAACATGTAACGTATTTGTTTGAATGCATTCAAAATGGCTAAAGCGGAAGAGACTTCTTCAAGAAGGAAAATAAATTAATGCTTGATAGATACAAACAATGCAAGGTTGGTTTGTAGTTATAATCAAAAGTAGGTACACGTTATCCTGTTTTTTTTTCTTCATTGTAATAAATTGAAGTTGTTGGGTTAATTATCTTTTCTTTTTGTTCTAATGGATTTTCCTGCCAAAAGAAGAGAATCCGTGAAAGAAACAAGCTGAAATTCATGAGGTGAAAACAAATTTGATTTTCATCTCAGGTGCAATGTTCTACCCGACAAACTCATCCAGCTCACCTTCAATATTATGGTGAATTCTCAGATCAATCCCACAACGACTATACTTGCCTTTTACGTGACTATGACAACACATGTTCAGGTTTTTGGAGTTATATTAAGAAAGACTGGAATAAAACAATAACACGAAAAGAGTTAAAAATTAGACTACGTATCAATATGAACAAACCCACTACAAACGAACACAATTTTAATAAACTGAAACGGAAGAATGTCATGATGTCTACACCCAAAGAGACTGTTGTGGCTAACTTACTTTTAAACTGAATAATAAAGCATTATATTTATGAAGAACTAACCTTAACCATAACAGGTAATGAATACCGAATCCCAAACCCACAAAACACCCAAATTAATAAATAAAAACCTAAAAAAAATACTAATATTTTCCAACAAAAACAAAAAGTAACACACAACTTACCAAGCAAGACCCATCATAGCAAATTGAATCATTGCGAGGCCTAAATTAGATCCAAAGTTGGATGGAAACTACTCATGACTCAACCCTCAAATGCTTGAAGGATCCAAAGTCTGAGGTATCCTACATTTCGAAAAAGAAGCCTAATTCCTAGTGAGACCTGAAAATACGAAAGGTATTTGAGTCCACCCATGACCATAGTCAATGACACACCTTCTCTTAACCATTGGTATATTGGTTTTGTTAGTAGTTTGATTTGTTTTATTTTATCTTGCTTTCTATCATTTGTTTCACTAATTTTGACCACACAAAACTATCATTTGTTTCACTCAGAACCTTACACACATGGTGGAGCCACATTAAGGCCTGACCTGACCTCCTCAACATGCTATGATGTATCTACATTTGTTTCACTAATTTTGAGGGGTCCCTTGATAACTATAAATTTATATATAGAAATATTTTTGTTGTGAAAATAATAATTTTCTTTTTAATTTTGATTTTTGTATTAGAGATAGAGAAAATACATGAGAGATGTGAGGGATATAGAAGAGTGTATTCCGATTAATCTCTAAACGTTTGAAATTTAAGAAAAGACACCTAAACCTCCTTAGGCGTCTACCTAACCCACCTAGGTCGCCACTCATGCTTAGACAAAAAATTGATAGCTTTTGTTTTGGATTTTATTTTTGTTCAATAAATTGTAAGAGACTTGTTAATTACTTGTATGAACACTCATTACATACTTGTTTCCCATATTTCAATATGTTACTTTGATTTATATGTCATTTTATATTGCAATTTATGTATTTTAATATAATATGGATTTTTAAATATAAATAGGCACTTATTTATACTATATATAATAAATTTACTTATTTTTGCCTAGGTCCCGGCCGACTAGCACCTAGTATCTTTTAGATATTCACACACATAATGATAATTAAAACAAAAAACTATTTTAAGTTGTATTAAATAAATGAACGGTTCATGATGAATATGTTACTTGGTACTTATATTGTCTTTTTGTTTCATACATTTACATAACTAAGTAATCTCCAATTTAAATTAAGGAATTGAGCGGTTTGATTATATAATTTGTACACTCACAAAGAGTAAAATATGTGTTTTCTTCCAACGGGAATGCAAGTATTATTCATTATTTATTGGTTTTCTTTCTATATTTCTATTTAAAAAGACAAAACCATACAAAACTCTCCCATGTTTTTCTCCCGCCAGTCACTACTCCCTTTCTTCTTTATTCTCTGCAACAATGGCATGTCAAAATCCACATATGAAAACAAACAACAAAAATTGCAGCGGTTGTCGGTGAGTAAAGTAGATAAATGGCCCGTGTGAACATGTACTCTTTGTCTTAGAAATTAGACTGGACCAACAACCAATGGTGAGAATTTGCTGAGTGTCCTAAAAGCCCTCCTAACCCAATAGAATTTGAGATTTTGCTCACATTCCATGAACCTCAGCCTCAACTACGCTATCTTATACGCTTTATTAGGAAGATTTTATCTACTTACCATACCAAATATTTATCTTGGATTTTCATCCACTACGTACCGTTACATTACGAGAGTTGTCTGATAACACATGATAAGAATTACCCAACAACACGTAATAAGAAAGAGAAAGAGAGGAGATATGCAATTATTTGTTTTGGTCAAACAAAGATATGATTATAGATAAGTTTTTCTTGTTAGTTTAGAGAGATTTTTCAGTGTGCTAGTATTAGAGTCTTTATACCAAGCGTCATTATTCAAATGATTGAAATTTTATTTTTCAAGTATTCAACAACTAGTATAATGATATTTGGTGTACTAAACTGTATTCTCAATATATTGAAAAATATCTCGTTAATTTGGACTTTCTACATTGTATATCATAAGTATACTTTCTCAAATCAAAATTAAATACTAAAACACAACACATATACATAAATACAGTTATATTCTTATCTTACTATCTCACTCAACCTTCATTCATCATCTCTCTCTCTCTCTCTCTCTCTCTCTCTCCCCCCTTTATTTCCTTTCGCAACTTGTCGTCTCAACATTTCTGTTACATCTCTCACTTTGCTCTTCCACAAGGTAATGCCAAGATCCCGTTTACCTCTCTTTTAGTTTCTTTCCTCTTTTTGGTCCTTATGTGTGTGTGTGTGTGTGTATAATTATAATTTATATATATACAGATTACTAACCTACTCCTACCCCATTTCAACACTTCTGCTACTATTTGCAGCTGCATTGTTCTTGTTAGCCATCTCTCTCTCTCTCTCTCTCTCATGTCTTAATTCTCAATTTTTATGTCAAATTTCTGCTCCCCTTTTCTTTTCATTGGTGATTAGTTCTTAATTTTGTCCCCAAGATTGATTAGAATCAATGATCTTGCAGGAGAGCTGAGATGGAGGATTGCAACAGAGGCCAAGACTATTTCTCTGCCCAAGACCATGAGGTAAGATCTGCTCCTATTTCTCTCTCTCTCTTATTCGTAATTCCAACTTACTATTTGTTAAATTATTGAGTTTAGACTAATTAAGCCCCAAAAACTAATAAAAATTGAAATTCAGAGAGGATGTGATTAGTTAACCACCGTAGAGGCGTAGACTATTTCCATGGTGTCGGTTCAAATGTATAATTAAGAAATTTAATGGCCGTTTCTGCAATCCTTACTGCATGAGTCACGGTCATACGCTCCGCATCCTCTTTATTTCAATTAAAGTTGGTGGCAGATATTTTAATTTTTAATTTTTTTCCTTTGGTGGCAGTTTTTTAATTCATTAATTTACTAGCCATTTCACACATGCGTTATCAGTGTTTAAAATATCGCTATTGGTGCAAATATTGATATACAAATTTGTATAAATATTGATGAATATATTGAAAATCGATATCAATTGTCTTTGATGAAAATGATGAAAATTAAAAATGAAACTTTAGAGATTGTTAAACATTGGTTTATACTAAATATAAGAATTTTATTGATATTTAACCGATATGTCAAAAATATCAATATGGGATGTAGTTTAAATTTCACACCCCTTTTCATATATTTCTCTGACTTTTTTATATTTCCACAAAAATATTGACCATTTTAAGCCATGTGCTTTACATATAGTTTCTTCTTTTTTTTTTCTTTTTTTCATTGAACAAATAATTTTGTTTTTTGAATATACGATATTATCTACGTTAAGGGAAGGAGAGTGAGTTAAGCCTTACTCAACTATATAGTTCAAATTTATCTTTGACGAAAATCGAGCATAAGGCCTCTTACTTACAAGTGAAGAAGAATATAATTAGACTATAGAACTAAGTGGATGTTGAGGTTTTAAACATGAGTAAGAAGATATCCACATCTTAGTCATTCATCTTGTATCGTACGGTCAGAAATCATTTGATTTTTTATTTAAAATTAAATATAAATAATATCTGACAAAAACCGACCGCATAATATATGATAAACGGTTAGAATGTGAGAATTCCTAAAATTCCCGCAAAGTAAATCCGGAGAGGATCCCTTTCCCTGCAATTGACATTTGGTGGGTGGGGACGGATATAGGAGTGAAAAATTGAAATGGGACCGACATTTAGGATATTATTAAGTAACGGCTAGTGTCTTGACACGATAGGAGAATATGTCTTCCCTATTCGAAATGTCGGCAGCAGGTACGGTGGTTACAACTTACAACTATGGGCACTAACGTAGACTACCAACATCCTTCATCCCCAGCTGTGGTTGCTGCTGTTGACTTTCCCTTGTATTGATTACTTTTCACCAATTTTTAAAGGGGTAGGATTCTCTTATCTTCTATTTCCATTCCCTTCCTTCCCCTCCTTTCACCAATTTTTAAAGGAGTAGGAGTTCGTGGTTCCAGACGACTATGACGTTGCTAACCACCAGCTCTAGGGAAGCCACCACGCCAGCTTCGGAGAAGCTAGGATGCCGACTCGAACTGTAAAGAAGAAGGATCCGGATGGGTATGCTCCGGAGACGATCCTATGCCCTCATAAACAAGAGGATTTCCTCTAATTCACTATTTAGCTAATTTATAAAACTTCATGTTTATATATTATAATCGAAATTGCTCGTATTATAAATTAATATGTAAATATCAACTACGTAAAAAAATAAAATAAATATGTGACCATTTGGTCATCAAATTGTATCAGATTTTGAACAAATGGGTGGATCCAGTAAATGAATTACGAAGTGTTCCTCTATTTGCTACAATGATTGACTAAACAAGCTTTGTTTTAATTTATTTTTTGTAGTGATGATCTTTACAGAGTGGCGGTTCCGATCATAAACACAAAGTTCTGTAAATCGGCCACTAAGTGAGTTGAAGAGGAAGTCCTCTTGGCTCCTCAAGATTGAGGAAGAGTTCTTCCGCAATTCACTTAGTAATCCCGAGTCACAGAACTTCATGCTTATGATATCATCATTGTGTTCATCTTCATTCCCAATTTACGGTTTTCTTACAATACTCCGGTGTATGAAGTGATTAGACTTTGAATAGCCACATTGAGGCTGTCAAAGTTTTAGCCATACAAATACAGGCGTTCAATACTCGGTGCATTGACTGTCAGTTTGTTTTTCCGTTTTAATTACAGTCAGCAGCTACCAACAAATATGGAGGACTTGCGCCAAAGAAGAAGCCTTTGATTTCAAAGGTAAATTGTTTACCACTTCAAAGAGTTCATCAATCAGTTTTGTTTTTCTGTTGTATTCCATTAAACCCATCTAACAAAACCCTAATTTGTGTGTGTGCATGTATGCATGCAGGATCATGAACGTGCCTTCTTTGATTCAGCAGATTGGGCACTATGCAAGGTATTATTAATCCCTCCTAAAAAAAATGAAAGTTAAACTCCTCCTTTACTTTTTACTCATTTTGTAAATAAATAAATAAATTCCATTAATTCATGGATGTGTAACAGCAAGGTGCAGGGGTGAATCCAAAATCAACAGCAGCAGTGGAGACCTTACAACCAAAGCTCCAGGTATAGAATTATAACTACACATAAGTGCATTACTTTCAGGCGTGCGACAATTTTTAACGTCAATTTGGATGAAGTTTTTGAAATTTGACGACAAGTCCCACGTCACGAAAACCCTATCTCGATAGTTCAGGGGGCAAAACAACATATAATTCGTGACAAAATGTCAATGTTTAATTAAGAATTGTTCTTGTTTCAAAAATTTAACTCGCTTTGAATAATAAACCCAATTAACGTGACAATATGCAGAGAACTCCACACCAGCAGCTCCCCCCAAGGAGACCTGCTTGTACATCTGGCCATGAATGATATGCAGCCTCGTAAGTTCACATATATATATGCAATTACTCATCATTATTCGTAGTATGTTAATTATATTGAATAATGCTAATTAATTTCCCTTTAATGTTTTATTATCTTTGGTTTATGATGTTGCAGGGAGCATAGAGTCGTCGAGGGCTCAAAGTAGTTTGTTGTTTGAGAGGATTAATGTTGATGACAAAGCTATATATATAACAAGCATCGGAATTGGCTGAATGTAATAATTGTCAGTTAGTCTTTTTTTTATTTTTTATTTTTAATTTTTAATAAGAGTAGTTCTCTCTAAAGTTTGCTCTTCTCTATTAATTTCGCAGTTCGTTTTGTGATTCCAACTTGAGTTGAATCCATAACCAAAACTGGGACTTTATATGAAAGACTTATATTAGACAACAGTTGCCTCAACCGCTGGGGCACACAACGGTTTGATCCATGTCCTTAAAAAATTGGCAAAGAAGTTGCAAAACATCCAGTCCAGACACCTTTAGCCTTCTCTGTCAATCATCTGTCAAGTTAACCATTTTTAATTTTGACGTAACACTCAAGTTCGCTCACTTTTTGTTTACAGAGATGCTGGATTGATGAACGCAAATTAATATACAGATATATGCCACATGGACAACAAACAAGATCTTTCTTCATAGAAGACTTTAACCTTCTAGACATAGACAAAAAAGGGGATGAAAAATGGCTTTTCGACATAAATCAGGCTTCCATGTAAATAAAAAATAGGTGAAATGAGCTCTTATAAACACAAGAATATAAAATAACCGTTAAATTATTGTTACACCATACCTTTTTATTTCAAACTATATAATGTGATAGACGTAGAAGAGACATGGTGTTACAATTTGTAACTTAATGTTATTTTATATAAATTTTTATCGCATATGGACCAAATTGTGTCCTAAATCAAATGGATGCAAAGTATAATTTACCTTTCTAAAGCGCAATTTTCTTTGGTTACAAGAAATTCATATCTTCGGGCCAAAAGAAAAGAGAAAATGTAGTCAAACAAAAACACATTCAATTTTCCACATTTGAAAGAGAAAAAACTGTGCCCTAGCCACCAATAACATGCCATATGTCACACTATCTTGTGGTATTGCCTAGGCCATGAACCAAACTCAAACTCGATCAATTTTCTTTCTAATTGTACACCATCTTTACTTGCAAGGTATACAATTGTACAACGCACATGCAAATTTTTAGGTTTCAGCAAGTGAAAGTTGGTGACTTGCACTCCAACTGCTCTCTTTCTTCTAGTCCTCGGCATTCCTCCAAATTCTTTACCACTTTTAGAGAGCAACCCCATCAATCGGTTTTCCTCTTTCCCAATTAAAATCCACCAACTTCTACTTTTACCAAATTTTCCCATCCACAGAAGTTACTTTCTTATGTTTGTTCAAGGTGACTATCAATGCATGTATATGAGAGAATTTAGTCAAATCAGAGACTGAAATGTGGTTTATGTTTAATTCAGTCAAGAAAAGTAGATTGGTACGCCAGGTTGTTCATATGTTAAATTTGAGTATTTAGAACCTCCCATTATATTGCTAGGGGTCGGTAACGCTCCATCGGTATACATTTCGATTTAGCTCCAACTGTAGCTATATTTCTCTTCCGAGATAGTTGCTGTAGTTTGCAAGCTTCTGTCATGGCATTAACGATGACCCAACTCTCAGTTTTAGCTGCAGCTTTCATCTGCATTTCTCTTTTCTGCTGCAGAACAGGTCTATATGTGACATAGAAACCTAATATTGGTTCCTACTTCTTATTCTTAATTTTCTAATAAAATATTAAGCGGAACTTTTTTTGGTGCGTAAATTTTTGCAGGGATGGCAGATGAATATACACCTGAAAGAGGTGATGAACCAGAAAAGGGCACTGGCACTGAACACCAGGATCCAACTCAAATTGTTGCCAAAGCCTTGCTGTGTTTCAATGACAAATATGTAAGTCACACCATCATTCAGTTGAAAGCACATACCATATTCAAATTTGATTAGTCCGTCTATGGAGCTAACGTTCTGTCAATATTCTATCCATAATGTGTTAGGTACCATTGTTGCTCACAAAATATACAAACACGTTATAGATCCACTTTTGACAATACTCATGCACGCCGTTACTTCATAGGATGTTCATTTCTGAATGTTTACGTACATGTGAGACATTAGGAAAATAACTTCATTAGGAATAAAATATTCATTTGTGGATGTAAACACAATTGTAATGGAAATATATGTAATGGTTTGGAGAAAATTTCAGGTATACAGCAGCTGTGAAGAGTCTTACAGATTGAATGAGAGTGGAGATCTGAAGGTGCCTGCAGAAAAAACTGATGAATACTGCAATGGTCCTTGCATGACGGAGACACAGCTTGTGCTCGATTGTATTGATAACATCATGACCAATTTCCTGTTTTACAACAAGGCCACGATTCAAGACATTCGAGACACGATTCATGCCGGATGTGGCCACGGCAAAGAAAGAGGTAACCCTTTGATTTAATTTGTACCTAGTCATGGTAGTGTGAAGAGATTATATTTTGTTTTGGTTAAGTAAATGTCAGTTGTTACTTGTATAATCTGTCATTAAATTGCATTTTTTCCAGGTAAATTCGACGTGGCTGAACACATCATCAGAGCTGAAGGAAGCAATGCGTACAAGGCTGCAAACCAGATTCTGATTGGGATTGTGCTGATGATTGTGGGGAATGGATTACTGTTCTAAATTCTAATATGTATGATGCCATAAAATTAATTCCCATAGCCATGTATATATGCAAAAGTATAATATATAGTGGTAACATTCATACTACAGTAACAACGACAACAAAACCTTTTTCCACTAAGTGGGGTCGGTGTCATTCAAACTGTAGTAGTAAAACAAAATCGGAAGATAATAAATATATAATTACTGCTGTAAAAGTGTTTTTCAGAATGAATATAAGATTTTAAGACACTTATAGCTAAAATGATTAAGAACGTTTATTCATGTATTTGAGATTATGTGTTGTTTCTATCCCTAGTTCTTTTATCGTTTGGCCAGAGACAAAAGAAGGGCGAACGACTATAAGATTAAACTTTGATTTGAAGGCTCCAGTTTGAAAAACGATGACCAAGTACAAAGACGACACAGTGCACACCATACAAGCATGACAATAGTTCCGCATATAAAGTAGTTTCGCTTAACTTTAAGTTGTAACGATAATGGCAAAATAAATAGTAAAGTGAATAATATTAAAATTGACTTTTTAGTATAAAAATGTGGTTTTTCGTTAAAATGAACAGTACCGGGAGCTTTTCGTTAAAGTTTCCTTAGCTCACATATGGGAAGTATATGCAGTTTGATGCGGGACAGTAAATATTATAATGAGTCTATGTAAATTTCAGTTTTAGTAACCATGTCATATTTGATCATACATTGATGACACAATGATGACATAATGAGCATACATTTATGATATAATGATGACATTTAAAAACTGATCATTTTTTCAACCAAATCTTAAAAATTGATCATTCCAGCTAATTGCCCATTTTTTATCTTGTTATATTTGCCCACCTATTATACTCGTGTCTTTTTTAGGCATAGTAGCACTTTTTTTTTTGTTTCGAGCAAGAGATTTGTAGCTTAAATGGTTAAAAATGTTTACCTTTACACTGAAGTCTGAAAGTCATGTGTTTAAATCACCATCTGCTAGTATTTCTTGTACCAACAAAAGAGAAAAATCCGTCTCATATTTTGTATCATGTTACAAAATAAGCGAATCAATAACACTACAAATGTGAGGATCATAAAGTTATTGTGTCCAATAGCCGAATAAGGTGGACTACCTAATTACTTACAAAGAAGTGTGACCCTTGCGGGGGTTGTACATGTTGTGATTTACGGGTCAAGCTAAAGTGTTGGATAGAAATTTGGAAGTGATGATCGGTCGGACAAAAGCATAGAAGAAGCATTTGAAGGGTTCTGACATTAGGGCGATCGATCGGAGGTGGCGGTCGATCGATCAGAGACGGGAAGAGAAATCCTCTCACATTTCCTTTTTAGTTTTTTTTGGTCCTATATGGGCTGGGTTTTAGATCTCTTGGTTGGATTCTTTGTTTGGTGAAGAAGTTTCGATAATTTACTCATTTGATGAGAATAAGAATTTGATTTCCTTGCCTATTAGGACTTGGATTTCCTTTCAATTAGGATTAAGATTCTCATTGTAACTTAAGTTCTATGCATTATATACAGGACCTTAGGGTTTGGTTTATTTTGTGTGTCATCACCATTGGTTTAAAGATTTTACTCTCTTTTGGTTTTGGAACGGAGGTCACCGTTTGGAGTGATGAGTGTGTGACAAATTCATAGCTCCTTCATTTGACATTGGTGAGAGTTAATTTGTGAGTTTGAGAGTTAGAGAACAATTTGGGAGATCTCTCTGTTTGCTTTGGATTCTCTGCTCATTTGGTTTATGATTTGTAATTTATGGGATTTGAATTGTGAGAGTTAAACACTCATTTGTAAACTTTGTTTGTTTAGTAAAATATCTTGCCCTCCTTCGCCCGTTTGAATCTTCATTTTTACCTACAACGTTGATGTTTAATATTTTTATTAGAATCACTTCCGCTTACGTATAAAAGTACAACAGTACAAACATGAGATCAAGCGCTACCTAAATGCATTATTTTATGAGTCGGTCAAACAATCTACCTGATATGATTGTCGAACACAAAAATTATCATAAACGAGGGTATAATTCTTTGTAGGTTACAAATTTCTCCCCGAAGACAGGTCGGTCCAGCACTGCACCTAGCCAAAGCCATTCCGTACCTCTGTAACCTCACCATGTCGACATAAAAAAAATTAAAAGACCATTCTCCACCCAAAACGACCGAGTTTTGGCTTGGCTCACACGCTCGGAAGTTGAGAACATTGATCCTCCCTTTCTCTCCCTGAAGCACTGCGCGCGATACCGCGAGACCAACTGGCATTCGTCGCCGGAGAAGATGAAGATCAGCATCAATTCTATGGCCCGGCGAGTCGAGGTCGATAATCGCTATCCTCTCCGATTTTACTTCCGAATCGCCGATAATCTCCTCAAACAGGTTCCCTTTTGATTTTCCTCTCTTTGGTTCCATTTTTCTTTCGTTGTATTCAGTTCTAGAGTAGTTAGGGTTTAAATTTGATTGATGAATGCTAATTACCTACATAAAACTTCATTAGGGAGCCAAATTTTGTACTTTTAATTGAAATTAGCTGTTTAAGGGTTTTTTTTTTATAATTTATAATTTATAATTTTTTTTATCAGCGCCAAGGCTCTCCAATCACCATAAAAATTGAGTTTGAATTTTAATTTTCACATTGAAGCTGAGTTCTGTATGAAATTTGGAAACAGTAAGTTTTGTGATTAGAAAATAATTGTTTAATCCTAACTAATTAGGAATTTATGACATAATATGGCAATGCTATGTATTAATCTAGTATTTTGATGAGTATCCTGCATTGTGTGTTTAAAATTGTCAGTTTTTTGTTTTTGTTTTTTAAATGTACTCTTCAAATGCTCAGGCTAATATTTACCGGGAGGAGAAAAACATCCTAGATTTGTACGTCATACTTATACGATTCTCAAGGTACGTAGAAAGCGTTATTATGATACCATTTTGTGGGATTGATAGTATATAGAATAATTGAGATTTGTAACCTTATTGTTAAAATTTTACAGTTTGGTGTCTGAAACTATACCATGTCATCGAGATTACCAGACGTATTCTCCAAGAGAGAAAACTCTATACAGGAAGGTAAAATATGCAAGTTCTTTTAGATAGTTTTTAATTTACTACTTCTTTGCACGTTCAATGTGCTTCAACCTCTTCTGATTTGGCTGTCGTTTCATCATTGCAGAAACTTTTAGATGTACTAGATGAACTTGAATCTTTAAAGGCGGAAGCCCAGCGCCTAGTGAGCAAACTTAACGAGGCTCATGCAGTTGCTCAACTACCTCAACATGAAAGCCTAGAAGGCACTTCAAATGGTTTGGCAACGTCATCTTTAGAATGGCCTCCCGTGAACAATAAATCATTGAGCCTAAGCGCTAAGCAGGTACTGAATGCTTCATCGATATTATGGGATTAGTTCTGTTGGTTCTCATTATCTAGCCATTGACTTCATTGGGTTGTAAAGCACTTATAAGATTTGTCATAACCTTGTTGTGCCTGCATGGAGTATTTTTAGTTTATCTGAAGTTTGTTGGAAGACTATGGATTATATACTAAATTACTTCCCTATTTTCATGTGCAGCCTGGTAACTTGACATCTCAGTCGTCGTGGAAGTATAAAAACGATTATTCACAGATTTCAACAAATACTACACAAATTGACAGGCAGTTCCAGAAGCTGTGAGTGTATTTCTTCTAGCTGTGTATAGTATACTGATATCCATAGGCGATAATCTGAACTATGACAACAATTTCTTGAATTTGCAGATCTTTTAATCTACCTCTACCGAATAAAGAAACTTTGTCTAGACACTCATTTTTGGGTCCAAATGGTCTTCAGGGCCAGTGGCTAGGACCTAGTGCAAAGGTTAAGGTAAATTGTTAAGTGCGGTTTCAAAAGTATTTTTATTCCTGAGCTAGCAGAACTCGATTAAGCTATTCACCATGCAGGTTCAATATCCAAGCAGTACTGACTTAATCGCTAATAATATTTCAGAGTGAGTTTTTCATGCAATACTTCTTGCCTAAACCTTGTAACTGTGATTCTTTTCCGCATATTTATTTCCATGTTTTGCTTCCTTCTAAGTATATTATCAAAGCTTGCTTGATTAACTTTGAAGAAATTTCCTACTAATTTTAGTTGCTTCTAACATAGTGAATTTCATGTCATTCATGGTTATAGCCTGAATCAGGTACAAGATGGTGATCCAGGAGGAATTAAATCTACAATGGAGTCGGTGCTCTCCTTGGATGACGGTGCATGGCCACGTCCTTCTCAGGAATCAAGTCCTTCATTGATTAATGAAGCAAGGGAAGATCCTTTTGAGTTGGTCATCCATCAGCCTTCTCCTCCTCCTGTACTTGCTCGAGTGCAGCAGGAATATACTCCAATTCCTCCATCAAAAGTGGCAGATCCAAGGCCAGGACCTGCAAAACCGTCTCTGGATGGGATGCCAAGTTCTAGTTCATATCAACATTTACACGTTGTAAGCTTCCTATTCCCAATCCTTCTTATAAATGGAAACGCCTGATCTTTCTCTTGCCAAATTACAATCCTTGAGAAATTATTTTTCTTGCTTCTAATGGTGAAGGCTCCGTATTATTTTTTAATGTGATGCTGGTGGCATTTAATTTGTTTTGCAGCCAGTAAAATTGATGGACGATTTCTTGAGATTGGCTAGGGCGAATACAGATAAAAACTTGGAGACCTGTGGTATTCTTGCTGGTGCATTGGTAAGAATATAATGGTCTTTTCGTTGTGAGAAAACTAACATAATTTGATTCCTTTGGGTTCTCATTGTTTCATTTTTTCTTTTGTGGCTGCAGAAAAACAAGGTTTTCCATATCACCACGCTAATAGTCCCAAAGCAAGAATCAACCTCTGATTCGGTAGGATACATCACATGTCAACTTGTGGTTTGCCTTTCCATAATCTGGTTGTCATACCAAATTTTTCTTCTTGGGATCATTAGATGGTTAAATTATCATTTTTTTTTTCTACACGAGGAGCTGCAAACCACATACCAAATAAATTAGATGACCAATTTTGCTCGAGATCGGAGAAACTCATCCCACTTATGGATAACTTATCATTTAGAATCAAAGAAGCATTTTTATGTAAACTCAGTGTGTTGAGTATCTTGACTGTGATCTCCCAATTTTATATGTGTCTTCTTAATAGTGCGTTTGTCTATTTCTATCAACAGCATTCATTACCTTTGTTTTATGTTCAGTGCCAAACATTGAATGAGGAAGAAATATTTGAGGTTCAAGACAGATTATCTCTTTTTCAACTTGGGTGGATTCATGTAAGTGTCAATAGCTTCAGTGGCTTAAAATGCATTAGTTATTGCTCTTGTACATGTACTCATTATTTTGACTTTCGTATCCATGTGATGCACCAGACACACCCATCACAGACCTGTTTCATGTCATCGGTTGATCTGCACACTCATTATTCATACCAGGTAAAAAGCAATCACCTTTCTTTTACTGTATTTTTTTTTTTTTTTTTTATGAATAATAGGCTCACGACAGTCTAGGCGTCCCCTTTCCCTAAACCGGTCCTCACTCTTTGGTAATATTTATTTTCTGGACTTCAATCTGTACTTTCTAAATTTCCTCGCGGCTTTAGTTCTTTTTGTCGAAATAGAGTCTCTACTGTGAAGGATTTGTTACATTATTAGATACACTTTGGTTATTTGTCCGTGTTCTCCAAGGTTTCATTGCACTTCATATAACAGGGTCGCTATGGTTGTTTTTGTTTCAGATTATGTTACCAGAAGCAATTGCAATCGTCATGGCTCCTACAGATACATCCAGGTGGGTTTGTTTAACCGTCGACGAAATTGATAATATATCATTTTATTATGTAATATAATCAACATGCTAGGTTGTTTCCCATGTTATCGCAGTCCACACGGCATATTTCATCTCTCCGACCCAGGTGGTGTGTCAGCAATTCGTAATTGTGATCAGCGTGGGTTTCATCCGCATGAAGAGTCCTCAGATGGAACCCCGATTTATGAGCATTGTTCTCATGTGTTTATAAACTCCAATTTGAGGATTGATGTTGTCGATCTGCGGTGAGATTTTGACTTTTTACCTCTTAAACATGAAAATTGAGATAAACTTTGGTAAATATGTAAACAGAACAGTAATTATCTCGTCATCAGTAACTATATTGTAAATTCAAGTGGCTTCTAAATTCGAAATTTGATGGAAATATGGCACAACTCATTTTAGTGGAAATATAGCACAACTCATTTTGTAAATTCATCTTTCTCACCTCGCGGTGAGCTCCGACAGCGATGGCGGCGCAAACAAATACAAATGGAGATGGACATCTATAGGCTAAAAAATGTAAAAATATTTGTTGAAAGTATGTCTCTTGATCTTAACCTCTAATTAAAGTGTTATTAAAAATAAATATTGGGATAAGATAAAACAAAAAAGAATAAGGGCATTTTAGTAATCATATTGATTTCTTTTCCGATTCACTTGTAAACAATTTATATGAATTCAGTTTCGTTTATATTTCGATTCCAGAACATTTAAGTAAACAACTTTAATAAGAATTCAATTCTCAATCATGCTCAATTCAATTCATCTTCAATCCAATTCCTCATGTTTTGATTATAATTACGTAAACCGGCCATAAAAGAAAGCATCCCTGCTTCTATTTTCCCTGTTTGTGCGTTCATATATACCAGATTTAACTTCGCTCCTGCCCGATGGAAAACCGCCTCTATTTACTTGCACGAAAAAGGAGAGCTGCCATATTTGAGGAGGGCCACGCCTATAGGCTACAGACCAAGGTGCTAATCTTTGTCCAATAGGTATGGTTCCCGACCCGACTCTTTAGGCAAGTACCCAACGTTTGGTATACCCCCAGTCACAACCCACCGTTTAAAGTCTCAAGCGGTGTACATATATATATATATCCCTAAACATTGGGGTGTGTGGATATTTTATACACACCCTTTTAATTTTCGGTTATCAGATTGACTGAATTAAAGAATATCAAATAACAGAAATTAACAAAGAGTGTGTGAAAAGTAAAAAGAGATGTATAGATATCATACCCGCTATAACTTATGTCTTGTACAATATCACAAGTTTTTTCTGAGATATTGGAATATTATTATGACATGCTACATTGAATAAGTATTGGAATTGTTCTGATTCATGAATTTTTTTTTCGTTTAGAAAACATATGTTATATGTATTTGAATAGAGAATTGTTATTAGCACTCCAAAAATCTCATTTGACACTCCAAACTTTCTATAATTAGAAAGAAAAATACACTTGTGAAGAGTGTAGAATGAGATTTTTGGAGTGCTAATAACAATTCCCTTTGAATATTATATATTCTTGATTGCTTTGTGTTTTATAACATATTACAACAACAATAACAACCACCACCACCACCAAGCGTTATCCCATAAAGTAGGTTGGTTGTATGAATCATAGAACGTCATTATACTTGGTTTTGTTCCAAGTTTTCCGTTAGCTCCAAGTACTCCATAATGTTTCTTATAGTTTCTTCAAAATCTTCATAGGTCTTCCTCTACATTTTTTGCCCTGATCATCCGTCCCATTATCGCATCTTCTAACCAGAGCATTTATGTCTTTAAATGAAAACATAAAAAAAAGTTCAGTTTTTCAATAAATAATTTCATGTTTTGCATAGTTCAATTGAAAAAAGTCTATCTTCAAATAAGGTCGATCAACACTACTTTTCATAATTTTCTCTTCGTTGACTTTTAATGGCACGAAATTCTGATTTCCTTAGTGTTAATATAAAAAATTCTATGACTTTAGGCTGAATACCAAGAAGAAAAACAAATGTGGATTCACATTAAATTCCGTAACCTAATCCTTGAAATTAACTAGAGAAGGCTAGTCATTCAGATACACATTCATTCTTTCCCTTCTGAGGTTCATGACTTTCTTAGTTTTAAGTAAGTAAACATGTCATTAGAGTTGCAATCCTAACCACTAGAGAGAAAATATTGTTTGTCGCCAACCTTGAGATTGGCGGCTAATCCCTCTTGGTCTCTTCCTCAATCTGCTTCTTCCATCTTCTAACCATCATCCATTGGTTGTGGTTTCTCTTTAACTCTACTGAAGAGAGCTTTCGTGGTTGTGTCGCTCTCTCGCTGTGTTAAGGATTTGTGTGTTTTTTTGTTTTTTGTGTGTGGTGGTTCGTGCGCTTGTTAAGGGAGTATGAGGAAAAAGCTTGATATTTATTGGAGGAGACTCATAATAAGGTTTCTTTGTCGACGATTGAAACATCATTAGATGACATGGTCTTTTCTTTGTGTTGGAGAATATGATCTTACATTAGTCATATGATAAAGTAATATACAATTAATATATGAAACTCTTAATATCACTGAAACCTTTTGTGATAAACTCAACACCTAATAATAAATGGTTAAATTTGAACAATATGAGTGATATGCAGGGCCGGCCTTGAGAGTAGCCCAAGTAGGTGTCCAAATTTTTTTTATATCATGTAATTAACATATAAATACAAAAAAAAGTAAGAAACATCATAATTCATTTGTTAGTGGAATGGAAATGTTCGGTTTCATTTTTCTTTGGGGTGTTGAGTTCGAAATACAGAGCTGCCTTTCAGTCACTAGATTTTTCTTGTTTTTCAAATTGACTCCCAATCCTTCTGTCCAAATGCATATAAAGTTATAAAACTCAAGTCCATTTGCAATTTTTTTTCTTTCAACTTTTCATTATCTTCATTTATATCGAATGTTTAAACCAACTTTCCATTCTCTCAATTTCTATTAAATGTTTAAACCAACTATCACTTGGTCTTAAAGATTGTATTTTAAGGTAATCAAAACTTTGAATTTATATTTTTCTTTTCAATAACTTTTTATTGAATATTTTAATATTCAATTCGTTAGTGTGATGTTGATTTTAGAAAAAAAAAACACCAGAGAAACAATTGGCGTTGTTGAATTTATTATAGTCGTCAATCAAGTTTTATTGTTCTTTACTCTCTTGATCATCAAGTTTTATTGTTCTTCACTCTTAATCTTAGACTCTTGACTGCAAACATTTAGTACATTTGCGTCTAAAAACGTGAGCCGTGTAATGTTGTAGTAATGTTTGTATATGTATATTCTTTTGATATTAATTTTTAATGATATTTGATGTGAAAATAGAATTTTTTGTGTTTAGCGAATTATTTTTTATACAAATCAATATACAAAGAACTGAAGATCAGAGAACTTTAGGACCCCACTTCGAGAGCTCACCTAGGACCCCAAATTCTCAGGGCTGGCCCTAGTGATATGGGTGGTGGACCGCGTTGTACTTACAAAGTTTATCACTTTGTATTTTGCCTTCGTGGTGGTTCTCCAGAATGCAAGCAGTTCTGCTTAAAGAGAATCATATACACGATAATATTAGGGCATGTTTTTTTGCACTCACTAGACTCACTGGACTGGACTAGCTTAGCTAAGATTATTAAGCCATGTTTGGTGCAAGCCAGGACTAAGTTTAATGGGACTAGCTCGGACTCGTTCCGACTAAACTCTTCGCTAGTTGGGCTTAGCGAGGCCGGACAAAAAGGATGGGATTGCTAAGACCATCGCTTCGCTTCATCACCGTGCTGATGCTTTGATTTCCTCAGTCGTCTTCCTCTTCATCTTCCACAGATCCCCAACCGTTACAATTAAGCTTTTCCTCTTTCTCGGCCTACAATCAACCGATTCGGTAGCACCAGCTCTCGCACAGGCCCTACCTGCAGGCTGCATCTCCAGATCTCGCGCCACTGATCGTCGCATTTTCCTCGAGGCCGCCAAGCGCTTTGCCAGGAGGATGCGTTTGCAAGTTTGTCGTCGATTTGTAGATCCGACGATCTGAGCATTTGCAAATTGAAAAAAAAAATTGGGATTTTTCTGGATTTGATATGAAGAGAAAGTAAATTAAAAGAAGAGAAATATGAGTTTTAATTGAAGAGAAACAACAACAACAACAACAACAACAAAGCCTTTTCCCACTAAGTGGGGTCGGCTATATGAATCCTAGAACGCCATTGCGCTCAGTTTTGTGTCATGTCCTCCGTTAGATCCAAGTACTCTAAGTCTTTTCTTAGAGTCTCTTCCAAAGTTGTCCTAGGTCTTCCTCTACCCCTTCGGCCCTGAACCTCTGTCCCGTAGTCACATCTTCGAACCGGAGCGTCAGTCGGCCTTCTTTGCACATGTTCAAAATCACCGGAGCCGATTTTCTCTCATCTTTCCTACAATTTCGGCTACTCCTACTTTACCTCGGATATCCTCATTCCCAATCTTATCCTTTCTCGTGTGCCCACACATCCCACGAAGCATCCTCATCTCCGCTACACCCATTTTGTGTACGTGTTGATGCTTCACCACCCAACATTCTGTGCCATACAACATCGCTAGCCTTATTGCCGTCCTATAAAATTTTCCCTTGAGCTTCAGTGGCCTACGACGGTCACACAACACGTCGGATGCACTCTTTCCATCCAGCTCGTATTCTATGGTTGAGATCTCCATCTAATTCTCCGTTCTCTTGCAAGATAGATCCTAGGTAGCGAAAACGATCGCTTTTTGTGATCTTCGCTAGATTGCTCCAGTCATTAGTGTGGATAAGTATATAAATGGATAGAGATAGGAAAGCAAACACAAGATGTACGTGGTTCACCCAGATTGGCTACGTCCACGGAATAGAAGAGTTCTCATTAATTGTGAAGGGTTTACACAAGTACATAGGTTCAAGCTCTCATTTAGTGAGTACAAGTGAATGATTTAGTACAAATGACATTAGGAAATATTGTGGGAGAATGATCTCGTAATCACGAAACTTCTAAGTATCGGAGTGTGGTGTCGTCTTGACTTGCCTTATCTGTCTCATAGGTAGATGTGGCATCTTCTCTGGAAGTACTCTTCCTCCATCCAGGGGTGGTATCTTTAACTGGTGGAGATGCACAAGGTAATGTATCAATTTCACTTGAAGCTTACTTGTAGTTTCAGGCTTGGTCAAGCGCGATACAAACCATGTAGTAGGAGTCCCCCAAGTCGCCGAGCTAGGGGGTCTGCTGAAAGAGGTGACAGACAAGGTAAGCAATCAGAGCTCCGACTGATTGTTCACCTTCTCCCCATCTTGCAGCAGCATGAAGGATAAAGAGAAGAAAAATGAGAAGAGATGATATGAGATACTTTTGCTTTTGAAGAAGTAACTTTCCACAGGCTTATTCTTGAACTGAGCTGGAGGGTTTTCTGGTTTCCTCCAGAGTATAAGGCCGACTGAAGAATTTGAGGGTCAAAACAAGTCCATCAAATCTAGAGTACGTTCCACCCTGCTGATATGGGATACTTTTGCTTTTGACAGAGTAATGAATGTATCGGCACGTGTGCTGTTACGCTTGTCTCCACATGCTTCCTTGTATCCTTCGCACTTGCCCTATCTGTTCCTCAAGCAGATGCGGAATCTTCCCTGGAAACATAAGATGTTGAAGATGAGTACTCGAGAGCAATGCCAGGTAAGTAATCAGGTAAGGGGTTCCAGGCAGTCAGTTCCTGGCTGGAAGCTTGATTCCAAGTGCTGACTGATTGCTCTCTTTCTCCTTGTCTTGCAGGTAAAAACAAGGCCAAAAGAAAAGACAGGGAAAAAGCATGATATGGGATACTCTTGCTTTTAACCCTAATGATATGAGATATTCTTGCTCTAGTATAGCTTGTTTGCAGAGGTATTATCGGGGGGAAAGAAAGCTGAATATTTCGAAAGGCTTCGTTGGGAGTGCCCTCTCAGATATGATGAAGGGTTGAGCATTTTTGCAGGTCTGCCTGTCCGTTGGGGATGGAGGTCGACATATATAGGAGTCTCCCTAACAACAAGTAGTAATGCTATTCCTTTACCCTGCTTGGTCATAGCACGGTAGTGGGAGCTGCCAGTTTCACATGTTTTAACTCTGTCAGAGCACTTTGAAAAAGTGGTCTGTGGTATCTGGCTCTCGAGATTCGGAGAACGATGCCTCTTCGATTTTTGAGAAAGCAATCATGCTGGGGGTATGACTCTCGAGATTCGGAGAGCAGTGTCTCTTCGATTTTTGAGGAAGTAATCATGTTGGGAGTCTGGCTCTCGAGATTCGGAGGGTGGTGCCTCTTCGATTTTGGAGCAAGCAATCTTGTTGGGAGTGTTGTCTCGAATGTGAGTAAAGGTTGGGCATGTTTGCTAGTCTACCTTGCCACGAAGCACAAAGGTTGACACACAGGGACTTTCCAATTATCCAGCAATGGTACTGTTCCTTTACCCTCTCTTCGATTTTGAGAAAGTAGTCATGTTGGGAGTCTGGCTCTCGAGATTCGGAGGACGGTGCCTCTTCGATTTTGGAGCAAGCAATCTTATTGGGAGTGTTTTCTCGAATGTGAGTAAAGGTTGGGCATGTTTGCTAGTCTACCTTGCCACGAAGCACAGAGGTTGACACACAGGGACTTTCCAATTATCCAGCAGTGGTACTGTTCCTTTACAGTTGTGGGTAATAATATGGTAGCTAGACCTTCAAAATTTATGTGTCTAAACTTTTGTTAGTGCTGTTTCTTTGCTATTCTTTTACCTTTCTTGGTCAGAGCGATGTAGTGGGAGCTGCAAGCTTCACGTGCTCAACTTTGGCAGAGAACTTTGGCAAAGTTATTTGTGGTACCCATGAGCTATTGTTGCGTGTGGGAAGTGGGTGATTGAACAGTAAGATTCATGTGCTTTCTACTTCACCAGAAGTCTTCGACAGAATGCCCATAATTTCTGCAAAGCTGAGTGTGCGTGTGACAGGTGTTGACAAGGCTAGAAAAGTAGGTGCCTCTTCGATTTCTGAGATCGGCCCTCGTGGTCTCTGAGCAGCCCAGCTTTTGAGAAAGCGAGCGCCTCTTCGATTGATTCGGAGAACGATGCCTCATCGATTTTTGAGAAAGCAATCATGCTGGGGGTCTGGCTCTCGAGATTCGGGGAGCAGTGTCTCTTCGATTTTTGAGAAAGTAATCATGTTAGGAGTCTGGCTCTCGAGATTCGGAGGGCGGTGCCTCTTCGATTTTGGAGCAAGCAATCTTGTTGGGAGTGTTTTCTCGAATGTGAGTAAAGGTTGGGCATGTTTGCTAGTCTACCTTGCCACGAAGCACAGAGGTTGACACACAGGGACTTTCCAATTATCCAGCAATGGTACTGTTCCTTTACCCTCTCTTCGATTTTTAAGAAAGTAGTCATGTTGGGAGTCTGGCTCTCGAGATTCGGAGGACGGTGCCTCTTCGATTTTGGAGCAAGCAATCTTATTGGGAGTGTTTTCTCGAATGTGAGTAAAGGTTGGGCATGTTTGCTAGTCTACCTTGCCACGAAGCACAGAGGTTGACACACAGGGACTTTCCAATTATCCAGCAGTGGTACTGTTCCTTTACCCTTGTGGGTAATAATATGGTAGCTAGACCTTCAAAATTTATGGGTCTAAACTTTGTTAGTGCTGTTTCTTTGCTATTCTTTTACCCTTCTTGGTCAGAGCGATGTAGTGGGAGCTGCAAGCTTCACGTGCTCAACTTTGGCAGAGAACTTTGGCAAAGTTATCTGTGGTACCCATGAGCTATTGTTGCGTGTAGGAAGTGGGTGATTGAACAGTAAGATTCATGTGTTTTCTACTTCCCCAGAAGTCTTTGACAGAATGCCCATAATTTCCGCAAAACTGAGTGTGCGTGTGACAGGTGCTGACAAGGCTGGAAAAGGCTGGAAAAGTAGGTGCCTCTTCGATTTCTGATATCGGCCCTCGTGGTCTCTAGGGAGCCCAGCTTTTGAGAAAGCGAGCGCCTCTTCGATTTTTGAGATTGGCCTTCGTGGTCTTTGAGCAACCCAACTTTTGAGAAAGCAAACGCCTCTTCGATTTCTGAGATCAACCCTCGTGATCTCTAAGCAGCCCAGCTTTTGAGAAAGCAAACGCCTCTTCGATTTCTGAGCAGGCGCCTCTTCGATTTCTGAAGCTTCGTCGAGTGCAGATTTTTATAGGGGCTGGCATTAAGTTCCAAAGCACACTTAAATCTCCACCAGTAGAAGCTTCATTCTTGCACTTCTAAGATCTTGATTTGTCCGACCTCTTCTCTCTTCAACACCTTTGAAAATGTTTGGCCCCTCCGACCGTCGTTTTGACTTGAACCTTGTTGAAGAGGCAGCCCCGCCTTCTCCAGACAACATATGGCGCCCATCCTTCGTCTCCCCTACTGGTCCTCTTACCGTTGGGGATTCCGTGATGAAGAATGATATGACCGCTGCGGTGGTGGCCAGGAACCTTCTCACTCCCAAAGATAACAGACTACTTTCCAAACGGTCTGATGAGTTAGCTGTTAAGGATTCGCTGGCTCTCAGTGTTCAGTGTGCAGGTTCTGTGTCTAATATGGCCCAACGCCTATTTGCTCGAACCCGCCAAGTTGAATCATTAGCGGCTGAAGTGATGAGTCTCAAACAGGAGATTAGAGGGCTCAAGCATGAGAATAAACAGTTGCACCGGCTCGCACATGACTATGCTACAAACATGAAGAGGAAGCTTGACCAGATGAAGGAAACTGATGGTCAGGTTTTACTTGATCATCAGAGATTTGTGGGTTTGTTCCAAAGGCATTTATTGCCTTCGTCTTCTGGGGCTGTACCGCGTAATGAAGCTCCAAATGATCAACCTCTGATGCCTCCTCCTTCTAGGGTTCTGTCCAGTACTGAGGCTCCAAATGATCCCCCTCCGGTGCCTTCTCTTTCTGGGGCTCTACCGACTGCTGAGACTTCTCCTAAGCAACCTTTGTGAAGGCTCCCTCTTGTGTGCTTATTTTGACTCATGTATATGTACATATTTGTAGCTTATCGGGGATATCAATAAATAAGCTTTCCTTCATTTCAACGTATTGTGTTAAATACACCAAAGCCTTCTTCGCTAAGTTCTTTGAATTTTCTTTTGTTAAAGCTTGTATGTTGAAGCTTTCTGAGTGGAGCATGTAGGTTGGGGTAGTGTTCTCTTAATTTCCCGAATGAGGAAAACTTCTCGGTTGGAGACTTGGAAAATCCAAGTCACTGAGTGGGATCGGCTATATGAATCTTAGAACGCCATTGTGCTCGATCCTGTGTCATGTCCTTCGTTAGATCCAAGTACTCTAAGTCTTTTCTTAGAGTCTCTTCCAAAGTTTTCCTAGGTCTTCCTCTACCCCTTCGGCCCTGAACCTCTGTCCCATAGTCGCATCTTCTAATCGGAACGTCAGTAGGCCTTCTTTGCACATGTCCAAACCACCGTAACCGATTTTCTCTCATCTTTCCTTCAATTTCGGCTACTCCTACTTTACCCCGGATATCCTCATTCCTAATCTTATCCTTTCTCGTGTGCCCACACATCCAACGAAGCATCCTCATCTCCGCTACACCCATTTTGTGTACGTGTTGATGTTTCACCGCCCAACATTCTGTGCCATACAGCATCGCCGGCCTTATTGCCGTCCTATAAATTTTTCCCTTGAGCTTCAGTGGCATACGGCGGTCACACAACACGCCGGATGCACTCTTCCACTTCATCCATCCAGCTTGTATTCTATGGTTGAGATCTCCATCTAATTCTCCGTTCTTTTGCAAGATAGATCCTAGGTAACGAAAACGGTCGCTCTTTGGTATTTCTTGATCTCCGATCCTCACCCCTAACTCGTTTTGGCCTCCATTTGCACTGAACTTGCACTCCATATATTCTGTCTTTGATCGGCTTAGGCGAAGACCTTTAGATTCCAACACTTCTCTCCAAAGGTTAAGCTTTGCATTTACCCCTTCCTGAGTTTCATCTATCAACACTATATCGTCTGCGAAAAGCATACACCAAGGAATATCATCTTGAATATGTCGTGTTAACTCATCCATTACCAACGCAAAAAGGTAAGGACTTAAGGATGAGCCTTGATGTAATCCTACAGTTATGGGAAAGCTTTCGGTTTGTCCTTCATGAGTTCTTACGGCAGTCTTTGCTCCTTCATACATATCCTTTATAGCTTGGATATATGCTACTCGTACTCCTTTCTTCTCTAAAATCCTCCAAAGAATGTCTCTTGGGACCCTATCATACGCTTTTTCCAAATCTATAAAGACCATGTGTAAATCCTTTTTGGGCTTGCGAAGAAGAAAATGCAAACCAGAGAAGAAAAGTAGAGGGATGGGGAGAGAGAATCAAATAAATAAAGTGTGTAAATATTAATAAAATGAATAAGAAAATGACAAAAAAGTATTTTAGCATAGTCCAACATTACATCAAACGCTTCATTATTCTTATACTGCTTAGTTCATGCCAAGCCAATCCAGTTTAGTCCTAAAGTTAGTCCAGTCCGAGATAGTCCGGTGCAACAAACGCCTCCTTAGAGAATTATAACTTGTTGCCCATATCATCCTATAAACCTGAACAGATTACTTATTCCTATTTACAGGGTTGTACTGGTGGGCCTCTCTCTCCACCCTCACTTAAATCGCAACTCTGAATTCAGTTTTCCCAACTATTCATTCACATCGAAGAAGAAAAGAGAGAAAAAAGGGGTGAAAAAAATGAATGCTACGAATAAAAACCTCAGGCTTCCCCTTCTTCGTAGCTGAACAGTGCACGTGATTCAATTTAATTTTTGGTATGGATATTGACATTGACGTTCTAAGGTGATGGCTTCTAAAATCTATTAATATATGTGTATTGGATTCAAATAATTATCAAACAATTAGATGTTACGGTTAAATCTAAAGTATTATAACCTTAATTATCAAATAATTAGGTGCTACAGTTAAATCAAAAGTTCTATAACCTTAATTGTCAAATAATTAGGTGACACGATTAAATATAAAGTATTATAACTTTAATTATCACAAATAATTTGGTGTCAAAGTTAAATCCAAATCTGTGAAAAGTAAAAAGCTTATGCTTCATGTGCATGACTAAAATTTTGTTTTAATTCCTACTTAGCCATGCATGGAAAAACAATGTCACTTGAAATGTAGAGTTTTTATTTTATTTTTATAGGAAGGTGGGGTTTTTATTTACCCATCATCTCCTCATGGTTTACCAAAGGTATGATATTAGGTTTGGGGTCAATTAAATAAATCTCCACAGCCGACCTTGAAAACTCTATGGCCTAAAGCATCAATATATGGCTCAGTTGGATATGCTACTTTATAAAGCGTCTTTACTTACCAACGTTTTTCATTCGTAGCACTTTTGCGAGGATGCAGTATGTTGTTTGTCAAACAACCAACTAAGGGCTGGTTTGTGATTATGATGCTTAAAAAAAAAAAGCTTATTAAAAAATCTAGAACATCAAATGTGTTTAGTAAAAAGTACTGGTCAATGACTGTAGAAAAGCATAGAAAAGCAGTAGGGTCTACCATGCTTCTAATATTTTTTTCAAAGCATTAAATTTTCAAATCACAGTATTGCCCCCACATATTTTACAAAATTACAATCATTGCCTCTACATTATTCTCTTTGACAATTATTAAATCACATTAAATACCATATTTTTTTATATTCACAACAATTTATATAAAAGTTTACCAAACATTCAGACACTATTATTTATTTATTTTTTGTTAAAAGCACTTTTATAAAAAAAAAAAAAAAAAAAGAGTTTACCAAACACTCAACAACTTCATTTTACAACTGTTTATTCTCACAAAACAACAGAATCATTTTTTATTTTTTATTTTTTTTAAAGCACAGTAATACCAAACTAGCCCTAAGTGTTTTTGCATTGTATACAAGCGCTTTTAATTTTAAAGAGAGTCGTTGAAGAAGCGCTTCATTAATAATTAATAAACTACGACCTTTTTCTAAAAAATGTTTGCATATGTTGCAGTTATATTTAGAATAAGAATATAACTGTGTAAATCCTAGTGTATCTAGGGATATCTTGGAATATTCCCTCTACTAGTTATTATCCTATTAGAGTTGTAATCCTATTAGGGTAAGGATTTAACCTATTATACTACTATAAATAAAGACACAATGGGGTGATACAACACACATCTCACAATTAAATCTCTCTCTCTTGCCGCCGGCCTCTCTCCATCTCTAGTCCTACAGTTTAGTCAAATAGGTCTACAACATGTTATCAGCACACTCTTGCCAAAAGCTAAGGAAATGAAGGATCGTAGGAGGAGGTTTTCTTCTACAAAATTCAAAGGCTTTTATTTGTTTTCTGCTAATCAGGTATGTTTAAAATAAAGTAAGATATTTGAAACGTCCACGAAGCATGAAAACACTTCCCATGATGCATGAACCCCATATATTTATATTTTCCTTTCGATATATATATATATATATATATATATATATATATATATTGTATATGATTCATATATTTGTCAATATATATATATATACACACACATATACACGTTTCATGCATTACGTAATTATTTTGCTATGCGCAATTTGTGAGTTAAAGCATATAAATCAATTAGAAGCAATTTAGGGTTTTTAAAACCCTAGAAAAGTTAAGAAAAAAAAGGGAATTTAATGCAGCTCGTCGCTTGCATAACCGCCAAGCACCGCGCTGGCCTGCAACCCAGTCACGTTGAGCACTCCCCAAGACGACATTGTTTTGACGTCTGACCCATGGTTGCAGCCCTTTGGGCTTGCCGCGAGTGAGAACAACCCGACATTCTTGGCCAAGAATTGGTTTGGATTGGGCTTGCAGCCTTAGCCCACATACTAGCAGGCTTGTATCCGTATGCTGGGCTCTGCATTCGCACCCATAGCCCATCACTAGTAACCCGTGTGTTGCTAAACCTGGTCCTGCGTCTTTGGTCCGCCTGTAGCAAACCCGTGTTGCTTGCTGGATTTTGCTACCCCTTGGCCCACTTGCCCGCAGCTTTTGCTGCTAGGCTTGACTTGCTATGACCCAAAAACCCGAAACCCAGCTTTCTTGTAGGACAGCACATGCTGGGCCTACATCTGTGCCTTATTTTTTGGCCTAAACCAGCAACATTTGCTGCTGGGCTCACCCAGACCACATGGCCCATAGGTTTGCAACCTTCCTAAGGCCCAATGGTATGCAGTCGTGCTGCAGCACAAATCCATTGCCCTCACGGCCCAAAACTTCAAGAATAAGGGTAAAGCTACCGTTCAATCGGTTTATACTGAAATGGATATGTGCTACTGTTGTGGATTAAATGATCATTGGTTAGGTGTGTGCAGCGTTGCCCCAAAGCTATTGCCAAGTATCATTCTCGTCGTAAGTGTAACCTTGCCAATGTGGAACATCTCGAAAATGCTACTACATCCATGGAGATATCAGATTTTCAGGAAGCATCAGCTCCTATGGACGAATAAGTTTTATTCTCCTAGACATGTTTTTAGGGTGTTTTTACCCTTAGTGGCCAAACCCCCCGTATTTTTTAGGTTATGGTTTACTTTTTGGGCAATTTTTCTAAGTATTTGGAATAATTTGTTTGGTTTTGGTTTGTTTTGAATTGTGGATAATTATTTTATGGATATTATTTCCTGACTAATTAATTAAATGAATGGAATTATATTTATGCATGTGACTAATTCAATTAATTTATTTTTAGGTATGACTAGTGGGGAAGTTAGTTGTCTGGCTGATAGTGCTACTACGCATTCCATATTCTGTGAGCGACACTATTTTACTAAGTACCTAAGAAAGAACCTTTGACAACCTTTTCAAGCTCATCCAACCTGATTGAAGGATACGAAAAGGCCCGTATAATATTATCTAATGGTACTGTCTTAACCATTAAAGAGGCCCTCTATTCTCCACGTTCCAGAAGAACATTGCTGAGTTTTAGAGACATTCGAGATAATCAATATCATATTGAAACCACTGAAGAGAAGGGTTCTGAATTTCTTTGTAACACTTTTTACAAGTATGGCCAGAAGCGTATTCACGAGAAGCTGGAGCATCTCCCTAGTGGGTTGTACATCACAACCATTCATGGCATAGAGACCCACCATGTGGTCGGCTCTGAGCTCGGGTTCCAGGGCACTTTGTTGTATTGGCATGATTGTATGGGACATCCCACACGTGACATGATGTGCCGTATCCTCAAATCATCACATGGGCATCATTTACCTCCCTATGTTGGATTCCTGCCATGCAAAGCTTGTTCGTTGGGGGAATTTGAATACTCAACCCTGAATTACAAAGATTATTCACAACCCTCATAAGTTTCTTCAGAGGATTCAAGGGGATATTTATGGACCTATCCAACAAACATGCGAACCATTTAGATACTTTATGGTGTTGGTTGATGCATCGACACATTGGTCACATGTCTGCTTATTGTCCACACACAACGCTGCATTTGCGAAACTTCTAGCACAAATTATTAAGGGCTCATCACCTTGATTATCCAATCAAGTTGATTTGATTGGATAACGTGGAGATTTACTTCACAGACTTTTGACGACTATTGCACGTCAGTTAGGATTGAAGTCGAACATCTAGTACCCCATGTTCCATCCAAAATGGCCTAGCAAAAGCTTTCATAAAGCGCCTTCAATTGATAGCTCATACTTTGGTTATGCGAACCAAATTGCCAATATTTGCCTAGGGCTATGCAATATTGCACGCAACTATGTTGGTCCGCCTGAGGCCTACCGCTACCTAACCTCATTCGCCATTACAGTTAGTTACTGGATACGAGCTTGACGTCTCGCATTTACGTGTGTTTGGGTGCACATTCTATGTGCCAATAGTGCCGCCACTACGTACCAAAATGGGAGATCTCTTTACCGCATGTTTTGCTGATTGTCACTTTTATGAGACATTTTTCTAGTTGTTAAGGGGAGATAAGAACGCTAATGTTAATGTAGAACGTTGCGAATTGTCGTGGGATGATATTGAACCACGTTCCGTTGATGAATGCCAACATAGAACGAATTAGTCAAACTGGAAATAAACAATCTAGGTCGAACTCGATTTGCTTGCGAAACGTAAGGTGTTTGGGCTTGTAGCTCATACTCCACATATGTGAATCTCGTGGGCTACAAGTGGGTTTTCATAAGGAAACGTAATTAAAAGAATGAAATAATGCGATACAAAGCACGCCTCGTAGCGCAAGGCTTCTTTCAACGCCCTGGGATTGATTACGAGGAGACGTATAATGGATGTCATAACGTTTCGTTACCTTATGAGTTTGGTAGTTTCCGAAAAACTGAATATGCAACTTATAGACATGGTAACCGCGTAACTCTATGAGGATCTAGATACAGATATCTACTGAAAGTTTCAGAAGGACTTCCATTAACTGGTTCAAATAGTTATAGACCACAGAACACTCTTTATTAAATTAAGGAGATCACTATACGGATTGGAACAATCCAGGCGGATGTGGCATAACCGTCTGAGTGAATATTTAACAAGTCAGGGTTATGTGAACAACAAACTATGCCCATGTGTGTTCATAAATAAGTCACATTCCGGATTTGCGATCATTGCAGTTTATGTTGATGACATGAACTTTATCGAAACTCCCACAGAGCTTGAGGAAATTGTCATTCACTTGAAATCGGAATTTGAGATGAAAGATCTTGGAAAACTCGATATTGTCTCGGCCTGGAGATTGAGTATTGTTAGGATGAAATCCTAGTACATCAATCGAACTACACCTAAAAGGTGTTGAGACGTTTTAATGAGGATAAAGTGAAACCTTCGAATACTCTTATGGTCTTTTGGAATCTAGATGCTAAACGAGATCCCTTTCATCCCAAGGAGGATGAGGATGAGATTATGAAGCCCGAAGTTCTATACCTAAGTGCAATTGGTGCTTTATTATACTTTGCTCAATGCACTAGACCTGACATCTCATTTGCTATTAATCATTTGGCTAGATACAGTAATGCGCCTACACGCGAACACTAGAATGGTGCTAAAGACATTTTTCGCTACCTCAATGGTATGACGGATTTGGGTTTGTTCTATACCCATGAATCCTCGAGATGAGTCGCCGCCCTCTTCAGTTTTCGAGTAGATTCTTGCCTCGTTGGTTACCCAGATACTGGTTATTTGTTTGACCCATATAGGACATGTTTCAAACTGGTTATGTCTTTACCGTTGGAGACACCGCTATATCTTGGAGGTTTACCAAGCAAACGCTAGTTGCGACTTCTTCGAACCATGCTGAGATCCTCGCCCTGCATGAAGCATCGTGTGAGTGCTTTTAGTTGAGAGCAGTCATGAAACAAATTTGAATCATTAGTGGTCTTACTATTGTTGTTGACCTTCCTATGACGATCTTTGAAGACAATGCAGCATGTATCGAGTAGTTAAAGAAAGGATACATCAAAGGAGACAACACCAAGAACATAATGCCAAAGTTCTTTTATTCTCACCAGCAACAACAGCATCAGAACATTGAAGTCAAGCAAATCCGATCCCAGGACAACATGGCCGATCTCTTTACCAAGTCATTGCCCAGGTCTACGTTTCAGAAGCTCGTCCAAGGAATCGGTATGCCTAAATTATCTGAGTTGAATTGCTTGTAGTTCTCTTATTTGGAAGTTATGTCTAACTTAAGGGGAGTATCCTGAAGCATACTCACTTGATCTTTATGTATTATTTTTCCTATGGTTAGGAGCATTTTTCCCACTGGGTTTTTGCTACCTAACGAGGTTTTGATGAGGCACCCATCCTGGGATGATCATACTCCGTTGAGTTCACTACTTTCATCGTATTTGATGTTTGTTTTAGACATTATGCATACTTTTCACCTTTCTCCTTAGTCTATGGGTTTTCATTTGCCATAGGTTTTACCATAACGAGGTTTTGGAGTTTTACTACCAATGCATATTTTCTTTAAATTTGAGACTTGCATTCACCTATTGTGTTGCCGACTTCATCAATTGTTCTAACTTATCTGCTAAAGATCTAATGCGATGTTTTGTTTGAGTATTTCCACACTCAAGGGGCAGTGTTGTAGTCATATTTAGAATGTGAATATAATTGTGTAAATCCTAGTGTATCTAGGAATATCTTAGAATATTCCCTTTAGTAGTTATTATCCTATTAGAGTTGTAATTCTATTAGGGTAAGAATTTAACCTATCCTACTACTATAAATAAAGGCACAATAAGGAGATACAACACACACCTTACAATTAAATCTCTCTCTTCTCTCTTTTGCAGCCGGCCTCTCTCCCTCTCTAGTCCTCAATACAGTTCAGTCAAATAGGCCTACAACATCATAAGTACTTTTCGTATAAAATTAGCATACAATTTTATTCAATTGTTGATGAAAACTCAATAAAAATTTAATGATCATTAACAAAATGTTACATAATTCAAAATATACGAAGTTGACAAGTTTTTAACTTCAATCCATGGCCCACGATGTTAAGCTTGAATTCGGTGATGAAGATGTAGGAGATATGCAAAATTAACAAACAACATACAAAATTAAGATAAGAAGTAAGAGATATACCTCCACAAAAATTCAAAGTGATGAAGATGCGAGAAATTTGGGGAAAGATGGAGACCAAGAGGACGGCTCCAGTCTCCAAAATAATCTGAAAAGAAAAAACCCTTTGGGTTTTCATATATGACAACGTAGAACCTAGAAAAAAAAGAAGAGATAATTATAGTTTTGAGGTTTTTTTTAAGTGTGATGACATTTTAGACTTTGCAAATTAAAAAATAAGGATAATTTTGAAATTAAAAAAAAAATTCATTAAAGGAAGCAAAGTGCTACCTTAGTTTTCTATGTGCTTATACTTCCAACTAAAAGCACTTTTAAAATATTTGCTAAATGACTTTTTTTTAAAAACTAAAGTGCTTTTACTCATTTGGAAGCGCTTTTGGGTCTTTCAAATACACATCCAAATGAGCCTTATCGAGGGTTAGAGCAAGACAACTAACCGTGCATGCATGCTGTTTGTATTTTTTGAGGGTAAGAAATTAAATATATAATGAAGAAAATTATAGAACCAACCAACTCTATGGAGATGTCAAATTTCATTTTTTTTATAGTGGATGTGGCAAAATAACATTTTGTAAAGTCTTTTATTCAAACCGAGATGTCAAATTAAAATACTTTTTGATTATTTATATGATCAAGTGAGTTGGAATTTAATAATAAAATAACCAATAAGTGAAGAAAAAAAAAGAAATATGTGAGCCCAACATTAAAATAAAACAACAACAAAAATTGACGTTGTCTTCAAATTTAGCAAGAAAGTGGAGAATGTCAATGGCATCTCCTTTGGAACCAGAAAACCACCTTTTTATTGTCAAAACAGTCTATGTAGGATTTTACATCTCATTTAGAGATACTCTACGACCATCTCCAAAGAAGATGTCAAATTTTAAACATAAAATTTAAATTTGAAGGCTTATGTGGTACTTTGATATTTTTCTTAAATTTTGTTCTTCACCTATATTATTTATTACATTATTTACTTTTCATAATTGTAGTAAGTATTTTAAAACAAAAAGTACGAATAAAAATAATAAAAAATATTTATTAACTGCTAAAAATAGATTTAAAGTTGTTGTCAAATTTGACATATTGACAAAATGATCACACATTTGTATATTGTTAGTGAAATAAATTAGTCATTTTTTATGGAGAACAACTTTTTTCTATATTGCCTTCATGTGTACTCCATATTGGCAACTATACAAGTAGTAGAACTAGAACTGAATGAATTGTGTGATGTTCAATCAGTTTTTAGGTGCATGTCTTTATTGTGCGAGGAAAATGATCACACATTTGTAATCACATCTGATTAAGGCATTAGTTTTTTCCTTCTTTCACATCTGAAAGTCCAAGTTTTGATGAGCCTATTTAATCAAATCCAAGAAAATGCTGAAGATTTTTCAATGAGGTGGCTCGCTGGCTTGCTCGCGCTGGAGTTGGAAGTTTTCAGGAGTTAATATGGCTGACGGAACTTCCGGACTTAATTTTGGATGCTTTATTTGTAGATGCATCATATTAGTTTGTATTTGCCTGGTGATGTGAGGATAGTAAACATTTGTTTATTTATATTGGATGCTTTTTTTTTTTCTTTTTTTTTTCGATCAGGTTGAAAGTTCCGGCAAAGTTTTTATTGAGGCCCATGTTAGCATACTATCCACATTTTGTATGTATTCCCCTCTTATCAATGAATATCATACTTTCCTTCAAAAAATAGGATCAATAAGAATTTAATGTGAGGCTTAAGACGAAAATATTGTTATAAAAAAAAAACAAAAATGAAGTGAGCCTTTTTACATTTTAGTACCTTAATATGATTTTTTTTTCTTTTCACAGGGATACATCAATTTAGGGGTGTAGTCAATTGAAATTTTGAGAGATTTTAATCCTTTATATAAAATCAGAGGTACTCAATCAGGATTTTAAGTGATTCTCTAAAAGTCTAGCTGTATTGAATCATGATTTTAAAAGAATTTATAACATTCTAGGTATATTTAATTACAAATTGATTTTTAAAGATTTTAAGAAGTTAGAAAATTTGAGGGAATTAGAGATATTTCGTGTAATATCCCACATCGCCCAAGAGTGAGGATCCTGTAAGCCTTATATGTATATTCCCATCTCTACCTAGCATGAGGCCTTTTGGGAGCTCACTAGCTTTGGGTTCCATCGGAACTCCGAAGTTAAGCGAGTTCGTGCGAGAGCAATCCCATGATGGATGACCCACTGGAAAGTTCTTGCGTGAGTTCCCAAAAACAAAACCGTGAGGGCATGGTCGGGGCCCAAAGCGGATAATATCGGGCTACGGTGGAGTTGAGGCAGGGATGTGGTGGGGGCCCGGGCCGGGATGTGACAATTTGGTATCAGAGCCAATCCTTGGCCGGAGGTGTGCCGACGAGGAAGTCGGGCCCCTAAGGGGGGTGGATTGTAACATCCCACATCGCCCAGGGGTGAGGATCCTGTAAGCTTTATATGTATATTCTCATCCTTATCTAGCATGAGGCTTTTTTGGAGCTCACTGGCTTCGGGTTCCATCGGAACTCCGAAGTTAAGCGAGTTCGAGCGAGAGCAATCCCATGTGGGTGACCCACTGGGAAGTTCTCGTGTGAGTTCCCAGAAACAAAATCGTGAGGGTGTGATCGGGGCCCACAGCGAACAATATCGTGCTACGGTGGAGTTGAACCCAGGATGTGATGAAGGCCCGGGCCAGGATGTGACATTTTGCAATCTATTTTAAGAATTCTTAAATCTCGCCTCCCCCTGAGAGTTTGAGGAGATTCACTCAAAATTTTGATAGAATCTTTAAAAATCAATTAAACTTCATCAAAATTCATGGATTGATAAATTCATTTAAATCCAATAAGAGATTTTATTTTCCTTCTTTCTAATAAAAAATACGATGAATGATGAAGATTTTATGATAACACTTTCCAAAGGTTTACTAGACGCTTTTTTTCGTCCTTTTATCAAGTAGTTTTTAACTGATTTACCCCCTAATTTGTACCTTGCCATAGGTTTTCTTGACTTTGATTTTGATCAATTGTCCCCAAACTATTATAAACAGATAAGGTATGGTCATTAACCTTTTGCAAAATAGTTTTTCGTTTTCCAAACACAAAAGTAGGTGAAAAATGCGTTTGACATACTGTTTTGATAAAATATACCAAAAAAACAATATTTAGCCTAAGTTCTGTAAATCATCAAATTGATCTCTGTGGTAATGCATAAAACTGGTGCTGCGCTAACAAAGGTTGAATTGATCAAGTTGTTATCCTTGATGGACTTGAGCTTTGCCAACAAATAAGATAGACACAAGATTTAAGCGGTTCACCCCTAAAAACTAAGCTACATCCACTAAGTTTCTTGTATAAACTAAAAACAACGTTACAAATAGTACTCATCTATAATAGTACAATTCTATCTTAATTCATCTAACTCCTTCTAAGGAGTACTCATCCTCCATATATAGGCCTTCATCTGAATCTTCAGCCTCTAAGTTTAAGTCCATAACTTTCTTTGCATTTAATGTGTTGAATCCATTGACTAGACCTGCTAGCTGACACGTGGCACGAAAAGACACTAAAGCAAGTCCACTTGTGTTCTTCTTTAGGATGACGTAGTCGAGCGCCTTACTCGACCCTGGAGGTGGTGAGAACTTGTACCCGAGCATCCTACTTGTCAACCTTTATGGCCATTCATAGGGCTCTGTTCCTTTGTCTAGCCGCATGTAGCTTGGAGTTGACGTTTGACTAGACCTCCTCTACTATTCCTGGCACATCGTGCCTTAAAGCTGTCAATGACCAACTTGGCCTTTGGTGCTCAGAAGACGCTTTATGGGGAAACGCTCGGCGTAGTTGCTTACAAGACACTTGAATACCAAGTTGAATATCAGAGTGCGTAACAAACAATACTAACAAAGTAAAAGAAATATTATTGATATCAAACGAGAATGCCGAAACGGCTACAAAACCCTAAGAGACTACATTGTGAATGACTTGATTTCTAATGAATAACAAAACACTCTATTTATAATAAACTAACCCTAAACCCTAATGCTAACGGGCTAAGCCCAGAAAACCAAACATTAAAGTAAACCTAAATACTAATATTTTCCAACACCCCCCGTCAAACTCATGGTGGTATACAACATGAGTTTGCAAACAAGCAGATGTGGATGCAAGCTCCATTAGGCGGACAAGACAAGACAAAGCGAACAAGCGAGCAAACAAACGAACGAACAAACGAGCAAACAAACGAACGAACAAACGAGTAAGCAATTTCCATACTACCAACTCCAATCCTCGCGGGCATCTTCTTCAAACGTTGAAGAAGCGGGTGGATGCAATTCAACAAATTCCAGTGCTAATGCCAATGCCGATTCTGATGCCGAACAAACAAACAAAAAATTCAACCAAATATACCATATTTCTTTCTTTCTTCTCTTTTCTTCTGGGCGAAACCGATTGCAGCAAACAAGGCTTGCAAAACCAATTGCAGCAAGCTTCAAAACTTCTAGTGCAAAGTCAACTTGCAGAAGGGGACTTCATTGGGTTGTGACAGATCCGACTGGTAGGAGTCGGTGCGGGTACCGTGAACAGGTGGTAGCAGCGGAGATGGTGGTGCGGGTTATCTGGACATATTGCAGTGCGGTGGTGGTGACAAGAACGGCTTCGACTACGGATGAGCGGAAGACGACGGACGAAACTAATACCCAGTAAACTGACAAACAAAACTGATACAAACAAATTGACACTAATCAAGAACAGATTAAATCCCAAAGGATCAAACCTGCTCTGATACCAAGTTGAATATCAGAGTGCGTAACAAACAATACTAACAAAGTAAAAGAAATATTATTGATATCAAACGAGAATGCCGAAACGGCTACAAAACCCTAAGAGACTACATTGTGAATGACTTGATTTCTAATGAATAACAAAACACTCTATTTATAATAAACTAACCCTAAACCCTAATGCTAACGGGCTAAGCCCAGAAAACCAAACATTAAAGTAAACCTAAATACTAATATTTTCCAACAGCGCCATCTGAAGTGCTCATCTTTACCTTTCTATACTCATTAGGCCTTGACTTTCCTTTGGACCTGGGTTCTTTTAGGTCTATTAGGGTTGGAAAGGACCCTGCGTTAACAAGTCTTACAACTCTCCGTTTATACAAATTTGGAGTCGTGTATCACGTTTGAGTTAGAGAATCTTAGAATTTAATTAGTTAAGCACTAAAGCAATATTTTTCAGGTGCAAGCTTGAGCAGCTTAAAAAAAAATGCAATGCGCCTATTGAAGAGTGACACTTAGAATTTCTTTGAATAGAGCCCTGCAACTCACATTTTTTTTCGATTAAACCGTGTTGATGAAATTAACTGTTTTGATAGTCTTGGATGAGACTTGAATAGAAATTTGTTAGATAACCATATGATTGATTTACTTATATTGGTGATTTATTTTCACCACATGATCTTTTATATATCAAGTATAGCCGTATGATATTTGCATGTGATATAATATTTCTTGTATAGGCTAGATTTGCTTGTATATGTTAGCTATGCACAGATAAACAGTCCATGTACACTTGAATGTTTTACTCTTCTAGTACATGCTAGTAATATGCTCGGATTCTAATTGATGATATAATTGTGATTTTCTTTAACTATATATTGTAGTAGATACTAGTATGTAGTTTTTAAACTATATGAGTTTTTCAAAACGGAGGTTATTATGTTTGAAATGATTTTAACTAGATAAATGAATATGATCCACTCACAGTTTGTTTTTCGCTTTTTCAGAACCTAGTGAGCATAATGCGACGTTTGAGAACGAGTTGGTGTGGCAGTAGTGCAATCTTCCTACTAAGTGGGGTGATTCTCCTTTTGCTATGTTATTTATCTAGTGTTACAATAATGCATGATCAAACTTTCGATTATGCCTGTACAACACATACTTTTGTAATAACTGTTGTATGCACTATAGTTATGCTCTAATTAAACTGATGTGAGTTGCGTTGAGCACTAATGTGTCCCCAAGTGGGGAAGTTGTGTGGTGACTTGTTGGATAGTTTTAGTAATTAATAATGAGAGGTTTAGTTCAACTTGGTTCACATTAATATCCTTATGGCTTCGTCGTCGGATTGGTGGTATTTCGTCACCATCATGCTCTAATAATGAGATGTTTAGTGGGGAGGTTGCTTGCCATTAATATCCTTATGGCTCCGTCACCATCATTCCCACTTCTCAACCACCATTTTCACAACCATCTCTCCTAACCATTGTTAAAACAACCATCTTCTACCACCATTGTCGTCCTCGCTGCTGCCACCACCACCACCATCACTCCCTCCACCATTGCCCTCTACCCTGTTATTGCCACCACATATATCTCCCCACTATTACCACTACTCAAACAACAATTTCTACCAACATCACTCTATTCTCAGCCACAACATCCCTACCGTTTTCAATGTTTTATTATCTGAAATCAGTCTCGAACTAAATTACCAAACACATTTTCAAATCATAAAAAATAAAAAATTGTATTCGTTATTTTTGTTTACAAAACAGTTTTTCGAAAATTTATTTGTCACTGCCACAAAATTGGACCCTAATTAAGAGATTTCAATGCACTATTGCCAGTTTGTAGCCCGACAAATCAATCTGTAGTCAAGGACACACGCAGGACCCCTAGCCACCACTCGTACGTGTACATCATCACCCACCCCTATACAACCCTAGCTATTGCTAGATTAAAACTACTACACGAGAAGTGTCATACGCTCAACTATAACTACCTTACCTTGCCTCCCTTTCGATGAACATTTTTTTCTCAAAGAGTAGTAGTCCAATTAAGATTCCATATATATGGGAAGAGCACCGTGCTGTGAGAAACTTGGGCTCAAAAGAGGAAAATGGACAGCTGAAGAAGATGAAATCTTGACCAAATACATTCACGCTCATGGAGAAGGTTCTTGGAGATCTTTGCCAAAGAATACGGGTTCGTGTTTATATATATTAAACTCACACACGCGCACGCACACATATATATAGTCGCTAGCTAGCCTTCAAATATGGTAACACAATAAGACCCTTAACTTATATGTGTATACATTTGGTTTGTTTTTTTTTGTTTTTTTTGAAGGATTGCTGAGGAGTGGGAAGAGTTGCAGACTGAGGTGGATAAATTATCTGAGGGCTGACTTAAAGAGAGGGAACTTCACTGCTGAGGAGGAAGAAACCATTGTTAAGCTACACAGGGCTTTGGGTAATAGGTATGTCTATGTTCCTCAGTTTCATAATTTATATAATTAAGTGCTTCCACTATGAATTTCACTATACATAATACCTACAAGCAATGAAGTCATGGATATATATATATATATTTGTATATATATGTGTGCGTGCGTGTGTGTTTCTATATATGTGTGTATAATTCATTGATTCATTCTTAAGTTTGAGAGTTCTAGGGCAATATTTTATAAATAATTGGACCCATTCTCAACTTGGTCATGCTAGCAGCAAGATTAATTCAAGCTCTAGCATTTGTGTTGAATGCACTGTTGCAGGTGGTCCTTGATTGCCGCTCATTTACCAGGAAGAACAGACAATGGGATAAAAAACTACTGGAACTCTCATTTGAGTCGAAAAATCTACAGCTTTATCAAGCTGGGAAACGAATATCTACCCACCATTCTCAATGATGTGAAGAAGATAACTTCATGCAATAAGCATCGTAAAGGCACTCGAGCGAGCAGATCTACCATGAACAACAAGAGCAAGAACAAGAACTTGGCCCCATTTAACTCAAGAAAATCAGAAGCAAACCCTGAACTTGGAAACCCTAGCCTACCAACTGGCACCATTATTAATCTAGGGCAAGTGGGAAATGAGGACATCAATTTAAGGGGTTTGGAGTCTTGGGACCCAATAAAGAATGGAGATGGTGAGGCAATAGGAATGTTGGGGATGCAATATTCTTTTTTGGACGGTGCAGAAATGATTAATTTGGATCCTTGCGGTGAGCAGAAAAAAAGTGCACAATTGTGGCTTGGGAAAAAAGAAAACAATATTACTGGTAGTTCAACTGCAATATATGGAGATAATGACGGTGAAACGGAGGTTTTGGGGACATCTTGTGAATGTGTAGGAACTATGGACCTGAATAATAATATTTTTGAAATTGAAGGGAGAAGAAGTACAAGTATTTGGAGCTCATCAAATGCAGCTGAGAGTGGTGGCGGTGGCGGTGGCGGTGGTGGAGAGTTGTACTCCTTCGCTTCATCAATGAATGCAGGCTTTGATGATGAATGGCTTGATTGGGGTTGGGCAGGTGGTGGCCTTCAATGTCACAATGGTGAATTGGAATGGCGGGATGAAGGGGAGACAATAGCTTGGCTGTGGGAAAATGGCAGTACTGGTGAAGGACAGTAATGTTGCTACTTCATGTTTCATTCAAGGAAAAGAAATAACATCTGCAGATCTTTCTGCAACTGCCAACTACACAAAGTCCTTTTGGAATACTCCATATTTCCAAAAGTATAGAGTTAGCGTGGAGTAACATGAATCGCAAAGTCTTTTAACAAGAAAATGTGAGATCACTACTCACCAATCATCGTTGTATAATGGATATTACACATAGATGAGAGACTCGTTCGTTGTATTATGCCCATAGTGTATTAGATTCTAGTATACATACCAACACCAGCTTTTGGTCTGGTGGTACTTTATCTTCCAAAAGTTGGAAGAGTGCAAATCCCCCTCTGCCACATATCCATTTTCCATCTTTCTTATTTGCCTTCCTTGTAAAGGTAGAAACTTTACCAAGTCAACAACATTCACTATGCTATGTTACTAGGGGTTAACCTCTGGCCGATCTGACATGACATTGTTCACCATCATATAAATTTTCGTTGGAAGAGAATGACGTAGTCGATAGATTAAATCACACTCATTCAACTAATCTATTAAGAGAAACATATATTGATCAAACTTATAATCACACCTTTCCATCTTAAGTTCAATTTATATTGTTTCGGCACATAACCTAACTCGAAAGTTCAAGTTGTGATGAACAAGAGAAACATAGTGATATATATAAATAAACCAATAAACCTGAATACTAACGAGTATCCAAATACAAGAAGATCCGCAAGAGAAACATATGCAGGAAACTAATATCAACATGTCACATGCATTACAATTGCAAGATATCAGCAACCACTTCATCTACCAAAGAATCAAATATTTGATCCTCAACCTCTACTCCTACTGCAAATACATCGGTTTCGAAGTCCAGCCATCTGCCGTAGGGGCTGCTCATGTCCTTGTCCACGAGCTCATCGACCATGCAATCCCACATGCCTCTCCAACCCGAGAGTTCCTTGTACACTTCTTCAGCTAAAGACGCCTTTCTCCTCACCACTGCTACTCCTTTCACCCATGAACTGTAACCCCCGCCCACATAACGCCTACATCTCAAATCCAACCATTCATTTGTACAATCAAATAGTTCCTTTCGCCTTAGCCTGGACTCGCCGCCATCAATTTCAAACTGTCCTCTTCGACACTCCAGCAGATTGAAGAGATGAGGGTTTATAATCTCCCTAGCCCGGCCCAATGAGAAGTCTTTAAACATCAATTCCACATTACATAGTGTCTCCTTTAAATATTCCAATTCCCACACATTTGATCTCAAAGATTCTTTTATGTGAACCGTAGCTGTATGGTTTCTTGCCACAGTTCCTATAGATGTTGAAGAAGCGGAATCCGATAACTCGGTGTCAGCTTCAACGGAATGAAACTTCTTGGAAGAACTTACAGCATTAACTTCTTCAGCTTGAATGGATGAACACAACCTGCTTACTGAAGAAACGAAATATATGTGCTCAGGCAACCTAAATAAGATACATTTCAAAATTCAAAGAGTGGAGAAGATAATAAAAAATAAAAAAAATATATCATATACCTTCTGTACTGTTACTATCAGTGCTAATCGAAGAATCAACACTATCAGTTGAAAAAGAAGGTTCCAGAACAGAGACTGGACTAGGATGCCGCAAACTCTGCATCTGTCCAGCTTCAATAGGACTGCTGCTATATTCGTCTGCCTTATCGACTCCCTGAAAATGTTGAATTTGTGTCGGCTATAGTCAGATCAGCATTGCTAAGTTATACTACTAGTAATTTTGTAACTTTGTGAGAAAAGGATAAACAAATTGGAAAAAGAAAACGGTAAAAAGAAGGGGGGCAATTCCATATAAAGTGACCAGCATATAATTTATCAATAGAATTAGCTTGTGATAGTGACACTGACAGTCGGCCCTACCTGAAACTTCTGTTTCAATCTGAATGCAGGAGGAGTGCCAGCTTCGTATTGGTCACCCAGTTTCTCTGTAATCAATAGATGTTGATCGCTCCGCTTATTTAACCTTTGCTTGGAGCTAACTGAATTAAAATTGGGTTTCACATCCAAATTTGAAGCAATTGAAGCTGAGTGTACTTTTGCGGATTCATGACTAGAAGATTCACTCCCATAAGATAATTCCCTTAATTTTTGTTCCAAAAGTGCACTCAAAGCATCACCGGCTACCACATTGTAACCCACTGAAGATGGCCTCATACTGTCTGTGTCAAGCAACAACCGTTTGCCTCGGTGATCTGTGCAAAGACTGTTGCTCTTCTGCGCAACCAGAGCTGAGATGTCAGTCCCAGTCAGTGATCGTGTAAGTGGGGCTGTGAATGTAAAAGAAACAACATCCATGCCTTTCTTTCTGCTATCTTCAGCCCAACTATAGTGCCTGTCAATAACTGGATTCAACTGGACTGACTTCTGATTTTTGTCACTCAACATATCATCAACAGCATGATCTTTATTAAATTGAAAGTTTCCATCTATTGAGCGTTTCTTCCTAGGATAATTCCTTTCGTTCGAGTAGGACACTTCTTTTTCACTATCCATTGCCTCTGAGCCCAACTTCCTGGATCCAAGTTTGGAATTTCCACTACTGCGAACTGAGCTTTTGTGACGACCAGAAGAAGAATCCCCAGACAGCACTTTTCTACCCTGCGAGTTGGAAACCAAAGGCTTTGAAGGTAATTTCTCTTTATCAACCATGCCATTTTGTTTCTGATTATTCTGCTTAAGAGCACCTGAAGCATTATGTGTAGACGGTTTCTTATGCAAATTCTTTTGAACATTTGGTTGGCTCCGGAAAGGCTGGTTTGAGATGACCTCATTCTGTTCTCTCTGACCTATCGAGCTTCTATTTTTACTTAAATTCTGACCTCTTTTCTGAACATTGACCTTTGCTTGGATTGCAAGAGAAATGGACTTCCCCTTACTTTCTTCTGTCTCTGAAGAAGACATGAATGATAAGTCAAGACATCCATTCCAGCTCTTATTCAAAGACTGTCCCTTAAGAGACTTAGCAGCATTTGACTCAACAGGCTTTTGGGACACTTCAAAAGGCCTCGTTTTCTTGTAAGCAGCTTCAACTTTATCTTTTAAATCTCGATCTTTCAAGGTTTCTGAAGAAGACCCAACCAGTGGAACTTTTCGGGATGCCTCCATCTTTTCTTTGAGAGCCTGAACCTTCAAGGGCTCTGAAGAGGCCCCTACTAAAGGCATTTTGGCCTTGGCGGTAGATGGAGGTCCAGGCTCAATAATTTTTGCAGCAGCTTCCATTATGTGAGCAGCATTCCTAGTGGAAATAAAGCCGGGGTTCTTAATGGGAGACAAAAGTTTATGGTGTGTGATCGGTATAGACTTAGATGATCTAGGCGGCAATGTTTCAGTCTGAAACCTCTCAATTGGCCTGTTTTGCATCTTCTGGGGATTTGACTTCAAAGAATTCCTGGTAGGGTGCTCCTTACTTTTTATGAGACTTCCAGAATACTGTAACTGATTGTCATGAGAGCACTCAATGTTTCTCCTGTGGTGATGAGCATCTTGGAGAGATTGACTGTCAAAATATGGGGTAGAGTATGGCTCAGAAAAACTGGATGTGGGTAAGGTGTCTAATCCCATAAGCCTGGCTACTACACTAGGGGCTTTCGCTCCAAATCCTTCTTCATCTGTAACTGATGAAGCACAACTATAATCGCTGCTACGTCTGACACTTGAAACTACCCTAGTTTCATCCTCATCGACCTAGAAATGTAACAAGGATTAAAAATAGTATTAGATTCAAATCCAATATCAAATTGGTCTAAAGAAATAAGCAGTGCAAAAACACTGACCACCAGATGCTGTTGCGTCACTGGCGAGTTCCCCTGGCTTTTCCTTCCTCCTTTTGAGCGTTCTAAATAAAAAAGAGGAAGAAATCAAAATTCAAAACAACCACCCATGAAATAGGAGAATGATACAAGACCATAAGTGACAAACATTGATACATATGCTGATACAATCAAACTGTACCTGGTGAATCTGAATTGCCAGAGAACAATGTTTTTCGAGATTTTTCATTCCAGTCAAACAGCTGAAAGAAACCGCCCACATGACCTGCTCTGCTTTTCGAACCTTCTCTCTCAACTCCCATTTTTCTAATGCAAAAATTAAGAATACCTTAACAGTTAGATAAAAGAATCAAGGAGGAAGACAATTTCTATTCCACTTTATCAGAACAAAATAATTTTTTGAAACGTAACAAGTAGGACATATCCCATAAAAATGGTAATTAGCATAGAAGTCCTAAGCAATATAAAAGACTACATAGTTCACAACAAATCTCCACTTAATTTTGATGTTGTTTGATGATTAAGGAAAACCATCTTTTTCTTAGTAAGTCAAACCATACAAAACAATGCTAATCTTATATCAGATGATCCAAAATGCTCTCTATGTCATTCAGGGAAGATTACTTCTATGGTAATGGATACTACTCAACCAGCGTTCTAGCTTTCGAAATCAAGACAGTGTGAACCTCAACCAGCACATTCAATGCTGAGAAACTAGCCTAGAAATTCAATAAGCTGAATCAAACTCTGACCTTTCTGCTTCAACTTAAGACATACAACTACAATTTACCCTTGTATCATATGCTCTTCAAGTACCTAGCTTTCCAAACCAAATAGGATCAACAAATTGCATAACCAAATTCAGGAGATTATCAAACACCCAAATCCCAAATGTACCTAATCTAAGCATAAGGTCAAACAAAAGCAAAACTTCAAAAGGCAAATGAGAAGGAAATTTTGCATTTTTTATTCTTTATGCACCTAACTATGAAAAAAGAAATACATTCTGCAAATAAATAACTGGAAGTCAACATTCAGTGCAAAAAGTTCCCAACAACCAAATAATTCAAGTAAATTACATAAATGTAGAATAACCAAATAATTCAAGTAAATTACATAAATGTAGAATATGCAGCAGAAAACAGATATCAATCTACTTAAATCCACCCTTTTCCCACATTTTCTCAGCAACCAATCACTCCCCCAAAACAAGATACAAAACAAAAAACATCAAAACAAATCCAACCCAATTCACAAATCTAAAAGCCAACAATAAAGATTCTAACTTTACAATGAAATTCAAAGTATTAATGGGCAGGAATCAAAACTTACAAGAACTAATGGGCAGGAATCAGCTGAGCTTCTCCCTCTCTCTCTCTAACAAGTGAAGTGAAGTGAAGGAAGCAATGAAAGATTCAGCAGAGATGTGAGGGAACACAATTAAATGGGAAAATCTTTCATTATTTTTTCTATGAGAGGTCAGAGTCTGCGTCCAGAAACTCACTGTCTCCCCTCCGCAGCATTAGCGAGGCCCCCGTCTAGTTCAAAGCAATAAATGGGGATAGAAAGTGGGACTTTTCTGTTTGTGGACAAAAATAAAATAATTAAATTATCTTTGGAAAATAAAAAATAGAATAAAATGCACACAAGGTTGTAATTTTCTAACGTCTCTTTGGAGAGGGGCTTTCATTTCAAATTCCAAATGGGGGCGTTGGAGTGGCCCCTCAGTGGTGAGGCAGCGCGATAAAGTTACTTAGCAGTGCATGTGGAGGACGAGTGTTTGTGACGTGGGAAGTGGGGTGACGAGTACGTGGCAGTTGAATGGGGTGAGTATATGATATTTTCCATTCGTAAATCTAAAGTGTTAGTTTCGTCTTCCATATATTATGAGATGCGTTATCCACACATCTTATTTTCACACATCTCTTGATAATTTTTGTCCGTTAATCTTCTTCAATTCATCCGATCCGACGGCGTAAAATAAAAAATGTGTGTGAGAAGTAAAATGTGATATGTGGATATCACACCCCTATATTATAAGTTTGATATTCAATTATGGTTCTCCCGTGGATCCTATACTCCCAATATCTTGGTTATATTGATACTAAAGATAGTAGTGCCAATTTTATTTTGAAGTTATTTTTTATAACAGAGGACAGTTGGAATTTTCTTTGAAAATTAATAAGAGAAATGCTAAAAGTCAATTGGTCAATTTAACATGTCGTGGTTGTAGTAGTAAGATTTCTTTTAGATTTATTTCATTAAAAACAAAAATAATCGATCTTCATTTGTTAGAAGAAATTTCCAACTCAAGTTTCATGTACGATAGTTGTATAAAAAGAAAAAAATTCGTGGATCCTAAACCCAACGGTAAAAAAAATTTAAATTTTACTTTTAAAATAGACCGTCGGATCAAAGATCAACGGTCCACGTTTTTTTCACAAAAAAGTAAAAAAAAAAAAAGGCCCAACGGTCAGAAATATGACCGTTGGCCACGTGGCAACTCCCTGTCTCTTGGATTTGAATATTTTTCAAATCCAACGGTCTAGATTAATTAACTATATTAAAATTCATTAAAAATTATTTAAAAAATACAGAAAAATTATTAAAAAATACAAAAAATTTTAAAAAAAATACAGAAAATTTTGAAAAATGTTAAATTTTTTCCTATAAATACCTAACCCTCATCTTCCACCTTTACACCACATTTCAATATTTTCTACACTTTCTATACTATCTACATTTCAATATTTTCTACACTTTAAGAGAAAAAAATGTCTTCGTGGAAGCTCATTGAAGATATTACGTTGTGTGAATGTTGGGTTCACACTACTCATGACCCGATTACGGGTAATGAGATGGATAAGCGAGAAATGTGGAGTAAAATTACGAAAACGTTTTGCGATGTACATGGAGAAAACACCACAACTAGTCAAGGTCTTCAAGGTCGTTGGAAAAAACTCAACGCATCCTTTACTTGTTGGAAAAACGCCATCTATCATGCTTCCGGTAACCTCCGTAGTGGGACAAGTTTAGCGGATCAGGTGACAATATTTTTATTTATTTATATGCATTCCACCCACATCAATATTTTGATTTATTTAATTTCGTATGTAATTTTTATGTTATTTCTTATGTAATTTTTATATGCATTCCACCCGCATCAAAATTTTAATTTATTTAATTTCTTATGTAATTTTTATTTAATTTCTTATGTCATTTTTTTGTAATTTATATGCATTCCACCCGTATCAATATTTTGAATTTATTTATTTGTGTTACACCCGCATTTTATAACACTATGTTATCCCACATTTTTATAGACACTACAAGCTCAAGCATTCTACAATTCAAAGAACGGGAACAAATCATTCACTAGATGGGAATGTTGGCAAATTGTCAAAGATTGCCCTAAATACAAAATTGTGGCAACTGGTCCAGAAGTTGTCATGCACGGTATGGGTCTACATAGTTCTCCAGAACCAGACATGGCCGAACAAGAAGTCGACACATTTCAAGACACGGAAGGGACGCCTGAACAAGTGCCCGAGACCCAACCGACTTGTCAGTCCCTCAGGCCCGTAGGTAAAAAGGCGTCAAAGAAAAAAGGTAGTTCTTCCAAGAATGACTACACTAAATATATGGAGGAACTTGCTCGCCAAGGTGAACTGAACATGGCACGGGAAAAGGTTAGAGATGAGGAAAAAGTTGCTACTATGGCAGCAATATTAGCAGCTACTGAGGCCCGTGATGCGACGGCTGAGAGACAAAGAGAAGTAGTTAATCGAGAGAGCGAGCTGGTTAGAGAAGCACTTCATCGAGAAAATGAATTGCTTCGAGAAGAAAGGATGGCTCAAGCAAATCGTGACACTATGAGCAAGTCTCTAGTAGGATTGTCTCCGAATTCTAAATATTTTTGGACATCGGAAAAAAGAGATGTCATGCGAAGGAGGCGTGCAAGAGATGCGGAAACAAGTCAAGGGGGTTCTAGCTACTTTTGTGACAACCAAGATCCTAGCACCACATATCCTAACTCGAGAGACTTTGTATAATTTTTATGTATTTTTTATGTTTTTTCTTTCTTTTTTCTTTTGAACTTTATTTAATTTCTTATGTTTTTTTCTTTTTTTAGGTTCGAACTTTATTTAATTTCTTATGTTTTTTTCTTTTTTTAGGTTTGAACTTTATTTAATTTCTAATGTAATTTTTATGTTATTTCTTATTTATTTTTAAAACTTTATTTATTTTTATTTAATTTATTATGCAATTTTAATGTAATTCTTTATTTATTTTTAAAACTTTATTTCTTTTGTAATTTATTTAAACACATGAAATAAGATTACATAAACTCACCAAATAAATTTAAAAACAAAACACACTACATAGAATTACATAAACTCACCAAATAAATAGAATTACATAAACTCACCAAATAAACTTAAAAACAAAACACACTACATAGAATTACATAAACTTAAAAAAAAATACAATTTATTCTTCAACCACAAGCCTCATTCTAATTATCTTCGCCTTCATGCAATCCCCACTGGTGCTCAATCAAGTCATTCTGGCGGGTTACGTGCCAGTATGGCTCTTGCACATTAGTGTACCGTTGAACGATCAATTCATTGTAACGTCCATCGCGTTCCAACGGCTCGTGTTGCACTGGATCTTCGGTCCCGTCATGAGCACAATAGATATGTGTTCTTAAGTTGTTCATCGGATCCGGCTCATATTCATCGACGACATCATAATCATACTCATTTTCAACAATCATGTTGTGGAGAATAATACACGTCATCATGATGGATCGAAGAGCCTCAACATCAAACATTCTAGCTGCAGCCTTGATAATCGCCCAACGAGCTTGCAGGATACCAAAACAACGCTCGACATCCTTCCTACACCCTTCTTGACATTTTGCAAAGTGTTTTTCCTTTTCAGTCTGTGGATGTGGCACTGTTTTGACAAATGTTGACCACCTTGGGTAAATGCCATCTGCAAGGTAGTATGATCCCTCGTATTGGGTACCATTAACCCAATATGTGCATCTCGGCAAGTTTCCTTGCAGCAGTTCGTCGAACACTGGGGATTGGGCAAGGACATTTAGGTCATTCTGAGCTCCTGGAACACCAAAAAAAGCATGCCAAATCCATGTATCAAATGAAGCCACCGCTTCCAAAGTGATGCTTTTGGCTCCTTTTTTGTTGCCATATGCTCCTTGCCACGCACTTGGACAATTTTTCCAAGTCCAGTGCATGCAGTCGATGCTTCCAATCATGCCAGGGAAGCCTCGCATCTCACCCTTCCTCAGAAGCCTTCGCATGTCCCTTGGCGTGGGTGTCCGAAGGTACTCATTGGTGTAGAGGGCTTTAATTGCAGAGCAAAACCGCATCAGGGACTCCAAAACAGTTGTTTTTCCCATCCTCGCGATCTCATCCACTTGATCTGCAGATGCTCCATATGCAAGCATTTGCAAGGATGCCGTAATTTTTTGCTCGGGAATAAGACCTAGAACATGAAAAGCATCCTCTTTTTGCACAAAGTATGAATCATGGTTGCAAATATCACTCATGATTTTGTTGAACAAATTTCGTTGCATTCTAAAACGCCGTCTAAAAATATGATCAGGGAATATGCTATTGGAAATAAAATAATCTTCCAATAGATTTTTACCTCGTTTTTCCCTTTTTCTATTGAGGTTTGCAACACGTCTTGGTTTGGCTATCTGACCCACGGCTTCCATGACACGGCGGGAATGTGAGGCCTTCTGCCTTCTATGGTGATCATCCTCATCCTCATCCTCCTCCATGAAGAAAGCCTCATCTCCACCTCCACCTCCACCTTCCTCAAGATTGGCCAATTCTGCTGTTGTGCCAACAACCTTTGTTGTTGCTCCTGCAACTGTTTATACACCCTTCTTGAAGAAGACATTGTAATAAGAACTCAAGATTTGAAAACGATGAACAAGGATTCTGAGCTAAAAAGAAGGATTGAGCTTGGTGTGAGGATGGATGTAGAGATGTAGGGTTTATATGGACAAAAAAAGAAAGGATGAGGTTCTGGACAATGCCACGTGGCACTACGTGCTTGGTTGAAAATCTTATCGAAATCTTGGCTAAATTATTGTAAACCGGAAGTGACATGTGGCGTGTTGGGATTGGTCGAAAATATTATCGGAAATCTATCCACAAAATAGTACGTTCAGATAATGACACGTGGCATAACGTGATTGGTTGAAAATCTTATCGAAATCTTGGCTAAATTATTGTAAAACGGAAGTGACACGTGGCGTGTCAGGATTGGTTGAAAATCTTAGCGGAAATCTATTCACAAAATAGTACGTTCAGATAATGATATGTGGCGTGACGAGATTGGTTAAAAATCCTATCCAAAATTAAAACTATTTTATTTTTTTATTCTTTTAGACAAAATTTAAAAATATTTTAAATGGGCTGGGTGCCAGCGCATTTTGTAGGGATGGAGATCGTTTGTGCCAGAGCATTTTTTCACTAGGTGCCAGCGCATTTTTTTAGGGGTGGAGATGCCTTGGCCTATTACTGTTCATTGGAGTTTGTTACTGTTCATTTGAGTGGATAAATGCGCTGGGTGCTGGCGCAAAGTCCTTAGGGGTGGAATTGCTCTTAAGGTAAACATTTCAGATCCGAAAAAAATGCCAAAGAGAGGAAGACTCGGCGAAAATTTCAAGAAGAACAAGGCATTCATCGCATAGAAATAGATCACAAATGTCTTCCAAGATTTTCACATTATTAACCATAAATTGAACAAATCGAAAGGCAGAGAAATATGAATGGACAGATCGATTGCACAAAAATTGAAAGAATGAAACACAACCTTAATTCGAGAGGCTAACACCAAATGCATGCAAATCTAGCTAGCTAGAGTTTACGTGCAAATCTCAAATCTGAGATATATTCCTTTACTTTCTCTCAAACTACGCATACACAAGCGCATCATATTTGTTCTTGAACCAACGTACCCCATTCTTTAAAGCAGTCTTGAATTTGGCTTCAACGATGTAGGACTTGTACTTGGCCACCCGACGTTATCTCTTGAGCTCTGATTGGCTAGAGTTGTAGATCAAAGATGTTTTACGTGAATACCTTTGATTTTTCCATGGATAACCTTCGTGATCACGGTCACCATCAGGCATATACGATGATCGATAAGTTGATTGCTTCTCGTCCATCTCTCTCATCTTTCTCGCCTGCCAAGGTTGACGAGCAAAAAGAGAGAGAGAGAGAGAGAGGTGGACAACGAAAACTTAGTTTTGATGGAGAGCAAGGAATTCTTATAGGGGGACTTGCGTAGCTGTCATTTGTCTCTCAGATGATGTCGATTAAATAAGAAGGGTTGGGAAACCATTGTCTTAATTTGTGAGGATGTGACGAGGATACCAAGAAAAAAAAGAACGAGAGGGTCTGTGAAACCGCTCAAACTTAAAGAGGGTTTTTTTGCCAAATTAATGAGCATCCAGAAATCTACTCCAAGAAAAAAACGAGCATCTTGAAATAGATATTGGTGAGCACCCGAAAAAATAATTCCCTTTCTCTTTCACATTTCTTTCAAACTTCTTTCTCCCATATATTTTCCTAAAAAAATAAAAAACTGCTTCAGACACAATGTGTGGGCTTAGGCTAGTTTTAATTTGTTCACTAACTTGGAACCTTCCATAGATACTCTTCTAAATTTATGTACTTTGTGACTCAGTCTAAGACAGAACTCTTATTATTTACATTTGCTATAAATATTTGGGGCTCTAGAAAAATGCGAAATTTTATAGATGCGTTAAAACTGTACAAACAAAAGGCAGAATTTGACCAAGAGAAAGAGAAAAGCAAAAAACAACTGGAAAAAAAAATGGGAGTAAATTGTTGAGTGGTATTTTAGGAGTATGGTATTCTCCCCTCAAAAGTCTCTCCCTTCCAGTCCCTTGCTATTTGAACGGTCACGATTAAGTCACGTCAAATGTTGATTTCTTTATAGAGAGGGAGAGACAAAGAGGAAGTGAAAGAGAAGGAAAAGGAAGAGAACGACATTTAGAGGGGAGAGAATCATACTATTCATGTTACCTTCCAATTTGTTAGGGGAGACTTGGTATTATAGGAGAAATTTTTCATTGTGACCAGAACACTGGTGGTATACCACATGTTTTTATATAAGTGCTGAGAAATTTTATTTTTAACACACATATTCCACAATTTATATAGTAACATGTAGTGTACCACCCCGTATTCCTATCACATTAAAAATCTCTCGTATTATAGGAACACCGTTGACTTATGAAAGCAGTGTGGTACGTAAATGGAAGAGCTAGCTTTTTCTTGAGCTATTAAATCAATTATATATGAGTTTTGCATGCCCAGGTAATTAAAAACATGTTTAATATATGTGTAATTATTTGAACAAAAAATAATTTCTTTTGTGGGCGATGTGTGTGTTTCAGTAAAACCCTAATACTAAAAGCAAACTGAAAAACAAGATTTCTAAAGGATTGAAAGAATATATACAGGTTCCAGGACAAGCAAGGAGAAGAATGGCTCCTAGAACTACATGCAACACCACCTAATCACACAAGGAATTACAACTTCATCCTTTCCTTCACCATTTGACACGCATGGTAGCCCGTCCCCAGAGAAAACTAACACTTAATGGATATGTGATGGTTGTTATATGGATTGAGTTTGTTGGAATCTGGTGGATTATAAGAAGGGTAATATTGTAATTCTAGGCAAGTTAGTTTTACTATAAAAGAAAGCTTGTAAGGCATTTGTGATTAAGATTGTATTTTTCCTCTGTGATTTGAATACAACAGTGCCTTCTTATTTCTCTCCTTTCGAATCCTTAAGTCTGTGTTCTTCATAATTTCTGAGAGTTAATAACACTAACGAAAGAGGAGACACGAATGCGAACTTATACGGTGTGTGTTTGTAGATGCACATCCTTGACTAGCTGAGGTTGCAGCAGGCTGTTAGCATAGTCTGCTCGGTTTGCCGACCTTGGAAGAAGTAGGAACCTCCGTTCGTTACTTCGAATGGATAGAGGACAGACACATAAATCGGCGTTGAATGTCCCTTATATTTTATAATTTCCACTTCTCCACGAATTATAAACAATGAGACTGACATTGGGAAATCTCATTTTTGCTAATTTGGGCTATATTAATCTCATTTAATTTAGATCTTTGATTATTTAGACTGTAGTATAACCATTTAGAGTTTAAATTCTAGGTTTTATACTGAGTATTTATCAAATATAGCCAGAAATGAACCCTTAATTTCAAAAATGTCATTTTTTATCAAATATATCCAAAATTCCACCTAAATAGACACAAATACCCTCAAATTTAACAATCAAATAAATTAGCCAAAATGATTCGTGACATTGACATAACTCTTTAATCTGGTCCTTAACAATTAATGATAATCAATAGTAGTGTTCTTGAATTTGTCTATCGTCAATCATTTTAGTCTTTCTTTGAATTTGTCCATCATGATCATTTTAGTTTTTTTCGTGAAAGATTTGTCAATTGCTTTGTTAGTGTGATGATTTGGTGTCATGTGGGTCTCACAAATATAATCATATAACGACATGTGGATTAACTTTAAAAAACTATTTTTGTATTTAAAACTAAAAATGATATTAGTAAGAAAAAAGTTGTTGAAGACATGATTGAAATTTTGTTACTCCCACTTGCGGTAATCGGGGTGGCGCTCATTGTCGGTGATAAGGGGGTCGAAGGGGATAGAGTTGTGGAGGTGGAGTGTAGAAGCAAATGTGAAGTTGGACTGGAGCTTGAGGCGACAATAACTAAAAAGCCTTTAATTTATTTAATTGTTAAATTTGAGAGTATTTGTGTCTATTTAAGTGAACTTTTGGATATATTTGAAAGTTTTAATAAAAAGTGACATTTTTTAAATTAAGAGTTACTTTTTTACTATATTTGATAAATACTCTTTTATACTCTCAAAAATAGACTTTAACTTTTAAGTCTCTGATTTTGAGCGATCAAACTATAAATTGAACGATTAACTCTATTTACAAGATGAAAGCTAAAGAAAATTCATGCATCCATATAACCTTACATGGCTATGAACTAACTCTCAGTCTAATAGTATCTTTTCTTAATATTGAAAAATGTCCCGAATTAGAATTCTCTCTTTCCCATTGATTAGGAAAATAAAACTTCACATGGCTAGCTAGACTTTATGATTTCTTAAGTAAGGTACTCAATATTAAGATTCTAATAATGAAGACATAAACATATATTTCATAGCTTATGCATCGTTTGATGCATTGTAAAACGATGCTTGCCCATGTATGAGCTCGAACATGCAACTTTTTAGGGTTCTTCAGATGGCATCGGAACCATATAATTGAACATGCACGCAAGTTTTCAAGCATACAATGCCAGAAAAAGCTTTCTAATTAACCAGTTTAGTGAAATTTAAGACTCAAAGTCTCAAACGCAGATCAACATAATTTCCTTCATCTGTGTTGGGAACAACCTGTTCGATCTGGTTAAAGTACGGGCCGTGAAGGTTTCTGGGAGCTACAACAGACGGGACCCGAGCAGCACCAGCATGGTCACCATTGATATTGCTTGTGGACCCAGTAGAACAAACGAATATAGGTACACTTGCTGCTACCAGTTGATTTTGATCACGATGATCATGATTAGGAGGAGGATGACGAAGATGTTGAATATGTTCTAACATGGCCATCCTTTCAAGTTGTCTTTCTCTTTTGTGTTTGTTTTGATGACCTCCCAATGCTTGAGAGCTTTCAAACTTCCGGCCACAGTAGTGACACTCAAACTTCTTGCTCTCGATGATCACGGCGACTTGGTCACTGTCATCCGTCACTGAAAACCCGAATAGCTTCATTTTCTGATGAAAGAATGTGGTTCATGGAAATTGAAAACTAACGAAACTTATATATATTACTTGCGCCCTTAGAAACACCCAACCATACGCAGAGCTACTAAAGCACCATTGCATGGGCCTCCCCTGGTATTGCTTTTACTATTATTTGTCAGATATATACGATTCATTTGGAAAGTGATTTAAATGACTGAAAAGCGAATTTGAGAGGTCTTAGTCAAAGGCGATTTGAATCACATTATTGCTAACCCATTGCAAGACTTAGCCTACTCCTATTCCCCTTAGACCAACTCCAACCCTTGGAGTAAGTCCTAAAATTTACCATCAATTCCCCTCCCATTTCCTTCCAACCCTAGGGCCAATTTGGAATTTTGGGTTAAAAGCTACAATTGGGCCAAATACCGGCCAGAAAATAGGATTGGGTTAGTCAAGTAGTCCACTTGTGTGAGTGGAAGAGAGGGAGTTGGACGACAAGCGCCCAAAACCACTCGCACCACATGAAGGACGCGCTCCAGCATTTATCATTGCTGCAAAGGACAGCCCCACCCACGTGGGTGTGTCCAGCAATTGTCGGCCAAGAAAAGTGAGTCAATGGCTCTTTTGGATGATCAACGGTTGAAATTCAAACAGGCCGTTGGTTATCTAACGGTCCACATTTAATTTAGTTAATGTTTTTGTTTTATATTTATAATTTCATTGAATCCAACTGCTGATTCTAAAATGATCAAATCCAACGGTATAAAAAAAAGATCTAACCGCCCAAATTTAAATCCAACAGCTAAAATAATTATAAAAAAAAATTTAACTCAAAATTCACCCAAATTTAATGATTTTTCAATATTTATCGGAATCTAAATATTTTTAGGTTAAAATGTTCATAAAATTAATTAGGATAGTGTACATAATTTTTTTTTTTAAATTTACATAAAAAAATTAGCCTAAATTTATTCTTTAATAACCTCGGGCTAATTAATTAATGAGACCTAAACGATAGAAAAATTATTAAAATCAACAATATCTAACATTCAATTTTGAAAAAAAAAACAACAAAAGTAAAAGACAATTCTAATCGTGAAGCCACAAAATTCAATCCATATAAAACTCAAAATTGAATAAATCATTGTTCATAAGCTAGTATGCTTCCTATTTTGAACAGAACGACTTTGTATAGAAACCCTTGAGCCCTGTTTGTCACTCTACTAGGCTCACCATTATTTCATTATATTATGAATGCCTAGTTAAGTTTCTTTTATTTCATTTTTGCCATTGACGATACCTCTTTTGACATGTGGGATTGTCCTCGCCAATTTCCTCCCTCATCTCTTCTTTCCTGGTCGACTTTGATTCGAATAAAAAAAAGTTTATGCCCCAATTCAATTTCCTCCCCTTCACTAAATTTCAGGAGCAACTTTGTTTGAGATCGTTCCGATTCAATTTTCTTTCTCTCACCTTTTGCATGTTGAAGTCCACATCAACATCATATCCCTAAAACCTACGAGCTCAACCCAGATTCGAGTTTTTCGACGTGTTTCCAAATGATTATGGTAATGGCCGACCTCGAAGTTGGTTTCAAATGAGTCCTATACTTATTGCATGTGAAGATCTGCATTAAATTTGTGATTTCAATTTAATTGAGTTTAATTTGTACCCATTTTTTAATTTGCAACCATTTTGTAATGCATCCCAATTTTCTTTTTGGTTTTACTTTCCACCTATATAATGTTTTTTTTTGTGCCCATATTTTTAAACTTTTATTTGTACCTACAATTTTTTAATCTTTTATTTGTTCCCATTTTATTTATCATGTACCACTTTGTTATATATATGTATACTGTATCAATTTTTGTTTGTAAAATATGCACATCTTCTTTATGTAAAAATCTATTCACTTATTTATTTATTTATAATGTACCATAGTAAAATGTACTATTTTTTTAATTTAAACGTACCAATATTTGATCTAAATATATACACATGTATATGTGGAAACGTGATAACGTAATTATAAACTAATAAGATCATGATATGCATGATATTGGTATGAATTGCAGCCACCATAAGCTCACTAGGGGCGAATGCCCCCATTCACATGTAAAGTGTTTTAGCATGCCCCATTAAGAAAAATCTCTAACTCCGTTACTGTGCATGGTACAATATTTGGTCCATCAAATAGCTTGTAGTACAATCCTATCTCGTTTATTGGCCATGCCATCGATACAAGGGTTGAAAGCAATTGCCAAAATTCGACAAAACACTGAAAGGGAAAGGCTATATGTTGTTGCTGCATCCTCCTCCACCTCCTGCAGGTAGGGGCCGGAGGGATCAAGCCATATATTTGTTTTTGCATGCCCAGAAAATTGAGCTTTTCCATTGGTTGTGCGGATAATAGTACGCCGTACTTTTTTGCTTTAAGGTGAATGCAGTCCCCTACTTTTTTTGTTTTCCCCCGTATTTATTTATGGGTTTGGATCCTCTCCTGAGCAGAGAGTTCAAATCCTGCTGATCAAGAAACACGGACCATTGGATCTTTTAGAAAGCCTTCTATTTGTAACCGTTAGATTTTGATCCAACGGTTCGTGTTGCTTGGTCAGCAGGAGGAAATCCAACGGTCCGTGTTGCTTGGTCAGCAGGATTCGGACCCTATGCTCAAGAGAGGATCCAAATCCTTAATTTATGGACATAAGTCTGCCCTTAGCTTATGTAAGCACGCATCATAAACCGTTGTAGATACGAGGTGTGCAATTGGCTACATTCATCGTACTATGATAAATGCAAGTTGCAACTAACTAAATAGGTATAGACTTTTGTACTTTACCTTTTTTTTTTTTTTTTTTTTTTTTGTAATTGTTTCTTAGATTTCTGTGGTGCTGCAGTTGCATCTCGGTTCAACAGCATAAATGTTATGTGTTTCAGCATTCTCATATGATACTATATTATCATTTTGGTATGTACGTTCTTGTCATATGTGATTATTTCTTGTTCTAAAATGTATGCAAGTAGAAATTAGCTAGGTCTAGCCTTTTGTTCTCTCCACGTAATTTGAGATATTCTTATGTGGTTTTCTCTTGAGTTTTGTTTTGCCGACTAATTGGGGAAGGATATGCATACTTCTCTCAAGATGCCAATGTGAGTCATTAACACAATGTCATGTGTTTTAACTTTCCTATATGATATTGTATTATTGGTTTGGACACACTAATGGATTCATAGGGGTGCATGCAGAGATGGATTTACTAAGGGACCAGGGTAGTTCGAGGATCACCCAGAAGCTCAGAAAAATGCATGTGAGGACCTTCGAGGACCATCTAAGTCTGTGTTGTGGTGGAGGAGAAGAGCAGCAATGGCTACAGATTATAGGTTTTGCCTAGAAAGAGAAGGAAGAAGACTCTTTTATTTTACTAAATGAACTTGACCAAAACGACGTTATTTTGGGCCAAGCCATTAAAAAAATTAAATGCACAACCACCATGAAAGAACATTCATCAGCAACTTTTAATTCAGTTATAAAGTTCAAAGTTCAAACCATTAATAAAAATACATAAAACCCAAACAACTTTTGAGTAAAGTCACCAATCCCCAATTTCACTTCATCCAACCCAATCCCATTTCACCTTACCAAATTCTAATTCCTAATTGGCTATCCCCACTCCTTACCCCGTTGGATGGATATAGTTTTTTAGTGTGCCAGTAACACGGTCTAGTACACGAAGTGTAATGATACAATTGATTGTTTCTCAAGTTTCCAACCAATTGTATTGTTACACTTGGTGTAGCGGACTGTGTTCCTGCGTACAAAATAATTTCTCATACTGATGTTATATTAGGACCATCCGATGTTAAATCATGAATCTGCCACTTGATGCATGTAAGTCTCTCGACAAATTCTGAGAAAAACTTCAAAAAAACTACATACGTCATATAACACGTTGAATGACATATATTACCTTGTTAAAACATAGCATATGTGTCGAATTTTTATGTCGTTCAACATGTCACGTGTCAAAAATATATCCATTGAAACTTCTCACCAATTAAAGCCAAACCAAAATGAATAATGCACCATTACAAAGATTTGGCCTGTAACATCCAAAGATTTCCATGTGTAAAGAACTCATGGCTCGAAGATAAGGTCCACCAAATTCACCTCGTCTCGTCCACAAATGGTGAGGCAGCGAAGCTAGGCCTGCCTAGGTAGTCAATTGTTTGCTTTTGTTTGTTATGGTATTTTTGGTAAGGTTCAATCATATGAATCCCACTGACATTGCTTTCCGCTCATCATTTTGATTCCTCTTTCCATATTTAATCGCTAAATTTGGTTATTAGGGGCTTCCTTTCAAGTTTCTAGTTTTGTGGAAAGTAGGGTTGCAGTACTTTCTGCTCACCAACTGGCAAGGTGGTGGACCTTGTGACCAATTAAGCAAGTTAACTGTGCAAACAGAGTAACACAAAACCCTGTTCACTTTAGAAAAGATATGGTGCTAGCTACGGAAGAATAATTGTTTGATATTATTGCGCCTATGTGATAGGACATTTTATACTATGTTTCAAATTATCTTATATTTAGAAAATTTTTGGATGTTAGAATTTTAGTTAAAGATATAATGATATATAGATCTGTTAAAAACTCTGAAGTGGAGAATATCCTTAAACATACTAGAACCTTTGAAATAGTATTATTATAGGATAAATCTAAACATACTAGAATTTTTGAAATAGTTTCATAAGATAGTTATGATATGTGTATGTAAGACTTTTGTATGTTTTGTACCATAGGTCGGGGAGACGCATGATGCGTAAAATAACTAAACACACAAATTAACCCTCTTGTTGACAATTGTAGTATGAATAAGTTGGGATCGTTCTTAAACTGGGGATTATGAGGGATTGCTAAACACTCTAAACTGACTCAAATATGTAAAACAAAGTTTGAAACATTAAACTAGACTCAAAGAATGCAAATCTAAACTCTAAAACACTAAAACAAAACAAAAGACTCAAAACAGCACAAAGACACTCAAAACTGCCTTAAAAACACTTTCTGGGCAGTTTTGAACTCTAACACAAACTTGGACGAAATTGGGTAATAACTTGAATCAAGACACTTAAAAACACAAACTAAATTGATTTCTAACTAATCTAACACTTTAAAATATTGGGGGATTTGGTTTTGACGAATTTGAAAACAAAACAAAACAGATTTTAAACTAAGCAAAGTTTGAACGAATTTGAATAAAACTATGGATAAAAGGATAGCTAGGAGGTTCTTCTCCACACATGACACACTTGCATACAAAACGATTTTCAGTTAATTCTCAACGCCCCAGATTAACCGTGAATTGCACTAATTAACCCTCAGATTTTCCAAAAGTTATTGAATTGGATGATTGCATACGACAACCCAAAACATTCCCCACAAGTTCCCTACATGAATTGCATAATAGAGATACAAGTAAGAATCATTAAGTTCTATGAAAATCATAAGCATTGACGAAGCATTCGTTACTATGAATTGCATGAAACTTATGCCAAGAATTTACTTAAAGCGATTGTGACTAGCAACCTTCACTACTTGTGAATATAAGTTCGTAACGATTAGGTGAAGCTCCCTTATATTCTAGCATCAAATTCATGCATGAAAATTAAGCGTGCACTCTCAACCAACATACACAAATCATTTTTTATACGAACGGATAAGTAAATTGAATTCACAACTTATAAAACACAACTGGATGTAATCAAATCATATTGCAAGCATGAACATGGTTTCGAATCATCCCCTAACTAAGAGGGGTTTAGTTCCTCATACTCACAAAACAAAGATTATTGAATTGAAACATTGAAAACAAAAGAAAGATTACACCTAGAAACGCTCCAACAATCCAACGTCTTGAATGGCAAGCACGTCCAAGGGTCTCCTTCTTTCTTCTTTGCTGCGGCACAAGGGATGGTTGAAGGTTTTTGTGGTGATTTGTGGTGGTGGATGGATATAGGTTGGTTATGGTGAAGGGTGGAGTCCTTAGAATGGTCAGCAAGGGCCTTTATTTATAGGGGAAGGAAGGGCTGCGAATTTGAAGTGGTTTTAGGGAAGGATTTATGTAGGAAAAGGAATGTGATTTTGGGTCAGAAAATAGGCAAGAAAGGTGCAGGAATTAAAGAGAAAAGGAAAGGGAAATTCGGCAGAAATTGTAGGACAGATTTAGGAATGTGTTTTGAAGCACAAAATAGGTAAAAAAAGATGTAGGGTGTGGCATAGGGTTTTAGGGAAAAGGAAATATGTTTTAGGACATAAAATAGGAAGGAGAATCTCTCCCTTGTGCGGCAAGGGATGGAACAAAACAGGAATGTGGTTTAGGTGTAGAAAATAGGAAAGAAAGGTTGTGTCTTGTGCAACAAAGAACTAGAAATTAAAGGGATGGTGCGGCAATATCTAGGGCAAGTTCTAGGACTTCTAGAAATATGTAATTAGGCAACCTAACATGTTTTGAAACCCTTTTGTGGCTGGAACATAGGTGAGGAAAGATTAGGAAACTTCCAAGCCAAGAATAGAAACTTTCAAGAATGGAAACCCCCAAGAATAGAAACTTCAAACTTTAGAAACTTTGGCTTCCAATTCTGAACTCTTTGTTCTTCATTTTCATTTCTTCATTTCTTTCATCTCATTATTCATTCATAGCCTCCTTTGATCTTCAATTTCGTCCATAGACCTTGCTCCAAGCATAAGCTATCCATTCCATGCCCAAAACTGCTCCAAAAGGCTCCAAAATGCACATGTTTGCATACTTTGTCCTTAAAACTTGAAATTGCACGAAAATAGCTTAAAATACTAAAATTATTAAGTACTAGCAACGTAAATGCAAGGAAACAAGCTAATTAAGTCGCATAAATATGCTCCTATCAAATTCCCCCACACTTAGCTTTTGCTAGTCCTCAAGCAAAACAAAACAAAACAAAACACAACCTAGACCTTCCAACAATTGTCTTAGGGATTTCCAATGACATGACATGCTAAAAATCATTACTTACACAGATTTTAGTCATCCTTACCCTCGAGCACATACTTAATCGTAGTCACCATTCACTAGTTCGCATATAATCCATTAAAACAACATTTTTGAATGTAGTAACATGCCTTAGAGAATTCCCTCAATTCCTTACTAGATATGCACTCAATTTTCACTCAGATTTTCTGACTACACTCCCTACACTAGGTATATGTGAGAAGATTGATGTAAACATGAAACTAGTACTCCCATATGTTATAGCAAAGAAAGCACTTTTCTAGAATTATTAATGCATGTATATATATGATCTTATGAATGGAATGCTACTACTTAGAAGCGAGAACAAGTGATATCATATGCTCATACCAATTCCAAACTCCACATATTGAAATACACAACACTCAAGATTGAAGTCTAAGGGTTGTAACGGGGCTAAGGGTATTGGCTAACAAAGGAAGGTAAGGATAAACAAAGGTTCTTAAAGAAATAGTAAGCAAAGTAATGAAATGGACACTTAGAATTCACTTTTGAATGCAAAAATCAACTTTTAAACACAAGGGAAGATTCATGCAACACTTAGGGTCAAATTCAAACTTTTGGACCCTTTCTTCAACAACCAACACATGTGAGTTCATTCTCACTTATTTTTCAGCTCTTTTTCATTCTTTTCACACACTTTTCTTTTTCTTTTTCTTTTTCCACGAATTTTTTTTTCCTTTTTTTTTATTTTTTATTATGCCCTTTTCTTTCTTTTGGCACACAAAACACACTTTGAAAACCCTTCCCCCACACTTGTTTTTCTGCAAAAATCAAAAGGAATTCCCTCTAAGTCATGCTTCACTATTCTTTAAGAACAAGGGTGTGGACAGTCCTAATCTAGGCTAGGTAGGGATAATGTGGTTAACAAAGAAAATAGGCTAACGAAGGCTCAAAGGGGGTTAAACCTACAAAACATATGACAAAAAGGATAGGCTTTTTGGCTTTGGTGGTAACTAAACAACTTCATCTTGAATATATGTTATGCACTCAATATCATGCTTTGAATGGAACGGGCATGAGTTCTAGTATTTGGATCTATAATGATGAAACGCATTCTAAGTAGCAACCAAGCAAAGAATGATGAGATCATGCAACGACTTTAGAAAACAAGAATGCACAGATTAATAACTCTCCAAATAACGTTTAGGCTCAAGTCTCACAAGGATGAAGTGTTAGTTTGAGTTCCTTCCTTCAAGCATGTTACAAAAACTGATTTTTTTCCTTTTGTGATTACATGTGAATTCGTAAACTATAACTACAACCAAGCTTAAACCAAAGAGCATATCAAACTTCCATCCATGTTTATAACTTTCTTTAACAGTCATGCACTTAAAAACCAAATCCTCATCATTGTGTTGGAAGGTACCCTAAGACACAAACACACAAAAACGATTCAAAAACAACTCTTTTTGGCTTTTTCAAAACAATTTTTCAAATTTTTATCAAATTTTCGGATTTTTACTTCAACACACACCAAAACAGCTCAAAATGCACTAAAAACACTTAAAAACAGTGAGAAACAACTTTAGAAGGGATAGGTAATAAAACCCACGAATTTGCATCAAAAATACTTTGTTATCCCCCCACACTTAAATCAAACATTGTCCTCAATGTTTTAAGCATAAACTCACAGAAAGCAAACAAACAAAAAAAACAACTAAGTTTGATAAAATAAAGGCAGCAAAGATAAGGGTTTAAGAACGCAAATCTGAGTGTGGAGTGAAAGTTCCATCGTTCCTAAGTTGAATGCATGGGTTGCCTCCCAAGAAGCGCTTGCTTTAACGTCTTGCAGCCGGACGAAGACCTCCAATTAAACTTGATTGGTGGCCATGGTATGGAATTGATCTTTGAATGGACGGTGATATTTTAAATGATCCGGCAATGATTTAAATTCTAACGTGGGTGCCTGAATCATCAAAATCAACATGTTAGTAAAAAACATATTTGAAATTGGAGAAAATATCTTACCTTTTTGCTCCGATAAGAACTCAAGGACGAACACCACTTCTTTGAACGTTTCAGGGACTTTGCATTTGACCAGATGTATTACGATGGTTGTGATTTGTCCCGTGTCATCAAACTCAACTTCTTTGGGCTTTGTTGTTTCAAATACGTCCTCTTTGATGAATTCTTGACATTCTCCAGCCACTTCTTTTTCTTGAATCTTTCTTTTTGATGTACAAAGTTCTTCAAACAATTTAACACAATCTGAAACTTGGTTTGCTGTACCAAGAATTTGGATATCACTTTGCACCTTGGGAAGGGCTTTCTCAATGTCTTTTTCACTCTCTTCTTTCTTAGGAATAAAAAATCTACGAGGAAAAGGGACATTTGATGGAATAATGTTAGAATGAATTGAATTAGGAACCACCTCACCTAAGTTGGACGACATAGGGGCTTGAGGGGCTTGCAGCAAGAGTTCTTCTAAACTGCCCATATCATCATCCTCCTATTCTTCTTGCAGCAACAATTCATCCACTTTCGGGCTATGTTTGGATGGTTCAGGGACAGCTTCATCCTCCATTTCACTTCCCAAAGTGATAGCCTTAACAATTGCAAAATCGTCCTTCGAATTTTCAATAGTTGAGTTGGAGAGTTTACTTTGCTCTTGAATTTGTGCCATGAACTCCATAATCTGCCCAATATGCTTCTCCAATTCGCCCGTCTTCTTGGCTTGATTTTGCATCTCTTTGTTTCGATTTTCTACTTCCTGGTTCAAAGAGGTGAGTAACTTACTAAACATATCATTATCCAAAGACGTACCTGAATTTGTTTGGGAAAATTGTGGGGGAGGTTGTGGTGGCTGCATAGGCGTGGTGTAGAACACCTCATATGGCTGCCAATATGCATCTTGTTGAGCCTCCTTGGCTTGATTTTGTGAGCCTTGCACCAAAGAATTTAATTCATTAAGAATTTGATTATAATCTATTGACGAACCGGAGTTTGATTGAGCATATTGCATAGGTCTTGAATAGAACTCCTCAGATGGCTGCCAATATCCTTCGTGTTGAGCTTGTTGAGATTCCCACCACATAGAAGTTGAATGATCACTCCAATCTCTTTGTGGACATTGATTGGCTTGATATCCTTGCCTATAAGACGCACCAAATGTAGGGACACTTTGCATTGTGGTCCTTTCGGCATACTGCGACAATTGAGAAGTAAGATTTGCCAATTGAGCTTGAATGCTAGAAAAATCCATGTCCTACTTCTCTAGTACCTTAAATCAAAGAAAGAGACTAAATCAAATATCAGAAGTAAAATAAACAAAACAAAACAAAAGACACGAAAAGAAACAAAGTTAGTAACTAAAACAAAAGACATGAAAAAGAAACAAAAAGAAACAACGGGGGATTCGCAAAGTTGCTAATCCCCGGCAACGGCGCCAAAATTTGATGCGTAAAATAACTAAACACACAAATTAACCCTCTTGTTGACAATTGTAGTATGGATAAGTAGGGATCGTTCTTAAACCGGGGATTAGGAGGGATTGCTAAACACTCTAAACTGACTCAAATATGTAAAACAAAGTTTGAAACACTAAACTAGACTCAAAGAATGCAAATCTAAACTCTAAAACACTAAAATAAAACAAAAGACTCAAAACAGCACAAAGACACTCAAACCTGCCTTAAAAACACTTTTTGGGCAGTTTTGAACTCTAACACAAACTTGGACGAAATTGGGTTATAACTTGAATCAAGACACTTAAAAACACAAACTAAATTGATTTCTAACTAATCTAACACTTTAAAATATTGGGGGATTTGGTTTTGACGAATTTGAAAACAAAACAAAACAGATTTTAAACTAAGCAAAGTTTGAACGAATTTGAATAAAACTATGGATAAAAGGATAGCTAGGAGGTTCTTTTCAACACATGACACACTTGCATACAAAACAATTTCCAGTTGCTTTTCAATAAGCTATGAATTCTCAACGCCCCAGATTAACCGTGAATTGCACTAATTAACCCTCAGATTTTCCAAAAGTTATTGAATTGGATGATTGCATACGACAACCCAAAGCATTCCCCACAAGTTCCCTACATGAATTGCATAATAGAGATACAAGTAAGAATCATTAAGTTCTATGAAAATCATAAGCATTGACGAAGTATTCGTTACTATGAATTGCATGAAACTTATGCCAAGAATTTACTTAAAGCGATTGTGACTAGCAACCTTCACTACTTGTGAATATAAGTTCGTAACGATTAGGTGAAACTCCCTTATATTCTAGCATCAAATTCATGCATGAAAATTAAGCGTGCACTCTCAACCAACATACACAAATCATTTTTTATACGAACGGATAAGTAAATTGAATTCACAACTTATAAAACACAACTGGATGTAATCAAATCATATTGCAAGCATGAACATGGTTTCGAATCATCCCCTAACTAAGAGGGGTTTAGTTCCTCATACTCACAAAACAAAGATTATTGAATTGAAACATTGAAAACAAAAGAAAGATTACACCTAGAAAGGCTCCAACAATCCAACGTCTTGAATGGCAAGCACGTCTAAGGGTCTCCTTCTTTCTTCTTTGCTGTGGTACAAGGGATGGTTGAAGGTTTTTGTGGTGATTTGTGGTGGTGGATGGATATAGGTTGGTTATGGTGAAGGGTGGAGTCTTTAGAATGCTCAGCAAGGGCCTTTATTTATAGGGGAAGGAAATGCTACGAATTTGAAATGGTTTTAGGGAAGGATTTATGTAGGAAAAGGAATGTGATTTTGGGTCAGAAAATAGGCAAGAAAGGTGCAGGAATTAAAGAGAAAAGGAAAGGGAAATTCGGCTGAAATTGTAGGACAGATTTAGGAATGTGTTTTGAAGCACAAAATAGGTAAAAAAAAGATGTAGGGTGCGGCATAGGGTTTTAGGGAAAAGGAAATATGTTTTAGGACATAAAATAGGAAAGAGAATCTCTCCCTTGTGCGGCAAGGGATGGAACAAAACAGGAATGTGGTTTAGGTGTAGAAAATAGGAAAGAAAGGTTGTGTCTTGTGCAGCAAAGAACTAGAAATTAAAGGGATAGTGCGGCAATATCTAGGGCAAGTTCTAGGACTTCTAGAAATATGTAATTAGGCAACCTAATATGCAAGGAAACAAGCTAATTAAGTCGCATAAATATGCTCCTATCAACGCACCATAACATTGAAGAATGCAAAGTTCTACATCGAAAACCTAAATGAATTAAATATATAGTTGAAATAGTTTTATTATTAATTGCAGCAAGATATTTTATATAAAAGCTCTACATCCATTAATATGTGCATGTGGTTAAGTTGGGGATAAAAAAAAATTTCATTGTGGGTCACTGGACTGACTCTAAAACCTTGACACAGCATCAGAGTGGGCGAACCCTCGATCGATTGAACCTTGTTTGTACCATACTTGACCAATCCTGAAACTACTGAGCATCGGTCAACGTTATACTGTCAAGGACCCAGAAGAGTTTCCCTCCAACCAAGAGGCCAATCACAGCGCGACACGTGTCGACATTAGAAGCCAATCATAGTGCGACACGTGTCAACATCAGAAACCAATCACAACACGACATGTGTCAATGTCAAAACAAAGCTAGAAACTCTCTTCTATAAAAGGAGATCATTATCCCACAATATTTCCGAATGTCATTTGTACTAAATCATTCACTAGTACTCACTATAGGAGAGCTTGAACCTATGTACTTGTGTAAACCCTTCACAATTAATGAGAACTCCTCTACTCCGTGGACGTAGCCAATCTGGGTGAACCACGTACATCTTGTGTTTGCTTCATTATCTCTATCCATTTACATACTTATCCACACTAGTGACCAGAGCAATCTAGCGAAGGTCACAAACTTAACATTTTTTGTTGTACCAAAGTCCTCACTGATTTTGTGCATCAACAAACCTAAATTGGAATCATGAATTAAAAGCCCTAGAGTCACAAGTTTGGACCATAAATTGAAAAACCTGAATCAAATTCACGAAACCAAATCAAATCAAATAGGGTTACTAATATGGAATTGGCTACATATGTTGTACACTAAAGGGTGGTCTCAAAAATGATGAGATGTTGAAGATTGTAAAATCCCACGTTAGAAACCAATTGAAATGAATACAACTTATAATGAATGGTTTCACTATTAATTACATCCAGACCATTAGTATAGAACTCCATACCCGGTAGTTGGTGCTGGTTGTTAATCAATGACAATATCGATAACCGCTTGGACAAATATGTTTTGAACTAAAAGTTTGATCGGTTTGGTTGAACCAAACCATGAATTAGAAGTTATGAACTAAATCTTGGACTTGTTTGGCCTGCTCAATTATATTTTTCCATTGAAATTCAAAGCTTGAAAGAAAATAGTTAGACCAAACCGAACCAACGGTCTAGTTTAGGGCTAGTTGGGATTGTTGTGTTTTTTAAAAAAAAATTGCTTCTGTTGTGTTTTAAGAATAAATAGGTGTAAATTAAATTAGTTAAGCATTTGATAAACTAGATTTTTAAAAGTACTGTGAGTATAAAAACTAGTATAAATAAATTCTAAAATAAGTGATGTAATTGTATACATTGGCAAAACTAGAAATGGTAGCGGGGGTGATGATAACGATAGTGGTGGTTGCGGTAGTTGTCACCTTTGTGGTGGTGGTGGTGGTGGTTGAGGCATCGTTGGCCGTGACTATGGCAACGTTGGTTGTAGTGATGTCGGTAATGGTGTAAGGTTGGTGGTTGTAGTTATAGGTGGTAGAGACGAGGAATGTGACGGTGGGGGTGGGGGTGACAATTGTAATGGTAGAAGCAATGGTAGGGGTATTAGTGGGTGCCAATAGTGGGGTGTGGTGGTTGGGGTGTATAAGTGCCAATGGTGGTAGAAAATGGCGATAGTGATAGTGGTTATGGTCGTAGTAGTAGTGTTTGTGGTTGTGGCGGTGAAGGCGGTGACAATTTTGGCGACGGTGGTGGTGGAGGTTGTTGTGGTTACAGTGGTCGCAGTCGTGGCTGTGGTGGTGAGGATGTGGCAGTGATGGTGCCAACGATGGTGTGTAAGGTTAGTAGTTGTAGTGGTAGGTAGTGGCGGTTACTTTGCTCTCAAATGAAAAAAAATGTGTATGGAAGGATAAATAATGTCATTTTTTAAAACTAATAAGGGTATTTGACACACCCCGACTCAAAATGTCCGCTAGGACTCCGAATCGAGCTGTGTTAGCCGACACCTAGAAGGTGACGAAGCCATAAAGTATGGTGATGTGGAAAATGTGAATAAATTTAAACCTAATAATGTCTAAAGACGAGAGTGCGTTGTGAGCGGGAATGAACTCATTTCACACACGAGGTCAGAGCATAAGTAAAGTACAATTATGTGGGTAAAGATCATACCCTTAGAGGTAGCCACTTATACTGAGATTCGCCAAGAATCTTCATCGATACGAACGTTCAGCAATTAAAATCTTGAGGGATGCAAAACAGAAAATGTGAGTGGGCAAAAACAAAACTTTTCAAAACCATTTCTCTTTCCAAAAGTAATAACCCTTCGCTATAAAACACGCATAATTTCCCCAAAAATAGGATACGTACATATAACAAAACCATACTCAAATTACCAAAATCCATATATATATACCATGTCAAATGTCTTAGCATAATGAAATAAGTAAACCATGTGAAATAAATCAATCAAAGTAACATGTCAGCCGTATCCACTTATTGTGGCCTGTATGGCTGAACCTATAGCTCATCAAGTATGCCTGCACACAAGTTGGAACCACTAAATGTAGTTTGTACGACAAGGCTGGGTGTAAATAAGTACGCTCAAGTGCTACGATCACGTGAAGACTGTGCGAATAATCGCAGGTCACCTAAGAGTCGGAACCACCTATAGTGGTCTGTACGACATGACTGTTCACCAAACTTGGATCCAAGGTGAGGATGCAGTGCGAGAGGTGAACATCACGTGAAAGACTGTGCCTTGGCCACGGGCGGGAGCACTAACACTGAGGTGCATGTTTATGAGCTCTAAATGCATCTATGTATAACCATCGTAATGCAACTCATAATCATCAATACCTATACTCACCTAGAACTTACTTGTGCGTCCGCAGCGTCAACAATATCATACATAACTACTAGAAGCATATTCTAAGATATAAAGCATTTGACATGGTATTTAAATCATAAAATCATTTAAATCAACTTTTCTGGGAAAAACATACGGTCGTAACCCCCTGAGTCTAGCCTGGCCCCGCTCATCCTCAGGAAATGTCTCACCTATATGTGAAATAACTGATTAAACATTAATTCGATAGCACATACATAAAACCTAGGATCAACTTCTCATACGTCGCTCAATTAGGATGTTTGAATATACTATCGTGGTCTACTCAACACCACGAGCATCCCCTAAATTAAAACTAAGTGGACTTAATTCACTTTAAACATAAGGCCTAAACCAATTAAATGGCTTAGGTCCAAATTGAAATGACTAAAAGGTTGGGCTGGCCATACAGATTCCAAAATATTATTATTATTACAAAATCAGTGAGGACTTTGGTACAACAGAAAGTGTTAAGTTTATGACCTTCGCTAGATTGCTCCAGTCACTAGTGTGGATAAGTATGTAAATGGATAGGGACAGGGAAGCAAACACAAGATGTATGTGGTTTACCCAGATTGGCTAAGTCCACAGAGTAGAGGAGTTCTCATTAATTGTGAAGGGTTTACATAAGTACATACTCTCATTTAGTGAGTACTAGTGAATGATTTAGTACAAATGACATTCGGAAATATTGTGGGAGAATGATCTCCTTTTATAGAAGAGAGTTTCTAGCTTTGTTTTGACATTGATACGTGTCGTGTTGTGATTGACTTCTGATGTTGACACGTGTCGCGCTATGATTAGCTTCTGATGTCGACACGTGTCGCCCTGTGATTGGCCTCCTGGTTGGAGGGAAACTCTTATGGGTCCTTGACGGTATAACGTTGACCGATGCTCAATAGTTTTGGGATTGGTCAAGTATAGTACAAACAGTGCTCCCCTAAGTTCCCGAGTAAGGGAAGCTCCTCGGTTGGGGACTTGCAAGATCCAAGCCACTGAGTAATCATGAAACTTCTAAGTATCGAAGTGTGGTATCGTCTTCACTTGTCTTATCTGTCTCATAGGTAGATGTGGCATCTTCTCTGGAAGTACTTTTCCTCCATCCAAGGGTGGTATCTTTAACCGGTGGAGATGCACAAGGTAATGTATCAATTTTACTTGAAGCTTACTTGTAGTTTCAAGCTTGGTCAAACGCGATACAAACCATGTAGTCGGAGTCCCCCAAGTCGCCGAGTAAGGAGATTTGCCAAAATAGGTGACAGACAAGGTAAGTAATCAGAGTTCCAAGCAATCAGTTCCAGATCAAAAGTTTGATTTCGAGTTCCGGCTAATTGTTCTCATTCTCCCTATCTTGCAAGCAGCATGAAGGATAAAGAGAAGAAAAAGTAGAATAGATGATATGAGATACTTTTCTTTTTGAAGAAGTAACTTTCCACAGGCTTATTCTTGAACTGAGCTGAAGGGTTTTCTAGTTTCCTGATGCGAAAATTAACTTAACACACAAATTTAACCCTCTTTTGACAACTATAGTATAAGTATAAGTAGGGATCATTCTGGACTGGGGATTAGGAGGGCTTGCTAATAACCTCTAAACTGACTAAAAACATAAAACTAAACTTAAAAATACTTAACAAGACTCACAAGACTCAAAGCAAACTTAAAATATTCAAAACAGCTTAAAACAACTAAATAAACTTAAACTAGACACTAGGAATGACTTTGGACGAAAATTGACTTTTACTTGAATCAAAACATTTAAAAACACAAATTAAAACAGATTCTAACTAATTAGACACATTAAAGTAAATGGGGATTAAGTTTTGGACAAAGTTGAAACAAACAAACAAGTATGAAAAACTAGACAGATTGTAAAACAAATTTGAGAAATAAGATGATGGATGGGATAGCTAGAGGCTTTTTCTCCACACATGACATGTATGCAAACAACTCGATTTCCAGTTACTACTTCATTGAATTATGAACGACAATGCTCCAAATTAACCGTGACATCACTAGTTAACTCTCAGATTTTTCTTGTTTTATTAGATTGGATGACATCATTCAACAACCCAAAACATTCTTCTAAAGTTCCCTACATGACATCATAATAGAGATACAATCAAAGATCATTACGTTTAATGAAAATCATAAGCATTGACGAAGCACTTGCAACTATGGCATCATGTCACTCATGCTAAGAATTGAACTCAACGCGATGGTTTATAAGCGACCTTCACTACATGTGAATATAAGTTTGTAACGATTATGTGAAACTTCCTTATATTCTAGCAACCGATTTATGCATGCCAATTAAGTGTCGACCCTTAATTAACAAATACAAATAAGTTATCAATCAAATAGTTAAGCCAATTGTATTCACGATTCAAGAGTTCATAACTGGAATTTATCAAATTATATTGCATACATAATCATGGCTTTGAAATCACCCCTAGCCAAGAGGGCTTTAGCCACTCATATTTGCAACAAAACAAAAGGAAATGAATTTAAACATTAGAAACAAAAGAAAGAAAACACCTAAATGCTCCAACAATCCAAGTTGGACAGCAAGCACGTCCAAGCACTTTCCTTCCCTTTCTTTGCTACGGCACAAGGTGTTGGTGAGTGTTTGAAGGTTTGTTTGTATGTAAGAATGACTGAATGTGTTTAGGTTGGATGGAGGTCACGGCAAGGAAAGGGAAATGAAGGTGCATGGAATTGTGTTTTTGTTGTGGGAATGTGTAGAATGGTTAAGAAGAAAAGACTCTGCCTTGCGGCAGAATGTGTCTTCCTCCCTTCTCCCTAAACTGTCCCCCTGAATGTGTCTTTGGATGGATATATTTATAGGCTAGGGAGAGGATGTAGTAGGTGGTGGTAATGAGTGGATGTAGTGGTAGGTGAATGTGTTGGGTGGTTGAAATGAGTGGATGTAGTGGTAGGTGAATGTGTTGGGTGGTTGTAATGAGTGGATGTGTTGGGTGAAATGAGTGGATGTAGTGGTAAGTGAATGGATGTGTTGGGTGACATGAGTGGATGTAGTGGTAGGTGAATGTGTTGGGTGGTTGTAATGAGTGGAAGTGTTGGGTTAAATGAGTGTGCTAAAATGGTTATTTATAGGGAGAGGATGATGCACAAACTTCAAATTTCGTCCATTCCTTTTGCTCCAAGCATATGTTATCCATTCCATGCCCAAAAATGCTCCAAAATGCACTTCTTTGCCACATTAACCCTTTGGACCTACAAACACACGAAAATAGCTTAAAATACTAAAATAACTACGAACTAACAACATAAATGCCAAGAAGCAAGCTAACTAAGTCGCATAAATATGCTCCTATCAAATTCCCCCACACTTAGCTTTTGCTAGTCCTCGAGCAAAACAAAAGAAACAAAACAAAACAAAACAAAACAAAACACAACCTAGACCTTCCAACAATTGCCTCATGGATTTTTAATGAAACATGACGTGTTAAAAATCATCATTCCCACAGATTTTGGTCATTTTTACACTTGAGCACATACTCAATTCCTTACAAGATACTCTCTATTTTCACACACATTTTCTGACTACACACCCTACACTAGTATATGTGAGAAGATTGATGTAAACACGAAAGATTAGGACTCATATATGTTATAACAAAGAAAGCAATTTTCTGGAGTTATTAAGCATGTTTAGATATGATCTCATGAATGGAATGCTACTACTTAGATGCGAGAACCAGTGACTCCATATGCTCATACCAATTTCGAACTCCACAAATTGAAACACACAACACTCAAGATTGAAGTCAAGGGTTGTAACAGGGCTTGGGGGTAATGGCTAACAAAGAAAGGATAGGGATAACAAACGTTCTTAAAGCGATAGCAAGCAAAGCAATGAAATAGACACTTGGAAATCACTTTAGAATGCAGAATCAACTTTTAATTACAAAGGGAAGATTTATGCAACACTTAGGGCCGAATTCAATGTTTTGAACCCTTTCTTTAACAAACAACACTTTAAAGCTCTTTTTCATACTTTTTTTTTTCAATTCTGTTTTTTTCTTTTCTTTTCTACCCATGCCTTATTAAGGACTTTGGCACACACACACACACACACACAAGAATCACTTCCCCCACACTTGCTTTCTGCAATACATTGATAAAAAAAGGAGTTCATTTTAAGTCATGCTTTATTATGCTTCAAGAACAAGGGTATGAATGATCCTAACACTAGGCTAGGTAAGGATAGTGTGGGTTAACAAAGAACATAGGCTTAACAAGGCTCAACGGGGTTAAACTTAAACACATAATGAAATAGGAGCACGACAATTTGGCTTTGGTGGTCACTACACAACTTCATCTTGAATATGTGTTATGCAAATCAATAGCATGCTTTGAATGAAATAGGCATGAGTTCTAGCATTTGGAACTAAATGATGAAACGCCTTCTAAGTAGCAACCAAGCAAAGAATAATGAGATCATGCAATGACTTTAGAAAACAATGATGCACAGATTATTAACTCTCCAAATAAACATTTAGGCTTAAGTCTCACAAGGTTGTAGCGTTCATTTGAGTTCCTTCTTTCAAACATGTTACAAAAACTGATTTTTCCTTTATGATTGCATGTGAATTCATAAATTATAACCACAACCAAGCATACACCAAAAAGTAAATCACATTTTCATCCATGTTTATAACTCTCTTTAACAATCATGTAATTAAAAACCAAATCCTCATCATTGTGTTGGAAGGTACGCTAAGACACAAACAAACACACAAAAACAACTCTTTTTGGGTTTTACAAAACAATTTTTCAAATTTTTATGAGATTTTCGGATTTTTATGTCAAAACACACTAACACTCCAAAACAGCATAAAAACACTTAAAAACAGCAAGGAACAACACTAGAAGTAATGGGTGATAAACTCCCACGAATTTCATGCAAAACAAAAGTATGGCAAAGTAAAAACCAGACAAAGTAGAGTTTAAGAACGCAAATCTGGTTTTGGAGATAGATGATCTTGTTGTCTTTCCACAGCTTTGATCTCAAACTGGTTCGGAATTTTGAGCGAGAGTTCCTTGGTTTCAAATCAGACTCCTTATGCTGGGTTGATTTGATTGTGCAGTCTGCATTCTTCTCTGCTTGTTTCTTCTGCATGGAAGGCAGGCACGAGGTAGAGGTGATGGTCTATTTCTTTCTTCAATCTTTCCAAGTGCCCACCATTTGCTTTCTTTCTCCTTGTCCCTAGTTGAGGATGAATTAGCACATTGTCTCCACATACTTCGAGGTATCACTTTCACTTCCCTTATCTGTTCCCCAGGCAGATGTGGTAGACGAGATGAAGCATAAGATGTTGAAGATGAGTACTCGAGAGCAAGGCTAGGTAAGCAATCAGGAAGGGGTTCTAGGCAGTCGGTTCCAGATCAAAAGATTGATACCAAGTGCTGGCTGATTGCTCTCTTTCTCATTGTCCCGCAGATGAAAACAACGACAAGGAGAAGGAGAAAACATGATATAAGATACTCTTGCTTTCAACCTTCATGATATGAAATACTTTTGCTTTGGATGAGTTGTTTGCAGAGGTACCCCAAGAAATAAGGAACACTGAGTGACTCGAGAGGCTTTGTTGGGGAAGGCATTCTCGGAGATGAAGAAATGTTATGTATGTCTACCTTGCAATGGAGGGTGAAGGTTGACATTTATAGGAATTAATAACTGGTAATATTCTTTCACTTTTGTCGGCAACCGTTGGATGATTTAATAGTAAACTTCATGTGCCTTCTACTTCATAAAAAATCTTCGACAGATTGCCCGTAATTTCCACAAGGCTGAGTGTGCATGTGACAGGCGCTGACACATCTGGAAAAGCAAGTGCCTCTTCGATATCTAGAATCGACGCTTCGACAAACTGCCCGTGATTTCCGCAAAGCTGAGTGTATATGTGACAGATGCTGACAAGTCTGGAAAAGCAGATGCCTCTTCGATTTCTGAGCTCCGTCGAGTGCAGAGGTTACATGTGACAAGTGCGGACAAATCTGGAAAAGAAGATTGGCCCGTGGTTTCTGAGCAAGCCCAGGTTTTGAGAAAGCTAGCGCCTCTTCGATTTTTGAATTGGCCTTTTCGATTTCTGAGCTCGCCTCTTCGATCTTTGAAATCCCGTCGAGTGCTGGTTTTTATAGAGGCGCGCAGTATGTTTCAAAGCACACTTGAATTTCTGCCTGTAGAAACTCCATTCTTGTACTTCTACGATCTTGACTTGTCCGACCTCTTCTTTCTTCAACACCTTTGAAAATGTCTGGCCCTTCCGACCGTTGTTTTGACTTGAACCTTGGTGAAGAGGCAGCCATGCCTTCTCCAGACAACATATGGCGCCCATCCTTCATATCCCCTACTGGTCATCTTACTGTTGGGGATTCGGTGATGAAGAATGATATGACCGCTGCGGTGGTGGCCCGGAACCTTGTCACTCCCAAAGATAACAGACTGTTTTCCAAACGATCTGATGAGTTGGCTATTAAGGATTCTCTGGCTCTCGGTGTGCAGTGTGCAGGTTCTGTGTCTAATATGGCCCAACTCCTATTTGCTCGAATCCGTCAAGTTAAATCATTGGCGGCTGAAATGATGAGTCTCAAACAGGAGATTAGAGGGCTCAAGCATGAGAATAAACAGTTGCACAGGCTCGCACATAACTATGCTACAAACATGAAAAGCAAGATTGACCAGATGCAGGAATCTGATGGTCAGATTTTACTTGATCATCAGAGGTTTGTGGGTTTGTTCCAACATCATTTGCCTTTGTCTTCTGGGGCTATACCACGTAATGAAGCTCCAAATGATCAACCTCCGATGCCTCCTCCTCCTGGGGCTCCGCCGCCGAAGGGGTAGAGGCAGACGTAGGAAAACTTTGGAAGAGACTCTAAGAAAAGACTTAAGAGTATTTGGATCTAACGGATGATATGACACAGGACCGAGCACAATGGCATTCTACGATTCATATAGCTGACCCCACTCAGTGAAGAAGGCTTTGGTGTATTTAACACAATACGTTGAAATGAAGCAAAGCTTATTCATTGATATCTCTGATAAGTTACAAATATGTACATATACATGAGTCAAAATAAACAAACAAGAGGGAACCTTCACAAAGGTTGCTTAGGAGAAGTCTCAGCAGTCGGTAAAGCCCCAGAAAGAGAAGGCACCGGAGGGGGATCATTCGGAGCTTCAGTACTGGACAGAACCTTAAAAGGATGAGGCATCGGAGGTTGATCATTTGGAGCTTCATTACGCGGTACAGCCCTAAAAGATGAAGGCAATAAATACCTTTGGAACAAACCCAACCGCTAATGATCAAGTAAAACCTGACCGTCAGATTCCTTCATCTGGTCAAGCTTCATCTTCATATTTGTAGCATAGTCATGTGCGAGCCGGTGCAACTGTTTATTCTCATGCTTGAGCCCTCTAATCTTCTGTTTGAGACTCATCACTTCAGCCGCCAATGATTCAACTTGGCGGGTTTGAGCAAATAGGCGTTGGGCCATATTAGACACAGAACCTGCACACTGAACACTTAGAGCCAGAGAATCCTTAACAGCCAACTCATCAGACCGTTTGGAAAGTAGTCTGTTATCTTTGGGAGTGAGAAGGTTCGTGGCCACCACCGCAGTGGTCATATCATTCTTCATCACGGAATCTCCAACAGTAAGAGGACCAGTAGGGGATAAGAAGGATGGGCGCCATATGTTGTCTGGAGAAGGTGTGGCTGCCTCTTCAACAAGGTTCAAGTCAAAACGACGATCGAATGGGCCATACATTTTTCAAAGGTGTTGAAGAGAGAAGAGGTCGGACAAATCAAGATCTTAGAAGTGCAAGAAGGGAGCTTCTACTGGTAAAGATTCAATTGTGCTATAGAACTTAATGCCAGCCTCTATAAAAATCTGCACTCGACGGAGCTTCAGAAATCAAAGAGGCGTTTGCTTTCTCAAAAGCTGGGCTGCTTAGAGACCACGAGGGCTGATCTCAGAAATCGAAGAGACGTTTGCTTTCTCAAAGCTGGGATGCTCAAAGACCACGAAGGCCGATCTCAGAAATCGAAGAGGCGCTTGCTTTCTCAAAAGCTGGGCTGCTCAGAGACCACGAAGGGCGATCTCAGAAATCAAAGAGGCACTTGCTTTTTTCAGCCTTGTCAACACCTGTCACATGCACACTCAGCTTTGCTGAAATTACGGGCATTCTGTTGAAGATTTCTGGTGAAGTAGAAAGCACGTGAATCTTATTGTTCAATCATCCACTTTCCACATGCACCATCAGTTCATGGGTACCACAGATAACTTTGTCAAAGATCTCTGACAAAGTTTAGACACGTGAAGCTTGCAGCTCCCACTACATCGTTATGACCAAGAAGGGTAAAAGAATAGCAAAGAAACAGCACTAACAAAGTTTAGACACATAAATTTTGAAGGTCTAGCTACCATATTATTACCTACAAGGGTAAAGGAACATCACCACTGTTGGATAATTGGAAAGTCCCTGTGTGTCAACCTCTGTGCTCCGTGGCAAGGTAGACTAGCAAACATGCCCAACCTTTTCTCATATTCGAGAAAACACTCCCAACAAGATTGCTTGCTCCAAAATCGAAGAGGCACCGTCCTCCGAATCTCAAGAGCCAGACTCCCAACATGATTACTTTCTCAAAAATCGAAGAGACACCGCTCTCTGAATCTCGAGAGCCAGACTCCCAGCAAGATTACTCTCTCAAAAATCGAAGAAGCACCGTTCTCCGAATCTCGAGAGCCAGATCCCCGACAGGATTGCTTGTTCGAAAACCGAAGAGGCACCCCTTTCTCAACTTCGAGAGCCAGATCTCCTTGGATAAAGCTTGTCTGTAATCTTCACACGCAACATCAGCTTTCTAGATACCACAGACCACTTTTTCAAAGTGCTCTGACACACGTGAAGCTGGCAGCTCCCACTACCGTGCTATGACCAAGCAGGGTAAAGGAATAGCATTACTACTTGTTGTTAGGGAAACTCCTATATATGTCGACCTTCATCCTCAACGGACAGGCAGACCTGCAAAAATGCTCAACCCTTCCTCATATCTGAGAGGGCACTCCTAACAAAGCCTCTCGAAATACTCAGCTTTCTTTCCCCCCGATAATACCTCTGCAAACAAGCTACACCAGAGCAAGAATATCTCATATCATCAGGGTTAAAAGCAAGAGTATCCCATATCATGCTTTTTCCCTGTCTTTTCCTTTGGCCTTGTTCTTACCTGCAAGACAAGGAGAAAAAGAGCAATCAGTCAGCACTTGGAATCAAGTTTCCAGTCAGGAACTGACTGCCTGGAACCCCTTACATGATTACTTACCTGGCATTGCTCTCGAGTACTCATCTTTAACATCTTATGCTTCCAGAGAAGATACCACATCTGCCTGAGAAACAGATAGGGAAAGTGAGAAGGATACAAGGAAGTATGTGGAGACAGGCGTAACAGAACATGTGTCGATACATCCACTACTTTGTCAACAGCAAAAGTATCCCATATCAGCAGGGTTGAACATACTCTAGATTTGATGAACTTGTTTTGACCTTCAAATTTTTCAGTTGGCCTTATACACTGGAGGAAACCAGAAAACCCTCCATCCCAGTTCAAGAATAAGCCTGTGGAAAGTTACTTCTTCAAAAGCAAAAGTATCTCATATCATCTATTCTCCTTTTCTTTTCTTTATCCTTCATGCTGCCTGCAAGATAGGGAGAATGAGAACAATCAGCCGGAATTCGAAATCAAACTTGGCCAGATTTGGTGTTTTGAGAGTTATGACTTGTCCGTGTCATAAAATCCAACTTCTTTGGGATTTTTCATCTCAAGTGTATCTTCTTTGATGAATTCTAGACATTCCCCATCCACTTCTTTCTCTTGATTCTTTGGAAAGGTTTCAAAGATGCCTTTCTCACCCTCTTCTTCCTTAGATTGCATGATCCTGCAATGAATAAGGACATTTGGTGAAACAGGGTCAAGACGAATTAAATTTAGGCTTACCTTGGTTGTCGTGGATGGCATATAGGGCATATGGGGCTGCGACAAGGGTGGTTCTTCCCTTGGTGTGGCCTTGTTATTCTCCTCTTCTTCGAGCATCAACTGTTCATCCATGTTTTGACTTGGTTTGGATGTCTTGGGTTCACCTCTAACCTCCATAGCACTTCCCAAAGTGATAGCATCATGGATTTCAAAATCTTCCTTCAAATTTTCAATAGTTGAGTTGGAGAGTTCACTTTGCTCTTGAATTTGTGCCGTGAACTCCATAATCTCTCCAAGTTGATTTTTCAATTCGCTCATCTCCTTAGCTTGATTAAGCATTGTTTCATTTTGATTTTGCTGACCCTGCACCAAAGAGGTTAGTAATTGAAAATTTTGATCACTATCCGTGGACATACTTGAATTTGATTGGAATTGTTGTAGGGGAAGCTGTGGTGGCTGCATAGGTGTTAAATAAAACTCCTCAGATTGCTGCCAATATCCATCTTGTTGAGCCTCATTGGTTTGATTTTGTGAGCCCTGCACCAAATAATTTATTTCATCAAAAATTCGATCATAATCTATTGACGAACCTGAGTTTGATTAAGCATATTGTATACGAGGTTGTGATGGCTGCATAGGTCTTGAATGGAACTCCTCTTCTTGTTGCCAATATCCATCTTGTTGGAATTGTTGAGGTTCTATGTAATCTGAATAATCTCTCCAATCTGAATTGTAAGCGTTGGAAAACATGTTGTCCCATGATTGGCTATGGCCTTGATAACCCCAAGCATCTTCATTCGCAGCGAATTGAGAATATTGCTGAGTTGGATATCCTTGCCCATAGGACACACCACATGTAGGGACACTTTGCATTATGGTCCTTTCGGCATATTGGGACAATTGAGAAGTAAGTTCTGCCAATTGAGCTTGAACGGTAGCAAAATCCATGTCTTACTTCTCTAGTACCTGAAATCAAGGAAACAAAACTAAATCAAATATCAAAAGTAAAAAAAAAAAAACACACAAACAGAAACAAAGTCAGTAACTAAAAACAAAAGACACAAAAATAAACAAAAAGAAATAACAAGGGATTAGCAAAGTTGCTAATCCCCGGCAACGACGCCAAAAACTTGATGTGAAAATTAACTTAACACACAAATTTAACCCTCTTTTGACAACTGTAGTATAAGTATAAGTAGGGATCGTTCTAGACCGGGGATTAGGAGGGCTTGCTAATAACCTCTAAATTGACTCAAAAACATAAAACTAAACTTAAAAATACTTAACAAGACTCACAAGACTCAAAGCAAACTTAAAATATTCAAAACAGCTTAAAACAACTAAATAAACTTAAACTAGACACTAGGAATGACTTTGGAAGAAAATTGACTTTTACTTGAATCAAAACATTTAAAAACACAAATTAAAACAGATTCTAACTAATTAGACACACTAAAGTAAATGGGGATTGAGTTTTGGACAAAGTTGAAACAAACAAACAAGTATGAAAAACTAGACAGATTGTAAAACAAATTTGGGAAATAAGATGATGGATGGGATAGCTCGAGGCTTTTTCTCCACACATGACATGTATGCAAACAACTCGATTTCCAGTTACTACTTCATTGAATTATGAACGACAATGCTCCAAATTAACCGTGACATCACTAGTTAACTCTCAGATTTTCCTTGTTTTATTGGATTGGATGACATCATTCAACAACCCAAAACATTCTTCTAAAGTTCCCTACATGACATCATAATAGAGATACAATCAAAGATCATTACGTTTAATGAAAATCATAAGCATTAACAAAGCACTTGCAACTATGACATCATGTCACTCATGCTAGGAATTGAACTTAACGCAATCGTTTATAAGTGACCTTCATTACATGTGAATATAAGTTTGTAACGATTATGTGAAACTTCCTTATATTCTAGCAACGGATTTATGCATGCCAATTAAGTGTCGACCCTTAATTAACAAATACAAATAAGTTATCAATCAAATAGTTAAGTCAATTGAATTCACGATTCAAGAGTTCATAACTGGAATTAAATTATATTGCACACATAATCATGGCTTTGAAATCACCCCTAGCCAAGAGGGGTTTAGCCACTCATATTTACAACAAAACGAAAGGAAATGAATTTAAACATTAGAAACAAAAGAAAGAAAATGCCTAAACGCTCCAACGATCCAAGTTGGACAGCAAACACGTCTAAGCACTTTCCTTCCCTTCCTTTGCTACGGCACAAGGTGTTGGTGAGTGTTTGAATGTTTGTTTGTATGTAGGAATGGCTGAATGTGTTTAGGTTGGATGGAGGTCACGGCAAGGAAAGGGAAATGAAGGTGCATGGAATTGTGTTTTTGTTGTGGGAATGTGTAGAATGGTTAAGAAGAAAAGACTCTGCCTTGTGGCAGAATGTGTCCTCCTCCCTTCTCCCTAAACTGTCCCCCTGAATGTGTCTTTGGATGGATTTATTTATAGGCTAGGGAGAGGATGTAGTGGGTGGTGGTAATGAGTGGATGTAGTGGTAAGTGAATGTGTTGGGTGGTTGAAATGAGTGGATGTAGTGGTAGGTGAATGTGTTGGGTGGTTGTAATGAGTGGATGTGTTGGGTGAAATGAGTGGATGTAGTGGTAAGTGAATGGATGTGTTGGGTGAAATGAGTGGATGTAGTGGTAAGTGAATGTGTTGGGTGGTTGTAATAAGTGGAAGTGTTGGGTGAAATGAGTGTGCTAAAATGGTTATTTATAGGGAGAGGATGATGCACAAACTTCAAATTTCGTCCATTCCTTTTGCTCCAAGCATATGTTATCCATTCCATGCCCAAAAATGCTCCAAAATGCACTTCTTTGCCACATTAACCCTTTGGACCTACAAACACACGAAAATAGTTTAAAATACTAAAATAACTACAAACTAACAACATAAATGCCAAAAAACAAGCTAACTAAGTCGCATAAATATGTTCCTATCATTTCCTCCAGAGTATAAGGCTGACTTAAGAATTTGAGGGTCAAAACAAGTCCATCAAATCAAAAGTGTGTTTGACCTTGATGATATGTGATACTTTTGCTATTGACAAAGTAATATATAAATCAGCACGTGTTCTATTGCGCTTGTCTCTACATGCTTCCTTGTATCCTTCTCACTTGCCCTATCTGTTCCTCAGGCAGATGTGGTATCTTTTCTGGAAGCATAAGATGTTGAAGATGAGTACTCGAAAGCAATGCTAGGTAAGTAATTAGGCAAGGAGTTCCAGGTAGTCAGTTCCTAACTGGAAGCTTGATTCCAAGTGGTGACTGATTGCTCTATTTCTCTTTGTCTTGCAGGTAAGAATAAGGCCAAAGGAAAAGACAGGGAAAAAGTATGATATGAGATACTCTTGCTTTTAACCCTGATGATATAAGATACTCTTGCTCTGGTGTAACTTGTTTGCAGAGGTATTATCGGGGGAAAGGAAATTGAGTATTTCAAGAGGCTTCGTTGGGAGTGCCCTCTCTGATATGAGGAAGGGTTGAGCATTTTTGTAGGTCTGCCTATCCGTGGAGGGTGGAGGTAGACATAAATAGGAGTTTCCCTAACAACAAGTAGTAATGCTATTCCTTTACCCTTCTTGGTCATAGTAATGTAGTGGGAGCTGCAAGCTTCACGTATTTTAACTTTGTCAGAGCACTTTGAAAAAGTGATCTATGGTATCTGCAAAGCTGATGTTGTGTGTGAAGATTGCAGACAAGCTTTATCCAAGGAAATCTGGCTCTCAAAGTTCAAAGAGTGTGCCTCTTTGGTTTTTGAACAAGCAATCCTATCGGGGATCTGGCTCTTGAGATTCGAAGAACGGTGCCTCTTCGATTTTTTAGAAAGCAATCTTGTTGGGAGTCCGGCTCTTGAGATTCCGAGAGCGGTGCCTCTTCGATTTTTGAGAAAGTAATCTTGTTGGGAGTCTGGCTCTCGAATGTGAGTAAAGGTTGGACATTTTTGCCAGTCTGCCTTACCACGGAGCACGGAGGTTGACACACACAGAGACTTTCTAGTTATCAAGCAGTGGTGCTGTTCCTTTACCCTTGTGGGTAATGGTAGGATAGCTGGACCATCAAAATTATGTGTCTAAGCTTTATAAGAGATCTTTGGCAAAGTTATCTGTGGTACCCGAGGAGCTGATGTTGCGTGTGGGGATTGTCGACATACTATACTCAAGGAAAATTTGCTTCTCGAAATCCGGAGAGTGGTGCCTCTTCGATTTTTGAACCAACGGCCATGTTTCCCTTTATTTTATAGGGGCACCAATTGTGTGCAAGAAGTACGTTCAGAGAGTTATTGCACCTTATTTCTCCTTCATCATTTCTGAGAATGTCTGGCCCATCCGACCGTCATTTTGACTTGAACTTTGGTGAAGAGGCAGCCATGCCTTCTTAAGACAACATATGACGCCCATCCTTTTTATCCCTTACTGGTTCTCTTACCGTTGAGAACTCTGTGATGAAGAATGATATGACAGCTGCGATGGTGGCCAGAAACTTTTTCACTCCTAAAGATAACAGACTACTTTCTAAACGGTCTGATGAGTTGGCTATTAAGGATTCTCTGGCTCTCAATGTTCAGTGTGCAGGTTCTGTATCTAATATGGCCCAACGTCTATTTGCTCGAACCCGTCAAGTTGAATCATTGGTGGCTAAAGTGAAAAGTCTCAAACAGGAGATCAGAGGGCTCAAGCATGAAAATAAACAGTTGCACAAGCTCGCACAAGACTATGCTACAAACCTGAAGAGAAAGCTCGACCAGCTGCAGGAAGCTGATGGTCAGATTTTACTTGATCATCAAAGGTTTGTGGGTTTGTTCCAAAGGCATTTATTGTCTTTGTCTTCTAGGGTTGTACCGCGTAATGAAGCTTCAAATGATCAACCTTCGGTGCCTCCTCCTTCTGAGGTTCTACCTAGTACTGAGGCTCCGAATAATCACCCTCTGATGCCTCCTCTTTCTGGGGCTCTGCCGACTGCTGAGACTTCTCCTGAGCAACCTTTGTGAAGGCTCCATCTTGTTTGTTTATTTTGATTCATGTATATATACATATTTGTAACTTATCGGAGATATCAATAAACAAGCTTTGCTTCATTTCAACATATTGTGTTAAATATACCAAGGCATTCTTCACTATGTTCTTTGAATTTTTTTTCTTTTGTTGAAGCTTGTATGTTGAAGCTTTGAGAGTGAAGCATGTATGTTGAGGTAGTGCTCCCTTAATTTCCCGAGTGAGGAAAACTTCTCGGTTGGAGACTTGAAAAATCCAAGTCACTGAGTGGTCGTGAGACTTCTGAGTATCAAGGTGCAGTAGCATATGGTAGTAGTCCCCAAGTCTCCGGTCGAGGGAGTTGACGAATGAGGCATTTCATTTCTAAGTGGTACCCCAAAATTCCTTCTTCATATATATTTGTTATGAAAGTTGTTAGACCCAAAGAAGATGAGGCCTAGGCAATTTTTTTTTCAATTTTTTTTTAAAATTTTTTATTTTTTATTTTCGAATTTTCGATTATATGTATGTGTGTATATATATATATATATTTAAGCTTTGTAGATGAAACTTTGGTGTTGAAGCTTTGTTGGGTACCATGAATTGATTTTGCTTCACACTATCTTGATCAAGATAGTGTGAAGCTTTTGTTGGTGAAGCTTTTGTTGGTGAAGCTTTTATGGGTGAAGCTTTTGTGGTGGGTGAATCTTTTGTTGGTGAAACTTTTGTGGTGGGTGAAGCTTTTGTGGATGAAGCTTTTATTGGTGAAGCTTTTATGGGTGAAGTTTTTGTGATGGGTGAAACTTTTGTGGTGGGTGAAGCTTTTGTGGATGAAGCTTTTATTGGTGAAGCTTTTATGGGTGAAGTTTTTGTGATGGGTGAAACTTTTGTTGGTGAAGCTTTTGTTGGTGAAGCTTTTGTGGTGGGTGAAGCTTTTATAGGTGAAGCTTTTGTAGGTGAAGCTTTTGTGGTGGGTGAAGCTTTTATAGGTGAAGCTTTTGTAGGTGAAGCTTTTGTGGGTGAAGCTTTTTTGGTGGGTGAAGTTTTTGTGGGTGAAACTTTTATGGGTGAAGCTATTATGGCTAAAGCTTTTGTGTTGAAGGTTTGTAGGTAAAGCTTTTATGGGTGAAGCTTTTGTAGGTGAAGCTTTTATGGTGAGTGAAGCTTTTGTGGTGAAGCTTTTATGGGTAAAGCTTTTGTGGTGGGTGAAGCTTTTGTGGGTAAAGCTTTTGTGGTGGGTGAAGTTTTTGTGGGTGAAGCTTTTATGGGTGAAGCTATTGTGGGTAAATTTTTTGTTAGGTACCATGAATTGATTTTGCTTCACACTATCTTGATCAAGATAGTGTGAAGCTTTTGAGAATTTGTGGTTGTCCTTCATTGATGAAGCCTTTGTTGGTGAAGCTTTGTTGGGTACCATGAATTGATTTTGCTTCACTCTATCTTGATCAAGATAATGTGAAGCTTTTGAGAATTTGTAGTTGCCATCCATTTGTTGAAGCTTTGTTGAATTTCCCTTCTGTTTTTTTTTTTTTGGAAACTAGAAATTCGAAAATGTGGGAGAGACAACATATACAAATTTTGCTTCCACACTATTGAGCAAGAGATTGTGATGCAAGCCACACCTTGTAGTAGTCGAAGGTTTGGATGAACCATATAAATTGAATTTGCTTCGAACAGTCTTCATCAATAGTGTGTGAAGCTTTCTATGAGTTGTAGTTGCCCTTCATTGATAAAGCTTTTCTTGGCACCATAAATTGGTTTTGCTTCACACTGTCTTGATCAAGAGTGTGTGAAGTTTTTTAGAATTATGATTGAACTCCTTTGATGAAACTCTTGTTGGCACCATAAATTGGTTTTGTTTCACACTATCTTGATCAAGAGTGTGTGAAGCTTTTGAGAATTGTGGTTGCCCTCCATTGATGAAGCTCTTGTTAGCACCATAATTTGGTTTTGCTTCACACTGTCTTGATCAAGAGTGTGAAGCTTTTGAGAATGTGATTGAACTCCATTGATGAAGCTCTTGTTGGCACCATAAATTGGTTTTGTTTTACACTATCTTGATCAAAAGTGTTTGAAGCTTTTAAGAATTGTGGTTGCCCTCCATTGATGAAGCTCTTGTTGACACCATAAATTGGTTTTGCTTCACACTATCTTGATCAAGAGTGTGTGAAGCTTTTGAGAATTGTGGTTGAACTCATTTGATGAAGCTCTTGTTGGCACCATAAATTGGTTTTGCTTCACACTGTCTTGATCAAGAGTGTGTGAAGCTTTTGAGAATTTTGGTTGCCCTCCATTGATGAAGCTCTTGTTGGCACCATAAATTGGTTTTATTTCACACTGTCTTGATCAAGAGTGTGTGAAGCTTTTGAGAATTGTGGTTGAACTCCTTTGATGAAGCTCTTGTTGGCACCATAAATTGGTTTGCTTCACACTGTTTTGATCAAGAGTGTGTGAAGCTTTTGAGAATTGTGGTTGAACTCCTTTGATAAAGCTCTTATTGGCACCATAAATTGGTTTTACTTCACACTATCTTGATCAAGAGTGTATGAAGCTTTCTATGAGTTGTAGTGTTTGCATTGTTAGAGGAGAAATGTTTGAAGATGATGCAAGATGGCTGAATAGCTTGATCTTCGTATGCCATGCACTGAAGTTATTGTTGGCTTGTAATAAGACTTTGTTGGTGACTATAACTCTTGTTGGGCATAAGTGCTCCCCTTGTTGAGTTGTCAAGCTTGAGGGTTTTTGATTATTTGTGAATGCTTGAAGTTCACATGTACAAGTTGTACCACTTGTCTTCTGGTATGTGGAATGAATGGTGAGTTGCTTTCATCACTTGGTTGGTGGTACGAAGGTGAATTCCTTCATCACCTTTCATCATATTTCATCACCTGGTTGGTGGCACGAAGATGAGTTCATTCTTCACCTGGTTGGTGGCATGAATGGCAAGTTGCCAAATGATATTAGAGTACGGGTTGTACATTTCATCACCTGGTTGGTGGCATGAAGATGAGTTCCTTCTTCACCTGGTTGGTGGCATGAGTGGCAAGTTGCCAAATGATATTAGAGTACAGGTTGTACATTTCATCACCTGGTTGGTGGCATGAAGATGAGTTCTTTCTTCACCTGGTTGGTGGCATGAGTGGCAAGTTGCCAAATGATATTAGAGTACGGGTTGTACATTTCATCACCTGATTGGTGGCATAAAGATGAGTTCCTTCTTCACCAGGTTGGTGACATGAGTGGCAAGCTGCTAAATGACATTAGAGTACGGGTTCTACATTTCATTACCTGGTTGGTGGCATGAAGGAGAGTATAGGTTGTACATTTCATCACCTGGTTGGTGGCATGAAGATGAGTTCCTTCTTCACATTTCATCACCTGGTTAGTGAGAATAAGGGCAAAGTGTCGAGGCACATTGTAGCAAGTGTCGAATGACACAATGTTGAACCCTTTCGAAGCACATTTGGCTTATGTATGAATATGTTAGAATGTATGATTGAACGAATATACTGTGAAGCTGTTCGTTTATTGGTATAGTCTTGTTAACATATACTTAGACTTTGTTTCATGTTGGAAGCATTCATGTTGAAGCTTTGAACCTGAGTATTTCATTGCTAGGAATGTAAAAGGATTAGGATCGAGTTGTCTAAATCACCTCTTTATTGAATTCATGCCAAATAGTCTTCGTTACATAGGATGCCGAACGACTGAAGCTTAACACTTGTACAATGTGAGTTTACTTGTAATAGTACTTCAAGTGATCAACGTTCCATGGATGGCCAAGGGTCTTGCCATCAGAGCTTCTAAGCTTGTAGGAGCCAGGGCGACTGATGCCAACAACTTCAAACTGTCCATCCCAGTTTGGACTAAGTGTTCCTTCACTCGGGACTCTGTCGCAGAGTAATCTTTTCTTCAATACCCAGTCCCCTACTTTGAAAGAACGAGGTTTGACCCTTGAGTTATAGTAGTTGGAGATGCGCTACTTGTAGGCGACATTTCTCAAGTGAGCCTGGTTTATGTGTTCCTCGACTAGATCTAAGTTGAGGGTAAGTTGTTTGTCATTTTCGCTTTACCCATAGTTCTGGACTCGGAACGTTGCTTGCTCAAGCTCAACTGGGACAACTGCCTCTGTACCAAAGGCAAGTAAGAATGGTGTTTCTCCTGTTGATGTCCGATACGAAGTGCGGTATGACCAAAGAACTTGGGGTACAAATTCTGGCCAACAACCTTTAGCCTTGTTCAAGCTAGTTTTCAAAGTTCGCTTGATTATTTTCTTGATGGCTTCAACTTGTCCATTAGACTGGGGATGAGCTGGGGAGGCAAAACATAAGTTGATGTTAAACTTATAGCAGAACATCCTAAACTTATTGCTGTCGAACTATCGCCCGTTGTCAGTGACTATCGCATTGGGAATGCCGAATCTGCAAAGGATGTTCTTCCATACGAAGTCTTCTATTTTTGCCTCAGTAATGGTTGCCAAGGGTTCTACTTCGGCCTACTTTGTGAAGTAGTCAACTGCAACGATTGCATATCCAACATTGCCCTTTCCTGCAGGCATTGGGCTGATCAAATCAAGTCCCCATTGGGCCAAGGGTCAATGGCTGATCATAGGAGTATGCGGCTCGGGATGGGAGTGAGGAATAGTTGCGTAGCGTTGACACTTATCACATAAGCGAGATATTCTGATGGCATCTTGGTGGAGTGTTGGCCAGTAATATCCTTAGCGAAAAGCCTTATGTGCTAAGGATCGAGATCCAGCATGATCTCCGCATATTCCTTCATGTATTTCCTGAATGACAGTTTATGCCTCTACGGGTGTAAGGCATCTTAGGTATGGTAGGTTAAAACCTCGCTTGTAGAGTTGGTCATTAATGATCAAGTAATGGGTAGCCTTGTATCGAATCTGCTTAGCTTGGACTTTGTTATTTGGAAGGGTGCCATGAGCAAGGAATCTATAAATCGGGGTTATCCAACTATCTTCCTGTTGTAAGTTGCACACTTCCGCAGCCATGGTGCTTGGTGCTGCCAACAATTCGACTTGAATTTTTCTCCCAATCTTATCTTCCACCGCTAAGGCGAGGCGAGCCAAAGCATCTGCATGACTGTTTGCCGCTCGAGGAATTTGGGTGATCTGGTAGTGGAAGTGCTTAAACAATAATTGTGTTTGTGCCAGATATGCTGCCATGGAGCTATCCTTAACGTCAAAGTTGTTGGTGACCTGGTTAACCACCAATTGGGAGTCACTGAAGATATCAATTCGTTTAACCCCAAGGTGTTTGGCCAAATGTAAGTCCGCTAGGAGGGCTTCATATTCGGCCTCATTGTTCGACGCCTTGAATTTGAAACGAAGAGCATACTTCATTGCCACTTTGTCAGGGGTCATAATGACTAGTCCTGCTCCACAACCCTGTTGGTTGGACAAGCCATCAACATATAGACTTCATGCTGGGGCTATTGGTTCTATTTTCTAAGCTTCCGAAGGTAATGAAACCATTTTTTTAGGCGTAGAAACAATGTCAACAGGATATATGAAGTCGGCGATGAAGTCTGCCACTGCTTGGCCCTTCTCAGCTGGCTTTGGTTGGTAGGAGATGTCAAACTCACCCAATGCTATCGCCCATTTGATCATTCGCCCGGAAGTGTCAGGACTTTTGAGTATCTGTCGAAGAGGATGATTGGTAAGCACGATGATGGAGTGTGCTTGGAAGTAATGGCGAAGTTTTCGAGCAAACATAACCAATGCTAGAGCCATTTTCTCAATATTGGAGTATCGTGTCTCTGTATCTTATAAGGCCTTATTAGAGTAGTAGACAGACCGTTCGACATTACCATCATTTCGAATAAGAACGGAACTTACTGCTGAAGCCGATACCGACAGATAGATAATGAGAGTGTCACCAACCTCAAGTTTGGAGAGCATAGGGGCTTTACTCATATAGTCTTTAATGTTCTTGAATACCTCAGCACATTCATCAGTCCATGTAATGTACTTCTTACTTCCCTTAAGTGCTTTGAAGAAAGACGCACATCTGTCCTTAGAGATTAACCTAGTTAAGGCTGCCACCTTGCCAGTAAGGCTCTGGATATCTTTTAAAGTTACCGGTTCTTTCATGTCAATGATTGCTTTGATATTCTCAAGACTAGCCTCAATACTTCGTTGGCTTATCATGAAGCCTAAGAATTTGCCAGAGCCTACGTCGAAGGCACATTTATTAGGGTTCAACCTCATTCGATAACTCTTCAGAATGGTGAAAGTTTCAGATAAGTTGGTGATGTGTTGGTCAACATGTTTGCTCATGATTAGCATATCATCAACGTAAACTTCCATGCTCTTCCCAATCTGTTCGGCGAACATTGAATTGACCAGTCTCTGATAAGTCGCTCCTGCATTCTTTAGGCCGAATGGCATGACTTTATATTAATATAGTCCTTTATCAGTAGTGAAGGTTATGTGTTCTTGGTCCGGAGGGTTCATGAGGATTTGGTTGTATCCTAAGTAAGCATTCATGAAGCTCAAGAGTTTACACCCTACCATAGAATCTATAAGTCTGTCTATGAGAAGAAGAGGAAAGCTATCATTCGGGCATCCTTTGTTTAGGTCGGTGTAATCGATACACATTCTTCACAAGACCTTTTGAAGCAGGAGACTTTCCTTGGTCGAATTCTTCTTAACAAGGACAACATTTGCTACCCATGTTGGATAATTGACTTCGCAGACGAAGCCTATGCTTTTGAGTTTTTCAACTTCTACCTTCATTGCTTCGTACCGTTCAGCGTCATAAGATCTTTGCTTCTGTCTCACTGGCTTGGTCTTGGTGTCAATACTTAAGCGATGACAGATGATATCGGGAGAGATGTCTGGTATGTCCTCATATGACCAGGCGAAGACCTTAGTGTTCTCTTGCAAAAAAGAGATCAATGCCAACCGAATGGGTGGTAACAAGGTGGTGTCAATCTTCACCATGCGATCCGGATAATCTTTTGAGATAGAGACCTTCTTCAGCTCTTCAGCGAGTTTTGCTTGCTGGGTGAAAGAGTCATCTCGAGGATCGTTGGGTTGACTATTGCCACCGTGAAGATCCAAGTTGACTTCGTCTGAGCTAGTCTTTATGACTTAGTCATGTATAAAATGGTTTCCTTGGGAACAAGCAGGTGTTGTTGCTTGACCGAAATATTGTAACATGATCGTGCACTAAGTTGATCTCCTCTGATGTAACCATTGCCATAAGGGGTTGGAAATTTCATCAACAACATATGTGTGGATACCATGGCCTTAAGATCATTAATGCATGTGCGTCTGAAGATGACATTGTATGCCGTTGGGCAATCAACCACCAGGAAGTTAGTGGTAATGGTAGTTGTGTAAGGGCATGTACCAATGGTGAAAGGTAAGTGTATGCTTCCCAAAGGTTGCATGATATCACCGGACAAACTTATCAGAGGAGAAATCAAGCGATCGAGCAAGTGTTCAGCTACATTAAGTGCCCTGAAAGCTTCAGCAAATATGATATTGACTGAAGCCCCCCTGTCTACCAGGATTCATCATACTTCAAAGTTGGCTATGTAAGCTTCCACGATCAGTGGATCATTGTGAGGGTAGATGATACCTCTTTCTTCCTCAGGGTAGAAACATATTGGATCCCAGTTAGGCTTTCGATACTTGCCTTCCCTGATGTCTTCCACGTGAAACACTTGGTGGCCAGACCTTAAAGCTCGTTCACTATTTTTCATGGCCCTATTGGAAGATTTAGATATGGTGTGCCACCACTTATGGAATATATCACATTCACCTGACGTTGGTTACGATTACCCCTTGGAGGGTGAATGAGGAATTGATCAATTTTTCCTTCACGTGCCAAAGCTTCAATATGATCATAAAGGGTGATACACTTCTCGCCGTCATGGCCGTTATGCTCATCGTAGCAGCAAAACGTGCACATGTTCTTCGTAGGCTTGTAACCCGACTGTTTCGGCATTGGCTTCGATATCAGATGTGCTATGCTAGGGTAAATGGCCACGCATGTGGCGTTCAAAGGTGTGTATGTCTCATACCTCGGGGTAGAGCCTATCCTAACACGTGTTTGGCTCACTGTGTTGACTACCTGGGGGCGGGCATTATCGTGGCGATACTCGTGGTTATCGCGATAATGTCCCTTACTATTTTTACTAAAATGGGACTGGTGAGGATGGAAATCTTTCCTTTTGCCCTGAGATTGATATGTCTATTGACTTGGCGAAGTATTAAGTAAGGCAGGAAGAGGCACCACTGCCGTTTGGAAGGTCAAAGTCTCCTCATTTGGTTGGATCTGGCTTCTACTCCCTACTTGTTGATAAGGGGTGGTTGTAGGGGGTTTTCCTTGATATGTCTTTCCCTCAGCGGAGGCATGGTTGTAAGCATGTGCCATCACCTCAGATTAAGTCTTCCAAGTGTTGGCATTGATCATTTACTTGAAGAAACAATCACGTAGGCCTACTGTGAAGGCTTTGAGGGCATTCTTGTCGTCTGCCTCGGCACAACGGGAATACTCATGGTTGAAGCGACCAGTATACATACGTAATGACTCGTCTGGCTTCTGATGAATAGTGTACAAGTCATCCACATAGTGCAAGCAATCGGTCTGGAAAATATGTTGAGAAATAAACAGTTTCCTCAATTCCTCAAATGAGTATACCGTCTCACGTGGAAGACGACAATACCAATTTAGAGCTCCGGGAAAGAGGGTGGAGGGGAAGAGAAGACATCGTTTTTCATCGGTGTGCATCCGGTATGCCATGGTGGACTCAAAGAGGTTAAGGTGTTCAATCGGGTCCTCCTTTTCAGTATAGAGTTGCAAGCCAAGCTTCTACTTTGTCTTTGCTTAAAGTGGGGTGTCGAGGATCCTCCTTGTAAGAGGGTCAAGCCTAGGTTGGTTTCAATCAGGTATCTCAGCTTGTCGTTCGGCCTTAAACTTGTTTACTTCATTAATGAGGTATAGGACAAAAGGGTCCTGAGTGGAGTTATGTACCACTGGAGCTTTCTTTCGTAAATCTCCATCTCCTCTTGGAAGTAGGAAAGTTTGATCAAGAGCATGTGATTTTTCCCTGGACTCGCCGTATTGACTTCCAAGGTATGTCTGTCGGAACATCTCTGAGTCCCCTATACCTTCGTGTTTGTCTAGGACTTGTTGCCCCTTCCCCAAAATGGTAGCCAGCCTGGGACATGGGAGGGGACTGAGTCTTTCAGAGACCCTTGGGTCATTGATCTTCGAGCTTACATGGATGGGATTGTCTCGACGTTGCTTTAGGAAGTCTCGACAGTCGCGAAAGACGGCTTTCAATCCTTCCACTTCTTCTGTAAAAAAGTGCATTCCTCCACTCCTTCTGCTTCGGGTCGAAGCAGCTAGGTTGAGAGAAGTCTCATGTTGGTCGCCATTTCGATGAGTAGCTCGTTCCTCAACCGGAATACCTATGTTGAGGGCAAATAACCCTCCGTATTGGGGGGTACCCAGTTGATGGTTGACTTCCACAGAGGTGTTGAGCTCGTGTGTTTTAGTATATCTAGCCTCGTGGAGCATCTCGAATACCTTCTCATACTGCTCTTGGAGGATCTCATTCTTTATCGTTATCTTGTTGTTCTGAGCTTCCAGCTCATCGACTTTAGCCTGAAGAGCAAAATTCTTTTGTTCCTTCTTTCGTTGCTTCGCACCAGGTGCAAGAGTGGTGTCATTCTGTGTGTTGTGGCTTCCTTCGTTCCCCATGTGTGAAAGGGATACCTGGTCAAAATAGAGTGTACGAATGGTGGAAACCAGCTTAACAAAGCTGAAGAGAGTGGGAATAAGTGTCGTTCCCACAGACAGCGCCAAATGTTGATGCACAAAATCAGTGAGGACTTTGGTACAACAGAAAGTGTTAAGTTTGTGACCTTCGCTAGATTGCTCCGATCACTAGTGTGGATAAGTATGTAAATGGATAGGGACAGGGAAGCAAACACAAGATATACGTGGTTCAACCAGATTGGCTACGTCCACGGAGTAGAAGAGTTCTCATTAATTGTGAAGGTTTACACAAGTACTTAGGTTCAAGCTTTCCTTTAGTGAGCGCTAATGAATGATTTAGTACAAATGACATGCGAAAATATTGTGGGAGAATGATCTCGTTTTATAGAAGAGAGTTTCTAGCTTTGTTTTGACATTGACACGTGTCGTGTTGTGATTGGCTTCTGATGTTGCCACGTGTCGCGCTATGATTGGCTTCTGATGTCGACACGTGTCGCCCTGTGATTGACCTCCTGGTTGGAGGGAAACACTTCTGGGTCCTTGACGGTATAATGTTGACCGGTGCTCAGTAGTTTCGGGATTGGTCAAGTATGGTACAAACATTATTATTTTATTTTATTATGTTTTTTTATTTTTTAAACCGAATTGGATTTTTTGTTTGGGCTATCAACACAGCCCAATAAATTAGGTTTTGGTTCTAGACTCATTTTTAACAAGGCTAATAAAATGAGGTAGGACCACTTTCACCCAAAACAAATTGTGGCATTAGAGAATAACACCGTAATTTGGTGTTCTTACCGGACAATTTCTCCAACTCTGATTCAGGGTCAAAACTCAACCAAAAACCTTCATTCAAAACCCAAAATGAAGATCAAGGAGTAAGGATTTGAGCCTTACCAAGATGGAGTGACGTTGCCATCGAGATCGTCTAGAAAAAGCCCTAAAACTCACGACCACTTGCCGGAAAAATTCAAGAAATGTTTTTCCCCAAAGGTTCTACATCCACACCACTCCAAAATGTCTCAAAATATCCTTATCTAGTCTAAACATAATTTTATAGCGGTCTAAGGAGCGTACCTTAATCAAAAGGTTCGAGATCTTGTTGGAGTCACCATACCATGACTACACAATATTGGGGGTGAAAAAGGATAAGAGTAGGACGTGAGGGAGAAACGGAAAAAGGTCTTGATGGTTGTAGTGTGTGTGCGAGTATGTGTGTGTGTTGTGTCAGGGACGAGAGCACTAAGAGAGGGAGAGGTGCGTGAGAGTGTGAGGGAGAAAAGGAGAAGTTTTTGGAGTGGGGGAAAGGGCATGGGTAGGATGGGTAAATAATAAGGCCCTTGATTGGGCCATAGGATTTAAGCCCTAAACATGGGTCCAAAGAAGAAATAACCCAACCCAAAATAGAATTTCGCCCATTCTCATTCTTAATTCATGCCATTGTGCTCATGACGTCGACCACCATTTAATTTTGTGAGCGAGAAAATAATTTAAAACTATATATATCCATCCACGTCACTAAACCATAAGGGCATTATCGACATTTTACATACTCAAGGATAAAATATATAATAATTTGAGACGGGTTGTTACAACCTACCCCTTTAAGAAAATGTCATTCTGTCGCGTTTGGATTGCACTTATTCCTCTTTCATGCCTCCAAACTCATACTTTCCTTCTTCTTCAGTATAATACTTCAATATAAAATTCTTTATGAAAACCTCAAGTCAAAAAAATAGATATGTAAAAACATAATGTCAAATTACGTATATATAAATTATAACATAAAATTAAAGTAATTATACTAAAATAAAAAACTAAACATAGAAAAATTTCACCTATGCTTTCGCAAAATGACCTAGATACTCACTTGTGTAACGAACCCAACAATAAGTTATTGATATCACAATCTGCAGCCCGCAATACCAATAACTCACTGTCGTGTCGACAAACAAGTAAGGAATTCCAGAGGGTGCAATATTACCATCTTGCCCCCTTATTGGAAAATACATATACATCGCCTAAACAAAGCCTCAATCATGCTCACGCACTACCTTCTCAGGACACATCGTCAATATCATAAAAATTTTCATCTTACAATCTCGATCATTCAAATACATATTTGCAATACTTTTCTGTAAATCACCTACTGGGCATAAATACTTATACTATTTCTCAAACAATGCCACGGTCATAACTAGAAATGTAACCGCAGTTACACATAACTCTAACCAGGGTAAGTGCCTACCAGTTACGTACTGTGCATAAAATCTCTGTATATCGGTTCCAATGGCATCATATCTAAGCCAAAATTGTATCTGTAATTACAAGCAACTAAAATAAAGATAATGGTATGTTGCAACCAAGCTAATGGTGGAACGAACAAAATGCAACTCGTCCACTAAGGTTTGAGTAACTTGTTTCAATCTAATCGTTAGTCTTAGGGGTGGAAATATGATACTAAACATCTAATACTTATTACCTTCATAAAGACTTCCAAAGGCTTGGAAGTGAAACAAGTAGCACGATGAAATATAAATATGCCAAGATGATAATCTTGTCGGGTTTCTGTTTGCCTGAACCTGTATAATAGTCTAGAAGCAGCTTTCTCATAATACCATCATCCTCCGAAAGCAAACAGAGAAGAAATTGTGGTTGTCTAGGAAGTTTGGATTTTATTTCTTCAAACATCCTTTCTACTCTAACCAAAGGTGAGGTGCATCTAGACTAAGAATTCTCTTCAAACATCTCAAGTGGAGCCTAAATTTTAATTTCTTTCCTATCTCCACATTTGATCATATCACGAACAATGACTTTTAGATTACATCACGTGGAGAAGTTAACAAAATCCCACTTCTATCTTAGTTGTCTTCACAAGTGTCTTCTTGTTGAAATTTCAACGCCCATTTTAAGGAAAGAAATTATCGCCAATACTTTAAGCTTTGAGGCTGGAAGAATACAGCTTTCCACTTAAGTAAAGCTACCACCAATTGAAACACCATATACGCATAGCATTGGTTCAGCATCATGATTAGTAATTTTCACATTCTCTACACATACAAAATAACTCGTATGGAGAGCGTATAATGATACTTCCCAACTCCATTCATTCAACAAAAGTGATTATAACCATTCAAACTATTTCTTAATGGGTTAAAGGTAACGCCATATCGATACTTCAATTTTCCAACTGAAATAGAATAGGAAAAGCTGAAAGTGTTCAAAGGTAGATATGTCCTTTTTATACAATTGGACTAATACACGATGATGCTCTCATAAATGTTGATTTAGTCCTTTTTACTGCCGCTATCAGAATTTAGCTCATTCCAAGAGTAAATGTACTTAAGAAATTCTAAGGTGGATAAGAATTTTGGACACGTTCTCCACAGAGAAATGTTATTTGATTTTCAAGCAAAGATGGTAAATGATGACTCCAAGTCATAGATAAGATGGCTCATTCCTAAACAGTTCTACATATTGGAAATATAGGTGATAATCCGTCATGCTGCCTTTGCACAGCTGAAACATCCAAAGAACCCGCCATCGTGGATTTCCCAAAATGATCAATGTCAATGAAAGATGTAACACAAAAGTAGATTAAGACCACAATTTGGTTGTCAGAATTTTATTCATACTAACATCACAACTAAACTAACTTTCCTTGGTTGCGAGTGAGTACAAACATTATAGCCGAAAAATCTCTAACCAATTGTCGATAAAATCGACCAGACTAAAGATATCTCGAAATTCACAGTATTTTGTGAGAATTTCTACTTTCTTCCGCTATAATCATTTTGGGAAAAAGAAAGAATCTCATCCCCTGATATCACCTCTCCCAAGAAAAGTATCCATTTAATCAAAGTTTACAGTTTAGGAATCTGATATAAAGCTAACTAACAAAGCTCAGGAAATTTGGTCTCACTGTCATGGCAGATAAGAAGGTCGTCGATGAGACTATTATAAATTTGTCAAACCATGGAGGCAAACTCGAGTTACAGAGGTTGGTCAGCTAGACCATCAGCTCAAAATAAGGGATAACGGCTCTTACTCGTCACTCGGTCAAGTTGTTAAAGTCTAGGTACAAACCTAGGGTTCAATCTTTCGCCTTCACAAATAGGTTTGAAGTTCCTTGAATAAAATGCTTGATTGGGTCATTCCCTAATTGTAAGCTTTAATAACTAAATTTTTCCAAATGGTAGGAGTTCCTCGAAAGGACGCAAGGAAACTAGTGTAATATGAGAAAGTAGATCGATGATAATATCTCAGGTAAGGCTTTGGAATATGATGCTTGAATATACGTCCTCAAAACGTACCATAATATTTCCTTTTACCACGCCACGTGTTAATAAGCCTTCACAGCTTTCTCGATACTTACCATAATATCTACCCATGGAAGTGATCCAGAAGGTGGCTAGTCGAAAAGATTATGTTTACCTAGATAGGTGATAAGGTAGAAACAACTATAAGTTTACTGGTGATAAGGTAGAAACAATTATGAGTTTACTGTCCTAATACAAAGCTTGCTCCTAACTTTTCGTAATTTAGTTTCTTCGGCTCCAGCAGTCGTTGTTAATCAGTTTATTAGTCGTGCCGTTGATTGACGTATATACGATAATTTTAATATTGTTCGTTACCCTAAAACTGTAAATCGACGTTCTGGCACAAGGGTATCACTTCCAGATACTAGCATGTGTCTGGTATCAAAAATCATACCGCCTAAATACTGGTTGACAATTCATGGATATCGGACAATATCATCAATTAGTAGCGCCACTATAGGCTGATAATCTACTTTAAAATGAGTTTAAACGGAAGTCGATCTTTATCCTGAAGATCCAAAATGATAACTAGTGTTTAAGAAAATTAGTACTATTGGGGACCAAAAGTGATTATTCCCCTGATGTTCTTATGTTAAGTGTTATCCTTTTAGCACTCTACTGTAACTCAAGACAATTTTGGAATCTTGACGAAGTAAACTTCGTAGAAATCCCAATAAATGGTATACTAACAGGTATTGCCAAGGAATCAAAATCAATTTCGGTTACCTATCTCGAAAGGGTTGATAATGATGGCTCAAGAATAATGATGGATTTGATTTATAGATCCCTGGTGATACATCGATATCGATACATTAACCCTACTTTTGGGCCATCAACTAGTCTTAAGTCTACGTCTTTCCTTGGCAAAAACGTTTTTCGCTTTAATCCTAAAAGCGTTCACCAAAGTAATATTCTAAAATATCGACAAGTCGGCAAAACTACCTAAAACTTAGGAAAAACTAACACATTTTTTGCAGTCAACGAGGCAGCAAGTTTGAAAATTAGACTCATAAAATGCTTTCATCACGCGTGTAATGGATGCAATACTGCCCAACTTATGCTCTGATACCAAATTGACACACCCCAACCACGAATGTCCACTAGGACTCTAAATCGAGCTGTGCTGGCCGACACCTGGAAGATGACAAACCATAAAGTATGGTGATGTGGAAAATGTGAATAAATTTAAACCTAATAATGTCCAAAGACGAGAGTGTGCTTTGAATGGGAATGAACTCATTTCACACGTGACGTCAGAGCATATGTAAATAGTGTGGGTAAAGATCATACCCTCAGAGGTAGTCACCTATATTGAGATTCGCCAAGAATCCTCTCGATACGAACTTTCAACAATTAAAACTTGGAAAGGCGCAAAACAAAAACGTGAGTGGGCAAAAACAAAACTTTTCAAAACCATTTCTCTTTCCAAAAGTAATAACCCCTCGTTGTAAAACCGTATAATTTGCTAAAAAATAGGATACGTACATATAACAAAACCATACTCAAATTACCAAAATCCACATATATACCATGTCAAATGTCTCAGCATAATGAAATAAGTAAACCAGGTGAAATAAATCAATCAAAGTAACATGTCAGCCGGATCCACTTATTGTGGCCTATACGACTGAACCTATAGCTTATCAAGTATGCCTGCACATAAGTCGGAACCACCTAATGTGGTTTGTACGACAGGGTTGGGTGTAAATAAGTACACTCAAGTGCTACGATCACGTGAAAACTGTGCAAATAATCGCAGGTCCCCTACGAGTCGAAACCACTTATAATGGTCTGTACGACAGGACTGTGCACCAAACTTGGATCCAAGGTGAGCATGTGGTGTGGGAGGTGAATATCACGTGAATGACTATGCCCTGGCCACGGGCGGGAGCACTAACACCGGGGTGCAAGTTTATGAGCTCTGAATGCATCTATGTATCACCATCATAATGCAACTCACAATCATCAATACCTATACTCACCTGGAACTTACATGTGCGTCCGCAGCATCAACAATATCATACACAACTACTAGAAGCATATTCTAAGATATAAACCATTTGACATGGTATTTAAATCATAAAATCATTTAAATCAACTTTTCTGGCAAAAACATAAAGCATATATATATATAAATATTGAATACCAGAAGCCCACTCACTGGTATGTGGTAGGGTCGTAACCCTCGAGTCTAGCATGGCCCCGCTCGTCCTCAGGAAACGTCTCACCTGTATGTGAAATAACTGATTAAACATTAATTCAATAGCACATACATAAAACCTAGGATCAACTTCTCATACGTCGCTCAATTAGGATGTTTGAATATACTATCGTGGCCTACTCAACACCACGAGCATCCCCTAAATTAAAACTAAGTGGACCTAATTCACTTTAAACATAAGGCCTAAACCAATTAAATGGCTTAGGCCCAAATTGAAATGACTTAAAGGTTGGGCTGGCCATACAGATTCCAAAATATTATTATTTTTTAAAATTTTTAAATTTTTTTATTTTATTTTATTTTATTTTATTTTTTAAACAGAATTGGGTTTTTGGTTTGGGCTATCAACACAGCCCAATAAATTAGGTTATGGTTCTGGACTCATTTTTAACAAGGCTAATAAAATGGGATAGGACCACTTTGACCCAAAACAAATTGTGGCCTGCTGGAACTATTAGAGAAGAACACCGAAATTTGGTGTTCTTGCTGGACAATTTCTCCAACTTCGATTCAGGGTCAAAACTCAACCAAAAACCTTCATTCAAAACCCAAAATGAAGATCAAGGAGTAAGGATTCGAGCCTTACCAAGATGGAGTGACGTTGCCGTCGAGATCGTCCGAAAAAGCCCTAAAACTCACGGCCACTGGCCGAAAAAATTCTAGAAATGTTTTTCCCCAAAGGTTCTACATCCACACCATTCCAAAATGTCTCAAAATATCCTTATCTAGTCTAAACATAATTTTATAGCGGTCTAAGGTGCTTACCTTAATCAAAAGGTTGAAGATCTCGTCGGAGTCACCACATCGTGACTACACAATATTAGGGGTGAAAAGGATGAGAGTAGGACGTGAGGGAGAAAAGGGAAAGGTCCTAATGGTTGTATTGTGTGTGCGAGTATGTGTGTGTGTGTTGTGTCGAGGACGAGAGCACCAAGAGAGGGAGAGGTGCGGGAGAGTGTGAGGGAGAAAAGGAGAAGTTTTTGGAGAGGGGGAAAGGGCACGGGTAGGATGGGTAAATAATAAGGCCCTTGATTAGGGAATAGGATTTAAGCCCTAAAAATGGGTCCAAAGAAGAAATAACCCAACCCAAAATAGAATTTCGCCCATTCTCGTTCTTAATTCATGCCATTGTGCTCGAGCACCATTTAATTTCACGAGGGAGAAAATAATTTAAAACTATATATATCCATCCACATCACTAAACCACGAGGGCATTATCGACATTTTACATACTCGGGGATAAAATATATAATAATTCGAGACGGGCTGTTACAGTATTATATAAATTGAATATATTTATTATAGGCTCAACTCCTTTTTTTTAAAGCAAGTTTAAAAAGCAACCTACATACTACTTTTAAAAGGTGATGTCTAGACTAGAGGCCATTGCTTTTAAAATAAGCAAGATACTTAGTTGACTAAACAATATTTATTAATTAACTTTAAAGGGAAGTAGTTTTTAGTGAGAAAAGGTAATACGAAATAGAGTTTTAGTCACTTTCCGTTGTAGATTTATTGCCAACCCATTTAAGAGACGAACGGTTGGGTTATATAACATGAAACCGACCCAAATTTTTTTGTACTAGGTCAAGCCTGGGGTTTTCACAACTTAAACATGCCAAGCCTTTGTTTCCAAAGAACAAAACCACATGTTAGGCCTTCATAAGGGTTTGCTCTAAAATACGCCTAGGGGTGAGCACAAAAACTGCTAAACCAAAAACCAAATCGAACCATGATAAAAAAAAAATACCATAAAAAATCGCGTTGACCAAAAAAGTCAAAATCAGGACAAAAATCAAACCGGACCGTCTCAAATCAGTTATAGTTCCAATTTAGAAATACTAAAAACTGAAGGAACCAGACCGAACCACTTTTAATATAAATTGTTATATTTTATGTAAATAAGTCATTTTTTTCACGAATGCCATATGCATAAGCATATACTCTTAATATCTAAAAAGCCCAACCGCACCAACCTCTTCCCAGCCTGATGGTGAAGTGGACTTGTATGACACTTGTTGGTCCAAGTTCGAACGTTGGTGTGCTGCTAAAAACCCAAGCATCGTGGTTATAAATGGGTTTTTCCGATTTAACAAGGTGATAAATCTATAGCAGTCACTTAACATCCAAAAGGGAGACCTTTAAAATTTTTTGGGTGATCCTTATTCTGGATAAAAGGATCCACTTTGTGGTGATCTTAGGGATCTCCACATCCTAACAGTTCATCGTACATCGTGCGATAAGTTTTCGTCAGATACTATTTATGTTTAATTTTAAATATAAAAAAATTAAATGATTTCTAACCACACGATAGATGATGAATAACTAGAATATGAGAATCCCTAAGATCCCCACAAATGGATCCAGATGGGATCCAATTCCCTTATTCTGAGCAAGTAACTCAGCATCATGGATCTTGCAAGTCCACTAAGGTGCTAAAGCAATTTGTGGTGGGACATTTGTTACTTCCTCTCTCTAATCTTCGTCAACCACCAGTCATGAATCTTGTAGATCTAGTAGTACAAACTCAAATTTGTTTGAATTTGTTGTTGAAATATGTGTTTGGTAGTGGAAGTAGAAGATTTGAAAATATATATATATATATATATATATATATAATTTTAGTTAGAAATGTAACATAAACCAAACTGTATGATTTTAATAACAAATTTAAATGAAATTACATAGAATGTCTCATGTGTGACAAATTTTTATGTCGTTCAATATGTTACGTGTCAAAAAAATCTCCACCGAAACTTCTCACTAAGTGGAGCCCAAACCAACATGAATAATGCACCATTACCAATATTTGGCATGTAATATCCAAAGATTTCCATGTGTAAAGAACTCAAGCCTCGAAGATATGGTCCACCAAATTCACCACGTCTCGTCCACAAATGGTGAGGCAGCGAAGCCATGCCGGCCTAGGTAGTCATTTCTTTGTTATGGTATTTTGACAAGGTTCAATCACATGGATCCCACAGACAATGTTTTCTGCTCGTCAGCTTTGATTCCTGTGTCTATATTTAATCGCTAAATTTAGTCCCCAGGGGCTTCTTTTCTAGTTTCTAGTTTTGTGGAAGGTAGGGTTGCAGACTTGCAGTACTCTCTGATCGGATATATATGGACTTGCTGATCATCCTTCTTTATAATGATATACAGATGTAACTGTTAAAAATTCTGAAGTAGAAAATCTCCTAAACATACTAGAATTTTTGAAACTATTATTATAAGATAATAATGAACATACTAGAATTTTCGACATAGTATTATAAGATAGTTATGGTATGTGTATGTAAGACTTTTCTTGTTTTGTACCATAGGTCAGGATGATCTGCTTAGTTTCATTACTAATTACACCGAGACATTTTGTACAAAAACTTTACACCCATTAATATGTGCATGTAGTTTGGTTGGGGATAAAAAAACAATGTTGTTATGGGTCACTAAACTAACTCTGAAACTTTGACATGGTATCAGAATGAGCTAACTCTCAGCCTATTAAATCTAAATTGGGATTACGAATTGAAAACCCTTGGGTCACAAGTTTGGACCACAAATTGAAAACTTGAATCAAATTCACTAGATCGAAATCAAAGCAAATAGTGTTACCAATGTGGAATTAGCTACACATGAGGTAGACCATTAGTATAAAATTCTAGTATAAAATCAAAGCAAAGAGTGATCTCAAAAGAGTGATCACAAAGAAAATAGTGTTACCAATGTGGAATTAGCTACACATGAAGTAGACCATTAGTATAAAATCAAGGAACCTTTAACGAAAAGCTCCTGGTACTGTTCACTTTAACGAAAAACCACATTTTTACAATAAAAAGTCAATTCTAGTACTATTCACTTTACCCTTTATTTTGTCCTTATCATTAAAACTCAAAGTTTTCAAACCCTTTTCATTAGTTTTCCTTAAAATCAAAGCAAAGAGTGATCTCAAAAGAGATGACATCTTGAAGAATAAAAAAAGATGACATCTTGAATAATCTACAGTCCAACATTAGGACCCTAATCGAAATGAATAACGGTTTATGATGAATGATTTCACTATTAATTGCATCAAGACCATTAGTATAAAATTCATACCCAATAGTTGGTGCTAGTAGTTAATCAGTGACGATATCGATAACCGCTTGCAAGCATGTTTTGTACTAGAAGTTTGATCGGTTTGATTCAACCATATTACGAATTAGAAGTTATGAACTGAATCTTGGACCAGTTTTGCTAGCTCAATTTGATTTTGCCACTGAATTCAAAACTTGAAAGAATCAACCAACGAGTCTGGTTTAGGGACACTTTGGGATTGCTTTTAAAAAAAAAAAAATATTGTTTCTATTGCACTTTAAGAATAATCAGTTGTAAATTAAAGCAATTGAGCTTTTGATAAACTGTATTTTAAAATTTTTGTGAGTATAAAAAGCAATGTAAAAATGTTTTGTAAATTTTAATAAGTGATATAATGTATAGAACGACAAAAATAGACATGGTAGTAGGGGTAGTGATGACGATAGCGGTCGTTGCCGATGCCGATGGCAATATTGGTGGTGATGGTGATGTCAGTGGTGTGTAAAGTTGGTGGATGCAATTGTAGGTGGTAGAGACGACGAATGTGACGGTGGCGATGGGGCGGCGAATGTGATGGCAATGACAATGGTGGGTGCCAATAGTGTGGTTTGGTGGTTGGAGTGTGTAAGGGACAATGGTGGTAGGGGCCCGACAGTGGTGGTTGTGGTTGTGATTATGGTTGCAGTCGAAGCATTTTTGGTTATGGTGGCTACGACGATTATGGCGCGATGGCGGCAACTATGGTGGCGGCAATGGAGATGGTGAAGACAATGGTTGGAGTCATGCTTGTGGTGGTGGTGGTGGTCAGTGGAGTACCCAAGAAATATTATTTGGAGGGTCAGTAAGAATAGCGCACGTGGTGTGCAAAATATTTTGAACTGAATAGCATGCAAATTGGCATTTTGCTGAGCCTTGGAAGGCTTGTCGATAAATGCCAACCACTTTCGAGTGAGCATGCCGACAGATGCTAACGTACGCCGAATCAGCCTATCGACAGATGCCCATATCAGCACATACAAAGGCATGAGGCTAGAAGCTACCCAACTGTCCATACAAAACGATGATAATCTTATATCATATGATCTAAAATGCTCTCTATGTCATTCAGGTAAGATTACTTCTATGGTAATGGATACTACTCAACCAGCGTTCTAGCTTTCGAAATCAAGACAGTGTGAACCTCAACCAGCACATTCAATGCTGAGAAACTAGCCTAGAAATTCAATAAGCTGAATCAAACTCTGACCTTTCTGCTTCAACTTAAGACATGCAACTACAATTTACCCTTGTATCATATGCTCTTCAAGTACCTAGCTTTCCAAACCAAATAGGATCAACAAATTGCATAACCAAATTCAGGAGATTATCAAACACCCAAATCCCAAATGTACCTAATCTAAGCATAAGGTCAAACAAAAGCAAAACTTCAAAAGGCAAATGAGAAGGAAATTTTGCATTTTTTATTCTTTATGCACCTAACTATGAAAAAAGAAATACATTCTGCAAATAAATAACTGGAAGTCAACATTCAGTGCAAAAAGTTCCCAACAACCAAATAATTCAAGTAAATTACATAAATGTAGAATAACCAAATAATTCAAGTAAATTACATAAATGTAGAATATGCAGCAGAAAACAGATATCAATCTACTTAAATCCACCCTTTTCCCACATTTTTTCAGCAACCAATCACTCCCCCAAAACAAGATACAAAACAAAAAACATCAAAACAAATCCAACCCAATTCACAAATCTAAAAGCCAACAATAAAGATTCTAACTTTACAATGAAATTCAAAGTATTAATGGGCAGGAATCAAAACTTACAAGAACTAATGGGCAGGAATCAGCTGAGCTTCTCCCTCTCTCTCTCTAACAAGTGAAGTGAAGTGAAGGAAGCAATGAAAGATTCAGCAGAGATGTGAGGGAACACAATTAAATGGGAAAATCTTTCATTATTTTTTCTATGAGAGGTCAGAGTCTGCGTCCAGAAACTCACTGTCTCCCCTCCGCAGCATTAGCGAGGCCCCCGTCTAGTTCAAAGCAATAAATGGGGATAGAAAGTGGGACTTTTCTGTTTGTGGACAAAAATAAAATAATTAAATTATCTTTGGAAAATAAAAAATAGAATAAAATGCACACAAGGTTGTAATTTTCTAACGTCTCTTTGGAGAGGGGCTTTCATTTCAAATTCCAAATGGGGGCGTTGGAGTGGCCCCTCAGTGGTGAGGCAGCGCGATAAAGTTACTTAGCAGTGCATGTGGAGGACGAGTGTTTGTGACGTGGGAAGTGGGGTGACGAGTACGTGGCAGTTGAATGGGGTGAGTATATGATATTTTCCATTCGTAAATCTAAAGTGTTAGTTTCGTCTTCCATATATTATGAGATGCGTTATCCACACATCTTATTTTCACACATCTCTTCATAATTTTTGTCCGTTAATCTTCTTCAATTCATCCGATCCGACGGCCGAAAATAAAAAATGTGTGTGAGAAGTAAAATGTGATATGTGGATATTACACCCCTATATTATAAGTTTGATATTCAATTATGGTTCTCTCGTGGATCCTATACTCCCAATATCTTGGTTATATTGATACTAAAGATAGTAGTGCCAATTTTATTTTGAAGTTATTTTTTATAACAGAGGACAGTTGGAATTTTCTTTGAAAATTAATAAGAGAAATGCTAAAAGTCAATTGGTCAATTTAACATGTCGTGGTTGTAGTAGTAAGATTTCTTTTAGATTTATTTCATTAAAAACAAAAATAATCGATCTTCATTTGTTAGAAGAAATTTCCAACTCAAGTTTCATGTACGATAGTTGTATAAAAAGAAAAAAAATTGGTGTTTCAACCGGGGGAACACCAACTCATTCATAGAAATTAAAACATAAAAGTTCTTCTTTGCTTTTTTTAATGTAACAAATATCTTAATGATTCAAGACATGCAACCTATTTAGGTATAGCACAGAAGGACCCATGTTTTCTTTTCTTTTGGTAAATCAGGACCCATCTTCTAGTGACGTGTTGAACATACTAAGGTGCTCTTTTATTGGGAGAGTAGACCCTTTCATAATCATTTGTTAGGATTATCAGAGAAAGTTTTGAATTCAGATATCATGAACGATAATAACTGTTTCTAAGATCGAATATTTTTAGTTGTACGTCAATCATGTACTAGTAACGCCTTGGAATTCATGATCATGGGTGAAAAATTATTAAACTCAAGTTTCTTGGGTCCTAGTTTATATGTAAAATCCCATATATCCTGTTATGGTGGAATTTATAAGCCTAATGTTAAGGTAAACATTTCAGATCAGGAAAAAGTGCCAAAGAGAGGAAGACTCGGCGAAAATTTCAAGAAGAACAAGGCATTCATCGCATAGAAATATATCACAAATGTCTTCCAAGATTTTCACGTTATTAACCATAAATTGAACAAATCGAAAGGCAGAGAAATATGAATGGACAGATCAATTGCACAAAAATTGAAAGAATGAAACACAACCTTAATTCGAGAGGCTAACACAAATGCAAATCTAGCTAGCTAGAATTTACGTGCAAATCTCAAATCTGAGATATATTCCTTTACATTCTCTCAAACTACGCATACACAAGCGCATCATATTTGTTCTTGAACCAACGTACCCCATTCTTTAAAGCAGTCTTGAATTTGGCTTCAACGACGTAGGACTTGTACTTGGCCACCCGACGTTGTCTCTTGAGTTCTGATTGGCTAGAGTTGTAGATCGAAGATGCTTTACGTGAATACCTTTGATTTTTCCATAGATAACCTTCGTGGTCATGGTCACCATCAAGCATATATGATGACCGATAAGGTGATTGCTTCTCGTCCATCTCTCTCATCTTTCTCGCCTGCCAATCAAGGTTGATGAGAGAGAGAGAGAGAGAGAGAGAGAGAGAGGTGGACAACGAAAACTTGGTTTTGATGGAGAGCAAGGAATTCTTATAGGGGGACTTGCGTAGCTGTCATTTGTCTCTCAGATGATGTTGATTAAATAAGAAGGGTTGGGAAACCATTGTCTTAATTTGTGAGGATGTGACGAGGATACAATAAAAAAAATAAAATAAAATAAAAAGAAAAAAGAACGAGAGGGTCTGTGAAACCGCTCAAACTTAAAGAGGGTTTCTTTGCCAAATTAATGAGCATCCAGAAATATACTCCAAGAAAAAAATGAGCATCTTGAAATAGATATTGGTGAGCACCCGAAAAAATAATTCCCTTTTCTTTCAAACTTCTTTCTCCCATATATTTTCCAAAAAAATAAAAAACTGCTTCAGACACAATGTGTGGGCTTAGGCTAGTTTTAATTTGTTCACTAACTTGGAACCTTCCATAGATACTCTTCTAAATTTATGTACTTTGTGACTCAGTCTAAGACAGAACTCTTATTATTTACATTTGCTATAAATATTTGGGGCTCTAGAAAAATGAGAAATTTTATAGATGCGTTAAAACTGTACAAACAAAAGGCAGAATTTGACCAAGAGAAAGAGAAAAGCAAAAATCAACTGGAAAAAAAAATGGGAGTAAATTGTTGAGTGGTATTTTAGGAGTATGGTATTCTCCCCTCAAAAGTCTCTCCCTTCCAGTCCCTTGCTATTTGAACGGTTACGATTAAGTCACGTCAAATGTTGATTTCTTTATAGAGAGGGAGAGCCAAAGAGGAAGTGAAAGAGAAGGAAAAGGAAGAGAACGAGATTTAGAGGGGAGAGAATCATACTATTCATGTTACCTTCCAATTTGTTAGGGGAGACTTGGTATTATAGGAGAAATTTTTTATATAAGTGCTGGGAAATTTTATTTTTTAAGTTATTACATTTTTAACACACATATTCCACAATTTATATAGTAACATGTGGTGTACCATCCCGTATTCCTATCACATTAAAAATCTCTCGTATTATAGGAACACCGTTGACTTATGAAAGCAGTGTGGTACGTAAATGGAAGAGCTAGCTTTTTCTTGAGCTATTAAATCAATTATATATGAGTTTTGCATGCCCAGGTAATTAAAAACATGTTTAATATATGTGTAATTATTTGAACAAAAAATAATTTCTTTTGTGGGCGATGTGTGTGTTTCAGTAAAACCCTAATACTAAAAGCAAACTAAAAAACAAGATTTCTAAAGGATTGAAAGAATATATACAGGTTCCAGGACAAGCAAGGAGAAGAATGGCTCCTACAACTACATGCAACACCACCTAATCACACAAGGAATTACAACTTCATCCTTTCCTTCACCATTTGACACGCATGGTAGCCCGTCCCCAGAGAAAACTAACACTTAATGGATATGTGATGGTTGTTATATGGATTGAGTTTGTTGGAATCTGGTGGATTATAAGAAGGGTAATATTGTAATTCTAGGCAAGTTAGTTTTACTATAAAAGAAAGCTTGTAAGGCATTTGTGATTAAGATTGTATTTTTACTCTGTGATTTGAATAGAACAGTGCCTTCTTATTTCTCTCCTTTCGAATCCTTAAGTCTGTGTTCTTCATAATTTCTGAGAGTTAATAACACTAACGAAAGAGGAGACACGAATGCGAACTTATACGGTGTGTGTTTGTAGATGCACATCCTTGACTAGCTGAGGTTGCAGCAGGCTGTTAGCATAGTCTGCTCGGTTTGCCGACCTTGGAAGAAGTAGGAACCTCCGTTCGTAACTTCGAATGGATAGAGGACAGACACATAAATCGGCGTTGAATGTCCCTTATATTTTATAATTTCCACTTCTCCACGAATTATAAACAATGAGACTGACATTGGGAAATCTCATTTTTGCTAATTTCGGCTATATTAATCTCATTTAATTTAGATCTTTGATTATTTAGACTGTAGTATAACCATTTAGAGTTTAAATTCTAGGTTTTATACTGAGTATTTATCAAATATAGCCAGAAATGAACCCTTAATTTCAAAAATGTCATTTTTTATCAAATATATCCAAAATTCCACCTAAATAGACACAAATACCCTCAAATTTAACAATCAAATAAATTAGCCAAAATGATTCGTGACATTGACATAACTCTTTAATCTGGTCCTTAACAATTAATGATAATCAATAGTAGTGTTCTTGAATTTGTCTATCGTCAATCATTTTAGTCTTTCTTTGAATTTGTCCATCATGATCATTTTAGTTTTTTCGTGAAAGATTTGTCAATTGCTTTGTTAGTGTGATGATTTGGTGTCATGTGGGTCTCACAAATATAATCATATAATGACATGTGGATTAACTTTAAAAAACTATTTTTGTATTTAAAACTAAAAATGATATTAGTAAGAAAAAAGTTTTTGAAGACATGATTGAAATTCTGTTACTTCCACTTGCGGTAATCGGGGTGGCGCTCATTGTCGGTGATAAGGGGATCGAAGGGGATAGGGTTGTGGAGGTGGAGTGTAGAAGCAAATGTGAAGTTGGACCGGAGCTTGAGGCGACAATAACTAAAAAGCTTTTAATTTATTTAATTGTTAAATTTGAGAGTATTTGTGTCTATTTAAGTGAACATTTGGATATATTTGAAAGTTTTAATAAAAAGTGACATTTTTTAAATTAAGAGTTACTTTTTTACTATATTTGATAAATACTCTTTTATACTCTCAAAAATAACTCCGCCTATGTCTTACATGGCCGGTCCCAAGCCCGGATAAAGGATGAGGGGGAGGGCGTCAGGTAGTCGACAGCCGGCACTCCATGATCACGTCGAATCCTTATGAAAATGAATCCAGAACAAAATCGCGCTAAAGCTAGGGCGTCACCAATAAGTGGCGAGCTGTGTGGCCCGAACACAGTGATAAGTGAGCAAGGGTCGCTGTATCTCCATCGGCACCCGGATGCAGTGTTAAATGAGCAAGGGGGCCATAGAAACTTCTTTTCGAACGACTCCACTCAAAGTTGTTTGGGAGCATATGCTCCTATCAACTTTACCCGGGACACACAAAAGAAGTACTTTGATCCTATTAGACGGGGGAGGGTGAAGAAGCTAGGACAGAAGGGTAGAGTTCAAGAGAGCAAAATGCGTTTAGGAACGTGGAATATAGGAACCTTAACGGGAAAATCTATGGAAGTAGTGGAAGTTATGGTGAGGAGAAGGATAAATATTATGTGCCTATAAGAAACTAAGTGGGTTGGTAGTAAGGCAAAGGATCTAGAAAACTCAGGGTTTAAACTTTGGTATTCAGGCACAAATAGAACGAGAAACGGTGTTGGCATCATCGTGGACAAGACCTTGGTACAAGATGTTGTAGATGTCAAGAGGGTAGGAGATAGAATCATGGCAATCAAGATTGTAATAGGACAAGAACTTATCAATGTGATTAGTGCGTACGCACCTCAAGTAGGGTTGGATACGAGTTCGAAAGAGAAATTTTGGGAAGATCTTGGAGACTTGGTGCAAGGAATTGCTCAGACGGAGAAGTTATTTATAGAAGGAGATTTAAATGGACACGTGGGCAGGGAGACAGGCAACTATGGAGGTTTTCATGGTGGCCATGGTTTTGGGGAGAGAAACGAGGATGGGGAAGCTATCTTGGATTTTGCAATGGCATATGATCTCTTCTTAGCCAACACCTTCTTTAAGAAGAGAGAAGAACATGTGATCACCTACAAGAGTGGGTCGTCAAAAACACAAATAGATTTTCTTCTAATGAGGAAAGGGGATCGTATAACTTGTAAGGATTGCAAAGTTATACCAGGAGAGAGCGTGGCTAATCAACATCGCTTGTTGGTGATGGATGTACATATCAAAAGAGTAAGACAAAAGAACAAGACTTGGAAGTGCCCAAGGATTAGATGGTGGAATCTAAAAGAAGAAAAACAAGTCATTTTCAAAGAGAAGGTAATCACCCAATGTGTGTGGGATAGAGAGGGGGAAGCTAGCCAAATGTGGGATTCCATGGCTAGTTGTATCCGAAAAGTAGCAAAAGAGGTATTAGGAGAGTCCAAGGGCTTTGCCCCACACCAAAAGGAATCTTGGTGGTGGAATGAGGAGGTACAAACAAAGGTGAAGGCTAAGAAGGAATGTTGTAAAGCCTTATACAAGGAGAGGACCGATGAAAATGGTGAAAGGTATAGAAAAGCGAAGCAAGAGGTGAAGAAAGCTGTCAGAGAAGCTAAGTTAGCGGCTTACGACGATATGTATAAACGACTAGATACCAAAGAAGGAGAGTTGGATATCTATAAACTATCTAGAGCAAGGGAAAAGAAGACAAGGGACCTAAACCAAGTGAGGTGCATCAAGGATGAGGATGGAAAGGTTCTTGCTACAGAGAACGCGGTTAAAGACAGATGGAGAGGTTATTTTCATAATCTTTTCAATGAAGGACATGAAATGAGTGCTTCTTTAGGGGAGTTGAGTAACTCAGAAGAGTGTAGAAACTACTCTTTTTATCGTCGAATCCGGAAGGAAGAAGTGGTTGTAGCTTTGAAGAAGATGAAGCATAAAAAAGCAATAGGCCCAGACAATATACCAATCGAAGTGTGGAAACTTTTGGGAGAGACAGGTATAACATGGCTCACTGACCTTTTCAATAGGATTTTGAAAATGAAGAAGATGCCAAATGAGTGGCGAACGAGCACTTTGGTGCCTATCTACAAGAATAAGGGCGACGTACAAAATTGCATGAACTATAGGGGTATTAAGCTAATGAGTCATACAATGAAGCTCTGGGAGAGAGTCATTGATCATAGATTGAGGCAAGAGACACGGGTTTCGGACAACCAATTCGGGTTCATGCCAGGGCGCTCAACCATGGAGGCAATCTATCTCTTACGAAGATTGATGGAAAGATATAGAGATGGGAAAAAGGATTTACACATGGTCTTTATAGATTTGGAAAAAGCGTATGATAGGGTCCCAAGAGACATTCTTTGGAGGATTTTAGAGAAGAAAGGAGTACGAGTAGCATATATCCAAGCTATAAAGGATATGTATGAAGGAGCAAAGACTGCCGTAAGAACTCATGAAGGACAAACCGAAAGCTTTCCCATAACTGTAGGATTACATCAAGGCTCATCCTTAAGTCCTTACCTTTTTGCGTTGGTAATGGATGAGTTAACAGGACATATTCAAGATGATATTCCTTGGTGTATGCTTTTCGCAGACGATATAGTGTTGATAGATGAAACTCAGGAAGGGGTAAATGCAAAGCTTAACCTTTGGAGAGAAGTGTTGGAATCTAAAGGTCTTCGCTTAAGCCGATCAAAGACAGAATATATGGAGTGCAAGTTCAGTGCAAATGGAGGCCAAAACGAGTTAGGGGTAAGGATCGGAGATCAAGAAATACCAAAGAGCGACCGTTTTCGTTACCTAGGATCTATCTTGCAAAAGAACGGAGAATTAGATGGAGATCTCAACCATAGAATACAAGCTGGATGGATGAAGTGGAAGAGTGCATCCGGCGTGTTGTGTGACCGCCGTATGCCACTGAAGCTCAAGGGAAAATTTTATAGGACGGCAATAAGGCCGGCGATGCTGTATGGCACAGAATGTTGGGCGGTGAAACATCAACACGTACACAAAATGGGTGTAGCGGAGATGAGGATGCTTCGTTGGATGTGTGGGCACACGAGAAAGGATAAGATTAGGAATGAGGATATCCGGGGTAAAGTAGGAGTAGCCGAAATTGAAGGAAAGATGAGAGAAAATCGGTTACGGTGGTTTGGACATGTGCAAAGAAGGCCTACTGACGCTCCGATTAGAAGATGCGACTATGGGACAGAGGTTCAGGGCCGAAGGGGTAGAGGAAGACCTAGGAAAACTTTGGAAGAGACTCTAAGAAAAGACTTAGAGTACTTGGATCTAACGAAGGACATGACACAGGATCGAGCACAATGGCGTTCTAAGATTCATATAGCCGATCCCACTCAGTGACTTGGATTTTCTAAGTCTCCAACCGAGAAGTTTTCCTCACTCGGGAAATTAAGGGAACACTACCCCAACCTACATGCTCCACTCAGAAAGCTTCAACATACAAGCTTCAACAAAAGAAAATTCAAAGAACTTAGCGAAGAAGGCTTTGGTGTATTTAACACAATACGTTGAAATGAAGGAAAGCTTATTTATTGATATCCCCGATAAGCTACAAATATGTACATATACATGAGTCAAAATAAACACACAAGAGGGAGCCTTCACAAAGGTTGCTTAGGAGAAGTCTCAGCAGTCGGTAGAGCCCCAGAAAGAGAAGGCACCGGAGGGGGATCATTTGGAGCCTCAGTACTGGACAGAACCCTAGAAGGAGGAGGCATCAGAGGTTGATCATTCGGAGCTTCATTACGCGGTACAGCCCCAGAAGACGAAGGCAATAAATGCCTTTGGAACAAACCCACAAATCTCTGATGATCAAGTAAAACCTGACCATCAGTTTCCTTCATCTGGTCAAGCTTCCTCTTCATGTTTGTAGCATAGTCATGTGCGAGCCGGTGCAACTGTTTATTCTCATGCTTGAGCCCTCTAATCTCCTGTTTGAGACTCATCACTTCAGCCGCCAATGATTCAACTTGGCGGGTTCGAGCAAATAGGCGTTGGGCCATATTAGACACAGAACCTGCACACTGAACACTGAGAGCCAGCGAATCCTTAACAGCTAACTCATCAGACCGTTTGGAAAGTAGTCTGTTATCTTTGGGAGTGAGAAGGTTCCTGGCCACCACCGCAGCGGTCATATCATTCTTCATCACGGAATCCCCAACAGTAAGAGGACCAGTAGGGGAGACGAAGGATGGGCGCCATATGTTGTCTGGAGAAGGCGGGGCTGTCTCTTCAACAAGGTTCAAGTCAAAACGACGGTCGGAGGGGCCAGACATTTTCAAAGGTGTTGAAGAGAGAAGAGGTCGGACAAATCAAGATCTTAGAAGTGCAAGAATGAAGCTTCTACTGGTGGAGATTCAAGTGTGCTTTGGAACTTAATGCCAGCCCCTATAAAAATCTGCACTCGACGGAGCTTCAGAAATCGAAGAGGCGCCTGCTCAGAAATCGAAGAGGCGTTTGCTTTCTCAAAAGCTGGGCTGCTTAGAGATTACGAGGGTTGATCTCAGAAATCGAAGAGGCGTTTGCTTTCTCAAAAGTTGGGCTGCTCAAAGACCACGAAGGCCGATCTCAGAAATCGAAGAGGCGCTCGCTTTCTCAAAAGCTGGGCTCCCCAGAGACCACGAGGGCCGATCTCAGAAATCGAAGAGGCACCTACTTTTCCAGCCTTGTCAGCACCTGTCACACGCACACTCAGCTTTGCGGAAATTATGGGCATTCTGTAGAAGACTTCTGGGGAAGTAGAAAACACATGAATCTTACTGTTCAATCACCCACTTCCCACACGCAACAATAGCTCATGGGTACCACAGATAACTTTGCCAAAGTTCTATGCCAAAGTTGAGCACGTGAAGCTTGCAGCTCCCACTACATCGCTCTGACCAAGAAGGGTAAAAGAATAGCAAAGAAACAGCACTAACAAAGTTTAGACCCATAAATTTTGAAGGTCTAGCTACCATATTATTACCCACAAGGGTAAAGGAACAGTACCACTGCTGGATAATTGGAAAGTCCCTGTGTGTCAACCTCTGTGCTTCGTGGCAAGGTAGACTAGCAAACATGCCCAACCTTTACTCACATTCGAGACAACACTCCCAACAGGATTGCTTGCTCCAAAATCGAAGAGGCACCGCCCTCCGAATCTCGAGAGCCAGACTCCCAACATGATTACTTCCTCAAAAATCGAAGAGACACTGCTCTCCGAATCTCGAGAGCCAGACCCCCAGCATGATTGCTTTCTCAAAAATCGATGAGGCATCGTTCTCCGAATCTCGAGAGCCAGATACCACAGACCACTTTTTCAAAGTGCTCTGACAGAGTTAAAACATGTGAAACTGGCAGCTCCCACTACCGTGCTATGACCAAGCAGGGTAAAGGAATAGCATTACTACTTGTTGTTAGGGAGACTCCTATATATGTCGACCTCCATCCCCAACGGACAGGCAGACCTGCAAAAATGCTCAACCCTTCATCATATCTGAGAGGGCACTCCCAACGAAGCCTTTCGAAATATTCAGCTTTATTTCCCCCCGATAATACCTCTGCAAACAAGCTATACTAGAGCAAGAATATCTCATATCATCAGGGTTAAAAGCAAGAGTATCCCATATCATGCTTTTTCCCTGTCTTTTCCTTTGGCCTTGTTTTTACCTGCAAGATAATGAGAAAGAGAGCAATCAGTCAGCACTTGGAATCAAGCTTCCAGCCAGGAACTGACTGTCTGGAACCCCTAACCTGATTACTTACCTGGCATTGCTCTCGAGTACTCATCTTCAACATCTTATGTTTCCAGGGAAGATTCCGCATCTGCTTGAGGAACAGATAGGGCAAGTGCGAAGGATACAAGGAAGCATGTGGAGACAAGCGTAACAGCACACGTGCCGATACATCCATTACTCTATCAAAAGCAAAAGTATCCCATATCAGCAGGGTGGAACGTACTCTAGATTTGATGGACTTGTTTTGACCCTCAAATTCTTCAGTCGGCCTTATACTCTGGAGGAAACCAGAAAACCCTCCAGCTCAGTTCAAGAATAAGCCTGTGGAAAGTTACTTCTTCAAAAGCAAAAGTATCTCATATCATATCTTCTCATTTTTCTTCTCTTTATCCTTCATGCTGCTGCAAGATGGGGAGAAGGTGAACAATCAGTCGGAGCTCTGATTGCTTACCTTGTCTGTCACCTCTTTCAGCAGACCCCCTAGCTCGGCGACTTGGGGGACTCCTACTACATGGTTTGTATCGCGCTTGACCAAGCCTGAAACTACAAGTAAGCTTCAAGTGAAATTGATACATTACCTTGTGCATCTCCACCAGTTAAAGATACCACCCCTGGATGGAGGAATAGTACTTCCAGAGAAGATGCCACATCTACCTATGAGACAGATAAGGCAAGTCAAGACGACACCACACTCCGATATTTAGAAGTTTCATGATTACGAGATCATTCTCCCACAATATTTCCTAATGTCATTTGTACTAAATCATTCACTTGTACTCACTAAAGGAGAGCTTGAACCTATGTACTTGTGTAAACCCTTCACAATTAATGAGAACTCTTCTATTCCGTGGACGTAGCCAATCTGGGTGAACCACGTACATCTTGTGTTTGCTTTCATATCTCTATCCATTTATATACTTATCCACACTAATGACCGGAGCAATCTAGCGAAGATCACAAAAAGCGACCGTTTTTGCTACCTAGGATCTATCTTGCAAGAGAACGGAGAATTAGATGGAGATCTCAACCATAGAATACGAGCTGGATGGATGAAGTGTAAGAGTGCATCCGGCGTGTTGTGTGACCGTCGTAGGCCACTGAAGCTCAAGGGAAAATTTTATAGGACGGCAATAAGGCCAGCGATGTTGTATGGCACAGAATGTTGGGCGGTGAAGCATCAACACGTACACAAAATGGGTGTAGCGGAGATGAGGATGCTTCGTGGGATGTGTGGGCACACGAGAAAGGATAAGATTGGGAATGAGGATATCCGAGGTAAAGTAGGAGTAGCCGAAATTGTAGGAAAGATGAGAGAAAATCAGCTCCGGTGATTTGGACATGTGCAAAGAAGGCCGACTGACGCTCCGGTTCGAAGATGTGACTACGGGACAGAGGTTCAGGGCCGAAGGGGTAGAGGAAGACCTAGGAAAACTTTGGAAGAGACTCTAAGAAAAGACTTAGAGTACTTGGATCAAACGGAGGACATGACACAAAACCGAGCGCAATGGCGTTCTAGGATTCATATAGCCGACCCCACTTAGTGGGAAAAGGCTTTGTTGTTGTTGTTGTTGTATACTCTCAAAAATAGACTTTAACTTTTAAGTCTCTGATTTTGAGCGATCAAACTATAAATTGAACGATTAACTCTATTTACAAGATGAAAGCTAAAGAAAATTCATGCATCCATATAACCTTACATGGCTATGAACTAACTCTCAGTCTAATAGTATCTTTTCTTAATATTGAAAAATATCCCGAATTAGAATTCTCTCTTTCCCATTGATTAGGAAAATAAAACTTCACATGGCTAGCTAGACTTTATGATTTCTTAAGTAAGGTACTCAATATTAAGATTCTAATAATGAAGACATAAACATATATTTCATAGCTTATGCATCGTTTGATGCATTGTAAAACAATGCTTGCCCATGTATGAGCTCGAACATGCAACTTTTTAGGGTTCTTCAGATGGCATCGGAACCATATAATTGAACATGCACGCAAGTTTTCAAGCATACAATGCCAGAAAAAGCTTTCTAATTAACCAGTTTAGTGAATTTTAAGACTCAAAGTCTCAAACGCAGATCAACATAATTTCCTTCATCTGTGTTGGGAACAACCTGTTCGATCTGGTTAAAGTACGGGCCGTGATGGTTTCTGGGAGCTACAACAGACGGGACCCGAGCAGCACCAGCATGATCACCATTGATATTGCTTGTGGACCCAGTAGAACAAACGAATATAGGTACACTTGCTGCTACCAGTTGATTTTGATCACGATGATCATGATTAGGAGGAGGATGACGAAGATGTTGAATATGTTCTAACATGGCCATCCTTGCAAGTTGTCTTTCCCTTTTGTGTGCGTTTTGATGACCTCCCAATGCTTGAGAGCTTTCAAACTTCCGGCCACAGTAGTGACACTCAAACTTCTTGCTCTCGATGATCACGGCGACTCGGTCACTGTTATCCGTCACTGAAAACCCGAATAGCTTCATTTTCTGATGAAAGAATGTGGTTCATGGAAATTGAAAACTAACGAAACTTATATATATTACTTGCGCCCTTAAAAAACACCCAACCATACGCAGAGCTACCAAAGCACCATTGCATGGGCCTCCCCTAGTATTGCTTTTACTATTATTTGTCAGATATAAACGATTCATTTGGAAAGTGATTTAAATGACTGAAAAGCGAATTTGAGAGATCTTAGTCAAAGGCGATTTAAATCACATTATTGATAACCTATTGCAAGGCTTAGCCTACTTCTATTCCCCTTAGAGTAAGACCTAGTTTGGGAGTGAGGTGCTTAAAAAAAAGCACCCATGAAAAAAAGCTGTGAGGGTTTTAGGTGTTTGGTAAACTGAAAAAAAATGGCTTATTTTGGAAGCTGCTGTGAGAATAAGCTGAAATCAAAGGAAAAAGCTGAAGCTGCTATTTGCAGCTTTGGAAAACTGGCTTTTTTTTCAAAGCACACGGAGCTACAATGCTTCTTTAATGAAAAGACTCACTATTAGACTGCTTTTTTTTCCAAAAACACTTTTACAAAAAAGTTTACCAAACACTCTGCTGATTTATTTCACAACCGCTTATTCTCACAGCACAGCTATTTATTCTCACAGCAGCTTTTTTTTCAAAGCACAGCAATACCAAACCAGCCCTAAGTCCTAAAATTTACCATCAATTCCCCTCCCATTTCCTTCCAACCCTAGGGCCAATTTGGAATTTTGGGTTAAAAGCTACAATTGGGCCAAATACTGGCCAAAAAATAGGATTGGGTTAGTCAAGTAGTCCACTTGTGTGAGTGGAAGAGAGGGAGTTGGACGACTAGCGCCCAAAACCACTCGCACCACATGAAGGACGCGCTCCAGCATTTATCATTGCTGCAAAGGGCAGCCCCACCCACGTGGGTGTGTCCAGCAATTGTCGGCCAAGAAAAGTGAGTCAATGGCTCCTTTGGATGATCAAAGGTTGAAATTCAAACAAGCCGTTGGTTATCCAACGGTTCACATTTAATTTAGTTAATGTTTTTGTTTTATATCCCTAAAACCTACGAGCTCAACCCAGATTTGAGTTTTTCGACCGTGTTTCCAAATGATTATGGTAATGGCCGACCTCGAAGTTCGTTTCAAACGAGTCCTATACTTATTGCATGTGAAGATCTGCATCAAATTTGTGATTTCAATTTAATTGAGTTTAATTTGTACCCATTTTTTAATTTGCAACCATTTTGTAATGCATCCCAATTTTCTTTTTGGTTTTACTTTCCACCTATATAATGTTTTTTTTTGTGCCCATATTTTTAAACTTTTATTTGTACCCACAATTTTTTAATCTTTTATTTGTTCCCATTTTATTTATCATGTACCACTTTGTTATATATATGTATACTGTATCAATTTTTGTTTGTAAAATATACCCATCTTCTTTATGTAAAAATCTATTCACTTTTTTATTTATTTATAATGTACCATAGTAAAATGTACTCTTTTTTTATTTAAACGTACCAATATTTGATCTAAATATATACACATGTATATGTGGAAACGTGATAACGTAATTATAAACTAATAAGATCATGATATGCATGATATTGGTGTGAATTGCAGCAACCATAAGCTCACTAGGGGCGAATGCCCCCATTCACATGTAACGTGTTTTAGCATGCCCCATTAAGAAAAATCTCTAACTCCGTTACTGTGCATGGTACAATATTTGGTCCATCAAATAGCTTGTAGTACAATCCTATCTCGTTTATTGGCCATGCCATCGATACAAGGGTTGAAAGCAATTGCCAAAATTCGACAAAACACTGAAAGGGAAAGGCTATATGTTGTTGCTGCATCCTCCTCCACCTCCTGCAGGTAGGGGCCGGAGGGATCAAGCCATATATTTGTTTTTCCATGCCCAGAAAATTGAGCTTTTCCATTGGTTGTGCGGATAATAGTACGCCGTACTTTTTTGCTTTAAGGTGAATACAGTCCCTTACTTTTTTTGTTTTCCCCCGTATTTATTTATGGGTTTGGATCCTCTCCTGAGCAGAGGGTCCGAATCCTGCTGACCAAGAAACACGGACCGTTGGATCTTTTAGAGAGCTTCCTATTTGTAACCGTTGGATTTTGATCCAACGGTCCGTGTTGCTTGGTCAGCAGGATTCGGACCCTATGCTCAAGAGAGGATCCAAATACTTAATTTATGGACATAAGTCTGCCCTTAGCTTATGTAAGCACGCATCATAAACCGTTGTAGATACGAGGTGTGCAATTGGCTATTTTTCATTCATCGTACTATGATAAATGCAAGTTGCAACTAACTAAATAGGTATAGACTTTTGTTCTTTACCTTTTTTTTTTTTTTTGTAATTGTTTCTTAGATTTCTGGGCTGCAGTTGCATCTCGGTTCAACAGCATAAATGTTATGTGTTTCAGCATTCTCATATGATACTATATTATCATTTTGGTATGTACGTTCTTGTCATATGTGATTATTTCTTGTTCTAAAATGTATGCAAGTAGAAATTAGCTAGGTCTAGCCTTTTGTTCTCTCCACGTAATTTGAGATATTCTTATGTGGTTTTCTCTTGAGTTTTGTTTTGCCGACTAATTGGGGAAGGATATGCATACTTCTCTCAAGATGCCAATGTGAGTCATTAACACAATGTCATGTGTTTTAACTTTCCTATGTGATATTGTATTATTGGTTTGGACACACTAGTGGATTCATAGGGGTGCATGCAAAGATGGATTTACTAAGGGACCAGGGTGGTTCGAGGATCACCCAGAAACTCGGAAAAATGCATGTGAGGACCTGCGAGGACCATCTAATTCTATGTTGTGGTGGAGGAGAAGAGCAGCAATGGCTACAGATTGTAGGTTTTGCCCTGAAAGAGAAAGAAGAAGATTCTTTTTTTTTTACTAAATGAACTTGACCAAAACAACGTTATTTTGGGCCAAGCCATTAAAAAAATTAAATGTACAACCACCATGAAAGAGCATTCAACAGCAACTTTTAATTCAGTTATAAAGTTCAAAGTTCAAACCATTAATAAAAATACATAAAACCCAAACAACTTTTGAGTAAAGTCACCAATCCCCAATTTCACTTCATCCAACCCAATCCCATTTCACCTTACCAAATTCTAATTCCTAATTGGCTATCCCCACTCCTTACCCCGTTGGATGGATATAGTTTTTTAGTGTGCCAATAACACGGTCTAGTACATAAAGTGTAATGATACAATTGATTGTTTCTCAAGTTTCCAACCAATTGTATTGTTACACTTGGTGTAGCAGACTGTGTTCGTGCGTACAAAATAATTTCTCATACCGATGTTATATTGGGACCATCCAATGTTAAATCATGAATCTACCACTTGATGCATGTAAGTCTCTCAACAAATTCTGAGAAAAACTTCAAAAAAACAACATACGTCATATAACACGTTGAATGACATATATTACCTTGTTAAAACATATTATATGTGTCGAATTTTTATGTCGTTCAACATGTCACGTGTCAAAAATATATCCATTGGAACTTCTCACCAATTAGAGCCAAACCAACATGAATAATGCACCATTACAAAGATTTGGCCTGTAACATCCAAATATTTCCATGTGTAAAGAACTCATGGCTCGAAGATAAGGTCCACCAAATTCACCTCGTCTCGTCCACAAATGGTGAGGCAGAGAAGCTAGGCCTGCCTAGGTAGTCAATTGTTTGCTTTTGTTTGTTATGGTATTTTTGGTAAGGTTCAATCATATGAATCCCACTGACATTGCTTTCTGGTCATCATCTTTGATTCCTCTTTCCATATTTAATCGCTAAATTTGGTTATTGGGGGCTTCCTTTCAAGTGGATCAGGATCCTCTCCTGAGCAGATGGAGAGGATCCTCCTAACCAGGTTCATTGGACCGTTCATTTTTTATCCAACGGTTATAATTATTATAACTTTTAGAAGAGCCCTCTATTTGTAGTCGTTGGATAAAAAATGAACGACTTGATGGGCCTGGTCAGGATGATCCTCTTCATCTGCTCAGGAGAGGATCCTTGTCCCTTTCAAGTTTCTAGTTTTGTGGAAAGTAGGGTTGCAGTACTTTCTGCTCACCAACTGGCAAGGTGGTGGACCTTGTGACCAATTAAGCAAGTTAACTGTGCAAACAGAGTAACACAAAACCCTGTTCACTTTAGAAAAGATATGGTGCTAGCTACGGAAGAATAATTGTTTGATATTATTGCGCCTATGTGATAGGACATTTTATACTATGTTTCAAATTATCTTATATTTAGAAAAATTTTGGATGTTAGAATTTTAGTTAAAGATATAATGATATATAGATCTGTTAAAAACTCTGAAGTGGAGAATATCCTTAAACATACTAGAACCTTTGAAATAGTATTATTATAGGATAAATCTAAACATACTAGAATTTTTGAAATAGTTTCATAAGATAGTTATGATATGTGTATGTAAGATTTTTGTATGTTTTGTACAATAGGTTGGGGAGACGAACCATAACATTGAAGAATGCAAAGTTTACATCGAAAATCTAAATGAATTAAATATATAGTTGAAATAGTTTTATTATTAATTGCAGCAAGATATTTTATATAAAAGCTCTACACCCATTAATATGTGCATGTGGTTAAGTTGGGAATAAAAAAAAATTTCATTGTGGGTCATTGGACTGACTCTAAAACCTTGACACAACATTAGAGTGGGCGAACCCTCGATCGATTGAACCTTATTTGTACCATACTTGACCAATCCCGAAACTACTGAGCACCGATCAACGTTATACCATCAAGGACCCAGAAGAGTTTCCCTCCAACCAGGAGGCCAATCACAGAGCGACACGTGTCGACATCAGAAGCCAATCATAGCGCAACACATGTGAACATCAGAAATCAATCACAACACGACACATGTCAATGTCAAAACAAAGCTAGAAACTCTCTTCTATAAAAGGAGATCATTCTTTCACAATATTTCCTAATGTCATTTGTACTAAATCATTCACTAGTACTCACTAAATGAGAGCTTGAACCTATGTACTTGTGTAAACCCTTCACAATTAATGAGAACTCATCTACTCCGTGGACGTAGCCAATCTGGGTGAATCACGTACATCTTATGTTTGCTTCCTTGTCTCTATCCATTTACATACTTATCCACACTAGTGACAGGAGCAATCTAGCGAAGGTCACAAACTTAACATTTTCTATTGTACCAAAATCCTCATTGATTTTGTGCATCAACAAACCTAAATTGGAATCACGAATTAAAAGCCCTAGCGTCACTAGTTTGGACCGCAAATTGAAAAACCTGAATCAAATTCACGAAACCAAATCAAATCAAATAGGGTTACTAATATGGAAAGGGCTACATATGTGGTACACTAAAGATTGTAAAATCCCACGTTAGAAACCTAATTGAAATGAATACAACTTATAATGAATGGCTTCACTATTAATTACATCCAGACCATTAGTATAGAACTCCATACCCGGTAGTTGGTGCTGGTTGTTAATCAATGACAATATCGATAGCCGCTTGGACAAATATGTTTTGTACTAAAAGTTTGATCGGTTTGGTTGAACCAAACCATGAATTAGAAGTTATGAACTAAATCTTGGACTTGTTTGGCTTGCTCAATTATATTTTTCCATTGAAATTCAAAGCTTGAAAGAAAACAGTTAGACCAAACCGAACCAACGATCTAGTTTAGGGCTAGTTGGGATTGTTGTGTTTTTAAAAAAAAAAATTGCTTCTGTTGTGTTTTAAGAATAAATAGGTGTAAATTAAATTAGTTGAGCATTTGATAAACTATATTTTTAAAAGTATTGTGAGTATAAAAACTAGTATAAATAAATTCTAAAATAAGTGATATAATTGTATACATTGGCAAAACTAGAAATGGTAGTGGGGGTGATGGTAACGATAGTGGTGGTTGCGGTAGTGGTTACCTTTGTGGTGGTGGTGGTTGAGGCATTGTTGGTGGCAACGTTGGTGGTAGTGATGTCGGTAGTGGTGTAAGGTTAGTGGTTGCAGTTATAGACGAGGAATGTGACGGTGGGGGTGAGGGTGACAATTGTGATGGTAGAAGCAATGGTAGGGGTATTAGTGGGTGCCAATAGTGGGGTGTGGTGGTTGGGGTGCATAAGTGCCAATGGTGGTAGAAGGTGGCGACAGTGATGGTGGTTATGGTCATAGTAGTAGTGTTTGTGGTTGTGGCAAGGAAGGCGGTGACAATTTTGGCGACGGTGGTGGTGGAGGTTGTTGTGGTTATAGTGGTCACAGTCGTGGTTGTGGTGGTGACGATTGTGTGGCAGTGATGGTGCCAACGATAGTGTGTAAGGTTAGTAGTTGTAGTGGTAGGTACTAGCGGTTACTTTGCTCTCAAATGGAAAAAAAATGTGTATAGAAGGATAAATAATGTCATTTTTTTAAAACTAATGAGGGTATTTGACATACCCCGACTTGGAATGTCCACTAGGACTCCAAATCGAGCTGTGCTAGCAGACACCTGAAAGGTGACGAAGCCATAAAGTATGGTGAAGTGGAAAATGTGAATAAATTTAAACATAATAATGTCTAAAGACGAGAGTGCGCTGTGAGCGGGAATGAACTCATTTCACACATGACGTCAGAGCATAAGTCAAGTACAATAATGTGGGTAAAGATCATACCCTCAGAGGTAGCCACCTATACTGAGATTCGACAAGAATACTCGTCGATACGAACTTTCAGCAATTAAAACCTCGAGGGACACAAAACAGAAAACGTGAGTGGGCAAAAACAAAACTTTTCAAAACCATTTCTCTTTCCAAAAGTAATAACCCTTCGTTGTAAAACCCGTATAATTTCCCAAAAAATAGGATATGTACATATAACAAATCCATACTCAAATTACCAAAATCCACATATATATACCATGTCAAATGTCTCAGCATAATGAAATAAGTAAAATAGGTGAAATAAATCAATCAAAGTAACATGTCAGCCAGATCCACCTATTGTGGCCCGTACAGCTGAACCTATAGCTCATCAAGTATGCCTGTACACGAGTCAGAACCACCTGATGTAGTTTGTACGACAGGGCTAGGTGTAAATAAGTACGCTCAAGTGCTACAATCACGTGAAGACTGTGCGAATAAATGCGGGTCACCTAAGAGTCGGAACCACCTATAGTGGTCTGTACGACATGACTGTTCACCAAACTTGGATCCAAGGTGAGCATCCAGTGCGAGAGGTGAACATCACGTGAAGGACTGTGCCTTGGCCACGGATGGGAGCACTAACACTGGGGTGCAGGTTTATGAGCTCTAAATGCATCTATGTATAACCATCATAATGCAACTCACAATCATCAATACCTATACTCACCTAGAACTTACTTGTGCGTCTGCGGCGTCAACAATATCATACATAACTACTAGAAGCATATTCTAAGATATAAATCATTTAAATCAACTTTTCTGGGAAAAACATTGGGTCGTAACCCCCCGAGTCTAGCCTGGCCCCGCTCATCCTCGGGAAACGTCTCACATATATGTGAAATAACTGATTAAACATTAATTCGATAGTACATACATAAAACCTAGGATCAACTTCTCATACGTCGCTCAATTAGGATGTTTGAATATACTATCGTGGTCTACTCAACACCACGAGCATCCCCTAAATTAAAACTAAGTGGACTTAATTCACTTTAAACATAAGGCCTAAACCAATTAAATGGCTTAGGCAAGCCATACATATTCCAAAATATTATTATTATTATTATTTTATTTTATTATGTATTTTTATTTTTTTAAACCGAATTGGGTTTTTGGTTTGGGTTGTCAACACAGCCCAATAAATTAGGTTTTGGTTCTGGACTCATTTTTAACAAGGCTAATAAAATGGGGTAGGACCACTTTGACCCAAAACAAATTGTGGCCCGCCGGAACTGTTAGAGAAGAACACCAGAATTTGGTGTTCTTGTCGGACAATTTCTCCAATTCAGGGTCAAAACTCAACCAAAAACCTTCATTCAAAACCCAAAATGAAGATCAAGGAGTAAGGATTCGAGCCTTACCAAGATGGAGTGACGTTGCCGTCGAGATCGTCTATAAAAGCCCTAAAACTCACGATCACTTGCCGGAAAAATTGTAGAAATGTTTTTCCCCAAAGGTTCTGCATCCACACTACTCCAAAATGTGTCAAAATATCCTTATCTAGTCTAAACATAATTTTATAGTGGTCTAAGGTGCTTACCTTAATCAAAAGGTTAGAGATCTCGTCGAAGTCACCATACCGTGACTACACAATATTGGGGGTGAAAAAGGATGAGAGTAGGACGTGAAGGAGCAAAGGGAAAGGTCCTGATGGTTGTAGTGTGTGTGCGAGTATGTGTGTGTGTTGTGTCGGGGATGAGAGCACCAAGAGAGGGAGAGGTGCGGGAGAGTGTGAGGGAGAAAAAGGAGAAGTTTTTGGAGTGAGGGAAAGGGCACAGGTAGGATGGGTAAATAATAAGGCCCTTGATTGGGCCATAGGATTTAAGCCCTAAAAATGGGTCCAAAGAAGAAATAACCCAACCCAAAATAGAATTTCGCCCATTCTCATTCTTAATTCATGCCCTTGTGCTCATGACGTTGAGCACCATTTAATTTCACGAGTGAGAAAATAATTTAAAATTATATATATCCATCCATGTCACTAAACCATGAGGGCATTATCGACATTTTACATACTCAAGGATAAAATATATAATAATTCGAGACGGGTTGTTACAACCTACCCCTCTTAAGAAAATTTCGTCCCCGAAATTTAAAATCATTCACTAGACAAAAGTAGTGACAAGACAATGGAAAAATGAATACATGAAGGAGATATCAAGTTAAAGCGGTTGCATAAAAGAGAATGTCATTTTGTCACGATTGGATTGCACTTATTCCTCTTTCATGCCTCCAAACTCATACTTTCCTTCTTCTTCAGTATAATACTTCAATATAAAATTCTTTATGAATACCTCAAGTAAAAAAAATAGATATGTAAAAACATAATGTCAAATTACGTATATATAAATTATAACATAAAAATAAAGTAATTATACTGAAATAAAAAACCGAACATAGAAAAATTTCACCTATGCTTTCGCAAAAGGACCTAGATACCCACTTGCGTAACGAACCCAACAATAGGTTATTGATATCACAGTCTGTAGCTCGCAATACCAATAACTCACTATCGTCTCGACAAACAAGTAAGGAATTCCAGAGGGTGCAATATTACCATCTTGCCCCCTTATTGGAAAATACATATACATCGCCTAAACAAAGCCTCGATCATGCTCACGCACTACCTTCTCAGGACACATGGTCAATATCATAAAATTTTTCATGTCACAATCTTGATCATTCAAATACCTATTCGCAATACTCTTCTGTAAATCACCTACTGCGCATAAATATTTATACCATTTCTCAAACAATGCCATGCTCATAACCAGGAATGTAACTGCAGTTACACATAACTCTAACCAGGGTAAGTGCCTACCAGTTACGTACTGTGCATAAAATCTCTATTTATCGGTTCCAATGGCATCATATCTAAGCCAAAATTGTATCCGTAATTACAAGCAACTAAAATAAAGATAATGGTATGTTGCAACCAAGTTAATGGTGGAACGAACAAAATGCAACTCGTCCACTAAGGTTTGAGTAACTTGTTTCAATCTAATCGTTAGTCTTAGGGGTGGAAATATGATACTAAACAACATCTAATACTCATAACCTTCATAAAGACTTCCAAAGGCTTGGAAGTGAAACATGTAGCACGATGAAATATAAAAACGCCAAGATGATAATCTTGTTGGGTTTCTGTTTGCCTGAACTTGTATAATAGTCTAGAAGCAACTTTCTCATAATACCATCATCCTCCGAAAGCAAACAGAGAAGAAACTGTGGTTGTCTAGGAAGTTTGGATTTTATTTCTTCAAACATCATTTCTACTCTAACCAAAGGCGAGGCGCACCTAGACTGAGAATTCTCTTCAAACATCTCAAGTGGAGCCTAAATTTTAATTTCTTTCCTATCTCCACATTTGATCATATCACGAACAAGAACTTTTAGATTACATCACGTGGAGAAGTTAACAATATCCCACTTCTATCTTAGTTGTCTTCACAAGTGTCTTTTTGTTGAAATTTCAACGCCCATTTTAAGGAAAGAAATTATTGCCAATACTTTAAGCTTTGAGGTTGGAAGAATACGACTTTCCACTTAAGTAAAGCTACCACCAATTGAAACACCATATACGCATATCATTGGTTCAGCATCATGATTAGTAATTTTCACATTCTCTACACGTATAAAATACCTCGTACTAAGAGCGTATAATGATACTTCCCAACTCCATTCATTCAACAAAAGTGATTATAACCATTCGAACTATTTCTTAATGGGTTAAAGGTAACGTCATATCGATACTTCAATTTTCCAACTGAAATAAAATAGGATAAGCTGAAAGTGTTCAAGGGTAGATATGCCTTTTTTATACAATTGGACTGATACATGATGATGCACTCATAAATGTTGATTTAGTCCTTTTTTTTGCCGCTATCAGAATTTAGCTCATTCTAAGAGTAAATGTACTTAAGAAATTCTAAGGTTGATAAGAATTTTGGACACGTTCTCCACAGAGAAATGTTATTTGATTTTCAAGCAAAGATGGTAAATGATGACTCCAAGTTATAGATAATATGGCTCATTCCTAAATAGTTCTACATATTGGAAATATAGGTGATAATCCGTCATGCTGCCTCTGCACAGCTAAAACATCCAAAGAACCCGTCATCGTGGATTTCCCAAAATGATCAATGTCATTGAAAGATGTAACACAAAAGTAGATTGAGACAACAATTTGGTTGTCAGAATTTTATTCATACTAACATCACAACTAAACTAACTTTTCTCGATTGCGAGTGAGTACAAACATTATAGTCTAAAATCTCTAACCGATTGTCGATAAAATCGACCAGACTAAAGATATCTCGAAATTCACAGTATTTTGTGAGAATTCCTATTTTCTTCCGCTACAATTTTTTTTGGGAAAAAGAAAAGAATCTCATCCCCTGAGATCACCTCTCCCAAGAAGAGTATCCATTTAATCAAAGTTTACAGTCGAGGAATTTGATATAAAGCTAACTAACAAAGCTCAGGAAATTTGGTCTCACTGTCAAGGTAGATAAGAAGGTCGTCGATGAGACTATTATAAATTTGTCAAACCATGGAGGCAAACTCGGGTTACAGAGGTTGGTCAGCTAGACCATCAGCACAAAATAGGGGATAACGGCTCTTACCCGTTACTCAGTCAAGTTGTTAAAGTCTAGGTACAAGCCTAGGGTTCAATCTTTCGCCTTCACAAATAGGTTCGAAGTTCCTTGAATAAAATGGTTGATTGGGTAATTCCCTAATTGTAAGCTTTAATAACTAAATTCTTCCAAATGGTAAGAGTTGCTCGAAAGGACGCAAGGAAATTGGTGTAATATGAGAAAGTAGATCGATGATAATATCTCAAGTAAGGCTTTGGAATATGACACCTGAATGTACGTCCTCAAAACATACTATAATATTTCCTTTCACCATGCCACGTGCTAATAGGTCTTCACAGCTTTCTCGATACTTAGCTCACTCTAACAATGAGAAATTAACTCGTACTTCGATTCTCCTATCTACCCGTGGAAGTGATCCAGAAGGTGGCTAGTCGAAAAGATTATGTTTATCTAGATAGGTGATAAGGTAGAAAAAAACTATGAGTTTACTGGTGATAAGGTAGAAACGACTATGAGTTTACTGTCCTAATACAAAGCTTGCTCCTAACTTTTCGAAATTTAGTTTCTTCGGCTCCAGCAGTCGCTGTTAATCAGTTTATTAGTCGTGCCGCTGATTGACGTATATACGATAATTTTAATATTGTTCGTTACCCTGAAACTGTAAATCGATGTTCTGGCACAAGGGTATCACTTTCAGATACTAGCATGTGTGTGGTATCAAAAATCATACCGCCTGAATACTGGTTGACAATTCATGGATATCGGACAATATCATCAATTAGTAGCGCCACTATAGGCTGATTACTTACTAGAGCCCACTTAGGTAGTGGTTTTTTTACGACTGATAAGGAATTGGTCCTATGAGGATTCCATAATTCTAGGGGAATTACTCAATATCTCAAAGATTTTGCACCACTCATAGGTATAACAACTCGCACCTCGGTGCCTATACTCATTGAAATGACGAGTATATCACCAAAATAAATTTGGATACTAGTATTAGCTAGGATTCCCAAAGCCATAAAGGGGAATTTGCTAATAATCTACTTTAAAACGAGTTTAAACGGAAGTCGATCTTTATCCTGAAGACCCAAAATGATAACTAGTGTTTAAGAAGATTAGTACTATTGGGAACCAAAAGTGATTGTTCCCCTGATGTTCTTATGTTAAGTGCTATCCTTTTAGCACCCTACTGTCACTCAAGACAATTTTGGAATTTTGACGAAGTAAACTTCGTAGAAATCCCAATAAATGGTATACTAACGGGTATTGCCAAGGAATCAAAATCAATTTCGATTTCCTATCTCGAAAAGGTTGATAATGATGGCTCAAGAATAATGATGGATTTGATTTATAGATCCCTGGTGATACACCGATATCGATACATTAACCATACTTTAGGGCCATCAACTAGTCTTAAGTCTACGTCTTTCCTTGGCAGAAAAGTTTTTCGCTTTAAGCCTAAAAGCGTTCACCAAAGTAATATTCTAAAATTTCGACAAGTTGGCAAAACTACCTAAAACTTAGGAAAAACTAACACATTTTTCACAGTCAACGAGGCGGCAAGTTTGAAAATTAGACTCATAGAATGTTTTCATCACGCGTGTAATGGATGTAATACTGCCCAACTTATGCTCTGATACCAAACTGACACACCCCGATCAAGAATGTCTACTAGGACTCCGAATCGAGTTGTGATGGCCGACACCTGGAATATGACAAAGCTATAAAGTATGGTGATGTGGAAAATGTGAATAAATTTAAACCTAATAATGTCTAAAGACGAGAGTGCGCTGTGAACGGGAATGAACCTATTTCACACGTGATGTCAGAGCATAAGTAAATAGTGTGGGTAAAGATCATACCCTCAGAGGTAGCCACCTATATTGAGATTCGCCAAGAATCCTCGTCGATACAAACTTTCAACAATTAAAACCTGGGAAGGCGCAAAACAGAAAACGTGAGTGGGCAAAAACAAAACTTTTCAAAACCATTTCTCTTTCCAAAAGTAATAACCCCTCGTTGTAAAACCCGTATAATTTCTCAAAAAATAGGATACATACATATAACAAAACCATACTCAAATTACCAAAATCCACATATATACCATGTTAAATGTCTCATCATAATGAAATAAGTAAACCAGGTGAAATAAATCAATCAAAGTAACATGTCAGCCGGATCCACTTATTGTGGCATGTACGACTGAACCTATAGCTCATCAAGTATGCCTGCACACAAGTCGGAACCAGGGCTGGGTGTAAATAAGTACGCTCAAGTGCTCCAATCACGTGAAGACTGTGCAAATAATCGCAAGTCACCTACGAATCGAAACCACTTATAGTGGTCTGTACGATAGGGCTGTGCACCAAACCTAGATCCAAGGTGAGCATGCGGTGCAGGAGGTGAACATCACGTGAATGACTATACCCTGGCCACGGACGGGAGCACTAACATTGGGGTGCATGTTTATGAGCTCTAAATGCATCTATGTATCACCATCATAATGCAACTCACAATCATCAATACCTATACTCACCTGGAACTTACCTGTTCGTCCGCAAGGTCAAGAATATCATACACCATTACTAGAAGCATATTCTAAGATATAAAGCATTTGACATGGTATTTAAATCATAAAATCATTTAAATCAACTTTTCTGGGAAAAACATAAAGTATATATATATAAATATTGAATACCAAAAGCCCACTCACTAGTATGTGGCAGGGTCGTGGCAGGGTCGTAACCCCCGAGTCTAGCCTGGCCCAGATCGTCCTCGAGAAACGTCTCACCTATATGTGAAATAACTGATTAAACATTAATTCGATAGCACATACATAAAACCTAGGATCAACTTTTCATACGTTGCTCAATTAGAATGTTTGAATATACTACCGTGGTCTACTCAACACCACGAGCATCCCCTAAATTAAAACTAAGTGGACTTAATTCACTTTAAACATAAGGCCTAAACCAATTAAATGGCTTAGGTCCAAATTGAAATGACTTAAAGGTTGGGCTGGCCATACAGATTCCAAAATATTATTATTATTATTATTTTATTATTATTTTTTATTAGTTTATTTTTTAAATCGAATTGGGTTTTTGGTTTGGGCTATCAACACAGCCCAATAAATTAGGTTTTGGTTCTGGACTCATTTTTAACAAGGCTAATAAAATGGGATAGGACCACTTTGACCCAAAACAAATTGTGGCCCCCTGGAACTATTAGAGAATAACACCGGAATTTGGTGTTCTTGCCGGACAATTTCTCCAACTTCGATTCAGGGTCAAAACTCAACCAAAAACCTTCATTCAAAACCCAAAATGAAGATCAAGGAGTAAGGATTCGAGCCTTACCAAGATGGAGTGACGTTGCCGTCGAGATCGTCCGAAAAAAGCCCTAAAACTCGCGGCCACTCGCCGGAAAAATTCTAGAAATGTTTTTCCCCAAAGGTTATGCATCCACACCACTCCAAAATGTCTCAAAATATCCTTATCTAGTCTAAACATAATTTTATAGCGGTCTAAGGTGCTTACCTTAATCAAAAGGTTCGAGATCTTGTCGGAGTCACCACACCGTGACTACACAATATTGGGGGTGAAAAAGGATGAGAGTAGCACGTGAGGGAGAAAAGGGAAAGGTCCTAATGGTTGTATTGTGTGTGCGAGTATGTGTGTGTGTGTTGTGTCAGGGACGAGAGCATCAAGCGAGGGAGAGGTGCGGGAGAGTGTGAGGGAGAAAAGGAGAAGTTTTTGGAGTGGGGGAAAGGGCACAGGTAGGATGGGTAAATAATAAGGCCCTTGATTGGGCCATAGGATTTAAGCCCTAAAAATGGGTCCAAAGAAGAAATAACCCAACCCAAAATAGAATTTCGCCCATTCTCGTTCTTAATTCATGCCATTGTGCTCGAGCACCATTTAATTTCACGAGCGAGAAAATAATTTAAAACTATATATATCCATCCACATCACTATACCACGAGGGCATTATCGACATTTTACATACTCAGGGATAAAATATATAATAATTAGGGACGGGCTGTTACAGTATTAGATAAATTCAACATATTCATTATAGGCTCAACTTTTTTTTTTTTTAAAGCATGTTTAAAAGCAACCTACATACTACTTTTAAAAGCTGATGTCTAGACTCTAGAGGCCATTGCTTTTAAAATAAGCAAGATACTTAGTTGACTAAACAATTTTTATTAATTAACTTTAAAGGGAAGTAGTTTTTAGTGAGAAAAGGTAATACCAAATAGAGTTTTAGTCACTTTCCGTTGTAGATTTATCGCCAACCCATTTAAGAGACGAACTGGTTGGGTTATATAACATGAAACCAACCCAAATTTTTTTGTACTAGGTCAAGCCTGGGGTTTTCACAACTTAAACATGCCAAGCCTTTGTTTGCAAAGAACAAAACCGCATGTTAGGCCTTCATAAGGGTTTGGTCTAAAATACGCCTAGGGGTGAGCACAAAAACTGCTAAACCAGAAACCAAATCGAACCATGATAAAAAAAATACCATAAAAAATTGCGTTGACCAAAAGGTCAAAATCAGGACAAAAATCGAACCGGACCGTCTCAAATCGGTTATAGTTCTAATTTAGAAATACTAAGAACTGGAGGAACCAGACCGAACCACTTTTAATATAAATTATTATATTTTATGTAAATAAGCCATTTTTTCAAGAAGGCCAAATGCATAAGCATATACTCTCAATATCTAAAAAGCCCAACCGCACCAACCTCTTCCCAGCCTGATGGTGAAGTGGACTTGCATGACATTGTTGGTCCAAGTTCAAACGTTGGTGTGCTGCTAAAACCCAGCATCGTGGTTATGAATGGGTATGTTTCCGATTTAACAAGGTGATAAATCTATAGCAATCACTTAACATCCTTTAAAAAATTTTGGGTGATCCTTATTCTGGGAAAAGGATCCACTTTGTGGTGATCCTAGAGATCTCTACATCCTAACAGTTCATCGTACATCGTGTGACAAGTTTTCGTCAGATACTATTTATGTTTAATTTTAAATATAAAAAAATTAAATGATTTCTGACCACATGATATATGATGAATAACTAGAATATCATAATCCCTAGGATCCCCACAACTGGATCCAGATGGGATCCAATTCCCTTATTCTGAGCAAGGTGATAAATCTATAGCAATCACTTAACATCCAAAAGGGAGACCTTTAAAAATTTTTGGGTGATCCTTATTCTGGGAAAAGGATCCACTTTGTGGTGATCCTAGAGATCTCTACATCCTAACAGTTCATCGTACATCGTGTGACAAGTTTTTGTCAGATACTATTTATGTTTAATTTTAAATATAAAAAAATTAAATGATTTTTTACCACACGATATATGATGAATAACTAGAATGTCAGAATCCCTAGGATCCCCACAAATGGATCCAGATGGGATCCAATTCCCTTATTCTGAGCAAGTAACTCAGCATCATTGATCTTGCAAATCCACTAAGGTGCTAAAGCAATTTTTGGGTGGGACATTTGTCACTTGCTCTCTCTAATCTTCGTCAACCACTAGTCATGAATCTTGTAGATCTAGTAGTGGAAACTCAAATTTGTTCGAATTTATTGTTGAAATATGTGTTTGGTAGTGGAAGTAAGATTTGAATATATATATATATATATATATATATATATATATATATATATATATATATTTTGGTTAGAAATGTAACATAAACCAAACCTTATAATTTTAAAAATAAATTTAAGTGAAACTACATAGAATATCTCATGTGTGACAAATTTTTATGTTGTTCAATATGTTACGTGTCAGAAAAATCTCCACCGATACTTCTCACTGAGTGGAGCCCAAACCAACATGAATAATGCACCATTACCAATATTTGGCATGTAATATCCAAAGATTTCCATGTGTAAAGAACTCGAGCCTCGAAGATATGGTCCACCAAATTCACCACGTCTCGTCCACAAATGGTGAGGCAGCGAAGCCATGCCGGCCTAGGTAGTCATTTCTTTGTTATGGTATTTTGACAAGGTTCAATCACATAGATCCCACAGACAATGTTTTCTGCTCGTCAGCTTTGATTCCTGTGTCTATATTTAATCGCCTAATTTAGTCCCCGGGGGCTTCTTTTCTAGTTTCTAGTTTTTAGTTTTGTGGAAGGTAGGGTTGCAGACTTGCAGTACTCTCTGATCGGATATATATGGACTTGCTGATCATCCTTCTTTATAATGATATACAGATGTAACTGTTAAAAATTCTGAAGTAGAAAATCTCCTAAACATACTAGAATTTTTGAAACTATTATTATAAGATAATAATGAACATACTAGAATTTTCGACATAGTATTATAAGATAGTTATGGTATGTGTATGTAAGACTTTTCATGTTTTTGTACCATAGGTCGGGATGATCTGCTTAGTTTCATTACTAATTACATCGAGACATTTTGTACAAAAACTTTACACCCATTAATATGTGCATGTAGTTTGGTTGGGGATAAAAAAACAATGTCGTTATGGGTCACTGAACTGACTCTCAAACTTTGACATGGTAAGAGTGGGCTAACTCTCAGCCTATTAAATCTAAATTGGGATTACGGATTGAAAACCCTTGGATCACAAGTTTGGACCACAAATTGAAAACTTAAATCAAATTCACTAGATCGAAATCAAAGCAAATAGTGTTACCAATGTGGAATTAGCTACACATGAGGTAGACTAAAGAGTGATCCCAAAAGAGATGACATCTTGAAGAATAAAAAAAGATGACATCTTGAATAATCTACAGTCCAACATTAGGACCCTAATCGAAATGAATAACGGTTTATGATGAATGATTTCACTATTAATTGCATCAAGACCTTTAGTATAAAATCCATACCCAATAGTTGGTGCTAGTAGTTAATCAGTGACTATATCTATAACCGCTTGCAAGCATGTTTTGTACTAGAAGTTTGATCGGTTTGATTCAACCAAATTACGAATTAGAAGTTATGAACGGAGTTTTGGACCAGTTTTGCTAGCTCAATTTGATTTTGCCGCTGAATTCAAAACTTGAAAGAAAATAATAGACCAATGGGTCTGGTTTAGGGACACTTTGGGATTGCTTTAAAAAAAAAATTGTTTCTATTGCACTTTAAGAATAATCAGTTGTAAATTAAAGCAATTGAGCTTTTGATAAACTGTAATTTAAAATTTTTGTGAGTATAAAAAGCAGTGTGAAAACGTTTTGTAAATTTTAATAAGTGATATAATGTATAGAACGACAAAAATAGACATGGTAGTAGGGGTAGTGATGACGATAGTGGTCGTTGCTGGCGACGGTGGCAATGTTGGTGGTGGTGGTGGTGGTGATGCCAGTGGTGTGTAAGGTTGGTGGATGCAATTATACGTGGTAGAGACGATGAATGTGACGGTGGCGATGGGGCGGCGATTGTGATGGCAATGACAATGGTGGGTGCCAATAGTGTGGTTTGGTGGTTCAAGTGTGTAAGGGACAATGGTGGTAGGCCTCGACAGTGGTGGTTGTGGTTGTGGTTATGGTTGCATTCGTAGCATTTTGGTTGTGGTGGCTACGACGATTATGGTGCGATGGCAATGGTGAAGGTTGTTGTGGTGACAATGGTCGGAGTCGTGCTTGTGGTGGTGGTGGTGGTCAGTGGAGTACCCAAGAAATATTATTTGGAGGGTCAGTAAGAATAACGCACTTGCAAAATTTTTTGAACTGAATAGCATGCAAATTGGCATTTTGTTGAGCCTTGGAAGGCTTGTCGATAAATGCCAATCACTTTCGAGCAAGCGTGTCGACAGATGCTAACGTAGGCCGAATCAGCCTATCGACAGATGCCCATATCAGCACATACAAAGGTATGAGGCTAGCAGCCACCCAACTGTCCTTACAAAACGATGATAATCTTATATCATATGATCTAAAATGCTCTCTATGTCATTCAGGTAAGATTACTTCTATGGTAATGGATACTACTCAACCAGCGTTCTAGCTTTCGAAATCAAGACAATGTGAACCTCAACCAGCACGTTCAATGCTGAGAAACTAGCCTATGAAATTCAATAAGCTGAATCAAACTCTGACCTTTCTGCTTCAACTTAAGACATGCAACTAGAATTTACCCTTGCATCATATGCTCTTCAAGTACCTAGCCTTCCAAACCAAACAGGATCAACAAATTGCATAACCAAATTCAGAAGATTATCAAACACCCAAATCCCAAATGTACCTAATCTAAGCATAAGGTCAAACAAAAGCAAAACTTCAAAAGGCAAATGAGAAGGAAATTTTGCATTTTTTATTCTTTATGCACCTAACTATGAAAAAAGAAAAATATTCTGCAAATAAATAACTGGAAGTCAACATTCAGTGCAAAAAGTTCCCAACAACCAAATAATTCAAGTAAATTACATAAATGTAGAATATGCAGCAGAAAAACAGATATCAATCTACTTAAATCCACCCTTTTCCCACATTTTCTCAGCAACCAATCACTCCCCCAAAACAAGATACAAAACAAAAAACATCAAAACAAATCCAACCCAATTCACAAATCTAAAAACCAACAATAAAGATTCTAACTTTACACTGAAATTCAAAGTATTAATGAGCAGGAATCAAAACTTACAAGAACTAATGGGCAGGAATCAGCTGAGCTTCTCCCTCTCTCTCTCTAACAAGTGAAGTGGAGTGAAGGAAGCAATGAAAGATTCAGCAGAGATGTGAGGGAACACAATTAAATGGGAAAATCTTTCACTATTTTTTCTATGAGAGGTCAGAGTCAGCGTCCAGAAACTCACTGTCTCCCCTCCGCAGCATTAGCGAGGCCCCCGTCTAGTTCAAAGCAATAAATGGGGATAGAAAGTGGGACTTTTCTGTTTGTGGACAAAAATAAAATAATTAAATTATCTTTGGAAAATAAAAAATAGAATAAAATGCACACAAGGTTGTAATTTTCTAACGTCTCTTTGGAGAGGGGCTTTCATTTTCAAATTCCAAATGGGGGCGTTGGAGTGGCCCCTCAGTGGTGAGGCAGCGTGATAAAGTTACCTAGCAGTGCATGTGGAGGACGAGTGTTTGTGACGTGGGAAGTGGGGTGACGGGTACGTGGCAGTTGAATGGGGTGAGTATATGATATTTTCCATTCGTAAATCTGAAGTGTTAGCTTCGTCTCCCATATATTATGAGATGCGCTATCCACACACCTAATTTTACTTCTTACATATCTCTTGATAATTTTTGTACAATGATTTTCTTCAATTCATCCGATCCGACGGTTGAAAATTAAAAAGACGTTTGAGAAGTAAAATGTGATGTGTGGATATCATACTCCTATATTATAAGTTTGATATTCAATTATGGTTCTCTCGTGGATCCGAAGGCCTGGCAAACGGGTCGTGTCAGTCGTGTTCTTGTCGTTTTCGTGTAACACCTGTTATTTTAACAGGTCGTGTCGTGTCACACCCGTTATCTTAACGGGTCCTTAACAGGTCGTGTCACTTTACCCAACGGGTAAAGTGACCCGACCCTTTATGACCCATTATGACCCGTTAAGAAAAAAAATTTTTTTTTCTTAAATTTGCACATACCACACATTGCCACATAAATATTACTTCAAAACATTAAAACACATTTGTCGTTTAAGTACTACATCTACACTCGAAAATAAGAGCCTAATAAAAAAATAATACATACAATACTAATCTATTACAAATTTTAAATGTGCAAGGATATGCAAAATGAAACAGTTTTTGTTTTCAAGGTTGTGAAATCTTTCTCAAAAGTTTAAACCTCAATTTACAAAATCCTCGATTTACATCGATCATCATAAAATTGCATTGGAACTTTGGCTTGATCTATTGCCTTCAAGAGTTATGTTGATGATGTTTTCAGTAAGGTTTTCCACGTCATAACTATCTTCTGCATAAACTAAGCATAGAAAAACCAAACATTAAAAATCATTCAAATTATGAGAAGTTTACCAAAATAATTATGAAAAAAAATAAAACAATAGTACTATACCATACTTTTATTAAGTATAAACATAAGATTTTGTGGTATCCACTAGTGTAAATATTTTAAATTGAAGATCGAATTCAATCATTGTATTCATATAAGGTCAAGGAGTGTAGTTGTAAAAAATCATCAAAATCGGAGTTAAATTAACCGTTAAATCGTGATTTTTCGTTTATAACCGTCGAAAAGTTTTGTCCCGTTACGTGCTCTCTGAATGTTTGTTTTTTGCAATTTTTGGCGTATGCGATCTCGAAATATATAAAAACATGTTTGACGGTTTGATCATTGAAACTAGTTTCGTAGAATGAGTATCCCATCAAAACAATAGATTCACTAATACTTAAGAGTTTATTCATACTTTTATTAAGTATAACATAAGATTTTGTGGTTTCCACTAGTGTAAATATTTTAAATTGAAGATCGAATTCAATCATTGTATTCATATAGGGTCAAGGAGTGTAGTTGTAAAAAATCATCAAAATCGGAGTTAAAATGACCGTTAAATCGTGATTTTTCGTTTAGAACCGTCGAAATGTTTTGTCCCGTTACTTGATCTCTGAATGTTTGTTTTTTGCAATTTTTGGCGTATGCAATCTCAAAGTATATATAAACATGTTTGACGGTTGGATCATTGAAACTAGTTTCGTAGAATGAGTATCCCATCAAAACAATAGATTCACTAATACTTAATAGTTTATTCATACTTTTATTAAGTATAATATAAGATTTTGTGGTATCCACTAGTGTAAATATTTTAAATTGAAGATCGAATTCAATCATTGTATTCATATAGGGTCAAGAAGTGTGGTTGTAAAAAATCATCAAAATCGGAGTTAAAATGACCGTTAAATCGTGATTTTTCGTTTAGAACCGTCGAAAAGTTTTGTCCCGTTACTTGATCTCTGAATGTTTGTTTTTTGTAATTTTTGACGTATGCGATCTTGAAGTATATACAAACATGTTTGACGGTTGGATCTTTGAAACTAGTTTCGTAGAATGAGTATCCCATCAAAACAATAGATTCACTAATACGTAATAGTTTATTCATACTTTTATTAAGTACAATATAAGATTTTGTGGTATCCACTAGTGTAAATATTTTAAATTGAAGATCGAATTCAATCATTGTATTCATATAAGGTCAAGGAGTGTAGCTGCAAAAAATCATCAAAATCAGAGTTAAAATGATCGTTAAATCGTGATTTTTCTTTTTATAACCGTCGAAAAGTTTTGTCTCGTTAATTGATCTCTTAATGTTTGTTTTTTGTAATTTTTGACGTATGCGATCTCGAAGTATATACAAACATGTTTGACGGTTGAATCATTGAAACTAGTTTCGTAGAATGAGTATCCCATCAAAACAATAGATTCACTAATACTTAATAGTTTATTCATACTTTTATTAAGTATAACATAAGATTTTGTGGTATCCACTAGTGTAAATATTTTAAATTGAAGATCGAATTCAATCATTGTATTCATATAAGGTCAAGGAGTGTAGTTGTAAAAAATCATCAAAATCGGAGTTAAATTAACCGTTAAATCGTGATTTTTCGTTTATAACCGTCGAAAAGTTTTGTCCCGTTACTTGCTCTGAATGTTTTTTTTTTGCAATTTTTGGCGTATGAGATCTCGAAATATATACAAACATGTTTGACGGTTGGATCATTGAAACTAGTTTCGTAGAATGAGTATCCCATTAAAACAATAGATTCACTAATACTTAAGAGTTTATTCATACTTTTATGAAGTATAACATAAGATTTTGTGGTATCCACTAATGTAAATATTTTAAATTGAAGATCGAATTCAATCATTGTATTCATATAAGGTCAAAGAGTGTAGTTGTAAAAAATCATCAAAATCGGAGTTAAATTAACCGTTAAATCGTGATTTTTCGTTCATAACGGTCGAAAAGTTTTGTCCCGTTACTTGCTCTCTGAATGTTTTTTTTTTGCAATTTTTGGCGTATGCGATCTCGAAATATATAAAAACATGTTTGACGGTTGGATCATTGAAACTAGTTTTGTATAATGAGTATCCCATCAAAACAATAGATTCACTAATACTTAAGAGTTTATTCATACTTTTATTAAGTATAACATAAGATTTTGTGGTATCCACTAGTGTAAATATTTTAAATTGAAGATCGAATTCAATCATTGTATTCATATAGGGTCAAGGAGTGTGGTTGTAAAAAATCATCAAAATCGGAGTTAAAATAACCGTTAAATCGTGATTTTTCGTTTATAACCGTCGAAAAGTTTTGTCCCGTTACTTGCTCTCTGAATGTTTGTTTTTTGCAATTTTTGGCGTATGCAATCTCGAAGTATATACAAACATGTTTGACGGTTGGATCGTTGAAATTAGTTTCGTATAATTCGTATCCCATGAAGTTCAATGGTGTGTGTGTGTATATATATATATATATTTATTTATTAAGTAGATTTAAATATATTTATTTTGTATGTATAATTATTATAGTTTTTAGGGGTATAAAATTTAATATATATATATATATATATAATTATTATAGTTAATATTTTGGGTATAATTATTATAGTATATATAATTATTATAATTATTATAGTTAATTTAATATATATATATATATATATATAATTATTATTATAGTTTTTAGGTGTATAAAATTGTTAAATTAATATATATATAATTATTATAGTATTTTTTTAGGGTTATAAATTATTAAATTAATATTCTGCTTATCGTGTATCGTGTTACCCACGTGTATACCCGAACAAACCCGTTATCTTAATAGGTGCTTATCGGGTTACCCGATAACGACCCGTTTCGTTATCGTGTCGACCCGAACACCTGTTAATTTCGTGTCGTGTCGTGTCGGGTTATCGGGTCGTGTCAGGAATTGCCAGGCCTAGATCCGATACTTCCAATATCTTGGTTATATTGATACTAAAGATAGTAGTGCCAATTTTATTTTGAAATTGTTTTTTATAGCAGAGGGCAGTTGGAATTTTCTTTGAAAATTAAGAAGGGAAATGCTAAAAGTCAATTGGTCAATTTAACATGTCGTGGTAGTAGTAGTAAGATTTCTTTTAGATTTATTTCATTAAAAACAAAAGTAGTCGATCTTCATTTGTTACAAGAAATTTCCAACTCAAGTTTCATGTACGATAGTTGTATAAAAAGAAAAAAAATTGGTGTTTCAACGGAGAGAATACCAACTCATTCATAGAAATTTACTAGGAAAATTGCCAGTGCTCCGCTGCAGGTTATGAATCCGTAATCACAATTTAATAACAAAGTGTCCCATAAGATACCACAGCTTTTAGTGTTCTATGATTCACCTCCGAATATTGAGTAAGTACCATCAATATACAATTCGTATGATGAGTTTTTCATATGAATTTGAGACTGATGACTATTTAATTTATATCTAAGGTTAGTGGAAGTGCTTATATGCTGGATAGGTGGACCCGTACTTATGGTAGGTCTTCAGCAAGAATAGGTGGTGCATAAGTATCAAAGCTTAATCCAAAATTTACCATAGGTATCAATAATAATTTTATGCATATTTGAGGCAAAGTTACACTTGATTTTGCAACACATTCATTCCTAAACATTTTATAAATTAATAGAACAACTAAACAAACAGGGTAAAATAGGTTTTTCAGTTATAGAACATTCTATTTATTTTACATCAAAAGCATATTTACAATCCAAGGGGGAGATTTCTAAGTTTTACATTCATATACACTTCCAAAAGTCTCCCACTTTGATTAGCGTTCATTTTGCACCTATATTTTACTAACTCTATGTTAAAAGTTCTATGTACATAAAAAAAAAACGGATCTGAACGACTAACAGGATGGACTTGCAAGCCCCAAATATATACAGTTTCAAAAATTGTCCACATGGTTCTAGTTTTCATGTTGCTTCTTTGTCCTTTGGCTCATAAAAAAAAAAACTTCCATTTGTTCTGTATTGTTCAGAGAACTTCAATCATCTTTGCACTTGTTCTTGCTGTAGATTGAAATTATATTCTTTGTATCAGAAATATGATAAAAAAGAAAATTAACCAACAACGATGTAAGCCACTGTCCAGAAAATGAGTAGATAAATAGACAGAAAGGAGAATTAACAAATTCTGCCCATCCAGGTTCAACTCTACACAAACATAAACTTAAGCATTTGATCTTTTCCTCATGTGTTCACCAAGTTGGGAACCAAATAGCAAAATTTCATCCCCATAGTCCTAACCACAAAGTAAAGCAGTACCTATGGGACCTAACTAGTAGTTAAAGCATTAATAACAAATAGATGTAACGTACCAGGTTTTGGAAGTAGTAGATACTATTTCAGTTTTGTTTGGAGACATTTTGTTCCTGAGGGATTTGATGGGAAAATCTTCGGTGTCCGAAGCGTTTTGTTCATCTATTTCTTCGGTAATTTTAGTTTCCCTTAAATCCATATAAACAGAAGAGAGATTAATACATTAGTAAATATTAGGTTATTTGAAAATATAGATACAAATGAGATAGTTACAGTGAAAACTCTTACCTCTTTGGTTTTTTTCTACTCTCAGAGCTGAAACGACCCTTTGGAATTGAACTTTCTGTAGACGATGTTGTGACAACAGAGCTGAAAGTCTGAGTTGTCGTATCTACCTCCTCAAATTCAACCAATGATTCATAAGAAGCTTTGGAACTTGATTGAACAGCTTGTATTTTGTCGTCGAAAATCGCTTGGACCAAGAGATCATTTCTGTTGAAATCATTTTTCAAATTCTCAAATCGAAGTTGAAATTTTTTTATTTGTCCTTGACATTGGAGAATTGCATATGGCAGCTCTTGTTGATTAGTAAACCCTTTTTTGACAACTAAATCATAACATGAAGTTCCAAATAAACGTTCAGTCGGTTTATCAATGATGATAGCACTGGTCTCATCGCTGGTGTCTTCGAGTATTAAACTTACTTTGAACCTAAGTATATGAAGAACAATGTTTAAGTATAAAGCTTGTGAAATTAGTAATAAACAATTGGCTTACCAGGGTAGGGGAGTTTGAACATTGTGCTTTACACAAATTAGTACGTCGTTATTTTCATCTTTTCTCAGTTGTTTGTAGCAGCATGGACATGCTTTGTACCACCATCCAACATGAGTGTCAAAACATGTAATGGCTGCTCTACATAAGACTAAAGCGTTCTGAAATATGTGTACAGACATTAATTAATATATAGATAATGTAATGACGGAACATAATATATCAAAAGTATGTATATGTGAAACATACGGTTCATGTTGCAGAAAAGAGAAACCAAATCTAAATTATATTTTTTCTTTCAATTATGTTTTTTTCATGTTCAAAATTTAAAATCTAAGAATGATATGTACTTCACTAATTTGTTATATACCATATGAGGAATATAATTTATTTAACAAGAATAAACGATGTGTGTTAGTATCACAGCAACTACACATGTTTGATTTCTAAAACATTGAGAAAAGTTTGTTTACCTTGTACAAATCTGGATCCAAAACATTCAGATCCTGAACAGACAATTTTTCAGCGTTTTCCAACTATTCTGATCCCATTAGTTGTCTTGCTGACGTTGGCAACATTTTTACAGAATGAGTCGGACCAACAAAGCTGCACATATTTTTGTATTCAAATTAAAGAGAATAAGAATCTAAACCATGAAGGGATACTAACATGTTCATTAAGCATTTATCAATTGAAAAAAAAAATTCAAATATTATACCATAAGAAAATTGAAAGAATAATTTTCATACTTCTATAGATCTATTGTATCACTATGTAATGCATATACAAACATGGCTTGTGTTTCTAAAGTGTGGGCTCTCAAAAGTTTGTCCAAATGTATATGTAGATGTTGTTATGGTAGACTAAAATAAACACATTCTTATGAGAGAATTTTTTTATGAATAAGGGAAAAAAAAATAGGTCCTGAATTTTAACAAACCAAAATATTTTGACCCTAAAGGGAAACAAATTCCGCTTCATCTACTATACAGCAACAACAACAATGAGTAGTATACATCATTTTTTTAAACAATTGTAGTCAACTTGACAAACCTTTCCAAGTTTGTACATAGCTTGCATAAGTTGACCATACTAAGAAAAAAATGTCTGCTAGTTTGCAATGTACAATTTCAAGTAGTTCTAGCCAATTATTTGATCAAACTAACATTGAAGAAAGCTAGATCATAGCCTTTTTAATTATAGAAACATGTAAACTAAAAGAAATATATAAACATTGTATTTCTAGATGTGTTTACTTGAATTAACAGTTTCATATTTATATGCATATAAATAGTAAACAGGTATATCCATAGTTTTTCCCTCATACTGAATTTCAACATGAAAAAAAATATTTTAAATCATTTGGAGTTTAGAAACTGACATTGCTTTGTAAGGAGTTGCTTCGGGAATGTCTGGATTGATGAAAATCATTGTGGAAATACTATTGTTCAGCACAATGTTTTCTGGTTGTTTATAGATGAGGAATTAAATCATTATTCTATACAATAAATATGAACAATTGAAAATAGATCTAAAAATTTTTATACCTCTAAATCGTCTAACTTTAAGGCTTGTAAAAACACCCAAACTGGTGGGGTCAAGTGTTCCAGAGCTTTGAAATCAAAGGTCTTTGCAGTGTCACTCCACAATGTCAGGTTAACATCTTCTCTCCTAAGTGAACGGATATTAAGAAAAAACATTAGTATTTTGAATAAAATGTGCAACAATTTTGAGAAATTCAAATGTCTCCATATATTGTTGACCTGATATTTTGCAACTTCACTTCGCGTATTTTCTCCATTCTCTAATTATTGATCATTCTGTCCTCCAAAGGCTTTACTGCAGTGATGCATCCCAGAACATCTCAAAATTTGTCCAAAGATTGTAGTTAGATCTCAAGATGCTTCAAAAAATATTGACAAAATGATACTAAACTGGAATATAGGAACCTTAACGGGAAAATCTATGGAAGTAGTGGAAGTTATGGTGAGGAGAAGGATAAATATTATGTGCCTACAAGAAACTAAGTGGGTTGGTAGTAAGGCAAAGGATCTAGAAAACTCAGGGTTTAAACTTTGGTATTCGGGCACAAATAGAACGAGAAACGGTGTTGGCATCATCGTGGACAAGACCTTGGTACAAGATGTTGTAGATGTCAAGAGGGTAGGAGATAGAATCATGGCAATCAAGATTGTAATAGGACAAGAACTTATCAATGTGATTAGTGCGTACGCACCTCAAGTAGGGTTGGATACGAGTTCGAAGGAGAAATTTTGGGAAGATCTTGGAGACTTGGTGCAAGGAATTGCTCAGACGGAGAAGTTATTTATAGGAGGAGATTTAAATGGACACGTGGGTAGGGAGACAGGCAACTATGGAGGTTTTCATGGTGGCCATGGTTTTGGGGAGAGAAACGAGGATGGGGAAGCTATCTTGGATTTTGCAATGGCATATGATCTCTTCTTAGCCAACACCTTCTTTAAGAAGAGAGAAGAACATGTGATCACCTACAAGAGTGGGTCGTCAAAAACACAAATAGATTTTCTTCTAATGAGGAAAGGGGATCGTATAACTTGTAAGGATTGCAAAGTTATACCAGGAGAGAGCGTGGCTAATCAACATCGCTTGTTGGTGATGGATGTACATATCAAAAGAGTAAGACAAAAGAACAAGACTTGGAATTGCCCAAGGACTAGATGGTGGAATCTAAAAGAAGAAAAACAAGCCATTTTCAAAGAGAAGGTAATCACCCAATGTGTGTGGGATAGAGAGGGGGAAGCTAGCCAAATGTGGGATTCCATGGCTAGTTGTATCCGAAAAGTAGCAAAAGAGGTATTAGGAGAGTCCAAGGGCTTTGCCCCACACCAAAAGGAATCTTGGTGGTGGAATGAGGAGGTACAAACAAAGGTGAAGGCTAAGAAGGAATGTTGTAAAGCCTTATACAAGGAGAGGACTGATGAAAATGGTGAAAGGTATAGAAAAGCGAAGCAAGAGGCGAAGAAAGCTGTCAGAGAAGCTAAGTTAGCGGCTTACGACGATATGTATAAACGACTAGATACCAAAGAAGGAGAGTTGGATATCTATAAACTATCTAGAGCAAGGGAAAAGAAGACAAGGGACCTAAACCAAGTGAGGTGCATCAAGGATGAGGATGGAAAGGTTCTTGCTACAGAGAACGCGGTTAAAGACAGATGGAGAGGTTATTTTCATAATCTTTTCAATGAAGGACATGAAATGAGTGCTTCTTTAGGGGAGTTGAGTAACTCAGAAGAGTGTAGAAACTACTCTTTTTATCGTCGAATCCGGAAGGAAGAAGTGGTTGTAGCTTTGAAGAAGATGAAGCATAAAAAAGCAATAGGCCCAGACGATATACCAATCGAAGTGTGGAAACTTTTGGGAGAGACAGGTATAACATGGCTCACTGACCTTTTCAATAGGATTTTGAAAACGAAGAAGATGCCAAATGAGTGGCGAATGAGCACTTTGGTGCCTATCTACAAGAATAAGGGCGACGTACAAAATTGCATGAACTATAGGGGTATTAAGCTAATGAGTCATACAATGAAGCTCTGGGAGAGAGTCATTGAGCATAGATTGAGGCAAGAGACACGGGTTTCGGACAACCAATTCGGGTTCATGCCAGGGCGCTCAACCATGGAGGCAATCTATCTCTTACGAAGATTGATGGAAAGATATAGAGATGGGAAAAAGGATTTACACATGGTCTTTATAGATTTGGAAAAAGCGTATGATAGGGTCCCAAGAGACATTCTTTGGAGGATTTTAGAGAAGAAAGGAGTACGAGTAGCATATATCCAAGCTATAAAGGATATGTATGAAGGAGCAAAGACTGCCGTAAGAACTCATGAAGGACAAACCGAAAGCTTTCCCATAACTGTAGGATTACATCAAGGCTCATCCTTAAGTCCTTACCTTTTTGCGTTGGTAATGGATGAGTTAACACGACATATTCAAGATGATATTCCTTGGTGTATGCTTTTCGCAGACGATATAGTGTTGATAGATGAAACTCAGGAAGGGGTAAATGCAAAGCTTAACCTTTGGAGAGAAGTGTTGGAATCTAAAGGTCTTCGCCTAAGCCGATCAAAGACAGAATATATGGAGTGCAAGTTCAGTGCAAATGGAGGCCAAAACGAGTTAGGGGTGAGGATCGGAGATCAAGAAATACCAAAGAGCGACCGTTTTCGTTACCTAGGATCTATCTTGCAAAAGAACGGAGAATTAGATGGAGATCTCAACCATAGAATACAAGCTGGATGGATGAAGTGGAAGAGTGCATCCGGCGTGTTGTGTGACCGCCGTATGCCACTGAAGCTCAAGGGAAAATTTTATAGGACGGCAATAAGGCCGGCGATGCTGTATGGCACAGAATGTTGGGCGGTGAAACATCAACACGTACACAAAATGGGTGTAGCGGAGATGAGGATGCTTCGTTGGATGTGTGGGCACACGAGAAATGATAAGATTAGGAATGAGGATATCCGGGGTAAAGTAGGAGTAGCCGAAATTGAAGGAAAGATGAGAGAAAATCGGTTACGGTGGTTTGGACATGTGCAAAGAAGGCCTACTGACGTTCCGATTAGAAGATGCGACTATGGGACAGAGGTTCAGGGCCGAAGGGGTAGAGGAAGACCTAGGAAAACTTTGGAAGAGACTCTAAGAAAAGACTTAGAGTACTTGGATCTAACGAAGGACATGACACAGGATCGAGCACAATGGCGTTCTAAGATTCATATAGCCGATCCCACTCAGTGACTTGGATTTTCCAAGTCTCCAACCGAGAAGTTTTCCTCACTCGGGAAATTAAGGGAACACTACCCCAACCTACATGCTCCACTCAGAAAGCTTCAACATACAAGCTTTAACAAAAGAAAATTCAAAGAACTTAGCGAAGAAGGCTTTGGTGTATTTAACACAATACGTTGAAATGAAGGAAAGCTTATTTATTGATATCCCCGATAAGCTACAAATATGTACATATACATGAGTCAAAATAAGCACACAAGAGGGAGCCTTCACAAAGGTTGCTTAGGAGAAGTCTCAGCAGTCGGTAGAGCCCCAGAAAGAGAAGGCACCGGAGGGGGATCATTTGGAGCCTCAGTACTGGACAGAACCCTAGAAGGAGGAGGCATCAGAGGTTGATCATTTGGAGCTTCATTACGCGGTACAGCCCCAGAAGACGAAGGCAATAAATGCCTTTGGAACAAACCCACAAATCTCTGATGATCAAGTAAAACCTGACCATCAGTTTCCTTCATCTGGTCAAGCTTCCTCTTCATGTTTGTAGCATAGTCATGTGCGAGCCGGTGCAACTGTTTATTCTCATGCTTGAGCCCTCTAATCTCCTGTTTGAGACTCATCACTTCAGCCGCCAATGATTCAACTTGGCGGGTTCGAGCAAATAGGCGTTGGGCCATATTAGACACAGAACCTGCACACTGAACACTGAGAGCCAGCGAATCCTTAACAGCTAACTCATCAGACCGTTTGGAAAGTAGTCTGTTATCTTTGGGAGTGAGAAGGTTCCTGGCCACCACCGCAGCGGTCATATCATTCTTCATCACGGAATCCCCAACGGTAAGAGGACCAGTAGGGGAGACGAAGGATGGGCGCCATATGTTGTCTGGAGAAGGCGGGGCTGCCTCTTCAACAAGGTTCAAGTCAAAACGACGGTCGGAGGGGCCAGACATTTTCAAAGGTGTTGAAGAGAGAAGAGGTCGGACAAATCAAGATCTTAGAAGTGCAAGAATGAAGCTTCTACTGGTGGAGATTCAAGTGTGCTTTGGAACTTAATGCCAGCCCCTATAAAAATCTGCACTCGACGAAGCTTCAGAAATCGAAGAGGCGCCTGCTCAGAAATCGAAGAGGCGTTTGCTTTCTCAAAAGCTGGGCTGCTTAGAGATCACGAGGGTTGATCTCAGAAATCGAAGAGGCGTTTGCTTTCTCAAAAGTTGGGCTGCTCAAAGACCACGAAGGCCGATCTCAAAAATCGAAGAGGCGCTCGCTTTCTCAAAAGCTGGGCTCCCCAGAGACCACGATGGCCGATCTCAGAAATCGAAGAGGCACCTACTTTTCCAGCCTTTTCCAGCCTTGTCAGCACCTGTCACACGCACACTCAGTTTTGCGGAAATTATGGGCATTCTGTCAAAGACTTCTGGGGAAGTAGAAAACACATGAATCTTACTGTTCAATCACCCACTTCCCACACGCAACAATAGCTCATGGGTACCACAGATAACTTTGCCAAAGTTCTCTGCCAAAGTTGAGCACGTGAAGCTTGCAGCTCCCACTACATCGCTCTGACCAAGAAGGGTAAAAGAATAGCAAAGAAACAGCACTAACAAAGTTTAGACCCATAAATTTTGAAGGTCTAGCTACCATATTATTACCCACAAGGGTAAAGGAACAGTACCACTGCTGGATAATTGGAAAGTCCCTGTGTGTCAACCTCTGTGCTTCGTGGCAAGGTAGACTAGCAAACATGCCCAACCTTTACTCACTTTCGAGAAAACACTCCCAATAAGATTGCTTGCTCCAAAATCGAAGAGGCACCGTCCTCCGAATCTCGAGAGCCAGACTCCCAACATGACTACTTTCTTAAAAATCGAAGAGAGGGTAAAAGAACAGTACCATTGCTGGATAATTGGAAAGTCCCTGTGTGTCAACCTCTGTGCTTCGTGGCAAGGTAGACTAGCAAACATGCCCAACCTTTACTCACATTCGAGAAAACACTCCCAACAAGATTGCTTGCTCCAAAATCGAAGAGGCACCGCCCTCCGAATCTCGAGAGCCAGACTCCCAACATGATTACTTTCTCAAAAATCGAAGAGACACTGCTCCCCGAATCTCGAGAGCCAGACCCCCAGCATGATTGCTTTCTCAAAAATCGATGAGGCATCGTTCTCCGAATCAATCGAAGAGGCGCTCGCTTTCTCAAGAGCTGGGCTGCTCAGAGACCACGAGGGCCGATCTCAGAAATCGAAGAGGCACCTACTTTTCTAGCCTTGTCAGCACCTGTCACACGCACACTCAGCTTTGCAGAAATTATGGGCCTTCTGTCGAAGACTTCTGGTGAAGTAGAAAGCACATGAATCTTACTGTTCAATCACCCACTTCCCACACGCAACAATAGCTCATGGGTACCACAAATAACTTTGCCAAAGTTCTCTGCCAAAGTTGAGCACGTGAAGCTTGCAGCTCCCACTACATCGCTCTGACCAAGAAAGGTAAAAGAATAGCAAAGAAACAGCACTAACAAAAGTTTAGACACATAAATTTTGAAGGTCTAGCTACCATATTATTACCCACAACTGTAAAGGAACAGTACCACTGCTGGATAATTGGAAAGTCCCTGTGTGTCAACCTCTGTGCTTCGTGGCAAGGTAGACTAGCAAACATGCCCAACCTTTACTCACATTCGAGAAAACACTCCCAATAAGATTGCTTGCTCCAAAATCGAAGAGGCACCGTCCTCCGAATCCCGAGAGCCAGACTCCCAACATGACTACTTTCTCAAAATCGAAGAGAGGGTAAAGGAACAGTACCATTGCTGGATAATTGGAAAGTCCCTGTGTGTCAACCTTTGTGCTTCGTGGCAAGGTAGACTAGCAAACATGCCCAACCTTTACTCACATTCGAGACAACACTCCCAACAAGATTGCTTGCTCCAAAATCGAAGAGGCACCGCCCTCCGAATCTCGAGAGCCAGACTCCCAACATGATTACTTCCTCAAAAATCGAAGAGACACTGCTCTCCGAATCTCGAGAGTCATACCCCCAGCATGATTGCTTTCTCAAAAATCGAAGAGGCATCGTTCTCCGAATCTCGAGAGCCAGATACCACAGACCACTTTTTCAAAGTGCTCTGACAGAGTTAAAACATGTGAAACTGGCAGCTCCCACTACCGTGCTATGACCAAGCAGGGTAAAGGAATAGCATTACTACTTGTTGTTAGGGAGACTCCTATATATGTCGACCTCCATCCCCAACGGACAGGCAGACCTGCAAAAATGCTCAACCCTTCATCATATCTGAGAGGGCACTCCCAACGAAGCCTTTCGAAATATTCAGCTTTCTTTCCCCCCGATAATACCTCTGCAAACAAGCTATACTAGAGCAAGAATATCTCATATCATCAGGGTTAAAAGCAAGAGTATCCCATATCATGCTTTTTCCCTGTCTTTTCTTTTGGCCTTGTTTTTACCTGCAAGACAAGGAGAAAGAGAGCAATCAGTCAGCACTTGGAATCAAGCTTCCAGCCAGGAACTGACTGCCTGGAACCCCTTACCTGATTACTTACCTGGCATTGCTCTCGAGTACTCATCTTCAACATCTTATGTTTCCAGGGAAGATTCCGCATCTGCTTGAGGAACAGATAGGGCAAGTGCGAAGGATACAAGGAAGCATGTGGAGACAAGCGTAACAGCACACGTGCCGATACATTCATTACTCTGTCAAAAGCAAAAGTATCCCATATCAGCAGGGTGGAACGTACTCTAGATTTGATGGACTTGTTTTGACCCTCAAATTCTTCAGTCGGCCTTATACTCTGGAGGAAACCAGAAAACCCTCCAGCTCAGTTCAAGAATAAGCCTGTGGAAAGTTACTTCTTCAAAAGCAAAAGTATCTCATATCATCTCTTCTCATTTTTCTTCTCTTTATCCTTCATGCTGCTGCAAGATGGGGAGAAGGTGAACAATCAGTCGGAGCTCTGATTGCTTACCTTGTCTGTCACCTCTTTCAGCAGACCCCGTAGCTCGGCGACTTGGGGGACTCCTACTACATGGTTTGTATCGCGCTTGACCAAGCCTGAAACTACAAGTAAGCTTCAAGTGAAATTGATACATTACCTTGTGCATCTCCACCAGTTAAAGATACCACCCCTGGATGGAGGAAGAGTACTTCCAGAGAAGATGCCACATCTACCTATGAGACAGATAAGGCAAGTCAAGACGACACCACACTCCGATACTTAGAAGTTTCGTGATTACGAGATCATTCTCCCACAATATTTCCTAATGTCATTTGTACTAAATCATTCACTTGTACTCACTAAATGAGAGCTTGAACCTATGTACTTGTGTAAACCCTTCACAATTAATGAGAACTCTTCTATTCCGTGGACGTAGCCAATCTGGGTGAACCACGTACATCTTGTGTTTGCTTTCCTATCTCTATCCATTTATATACTTATCCACACTAATGACCGGAGCAATCTAGCGAAGATCACAAAAAGCGATCGTTTTCGCTACCTAGGATCTATCTTGCAAGATAACGGAGAATTAGATGGAGATCTCAACCATAGAATACGAGCTGGATGGAAAAAGTGCATCCGGCGTGTTGTGTGACCGTCGTAGGCCACTGAAGCTCAAGGGAAAATTTTATAGGACGGCAATAAGGCTAGCGATGTTGTATGGCACAGAATGTTGGGTGGTGAAGCATCAACACGTACACAAAATGGGTGTAGCAGAGATGAGGATGCTTCGTGGGATGTGTGGGCACACGAGAAAGGATAAGATTGGGAATGAGGATATCCGAGGTAAAGTAGGAGTAGCCGAAATTGTAGGAAATATGAGAGAAAATCGGCTCCGGTGATTTTGAACATGTGTAAAGAAGGCCGACTGACGCTCCGGTTCGAAGATGTGACTACGGGACAGAGGTTCAAGGCTGAAGGGGTAGAGGAAGACCTAGGACAACTTTGGAAGAGACTCTAAGAAAAGACTTAGAGTACTTGGATCTAACGGAGGACATGACACAAAACCGAGCGCAATGGCGTTCTAGGATTCATATAGCCGACCCCACTTAGTGGGAAAAGGCTTTGTTGTTGTTGTTGTTGTTGTACAATTACCTGTGAGAATATCATCTTGATTGATGCGAGAAAACAGTTGGGAATAATCAAGTAAAACCGCTGTGAGGGAATGTTTGGATGAACACCTGGCAACTCTTCAAAATTTGTTTTTGTATTGAAGCACACTTGCGCATCATGGGGGACAATTTTGTAGGACGATTTACAACGACTGGTAGAAAAGCGAGTGATCTCATAAACATGATTAGCTTTAATTTTTGGAGCAACATACTCATAATCTATTTCTTTTGCAGATGCTTGAATTGCATCTTTCTGCATGATTAAAAATAATTTAACAAAATTAGGTAGATAAATATGAACAGTACATCTTTTAAAGTAAAAAAATATAATCCAATAAAATGATTTTCTTATTTATTTATAGGAGAATTCAAAAATTGCATCTTTCTGCCAAATTTAGGTCATCATTATTGATAAATGCATGGATCATGGTATTATCAAAATTAAAAACAAAATTCTTACCATTTCATCAACCAATATACATTGAAGACCGCCAAACGTATTATCCTTTCCTATAACCTTAGGTCTCCAAATTCTGCATACACGGACTTTGATCTTCTTATTAAACTGAAAAGGTCCTAAATTTCGGATAGGATCTATCTTCATTCCGCTACAAAACTACAAACAAATTTACATGGCATTAGATGTCAGTCGTCTGGGGTACTGCTTGTTTGATTTTCTTGAACCCCCTTTAAAACGAGAGTGTGGTATACATTATTTATAAATGTAGACATCTAAATTTGAACAAAAGAAAAGAATACCATCACATGAAATAGCGCATTTCAAGATCTAGATTAAAAGGACAACTAAAATATATAGAAGAGCATCCAAAATGATATCCATTGAAATTACAGTTCCCCTGTTAACTGAATGAAAATAGAACATCAACGTGAGATTCTGTTTTGTAATCCAATTTGGTGCCTAAAGAAGAATTTTGGCATTCAGTCAATTACGTGTGTTCAATGCCATTTCTTCGTAGTGGAATTCCATATAACAATGTCAAAGCCACATTCTGCAGTTTAAGCTAATTTAACGCTCATATCCTAAATTATTATGATATCAATAGCTACTAACAGAGTTCCATGATCACTCGAACATCCATTTTTCTATGATCACCAGAATATCTAATGTTTATATCTTAGAATACTTATCAATACATATGCAAGGTAATTGCTTTCACTAAATTCAAGCAACATATTTTGTTCACCATAAAATTGTAAATAATTGTTTTTTTAGTCAAGTAGCGACCAGAAGAAGAGCTTAATCTAAACCAGTCTAGTAAAGAGTAGGAATACAAATAATCTAAACCATAGTCTTCTTTCTATCATTAAAATATTACCTTCCAAACTGAAAAAAGGAACTCACCTATTGATGGAGGATTAGAACTATTAAACATAACTGAATTCCTAAACCACTCAAAATATTACCTTCAAAATATTCACCTCTCAGAAGCACCTTGAAATCCCACAAAGTTGTCCAATTTCTAGTAGAATTCACCTTCTTCCAGTGTTGGGAAGCTATACCAGAAAACAGAAAGCAGAAGAACAAACACTTGGTCTACACAAATTATTCAGATTAACAAAACCCATAATTAGATTCATTCAGGGTAAAACACACAAAGCAAAGAAACACCAATCAAATGAAGTAGCTTTCATATTCAAAAAGCTAAAAATAAAACAACCCAGAAAAAAAGGATAACAAAAAATGCTTTGAAAAGTTGAGGAATTTGGGTCTGGATGGTCCAGCTCCTCTTCTGAAAATGGAGGCTGCAAGCAAAAGCCTAAAAACCACAACCCAGGATCATACGACTTTAAGAACTACAAATTCAGAGTTTTGAATACTTTCATTTGTTTTGGATATACATACAACTAATTACAATTCAATCATATTAGGAAAATAATTAGACTATACAATAACATCAATTAAATCTTAAGAATGATAAAATTTGCTGTATTTCAAAAAACCCATATGGAAACGTGTAAACAATTCGCAAATGAGATTCAGAGTTAAATAAATACCTTGGGTACTTGATCATGAGGTCGCGAGAGACATGACAACGACAAAGACCGATGTACAGCGAGTCAAACGTGTGGAGGATGCGTTCATGTCATGGTCGAGCAGTTCGAATCAGCAAGGAAGTTGCCGCAAGGATGCTAGTGAAGAAATAACTGAGGAAACACAAAAGGAAAATTGTGGTCTATGGATTGGCAAAGGAAGAAGATTAATGCGGTGGGGGAGGAAAACGGTGAGGGAAAAAAACTTCCACGCGTCGCTAAAGTGTTAAGCATTTGACAGCAAAGCAAAAAGGGCAAGGTTGTAATAACATACAAATAAGTGAGGGCCAAAAAGGAAGAATTCCACCCAAACAGAAGTCCTCTGAAACTCCGATTTCAATATAATCAAACACAAACAAAATACCAACTCAACTTTGATTATAAAATAACAGTACACAACAACGATTTGATAAAATAACATTACACAACAACGATTTCAACGATCAACAAAGGTTCAAGGCATAATCACCCTAATTAAAAAAAATTGACAACACCCCAAATCCTCCTAAAACTCCCTATCAATATATACCAACTCATCCCCAAAACTTTTGCACAGATAACAAACAAACAATAGCAAACGCAATATATAGGGAAAAAAAAAAAGGAAATCCAAAGCCAAAGAAAATTGGAACTTACCAAGGATGCACAAATGTGTGGCCAAAAAAGAAAAACAGGCGAGCGACGCCGTCCATAAGAAGAAAAAGAACACTGGAATTGAAGAGAAATCCGGTGAATCAAAGAGAAATCGGTCAAATCAAAGAGGTGTGCAAAGCGATGAACGCGTGGGCAAAAAATGGAGGAACTGCGAGTAACAATGTGCAGAAGAAAGGAAAGAACGCTGAAATCGAAGAGGGAGTCACATGGAAAAAGAGGATAGCCAGGATGATCAACACGTGGCCAAAGAGTGGAAGAACTCAGACGAAAAGAAAGGATAATAATAAGTGTTCGTGGCGGGAATTTCCATGGGGAATGCTTCCTGGCCGACGAGCACACAGCTCCCCGAGAGGTTGACGCCGGTTGATGCTTTCTGTCGGGCTTCTGCTTTACTGGCGGGCTTGTCGGGCAAGGCTGAAAGAGAAGGACAGAGTTAACTTTGAAAAATGCCTTTGTGAGGCCTTAGGCGTAGGCCTTGAGGCTCACGATCAAGATTAACTTTGAATTGCTCAGGCGTGCCACTACCATCTTCAGCATGGCAGATGTAGAACGGATGTTTGAGTTTTAATTATATATATTCGAGAGACTATGCTAGTTATTGACAGGTGCCTTTGTGGGGCATTAGGTATAGGCCTTGAGGCTTCCCATAAATAATTAACTTAGTACTCAAACACATAAGGTTCCTTTTGTTGGTTATATGGGTCTTATAATCATCATACTTCTGATTACCTGAACTCAAAGAGCAGAATGAATCCAAATAGGTGCCTTTGTGGGGCCTTGAATAAGCCTTGAGGCTTCCCATCAGAACCCTTTCTGTACTCAATGTTCTTGCACGAGAAATAAAATGAATCCAAATAGGTGCCTTTGTGGGGCCTTGAATAGGCCTTGAGGCTTCCCATCAGAATTTATCCCATACTCGAACGTTCTTGCCCGAGAAATAGGATGAATCCAAATATGTGCCTTTGTAGGGCCTTGAATAGGCCTTGAGACTTCCCATCAGAATTCATCACGTACTCAAACGTTATATGGTCATCATAATATAATAGAAATAAAACTAAGTGGTAGGTCGATTACTTGCGCCCCAAGTAACTTCGGACTTCTTGTTTATCAAAGCTTGTCGTGGATGGGTTAAGTCCACATCAGGTTCTTTTTTATGCCTTGAGGCCAAGGACTTTTTAGGGTGATCAAATCTTATATGCCCGAGAGCTTAGAGCTTAGATCTGGTTTGAACTATGAAGACATATTCAAATCGGATTCAAGCGCTGAGAGAGTCTTTTAATAGCTATATTACTAGAAATAATTTGGATACAACTTGAAGTATATAACATATTGCTAGGCTAATGAATGAAAAGATAAAAACAAAGAAGGTCGGGCAAGGCTGATCGTCTTGCAACTTCCTATCTTTGTGGGTTAACAGAAGGTTTGAAAGCTTAGAAAAGGGGTTGGGAGGTGAGTTTGCATAAAGAAAATCGATACTACAGCAGGCGTTGAGCAGGGTAGCAGAGCTATTACAAAGGGTTTGTCCCGAAAAGGATGAAGGCTTGGGCTGACTATAGCTTCGTTTTGAAGGCAAATCTGGCTTTGAGCAGAGTTTATGCTTTTGTTTGTTTGTTTTGAGTGTCCTTGATTCTGACTTCTCTTTCTCCTTTTATAGCCACCTTGGCTTGGCCTCCTATAGCAATAATCTTGCCCGAATGTTGTTTGAAGGATAGTGACTCATCAGCTATTTACTTGTACTGCCATCATAAAGTACTTTTGGGCTGATTAGCTGGCTGGTCTATACCACTTGGCCCTTGGGTAGGTGAGCAAGTGGTGCAAATGAGCTGCACCTAGTCGGGAAAGGCCCTTTCTACTTTCTAGGTCTGGGCTGAGCTTCGGGCTTTTCCTTCTCTTTTTTGGCCAACTCTCTTCTAAGCCCAAAGTTTAAGTTTCAACCCAAATAGTGCCCCCTTCAATCAATATTCAGACTGGAATTCTAGGTGCCAATATTGATTGAATATCCGCATACTTGCATGCCCGCTCTTGGAACTTGTGTTTTTCTGGACATGAGGCCTACGACCATGCGTCTCTTGCTCTTCTCACGACCTTTGGGTTACCCTCTGAGGTTTCTATAAATTCAGGTTTGATTTTGCCTTTTGCTCAGTCAACCAAATTCGTTCAACCTTCGCTTCAATTAACCCCGAGTATTTTTGCCTTCTTAGTTTTCTCCCCAAGACTGAGAAATGATCTCTTCAAGATTCAAATGGGGTTTCCTAAAACTCCTTTTTCATGAGAAAAAGAGTTTTCATCAAATAACCATTATCCCTAACACCCTTGGTCAGGCACCCCGCTTTCTCCAACACCCTTGGTCAGGCACCCCGCTTTCTCCAACACCCATGAAGACTTGCCTTCCCGCTCGTCGCCATTAAATCAGGCTTCACCATCATATATGGTGATGACTCTGCCCGAGGATCCTCTACCAGGCACTTCTTGGCCGCACAACCTGATCACCTAACCGGATTTTACCCATGAAGATACCAGAAAACCAGCTGAGACGTCATTGCACCTGGAAGGAGTCGTACGTAGTACATCAGGATTGAATTGAATTTGTTGTAAACTTCACCAATTTGTCGAAAATGAAATAAACAATATCTTAACAATCTTGTGTCTTTCTGTCTTCTTGAATGACTGATGAATATACACTATACTTTAGCATCCCGAAACCTGCTTTACCTTGCATCCTCCTCGATGTAACAATCCCTAACATCCCATAATGTAGGACAATACCTTTTCAAGAATTTAACATTAATGGGATGTTTCTGCCAATTCCTTTCGAGGTCTGCCAAGTAATATCCCCCTTTGTTTAATACTTGACTAACTATGAAAGGACCTTCCCACGTCGGGCTCCACTTTCCAAAGCCCCTAAGCTGAGCTCCTAGAGAAAGAACTGTCTTCCACACAAGACTTTGCTTTCACCCTTTTGTTATACGCTCGGGCAACAGCTCTCTTTCCTTCCTGAATCTGGTTCAGAGCTTCAATTCGGGCTACATCTAAGTCTTTAATCCCTTGACACATGGCTTCGTTGTATTCTTCGCTGTGTAACCCAAACTGATTTTGAATTCTGACAGAACTCACATTGATCTCCATGGGAAGCACTGCATCTTGCCTAAAGGTTAGAGCATAAGGAGTTGTCCTTGTACCTGCCCTCTTAGAAGTTCTGTATGCCCACAAAGTATTCCCCAGCTTTTCATGCCATTTTTCCGAACTATCAATCACCATTCTTTTGATAATGTTTACCAAAATCTTGTTGCTGGATTCTGCCTGGCCATTTGACTGCGGGTAATAAGGACTGGACCAGATCATCTTTATTTTGTATTTGCTTGCAAATTCTTCAACTTCTTTTGAAATAAAAGATAGCCTTCGATCCGTCACTATGGTTTCAGGCACCCCAAATCTATGCAGAATCTTGGTCTCAATAAATTTTTTTACCGCAGCTGAGGTTATGGTTTTCACCGCCGAGGCCTCCACCCATTTGGTAAAGTAATCCATTGCTACAATGATAAAAGTGTGCCCCTTGCTAGAAGCCGGGTAAATCTGCTCGATGAAGTCCATTGCCCATCATCTGAAGGGCCAGGGCTTGACTACTGGATTTAAAGGCACAGAGGGTACATGTTGGAGAGGATCGTGCCTTTGACATTCCTCACACCCTCGGGCATAGGACTTGCAATCTTTTTCCATGTCGGGCCAAAAATAACCATATCGCCTAAGTAATCACCTCATCTTTGTCCCCGCCTGATATGCTCTACATATTCCTTCATGTACTTCGGCCATCATTCTCATGGACTCCTCTTGGCCTAAGCATTTCAATAATAACCCGTCTGGAGTCTTCCTTAGTAGGTCTTTCGCCCATAAGACATACTTAGTTGCTTGCTGTCTATTCTTCTTGCTGATGGGTGAAGAGAGATCTTTCAAATGATGGATGATGGGCGATCTCCAATCTTCTATCTCAGCTTCCTGAACCATTACATCCAGGCTAAATCCCCTTTTCCAGGATAGAAGGAAGATTTCTCCTTTGAATCTCGACATCCAACCCATATCTTCTTTCCTGTATTGGCATGCCTGAGGCCAATTGCGCCATCTCATTAGCTGCTAGGTTGGCTCCCCTGGGAACATGACTCACCGATATATCAGAATCCTAATAACTCAACAATTGTGTGGCCGCCAAATAGTATCTGGCCATAATGATATGTCTGCACTTGAACTCCCCATTTAGCTGGTTTATTACCAATTCTGAATCACCAAACACCTCAACTTCCATTGCCCCTAGATCCATCAAGATTTCCAAACCAATTATTAAGGCCTCATACTCTGCCCGATTGTTGGTATTCCCTTGATAATCCAAGAGAAATGAGTAATAATGATAAATCCCTTGAGGGTTGATAATCACAATCCCAGCTCCTGAAGCCATCTGAGTATAAGAACCATCAAAATACAGCTTCCAAGGAGTAATCCATAAATCAGCCACTCTTCTTATCTCCTGCTGGATCCACTCCTCTTTGCCCGAGATCCCTTTGCCTGGCGGGATCCAAACATTAGTAACTTCCAGGGTTCCCGGTATATTGATTATCTCATCTCGAGATTATTGATGTTACGCCAAGAAGTCAGCAATTGCTTGGCCTTTTACTGCCCTTTGGGGGACATACTGGAAGTTAAATTCTGATAATGCTAGAATCCACTTCCCAATCCTTCCTGTTAACATTGGCTTTGACAACATGTACTTTATCACATCTTGTTTCTACCTTGGTCAGAATTCTACTGAAGTAGTACACTGCCTGCTCTTTCCCGCCTTCATTATTCTGAGCCAGCAAACTCCCAATTGATTTATCTGAAGCGGAGATATATAACTTTAAGGGTTTTCCCCTCTGAGGTGGTACCAATACTGGCGGGGAAGTCAAATAAGCTTTGATACTATCGAAAGCCTCTTGGTGCGGTGGTTCCCACTCGAAATTCTCCTTATCCTTCAGTCTTAACAAAGGAGTCAGCGGCTGGATCTTGCCCGCTAGATTGGCAATGAATCTTCTTAAGAAATTAATTTTGCCCAGCAGCCTCTGAAGTTGCACTTTGTTGGTGGGTGAAGGTGACTCCATTATTACCCGAGCTTTATTTTTGTCCACTTCTACCCCTCTTTGATGAACCAGGAATCCCAAGAAATTGCCCGCTTTCACTCCAAACGCACACTTTTTTGGATTCATCTTCAATTTGTGGATCCTCATTCTTGTTAATGCCTGCCTGAGGTCTATCAGATATTGTTCTTCCGTCTTGGATTTCACCACGATGTCATCAATATACACCTCCATATTATGGCCAATCAGATCATGAAAGATGGCATTCATCGCCATTTGGTAGGTTGCACCAGCATTCTTGAGCCCGAAGGGCATGACCGGATATTCATATGCCCCCACATGCCCAGGACACCTAAAAGTTGTCTTATGTATATCCTCCGGGGCCATCTTTATCTGATTATACCCGGCATTTCCATCCATAAAAGATAAGACTTTGTGTTTTGCTACTGCATCTATGGATAGATCTGCCATGGGCATGGAATACTCATCTTTAGGTGTAGCACCATTAATATTCCTGTAGTCAACACAACATCGTACCGCTTTTGTTACGACTTTTAAAACGGGTACAATGTTGGCTAACCACTCCACATATTTGGCTGACCTGATAAATCCGGCTTTTATGAGCCTCTCAATCTCTTCTTTAACCTTCTCTTCTATCTCATTCGACATCCTTCGTGGTGCTTGCTTAACCGGCTTATATCCTTCCTTGATGGGCATTCTGTGTTCCACCAAGGTTGCATCTAAACTCAGCATCTCAGTGTAATGCCAAGCAAAACAATCTCTGAATTCTTGCAAGAGACAGATAATTTGTGCCCGATCCTCACCAGGCGTGCCAAAACTATGTTTGTGGCGGGAATTTCCGTGAGGAATGCTTCCTGGCCGACGAGCACACAGCTCCCCAAGAGGTTGGCGCCGGTTGATGCTTTCTGTCGAGCTTCTGCTTTACTGGCGGGCTTGTCGGGCAAAGCCTGTCGGGCAAGGCTTGTCGGGCAAGGCTGAAAGAGAAGGACAGAGTTAACTTTGAAAGGTGCCTTTGTGAGGCCTTAGGTGTAGGCCTTGAGGCTCACGATCAAGATTAACTTTGAATTGCTCAGGCGTGCCACTACCATCTTCAGCATGGCAGATGTAGAACGGATGTTTGAGTTTTAATTATATATATTCGAGAGACTATGCTAGTTATTGACAGGTGCCTTTGTGGGGCATTAGGTATAGGCCTTGAGGCTTCCCATAAATAACTAACTTAGTAATCAAACACATAAGGTTCCTTTTGTTGGTTATATAGGTCTTATAACCATCATACTTCTGATTACCTGAGCTCAAAGAGCAGAATGAATCTAAATAGGTGCCTTTGTGGGGCCTTGAATAGGCCTTGAGGCTTCCTATCAGAACACCTTCTGTACTCAATGTTCTTGCCCGAGAAATAGGATGAATCCAAATAGGTGCCTTTGTGGGGCCTTGAATAGGCCTTGAGGCTTCCCATCAGAATTTATCCCGTACTCGAACGTTCTTGCCCAAGAAATAGGATGAATCCAAATAGGTGCCTTTGTGGGGCCTTGAATAGGCCTTGAGGCTTCTCACCAGAATTCATCCTGTACTCAAACGTTATATGGTCATCATAATATAATAGAAATAAAACTAAGTGGTAGGTCGATTACTTGCGCCCCAAGTAACTCCGGACTTCTTGTTTATCAAAGCTTGTCGTGGATGGGTTAAGTCCACATCAGGTTCCTTTTTATGCCTTGAGGCCAAGGACTTTTTAGGGTGATTAAATCTTATATGCCCGAGAGCTTAGAGCTTAGATCTGGTTTGAACTGTGAAGACATATTCAAATCGGATTCAAGCGCTGAGATAGTCTTTTAATAACTATAGTACTAGAAATAATTTGGATACAACTTGAAGTATACAACATATTGCTAGGCTAATGAATGAAAAGACAAAAACAAAGAAGGTCGGGGAAGGCTGATCGTCTTGCAACTTCCTATCTTTGTGGGTTAACAGAAGGTTTGAAAGCTTAGAAAAAGGGGTTGGGAGGTGAGTTTGCAGAAAGAAAATCGATACTACAGCAGTCGTTGAGCAGGGTAGCAGAGCTATTACAAAGGGTTTGTCCCGAAAGGGATGAAGGCTTGGGCTTACTACAGCTTCGTTTTGAAGGCAAATCTAGCTTTGAGCAGAGTTTATGCTTTTGTTTGTTTGTTTTGAGTGTCCTTGATTCTGACTTCTCTTTCTCCTTTTATAGCCACCTTGGCTTGTCCTCCTGTAGCAATAATCTTGCTCGAATGTAGTTTGAAGGATAGTGACTCATCAGCTATTTACTTGTACTGCCATCATAAAGTACTTTTGGGCTGATTAGCCGGCTGATCTATACCACTTGGCCCTTGGGTAGGTGAGCAAGTGGTGCAAATGAGCTGCACCTAGTCGGGAAAGGCCCTTTCTACTTTCTAGGTCTGGGCTGAGCTTCGGGCTTTTCCTTTTCTTTTTTGGCCAACTCCCTTCTAAGCCCAAAGTTTAAGTTTCAACCCAAACAATAAGAGCAAGAAGATCATTTTCCTGTAGCAAAGAGAGACAAAAGTACGGGCAATGAAGAAATGGGAGGGCAGCTTGGGAAGTGGGAAGTTCACTGTTAGTGGACAATAACCCCTCTCACATAATGAACAATGAGGAACTGAACTTTAGTGTATATAGATATCTACTAGACCAAAGTATTTTTCCGTTTTGAACATTAAATTTACAATTTTACCCCTGCTCTCCCCGTGTTGGTCATCGTGTAAAAGGACGGGATGGATCGCACTCTTCTTTCTGCTTTTCTGGAGTATTTTATAGGTAAAGGTACTGAAGACACTGTTTAAGATTGTTTTATTGGAGGAAAGTAACAACCAGTGGAATTTTAGCAGACCAATTCTGAGCTTGATACTTATTTATGAGCAGGACACAAGTTTCGGGAAAGAAGCAGAAAAGCAGGAGGAAAAGGACCAGAAAAGCAGCAGAAAAAGGAGCAGAAAATGAGGAAAGGTGCCAGCCCATCATGGAGAAGCCGAAGGAAAAAGCATAAAAAAAAAAAAAAAAAAAAAGAGAAAGAAAGGAGAGACATACGAAGGAGAGAGAGGGAGCCCAAAAAGATAGCAGAAAAGGAGAGAGAGCCGTGTGTGGTGAAAAGAGAGTGAGTACGAAGGAGAGAGAGGAGGGGCGAAAGAGGGCGAGACAGACGGAAGAAAGCACAGCAAAGGAGTCTGAGGGTTTTTTAAACTTAATTTTAATGTTTCTTATTATGAATTCAGTGACAATTTCATCTTTGTTTCGGAAAATTTGCGTATGAATTTCGTTTATGTAATTTTGGGTGTTCTGTTTATATCGTTAGATTCGTCGTCCGAGTGTATGATTTGCTTCTGTTTTTTTTGTTTCAGGAGACGTTGCTCTACGTTTCTTTGGGCTTTTGTGTGCAGCTTTCGAAGCCCTTTGTGCTAAAGGTAAACAATTTTAGTTTTTTCCTTTGAGGCTTGCTTACTAGGACAAACAAAAAACGTTTTCATAAATGGATGCAGATGGTATTGAGAGTTTTGGCTATTCCCTCAGTACGTGTAGGTATTTATTCACGACGGGTTAAGTAGTTTTGGAATTCTCTTTTGCTTCATATAGAAACCTTCTTTTGGGTGAGTTTTGCATGTTTCTGACGGCGAGGGTTTTGATTTTGCATATTTTTTTGTGGATATCTGATGTGTTTTGGTTTTGGATTTGAATGGGATTTGCCCAGCTGCTATTTCAAAGCTGGAGGAGCCATTGTTCTCCTTTCGTAAAAGTTTACATGCACACTTTCACTGGAAAACCTCAAGTATGTATTATGTTGTTATACTATTCTCTCCAACTCTGCTTTTCGTTGTCCGTATGTTCGAATATGACAGAACAGAAATGAATGTCCAAGCTGAAGGGGGGTCAGGCACACGGAACTGACCCAAATATTCTGTAATATTTAGGAAGTGGAAGAAATAAATATTTGAGGTCTGAGATATACTTGTATGAAAAAAGTTGATTTTTTAAAATTCTTCGTTTGTGGTTTTTTAATTTTTTAACTTTTTATGCAGGAAAAGGAAGAACCCAGAAAATATATGTTCACCGAAGGACATGATAGGAGTGGCCTTTCTTGGGTTAGAGGAAATTGTGAAGAAAAATCATTATCCTCTTTCCTTTTTGAATTAAAATAAATAAATTAGGCTTTAATTTTTGAGCAAGTGCGTTGGACATAATCATTACTTTCTATTACAATTATTAAAATTAATTCAATTAACTAAAGTTGATTTGAATGTGATGATGATGGAGATATTTGCATAGGCGATGGAATCTCGCTGACAACTTCCGATAGAATCCTGCCTTTGAAAAAGCCACAAAATATGGGCTAGACATCATGATATGCCTCAATTTTCCTTTTTCTCCTGCTTTACTGACGTGGAAGAAAATTCAGAAGAGGGAAAAAAATCATCACCGATTGGTACAAAGATAGATTATCTTGCTTACAACAACAACAAAGCTTTTTCCCATTAAGTGGGGTTGGCTATATGAATCCTAGAACGTCATTGCGTTCGGTTTTGATAGATCATCTTGCTTAAAAAAAAAAAAAAACTAATGAAAAATATTTAAAAACTTTATATTTTAATGATAAAGATAAAATAAATGATAAGACGGATAGTATCATGATTGATTTTTTTAATGTAAAAATATGATTTTTTTGTTAAAGTGAACAATATCTGAAGTTTTTTGTTAAAATTCCCTTAAAAAAGACTAGGTAAATATCATCCATCTTTATTTTTTCTTTCGGTGTAATTTATTCAAAAATAAATTTGCCACATTAATCTAAATGTTTAGTTTTCATTTTCCTTTGCCTAGATTGCTTTCCTAGTGGTGAAAATTACTTGACCAAAACTTCAGTTGTTCCAGCCATCAAATTTACAGTCCTTTGTCAATATATGTATCAAACAATCTCTCTAACATTTTTGGCCATGTAAATAACTCTTTCTAATCTATGTAAATAATTCTGTCTAACCTAAGGAGCATAATATTTTTTGCATGTAAATAGTCCAGCACTTTACAATCTTTAGTATCTAAGTGCTTTGGTGCACAATGGATGACTAATAGTTTTTGTATGTAGATTACCAAACATTCTGCAATTTTTTACCTTATAGATTGCATAAACTAAACATTTTTTGTATTAAAATTTTCGATCCTTTTGATTGTCAATAATTTTAATGATGTTACACTGTTTTTACATGTTTCGAGCCCAGCGTTTGGTTCAATTGTTAATTCCGTAGCAACATGCGGACATGTTTTCTAGTTAAGACATAAAAGTTCTTCTTTGCTTTTTTGTAATGTAACAAATATCTTAATGACTCAAGACATGCAAACTATTTAGGTATAGAACAGAAGGAACCATGTTTCTTTTCTTTTGGTAAATAAGGACCCATCTTCTAGTGAAATTTTGAACATACTAAGGTGCTCTTTTATTGGGAGAGTACATCCTCTCATAAACATTTGTTAGGTTATCAGAGAAAGTTTTGAATTCAAATCTCATGAATGATAATAACTGTTTTTTAGATTGAATATATCTAGTTGTACGTCGATCATGTACTGGTAACGCCATCAAATTCATGATCATGTGTGAAAAATTATTAAACTCAAGTTTCTTGGGTCCTAGTTTATATGTAAAATCCCATATATCCTGTTATGCTGGAATTTATAAGCCTAATGTTAAGGTAAACATTTCAGATCCGGAAAAATTACCGAAGAGAAGAAGACTCTGATGAAAATTTCAAGAAGAACAAGGCATTCATCGTATAGAAATAGATCACAAATGTCTTTCAAGATTTTCACGTTATTAACCACAAATTGAACAAATCGAAAGGCAGAAAAATATGAATGGACAGATCAATTGCACAAAAATTGAAAGAATGAAACATAACCTCAATTCGAGAGGCTAACGCCAAATGCATGCAAATCTAGCTAGCTAGAGTTTACGTGCAAGTCTCAAGTTTGAGATATATTCCTTTACATTCTCTCAAACTACGTATACACAAGCGCATGATATTTGTTCTTGAACCAACGTACCCCATTCTTTAAAGCAGTCTTGAATTTGGTTTCAACGACGTAGGACTTGTACTTGGCCACCCGACGTTTTCTCTTGAGCTCTAATTGGCTAGAGTTGTAGATCGAAGATGCTTTACGTGAATACCTTTGATTTTCCCAAGGATAACCTTCGTGGTCACGGTCACCATCAGGCATATACGTTGATTGATAAGTTGATTGCATCTTGTCCATCTCTCTCATCTTTCTTGCTTGCCAATCAAGGTTGACGAGCAAAAAGAGAGAGAGAGGTGGACGACAAAAACTTGGTTTTGATGGGAGAGCAAGGAATTCTTATAGGGGGACTTGCGTTGCTGTCATATGTCTCTCAGATGATGTTGATTAAATAAGAAGGGTTGGGAAACCATTGTCTTAATTTGTGAGGATGTGACGAGTATACAACAACAACAAAAAGAAAGAGCGAGAGGGTTTGTGAAACCGCTCAAACTTAAAGAGGATTTCTTTGCCAAATTAATGAGCATCCAGAAATCTACTCCAAGAAAAAAAAAATGAGCATCTAGAAATAGATATTGGTGAGCACCCGAAAAAATAATTCCCTTTCTCTTTCACATTTCTTTCAAACTTCTTTCTCCCATATATTTTCCAAAAAAATAAAAAACAGCTTCAGACACAATGTGTGGGCTTAGGCAAGTTTTAATTTGTTCACTAACTTGGAACCTTCCATAGATACTCTTGTAGATTTATGTACTTTGTGACTCAGTCTAAAACAGAACTCTCATTATTTACATTTGCTATAAATATTTGGGGCTCCAGAAAAATGCGAAATTTTATGGATGCGTTAAAACTGTACAAACGAAAGGCAGAATTTGACCAAGAGAAAGAGAAAAGCAAAAAACAACTCGAAAAAAAATGGGAGTAAATTGTTGAGTGTTATTTTAGGAGTATGGTTTTCTCCCCTCAAACGTCTCTCCCTTTCAGTCCCTTTCTATTTGAACGGTCATGATTAAGTCACGTCAAATGTAGATTTATTTATAGAGAGGGAGAGACAAAGAGGAAGTGAAAGAGAAGAAAAAGGGAAGAGAATGAGGTTTGGAGAGGAGAGAATCATACTCTATGCACGTTACCTTCCAATTTGTTAGGGGAGACTTGGTATTATAAGAGAAACATTTCATTGTGACCAGAACATTGGTGATACATTATATGTTTTTATATAAGTGGTGGAAAATTTTATTTTTTAAGTTATTATCTTTTTAACAACATATTTCACAATTTGTATAGTGATATATGGTGTATCATCCTGTGTTCCGATCACATTGAAAATCTCTCTTATTAGAGGAACACCGTTGACTTATCCAAGCACTGGGGTATGTAAATGGAAGAGCTAGCTTTTTCTTGAGCTATTAAATCAATCATATATGAGTTTTGCATGCCCAGGTAATTAAAAACATGTTTAATATATGTGTAATTATTTGGATAAAAAATAATTTCTTTTCTGGGCGATGTGTGCGTTTCAGTAAAACCCTAATACTAAAAGCAAACTAAAAAACAAGATTTCTAAAGGATTGAAAGAATATATACAGGTTCCTGGACAAGCAAGGAGAAGAATGGCTCCTACATGCAACACCACCTAATCACACAAGGAACAACTTCATCCTTTCCTTCACCAGTTGACACGCATGGTAGCCCGTCCCCAGAGAAACTAACACTAACGAAAGAGGAGACACGAATGCGAACTTATACAGTGTGTGTGTGCAGATGCACATCCTTGACTAGCTGAGGTTGCAGCAGGCTGTTAGCATAGTCTGGTCGGTTTGCTGACCTTGAAAGAAGTAGGACCCCCGTTAGTAACTTCGAATGGATAGAGGACAGACACATAAATCGGCGTTGAATGTCCCTTATATTATATAAATTTCCACTTCTCCTCAAGGAGCTTTAGAGATTATCATAACATGTTACCACAATGTGAAACCCCACCCCGCCCGCCCCCCCCCCCCCCCCAAAAAAAAAAAAAAAACAATATTGGGTTATTAACGAATTATAAACAATGAGACTGACGTTGGGAAATCTCATTTTTGCTAATTTGTCTTCGGCTATATTAGTCTCATTTAGATCGTTGATTATTTAGACTCTAGCATAACCATTTAGAGTTTAAATTCTAGGTTTTATACTCTCAAAAATAGACTTTAACTTTTAAGTCTCTGATTTTGAATGATCAAACTATAAATGGAATGATTAACTCTATTAACAAGATGAAAGCTAAAGAAAATTCATGCATCTATATAACTTTACATGGCTATGAACTAACTCTCAGTCTAATAGTATCTTTTCTTACTATTGAAAAATGTCCCGAATTAGAATTCCCTCTTTCCCATTGATTAGGAAAATAAAACTTCACATGGCTAGCTAGACTTTATGATTTCTGAAGTAAGGTACTCAATATTAAGATTCTAATAATGAAGACATAAACATCTATTTCATAGCTTATGCATCGTTTAATGCATTGTAAAACAATGCTTGCCCATGTATGAGCTCGAACATGCAACTTTTTAGGGTTTTTCAGATGGCATCGGAACCATATAATTGAACATGCACGCAAGTTTTCAACCATACAAGAAATGACAGAAAAAGCTTTCTAATTAACCAGTTTAGTGAATTTTAAGACTCAAAGTCTCAAACGCAGATCAACATAATTTCCTTCATCTGTGTTGGGAACAACCTGTTCGATCTGTTTAAAGTACGGGCCGTGAGGGTTTCTGGGAGCTACAACAGACGAGACCCGAGCAGCACCAGCATGATCACCATTGATATTGCTTGTGGACCCACTAGAACAAACGAATATGGGTACACTTGCTGCTACCAGTTGATTTTGATGACGATGATCATGATTAGGAGGAGGATGACGAAGATGTTGAACATGTTCTAACATGGCCATCCTTTCAAGCTGTCTTTCTCTTTTGTGTGCGTTTTGATGACCTCCCCATGCTTGAGAGCTTTTAAACTTCCGGTCACAGTAGTGACACTCAAACTTCTTGCTCTCGATGATCATGGCGACTTGGTCACTGTCCTCTGTCACCGAAAACCCGAATAGCTTCATTTTCTGATGAAAGAATATGGTTCATGGAAATTGAAAACTAATGAAACTTATATATATTACTTGCGCCCTTAGAAACACCCAACCCATACGCAGAGCTACTAAAGCACTATTGCATGGGCCTCCCCTATTATTGCTTTTACTATTATTTGTCAGATATATACGATTCCTTTGGATAATGATTTAAATAACTGAAAGGCGAATTTGAGAGGTCTTAGTCAAAGAGGATTTGAATCACATTATTGTTAGTCCATTGCAAAGCTTAGCCTTCTTCTATTCCTCTTAGACCAACTCCAACCTTTGAAGTAAGTCATAAAATTTACCATCTATTCCCCTCCCATTTCCTTCCAACCCTTGGGCCAATTTGGGATTTTGGGTTAGAAGCTAAAATTGGGCCAAATACCGGCCGAAAAATAGGATTGGGTTAGTGAAGGAGCCCACTTGTGCAAGTGGAAGAGAGGGAGTTGGACGACAAGCGCCCAAAACCACTCGCGCCACATGAAGGACGCGTTCTAGCATTGCTCCAACATTTATCATTGCTGTTGTTTGGGTTAATATTTGAACTTTGGGCTGAAGGAAGAGAAGCCCAAAAAAGAAGCCCATAAGGCATGACTCTGCCCAAAGGCCCAGCATCAAACCTATTCGCCCAACCCAAGGCAAAATGATGATTCCACATTAAATGCAAAGGCTAGTAGCTTGAAAGAAGTAACACTTGATGGAAATCAGCATACTCTCAGCCCAAAAGCACTTTCTGGATGGCAGAGTACGTAAATTACTGATGAGCCACTACCTCTCAGTTGCTTTCGGGCAGGAACCAAGCTACAAGCAGTCAGATTAATTCGCTTATAAAAGGAGGAAGAGGGCCCAGAGATAAGGACACTCAACCAATCAAACAAACAAATACACAAACTCTGCTCAAGCCAGATTTGCATACAAAGTCGTAGTCAGCCCCCAACCTCAATCCTTTTTCAGGATCAGCCCTAACATAAGCTATCTTTTGTTTAGTTTAATAGCTCTGCTGCTCACCAGTATTATCGATTCTCTTGTGTAACTTTATTTGTCATCTATTCTCCCTTGAAACCCTCATATCCTTGTAGTGGCCAAGAAAAGAAACGACGAAAGGTCCAGCCTTGCCCAACAAGGTTCAATCTTGCCCGATTCCCTTTGTTTTGTCTTTTAGTTAATAGATCTGGTGTTGTAATGAATTCGCTAGTATGTATTCAAATCATTTTAGGTCTTTTAATGATCCAAAGTTCAGTTTACTCTTAGATCTGGTTTTAATTAAATGGTTTTACTATCTTAAGAGTGAATCCACTTAATGCCTTGATTAGACCCGAACCTCTGCCCTTTTACCTACAAGATACACAAAAGTCCTTGATCTCAAGGCATTGAAAAGAATATAATGTGGACTTAACTCATCCATGACAATCCTTTGATAATGAGAAGTTAGAGTAACTTGGGGCGCAAGTAATCGGCTTAAATCTACTCATTTTACATCTGCCATACTGAGATGGCAGTGGCACGCCTCAACACTTAAGTTAGTTTTAATTGCGAGTCTCACGGCCTATACTTAAGGCCCGACAAAGGCACCTTTCAGAATTAACTCTGTACTCTTTTTGTAGCCCGACGAACAAAGCGAGAACTCGATAGTCAACCAAAGTGCCAACTCCGTAAGGAGCTGTGTGCTCCAGCCAGGAACGTCCAAAGGCGACATTCCTGCCCGAACAGCTATAAAGGGCAGTTTCACCCACGTAGGTGTGTCCAGCAATTGTCGGCCAAGAAAAGTGAGTCAACGTCATTTTTGGATAATCAACAGTTGAAATTCAAACGGGTCGTAGGTTATCCAACGGTCCACATTTAATTTAGTTAATGTTTTTGTTTTATATTTATAATTTCATTGAATCCAACGGTTGATATCTAATATGATCAAATTCAACGGTATAAAAAAGATCTAACATCCCAAATTTAAATCCAACGGCTAAAATAATTTAAAAAAAATATTTAACTCAAAATTCACCCAAATTTAATGAATTTTCAATATTTATCGGAATCTAAATATTTTTAGGTTAAAATGTTCATAAAATTAAATTAGGATAGTTTACATAATTAAAAAAAAAATTAGCCTAAAATTATTCTTTAATAACCTCAGGCTAAAAAATTTATGCCATAAGGGTTAGAGTAGAAAAGCTATTTCTGGATTAAAACCTAAAATTTATGGACTAACAATTTTAGGTTTTACTCCAAGGGTTGGATATAATCTTAGTGTAGATAATTTTGTTTGTTTAAAAAAAATGATGAAAGCGTGTAAGATCCCACATCACCCAGGGGAGTGATCCTTATATGTATATTCTCATCCTACCTAGCATGAGGCTTTTTGGGAGCTCACTGGCTTTGGAGTTCATCGGAATTCCAAAGTTAAGCGAGTAGCACACGAAAGCAATCTCATGATGGGTGACCCACTGGGAAGTTCTCATGTGAGTTCTAAGAAACAAAACCGTGAGGGCGTAGTCGGGGCCCAAAGCGGACAATATCGTGCTATGGTGGTGGAACGGGCCCGGGATGTGGTGGATCCCAAGGCAAGATGTGGTGGACCCCAAGCCAGGATGTGACAATTTGGTATTAGAGCCAATCTCTGGCCGAAAGTGTGCCGACGAGGAAGTCGGGCCCCTTAAGGAGGGTGGATTGTAAGATCCCACATCACCAGGAGAGTGATCCTTATATGTATATTCTCATCCCTACCTAGCACGAGGCCTTTCTAGGAACTCACACGAGAACTTCCTAGTGGGTCACCTATTATGGGATTGCTCTCGCGCACTACTCGTTTAACTTTGGAGTTTCGATGAACTCCAAAGCCAGGTCACATCCCGGGCCCGTTCCACCACTGTAGCACGATATTGTCTGCTTTGGACCCCGACTACGCCCTCACGGTTTTGTTTCTGAGAACTCAGACAAGAACTTCCCAGTGGGTCACCCATCATGGGATTGCTCTCGCGCGCTACTCGCTTAACTTTGGAGTTCCGATGAACTCCAAAGCCAGTGAGCTCCCAAAAGGCCTCGTGCTAGGTAGAGATGAGAATATACATATAAGGATCACTCTCCTGGGTGATGTGGGATCTTACAATCCACCCCCTTAAGGGGCCCGACGTCCTCGTCGGCACACTTCCGGCCAGGGATACCACTACCATAAACCTTATGTTGTTATATATACATTTTCGACGGGACGTTAGTACATATAAATATTTTTGACATTTTGTTTTGTGAAAACCATTATATTATAGTATTGTACTGAAAAATAAGGAAAGTATGAGTTGGAGGCATGAGAGAGGAATCATTGCACTCCGATCGCGACGGAATGACATTTTTCCTTTTGTGCAATCGCTCTGACTTGATTTCTTCGTTATCTACACATATTTTATTCTTCTCTATCTTTGAGTTTTGTATAACAAATGATTTTAAATTTCAGGGACAAAATTTTCTTAAAGGGGTGGATTGTAAGATCCTACATCGCCTAGGAGAGTGATCCTTATATGTATATTCCCATCCCTACCTAGCACGAGACCTTTTGGGAGCTCATTGGCTTCAAGTTCCATGGGAACTCCGAAGTTAAGCGAGTAGCGCGCGAGAGCACTCCCAGGATAGGTGACTCATTGGGAAGTTCTCGTGTGAGTTCCTATAAATAAAACCGTGAGGGGGTAGTCGGGGCCCAAAACGGACAATATCGTGCTATAGTGGTGGACCCCGGGCCGGGATGTGACAATTTGGTATCAAAGCCCAACCTTGGCTGTGGTGTGCCAACGAGGACATCGGGCCCCTAAGGGGGATGGATTGTAAGATCCCACATCGCCTAGGGGAGTGATCCTTATATTTATATTCTCATCCTTACCTATCACGAGGCATTTGGGGAGTTCACTAGCTTCGGGTTCTATGGGAACTCCGAAGTTAAGTGAGTAGCGCACGAGAGCACTCCCAAGATAGCTGACCCACTGGGAAGTTCTCGTGTGAGTTCCCAGAAACAAAACCGTGAGGGCGTAGTCGGGGCCTAAAACGAACAATATCGTGCTACGGTGGTGGAGCGGGCCCGGGATGTGGTGGACCCCGGACCGGGATATGACAAAGCGTTTATAGAAAAATATTTTTGAATTCCAAAAACACTTAAATGAGTGCTTTTCAAGATTAACTTAAATTTTTACTCTATAACTAATATTAGCTTTCATCCTTTTGAAAATAAGATGTCTTTAAGCGAGAAAGTCCAAAGACATTCTTGACCTAAACGAATATAATTTTAATTAGACTTAGTTCTTGAAGGGGTGATTAATGAGACCTAAACACACTATTACGATATTAGCTTTAGATGTCGGATGATGGTGACGGTTTAATAAGCCATTATGTCGGATAAAAGATATTCGACACATCATTCAGTTAGTGTCGGATAATAATGAAATCCTGTCAGTTATATCCGACATAAATTCATGGCGGATATTTAGTGTCGGATTCAACCACCATAAAATTATTATAACCGCTAGTATTTTTGAATTCTTTTTTTTTATATATATAAATATTTTTAACAGATTTTGACGGTTTTTAAGTTAATGGTGACGGTTATAACCGACAGAAATTGACTATTTTCTTATTTTAGTTTCTGATGGTTCTTATTTTAGTATTCTGGCTGTTATAACCGACATAAATTGGCTATTTTATTATTTTTACGCCAAAAGTTTTTCAATTTGTTGTTCATTCAGATTTCTTCTTCTTGCTCATCTTCATTTTACTTATTTCTTTCTTTTCATCTTCAATCTTTTTCTTCTCTTAAGCAATTTTTTTTTAAAGAAACACAACAATCCCAACTAGCCATAAACTAGACCTTTGGTTCGGTTTGGTCTAATAATTTTCTTTCAAGCTTTGAATTTCACTGGCAAAGTCAAATTGAGCAAGCAAAACAAGTCTAAGATTTAGTTCATAACTTCTAATTCATGGTTTTGTTCAACCAAACCGATCAAACTTTTACTACAAAACATACTTGTCCGAGTAGTTATCGATATTGTCATTGATTAACAACCAGTACCAACTACCGGGTATAGAGTTCTATACTAATGGTCTTGAAGTGAAACCATTCATCATAAGATGTATTCATTTGAATTAAGTTTCTAACGTGGGACTTTACATTCTTCAACATGTCATCACTTTTGAGGCCACTCTTTAGTGTACCACATTTGTAGTCAATTCCATATTCGTAACCCTAGTTGATTTGATTTGATTTGGTTTTGTGAATTTGATTCAGGTATTTCAATTTGTTGTCCAAACTTGTGACTCTAAGGCTTTTAATTCGTGATTCGAATTTAGGTTCAATCGGTCGAGGTGTAAAACCCTGTCCCTGATTTATCATATTTTGTATTATCGAACTTATGAAATTACCAAATTATCCTTGAGTTGACATCGTTGACCGTCTCGTCGAAACACGTATTACTAATTTTTTTATAGTTTATTCTTATTGTTCTTATCACCACTAATGGATTCGAGTTTGGAGTTATAATGAAGATTTTACGTTACGAAATGTCGAACATTTTTCAGATATTTCGTGTTTCATTTTTAGTGTTCTTAGTGTACTTATCACCACATGGGGATTATTGTCCTCTTATCCTTGTCCCTATCCGGATTCCCCCTCTTTTTTTTTCTTCAGATTTTCTTATCTCTCTCTCTCCCCTTCACTTTCTCTCATTCCATTTTACTCTCCCCAAGCTCTCTATTCTTTACAAACTCTCACTCCTTTCCCCGAGCTCAATAATAACCACCACAATCCTCACCAACATGATATGGTGACCTTGAAGCCTCAGGTAAGCACCGTGGAACTTCCACAGTGATGAGGTCACTATTCATCACTTCTCCAGATGAACTCCGACGTGTTTTGTGGTTTTTCTGATGTTGGTAAGCTCTTAGAAACCTTTGGGGTGTTTTAAGGTTAGATCAAAGCTAGTTTTATATTGTATACACTTGTTAAACGTAGAAATAGCTCGGAGTGAGCTTTTCCCAGATTCCGGCGAGAAACCGTGCATTCTAAGTGATTTTCCAGCCAACTCTGGCCATGACATGTCTCGAATTTGGTACGAACTTCTTCCTCTCATCCTAAGCTTCATTTCCATAGCTTGTACATTGAAAATGGTGAAGAAATAAGCTTGAACAAAGCTTTAGAACTCCTGCCCAGTTTCTGGCTGACCCATAGCCTGAAATCGGGTTGACTCGACTCGATACCCTTAAATCGAATCCAAACCCAACTTGCTATCCAGCCCAACCCAAACCTTAAGGTTATTAAACCAAGCCTAGACCCAACCCAACAAACCCAGAACCTAGATTCGACCCTACCTAATCGGATCCTAGGTTTCAGGTCAACGCGTGGGTCCACGCATGGGTGCCTGTCATGGCCGGCACGTAAAGCACATGAGCCTCCACCTGACGTACTATGCTCCGCCGCCGTCCACGGCAACAACCACAGCGGCGCCAGTGACTTTTCCAACCAACTTTCCGACGACCAAACTCGGTGCGGCATCGCGTAAGGCTACCCAAGGTTCCCCCTTAGGTTTTTAACATCCTGAATTCGTTTATGACGTCTGTTTTATGAAATTCAACAGTTTCAGTAGAGTTTTATTAATTGGTCCCTTTATGTGCTTAGGTGCGTTTGTTAGTGGCATTTTCGCCATCCTTAGTTCGCATGGTTCTTCGATGACGGAGTATCTGTGAGTAAACCCTTTCTAAAATGCATGATTTTATTATTAGAAATGCATACATGAAAGCATGATTTTATGACTACGTTTTATGAAACGTTTATGAGGAAATCGGATTTACGCTTTATGATATTTCATGCTTTATCAAATAACTATTTACTGAGATATTTATGATATGATAGATATTGAGCTTTAATGAGATATATTTTGGAAAGATTATGTTCATGATTTTATGTGCTTACTTAGTGGTTATTCATACTATGTGCCTATGGGCGAATAATAGAATCCCCGCAAAGTGAATCCGAATGGGATCCAATTCCCTTATTCTGAGCAAGTAACTCAGCATCACGGGTCTTGCAAGTCCACTGAGGTGCTGAAGCAATTTTTGGGTGGGACATTTGTTACCTCCTCTCTCACGAATCTTGTAGATCTACTAGTGAAATTAAATTTGTTTGAATTTATTGTTGAAATGTGTTTGGCTGTGGAAGTAGAAGATTTGAAAAAAAAAAAAAAATATATATATATATATATATTTATTTATTTGATTAGAACTGTAACATAAATCAAACCGTTTGATTTTAATAACAATTTTAAATAAAATTGTACAGACTATCTTATGTATGGCAAAAAATTTTGTCGTATTCGTATAACATGTCACTTGTCAGAAAAATCTCCACCAAAACTTCTCACCACGTGGAGCCCAAACCAACATGAATAAAGCACCATTACCAATATTTGGCATGTAATATCCAAAGATTTCCATGTGTAAATATCATTCGTCCATAGGCACATAGTATGAATAACCACTAAGTAAGCACATAAAATCATAAACATAATCTTTCCAAAATATGTCTCATTGAAGCTCAATAGCTATCATATCATAAATATCTCAGTAAACAGATATATGATAAAGCATGAAATATCATCAAGCGTAAATCCGATTTACTCATAAACATTTCATAAAACGTAGTCATAAAATCATGCTTTCATGTATGCATTTCTAATAATAAAATCATGCATTTTAGAATGGGTCCACTCACAGATACTCCGTCGTCAAAGAGCCATGCGAACTAAGGATGACGGAAATGCCACTAACAAATGCACCTAAGCACATAAAGGGACTAATTAATAAAACTCTACTGAAACAGTTGAATTTCAGAAAACGGAAGTCATAAACGGATTCAGGATGTTAAAAAACCTAAAGGGGATCCTCGGGTAGCCTCACGCACTGCTGCACACCGAGTTAGGTCATCAGAAAGTTGGTTGGAAAAGTCACTGGCGCCGCTGTGGTTACTGCTGTGGACAGCGGCGGAGCATAGTACGTCCGGTGGAGGCGCGTGTGCTCCACATGCCGACCATGACAGGCACCCATGCGCGGACCCACGCGCTGACCTGAAACCTAGGATCCGATTGGGTCGGGTCGGATATGGGTTTTGGGTTTGCTGGGTTGGGTCTAGGCTTGGTTTAATGAGCCCATACTCTTTTTTAATTTAAACGTACCAATATTTGATCTAAATATATACACATGTATATGTGGAAACGTGATAAGTAATTATAAACTAGTTATAGTTAAAAACAAGATAAATGTTTAACCTGGAAAAAAAATGAGATAGGTAGCGCGATTCACACATTTTTTTTACTTCTTACACACTTTTGTTAATTTCTGTCCATGATCTTTTTCAATTAATTCGATTTGGCAACTGAAAATTAAGATGGATGTGTAAAAAGTAAAATGAATGTATGGATAACACCACACAAAAAACTAATAAGATCATGATATGTATGCTATTGGTGGGAATGGAGGAATGCAGCCACCATAGGCTCACTAGGGGCGAATGCCCCTATTCACTTGTAACGTGTTTTAGCATGCCCCATTAAGAAAAATCTCTAACTCCGTTACTACGCATGGTACCATATTTGATCCATAAATAGCTTATAGCACAATCCTATCTCGTTTATTGGCCATGCATCGATATAAAGGTTGAAAGCAATTGCCAAAATACGACAAAACGCTAAAAGGGAAAGGCTATATGTTGTTGCTGCATCCTCCTCCACCGCTTGCAGGTAGGGGCCGGAGGGATGAAGCCATGTATTTGTGTTTCCATGCCCAGAAAATTGAGCTTTTCCATCGGTTCGGCAGATAATAGTACACCCTACTGTTTTTGTTTTTAGGTGAATACAGTCCCCTACTTTTTTTTGTTTTCCCCCATATTAATTTTTGGACGTAAGTCTGCTCTTAGCTTACGTAAGTTCGCATCATAAACCGTTGTAGACACGGGTGTGTAATTGGCTATTTTTCATTTATCACAAATAATTTCTGAAATTAATTCTCACTATCAAGATGGTATCTGAAATTGAAAATCAATAAATGTGGTCTCTAAAAATAGGTGTCGCAAATCAATGTGGTATTTCCGTCACAATTCTGTTAAATAATCTGTTAAGTGTTGATGTGGCATATAAATGAGTCTCATAAGTCCTATTTTTCCTCAAATAGTCATTGATGTTGACCTATGACATCAAAATGGTCCCTGAAATTGACCTGCGACATTGAAATGGTCCCTTAAATTGAAAATTGATCAATGTAATCCCTCATGTAAGTGTCTCAAATCAATATAGTCATTCTGTCACAATTTTATCAAAAATTATGTTATGTGTTGATATGACACATAAACGAGTCACACAAGTCTAATTAAATTAAAAAAAAATTACAAATAGGCTTCATAATTTAATAGGTAATAAAAAAATTGTCAACCCAAAAAACCCAGTCCTGCAATCACATATGATCACAGTTCACATTTCTATACCTCCTTCACTCTCTATTCTCTAAAAAAAAAACTCAATACACCCATTTTTACACACTTTGACACCCTTCACCGAATTAAACCTGGATAGAGATCACCTTTGATGACGACTTGGTCCTATTAGCAACGACTATTGGGACATCACCGTTAACATTTAGGCGATCAATATCCACACAACCATAATCTTGGAGAGCTTGTTCGGCGCTTCCATGATGGTCTAGTGATGCAAGGTACGACGAGATCTGCCTTGAGATAATGAGGTTATAACCGAGGTGCGTCCATTGTTGGAAACTATTTCCACAGCCCCTCTTAAGCCTTGGTTAAGCCTTGTACCTTTGAGAATTTATGGAAGCAAGGTCTTTTCGGAGTAGGCCTTACTATAAGAAAAAAAAATTCATTGTGCAAAAAGGTATTTAAACAATTTTTTTAATTAATAATTAAAACCCATATCAGCACATAGCAAACTCTTTTACAGAATTGTGGTAGAAGGATCATATTGATTTGCGACACCAAGTTTTAAGGATTACATTGATTGATTTTCAATTTTAGGGACCATATTGATGGTGTTGGTCAATTTCAAGGACCATTTGTGATAAAAACTCGTAAATCTTGTAGGGCCCATTTATGTGCCAGATCAGCACTTAACGAAATTTTAAACAGAATTATGACAGAATGACCACATTGATTTGCAACATCTATTTTCAGGGAGCACATTGATTGATTTTTAATTTTAAAGACCATCTTGATGGTGACGGTCAATTTCAGGGACCATTTGTGATAAAAACTATTTATCGTACTATGATAAATGCAAGTTGCAACTAACTAGATAGGTATAGACTTTTGTTCTTTTCCACCTTAATTGAGAGACCTTTTTTCTGTAATTGTTTCTTAGATTTCTCGGGTGAAGCATTCTCATATGATACTATATTATCATTCTGGTATGTCCGTTCTTGTAATGTGTGATTACTTCTTGTTCTAAAATGTATGCAAGTTGAAATTAGCTAGGTCTAGCCTTTTGTCCTCTCTGCGTAAATTGAGAGATTCTTATATGGTTTTTTCTTAAGTTTTGTGTTTGCCGACTAATTGGGGAAGGATATGCGTACTTCTCTCAGGATGTCAATGTGGCATTTCAAGTTATTAACACAATGTCATGTGTTTTAACTTTCTTATTTGATATTGTATTATTGGTTTGAACATGCTAATGGATTCATTGGGGTGCATGCAGAGACAGATTTACTAAGGGACCGAGGTGGTTCAGGGACCACTCGGAAGCTCGGATAAATGCCTGTGAGGATCTCTGATAACCATCTAAGTCTGGGTTGTGGTAGAAGAGAAGAGCAGCAATGACTACAGATTATAGGTTTTGCCCAAAAAAAACAGAAATAAGAAGACTTTTTTTTTTAATGAACTTGGCCAGAACGACGTTGTTTTAGGCCAAGCCATTAAAAAAATTAAATGCACAACCACCATAAGAGAGCATTCAACAGCAACTTTTAATTCAGTTATAAAGTAATGGCTTGTTTTAGGCCAAGCCATTAAAAAAATTAAATGCACAACCACCATAAGAGAGCATTCAACGGCAACTTTTAATTCAGTTATAAAGTTCAAAGTTCAAACCATTAAATAAAAATACATAAAACCCAAACAACTTTTGAGTAAAGTCACCAATCCCAATTTCACGTCATCCAAAACCCAATCCCATATCACTTTACCAAATTATAATTCCTAATTGGCTATCCCCACTCCTTACCCGGTTGGATGGAGAGAATTTTTTAGTGTACCAGTAACACACCCTAGTATACCAAGTATAATAATACAATTGATTATTTCTCAAGTTTCCAACCAATTGTATTGTTACATTTGGTGTACCAAATTGTGTTCACAACATACAAAATAATTTCTCGTACTGATATTCTATTGGGACCATCCGATGTTAAATCCTGGATCTGCCACTAGATGCATGTAAATCTCTTGACTAATTCTGAGAAAAACTTCAAAAAAACAACATACATCATATAACACGTTGAATAACATATATTACCCCGTTAAAACATATCATGTGTTGAGTTTTTATGTCGCTCAACATGTCATGTGTCAAAAATATATCCATCGAGACTTATCACCAATTAGAGCCAAACCAACATGAATAATGCACCATTACAAGGATTTGGCATGTAACATCCAAAGATTTCCATGTGTAAGGAACTCATGGCTCGAAGATAAGGTCCACCAAATTCACCTCGTCTCGTCCACAACTGGTGAGGCAGCGAAGCCAGGCCTGCCTAGGTAGTCAATTGTTTGCTTTTGTTTGTTATGGTATTTTTTATAAGGTTCAATCATATGAATCCCACTGACATTGTTTTCTGCTCATCATCTTTAATGAGTGCATTTTTACTCATCATCATTTAGTGTAATGTATGATCATCATTTTATTTATCATCGTTAGATAAGTTTAAATATTGAGATTTATGTTTATCCACTACACGAATATCAAAATTCAACTTCATCTAACAATGGTAACTAAGATGATGAACACACACCACCCTAAATAGTGGTGAGTAAAAATGCCCCTATCTTTGATTCTTCTTTCCATATTTAATTGCTCAATTTTGTAGTTTCCAAAAATAAAAATAAAAAATTGCTAAATCTGGTTCTCGGGGGCTTCTTTTCAAGTTTCTAGTTTTGTGGAAAGTAGGGTTGCAGTCCTTTCTGATCACCAATTGGCAAGGTGGTGGATATTTTGGGAAAGAGATTCTTTCCCCATCTTTCCCTCCAAAGTTTAGAGAGAAAAAAATTGCTAAATTTGGTGGTTCTTGGGGGAAAGGGATCATCTCTGGATCCCTTTCACCTGAGCCTCATGACCCATAAATCCATATTCTTGAAATTTGATCCAACCATTCCAAACAGAAGGTCCCATTAAAAGTTATAATAACTTTAGCAGTTTGATCAAATCAAAAATCCGGATTTATGGGTCATGAGGCTCAGGTGGAAGGGATCCAGAGATGGTCCCTTTCCGTGGTCTTCTTTTCAAGTTTCTAGTTTTGTGGAAAGTAGGGTTGCAGTACTTTCTGATCACCAACTGGCAAGGTGGTGGATGTTTTGGGAAAGAGATCATTTCTAGATCTCTCATTCTAAAGTTCAAGGATCAAGTAATCTAGACCTTTAAAATTTGATCCAACGATAAAAAAATATTATAACTTTTAAGAAATCAAATGATTCGGACCGTTAAATCAAATTTTAACAGTGATTACTTGATTTTTGAACTTTGAAGGAAGAGATCCAAAGAGGATCTCCTTCCGATATTTTGACAAATTAAGCAAGTTAACTGTGCGAACAGAATAACACAAAACCCTGTTCACTTCAGAAAAGCGCTGGCTACGGAAGCATAATTGTTTGATATTATTGCGCCTGCGTGATAGGACATTTTACACTATGTTTCAAGTTATCTTATATTTGGAAATTTTTTGGATGTTAGAATTTTAGTTAAAGATATAATGATATATAGATCTGTTAAAACTCTGAAGTGGAGAATATCCATACTAGAACCTTCGAAATAGTATTATAAGATAATTCTAAACATACTAGAATTTTCGAAATAGTTTTATAAGATGTTATGATATGTGTATGTAAGACTTTGTATGTTTTATACCATTTGTCGGGATGACGCACCGTAATATTGAAGAATGCAAAGTCTTACATCGAAAACCTGAATGAATTAAATGTATAGTTGAAATAGTTTTATTATTAATTGCAGTACGATATTTTATATAAAAATTCTACACCCATTAATATGTGCATGTGGTTAAGTTGGGAATAAAAAAAATATTGTTGTGGGTCACTGGACTGACTCTGAAACTTTGACATGGCATCAGAGTGGGCTAACCCTCGTGACACGTCCCGATCCTGGTGTCCGAAGGACAACGAGATGGCTACGTGCTGGCCGACACCCGAGAGTGACGCAAGCTATTTAATGAATGCATATGCCGAGAGCATGTGAAACATGCATAAAAATTTTGTGCGAACTACACAATGTAATATTCAAATACAAACCTTACAAAATATATAATAATATTTAACTACCAACAAAATAATAGTAATAATACATGACATATTCAGAGCATACTACTAATTCAAAATACAAACGAAAAATAAAATAAAATGTGTTATTACAAGAGATGTCCAACGCGGTCATGTCAGAAAAAGATATGGTTGCTACGGAAACCTAATATTTTGATATTATTGCACCTTTGCGATAGATACAAAAAATATATATAACATGAAAATCTTTTACTTTTAGTATGTTTCAAGATAATTTTTGGATGTTAGACTTTAAGTCAAAGATATAATGACAAACAGATGTAACTGTTAAAAATTCTCGAGTAGAAAATCTCCTAAACATACTAGAATTTTTGAAACTATTAGTATAAGATAATAATGAACATACTAGAATTTTCGACCTAGTATTATAAGATAGTTATGGTATGTGTATGTAAGACTTTGCATGTTTATGTACCATAGGTCGAGGTGATCCGCTTAGTTTCATTACTAATTACATCGAGACATTTTGTACAAAAACTTTACACCCATTAATATGTGCATGTAGTTTAGTTGGGAATAAAAAACAATGTCGTTATGGGTCACTGAACTGACTCTGAAACTTTGACATGGTATCAGAGTGGGCTAACTCTTAGCTGATTAAATCTAAATTGGGATTACGAATTGAAAACCTTGGGGTCACAAGTTTGGACCACAAATTGAAAACTTGAATCAAATTCACTAGACCAAAATCAAATCAAATAGTGTTACCAATGTGGAATTAGCTACACATGAGGTACACTAAAGAGTGATCTCAAAAGAGATGACATCTTGAAGGATAAAAAAAGATAACATTTTGAAGAATCTACAGTCCAACATTAGGACCCTAATCAAAATGAATAACGGCTTATGATGAATGGTTTCACTATTAATTGCATCAAGACCATTAGTATAAAATTCCATACCCAATAGTTGGTGCTAGTAGTTAATCAGTGATGATATCGATAACCGCTTGCAAGTATGTTTTGTACTAGAAAGTTTGATCGGTTTGATTCAACCAAATTACGAATTGGAAGTTATGAACTGAATCTTGGACCAGTTTTGCTAGCTCAATTTGATTTTGCCACTGAATTCAAAACTTGGAAAGAAAATAATAGACTAATGGGTCTGGTTTAGAGTCACTTTGGGATTGCTTAAAAAAAATGCTTATACTGCACTTTAAGAATAATCAGTTGTAAATTAAAGCAATTGAGCTCTTGATAAATTGTATTTTTAAAATTTTGCGAGTATAAAAAGCAATGTAAAAGCGTCTTGTAAATTTTAATAAGTAATATTGTAATACCCTGAAAAATGTAAATATATAAATTAATTATTTATGTTTATGAATATGTGAAGGAAATAGGAAAATAAATCAATAAATGGTTAAGGAAAGTTTAGTGGGAAAAATGTGAAAATCTGTTCTTGGATTTGAATATTAAAATAAGTATTTTGTAGTCGTATTCGTAATTACGACGTATATATAATTACGGTAGATATTTGTATCGATAAGTTAAAAAGATAAAAATGCCCTAGTTGGCTTAACATAATTATATGAGGACGTATTTTATCCTCATATATTTTATCATATTTCTTGATATATTTGGATAGAGCTTGATCTCACGAGCGTGTAGGCGCAAACCGTTCATGAAACGGAATTATAACGAAAAAGTTATTAACGTTTGAAGTTAGGGACATTTTTGTAAATTTAATCTTCACTCTAGAAGGCTCCAGAAAATCTAAAGCAATGGGTTGTGCCACATGTGCGGCTGGGATGAAGGGAAAGGAAGAGAAATGAGAGAGATAAACGGCTGAGATGAAAAAGAGAAAAGAGAAAGGAGAGAAAGGGGTGGAAAATGGCCCAAACAAGAGGGGAAATGAGGGAAATGAGGGAAATGAGAGAAAAAGGAAAGGGAATGACTGGGTACCTGCCAACCCATGCGACCCGGTTTTGACCCAAAGCTATATTCGGCGGTTTTCCGTCATTTTTCTGGTGATTTTCACCAATTCACCACCTGGAAATTTTACACTGGCTTTCCCTCTTCAACTTCCACCCATGATTAACGGGTTTTTGGTCCTAGTTTAGTGAAGAACTTGCACAGTGGTGCCAGAGGTCTTGTGGTGGCGATCCACCAAACCTGAATAAAACTTTCACCACCACCACCATCAATGGACTCCCCTCAACCTCAAGAACAAAGCCTAAGCACTAGTTGGGGCGTCAGAACTGTTTTGGAGTCGAATCAAGAACACTCAATTGAAGGATTTTCGGTGGATTTGAGTAAAATAGGGGTATTTTCCGGCTAAATTGGACCTCGGCCCAAGTATGAAAAGTGTTCCTCTCCTTGAGTTATACATTCTTGAAAAATTTGGAAATTTTTTATTATAGTTGAATTTTCAGATGAGTTGGGGCGGCCGACCGCCACCCGCGACGGTGTGAGCGGCGGTGCATGGCTAGTGAGTCGACATTTCGTTTTTATGCGAATTTCGTTTTTCCAATTATGTTTTAGTATCTATTTGACGTGTAGCAATTATTAACACGAATGTTGGATTTTCGATTAATTGAATATTTTTTGAATTGGTTTGAAATTGAAATATGAACTATGAAATGCTTGATTCCTCTCAATGGTACATAGGTAGTCTAACAGGGTTAGATGCAACCTTAATATTCAAGAATTAATTCTTTTGTTGGATAATTTGATCTAAGAGAATAAAATGGTGATAGTTTTAAAATATATTCATATGTGTGGAAAAAAGAATTATGGTTATATATCATGTGTGTGATTAAAGAATTTAATTAAAGAATCGCGATCAATGGTAGTTAAATAAACAAGAGTTTAATTTGGCCTATCACCGCAATTATTTTCCGAAATAAATATTTCGGGGCGGGGTGTTATAGATATAATGTATAGAATGACAAAAATAGACATGGTAGTGGGGGTAGTGGCGACGATAGCGGTCGTTGCCGGCGGCGGTGGCAATGTTGGTGGATGCAATTATAGGTGGTAGAGACGACGAACGTGACAGTGGCGATGGGGCGGCGGTTGTGATGGCAATGATAATGGTAGGTACCAATAGTGTGGTTTGGTGGTTGGAGTGCTTAAGGGACAATGGTGGTAGGGTCCCGACAATGATGGTTGTGGTTATGGTTGCAGTAGTAGCGTTTTTGGTTGTGGTGGTTGCGACAGCAATGATAACTGTGACAATTATTGCGTGATGACGGCAACTATGGTGGCGGCAATTACGATGGTGAAGTTTGTTGTGGTGACACTAATTGCAGTCGTGGTTTTGGTGGTGGTGGTCAGTGGAGTACTTAGGAAATATTATTTGGAGGGTCAGTAAGAATAGCCCGCGCTTGTGACAACCCGTCCCTACTTTTACGATTTTATTAATTCTAAAAGCGTGAATTGGCAAAAATGCCCTAGAGGCGAGATTATTGACTTTCGTTTACCGTTAGTTCATGACACGTATAAGCTATTACTTTACCGTACTCGACGTTATGAACACGTAGGCGCAAGCAAAATCGAAGTTGGAGTTACAATGAAGATTTTAAGGAGCTACGACTCCGAGAAATACTTTTGTGAAAAAGTACTATTTTATATTTTATATATTTTTTGAAATTATTATATTATTATTTTAATACTTTACGTTTCAATATTTTAAATATTTATTAATTATATTTATCTCGTGGGACCCACACTCACATCAAGTCACCACTCCATCTCTTCCATGTGGCTTCCCCTCCTAATTCTCTCAAACACTATCTTCTCACTATCTTTTCCCCGAGCTCTCTCCTTCTACAAATATTGGAGCCATGACCATCATTGGTACATTCCTACTCAGGCAAACCTCACGACCACCTAAACCAAAAACATCACCTCGCCTCTGGGTTGTGAAAACAATATCTAGGCCTCAGATTACAACGCGAACCCAGATCGTGACCTCCATATTTTTCGATGAGAACCTCACAGATTTCAGTGTGGGTGAGTCTCGAAAATAATCCAAAACTTAGTGGATCATGTATTTCCCCATATTTTCCAGCGAACTTGGGAGTGTTGCAACATTTTTTCGGCGAAATCCGACCACGGCCGAGGAAACCAAGGTTATAATTCGAATCCATGTTCTTTAATCTTCATTTTGGTATATTACATAGATAGGTTTAGTGAAGTTTTCAGTTAGTTGGAACTGGAATTTATTCCGGCCATCTCACTCCTAGATTCTGGCGGTTGCAGTAGCAACCGACCGGAGAAGAAAAAAAAAAGGGCCTTAAGCTCAAAACCTAATCCAAGTCCGTGACCCAAGCCTAGCCCAAACCTTTTGGCCATTATTCCAGCTGGCCCAATTCTGAAATGGGCTCAGAATATTCCTAGAATATTCTTTGTAAATTGCTCCCCTTGTTGAGATCTTCATTTCTGTAAATTTTGAGAATTTTAGGAATAGTTGAAATTTTCTGGAAAGTCAGGGCGGCCAACCGCCACCCACGACGGCGCATGGCCAGAGGGTCGTCAATGTTATTTTTAGACTAAATTAGATGCCTTGATTTCAATTTTTATATTCGTATGACGAAGGTTGATTGTTTGTACCTAAATTCATTACGATACGTTACTTGGTCAATATAGGAATCGATAATCCAACGGTTGAATCGTCACCAAACTTTGAGGCATTATGATATGTAATATTTGAGGACCTTAGAAACTTACGGATCGGGAATCCGACATATGGATCTTTCCGAATTGGATTTCTAAGTTATAAAATAAACGTCGACCTCCACTTGAATTGTGTTTGGCGGATATCTGATCGTTGGATCGTAATAAAATTTTAGTATGTTGTTCTAAAAGCATAATGTGAACTGCGAATGGCTTGATCCCTTGTAGGGTACGTAGGCAGTCTAACGAGGATGTTAGATGCAGCCATAAAATAATCCAAATTTATTATTGTGCTAGAGAAATTATTATGATTATTAGAGTGGAAATTGGTCATGATTTTAATTTTGGCTTATCACCGGATATTAGCTTCCAAATAAGAATTTTTGGGTTGTTACAAAAACCCTTCTAGAATAATTTTGATGTCCCGAGTCCATTTTTAACATCCATTTGGTGAAATTCCAAAGTTTTAATATAGTTGATCACCGGGGCGTTTCGTTGGCTTTTTAAGGTTGACCGTAGACTTTTTACAAAATTTTTCGGGGACTCTTCTTAGCGTATTTCAACGCCCTGATTTCAAATCCATACTACGTTTTTTCAAATTTAATTGTCTTAGTGCAGTTTTACTAATGTGTTCCAATATTATGCTTAGATGCGATTACTAACGTAGACTCTGACTATCCTAGTTCGAATGGCTGCGACCTCTCAAGTAACTGTAAGTGGGTCTTTTCTTTTATATAGTATTAAGTGTGTGTGTGTGTGTGTGTGTGTGTGTGTGTGTGTGTGTGTGTGGTGTGTTTGTATATATATATTTGTTAGTTTCCATTTATATATTTGATGATGAATTTTCTATGTTACACATAGATTAGGGTAACATATATAAAACTATCGTATTCACGGAATTCATGCAATTATACTACGTCCTACTGGGCACACAGGTATGCGTATTAGTATGGATGCTTTAATAGTATTTACGGTTATGAATAGTATTTCACAGACTAAGGTTATTGAATTATTGAATTATCGACTAACCATTGCATGACTATATTTATGATATCTGCTCATCGTTTGCTGCACCGGTGTTAGTTCTTGCCTGAGCCAGAGCCAGTCTTTCACGTGTATGTGCACATAGTACCATACGCTCACTTTGGATCCATTGTAGGTGTTAGTTCTGTCCTAGATTGCTATAGGCAATTAGGACTTGTATGTGCTGAGCTTAGCACCAGTTAGGGATGGCAACGAGGCGGATTGGGTTCGGATGTGCTATCTCCATAGCCGAACCTGTTTAATTTCCCCGAACCCGAAACAGTAAAATCCCCGAACGAGGATTCCCTGTAACCGAACCCATTGGGTTCGAATTCCCCATCGAGTAACAGTTTTCCCCATTATGATATTTCTTTCTTGTGAAAATTAAGCAAATGTTTGTAACACTTTCTAAAATTCAACTAATAAAATAATGATTTTTAATCAACATTACTTAGCTATTCTAGAAAAGTTCATCATAATCCAAAGTACTTCAAAGAGAAAAAGGAAATTCAATAGGAAAAAAAATCCAAAATGCTCCAGCTAATGCATTGCCCACATAACATATTAACATCTAATATTTCTCGCGTCCACAAAACAAGAAACAATGCTTCATAATGTTCCTCCCTTACAACCATCTTCATGATGTTCCTTATCCACATACATATCCTCAAAGTTTGAGCAGCAACCAATATGTTCATCATCAGAAGAAGAAGCTGTTTATAAAGCAACAATCTAAATTAGTTTGTAAAATTCAATGCACAACAGAATATGCTCAAACAATAAGTAATAACACAATAAAATTATCTAATTAGCATAATCTGCTCAAACTAAAGTAATCATATTCACCTAAGGTAGTTTAATGCAAGAAAAATATTTCCTTTCCTCCTCCAATTATTCGGTCATACGCTACTTGTTGAATACAAAGAATCAAATGCATTTTGATCACACAGAAGAGTTTGGAAAAAGCATACTTATTGTCTATTGATGGATTCCCCAAAGAAGAAGAGTTTGAAGAAAGCATACCTACTGATGGATTCGGAGACTTGGAGTTTTGTTTTAGCCAATGCAAGGAAACAAATGGTTGTTGCTATCAATTTGTAAGAAAAAAATGAATAGGGTTTCTTCGAAATTTGAATTGTTGAACCATCTATCCTGGCCTTTGAGCTCTCCCACATTCCATCATTGATTGAAATGATTGAATTTTTTTTTTTTAATAAAGTTGTTGATGGCCTTTAAAGTCTCTTAGAATCATTTGATAAAGTTACTGGAGAAAAAAATACTTATATTTATTTCATTAAAGAATGCAAATGGGGCGGTTTCGGGTACGGGTTCGGAGTGGATACCCTAATAACCATAACCGAACCAATTACCTAATGGTTACCCATAACCGTAAAATACCTGAAATTTGATCCCCGAAACCGAATTGTTCGAATCAGTTTCTTGCAGGGATCGGATTTGATGGATTAAATTGCCATCCCTAGCGCCAGCCTTCACGTGATTGTAGTACTAAAGTATATATCATTATTACACCCAGTCATGTTCATGTCAGAATACCTTTGCATGAACTCGTGTGTCAACATGTGTCAATGAGCACTCGATATGATATGTTTGCTTATGCGAGATTATGTGATTACGGACATTATGTATTTATTTACAAATTTTGTGACGTATTGTATTCTTGAGATATTGCAGGCTACGGTAAGTATTTTCATAATATACATAATATGTATATTTTAGAAACTATACTTGTTTTACGACGAAGGGTTATAATGTTTTCAAAAAGGTTTTTATAAAACTTTATATTTAGGCTCACTTACCCTTGTTTTTCGCCCCTCCAAGTTTCAGTGACAATGTTCGTGTCAACAAGGATTTCTGGCAAACATTGATATCGAGGACTACTCCCATTGGTATAAGTCTTATCCTAATTTTACTATACTTTACTTATGCTCTAACATCACGGGTGAAATGGGTTCATTCCCGTTTACAAGCGCACTCTTATATTTAGGCACTTTTAGTTTTAAATTTATTCACATTTTCCACTTCACTACACTTTATGGTTTCGTTATCCTCCTGGTGTCGGCCAACACTGCTCGATTCGGAGTCCAGGTGGACATTCCGGATCGGGATGTGTCAGTTTGGTATCAAAGCATAAGTTTGGGCAGTATTGCGTTCATCACACACATGATGTAAGCATTTTCGGCACTTGAGCCCAATTTCTGAATCTTGCCACCTCGTCGAGTATAACAAATGTGTTAACTTTTTTCTAAGTTTTGAGTGACTTAGATGACTTATCGACATTCTATGACATCGTTTTGGTGAACGCCTCTATACTTAAATGAAGAACCTCCGTGCCAAGGAAAAATCTTGAATTAAGACAAGTTGATGACCCTAAAGCAGGGCTAATGTATTGATAATTGTGTGCCACAAGAGATTTACCAATCAATCCCACTACCATCTTGTCATTTCTACCAACCCTTTCAAGATAGGAAACCAGAAGTAGTTTTGATTCTTTGGCAGTACCCGCTAGAATATCACCTATTAGAATTCCTATAAAATTTACTTTGTCAAAATTCTAGAAATGTCTTGAGTGACAACAGGGTGCTAAAGTGGTAGCACTCGATGGAGGAACATCTGGGGGACAGCCACTTTTGGTCCCGATAGCACTAATCTTTTCAAACACATTAGTGTTCACTCCGGATCTTTATAAGGAAGATCGATTTCCGTTTAAGTCCATTCTAAGTAGGCAATTAGCAAATTTCTTTTTCCAACCTTAGGACATTCCAACCAATACTAGTTTCTAGAATTTCTTTTGGTTCTGTACTCGTCATATCGACAAGCATAGGCACAGATGTACGAGTTGTTATACCTACGATCAGTAGAAATTCCCTAAGTAGTAAGTATTTTCCCTATAATCAACGGAACCACCTCACTGGATCAATTCCTTACCAATCATCTGAAACCATCCACCTGAGCAGGCTTTAACCTGTAATCAGCCTACGGTGGCACTACTAATTGATGATGTTGTCCGATATCTAGGAACTGTCAACCAGTATTCAGATGGTATGATTTCTGATACCGGACACATGTTAGTATCTATGAGTGATATCCTTATGCTAGAATGTCAGTTCATCGTTTCAGGGTAACAAACAATATCAAAAATATCAAAAGTATCATATGTGCGTTAATTAGCGGCGCGACTGATATATTGATTAACAGTGACTACTTAAGCCGAAGAAACTAAATCTTGGAAACTTAGGAGTAAACTTTGTTGGAGAACAGTAAACTTATAGTTGTTTTAACCATATTTTCCACTTAGGTACCCAAAACCACTTCAACTAGCCATCTTTCCAATCACCTTCGCAAGTAAATATTAGTCTGAAAGATGACTTAGTTCCCGTTATAAGAGCGAATTGAGTATTAAGGAAGTCGTGAAGACCTATTAACACGTGGCGTAGTGATGGGAAATAGTATGATACGTTTCGATGACGTATACCTTTAGCGTCATTTCTCAAAATTTTACCTATGATATCACCAAGTGGTGAAATGAAGTACACCATCAATCCACTTTCTCATACTATACCAGTTTTTCTTGCATCTTTTCGAGCAAGTCCTACACCATTGAGAGAACTTAGTTACTAAAGCTTGCCAATTAGGAATTCACCCAACCAAACACTTCACCTTAGGGAACCTCAAACCCAACCTCGAAGGCGAAAGACCAAACTTTAGGTTTGTACCTAAACTTTGGCAACTTGATCGGGTGACGACGAAAAAAAAAAACCGTTAGCCCCTACTTCAAGTTGATGGTCTTTTCGACCAACTTTTAGAGCCCGAGTTTTCTTTCATAACCTGACGAATTTGTATTAGCCTTGTCGACAACTTTCTCACCTATCCCAACAATGAGATTAAATTCTCTAATCACCGACAGTCAGCTTTATACCAAATTCTTCAAATGTTACCTTTGTCTAGATGGGTACTTTTCCTGGGGGATGTGATCCTTGTGGGCGATATCCTTTTCTTTTTCCCAAAAGGTTGTAGCAAAATAAAGTTGAAATTCTCACAAGTGTTGTGAAATGGGAGATATCTTGGCCTTATTGATTTTATCGACAATCCGTTAGCGACTTTTCAGTTGTAGTATTTTTCTATCCAAGTCGGCCGAGGAAAATCAATTTAGTTGAGACATGGAATATGATAAAAGTTGTGACAACTGAGGTGACGTCTATTTCAACCATTGTTCGTATGCTTCTCGATCACACTAATTATTATGAAATCTACTATGATCTTCCACTGAATTCTTTGGCTACGTATCGATGTAGCATGATGGTGTATCGCTTATGTTTTCCAACGGTTGGGACCGTATAAAATGAACCACCTTACTTATGAACTAGAGTCAACAATTATCATCTTCATTTGAAAACCGGATGATACTTCTCTGTGGGGAAGCATGTCCAAAATCTTTACCAACCTTAGACTTCTCAAATACATTTTCATTTGACAAAAGAACCATATCAACTTCTACGCTTGCACTATCGTGTATTACCCCGATTGTGCAAATGTAATTACTGTTACAATAGAAAAAGACATATCTACCCTTGAACATCTTTAGCTTGTCCTATCCCATTCTAGTTGGGATTCACGAGTATCGATTTGACGTTACTTACAAATGACCAAGAATCGTTCGAATGGTTATAATAATTTCCTGGATCTATTTGGAGTTGAGAAATATCACTATAAGCTCCCGATACGAGGTATCTTGTACAAGTGGAGATTATGGTCATGGTTTAGTGATTATCGATTGACTTAACAAGTCAGCTCACTCTTTGTTGGTCCATAGTGACCACACTTTAGACCATTTGGTAAAATTACCCATTCTTGAATTCATCAGATTTTCTAGCATTTCGATCAACATCTATTTTGATTATGATTCCATATTCACCTCTTGGTGCTGAAAGGCATTCCAGTCAACCTTGAGTACATGTCTACCCTACTAGACTTTGTATTGCTTCTGAAGCAGACAAATCGTTTAGGAAAATTGCTCAACATCTAATTTTTAGTTGTGACCATTAATTCTTCAATCACCTAACAAATACTATGCTGAACGAATCTTTATCGTTGGTGATTGAATATTCCAGAAGCTACCGTTGTAGTAAGATGTTATGCATTCAACGTCGTTATCTTGTACTCTAGATTTGATAGACTTGTTTTGACCCTCAGATTCTTGAGTGTTTTTTTAGCCTTCTCGACATAGTTTTTCGCTAAATTCGAGAGAAATTCAACATGAATTTGCTCATTATGGCGTTGTGAACTGCATTGTTCAGCTATATGGTGTGTGTTTCACTATTATATCTCACCGTGACACATGTTTCACTTCCAAGCCTTAGGAAGTCTTTTTGAAGGCAATGAGTACAAATTTGTTGTCCAATACCACACTTCACCTTCGGACTAACGGTCAGTTGGAATGAATTATCCAGACTTTCGTGGACATGCTGTGTTTATTCGTTCTATAGTTTTAGCATGATTGTAATAGACATTTATCTCTGTTAAAGTTGCATGTAACTACGATTACTATTTCGATTTTTGGTATGGCACCATTTGAGATTTGGCATAGAGATTCTATACATAATACATGATTGACAGAAGAATTTTGCGAATAGGTATATCGAAGGATCGAGATTATGATGTTGCAAATTTGTGTGTTATTGACGTTGTTATCCAAGAGGGTAGTATGTGAACGTGATAGGTGTTATTCAGTTGATTTATGTGTATCTCCCAATAAAGGGCAAGATGGTAATATTGCACCCTCGGGAATTATTTGCTTGCTTATCGTGAGTGAGTGGTCGGTATTGCGAGCTGCAGACCATAATATTGATAATTTATTTGTTGGATTCGTTAAGCAAGTAAACAAGTAGGTCATTTTACGTTAAAATTTTTAGTTATTTATTTATTTGTTGTTTGGGCTTAACTCAAGGATACTACACGCTTATTCTCGGAGTACGATACGCTACGAGTGCGTAGGTGAAATCTTTCTATGTTCGGTTTTGACTTCAGTACTATTATTTTAACTTCATTTTATTATGTACGTATTTTGACAATATGTTACTATATATCTATTTTTGACTTTATGTTTTAAGAAAGGATTTTATGTTTTAGTATTGTACTAAAGGAGAAGGAAAGTTTGAGTTTGGAGGCATAAAAGAGGAATCATTGCAACCTATCACGATGGAATGACATTTTCTTTTATGCAACCACTCTAGCTTGATTTCTTCCTTATATATACTTTCTTCCTATCTTTTGGAGTATATTATGTATAGCAAGTGATTTCAAATTTCGGGGACGAATTTTTTTTTAAGGTGGGTAGATTGTGACAACATGTCCCTACTTTTACGATTTTATTAATTTTAAAAGCATGAATTGACGAAAATGCCCTAGAGGCGAGATTATAGACTTTTGTTTACCGTTAGTTCGTGACGCATATGAGCTATTACTTTACCATACTCTCAAAGTACTCAACGTTACGAACACGTAGGCGTAAGCAAAATCGAAGTTGGAGTTACGATGAAGATTTTACTGAGCTACGAATCCGAGAAATACTTTTGTGAAAAAGTACTATTTTATATTTTATATATTTTCGAAATTATTATATTATTATTTTAATACTTTACGTTTGAATATTTTAAATAATTATTAATTTATATTTGGCCCGTGGGACCCACACTCACATCAAGTCACCACTCTCTCTTCCGTGTGGCTTCCCCTCCTAATTCTCTTAGACACTCTTTTCTCACTATCTTCTCCCCGAGCTCTCTCCCTCATCAAATATTGGTGCCAGGACCATCACTGGCACATTCCTACTCTAGCGAACCCCATGACCACCCAAACCGAAAACATCACCTCGCCTCTGGTTGTGAACACAATATCTAGGCCTCGAATTACAATGCGAACCCAGATCGTAACCTCCATATTTTTCGTCGAGAACCTCACGAATTTCAGTATGGGTGAGTCTGGAAAAATAACCTAAACTTAGTGGATCATGTTTTTGGTTTATATTTCTAGCTTTTCTAAAGGTTTTAATGGAGGTTTTGGCACAAAAACATCACAGGGGGAAATTTCCCTATATTTTCCGGCGAACTCGGGAGTGTTGCAGCCTTTTTTCGACGAAATCAGGCTACAGTTTAGGAAACCAAGGTTATAATTCGAATCCTTGTTCTTTGATCTTCATTTTGGTATATTACATGGATAGGTTTAGTGAAGTTTTCAGTTAGTCGGAACCAGAATTTATTCCGGCCATCTCATTCCCAGATTCTGGGGTTGTATTGGCAACCGGTGGGAGAAGAAAAAAAAAGAAAAAAAAAGAGGGCCTTAAGCCCAAACTCGGCCCAAAACCTAATCCAAGTCCTGACCCAGGCCTGGCCCAAACCTTTGGGCCATTATTCTAGCTGGCCCAGTACTGAAATGGCTCATAAACCCTTCGACGTCCCGAGTTCGTTTTTAACATCCTTTTAGTGAAATTCCTAAGTTTTAACATAGTTGATCACCGGGGCGTCTCAGTTGACTTTTTAAGGTTGACCGTTGACTTTTTACAAAAAATTTTGTGGACTCTCCTTAGCATATTTCGACACCCTAATTCCAAATCCACACTACGTTTTCTCAAATTTAATTGTCTTAGTGCAATTTTACTAATGGGTCCCAATTTTATGCTTAGGTGCAATTATTAACGGAGATTCTAGCTATCCTAGTTCGAATGGCTGCGACCTCGCAAGTAAGTGTGAATGGGTCTTTCTTTTATATATATATATATATAGTGTGTGTGTGTGTGTATATATATATTTGTTAGTTTCCATTTATATATTTGATGATGAATTTTCTACGTTACACATAGATTAGGGTAACATATATAAAACTATCGTATTGACGAAATTCATGCAATTATACTACGTCCTATGGGGAACACATGTATGCGTATTAGTATGGATGCTTTAATAGTATTTACGGTTATGAATAGTATTTCACGAACTAGGGTTATTGAATTATTAACTTACCATTGCATGACTATATTTATGTTATCTGCTCATCGTTTGATGCACCAGTTTTCTTGCCTGAGCCAGGGCCAGTCTTTCACGTGTATGTGCACATTGCACCGTACGCTCACTTTGGATCTATTGTAGGTGCCAATCCTGTCCTAGATTGCTATAGGCAATTATGACTCATATAAGCTGCACTTAGCTCTAGTCTTCATGTGATTGTAGTACTAGATCATATATCATTATTACACCCAGTCATGTTTATGTCAGAATACCTCTGCATGAACTCGTGTGTCAGCATGTGTCGATGAGCACTCGATATGATATGTTTGCTTATGCGAGATTATGTGATTACGAATGTCATGTATTTATTTATGAATTTTGTGACATATTGTATTTTTGAGATATTGCAGGCTACGGTAAGTATTTTCATAATGTTTTCAAAAAGGTTTTTATAAAACTTTACTTTTAGACCAACTCACCCTTGTTTTTCACCCCTCCAGGTTTTAGTGACAATGTTCGAGTTAATGAGGATTTATGGCAAATGCTGATATCAGAGACTACTCCCAATGGTATAAATCTTATCCTAATTTTACTGCACTTTACTTATGCTCTGACATTACGTGTAAAATGGGCTCATTCCCACTTACAAGCGCATTCTTATATTTAGGCACTTTTAGGTTTAAATTTATTTACATTTTCCACTTCACTGCATTTTATGGCTTCGTCACCCTCCTGGTGTCAGCCAACACAGCTTGATTTGGAGTCCAGGTGGATATTCTGGGTCGGGGTGTGTCAGCGCTTGTGTGTAAAAAAATTTTAATAGAAAAGCATGCAAATTGGCATTTTGTTGAGCCTTGGAAGGCCTGTCGATAAATGCCAATAACTTTCGAGCGAGCATGTCGACAAATGCTAATGTAGGCAGAATGAGCCTATCGACAGATGCCCATATCAGTGCATACAAAGACATAAGGTTAGCAACTACCTAACTGTCCGCAAAGGCAATTCGTCAAGCAGTTAGACATCTTTCAAGGACATCTTAGATTCTTAAAGGCCAGCACCTAGCTTTTCCATGAAAGACTTTGAAGCTTAAGAGGGTCAGCTGACCCACCTAACCCCAAGGTGGATCCGCCCTGGTAGTGGCGATGGTACGATTGTGATGGAGGTGATGGTGCCAATTATGGTGGTGTGGTATGTAGGGCAGTCACTTTGCTATCAAATGGAATAAAATGTGTGCAGAATAATAAATAATGTTATTTTTAGAAACTAGTGAGGGTATTACATGAATTGAATATATTTATGAAGGGTCAATTCCCTTTTTTTAATAAAAGAAGTTTTTAAAAGCAATTTACAGACTGTTTTCAAAAGCTGATGTCTAGAGGTTATTGCTTTTAAAATAAGTAAGATTTTTTAGTTTACCTAACATTTTTTATTACTTAGCCTTAAAGTGAAGCAGTTTTTTGTTAAAAAAATAAAAGATTAAAAAAAAAAGAGAAAGTAATACCAAACCGGGCCTTAATCGCTTTCCATGGTAGATTTGCCGCCCACTCATGTATGGGACGAACGAGTTGGATTATATAACCTGAACCCGACCCAAATGTTCGTTTTATGGGCCAGCCTTGGGTTGTCACAACTTAGACTTGCCAGGCATTTGTTTATAAAGAAAAACATGCCAGGCCAGGCCTTCAATGAGGCCCATAAGAGATTACGGAACATCTAGGGTTTGCTCTAACATACGCCGCATACAATAAAGCGCACACTAAAACGCGCACATCTCGTAGACTCGTACCGGCAGTTGGTCCGCCACGGTGCGCACGAAAGCACACAAAACCCGCGCAAATCATGGGCCTACGACAAGCCCATTCAATCGTTCGCCAATCTAACGGCTTGAGAACCGCCGTATGCGCTCGATAACCTCGTGCATCCACACAGCGCACGATAGCTTGTCTCCGCCTAAATGGTTATCGTTCTCCCTTGGATGCGCTCTATTCTCCCCTCCCCTGCCTCCCCGCCACTTTCTTCTTTTCACTATCGCTCTTTTAATTTTCAGTTAGTTATTGACCGTTACATTCACATTTCAGGTATTTATTTATATATTTTCCCCAATTTTATTAAATTAAATTATATCCGCTTGATGAAGTAAAGCTATTTCATATACGAATGCATCTCGAGGTTATGAATTTGATTGAATTTTTTGTAATTTGGTGGCTTTATTTTTCATGGGTAAAACGTGATTTTTTTTTAGTATATATTTTTTTAAATTTTCTGTTGGATTCAGGTGGATTGGAGATGTGATTGGGTGTTGGTGAGGTGGAAGATGAGCAAATTGTATGTGTGGGATGAAATTTTTTGAAGAGACCCATTTGAGATTCTTGGGAGTTTGGAGAAATTTAATTGAGTTGGAGATCATAGCTCCAGGTAAGTTTATTTGGTAATCAACAATTTGTTTTTTGATACATGCGATAATCTGCACTAAATTCATCTAAACTACGGGGATGAGTATTCGAACTTGGGTTTAGAGAGAGGAGCACACTGCGCTGGCCAACTTGGCTAAGCCCGTGTGACCGTGTCTGAGTTTGGTAATCATGAAATTTGATTCAAATTGATGTACTGAATCAAGATCATGCTACTTTGGCTTTGGGTTCTTAATTTGATTTTGTTGAGTATAATTATTTGTTGGAAGTGTTATTCCTTTTTCTTTTGGAGTTTCATTTGAACTCTCCGCTGCTGCATTTGCCATGGTGTATACATCTTGCAGATTGAACTCGTGCAGATTACAGCCGTTTAACCGATAGAAGAAGCAGAAATTGAGTACTTTGTTGAGCTTGAGTTTCTTGCCTGCCTAGTCATAAGATTGGTAAAGATGAATAATTAGGCGAAAGGATCAGATACGAAGAAAGAAAAGTTGATTGAGTAATGGCAGACCTTTATGTGTTTGTGTCTGGGTTTGTATATCGTTAAGTTGGTTTATGGAAGCCATTGAAGTATCATCCTCCTTTGAAAATGCTTTTTATATGTTTGTCTCTACCAGAACTTTATCATTTTGCTATGATATCACCCACTTCCTTAGGAGTAGAAGGGTTTAGGTTAGCATGACTTAGGTTTTGTGACCGCGCTATTTTTGGATTTCATCTATTCATTCTGTTAAGCAATTTAAGTTTTTCTTGCAGGTTTATAACTGAAGTTTAATTCGTGTATTGAGCAAAGAAAGGTCAGAAGGTACAAGTCTAGGGATGGAAGATTTATCCCAGGATGACATTGGCACAATAGAGGAAACAGCTGAAGACACGATTTTGTCACGACAGACTTCGGTGAATCTTGTTCCCTTTGTCGGACAAAGATTTGTTTCCCAAGAAGCTGCTTATGAATTTTATTGCAGTTTTGCAAAACAGTGTGGCTTTTCAATTAGGCGCCATCGTACACGAGGCAAGGATGGTGTTGGTCGGGGAGTGACAAGGAGGGATTTTACTTGTCATCGTGGTGGATATCCACAGATGAAGCCATCCGAAGATGGAAAGATGCAAAGAAATCGTAAATCTTCACGATGTGGTTGTCAAGCATACATGCGGATTGTTAAGCGGGCAGACTTTGATGTCCCTGAATGGCGTGTTACAGGCTTTAGCAACATCCATAACCACGAATTATTGAAATCGAATGAAGTGCGTCTCCTTCCCGCCTACTGTTCCATGTCTACTGATGACAAGAGTCGGATTTGCATGTTTGCAAAAGCTGGGATGTCAGTGCGGCAAATGTTACGATTGATGGAGATGGAGAAAGGTGTTAAGCTAGGTTGCTTGCCATTTACTGAGATAGACGTGAGAAACCTACTACAGTCTTTTAGAAATGTTAATAGAGATATTGATGCAATTGATCTTATAGCAATGTGCAAAAAGATGAAAGATGAAAGCCCAAATTTCAAGTATGAATTTAAAATAGATGGTCACAACAGACTGGAACATATTGCATGGTCTTATTCTTCATCAGTTCAATTGTACGAGGAATTTGGAGACTCAGTGGTTTTTGACACAACTCATCGGTTGGACGCCTATGATATGCTGTTAGGCATTTGGCTTGGAGTGGATAATCATGGAATGACTTGTTTCTTTGGGTGTGTGCTTCTGCGGGATGAAAATATGCAGTCCTTTTCCTGGGCATTGAAGGTAAGAATCTTATTGGCATATTCATTATGGAATGATCTTCATAATCTTTTTATTCTCTCCAGCACATATGAACATCGACAGTCTTTGGCTCACAAACTAATTTGTAACTGAGTTTGTACCCTTTTCTTACTGACTTTGTCTTGTTTATGGTTTCTGTTTGTTCCTAATACCTGTTGCATTTAAACAGACATTTTTGGGCTTCATGAAAGGAAAGGCTCCACAGACAATGTTAACTGACCATAACATGTGGCTGAAAGAGGCTGTTGCTATCGAAATGCCTCGGTCGAAGCACGCCTTTTGCATATGGCACATCGTCGCAAAGTTCTCAGATTGGTTTTCTGTACTTCTTGGTCCTCGTTATGATGATTGGAAAGCGGAGTTTCACCAGCTGTTTAATCTGGACTTGGTGGAAGATTTTGAAGATAGATGGAGGGAAATGGTTAATGAATATGGATTGCAGGCAAATAAGCATGTAATCAGCTTATACGCACTGCGGAATTTTTGGGCTCTAGCATATTTGAGGAATTACTTTTTTGCAGGAATCATGAGTACAAGTCAGCCAGAGTCGATTAATGCTTTTATCCAACGCTTTTTGAGTGCACAGTCTCAACTAGACCGTTTTGTAGAGCAGGTCTGTAAACTTTTCTTATATTGTTTTATTTTTCCGGCCATTTGGTTCATACATTCAGTAGAAATTCTTACCATGCTAAACACTTTTACAGGCAGCTGATGTCGTTGATTATAATGATCGGGTTGGGGTGAAGCAAAAGATCGAAAGGAAACTGCAGAGAGTTTGCCTTAAGACAGGTTCACCAATTGAATCACAGGCTGCCTCTGTTCTTACTCCTTATGCATTTGGAAAACTTCAAGAGGAACTTGTATCGGCTCCACAATATGCATCTCTTGCGGTAGATGAAGGTTGTTTCCAGGTCAGACACCATACTGAGGCAGATGGAGGCTGCAAAGTGGTTTGGATTCCTTGTCAAGAGCACATTAGCTGTACCTGCTATCAGTTCGAGTTCTCAGGCATCCTTTGCAGGCATGTTCTTCGTGTCCTGTCAACTAATAATTGTTTTCATATTCCGGACCAATATCTACCCACCCGTTGGTGTTCTGTCAGTTCATCTTCCACCAACACCTTTGAGACTGCTACCATTGCAGACAATTCTGAGAAGATTCAGTTATTGGAGTCCATGGCTTCAACACTTATTACGGAGTCAGTTGAAACAGAGGAACGCCTCGATGCTGCCTGCGAGCAAATTGCAATGGTATTATCGCGCATTAAAGACCTTCCCAGGACAACACATAATGCAATCGATATTGCTTATAATTGTCCATCTGATTCATTGATTCTGCCGGATGTGGAAGATCACGGTGATGGAATCATTCGTTTCAGGATTGGCAATTCTCATGAATCCGTTACTCTAGGGAAGCTCAAGGAAAGAAGGCCAAGAGATATGGTTGAAATTAGTAAAAAGCGACGGCATTGCTCAGGGCCTTGCTGTCTGAGCGTCCAGCAGTGAGAGGTTCGACTAACATGTTGAATGGAGTTACAACGGTAGGGTACTTGTAGAGTAAAAGATCGGAAATACTAGCAAAACGTGTAACAAAGGAATAGCATTATACTTTCCCCAACCTTCTTTACTTTTGTCCGTTCTTGTGGAGCAACTGTGTATTTTTGTTTTGGCGAACCAAATGTCAGTCGAAGACAAACGACGACGACAAGAATCTGTTAGCGATCAATGTGGATTGTGGAACTAAGCTAAGAGACGAGAAAACTTGGGATTTTATGAGATGCCATGTTGGTCTCATCTTGTGTGATAAAGTTACCTTAATCGTAATGTCCCCTAATAAGGGGGACACCTTACCTTACGCCTAAAGAAACAAAAAGGAAGTTCGTAATCAGGTACTCTTACCATACACACACAAGTAACATTCATGGACTATAGGTTATCTGCACTTCGATTAAATTCTTTTGACTAACGCTAACTAAAATTCATATTTTGAACAAAATAAAAACATTCATTGAATCGTATTTTGTGCGGTAAGAAAAAATATATTTGCACGCACGTCTAAGAGACTAATTAAATAAAGGAAAAAAAAACAAAAACTTTGTTCAAGCAAAAGCTTTGTATTTTATCTTGCATTGCCAGAAGAAAAGGCTTTCCTCTTTGGAGGGGGATTCTCTACCCTCCTATTCCTATCCTCTCCTATCACACATTGTTTTTTGTTTTATTATCTCTATAAAAAAATCAATATAAGACGTTGACGTGACTTAACCGTGACTATTCAAATATGAGGGCATGGAAGGATAAAGAGATTAGGAGGGTAAAGAATCATCATCTTTCCTTTTTACCAAGGCCAGCGTGGCCGATAAAAAGAAAAGAACAAAAAAAAAGCTAGTGTAAGTTAAAATCAAAACCACAGGTCTTACCATTCGCACCTAAAAGTTTAAAAGAAATAGTTACTTTCTTTGATTTATAAAAAAAAAAAAAAAAAAGGAATGATGCCTCTACGGTTTAGTAGTATTTATCTTCACTTGTAAGTGAAAGGTATTAGATTCTGTTGATGCACAAAACCGAAAGTCTTGGAACAACGTAAATCCGACCGTGAATCTGCATGTAAATAACACAAGAGGTATCGTGGTTCACCCTAAGATTTGGACTACGTCCACACTGAATATGTATTTATTTGAGGGGGAGAGAGCTCTGAGAGTGAGAGCTTTGAGAGGGGAGAGGAGCCTTAGGAATTGGCCTTCTAAAAATGACCTCCTCCAATTGTGAGGGTGAGGGATCCTTTTATAGAATAAAGACTCCTCACTTATTACATATTTGCTCATTCCTTTATTACATAATTACATTTAAGTTCCCCGAGTATTTATACATACGAGGCCCTAAATATGGTATAAACAGGTTCAATTCTCGCTAAAGTCTAATTTGAATCACATTAATGTTAGAGAGACTAAATGTGAAACACCCCAGCCCCAAAATATTTATACCCGGGAAATATTTCCAATGATAGGCCCAATTCACTTCTCTTGTTTGATTATTTATCAGTACACTTTATTCTTTAAAAAAAAAATTCCTAACTACTCACATAAGTGTCCACCAAACTTACTTAGCAAAACGTACGTTTATATTTTTATTTCAACACCAATACCTTCATATTCACTCTATTTCCCAACAAGAGATCAAACTCAATTGTCCAATTACCATAATTACATAATTTCTTGCTTAAATTTATTAAACGTTCACACAATTTATAACTAGAATTTATATGTACAAAACATAAGATTTCCTTTTATAATAAAATTCCAAACTCCTTACTTAGTTCACTTTCTCAATCAAAGCTTTGTCTCGTTTATTTAATCTCACTTATTGTATGGCTGCATTTAACGTCTCGTTAGACTGTCTACGTACCCTAAATAGGGATCAAGTCATTCGTAGTTCACATTTCCCAAATTCAAACCAAATTTGAATATATTCATTTAATCCAACATATACCACAATCGTATTAATATTCAAACCATAGCAGTTAGGTCTCAAAATCCTAATTAGAATAACTAAATTCGCATAATAACACAATGTCGGCTCCCTGACCGTGTGCCGCCACACCCGCTGCCGCCGATGGCGATCAGCCGCCCCGGCTCGTCGAAAAATTCAATTACTTCCAAAAATTACCAAATTTTATAGGCAAGTAGATCTCAGTGAGTGGAGTAAATTTCATACCTGTGGCTAAGTTCAATTTGGGCGGGAAGTGCTCCAATTTCACTCAAACCCACCGGAAACCCAAGAAATGGTGGGATTCGATTCGACTACATTGATGTTTCGACGCCCCTGCTAGTGTTTGGGCCTTGCTCCTGGGTTCAAGGGAAGTCAACTGGAGGTGGTGGTGGGAACAGTGGTGACCGGAGACGATGGATTCGTCGTCGGAAAACTCTAAAACCCTCACGAGTCCATCTCCATTTTCTTTTGAAATCATGATCAAATCCAAGCCAAATGTGGAAGGATACCGTTCGTGTCAATGAGAGGAGTCAAGAGGGGTGGTGGCAGCACTCAATTCGTTGAAAAAAAACACCGAAATCTGTGTTGGGTGTGCGTGGGGCTCGGGTCGAATGAGAGGGTCTGGTTCCCCTCCTTCTCCTCTCTCTCCTTTCCCCTCCCCCTTCTCTCTCCCCATTGGTCACCCTCATTTCTATTATTTTCCTTTAATCACAACCATCCATCTCTCCAATTGTTTTCATCACAGCCACACACGTAGCACAACTCATTGCTCCAGATTTTATGGAGCCTTCTAAAATGAATAAAATTACCAAAATGTCCATGACTTTAAACGTTAGTAACTTCTTCGTTAGAACTCCATTTCACGAATGATTTGCGCCCACGAGTTCGCGAGATCGAGCTCTATTCAAAAATATAAATTGTGACCTCGAATGGTCTACATATTTTAAATAAATAATTTCCAAACTTCCAACTTCGTAACTAGTTTAAATTAAAACTAAACTAAATTAAATTATTATAAATTCTCGAAAATTCATATAAAATCTCAAGAATACAAATACGTAATTTATAATAATTTCCGGAAATAAAACTTTAAAAGTTTTCAATTAAATTTTCCATAACCATAAATCGATTTCTTTTCAATTTTCCCCACATATTCATATATTTAAATTTCCAGGGTATTACATTCACCCCCCCCCTTTAAAATAAATCTCGTCTCCGAGATTTCAACCACCGAAACAAAATCTAGAACTATTTCCACTATTTCTTTCACGGTGAATAAAATTATAACCCATGTCTACGATTTTATTCAAGTTGAAAATAAATAAATCAACGAAGACATGGGTTATAATTTTATTCACCGTGAAAGATACCAACCACATTCTTTGGTAAGGAAAAATACCAGAACTTCTAGCCACATTCTTTGGTAAGGAAAAATACCAGAACTGGGTTATAATTTTATTCAACGAAGACATGGGTTATAATTTTATTCCCAACCACATTCTTTGGTAAGGAAAAATACCAGAACTTCTAGCCACATACATTGGCAAAATAAATATCCGAAATCCCAGTCACACTAATTGGAATTTTAAATTATAATTATGGATAATACCATTTACCCTTACTTTTAACAATACCAACATCATAAAATACTCAATATTGGCAGCATAAATCTTATAAATTTCCAGCCATCACTATCCTCAGCCAATTAAATATCAAAATTCTAAGTCATCCATTAGTACCTAGTAGAATCTCAAAATTTTAAGCCAAAACTTTATAATTGACAAACCGAATATCAAAAAAAATTCAACCAAATTCACTAGAAATTTTCAATCACACTCACTGGTTAATGGAAGGAAGATTAAAACCAAATTCGCAACACTACTCACATAAATTCTCATTCTATGGTTCATTTCATTTTCACAATTAACTAAATTGCCCATAGTAAAATTTTAAAGCCTTTTTAAATCTTTCTTTCAATCGTTTTTCTTCTTAATTTTTCTTCAAAGTGCAGCCACAATTATAATAAATGAGTGACTCGCACTTTTAGAATACCATTCACATTTCATCAATTAAAAGAGAAAATTTAAATATGTTAAACTCTATTGGCCAACAAAACTAAACCTTATTTATCGCATGGCTACAAGAATAAGTGCTCGTCATCACTTTGGTTTGCAATAGCCAATTCAACACTGAAAATTCATAATTGAGGTAACCAAACCAATCGAAATTATAATTACAAACTTCCCCATCAATTCTAGTTGTAATCGTCAATGGCCAAGAAATTATCACAATGTCAAACCAAACCACTAAAGGTGACATTAGCAAAAATTCCAACAAAAAATCATTGTCACTATAATAGAATAAAGATCCGCAATTTTCGTTACCATGGAATGAAATCAAAATCTCATTTCTTGATTTTCTTTGTTTCCACAATTTACTTAATTACTCAAGGCAAAATTTAAAACCTTATCATTCTCGTTGTTTCATGAACGGCATGGGAACCAAATATATATACGTTCTTGAACTCTTTCTAGGAAAGCCTCCCACATGAGAACATGAACTAGACAGAGAGCTCCAAAAGCTATTCAAGGACAACTAAATATCCTAATTATAAAGAAACCAAAGCTTGAAATTAAACATGCATCAATCAATCAAGGATATTGGTTGAACTTGAGAATATGTTCATCTATTGTATTTGAACTCAAGGCATCCATAAATCACACACACATGGCATGCGTTTTGTTATTAACCATATGTGCAAATAATACGAAATATTTCTCTAACAAAATTCAAACAATGCACATATAGGCACAATCATATTGATTAGAGCCAATATTCTTCTTTTAAACTAATAGTGGTCCAATTTTCTCTCACATTGACAAAATCAAATGTCAAATTCCAAGTCATGACTATCGTAGCCAACAAAATATCAAAAATTCACCCATAATTCGTTAATGGCAAACTAAACCAACAAATTTATATTAAAAACTTTCCCTATCAATTTTCTTCATCAAACGCAAAAACCCACGCCCTATTCCAAGATTTTTTATCACCTCAAACACAAACGACATCACAATGGTGATAACCATCAAATTCGACATCAAACTCCATGTCCAAAACTTAATAGGAATATTTTACCTTGTAATGCTTGAGTAGACACGGATACGGCAATTGTAAAAGCGACATAAAATTTTCCTTTTCACTCGAAATTTTCATTTCGAACCCTTTTTGAAATTAGCACAGTAATTCAATCACTACACTAGAACAGTCATCCCATAATTCACTTTATTTTCAACAGGATAGCTTCTTCCACAACATGTAATATATCAAATAACCAACGAAGCACATCATTATTATCAAGCCACCCTGATCAACTAAAATAATCATAATATTAACAATCATATCCAATGTTATTCCACAATCCCGTCAATTAATCAATTCATAACCCAAAGATGCAGAATCTTAGTATTTAACTACGTTAATCAATCAATGCAGAAACATATCATTTCAGGAATTTAGCTAAGGAACTCTACATAATTTCCTACTCGAATTATAAGTAATTAAACATGGTGCATCTAATTCTCATTCACTTGAATCTAGGGTTCTAGATTAACCTTATGGAAATGAACAAGAGCAAAGATTCCAGACCACTCAACAGAATCCAAAATATTCAGCGGTTCCTCGTAATCTACCCAAATCTATCACATGTATAATCAGTGCCTACACCATGAGAATGGTGCACTGGCTAATCAGAACTCGGATAACTGTGAAGATCGGGTGAGTGATAATAATACAAGTATGTGATATTCAATAACAACAAAGACCATCTATCACAGTTTATAAACCTCAAAGATAAGTTCGTAATTATGAAAACATAGTCCAGTCTCTAACAACTTCGAAACCACCAAGATTCTCAAAAACCATCGTTCATATGTGCATTAAAAACTAGGGCTAGAGGGACGCAGTTCGGCCGAAGCCTACATATATAACCAAACAAGAAGTGGCCTTCTATAGCAGATTAACCAAGCAGAACCATCCCTTCAGTAATCAAGTAGGCAGTGACCCCCTATCATTGATTAACCAAGCAGAGTCACTCCTGCGCATCTGTTAGGCAGTGATCACCTATGGCGGATTAACCAAGCATGATCACCCCTAAGTGTATGTATGGCCATACCAAAGATATAAGGATTGCCTAGTGCGGATTAACCAAGCACGATCCATAAATAGTATGGTCCCCTATCGCGGATTAATCAAGCAGGACCAATATAACCAAGTAGGTAGTAACCCCCTATCGTGGATTAACCAAGCAGAGTCACACCTATAGAACTGTTAGGCAGTGATCACCTATTGCGGATTAACCAAACATGATCATTTCTAAGTATTTATGGCCATAAGGATCGCCTATCGTGGATTAACCAAGCATGATCCACAAATAATATGGTCCCCTATCGCGGATTAACCAAGCAGGACCAATAATGACCCCTATTGCGGATTAACCAATCAAGGTCATGGTCTCCTACTAGCCCTCATTTTAACAAACAATCCAATAAGCAATTCAAATCACTTTTTCACAAATATTACCAATCCATGAATCAATTCACATTTAATAAAAATAGGTCGATGGCCAACAAGACTCAAGAAGGTTGCATATCATGGAGTATGATCATTTGCTCTGATACCATTTGAAACGCCCCAGCCCCGAAATATTTATTTTCGGGAAATATTTCCAATGATAGGCCCAATTCACTTCTCTTGTTTGATTATTTATCGGTACACTTTGTTCTTTAAAAACAAAATTTAAGTACCCACCAAACTTACTTAGCAAAACGTACATTTATATTTTTACTTCAACACCGATACCTTCATATTCACTCTATTTCCCAACAAGAGATCAAACTCAATTGTCCAATTACCATAATTACATAATTTCCTGCTTAAATTTATTAAACGTTCACACTATTTATAACTAGAATTTATATGTACAAAACATAAGATTTCCTTTTATAATAAAATTCCAAACTCCTTACTTAGTTCACTTTCTCAATCAAAGCTTTGTCTCGTTTATTTAATCTCACTTATTGCATGGCTGCATCTAACATCTCGTTAGACTGCCTACGTACCCTAAACAGGGATCAAGCCATTCGTAGTTCACATTTCCAAAATTCAAACGAGATCCGAATATATTCATTTAATTCAACATATACCACAATCGTATTAATATTCAATCCACAGCAGTTAGGTCTCAAAAGCCTAATTAGAATAACAAAATTAGCATAATAATACAATGTCAACTCCCTGACCATGTGCCGCCGCACCCGCTGCCGTGGGTGGCGGTCGGCCGCCCCGGCTCGTCGGAAAATTCAACTATTTCTAAAAATTACCAAATTTTATAGGCAAGTAGATCTCAATGAGTGGAGTAAATTTTATACATGTGGCTAAGTCCAATTTGGGTGGGAAGTGCCCCAATTTCACTCAAACCCGCTGGAAACCCTAGAAAGGGTGGGATTCGATTCGACTCCATTAATGTTTCGACACCCCTGCTAGTGTTTGGGCCTTGCTCCTGGGTTCAAGGGAAGTCAACTGGAGGAGGTGGTGGGAACTGTGGTGACCGGAGACAATGGATTCGTCGTCGGAAAACTCTAAAACCCTCACGGGTCCACCTCATTTTTCTTCTGAAATCATGATCAAAACCGAGCCAAATGTGGAAGGATACCATTCGTGTCAATGAGAGGAGTCAAGAGGGGTGGTGGCGGCACTCAATTCGTTGGAAAAAAAAAACACTGAAATATGTATTGGGTGTGCGTAGGGCTCGGGTCGGAAAACCGGGTCGAATGAGAGGGTCTGGTTCCCCTCCTTCTCCTCTCTCTCCCCATTGGTCACCCTCATTTCTATTATTTTCCTTTAATCACAACCATCCATCTCTCCAATTTTTTTCATCCCAGCCACACACTTGGCACGACTCATTGCTCCAGATTTTCTGGAGCCTTCTAAAATGAATAAAATTACCAAAATGTCCATGACTTTAAACGTTAATATATAAACAATATTAAATGATTAGCTAGTCAGTGTTCCATTTCCATTGCCATGCAGAAAGAATGTGTGGAAGAATATATACTTAATCGACCGACATGGCATATTGGCATTGGCATCAATTAATTTAAAGGAAAGTTTGAAATAGGTCTAATTTTATAAGCTTACTTTCGAAATAAATTCAATTTTTAGTTACTTTAGATTCATATCAAAATATCCCTTTATTTAATTAACGTAAAGGCTTTTTTGGGTCTAAAGAAATGAAACAATATTAAATGATTAGCCAAGAATATATATATATAAACATCATTCGGGAAAAAGAAAAAGAAAAATAACCAAATCGTTTTCGTTTTTACCCTATTATAAATGAAAGTGATTGAACTTGTCTCACAGACACACATATATATGGTTAGAATTAATTTTGTAGATGCTAAAAGTACTACAAATATTGTGCGGTTGATGACAGATTAGTTGTTATAATAAAATTTGGTTATTTGAAAATGATTATGTAAAAAACACTTATACTGTTGAGAGTATTAATTTCACGTTTGAGAAATAAAGAGCTTTTTATGTATTTAGAAGAGGATCTATTGTTGAGAGTTTATGGTTTGTGGAGAGTTTGTTTCACATCGGTGAAGGACAAGTCTAGCTATGAGGTTATATGATCTTGTACAACTTCCCAAATTGCCAATTAATTTTATGTTGGAACCCCAATTCATAGCTATTGAGGGACTCGAGTGGTCCCAAGATCTTCCGAAAGCAAGTAGAAGATCCTTTGAAGGACCTTCAAAGACCTCTCGATTCTCATGGAAAGTGGTTGTGGAGAGGTGGTAGGGACCTTTGCAGTTCCATAAATGTGCAGTGGCTGATCTGCAGAGAAGTTACGATGATGGTGTTGACACCTTGCAACCACGGTTGTTTGTTGCAGATTTTGCAGAGAAACTGCAAGGAAGATGAGACGAGCTGCTCCTGACAAAACGACTATGTTTTGCTTAAGTAAAAGACATTGTTAAAATTCTATTAAAACACAATGTTTTGTCTTTGGTTTTTGGTTCTATTTTCGTCTTACAAATTCTTTGAGTGTATATTAAAATTCTAGATCCACCTCTACATGTATTATAAGTAATTAAAGTTATTTTCTGCATTGTCAATTGATTTATAATAGAAGCTCAACTTTTTTTATATACTCATAAACTTTTTATTAAAAAACGAGTGTTATAATGCAATAATTAAAAATTCAAGTGATTTTTAGATTTAGAAAATCACTTTAAAGTACATTCTGGTGAAGCACCTAGTATGTTTGGTCCATTTGGGAATGCTTATGTAAGAAGCACTTATGCAAAAACACTTCTGCTTATAAGCATTTTTACTAGAAGTGTGTAGAAAAATGTTGATTTTTTAAACGCTTCTATGACTCATAAACATTTTAAAATTTTCAATCAAATACAATCATAAATTAGTAGTGGTACTTCTTCTAAAAGCACTATATAATGCTCATGTAAACGCGCTTTTGGCTTTCAAATATGAACAAACGAGCAGGATACCTTTCCCATGAGGTCTTTCAAGAACCCAAGAATCTTGAGCTCTTAAAGCAACCTTTGTTCCAAACAATTCCATCCCTCTCTCTCTCTCTCATACATTCCAAAACTTAAAACTTCTTTTTTATCTTCCACTTCCTGAGCCTGCATGAATAATTGTAGACTCCAAAATGCCAAAGATAATGGCAGTCACACATGCAGACCTCTCACCAAGTCGTCCAACCACCGGTTTAGGTAGCAAAACCGGCGCTTTCATCATGGTCTTAACCATTCTCTGCGGCCTCTTCTGCTTCATCCTATCTCTAATTGCTGAAGCTACCCGTTCCAAGGTACGCCGAAAAATGTGTTCAGACATAACAATATCATTACCAACTATGAAAAAAACTAAGCAAATTTTGCTGGTTGATGATGATTTTGTAGGTAACATGGTTGAGCAGTGATGAAGGGGAGGGGGGCGGGGTAAATGAATGTGTATACAGCGGCAGCGGGAAAACGCCGCTGCTATGTGCGACCAGTGCATTTCTGGGACTTTCGGTTATCATGGTGGTGGAACATGGATACATGTTGTTTGCAATTAGTAACTCACCTCCAGCAGCCTTGGTTTTTTGGGAGCCTAATTATTCTGGTCCTGCAAAGAGCTTGAAATGGCAAGCTGCCTTTTTCTTTGTTGCAACTTGGTATGCCACTAATTCTTAGTCCTTCATATTTCAATTTTCCTCACTTCCACTTAGCTCTTCTCTAATTGTAGGAATTGCTCCAATATTGTCGTCAACATAACCACTAAATCGAATACAATATGAGGGCTATCAGACCAATTTAATAACTTCTCCAATACATCCATTAGTTAATACCATCATCGACATAACCATAAGATCCAATACAGAGTTGGACATGTCAAACAAATTTATGTACAACTTTATGAACAGTAACTTCATTTTCATTTTTCTTTATTTACTTCTCTCAAATCCATGTTTGAAATTTCTTCGATGTTGTCGATATTTTTGTGGGAATATCTGAAAAATCAGAAGAAAAAAATATATGGAAAGAAGGGATGAAGTCTAAACGTCACTACCTATTCAAGAAACTCTTAAATTTCGACTAAAATCGACAGATTTCATCAATATTTCTAGCAGTTAAATATCAGATAAACTATTATATATTGTCTAATAGTGTTTAACATTCCTTAAAGTTTCATTTTAAATCTTCATAATTTCCATCAAAAGCACCCGATATCGATACATCCATCGATATTTCAACAAATTTGCATATTGATATTTCCATCGATACGGATATTTTAAACATCGTCTCAAATTCAGTAGTTATAGCTTATAACTGCTTATGTGGGTGGTTGTGTTAATTAGGGTTTGTTTTGCTACTGGAGATATCTTGCTATTGATCGGGGTAAGTGTGGAGTCCGGGCACTTGAGAAAATGGTCCAGACCAAGACCCAGTTGCCTTGTCCTCAGAGACGGCGTGTTATCTGCTGCCGGGGTGTTTGCTTTGACAACAGTTTTCCTTGCTGCTGGGTTATACTTGACTGCATTGAGAGCACAAAGAATCTCCCAACACCAAGAAACTCTGTGGAGAGGGGTGATCGAGGCCTCCGTACTCTATGCATCTCCGCCAACGTCACCTCCTCTCACAACCATTCCTAGGGAGAACCCCTCGTTTAGAGAAAGTCACATTGATCAGCCGCCGTTGATTGTGAATCCGACGGCTCTTAGCAAACAGTTAAATTTTTAATCTAGATAATTTGATGTTGGTGAAAACCAATGTAAATTGTACACAAGTGTGAACATTGTAAGTCGTAATATAGTTTTGCATAGGGGTGTGCTATCTTCATATCACATTTTATTTCTCATACACTCCTTGATGATTTTTGTCCGTTGATCTTCTTCAATTCATCCGATCCGACGGCCGAAAATTAAAAAGGTGTGTGAGAAAGAAAATGAGATGTGTGGATATCACACCCCTTTTGCATATAACCAATTGGTCCACAGCACTTCGTTTCCAGTTTGTCGTGAGTTAAATTATCGTAGATGACATTTGTTGGCAAAAGAAAATGTCGCAATATACTTTCGCATAAAAAAAAATACTTCTCTTATTTACAAAAGAGAAATTCAAACTCGGATACATCACTATCGAATGCAGTTTGATTGTGATCAGATGAAAATTTGGTATTTGCATAAATTTGATGATTCTGCGGCTTTGCCAATTGCTTTGATGTACAAATGTCTCTCAAATCTAGTGAATAAAATATGCATGTATAATATCTGAATTATTTTATAGCTGGCAGCCCACACTTTCAATTATATTTTGTTCTTTTATAAAAAAGTAATTTTCTTTTGTTAAATTTTATGAAATTACAATCTAATTATTGACTTATTTAATACCTCATCATTTCTCACCCCTTGAGTTGATTATAAGAGCTTCAGTTATACACGTATTTATAAAAAAAATTAGAATACATGTATTTATAATTAAAGAAGTGAAGAGTGTCATAAATATTCAAATAAAGTAGTCCATGATGTAATTACTAATAATTACGCAATACTAGTAATTAGCGGCTGTTCTAAAGGTTGGTATAAAAAATAAAAATAATAAAAATAAAAAATAAAAAAGATCATTGTTTTTTAGTGGATAGTAGAGGTAGTTCAGGGGGCTGTGTGTTCTTTGGAAAGATGAAATAAAGTTATTTTTACGTTCTTACTCTCAAAACCATATTGATTTTGATGTGGGTGTTCCGGATGATATAGATTATTGGCGATTCACTGGGTTTTATGGTTATCTAGCTACTTGTGATCGGTTTAAATCATGGAGGTTGTTGAAATCACTCGTACACAATGATTCTATACCATGGTTATGTATTGGCGATTTTAATGAAATCCTTCAAGCTCACGAACAGGAAGGTGATAGTATTCGCCAAGATAGACAAATGGAAGGCTTTAGAGAGGCAGTGGAACAATGTTGGTTGATGGATCTTGGGTTCGCAGGAAATAAATTCACATGGTTCACGACGAGGAGAGGTGGAATTAAGGTTCGTCTGGATAGGGCTCTGGGTACTCAAGCTTGGATGGAGCTTTTCCCCAATTTTAAAGTGCAACATTTGAACAAAACTACTTCGGATCATGTGCCGGTATTATTAAACTGGTTGGGGCATTCCCCCATCCGAGTAAAGAAACATTTTCGATGTGAGGAAAGCTGGCATTTATGTGCGGGTTGTACCGAGGTGGTCCAAGATGGGTGGAACCATGAGGTTGACAACTCTCCAATGTTCCAGGTTACTGAGAAAATCAAGATGACAAAGATGAAACTTATTAACTGGGCTCGGAACAATGCACGGGTGGGGCCAAAGGAAATTAGAGAGGTGGAGGATGAGCTTACGAGTTTGTTGGGGCAACCGTTTACTAATGAGTCTATCGAGCAGAAAAAGGAGCTAATTCAAAAACTCAACAGATTGCTTGAACAAGAGGAGCAATTTTGGAGACAACGTTCGAAGGAAAATTGGGTAAAATTAGGGGAGCGCAATACAAAGTATTTTCATCAGAAGGCTAATATGAGGCAGAAACAAAACTATTTATATGGGTTATTGGATGACAGTGCTTGTTGGCGGGAGGATCGTAGGGGAATGAAGGAAATTGTGGTGTCTTATTTCACACAACTTTTTCGTTTAAGTGGAGTGCAGAGTTTTGATGATTTATTATGCCATATCTCGCCTAAGGCGACGGATGAGATGAATTCGTCCATACTTAGCCCACTTATGGATGAGGAGACAAAATGTGTTGTCTTTTAGATGCATCCTACAAAGGCACCGGGTCCAGACGGTATGTCACCAGGTTTTTATCAGAAGCATTGGGGAGTGGTCGGCAAATATGTGTGTAATGGTATTTGGTCAATGCTCAGTCCTGGTAATATTATCCAGAAAATTAACTATACCCATGTTACATTAATTCCAAAAGTCAAAGATGCTACGATGATGACTCAACTTCGCCCTATTAGCTTGTGCAATGTGTTATACAAAATAGTGGCGAAGGTCCTCACAAATAGGTTGAAGCTTATTCTTCTGCAGGTTATATCTCATACTCAAAGTGTTTTTGTTCCGGGGCCCTTAATCTCCGATAATTACTTGGTTGCTGTTGAGGTTGCTCATTTTATGCATAAAAGGTCATCGAGAGTTAATGGGCTTATAGCTTTGAAACTTGACATGAGTAAGGCCTACGATCGGGTGGAATGAAAGTTTTTGGAGGCTATGATGCGAAGGTTGGGATTCGCTGAAAGGTGGATCCATATGGTCATATTGTGTGTGTCCACGGTGACTTATTCCTTTAAGCTGAATAGGGATCAGGTGGGTTATGTGCACCCAGAAAAAGGAATAAGACAAGGAGATCTTTTCTCCCATTTCTTATTTGTGTTATGTGCAGAAGGCTTGTCAACTCTCCTGTCGAAGGCTGAGTTTGATGGAGAGTTACATGGGATCAAGGTGTGTCGTGCTGCTCCTAGTATTCATCATTTGTTCTTCGTTGATGATAGTTTTCTTTTTGCCCAAGGTACTATTGGTGAATGCCAGGTCATAAAACAGATATTGCGAAGGTATGAGTTGGCTTCGGGACAAGCAGTTAACTTTGAGAAGAGTTGTGTTTCATTCAGTCCCAACCTCAATATTTATGATAAGCAGTTATTGGCTGATAGTATTGGGATGCGGAGAGTGGATTTTCATGATAAATATCTAGGTTTGCCAGTTTTGGTCCGAAAATCAAAAAAAGAAACCTTTGCGTATATGAAAGATAGGGTGTGGAAAAAGTTGTAAAGTTGGCAAGGCGGTTTACTTAGTAGTGCGGGTTGCGAATTATTGGTGAAGATGGTGGCGCAGGCCTTACCTACATATTCCATGTAATGTTTTCTACTCCCTAAATCCTTTTACGAAGAGTTGAATATGATGATAGCGAAGTTTTGGTGGAGTGGTGATCTGGAGAAAAGGGAAATACATTGGCTCAGTTGGAGAGTGTTGTGTAAGGCTAAGCAGGAGGGAGATCTTGGGTTTAGAGACCTTTATGCATTTAATTTGGCTTTATTAGCCAAACAGGCATGGCATTTTCTGCACAATCCTGAGGCACTGGTGTATCGGGTGTTCAAGGCCCGATACTTCCCTACCACAGATTATCTTGAAGCTCAGGTAACATCTAATAGCTCATATGTCTGGTGTAGTATTGCTGCTTCGAGATCGGTTCTCCATAAGGGACTTTGGTGGCAAATGGGTAATGGGAAGTTGATTAATATTTGGAAGAACAATTGGGTGCCGAGGGAGTCATGCCTCCGAATTTTGACCCCACCACCGTTACATTGGAATGGTGAAGCCACGATGGATGGCTTGTTGAGGCCGGATGTAAAGCAGTGGGATGAGAGTTTGTTGATTTCACTTTTTTTTCTCAAGAGAAAGTGGAATTAATTCAAAGGATCCCATTAGCTTGCGTGATATTGTTGATTGCAGAGTGTGGCATTATGATCGTCATGGCAGATTTATAGTCCAAAGTGCGTATCATGTTGCTCGAGGAATAATTGCTGCTAGTGGGGAAGGGGTTGACGGCTCCTACTCGTACACTAGTAATAATGGGGACAAGCTTTGGAAAAAGCTGTGGACAGCTTGTGTTCCAGGGAAAGTAAAGATTTGTGTGTGGCATGCATGTTTGGATTCTTTGCCTACAAGGTTAAATCTTTGTAAGTGAAGGGTGCCAGTCGATAGTGGTTGTGTTATATGTGGTTGCCAGGTGGAAACCATATAGCATGTTTTGTGTGATTGCCATGTTACTAGAGTCGTATAGTTTCGCGGTTTGGGTGTACGGGTGGAAAGTGGGGAGGGTGTGAGTTTTTTGAATTGGTTAGCCAATCTTCATTTACAGGGACCTCCGGTGAGATTTGAGCTTGGTCTAATGTTGGTTTGGTCACTATGGCAATACCGGAATGAAGTTTTTTGGAACGGTAAGTACTCAAATCCGGATGAGATCGTATTACTGACGGAGGGTTGGTTGCAGGTATTCCACAGGTGCCATAAGACAGACATAAGGAATGGGAGACGTGAGTTGCAGAAGTGGATAAAACCAGTGGAGGGTTAGATAAAGTGCAATTTCGATGGAGCATGGAATCACCGGTAACATCGGGGTAGGTATGGAATTGTTTTGCGCAATCACTTGGGGGGGGTTTTTAAGTGCTGCAGCAGGTCCCATTCATTGCTCCACGTCTGCTTTGCATACGGAATTCTTAGCAGCAAGGCACCCTGCACGGTTTGTTCACGGGTTGTTCACGGGTTATATTCGGTCAATGTCCAAGTTCAACTTGAAGGAGATGCGGGCTTGGTATTGGCTGCCATTAAGGGTCAAGGTAAGGATATGTCTAATTTTGGACTCATTATTAATGATTTGAGATGTTTCTGTTTGGAGTGGTCGAAGTCGACGGTAAGTCATGTACAACGGGAAGGAAATTTGGTGGCTCATCGGCTTGCTCGGCAAGGGCTTACTTGTACTGAGGAGATTGTGTGGTTCAAGGAACCTCTAGATTTAATTCTGGATATTTTGTTCGAGGAAGGATTGTAAGTTTGATTGTTCATTTGATGATAGGTCTATTGTTGTGCGAGACACTCTTTTCCTTCGACCAGGTTGAAATCCCTGACAAGGTTTTTATCGAGGCCCATTTTGTACACTATCCTCAGTTTGTACGAATTCTGTTTATTTAATGAATATCGTACTTTTGTTAAAAAAAAAAAAGGTTGGTATATAGTTTTTTATTAGCTAAATTTCTAAATGATGTAAAATAAAAAAAATTTGGTGTAACCTCGAAGCATTTCTCTCTTATTTGTAAAAAGGGATAAATTGTTTGAAAATATAAAATATTTTAAATATTAAAATAAAATTAAGTCAATTAATATTTTGTGCATTTTAGTAACAAAAAAAAAATTAACAATTGACATTGACTTTTTAGCTCATTTGAAAGTGTATTTCAAATGATTGAATCGTTTTAGATGAAATGATTTTAAAACTAATGTTTAATAAAAATAGAAGTAAATTATGAAAAACAAACACTTAAAATACTTAATGCTTTTGGACCTCAAAAATATATTTTTTTTAAGGTATTTTTTTATCATTTTAAAAGCAGCTCTAACGAATTCTTGGTTGGTGAAAAAATTTATTCGTCAGAAAATAAAAGAATGAAATGTGAAATTGTTTACTAGCATAAATTTAATTATTTTGGAGGAATAAAAAAATTATTTTACAATAATGAAAATACCTGAAAAACCATAATTAGTTAAGTAACCAGCGCTTGTAAAATCCCGAAAAAAAAAAAAAAAAAAATTTAAACACCCGATTGGGGCCTATAGAAACCCTTCGCTCTTCCTCGGTCCCTCTCTCTTTCGAATACTCAGAGAAGTCCAATTTCTAGGGTTTTCTGTTGCTCTCCTTCTCCGTCTCCAACCCATTGGGATCACGATCAATCTCCCTTAGACGTACTCAAATCGTACGACATGTCGCTGAGGCCGAGCGCGAGGACCGAGGTCCGCCGGAACCGCTACAAGGTGGCGGTGGACGCCGATGAGGGTCGTCGCAGGAGAGAGGACAACATGGTGGAGATCCGGAAGAGCAAGCGCGAAGAGAGCTTGCTGAAGAAGCGTCGCGAAGGCCTCCAAGCGCAACAATTCGCGCCATCTCTCCAGCCATCAAATCTCGAGAAGAAGGTAACAATTTTGCTAGGGGTTTTTGTTGCCGATCTCTTCAATTGTGGCTTTGAATGGATCCGATATTGGACATTTAGGGTTTGAATTGATGTTTTGAGCAATAGGTTAGGGTAAAATTCAACTTATCGGTACTTATGTGGGTTTGTATATGATTGCAGTTAGAGAGTCTACCTGCCATGGTTGCTGGGGTTTGGTCTGACGACAACAGTTTGCAGCTGGAGTCCACTACTCAGTTCCGAAAACTGCTTTCGATTGGTAATAATACGTGATTTTTTTGAGTTTTTTTTTCTCTTTGTGTTTGTGTTTAATGTTTTTAGTTTACATGAAAAATTGGTAGTACTGATATAATCTAAATTTTTAACTTGTAGAACGAAGCCCTCCGATTGAGGAAGTTATCCAATCAGGAGTTGTTCCCCGCTTTGTGGCATTCCTCATGAGGGAGGATTTTCCGCAACTTCAGGTCCGAATTCTTTTCTCTGTTGCATTGTTATTTATGATTGTCTGTGTTTTTGTTTAGTTGTGTTGCTGATGTATTTGATTTTGTCTAGTTCGAGGCTGCTTGGGCTCTTACAAACATAGCGTCAGGAACCTCAGAGAACACCAAGGTGGTGATTGAGCAGGGGGCAGTCCCAATCTTTGTAAAGCTTCTTGCTTCTCCGAGTGATGATGTTAGGGAGCAGGTATATGTTAACACTTATTGGCGCTGTCTGTGGCCAATGTATAGATTGTATTTTACCGGATAGATTATAGTTATACTAAACTGTTTCTGAAAATCTATTCCGAAATTGTAGGCTGTGTGGGCATTGGGAAATGTTGCTGGTGATTCCCCTAGATGTCGTGATCTTGTCCTCAGCAGTGGAGCCTTGATGCCGTTGCTTGCTCAGTTGAATGAGCATGCAAAGCTTTCAATGCTGAGAAATGCAACATGGACACTGTCTAACTTTTGCAGGGGCAAGCCACAGCCTCCATTTGACCAGGTTTGTGCCTTGTACTGCCCACTGTTTGGAATTCAACAATTCTTTGATTTATCTTTCTGGCGTTTTATTAACTTTAGGGTCTCATTATCAGGTGAAGCCAGCACTTCCAGCTCTTGAACGTTTAGTTCATTCCAATGATGAAGAAGTCTTGACAGATGCCTGCTGGGCACTCTCGTATCTCTCGGATGGCACGAATGACAAAATCCAAGCTGTGATTGAGGCAGGTGTCTGTGTCCGACTTGTGCAGCTCCTCTTGTGAGTGTTACACTCTTCATCTCTGTGCTTTTACTTATCTTTTATTCGCCCATGATACTGATGGTTTGTTCTGTTGTTCCAGACATCCATCTCCTTCTGTTCTCATTCCTGCACTTCGCACTGTTGGTAATATTGTGACCGGAGATGATCTTCAGACTCAGGTATCTGGACCTTGAATTTCTTTTTCACTTACGTTTTCATTACTTGTGTTATTTAAAATTTGTTTTAGAATCATACAGCAATGATTGTTTGGTCAAGGGTATTACCTGACAGCGTTAAACTATGAATTTTTCTTTTACGTCAGGAAAATGTTAAGCATTTTTCGGTAATTCGAAATTATGGTAAAGACAGAACCTAATTGGAAAACTCTGTTGGTCATGTCATACAATATTGGGTGCTAGTTGATCATGTCTAGAATCTGAAATTCTGAATAACTTATTTACATCTTATGTGTGTTCAACATGTGAATCTGAAGGGTTTTTTGTTTTAAGTTTAAACCTTTATAATGAAAAAGAAATCCCTTTGTGGTTGAATCATGGTGATTGTAAGGTTATTAACTTGGTACTAATTACTAAATCTGATTTTACCATTATGTAATGTCATCTTGCTCTCATTATGTGACCCATTTTTATTTTTATTTTTTATGACCATGACAAGTAACTCTTTTCTTCAGTGTATCATCAACAATGGTTCACTCCCATGCCTTCTGAGCCTGCTGACTCATAATCATAAAAAGAGCATCAAGAAAGAAGCTTGCTGGACAATCTCAAATATTACAGCTGGAAACAGGGATCAAATACAGGTAATCATTTTAAAATAAGTTATTGTATTGATTATCCTCATTTCTAATATTGGCTACTGATGTCTTTACACTCAATTATTGTATATTTTGAGAATATTCTTGTGTATTATTGCTTTATGCATGTTAGTTGTTACAATAGATCTCTTGTTAAAATATTGGGGTTTTCTGTGTGGACATTCTAGCATTTCGGCAGTATCTACTGTCCTAAGTTCTGAACATGACACGTCTCTCTAACATTGAAACTGATGGTTTTGTTTTACTAGTATCAACTTTTTCCGTTCAAGTTTGGAGGAAAAGTTCATCATACTAGTATTTAACTAAATATGAGATTCTCAGTTTATGTGGGAACTTTAATTAGATAACTTGCCGCAAGTATGCAAAGGTCATCTCTTATAGAAGTGAATCATTTGAAAAGCTATCATTTAAATTTGTGTTCATGAAAATTAGTTATCCATGTTTACTAATACATTTTAAAATGACGCAGTCTGTAATTGAAGCTGGTTTGATTGGTCCTCTGGTCAACTTACTCCAACATGCTGAGTTTGACATAAAGAAAGAAGCTGCATGGGCAATCTCAAATGCTACTTCTGGTGGCACTCCTGATCAAATCAAGTGAGTGTTCTCGTAATTGCCTTCTTTCGGTCCTCTTGGTTCTCTAGCTGTAAGGTTCTTATTATGTTTGATTTTTCTTTATGGGTCTCAGGTACCTGGTTGGCGAAGGCTGTATAAAACCATTGTGTGATCTTCTTGTATGCCCTGATCCAAGGATCGTCACCGTCTGTTTAGAGGGGTTGGAGAACATTCTGAAGGTTGGGGAAGCTGAAAAAGCTGCGGGTAACAGTGAAGTTAATTTGTATGCCCAGCTGGTTGATGATGCTGAGGGTCTAGAAAAGATTGAAAATCTACAGAGTCACGACAACACTGAGATCTATGAGAAGTCTGTAAAAATTCTGGAGACATATTGGTTGGAGGAAGACGAAGAGACATTACCAGCAGGAGACGGATCCCAGCCAGGCTTCCGCTTTGGAGGGAGTGAGGTTCAGGTTCCATCTGGTGGATTCAACTTTAGCTGAAGGTATGCAAAACCAGTCTGAGATAGATGGTTATCCTAAATACCGCGACAGGTTCTGACGTAATTGTGTCCCTGTTATTTACTGTTTTGGTTTTCAAAAATTGCAGGAGCTTGTGATTGAATGGAGCAGAAGTTTCTGATGAGGGTCAAGTTTGGGGTCAAGTTGGAGTGGGTCGGGGGCATCTTGTGTGTCTGGTTTCAGTCTGGTCCGGTGTCCATTGTCGTCAGAGATGCCAAGGTGGGTCAGTTTATTCTACTATGACCGAATAAGAAGAGATGGGTGGGTTCAGTTGTGGCACATGAAGTTTGGTCGGCAGGGGTCATGATCGCTGCCTCTTACCATGAAATACTATGGGAAGTGTCGTAGAGGCTCGTTGCTGCATGAACAGGGCCCTTGAAGGAATGTGCTGGTGAGGGTTTTCTTGAATGCAGCATCGAGTTTTATAATTTGGAGTCAATAGTTTGTACGAGTAAATTTAGTTTTTCTGAAGAGTCGGGGATTTGTTTTGCCTTGTCAAGTGAATATAGAGTTGATGAAGTCATTTTCTGGTGTATTGCAAGGAAAATGATTAGTGGTGTTTTAGTAATATGACCTTGTGATTGTTGTATTATATTTTTCTCCATATTTCCAATTTTTACACCTGGAGCCTAGTTTAAAGTTTCACCTCTGAGTTTTTTACTCCGTATTTGTCTCACTTGGTTTTGTTTAATCAATCTGTTTGTTTTCGTCTGATTTATTCAATTATCAACTTTTTTTTTTTTTAGGAAGAAAGCCATTTGTATGGACCGTCGGGGCAGAGTTATTTTTGTTTTGGTTGGGCCTACCCACTCTATTTGTTCCACAAATCTACTGGGCCATTTAGTCAATGGGCTGGGCCTTATAATTTGACATACGAAGACAAGAGTAAAAAAAGGAGGTAATTAGACGATGAGGTAAAAGTAAAACATGAAACAGTACAATGTGTGTGTGTATTATAATACACAAGTGTTTATACTGTAGATATGAAGATAAAACTGAAGGAAGGGCATCGATTTCCACAAAAACCAACCGAAGGATTTTTAGGGTTTTGGGAGTGACAGAACAAATCCACACTTGGGAAAACGATGTTTCACATTTTTTTACCAGCAAATCGATATATTGCCGCAATTTTCATGCTTTTTTGTTTTTATCTTTTTGTACGCATGTGAATTGTTTTCATGCTGTTTCCCTTCCTTTTTTAGAAGCCAACTTTTCAGGTTTTTATTTTTTTTATTTTTTATTTTTTGCAATTTGCAGGAAAGAAGATCAGTAATAAAAACCTCTGATTTTCTCAGAATGGTAAAATAAATAAATTTTGTATGATATGAACATCATTGAAATTTGAAGATTGCCCCCTATAGCAGCACAGCACAGCAGGCATGCTAATTCTGCGATACATTGATTGGGAAAATTACATTTTAACCTTTGTATTTTGGGGTATGTGATCCCAATGTGGTCCAGGGTTATTATTGGGATTGTGGTGGGGACAGAAACAAAAGGTGGGCCATCACCATGAGCTTTCATTTTCCTTTGCTATATCATATTACTGTCTTTCTGGCAAATTTTTGTCTCTTGTTTCCTTCCTATCTATCTATCCATACAATTAAAATATTACAAATACAAACCTCGTGAATAGCGGCTACGGATCAAGAGGCAAAGAGTTTGAGAGGCCCTCTTTGGTCTTTTCAATCCAATATTTTTATATCGGCTTCTGTGTTTGGGTGAGTTTTTGTTTGTGATTAGGGTGGTAATGGGATGATATTTAGAGGATAATAAAGCTCATCTTTCATGTGTGGCTTTCACCTTGAGGCAGCTACTTCTACATGTATTCCTATGGCTCTTCAAACTCCTCAACCCTTTTCCAAAAAGAAAAAAAAAAATTAATGCATTAGGTTTGATAGTATCATTACAGATATCATATTTTTAGATCGCATTTTTCTGTAATAGCACGCGATATCTAATACATACTATTTATATGTCAATTGCTACAAAATATGATATAAAAATATGATCTTAAAAAAATACCACTCTCTCGTCGTTGCTGTATTAGCACTTGATATAGAGAAGCTTTCTCTTTTTGAATAAAAATACTATTATTATCTTATTTTATACAATGGAAAAGATTAGCACCCTAGACATAAATGAGTTTGAAAGGAATTACTTAATGATAATGTTAGGAAGATTAAATGTATAAATAAAATTTTATAAAATAAACGACCTAGAAATTGATGATTGGAGTATTACTTAACTGTTGATTAACGTGCTCATTTTTAATTGGTAACATAATATTTAGTTTGCAAATTTAGTGTACCCGCTAAAATACAAGTTCAAACAACTAGCCGATCCAATTATCTTTTCATGTTTTATGACAAGTTTTCCCAAACGATGAGAATACACAAAACTAGCAGATACTATATAAAAAAGGCAATTAAAAAGACAGGAGTTCAGAAGTTTTGGTTCACTCACAAAGATTTCAAAAAGTAGGTAATTATTGACTCCATCACAAAATAGTATCCCTTTTTAGCAACGGGAAGAAAATTCAAATTCAAAAACTCACTTAACGTTAGAAATTAGAAGTAGAAATTCCATCGAATTAAATCACTACAATGGCTTCCCGGCAAAATTCAATTCACTTAACCTTGCCATATAAATTTAGTATATATAATATAATACAACCATAAATGGATGGAAAGTTAAATGGATTCCGTTGAAATAAATTGAAATAAAAACCCAAAAGAAATGAGGTGTCATTCTTTTAATTCATTTTAATTATTTATTTATTTTTGGTCAAATCAGAATTAATTTATTAACCTTTATTAGAAATATTTGGATTTGCCGCCAGCGATAACATGTTTTGAGCCCCCAAATGGAAGTTGGACGTATCAAACGGTGCAGAACCTACAATCTCTCTGGCTCATTCGTCACTCACTCACTCCCATTCCAAATTCCATTTAACAAATGATCCTCTATTACAATGGTGAAGAAGAGTATTGTTCTTGCATCATGCCGTGTAGAGTTTGTCCTATCGATTTTTTAATTTAACATCTACCCTGACAAATCTATCATTTAACAAAAAAATAACCATTCTTATTTTTTTTGAAAAAAAATCCAAATGCTAAACCCAATTGAATTTTACCACCCAGTTTATGGCGCCCTTTTTTTTTCCCAATTCATAAAGCTTTTGGCGCGGTTGGCTCCCGTTGGATCGGATGTGTGGTTTCTTCCCGAACCGTGGGTATTTTCGTCATTTCAGGTTACCCGGGCTAGGGTTTCTTTTACAATTTTTATATCTCCTGCGCGGCGGGTGTGAGTGTGTCGGTTTGTTTCCTCATTTTGCCTGCTCACTGCGCAGCTCTCTCTCTCTCTATCCCTTCTCTCACGGCATGTCGGTTTGGTCCGAGTGTTTAGCCTTATCATCCCAATCACCACCCGCCTCCATTGCTAGCCTCCTCTGTTTTTCTCATTCTTTTTTCTCTCTGCTTTTTCGGAAAGCTTTTCTATAAGAACTTTTGATCTCAGCTTCTGATTTGTGATCGATCTCCTTCCTTCTGGTTCCTCTGTTTTTTCCATAGCTAGGGTTTTCTGAGTCACTAAAGTTTCTTACTTCACGAGAAACCAATCGTTCAAATTGATCGCGACCTAGTTCGATTTCCCATCTTTTCTCGACTGGGTTTGTCTCAGATCTTCAAAATATCTCATACAGAATGTTGGATCCAAGCGATAAAGTGAGTTTATTTGATCCAGAGCTTTCATTTGATCTGGGATTTTCGGTTTTGATCCGAACAGTTACTGATCGGATCGGGTTTCTGTGTTTTTACAGGGATCGGAGTCGGAGGAAATGACTATCAAAACCCCAGATGCTGCGTCATCGGAGGAAGGCTTTAAGAAGACCTGCGCCGACTGCGGAACCTCCAAAACCCCTCTGTGGAGAGGCGGTCCGGCGGGCCCTAAGGTCATTTCACCTTCCATAAACCCTGAATGTTTTTGAAATTACTATTTTGGGTTGTGTTCTGATTTTTTATTTGTGCTTTGCAGTCGCTATGCAATGCATGCGGGATCAGAAGCAGGAAGAAAAGGAGGGCTATTTTGGGATTAAACAAAGAAAACCCCAACGATAAAAAGGGCAAGAAGAACAAGCAGCTCGGTGACGGCTTGAAGCAGCGTCTGTTGGCTCTAGGAAGGGAGGTTTTGATGCAGCGATCGACGGTGGAGAGGCAGCGGAGGAAGCTCGGCGAGGAAGAACAAGCGGCGGTGCTGCTGATGGCGCTCTCATATGGCTCTGTCTATGCTTAAGCCTATTTTAGAGTTATAAATAATGTTATTAATTTTAGGGTGCAATGGCAATTCTAACCTCCATTTTCAGTGTAATTTCACCCCCTTCTATTATCCTGTCTCTTTTATTAGTGGAAATTTACTTTGTTCTTTATTTTTTAAGAGTGATCGAGCAAATGTAGAATTTTGGAAGATCTTGTTCTAATTTGCTCATATAATTCTACTAATTTTGGTATATTGTGCGGATTTTGCAAGAATTTTTTGGTCACTTTGATGAATGTTTCCCCTTTTGGCCCATCATCAAATACCAACCCACCGAGCATAAAGGTGGAAAAATGAAAGTTATCTTGTATTGAATGAGAATGTTTTCCTGCAATTTGCCTATTTGTTCTGTTTGTCAACTGGGAAAATGGGGTGAGAGTACAAGACCTTTGGAGGGAATTGAATTTTATGAACAAATAGAGGGAAATTCAAAAAAAGATTTTATTTTTTGGTTTCTAGAGGGAAAGTTAGATCAACAAGTAGAGGGAAATTCAAAAGATTCGAGTACTTTTTGCAGGTGAAGTCTAACGGTTGGGGATATTCTATGTGACTTTTAGAAAGATGAAACAAGAAAGATATATTGAGAGAATTTAAGATTGAGAGCACTCACTCTATTATTCTATTTTTCCACTTACATTATGATTTTACCCACTATAGAAGTAGAAAAATTAAAATGCTATTCTTAAAATACCTCTAGGAGAACAACGGGGTAGGGGCAGGGGAAGTCTCTGCCATTTTTCAATGGGGTGTAATATCTACACATTCATTTTGCTTTTCACACACCCCTTATTAATTTATGTCATTTGATCTTCTTCAATTCATTCGATCCGACGGCCGAAAATAAAGAAGGTGTGTGAAAAGTAAAAGGAGGTGTGTGAATAGCACATCTTTTTTTCAATATCTATTCCGTCAACACACTCATCCCTTCCTCCAACCTCTTCGTATTCTAGCCTGAATCTTTCCACCTACCCCTCTCCTCTGCTGAACCCTCTCTTCTGCCAAAAGGTCCATCTTCCATCAAACCCAGCCCTAATCCCTTCTCCTTTGTCTGATTCACCATCGACCCAACTTCTTCACCGAATCAAATCAATCATATCACCTAATCAACAAAGCAGCCCTTCTAAATGAACTAAAAGAAGGAAGTTGAGGTTTTATCATCAAATCAATTGGCAATATGGAGAGTAGCCCAACATCTCCTTTATCTTCACATCCTCACACGCTTCCTCACGTGTGGTGAATTTTCAAGCCAAACACGTGGACACACGAATTCGGTGACGTGAATCATGTGTAGCTGTTGAGCGTCACGCAGCTCTGATACAATGAAGAAAGTTAAGGTTCCAGTATAAAACCAATTGGCAATATAGGGAGTAGCACAACCTCTTATAAGCCCTTGCAATATTTCTCTTTTCACCAATGTGAGACTCTTTAACCTTAACATCCTCACACTAGAAGCAACAATACCGAGTTTTAAAGATTTAGATATTAAAATGTCATTTTCTAAAAAATCATTTATCAAATTGCATTTGGAAAGCACAAAACAATGGTTGATCATTGGGCATGTATCGTGTCTGGGTTTTTTTTTTGTTGTTGGATCATGTATGGGTATTTGGCAACAGACAAGAAGGGTGTTTGTTACGGGTGAAAAGAAAAGTAGGGTCTAAATTATAGGTATAGCCTCAATTATAAAGTATAGTCTCAATTATAAAGTATAGTCTGAATTTCTAGGCAACTTAATAGCACTCAAGTTAATAAGCCAGACTGATGCGCCAATTTATTAACCAACACAAAACCGAACTTCTAGGCAACTTGATAGCGCTCCAGTTAATAAACTTGAATGATGCACGGGTTCATTAATCAACCCGAAACCATTTTTAAAGCCTAAATACTAAATTAACTAGTGGTGCGGTTTCAATGCTACGAGTGATATAACTGTTTTAGTCATTAAATTTGATTTTCCTAATTATTTAAATATTCTATTTTGAATTTCAGTTACTTATTTTTCGTACAACTATATACTAAGTACGATGGAAGAAAAATTGATTAATTAGATAAAAAGAATTGGATTAACAAAAAGAAGGAAATGCAGTGAAGTGGTATTTACTGCCATGCATGATGCATGCATCTAATTTTGGATTTGATCATGATTGTTATATGATGAAGACGGCTGCTAGGTCCTTGTAGCGCCACAACTATTGGTGAATAATAGAAAGACAGGAAGGAACTCAACGGATCGTCTTTTTCTTCCCAAAAGGGTAAATCCTGCATTGACTTCTTTTTCATTGTGATTTGTTTGTTAGCCACCCTATCAGGCAATGGCGCCGTCACTGTCTGCCAGAAGCAATAGCATGCACCAATTTACTTCTACGTGTGTGGAATTTAAAATCATTTGTGGCATGTATTTACCAAGAAAAAAAACTTTTATTAAACCAGCTGGTTAGGTCACTCGTACAAATGATGAGTCCGTGTATTTGTATTACGTTGAGTAGAATGGTACTTAAATACAATTGAGTTCATTCTTACGTGAGAGTATTTATCATCTAAATGTTCGAGTTGCCATATTCAAGTTTTTCTTGTATTTATGGTCCTTATTGACTAAAGGTGACAAACTTGAATATCACGGATTCATATAATCCCTATTTTTTTCTCCCTCGTTGTGATTTGTCATATGATAAGAGAAATAAAAGAGATTACTATAATTTTGAAATACATTCATAGCCCAAAACGGGATGAATATTTACTGAACAAGACAAGAGATTAACCCCCAAGATCACCGGCGGTCACCCACCACATCATAGCCTCTTGTCTTGGGGGGGGGGGGATGATGTTCTAGTTGAATATCAAAGTGTAGGATGAACAAACGAATACAAACTACGATATTATTCTATTAATTGAAATCAAATAAACAAGAGCAAAGACGACTGTAAACTCAAGACTATAAGCTTAGGACTAGATTGTGACTGCTTATTGTTCTACGAGATATAAAACATCTATTTATAGTGAAACTAACCTAACCCTAATAAGCAAGGAAACAAAACCCTAATTCTAACGGGTTAGGGAGAAAAACCTAAACATTAAAATAAACCTAAATATTAAAATTTTCCAACAATTCCTTCTACGATGATGTTGGACAATTGCATATGATTCACAATTCTAAACAAGAGTTGTATTAACTTGTTTCATGTAAATCTTTTTCTCGTAGATGATATGAGAGTGAGTCAAAGCAATACCTCCCTCCTCATAATGTACAAAATGAATTGAAAACCATGAATACATGCACAATGTATAAAGATTATGCGCTTGGGAGTGGGACGGTTTGTTGTTGTCTAAAAGTGTTTCCAAGCTGACAAGCTAGCTATATTATTTCCTTGTTTTGTTATTTATGTCATGGACATATATACAAGACTATATCAAAAGAATTAGTATAATACTCTTAAAGATGGAAGCCATTTAGTAGTTGGAACCTTAAAGCTAAGCGCAATAGCCAAATATGTTTCCCCCTTTCATGTCAACACTATTATTTTAGCTTCACCAAATAATAGCATTGAAAGAACACTATTATTTTAGAGCACTTTGCTACTAGATGGTGCACGGTTGTTGAATGCTCAAACTTAATATTCTTAATTACTTTTTGTGCCGGATTTTAAGAGCAAGTTAAATGACTTGAATCATATGTTAATGCGTATTTCGCAGACCAACATCAAATATTATATGATCTATTTTTTACTTTTAAACCAAATTGAACTAAACTCGTCACTTGTGTCTGTTTCCCCAACAAAACCAAAAGCACTCAATGCGTGCTGAAAATGATCACATAAACCATGCACCTAATCTAACTGCTTTGTAATTTTGATTGTTGGGTATGGACAAAACCTACCATGAGTGCCGCAATACATATTGGGTGACGTAGAAACACGTATGACTGACCGTTTGGCCAATGCGTGAATAACGTGGCTCTAGGGATGTAGCCACATAACGAGCGTCATAAGGGGCATGTCCCTTGTTTCTTCCTCAACTGCTTGACCCTTTGGATTCCGGAGTCCCTCCTGCCGTATAAGGCCCCTCCTCCTTTGTAGTCTAGCTCCGCCGGCTAGCTTTGATAACTTGTTAGAATTGGAATCTCCAACTCATAACTAGCAGGCAATGAATGAAGAGACATACCAGACTACTTGAACAATAAAATTAAATCTTTATAAAGCATATAGTTGCAAGTTAACTTTATGTTCTCTGGGTGAATGTTTCGGGGGTCAGACAGAATGTTGGATTTTGTTCATATGTCATGTTTTGGGTGATTTACTCTAGGGTCATTTTGGTTCCGGTCCTTAATCAACCTAATTGTTAGACTGAAACTTTGTTTGTTTAAATATTTTGATCAAGTCCTTAACATCATTTAAGAGATTTAACTCATGCATTTATGCATTTAACGTCCCACAAATTATGAAATTTAAACAAATTCAAATAATATTTTTAAAATATAATCAATACTTAAAAATAAATATTAGAGTAATATTGTTCTTCACAAAATTATAGCAAGAAAATAATGTACCCATATAATTATTAACATATTTTAAAAATTAACTACTGATATATTTTAAAACATAAAATAAATACATATAATTAGCATGGGTACATTTAACAAAATAAAAAATGGGTACAAATAAATAAAAAATATGGGTACAAGTACAAAAAAAAAATAAAAAATATGGGCACAAAAAGAAATTAATTAAAAATGCGTACAAAATAAAAATAAAAATATATGATAAAAATTTAGCCATAAATATAAATATACTAATTGTAACATTTTTAACACTAAATGAATATATTTAGAAATAAAAAATATTTTATTATTGAAATAATTAATGATGTTATTAATACTCAATGACCTTGATCAAAAATTGAAAAGAAATAAGGTTTTAATCAAACTGAGGGATGTGAACCTAATTTTACTCTATCCTAATGCATGAATGGTTTCTTGTGTTTTGGGCGTGTTGGTTCCAGAAATAGAGAATGTACTTGTAAATGCAGTAGAACAAGTTGCATACCAGCAATATGTGCCCAAGTCCTCCACATGCCTTGTGCTTGTAAACTTTCCCCACTGCCTTTTCTTTGGAAGACTTGATTTTTTCCTAATTCCCTTGGCCTTTACTTGAGCTGGTTCATTGATCATATGTTGTTGAAGTTTTCTTTTCGATGGCACTTCTCCAACACCTAAACTTGAGCGTAATCCTTTAACTTCAAATTAAGCGATTCAATTCCTTTTCTTACAAGTTGAGTTGTTCTTCCACAAGGGATGATTCATCAATTAAGCATTGTGAAAGTGAGACAACTAAATATGCCTCATCACTTCATCCTGGAGCTTTAAAAATATTGTTTTTTATATAAACCACGCATCTTCTTTTCAATTGGAATAATGTCTTCAATTTTGGTACTTCGTTAACATTCACATGATTAGAAACCAACTCTTTGTGTCTTTGGTGTCTAAGTGCACTTTCAACTCTTTAACTAGTCGACATTCCTGTAGAAAATATATGCATGTAAAATGTAGGGACCCATTGCTTACGGAGTTTGTATATTGGGTGCAGCCATTCATGATTCTCCAATGTACTGTGTTGCAATAATGCATGCTTCCAAATTGTGGCAGACAAGCTGAAAGCATTGGGCTTCATCAATCTCATTGTGTGGATCCTTCTTTTTGGAAGCTTATTTGGGGACTGCACACTATGCCTAAGATAAAATTCTTCCTATGGTGGATTGCTAACAATTGCCTCCCCACGATGTCGGGCCTATACCAAAAACGCTCATGTGATTCTCCTCTCTGCCAGTTATGTTCTGAATATACAGAAAGTACGGAACGTTCTATTTTGCTTTGCCCTTGGACAAAGGCTATTTCGTTTGCTTCTCCGCTGAACTATCATATTGATATCCAAGCTATTACCTCCTTTGACCAATGGTTTATTGCTTTGGCATCTCTTGGGGAGGGCAATAATCTTAGTAACGGTCGCATCCTCTTTGCCGTGGCCTTCTTTTGCTAGGAAATCTGGAAATCCAGATGTCACGCTTGCTTCAACGGCTTGCCTCCCTTTCCTTCCCTAACTGTCAGGAGGGCTATGTCGTCCATGGTGGAGTTCAATGCAGCCAATCCCCTTGAGATTCTTCAACCATCTCCGGTCGACCCATATCTAGCATCACTCCCTGACAGCCTTCTCCCTTTTCTTTTTTGAAGGTCAACTGTGATGCCTCATGGTCTATGGATTATAGGCGTTCTGGTTTGGGGGTGGTTATCCGTGACTCCCACGGCTCTTTGGTTGCTGGCAGTTGTGTTAGTGGTTCTGCATCTTCGGTTCTTGAGGCTGAGGCTAAAGCCGCGATTCTTGCTATGCAAACGGCAATATCTCGGAACTTGGACAATGTTCTTTTCGAGTCCGATTCTGCTTCTCTGGTCCAATACATCAATGGGGATAAGAAGAAGGTTTCTTGGTCTATCTTTCAGTTACTACGCCGGATTTGGAATCTCCATCACCGTTTCCATTTTTTTAAATGGTGTTGGGTTCCTCGCCAAGTGAATTCGGCAGCCAATTGGGTCGCCTCGCATTGTAGAAGAGGGATGTGTCCGTAGGTCTGGGTATCCAGAACCCCATCCGCTCTAGTTCATATCCTTTCCATTGATGGACTTCCTTGTCCCCAATGACTTAGCTCTTGGATGCTTGGTTCTTAAGGATAATGACTCAGCTAGGCTATATGTCTCCCCTATATGTCCTTAAGTTCCATGTCTCTCCTGCTTATGTGTTTTGTTCTTTCTTTTGGTCGACTTTGGCTTGTATTCTCTGTTGTTATTTATGGAAGAGTATCTCTGTTCAAAAAAAGAAAAAACAAAAGCTGAAAGCATTGGGCCTAGCTTTTGTGAAAACTTATCCTTAGACCATCTCCAACCCTTAGGCTAAAAGACAAATTTTTTAGCCCGAAAAATTTGGCTTTTAGCCCAGAAACATCTTTTCTGCTCCAACCATTCTGGCCTAAAATTTTAGCCCGGAATTATTAAAGAATCAACTTAGGCTAATTTTTTTCTTAAATTAATTTAAAAAATAAAAAATAAATATGTAGACTATTGTAAATTAATTTTATGAACATTTTAATCTAAAGAAATTTAAATTCCTATAAATATTGAAAAATCATTAAATTTTTCACAAAGCAAGCTTTCAACTTTCACCAACCTTAATTAATAAGACATAAATTTAATAAAGTACATAAACCACATAATAAACAACATAAACTTAATACAAACGACAATTAATAAACTTAATTAATAAAGCACATAATTCATACACTACATAAACTTAACAATCATATCCACCATCTTCACTTGGTGATGGACTTCGTTGAAATGTTGGGATATAGGGTTCAGATGATTCATCATCTTGAAACATACTCCTTGAGGCAGACTTTCGCATAATTTCCTTTTGCTTATCACGTAAGAACTTCTTCCTCTCTGGAGTGTATTTGCTGAGGTCCTTCATCATGAATTCAATTTCAAACCTATTTTCCTCCCTATCCGAGATTTCCGCATTCGGGCCGCTTCTTCTTGGCGACCGCTATGAGTTTCGTGCAATTTTGCAATTCCGGTAGCAAAGTCTCCCCTCATCGAATCTTGGGTCTTCCCTTTTCTCTTTGCTTCCTTTTGCTTATCTCTTCCTGGGGGCCTTGCTAAAGAAGGAGATGGGGTCATTTCATCGACACCTTCATTTCTCGGTGCGGCTTCACGTTGAAATAATCTTCCCCATTGTTGGTCGACATCGGTTGCCCACCTTGGACAATCCTTGAGGACGTCCCAAGCATGTTGCAACTTAAAAACTTGATTTTTTTTGTGTTACTCTTGTCTTGTAAATTTCCATTGCTTTGTCACCCTATGCAAAAAATACATAAAAATAATTAGTTGCAAAATAATATTATGTACATGACAAATAAAATATCAAGAAAAAAACTCACAATTTCTATGGCGCTCCTTCCACTAGGCATGCCAACCATGGCTCTCTCCAAGCTTCCCTTCCATAAAGTGCATGCTTTGTTGATAGTCTTCCACCGATCATAAACACCACCACTGTCCCGCCTGCCGCCGTTGCAGTTTTCTTGAAACTTTGCAATGATTTTATCCCACAAAACCTTTTTATTTTGATTTGTGCCAACTGCACCATCTTCGCTAACAGAAACTCATGCCAAGCATAAAGAAACATCTTCCTCACAGGTCCAATTACGACCTCTAACATGCTCTCTTGCCATGTTGAACAATTTGGAAATGGAAAGAAATGGTAGAAAGATAAATTGGAAGAATTGTAGGAGAAAATTGAGTTTTGTGTGGATGTTTGAACAAATACATAGGTATTTATAGAGTTTTTGGGTAAATTTTATGTTAAATAAATTTATTTAATTATTTTAGCCGTTGGATTTTAATTTGGGCCGTTAGATCTTTTTTTTTATTGTTAGATTTGAGTATATTCAATCTCAACCGTTGGATTCAATGTATTTTAAAATAACATATTTTTTAAAAATGAAATTTGAATATGGACCGTTGGATCAACCAACGGTCCTTAAAAGATGGTCGTCAGATGCGGAAAAGAGCCGTTGGGCTCAGGCAAGTGGGCTACATGGCCCTGACGCTGGGGTCTCATGCTGTCGGGACGTGATGGCAACCAGCCCGCGTGGGGCGCGTCCGCGAGTGACCGGGCCGAGACTGGCCCAAAATCAGGCGAGTCCACGCGTGTTTGGGGGGAATTTGGAGGGGAATTTGGCCCAACTTTAGCATTTGGCTTTTAGCCCAATGTTTTAGCTTGGGTTGGATGGTGTTTGGGGGGAAATTTGGCAAATAGCCCAGGGTTGGAGTTGTTGGTCTTATGTGCAAAATAATACTCGTGGAATGTAAGAGGAAAAACTTAAGCTGTGGCCCTTGATGTGGACCGCTAGGAATAGCTCTCGACCATTGCTTAAATAACTAAATGAATGACACAATTTTCTCATTACTTGACAACCCACAAGCAAATATAATTCTCTGGGTGTGATGGTTAACTCCTACAAATGGAGCAACGATCATACTATACTTATTTGTGTTATAATTCGTATTAAAAGCAACTACATCACCAAAAAAACAAGTACGATTTTCTTGCAGTAGAATCAACCCAAAAACAATGGTTCAACCCTGATCATCTCTATCAATTTTGAAATAAAAAGATGGGTTCTTTTCCTTTTTTGAACCAAAATATTCAAGAAGCATGTCGGCATCATGTCCCTTGATATTTTTCTTCAAATCTCTTTCAACGTTTCTCAAATCCTTGTTAATACATCCAATGTTTGCAATTCCACCTGCCTCAAACTCCATTATTCTGAATTGTTGACTGGTAGGTACATTGCACTGCTTAGTGTTTCCATGTGAAACTTCTTTGCTTTCAAAACTTTGCAGTGTGAAGGTAGTAGAAGTACGTTTGTAGGAGTTGAAGGTACATGCTTATAATACTCTTCAAAGTTACAAATAGATCACTTCGTCCCAAACTTGTCAGAAAGATGCTTAACTTTGCCTTACAACTCCTTCGTTATCTTTGCAAACAATTTGCCTTAGCTTTGCCTCATTCTTCATTATTCTTCTTTGTTTTATGATAAGTTTCGTCTGGTTCACCTTTCTTAGAACAAACAAATTGTTTCAAGGTAATTTCTTTCGTTCATTTTTCTTCTTACTTTAACCCATTCTGACACTAAACCCAACTTTTAAATCATCCTTTTTCTTCTTCTCCTTCTTTCTCCTTGCACTTTCAACACCAGCAAAACTTTACTAAGCTTGGCACATAAGTCGGGGATGACTATGGAATTGACGGAGAGCGATTGTGCTCCAAATGAAACGAAGTCTGCGAGATAGAGAAATGTGTGGGCTGCTTTGGTGTGGCTAGCATTTTGCTGGTGTTGAAAGTGCAAGGTGACAGTTTATGATGATGATGAGGTCTTCGTGCTTTTGGTTTGTAGAGATTTAGTACGCGAGGCTTGAGATCAAGTTCATGTATAAAAGTGAAAGGAATTATTCTGGCTATATATGATAGGCTTGATAAGCCAACGTGATGATCAAATGAGTTGGTTATGTTTGCTTTCTCGTCTGGTTGTCATTCATGCATTGTTCTTGTAATAACGAAATCATACAGGATTTAAGTGGTTCATCAATTCGGCTACGTCCACCAGAGTTGTATATGTATTTGTATTTCACTATGTAAGAGAGATTTACAACATACAATGAAGATGACTTAGAGCCTTTAAGAAATGGATGATGAAAGATGACTGGTCAGAGAAGGAAAGAGATCTTCTTGTTGCTCGGTGTGTCGTTGCTCATGCGTTCGTTCTTCCCCCCTTTTATAGAGAGATGAATCATATATATCAAGACTGAAGTTGGATGCTTGAAATCTTCACTTACGTCTCAAGTAGTCCACCTGTTATCATCTCATTGCAAGATTTGGAACAAAATCGAATAAGAGAATATTGCAGCCAAATGATTGATATCCCTATAGGTTGATGAGTAATCACTTTCTAATACATAAGGTGTTGCCACCTGCATGATATATTAGACACACGTACAAGCTATAGACCTCCCGCCACCACATTTTAGAGTGGTGAGTAATCACCAAGTCATTAGTTCTCAATGATTACCAACTTACCACCTCATCTTTGGAGAAAATCAAAGACAAAACTACTCAAAATAGTCCCACCTCAAGCTCTCGGCTCTTTGTTGCTGGTTGTATTTTGAATTAAACCAAAGAGGCATATAGCAATGATGAGTTGCCATTAACAAGTAAAAAGCAATTTTAAGGCCTAACAAACAATCTAATGAGGATGGCAAATAATAGAAACCTCTCGAGCTAGGCTTAAGATTATATTCTTGTAGTGAAAGACTCTTTACTAATTTACATGCTAAATATACGAGTTCTTATAGGCATAATGTATAAAAGGAAATTGAAATAAAAATTGCTACAGTTGTAATAAAATTAAATACTCACATACACACACGCATATATATACTCGTTTTTTTTTTAAGAATGGTATTACATGAACCCTTTTTTTTTATTTAATTAATTCGTGCTATGCATTTTGTTTAGGTATAACACAATTATATAACCTCATTAATTTTCCTACCATTAGATTAATTCAGCGTTCATATAAAAGAGGTCTTTGCAGGTTCTCAAAATGAAGACCTCATGAGAGCAACTATGTACATCTGAGTGTTATCTTTTCGAGCCAACCCCTACACTCTTGTAACTGATAATATTGTTCGACTTTCATACATAAGGAGTCATTTCTTCTTAACTTACACATATTCAAAAGTACACCTCTTACAACTACTAAAAAAGTTAGACGTGGATTGATTTGCTGGACAATGTATTATTCTTTTACTCATTACGCACCAGATTCAAATCTCAATCTCATAATTAATTTAGATAAATTTAATATAAATTATCTATTATTTGTAAAAATAAAATACTTTAAATTTATGTTTACGAAACAAATTCTAGAACTAGAAATGATGTAAAGTATTTTATTCATATAATTTTTTAGCTGGTATTTCGTTTTATGCAAGCGATAGTGATAAGGGAAGAATCAAACTTATCCTTGATATCTATTTTTTGAGGGGCCATTAGAATTTCGATGCAGAGTCAGAGTAAGATTGGCAATCTCGAATCTCTATCCTTTCTATTTCCTGTGTGAGTGCTCGAGCCTAGGATGCCATATGCCAACTTGTCAGGACCCCCCCCCCCCCCTCCCAACCCAAAACCCATTTGATTACGTGCCCTCCAGCTAATTGTTCCCACACCTCTACTCATCTATACAACACATTTTTTCCCTTTATTATTTGTCTCTTTAACAATCTCCTGAGCCACCATCCATTCACAATAGCTGATGCTGACTTGTTTGCATATCACCCCTTCTTGCTGCATTTTATGTCGAAAATCTCGTAAGTTTTCTTTACTTTTCATGTCCAAATTCTCAATTTATTATTTACCAAACGAGTTTGGCTTCGGTAGTTCAACCTATAAAGTAATCTGATTTTTTTTAACACTCTTTACTGTTCGATTGTTTAGAATCAATTTTTACTTTTCATATCCTGAATTACTCGGTTATTCTGGACGAAGAAAAATTGTTATAAAACATTGAAAAGTTATATAACCCCCTAAAGAGAAGGGAAAGTTTGTTGATTTCTGCCGACATGGTCGGTGGATCTATCGATGATTGTACAAGTGAGTTTTGATCTCCAGAATCTGTTAGTCATTTTATTTTTCAAAGAAAAGAAAGCACTTTGAGAGGTTCCTGTTTTTGGCACAAAGAGGGCAACGCATGATGCACCCGTTTGCACATTGATTAATTAATAAAAAGAGACGACTACCGGCACACTTTTGAGAATCTTTAATAGGAGTATCACATGATTAGATATGTAAGACAAACTAATAAGACGTTATCACGTTGACATAAGAGCAAACGAACAAACGAACAAAATGATGGCACATTGACACGAGCAATGTCGGTTTAACCAAACAACAAAATAGTTTTTGTGTGTGTGTGTGTGAGAGAGAGAGAGAGAGAGAGATAGGCCAAAGAAAGACACTGCTCCCACTGAAGTTTTTCCCATGACACGCCACATTCATCAGAAAAGCATACTAAAAAGAGGCCTCTCTAGCACACAGTTTTTTCGTTGTGATGCTAAACCTTCCTTTCTATTCCTTTCTCCAGCTGAGTAAGAAATAGATGCCTCATGACTCATCAATGACTCTTAGTTGCTTAAGCTAATCAGATCAGTAACGCGTGTCAGAAAAACAGCATCTTCCGTATCTTTTGCATACTATTCCTGTTCAAAGCTCGAAAGTAATGATTGCCAGAATATTCTCAAAGACAGTCGCTCACAGGCGCATCGGTGGGTGTCCATGCATGCGGATGCGGACTACTGCCCTAAAATGCCAGTAGAAATATGAACTCAAGTGAAATTATCTCATGGTTGGAATTGGAAGTTCGAAGAGTCTCATGTGTTACTCTTTTTAACCTACCAAAGGTACGAGACATCGTCCCTAATATGTCAGAGAGACAGATGTACATTGCATTTGGGAAGCTGGCAAGGTATTTTTTAGTATGTTTTGTGATAACCTTTACCATCAGGACATTTAGCCCTTGCATCGTTAGTCAAAAATATAATAAACGTTATTTAACGACTAAAAATCTCTACGTATATAGAATACATCGAAACATAGTAGAGTTTTCAAGCTAGAAACCCTTGGATCAAAAAGAGGGAAATACAGTACTCGGGAGATGGGTCCCCGCAGAGCCTATGTTTGCACCCGAATTAATAAACTTGTTGACATCAGGCACCTCTTGGGACCCAATTGTAAATTCAAATTGCTTAATTAGGCTCGAGCTTAATCTCAAACTTGTTTGGAATTAATTTTAAAATAGTTTAAAAAATTTAGAGAAAATATTTATAAAACCAATTCTTAATAAAAATGTAAGTGAATTATGAAAGAACACTTCAAGTGTTTTATGTATAAAATATATAACTGGTGTTTCTTGCAAAAAAATACTTTAAGTATTTTTAGAATTCAAATTTAAAAAAAAAAAAAAATTTAAAAACAGTTTCAAATGAGCCATACAACCATAAGATAAATATTAGAAATTTAATCTACCAAAGAATGAATCAACAATGTGCATTCTACTCTAAAAACACTAGAAGATAATGGTAAAAAGAAGAATATCGAGGTTTATCAATACAAAATTCGTCATGCACAAATAATTTCCACGGAGCTAATGCAAATTTTTAGCAAAAATGAGTAACAATTTACTTTATTTCATTATCATATTAACCAAATTACAACGGACCAACCTACAAGGCTACTACACCATTATAATTCAGACAGATAAATTAAGGCCAAAGAGAAAAAAAATTAAAGAGAGATTTGAAGAGAGAGAGAGAGAGAGAGAGAATTTACTTCCCATCTGTGTTCTTTCAGCTTTAACTTCAAGTGTCAGTGAACAGAAACCCTTGTTCCTCAAGGGCATTTTTGGAAATGTAAAATCAGCAGTAGGCAACTCCCATCTCTTTCTGTCTTGGTTTTCTTCCTCTTCAATTGTTTGCTCAGCCGTAGATCCGTGAATCTGCCACCACATTATTAATTCCACCTTCCTTGTCTGCTTCCGTTTCCGTCAAAACAAACAGAGCATAACAGAAAACAGAGCAACACTGAAAACAGTGTAAACTAATGGGTGGCTAGCCACCAGCTGGACTGAGCTGGACGCCGTATGGGGAGGAGGGTTATAATAGTAAAACGGAAAGTACGGCACAATTGGGTTCGGCGGCGGTGGCACTGGGTAGTTCTTGCCATTCGGCGGAGGATAAAACGCACCCCCGCCACCCCCGCTGCCGCCTTGCGGTGGCGGGTAGTTGTAGTAAGTGGGCTGGGAAGGTGGAGGAGGAGAGTAGTAGGTGGTTCCGGAGCTCGGTGGCGTGGGAGGCGGCGGACAGTTGGAGGATGAGGATGGCGGAGAAGGCGGCGGAGATGAGGGCGGAGGAGGCGACGGTGGAGGAGGGGATGGCACTTTGCCACATGGGTTTTCGCAGACAGAGCACATTTCGCATTCGATCTGCTCCTTGGAAGTCACTTTAGGCTTCGGCAGCGGCGAAGAAAGCGTTGTGGTGGCGACGGTGAGTAGAAGTAGAAGCTTGAGAGAGAAGTGGGTCTGATGAGTAAATTTCATGGTTAGCTCAGAAAGATCAAGAAAAAGTAGAGAACAATGGAAAAATGGAGTGGGAAGTGGAGGAGTGAGAGTGTTGATAGACTTTAAGAGAGAGAGAGAGAGAGAGAAGGCGCGGGGGCAAGTAATGGTCTTGTCTTTGAAGCTACACCACAACTTTTTGTAAGAGTGGGTTTAAATAAGGGGTGTGTAAATACTAAATAGTAGAGTGAGACGAAGGAGCTGGTTAAAGTTGTAAAAAGAGGACACCGAACCGACGCGTTTTACTTTCACAGAAAGTGGCCTCATATTACTCGGAGGACGTTTAGGGCAAAAGTCCAGAATTTGAGCTTAAAGCTTAGCTAATAGATGGGGGGTGGTGGGGTGGGCGTGGGGGGCGCCTTTGATTTTTAGGGGGGGGGGTATCCCTTGTCCTCAATTTCGGCCTGAGCAGAGGAAAGGTGACGTGTATTAACCTTTTTTTCAGTTACATGGGTTGTATTATCCTAATGCCATAGGTGACATGTGACGAAATGTACTAGTGCAATGTTGGGAGTTGATGAGTTTTTCAAGCATGAGAGAAGCTGACACATGAAAAGATGGATTGTATATGCGCATGAGTTGAGCCCTATTTTGTTTCATGTCACTAGATAGACGGAACCATTAATTTTCTAGTGTGTGGAATTTACATTCTCATTAAATAGCGCATGAGCACCTGAGCTGTTGAGATCGGTATGATTAATATTTACTTTGAAACCGTATTAAAACTAGAGTATCTAACCCAAAACCAAGGATTTGGATCCTCTCCGAGGCAACTGGTCAGGATCCTCCCGATCAGTGTTCTTAGACCGTTGGATTTATATCCATTAGTTACAATTATTATAACTTTTAGAGAGCCCTCTTCTTTGTAGTTATTGGATAACAATCCAACGGTCCACGAATACTGATCAGGAGGATCTGACCAGTTGCCTCGGAGATGATCCAAATCCCAAAGGACAAGGATTGTCTGCCCTCTCACTTCTGGTGCCCTTCCGTGCCCTCCTGTTTGTATGGTCACGGTTAAACCATGTCAATATTTTATATTACTATTCATTTTTGTCTTATTATCTCTATTGAAAAACAATATAAAATGTTGACATAACTTAACCGTGATCACACAAAACAAGATAACACAGAAAGACACTGAAAGTGGGAGGGCAGACAATCCTTGTCCAATCCCAAAACCAATGCGTTGTGGTTGCAGAAAGGAAAGTAATGATGATGTGTTGAAATGATCAGAATCCATTTAGTTCAGTAGGGTACATTCGTGATTAATTAGTTGCTAATAACTTGGTATACTTTGCTAGTAAGTAATGAGCTGTGTTAAAAGGAAAGGGTATTTTAATATGGGTTCAAAATAATTAAAATTTAGACATATTTCAAAAATTAAAAGTTACTAAATATTTTAAAAGTAAGCCAATAAAATTGAAGCTATTTCAAATTCTTCCTACAAGGAAACGGTGAAAAGGTTGATGAATTAGCAGTCATTGTTGTTGGGCTTGACTTGTACACAGATGTTCATACGTGGAAGGATGACATTTGTGGTGCCGCAGACGTAAACAAGACGCAAGTTCCACGTGGTGTGCATGGTCTTTTACTAGCATTCAGCCAGATATATTTAGTACACCAAATACTATTGCACTGGAGGATGATTTAACCAAGAGGATTCTCTTCGGATTCTTATATAGAGGATTCTAAGGATTCATGAATAGTGTTTGTTTATCGTATATCGTAAGATCAATTTTTATCAGGTATTGTTTGTATTTAATTTTAAATAAAAATATTTAAAATAATTTCTGATCGCATGATGTACGATGAACGGACCGATTCACAACTTTTTCATTTTTGCGATCGACAAAAATATGAACAGCAAAACTATGCATACATACATATACATACATATACATATATATATATATATATATATATATATATATATATATATAATGGAACATCACATATATATCGACAAATTATGAAACACGATTCCTTCATATTCAACTTGGCTAAGTAGATAACTTCAGCTCAATCACGTTTGAAATCCTAACTTCGTCTCTCTCTGCATATATATTCTTAATCTGGTATAAAATGGACAAGAAAGATTTAAGTTTGTCAAAATTATACGTAGGAACAACATTGAATTATTATATATACGTGTTCATATTCGACCGATTTTGTCAAGAAATAAGTGATGAGGAATGAGTTGTTAAAGAACACATATATAGATATGGGCCAGCTGGCATGCATAAAATAAAATAAAAAGATTCTGCTCTTTTTGGTTGGAAAATTGATAAATCAGATTGTTAACTTGTTAATTTGTTAAGTTAATGCTCAGTTAATTAGCTCTTGGTTAATTAATTATTAGTAAGGTTTTTTTTGTCCAAAATGATTATAGAGCATGGAGCTACAGAACATGCACGTATGATGCTAAGAAAAGTTATTCATCAAACATTAATGTTTGGGAAATTTTTGAAATGCACAGTTAGGCCTGGCATTTTGGACCCAACTCGTTAACCCGACCCGACCCAACCCGTTAATATTTGTATTTGGGTGGATGCTTAACGGGTCGGGTCGTTAACGGGTGAACCCGATAACAACCCGTTAAATAACGGGTCACTTTGGGTCAACCCGTTAGACCCGTTAGGACCCGTTAGCACCCGTTAGTTGATGATATTTTAGTAATTTTAGTAAAATCTTAATGACAAAAAATAAACTTTATGCAAAAAATAAAAATAAAAATAATTGTTAACGGGTGTTAACGGGTGAAACGGGTGACCCGTTAGCTTAACGGGTCGGGTTCGGATGACCCATTAGCTTAACGGGTTGGGTTCGGGTGACCCGTTAACTTAACGGGTCGAGTTCAACCCGACCCAAACCCAATAAATCCGACCCGTTTACAGGTCTATGCACAGTTCCATCTTATGTAAGGTAATGCTGTATCAGTGATCAAGCTGCTAAAAGTGTGCATATTGATACAAAAGCATTGAGTAGGAATGTATAAGACAAAACATCAGGCCGGAAACTACTTTTCTTAATCTCATTAAAAACTGATACGCCTTTAACCACAAGGTGTGGCGCGATTGGCAAATCAAATCATCAGTGGGCGGATTCCTTGGTGCCTAACTGGCAGGCGTTTGAAACTCACTGAAAACACTTTGTGGCCAGAGGCAAGCCACACCTCGAGCGTAGATTAGTCCCATCCTACGGGTGTGGGGACACTGCCTGGTACCTGAACCGAACAAAAAAAAAGCTGATACGCCTCTTTGCTCATCCCATGTGAAGCATATGAACCTAATAGTGCATTATATGAAACAGTGTTAGGTTTTAGGCCTTCTGCAAGTATTGTACTGAATACAACTGTGCAATTTTCTATCTGCCCGGACATAGAATACAGATGAATGTCACAATGTCAGAGTGGCATTCATCCAATGTTGTATTGTTTCATAAACTTAATCTCAAGATTAACATTACAATTCAAAGTTGGAAAGCATTTAAGAAATTTTATCTAACTAGCCGGACAAATTAAATGCGATGGCTTGACCTATAAAGTTATGGTATTCCACGAGAAGAAGCTTGTTTTCTATATGGAAATTAAAGAGCTATGAAGCTGCAGGGTATAACAGCTAAAGAAGTTCCATTCCAGAATAAATTGAGAATGAGGTGAAGACGTAACTCAATCAACACTCAGAAGTTCCATCTTAATAATTTTTTTTTTTTTGAACAAACGATATTATCTACACTAATGAGCTTGCAATAATGTAGTTCAAATTCGCCTTTAGCGAGAATTGAATCTAAGACTTCTCACTTACAAGTGAAAATAAATACTACTAAACCGTAGTATTAAACGGCAGTTCCATCTAAATTTTAAAGTAGTAAAATTAAGAAGTCGAATATGTCTTTGTCAATTATACGGAGACAATGTCGCTTTGCTCACTTTAGATGCAGTGACTTACGCTACTAGCAAGCTGATGGCAATTGTGTAAAATAGGGACTCTGTTTTCGTGGTCCAATCCCGCTGTGTTCCAAATTCATCATGTGACACCATGCCAAAAACTTCACACACATTGGTCAAGCATGTCGCGGTGGGATCCCAAAAGGTGTGGGTGGGTAAGTCCTCCACCCGCCGGAGGCCTTACCATACGTCTAAATTAGGTGAAAATTCTTGCATAAGACACCCAACGGGATCCATAAGTAGAGGTGTCACATACGGATATCCATAAGCTAAAATTTCTGTTACGTTAAGCTTCATATTTTACATCATACAAAAACACGTCCAATAGTCATACTAGTCTAATAAACAGATTCGTCTTCATCTCATTCAACAGCCCCTCAATGCCCACAAAATGCCTCATCAATGAAGACAAAGGGATCGCACTCAAAAGTTCAAAACTCAAATTACCGAAAAATTGTAGATGATTACTACGCCGACGAACATTCACCAACCAGTATTGTTCCCATCAACCAGTATTGTTTCCAGATTAAAGCATAAATCATATGCTAATTCACACAAACTTTTCATTAAAAAACACCAAACCGGTCTCCGTTGAATCTTGATACATAAAAACCACCAAACACAACGACACTTATTTAATAATAAGGCTTCTTGTTCTAAAAGACTGACATAACTTAGAAATTACAAATGCATTTGTCTCCACTGCATTCTATCTATTAAAACCTAATAGTCTTCAGAGGGCAGTTTTTAGTCGCGTGGTCTTTCTCCTTTCCACAACATTCACAAGGACCATATCTAAGTTTTGCTTCTTCTTCTTCAGGTGTGAGTTTAGTCCCAGAGCCAGCAGCCTTTCGTTCATTGAATTCTTCCACTGTTTGTTTGTGGTTCCGTTGTTAAATACCCACAAATTGAGTAAAACAAATGGCAGTATTTTCCCCTCAAAACACAGAGGATCGACGAGTCCAATAAAACTTCACAAAACCGTAAAACAAAAATAATCAAGAGCGTACCTATAGCCAGCCAATGCGCGAAGTTGTCCGCAGGGCGACACTCTTCATAATAAGTTGACGATGAGAAAACCAGAGAAGAAAAAAACAGTCGGTATATGAATGGGGTAAATATTTAGATGTTTATTCTTCTCCAAGATGGAGGTACTCAAAGTAAATATAATGAAACAATTATATATCAAACACGAAATGAGCATTCAAAAGCAACAAGAACTAGGAAACATAAGGAAACTACGTATATACAAATGGTCAAACTATTGAGCCAGTTACACAATTCCCAGGCAACTAATTCCTGGCACAATTTCAATGGGAAGCAAGCTAGACATGCTGACTTACTATATATTTTCTCGATTTCATTCAAATACTGCAAACAGAAATTTTACTATAAAAACCCTGAAAGTATAGAAAATAAAGAAAAATCAAAAGCATACCATAATGAGTCAACGGTGAACACGATCCTTTTTGAATTTCATCAATCACAACTTGGCGACAGTCTTGAACCTTTGGTTGTTCTTCTGCCTTGCTATCTGTTTTCACATTGCAGTTCCATTTTAATGTCAAATACAAATAAAAACAATGGGAGATGACGAGAACGACAAAGCCAAAAAGCTCAGTAAATATGGGGAACATGTACAAGCTACTAGAATTAGGAAACATAAGGACACTACAAGACTGTGTATATACACAAAGTCAAACTATTGAGCCAGTTACACAAATTCCCAGGCTACTAATTCCTGGCACAATTTCAATGGGAATCAATCTAGACATACTGACTCACTATATATTTTCTCGATTTCAGTCAAATACTGCAAACATAAATTTTACTACAGAAACCCTGAAAGTAAAGAAAATAAAGAAAAATCAAAAGCATACCTTTGGGCACATCATAAGTAGACGCTGAAGAGTATCTTCTTTGAACTATATCAAGCAAAGTTCGGTAACAATCTGAAACCTTTGCTTGTTCTTCTGCCTCGCTATCTGTTTTCACATTGCAGTTCCATTTTGATGTCGAATACAAATAAAAACAATGGGAGACGACGAGAACGACAAAGCCAAAAAGCTCGGTATATATGGGAAACATGTACAAGCAACTAAAATTAGGAAACAAAAGAGAACTAGGAATAAGAAAACTCATGTCCCCGAGGGGGGGAGGGTGGGAGGACAAAGAGCATGCCAAGGCTCGTATGGTAGGCACAGCTGAAGATTTTTGCCAGTCTATAAAGTATTGAGGCAATTACACAAATTCTAAGGCAACCATTTTGATGCAGACAAAGTAGCAGTTACATATATGAATTATTGTGATGAAAATCATGCACGAGGAGGTCCATGCATTGCATTAGAAAGTAATTTTAGCTTTAATAATATTCCATGTACTAGGCTCATTGTATTGCAATTAATTGGCTTCATGCATCACATGAATTTGGGTGATGAGTTCAATGGATGGGGTGGAGGATAAAGCCTATAAATCATTGTAAGCCTAGATTTTTCAGGGCAGTTTTTGGGAAGTTAAAGTAAAAGTAAGAGTTTATTCTCTTCCGTTCTATCAACTTGGCTATTCTCATCTGTGATAGTCAACAAGAATTAAGGGATTATTGTGTTCTAAAGTTTGTTCCGTTTTTCCTATATTATCCGCTGCATCAAAATTCCCAGCACACAAAGTCGATGGGGAGCATAATTAGGCGAGCTAGACATACCCACAATACACAAATACTCAGAGATCGTACATTTAGGTAATGCTCTTTTACTTGTTCAATACATTATCTATCGATCTCATTCAACTACTGCATGCAAAAGTTATTATTCGTTCTTCTACAAACACTACAATTACAAAGCAATTCAACCATTCAATTTCAAGGATAGTATATCCATTCCCCTAACTAAGGACTAAGATAAAATATATGAACGAAATCGTGCTGCATAAACCCTAAAAAAAACTTTCTTTTTCCTTTAAAGAAAATCCAGATGAGAAGCAAAATACCAAAAGCTAGCAAACTCCTCGATCACAAACCCTAAAACAAATATCGATTAAAGGCATAATACCATCATCAATCGCGGCCACTGTTTGATTCTGCCCCTCGCCGGATGATCTTGACCCCACGTCGTACTTGACTAGTGGTTTGGCTTCAGAGTTGAGTGCGCGGCGAATCACGGAAACGGATTCGTGTGCGCGGCCAATTACGGCTACGGATTTGTATACGCGGCGGATCATGCTTTTGTCTAAGAGAGAAGAGAGGGAGAAGGGGAGAGAGGAGACACAGGGCATGCTGTATAAAATATAGAGATAAAATCCAAAGCACAAAATATTAAAATGAATAAATAAATAAAATAAGAGATAATCATGAATGGTGTATTGGATTTTGAGGGATTTTAATTCTTTTAATAAATCTAGGTGTATTCAATCATGATTTTAAGTGGTTCTCAGAAATTCAAGGTATATTCAATTAGAATTTTAAGATAGTTTATTAAAATCCTTATAAATCTAGGTGTATTCAATTAGGATTTTAAAGAAGTTTATAACATTCCAAGTGTATTGAATTAAAAATTAATTTTAAAGAATTTGATAAAGTTGAGGAATTAGAGGAAATTGGAGAGATTTCGTAGTGCATTTTAAGCATCCACAAATTCCACCTCTCCCCATGAAATTTCGAGGGAATTGAATCAAAATTTTATATGGAATCTCGACAAATCAATTAAACTCCATAAAAATCCATGGATTTATAAATCCATTAAAATCTCTCAAATTCTCAATTGAATACACCGTCCTTATGCTTAGTCAGAACATAAATGGTATAACTGAAGTGTGGCAATATAAAAACCGTACTTTGAAACTATGTTTTCATCAGCCATTTATATTAAGATAGGTAAACTACAGTTCGACCACCTAAACTATTATCCTTTTTTTTTTTTTGGTAAAAAAAAAACTATTTTTTTGTACCTAATCTCATCTCATGGACATGGAGTACAAAGAAGCAAAACACAATGGCCAGGTCTTCTGCAGTGGTAGAGTATAGGTCTCTTGCCCATAGGTCTTTTGCCCACACTACTGCTGCTGAGCTCACTTGGGTTTGCAAAATCCTTCAGGACATTTCCTTTCCTCTCTTGTAGAAACTTGTGATTTTCTGCAATAACAAGAGTGCGACTGATTTGACTTTTAATCATGTCTTCCATGCTCGGACTAAACATGTAGAGATAGATAACGACTACATCCGAGATCATGTGGCTGCTCATCTTCAAATTGCATAGATTTTTACGAAATCTTTACATGTAGATTGCTTTGATGTGCTAAGTCACAAGCTTTTAGTTCGTTTCCCTTCCTTTAACTTGAGGGGGTGTGTTAAGAATACCGAAGAACCATCAATTGGTCATGTACCCGAGGCACGAGATTAAATCCTAGATGGCTAGGTTATTACTGATTAGTTGTTGCTTAGTCAGCATATCTGGATTGGGAGATAATGTATTTATATAAGTCACAGACTGTAACCATTTATTCATTACTAATAAAAAGTTATTTTACAACATACTCTCTCTCTCTCTCTCTTAGATTCTGGTTTTCCACATTCATCATCAATTATTACTTGTCAATTAGAATTATTACTAAAATAATAACACGTGAACACAGAAAATTAAAAAATAGAAAGAAACATAAAGAAACCAAATGTTTAAATAACGAATCATTTCACATTGTCAATACACATTATTATATATATATATATATATATACAAACCAATAAACACCAACCAATAAACAAAAACAATAACATAGTATTGTATATATATATATATATATATATATATATATATATATATATATATATATATATATATACAAATGGCAGTATTTTACCCGCTGATCGACGAGTCCAATAAAATTCCAGATAATCTTCTTCACAAAACCGTAAAACAAAAATAATCAAGAGCATACCTACAGCCAGCCAATACTCCACCGTACCTGGGGGAAACTTGTCCGCAGGGCGATGCTCTTCATAATAAGTTGATGATGAGAAAACCAAAAAAGAAAAAAACAGTCGGTATAGGGTGAATATTTTGATGTTTATTCTTCTCCGAGATGGAGGTACTCACAGTAAATATAACGAAACAATTATATATACAAATAGTCAAACTATTGAGCCAGTTACACAAATTCTCAGGCAACTAATTCCTGGCACAATTTCAATGCGAAGCATGTTGGAATCCCACATCGGTGGTGAAAAGAAAAACAATGGGGTTTAAATATGATTACCCCACTCTAACTAATATCGAGGTTTTTTGTGATAAAACTTCACACCTGACGGATGAAGCAGGTGATAAAGTTGGGAACAATATCAATATTAAAGTGGGGGCCAAATTGGCCCGCCGATCCAAAAATCCAACATGGTATCAGAGCCTAGATTCGGGCCCATGCAAGCCAATAAGCTTGTCACCAAGGAAACAAGCCAGGACTCTTAACCGAGAGTCGGCCTCTGAGTTCCATTGAAAACAAGTTTAGACTCTTAACATAATAGAGCCAACCTCTGAGTTTCAATTGCCGATGTGTGGATCTCCACGTGTGAACTACTAAATGACGTTACATGTGAAGGGAAGTGTTGGAATCCCATATAAGGTTTAAATATAATTACCTCACTCTAACTAATATCGAGGCTTTTTGTGATAAAATCTCACACCTGACGGATGAAACAAGTGATAAAGTTGGAGACAGTATCGATGTTGTTAGAATGGGACCCAACGGGCCCGCCGATCCAAAAATCCAACAAAGCAATCTAGACATATTGACTTACTATATATTTTCTCGATTTCATTCAAATACTGCAAACAGAAATTTTACTACAAAAACCCTGAAAGTATAGAAAATAAAGAAAAATCAAAAGCATACCTGTGGGCACATAATAAGTCAAACGGTGAACACGATCCTTTTCGAATTTCATCAACCACAACTTGGCGAGTCTTGAACCCTTGGTTGTTCTTCTGCCTTGCTATCTGCTTTCACATTGCAGTTCCATTTTAATGTCAAATACAAATAAAAACAATGGGAGACGACGAGAACGACAAAGCTCAGTAAATATGGGAAACATGTACAAGCAACTAGAATTAGGAAACATAAGGACACTACAAGACTGTGTATATACACATAGTCAAACTATTGAGCCGGTTACCCAAATTCCCAGGCTACTAATTCCTGGCACAATTTCAATGGGAATCAAGCTAGACATACTAACTCACTATATATTTTCTCGATTTCAGTCAAATACTGCAAACATAAATTTTACTACAGAAACCCTGAAAGTAAAGAAAAATCAAAAGCATACCTTTGGGCACATCATAAGTAGACGCTGAAGAGTATCTTCTTCGAATTCTATCAAACACAGGTCGGTAACAATCTGGAACCTTTGCTTGTTCTTCTGCCTCGCTATCTGTTTTCACATTGCAGTTCTATTTTGATGTTGAATACAAATAAAAACAATGGGAGATGACGAGAACTACAAAGCCAAAAAGCTCGTTATATATGGGAAACATGTATAAGCAACTAAAATTAGGAAACATAAGAGAACTAGAAATAAGAAAACTCATGTCCCCGGGGGGGAGGGTGAAGAGAATGCCAAGGCTCGTATGGTAGGCACACCTGAAGCTTTTTGCCAGTCTGTAAAGTATTGAGGCAATTACACAAATTCTAAGGCAACAATTCGGATGCAGACAAAGTAGCAGTTACATACATGAATTATAGTGATAAAAATCATGCACGAGGAAGTCCATGCATTGCATTAGAAAGTAATTTTAGCCTTAATAATATTCCATGTACTAGGATTATCTACGAGTCATCACAAGTATTTGGTGAGGGGAAATCATCATCCTTCCATATATGAATACAAGTCAAGCCCAACGACAATGAGTGCTAATCCCTCAACCGTTTCCTTTTAACAGCTTATTACACACTAGCAAAGTATAAATAGATATTAGCAACTAATTAAACACGAGTGTGCCCTGCTGAACCAAATGGATTCCAACCGTTTCAACACAACATCATTACTTTCCATCTAACTTGCCACCAATGTGAACACAGCTCATTTCAACCCGTCATTATAAATGGTTCTGGGTCTAAAGCCGCAAGTGGCGTTTTGGAACTGATGGTTAAAGATAATGTCAATTTCACTGTGGCATTTACTGCCTGCAAGATTGCCCTTCTAACCGTAGCACTATTGGACGCTTGTGCAAGAAGGGTGCTATTGGTTCGACATTGAAGCATGAGATTGAATTGTTTGTTTAATCAAATATCCTCAACCTACATTGGGCATACCATGCTCACAAAATTGCAAGAATAGAGCATGTTCCTTATCTATAAAATTAAATCTGTGCCAGCACATGCAATCAGGAATTGGGCAGAGTAAGTGAGTGATTTTGAGTTGCTTTAATTTCATTACTATTGGTATTTGTAGAAGTTAACCGAGGTTTGTTCTTTTTTTTTTTTTTTTGTGGCAAGGGCATGGGGAAGGGAATAAGTGACCCATTGGTGGCTATAGATCACCCTCTCATTGAGCTGATGGGGGGTTTCTATACACAAAAGGGTACTTTTAAAACCAAATGGGTAGCTGGCTTTCAAATGAGCACAAAGAGTCACAGTTCTCCCAATATTTGCTTGGTCAATTGAAGGTATGAGAAGCTTTATGGTTAATGGTAGACTGTTTCATATATTTAAAAAGGTCGTACCCAGTGCACAAGGCTCCCGCTTTACGCAGGGTCTGGGAGAGGTGAATGTCGGCTAGCCTTACCCCCATTTATGGAGAGGCTGCTCCCAAGTCTCGAACCCGAGACCTACCGCTTATGGGCGAAGGCACTTGCCATCGCACCAAGTGCGACCTCTTGACTGTTTCATATATTTGACAAGAAAAAAAGACTTGGAGAATTTCGTAGTAATCAAGAACACGTGTGATACTTCAAAAGACAACTATTGTTGTGGTTGGGTGCTTAATTACTACGAAATTCTCCAAGTCTTCCTTTCTTGTCAAATATATATGAAATAGTGCACCATTAACCATAAAGCTTCTCATACCTTCAATTGACCGAGCAAAAATTGGGAGAACTGTAACTCTTTGTGCTCCTTTGAAAGCCAATGAAGCTAACCATTTCGTTTTAGAAGTAACCTTCTGTGTATAGAAACCCACCATCAGCTCAATGAGAGGGTGGCCTAGAGCCACCAATGGGTCACTCATTCCCCTCCCCATACCCTTGCCACAGAGAAAAAAAAAAAAAAAAAACAAAGCTCGGTTAACTTCTACAAATAACAATAGTAATAAAATTAAAGCAACCCAAAATCACCCACTTACTCTATCCAATTCCTGATCGCATGTGCTGACACAAATTTAATTTTATAGATAAGGAAAGCATTGTTATAGACAAAATAATCGTCCAAGAGATCCTTACCTCATCGTTGCCTGCTTCTATCAATGTTTGCGGAACACCTGAGCCTAGAGATCTCAACCACAGCTTGGATGACTCAACAAGAATGTAAGGCTCTTTAGCTTCTTGCTTCGTCATCTCTCCTTCTACACTTCTCATCCTCATCCTCATCCTCATTCCTTCCCATTTTCTCATTCCTGGAGATTGAACATTTTTTTCTCCTTACTTAAACCATTCTTTCTCTTGCTCATCAATTTCTCACAACATCCTTGAAAAAGACATTGTAAAAAGGAAGGAGAAACTATGAATAAGGATAGAGATTTTGAGAGGTTTTGAATTTGGTATGTAATTTCTTAGTAATTTCTGATGCATGGGCTGTAGTAAATTTCTAATGCATAGTAATTTCTGAAGCATTAGTACTCTCATCAAATTTTGAAACACGATAACTATATTCAACAAAAGAAATCTTGGCTAACAAAGTTAGGACGAAAGATAAGTTCAGCTCAGCCCAGTATACGTTTGAAATCCTAGCTTCGTCTCTGCATATATATTCTTAATCTGGTATAAAATAGACAAGAAAGAATAAGTTTGTCAAATTATACGTAGGAACAACATTGTATTATTATGGGGTTTTTGAACTTTAATCCTTGAAGAATATTAAAATTTAATAAAAACCTCATGTTAGATTGGATATTGATTTTAGTCCTCTAATGTATGCTTAATTCAAATTTATATTACATTTTTGTTTTAATATTTAATAGATATCTTATTTAATATCATTACATTAAATTTAAAACAAGGAGTAGAGAAAATACCTCTCAGATCTGGAAGCTCGAACTCTTGGTTCAAGCGAGAGCGGCAGAGGCAGTGAGAAATGAAAGCGTAGGGTTTGAGGCGCAACGTGACTTATTTATAGGCTGAGGGGGTTTTGGGAAAATATTTAGGCCTTGTTTGGTAGCTCGGACTGTACTGACTATTTTTGTCGGATAGAAAAAATAGTCACCGGATACTAAATTAGTCGAACGTTTGGTGCAATATCGGACTAATAACCATATTATTTATACTATGTTTGGTACTGAACCGGATAAGAAAAGGGAAGAAAAAAAATTTTAACAAAAAAGGTTCACGAAGAAACTGCTCAATTATCAGTACAAAGTTTTCATCTGTTCTTCAAATTAAACATTTTTTTATTGCTTGAAGTGCAAAAATAAATCAGTAAATAAATCAAATTAATTTAAATTGTTGGAATGCAATTTGGTATAAGCTGATTACCCTTGCAATGGAGCTGAATTATTGTACTTGCTAGAGTAGAACTCGATCAGTGTCAGTTCTGTAATGCACACCAACAATCGGAGTCAAATTCGGACAAGTTAAAATCGAAGAAAGCATCGACAATCTAGTTCTAGGCTTGGAGGCTGTTTGGCTGCCGAGAAAATGCAGGAAAAAAAACAGAAATAGTAGGAAAAAACAGTATCTTCCTAGGGAGATTTTAAAGAGAGGGAGAGAGAGTGTACCGGAATTGGAGGCTCGAACGACGTCGTTGTAGAACAATCTGTCGTTTAGATCGGGCCACAGCAATCCAAACGTCTGAGGCTGACATGCTCGCGAGGAGCTATATCTGGGAAGAAGAATAATATTTTCCAAGAACAGAGGGAGGGCGGATCTGGGAAGAAGAAGAAAATTGAAAAGATGAACTGGGATTCAAACGAAGAAGAAGAATTTGAGAAGACGAACCTGGGATTCAGACGAGAGAGCAAGAGTGCGTCTGGAGAGGAAGAGAGAACGTCTGGAGACCGAGAGTGCGTCTGGAGAGGAAGGAGAGAGCGAGGGATTTCAGCCTGACTAAATTGTACCGTGGTTTTCATCGGTATAAGCAAGCGGGTAAAGACCGGATAAAAAAGGTAGGCCGGATTATTTAATCCGGTGGCTATTTAATTCAAATGGACACCAAACATCATATTCTATATTATTAGTACTATCCGATGCCTTATACAGTATGCCAAACAGAGCCTTAGGGTTTGCTTTGGAGGCCGCTTGCCGGTTTACTTGTTTGCCCCTGAGTGGTATCCGAAATGACGAGTTTGCCTTAGGGTTGAGAGGTAGAGTAATTTCAGAGCCCCCACTTAACAAACAGGAACCCGATTCTTCTGCATTACATACATACATATATATATATATGTATGTATGTATGTATGTATTTATTTAAAATAAAACACAATACGAAATTTATAGTTCAAGTAGTTAAGAATTATTAGTTTCATCCGAAATCTTGTGTTTGATTTCTCTGCGATTTTTAATTAGGATGAGTTGGCCTTACTGGGAGGGAAATGAATGAACCTCTCTTGCCATTTGGTGCCAACCGACCAACAAGCAACTCCATAGATAAGTTCGTATGAATTGACATAAATGTTACAGCTAAATAATTATTCACAATAGGGTTCTAATTTATAATTTAATCAGATCAACATATATATATATATATATATTTGTAATATATGTATGGAAATATTATAAGCACATCACAATTATTATGGGTTCTACAATCTGCTTATAGTGGTCACCGTAGACATCAAAATTTCGGTGAAATAAATGTTGACCAATAGTTACTATTTCAACGCTCACGTGTCATAAATTTTACACGTAGCGTGTGACTAAACGAAAAATCAAAATAAATCGGAAAAGTCATCAAGTAGGACAAATGTCAACACCTGGCAGAAACGATTTATTTCATCTGCATATTATATTCAAAATTAGGCCTTGGAAAATTCTATAAATAGAAGCCATTTCATTCATTTTAGGGGGAATTCATAACCAATTCAAGACCAATAGATGATCAATTCATATTACACCAAAATCTTGAAGCTCTGAAACTCTGAAACTCCGAAGCTCTCAAGCATCCAGGTTCTCGAATAATCAAGAAAGCCCTCTTCGTTCTTCGTTCATCGTTCTTCCAAGATCAAGACCCGACGGCCCTTGAAGAAAGTGTTCATCGGTCATCATCCGTTCATCCTAAGATCAAGCCCCAAAGGCCCATTGGATCAACAACATCAACAAATCCACACATCCAACCGTCATTCAAGATCAAAGCCCAAAAGCCCTTGAAGATCTGTTCATCACCGTTATTCAAGATCAAGCCCAAAAGCTCTTGAAGATCCATTCATCACTGTTCTTCAAGATCAAGCCCAAAAGCCCTTGAAGATCCGTTCATCACCGTTATTCAAGATCAAGCATCAACGACCCTTGAAGAAACCCTCATCCTCAAGATCAAGCCCCAACAGCTCCTTGAAGATCCGCTCAAATCCACCTTCAAGATCAAGCCCACGACCCTTGAAGAACGTTCATCCTTAGATCAAGCCCAACGGCCCTTTGGATCAATCGCACATCTACAAATCAATACCCTACAGAGATCGAATCAGATGATCAAATTTGAGAGAGATTGTAACCCAAAATCATCAAATACAAAATATTATTTTGTACATGTGTTCTTGTCTCGTTTGTCGCAAGAAAATTTCGTGTTTACAGTCACAACTCATAATACACTGAAAAATAATGCACTTCCCCTTTTACCAAATTACCATGTCGGGGCGACTAGTCTATAAAGGATCATTGAAAGATGTCGGTCCTTTGGTCTCTTTGATTTTATCCTAACATAACATATTTACATTCCAACAAAATAAAAATCATGTTTATATTCTTTAATTTTTTCTTTTGTGAACAAACATATTAGTCAAGTTGGCTACACACAAGTGTGTTTTACTCTTTGCATTTAAGTTTGAATCCTCAGCTTTTTAGTTTAGACAAATTTTATATGTTGTTAAAAAAAAATTGGACACGATTTTGCATGCACTCGGTCCATATACTCTAAGATATTAGATGAGAGAAATATTAAGTATCAAGATTAGTTTCCAGATAAAGGTTGAATCAATCTAGGTTCAGACTTCAGAGTCCTAGTAGAAGACGACAAGACTTGGTGGCGAGTATCAGCCTAGAATAATTCTGAGTATATTAAGAGAATATGCTAACGAACTTGAATATTATGAGCATTTTACAACTTAGCAGACTTAGCCATCATGAAATTCACCCTTATAAATACGCGGGTTTGCAACATTGAAGACACTTTCAACTCAACAAACAACTCAAAAACTCTACACGAAAATCCTTGCTCTATGCAAAACCCTTCTCACAGCCCTAAGAAAAATACTAACTATCGTAACCCTCCTGTTAACATATCTTCATTTTAGATAAGTAAACAATATTGGAGCTGTGGAACCAGACGATTTAGGAGCATGCACCTTCGGTTTGGATAAGTAAACAACACTACTTCTTGTTAGTTATCTATCCAAGTCTCGGCCGGCGAAGAGTTCTTAATTCTTTCGCCCAATAAGGTTACTTCATTAGCTTCCCAGCGAAGTAAGGTGTTACCAAGTCACTTCATTTTGGGTCATTTATCGAACTTCACAATGAAAAGCAACATTGTCTTAAGGTTAGCAGAACCCTAGATCGAGGGATGTATCTTCCTCGGCCGTAGTCGCTCAGGTGCAGAACTCAACAACGCGTTCGATATCACCACTATATCTATTCTACTTGACCGACTCAGCTCAGTCGCAAGTTGGCACACTCACATCCACAATAATGACGTAATTGGCTTAATAATTAATCTGATGCAATAGATAAGCTTTTTAATTTGTAGTGGTCAACAAAAGTATAATAAATAAAAACATGCATACGGTGGAATGCTAGTAATTCTGATTTGCTTCAATTAAAAAGCTTTCAAAGAATCCACCGAGTCGGTACTTTCTAATAAAAGGTAAAATGATCATGAATCGATGGGCATAATAAACTTCGGATTACAAGATGAAAAATAATGTTTAATTACAAAAAAAATCCAAATATAAAATTCAAAGAATCTTGGACTTCACTGAGATCATATCATGATTACCTTTTGCTTTATTTTTTATTTTTTTATTTCTTACTGGCCGGTGGCTTTTACACATTTTGCATAGATTTTCAGCATATTGGAAACATTGCTTGATGTATCAAATGCAATAATAAAATTAGTTAAAAATTAAAAAAAAAAATTAATCACTTATATTATGATACTTAATATACCGAATCCTATATTCTCGACACATTGAAATTTTTTCTATACTTTGCCTTATGAATGTGAATGAATCATGATATAAAATAATTAATTACCTTTCTCAAGTTCTTTCAATTACGAAATATAGCTTATTTGATGCCAAATCCAAGATACAAAAACTGGGTATTTCATACTTCATACATAGGTTGGTTCGAATATATTTGCAAACAACCAGAAATTTAGCGTGTCAATATAGCACAAATTACATGTATGATCACTCATCACATGATGAATGCTATACTCTCATAGAATACGTGGAGTGATGAATGCTATACTCTCATAGAATACATTCCACACCATGCAAAAACCTCTTTAAAATCACTGACGAGAAAGTGAAAATAAGAGCAATTTGTGATTATAATCCTTGTCTAATATCCATTAGCTTTGTAATACGTACATGACGGCATGCAATAATAATAGCACGTAAACATATATTATATACACAGATGTACTGAATAGGACACATATATTATATACACAAATGTGACTTGTTTGAGTCCGATTCATCAACATATTTTAGCTACAAAATGACAGTAAGCAAATTTGGGTTTGGTCCATTTAGTTCTACTAATTGGCCATGCGACCTTGACATTGGTTAAGCAAGCATCTCACACAGGCTTCCAAACAAAAACTTAAAAGGGAAACTCGATGTGATCATATACATACCATCCCGACAAGGTAGTTGTCGCGTCTGGTAGGCATTCTCACTTGGCCGTAATATTTTTGGCCCCTTATGATTTCTCTGAGGAGAATTTCACGTTCTTGCTTTATTATCAACCCATAAACCATATGCCTTGCATGGTGACTTGAGGTTTTTTGTCACCTTCCATCAGTTATACATGTGAGTGATCGGTGGTCATTGATAGACGTTTAACGCATGTAATTGATTGATAGTCGTTAGTTAATATTGGTAAACAATACAGTTTCGTTTTTTTTATTAAAATAAAAAAAGAGATATAGTTGGTGATGAAGTCGCAACAGTCCACGCTTTTGGGAGTCTGGAAGACTAAAAGCCACCTGACCACCATTGTGAGATTCACCAGTATCGAACTCAAAATAAGCCATGTGGAATAGGGGCTTGAAATGTGCCTCAACGACTGGGCATGTTGGTTCAGTAAACAATACATGTTGGTTCACGTGCATACAAACGCTTGAGGATTATGCCTGTATGCATATTATTTAGAAATATTGTGTTTGATCAATATTGAGTGAAATAAACACGAAACTCTTTCTTTATAACTGAGATATACCTTTTTGTATATTTGTGGTGACGTGATAGATTTCCTTGTCGTAGACATCTAAAGAATAGAAAGCAACATTGAACAAATCATAATTCAATTTCCTGGTCTTTAATGAGTTAATGCATTCCACTAAGGTTGATTTATCCCTAATCATGAAAGTATTATTGTCCTCGTTCAAGCTCAACAGTTCATTTCCATTTTTGTGTGAAGTGGTTCAAGGTTGACCCTTGTGTGCAAAGGGGACGTTGAGGGGGAACGAAAAGTGCAGTCGCACGGAACCTCAAATTTGAAGGGGCCCCTAAATTTTTGTTATCTAACATCATGTAATAATGTTCTATATTTAAAAAAAAAAATTGATTTGTTAGCACTTTAAAACAGCATTGTGCACTCCTTATTAGAGATTTTTTTTTCTTTCTAAATATAAAAACTTGGAGTACAATGAGATATTTTGTGTGTCTAATAACACCCTAAAAAACAAAAGTTTCTTAATTTTATTATATAACAACGTTATACATTCTGGTAAAACTTTAAAGTTAGAGGTTTGAAGTTTTTTTCTTTTCATGTTGGATTGTTTAAGATAAAACTGCTTTTGATTATTTAGTAAATGTTATTTTTGTAGATCATTTTTCTTATCATTAATGACACTTGTAAACATGCAATCAGTGAGTGCTAAAGTTTGTTTGGTTTTTTTTTATTAACAAACGATATTATATACACTAAGGATGTGAGGGGAGTGGGCTAAGCCTCACCATGGACTAACAATAATATGGTTCAAATTCGCCTTTGACAATAATTGAACCTAATACCTCTCACTTCCAAGTGAAGAAGAATATCACTAGACCGTAGTACTAAGTGACTTTGTTTTTATTTAAGTGAATGTTTTCTAGTATCAATATATTGTCATATTTTTATTAATACTTAAAACTATTTTAAGGAGGGCCCCTTTTACAAATTTTGCACAAGATCCCCAAAATTTCAAAGATGGCCTTGCTTGTGTGTTGAGGGACTTACAGCTAAGAGGTTGCATCTCATGTAATGTAATACTCTTCCTCTGGTTATATATGTTCATATTTTATCATAATTGGACGATTATTGGTTAATCATTTAATCTAAGGAAAACTAATAAAAATAGCTTGAAAACTTTGAGTTTTAATGATAAGGACAAAATAAAGGGTAAAGTGAATAGTACCAAGATTGACTTTTTAGTGTAAAAATGTAGTTTTTCGTTAAAGTGAACAGTATCGGGTACTTTTCCCTTTAATGAAAAGCACTAGGAAGGCTCATTGTCATGGTAAGTAGAAGTAGGCTAGATCCATGGTTCATAAACCAATTTAACAAAAAAAAATATTTTTCAAGACGGTCATGTCATATTATAAGCCTTTAGGGGTGTAATCGGCCGGGAAGGCCAATCGATTTCTAATCCAACTTTCACAACTTGGACTTGAGTTGGGTTTGGATTTATGCAGGTTCTTTCGAGCTCAAGTTTCAATTACATTTGGGCTTATTTGGGTTGCCAAATTTTATCAAGTTCAGACTAACTTTTTAGATAGATTTTTTATAATTTCAACCAAAATATTGCTAGTACTAGTTAAATTCAATTTCACAATGCAACATTCACACAAAAGTTTAAATCAAATGGCATCAAAACCATTCTTTAAGTACCAGCCAGGCAATGTTAGAATTAAATTACAAAACAATACCAAAGCTTCAACACAATGAAATGTTAATGAAACACTTATGTTCATTGTTGAATTGAAAAAACCACCAACAAACTCCAAGTAATGGCATCCCAAAGTTAGGTCATTAAGCGAATTTAGATTAATAGTCGGTTTAGATTTGGATTGACATGGCAGACAAGATACCGACCCAAATCATTTCAACTCAAGCCAATAAATAATCCGGACGAGGCCGTGTGGGGTTAGAGCGGAGTCCTACCGGCCGAACTGTATTTAAAACCAACTAAACATGCAGGGAATGAGATATGACCCAACCCAAATTATACCTGTAAAATGACCCTCGTATAGAGGCCTTTCAAAATTGGGCCCATGTGAAGGGTTACAACGGTTAGGTTGTGGAAAACCAAGCCGAGTCGAGGTTAGGGATGAGCAAATACCCATTGGTTATGGGTAATCGCGATTACCCGTCCATTTAAATTAAACGGTTACGGTTATGGGTAACCGTTTAGATAAATAAACGGTTATGGGTATAACCGTTTACCCGTGAAATTTAAATGGGCGGTTATGGGTATTAACCACCGTTATAAATGGATACCCGTTTACCCATTGATTTTATATATGTAAAACTAACACAAACCATGTTCTCGATCCAATAATACTTAGCACCCAATAAATTAGCAAGGAATTCATCGGTCATTCTCTCAATAACACTACTACAGGAATGATGATTCTCATCATCAAGGAATTGGCCAAATTAATTTAAATTCCTTGCGGGTAACCGTGAAATTGACAGAAATGCTTTGACAGAAATGTCTTCTAAACAATTTTTGTAACCCAATAATACTTAGCAAATATTATATTTACCTTCATTGGTAACAGTTAAAAATATCATCCGTAAACTATTATTTCAATTATTGGAATGTTATAAGGACTTAAAAAATTAAAATATGGAAATGTATGATGAATGTACCTATAACGGTGTTTAATTGTCAAAAAAAAATTATGACAATTTATTTATTTATTTTCAAGTTGTTAAAAAACATGTAGACGGGTGAAAAAATGGTAATGGTAAAAAAAAAAGATAAACGGGTTAAAAATGATAAATGGGTAAACGGGTATTAAACGGTTACGGTTAAATGGGTATGCGGTTATGGGTATGGTTAACCGTTTATAAACGGTTATGGGTATTGGTATAACCGTTTAGGCAATTACTCAACGGGTAAACGGTTATGAGGGTATGAGCATAAACGGTTATGGGTAAATTAACCGCGGTTACCCGCCCGCATAACCATTGCCCATCCCTAGTCGAGGTACATAACTTCGGTATCTACGAAATAACTTAGGCAAAAAAGACGTGCCCACAACATAAGGCCTAATTCATGCGCTCTTCTTCCAATAGAAATGCCTTGACTTTGTTGGTTACCCAATGATTTGCATGAAACCACATGCCTTCAAGTAGCTATCATTCTCTTCAGTCTTATTTAATATTCCGACAACATAAGATACTTATATTGACAAACGGTGAATTATAATATGAGATTTAGATAAACGTAAATTTTGACTACATAAATACTGTTTTTTAACAAACATAAATTTATTAGGAGAATATTTATGTCCGAATAAATACCTCACACAACCCACGTTCAAACGCGGATTCAAAATCAGATGGGAAGAGAGAGGAAGTGTTGGTTCCGTTGAGACAAAGACAAAGGACCCTTTATCACATTCAAATTAGGAGTCCAACCGTTACTATTTCTTAAAAACGCATTTCTTGCCTTTTGCTTTCAAAGATTTCCAAATCCAGGAACCTTCTCTGAATCAGTCGACCACGCCAAAACCGAACGACTGCATCAAACAACAATTTAAATATTTATTTAAAAAAAAAAGAACACTTCTTCATAATATAATATACAGCTTCTACTAAGCTGTATTTACATTACATGATTGAAAGTCAAGCACACGCAGAAAGTCACATATATAAACACTCTCTCTCCATCTATCCTCCAAATTCAAAAACCTAATCTTTTGTCTCCTCGCGATTGTCGTATTGAATTATTTCGAACTGGATTAACTTTAAGAATTAAGTTGAATTGATTTATCGTGGACTAAATAGTATAAGAATAATAAAACATTTGATGCAATGTCGAACTAAATCATAAACTAACTTATTTTTAAACGTTATATATTTTTTTTTGTTACTTTTTAATCATTTTTTTAATATTTTATTATTTTTAACCAAGATATTTTCTCTTCATTCAACACATCTTCCACCAACCCAGTGGAATCCCCTTTCAAGAGAGTTCCAGAAGGTCCCTTCCAGTCTCCACCAACTCCACCAACTCCACCAACTCCACCAACCCCATTAAAGTCCCATTCCCATAAAAATTCGCTTCAGATATTTTCACTTACAAGTTTCAGATGAACTGCATCTCTCCACTCTCTCCCTTAAAATCTCACTTATTTTTCCCAAAAATAAAGTTCTCTTTTAAATCCCTTATTTTTTGGGTCCATCAATGGCCTGTAACCTCTGAAATTCAAGCTTTTTCATTTCTTTCTTCCTCACAAGCCTGGCCACCTCAAAATTCCCAGATCCAATATCCTTGACAACGCCTTCGCCAAATCGGAAGAACACCGCCATGATTTTCTCTGTGATTTTGGCGAACCATTCTGCCCATTTCGGTCCTCCATTTTTCCTCTCAAAGCTTGTTCGCAACTTCTTCTCCCATACGAGCACTGCTTTGACTGCGAGCTCGAAGTGCGAAGCAGCGAGACGAAACAAAGGAAAGCAGATGGTCTTAGCAATCCGGTGGTTTCTGAAGGGACTCGTTAAGAACCTTTAGTGGGGGACTTAGTCTAGCGAGTCCCACTTCATCTCATTAAAGTTAGTCCCTGTGTTTGTTACACACAGGATTTCACTAACTATTAATCTAGTGAAACTTGGTGAAGTGAAACAAACACACCCTAAAGATCCCAAAAGCCATGGACTCGAGCTCCAGGAACTGGCCTCCGATCTTGGCCCTCAATCTTCTCCATATTTTCACGATCCTCTCCTTCTCACTCACCCAATCCACCGCCCAAGCTCCGTCGCCGGCCTCCGATTCCTGCAACGGCGACTTCCTGCCGTACGCCTACACCACCGGAGCCCGAGGTCAAAGACCCGTCCCAGCAGCCCTACCGGTTCGAGTCGGTGCTCAACAACGGACTCGACGATCTCAAGTCGTGGAGGGTTTGTGGGGTTTACTAACAATGAGTACTTGGTCTCTGCCTCCAATGCCGTTTTGGCCGACGGGGGTAGCATTCCTGGGAGTGTGGGAAACGGCACCGTTTTTGCTGGGTATCCGATGACCGATCTGAAAACGGCGGTTAAGACGGCGGGGGACTTGACCCAGATGCAGGTTCAGGTCAAATTGACCGGGACCCAGTTCGGTGTGGCCCCACCCAAAGTTCCCATGCCTTCCAATCTTACTTTGGCCAATGATGGGTTCGTCTGCCCAGCGGCTGCAATGCAAGGTGAGCTCTTAAACTTCATTTGGGTAATTTGGATTTGTTTTCTTTTGGTACATTTTTTGGATGTTGCTGTTTGATGGTCTTTGATCTGGAGTAAGCAGATCTTATTTAACTGTTGTGAAGTGAATACTTTTCATAGCCGCAGATCTAATTTAGGTGTTGAGAATGGAGTTTTTATTATTATTATTATTTTTTTTTTCTTTTGAGAAACGTGAATTGAATACTTTTGATGGGTTATATATATGAAGGATCCAATCATTTGTTTTGAATGTTTATTGTATAACAGTATAGAATCAGTTGAATTTGATGAGAGAATGCTTGTTATTTGGATTGTGTATAGTGGTTTATTGAACAATTTAATTCAGTATGAGTTGGACCGTATGAGTCTCATTAGGATATGCATCTGTATGCAAACTGCCTCAAAGCTGTTGACTTGCCTTCAGTCACTAGGAGCTTTGTTAGTCTTGGGGTCGTCGTAGTTACAACAGAGAACAAGATGTCTTCCATGTTAGTTTTTTCGTTTTCGGAAGACAATGGTTGTGGATATATGCGAGGAAAAGATATACAGAGAAAAAAATGCTATAACATTAGGGTATATCTTTCGTTTTTCTTTTGATTGTACTGAGATCATTGGTTTCCATGTTTCCTTCATATTATTAGACAGTCGGTTTAAGGATATTCTTTTATGTAGACCAACTTGTTTATAATAACAAGATTTTACCACGGTAACATACATTTGAGTTTTTACCGTAAGTTGGGTTTTCATTTTCGACTTTTATAACCCATGTTAATCAGCACACTCTTACACTGCTCTGGTAATGTTGGGACCCATGAAATGCAAGTGTCTGTTGCACTATAGACACAAAATTTAAAACAAACATCACCATGGATGAAGAGTTCCTCCCTCGTCAAAAAGTAGATCTTACAATTATGTATGATGCAATCAGATTGCCCATCTAACTTGCCACCAATGTGAAACACAGCTCATTTCAACACATCATTATAAATGGTTCAGGGTCTAAAGCCGCAAGTGGCGCTTTGGAACTGATGGTTAAAGATAATGTCAATTTCACTGTGGCATTTACTGCCTGCAAGATTGCCCTTCTAACGGGAGTATTGTTGGACACTTGTGCAGGGGGTGCTATTGGTTTGACATTTGAGCTCGGATGGGATTGAATTGCTTCTTGAAGCAAATGTTCTCGACTTGCATTGGGTATACTATGAATTGCTTACAAAATTGTAAAAACAATGCGTGTTCCTTATCTATAAAATTGAATCTGTGTTAGCACATGCGATTAGGAATTGGGCAGAGTAAATAAGTGATTTTGGGTTGATTTAATTTCATTACTATTGTTATTTGTAGAAATTAACCGAGCCTTCTGTTTTTTTTTTCCTTGTGTCAGGGGCATGGGAAAAGGAACAAGTGACCCATTGGTTCTAGGTCACCCTTTCATTGAGCCGAAGGGGGGTTTCTATACATAGAATGCTACTTTTAAAACCAAATGGGTAGTTTCGTTGGCTTTCAAAGGAGGACAAAAAGTCACAGTACTCCCAATTTTTTCTTAATCAGTTGAAGGTATGAGAAGTTTTGTGGTTAATGGTGCACTGTTTCATATATGTTTGACAAGAAAGGAAGTCTTGGAAAACTTTGTGGTAATTAAACCCCCGACCACGAAGTTATCCAAGTCTTCCTTTCTTGTCAAACATACATGAAACAGTGTACCATTAACCACAAAGTTTCTTACATCTTCAACTGATCGAGCAAAAATTGGGAGAACTTTGACTCTTTGTGCTCCTTCGAAAACCAACGAAACAACCCATTTGGTTTTAAAGGTGACCTTCTGTGTGTAGAAACCTCCCATCAGCTCAATGAGAGGGTGGCCTAGAGCCACCAATGAGTCACTCATTCCCTTCCCTATGCCCTGTCACAGAAAAAAAACAAAGTTCGGTTAACTTCTACAAATAGTAATGAAATTAAAGTAACCCAAAATTACTCATTTACTCTGCCCAATTCATGATCGCGTGTGCTAACACAAATTTAATTTTATAAATAAGGAACACACTTTGTTCTTGCAATTTTGTGAGCAACTCATGGTATACCCAATGCAGGTTGAGGACATTTGCTTCAAAAAACAATTCAATCTCATCCGAGTTCAAATGTCGAACCAATAGCACCCCTCATGTATAAGTGTCCAACAATGCTTCCATTAGAAGGGTAATCTTACATGCAGTAAATGCTACATTGACATTATCTTTAACCATCAGTTCCAAAACGCCACTTGCGGCTTGAGACCCTAAACGATTTATAATAATGTGTTGAAATGAGCTAAGTTAGATGGACAAAGGGAAAGTAATGATGTTGTGTTGAAATGGTGGGAATACATTTGGTTCAGTAGGGGACACTCGTGGTTAATTAGTTGCTAATAACTATGTATACTGATTGAGCTATGTTAAAAGGAAAAGGTTTGAGGAATTAGCAGAGTCGTTGTTGGGCTTAACTTGTACACAGAGGTTCATATGTGGAAAGATGACATTTGTGGTGGCGCAGACACAAACAAGATGCAAAATCCACGTGGTGTGCATGGTTTTTTTCTAGTATTCAGCCAAATATATTTAGTACACCAAATACTATTGCATTGGAGCATGATTTCCCCATCCTTGCTATCTTATCTACTTGGTAAGCATCTGTAATGTAACAGTAATTTTTTGCTCAGAAATGAGACTCATAACACCAAAAACATCATTCTTTTGCACAAAGTAAGAATCATGGTTGTAAACAACAATCATGATTTTGTTGAACAAGTGTCGTATTCTAAAACGACCTCTAAATTACGTATTAGGGAATGCATTGATATAGACAAAATAATTGTCCAAGTGATCATTACCTCATCGTTGTCTGCTTCTATCAATGTTTGCAGAATGCTTGGGCCTAAAGATTTCAACCACATCTTGGATGACTCGACGGGAATGTGAGGTTCTTTGGTTTCTTGCTTCGTCATCTCACTTTCTACACATCTTCCTCTTCCATCTCATTCTCCCTCCTGGAGATTGAACATTTATTCCCCTTCCTTAAACAATTCTTTCTTTTGCTCATTGATTTCCCACATCCTTGAAGAAGACATTGTAAGAAGGAAATAAAAACTAAGGATAAAGATTTTGAGAGATTTTGATTTTGGTATGTGATTTCTTAGGATGGATGGTGGGTTATATGGAGAAAAAAGAAATGATTAGGTTGTAGTTAATGTCACGTGGCACGCCGTGATTTGTTTAAAAATCTTATCGAAATCTATCCTCAAAGATTCTAAACAGATTGTGACACGTAACGCGAAGAGATTTGTCAAAAATATTATCGGAAATCTATTTTCAACTATTATAAAAAGGTAACGACACGTGGCACGACGAAGTTGGATAAAAAGCTTATCGAAATCTATCACAACAAATTGTACTTGACACGTGACGTAACGAGATCGATTAAAAATCATATCCAAAATTACAAATAAAATTATTTTTTTATTATTTTATAAAATAAAAAATACTAATATTTTGTTGCTTATTGTCATGGCTATTCAGTATGGGGGTAGAGATGCAAAAGGTAATTACTTTTCATTAAAGGCAGTTACCATTCTATGGAAGGGGATTCAATTGCCAATTTTCATGGGGGTCTTTCTACATTGGAAGTGCTCTAAGAGCATTTTCAATGGAGATGTCAAAAGATAAATGTTAATTTGATGATTGACGTGACAATGTTAGATTTTTTCTTTTTCCAATCGATATGTTTTTTTTGTTATAAATGATTTTTGATGGACTCATTTTAAAAAAGAACTCACTTAAAATAAAATTTCAAGATCTATAATTGGTGCATTAATGAGATTCACATAATAAAATAATTAAAAATTATTTGACATCACATTTCTCATATGTCAATTCACATAAGATTAACATATTAGTTGGAGCTTACTCATGTCCTTAATTTTGATTACATAACTTTCCACTTAGGATTTGACATCTCCTTTTAAGATGGTCTAAAATCATAGCCTTCTATTTTTTGCAATCGACAAATCTCCCTCTCTCTCTCTCTCTCTCTCTCTCTCTCTCTCTCTCTCTCTCTCTCTCTCTCTCTCTCTCTCTCTCTCTCTCTCTGTGCGCGAGCGCACAAATGCATACTTAATGAAACATCACATATACATTCAGGTTGTAGTAAATTTCTAATGCATGGTAATTTCTAAAGCATTAGTACTCTCAACAAATTATGAAACACGATAACTATATTCAACAAAAGAAATCTTGGCTAACAAAGTTAGGACAAATGATTAGTTCAGCCCAATCATGTGTTTGAAATCCTAGCTTCGTCTCTGCATATATATTCTTAATCTGGTATAAAATGGACAAGAAAGAATAAATTTTGTCAAAATTATACGTAGGAACAACACTGTATTATTATATATACATGTTCATATTCGACAGAAGACAAAATACTTGTTGTCAAGAAATAAGTGATGTAGAATGAGTTGTTAAAGAACACGAATGAGGATCTTCTTCGGATTCTCTTTGTGAGGATCCCAGAGATCATTTAATCATGTCCGTTTATCGTATATCGTGCGGTCATAAATTATTATCAAATTTTTATTTAAAATTGAATATAAACAATACTTGACGAAAATTAACTGCACGATATACGATGAACGGACGTGATTGAAGGATTTCCGGAATACTCATAAAGAGGATCCTCATTTAAAGAATACATATATAGATATGGGCCAGCTGGCATGCATAAAATAAAATAAAAAGATTCTGCTCTTTTTGGTTGGAAAATTGATAAATCAGATTGTTAACTTGTAAAGTTAATATCAGTTAATTACCTCTTGGTTAATCAAATATTAGTAAAGATTTTTTGTCCAAAATGATTAGTTATACCATTTCTTATTTCCCACCAGCCACTGAGTAGTTAGGGTTGAGAGGTCGGGTAATTTCAGAGCCCCCACTTAATTAGTAATTAGCTAGTTAGATTGGATAATAACAACAATAATACTGCAGTGCATGCCCATCACATGGCTACCAGCAATATGGGGGAGTCCAGTGGTGCATTTTTCACGCAGCTAACTGTGGCACAGAAATAAACAAACAGGAATCCGATCCTCCTGCATTACATACATATATATATATATATATATATATATATATATATATATATATAATGCAATACGAAATTTATAACTCAAGTAGTTAAGAATCATTACTTTTCATCCGAAATCTTGTGTTTGATTTCTCTGTGATCTTTAATTAGGATGAGTTGGCCTTACTAGGAGGGAAATGAATGAACCTCTCTTGCCATTTGGTGCCAACCGACCAACACGCAACTCCATAGATAAGTTCGTATGAATTGACATAAATGTTACAGCTAAATAATTATTCACAATAGGGTTCTAATTTATAATTTAATCAGATCAACATATATATTTGTAATATATGTATGGAAATATTATAAGCACATCACAATTATTATGGGTTCTACAATCTGCTTATAGTGGTCACAATTCACAATACACTGAAAAATAATGCACTTCCCCTTTACCAAATTACTCTGTTGGGGCGACTAGTCTATAAAGGATCATTGAAAGATGTCGGTCCTTTTGTCTATTTAATTTTATCCTAACATAACTATTAAATGGAAATTCCAACCATATTTACATTCCAACAAAATAAAAATCATGTTTATATTCTTTAATTTTTACTTTTGTAAATAAACAATATTAGTTAAGTTGGCTACACACTAGTGTGTTTTACTCCTTCCATTTAAATTCGAATCCTCAACTCTTTAGTTTAGACAAATTTTATATATCGTTCAAAAATTGTTTGGGCACGATTTTGCATGCACTCAGCCCATATACTTTAAGATGTTAGATGAGAGAAATATTAAGTATCAATATTAGTTTCCAGATAAAGGTTGAATCAATTGCATAATCACTCTAGGTTTAGACTTCAGAGTCCTAGTAGAAGACGACAAAACTTGGTGGCGATAGAATATCGGCCTAGAATAATTATGAGTATATTAAGAGAATATACTGACGACCTTGAATATTATAAGCATTTTACAACTCAGCAAACTTGCCATCACGAAATTCACCCTTATAAATACGCGAGCTTGCAACATCGAAGGCCCTTTCAACTCAACAAACAACGCAAAAACTCTACACGAAAATCCTTGCTCTAAGCGAAACCCTTCTCACAACCCTAAGAAAAATACTAACTATCGTAACCTTCATGTCGATGCATCTTCAGTTTGGATAAGTAAACAATACTGGAGCCGTAGAACCAGACGATTCAAGAGCATGCACCTTCGGTTTGGATAAGTAAACAACACTACTTCTTGTTAGTTATCTATCCAAGTCTCGGTCGACGAAGAGTTCTTAATTCTTTCGCTTTTTTAAGGTTACTTCATTAGCTTCCCAATGAAGTAAGGTGCTACCAATTCACTTTGTTCTGGGTCATTTATCGAACTTCACAATGAAAAGTAACCTTGTCTTAAGGTTAGCAGAACCCTAGGTCAAGAGGTGTTTTTTTCTCAGCCGTAGTCGCTCAGGTGCAGAACTCAACAACGCATTCGATATCACCATTATATGTATTCTACTCACCGACCGAGCTCGGTCATGAGTTAGCACACTCACATCCACAAGAATGACGTGATTAGCTTAATAATTACTTGGTTTACGCGCTAGTAAGCTTTGTAATTTGTAGTGGTCAACAAAAGTATAATAAATAAAAACATGCATGCGGTGGAATGCTAGCAATTCTGATTTGCTTGAATTACAAAGCTTCCAAAGAATCCACCGAGTCAGTACTTTCTAATAAAAGTTAAAATGATCAAGAATGGATGGGCATAATAAACTTCGAATTACAAGATGAAAAATAATGTTTAACTACAAAAAAATCCAAGTTTAAAGAATCTTGGACTTCACTGATATCATATCATGGTCACCTTTTGCTTTTTTTTTTTTTCTTACTGGCCGGTGACTTTTACGTATTTTGCGAGAGATTTTTAGTGTGTTGGGAACACAGCTTGATACATTAAATGTAATAATATAATTAGTTGAAATTAAAAAAAAAATAATCACTTATATTATGACACTTAGTATACCGAGCCCTGTTCTCGACACATTGAAAAATTTTATGTACTTCGCCTTATGAATGTGAATGAATCATGGATATGAAAAATAAATAATTACCTTCCTCAAGCTCTTTCAAGTACGAAATATAGCTTATTTGATGCCTAATCCAAGATCCAAAAACTGGGTATTTCATACTTCATACATAGATTGGTTTGATTATATTTGCAAATAACCAGAAATATAGCGCGTCAATATAGCACAAATTACATGCATAATCACTCATCACGTGATGAATGCTATACTCTCATAGAATATGTTCCACACCATGCAAAAACCTCTTTAAAATCACTGATGTGACAGTGCAAAAACATCTTTAATATCCATTAGCTTTGTAATACGTAAATCACGGCATGCAATAATAATAGTACGTGAACATTATGAATTATAGAATTTGACTGCATTAAAATTTAATATCCAAAAGTACTAAATAGTACACATATATTATATTTACAGATGTGACTTGTTTGAGCCCGATTCATCAACATATTTTAGCTACAAAACGACAGTAAGCAAATTTGGGTTTGGTCCATTTAGGTCATCTTCAATCGAAGGATGGTCAGAAGACTCGTTTTAGCTCACTGATCTTTCAAGAAATTAATATTTTAATGAACAATACATGACCATATTTCTTACCATCTCCAACCGAGGGGCCAAAGAGTCATAGGCCAAACATAGCCTTGTGACAAAAAACCATCTCTAATTGAGGGTCAAATGTACCGTAGGGCTAAACATAATTTCTTATTTAAATTTAAAAACTACAACAACTTAAATGTAAAAACTACAACAACTTAAATTTAAAAACTATAACTTAAATTTAAAGTCTACAATCATTATCATCTTCATCATCCGCTATTGTAGGAGTATAGTCGGAGGTAAACAACTGTCGTCGGACCATAATTTCCTTCTTTTTCCTATCAAAATATGCCTTACTCATTAGAGTGTAATCCGAAGTGTTCATTTGCATATTCCTATCGTCCATCTCTTTTTGTATTTGTTTGGCCCGTTCTTCATGCCTATAGTTACTTTCTTCCGCGGCAATGGTATTTTGCTCTGTTATGAATCGCAAAGAGGCCACCATTTCCTGTTGAAAGGCGATATCATCCTTTGCCTTGCCCTTTTCTTTCAATATTCGGGCTTTGTTTCACCCCATAGCCCTAGGTATGGAACATTCACCCTGAAGACGGATTTTCTACCCTTGTTTCTTGAATGGTAGGAGATCCATCTTCATCCCCATCTACAGTTGAGGATGCAGTTCCGAACACCAGCGTAGGACCTATTCTATGTTCCCATCTATAAGCCCTGCACTTGTTTGAGAAATCCCCCTCACACTATCTTCTGAGACCCATTTATAAGCCCTGCAAAGAGCTTCATCTTCTTTTCGAGTTCAAGCCCTACCTTTCATTGCACATATGGCCATTTGAAAATTATTGAAAAAATTGAAGGAAAGATTATTGGAAGATGTAAGAAAATATAATGTGACGAATTGAAATAGAATGAGGTGAGATAGTGGGGAATAGTGAAAATTATGTGAGAAATTGTGTAGAAATGGCTTAGATATATTTATAGGGAAAAAAAAGGAATTTAAAAAAAATTTTAATTTGGCCCAAAAAAGAGGAATCAGGCCAACTGGTTGGCCCAAATGAGCCAGCTAGCTAGCCTCGGGCCACACGCATAATGGCTTGCAAATGGAAAGTGAAGGTCGTGACTCAGAAGGTAGCTACGGCTGATGATGATGGAAAGGAAGTGAGGTTTCTTGGGAAAAAGCTCATTCCCAATTTCATCAAATTTTAGGCTCCAATTGGAAAATTCAACCTCTGATCAAATCGAAATTTGAAATTTAGGGCTTTGATTGGGGGAAATGGCGATGCTTTTGGAGGATATTCTGAAGTCGGTGGAGCTCTGGTTAAAGCTGATCAAGAAGCCTGAGCCTTACGTGGATCGAAATCTTGACCCCATTCTGCTAGTTCCGAGCATCACCGGTTCGATCTTGAATGTCGTCGATGAAAAGAGTGGTGCAGAATTAAACAAAAGCTAATTTGTGGCTTTTCATTCTCGTGCAACTGAACCTGGATATGTCAATTGTACCTTTTTAAATGGAATGTCATTTGTTGACGGGTGGGAACATAATTTTTTTATATCAAAATGGAGTATGCACCAACTGGTATGAGTCTATTTCTATGGGTTGTGGAATTTGAAACAAAAATGTAATCTTTTTACGGGATGAAGAAAGTTATTTGTTAAAAGAGAGAATGTTTTAAAATTAAAACAAAAAAATAACATAAGATGGTAGAAGTATTTGATAGTAAAGCATTTCACAAACATTTATTTCTTCTTTGCATTCATTTTTTTCTTATTGAGGTTTGTTGCAATTTTCCAGCTTATTGAGTACCCATTAGTATACGAATTGATGAATTGTTGTTTTTAAATTTAAGTTGTCGTCTTTAAATTTAAATTGTTGTAGTTTTAAATTAAAATAATAAATTAAATTTGGCCCTATGACCCTTTGGCTCCTTCGGTTGGATATGATTTTTTGTCACAAGGCTATGTTTGGCCTATGACTCTCTGGCCCCTCGGTTGGAGATGGTAAGAAATCTGATCTGGTACTGTTCATTCAAATATTAATTTCTTGGAGGGCTATAAAACTAAAATGAGCCCTCTGACCCTCCTTCTGTTGGAGATGGCCCTGCGACCTTGACATTGGTAAAGCTAAGCATCGCACACAGGCTTCCAAACAAAAACTTAAAAGGGAAACTCAGATGTGATCATATACAAACCATCCCAACAAGGTCGTTGTGCGCGTCTGGTAGGCATTCTCACTAGGCCGTAATATTTTGGGCCCCTTATGATTTAATTTCACGTTCTTGCTTTATTCTCAACCCATAAACTATATGCCTTGCATAGTGACTTGAGGTTTTTTGTCCCTTTCCATCAGTTATATGTGAGTGATCGGTGGTCGTTGATAGACGTTTAGCGCATGTAATTGATTGATAGTCGTTAGTTAATATTTGTAAACTATACATTTTCATTCTTTTTTAAAAAAATGAAAAAGAGATCTAGTTGGTGGTGAAGTCACGACAGTCCACGCTTTAGGGGTTTCGAAAGTCTAAAAGTATTTCAGCCTCACCTGACCACCATCGTGTGATTCACCAGCAGTAAAAATCGAACTCAAGACAAACTATGTGGAATACAGGCTTGAAATTTGCCTCAACTACCGGGCGATGTGTGGTGGTTCATTAAACAATACATGTTGGTTCACGTGCATACAAACGCTTGAGGATTATGCCTGTATGCATATTATTTAGAAATATTGTGTTTGATCAATATGGAGTATAATAAACATGAAATTTTTTCTTTGTAACTGAGATATACCTTTTTGTATATTTGTGGTGACGTGATAGATTTCCTTGTCGTAAGCATATAAAGAATAGAAAGCAACATTGAGCAAATCATAATTCAATTTCCTGGTAAATTTTAATGAGTTAATGCGTTCCACTAAGGTTGATTTGTCCCTAATCATGAAAGTATTATTGTCCTCGTTCAAGCTCAACAGTTCATTTCCATTTTTGTGTGAAGTGGTTCAAGGTGGACGCTTGTGTGTTGAGGGACTTACAGCTAAGAGGTCACATCTCATGTAATGTCTTACTCTTCCTCTGGTTATATATGTTCGTCTTTTATCATAATTGGACGGTTATTGGTTAATCATTTAATCTAAGCCACTAGGTTACCTCATTGTGACGGTAAGTAGGAGTAGGTTAGATCCATGGTTCGTAATCAATTTAACAAAATAAATCCTTTTCAATACCTTCATATCTTATTATAAGCCTTTAAAACTCAGGCGGGTTTGAATGCCAATCAATTCCTAATCCAACTTTCACAATTTGGACTCGAGTAGGGTTTGGATTTATGCAGGTTCTTTTGAGCTCAAGTTTCAATTACATTTGAGCTTATTTGGGTTGTCAAACTTTATCAAGTTCATACTTGTAACACTTTTTAGACAGATTTTTCATAATTTCAACCAAAATATTGCTAGTACTAGTTAAATTCAATTTCACAATGCAACATTCACACAAAAGTTTAAATCAAATAGCATCAAAACCATTTTCAAAGTACCAGCCATGCAATGTTAGAATTAAATTACAAAACAATACCCAGCCATGCAATGTTTAAATCAAATATTAATGAAACACTTATGTTCATTGTTGAAATGAAAAAACCACCAACAAACTCCAAGTAATGGCATCCCAAAATTAGGTCAGTAAGCGAATTTAGATTAATAGTCGGGTTAGATTTGGGTTGACATAGCAGACAAGATACCGACCCAAATCATTACAACTCAAGCCAATAAATAATCCGGACGAGGTCGTGTGGAGTTAGAGCGGAGTCCTACCGGCCGAACCAAATTTAAAATCAACTAAACATGAAGGGAATGAGATATGACCCAACCCAAATTAAACCTGTAAAATGACCTTCGTATAGAGGCCTTTCAAAATTGGGCCCATGTAAAGGGTAGCAACGGTTAGATTGGAGGAAACCAGGCCGAGTCGAGGTACATAACTTAGGTATCTACGAAATAACTTGGACAAAAATGACGTGCCCGCAACATAAGGCCTAATTCATGCGCTCTTCTTCCAATAGAAATGCCTTGACTTTGTTGGTTACCCAATGACTTGCATGAAACCACATGCATTCAAGGGGCTATCATTCTCACAGTCTTACTTAATATCCCGACAATATGATATTTATTTCATTTGTAAGTGAGATGTTTTAGATTCGATTCTCGTCAAAAACGAATTTGAACCACATTATTTTAGCTCATTGTGAGGCTTAACCCAATCTCCCACTTTGTTAGCATAGATAATATCATTTGTTCAAAAAACAAAAATCCCAACAACTTAAGATACTTATATTGACAAACGGTGAATTAAAATATCATAATTTAGATAAACGTAAAATTTGAGTACATAAATATTGTTATTTAACAAACATATATTTGATAAGAGAATATTTATGTCTGAATAAATACCTCACACAAGCCATGTTCAAACGCGGATTCAAAATCAAATGGGAAGAGAAGGGAAGTGTGGGTTCCGTTGAGACAAAGACAAAGGACCCTTTATCACATTCAAATTAGGAGTCCAAGTCCAACCGTTACTATTTCTTAAAAACGCATTTCTTGCCTTTTGCTTTCAAAGATTTCCAAATCCAGGAACCTTCTCTGAATCAGTCGACCACGCCAAAACCGAACGACTGCATCAAACAACAATTTAAATATTTATTAAAAAAAAAAAAAGAACACTTCTTCATAATATAATATACAGCTTCTACTAAGCTGTATTTACATTACATAATTGATAATCCAACTCTCTCTCTCTCTCTCTGTCTCTCTCTCTCTACGCGTTTGAAAAAAGCACACGCAGAAACTCACAATATATAAACACTCTCTCTCTCTTCCTCCAAATTCAAAAACCCAAACTTTCAAGTCCCCCAAAAGAACCCAGAAGCCATGGACTCGAGCTCCAGGAACTGGCCTCCGATCTTGGCCCTCAATCTTCTGCTTATTTTCATGATCCTCCCCTTCTCACTCGCCCAATCCACCGCCCAAGCTCCGCCGCCGGCCTCCGACTCCTGCAACGGCGTCTTCCTGTCGTACGCCTACACCACCGGAGCCCAGCTCCCGCCCGAGGTCAAAGACCCGTCCCAGCAGCCCTACCGGTTCGAGTCGGTGCTTACGGTGCTCAACAACGGGCTCGACGATCTCAAGTCGTGGAGGGTGTTTGTGGGGTTTACTAACAATGAGTACTTGGTCTCTGCCTCCAATGCCGTTTTGGCCGACGGGAGTAGCATTCCTGGGAGTGTGGGAAACGGCACCGTTTTTGCTGGGTATCCGATGACAGATCTGAAAACGGCGGTTAAGACGGCGGGGGACTTGACCCAGATGCAGGTCCAGGTCAAATTAATCGGGACCCAGTTCGGTGTCGCCCCACCCAAAGTTCCCATGCCTTCCAATCTTACTTTGGCCAATGATGGATTCGTCTGCCCAGCGGCTGCAATGCAAGGTGAGCTCTTAAACTTCATTTGGGTAATTTGGATTCTTTTGGTACATTTTTTGGATGTTGCTATTTGATGGTCTTTGATTTGGAGTAAGCAGATCTAATTTAGCTGTTGTGAATTGAATACTTTTCATAGCTTCAGATCTAATTTAGCTGTTGTGAATTGAAATTTTTTTTTTTGAGAAACGTGAATTGAATCCTTTTGATGGCTTATATATATGAAGGTTTCAATCATTTGTTTTGAATGTTTATTGTATAACGGTATAGAATTAGTTGAATTTGATGAGAGAATGCTTGTTATTTGGATTGTGCTTAGTGGTTTATTGAACAATTTAATTCAGTATGAGTTGGACCGTATGAGTCTCATTAGGATATGCATCTGTATGCAAACTGCCTCAAAGCTGTTGACTTGCCTTCAGTCACTAGGAAATTTGTTAGTCTTGGGGTTGTCGTAGTTACAACAGAGAACAAGATGTCTTCCCTGTTAGTTTTTCTGTTTTTGGAAGACAATGGTAGTGGATATATGCATCGAAAAGATATACAGAGAAAAGAATGCTATAACATTAGGGTTTATCTTTCATTTTTCTTTTGGTTGTACTGAGATCATTGGTTTCCATGTTTCCTTCATATTATTAGACAGTAAGTTTAAGGATATTCTTTTCTGTCGACCAACTTGTTTATAATAACCAGATTTTACCCCGGTAACATACATTTTAGTTTTTACAGTAAGTTGGGTTTTCATTTTCGACTTTTATTGCCCATGTTAATCAGCACACTCTTACACTGGTCTGGTAATGTTCATCACAGGGACCCATGAAATGCAAGTCTGTTGCACTGTAGACACAAAATTTAAAACAAACATCACCGTGGATGAAGAGTTCCTCCCCCGTCAAAAAGGAGATCTTACAATTATGTATGATGTGATCAGTACTCAGGAGTCAAAATACACGGCGCAAGTTACAATCGCCAACCATAACTCCCTTGGTCGTCTTGATAATTGGAAATTGAGCTGGGACTGGATGGAAGATGAGTTCATATTTTCAATGAAGGGGGCTTATCCATCTGTTGTTGATTCTTCTGACTGTATATTTGGTAAACAAGGTACATTCTACGAGGGTCTAGACTTCTCAACTGTGTTGAACTGTGAAAGACGGCCAACCATTATTGACCTGCCTCCAACAAAAGCCAATGACACACTTCTTGGTCTGGTCCCTTATTGTTGCCGAAATGGTACTATCTTGCCGCCAACAATGGATGCAAGCAAGTCAGTTTCATCATTCCAGATTCAAGTTTTTAAAATGCCTCCAAATCTCAACCGGTCCCAGCTCTCACCGCCACAAAACTGGGGAATCAACGGCACACTCAACCCTGATTATAAATGTGGCCCTCCTGTCCAGGTGAGTCCTAGCCAGTTCCCTGACGGATCTGGCTTGCCAGTGAATTCAACTGCAGTAGCCAGCTGGCAGGTTGTGTGCAATATTACCCAACCCAAGGGAGCAAGCCCTAGATGCTGTGTTTCGTTTTCTGCTTTCTACAATGAGTCTGTCATCCCATGCAACACTTGCGCTTGTGGCTGCCCTAGTAATATAGCTCGAACTTGTAGCACAACTGCACCAGCTATGCTTCTCCCACCAGAATCACTTCTTGTTCCCTTTGACAACCGAACTGTCAAGGCAAAAGCTTGGGCTGAGCTTAAACATCTACCAGACCCAAACCCGACACCGTGTGGTGATAACTGTGGGGTCAGCATTAACTGGCATTTATATACAGACTACTCTCGTGGATGGAGTGCAAGGGTCACAGTCTTCAATTGGGATGAAACTGCTTTTGTTGATTGGTTTGCTGCAGTACAACTGGATAAAGCAGGCCCTGGTTTTGAAAAGGCATACTCTTTCAACGCAAGTCACTTGGAATTGAATGGTGTCAATAATACCGTATTCATGCAAGGTCTCGAAGGATTGAACTATCTTGTGGCGGAAACAGATGGAGCCAACCCACAGAAGGATCCTAGGGTGCCCGGGAAACAGCAATCAGTGATCTCATTTACAAAGAAGACTACTCCTGGAATCAATTTGGTTGGTGGAGATGGGTTTCCGACGAAAGTATACTTTAACGGGGAGGAGTGCTCACTTCCTACAATATATCCTAGCAGTGCTTACAGAAAAAGCACATCTATAATTTTCACACTTCTCGTAATGGTTGTAGCGTTCGTGGTGCTGCAGCAATAGTTGAGGGATGAGGCAATGCTAGACCTTGTAGCTACTGCTGATTTTTTTTTTGTTCTCTCAGTAGTTTGATATGTGCTCAACAGGGAGGTTTTGTGAGATCCCAACAACCAGATGTGCATGCCATTGCCGGTACTTGCGAGGGTTTAAGGCGGATTTTGTTTGTGACTGGTATTCTTTTGCTTTTAATCTGCATATGCTGAAGGGAGGATCGTCGACACGCTGCAAGTAACAGCAAACTATGTAAAGCAAATGTACTCGTATTTTGTATAAACAATATTGAACTAGATGCTTGTTCTTGATTCTTTTTTGTTATTTGTATACACTTTGTTGGTTAACTCCGCCTATGTCTTACATGGCCGGTCCCAAGCCCGGATAAAGGAGGAGGGGGAGGGCGTCAGGTAGTCGACAGCCGTCACTCCATGATCACGTCGAATCCTTATGAAAATGAATCCAGAACAAAATCGCGCTAAAGCTAGGGCGTCACCCGTAAGTGGCGCGCTGTGTGGCCCGAGCACAGTGATAAGTGAGCAAGGGTCGCTGTATCTCCATCGGCACCCGGATGCAGTGTTAAATGAGCAAGGGGGCCATAGAAACTTCTTTTCGAACGACTCCACTCAAAGTTGTTTGGGAGCATATGCTCCTATCAACTTTACCCGGGACACACAAAAGAAGTACTTTGATCCTATTAGACGGGGGAGGGTGAAGAAGCTAGGACAGAAGGGTAGAGTTCAAGAGAGCAAAATGCGTTTAGGAACGTGGAATATAGGAACCTTAACGGGAAAATCTATGGAAGTAGTGGAAGTTATGGTGAGGAGAAGGATAAATATTATATGCCTACAAGAAACTAAGTGGGTTGGTAGTAAGGCAAAGGATCTAGAAAACTCAGGGTTTAAACTTTGGTATTCGGGCACAAATAGAACGAGAAACGGTGTTGGCATCATCGTGGACAAGACCTTGGTACAAGATATTGTAGATGTCAAGAGGGTAGGAGATAGAATCATGGCAATCAAGATTGTAATAGGACAAGAACTTATCAATGTGATTAGTGCGTACGCACCTCAAGTAGGGTTGGATACGAGTTCGAAGGAGAAATTTTGGGAAGATCTTGGAGACTTGGTGCAAGGAATTGCTCAGACGGAGAAGTTATTTATAGGAGGAGATTTAAATGGACACGTGGGCAGGGAGACAGGCAACTATGGAGGTTTTCATGGTGGCCATGGTTTTGGGGAGAGAAACGAGGATGGGGAAGCTATCTTGGATTTTGCAATGGCATATGATCTCTTCTTAGCCAACACCTTCTTTAAGAAGAGAGAAGAACATGTGATCACCTACAAGAGTGGGTCGTCAAAAACACAAATAGATTTTCTTCTAATGAGGAAAGGGGATCGTATAACTTGTAAGGATTGCAAAGTTATACCAGGAGAGAGCGTGGCTAATCAACATCGCTTGTTGGTGATGGATGTACATATCAAAAGAGTAAGACAAAAGAACAAGACTTGGAAGTGCCCAAGGACTAGATGGTGGAATCTAAGAGAAGAAAAACAAGCCATTTTCAAAGAGAAGGTAATCACCCAATGTGTGTGGGATAGAGAGGGGGAAGCTAGCCAAATGTGGGATTCCATGGCTAGTTGTATCCGAAAAGTAGCAAAAGAGGTATTAGGAGAGTCCAAGGGCTTTGCCCCACACCAAAAGGAATCTTGGTGGTGGAATGAGGAGGTACAAACAAAGGTGAAGGCTAAGAAGGAATGTTGTAAAGCCTTATACAAGGAGAGGACCGATGAAAATGGTGAAAGGTATAGAAAAGCGAAGCAAGAGGCGAAGAAAGCTGTCAGATAAGCTAAGTTAGCGGCTTACGACGATATGTATAAACGACTAGATACCAAAGAAGGAGAGTTGGATATCTATAAACTATCTAGAGCAAGGGAAAAGAAGACAAGGGACCTAAACCAAGTGAGGTGCATCAAGGATGAGGATGGAAAGGTTCTTGCTACAGAGAACGCGGTTAAAGACAGATGGAGAGGTTATTTTCATAATCTTTTCAATGAAGGACATGAAATGAGTGCTTCTTTAGGGGAGTTGAGTAACTCAGAAGAGTGTAGAAACTACTCTTTTTATCGTCGAATCCGGAAGGAAGAAGTGGTTGTAGCTTTGAAGAAGATGAAGCATAAAAAAGCAATAGGCCCAGACGATATACCAATCGAAGTGTGGAAACTTTTGGGAGAGACAGGTATAACATGGCTCACTGACCTTTTCAATAGGATTTTGAAAACGAAGAAGATGCCAAATGAGTGGCGAACGAGCACTTTGGTGCCTATTTACAAGAATAAGGGCGACGTACAAAATTGCATGAACTATAGGGGTATTAAGCTAATGAGCCATACAATGAAGCTCTGGGAGAGAGTCATTGAGCATAGATTGAGGCAAGAGACACATGTTTCGGACAACCAATTCGGGTTCATGCCAGGGCGCTTAACCATGGAGGCAATCTATCTCTTACGAAGATTGATGGAAAGATATAGAGATGGGAAAAAGGATTTACACATGGTCTTTATAGATTTGGAAAAAGCGTATGATAGGGTCCCAAGAGACATTCTTTGGAGGATTTTAGAGAAGAAAGGAGTACGAGTAGCATATATCCAAGCTATAAAGGATATGTATGAAGGAGCAAAGACTGCCGTAAGAACTCATGAAGGACAAACCGAAAGCTTTCCCATAACTGTAGGATTACATCAAGGCTCATCCTTAAGTCCTTACCTTTTTGCGTTGGTAATGGATGAGTTAACAGGACATATTCAAGATGATATTCCTTGGTGTATGCTTTTCGCAGACGATATAGTGTTGATAGATGAAACTCAGGAAGGGGTAAATGCAAAGCTTAACCTTTGGAGAGAAGTGTTGGAATCTAAAGGTCTTCGCCTAAGCCGATCAAAGACAGAATATATGGAGTGCAAGTTCAGTGCAAATGGAGGCCAAAACGAGTTAGGGGTGAGGATCGGAGATCAAGAAATACCAAAGAGCGACCGTTTTCGTTACCTAGGATCTATCTTGCAAAAGAACGGAGAATTAGATGGAGATCTCAACCATAGAATACAAGCTGGATGGATGAAGTGGAAGAGTGCATCCGGCGTGTTGTGTGACCGCCGTATGCCACTGAAGCTCAAGGGAAAATTTTATAGGACGGCAATAAGGCCGGCGATGCTGTATGGCACAGAATGTTGGGCGGTGAAACATCAACACGTACACAAAATGGGTGTAGCGGAGATGAGGATGTTTCGTTGGATGTGTGGGCACACGAGAAATGATAAGATTAGGAATGAGGATATCCGGGGTAAAGTAGGAGTAGCCGAAATTGAAGGAAAGATGAGAGAAAATCGGTTACGGTGGTTTGGACATGTGCAAAGAAGGCCTACTGACGCTCCGATTAGAAGATGCGACTATGGGACAGAGGTTCAGGGCCGAAGGGGTAGAGGAAGACCTAGGAAAACTTTGGAAGAGACTCTAAGAAAAGACTTAGAGTACTTGGATCTAACGAAGGACATGACACAGGATCGAGCACAATGGCGTTCTAAGATTCATATAGCCGATCCCACTCAGTGACTTGGACTTTCCAAGTCTCCAACCGAGAAGTTTTCCTCACTCGGGAAATTAAGGGAACACTACCCTAACCTACATGCTCCACTCAGAAAGCTTCAACATACAAGCTTCAACAAAAGAAAATTCAAAGAACTTAGCGAAGAAGGCTTTGGTGTATTTAACACAATACGTTGAAATGAAGGAAAGCTTATTTATTGATATCCCCGATAAGCTACAAATATGTACATATACATGAGTCAAAATAAACACACAAGAGGGAGCCTTCACAAAGGTTGCTTAGGAGAAGTCTCAGCAGTCGGTAGAGCCCCAGAAAGAGAAGGCACCGGAGGGGGATCATTTGGAGCCTCAGTACTGGACAGAACCCTAGAAGGAGGAGGCATCAGAGGTTGATCATTTGGAGCTTCATTATGCGGTACAGCCCCAGAAGACGAAGGCAATAAATGCCTTTGGAACAAACCCACAAATCTCTGATGATCAAGTAAAACCTGACCATCAGTTTCCTTCATCTGGTCAAGCTTCCTCTTCATGTTTGTAGCATAGTCATGTGCGAGCCGGTGCAACTGTTTATTCTCATGCTTGAGCCCTCTAATCTCCTGTTTGAGACTCATCACTTCAGCCGCCAATGATTCAACTTGGCGGGTTCGAGCAAATAGGCGTTGGGCCATATTAGACACAGAACCTGCACACTGAACACTGAGAGCCAGCGAATCCTTAACAGCTAACTCATCAGACCGTTTGGAAAGTAGTCTGTTATCTTTGGGAGTGAGAAGGTTCCTGGCCACCACCGCAGCGGTCATATCATTCTTCATCACAGAATCCCCAACGGTAAGAGGACCAGTTGGGGAGACGAAGGATGGGCGCCATATGTTGTCTGGAGAAGGCGGGGCTGCCTCTTCAACAAGGTTCAAGTCAAAACGACGGTCGGAGGGGCCAGACATTTTCAAAGGTGTTGAAGAGAGAAGAGGTCGGACAAATCAAGATCTTAGAAGTGCAAGAATGAAGCTTCTACTGGTGGAGATTCAAGTGTGCTTTGGAACTTAATGCCAGCCCCTATAAAAATCTGCACTCGACGGAGCTTCAGAAATCGAAGAGGCGCCTGCTCAGAAATCGAAGAGGCGTTTGCTTTCTCAAAAGTTGGGCTGCTTAGAGATCACGAGGGTTGATCTCAGAAATCGAAGAGGCGTTTGCTTTCTCAAAAGTTGGGCTGCTCAAAGACCACGAAGGCCGATCTCAGAAATCGAAGAGGCGCTCGCTTTCTCAAAAGCTGGGCTCCCCAGAGACCACGAGGGCCGATCTCAGAAATCGAAGAGGCACCTACTTTTCCAGCCTTGTCAGCACCTGTCACACGCACACTCAGCTTTGCGGAAATTATGGGCATTCTGTCAAAGACTTCTGGGGAAGTAGTCCCACACGCAACAATAGCTCATGGGTACCACAGATAACTTTGCCAAAGTTCTCTGCCAAAGTTGAGCACGTGAAGCTTGCAGCTCCCACTACACCGCTCTGACCAAGAAGGGTAAAAGAATAGCAAAGAAACAGCACTAACAAAGTTTAGACCCATAAATTTTGAAGGTCTAGCTACCATATTATTACCCACAAGGGTAAAGGAACAGTACCACTGTTGGATAATTGGAAAGTCCCTGTGTGTCAACCTCTGTGCTTCGTGGCAAGGTAGACTATCAAACATGCCCAACCTTTACTCACATTCGAGAAAACACTCCCAACAAGATTGCTTGCTCCAAAATCGAAGAGGCACCGCCCTCCGAATCTCGAGAGCCACTCTCCCAACATGATTACTTTCTCAAAAATCGAAGAGACACTGCTCCCCGAATCTCGAGAGCCAGACCCCCAGCATGATTGCTTTCTCAAAAATCGATGAGGCATCGTTCTCCGAATCAATTGAAGAGGCGCTCGCTTTTTCAAAAGCTGGGCTGCTCAGAGACCACGAGGGCCGATCTCAGAAATCGAAGAGGCACCTACTTTTCTAGCCTTGTCAGCACCTGTCACACGCACACTCAGCTTTGCAGAAATTATGGGCATTTTGTCGAAGACTTCTGGTGAAGTAGAAAGCACATGAATCTTACTGTTCAATCACCCACTTCCCACACGCAACAATAACTCATGGGTACCATAGATAACTTTGCCAAAGTTCTCTGCCAAAGTTGAGCACGTGAAGCTTGCAGCTCCCACTACATCGCTCTGACCAAGAAAGGTAAAAGAATAGCAAAGAAACAGCACTAACAAAGTTTAGACACATAAATTTTGAAGGTCTAGCTACCATATTATTACCCACAAGGGTAATTGGAAAGTCCCTGTGTGTCAACCTCTGTGCTTCGTGGCAAGGTAGACTAGCAAACATGCCCAACCTTTACTCACATTCGAGAAAACACTCCCAACAAGATTGCTTGCTCCAAAATCGAAGAGGCACCGTCCTCCGAATCTCGAGAGCCAGACTCCCAACATGACTACTTTCTCAAAATCGAAGAGAGGGTAAAGGAACAGTACCATTGCTGGATAATTGGAAAGTCCCTGTGTGTCAACCTTTGTGCTTCGTGGCAAGGTAGACTAGCAAACATGTCCAACCTTTACTCACATTCGAGACAACACTCCCAACAAGATTGCTTGCTCCAAAATCGAAGAGGCACCGCCCTCCGAATCTTGAAAGCCAGACTCCCAACATGATTACTTCCTCAAAAATGGAAGAGACACTGCTCTCCGAATCTCGAGAGTCAGACCCCCATCATGATTGCTTTCTCAAAAATCGAAGAGGCATCGTTCTCCGAATCTCGAGAGCCAGATACCACAGACCACTTTTTCAAAGTGCTCTGACAGAGTTAAAACATGTGAAACTGGCAGCTCCCACTACCGTGCTATGACCAAGCAGGGTAAAGGAATAGCATTACTACTTGTTGTTAGGGAGACTCCTATATATGTCGACCTCCATCCCCAACGGACAGGCAGACCTGCAAAAATGCTCAACCCTTCATCATATCTGAGAGGGCACTCCCAACGAAGCCTTTCGAAATATTCAGCTTTCTTTCCCCCCGATAATACCTCTGCAAACAAGCTATACTAGAGCAAGAATATCTCATATCATCAGGGTTAAAAGCAAGAGTATCCCATATCATGCTTTTTCCCTGTCTTTTCTTTTGGCCTTGTTTTTACCTGCAAGACAAGGAGAAAGAGAGCAATCAGTCAGCACTTGGAATCAAGCTTCCAGCCAGGAAGTGACTGCCTGGAACCCCTTACCTGATTACTTACCTGGCATTGCTCTCGAGTACTCATCTTCAACATCTTATGTTTCCAGGGAAGATTCCGCATCTGGTTGAGGAACAGATAGGGCAAGTGCGAAGGATACAAGGAAGCATGTGGAAACAAGTGTAACAGCACACGTGCCGATACATCCATTACTCTGTCAAAAGCAAAAGTATCCCATATCAGCAGGGTGGAACGTACTCTAGATTTGATGGACTTGTTTTGACCCTCAAATTCTTCAGTCGGCCTTATACTCTGGAGGAAACCAGAAAACCCTCCAGCTCAGTTCAAGAATAAGCCTGTGGAAAGTTACTTCTTCAAAAGCAAAAGTATCTCATATCATCTCTTCTCATTTTTCTTCTCTTTATCCTTCATGCTGCTGCAAGATGGGGAGAAGGTGAACAATCAGTCGGAGCTCTGATTGCTTACCTTGTCTGTCACCTCTTTCAGCAGACCCCCTAGCTCGGCGACTTGGGAGACTCCTACTACATGGTTTGTATCGCGCTTGACCAAGCCTGAAACTACAAGTAAGCTTCAAGTGAAATTGATACATTACCTTGTGCATCTCCACCAGTTAAAGATACCACCCCTGATGGAGGAAGAGTACTTCCAGAGAAGATGCCACATCTACCTATGAGACAGATAAGGCAAGTCAAGACGACACCACACTCCGATACTTAGAAGTTTCGTGATTACGAGATCATTCTCCCACAATATTTCCTAATGTCATTTGTACTAAATCATTCACTTGTACTCACTAAAGGAGAGCTTGAACCTATGTACTTGTGTAAACCCTTCACAATTAATGAGAACTCTTCTATTCCGTGGACGTAGCCAATCTGGGTGAACCACGTACATCTTGTGTTTGCTTTCCTATCTCTATCCATTTATATACTTATCCACACTAATGACCGGAGCAATCTAGCGAAGATTACAAAAAGCGACCGTTTTCGCTACCTAGGATCTATCTTGCAAGAGAACGGAGAATTAGATGGAGATCTCAACCATAGAATACGAGCTGGATGGAAAGAGTGCATCCGGCGTGTTGTGTGACCGTCGTAGGCCACTGAAGCTCAAGGGAAAATTTTATAGGACGGCAATAAGGCCAACGATGTTGTATGGCACAGAATGTTGGGTGGTGAAGCATCAACACGTACACAAAATGGGTGTAGCGGAGATGAGGATGCTTCGTGGGATGTGTGGGCACACGAGAAAGGATAAGATTGGGAATGAGGATATCCGAGGTAAAGTAGGAGTAGCCGAAATTGTAGGAAAGATGAGAGAAAATCGGCTCCGGTGATTTGGACATGTGCAAAGAAGGCCGACTGACGCTCCGGTTCGAAGATGTGACTACGGGACAGAGGTTCAGGGCCGAATGGGTAGAGGAAGACCTAGGAAAACTTTGGAAGAGACTCTAAGAAAAGACTTAGAGTACTTGGATCTAACGGAGGACATGACACAAAACCGAGCGCAATGGCGTTCTAGGATTCATATAGCCGACCCCACTTAATGGGAAAAGGCTTTGTTGTTGTTGTTGTTGTTGTATACACTTTGTTGGTTGTGGAAACGATAATACAGCGTCCTAGAAAGAACTCAGCATTTCCCCTCCATTTTCGTTTTAAACTCGTCATATTTAGACCTCCGATCGAGTAAAATGACGAGAATGACCTTAAAAAAGTGTACTTATTATTGTCACGCGCCATTATTTGACAGAAAGTTGAGTGCTAAGTTGTAATACCATGTGAAGTTGAGTTGGTTAATTGCACAAAACTGGAGAAGTTCAATTCGCTAGTTGTGCAGAAAAACAAGTCTTAACAGTGTGGGATTACAAATTGTTTAAGTTAATCCTTGTTTTTAAACTTGTTTAATTGAATACCTAATCACCTTTGGCGACTTGTTAACTGAAATTATTCTATTCCAATCTGCAGGCTCTTCCTTTTTTTTTTTGTTGTGTTTCTTTTTGTGACAGTTGGACCACATCTGATCTTATCCGACCACTTTCAGGTTGCTTCTTGCAGTATTCCCATTTGCCAATTACTCTCCCTCCAGCCGCACCCATATCTTTTGGCATTGGTGCCATAAATTAGTGAAACATCACCACTAGGTTTACTTGATTTGCATAAAACTTAGGTACGGAGCCTGTTATTAACTTGGAGTCGGAGCTTGCACTAGTTAGGCAGACCTGCTGAAGTTTCTCTCCAAGCTTCAAACTCATAAACTTGATAAGGGGATTTTATTTTTGGTCGAGTAAAAGTTAAAAACAGGTAGTGAAACTGAAAGATAATTAAGAACAGAGGACATGTTACATATAAGAAGTGGTTAACACCAAAGCTAAAAAGCAAGAAGGAGAATTCCTAGAAATTCAAGTACAAGAAATGCAACCAAGAAAGAATACCCCCGACTTATGTCTTGAGTAACCAAATGGAACATATGTACATCAAAGTCGATTCCTTGAACAAGAACGAAAACGGAGCCAAGGACGGGGAAAAAGAAATTCACTAACGGCAAACTTCATGCGTTATTGAGAGTTAGAAGAAGTATCAAAACCTACCTAGAATACTCAAGAGGAGCCTAAAACCGAGGACAAGTTTCACCGGCACCCCTGGAATCGTTGCTTCTTTCTAGTCACTCAAACATTTGCATGTATGCCTTTGCGCACCATGCAGCAGTGTTGTGCATAACCAATATCTTTAGCACATTTGATCTGCCTCAATGATCCATCATCCTGATCTTTTATCTCCTAAAAACAGCAGAACATGTTATTCACAACGAAAGATATGATTTGTGAAATCACGCACTCCGGTTTTCTTTGAAGTAGAAACAAACTTGAATATCCACCATCTGATTGCAGAAGAAATGACTTCTATTGCAGCAATTATATACACCAGAATTGCAATCATACAAATTATGTCGGAAGCGCATTCTACACAGGAATATTATCCAAGGAATACCCATCAAAGTCAAACTCATTTTCGGCAGGTCCAAGTCCATCTTGCTGTTGAAAAACAAAAGAAATTTCATGAGTAAATAACCACCTTGATATCTCGAAACATGCAACTAAAAATTCAAATACAGTAACATCTCAAAGCAAAAAATGGACCTGTTTGAGAAGTGCACTCATTAGATCATCCTGACCATATTGTTCATGAAAGAAGCTAGTTTGAGAAGTTGCATCGGGGACTGTTTCAGCCTTAATCCTAACTGTATTGTCAACAATACGACCGTTAAGGTGGTGACCAGTATTTTGCATATTCCCAAAATGACTGCCTTCCCCCACTGAGAACATAGTTTTTCCAACAATAGATGGATTCCTGCTTTGTCCACCCCTTTGACTAGAAGAAAATCCTTGATGAACTAAAACCGAGGGATCAAGGCTACCGTGTATGGAGTGTGTATGTTGTGACACATCGAAAGTCAAGCCCACATTCTGCAAGTCCCACTCATTTGACTTGGGCTGCTGTAACTCGTTAAACATATCATAACTTGGCATAAATCCAGAAGATCTTTTTATGTCAGAAGTCACGTCTTCAGGAAATGCTCCTTTAGACGCAAGGCTGGACATTACCGGTGTACTTCCAAGGGTAAAATTGTTGCCTGGTAGTTGTGAACTGTTGTTTAGGGGATAATTCAACATTGAGGAGTTTTGATGCACTGGATTATATCCTACGCCTCTGCCGCTATCAACAATACCATTTCTTCCCAAAACTCCATTACCCATACCATTAGATATGATGGGCTGCCCCACTGATGATGAATTCCGTGGAACATGATTTCCAGAAGATTCATTCAAGATCTGCCCCCTTGGCTGCAATTGAGGTACCGGCATAAGTAGAGAACTGTTCTGAACTCCATGAGCATTGACTTGCATATTGGCAGCTCCAAGGGTTTGTGCAGACTGGTGCAAGTTGGCAAGCTGTTTTGCCTCCATAGTTGTTGGAATTCCATGAAGTAAGTTCATCGGTTTGCTACTGCTCATATGTTGTTGCTTTGGATTCTCAAAGCTGAATAAGTTCCTTTGATCAACAAGGGGCATAGGTATGCCAGATTTTCCTGTTGACCTCCCAAGTCCGGCTGCTTGGAGTGTGGCAAGGCTTTGAGCAGGGAGTTGACCTGTGACAGCTAGCGTCTGAAGATCGAGCCCATTGAGTGATGACATTGCTCCAAAAGACGCTTCTTGAGGACTCATGAAAGGGTTGCTCAAATTATTCTGGTGCTGAGACACCCCACTCAACCTTCTAAGGTACAGCCTGTATTTCTGTTTCATAAATTTACATGCGAGTTATTCTCAAACAGAAAATATATTTTAACCATGTCACATAATAACAAAGGAGTTTTCTCGAATTCATATCTTAAGAGAATTCCTCCTCATATGCTTTTATATTATGCATGATTATCATACCTGAAGATGGCTAGCAACATTTTCTCTAGTAAGCCCAGGAACATTCATCAACTCCAGAATTTTCTTAGGCACGGCCTCTGGATCAAATAAGTAAGTTTGAATGTTATACAGAATAATTTGAACTAGGAAATGCTACAGATGTTAACTAATCATACATACATAAATCCATGGTTTAACTTTATCTAAAAGCAAAGGAAAGTAAAGTAATTCGTTCTACACGTTGTGATAAAACGAGTCTTAATTATGAGTCATGCATGCCCATTTCCAGTGCAAAGAGTGTGTACATAAATTCAAACTGACTCAGCTCCTTGTTAAAGAAACAGGTGCAAAACTCAAAAGGATCAGAGCACTTTTTTACTCCCAGTGTTCATACATACTAGACTACAGTCAATCAGGAAATATAAAATTGAAAAGTATAGGGAAGAAGACATACTGTCAATGCCTAGTTGATTAACAGCGCCCACAAATTGTTGATGGAGTTCGACTGACCAAACAACCCGCGGCTTCTTTAATGTGGATGAATCATCCCTCTCATCCGTCTCTTCTTCCTCATCCTTCCTCCTCTTTGAGTTCTTCCAAGACCCTTCATTTGCCGAGGACGAGTAATCTGCATCTTCGGATGGTTTTTGCTGCCGATCCCCTTCTTCCACACTTCCGGATTGCTCCACATCCTTCCGCTCATTCTTTTTCTTCCGAACCACGTGCTGCCATATGTTCTTCAGCGCCTCAATGCGAACTGGTTTGATCAGGTAATCACAAGCACCATGAGTCACACCCTTCATGACAACACTTTTTCCATCATCAGCGGACATCACTGTGGAATCACACGTATCACATATCAGCTCCAGATTAACAAATATGATTCAGGTTAACAGCAGCTAAATCCATACAAAATTACTAAAACGAGGTACTCACTGATAACAGGCAGGTCCATCTCCAGTCCAACCTGCTCTAGGAGTTTGAATCCATCCATGTCTGGCATGTGCACATCACTGATAACAATATCGTATCCGTTCTTGTTCTCTCGAAGCAGCGAAAGCGCGCTCTCCGCTCGATTACATTTTGTCACTAAAGATCCCAAACCAACCAACTCAATCAATCCACAAATTTAGTACAGAAACAAATTATAGAACAATATCAATAAAACAGGGATATGAATCTACAAAGACAAATTAATTCTCAAATCTATTTTCTGGAACAATACCATTAAAACTTTTAAAAACAAAAAAAATAACATTGTACAATTACAAACCATGATTAACAAGTTACAAAATTTAACACAACCCATGATTCAAATCTAAAAAGAATCACAACTGAAACAGTAAAAGATATCAAATTATATCCAAATCTGAACTTGTACAACAGGCTCCAAATCCTAACTTCTACCACAGGCTCCAAATCCCTTAAACAATAGCATGAAAAACATAAGTAATTACAACCCAAGTGGTAAAAACTTGTAGCAAAACACCCACAGGAAAAATAAATCCATGATGTGAGACAAGTAATTGAAATCTCCAGAAGGATTGAAGAAAACCCATGAAGCAAAAATCTCTAGAGAGAGAGAGAAGAAGAGAGTACCTTCATAGAGGCAAGTTCTGAGCATCCTCTCCAAGATCATAAGGCAAGTAGGATCATCGTCGACCACCAGGACTCTTAGTCCCGCGGGAAACTGGTCAGAGACCACATCCCCCGATTTCCAAGTTCCACTCGAACTAGCCGTTGACATCGATCCCATGCCGTTGCTCAGATGCATAGCTTCAAAACACCTAAATCTCGGAAGCCGAATAAACAGCAAGATGTGTATATATCTAAAAGTCCCCCAACCAGATAACCCGAATTACAAGCTGAAGTTCCGGTTTTGATTCATACCCAATTCAAATTTCAAAGAATCCAGTTGAGCAAAAGCAACAGAATTGAAAAAGATTATTGATTTTCTGCTCAGAAATTTTTTATTTTATATATACATATGTGTGTGTGTATATATATTCTTCAGATTGAAGTTGAAAGAGTTGGACTTGTCTCTCTCGGCTTCCAAGCTCAAATTGTCTGTGTCTTATGGGTTTTATTTAAGATTTTAATTATTTATTTGCTAACTTATTTTAATAATTGAATATTTTATTCAGATGTGGGTCACTCCTGAAGGGAAGAGTGGATCCAGCTCATATACAAATATAAATAAATAATTAATTAATTAACTTGATTAACTGACAAGATCCTTCCTTAATTCACTCACAAATAATGCTTGGTCTGGTTTTTTACCCTTTTACTACTTACCATTTGTGTTAATCTTTTCCTTTTTATTTCTGGTATTTACCTTCCCATTTTATCTGTTTGCTGTTTTTACTGCAACAGAAATTGAGTGGTTAAGGTTTGACCTTTCCAATTATCAAATGGTTGAACCAAAGTCAAATCATTTAATCTTAATATTTAAATTTAAACATGATTACAGAAAATAAATTGTATTTGAATTTACTAATTTGCTTATGCAGCCCATGTGTTAAAGAAAAATAATAAAGCCCTCCAAATTTTGATTTACCTTAATGTTTTGGATTAAAACAATTTTATTTTTGCATTGTTAATTTTCTTTTTATAGCCAACTGCATAATATACGTTGCGATTTTATTTTGTGTCTGGATTTTGGGTCGCTGGCGCTTTATCATTAGAAAAGGTAAAAATACAAACAATTTTCTTTTAAAGAAAATACTTACGACATGAGAAAGTTTTACTGACTTAAAAAAATAACTACAATGTCTTGAATGTAAAGCATAATTCTGACCAAATAAATTCTCAAAACAAGGAGTCGTACATAAACATAGGGACACTTAAGACAGCCTTAAGTGCATGTATAAGTACAAAAACGAAAAAAAAAAAAAAAAAAACTGTTATCATGGAGGTGGTAGAGGATAATGTATGCTATTTGGATGGATTGATGTTTTACACCAACATGATATTCGTTTGTTCAAAACTTGGAAACCATGTTGCCAAAGTAAACAACCACTTCCATGTATTGTGGGCGTGGTTTTGGTTTTCCACTTTCAAAGTCATCCATAGATTAGTTGTCATACAAACAACTTGTAAAAATTCAGAGTCAAATTTCGGTAGATTACCTGATTAGGTTAGTTCTTATATTAATTAGAACTAGGGTGAATACCGAATTAAGGACTAGGCTAAAAAATAATAATAATAATAAATTTTGTTAAATAATACTTAAATAAATAAAATAACATGCTCGCACAATCCTATTGAGAAAATCTTCAAATTTAAGGGAAAAAAGGAAATGTCATTTAGGAGTAAGGTCTAGTATATTCATCTTTCTTTGTAAGTGAGATGTCTTAAGTTCGATTATTGCCAAAGGCGAATTTGAACCACATTATTGCTAACCTATTGTCAAGCTAAGCCTACTCTCTCATTTTAGTATAGATAATATCGCTCGTTAAAAGAAAGGACAAAAGGAAAGACCACTTAGTATTACAGTCCACTAGTATTTTTCTTTACTTGTAAATAAGAGGTTTTAGATTCGATTCTCACCAAAGGTAAATTTGAACCACATTATTGTTAATCTATTGGAAGGCTAAGCATGTCCCTCCCTTCTTTTAGGGATGTGATATCCACACACCCATTTTTACTTCTCTCACACTCTTTTAATTTTTCGGCCGTCCGATCGGATGAATTGAAGAAGATCAAATGACATAAATTAATAAGGGGTGTGTGAGAAGTAAAAAGATATGTGTGGATAGCACACCCCCTTCTTTTAATGTAGATAAAAGATGGACAAAAGGAAAGATAAAAAAAGGCAAGTAATATTATGGTCCAAATCTATGAATCCAGATCCTCGTCGGATCCTTTTTGTGAGGATTATAAGAATCTGTAAATCGTGTTCGTTTATCGTATATCGTTAGATCAGAAATCATTTTAAATATTTTTATTTAAAATTAAATATAAACAATATTTAATAAAAACTGACTGCATAATATATGATAAATAAACACGATTCATAGATTCTTCCCAAAAGGATCCGGAGCAAATCTATTCCCCGTAACGTAGTACCGAACGGAACAGAAAAAGTATTGTGGAACCCCGTTGAATGACTTTTGTTGCTTTTCTCAAAAAGCTGCTCCGTTGAGCTGAGTGTTTTTTTTAGTTTTTACTTCACTTTTATACCTCCGTTGAGTTAACCGGTGCAATTCTCTGCTGCGCTGTGCTGTTGCTGTTGCTGTCGATGTCCAGCTTTTACTTTCCAACAGTTACCACATTCTCAACTCATTTCCCCGTGTCGACAAGTGTCATTGGGTGCCATTTATTAGGATAAGGCATCCTTGGCCTATGTTGTTTGCTCTCTCATTTCCTAGTCACTACTCATCCTTCCCCCCCTGCACTCGCAGACTTGCAGTTGCAGATGCAATGCTTTTGAGTTTTGGTGGTGTGGTGTGTTGTGTTTGCGTGTTTTCTTTTAAAACCTAATTACTTTATTTGTTCTGATATCTTATTTAATTTGAATATGGTAATGTTTGTAGCAACCATGTAAGTTATCATATTGTATATACTGTTAAAATGTGTGATCATCAATCAAAAACATTAGTTGACAAGGTAGTGAGGTACTAGGATGTGTGTGTAATACGTGTTGTTAGACTGATGCGTTGATTTTATTACATGTCAGATATCTAATAAGACAAACAGTATTGACTACTCGCTCCTTAACAAACAATCATTCTTATTATTACAACAAGGAGCCTCGCAAGGTATTTCCTCGTTGGAGTACAAGGTAGATCTCGAATATATGCAATCATTTGTATATCAATCATATTTGGCCCATGTGTAAAAGTCTAACGACCATACATGCTCATTTGATATGTGTTTGCTACGTGTTTCACTTGGGTGTCTTTACACGTGAGGACGGTTGAGCGATGTCCTACATCGGAAAGTTAAGTGACATTTGCATGTCCTTATAACCTTATACCGCATTGATTTTGAGGTGGAACATTCATTTTCTTCAACCATACGTCCTAATTAACATTATCTCAAATAGTGGCATTTTTTTATTCTTGTATAAGTGATACCGGATGAAAAATCGAATCTATGACGTCCTATAAAGGCCTGGATCTTCATCGTTGGATTAAATCGAACGGAAGTAATCACAATTACCTTAGACCATAGAATCAGTAAACTAAACCAATATATATTATTCCCTTAGACTATAAACTATAAAATAAGAAATAGGATTGCTTTCCCACTCCTCGTGCAAGAAAAGCTGTAACAGCCATGCTAAAGCAACCAAGCATATCCTGAAATCGTATATTCCCTGTAAGTCCCTAGTAAATAGCCTTTTCTTTTTTACGATGAACAAATGCTAACCCGTCACAGAAAAAAACCGTGTAAATTTGTGACCTAAACACCCACTCTTCCTCCTCCGGCCCCAAGATAAACCAGCAAATTAAACCTCTGCGTCTGCGAATGTGGTTACTTTTTATGCTTTAAGCTCTGGCTTTTCTGGGCTTTCCCACATAGATTTAAATCTATAAAGTTGATGATTTTATAATTATTATTTATTGTTTCTTGTTCTAGCTTTTCATGGGTTTAGTAATTTAGGGTTGCTTTTAACGCAAAAAAATGGAATAATATTTGTGTGTAAACCCGAGCTTGATTTCACGCGCGCCCATTAAACTATATGGAAATGCAAATGCAAATGCACTGCAGTGGTGCGGTGGTCGTGGTGGCTCCCTTGGGCCTTGGGTAGGTTTCAGGTGATTGGAGCTGCTACTGTTGCATTTCCATGTGGCACATCGTGGAAGTTGGAGAAAAGGTCCAAAGCCACGTTTGCTAACTTTCCCCCATCTCCTTCAGCAATTGCCACTTAAATCATGAGTGTCATCTCCCCAAGTCCCAAGCAGGCAATGCAAACACCCTCTCAAAACTCACTTTTCAGACCAACACTATAACATGAATGATAGTAGTCTCAGTTTTGATCTGCATGCGCCTTGTGAATATATATACTTGTGATCTTGACAGAGTTTTCACCTTCATTGGTTTTTACTTTTGGATGTGAAAACCAAAAATGGAAGAAACAATCCAATTTTTATTTGAATTGTATGCCAGTGTCAGTCGTTCATGTTTGCAAGTGAGTCCTACAATATATGACAGGCTCACGGTCACTTGCGTCCATAGAATTGTAGCATTCTCTTGTTTTTTGTTTTTCAAAGTACTTCCTTTTATATGTTTTGGGTGAAACACTTCATTCTAGTAGTCGTTGACACATGCATGTGATTTTAAGAGATTGATGTGTATTAGTTTTATTGAAAAATAAAAGTTTTAAGGTAAATTCAAAATTCCATACACTCAAATGTATTTTTCCCTCGTAATGAGGCATTATAGAAAGAAAAATGATAAACACCTCTTTCAACCTCTTAGGTTTGGTTTGGATGTGCTTTTAAAATAATTGAAAGCGTTTTTAGAGAAAATGTTTTTTGGTTCCAAAAGCACTTAAAATGCTTTCTGCAAGAAGCACCAGTTATGTGCTTCTTCCAAAAAACATTTTAAGTGATTTTCCATAATATACTTGCATTTTTACTAAGAATTAGTTCCAAAAACATTTTCAACAAAAACGCTTTCAGTCATTTTAAAAGCACATCCAAACGAGCTCTTAGACATTATGTTTAATCTTGTTTGTTGTTTTTTTATTCAATTCGATGACTATAATAATTAGGAGTGTAAAGCTAAAAGGGGTGTATGACAATCACCACTCTTATAAGAAAGCATTATACAAGGGTAACTCAAAACACGAAATAATTAAATTAATTGAATAAACAAACCCAAATCTATGATAACGACTTATAGAATAAGTTCACTGCAACAATAGTGTGATGTTCTATGTAAGTTGCTCTTTGAACCCACAAGAAAACTTAACTCTTATTTCCTCACTAATTTAGAAAATAACTTACCAAATAGCACAAAAATCCTAATTTACTCAATCTCGTAAACTATTCTCTTTTTTTTGTTTTTTTTTGAGAGATTTTCTATTTTATTATTCTCAAATAGCTTTCCTAATATGTAGATGACGCTTTATAGCAGTGGCGTAAAACAATAATATAACTTTCATAATACATCAATAGCTCACAGTCGTATGTGCGTGCAAGGGATTGTTGGTAACATTTCTCGTTTTGGATCCTTCACCCTACTTCCTTTTGCATGTTTTTGGTGCCATTGTTGTATATTCCATGGGTTGTTAACAATCATTGTCAAATTTTTGTTTCCCCTTGACAAAGAGGCTTGCACCTCACTTGCCCATTATCTCACATGTTCTCTTGTTGCTACATTAACATCACTTGCATGTAATCACTATCAAAATCACTTGTGGGCATGCTTTTCCCATCATTATTTGCACCATTTTGTTGCTCTCTTTTTACCACTTTTAAGTTGATTGTTGACAAAGTAAAAACAAATTATGCATGCATGTTCTCAATTCGATTACCCAATCAAAATGTTTTACATTTTCTCGAGGGTCTTAACCTTTTTTTTTTTTTAATCGTTTCATATTGGAATATTTTAATCCAAAATTTTACAGCAAGATCCAGCTAAGCTGTGCTACCAAGTACCAGCAATGATGATGAACAACAAATCAAAGGAATGAATGAGGATTCGGATCCTCTTTGTGAGAATATGACAATTTTCAAATCGTGTCTGTTTATCATATATCATGTGACTATAAATTATTTTAAATATTTTTATTTTAAATTAAATACAATTAGTATTTAACGAAAATAAACCGTACAAATATACGATGAACGGACATAATTTGAAGATCTTGAAGATCCTCACAAAAAGGATTCGGAGGAAATCAAAGATCCACTCTGGTCGGGCCCATGGCCCACTCTGCGCTCATCCACGTCATCAGCGACGAAGGCAACGCGGACGTGACGTGTTCTGCGGTGCTCGACCCGGGAAAGGACGGACACGTGGTGAAGGATGCAACCAGAGGGCCCCATCCGGATTGTGAGGGATGAAGGCCGGATGCGTTTGTGGAAGAACTGGGCCAACGCGGGAAGGGCATTGGGGCTGGGCCCCCACTACACGACCCTCATCGGTGCTTTTAAAAAGAATAGTGGGCCCCCAGCGGTAACGTACGTGCGCCTCTCTTACACGTCCCTATCGCTGCTCATCACTGGGGACGCAAAATTGAGGAAGCTCGAGGACAATATTTGTTCTTTATGTGAGGGGAAAATTTTTCAGTCTATGTGAGCATATATTTCTCTCTGATTGTGATATATTAATTAGTTAAATAATTAGTGAGTAATTTTTTTTGTAAACACTTAATTAATTAATGGGTAGTTTTGCTTGGAACGTAGTAGACGAAAGATGGGTGTAGCGACATGCATCATGCATATGTCTTTTGAATGTAGTTTACTTCTGGGAATACCAAGTGGTAGACTTTGATTTAGGGGAAATTAAGTTCTCATATCTAATTTTGCTACTCTATTGATTAAAATTTTATTTATTTTTAATTTTTTATCAAGGTTATTGGGTATTAATAATATCATTAATTATTTCAATAATAAATATTTTTACCTAAAAATATTCATTTAGTGTTAAAAATGTTACAATTAGTATATTTATATTTATGTTTAAATTTTTTATCATATATTTTTATTTTTAGTTTGTACCCATTTTTAATTTGCAAACCTTTTTTAATTTGTATCAATTTTCTTTTTAGTTTTAATTTGTACTCATATATTAATTTCTTTTTGTGCCCATATTTTTTAAAGTTTTATTTGTATTTGTACTCATGTGTTTATCATCACGTGATATTGTATAATTAATCAATGATAAAAAAATTACATATGATATATTTATGTTTTATGGCTAAACTTTGTATCATATATTTATATTTTTAGTTTGTACCCACCTTTAATTTGCAATCTTTTTTTTAAAATTTGTAGTATTTTATTTTTAGTTTGAATTTGTACCCATGTATTAATTTATTTTTGCACCCATATTTTTTAAAAATTTCATTAGTACTCATATTTTTTTAATCTTTTATTTGTACCGTAATTTATTTATAATGTACCCATTTTTCTTTATTAATGTACCACTTTATTATATGTGAAATGTACCAATTATTTTAACACCATGCATACATTCTTTTGCCATTTATTATTTCTTATTGTTACATAGTTTTTATCCATTTATTCAATTCAAATGTTTGAATTTTTTTATTGTAGCCATTTCTAATAGTATTATAATGAGGGATTTTAAATTTATAGGATTATAAATCTCATAAAATATCAAACAATTAATGTCAAAACTATAAAAATATAAATATAAATAGTAATATAATGAGGTGTACAAAGTCAAGGAACTTTGATCAAACTCTGAATACAATTAAGGTTTTAATCAAAGAATGTTAGAGACTAAAGACCGCATCCAAAGTATACCCTTTGATTTATCTCTCAAATTTACATAATCGGTTTCAATTCCATCACCTGTCTCTAAATACAAAAAGAATGAATTTATGAAGTACTCAAATAGGGTTTAGAACCACCCATATTGCCACTCTACAGAACCATACATAGATTTTCACCTCATACATCTCCTCGTTCAATTCTTTTGAGGTCAATGAAACCTTTTCCTCTTTCGAGAATCTCTTTCTCCAATGTCTCTCCCGTGTGGCGAAGTGGGGGCATAAAAAAGGAAAGAGAGGGATGAGGTTCTCTCGCTTTTGGCATAACGGCCCTCTGCGGAAGGCCTACACAGCGGGCTTACTGGATTCAAAGGATTAGTGCAGCGTTCATGGCAATATAACAACATTCCATTGGAAACCATAAAGAATGATTTATTCAAGGGGAAAATGAGAGAGATTTTGTTCCACCATAGAGAATTATCTTCTTTCTGCATTTAAAGAATTTACATGATATATCAGAACAATCATTTTTAGGATTTAACGATTCCTAATAGAATAAACTGCAACTGGGGGACTTATACTGATGCTTTTGGTTTTGAGCTGACAAGGTAAACAACTGGCTCCAAATTGGTTCTTAAACCACCTATGCCTCTATTGCCTCTGCTTCTTTAGTAGGCAATCAAAATATTTTATATCCGTATTTTTACCCAATCATGGGTAATTATATTTTGATTGTCTCTGCTTCTTTAGTAAGCAATCAAAATATAATTATCCATGATTGGGTAAATTACATAAAACTACCTCAACTATTAGTTCAGTCACAGTTTCATACCCCATCTTTAAAAAAATTCAATGTCATACCTCATCTACGAATTTTTTACAAGTTCACACCTTCCATCAGTTTTCTGTCAATTTTTCTGTTAAATAGTGACGTGACTTAAAAGATTAATAAAAAATTAAAAAATTAATTACATATTAAAAACTTAAAAAAAATTCATTTTTAATTTTTTTGCATGGGGACCCACCTCGTACCATTTCTTCCCCCTCCCTTTCCTCCCCTACTTTTCTCTCTCGCCGTGCCTAGAACCCCCTAACCCACCTGGGTTTTTTCATCCGCCATCCCCTTTCCTCCTGTATTATTTATCCCTTTCTCCTTTTCATGCTGCAACAACAGCTTCGTCGGCCCCGACCTTAACCTTGGATCCCTTCACCATCTCATCACCTTCACCCCCTAACCCGACCTCGTCAACCCCGTCTACACCCTCCCTCACCAGATCCCACCCATCTCGTATCCTCTGCGTCGATCACTACCTCCCTCCCTTCCTCCCTCTGTCCACACCACCATCAACCGACTCCCTATTTGATTCTGACTCCTCCTTCACCAAATCGGGTCAACCGACCCTCTCTCTGCTATATTACCACTTCTGCCCTCTTCCCCTGCCCCTCTAAACCCTTAAATCTCTCTGCTCCAGTATGACGCGGAGGATGCCATGGCGATGATTGCACAGGTGGTCGGGTACGAGAAAAGTAAGGAAGAGTTTCAGAGGGTTTCCGAGGTAAGGGTTTTGGTGAATTGGTTGGATGTGGCGAAGAGTGGATGCGAAAGAGGGCGTTGAGGGAGGTGAGGGAGAAGTGGGTACGCTGAGGGATGTGCCGGAGAATGGCAGCAGGAAGTGGGATCTGGGTTTGGGATGGTATGGCAGCGAGGAGTGGGATATGGGTTTGGGATGGTATCTGGTTGACTTTGGGTTTGGGGAAGATGAGATAGGGAGGAAAGAGGGGGGATAAAGGGGGGTTATGGGTACGGCAAGATAGAGAAGTGGGGGAGGAAAGGGAGGGGGAAGAAAGGGTACTGGGGGTGGGTCCCCGTGCCAAAAAAAAATTAAAAATGATTTTTTTTTTAGTTTTTTAATATTTAATTAATTTTTTAAGCCACGTCACTCTTTAATGGAAAAATTGACAGAAAACTGACGGAATGTATGAAATTGTAAAAAATTTGTAGTTGAGGTATGACATTGAAATTTTTTAAAGATGGGGTATGAAACTGTGACTGACCCAATAATTGAGGTAGTTTTATGTAATTTATCCTAAATGATTTTTGTTTATTTGTGTTGTAATTATAAAAAAAATATCTTGGTTAGTTTTTACTTGTAATTCTTACCCTGAAAAGTTAGGGGCATTCCACATCCTTGAACTAATAACCATCTTTCGGCTAACCTAGCCTCCTTTGTCTCTCGGAATCAACAAGAAGTAGTACATGAATATTCACCTGTTGTCGAAGAAGAAGGCGCTCCAGTGGGATCCACACGGATAGAAACAATTAAGGTCCAGTAAAAGAGTGAGAAATAAACTTTGATTTTAAGATAGATCGATCCGACATGGTATCCATATTGTACAACTAGACATTGGTGATTAGAAAATACCTAAGGTTGTGATCTGAGTGTCCACTGTACAGGAAAATGTATAGCCAAATTTTAGTTTTCAATTAGGGTAGCGATCGTAAAGGATCAAAGGGTCACAAGTGGGTTTGTTGTCCCGTCAATTTAATCTAATTTTGGTAACACTAGGAGTTTCAATAATTATACAAAAAAAAGAAAGATAGATGATGAGCACGTGGCAGCTGCTAGTCTCTGCTTCCTCCACTTTCCAAATTCTGGTGCAATCTCCACATGCACATGCAGGTATCCCAAAAAAATGTGTTATGAATTCAGAATTATTAGTGAAGCAAATCATGCGAAAACTACCTGTCATCGAAGCATATAAATCGACCTCTCACGGGCTCGCATCATGCACACCTTTGCCAGGGTCGCAAGCAAAGGTAAGAGTGTAACTGTATAAGTAGCCAAGTAAGTCCATGATCGATCGAACCCCAAGTTGACTGTTTATAAATAGGGTTTGGTTCGCTGGAGGATATACAGCCACACTGTGCCATGGATGAAATCCGATTATAATTACAAAGTGAAAAACCTTCCCACTCCACTTGTATCTAGTTTTACCGTCACCTCACAAACGTTCTTTTTCCAGAATATCTGAGACTTAGAGTGACATGAGTGACAACAACATCTACTTAAAATATTATTATTTTTTTTTGGAAACTTACTTGAATATTGTTGGACAATATAAATTTGAAATAACAATTAATCGTGGAGTACTTTACATGGCTTGAGGAACTCTAGAAGTTATAGGATCTTATCGTTAGGTACATAAGTGTATGGTCAAAGATTCATGGATATTACCGTCAAGAGCTTAGAGTCGATTGGGGCAACTGTCAAATTACATAGATATTGTCTAAACTTAATAAACTACGTACACGTACAACTTGATAGGTGTTGATTTTTATCACAAATCCTCCATGTAAGTAGAAGTAATATTATAGCTCAGGCGGCTGCTTCCGTCTACTCTCCTTATGTCATTCGTTTACATCTTGATCTCGAAATGGATTCCTTTATAGCTTCCATCAATAATAAACTTGGCCTCTGATTGTGATTGTTTCTCTTGCCATTGCCTCGGAAAATATATATACGCTTTATATTTTTTTTGTTCCTCCTTCTCTCTTCCCTCTTGCCGTTCTCCCCGTCTTCAACTAGCCTTCGAACGAAAAACCCAACTTTCACATGTTTTCTGGTGGCGGCCGCCCGCAACCACAACTATTCAGTTCAGGACACTCCTAACAACATCATTCAAGCTTTGCATGCTCGAACCTACCCATTGATTGAAGAGTTCCATAAGCATAGCTTGCGGCGTTTTTTCCGACGAGAATCTAATTTTATTCTGGCCAATTTCAGGCCTTTCCGACCTTTTTGTGGGTCCGGCGAAGCTAATTACTCTACACCCTTGAATTAGCTAAGGTTGTGAGTCTCTGTTTTCTAGCAAATACCCCTTTTTCGCAATTCTTTTCTTCATTTTTGCATACCCATTTCTCAATTGAACTTTTTTGTTTGTTTTTGATGATTTTTTTTTTATCAATGTTGATTTTGAATTTCCGTTTGAAGTTCAATTTTTTTTTCTGGGTAATGTTTCCAATTATTTTTGTAATCTTTATATTTTTCGATGGATTTTTTATGACTAAATTTTTTATCTTTTCGTTTTGCAGTGGGCACTGAAGTTGGGTGGATGAAATCTTTTTCCTCCTCAGATCACCACCACCCCCTGTTAGGTTTTTCTTTTTTATTTCTTTTCTTTCTTCTCCGTTCTCTCTCTTCACTCTCGCTCTTCTCTCCGTGACTCTGCTAGCGACGACAGCGAGTTGTTGCTGTCCGAACGCCTGTGAATCGGACCTCATTGTTACCGCCAGTCGTGTCCCGTTCATCTCAGGAACAAGAAACAGCTATTGCATGCCTCAAATCATTACTGTTTCGACGAGGGTTAACTTAACCCCATTTGTATTTCGATCTCTCTCTTTCTGCATTTTTGATAGGTTACAGTTTTTCAGGTTCTATTGAAAGCACATTGATTTTGTGTTAATTTGAGTCTTTGCGTTATGAATTCTGATATTTTGCGTTCAATTTGGGTTTTTGGAATTTCGAATTTGTACCCTTTGCTCTAATTAATTTTGATTTTGGCTGTTATTGTTGGGTTTGATTAAATTTCAAACCTTTCGTTTTTGTTCTCAAAGTTTTTCAATTCTATCTATTAAATGTTTTCGTTCTCAAAATTTTTGAGTTCTATCTATTAAATATCAATTAAAAGACCCGCATGTATTTACAGAAATCCTGTACAATTATTATGTATTTCATTCTAATTTTTGTTTGATTTTTAACAGTGTTATTTCAAATATGCTATCAGCCAGGACAACATGATGGGACTAACGTATTTTCCGCTTCATTGATGCAGAGAGAAAACAGTGGAATGACGTTGATGTTCAACATCTTCGTTTGGAAAACAAGATTTTTCCCAATTTGATGTGGAATTAATGGGAGTTGGAGAAAACCAGTGATGATCAAACTCTCTGAATTCTTCTCTTTGTTTCTAATTCTTATGAAGGACTTTGATATTCTGCATTTGGAACTTAGAATCAAGGTTCTAACTGGTTACCATATTTCAGCAGCCACTTTGCTCCAGATCTTTCCAGTTGAAATTCCTTTCCTTCACCCTTTGCATGTTGAATTTCACATCATCATCATCTCCTCCCTGGAGTTTGGTTCATACTAAATTTAGATGGTTTCACTTCATGAAGGCTAACTGTTTATTTTAGGCCTGGAATATGATTTCTTGGAGAATGTACATTATTGATGATAGTTTTTCGAACAATACTACCCCAAAAATTCTCCTCATGTTACCCTCAATGTAGGCATCGTATAACCATCATCCAAACTTCTCAACCATTTAAGGGGCTCATTCCAACCAATGTCATTTGGTTGTAGAACAGCTTTGCAACTTTTTTTTTATCTCTTATATTCTGATTAGCATTTTACTCTGTCTCTCTAATTTTCTATGCATATGAATTGTTTATTAAATATTTTTTTATTAATCACTACAGAGCATTTCTTTCTGATATTAGGTAATAAAACTACACAAGTTCTACCGTGAACATTACCATCCCAGCAACTCACAATTTTGGCTATGTAATACATTGTACAAACAAGTATCTTTTGTTCCTTATTGAATATAAAGATGTAAATAGACTTTATTCTATCCAGTACGTTGAACACAGTTTTAAGACCTGCGACATCGCACGGGGGGCTCAGTCGCTTGTGTATAGCTATTTTAGCCATGCCCTAATCCCAATCATCCTTAAACTTTGTATCGTCAATAATTTCTTGCAAGTTGCAAATTAATCCCTATATAATTCACAATTTTCCTACTGATCTCCCTCTTCCCTAACATTTAAAATTTAACAATTTAATTTTTTTAAAAAGAATTTTCTCACTTGTTAGTTGCTAATTAAAAGGGATTTAAAAGAGTAGTGTTTGGTCACATGTGAACTGGTTCATTCAATATTTAGTGAAAATATTTTTTATATTATGTTCATATTTGGTCAATAATTCATAATATTAGTTAAGTAACGATTAATTGACACATGGTACTGAATAATTACTGTTGTCCCTACTTAACCAAGGTTTTAATTAGCAATTAATATTACAGTCTAATAATATTATTTTCTCTGAAAAAGTTAATTGTTACCAAAATCATCAATTTGTTTAACACTTGAATTACCTAAATAGTTTTTTTTTACTCGAAAAAGGGACTAGCTAGTGACTTTGCCTCAACAATTCACTATTCCGGGGGCCGGAAAGATTTAAAGAGACATTTCAACCTTTCCTAGCCAGCGTCATGCGGTATACCTACTCTTACTTATCAGTCAACATGAACAAGAAAAGTTGGGGGAGGCGCGGGAATGAGGTTTGCTATACAATGGCCCAACAAACGGAAAATGACAAGGGGCCTAAATTGTTGAAAGGCCGACATGCAAAACATATCATATTCAAAATCAAATGCTACAGAACCAAAGGGCCCAAAACTTGAGCGAGCATGAGAAAACGGTGAAGCGCCAAAATCTGGAACTCAAATACTTACAACGGCAAATCGCGCACATCTCGGGGACTGGTCGTTTAGAGTAGAGGAGGGCAACGTGGGTTCCGCAGTTGCTGCTCATTCCACACACTCCTTACAAAAACCGTCTTAAAAAACCACCTCTCCCACCCCCCACTTCCCCTTCCTATATTATCAAATTGAAAATCTGCAAATGTAATGTAGTTTCTTTCCCGTTTCGAACCCATCAGGTAAATGTAAAAATACTTCAAGTTGATGTTTCTTCTGCAAGGCGATTTTCTATTCTAAACTACTCTAATTCGGGGGACGGGGGAATTAAACACGGGTGCAAAGGGGTGGGATCACTAGCAAACTGACCTAACCACATATGCTTGAAGTTTAATTTTGAGAATGAAAATTGTGGCGTTGTTGGTAGCTACAAAAGACGATCAGCATTAAATTTGCCTGATTTAAGTAACTCAAAATGCCACTGGTATTTCGGTCATTGTAAGAAAGTTGAATTATTCAACCTCTGTATTTATCATTTGTGTGACCATTTTTTTTATTCTTTTCTGAATTTAAATGGAATTTTTCAGATTGTGCACTGTGCTAGAATTTTTCTTATGGAAATTGCCAAGTCCCTTTGAAATGGCTACAATCTTATGTTTTTTAAATTTTAATTTATATTATTATTTTTTCCAGTTGCTGAGGAGAAATGAGGGCGTGCGCCATGTTCTGTTCTAACTTGCAAGTACCTAAGTTTGGAGTTCAATCACCATCTCTTCGATTGGCATCTTTACGAAGAACACTAACAACAACAACCGCTTTAAGCAAATCACCTTCGAAATCCTTCAGAAGCATACAATACTCCGATGCTCAAGCAACGATTTTGAATTTCGGTATTTTGAAGGATCTTGTGAAAATATTTGTTCTAGACCTTGAAACCACCGGACTTTGCAGAAGGATAGGACATGTAACTGAAATTGCACTCCGCGATCTTCAAGGAGGCAAGAACAGTTGCTTTCAAACCCTGGTGAACCCTCAACAAAATGTTCCAAATTCTAGCATCCACGGTATACCAACCAACATGGTGACACATTCAGATGTCCCGAGGTTTGTTTTTCTTTATACAAAAAGTGTCGATGCTATTAGTAGGTCCACCACTCATTATACGTTAGGTTACTTACGTGAGTTTTACATTCTTCGTCAGGAAGAGTTGGCATTAGGCAATAACTTAATTAGAATTTGTCGTGTAGGATGGTGGAGTTGATTCCGATTCTTCTCGAATACATCAGAAGCAGGCAAGGACCTGGAGTGCAAGTTTTATTTGCAGCTCACAATGCACGGCGTTTTGACGTGCCCTTCTTAATCAAGGAATTCAGCTCCTGCTCGTTTGAAATTCCTCCTGACTGGCTGTTTCTGGACACCCTCGCACTGGCGCATGAGTTGAGGAAATTATACGGTAAGAGCTATATACAATACAATTTCTTTCACATAATGTGTAGACATGTTGGCTAGAGCAATGCACCATCCTTCCGCACCTACGTTCGACCACCCCCCCTCCCTTAGTTTAGATTAGATAAATTAAAATACCGCTCAAACGCGGAAACAAACAGTGGGTTCTAATAATGTCATTGACAGGGTCAAAGGTTCCTCCAAAGATCTCTCTTGAGGGACTTAGTGAGTTCTACAAGATCACTAGAGAAGGTCCAAAACACAGGGCCATGGCAGATGTGAACTTGCTGACATCTATACTTCCAAACATGACTTCTGACCTCAACCTCGGCGTTGCGGACCTTTTGCAGAGGAGTTTCAAGGCTTCTGTCTGCAGTATTACCATGAAGAAGAAGAAAAAATGAAGAACTCAATCTGCAAGCATATGTTAATATACCCTAGTTTTTTTTTTCCTGTTTTGTTTTGTTTTGTTTTCCTTGTACAATTGTCAACCACCTTTTCCCCTGAAATATTATAGATGCACATGTGGTATGAAATGAATCACTAGTGCAGTTGATGTTTATAGTACAGGAATCACTCGTTAGAGTAGACAATTACAAACCCACAAGAAACACTTGCCGAAATATATATCAAAATATATGTTCAAGGAACTGTAAAAAGACAATTACTCCCAATTTATATCTTAATTTTCGAAAAACAACAAAAGGAGTCGTTTCACAATTGAATTCAAGTTGGATTAAACTAATGTAAGTCAATCCACAAAGAATTGTTTGTGAAGCAAAACAAATCTTATTTATGACATATTTAGGTATTTGAAGTCAAAGAAGTCATGAATCGATACAATAAACAATAAGAATAAGAAAGTATGTGTAATAGATACACAACCACTCTTAGATATCCATACCCAAGATTTTTAGGAATGCAATACCAAAATGATGTGAGAACCATTTACCTTCATGCATTAGTTGTTTTTTGTTTTGAGATGAAAAAGTATTTTGCATTAGTTGTTACTAAACACATAATATGATATGAAAGAAAATGATATCTACTCATTGTAATTCATTATTTGTAAGCACTGTTCTAAAAATTTCCGTTTAGTACCGTCTAAGCTCCGATTAGGCGTTAAGCGTTGACCACTGCCCCTATTAATCCTCAGACGTTTGAAAGTTAAGAAAGGGCACTTAGACTTGCTTAGGCACCCACTAGACTCGCCTACGTCATACTCTCACTTAGACAAAAAATAAATAATTTTCATTTTGCATTTTATTTTATCAATAAATTGTAAAAGACTTGTTGAATACTTAGATGACCACTCATTATATGCTTGTTCTCCATGTTTTCAATATGTTCTAATACTTTATAATATGCCATTCTATTTTACTATTTATTTATTCCAATACAGTTATGTCTTTTTTTTAAGCCTAAGCCCTCTACCCGTCGCCTGACTAGACAAAAATTAAAAAAAAAAATCATTTGATTCGTCCATCCTCCAAAAAAAAAATAAACAAAGTTCAATTGTTGAGCGAAAAATGGGAAATTCGTGAAAATTTACAATCCTCACCACGCAATAGTTCACCTACACGCCTTCATCGATGTTGTTTTTTGGCCGGAAGACTAGCGCCGAAGCGTCTTTTTAAAATCTTGTTTGTAAGTAAACATGCTTTTAAGGTTAGTATCTCATCCAAGATACCTATGGCTAGACCCCTACACGCCTAAGGCCTCTCGACACTTAAGCGCTAGACCCCTGTTTGTTGCCGTGCTAGTGTCTAACGCCTTTTAGAATTTTATTTATAAATAAACATGCCTTTAAGGTTAGTATATATCATCCAAGTTACAATTTAACAGCACCAACAACGGCTGAGATTTATATATATTGTGATTGCTCGTAACCTATCCTGTTGGAGCCACCAAACCGCCCCCTCAAGTTTTAGGTCCAAACCGCCCCCGCAAGTTTTAGGTCCAAATTTATGAGACGTGCCAAAATTCCAAAACGTGGGCAAGAAGGCGGCGAGACAACACGAAAAGTGAAAACCGCGTCAACTCACAAACAGTACCAAGTGGCTCACAAACTATAGGAGACCCAAAAAAAAAAAAAAAAAAAGGAAAAAAAAGAAGAAAAAGATAAACTACAAAACCACGGACTCGGCACGTGTGAATAGCAATTCACACACGTCCTCCGTCCAATGAAATCTATGCAGACCAATTAATTAATCCGGACTCTTGAAATTTGATCAAACGGTTAAAATTACTATAACTTTTAAAATGGTTCCCTGTTTGAAATTGTTGGATCAAATTTTAAGGACCCGAATTAATTGATTGTTGGGCTTTGGTGGGAGAAATCTGGAGGGGATCTCTTCCCTGCATGGCTCAGCTCAGGAAGAATATTTTTATTGTGAGCGGAACACGGGTGATACATTATGTGTTTTTATATAAATGGTGGAATTTTTTATTTTTCAAATTATTAACATTTTAACATACATATCCCATAATTTTTATAAGGCCTAATCGGATAAATGGTCCCCGTGGTCAACAGGTATTCGGATGATAGCCCCTGTGGTAAAAAAATTCGGATTTAAACCCCTGTGGTCTAAGTCTGTTAGGATTTATGCCATTCGGTTAAATAATGCTGACGTGGTTGCCACATATATGCCACGTGGCAAAAATAATAATTTTTAAAATACCTGAATTAAAAAAAAAAAAAAAAAAAAAAAAAAAAACGCAGAAACCCAGAAAATCCCCCCCGCCCTCCGCCCTCCGCCCTCCGCCCGTTCCCCCACCCCGCCGGACTTCTTCTCCTTCTTCTTCTTCTTCTTCCCGCCGGAGACCAGCTCCCCCCCCCCCGACGGAGCCCTCTCCCCGCGCGACCCTCCTCCCTCTCCTTCTTCCTTCTTCTTCTTCTTCCCGCCGGTCTCCCTGCGCGACTTCTTCTTCTTCTTCTTCTTGTTCTTCTTCTTCTTCTTCTTCTTCTTCTTCCCGCCGGAGACTAGCTCCCCCCTCGCCGGAGCCGTCTCCTCGCGCCCTCCTCCCTCTCCCTCTTCCTTCTTCTTCTTGCAGATCCGGTTTGTTTTTTTTTTTTTTTTTTTTTTTTTTTAATTCAGGTTTTTTTTAAAAAAAAATTAAAAATTATTATTTTGCCACGTGGCAGCCATTTGGCAGCCACGTGGCAGCCACATCAGCATTATTTAACAGAAATGTTTAAATCCTAATAGATTTAGACCACAGGGGTTTAAATCCTAACAGACTTAGACCACAGGGGTTTAAATCCGAATTTTTTTACCACAGGGGCTATCATCCGAATACCTTATGACCACGGGGACCATTTATCCAATTAGGCCTTTTTATAATGACACGGAATGTTACCATCCGGTGTTCTGGTTGCAAAAATCTCTCCAGCTCAGGTGAAAGTGGCACTCCCCGAAATTCACCGGAACGCGCGAGGGTATTTCCGGCACCCGAGTACTATAAAAGGCGGTTAAACCCTCTCCGGAAGTTCGGTAGCGAGTCTCTGCTGTGTTCTCTCTCTCACACGCAATTTCTTGGTCGCTTCCTCACACACTCACACCACACACCCACTCTTTATCTATCGTCTCCATTTTTCTTTCTAGGGTTTCAAATTTCACAAATACGGACCCTCAAATTCCGATTGGAGCTCCGAATTCTTAGTCGCCGTGATTTGATTTTGTACTGCATAGAAAATGGACTCTGATAATTTGTGGAGCAGTCTCTTCTCGACCTCCTCGTCGAGGCGGTACCAATCGCGATCCGGTGAGTTTTCCCGAACTGCCCCTGGCGGTGTTCATTGTTTGTTGTTAATTTTCTTGATTTTTTGTGGGTGGTTTTTGGTGCTGATGATTGCGGTTTGTGTCGTGCAGATCTGTTTTCGCACGAAGAGACTGACGGAGACGATGAGTTAAAGGCCGAGTTTTTGTGCCCCTTCTGCGCCGAGGATTTTGATGTCGTTGGGCTTTGCTGCCACATCGATGAGGAGCATCCGGTGGAGGCTAAGAACGGGGTATTTTGTTCAGTTTCACATTTTTTAGTTTAATTTTGTAAGTTTTACAGTTCAATTAATTTGTTTCTAGCTTAACTAGAAAAGTGGTTGTTCGAAATGTGTGAAGATACGAACTTTCGAGATTTCATTAGTTTTTTTCCCTTGTAAATTTTAATGATTGCGTTTTGTTGGTAGTCTAGTTTTCGTTTCGGCTTAGAAAGCAACAATTTTTGTTGTTTAGTTTCACTTGTCTTGTAATTTAGGAAGAAGCTGTATGAGTCTGTATAGAGTGAGTTAACGTTTGGGGAGGAAATGTTTCACTGTCAAGGCATACAAAATGATGCTAGCAGTTTACTTGGTTTTCTCTTGGGGTTTGGCTGTGCTTGTGAAAGGGTTTTTTTTGGTCGAGTAGGACTTCCATTTGAGTAGGGTTGAGTTGCAAATTAGTGGGTTACGTTCAGGGGTGATTCATGTAGTATATGATGGTGTAGAGAGGGGATGGTTTTCATTTAGACAGTTGATCATCTTAGTACGACATTTTTTCTTCAAGCTTTAGTAGACCGACAATATTGGTATTCTTCCTTGCTAGTTTTGTGTGGGGTGTTGAAGACTGCTCTCGGGCCCCTGTTCATTGAGTGTCTTTATGATGGGTTTGAGCCAACCTCGTAGTTACTTTCTTTGTTGATATACAGATAGGTAACTTTCAGGTCTACATGGTGTTTTAATTAATAGGGAAGGAATGTTTCTCTTGGGATGTTCCCTTTTTCTTGGATTTCTGTGAAACCAAATGTTCATTTCCTTTCCTTTTTCCAGGTCTGTCCTGTTTGTGCGAAAAGGGTGGGAGCAAACCTTGTGAGCCATATTACCACGCAACACGGGAGTTTGTTAAAGATATCCTTTCATCTGGATTTCTGTGTTTGTTTTGGTTATGATTTACATGCATGCTCATTGTGCCATTAAAGTTGGTTCGCTAATGTAAGGATGATTTTTATCGTTTAGGTAGTTGGTTAAAGCCATCTAAATAGCGGTGTGACAGGAATCATGTGTCTAGATAAAACCTTTATCTTCACTGGTATTTCAATTTCAGCAAAATTATGTTCAGATATCTAATTCACTCTTGCATATCTTAATGTGTCTGGCCAGCAAGCAGACTAGTTATTATAATGTGATTGATTATAACCATGACCTTGTTCCCTTTGTTGACACTTCCTGTATTTCCACCAGTCACTTTACTCTGCTACCATGGTATTTTTCTTGCATAAAAACTTTGATAACTTTCCCTTCCATGTTTATTTTTGGTTTGGCATGTATATTTTTCAGTCCAGAGTGAGTGTCATGTGGTCCTTGACTATACATTACGTTCAGCGCAAGAGGAAATTTCGCAGGGGATCGAGTTCAACATTTTCTATGTTAAGGAAAGAGCTGCGAGAAGGAAGTTTACAATCCCTTCTAGGAGGGTCTTCATTCCTTTCCTCAAACACTGAAGCTGATCCTTTGTTGTCTTCTTTTATATTTAACCCTCCCACTGCTGATGAGGATGTGAGTACAAAGCCGCATCCTTTAGTTGAACCATCTTTTGTAAAGGAGAGCACAAAGGAAGAGGTCTCAGAAAGGTACGAGCGTCATCACCACTTTACAACTTTTAGCTTTTTCTTTCCGTTTTATGTTTTTGGTGGCTGAGTAATAAATGAGAGTCCTCATATCTTGAATTTTTTTAGGTATGTAGAACAATAGATGTGTAGGGATAGCATCTAGGGATTGTCTTGAGGTCTGGATTTACAACAGATATATCATGTGTGCTGATTATGTGTTTCCGTTGTGTGCTGTGAATTTATTATGATTTCTTCAAGGTCTAACACTTGTCTATAATGCAACAGAAGCGTTCAACAGCCACCCTTATCTCGCAAGGACCAAGAGGAGCAGGCACGGAGGTGTGAGTTTGTTCAAGGATTGCTCATGTCGACTATTCTTGATGATTTATGAGATAGAAGAGTGTAGTGGGAGTTGTGGAAGTGATAAGTTATTAGGAGCAGAGCGCAGAGCGTAAGTAATACGAGAGGGAAGAAAGTGGTGCTATTTATGTAACAATCGGTAAGAGTTAGATGATAAGAACAACAGCTATGTATTCGTAATGTACTCAGACCTTGATGTGTATAATGAAAATATGGAATAATTTATCCACTTTCTGCGTTTGCCTTCTTTCTTGTACATTTTCTTGATAGCTACAAACTCGAAAGGAATGGTGACACTTTAGGTTAGATATGGCATAGGGGCACTTGAGGCTCTCGTTAGTGGACTGCGATTGGATTTGAGTGGAGGTCTTAATGTCACCGGTGATGGTTTGCAACTTTTTTGTTTTCCATAAATAGTTTTGCATGGATTTTCTGCGTTGGGTGTGCGGGGAGGGGGATGTGAGGATTTGAGCCTCTTCTACTAGATTGGCTTCAATTATTATGTTCTCTGCTTGCACTCCTTTGATTTTTTGTCAATTGATTTCATTTGATTTAGTTCACTATTAAGAGTAGAACAAGAGAGATGAGTGCACGTGGACATGGAGCAAAGGAGGAAATGTAGAATTACCACTTGCTGGAAATTATAATCGGACGTAAAAACCAAACGACATTTTAGTGAATTCTAAAACCACGTTATTCTAACAAATTCCTAAAACTTCTTAAAACTACGGCGGCAAGCCACATATGTTGTAGTTAATTTCCTCCATTGGTTTATACAAGGATTTAACTTAAGTGGTAGTTTGTGGTACCAAATAGTAGTATTATTCAAGCTTGCTTTTAGGGTGGGTTGCCAGCTTCATGTTTTAGAAGCCTTAAGGCTCGGCGTTCTGCCCTAAGAGTAATGCAAAATCAATCAACTTTTTCAACTATATTTGTAAATCATGTGATGTGTCACAAATATGAAATAAGCACGTTAATCAATATTTAAGTAATAATCTAATCATCAACAACCACGTCACATGGTCTACAAAATATAATTTTCCTAGCTTTACCCTTAGCGTAACCATAACCCTACTAAACTTTTAGTCTATGACTAGCATAAATGTCCATCTTTCAAAACTTCAACAGGGAAATAGAAAATGCTGCACGATGGCAGAGGCCTCGTGCCATGGAAGTCCCACTTCACAGTGAGTTGTTCTTTCCGCCGTATTCGCATGAACTAATGAACACTAATATTATACTTGAAATGGAAAGAACGAGCTGACTTTCCAAATCGGGCTTGGCCTAGATTTGACAATATACCCAGCTCTCAATTTCCTTTCCCAATTTATTGGCTTGTCTCTCTTTTATGGAATGGAAGGAAACATGCAGATCAGACTTGGAGAGTTTGAACTTTGAATGCTGGTCTTATAACAAGTCCCCTGGATAACACTCCCATGTGCACCCATCGAGATCCTAGACCCGTCCAGACGTAGGGCAGGCACGGGAGAAACTTACCAATAACTAGGATGTCACCGTGACAATATTCCAAGAAAATCACGCATGACAATGCATGATTAGCTTAGAATACTACTACAACATCCCAATTGCATGGAAGTCCTTCACAGCAGGCACATACGATGTGCCATCAGGATAGAGCATGAATGCAAGGACACAACCAAATTGTTCATCATAACTCACTGCTACTCTGCTATAAGATCACATTATACATTAACAAAACATGTTCGCGTTGAACTTTACTGCTAATTCATACACGGTGTGATTAAACATACTAAACAAAAGTCACCTCTACATACAGAGATAAGTTAAACATATTTTCATCATCATCTAAATAGTAATTGAAAAATTGTCAACATCTACTTACTTGTTCCTGAATCCTCAGAGATCATCACCCTAAACCGCCAAATTGTGGAAAGCAAATAGACTAAGAGTCGTCATCATAATGCCTGATGCAATACATGATGCCCGTTCTGAAGCACACTTCCCATATTAAAAGGCCTTTATTAACGATAATTTCATCACTATTCTTCTTTCAGCCTATCAAAGCCCTCACAAAGCCAAAATCTCTCTTAATCCTCCTTTGATGATAATATAAGATATCAAGGGCCAAGTCTGTAATATAACAACAGGAGTGCGAACTGACATCCAACCGATAACATAAAAAACTGGCCAGTGAAAAGGGTTTTTGTCATCAGTAGGTTATATCCCTTTTACATTGGGATGATAACTGCAAGCTGATTAGAGATAATTCTCCTTCTCACCTCTTTGGAATGCTGTGCGACACAAAGAAATTGAAATCAGGATGATGAACTTGCAATTGCCTGAGCCAGTTGTCAGCTGCTTGCAATAGAGAATCAGCCTTTTGACATTCATAAACTCCATTAGAATTCCAAAAGGGAACTTTGAACTTGTACGAAGCAAGCCCAAAGATTGGCAATGATAGTTTGAAATTGGCACTTTGATTGTCTCTAGCTCGTGGACCACCAAACTGAAGCCTATCAGTGCTTGCACCTGTTCCGAGCAACATGATATATTATAATGTGATTTGCAAAACAAGCAAGTGCATGAATGCACACAAATCTATAATACATATGTAAAGAGAGATAGAGAGAGATGTACCCTTTGTGGGAGTTGATACGAAATGAAAGGTCAAGAAGCAGGCATCTAGGCTCTGCAAAGTTGGACCTGTAGGTATCCTATATATCGGATACCTTTAACAAAAATATACACAGTTACTATTTTAGATTTCTGATTACATATGTACCAATGCTGTGCTTAGTAAAATAAAGCATACCATGCTACAGAAATCCAACTAGAAGGTGATAAATCACAGCTCCTGTAAGTCCTCAGCTCTGGAAATTGAGATGCAAGAAATGAGATCTGTTGGAAGGTAGCGATGAGTGCATGTCACCATCAAACTCATGAAAGAAAAAGGAAAACTCAACGCATGAAGTGTTGTGAGACGATGAGTGACTTACCTTATCAGCCAAAGGTTCACGACCAAATGGTTGATCATGCTCCATATATTGAAAGATAAGTTGACCAGGAGGGTTGCAAGCCTCACCACTTTCATCACTTGAGGAACCATTTAAGGGTTCAGTTCTCGGTACGGTTTTATTCCAACCATGGCCATTTACATCTGTAGCATTCTGCCAACCTAAAGTACCATAAGGAACATTGTTGAATCCTCTTTCTGTTCCATAATCACTGCTGCCATCACTACTTGTCTCCCTGGATGACTCAGCATCACTCTCATCACCAGGCCTCCAGTAATAACATGCACACGAGTGGAAAATTATGTTATACAAACAGTTACTAGCCAACAGATTGATTTCATCTGAGTGAACATTGAGTTTGTGTACCTCTGTGCACAAACTCACAGCTGATAGCTATTAGCATATTTCTCTAAAGCATCAAAATATAAAGTTCAAACTAGCTATTAGCATGCATGGAGCCTTGCACACAATTTCTCTCATAGATGACAAAGGTAGGTAATTGTTTGGAACCAGGACTCGCATGTTTCACTAAAGAAAGGAAAATGCAGTTCAAACTAGTTACTATCATGTAACTCCGTGCAAAATTTTGCTAATTCAAGTTGAGATTCAGCCACATATCATCAGACATCTCACCCCAACACCAAGTAACACCATATCTAAATACACTACCATGCATTATGTCAAAGATCTTGTCACCCATTGCCTACAAGATGTCTACTGACGACTCAACCAACAGCACTCCACTACTATATTTCGTCCTTCACAACCTATCTTCACAATATATCTTTCCACTGTATACTACCACAGCCATTTTTTTCAACACAGCTTGATAAGAAGACATTTCCTATCCTCATATAATGTAAGCCGTAACTACAAGCAGATAAAAATTGTAACCCAATCAACCAAGTTGTATCTGAAATCTCCTTGATCACTCCAAATGAGAAATCAAGTGAAAGGACCAGTAAATGAGGACATAGAACTTACAAGATATAGTAACACACAGCGCGTGAGATTACTTAAGTGTAGGTCTGTCTTATTATCAGGTAAACTAAATCTCGGAGTGCACACTGACAGGAATCCAAAACTGATCACAGCAGAATCCATCTGCTTCACTTCACTAAATTCAATTTTTTTTTTCCGACAGTTTCCCCGCGTAATGAAATTCATGTCAAAACCCATAAGTTAAAAATGAGCAGCAACATCAAAACATAAATTACTCACCTTATTCTCGTTGAGGACTTTGATGGGTCTACATAGAGCTGAATAGCGGACAAGTAAGGAACATAGTACTGGATAACAGAGTCACTCCCATTCAACAAAAGAGGGACACCTGCACCGTACGCGCTCCACTCCTTGAAAGATTCCCATAAATCTCCAAGCACAAAGTATGGATGTAATTCTGCCTCGCGACTCCTCCATCCCCTCACACTTGTCTATCCATCACCAAATGGAAACACATGAGAACCACTTCTACAACAATTACAGAAACAATGCACCGAAACCCAAAGCAAGAAATTAAAAGTTGAAAACTTTATTTCAAGTTTGATAGGAGCTTAATTTAGAGGGTTTTTACTGATAAAGATAGCAAATTTTAAAATTCTCAGCAATGCCATATACCCAAAATTTCAATCTCTTCAATTTTCATGAAACACCAAATAAAGTTTCAAAAACTTCAAAATTGATTTTGTAATACCTTGGAAAAATACTGAGCCGCAACCACAGGTGTGGTGTACTCCAAAAACCGATCCAAATTCGTAGCATCACCCGAACCGGAACTGTAAGAAGTCTCACAGTCATCTGAATCCACCGACTGCCTCTGATGCTTCTCCTCCTCTAGCTTTTTTCTCTGCTGCTGCTGCCGTATAGCTGGCGGGTTGTAGAAGCGATTATCTCCCCGAATCCGAGCAATCGAAACGCCTGACATTGGGGAAAACCGGATTCAGTAGAAGGGATGTATTGGGTGAAACTGTTTCGAGAGCAGACGGTCAGCCGAAGGGATTTTGTTCTAGGGAAAACGAAGAGTCCAGAACAGCTTGTGGTCTTGTGGGGCTCTTTCCAGAAGAACTCTGTGCATACGATGGCAGTGAAATTACCACATTGTCCTTTCCTGTTTGAAATTGACGTACTTGTCCCGGTCCAAGTGTAAACCGGAATGGAAATGTTTAGGTTTTCCTGATTTGTGCGAATCTATCCTCGGATGCGTTTGTAAGGGCAAGTGGGTGGGCCTGACCAGTCCAATTTATGTGGGCCTTAAACCGGCCCATTAAAAGACTTGATCGCCCCTTGATTTTATAAATAACACAGAGCGAGCAATTCCACCGGAGTGGACTTTGCCCAGGACCCAGGACAAAAACAGGGCCAGCACCCTGTCAATCAAGTCCATCCCTTCATATTGACTGGTACCCAGCCCGAGCTGGGCTCTTGACCAGCCCAAAAGAGACTGAGACAGAAGCCGGGGAGTTGGCCTGGCGCGCCTATTTTGTTTGATTGATCTTGCCGCTTAGAACTGGTAGGTGGGTCTGTCTTTCTCTGGATCCCGCTGCGCTGAAAGACATGCCTGCAATACGAGTAAGGGGAACTCTTGTTTGAGAAGAAATTCGTTGAAAAAAAGCCGACTACTTCAGACTCGTCGAGCCGTCGGAGCGGGACTTCTTTGGCAAAAAGAACTTGAATAACTTAGTTTTTCTGAAGGGGTCGTCATCATGGCGCGAGTGCCCGACAAGATTTCAGAGCGTGGGCCCACGTGCAGGCGCACTCAGTCCCCCCCCCCCCCGAGTTGGCGACGTGGCTTCCCTTCTGCCGTTGGATTTCCAACGGTAGTTTTCTAGACCGTTGGATTTCCAACGGTAAAAAAAATTTTAAATTTTACTTTTAAAATAGACCGTTGGATCCAGCGGTCCAGTTTTTTTTCACAAAAAGTAAATAAAATAAAAAATAAAAAAAGCCCAACGGTCATAAATATGACCGTTGGCCACGTGGCAACTCCCTAGCTCTTGGATTTGAATATTTTTCAAATCCAACGGTCCAGATTAATTAACTATATTAAAATTCATTAAAAATTATTAAAAAATACAGAAAATTTTAAAAAAATTACAGAAAATTTTGAAAAATATTAATTTTTTTCCTATAAATACCTAACCCTTATCTTCTACCTTTACACCACATTTCAATATTTTCTACACTTTCTATACTATCTACATTTCAATATTTTCTACACTTTAAGAGAAAAAAATGTCTTCGTGGAAACTCATTGAAGATGTTACGTCGTGTGAATGTTGGGTTCACACTACTCATGATCCGATTACGGGTAATGAGATGGATAAGCGAGAAATGTGGAGTAAAATTACAAAAGCGTTTTGCGATGTACATGGAGAAAACGTCAGAACTAGTCAAGGTCTTCAAGGTCGTTGGAAAAAACTCAACGCATCATTTACTTGTTGGAAAAACGCCATCTCTCATGCTTCCGGTAACCTCCGTAGTGGGACAAGTTTAGCGGATCAGGTGACAATATTTTTATTTATTTATATGCATTCCACTCACATTAATATTTTGATTTATTTAATTTCGTATGTAATTTTTATGTTATTTCTTATGTAATTTTTATGTAATTTTTATTTAATTTCTTATGTCATTTTTATTTAATTTCTTATGTCATTTTTATGTAATTTATATGCATTCCACCCGTATCAATATTTTGAATTTATTTATTTGTGTTACACCCGCACTTTTTAACACTATGTTATCCCACTTTTTTATAGACACTACAAGCTCAAGCATTCTACAATTCAAAGAACAGGAACAAATCATTCACTAGATGGGAATGTTGGCAAATTGTCAAAGATTGCCCTAAATACAAAATTGTGGCAACTGGTCCAGAAGTTGTCATGCACGGTATGGGTCTACATAGTTCTCCAGAACCAGACATGGCCGAACAAGAAGCCGACACATTTCAAGACACGGAAGGGACGCCTGAACAAGTGCCCGACACCCAACCGACTCGTCAGTCCCTCAGGCCCGTAGGTAAAAAGGCGTCAAAGAAAAAAGGTGGTTCTTCCAAGAATGACTACATTAAATATATGGAGGAACTTGCTCGCCAAGGTGAACTGAACATGGCACGAGAAAAGGTTAGAGATGAGGAAAAAGTTGCTGCTATGGCAGCAATATTAGCAGCTACTGAGGCCCGTGATGCGGCGGCTGAGAGACAAAGAGAAGTAGTTAATCGAGAGAACGAGCTGGTTAGAGAAGCACTTCATCGAGAAAATAAATTGCTTCGAGAAGAAAGGATGGCTCAAGCAGATCGTGACACTATGAGCAAGTCTCTAGTAGGACTGTCTCCAAATTCTAAATATTTTTGGACATCGGAAAAAAGAGATGTCATGCGAAGGAGGCGTGCAAGAGATGCGGAAACAAGTCAAGGGGGTTCTAACCACTTTTGTGACAACCAAGATCCTCGCACCACATATCCTAACTCGAGAGACTTTGTATAATTTTTATGTATTTTTTATGTTTTTTCTTTCTTTTTTCTTTTGAACTTTATTTAATTTCTTATGTTTTTTTCTTTTTTTAGGTTTGAGCTTTATTTAATTTCTTATGTTTTTTTCTTTTTTTAGATTTGAACTTTATTTAATTTCTTATGTAATTTTATGTAATTTCTTATTTTTTTTAAAACTTTATTTATTTTTATTTAATTTATTATGCAATTTTAATGTAATGCTTTATTTATTTTTAAAACTTTATTTCTTTTGTACTTTATTTAAACACATGAAATAAGATTACATAAACTCACCAAATAAATTTAAAAACAAAACACACTACATAGAATTACATAAACTCACCAAATAAATAGAATTACATAAACTCACCAAATAAACTTAAAAACAAAACACACTACATAGAATTACATAAACTCACCAAATACATAGAATTACATAAACTCACTAAATAAACTTAAAAACAAAACACACTACATAGAATTACATAAACTCACCAAATAAATAGAATTACATAAACTCACTAAATAAACTTAAAAACAAAACACACTACATAGAATTACATAAACTTAAAAAAAATACAATTTATTCTTCAACCACAAGCCTCATTCTAATTATCTTCACCTTCATGCAATCCCCACTGGTGCTCAATCAAGTCATTCTGGCGGGTTACGTGCCAGTAAGGCTCTTGCACATTAGTGTACCGCTGAACGATCAATTCATTGTAACGTCCATCGCGTTCCAACGGCTCGTGTTGCACTGGATTTTCGGTCCCATCATGAGCACAATAGATACGTGTTATTGAGTTGTTCATCGGACCCGGCTCATATTCATCGACGCCATCATAATCATACTCATCTTCAACAATCATGTTGTGGAGAATAATACACGTCATCATGATGGATCGAAGAGCCTCGACATCAAACATTCTAGCTGCAACCCTGATAATCGCCCAACGAGCTTGCAGGATACCAAAACAACGCTCGACATCCTTCCTACACCCTTCTTGACATTTTGCAAAGTGTTTTTCCTTTTCAGTCTGTGGATGTGACACTGTTTTGACAAATGTTGACCACTTTGGGTAAATGCCATCTGCAAGGTAGTATGATCCCTCGTATTGGGTACCATTAATGGTATATGTGCATCTCGGCGAGTTTCCTTGCAGCAGTTCGTCGAACACTGGGGATTGGGCAAGGAAATTTAAGTCATTCTGAGCTCCTGGAACACCAAAAAAAGCATGCTAAATCCATGTATCAAATGAAGCCACCGCTTCCAAAATGATGCTTTTGGCTCATTTTCTGTTGCCATATGCTCCTTGCCACGCACTTGGACAGTTTTTCCAAGTCCAGTGCATGCAGTCCATTCTTCCAATCATGCCAGGGAAGCCTCGCATATCACCCTTCCTTATAAGCCTTCGCATGTCCCTTGGCGTGGGTGTACGGAGGTACTCATTGGTGTAGAGGGCTTCAATTGCAGAGCAAAACCGCATCAGTGACTCCAAAACAGTTGTTTTTCCCATCATCGCGATCTCATCCACTTGATCTGCAGATGCTCCATATGCAAGCATTCACAAGGATGCCGTAATTTTTTGCTCGGGAATAAGACCTAGAACATGAAAAGCATCATCTTTTTGCACAAAGTATGAATCATGGTTGCAAATATCACTCATGATTTTGTTGAACAAATTTCGTTGCATTCTAAAACGCCGTCTAAAAATATGATCAGGGAATATGCTATTGGGAATAAAATAATCTTCCAATAGATTTTTACCTCGTTTTTCCCTTTTTCTATCGAGGTTTGCAACATGTCTTGGTTTGGCTATCTGACCCACAGCTTCCATGACACGGCGGGAATGTGAGGCCTTCTGCCTTCTATGGTGATCATCCTCATCCTCCTCCATGAAGAAAGCCTCATCTCCACCTCCACTTCCACCTTCCTCGAGATTGGCCAATTCTGCCTGTTGTGCCAACAACCTTTGTTGTTGCTCCTGCAACTGTTTATACACCCTTCTTGAAGAAGACATTGTAATAAGAACTTAAGATTTGAAAACGATGAACAAGGATTCTGAGCTAAAAAGAAGGATTGAGCTTGGTGTGAGGATGGATGTAGGGATGTAGGGTTTATATGGACAAAAAAAAAGAAAGGATGAGGTTCTGGACAATGCCACGTGGCACTACGTGATTAGTTGAAAATCTTATCGAAATCTTGGCTAAATTATTGTAAACCGGAAGTGACACGTGGCGTGTCGGGATTGGTCGAAAATATTATCGGAAATCTATTCACAAAATAGTACGTTCAGATAATGACACGTGGCATGACGTGATTGGTTGAAAATCTTATCGAAATCTTGGCTAAATTATTGTAAAACGGAAGTGACACGTGGCGTGTCGGGATTGGTTAAAAATCTTAGCGGAAATCTATTCACAAAATAGTACGTTCAGATAATGACATGTGGCGTGACGAGATTGGTTAAAAATCCTATCCGAAATTAAAACTATTTTATTTTTTTATTCTTTTAGACAAAATTTAAAAATATTTTAAATGGGCTGGGTGCCAGCGCATTTTGTAGGGATGGAGATCGTTTGTGCCATCGCATTTTTTCACTAGGTGCCAGCGCATTTTTTTAGGGGTGGAGATGCCTTGGCCTATTACTGTTCATTGGAGTCTGTTACTGTTCATTTGAGTGGATAAATGCGCTGGGTGCTGGCGCAAAGTCCTTAGGGGTGGAATTGCTCTTAGGCAGGAAGATTTTGGTGGGCGTCAATTGTGAGGTTTCCAACACTCATTATTGTCCTTATTGTGTGAGTTGCTAAGTGGTTTGCAAGAAAAATGAAGTCAGATTTTTTAAGAGAAATTTTATTTGAATTCATCTAACTTCTTTCTACATCTAATTTATTCTCTTAATTCATATTATTTTTTATTAAAGAATTAATATCTCTTTAAACCCAAATTTATTACTAAAATACCCTCTCAAACTCAATTCAAAATGTAAAATTATCTTTACACCCATTATCTTTATAAAATAACATTTCTAATTGAATGTTTTTTTTTTGTTTTTTTCAAAGAGGTTTTCTTTGCCTTTCTATAATGGCATATGCCATATAGGACTAGTATTTCCATGGTTGTTTTTATTCTTTCTGCTACCACAACCCATCCATGGACTTGAGATCCAAGAGATCATTCCATATGCTTGAATTTGCCAAGAGAATGTTATGCAAGCTCCAGTTCAGTCCTTTTCAAATGAGCATTTTCATGTACTTTTTAAGAAACTTTGAAGTGACATAGGGCTGAGTGCTTTGCTGCTATGTTAATAAACAAATTGGAGCTATTTCGAATAAAAAAGGTGCAAGACATGTCATCTGCTAGTTCGTGGTTAAGGTTGAGCAATCTTTATTTGCACCAAGAATCAAGTTTTATGTCTTTGCAGTACTAATCAAAAGTCCTTGTACTGGTGTTTTGGGGCGCATACAGACGGCAGAGAAAAACAAATACAATATAATATAAAAAATATGAAATTTAATCCAAAGAAGAAGCAAACAAATAAAATATCCATAAATCGAGTCATATCTTAGTTGGAGGATTAAAAACTTCAAAATCACCATCAATCAATAGAAAAACTTGTTTTTCTCTATCAGAGCTATTAGGGTTTTAGTTGGAATGAATGTAGGAGGATAACCAAAGGGTGATGTTAGGGTTTAATTATAGTATGTGGGTCTATTGATAAATTTGATTTTTATTATTAATTTCATTTTGTACTGAATAATAATTATGCAATAGGGTAAAATAGACAATTAACATTTAAAATTTAAGTTGGGTGTAAAAAAAAGTTAAATAGGTTTAAATAAAATTTATCATCCTCTAATTACATTAACACATTGCGTCATATGGTACATAAGATTCACTTGTTACATCAATTGATGTAGTTAGAAAATAGGGAACTTTAATGAAAAGCGCCCGGTACTGTTCACTTTAACGAAAAACCATATTTTTACACTAAAAAGTCAATCATGGTACTATTCACTTTACCCTTTATTTTATCTTTATCATTAAAACTCAAAGTTTTCAAGCCCTTTTCATTAGTTTTCCTTAGAAAATATGATGCTTTAAAATAATCGTTTTATGTGTGCGAGAGGAATCACTTGTGAATTGTAGGTCTTTGTCGTATAGCAGTCGGGTCAACTCATTTAGCGTCAACAAGTTAATTATATACTTTATCATGATCATTAAATTGGTAATTAACGTAAGCTTTATGGTACTACGGCGGGTTAGCTCAAGTAGTTAGAAATTTAAAGACTCTTAACATTATTCATTAGTGGTATACGTTTATCAATATTACAATGTTTTAGTAATTGATAAATGTTATATCGGTAATTCATATGTATAGTGGCAGAACTAGAAATTCATGTTAGGAAATGTACACTTTAGATCAAAATGGACATAATATATATAGAAACTAACTCATTCTTTGGTCGCTTTGGTATCAAATTCAAAGGTGAGAGTGATCATGCATTTATTCTTCATTATACATGGTCAACTATATCAAGAGTTGAAAATAAAACATTATTAAAAGCACATCCTTTTATTCTTCAGTCTTGATATCAAATTCAAAGGTAGATCATGCATTTATTTTCTCTCATAGTGACCAAGAGAACATTTTTCTAAAAACATTAAGGCACGAGAGCATTTGAAGGGTTTTTTGTGCTAATTTGAAAAAAAGGAAATATTTTTCTCTTCTTGATTTCATATATAATATAATAGAGGAAAATGAGAAATTAACCAAAATAATGGTCTGCAAGCAAAGAAAAAAAATTGTATATAGGTAAGAAACAGAGAATATGATCAACTAATATTAGTCTGGAACTATAGTTTCAAACTTTTAATATAAAAAATTTAAAGCTTTTTATTTATTGGATTGAAATTAATTGGACTAACCAATACAATTACAACTTCAAGTTTATAGTGGTAATTAATGATAGTAGAGGTTGTCACGAAAAAATAATTTGAGGATAGCCCGAGCCTACCCTAGTCTTAGGGTGGCTCCGCCACTGCATATGTAGTTAGAAAATGTAGTGCTTTAAATTAATCGTGAATCATATGGTGGATGACATATATTTGTTTTATTATATAAGTTATTATGATCTTTAGGTGATTGATATTCTCTCTTAAAAAAACCATTATGTGATCAATATGAATTACATATATAAGTTGGGTCACATATAGTTATAAAATGAAGCCTTAACATTATTCATTAAACAAATTGGATTTGGACACGTGTCTAAATAATTGAAATTATAAACACAAATTGGACATGTATTCAAATTTGATTGGGTGAAAGTAGAAGTGGCTACTGAATTTTCAGCAGCCAAGTATTGTTCTAAAAAGAAACATACAAACATATCATCAAATCCATGATTTTATTTTTATTCATTTGCAAATGTAAGGAAATACAATATTCACTCTTCAATCAAAAGCTCCCATTACAAGCCAACATAGCGTTTCGGAAGTTAAAAAAAAAAAGGAATGAAAACCACACAATTATTTGATGCCAAAGAGGACATAGAGTTTTGATCAAGATAACTTAGAAAATCATTGAAGCAGCAGAAGAATTTAGTTGTAGGCATCCTGATGCTCCAAGAGGTAGTTCTCAATCAACTTGAAGAGGTGGGAGGCCTTCTCTTTGCCAGCCTTAACATGCTCTTCCTTGATCTCAACATCACCTTTGGTGTGGTAGTGGCTGGTGCTCTTGATGACAGAACCGCTGCCGGCAGCAACCAACTTAGTCTCATAAGAGATCTTCTCAATTGTCTCAGAGATAGCATCTCCTTCGATCACACTGTACTTGTAGACAAAGTTGTCCTTGTCAACCCCATCAATTCTGTGCTTCACATAGCTGTATGTGCTACCTTCACCGAAGTTGATCTTCTTAATGGTTCCAACTCCTCCATCTCCTTCAAGGATCTCAGCGCTCTTCACTGCTTGTGGTGCAATCTTGGGGATGAGGTTGTCAGCATCAAGAACAAAGGCATTGAACAACCTAGTAGGGGGGATGACAGAGGTGAACTCGGATTCGTATGTGAAAACACCCATGATTCTGAGAAGTGTTTGGAAGGTAAGAAAATAAAAATTGATGAATAGGAAGATGATGTAATGGGAGGTTTTGAGTTGTGAAGAAGTGAGGGAGCAGGTATGGTATTTATAGGGTGAGGCTGAAGGTTGATCAAAACGTTTTATTATGCAAGTTCCTGCTTGGTTCTATGCATTTACGTGGGAACCATTACTTTTTCTACATGAAATTTTGTATTTTAGTCAAGGGGAAGGGAAGGACCATCTGGATATTGAAAAAGAAAATACCCAATTAATCACGAGGTCGAGTAACCTCAATTATTTTCCCGTCTGCACAATGAGATTCCATTTGATAATAAACAATAGTATGAACATGCACGAACCGTGTGGGACTCCTAATAATTCAATTTTCGTTGTCCACTACTGTACAGGTTAATGTTTTGAGTCATTTCCATTTGGCTGTGTGCTTAAATAGGTTAAAATGGACGAGGACTGTGCATTGGGATAGCAGTTGAAATTATTTTGAGGCATTTCCATTAGGAGATGTGATAACCTACAGGAAAACGGAGGGCAACCAATGTTGACAAATTGCAACTAGCCAATGTTGAATGCAAGTCAAGTACCCCTACTTTGAACTTCTGGAGTTTGACCAAAAAAAGAAATTGAACTTCTGGAAGTGTATACTAACTAATTAACCTCCGTAAAATTTATTGGAAAGGTTAACTACTTGGTTCATTTTTATGTTAGGGTGTTTTTGATATAGTCTGTATTAAGGTTTTCTAGTAGGATAAGAATTATGATTACTTTCCCATCTGTAATCAAGGTTTAAGATTGCTTTATTATTTGTTTTAGAAGCTTATGTTTCTGGGTTCAATGAGACTTTGAAAGTTTTAAGTGTCATTCAATAAATGTTAGCCTGGTATCATTTTTTTTTTGGGTTTTTATTACAATTTGTCTATTAAATGGTTAATTAGTTTTAGGCTGGTATCATTTTTTTTTTGGTTTTTATTACAAATGGTCCCTGAAATCGGCCTAACTCATCATATTGGTCGTTCAATTTGAAAATCAATCAATGTCTTTCCTGAAATTAACTACCGCAAATCAACTTGGTCCATGCCTTTTAATCCGTAAAGTTTTCTATTAGTTTGCTGACAGGGCATACAAGTAGAGCCCACATGTCTAATTAAGTAGTGCCATGTGGAAAAATCTATAAAACCATAAAAAGACAATTTAAAAACCCATAAAAAAAACTACCCAAAACTAAAAAAGAAAAAAAAAAGAAAAAAAAGAAAAAGAAGATGAAGCAGGCAACATCATCGTCTTCCTAAGATCCCACAACCCAGCCACCACTTATGCTAGATCCCAACCAGCAACCACTCCTTCTAAATCCCAACCACCAGCCACAACCCCTTGATTCTTTGGCTCCGTTCGTTGAGCAGTTGGCTCGACCAGCCACCCATTCTCCCTCCGCATATCCTTCCATCGACCAGGCAACGGCGTAGCCCGTGTGCTGATGCGACACGTCTTCTATCCGTCGATCTACTTATAACGCCGCTTGCAATTTCGTTCTCTTTCTGCAACACCCACGTTGCTCCTCTTGAACCCATATTCTTGCTTTCTTCACTCTTTTACAGCAACACACACTCTCACACTGAGTTCTTGGAAGGGCTCTGCAACTATGTTGCCAGAATGAGGAGCAAAAGACGCCTCTCAGACAGAATTTTTTTTAATTATTTTATTTGGCTAAATAATAATACATGGCACTAAATCATTGGTTGTGTTGGCCATATGTGTGCTACGTCAGCAAACTAACGGAAAACTTGACGGAATTAAACGGCAAGGACCAAGTTGATTTGTGGTAGGCAATTTCAGGAATTACATTGATTGATTTTCAATTTCAGAGACCATCTTAATGACGAGGGTCAATTTCAAGCATCATTTGTGTTAAAAACCTTTTTTTTTCTTTTTCTTCTGTCAATAGATTTGGTCGTACCACACCTTTGCTTTTGTCACAAAAATGCATTCTTTTTTACTTTAGAATTCCATTTTTAATGAGATCTACAGATATGAAGAATTTTATTGACATTAACGTGGGCATAGTCATATCTATTAATGTTGATGTGCTCACTTCTATGCATTCGAGGTCAACTAATTTAGGTCTACTACAATTTTTTTAACGGAACGACATATTTCATTCGTGAAGGAGCAAATACATACAATATTTACATAAACCAAGAACATGACCCAAAATGGGGTACTAACAAAGATCTGAAAATATATATACAAAAGAATAATCTCATCATATGTTGCAAGACAATGCTGGAAGAGACAAAGAATTCATAGAAACCAGTGCATGCAAGGTCCTGCCAACTTAGTTAGAAAACTAAAAGCATTAACATTATTCATTAGTAGTTGGGTCAACTAATGCAAGAAGACCGTACGACACACACACACACATATATATATATATATATGTGTGTGTATTCATTTGTCACACCATGATAATTGTAAAATGTTGTATAGTTTATGTCAACTCGTGTAGTTAGAAAATATGATGCTTTAAATTGATCGCGTATTAGGTGATAAATAAGATTGATGTTTTGTTTTCTTAAATTAGTTATTTGTGATCTTTTGGTGTGATTGACATAACTTGTCATGTAGAATAATAGAAGGCAAGTTAGAAAAATGAAAATTGAACATTATTTGTTAACACGGTGAAACTTGAAAATATATCATCAAATATGATGTTCTTCTTATTTATTTGTAAATCAAAGGAAATACAATATTCACTCTTCACTCAGAAGCTCCAATGACAAGCCAAAACACTGTTTCAAAACTTAAAAGAACAAGGGAATGAAAACCACACCGGTACATTGGATGATGCCAAAGATCACACAACTACTTATTGGTACTTTTTGCGGCAGCATGTAATATTAATTTAGTTGTAGGCATCCTGGTTCTCCAAGAGGTAGTTCTCAATCAACTTGAAGAGGTGGGAGGCCTTCTCTTTGCCAGCCTTAACATGCTCTTCCTTGATCTCAACATCACCCTTGGTATGGTAGTGGCTGGTGCTCTTAATGACAGAACCGCTGCCGGAAGCAACCAACTTAGTCTCATAAGAGATCTTCTCAATTGTCTCAGAGATAGCATCTCCTTCGATCACACTGTACTTGTAGACAAAGTTGTCCTTGTCAACCCCATCAATTCTGTGCTTCACGTAGCTGTATGTGCTACCTTCACCGAAGTTGATCTTCTTAATAGTTCCAACTCCGCCATCTCCTTCAAGGATCTCAGCGCTCTTCACTGCTTGTGGTGCAATCTTGGGGATGAGGTTGTCAGCATCAAGAACAAAGGCATTGAACAACCTAGCAGGGGGGATGACAGAGGTGAACTCGGATTCGTATGTGAAAACACCCATGATTCTGAGAAGTGTTTGGAAAGTAGGAAAATAGGAAATTGATGAAGAGGAAGATGATGTAATGGGAGGTTTTGAGTTGTGAAGAAGTGTGGGAGGAGGTATGGTATTTATAGAGTGAGGCTGAAGGTTGATCAAAAGGTTTTATTATGCAAGTTCCTGGTTGGTTCTATTTCATTAACGTGGGAACCATTACTTTTCCGACATGGAATTTTGTATTTTAGTTAAGGGGAAGGGAACGACCAACAGGATATTAAATAAGAAATTACCCAATTAATCACGAGGTCGACTAACCTCAATTATTTACATTGGTTTGCAGTATTAGATTCCATTTGATGATAAACAATAGTATGAATGAATCATGTGGAACTTCTAATAATTCAATTTTTGTTGTCTACTACTGTATAGTTGAATATTATGAGTCATTTCCATTTGGCTGTGTGCTTAAATTGGTTAAAATGGACGAGGACTGTGCATTGGTATAACAGCAGGAATTATTTTGAGCCATTTCCATTTGGAGATGTGAAAGCCTAAACCAAAAAGGTGGGCAATCAATGTCGACAAATTGCAACTAGCCAATGTTGAAATGCAAGTCAAGTCCCTCTAATTTGAACTTCTGGAGTTTGACCAAAAAGGATTTTTGAACTTCTGGAAGTGCATACATTTGTAAGATACGTAACAATACTATAACTAATTAACCTCCGTAAAATTTATTGGAAAAGTTAACAACTTGGTTCATTTTTATGTTAGGGTGTTTTTGATATGGTTTGTATTAAGGTTTACTAGTTGGATAAGTATTATGATTACTTTCCCATCTGTAATCAAGGTTTAAGATTGGTTTATTATTTGTTTTAGTAAATCAGGTGTTTGTAAGTACATATCTTGTAATTTTGTAGGTATCAAGTCTTAGCAAGATTGTAATTTGTTCGTTATGTAGTATGCTTGTCAATTTGTAGTATTCTTCTTTCTTGTATGTCTATGGAATAACATTTTGTGTTTTTCAATAATTTTTTTTTGTCCTTTGATTTGTATACTAAATTTCCTATTGCATTGATATTCCTTTATGCAATGTATGCAACTATTGTTGAAGAGCCAATCTCGAGTAATTCTTTTTCACTATTAAAAATAAATATATGTCAACAGCTAATTACATGCTTGTGAAGCTTACAATGTTGCAATTACTCCTTCATGAATACGTACAAGATTTATATAGATCAAGAACATGACCCAAGAGGGGTTACTAACAAAGATCTGAAAGTATATGCAAGAGAAATCGCATATGTTACAAGACAATGCTGAAAGAGAGAATTCACAAAAACCAATGCCCTTAGGCTCTAACCAATCCAGTCAAATGGTCATAGGCCAAAATATAGTCCGTTTTGACACGAACGTCGTCTCCAACCGAGAACTAGGCTAAAGAGCTTGTGAGCCTCACTCGACCAAAAATTAGACACCAGGCCAGGGGGCTGGCCAAAATAAGCCAGCCAGCTAGCCCGATGCAGCAGCCCAAACACCAGACAAGTTCCATGCTTAATCACATGTCGATTCAAAGAAACAAAATTGCAGCAGAACCTCTTCTTAAGTGATGCATCAACTTAATTAATTAAAACAGATTTAGCAAAAAGTTAATTAATTAATTATCTCTTCTTTTCGTACACAAAATAAACACTTTAATTGCATATTTTGCAAGTAATCCCATCCCCAGTATTGCCTATTAAAATTTCATAATATTATATATATATATATTTTTTTTTTTCTTCTTCTTATATTATGTATTTTTTTAGTATATTATCTTATGTACTTTTGCAAAAAGAATTATACCATGCATGTGGACGGACTAATAATTAAACCTTAATTTGGGCTTAAAAAAATAATGATACAACCAGGACGCAAGCAAGAGCCAAAATATCGTTGGGGTTGGTCCAGTGGAATGTTGCATATATACGTAATTAAATTTAACTTATTTGATAAACCTAACATTAAACTATTTAGTGACGTTGATTTAGGCACAACCTTTTTTATTATTGGTTGGTTATTGTTTGGAGGTTCTTTTTGTTATAGAACATATTAAAAAATAGCATCCTTCAATTAGAGATGAATTTTTTTGTCAAATGACTATGTTTTAGTCTATAATCCTTTGATTCATTCGGTTGAAGATAATATAAAATATGGTCGTTTATTAAAAAATAATTTCTTATAAAACTATAAAACAAAATATGACCTTTGGCCCTCTCTCGATTGACGGTGGCCATCGTGCCAACTTAGGTAGTTAGAAAACTAAAAGCATTAAATTCATTAGTAGTTGGGTCAACTCATGCAAAGGGACCGTATGACATGTGTATACATTCATCTGTCATACCATGATAACTGTAAATGTTATAATTGTTACGTCAACTCGTGCGGTTATAAAATATGATGCTTTAAATTGATCGCGTATTAGGTGGTAGAATAAGATTCATTTGTTTTCTTAAATTAGTTATTGTGTGATCTTTCAGTGTAATTGACATGACATGTCACATAGAATAATAGAAGTCAAGATAGAAAAATGAAAAATGAACATTATTCATTACCACGGTGCATAAAAAGAAATTTGAAAATATATCATCAAATATGATTTTCTTCTTATTTATTTGTAAAGGAAAGGAAACACAATATTCACTCCACTCAGAAGCTCCAATCACAAGCCAAAACACTGTTTCAAAACTTAAAAGAAAAAGGGAATGAAAACCACACATTGTTTGATGCCACACGAGGACACAACTACTTCATAATACTTTTTGTGGTAGCAGGCAATATTAATCTAGTTGTAGGCGTCCTTGTGCTCCAAGAGGTAGTTCTCAATCAACTTGAAGAGGTGGGAGGCCTTCTCTTTGCCAGCCTTAACATGCTCTTCCTTGATCTCAACGTCACTCTTGGTGTGGTAGTGGCTGGTACTCTTAATGACAGAACCGCTGCCGGAAGCAACCAACTTAGTCTCATAAGAGATCTTCTCAATTGTCTCAGAGATAGCATCTCCTTCAATCACACTGTACTTGTAGACAAAGTTTTCCTTGTCAACCCCATCAATTCTGTGCTTCACGTAGCTGTATGTGCTACCTTCACCAAAGTTGATCTTCTTAATAGTTCCAACTCCACCATCTCCTTCAAGGATCTCAGCGCTCTTCACTGCTTGTGGTGCAATCTTTGGGATGAGGTTGTCAGCATCAAGAACAAAGGCATTGAACAACCTAGCAGGGGGAATGACGGAGGTGAACTCAGATTCGTATGTGAAAACACCCATGATTCTAAGATGCGTTTGGGAAGTGAGGAAAAACTAATTGATAAAGAGGAAGACCGAGGAAGAAAGATGATGTATTGGGAGGTTTTGAGGTGTGAATAGCTGAAGAGGAGGTATGGTATTTATAGGCCGAGGCTGCCTGAAGGTGGATGAATAGGTTTATGCCATTTCCTTATTTTTTAAATTGGTTCATTGTGACGTGGGAACCATTACTTTTCTACATGGAATTAATGTTTGTATTTTAGTCAAGAGAAGAACCATCTGCTAATTGAATAAAAAAAATATAGCCATTTAATCCACGAGCTTAATTATTTCTATCCCACTGTTTTATATTGAAGTTATAATTTTGCATTTGCATGCAATGAGTGCTTCAGAGATGACCACATTCTCTGACATTGTAGCTACTTTTACACTTTCTGTGAAAACCAGAGCATAGAAATTGGAATTCATTTTAGTAATCAAGGTTCTAAAAAACGTTAGGCGTTAGTTGGGCGGCGGGCTAGCGCTTAGCGCCTACGCAGCTAGGCAGGGTTTAGACGGGTGCCTAGACGGCCTAGGTGGATTTAGGTAAATTTCATGTATATCTTGTAAATAAGTGCATATTAACACTTACAAAAAATTATACTTGTATGAAATCCATGGATAAGATAATAAAAGAATGATAAAATGCAAAAAGAGTATCCAACAAGTCCAAAATTTAAAAACATATTAAGCATATATGCTATATAATCATAGTGAGGAGTATTGTAAGATGACACATGTACAATAAGTTCACAATTTAAAACCACATAAAATGCAAAATAGGAGGAAAATAAGGAAATATAGTAATGTAGATAGGATTTTTTTTTATTTAAAAAAAATAAATAAATAAAAAATCACCTAGCACCGCCTAGTGCCTATCCCGCCTAGGGCCGCCTAGAGCCTAACCGATTTTTCCAATCAATTTGCAAAAAAATGCCTCGAGTCACCACCGCCTAGGCCATTTTTAAGAACATTGTCAGTAATTGATTACCCTTATTCCTTTACTATCTTTTTCAGTCCAAAACTGATACTTGGGTCTCAATCAACAATGACTGCCATGGGCTATGAATTCAATAATTCTGATAAAGTGAACACTTCACATTCTCTTCCATTCCAGTTAGCCATTCTGATGGTAGAAATTTCAATTAATCTGCTGACCATCTCACCTTAATTGAGGCAGGGCTAGCTTATCCTCTAATCATTTCATATCGAATAACAAAAAATATCAGACGAGACTAAAAAATAACTTCGTTCTTTGTTGGGTATTGAGATTTGAAACCAAGTTGGGCCGTTTTGTTGTCTCCTATATTTATCTAATTTTGTATTCACGATCAACATGGTCATTGGCTGTGTAGTTAATAATTACGAGGTGAATTTGGACTTTGTTATAATTGAACGTTTTGATATTGCCCCCATACAAAATGATGGGCGATCAATGTTGACTCAATGCAGCCATATGTTGAAATACAATTCAAGTACCCTAATTTGAACTTCTGGAAGTGCATACTAGTTGTAATGTGGTAGGGACAACAATATATGAAGCAGACAGCAATTTTGTAAAACAAAGGTTTCATCAATTGGGCATTAGACACCAATTCATTTTGAATAATACTTGGGTACTCACCTTTTAATTTTGTCCAATGATATTTTGAAATATTGTATTATTTTTGATAAATAATGGACATGTTATTTAATTTTTTTTTTTTTGGGCTTTGGAAAAAAGGAACACGTGACATGTTTTTTTATTAACCAAGTCAGAAAGTGAGTACATCAATACTTACTAGTGAGTATCTAAGTATTATGCATTCATTCCATCCCCATCAGTGTACTAATTAATCTCAGTAAATTACATTCACACTGTTTCATAAAAGCTTTAGTTGTAAGGACTCTTAACAAAACTTTTCCCTACTCTAGCAAGAATTCAAATATTTGGCAAGAAAGCATTTCCTCACTGTAGATAGACTCTTATCGTCGTAATCTATTTTACTAACTATACCGAGTAAAAGTTTTAGAGTTTAACAAAATGGAGACTTTGAGCAAGATTTTTTTTTTCTCGCTAAACGACTTTTTTGTTGTAGTAAATGTACAATTGGATCCACATACACTAAGAATTAACAATTCATCATGTGCGTGCAAGTAGAAGACAATGCATAATTAACACTTTTCCAAAAGTGTTAGTTACACTCAATATTCTTGTGGTAGATGTGTAGGAGTTTAGGTTAATTGTTGGTTGTGCAAATTTCCCCTCAAGAACAAGAATTTGGTCACGGAAGATGAAATGAAGCCAGATTTAGTTAGGTTAGTATCATTGTCTTTGTTAATAGATTTGGAGTGTTAGGTCTTTGTCACATAATTGCATTGTTTTCCCCTTTAGATTTTTAAATTTGACGTGATCTATAGATATGAAGAGATTCTTGCACTACAAAAAACCCCAGTATTTGTCGGGTCAAATACGATTTTGTCACCTATAAGTTTGCTCGACAAAATTATGTGAGCCAAAGTTCGTCGCGCAAAACCCGTTGCTCAAATATTGCCTGACGAAATATAAGCATTTGTCAGGAGAACATTATTGACTCGACTAAATAAAGTCGTCCGGTAAAAGAGCATTGACCGACCTGGTCCGACAAACATAGCTTGCTCGACAACAAAGTTTTGTCGAGTTTCTAGAAATAAAATAATGAAAATTTTAGCCCGACAAAATATTAGTCGGGCAATTGTTTTAAAGAAAAAAAAAATACAATAAAAGTCTGCTTGACGAATATCTTCGTTGGGCAAAGCTTTTATATATATATATATTTTTTTTAAATTTGAAATTAAAATAATGTATTAATTCTAATTATATTAGTCTAAAAGGCTAAAATAAATCACAACTTTAAAGAAATTTATTTAATTACATTAAAAAAATATTCGTACAATTGTATGTAACAAAAAAACTAATTGCAACTACTGGAGTTACCGCTGAGGTGGCTAGTGGAATGGCGCCTAAAGATCGCTCGGAGGATTGGGAATGCGAATGCCAGAAGCTAACATTGCTTGCGCTATCCCAACAATGTACCAAAAGGCCCTCCTCTCACTGACGCACGGTTTCTTGCTCGCGCAGAGCTTCTTCTCGACGGCTCGCTAGCTCCATCTCCAACTGCTGCAGTTTGGAAGACATCTTGCTTGGAGGATGAGACCTAGATGAAGAAGAAGTTTCCTCAAGATCCCGAACTTGACTGGTTCCTAGGCCACCGAATTCTTTGCATTTCAGTTGGCCAACCACGTCCATTAGCAATTGTAGAGACACCTCTAGATCAGGTGTCATCTCCTCCATTGGTGTGTCCGATTTCTGCAGGGAGAGGTTGGCTAGGTACTTATCCTTATTCTGCGACGTAGAAACCTACAAAAAAAATAAAAAATAAAAAATAAAAAATAAAAATAAGTTACCTATCCTAAAAGTTTGTTTTGATGATTTTTAGCTTATATGATCTCAGAGTATATATAAATAAGTTTGAAGGTTGGATCGTTGAAACTAGTTTCATAGAATGTGTATCTCGTCAAAACAATTGATTCAACAAACACTTAGAGTTTATTTTATACTTTCATTGAGTAGAAAGGAAGATTTTGTGGCGTACACTAGTGTATATATTTTAACTTGATCATCGAGTTCATTCATTGTCTTCTTCTAGTGTAAAAAATCATCAAAAGTAGAGCTAAAATAACTGTCAAATCGTGATTTTTCGTTTGTAACAGTAGAATGACATCTCCACAGATATGTATCCTTTTCTAATTTTTTTTCTGCAATCGAATAATCTGATACGGTGATTGGTGTATTTCGTATGAGGGAGTGATAGATTTATAACCATTTTAACTTTTGATTCAATTTTGTATTCCTCTATTTAATACAAATTCTAGAGAATATCCAAACAATGAAATTTGGAATTCCCGTCATTTTGTAATTTCTACGTATCCAACATCCAAACGATGAAATTCATTTAACGGGAATTTAATTACTGTCAATTGTAATTCCCGTCATTTAAAATTCTGTGATAATTTAAAATTCTCTATCCAAACATAGTGTAAAAGTTTGTTTTTTGTGCTTTTGACGCATCCGATCTCGCAGTATATATGTAACATCCCACATCGCCCAGGGGAGTGATCCTTAAATATATATTCCCATCCCTACCTAGCACGAGGCATTTTGCGAACTCACTGGCTTCGGGTTCTATAGGAACTCCGAAGTTAAGCGAGAAGGAGGCCAGAGTACTCCCAAGATGGGTGACCCACTGGGAAGTTGCTCGTGAGTTCCCAAAAATAAAACCGTGAGGGAATGGTAAGCCCAAAGCGGACAATATTGTGCTACGGTGGTGGAGTGGGCCCAAGATGTGACATAATGGTATCAGAGCCAATCCCTGGCCGGAAGTGTGCCGACGAGGACGTCGGGTCCCTAAGGGGGATGGATTGTAACATCCCACATCGCCCAGGGGAGTGATTCTTAAATGTATATTCCCATCCCTACCTAGCACGAGGCCTTTTGGGAACTCACTGGCTTCGGGTTCTGTAGGAACTCCGAAGTTAAGCGAGAAGGAGGCCAAAGCACTCCCAAGATGGGTGACCCACTGGGAAGTTGCTTGTGAGTTCCCAAAAACAAAACCGTGAGGGAATAGTAAGCCCAAAGCGGACAATATCGTGCTACGGTGGTGGAGCGGGCCTAGGAAGTGGTCCGCCCCAGGCTGGGATGTGACAATATATAAATAAGTTTAACGGTTGGATCATTGAAACTACTTTTGCAGAATGTGTATCCTGTCAAAACAATAGATTCGATAAACAATAAAGAGTTTATTATATATTTCCATTAAGTAGAATGGAAGATTTTGTGGTGTCCACTATAGTTCAAATTGATGATCGGGTTCATTTATTGTATTCTTCTAGGGTCAAAGAGTGTAGTTGTAAAAAAAAAAATCAAAATCGAAGCTAAAATAACCATTAAATCTTGATTTTTAGTTTGTAACTGTAGGAAATTTTGGTCTCGTTACCTAATCTCTCTGAAAGTTTGTTTTTGGTATTTTTGGTGTATGCGATATTGGAGTATATACAAACAAGTTTGACATTTGGATTGTTGAAACTAGTATCGTAGAATGTTTATCTTGTCAAAACAATAGATTCAACAAACAATTAGAGTTTATTCTATATACTTCCACTAAGTAGAACGTAAGTTTTTGTGGTATCCATTACTGTAAGTATTTTAAATTGATGGTCGGGGTTCATTGTATTCTTCTAGGGTTAAGGAGTGTAGTTGTAAAAAGTCATCAAAATTGGAGCTAAAAGAACCGTTAAATTGTGATTTTTTGTTTGTAACCGTCGAAGGATTTCGTTCCGTTACCTAACCTTTTTGTTTTTGGTGTTGCATTATTGGAGCATATACAAACAAGTCTGATAGTTGGATTGTTGAAATTAATTTTGCAGACTGCGAAAATTATCGAAGGAATTAAATATGCCAATCATGTCTCTCACCTTTGCCCCATGAAATATTATATTTGGCGCGAAAGTTTACCCGATGACTAAAGTTTTGCCCATCGAACTCTATTCGTCAGGCAAAATTCTCTAAAAAAAACAAAAAAGTTGACCCTTTTTGCCCGACTACGTTTGTATTTCGTCAGGGGCATATGCTTATGTGTAATCATGTTTATTTAATCGGATTGTTTTTTTGTATGCACCCGAAGGTGAATTTCATTCTATCTATTTTAAAAGAAACACCATTGTGAACACTGAAAATTCCTGAAACGAAAGAGACAAGAACAATGCGCACAAACAAATATTTTGTGTTTTTTGATGATTTTGGGTTACAATCTCTCTCAAATTTGATCCTCTGATTCGATCTCCGTAAGGTGTGTATTTGTGGATGTGCGATTAATCCAAGGGCCGTCGAGGCTTGATCTTGGATGAGCGGTTGAAAGTTTCTTCAAGGGCCGTTGAGGCTTGATCTTGAATGACGATGATGAACGGATCTTCAAGGGCTTTTGGGCTTGATCTTGAAGAACAGTGATGAACGGATCTTCAAGGGCTTTTGGGTTTGATCTTGAAGATGGATGAACGAAGAACGCTTTCTTCAAGGGCTGTCGGGGCTTGATCTTGAAGAACAGTTGTATGTGTGGATTTGTTGATGTTGTTGATCCAAAGAGCCGTTGAGGCTTGATCTTAGGATGAACGGATGATGAACGATGAACACTTTCTTCAAGGGCCGTCGGAGCTTGATCTTGAATTGGTGGAAGTGCTTCAAGGGCCGTCGGGGCTTGATCTTGAAGAACGATGAACGAAGAACGCTTTCTTCAAGTGCCGTCGGGGCTTGATCTTGAAGAACGATGAACGAAGAACGAATGAGGCTTTCTTGATTCTTCGAGAACCTGGATGCTTGAGAGCTTCGAAGTTTCAGAGCTTCAGAATTTTGCCTAATGATTTTGGTTCCCCCTCCTAAAATGAATGAAATGACTTCTATTTATAGAATTTTCCAAGGCCTAATTTTGAATATAATATGCCAGATGAAATAAGTCATTTATGCCAGGTGTTGACACGTGTCCTATTTGATGACTTTTCCAACTTATTTCGATTTTTTTGTTTAGACATACGCTACGTGTAGAATTTATGTAATACATGAGCGTCGAAACTTTGATTTATCGGTCAACATTTATTTACCGAAATTTCGATGTCTACAAATGCCCCCACTTCAAGGCGTGTCGTATACATGTGCTTGTCACGTGTAGGAGATGCGTTTTGAAGTCCCTTACTGTAGATGTCGATCTAAGGGCCATCAAGGCTTGATCTTGAATTGGGCTGGAGATTTCTTCAAGGGCCGTTGAGGCTTGATCTTGAATTGGGCTTGAGATTTCTTCAAGAGCCGTCGAGGCTTGATCTTGAAGGTTGAATTTGGACCACAAGGAACTTCATGTGGTAGATGATCTTTGGCTTTGGTAGTGGATGAATTGGCACGTATTTGTTTTTGCGCTTGTTGACTTTCCACAGCTTTGATCTTGAACTGGGTTTGATTCAAGGGTGGTGGACACTTGATCTTGAATCGGACTTGTGATTTCCTCAAGGGCCTTCGAGGCTTGATCTTGAATTTGGCTAGAAGCTTCTTTAAGGGCCGTTGAGGCTTGATTCTTGAAGGTTGACTCGAACACATGACAAGCAGGCACGAGGTGAAGGTGTTGGTCTGTTTCTTTCTTCAATCTCTCCAAGTGCCGACCGATTGCTTTCTTTCTACTTGTCCCACAGGCAAGAGCAAGGGTAAAGGAAAAGCATGCCATGAGATATCTTTGCTTTCGACTCTGATGATATGAGGTACTTTTGCTTTTGAAGAAGTTGTGGATGAATCAGTACGTGCTTTGTTGTGCTTGTCTCCACATGCTTCAATGTATCTTTTTCCTTTGCCTTATCTATTCTTCTGGCAGAATGTGGCATCTTCTCGAGTTCTTCAGTTCAGACTCCTTCTGCTAAGTTGACTATGCATGCTGCATTCTTCTCTGCTTGTTTCTTCAGGCAGATGTGGCAGGTTCTTGAGTTCCTCAGCTCGGACTCCTTTTGCTGAGTTAACTGTGCAGACCGCATTCTTCTCTGCTTGTTCCTTCTGCACGTTGTCTCCACATGCTGCAAGGTATCATTTTCACTTGCCTTATTTGTTCTCCAGGCAGATGTGGCAGCTTCTTTAGAAGTACAGCAGCAGTGGAAAACGAGTGCTCGAGAGTAATACCATGTAAGCAACCAGGCGAAGGTTCCAGGTAGTCGATTCCTTACCCGAGTTTGAGTGGAGGTTCCGACATATTGCTTTCTTTATCCTTGTCTTTGCAGGTAAGAACAAGGACAAAGGAAAGGACGGGGAGAAAGCATGATATGAGATACTCTTGCTTTCTACCCTAGTGATATGAGATACTTTTGCTTTGGTGTCATTTGTTTGTAGAAGTACCCCAAGGAATAAGAAACACTGAGTGACTCGAGAGGCTTCGTTGGGAAGGCATTCTCGGAGATGAAGAAAGGTTCTCGGAGATGAAAAGAGGTTCTCGGAGATGAAGAAAGGTTCTGTATGTCTGCCTTGCTATGGAAGGTGAAGGTGGACAGTTATAAGAAATTCTTTAGTACCTGTAGAGGTACTATTCTTTTACTCATGTCGGCAACCAATGCGTGATTGATCAGTATGGCTTCATGTGCTTTCTTCTTTATCAGAAATCTTCGACAAATTGTCCGTAATTACCGCCAAGCTGAGTGTGCATGTGACAGGTGTTGACGAGGCTAAAAAAGATTGGCACCTCTTCGATATCTGGGATCGGCGCTTCGACAAATTACCCGTGATTTCCGCAAAGTTGAGTTTGCGTGTGACGGGTGTTGACGCGTCTGAAAAGCAAGATGCTTCTCCGATTTCTGAGCTTGCCTCTTCGATTTTTGAATTGGCCTCTTCGAATTCTGAGCTCGCCTCTTCGATCTCTGAAATCCCGTCGAGTGCTGATTTTTATAGAGGCACGCAGTTCGTTTCAAAGCACACTTGAATTTTCGCTTGTAGAAACTCCCTTCTTGCACTTCTAAGATCTTGATTTGTCCGACCTCTTCTTTCTTCAACACATTTGAAAATGTCTGGACCCTCCGACCGTCGTTTTGATTTGAACCTTGGTGAAGAGGCAGCCCCGCCTTCTCCAGATAACATATGGCGCCCATCCTTCATATCCCCTACTGGTCATCTTACCGTTGGGGATTCGATGATGAAGAATGATATGACCGCTGCGGTGGTGGCCCGAAACCTTGTCACTCCCAAAGATAACAGACTACTTTCCAAACGGTCTATGAGTTGGCTGTTAAGGATTCTCTGGCTCTTAGTGTGCAGTGTGCAGGTTCAGTGTCTAATATGGCCCAACGCCTATTTGCTCGAACCCGTCAAGTTGAATCATTGGCGGCTGAAGTGATGAGTCTCAAACAGGAGATTAGAGGGCTCAAGCATGAGAATAAACAGTTGCACAGGCTTGCATATAACTATGCTACAAACATGAAGAGGAAGATTAGCCAGATGCAGGAATCTGACGGTCAGATTTTACTTGATCATCAGAGGTTTGTGGGTTTGTTCCAACATCATTTGCCCTCGTCTTCTGGGGCTGTACCGCGTAATGAAGCTCCAAATGATCAACCTTCGGTGCCTCATCCTCCTGGGGTTCCGCCGAGTGATGAGGTGCCAAACAGTCAAACTCTGGTGCCTCTTCTTCCTGGAGCTTCACCGAGTGGTGAGGCTTCACACGAGCAACCTTCGTGAATGCTCCCTCCTTTTTTTTTTTTTTTTTTTTTTTACTGATGTAAAAAGTACATTTATGTAAATTTTCAAATAAATCAATAAATGAGCCTTATTTCATTCTTTGTGTGTGTGTATATATATATTTAGTGCAAAAAGCATGAAGATTTTTTATTTTTTTTTCATATGATGCCCATGCCGACACCACCATTCCCTTCTCCTTTTTTTATTTTTTTATTTTTATATTTATTATATATATATATATATTTTTTTTTTCTTTTGACTAGCACTACCACTAGCACTCCCTTCTCATTTTTTTATTTTATTTATTGTTATATTTTTTTTTCTTTTTGCTGGCATTACCACTATCACTCAATTTTTTTTTCTTTTTTTCTTTTTGCTGGCACATGGTGCCAGATGCACCATCCATTTATATATATTATTATATTATATTATTTATTTTTTTCTTTGCACATGGTGCCTGATGCACTTTTTTTTTTTAATATATTTTTTCTGTATAAATTTGGGTGGTGGGTAGAGGAATTTGCAGGGAGCGGTGCAACCTTGGAGGGTTAGAGGTAGTGGAGTGAAGACAAAGGAGGAGCTTGCAGAGGCAAAGGAAGAAATACCCTTCGAAGCACTGAACAGCCCCTGCCACGAACACCACCCACGGCCCACCAATCCGGCGATCGTCAATTTTAATTCCCGGTCCTACCTTATTGTCTCCAGTTCTTTTGGCGAAACAACGCGTATTTGGGAGGTCAAAACCGGGAAATGCTTCCTAGCTACCCAAGCCCATTCATCTTCTCTGCTTGACTGGACTTCCCACCAAACAAACAGTTTCTCTTTCTTTCCGATTCGAACCTTAACGCTTCTCAACCTGACAGTCTTGAAGGATCAATTTCCAGCTCCAATGACGGCCTCGCAGCGTCATTGATAAAGTAGTTTGGGCTGGAGCACGGCAGTTGGATTGGCACTAAATTATACCGAGAAACTTGGCCACGGCGGCGATGAAGCTTGATTTTCCAATGCCTGACGGCCCGTATAGCATAAAATACTATTTCCAGACCCGACCCGGTCAGTGATAGCACTGCTTTGCCTTGAGAAACGACTCCAAATCAGATTTGACTTTCAACTTAAGGTCGGACTCCATTGACATGGTCTCCGAGGTCGATGGGTGAGTGAAAGAGGTTTGATCTGTCGTTGTTCGAATTGCTGGATCCGGACATACCTCGAGATTCGCCGGAGCAGCAAACGGCGTCGTTTTTGAAGGTCGAGCTGAAACACTTCGTTATACCATTCCTGGGCGCTCTGATCGTGAGTCGGGTCTGATCCTCGAGGTGGACCAGGCGACTCCGGCGTCAATACCAGTTAGGCCTCCAAGCTATGAGGTTGATTAGGTGCAAGAAGGTCCAAGTCGGGTCAGACACAACGCCGGAGACTTCAATCCCGTCGGATTTAGACCCAATTGAGGTTTTTAATCATCTTCTGGTACTCTCGGTCTCGGTTGATGATAGGAGCATATTTATGCGACTTAGTATGTTTGTTTTCGTGCATTTATGTTCTTAGTTCTTAGTTATGTTAGTAGTTTAAGCCATTTTCGTGTGTTTATAGGTTCTATGGGCCAAGGATGCAAGAAGATGCATTTTGGAGCATTTTGGAGCATTTTTGGGCCAAGATTGGATGGTGCAAACATGGAGACATGAGGATGGACGAATTTGAATATTAGAAGGCTAGGAAATCAGCATTTGTGTGTGCAAGTGTGTTGGCCTACAACTACAAACATCATAGCTGCCATGTGATGGCAGAAAATGTGTTTATTGCTAGCTAAATGGATGAAGAGCATGTATGTGCAAGTATAAACACCACATGGGCAGCAAGAAGGAAAGAAAACAGCAACACACACACCACATGGGCAGCAAGGAATTAGAAATTAAAGCATGGAAGAGTGGGAAGTGATGAGGACAACACACACACACACACACGGCAATGGCAGATTTCTACAACAAGAGGAATGAATGGACAACAGAAAAGCAAGGAAATTGGACCACTATGAAGTGGATTTCTTGTTGGTCTCCCACTTATAGCTTTGGGTGGCTTTGGAATGATTATTTCTAGGTAGAAAGAGCACAAAAACAGCACACACACATGCAAAACAAAGCTGGCAGCATCCTTTCTTCCCTTTGCCGTGAGTTGTCATGTCCATTACCTTGCATTTCTTTTCATTTTCAACCTCTATATAAACACCATTCAGCCTTCAAGGAAAACACACAGAAATTCATACACATTTCCATTAGTTCCAAGGCTTGCAAAGAAGGAGGAGTGCTTGGAGTTGTGCTAGCCATTCCATTGGAGTTGTTGGAGCATTCTAGGTGTATTCTACTTTGTTTCTCTATGTTTAATATCAATTGTTTTTGTTTAATTGCAAGTATGAGGAACTAAACCCTTACTTAGCTAGGGGGAAGTTCGAAGCCATGAACATGCTTGAGATATGAATTGATTTCTTCCAATTGTGATTTAATAAGTTGTGAATGCAATTCAATTAACTACTTTCTTCAAAACTAATTCTTGTATGTTGATTAAGGATGCATACTTAGTTTTCATGCATGAATTTGATGCTAGGATATAAATGAGTTTCACCTAATCATTACAAGTTTATATTCATTGGTAGTGAAGGTTGCTAGTCACAATCGCGTTAATTGAATTCTTGGCAAACGTATCATGCATTCATAGTTACGAATGCCTCGTTAACACTTATGATTTTCATAGAACGTAATGATCTTTGATTGTATCTCTATTATGCATTCATGTAGAAGACTTTTGAAGAATACTTTGGATTGTCGTATGCATTCATCCAATTCAATAAATCAAGGAAAATCTGAGGATTAATTAGTGCATCACGGTTAATCTGGGGTGTTGAGTTTCATAATCTATTGAAAAACAATTGGAAATCGATTCATGTACAAGTGTGTCATGTGTGAAGAATGGATCTCTAGCTAATCCATCAACCATATATTTAGTTTTACTTTTTGTTGTTATCTCAATCACAACCAAAACCAATACCCCCCATTTACTTTCTTGTATCAAAGTGTGTTTAAGTTTGTTTTGAACTCTTTGAGTCTAGTTTAGTGTTTTAAAGCCTACTTTTGTGTTTTTAAGTTTTTTCTTATATTTTTGAGTCAAGTGAGAGGTTATTAGCAAGCCCTCCTAATCCCCGGTCCAGAACGATCCCTACTTATACATATATTACAATTGTCAACAAGAGGGTTTAATTTGTGTGCTTAACTTTATTTCGCATCAGTTGACGAACGTGCCGGTGGGGGTGCTGTCTTGCTAGGAATAGCCTTTGAGATCCCATGGAGTGAGGAGGATTGAAGACATGTCGACGACGGGGTCGAGCTTAGAGAGCATGCTTTGGACTCACCTGGAGAGATCAGACAGGTTGTAATGGAGGGTGTCAAAGAGCGCTTGGTCGACCAGACCAGGGACTAGCAGCGCCGGAATCTCGCCAGAGCTGCTCATCCTCGTCCGCGAGACCTCGCCGGGGCTCATCGTGCTTCTGTAGTCCTTGGGAGTGAGTGGATTGACTCGCTCGAGTTATGCGTCCTCTGTGGAGTCCGTGTTCCAAAATGAGCGAGAGAGAGTGATTAGAAGATGGGGCCGAGGGTTGTACTAGCGATTGGGCTCTTCCTTGACAACTGGCAGAGGGTGAAGATAGGCTACAAGAGTTGGTGACTTTTTCTTCACTCATAGTTTGCGATGCCTTTGGTTTTTTTTGTGTGCAGATTTCAAAGTTCTTTTGTTAGAATTATCATCAGTGGAATGGAGTTGTCGATTGAAGGGATCTCTGACATGATTGTTCCTTGGTGTCAGATCTTTGGTTATTTTCTTGTCGACCAATCCCTTTCTGTTATCACTAGGGTCACTGGTTCGAAGCTTCCGAAGACCCAATGTGTCATTCATGGAATTCACCATGGAAGCAGAGCTGTGGGTTTTATCAATGAGTTTAGCTGGTTTCAGTATGACGGTGGGTGATTTATAACTCTTTGGAGATTGGGAACCCTTGGCCGTGGCAAGAACTGATATTTTACTTTGTAGATATCTTTGGCTTGCTGATACCTTGCTGTCCAAAGAAATGCTTTCGTTGCTTGTTTGAGATGAAAAATTTGAGGCGTGATCCTTTCTTGTATCTATCATTCCTTTTGTCTTTTGCATCGCTTCAAGTATTTGCTTAAGAGCTCTGAGATCCTTTCCTGATTTTTTGAACTCAAGATCTGCCAGCCTTTTTTCCATTTCACCATATACTGAAGATGATGAATTTGGAGCTTTTATAGGTTTTTCTTGTTGCTTGAAATCTGATCGTTGAGAACCCTTGCTTCTGTGTGGCTGCCTCCATGGAGCTGCTTCTATTGGAAACTTTAGAATTGGAGATGGGCTTCATGACCAGATCAGTGCCTCTCCTCTGTGGTCAGCTGTCTTTCTTTGTATTTGCAAGGAGTATCCCAGAATAAGTATCTTGCTTGTTTTCATTGGTTGCTCTTGATGATCTGGAGAAGGGGAAGAGAGAGAGAGAGGGGGAGATCGAGGATGTTGATGTCGGTTGGTTGGGTCCAGCAACCTCTTTATGTTCAAATAATTTGCAGCCAGGATAAGATCAAAGAGCGTGGCTTGGTCGACTTTGATGAATTCGGTGTCCTTTCATCAGCATGACCCTATCGACAAATAAGTAGAAGTAGAATGGGCCTCTTGCACGGCCCATGGCGTCAACCGGTCTCTGGGTTTTAACTCTCTTTCTGTCGATGGCGACGAGGCTGGGGTGGCCCAATTCCTTTTTATGTTATTTTCTTTGTCTTTTTTTTCTTTTTGCAGAAACTGTGTTCCTTTTTTTTTTTTTTTTTTGTAAATACATAAAAAATATGTATATATATATATATTTTTTTTCTAATAAAACATTATTATTTATTTATTTTGATGTGATTGTACTCGAAAAATTGGATGGTCGAGCTGCTTGGAGCTCATTTCAGCGTGTCACTTTTACCGTGTGGGGTTGTGCAAGAGACTGCAGCGGGGATTTGCTATATGGCGCTTGAGGCAGAATGTAAGGTGGCAAGCTTTATGACCGGCTAATCGTTTGACGGCGGTCATTTGAAGTCTCTTCGTCGATTGGAGCATGGTGGCCAGAGTGACGAAGCTGGTGTTGACGGCCTTGCTGCTTGCCCTTGCCGCTTCGAGCTTGAGGCAGAATGTAAAGCGTCGAGCTTCATGATCGGCTAGTCGTTTGACGGCGGTCATTGAAGTTTCTTCGTCGTTTGAAGCATGGTGGTTAGAGTGATGAAGCTGGTGTTAGCAGCCTTGCTGATTGAAGTTTGATACATAATGTAGTGCGTCGAGCTTCATGACCGGCTAGTCGTTTGACGACGGTCATTGAAGTTTCTTCATCGTTTGAAGCATGGTGGCTAAAGTGACGAAGCTGGTGTCGACGATCTTGCTGCTTGCCCTTGCCGCTTGGAGCTTGAGGCAGAATGTAATGCGTTAAGCTTCATGACCGGCTAGTCGTTTGACGGCGGTTATTGAAGTTCTTCGCCATTATTGTTTGCTACGGACGGAGAGCTACAGTCGATGCTTCATGACCGGCTAGTCGTTTGACGGCGGTTATTAAAGTTTTTCGTCGTTGCTGTTTGCCACTGCCACTACACAACCATTGCATCGCCACTGCATTCTTGTTGCCTTGCACCGCCCCTCCAAAAAAGAGATCAAGTCGTAACGTAGTTCAAATGAGTGATGATTTTAACAGTGATGTTGATGATGATTTTGCCGTACACAGTTTATGCTCTTGCGGGCCAGGAGCGTTGGTGCCGTTTGCAGTTTCAGCTCGTGCAAGCAATGAGTGTTTGGTGTTTCCTTTTATGCTCGTGCAGACCAGGAGCTTTGTGCCATGCAGTTTAGGCTCGTGCAGGCGATGAGCCTTGTGTCCTACAGTTTAGGCTCGTGCGGACAAGGAGCTTTGGTTCGTGCAGTTTAGGCTCGTGCGAACAAGGAGCATTGGTTCGTGTAGTTTAGGCTCGTGCGAACAAGGAGCATTTGGTGTTGCCTTTTATGCTCGTGCAGACCATGAGCGTTGATGTTGCCTTTTATGCTAGTGCAGACCAGGAGCTTTAGGCCATGCAGTTTAGACTCGTGCGGGTTAGGAGAATTGGTGTTGCCTTTTATGCTCGTGCAGACCAGGAGCGTTGGTTCGTGTAGTTTAGGCTCGTGCGAACAAGGAGCATTGGTTCGTGCAGTTTAGGCTCGTGCGAATAAGGAGCATTGGTGTTGCCTTTTATGCTCGTGCAGACCAGGAGCTTTGTGCCATACAGTTTAGACTCGTGCGGGCGAGGAGCTTTGTGTCCTGCAGTTTAGGCTATTGTGGATAAAGAGCTTTGGTGTTGCCTTTTATGCTCGTGCAGACTAGGAGTTTTATGCCATGCAGTTTAGACTCGTGCAGGGCGATGAACTTTGTGTCCTGCAGTTTAGGCTCTTGTGGACAAGGAGCTTTGTGAATTTGTCAAACGATCTTGGAGAGGCTTTCCTTGCAATTTTCATAACAAGGAGTCTTAACCGAATGATTGAAGAAGTCTTCAGGAAAGAAATCGCGCATCGTGATGGGGATGGACAATCTATGTGTCGAAATTTCATCATCTTCAACACGTTCACATTGCTTTGAAGGTTGACAAGAGCTGCTTTGCCCCCTTTCCGATTGGCGGACTTGTGGAGGAGATGTATGTTTCTTGTGCAATTTCTTAGGAGTAACTTGAGTCCATCCTTCAACTTTGCTTGTCTTGGAGGATGCCCCCAGCGGTTGAGGTAAAAACCTTGAGTTGGAAGAGCCAAAAGTGATGGTGGTATAGTTTGACTTCACCACATCGTCAAGATCTCGCTCGATGATTCCTTTCTGAGCCAGTTTCATGATGAGATCTTTCAGCACGAAGCACTTTTCTGTCGGATGACTGATGAAGCGGTGGAATTTATAGTACTTTGGACTGTCGGTACGATTCATTTCTTCCGGCCGTCTGCACTCAGGCAAACCAATCACCTTCTTGTCCAACAGGTTATCCAGCATGGCAACCACATCAGAGTCGGGGAATGGATAAGTCTTCTCCTCAAGCTCCTTCAAAGTGCGTCTACGCATCTCTTGATCACGAAAAGCTTCGGTTTGAATCGCCTTGCCTCGTGTGGGGATTTTAACGGGAGCTGTGTTGACTGTCATTACTTCCTTGGTGGATTTCCACGTAGCCTTCTCCACCTTTGTCTCAAGAACTTTGTCGTTCTTGTAGTCGGCGATCGGTTCCTTCTTCCCATGATGGGCGATGCTTAACTCCATGTCATGGGCGTGGGTGGCTAGCTCTTCGAAGGTCCGTGGTTTGATGCCTTGAAGGATGTATTGCAAACCCCATTGCATGCCTTGGACGCACATCTCGATTGAAGAGGTCTCCGAGAGCCTGTCTTTGCAGTCGAGGCTTAGAGTGCGCCATCTGTTGATGTAGTCAATGACCGGCTTATCTTTCCATTGATTCGTACTTATGAGCTCCAACATGCTTACAGTGCGGCGGGTGCTGTAGAAGCGGTTGAGGAATTCCCGCTCTAATTGCTCCCAGCTGTTGATGGACTCAGGCTCTAGGTCCGTGTACCACTCAAAAGCGTTTCCTTTCAGCGAGCGCACAAACTGCTTGGCGAGGTAGTCCCCTTCGATCCCTACGTTGTTGCAAGTTTCAACAAAATGGGCAACGTGTTGTTTCGGGTTTCCCTTTCCATCGAATTGCATGAACTTTGGCGGTTGATAACCCCTCGGCATTCTTAAGGCGTCAATCTTCTTTGAATACGGCTTCGAGTACAACCAGGAGGTATTTGAGCTCGCTTCGTACTGTGCCTTGATGGTGCTGGCGATCATCTCCTGCAGCTGCTGGATAGAAAGAGATCCCATGAGTGCCGCTGCTTGGTCTGGCTCCGGCTTCACATCGATATTCTCCACCGGAGGCTCATCTTCTTCGCCATCTCCTCTCTTTAGTGGATCATCCTTTGGGTTGGGGTTCTCACCGTCTTGTGGCTCCAGTCGGCTGACGAGTGCAGCGATTTGGAAGTCTTTTTCTTCAACAATCCGTGTTAGCCTTGCGATCGCTTCATTCATTTAAGCCAGTTGTTCTTCGATGGAGGTAACGCCGATGGTCATGACTTGTGCAATCAATAGACGTGACTTTCCTTTAGACATCCAGGATGCTGACGAAGAACGTCGTTGGCTGTTTTGGGATGTCATCTGGTGTGCCTCAGCAGCATGCTTCGGTGCCCTTGGCGAGGTCAGGTTGATGACAGACTCGCACCTTTAATGCTTTCCTTGCTCTTTTAGCGGCACCAACTTTGAAGTGGCATGTTGAGGAGCAGTTGTGGCGCCAATGGATTGTCCGTTTGCGGCAGAAGTGCTTAGGATCCTTCCCTCAGTGGGTGCGAGAACGGCTTGTCCCTTGCTTGATGCCATTGACTTTGAGGTGTGTTTGGATTCTTTGAACGGAGAAAGAGATGAGAGGTAGAGATTGTCCCACTGGGAGTGCCAAATTTGTGAACACGGAAAATTCCTGAAACGAAAGAGACAAGAACAATGCGCACAAACAAATATTTTGTGTTTTTTGATGATTTTGGGTTACAATCTCTCTCAAATTTGATCCTCTGATTCGATCTCCGTAAGGTGTGTATTTGTGGATGTGCGATTAATCCAAGGGTCGTCGAGGCTTGATCTTGGATGAGCGGTTGAAAGTTTCTTCAAGGGCCGTTGAGGCTTGATCTTGAATGACGATGATGAACGGATCTTCAAGGGCTTTTGGGCTTGATCTTGAAGAACAGTGATGAACGGATCTTCAAGGGCTTTTGGGCTTGATCTTGAAGATGGATGAACGAAGAACGTTTTCTTCAAGGGCCGTCGGGGCTTGATCTTGAAGAACAGTGATGAACGGATCTTCAAGGGATTTTGGGCTTGATCTTGAAGAACAGTTGTATATGTGGATTTGTTGATGTTGTTGATCCAAAGAGCCGTTGAGGCTTGATCTTAGGATGAAAGGATGATGAACACTTTCTTCAAGGGCCGTCGGAGCTTGATCTTGAATTGGTGGAAGTGCTTCAAGGGCCGTCGGGGCTTGATCTTGAAGAACGATGAACGAAGAACGCTTTCTTCAAGTGCCGTTGGGACTTGATCTTGAAGAACGATGAACGAAGAACGAAGAACGAATGAGGCTTTCTTGATTCTTCGGGAACCTGGATGCTTGAGAGCTTCGAAGTTTCAGAGCTTCAGAATTTTGCCTAATGATTTTGGTTCCCCCTCCTAAAATGAATGAAATGACTTCTATTTATAGAATTTTCCAAGGCCTAATTTTGAATATAATATGCCAGATGAAATAAGTCATTTATGCCAGGTGTTGACACGTGTCCTATTTGATGACTTTTCCAACTTATTTCGATTTTTTTGTTTAGACATACGTTACGTGTAGAATTTATGTAATACATGAGCGTCGAAACTTTGATTTATCGGTCAACATTTATTTACCGAAATTTCGATGTCTACAACCATATTTCATTAATGATAGGAGCAAATACATGATTCATAATATATAGATGAAGAACATGACCCAAATTGGAGGATACTTGCAAACAAACATCTGAAATACAAAAGAATAATTAAAGATGTTGCAAGACAACGCTAAAACAACGCTAAAAGAGACGGAGGATCCATATAAACGATGCATCTAGTATGAGATCATGAAAGAGACGAACACTCTCAAAACAATTGCGCGATACAAAACGTTATGCTTCTATATGAAAACGTTGCGGCTCCTTGCTAATAGTATCTTTAATGCTCCTTTAGTAATTAAAAGTAAACTCGTGTAGTTAGAAAATATAGAAGCATAACGTTTTGTATCATATAATTTCCCTAACATAATTTCTCCAACTTGTGTAGTTAAAAAATATGATACTTTAAATTAAAATTAACGTTAGAGAAATTATATTTTTAGATCATAATTACGAGGTATTTTATGTGTCAGTTGATGCGGCGTATCATGTCATACCATAGTGCATGATAAAGGGAAACTTGCACACATATATATATTATTCAAATCCATTATTTTCTTTTTATTTGTTTTATATGAAAAGACATACAATATCACTTTTCCATGAAAAGCTTTAATGACAAGCCAAATCACTGTTTCAAAAGTTTAAAAAACATAAAAGGAAATAAAAACCATTGTTTGTTGACAAAAGTTTTGATGCCATATAATTTAGTTGTAGGCGTCCTGGTGCTCCAAGAGGTAGTTCTCAATCAACTTGAAGAGGTGGGAGGCCTTTTCTTTGCCAGCCTTAACATGCTCTTCCTTGATCTCAACGTCACCCTTGGTGTGGTAGTGGCTGGTGCTCTTAATGACGGAACCGCTGCCGGAAGCCACTAACTTAGTCTCATAAGAGATCTTCTCAATTGTCTCAGAGATAGCATCTCCTTCAATCACACTGTACTTGTAGACAAAGTTGTCCTTGTCAACCCCATCAATTCTGTGCTTCACGTAGCTGTATGTGCTACCTTCACCAAAGTTGATCTTCTTAATGGTTCCAACGCCGCCATCTCCTTCAAGGATCTCAGCGCTCTTCACTGCTTGTGGTGCAATCTTGGGGATGAGGTTGTCAGCATCAAGAACAAAGGCATTGAACAACCTAGCAGGGGGGATGACGGAGGTGAACTCGGATTCGTATGTGAAGACACCCATGATTCTGAGATGCGTTTGGGAGGTGAGGAAAAACTAATTGATAAAGAGGAAGACTGAGGAAGAAAGATGATGTATTGGGAGGTTTTGAGGTGTGAATAGCTGAAGAGGAGGTATGGTATTTATAGGCCGAGGCTGTCTGAAGGTGGATGAATAGGTTTATGCCATTTCCTTATTGTTTAATTGGTTCTATTCATTGTGACGTGGGAACCATTACTTTTATACTTGGAATGTTTGTATTTTAGTCAAGAGAAGAACCATCTGCTAATTGAATAAAAAAAATAAAATTATAGCCATTTAATCCACGAGCTCAATTATTTCTATCCCACTGTTTTATATATAGAAGTTAAAATTTTGCATTTGCATGCAATGAGTGCTTTAGAGATGACCACATTGTCTGACACTTAGCTACTTTCACACTTTCTGTGAGAACCAGAGCATTGCAATTGGAATTCCTTTTCAGTAATTGATTGAGCTTATTCCTTCCAATATTTTTTTAGTCCAAAACTGATACCTGTGTCTCAATCAACAATGACTGCCATGGCTATGAATTCAATAATTCTGATAAAGTGAACACTTCACCTTAGTTGTGGCAGGGCTAGCTTATCCGCTTTCATATCGAATAAGCAAAAATGATCAGACGAGACTACAAAAATAACAACTTTGTTCTTTGTCGGGTATTGAGATTTGAAACCAAATTGGGCCGTTTTGTTGTCTCCTATATTTATCTAATTTTGTATATTCACAATCAACATGGTCATTGGCTGTGTACATAAAATAGTTAATAGATACGAGGGCTGTATATTAGGACTTTGTTATAATTGAACATTTTGAATCTTGCCTTTTCCGTTTGAAGATGTAGAAACCCCACTTAAAATGATGGGCAATCAATGTTGACTCAATGCAGCCATATGTTGAACTACAAGTCAAGTACCCTAATTTGAACTTCTGGAAGTGCATACTAGTTGTGATGTAGTGGGGACAACAATATTATGAAGCAAACAGCAATTTGTAAAACAAGGTTTCACCAATTGGGCATTAGACACCAATTTATTTCGGATAATATTTGGGTACTCACCTTTTAATTTTGTTCAATGATATTTAAAAAAATGTTATTTAATTTTTCTTGGGCTTTTAAAAAATGAACATGTGACATTTTTTATTGAACCAAATAAAAAAGTGAGTACATCAATACTCACTAGTGAGTACCTAAGTATTAGTCATTCATTTCATCCCCATCAGTGTACTAATTAACCTCAGTAAATTAAATTCATACGGTTTCATAAAAGTTTTAGTTGCGAGGACCCTCGACACTATATATGAGATCACTACAACAAAATGGTCTGTTATTGAGGAAATCTTTTGGAGGAAACCTAGTTTTCTCGCTATAGAACACTTTTTGCAAGGATATTATTTCGTCTTCGCAAAAACTGACCCAATTTTGATTACAAGTCCTGTCCTTACACTAGCGAGAAATTTAAATATTTTGCAAGAAAACGTTTCCTCACTGTCGACGGACTCTTAGCTTGGTAATCTACACTTACTCACTATAGCGAGTAAAAGTTTTAGGGTTTAACAAAATGGAAACTTTGAGCAAGGAATATTTTTTTTTCTCGCTAAACAACGTTTTTGTTGTAGTGGATGTACAATTGGATCCACATACATCAACAATTAACAATTCATCATACTTTTGGACGGATTTATTAAGAGGGTGTCTGCCGTATAAAATAAGTGGATCTGATTAAATTAGTCCGGTCCAATTTGATATGAGAGGGTGCCAAACACCCGGCTCCATATTAGTAGTCCTATACGGTGCTATATACAATGTACCAATCGATGCCTTAGTGATTGATATATGTCTTGATAAATGATATATATCATCTATTTGCTAAAGTATCTTTAATGCTCCTTTTGTAATTTATATATGTCTTGACAAATGAATGTATATATCATCTATTATTTGAATAATAGACGATACATACATTCATTTATCACACTATATAAAAAAAATTTGGTAATTGTCAAATTATATCATGGTTAGGCCAACTCGTGTAGTTAGAAAATACTGAAAATATGACTTTAACCCTTAAAATTTAATTTTCGTTACATAAAACCCGACATAATTTTTTTATTTGATTAAAACCCATTGACTAAGCTCCACACAAGCAAATTCATTAACTATGTTTGACTTCACCATTGTACATTTTTTGAATGCCTAATATACCCTTAATTACATTTTTGACCTATACAATTAATTGTATACGGATTAAAAGGTGAATGAATGATTCTTGAAAAGAGAAATAAGCATTAATATTCATACTATGATTCGATCACAATATATATGATGTAATTTAACAAATATGTGGGGAATCAATAAATGTGAAAAACTAAAAAATTTCTCTCTGGGGAAACGCTAGGGTTTCACTAGGAGAGCAACGATTTATTGAATTCCGACGCCGTCATTGAGGTAATCGTGGTCGCAAGGAGCCGTGTCATTGTAGGGTGTGGCAGTGACTGATCCGACGACTTAGGTGTGAATGATTATCAGTTTGGCGCGTCTCGTTGGGGGAAAACTTTGGCAGTTATCTCGAACATGTTTGCTTGCGGTGGTAAGGCATATGGATGAGATGATTTCGAAGTTCGCTGAAAGATTTGTTCTCACTGCGGAGGAACAAAAAGTGGTGGTGATTGATGATAAGGAGGGTGCGCTCCTTAGGAATATGAAGGTTTTCCTTGTGGGGAGAGTGCTTACTAGTAAGACATTCAACAAAGAAAGATTTAAAAGGCAGATGTTAAATCTCTGGTGCCCGAAGGCGAAGGTTACGATAGTGGAGTTGGAGGAGGGTTTGTTCTCTTTTGGTTTTGATAATAGCCGTGAGAGGGCTATGATTAAAAAAGGGGGGCCTTAGCTGTATGGCGACGTTCTAGTGGTGTTGGCAGAGACAAATGTGTTGGTAAACCCGGTATCTAATCCGTTGACCTCCTAAGAATTTTGGATCCAAGTAAAGGGTTTGCCTCTTCCTTACATGACCCGTCATATGGGTCAATTCATTGGGAATCAGATAGGTCACCATGTATTGACTTATCAAAGCATGATGAGTGATATGTTTGGTAGTTGGTAGTATACTGCGTATCCGGGTTGCTGTTGATATCCAGAAACCACTACCGAGAGGTTTGAGGCTTGTCATTGAGGGATCTGAGGTGGGAATTGATTTACGCTATGAGAAGATTCCTATCACCTGTTTTCTATGCGGCATTGTAGGGCACTTAGAAGAGCACTGCATGCACTTCAAGGGGCAGAATGATGATGATCTGTCGAAGCTGTATGGTCGCTGGTTTCAGTTTGATGTGTTAGGTGCGGATTACAGAAAGCCAAAAGGCACGCGTTTTGGGTTGGATGGAGTACAGGGGTGGTTCATGAAGGTTCTAGTGTTTGTGGATGAGGTGATGAAGGAGGAGGGGAGTAACGTTAATGACCACATGTTGGGCAGTGGGGTAGTACAAGAGGGACGACAGACTAGGATTTCTCTCAATAGAGCATATGTTATACCTGATTTAAATGACATGGGAGAGTCAGAGGAGTTGCCAATTGAGTCGATGGCCATCATCCCTTTCCATTCGTAAATGTTTCAACATGATACATGTGGAGCTATGGTGTTTGGTGTGGATCTCAATGTGGCGCCACCTAGTGATGCTGAATCTCCCCAAGTTTTGGGTTTTGGTGACTCTGGAGGTGGAAGATGAGGGATGGGGATGGGTTTAAAGGATGTGGGTTTCTTTGAACCCCGTGGTAATAAGGTAGTGGAGTGGGACCTGCAGTTTTGGGGGGAGTGGGGATGAGCATGGTAGTAGTCTTGGGCTGAATGTGGGTGGTAGTGGGTCCCGAACGGGGTGGAACAAGCAGATAGTCAGGAAGGACCATGTCAGTAACCCAGAGTTGTCTCAACATGTGGGGGAAGAGATCTAGAAGGCGAACTTGCTGCAGGGAACGTTGGGTCCAATGTTTAATGGGATAAATTGGCCTAGTCTAGGGCTGGACCCTTTCAACCTAATGCCTATTATTGAGCACAATCAGAGGGCTCGAAAAAAAGAAGCAATATCGACGTAAGAGACAGGGTGGGTTTCCCTTGGGTAATGTGCAGTCAGGGATTCCAACACAGAAGGTTTTTCTCCCTACTTGAGCTAGGGAAGAGGCAGGTCCGTGAGGAGTTGGGTGTCAAAGCACGACATGGAGGACGTAGAAGGTTGTTGGAAACAGAAGAGGTTATTAGTTCATCGGCGGAGGTTGATGTGGTTCAACCCCACCGTCATCAATAAGTTGCTTAAGTTGGAACTGCCGGGGGCTTGGGAACCTTTGTGCAGTTCATGCTCTCCAACGTTTAATTTATGTCCAAGATCCCACTGTAGTGTTCTTGTGCGAGACGAAGAGTAATGCTCGTCACATAGACCATTTACGTTTAAAGTTGAATTTTGATCGTAGTTTTACTGTTGACAGTAGAGGTAGCTCTGGTGGTTTATGTGTTTTGTGGAAGGATGAAATAAATTTGTCTTTGAGATCTTATTCTTTGAATCATATTGATTTCGATGTGGGTGACCCTAGGGAGGTGTTTTATTGGCGTCTAACCGTTTTTTTATGGATATCCTGCTATATCTGATCGATATAAATCTTGGAGGCTTCTTTACTCTCTTTGTAGCCACGAGTCAAGGCCTTGGTTGTGTCTCGGTGATTTTAATGAGACTCTCCAAGCTCACGAGCAGGAATGAGGCAATGTAAGGCTAGACAGGTAAATGGAAGGGTTCATCTCAGTGGTGGAATCTTGTAATTTCATTGATCTCGGTTACTCGGGGAATAAATTTACTTGGTTTACAACAAAAGGGGGAGGAATTAAAGTAAGATTGGATGATGCCTTGGGTAATCAGAAATGGGTTGACTTGTTTCCGCGATTCTCAGTTAAGCATTTGAACAAGTCTACATCGGATCATGTTCTAGTGCAGGTTTATTGGACGGGGCGAGTTCCGGATCGTGGCAAGAAACAGTTTAGGTATGAGGAGTGTTGGAATTTGCAGAAAGGATGTTCAGAGGTGGTCCATGAGGGTTGAGAAGGTGACGTTAATGGGTCCCCCATGTTTCAGGTCACTGAGAAAATCAAGATGACTCGATTGAAGTTAAATAATTGGGTGAGAAACTCTGCTAGGTCCGGACCTATAAAGATAAGAGATGTTGAGGATAAACTCACAATTTTATTGGGTCATCTGTTTACAGAAGAGTCTATTCTCCAAAAAAAAAAAAAAAGAGTTGGTTGGGAGGTTGAATAGGCTACTTGAACAAGAGGAGCAATTTTGGCGTCAACGGGCAAAAGAAAATTGGGTTAAGCTTGGCGACTGCAATACCAAATATTTTCATTAGAAAGCAACTCGGAGGCAAAAGCGTAATTTTTTGCATGGCTTAAGGGATGATGCGGGGGTATGGCATGAAGACAAAGCTGGTATGGAGGAAGTTGTAGTTTCTTATTTTTCCAAGTTATTTACGTCTAATGGGGTGCATAACTTGGAAGACATTTTATGCCATATTGTTCCGTCGGTTATGGAGGAAATGAATGCTGAGCTTGATCAGCCATATTCAGATGAGGAGATCAAAGCCGCTGTTTTTCATATGCATCCTACGAAAGCTCTCGGTCCTGATGGTATGACTCCTGGGTTTTACCAAAAACATTGGAGAGTCGTAGGTACTGATGTGTGCAATGGTGTTCGACACTTGTTGATGTCGGGACAAATGTTACGTAAAATTAACTACACGCATGTCACCCTCATTCCTAAAGTTAAAGATGCCACGATGATGACACAACTTCGACCAATCAGTCTCAGTAATGTCATTTACAAGATTTTGGCGAAGATGCTTACGAATAGGTTAAAGACTATCTTGCCACGAATTATTTCTCCTACTCAAAGTGCTTTTATTCCGGGTAGGTTAATTTCAGATAATTATTTGGTGGCCACTAAGGTTGCCCACTACATGCATAAGCATTCATCGAGGTCTAATAGGCTAATGGCTCTAAAGCTTGATATTAGCAAGGCGTACGATCAAGTGGAATGGAGTTTTCTTGAAGCATTGATGTATCGAATGTGGTTCTCTAAGCAGTGGATCCGTTTGGTTATGTTGTGTGTCACAACGGTGTCCTATTCGTTTAAGGTGAATGGGAATTCGGTGGGCTATGTGCATTCGAAGTGCGGAATTCGTCAGGGAGACCCTCTATCTCCTTACTTGTTTGTTATATGTGCTGAGGGATTATCGGCGTTACTAAGGAAGGCGAAGTTTAATGGGGAGCTGCAAGGTATCAAAGTGTGTCGTAAGGCACCTAGTATTCACCATCTTTTCTTCGCGGATGATAGTTTTCTATTTGCTCGTGGTACCGTTGGTGAATGCAGATATATTATAAAGTTATTACGTTTGTATGAGATGGCATCGGGACAAGCGGTGAATTTTGAGAAGAGCTGTGTTTCCTTTAGTCCGAATCTCACTACTTTTGATAAGCAATTATTAGCCAATTGTCTGGGTATGAAGAGGGTGGAGTTCCATGATAAATATCTGGGGTTGCCGGTGCTTATTCAGAAATTGAAGAAGGAAACTTTTGCGTACGTAAAGGATAGAGTGTGGAAGAAATTACAAAGTTGGCCGGGGGGGGGGGGCTTACTGAGTAGTGTGAGGCCGAGAGTTATTAATCAAAATGGTGGCTCAGGCCCTGCCTATGTATTCTATGCAATGTTTTTTTCTTCCTAAATCTTTATGTGAGAAGCTGAATAGGATGATAGCTAAGTTTTGGTGGAGCGGTGATCCGGGTAAGCGAAAAATACATTGGCTTAATTGGCGTATTCTGTGTAAGCCTAAGCACGAGGGGAGACTTGGCTTCAGAGATCTTTATGCTTTTAATTTGGCGATATTGGCTAAGCAAGCATGGCGATTCTTACAGCAACTGGATTCACTCGTTTTCCAGATTTTTAAAGCCAGATACTTCCCTAGGTCAGAGTTTATGGAAGCATTAGTAACTCCTAATAGTTCGTATGTGTGAAGGAGTAAGCTTCAAGGCAAGTGATTCACAAAGGTCATCGTTGGCAAGTGGGTAATGGGCAGAGAATTCAAATTTGGAAAGACAATTGGATTCCTAGGGATTCGTTTTTCCGTATTTTAACTCCACCTATGAGGGATTAGGATATGGAGGCTAAAGTGGCTGAACTTCTTTGGGGGGGGGGGTACCGCGGCAATGGAATGTCCTACTGCTAAACCTTCTATTCTCTCATGAGGAAGTGGAGTTAATTCGAAACACACGATTGAGCGTACGAGATCTTGAGGATAGATGTATATGGCATTTTGAACGCAATGGGAAGTTCTCGGTTATGAGTGCTTATCAGGTGGCTTGGGGCATTCTTGTTAATACTGGTAGTGGTGCAGACGGATCTTCATCCACTTTGGGTGAAGTGGGGGAGAAATATTGGAAGAAAATTTGGAATGCAAGTGTACCGGGGAAGGTGAATATTTGTACTTGGCGTGCTTGTTTGGACTCTTTACCCACTCGTGAATCTACATAAAAGAAGAGTGATAAAAGACGAGGTGTGCTTGGTCTGTGGGTTGCAAATAGAGTCAACGGAGCATATTTTTAGAGATTGTAGCATGTCGAGAGCTGTGTGGTTTCAGAGTTTGGGGATAAGGGTGGATAGCGGATGTGAGCACATGTCCTTTATGCAGTAGATGGTCACGAATGCGCAACAACTCCCGGTTTTTGGTTTTATGCTTTGGTTGATGTTAGTATGGGCCTTATGGAAACACAGAAATGAGGTGTTGTGGAATAGGGCACGAATGCCACCACATGCGATAATCTTAAGGACTGAGGGTTGGCTGTATGAGTATCATAAATGGCATAAAACCCAGAATAGGAAGTCGGTTAGGGAGGTTCAAAAATGGAGGAAACCTGGGGTGAGATGGTTAAAGTGTAATTTTTATGGGGCTTGGAGTAAAACTGAATCTCAAGGGGGGGGATATGGTGTTGTGATTAGAGATCACACGGGTAGTTGTTTGGGGGCGGTGGCTGGGCCTGTTGCTGGGGCGGCTTCGGCTTTGTACACGGAGTTGTTTGCAGCTCATCAGGTATTAGGGCTGCTCAAGAGTAGATACCTGCCTGATATGAAGATAAATTTGGAAGGAGATTCATCTCTAGCGTTGGCTGCTATGGCAGGGCTAGAAGAGGATGTGTCCGTTTGGGGGCCTGTTATTAATGATTTGAGAAGTCTTCTTATGGAATTGCCTTTTGTTGAGTGTGGACATGTTCAGAGGGAAGCCAACTCAGTTGCGCATCGTCTTGCTCGGATGGGGCTCAATTGTCTTCAGGAGGTGTTGTGGTTTGAGATGCCCTCGGATTTGATTCAATATCTCTTATTTGAGGAAGGAATGTAATCTTGTTTTCTATTGTTCATTTGAGGATAGTTCTTTCATTGTGCCGGACACTCTTTACCTTAGACCGGGTTGAAATCCCCGACAAGGTGTTTATTGAGGCCCATTTAGCACACTATTCTCAGTTTGTACGAATTCTAATTTGTTTTAATGAATATCATACTTGTTTAAAAAAATAAAAAAAATAAAAAAATAAATGTGCCTAATAGTTGTGCTAATATATGGAGAATAATTTACCTACAACATAAAGAAATGTTATTTGCCTCAAAGTTATTTTACATATAAATATAGGTAAATTATTTTACACACACATATATAATAATAATATTTTACATATAAATATAGGCAAATTATTTTACACGCACATATATAATAATAATAAAATGTGCCTTATATATATTACTACATGTAAAATAATTTATCTGCAACATATAGAAATGTTATTTTATTCAAAGTTAATTACCTATATTTTACATATAGATATAGGCAAGGTATAAAATATCGATGATATCGGAAATATCGGTAGTCCAAAAACATGGAAATATCGAGATATTATCGATATCGATAAAAATTGAATAAAAACCACGAAAATTGTGAGAAAAACTTGGAAATTTTTATTGAAACTTTGGAGAATGTTTATTTAGTCAATTATCTATTAGTTTATCAAAAAAAATTAGAAGGAAATGCATTACATGATGGATTTAACTTATTTAAGTTGATTATACAGCTAGCTGACAAACACTATGAGTGTAGAAAATATGTAGTAATTAATGAAAAAAAGATTAAACACACCATAATCATTTATATATTATGATTTACTACAATATTTTACACTTTATACATTGCATGTGCAAAAGAAATTGTCAAAGATTCATTGTCATGTGCAAATTTGTTTCTTGCAAAAAGAATTCAAAACAAAACCATATATATAAATATTTTAGCATATGTTCACAAAAACATAAGTGATATGGTGGTTGGTGTTATTTTAGCATATTTTCATTGTCATATGCAAATTTGGGTTTTATCTCGCGATATTATCGATAATATCGCGATATATATCCCAAATAATGTATTAAAATCATTAAAAATATCGTATCGTGATAATATCGATATTTTAACGATATATTAATGGATAGTGTATAAAATATCGCGATATGAAAAAATCGATAATATCGGCGAATTTTTTCGTCCTTGGATATAGGTAAATTACTTTACATAGACATACATATGGTAACAATAAAACGTGCCTAATATACTAATACATGCAAATTAATTTACCTACAACACTAATTTACCTATATATTACATATAAATATAGGTAAATTATGTTACACACCCTAATAATAATGTGGCGAATATATATATATTTATATATATATATATATATTTATATATATATATATATATATATATATATATATGTAATGGTTTACCTACAAAATATAAAAATATTACTTTATTTCAAATACATATGATTATAAGTGGCTAAAAAACCGTTAGAAGGGTTATGGCATATGTTGTAAATTATATGAAGTAAAAGGTCATTTATTTTCTAATGTGGCAACATATTTGAATTTTGGGTTTATATTGGATGTTTAAAGATATGTGGGTTTTAATCTAAAAATTACGAGTTGTATGGGTCTATATCTAAAGAACCCTAGAAAATATGATACTTTAATTTAAGAGTAATGTTAGAAAAATTATATTTTTAGATCACAATTACAAAACATTGTATGTGTCAGTTGATACGGTGTGTCATGTCATGCCATGGTGCATGATAAAGGGAAACTTGCACACATATATATATTATCCAAATCCATTATTTTCTTTTTACTTATTTTTATATAAAAAGACATACAATATTCACTCTTCAATGAAAAGCTCCAATAACAAGCCAAATTACAAGCCAAAACACTGTTTCAGAAGTTTAAAAAACAAAAAAGGAAATGAAAACCGTTGTTTGTTGACATAAGTTTTGATGCCATATAATTTAGTTGTAGGCGTCCTGGTGCTCCAAGAGGTAGTTCTCAATCAACTTGAAGAGGTGGGAGGCCTTCTCTTTGCCAGCCTTAACATGCTCTTCTTTGATCTCAACATCACCCTTGGTGTGGTAGTGGCTGGTGCTCTTGATGACAGAACCGCTGCTGGAAGCGACCAACTTAGTCTCATAAGAGATCTTCTCAATTGTCTCAGAGATAGCATCTCCTTCAATCACACTGTACTTGTAGACAAAGTTGTCCTTGTCCACCCCGTCAATTCTGTGCTTCACGTAGCTGTATGTGCTACCTTCACCGAAGTTGATCTTCTTAATGGTTCCAACTCCACCATCTCCTTCAAGGATCTCAGCGTTCTTCACTGCCTGTGGTGCAATTTTGGGGATGAGGTTGTCAGCATCAAGAACAAATGCATTGAACAACCTAGCAGGGGGGATGACGGAGGTGAACTCGGATTCATATGTGAAAACACCCATGATTCTGAGAAGTGAATGGAAAGTGAGAAAAGAATAACTAATGAAGAGGAAGATCTAAGAAAGAAAGATGATGTATTGGGAGGTTTCTTGAGATGTGAAGAAGTGAGGAGGAGGTATGGTATTTATAGGCTCAGGCTGAAGGTGTGTGAATCAAAAGGTTTATGCAAGTTCCTAATTGTTTAATTGGTTCTATTCAATGTGACGTGGGAGCCATTATTTTTGTACAAGGGATTTTGTAATTTAGTCAAGGGAAGGACCATATGGAAATTGAATAAGGTACCCAATTAATCCACGAGGTGGACTAGTTAAACCTCAATTACTTATTCTCCTGGTGTTTGCTACAAGTTATAATTTCCATGTGCATGCAATGAGTACTTTAGAAATGATATGATTCTCTCACATCAAGTAAACAAACTGACACCTTTTGTAATTCTGTTTGATAATTTTTTCTATATAATCAACGTTCCAATTTTACTTGACCTATAGAGGAAGATTTAACTCGAACATTTGTGTATATAGGCTTTCTTCCTTCTTCCTTTCCAGTCAAATACCGAAAGACTATATGATATGAGCAAGTTGATAGAAATTTTGTCTGGTTAAACAATAATTTAGTTTATCTGAGACAATGTATGGTGATGTGGTAATTCAGCGTTTATCAAACACTAATAATAGCTGTTTTATCTTGGATTAAATCACATCCTTAATTGTTATATAATTCTATATCTTGAGCCATTTCAATTTGTAGATGTGATCAAAACCCAACTGAAAATGATGGGCAAACGACATTGACCCATTGCAGCCTATTTTGAAATGCAAGACAAGTGTATATCCTAATTTGAAATTCTGGAAGCTGCATACTAGTTGTGAAGTAGTAGGGACAACCATATTCTGAAACAAGTTGGTTTGGTCAATTAGGGATCACACACCGACCCATTTGATGTCCAGTTGTGTACTAGCTAATTAACCTCGGTATTATTGTAATTCAAATTTCACCTACGAACAATCCATTTGAATTGGAAAAACGGAAAATCTAAGAGGAAGTGATCAACTTCATTCTTTTTCAGGTTGCCTTCCCTTGGTCCCCAGTAATGAAAGGTGCACCAAAAAGAAAAGCCTATACTGAATGGTTAAAGATTTCAAACCAATTTTTTGTTACATATACATAACACCTTTACAGCAATTTTACAGTTAAAGATTTCAAACGTAGGGTTAGATAAAATGATGTTATTGATAATTGTAAGTTCTTATAAATGCATACTATAGAATATCATACATACTATACAAAAAAGTGTTGAGAGTATCAATCTCACATCATGAAAAATAGGACCTTGCATGTGCTTATAGTGATTAGGCAATTCCCCATATTTCCAATTGTTTTTTTTTTTTGTGGAACCCCAAGTTTCTTCATGGTACAAGAGCAAGTTGTCCCGCGTTTGAAGCTCAATGGCCACATGTGCTCCATATCTCCCCATTTGTGTTGTCCAAGTTTAGGCATGAAAATGCGTTACACGTAATGCGGGCGTGTTGAGCGTATCAATCCCACATCAGAGAAATGAAGGACTTTTGCATGAGTTTATAAGTAATTTTGTCACGTCCCATATTGAAAAAAAAAGGTTTTGCTTTTTGCTACTTTTCAGCTTAAAATGACATGTGACATTGTAAATAAGCAGACTTATCAAACACAAATTTTACTCGAACTTCTTTTCATCCCGCTTAAAATGACCCGTGACTTTGCAAATAAGCAGACTTATCAAACACAAATTTTACTCAAACTTTTTTTTCATCCCCACTTTTAAAATAATTTAAGCAGTACCAAACCTTACCTTAATTTTTTTTTTTATGAATTTTTTTTAACAAACGATATTACCTACACTATAGGAGTGGAGGATTGAGCTAAGCCTAACAATGGGCTAGCAATAATGTGGTAAAAATTCGCTTTTGGCAAGAATCGAACCTAAGACCTCTCACTTACGAGTGAGGGAATACCACTAAACCATAGTACTAAGCAAGGAAGAAAATATCGGTAATATCGGAAATATCGGTAGTCCGAAAACACGGAAATATCGATGGAAATATCGGGATAATATCGATATCGATAAAAATTACATGGAAACCACGGAAATTGTAAGAAAAACTTGGGAATTTTTATTGAAACTTTGCAGGATGTTTATTTAGTCAATTATCTATTAGTTTATCACAAAAAATTGGAAGGAAATGCATTGCATGATGGATTTAACATTATCAAGTTGATTTTATAGCGAGCTGACAAACATTGTGAGTGTAGAAAATATGTAGAAATTAATGAAAGAAGTCTAAACACACCATAATCATTTATATATAATGAATTAGTACAATATTTTACACTTTATACATTGCATGGTAAGATACATGAGTGACTTAGTACCACAATGAGTTCCTATGAGGTTCAAAATTTTCACTATCTTCATCATCTCTATGTGTAGAGTGAGTGTATTTTGAAGAGTAGTTAACAACCATGGCAATGGTTTTCAAGAACCAAAACCCAAAAGTCAATAAGAAACCGAATACTTCGGTATTTTTCGGGATTACCAAACAAATGGGATTTGGAAACCAATCCCATATCGAAAATTTTGGTATTTTTCGGGATGGGATTATCGAACTTCAGGATGGTTTTGGTTTGGGATTTTTCGGTTTGGGTTTGGGACTTTTTTGGTTTGGTTTGGGATTTTTCGGAATTTTTTCCAGCCCTACCATGTAAGTGACCAAATAAAAAATAGAAAAATTAAAAACCACATGCCATTGACTAAGTAATTAATTGACACAATTTAAAATATAATACCACAAAAAATTTGGAAAATGTGCAAATTTGTTTCTTGTAAAAAGAATTCAAAACAAAAGCATATATATAAATATTGTAGCATATTATCACAACAACATAAGTGGTATGGTGGTTAAGGTGCTAAGGAGTTAACGTGGGGGGGGGTTCGAACCCCTCTGTGTTCAAAATTGTGACTTTTCAAAATTTTCAGGAATTTTTGAACAAAATATCGCGATATTATAGCTAATATCGCGATATTAGACGATATATTTTGACGAAAACTCATTGGATACTCATTAAAATATCGTTAACCCAAAAAAACGAAAATATCGGCGATATTTCGCCGATATTTTGGATATTTTCTTCCATGGTACTAAGTGACATTTATTGTATTTTTAGTTTGGCTATATTACTATTAGGTACAATTGTTTTAGGTGTTCAAACATAAAATAAAATTGAAAAGCATCAGGTTTTACAAATCATAACTAATGTCTGAGCCCTAACGAATCAATAACGCAAAAATTATCGGACTTAATGAACAAAAACATAAAAATTACAAACCGTACCAAATTGATCAAACCGAATTTACCGAACCTAATGAACTAAAACATAAAAAATTCAAATTGTACCAAATTGACCGTACCAAATCTATCAGACCTAATGAACTAAAACATAAAAAATACATACCGTACCAAATTGATTGTACCTAATCTACATGACCTAATGAACTAAAACATAAAAAATATTAACAGTAACAAATTGATCGTACCGAATCTATCAAACCAGTATTCTAAAAAGCGGACAGAAAATCGGAAAGCTTGTTGGGCTCTATTTCTCATTTGTTTGGCCCGCAACCATTGTGGGGGCTAAAAAATAGCCCCCTTTTGGTTGGAGATGAGTTTTTTTGTCAAAGAGCTATGTTTTGGCTTATGGCCTTATGATCCATTCGGTTGGAGATTGTATAAAATATGGTTTGACACTGTTCATTAAAAAATAATTTCTTACAGGGCTATAAGACTAAACATGACCATTTGCTTCCATTCGATTAGAGATGGCCTAACGATCCTGAGTTAGCCGTCGCACCACATCCACATAGCTGTGCCGGTAGATTATCAACCAGTTTATGCAAGTTGGTATACAATTCTGCTTTTGTCCCTACGGCCTCACGACTACTATATGCACTTCCAGAAGTTCAATTTAGGAATGACTTGACCTGCAATTCAACATTGGCTGCAATGCGTCGACTTTTGATTGGCCGTCATTTGGCTTTCACATCTCCAAAATATTCAATTGTAACAAATATTATCCAAATACACAGTCCTACTATATATTATCTTCTTCAGATGCCCTTATGTCCGCAGCCCGTGACTATGCCCGTTGTGGGTGTACATAAAGTATACTAATAGACAACATGATTAGAGATACTCCAACAATACGTCAACAAAAATTGGATTATTGAAAAGTCCAGTAAATATAACAACGCAAAACACAAAGTGTTAAGTTGGGAGAGAATATTACCTCTAAAATACTAATTACTTTTCGGTCTAGTGGTATTCTTTAATATAAAAATATATCTTTGTTTTAAGAAAAATGATGCGTGATCTCTAAAGCACTAATCGGTAAGCACAAGAAAAGATTGAGGTTAGTCCACCTCGTGGAGTAATTTTCCATTTCTTATTCAATTTCCAGATGGTCCTTTTCCTTGATTACACTACAAAATTTCCTTGTACAAAAGTAATGGTTCCCACGTCCACGATGAATAAAACCCATTAAACAATTAAGAGCTTGCGTAAACCTTTTGATCCACTTTCTGCCTCAGCCGATAACTACCAATACATCCTCCTCACTTCTTCACAACTCAAAATCTCCCAATACATCCTTTCTTTCTTTCTTAGTCTTCCTCTTCATCGATTATTTTCTCACTTCACAAACACATCTCAGAATCATAGGTGTTTTCACATACGATTCCGAGTTCACCTCCGTCATCCCCCCCCCCCCCCATTAGGTTGTACAATGCCTTTGTTCTTGATGCTGACAGCCTCATCCCCAAGATTGCACCATAGGCAGTGAAGAGCACTGAAATCCTTGAAGGAGATGGCGGAGTTGGAACCATTAAGAAGATCAACTTCGACGAAGGTAGCACATACAGCTATGTCAAGCACAGAATCGATGGAGTTGACAAGGACAACGTTGTGTACAAATACAGTGTGATTGAGGGAGATGCTATCTCCGAAACAATTGAGAAAATTTGCTACGAGACTAAGTTGGTAGCTTCCGGCAATGGTTGTGTCATCAAAAGTACCAGCCACTACCACACTAAGGGAGATGTTGAGATCAAGGAGGAGCATGTTAAGGTTGGCAAAGAGAAGGCCTCCCACCTCTTCAAGCTGATTGAGAACTACCTCTTGGAGCACCAGGATGCCTACAACTAAACATTATCTGCTGCTACATTCATGTGTTATTTAGTCTCGTGTCATCTTTGCCATCAAATATTGTTGTGGTTTTAATCCGTTTTATATATCTTTTTCCCTTCCAAAACAGAGTTTGGCTTGTACGTAATTGAAGGTTTTGATTGAAGATTGAATAGCGGATCTGATTATTCATGCATGTTGTTGTTGTTGTTGTTTTTTTTTTTTTTAATGCAAAATTGTAGTTACTAATGTTAAGTTCCATTTTCCTAACTGCTTTAGTTTACCTAACACATGAGAAGCGACATTTCAATTACCAGCAAATCATAATAATTGAATAACATTTGAATCTCTACCACATAATAGCATAAAGTGATGAAATGAAAACTCTGATTTCGTTTTCCTTGTAAACCATTTGGTAATTCATACCATAAATACGCCCATGAGTTAAACATACCCATGATGATGATTTAAGAGCTTGCCTCATCTGGCATGACTCATCTTCATCCGCGGCTCTTGCTTCTTGCACACGAATTTTCTTAGCTAATCTTATTTTCGATTTTTAAATTAATGTACATCACGCCATACATGTTAGGTCTGCTATCCTAACGTGTGATTTTATTTTTATATTTTACCTATTTCTTTTGGCGTTTCAAAGCTTGTTTTGCAGGTTTATACCTTTTTGGGGGGTTAGGCTCTATATCACTTCCCTCTTTTTCTTGTATTTCTAGTTTTGCTTTCAAGAAGAATCATGTTTATGTTCCCCCCTCTCGTTTTGCTACTTTTCTGCTTAAAATGACCCGTGACTTTGTAAATAAGCAAACTTACCAAACACAAATTTTACTCGAACGATTTTTATCCATGCTTTTAAAATAATTTAAGTAGTACCAAACCTTACCTTAATTGTTTTTTATTGACAAATGATATTATCTACAGTAAGGAGTTAAGAGATCGAGCTAAGCCTCACATTGAGCTAGTAATAATGTGCTTCAAATTTATCTTTGGTGAGAATCGAACCTAAGAGATCTCACTTACAAGTGAAGAGAAATACCACTAGCTAGACAATCATACTAAGTGCCATTTATTTTAGGGGTTCAAACATATAAAAAAAAGAAGAAAAGCATTAGGTTTTTCAAATCATAACTAATGTCTGAGGCCAAACGAATCAATAATGCAAAAATATCGGACCTACTGAACTAAAACATAAAAATTACATAAGCACCAAATTGACTGTAGCGAATCTACTGAACCTAATGAACTAAAACATGAAAAATACAAACTATACCAAATATACTAGATCTAATGAACTAAAACATAAAAAATATGAACCATACCAAATTGATTGTACCGAATTTACCAGACCTAATGAACTAAAACATAAAACATATGAGCCGTACCAAATTGGTCGTACCAAATTTATGGGACCTAAACTATATAACGAACCAAATTGAAGTCACAACATAATAGACCCTACAAAACTTCGGACCTAAACTAGTACAACGTACCTAATTGTTATTTACAAAATATAACCAAACGTACCTGATCAACCAACAGAACCAAACAATGAAATTCCCCACATAGGCCTTTCAATAAACACATGGTATGCATTGTAAGGTAATGTTGTCTCTGCCAAGACAATTTTTGGATGTAAATTAGTGCATTCTCCACATAATATCATTATGAGAGCTTTCAAAAGTATGGTAATGGAACTGGTTATACAATATTTCAAATTTGCATAATTATAAAAAAAAATGGTACGTTATAGACAAAAAAGATGACATTCTTGTAGAAAATGAAGATTGATGTTACGTTTATAGGTGATATTGAATCTACAGTTACATTTTTAAAACTTTGATGGTGGTGGTTACGTTGCAAACAATATAACCCGAATATCTATGAATTTGATATGATATTCAATCATAAACTAACTAAAAAGAATTAGGTGATTGTTCTTTGTATAAAAGTAATCGAATGTTGTTTCATTTTTTGAGATTAAAATCAAATACAATATTACACTTGAATCATAACTCCATATTGCAAATAAATACTGCTTTTGTATGAGCAAAAGAAAAAAACGAAAGCCACACGGCTGAATAAACAGAAAAAAAAAAAGGAGAGGACAGAAAATTTGTTTCCCTACTTTTAGCATGCAGAATCATATGTAGATCTATGGTTTTAGTTATAGGCATCAGGGTTGGCCACAAGGTAGTTCTCAATGAGCTTGAACAAACCATGGGCCCTTTCTTTCCCAACCTTAACATGCTCTTCCTTAATCTCAATATCTCCCTTGGTGTGGTAGTGGCTAGTGCTTTTGATGATGGAACCGCTACCGGAAGCCACCAACTTAGTCTCATAAGAGATCTTCTCAATCTTATCAGAAATGACATCTCCTTCAATCAAACTGTAGTTGTAGAAAAAGTTATCCTTGTCAATTCCATCAACCTTGTGCTTCACATAGCTGTATTCACTTCCTTCACCAAAACTTATCTTCTTGATGGTTCCAACACCTCCATCTCCCTCAAGAATTTCAGCAGTTTTAACTGCTTGTGGAGCAATCTTTGGGATAAGGTTGTCAGCATCAAGAACAAGAGCATTGTACAACCTAGCAGGAGCGCAGACTGAGGCGAATTCAGTTTCATATGTGAAGACACCCATGGTGATGATTGAGAGCTTAGAAACTGATCAAAGTAAGAATGAAATGTGAAGGAAGAAAAGAGAAATTGATAATGAAGGTATTTGATGGTGGAAGATATGGAGGTGGTATTTATAGGTTATTGGTGAGGGGCTGTTGTGTAATGTGAACCCCTATGGATAGAGAAAATTGGACAGTATTTAGTTTCCCATTGTGAACATTTTATTCAACGAAAGGCATCTCTAGAAGTTGATTTTGTATATTCCAACTTAATACAACTAGCTGGTGTGCTAATTAATAATGTGGAATTTTTTTAATAGAATGTTCTAACACGAGATGATCGGAATATTACAGCAGAGCTGGTGTGTTAATTCTGTTGACTACTGACTCAATAATATCTTTTTGGACTAGAATAAATCTAAGTTCCCTTTATGATTCATTTCTTATCTGAAGTTCTGAACTCTTTGATCAACATAAGGACTCCGATGAAACTACAATGTTGCTCGTTCCCAAGTGTTTTATTCAAATAGGGTCGCATGATTGGTTTAGAATGTCGTCACATTAGTGTTTCTGAAACTTCAACATAATATTAATTAAGAGCGGACTTATTTGAAAGAGCCCGAATATTAGTAAGCAACCAGTCAAGTTAATATTTGTACATTATTTAATCGACTCTATGGCGCGAATTTAGTTCCATTGTACACATGCATGCTTATTTCTTCTCAAGTGAGCCCATCCTAACCCTACTCTTCTCCAACACACCCCCAAAGTCTCTCTTTTCCGACGACGCCACCTGAAATCGTTCTCTTCGACAACAACATTGGTTCGAAGATGAACGGTCATGGGAGAGGAGAGAACGACAGCGAGATGAGAGAAATGGGAGTCAGATGTTTGGTTACGTAGTTAAGGATGTTTGGTTACAGGACTAGTGTGTATATCAAATTGTTTAAAATTGGCACATATTTGTATCTTATTAGGTCACTTAAGAGAGTGAATAAATTGAATATTTTCTGGTGAGTATCCAAGTATTATCCTATTATTAATTAGTTTTATAGCAGAACTTCAAGTTCTTTCACCATTTACATTTTCAAAAGATTTACAAGTAGTTTTGCTCTAAAAACTAGATTTAAATTTGGGCCCACCATCACTTTATTATCCCTCTTCCAGAAAAAAAAAAAAAAAAGAAAAGAGGAAAAACCAAACTTATCTTTTGATGTCCCTTTAAATTTGCTCACTAAACTTTCCGACCAAAAGAAGCTCAAAACTTTAAGAAGGGCAACTTGTTCAAAGTATTTCTGAAAGGTTCATACCGATCATAATTTGTGCCAACACTATTACAGGTTGGAATCAAGACTTTCATTAATATTTCATGAACAATATTACAAAAATATCAATATATCTTTTAATTTGATTCCAATTGTAACGTTTTATTACTATTTTTCTATTAATCAAAACAAAGCCAAAACAAAACATTTGAACACAAACCACAAATATGAACAAGTTTTAATTTATTAAAATGTTTTAAAAGAGTGACATTTTATAACCAAGGGCGAGAAAAACGCCAGAACATACAATAGTCCAAAGGGTAAGCTTCGACGGAGGGTCTCTGAAAAACCTTACTTGAAAAAGCCACTTGGGAAAAATTCCAGTGAAAGAAAAGAGACCGAGCAAGCCAACAAAGACAACAACAGAACATTTAAGTAGTTATAGACTCCGAAATTAAAATATCAACAAGCCAAGGAGGGCCTACATCAGTCCAAAAATCAAAGCATTGTTCATGAAGACCATGTCACGCAATCCGGTGCGCAGCCCCATTCGCAGGTCTGGAAATTGCCCACAGGACCAAGTAACGATCCTGAGTTAGCTGTCGCACCACAACCACATAGCTGTGCCTGTAGATTATCAACCAGTTTATGCAAGTTCGTAATGTACAGTTCTATTGTTGTCCCTACTGCCTCACGACTAGTATATGCACTTCCAGAGGTTCAATTTAGGAATGACTTGACCTGCAATTCAACATTGGCTGCAATGCGTCGACTTTTGATTGGCAGTCATTTTTCATTGGCTTTTCACATCTCCAAATTTGGAATATTCAATTGTAACAAATATTATCCAAATACACAGTCCTACTATATTATCTTCTTCAGATGCCCTTATGTCCTCTACCCGTGACTATGCCCGTTGTGAATGTACATAAAGTATTAATAGACAATATGATTAGAGATACTCCAACAATACGTCAACAAAAGTCGGATTATTGAAAAGTCCAGTAAATATAACAGCACAGGACACAAAGTGTTAAGTTGGGGGAGAATATGATCTCTAAAACACTAATTACTTAGTGTTACGGTCTAATAATATTCTTCTTTAATTGTAAATAAGATAACTTAGGTTCGAACGTGTGAATTACAAATTTAACACCAATTTATTTTCTACACCCCTTAGTGTAAAAATATATCTTTGTTTTAGAAAATATGATGTGTGATCTCTAAAGCACTAATTGGTAAGCACAAGAAAAAATTGAGGTTAGTCCATCTCGTGGAGTAATTGGCCATTTCTTATTCAATTTCCAGATGGTTCTTTCCTTGATTACAATACAAAATTTCCTTGTACAAAAGTAATGGTTCCCACGTCCACGATGAATAAAACCCATTAAACAATTAGGAGCTTGCGTAAACCTTTTGATCCACCTTCTGCCTCAGCCTATAAATACCAATACATCCTCCTCACTTCTTCACAACTCATAATCTCCCAATACATCATCTTTCTTTCTTAGACTTCCTCTTCGTTGATTATTTTCCCACTTCACAAACACATCTCAGAATCATGGGTGTTTTCACATACGAATCCGAGTTCTCCTCCGTCATCCCCCCCGCTAGGTTGTACAATGCCTTTGTTCTTGATGCTGACAACCTCATCCCCAAGATTGCACCACAGGCAGTGAAGAGCACCGAGATCCTTGGAGGAAATGGCGGCGTTGGAACCATTAAGAAGATCAACTTCGGTGAAGGTAGCACATACAGCTATGTGAAGCATAGAATCGATGGAGTTGACAAGGACAACCTTGTGTACAAGTACAGTGTAATTGAGGGAGATGCTATATCCGAAACAATTGAGAAAATTGTTGGATTTAAGTCAACAATCTGTGATAATTTATATATGCTAATAAATAATAAATGCAATATAAACTAACAGAATATAAACTAGAATATGAATTATAAAACAGACAACTTGAAGATCGAGGCTTGCGTACCGCAATGTCCTTGAAACAGAAATTTCGTCCCTACTCTGTGCTTGTAGTTCTACGGACGTCTGTTCCACCAGGATCCAACGATCTAAGTCAGAAATTCCAGCACCGGAAAATAGACTTCTGGCGAATATTAATGTGGTTCTCTCAGTAAGGATGTTTAAGATTGCAGGAGGAGATTTATGATTTTTCTATATTGTAAATGCCATGCAGATGGATGTATATATAATGTGATTGTACCTGTTCGCAACAGGTATAAGGAAGGGATGCAACTGTTGGGAGACATCTGCTGAAATGGGTGTTTTTGTTTCTGCGTTTTCACACTTCAGACTTCATCTGAAAAGATAAGTCTGTTGGAAAAAATAAATAATTAATTAATTTAAATTCGAAATTAAAAATAATTAATTAATTCCGAAAATAATTAATTAATTTAATTATTAGAGCCCAAGAGCCCCAAGGCCCAAGGCCCATCTTTTGACAATTAAATATATATTAATTATATATTAATTATAATTAATTATATATTAATTACCAAATAATTAATACACCCCAAAGCCCAACCCCAAGGGTGAGCCCAATTTTAGTCTCCAGGCCTATTACTCCAATTACTTTCTTTAAAGGACAAAGCCTTATAAAGTGATAAACTCTTTTGGGAATGGCCAATGTGGGACAAGGAAATTTCTACTCAAACTTCCAACAATACCCCACATTTGAGTTGAAATTTCATTCAAACTCCAACAATGACCCCACATTTGAATGCAAATGTAAATGCAAATGTGTGACTAGGCTGCCTAAAACTGAGAGAGAATAGTCATAATATGCATCGGGTGAAGTGTCTTTTGGACTTGAACTTACCCTAGTGAAAACATATCGGGTTTACTTGGTGACGCAGTGGATGTGGAAGATCTTGAACTGTTCACCGCAGTAGTAAACCAAGACAATATGCTACACACATATCATGGCTGCCACACGTCAATTCATACGGTTGTGTTCATTTTGGCCCTGAACAGATCCCGGATTTCGTAGGAGCTTTAGAGAATTTAGCCATGTCAATTCTCATAAATGTGGCCCCATTTACTCCTATATATGTGACATTAATTAAGAATAGTCTGTCATATTCCTCTTGATAACAAGATATTAATGTCATTAAATGTATAAAACATAACCCCTCAAACGTCAACAGACAACACACATTTTATCATAAGAATGGGTAAGTTGTGTGTTCAACTTTTGAATCAAACTCAACCAGTTTGCCTATTGAACCTAGACCATGGGATCTCCAATCAGCTAGGTTAGGTTTCCGCCCAGTTCGATTCATTGAATTGGCTTAAGACCCATTCCCCTCGATGTAAATAATATTTGCTCTCTTGGTAGGCCTTTTGTCAAAGAATCAGCTATATTTTCCTTTGACTTCAGATAATCAATGGATATTATTCCATTGGAGAGCATCTTCTTAAGAGTATTGTGTCGACGTCTGATGTGACGTGACTTCCCATTGTATACATGACTTTTGGCCCTTGATTGGGCGGCCATACTATCACAATGTATACATATAGCCGTTACCGGCTTTGGCCACATTGGAATATCCTCCAGAAAATGTTTGAGCCACTCGGCTTCTTCGCCAGCCAAGTCTAAAGCTATAAACTCGGACTCCATGGTGGACCGAGCTATACATTTCTGTTTAGAGGATTTCCAAGATATTGCTGCACCTCCCAAGGTAAAAACATATCCACTCGTCGACTTGGATTCTGTAGTGTCAGAAATCCAATTGGCATCACTGAAGCCTTATACAACAGGTGGATATTTTGTGTAGTGTAATCCGTAGTCAAGTGTATTTTTCAAATACCTTAACACTCTTACTAAAGCATCCCAATGCTCTTGTGCCGGATTACTTGTATATCTACTAAGCCTACTTACTGCATAAGCTAAGTCGGGCCTAGTTGAATTCATCAAGTACATTAGACTTCCAATTACTTGAGAATATTCAAGTTGAGATTTGGCATCGCCTTTATTTTTCTCCAACTTGCATCCAGCATCAAAAGGAGTCGCAGCAGGTTTGCAGTCAAATTGACCAAACCTTCGTAATATTTTTTCTGCATAATGGGATTGTGTAAGGACATATCCTTCACTATTTCTCTTAATTTGAATTCCTAAAATGACATCGGCTTGACCTAAGTCTTTCATGTCAAAACTTGAATTCAACATTTTCTTTGTTTTGTTTATTACATCTTTATTGCTTCCCATTATGAGCATATCATCCACATACAAGCAGACAATAACACAAGTTTTATCATTACCCTTAATGTAGACACATTTATCAGATTCATTTATTTTGAACCCATGTGTCAACAAAGTATGATCAAACTTCTCGTGCCATTGTTTTGGTGCTTGTTTAAGTCCATATAATGACTTAACTAATTTGCACACTTTGCTTTCTTGTCCTTTAAGCACAAACCCTTCAGGTTGTTCCATGTATATTTCTTCATCTAGTTCTCCATTTAAAAATGCTGTTTTTACATCCATTTGATGGATATCAAAGTTGTATACAGCCGCAATCGCTATTAACGTCCTAATTGACGTTATGCGAGAAACTGGAGAATAGGTGTCGAAATAATCCAACCCTTCTTTTTGGCGATAACCTTTGGCTACTAAACGTGCCTTGAACTTGTCAATGGTTCCATCCGCCTTGAGTTTCTTCTTGAAAATCCATTTATAACCAATTGGTTTACTACCGGGAGGTAAATCAACCAATTCCCATGTGTTATTTTCCATAATGGATTCCATTTCACTTTTAATTGCTTCCTTCCATAAAGGAGCCTCAGAAAAAGACATTGCTTCTTTAAAAGTTCTAGGTTCATTCTCGGACAAGAAAGAAATGAAATCTGGTCCAAAGTTTTTAGAAACTTTGATTCTTTTTCCTCTTCTTGGTTCCACATCATTTCCTTGGACACCAGAAGAAGAGGCTTCATCATGACTATGATCATGAACTCTCTTTGTATTAGAACCAGATTCCTTTTCTTTGTAAGGGAATATATCCTCAAAGAATTCTGCATCCGCTGATTCTAATATAGTGTTAACATGTATGTCAGAAATCGAAGATTTCACAACAAGGAACCTATAAGCAGCACTATTATTTGCATATCCAATGAATACGCAATCAATAGTTTTAGGTCCTAGTTTCGTTCTTTTTGGTAACGGAACTTGCACCTTTGCTAAGCAACCCCACACTTTGAGGGTTTTATAAGTGGGTTTATGTCCTTTCCATATCTCATAAGGTGACTCGTCAATCTTTTTTAGAGGAACCTTATTCAATATGGTATTTGCAGTAAGTAAAGCTTCACCCCACAAACTGTGTGGAAGCCCAGAACTATTTAACATGGAATTAATCATATCTTTGAATGTTCGATTTTTTCTTTCGGCAACACTATTTTGTTGTGGTGTGTATGGAGCCGTTGTTTGACGTATAATTCCATGTTGTGCACAAAAATCTGAGAAGGCAGTAGACTCATACTCTCCTCCTCTATCAGATCTAAGTGCTTTGATTTTTCTCTCAAGTTGATTTTCAACTTCGGCTTTATATGTCTTAAACATATTCAAAGCTTCGTCCTTACTATGAATCAAATAAACATAGCAATACTTACTGCAATCATCAATAAAAGTGACATAATAATTCTTTCCTCCACGAGTTGGTGTGGATTTAAAGTCACAAAGATCACTATGAATTAATCCAAGTAATTCATTTGATCTTTCCAGAATTGACTTTCTCGTTTGCTTAGCAAATTTCGATTCTGTACATGTTTCACACTTATGATTAAAATCAATTTCGAATTTAGGTAATAAGTCTAATTTAACCATTCTATGCATGGAACGAAAATTAACATGTTCTAATCTAGCATGCCAAATATTAGAAGACTCAACAATATAAGTAGAAACATTTATTTTATTAGCATCATCAATGGCAATTACATTGAGTTTCACAAGGCCATCAGCCACATAACCCTTTCCAACAAACATCCCACCCTTGGTAAGTACAAATTTGTTGGATTCCATTACAAGTTTAAAGCCCTTAGCAATTAGAATTGGTCCAGAAACCAAGTTCCTCCTCATTTCAGGAACATGCAGCACATTCAGCAAGGTCAAACTTTTCCCAGATGTGAATTTGAGTACCACCTTGCCATATCCATCCACAATAGATGTGGCAGAATTGCCCATATACAACTTTTCTCCAAGGGCAGCAGGGTGATATTCTGTGAACAGATTTCTGTCAGCGCAGATGTGCTTTGTAGCACCAGTATCCATCAACCATTCACTCACATTTGAGACCATGTTAACCTCGGACACAATAGCAGCCAATTCTTCATCGGTGGTTGCCATGTTAGCATGGTTGTTGTTGTTTCCGTGGCCATGATTTCCATCATTACGATGATAACAATCTTGTGCCTTGTGACCAGATTTGCCACACACATAGCAGGCGCCCTTAATCTTCTTCAGATTCTTGCCTTTAGGAGCAAGGGCAGATTGCACAAACTGCTTGGTTTTCGGAGCAGGAGCCTTATTCTTTTTCGGCTTAGCCTTGGAGTTTCCTCCCTCAACATAATTCGCATTGGCTTCAATGGCTGCAAACCCTCCAGAACGGTCTGCCTTTCTGTGGTCTTCTTCCACACGTAGCCTCAGAATCAAATCCTCCATATTCATCTCACGACGCTTGTGCTTGAGATAAATTTTGAAGTCATTCCAGGAAGTTGGCAATTTCTCGATTATCGCCCCAACTTGGAAATGCTCATTGATCTCGCATCCCTCAGAATGCAGTTCGTAGATCAACTTCTGGATTTCTTCGACCTGAGATACAACAGATTTTGAATCCACCATTGTATATTTGAGAAACTTACCGATAACAAATTTCTTTGAACCGGCATCATCAATCTTATACTTTTTCTCCAGGGATTCCCACAACTCCTTCGCTGTCTTGCACAGAGAATAAATGTCGTAGAGATTGTCATCCAAACTATTCAGGATATAGTTTCTGCAACAAAACTCGGAATGATTCCAAGCTTCAATTGCCATGACAGTCTCTCTCGTCATTGGATTCTCATTAGACTTCGGAGCTTCTTCCTTAACAACATGAGCGAGATTCATTGTTGTCAGGAAGAACAACATCTTCTGTTGCCATCTCTTGAAGTCCAAACCTTTGAACTTCTCAGGCTTTTCTGAGTACTTTGGCACAGCGCCATTCACATTCACAGATTGTTGATCCATTTATTTTCTGTTTCAAGATTGTTGGATTTAAGTCAACAATCTGTGATAATTTATTATTTATTAGCATATATAAATTATCACAGATTGTTGACTTAAATCCAACAATATAATTAATTAATTTAATTATTAGAGCCCAAGAGCCCCAAGGCCCAAGGCCCATCTTTTGACAATTAAATATATATTAATTATAATTAATTATATATTAATTACCAAATAATTAATACACCCCAAAGCCCAACCCCAAGGGTGAGCCCAATTTTAGTCTCCAGGCCTATTACTCCAATTACTTTCTTTAAAGGACAAAGCCTTATAAAGTGATAAACTCTTTTGGGAATGGCCAATGTGGGACAAGGAAATTTCTACTCAAACTTCCAACAAAAATCTGCTACGAGACTAAGTTGATGGCTTCCGGCAGTGGTTGCATCATCAAGAGCATCAGCCACTACCACACTAAGGGAGATGTTGAGATCAAGGAGGAGCATGTTAAGGCTGGCAAAGAGAAGGCCTCCCACCTCTTCAAGCTGATTGAAAACTACCTCTTAGAGCACCAGGATGCCTACCACTAAACATTGTCTGCTGCTGCATTCATGTGTTATTCAGTCTCGTATCATCTTGCCTTCAAATATTGGTGTGGTTTTAATCCGTTTTATATATATTTTTCCCTTCCAAAACAATGTTTGGCTCGTACGTAATTGAAGGTTTAGATTGAAGAGTGAATGTTGTATTTTCTTTCATTTGTAATAAACTCAAAATTAATGGATCTGATTATTCCTGCAAGTTTTTTTTAATGAAAATTTGTATTTGCTAATGTTATGTTCCACTTTCCTAACTCCTTTAGTTTACTGAACACATGAGAAGCGACATTTCAATTACCAGCAAATCATAATAATTGAATAACATTTGAATCTCTACTAGGGGTGGGCAAACGGGTAGAGGAACCGCGGGTCGGCTCGGGGCGGGTAATGGAGGTTCGGGGTAGGTACGGGCCAGGTTGGGCCTTTGTTTTTTATGGGCGGGCCGGTTCCTAAACCTTAGAAAAACGGGGCCCCCAACCGACCCGTTTCTAATTATAATCAACGGTCGAGATTGAATGATAACCTATCATGCAATCTGAACCGTTAATTTCTAACCTAGGGTTCCAGAATCAGTTTCAGATTTTCAGTCTCTCTCTCAGAGTCTCAAAATCCCACCTCTCCACCATCCCTCGAACCCCTACTCTGACGACATTCAAGAGAACGCCCATCACCGCCGCCGCGACCAACACAACGGCACCACCACCACCCATCCAGCCATCCTCCGACCTTGACGACATTCGTTACTTCGCCGGCTACCGTAAGTCTACTTCTCTGAATTTTATTTTTGTTGATGCGGAGGATTTGATGAATGCATGAATAATAGGATTTGATTAGAGCCTAAATCTTTAGGTGGGAGTAATTTGATGAATGCATGAACATTTGGGTGAAGGAATTGTGGATCTGTTTGGATAATTTCTATGTATGGCTTTTCCCTAGAGTTAAGGCAAGATCTATGATGATTTCTCAAGTCCGATGAAACTCTTGTTGTTTCTCGTTCTCTCTGTTTTCGATTTTATTTGTCATCCTTGGAACATTTGGGTGAAAGACTTAAGAAGCTTCAAATAATCAATGTGTTTTAGCGCTGAGTACCATTTCTGTGTTTCGTAAGACTGAAGGTCATTAGATTGTCCCTCCATGCGCTCTGATCACTCTTCGCAAGTAGGGATGGGCAACGGTTATGGCGGGCGGGTAAACACGGTTATTTACCCAAAACCGTTTATGCTCATACCCACATAACCGTTTACCTGTTAGGTAATTGCCTAAACGGTTATACCCATACCCCTAACCGTTTATAAACGGTTAACCATACCCATAACCGCATACCCATTTAACCGTAACCGTTTAATACCCGTTTACCCATTTATCCTTTTTTTTTTTTACCATAACCCCTTTTTCACCCTTCTAAATGTTTTTTAACAACTTGAAAATTAAAAAAAAAAATTTGTCATAATATTAATCCCTGCAAGGATTTTCTAGCTTCTGCTTGTTGTTTGCCTTGTGTTGGCTTTTTGTTTGGTTGGCTTCTTAGCCCAGGTTCTGTTGTTCCAGTTTTCCAAAAAAAAAAATTTTTAAAAATAGAAAGATGCAGTATTCAAATTGAAGAGAGGTGATTGTTGGGTTAATAACCCAACTTCCCATCCCTTGTCAAACAGCCCCGTACGTGTTTTTGTGTGTGTGTGTATATATATATATTCCCATCCCCTGTCAAACAGCCCCGTATATGTGTGTCTATATATATTTATTTATTTATTTTTAAATATTCAACATTACATATATAAAATAAATGGGTAAACAGTTACCCGTTTATAACCGCGGTTAATACCCATAACCACCCATTTAAATTTCACGGGTAAACGGTTATACCCATAACCGTTTAATTATCTAAACGGTTACCCATAACTGTAACCGTAAAGTTTAAATGGGCGGGTAACCGCGGTTATCCATAACCACGGGTATTTTGCCCATCCCTACTCGCAAGAAAGGGCTTTCCTCTGCTTCTTTGTGATTGTTGTATATATGTAAATTATGCTTATTCTAGTTTTCAGATTTGACTATGTGTGTGTGTTGTGTGTGTATGACGCTTGCTATTTTCTTGTGCACAACACTTGTATTTTTAGGATGGCTTTTGTGTATTACCTATGCAGATTCTATTTTGTGGTCCTTAAATGAGGTTGTGCTTTTCACTTTTCAGTCAATGAGGAAGTTTCAGTAGTGTTGGCCATTATGTTATAAATATAATAAGTAGGTCGGATCAGATTTTAGAACCTCAATAAGCTAAGCTTAATTTGTATATGAATATTGCAGAGGGAGAATGAAGGATAAGTTGTGGGTTTGGTATGCCATGGTCGGTTTATATAGAGGTCCTGCTGTGGTTGGAATTGAACAGGTGTATTACTTAATCATCTAGTAACTAATTTTGGATAATGGATGTTGTATATTGAAGTTGAAACTTTTCAACTTGCTCCATTTCCTTTTTTGTTTTGTGGAAATAGAAAGCAAGTTGCTTTCCTTGTCTGCAAACAAGTAGCTCACCATTACCTGCCTACTTCAATACCATTATCGAATAATTCCAGATATTTCTGAGTTTTTTTTTATTTGTTTCATTGAATTTTGGGTACGATTGTTGGAAAATAAGTTTTTGAAGAGAGTGTTGGAAAATAATTAAATTAGGACACTGTTTTTTTTTCGTAAGTGAGGAAGTTGGTTTGTTTTTACGTTAGGGCTTTTTTGATATTTTATGTACATGTGTTTAAGAGGTTGCAGTCTGTTGCATGCTTGCTCCTTGACTGTATTTAAGCTTGCCTCAATTGTATCACTTTTTTTTCAGGGCCACGAGTGCTCCTTAACAGCTCGGTACAAAGATATCATATCCCAAGTGCTGGACACATATCCGCTGGTGATTCGTCACTTATAACAGCTCGGTACAAAGTTTCACTACCCCTACCTGTAACATACTTATAGCTTGTAGTTGTACTAAAACCCGTTGCTATTTATGAACTTTTGTTTAATAATTTGTGCAATTGCTGCAATCTGTGGTTTGCAGTATGTGTAAATTGCAATAATCTCCTATAACCAACATAATCTGCAAGGGATGTGGAGCCAAAAATAATCACAAGGCGACACGTGGATTGTTGGACAAAAATGACCAAAATACCCCTGAGGTACACCGGGATCTCTACGCGCAAGCAGTCGACAATTTTTTTTTCAACAAAGTCAAAGATGCTCCAAAAGAGGTAAACAATTCAAAGTCTATCTCATCAAATTCCCTTTTGCAAGGTAACCTCCAAATTATTATGTTAATTGGTTAATTAATGGATTAATTACCCAATTAATCCATTAAATATCAATTACGTCACCCATTATATCAAATAAACCACCCAAAACCACATCAATGGCCGGCCATCCCCATCTAAAAAAGGATCCATCCTATTTCCTACCTTTCTTTACCCTTTTCTCCCCTTTTTAGTTAATTATTTAGTTATTCTTTATAACCTTTTCATAACCTAATTATCAATTAATTCTAAATAAATATGTAACCACCAATTTATTCTTTAAGGTTTAATTAGCCAATAAATTGGCTAATTAAACCAAAATCTCAACCACAAAAACTCCTTCAAGGGCCGGCCATTCCTTGGAAAAAATGGACAAGCCTAGCCCTATAAATAGGCTCCTATTTTCACCAAAAACTCATTCCAACACTTCGGCAAAAATCCCAAAATTCTCTAAACACTCTTTCTCTCTAAATTCTAACTTTAGCATCGGAGGTTCTTCGGCCAAAGCCCCCCCCATTCATCGCGGGCGCGTGAGGCTCTTGGCCTTAACCTAAGGTGTTAATTGTTTTGTAGGTGCAAAATTGTCCAAAATCAAGGAGGAAGAAATTTGCATCCACAGTGATCTTCCTTTTATCAAAAGCCAACTTTATCCGCAAGAATTGTTAAAGTTGAACATGTGCAATTGTGCACCAGAAGATGGCTGCAATATATTTTATATATATATATATATATATATATATATATATATATATATCTAATAGCTTTACATTTTTGTAGGACGAATATTGGGCTCCTTAAGATTTCAAGAGGCTATTATCGAACAATTTTTGAATCTGTGCCGGTGTAATGGTTGGAATGTAATGTTTGAAACTGAATTCGTGCTGCTGTAATTGTTTTTTCCCAAAAAAAAAAAAACAACGGGGAACCGTGGACCCGGCCCGTTTCAAACGGGCTCGGTTCGGTTCAATTCCTGTAATGAAATATGATGTATCCGGCCCGACCTGGCCCGTTTCGTTTAAGCTCCGGTTCCTTCAAAATTAGGCCCGGCCCGTGCCCAGCCCTAATCTCTACCACATAAAAGCATAAAGTGATGAAATGAAAACTCTAATTTCGTTTTCCTTGTAAACCATTTGGTTCATACCATAAATACGCCATTGAGTTAACACACCCATGATGATGATTTAAGAGCTTGTTTTTCCTGGATCAAGATCCTCTCCTGAGCAGATGGAGAGGATCCTCCTGACCAGGCCCATCGGGCTGTTCATTTTTTATCCAACGGTTATAATTATTATAACTTTAAGAGGGGCCCCCTGTTTGTAACCGTTGGATAAAAAATGAATGGTCTGATGGGCCTGGTCAGGAGGATCCTCTCCATCTGCTCAGGAGAGGATCCTGGTCCGTTTTTCCTCACCCTTATGTGGCATGACTCACCTCCATCTGCGGTTCTTGCTTCTTGCATTCAAATTTTCGTAGCTTATTTGATTTTCAATTTTTAAATTAGTGTACATCATGCCATACAGGTTAGGTCTGCTATCCTAACGTGTGGTTTTATTTTTATATCTAACATATTTCTTTTGGTGTTTCAAAGCTTGTTTTGCAAGTTTATACCTTTTAGAGGGGGTTAGGCTCTATGTTACTTCCCTCTTTTTCTTGTATTTCTCGTTTTGCTTTCAAGAAGGGTCAAGTTTATGTCCCTCTTTTCGTTTTGCTACTTTTCAGCTTAAAATGAACCATGACTTTGTAAATAAGCAAACTTACCAAACACAAATTTGACTCAAAATTTTTTTATTTGTGCTTTTATAATAATTTGAGCAGTACCAAACCTCGCCTTAATTGATTTTTTTTCATGAATAACGATATTATCTACACTAAAGGGGTGAGAGATCGGGCTAAGCCTCACAATGGGCTAGCAATAATGTGGTTCAAATTCGTCTTTGGCGATAGTCGAACCTAAGACCTCTCACTTACAAGTGAAGAGGAATACCACTGGACCGTAACACTAAGTGACATTTATTGTATTTTTAGTTTGCCTAGATTACTCTTTGGTACAATTATTTTTGGGGTTCAAACATAAAAGAAATTGAAAAGCATTAGGTTTTGCATATCATAACTAATGTCTGAGACCTAACAAATCAATAATGCAAAAATTATCGGACATAATGAACTAAAAAATAAAAATAACATACCGAATCAAATCGACCGTACCAAATTTACCAAACCTAATGAACTAAAACATGAAAAATACAACTGTACCAAATTAATCGTACCAAATCTACCAAACCTAATGAACTAAAACATAAAACATATGAACCGTACCAAATTGATCATACCAAATTTACCAGACCTAATGAACTAAACATAAAACATATGAATCGTACCAAATTGATTGTACCGAATTTATGGGACTTAAACTATATAATGTACCTAATTGAAATCACAACATAATAGACCTTACTGAAACTTCGGACCTAAACTAGTACAACGTACCTAATTGTTATTTACAACACATAACCAAACGTACCTAATCAACCAACAGAACCAAACAATGAAATTCCCCACATAGGCCTTTCAGTAAACACATGTATGCATTGGTAAGTAATCATGTCTATGTTGTGCACTCCACACAATATCATTATGAGAGCTTTCAAAAGTATGGCAATGGAACTGGTTATAAAATATTTCAAATTTGAATAATTATAATAAAAAAAAGGTACGTTATAGACAAAAAAGATGATGTTCTTGTAGAAAATGAAGATGGATATTACGTTTATGGGTGAAAGTGAGTCTACCGTTGTGGATGCAAATTTCTTCCTCTTTGATCTTGGACAATTTTACACCTACAAAACAATTAACATCTTAGGTTAAGGCCAAGAGCCTCACGCGCCCATGATGAATTGGGGTGGGGCTTTGGCCGAAGAACATCCGATGCCAAAGTTAGAATTTAGAGAGAAAGAGTGTTTAGGGAATTTTGGGATTTTTGCCAAAGTGTTGGAATAGCTTTTTGGTGAGAATGAGTGCCTATTTATAGGGTTAGGCTTTGCCCAATTTTCCCAAGGTGTGGCCGGCCACTAATGGGTTTTGGTGGTTATAGTTTTGGCTTAATTAGCCAATTTATTGGCTAATTAAGTATAAAAGAAATAAATAGGAGGTTACAAAATTGAATAGTTGTGTAAATAGGGTAATAAAATGGAAAAAAGTGTGAAAAAGCTAGGGAGAAAGGGGGTGGCCGATCAATCACTAGTTTTGGGATTGAGTGAGATATATGTTGTGGTTATTTGGATGTTTTAATTGATGTTTAATGGATTAATTGGGTAATTAATCCATTAATTAACCAATTAATATAATTTTGGAATAAATATTTTGCAGGTTACGAGATTTGATGAGATGAATATTGAATTGTTACCTTTTTGGAGCATTTTTGAGCTGCTCGCGTGTAGGAATCCCGGTGTGCCTCAAGGGTAGTTTGGTCCTCTTTTACTAAAAAATCCATGTGTCGCCTTGTGATTATTTTTGGCTCCACAAATGCCCCCACACCTGCTGAGCTGCTCGTAGGAAAGGGCAGCAGGTGTAGAGATCTTCTTGCTCTAGGAAACTTAGAACTGCTTCCTATTTTGATGTAGATTCCCTATTTAATGTGAAATTAGATCCTTCTAGGAAAGGAAAATAAATTTCTCTCAAAGCCTATTTAAGTCCACCTTAAGTGGGTTGTTAAATAAACTTTGGAGAGCGACTTATTCTACCCTACAAGAAAGAGAAAGCTTAGAGGATATTTGTTCCCCATCCTCTAGCAATCTTCTACATCTTGCCCGTGCAAAGGACCGTCTTTCGTTGCTTTCTTCGTCTTCTTCGTGCTTCACTGAGATCAGAAAAAATTAATTTTCCTTGTCTTCTTCTTGGATGGTGCTACCGCGGGGCAGCCGTCGGGGTGGTGCGGCACGTCGGCTGGCATGGGCCAGGAGTCGGCTCGGCATGGGCCGATGAGCTATTGTGGTAGGGACCACTGCTTTAAGCTGCTCGACTTGGCTAGAACCAATGGCAGCTTGTGTGGCTGGGGCCGCGGATTATGGCGCTGGGGCACAGTACTAGGCGAGTCACATGGGTCATGTCCTTTTAGGCTTTTGGACATGACGCAAGCTAGGCTGGTGATTGAGAGAAATGAAGAGGTTGCGGGCCTCATGAGCTACTGGAATGTTGGGTTGAACTCCCCTGCTAGGTACCACGAATGGCGTTGGCTACTTTAACTCTATTCGTCAGGAGAATCGTGGGCTGCTCCCAAAAGAAGAGGTGAATAGGATCAAGGCAAATGCATTGGCTCATCCAATCACTGTTGTGGATCCTGCTGCAAGTGAAGGTGGGAAAATGGATCTTCCATGCCTGCTCAAGAGATGCCGGCTGAGAAAAAACCAAAGACTTCTTTCGCTCGCTCGGGTTCGCCGACTGCCTCTAGGCTTATGATTGACTTGACTTTTTCCAAGGGGATGAAAAATGAGGCTGCTAGATCTGAGCATGTGGCACCTGCCATGTCAAGAATGGCTAGTACGATTGCTGATAGGATTGTTCGGCATAAAGGTCCTGTCATGCCCCTAGTGTCGAATTTTGTACCAAGACGTCTGTTGGGAGCTAAGTCTGGTTCACCTTTGGAGAGGCTTGCTATTATGAAGAGCGATAAGGTGGACCTCTGCTGCTAAAATGGCGCCAAGGCTCATTCCTTATGCTGTTGAGACTGATTCGCCTGCTGGGAATGAGGAAACTACTCGAGGAGGCAGCTGTGAGAAATCCACTAAGCCTGCTTCTGGGGAGGCTGCTGAGATCTATGTGCTTTTGAAACCAGATCTTTTGAAAACATGGACGTTTGTGCCAAGTTTGTTGATGGCGTCAAAAAGGTGTTTGCCCAAACTCGTTTGTGAAGTATACAACCCAATATATAAGGACTGCTCTGCTTGCTATAATGCAGATATAGCGAAGCTGCTAAGGAGACTGCAAATACTATGGCAGATTCTGAGCTCGTTGCTTTGAAGGGGTCTAATATTTATGCCCCAACTTCTTTGTAGCTTAAGGACCGCTCACCAAAAGATCGTTGACTTGAAGACTAGGCTTGACGCGATCCAAGTTAAGCATGAAAGTGCAGAGAAGGAGATTGGATGTTACATACCTCAGATTCAAGATCTTGAGTTTGCAGTTTCTGAGCTTCGTTTCGCTGCTTATACAAAGGATGAAAAGTTGATTGCTGTTTATAATCAAGTGATCCACTTCAAAAGAATTGTTGATAGGCTTGAACCCCAAGTGTTGGAACTTCAAGGTGTATTGAAGATCAACGAAAGTCTGAAGAAGGAAGTGGATGAGCTGCAGAGCATCCATGTTGGTCTGCTCGAGGAGGATAAGCAATTGAAAGGTGAAAAGGCTGGGCTCGGAGTTTCGAGACCTTTTCTATTTCTCCGGAAGACTTGTTGATTTTACTTTTGAGGCTTCTATTGGTGAAGTAGTTGGAGAAGTTAGTGCCCAGGCTGGGGCAGCCGAGGGTGAAGCGCCGGATGATACCGCTGCTAAGAGCGTCGCGACTGCTGAAGGTGTGGCGATCGAGTAGTCGTGGGATGTCCAAGCTGCTATAGTCTTCTAGGTAGCCTTTAGGATTTTATTTTTATTTGTTTTTTCTTGTAGCTCTTGTTTTGCTTGAACTCCTTCGGCCTTTGCTAATTGTTTATAAATATGTTTTCCTTCACTTTTCTTCATCTTCGCTTCTTTTGTTCATGCCCTAACCTTTAGACTTGATAGACCAGAGGCAGGCATGCTACTTTTTTATAAGCAAACAAGCCCGCGTAGCCTATGCAGCCGTAGGTGTTGGTGTAGAACTTTGCAAAGTTGTTAGCCATAGGGTTGGCAGCCAGATGCCTTACTTACAGAAGCAGACAAGTCCGCGTAACCACTAGGCTGTTAACTTGACTTTCTCCAATTCCGTAGGTTGCGTAGCAAGTATCACAACACTTTAGGACTTGGTGTAGGTTGTTCCGCGCTTGGCAGAGGTGAAGCTTATTGACTACATAGCATGTCGGCAGTGGATAAAACTTCATATATACGTGCTAGCTTGTTTAACCGTTTACAAGAATGTGCGGTTGTATAAGTCTAGCGCGGTTTTACTGCTCGAAGGGCAAGCCGTAGGCAGTTTTTCAGAATCCGTAGGCTACCTTAGTGCACTCGGTAGCAGCTTTAGGGTTCCAAGACAGCCGTCTGTAGGGCGTACTGCATAATGTGCCCCCTCCGTCTCAGGGGTCCGGTTCCTCACGGATTAGGCCAAGAGACCCAAAATCCTTTAGTTAGCTAAGCCTTGAAAAAGACCATTATGGCTACTTCTAGGAATCCCGGCGCAAGTCATCATGCATCTAGTTATACTAGGACAGCCAGGCTCATCCACGTCTGGATATTTGGAGTATAAAGTTTATCCTTCCGTCTTGGAGAGCTGACCCATATGGGTGTCGGGGAATTGGTTTACCCTCTCGCACTGGAGAGCAATTAGTTTACCCTCTCGCACTGGAGAGCATGGTTAGTCCATCAGGGGGCGCAATTCCTGTGATGAGTCCCTAAGTAGGGCGCAATCTTCTTTTGAAGTGCATGAGTGATCAGTTGTTATAAGCAAGCAGCCGAGCCAAGTTGTGATTACTTCTGAATTCCTTATTAAAAAAATGAGTGAAACGAACGAGAACTTAGTTGTAAGGTAGGAACTACATAACAACTGAATAGTCTTCGGCTTGTGAGGTGGTGCCCGTCAAGCTTCTTGAGTCTTCGGGTTTTGCTGTAGCGGGAGGTCACACACGATACTTCTTCATATTATAGGCCATCCACTGCTTTTCAATCTTTTTGCCGTTTCATGGTGGCGAGGGTATAATTACTCTTGCCACCTACTCTGCTGATCTTGTACGGACCTTCCCAGATAAGATCCATCTTTCTGAAGCCTTCTCTGTGGGCAGTGATGAAGGTTTTTCTTAGGACTAGATCTTTGGGTTGAAACTGCCGGATATTGGCCCTTTTGTTGTAGCTGGGGAAGAGTTGCTGCTGGTAGGCTACGATTCAAATGATGGTCTGCTCACGCTTCTCCTCTGCTAGATCTAAACTTATGGCCATCTCCTTACTGTTCGGTTGTTCGTCTTTTGGTGGTGCGATATGCCCATAGACATCCGATGAGTTCGTTTAGCCATTTTCCCTTTTTGCTGGTAAGGGATTTTTTGAGGTAGTCGAGAATCGTCTTGTTGGATACTTCGGCCTGCCCATTGCTTTAAGGATATCTCGGCGTGGACATGTGCTGCTAGATGCCATATTCTTAAGGCACTTTTGTACTAACTCCTTAGCATCTTGGTGCATGGTAGGCCAATAGTAACCTGCGTTAAGAGCCTTTTATGCTAAGGATTGGCCTCCGGAGTGATTTCCACATACACCTTCGTGAATTGATCTTAGAACTTTTAAATCGTCAGGAGGCACTAGGCAGCGGATATGTGGTCCGGTGTGGGATCTTTGGATGAAAATGCTATGACACTTAGGCTGCTGGCTCTATCTCTATGCTTGGCTTGTCAAGATATTCCACCGGAATAGAGCGTTTTGAATTAGTGATCGAGTGCGGAGCCTAGGCTGGCTAGTACGTCTACATGGGCGTTGTCTGCCTGGAGAACTTGAGTGAGAGTTTAAGTCTGAAATGCCTCAAGCTGCTTGCGTACTTTCTCTAGGTATTACGTCATCGATATGCAAATGCCAGAAATCTCCATTGAGGGAGCAGGTGCAACTAAAGTGTGCTCGGTTGCCTTCGGGGTGCCGTTGGGTCGCTCTGTTATGTTCGTCAGAATTCGATGGAATAGTGCATCATGATGATGACTGCGTGCGTTTGAAGGTAAAACTTGAGCTTTTAGGTTACAACAACTATAACCGAAGTTAGCTTTTGAATTTCTAATAACATCAATTAGAGCTTTTAAACTGTGGAATACAACTGATAGCATCGATGAGAGCTTTTAAACTGTGGAACACAGGTAATCGGGCCCCCAGCTCTTCTCGTATGATGGTAGAGCTTATTTCTTCTTCAGATGCGACTACTCATCCAGTCAGACTTTGAATCTCCTTTAGAGTAGTGAGGAACTTCATATTCAAGATCGCTTGGATTTGCCTTAAATGGGCATCGGCGAACTTCGTCCTAAAGTGCATGCTTCTCTGCCAGAGCAAAAGAGTATGCCAGAGTTATATCTTCTTTCATTATCAGTTTTCCGAACAGTGGGTGGTCTGCTAGAAGTCCATTTTGGAAGGCTGCTCTAGCTATCGAGTCGTTGCATCCGACTATTTTTACCTTCTCTACTTTGAATCTCCTCACATAGTCGCGAAGCGACTCCTTTGGGTTCTTCTTGACGTCGAACAAATGGTTAGACTTCTTTTTTATCAAGCGATAGGATGAATATACTTTGGTGAAAACCAAAGAAAGTTCGTAGAAATTCCTGATGGATTGTGGCAGTAGGGTGTAGAAACAATCTTGCGCCTCGCCTTGTAGAGTGGTGGTGAATATCTTGCACATGAGATCATCATTGTTTCGATAAAGGATCATTGTGCTTCAGTAGCGCTTTAAGTGTCTCTCCGGGTCTTCATCCCCTTTGAAAGATGTGAAATGTGGCATGCTGAACTCGCGTGGAGGCTCTGCTTACTCGATCTCGTCCGTAAAAGGTGACCTGCTTATGTTGGTCATGTTCCGTCGTAGTGCCTCGTCGGTGACCTCGTTGCGTTGGAAATCATGTAATCGCTTGGTCAAGAGTTTCTCTACTTCTTCCTGAATTTGCCTTTGTTGGGGTAGCGGAGCTCTCGGCTGCCCTCAGCCATGACTTGCTGGTCTAGGCTGCTCTTCCATGTGTTTGGCTCATTTATGTCGCAGATGCAGTGCATGTGGTGCGTTCCTAGCAGACGAGTGAGTTCTTCGCAGGCTGCTGGTTGAACTTGAGCTGGATTGAGTGACTGCTTCTTTCCGTCCGTCGTGCTGCCTACTCTGATGTGAGGTGGAGGATGCTCCTCGTGGGCTTAGCCGCGAATAAACACTTTGCCCGAAAGGTTGCTCATGTTGACTATAGGAGTGTGACCCCAACTGTGAATGTATGCTCATCTGTGGGCCTAGTTGAGAGTGCACGCTCCTCCGCGAGCTAAGACGAGAGTATACGCTATCTCGGGGGCCCAATCGGGAATGTACACTGCCCGAACGTTCAGCTCGTGGTTAGTCGAGTGGCTGCTTGCCGGGACGCTACTGGAAAGGTTCGTCTGCTCTTGTCCTACTTCGAGATACCTCATCCGGGGCACGTTGGATCCCGATGCGTTGCAAAAGTTGATTCACCAATGTTATCTGTTGTGCAAGGGCGCTCGTCAACTCTTGACTTGTCGAGACAAGTGTTGTTCACCATTTGGATTGGAAGAGCTTGGAAGGAATGCGCCTCCTTGGGCAGTGGAAGGGTGGTAGACTCCGGGCGTGAGATTTGAGTTGGGAAATGTCAAATCCACGAAAAATGTGGTGAGAATGCCCCCAGCTCGATAGTAGGTCCGAATGGTTGAGATAATCTTGGGCCGACTTGGGCTGCTTAGAAAGCCACGGGAGCAGGTTGGGCCAAGAGAGCAGGTTGGGCCGTGAGAGTGGGCTGCTCGACTGGAGCTGGCTGGGCCACGGGAGTGGGCTGCTCGTCGGGAGCAGGCTGGGTCACTAGAGCAGGCTTCTCGGCAGGAGCAGGTTGGGCCGTGAGAGTGGGCTGCTCGACTGGAGCTGGCTAGGCCACGGGAGTGGGCTGCTCGACGGAAGCAGGCTGCTTAGTATGTGATGCATGCGAATGCGAGGCTTGGGCCCGGGCCCATGCAAACTTGGATGGCACGGCTTGGTGCCGTGAGCCTTGGATGGCACGGCTCGGGCCGTGGTGAAGGCACCATGGACCTCGCCACAGGTGGCTACCGAGGTAGCCACCACGGTGGTTCCCATGGTGGAAACTCGTGGTGGTGGTGCTGCTTCACTTATTGTCGCATTTAGCCTCACAGATCTCCGCAATCCCATTTCTTAAACATTGGAATTTTCACTTGTGGAATTTTCTAAATTTCTAGCCATTATATTTTGCTTATACGTTTTATCAAATAACCTTTGCAAGTAAAAAATTCTAATACTAAGAACATATGAAAAATATTCAAATGGACTAGAAAATAAAGAAAAAACCTTTTTGTGCGAGAGTCTTCTACGAGTATGGATTTCAACTCTCAATGAAAGCACCAATTTGTGGATGCAAATTTCTTCCTCCTTGATCTTGGACAATTTTACACCTACAAAACAATTAGCACCTTAGGTTAAGGCCAAGAGCCTCACGTGCCCATGATGAATGGAGGGAGGCTTTGGCCGAAGAACCTCCGATGTCAAAGTTAGAATTTAGAGAAAAAGAGTGTTTAGGAAATTTTGGGATTTTTGCAAAAGTGTTGGAATAGCTTTTTGGTGAGAATGAGTGTCTATTTATAGGGTTAGGCTTTGCCCAATTTTCCAAAGGTGTGGCCTGCCACTAATGGGTTTTGGTGGTTATAGTTTTGGCTTAATTAGCCAATTTATTGGCTAATTAAGTATAAAAGAAATAAATAGGAGGTTACAAAATTGAATAGTTGTGTAAATAGGGTAATAAAATGGAAAAAAGTGTGAAAAGCTAGGGAGAAAGGGGGTGGCCGGTCAATCATTAGTTTTGGAATTGAGTGGGATATATGTTGTGGTTATTTGGATGTTTTAATTGATGTTTAATGGATTAATTGGGTAATTAATCTATTAATTAACCAATTAATATAATTTTGGAATAAATATTTTGGAGGTTATGGGATTTGATGAGATGAATATTGAATTGTTACCTTTTTGGAGCATTTTTTAGCTACTCGGGTGTAGGAATCACGGTGTGCCTCAAGGGTAATTTGGTCCTCTTTTACTAAAAAATCCACATGTCACATTGTGATTATTTTTTGCTCCACAATCGTTACATTTTTAAAAACTTTGATGGTGGAGGTTACATTGCAAACAATGAATATGGCATTCTTGTAAATAACAGTAAAATCTGTGGTTTTGTTATAAGTAACATGCTACGTTGCATTAAAATAAAACCCATATTCTCCATCACATGCTACGTTGCATTAAAATAAAACCCATATTTTCCATCCATATTGTAAATATTAGTAATATCATCTCATTAAAGCCCTTATCTCTAAAAGCCTTATTTTACATATTGTATATTGCATATACTGTTCAATATATATAGCATGTTCATGCACACACAATTGATATGTCCAAATTTCGAATATGCAAGTTATGTTATAATATGCTACATTCAGTGGCGAAGCTAGGAATTGAAGAGGGGAGGGGCGAAGTTAAAAGAGTGCAAGGTTCAAAAGAATAGCAAGAACCAAATCCTTTATATAGTAATGTCTTCTATAATTTATCAATACAAACAAATTACAATTGTTGCCGACGAGGTTTCATATCATGAAAACGCCGCATAATAGGCTCATTATCAATAAAAGCAAATACATCTCTCTCAATGTAAACAAGCATGCTATCACTCAACCATTGATCTCCCATTTTGTTACGCAATGGTGTTTTCACAATCTTCATAGCAGAAAAAGCTCTCTCCACCGAAGCAGTTGCAACTGGTAACACCAAAGTCAATGTAAGAAGCTTATACACTAACATATAGCTTGCAAACCTTCCGGTCTTCACCAACTCCTTTGCAAGATCACCAATTCCTCTTAATGATGAAAACTCACTATGCATCTTCATATCGTGAATGTAATTGTCAAGTTGAATTGGAAGATTCATGAGGTCCATACAATCAAAATCTTGAGGATAAAGTTGGGCTAGACGAACAATTTTTGCTTTGTCAAAAGATGCAAAATTATTCACCGGACTCAAACATGCCATACAAAGAAGCAATTCGGTGTTTACCTCATTGAAGCGATCATTCAATTCCTTTAATTGCGTATCAAGGACTTGAAAATAGAGGTCTACACGATAGTAATGGAAGTTTGTGAGTCTTGGAGCTTTACGCCTTGATTTTCCGGGTACAAAACGCAAATCCTCCATGTTAGGAACGACAATATCATGCTCTTGACAAAACTTTTGTACATCATCAAGCAAGTCCCCAAAGTCATCATCTCTCAAGGATTGTAGTCTTTGCTTGCATACTTCCACTAATGTCATCGCATTCACAATATCTTGATCTTTCTTTTGTAATGCTTGTGATAACTCATTTGTAATTCCCAATATGAGTCTCATAAAAAAAAGGTGAAACACAAAATCAAAAGTTTGTAATTCCCAGAATACTAGAAGAAGGAATATTTGGAATATTCGAAGGAGGACTACTCGGAATATTCGAAGAAGGACTAGCCGGAATATTTGAATGAGGATTTAAGCACTGTTTCTTATAGTATCGTTCCATTATGTAACTGTATATGGAAAAGAAAAGAAAAAAGTTTTAGACTCTTAATCTTAGAGTAAACTATACTATAGTCAATATGAGTATTAACTAATTAAACCAACAATTCAATTAATCAATAATCAAGAATTCAATTTTTACTCTAGACAATATTTTCATAATTTTCATTCATCAATAATCATTCATAGGATTCATATTTATACGCAAAAATCAATAATTAATTAGTGTATTACTCTATGATTCTATATTAATTAACTAAAATTTCGTATTAATTAATCAATTAGAGTTAGGGATAATACAAATTAGAAAGTTAAAAAATTTACCTAAGATTGAGAGAGAAGTGGAAAACCAACCAACAGTTGGCTGCTAGAGGCTGGCAGTGGCAGCAGTGGCAGCTGGCTTGGCTTGAAGGGGAAATATGGGACAACGGAACGGAGGGAGGAGGGCGCTGAGAACTGTTGCTGGGATTTTGGGGGAGCACACACGGGCCTTCTGAATAATGGAGTGATTTGAATAATTGAGTGATTTGAATAATGGAGTGATTTGAATAATTGAATTAAAGGATTAGCTTTCAAAAGTGATGAGTGATTTGCATGGAAGGCACGGGACAGAGTGGTACCCTTTAAAACTTTTATTTATTTTTTATTCAATTGATTATTTTTTAATCAATAATGGAAGGCACGGACAGACAAGTGGTACCCTTTGAAAAAAAAGAATAACAAAAGCTGATGCACAGCAGCAGTAGAAACTCAAGCCCAGAAACCGATCTGCAGTGCAGGTGCACCGTGCATCCATTAATTCCGACGACACCAGAGGGGCGGAACCACGCTCTTGGGCTTAATTTCCGGGGAGGAGAGGGGCGGCCGCCCCTCCCAGTCCCTCTGTAGCTTCGCCAGTGGCTACATTGTTATGTTGAATTGTGTGAGTCAAAGGAAAACAAACAAAAAAAAAAAAAATAGAAACACGAACTAGGGTTTTAAAAACCTAAATCGAAGAAAAAAATGAGAAAATTGTAGGAAGGGTTCATCAACTTTAATTCAATTGGAGTAATGGTTCATCAACTAAAATCCATAACCATTGGTCCCTTAACTCATCAAAAAATACAGTTATGGTCATTTTCATCAACTCCATCATAATTCCATTAAAATGAGTTATAAGGACTATTGCTATAATTAGATTGAAGTTGAGGGACTACTGTTTCAATTAGGTTGAAGTATGTATCATTTCTCCAATTCAGTTGAAGTTAAGGGACTGTTACTACAATTTTTCTCATTTGATTTTACATATTTGCCTCTTGATTCAGCCTTACGTGCATATCACTTGACTCATTTTTTACAAAAGTTCTAACGAAGATGAAAATGACCATAGTTGTATGTTTTGATAAGTTAAGGGACTAGTGGTTATGAATTTTTAGTTGATAAACCACTACTGCAATTATATTAAAGATGAAAGACCATTGTTATAATTTCCTCAAAAAACATAAAAAAAGAGAAAATCGCAGCTGAGCCGTGGCTTGAATATGCACCATCCGTGCAACTCCGTCGAGCCGAGCCTGCACTCTAGCCTATGCTCCAAAACGGCACCCTGCAGCCCCATGGGCTTGCTACACGCACTGAACCTAAATCCAGTTTTTTTGGGCTTCTTCTCCCTGCCAGGCCTGCTTCTGACACCTCGCTCGGGTCAACCCAGCTATGCTGGGCTTCTGCTCCTGCTGGGCTGCCTTCTTCTCGGCTCAAGGCCCGCGCAGGGCCCCCTTTTTTAACTGCAAAGCCAGCAGCATGGGTGTTTCATTTCTCCGGCCAGGCCAAATTTTCGGCCTGTTCTGCTTCCAGCCTGGAACCGACTAAGTTGGGGTGCCCACGGCTAAGCTCATTTTTGAGCTCTATTTCTCACTAATTTGGCCCGCAATCATTCAAACCCAATATAACCCGAACATCTATGAATTTGATATGATATTCAATCATAAACTAAGTAAAAAGAATTAGATCATTGTTCTCTGTATAAAAGTAATCGAATTCTGTTTCATTTATTAAGATTAAAATCAAATACAATATTACACTTGAATCATAACTCCAAATTGCGAATAAAAATTGCTTCTATATGAGCAAAAGAAAAAAATCAAAAGCCACACCACTGAATAAATATAAAAAAAAAGGAGAGGACACAACATTTGTTTCCATACTGCTTAGCATGCAGAATCATATATAGATCGATGGTTTTAGTTATAGGCATCAGGGTTGGCCACAAGGTAGTTCTCAATAAGCTTGAACAAACCATGGGCTCTTTCTTTCCCAGCCTTAACATGCTCTTCCTTGATCTCAACATCTCCCTTAGTGTGGTAGTGGCTGGTGCTCTTGATGACGGAACCGCTGCCGGAAGCTACCAACTTAGTCTCATAAGAGATCTTCTCAATCTTGTCAGAAATGACATCTCCTTCAATCAAACTGTAGTTGTAGACAAAGTTATCTTTGTCAATTCCATCAACCTTGTGCTTCACATAGCTGTATTCACTTCCTTCACCAAAGCTAATCTTCTTGATGGTTCCAACACCTCCATCTCCCTCAAGAATTTCAGCAGTTTTAACTGCTTGTGGAGCAATCTTTGGGATGAGGTTGTCAGCATCAAGAACAAGAGCATTGTACAACCTAGCAGGAGCGCAGACTGAGGCGAATTCAGTTTCATATGTGAAGACACCCATGGTGATGATTGAGAGCTTAGAAAATAATCAAAGTAAGAATGATATGTGAAGGAAGAAAAGAGAAATTGATAAGGAAGGTATTTGATGGTGGAAGATATGGAGGTGGTATTTATAGGTTATTGGTGAGGGGCTGTTGTGTAATATGGACCCCTATGGATAGAGAAATTTGGACAGTATTTAGTTTCCCATTGGTGGTTGTTTCCAATGTGAACATTTTAGTCAAAGATAGGCACCTCTAGAAGGTTATTTTGTATATTCCAACTTAATATTACAGCAGAGCTGGTGTGCTAGGTCTGCTGTCTACTAATTCAATAATATCTTTATGGACTCGAATAAATCTAAGTTGCCTTTTTCATTCATTACTTATCTGAACTCTTTGATCAGCATAAGGACTCCTATGAAACTACAATGTTACTCGTTCCCTAGCGTTTTAATGCGAACATCGTCACATTAATGTTTTTAAGCTTTGACATAATATTTGAGCGGTTGTTTGAATGAGCCTGAATAGTGATAAGCAACCAGTCGAGTTAATTTTTGTACGTTATTTAATCGACTCTATGCCACGAATTTAGTTCCATTGTACACATGCATGCTTGTTTGTTCTCATTTGTCACATCAGATGATACATTAATGTAGTCAAATATGTGGTCTCTCTAATATTTTCCATCTACTAAAGGTAATGATCTCACTTTTAACTCTACAGGTATATATGGATTTCATATAGCAGTAAAAAGTAACAGTACTCTTTCAATGCATTAGAAATTATATGACTTTTGACTGAATTTTCTGATGCATAGGAGATAGCTTAAATCTAAAGGAGGAGGAAAAAAAGACATCATATCTTTTCCCCGGCGAAGCCAACCCGACTCATTTCTTCTCAAGTGAGCCCAAATCCTAACCTCATTCTTCTCCAACAAGCCCACCCCCAAAGTCTCTTTTCTCTCGCGACGCCACCTAAAATCGTTCTCTTCGACAACGGCGTCGGTTCGAAGATGAACAATCATGGAAGAGGAAAGAATGACAGAGCTATGAGAGAAATGGAGTCAGATGTTTGGTTATAGAAATAGTGTGTATATCAGATTATTTTAAATTGACACATGTTTGTATCTTGTTGGGCCACTTAAGAGAGCGAGTAAATTGGACACTCCCCGGTTAGTATCCAAATATTATACTATTAGTAATTAGTTTTATAGTAAAACTTTAAGTTATTTCACTATTTATATTTTGAAAAGATTTACATGTAGTTTTACTCTGAAGAATAGATACAAATTTAAATTTGGGCTCACCATCACTTGATTATCCCTTTTCAAGATATAATAAAGAAAGGGTTTTTATGGCAAATTATTTTTGAAATTGAAAATCAATTAATATAGTTCATGAAAATAGGTATTGCAAATCAATGTGGTCTTTCCATCATAATTCTATTAAAAATTCTGTTAAGTGTTGATGTAGTACATAAATGGGTCCCATAAGTCTTTTTTTCTTCTCATAAATGGTCCTTGAAATTGACCCGTGACATCAAAATGGTCCCTAAAATTGACCTGCAACCTCAAAATGGTCTCTGAAATTGAAAATCGATCAATGTAGTCCCTTAAGTGTCCCATGTAGTCCTTACATCACAATTCTGTCAAAAATTTTGTTATATGCTAATGTGACACATAAATGAATCACATAAGTCTAATTAAATTAAAAAATATATATATAAATAGGTTTAATAATTTAATAGTAATAAAAAGTTGTGAACCCAAAAATCCAATCTTGCAATCATCTCCGATCTCAGTCCACATTCCTCTACCTCCACTTATCTTTACGCACTTCGACACCCTTCACCGAATTGAACCTGGATCGAGATCACCTTTGATGACGGCTTGGCTGATTGGCAATGACTTCTAGGACATCACTGTTAACATTTAGGCGATCAACTTCCTCACAACCTTAATCTTGGAGAGCTTATTCGGCGCTTTCCTGGTGGTCTGGTGACTCAAAGAATGGTGAGGTTTGCCTTGAGATAATGAGGTTATAACCAAGGTGCGTCTATTGTTGGTTGAAAACTATTTCCAAACCCCCTCTTAGGCCTTGGTTAAGTCTTGTGCCTTTGAGAATTTATGGAATAGATCACTCTTCGGAGTAGGTCCTATTATAAAAAAATAATATAAAAAAAATTCTATTGTGCAAACAAGTATTCAGACAATTTTTTTTATTAATTATTAAACTCACATAAGCACGTAACAAAAGAATTGTGGCGGAACAAGGGCTACATTCATCGATTTTCAATTTTAGGAACCATCTTGATAGTGTAGGTCAATTTCATGGACCATTTGTGATAAAAACCCAAAAAGAAATAAACTTATCTTTTGACTAAAATGGTATTTGACGTGGCTTTAAATTTGCTCATTGAAGAATTTTTCGATCAATATTATACATCTCCGTATACACCTCCGACTAAAGATGCCCCAAGGGAGGAGAATTCAAATTTACTGACGTTTTTTTTTTTCTTTTTGTTCAAAAGAAGCTCAAAACTTTAAGGAGGACAACTTGTTCAAAGTATTTCTGAAAGGTTCATGTGGATCATAATTCGTGCCATTTGCAAGTTACAGGTCGGAACCAAGACTTTCATTATATTTCATGAAGAGTATAACAAAATATTAATATCTTTTAATTTTATTCCAACTGAAACGTCTTATTACTATTTTTTTATAAATCAAAACGAAGCCAAAACAAAACATTTGGAACACAAACCACAAATATGAACAAGTTTAATTTAGTTGTAGGAATCAGGATTAGCCATTATGGAAACGATCAAAGAGTTCTAAGGAAATATGAAGAAAATTGTTGATCTACAATATTCAGGTTTTGACTTGGAGTGAAAGGGAATGCTGATGTGAATAGCTATGCTTGTATCAACCAGTTTATGCAAGTTGGTACTGTACATTTCTATTGTTGTCCGTACTGCCTTGCGACTAGTATAAGCACTTCCAGAAGTTCAATTTAGGAATGACTTGACCTGCAATTCAACATTGGCTGCAATGCGTCGGCTTTTGATTGGCCGTTATTTTTCATTGGCTTTTCACATCCAAATTGGAATATTCTGGGAATTGTTATTGGCACTCCAAAAATCTCATTTTTCACTTCAAACTTTTTATAATTAGTAAGAAAATTGCACTTATATGAGTGTATTATGAGATTTTAGAAGTACTAATAACAGTTTCCTATTTGATTGTAACAAATATTATCCAAATACACAGTCCTACTCTATTATCTTCTTCAGATGCCCATATGTCTGCAACCCGTGACTATGCCCGTTGTGAATGTATATGAAGTATTAATAGAGAGGATGATTAGAAATGCTCCAACAATACGTAACAAAAAGTATTAAAATTTCCCGTAAATATAACAGCGCAAGGCACACAAAGTTTTAAGTTGTAAGAGAATATGACTTCTAAATATCTAATGGTATTTCTTTTTACTTGTAAATAAAAAATTTTAGATTTACACGTGTGGATGACAAGTTTAATATCAATTTATCTTCCACATCCCTTAATATAAAAATATATCTTTGTTTTAAAAAAAATGATGTGTGATCTCTAGAGCACTAATTGGTAAGCACAAGAAAAAATTGTGGTTAGTCCACCTCATGGAGTAATTGGCCATTTCTTATTCAATTTCCAGATGGTCTTTTCTTGATTACATTACAAATTTTCCTTGTACAAAAGTAATGGTTCCCACGTCCACGATGAATAAAACCCATTAAACAATTAGGAGCTTGCGTATACCTTTTGATCCACCTTCTGCCCTCAGCCTATAAATACCAATACATCCTCCTCACTTCTTCACAACTCAAAATCTCCCAATACATCATCTTTCTTTCTTAGTCTTCCTCTTCGTCGGTTATTTTCCCACTTCACAAACACATCTCAGAATCATGGGAGTTTTCACATACAAATCCGAGTTCACCTCCGTCATCCCCCCCGCTAGGTTGTACAATGCCTTTGTTCTTGATGCTGACAACCTCATCCCCAAGATTGCACCACATGCAGTGAAGAGCACTGAGATCCTTGAAGGAGATGGCGGAGTTGGAACCATTAAGAAGATCAACTTCGGTGAAGGTAGCACATACAACTATGTCAAGCACAGAATCGATGGAGTTGACAAGGACAACTTTGTGTATAAATACAGTGTGATTGAGGGAGATGCTATCTCCGAAACAATTGAGAAAATTTGTTACGAGACTAAGTTGGTGGCTTCCGGCAGCGGTTGCGTCATCAAGAGCACTAGCCACTATCACACCAAGGGAGATGTTGAGATCAAGGAAGAGCATGTTAAGGCTGGCAAAGAGAAGGCCTCCCACCTCTTCAAGCTGATTGAGAACTACCTCTTGGAGCACCAGGATGCCTACAACTAAACATTGTCTGCTGCTGCATTAATGTGTTATTCAATCTCGTGTCATCTTTTCCATCAAATATTGGTGTGGTTTTAATCCGTTTTTTATATATATTTTTCCCCTTCTAAAACAGTGTTTGGCTTGTACGTGATTGAAGGTTTTGATTGCAGAGTGAATGTTGTATTTAAACTAAAAATTAATGGATTTGATTATTCCTGCAAGGTTTTTATTTTATTTTTTATTTTTTTAATGCAAATTTGTAGCTACTAATGTTAAGTTCCAGTTTCCTAACTACTTTACTTTACTTAACATATGAGAAGCGACATTTCAATTACCAGCAACTCATAATAATTGAATAACATTTGAATCTCTCCCTCATAATAGCCTAAAGTGATGAAATGAAAACCCTGATTTCGTTTTCCTTGTAAACCATTTTGTAATTCATACCATAAATACGCCCATGGGTTAGAAATAATATGGTTTAAATTCGCATTTGAGCGAAAATTGAACCTAAGACCTCTCACTTACAAGTGAAGATGAACAACACTAGACCATAATACTAAGTGACATTTATTGTATTTTTAGTTTGCCTATATTACTCTTAGGTACATGATTTTAAGGGTTCAAACATAAAAATAAAAAAATTGAAAAGCATTAGGTTTTGCAAATCATAATTAATGTTTGATGCCTAACGAATCAATAATGCAAAATTATCGAACCTAATGGACTAAAACATAAAAATTACAAACCACTCAAAATTGACCATCTCAAATTTACCAAAACTAAAACAAGAAAAATACAAACCGTACCAAATCTACCGGACCTAATGAATTAAAATATAAAAAATACAAATCATACCAAATTGATCGTACCGAATATACCAGGCCTAATGACCTAAAATATAAAACATATGAATCGTACTAAATTGATCGTACTGAATATATGGGACCTAAACAATATAACGTACCTAATTGAAATCACATAATCAAAATTTCGGAAACTTCAAACGTAAACTAGTACCTAATTGTTATTTACAAAACATAACCAACGTACCTAATCGACCAACAGAACCAAACAATGAAATTCCCCACATAGGCCTTTCAATAAACACATGGTATGCATTGGACAGTAATCATGTTTCTGCCAAGACAATTTTTGGTTGTAAATTAGTGCATTCTCTCCACACAATATCATTATGAGAGCTTTCAAAAGTATGGCAATGGAACTGGTTATAAAATATAGACAAAAAAGATGATATCTTGTAGAAAATGAAGATGGATGTTATGTTTTATGGGTGATAGTGAATCTACGGTTACATTTTCAAAACTTTGATGGTGGAGGTTACGTTGCAAACAATGAATATGGCATTGTTGTAAATAGTAGTAAAATATGTGGTTTTGTTATAAGTGACATGTTTGGTGCATTAAAATAAAGCCCATATTTTACATATTGTAAATAGTAGCAAAATCACCTCATTTAATCCTTATCTCTAAAAGACCCTATTTTACATATTGTATATTGCATATACTGTTCAATATATATAGCATGTTCATGCACACAAATTGATATGCCCAAATTTTAAATATACAAGTTATGTTATAACATGCTACATTGTTATGTTGAATTGTGTGAGTCAAAGAAAAAAAAATAGAAACACGAACTAGGGTTTTACAAACCTAAATCACAAAAAACGAAGAAGAGAAAATCGCAGTTGAGCCACGGCTTGAAGCTGCATCGTGCCACTGCGCCGAATCGAGCCTGCTCTTCGGCCTATGCTGCAAAACGGCACCTTGCAGCCCCATGTGCTTGCTACGCACACTGAGCTCAAGTCCACTTGTTTGGGCTTCTTCTCCCTGCCAGGGCTGCTGGTTGACACCTCACTCGGGTCCACCCAGCTTTGCTGGGCTCCTGCTGCTGCTTGGCTGCCTTCTTCTCGGCTCAAGCTCCAAACTGATAACATTCGAGATTATACAAAATTATACACAAAGGATCATTTTTTGGCTTTCTCTTTAGTCCTATGTCTCTTATACTATAAGTGAGTTACCAAACTCATCTCATGTTACATGTTGCAGGGTTTGCTCCACGCCCCACCTTGTTGTAGATGACAACTGCTTTTCAAAATCTTAGTGAAAGATTGGATTTGCTATGTCATGTTTGTTTTTTGTGAAAAAAATACCAATTGAAGCGGACGGTTTCTTCAAACAACAAGGAGATGGGTCAACTATTCAATAAAATGAAATTGAGCATGTTTCCCATCTCTTCTCGAGAAAAAAGGTGGGCTATGCAAAATTGTGCTCAATTTCATATGCGCCAATTCCGCCAAGATCTCTTCTTTAGTTGGGGGAAGAATCCGCATGAATCGGATTTTTTGAGAAACATATCAAGAAAGAATTGGTTAGACAATGTGATCATGTCTTCTTAGGGCTATTTTGGATGTATAATGCAATTTCAATAGTAATGCAGTCAGATGTTTGGGTTAGAATCAGCGATCAAGGGTGGTAACTCATATCACGGGAGGAAACTTAGGGCCTCCTTTTTTCACTGCAAAGCTAACAGCATGGGTGTTCCATTTCTCGGGCCAAGCCAAATTTTCGGCATGTTCTGCTTCGAGCCTGGAACCAACTATGTTGGGGTGCCCACTGCTAAGCCCATTTTCTAACTTGTTTGGCCCGCAACCATTCAAACCCAATATAACCCGAACATCTATGAATTATGATATTCAATCATAAACTACCTAAAAAGAATTAGATCATTGTTCTCTGTATAAAAGTAATCGAATGTTGTTTCATTTATTGAGATTAAAATCAAATACAATCTTACTTGAATCATAACTCCAAATTGCAAACCAAAACTGCTTCTGTATGAGCAAATAAAAAATGGAAAGCCACACCGCTGAATAAATAGAAAAAAAGAGAGGAGAGGATACAAAATTTGTTTCCCCTACTCTTAACATGCAGAATCATATTTAGATTGATGGTTTTAGTTATAGGCATCAGGGTTGGCCACAAGGTAGTTCTCAATGAGCTTGAACAAACCATGGGCCCTTTCTTTCCCAGCCTTAACATGCTCTTCTTTGATCTCAACATCTCCCTTAGTGTGGTAATGGCTGGTGCTCTTGATGATGGAACCGCTGCCGGAAGCCACCAACTTAGTCTCATAAGAGATCTTCTCAATCTTGTCAGAAATGACATCTGCTTCAATCAAACTGTAATTGTAGACAAAGTTATCTTTGTCAATTCCATCAACCTTGTGCTTCACATAGCTGTATTCACTTCCTTCACCAAAGCTAATCTTCTTGATGGTTCCAACACCTCCATCTCCCTCAAGAATTTCAGCAGTTTTAACTGCTTGTGGAGCAATCTTTGGGATGAGGTTGTCAGCATCAAGAACAAGAGCATTGTACAACCTAGCAGGAGCGCAGACTGAAGCGAATTCAGTTTCATATGTGAAGACACCCATGATGATGAGTGAGAGCTTAGAAACTGATCAAAATAAGAATGAAATGTGAAGGAAGAAAAGAGAAATTGATAATGAAGGTATTTGATGGTGGAAGATATGGAGGTGGTATTTATAGGTTATTGGTGAGGGGATGTAGTGTAATGTGGACCCCTACTGATAGAGAAATTTGGACAGTATTTAGTTTCCCATTGGTTGTTTCCAATTTGAACATTTTAGTCAAAGAAAGGCACCTCTAGAAGTTGATTTTGTAAATTCCAACTTAATACAACTAGCTGGTGTGCTAATTAATAATGTGGAAATTTTTTTAATAGAAAATGTTCTAACACTTGATCGGAATATTACAGCAGAGCTGGTGTGCTAAGTCTGTTGACTACTGACTCAATAATATCCTTATGGACTAGAATAAACCTAAGTTCCCTTTTTGATTCACTACATATCTACATATCTGAACTCTTTGATCAACATAAGGACTGCCATGAAACTACAATGTTACTCGTTCCCAAGTGTTTTATTCAAATGGGATCGCATGATTAGTTTAAAATAGGGGTGTGCTATTCATACATCTCATTTTACTTCTCACACACCCCTTAATAATTTCTGTCCGTTGATCTTTTTCAATTCATCCGATCCGACGGTTGAAAATTAAAAAGGTGTGTGAGAAGTAAAATGGGGTGTGTGGATATCACACCCCTTAAAATATCGTCACATTAATGTTTCTGAAAATTTGACATAATATTTATAGCCGGCTTGTTCGAATGAGCCTGAATATTGATAAACAACCAATCGAGTTAGTATTTGTACGTTATATAATCGACTCTATGCCACAAGTTTAGTTCCATTATACACATGCATGCTTGTTTGTTCTCATTTATCACACCAAATGATGCACTAATGTAGTTCAAATATGTGGTATCTCTAGTATTTTCCATCTACTAAAGGTAATGGTCTCACTTAACTCTAAAGTTATATCATGACTTTATATTGCAATAAAAAATAACAGTACTTTTTCAATGCATTAGAAATGATTTAGCTATATTTACAGCCAAATATAACTTTTGGCTATGAATTTTCTTATGCATTGGAGATAGCTTAAATCTAAAGAAGAAGAAAAGAAAGGACATTAAATCTCTTAACCTACACGAGCCTTTTCATAAATAGTGAAAGAACTTGAAGTTCTTATTCTTGGCAGAACTTCAGTCTTTCACTATTTATATTTTCAAAAGATTTACAAGTAGTTTGCTCAAAAGAATTGATGCAAATTTAAGTTTGGGCCCACCGTCACTTAATTATTCCTTTCAAGACGTAAAAAAAAAATAAAAAAAAAAACTTATCTTTTGACTAAAAAGGGTATTTGACGTCACATTAAAATTGCTCATTGAAGAACTTTCTGACCGATATTATACTTCTTCCTATACACCTCCGACTAAAGATGGAGGAGGAGAATTCAAATTGATGTTTTACTTCTTCTTTATTCACAAGAAGCTCAAAACTTTGAGGAGGCCAACTTGTTCAAAGTAATTTTGAAAGGTTCGTGCTGATCGTAATTCATGCCAACATTTGCAAGTTACAAATTGAAACCAAGACTTTCATTAATATTTCTTGAAGAGAATTACAAAAATATTAATATTTCCTGTAAATCAAAACGAAGCCAAAACAAAACACTTGAACACAAACCACAAATATGAACAAGTTTTAATTTAGTTGTAGGCATCAGGGTTAGCCATTATGAAAACGATCAAAGAGTTCTAAGGAAATATGAAGAAAATTGTTTTTCTACAATATTCAGGTTTTGACTTGGAGTGAAGTGGAATGCTGTAGGTGCTATATATAGACCACAACAATTGAGAGTCTGACCTGATGTGAACAGCTATGCCTCTAGATCATCAACCAATTTATGCAAGTTGGTACTGTACAATTCTATTGTTGTCCCTACTGCCTCACGACCAGTATATGCACTTCCAGAAGTTCAATTTAGGAATGACTTGACCTGCAATTCAACATTGGCTGCAATGCGTCGACTTTTAATTGGCCGTCATTTGGCTTTTCACATCTCCAAACTGGAATATTCAATTGTAACAAATATTATCCAAATACAGAGTCCTATTCTATTATCTTCTTCAGATGCCCTTTTATGTTTAGGGATGGTATTGGTATGATTACCGTATCAAAATCCATGTATTAATTATCATACCAAATTTTTAGTATGACAAAATCTATTACCATTACCGTGCTAAACTTTTGGTATACTGAATTTCGGCATGCCAAATAGTTCAGTTGACATAGTATGGTAATGGTAATTACCAATTTGTTTTGGGCCATTCTTTTGGGCCAAAATTTGAATTTTTTTTCCAACCTAATTCAAGGCCAAAACATGTTTTGGCCACTCCCTTTGGGTTTCTAGAACTTTTTAATTTAATTTTGAGAATTTTATAGAGATTCATTAAATAGATGGAAGAATTGCTGAAAGAACCCAATATCCCTAAAAAAATAGTACAATGATTCCTAAATTCCATCTCTACATTCTTTAAAATTGTATAAAATTAACTTGATAGATGAAGCCAAGGAGAAAGACATCTCAATTTGATGAAGGAGGAGATGAGATGGATTCTGGAGAGAGAGTCACGGAACTGGAGCAACAGAGATGAAGTCGGTGGCTAGATGAGTGAAAAGATGAAGAGTCGCAGCGCAAGAAAGCTTAGATTTTTTTATTGGGAAAGTAGAGGTTAGATGGTGAGATGATTGGATAAATGACTAGGAAAAAAATATAAAGTGCACATATAATGATAATAATACCGAATTATATATAAATGAATAAATAAATGATATAATTATTATAATATTAATAGTAGTGGTACGGTATGGTATACCATTGGTATTAGTTTTGAATATCATTACCGTACCAAAATGTATGGTACAGTACAAATACCGTACCATACCAATGGTACAATTTTTTTTGCACAACTTTGGTATGATACGGTTAATATGGTAATGTAGTAAAAAATTCCACCCTTATGTCTGCAGCCCGTGACTATGCTCGTTGTGAATGTCCAAAAAGTTTTAATAGAGAATATGATTATACTCCAATAATATGTCAACAAAAATTGAATTATTGAAAAGTCCAGTAAATATAACAGCGAAAGACACAAAGTGTTAAGTTGGGAGGGAATATGACCTCCAAAACACTAATTACTTAGTGTTATGGTGCAATGATATTCTTATTTACTTGTACATAAGAGATCTTAGGTTCGAACATATGGATGCAAGTTCAACACCAATTTATTTTGAAAGATTATATTTACACATCCCAAATTACTTCTCTCACACCTATTTAATTTTTTAATATTTTCTACACACCACTAACATTTAATAGAAAAAAATATATCTTTAAAAAAATGATGTGTGTGATCTCTAAAGCACTAATTGGTAAGCACAAGAAAAAATTGAGGTTAGTCCACCTCGTGGAGTAATTGGCCATTTCTTATTCAATTTCCAGATTGTCCTTTCCTTGATTACATTACAAAATTTCCTTGTACAAAAGTAATGGTTCCCACGTCCATGATGAATAAAACCCATTAAACAATTAGGAGCTTGCGTAAACCTTTTGATCCACCTTCTGCCTCAGCCTATAAATACCAATACATCCTCCTCACTTCTTCACAACTCAAAATCTCCCAATACATCATCTTTCTTTCTAAGTCTTCCTCTTCGTCGATTATTTTCCCATTTCACAAACACATCTCAGAATCATGGGTGTTTTCACATACGAATCCGAGTTCACCTCCGTCATCCCCCCCGCTAGGTTGTACAATGCCTTTGTTCTTGATGCTGACAACCTCATCCCCAAGATTGCACCACAGGCAGTGAAGAGCACTGAGATCCTTGAAGGAGATGGCGGAGTTGGAACCATTAAGAAGATCAACTTCGGTGAAGGTAGCACATACAACTATGTCAAGCACAGAATCGATGGAGTTGACAAGGACAACTTTGTGTATAAGTACAATGTGATTGAGGGAGATGCTATCTCCGAAACAATTGAGAAAATCTGTTACGAGACTAAGTTGGTGGCTTCCGGCAGCGGTTGCATCATCAAGAGCACCAGCCACTATCACACCAAGGGAGATGTTGAGATCAAGGAAGAGCATGTTAAGGTTGGCAAAGAGAAGGCCTCCCACCTCTTCAAGTTGATTGAGAACTACCTCTTGGAGCACCAGGATGCCTACAACTAAACATTGTCTGCTGCTGCATTCATGTGTTATTCAGTCTCGTGTCATCTTTGCCGTCAAATATTAGTGTGGTTTTAATCCGTTTTATATATTTTCTTCCCTTCCAAAACATGTTTGGCTAGTACGTAATTGAAGGTTTTGATTGAAGAGTGAATGTTGTATTTCCTTTCATTTGCAATAAACTCAAAATTAATGGACCTGATTATTCCTACAAGTCTTTCTTAATGCAAGTTTGTATTTGCTAATGTTATGTTCCACTTTCCTAACTACTTTAGTTTACTGAACACATGAGAAGCGACATTTCAATTACCCGCAAATCATAATAATTGAATAACATTTGAATCTCTACCACATATAGCGTAAAGTGATGAAAGGAAATCTCTGATTTCGTTTTCCTTGTAAACCATTTGGTAATTCATACCATAAATAACCCCATGAGTTAACACACCCATGATGACGATTTTAAGAGCTTGTCTTTCCTCATCCTTATGTGGCATGACTCACCTCCATCCGCGGTTCTTGCTTCTTGCATTCGAATTTTCTTAGCTTATTTGATTTCTGATTTTTAAATTAGTGTGCCTCACGCCATATATGTTAGGATCGTACAAGTTCATCAAACCAATTCGCTAATTTTATCAAATATGGATCGTACAAGTTCAACTCACAATTCATCAAATATATGCACATGACTTACACGAGTCCATAGACCATTTCCCTCTAATTCAATAAAGTCACTATGAAGTATAAAATGAACCTTTCATGTGCGAAGTTTACCGGACAACAAAGGAAGGTCCGTAGTCCTAAAAAGACTCGCAATAAGGAATCAACAGTTGGCTACTACTGCAAAAAGCTCATTGTAAAGGCATTGTAGGCAGAAGGGAAGCAAGGAGATTTTGACTGAATAATTAGTTCAACAATTTGGTGGGTGAGAATACGAAGGTAAAGTCTTGTATCGGTGATTGGACCAAATTTTGTTATGGTTACAAGAAGTTGAGCTACTTTTTATATTGTCAATTAGTTTTATGGTAAAATCTAAACTTTTTTAATGATATTAGAGCAAGTTGTTTCACATGTAAAGCCTAACGGCCACACATGTGCCCCATGCTTAATTTGTATTGCCCATGTGTTAGACTTTAAAATTCGCCAGATGCGAATAAGTGTGCTATAATGGTAGGACAAAATCTTATAACCGTAAAAAACCAAACCTTGCAAGGGCTTAGAATAAGTTTATTTTATTTTATTTTTATTTTTAAGTAACGATGGCATTCATTGATAGGAGCCCAAACAGCTCAGAGGTAGTACATCAAAGATTACAAGCAGATAGAAAGACCATTTACAAGCAATCCTGGACCAGAAGATCCAAAATAAAGTTTGGTGGGGTAATAACCATTCGCAATGGGTTCCAATTGACAAGCTAAACTGAGCAAGTTGATGGGCAACACCGTTGGCTTGGTGACGAATATGGGAACACAAATATTTAGTGATTGTGGGAAGAAAAGCCTTTGTATCTTCCACTAAATGCCTGATTGATGAACAGTTAGGAAATCATTTGCTAGTGCTCTCAGAATCTGAAGAGAATCACCTTCGATTACTAGATTTTTAAAACCCCTTGTCACCGCCCAAACCACACACTCCCTAGCTGCCAAGGCTTCCGTGCGCATGGAGAGGGGATGACACATTTGGAAAATTCAGGCAAGCAGCCGCCACGAAAAATCCCAGTATCGTCTCTTACAATGATACCCACACCCCCCCAAAAGGTTTTCCCCACGCCAAGCACCATCAAAATTGAGTTTCAAACGCCTTGAGGGTGGCGTTGTCCATTTGGGAGGACCAGGATTTTGGCCAGGGGCCTGAGCAAGGGGGTGTTTTCCGACACAAATTGTTGCCACCATGAGTGGACCTTAGTCACCATTAAATCTGGAGAATCACAGCGGTCATTCCAAAGCTTGTTGTTGCGGGAGTTCCAAATATCCCAGCAAATCATCATGAAGACTTCCAACATATTTAAGGGGGTAGGTTAGAAAGAAGGTCCAACACCCAAGCTTTGAAGGACGGTGAATCCTGGAGGTTGGTAAGGGCCCAAGAGGGGAGAACAACCAAGCACATCGAGCATAGTGACAATCCTTAATAAGGTGGGACACTTACTCCACAAAGGAGTTGCATAGTACGCACAATAGATCCGTCGTAATATGTTTCAAGCCCAAATTTCTCCTTGTGGGGAGAGATTCAGTGCACAAACGCCAAAAGGAGACACGCACCTTTGGGGTAACATTTGCGTGCCAAACTTCGGACCACAATTCGGAAAAAGGATATGGGGATGAAGAAGATGAACCATGTTGAGCACTCAGCCGAACCCATTCCCTCGTGACGTGGTACGCCGTTTTCACCGAAAAAATGGCCTTTTTCTCATGGTGCCGAATGAACTGATCAGCCACATCACGTAGACTCAGAGGAATAGAGCGAATAAGGTCAACCTCCACCGGGGAAAGGAAAGAATTGAGAAGATCCACCCTCCATGTTTTGGACACGGGCTCAATCCAATCTGCTACAAATTTCAGACTACAATTAGCCGGCCTTGGGGAGAAAATCCGAAACATGGATGATGGGAGGGAAATTCAGGGGTCTTCCCATAATTTTACCCATTTTTCATTCCCAATTAGCCATCGCAAACCCCGAGATTACACATCTCTCGCATTGCAAATGCTCATCCAGCAGAAGGATGAGTTAGCTACTCCTCGTATCAACTTCCTTCACAGTCAACGTCTTAGTAAACTAATTTGTACTGGTAAATGCATAACGGTGGAAATGTCGAAGGCTATCTGTCCTTTTTTCTTTTACTTATGTTTATTTTTAAAAATTACTTGTTTTCTCATTTTTTATTAATTATTGCTTTCTGTAATTTTTCTTGATTTTATTAATTGTCAATTCACGTAAATTCAAATACTCGCACACCTTTTACTTGATTAAAGACTAATCGCAGAGTCTAGCTACTCCAAAGGCTAAATATCATCGAATAATTTACATATAAGTAGTATATGTATTATTTATTTAGATTAAAATTAAATACAGTATTGCTCTTTAATCATATCCGAAGTGCAAGTCAGAGAATTGCTTTGGAATGATGAAAATTTGAAAACCACACACTTGAATAAACAGAGAAAACAAGACACAAGTTTGTTGCCAAATAGATGGTTTTAGTTGTAGGCATCAGGATTGGCCAGAAGGTGGCTCTCAATAAGCTTGAATAGACCAAGGGCCTTGTCTTTGCCAGCCTTAACATGTTCTTCTTTGATCTCAACATCTCCTTTAGTGTGGTAGTGGCTGATGTTCTTGATACTAGAACCAGTGCCAAATGCCACCAACTTAATCTCATAAGAGATTTTCTCAAGTTTGTCAGAAATGACATCTCCTTCAATCAAACTGTAGCTATACACAAAGTTATCTTTGTCAATTCCCTCAACCTTGTGCTTTATATAGTTGTATTCACTCCCTGTCAAATGGAAAAATAAATTAGAAATTAAGATACTAGCTAGTGTTTTTGATATATATATTAAATAGATAAAATTAACAAGTCAATGGAGAAGATGATGAAAATTAAACAAACCTTCACCAAAACTAACTTTCTTGATGGTTCCAACACCGCCATCCCCCTCAAGAATTTCAACAGTTTTGATTGCTTGTGGAGCAATCTTCGGGATAAGGTTGTCAATATCAAGAAAAAGGGCATTGAACAACCTAGCAGGGGGGATGACTGAGGTGTATTCGGTTTCGTATGTGAAAACACCCATGATGATGACTTTTAAGAGCTTAGAAAATGAGCAAGGAAATTAAGAATGAAAGAAGGAAGCAAAGAGGATGATTGATGTTGATGTGAGAAAATTTTATCACCGGAGGGTAGTATTTATAAATTTGGGATGGAGGGTACGTGTACAGTAACCCCCTATATGTAAAGGATTTAGGACAAAATTTGAAGTTTACAATGGAGGTTTTCCATGTGAAATGAAAATGAAATATAATTTTCAATTGCATGCATAAAATATGCTATTTAGTATTACAGTCGAGTAATATTCTTCTTCACTTATAAGTGAGAGGTCTTAGGTTCAATTTTCGCCAAAAGCGAATTTCGACCACATTATTGCTAAGCCTACCTTATTCCCTTAGTGTAGATAATATCGTTTGTTAAAAAAAAATTAATTACATGCATAAAATATAAAATAAAAATGCATAAATGTATTAAGTCAAAGAAAGCCACAAATATAATTTATAGAATCAATGCATAAATGCATAATTGTCCAAAATCAAACTCAATATTATCGTCATTTCCAACAGGTAGAATAATAGTGAATACACTTGGATTTTCTTGATGATCATACAATCGATATCAACTATATATTAACTAACAACACCAATTAATTCATGGTTAATCATACAAGAAAAGGAAGAAGATGCAAATATTTAACTTCGACATAAAAGACAACCTTAAATGTCGGTGGGCTGTTTGATCATGACATGTTTACAAATCATAATTTGGATAATGCAATAATAAGCGGAGAGAAAGGCAGTACAAGTAGGGAGAAAGACTACACACAAATCTCATGATCAGTTGGTATAATATACGGTGCAGCATACAAAAACGCCGTCTTGAAAGAATAAGATTTATGTCCTCGTAATTCTAAGGGTATTTCTGTAAAAAGAAAATAAACATTTTATTTTTTGATCAATTTTCAATGGCACGAATTCCCTGATTTAGTAGATTAAGAGGAAGGGAACCGGAGATGATCTTTTTCCTTTATATTTTAGATACTAACAGAAAAAAAAAAACTAAATAAGAAAAAAAAAATGTGTTCCTTAGTATTACGGTATAATGATATTCTTCTTTATTTGTTAGTGAGATGTATTAAGTTCGATTATCACCAAAAGCAAACTTGAACCACATTATTCATATGGTTAACTCATTGTGGGGTTTAGTTCACTTCTCAACCCTGTGTAGATAATATGTTTGTTCAAAAAAGAAGAACAAAGAAAAAAAAAAAAAGCTGAAGCCACATTGTGCGACACAAAAAGTGCCAGAAAAAAAAGAATCCTACAGCGTGAGAAAAGAGAACGAAAACGCACGATGTGATTGTTCCATAGAGAAAAAAAATGATCGTGCTGCTCCACTGGAGTCTGGGACCTTGCGTATAACTGTATTCTTCTTCCTCCTTATGTAGTGTTGACCCTAAAAACTACCAAGCCTACGTGGCGCGCAGGCCGAGTAATCTATAAGCTAACTACGTCCTTCGATGAATGCGGGGCGTGCCAACTCGTCGGCCAAGCTCGACCGAGGAGTAAATTTGTTGATGATGCGTTGGGTGCGCGGCTGACTTCTGCGTCTTGCGATTGCGACCGAGGAAGGAACACGTCTCGGCCTCTTGGGTTTTCGAACCTGAAGACAAGGCTACTATTCTTACGAAGTTCACGAATCGTCATCGTCGGATTTGGTCACAGTGATGTTATTCATCAGAGTAAACTCACACCGAATCGACACCAAAGTGTAAGGGCACAAATACTTAAAGCGAATATAAGTCTTAATAGTGAACGTGGTTCGGCCGTCTGAATGCTGAACTCTAAATCCCACTTGAGAGTATCCAATCATAAAATAACTCGGCGTGCAATGCGCCGAGCTCAGTAAACTGTAACACCTCACTTCGCCGAGAAGGCTAATGAGATGACCTCAATCAATAAGGATTCAGAAATCCTTCTCGACCGAGACTTGGATAGGTAACCAACCGTCCTCGCCGCAGTGCTGTTGATGCCAACGGAAGATGCTGCGAGATCGGCTGATTCTACGGCGACAGAGCTATCTATGCCGACTTAAGATATCACCGGTTGCTTACACAGTGCTGTTGATACCAACGGAAGATGTGTCAGCGAAAAGAGAAAATAAAAATCTCAAAGTTGTTGAGAGAGTTTGCGCAGGGCAGTTGTGTGTTGAATTGGAGAGGCCTTGAATGATGTACAACCTCCTCTATTTATAGCACCGGATACCTTCAAGGTCGAGTTAAAACCCTACCCGGATTAAGACTTCTTCTCCTGATCAAATACCAACTCGACCAGTCCTATTTTCACCATAATTGTGAACCTAGTCCTTTATTAAGCCGGATTCACTTCCGGTTTATTAATCTTGTCGAGACTCCTCATTGCACCAGGATTCGACTCGTTTTGCGGCATGGTTTAACCGACCGAGGTTTGGAAACCCACGACTTAACCGGTCCAGAACTAAATGCTGGGTCGAGAATAATTCTATACTCAGCCCAAACTAATATTTTAGGCCCAAACATTGCCCCCTCGCTTCTGAGGTTCTCGGCCTGAATCCTCTGGTCGAGCTCTGGCCTTGAAGAAGCGAAATTAAAACTCAAAATCCACATACTCTTATTTCCGAGGCACATTTATTGAGCATGATTGCACGATCTTGATCCTGCTAACCAATACACCACGTGGCATCCTTTTATACGGCTAATCCCCAATAATGACGTTTAAAGCGTGCGGCTCCCTGAACCGTCATATCATCATGACCTTGTTGTTGAACACAACCATGCCGCCTCGATCTATGAATCATTCAACATCGTGCAGACGCCAAAACATCTTTCACCATAAATCTCGCCACCATACGCAATCGTGCGTCCCCCGAAACACGAAACCCTCGGTCTTCTCAACTGGATTTTCTAAATGTTCATAATGATTAGCGAATTTCTCGGTCGATTTTACCCTTCATTTTGAATTTTGAACGATTGCCCTTCCTTCCACCGTTCTATAAATACCGAAATTCTCTCATTTGTACTTTACGCTTTCAAATTTTCTGAAATTCTTGCCATCGCTCTCTAGTGCACTCATTCCTTCCGGATCTTCGTCTTCAAATCTCCTAACCCAGAAAAGCTCATTTCGTCTCGCATCCCTTTGCAATGGCTTCCTTTATCTCTAAGTTTTCCAAGGAATGCGACCCATGTCAGAAAATTATCGATCGAAGTTCGATCAAAACCATACGGTTCGAAAGTGACATGAGCACCCCTCATCAACTTGGGTCCTCTCTTTAAAGCTGCAGTACCATCAACCATCACTGGGCTTCTCCAGAAGCACTGCCTGTCACCCTTGCTACAAGGGTTTGAATGGTTGAAGTGGGATGTGGCAAGGCCTCAAGGCTCTTGGCCCTCGACCACTACAACCTGGGCAGCCTGGGTTGTACGAATGGAAAAGCTCTTCGGCGAGAAATGGAAAGTCCTCGGCATTTACGACGCCATTCACCTCTCGTCCATGGAGGTCATCCTGGACAATGAGCTCCTTCTAGCGGCCTTATGCTTCTGGTGTTCGGCCACCAACACCATGGTCCTTCCTCTCGGCCCCATTGGCCCCACCATCCTTGATCTCACTGCTGCCCTCTCTGGGTACCCGTCGAACCTTAACTTGAAGGCACTTTTCGACAAACGGGCCCTTGAGACGCTAAGCAGTGAAGGCCAAATACCCTCAAAATAAGAGGTTCACAAGCTTCCCAAGAACTTCTTCAACTATAACACCCTCTATCTCTATTTTGCCGGCCGAGGAGAAGAAGCTCTGCGAGAAGGAGAACACGAGGCTTTCCTCTTCTATTGGTACAACAAATTTATCTGTTGTACCAAATCTAACAAGCGTCTGGTCAAGAATATGCCAGTGGCCGAAGCCCTAGCTAGCGGTCACACTCTAGCACTCAGCCCGGCCATTCTCGCCTATCTTCTACGCTGTTTGGCCGAAACGACCCTAAATAAGGTCGATCCGCAGCAGAATGGTCCCCTCTGGGTTTTCCAACTTTGGCTGCAGGTCTACTTTGCTCCTCTTCGGCCAACAATTGCCGATTTCTCACCTAAGGAAGCGCTCGGCCCTCAGCTGGCTTTTCGGCCAATCCCCCCTCACTAAGCCGAAGAAGTGTGCAGATACTTTTTCGCTCTTGATGACCTTTCTGATGATGAGTTCTTGATCTGCCATCGTCGAGAATACCCTTTGTCGATCAGACTCCCTACATCAGCGTGGGGCGCGGACGAAGATGCCGACCTTCATCAATCCTAGGGGTCTTTCGTGCTTACCCGCGACCTGCCTCTCGACTGTGAGGGTTGCCGAGCGAGTTGGGAAGTGTATCATCCCAACTTCCTTGCTCAGCAGCTTGGCTACCTTCAAGGTTTCCCAGTCCCCCTTCTCTCCTCACGGTCCGTCTTAAGCCGCGGACGGGAACCTGGCTCTTCAGAGAAGGAATGCAACGACGCCAAAAGAGAGTTCCAAGAGCGGTGCCAAAAATTTCATCTTCGACCGGTCACTCCAGAACCCCTTTGCACTGACACCTTCGGCGATTGGTGGGAAGAGTATACCCAACAGTTTTTTGGTATTTCGATCGAAACCGTCTTGAACAAAATCTTCGGTGATCGACCTAAGAAGGCTCCTGCCCCCCAACCCCAAGGTAACAATTTATTTCTACCTTTTTCCTTCAATTTTGAACTACTAATTGGCTTTGCTGATTTGCTTTTACTTTTCCAGTCAGTCGGCCATTGAAAAAGGTGGAAGTGGTCGCTGTCGCTGCGGCTGCGGCTGCGGTTGAGAAAAAATTGGTAGTTTCTAAGAGAGCTAAGACCGATGTGCAGGCCGTGCTGAGCAAGCGGCCTCGTTAAGAGGTTGAGCCGGCCATCGAAGCTCCTTGACCCACCAAACGAGTCAAAAGCTGGCGAAGAAAGGGGAACAAGAGATTCACGTTATCTCCAGTCAAACTACGGGGGCGACGACTCCCAATGTTTCCCCTTCTCCCCCATCACCCAAGCTTTGGTTGAGAAGCGGTCCGTTCCGGCCGAAGAAATAGTCCAAGTAAGGCCTGTTTCTAAAGTCGGTAAACCAGTTGTTGTTCCATCGGTCGAGGCTGCACCCATCCCGAAAGAGGCAGTCCTTGTGACCGAGGGAACTTATCCTGAAAATCCAAAACCCTTGGCCTTCGTTCTGGAAGAGAGCGACGGGAGCGACGAGGTTCCACTGACGAGTCGCTTTCGACCCGCCGTCAACCTCCTCTTGTGTCCGAGGCGGCTGTCCAAGTAGACCCTTCTACAGTCGACCGTGGAAAACGACCTGCCGGAGAGCTAGAAGTGGCGGTGGAAACGCCTGTTCATCCGCAGGATCAGGACCTCAATATTTCTCCGCAGGAAGCCACTTTGACCTTCGTAAGTACCCCCAACCGCATTTCCTTGGTTATTTCTCTGCCATAGAACTCTAAACCAGGAAAATACTAAATGTCAAGTGCCTCCTCCTATGTCCGAGGCTGCTGTCCAAGTCGACCCCTCTACGGCCGACCGTGGTAAATGACCTGTAGGAGGGCCAGAAGCGACGGCGGAAATGCCCGTTCATCCGCAAGACCAGGACCTCAATATCCCTCCGCAGGAAGCCACTTCGGCCTTTGTAAGTACCCCCTACCGCCTTTCCTTGGTTATTTCTCTGCCATAGAACTCTAAACCAGGAAAATACTAAATGTCAGGTGCCTGTACACTATTTTCATCAAAAAATTTATGCGCCGAAGGGTGTTATCTATATGTCTTGGCCACCTCTGTGGCCCTCGAACGTAGATAACCTTCATCGACCATGTGAACTGACAAGCAATCTAAGATACTAGGCTCGACCATTAAGTTTTTTAAGTTCGAGCAACGATCCTGAAGACATGGCCGAAGTCTCATCCCGACAGGTTTAAAAACAAAACCTTCTTGCTACATTTTTCGTGATTTCCTTGAGCTTAAACTGATTTTTGTGTGCAGGCTTCATGGGAAGTTGAGTTCAAAGCCCTCATGTCAAGTACCGCTGGAGCGGCTGGCCCTTCGGCCCCTACAACTGACCCCGCCGATTCAACTGCTCTGGTTCGGGTGCAAGAAATTTTGTCTATCTCTGCGTCGCAAGTCCTTGAACGTAAATGCCTCGATTTATTGGGTGCCTTCCTAAACGACCTCGGCGCAGATGGTCAAATGAGCGCCGAAGCCATCGTTCAGGCGTCGTCTGCGTTAGAGCGAGTTCGGAAGACTTTTAGTGTCCTTGAGAACGCTCTTCGGGCTGAACAAGATCTGAAAGCTGCCATGGCCGTCCAAGATGCTCTTCGTCCGAAGATTGATGCTTTAAAGGTGAAAGGGGAAGCTTTGGCCGACCTCGATCGTCAAATAGCCGAATTGGTAGAACAAAGGTCGGCTATTGCTTCCGAGATTACGAAGGACTTCGAGTCGGGCGGTAGAGATTGTCTAACTGAGTATGCGGCGAGCGCAAAATGAATCGAGCAGTTAAAGATGGACAAAAAGAACCGGCAGGCTGAGGTCATAATGGGCGAGGTACGGTGGCTGGAGCTTAAGGCTCTTCTCGGCACTCTTCTTCCTTCTTCGCCCTGAATTTATTTAAATGTAAACTGATCGACCAACTCAATTTGTGTATTCTTCTACCGATCTTAATGAAATGAATTTCTATTCCCGCATTTCCCATGTGAACGGATAATACTTCTTTAAAAACTTCCAATTGATTGGCAATTTATGAACTAAACCAGTCCGGTCTCTAAGATGATATGCGCCTTTGCCGAGAACCTTATGTATGATGAAAGGCCCTTCCCAAGTCAGCGACCATTTACCGAACCTAGGGTCTTTAATTCCTACAGGCAACACCGTTTGCCAAACTAATTCTCCTTCGCCAAATGTTTTCTATCGGACCTTTTGATTGTATGCTCGCTCACAATCTGTTTTTGTGCCACCAGCAAGTTATAAACGTCGAGCCGCGCTTCTTCTAAGTCTTCTAACTCCTGTCTTATCGACTGATTATATTTGATACTGAACAGACTACTCTGTTTAATTGTTCGTAACGAATTTATGCTTAGCTCGACTGGTAACATTGCGTCGTGTCTGTAGGTTAGTGCATACTGGGTTGTCCCAGTCCCCGATCGGAGCGATGTTCGATATGCCCATAAAGCCTCATTTAACTTCAAATGCCACATGCCAAGCCTCTCTTTTATTATTTTCTCGAGATTGCCGGTCAACACTTTGTTACTTGCCTCAGCCTGCCCATTTGCTTGTGGATAATATGGTGTAGACTGTTCAAGCTGAATTTTCAAACTTGCCGTATATTCTTTAAACCTCTCGGCTGTAAAGATTGTGCCATTATCAGTTATAATCGTTTCTGGTACGTCGAATCTGGTCACAATGTGTTCTTCCACAAAGTCGTAAACTTCTTTAGATGTTAGCTCAGCATACAATTTTGCTTCGACCCACTTAGTGAAGTAATCGGTTGCTACCAGTATCCATGCGTGCTTGGCAGCCCCGGAAGATGGGGTGATTTTGCTCATTACGTCCATGGCCCATCCTCTAAACGGCCATGGTTTAGTGACCGAATGTAATGACTCGGCCGGGACCCGTTGTATAGGACCATGAATCTGACACTGTATGCACCCTCATGCGAACTCTATACAATCCTTTAATATTCTTGGCAAAAAATAACCGTGTCGTCGAAGCAACCATCGCATTTTACGTCCGGACTGATGAGCTCCGTAAACCCCTTCATGGACTTCTGTGATTGCTTGAGCGCTCTCTTGAGGGTCGAGGCATAGCAGTAATAGACCATCCTCACCCTTTCGGTATAACTCGTTTTGGTATGTGACAGTTTTTGGCGTGAACTTTTGTCTTGCGACTGTGTTTGCCATTGGAATTGTCAAGATACTGCATAATGGGCTTTCTTCAATCATCTGGTATTGCCTCGACGCCGCAAACATCTATAAGGTCTTGTCGGTCTAACAATGAAGGTAAGGACATGACTCTGGTGTGTATCACGTTGTCAGGTCGGAGGACTTGCTAGTTAACCAAGGCCAGGTATAGTTGCCGTAACACAGGTATTTCTCGGCCTAGCTTGCCTCCTCAGAAGTTGTGCATCGGAGGCGATTTGAGCCAATTTGTCTGCGTCGGTATTATGGACCCGAGAAATATGTTCAAATGTAATACCGTCGAAGGATTCAGTCAAATAGCTGGCAACCATGTGGTAGGGTGCCAGGGTACAACTCATGCATCGAAAAGACCCATTAAGTTGGTTAATCACAAGTTCGAAGTCGCCGAGGATGAGGGCATGGGTTGCCCGCAAGTCATGAAGGATGCCAAGGCCAATGATGAGGGCTTCGTATTCGGCTTGATTGTTTGTGCATTCAAAATCCAGCTTGATCGAAAAATACCAACGATCGTGGTTTGAGGATTGAATGACAATTTCGACACCAGCCGAGGATGAAGTACTTGAGCCGTCAAAGTACATCGTCCAGTAGTTATCGCGTGTTTCAACCATGTCGATTTCAATGTCGGTGCCCCTAAAACCATAGGGGGAATTGTGTTGAGCGAGGAAATCAGCCAATGACTGGCCTTTGACAGCTTTCTGGGGCACGTATTGCAAGCTAAACTCGGACAACGCCATTGTCCACTTCCCAATTTGACCTTTGACAATTGGTCGGGTGAGCATGTAGCGGATGATGTCGGTCTGGGTAATGACTTGTGTGATCGATGGGAGCATGTAATGCCGAAGCTTAGAGGCGACGAAAAATACGGCGAGACAGAGTTTCTCGACGGTGGAATAATTGATCTCCGGTTGATTGAGATCTCGACTGAGGTAGAAAATAGCTTGTTCTAGTCTGGCATCGTTGTCTTGCGCGAGGAGGCAGCCGATGGATTCTTCGGTCGTCGAGATATATAGCTTGAGAGGCTTACCGCGCCGGGATGAGACAAAGACAGGTGGTGTCGTGAGGGAGACTTTGATTTGCATAAACGCCGCCTAATGCTCATCTTTCCACTCAAATTTATCTGAGTCCTTAAGTTTCAAAAGCGTAGAGAACGCTTTCATTTTACCCGCCGAGTTAGCTATAAATCGGCGGAGAAAATTTATCTTACCGAGTAAGGACTGTAGTTGTTTCTTCGTTGTCGGGGGTGGAGCATTGATGATTACACGTGCTTTATTTTCATCCACGTCAATCCCACGGTGATGCATGAGGAAGCCGAGAAAATTACCGACCGACACACCGAAGGCACATTTGGCAGGATTCATTTTGAGGTTGTGTTGACGCATACAGAGGAAAGCCTATCGGAGATCATCCAGATGTGTCTGCCGATATTTAGATTTAATTATAACATCGTCGATGTAGACTTCGACGATGGTTCCAATTAAATCATGAAATATGGTGTTCATTGCTCGTTGGTATGTGGCGTCGGCGTTCTTGAGGGCGAATGGCATGACAACCCATTCGTAAGTGCCGAGTTCCCCCGGGAAGCGAAAAGCAGTCTTGTGCACATCGGCTTCGGCAATGAAAATTAGGTTGTACCCGGCATGGCCATTCATAAAAGATAAGATCGCATGATTCGTCGCGGCATCGATTAACAAATCCGAAATCGGCATTGTATACTCATCTTTGGGAGTTGCCAGATTCAGATTTCTGAAGTCGATGTAAATGTGCAATGCACCACTTTTCTTTAAAACAGGAACAATATTGGCCAACCATTCAACGTATCGAGCTATCCGAATGAACCCTGCTTTCAAAAGCTGAACCAGTTCATCCTTGATACCGAGTTGCACTTCGGTCGAGAATCGTCGAGGTGGTTGATGGAAAGGTTTACATCCAGGTTTAATACGTAACTCATGCTTGACGAGAGTGCGATCTAAGCCAGGCATTTCATGGTAGCTCCAAGCAAAACAATCTTTGAATTCCTCAAGCAGGGCACGAAGTTCGGCTTTCATAGGTTGGGGAAGTAAAACACTAATAAATAAAGGTAGTGGGTCATCGGTCGTCCCAACATTAATTTCTTCCAAGGGGTCCTTAACTTGGGGCCGATTGTCTTCGAGCTCGACCGGGGCAGCTTGAATTTTGTCAAGAGATAAGACAGGATCATTATCTCATTCGGTGAGGAACTCGACGAGGTTAACACCCGAATTTGGTTGCTTAGATATAGTATACCAATGAGCCAGCAGTCGTTCCATAGTATATGAAATCGCAGCCCAATGTTGTTCCCGATCGGTGTTAAACATTGGGGTCGGGGATGAAGTTAGCTAAACCGAGTCTCACCGAATCCTAGTGGACAGTTTCGGTGCCAACCTCGATAGCTTTTTGAACAGAAATCCGAGTCGGCCATCTTTCATCATTGAAACCCTGTAGGGTGATGTAGCCGACGTGGTCATCATAATACCGTGCTTGGATCATGTTAGCTTCGAAGGGCTGACTATCGGCCGGGTGAACAATGACAGATTTACCGTCCCAAAAAATGAGCACTTGATACAATGATGAAGGAATACAGCTGGTTTGATGAATCCAGTCGTGAACGAGCAGTGCATTATACTCGGTCTTGGAGTCGATGATAAAAAAGGCGGTCATGTGATTACGGCCGGTAATGTTTACCGCTAAAGGAAGCACCCCTTTGGTGTGGGATTTGTCTTCGACGAAACTGCTCATTGTGATCCCGGAAGGAATAAGTTTGTCATTGGAGCGACGTAATGCCTTCATGACGTTTATAGGCATGATATTGACAGTGGCTCCACAGTCGACAAAAACTTTGGAGACTGGATACCCTTCGATATGGGCCGTTACATACAATGGCTTCAAATGATGAAGTTTGGTCGATGAGGAGCGAGGAAACAATTCAGCCAAAGCTGCCTTGAAATTGTCATCTTTTGTTGTCGACTCGACTTCAGCAATGGTTACAAAATCAATGTGACCGGCTTCTTCGGCAACTACGTCTCCATTGAGGAAATTCGGTTGAGCTGTGCTCGACTGAAAACCAGCGAGCAAAACATAGACCATACTGATTTTCATGTTATCCAATACTGACGAGCCCATCGGGTTACGATCATCTTCTTCAGCCTCTTCTCTTCTCGGGTCACCGACTGCGGCATCCGCTTCCGTTAGAGTTGTACTAAGAGACTCATATGCTCCTTCAATAGTTTGTTCCCTTGGTGTCTCTTCGGCAGCCTGTTGGTTCTGCGTAGGTACCTCAAGTGAGTCCGAGATCAGAAGTGTGCCTGGGATTGGTGCCAGGATACGAGCTTGCTCTTGGTACATTATACGAGCATCCCTGGTGTCGAGATAGGCATCCAACCATGCGACTCGTGTTATTTCATCGACCGTAAGGTCGAAGAGAGAAACAGCCAAAAAGACTTCGAAATGGTATTGTAAATACTGAAGGTCCTCCATTGAGAAAGGAAGGTCGGCTGCATCGATATCAGTGTATGGGTCGACTTCAAAACCAAGGACACGAGCTTCTCGTATGTGCTGGAACCTAGCTTTCAATCCTGGGTCTAAGGTCTTCTGAATAATTCGCTTGGCATCCGGGCAAGTTAGGACGAGATCGATTGTATCTTGACATGCTTTCGGCAAACCATACAGATCGTTGGCCGAATGTTTTTTATGAAACTCTCGCATATATTCCAAGGCCTCCCCGAGGAATGGTGGATGTAAATTCCGTTGAATTTTGATCAAAGGTTCTCGTGTAGCTGGCGGGGGCAATTTGCTTTCAGCTTCTTGCCTGAAATGCTCGAAGCGTGCCTTCATCTCCCCGAGCTGAAGAAGAAGTTTGATCCGTTTATTAGCCTCTTCAAACGTGGTTTCGATATCTTGATTGACCAGCCGTTTCCCTTGAACCAACTCTGTCATAATCATTGGAGATGGTCGTTCATCGTCGTTGGCAATTGTTTCCTTCGGCCGCCATTTAGGGACCGAAGTTTCTTGGGCTGCCCGTCGGCGGGCCATGCAGTCTATTCTTTGGTGCCGACGTTTCTGGGATTTGGACAGTGCAGTGTAGACGCCTTTCGAAGAGTGATATGTATACCAACGCTGGTCTCGAGGTTCGGGAGGTTTGAAATTTTTTTGGCTCTGCGATGATTCCGAGCTGCTAGAGTTACGTATATAATAATCCTCGTCATAAAACAGAGCATCAAAATCGAGGCACCGTCTGACTGAAGGTGTCTCTTCCACCCTCACTTTAAGACCAAGCCTATAAAAACCCCCTTGATGTTGGCCTGCGTTGATCACCTTTTGCTGTGTTGCGGTTGTAGGTTGTTCCATTATAGGCGGAGAAGACTTTTTCTTTGGCTCGGTGTTGACATTTGCTTTACATTTGCTGCATAAAATCGCCGTCCCACTGTCTTCATCAGTGCTGTAATCTGTCATGGGCTTGACAATAGCGGGTCCCGTTAGACCTGTAGGTGGTTTGTTCGAACGAAAATCAGCATTGAAACGTGGCCGAGAGTTCTGATTCAGAGAACGTTGCGGTGTAGCGACCTCTGCTTTCCCTTTTCCTTTGTCCCTAAGTAAGCGCGCATCTACCATATTTATTGTTGCCGTGGGGAATGGGTCAATATCAACACTCATCTTTTTTTCTGGAAATCTGAGTTTGCCGTTATCGATATAGCTTTGGATGTTGTCTCGAAACACGACGTAATTATTTCTCGTATGTTTGCTTGTATTATGGTATTTGCAATATATCTTTCCTTTAAGCTCGTCAGCCTTGGGAATGGTATGCCCAGGCCGAAGTTTGATGATCTTCGCTGATAGCAATTGATCAAAAATTGCATCGGCCTTTGTAATATCAAAAGTATAGACTTTTGACGTTTTCATTGTTTCCTCAGGGGCCGAGCGGGTTTTGACTTCCTTAGAGTCAATTTGAGTCAGTGTCTTGCAAACGTATGGCTTATCTATGACTATCTCGGCTGCATCCACGCTAACACATTCACCTTCGGCCGATGCATAACTGACAGTGGGATTTTTGTAGATCGTCTATCTGGACGGAGCTTTCGAGATCTTCTCTTCACGGAGCAAATAATCATATTGCTCGACATGCTGGGCTAGTTCATACATATCCAGAAAGTTTGTCACCAAGAATTTCTTTTTGTATTCTACGTCAAGACCATTCAGAGCAAGTCTGACGAACTCGACTTCAGGGAGAGGTACTCGGCACCAATTCCTGGCTGATTTGAATCTGGTAAGATAATCCATTGGTGACTCGTCGGATGCTTGAGCCATCCTTGCTAACGAGGATACTGACACTTCCATCCCTGGCCGATAAAACTGCTCATGAAATTTCTCAACCAACTCCTCCCAGCTCTGGACAGAATTCGGTGGGAGGTTGATATACCAAGCGAATGCTGAACCGGTTAGCGAAAAGTTGAACAGTCGCTATTGACATCTCCGCATTGCGCGGTGAAACGAGCCACATGTTCCAACGAGGATAATGATGATTCTCCAGCGAAAAGGCTAAAATTCGAGATTTTGAAACCTCTAGGGTATTCGAACTGTTCCACATAAGCCGGATACGGATGTATAAATTTAGGGAACTTCGGCCCTTTCTTCATGGCCGAATCGATCATCCGTTGGACCTCAATCATATCGACGGGTGTTGCCTTCGCCCGCTGGTCGGATCCGTCTGACCTACTATTTGATCCTCCTCATTTTTCCAAGTTAATTGGTTTGAGCCGAACAGGGGTTGACTCGGCCAGTGCAATTGGTAATAGATTATTTTTTGGTGGCAAGTGCTGGGCAAGATCGAAAGACCTACCGTCGCTGACCTTGCTAACCAATATTTTGAGTAATCTAGTTTGTGCCTCACTGGTATTGCGTATCACGTCATGAAGTTTATCGATTCCTCGACTAAACGTCTGTTCAACCGTTCGAGATTGCTCGTCAAGTCGTTTGCAAAGAAACGATCTTGTTGGTGGATCAGTTCCCTCGCCACCATCCTCATCACTATCCTCCACTATCCTTTCATTGAGAACGCAGGTGTTCCTGTTAGGGACTTCAAGACCGTGCGACTGACCGCCGAGATTAACTTCCCTTTCTCGATGAATCGCGCTTGTGGACTCAGGTATCACAGCGCTAATGGGATTCTGCGCCTGCGGCACACTTTGTCCTATGTTTTGAATTGGCAAATCGGCTGTTGACTTCCCATAGCTGTTTTCTTTTTTACCGATTGCGTTTCAATTGGCATGAACTTCGTAGTTTAGCATTGGGTCCCACTGGGCATGCCAAAATGTTGACCCTAAAAACTACCAAGCCTACGTGGCGCGCATGCCGAGTAATCTATAAGCTAACTACGTCATTCGATGAATACGGGGCGTGCCAACTCGTCGAGCTCGAGTAAATTTGTTGATGAGGCGTTGGGTGTGCGGCTGACTTCTGCGTCTTGCGATTGCGACCGAGGAAGGAACACATCTCGGCCTCTTGGGTTGTCGAACCTGAAGATAAGGCTACTATTCTTACGAAGATCACGAATCGTCGTCGTCGGATTCGGTCACAGTGATGTTATTCGTCAGAGTAAACTCACGCCGAATCGATACCAAATTGTAAGGGCACAAATACTCAAAGCGAATATAAGTCTTAATAGTTAACGTGGTTCGGCCGTTTGAATGCCGAACTCTAAATCCCACTTGAGAGTATCCAATCATAAAATAACTCGGCGTGCAATGCGCCGAGCTCAGTAAACTGTAACACCTCACTTCGTCGAGAAGGCTAATGAGATGACCTCAATCAACAAGGATTCGGAAATCCTTCTCGACTGAGACTTGGATAGGTAACCAACCGTCCTCGCCGCAGTGCTGTTGATGCCAACGGAAGATGCTGCGAGATCGGCTGATTCTACGGTGACAGAGTTATCTATGCCGACTTAAGATATCACCGGTTGCTTTCACAGTGTTGTTGATGCCAACGGAAGATGTGTCAGCGAAAAGAGAAAATAAAAATCTCAAAGTTGTTAAGAGAGTTTGCGCAGGGTAGTTGTGTGTTGAATTGGAGAGGACTTGAATGATGTACAGCCCCCTCTATTTATAGCACCGGATACCTTCAAGGTCAAGTTAAAACCCTACCCGGATTAGGACTTCTTCTCCTGATCAAATACCAACTCGACCAGTCCTATTTTCACCATAATTGTGAACCTAGTCCTTTATTAAGCCGGATTCACTTCCGGGTTATTAATCTTACTGAGACTCCTCATTGCACCAGGATTCGACTCGTCTTGCGGCATGGCTTAACCGACCCAGGTTTGGAAACCCACAACCTAACCGGTCCAGAACTAAATGCTGGGCCGAGAATAATTCTATACTCGGCCCAAACTAATATTTTGGGCCCAAACATGTAGTAATTCTAAAAAAAAAGCTTCAACTGGAGGAGAATGGCAAGAAAATGTTGTTGACTGCATTACCAGTTTGAATAACATGTACTTCTCCCTTCACTTTAAATTTATCGTTAATTTCTATTTTGAGTTGAATGGGTTGCATTTCAAAATGACTGAATTTCTGTATTATTACAGTTGCGGAGTTGCAAACTAAGTATATGATAGAATGCCATACATGGTTTAGACCATCTATATGCAAATTGCAATCTGGCATGACCTCAAGTTGTAATTTACAGCATATATCCCTCCTATGCCCTTTCTCTTTCACTAACGCCCACACTATCTAGGAGCTTTGAAAGCAGGTAATCTTCTCTGCACTTCTCATTTCTTTGATTTCTAAGGCCACAACAATTTTTTTGGAGGAGCAGGTAAATTATTTCTTCGAATTTTTTTCTTCTTCAATAATTATGATGTTTAGTTGGATTAAATTGGACTCATATTTTTAGTGTTATTTACTCAACCTTTTTAAATATTTCATAGAAGTACTCAACCTATTGAAAATGTCGCATCTGTTACCCCAGTCAATTTTTCAAATATAGATTATATTCAAAATCCACCAACTGGGTATATCATGGTCAACATTAATAGTAGTTGCCTCTAAATCTAAATTTCAAGTATAGTTTATATAATATGGAATCTAACGATCAAACAAGCATTGAATTGAATCGAAAATAGACACAAATTGAAATGACATGAAGGGGCAATCTCCTAACAAAGAAGAGGGTTAAGAATTCAGATATGGTTTCAAGGAGCTTGTTTCTACTCATGTGATTTCCTCATTCACTAATTTTCTACTCGTAAAGCTTCCAGTTCTTCCGTGTGGATAATGAAGATGTTCGTGGCAGCATCATGACAGCCCATACCATTTCAACGACCTCCATGACCTTCTTCTCAATGTTGGCGGCTTGAGTTGTAGGGTGGAGTTGTTGATTTTGAGTTGGATTTGAAAGTGATGGTCTAATAAGGATGGTGGTGATCGTTAGCTGGTGGAGGTTGTGCGTTCATGACCTTCTATTGATTTTGAAGACAAAGTAACTCTAATTAATTTAACAGATGTTTTAATTGGAGCTTAATCGATGTGACATTTTCAATAGGTTGAGTACTAGTTTGAAATGTTTAAAAGGTTGAGACTAATTTAAAATAACACTAAAAGGTTGTGGGGATTTCGATACTTAATCTGATTTTTATCCCCACAATTATTTGATTTTTCTTTCATCTTTGATTTTATTTGTTAGGCATTGATGAAGTAGATGGTATTGCAATATAGTGTTCTGAAATTGATGACATGTGCTGAAATAATCCCGATACCATGTTCAATCTGACATGCGATGAAATTGATACCATGTGCAGTGCTGCAATAACAATTGACGATTAGGAATATGTTGTACTTTGCAATCTGAAATGACCTCATGGTTCTTCAAATGTACCAGGACAAGCATTGTAGGGTTGTTACTACTAGGGACTGCGATCCAAGAAAAAATTGTCAAATCAAATTTACGTTCTTCTTTTTACTTGAGACATTCTTTCTGTTTATTCATTCCTCTCTCAATGAGTAACTTATAGTTTTAAAGCGAGTTTTAACGAAAAGTCCGCAGTACTGTTCACTTTAACGAAAAATCAACTTTGTGACACTAAAAAGTCAAACTTGGTACTATTCATTTTACCCTTTATTTTGTCCTTATCGTTAAAACTCAAAGTTTTCAAGCCATTTTCATTAGTTTTTCTTAGTTTTAAATCCAAATGGTGGAATGGAGTGTGATATAATGGATTTGTTGTGGATTCCTTAGGGGTTGCAAACCGAAGTTCAGGTATTTAAAAGGTTTTATAGCCAAAATGATTCTTGAGATTTGTATAACACATCACTTTGGTCTCTGAGATTGAAAATCAATAGAAATGGTCCCTGAGATTGTCCATCCTCCATTATTTTGGTCATTCCGTTAAAAACTCCGTTAATTGTCCCGGAGCTCTTAGCCGAAAGTTTGGACAATTTCAAAATTTCGTAACTCAATCGTTTCTTAACCAAATTTGATCCATAGTATATCAAAATGAAGATAGGAAAGTGTAGAATAAGATTATACCTATTTAGAAACCCAATGGTTGCCTGAGATGGCTGGAAAATAGCCTGAAAAGTGAATGGTCAGCGGGAAAACTGGAAAACTCCCTTGAAATTGGGTAAATTTTAAATGTTCATAACTTCTTCAATAATCAACAAAATCGAGTGATTCAAAAACAAAAGTCATACTTCTCAACGAGACTAATACAATGGTACCTTTATCAATGGCTAATTCTTTATGGTTTGGCCGGAAAATGGCTCAAAATTGGCTAACTCGAGACCAAGATAGCCACTTTCGAACCGTTTTTCGGCCAAAACACGGCGAGTTAGCCGTCAATAAAGATATCATTCTCTTTGTCTCGTCAAGAAGTATGATTTTTGTTTTTTAAATCACTTGATGTAGTTGAGTATTGAAGAAGTTATGAACGTTTAAAGTTTACCCAGTTTCCGGCGAGTTTTTCAGTTTTCCCACGGACCAGTCACCTTTCAGGCCATTTTCTGGCCATATCCGGCAACCATTGGGCTTCCAAATGATATAATCTTGTTCTACACTTCCCTATCTTCATTTTGATATATTATGGGTCGAATTTGGTTAAGAAACAATTAAGTTACCAAACTTTGAAAATTGCATATGAGAATCTGATGACAAGTTATTGTCTGGATTACCGAAATAAATCATACTTAACTGTTTAACTGACCAATATTCTTAAGATTTCGTGGTTTTCTACTATCTAGGGCCCATCTCAAAATTTATTATTTCGTATCGTCTTGGTTACATACTAACTCCTATATGGTAAAAAAGATGAGGTGGGGGCGAGAATGTTAACGGAGAGTTAGACTGAAATGTTAATTTTAGGCTTGAATTCTAATAGACATCACTATGAGGGTTTAAATTCTAATTTTCTTCACCATTGGCTATCTTCCAATTATCCTATCATCACGGGACTGTTAATCTAATTTAGCTTTTACATTTAGTGAGCGTTATTTTTAATACGGTTTTCTTTGTTTAGATTCTCATAGAAAACTCGCTGCAAAAAAAATATGGGTTTCGAGTTGGGTGGTTGAGAATATGGACTGATCATTTTATTGCAGATTTTGAACCATTAGTATCAAGGTGAAAAAATGACCAACAAGAGGTGTTGGCATTCAATTTTAAAATTTTCGTCAACATGACAGCACTAGATAATTCCCATTACTTAAAAATATTGTGGTGTTTCTGACCGAAAGCTTGCAAGTATCTCTAAAATTGATTTAGTTGGTTTCTCCAGACCACAATGCAGGACTTCTCATGACCTTTTTTTTTATGTAGAAGTTCGTTTCTAATCAAACCAACTTTTGATTTAATAGCAGGTGGGATCTTAGATAGGATAAATGTCAAAGCAACATAGAAGGAGATGAAAAATTAGTTCAAAAGTTGTTTTTATTTCTTTAAACTACAAAGACATGAGCCTTATTATGTAAATGTGCTACTGTCGTTGCACCGAAACATAATAGTCAGTTTAGTAAATTTCATTTTTCATATTTATAAGAACATATATCAAATCACAAACGTTCTACATAGATGAATGCAGTAAAGCTCTATAACTCACACGTAGAGCCCTGTGATTAAAAAAAGGTCTTTTGAATGTGTGTGAGTGCATGCAAAAATGCTAGTATGGTCTAAAAAATGGTCTCTTTAACTAGCATTTTCCTTATTCAGCTCATATTGTAAGTTGTAACTGTTTCCTACTTGGACTGTTTGATAGATGATTATTATGTGTGGGATATTATTATTTTTAAATCGTATATAAAGTAGATAATATTGGAATGTTGTTAGATTCACCTCAATGTCTTATTTCCCCACTCACATACTCTCACCCACCACAAAAAGTTAAAAAACTGAAATGTTATTTTTTCACCCACTATTATTTCTAAAGTAACCTCTATAAGCTCAACCAAGCCTTCACTCACCGCCAAGGCCTCCCTTCCCGATTTTTATTTTGGTTCGAGTTTCAGAATTTGGTCCTTTCCCAATTTGCAACTCTCCTTCCTTCCCTCTATCCAGACTCAACGCAACCCCATTTCCTCCCCCCTTTCAATATTTTCTTCATTTACCATTGCTTGTTTGCTTATTAAAAAGCTGGAATTTATTTTAAAAGTAGTTTGCTTTTTTTATTTGAACTCATATAGCCTTATTTTACACTTATTTTATATTCTACACTCATTTTATTTTTAATTAAACTATTAATATCTCTTTAACCCTAATTTACTACCTAAACTAAACTACACTCACAAACCCAATTTAATATGCAAATTGAGCTTTTACACCCATTTCAAAATAAAACTCAAAATCAAAGCATATGTTCTCTTCTCTAACATTCTTTCCCACGTCCATCGTCTTTCCTTTTTAATTCTTCATGATTTAATAGAAATTGAAATTGAAATTAATAAAAGTTGTGAGAATTAATTTATCTTTTAGGTTTTCAGGAGAACGGCATACAACCATCCTTTATGTGATTACCATGTTGGAAAAGCTTGATCTTTTGAGGCCAAGTTCCATAAAGGAGTGGGTGATCACCGTATGAGTTGGAAAAACTTGATAACATCCTTTTTGCCCACTTTCTGATGCTTTTATGAGAAATTTGAGGCGCAAGAAATTCAAGGTTATAGAACTGGAAGATTGAGCAGCCCAACTTGACCACCTCTCGAACTCTGAAACAAAATTGGCGGATGAGGAACTTGCTTGAGCAGAATATCAAGCTCCTCAAAAACCCATCTGAATTATGAACGACCTTCTTTATTAGGCTATTACCTTCTTGAAGTAATTTGGGATTAACTTTTGCTCCAATTCAACACCTTTTTATGGCTTCTTCATCATATAATTTATGTTTAGATTTTAGTTTGGAGGCAACTGATATTCTAATCATTCCTGGCCACTACCCAGTTGATGGGTTCTGACCGTGGCAGGTTCAGCTTGGAGGTGGGGGTGACATGATTTTTCTTTATTTTGTTTTTTCATATTATTTGTTATTTTGGTTATTTTAATCTTTATTTTTTAATTCTGTTGTCCAAAAAGCTTATTAGTGGGGACTATTGTTACGACACGTACAATTTTAACAAAAAATATTAACTGGAGCTTTACAGATGTGATTTTTAATATGTTGATTACTTATTTGAAATATTTAATTAAAAATATTAAGATTAACCTGAAATGACACTAAAAGGATAAGAGTTATATGTACTTATATATTTTCTTTTTTATCGGGTGTCTTTGTTATGTCAGACCAAGAAAAAACATGTTTGGATGATTATGTATGTTGAACATGGACGCATTTTGAGGACAATTAGCGTGTTGGATGTATGAAGACAAATTGAAAGTGTTGGATGTATCAAGACAAATTTTACGTATTGGATGTATCAAGACAAATTTTGGTACCAATTACAAGTTGGACGAATATGATTTGAAACGAGGAAAATTAGCGTGTTGGACGCATAATTACTTGTTACCCTTTTTTTTTTTTTTTTGGTCAAAGGATAGAAATGTATTAAAAGTCAAATACGAATGAAAACATTTGTATCTTCAGCTAGAATATTAAACAAAAATTGAGGTCCTAATACATCCCAACCATAACTCCCACCATGCTTAAGAACGTACGCCGCCACCATATGGGCTGCACGATTGTATTGTCGAGGGGTAAAGATAAACTTCACCGATTGGAATGACTGCATTATATTCCAAATATCAACTAAATATACCTCCATCAACACATCATCTTTTAATTCTTTCTTTGAATTCCAAGTTTCTATATTTAGCTTTATCATACTTTGCTTCATCTTACATAGTAGGTCGGAAAAAGTGAGTATGATTATATACCAATATATTAAAGGAAACTTTAACGAAAAGCTCTCGATATTGTCAATTTTAACGAAAAACCATATTTTTACACTAAAAAGTCAATCCTAGTACTATTCACTACCCTTTATTTTGTCCTTATCGTTAAAATTCAAAGTTTTCATTAGTTTTCCTTATATTAAACTCATATAATAATCACATTTCTACAGTAAACCGGAAAATTTGAATGAAATACCAATTTATTGAATTTATGAGTTCAATATAGTGGACACATGACTTCAATATATCAAACTCATAAATGTGGTACAAATATATATGGAGTATGTCATACTCCAGGAACCATAAATTTTTTGTTGCTAACGTAGATTCATAGGTCTTATAAGTTGCAAGTCATTTCCATCCTCTATAAATGTTTGTTAAGTTAATTGTGCAGTACAGAAGTAGATATTTCGGGTCACTATGGGCAATAAAGAGGCAGCGCAGCGCATCAAGGCAACAGGCAAAGTCTTGAAGCATAGAAAAATCAAAGGTATCAATAGCAAATGTTCAACGTTAGTTGCCATTGCTGTAACCAAACCCAGTAAGTCCGAAAAAAGGGAGAACAAAAAAAAATCCCTTAGCTACATAGAGTTCCTGCATTACCAACAAAAGAACAATTTTAAGATTAAAAAAAAAGATGTGATCGTAATTCTTTAGATTGAAAATAATATTAGGGAAAATTAGGTTCACATCCTTCTTTTTGTTACTACATTGATTAAAATCCTATTCATTTTAAATTTTTGATCAAGGTCCTTGTGTATTAATAACATCATTAATTATTTGAATAATAAAATATTTTTATTTTTAAATATATTCCTTTAGTGTTAAAAATGTTACAATTAGTATATTTATATTTATGGCTAAATTTTTTTATCATATATTTTTATTTTTAGTTTGTACCTATTTTTAATTTGCAAATATTTTTTAATTTGTACCAATTTTCTTTTCATTTTTAATTTGTACCCATATATTAGTTTCTTTTTGTGCCCATATTTTTAAAATTTTTATTTGTGTTTGTACTCATGTGTATACCATCACGTGACATTGTATATTTAATCAATGATAGAAAAATTACATTTGGTATATTTATGTTTTATGCCTAAACTTTGTATCATATATTTATATTTTTAGTTTGTACCCACTTTTAATTTGCAACATTTTTTTTAATTTGTAGTATTTTTTTTTAGTTTTATTTTGTACCCATGTATTAATTTCATTTAGCGCCTATATTTTTAAAAATTTATTTGTACTCATAATTTTTAATGTTTTATTTGTACCCTCATTTATTTATAATGTACCCATTCTTCTTTATTAATGTACCACTTTGTTATATGTGAAATGTACCAATTTTTTTGTAAAATGTACCAATTTTTTTAGGGCAAAAGACTGTTTACTACCCTGAAGTTTTATGGTTTTCAACATTTAGTACATCAAGTTTTTTTCGTCTCAGAGTCATACCTAAAGTGTTAATTTTGGGACAGTCTCATACATCTGTTAGTCAAACTGTTAAATCTGCCGTTAACTGATGATGTGGTGCCCATGTGGACAATGACTGGACGCCACGTGTCATTAAGAGGTCCGCGTGGATTTTTTTTTTTTGAGAAGAGGTTCAAAAAAAAAAAAAAAAAAAAAAACAGTGGTTCCTAAAACTGCAGCAACCATGGCTTTATCTTCATCATCCCAAACCCCTCATCCTAAACCCATCTTAATCTTCATCTCCAAAATCCAAAAAAAATCAACAACCCTACAAAAATCGAGCTAAAACTTTCAAAACCTAGATCAAATCTCAGCCCCAAATACCCCCTAAACCATGAAAAAAAAAATCAAACAACAAAGAAATATGGAAAATCCAATAAAAACCCAAATCCAAGTTTTTGTCGATCCGCACGCAGAGCCATGAAGATCAGAACTTTGAAGCTCCGAGAGGCCCACGAGCAGCGGCGGGTGGCCGTCGTACTGCTCGGTGCTGTGGGACCAGTAGGCATACCAAGTCGTGACGACCTCCTCCTCCGACCCCACAATCACCATCCACGACTCTCTTATCCTGTCCAGCCATCCCAAGCTCCTCCGCCACCGCTGCGACAGCGTCACGGCTCTCACTCTCAGCCACAATTCCACCTGCCTCACCTCCAGCTCCGTCAACCACTTCGTCAAGCTGTTTCCTGGTCAATATCTCCCAACCAAGTAAATAGACAACACCCAGATCTGAATTTCCATCCAAAATCAAATACAACAAATTAGGGTTTCGTAATCTGAGAAATTGGGATCTGAGATTTGGGTATAACAAGGTGAAAAATAACAAATTCATAATAAAGTTTGAAGCTTTTAAATATACAAATATGCACAAGAATGTAAATGGTAGGTTAATAGTACAAGGACCCATATATTCAAATTTTAGATAGAGAAAGAGAGACTGTGAGAGAGGAGAGAAAAGAGAGGATAAAGGAGAGAGAAAACTTACTCAAGTGGGTGTAAACGGCTCTTTAGGGTTTTGCCCTTCAGGCGAGAGAGAGAGGAGAGAGAAACCTGAGAGAGAGAAAGAGAGGAAAGAGGAAAGAGGAGAGGAGAGAAGAGAGATGAGAGAGGGGAGCGAGCGGTGGAGATGGAAGTTGGCGCGGGCGAGGGAGCAAGGGGCTTACTGTCGCACCAGTGGGGAAGACGAAGGGGGAAGACGAAGGGGGAAGGAAAAAAAGGGGAAGGAATCCGGCCCTTTGTCCAGTGAGGAAGACGTAGGGGGAAGGAAAAAAAGGGTTTTGTTTTGTTTTATTTATTTATTTTAAGTACTTTTATTTAATTAATTTTTTTATTTTTGAATTTTTTTAATGACACGTGGCGCCCAGTTATTGTCCATATGGGCGCCATGTCATCAGTTAACAGCAGACTTAACAGTTTGACTAATGGATGTATGAGACTGTCCCAAAATTAACACTTTAGGTATGACACTGAGACGAAAAAAACTTGATGTACTAAATGTTGAAAACCATGAAACATGAGGGTAGTAAACAGTCTTTTGCCCATTTTTTTAACACTATGGATACCTTTTGCCATTTATTATTTCTTATTTTTACATAGTTTTTATCCATTTATTCAATCAAAATGTTTGAATTTTTTTATTGTAACCGTTTCTAATAGTATTATAATGAGGGATTTTAAATCTCATAAAATATCAAACAATTAATGTCAAAACTATAAAAATATAAATATTAATAGTAATATAATGAGGTGTACAAAGTCACGAGACCTTGATCAAACTTTGAATACTATTAAGGTTTTAATCAAAGAATGTTAAGGATTAGAGATCGTATCCAAAATATCCCATAATATTATGAGGAGCAGTTGCGGGTCTAGGATGCTGAAACAGTTTCTTACACTCGAAATTAGAAAGACCCTTATCAACTAGTGACTAAACTGTGGAAAATATACCTAGTTTGGTATATACGTTATATTGTCATACTATAAATTTGTATTACTAATTATCACGTTTTTTTTTTTTTTGTATAAATGTGATTCAAATTACATTTTTAGTCAAGTTTAGGAAATTGTACGGTACTTTTCTTTTTCTAAATAAATAAGAAAAGAGTATCGGTGCAAGTGGTGAATTGCTCTATAATAAAGAATTGAGATACTTTAGATACGGTCCTTAATCCTTAACATTATTTGATTAAAACCTTAATAGTATTCAAAGTTTGATCATGGGTACAAAATAAAACTAAAAAAAAATACTACAAATTAAAAAAAAAATGTTGCAAATTAAAAGTGGGTACAAACTAAAAATATAAATATATGATACAAAGTTTAGGCATAAAACATAAATATACCATATGTAATTTTTCTATCATTGATTAAATATACAATGTCACGTGATGGTATACACATGGGTACAAACACAAATAAAACTTTAAATAATATGGGCACAAAAAGAAACTAATATATGGGTATTATAAAAATGAAAAGAATTCCATAGTATTTCATGAGTTTCATGTGTCGGTTTAGTGATATAGAAATGGTTATCAGAATGTAAATATTTTTAGGTTAAAATGTTCATAAAATTAATTTATGATAGTCCACATAATTTGATATTATTCATAACTTCTTTTTACTTTTTCTTTTGTTGACGACGAGATATATGACACACCCCGACCTAGATCGAGGCATGCTGACCGTCACGTGAGAGTGACGTAACCATGTGCACAATGCGGAAGCAAAAGAGATACAAGGGAAATATGACTAAATAAAAACCAACTACTAGCAGCATTACTAGCTAAGATAAAGTGCTAATGTGAGATTAAATGTAAATTACACAGCCAGAGCATAAATATCCTAGATGCAGTCAAGCAGGACAAGTACTAGATATAGATAACACCCAAAGGTGATCCTACATTTATGATGTTCTGTCAGAACCACCGTTGAAGTCCTCGTGAGTCACCAAAAAAAACCCAAACCAAATCCAGTTTGTCCCCCCTCTCCCCACCATAAACCCAATCCCTTGCAACCCAGAAAGAATGAGGAGGAGGAAGAAGAAGAAGAAGAAAAGGAAAAAAAAAAAAAAAATGGAAACCGAGTTCGTCCGTCCCCCCCACCCCACCTGCAGAAGAAGAAGAGAGAGAAGGAAAAAAAAAAAGGTCTGTCCCCCCCCCCCACCCCACCCACACCCAACCTGCAGAAGAAGAAGAGAGAAGGAAAAGCAAAAAAAATGACACCCAGTTCGTCCATCCGCCCCCACGTACCCACCCACCCTCTTCCCTCCACATCCATTCCCCCCATTTTCCCGATTCCACCTCAACGGGATCTAGTTTTTTTTTTTTTGGGTTACAGGTAGTGGGTGCAAGGTTGGGTGCAGAGGGCGGGTAGGAAGGTGGGGAGGTTGGGTGCGGGGAGAAGAGGGGGTGGGGAGTGGGGAAGACAAATTGGTTTTTTTTTTCTCTCTCTCTTCTTTTTTCTGGGTTGAAGTTGTAGGAAGGGGGAAGAAGAGAAGATGGGGAGAAGAGAGAGAAGGCGGGGGGAAGGGGACGAACTGATTGTTGGTTTTTTTTTTTTTTTTTACTTTTCTTTATTATTTTAATATTTAAAAAATATTAAATGATTTTTTTTTTGTTTTTAATAATTTTTTAATAGAAAATGGGCCCCGGATCAAGCTACGTCAGCATTTAACTGAGAAATTCACGCCAAGCTAACGGAAGGTATAACATTGGCACAAATTCATAAGATGAGGTATGACATTATCAATTTTAAAAGATGAGGTATGAAAGTGTCGTGACACCAATAGTTGAGGTAGTTTTTTTTACTTTACCCTAAAAAATATTTGCAAATTAAAAATAGGTACAAACTAAAAATAAAAATATATGATAAAAAAAATTTAGCCATAAATATAAATATACTAATTGTAACATTTTTCACACTAAAAGAGTATATTTAAAAATAAAAATATTTTATTATTCAAATAATTAATTATGTTATTAATACCCAAGGACCTTGATCAAAAATTTAAAATGAATAGAATTTTAATCAATGGAGTAATAAAAAGAAGGATGTGAACCTAATTTTCCCTAAAGAATTCTTTCTCAATCCACTATGTTTCGAATTCAAACATCTTCATCTCTAGTGTAAATTAAAGTAGTAATATTATTTTATTATAAAAAAAAAGATAACATTACCCTTTTTATAATAAATTATTAGTGGCTTCATCAAATTATTATGCATTGTAATTTATATATGTCAGCCATTTACCTTCACACTTAATGGTGTTACAACATGACATTAACATTCAACATTTAAATTACAAAAAATGTAAATCATACTATATTCGTCAAAGTTTATAGTTCAATGCTACATAATAATACCAATAAGGTTATACCTAACAACATAGAATGATAGTGTTATTATTGCAATTAGATTAGTGCTACTTTGCCGACACCTTTTTGTTGGGTTTTTTGGCTCAAAATTAGGATGATGCAATAAATTAGGTTTGTGTTACCTATTTGGTTTTGGTGTCCTATTTGGGTTTGGTTTTGACTTCTTAGTTAGTTTCCTTGGTGGAGAGATTTTTTTTAGTTACCTATTTGATTAGGATTTGGATTTATTTCCTATTAGGATTCTTATTGTAACCTAAGTCCTATGCACTATAAATAGGACCTTAGGGTTAGTGTATTTGGTGTGGCTCATTCGTGTGGCAATTTGGTGAGAGTCAATTTGTGAGTTTGTGAGTTAAAGAGCAATTTCGGAAAATCTTCTTCATTAGTTTGGGTTCTCTCCTCGTTTGGTTTACGGTTTGTAATTTGTGGGATTTGGGTTGTGAGAGTTTAAAACACTCTTTTGTAATCTCCGTTTGTTTAGTGAAATTCCTCGCTGTGCTTCGCTCGTGGACGTAGGCTTTACGCCGAACCACTTAAATCTCTTGTGTTAGTTTGAGATTGTTTATTTTAGCTTTCACCTACGACATTGATATTGGTACTTTGTTAGAATTCGCTTCCGTTTGCGAATAAAAGTACAACAAGTGGTATCAGAGCCCAGGTTTCAGCTTGGGCTTTGCTTGGCAATCACTATGAAGCCTTATGTGCCATCGGTGAAAGTTGATATTGAAAAGTTTGACGGCAATGACTTTGGTATTTGGCAATTGAACATGCTTGCTTTGTTATTTCAACAAGGGCTTTTGAAAACACTAAAGGGTGTGAAGGCTTTGCCGAATTCGTGGACTGATGAAGAAAAAGAAGACGTTATGGAACAGGCACTTGGAGCAATCATGCTGACTTTATCAAATGAAGTCTTGCATAAAGTTGGTAGCATCAAATCTGCACCGGAGTTGTGGATAAAATTAGAGAGCTTGTATATGACCAAATCCCTTGCTAAATGGTTGTGTTTGAAGAAAAGTTTGCATACTCTTCGTATAGATGAAGTTACATGACACATCCCGACCCGGATTGTCCACTGGGACTCCAAATCGAGTTGTGCTGGCCAACACCTGGAAGGTGACGAAGCCATAAAGTGTGGTGATGTGGAATATGTGAATAAATTTAAACCTAAAAATGCCTAAACATGAGAGTGCATTGTGAGCGGGAATGAACACATTTCACACGTGACATTAGAGCATAAGTAAAGTACAGTAGACTGGATTGAAAATCATACCGTTAAAGGTAATCTCCATTACCAAGACTTGCCACGAATCCTTATCGATACGAAAACTCTGCTACTAGAACCTGGAGGGATAAAAACAAAAGCGAGTGGGCCTGGATATAAAGCCTTAATAAAGACCTTCTAAACGATACAACCCTTCGTTGTAATACCTGTATAGCTTCCAAGAAATCATACTACATATAAATATGAAGTCAAATGTAAATCAACATTAAATCCAAGAATAATCCAAAATCACTACATATCGGCAACAACATAATAAAATCAGGTGCTCATCAATCTATGATAACCCACGAGTCGGAGTTGCCTAACGCAACCTGTGCGATTCATAAATCAATCTTTGATAGCACATGAGTCGGACTTGCCTAACGCAACCTGTACGACTCGTAGGCAATTTGTACGACAGTGTCGAAGTTGCCTATTATTGCAACCTGTACGACAGTGTCGGAGTTGTCTCCTATTGCAACCTGTACGACAGTGTCGAAGTTGCCTATTATTGCAACCTGTACGACAGTGTCAGAGTTGCCTCATATTGCAACCTGTACGACAGTGTCGGAGTTACCTCCTATTGCAACATATACGACAGTGTCGGAGTTGCCTCCTATTGCAACCTATATGACAGTGTCGGACTTGCCTATTATTGCAACTTGTATGACAGTGTCGGAGTTGCCTCCTATTTCAACCTGTACGCCTATTATTGCAACATGTACGACAGTGTCGGAGTTACCTCCTATTGCAACCTGTACGACAGTGTCGGAGTTGCCTATTATCACAACCTATACGATAGTGTCTGGAGTTGCCTCCTATTGCAATATGTACGACAGTGTCAAAGTTGCCTATTATTGCAACACGTACGACAGTGTCGGAGTTGCCTAAAACACTAATATAGTCATGCCATAACTCAATCAATTCAAATAACACCATAAACTTACATGTACGTCTCGCGTTCACCTTAGTACTTCAAGGCATTCACAACAATTATATGTAGGTAATATGCATATGGTTATACCATGATGCAGTATAAAACTCAACCATATCATAGTATTTTAGAATATATATATATATATATGTATGTATATATATATATGTATATATGACATGGCATAAAATGCATAAATCAATTTAGAAGCGTTTGTGGAACTATCAATTATATACATACGATAAAAAAGGAAAAGACCCACTCACCTGAGGTCCGTGCTACAACTCCCTAGCACGAATATCGAGACATCACTAACGATCCTCACCTAGAACAATTATTTAGTCCCGTCTCATAACTCTTATCAATAGAACATATAACTTACGTAAAACACATCCCAATGACGTTCTAGAATAATTCGAGACCCATTGACCAAAAGTCAATCGTCGGTCAAAGATCAACAATAGGGTCCACAACGTTACGTAAATTGATCCGAAAGATCCGCATCTCGGATTTATATTCCGTAATTTCAAAAGATCCACATTGTGCTTCTAAAACGTCATACTAAAGTTTCATTACGATCCAACGGTTGGATCTCCGCCAATTGCCAATTCAAGCACCAGTCAACGTTTTATTTTACGAACTTACAAATCTAATTTCGGAAGATCTGTACTTTGGATTCCCGATCCGTAAGTTTTTATGGTCCTCAAACATTAAGTACTATAATTTAATAAAGTTTAGTGACGATCCAACAGTTGGATCGTCGGTTGCTATAATGTTCAAGCGGCGGACCTTAACGGAACTAGGTTCAAATGACTGAATTTCATCAATCGGACTTCACATATGGAATTGGAGTATCAAATTTAGCCTAGAAATGTCAAGGGGTACCTCGGTCTACGCGTCGCCGCACACGCTGCCGCAGGTGGCGGTCGACCGCCCCAACTTGCCGGAAAATTCAACTATTTCTAAAATTTACCAAAATTTACAAGAATGAAGATCTCAAAGAGAGGAACAACTTTCATACCAGCCACGAAGTCCAAAAATGGACGGAAGATGGTCAATTTTGCCCACAAAACCGATGGGTGCCTAAAGCTTCATGGTGTCGATTCGTCGTCTACGGTGGTCCAACGGGGTCAAGGTTGGTCAGAATTTTCTCCTGGGATGATGGGTTATAAAGCCCAAGTGTTGACATTGGCCATCGCTTTACCGATTCGCTGAAAAATTGAAAAGGGTGGCCGGAGCACTGTTGATTTTCGTGGCCTCAAACCGCCATATACCATGGTTAATCAAGGTGGTTCTTGGGTGGGTTTTGTAGAGGGGAATGAGATCTTCAAGATGGTGGTGGTGGCGTCGAAAAACTCCACCAGAGTTGGCCGGAATAGGCCTTGGAAAATGAGAGGTCGCAGAGGTGTGGGTGATAGGGAATCTGGGAGCTTTCTCCCTTTTATGTGATGGGTCATTTGTGCCTAAAATTTGATTGGGCTACTTCCTTGAAGGAGTTAAATTAATTTACAAATTGAAATATAAATTAAAAAATTCAAAAGTCCATAACTATACCGTTATAATCCGGACTCGCAAATGGCCTTCGCCTATACGTTCGTACCAATAAGTACTACAAGGATACGCTAAAAGAAAAAGTCATACGTTCCTCTAGACGATGGTAAACGAAAGTGAAAGTCCTTGCCTCTAGGGCATTTTTGTAAATTCACACTTTTAAAACTAATAAAAAACGTCAAATTAAGAACGGGTTGTCACAGTACATCAATTCATAAGCATGTTGATGAATTCAATTTACTTATGATGGATTTGAAAAGTGTGGACGACCAAATGAGTGATGAGGATTATGCGATAATTTTTTTGTGTTCTTTATCTCCTTCGTATGAACACTTTGTCGATACCATGCTATTTGGTAGAGAAAGTCTTAGTTTGGAAGATGTTAAAGTCGCTTTGAATTCTAAAGAACTAAAGAATAAAGTGTCTAACACACAAGATGGAGCTTTGGTAGTTCAAGGAAGGAATAAGGAAAGGAGCAAACTTGGAAAGAACACTTGTAGCTATTGTTATAAGGAAAGTCATTGGAAAGTAGATTGCCCTAAACTCAAGGGCAAAAAGTTGTTTGATAAGTCTTTTGCTAGTGTTGATGCAAACATTGCAGAAGATCATTGTTCTGAACTCCTCTAAAGGTTATGTGAAGAGGTGGAGCTTGGTACTTAAGCTATTTGGGTGGAGTGCAATTCGCACTTTTTGTTCGTATGTTCAAGCTTTTGCTTGGATTTTGTTTTGTATTTGTTAGTTTCCGTAATGGAATTTGTTGGAGAAGGTGTTGGAGGAAATTTCAAGTTTGAAGACGTTTGGAATTTTTGAGTCTAGGTGGAGATCAGTTTCGAAAGAATTTGGTGCATGTTTGTGTTTGTATTTTGGTATCCCAAATGTGAAGTTTGTATTTGATTTGGAAGTTTGCTAATTTCTCCGAGGTGGAGATTGTTGGTTTTTTGGCTCAAAATTAGGATGATGCAATAAATTAGGTTTGTGTTACCTATTTGTTTTTGGTATCCTATTTGGGTTTGGTTTTGACTTCTTAGTTAGTTTCCTTGGTGGAGAGATTTTGTTAGTTACCTATTTGATTAGGATTTGGATTTATTTTCTATTAGAATTCTTATTGTAACCTAAGTCCTATGCACTATAAGTAGGACTTTAGGGTTAGTGTATTTGGTGTGGCTCATTCGTGTGGCAATTTGGTGAGAGTCAATTTGTGAGTTTGTGAGCTAGAGAGCAATTTGGGAGAATCTTCTCTGTTAGTTTTGGATTCTTTACTCGTTTGGTTTAGGGTTTGTAATTTGTGGGATTTGGGTTGTGAGAGTTTAAAACACTTTTTTATAATCTCCGTTTGTTTAATGAAATTCCTCGCCGTGCATCGCTCGTGGACGTAGGCTTTACGCCAAACCACGTAAATCTCTTGTGTTAATTTGAGATTGTTTGTTTTAGCTTTCACCTACGACGTTGATATTGGTACTTTGTTAGAATTCGCTTCCATTTGCGCATAAAAGTACAACACTTTTTACACTGTTAAGGTATACTACAATTACATTACAAGATCATCGCAGCATTGAAACGCAATCAAAGAGTTTTTTTGGAGAAATTAGGTTCTCATTTTTCATTTTTTTACTATATTGATTAAAATCATATTCCTTTTCAATTTTTGATCATGGTCTTTGGGTATTAATAACATCATTAATTATTTTAATAATAAAATATTTTTTTACTTCTAAATATATTCATTTAATGTTTAAAATGTTACAATTAGTATATTTATATTTATGACTAAATTTTTTATCATATATTTTTTGTGACGACCCGTCCCTAATTTTCCTATGTAATTTCTCCCCGAGTATGTGTATTGACGATTATGCCCTGATTGGCAAGTGACGTGGACATATTCTTATCGCTTTCATTTTTACTTTTCGCTATTGCATATAAATTGTACACGTCGTTGCGGGTGTACGTAAATTTTTATCAGTGCGAAAACACTATCCCGGATAGATTTTCGATACTCTTTTCAGTAGAAAATCTAAAACCATATCCCTAGCTTTTACCTAGCCCATCCCTTGCACCCTCCTCCATTATTCACTCTATCACCAATCACATCTTCCCCTCATTTTTGTCCCCCAATCAGAAAAGAGAAAAAGGAACCCTCTTTCTCTCGTTTCCCTCTCTCTCTCTCCAGTATGCTTTATCTCTCTGCAAAACCTTCAAACAATCTTCAAAGCTCACATATTGAACCCAAAAACCGCACCATTATACTCCTCTCATCTTCACGATCACAACCATGTTCTTGAAACCTGGTTTAGACGAGTTTTGACTCGTTAACTCGTGAGGTCTGACTCAGGCACACTAAGTTCGACGTGTTTTCGAACGAGTTAGGACGTTTTGAAACTTGGGAAAGTTTCTACACGACGTTTTAAAGGTCCTAGGCTAGTTTTGGAAGAAGGTCGAAGTGAAACGACCGAGTTTCGAAGAATTCACTTTTGGCCGGAACTTTCGAGGCTTTTTCTGGTGATCTCTGTCCACTTTTTGGACTCCAAACAGGTATAACCCGATTCTACTCTTCATTAGCTTCAAATCCATAAATAGTGCGTCGAAAATGGTTGAGAAATGAAGAAGAATAGTGAATTTGAAAATTTTCCAGAAATCTGGCAAAAAACCGAGTTGCAAACGGCGATGGCAAGGTTTATCGAAGAAGGAGACGGAATATTCCATCAGAGTTGACAGAATATTCCTGACAACGTTAGGTAACGCCTTTAAACGTCTATTAGCTTTTAACGGAATATTCAGTGGAATATTCTTGATGGACATCAGGCACTGGTCTGCACGTGGGGGCGCGTCTCGCCATGCCCTTAACGGCGCGTGGGGGCGCATGAGCCGTCCAAAAAAAATTCTGAAAATTTGGGGATGTTTATGACGTCGACTAGGTCACGATGGTATATTTAAACCTTAGGTTTGAGTAAACTATGGGCGTTTTATTTAGGTTTCCTTATATGTGCTTTAATTAATTTTATTTTAGTTATTTCACGTATAGGGGAAACGTATCCCGAAGACGTTCGAGGTCAAGCTAGACGGTGGCGATGGCAAGGTTCACCGAATAAGGAGACGAAATATTCCATCAGAGTTGACAGAATAATCCTGACAGTGTCAGGTAACGCCGTTAACGTCTATTAGCTTTTAACGGAAAATTCCTGACGGACATCAGGCACTGGCCTGCGCGTAGGGCGTGTCTGGCCATGCCCTTGACGGCACGTGGGGGTGCATGAGCGGTCTAAACAATTTTCTGAAAATTTGGGGATGTTCGTGACGTCGAGTAAGTCACAATGGTATATTTAAACCCTAGGTTTGAGTAAACTATGGGCGTTTTATTTAGGTTTCCGTATATGTGCTTTAATTAATTTTATTTTAGTTATTTCACATTTAGGGGAAACGTATCTCGAAGACATTTGAGGTCAAGCTAGGCTCGGGGGTTATGACCCAGCAACGTACTTGTGAGTGGACAATTTATTTTTATATCTATACGTATTTATAGTTTCCAAAATTTCATAAATGCATCACTTTGCATATATATATTGCAAAATAATTGATATCTACTATATAATTGTGATAAGTGCTGCTATGAGGTTGAGATATTACTGTCATGGCATTCATACATATTTGTACATGTTCATCTTGCTGCACCCGGTGTTAGTACTCACCCTAGGGCCAAGGCCAGTCCTTCACGTGTATGTTCACAGTGCACCATTTGCTTGCCTTGGATCCAAGTTAGGTGTCAGTCTTGTCGGGTAGATTGCATTAGGCAATCCAACTTGTATGTGATGTGCTTCTGCACCAGTCTTCACGTGATCATAGTACTAGAGCATATTGATTACACCTAGTTCTGTTCGTGTCAAAATTTATCTGTTCAAACTCGTGTGTCAGCCTAGATGGATGAGCACTTAGTTATACTTGATTATCACATGATTATATTATTGTGGCATTCGATGCATCATGATTTGGCATACTTCTAGTTATAATACTATTATATTGTTGTTGTTTTATTGTTAACATACTTACTTAGTATGTTTTAAGGAAGCTATACTTGTTTTACGGCGAGGGGTTAGTATATTCGAAAATAAAGGATTTTGTATAAGCATTGTTTTGCTGACCCACTCAACTTTGTTTTTTCGCCCCTCCAGGACCTATATAGATGTACTCCTTGTGGCACTCAAGGAATCTTGGCAGTTCTGACAATATCTTCTGTTTAGACGTACAAACTTATCACTGTTGTGTAATAAGTGTACTTTAGTTATCTTGACTACTCTTATGTAGTCTTACTGACTATTACGCTCTGACTAATTGTAGTAGGTTCGTCCCACGATTGCACACTCTTTCACTGTTTAGTATTTTTTTTGTTCTATTTAGTTTTAAATTTATTCACTTTTTGCATCACTTACCCTTATGGTTATGTCACCTCACGGTGATGGCCAGCATGCTTTGACCTTTCTGGGTCGGGGTGTGTCATTTTTAGTTTTAGTTTGTACCCATTTTTAATTTGTAATTTTTTTAAAAAAATTTGTACCTATTTTCTTTTCAATTTTAATTTGTACTCATATATTAATTTCCTTTTGTGCCCATATTTTTTAAATTTTATTTGTATTTGTACCCATATTTTTTTTTTATTTGTACTTTTTATTTTGCTAAATGTACCCATGCTAATTATATGTACCCATTCATGTAAAACTTTTTAGTCTTAAAATGTACTCATTCTTAATATACCAATTTGTTATATGTAAAATGTACCATTTTTGTTTATATAAAATCTATTCAATTTTTTTCTAATCTATTTTTAAACTTATATGGGTACATTCTTTTTTCTTGGATTTTAAAATGTATCCATGTCAAGTTTAATCGAAGAAATTTACTAATGTTATTAAGCCTCATATCTTTTTTTTTTTTTTTTTGATTTTGAAGAATGTGCCCATGTTTTGATACAATATTTTTTTTGGTTAATGTTGATGAATGTACCCATGTTTATATATATATACACACACACACTGTCACAACCCGTCTCGAAATATTAGTTTCGATGGTGTGAAATGTCTAAATTGCCCTTGGACATTGAGTTTGTTATGTGGTGTTGTGGCTAAGTTTGGGTTTAAACTTAATTGGTTAGTTCCTAAGTTTTTGAAACTTAAAGTTAGTAATTTTTGGTTGTGATTAGTGACCCAAATTGGACCACACACCCACACCTCTCGTTGACCTTTCTCTCTCCTCCCTCTCTTGGATCTTCTTCCATTTCCGTACAACCTGTACGAACGAACCTCAAACCAACCCATTTCTGCATAGATCGAGCTCGTGATTAGTACCATCACCTTCATCTCGTCATCATGAACTCAACCATACCATTTTTAGGACTTGGAAGCTTTAGAAAACCTGTGAAAAACCCTACCCCGAAATTGGCACTGTTCATGCACGTTCAAACGAAGAGTTTTTAGAGGATTTTAAACTCACAGAGAGCTTTAGAAGGTCTTCACGAAGCTCGGGGTAGCTCGCTGGGTAGGTTTGGACGTCGAGATTGTGAGTTTCAAGTTTGGCCGGTTTCTCTCGAATTTCTCCGGTGAGGTTCCGTGATCTTTGGGGCTTCAAACAGGTAAGGAAATGTTCTACAAGTTAAGAGCTTCATTTTGGTACTGGTTTCATGAAATTTGGATGAAAAATGGGTGAGATATAAAGGTTTAAAGTTTTTCTAGTTTTTCCGGCGACGACGACGGTCCAACGAACCAAGGAAGGAGACGACGGAATATTTCGTCAAGTTTGACGGAATATTCCAACGGCGTCAGGTTAGTTTTAACGGTATATGCTACTTTTTAGCGGAATATTCCCTAACGCCGTTAAGGTTACCGTCGGTGTGCCTGGCACGTGCTCGCACGTGGATGGCACGTCTGGCCGTGCCTTGGCCGGCGCCGCGGCGCGTGGGTGGTCGGAAAATTTTTCTAAAAATATGGGGATGTTCGTGAGGTTGTGTAGATCACGTTGGTATATTCAAACACCATATTTGAGCAATGTATGAGGAGTTATTAGCTAGTATTGGTCATGCGCTTTAAATTAACCTTTTTATAGTTGTTTCGCATATAGGGGAGACTTATCCCGAGGACGAGCGCAGTCAAGGGCGACTCGGGGGCTACGATCCTTCGACATACCAGTGAGTAGGCTTTTGGTTTTCAGTATATACTTATATACTTGAGAGTTTCCCAGAAAATGCGTTTAAATGAAAGTATGCCTTGAAATGCCATGCATATAAATTTATATTCTGTATATGAATTGGTATATGATGCATACTATATAATTGTGGTGCTGTGGATGCTCAGGTAAGCCCATGTGAGTTATGAATTGTGAATGTGATTAAAGTTGTGATTGAGAAACATTGAGCTCATAAACCTGCACCTAGGGTGATTGTGATTTAGCCAAAGATATGACACAAGCCTGTTTATAATGTCACCTCCCGCACCATATGCTCACATTGGATCCAATTTAGATGCACAGTCTTGTCGTACAGACCATCATAGGTGGTTCCGACTCGTAGGTGACTAGCGATTTATCGTCCGACTATCATGAGAGTGTAGTATTGAGTAATGAGCTATGAATTTAGCCGTACAGACTTATGCATGGGTTCCAGCTAATATGTTATTTTCCATGAATTTATTCTCACATGAGTTACTTATTCTATTTTATGTTTTGGCATGGCATACTTATGAATATGATTATGTGAAGCATGATTTGAATTGAGATATTTACATATATATTTATGCATATGTTTATATTCTATTTATGGGAAAGTTATACATGTTTTACGGTAAGGGGTTAGAACTTTTGAGAAATGAAATGAATTTGAAAACATTTGTTTTTGCCCACTCACGTTTTCTGTTTTGCATCCTTCCAGGTTTTAGGTAAACTTGCGATTGGTGGCGTACGAGGATTTCGGCAATTCTGACATAATAAAATAATTGTAGAACATTTTCTGGTACTGTGTAATTAGTACTTGTCATACTGGATTGCACCTAGACTTTCTATGCTCTGATTAGGAGTATTTACACTTGTATCTCACTCCTAGCACTTCCTGTTTATTAGTGCACTTTAGTAGCTTTCTGTTTTTATTTATTCGTATATTTCTTGTCCTTATTACTTCCGCACTATGCACATGGTTACGTTACCCTCACGTGACGGCCAGTATGCCTCGATCTTGGTCGGGGTGTGTCACACACACACAATTGTATATTTATATTTTAATATTTTTAATCCCACAAATTATGGTTTTTTATTTAAAATCTCATTTATATAAACAACTAAAATTTCTAATTTTTAATTTAAAAAATATAGTAACGTACATAGAAATAAATTATCACATTAATTTCAGAGACCTCGATCAAAAATTAAAAACCAACAAGATTTCAATTAAAAAATGTTTATAATTAAGGATCGCATCCAAAATCTCTTTTTTTTTCCTGCAAAATAATATACTTACACTAAAAGGACGGGGTAAAATAATCGGGTAAAACGAAACTCATGGCCCAACACTTGCAAATGGTGAGGGCTTTTCGTTATGGGATTTGCATATCCGGTGGAAATGGAATATCCGAGTTTAAGACAAACTACGTTAATCTTTATGTCGACGTGGTGGGACATGTGAAAAATACAGCTTTTTCTTATTTTCCAAAAGTCACATGAAGACAAAAGATCGTGAAAACATGGAACTTGAATTATATCCTGATCATTTATGTGGTAAAGATGAAAGCATAGATGTATTTCGATTCAGTTACAGAGGCGAACATGTATGCAATTACTTTTATCATTTCACTGTACAATTGCATATACTTTCAAACAAATAAATGTATACTGATATACGCCCACACACAAAGTACGTGTTAAATGTTTTATTTTTGTTTTTAAAATTGAATGAGTGAGGAAGAGAGTGAGAGAGAAAGTAGAGTGAGGAGAGAAGGAGAAAGGGCTTTTTTTTTAAAAAAAATTAGAAATGTTAAAGTCACATGTAGTACACAAAAAATAGTAAAATTTTATTTTGTGAAATTATATTACTGCCTTTAATTTTTTTGTTGTGATAGAAGAATAAATAGTCATTTTCACTATTTTTTAGTTGACAAAGAAAGTTATATTAATATGTAGTTTAGAAGTTTTTTCACCATCATTTAATTGACAAAAACAATCATATTAATATGTAGCTTATTAGATAACTAACTATTTGACTCTTACCAATTTTTTTTAAAGAAAACTAATGAAAATGGCTTGAAAACTTTAAGTTTTAACAATAGGGACAAAATAAAGGATAAAGTAAATAGTATCAGGATTGACTTTTTAGTGTAAAAATGTGGTTTTTCGTTAAAGTGAACAGCACTGGGAGTTTTTCGTTAAAGTTCCATTTTTTTAGCCAATTTGAAAAATAAACACTCGAATAATGAACTGACACAGGCGATGTTAATTGGAAGAGGATTCTCTCCGGATTCACTTTGTAGGGATTCTAGATATTTTCACATCCTAACGGTTTATCATATATCGTGCGGCTAGTTTTCGTCAGATACTATTTGTGTTTAATTTTAAATAAAAAACAGTGAAATAATTTGTTATCGTACGATACCCAATAAATAATTAAGATATGATAATTCTTAAGATCTTCACAATTTGAATCCGGTGAGATCCAATTCCATATTAATTATCTCCTCAAATTCCCCTAGTTTTCAAGCAATCTAAAATAAGGGTAAATTACACAGTAACCCCTTAGGTTTTGAGGTCTATTACAACCCCATACAATAACTTTAAAACATTTCACTTTCATACTTCAAGTACTATTTTATTTCAATATAATGCATCCGTTAGATTTTTCATCCATTAATCCGTTAAATGCTGACGTGGCTACCACATTTGTGCCACGTGGCAAAAAAAAAAATTTATAACCTAAATTTTTCTCAAAAAAAATAAAATAAAATGAAACCCACATCTGCAAGAAGAAGAAGAGGGAGGAAGAAAGAAAAAAAATTGAAACGAAACCCACATCTGAGACGAGAAAAAGAAGAAGAGGGAGGAGGGTCGCCGGGCCGGGAGGGGGGACCGGAGGTGTGTTGCTGGGCGGGGGGGGGGACAGGAGGAGGGTCGCTGAGCGGGGGTGACAAATTTTATTTTATTTTTTTCTTTTCTTCCTCCCTTCTTCTTCTTCTTCTTATGGGTCGCTGGTTGAGGGGGGAAGGGACAAAAAAAAAAATTTCTTTTCTTCCTCCCTCTTATTCTTCTTCTTCTTGCTCTTCTTCTTCTTCTTCTTCTTCTTCCTCTTCTTCTTCTTCTGTGTCGCTGGGCTTGGAGGAGGGCTGGGCTTGGAGAAGGGGGGTTTAGGGACAATTTTTTTTTTCTTTTCTTCCTCCCTCTTCTTCTTCTTCTTGGTAGCTAGGTGAGGGTGGTAGCTGGGTTGGGGGGGGGGGGAGGGGGGAGGGACAAATTTTTTTTTTTTTCTTTTCTTCCTCCCTCTTCTTCTTCTGGGTCGGGGGGGGGGGGGGGGGGGGGAAGGGACAATTTTTTTTTTTCTTTTTCTTTCTTCCTCCCTATTCTTCTTCTTCTTGCATATGTGGGTTTTTTTTTTTTTTTTTTTTTTGAGAAAATTCAGGTTTTAAAAAAAATATTTTATTTGTCACGTGGCAGACATTTGGCAACCACGTGGCATATATGTGGCTGCCACGTCAGCATTTAACAGATCAATTGATGGAAAATGTAACAGATGTATTATTTTAAAATAAAATAGTATTTAAGGTATGAAAGTGAAATGTTTTAAAGATGTTGTAAAGAATTGAAATTGACCTCAAACATGAGGTATGAAAGTATAATTTACCCCTAAAATATTGACAAAGTCTGTAAAATTTGACTAGTTTTAGAAAGGTCCCATCAAGACTGCCGGCCGGATTATATTCATGCCTAACCTGCAAAATTGTTTACAGGAGCTTATCTATAAAAAATGATATTCTTTTCAAATATTAGTATTTTTTAAAAATAAAGATGGGACGTTAGACCATCTCCAACCCTTGGGCTAAAAGTCAAATTTTTTAGACCGAAATTATTAAAGAATGAAGTTAGGCTAATTTTTTTCTTAAATCAATTTTTTAAAAATAAATAAATATGTAGATTATTGTAAATTAATTTTATGAACATTTTAATCTAAAAAAATTTAAATTCTGATAAACATTTGGCATTTAGCCCGAGGGAAAAGCTGGGGGGGTATTTGGCCCAGAAATAACATTTGGCATTTAGCCTAAAATTTTAACATGGGTTGGAGAGTGTTTGGGGGGTAATTTCGCTTTTAACCCAGGTTTGGAAATGGTCTTAGTGGTCCATATTTTTATTAAAATATATAATAAGTATATCATTACTCGATCTATATTGTTAAGCCAGTTCAAGTTTATTGTACCAATAAAATTATAGAATTTTAACATAACACTTCTGCAACTATTTATTTTTAACGAAAAATCACATTTTTATTATTTTTTATTAAAGCTAAAGTTTTTTTGAACATTTCATTAGTTTTCCTATAAAACTATTTAGTCAACTATAATTAGTTGATAGAGAAACAAAAAAATTACTAATTGGTTCTACGAAATACAAAAATTAGTAATTGGTTGTACAAATATATTGAATTCGTGATTATATATAGGTGGTAGAAATTTTAATAAAACAAAAATAATAATTGATTGATTTTATTATTTGAAAGAAGCGAAAGCATTATCATGCATGTTATAAGCATGTTGAATCCTGTTTGTATGGCGACCTTCCTTCAGCTTTCGGCAGAATTATTGCCCAAATTTTTTTATGGGAGACTTTGGATGCGGTCCCTAGTTATGAACAGTCTTTGACTGAAACCTTGTTGGTTTTTAATTTTTGATCCAAATCCCTGAAATTAATTGATAATTTATTTCTATGTACGTTACTATATTTTTTAAATTAAAAAATAAAATTTATAGTTGTTTATAGTAATGAGATTTTAAATAAAAAACCATAATTTGTGGGATTAAAAATATTAAAATATAAATATACTATTGTGCGTGTGTGTGTAAACATGGGTACATTCATAAAAAATAACCAAAAAATTATTGTATCAAAACATGGGTACATTCTTCAAAATGGGTACATTTAGCAAAAATAAAAATGGGTACAAATAAATAAAAAAATATGGGTACAATACAAATAAAACTTTAAAAAATATGGGCACAAAAAGGAATTAATATATGGGTACAAATTAAAACTGAAAGGAAAATTGGTACAAATTAAAAAAGGGTTGCAAATTAAAAATGGGTACAAACTAAAAATAAAAATATATGATAAAAAATTTAGCCATAAATATAAATATACTAATTGTAACATTTTTAATATTAAATGAATATATTTAGAATTAAAAAATATTTTATTATTGAAATAATTAATGATATTATTAATACAAAGGACCTTGATCAAAAATTGAAAAATAATAAGGTTTTAATCAATAGAGTAGTAAAAATAATGATGAAAACCTAATTACTCCTTTTTTTATTGATTTTTTTTTTTCTGGTAAGGCAAAGTTAATTGGTCACATGCATGAGATAAAATTTTGAATCTACATGGTCAGCTGTAATTGTGAGACACGTTGTTGCTGTCCATATGTGGTATTTGGTAATGCAAACTACTCCATTAATCCAACTAATTACTTCACGCATGAATGAAGCGATTGAATTTTGGTTTCTCTGCATTATTATATCAATCTCATTTTTCTCTAAATTAGCCTATAACTTTGGATTAATTTGTTTTTTGTTAACAGTGGGGCTGCCAACAAAGAGAAACTATAATAAAATATCACTTCGTCTAAAGATCCCTACATCGTTTACCATTGAGAGATGTTGACAAGAGATAAATCGTTTGATCGAAATAAATTGAACTAGGTAAACACGATAAACTCAAGTTAGCTAGTTTATCAGTCACAAAATTTATCTCACGAACTTTGGATTTTTTTTCTCTTTGTACAAATCCATCCCAAGTATAACTAATAAGATGTACCATTAGTTATTCAACATTTGTGACGACTATTTGATTCCAAGTAAATTAATAAGGAGTTTACTTCTATTCTCAAACGCAAGATAATAAATTTACTCCATAATAAGAAATTGTTCAGAAAGCAACTGGAAATTGTTCAGAAAGCAACTGGAAATTGATAGGCAATGTTGACTGCCAGTTGCCATTTTTGAAATAAAAAGAAGTCTTCAGCCCCCCTCGCTCATCCTCTCCCAAATTAAACAAGAGAAAAAAAAATTACCACGATGATAATTAGCCAAACCAAACTAAAAGCGTTTGGGTAAATTGTTAAAATGGTCCCTGCGATTTGCATAACTCATCACTTTGGTCCCTAAGATTCCAAATGGATAAAAGTGGTCCCTGAGATTGTCCACATCTATCATTTTGGTAATTCCGTTAAAAACTCCGTTAAGTATCCCAGAGCTCTTGGCCGAAAGTTTGGGCAATTTTCAAAGCTTCGTAACTCAATCGTTTCTTAATCAAATTCGACCCATAATATATCAAAACGAAGATAGGAAAGTGTAGAATAAGATTATACCTATTTCAAAGCCCAATGGTTGCCAGAGATGGCTGGAAAATAGCCTCAAAGTTGACTAGTCCGAGTGAAAACTTGAAAACTCGCCGGAAACTGGATAAACTTTAAACGTTCATAATTTCTTCAATACTCAATGAAATCAAGTGATTCAAAAATGAAAATCATACTTCTCAACGTGATGAAGAGAATGATATGTTTTTCGACGGCTAAATCACCGTGGTTTGGCCGAAAAATGGCTCGAAAGTGGCTAACTCGAGACCAAGACAGCCACTTTCGAGCCTTTTTCCTGCCAAACCATGGTGATTTAGCTGTAAAAAAATGTACCATTCTTTTTATCTCGTCGAGAAGTATGATTTTTGTTTTTGAATAACTTGATTTCGTTAAGTATTGAAGAAGTTATGAACGTTTAAAGTTTATCCAATTTCCGGCGAGTTTTCAAAGTTTTACTTGGACCAGTCAACTTTGAGGCTATTTTTCGGCTATCTTCGGCAACCATTGGGCTTTGAAATAGTATAATTTTATTCTACACTTTCCTATCTTCATTTTGATATATTATGGGTCGAATTTGGTTAAGAAACGATTGAGTTACAAAGCTTTGAAAATTGCCCAAACTTCCGGCTAAGAGCTCGGGAACACTTAAACGGAGTTTTTAACGGAATGACCAAAATGATGGATAGTGGACAATCTCAATGACCACTTTTATTGATTTGGAATTTTAGTGACTAAAATAATGAGTTATTCAAATTTCAGAAACCATTTTCACGATTTACCCAAAACGTTTTAACATTTATAAATTATAATTGTTGGTCAATTTTGTGACAACATGTGAATGTGTGTACTTTTTTTATCCTTTGGTTGCTTTTTTCCCTTGAACTGTATCTGATGATTTTTAAGGCTCCAAACATGATATTTTCAAAAAGCATCATCTCCATCTTACATTCCTACTTTTTGCCATCTAATTAAAACTGCCGACGGTTTATAATTTTTTTTTGGAAACTTTAACGAAAAGCATTCGGTACTGTTCACTTTAACGAAAAACCACATTTTTACACTAAAAAGTTAATCCTAGTACTATTCATTTTATCCTTTATTTTATGCTCATCATTAAAATTCAAAATTTTCAAACTTTTTTTATTAGTTTTTTTTTTTTTTTTTTTTGAAAACTCCGACTGTTATTAGAATCTGCAAAAGCAGCCTAGAAACTATATATGCACGCACAGCCAGAACTGGGGCCGATCGGGAATAATTTAAGCTAATAATCTAACCATGCATCTAGAAGCCTTAAGTTTCTTGTCTACACTCTCACCGTCTTATCAAAATGAAAAACCAGTTGGATTTTTTTATTAATCAATTCAAAGGTGCTTTATTTGACCAAGTCAAATTTCTATTAAATATTGTCACTTGGAGTACTTATCCAACGCACCAGTGACACAAATTTGTAATGGAATGTGATATTCATATATCATATTTGATTTTTTACATATTTTTTTAATTTTTAATTATCGGATCGGATGAATCGGAGAAAATCAATTGATAAAAATTAATCAAAAATGTGTATGAAGTAAAATGAGATACGTGGATAGCACTCCCCATTTGTAATAAACATTTTAAATTCCTTGTAAATTTGGAGACATCGGATGATCAAATGACAATATGCCCCACTGTAATCCTATAAATACCACCTCCCAATACTCATCTCCAACACAATACTCTCAACCTTCAATAAAACCATCATCCTTCCTTTGCTCATTTTCCAACCTTTTTTTTAATCATCATGGGTGTCTGCACATTTGAGAACGAGTTCACCTCTGAGATTCCACCATCAAGATTGTTCAAGGCCTTTGTCCTTGATGCTGACAACCTCATCCCCAAGATTGCACCCCAGGCAATCAAGCAAGCTGAAATCCTTGAAGGAAACGGTGGCCCCGGAACCATCAAGAAGATCACTTTTGGTGAAGGTCAGTTAATTAGCACGGTTAATGATTTCGATGGTTTCGTTTAACAAATTTTATTAACACGTATACATGTTGATGTTGTTAGACTTACAGTATTTGTGGATTTCTAGATGATTATATGTGATCAGTATCCAGAGTCTAATAATATTATATGTTTTATTTGTCTCGCAGGCAGCCAGTACGGCTACGTGAAGCACAGGATTGACTCAATTGACGAAGCAAGCTACTCATACTCCTACACTTTGATTGAAGGAGATGCTTTGACAGACACCATCGAGAAAATATCTTACGAGACCAAGTTGGTGGCATGTGGAAGTGGTTCCACCATCAAGAGCATCAGTCATTACCACACCAAGGGAAACATTGAAATCAAGGAAGAGCACGTCAAGGCTGGAAAAGAGAAGGCCCATGGTTTGTTCAAACTTATTGAGAGCTACCTTAAGGACCACCCCGACGCATACAACTAAATTAATCATAAGTATCTATGGTGTTTTGGGTGTTACCGTTACTATATGGTCAGTCGAAGGTTGTGTGGCTTTTCTTTGTATGTTTTTTTCACGTCAGCCAAAAGTAATAACCATGGTTTGGGCAGTTTGGGCTTGAAAAATAAGTGTTATGGTTGTGATGATCTTCTTGTTGCTATTGATGTCTTTGTTTGGAAAAAAGTTGCAGACTGAACGGAGTGTATTATCTTCTATAAATATAATGAAATTACTTTTTAATCAGTTGATGTCTCACTTGCAAACATTGATCTGCAGTAATAATTTTTTCTTCTATTATTATTATTTTTGAGTAACTTCTTGGAAACCTTAAAATTGGTTTAGCTCTATTGACAAAAAAATAATTTGAATTTTACTAATTTGAATAATTACATATTTATCTTTCACATAACATGACAAATAATAATGAGAAAAATTCTTAACCTTTCCTAATCCTCTGTTAAGTCTTCAAAATATTATCTAACAAAACCAGATTTTGTCCCAAATTCTGCAGCATAACCAGAGCCCACAAATATCCAACTTCCTGCAGCCCCAAGAGGCACGAAGAAATTTTCAATGATCGCTCCCTATATTAAAACTATAAAGCAAATGACTTGGAAAAGTTGATATTTTGCTTCAGTCCATTCGGACAACTACGCCAAAAACAAATCGATCACATCCGCTCAAGAGTTGGACATGATAAGGCACTGTGAATGTAGTATTATTATAAATTAGTACTCACAAAATTTGAGGTGATACTTACTTTAGTTGGAAAAATATGATAACCTAAATTAATTTTAACCTACTGCTGCTGTCCATCCCAAAAGAAAATTCTAAACAGGAATTTTAATATCTTTTAAAGTTTTATTCGTAGAATTTTATACACAAATTTTAAATTATAACAAATGTTGTGAACCAATAAAAAAGTAGGAAAATTGGAAAAAGGTCCAATTTTATAACCCATTTTTTAAAATAGGTCTAATTTTTAGTGATTTTTAACTTTTGAAATAGGCCTAATTTTTAGTCCAATTAGACCCATATCAAAAGATCCCAAAAGTATGGTCAGTCAAGTCAACACGTTTTAAACCAATAAACAAACTAATAAACAAACTTTAATAATTAATTAAAATTACTTTAAAGCTGTTGTCAAATTTAACAATAACTATTTTTGCTGTCAATCTACTTTATGCTAAATAAGAATTGGTATTCCGATTGAAAAAAAAACACTAATATTGTGTTTGTTTTACTATTCTTGCTAATATGTACTATTTAATATCATATTTGGAGATACTCTTGGTAATTATCATAAACTTTCGTTATAACTAAAGTAGTTAAAGATCTACAGTAATTTTGCCTTTAAACCGGATATTTATACCTTTCGATGTAGACGAACATGAACCGACTAGTTTAGGAATAAAATACTTCAAAGAGATATTACAACCAAAATTAAAAACTTAACAGATAATAAGGAGCTGGGTCCTACTAGTTTGGTGAGCTATGACCTGGTGCATCCAATGATTCCATCCTCAACTGTGACCAAATGCAAATTCTAACAAATTTGATAATGATTATTTTATTTAAAAGTTTAAATGACTTTCTTGGCCGGTAGATCGGGTGACTTGAGCCCGTGCTTCAGTCTCGGTCAACCGATAAATTTTTGGGTTTGCATAAATGAAGGAGACCTATTTGTCGCTTTCTTCCCCCGAAATTGTATTGAGCTACCAAATTTTTCTTTTTAAATTTTATTATTAACTGAATATCTATCTGAACTTGTATAATTAATATTTTCATTGACAATAAACTTTGAATTTTTTTTATCCAATTTTCAAGTCATCTAGGTCAGGTAGACATCACATGGTAACTGTATGAAGGCAAAAATGTTGTTTTGTTTTGATAATTTGGGCACAAAACCAATACTTTTCAGTTGTTAATTGGACTACCATGGCCAATTCAAACAGAAATTGTACGGAGTCAACTAGCGGAAGAGAAGTTCGACAAAAAAAGAATTAGCGGAAGAGAATATGTTGTCAACATCAAAAATATAATTACTTTATTGCCCTCAAGCATTTTCCATGTGACCAAAATGAATAGAAAATTGGATAAAAAAAAATTTAATTAAATGTTAGAGGAAATTAGCTAATTATAAAAGTCCACCGGAATAATCGGCTAAAATTAAAGTTCAGGGCATGAATCGAAAGATACCTGATAAAGAATAATGGAAAAAATCATACAAAAGGCAAGTCGACATTAGGGGTAATTTTTGGTCGAATCGAATTGGAAATAAGCATTCCAATGCGAATTCAAAAATATTTCAGAATCAAATATTATTTCCAATTTCGAAATTTTGGATTGTCGAAATTATCAAAAATTTTGAAATCAGTTTTATATTAGAATTTTCAGAATATAATGCAGATCTCCTAAATTTTGCAATGACACACCCCAACCTAAATCGAGGCATGCTGGCCGTCACATGAGGGTGACGTAGCCATGTGTGTAGTGCGGAAGAATAAGATATAAAAAATGCGACTAAATAAAAAACCAAATAGACTAAAACACTAGATAAGATAAGGTGAAAGATGAGAATAAGTGTGACTACACATAACTAGAGCGTAAGTAGCCTAAATGTAGTTCAGCAGAACGAATACTAATTATACAATACCAAAGATGATCCTACATTTGTGATGATATGTCAGAACCACCGTCAATTCCTCGTGAGCCACCAACGAGTACTCCTATCTAAAACCTGGAGGGGCGCAAAACAGAAAGTGTGAGTGGGCAAAAACAAAGTTTTTCAAAACCATTTCATTTATCAAAAGTAGTAACCCCTCGCCGTAAAACCTACATAATTCCCAGAAAATAGCACACATGCTTATAGCTCAAAACCAAATTCGAAATAACAATTCCACAAATATACCATGTCAAATCTCATTAAGAAATAAGTAAGCCAGGTGAAATAAACCAATATGAAATGGTAAGCCAGCCGGAGTCACCTAACATGATCTGTACGGCTGGATCTATAACTCATCAACTAGTTCTCTGTACACAAGTCGGAACCACCTAAAGTGGTCTGTACGACAGGCTGGGTGTAAATAAATACGCTCAAGTGCTACAGTCACGACAGGCTAGGTGTAAATAAATACGCTCAAGTCGCTAAGATTCTATTTTCCACATTTAGAAGCAACTTGGAAATATATAATGCAAGTTGATCTGGAGCAATCTGATTTACATAAATTATATTATATATACTAAAACTTAGTTAAGTTTGGCAATGTTCAGCAATAGTGAAAGGGCGGAAATGCCCCTGATTTTTCGTTTGCTTAGCCGTTTTGCTGCTGGTTTGCACAGTTAAATATTTGTTATGCCCTTGATTGCCACGTGTTGATGATCCTTTGTCTATCATCTGTGGGTCTTTGTAATTTTTTATATTTTTTTTGTGCCACAAACCATGTGCCGAGTTTAACTCCTGACAATTTTACTGTTTATTAACAGTAAAATGTCAAAAATGACGCTCATCCCGTTTCTTCTTCTTTTCCCTTATCTTGCTTTTTTGCACGGTAAAAGCAGCCTTTCTTTCCACCTGTCGATCATCCCATTTCTCCTTCCTTTCCCCCATGTTACTTTTTTTTTTTTTTTGCACTGTAAAACCACTCCTTCTCTCCACCTATCAATCATCAATGCATTTTGTTTCCATATTTCCTTTGATTTTCACTTTACTCTTTCGCATATCTCCTTCTCCCTTTTTTTCTCTGCTTTTTTTTTACATCTGTACTTTTCTCGGTCAGGATTCTCAACCTCAGTTGTGCTCTAACCTACCTTCATTTCTTGCAAAAGGTAACTTCTTTCGCTCATCTCTTGACGGTGTGGGTGTTTAATTTTTTATTTTTTTTTGTGATTTTTTATTTGCAGCTGCGTTTTAATTTTGGTTTTCTGGAATCTTGCTTTTTCTGCTTTTCCGATCTCCATTTTTCTGCGTGTTCTTCGCTTATCATTCCAAAAAATTTTAAAGTCCTATAAAAGATAGTGTTTTGTGCTGTTTAGTTGAGAGTGAGTGATTATCTTTTTCAATGTTGTGTGCTTAGGAGTGTTAATTTTAATTTGTGATACCTCTTTGGTTTAAATTTTGTTGTTGTGAATGGTTGTTTAGATTTGGGGTTTTTCTTTGCAGGGGTGGATTTTTTGCTTATTGATTATTACTTGCTATCATGGCTTAATTCATGTTTTTTTTTCAAATTTTATTTGCTTCTGTTAATTTGAAGATGTATAAATTTAAAGAGTGAGTCTTTAACAATGATTGCAGTACATGTGAGTTGGTGTTGCTATACTGGACTGGACTAGAAAACCACGTAATTTGATGTGGGGGGATTGCTTTTGTTTAATTTTTTCTATTTTTTGGGTGTTGTTTCAGTGGTTTAATTATAACTGTTGGAAGAGCAAGATGAGTTTTTTTTGTTTGCTTAGAAAGAAGTTGGATGATGCAAATGTAGTTCGATTATATTTATAAATAAGGATAGTAGATTGTATGATTTAGTGTGTTGTGTTGTTTACTATAAACTAATTTTCAATCTGTGTCGGTATGATTTAGTTGAGGTTAATGTAATTCATTGGATGACATTGTTTATAGTTGAACTAAATTTTGTGTCTTTTAGTAAGTTTCTATCATTTGAACCAAGTGAAAAAATAAGTTTAATTGAAATAGGCAAAGGGAGAAAAATTGGAAGAAAAAGCTGTGATTTTTATAAATGTGAACGTTCAAACTGATCATGGTGCAGAAAAAAAGGGGTGTTGGTCTTTCTCAGTAATAGAGCTTTGTAAATATTTATAAATAGAGTGTCTTGCAGTGATGCAAAGAGATAAGGTTGTGTTGTTCATGGTTAACATATATTATTAATAGCATTTTGATGTGTTATATGTTTTTCTTTGTTTGTTTTTTTCTATTTTTAACATTGTCGGTTTAGTTTGTACACGTTATGTCTATAGTCGAGTTAAAATTTATTTGACTGCTTTTAAAGTTTTTATGTTGAATTTCATGTTAAAACATTATTCCTTTTTGAAATAGGTGGAAATATATTTTATGCTTTAGGCTGTGTGAAATTTTAAGGCTTGGTTTGGTGCTGTTAAACATAGTTGACAAAAGTCTTAGCTGCTTTGCTAAAATTAGTGTATGGTATCGTTTTCATTATGAGATTAACCAATGACTATGCATTGTAAATAGAGACAAATAGATATTTGGCAATGGTCGACAATTATGTGCCCACAATTGTTTCACTCTCAGTACAAGATAATTTTTTTTAAGAATTTTGTCATTGCCTCATTTTTTTTCCCTTCTTATGTTTAAAGCTTTGCATTGTAAGAATTTCTAAATTTATAAAATTTATGCTTTATTTGAGCAGGTCAAATGGAAAACGTAGCTCCAACTCCTATTGATAAATTGCAACCATATGTAAAGGCAGCAAAGATAAAAGTTCGGATTTGCAGGATATGGAAGTCGACAATCCCTGGAACTGTTCAGAAATATACAGCTCTGCATTGTATATTACTTGATGAAATGGTGAGAGAACATTATTTCAATATTTTAATTACAACTATTTGCAAAGATAATTAACAGCTCTTAAAAAATATACAGTTTTCATTCTATATTACTTGATAAAATGGTGAGAAATGATTATTTTAGTAATTTAATTACAACTGCTTACAAAGATAATTAACAAGAAATATATTATTTTTGTTTCTGACTCTTTTTTACGTGTTAGATAATAAACTTTAATTTTGTTCCTGTGAATAGAGTGTGTTGTAACTGCATACCTATCTATTTATCTTATACAAAATATAATCCATATTTTGATTGTGTTTGTCAATTGCATTTGTAACGTTTTTTTTTCTTTTGTAACATTTTTTTTTTCTTTTTGTTTTTCCACCCTGATCGATTGCAAAGAAATATGTGATTGAAACTTGCACAACAGAGCTGGACTATCAAATTGTTGCTTCGAAGATAGAAGCTGGAAGCTGCTATGAAATTATGGGTTTCCGTACGAATAGAATGAGGGGTCAATACAGAGTTGTGCCACATGATACCCAAGTTGTGTTCACTAGGAAAACAATTTTCAAAAAATTGTCTAGTGTGTTTCCGCCTATCCATAGACACCGGTTCTTTTTGCAAGATTATAACACACTTCATCCTCGCCTCAACATGGTTGATATCCTTACAGGTAACAATATATGTATATATATGCATTAAAAAACTTTTTTCTTTATTTTGTAAAATGAATTTTAACACTTCCACTATATTTGTTTGTTAAATTGCAAGATATCATTGGTCATGTAATTGGTGTGCAAGAGTTGGACCAAAGCAAATTAATCAGAGAATTGCACATAAGTGTGATATAGCTATTGAAAACATCATGTTGCTTCTTCTCTATGCTTTCTGTGATTCTAAATTATTTTATCTATCTATTATATCCACGTTACAAAATTTTTAAATGTTATCTCACAAATCAATATTGTTAAACCATTATATGATACTTATCATGTTGAGTGCTTACTTTACTCATAACAAATTAAACAAATTTCTTCCTGGCTTTTGAATATCCGTTTCAAATTTTTATTTTTCAATAGAAAAGAAGAGATGAAGATTACATTATGGGCAGATGTTGCAAAGACTTTTTCTTCTTTGTCAATGGAGACATTATCTGCACCAACAATTGTTGTTTTCACAAGTCTAAAAGTGAAGTTGTACCTTGGTACCTAACTCAATAAAAAAATTAACCTGTTTGGTATCTTTATTGTTCTGGTTCCTCCTATAGATTATGTTAATTAGCTGTTAACACAACATTTCGAAATATTTGCTACCTCTAATGAGTTTTTCACATAATTTATTATCAATGATAAAATGAGTGTTTATGTTTTCTATTCACATTTGGAAACACAATTGTTTGTTTGTTTATTAATTTTTAGCTGCTTTTGAATAGAAGTATTGTTCTAATTTGAAATCGCATGCTTCCTTTCTTTTTAAGGCATTGCCTTGCAACTGTTTAAATGTAGTGCTGCTCAGTAAGTTGTTTCATTATTTTCATAATTTGGTTTCCTTTTTGTAAAATTGCTTATTCAAATTGGAATCTTTGTGAACAAACAAATCATTGCACAACATGTTAAGATTATTTAGGCAAACATGGAATCCTGTGAATCACGTTTGGATATTATTTTTAAACTTACATCCAATTATTTGAATTGTTTATTTATATTTTGCTTATGCTATTTTCGTTATTTTTTTATCCACATGCAAGATTGTGTTGAGCAGCACTACCTCATCGCTTTTCTTTCTTGATCCAGACATCCCGGAACTAAATGCGTACAAATCAGTGTGAGTGCATTGACAATTATTTTTAAAAAAATGAAGATATTTTTATTATTTTTACAATAAAACAGATTTTTTAAAGCTATTCAAATAATATTATGTTTTAAATCATGCAGGTTTTCTAACAACACAGAAGCTGTAAAACTATTGGCACCGTCTTCGAGACAAGTGAATGAATCTCAAATTTTGCAGACTGCCAGGATAGTGACAGTTGATGAATTAACTTTTTTTGATCCAGATTTATATAAGGTAGGAAGCTTTATATAACTTCTTATATTTGGGTCAAAATTTACAACTGCAATTTTTACATTTTTAGTGAAACCCATATACATGATGGTTCATCCTTATACAAATGGTTTTAAAATATTTTACAGGATGAGACATTTTTGTGTAGAGCATCCATCAAGCGCTTTGACACAAGATATAACTGGTGGTATAGTACCTGCCCAAATTGTGTCAAGCTGATGTAGAAGGATCCCTACGTGTGCATAGGAAAAAAATTTATCGTCAAGTAGAAAAGACAAAAATGCCTCTAGCTGGCTTAACGTAATGATATGAGGACGTATTTTATCCTCATATATTTTATTGGATTTCTTGACATATTTGGATAGAGAACGACCCTACATGCGCGTAGGCAAAAACTGCTTGTGAAACAGAGTTATAACGAAGAAGTTGTTGACATTTGAAGTGGAGGGCAAAATAGATATTTTACCATTAATTTGGAAGGCTCCAGAAAATCTAGAGCAATGGGATAAGCCACGTGTGGCTGAGATTGAGGAAGGAAGTGAGATGGACGAAGGAGATACAGGAAGAAAGGAGAGAAAATGAGGGAGGGGCTACCCAATGGGAAAGGAGGGAAATGAGGGAAAGAAAAAAAAAAGAAAAAAAAAGAAAGAAAGAAAAAAAAAAGTGAACGAGTGTTCTTCCCGACCCGACCTGGGGACAAGCAATATGATGCCATTCGCAGTGTTTCACGGCGGATTGTCGCCATCCATCACTTGGAAATACCTACCCAACCTCCCTTCTACCATTTACACCAAAAAATCAGAAGAAATTTAGTTGAAGTTTGGTGGAAAACCCACCATGGGTGTTGCGGGAAACCTTGCCCGAGATCCACCATTTTTGAAACGATTTCATTCAATTACCACCACCAAAACATTCCTCTAGAGGTCAGAAACAAAGCCCAAACCACTATAGGTGCAGCCGAACACCGGAGGTGAAGGATCGAAGCCACCCATTTTTAGGATTTCCGACTAGTTTGAGCGAAATTGGAGCCTTTCCCGGCTGAATTGGACTTCAGCCCAGGTATGAAAGTTGTTCCCCTCATTGAACTCTACTTGCCTGTAAAATTTGGTAATTTTTAGAGTTAATCAGAAAATTGGGTTTCCGTTCACCGGAACCGCCACCCGCGGGGGCATGTGCGGTGGCGCATGGCTAGTGGGCCGACGTTATCTTCTCATGCGAATTTTTATATTTTAAATCCGTAGTTGGTACCCATTTGGTGTGGTTCGATTGTGAAATCTAATGTAGCTTATTGCCGTTATTAGATTATTTTCGGAAATGAATAAAAGGATCAATGGTGAACTACAAAAGGCTTGATCCTGCTCAAGGGTACGTAGGCAGTCTAATCGGGGTTAGATGCAGCCTTAAATAATTGAGAATTATATTTTGTTGGGAAGTTGATTTAAGAAAAGAAATTTGATACATAAGATGAAATAAAGTCTTATGTTTTTTGTAAGTAAATTTTGGTTGTAGATTTTTTTTAGTACCTAGGAAAGTTAAATAAAGAGTAGTGTTTAATGGTAGTAAAATAAACAAGAGTTTGAATTGGGCCTATCATCGGAATTATTTCCCGAAAATAAATATTTCTGGGCGGGGCGTTATAACCTCACTCAAACAAAAAATATATGAATATATTGTACCTATAAGTGAGATATGAAGCACAACTAAAAGGTAGAAAAACATAAATTATCTACAAGCAAGACACATTAACCTGTAATACAAATTGATTATAAAAAAGAATATGTCATATAGGTAGATAAATACAATTAACCTATGATATAGGTTGATTATAAAAATTAAAAAAGAAACCTATTAATGAGGTTTAATGCAAGAGGAAGAACAAGAAAGAAAATTGAAGAGATAATTAGAAAGAAAATTAATTTTTATAGTAGATCTTATCATTAAAGAGATATTCATTGATAATAAAATAATTAAATTTAATGAATTAGACTTATTTTAATAAACTAGACTATTTCTACTTACTTGATGTCTAAAAGAATTAAACTTATATCAAATTTCCTTTTTTTTAAACACTAACTAAGACTAATCAAGTTGTCCAAGAAAATTCACATTTTCCTTGAGATGACTATAAAACTTAAAGACTTAATAAGAAAGTGTTATTACTTTACTGGCTACATTATAGCCACTTCGATAAATTCTTTCCGTTTTTGCAAGGGCTTCTTGCAATGTGACAGCCCGTCCCTGATTTTAAGAGTTTTTAAAGTTTTAATATAGGATTTTACAAAAATGCCCTTTGAGGCACGCGCATTATTCGAGGTTAATCGTTGTGTTGTGCCATCTAAGATTTGTTTTCTTGACTTATCCTCGTAGTACTCGTCGCTACGGAAGCGTGGACGCAGACGGTTCGTTATTTGGAGTTATAACGAAAAAGATTTTAAAGTTTGAAGTTTGGACATTTTATGAATTTTATTATTTAAAATTTGGATGGCCCAGATTAAAGGAAATCTGAAATGGATGGCTTGGATGTAAGAGAAAGAAAATAAAAATAAAAAGATCTAGAAAGGTTTTGTGTGTGTGTGTGTGTGTGTGTGTGTGTGTATGTGACGGGAAAGGGGGAAGAAAAGAGAAGAAGAATAAGAGATTGGGCAAAAACTGCCCAACCAGAGGAAGAGAGCAGGAGCTCCGGGAGAGAAAGGAGAGAGAGCTGGCGAATGGGGAGAAGAGAGAGAGGAGACTGGCCAATCAGAAAGCAAGAAATGAGGAAATGAGGAAATGAGAAAGGGCGAGAAGCGGATGAGAGAAGAAAGAAATGGGTTTTCCCCAACTCGTGTACCCGCGCGCCCATCTCCATTTTTCCGACGATTTTCACCGGATTTCTCACAAATTGGATCAAGGTACCACTCCCAACCAACACCTAGGCCTTTGATGGTGGTTTGGTGAAGAACGCACCCGTGGGTGCCGCGACTTTCTTGTTCAAATTCTTCAAATCTTGAAACGTTTTCTTTCAATTACTAACATCATTAGCATTCCCTTAGGACATGGAACAAAGCCCAAGCATTAGTTGGAGCATTGGAGTGGTTTTGGAGGTCGAATTGAAAACACCCATTTCTACGGTTCTTCACGGGTTTGATGAAATTGGAGCCTTTCCAAGCCAAATTGGCCTTGGCCTCAGGTATAAAGTTTACTCTACTCATTGAGATCTTCAAATCTACAAATTTTGGTAATTTTTAGAAATAGTTGAATTTTCTGGCGAGCCGGGGGGGCCGACCGCCACCCGCGGCGGCACGTGGCCAATGGCCCGCCAATGTCATTCTTAGCATGTGTTTAATGTTCTAGATTCAGTTTTAATAATTGATGGACGTAAATTGAGTAATTGAACCTAAGTTCGTTACGTTTCGTGGTTAGGTGAAAATGTGAATTGACGATCCGACCGTTGGATCGTCACCAAACTTTGATACATTGTAATACATAATATTTGAGGATTATAGGAACTTACGGATTGGAAATCTGATATACGGATCTTCCGGAATTGGAATTGTAAGTTCATAAAATAGAATGTTAACCGTCACTTGGTTTTGACAATTGACGGAGATCCGACCGTTGGATGGTAAGGAAATTTTAGGATATCGTTCTAGAGATATATTATGGACCTCTGGAAGTTATGGATTGGAAATCTGAGTTACAGATCTTCCGGATCGAACTACGTAGTAACGTGTTTTATATAAGTTATATATTCTATCGATATGATTTCTGAGGTTGGATTTGATTATTGTTCTAGACGCCGATCGTCATGACGCCTTGATGTGTGGTGCTAGGGAGTTGTAGGGCGAACTCCAGGTGAGTGGGCAGTATTTCTGTTTATACCTATATACTACTGATTTTCCTAGAAATTGAAATTAAATGAAAGTATGTTTTAAAATGCCATGCATACATATATATGAAATATGTGAATTAGTAATTGATGCATATATGTTAAATGGTGTTGTGGACGCACATGTGAGTATCAGGTGAGTTTTATGTTAATCATATGATTTGTTGATGATGTGAATTGTGTTGAGAGCTCATAACATGCACCCCTGGTGTTAGTGCTTTATATTATTCACCCGCACCGCATGCTCACCTTGGATCCAAGTAGGTGCATGTCGTACAGACCATGAGAGGGTTCCGATATGCTAGTCGTACAGACCACTAGAGGTGGTTCCGACTGGTAGGTGACCTTAGATTATGTGCACAGATGATTGATGAGAGAAGCACTAGAGCGTATTATTACACCATTCTTGTCGTACAGACTACTTTAGGTAGTTCCGACTTATGTGCAGAGTAGTGCCGTACAGGTCACAGTGGTGACTCCGGTTGGATTGGATATTGAGCTATAGAATTAACTGTACAGGACCAACTGCAGGGTCTCCGGTTGATTCCTTATTTCACTTGTTATATTGATGCATCTTTATTATGTTTTGATGCATAGCATGGCCTATTTTCTCGAAAAGTGTTAAAGACTGGTGATTTGAGTTTTGAGATTATATATGGTTATATATATACTATTTTCTGGGAAAGTATACAGGTTTTACAGCGAGGGGTTATAAATGTTTTAAATGAAATGTTTTCGAAAAACTTTGTTTTACTGACCCACTCAATTTTGTTTTACGCCCCTCCAGGTTCAAGTTAGCAGAGCTTTGGTGGCCACGAGGAATCCAACGGTGTTCTGACAGAATTCACAAAAGTAGGATTCACCCCCGGGTGTTATATCTTAGTAATTGTATCTTTAAAGCTTCCGAACTATGTAAATGGTTATGTCACTCTCACGTGATGGCCAGCATGCCCTCCTTCGGGACGGGGTGTGTCATGCAAACCTTTCAAATCTTTATACAGATGTTTATACCTACTCGACATAGATTTCTCAGTTTGGGATGTGCCTTGAATATGCTCGACAAATTGTGCATGAACTTCTTTCACGTTTATTGTACTCTCATCTCATTCCCGTGATCAGGTAATGAGTAACAAGCACCTAAGCATGAAGCAAAGTAATGTCTTCCTCTAACGACCAATTTGCCTTCTCACTCATTTTTGTTGGTAACAAAAGAATTTGGGAAGTAGAAAACAAATATAGGAAATTGTAGTAAAAATAAATATTGAGTTGTGGTGTGGGGAATAAAGAAGATGGTTGGGTATTTATAGAAAAAATAAATTGGGTATTCTTTGGTAATTTTTTTTAATTTTTTGGATTTTTTAAGATTTTTTACTGTTGGATAATCATGGTCGTTGATTTTATGGCACAGCAAAATGGTTTTGAAAATTAGCCCAGGAAAAACGATTCGTGGTTGTTGATTATGTCTTATGTTCAAGACTTCAAGATTCGCACGTGCAGCCAATCCATCTTTAGAATTTTTATCTATATCTAGCAATGTTATTCTTCTCGATATGCATAACATCAAGATTGTGTCTAATCAACAGATGCCTCCTAGTTCATAAAAAATAGATTTCTTCTTCCACTGACTCTTACTACTTTTACTGCTCTCGGTTCTTCCTCTGCGTTGCCCAATCGAAGCATATTTGTTTGGTTTTCCAAAAGTAAATCTCAAAGTAGAAAATTCTTCGATACATTGTAAACGAGTCAACTGCCTTGGTGCACTACGATGCTCTCGCTGACCATTAAAAGTTGTGGTTTGCTTTTGAAACCTATGATTATCAACAATAAAGTGTTGATGCCCCAAATAGCAAATCTTACAACTTGTCGGCAAGTAAATAGATTCTTTATCATGCATGCAATGTGGACAGGCTTTATATCCATTTGTACTCCATCCTAATCGACAACATTTCATAAGCCGAAAAATCACTTATAGTCCATAAGATGGCAACCTTCATCGTAAAATTTTGGTTGGAATACGCATCATACGTGAGAGTGCCCACCTCCCACAACTCATCCAACCCGTCAATTAATAGACCTATGTACACATCAATATCTTTATCGGGACTACGCGGTCCTGGTATTAATATAGACAACAACAAATTTGATTGCTTCATACACATCCAGGATGACAAATTGTAAACTGAAAGCACTACAGGCCATGTGCTATGGTCTTGCCTCATTTTCCCAAAAGGATTAAATTCATCACTAGCCAACCTTAATCAAACATTTCAAATTTTTTACGTAAACTCCAGATATAAATTATCCAAATGCTTCCATGCTAGAGAATCTGAAGGATGTCTCATAAACTCATCCTTAGGATATTCAGTTGCGTGTCACCTCATATGTTCAGCCGTATGATTTGACATATAAAACCGCTGCAATCGTGATTTTAAAGGAAAATACCAAATAACCTTAGCTGCAATTTTTTTCCTAGAGCCATCCTCTTCTTTAGCATTTGTATATCTTGATTTACCACAAACCGAGCATGCGGTCAACTCTGAAGTGTCTTTTCAACAGATCATGCAATTATTGGGGCATGCATCAATCTTCACATACGTCAAACCAAGTCATTTATAAGTGTTTTTGCCTTATAACAAGATTCAGGCAAACAATCCCTTTAAGACAACATTCTTTTACTTAACTCGAGTAACGTGGTGAAAATCTCGTCCGGCATTCCCTCTAAACACTTGATTTGATACAATCTTACAACTGGCTCCAATTTTTTAAATTCCTTACAACCTGGCCACAAATCTTAATCTACCTCTTCAAGCAACTTAAAAATAGTTTCGACCTCTTCCGTACACCATTCCCCAATAGGGGGTTCAGTAGATGGCCTAACACCTTCTTCCGTTAATGGTTGGAAAATCACATCATCAAGGAAATCATGAATATCAGTCAACCCATCTCCTTTTCATTTTCTCTAGTTCCCACATTTTGCTTTCCAATGTTAGGCTCCCCATGATGTCGCCACGAAGCTTTTTTGCAATCTTGATCCATATCATACAACACAAGATATTCGACAATAGTTTTTCTAACAAAAGTATATTGATTATAACATCTTTTGCAAGGACATCTAAACTTATCAAGGCTAGCATCATTCGCAACTGCTTGATCCAAAAACAAATTAATTTCATTTGTATACGCTTCCAAATTTTACGGTATCGTCAACCAACTCTTGTCCATGTTTTACCACTTTACGATGGCAAAATATTACGTTGAAACTAAGATGCCTACAATCTTTCAATCCCTATTTTTTAACCCCCAAACTCTATCACGATTGCAATCTTTTAATTTCCAACACCTATAATAGTAAAACAAATTTAAAAAAAAAAAACAACAACAAAAGGTTAACAAAAATATGCTTATTTACTTTTGAATATTTATTAAATTCAAGTTTTGTATATCCTCTTGGCAATTAAAGTGCAAGATAATATATACCTACATTACTAAATATTACCAATTTATGTTATATTAAATATTATCAATTTTAACATAAATATTTTTAAATAATATTTATTTCAATTTCTGACACACCCCGACCGAGGTCAAGGCATGCTGGCCGTCACGTGAGAGTGACGTAGCCATGTGCACAATATGGAAGCGATAAAGATAGCAAATATACGAATAATTAAAAACCACATTATTAGAGTACACTACTAAACAGAAAGTGATAGGAGTTAATTACAACAATAAACACTCCTAATTCAGAGCATAAAGTCTAGGTGCAGTCCAGTAGGACAAGTACTAGTTACACAGTACCATGAATGTCCTACTATTATTCAACTAGGTCAGAACTGCCTCGAATCCCGAGTCATCAGCAGCAAGCTTACTTAGAACCTGGAGGGGCGCAAAATAGAAAACGTGAGTGGGCAAAAATAAATGTTTTACAAAACCATTTCATTTATCAACATAACTAACCCCTCGCTGTAAAACATGTATAATTTTCGCAGAATCAAGATATAAGCATATACATATATATATATATATATATATATATATATATATATATATATATATATATCTGAAATCAAATCACTTCAATTCATGCTTCACGTAATCATATTCATATGTATATATGCCATACCAAGATATAATAGAGTAAACAATTCAGGTAAGAATAAATTCATAGAAATATGATATATTAGCCGGAACCCCTGAGGTGGTCTGTACGGCTGAATTCATAGCTCAAACTCAATCTAGCCGGAGTCACTACTATGACCTATACGGCAATATACTGCACATAAGTCGGAACCACTGAAAAGGGTCTGTACGATAAGGTTGGGTGAAATACAGTTATACTCAATTCTATTCTCTCATAATAGCCGTGCGATAATTCGCTAGTCACCTACGAGTCGGAATCATAAATAAGGTATGTACGACAAGACTGTGCACTTAAGTTGGATCCAATATGAGCATATAGTGCGGGAGGTGACGTAAATAAACAGGCATGTACTTCATATTTCTGGCTAATTCACAATCACCTTAGGTGCAGCTTTATGAGCTCAACATTACTTAATCACATATCACATTTCACATATCATCGATGATTCACGTAACCAAACATAACTTACCTGAACTCACATGTGCCTTCACAGCACCACATTTTATATATATATATTCAACCACGCAATGCATATTCAAAATATAGAAGCATTTGACATATTATTTCAAAGCATATTTTCCTTAAAAATGCATTTCTGGGAAATATATCAAGTATATAAATATATACTGAAAACAAAAGCCCACTCACTGATATGTCGACGGGTCGTAATCCCCGAGTCGCCCGTGGATACGTTTGTCCTCAGGATAAGTCTCACCTATATGCGAATTAACTATAAAAACGTTATTTTAAAGCACATAGGCAAAACTATCTAATAACTTCTCATACATTGCTCAAAATGGGTATATGAATATACCACAGTGATCTACACGCTCACGCGCCGACAAGGGCACGGCAAAACGTGCCCCCACGCACGGCTAAACCTGACGGATTCCCTAACCACCGTTAGGGAATATTCTGTTAAAACCTAACAGATTTCGTTACCTTTAACTGACGGCGTCAGAATATTCCATCAGAATTGACGGAATATTTCGTCGTCTTCAACCTCAGACTTCGACGACCGTCGTCGTTGCCGGAAACTGGGAAAATTTTTAAACTCACTAATCTCGCTCGTTTCTCAACCATTTCCTATGAAATTACTACCAAAATGAAGCTTAGAGTTCATAGAATCACGTTATACCTATTTGAAGCCTCAAATCTCACGAAATCACATCGGAGCAAAGCTCAAAAATTCGGTGACCTCTGTAACTCCTCGAACCTGGGCTTTCCGACGTCCAAATTTCACCAACGATCCACTCCGAGCCTCCTTAGGACCTCCTAAAGCTCCCTATGAACTTAAAAACTCCTAAAAACCACGCATTAATTAGTGCATGCACATTACTCAAGATCGGGGTTATGGTTTCTCGGGTTTTCAACGTCCAAAACACCTCGAAACTTCTAAAAAACTTAAATAAAGTTGTTTAGAACCTTTCTTAACCATTAAAACACGTTAAAACAACCACGATCAAAGTTAAGGTATTGTACCTCACACCGGAGCTTCTAGTTCCTCGAGTTCCTGTGAACTTCTCCTCGAACTAAGGGTACCATTCGACTCGTGGAGTTACCAGGAAGACGATGGTGACTTTAAATCCCTCGATCTGTAAATGGTAGTTGGTGTTTGGGAGTTGTTCGTACGAGAAGGGAGGGAGAGAGAGAGTGAACCGAGAGGGAGAGTACGAGAGAGAGAGAGAAGGTGATATGGATGTGTGTGTGTGTGGTCTAGAATTGGTCAACAACCCAAAATACACAATATACCTAATCCTAATTGGTCCAAAACAATTAGGATTTGAGAATAGTGATCCATACACAACACTTAGACCACATCACACAATTTAACGTCCATTGGTATTTCTGTCATTTCACATCATCAAGAATAAAAATATACACATCTTCGGGACGGGCTATGACAATTTCTACATAACAATTTAAGTGAGTAAAATAAATTAATTGAACATAAGTATTCCTAATTTATCTTACTAATTAAATTAAAATCTCTAAATAAAAATCTTGTGTGTTGAATAAAAAAAATTTAAACATCAAGCAGTTCATTAACAAAACTTGAATTATTGAAAGAATTTCATCGTCGATCTATTCTTTATGTACTCAGCTAACTAAAACAAAACCCTTGCAAAATCAAATCAAAAAATACAAATCAGCCACGAGGTGCTTGGCGGAAGAAGAAATAGAAGATGAAAAGAATAGAAGCAAAAAGAGTAAAAAGAATTGAAAAACTTACGGTGAGGTGAAGAGAAGAAAAATATTGAAGATGAAGAGTAAGAAATGAGTAAAATGAAGATGAGGAAGAAGAAGAAATGAAGATAATAAAGAAGAATAAAAAAATTGACGGCATAGAAATTTGAAAATAATAAAATAAACCACCTATGTCGGATAAAAATGACAATAATTTTACTATAATCGACAGAACACTAAAATAATATAATTATGACAGTTATAAACGTCACTATTAACTTCATAACAGCCAGGAATTGTTTAAAATATTTAAAAAATAGAAACTATCCGCTAGGAATTCTTGTTAAGGGCAGGAATTTTGTGCTTCAAAAATCATGGCGGTTATACCATGTTTATGTCGATTGTATCCAACATTTATCTCTCATGTCAAATATAAATGACATGAATTATTTGTTATCCAACATTAATTGAATGTCGTGTCGAATATGTTTTATATGACATAATGTCTTATTAAACCTTCGGTATCCTTCAACACATAAAGCTAATTTTGTTGTACTGTGCTTAGAAGCACGTGGGTGGGGCCCCTGTTCCCACAGCCTAAAGTCAGCCATGACATATCTCTCGCCAGCTGGCTCAAGGCCTGGTAATTGTTGGGCGGGCAACCCCACTGTCTTGCTGGAGCTCACCCCTGCCTGAGTAATTTTGGACCGTTGGAGTAGCAACTTTTGGGCCAAGGGCAAATATAACTCAATTGCCCTGCCAATTTTGATAACGATAGAACTGCTCTTCCAAAACTACAGTGTTTTACTCACCGATTAAAGTTATATATATAATTTTTAGTGTGACGCCGTATTTGAAAAAGTTCAAGCTGTGGTATGCAAAAATCAATCAACTGGCCCATAACAGTTGAAGCTTTTTCCCTTTTAGTAAAGGAATAAAACTCTATTTAGATCTTTGCCCAACTAAGAAATAATAGCCCAACCTCGTAAAATTTCTAATTCTGCCCTTGTTAATGGAGATAAATGGTAATAATATAGGTTTTTCCATCACAGATAGGTGTTACAAATGTTGAAGAGGTCACGGCGGAGGTTTAACAATCAGTAGGGAAACATAATTGGTCATTGGTTTAGACTCTACTAGCACCAAAACTTGAACATTGCAAGGGAAGTAACGTGTGACACGAGAATATAAACTCGAATTTGATACTAATTTGACAAAGATTTGATTATTGTTTAAAGTAAGAAGAGTTGGATCATGAAAATTCCATGTCACTGCAAGCCTAACATTACAAGCAGTCTTCCTCCTAAATATAAAACATACAACGTACCTTCCAGAGCATGGAAGTTCCATGTCAATACAAGTCATCCGGTTGATCATTTTTTAAGAGGAACTACCCGATTCCATCCCCTTGTCGAAAAGTCCACACTAGGTTACATTTGGTCCAACTTATACATCGGGGATCCACCATTAGAGTTTCATAAGACTTAAAAAATATTATTCAGACCAACAACTTGCAAGCAAAAAAGCAGCAGCCCACCACCTAAAGTTCTGCTCCATTATTCACATCCGAAAATTATTAATCTGATAAAATTTGCTCCTCCCTCCCTCTTTGATATTTTCACAAATCAGAACCTTTTTTTTTTTAGTTTCTTTGATCCCAACTCCCCAAGTGTTCATCAAGCAAAAGAAAACATGGGAATCACCAAGATCAGCCAGAAGTTCGTGACTCAGGTGACGCCACAGAGGATGTTCAACGCCTTGATCTTGGACTCCCACAACCTCTGCCCCAAGCTCATGTTCTCATCAATTAAAAGTATTGAATTCCTTAGCGGTTCAGGAGAAGTTGGAACCATCAAACAGATCAACTTCACTGAAGGTAAATTGTTAAGCACATAAAAAGTCAAATTAGCTAAAATTAATGATCACAATCAAATCTCAATTGTCGAATTCAAAATTAAACCAAAGATTGACGATATGGCAATCAGATAAAGACGACATACTGAAAACAATATCTAATTTTTGTGTTGGTTTTGTTGGGGATGTGCAGCTAGTCCTATGAAATATGTTAAGCACAGGATTGATGCTTTGGACAAGGAGGCCCTCAGCTGCAGCTACACATTCATCGAAAGCGACGCGTCGGATCACTTGATGGACAAGCTTGAATACATAACTTATGATGTCAAGTTTGAGGGGTATGGAAGAGGAGGATGCATCTGTCATTTGACCAGCACATACAAAGCCAAAGACGATATTCAGATCAAAGAAGAAGACATTGAGCTTGGCAAGGATAGAGCTATTGGGATGTATGAAGTTTTGGAAGCCTACCTCATGGCACACCCTCGCGCCTACATCTGAAAATTTTCAAGAAAGTTTTTATCAATTTTTGGGAATTCTGCTGTGGACAATATATCAAAAATATGGTTCATGTTGTTTTTCTTTTTTCCCAGAAGTGCTTTTCCAGTTCTTCTTTCCTAGACTTTCTTGTTGTTGTACAAGATTGTGATTAAGATAAATATTTAATTTTGATTCTAAATCAGGGGCTGGGCTGTGTACAAGTAGTTTATCCATTTTTTTTTCTTTTTTCATTTTTTATCAAGATAGTTCAACCAAAATATCTCAGCAGCATCCATCCTAAGCAAAGTGGAGGAGCAAATCTCAGATGGTAAACAGATTGGAATTCTAACCTGAAATTCTTAATTGGACTCTGTCAGTCATTTTATTTTAGTAAATTACTTGTTTTGATTTACTGGAGTTGAAAGGATTTAAAACACTTGCAAATAAGGAACTAGTTGTAGAAACACCATAAATTTGCAGCTGATTTAAGAACACGGTTGTATACACCTCTGTCATTATATTTCTCCCTTTTGGATGAGATACAAGGCTAATTCCCATAAAGAAAATAATGACATGAGGCCTAGAAACACGTAGTAAATTGTCATCCAAAAAGGACCTAATACAATTAGGAGGGTCATGAAACACAGTAATTAAGCCCCAACTCACGGCTATTTCCTAGATTAACAAGGTGGTTCACTACCATATCACGCTCTCTGTAAATATGTTATGTACTGCAAGGTGGTTCACTACAATGCAGGGAAAGCTTGGACCTCATAAGGATCCAAAGGATGCCACAGTTACTGAGAGATTTTGTAAGCGCCGCCCATATGTTTAAAAACATGTATTTCTGAGTTGAATCTTTAAAGTTTGAAACCGAAGTCTAACTTAGCGACCAAAATACTTTGCAACTTTGAAAGGCATTCAAAGACTGCAGCTACAACCCTACCCTACAACCTAATTTTTTATGTTTTCCACTTTGATTACACCAACCTAGCTACATACACACGCATCTCAAACTTAAGCTCTATATATGCATGCTGCCAATGGTTTCCAACTACAGCTGCTATTACAACTAATCTACAAATTATGGGTGTGACAAGTATAACACAGGAGTTCCTCTGCCCAATCGCCCCAGCGCGCATGTTCAAGGCTTTGATCATAGACTCAAAAAATCTGATACCAAAGCTGTTGCCCCAGTTCATCGCAAGCGTCGATGTAACACAGGGAGATGGAGGAGCAGGAAGCATTGAACAAGTCAATTTCACAGAAGGTTTGCAATCTGACATACAATTCACAAACAGATAAACTTTTGTTTCAGCAGTTCTGCAACGTTTCTTATGTCTTGCCTTAGTGAATATTTCGTTTGGTTTACTATGTAGGTAGCCATTTCAGATACGTGAAGCACCGGATTGACGAACTTGACGTAGAGAATTTTGTGTGCAAGTACACTATGATTGAAGGGGATGCATTAGGTGAGAAGCTTGAGTCTATTGCTTATGAGGTGAAGTTTGAGGCAGCTAGTGATGGGAGCTCAATCTGCAAGATGACAAGTAAATACAACACCATTGGGGAGTTTGAGGTCAAAGAAGAGGAAATCATAGCAGGCAAGAACAGTGCTATCGGGATATACAAAGTTGTGGAAGCCTACCTCTTGGAGAACCCAAATGTTTATTCTTGAGGTCATGGAGTCCTACATATACGTGGGAACAAACCATAAATAGTATTGCTGCAATTTAATTGTTTAGGATTCTTGTGAACCCTCCAACAAGGGTTGACATCATGGTTAATAAAACAAGAATATTGTTTGGATTTACTTGAACGTATTGTAAGAGATCGAAGGATCTGCTGGTCTTCCCCAATTACCAAATTAACATTCAGATGCTTTGGATATGTTCCAAATATAGGTGGATTTCTTGAGTATTTGTGCTCATATCTTTCATCTCGACAGACTTGGGCTTAGCCAAGTTGGCTAGAGCAGTGCGCTCTCCCTCTTTACCCAAGTTCGAATCTCCCCTCCCATTGTTTGGGTTAATTTAGTGTAGGGCCATAAAAATATGAATTCATGGTGCCAGCAACTCACATAATCTGTTTTAGTACAAAACTGGAATCCAGTTTTTGGTCATTAATGGGAAATCATCAGACAAAAATTGCATTAAGCAAAAGCATAGCCACCACACCAGCCTGTATATTCCTTAGGTTTGACGTCACAAAAGCTAGTCAATTTTCTTCAATCTTTGGGGAAATGGACTTTGTAAACACATCACTGCATGCAATCTCACAAACGTTGTCAACGACTCAATGGAAAGCTAGTCAATATTCTTCACAAACTTTAGCCAGCCAGCGTGCTTTTATATTCCTTCTGATCCCCAATATTTCCAGCTGCTTCAATCTTTTTGTTCAATCAGAAAGATCTCAAAGAACACAAGCAGTGTTTGGCTGAGTCTGTTTTGACCCTTTTGGGATATAAAGTTACACTAGTAATCATGGAGTCTGTGTACAGAAACGAAATTATCTTCAGCTTTAGGATTTGGGTTAAGCTGCTTCTGGAGATTCTTATTGTTCGCACGCTTAAGTTGGTCCTTCAGAACATAAAAGATGGCCTCAAATATCTGCACAAAGTAGCAATTAAGTGGATTCTCGCTCAAATGATTAAGAGTATTCAACCTGGCACCCTACATCTCGCGTCTGCTTCCCTCCCCCAACGTCGCTCGTAGGAAAAGGAAAGAAAGGTACTTAAGATGAGCTAGGACCACCAAGAAACGTTTAAAACAACAATACCAATTCTTTTTTGCTTTGTTTTGTTTTGTTTTCCACACAGCTGAAGGAGGCCTAAATCTACCATAAGAATAAACAGTAATCGACTTTACATGTCAAACCCTAAGGGTGCGTTTGTTGCGCCGGACTGTCTCGGACTGGACTAGCTGCAGGGACTAAGTTGGACAGGCTTAGACTAGACTAAGCTGGACTAACTTAGTGAAGTGTTTGGTGCAATATCGGACTAAGAAGCAGGATAATAAAAACAGTACTGTTCACCAGATTTGTGTTTGCTTAGACTATGACTACAAATTTTTGCCATTGTGTAATAGAGTAATGCTACAAATCTCATGCTTAGACTATGACTACAAATTTTTGCCATTGTGTAATAGAGTAATGCTACAAATCTCATGATATGGGTTAATTATGAAAACTTCACTTTTTTGTCTAAAAAACTAAAATGCACTCTATAAATAAAAATTGTAAAGGAAAATCCTTTCTTTTTTCAGAATTTATAAATGTGAAAGACAAAAAAAAATTGAAAAAAAGAAAAGATATTGTTGTTTGTGAAACCTAGACAAACCACCTTCCTCACGCCTACTTTCCTCACTTCCACTCCAACTGCACAAACCCAATCCAGACAATTTCTCTCTCTCTCTCTCTCTCTCTCTCTCTCCAGATCGCGCCTAACTAAGTTGGATTTTCTTCTAAAATTTCTGTTTTCTTTCATTACCGCAATTCAATTTCTTCAATTTGTATGAACATATGCACCCTTCCCGTCTTTGGACGACAACTCGAAAAACCCAACCTAGAAATCAATCGGTGACTCGAAAAGCAAAGACCAAACCCAGGCAAGAAGGACAAAAGGGAGAAGGAGAGAGAGAGAGGACATTGTTTCAGGAGGAAGAGTTTACCGAAAGTGGGGCGAAGGGAAGAAGGATGGTAATCCTAGCTAATACCGTGTTGCAGCTCCGGATTAGATAGCGACCCTTAGTGAGGCGGTTAGTCGAAACGAGTCCGACTTAGTCTCATTAATAGCAATCCTTGCTCATGCCAAACACCGGACAATAATCCCACTTAAGCTAGTCCAATCCAGTGAAATCTAACGATGGCAAACAAACACACCCTAAAAGTCCCACTTCCACACCCCATGAGATCACGGCCTCATAATAACACACAATTAGCCGACAACCAGCTTTTTGGTCAAAATGCAGTCCTAAGAAAACTAGGGTCTTTTCACATTAATCTAACAACAATCATTTAAGAAAGACTTTTTAGCTAAAATGGTCTTTGAGATTTGCATAACTCTTTACTTTGGTCCCTGAGATTTCAAATTAATAGAAGTGGTCCCTGAGATTGTCCACCATCCATCATTTTGGTCCTTCTCTTGGCCGGAAGTTTGGGCAATTTTCATAGCTTCGTAACTCAATTGTTTCTTAACCAAATTCGACCCATAATATATCAAAATGAAGATAGGAAATTGAAGAATAAGATTATACCCATTTGGAAGCCCAATGGTTGCTGGAGATGGTCGGAAAATAACCTCAAAGTTGACTGGTCCGAGGAAAAACTGGAAAACTCTCCGGAAACTGGGTAAAATTTAAATGTTCATAACTTCTTCAATACTCAACGAAATCAAGTGATTAAAAAAAAATCATACTTCTCGACAAGATACCTTTTTTTGACGGCTAACTCGCCATGTTTTGGCATAAAAACGGCTCGAAAGTGGCTAACTCAAGACCAAGACAGCCACTTTTGAGCCGTTTTCCGACCAAATCATGACGAGTTAGCCGCTGAAAAATGTATCATTCTCTTCATGTCGTTGAGAAGTATGATTTTTGTTTTGAATCACTTGATTTCGTTGAGTATTGAAGAAGTTATGAACGTTTAAATTTTACCCAGTTTCCGGCGAGTTTTTCAGTTTTTCCTCGGACCAATCAACTTTGAGGCTATTTTCCGCCATCTCCGGCAAACATTGGGCTTCCAAATAGTTATAATCTTATTCTACACTTTCCTATCTTCATTTTGATATATTATGGATCGAATTTGGTTAAGAAACGATTGAGTTACAAAGTTTTGAAGATTGCCCAAACTTCCGGCCAAGAGCTCTAGGACACTTAACGGAGTTTTTAATGGAATGACCAAAATGATGGATGGTGGACAATCTCAGGGGCCACTTCTATTGATTTGATATCTCAGGAACCAAAGTAAGGAGTTATGCAAATTTCAAAGACCATTTTAGCTAAAAAACCTTTAAGAAATTATAATACATCTGTTATATGATTCTCAACCGACACTTGGTTGGTGCTGGATGGTTGGAGCTGGCTACTATATATTATATGTCACTTCCAGCCCCAATACACAATACAATTGCACTCTTTTTTTCTAAAAGAACGGCTAAAATCGAAACTCAAAAGCATCAAGCAATTTAGTTAGATAACAAGGAGCACCAAGTAATCTAAATAGCAGAAAGCCGTACGTCTTGAGGGAAGTCGACTGGATGTACTAGAAAACTTATAAATGCAAAAGTCGTACCAATTTCCAACAGAAATATCAGCCATGAGTGAAAACTATGTGTTCTTTGGTATCTTTCTCACAGTGACCAAAGTCAAACAACTTTCAAAACTGGTACGTCTAGGTGCCATACCGCCTAAGATTCTTATCAATCCTAAGAAAAATAAAAAGAACTAGGGTATGGTACTAAAACACTTGCATGTGGTATTACTACTCCAAGAGTTATAATATAGGTGGATGATAGTTTGATGATGAAGCGAATAGTGTTAATAACCAATTTGCATGTTAGAATGTATAAATGAATTAGTTATACTACGTGACAGTGTTTCAGTACCACATAATATATATAATATTCGCCAAAATTGGATCCAAACTAATGTTTAGCCACAATCGCATGTATAATCAATAGACGTGTTGATATACTGTTGATTCTTTTTATAATGATAGAAGTCATATGACCTCAATTTTTTATTAATCCCGAGAAGAATGAAAAACTTATACTGAAACACAATCATGCAATATTCCGTATGCCATTGAAACACAATCATGCAATATTTGTTACCCGTGGTTTAGTACGATCTCTCTCCCGAGAAGAATAAAAATCTTATATTATCTTTAGTTAGAATATAATATAAAATGGTTAAGCTCATCGAAAACCAGACTGACACTGGAGTTACACCCTTTAAAATGATCAGCCTGTGAAAGAATCTGCAACTCTCCAATCTCCATCAAACTTTACGACTAAAATGAAAGGAGGTTTATGCTTTCCAACCCTAATTTTTTTGTCATTTGCATGTGTGTGAACGTCGATGTTTGCTTGTGCCAAAAGGATTCCATAAGATTAGTGGAACTCCAATTCAATGCTCAAAAGCTATGACTAGATGAAAATGTAAACAAATTCATCTGATCATCTCCCTTTTAATTTTTTTTCTCCATGGACGGTTTTGGATATCCTAATCATCTCAAAAGACAGACGTCCCTCAATCGCACACAGCCATCCATTCCATCACACACAAAAGGAAAATTCTCTTTGGCTCAGCATTCCATCGTCCATACAAAACCCATCCCTTTCTTCCATCCTTTTAACACATTTGACAATGAAGTTTGCAGGCTAAATTAATCAATTCGAAAAGGAGATTCCTTGCATGTCCCACATCTTTGCTTTCTATTATTCCTTACCCTTTTTTTTCGATGTGTACAAATAAAATGCCACCTATTAATTCATTCTTCATTCATCCTCTACCTCTCTCCCTCCCTCCACCCTCTTCATTGCATCTCATGGAGGTATGCCCCTAAATTAATTGCAATCACATACTTCCAGATTACATGTATTAGTCCATGCTTACGTTAATTTTTTTGTTTGTCAAATGCAGAAACCTCGGGTGACGGAGATTCATGTTCGAATGGACTGTAACGGATGTGTGCAGAAGATAAAGAAAGCGTTACATGGCATCAATGGTGAGAAATTAAGAGTTCCATGTTTTTTAATTTTTGGTTTTTGGTATGTTTCTTACACTAAGAACGCAGCTTTTATTAGCTTCTAGTTTTTCAGTGAAGAATCATTTTTCTTTTTCTGCAGGTATATATGAGCTTTACATTGACTTCCCACAACAAAAGTTGACAATAATTGGGTGGGCGGATCCGGAGAAGATAGTAAAAGCGATTAAGAAGACGAGGAAGATTGCCACCATATGTTCCCACACAGAACAACAAACAGAGCCTGCTCCTCCGCCACCAGAACAAGCACCGGAGAATGGTGCACCAGCTCCTGAGGTGGCAAATCCTCCTCCGGCAGAAGCACCACCACCGGCTGAGGCAGCTCCGCCAGCTGAAACTGCCTCGCCAGCAGAGCCACCGAGAGAATCACCACCGCCTCAACAGCCAGCACCGGAGCCAGCAACGCCAACACCTGTAGCTGCTGAGACTAACCCCGGGCAACAAATACACCACCAGAGACCAAGAGACGTTGGAGAAGTTCATACAATTTACCACCAGAGTCACCACCCACCGGGACAATCACCACCGCCTCAACAGCCAGCACCAGAGTCAGCAGCGCCAACACCTGTAGCTGCTGAGACTAACCCTGGGCAACAAATACACCACCAGAGACGAAGAGACGTTGGAGAAGTTCATACCATATACCACCACGGTAACCCCCCACCTGATTATGGCTACAGATATGGCTACTCTCAAGGCTACAATGGCTACTGGAACGGATACCATAACAGCCAAGGACCTCCATCGGAGCCTGCCCCTATCCCCACCCCAATGGGCCCTTCCCCGATGACCCCCGCCACAATGGGCCCTCCTCCGATGAGCCCCACCACAATGAGTCACACCCCACCTCCACCTATGTATGTAACACACAGCTACAACACATACAGGCCATCACCTTATGTTACAGAATATCGATACATCCAGCCGCCTCCACAACCCACACATTTGAGCAGGACGAACCATTACAACGAGCATTTCAGTAGGACGAACCATTACAACGAGGAGCAGCACTATGTCAACGGGAGCGGCAACGGAAACATCACATCAATTTTTAGCGACGAAAATCCAAATGCGTGCACCGTAATGTAGAGAGAGAGAGAGAGAGAGAGAGAGAGAGAATGGTGCAAAAGGAGGGCTGCTGTTTATCCCCAAAAGAATCACGGCTAGAAAGTTGATGGAGAATATATTAGCAGGAAAATATACTTTTTTCTTATAATCATGTGATGTTATGGGAAGAAAGAATGAGATTCCAAGCTTGTAAGTGAAGAAAGAACTGATCTTAAATCCCTCTCCAACAGGGCTAATACATACTGCCTGCAACCTGGAGTTTCCGAAACCGTGTTTCGCCAAAATGTTTATCTGAAAAACCATTGTTTCCAGTTTCTCTCCTCGCAAAATCTACAACACTGACATTTTCCAAGATCAAACTTCTGCCCTAGAGAGGAAGCTCCTGGTTTAAATATTCATCGGAGAAGTCGTACTTCAGATTTATATGTATAAAAATACTAAGAAATTTCAGTTACGTGTAAAGACCCTTTCTTATAACCAAGTAGTGATATTTCGGACTAGATGCGCCCGATCTGAAAGAACTGAACACCTAATATATATCATTAGCAGCAAGATAAATAGTACGCGGTAACACAATTTTTACAAAATCGCTTGTGCTTTTTGCAAGTCGCAGAAAATATACAGTGATACACTTGTGTTTATGCTATTGCAGAGAAAATGTAGGAAGAAAAAGAAAAATCATAATTGTTATCTAGGAGAAATCTGAATTTCTTCACCATGGTAATGAGTAGAGGGGTAATCCGAGGAAAACATAACTGTGGATGTTAAAGCTTGGACAGGGAGAGACACCGAGCACTAAAACTTGCCTGCTTAACAGATGCAAAGATGTTGAACAGATTGCACCACATCAAGCTTTTTTGTCCTAAATCCAGTACAAGTGCACAGGAAATGCAACTTATGAACAGACAAATGCAAAATAAACCATATGCCATGAAATCCAATAACAAAACCGTGTTACATGTCATCATATATTCAATATCAACTAAAATGTTTAAAATCCTCAAGAAAAACTAAGCATGGATCGGCTGGACCATAATAGACACCCCATTAAAAGGTCGTACCCAGTGCACAAGGCTCCCGCTTTACGCAGGGTCTGGGAGAGGTGAATGTCGGCTAACCTTACCCCCATTTATGGAGAGGCTGCTCCCAAGTCTCGAACCCGAGACTTGATTGACCTGATTGGTGCGGTGATTAAACTTAAGCAAGCTAGTGTAATAATCAATTAAACAGTAGACAAATAGTGTAGGTACACTAAGTCATCTCCATACAAACACTTTTTTTCTACAAAGATCATCATAACAAGTAAAACAGAAGATAAAAGAATGAATGTATAACGGTAAAGTTTTGATTACCTCCCATCACAAAATCCATCTACTGATCATCATCACTGCTTATCTCAGAATCATTGCCTTCTTCCCCATAATGAATTTCGTTTACATCATCCTCATCTTCGCTTTCATTCATTTCATGTGTGTGCGATGAAATTTGAGTTTTTGTGTGGGTTGCCTTGTCAATCTATTCAAACAGAACAAAAACAATAATCAAAGATAAAAACCAAAAAACCAAAATACTTGGTCAACAAAATTACTGAATTCAAGTTAGAATGTGAGGTTTTATATACCTGTGCCATCACAAGTTGCAAACGACCTGATAATTGTAATAAAGGCTGAATAGCTGCCCCTCTGGATTTGGTAACCTGCAAGGAGAACAACATCAATTAAGCGCTTCATCCATATTATTACTTAAGATCGAGTCTAGTTTGTATTGAGAGTTTTGGATTATGTCCCTATAAGGCAGATAATAAATCCAAAAACTATTACGCTCAGGTGGAATTTGTGGAAATTCATTTTATTAGAGGTAACACTTTAAGACTTGAGGGTAGTCTAACCAAAGATTCATCTAGGCATTGGCTTTGCCCATCAAGGGGTAGTGGGTAATGGTATATCATATGTATAAGCCCAAAGCAGGCACCTAGCAGCACTGTGGGGAATAGTAAGAAACTGCAAGTCAAACACGAAAGTAAGTCATAGGTTACCATAGTCCTCAACAGGGAACATTTCAACGGAAGATCTTCGTCGACCACAAACTTTATAATGAAATTGTAAGTCGAGTCTTCCATATTATTTTTCAGAATTACTGGATTACAACTTATACACAGTGAAAGAGGACGGAAGGCTAAAATTTGCTTTAACATGCAACACGTCATTTCAAGCGCTCATTCTAACTAAAATGAAAAGAAAAAAAAAACATGAAATAAGGGAGCAAATAGTGACTGGTAATAAACTAGTATGAATTGGTCACAAAATTTTACCTTCAACAAGGAGCTAAGCATCTGGGTTTCAGACTTTTGAGACATGATATCATGACTGTGATTTACCAATATGCTGTAAATCCATGGAAGAACATTATTCCCGCTGCTAGACCTGTTAGAGATAATCAAAGATTAAAATTCAAGTCATACCTAACTTATACTGTAATGCTTTCTAAAACAGATAAAAAAAAATATTAAAGCAAACTATCACTATATCGCATAAATTGTCAATAACAGTCATAAAAACCAAATCGCGGACCAGGTTCAGATACACATTAGCGCACCAGATATTATGGAATTCAGAATTCTTCCATCCTTTAAAAAACACACACGGAAGAAAATACATATATTCATGATACATGCATAAGTTAACTTAAAGCATTCACAAACTGTCTGTATAAAACCAAACTAACAATTCACTGTTCTAAAAAATGCATAAAGAATAAATCTACACCTTTAAAATGACATATAACTCTACATGCATGCATGCATGTAATGAAAACCCAAAGAAGACCAAAACAGAAAGAACAAACCTTGTTTGCCACATGGCCACAGGGACTCCCAATAATTTGCATGCGTCACCAGGTTCTAATGACAGTACAGCTGCCCTCATCTGGTAGATCATATATATTTAGATCAGGACAAAATAAAGGGAGGGAGAAATCAGGAAGTGCACATAATAATATAAAAGTACAACATCATGCCACTATTCACACATAAGTAAATACTAAACAAACCAACCTTCTTCTGTGGCATATTAGTCTGAAGATCAATACTCTTAAATGTTGCAGAATTAAGTGTAGAGTTGAATGTATGGTCATCTACTTTACTAATTATCCCTAATGATCTCAGTCTGTCCTCCATGCAAATTGCTGCAGTGTCAGCTTCAAGTTCTACCATGCCATCTGTGCATACCAACATAACATATGAAACGGGTAAAACCACCGTCAGGATATCTTCTGCACTACTTCCAATAGGAAAGTAAATAAACATATGATGACCAAAGGTCAAATAACATTTAGTAAGCCATGTTGACGCTCAAAATAGAGTATTGTATGGTGGAAACAGATATATTGCAGCCATCACTACATAAGCCTTGGTAGCCATATAAGATTACTTTTAATACATACAGAAAAGTTTCAAATGCATTCCTGAGTGACTATAACACCCACCTTTGCTCTTCACAAGGCCAGTGTGACCCCTGCTGTCATCCAAATCAGCCATTTCTTCATCTTGGTCAAAACTCAATTTATCGTGTCTTTTCTTTTTCCCATGTGAATCAAAAATCCTTGGCATTGGATGCAAGGCTTCTTCTGCATTTGCACGACCTAATGCAATAACTGTAGGATCATTGCACAAATAGTCAGCTGACGGCCAAAAATCAAGAATCAGAATAAAATGTAGGGGTTATCAGCAGCATCAAATCCTAGCAGGCATGCGAAATTTAAAAACGAACAATAATGCTAATGCAAGATGCGTCATCTAAAGAAGAAAAATAAAACTATGGTTTTGATTCCTCTCAGCAGGGTCCCTAATGCATCAGTCAGTATCTCATACTATATATCCCAGGGAATCCACAAGAAATGAGACTAAATGTGGTTAAGAGGGAAAACTTGTTGTGAGAAAGTCTTACCTCTATTTTGTACATTTTGTCGTTTCTTAGATTTGACAAGGGACTGACTCATTGGTAGAAGAACCCCATCATGGGAACTACTCAACTTTATGTCTGTTCCAGAATGCACCAAAATTTTCTGGAATGATGGCTTCACTGGCGACCCATAAGCGACAAATACCTGACCAGAAGCAGCTTTCGCAATTCCTTGAAAAACCGCAGCAAATATTGTGGGTAATGCACCCTTGTATGTTGTAGACAAAATGTCTTCAGAAGATAGTGAAATTTTTGTAGGCTTCGCATTCCGTAGTTCTTCAATATTCTGTCCAAACCAAAAGTAACAAATGCCAACTTCTGAAATCGCTAATACATATAGACCTACATCACTAACTTCCCCACTGTCTATACACCTGCTATCTACGAAGACAGCAGGGTGCTCCATTTTAAGGACAGCACTTGCAGACTGCTTTTTTCCACCAGCTATACTCCACACTGAAATATACCTTTCACCAACTGCAGATGAGAGGATATACTTCCCATCTTCAGTGAAGTTCAGACAGCGAACAGCACCCTAATGAATGGTTGAGAAAATATTATCAAATTAAAAAAGAACGGCTGAAGAAAACACTACAATATAAAACGAAGGTTAGCCCTCCTGATAGCTGGAACTTTTTGGACACAAACGATAAAATAAAACATTTTTCCAGGTATCAAATATCTTAAGTTCAAATTCATACAAATGCAACCCCTACATATGTTGATTTACACATGTTGGCCTCCCTAATGGTGGAAAGAGACCTGCATGTGAGGAGGAAGTGTCAAACTATAGAAGGCATTGATTGGAGTCCAATCAAGGAAGGGGAAGCAACATGGCTCGAGAGGGCTTTTGAAGAAGAGGAAATAAAAAAGGCAGTGTTTGATTGTAGGGGTGATAAATCACCAAGTCCTGATGGTCTTACAGTGGAATTATTTCAGCAACATTGGGAGGGGGTAAAATCAGATATTGTGAGGGTTTTCAATGATTTTCATAGCAGCGGATTCATCAACGCAGTCACAAATGAAACATACATCCATCTCATACCAAAGAAAGCAATTTCAATTAGTGTTGCTAATTATAGGCCTATAAGCTTGACAACGAGTTTATACAAGATTTCATCAGAAGTGTTGGCCTCTTGACTAAAGGTGGTAATTAGTGGCACAGTCTCACAGGCTCAAGGAGCTTTTGTGAAAGGAAGGCAGATTCTTGATACAATTTTAGTGGCCAACGAAGTGGTTGAGGAGACAAGGGTGAAAAAGAAGGAAGGTCTTGTGTTTAAATTTGATTTTGAAAAAGCTTATGATCACATTGATTGGGATTTCTTAGTTAATGTGTTGGAAAGAAAAGGGTTTGGTGATAGGTGGAGAAAATGGATATTGGGCTAGCTTGAAATCTACCAACTTTTCCATCATAATAAATGGCCAACCAAGGGGTAAGTTTGGAGTGTCAAGAGGACTTAGACAAGGCAATTCTCTTTCACCTTTATTGTTTAATATTGCAGTAGACATCCTTAGTAGATTACTGGGAAGAGCCATCGAGGGTGGACTGATTGAGGGGTTGCGTGTTGGTTATGAGGATGTGGAAGTTTCTCACTTGCAATTTGCCGATGACACAATCTTTTTTCTATCTGGCAGTGAGCAAGGTTGGACTAATCTTTTATCAGTAATAGATTGTTTTTGTTTTATCTTTGGATTGAAGTTGAATAAGGGCAAATGCTCTTTAATGGGTATTAATGCGGAGGAAGAAAAATTTGAGAGATTGGCTGGTTTGTGGGGATGCAAAGTGGGCACTTGGCCTGTCAAGTATTTGGGTCTTCCTTTAGGAGGTAATCCTAGACTAGAGCTATCTCCTTCTGGAACCCAATTGTGGAAAAAGTCGAAAAGAGATTGCAGAGCTGGAAGTGTGCCTTTCTTTCAGGAGGGGGGAAGATTAACTTTAATTCAATCGGTGTTAGGAAGTTTACCAATTTATTTTCTATCTTTGTTCAAGATTCCTAAAGGAGTAGTCACAAATCTGGAAAGCTTAATGCGGAAATTCTTATGGGCTGGTGTTGGTGAAGATAAGAAAGATCACCTCATTAATTGGGAGACAGTTTCAAAAACCTAAAGAGGAAGGGGGTTTAGGTATTGGCAATCTATTGGTAAAAAACAAAGCTTTGTTAGCTAAATGGTTATGGCATTTTCCAGTCGAAAGTGATTCCATCTGGCATAAAGTGATTAGAAGCAAGTATGGTCTCAGTGACAATGGTTGGGATTCCAAGTTAGTTCGGTTTGGAACAAGTAGAAGTCCTTGGAAGGATATTTCCCAAGGGTATAGTTCTTTTCTCTTTGTTCTTGGCAAAGGAGATCGAATTAGATTTTGGGAAGACATTTGGCTAGGCGAAAGATCTTTACAAGTCTCATTTCCGAGGTTGTTCAACTTATCCAAGTTTCATAACAAGAGTATTTCTAGTGTGGCTAGTTTTGCTGAATTTTCTTTGAATTGGGACTTTGGGTTTCGAAGGAATTTGTGTGATGTGGAATTAGACGAATTGTCATCTTTCCTGACAAGTTCGGATCAGGTTCGCATTCACCCCTTAAGGGTTGATGCAAGAAATTGGATACTTGATTCTTCAGGAAGTTTCTCTGTTAAATCTTATTGCGATTATCTTCTCAAAAGCTGTGCTGATAGGGTTTTTCAGGCTTATGGCCTGGTTTGGAAATCTAAAGTTCCTAATAAAGTGAAGGTCTTTACTTGGTTAGTGGCTCATGGGAAAATTAACACTTGTGACATGCTCCAAAAAGGGCGACCTAGCTCATGTCTACAACCTGATTGGTGCATTTTATGCAAGAAAAGTTCAGAGTATGTTGACCATCTGTTTCTTCACAGCCCGGTGGCTTTAAATCTCTAGTTGAAGTTGTTTAAGGAGTTTGGTATCAGTTGGGTTTTACCTAGGCATTGTTTTTCTCTTATGGTAGAGGAACAAAAATTATCAAGAAAGGGGAAGAAAATCAAGGTCTTATGGGGATGTATAGTTTCAGCTATTTTTTGAGTCATTTGGATGGAAAGAAACAAGCAGATTTTTTAGAACAACGAAGGCAGTAGAAGGGAGGATATGTGGGATAATGTTCTGTTATGGTCATCTCTGTGGGCTTCAGTTACTACAGAATTTAGAGATTTGTCTTTTTCAGAAATTCGGCGTAACTAGAATGCAGCTATTAGTTAGTTTTGTATTGTTTTTATAGTTTGTAAATGTATGGGTGATGGTGCTATTTATCTTGTTTTGTTTGTGTCTTTGTGGACTTCTTGTCCGCTTTTGTATTTTTATTGTTTCATTGCAATAAAAATTTGTTTCTTCATAAAAAAAAAAAATATTTCCTTACTAATCACATTCTAACAATGGTATACCAACAAAGATCATTTGAAGATAAGCAGACTATTAACATGTACACATGTTTAGGCACCCAAAGAGGCAAAAAGTGTAATAGAAAAAAGGAGAATATAATAAATTCATAAACTCACGGGATGGCCAGAAAACTTCTGTATCTTTTTGTGGTTAGACAAACTGAAAATCTTCACTTGTGCAGCCGCAGTTGCTAATATTTTCCCATCTGGTGCAGAGAAAAGGCCATCCACAATGTACTATCAGAAAAATACCAAATGGCACAATCTAACAATATGGTTTAATTTGGACGCACATGAAGCTGGTCCTTGACAAATATTGCAAAATTTTACTTATTTTTTTTAGCAAAAAATCTTACATTTTTTTAGCATTAACTACTATATACACTTGGATGTTGGAACTACAATTTGCTTCAACATACAACAGACAGAATATGAGAGGTATTACATGCACTATAAATATCTGACTGAAACCTAATAACTAAGACCCTCTCCACCTATATATATATATATATATATTGAATGGCCAACTCTACACCTCCACAGGAACCGCAACTAGAACTAATGTCACCACCGGAATTCCTTTTCTCTATTTTTGACTTATGACAAATCAGTTCTTGGCCAGCATTAGTTACCAGCTTGCCATGCATAACCATCATTAGTTATCGTTTCTCAACTTAATTAGTTACCTAGACAACATAAAGGCATTGCTAATAATCCAGTCAAGACAGTTTTCAGTGATGGTTATCCAATTACATAAGCTACCCCGCTTTCACTTTCGCATCTCTCTTAAACTACAATCCTGGTAAAATCTTGGTTTATGGAAGAGGATGCTCATTGGCTTGGAATAAATATTGGCAGTCGATCATGAAATCTTGAATCCAGATAGTATTATTCGTAAAGTCATTTTAACCAAGCAGTATCAAACACGAACCTTAAGCAGAACAATGCACTAAGCAATAGTAACATAAGATGTAGGGTGATGAACATATACATATGTAACATACCTGACGAAACAGACATAGAGGAGATTGCCTTAGTGGAAGCTTTGAACTTCCCTGACAGGTTTCCCGTCAAAGAGTCAATTTCACAAATCATCCCATCAGCACCAGCAGTGTAAATACACGACGCATTTCTTGCAAATGATATGGAGCTAACACCACTGCACCAACAGAACATGCAACAGAAAGATTAATTAGGTGGATTGAGAAGTCAAAAACATACATTAACACAAGGCATTATATACATTAACATAATATGTAGACAAATAAGAAAGTTTAAGCAGGGAGCTAACCCAGCATGGCAATCGTTAACTCTCCACTTCAAATGACCAGCAGCCACATCAAGCGCCAAAACATCGCCGCCACCGGTTCCTAAAACCAAAAATGAGGAACCAAGCTTCCTCTTCTTCTGCAACAATGGACGGCATTGCACAAAAATAAAATTAATTTCACAAAAAAAGTTTACTACAGCTTACTTGTTAATCTAAAACGAAAGCAAATTCACAACCTTTCGTTCGGAAGAGAACCATTTCATGCAAGTGTAATCAACTGAGAGGTGCCCTCTTTCTCGTTTAGCATATATGCTTGTATCTTCCGATGCTACAATGTCTGTAAACTCAGTCTGGACCTGCCCCTTCACAGTATCCCAAATCTAACGCAAACCCAGAAACTGAAAATTAGGGTTTCATAACAAATAGAGAAATAAATCAACCAAATTCCATAAAATTACAGAAGTACCTTGATTCGACCGTCGCCGGAGCTAATGGCCAACAAGTCCAGAGACGGACTGAACGCCGTCAGGAGGTCTCTGATGTTTGACGAGGCCATGCCGGAAGTTGGGGATTGGTAGTAGAGGACAAGTATGAGCTGCGTACAGGTGCAGAGCTTAAACCCTAAACCCTGAACCCCAGAACGTGGAGAAGAGAAGAGGGTAAGGGCAGCTGAAGATCGTTTAGGGCATCATTCGCTGTTAATGTGGGCTGTTTTCAAATGTTGGGCTTTGTTTGTCTACCGGCCCATTTTTATGTTTTTTTTTTTATTTGGATCCATCGTTTACTTTTTTTTTTTTTTGGTTGAAAGATTAGATTTTATTAAATAAAGTCTAATCGATAAGTTTACATCCTCAGCATAATATTAAAAAGAAAATCAGGACCAATACAATCCCAAATAAAGGAATATCTTGCCGATTGCATGAAGGATGCTACAACGTGCGTTGCTTTGTTTGTTTCTCGATGAGAAAACACAAACTCCACATATTCCATACAACTTGCAAGGTGCCATATATCATGTAAAATACCTTCCGAATTCTATTTTATCTTTAAAATACAGGGAAAATAACTTTATGGAAGGGTGGAATTATTGCATAGTTCACAATGTCGATTCCCAATGATGATATGTTGATCAGCTATTGTGAGACAATGATTGTGTGTAAAAATTTCTCTAAAATTACAGGACGTACAAAATTGAGAGGTGATGTTTTTTCAAACAGTTAGAATAACACAACATACTTGTATTTTACTTTCCAAAATACATACTACTGTGTGTCCAATTAGCATTCCCTAATTCACTCCTTAAAAAGAAGACAAGATCATTTGTGTGTTTGAACTTGTGATTATTATGGGTTCGGACCAAATCATATTGATAAAACATGTTACATTCTTAGTAAACCAATTTTGTTGGCAGGTACTAGGTATTATGGTTATGACTTGTGACTTACGGCAGACAAAGATAACTTAAAACTTGTTTTTCTTTTCTTTTCTAAGAGTGAAAAGGGGTATAGACTTGGCGAAAAAAAAAAAGAGAAAAAAAAGGGGGTATAGACAAATTTTCGTGAATTGACATGTTAATTCATTTGACATGAAAAAAATGTGATAATAAAGTTTAAACCTTTAGATTTAGCGACTAAAATTCTAAGGTTTTGGAAACATTTTGATCATAAAACATAAATAAGAGTTCTTACTAGGAAGAAAAGTACAACTAGATTTAACGCTTAAGAAATAATGAGATTTGAACTTTAAACCTTCTTAAACGTTGAAAAAAGAACTTTCGTTGTACTCAGATATAGTATATTCCACACAACGTTATTTTACCGTCCATATTTTTCTTGGAGAAGTATAACAATGGTCAACCCTTGGACATCGTTTACCTCATTCCGACAATCGATCAAAACCCTAAACCACGAGCCTCCTTATGAAATTCACTAACAAGGACTTAACACAAACCCCCATAGAGCTAGAGTATGGCAAAACAGTCCCCACGTGAAACTTAAAGGGCATCCCCTTCTGTCTTAACTTTGGCGACAAATACCCTTTGTTTACTTCAACCCCACTTCCACTTTTTGGACTTGGATTGTCTGCCTTCTAGTTGTGGTGCCCTTCCATGCCCTCCTATTTTGTGCGGTCACGGTTAAGCCACGTCAATATTTTATATTAATTTTTTAATGAGATAATAAAACAAAAAATAATAAAAATATAAAATATTGACGTGACTTAACCGTGACCGCACAAAATAAGAGGGCAGGACACCACAACTAGAAAGGCAGACAATCCTTGTCCCCACTTTTTTCCTCATTTACCAATTTACCGTACCATGACTCACCAGACATGTTTCCCTAACAGCAAATATTAACAGTAACGGGATTTTCTTGAGCGTAGGACACACCGGAACATAGTAAAAACTCGCACACTAGGACACCACGCGCACCCGCATTCTGGGGAAAAAAGTAAGAAAATTTAAACAGAAAAATACAAACAAAAAGCCAAGTTCTCTTACATCATCACTACCAAAAATTTGCTTACACATGAATGAAGAAATGAAGCTGTACAAATAATCCGCAGAATATAAAAGAACATGCGAGACTGCAAATCTACAGGATGAAAAAGAAGAAGATGAAACAAGTAATCTGAACATATGTGTCTTATTTAAAAGAATGTGGTCTAATTTTGAATGGCAATGGTAGATTTTGGCTGAAAAGTATAACCGGAGTTTGGCGGAATTGGTATCATAAGACCACGGCTTTTCCATTCCCGGTGAGCAGCGAAATGTGGGCGGAGGAAGGATTTGAATACGAGGTATTGAGGTCAGAACATGGTTCTGGAAAGACAGACTCAGAAGAGCCGGAAACATATGAACAATCCCAAGTGGTGGGCGAAGCTGAATTTAATGATAAGGAGATGTTGGATAGACAGAAAGAAGTGAATGGTGATTCTTCGATGCCAGTGAAGCATCCGGCAATGGTGATGTTTGTGCCAACCACGTCTTGCAATGTGATGTGATCCAAAACAGGGAGAGCGTTAGGATCATATTTGTCATCAGGATGAGAACCAAACTGGCCAGAGGCACCAAATGCCATGTAGATGTTTTCTAATTCGACATCTGATATGATGATGTCTTTGATGTAACCGCCTCTACCCTTTGTTGTTCGGAACTGAATGCCGCTAATGGAGTTGTGGAGGCGGACCTGCTCAACATGTACGTTAGAAATGCCACCGGACATCTCACTACCAAGGGCAAGAGAAGAACCAGTAGCTGATTGTAAGGTGACATGCCGGATGTGTACATTTGTGGTAGGTCTTCCATAGGCAATACCGTACTCGTCCCAACCACTCTTGAGAGCAATGGCATCATACCCCATGCCAATGATGCAATCTTCTATGCACACAGTATCAGAAGAATCTGAAAGCCCAGAGAAAATTAGTTTGAGTTTTGCCGAAAAGTTTCTTCGCATTCAGTTATTTCCAACAACGGAAAATTCAGGATGCACATAGAAAATATGTTTGTAAAACTGGGGAGGGAGCTCAGATTTTATCCAACATTTCTACTTCCATTTTTTCGGGATAAGAACAATACTTAAACATAAATTCACAGCAGGAAGTCAAGAGATGTCACAAACCTGGGACTATTCCGACAGTATGAGGGGAGTCCGGAGGAGCAGATACAGATATGTTGAGAACATGTACATTACTGCATTGCATTCAATTATAAATATAACATTAATATGTTCTATAAACCGAAAAATGAATAAAAATGAAAGAACAAGTGCGCAATCATCAGTGGCCTTAGCTCACAGACCTGCAATAGACTGGATGGATGTTGTAAGCGGGAGCATTTACAAATGTGAGGTTCGAAACCACCACGTGTTTAGACATAACGAATTCCACAAGATGCGGGCGGCTGTAGTTCAGAGATTGGGAGCTAAACCAATCCCACCAAACCGATCCCTGGCCATTGATGGTTCCATTATCACCTATGCATTCATGAGCAAATGAGAATTAGGCCGCGCGGATACAGAACATGTTAAAAGCAGCAAACGAAATTCAGAGAGATTCTTCATACCTGTTATGACCACATCATGTAACATATAACCATTTATCAAGCTACGATATCTCCTCCCGGGGAGTTCAATCCCTCGACCGTACGAGGGTAAAGGCTCAACAATTTCCCAATGAGACGGATCCTAAACAAGCAATACCACAAACATTTCAACAAAGCGAGAAACGAAAGCATCTCCAACTGATTTCGCAGAATCAGAAGCGTTCACCAGCATCTCATTGCAGTGTAAAGCATTACCTGAGATCCAAGAATGACAGCATCCCTTTCCAAAAACAGTGTGAGGTGGCTGGTGAGATTGAAGCTTCCGGTAAGCCACCTCCCCGGCGGCACATAGAGCTGAGCACCGCCCTTATCGGCGAAAGACTTGAGATAGAAGATGGCATTCTGAAAGGCAAGAGTGTTCAATGTCTTTCCATCTCCGACAGCGCCAAATTCTAAGATGGACACACTGTGCGGCCTTGGCTCTAATGTCAGTTTATTATCACACGGTTTCTCATCGTCTTCTCCGTCAATTTCGACGGCATTACTCACGGCCAGCAGCAGCAGAAGCACCACCTGAAAACGGTGGAAATTTAGAAAAAGCCACTGGTTCTCAGAACACTTTAGAAAAAAGTACAAATTCATTGGACAAACAAATAAATCAAATTAAATACAGTACAAATAACAAGAATTTGAACAATTCAGCAGCAATCATGGGATTTTTCAAGAACATTTGACAGGTTATGAGTTGATCAATGCAAGCCATAGAGTGAACTATAATTAAACTCAAAGGTAGATTAAAAAAAAACAAAACAAACCCCAATTGAAAATCAAATCCAAACATCACACAGATCAACTGTTTTTTTACCAGACAGAAAAAAGAAAAAAAATCAGAAAAATCAAGACTTTGGATTCGAGATTGGCAAAGAAACGTAGAGAGAGTAAAAAACCCAGAAAAAAGAAACGTACTTACTAGCATCTTCATGAGTGAAAGCTCTCTCTCTGCAGCAGGAGTGGCCAAAAAGCAGTAGAAGTGCAGAGCAGAGAAGGACAAGGAAGAAGAAGAAGAAGAAGCAGAGCAACCAAAGAGCAAGGGCTGCCTTATTGCTCTAACCGTGTGGTGGTGTACAGGCATTAATTGTTGAATGACACAAAGCATAAATACTTATATATGCTAAGAAAAACTAGAATTATAATTATAATTGGAAAATGGAAAATTAATACATGGTAAAAAAAGGATCGCAGAAAATGCAGACACTGCAGAATGCCAGCTCTGGCATGCACATAGAAGCAAAACAAATCAGAATAAAATAATCTCATTTATTGCCACTAATTGATATTTACCGTCCTTAATCAATTATGATTAGTAATTGATTAGTAACGTCTCTCGCCGACAGAATGTTTGAAACGGCCCTCCATTTGCGACACTGTAATTTTCACAGGAAAAATAAAAAACACTATAAATTTCCTGGTAGTTACGGCTATCATTTTAGTTAGAGTAGTGGTATTCACATTCCTACTTTTATTCCTGATACATTCTCTTAATTTTTGGTAGTCGGATCAAATAAATTGAAAAATATCAATATTAGAAAATAAACAAGAATGTGTTATCGAACTAAAAATAGATATATGGGTAACACTATCCTTTAATTATAGTGTTTCGTATTCAAACTCTTTTTCAGTTTCTAATATATATTAGTGTAAATTCTTGATGTAATAATAATAATAAAAAGCATTATTTCCATAACAATGTATACACTAAAGGGCGAAAAAAATTGGACTAAAACACACAAAGTATTATGCTTTAATAATTTAGTATCGAAATCACCATTCACAAAAAATAAATCCAAAACATCCGAATTCATCTAAAAGGAAATTAAGCATTTGACTTAAAAGTACAGAATTGCGAAATTGAACTAATAGTGGCAAAAAATTACCATTTTCAATTGTAAAATGTTGTAGAATCATATTTTTAGACTATATTTTGTGACCCATGGTAATTTATAGTTGCATAACCGTCAATATAATGTAGCTTATATATTAAATTTAAGTAAATAATTGCTGTACAATTTAAGTAAATAATCGCTTGAGCATATCTAGTTTTGTAATAGCGTCCTTATTTGCTTACATTTGTTGAAAAGTGATTAATTCAAAGTCCAAAAATAAAATCGGAGGTGATAAAATTACCGGAGTTGCACGAAAATATTGCGCCAGGTAAGGGAATTTGGGATGGTGGTAGGGGAGGAATGGTGAGACGGCGGGTGAGAGGGAATAAAAATAAGTGAAGGAGTGCATGGGGCATTGAGACCGCATGTGGGTTGACAGAGCAGAGAGGGGAGAGGGGGAGGGGGAGTGGGGCCCGCAAGTCAATCATGGCAAAGGTGCTAGCCTGGCCTCAATTACTCGACTGGACACTCGACAGAACATAACACAAACACAAGGGGCCCAACTTCTGTGTGACACGTCATTTTAATTAATTTAATTTTTTAATACGGTGTGCATTTTGTTTTGTTTTGTTTTCGGAAAATATATTCTGCCACTTAATACTACGATTTAGTGGTATTCATCTTTACTTATAAATGAGATTTTGTATTCGATTTTTGCCAAATACGAGTTTGAACCACATCATTGCTAGTTTATTCTGAGGCAAAACTCGTCTCCTTCTTTTTAGTATAAATGATATCGTCTGTTAAAAAAAAAAAATTCTGAAAAAGTATGAAATTATATTATTATGTAGAAGGTGATGTGAAAATTACTGATTCGTTGGTAGCTTGGTCTTCAATCTCCAGGTGGCTTAGAAATGGGCAAAATTTTCAAATGTTCACACGGATGAAGTTGTGGGTGTTCATACTTTATAATCCACGTTAGTTGTTAACTTACCGGCTAATATTGTCATCCAGGAAATAAACGTTGAAATTCTATGAGTCTTTTTTTTTAACGATATTTTTTAGTATATTTAAAAAAAAATTAGCTTATTTTAGTTTTTTTCACAATATAAATGATCAATTCTTTTATTTATACAACAAGATCATGGGACAGAATTTTACCTACACAATGAACTATTCATAATTTGGTATAGAACTCATTGTTTGTGAGATTTATTTTTATGTTCTCTTATTTACAAGTGAAGAAAAATACTAGTAGACTGTAAATCTTGTAAATATAACTAATTGTGTTCACGACCTACTTATGTCTAACTTAGTTATATAACGTTGTACATCCTCTTACTTGTATAAGCTTGTTTAACTTGTGTCTAGCTAGCACGATCCAAAGACATGTTTGCACCAGATGTGTAGCTAAAAACCTATGTTTTTGTGGAAAATCGTATGAAGTTAAATTCTTTTTATATTGAATGGTTTAACTACTAAATGTACTGATTTTTTTTTTTTTTTATGATAATACTCAAAACCAATTGAGCTATGCAAGTAGTCAAGTTGTAACGGTATTGATGTGATTAATAGTGTGACACTGACCCTTGAAACTTTCAACTTTTCTACAATTTATAAAAGATAGTTGGTCAAATGGGATTTGGATCCTCTCCTGAGCAGAGGGTTCGAATCCTCCTGACCAGATTAAAAGAACCGTTGTATTTTGATTAAACGGCTACAAACAAGGAACCTCTCTAAAAGTTATAATAATTGTAGTTGTTGGATCAAAATCCAACGGTCCATGTTATTTGATTAGGAGGATTCGGATCCCCTGCTCATGATAGGATACAAATCCGATCAAATGACTCAATTGTGTCCAATAAGGTACAAAATGTCAGAGAAGTTTCATTGGGAAGCATCTAATTAACGTAAAAGTTTGGTTATGATGATCATACTTTTTCTCTTGTGCTCGGAGGATGCTCTTCCTTTGGCAAAGCAGTAGCATTTGTAAGACATATTGTAATAAAGATCAAATTACTCCCAAGGGAGTAAGGTGGCCCTACTATTGTTCCTTCTTTAGGGTTTCTCTATATGACCCAGAGACCCCCTTTTAGCATTGCCTCGTTTGATCGTCCAACTTTTTGACCTACAAGTTTTGATCTATTTTTTCCCAAATCTCCCATCTCCAAACTGATAAATAATTAATTAATAATCTAAAAATCACGTGCACCAAAGATTTCCAACTTTCAGATTTCTCAGTCTCTGAGTTTTATATAAAGAAGAAGAAGAAGAACATGCACCAATCTTGTAGCTTTACTAGATCGGCAAAAGGCATCCACATATTCTTCTTCGTCGCCGTAAAGTTGAGCTTAGGAAATGTCGATGTGGGGGCAGTGAGAATATCTTCATGCATGCAGCCGCAGTTTTTTTAGGTTAAAGATTTGAAATGTATATATTGAACAAAGGTAAAGGAAGACTTTGAAATATAGTTCACAGTTGGCAACACAAAAAGGTTGTCGATGTTTAGCTTCTTTCTTCTATTCTAATAAAATAGAAGATCAAATTTAACTCGAATCATTTCGAGATAAGTGTTTTACCATTAAAACTATCAATTTTCATGATATAGATCAGCATTTTATGTCGTACCAACCTCTTTGCATGCGACATATGCATGCTATTGTGTAGTACTAAAATAAGTTGACTGATATATAGCTAATTCATTCATACAAAGTTTGTGCATTAAAACACGTTCTACATCATATAAATTTTTATTAAAATTATTAAAAAAATTATTACGATTATCAGTTAAATTCTAATTTGAATTAAAGTACAAATTTAATTGGTCACACATTATTTGGTAGTATCTAGAATTATTCTTTTACTATTGGGACCTTTTAGTATATAATTAAGCCATTTTCTCTTTAGCACTCTTTTTAACTAAAGGTATTTGTTGGTATTTTGAAACCCTCACCGAACTCCATGCTCCATCTATAGGTCTAGATAGACACTAAAAAATTACTAGAATAATTAACTAGCAAGCACCAAAAGAATGTACAAATATAAAAAGGTAGTGTTACAATCAGTAAGATGATTTTGACGTATGTAATAAATTATATAATGCATCAACAATTAATAATTAGTTACGTGTTTATAAACGACTGATGTTGATACAACTTAACTTATGATCGTGAAATGCAAAATCTAAGCTATTTGTGATGATCAAGCTACGGCATCTCACATCATATAATACTTGGGGTCTAAGTTTTGTACATATATGATACAACTGCAACGACTAAGGAACAAACAGTACTCAAATCGAATGGGAACTCAGATAAATTCCCATGCATGACAAATAACAAACGTCCACGTTCCTCTGCTTAGGATCCAAATATAACCCTAGCTAGGCCTGCAAACTAGATTTTTGTCCCAGTCAAACGTTCATTATATTTGGTCAAGACCCACATGGCATGATGGGAACACATCGTTGGCCACTATCCAATCAGGACCCTTCAAACAGTGCGCCCTATGGTGAAGGTTAGCCGACCTAATTTAAGTCTTACAACGATAGATTTTTCAGTGTAATCGATACATGAGGTAGTACAACACGTGTGATTATACAAATGGTGAAATATGTGTGTTAAAAAATTAATAACCTAAAAAGTAAAATTTTACACTACTTACATAAAAATAAATAGTATACTACATGTGTTCCCATCATAATTAAAAATATCTCTTCCACGACGTTGGCTGTCTTTTGTTTTTTCTTCAATTATAATGTAATTGTAAACTGGAACTGGTTGCTGTCTCCTCCTATTAAATTGACATGAAACTACAAGTCAAGATCTACCAAGTTAAACCATTTATTGATCGTTTTATAAGGCACATGCCACATAGTGACCTAATAGTACAAATAATAAAGTTAGATTAAATTCCAACGACCTGCATAAATTTATTTTTTGTCATTGTTTGATGACTAAATTCTCTTAAATGCAACGAGTTCTATACAAGGAAAGTACAAAAATATTTGTAGTTCAGATGGTTAAAAACTTTTGCTCCTGCACATGAGGTAACGAGTTCGAACCCTTCATTCAAAATATAAAAGTTTCCAGTTTTTATGTATTGGACATTCATAAGTAGGCAAAAGCAAAGGGGAAAGTAATAACGCAGCAGAGGGAGAAGGAACTACTACATTTGAAGAAATAATTAAACACATTTATCTGATAAACATATAAATATACATGAATTTTTGCTATAACCTTAGATCTCTCTGTGCTTCACACATTCGGTGAGGCACATAACATACCCCCTACTAGTCTGCTGTGGTAGTACATGAATACAATACAATTACAACACAAATCAACTCTAGGAAATGGATATAGAAATCACTAGATGGAGCCGCTACGATGCTGGATTGTTACTCGAAGATGTTGCTGTCCACCCGTTCTGTGTTCCGTTATCAACGGGCACCAAAACTCCCCACTTCCCCTCAGATTCCGAGGGCTCTATAACTTTAACAGATCCATCTGTCAGTCCAACAGCAAATTGGTACGGCTCCTGCAAATGTGCTGTAAGAGCCAGCGGGTACACTGATGGGCTGTCGCAGGGCAGGAAGAAACTAGTTTAGATAATCAATAACTATACGACGGAGGGTTCTAGTGATAACAGAAGGCAAATTTTTCTTCTTTTTCGTTTTTCAACTTAATCAAGAGGTGATGCACAACTTTTTCTTCCTTCTACTTCAACTAATTCATTTTTCAAACTAACACGGGGGAAAATCTAGGTAAATCAGACATAATGCTTGATAGAATGAGATTGCCGCCTCATAAACCATTCATAGTTCAATGCGCTAAATACCTGTTTGATGATGCTTGTGGTAAGTACACCGACATGGCAATACGGCATCTTAGTTTCAGACTATCAGCATCAAATACTCCAATGTTACCATCAGTAAATGCCGCATAAACTAGTTGACTACTTGAAGAATATGCTGCACAAGAAATGGGCGCAGGCAGAACATCTTGTGGCGTCCACTGCAATATTTAAAAAAAAAAAAAATGAGGGGATTGTTGTGCACACAAACAAAAGTAACTCATCCAAGAAGTTCTATTACCTGCCGAATGCACTCTGATTTGGCCGCATCATATAATGCTAGTTGAGTCTCATGGTATACCAACAATCGGACTTGATCAGAATAGAATTGCACATGCGTGTCACCGACAGGCGCCTTTCCAGCGGGCAACTGAAGTGGAACCGATTGCTTCTTATCCCATGTATCCATGTTCCAAAAGCATAGCTGCAAAATCATTTTCTTTACATATCCAATCACTGGTAAACATTAACTTGCATATCAAAAGGAGAAGAAGAGCCGTCACATACTTGAGCATCAGCACCTGATGAAACCATGATTTTAAGGTTGACAGAAAATGCTAAACCAGTAATGTGCTTCTGGTGGCCTTTCAGTTTTGCTTTGACCTAACAGAAGAGCAGCACGATTCATATTGGCAATCAAGAAGAGCAATTCAATCACATGTTAATAGATATAGAGATTCTTAAATCAATCACCTCATCAAGTCGAACATTGTAAATGTGGATAGTTGAATCTTCCATTCCTATTGCTATGATATTATTATCCAGAGGATGAAATGACAAGTAGGTTGACACTGGTGGAGGTGGCATGAAAGTTGTCATTACCTGCAAACCAAAAAATTTTCATCCCAAACACGCTTGTCATTCCAATGCATGCAGAATCATACAAACCGTAGTAGTTGATAGAAACTGTTGTAGGATAGATCTGCACTATATACGCATTAAATTACCTTAAAAGTCATCATATTGAACAGAGACACTTTTCCTCCACAGGCTGACATCACATAAGAGTCATTTTTTGAGAGTGCAATGCATGGAACCGCTTCTTCAACATTTTCTGAGACATCATTAGTCATTAAAAGACCACTGTTGGGTTGCCAATGTTGGGGAACAACACTTGCTGTGGCCTTTTAACCCACAAAAAGTCAGATACATTTTCATGAAAGTTGCTAACACATTATATGTTCATGTAACTGAAATACATGCAGCTGAACGAAAAGAGAAATATGTATTTCATGTGGGTGTTGACTATCACCTTCCCACTTGGATTTTGCTCATTGCGGCTCCACTTCCATAGCTTCTGCACCCCATTTGAACCGAGAGCCAGAATGCCAGAACCAGAATTTGTGTACAGAAGTCGAGCAACCTTTTAAAAAAGTAAGACCATCTTAATAAAATTATCCATGAACAACAAAAGAGGGAACTAGAAAACAAAACCAACCTTGTTAGCAGGATCTTTACTTTCTGGCATGGTAGCCACTCGACACTGAACGGGATCTACAATTTCCGCCAGTTCCCAACGTTTAATCTTGTCAGATACATCATCTAAGCTTCTTCTCTTTTCCAGGCTTCTTGCCATATCGGCTCTTGCCATAGAATCGGCTCTTGCCATAGAATCAGCTCTTGCCATAGAATCAGCTCCATTCTACAACAAATATGCAGCAGAATGAGATGCTAGAGCAGAAATAAGGGTAAGGATAAATCACAATACACCTAGTTAATATATTAAACTGAGTATGGTGACAATGGCTACCACATTTCAGTACTAACAATCTACAATCGTACTTTCGCTTTTCAAGCTGATGCTAACCAGTCAATCATAATTAAGTTATAAAAAAAAATATGACAAAACAATTTGAATGTGAATTATATAACTTAAATGACGTACAAGAATATGAGTCGGTCTGGCAGGAGAGCTTGTATCCAAACGGTCCACTTTATTAATGGTTGGGTTGACATTCGGAACCATGGAAGAACCAGATACCTGATCAAGGAACATGAACACATCAAATTCTCAACAAAGAGCAAATCAAATTTTCTAGAAACAGAAATGTACAAATGAATGAAAGGGGTAGCATATCATGGAAACAGATATAAGAACCTTCATCTCAATAGGTCCTCTGGATGCTTCATAAGATCGAGTTTCAATTGCTCTTAAGGATCTTAGACCCTCAGCATTAGCAAGAATTTTGATTCCGTTGTCAGACGTGGTAGCAGCAAGCAAATTTCCTTCCTTATTGAATCTCAAGCGGGGAAGAGTCTGAAGCAATCCCAACGTTCATAATCAATGAATGAAATCTCAAAACAATAGATTCTTTTATTCAACTTATAATGTTTGGAAATAGATGTCTGAATAATGAGGACTTTTACCAGAAGTCCACCCTCAGCTTCTGTACCAGTAAGAACATTTGTATTATCCATATCCCAAAACTTTATCTGATTATCTTCACCAACAGCCAAAAAGTGATTTTTTGTTGTATCAAATTGCACTACGCCAGAAGATTTTTTTCTGAATCCAGTATATGTCCTCTTTATTGCCCCTTCACTTTCATTCCATTCAACGAGGAAAGAATCACCATCTTTACTAGTCCCACAAGAGAATAATCTGAGATTTAAGATGATCAGTTATAACTCATACATCATCACACAAACAGAAAATATGCGACAAAGGTAATTTATAGCATAAACCATGTGGACATTCTTGTGTACCTATTTCCATCATCACTGTAGAGCATTGTGGTGCACCACTGCCCAGGAGCATCATAGTCAACCCTGGAGCCCACATTGTCATACAGCCAAGCTTTTATTTTCCCATCAACAGCAGTTGAAAATATGAACTGCAAAGATAAAAAGGTAAAATTACGACAATGGCAAGAGCAGCTTGATGTGACACCATTGTCTCACTCATTTTCGGTTAGTTATTATAATAACAGTAATCATCATAATTAGTTATCTTCTAAGAACTTTTGTGAAATTCCACTGGCATAACAGGATATATAAGAATTTAAATGTACAAGTAACAAGGAATTTCAAGGTAAACAAACCAATATCATACTAAATGAGAAAGTCTACCACTTCGAGCTATTTAGTTCTTTGAACATTCACAATGAACTCTAGCGCCACTGAACAGGCCATGTAATGTATAAATAAAATTAGAGTACCCACATTCAACCGGTCATTTGAGAACTAGTAACATTAAGTGGTCATAACACATATGCAGACTTCAGCAAATGGACATGATTTACCTGAATATTCTCCTTCTGGTGGGGGCAAATTGAGTAAACAGGCGCTTCATGACCTTCAAAGCTGAATAGATTTCTTCCAGCCAAATCCCAAACCTATTATGTTTTTAAACAAATAATCCATTTAATATTGATCAAGTTAAACAACAACAGAAAGCTGCAATATTTAGTCCCCCACCTTTATCAGCTTATCCTCCCCACAAGTTATAAGACATAATTGCTTGTTTGGATGAGAAAAGGCTAAGTCATTCACACTGCCACTGTGAGCATCAATCTATAAGAAAACCAAATCCAAACATCAGTGTAAAGCGGCAAAAAATATCTTCTTGATCTTGAATTAGCACAAAGTGAATCAAAACATACCTCCAAATGTTGCCGTAGATCAGTTGGTCCTTGATAAGCGTACAAATGAACCAAGTGTTTGGTAAATGCAACACCTGTACACAAAAAAATACCCATAATTATATCCAACTATGCATTCAAATTATGCTAGAGATGCACTGCAGCTCCACATACCAATAAAGCTTCCATCTTGATTCCATGATACACGGCTTACAGACATTGACGAATCTTTGACCATAGCAAGCTATAAGAGGCTAAAAGTCAACTTACAGAAGTGGTAAATGCTCAATAATCGTAAGTAGTGCAGGCCTCTGATATTAACCTTTAACTAAATATCATGAAGACACCATTACTTTGAAAACAGATGGAACCTACTAAGCACACATAAATATGATGTTTTTAATGACGGGATAAAGAATACTGATAGGATGTTTAAGGTTCCGACTGAGTAATGATACACACCTGAATTGCATTAGAACTAGGAGTCATATTCCATATTTTGAATGGCTTTGTCACTAGCTTCTCTCGTATCCCAACTTCCCACAGTGTAATTTCACCATTACTACATCCAACTATTTATAAACATAAATCTTAAGTCAGCTTTGAGATTAAAGCTGCTTAAAAGCAAAACTTTAACAACAACCCTTTCAATCTAAGACGGGTGAAGCACAATTTATGTTACGCGGTAAATAAAACCTACCAGCAAGTAATGTGTGATGAGAAGGGTGGAAATCCATGCTTATCACATTGAATCCCTGACGAAGAGTGCACGCTACGGTCCTTGGTAGGTCATCTAGTGACCAGGAAGCATGCTGGGTAGGGGGAGGATAACTGACCTGAATAAATGAAGTAGGAAGCTCTATAATAGTTCGTAAAAGTGGAACATCCAAATGCAGAACCATAAAATGCAAGAAAGAGGTATCCATAACTTATGCAGAAACTTTAATCTGTCCAATAATACCTCATCAACAGATTGTGCAGGCCGCAGGCGTTTCATTAGTTGCTCATGATCTGAGCCTTGATACTCGCTCATTCCAAGAGCATTTGAGGGTGTTCTTGGATGCTTTAAACCAGAACCTGTTCAGGCAGCAAAATTGTTGTCAATAACCAAATAGCTTGAAAAATATGAAATATATTCTGTTATCTTATACTTTAAGCAAGCAAAACAATGATAATCAAGCTCAACAGTAAATACTTCTGGTTGGACATTAGATAACTGAATTAATTCTTCTTACTAGTATGATAATGCTCAATAAACAGGCAAATAATGCTCAATAAACAGGTGGAATGACCCAGCACAAAGAACTAATCTAGAAGAGTTTCTTTAACCTCCCTACTCGTTACTGACACAAATAAGTAGTGACTATATTTTCTTCTTAATTCTACATTGTCACCTTATTAAAATTGTGGTTTGAAACAAAGAAAACGGAAAGTGAATAAACAATAACCTGGATCTAAAAAATCAACTTTTGTTAAGCTGTTGTAGCCTAAATTTCAGAAGAATGAAAACCACACCTTGACTGGGTTGAACAGGGAAGGGTGAAGCGGCAACAACAGCTGATTGCACAGACAAGGAAGGATTAGCATTCGACATCCATCCTGCTAAATTTGCATTAGCTGCAGCTGCAGCAGCCGGCGGAAAAGGCTGTACATGACAGTAACAAACAAAACATATTGATATATCAGAACATCAGCTTAGTTGAAATTCGATAAAATTATGACAAAGGATATGATCATACTCCACCATGTGCTCCTAGAGGAGCATAAGTTGGCTTTGCAAGAGCTGCAACTGGAAGAGTAACTGGCGTGGATGCACGAGCCCCATTTGTTGGAGAACACGAGTGGTCCATGAATAAGGTCTTAATATCAGGATTTGGCCTTGGGTTCTTGCACAGCTGGTGCTGCCAATTTAGACTGCCCAAACCATAATTTAATGCTTCACAACTTTTACAAACCGTAATCAATGATATTGACTGCAAGGTCTTCATACAAAATTCAAAAGTGGAAAGGCATTACAAACACCAGCATACCTTTGATTAATTAGAGTTCGCAAGCGTGAAGCCTTCAAAGTGGGTAAAGCAAGCTTATCTCGGAAAAGCGGATTTGCTTCTATCAACTTTTTAAGCTCTACTAGCATTATGCTTCTAGCCGACTTAGTATCACCATATTTCGATAACTGCTCATTTTCTCTGCATCACATTAAAATTAAAGTTTTATTCCCCACTTTTCATGTTCCCAAATTCCATGAGTTTTAACCCACAGATAAACCCATTAACATGTTATGGAACCCAACTTACATATACATTAAAAATGAACTAAAACATAATTCACCTAAAGTTTTCGAGGGTCAAAAGATGCGTAATTTCCTTGTACAAATCTTCGTTAAACGTCGAGAACACTTTCAAATCCTTCACCAGTATCTCAACAGCCTTAGCTCTGTCATTCCTGACCTCATTTCCAAATTGCAACAAAGACCCCATCACCAAAACAGAATCAATTAACACATTCCATAAAACAATCATACATGTAGACACACACAGAGAAACAGAAGTGATCAAAATCGGAACCTGTCGAGCGCCTCGAGATACTTCTGCTTTCGAACCTCGAAGAAAATCTTCATCGAGTAGCGATTCTCATCGACCTTGGTGAACCCAGAGAGGTACTTCTCGACCTCGTCCCACTCTCCAGCCAGCGCCTTCTCCTCAAAGTACTTCATGTTGAAGAAGTACCCCGATTCCTGCTCCAGCCTGAGCTCCATCGAATTCAAATTTCAAACCATAAACCCCTAAAATTAAATTAAAAAACCCCCAAAAATTGAAAACTAAAAAACAAATGCCCACCTGTGTACGGACTCCTTGAACTTCTCTTCCTCCAGAAATTGGAGGATCAGGAACACCAGTTCTCTGCTCAAGGACGACATCTTCGCTTCTCTTCCCCTCGATTTCAAATCTCAAGTTCGAATCTTTCCGTCCGCGGCGGAGGAGAAATGGGAGGAAACGGCAGCGTTTTGGGTGGAGGCTGGGGGCGGGGTGGTTTCAATCGGTTTTTTAGGGCGAGTGGAAAGGGTCTAGGGTTTGAGGTCCCATGATTTTGCTTTCAACGACAACAGTGCAGAAGCACCAACGAGAGAAAGGGAGACAAAGATAAAGAGGAGAGAGAGAGTCTTTATTCGGCACCCACATATCAGCGATTACTGATAAGTTATCACTGAAAGTGCGCGATGGGTGATAAGTACGTTAGCTTATCTACCGAGTGGGGAACTGAGGGACAACTGCGAGGCGCAGTGGGTCATCATTCGTAAAAGGAGGAGATTCCATTTGGTTAGGGCTGTTATCCGGTACGACGCCTTCAATCGTGAGGCCAAGTCTAGGTCGTCGAAGTTTACGTGTTTCGTACACGTGTCGGTATTTTATGGGTTGGGGAGATGTGGGAGGTGGGAGATGGGAGTAGGTGATTGGAGTCCTGAAAAGGGGGTGTGGGTTCCGGAATCGAAGCTGAAAATAAAATGGGATTGAATATACGGGGTAACGTCCATCGCATCCCATTTCATTGTCGGGTGTCTGCGTGCAAGCCCTCCACTTGGATCTCTTGCCAGCAACACATGATTGCATCTTCTTAATATTTTTTTCTTTTTCTTTTTCCGGAGCACGAGGCATCACATCCCACCCCGAAAAGGACAAATCCCCAGCTAAGCCCGAAAAGTTAAATGCATTTTGGCTCATTTTAAGATTTTTTTTATTATGATCGGAACACCGAGTAGTACATAATTTAAATAATAAAATATGTGTGTTAAAAAATTAATAATACATATAAATGATGAAATATGTATGTTAAAAGGTTAATAGCTTAAAAAAATAAAAAAATTTATCATTTATATAAAAACATGTGGTGTACAATCGTTTTCCGTTCAAGATAAAAAATTTCTCCAACTTTTTTTTTGGTACAAAATTTCTCCAATTTTGGCTATGGTCAAATAACACATGTCTTTTTAAACTTTTCAAACAGAAAATTAGCCGTATTTAAGAGAGAAAAAAAATTTCCAGGTTCCCCAAATACCAACTCACTATTGATCTACACCAATGGGCATTAAACACATGGACTCTCTCGTTTCGAATGATAGCTGGATTAATTTGATTTCTTTAACTCCTTATTCTAAGAGAGAATTTTAGTGTGCCCAGAACACTGTTACACCTGTCGCATGTTGTTATACAAGTAGATAGATACTTTAAAAAAAAAAAAAAAACTTCTCCTATTTTAGCCCAAACATTTTTTTGTTAAAAAAAAATAAGTTCAGGTAATAATTAATTTTTTGAAATTCACAACTTATATGGGCTGCGAGCCGGGAAACCCATATACTGTTCACGCAAACCCGTCTCGGCCCATACCCGAATCCAAAACCCTGAAAAAACCCTTCAATAGAACGCAAGACAGGGGAGAATTTGAGAGCTCCAGAGTACTCCAATGGCGGCCAAGAAGCAGGAGAAGAGCTCGCCGAAGAAGAGGAAGCAAATCCCAGGCAATAAGCCGGAGACCCACAGCTCCTCTTCCAAGAAGACCAAGCTCCTCGACTCCAAGCCCTCAAATCCGCGAAGCACCGACTTCAAGAAACCCTCCAAACCTTTCAAGCCCCGAGAACCAGGACTCGATCATGAGAAACAAGTTCCGCTGTCGAAGCGAGAGGGCCGCCTCCGGGCCAAGGTCGATATCTGATCAATTTAACAAAGAAATTGGAATTTTTGATTCCTGCAATAAGAATATGTTGCTGAAGTTTTGTTTTTTAATGGTAAATCAACAATTTTGATTTGCGGCTATTGTTGCAGGAACTTGCGGAGGCTAGGAAGAAGAAGCGGAAGCGTCATTACAATTTAGAGCAAGTGAGTTTTGTTCACTCCAATTTTTTTCTTTTTATAAGCATTTCAATTTGCAAATGATTAATAGGGAAAGGAAAATATCAGTAGGTATTGGTGGTGCTTGTGCGACATAATTTGAATGTTAATCGGTTGATGAAACTTGGCCTTTTATGATTACTTTCAAAAATGTGCACCAGGCGTTCGAAACTAGTACCGCCTCGTTAATTCATGCTTCGTTAATCCCATTTAAATGCTCGAACTACGAGCTTATTGTGGCAATGGGATGAACCTTGTTTTTTGCCCCTTATTTTCATAGGAGCTTGCACATCTGTGGGAGAAGATGCGGCAACGAAATATATCCAAAGAAGATCGATCCAAGTATGTAGTTTGAAACGAGTTCTATTGCAATTCTACCTCAATCATCTCTCTGTAAAGCCATGTTCTTCATTTACTTATTCTTGTTATCTATGAACTTTGGTAAGGTTGGTGAGTGAAGCGTTAGAGAAAATGAAGGGGAAAATTCCTGAAATCGCAAGTTCCCATGTGTCTTCTCGTGTTCTGCAGGTTTTTATCTTCATTTATCAAATGATTTGAAGTTTTAAGTCCTTGTTTTCTTTTAGTAGCCTGTACTTACGTGCTCCTTTTACCTTAGACTTGCGTTAAGTACTGTTCACAAGCGGAAAAGGATGCAGTTTTTGAGGAGCTTCAGCCACATCTTCTAACTCTTGCATGCAACACATATGCTGTTCATCTGGTGACCAAAATGTTAGACAATGGTAAGGTTGAGCTTGGAAGTAGATATGTAGAAAGTTGTACTCTTTGACTTTCATACAAAACTATTATAGTTTGAATATCATTGGTAGCGCACACCCTTTTGTTTTCTGAGAAATTATTAAGTTGTTACCTATGCTTTATTCGGCAGCCTCCAAAAAGCAGCTAGCGGCATTTATCTCCTCTCTCCGAGGACATGTTGCTTCCCTTCTTCGTCACATGGTTGGTTCTGTAGGTATGTTAGATGCTCTCTGCAGTACTTGGAGATACAATATCCAACCAACCTTTTTTGTTTCCCTTATCACTCTCTAAGCGGTTATAATATTATTACTACTTTTCTAAATCCTCATATAGTCGTTGAGCACGCATACCAATTGGGAAATGCAACTCAAAAGCAAGAGCTTTTGGTGGAACTATATTCTACAGAGCTTCAGTTGTTTAAGGACTTGGTCTCGAAGAATGAGGGCAGGTAAAGGAACAGCTGTGTATATTCATTTTACATGAATGTAATGCTATCACATTCTCATTGCACTTTGTATCAAATTCAGGTTACTAGATATAATTTCAAAGCTAGATCTGCAGAAATCTTCAGTCTTCCGGCACATGACTTCAGTGATTCAACCAATTTTAGAGAAAGGAATAATTGATCACTCTATAGTACACAGGGTGTTGATAGAGTACTTCACAATAGCTGAGCAGGTGTGGTTTAGATATTAATTGCAAATTATCATTTTCTGAATCTTGCCTACAATTACGATATAGGCCTTTACTTGTCATTTTGTCTCTCCTTTCTAAACATCTAGTTTTTTGTTTTAAGTTCTCTGCCACAGATGTAATTAAACAGTTGTCGGGTCCACTTCTTGTTCGGGTGATCCACACAAGGGATGGATCCAAGGTTGGGATGCTCTGTGTCAAGCATGGCAGTTCAAAGGTAGATTGTTATCATATCAAGTGCAAATTGATGTCAGTTGACTAAATGTGTTGGAATTTTGGCTACTAATCTACATTATCTTTTAATTTTATGACTTGTTTTTAGGAAAGAAAGAAGATAATTAAAGGAATGAAAGGCCACGTTCATAAAATAGCTCTTGATCAAGGTGGAAGCATGGTAAGCTTAGGAGACTTTATTATTATTTTTCCTGTATGTTACTTTAGCACTTATCTGTGATATTGTGTATTAATTTTTTTTATTTTGATACTTCTTTTTGTATTGTTTAAGTTGTCTTCATACAGCTTACTCTAATATTTTGCATATCTGAAAATGAATGAATTCTGTACTTCCCAGGTGCTTGTTTGCCTTGTTTCAACTGTTGATGACACAAAGCTTACTACAAAGGTTTGCTTTTCTTGTGGTGTTTGTTGCAGATAGGGTTTTATTTATTTATTTATTTTTTTCACTGGGGGGTGGAGGGGGTTGTGGTATATACAGATTTCTGGTGAACCTTTCTAATTCAGATACTACTTATTACAGGTTGTCATTAATGAGCTTCAAGAAAACCTAAAGGATCTTGTTCTCGATAAGGTTGTCATTTCTTTCTACTGCATAAAGGCTTGATCAAGTTTTCATATCTACAGTCTCTAGTGGTCCTATTTCAACTATTCTCTACATTCCTAAAAGATGTTTTTCTATTGCAATCTTTCAGAATGGAAGGCGCCCATTACTGCAGCTACTTCATCCAAATTGTTCACGTTATTTGACTCCTGATGACCTGGCTTCCCTCAGTTTGTCTATCCCTTCACTTTCCAACAAGGTAGATTTCATATTCTCTTTTTGTAGAAAATAGAAATGTATGTGGCCAGTAATTCGTTATGCATGAGAACTTACTCTGTTTCTATGTATTCTCAGGTTGAACCAGACAATTCTGAAACAAAATCTTCAAAGGTTAACAAATCTGGTGAAGAGGCCAATAGTGATTTGGAATTGGATGAAGCCGATATGAATCCTGATGATGGCCTCCACTCAGTTGAGGGAGGAAAAAAGGATCCTGCCGTTCGAAGGCAAGAGTTGTTAGTCCAGAGTGGGTTGGCCGAGGTTTGTTGCTTTTAATACAAAACAGATTCCAATTTGAACATAGACATTATTAGTGAAATTGATTTAAATTAAACTTGACCGTCTTTTATACTAAGACATTGACTTTGATCGGGTATGCCTTGCAGAAGCTAGTTGATGTATGCATTACAAGTGCAGGGGAATTACTTAGATCAAATTTTGGCAAAGAAGTCATATATGAGGTACCTATTTCACTAGTTCCATTTAATGCAGATATATTAACCATGGAAAACGTTTTAGCATTCCATCCAATTCCCGTGCTTTGCTTGTCAAATGTGCATTCTGAAATGTTTGAGAATTTTCAACACTTCCGTGTGTTCTTGCGTTTGAATGCTTTGCAGGTTGCAACTGGGGGTGCTGGCGGCATTCTCCACCCAACTTTGGATGACAAGTTGAATGAACTATATGAAGCTATAGCATCTCTTGTCGCAGAACCTAAATCCCAAGAATCCGAAGAGGACTCAAAAGAGGAACACATCCTTGAAAATTTCCATTCCAGTCGGACCATTAGAAAACTAATCTTGGACTGCCCCACATTTGCTTCCACTTTGTGGAACAAGGCACTTAAAGGAAAGTGTGATTTGTGGGCCCAAGGTCACAGGTCAGCCTCTTTGTCTTGTTTCCCTGTATTATGATATGTGCATAAGAAAGCATGTGATTCTTTCTTTTGTACGTAGTTGTAATTTTCTTTTCTTCAACTTTTCACGCCTAAGTCTCGATAATATTACACTTTAGAGAAAAACATTTCAAACTCAACATTTTAGGGGAAAAAAAACCCAACCAACATGATAGTGAGAGGAGGATTTCACAACTACGAATCAATTAGAGCATTACTTTCGTGTTTTTTCTCTGAGCTCGTGAAGTGTTTTTGTATAAGATTTGCAGTTATCCGGGTCGTTTGATCTAATTTATTTTTTTCTTTCTCTGGGATTGCAGTGGGAAGGTGATTGCTGCATTCTTAGAATCTTCGGACTCTAAGGTCAATCAACTGGCAAATAAAGAGTTGAAGAAGTTGATAGATGGTGGCATTCTCAAAGTTCCTGAGCCAAAAGTAGTTACCGGAAAGAAAGAATGAGGAAATTGTGGTAAAGTCCCTGAGCTGAAACACTAAGTGACACCAACTCCGTTCCGGCAGCCTGCCTTGAGCGTAACTCTTTTGACTGAACGTAGTTAAAGGCCAGCTTAAAATTTTGTAGAATCCACCTTATATTTATACAGTTTGTAATGTGGTTGGTACAATCTCAAACTTTTACACAATTTGGCTCTGATTAGCGAGTTATTGTTGTGCGTTCAACATATTGGGAGGGCTACTATTTGAGATGCTTATTTTGTTTTATTCAAGCGATGTTAGGAAGGTTGGATTCAAACACACAACTTCGGGCATTAATCAGTTTGAGTTACGAGCGCATTACGTGATGCTTATTTGGTTGATAAGCAATGTTGCTAGATCATGATGCTTGACAACGAAAACCAAATACTCTATACGCAATCAACTTCTTACCTACTATTTCTCATGAGATCCTTGAAATGTCTTGCACTCAAGTTTGGTAGAGCACAATCTCCGCTTTGGGGGATATCTTACTTACGTCTTGCTGACCCGATGATCGAATACACCACGCCATGTTTCATCCTCTCTTTCTATAGAGGAGAGAAAGGAAGAGAAACGATAAAATTGTGCTCAATTTCACACGTAGCAATTCCGCCAAGATCTCTTTAGTTGGGGGAAGAATCAAATACTTGGAATAATTCTACCACTTTTATACTAGCTTGCCGTTGGCCTTTATGAATTTAATCTAGACTACATAGGTGCAGGAAGCCTTACCGCCTCACCCGTCACTGAAGCGGATTCGGAATTGTCTTTCATTCCAAGGCATAACTTGTATCCATCCGCTTCATATTTGCCTGGAGCTCTATGATTTGGGTTAGGTTTATCATTGGGTGATCAGGAAGCAATTGTCTCTATCGTCTTAAAATAAGAGCTTTTATGACCTAGCGACCCCTGTCCTTGTTAGTTTCTATAATTGCGCAATTTCAGAATCTCTTTCTCGCAATTTAGATTAATTCAGCGTAGACTATTTGTCTAATCGAAAACAGAAACCAATCATCTAGCAATCAAAACAATGCAGGAAGAAAAAGTTGAATGAGCCTAAAAAGAGGCCTGTCATCTTTTTCCAATTAATCAATCAATCAGTCATGAACGAACACAAGTAGACCTACTCTTAAACATCCCACTATCCGATCTGACCTCAAACACTGGAGAATCATAACTACCTCTACCCTGCTCATAATTCAGTACATGATGCCCAGTTCTCAACTGCCAAAAGTTCTTCGGCTTCTCGTAAATTCGAGCCCGAAGATGAGGGTATCCCTGAACCTTATGGTCAGATGGGTTGAAGACAGGGGATTCCCTTGGGAACCTGCTCTGAAACGCATCCAAAGCAGCAGGTGGAGTAAATAGTGAGGAGGAGGATTGCTTTCCTGGTGTTCCTGCAGCTGCATTGGCCTTCAAGCAGCTTTCTATCACCCTTACCTCCTCTCTGAATCTGTTTCTGACATCTTTCAGTCCCTTGGTTACTTTGCAAGGCCTTGAATTTGTGGGATTGTAAGGTTTGTGATGTGAAGAAGGATTGGGATTGGCAGTGCTTGGGGAGTTGTGGTGGGTTGTTGTGTAGGTGATTGTGCCACACTCAGAGCAGAACCTCCTCCATCTCTCCAAGTCAAAAACTCTTCTTTTTGCATCATCTGAGAGACATGAATATGCCTGCAAAACAATTAAAAAAAATCAGAAATTTGAGTTAGTTCATAAATTGAATTGAATGCAGTCACACCATAGCACATGAATATGTTGTTGGGCGTCCAATCTGTGCTGTCAGGTTGTCACATGGGACTCACCCTTCACCAAAGTGCTTGTACGGTTGTACCCCAATTAAAGTGAGGCATAATATTACCAACATAAAGCTTTAGGAAATTGCTGTCAAATAGACTATAGCAAATAGTCTCCTTATATTTATATGATCTCGATATGTTGTTCATACTGTCTCGTTATATCGGTAGCAAATACTCTTAAATAGTTTGATATGAAACAAATAAAATATCAATACATTGTCGTATTGCCAATTAGTTATAACAATAGTGATATCTGAGGAGAGTGATGCAATGATAGTGTTATTTAAGAGGCGATTTCACAATCTCGTTTGCTCCTTTTGCGCTTCTCCTTTTTTGTCCATTCCTCTTTAATTTATTCAATCTAAAGACCGAAAAAACAACGTAGAAGAGTGCATTAAAAGGAAAAGCGAGTTTGGAAATCACTATCCAAGGTCCCAAAGTTTTCATTATTGTAGTGGACAGGGGTGCAATATGGTTATAGAGTAACAACACACAATCAAAATGGTGGAAATTGTAAGGAGAACCATTCTAACCTCAGAAACAAGCTTGAATGCAATTTCAGCTTTTGGGTGTTTGTTCTTATCTGGATGAAGTTGTAAAGCTGCACAAGAAATAATAATCCCAACCAACATTACCAATCAAGCAATAATACCAGATATCTTGGAAATATGTAAAATGCCAATCTTTTTGCCCAAAACCTACCAACAAAAACCTACCAAGTTCATGATATCTCTTTCTTATAACATCCGCGCCAGCATTTTCCTCCACCTATGAATTTCCAAATTCCCACAAACATTTACAAGCAAACTCGAAATTTATAAAACAAGGGAAGAAAGAAGAAGAATCCCAAAAATGGGTTCACATTTTGAATCCAAAAGGTGCAAGAAAACGTACTCGAAGGAGGCGATACCAATCGACGAAAGACGAATGAACAGGGCTGCTGCCGCCGCCATGCCGGTGAGAGCAGGCAATGGCGCGCGCGGAAACGGAGCAAATCTCAGTCACCAGCTGGGATTTCAAATCAGAATCCTGCCCCATTTTTTTCTCTCCAACGGAGAAAATGGAAAAGAAAGAGAAAATGCTTGAAATTGAATTGTTGTGTTGGGGTTGGAGAGAGAGAGGGAGGAGTGATGAGAGGGAGGGAGGTGGAGCGGTTAAGAAAAAAGAGCAAAATTTGCGGGTGTGAATTTTGAAAGTGGATATCAGTTGGTGGCAAAGCGAGGGAATAAGAAGGGGTCGTCCGGTAATCTTGCCACGTGGATCAATTTTGAGGTGGTATGGTCCTTTCCGTATTTTCCTTAGCTTAGTATTTGAGGTTCAAATTTAAATCAAAAGGAATTGGTAGATATATTTTGTTGTTTTTCTTCCCATATCTGATTGTTGAGATTTTTACTATATGGTATATATATTTTGTTGTTTTTGCTACCTTGTAATTAAATGGTATATTTATTTCCAATAATGTATTTGATTTTTTTTTTTGGGAGAAGAAAAAAATGGAAATATTGATTGAATATTTGAATATGACCACTTTAAATTAATCGTGTATGAATGAAATTAAAATCTCAATCAAAAATATAAGATGTTTAATGAACATATATGTAGGACAATATGATCCATGTATCTAATTATAAGAACTAGTTGAAAAGACAGGGATCATGGTAACTCCAATGCAAAGATGTAAAATTGGAGATGCAAATGTATTTTTATCAACTCTTGTGGCATCATCACTATTAGAATTTACAAACATGTAAACAGTTTTTGCTTCAGGTGGTAAAGTTGCAAAATCTTGAGATGTTATTTGCATTTTTAATTTTTTTTTAAATTTGTATCGATAGATTAAAGAGAGAACTTTAAGGTGAAAATTGTCTGTTTCAAAACAATTTACATCTTTCCTTGAGATTAAGAGTTAGTTGATGACTATATACATATCTCATTGCCTTTAAAACATCCGATAAAATTGAATGACCATCGTGATACTTCTCACTTGTTAGTAATATGGTACAAGAATTAGAACATGTTCCAAAGCAAGAATTTAAGATGAAGCAAATGGTTGGTGGAGATTGTGGCTACAATGAAACTATGTTGGTAATTGTTGGTTTCTTGGTAGAAGAAGTTAGCAATGAGAGGTCATTTTACAAAGAGTAATGTTATTCATACCATATTTTTATATCACATTTTTATACCATTTTAGGTGTCATCTGATGTGAACAGCCACATCATTTAAAAATTTGCAAAACCCAAGGAAAAGAATGAGAAAGACTCATCGTATACCACAATCATCATTTAATTAATTAGTTTTTCTTAATTATTAGTTTATTAAATAATGAACTAAACTTAAAAATCTGATTAATTCAAATGATGTGACTGTCCACATCAAATGCCCACTTAAGATAGTATGAAAATGTGGTACAAAAACATGGTATGAATAACATTATTGTTTTACAAATGTCAGTGTGTCTAAAATAAACTCATCCAACCAAAGGTGCTGTATATAAATGGAGGGTCCCGAAGATTGATTGTTTGCAGTAGTAGATTGCAACTACAAAAGGTGCAGCGGGTTATAAGTTGAAACTCATGATGAACAGTCCCAGAGAGAGTTTTAATTAGTAGGTAGGCAACAAAAACGTACTCAACTTAGTTAGTTAAGAACATTTATTTTTGCGCTCAAGTTTTATTTTTTCCTTTCGTACTATTTATTTATACTACATAAATGCATCATGTGATGTGTCAATTAAGGGTAATGCTAGAGAGACTAAATTTGTAGACAAAATTTTACAAATTAAACGACATGGAAGTTGATGATTGGATTATTACTGAAGTGTTGATTAACATGTTTATTTTTTATTGATGACACATCATTTGAAATGTAAATTTAGTCTACAAATAAAGTTTACTTAGCATTATTCATCAAATAATGCATACAACTAACATATAATAATGTAATTTCCATAACATTTTTCCTTTCAATATACAGGAGCCATGCAAGTTAACATTGATATTGAATCTAATAAGAAGTAACTTGCACGTGAAGAAAGGAGGCTAGTAGGTGGAAGAATATGTAGTCGACTGCACAGATAATGCCCTGTTGAAACTTTGGTATTAGTTGGTAATCAAGAGTAGGTAAACAAGAGCTTCCTGCAACTCTACCTGTAGGGTCCTTAATTGTATCGAAATCTTGTACCATTTTCCTTAGACTTTAATCTCTCAATTTTCTTTTCTTTTGTTATGAGTTTTAAAGAAAAGCTTAGGCTCATCTACGTTGCAACCACATCGAAAAGTTTTGACCATGCACGCATGGCGCCAACCGGTAAATGTAAAAAGATATTTGTTCACGCATTTGTAGTAGAACTCGGAGTAGAGAATATTTATTTACGTGTGCATGAATCACTGTTAAATATAAGATTAGAATTTTAGCCTTAGTTTAAATTTAATAAAGATTAGATACTCAGTACTACGGTCTGATGATATTATTCTTCACTTAAAAGTGATATGTTTTGAATCTCGTAAACGACAAATTTGATACTAAATTAGATTGTCGATTGTATGGTTTAGCCGAGCTCTCTCTTTTCTTAGTGCAAAAACATATCAATGTAATCATAAAAACAATTTAATAAGGAGTAGATTATGGTGTGGTAGGGTATGAATCTGCATTTGAAAAGGCGCCCTGTTTTCGTTGCCCGATGCCAAATTGCCAATAGTTTCTTTCACCACCCTCTCTCCTGGAATCTTTCTTAATATGAGCAATCTTGGCGTTTGGAATTTGATCTTTGCCGTTCTTCATTTGCCAATTAAATCATCAAAAGTCTTGGATTTGGAGCTTTTGTTTTGAGATTGGCGAGCCTCTTTGTGAATTGGATCGGTTGTTTTATTTGGAGGAAATTCCAATCCCATTAGGGCTAATACATAGGTCAATACCAAGTGCATTGGTTTTATCCTTTTGGGATTATTTCAATGCATTTTATGTTGCTCAATGTCATTTTATATAAGTTTCCTTCCAAATATCCAAACAATGAAACTAATGAAGTTGTTGGATGTAGACCCAAAATTTGACCATGGTCCATGGCTAAGGCTTACTAAAAATGATCCATCATTCAACTAAATGTAAATCCCTTGTTGTGATGGAAATAAAATCATGGAAAAAGTTTTCTCCGGACACAAGTTTTGCAAAATATTGTAGCCACACTTCGAGCTTTGAATACATTTGCTTAAGTTAGAAAGTTTGAAGTTTTGAAGCAAACATGCATATACGAATTTTTCAGTGACATATGCATTGACAAAGTTCCTTATAGTGATTTTTTTTTTGTTTTTTTTCAAGATTGAAAACAAAAGGTTAGGTATTTGGGCGATGTTATATTGGGTTAATTTCTTCCTTCAAATAACTCAGCTTCTTCTCATTGGTTAAACTGAAGTGTAGTACCAAATTAGGTAAAAAGGACAACCACCTCAAATAGACATTAATAAAACTCAAGTATAGTACCAAACTGGATAAAAAGAATTTATGGCCAACCTTTTACTGACAGTTAATTAAATATTCAAATTATTATTATTATTTTCAATTACATGAAATAAATACACAGGATAACCTAGCCAACACCACACTATATAAGCACAATTAGTTCTAGTCAATGGATCGGACTAGCCTTAATATTTCAAATAATTGAGACATATCTACAAGTTGATTAGTCTGGAACAACCACAATTAGAATAAAACAAGTCTACAACAAAAAGTGATAAAGCTCATCAAAGCACACAGACTAGGATTGTTGGTAAAAAAAAATTCATGCCAAAATAATGAAGAAAAGAGAAGTTTTGGGGTTTTTGTTATGACCATTTTGTTGCCGGAAGGCTGCAAGTCATGTCTTGAACTTCAAAAGAAGTTCAAATACGAAAAACGACCGGAGGAAGAAAAGAGTTCAAAACCAAAGGTTTGGTATTTTGGGATGTTATTTTGGGTTTTTTTTCATTCAAATAACTAAGGGTTTGTTTGGTATCATATTTGACTCTAACTTTTTTAATTGAAAAACACTTTTTGAGTCTTAGGTGTTGAATTCTTGTTTGGTATGACTCTTTTTAAAATTTGGATTCATAACTAACTTAAAAACATATGCTATTTCTTAAAAATACTAAAAGTGAGTTTTTAAGGACTTGTTTGGTACTCTACTTGAATCCAACTTTTTAAACTCAAAAAAATTTTCAAGTTTTAGGCCTTAAAAATTTGTTTGGTATGACTATTTTCAAAAATTGAACTCAAGATTAACTCAAAAATATAGTCTATTCCCTCAAACTTAAAAATTTGTTTGGTAGGAAAGAGTTTTTAAATTTAAACTCACTCATTTCTTTTTTTTCCCTCATCCCCTCCCACTCCAAATCTATCTCTCTCTCCCTCTCTCTTTTCTTCTTTCTCTTTCCTTTTTTTTTTTGACCTTTTTCGTCTCTCCTCCAATCCATCATCTTCATTTTCTCGGTTCTTTCTCTCACTCCCCTTCCTCTCTATCTCGTCCGATCCTCTTTCTTTTTTCTCTTTCCTTCAATCATCTCTTACTTTCTTTCCTCCTCTCTCCTCTTTCTCCCTCTCTTGCGACTCTCTCTTTTTAGATATCTTTGCCTAATTTAAGTCGTAAGATTTAAAAATTTTAAATTGCAAACAATCACATTTTTGAGTCTTAAAGAAAATTGTTTTTAAGAAATGTTCTTAAGAAATGTTTTGAGAAATGATAAAAATTTTCAAATAGGATACCAAACAGGCCATAAAGTTTTTTCTGTTTTCTCCTCAACATCTTTTTTTGCTCTCTCCCCTAACCCTTTATTTTATGGGAGTTTTAACGAAAAGCCCGCGGTACTGTTCACTTTAATGAAAAATCATATTTTTACACTAAAAAGTCAAATCTGGTACTATTCATTTTATCATTTATTTTGTTCTTATCGTTAAAACTCAAAGTTTTCAAACCATTTTCATTAGTTTTATTTTATTTTTTCTCTCCTAACCCTCTCTTTCCTCTCTCCCCACGTCACACCTTGTCTTCTTTCTCTTTCCTCACCCTTTGTCCCATCACCCTCTCTTTCTTCTCACTCTTCACCTTCTCACCGTAATTTTTTGCTCTCTCACTCACCTTCTCACCCTCTCCCTGTCTTTCTCTCTCCTCGCCAACTATTTCCTCTCTCATCTTTCCCAATTCTCTCTCTCCTCCAATTTCTGCTCAAGGTAGTTTGAATTTAAACTAAAAAATTTATTTTTAAAAATCAACCAAACAGATTTTTGAAATTTTGAGATTTAATAAAAAAACTGTTTTTAAGTGATGTTATTTGAAAATTATTTTTAGGAACAATCAAAGTTTTTGGATATGATATCAAATGGGCCCTAAGCTTCTTAATTTAAGTCTAATTCTAAATTAGTTGAGAAAGGACAAGAACTCAAAAAGAATTGGTTAAAACGACTAATTAGCTCTCATGTGTTAAGAAATTTTTATATTTCGGGCACAAATCAATGACCATTTCATTTTTTTGGCATATGTCAATCGAAACAATTTGAAGGTCAATAAAAATAATTTTCCCTTCAACTATGATCAATGACCCCTTCCTGAGATTTTTCTTTATTGGCTTCTCCTCAACACTACAAAATGTCAGTTGACTCAATCCTTTTGTTGAACATATTTTTGCGACCTGGAAGGCTAAAACAAATTAGCTATTTGCGAGTTATTTCATGTTGGTGATTTAGACATTCTTTTGAGAATGCACTGTAAGATTAAACAAGTATTTAATATAATCATCAGGAACACAAGGATTGATCAAGTAAATCACAAAACTTGAACGATGTAAACAAGAAACAAAATAAGATATAAAACATGTTGATCGAAGAGTATACCTGCAGACATGTTTGTAAATGTAGAGGCCATATGTAATTTGCACACAATCTTCTTCAACTGTCACATGGACACATACCAAGACACCCTCTACACACAACCTTCTCCTTTCTGCAAAACTTAATGCTCTCCAAGTTATAGGTAATTGGAACAATAAGAGCGTGTATTTGTGAGAGCAGGGGCTTATGGTTTTTATACTACAAAATCTGGATTACCCTATAATAATCCTACAAGGAATACAAGACCAAATCCTTGTACAAGTATGAGTTCTATTCTTGAGCCAATAGTAGAGTTTCAATCCAAACCAAAGTTGAATTAACTCTTATAAACACATTAAGACCTCTTTATACCAATCTGAAAGAATTTAACTTACAAATCACAATGTCTAGTTCATGTTTATAGCAATGTATCTAAGCTCAAGAGTAAACCAAGACGTCTACTCCCACTCATATAGCCCAAAATAAAAAATACCAAACATTCTTGACAATAGGCTCTTAAAATGATTCATAATTGTATGAACAACATAGTTATATCAATCAACAACTTTATCATATCACCAAATCTTTTGGATAACATAAGCTTAACCTCACATACAACTTACCTATGCATTTTAAAGTATTGAACTTAAGAATCTTTTCTGTTACATCGCAGAATTAATTCAAAAGTTACAACATACTTAATTTGCACTTTGTAATTATGTGAACCATTATAGCAAAACCAAACCAATTTGCTCCCACTTATCTAGACCATACTCAACACAACCAAGTTAAGTATAAGTTAATACCAACTATATTAACTAAAAATCATTCCAATACAATGAATGACTAATCAGAATCCATATGGAAACCAAATTCGTTTCCTTTTGAATGCTAACATAATAGGATCCTTCTCATTACTTAAACAAATTAAGTAACACAAATAACTCAACTAATTGCTTCAATAAAACCATAAACTGGTTTTTAAGCATCCATATGAATTATAATGGCTGGCCTAAATACTCTTAGCCTTATGCTTACATTTGAACATATGATTCTCCCACTTAAGCATAAGCAGAATATACTGCACAGCCGATAAAGAAACCGGAGATATGAACCAATTGGTTCCCGATTCCTTACCTATTGCATAATCTCGGTTTAGTCATATACACCTAAACCATTATGCAAAACAGTCTATGTATCAAAAGATAGTCACAATCCATTCGGAAAAACTTATCTCACATAAACCCAAAATCACCAGTTTCAACAATGATCAAAATCAGAATAGCAAGCACCATATTTTTGCATTCAATTTGATCTTAACTAGTTCAATATCTAGTTCAATATCCATCAAGCAAGACCAACCAAAATTTGATAATGTTTGGATATATAAGCACAAGTTATCTTGATTAAAACAAGATAATCAAGATCTCAACTTTTCAACAATATGATTTACATATAATAATTCTTTAACAAGATCGACATGTATCATAATTCAATCTAGTCCAAAAATCAATTCAAAAATACTAATTGACGCTTCAAAATCTCAAACAATTCCAATCAATGGAAAACCCATAAGTTGTCAAAATTTCAAAATTAATATCTTATGAACTTTGAGATCGCATCAGATATGAATTAAAGGATACATACCAATTAATCAGCAAATTTTCATTAAGAGTAGCGGAAGCAAACGAGAAATGAAAATTCCAGACCAAATCTTGCCAATCGATGAGTTTCACTATCACAGCGAAATAGAATGCATTCTTGCCAACAAGGTTTCACCAAAACAATTTATGTCATTCCATACAAGGTATAAATACAAGAGCCTTCACATGTTTTCAGTTATACACTGCAAAGATTGACATTCATCGAATCCAAATATTCCAAACTCCACCATTCATATATACGGCAACACCCCCCAAAACATATTATATGTAGTCTAACCAAAACTGGGGATATGAATTACAATTTTTTTTTTATAACTCAAAACAAACCAATGCATTTAATTATATGTATCATAAATACAAACAATGGCATCCAAATTCCATTAGTTTAATATTAGAACCGCTTGGTCATTAAGCATACTTGCCCAGACAATATCAATTCATGGAGTACTCGTGCAGTCAGATTGATTCCATTCCAAATTGATATTCATCATATATGTCCCAAAACAAACAGACAAAAGAGAACGATAGGTGCTATATATGAACAAGTTTTATCCTCCACCAAGACTAATTTAATCAGAACCATAGACTCTTTAATGAAAAATAAAGAGTATACATAGACTAAATGTTACATTAACTTATTTATGCAGCAAAAGATGATTTCAGAGATCCCACATAAATCACAAGTTGGCATCCATAGGGATTTCGAGTTTAATCATGCCCTCACAATATATAATTAAACAGGCATACTCGCAAAAACCCTAATTCATCATGCTCAAACTCATCACACTATAATCATGCATATAAGAGAACAATTAACCATGCATGATACAATGAACTGAGTTACCTGAATGCATCATTGAATCCATATTCGTCAACCCGATTGCAATTCCTCGGCTCCAAATAAATGAAACAAATTATCTATCAATGCTCGAGACCCAACCACGCGGATTGCTATCACTCCAAATTCCCATGGACCTCGTACCATTGCAGATTATTGAAGTGAATTGCCATTGTTACAGACGCGATTTCAATTGAAACATCAAAAACCAAAAGAAACAGCATGCGGGTCAATAAAATGCAAATAAAGTATGTAAATATTTCATAAGCATTGTACAACATCATGGTTTGAGAACCCAGAACATATCTCTATATTTATGACCATTATTAATACAAGAGAGAACAGAAAAACAGAAAATACCATAAGTTGCAGACATCATTAACAACGCAACGGAAGCAATAGTGACCAGAAATATATAATTATATTTTGGTGAGATTTGATGTTAACAGATCAGTTACACGGATCTTCTAGAGACAAACAAGATGAAGATGTGTGCAGACATGATCAAAAGATCGCTGGTTGTTTTCTTCTTTTGAATCGATAATTGTCATAAAACTTTTAAAAATAGTTTAAAGAACCGAGTTTTCTTTTGGGCAGCCAAGAGTCATTTAATAAAAAATTATTCACACAAAACGACGTCACATAAATTAGGTTTATACTTATCAACTTAGTCCGCAATTGGTTCATTGCAAATTCGAAAAATTCATTCAAGATTGAATTTAAATGAAAAACCTTTGGCTCTGCTACCACATGTAAGATTAAACAAGTATTTAATATAATCACCAGGAACACAAGGATTGATCAAGTAAATCACAAAACTTGAACGATGTAAACAAGAAACAAATAAGATATAAAACATGTTGATCGAAGAGTATACCTGCAGACATGTTTGTAAATGTAGAGGCCATATGTAATTTGCACACAATCTTCTTCAATTGTCACATGGACACATACCAAGACACCCTCTACACACAACCTTCTCCTTTATGCAAAACTTAATGCTCTCCAAGTTATAGGTAATTGGAACAATAAGAGCGTGTATTTGTGAGAGCAGGGGCTTATGGTTTTTATACTACAAAATCTGGATTACCCTATAATAATCCTACAAGGAATACAAGACCAAATCCTTGTACAAGTATGAGTTCTATTCTTGAGCCAACAGTAGAGTTTCAATCCAAACCAAAGTTGAATTAACTCTTATAAACACATTAAGACCTCTTTATACCAATCTGAAAGAATAATGATTATTACTAAACTGTGAGAATCACACTCATACTCTAACATGCACTACTTACCTAACACGACAAGTTTTTGGCCTTGATTTGTGTTTGTTAGGCGAGGTTAGCTGAAACTTGAAGTTGGAGGACAAGCGAGTTGTACATCACCATGATGAAGCCGATGAGAACCGTGTTGCTAATTTATGTCATCGTCACATATAAATTGAAATTTCAGTTTGAGAACATTAATTTGGTCATTTTTTACTATTATAGCTTATGTGAATATTTTGGCATCTCATTTGGACTCATTTGGAGATGCTCTAAAAGACATGAAAGTTAATGATTGTTTTATTACTTAAGCGTTGATAAACGCGCTCATTCATATTAGTGACACATAATTTAATTTGTAAATTTTATCTCCAAGTTTAGTCTCTCTAACATTATCATTTTATTTACGTATGGTACTCATTATTGGATAATCTCTAATGCAAATACTTAAATTCTAGACATATATTCTTAAATTTGGGTTCCAAAAAGATGGTGGATTTATGTATTTTGGTTTCATTCTCCAATGCAAAGACTAAAATTTTAAAACTCATTTTGAGTTTTAAGATTTGAATGTTTGAATTGTAGGAGAAAACACAATCAAGTGGTCTTCATATTATTTGTTTTGTCAAACGATAGATTTTGTTAGATTAGATGTTAAATTAGTCACTGACAGGGTTCAAATCCACGCCGTCATACAATAACTCAACACATTTACACCACTGTGGTGTATTGGAAAACTTTACACTCAAATATAAGATTTGAATCCAAATTTTTTGGTGGTGCATTGGAGATGCTATAATAATGTATAATGGAATCTCAAAGCTATTAAACATAGCGATGTAATATATTAGTTGGAAGCCTTTAAAAGAAGGGATCCTCATTTAAAAAAAAAATGGGAACACCCTTTGGACCGTTAGATTTGGCTTTAATGAAATTATGTGGCCTGTGATTTAATCTCAACCACAAAATTTCATTAAAACTAAATCTAACGGTCAACAGAGTATCCTTATTTTTTTTTTTTTTAAATAAGAATCTCTTCCCTTAAAGGGCTTACTGAACTTTGAAGTTTGATGACATGCTGAATTGTAGGATGACTTCACGTGTTGGAAATGCAAAAAATGTGTAGCAAGTATGAATTATCGAACACCAACCGACAGTAATTGATTTGACATGGTAATGTGGTTCGATTTCCTCAATGATTTTTGTTAGAAAAGAATCAAAACCAAATCGTTCTATTGTATTTGTTCTACACGTAAGTTACTGTCTATCAAAGTAGGATCAAATTGGGTGACCAAACCTAGCAACATTTGGGCCTTGTCACCTCATAAAATAAACATTCACCTCCATGGCGCACAAAATTACACACACATGAGAATTGAGATGGGTTGGATCCAGATCCAGCCATCTCTTTCCTCAACCCGTGGGCCCCATTATCCTTTTGTCTTTACCCCGCCCATCTTAACGAGAGATTTTTAAGAGTAGTACTACATTTACTTTTTATTTTACCATTTTTTCTAATAAAGGTAAAGTCATCAACACATATGATATAGATGATACAAATAAATAAATAAAGTAAAATTTTTATTTTTCTAAATATCGAGTGTTTAAATAGTACTCCACACTTAATAATACAACTTTGAAAAAAAATTTCTCCATCTAAACCAACACGCATTGTTATCACTTAATACTACTATCTAGTGATATTTCTCTTTACTTCTAAGTGAAAAGTGTAAATACAAATTTTCTCCGTCTTCTCTTATGACGAAAATGCACTTGCAAAATAATAACACCTAATATTAAGGTCAAAAGCATCACGAGCCCACGATGAATGAGAGACTTTGGCCGAAGAATCTCTAATGCCAAAATTAGAATTTGAAAGAGAATGTGTTTAGGAATTTTTGGGTAGAGAATGATTTAGAATTTTAGTAAGAGAATAGGGCTATTTATAGGGGAGTGATCGGCCCTATTTGGAAAATAAGGGCCGACCATATATGGTCAAATTGTAAGTGTAATTGCAAGATATTATGTGAAATAATATCTTGCAATTAACTTGGCAATTAATCCAAAATTAAATAGAAAAATTGGGAGTTACCTTTTGAATAAGGATTTGATGATGAGTGATGAGAGGAATTTGAATAAATACCATTTTGATCACCTTTGACTCTTCCTTGATTGAGCAGTTATTGTTTGTTGCATGCGCGTGGGAATCCCGGTGTGCCTTTAGGGTAATTTTGTCCTTTTTATCCAAAAGTTCACGTGTCACCTCCATAATTTTCTTGATTATTTTTTGCTCCAGAAATACCCCCACACTTATTGGGTTGCTCACAGGAAATGATAGCAGGTGCAAAAATCTTCCCTTGCTTTAGGAAACGTAAGATTGTTTCCTATTTTGATGTAGATTTCCACATTAATTGGAAATTAGATCCTTCTAGGAAAGGGAAATAAATTACTTCCAAAGTCTATTTAAGTCTAACTTAAGTAGATGATTAAATCAACTTCAGGGAGCAATTTATTCTACCCTACAAGAGAGAAAGTTAGAGGATATTTGTTCCTCATTCCCTAGCAATCTTCTACACGTGTCCGTGCAAAGGATCGTATTTCATTGCTTTCTTCATCTTCAAGCCGCACCAAGGTAAGAAAAAAAATTAATTTTGCATTGTCTTCGTAATTTTTTGGAGCCTCGAGCCTTGAAATTTGGCTCGACGGGGGTCGAGGATGTGTGAAAAGGTGGCTTGAAGGGCCATGACACTGTTGCCGTGGGTGGTATGGTGCGGCGGCGACTCGGCGTGGGTTGAGGTCTGGGTGCAATGGCGTAGGCCATAAGGGCGAGCTAGGGCTCAGCTCGGGTCAGGACTTTTCGGCTTGGGTCGAGGCTGTGAGGTGCTGGGGTGCTGAGCTTTAGGCCACTGGGCTTGGGCCAGTGTGGGAGAGGTAAGAAAGAGAGAGGAGTGGGGGCGCCAACCCTCATCCTTTTGGATTGGGCCGAGAGAATGCCTGGCGTGTTGGGCCAAGAGGGAGAGATGAGAGCCAGCGCGGGCTGGGCTCCCTTGACTACTGTCCTTGGGTCGTGGGGCCTGATGCTTAATTTTTATTTTTTTGTGTGTAGTCATCTAACGATTCTTCCTTGCGTCTTTGTAGCATTTCTTCGAGTATGTCTTCTTCAAGCTATAAGAGTGATGATGGTGTGTCGTTATTGTATTGCCAAGGCAGCTCTTTGAGTAAAGTGGGCTACTTCAAGGCTACTTACTTCAAAATTAGCTTCGATGACTTGTTCAGAGATTTCCTTGAAGCATATAGGCACACTATTTCATCTGGGATGCGTGTGAAACATGTTAAGTATGGTAGCAGCCGTGAGCCATGTAGTGGGGCTCGGAGAGCTCATTGCTACTTCTGAAACTGCCAAGTAGATGTATAAGTCCTCCGTTACTTCCGGCTTAAATAGTAAGATAGGTGATGTTAGATGCTTCTTTAGGTCTTGGAAAGCTCTTTCGCACTCATCATGTCATTTGTCTCGTTGTGCCCTCTTATTGGCTTTGAAAAAAGGCTTGCATCGATCGATGGACCGTGAGAGGAAATGGTTGTGTAAGGCTGCTCGTCTGGTCAGACCTTGAATCTCCTTTAGAGTAGCAGAGGACTTCATATTCAAGATCGCTCGGATTTAGCTTGAATGTGCATCAACGAGGTTGGGCTTTGTTGCCTCCTCCAAATTGTTGATGTGGTCCGACCGCTACTTTGGGTCAAGAAATATGTGATCAGTGTCTTTTGACCCGTCTTCGGTTAAGGTAAAGTTGTCTTTCTACATTTCAGTATCCTCTATGAGGGTAAATGACTTATTATTTCACTCATTTAGTACTTGCACAATGTATTGTTGAAATGTGGCCTGGTTTGACTTGATCTCTCCGACTTTTCCTCCCGGGATTTGGAATCAGATTTTCTGATACTCAATAGAGGTTACCGCACCCAGTCTCTCTTGCCATTGCAGACCTAGAATCCCATTATAGGAAGACATGTCACTAGCTATTATGAACGTCTGTTTTGAAACCACTGGGTGTTCTCATGTCGAGTGTTATTTTACCGATAGCAGCTGAAGTGTGACCGTTGAATCCAGTGCGTACCTTCGCTCGATGTATGATTATGTTTTCTAGGCCTATCTGCTGAATAACTGAGAGTATGAGTAGGTTAACTGTGTTGCCGTTGTCCATCATCATTTTGTCGACTATGGCATGGGATAGTTAGACATATATCACTAGTGCATCGTCGTGTGAGAAGTTGACGCCTTCAACATCCTACTCGGTGAAGCCAAAGATAGATTCAGGTTGGGTGTTGATTACCTGGACCTGGTAGACTAATAGAGCCTGCTGAATCTTCCTCTTCTTGGAGTTATTAGTGGCCCCCAAGTGCTCAGATTCGGCAAAGATGTTATTGATTCGAATTATCTTGGTTGACGGGTTTTCATCAATGTCTGCGTTCATTTTAGGCTGCGTAGCTGGCTTGTCCAAGTATCTGTCGACCTTGCCTATTTCACCAACTTTTCTAGGTAATTCCTCCAAGTGGAGCAGTCGTCGGTTGTGTGACCGGGACCTCGATGAAATATGCAGTACTTGTTATGGTATAACTTGGAGGTATCTCCATTTGATTGCTTTGGCAACTTGAACTATGGTTCGTTCTTGATGTCGTGGAGGATTTAGTGGATCGGGATTGAGAACTCATGGGTGCCGGGCCTGCTTTAGTTGGGGATCAGTCCATACGTTTGGCTTCATGCCTGCTTTTGTTGTTGTACAGTTTCATGTCTTCCTTCTTTTGAGCTATTGCCGATTCTTTTCGAGGCAGCTCAGGTGCCTTGTTTGCTCGTCGAGCCTCGTCCCAAAATGCATGTTTCTCTACCAGAGCGAAAGAGTCTACGAGAGTTAAATATTTTTTCATGATCAATTCTTCGAATAGTGGGTGGTCTGCTGGAAGTCCTTTTTGGAAAGTTGTACTAGTTATCGAGTTATCGCATTCGACTATCTTTACCTTATCTGCTTTGAACCTCTTCACATAGTAGGGAAGCGACTCCTTTGGGTTCTTCTTGACGTTGAACAAATGGTCCGACTTCTTCTTGATCGAGCAGTAGGATGAATACTCCTTGGTGAAAACCAAGGTAAGCTCATCGAAACTTTAGATGAATTGTGGCGGCATGGTATGAAACCAATCTTATGCCTCGCCTTGTAAAGTGATGGCGAATATCTTGCCTATGAGAATATAATTGTTTTGATAAAGGATCATTGTGTTTCAGTAATGCTTCAGGTGTTTCTCTGGGTCTTCATCCCATTTGAATGATGTGAAATGTGGTATGCTGAACTTGCTTGGGGGTTCTGCCTGCTCGATTTCGTCTGTGAATGGTGACCTGCTTATGTTGGTCATGTCTCATCGTAGTGCCTTATCAGTGACCTCATTGCATTAGAAATCACTCAATCGCTCAATTATGAGCCTTTATAATTCTTCTTGAATTTACCTTTGTTGGGGGTAGCGGAGCTCTCGGTTGCCCTTGGTCATCACCTGTTGGTCTAGGTTGTTCTTCCATGCATTCGGCTCGTCTATGCCGCTGTTACGGTGCACGTGGTATGTTCCTAGTAGACGAGTAAATTTATTGCAGGCTGCCGGTTGAACTTGAGTCGGATTGAGTGACTGCTTCTCTCTGTTCGTCGTGCTACTTACTCCTATGTCAGGTGGAAGATGCTCCTTGTGGGCCTAGCTTCGCCTAGAAGGTTGCTCATGTTAATTATCGAAGTGTGGTCCCAACCATGAATGTATAAATATCCGTGGGCCTAACCGAGAGTGTACGTTCATCCGTGCGCTAAGACGACATTATATGTTGATTCATTAAGGTCGTCTGCTGCGCGATGGCACTTGTCAACTCTATGACTTGTCGGGACAAGTGTTGTTCACCATTTGGGTTGGAAAAGCTTGGACGGTATGCGTTTCCTTGTCTAATGGAAGTGTAATGGGCTCTAGGCGCGAGATTTGAGTTAAGAGATGTCAAATCTGCAGAGAAATGAGGTGAAAATACCGCCGGTTCAATCGTTGGCCTAGAAATCTGAAGTTGGGACAGTTGAACTAGTTTTGATTGTTTAGAGGGCCACGAGAGTGGGCTAGATCGTGGATTGGGGCGCGAGAGTGCGTGTGCACTAGGCTTCATCTCTCATCGGCGTGGCTTGTGCCTGCTGATCTTGGGCTCGGCTTTGAAGCATGCTAGGCTGCTCCAATTGCTGCAGTTGCTTGGGCCTCAGTTGCCATTGCAACACCGTAGGCCTGTTGAATATGGGTTATTTTGCGCTGGGTTGGCTGTCTTGTGGTGCGTGCCTAGGCCTGCTGTTGCGATGTGGCATGTTCACCGTGGGCAGTGGGCTCGCCAAGGGTTGCTGCCATGGTTGCTACCGTGGTGGCTGCCATAGTGATGCCCCGTAGGGGTGGTGTCGCTCCACTCTTCGTTGCGTTGATCCTTGTGGATCATTGTGGTCCAAATCCTTGAACATATGAAATTCCATTCATTGTGGTTTCTGAATTTCTAGTCATTGTACTTTTCTTTTACGTTTATTCAAATAATTTTATAGAAAATTCTAGGAACAAGAACGTATGAAAAATCTACAAATGAACGAGAAATTAGAAACTTTGAATGCGAAAGTCTTCTTCGAGCTTGTGAATCAAGCTCTCAATGAAAGCACCAATTTGTGGATACAAATTTCCGCCGTCTTCTCCTTTAATGAAAATGCACTTGCAAAATAATAACACCTAAGATTAAGGCCAAAAGCTTCATGCGCCCACGATGAATGGGGGGACTTTGGCCGAAGAATTTTCGATGCCAAAGTTAGAATTTGAAAAAGAATGTATGTTAGGAATTTTTGGATAGAGAATGACTTAGAATTTTAGTGGGAGAATAAGAATATTTATAGGAGAGTGACCGGCCCGATTTGAAAAATAGGATATATGGTCAAATTGTGAGTGTAATTGCAAGATTTATGTGAAATAATATCTTGCAATTAACTTGGTAATTAATCCCAAATTAAATAGGAAAAGTTGGGACCTTTTGAATAAGGATTTGATGAGGGGTGATGAGAGAGATTTGAATAAATACCATTTTGATCACCTTTAACTCTTCCTTGATTGAGTCGTTATTGTCCGTTGCATGCGCGTGAGAATCCCAATGTGCCTCGAGGGTAATTTTGTCATTTTAATCCAAAAGTCCATGTATCACCTCTATAATTTTATTGATTATTTTTTGCTCTACAAAAAATCTTAAGTTCAATTCTCGTCAAAGACGAATTTAAACCGTATTATTACTAGCCCATTATGAAATTAAGTTTATCATTCATTCTTAATATATATAATATCGTTTGTTAAAAAAAAAAAAAAAAAAAAAAAAAAATCCAACACGGACTAGCCTCAAATCCTCTGATGCCTTGCCTTTTGTCCTAATTGCCAAATCTACCCACCCCAAACAAAACCCAAATTACTCCATTATCCATAACGTGCGCGCAGCGCGCCCTTCCTCCGCCCCAAAACGTAAAACTTATCGTGACCAAAATACCCCTATTCAAAAGAATATGTTACCTGCACCACCCCGCCAATTATTAGAGGCTTAATCGTGATTTCACCGTCGCAGTTCCCTCTTTATTCTCTCTCTTTTTTGTTTTTTCTGATCAATTTATTGGAATTTTATCAATTTTGGTTTCTCCGGAGTTAATTTGCTAGTGCTGTCAATCTTTTAAGCTTTCGATCTCGACCGTTGGATTCCATGGCGGCGGAACAATGGCGACCGCCGCCGGAGCCACCGTGATTCTTTACTGCGTGCTCAATCGGAGGATGGCAACGAACGAGGGCGGGGTGGAAGACGGGGACGACGACGGCGATCGGAGTGGAAATCTCTTAAAGATGAGATCGGCGAGGAAACGGCTTTCTCGGCGACCGGCTCAAGCGCCCGCCACGTGGGTCGAGTCGCTTACCACCTTGTCCGATACGCTCCGGTTCACCTACTCCGAAACGCTCGGGAAGTGGCCGATCGGCGACTTGGCCTTCGGTATTAACTACCTCATGCGGCGGCAGGTGAGTAATTCGCTCAAAATTGGAGTCCTTTCCTGCAAATTTTCGCTCTTTTGTTGCTTGTGCTTGCAAAAGTTTCGTTATTTGAGTATTAAGTCCTTGAATTTTTGGTTAATTCGCAGGGTAACTTACAAGTTGCGAGTGTGTATGCTGGTAGTGGTAGTGTGCAGCTCAAAGGGTCTGAAATCGTTGAGGAGTTAAATTATTACTTGAAGTTGCTGACGCTTTGTATGCTCTTTTCGAAGAAACCGTTTCCGGTGTTTTTAGAGTCCGGGGGTTTTTCTCAGGAAGATGTTCTTCTTCAGAAGCCCAAGGCCGGGGTTAGTAAGCTCATAACTTGTCTACATTTGCTTATGTTTTTATTCAAAATTGTTCTACTGGTAATCGGACTGATGTGGATCGATCGTATTCCTTTTGGTACCAAGAGTAGTGGCAGGTTGGCTCCGTAAATTCGAGCTACAGATGCTATATTTTGAGACATTTTTGTGTAGATATTTAGTACCGCAGAACTGTCTAAGCGCTCAAATTTGTGGTTAAGCAAGTAACACATACAAACAAATCCTTGGATTATAGAATTCCAAAATAGTATACTCCGCAAATCCATAGATTCAAACAAGAGCTGCCCACATTCTTAAAATCCATCATTTCCCACTTGGTCATTCAAAATCGTCATAGGCTCATAGCAATACCATATTCACAAGCCCTTCGTTTGATCACAACCGAATTTTTCAACTTCATAAGTAAGAGTGAAACAGGTTCAAGAGTCTAAGTTGATGCAGAAAATGAAAGAAGGATATCTGTGATAATGGAGTGACGATGTTAAAAATTCAAAAAAGATGGACTTCAGTGGTCGATTAATGAGAATTGAGTTTTGTCCTAGAATTTATTCATATTAACCACTGTGTTTGGAGTATAGTTGTCATGTGGCAAACAATGGTGCTCGCAATTCTATGTTTCTGTGAGAAGGCAGCTTTTGGTTTTATTATTCTCTTTAAAATTTGTGATTGATTCATCTATTAATTAGAACAATATGCTTGCAGCTTCTGAAGCCTGCCTTCACAATTATACATGATAAGAATTCAAAATGCTTCCTTCTATTAATACGTGGTACACATAGCATCAAAGATACACTAACTGCCGCAACTGGTGCAGTGGCCCCTTTCCACCATTCGGTATTGCATGATGGTGGAATAAGCAACTTAATCCTAGGGTATGCTCACTGTGGGATGGTTGCTGCAGCCCGTTGGATTGCTAAGATTAGTACTCCTTGCTTGCTTAAGGCTGTTGGTGAATATCCTGATTACAAAGTAAAGGTAAATGCCATTACTTTAATTTAAATAAAGCATGCCACTTGGTCACTGATTTTACATTTCAAAATTGATCAAAAGCTGTATTATCGCTTTCCTGCTTATACATGTTTTATGCCTAAGTAATGTTGATATGTGCATATCAGGTTCTTGGGCATTCACTGGGTGGTGGTACAGCTGCGTTGTTAACATATATTCTTCGAGAACAAAAAGAGTTCTCTTCAAGCACTTGCATTACATTTGCTCCAGGTATGTCTGCTGAATTTCTCTTTGTTAATGGTTCTCATATCCATTTGTTCATGGAAATGCACATATAAATTCAATAGATATAAGGTATTAAATTTGAGTCGTTACTTTTGAAGAACAGATAATGTGTGTGGGTAGGGGTGTCGTTTTATGCTTATAGGTTGGTGTATTGGTATCTGTGCTTTGCTTCAAAAAAGTGTTTCCTTGAGTCTTTTTTTGTCTGCTTTGGTAGAAAATGCTCAAGTACCTACCTAATTTTCATTTTTCAGCTGCATGTATAACATGGGAGTTGGCAGAATCTGGCAAGCACTTCATCACTACTATAATCAATGGCTCCGACCTGGTTCCTACTTTCTCAGCAGCTTCTGTTGATGACCTCCGCTCTGAGGTATTTTATTTTTACCATATTCAAGTGGATGCATATAGCATTCATTCTTTCTAATAATGAGTATAGTTTGATTCTCATCTGTTAGACATTTCCAGAATTCTTATGAGAATTTGTCATTATCAGGTCACAGCTTCCTCATGGTTAAATGATTTGCGGGATCAAGTTGAGAGGACCAGAGTTTTGAATGTTGTTTATCGCTCTGCAACTGCTCTGGGTTCTCGTCTACCTTCTATTGCTAGTGCAAAAGCGAGGGTTGCTGGTGCAGGTGCACTATTGCGACCAGTATCCAGCACCACACAGGTAAATCTATGTTTCATAATTTGTACAGTGTACTTGTGAACCGTTACTGAAATGGTGCTAATTGGCTCATTTGAATTATATTATACTGGTCTATTTGTTTAATAATCATTATTGAACATCAGTTACTGCTGTCCAGTGTCCACCCTGCATCCTTTGTATCCCAATCTTGCTCATACTTTGTGTTATAACAGGCTATGCTTTGCAACTTGTAGGTTGTGATGAAGCGTGCACAGAATGTTGTTGTGAGAACCCATTCATCTATATCATCATGGTCTTGCATGGGTGCACGTCGCCGTAATGTGGGCCAATTACCAAACTCTAAAGCAGACGATTTGCAAGAATCTTCTATTATATGTGAAAAGGATTCTGAATCTCACGATGGAGTAATCGTAGACCCAATGCTGAATAACTCAGACTCTAGTTCTAGTGGTGGATCAGGCCATGATGATACCGATGAAGAGGAGCAGCTTTTGCCAGTGGATGGAAATACTGCTACATCTTCTGTTGAAGACATTACTGAAGGCGAGTTGTGGTATGAACTGGAGAAGGAGCTTAAGAGGCAGGAGCATGAAGTCAATGTCGAGGCCCGAGAGGAAGAAGCTGCCGCAGTGAAGGAAATAACCGAGGAAGAAGATATGCTAGTTGACGTTGCAGAAAGCAGCACGCCGATCTCTTCCTCGGATGTTTCAGAGAACCATCGTTTCTATCCCCCTGGCAGAATCATGCACATTATATCAGTCCCTTCATCCTATCCTACTAAATTAGATGACAACGGGCCACCGGCTGAAGAGCGAGTGCGTATATACGAGACACGTAGAGAACTGTACAGTAAGCTTCGACTTTCTAGAACGATGATTAATGATCACTACATGCCTATGTATAAGAAAATGATGGAATTGTTGATCAGGGAACTGGAAAATGATGAATCCAGTAATTGTATCATGTGAAAAGACTAAATCAATGCAAGATCATTTATGTTGCATGCCCTATCTGAGTGCACACTGCACAGTTAGATTTTATATCCGTGTTTCTTGTTCTATGGGTATAACTGCTTATATCCACATCCATGATAAGTTAAAATGACAGAAGCACTTTTGGAATCAGCCATTTTACTTTAAGCTGTTAATGATGTTATTGGGGCCAAGCTTCCGCACATGCTTGGTATAGACCCAACTTGGATGCTTATTCTGTATCCAAAGAATCCACCACCACAAAATTTGCAAGTTGAAAATCATCCGGATTCAGCACTGTAAATCCCCAGCCAGCCCCACCATTATCTTTCTTTCTATTGGAGGATAAGGTCCCGACATTTTCAGATTTTTAAGGTCCCGTCAATTTCAGATTTTTTATACAACAGGTTTGCCAAAAAAAGAGAAAAGAAAAAAAAAGGTTTGCAAAAGCATAAGAGCACTTCCAGTGCGGTAAGGCTCTCCTGGATAATAGGCATCTTAATTATCTTAATGCATAGTAATAATAACTGGTCAAATGTATTTTCACTTCTAAATTGAATAGCCTAGGCAATTCTTATTAAAATATTGGGTTAACCTCTGTTTACTACCTTGAAGTTTCGTGGTTTTCAACATTTAGTGCATGAAATTTTTTTCGTTCCAGAGTCATACCTAAAGTGTTAATTTTGGGACAGTTTCAAATATTAACACTTTAGGTATGACTCTGGGATGAAAAAAACTTTATGTACTAAATGTTGAAAACCATGAAACTTCATGTAGTAAACAAAGATTAACCCCAAAATATTAGTATTTTTTTATTTTATAAAATAATAAAAGATAACTTTTATTTTTAATTTCGGATAATAATAAAAGATTGATTGAAAGTATTTGAAATATAGTGTAAAGCGGAAGAACATGGTTAGGTACTTATAGAAAATAATTATAATTTTTTTATACTTTAATTAGTTTCTTTATAAATTTTTATATATTTTTGTAATAACTTTTTCTAATTTTTTAATAATTTAAATTGTGGTTGATGTCATGATGACTTCAACCTTGCGTCATATAAGTAGGGTGCTGGGCCAGACGATTCTTGCCTGACTTTTTCATTGAGCTTGCCTTGAGCTCAATTGCTCGAGTGAGTTGGAGTGTTTTGGGGAGGGGTGTGGATTGGGTTGCCTATCCCCAAGGCAATAAGCAACAATGGAGTTGCTCTAAGTATATTGAATTTTTTATCGGATTTTTTATTTCTTTCTGTTTACTAAAATTGTGTCGATATCAAAATTTTTATCAGATTTTTATACGTGACTTCCCTTTTGTTAGGGGTGGGCACTTGAAATTGAAAACCAAAACCGATACACGTATAAAACAGAACCGCAAGTTTAAGAAACTGTTTGATTTCGATTCTTAATATCTGGAACCGAACAGAAAACTAACCACACCATATAGTATAAAAAAATATTTATTTTAATAGTCAATTAGGTGTCATAATATAATTGGTTATTTGGTTGAGTCCATACATTTAATATGGACTCATCCACATCGTAACTTGGCCTTGACTCATTCGAATTTAGGCATCGCCTCTCTTACTCTTAATCACAACCAGAATGACAAGTTCCAAGGTAATCTTACACTTCTGGTTCACAAGGTAAGGTTCAATGGTTTCTCATCCATCGGTTTCACTTTCACAAGGTCTAAGGTCTTCCCAAGTATTGCTTTCTCAAACTTGAATGTCTTCTCAAGCCCGTTCACAAGCTTAAAAGCCTCCTAAACCTTCATAGAGTAAAGTCTCTAAAAGGAAAGGGAAAAATAAAGGGTTGAGCGATTTAAAGCATCAAAACTTTGTTGGTGAATTGCATGAGCAATTTATTTTTTCGTTGTACTAATATTTATGCCATAATACATTTTGATGTTGAACTTTGTTTGAACTTTAATTTAAGTATGGTAGTTTACTTTTTCAATTGGGTTGTATTAAAGTAATGAATAAGGCATTTTGATGTTGAACTTTGTTTGAATTTTAGTATGGTGATGGTGATCTTGAATTGTTTTCAATTGGGTTGTATTAATGCTATAAAGCATTTAGTTTGCAAATGACTAGGTTTTGAACTTTGTAATTTGTTTGAATGTTTTATACTTGTATTAATGCAAATCTTTTAATGGGCCTACCGGTGAGGCATAGATCAAAACCAAAATCGTTTGAAATCAAATCGAACTGAACCAAAACTAATGGTTTGGTTTTATTTCGGTTCTTACCCCAAAACTGCAACAACCTAAACCGAAATAAATTTCAGTTTCGATTTCGATTTTACCCTAAAAGCGCACTGCACCAAACACTAACCACCACTACTTCTGGTTACTAATGCATGGAATACAAAAAGTGTGTATTATGCATTAAGATTTGTAATTCAATACTTGAAAAATTAAGAAATCAGATTAATTAGAATGACTATTTGGTGCACACCAATTCCTTCATTTCCTTCAAGATTTGTGATTTCTTCAATTCCACATAGGTAGAATGGAATTAAATCCCAAAATAAGCTTGTATTTCTTTTCTGCTGTGATGAGTTAGTCATTTTATGTTGCAATTAACTGGACTTCAATCAAGTTTGTAAACAATACTCGATAATCATTTTAAGATCAAAATATCAACAATATCAATAATATCGACTAGCATGCACCATATATTCTTATAACGTGAAAAATTGTAGTTCACCGGATTGGAGAAAATATGACGAATAATTTGATCTTACACTTGCCATGAAAAAGCAATCTCACCACACCCTGGTTTCATCGAACATTACAAATTTGTCTACAAAAAGAATCTAGCATGCACATATCCACTCTCCCATAAATAACCCTTTTTTTATCCCTAAAGAAAACCATTTTTTTGTAGGTGTTAACATCTTTATACGTTGATTGTATTGTATGGTCACGATCATGTAATTCGTTTGACCACTATCTTTGACGTGTAAATTTGGTCCCCCAGCACAAGTGGCTCTCTAATAGCCTTGGATTTGGTTTGATATTTTTTTTGTTTCTTAATCACTTGCATAATCATATATAGAGTCATATAGTCTAATCTCATTGGACGGTTTAGGCAATTCACCTAATCTCTTTGATTAATAAACTTACTTTCGCAATCACAACTTTGTAATGAACTCTTGCACTTAAATAATCTTCAAGATAATACATCTTTAATCACAATCTAATCTCTTCCACATCAATATTGATTTCTTCTAATCACAGCGGCGAACAGGTCTTTTTCCATTTGTTTAAGACCGACTTTGTGTAGAATATTGCTGATTAGCTAATGATAATCTTGCTAGTGCTTCCAAACCCACATAGCCACACGTATGCAGTATATATTTATTTATTTGTTTGTGATAGCTTAAACTAAAAGCATATCATATGGCTGAAGTGGGCAGGCAAATGATGTATGTGAATACGTTGATGTAACACCCTCTCTCTCTCTCTCTCTTCTTTCTCTCTCTCTAGAATGTCCAAAAGAGCCATGACAACTGCATGACATGGCGGCCACGGTATTGGCGTTATAGTAATTTTGCACTCAAAGCATGCTTTTGCGTAGGTCTACTTAGAGCTTGCAAACAGAAGAAGGTGAAGTACATGAAAATGGAGTATAAGCAAGAGGAAGTGTTTGTTTGATTGTTTCGTCGTGGACCATCGCCTCTTGCAAGTGTTTGTTTGATTGTTTCGTCGTGGACGATCGCCGGCCGGAAATCATATTCCAGCAACTCATACCGTACAAAGTAAGAACTTATCGATATTGAAGGCTTTGTTTCTCTTTCTTCTTTGCCAAGGAATGTTGAAGAATGATTTTTATTTTTTCGGATTTTATTGGTATATATTTGCAACCAATCACTTTTATCTTTCCAAATCCTTTGCATGTCTCTTAAACAAAGCATGATGATTGATGAGAGCCTAGAGTTGTTGTACCTTATTCTATTCAAGCTATAGAATTATAGATACTTTGTTTTCAAGTGTGTAATTATCGATCTGGACTTAGGGGCTATGGTGTTATTTCCATCTCTTCTTGAGGGGTTGGGAAGAACGAAATCGGGCAAGAAAACGAAGAATTGCCCTAGCGATGTTGCGAGGAAAACTGCAAAAGCATTGGAAAAGGAAGCCAAAAAGAATGAACGCGTTTCGAGTTCTTCCGGCATGGTTATGTCTGAGAGGTCCAACACTCTCTCCTCCGTTTGCTCCAAGAGAGGCCGGAAGGGGATCAATCAGGATTGCTTAACCATTTGGAAGGTAGGTCCAAAGTCACGTGACATTATTTTCGCAGATGCGGTCATAGCTGCATCAGCTAGAGCGGATGTGCTCCCCATATGCATCCAAGCTGGAGTCCCCTCCTTTAGTTTAGATGAGTTTAAAGTAGTATATCGTTTGTATCCATAAGGCGTACCATTTTCAGTATTTTCGATAAATTGGATTTTTTGTTGCAGGAATTTGGATGCCAAGAAGACATGATATTTTGTGGGATATTTGATGGACATGGCCAATGGGGTCATCTTGTCAGCAAAAGGGTCAGGGAATCCTTGCCTGCTTCCTTGTTGTGCAATTGGCAAGAGACTCTCACTTCAACATCACTTGACCTGGATTTTGAAATGGAGATGGACAGAAACCTCCATGGTTTCGATATGTGGAAGCAATCCTTTCTGAAAACCTATGCTGCCATTGACACGGAGCTCAAGCATTCTTCCAAACTCGATTCCTACTGGAGTGGCACTACGGCACTGACAATTGTTAAGCAGGTAATCAGAAGATTCCGATTCTCTCTTCACGGTAGCACATCTTCACAAACATGTCTATATTTCATCGAGCATCTCTACGAGATATCCTTGGTTCTCCAACTAGGGCTGAAGCTAGTGTCAAATATAGGAACTTTGTATATGAGTAGTTTGGTACTGTTTTTAGGAAGAGAAAAAAAAGCATGTACGGGTAGTTTAGCTAGACACGAGAGACTACAATGCTTTCTCAACATAGGATTTAGATTAATGCCATCTCGATTATAGGAATTCAATTAGAAGTAACCCAAAAATGTCCCGATCAATGATCTTTCAGGGTGAAAATCTCATCGTTGCAAACATCGGTGATTCTCGGGCTGTTTTAGCCTCCGTTTCTGAAGATGGCAGTTTGGCAGCCCTCCAGCTTACAGTGGACTTTAAACCCAACTTACCTCGTCAGCTCTCTTTTTCTCTATTTGTCTCATGGATATACAAATGAGCATAATATTCTTAATATTCGAGGGTCCTTTTCCATTACAGAGGAGGCTGAGCGAATAAATAGCTCGAACGGGCGAGTGTTTTGCTTACAAGATGAACCAAGGACTTATAGGGTGTGGATGCCAAATGGTAAAACACCAGGACTGGCAATATCAAGAGCATTTGGTGACTACTGTGTGAAGGACTTCGGGCTCATCTCAATGCCTGACGTGACTCAAAGACGCATAACCAGCAGCGACCAGTTTGTCATTCTAGCAACAGATGGGGTATGCATTTCCTCTAAATATGCCATTAACTTTGTTCAAATTGGTTAAGAATAACAAGACCAAATTGCTAGATGGAATTATTGGTTTCAAAATATGCCAGAAACTTAACTATCCCGGATTCATAACCCCCTTGTCCTCTATCTCCCTACGCACGAGTAACGGTCGCAGATTCATACCCTACTCTTGTGAGTAGGGAGATGCGAATAGAAAGCGAGTGCCTTGAACAAATCTGCAATCAATTAAACAAAACAGTAGTATTTTCTGTCAAGCGTTGCACGAATGACAAGTAATTGTATGGTTGGTAGTCTTAGAAGTTTGATAAAATCGCATGGCATAGATGAGTAGAAAAAACTATATATATACATATGAAAGTTTCATCTCATTTTGCATTTCCCGATTTCAGGTATGGGATGTCATCTCCAACCAAGAAGCTGTTGAAATAGTTTCCTCATGTCCAGATAGGAAAAAAACAGCTAAAAGACTGGTGGGATGTGCCTCTCTTGCATGGAAGACTAAGAAACGAGGCATCGCAATGGACGACATCTCAGCTATTTGCCTATTCTTTCACGCTTCATCCCCGCCACAAGCCAACCATTTGGTCTCAAAATACTCTGGAGTGGAGGAATCGGGGTAAATAAGGATTTTGTATCCTCGGTTCCTATAATCGCTGTGTGTATATATATAAGTGTATGCCCTCCTAGTTGATGTAGAGTGCTATCAACCACATAATATGACAGCCTAATACAATTGTGCTAATCAAATTCTTAGATCAAATCCTGAAACACGAGTGAATCAAAGCATCAAGCACCATGAATTAAGCCAATAAAATCCAGTTCAAAGGTTTCCAACTAACCTGGGCAATATGAATCTCATACAGAAATGTACTTTCCATTTTTTGGCCTAACAAGGAAACGAGAAGCAATAAAACCACCAATGAGGCATCAAAGTAGTGAGGCAATCATAACTGGTGCATCAAAATGATTGAAGTTGCCCATTACTAATAAACGAGGCAGGTTTGTGAGCAAGCACATAACCATGAATTGAAGGCATCAAGATAAACGAGGTATCCATCCACTAAGAGCATCTCCAGCAGTAGGGCAACTGCCCTACCAATTGGGTTTAACGGTCTTTGGGCTGAAGAAATAAGCTCCAGCAGTTCCAAAACAACGGGGCGATTGGGCAAAGGGCTTGTTCTTAGAAATATATCTTTCATTGATTGAAATGAATTTACATTGGCATATTTATACATTTCGGAATAAATGATTAGTAAGCTAAACAAATGTAACTAATTAACTTTTAACTATGATTAGTTACATTTCTGTTAAAACATACTAACTGCACTAAGCTATGACCATGCTGCTAACATGGACTGCTGACTAGGCTGCTTATCTGTGTCTTTATAACCCCTCAAGCTGAACGGGGGGAAACCAAGAGAAAGCTTGGATTGAAGATACAAAAATCTAGCCTTGGACAAAGATTTACTATGGATGTCTACAATTTGGTTGTGACTGGGAACAAACTAAACCTTCAGAAGTTGAGCAAGTACAAGTTCCCTGTTATAGTGTTAATTGATCTCAACATGTTTGGTACGAGCATGAAAAACAAGATTCAATGCCAAAGAGATAGCTGAGACATTGTCACACCACAAGACTTGAACCTTAGAAAGAGGAAAACCAATGTCCTTGAAAATTTTGCATATCCAAGTGAGTTCTGCTAAAAGTGTGGGCAAGAGATCTATGTTCAACCTCAGTGGATGAATGAACAACAGTATGTTGCATCTTTGCACTGCAACTGATAAGCTTGCTGCCCAGATAAACACAATAGCCATTAGTACTTATTCTGTAAAAAACACATCCTACCTAATCTGCATCTGAGAAAGTAGTGACATGAAGATTGTTTTTTTTAAAAAAAAAAAAAAAAAAAAAAAAAAAAACCACATACCTTTATCAATAGAGCCTTTTAAAAATCCTAACATTTTTTTCACAGCTCAAAAATGAGTGTCCCTTGGACAATGAAGAAACTGACATAGTTGATTAACTACGAAAGAGATGTCAGTTCTAGTTCATGTTAAATATTGGAAAGCCCCAACTATAGACCTACATTTATGTGGATTAGACAACATAGTATCACTATGATCAAGTTTCTGAGTGCCAAGAGGTGTAGTACAAGGCTTACTCCCTTCCATATGTGTCTTGATAAGAAGATCTAGTGCATACTTGTTTTGAGAAAGAAAAATTCCATCTGAAGTCCTATGTACTTCTAAGCCTAAGAAGTAATGTAGAGCACCCAAGTATTTTATTGGAAAAGGTTGGCTAAGCTTAGTTATGAAAGATTTGCAAACGTAGGATTAGGACCAGTAATGGTTGAAACTTCACAAACAATGAGCAGTCAGATTGAGAATTTGAAAACCCAAGAGAGAACAAAGTGTGGAATAACTTGTTATACCAAGCTTTGGGGTTTAGGGGTTAGGGGTTAGGGTTTAATGTTTAGGTTTAGGGTTTAGGATTTTAGGGTTTAGGATTTTAGGGTTTAGGATTTAGGTTTAGGGGTTAGGGGTTAGGGGTTACAATTTAGTGTTTAGGTTAGGGTTTAGGGTTTAGAAACCACACATCAAATAATTTGTCTAACCCTAAACCCTAAACCCTAACCCTAATCCCTAAACCCTAAATCTAAACCCTAAATGCTAACCCTAAGACCTAAACCCAGCCTTGTCTAATGCTTTTGAACTTGAAACTGATACATCGATTCTTCGAAAGCAACAATTTGTATCTGAAAGAAGCATAAGGATTTAATGCTATGAGTTTGCCTTTGTGACTTTCCTGTTAAGTTGTGTTATATGAATTTCATGGCTTAGAATGAACAACATTTTTGTTGCACTTCCACCCTTCTGAAAATGGTACCCATAAGGATAAAGATTGAGGAATCTTATTACATAATTTTATTTTTTTATTATTGAATGGGGTGAGTTAGAAACTGAGCTTGAGACATCTTTTAACATTAAGAAGAGAAATAATACTAGACAAAGAGCTAGTTGGTCAGTCAATTATCCACTTGGCGTAGGATTTGCCTCATTTTCTTGGCATCACAGATTGCAATTTTTCAACAATCAGTGTTCTAAAAATTGGCCTAGGCGGCCGCCTAGGCCCTGGGCAGTCGAGTGCTGCCGGGATTTATGCTAAAACGTTCATCAAATTGGGTAGGAGTTAGTTGGCCACCTATGCGCTATTTAGGCGGTCTCGGAGGTGGTAGGCGGCGGTCTAGGCGGCCTCTCGGATCCTCGTCGGTTCTCTATTTCGATGCTATCTGACGAGAAGAGAGAGAGTAAACTGGAAATCTCAGCGACACATACAAACCCCACTTGATTGTTCAAAGAATCTACCTTAAATTTCTTTGGACGTTGTTTGTTCGTTGGGATTTTTGGAATTCTTTCGGGCTTTTGGAATGAAAGTTGGAGGTTTGGAGGAGCTTGTGGAGGCGGTGGGAGAGATCTGATGGGGATAACGACCTGGTTCTAAGAGAGGGAGAGGAGAAGAACAAGCAACATCTTTGTTGAAGAGAGAGAAGGTGATGGAAACGAAGATGTTTATAATACCAAAAAGAAATAGAGGGAGAGGTATGATAGTATAAAACAGCTCATGTGGTTATAATTAGTTGATGAAAACGAGGCACCCATAATTAAAGGGAGGGAGAGGTAAAGCATATAAGCTGCATGATTTGGCTTTTTTAATTAATAGATGGAAATGATGTTGCAGAAGAGAGAGAGGAGAAGAGGAAAAAAAAGGTGGGGTGGGCTGTTATATATGCTTACCATCTTATTAATTTTTGAATTTGAGTTAATAAAATAGTACATCTTATTAAGTATAACTAGTTTTTGTTATAATAAATTTAATTAAATTATGAAAAATTATAAATCCGCCTAGTCCTGTCCAGGCGCGTATGCGCTAGGCCCCAGCCGGCCGTCAGACTAGCGCCTAGCGTTTTTTAGAACCATGTCTACAATACCCCAGAAAATGAATGACCATATTTGAACATTGAGATCTAATTGCTACTAAAAGGATAAAATCATATGGCTACAAATTTGGGGCATTCAATACTGCGGGACATTGTAACCACACCCCACGGTTTTAGAATAATCACAACCCTTGTCAACGTTTTTGCTTTGAAGTACTTGCATTATAACACACCAAACAGAAACAGTTGCAACTCCAACATTCTTAATTGTAGACAAACTTTGTCCCACATCGGGAGGTGATGTAGTGGAAGGTTAACAAGTTGGCTATAAGTAAAGCGATACGCAAAACGTTACTCCTAACCTGTCCTGTCAGGGGTGAAGGATGACTCGTCAATGATCGAAAGTGACGGCGGGTCGTGCCAACACCTATTATTTCGAACACACAACTCTGTGCGTGCTAGTTCCACCCTACTTCGGTGGACGTGCTCGTCAATTTTTGAAAGCCTCGCCCTCTGCGGTGGGGCTCCAATAACTCTTAAAGGACAATTTAACCAACTGAACATGCGCATAATTTAAAACTAGTACAAGTCATTAATTCCTGATAAATTGGTAAAAGTTCTGATTAGTTTTCACGAGCCAAGTATTTCAAATCATAAGACGAGAAACTGCGGAAACAAGCAGTATGTTAGCTCAATCAGTACAAAAGACGAGAAACTGCGGAAAGAATCAATTGATTTTATTAGACTTTTGTTCCTAACTACATTCTTTAAACAGTGACATATGCAGGGCTTCAGCCTTCTCCTCTTTTTCTATAACTTTAATCTACAAATTCGCCCGACAAATATTTTCCTTTCACAAAGCAATATGTGCACGTATCCAATGTTGGAGGGCGGCCCGAGATAGTAAAAGCTCGAATTACTTCAAAATGGTGTTCAATGAAATACTTGAGGAGACGCGTAATACTCACTTTCATTGAACACAGGTCGTAGATCTTCCTTCAACATGAAATCCAAAGGAAAAGAAACCAGATGGCCCTTCACAGATTCTAACCTCTCCATGGGTTCTGCCGTCTTCACATCCCCATTTTGATATGATTCTATCTTCTCGGGAGCAATTCCCAAGTCGATAGTTGTGTGCCCAATTTTCTCCTTCCAGAAGGCTATACTTTGCCTGAATGCAGCCCTGCGTGAAGTCACCCGTGGCCAGATGGAGCAAACAATTTGTTAGCAAGTGAGAAAATATAAGGGATTAGGAGGAAGACATAAGATGCATGTACCTGGAATGTATAAAATCGTTTGGTATGCAAGAAAACACATCTTGGTAGATTGTGGTATTTGTCTGTTAACAAAGAAACAAAAAAGCACATTGTTATTACTTGCAGATACAAAGCAATATATAACTTCAACAAAATTAAACTCCAATATATTAATTATTTATTCATCTGCTCGTCAAGATATTTTTCTCCTTGTTTTTTTCACCTTTGCAGTTGCCATCCAGATGTCCTTATAAGTTGAATCGACAATTGGGTCGATTATTTGATTCATCTGACAACACAATGAAAAACGTACAAAGACAATCAGACAAGTGACACAGGGTATCTTAAGATTCACAATATCATTATCGTTACAGCTGTGAATTAACGATGACGAAGAAGAAAAGAAGTGAACAAAACAAGATTTACTAACCTCTGTGGCACGAATACCGAGGTGTTCAGACCACAGTGACATGCGAAGACTCAATGAAAACTTTCCAGCCTTCCATGGCTTTCCTCCCATAAATGAATTAATCATCTCTTTATCTTCAATAAGTAGACCAATCTAAGATACAAAATAATGACGGTTAATGGAAGCAACCATGCATGTAGAAGAGGAGCACAAGAAAAGTCATGTTTACGCAACAGACGGTATATACTGAAATAGTACTACATTAACAATTCTGGGTTTATACGCTCAGTCAGCATTATGTTGCATTTTATTCAGAATAAATGCTTTAACAAGTCATTTTGTGCGCTTAGGCCATGCATAACTTCATAGCATAACAAACACACTCTGCATCTTTAAGGTTTAAAGCACCATCAAATGTATAATAAGATAATGCAGGAGAAACCAGAGCAGAAGAGATACCTCAGAATCTCTTGAACCAAGCAAACTCCTATCATTGATGTTAGCTGATCCAATTAGAGTTGTGCAATCATCGACAATCATAATTTTACTATGCACATAGATCTGCAGTGCCAATAATAATATAATGATGACGTATTCATGAGGTGGAAGCTATAAAATTTGACAAACATGTTACCAATATCTTTAGATGGGAAAGAGATGCATAGGCAGGCACAAAGTTACATTGATGATAGGGAAATACCTGACTACAGGCCAACGGACCGCCTTCAAAGAGTTTACCATAAGATCTAAGGCCATAGAAGGAAATATAATCATGCATCTTTGCACCAAGAATTTCATTAAGATTGTGCAATATTGAATTATGTCCTCTGCAAATGGTTCGATATTGCCAATGCATAACAGCTCTTACAGATGCTGCACCAGCATCATCCAGACCCCCCTGTTCAACCACAAAATCAGCACAAGGAATATATGGGCAGATATATACAATATGTTATGGACTTTGACAAGAATTGGAACCTGGAAGCCGGGTATAAGCGGTATCACAATTATAACTCTAAAAGGCTTTTTATCATTGTATGCTCGCATGATACGGCGAAATAATGCTTCTAAAACACGATTCCGTATAATTTCATCTCCTGAAAGACCTGATATGAAAAATTGGTTCTGGGAAGAAGTTGCAAAAAAGTAAAAGGATGTCAGAAAAATAGTTATCACCAAAGTCCCTTGCAGGATATCCAGAAAGATCAGAAAGCAGAAACTGCATAGTGCAAAAATGTATCCACAAAGAAAGGGGAGTTCTCAATATAGACTAAACGCTGACGAATGGACAAGAAATATCATACATGACTACTAGCAAATTCAACTCAAGCAGAATTTTTCTTTTTGAAATAAAAATCTCAAGCAGCAATAATGCTTGTCAAATTGTCGAGAAGGCTTAAAATACTCTTTATTTTGAGCATATACTTCCTGAAATATATGATATATCAGTAAGTCTAAATTATTACATAAGACATACTTACATAAGAACATTGAAATACATTAGGTATGGGTTTCGTTACTTTTGTATCATCGCAAAGTGAAGAAAAATGAGAAAGAAATTTACCTCAATGTAAATAAAGTGCTCTGATTTGTCGATAAGAGAGCAATAAGCATTGTGAATGCTCTCTTCAACTTGGCTTGTTCCTGCTGACCACTGACTGACGCTTCTAATAACCTAAAAGTGAGATGTTGTTAGGAACATGCAGGATGCAAGGTCCATTATCACAATCAAACAGTAAGAAAACAGAAACATTTACTACGCATTAAATGATTAAACCCTCTGACATTTCTGAATATCACCTCCTCCGGAGGTTTATAGAGTACACGTCCCCTTGGAAACTTAACTTTGATTAAAATTCTATAGTCCTTCTTTCCCCTGGTTCAATTCCTACAACATTGTTCTAAGCAGTAGGTTCTTCAAGGTTATTTAACTTGACACTTATGACAGATATATCACTACATAAATAACATCAAAATAGGAAGATGGGAAATAAGAAATTAGAAGCCAAATCAGAAATGACATTTGCAATAATATGGAATTTCAAAAAGACAAAGGAGTTTTGGTTCACCTGACATCGACACGAGCAACAAGGGCCAACTTGTCCCGATTCATCTGTGAAACCACCCTTGTTGCCCCGTTCTTGTGTTTCCCACCACTCTGGATCTTTCATGCCAGACTGTGCCACCCCGTCAGAAGCCATTTTTCCGTGTCGAGACAGAGAATCTAGGTCATCTACAAAGCCTCTCATTGGCGTATCAGGACCTACTGGTGGAATTTTTAACTTCCGGAAAGGGAAAGCAAGATTGTTGCTAACCCTGCTTGGCTGATCAAGGAGATCATGGGGAGAGTCCATCCCATTTAGTTTTGTGTGTTCATTTGGAGAATCCAGCCCATCAGCTTCTTGGGGTATAAGAAGTGGAATATCTTGACAGGATGATATCGACGAGAAGGAATCCGTCCTTTTATGCTCTTTGTGATTATTAGCGTTCTTACTTTCAATCTCCACCTCTTGGCTTCTTCCCATGTAATGAGGAATGACCATGTGGTGCTGCGGCATAAGTAGTGGAATTGCTTGTTCGTTTGGAGCCTTATTTCTCTGAAAGAATAAATACCAACTTAGCACATAACTTATTATAAATCAAAATCATACCATCCTAGCAGGATATCAACCTTTGCATAGTTCCAGCGCTGAACAAAATGTCTAGCCACATCACGGCAGGGTGGTCCCCAAAGGGCACAGTGAACGTCATGCCAAGGCATACGAGGATATTTTCCACGATCCAACTCATCTTTCATTGTATCCTCCCACGAATTTGGTTCAGATTCCCTGACAGGGTTATATTTCAAAAACCATATTTCACGACAATGAAATCATTTCAGAAAAGATCTAGAGCTAGGTAACATATGAATTTAAACCCTTAATAAAAGATACAAAGCAAAGAAAAATAAATATGTATAAATACAGATATCATGTTTCTGTCATTATCTGCAGATAGTTGTCAATGCATAATCCCAGAGTAGACAAGAAGCTCACCTTGGGTTGTAATAGTCTTTTCCAGGCCATATCGAAGGAGGGCAATCACCCACTTTATGCTCAGCAGTATCGTAACGACCAAAGCATAAATCCAATCCTCCAAGAAAGCAAATCTGATAATCAACAATGACAAGTTTTTCATGGTGGGACCTATATGTAACAAGTATTTAATATCAGAAGCAGAAAAAGATTACATGATAGGAGAGTTCCAAGAGACTTTCTGAATAAGTAATACAAAATCTACAAATTGATTTGCAAATACAGCGCGTACCATAAGTAAACACCACTTGAGAAGTGGTCAGGATAACGTAGTACCCTCACATTCTCGTGAATCCCGAGTAGTTTTCTCTTGCTATAAACACTGTTGATTTTCAGAGCAAGAGCTACCTCTTTATAGAGAAGAATGTATATCTGCAGACATGTTTCAGTGTCAAAAAATTAGAAATAACGTCTAAACCTTATTTCAAGGAACCGTGTTTAAGTCAATTCACAGTTGATGGACATGCAAAGAAATAGAGTTTGAAGTCAATTCATAGATGACGATCCTGTAAAGAATTAGAGTTAAAGATTGCTTGAAAGTAAGGTTCACCTGAACCCCTTCCTTAGCTTTTTCTTCCAGTAAAGAATCAAGTCTAGAAGAAGCATGAGCATGAAATGGACGCCGCAGGTACAGTTCTGGACACAGCCACCAGCCACAAATAAATATCTGCATGGTACTTTCATTCATCAAACAGAAGAAAAATGAAAAATGATACTTATGATATACATCTGAAAGGTACCCAGCAAACTGAGAAGAACATACCTCTGATTTTGCATCCTCAATTGCAGAAGCAATAGCTTCAAATGCTGACTGACCATCTATAAACCATTGAGCCTGACTGCCATCGTCAGTCAAGCCTCTCGGAGGTGCAAAAGAGCCAAAGCGGTGAGGATGACACCAGCCCTCTGGAGGCCTAAGTCCAGCATCATTGATTGAGGCAACCCAATCTTTTACTTTGGAACCACTCTTAACTCTCAAATTAATGCTCCGGCTTCCACAAGCCACCTTTTCAAGTTTAACGTTACTTATCAAAAGATTGTCTGGATATTCATTCATTAGGCAGATAGTGCCCGCAACAACAGACTACAAAATTGGGGGAAAGGTCTACTTGCAAACATAGAAATTTGTCAGCACCAGCAACTTGTGCATTTTATTTATAATTAACTAAGAACAATATTCTTACAGGGGTAAAGTTAGCAGTCCAAGTTCCTAGTTTATTTTTGAGTTTTTAACCATAACTCATATGGTTGCATTCTACTAGAGAATTCACATCCAAATGATAATAAACCATAATATATAGATTGCCCAGAGTAAAAGCAATATGCACGACCATCTGATAGAATCATTTATACACAGACCTAACTGGAATTTCAGGAAAGAAATCACAGGAACTGCAGTTTAACAAATCTGGAGCATCAGATATAACCCCAGGAAAAAAAAAGCCAACTAACACTGACCTTAAATGTATGCCGTAAAGGATTCCGCTCTTTTATTTCTTTTGCCAGTGATACCCGGCCATCCCCATTGCCATCTGAGGTTGGTAGTACATCAAATACTATTATATCTAAAGGTTGGGTATCAAAAGGATGCGCCAGCAAGGCCAAGAATCCTGGTTTTAATACAGCCCAAACCTGCACAGGATCAATTAGATGGTAATACGAAGATAACAAGTGAGAAACATACCTTAAATTAAAGACTTAAAAAGGATGAGGAGATTATGCATATGATATCTCTTAAGCTTGTATATCTGTTGTCTAAAAATAATAGAATCTTCTGTCATTTGATTCAAATCTACATTTGGACTCCTACCAACAAAAAACCTATATTTTGTCGAGTATCTAAGAAATCACAGGTCTCTGAGTTAATTAAACTTTCACAGACAGATTACTAATATGACTGGAGAGTTGACCACCATAACTTTGTCACCAATGTGCTCAAGTTACAAGTGAATATAAAAGATAACTTATCAAAAGGACTTCTTACCTTTTGCCAATTGTCATTACAGCAATTGAACCAACGACATGCACAACATTTCCTGGTAGTATCATCCTTCGGAATTTTCGGAAGATGCTTGACCATCACATAGTCTTCTTTTAGCTTAGGGCCATATTCTGGAGAAAATGATAACATAGAGACCTCCAGGAACTTGCAGACCTACAATACATAATTATTGAGGCTTAGCCATTTAATAAGCAAACTGAAAATAGCAGGCAGAGGACGTTCAAAAACCACCATTAATTATAGCTAATTTCAATTCCAAAACTAATTATTTAAATCGACACATGTGATTGACATTTAGAAAGAACAGCACCAAGCACACCTCTCGAGAGTTCACAATGTCCATGTTTCCTAGAAAGTGGTTTAGATACCCTTGCATTGCAACCTTAGATCTCTCCGAAATGGATTGCTCCCTACCCAGCGCTGGCCGGATGATTGGCAGAGCAGCGCTAGATGGAACATCTCTGAACAAAAGATGCAACTATAAGATTTATGACAGTAATTCCAGAAAAACGTACACAACAAATATAAATTTAACAAGTAGTGACCTGTTTTTAGCGCTTTCATCGTGCTGCAGGGGAACAGTCTCATCATCCTCATCATCTTGCACCACATCAGTGTGATCTCCTATTCCTAGATTTTGAAGCCATTCTTTAACCTTTAATATAATGTTGCAAACGAGATTAAATCCCAAACTTTCCGAAATAAGCAGTTAACTGCCAATTGCATACAAGAGTGAAAATGCAAACTGGCTTTCCGCTCACAAACTCAGACGATAAGATCAAAAAACACAGACCTGCTCTTGCTTCTCTTGAATTTCCTCAAAAAATGCACGCTTCTTCAATGCGAAATGCAAGAAGAATACATGTGATGGTTTCTTCACTAATCGCCACTTAAACTAAGGTTTAAAAGAAAATAAAAGCACATAATTAGTACATGATAATCTTAAACAGTAATCTACAAAGCTAGCAACTTCACAACTTGATATTGAAGCCAAAATTCGAAATGAGTGGACCCAATTAGGAAATAACACCTCAATTTTACAAAGTAAACAGAAATGCAATGATTCTAGAAGATTCTCTATAGTTAAAAGTTAACGACTTTCTCTTTACTTAACATCCTGATATCGGATTTTCTCTGCTCTTATCCAAATTTTCTCGGCATCCAAACACATAATTCAGATTGAAAACTGAAATTCAGAAACAGAGAATCAGGCAAAAGCGTGGAGAGAGAGAGAGAGAGAGAGAGAGCGAGAGAGATCGGAGTTGCGTGCCTGCTTGTATTGGAACTCGATGGTGTAAGAGAGAAGCACGGGGCTGATATCGCCGGCGTCGGGACGGGAGACGGAGACGATGGTGGCGCTGGGCAACTCGTCGAAAATCCGAGCGGGCTCGAAGGACGAGAGACGGCAGAGAAAGGAGGAGGGCGACATGGCCGACTCCGATCGCATTTGGAGGTAGCGGGATCCGCCCCCGGAGATTAACTGCTCCGATTCCATTTTCCGGTTTCGATCACTTGGAGATTGATCTGAAAAATTTGATCCACTTTTGTTGTAATTTGTTTGTTGCAGGATATAATTTGAATGATAAAACGAAAAGTAAAACAAAATAACGAGACGGAATTGGGGGGAGTCACCACTCGCCACAAGCAAACATGTAAAAAGAAACGAGTCTTTATTTCGGTCAAAAAAAGGAGGGAGGGAGTCGAATTCTCCTCAAAAGTGGAAACTTCGAGTTTTATTGGTTTATACGTGTGGAGTTGTGTGGGGAGTCGACTTTAAGAATCGGACAATAAGAAGCATGTTTTGTATACGCTTCCAACAATACCAACCAACTTATGACTATGTGTGCCATGTCCCATCTAATTTAATTGCCATCCATAGTTTATATCAAATTCAATTTGTGATTATCTTTTTACATTCTTTATATATGTAGAGTTCAATATCTATGTGACACGTTTAGAAGCGATTTAGAAATAATTGAAAGTACTTACAAATCATCAAAACCACCTCTATCTATATTGGGAATAGAACATTTTTCCTAATAAAACGCTTTTCATTTTATTATTCAAATTATATCCAAATTTCGAATATGCAAGTTATGTTACAAACTTCAAAGTACATGAGCAAAAGTGCTAAAAAGAGTACAAAACGAGCATGCTGGTTCATCGTGTGGCGTAATCTAATCTTATCCTTACCATGTAATTTATCAGATAACCCAAATCTTGTAATGATTTGGTTTGGGATTTATATCTAACAGTCCAAAATGAATTATAAAAGACTGGTTGGTCCAGATTGTTGGTCAAATTATTGGTGCTTACTAGAATGTTGTGCATGTTTCAGAAACAAATGTGGGAAATGCAGTCCTATCAATGTTCAACCTTTTTTAAGATATGGTCTGAGGCCAAGAAATGCACTTTCGTTTTCTAACTTTGGAATATCGGAATCAGCGGTAAAAATAGTTTAGAAATCGCAGGCGAATTTAACAAGGAACAAAAAGGGGAGTTATAGTGTAATCTCATAAAATTTGCTGAGTCTACCAAACAAAGCACAGAAACACACATTTTACCCCCCAACATTCAACCACAACATGGGCATCGATCCCTCCTTCCAGACAGCATCGACGCCGATGATGTCCGCCCCCCCTTCCTCGACTCACATGAGATGTCATTTGTATCTAGACCGCTTAATGTAACTAGAAAGAATGACATTTATTCTTTAGCCCGGAAAGAGGACCATTCTCAATCAAATTGCATTCTGAAAATTAGCAGACATACGCGTTGACTGATATATTCAACAAAGTTACCAACACTGCATTCAACATATAAGAAAATGTACTACTCGATCTCAAAAGGTTTAACGGTTTCTTTAGAGTAGCTCACAAAATAAAACTTCTGTATATAAATAAAACTTAACAGCAATAATGTCTAGACTTCTGGTTCTTCAGTGCTCGGAGTAAAGGTCCCGTCGCTACTCACTTCTTTGCCTTCTTCGCACCTCCCCTGCAGAAACGAACAGAAATGTTTCATTTCATGATCCTTGTGTCCAACAAATGTATAAGCGTTAACACAAGATTTCAAGTAAACTTACTCAGACTGTTGGGGTGCGGCTGCGGGTGCTGCCTTCTCTACAGGTCCCTGCAACATCCAGACACAGAAATAAAAATTAATGTCCAAAAACGTGTGTTACAAACTATCAGCATGAATTCAGCACAAAAAAGGGCAATCAAAAGATTTTCTTAATGTCTAAGCTTGCCTGTGCCAATCGTTCTTCACGGCGAGCATGCTTCCTCTCTCTGCTAGCCTTGTTCTTCGCACGCTTGGCCTCAAACTGGTCAGCTAGAGTCTTTTCTCTTGCCTTCTCGGCCTTTGACTTGTGTATGCTCTCCATCAACACACGCTTGTTCTTGAAGACATTACCTTTCACCTTCATGTACATGTCATGGTACATGTGCTTGTCAATTTTCTTGGACTCTCGGTACTTACGGAGCAAGCGCCTCAATACTCGCATCCTCCTCATCCAGAGGATTTTGGTGGGCAGCCTTGCCTCCCTGGTACCCTTGCGCTTACCTGGAAAATTTAAAAGAACGCGTCATATCCTTTACAATGTCCTTCCTAGTAACAGTATGGGAAAAAGAAACCTAACTGAACTAAGATGGTTTGCAGAAAGAAATATGACCATCATATGACAAAAAAATTGCTGAATCAATTGAAGAATAACATACCATAACCAGAGTGACGACCCTTCCTCTTGGCCTCCTTCATTCTCCGAGCACGAGAACGGGAGTGGATCTTTGTTGGTTTCCTGATGATAAACCCATCCTTAACCAATTTCCTGATGTTTTGCCCTGAAAATCGGTTATTATTATCATCAATCACATCAAAGTCTATAACAAACCCAGAGGCAAAAGAAACCAGTGCGGAGAAATGGAGAAATGGAAAAAACTAAGATGTATAAAGCACTACTTCGGTTGTGTATACAATGGTGATAAAAGTGCAATCACAAATATAGCGGAACTATTGCAGCCGGGACTTTAACTTATCAATTAATCTCATAAAGTGCAGTGCTTTCGGAACATTACAGGAAGATATTATCAAACAATCAGATTTTAACTGTGAGAAGGCGGACCGCAACGCAAACTTTTTCGACAAATAACACGGAAGCACATTGGATGGTCTTAATCGATCATTTCAAAAATCGACGATATGCAGTATACACTCGAATCATTTCTCTTGCTAAACTAAATCAATTAGTTATACTAATCAATTGGGTAAATTAATCAACTCAACACCGTTTTTATAACATAAATACTCTCCTATTAAACCCAATCGAAATCAACTCGGTGCAACAATCCAAATTCGAACAAATCGTATTCCAAAATGTCCAGATCCAAACCCAAGAAATAAGCAAAAAACCTCGAATTGAAACGAATTGGAAGAAACCCTAAAAATGAAAAGAGGGGTACATACTGGAATTGGCCATGGAGATCTCGCTGACCTCATTGGGGTCGAGCCAGACCTTTCCTTGGCCGCACTTGAGGACGCTGGCGGAAAGCCGCTTCTGGAGCTTCAGCGACACCATTGCTGCTACCTCTAGGGTTTTACGGGAAAGAGGAGAGTTGGAGGCTGTATCGGAGGTCGGGGATGAGTATATAAGGCTAGGGTTTTAAGCGGCTGAGTTAGTGAGTTGTTTACGATTTTGGAAATGTGGGCTACCATCGACCCAAAGCTACTTTCCCTAAAGCCCAATATATTGGCCCCAGTTCTTTGAGCCCATTAGCCCACATAGTAAAGGTTCGGGTAAACCGTAATTTTGGTCGGTGTGTGTACTCACTTTTTTTTTTTTTTTGGAAAGTGTTTACTCACTTTGCCTTGCAAAAAGATCATCATGCACTAAATTTTTACGGAATGATAAGAGATAAATTACATTTCGAGGAGTCCATAATGATTTGATGAAGTGAAAACGACAAATCCCTTTTTTAATGTAAATTACTTTTATTTTATTCAATGTATCTAAGCAACAATTTTAATTTTCGACACTCTTTTGTATATCTTTAGCATTTCGGATGCCAACGAATACCTTTAATTTTTCTTGATTCGAACCACCTATGTCGAGCCATTACTTATGCCCTTTTATCATGATTCAACAACAAATGCTCACTTTCGTTTCATGCTCACTATGATTCTTTTATAAGCTAATTTTTGTTTACTCTACATTCTTCTTATTCCAGTTCTATGTATATAAACATGCTATTAGTATATCTAATTTTTTTTTTTTATAAATTTCAAATAGAAATGAAGAAACTAGGGAATCAGAAATGTAAAGCCATCTCGAGTCGTAAAGAGCCAACATTAGTTTCATACTATGTTTTAGTCTATTTTAAAAAGAGAAATGCTAAGAGAACTCTCTTAAATGTATGCTTGTATACCACTTCATGTTTTTGACATGATATTTTACAATATTTATACGTTAAATTGTGAAATAACAAAAAATTCATAAAAAATCACTTTTAAAAGAGATGTTAACATTTCTTTTTCAGAGACCCAATCTATTGTTCGGGCTTTTGTCATCAAACCCAATCCAAGTTGGATGCAATTTACTCAATCGAGAAATCCATCGCCGACGTCAAAATTGTACCGTAGCCACCCGCCAAGGAATAACACCTGGCCGTTCACAGCTGTCGCCAATTTCTTCTACTCTTCCTCAAGTTCCCATCGTTTCCCTTTTACCGTCCTTATTTTCCCGCACTTTCCCGGAAATTTTCCCAACCAAAATTCACACCCTTTTAGACTCCAAAATTCCCAACCGATTCCGCCAAATTCACTTTACCCACAAATCGAAGTCATCGGCGATGGATATCTCTCTTCTATACGACACCGTTACAGTCGCCACCACCGCCCAGGGCCTAGGGTTCGCCAAGTTCCTAATTCGTCGCCATGACCTCACCTCCAACAATCAAATCTCCATCACCGACACTCATCCCGATCAGCCTTCGCCTTCCAATGGAGTCCCCCAGATCTACGCCGTTATTTTTTCCTTCAACGCTGTCGCTCCGCCGCGTGCCCGGCCCAACTCTACCAGAACCGCAACCCGAACCCTCCTCCGCAAAAAACGCCGCACCAGACGGAGACCTTCGAGCGGCGACGATTCTAACGACGGAGGCGAGGAAGACGGCGGGTTTTTCGGCGGCGATGGTCCGTTTTTCAACGGAGGATGGGGAGGCAGTGGAGGTGGCGGCGGCGGGGGTTGGAATTTCGATAGGTTTGGAGGGAATAGTTGGGATGAGCCCTCGTCGTCTTCGCCGTCCGATCCGGCGTTCGATTTCGTCTACGAGGTGATGTGTTGGATTGCGCTTTCGAATTGCGTGCACTTCGCATTCAAGAGGGTGATTCGAATATTGGCGGATGGGTTGGGAGACGCCCACAGGGAGAAGGTGCCCATGAGATTGACTTCGGTATGCTGATTTGGTACCGTTTCGTTCTCAATGCTTAATGTATGGATTGGGGAAAGAATTCGGTTCTAATTTATGCGTTTAGTTTGGTTTTCCTCGATGCTCGAATTTGTATATATTGTACATATATTGCCATTGGTGTTATGAATAGGTGGTCTGATTCTGTTAATAATTAATTTTCCTTTGAATAAGATCTCTGCTCGAAATTCATGATTGTGTAAGTATGAGTTAATGCTAACTTTTAGGAATATGAAATGAAGTTCTGTGTTCGAAATAGGCGGAAACATACTGACTGGTACAATGTCAGAGGATTGGGACATAGATTACGCAGATTTTCTCGAAAAAACATTGATTCATTGTAGGCATTTCAAAATGTGAGTTTTTAGAGTAAGATATTGATGTTTAGACCTTCATCCCGAGGTGGAGCTTAGAAGCATACTGGGGTTGTATAATGCCAGAGGATTGTGATGATAAGTTATGCAGATTTTCTTGGAAAGTATTGAGGGTAAGCACTTCAAAGTGTGACTTTTTAGGGTAAAAAGCTGATGTTTAGAGCTTTAGACCCCTATCCAGAGGCGGAGATAGAACAAGTTGCCGTGCTTATGGTAAACTTAGGTCCAGTCCTGGTGATGCTTTTGTCTAGGTTTTTGTTCTTAGGTTAGGTTCTCGACGATAGTAGTTCACTGTAACCTCTTTGTTTAAATTTGAATGGGCAAGTCTTGACAAGAGCTGCTTTGTGGTATTGGTATCTTAGGAGTTAGGTCTGATATGCACTATAGATTGATTCAAGTATCTACGATGTCATATGGGTTTGAAAGTGCGTAGTATTGGAGTGAAGTGTTGTTCTATCTGATTTTAGGTATGGCTTTTGATATTAAAAACGATTACTCTTCCTGTATATTATGATTGCTGTGATTTAGAATGATGGAAATTTTAGAAATAGCAAACACCGATCTTGCATAGATTTTTCTTTTAGTAAAAGGAATAGGGTAGGATAGGACGGTGAGGAAAAATCCAATGAGCAAGAGGAATAGTCTTAGAGCTTACAAGTCGAGCCGCACGGTGCTGAGAAGTAAATAAAGAAAGCGAATGAATAGTTTAGTTTTATCACGACTCTAGAAGCATGATTTTAAGTGTGTGTTTGTGGTTGAAATCATTGGTAAGAAGTTGGTGTCATAGATCTCACTAGGTGTAGGTGGATAATTAAGCCAACAGAGGGCAGAGGGGGATGAATGGGAGGCAAGTTGATGATGGCTTCTCGTCTTTATTTCTTTTTCTATGGTCCCTTATCTTGTTCTATGGTGTTAGCTTTGTCATTGGAGCTTTCCTCGATGAAAAGTAGCAGCCTGCCTTTTGCTGTTATTTGTTTAAGAACCTTTTATAAGGAAAAATCCAAATAAATGGCATTACAGAAATGATGCACACGTTGAAATTGAATGACATCGTGAAGGAAATTTTGTTTTGCTTTAGATTTTATATTTGTGGTTTTTTCGTGTTTCGTGGATGGTTTTTCTAAATTAACGATGCCGCTTCAACCATTGGATAGGCTTTGTAATGTCCTACGTTGAGCTCTACATTGTTTCTGAATGTCACTACCAGCAAGGGATACATGTTTACAGAGTTCCTGTTGCTTGTACTAAACAGTTTTGAGCAATCATTCTTCATACATTATAATGTAGTTTGTGGCAGTTTGTATCGTACTATGAAAGCAGCTTTCAGTTTAAGATTTTGAAAATTGAAAACGAAATAGTTATCAAACGATACTTTATATGTTGATTTTGTTAGATAATTGTGAAGACTTGTTCTTATCCTATTTTTGCAAATTGGTGATATTAGTATTAGTTAATTGACAACTTAAACTTAATGGTATTTTTAATTTCCATAAGTCCTTTGGTAGTGAAGCGGGTGATAATTGTTCAGAGAAGGTGAGCCGAGACAGGTGACATAAACATATATCATAAATGTGACTTTTGCAGCGTTTTGTTCGTCTTCAAAAGAACAGTTTCAGTAATGATTGTATTCGATTAACCGTAAACTAACAACAAAATAATGGTGGATAAGGTCACAATGTTAGTCAACTGTCTTAGAATCTTTAGCTTTAAGGCCCCCCACTTTGATTTTGAATGACGTGAGTATTGCCTTGGTTCATGCATGTTTCCTTGTGAGCTCGCATTATTCTTATCTTTTTGTCCTCTTTGCTTCACCAACTTGCGTGTACATGAACTGACTTTGGAATAGTTTTTTGGAAGTTGATTTTCACATACATTTTAAAGTTTTTTTTATAGGAAGTTTTAACAAAACATTTTCGGTACTGTTCACTTTTAACGAAAAATCATATTTTTACCTTTAATTAGTACTATTCACTATACCTTTAAAAATGGTTTTTCATTAAAATGGAAGTTTTTTTGGACTTTTGGTTAGTTTTCCTTTTTTTATATGTTGTTTATTTATGATTATCGAATTGAAGAAATCAAGCGAAAACAACGAATATGATTAAACATAGTGTGTAAAAGAAGAAACATAGAGTGTTTTGTCGTTTTCCTTTTTCTTTTCTTTTTTTCTAACCTACATTACTAGTATAGGATGTGAGTCGTACCAAATTATTGAATTCGTGATCTAATTTGATGGTTACCATTAAGAATACTTAAGCCCTTTTCTAAGTTTTCTTTTATTTGGGAGCAATTGTCTCTTATTTTTGTTGTGGGGGTAATACAAGACAAATTACCTTTTTATGTTCATTTTGACTGATTTTAAGATTGACAAGTCTTCTTGTGACCGTGTGTTTTTCCAATATTGGAAGTTAATTATTTCATATTTTTTTCACAAATTATATAGGTATTAGTGGACACTCGTACTTATGGGATATGGGTTTGGGCTCAGCCTCATAATGAGCTAGCAATAATGTGGTTCAAATTCGCCTTTGGCAAGAATCGAACTTAAGACTTCTCACTTACCAATGAAAAAGACTACCACTAGACCGTAGTTCTAAGTGGTCTAAGTGGTCAAAGATAAAAGGGAATGTAATAGGTACGAGAGATGGAGAATTGAGGAGTTAGAGGTAGGAATGTAGGAGAATTTGTATAACAACTTGAGAATGAAAATTTCATACTTGTTTTCAGGGTCTAATTTTCTTATAATGTACTCGTTTTAGATGAATCATTTCACAATTTTTCTACTGTCCCCTTTCCTCCACCATCTTCATTTCTCCTTGACTAAATCTAAAAGAGGAAGAAAAAGTAAAAGGTATCCCTTGATTCGTAGGAAAAATGGGGAAACCATTTGACTACTTACCATTGGTGGCAAAAGGAACCTAGTCTTGAGTGAAAAATGTTTTGGGTATGCAAGTGTCAATGGGTTGTTAGGCATGACGACTAACTGCCCTATGGTAAGGAAAATGCTAATGGAAATCTTTCAAAGTAAAACTCTTCACCTATTCTCTGCCACTTCATACTTTTTATACGATATGTTATAATGTTGGTGTAGAGAATCCACATAGGTTTCAACTTTTTACCGGATCCCGTGTCCAAATTGGTCACTTAGATTGCAACGGTCAGTAAGCGCAGACAAGTAAACGCTCAACAGCTTCTTCTTCCTGTTTCTAAATTGGGAGCGATGGATGTACTTTTCTGCTTGTAATGATTTTTCAATAATTATTCTTTCATTTTTGTACGGAGGACATGGATATTTTTTTCTTTTTGGTCAAAGTCTATGAACATCTTACCCTTCCCCGAAGATTTCACTGAATTCTCCTCCTCCCCTCCCCACCGCACCTGACCGGCGGCTGTCCACGTCTACCAATCATCACCTGACCCCCCACCCAATTCTCAGCCCTCCTCCCAGCAGCACCACCTCCTCTCTCCAGTCTCCCTTCAAGAAATTTACAATCTTTTACTCCCTTCAAGATGGACACTTTCTGTTCAACTCTTAGTTCCATGTTTCCTCGTCAGAGGTCAGGATATATAAACTTATGCATGCATGTACAGTCTCAATCAGCTTTGTCAGTGAAGCCAAAGAAACTTCTTGTTGTTTTTTTTTTTTAAATGAGATAATTAGTGGCAAGCCACATTATTCACTCTTTCCAGGGGCCAGAGAGATCCACTGAGACATTTTAGCCTCTCTTGGCCACAAGTTTGGCGTCCACACCAGCAACGGATTTCGAACCTAATACCTTTAGTTTTTAGTTTGAAGGAAGTCTCGCAATCTGTCATTTACCATTGGACAACCTGGTTGTCAAAGAAACTTGTTTGATCTTCCAAATTATTCCATCTGATTCTCAATATCCGGGTCCCATTTCCAGAGGGACTGGATCATATTTATCCGGTCCTGGGATGGTATAAGAAATTTATTTGGATATTTAAATGACAAAGAAAGTCTCTGAAAATCTATCAAAGTTCACAAAGATATCAAACACAATCGTCAAAAGTATATTTGGATCTATTCTACAAATCCTATCGAATATACCGCTTAAAAAATCTTTTAAATCCTCTTAAATTCTAATTTGAATAAATTATTTTAAGGGAACTTTAACGAATAGTTTCTGGTACTGTTCACTTTAACGAAAAATCACATTTTTACATTAAATTTTTACAATAAAAATACGTTGTTTATACATAACGGAAAAAGTGTATCTCCTAAGAGCTACTTCATTCTTAAAAAATGAGCTAGCCCAAAATCCAATAATCCACCCAAATGAATAGTAATTGAATAGTAATTGGCCAAATACATATCCATTCCTAAAAAATGAGCTGGTCCAAAGTCTAGTCAATTCATATTAAAATATTATTAATTTTTTATAAAATAATAAAAAAAATTATTTTTAATTTTTGATAGAATTTTCAATCTTGTTACGTCACATGTCATTTTTCGAAAGTACAATTTTTGTATAAGATGGTTAGGTATTTATATATATATATATATATATATATATATATATATATAATCGTTTAAATTTTTTCTATATTTTAAAACATTTTTTATAATTTTTTATTAAGTTTATTAATCTGGACCATTGGATTTTTAAAAAATGAAATCCAACAGTCCAAAAGTGGACACGTGGCCCATGGTAAGATTCTGACTTTTTTTTTTAATGCTGAAACACCCGCCCATGCGCCAACGGCAAAAAAAAAATTCACATGCCTGATGTCAACTTGGCGTCATGTAGGCTAGTCTCTTACTCAGTCCATTATGTGCTGGGCTCAAAGCTGGCCTCCACTTTGGGCCAGCCTATTGGATGGGGTGGAGTAGATTTTTTGGAGGGTAACCTAAAAAATAGACTTTAGGCTAGCACATTTGTTAGGGGAAGAAGTGCTCTAATGTAAAAGCACTGATTATTATCCTATAACATAAGTTTATCCCGCACTACGATAATTACTGTCATCACCATCACCTTCCTGCCATATTATATGTCCTGCCTTGACTTAGTTTATTAATTCTTACGTAATCATATCCTATAATTGCATTTTTTTTTTTTGTCAAACGATATATTTTGTTAAATTAGTTACCGATGAAGTTTAAACCTACACCATCATGCAATGATTCAATATCTTTTCACCACTGTGGTAAATGATCACTTGTATAATTACACTTATTCGTACATACCGATATTAAAATAATCACTAACAAGAATGTTATGAGTATAATATAAATATATATATGTACTGGTCTTATATTATTATTATATTATATAATATCAGATACATGAACCGACATGAATGGGAGCATAACCAAAACTTTAATTTGCGAAAACAAACACAGTCGACCGCCCGCAACAAGAAGGATAAGGCATCATGCATCTAATCTAAACACCACCCTTGCCATATTTTGAATGCCATTTAGCTACAAAGCAGACGTCTCTTTTGTTTATTGATATGTATATATCTATATATAATATTTGTCGGTAAGTAAGCGATGATGAGTTTATAGTCAATAACAAGCAAGCGGTGATCTTCTTGCTCTTTTTACTGTGAATTCGTGTGCGTGTGTGTGTGTATTACATATATAATATTGCATGTCATTTGAAACAATAGGACATAGATCGTCTTCGGATCTCTTCCACAAAAACCTCCAGATTAAATGATCTAGATCCTTGAAATTTGATCCAACGACTAAAATTATTATAACTTTTAAAAAGGGCCTACGTTTTTAGCCGTTGGATCAAATTTCAAAGGTTCGAATCACTTGATCTGAAGGTTTTGGTGGAAGAGATCCGGAGATGATCTCTTTCCGAAACAATATAGCCAACAAAACATACTAACATCTTATAATAGTTTTTAATGGATTATACGTGTAAACATCACACTTTTGTTAAGTCCTTTATTAGAGCGTCTCCTTTGAAGTTAGCAAAAAAAAAATTTTGGAAACTTTTTTGAAATGTCATATTAACTTGTTCATATTTTTTAATTTGTCATATAAATTAAAATTTTAAGCAATTTGTCATACCAACTTTACAAAATTATTAATTTGTCATTTCACCCTAATTCCGTTAAGTTTACCATCCAATATAAGTCATGTGACTCGCACATGACTTGTGTTTAGGGTTATTTAGCTCATTTTAACATATCTTTCACAAGTTTATTACTTTTCTTTAGTACAAACACTTAAATTTTTTATTTTTCTTTAGTGCATATGCATCTACAACTCCATTTATGACACAAAACACCAACCTATTTCTCATTTATAGAGCCTATATGAAATTATGTCTTTGTGACATGCTAAAATGCAAACTCACATTGGTGTATCATTACATATTTGGAATAACTAGGGATGGACAATGGTTACGGTGGACGGATAACTGCTGTTATTTACCCATAATCGTTTAAGCTATTACCCGCATAACCGTTTACCTGTTGGGTATTTGCATAAACGGGTATACCCATACCCATAACCATTTATAAACGGTATAACATACTCATAACCGCATACCCATTTAACCATAATTGTGTACCCATTTACCCGTTTACTCTCTTTTTTACTTGTCTACCTATTTTTTAAACAACTTGAAAATTAAAAAAGAAATTTGTCATAATTTTATTTTTCTAACAATTAAACACAGTTATAAATGCATTTAACATGCATTATCGTATTAACGGCGATATTATTTATGAATATATGTGATGTCTCCCAATTATTTGATGGTCAATTTATAACAAGAATCATGCATGGTTGTAGATCAATTAATATTCTTCAATATATATATATATATATATATATATATATATATATATATATATATATATATATATATATATATATAACACTACGCATTAGTTTGCTACTTGATAAAATATTTGAATTTTTATTTAGAAAGATATGTTCATCGATCCAGGCCATTTAATCGGTTTCTAATTTTTGGGTTAAATATTTATTGAAAACTCAAGGTCAAATATATATATATATATATATATATATATATATATAGTTACGCATCAACAATAACATGCTTCTAAAAGCTCAAGGTAATCATTATCCTGAATACTAGATGATTCAAAACTCCAACATATTTCAAAACAAAACTTTCAAACACTCTAATGCTTTAGCACATTCAATCACATATATTAAACATAGGCCCCTTAATATCAACTATATTTTTCTCTCAAGTGAGGAATATACATACATATATATTATATGGCTGATTTATAACCAATTGTGTCTCGAGATACTAAACTTAACTAGAAACTAATGTTTTTTTTTTAATCTTACATATTAAAATAAACTGTTAAATGTGTCATAGCCTGTCCCGAAATAAATTATCGATGACGTGAGTTGACCATTTTACCCTTGGACGTGGTGTGGTGGTGTGTAATATGCATGTTAGTGGTGGTCCAAACTTACATTTTCCTTAATTTTTGGACCAAATTAGAACTTAGTTTTTGTGGTTTTGGTTGGTGACCTACGTGAACCACTCACACACACACAAACTCTTCCTCTCTCTTCTCTCCCGTGCTCTCTCTCCCTTGGACTCACTCTCTCTCCTTCCCTCACGTACGGATCAACATTAACACTAGTGGAAAGTTGCAGATCGAGGGTTTAAAGGACACCATCATGTTCCTGAGGTTCGTACGAGTTGAATGGTACCATTTTTAGGTAAGAACTCATTCGAAAACCCTAGTTTCTCTCAAACTCCGATTTAGGTACTATTCATGCCATCGTAAAATCTTGTGTTTTTGGGGATTTCAAGCTTATAGGTAGCTTAAGGAGGTCCTCACGAGGCTAGGAGTGGTTCGTTGGAAGATTTTGGACATCGGACTATCGAGAACCACGAGTTTTAAGAATTGCCGGAATATTAAGGCTTTTTCTAGTGGGTTTCCGGACTCGACTCAGTATGGTTTTGTTCGTCTTGATGAGATCTTCAAAATGGTTCAAGTTTCATGAAGTTTGGTGTTAAAACAAGAGAGATATAAGGTTTCGAAATTAAACCCAGAAACCGACGAAGTCACGGCGTCCCGCGACTCGTTGGAGAAGATGAGGGTATATTCCGTCAGTTTTGACGGAATGTGCTAACGGCGTTAGATGACGCCGTTAATAATTGACGGAATATGCTTGTTTTTGGACGGAATATTCCTTAACGTCGTTAGGGTTACCGTCAGTGTGCCTAGCACGTGCCCGCGCGTGGGTGGTTGGAAAAAATTTCTAAAAATATGGGGATGTTTGTGAGGTTATGTAGATCACATTGATATATTCAAACATCCCATTTGAGTAATGTATGAGAAGTTATTAGCTAGTATTGGTTATGTGCTTTAAATTAACGTTTTTATAGTTATTTCGCACATAAGGGAGGCTTATCCCGAGGACGAGCGCAGTCAAGGGCGACTCGGGGGCTACAACCCTTCGACATACTAGTGAGTGGGCTTTTGGTTTTTAGTATATACTTATATACTTGATATTTTCCCAGAAAATGTGTTTAAATGAAAGTATGTCTTGAAATGCCATGCATATAAATTTATATTCTGTATATGAGTTGATACATGATGCATAATATAGAATTGTGGTGCTATGGACGCTCAGGCCCAAGTGAGTTTAGGAATTGTGAATGTGAATAACGGTTGTGATTAATTGAGAAACATTGAGCTCTTAAACATGCACCTAGGGTGATTGTGATTTAGCTAGAGATAGAGTACATACCTATTATTAATGTCACCTTCTGCACCATATGCTCATATTGGATCCAATTTAGGTGCACAGTCTTGTCGTACAGACCATCATAAGTGGTTTCGACTCGTAGGTGACTAGCGATTTATCGCCCAGCTATCATGAGAAAGTAGTATTGAGCATAATTATATTACACCCAATATGTCGTACATACCCCTTTTTAGTGGTTCCGACTTATGTGTAGTGTAGTGTCGTATAGGTCATTATAGTGACTCCGGCTAGATTGACTAATGAGCTATGAATTCAGCCGTACAGACTTCTACAGGGGTTCCGGCTAATGTGTTATGTTCCATGAATTTATTCTCACATGAATTACTTATTCTGTTATATCTTGGTATGACATACTTACGATTAGGAATATGTGAAGCATGAATTGAATTGAGATATTTACATATATATTTATGCATATGTTTATATTCTATTTATGGGAAAGTTATACATGTTTTACAGAGAGGGGTTAGAACTTTTGAGAAATGAAATGATTTTGAAAAGCTTTGTTTTTGCCCACTCACGTTTTCTGTTTTGCGCCCCTCCAGGTTTTAGGTAAGCTTGTTGTTGGTGGCATTGAGGATTTTGGCGGTTCTGACATAATAAAATATTTGTATGACATATTCTGGTACTTTATACTTAGTACTTGTCCTACTGAACTGCACCTAGACTTGCTATGCTCTGATTAGGAGTGTCACATCCTGGCCTGGGCCCCCACCACATTCGGGCTCGACTCCACCGTAGCACGATATTGTCTGCTTTGGGCCTCGACCATGCCCTCACGATTTTGTTTCTGGGAACTCACACGAGAACTTCTCATTGGGTCACCCATCATGGGATTGCTTTCGCGCAAACTCGCTTAACTTCGGAGTTCCGATGGAACCCGAAGCTAGTGAGCTCCCAAAAGGTCTCGTGCTAGGTAGAGATAGGAATATACATATAAGGCTTACATGATCCACTCCCCTGTGTAATGTGGGATGTTACAATCCAACCCCTCTTAGGGGCCCGACATCCTCGTCGGCACACTTCCGACCAAGGATTGGCTCTAATACCAAATTGTCACATCTTGGCCCGGGCCCCCACCACATCCGGGCTCAACTCCACCGTAGCACGATATTGTCCGCTTTGGGCCCCGACCATGCCCTTACGGTTTTGTTTCTGGGAACTCACACAAGAACTTCTCATTGGGTCACCCATCTTGGGATTGCTCTTGCGCAAACTCACTTAACTTCGGAGTTCCGATGGAACCCGAAGCCAGTGAGCTCTCAAAAGGTCTCGTGCTAGGTAGAGATAGGAATATACATATAAGGCTTACATGATCCACTCCCCTAGGCGATGTGGGATGTTACAATCCAACCCCCCTTAAGGGCCCGACGTCCTCGTCGGCACACTTCCGGCCAGGGATTGGCTCTGATACTAAATTGTCACATCTTGGCCCGGGCCCTCACCACATCCGGGCTCGACTCCACCGTAGCATGATATTGTCCGTTTTTGGCCCCGACCACGCCCTCACGGTTTTGTTTCTAGGAACTCACACGAGAACTTCCTATTGGGTCACCTATCCTGGGATTGCTCTTGCGTAAACTCGCTTAACTTCGGAGTTCCGATGGAACCCGAAGCCAGTGAGCTATTGAAATGTCTCTTGCTAGGTAGAGATAGGAATATACATATAAGGCTTACAAGATCCACTCCCTTGGGCGATGTGGGATGTTACAATCCAATCCTTCTTAAGGGCCCGACGTTTTCATCGGCACACTTCCGGCCAGGGATTGGCTCTGATACCAAATTGTCACATCCTGGCCCGAGCCCCCACCACATCTGGGCTTGACTCCACCGTAGCACGATATTGTCCGCTTTGGGCCCCAACCACGCCCTCACGGTTTTGTTTCTGGGAACTCACATGAGAACTTCCCATTGGGTCACCCATCTTGGGATTGCTCTCGCGCGAACTCGCTTAACTTCAGAGTTTCGATGGAACCCGAAGCCAGTGAGCTCCCAAAATGTCTCCTGCTAGGTAAAGATAGGAATATACATGCAAGGCTTACAGGATCCACTCCCATGGGCAATGTGGGATATTACAAAATGGGTACCTCGTTTATAACTGCGGGTAATACCTATAACCACCCATTTAAATTTTACGAGTAAACGGTTATACCTATAACCGTTTATTTATCTAAACGGTTACCCATAACCATAATAGTGAGTTTTAAATGAGCGAGTAACCGCAGTTAATTACCCATACCCGTGGGTATTTTGCCCATCCCTAGGAATAACAATAAGATAGTGCATTGCATGATCATTTCATTGCTTTCGTATCAAAATTTTTTTTCCATTGCCTGAAAAACCTTACAGTTTTTTGTCAAATACAACTTATTAAAAGGAAAGTAAGGTATTAGAATGATCGAAATAACATAAACACAAGTCATGTGTCTCACACATGACCTATATTGGATTGGAAAACTTAACGAAGTTAAGGAGATATGACAAATTAATGATTTCAAAAAGTTGGTATGACAAATTGCTTAAAATTTTAGTTTATATGACAAATTGAAAAATGCGTACAAGTTCATATGATATTTCGAATTTTTTTTAAAGTGACATTTGCTAACCCGTTTTGCACTTGTATGATACTTTAGGTATCGTTTGGTATGCAGACGGGACGGGACGGAATAGAATGGGATGGGACGAGACGGGACCGGACGGAACGGAACGGAGAGGGAGCAAAGATGCCCTTGGATGGAAACAAGGAGGAAGAAGAAGGAGACAGAGAAGTTATAATTTTGTGTTCCATGGATGTGGAACGAGTCGTTCCAGGGGGTGAGACGGAACGAAAATTCACTCAAAATTCGTCCCGTGGAACAACGCATTCCACCAGTTTTAGGCGCACCAAACGTGGGATGGAACGCCTCGTCCCACTATGCTCTGTCCCATCCCACGTACCAAACGGTACCTTAATCCACTCGCCAACTAACTATTTAAATTTTATCTTTCATTTTAAATATTAATATCTTAACTTTATCTTATTTTGTAAGCCCAAAATTTATTTTTCTCTCTTCACTAAACAAGTGTTCACCACTAACAAAGTAATGCTCACAATCACTTTATTTATTATCGTGGAATGACTTTGCATATTTATAAGTCAGTTGCTAATTTTTTTAGCTACTACATTCGATAGATATGTATTTTTTCTTTGAGACATAATAAATTTAACTTTGTTACTCAAATGCTAACTCGCTTAAAAATGCTCCTACGATCACATTAAAAACTTTTATTAAAAATCGAGTGCCTTATTAAAAAGTACTTTCTCGTGAGCATTTCTATCTTTTGTTTTCTCCAGACACACTCGAAAACACTTCCAACAAACACAAACCGAAACACTTTGATCATATAACATGCACAAAGACAAAAGCAGTTACTATTAAACATAAACACCGTAGCAAACAACACACGTTACACAAACCCAGTCATAGACATACTCAACACTCGCATTTCACACACGTAAATTAAACATACATACCCTTTAATTAATATGTTTTTAATTCCTAGCCATACAAATATTTAGCTAGAACAATTCCGCTGCCTTAATACAGAAGCTGCCCTTGTTGCTGATATGCCACCAGGTCATCCAGCATCCACAGGTACAACGAGTCCGACTCTCCGCTTCCACTCACCACCTGACTCAGCTGCTCTACCACCACCTCGTCCCCACCCGCCACCTCATTCTTAGCATACATTTCCGCACCACCACCGCCGTGATATAATGGATCATAATAGTAAGAACCGGTCTGGAAACTCGGTTGAGTCGGCTCCACCCGAGTTGACTCAGCAACAATGCACCGCCTCTTTGTCGGCGGCGGCGTATCCGGCGCCAGAGATGGAAGCGGTGAAGAGGATGGTGGTTGGGCAAAGTTGAGCTTGGCCTTGTCCCCGCGGATGCGCACGGCGGCTTCATCGTAAGCGCGGGCGGCTTCCTCAGCGGTGTCATAGGTGCCGAGCCAGACCCGGACGCCTTTGTAGGGGTCGCGAATCTCAGCCGCCCATTTGCCCCACGGCCTCTGCCTTATTCCTCTGTACACGTTTTTCCTCACTCTCTTGCCTTTTGCGGCAGCAGCAGACCCGCTCGCCTGCTTGGGCTTCTCATCACTTGTCACTACTCCAATCACACATAATTTAATTATTTCATTTTTTTTGTTAATCGAGTACAAAAGTTAGAAGAACAACCCTTAAAACTTTTTTTCGACATGAAGGAAAATAAATTATTTGCATCTCTTTTCTTCTTCTATATTATTTTTTTATCGTTTAATTTGTTTTCGATTTATTCAATTTACAAAGAAAAATAAATGGCAGGTGTCCATTTTCCAAACATAAACAGAATTTCACAAGAGAATTGTTATTAGCATTCCAAAAATCTTATTTGACGTTCTAAACTTTACATAATTAAAAAAAAAAAAACACTTTTAAAGAGTATAAAATAAATTTTTGAAATGCTAATAATAATATTCCCTTCTATAAAAACCAATTTCTTTTGTGTTTTGATCTTCCAGAAAAGTTGTAAAGAAATCTAACTATTATCTTATTGTATTAAAAGAATAATTAATAGACACAAAAAGCGGTAGATTATGATTAATTACTACTGTAATTTAGTAGTTGTGTGATCATTAAATTAGAAAACTGTACATAATTAATTGGAGAATTTGATTCCAGCCGAAATCAATAATTAATTACCTTCCCTCATAATGACGATCCAACTTTTTCTAGAAATAAAAAAAAAAGGAAAAAAAAATATGTGTTGGTGGCAAGCATCACCAGCGAACAACAACAAAAATTATATGCAAATAACCCAATTCTTTGATAGAAAATCTAGTGAAAAAATTAATTCATAAACAATTCCCAGAAGTAGCAGATGAACCAAAACAAACTGAAGAACCAGACAAGTTCTGAGAAATAAATACAATTAATCATGCAAGCTTTATAACAAAGTATATGAAACTCTAGATAAAACCCATTAATGAAAATGCCATATCATATATATATATATATATGTATATATAGATACCTTTGGTGATAGATGGTTTCGGCTTTTGGACCACCTTGTGATTCTCCGGCTGTTTGTTGATGCTGTTGGAGTAGTCTATGCCAAGGAGGTCAGAGATGGTGTCAAGATCTGACCAGAGGTCCTCCGCCGTCAGCTTCAGGGCGCGCTTGACGGCGATGAAGTCGGAAATGATAGCACCACCACACATGTTTATATTGCCACTTGTAGAAACTTAGAGAGAAAAAAGAGCCCTCTCAGGACACGCACAAAGCGAGAGGTCTCTCTCCGTATAGAGCTCTGTATTTATAGACGACCGTCGGTTACAAGCAACATTTGCATAAAGACAAAAAAACACAGTAAGTTGCCTTAGTGGGCTTTCCTTCCTTTGGTCACAGCCCATACAAAAAGCTTACTTTAAAAAATGTCACTGTAGCGGTATTTAATGTATATCATTATTTTTGAGTGATTCTACTTGACAAATGTATGATTAACTTGAAAAACATTACTTGGTTCTTTTTCTTGAAAGTATGAGTTCTTACATCCTGCCAATTTCCATAAATAACTCATCAAAAACATTAAAAAAGGTAATGCTGGGTGAAATTTTAAATCAAATAATGTGTCACCAATAAAAAATAAACACGTTTATTAACATTTTAGTAATAATCTAATCATCAACATCAATATCAACATCATTTGGTTGACAAATTTGGTATCTCTAGCATTTTTCTAAAAAAATATCCACTAATGTTAAATTGTGATTAGCAATAATGTAGAATTTCCTACTCCTAAGGAAATGAGCCAAGTATGCTCGTTTGGTAAGTACTTTTAAATGACTGAAACTGCTTTTACAGAAAATATTTTTAGGTTCTAAAAGACTTGAAATACTTCCTGCTAAAAGTACAGTGCTTTTTGCTAAAAACACTTTAAATGCTATTCTAAAATTAACTTGCATTTGTACTAAAATTTGGTTTAAAAAATATTTTATCTAAAAGTGTTTTCAGTCGTTTAAAAACAGTTGGCAAACGGGCAACTTAAAAAATAACCTACTTGATCACAGGGAGTGAAGAGAGAAGCCGTAAAAAGTAAAAAGTTTGATGCTGAATAGAAAATGCCCAAAAAGTGAAGGAATATAAAAGTAAATGGAGTATGATTCTTTCCCTTCTTCTTCTCATTCCCTTTCCTCATTTTTCTCACACTTTACTTTTTGTCTTATTGTTTCTACAAAAAAATTATATAAAATGTTGACGTAACTTAATCACAAACGTTCAAATGGAAAAACAAAGAAGAGGAGAGAGATTAGGAGAGGAGATAACCATTTCCCAAAGTAAATTGCGGTCCAATGGTGTCAAGTGGGATTGAAGGGTTGACGATGTGGCAGGATGTGACTTGAGCAGTTACATGAGGGTAAACTGTTACTCGGGGTTTGGCTCTGGCGTGCGTCAGATTGGCTCAGAAATTTAACGGTTGAGAGTTACAGGAACATGGCATTGTTTGCGGCAGCTTTCATTTGGAGTGACGTCCCTGCTAAACGACTCCCAAGATTTGAGATAATTGCAGTCTTGGCCACGGTAGATATAAAACTACATGATCTAGACCATCTTAAAAGGAAATGTAAAAAGTATCACATAAAGATATAACAGTAACAAATGACATATTATTTACTCTAACCGAGATGTTAAAGCTGATATGAAAAACAAGGCTAAGCTGATATGAATGAAGAGATGTCAAAGTTGACATTGCTTTCAAATATAGTTTTTGCTATTTTCAAAGGCATTTTCCACTTACATTACCTTAAATGCTAACATATTTAAGTATTATTTTATTATTTTTAAACCAACAACAACCCAACTTATATTATTTTTGTTTTAAAAAAACATAAATGAAGCAATAAATTTTGACATATCGTGTGGAAAGAAAATATTAACAATATGTTAAATTATCAAATCAGCTATCAAATAAAAATTTGATGTTTTGAATTTGACGTCTCCTTTGGATATGCTCTTAGCAACTTAAATTACAAATCTTTACAAGTATTTGAAATGTTATGATTACTATGATCTGTTTGGGTGTTCTTTTATGAAAGAAAATCCGATCTTGGTTTTGTGCTTGATGATACTTGTTGGATTGAACAAGCTCACGACTTGTAACCACTTTCAATAAATAAGAAAAAAGAAGAAGCTTTCTAACTTTTGGTAAAATCTATAGTGGATTGCTATTTGTGCTCTCCGCTTGTACCCTTGTACTTATGAAAGGAGTGCAAGAAAGTTTTGAAAGACTATCTTCAACGTTAATGTGTTTTATCGTATACATGGTTCTATAAAACATTAGGCGCTAGTCTGACGGCTGGCAGAGTTATCGTATTTTATCATATACAAGGTTCTAAAAAACACTAGGTGCTAGTCGGGCGGCTGGCAAAAGCCTAGGCGAATTATGTAAATTTATTATATATTTTGTAAATAAGTGTCTATTTACACCTAAAAAAAAAATACTTGTATGGATAATAAATAAATGATAAAATTGAAAAATAGAAGTAGAAGAATACACAAAGTATATAGATCCAAAAAGTTAATATTTAAAAAACAATAAGCATATAATCATAATGAGGATGATTCTTGGATGATAGACTAAATTATTCTTGTTCATGATCCTTGCATTGAATTGGACATAGACTAAATTATTTAACCTTGTTGTATCTAGTTTATTTCTTTTCTTTGTATGTATCTCCTCAAAAGTGCTCCAATTCGTTTCACAATTGGATGAACTTGTAGTAAATCCATCATTTGCAAATTCGGTACACCATTTCCATAAGTATACCACCATGAAGCAAAAAAAGAAAAAAGCACACAATTAATAAAAATTAAAAAAAAAACTGCCTAGTTGCCGCCTAGCCCTCCGCCTAGGAGCCGCCTAGGACCACCTAGCTCTAGACCGATTTTTCAAAACGATTTGCCGTAAATTGCGGCGGGCCTTCACCACCTAGCTCCTAGACGGCCGCCTAAACCAATTTTTAGAACACTAATCATATATTACAATTTAATACTAACAGTGAAGTGATTTTTACATGTTTTCTCTCTCTTTTTATATGCTTGTAAATTTAGGCATTTAGATCAAATAAAATGAATAAAATAAATAAATAAAGGTGTGCACATTGCATAAGGATAGAATTAATGTGTGGAAATCATTTTGCTATTGATATTCCTAAACATAATGACAATTCATAAATTGTTACCCAGAAGATGATAATTTTGTTTGACACTAATTATGGAAGAGGTAGAGCTTTTTGGAGAATTACCCACCGGAGTTTTTATAGGAAACACCTTCAAGCGTTTTTTCAAAAACTACTTGAATTTCTAATAAACATATTTGTTGTGCCTTTAAGGATCATGCAAAAATACTTATAAGAAATGTACTGGTAAGAAAAGTGCTTCTCACAACAGATTTCCACCAAAATCTTGTCATTAAAAAGTTGTTACCCAAAGCTACTTAGTACTACGGTCTAGTGATATTTTTCTTCACTTGTAATTGAGAAGTTTTAGGTTCGATTATCACCAAAGGCGAATTTGAATCACATTATTACTAACTCATTGTGCGGCTTAGCCCACTCTTCCACCCTCTTAGTGTAGATAATATCATTTGTTAAAAAAAAACGTTGTTACCCAAAACATTTAGTAAAAGGAAATGATTGTTAACCAAACAAAAAGGGCGAGGGGTTGGAGACCAACTTATATGAAATAGATTTATTATCACGTAGCATCCCGGTTAATAATACATTGTCATGTATAAAAAAAATGCATATAACAATGCATTATTGGACAAAAGATTATACATGGGGGTGAACTTGTTCTATATAAGTTGCTTTGGAGGGTTGAATGCTTAATTGTATAAAAGTTTTGCAAAAGTAGGTAGCTATGAATTTTTTTAATATCCATGTGGGCCCAAATTAACACGTGGCGTCCAGTCACTATCCACGTGTGCGCCATGTCACAGGTTAAACGGCTATTTTAACAGCAAGGTTAACAGATGTATGAAAAGTATCCCAAAATTATCACTTTACGTACCAGACTGAGATGAAAAAAATCTTGATGTATGAAATGTTTAAACAAAAAAACTTTAAGATAGTAAACTTAGAATTAGAATAGTAAAATAAGAATTATTCAAAAAATTAGAATAGTAAAATAAGAATTACTCCAAAAATTATGATTGATTTTTCTTTTGTAACTATGAAAGAATGTTTTGTTAATATATTTATTGATGGAGGAGATAGAATTTTCGTCATCCCAGACGAAGATTGCAGCAGCGGGCTTTTAGGAAGCAAGGAAAGAAGCTAAAGTTGCAAAGTAAACGCTTTTTGTTTCCGCGTCCAACAAACAAAAAACCTCCTCATATAGCATATGTCATCCTTCTATCATCGTTTTTTTTTTCTTTCACAATTATTGTATTGTTTTTATATTTCACGGAAAATCTTACGATGGACCATTCTTTGCTTGCGCACAAGTAAATTGACTTCATTTGGTCACCACTGAGGCCAATCAAACTATGTAATTCTAAGGTCACCCAACAGATATTCTATCACTGAAGCAATAAAAGATTGATATTGTAACTAGGGCTCATTCGGTAGGGGATCCCGAATTGAAAATGGGATCCTAATCCCGAACTGACCATTTTCGAGATGGGAATTTGAATCCCGACCCGAAATTTTCGGTATTTTTCAAAATGTTTTTGGTATTTCAGAATGGATCGGAACTCACATTCAAAGAACAAACATAACTTCACATATTCACAGAAGAAGCATGAATATGTGTTCGCGTACTCTCATCAAACCAATAAGGGCAGTCATTCCATCACAAGTCTAAAACAAGGATCCACGGCAAACAACCAGCATTGAAAGAACAAATTTGTTAACCTTGATGCCTCGATTTTCGAACTAATACTATCTATTGCATACGCAAATCCCCTCAAATCAATTACCCATATCACTGAATGTGACAAACTTTAACCCTAGACATTAATTCGAAAACCCAATTAATTCCAAAATTGTACCTGATTTAGGAGAAAAATCTCTATGCTAGGTCGAGGATTCAAGAGACAATACTCTCAGACTCTAGGCGTCTGAGAGAGAATGGCGAGAGAGATAGAATCGCGAAAGAGAGAGAGAATCGTGAGAGAGAGGGGTGGCTGCGTGTGGTGGAGGGAGGCTGGAGAGTCGGAGATGGTATGCCGTGGTGGTGGGCAGTGGCTGGCCGGAGTTGAGTTGAGTTAAGCTGAGTTGAGGTTCAGTTCGAATTCGAGACAAAGGGCTGGTTTGGTATTGCTGTGCTTTGAAAAAAAGCTGCTGTGAGAATAAGCGGCTGTGCTGTGAGAATAAGCGGCTGTGAAATAAATCAGCAGAGTGTTTGGTAAACTTTTTTGTAAAAGTGCTTTTGGAAAAAAAAAACAGTGTAATAGTGGGTTTTTTCATTAAAGAAGCACTGTAGCTTCGTGTGCTTTGAAAAAAAGCCAGTTTTCCAAAGCTGCAAATAGCAGCTTCAGCTTTTTCCTTTGATTTCAGCTTATTCTCACAGCAGCTTCCAAAATAAGCCTTTTTTTTTTTTTCAGTTTACCAAACACCTAAAACCCTCACAGCTTTTTTTCATGGATGCTTTTTTTTTAAGCACCTCACTCCCAAACTAGGTCAAAGAGAGGGGTGGGTGGTTGAACTTCGAAATGAAATGAGAGAGGCTTAGGGCTGGAGACCCTTAACAAAGAATGGATGAGCCATATCGTTTTGAAACAATCCAACGGTTGCAATTAATTCTAACTATATTAAAACATAAATGTATAATAATATATATAGTTTCCATTCGGTTCGGGACATTAAATAGACAATCTCGAATTCCGTAGTGAATGGTTCGGGATCAGTTTGGTATGGTATCCAAAAATTTTAGGAATTTTGGTTTGGGACTTTTTGAGTTTGGGGTCGAGATTTTTTTAGGTTTGGTTCGCGATTTTCGAGAAATTTTTTCCAGCCCTAATTGTGACAATATTTTAAGTTAATTAAAAATTAACGAACTATTATTGGCATTTCAAAAATCTCCTTTTGCATCATCACAAGTGTATTTTTTTCTTTCTAAATATAAAAAGTTTAGAATGTAAAATGAAAATTTTGGAATGCCAATAACAATTTTCATAAATTATTATGTACATATTTTAACTTCTCAATAAATATTGTAATACTTGATTGATATAAGTTATTATCTCATCAACATTTCGTTATACGTAAGTCCTTCTCGAGAGGCAGATGAAGACCGTTAGTTTGACCTGTCAATGGTATCTGTGGAAGGAGAAGATGCATGGAGGTCAGGTCAGCTGGCTGCCGGCAGACCCTTAAATGACCGTTGGTTTATGCTTAGAGACTCTGAGTGATGACTTTGGAAACGAGAAAGTCATCATGATCATAACCGCACGAAGTAAATAATATGCTCCTACAATACTCTATGACTTTAAGTACATCAAATGTTAATAAGATAGATGAACATAATGAGCGCTTGTTATGTAATTTTTCGTTGTATTGAATATGTTTTCCTCTTTTCTGCCGGACGGGGTTGCCAAAAAGGATTTCTTTTGTTCTTTTTTAATTTAGATGCACAAGCATGCCATCACATGATCAAGATTGGTTAATGTGGAAAAAATGTCAAAGTGATTGTGTTTGTGTCTTGGATTTGACTTTTTAATTAAACTATTTAACGGCCAAACAAGGATTATCTTCTCAGCTTATGTATTCTCTCTACCTCGAAAACAAGGATTTGAACGAACAACCAAATGATGTGAAATAATGATGGTGAAGATTGAGTGAGAAAGTAAAATGAATTGAAAATAATTAAGATTAAAATTAATCTACTAGCGATAAAATAAATTAAATTAAGAACTGTGCATGAAATAAAAGTGCTTTGAAAGTTAATAAAATTAAAAGACGAGACAAAATGTAAAGTGCGTAAAATAAAAAAATTGAAAGAAATGTACGTATTTAAAATACAAATGCATAAATTAAATTGCTTAAAGTAAAGAAATTGAAATACAAGTTCAGGAAGTAAATGGTACAAAACTAAAATAATCTAGACTAGGACTAACATTATACTAGGATAGAATGTGAAGAGAAAATAGAATAACAAGTTGTGTGTTTGATCGAATCATTTTCTCTTCCTCAAAACTTGTATTTATAAGGTGATTTGGGTCCCATTTTGTACCATAATTTGATATTATTTCCAACTTTTTTTAAAGTCCAATTGAGAAGGGCGGTTGTATCTTAGATAAGATATTAGATTTTGTTAGATTAGATAAATTTTGTTTTTCGTTAAACGATAAATTTTATTAGATTATATATTAAATTAGAGCATCTTTAAAGGAGATTTCAAAATGTCCCAAATCAGCAATAACGGTAACAAAAGACAGCATTAATGTTTTCCAACTGAAAAGCCAAATCTGATGTGGCATGACATGGAATGACATCTCTCCCCTTGCTGCCAAATTTGACAGCACCTTCAAAAAATTTAATTAATTATTAAATGTTTTTTTATTAATTTGTTATTGGTTTAGAGTATTATCCTTTTGTTTCTTTTCATTCCCAATGCAAAGAAAATACATATGAATTTTTATTTTATATTTAAAATTTGGCATATCGGTTGAAGAGTAAAACTTTAAAAGATGTCAAAGTGCCACGTAAGCCTTCAAATTTAAATTTTAGGTTTAAAATTTGACATCTCCTTTAGAGATGGTTTTGGTCATCGACTGGGTTCGAACCAACGCCGTTAACTTCTTTATACCATTGTGGTAAATGGTCACTTGCGGTTTGTATCTTGTACGTTGGGGAGTGTTACAATGTTTTCATCCCTAAATATAGATCATTGTTCAACAATTCATTTTGTACAAATGCAGACCAAAAGGTACGTACAGAACCGTTTTCTTTTTTGGGTTTGCTACTTTATTTTGCACGTCTCCACTGACAACTTGAATCCTTGGGCAACGGATGTGACGGGAAGGTAAACACAATTAATTTGTATCCATTGGATAATAGTTTAAACGCTTTGACAATAAAAAGATAATAGTTTAAACGATTAATAAACGTAATGGTAACTATTAAGGACCCTTGCATCGTTTTTTAGCAAACGCAGCTTAATTTTCAGAAGCTATATATAGAAATATTCAGCCAACCAACCCTCAGCAAATTCATCATCCTGAAAGGGGAGTAATTGCTGTTAAAAAGAAATCCAACAATGTAATGGGAAACTTTGACAAACTTAAACATGATTTATATTGATTGAGTTTACTTCTATTTACACTGAGACATTTTGTAATAAAACCCTCACACTTGGTGCGCAAGTTACTGACTAGAGCATCGGAATTCATCAATATATGCCAGGGCCATTACCGGCCCAACCTGCACTCTGTTGATCACTTTGGTTGGTTTCTATTTGGGCTTTCTGCCCCCATTGACAGCATCGAAGAACACAGATTGCTAAATCACCAATACTACAAAGAAATATATTTGGAAGACAAAGAACAGTGCAATTCAATCTTTGGATTCCAACACCACTCTGAAGTAACAAAGAACCTTTTCCGGTCACAAGCAACAGAAGAAAGAAAATATACCATACACGCGAACACCATCCTCGACGGCCAAGTAACCAGTAAAAAATTATAGTTCCCCAGAAATCTATGATGGTAAAGAGGGGAGAGAGGGAAAGTATCAATGTACCTAAATGAATAGACTAGCAATATGAAATTTCAAAAACCATCTAGTCTGCCAATTTCTGCAAGCGGTGAATGGTGTTTCTTGCAACCCTGTTACCAGGATCAAACTTCAGAACAGTCCTAAGATCTTCTGCCCCAAGTCTGTACTTTTCCATACTTTCGTACAAGAGCGCACACTGTACCAGAACAGATACATTTGCTTCATCTTTATCAAGAACCTGCACATGATTGAACACATCTATGAACTCTTTTCTACACAGAAATAAAGAAGATGGAACACTTCATTTCATTAGAATTTAAATCAATGAAGAGCCTTGACAGGTAGAAAGAGCAATTGTAAAAAATAAATTTGTAAGCCGTGTCTAGCAGAAACATATATCTACGTACAGTGATGCACTGAAAATAGCTAGAGAAGAGGAAAAATGCTATTTTGGTTTGAAAACCCTACATGCATCAACGCAACAGATGAACATTGGTGAGGGGTGGGGGTGCCACCCACAAGGCCAAAGCAGCAACATCGGACTTCTAGCTGGTCTCTAAGCAGGGATACAATGGAAACTAAATACGCTAATGATCTCTTTTCTTTTTATCTTACGAAGGGAATTCAACTAATATTTACCCCCTAACCCCATCTCATGCCAAACTAGGATAAGGCTATCAGTATTGCACTAACATTCCTTTTACAATGACATTTCCATGTTTAGGCCAGCTAATTCACTCGGCTAACAGATCGTGCAGCTATACAATACAATGTCAGGCCAATAGGATTAAAAAAATGATCCAAAAATTAAATCCCATGCATTCACAATTTGGAAGGTACAAACTGAATTACTGAATGCCAATGAAAATTTTAAAATGCCTAAAAAGATTTAAGGAAAGCAAACAAGATACCTTTGTGCAGTCTGCCACAACTTTCTTATACTCCCCTACTTCTTTGTAACATGAAGCCCTACTTGATAAGACATCTGCAATGCCAGCACTATCAGCTGATTTCTCAAGAAGAATAATAGCCCAAGAAAGCCATTTAATAACATCAGGATACTGCCCTTGCTTGTAATTATCCATTCCTTTATTCTTTGCTGTTGAGGCTGACACCCCCGCAGGAGGAGGTGGAAGACCCTCAAGCTCAGTTGTTGAACCACCGTCATCATGTCCTCCTCCAAACTCTATCCCCCAACCATCAACTTCAGTTGCTGTTGCAGCACCTCCAGCCGAACCTGAAGATGGGGTAAACAACACGCCGAAGGGATCATTGCTAGTAGATTGAGCAGGGGTTGGCTTCGCCGAAACCCCAAAATCCCCAAAGCCAGAATCTGAATCTGATCCCATAAAACTGCTATCTGAGAAGGCACTCGAGGCTGATGTAGTATTGGTGGTGCTTGGTTTCGGAGCATTCCGAAAATCTCCAAAAGCATCACCAACATTACTTTTATCACTAGTTTTACTCGCTGAGTTAATAGTAGCAGATGGTTTCGATGTGAGATTCACCAAAGAACCAAAAGGGTCTTTCTTAGAGCTCAATCCAGTGCCACCAACACTAGCACTACCCATATTTCGCAGCGAAGGACCTCCAAGATTCGCACTCTTATTACTATTAGCGTTAACACCAATATTAACCTTATTAGCATTGCTATTAAACCCACAAGAGAAACTCCTAAAATTCCCAGAAGCACCATAATTTGCACCACCACTTTTCACCGAACTATTACTAGCAGCAGTGGTGGTTTTGGGCAACGAAGCGGACACGTTCCCCATGGAAAATGAGCTCTTATTCGAAGCCGGGGTCGCATTCTTCAAAGGAACATTGCTATTACTATTGATCTTACCACCCATGGCGGAACTGACCAAATCCCCAAACAAATTTGGGTTTTTATTGACGACGGTAATCGGGGTGGCGGAAACCGCCGGAGTTGCGGAAGTCCAGCTCTTTCCGAAGATATCCCCAACCATGGAAGTCGGGGTGTTTGTCAATCCGGGTCGGGCGCTCTGGGTCGGAGCCGGCTGGTGGGTCCAGGAGGTGGTTCTGCTGGCGGTGGGTTGTTGCCAGGCGGGTCGGGATTGGGCGGCGGTGGCGGAGGAGGAGAAAGAAGAGGTCTTGTTCTTCTGGTCGTTGAGCGATTTGGGTCGGCTCGATCCGAGACCCAGATCGAAGTCGAAGTTGGAATTCATGGTAATGGAATTGAAATTGTTTACTATTCTGGATCAAAAGAAACGAGATCCGATTGCGTACCTGAGAGAAGAGAGTTTTCTGAGATCTACAGATTCCGGAGAGAGAGATGGCACGCAGTAGCTAGATTGTCATCAAATAACGGAGGGGGGATGAGAATTGCAAATAATATGGTTTTAATATATTTTGGTGCCAATTATTCAGCTTTCTAATTTGGGAGTTTTTAATGTTAAAGTCCCACATCGGTGGGTTCAAAGAAATCTAATGGGTTTAAATAGGATTACTCTTCTCTAATTAATACCTAGGTTTTTTGTGGTAAAACCTCACACCTAACAGATTAGGCAGGTGGTAAAGTTGGGGATAGTATTGGTGTCGTTAGAGTGGGACGAACCCGGTGACCTAAAAATCCAACATGGTATTAGAGCCCACGGTTCAGGCCCGTGCAAGCCAATGAGCTTGTCACCAAGAAGGATTAACATAGAGACGACCGCTGAGTTCCATTGAAAACAAGTGGGCCCAAAGTGAGCCGACCTTTGAGTTTCAATTACCGACGTGGATCTCCATGTGTGAACCACTAAATGAGGTTACACGTGAGGGGGAGTGTTAAAGTCCCATATCGATGGGTTCAAACTTCAAAGAAACCCAATGAGTTTAAATAGAATTACCCTACTCTAACTAATACCAAGGCATTTTGTGGTAAAACCTCACACCTGACGGATTGAGCATATGGTAAAGTTGCAAGCCAATGAGCTTGTCGCCAAGAAGGAAACAAGTCTAAACTCTTAACATAGAGACGACCACTAAGTTCCATTGAAAACAAGTGGGCCCAAAGTGAGCTGACCTCTGAGTTTCAATTACCGATGTGGATCTCCACGTGTGAATCACTACATGAGGTTACACGTGAGGGGGAGTGTAATGATGCAGCACATTAATGAAAGGGTTTATGATCATTTTGATGATTAAATGTCATTCATGCATTTCATTAATCATCCATATTGTAACCGCTAGTGTATTTATCTTGGGTTCATGCACTACAATTGTGTAGTCTTTATTTTGCATTTATGCAGCCCCTAGCCATATAAGGGAGGCTTGTTCCCTTAACTTTTAAGTATTCCAATAATCAATTTACAGACTATCTTAAGTCTCTCGTTGAAGAGTGCTAATTTCTTTGTGGATTCAAGGCTTCCTAGTAGAATACGAAGAAATTTTTCTAGTTTCCTCTTCCGTTCTACATGAGTTGGTACCGGAGACAAGTCTTTCCTTGGGCTGATGGCCAATTCCCCTAATGGCAATGAACGTCAGAAAGAGGCTCTTACAAGAGTCGAATTTATGACTTACCAGAATCAAACCCAGCAGACGTTGTGTGAAATCCAGACAACTCTTACCAAGTTGGTGGTGCAACCAGATGTTAACAATCAAGGTCCAAGATGAGAACGTGCTCCAACGTACCAAGATCGACGTCAGGTAGCAAATGAAGATTCTAGCGATGATGAAGAATATGTTTATGAGATATTCAGAGGACTAGGAGGAGATAATGGTCCTCCATGACGACATGATCATGGTGTAAATAGAGATTATCGTATGAAGATTGATCACCTTCATATCGAGGATTTCTTGGACTGGCTGAATGAAGTAGAGAGGTTCTTTGAATACATGGAGATTCCTGAAGAAAAAAAAGTCAAACTTGTTGCCTACAAGCTAAAAGGTGGAGCTTCTACTTGGTGGGAGCAACTTCAGATATCACGAACTTGTCAAAGAAATACCCTTGTGCGTTCATGGATAAAGATGAAACGGTTACTGAAGGCAAGGTTTTTCTGATTATGAACAGGTTTTTTTCCAACAATACCAAGAGTGCAAGCAGGGGAGTAAAACTGTCCAAGCCTATACAGAGAAGTTTTACAGATTAGCTTTACTCAATGATCTCATGGGAACTGAAGCGCAACAAACAGCCAGGTACATTGGTGGATTGCGACTAGCCATTCAAGATAGGGTTTGTATGCAATCAGTATTCATCGTGGTAGAAGTTGTTAATTTAGCTACAAAGGTGGAAGCTCAAATTGACAGGTCGAAGAATCAAGCAAATTGAAGTTTTACTTTTGATTCGTCGCGATCTGTAGCAAGTAAAGGGAAACAAACTTCTCATCACAGCCAACAACTGGAAATATTAGTAATGAAATTTGTGGCAATAATAGTTCTTCACAGAAACCAGAAACAACCAGAGGCCATAAAGATGTTCCCCAAGACCCCTATGCAAAGCTTAGGGAAGATAAGTGTTACATGTGTGGGCAACATTGGCACTTGTCCAACAATTGTCCTAAAAGGAGAACGGTGAATTTGTTAAGAATAGAAGAGACAAGTGAAGAGCAACCAATAGAAGATTTGGAAGGTGCTGCACTCACTTATGAGGAAGATGAAGTTATTGGAAGAGATGATGAAGAATTGCTTGAAAGGTTTTTGGTTATCCAACTGCTGTTATTAGCACCAAAACGTGAATAACCTCTTCAACGTCATAACATTTTCAAAACTTGATGCACAATAAATCAGAGGGTTTACGATCTGATCATTGATAATGGCAGTAGTGAGAATGTTGTTTCCAAGAAAATGGTAGAAAAGCTAGGATTGAAGACAGAAAAGCATCCTGCACCCTACAAACTTGGGTGGATTAGGAAAGGTGTGGAATCAAAGGTGACTGAAACTTGCCCCATTACTTTTTCAATTGGAAAAAAGTATGTTAATAAAGTAATATGTGATGTGGTTGACATGGATGCATGCCACATAATCTTGGGGAGGCCATGGCAATATGAAGTTGAATCAACTCACAAAGGGCGAGACAATGTGTATATTTTCGTCAAAGGAGGACATAAAATTGTTTTGGGGCCAATGAAAGAAATCGAGAAATCAAATCCATCTAGAAAGACAATATTTCTGGTGAACAATAATGAGGAATTTTGGCATACTGAAATGCAAATAGGTGGACAAGTTTATGTGCTTGTGGTATAGGAGAACAAATCTCACAATCTGCCGATTCCAAAAGCAATTCAACTTTTGCTTACGAAGTTTGATGACATCATCCCCGATGAACTGCCTTCAAATCTACCTCCTATGCGGGATGTCCAGCATGAAATAGACTTTATTCCTGGAGCTTATCTTCCTAACCTTCCTCATTACAGGATGAGTCCTAACAAGAGAAAAATCCTACAAGACAAGGTTGAGGACTTGATACAAAAGGGGTTCATAAGGGAAAGCATGAGCCATTGTGCTGTCTCTGCACTTTTGGCACAGTGCACTGATAGTCAATCCATTAACAAAATCCCAGTCAAGTATCGCTTCCCAATTCCAAGGTTAAACGATATGCTTAACAACTTGGCTGGATCAAAGGTCTTTTCTAAGATCGATTTGTGTAGTGGATACCACCAAATCCGCACACGACCTGGCGATGAGTGGAAGACGACTTTTAAGACGAAAGAAGGGCTATATGAATGGCTAGTAATGTCGTTTGGGCTTTCCAATGCGCCAAGCACTTTTATGCAGCTAATGAATCAGGTATTCAAGCCTTTTATTGGAAAGTTTGTTGTTGTATATTTTGATGATATCCTAATATATAGCCGAGATGAAGATGTACACCTAGCACACTTAAAAATGGTGCTAACTGTTTTGTAAAAGAATAAATTGTATATCAACTTAAAGAAGTGCAATTTTATGACCACTCGGCTAGTGTTTTGGGGATTTGTTATTAGTGGAGATGGAATACATGTTGATGAAGAAAAGGTCAGAGCAATTCGTGAGTGGTCAACTCCTAAAATCATGCATGAAGTTCGAAGCTTTCATGGTTTGGCCACCTTTTATCCGCGATTTATCAGAAACTTTAGTAGCATCATGGCTCCAATAATTGAATGTTTGAAGGAAGGAAAGTTGCTGATCAAAGCTTTGCCTTAATAAAAGAAAAACTTTCAACAACTCCAGTTTTGGCTTTACCAGATTTTGACAAGTTGTTCGAAGTGGAATGTGATGCTTCAGTTGTTAGGATAGAAGCTGTTATATCACAAGAGGGAAGACCATTTACATTTTATAGTGAAAGGCTTAGTAAAGCACGCAAGAAATGGTCTACTTATGAGCTAGAATTTTATGCTGTTGTTTGAGCTCTTAAAGTTTGGGAGCATTACCTAATTCAGAGGGAATTCATTCTTTATATCGATAACCAGACCTTGAAGTTTATAAATAGCCAGAGTAAAATAAATCACATGTATGGTAGCTGGATCACCTATATACAACAATTCACCTTTTCTTTAAAGCACAAGGTAGGAACACAGAATCGTGTTGCTGATGCTTTGAGCAGGAGATCATCACTACTTGTGACCATATGAGCCGAGGTCATCAGATTTGAATACCTCAAGGAATTATACCCTGAAGATGAAGACTTTTCTATTGTTTGGGACATGCTACGAATGAGAAAAACTGTGGATAATATGCATATCCAAGATGGTTATTTGTTTCGAGGGAATCAGTTGTGCATTCCTAGAGGATCGCTAAGAGAACATTTAATTCAAGAGCTTCATGGTGGTGGGCTTGGTGGACATTTGGGAAGAGACAAGATAGTGGCACTTGTAGAAGAAAGATACTATTGGCCACAGTTAAAGCGAGATGTTGGATTTGGTTCCTTTGCCAAAGCTATAAGGAAAAAGCATAGCTGCTGAGAATATGGCAAAAAGAATTTCCACCAGTCAAAGGGAGGTCCATCAAAATCTTGAGGAAGCAACTCTTAAGTACAAAGAAGCTGCTGATAAGAAAAAACGTCACAAGGTGTTCGAGGAAATGGACCTAGTCATGGTTTGTTTACGGAATGGACGGTTTCCTGTGGGAACCTACAACAAATTGAAGGACAAGAAGTATGGTCCTTACCAAATCAAGTAGAAAATCAATAATAATGCTTATGTTGTTGATCTTCCCGTTGACATGAACATATCTCATACTTTCAATGTGGCTGATCTGTTCGAGTATCATCCTTCTGTTGATGTGGTTTGCTATGAAGACAACTCAGGGACGAGTTTGTTTGAAGTAGGGGAGAATGATGCAACACATTAATGAAAGGGTTTATGATCATTTTGATGATTAAATGTCATTAATGCATCTCATTAATCATCCATATTGTAACCGCTAGTGCATTTATCTTAGGTTCATGCATTACAATTGTGTAGTCTTTATTTTGCATTTATGCAGCCCCTAGCCATATAAGGGAGGCTTGTTCCCTTAACTTTTTAGTATTCCAATAATCAATTTACAGACTATCTTAAGTCTCTCGTTGAAGAGTGCTAATTTCCTTGTGGATTCAAGGCTTCCGCTTCCATTCTACATCAGTTAAAGTCCCACATCGATGGGTTCAAAGAAACCCAATGGGTTTAAATAGGATTACCCTACTCTAACTAATACCAATGCCTTTTGTAGTAAAACCTCACACCTGACGGATTAGGAAGGGGTAAAGTTGGGAACAGTATTGGTGTTGTTAAAGTGGGGCGGGCTTGGCGATCCAAAAATCCAACATTTAACTGCTGAAGCTTGAAATGAAGACGGATATTGTTTTGTTTTACCATGGTGGTTGGTTTGAATCCATGCTATGCTATTAACTACTAACTATTTACAACAAATTTTGAGTATGTAAGAAAGTGTTTTTAAAATGATTGAAAGGGTTTTTGAAACCAGTTCTTAGTAAAATTACAAGTGAATCTTGGAAAAATACTTGAAGCAATATTTAAAATATCGTTATCGGTGAAAATATCAATATCCAAATTTGTGGAAATATCGACGAATATGTGGATATTGATATTGGTTGCCTTCGATGAAAATGATAGGAATTTACTCAAAAATGTGAAAATTTAAAATGAAACTGTTCTCTCTCAAGTTTCCCGCTCCTGCTCTCTATCCCTCTCTTATGTGTGATTTATGGGTCGATCGTCATAGACCTTTATAGGCTTCCTCTTATATTATAAGGCCTAAGATCTTTTTGAGGCATTTGTTTCGACGAATCTGAGTTTTTTTGTTTTTCGTCGATAAAGTACCGATATTTCTTCGTATAAAAAATATTGACTGAAATCGTCGATTATGACAAAAATTGAGGAGTTTCTCCGACATGGGTTAAAGTTTAGACTTCACACCACTTTTCATATATTTCTCTAATTTTTCCGATATATCGACGGAAATATCGAAAAAAATTTGAACACCGACTTCCAAAATGTATTTAAGTGCTTTTGGAATCCAAAAGTGCTTTTAATTATTTTAAAAGCATTTTCAAATCTGCTCTTAATTTAAAAATGTATAACGTTTTCGTGTTTACATATTTGGACGTATCCAAATTGGCCAGATGAATGCACTTTTATGCATTTAAGTTTCAGTTCCATTGTGGCTATAAGCAAAGGTGTGTTTTGTAGGACATGTTGTTGCACCATTGCTAATGCTACTAAGTGCCATAATTAATAAATTCACATATTTTTAAAAACACTTTTATTTTTCATACGTGTTTTAATGATTTGTTACTTTTTTTAACTTTAAAATACTAGACACGTACATGTGTATTTCTTAACAACATCTATTATATATAAAGCCAAAAGAAAAGGTGAATGGTGTTTTTGGTGTCACCAAGTTTTAACAAAAATATTTGAACAAAAATGCCCTCAAGACCAAAAACTTCAAAGGCATCCCAAAATAATGCATCAAATAAGGCAGGGGCATTTTCATCATTTTAACAATATTTTTTTAATAATTAATTTTTTTGTGGTTTGTTTTTTTTTTGTTTTTTTTTTAAAATTAGTACCTCATAATAGACTAGCAATAATGTGATTCAATTTCTCAATTTTTAAACAAATTCAAAACATCTTAAGAGGCATGTAATGTCGGTTATAAAAAAGGTCATTCGCATGCGAATAATAATGTGATTAAATTAGTTGTCAGATGATTTTTTTTTTAATTTTTAACAAACGATATTATCTAAACTAAGGGGGAGGGGGTGGGTTTAGCCTCACAATGGACTGGCAATAATGTGATTCAATCAGTTGTTTATTAAATATTATTTACTCTATTTTAAACACGTTCAAAATATCTTAAGAGGCGTGTAATGTGGGTTATAAAAAAAGTCTTTCGCACGCGGATAATAATGTGATTAAATTAGTTGTCAAATGATTGTTTTTTTTTTTTAACAAACGATATTATCTACACTAAGGGAGAGGGGATGAGCTTAGCCTCACAATGGGCTAGCAATAATGTGATTCAATAAGTTGTTTATTAAATATTATTTTCTCTATTTTTAAACATGTTCAAAACATCTTAAGAGGCGTGTAATGCCGGTTATAAAAAAAGTCTTTTGCACGCTAATAATAATGTGATTAAATTACATTAAATTAGTTGTCAAATGATTTTTTTTAACAAACGATATTATCTACACCAAGGGGGAGGGAGTGGGTTTAGCCTCATAATAAACTAGCAATAATGTGATTCAATCAGTTGTTTATTAAATATTATTTTCTCTATTTTTAAACACGTTCAAAACATCTTAAGAAGCGTGTAATGCTAGTTATAAAAAAGGTATTTCGCACGCGGATAATAATGTGATTAAATTAGTTGTCAAATGATTGTTTTTTTTTTTTTACAAACGATATTATCTACACTAAGGGGGAGGGATGGGCTTAGCCTCACAATGTGTTAGCAATAATGTGATTCAATCAATTGTTTATTAAATATTATTTTCTCTATTCTTAATGTAAATTCTATAAAAACTGATTTTATTATGTAATTCAGCTGCTTTAATTGGTTTATGGGGTTCTTCTAGCATGATTTAAGATTATTCATTTACTTCAAATATTTGACTTTTCTTTTGTCAATTTACGCATCTAAATACAGTTAAAACATGTAGTTGCCCGTATCATGCCGTGATTCAAAAAATGTCTTCTGCACGCACGTGAGTGCGTGTATGAAGGCTAATGACTACTGAAACCGATGAAAAAGTAAAACACAAAATACTTAATATTATTTATTAACTTTTTTTGGGGGGAGGAGGGGGCGTGCGTGCATGAAGGCTAGTCACTACTGAAACTGATGAAAAAGTAAAACACAATTAACATAGTGAAAAAAAAACTTAATATTATTTATGAACTTTTTTTTTGGGGGGGGGGGGGGGGAGCGGCGTGGGTGGGAGTGGGGAGGGGCGCATGGCCCCCGCTGGTCATCAAAGCCTAATATGCCACTGATGCTACAAATATTAACTTTTAGTACATGCATCATTCCATCCCCAGAGGCATCAAATGCTCTCCTTCTCATTCCCCGGCAGCAATGATATAAATATAAGTAGTTAGTTAAGCAGGACATGTCAAGGGTGTTATGATCAACTTCAGGAGCTCAACTCTCAATGGCAGGCTGGTGGGTTTTGTATGCCACCAAAACCAGCTTTTACATTTTTACATACGGAGGTGAGAGCTGCAGCATTTGGACCAGTATACTTCAAATCAATGTCGTGAAGCTGGATGTTTTGGCAAGGAACCTGGCTGCTGCAAATGAAATCTACTGCCACATTTGACGGTGTTGTCCCTTTGATGTTTATGTAATGAACATTGCTGATCTGCACACGCGATGGCTGCACAGTGTTGAAGAAAGTCGGTAAAAGAAGGTTAAGATTAGAAGTCAAGAGTTCGATCTCATTTATCGACTTATTATAAAAAAAAAGAGAGTGATTACTTAGGGTTATAGGATAATTAGGTTAACAAACCTGGTTCTTGTCGCATCCCCCAGCGCAGTACTCTTGGTCAATAATGATAGGGTTCCTAACATTCTGCATGATGAGGTCCTTGAAAACCATGCCTGATGCCAGACTAGGACCCGATCCTGGCCATGACTTGATTCTAATCCCATTGTCTGTGTTCAAAAATGTTGTCTTCTTCACGGTGATCCCTTTCACATCATTTTCGTGCTCATACTTGCCAAGGCTACCGACACTGTCATCAATAAAATGGGGACACAAATTAGTCCATGAACATTTAGGAGGATAGGTGGTATTTATATAAGACATAGTAGCGGAACAATCTATTATATGTTAGCAGATTGTCAATCTAGACCTTGATTATATAACTGTCCTTCAAATGCATCTATAGTCCAAATTTTATAGTCCAACAACATTACATGTCAAGAATAATGTATAGCATAAGAGTTCAAATACTAAAAACTCGATTATATATCTACCTAATGCCATGTCCGGGGCCACAGATTACGTTGTTGATGGCAATGTTGGTGGATCCCTGAATCATGCCGATGCAATCATCACCAGTGGCAATGTGAGTTCTGGCAACCTTGACATTGTTGGAGTTGCTAATGTGGATGCCGTCAGTGTTGGGGCTTGTTCCAGGGGCAGAGATATTCACTCTGCGAACCCTAACATTCTGGCTGTCAGTGATGAAAAGGTGAACTCCTTTGCTGTTGAGGGAACTAATGCCTCGAATGACCCCGTTAGAGACGCTATTGAATTTGATGCTCTGCATTAATTAATCCAATAATTAAAGCCAGTTTTCTTTCTTATGAATTATTAGGTTCACATCCTTCTTTTTGCTACTCTATTGATTAAAATTCTATTCATTTTCAATTTTTGATCAAGGTCCTTAGGTATTAATAACATCATTAATTATTTGAATAATAAAATATTTTATTTTTAAATATATTCCTTTAGTGTTAAAAATGTTAAAATTAGTGTATTTATATTTATGACTAAATTTTTTATCATATATTTTTATTTTTAGTTTGTACCTATTTTTAATTTGTACCAATTTTCTTTTCATTTTGTAATTTGTACCCATATATTGGTTTCTTTTTGTGCCCATATTTTTTAAAGTTTTATTTGTGTTTGTACCCATGTGTACACCGTCACTTGACATTGTATATTTAATCAATGATAGAAAAATTACATATGGTATATTTATGTTTTATGCCTAAACTTTGTATCATATATTTATATTTTTAGTTTGTACCCACTTTTAATTTGCAACATTTTTTTTTTAAATTTGTAGTATTTTCTTTTTAGTTTTATTTTGTACCCATGTATTAATTTCTTTTAGCACCTATGTTTTTTTAAAATTCATTTGTACTCATAATTTTTTAATCTTTTATCTGTACCCTAATTTATTTATAATGTACCCATTCTTCTTTATTAATGTACCACTTTGTTATATGTGAAATGTACCAATTTTTTTTGTAAAATGTCCCATTTTTTTAACACTACGGATACATTCTTTTGCCATTTATTATTTCTTATTTTTACATAGTTTTTATCCGTTTTATTCAATCAAAATGTTTGAATTTTTTTATTGTAACCATTTCTAATAGTATTATAATGAGAGATTTTAAATTTATAGGATTATAAATCTCATAAAATATTAAACAATTAATGTCAAAACTATAAAAATATAAATATTAATTGTAATATAATGAGGTGTACAAAGTCAAGGGACTTTGATCAAACTTTGAATACCATTAAGGTTTTAGTCAAAGAATGTTAAGGATTAGGGACCGCATCCAAAGTATCCATATATATATATATATATATATATATAGAGGAGGCTCTAGTTAACTAGTTGGTAATGAGTATAGAACTTACAGATGGGAGTGGACTGCAACCGTCGCTCGAACTGCCGCAGTCACCAGCGACTTTCCAGGCACTTGATCCTTGTCCGTCAAAGATGCCATTGCCGGTAATGACCAAGCCCTCTACTTTCTCAAACAAGAACCAGTATGGCTCTTCATATAAGGACAGATCATTCAGGCCTTTTATGGTCCCTAAAACTTGAACAACTATGGGTTTAGCACAGGTGCATGGCCCTTGAAATACCGCTGGCCCACTCTTGTATGTCCCTGGTGGGATCAGAACCCTTGATCTCCGGTCAGTGTTATTCTTACATGCTGCAATCCATGTTTTTATGAAATTCTGCCATTAATAGCAAAAGAAAAAAAAAATCAATTTAGTCAGACGACCCAAAATGAATTAGTTTTGTCAGTTTTGCACCGTCGTTTTCAGAATGTGATGAATACGTATCATACATTTATACAACATAAAATAATGTTAGGGTAACATAGTATTACCATGCTTGCATCGTGGTTCCCATCAGGCTTGGCGCCGAAATCCACCACGTTAAAGATTTTCTCATCAGGATCAGCTGTGTCATGGACACCCAAATTACTACCACGGAAAACATCGAACACAGCCGGAGGAATGGCAACCGAGGCAGCGGCTCGAGAGGCCAATGCAGCTAAGCACAAGATAAGAATGACGTGGCAATACATTCCTCCAGCAATGGCCATGGCCTCCTTTTCAACTCTACAAAGCTAGGTAGCTAAAAAATTATGTAAAGAAATTTTGTCTACTATTTTTCCCGATTACATAACAAGTCTCCGGGGAGACTTGACGATTAAAGTTAGGGATGGATAAATTCTCTTTGAATGCCTGTATTTATACTAACTAAAAGAATTTGTTAAGTACCCTCCGCTGCTATCTGTGCGGGGAGGCTCGAACTCCACGGTGAAGGTTAGATTAATTAGTTTTTTTTTTTTTTTTTTTTTTTAAATAATTGGTTTGCCTAAAAATGGTGATATGCTTTGTGCGTGCATGACTAATTCCCTAAGTTTAAGGTACATGTTAAAATATCGTGGTCCTTCACTTCCACCATTGTAGGGCGCTAGTTCTTCTCCATGCATTCATCTGCTTTTGCATGGCCACCAAATTATTACCAGACTCCCACCAACACGACAAAATTAATTTAAAAAAACAGATTGTGTTTTTCCTTTTAGTAGGATTTTTTTTGCTAATACTAGGAAGACTAAATTTATATATAAAGTTTGCAAATTAAATGATGTGTCACAAATTAGAATAAGCACGTTTATCAATGCTTATGTAATAAATCAATAATTAACTTTCATATCCTTTAATTTTCAAAATTTTGTCTCTCTAGCATTACTTTTTTTTTTCTTTCCTTATGTTGCTCAATTCATAAACTAATAAATAACTAATAAACCGTGCCTTGGTTTTAACTAATCATCAGTTATCAGTCGGTTACTATAAGTGATCTATGAACAGGAGACTCCTAAATGTTGAAGGGAAAAAAAAGTTGTAACTTGAGGTGGATTTTAAGATGGGTGTTTACTATTTGCCAACAGGATCCTCTCCATATCCCTTTGGTGAGGATTCTGGGGATCCATGAATCATGTTCGTTCATCGTACATCGTGCGATCAGTTTTTGTCAGGTATTGTTTGTGTTTAATTTTAAATAAAAATATTTAAAATGATTTCTGATCGCACGATGTACGATAAAATGATACGATTCACAGATTCCCAGATCCTCACAAAAAGAATCCGGCAAGGATCCGAATTCTACTATTTGGTCCATGAAATGAAAAAGGCACTGTTTTTGTTTATGTCCCATCTTTTTCTGTTTTTTGTTTTTCTTGCTCAAAAGATTTATTTCCTTCTTAATTAGGTGTAACTTTTTTTTAAATTTTTTATCAATAATTTTTTTTTTTTGTACAATCGATGTTCTGAAAAATAAAAAACATTTATTTATGGTAAAAAGTTATATATATTATTCCCCGTCCTTTTTTAGTCAGGATACATTATTCCCCGTTCTTGTTTCCTTTTTTGACCGGTTAACGTACTAGTGATTCCCAAAAATTGAATGATTTAGTTAGAAAGTTCTTTTGGAGAATCCGATACCCTCATTTAGTATTACAATCTAGTGATATTCCTCTTTACTTATAAGTGAGAGATCTTAGGTTCGATTCTCACCAAAAGTGAATTTGAACCACATTGTTGCTAGCCGATTGTGAGGCTAAGCCAACCCCCTCTCTTTTAATGTAGATAATATCGTTTGTTCAAAAAACAAAAGTATACTAGATTCGTCGTCCAGTAATACGGTCTAATGATATTCTTTTTTATTTATAAGTGAGAAGTCTTATGCTTTCGATCTCGAAAATAATGAATTCGCAACCAATTTATTCTTCAACGTTTTAGTGTAAATATATAGTCGTATTAAAAAAAGGGTGATTTTGTATAAAATTAATAAAAAGTTACAATATTAACAATACATAATTCCAAATAGATCAATCATGTATTGTGATACTTAAAAGCATTTAAAATAAACAAAAATTACAAAATATGTCACTACAGCTGACACCTCCTTTGTCATATATATATATATATATATATATATATATATATATATATATGTATTTTTCTTTTTTTTTTATGTAAATAGATACAGGGTTGGGAACAGACGAGGAGGTTGTGATATGGATATTAGGACACATGAATGCACGCCAAAGGAGAAAAATCAAAGACACTTACCAACAACTTTACAATAAATTCCTCCTTGATGATCTCCAGTCTGAACTTCTGGAGATGGAACTATGTAACAGCCCAACAAGCCCAAATCATGATAACCACTACAAGTGGCAACCATATAAAACTTACCGTGATAACCAAGAAAAGAAAAAGTGAGGATTTAATTAAAAGGAAACTAACGAAAAGTTCTAAAAAACTTTAGTTTGAATGAAAAATAACAAATAAAGGTATAAGTGAATAGTACCAGGAAAGGTAAAAATATGGTTTTTCATTAAAAATGAATAATAACGGAAGTGTTTCGTTAAAACTTCATTTAATTAAAGGAAAACATACGCATGGTCTCTAATGATCTAGCTGCATAGATCTCTTTACATTTATCGTTTGTACATTTGTACGAATTTAGATTAATCTTGACCCTTGGATTAATTTGATGTAATTTAATCCTTCCACGTTAAATTTAAATTGAAATCCTCTTCGCACCATAAAGGTCACTCCACATAGGTGCAAAACGTGTAAGCACGGAGACTAAATGCAAAGTCTCAAGATTCCGACTGTACATAATAGCCTAATAAGTCACATTAGGATTTAGTGAGCCTCTTTTAGTGAAAAAAAATCCTCAAAATATAAGAAAAACAATTTGGTTATTTGGACATATAAAACTGGCTTACTTGCTGACATATTCTCTAGTCGAGTTAGGCCATAGCATGGCAATTAAAACCCACTTATAAAGTATGCCAATAGTTGTATCAATTTTATCCTCTAAATAGCGTTACTCTAAATAAAAGGAGCCCCTTGTAATTTTGGTTTTAGGTCTCATTCCGCATTAGGCCAACGCTAGTTTGGAATTACACAATTTCACAAGTCAAATACAAAAAGGGGGCGAGAGAGAAACGTAGAGTAAATAACACAACTATTTTATATGCAAGTAATATTACAAGCTGATGAGCAGGATGATCAGATTCTAAGGGACAAATCGGTGGTACATAAATCACCGGCGGCTTTCGCAGGGTCAATCCTTGTTTGATATCCCCCGAAGTCCTGCCCATTGGAAATTAAAATAGACAAAAAAAAGGAAGACATACGTTATACATATGTGCCGTGCATGAAGTCCTGCCCACTGGACTTCCAATATATATATATATAAGATTACTAGGAGAGCTTGGTAGGTGCCTTGCCTTGTGTACCAAGATAAGTGAAACTAATTAGGCCTACCATGTTTCTTTGTACTAAATTCAGTGATCACTACTCCGCCGTAGAGGTTGGCCGCCTCGGTGCTAGTGAGAACAGCAGTGTCCCTTTTCATATGAACAGTATTAACAGGCCTTTGCATCATATTCTGGCTCTGCTGATCATGATGACGAGCTTCGTTGTAATTGGCCGTCCTGTGGATGTTCGTTTGTGGATAAAAATGTTGTCCTTGATAAGGAGGTCTTGTAGTAGTGGTGATCACCTTCTGCGGCAAGCTACCATAGTAAAGGTCAGCTGCTACGTTCGTGCTACTATTGTAAAGAACGCCGTGGCAGTCCTCGATGATGGCATGGCGTTCGGATGCAATTGGGGTAGCTACCTTACGGTGAAAAAACACTCTCTCCTCTCTCACAGCAAAGCGTTCAGAAACAGCCATTGCTAATAAATGAATCAAGGGGGAGCTACCTAAGCTTGCCTTACCTTGTGGTTTTCTTACTAAAATATGTTAAGAGCCTAGCCACATTATATAGGAATTCGGCAGAGGTTCACAACTCACAGTAGGCTTTCTGATCACGTTCTTGTGATTCTCTATAATGGTTCCTTTTTCTAGTATTATTGAAACGAATCTATTACAAAAAGTTTTCTACTATGACCCAGCAATTATAATAGAGGCATTGTGATTTTCACACACTTCTTTTAACATTTCCTACAATTTTCTTATTTTTCAACCGTTTAGTTGAATAAATCAACAAAAACAACGGCTATAATCAAATCGAAGTGAGTGAGATACTTAGATTATCCGTTAATATATAGCTAGATATTTCATTAGCGTTTAACATAAGTGCTTTTAGCTAAAGCACTACTAAGCAAAAACAAAAGTTCTATCTTACTCTTAAGTTCCAGAAATTTTAGCTGCTAGGTCTTATTGTATGTTATTTGTACCAATTATCATACTAGAGGTTGGGGACAATAATGTAATTAGCAATGATGGTCTGGTTGGAGAAATGCATATATCACACCCTTTACGAATAACATATCTTTACTACATAAATTCAATATAATCGGAACTGTTCAATTTTTTAATCTTCATATGAAGATTATCTTTATGAAATCATTTGAATTAGATATCATTTATGCATTCCCTTATTCTATGCATTTGGATGACTAAGCAATTTCCGATTTAATTTTTGTTGAAAAAATATTCAAATAAAGATTAAGAAATTGAACTATTTGAATTATGAAGTTTATATGAGGAACATAAATTATTAAAAAAAAAATGAGATACGTACATTCTCGAAGAATGCAAGTATTATTCCCAATTTTTTAGTTCTCTGCTTCCTACTTGAACTAATAATACATGCTGTTATAACGAGTTTTTTTATTTTTTATTTTTTATTTATTTCCTCGATTAATTTGAACCAATAAAGATGCATTTGGGATAGAGTTTTAGTCGTATGCAATAGATTCTACTACAGAAAGTTATTCGATTCAAGCACATGCGTGAGCATCTCTTAGCACCCGGCACCGACTGTATGGACCGTAATCAATTAGTTTGTGAAGATTCAATGGGTCAATTGGAGAAGGAGCTTTAATGGGTCAATTGTTGATCATGCTCCCTATATAAACTACCCGCCAGCTTCGAGGGTGTAAACTTCTAAACCTATTTGCAATTAGAAATTGAATCACTCTATATAAATTTAATTTTATCAAGTTTAGAATGTCTGACTTTTTACTTTGTCACCTGCTAGTCAGCATGTATGAGGGTTTATCACAATAAGTATCTATGCATATTATAGCCTAATATTACTACTTTGTGAATCGGTGGGCTTCTTTAGTGAACAAAAAAGAAATCCTCAAAATATAGCTGATGTTGTGGTTTATTTTACTGAAGGGAGAGAAAGGGTGAGGCAAAGAGAGAGAAGACAGTTGAGGAATTGCTTTGATTTGTATTTCCAATACTTGTGCCTTTATTTGTCGTAATCTGGATAGGATTCCTTACCTTCCAAGTAATGCACTTTTAAAGGGATAAGGTCTTCTAGTATTCTAAATACAATCTACTAATGATTTACAAAACTACACTACTAGAATTTATGTCATAACACTCCCCCTTCAGTATGTAAATACTTAAGTAGATATCACATCAAATCTTCATGGAAGAATGCATAAGAAATACAACTCACAAAATTTGGCTATGGTAAAACCCAAGGTAGGATCAAACCCATAGTCTAAAGAGAAAGGTGTGAAGTTTCATTAAGTCAGGACATGCTGCTCTAGCTAATTGTCCACGCTTTCCAAGTGTGATTTCTATGTTATGTATGGCTGTGCCCAAACTAAATGTCTACAGGGGGCAAGTAGAACACAAACAAGGTATGACTAGCCCATGATAGGTGTCTCGTTAAAATCTCATCAGGTATCAAAAGTCTAATGGAAAAAATGCTCCTAATCATAGGAAAAAAGAGTACATTAAAGTTAAGTGAGTATACTTCTGGATATTCCCCCTGAGTTTGACAAAACTTCTAAATGAGAATTACAAGCATTGCAAATCAGACAATTTACGCATACCAATTCCTTGAACAAGCTTTTAGAGAGTAGACTTTGACAGTGAATTCGTGAAGCCTAATATGACTACTTTGTGAATTGGTGGGCTTCTTTAATGAACAAAAAAGAAATCCTCAAACTATAGCTGATGTTGTGGTTTATTTTACTTAAGGGAGAGAAATGGTGATGCAAAGAGAGACAAGAGAGTTGAGGAATTTTTTTGATGTGTATTTCCAATATTTGTGCCTTTATTTATAGTAGTCTGGATAGGATTCCTTACCTTCCAAGTAATGCACTCTTAAAGGGATAAGGTCTTCTAGTATTCTAAATACAATCTACTAATGATTTACACAACTACACTACTAGAATTTATGTCACAACACTCCCCCTTCAGTGACAGTGTGTAAATACTTAAGTAGATGTTGCATCAATCTTCACGGAAGAATCCATAAGAAGTAAAGCTCACAAAATCTGCTATGATAAAACCCAAGGTAGGATCAAACCCATAGTCTAAAGAGAAAGGTGAGAAGTTTCATTAAGTCAGCATTTGTTGCTCTAGCTAATTGTCCACCATTTCCAAGTGTGATTTCTATGTTATGTATGGCCGTGCCCAAACTAAACGTCTTCAGGGCGCAAGTAGAACACACTCAAGGGTATGACTAGCCCATGATATGTGTCTCATTAAAATCTCATAAGGTATCAAAAGTCTAATGGGAAAAATGCTCATAATCATAGGAAAAAAGAGTACATTAAAGTCAAGTGAGTATACTTTTGAATACTCCCCCTGAGTTTGACAAAACTTCCAAATGAGAATTACAAGTACTGCAAATCAGACAATTTACGCATACCAATTCCTTGAACAAGCTTTTAGAGAGTAGACTTTGACAGTGAATTCGTGAAGAGGTCAACAAAGTTGTCTTTGAATCGAGTTTGCTTGACTTCAATCTTCTGATACTCTTTCTATTGATGTGAGATGAAAAATTTCGATGCAATATGGTTTGTGTTGTCTCTTTTAATGTATCCTTTCTTGATCTGGTCGATACAGGGGGCGTTGTCATCATAGATCGTTATAGGAGTCTCAATGACAAAATAAAGTCTGCAAATACTTCGAATATGCTCAACAACAACTTTGAGCCATATTTATTCACGAGGAGCTTCATGTAGGGTGAGAATTTTAGCATGGTTTGAAGAAGTTGCAACTAAGGTTTGTTTGGTTGCCTTTCAAGATATTGTGGTGTCTCCAACGGTAAAGATATAACCCATTTGAGTGTGTGTCTTGTGCGGGTCAGATAAATAACCTACGTCAGCATAACCAACAAGGCAAACATCATTCTGAAGATCAAAGGGGTATAATCTATTCTAAGATGCATATGGATAGAATAAACCCCAATACGTAGTACCTTTAAGGTAACAAAAAATGTCTTTAACACCATTTCAATGTTTGCATGTAGGTGCATTGCTATATTTTACCAAAAGATTGATAGTGAAGGAAATGTCCGGTCTAGTGCATAGAGCCTCAACATAATAAAGTGCCAATTGCACTCAGATATAGAACTTGAAACTCCAAGACCTCTTCCTTATCGTCTTTAAGATGAAAAATGTCTCGTTTTGTATCAAGCCTTTGGACGACTATAGGAGTACTCAAAGGTTTTTGCTCTACCCTTATTAAAGTGTCTCAACACCTTCTGGTGTAGTTTGATTGGTGTACCAGAATACCATTAGAACAATTTTCGATCTCCAGGCTAAGACAATGTTGAGTTTTTTTCTAGATCTTTCATCTCAAATTCCTACTTCAAGTGTGAGGCAATTTTCTTAAGTTCTTCGGAAGTCCAATAAGATTCATGTCATCAATATAAACTATAATTTTTGCAAATCCGGTTTAGAACTATTTGATATAGTCAATGCAATCTGTAGAGTGAACGACTAAATCTAATTGAGAGGGTGTCACATGGTTTAGAACTATTTGATCCAGTCAATGTAAGTCATTTGGGAAATTTCATATAGATTTCTGTATCAAGATCCCCATATAGATATGCGGTTACAACGTCTATAAGCTGCATATTTTTTTTTTCTTCAGAAACTACCAAATTGATAAGGTAGTGGAACTTTATGACGTCCATTATGGGGGAATGGTCCCCACGTAATCAATCACATGGTGTTGATAGAAGCCTTGCACCACGAGACGTGCCTTATATCGAACTATCTCATTCTTCTCATTATGTTTCCTTACGAAAATTCACTTGTGGCTAACATGCTTCACATATGAAGGTATAGGAACTATAGGCCTAAACACTTTATGTTTCCTAAGTGAATCAAGTTTAACTTGGATTGCTTGTTTCCAGTTTAACCAATCAGTTCCACGTTGGCATTTGTCAATGGAACGCGGTTCAATGTCATTGTTCAGTATGATATTCGTAGCTACTGTGTATGAAAATGCATCGTCGACTATCATTCTAATCCCAAACCTCATCCAAGCTAGCATAATGGAACAAAATCTCAAGGTTCTTGGGAGGCGAATTCCCCTTTTCAAGGAAGCTTCCATAATATAGAATAACCTCATGAGTAGGAATGGTTGAGTAGGTGATGGGATTTAAACTAGTTTCACTAAGTTGTATTGTGGGCTTCCTCTTTTAGGGTTGTGAATCCTTTGAACCAATAAGTTTGCAACGCTTCAGCGTAGGAACATATGATTGGGTAACCACCTGTGTACTAGGTAGCGTAACAAGTGTGGCCAACTGTCCTTACAAGACGATTTTTTGATGTATGCATGGCACATCTATCATTGCAAGCGTGTTTACAATTGGTAAATAGATCTTATCACTTTCACTAGATCAATAAAAGCATATGACATGCTTTAAACAAGGCTTTGTAGATCTAAAATACGTTGCACTTCAATTTCAAACTGTGTAGTGCATCTAAATGAGATATAGTGGGGTTAATCTACAACAATTCACAACATTTTTCATGAACTATGTTCTTATCTCCCCCTAACGAAAGGAAGACTGTCTCATTGAAGTGACTTCGCAAAAAGTGCGGTAAAGAGATCTGTCAATGGCTCTAAGTAGCGAATAATAGATGGTGAATCATAATTGACTTAGTTTCTAATTCTTTTCTAGGACCCATTTTGGTACCTAGTGGCGGCATTATTGGCACATAATTTGTGCACCTAAACATGCATAAGTGCCAGACATCAAGCTCGTACTCAATAACCAACTGTGATGGTGAAAAGATTGGGTGGCGATGGGTCTTAAGCAAACCAATGTAGTTGCGTGCAAAATTTTTGTAAAGCCCCAAGTAGACTCCAGAAGCTTGGTGCGCATGACCAAGGTTCAAACGATCAATTGAAGCGCTATAAACACTTATGCTAAGTTGTTTTGGGTGTGAAAATAGGCACAAGTTTTTCAACTTCAATCACAAAAGACTTGGAATAATTGTCGAAAGTCTTTAACGTAAACTCTCCAACATTATCTAGTCAAATCGACTTAATCGGATAATCAAGGTGGTGAGCCCTACACTTAATAATTTATGCTAGGAGTTTCAAAAATGCAGCATTGAGTGTGGACAGTAGGCAAACAAGTAACTAACGTGTTGATGCATCAACTAACATCATAAAGTAACGAAATAGTCTTCAAGGTGGTTGCATAGGTCCACAAATGTCCCCTTGAATCCGTTGAAGAAAGGTTGAAAAGTCTTTTCAAACTTTGTCTGAAGATGGGCGAGTAATAAACTTACCCAAAGAACAACCTTTGCAAGAATCACAACCAAGGATGATATCTTACTGCAGGTAAACGGATGCCCATGAGTAGTTTTAAAGATATGGTGCATCATCATGATTCCTAGATGTCTTAAGTGATCATGCCAAAACATGTTTTCTAATGTAAACTAAGTAGTAGACTGGCCACATGATGGGCCTAAAAAACATGAATGATTGTTGGATACAATCTATTCGCAAGACGCTCCATCTTCTTATGAATACGTTTCTGGCCATATTCATATGCAAAGGAATTTAGCTTCATTTTCTCCAGTGGTTTCACCGTGATTATCATTATCTCAAATATCTTTAAAGCTAAACAACATTCTTCCGAAAGGGGATTAGTAAAGTGCCTCATTAATGGTTAATTTAGTAACATTAGACAACATTATATGGGCAGTACCATACCCCCTCAATCAAGTTGGATGGGCCTAAAGGGCTTGTCATAGGTGAATTTTTAGGTATGAAGTTAGTTAAATAATGGTGTTCACCCAAGGTGGTATGTGTAGTTGCACTATGCACCAAACAACCAACTTTCCCACAAAACATACCTAGAAATAAATTAATTGAATGAGTGACATGTATAAGAAAAAATCCGAATTTCATTCATCCAATTAATCATTTGAGAAATAATATCCATAAAATAATTATCTAAAAATTTAAAATAAACACCAAACAAAAATCCAAAACAAAGGAAATTGTTCAAATACTTAAACAAAAATTAAGGGGGTGTTTCGGCCATTAAGGATTTGGCCATTAGGGGAACCCGGCCATAGGGTGGCCCATGACTAAAAATTTCTAATCTTCCATCGTTGCATATGCCTTTTTGAAAATTAGAATTCTCCATAGTGGTATCTTCGGGATTATTCACTTGATCAAAGTTAGTCTCTATGGCTTTATGACATAAATGGTACTCAGCAACAAAATGAAAGGAAGCTCCACAAGTATGAGACCAATAGTCCTTGGAACCACAATGGTAACACGTATTTGCTTTTATGGTGGGGGTGCGTTGCTTGGCAACTAGGAAATCACGCTTCGATGTTAGATCATGGGTTAGGGTTGGGACCCTTTCCACGACCTTGGTGTTTTCTGCGTCCATTTGGGTTTGAGATGCTTTCACATATGCTTCAGGCCCAATGCTCAAGCCAATAGGTCTAGCTTGATGATTTTTCACCAAAAGTTTGTTTGCTTTTCAGCAAGTAGTAAGACAAAGATTAATTTTGAGAACTTCGTAAATTTTGGTGCCTTATATTGTTGTTGCAGGACAATATTCGTGACATGAAAATTTGACTAAGTCTTCTCCAAGAGATCATGTTCAGTCAAATCCTCTTTAAAGAACTTGAGGAATGATCGAATTCGACAAACTTCATCATTGTATTCATTCACAAACTTGAAATCTTAGAAGCGTAAGTGCTGTCAATTGTGTCTTGCTTCAGGTAAGAAAATATCTTTTGATAATCGAAACGCTCTTTCAGAGTGAGCCATAAAGCTCTTGGATCTTCTTCAGCAAGATACTCAGTCTGCAATACGTCATGTATATGTCTTCGGATGAAGATCATTGCGATTGCTTTATCATCTTCACCAACTCAGTTATCTGTTTCAGCTTTAATGGTGGTCCTGAGACTCTTTGCAGTGAGGTAGAGCTTCACGTATTGAACTCACTTCAGGTAGTTACTTCTAGATACTTCCAGAGCGGTAAAGTCAAGTTTGTTAAGGTTCAACATGTTGTTGCAATGGAGAGACCAATATCATAGTCAGTATTATGGGATAAGCGTCTATAGTCAAAAGTAGAACATTTAGATTTTGTAGACATGTTTTGGCTTAAATTAAGCAAGAAAAACTTCAAGTCTAAAAATAAATTATTCTTTTAATCGGTTGAGTTATGAGACAGGCAGTGGAAATAGGTAAGTGGACAGAACTCAGTTCCTAAATATTGGGCTAAGAAAGGAAAAGTGAAAACCAAATCTCGATAATTAGGGTTCAGGGTTTTATACGGGCCAAACTAAACAGGCACAGAAGAAAGAAAAATGTTTTTTTTTTCACATGATGGAAGCCTAAAGTTTTCTAATGTGTGTGTTTCGACTGCAGGTCAAGTTTCGAAGCTCGAACCTTTGCAAGATTCTTCTGGAATCTTATGTTTTCATGATGAAAATGTTTCCTCAAAGATTCAATTCACCATAATTACAACAGTAGTATTATAATATAATTGCGAACAATAATTTAAGTAGAATATACAATTTAGTAATCGAAAATTATGGTTCATGCTCAATGGTGAATGTTTCATGCAATCAGGCTAAAAGAATATCGAAAATTCAGAACGTGTTGTTGTAGAACCTGGACTGCAATGAGAAATCTTGTGAACAAGTTTGTAGCAGAATATGTTTTAGTTCCTTAGTGCAACTTCATGAGCGTGTGTGACAAACAAAGAAGAGAGAGTTGAGGAATTTCTGTGATGTGTCTTTCCCATCAGTTGTGCCTTTATTATTAGAAAACTGGATATGATTTCTTGCCTTGCAAGTAATACACTCATAAAGGGATAAGATTTTCTAGTGTCCTAAATACAATCTACTAATGTTTTACACAATCACACATGTGCTGGAATTTATGTCATAATATCTAAAACAATTATATTTGGACACAAAATTAATGCACTTGTTGACACACTCTAGTCGAGGTAGACCAAACCCTTGTATGTAAAACCCACTTATATTAAAAAGTATATCAAATGCATCAATTTTATGGGTCTAATTTTTTTTTTTTTAAAGAATAGCATTACTCTAAATAGAAGAGGACCCCTTGTAATTTTGACGTTAGGTCTCCTTCTGCGTTGGATCGACACTCGTTTGGAATTACACATTTTCATTCACAAGTCAAAGTACAAAAGGGAGAGAGAAATGTAGAGTAAATTACACAACTATTTTATATACTAATAATATTATTACAAGCTGATAAGCACGATGATCAGATTCTGAGGGACAACTCGGTGGTATACATTAATCACCGGTGACTTTCGCACGGTCAATCCTTATTGGATGGCCCCGGAAGTCCTGCCTATTGGAAATAAAATAAAGTAAAACGAAAAATGCATACACATAAATGCAAGCGGCGATACATATATATAAGATCACTAGCTAGGAGCTTGATAGATTCACGATTTCCTTGCCTTCAGCACGAAAATATACAACTGATGAAGCTAATTAGGTCGACCATGCTTCCTGGTACCAAATTCAGTAATCACCACTCCGCCGTAGAGCTCGGCCGCCTCGGTGCTAGTGAGAATAGCAGTGCCCTTTTTTCTATGAACATTATTAACAGGCCTTTGCATCAGAGTTTGACTCTGCTGATCGTGATAAGCTTCGTTGTAATTGGCCATCCTGTGGATCTTGGCTTGTGGGTAAAAATGTTGTCCTTGGTGAAAAGGAGGAGGAAGAGGAGGCCTAGTAGTAGTAGTGATCATCTTCTGCGGCCAGCTACCGTAGTACTTGTCAGCTGCCACGTTCGCGCTGTTGTTGTAAAGCACGCCGTGGCAGTCCTCTATGATGGTGTGGTGTTCTGATGCAATCGGGGCGGCTACCATCCGGTGAACAGCAAAGCGTTCATTAACAGCCATTGCTAACTTAATTACAATGAGTTAATTAAGGGGAGCTATCTAGCTTGGTTTGCTTTGTGTTTGTCTTACCGAAAAAATTAAGAGCCAAGCCACATTATATAGGAGTCCTATAAAGCTTCACAAGTGGGCTTTCTGATCAGGTTCTTGCGATTCTCCATTATCCTTCCTTTTCTAGTAGGAGAATATTATTGTAACGAATCTAGCCTAAAATCCTTTCTACTATGACCCAGAAATTATGTTAAAACGTTTACTTGTACTAGTTCTTGAGATTATTCATCAATATATAGCTAGATACTACTTCGTTAGCGTTTCACAGATATAACTAAAGGTTGCGTAGCTTACTTTTCCTAGTGCATTATTTACAGAATTTAGGTACTTCTAACAAAAGTGGTTTTACCTATACCTCTTCTAAGCAAAAACAATAATTTAATCATGCTCCAAGGTATCTTGTATTGTAGAGTTTTTAGTCATTAGATCCTGGTTATTGTATGCTATTTCTACCATCTAATGGAGATTGATTTCACCTATATATGTATGTATAACCGATTAGAGGGGTAATCAATGTAATTAGTAAAGATGGTACAAACAACAACAAAGTTTTATTCCAGTAAGTGGGGATCGCTATATGAATCCTAGATCAACGCCACTGTGCTAGGTTTTGCGTCAGGTTTTCTATTAGCTCTAAGTACTCCATGCTTTTTTTTTTTTTAAGTTTTTCTAAGTCTTCTTAGGTCTTTCTTTACTCCTTTTGCTCCGAGTCTCTGCCTCATAATCACATTTTGAACAGGAACATTTGTAGGAAAGATGGTACAATCAACAACACTATTAGTTTTCATTCTCTATTTCCTACTTTGACTAATATGTTATGCGGAAGCGTCAAATATGAAACCAATAAGTTACAACGGCAAAATATGACAAGACAAATAATCCAAAACACAAGGATTTATACTGGTTCGGCGTAAGCCTACGTCCAGTTTCGAGACGGCGAGAAAATTCCACTAATATCAAAAGGAGATTACAAATACAGTTTTAACTCTCAAACCCAAATCCCACATACAATCAATAGCTCTCACTCAAACTAAGAAACAAATGGAGAAGAAGAAACACATATCAAAATCCTTCTCTCCCAAAAGCTACACAAGTAGCACCAACATCTTTGATTGAGTGATTACTAACAAAATGGGATTATTACAAATGGTGGGAAGGAGCAGCTCATATTCAAATGGGAGAGCCGAATGCTCTCCCTGGTTTCTCTCATCTGCCGCTCCCCCACTTCCAAAGGCATAACCAAATGCCTTAATATAAACAAAAGGCCCCGCCTTCTCTCTCTCCTCTTCTCTCTTTCGGCTGCACTCATCACACAAGGCCACATATTCTTTGCCTTTGTAAAAGCCACAAATCAAGGGCTAGACATCATAATGATGTCCCCCTTTTCCTTATTCTATTTTATTAGCCGAAAGGTATTTTGGCTTGTTGTCCACTTGGTCACAAATCCAACATAATACACGTTGTCGATAATGAGGTTTTTCTTTGTATAGTTCCTAAATCAAATTAAATCGATTAAAGATAAATTCGGGTCTTGATAAGCAGTATTCTGATAAGGTTTGGCCAAGAGTTACATTATTTATATTTACCACAGAATACATAATGTTATATAATAACATACAAAGGTTAGAATTTTTTTTCCCCTCCATAATTTTGGATAGTTTTGGAACTATGCATTAGATTCTTGTGCAGAAATTTACTGGATTCGAGCACATGAGCGCATGAGCCAGTTTGGTATGTATGCATGCTTGCGATGGCAAATCTTACGTAACCAAATTATTCTTATCTATTTTCCGATAGACAAGGTCTGCGCTTAATATCTTCTTGGTAAGATATTCTTGATCATATTTGCCTTACATTACTAGTAGTGGAGGAATCATTTGCCTCTAGCTTGCCATTTTGTAGATATAAAGTTTGTGAAAGCGATCGATTCCATTTCCTTAAAAATATGGCATATCCTTTTGGCATCTCTTTCATTTCGTATTTTGCTTTTATTTTTATTAATATGGCCTATAATTAACCTAATGGGAGATGGGGCTTCTTGTTAATGGCGTTCAAAACCAGACAACACAAGCACCCCTGTTAGAAAAAGGTAGAAGGACGTTCCTTAGGGAAAATGGGAAGGTGTTAATTCCTTGCATAATTTGGTATATATATTTCACTACGACCACAATACATGATGATTTAGAAAGCTCCCGTCTTGAATCTAACTTCGGGAAGGAAGATATAAGTAGAGTTCAATAATTTTAAGGTCTTTATTTTCACCTTTCACTATTTTGGGATTTCTAGTTGTCAAATTTTTTTCCAGATTTAAAACTATTTGAGCACTTTCTTGGCTATCTACAGGAATAAGGGTGATGTATAATATTGTATGAACTATAGGGATATTAAATTAATGAGCCATACAATGAAGCTCTAGGAGAGGGTAATTGAGCATAGATTGAGACAAGAGACACGGGTCACAAAGAATCAATTCGGGTTCAGGCTAGGGCGCTTGGCAATGGAGGCAATCTATCTCTTATGAAGATTGATGGAACGATATAGAGATATGAAAAAGAATTTTCACATGGTTTTTATAGATTTGGAAAAAAACGAATGATAGGGGTCCCAAGAGAAATTATTTGGAGAATTCTAGAAAAGAAATGAGTATGAGTAGCATATATCCAAGCAATATGGGATATGTATAATGGAGCAATGACTGCAGTAAAAACTCATGGAGGATAAACTGAAAGCTTTCCCATAACCATAGGGCACGCCAATGCTCAACTTTAAGTCCTTACCTTTTTGCATTAGTAACTGACGAGTTAACTGGACATCTTTAAGATGATATCCCTTGGTGTATGCTTTTCGCAGATGATAGATGAAATGTAGAAGGAAGTAAATGTGAAGCTTAACTTTTGGTGGGAAGTGTTGGAAGTTAAAGGTCTTCGCCTAAGTAGGTCAAAGAAAGAGTATATGGAGTGCAAGTTTAGTGAGAATTGGGGTCCAAACAGATAGGGATGAGAATTGAAGATCAGGAAGTATTAAAGAGTAAACATTTTCGTTATCTTGGATCTTTCTTGCAAAATAACTGAGAATTAGATGAGCTCTTAACCATAAATCCAAGCTGGATGGATGAAGCGGAAAAGTGTACCGATGTGTTGTGCGAGCGTCGTATGCCACTAAATCTCATGGAAATTTTTTATAAGACGACAACAAGCCCAGCGATGCTTTATGGCACGGAATGTCGGGCAGTTAAAAATTAACGCGCAAAAAATGAGTGTCACGGAGATGAGAATGCTTCGTTGGATGTGTGGGCACATGAGAAATGATAGGATTAAGAATGAGGATATCCGAGGTAAAACAGGAGTGACCACAATTGAAGATAAGATGAGAGAAAATCGGTTAAGATGGTTTGAACAAGTGAATCGAAGACCTACAGATGGTCCGGTTAGAAGAAACGACTATGAGCCGGATAAAAGGGGTCGAGGAAGACCTAGGAAGACTTTAAATGAGACTATCAACAAAATATAGAGTACTTGGAGCTAACGGAAGACTTGGCGCAAAACCAAGCGCAATGGTGTTCTAGGATTCATAGGGTTGATTGTTGTTGTTGTTGTACTTCAAATCAATATCTTTTGAGACGATGATCGTTATGTTTTCAGAAAAAACCTAAAATCAAATTTAAAGTTGCCTACCTCAAACCCTAGCGTCCCTAAGAAATCAAATTTGGAACAAAATATTAAAAAAAACAAAACTCCAAAAAGACCCTCAAAACTTAAAATGTTGTTTTGATGTAACAAACGAGTCTTTCCGTTCTCTTTTGTCATGGCGCATTGTGAGCTCAATCGGAGCTCAAAGCTCATGGTGGATTTTGTTGTTTCTGAACTTACTCCTGTCTCAACCAATTTTCCTACATCACTAGATTACTTGCAGAAGTAGAATCTATTAACAATATGTGGATATTCTCACTTGTACGTAAGACATTGATCATATAATCATATGAATCTCATTTTCGTAAGAGATGTGGTCAATCCAAAATGCACATACAATAGGCCAAGGTCCTCACCACATTCATAGAAATGGAGTGTTGTCAGGAATGCAGCACATCACCATTGGAAAACACCATTGTGAAAAAAAGAAAAGGAAAAAGGAATGTGAAACAAATAGTACATTTTGCCCATTGCCTCTGAAATCTAGAAGATTTTGATTTTATATATAACAAGAGAGAGCCCTATGCATAAGGGGGTACCTACATATTACAAGCGGAATATATATGTGGAGCCAAAAATAATTACAAGGCGACATGTGGATTTTGGATAAAAGAGGACAAAAGTACCCTTGAGGCATATCGGGATTCCTACGCACGAGCAGCGGGCAATCATCCCTCAACCAAGTCAAAAGTGCCCAAAATAGGTAACAATTCAAAACCTATCTCATCAAATCCCTTCTACAAGGTAACTTCCAAAACCTATTTCATTCCATATATCTTTTACCTCATTTTCCCTTTTTAGCTACTCAATTAGCTATTTATTCATTCCATAACCTCCCAAAAACATTCCTTTTATTATGTTAATTAGCCAAATTAATATATTTATTCCTAATCAATATATTAATTGCTAAATAAATCACCAAATAACACCCAAAATGTGCATAAAGGGCCGGCCACTCTTTCTCCAAAGAGGACCGGCCATGCCCTATATATTGGCTTCCATTCTCACAAAAAACCTAGGTTCACACTCTTGCAAAATTCCAAAAACTCTCTAAACATTTTTTCTCTCTAAATTCTAACTTTGGCATCGGATGTTCTTCAGCCAAAGCCCCCCACATTCATCGTGGGTGCGTGAGGCTCTTGGCCTTGACCCTAAGGTGTTAATTGTTTTGTAGATGCAATTTTGTCCAAGAAGAAGGATGAAGAAATTTGCATCCACAATATACATCGGTAAGCGCAGATAAATTAAGCTCTATAGCTTAATACATATAGAGCTTTATTTAATTAGCTAGCTACTACTAATTACTTATACCAAACTAATTAAGTACGTATTAGTTGGGCTATCAGCCACGATTCTTCTGATATTTCTTATCTCCATCCCCTAAAATAAGAGGGTTGCATCCTTGCTACTAAGAACGGGCTGATCCATTATAAACAGAGGTTGTTTTCCTCCACGAGGTTGCTGATGATGATACTGATAAGTTGGTTGATGATGATCTTGAATAAACGGAGGCCTTGTATGACTCCTCCCGGCCAGCCGGCCATAATACTTGTCTATCAGGCCATCTCCAACCGAAGGGTTCAGAGGGCCAGAGGGCCGAAAATAACCTGAAAACCGTCTCCAACCGAAGGCTAGGCCAAAGGGCTTATGGACCCCACTGGACAAAAAATGGCCAACCGGCTGGCCCAACCCGGTGAGCCGGGTCAGAAATTTGAATGCAACGGCTAGCTGCCGTCAGCTAGCCGTTATATTTGAATTTTTTTTATAGTTTTTTTTATTTGGCCCACAATTTTTTTAAAAAATATTTAATTATAGGCCCAAAGGTGATTTGTTCAAAGTTGGGCATTGGGATGTGGCTTTTATAAGCATGTTTGGTTACTCAAATCTCTCCCACAGCCAATATAGGACTCTCCCACCCACTTCCATTTTTTTTTTTCTACTTCCTCTCCCACAGCCGATGTGGGACTCTGCCACCCACTTCGCTTTTTTTTCTTTATACTCTAAATAAAACCTCTCACATTTGACTTGAAATATATAAGTTGTATTTTTTAAATTTTACTTGTAGTTATTAAATTTAAGTTGTATTTTGTAAATTTAAGTTGTATTTTTTAAATTTAAATAATAAATTATGTTTGGTCCTCGATTGGAGATGATTTTTTGTGACAGGGCTAAAATGAGCCCCTTGGCCCTTTGGCCCTCGGTTGGATATGGTAAAAAATATGGCCATGCATTGTTTATGAAAATATTAATTTCTTGGAGGATCAGAGGGTTAAAACGAGCCATCTGGCCAGCCTTCGGTTGGAGATGGCCTCGTAGCAAAAGCCTCCACTCCAAGCCGTGCTAGCTCTTCCTGCGTTGCCATGATACAAAAATTGCTGAGTTCAAGAACAAAAGAAAAATACAGACGCACAAATAGGGTATTCAAGTAAATTGATTTGCCTTTGTTTGCTGGTTAAAAGGTGCGGCCAAGCCCCATTGTATAGGAATAGGAGTTAAAAAGGCGATCCCTTCATGGAGTGCTTTAATATCTTAGAATGGATAATATTTGGATAGCGCAATACAAATATCTTTTCTTTGATTCTTTCCAAAAAGGCTTCCACTTTTGGTGATTCATTTGAATTAAAGACATTTAGAATTAATCTTTGATTTGGGGGCTTGCTTAAGTTGGAAATCCATGTAATTAATTAACTAATGTTGCAAATTAGAAAAGTGCCTTATAAAGTACAGAGGGCACTATTGATGCATGGTAGGTTCTTTGGGCTAATTAAGAGTTTCATGGCAGGTTGGTCCAAAACACATTAGTTAATGAAAGATAGGAATAACGATCAAATGGTGGAACTTGGGACGTGAAGATTTTATCTTTATCTTCCTAAAGAGATTGAAAGGAATCTATATATGGCTTACCATTTATCTCGTTTTCCTTGGGTGGCTTGATGATATTGGTACACATTTTGCAGGAGTTGTTCCGATTTACGGAAATATGAAGCATTGTTGAATCATATCTAGCGTTCCTTAATTTCCATCCATAAATAAATGATAAATATCACAGCTTTACCTAGTGGCGAAACCAGGAATTATCGAGAGAAGGGGCAAAATTGTTAGAAATCAGGAATATGACCCTGTTTTGTAGAAATGAAATCAAGAAGAAAAAAAATGATCTCTTCCTACACAGATGAATGCAGCTAGAACGTTCAAAAGAAAATCAGAACTATCAAAGCTTTTCTTCATTCATAATCTGCACACAAGTCATGTGCAAGGATATACCCGAAGAGAAGAGAATTCACACAAAAACAATCACAACCCTTCATGTAATCTATCCTATAAGATAGATACAAGTGGCAATATGTTAAACTAAAACTAAGATTACATCTCAGCTGTCCAATTGGTCTATAATCCAATGGCTCACATTTAAACTTAGAAACATTAAGAAAAACACAGCACACACACTTATATTCCAAGACTCCCTTCTAAGTGTTGTGCTGAAATTACTCCAAGCTTCTGTCTCAGAAATTCAAACCGATCTCTGGACAAAGCCTTAGTGAAAATATCTGCAACCTGTTCCTCTGTCTTGCAGTACAGTAAGTCAATTTCTCCATCTTGCAGTGCATCACGAATGAAATGAAACCTTCTGTTTATATGTCTTGTCTTATGATGATGCACATGATTTTTGGTTATGGCAATAGCAGATGTATTGTCACATAAGATTGTAGTTGGCTCAACCTGTTCTTCACCAAAATCCGAAAGAACAAATCTCAACCAAATTGCTTGTGTTATGGCCTCTGCTGCACTAACATATTCCGCTTCTGCAGTAGATAATGCAACACTACTTTGCTTGACTGATGCCCACGAAAACACTCCTGAACCAAGATTAAAAGCATATCCAGATGTGCTCTTCATGTCATCCTCACTACCTGACCAATCACTGTCACAGTAGCCAATAAGCATTGCTTCATTTCCTTTCTCATATGCTATACCATAATCAATCGTGCCTTGAATGTATCTCAGCACCCTCTTAGCTGTTCCCATATGTTTTCTAGTAGGACCATGCATGAATCTTGCCAACAAGCTTGCTGCAAACATGATATCTGGCCTTGTTGCAGTCAAATATAATAGACTTCCAACAATCTGCCTATATAGACTCTCATCAGGTTGTTCACTACCATCCATTTTAGACAGTTTATCATTCACAGCCAGAGGAGTAGCCACAGATTTACAATCCTTGAAACCAAACTTGTCTAACAGTGTCTTTGCATATTTCTTCTGATGCAAGAAAATGCAATTATCAGTTTGTATCACACCAAGACCCAAGAAATGATGCAACAAACCAAGGTCAGTCATTTCATATTGTCTCATCATTGCAGTTTTGAACTCCATCAACAATTCTTTAGAATTCCCAGTGTAGATTATATCATCCACATACAGTGAAACAATAAGTATTCCATCTTTAGTAATCTTCACATATAAAGTTGCTTCACTAGGACTTCTTTGAAAACCTGCCTTGGTGAAATAGGAATTGATTTCTTCATACCAAGCTCTTGGAGCTTGCTTAAGACCATAAAGTGCCTTCTTGAGTTTGTACACCCCATCTTCCTTGTTTTTAATCACAAACCCAAGAGGTTGATCAACATAAACCTCTTCCTGCAAGACTCCATTTAAAAATGCTGACTTCACATCTAACTGATAAATTTTCCACCCTTTCTGTGCAGCCAAAGCAACCAAAGTCCTTATTGTATCAAGCCTAGCAACCGGTGCAAAAGTCTCATTGAAGTCTATACCAGGCTTTTGAGAGTATCCCTTTACAACAAGTCTTGCTTTGTTTTTCTGAACCGAGCCATCAAGATTCAGCTTAAGTTTATAAACCCATTTGACACCAATTACTGGTTTATCAGATGGTCTATCAACAAGCTCCCAGGTATTATTCTTTTCTATCATTGCAATTTCACTCTCCATTGCTTTCTGCCATGCTTCATCCTTGACAGCTTCTTCAAATGTTTCAGGTTCAAGTATACACAGATTACATCTTTCATACACTTCTGCAATACTTTTATATTTCAGAGGTGTGTGATCAACATCCTGTGGACCTGAATCAGATCTAACATGTATTTCTTCACTCTTTTCTGGTATTTCAACATCATTTTCAGAGATCTCAGCTTGACTCAACCTTGTTCCTTCAGTTTCATGTCCTCTCTCAGTGAAAGAGTCAGTAATTGGCATTTTAAGACTACACTCCTTTTGTGTATTCCATTCCCAACAAGCTTCCTCATTGAACACCACATCTCTGGAAATAATGACTTTTCCAGAGTCAATATTGTAAAGCTTGTAGCCTTTCTCACAACTTCCATATCCCAGAAACACACATTTTGTACTAGTTAAATCAAGCTTTTGTCTCTGCTGCTCTGGAATATGTGCATAGCACAGAGAACCAAACACTTTTAGATGTTTGATTCCTGGCTTTCTTCCACTATAAGCCTCAAATGGAGTTTTCTTATCTAATGCCTTAGTTGGACACCTATTTAGAACATACACCGCAGTGTTGACTGCTTCAGCCCAAAACTCCAGTGGTATATTCTTTTCAACCATCATACATCTAGCCATCTCTACAACAGTTCTGTTCTTCCTTTCAGCTACCCCATTCTGCTGTGGTGAGTATGCCACAGTGAGTTGCCTTTCCATTCCCACTTCTTCACAGAATCTATTAAACTCAATAGATGTGTATTCACCCCTTCGATCACTTCTCAGCTTTTTCAACTTATATCCACTTTGCAATTCAACAGTGACCTTGAACTTCTTAAACACATTGAATACATCTGATTTATATCTCAAAAAATAGACCCAACACATCCGAGTACAATCATCTATGAAGGTAAGAAAATACCGATTTCCAGCTTTGGTAATGGTTTGCATTGGTCCACACACATCTGTGTGTACCAACTCCAATGGAACAGTAGCTCTACTTGTTGTCTCCCTTTGAAAAGAGTCTCTGCAATGTTTCCCAAGAGTACACCCCTCACACACATTATTAGTGGTCTTGATTTCTGGCAATCCAAGTACCATTTCTTTCTCCTGTAGTAGCTTCAGACTGTTAACATTTAGATGCCCCATTCTTCTATGCCAGATCAGTGTTGACTCATTTACACTTGCTTTTAATGCAAGATGCAAATCTGTTTGGAATTTCAAAGGAAAACTTCGGTTCCCTCTCATTGGCACCTTAGCCACCAAATTTGAAAGAGAGCAATCATCATAAATTTCTGCTTTGTTATCTCCAAAAATAAGGAAATACCCGTGCTCCATCATCTGCCCTACACTTAGTAGATTCTCTTTGAGACCTAAGACAAGCATTACTTCATGTATATATCTCCTTCCCATCTTTGTATCCACTACCAAACTTCCTTTTCCTATAACATCAACCAACTGTCCAGTTCCCATTTCTACCTTGGCAGTTATGCTTCTGTCAATGTCAATCAGTATATCTTCTCTACCAGTCATGTGGTTACTACAACCACTATCCACATACCATACATCTTCAATAGTCTTCTTGTCAACCTCATTACTTACATAGAACATAGTAGTTGTAGAAGGAACCTGAGCTGCAAAGTTTAGTTGCTGAACACCTTGAGCATTTTTCTTAGTATTACAATCCCTTGCAATGTGACCAATTTTTCCACAACAGTGACACTTATGCTTGCCTTTAAGAAAACACTCTCCATAATGGTACTTATCACAGTGCTTGCAAGGATTTCTTCCCCCTTCTGCAGCTACAAATTGCTTTCCAGATTGGTAGACAGGCTTTTGATTCCAATTTTTGTATTTTGGCTTCCAATTCTTTTGATATCTATTTCCTTGATTTCCAGGAGAATTGACAGACTTGGGATTCACACTTAGACTCGCAAATGCCCTCTCAGTCTTGTTCTCATTATGTCTCTCCAACCTCTGTGCAAAACTTTTCAGTGAGGCAACTACCTCTTGAACCTCAATCACATCTATATCCCTTGAGTGTTCAATCACAGAGCATATAGAATCATACGCAGAAGGTAAGCTAATTAATAATTTTTGCACAATCCTCTCTCTAGATAGCTCTTCTCCATAACTTCTCATTTGATTTATCAGATCGAATAATTTTGTAAGATAAACAGAAATTGATTCATCATCTCTCATTCTGGTATACTCAAATTCTCTACGAAGACCTTGTAGTTTAACACTTCTAACCTATTTGTCTCCATGAAATTCTTGCATCGGAATATCCCAGGCTCCCTTAGAAGTTTCTTCGTGTGAGATCTGAGGAAAAATTTCATCCGAGACTGCTCCCTGAATCAGCCCAAGCGCCTTGGCATCTTTCATGAGCTTCTCCATGAGAGATGTAGCGTCACTCGATCCCTCTTTCTCCTTCATCTTCAGATCTGAATCAGCTCCCTTCGAATCTGAGCTCTCGATTCCTTTTTCCACAAATTCCCATAGTCCATAAGACTTAAAAATGGTTTTCATCCTTATACTCCAGAATTCATAATTCTCGCCGGTGAAGATCGGCGCTCTCAGCTCACCTCCTCCAGATCCTGCCATGTTAGACACAGATCTCTTCACAGATTCAATCTCCCAGATTAAACGATTGAACCTGCCTCTGAGGCCATGTTAGAAATCAGGAATATGACCCTGTTTTGTAGAAATGAAATCAAGAAGAAAAAAAATGATCTCTTCCTACACAGATGAATGCAGCTAGAACGTTCAAAAGAAAATCAGAACTATCAAAGCTTTTCTTCATTCATAATCTGCACACAAGTCATGTGCAAGGATATACTCGAAGAGAAGAGAATTCACACAAAAACAATCACAACCCTTCATGTAATCTATCCTATAAGATAGATACAAGTGGCAATATGTTAAACTAAAACTAAGATTACATCTCAGCTGTCCAATTGGTCTATAATCCAATGGCTCACATTTAAACTTAGAAACATTAAGAAAAACACAGCACACACACTTATATTCCAACAAAAATTTCAAAGGTTAATTAAAAGGTCCCAATAAAACTTAACGAAAAAGAAAGTGTTATTTACAACAAGAGACACAAGAAATACACAACAAAACCAAAAGAAATCATTTTTCCATTTGACTGCCACAGAAAACCAAACATGTTATTCTCAACAGGCTCCACTGACTAGAGAGTACTATTGAGCAAATGAAGAAAGGCATACGAGCTGAAAGATTGGTTTGCTACTAGACCAAGACTTGAATAAAAAATAAATGAATTAATAAACACATGAAACACGATGAACCATACCTACAGCATTCGAAGCTAACTTAATTTATTGACTTACACCAAAAGGGTATAGGTGTCTCCGTCCCTTAAGATGTCAACTTCAAGACCCTCAAATGTTCGAGTTTTTTTTTGAAATGTGAGCAGAAATTAGAAAATCATCTCCATATGACCTTTTCTTAAAATTGAAAAGATTTCATAAATTCTACGTTTCAAATAATCAATCATGAAGGATAACTCTACAAAATGCATTGCCCATCAACCAAGAGCTGAATGAGTTTCACAGATGGGGAGGTCTTGAGATAAATAAAGCCAAATGTTTAATACCAATCTCAACCACCAGTTATAAGGTTAAATGAAAAAAAATCTCTTTCATAAGTGGGGTGCTTATTCGAGTGTTTGAGTTCAAGACAAAGACTAGTGAAACAAAGACGAGACTAGAGATAGGGTTAACGGTGGAGATCTAAAATCAGGTCTCAAAACAAAACGCGCGTTTCATTTATTTCTTTTCCCATCGGTCCAAAACAACCTCGCTTTGGGCTTGGGTGTTACAAAAAAAACAAAAAAAAACTAAGCAACTTCCTTGCTACAGCGCACCGCCCAAACCAGACCAACCCAAATTCCGGCAGAGCAGAAGGGCGAAATTCGTACTCTCAGTGGCGATTTTCGACGAGCGAAGGGGCGGCTGCCCCTCTTTGTGCCTCTGTAGCTTCGCCACTGGCTTTACCAAAGAAAATCTATTTGTACTATACTTTACCAATGCTCGAAACTACTGAACAACGTTGAACTTTATACCTTTAGGGACCCACTAAAGGATTCGTGTTGAGGCACCCCTGCTGAAGCACAAGAGTTTTTATCCAACCAGGAGGCCAATCACAACATGACACATGTCAACATTAGAATAAAGCTCCAAGAGTTCACATCGACCATTATCGGAAGCCGGAGACTCTCCTCAACTATAAAAACAAACTATTTTCCTACCATTAATCTCTAATGCCATTATTATACTTAAACTCGTCATTAGGACTCACTAATGATGATTATGCTTGAACCTATGTATTGTGTAAACTCTTCACTATTAATAAGAACTCCTTTACTCTCGTGGACGTAGCCCAACTTAGGGTGAACTAAGTACATCTTGTGTTTGCTTTCGTATCTCTATCTCTTTACATATTGTTCTCACTAGGTGACCCAATCAACCGTTGTGAAGGTCACAAACTTAACACTTTACATTGTTCCAAAGTCTCACTGATTTTGTGCATCAACAAAATCAATATATAACAAAAGTGCTCACATATTTTCAAAGGAAAGACCCTTCATTATGTTAGGGAATACTACCGCAACAAATTAAATGAGTGAGCATCTCCAGGGATCCAAGGGTTGTAATGGTTAGCAAAGTTAGATTTGTTATGCTATGTAGAACAACCTTATCTCCAACAAAAGTAGCAACTGAATTAGCAAATTGAAGATAAATTTTCATCAAAATGATTGTTTAGTAGAGAGTTGAAAAATAAAAATTTGGGCTCTACAAGATATGATAAACTTAGGATGGTATTATTTTAAGGTGAAAAATAAATTTGAAGAGTTGCCGCAATTGAAGATAAGATGAGAGAAAATCGGTTAAATTGGTTTGGACAAGTGAACCCAAGACCTACAGATGCTCTGGTTAGAAGATGCGACTATGAGACTGAGGCTTAAGAAGATTTTAAGAAAAGATATGGTGTACTTGGAGCTAATGGAAAATATGGCGCAAAACCGAACACAATAGCGTTCTAGGATTCATACAGCCGACAAGGCTTGGTTGTAGTTGTTGTTGAAGAGTGGGTTAGAGCAACAAACTTTTAAAGTAACATAAAAGTGCCACATAAGTTAGCAAAATGACACTCTTATTGGATATTGTCATAGATTGAAATAAATTTCTTTTAGACTTTCATTTCTCATTTTCATTCTCCAATATTGCACTATGATTCGGACCATTTATTTTTTGGTCATCTTTTAAGGTCATCTCTGTAAAAATGAACTAAATCTTTAAAAAAAAAAAGGAAGTTATCTAATGGCTATAAAATCAATGAACGAACCACGTTTTTTAGTTAAACATTGAAACTACGAGTTAGAATTTAGGGAACAAACAGTTAAATGATTTCTAATTTGGTTGATTTCTTGTAAATTAGTTGATCTTAAGGGTGCTTGATAGGATTTTTACCACCTGCAAAAGTAGGGATCAAAATACTTAAAAATACTTGCAAGAGTACAAGGTTATCGTAGTATAACGACTCAAGTAAGGTCGTTTTCCACAGGGATTGGATGAATAATTTGTATTTAGACTAATCCTTAACTAATTATTTGAAACAAAGTTTCGAAAAGGTTGATTTTGGAATTTAAAATAATAAAAACGAATTTTTAAATAAAAGCAATTAAAGAAAACGGTTTTGGAAAACAATTTAAACACTAAGGTTCCGCCGTCACCACTAATAATCCTATGCAATTTTACCAATTACTTATGAATTTCCACATACATGCTTTGAAGGTTAGGTTTTCCTAATGCATATTTTCTTCATGATGTTCAAGTGAAAACGTATATCTAACATGCAACCCATCTGTGATGTTCAGATCAAATATAAACATGCAAGACTCATTAAGCTTTGTAAAAACTCTTTGAAAAACCATGCAACCCTTAAGAGAGTGATGTTTACCTTAAGTGAACTTACAATTACTAATCACAAGAAGCCCTCCTCAATTTCAGGGTGATGTTCCAATTGAAATTGCATCAAATTACTTGTCTAAATACCCTAATGGTTGCGAATCATTAAGACAATTAGATAGTTTAATCGCGGTGATTAATAATTCAAAGCAAGCATGCATCCATTCATAAGCAAATTAATAAAATCACATATTCATGCTAAGGCTCGTGGCTTCGCCCTAACAAAAGAACTAGTTACACATAATCACAATGAAAACTAAAGAAAATATCATTAACTAGAAAAATGATTGAAAACACCTTATACGTAAAAAGTCTGAAATTCTCCCAAGTAGTCCGTTTGATTACTTTATCCTCATGAGGAAGTTGAATGCCCTACATTGTAAATATAGTTCAAAGTATCAAAATCTGATCAAAATAATCAATAAATTAATACTAAGATTAGGGTAAAATATATAGTAAAATATCGGCTCATCAGTGGCCCAGAAATAGATAGTTATGTTTATCAGAGAACATTGCATTCGTAAAAGGAAATTAAAAGTAGAAAAAGATGTTCAAAACGAGAAAGTTTCTAGCATCCCTTATAAAATTAAACCACCCACCACCACCAAATTAAAAGGAAAAATATTGGCCTTAATTAACACAAAAGAATAATGCTTGTGTTCCCCATGGGGAACTTATTTGTCCATCTACTTATAATTAAAGTATATTTACTGTACAATTATCATAATCAAAACCATTCATAAAGATATCATATATGCACAAAAATTCATTCAATTTGGACACTGCTTAGACATTCATTTTCATCAAATGAATGGACTGTTTATCATAAGGATGCTACTTTTTACTGAAACTGTTGATTGGTTTGATACGTATGGATGACTCAACAATCTTCAAATTAAATGATTTTTCCTAGATATGATTTTTAGATGATGATAACAAGAAGGAATAGTTCTGATTATGATGTTTGTACAGTGAAGATATGTTAATCATAAGTAAAGGGATAAGTATATTCCTCCATGGGAGGAACACAATTCATTTCAAATGAAGTTGTAGGTGGCATTCTTAATTTACTTAGGGGAAATTAATTCTACAAATATCTTTTTTTTTTATATGCACACCTTTGTTTATTTATGCTATTTGAATTGGATAAAACAAAAGAGAATTAAACAACAAGAATAAAAAAAATATGATGGCCATCATCTATATGGTATGGTAAATGTTTAGTAGATATATGTAGATATATATATATATATATATATATATATATATGATCCAGGTTTACAGAGAAATTATCCAATGTGGTACTGAAAACACCGCCCAATTGCAAATTAAAATTCCCATTTTCAATTCTTACGTTTGTTGGAAATTTGACAAAGAAGAGAAGAAGAGTTCTCAGTTATATTGATATTAGGGAGAGATTTTTTTCTCTCTCTTTTTATACCAATTCGACAAGGTTAGCTTGCTTATTGTGCTCAAGTTTAGTTACAAGCCTATAACAGCTTCTATATTCTCCATGCCTCGGAGATCTCTCGAGTCTTGACTGATCAATGATGGCGGACTTCATGGAAACTCTTGACCATTTCTATATTGGAGGAGACCTATTATATAGTCTCCTATACCCACGCATAGAGCTCAGAAGTTGGCTTTCTTTTGCGCAAAGTCCTAATTAATTGTTTCTTCTTCGCTGAATTCTCTCACTCACTTGAGAGAAAATATAAGAGCTACTACGTACGTGACCTTTCGATCCTAACACCAAGGAGTTCTAGTTAAGAATAGTCTTATATTAAACTAATACCAAGCATTGAGTTTAACAAATTTAATCAAGCCATGCATGTGTGTTATTTAGTTGAAATTAATCAATTTCACAATTATTCGTGCATATATACATTCATTGCAAGTCAAATCAATAAAAATAAAAAGAGAGAGATCGACATGCATGAGTATAAAACTTCAAGATACAAACGATATATATAGAGCTTCTATATCACAAGTAGGGCATTAGAAAACGATATAGACAATATAAAATTTCAAGATACACACGATGTGGAAGTACATATAGAAACGATGAACTAGCGCATAATTTGTACTAGCTAGCTCGATCCCTCTTCCCTTAGCAAACAGCTTTATAAAGCTAGCAGTGGAAGAGCTAGCTAGATTAATACTATAATAACAAAAGGACAACTAGCTAGGGCATTTGTTTCCCATACATATATGTGTTCAAGCATGACATTTGACGGGCTAACCAGTCCCATAATAACGCTTATTATTGATCGGTTTACCGGTAGAAGTACGAGTACCATATACTTCTGTGATGGTTATCCCACCAAAGATTCTCGCTGCCTCATCAGAATTGATGAGCTTGTTATAATTATTAGGCCTCTGAAGGTTCTGTCGAGGTCCATGATTCTCCATGTTGGCTGCAGTCGCCAGTCGTGGGTATCCTTGGTTATCATGATCACCGGTTGAAAGAGGTGTATTAGGATGAAGAGAAGAGACTTGACTCGCCTGTCGTGGGTATCCTTGGTAATCATGATCACCGGTTGGAAAAGTTGTATCAGGATGAAGAGAAGAAATTTGACTCCCCATGTTAGCAAGAAATTCCAAATAATGGACTAGTACAAGTTTTGCTTAATTTGGATTCTGCATAAATGGTTGGGGCCAAGCCCCATTTATATAGGAGGACTCACACACTACATACTGAAGCTTATCTAAACTATCTATTAATAAAATCTTTTGTCATTTAAAAATGATAAAAAGACCAAATTAACTTATTAACAAAATTGAAAATAAAAAGAATCAAAATCAAAATTATGGCAATATAGTAAACTAAACACAAAATAATTTTAGTGTTTTTTCTCTTCCTCACATACATAAAATGGGTGTAATGGAGATGAGAATGATTCGTTGGATGTGTGGGCACACGAGAAAGGATAACATTAGGAATGAGGATATCCAAGGTAAAGTAGGAGTAGCCGAAATTAAAGGAAAGATGAAAGAAAATTGGTTACAGTGGTTTGGACATATGAAACGAAGGTCTATTGACGCTCCGGTTAGAAGATGCGATTACGGGACAGAGGTTTCAGGGCCGAAGGGGTAGAGGAAGACCTAGAAGGACTTTGGAAGAGACTCTAAGAAAAGATTTAGAGTACTTGGATCTAACGGAAGACGTGACACAAAACCGAGCACAATGACATTCTAGGATTCATATAGACGACCCCACTTAGTGGGAAAAGATTTTGTTGTTGTTGTTGTTGTTTTTTATCTTCCTCACAGTCAGGTAACTATATCACTTGGCCCCATTTTCCCTCCCACCACCCTCTCTCTCCCACGTTTTAAACTTTTAGTGACGAAATAGTTACTCAAAAACAATCATTTAAGATATGAACAATTTCTTCAACGACAAAAAATCGTTTAAATGTCGTCACCAAAAAGCTTTAGCAACCATTTTATATTTTCTCTCTTTTTGTAGATTTTATTTTCAAAAGTTTCAATAAACACATGCATAGCATTTGTACAATTGCTAGTATGTAATTAATTAAACGGTAGATATACTTCTTTACATGAAGATTACAAAATTAAACGATTATGATTGTGGAATTTATACATAAGATCTTCTATACTCCACCTTTAGAGGTCCCCAAAATGATACATACATACATACATACATACATATATATATAGGGATAGGTCAAGGGACAAATATTTTGACAAACATATTTACACTCCTTTACAATCTTTAGATCTCATAACATTCAACGGTATTGATTAAGAGTTATGTAGAGGGTTTTAAATATTAAATGGGGTATAATTTATAATTAAGAAATTAATAAAAGTTAAAACTAAGAAAAGAATGTAACAATCTTTGTCAAAATCTTTGTCCCTTGGTCCTATCCCATATATATATATATATATATATATATATATATATATATATATATATTTATTTATTTATTTATTTATTTATTTATAGGACATGCATGCACATTCATCTTTAAGATAATTTAGTTTAAAAGAACAAAACTGTTATTTTTACCATTATTTGTACCATCCTTTTAATAGACCCACATGTGTTGATGGGCTCTACCCTTAATAAAGAGATGATAAGTGTAGCATTACTCTTAAAAGAATACTAGATTTTTTATATGTAAGGAAACTAATTATGTCTTATAAACAAATTATAGTTAATACATGATTTTTTCAAATTGTATTTTTCATGAGTAATTTTTAACAGACGTACTCTGTAATTTTTAACATACGTTATACGCTAGGTGCCAAACAATGTTTATCAATTCCACAAACCAAGTTGTAGCCAGACATTGTTTATCATTCTCTCCGCAAACAGAGTTTTAGCAATGTTCAAATTAAGGGAGCTTCTGGACCTATTCAGTGTAGGGGTACCACACTCTGCATATGCTTAGGGAGGGGGGGGGGGGGGAAGTTAGGAATAAAATGATTTTGATGCCTCAGCGTAACAAATATAAGATCGTCAGGACAAGAAGTATGCCAAAAGGTTGAGAATTCGAATTTAGAACCTTTTTCTTCTTTTTTTTGGGTCTAGAAGAACCCAAATATAACTAAATATATTAACTAAGGTCCTTATAATTGGTGCCATCTTCTTTGGTCGTTTTTTTTTTTTTTTTTTTTTTTTTTTGTAAATATTATCAAGGAAAGATACTTAATTACTTCGTCTGATAGTTCATGTGTGATTAATAAGCCAACAATTTAATAATTGAGTTGGTCTCTACCCAATCTAATGCACAAATATGCAGGTTGTTCCAAGTCTCCGTTGGGCCATAAAGAAGGGAATAAAGCTAAAATATGAAGAAAAATCTGTGCAGTTTCTACTTCTTTTGAATATCATTTATCAGCATCATCGATCCATCCTCAAGTTTTTAATTAATATCTCCAAATTCCCCTCAAATATCTGGACTAATTAAATCAGTTAATATAAAACATAATTTCTTAAAGCTTAAGCAAAGGGTGGCAATCAGTCAGTTACCGGACCCATGTGAATCAGATTCTCACTGATTAGCTGGGTTTATGAATTGATTTTTATAATCGATTACACCTAACTCGATATACGTTGTATCGAAGTGTGAAGATAAAATATGATTTTCGTTATCGATCATTCCCTATCAACTGTAGCTATTGCATTTATTCTTATCCTTGACAAAGAAATATAAAGGGAATTGAATATTTTAAGCAGTTCGGTCAGTCTTCGTTCAACCGAATGCTAGGCACAAGTACAAATTCTTCTCAAACACCAATCAACAATGCGTTTTTATCAACTCAGTATCCCTTCAATGTGGAATTTCACCGTCCTCAAGTAATGGTAATGCTCGTCACCTTATTATTACTATTGAATGAGTTTAAATTTTGAGATTTATGTAATGGATAGACATAAATTTCAAAATTTAAACTTATCTAATAATAATAAGTATGTGGAATGAGCATCACTACCAATCTAAGGATGGTAAGCAAAACAGCACTCCTTCAACGTATGTGAACTAAATCAAATAAAGCATGATTTCATTCATTTATTAGTATTCCCAAGGGCCAAACTCCAACTAGTTAGGCTTCAAACTAGTAGCATAAAGGGAGACACTTTAAAAAGTGCGAGAACTAAGAGATATTAATGATAAGTGTAGCCACATGGTAGCACATGGCAGCACATGGCAGCATTACATGTGTATATGCTATGTCAGCTAAAACACATAGATTTGGCTTTAAAGATTAGTTATTTGGATAAGATTTGGAAAGGTTTAGTTATATTGGATGAGGGGTTTCTTCGTCATTAAGAAAGTTGTTGTATTCCTTTATTTTGGATATTCTTGTAATAGCTCATTTTGAAATGAAAAGCTTGTCTGAGGCTCTTTTCTTGCTTCATTTTCTTCATTTTCTCAGATTCTTGATCAGTGCTTAGCTTGATTTTCATAGTTAATAATTAGACTGAGAGCAAACCGAAATTTCTTGTAAACCAATACGGTTTCCTTGACAAATAGTGAAATATCCAGTAAATTATTGCCTGAGTGACGTAGGCAAGTTTGGCCGAACTGCTATTATTCTTTGTGTTTCTGTGTATGTATTTTCTTTTATTTTTTTCTTAGTGTTTTTTGTGTTTCTTATGGTTTGGTTATTGGAGTCCATCTAAAACAAGATCCATACGAGGCATTTATACGACAGTGCACGCATTTACCCCTTCCACCTTGATAGTATTGGAAATGTTGTTTTCTTCATGGCGCATCTTCTGCCTTCAACACTACTACAATATTAGCTTTAGGTGACGGATGATGGTGGCGGATATTAAAAAATCCTGTCGGATAAATTATATCCGACACATCATTTAATTACTGGCGGATATTATAAAAATCATGTCGGTTATATCCGACATAAATTCCTGGCGGATATTTACTGGCGGATATCAAGAAAATACTGGCGGATATTTACTGGCGGTATTTTTGAATCTTTTTTTTTAATATTTTTTACATATTCTGGCGGTTTTTAAGTTAATGGTGGCGGTTAGAACCGACATAAATGAAATTTTTATTATTTTAAAATGTTATATTGATTAAAAATAAATAAATAAACACATATTTAAAATTTTTTTTTTTCACTTATGAACCTAAAGTCTAATGAACCCAAGTCCCACAAGCCATAAATTTTCTGAGAGAATAATAACAACAGACTACAATCTAAAGCTTTATCATTTTTGTAACAAGGATTATGCTCCCTCACAGGCAAGCAACAAGATACAAAGAAATTTAAACAATTTTTTCCAATGCGTCACAATGCACATTGTCCAGCACATAAACACACATGAACATCTGATGTACTTTATCATGTCTGATTTTATTATTTTAAAATGTTATATTGATTAAAAATAAATAAACACATGTTTTAAATATTATATTTTTTGCGATTTTTTACACATGCTATCTCATAGTATATACGAATATATTTGATGGTTGGATTGTTGAAACTAATTTCGTAGAATGCATATCCTATCAAATTGATAGATTTAACAAACACTTAAGAGTTAATGTGATACTTCCATTAAGTATAAGATTTATCCACTAGTGTAAATATTTTAAATTGAAGATCGAATTCATTCATTGCATTCTTATAGGATCGAGGAGTGTAGCTGCAAAAAATCATCAAAATCGGAGCTAAAATAACCGTTAAATTGTGATTTTTCGTTTATAACAGTCGAAAACTTTTGTTTTGTTACCTAATCTTTGAATATTTGTTTTTTGTGATTTTTTACGTATGTGATCTCGGAGTGTGTACAAACAAGTTTGACGGTTAGATCATTGAAAAAAGTTTCTTAGAATGTGTATCACGTCAAAATGGTAGATTAAATAAACACTTAAGAGTTAATGTTATACTTCCATTAAGTACAAAATAAGATTTTGTGGTATCCACTAGTGTAAATATTTTAAATTGAAGATCAAATTCATTCATTGCATTCTTATACGATTGAGGAGTGTAGCTGCAAAAAATCATCAAAATCGGAGCTAAAATAACCGTTAAATTGTGATTTTTCGTTTATAACCGTCGAAAACTTTTGTTTTGTTACCTAATCTCTGAACGTTTGTTTTTTGTGATTTTTTACATATGTGATCTCGGAGTGTGTACAAACAAGTTTGACGGTTAGATCATTGAAAAAAGTTTCGTAAAATGTGTATCGCGTCAAAATGGTAGATTAAATAAACACTTAAGAGTTAATGTTATATTTCCATTAAGTATAAAATAAGATTTTGTGGTAAAATATTTTAAATTGAAGATCGAATTCATTCAATGCATTTTTATAGGGTTGAGGAGTGTATCTATAAAAATCATTAAAATCGGAGCTAAAATAAGCGTTAAATTGTGATTTTTCATTTATAACCGTCGAAAACTTTTGTTCCGTTACGTAATCTGTGAATGTTTGTTTTTTTACGATTTTTTACGTATGCAATCTCGGAGTGTGTACAAATAAGTTTGACGGTTCGATCGTTGAAAAATACTTCGTATAATGCGTATCGCATCAAAACGGTAGATTAAACAAACACTTAAGAGTTAATGTTATACTTCCATTAAGTATAAAATAAGATTTATCCACTAGTGTAAATATTTTAAATTGAAGATCGAATTCGTTCAATGCATTTTTATAGGGTCGAGGAGTGTAGCTGTAAAAAATCATCAAAATCGGAGCTAAAATAACCGTTAAATTGTGATTTTTCGTTTATAACCGTCGAAAACTTTTGTTTTGTTACCTAATTTCTGAATGTTTATTTTTTGTGATTTTTTACGTATGTGATCTCGGAGTGTGTACGAACAAGTTTGACGGTTAGATCATTGAAAAAAGTTTCGTAGAATGTGTATCGTGTCAAAATGATAGATTAAATAAACACTTAAGAGTTAATGTTATACTTCCATTAAGTATAAAATAAGATTTTGTGGTATCCACTAGTGTAAATATTTTAAATTGAAGATCAAATTTATTCATTGCATTCTTATACGATCGAGGAGTGTAGCTGCAAAAAATCATCAAAATCGGAGCTAAAATAACCGTTAAATTGTGATTTTTCGTTTATAACCGTCGAAAACTTTTGTTTTGTTACCTAATCTCTGAACGTTTGTTTTTTGTGATTTTTTACGTATGTGATCTCGGAGCGTGTACAAACAAGTTTGACGGTTAGATCATTGAAAAAAGTTTCGTAGAATGTGTATCGTGTCAAAATGGTAGATTAAATAAACACTTAAGAGTTAATGTTATATTTCCATTAAGTATAAAATAAGATTTTGTGGTAAAATATTTTAAATTGAAGATCAAATTCATTCAATGCATTTTTATAGGGTTGAGGAGTGTATCTGTAAAAAATCATTAAAATCGGAGCTAAAATAAGCGTTAAATTGTGATTTTTCATTTATAACCGTCGAAAACTTTTGTTCTGTTACGTAATCTGTGAATGTTTGTTTTTTTACGATTTTTTGCGTATGCAATCTCGGAGTGTGTACAAATAAGTTTGACGGTTCGATCATTGAAAAATACTTCGTAGAATGCGTATCGCATCAAAACGGTAGATTAAACAAACACTTTAGAGTTAATGTTATACTTCCATTAAGTATAAAATAAGATTTATCCACTAGTGTAAATATTTTAAATTGAAGATCGAATTCGTTCAATGCATTTTTATAGGGTCGAGGAGTTTAGCTGTAAAAAATCATCAAAATCGGAGCTAAAATAACCGTTAAATTGTGATTTTTTGTTTATAACCGTCGAAAACTTTTGTTTTGTTACCTAATTTCTGAACGTTCATTTTTTGTGAGTTTTTACGTATGTGATCTCGGAGTGTGTATGAACAAGTTTGACGGTTAGATCATTGAAAAAAGTTTCGTAGAATGTGTATCGTGTCAACATGATAGATTAAATAAACACTTAAGAGTTAATGTTATACTTCCATTAAGTATAAAATAAGATTTTGTGGTATCCACTAGTGTAAATATTTTAAATTGAAGATCAAATTCATTCATTACATTCTTATAGAGCCGAGGAATTTAGCTGTAACAAATCATTAAAATTGGAGCTAAAATAACCGTTAAATTGTGATTTTTCGTTTATAACCGTTGAAAACCTTTGTTCCGTTACGTAATCTGTGAATGTTTGTTTTTTACGATTTTTTACGTATGCAATCTCGGAGTGTGTACAAATAAGTTTGATGGTTCGATCGTTGAAAAATGCTTCGTAGAATGTGTATCGCATCAAAATGGTAGATTAAACAAACACTTAGAGTTAATGTCATACTTCCATTAAGTATAAAATAAGATTTATCCACTAGTGTAAATATTTAAAATTGAAGATCGAATTCGTTCATTGCATTCTTATAGGGTTGAGGAGTGTAGCTGAAAAAAATCATCAAAGTTGGAGCTAAAGTCACCGTTAAATTGTGAATTTTCGTTTATAACCGTTGAAAACTTTTGTTCCATTACCTAACCTCTTAATGTTTGTTTTTTGTGATTTTTTACGTATGCAATCTTGGAGTGTGTAAAAACAAGTTTGACGATTGGATCGTTGTAAAATGCTTCGTAGAATGCGTATCGCATCAAAATGGTAGATTAAACAAACACTTAGAGTTAATGTTATACTTCCATTAAGTATAAGTGTAAATATTTTAAATTGAATATCAAATTTATTCATTAGACAATATTTATTTATGTTTTTCAAGTATTGATTAGACAATATTTAGTTTGTGTGATGACATTTTCATTGTATCAATTCTTTTTTTGTGTCTTTATCGCATATTTTACATGCATTATTCTCTATTAAACCAAAAGTGTAAAAATTATCTATTAAACCAAAAAATTATTTATTTAAATTTTAAAAACATATTCTATTTAAATACATATTATTTATTTATTTATAAAGCCAAACAATTATTATTTTATTTTTTTAAATCGTAACAAAATTTTGGGGGGAATTTAAAATTTTGAGGGAAATTTTAAAATTTTCAGAGGGCTAAATTTTGCCGCCATTTTTATTCTGTCTGTTATAACCGACAGTAAGGAAAAATGTCTGTCGGTTTTTATTTTAAAAAAATGTTTCTGTCGGTTTTAATCGACAGTAATTAAATTAACCTAAATTTTTAAAACCCCTCCATCTTCCTTGCGCCGATGCTTTCCTTCCCCTTATTCTCCTGTCCTCATTTCCTTCTCCTTTCTCCTCTCTTCTTTTCTATTATGTTCGAACACTTGCGCCGATGCTCCTTCTCCTCATTCCCTTCTCCTTGCCCCGGTCGATTTGTCTGTCTCTGGGAATTGAAATTACAACATGCACCAACTCATTTGCTTCTTCCTGTTCAAGCTTGAGAAGTTGCAGAGTTCCCATGGCGGAGAATCTTGACCAGTCCTTCCCCATTCTTGCTTCTTCCTGTTCAAGAAATCCTAAACTAGCTCTCCCAATCAGTCGATCAACCCCAAACCTCCGTCTCAGAGCTCATCAGCTTCCTCAATTCAACCCTAGACGCTGCTTTGTCAGACCCAGAAAACGAAGACGCAAAAGCCAACGCCTTCTGAGCTCTCACGAAAGTCCACCAATTCGTCTCTTCCCCTTCACTCGACCAGGTTTCGTTTCGTTAAAGTCATCTGCTTTTGGTCCTTTGCTTGTTTGTGCAGTTTGATGTATACCAACTGTTTGATTGTTTGCCCAAGCGATCATGGAAGCACTCTCATTTGAGTTGCCAATGGAGGTTTCAAATTTTGGAGGCGTCTCCGATGGATGCCTGGAGGTCGTTGAGTGCACCATTGATTGCTTTATATCAATGTGTAGTCCACGAGACATGCTTTTGATTCTTTGTGAGGTATGTGGCCTTTTTAGTGATTTTTATGTGAACTTGATACTTGTTGTATTGATGGTTTTGTTGGGTTTTTAGTTCTTTGATGATGTTTTATTGTGAATGGCATCTCATCAGAAATTATTAAACATCGAATTTGCTATGCAGTTATACAATTGCTCTCTCCAATCCATCGATCAGTCCACTCAATTGCTTGGAATAAATTGAAGGTAGTTAATTAAATTACTTTGCTTCTTTTCTGATCGACTGTATATATTAGTGCTAGCTGCCTTGCCCAAGATTTTGAACCAGAGTTGGATGAAGTGATGGAGGGAGGCAGACAATGGTGACATACGGTGGGAATGGGCGGAGGGGTTGGATGACGGGTCGTGGACTAAGAAAATGGTGCCCATTATTGCTCCATTGCCTAAGACTTTAAGGGCCCTGACAGTCACCGGCGAGATCGAGCTCCGGCGAGGTCGGATGGTGAATGCAGAGATATGGAAAATGCAGAAACTGATTTGAATTTTTTTTTATTATTAATATAATTCCTGTCGGTTTTATCCGACAGAAAGTCCCTTTATTTGTTGATTATTAATTTATGTCTGTCGGTTTTATCCGACAGAACATGGTTTTATTTATGCATTTATAATAAGTTCCTGTCGGATGGTTTAATCATTTTTTGTCGATTTTTCGCCGACAGAAATACGTTATGTCGGTTATATCCGACACAATTTCTGTCGGTGTTAGAGTATTTTCTGTCGGAAAATTAATTTCCTGACGCAGGCAATTCTGTCGCTTATTGGATCCGTCACTGCATCCATTTTCTGTCGGATTTTGCTTAATATCCGACAGTAATACACATTTCTTGGCGGTTTTCATAGCGACACTAATAAATAGATTTGTAGTAGTGCAAACTTGAAACTTGAACAAATGGTTTTTTTTTTTTTTGAACGAACGATGTTATTTACACTAAGGGGTGGGGGGTGAGCTAACCCTCATAATAGACTAGCAATAATGTGGTTCAAATTTGTCTTTGTTGAGAATCAAACCTAAGACGTTTTAGTTACAAGTGACGAAAAATATTACTAAACCGTAGTACTAGTGGCTAGACAAAAGTTTAAAGTTTACATTCATTTTTGGCTTAATTGAATTAATAGTCGCCGTGGTGATAGGGTAGTTGGAAGATAACCCATGTGGTAAAAAAAACTACAATTTAAGCCCATGTAGTAAAGTCTGTTATGATTTATGCCTAAAATTGAAAATTCCGTCAACTTTCTGTTAATTATTAGCACATGAGCTAGCCCCACATGTAAACAATTAACGAACAGATCCATTTTAGCCTAATATGTGTATGAGGAGTTCTGTTTTAGCCTAATATGTGCGGCTCACATGTTAATAATTAACAGAAAATTGACGAAATTTTCAATTTTGGGCATAAATTCTAACAGATTTTATCACATGAGCTTAAATCCTAGGTTTTTCACCACATGGCTATCTACCAACTACCCTATCACCACGAGGACGATTAATCCAATTGGCCTTCATTTTTTGCTTCAATAATATGCCTTAAGGCCTCGTTTGGTAGGTCGGATTGTATTGACTATTTCAGTCGGATAGGATAAATAGTCATCGGATAGTACTGACTAAATTAGTTGGGCGTTTGGTGCAATATCAGATTAATTATCGTATTATTTATACTGTGTTTAGTATTATATTGGATATGAATTCAAATGTAATTATCAAAAAACAAAAAAATCAAAGAGAGAAACAAAACAGCACTGCCGCCATTGGGCTTCTCACCACCGACTACACACCATCATCTCCATGGCTTCTAATCCTTTGAAACCAAAAAATCAGATGAAATCTCTACTAATTTTGAGTTTAATTACCTCACAGCAAAAGAGGGAAACAAAATCACTCAATTTTGTTGGTTACCAATCTTCATATGGAAAAGAAGCATTTGCGGAATAACTTGATTATCAAATTATAGTTGTTGAGGATTTCCAAATTTATTGAAATTTCTAGATCGAGAGGGGGGGGAGATTATGGTTCGAGAGGATTCCTAAAGAATGGGCATTAAATTTGTCAAAATTTCCAGATCGAGAGGGGAAAGAGAGATTATGGTTCAGAGCTTTGAGATTTGAGAACCTAGAAAAAGGTTGTTGGGTTGGAGAAGAAGATGAGGAACCAGACGGAGGGTGAAGGTGAGAGGGAGAACAGAACCAGCGAGAGAAGGAGACGGGCAGAACATAGCCGGTGAGAGAAAGAGACGAGGAGAACGGTGACGACAGGGGACGGCAAGGAAGGCGAGAGAGAACCTAGCTAGTTTGCACAAGATATAGACAAAAGATAACCGACTAATAATACACCCCTTTTGGACGGTTTTATTAAGCAGGTGTATGCCGTATAAAATAAGTGGATCAGACTAAATTAATCCGGTCCAATTTAATACGGGAGGGCGCCAAACAAGCGGGTCCGTATTATTAGTCCTATCAAATCTCTTATACGACTTGCCAAACAATGAATGTAGTGAGTTATCCAACTCAATTTTATTTTTTTCACCAAATGAATCTTGCAATCTGCCCTGGTCTATTTCCTCCAATTGGCAATTGATGTGCAATATGCTATACTGTTTTTCTTTCTTTATCTGTATGTCCCCTTTTATGTTTCGGATTTGTGCTTGAAATGAAGATGTCGTGTTTTTGCCGGCATTTTGGTGTTTACTATATCTTTGAACATTTATATAAAAAGTAGGTTTGTTAATCATCAGACTTGATTAATATTTGGGCCTGTGAGTGATAAATGGGTGATGATTTATCACGGTTTTTTTATAGTAAAAATGATCTTATCTTCTTTTTGGATAATGATAGGAAGACAAAATTTAAAAAATAAATAATGTGTCACCAATAATAATAAGCACGTTTATCAACGATTAAATAACAATCCTAATGTAGTATCCCTAGTATTACCTTTTTTTTAGGGGTTTTATCACAAATGGTTCCTAAAATTGACTCACCCCATCAAGATGGTCCATGAAATTGAAAATCAATCAATTTGGTCCTTGAAAATGGGTGGTACAAATCAATGTCATCATTCCGTTTGAATTCTGTTACAAAATCTGTTAGTATGCTGACGTGGCACATTGTAGACCCTTACTCCAATAGTATAATGCCATGTAGATTAGAGAAAGTTTATTTTTAATTAAAATAAATAAGTGTTTCAAAAACTAAAAAAACAATAAAACTAAACTAATCGTCGTCTCCGTCTGCATCCAGCTAGAGGTGGGTTGGGTTCGGTTCGGTTGGGTTCGGTTCGGTTCGGTTTTTTGCCGAAACCAAAAACCAAACCGAAGTTACTGTTTGGTTCGATTTTTCTTCGGTTTTTTTTTGTTCAGTTTTTTTCGATTTCAATTTTTTTCGGTTCAGTTTCAGTCCGGTTCGGTTTTTTCCTTGAAATTGTTTTTATTTTTTATTTTTAAATCTGGATATTGAAGGTTCTTGGAGATGGGATCAGAAAAGGCTGCTTCGAGGTCATGATCCGAAAAAGATTCAGATCACAAAGGCCTCTCCCAACAGCATTCAGTCAACAATTATGAAATCCACAAAATACCCAGATGTCGAATCCAATCAAAGTCGCAAACTTTCACAAGAACAACAACGAAATCTCGAAAACAAACGAACCCAGAAAAGAAAGCAAGTGAATAATCCAGTAGAGAGTCAGCTAAACATGCAAGAATTATACATACAAATTAATATAGAAAGTTGGGAGTGAAAGACAGAGAGAGTCTTTGGGTTGAGCTTAGTGGGTTAGCATTTCAGAGGAAATTGAGGAATTGCAGACAACATTGGTGGTTGAAGGAAACGTGTGATGGTTTGGAAATGGAGGATGAGGAAAAGTAAAAGGTCATTCAATGAAGGTGCGGGAAACGTGTGATGGACTGGAAATGGAGGATGAGGAAACATAAAAGGTCATTCAATGAAGGTGTGGCTGGAGTGCAAGAGAGAGAAATGAAAGAGAGAGAAGATGGAGAGATGGTGAGTGCGGCTAGGGTGAAAGTAAAGAAAGGGAAGAAATAATAGGCTAGGGTTTAGAGTAAGGCTTTTTTTATATATTTTAGGCTTAAAGTTTAGCAACACATTAGGCTTAACATATTTGGACTTACAAATTGGGTTAGAAAATAATATCCAAAACAGATAATTAAATAAAAAATTAAATAAAAATTAATTTAATTAATTCGGTTCGGTTCATTTCGGTTCGGTTTCTAGACCACTGAAATCGAAACCGAACCAAAAGACTTCGGTTCAATTTTTTTAATTTGGTTCGATTTTTCGTTCAGATTGGTTTTTTCGGTCTCGATTCGGTGTTCGATTCGGTTTTTTTCGGTTTTCGGTTTTTTGAACCCACCCCTACATCCAGCTATATTCTTCTAACCAAAAAGAAGTCCTTGTAATTTTGGAAGAATAAAAATCAAACCTCCATTTGTGGAACGATACAGAAGCTTGAAAATTGAAATCCAAGGGTGTGAGGTCGGTGCCGATGGCGTCAAACCGAGTTGGAGAGACAAACTTCTAAATGTTTAGAATGGATTACAAGCTCTAGATCTGGAAATTTTCAAGTGCGATCTTGATGAGTTAGATTGGTGTCCGATTGTTGGTCTTAAGCTTGTAGATTTGATTAATAGTTATTTTGTTGCAATTTTGAAAAGAAAAAAGGATTTGGAATTTATTCTTACTGGATGACCTAGGCTTATTTCGGGTCAGTACCTTGTAGTAGCCTGAGTTTGATGTTTATTCTTCCAAATTTGCAAGGATTGCTGCTGTTTGGGTTGGAGTAGATGGCTGGGTGCGATGAGGAAGACGACCATTACTTTGGTTTTTTAGTTTTCCTTCTTTTTTTTTCTTTTTAATTTTTGAAGTACGTTTCCTTTTTTTAATTAAAATAAACTTTCCCTAATCCACATGGCATAAAGTGACGGGCCTATAATGTGCCACGTCAGCACACTAACAGATTTTTTAATGGAATTCAAACGGAAGGACAACATTCATGTGTACCACCAATTTTCAGGGATCACATTGATTGATTTTCAATTTCAGGGACCATCTTGATAGGGTTGGTCAATTTCATGCACCATTTGTGATTCAACCAAATATTAGCAATTCAGTCAGTCTATGCAATCAAATACATGACTATGCCGCCACTTAATACTATGGTTTAGTGGTATTCCTCTTTACTTGTAAGTGAGAGGCCTTAGGTTCGATTCTCACTAAAGGCGAATTTGAACCACATTATTGCTAGGCATTATGATGCTAAGCCCATCCCTCTTCCTTAGTGTAAATAATATCGTTTGTTCCAAAAAAAAAAAAGATTACACAACTATGCCAGGTCCATATTCTTTCCAACACACCAATCATCTTTTTTTTTTTTTTTTTTTTTTTTTGAAAGATAGAAATTTATTGAATTTAAATATGAACGATTACAAGAAACTCCAAACTCATCCCAACCAAATATTCCGCTAGGCCGTGAAGAAAATTAAAAAAGTTTACTATAAAATCAATTTACAATATAGAGTAACTCAACTCCTTATAAAAACTCTTTCCTTTAGAATTAAAAAAAAAACTGCTTATAAAAACTTATAAGGTTCCTCAATTCTTCTATTTGAGATTAATACTCTCAACATGTCATGAATATGGTCAAGATTTGTTAGTTAGTCCCTCAAACTTTTAGCATGATCAAACTAAACTACTACATTTAAATTTCGAGTTTCATTCGATTTTTTTTCGTTGATGATCGCTATATTAAAGCCTATTGTCTTTTCGATGGCAAGGTTATAGTTGGAGAAATTATTAGGTGATACTACTTCTGCTCATGGTACTTCCATTGAAAATCTGTCATCTGTTCATTGTATATTTCCTTATTTGTACAGCTGGACTTGAACCAATTTATACCTTAAAAACAAAATAAAAAATGAAAAAAAAAAAAAACAAAGCAAAAGAACCCCGCCCACCCTGTGGCAGTCCGACAATCTCCCTTCCATTACTGCCGTCGCTCCCTTTCTGTTTCTTCTCCTTCCTGCAATTCCGTGTGATAATGGTTTTGTGGTACGCAACTCTCCTTGTCATCATACATGCAAGTCTATGAATTTTTATAAGATTTTATTTGCAAATGATCGATATGCCACCTATTCTTCAATCTTTAAAATTTTCAAGGACATCAAAATGTTTTCCGAATTGAATTTAAAATTTACACAAAAAGAAAAGAAACAATGAGAGAGGGAGAGAGGAGGAGACCAGAAAGGAAGGGAAAGAGAGGGAGGGTGTGGCGGAAAGAGGCAACGCGGGGTAGGGATCTGCTCTACTGAGTCGGGTTGTCGGGGCAGCTGTGGGAGGTAGTTCTTTTTATGGATAAATTACATTTTACCCTTTCATGTTTGTGATCGATTTCAATTCTTTACAACATCTTTAAAACAATTCATTTTCAAACATTTACTTATCATTATTTCAATTTCATACATCCATTATAAAATCTGTTAAGTAAACCGTTAAGTGATGACGTGACAAATATGAAGTCCCATTTATGTTGACGTGGCTACCACATTTGTGCCACGTAGCTAAACACTTAATAAAAATTTTAAAATATTAAAATAATTAATTAAAGAAAACAAATACAGAAATCCCCTTCGTCCTCCCCACCCATCACCCACCGCCTTCTCCCATCTCCCATCACCCACCCGAGCCCACCCCCTTCTCCCGCCTCACAAAAACTCAAAACGCAACACAAAAACCCTCCCGAACCAGTCTCCACTCCGCCTCTGAAAAAATCATTAATCGGAATCAGTGACGGAATCCCAGATTCCATGGAGACCTCTGCCGTTAAAAACCCTAAAACCCCTACTCCCAATTCACATTCCCCGACGTTTCTCCTCAACAACGGCTTCGGTGACGAGATCAAGATCTCTGACATTGAGATGGTCACGATCCAGACTGTCTCATACACCAGCCTCAAGGACCTCCTCCCTACACCTCTCTGATATCTCTCTCCTCTTTCTCTCTCTAAAAACTTGGTCACAACAAAACCCACATCCCAGAATACGATTCTGAGCTCCAATGTCTAAGGACCCGTCTCAGCCTGACCCAGAAACCATGCCATTCTTCGAAGCTTTCAAGAAGTTGAAGCATTTGAAGCCATTGGAGCCGTCCCTGGGCTTGCTGTAGCTGAGTCGACTCGGCCATTGCTGCAGCGAAGTCCAGAGTTGTAAGTAGGGTTTTTGAGGCCTTGGGTGTGGATGACGAGGAAGGTGGCGGGCTATCTCTCTCTTCTCACTCCTTCTCTCGCTTAACTTTTTCGAATGCGGGGATTTCTTGTTTTTTTTTTTTTTTTTTTTAGAGTTTTAACGAAAAGCCCACAGTACTGTTCACTTTAACGAAAAATCACATTTTTACACTAAAAAGTCAAACCTGCTACTATTCACTTTACCATTTATTTTGTCCTTATCATTAAAACTCAAAGTTTTCAAACCGTTTTCATTAGTTTTCCTTTTTTTTTCCTTTAATTAATATTTTAATTTTTTTATTAAGTGTTTAGCCACATGGCACAAATGTGGCAGCCACCTCAGCACAAATAGGGACCCCATATTTGCCACATCATCACTTAACGGTTTACTTAACAGATTTTCTAATGGAAGTATGAAATTGAAATAAAAGTAAATGTATAAAATTGAAATATTTTAAAGATGTTATAAAGAATTGAAATGAACCCCAAACCTGAGTAGGTAAAATGTAACTTACACTTCTTTTATTTCTCCGTTTCCAGACTTTTTTATGTTTAATTTTATATTCTTAGAAAACATTAAACTGGGTTTTAAATCCAATTGTAAAAATATAGAACAGATGACAGATTTCAATGGCAGTAGCACGAGTGACGTGGTGCTGAAAAATCTAACTGGACTTGTTGACAGCTAAATTAAAGAAGTGGTAAACCTTGTTTTGGTTTGTGGTTACATGTATGTTAAAACTTGGTTTCCAATTTTCACTTAAGAGTTCAATATATTTACATTACTCACTAATCCAGAAACTGACTTCTTTATTAAAGGAGGAAGGGACATACATTAAAATTAGAAAATACATACAATGTCTGCTAGGGTTTTTATTCTAGTTTTATCCATAACCGTACATGTATATATATAATAAACTAGCTACTTCCCCTGTGCCCAATTTTATTGGAAGAGCTTAATTACTAATGTTTTATACTAGCATCTCACCTTTCCCCTTTATTTTATTTAAATGATGCTGCAAAAGGTAAAAATGGATTTGAAATAAGTCCCGTGCTTCTTAATTAGAAATAGTGGTATCCATGTATCTGTGCGGCCTTGTACTACGTAAGAACGCGGAACAATCTTGATCTGGAACTTCAATTTTGCATATATCCGTGTCCTTTGGAATTGAACAAGAACTGACTGGTTTCTTGTCATGCTTACCATCCTTATTTACTGGATTTGAAATAACCTCCTGCCTGTTTCTGGGTGGTTCTTCACGTCTTTGGAGTATCAGAAACAAACGGTGAATGACTTTCACTAGGAGAAGGATTAGAAATTTAGAGTGGCATGTTTATGAGAGAACTTAGAAATTAAGGACAAACAAATAGAGATATTAATGTTATTAGTATAAATTAAGGCTCCTCATTATATAGCAACGAGTTGCACAAGATTCCACCCCTCTTGCTGGTCCATAAAAGGAGGAGGACTTGCATACATGCTCATTCTCTCCACACAGGGCCCCACTCTAACGACACCGATATTATCTTCAATTTTACCACCTACCCAACCCGTCTGATATGGGGTTTTACCATAAAAAACCTCGATATTAATTAAAGTGGGGTAATCATATTTAAACCCATGGTTTTCTTTTTCACCCACCGATGTGGGATTTTAACAAGTAGCACACTTGCATCCCTGTAGATTCCATATAATCTAGGAGTTGGTTGCATTTTATTTGGCGTCAAACATACTCTAGGTGAATGAGCTGCATGGTGATAGCTCATGCATGACAAAGAAGCTATCAGATGTTTGTTGCTGCTTCTGTATATCTGCTATGGATATGCATGATCGATGTATATAGTCTGAACCTGTCTAATTAGGTTTGTAATAAAGTAAGAAGTTTCTTAAAAGTTTTTACCATTAATTAAGGGTTGGTTTGATAATGATCATTTCATTTTTAAAATTTTAGTTTTTTTTTTAAATAAAAACTGAAAATTGAAAACAAACAAATAGCTCCCATGATTTGTCCTGTTTCAATCATGCAAGTGGAATATTGAAAGAGAAGAGCCATGCACTAAATTTTAAAATATATACGAGGTATTGATAGACATATATAAAAAAAGCTTTACATAGAGTAAAAATTAGTGGTTTCATTTTTATTTTGGTAACAAAGGGTGGTGAAGCACCTCCAAACTAGTTAAAAGAGTTATTACAAACAATTCAAGTCCTAGTGACCCTTATCACATCATTAAAAAAAATGAGTTCCAATCCATTCTAAAAAATAGCACTCATGATTCATGTTATAGCTCAAATTCGCAAGGCTGTATGCCACCATATTCTTCTCTCTGTAGATTATAGTCCTCTATGCGTCTTATAAATTATACACTGATCAATGATGTTGGTAAGAGATCATGAAAGCTTGTTTTAGTAATAGTGCTAATTGAACTAACTTGGAGGTTCATTCTAGTTTTCGCATAAGCATAACCACATATATATATATATATTTAAAATAACTAATTCGATCGTATACAATAAGGTTGTATGTCGCATAAGCATAAGCATATATTGGAAGTAGCTAGTATAGGTATTCTAGTTATAGTTTGATCCAATAATCTTTCATATTATTTTGATTTATGTTTTAAAAAATCGAAAAGTACAATTGTGCTTCTCAAATTTTACAGACTATTCGGAGTATATGCCGATATGAATCAACATATTTTTATGGAAAACTGTTATTAGCATTCTAAAAATCTCATTTTACACTCCTCATGAATGCAAAATAAGATTTATAGAGTGTTAATAGAAATTTCCTTTTTTAAATTTTGGGACTATAAAACTTTTTAGGTTCTTCATTACCAAAAAAATATGATATCAATACAAGTTGTTAATTGTTTCAAATGCCCCTCACCAAATATCGATAAGTTTTTTAATTTTAATTTTGGTAATTTTACACAAGGCATGTAAATGTTGTTTTTATTTTAAATAAAATTGTAGGGAGGCCGTAATTTCATAAGGCTGCAGTCCAGTTCACAGCCATAGGGATCTCCAGGGTCGGTCCAGAGATTTTTGAGGTCCGGGGCGACGTAAAAAAAAATGCCCTAACTTTATGTAAGAAAATTATTTATTTTCACACATAAGACATCGAAAAAATTATACTTAGAAAAATACTTCAAACTCAATAATTTAGAAACACAGAAAGACTAATTTATTTTGTATTGAGAGAGGGAAACAAAAAAACTGCGGGCTTACAAGTAGATAGATGATGAGTTTTGTTTTCCATTTGAACTTTGAATGTGTTTTTGAATTATCGTGAGGTGTTTTTTTCTTATTTACTAAACTTGTCAATACTGGACTAAAAAATAATGATGTTTTCGAATCTTTAATTAATATGTATTATTAATGAATGGGTACTAAATTAAACATTTTGATGACACGTCATATAATTTGCAAATTTGGTCTACGTATTATTCTTTGTTGAAGATTAGACTTGAATTAAAACGAATATTTAAAAATAAAAACCCACATAGCTACTAGATAGTAACTAAAAATAAATTACCAACCAAACAAAAATTTGTAAAAATTGAAAAGGATAAACATACACATAGCATTTCGAACTTAGGACCACTTGTTAATTTTAAACAACAAAAATCATTGTTTCTAATTAAACTTTTTGATCCTTTAACCAAATTTTCTAAATTTATACTCTTATAAAAAAAAATTTGTAAAAAAAGGAAAGTAAATAAGCACACATGATGTTTTAAACCCAAGACCTCCTTATTATTTTCAAATGACAAACCACCACTTCTAGTTAAATTTATGTGTCTTTGAATCAAATTTTATAAATTTATAATCTTATAAAAACATATGTAAATATACCACCCTAATAATTTTGGTGCCCCTAATTTTTTTAGGCCCTGGACGGTTGCCCCTCCTGCACTGGGCCTGGGCCGGCCCTGGGGATCTCATCTCCACCTCGACGCCAAAAGTTTCCGTTATGATTTCAAATCGCAAGGGAAGAAGCGTCAGGACTCCTCCAGAGGCATGCATGCAGCCGCTGAAACACCGCCAGGTGCCCCTTCACATTTATCTTCACTCCTCTCTCTCTCTCTGATCACAGCAAAACAATGGCCGTTTTGGTTTCCTTCCCTCTCGTTTTCCTCTTTCCCAATTTATATTTGCTCTGCGCCCCTCCTCTTCTCCTCACCTCTCCTCCTCACCTTCGCTTTCACCTCTCTCCCTTTTCTGATTTGCTCCGCCGTCAACCTCTTTCGTCTCGCCGGAGCCTCCAGTCTCAGCCATGCGCAACACCATTCAGGGCTTGAGTGGGGTTTTGAGAAAGTTGATGTTTTGTTGTGTTGGAAGGTATGTTGCTCGAGGCAATGGGATTCTGCAACCCCATCAAATGATAAACGAGCTCGAAAACGTGATCATGGAGGATGAAGGCATGCAGAAGCTCAAAGATAGCTCCTTGATCAGCAAAGTCTTACAGGCTGCTCAGGTCAATTTCCTACAATTATTGCTACTGTTTTTTTTTTCTTTTTCTTTTAGGATATTGCCCTAGTATCTGTTTGTTTGTTGAGAAATTGACAAGTAAATGTTTCAATTTGAAGTAATTTTTCATTATTTGGGACCAAGAAAGCAGAAATCTTCATTCTGCATGGTTAATGAAAGTTGCATTTGTTGTTCTGGTTTTCTTAGTTTGGTCTTCGCTTGTTATCTAGGAAGCAATTGTTCTGGCTCCTTTCGTGGCTTTTGCACTTAGGCCTGGTGTTTGGGAGTATGTTCGAGTTAATGCGTATGAACTCAGTGTGGATCATTTAAGTGTTGCTGAATATCTTCGGTTCAAGGAAGAGCTTATGGACGGAGAGTAAGGGCTCTCCTGTCTTAATCCTTGTTACTGAATTTGTAATTTATGCCGAGTCTTTCAACTTACGTATCTGGAGTAGCATTACATGAATGCAGTCTTAAAATGAAATCATTGTCCTAGGTGCAACGATAAGTATGTGCTTGAACTTGATCTGGAGCCCTTTAATGCATAATTCCCTCGACCAACCCGCTCGTCGTCAATTGGAAATGGGGTTCAATTCCTTAACCGTCACTTATCTTCAGTTATGTTCCGTAAAGAAAGTTTGGAGCCTCTTCTCGATTTTCTTCGTACACACAAACATGATGGACATGTAAGTTTGAGTTTGCTATGGGCTTTGCATGAATGAACATTCCACTTTTTCAGTTATCATGCTAATTCTTTTGGCCCCTGGGTTTATTTTACTGGTCGTCTTTTCTTTGCATTCAGATTTAGAGGGAATTGGAGAGATTTCATAGTGTATTAGAAATTGATTTTAAAGAATTTGAGAAAGTTGAGGAATTAGAGGGAATTGGAGAGATTTCATAGTGTATTTTAAGTATCCACAAATCTCACCCCTTCCCATGAGATTTCGAGGGAATTGAATCAAAATTTTATATGGAATCTCTACAAATCAATTAAACTCCATAAAAATCCATGGATTTATAAATACATTAAAATCTCTCACATTCTCAATTGAATACACCCCCCTTAGTGTAAGACCTAAAGCCATATTTGAAGTAATATGACAATAAGGTTGTGAAATACTCGTACCTTTGGACTGAATAATATTAGTTCTAAAATTTTGTGCAGGCAATGATGCTAAACGATCGGATTCAGAGCATACCCAGACTTCAGTCTGCTTTAGCAAAGGCAGAGGAATATCTTTCTAAGTTCCCTCCAACTACACCATATTCTGAATTTGAATTTGAGTAGGCGAATCATCTAATTTCAACACTTTGATCTCCACTCCTATAGAGGGATAATATGATTGCTTTAGCCGGTACCTTTAATCTTTATATTTTGTGCAGCTTACAAGGAATGGGATTTGAGAGAGGGTGGGGTGACACAGCACAACGGGTGTCATAGATGGTGCATCTTCTCTTGGAAATTCTTCAGGCTCCTGATCCCTCTACCCTGGAAAATTTTCTTGGGAGGATCCCTGTGGTGTTCAATGTTGTCATAGTGTCGCCACACGGCTACTTTGGCCAAGCTAACGTCTTGGGTTTGCCTGACACTGGAGGGCAGGTATTGCTTACATTTGACTATTTAACATCCAATTGTTTGTTTTGGGTTCTTCCTTTCCTACATCTTTATATATGTCTGCTAGAATATCAATAGGTCCAATAGTTCACGAATCTTCTCGTCCTAAACCCATGAAAATGTTTTATGTTTTATAGAAAACTTCATTTTAATCCCTAAATAAGATTGCTTTTTCAATAATACCGTATGTAAGATTAAAAACTAAAAATAGTCCTCCATGTCAGATTATAGTATTCCATGTCACATTTAATCATTTTTTAATAAATTTATTGCATTTTTAGTTTCCCTATTTACCCTTATTACTCTCTTAAAACCAATTAGAGAAACAGATATATAATTAATTTTTCAAGAATGCTTAATTAACTAGATCCATAATTAACATGTTTGTTATAACATAAATCTCCATGTGTTATTCCAATCAAAGAACCCAGAAAACTTAGAAACCATGATCAAACAAAAAAAGCCATAAAACTTACAAACCAAAAATCTCGTTGTATTCGGAAGAAAGAAGAAAAAATGGTCTTTTAGATGCCAAATTGACGGTGAATCCAGAGATAAATGAAAAGAAAATACAAATTGAGAAAATAGAATGTGAAATCACAACTTAATTGACCGTACCAAATTAATCGGACATACACTATATAGTACCTAACCGACCATACCAAATGGATAAGACCTAAATGATTAAGGTGCATTCATATAGGTACTATGGTTTAGGTGCATTCATATAGGTACCATGATTTAGGTGCATTCATATAGGTACCATGGTTTAGGTGCATTCATATAAGTACCATGGTTTAAGTGCATTTGACTTGGTACTATGATTTATGTGCATTCGACTAGGTTATATGATTTAAGCACATTAGGACATGGTTTAAGTGCATTCGATTATGTAAAATATATGATTTGGCTATTTATATTTCCTCTATGCTTTGAATGGTGATAATGAATAATTTGAATTAGGTATTTGTTAATTCTTGTAACGTATCACTAATATTTTTTTGAATTATGTTTATCATTTTAGAAAGTCAAACAATAATCAATGCCAAAAAATATGGAGCAAATTAAAATCAAATATTTAATAGGGGCATTATAGGAACCAAAAAAACGCATTAAATATTTAAAAACAAGAAAATATAAATTTTAATATTTATGCTCACAAGGAAATTTAGTCAAAGGACAATAATGAATATATAATCTAACATAAGGTTTTAATTGAATTTCAATCTTTATCAAGGATTAAAATGGAGAAACCCCTATCTTTTATTACTGATGGCAGGTTGTTTATATACTGGATCAAGTGCGTGCCCTGGAGAGTGAGATGCTTCTTAGAATACAAAATCAAGGATTGGATGTTATTCCAGAAATTCTGATTGTAAGTTTGCTTAACTGAAAGTTCATGCTATATTAGTTGACATAAGGTGTTGTGTATATTTTATACTGTGTCCTGTCCTTTTACTTGATGATGGTAGGTTACCCGACTGATACCGGATGCAAAAGGGACAACATGCAACCGAAGATTAGAAGGAGTCAGTGGTACAGAATACACACATATCTTGCGGGTACCTTTCAGGACTGAGAATGAGATACTGCAGGAAATGGATTTCAAGGTTTGATGTGTGGCCTTACTTGGAGACCTTTGCAGAGGTAAGCAGTTAAAAGGATATAACTTGTTTTCTTTTTCTTTTTGGGTGTGCTCTTTTTTAATCTCCCCTTATTTCTTTTTCTGTCCCCTTTTTTACTGCCTGACTACTTCACTTTTATGATGCACACTGTTGGGTTCTGAATAACTACTTACGGGTTATACAACATACTCTTTTTCTCTTATTGTGTTATTTCTAGGATGCCTCGAATGAAATTGCCACTGAGTTGCAGCGTGTTCCAGATCTAATCATTGGAAACTATAGTGATGGAAATCTTGTTGCAACTCTGTTGTCGTATAAACTGGGAATCACACAGGTGAATTTTAGTTTTTAATTCATTATTTCAGATGCAACACAGAGATTGGTGGAATAACAGTGGGCTTATATTGGAGTTAACTTGTCAAAACTGAATTCTCCATGTAGTGCAATATTGCTCATGCATTGGAGAAAACAAAATACCCAGATTCTGATATATTTTATTGAGTTGTTCACGGGATTGATGTTTTTGATCCCAAGTTTAATATCGTCTCCCCAGGAGCAGATATGTGTATATACTTTCCATATTCTGACAAGGAAAAAAGGCTTACTGCTCTACATGGGTCAAATTGAAGAACTCTTAGCCCATCTCTAACCGAATGGTCCAGAGGGCCAGAGGGCCGAAAATAGCCCTAAAACCGTCTTCAACCGAGGGCTAGGCCAGAGGGTTCTGGAATCTGGGAGGCCCCACGGGACCGGAGAGGGCTGGAGGGCTGGAGGGCTGGCTGCTTTCGGCCAGCCAGCCAGCCCCAAGCTGGCTATTTTTTTTTTATAATGTTTTCCTATTGCTGTCGGTTATAACCGACAGCATTAAAGAGATTCTTTTTTTTTTAATAGTTTTACTATTAGTGTCGGTTATAACCGACACTAATAGTTTGAAATTTTTTTGAATATAACGGCTAGCTGAGTCAGCTAGCCGTTGCAGCTAGCCGTTGGGTTTTTTTTTTATTTTTTTTTATTTTAAACATTTCTTTTCTTCTATAAATATGGTGAAGTTCTTTCAATTCTTCACTTCATTTGCAATATTTCCTTCTTCAATATTTTTCAATATTTCCTTCAATATATTTCTCAATATTTCCTTCAATATTTCCTTCAATATATTTTCCAATATTTCCTTCATCTATAATATTTGTTTCAATTTTTCAATATTTCCTTCAATATATTTTCCAATATTTCCTTCATCTATAATATTTGTTTCAATTTTTCAATATTTCCTTCATCTATAATATTTCTTCACTTCATTTGCAATATTTCCTTCAATATTTCCTTCATTTTTTTCAAAAAAAATGGCCTCATCTGCAATGAAAGGTAGGGCTTGGACCCGAAAAGAAGATGAAGCTCTTTGCAAGGCTTATAGATGGATCTCAGAAGATAGTGTGAGGGGGATTTCTCAAACAAGTGAAGGTATTTGGACTCGTGTGTCCAAAAAATACTTAGAGTTCTACGAAGGCACCATTCCACCGAATACCCGAAACCACGAAAGTTGTTCTTCAAGATGGAAGAAACATCTTCATCCAAGTTTGAATAAATGGCATTAAGCACTATTAGCAGCAGCAAGTAGACATGAAAGCGGCGCCAATTACTATGACGAAGTTAGTGTTTTTACAGTTTATTTTAAATGTTTAATTATATTACATTTAATTTTTGTAATTATATGTCATTATATTACATTTAATTTCGTGAATTAATTTCCTAAAATTTTTTTAATTATATTTTCTAGGTACGCCAAGCGGAGGAATTGTATATGGAGGGCAGCTCAAAACCCTTTCAGTTTCATGGTTGTTGGGAAATTTGTAAAGGGTGGGTGTTATTTGAAGATCCACCTCAACATAGAGTGGATCCTTTGGAAGCTACATCCCCATCTGTAGATATGAATGAAGATGGATCTCCTACCATTCAACAAACAAGGGTAGAAAATCCGACTCCATCCGAAAGTTCTTTACCTAGGGCTATGGGACGAAACAAGGCTCGAAGGTTGAGGGAAAAGGCCAAGGCAAATGTTGATTACGCCGCTCAACATGAAGTGGCGGCCTCATTTCGATTACTGGCGGAGCAAAATGCGCTTGAGGCAGAAGAAATGAAGTGTAGACATGAAGAACGAGCCAAACAAATACAAGAAGAGATTGATGATAAGAATATGGAAAGGAACACTTCGAATTACACTCCAATGAGTAAGGCCTATTTTGATAGGAAAAAAAAAGAAATTATGTCTCGGCGGCAATTGTTTACCTCTTACTATACTCCTACAATGGCGGATGATGAAGATGATATTGATTATGGATATTAAATTTAAGTCGTTGTAATTTTTAAATTTAAGTTAATGTTGTTTTTAAATTTAATTTGTAGTGTTTAAATATAAGTTGTTGTTTTTAAATTTAAGTTGTTGTAGTTTTTAAATTTAAATAATAAATTATGTTTGGCCCTATGGCCCTTTGGCCCTCGGTTGGAGACGGTTTTTTGTGACAGGGCTAAAATGAGCCCTTTGGCCCTCTGGCCCTCGGTTGGAGACGGAGGCAAATATGACACTGTACTGTTCATTAAAATATTAATATATTGGGGAATCTTGGAGGGCCAGAGGGCTCAAACGAGCCCTCTGGCCAGCCCTCGGTTAGAGATGGCCTTATATGGTGCTGAGCAGAACGACGAGCATATGTGAGTATCTTCTAATGTTAAGTAAAGAACTTCTGAAAAACAATTTAAGGCCATCTCCAACTGATGGCTGGCCAGATGGCTCGTTTTAGCTCTCTAGCCCTCCAAGATTCTCCAAGATATTAATATTTTAATGAACAGTACTAGGCCATATTTGCCTCCGTCTCCAACCGAGGGTCAGAGGGTCAGAGGGCTCGTTTTAGCCCTTTCACAAAAAACTGTCTCCAACCGAGGGCCAAAGGGCCATAGGGCCAAACATAATTTATTATTCAAAAACTAAAACTTAAATTCAAATCCAACGGAGTAGGAGTAGGCATTTACGTTTTATGTTTTTAAATGTTTTTAAAAATGTTGTTTAAGTTTCATGTTGTATAATTTTTATGTTGGTTAATGTTATTTAATGTTGTTTCATATTGTTTAATGTTGTTTCATGTTACTTAATTTAATTTAATGTTGTATAATGGCTTAGGAAGTTATAGGAAAAAAAATAGAATTTAAAAAAAATATGAAACAAATTTTGTGAAATAGAAGTTATAGGAAAAAAATGGAATTTTAAAAAGGCTTTTTATATTAACACCCTACAAAATGTTGAATGCACCCCACATTAAAATTTAATATTAATGACTTATTTACTCTATTATGCAATGACAATTTTGACCTTATTAGGTTTAAAAAATAATAAAAAAATTTATAAATACACCCCAAATCACTTTTAACATATTATTTATGTACTTCAACTATCAAAACCCCTCTCACCCTCCATTGTTGAATAAAACCCTAAGCAATGAAACTACAAACATGTTGATTGAAAAAAATTATTTTTGACAAATGGAACGCGAAATCGGTGTTTCGAAAACTTTGAAATCATTATTATTGTTATTGAAAAACGTTCAAATGAACCTAAATTTTTTTTCAAATCATTCAATTTGAAATAATTTAGCAAACTAACGTTCAAATGGTTTGAAATCATCCGGCAAAATAAAAAATGAGTGTTATAAGATTTGAGAAATGTGGGGTGTATAAAAAATGTGAGGTGTGTGTAGAAAACGTAAGGTGTGTATTAAGAATGTGGGGTGTGAGGGTATTATGGAGAAGGAAGTAGGGTGTATTAAGATAATTTTTAATTGAAAAAGTAAATGTGAGGTGTATTAAGTATGTGGGGTTTATTCAACAAGTTGTGGGGTGCTAATATAATAAGCCTTTAAAAAAAATATGAAACAAATTTTGTGAAATAGAAGTTATATGAAAAATTTTGTAAATAAAAAATAATAATAAAATTGTAAAAAAACAAAACAAATGCAACGGCTAGCCGTTGCATTTGAATTTTTTCTTAAGAAATCCTGTCGGTTATAACCGACAGGATTAACAAAACATTAAAAAAAAATAGCCAGCCATGCAGCCAGCCCTCCAGCCCTCTCCGATTCTATGGGTCCCTCCCAGATTCCAGAGCCCTCTAGCCTAGCACTCGGTTGGAGACGGTTTTCGGGCTATTTTCGGCCCTCTGGCCCTCTGGACCCTTCAGTTGGAGATGACCTAAGCCTCTTTTGAGTGGTGTTGAGATTTTATAGATATCAAGGTTGCAACTTACATGTACTTCATTTTCAACACTCAATCGTCTGATACTCATTTGATGGTGATGCAGTGGGATGTTGAGTGATAGATCAAAGCCTATTGTCTTTTCCATGGCAAAACTTGATAGAGTGAAAATTTTAACTGGACTTGTTGAGTGCTATGCTAAGAGCGCCCAGCTAAGAGAAATGGTAAACCTTGTTGTGGTTGGTGGTTACATGGATGTCAAGAACTCTAGGGATAGAGAAGAAATTGCAGAGATTGAAAAGATGCATGACCTCATTAAGAAACACAACATGAGTGGTCAGTTCCAATGGATAGCAGCACAAATGAACCGTGCTCGTAATGGTGAGCTCTTCTCGAGATAGTCAGTATGCAGTACGTCATGTATATGTATTCGGATGAAGTTCATTGCGATTGTTTTATCATCTTCACCAACCCGGTTATCTGTTTCAGCTTTAAGGGTGGCCCTTAGACTCTTTGCAGTGAGGTGGAGCTTCACGTCTTGAACCCACTTCAGGTAGTTGCTTCCAGATACTTCCAGAGCGGTAAAGTCAAGTTTGTTAAGGTTCAACTTGTTGTTGCAATGGAGTGATCAAGATCATAGACATTATTATAGGATAAACATCCATAGTCAAAAGCAGAACAGTTAGATTCTCTAGACATGTTTTGGCTTAAATTAAGCATGAAAAACTTTGAATTTCATGAAAAAACTTCAAGTCTAAAAATAAATTATTGTTTTAATCGGCTGGGTTACAAGACAGGTAGTGGAAGTAGGTAAGTGGACAGTTCACATGCTGGAAACCCAAAGTTTTCCGATATGTGTGTTTCGACTGTAGGTCAAGTTTCAAAGCTCGAACCCTTGCAAGATTCTTCTGGAATCTTATGTTTTCATGATGAAAACATTTCCTCAAAGATTCAATTCACCACAATTACAACAGTAGTATTATAATATAATTGCGAACAGTAATTTAAGTAGAATATACAATTCGGTGATCGAATATTATGGTTCATGCTCAGTGGTGAATGTTAGCCTGAAAAAATATCGACAATTCAAAACGCGTTTTCGTAGAACCTGGATTGCGATGAGAAATCTTGTGAACAAGTTTGTAGCAGAATATGTTTTAGTTCCTTAGCACAGTTTCATGAACGTGTGCGACAAACAAAGAATAGAGAGTTGAGGAATTTCTGTGATGTGTCTTTCCCAACACTTGTGCCTTTATTTATAGTAAACTGGATAGGATTTCTTGCCTTGCAAGTAATACACTCATAAAGGGATAAGATTTTCTAGTGTCCTAAATACAATCCACTAATGATTTACACAATCACACACATGTTGGAATTTATGTCACAATAGCTAAAACAATTATATTTCGACACAAAACTAATGCACTTGTTGATACACTCTCTAGTTGAGGTAGACCAAACCTTTGTATGTAAAACCCACTTATGTTAGAAAGTATATCAAATGTATCAATTTTATGAGTCTATTTTTTTTTTTTTTAAAGAATAGCATTACTCTAAATAAAAAAAGAACCCCTTGTAATTTTGGCTTTAGGTCTCATTCTGCGTTGGACCGACACTCGTATGGAATTACAAATTTCATTCACAAGTCAAAGTACAAAAAGGAGAGAGAAATGTAGAGTAAATTACAGAACTATTTTATATCCAACTAATAATGGTCAGATTCTGAGGGACAACTCGGTGGTATACATTAACCACCGGCGACTTTCGCAGGGTCAATCCTTATTGGATGGCCCCGGAAGTCCTGCCTATTGGAAATAAAATAAAGTAAAACGAAAAGAAGATGCATATACATATATGCAAGCGGCGATACATATATAAAAGATCACTAGCTAGGAGCTTGATAGATTCATGATTTCCTTGCCTTCTGCACGAAGATATACAACTGATGAAGCTAATTGGGTCGACCATGCTTCCTGGTACCAAATTCAGTAATCACCACTCCGCCGTAGAGCTCGGCCGCCTCGGTGCTAGTGAGAATAGCAGTGCCCGTTTTTCTATGAACATTATTAACAGGCCTTTGCATCAGAGTCCGACTCTGCTGATCGTGATGAGCTTCGTTGTAATTGGCCATCCTGTGGATCTTGGCTTGTGGATAAAAATGTTGTCCTTGATGAAAAGGAGGAGGAAGAGGAGGTCTAGTAGTAGTGGTGATCATCTTCTGCGGCCAGCTACAGTAATACTCGTCAGCTGCCACGTTCGTGCTATTGTTGTAAAGCACGCCGTGGCAGTCCTCTATGATGGTGTGGTGTTCGGATGCAATTGGGGCGGCTACCTTCCGGTGAACAACAAAGCGTTCATAAACAGCCATTGCTAACTTAATTACAATGAGTTAATTAAGGGGAGCTATCTGGCTTGGTTTGCTTTGTGCTTGTCTTACCGAAAAAATTAGGAGGAGCCAAGCCACATTATATAGGAGTCCTATAAAGCTTCACAAGTGGGCTTTCTGATCAGGTTCTTGCGATTCTCCATTATCCTTCCTTTTCTAGTAGGAGAATATTATTGAAACGAATCTTGCCTAAAATCCTTTCTACTATGACCCAGAAATTATGTTAAAACGTACGTTTACTTGTACTAGTTCTTGAGATTATTCATCAATATATGGCTAGATACTACTTCGTTAGCGTTTCACACATATAACTAAAGGTTGCGTAGCTTACTTTTCCTAGTGCATTATTTACAGAATTTAGGTACTTCTAACAAAAGTGGTTTTACCTATACCTCTTCTAAGCAAAAACAGTAATTTAATCATGCTCCAAGGTATCTTGTATTGTAGAGTTTTTAGTCATTAGATCTTGGTTATTGTATGCTATTTCTACCATCTAATAGAGGTTGATTTCACCTATATATCTATGTAGAACCGATTAGAGGGGTAATCAATGTAATTAGTAAAGATGGTACAAACAACAACAAAGTTTTATTCCAGTAAGTGGGGTTCGCTATATGAATCCTAGATCAACATCACTGTGCTAGGTTTTGCTTCATGTTTTATGTTAGCTCTAAGTACTCCATGCTTTTTTTTTAAGTTTTTCCAAGTCTTCCTCTACTCCTTTTGCTCCGAGTCTCCATTTGATAATCGCATTTTTAACTGGAACATTTGTAGGAAAGATGGTACAAACGACAACACTATTAGTTTTCATTTTCTATTTCCTACTCTGACTAATACACGTTGTTGATAATGAGGTTTTTCTTTATATAGTTCCTAAATCAAATTAAATCGATTAAAGATGAATTCGGGTCTTGATAAGCAATATTCTGATAAGGTTTGGACAAGAGTTACATTATTTTATGTCTACCACAGAATACATAATGTTATATAATAACATACACAGGTTAGAATTTTTTTCCCCTCCATAATTTTTGATAGTTTTGGAACTATATATGCATTAGATTATTTACTGGATTCAAGCGCATGAGCCTCTCATGATACTCGGAACCCTTCTGGGACACTAAATCCTTTCACTGACTGTATGGATAATAACCAATAAGTTAATAGAGATAGCTGCCGTTTGAAAGAAAACACTGATATATATTGGTATCGATCGGTATAACACAACAGGTTTTGGATCAATCTTATGAGATATTATTAAACTTTTATCGTTTCTGCAGGGATCTTAATTTCAAAATAATTGAATAATTTGGTTTTCTTTTTCTTGGATTTAAGTTTTTAACTTCTCAAAAAATCTGCTCTAGACTGAAAAGCTACATAATGTACTAGTACATTATAATATGAGTTGATTGATGGTATCACGTGATCATCACGTCACACTAAAAGGTTTACTCTGGACTGAAGAAGGTAGCAAAATTAAGCAAGTTAACCTGGACTATCTAGTGGACAAAAAAAAATAAAAAATAAAAGAGTATCTAGTACCGAAGAAAGAAATTTAATGTATCAGAAGAAATAAGTTTGGTATGTATGCATGCTTACGATGGTAAATCTTACGTAACCAAATTATTCTTATTTATCTTCCGAAAGACAAGGTCTGCGCTTAATATCTTCTTGGTAATATTCTTGATCATATTTGCCTTACATTACGAGTAGTGGAGGAATCATTTGCCTCTAGCTTGCCATTTTTGTAGATATAAAGTTTGTAAAATCGATCGATCGATTCCATTTCCTTAAAAAAATGGCATATCCTTTTGGCATCTCTTTCGTTTCATATTTTGCTTTTATTTTTATTTTTATCAAAGCCAGATAACACAAGCATCCCTGTTAGAAAAAGGTAGAAGGACGTTCCTTAGGGAAAATGGGAAGGTATTAATTCCTTGGGTAAATTACATTTTATCCTTTCAAGTTTGGGCGAAATTACAACCTCATATAACATCTTTAAAATATTTCAATTCCATACATTTACTATCATTTTATTTCAATATTATATATACATTCCGTTAGATGTGTGGGCACATGAGAAATGATAGGATTAAGAATGAGGATATCTTAGGCAAAGCAGGAGTGATCGCAATTGAAGATAAGATGAGAAAAAATCGGATAAAATAGTTTGAACACGTGAACCGAAGACCTACAAATGATCCGGTTAGAAGATACGACTATGAGCTGGGTAAAATAGGTCGAGGAAGACCTAGGAAGACTTTAAATGAGAGTATCAAAAAAATATGGAGTACTTTGAGCTAACGGAAGACTTGGCACAAAACCGAACGCAATGATGTTCTGGGATTCATAGGGTTGATTGTTGTTGTACTTCAAATCAGTATCTTTTAAGACGATGATCGTTATGTTTTCAGAAAGAAAGAAAAAAAAAAACCTAAAATCACATTTAAAGTTGCCTACCTCAAACGCTAGCGTCGCTAAGAAATCAAATTTGGAACAAAATATAAAAAACAACGAAACTCCAAAAGACCCTCAAAACTTAAAATGCCGTTTTGATGTAACAAACGAGTCTTTCCATTCTCTTTTGACATGGCATATTGTGAGCTCAATCGGAGCTCAAAGATCATGGTGGATTTTGTTGTTTCTGAACTTACTCCTGTCTCAACCAATTTTCCTACTTCACTAGATTACTTGCAGAAATAGAATATATTAACAATATGTGGTTATTCTCACTTGTACGTAAGACATTGATCATATAATCATATGAATCTCATTTTCGTAAGAGATGTGGTCAATCCAAAATGCAGATACAAGAGGCCAAGGTCCTCACCACATTCATATAAATGGAGTGTTGTCAGGAATGCAGTACATCACCATTGGAAAACACCATTGTGAAAAAAGAAAAGGAAAAAGGAATGTGAAACAAACAGTATATTTTGCCCACTACCTCTGAAGTTTAGAAGATTTTGATTTTATATATAACAAGAGAAAGTACTACGCATAAGGGGGTACGTAGCTTTATATCTACATATTACAAGCGGAATATATGCATCGTTAAGCACAGATAAATTAAGCTCTATAGCTTAATACACATAGAGCTTTATTTAATTAGCTAGCTACTACTAATTACTTATACCAAACTAATTAAGTATGTTACGTATTAGCTGGGCTATTAGCCGCGATTCTTGGGATAGTCTCTTATCTCTATCCCCCCAAATAAGAGGGCTGCATCCTTGCTATTAAGAACGGGCTGATCTGTTATAAAAGGAGGTTGTTTGCCTCCACGAGCTTGCTGATGATCTTGAATAAACGGAGGCCTCGTATGGCTCCTCCCGGTTGGCCGGCCATAGAACTTGTCTATCATAGCAAAAGCCTCCACTCCAAGCCGTGCTAGCTCTTCCTGCGTCGCCATGATAAAATTGCTAAGTTTACAAGAACAAAAGAAAAATACAGACGCACAAATAGGGTATTCAGGTAAATTGGTTTGCCTTTGTTTGCTGGTTAAAAGGTTAGCGGCCAAGCCCCATTATATAGGAATAGGAGTTAAAAAGGTGATCGCTTCATGGAGGGCCTTAATATCTTAGAATGGATAATATTTGGATAACGCGATTCAAAAATCTTTTCTTTGATTCTTTCCAAAAAAGTCTTCCCACTTTTGGTGATTCATTTGAATTAAAGACATTTGGAATAAATCTTTGATTTGGGGGCTTGCTTAAGTTGGAAATCCATGTAATTAATTAATTAACTAATGTTGAAAGTTAGAAAAGTGCCTTATAAAGTACACAGGGCACTATTGATGCATGGTAGGTTCTTTGGTGCTAATTAAGAGTTTCATGGCAAGTTGGTCCAAAACACATTAATTAATGAAAGATAGGAATAACGATCAAATGGTGGAACTTGGGAGGTGAAGATATTATCTTTATCTTCCCGAAGAGATTGAAAGGAATCTATATATGGTTTACCACTTTATCTCGTTTTCCTTGGGTGGCTTGAGGATATTGGTACACATTTTCCAGAAGTAGTTCCAATTTACGGAAATATGAAGCATTGTTGAAACATATCTAGCGTTCCTTAATTTCCATCCATAATTAAATGATAAATATCACAGCTTTAACAAAGCAAATCTATTTGTACTATACTTTACCAATCTCGAAACTATCGAACAAGGGTGAACTTTATACCTTTAGGGACCCACTAAAGGATTCGTGGTGAGGCACCAATGCCGAAGCACAAGAGTTTCTCTCAAACCAGGAAGCCAATCACAATACAACACATGTCAATATTAGAATAAAGCTCCTAGAGTCCACATCGACCACGGACGGAAGCTGGAGACTCTCCTCAATTATAAAAAGAGACTATTCTCCTACCATTAATCCTTAATGTCATTATTATACTTAAACTCGTCATTAGGACTCACTAATGATGATTATGCTTGAACCTATGTATTGTGTAAACTCTTCACTATTAATGAGAACTCCTCTACTTTCGTGGACATAGCCCAACTTAGGGTGAACTACGTACATCTTGTGTTTGTTTTCCTATCTCTATTTCTATCTCTTTACATATTATTCTCACTAGGTGACCCAAGCAATCATTGCGAATGTCACAAACTTAACACTTTACGTTGTTCCAAAATCTCACTGATTTTGTGCATCAACAAAATCCATATATAACAAGGGTCCTCAAAGATTTCAAAGGAAAGACCCTTCATTATGTTAGGGAATTCTACCCCCAACAAATTAAATGAGTGAGCATCTCCAGGAATCCAAGGGTAGTAATGGTTAGCAAAGTTAGATTTGTTATGTTATGTCGAACAACTTTATCTCCAACAAAAGTAGCAACTGAATTAGCAAATTGAAGACAAATTTTCATCAAAAGTATTGTTTAGTAGAGAGTTGAAAAATAAAAATTTGGGCTCTACAAGATATGATAAACTTAGGATGGTATTATTTTTTAAGGTGAAAAAATAAATTTGAAGAGTTGCCATAATTGAAGATAAGATGAGAGAAAATCAGTTAAATTACTTTGGACACGTGAACCCAAGACCTACAAATGCTCCAGATAGAATAGGCGACTATGAGACTGAGGCTTAAGGCAAAAGGGGTAGAGGAAGGCTCGGAAAAAGATTTTAAGAAAATACATGGAGTACTTGGAGCTAACAGAAGACATGACATGACGCAAAACCGAACACAATAGCGTTCTAGGATTCATACAGCCAACCTCACTTAGTGATAAGGCTTGGTTGTTGTTGTGGTTGAAGAGTGGGTTGGAGTGACAAACTTTAAAGTACGTAGAATAAAATTGCCACATAAGTTCGCAAAATGACACTCTTATTGGATATTGTCATAGATTGAAATAAATTTCTTTTAGACTTTCATTTCGCATTTTCATTTTCCAATGTTGCACTATGATCCGAACCATTTATTTTTTGGTCATCCTTTAAGGTCATCTCTGTAAAAATGAACTAAATCTTTAAAAAAAATTATAAAAAAAAAAAAAAAGTTATCTAATGGTTATAAAATCAATGAACGAACCATGTTTTTTAGTTAAATATTGAAACTAGGAGTTAAGAGTTTAGGGATCAAACAGTTAAATGATTTCTAATTTGGTTGATTTTTTATAAATTAGTTAATCTTAAGGGGTGGCCTAGAAATATATAGTTATGTTTATAAGAGAACATTGCGTTCGTAAAAAGAAATTAAAAGTAGAAAAAGAAGTTCAAAAGCATACACCTTCATCGCTCAGTGTTAGGAAAAAAAGGGTAAAAGTCTTGGTTTGGCGCCAAAATCTTGCGCGACGCACAGGCCAGCATACACCTTCATCGCTCAATGTTAGGAAAAAAAGGGTAAAAGTCTTGGTTTGGCGCCAAAATCTTGTGCGACGCACGCGGCCTGTGCGTCGCGCAAAGGTCCTTTGCGCGACAAAGGTGTGCATTCATTGCTCAAAATAGCTTTGCACGACGAAGGCAAAGCTATTTTGCGCATCAAATGCACACCTTCGTCGCACAAAGTCAACAACTTTGTGATATAACATAAGATTTTGTGGTATCCACTTGTGTAAATATTTTAAATTGACGATCGAATTAGTTCATTGTAATCATATACGATCAAGGAGTGTAGCTGTAAAAAAATCATCAAAATCGGAGTTAAAATAACCGTTAAATCGTGATTTTTTGTTTATAACCGTAAAATTTTTTTGTCCCATTACTTGATCTTTGAATGTTTATTTTTTGTGATTTTTGGTGTATGCGATCTCGAAGCATATACAAACAAGTTTGACGGTTGGATCGTTGAAGCTAATTTCATAGAATGGTATTCCATCAAAACGATAGATTCACTAACACTTGGAGTTTATGTATAACATAAGATTTTGTGGTATCCACTTGTGTAAATATTTTAAATTGACGATCGAATTAGTTCATTGTATTCATATAAGATCAAGGAGTGTAGCTGTAAAAAAATCATCAAAATCGGAGTTAAAATAACCGTTAAATCGTGAATTTTCGTTTAAAACCGTCGAAAAGTTTTGTCCAGTTACTTGATCTCTGAATGTTTTTTTTTTTTTTGCGATTTTAGTGTATGCAATCTCAAAGTATATGAAAATAAGTTTGACGGTTGGATTGTTGAAATTAATTTTGTAGGATGCGTATCCCATCAAAACGATAGATTCACTAACACTTAGAGTTTATTTATACTTTTCATTAAGTATAACGTAAGATTTTGTGGTATCCGCTAATGTAAATATTTTAAATTGAAGATTGAATTCATTCATTGTATTCATATAGGATCAAGGAGTGTAGCTGTAAAAAATCATCAAAATCGGAGTTAAAACTACCGTTAAATCGTAAATTTTCGTTTATAACCGTCAAGTTCAATGATATATATATTTATTTATTAAGTAGCTTTAAATTTATTTATTTTGTTATAACACTTAAGAAATTGAATGGTATATATATTTATTAAGTAGCTTTAAATTTATTATTGCAGTTCGGATCGGGTTTTTGTTAGAAAAATATATTATTGTGTTTTATGTAAAAAAAAAAATTTGAAAGGAGTAAAGTCACATTTTCAGTAAATTTTATAATATTTAAAAAAAAAACTTGCGCAACGTGACAATTGGGTCGTTGCGCAAACACACTTTGAGCGACGCACCACCAATGCGTTACGCAAAGACTGTTTGCGCGACGCACCAACCAATGCATCACACAAAGGTTGTTTGTGCGACAAACAAATTGCGTCACACAAAGGGTTTTTGTGGTCCACTTCTGTAAATATTTTAAATTGACAATCAAATTAGTTCATTGTATTCATATAGGATCAAGGAGTATAGCTGTAAAAAAATCATCAAAATCGAAGTTAAATCTACCGTTAAATCGTGATTTTTTTTTTATAACCATAAAAAAGTTTTGTCCCGTTACTTGATCTCTAAATGTTTGTTTGTTGCGATTTTTGGCGTATGCGATTTCGAAGTATATACAAACAAGTTTGACGGTTCAATTGTTGAAACTAGTTTCGTAGAATACGTATCTCATCAAAACAATAGATTCACTAACACTTGGAGTTTATTTATACTTTCATTAAGTATAACATAAGATTTTGTAGTATCCACTTGTGTAAATATTTTAAATCGAAGATCGAATTCATTCACTGTATTCATATAGGGTCAAGGAGTGTAGCTGTAAAAAAATCATCAAAATCGGAGTTAAAATAACCGTTAAATCGTGATTTTTCATTTATAACCGTTGAAAAGTTTTGTCTCGTTACTTGGTCTCTGAATGTTTGTTTTTTGCAATTTTTTGCGTATGCTATCTCGAAGTAAATACAAACAAGTTTGACGGTTGGATCGTTGAAACTAGTTTCGTAAAATGTGTATCCCATCAAAACAATAGATTTACTAACACTTGGAGTTTATTTATACTTTCATTAAGTATAACATAAGCTTTTGTGGTATCCAATAGTGTAAATATTTTAAATTGAAGATTGAATTCATTCATTGTATTCACATAAGATCAAGGAGTGTAGCTATAAAAAAAATCATCCAAATCGGAGTCAAAATAACCGTTAGATCGTGAATTTTCATTTATAACCGTCGAAAAGTTTTGTCCCATTACTTGATCTCTTAATGTTTGTTTTTTACGTATGCGATCTCAAAGTATATACAAACAAGTTTGACGGCTGGATCGTTGAAACTAGTTTCGTAGATTGCGTATCCCATCAAAATGATATATATATTTATTAAGTAGTTTTAAATTTATTTGTTTTGTACGTATAACACTTAAGAAATTGAATGATATGTCTATTTATTAATGTCATGTGTTATGATTTAGTTCCTGTTTGTACCATACTTGACCAATCCCGAAACTACCGAGCACCGGCCAACGCTATACTGTCAAGGACCCAGAAGAGTTCCCCTCCGACCAGGAGGCCAATCACTACTCGACACGTGTCAAGATTAGAAGCCAATCAGAGCGCAGCACGTGTCAACATCAAGAACCAATCATAACATGACACATGTCAATGTGACAAAGCTACAAGTTTTTCTATAAATAGGGGTCATTCCCCCACAATATTGCCTAATGCCATTTTGTGTTAAATCATTCACAAGAACTCACTAAATTGAGACCTTGATCCTTTGTACTTGTGTAAGCCCTTCACTACTAATAAGAACTCCTCTACTCCGTGGACGTAGCCAATCTGGGTGAACCACGTACATCCTGTGTTTGCTTCTCTGTCTCTATTCATTTACGTACTTATCCTCACTAGTGACTGAAGCAACCAAGCAACCAAGCGAAGGTCACAAAACCTGACACTTTCTGTTGTACCAAAGTCTTCGCTGATTTTGTGCATCAACATTTGGCGCCGTCTGTGGGAATCGACACTTATTCCTACTCTCTTCAGCTGTGTCAAGCTGGTTTCTATCATTCGTACACTTTCTTTTGACCAGGCATCCCTCTCCAACATGGGAAGCGAAGGAAGCCACAGCACACAGAATGACACCCCCCTTGCACATAGTGCGAAACAACGAAAGAAGGAAGGAAAACGAGTTCTTCTTCAAGCTAAAGTCGATGAGTTGGAAGCTCAGAACAACAAGATAGCAATAAGGAATGAGGTCCTCCAGGAGCAATATGAGAAGCTCTTCGAGACACTCCACGAAGCTAGGCAAGCTCAGACACGCGAGCTTGTTGCCCCCGTGGAAGTCAACCATCAACTGGGTGCCCTCCAACATGGAGGGTCACATGCATTCGACATAGATATCCCTGATAGGGAACAGATTACCCCTCGACTTGATAATCAACATGAGGCTTCTCTTAACCCAGTTGCTTCGACCCGAACCATGAGAAGTGGAGGGAGACACCTCTTTACTGAAGGGGCAGAAGGATCGAAAGCCGTCTTTCGCGATTGTCGGGATTTCCTGAAGCAACGTCGAGAGAATTCCATCCATATAAGCTCAAAGATTAATGACCCAAGGATTTCTGAGAGACTCGGTCCCCTGCCACGGCCCAAGCCGGCCACCAATTTGGGGAAGGGGCAACAAGTCCCAGAGAGACATGAGGGTACAGGGGACTCAGAGGTGTTCCGACAGACATACCCTGGAAGCCAGTACAGCGAGTCCAGGGAAAAATCACATGCCCTCGATCAAACCTTCCTAATTCCAAGAGGAGATGGAGATTTACGAAAGAAAGCTCCAGTGACACATAACTCCGCTCAGGACCCCCTTGTCCTACAACTTCTTGAGGAAGTAAACAAGTTGAAGGCTGAACGTCAGGCTGAAATACCTGACTGGAACCAACCCAGGCCTGGCCCTCTTACAAGGAGGATCCTCAACACCCCCCTTCAAGCAAAGACAAAGCAAAAGCTTGGCTTGCAACTTTATACTGGAAAAGAGGACCCGATTGAGCACCTTAACCTCTTTGAGTCCACCATGGCATACCGGATGCACACCGACGAAGAGCGATGTCTTCTCTTCCCCTCCACCCTCTCTGGTGGAGCTCTAAATTGGTATTGTCGTCTTACACCTGAGACGGTAGACTCATTTGAGGAATTGAGGAAACTATTTGTTTCCCAACACATTTTCCAAACCGATCGCTTGCACTCTGCAGATGATTTGTACACTATCCGCCAGAAGCCAGACGAGTCATTACGTATGTATGCTGGCCGCTTCAGCCATGAATACTCCCGGTGTGCCGAGGCAGATGACAAGACTGCCCTCAAAGCCTTCACGGCAGGCCTACGTGATTGTTTCTTTAAATACATGATCAATGCCAATACTTGGAAGACTTACTCTGAGGTGATGGCGCAGGCTTATAACCATGCCTCCGCCGAGGCAAAGACATATCAGGGGAAACCCCCTACAACCATCCTTTATCAACAAGTGGGAGGTGGAAGCCAGACTCACCTAAATGAGAAGACCTCGACTTCCCAAACAGCAGTGGCACCTCCCCATGCCTTGCATAATGCTTCACCGAATCAACAGACATATCAATTTCAAGGCAAGAGGAAGGATTTCCATCCTCACCACTCTCCTTTCAGTAAAAAGAGTAAGGGACACTATCCCGATAACCAAGGGTATCGCCACAATAACGCTCGCCCCCAGGCAGTCAATGCAGTGGGTCAAACCCGCGTCAAGATACCCCCTACCCCAAGGTATGAGACATACACGCCCTTGAATGCCACATGCGCGGCCATTTACCCCAGCATAGCTCACCTGATACCAAAACCAAAGCCGAGGCACCCAGATTACACGCCCCCGAATAACGCGGGCACGTTTTGTTGCTACCATGAGCATAACGGCCATGATAGCGAGAAATGTATCATCCTCCGTGATCGTATTGAAGCTTTGGCACGAGAAGGAAAAATTGATCAATTCCTTCTTCACCCTCAAAGGGATAACCGTAACCAACGCCAGGTGAATGTCATATATTCCATAAGCGGCGGCACACCCATATCTGAATATTCCAATAGGGCCATGAAAAACAGTGAACGAAGTCTGAGGACTGGTCACCAAGTGTTTCACGTGGAAGACATCAGGGGAGGGAAGTATCAAAAACCTAACTGGGATCCGATATGTTTCTACCCTGAGGAAGAAAGAGGCATCATCTACCCTCATAACGACCCATTGATCGTGGAGGCTCACATAGCCAACTTTGATGTTCGACGAATCCTCGTAGACACAGGGGCTTCGGTCAATATCATGTTTGCCGAAGCTTTCAGGGCGCTCAGTGTAGCTGAACACTTGCTCGATCGCTCGATTTCTCCTCTGATAAGCTTCTCCGGTGATATCGTGCAACCCTTAGGGAGCATACATTTACCCTTTACTATTGGTACAGGCCCTTACACGGCTACCATTACCACTAACTTCCTAGTGGTTGACTGCCCAACGGCATACAATGTCATCTTTGGGCGCACAGGCATCAATGATCTCAAGGCTATGGTATCCACGCATATGCTGTTGATGAAATTTCCAACCCCCCATGGCAACGGCTACATCAGAGGAGATCAGCTTAGTGCACGATCATGTTACAACACTTCAGTTAAGCAACAACACTTGCCCGGACCCAAGGAAACCCTGTCTGTACATGACCAAGTCACAAAGACCAGCCTAGATGAAGCGAACTTGGATCTTCCTGATAGCAACAATCAACCCGATGATCCTCGAGATGACTCTTTCACCCAGCAAGCCCAACCTGCTGAAGAGTTGGAGAAGGTACCTATCTCAAGAGATTATCCAGATCGCATGGTGAAGATTGGCACCACATTGTCACCACCCCTTCGGTTAGCATTGATATCTTTTTTGAAAGAGAACACTGAAGTCTTCGCCTGGTCATACGAGGACATGCCAGGCATCTCTCCCGATGTCATCTGTCATCGTTTGAGTATTGACCCCAAGATCAAGCCGGTGAGACAGAAGCGAAGATCTTATGACGCTGAACGATACGAGGCAATGAAAGCAGAAGTTGAAAAACTCAAAGGCATAGGCTTTGTCCGCGAAGTCAATTACCCGACATGGGTAGCAAATGTGGTCCTTGTTAAGAAAAATCCAACCAAAGAAAGTCTTTTGCTTCAAAAGGTCTTGTGGAGAATGTGTGTTGACTACACCGACCTAAACAAAGGGTGTCCGAAAGATAGCTTCCCTCTTCCTCTTATTGACAGACTTATAGACTCTACGGCCGGGTGTGAACTCCTGAGCTTCATGGATGCTTACTCAGGATACAACCAAATCCTCATGAACCCTTCGGATCAAGAACACACAGCCTTCACTACCGACAGAGGACTATACTGCTATAAAGTCATGCCTTTCGGCCTAAAGAATGCAGGAGCGACTTATCAGAGACTAGTCAACTCAATGTTCGCCGAGCAGATTGGGAAGAGCATGGAAGTTTACGTTGATGATATGTTAGTCAAGAGCAAACATGCTGACCAACACATCACCAACCTATCTGAAACTTTCACTATTTTGAAGAGGTATCGAATGAGGTTAAACTCCAACAAATGTGCCTTCGGCGTAGGCTCTGGCAAATTCTTAGGTTTCATGATTAGCCAACGAGGCATTGAAGCTAATCCCGAGAAGATCAAAGCAATCCTCGACATGAAGGAACCGGTAACTTCAAAGGACATCCAGAGCCTTACTGGCAAGGTGGCAGCCTTAACCAGGTTCATTTCTAAGGCCACAGACAAATGTGCTCCCTTTTTTAAAGCACTTAAGGGAAGTAGGAAGTACATTACATGGACTGATGAATGTGCCGAGGCATTCAAAAACCTCAAGGAGTACATGAGTAAAGCCCCTCTACTCTCCAAGCCCGAGGTAGGAGACATTCTCATTATCTACCTATCGGTATCAGCTTCAGCCGTAAGTTCCGTTCTCATTCGAAAGGATGGGAATATTGAGCGACCTGTCTACTACGCTAGCAAAGCCCTACAAGATGCGGAGACACGATACTCCAACATTGAGAAATTAGCTCTAGCATTGGTCATGTCTGCTCGGAAACTTCGCCCTTATTTCCAAGCACACGCCATCATCGTGCTTACCAATCACCCTCTTCGACAGATACTCCAGAGTCCTGACACGTCTGGGCGAATGATCAAATGGGCGATAGCATTGGGTGAGTTTGACATCTCCTACCAACCAAAACCAGCCGAAAAAGGTCAAGCAGTAGCAGATTTCATTGCCGACTTCACATATCCGGTTGACATTGCTTCTACACCTGAAGCAGTGGCTTCATTACCCCCGGAAGCTCAGAAGGTAGAATCAACGACCTCAGCTTGGAGTCTGTATGTTGATGGCTCATCAAACCAACAGGGCTGTTGAGCGGGATTAGTCTTGACTACGCCCGACAAGGTAGCAATGGAGTATGCTCTTCGTTTCAAATTCAAGGCATCAAACAATGAGGCCGAGTATGAAGCCCTTCTGGCAGGATTACGTTTGGCCAAACACCTCGGGGTTAAACAAATTGATATTTTCAGTGACTCCCAATTAGTGGTCAACCAGGTTACCAACAACTTTGATGCTAAGGACAGCTCCATGGCAGCATATCTTGCGCAAACACAACTTTTGCTCAAGCACTTCCACTACCAGATCACCCAAGTTCCTCGAGCGGCAAACAGTCATGCAGACGCCCTGGCTCGCCTCGCCTCAGCTGTGGAAGACAAGATTGGAAGAAAAATTCATGTCGAACTGTTAGCAACACCAAGCACCATGGCCGCAGAAGTATGCAACTTACAACAGGGGGATAGTTGGATCACCCCGATCTATAATTTCCTTGCTCATGGCACCCTCCCAAATGATAAAGTCCAGGCTAAGCAAATTCGATACAAGTCTACCCGCTACCTGATCATCAATGATCAACTCTATAAGCGAGGTTTTAGCCTGCCATACTTAAGGTGTCTTACGCCTGCCGAGGCGGAAATCGTCCTTCGGGAAATACATGAGGGAGTCTGTGGAGATCATGCTGGATCTCGGTCCCTAGCACACAAGACTTTTCGCCAAGGATATTACTGGCCAACACTCCACCAGGATGCCATCAAAGTATCCCGCTCATGTGACAAATGTCAACGATATGCAACTATTCCTCATTCCCCTCCAGAGCCTCTTACTCCTATGATCAGCCCTTGGCCCTTCGCCCAGTGGGGACTTGATTTGATCGGCCCAATGCCGGCAGGGAAGGGCAAAGTCTGTTACGCAGTCGTTGCAGTGGACTACTTCACAAAGTGGGCCGAAGTAGAACCCTTGGCAACCATTACTGAGGCAAAGATAGAAGACTTTGTGTGGAAGAACATCCTTTGTAGATTCGGCATTCCCAATGCGATAGTCACTGACAATGGGCGACAGTTTGACAACAAGAAGTTCAGGTTGTTCTGCTCTAAGTTCAACATCAACTTATGCTTTGCCTCTCCAGCTCATCCCCAGTCTAATGGACAAGTTGAAGCCATCAACAAAATAATCAAGCGCACTTTGAAAACCAGCTTGGACAAAGCTAAAGGCTGTTGGCCAGAATTTGTACCCCAAGTTCTTTGGTCATATCGCACTTCATATCGGACTTCAACAGGAGAAACTCCATTCTCACTTGCCTTTGGCACAGAGGCGGTTGTCCCTGTTGAGCTCGAGCAAGCAACATTCCGAGTCCAGAACTACATTCAAAGTGAAAATGACAAACAACTCACCCTCAACTTGGATTTAGTCGAGGAACACAGAAACCAAGCTCACTTGAGGAATGTCGCCTACAAGCAGCGCATCTCCAACTATTATGACTCTAGGGTCAAGCCTCGTTCTTTCAAAATAGGAGACTGGGTCTTAAAGAAAAGATTACTCTGCGACAGAGTCCCGAGTGAAGGCACACTTAGTCCAAACTGGGATGGACCGTATGAAGTCATTGGCATCAGTCGCCCTGGCTCTTACACACTTAGAAGCTCCGATGGCAAGACCCTTGGCCATCCATGGAACGCTGATCACTTGAAGTACTACTACAAATAGACTCACGATGTACAAGTGTTGAGCTATAGCCGTTCGGCATCCTATGTAATGAAGGCCATTTGGCAATGAATTCAATAAAGAGGTAATTTAGCCAACTCAGCCCTCACTCTTTTACATTCATAGCAAGCGATGCCGGAACCCTTCTCAATCAGAAAGCAATCTGTCTTCCACAGTCACTACAAAACAAGCAAATGAAGACCGTGTCAAGCGCCAAAAAAAAAAAAAAAAAAAAAAAAAAAAACAACTTCATCCAAAAAGCTTCACCCGAAAAGCTTCACCTCCAAAGCTTCACCCACAAAGCTTCACCTAAAAAGCTTCACCCAAAAAGCTTCACCATCAAAGCTTCACCTAAAAAGCTTCACCTAAAAAGCTTCACCCAAAAAGCTTCACCATCAAAGCTTCACCTAAAAAAGCTTCACCCAAAAAGCTTCACCCGAAAAGCTTCACCTAAAAAGCTTCACCCAAAAAGCTTCACCCGAAAAGCTTCACCTAAAAAGCTTCACCCACAAAGCTTCACCTAAAAAGCTTCACCCAACAAGCTTCACCTGAAAAGCTTCACCTCCAAAGCTTCACCCACAAAGCTTCAACACCAAAGCTTCACCTACAAAGCTTCAACACAAAACCTTGCTCCAAATAAAAAAATTTTGTTCACAAAACCCAAGATGCCCTTGAACTTGTACAAAAACACTTGGGTAAACATAAACATTTTTTGTTTTACACCCACAAGGGCCCAAAATTTTCCTTCTTATTTATTCACTTATATATGTTCCTAAACATATTATAATAGATCCAACAACAAGCCAAAGTCCCAAATTTCATAATGGACAAAAGTACAAGCAATTCATCAATAATGAAGGTGCTACAAAAATTGGAATCTGCCCCAAAATAGAAATCCAACCCAAGAGACTTTTTCTCTCTCTCCCTCTTCCGCCTCCTTTCATCTATCAAATTTCTGCAACCTCTGCTCTTCTCCAATGGAGCTGAATTTTGGACACCCTATAGTTCTTGAGCATATGAACAACTTTCAAGAAGGAACCATTTCTGTTTGAGCGACGGAAATTAAAGTGTTGAAGCTCCAAACATGATAGTCGGCTTCTTGCAGATTTCGAAGCTGTTGTGATATTTCGAAGATCTGGAAATATTTAACCGTTAGTTCATCCTGAATTTTTGATATGTTATGAAAGAGTCGATGAGGAACAACTTCAATGAAGAAAGCATACCGATCTGAACAAGAGAAAATGGAGTTTCGAAGCTCACAACAAATCTGACGGGTTGACAGAAAAATAATAACCAGTCATTCATCATACCTGAATTTCTTGAGTTATACAGCTCCGATGGCTCTCCAATTTGGATATGTTGTAGTTAAGGAATTAACGAACAACTTTCATGAAGACAACTTTGTGATTCGACCTACAGATGATGGTGTTATGTTGAAAAACAATTCCGGTTGTTAGGGGAAATGAAAAACAATTCCACCAAAGAAACATCATTATGATGTTTCATCATTATGGTGTTTTCATCATTATGATGCTTTCATCATTGTGATGCTTCCATCATTGTGATGCTTCCATTATGATGTTAATGCACCAACGGTTACACCTTCTGCAATTCCACTTATTCGGGCCTAGCAACCTTCATCAACAAAATCTATGAAGAAAAAGTCCGGGGCTACCACTTAGAAAACAAAAGAATGAAGTTTTGGTACTTACGACATGGACTATTAGCAAGACACCTCATTCGTCAACTCCCTCGACTAGAGACTTGGGGGACTCCCACCATATGCTACTACGCCTTGGTACTCAAAAGTTCGTGACTACTCAGTGACTTGGATTTTTCAAGTCTCCAACCGAGAAGTTTTCCTCACTCGGGAAATTAAGGGAACACTACCTCAAACTACATGCTTCACTCACAAAGCTTCAACAATACAGGTTTCAACAAAAGCAAAAATTCAAAGAACTTTATGAAGAAGGCTTTGGTGTATTTAACACAATATGTTGAAATGAAGCAAAGCTTATTTATTAATATTTTCGATAAGCCACAAATATGTACATATACATGAGTCAAAATAAACAAACAAAAGGGAGCCTTCACAAAGGTTGCTTAGGGGAAGTCTCAGCAGTCGGTAGAGCCCCAGAAAGAGAAAGCACCGGAGGGTGGTTATCCGGAGCCTCAGTACTTGACAAAACCCCAGAAGGAGGAGGCATTGGAGGTTCATCATTTGAAGCTTCATTACCAGGTACAGCCCCAGAGGACGAAGGCAATAAATGCCTTTGGAACAAACCCACAAACCGCTGATGATCAAGTAAAACCTTACCATCAGATTCCTTCATCTGGTCAAGCTTCCTCTTCATGTTTGTAGCATAGTCATGGGCGAGCCGGTGCAACTGCTTATTTTCATGCTTGAGCCCTCTAATCTCCTGTTTGAGACTCATCACTTCAGCAGCCAATGATTCAACTTGGCGGGTTCTAGCAAATAGGCGTTGGGCCATATTAGACACAGAACCTGCACACTGAACACTAAGAGCCAGAGAGTCCTTAACAGCCAACTCATCAGACCGTTTGGAAAGTAGTCTGTTATCTTTGGGAGTGAGAAGGTTCCTGGCCACCACTGCAGCGGTCATATCATTCTTCATCACAGAATCCCCAACGGTAAGAGGACCAGTAGGGGATATGAAGGATGGGCGCCATATGTTGTCTGGAGAAGGCGTGGCTGTCTCTTCTCCAAGGTTCAAGTCAAAACGACGGTCGGAGGGTCCAGACATTTTCAAATGTGTTGAAGAAGGAAGAGGTCAGACAAATCAAGATCTTAGAAGTGCAAGAAATGAGCTTCTACTGGTAGAGATTCAAGTGTGCTGTGGAACTTAATGCCAGCCTCTATAAAAATCTGCACTCGACGGAGCTTCAGAAATCGAAGAGGCGTTTGCTTTCTCAAAAGCTGGGCTGCTCAGAGACCACGAGGGCAGATCTCAGAAATCGAAGAGGCGAATGCTTTCTCAAAAGCTGGGCTGCTCAGAGACCACGAGGGCCGATCTCAGAAATCGAAGAAGCACCTGCTTTTGCAGCCTCGTCAGCACCTGTCACATGCACAATCAGCTTTGCGGAAATTACGGGCAATCTGTCGAAGATTTCTGGTGAAGTAGAAAGCACGTGAATCTTACTGATCAATCACCGCTCTCCATATGCACCATCAACTCCTCGGGTACCACATATAACTTTGTCAAAGATCTCTGACAAAGTTTAGGCACGAGAATTTCGAAGTGCCAGCTACCCTACTATTACCCATAAGGGTAAAGGAACAGCACCACTGCTTGACAACTGGAAAGTCCCTATGTGTGTCGACCTCCGTGTTTTGTGGCAAGACAGGTTGGCAAGAACGACCAACCTTTACTCACATTCAAGAAAAGACTCCCAACATAATTACTTTCTCAAAAACCGGAGTAGCACCGCTTTCCGAATCTCGAGAGTCAGATCCTCGACGGGATTGCTTGTTCGAAAACCGAAGAGGCACAACTCTCAGAACTTCGAGAGCCAGATTTCCTTAGATAAAGCTTGTCTGTAATCTCCACACGTAATATCAGCTTTCCAGATACCACATACCACTTTTTCAAAGTGCTCTGACAAAATTAAAACACGTGAAGCTGGCAGCTCCCACTACATTGCTGTGACCAAGAAGGGTAAAGGAATAGCATTACTACTTGTTATTGGGAAATCCCTATATACATTGACCTCCCTCCTCAACGGACAGGCAAACCTGCAAAAATGCTCAACCCTTTCTCACATTCGAAAAGGCACCCTCAACATAACCTCTCGAAATACTCAGCTTTATTTCCCCCCGATAATACCTCAGCAAATAAGCCACACCAAGAACAAGAGTATCTCATATCATCAGGGTCGAAAGCAAGAGTATCCCATATCATGCTTTCTCCCTGTCTTTGTCTTTGTCCTTGTCCACACCTGCAGGACAAGGAGAAAGAGAGCAGTCAGTCGGAACCTGAAATCAAACCTCCAATTTGGAACTGACTGCCTGGAGCCTTTGCCTGGTTGCTTACTTAGCATTGCTCTCGAGTACTCATCCTCAACTGCTGTCAAGGTCACGAATTCCACCGGCAAATACCTCATGACAGTTGATCAGATATTGGCTCTTTACACTGAAGCTGCCAAGCGTGGATGAGTCACTATGAAGGAATGTTCTGAAGGACCATTTAAATGCAAAGGTTGCACACCACTTCTGCCATGCAAAAGATTGAAGCAGAAGGTTCAACGGTGAGCTGAAACAGATCACTACAGCACGACACCTTTCCATACCACATTCATTATTCCGTCAACAGCAAAAGTATCCCATATCATCAAGGTCGAACGTACTCTAGATTTGATGGACTTGTTTTGACCCTCAAATTTTTGAGTCGGCCTTATACTCTGAAGGGCACCAGAAAACCCTCCAGCACAGTTCAAGAATAAGCCTGTGGAAAGTTACTTCTTCAAAAGCAAAAGTATCTCATATCATCTCTTATCCATTTGCTTCTCCTTATCCTGGCAGTTGAATGAGAGACAAGGAGAATGAGAACAATCAACCGGAAGCCGACGTCAAACCTCTGATCCTGGGTTGCTTACTTGGAAGTTTGACTGCTTACCTTGTCTGTCACCTCTTTCGGCAGATCTCCTAGCTCGGCGACTTGGGGGACTCCTACTATAGGGTTTGTATCACACTTGACTAAGCCCGAAACTACAACTAAGCTTCAAGTGAAATTGATACATTACCTTGTGCGTCAACATCAGCTAAGTACACCATTCCCGGATGGAGGAAAGGTATTTCCAGAGAAGGGCAGATGAAGATCAGACCACACTTCGGTACTTAGAAGTTTCGTGATTACTCAAGGGATTGGATCTTGCAAGTCCCCAACCGAGGAGTTTCCCTCACTCGGGAACTTAGGGGAGCACTGTTTGTACCATACTTGACCAATCCCGAAACTACCGAGCACCGGCCAACGCTATACTGTCAAGGACCCAGAAGAGTTCCCCTCCGACCAGGAGGCCAATCACTACTCGACACGTGTCAAGATTAGAAGCCAATCAGAGCGCAGCACGTGTCAACATCAAGAACCAATCATAACATGACACATGTCAATGTGACAAAGCTACAAGTTTTTCTATAAATAGGGGTCATTCCCCCACAATATTGCCTAATGCCATTTTGTGTTAAATCATTCACAAGAACTCACTAAATTGAGAGCTTGATCCTTTGTACTTGTGTAAGCCCTTCACTACTAATAAGAACTCCTCTACTCCGTGGACGTAGCCAATCTGGGTGAACCACGTACATCCTGTGTTTGCTTCTCTGTCTCTATTCATTTACGTACTTATCCTCACTAGTGACTGAAGCAACCAAGCAACCAAGCGAAGGTCACAAAACCTGACACTTTCTGTTGTACCAAAGTCTTCGCTGATTTTGTGCATCAACAGTTCCTTAAAACTTACTCCTCATATATTCTGTATACTGCTCCTTTTTATAGGCACAAGTAGGCAGAAGACATCAACTGACTTTAAAAAAGAAGTTAAGAACTTGAGATTGGCCTTTATCGATATGTTTTTGAAGCACAGAACATTGGCAAGGGAACTGCAGAGCCACCGTGACTTGGATGCAAAGAATAAAGCTGACCTTAAACGTTTGAAAGGTAAATTTTTTACACCTATTGTGTTATACAGCTTTTTACCAACCTGTGAGATAATTTGCCAAATACTTTCTTAACATTTCTCCTTGTTTGCTCTATCTATCTTTCTTTATATATATATATATATATATATATATATATATAATTTTGCATTGATTATTAATGTTGTCCTTCGTGGGTAGTCTGTCTCTCCAGGATGTAAGAGTCTAATAATCCACCTTGGTTGGTATCTTCTCCTCCCCGCAATGAGAGTTTCTCTCTCTATGAGCGTTCTAGATTGTTCTTTTCTTAAGGTGCAGTATTCTCCGTCTTTTCTTGCACTTATTTCTTTCTCCAAGAAGCAGCATCGCAGCTTCTCTCGGAGATCCCGATCGAGGACGTCACTGTACCCGAGGATGCAGGTCTTCAGATCCTGACTGAGATCCTAGATCAGAAGCTCGGTCGTCGTCATGGCAAGGTTGTTCGGGGTATGGGGAAGGTGCGGGTTCGTGAGACGGGTGCCTCCTCTTCCAGACCAACCACAGGACAGGTCATTGCCTAGACGGAGGAAGTGGAACTCTAAAAGGTAAGATTGCGATCTAGGAAGCCCAGATTGCAACCTAGTTTTTGGCTCAGGACGAGAAGATGAGTATGATCTTACAGGCTTTACAGATGTCCGGCCTCCAAATCCCGATGCCAGCACCTGATCTTGCTCCACCTTTGACCTCCCAGCCACTTCGCTCAGCCAATACCCAGTAGCCTAATGCATCAAACCTAGACGACTACTTCTTGTAGTTTTTTCTTTTATGTTCGGACATCTTGTATGTACATTTTCATATATTTTATAATTAAATATTTTTTCTTAGTTTATTAATTATTGTTTATAATTTAATTAAAATATTTATAAAAAAATTAATTAAAAAATATTTTGTCAAAAAAGAGAAAAAAAAAAGAGTTTGCGCGACGAATGTGTAACCTGCGTCGCACAAAAGGTCTTTGTGCGACACAAGTTACACCTTTGTCGCGCAAAGATCTTTTGCGCGACGCAGGTTACACCTTCATCGTGCAAACCCTGCTTTCACTAGCTTTGCGTGACGATTTGCGCGCGACGAAGATTTCGTTGGGATAATTTTCAGGCAACATTTTTTGACTTTGTGCGACGAAGGTACCTGCGTCGCGCAAACTGTTTTTTGTACTAGTATTTTTATGAAACAAATGGACTGTTCATCATAAGGATGCTACTTATTACCGAAACTGTTGATTGGTTTGACATGTATGGATGACTAAACAATCTTCAAATTAAATGATTTTTTCCTGGATATGATCTTTAGATGATGATAACAAGACGGAATAGTTTTGATTATGATGTTTGTACAGTGAAGATATGTTAATCATAAATAAAGGGATAAGTATATTCCTCCTTGGGAGGAACACAATTCATTTCGACTCAAGTTGTAGGTGGCATTCTTAATTTAATTAGGGGAAATTAATTCTACAAATATTTTCTTATTATGTAAAGCAAAAGGGAATTAAAGAACAAAAACTAAATAAAGCAAAAGGGAATCAAGTTGTTTATTTATGATCTTTGAATTAGATAAAGCAAAAGGGAATTAAAGAACAAAAATTTTAAAAATATATATGGTGGCCATCATCTATATGGTATGGTAAATGTTTAGTGTGTGTGTGTGTATTACAGAGAAATTATCGAATGTGGTACTGAAAACACCGCCTAATTGCAAATTAAAATTCCCATCTTCAATTCTTACGTTTATTGGAAATTTGACAAAGAAGAGAAGAAGAGTTCTCAGTTATACTGATATTAGGGAGAGATTCTCTCTCTTTTTATACCAATTCGACAAGGTTCGCTTGCTTACTGTGCTCAAGTTTAGTTACAATTCTATAACAGCTTCTATAATCTCCATGCCTTGGAGATCTCTCTTGAGTCTTGACTGATCAATGATGGCGGACTTCTTGGAAACTCTTGACCATTTCTATATTGGAGGAGACCTATTATATATTCTCCTATACCCACACATAGAGCTCAGAAGTTGGCTTTCTTTCGCGCTAAGTCCTAATTAATTGTTTTTTGTTTTCGCTTTCTCTCGCACACTTGAGAGAAGATATAAGAATAGTCTTATACTAAACTAACACCAAGGAGTTCTAGGTATTATAATAGTCTTGTATTAAACTAACACCAAGCATTGAGTTTAACAAATTTAATCAAGCCATGCATGCGTTATTTAGTTCAAATGAATCAATTTCCCAATTAATCGTGCATGCATTCTTCTCAAGTCAAGATATAAACGATACATATATAGAGCTTCTGTATATAATATAAAGAGAGAGACATGCACAAGTGCTATATAAAACTTCAAGATATATACAAACGATATATATAGAGCTTCTGTATTACAAGTAGGGCGTTAGAAAACGATATATATAGACGATATAAAACTTCAAGACACACAATATGTGGAGGTACATATAGAAATGATGAACTAGGGCATAATTTGTTCAAGCATGATATTTGACGGGCTAACCAGTCAATAATAACGCCTAGTGTTGATCGGTTTACCGGTAGAAGTACGAGTACCATATACTTCTTTGATGTATATCCCACCATAGAGTCTCGCTGCCTCATCAGAATTGATGAGCTTGTTATAGTTAGGCCTCTGAAGGTTCTGTGGAGGTCCGTGATTCTCCATGTTGGCTGCAGTCGCCCGTCGGGGGTATCCTTGGTAATCATGATCACCGGTTGAAAGAGGTGTATTAGGATGAAGAGAAGAAACTTGACTCGCCTGTCCAGGGTATCCTTGGTAATTATGATCACCGGTTGCAAAAGTTGTATCAGGATGAAGAGAAGAAATTTGACTTCCCATGTTAGCAAGAAATTCCAAATGAACTAGTCCAAGTTTTGCTTAATTTGGATTCTACATAAATGGTTGGGGCAAGCCCCATTTATATAGGAGGACTCACTCAATACATAAATACTGAAGCTTATTTATTAATAAAATCTTATGTCATTTAAAAAGGGTAAAAATATCAAATTAACCTATTAACAAACAAAAGAACCAAAATAAAAGTTATGGCAATATAATAAACTAAATACAAAGGGAAGTGTTATTGGCACTCCAAAAATCACATTCTACACTCCTCAGAAGTATATTTTTCGTTCTAAATATAGAAAGTTTGGAGTGTAGAATGAGGAATTTGGAGTGTCAATAACAATTCCCAATACAAAATAATTTTACTGTTTTTCTCTCTCCCTCACCGTTAGGTACCTATGTCACTTGCCCCCATTTTTCCTCCCACCTCTCTTTTCCACATTTTAAACTTTTAGTGACGAAATAGTTACTAAAAAACAGTCATTAAAGATATGAACAATTTCCTCAGAGAGAAAACATCGTTTAAATGTCACCAAAAAGCTTTAGCGACCATTTTATATTTTATCTCTTTTTGTAGATTTTATTTTCAAAAAGTTTCATAGACGCATGCATAGCATTTGTACAATTGCTAGTATGTTATCAATTAAATGGTAGAGATGCTTCTTTACATGAAGATTACAAAATTAAACAATTATGATTTTTGAAAGGAAAACTAATGAAAATGGCTTGAAAACTTTGAGTTTTAACGATAAGGACAAAATAAAGGGTAAAATGAATAGTACTAGGATTGACTTTTTAGTGTAAAAATGTGGTTTTTCGTTAAAATGAACAGTACCGAGAACTTTTCGTTAAGGTTCACATTTTGGAATTTATATATAAGATCTTCTATACTCCACCCTTAAGGGTCCACAAAATGATATATATATATATATATATATATATATAGGACATGTATACACATTCATCTTTAAGATAATTAAATAAAGAAAATTGTTATTTTTTTCATCATTTGTATCATCTTTTTAATAGACTCATATGTGTTGATGGACCCTACTTTTATTAAGGAGATGATACAAATAAATAGTAAGTGTAGCATTACTCTTAAAAGAATACTTGATTTTTTATATGTAAGGAAACTAATTATGTCTTATAAACTAATTATCTTTACTAATTAATGAAACCCTCTTTGTCAACCAAAAGAGGGTGAAAAGACAATTTAGTCTTCTATCACACAAAACAAAATGATGGGCAATAATGTAATTTCTCAAGTCCAAATTTTACTGTTTTTTATTGAAGTCTTACCTACAGGTGATGTTAAAATATCTCTAATATTTAAAATTAAAAAAAAATAAAAACAAAAAACAAAAACCTCCCACTCCCCCACGTTCTCTCTCTCCCTCTCTCCTTCTCATTTTCTAAAAAAATGTATTCATACACACAAAATGTGTAGGCAAATGCTAGTGTCTTATAAACAAATTATAATTAATGCATAAATTTCTCGAATTAATTTTCATGAGTAATTTTTAACATGCGTTATACGCTAGGTGCCAAACAATGTTTATCAATTCCACAAACCAAGTTGTAGCCAGACATTGTTTATCATTCTCTCCACAAACAGAGTTTAGCGATGTTCAAATTAAGGGAGCTTCCGGACCTATTCAGTGTAGGGGGTACTACACTCGGCATATGCTTCGTTCTTCTGCATCTAGCTGCCATTAATTAGGGAGGGGGGTAAGTTAGGAATAATATGATTTTGATGCCTCAGTGTAACAAAGTAATATAAGATTATCAGGAAAGAAGTATGCCAAAAGGAGAGGGCTTGTTTGGTATCCTATTTGAAAATTTTAATAGTTTCTCAAAACATTTCTAAAAAAATTTCTTGAAAACAATATTTTTTTAAAACTCAAAAACTTGTTTGGTATGCAATTTAAAAATTTTAAATCTTACAACTTAAATTGAACAAAGAGATAAAAAAAAGAGGGGGTCGAGAGAGAAAAAGGAGAGAGGAGGAAAGAAAATAAGAGCTGATTGGAGGAAAGAAAAAGAAGTGAGAGGATCGGAGGAGATAGAGAGGAAGATGAATGAGAGAAAGAACCGAGAGAATGAAGAGAGCAGATTGGAGGAGAGACGAAAAAGGTAAAACAAAAAGAGAACGAGAAGAGAGAAAGAAGAAAAAAAGAGAGATAGATTTGGAGTGAGAGGGGAGGAGGGAAATAAAAGAAATTAATGAGTTTAAGTTTAAAAACTCTAAAAACTTACTTTTTGTGTTTTTAGATAAAAAAAAGGTAAAAAAAAAAAAAAAGAGAGAGAGAGAATGAGGAGAGAGAAAGAAGAAGGGAGAAAGATAGATTTAGAGTGAGAAGGGAAGAGAGAGAGAAAAGAAATGAGTGAGTTTAAATTTAAAAACTCTAAAAACTTACTTTTTGTGTTTTTAGATAATAGACTATATTCTTGAGTTAGTTTTGAGTTTAGTTTTTTAAAATAATCCTACCAAACAAGTTTTTAAAGCACTAGAACTTGAAAATTGTTTTTGAGTTTAAAAAGTTGGATTTAAGTAGAGTACCAAACATGCTTAGAATTTAGAACTTTTTTCCTCCTTTATTTGGGTCTAGAAGATATAACTAAAAAAGGTCGTACCCAGTGCACAAGGCTCCCGCTTTACGCAGGGTCTGGGAGAGGTGAGCGTCCTTATAATTGGTGCCACGCATCTTCTTTGGTCTTTTTTTTTGTTTTTTGTTTTTTTGTATATATTATCAAGGAAAGATATTTAATTACTTCGTCTGATAGTTCATGTGTGATTAATAAGCCAACAATTTAATAATTGAGTTGGTCTCTACCCAATCTAATGCACAAATATGCAGGTTGTTCCAAGTCTCTGTTGGGTCATAAAGAATGGAATAAAGCTAAAATATGAAGAAAAATCTGTGCAGTTTCTACTTCTTTCGAATATCATTTATCAGCATCATCGATCCATCCTCAAGTTTTTAATTAATATCTCAAAATTCCCCTCAAATATCTGGACTAATTAAATCAGTTAATATAAAATATAATTTCTTAAAGCTTAAGCAAAGGTTGGCAATCAGTCAGTTACCGGACCCATGTGAATCAGATTCTCACTGATTAGCTGGGTTTATGAATTGATTTTCATAATTGATTACACCCAACTTGATATAATCAAGTGTAGCTATTTGCATTTATTCTTATCCTTGACAAAGAAATATAAAGGGAATTGAATATTTTAAGCAGTTCAGTCAGTCTTCGTTCAACCGAATGCTGGGCACAAGTACAAATTCTTCTCAAACACCAATCAACAATGCTTTTTTTAGCAGCTCACTATCCCTTCAATGTGGGAATATTTTTGTTTACTGTCCTCAAGCAATGATAATGATCATCACCTTATTATTATTGTTCAATGAATTTAAATTTTGAGATTTGTGTAGTAAATAGATACAAATTTTAAAATTTAAATTTATCTAATAATAATAAGTATGTGTGATGAGCATTACCACCAATCTAAGGGTGGCAAGGAAAAAAACACTCTTTCACCGTATGTGAACTAAATCAAATAAAGCATGATTTCATCCATTTATGAGTGTTCCCAAGGGCCAAACTCCAACTAGTTAGGCTTCAAACTAGTAGCATAAAGGGAGACACTTTAAAAAGTGCAAGAATGAGAGATATTAATGATAAGTGTAGCCACATGGCAGCATTACATGTGTATATGCTATGTCAGCTAAAACACAGATTTGGCTTTAAAGATTAGTTATTTGGATAAGATTTGGAAAGTTTTAGTTAGATTAGATTGAGGGGTTTCTTCGTCACTAAAAAAGTTGTTGTATTCCTTTATTTTGGATATTCTTGTAATAGCTCATTTTGAAATGAAAAGCTTGTCCGAGGCTCTTCTTTTTCTCTAAGTTTCTTGCTTCATTTTCTTCATTTTCTCAGCTTCTTGATCAATGCTTAGCTTGATTGTCATAGTTAATAATTAGAAGTAGAGTTGAGAGAAAACGGAAATTTCTTGTAAACCAATACAGTTTCCTTGACAAATAGTGAAATATCCAGTAAATTATTGCCTGGGTGATGTGGGCAAGTTTGGCCGAACTGCTATTATTCTTTGTGTTTCTGTGTATGTATTTTCTTATTTTCTTATTTTCTTAGTGGTTTTTGTGTTTCTTACGGTTTGGTTATTAGTCCATTGAAAACAAGATCCATATGAGGCGTTTGTACGACAGTGCACACATATACCCCTTCCACCTTGCTAGGATTGGAAATGCATGTTTTCTTCATGACGCATCTTCTACCTTCAAATTTGAACAAAAGTTTTTTTTTTTTTTTTTTTTTTGAACAAATGATGCTATTTACACTAAGGGGTGGGGGAGTGGGCTAAGTCTCATATGAGCTAGTAATAAGGTGGTTTAAATTCGCCTTTGGCAAGAATTGAACTTAAGATGTTTCACTTACAAGTGAAGAAAAATATCATTAAATTGTAGTACTAAGTGACTAGATAAAAGTTTAAAGTTTACATTTATTGTTTGCTTCACTAATATGCCTTAAATATAGTGAGTTATCCAACTCAATTTTATTTTTTTCACCAAATGAATCTTGCATTCTGCCCTGGCCCCTGGTCTATTTCCTCCAATTGGCAATTGATGTGCAATGTGCTATACTGTTTTTTCTTTCTTTATCTGTATGTCCCCTTTTATATTTCGGATTTATGCTTGAAATGAAGATGTCGTGTTTTTGCCGGCATTTTGGTGTTTACTTTCTCTTTAAACAATTATATAAAAAGTAAGTTTGTTAATCATCAGGCTTGATTAATATTTGGGCCTGTGAGTGATAAACGGGTGATGACTTATCACGTTTTTTTTATAGTAGAAAGGATCTTATAAATAAATAAATAAATAAAATAAATAAAAATAAAAAATAAATAAAAAGAACTCCTTATAAAAACTTATAAGGTTCCTCAATCTTCTATTTGAGATTAATACTCTAAACATGTCATGGATATGGTCAAGATATGTTAGTTAGTCCCTCAAACTATTAGCATGATCAAACTAAACTATTTCATTTTTTTTTAGTACATCGATATTTTTACACTAAAGGGAGAGGGAGTTCGGTAAAGCCACATATTGAGTAATCTAATTTGGTATCAAATTTACTATCCACGAGATTCGAATCTAAAACCTTTCACATTCATGTGAAGAAGAATATCACCAAACCAAAAAACAACTAAACTACTTCATTTAAATTTCGAGTTTCGTTGAATTTTATTTCGTTGAGCGATTGCTACATCAAAGCCCATTGTCTTTTCAGTGGCAAGGCTACAGTTGGAGAAATTATTAGGTGATACTACGTCAGCTCATGGTACTTCCATTGAAAATGTGTCATCTGTTCATTGTATATTTCCTTATTTGTACAGCTGGACTTGAACCAATTTCAACCTTAAAAAAAAAATTTAAAACGAAAAAAATACAAAGCAAAAGAACCCCCGCCCACCCTGTGGCAGTCCGACAATCTCCCACCATAGTCGACCCCAGCCTTCAACCAAACGGCCTTCCATTGCTGCCGTCGCTCCCTTTCTGTTTCTTCTCCTTCCTGCAATTCTGTGTGATAATGGTTTTGTGGTATGCAACTCTCCTTGTCATCATACATGCAAGTGAATTTTTATAAGATTTTATTTGCAAATGGTCGATATGCCTCCTATTCTTCAATCTTTAAAATTTTCAAGGACATCAAAATGCTTTCCGAATTGAATTTAAAATTTACACAAAAAGAAAAGAAGGTAAATGAGAGAGGGAGGGAGGAGGAGACCAGAAAGGAAGGGAAAGAGAGGGTGGAAAGAGGCAACGCGGGGTAGGGATCTGCTCTACTGAGTCGGGTTGTCGGGGCAGCTGTGGGAGGTCGTTCTTTTATTTATCCGTTCCAGATTTTTTATGTTTAATTTTATATTCCTAGAAAACATTAAACAGGGGTTTAAATCCAATTGTAAAAATATAGAACAGATGACAGATTTCAATGGCAGTAGCACGAGTGACGTGGTGATACGGTATCACCTAATAAACTGAAAAATCTAACTGGACTTGTTGACTGCTAAATTAAAGAAGTGCTAATTAAACCTTGTTTTGGTTTGTGGTTACATGGATGTTAAAACTTGGTTTCCATTTTTCACTTCTTAAGAGTTCAATATACATTACTCACTAATCCAGAAACTGACTTCTTTATTAAACGAGGAAGGGACATACATTAAAATTAGAAAAGACATACACAGTCTGCTAGGGTTTTTATTCTAGTTTCACTTTTTCCCTTTATTATTCAAATGATGCTGCAAAAGGGAAAATTGGATTTGAAATAAGTCTGTGTGGCCTTGTACTACGTAAGAACGCGGAACAATCTTGATCTGGAACTTCAATTTTGTATATATCCATGTCCTTTGGAATTGAACAAGAACTGACTGGTTTCTTGTCATGCTTATCATCCTTATTTAATGGATTTGAAATAACCTCCTGCCTGTTTCTGGGTGGTTCTTCACGTCTTTGGAATATCAGAAACAAACGGTGAATGACTTTCACTAGGAGAAGGATTAGAAACGTAGAGTGGCATGTTTATGAGAGAACTTAGAAATTAAGGACCAACAAATAGGGATATTAATGTTATTAGTAGAAATTAAGGCTCCTCATTAAATAGCAACGAGTCACACAAGATTCCACCTTTTACTGGTCCATAAAAAGAGGAGGACTTGCATACATGCTCATTCTCTCCACACAATATAAAGTGAGGTCCCAGAATTTTAATTCTCTGAACCATTGTATAAGGCCTCAACTAGGACCGCTGTTTATCCGGATTGGTTCGGTTTAGGCCTCAAACTAGTAGTCTTCTTTTTAAGGTTTCCGGAATCTGTTTAGTAGTCTTATCCTTCCCAGTATCAAACATGGTCAAAGTTGTTGGATTTTTGAATCGGCGGGCCCGTGGGGTCTCATTCTAATGACATCGATATTGTTCCCAACTTTAACGCTTGCCCAATCCGTCAGGTGTGGTGTTTTTCCGCAAAAAGTCTCGATATTAGTTAGAATGGGGTAATCATATTTAAATCCATGATTTTCTTTTTCACCCACCACCAATGTGGGATTTTAACAAGTGGCACACTTGCATCCCTGTAGATTACATATAATCTAGGAGTTGGTTGCATTTTATTTGGCGTCAAACATGCTCCAGGTGAATGAGCAGCATGGTGATAGCTCATGCATGACAAAGAAGCTATCAGATTTTTGTTGCTGGTTCTGTATATCTGCTATGGATATGCATGATCGATGTGTATACTCTCAACCTGTTTAATTAGGTTTCTAATAAAGTAAGAGTTTCTTATAAGTTCTTACCATTAATTAAAGGTTGGTTTGATAATGATCATTTCATTTTGTACTTTTTAGTTTTTTTTTTAAATAAAAACTGAAAATTGAAAACAAACAAATAGCTCCCATGATTTGTCCTGTTTCAATCATGCAGTGGAATATTGACAGAGAAGAGCCATGCACTAAATTTTAAAAATGTACGGGGTATTGCTTCATCTATCTATTATGATCGGGGATAGACCTATATAAAAAAGCTTTACATAGAGCAAAACTTAGTGGTTTCATTTTTATTTTGGTAACACAGGGTGGTGAAGCACCTCAAAACTAGTTAAAAGAGTTATTACAAACAATTCAAGTCCTAGTGACCCTTATCACATCATTAAAAAAAATGAGTTCCAATCCATTCTAAAAAATAGCACTCATGATTTATGTTATAGCTCAAATTCGCAAGATTGTATGCCACCATATTCTTCTCTATGTAGATTATAGTGCTCTATGAGTCTTATAAATTAAACATTGATCAATGATGTTGGTAAGAGATCATGAAAGCTTGTTTTAGTAGTAGTGTTAATTGAACTAACATGGAGGTTCATTCTAGTTTTCGCATAAGCATAACCATATATATATCTACTAATTAATAAAACACTCATTGTCAACCAAAACCCTTGAAATTACCATTTTAACCCTCTAATTAAAACAGAACATGAATAAGAAATATGGAGCAGAAATGTAATTTCACACAACCAAAATTTTTTTTTTTCAAAACCTCACTTACATGTAATCATAACGTATCTCTAATTAAAAAAAATTTTAAAAAAAATTAAAAAAAAAAAAAAAAAAAACTTCCCACTCCCACATTCTCTATCACTCTCTCTCTTTCCTTCTATTTCAAAAATAAAAATAAAAAATTTTCTCACACACTTTATGTGTGCCCATATGCTAGTATATATTTAAAAGAGCAAAAGACTGTTTACTACCCTCATGTTTGGTGGTTTTCAACATTTAGTACATCAATTTTTTTTCATCCCAAAGTCATACCTAAAGTGTAAATTTTGGGACAGTCTCATACATCCGTTAGTCAAACTGTTAAGTTTCCAGTTAAGTGATGATGTGGCGCCCATGTGGATAATGATTGGGCGCCACATGTCATCCACATGGAAATTAAAAATAAATTATTTATAAAATAAATTTAATTAATTTAAATAATTTATAAATAAATAAATAAAATAAATAAAAAACCCCTTCTTCCCCAAATCCCACCCATGCCCACCCTCCCTTCATCCACCCCTTCGTCTTCCCCAAATCCCACCCTCCCAGTTCCCCTTCGTCTTCCCCACCCTCTACCCCCTACCCACCGACACCCTTCCTTTCCCTGATACCCACACAGCAGAACCCATTTCATCCCCCAATTTTATCAAGCTCCGCCATTTCCGACACCAATCTCACCACGCGCACCTGAACCCTCCGGTGTTTGAGTTCGACGGCGCCAACCTCTCCCTCCCTCCTCTTCCCCCGTCGTCCGCTCCCTCGACCTCCCAGCACAACCCAGAAGAAGAACAAAAACAAAAACAAAAACCCAGAAGAAGAAGAAGAAAAAGGAGGAGGAAGAAGAAGAAAAAAAAAAACTGAATCTGCAACCCAGAAGAAGAAGAAGAAGGAGGAGGAGGAGGAGGAGGAAGAAGAAAAAAAAATGAGGAACCAGTTCGGCCCCCCGAGGAAGAAGAAGGAATAGAAAAAAAAAAGATTTTTTTTCAAAAGTTTTTGGCAGGAAAAAAAAATTTAATACTACCAAAATCCCTTATCTAAAAAAAAAAAAACAAAATCCACGTGGACCCACTTGGCGCCGAGTCATTGTCCACATGGGCGCCACGTCACAGTTAACGGGAGACTTAACAGTTCGACTAACGGATGTATGAGACTGTCCCAAAATTTACACTTTAGGTATGACTCTGGGACGAAAAAAAATTGATGTACTAAATGTTGAAAACCACGAAACATGAGGGTAGTAAACAATCTTTTGCCCTATTTAAAATAACTAATTCGATCGTATACAATAAGGCTGTATATCGCATAAGCATAAGCATATATTGGAAATTTGGAAGTAGCTAGTTTAGGTATTCTAGTTATAGTTTGATCCAATAATCTTTCATATTAAACATCGAAAAGTACAATTGTGCTTCTCAAATTTTACAGACTACTCGGAGTATATGCCGATATGAATCAACATATTTTTATGGAAAACTGTTATTAACACTCTAAAAATTTCATTCTACACTCCTCACAAGTGTATTTTTCTTTCCAATTATAGAAAATTTGAAGTGCAAAATTAGATTTGTGGTGTACCAATAACAATTTCCTTTTTAAATTTTGGGACTATAAAACTTTTTAGGTTCTTCATTACCAAAAAAATATGATATCAATACACTTTGTTAATTGTTTCAAATGAATATCGATAAGTTTTTTAATTTTAATTGTGGTAATTTTACACAAGGCATATAAATGTTGTTTTTTTTCCCGGTCAAATGATTCGGGTGGTTTTTTTGTACCCGACAAACCCAAAAATTACCTTAGAGCCCGTAATTTAATAAGGCCCAAATGCAGCCCAGTTCACAGCCATAGAGATCTCCGCCTCGACGCCAAAAACTTCCGTTATGATTTCAAATCGCGAGGGAAGAAGTGTCAGGACTCCTCCAGAGGCATGCATGCAGCCGCTGAAACACCGACAGGTGCCCCGTCACATTTATCACCCTTTCACTCCTCTCTCTCTCTGATCACAGCAAAACAATGGCCGTTTTTGTTTCCTTCCTCCCCTCTCGCTTTCCTCTTTCCCTATTTATATTTGGTCTGCGCCCCTCCTCTCCTCCTCACCTTCGCTTTCACCTCTCTCCCTTTTCTGATTTGCTCCGCCGTCAACCTCTTTTGTCTCGCCGGAGCCTCCAGTCACAGCCATGCACAACACCATTCAGGACACCCTCGCTGCTCACCGCAATGAGCTCGTTTCTCTTCTCTCCAGGTACATATTTCTCTCTCTCACATTGCATTTCAAATGGAGGGTTCTTTGGGTTGGAATTGAGTGGGGTTTTGAGAAAGTTGATGTTTTGTTGTGTTGGAAGGTATGTTGCTCGAGGAAATGGGATTCTGCAACCCCATCAAATGATAAACGAGCTCGAAAACGTGATCATGGAGGATGAAGGCATGCAGAAGCTCAAAGATAGCTCCTTCAGCAAAGTCTTACAGTCTGCTCAGGTCAATTTCCTACAATTATTGCTACTGTTTTTTTTCTTTTTCCTTTTAGGATGTTGCTCTATTATCTGTTTGTTTGCTGAGAAATTGACAAATAAATGTTGCAATTTGAAGTTACAATTTTTCATTATTTGGTACCAAGAAAGCAGAAATCTTCATTCTGCATTGCTAGTGAAAGTCGCATTTGCTGTTCTGGTTTTCTGAGTTTGGTCTATGCTTGTATATATCTAGGAAGCAATTGTCCTGGCACCTTTCGTGGCTTTTGCCCTTCGTCCAAGGCCTGGTGTTTGGGAGTATGTTCGAGTTAATGTGTATGAACTTAGTGTGGATCATTTGAGTGTTGCTGAATTTCTTCGGTTCAAGGAAGAGCTTATGGACGGAGAGTAAGGGATCTCCTGTCTTAATCTTTGTTACTGAATTTTGTAATTTATGCCGAGTCTTTCAACTTACTTATCTGGAGAACTAGACAGTTTTTATTTGTTCTTTCAATTCAATTATACATTACTGCAGTCTTAAAATGAAATCATTGTCCTAGGTGCAACGATAAGTATGTGCTTGAACTTGATCTGGAGCCATTTAATGCATCATTCCCTCGACCAACCCGCTCGTCATCAATTGGAAATGGGGTTCAATTCCTTAACCGTCACTTATCTTCAGTTATGTTCCGTAACAAAGAAAGTTTGGAGCCTCTTCTCGATTTTCTTCGTACACACAAACATGATGGACATGTAAGTTTGAGTAAGCTATGGGCTTTGCATGAATGATCATTTCACCTTTTCAGTTATCATGCTAATTTTTTTTGGCCCTTTGGTTTATTTTACTGGTCGTCTTTCCCTTTGCATTCAGATTTAGTGTAAGCTTTTGGTTTTGTACATTTTCCTTGACCTAAATCCACATAAAGCCATACTTGAAGTAATATGACAATAAGGTTGTGAAATACTCGTACCTTTGGACTGAATGATATTAGTTCCAAAATTTTGTGTAGGCAATGATGCTAAACGATCGGATTCAGAGCATACCCAGACTTCAGTCTGCTTTAGCAAAGGCAGAGGAATATCTCTCTAAGTTCCCGCCAACTACACCATATTCTGAATTTGAATTTGAGTAGGCAAATCATCTAATTTCAACACTTTGATCTCCACTCCTATAGAGGGATAATATGATTGCTTTAGCCGGTACCTTTAATCTTCTTTATATTTTGTGCAGCTTACAAGGAATGGGATTTGAGAGAGGGTGGGGTGACACAGCACAACGGGTGTCAGAGATGGTGCATCTTCTCTTGGAAATTCTTCAGGCTCCAGATCCCTCTACCCTGGAAAATTTTCTTGGGAGGATCCCTATGGTGTTCAATGTTGTCATAGTGTCGCCACATGGCTACTTTGGCCAAGCTAACGTCTTGGGTTTGCCTGACACTGGAGGGCAGGTACTGCTTGCTTTTGACTATTTAACATCTATTTGTTTGTTTTGGGTTCTTCCTTTCCTACATCTTTATATATGTCTGCTAGAATATCAATAGGTCCAATAGTTTACGAATCTTCTCATCCTAAACCCATGAAAATGTTTTTTCTTTTATTACTGATGGCAGGTTGTTTATATACTGGATCAAGTGCGTGCCCTGGAGAGTGAGATGCTTCTTAGAATACAAAATCAAGGATTGGACGTTATTCCAAAAATTCTGATTGTACGTTCGCTTAAACTGAAAGTTCATGCTATATTAGTTGACATAAGGTGTTGTGTATATTTTATACTGTGTCCTGTTCATTTACTTGATGATGGTAGGTTACCCGACTAATACCGGATGCAAAAGGGACAACATGCAACCAAAGATTGGAAAGAGTCAGTGGTACAGAATACACACATATCTTGCGGGTACCTTTCAGGACTGAGAATGGGATACTGCGGAAATGGATTTCAAGGTTTGATGTGTGGCCTTACTTGGAGACCTTTGCAGAGGTAAGCAGTCGAAAGTATATAACTTGTTTTCTTTTTCTTTTTGGGTGTGCTCTTGTTTAATCTCCCCTTATTCCTTTTTCTGTCCCCTTTTTCACTGCTTGAGCACTTCACTTTTATGATGCACGCTGTTGGGTTCTTAATAACTACATACGGATTATATAACACACTCTTTTTCTCTTATTGTGTGATTTCTAGGATGCCTCGAATGAAATTTCCGCTGAGTTGCAAGGTGTTCCAGATCTAGTCATTGGAAACTATAGTGATGGAAATCTTGTTGCAACTCTGTTATCTTATAAACTGGGAATCACACAGGTGAATTTTAGTTTTTTATTCATTATTTCAGATGCAACACATAGAGTGGTGGCATAACAGTGGGCATATATTGGAGTTAACTTGTCAAAACTGAATTCTCCATGTAGTGCAATATTGCTCATGCATTGGAGAAAACAAAGTACCCAGATTCTGATATATTTTGGAAGAAGCATGAGGATAAGTACCATTTTTCAAGTCAATTCACAGCCGATCTCATTGCAATGAACAATGCAGATTTCATAATCACCAGTACATACCAAGAGATTGCTGGAAGGTTAGATTGTTCTTCTAGTTCTTTGGGAACATGAATTGACTATATTGTTCGTCCAATTCTTTTTAATCTACGACCTGGTTTTTCACTTGAAATATAGTCATACGATACAAGTTTCGTTTATGGTTTACAAATTCAAAGACTTGTCTGTCACAATGAAGTTGCATCACGTGGGCCATTATTCTTCTCCCTGGATTCTAGTCACTTTTGTTTCTTGCACTAAACATTAATATTCTTGTTCATTATCTCAGCAAGAATAACGTTGGACAGTATGAAAGCCACACTGCCTTCACTCTTCCTGGGCTGTATCGAGTTGTTCACGGAATTGATGTTTTTGATCCCAAGTTCAATATCGTCTCCCCAGGAGCAGATATGTGTATATACTTTCCATATTCTGACAAGGAAAACAGGCTTACTGCTCTACATGGGTCAATTGAAGAACTCTTGTATGGTGCCGAGCAGAACGATGAGCATATGTGAGTATCTTCTAATGTTTAAGTAAAGAACTTCTGATAAACAATTTAAGCCTCTTTTGAGTGGCATTGAGATTTTATAGATATCAGGGTTGCAACTTACATGTACTTCATTTTCATCACTCAATCCTCTGATACTCGTTTGATGGTGATGCAGTGGGCTGTTAAGTGACAGATCAAAGCCTATTGTCTTTTCCATGGCAAGACTTGATAGAGTGAAAAATTTAACTGGACTTGTTGAGTGCTATGCTAAGAGCGCCAAGCTAAGAGAAATGGTAAACCTTGTTGTGGTTGGTGGTTACATGGATGTCAAGAACTCTAGGGATAGAGAAGAAATTGCAGAGATTGAAAAGATGCATGACCTCATTAAGAAATACAACTTGAGAGGTCAGTTCCGATGGATAGCAGCACAGATGAACCGTGCTCGTAATGGTGAGCTCTACCGCTACATTGCAGACACAAAAGGCGTCTTTGTGCAGGTATGTGAAGTAGATATATGATGGTTTATTCTAGTATTATAATTCCATTTTTTTAACCCATCTTCTTATCCTTTTCAGCCTGCTTTCTATGAAGCTTTTGGCCTCACCGTCGTGGAAGCCATGACCTGTGGCCTTCCTACTTTTGCAACTTGTCATGGTGGCCCTGCTGAGATCATTGGGCACGGTTCCTCTGGGTTCCATGTTGATCCGTATAACCCTGATCAAGTGGCTGAACTTCTGATTGACTTCTTTGATCAGTGCCAGAAGGATCCTGGCTACTGGGAAAAGATATCTCAAGCGGGACTTAAACGAATATATGAAAGGTTTCATATTTTTTTGGCAGACTTTTGAAAAGACAGTCTTTGTCAACCTCAGTGTAATTAATCTCAAGCTCAATTCTGTAGGTACACTTGGAAGATATATTCAGAGAGGCTGCTCACATTAGCTGGGGTATATGGCTTCTGGAAGCATGTGTCTAAGCTTGAGAGGCGAGAGACAAGGCGATATCTGGAGATGTTTTACATTCTCAAGTACCGAAATCTGGTTAGTAATCTTATAATATCCTTCCTAGTATTAATTCATGCACAAAATGGCACTGGCTTTCCATAGATTCTGTATAACTCATGAATTAGTTTTATTTAATAATATAACTGAAAAAAACTTATGAATTGATTAATTACTGCACCTTGCAGATTCGACTCTTATATGGTTAAAGAGAGTTGATTGAATTGAAATGATAGAGATCTCTTTCCTTGATATGCTGCTGACCGCATATTGATCATCTTTCAGGTGAAGTCCATTCCTCTGGCCGTTGAAGAGCAGCATTGAACTGTAATATGTGCCAATGAAGCTGTCTGTCTGCTTGTTATCGCTTTAGTATGCATTTGTTTCTGGTGTTGCCGATCCTGTCTAACTGCTATGGACAGGACCTTGTTGTTTCTTCTCGTTTGGTTTAAGATGTTGTAATTTCCCATGGACATTTGTAATGTGTGGTAAAAGAAATCCGAACGTCGTGCTCTACCTTTAATAAGTTGATATTTTGGTACTGAATCTCTGAGTTTATGGACTTCTGAAATTTCACTCCTTCCTGTAGTTTTTGACACATCCCAATCAATGTTGGCTTCATCAACATTAGATGTTTATCTTGTGAGACTACGAATTTGAATCAAGTATTGGTTAATGAAAAGCGCTTCATATTATATATAGCGAAAAAATAAAATGCTTCTAGATTATGCAAGTGCTTCTTTGATCGATGCTTTTCTGGAAAGCACTTCTAGAAAAATCACTCTAAAAGGTGTTTATGAACAAACGTATAAAAATAGTCTCAGACGGCCTAGAAGGACAATAGAAACATCTTTCTGATTAACAATCTTTTGATTAAAAATATTGAAAATTCCTGTTTATTTTTAAGGATCAAATTACACATACATCCAAATTATTAGACTAAATTCTGGAGAGAGGATAAGTTAAGTTTTTTATTTATTTTAGAGAGAGACAAAACTTATCTATATAGCAGAAATGTGGATCGTTTTCTTAATTACTTTTACATTTATAATTTTACCCTCCTATAATTATAATTAAAAAATAATTCTCTATCTCCTTATTTGTACTGCTCCTTTATCTCTTCTCCTTTTTCTTTTTCATCCTTTTCTCTACCTCTTTCTTCTCCTTCCTACCCTTTCTCCCCTTCTCTCCTTAACAACTTAACACTTTTAGTTCTAAATAAAATTAAGAATTAAAACAAACAATGAAAAATGCAAAAACGAAACATGAAGAATTAAAAATATAAAAGAAAATTTCTATCAGCGAACACCCTAACCTTGGCAGGCTCCTATGACCCAACCCCACCATCAACCACCCCACGGTCTCTTTATTTATTTTTTAGATATTTGTCAAATTTTCATGAACTTGTAATAAGCTGTCAATTTCTTCATGAACAATAATTTTAGTTTATTACCCCCACACTTCTATAATTCGCCATCCCCTAAACTTTCATTTTAGTCAATTATCCTTCTAAATTTTTATAATTAAGTTTTTGCCTTGACCAATACTTAAAGGTCGACTTCCATGCTTATTTATTGTTGTTTAAAAAGAGAGATAAGAGGTTGACAATAAGAAGGGAGATAACGAGTTGACAATGACTTCGAACTGATTTTAATGTCTTTTAATATAGGCCTAATCGGATAAATGGTCCACGTGGTCATAAGGTATTCGGATGATAGCCCCTGTGGTAAAAAAAAATCGGATTTAAATCTCTGTGGTCATAGTCTGTTAGGATTTAAACCCTGTGGTCTAAGTCTGTTAGGATTTATGCCCTTCTGTCATTCCTCCATTTGGTTTAGGTTGGCAAAATCGGATAAATGGTCTCGTGGTCATAAGGTATTCGGAAAATAGTCCCTGTGGTAAAAAAAATTCGGATTTAAACCCCTGTGGTATAAGTTTGTTAGGATTTATGCCCGAAATTAAAGGTTCTGTCATTTCTCCGCTAACCTTACAGGTGGAACTAATAAATCACATAATTCATTAAAATTCAAGATCTAATAAATCAAATAATTCAAAATGCCTTTATAAATTGACTCCCGAATGTCCAACCGATTAATTAATTCTTTATACATATTCTATTTTTCTTTGACAAATAAGACAGTAATCGTTGGCGTTTTACCAGAATTTTATGTAAACCTCTCTGAGATAAATAATTTTTTTGTGTAATTGTAAATGTGAAGTAAGTCTTCGTATCCTATTGGTGAAACTAACTATTTGAAATTCAACAGATCCTATGTTTTCGTCTTTTTCTTCTTGTGAAATAACTAAGATGAATGAATTTTTTTACCATAAACTGAAATCTTCTCTCCCCCCTTTATTGTAACATATTTTTTATTGATAGATACTCAGAGAAACTCTGCTCCACCTGTAAGCTTAACGAAGGAATGACATAACCTCTAATTTCAGGCATAAATCCTAATAGACTTAGATCACAGGGGTTTAAATCCGAATTTTTTCTACCACAAGGGCTATCTTCCGAATTCCTTATGACCACGAGACCATTTATCCGATTAGGCCTCTAATATAAGGCCTGGTGGGATCATGGGATTTTGCGGTTGTCCTTGTTTTGGGTTTTTTGGGCTTTTTGGGCCAACTAGGTTGTCCTTGTTGAGTTGCACTGCATTGTCTTATTTGGTGTGTGAGGGTCATGGAATCGTGGAATTGGCAAAGGTTTCACGTTTTTTTTTTGGAGAAAAGCATAATCCAGACTGTTTTCATAATATTGGATCCTCTGAGATTGAAGCAAAGGATAATAAGTTCATAAATTTTATCTGTCTATAATTCAAGAAAAAATTATTAACACCTTACAAGTTTGGAAGAAGGGGAATTTGCGAATAGCAAACTCTCTACACTTCTCAACCCCAATGGTATCAGCCAATGGAACACGGCACAAGTCCCCAAAATCCTGTAAAGATTTGGTCACTCACATCGAGGACTTGAATTGAACACTGGGGTTTTTTGTTACTTAAATTCTTCCTTTGAGGGTGTCACATTGAAAACTGGATTTTTGGGTTGCAGCCGGTGGGCTGGGCTGCGGTAGGGTTGGTATTTTTTCGTCATTTTATTTTATTTTTTAATTTTTTATAATTTCAATTCTATTTATAAGTGTTAAGTTGGGAGTTGATCATAAGTAACCATTTATCACAGTGGTGATAAAGTATTATGCTCTTGCATGATGGTGTGAGTTCGAATTTTATCGTTGACTAACTTAACATTTAAGGAATTAACGCTATAATTGGGAGTAGATCACATAGATAGACGTCAATATTCAAAATATGACGTATAATGTGATAATACATTAAATCATTATAACAGTAGAGCCCACCCTACCGGTAAAATGTCCTTTTTTGATGTAATGTACCCAAATCGGTATATCCGTTTTTTTTTTTTTGTCAAATGATAACTTTTATTAAATTCTAATAGAAATATTCACATCTTCAGTAAGAATATTAAATAAAAACTCTGGACCAAGAGCATCCCAATGGAAAGCACCTCCATGCGAGGCAACATATGAGGCTACAACATGAGCAACGACATTTCCATTTCGCTTGACAAACACAAACCTCACCCCTCCTAATTGAGATGCCAAATGATCAATATCATGGATAAAACACTCCAAAGTAGCATCTACCACATACTCCTCATTAAGCATGCTAATTATCACCTAAGAGTCGGAATCAATCTCCACTTCATCACAACCCATCCCAATACATACCATTAACGCCGCATGAATCACAGCAGCTTCTGCCATCACTGCATTATTGAAAAATAGGCCTCCTTCCACACCTTCCGCTTGCTGCAATTCGACAAAGTCCCTCATAACCCACCCATATCCTTGTTTGAGTGTCTTTCCACACCTTGCACCGTCACGGTTAATCTTAAGCACACCATAATTTGGTCGCCTCCATCGAACTGATTGTCTAGCAAAGATAGCTCCATCCCCATCCTCACAACGGACAACAACTTGCTTCTTAGAGTTATGGCATGCTCTGAATTCAATAATTTACTGCCTCACCAAATTAACCCCCTCAATGGGATTAGTCAACATTCCTTTATGTTAACCATAGTACAGTTATCTCTACTAATGCATCAAAAGATTAGAACACTTAGAAGGAAGAAGAAGATCTTAGAAGAGAAAAGAGATAGAGAGAGAGAGAGTGAGATAAAATCTTTGTGTATATTTTCTTGTTCTGTTTCTCATTGTTACATTCTCTATATATCCTTTTACAAGACTTAGTTACATTTGTCCTGACCTATACAACTTGGACTAACTAACTAACTAATTTTTGTATTCTATCCTTTCACCTTTTGACAAATGTCACAATCCTGATGGCTTGATTATATACTCTAACATCCCCCCTCAAGCTCATGGGTGGAGAAACCAAGCGTGAGGTTGCTGCAATGGGTGTGAAAAAGAGGTGTACTGAGGCCCTTAGTGAAGATGTCTGCAAACTGTTCGGAGGAAGAAACAAATTGAACCAGGAGCTTCTTGCTTGCAACCCTTTCACGCACAAAATGAACATCAACTTCAATGTGCTTTGTGCGCTGATGATTTACTGGATTAAAAGAAAGTGCTATAGCAGACATATTATCATAGAATAACACTGGAGGATCAGAAAGTTGTATCTGCAAGAATACAAGCAGTTGTTGAATCCAATCTAATTCAGCCATTGTAGTAGACAAGGCTCTATATTCAGCCTCAGTGGATGAACGAGAGACAGTTTGCTGTTTCTTGGAGGACCAAGAGATTGGATTATTGCCAAGAAAAACAACCAAACCCGTAGTTGAACGTCTATCATTGGGATCCCCGGCCGACCATCATCTTTGAGGAGTCTATTAAAAGGCAAACACGGTGTGACTGCAGGTTTGGCATCTGTCATGTCAGTCTTCTTCAACAAGTCAACAATATACTTTTCTTGGGACAGAAACAATCCGTGAGCAGTTTTGGAAATTTGAATGCCCAAGAAGAAATGTAAGGGACCAAGATCCTTAAGCTCAAACTCATTGGTTAAAGTTGCAACAACCTGTTGAATAGCAGAGGATGCATTTCCAGTAATTATGATATCGTCCACATATAAGAGAAGAACCACAATAGCACCATCAACAGGTTTAACAAATAATGACGGATCTGAAGTAGTGGTTTGGAACCCCAACTGTGGTAAGAATTGAGTAAACCTATCATTCCAAGCCCTTGGTGCTTGTTTAAGACCATATAGGGATTTTTGTAACTTGCAAACCAGATAAGGAAACTGAGGATCCTCAAAACCTGGAGGTTGAAACATATAGACCTCCTCATTTAAAATGCCATGAAGAAAGGCATTTTTCACATCTAGTTGGCGCAATGGCCAATTATAATGAGCAGCAAGAGCAAGGATGAGTCTTACAGTTGTTGGTTTAACAACCGGGCTAAATGTCTCACCATAATCCAAACCTGCTTCCTGACTAAACCCTTTGGCGACCAAACGAGCCTTATGTCTGGCAATACTCCCATCAGCGTGTCTCTTCACTTTAAAAATCCATTTACACCCGACCAGATTCTTGTTAGGTGGAAGAGCAACCAAACTCCATGTTTTCTGAGAATAAAGAGCATTAAGTTCCTCCTTCATTGCATTGAGCCATACTGGAACCTTCAGTGCAGACTTATATGTTGCAGGTTCATCGGTAGTCAAATCAACCATTGTGGAGGTGTGTGCAGCAGCAAAAAACACATTTTTCTTCACAATTCCACTCTTGGAACAAGTTTGCATTGGATGTAAATTTACTGGTGGGATATCAAAGACTACTTGTAAACTTTCTGGATTATGATCAGGAACCACAGGAGCAGGAGAATCTTGTGCAACAATGAACTGGGGTGAGGATGATGACTGAGAAGAGGGAGAAGGTTCATGGGCTAGAGAAGGAGGAGAGGATGAAGAAACAAGAATATTTTGCAAGGTTGGCAGCACAATAGGTAGGATTAGTGTATTACTATCAGGTTTTACACTTGGAGACTGTGAACACTGTGACTTAGAACTTAGAGCACTGTATGGAAATTCAAGTTCATTAAAAATGACATGTCTTGAGATATATATCTTTCCAAGAGTAAGTTCAAAGCATATATAACCCTTATAGGTGGAGGCATATCCCAAAAAGAGACATTTTGCAGACTTAGGTTGTAATTTGTTGCTGTTATAAGGTTGTAAAAGTGGAAAACAAGCACAACCAAAAATCCTGAGGTGCTGGATTTCAGGAATAGCAGAATATAAGAGTTCAAAAGGTGACTGATTTTGAAGAATGGAAGATGGCATTCGATTGATCAAGTAGATGGCAGTTTGGCATGCAAAAGACCAAAACTTAAAAGGTAAATGTGCATTTTGTAACAAAGTAAGAGCTGTTTGAACTACATGTTTGTGTTTTCTTTCAGCCAAGCCATTCTGTTCAGGTGTATAGGGACATGATTTATGATGAGAAATGCCATGTTGAGCAAGAAAGGACTGCATAGGTTTACAAATATATTCACCCCCCATCACTTTGTAATATCTTAACTCTTGCTGAGAATTGAGTAAAGATAAAATGGTAGAATTTAACAAACACTGAACACAAATCAGATTTATTTATTAAGGGAAATAGCCAACAGAATCTGGTACACTCATCAACAAAGAGGACATAATACTTGAACCCATCCACAGATACACTAGGTGCAGGTCCCCACAGATCACTATGTACAATTTCGAATGGTATTACAGATTTTGTAGAGGTATGAGAGAAAGGAAGTTTACTAAATTTCCCTTCTAAACAACTTTGACAAACAGTAGGTGACACATCTGTTTTAACAGCAACTTTGACTTTCGAATGATAAGAGACACTATGGGATTAAAAGGGTGACCTAGTTTGCAATGCCATAAGGTTGAAGTCACAGTATGTCTAAGAAGAGCAACAGGTGGATGAGCTTGTAGATGAGATGATGAACCTGATGGTAAACGAGGAAAGGAAGGAATTGGATACAGTCCATTGTTGCAGTGTCCTTTATACAAGATTCTCCCTGTGGTTTTGTCCTGAATCCAAAAACAATAAGCATCGAATATTAGCCAACAATTGTTGTCAAGACATGTTTTATGAACTGACAACAAATTATGAGACAATTTGGGAATGTAAAGAACAGAATTTAATCGGAGAGACTGCGATGATGGCTGAATAATAGAGTTCCCAATATGAGAGACTTGCAAACCTTCCCCATTTGCTGTTTGAACAGTCTCATTAGTTGGATATGGAGATGCTAGAGACAAATTACTGAAATCGTTTGTCATGTGATTAGTAGCACCGGAATCTGTTAGCCAAACTTGTGGAGTTGCAGAATTGGATAGGACAGGAACATTAGAAGTGGAGGCATGCATATAAGCAGAGGCATATGCACTAGAAGTGGCCATATGTGGAGAAGGTTGAAGATTTGATGCACAATTAGAAGACATCATATTCATCATAGTGGACATGTTAGGAGAGACCACATGCATCATAGGAGACATATATGGAGTCTGCATATAACCAGGAAACGTAGCTTGCATAGCAGTCATTTGTGAAGGTTGAGTCGATTCTTATTCCTATAAAAACAGGTTTTGGCAGTATGATTACTACGATCACAGATTTGGCATTTCTCAGAAGTCTCAGATGTGTCAATGGTTCTATACACACATGTAGCAGCACTGTGTCCTTGTTGAGAACATAATTGACATACAACGTTATGAAGCTGAGAAGGATTACCAAGAATTCCAGGAGTAAAATCATGAATCACAGGTTTCGAGTTGAAATACCTTTGTCCCTGATTATTAAAATATTTCTTACCCTGAAAGTTCCCAGCTTTGCCTTTACCCTTGTACTTAGACTTATGACCACTATTAAAGAACTGAGATGAACCAGAGTTCCCATGAAAACCATTTGAAGCATGTAATCCGGAATTAAAGACTCATTGAGATTCAGAAAATGCGACCCCAGCATTAGAACCTTGATTCTTAGCAAACAATGCAGTAGAAAATTGTAAACTTTGACTGTTCTCAATAATTGCTTCTTCTGCAAGCAATTGAGCCCTGAATTCTTTAAGAGAAATCACATTCTCTCTACCACGAATTACACACCGAAATGTGTTATACTCCGCTGATAAACCATTCAAAGCCAAAATAACAATGTCTTCATCTTCAAAGTTAACCCCTGCAGCTGCAAGATAGTCCCTTGCCTCTTTAATTCTCTGAAGATAATGAGTCACAGAATCTGCCCCTTTCTTGATGGCCTGAAGATCAGACTTGAGTTGAAAAATCGAAGTCTTGCTAACCGTGGAAAACCGTTCTTGAAGACGAACCCACAAATCTCTAGCACTGATACTCCCAATCGCACAAGAAATAGCAACAGACGATAGAGTTGTAGTGATAAGCTGCATAAGAGCCCTATCATGCATCTTCCATACTTTGTAATCATCCGTCTCAATTCTTGAACCAACACCACCAGATAAAACTTCAGAATCACTCGAGTATTGAGGTGGACAGCAAGTCGAGCCATCAATAAAACCCATTATCCCATATCCTTCAAGCATCAACTGCATTTGAAAATGTCATTGAAGATAGTTAGAATCATCCAACTTAACCGACACAGAGGATGATACAGAGGAAATCAACCCAGTAATCGGAGACTACAAGATTTGTAGTTGAGAAGCTGTAACCATTATGAAGAATTGTCTCTGAGGAATAAAAACAAACACTTGGTAGGCAAGAAAAACCCAACCAAGTCAGAGACCGTAAGAGTGAAGAGAGAGGCCTAGAAAATCACAAAGAAGTCACACAGAGATAAGAGACGAAGCGGAAGCACAATAAACCAGAAACGAAGAAGCTGTCTAAGCAATTCAGGCGATTGATACCATGTTAACCATAGTACAATTATCTCTACTAATGCATCAAAAGATTAGAACACTCAGAAGGAAGAAGAAGATCTTAGAAGAGAAAAGAGATAAAGATAGAGAGAGAGAGATAAAATCTTTCTGTATATTTTCTTGTTCTGTTTCTCATTGTTACATTCTTTATATATCCTTTCACAAGACTTAGTTACATTTGTCCTGACCTATACAACTTGGACTAACTAACTAACTAATTCTTGTATTCTATCCTTTCACCTTTTGACAAATGTCACAATCCTGATGGCTTGATTATATACTCTAACACTTTAAACACCATCTCATTTTGACTTTTCCAAATTCTCCACATAACAAAATCACACTCCTGCAAAAGCTCCTCTTGTCTATCTTCATCATGAAATCGAGCATATAACCCTTGCCAAGACTCACAAAAATCTTGCCTTGTGATAGACTTTATGTCTAGCTGTAAAGAGCAGTAGTACCACAACACACAACTGAACTTGCATTCAAAATACAAATGTTGCTCCATCTCCTCCGCTGCTTCACACATAACACATGAATTGTCCACTCACATCCGTCGTCGGAGAAGATTAACCCGCACTGCTAAGGTTTTGTTGCAGCAGCACCAAATAAAAAACTTCATTTTATTTGGCATTACCAACCTCCAAACATTCTACCAACAACGGTCAACCTCAGCCCGCCAACTACTACTCCTCGTCCCTTTCCTATCAAGTTCCCCATTTTTTTGCATCTCTATGGCAACTCCATACCCCGTACAAACGGTATAATCCCCGTTTCTAGAATAGTGCCATATGACTCTATCCTTACACCCCGCTAAACTTATTGGTAAACCAAGAATAAGATTGCCCTCCTCCTCCTCAAAACAACGCCGAATCAAGTCTACCTTCCAAGCCCCTCCTCTGAATCAATCAACTCCCTCACCATCATTGACATCTCATTATGTTTTGATCAAACTCTAGAAGTGTGAGGCCGTGGAAGCCAAGGGTCATGACTAACTCGAATAGACCTACCATCACCAACCCACCATGTCATACCTCTGTCCAGTATCCTCCTCCCCTGAATGATGCCCTTCGACCCCCACAAGTACCTTCTACCCAGCTTAACCTCCGTAAACGACCAATCCGGAAAATATTTTGCTTTAAGAATTTGTCCTAACAACGTACTAGGATTATGCAATATTCGCCACCTAATCTTCGCTACCCAATTTTCGCTAAATAAGCTTAGGTTAAAAGACAATACGTCCCTAAACCCAAGCCCTTCCATCTGCTTCCTTCTTTCATTTTCTCACGTGATCCAATGCATTGCCATCTTTGTCCTTTCTTCCTTATTTCGGTATATCCTTTTCTCACTCGCGTTTCGTCCTACTGCCACGCGCCCACTAAATTCAACGCACCTCGTAAAACGGCCACGTGCATAAATCCCTGAAAACCAGGGGCGAGTACCTTAATTCTGTACTCGAGAGCGTGTAATTTTTCTTGGTCCTTGATGTAATTATCGTTGAATTTCGTCTGAGCCAGAGCAGACGAAGAAAAAGAAGACTGAAACCACACCATTTAATTCGAAAGGTTTGAACTTTGTTCGAAATGGATCATGGCCGTACGCCTCTCGATTTCGACCTCAACGCCTTGCTATCCTACGCCTCCGCCAACGTTGATGGCTTTCCCCCCTCTTCCTCCAATTTCACTGTCTCTAAGGTTCTCTCTCTCTCTCTCTCTCTCTCTCTCTCTCTCTATTATATATATATAGGTGTATATATGTATTGTGTGCATGCATTTTCTGGATTTTGATTTCGGATTGTGAATTACGAAATGATAGTTCGGGCATGGACAATCGAATCCGACTTATAAGGTAGAGACAGGATCGGGGGCGTCTCTGAAACGCTACGTTTTGAGGAAGAAGCCGCCGGGGAAGTTGCTCCAGTCTGCTCATGCCGTCGAGAGAGAGTTCCAGGTCAGCTTTTCTCTTCTCTCCTTGTTATTTTCTGACTCAACAATCCTATATGCTCTGTTTGGTTGGCTAGAAATTGTAGGAAAAGTAGTTTTTTTTTTTTTGTGTGACTGATGTTGCTTAGTAATCAAAATTAAAGAATTTATGTTGGATGATTTGCTGTTGGCTGAAAAAGGTTCATTTTTTTAATCCTTTCTGTTTCGAATTGCAGGTTCTTCAGGCATTGGGTACTCATACACTGGTTCCGGTTCCTAAAGTTTACTGTTTGTGTACCGATTCAAGTGTCATCGGAACCCCCTTTTACATCATGGAGTTTCTGGAAGGGCGCATTTTTCTCGACCCCAAGCTTCCGGTACCAATTTACTCTGTCAAGTTATCTTAATGTTCGTATTAAATTGGTGTTATAGATTTAGTGGCGGTTCATTTTTTGTTTTGCCCTATTTAAATTTGATTATTTGATTATAATTTGTTAAATTTGCTTTTGATCAGGGTGTAGCACCTGAGAGGAGGAGGCTACTTTACCAAGCAACTGCAAGAGCTTTAGCATCCCTACATTCTGCTGATGTTGATGCCATCGGTCTAGGAAAATATGGGCGTCGTAACAACTATTGTAAATGGCAGGTGCATAAATTTTGTTTTCTGAATCGAATGCGAAAATTTACTTTATATGCTTGTATAGTTGTATTGAAACCTAATATATGCTTAAGGGAGCTGTATATCAATATTAGTTTTCTTTTAACTTGGAAGGGATTACGAATCCTATGCTTTTCTTAGGTAGAGAGGTGGGCAAAGCAATATATTGCCTCAACTGGTGAGGGCAAGCCCAAGAGAAATCCGAAGATGTTTGAGCTGATTGATTGGTTGCAGCAGAATATTCCTCTTGAAGATTCTTCTGGGGCAGCAGCAGGCTTAGTTCATGGGGACTTTCGCATTGATAATCTCGTGTTTCATCCTATTGAGGTTTGGTACTTCAAGAGCCTTATTCATTTGTGTGCTTACATGGATATACAAATACACGTGCTTGTTCGTGTTCTTGAAGTCAAACATAGAGAACATTTCCTTATCAATCTACTTCTTTTCTGGACTCTAAATCTTTTGAGGATGATGCATTTCAGTCATCAAAAGTTATGTCCAGTGACAAAAGACAAACTCTCTCTAATTGACTCTTACTGTGCAGGATCGAGTGATTGGCATTCTCGACTGGGAATTATCCACTCTTGGAAATCAAATGTGTGATGTTGCTTATAGCTGTTTGGTACTTGACCAATTTTCAAACTTAACCCTTTGGCTTGCGGATAGTGGAATAATTGTATTATCATGGGCATTTTCCCTTTTAATAATTTAATTACTACTTTCAATCCTTTGCAGCCTTACATCGTGGACATTGTGGCTGAAGTTGGTGAAGGTTTGGAACACACTGGGGTTCCAAAAGGGATTCCTTCTCAGGCAGAGTATGTAGCAGAATATTGTTCTTCATCGGTAAGTCAACAGTACAATAGCATGGAAGACAGGAACGCATGTGCTCTTTTTCGTACTCTGGCTAACTTACATTTTCTTTGTTTTTGGTAATTTATGTATTTATGAGAAGTTGTCAAAGGCGTTAAGAATAATATAGATAGGTGTTAATGGTGATGCTTGTGCAATAGATTGTTCTTTGGGTAGTTTATTTTCTGTTTTTAATTAATTCTATGTAGTGAGACTTACAATGAACTCCGCCTATGTCTTACATGGCCGGTCCCAAGCCCGGATAAAGGAGGAGGGGGAGGGCGTCAGGTAGTCGACAGCCGGCACTCCATGATCACGTCGAATCCTTATGAAAAAAAGTGAGACTTACAATGGAAATGTGGCAATGCAGGGAAAGCCATGGCCTTTTGCTGAGTGGAAGTTCTATGTTACCTTTTCTTTATTTCGCGGGGCATCAATTTTTGCAGGGATATATAGTCGATGGATTATGGTAACTTCTAAAGCAATTGTTTGACATTGAATTTTTAGTTCAGCGCAGAACACTTTTGTCAAGGGATGTTGAAAAAAAGGAGTTAAGTGATAGGTGCATTCCAATGCAGGGTAATGCTTCTGGAGGAGAGAGTGCCCAGTATGCTGGGGACAGAGCAAATTTTATGATAGACTACACATGGAAATTTATTGGACGAGAATCTGTGCTTCCCAAAAATCCTTCATCAGGTAAGCTATGCCATCTAACAATTTTGTGTTCCTTGAAATACATGTTTTCTGTATATGGATCAATTTTTTATCAGTTTTCAAACATAATGACTTGCAAGAGTACTGACATACCAAATTGTGGCCTAAGGTGCTTTCATTGCTCAAGACTACTTGAAAAGATTTGGACAAGAGAGTGATGATCAAGGATTTTCAAAAGGGGGAGGGAGGTTTGTCCCCAGTAAAAGGGTTATGGAATTGAGAAACAGGTTGACAAAGTTCATGGAAGATCACATTTATCCCATGGAACAAGAATTCTACAAACTTGCTGAGTCTAACTCACGTTGGACGGTTCATCCAGGGGAGGAGAGGTTAAAGGAGCTAGCAAAGAAAGAAGGTCTCTGGAACTTATTTATACCTGTATGTGTCTGCTGTTCACTTTTCCAAGTTTGGCAACTGGTTTATTGTATAATGCAGAATAATTATCTTTCCAATGGAAATAATTGGTTTCTACCTTTGTACTTGTGAAGTTTGATAGTGCTGCCAGGGCCAGAAAATTAATTTTTGATGGAAGCAATCATCTTCTATCAGAGAATCCCTCCAATCGCTTATTGGGCGCAGGTCTTACAAACCTTGAATATGGATATCTTTGTGAGATCATGGGTCATTCAGTTTGGGCTCCGCAAGTGTTCAATTGTGGTGCACCTGACACAGGAAATATGGAGGTATGAAAGCTTTTAGATTACCAACTGCTTACAAGTGACAGACAAGTGTTACCACCGTTTTTCTATCTGGAAAAGCATCTCTTGATCCTATGAGGTCATTGTCTAGAGGATGATTTGGGGAAAGATTAATAAGTGCTTCTTTTTGGGGATTGCTTAGTTTAATGATATGCAGATGAACTTATTTTAATAGTGCAACGGTTAAACTTTATATACTCTCTTGTGAAACATGTCTGGCCTTTTGCATGATTTATTTAAGGGAGTTTTATTAATGATCTGTTCTACACTTAACTTTTGCATTAGGTATTGTTGCGCTATGGCAGCAAGGAGCAGCTACTTGAATGGCTTGTTCCATTGCTTGAGGGGAAAATCCGGTCAGGATTTGCAATGACGGAACCCCAAGTTGCATCCTCTGATGCAACCAATATTGAGTGTTCTATTAAAAGGTGACTTTAAGCAGCATCTATGGTGATGGCAGTGTCCTCTTTCTCAAAATTATACAGGAAATGCGTCTCAAATCACAACATTTTCATCCAAGCTTCTTCACGGTTACTTGCAATCACTCCTTTAAGTTTCTGCCAGACATATATTTAATATTTTTGTTTGGCTCTGAGTTTTATGTACAGACAAGGAGATTCATACATCATCAACGGAAAGAAATGGTGGACAAGTGGGGCTATGGATCCGAGGTGTAGAGTTCTTATAGTCATGGTTAGTTCTTGTATGCCATTTAATTATTCGTTCAATTCATTGTTAATTTTATTAATGAAGGTTATCTGAATACTATGTAGGGGAAAACCGACTTCAATGCTTCAATGCATAAGCAGCAATCTATGATCTTAGTGGATATTCGAACTCCAGGTGTACACATAAAGAGACCACTTACGGTTTTTGGCTTTGATGATGCACCTCATGGGCATGCAGAAGTATTATTTGAGAATGTACGTGTCCCAGAAAAAAATATTCTACTGGGAGAAGGACGCGGGTTTGAAATCGCACAGGTATTGTTCTTCGTTGCTGTCTGATCAGCTAGTGTCCTTTTAGGAGCTTATGGCATTTGTAGCACCACATGCTGATGTGTAACCATGAATTAGTTTCATTTCTGAGATGCCTTTCGTGAATTAAGAGATGTTTCTTTGCTTCAGATAATAGGTGGCCAGATATTGGTTGTGACTGAACGTATCATAGGTTCACTGTGTAGTATCTTCGAATTGCTTTAGTTATTAACGATAACTTAAAAATTCTTGCAGGGTAGACTAGGCCCAGGAAGGTTACACCATTGCATGAGACTGATAGGAGCTGCCGAGCGTGGGATGCAGCTAATGGCTCAAAGGGCTCTTAGTAGAAAAGTGTTCGGAAAGTTGATTGCTGAACAAGGTTCATTTCGTTCAGACATTGCAAAGGTATGATGATTTTGCACCCTTTAATAGCGTAACTGAGAAACTTTCGTTTCTAATAATAGAGACTAATTATGCAACTGAGATAAATCAGACTTCAAGCCTTTCCAGCCATTTAAATGATTTAAGAAGTGATTTTTAGATTCATCTCTTAGACACTTAGTATAAGAATGTCGGCACTCTTTCCTAATCGGCATTCTGTGTTTCAGTGTCGAATTGAGCTAGAGAAAGCCAGATTGTTGGTTCTGGAGGCAGCTGACCAGCTTGATAGACTTGGAAACAAAAAGGCCCGAGGAACTATGGCAATGGCAAAGGTACGTACAGGCTGTAAAATTTTAACTTTTTTGGGGGGGCGGTTGGTTTGTTGTAGTGTTCTTTTAACTGTCAAGCAAAATGCATTTATATACACCAATGTGTACTTGTATCTACATTTGTGTCACCTGGAGCAGGTAGCAGCCCCAAACATGGCGCTTAAGGTACTTGACATGGCAATGCAAGTGCACGGTGGTGCTGGCATGTCTTCCGACACTTGTCTGGCGCATCTTTGGGCCACAGCAAGAACGTTGAGAATCGCAGATGGTCCAGATGAAGTCCACTTGGGTACTATTGCCAAGTTAGAACTACGGAGAGCCAAACTCTGAATCTTTCAGAGCAAACTTTCAACTAAACAAGATCTTTTTGTCTTTCATAGTCGAGTGCGTAGATGACAAAATAAACCAAAAACATTGAATACAAAGAAAAACCATTCATTCTTGATTCTTCTGTCGTATGTTGTCCAATTACCAGTACTGTTTCTCCTATTCAGTAAATCCTACGAATTTACTTTTACCAGCTCATAAAACAGCTTCATTTCACCCTTATGGTTAAGATTACAAGCGATATTATTGGTAAAAGTTAGATTAAGAGGATGGGAATGGTTTGAACTCAAAACGTAGTGATTGAAGTGAAATTCTTGTTCACCACTAAGTAAGGAACTTTTGTTTTTACTATCTTGTCGGGGAACAAATACGGAAGAAAAATATGATGATTATTACACAGATCAGAAAAGAAAAGAAAAAATTGGTGGTTCAATTGATCTCAACCCACCAGGCATTGATGGGCTGACAGTGCACCAGCTCGTTATCCTTCCACCGTTGAGAGCGGGAGGTTCTCGTTGCTCTGTGAAGCCAGCCTTACGCGGTGCCCTCCACTGTAGGGGTTAAATGACTCGAGCCTTCGCCCAAGTCACATGACCCAACTCCCAACTTGAAACGGGCAAGCCAGCAATATGCACATGGCCAGCCCTACCAAGTGAGTCGAGCCATTGTTCCACCAATCTAATGCCCTCACTTGAGTCACAAGCTAACGCTACTTAGCTCGGCGGACTTAAACCCACATAACAAGGTTAATGAATTATCCCTTTGTTTTTATAGGGGTCGATGTGGGAAAAAGTACAACAAAAAAACGAGGTTCCAGTTGGCTATCCATTTTCGCCCAAGTGATGCATAAAATTGCTTCATCAAGAACTCATAAATCAATTGTGAAACTATACGTTTTGTCTGCATTTCTCTCAGACCAAGTGATATTAGTATTTTTCACCATGTTTATAATTATCATTTCAAATTTCAAGTGATGATTATATTGTCAAGATTTCAAAATGAGAGTCGGCATTTCACTACTAATTAAACGGACATTGTCCATATCTTATCACATAGACAACACGGCAGGTGTTCAATTTTTATTTTAAGGGGTTTCGGTACAATCAGGAGTTGAACCATTCATTCTGTATTATAATTTAGAAGAACTATATTAATCTGTAAACAAAGAAAACTAGATATCTGATAGGTGCAAAACGTAACGGCGCAAAAATAAAAAAAAATCCATGCACAAACAGAAAGCAAAGCATTCTTCACCTATGGATCGTTTGTTCAGAAAATTAAAACCCACATATGTAACATGGAGTACCTAAAATAATCTCCACTGAGCTCTTGTTCTTCTCTGTGAGTAAAGCTTTGAGAAGGCAGAGTGGGATAGCAAGCAAGAGAACCACCAAATGCTGAATGAAAAGTAACAGGACAAACAAATAAATTGTGACATGATGAAATATGTCAAATGAACAAAACAAATTAACCTCAACTCTCAGAAACTAAAGAAATACCTACGTATTCGTTGCATATACGCCAGTGCTCGGTCGTACGATGATCTGGGAAGGTACATGTTGGAATTTATAGAAATCCTCTCCTCGTTCCTGAATCTTACTAAAGACGACTTGGCATGCATGTAATGGTTAATCCCCTGACACTATTACAATATTAGCTTTAGGTGGCGGATATTAGAAAAATCATGTCGGATAAATTATATTTGACATATTATTTAATTAGTGGCGGATATTAGAAAAATCATGTCGGTTATATCCGACATAAATTCCTAGCGGATATTTAGTGGTGGATATCAAAAAAATACTGTCGGTTATAACCGATAGTATTTTTGAATTTTTTTTTAAAAATATTTTTGATAGATTCTGGCGGTTTTTAAGTTAATGGTGGCGGTTATAACCAACAGAAAATTGATTATTTTATTATTTTACTTTCTGGCGGTTATTATTTTAGTATTCTTGCGGTTATAACTGACAAAAATGAAAATTTTATTATTTTAAAATGTTATGTTGATTAAAGATAAATAAATAAACACATTTTTTTTTAAAAAAAATTTCACTCATGACCCTAAAGTCTAATGAACCCAATTCCCATGAGCCATAAATTTTATAAGAGAATAATAACAACAAACTACAATCTGAAGCTCTATCATTTTTGTAATAAAGATTATGCTCCCTCATAGGCAAGCAACAAGATACAAAGAAATTCAAACAATTTTTTTTCAATGCATCACAAAGCACATTGTTTGGCACATAAACACACATGAACATTTGGTGTACTCTATCATGTCTGATTTTATTATTTTAAAATGTTATAATGATTAAAAATAAATAAATAAACACATGTTTTAATTTTTTTTTTTTCACTCATGGCCCTGTCGGATATAACCGACACGAACAAAGCAAAATTTTGGACGATCGCCAGAATAATCTCTTAATGTTTTTTTTTTTTTGCTATTTTTTACACATGCTATCTCAGAGTATATACAAACATATTTGACGGTTGGATCGTTGTAACTAGCTTCATAGAATGCATATCATATCAAATTGATAGATTTAATAAACACTTAAGAGTTAATGTTATACTTCCATTAAGTATAAAATAAGATTTATCCACTAGTGTAAATATTTTAAATTGAAGATCGAATTCATTCATTGCATTCTTATAGGATCGAGGAGTGTAGATGCAAAAAATCATCAAAATCGGAGCTAAAATAACCGTTAAATTGTGATTTTTCGTTTATAACCATCGAAAACTTTTGTTCTGTTACCTACTCTCTGAATGTTTGTTTTTTACGATTTTTTAGGTATGCGATCTTGGAGTGTGTACAAACAAGTTTGACAGTTGGATCCGTAAAAAACATTTCGTAGAATGCGTATCACATCAAAACGGTAGATTAAACCAACACTTATAGTTAATATTATACTTCCATTAATTATAAAATAAGATTTTGTGGTATCATCTAGTATAAATATTTTAAATTGAAGATCAAATTTATTCATTGCATTCTTATAGGTTTGAGGAGTATAGCTGTAAAAAATCATTAAAATTGGAGTTAAAATAACCGTTAAATTATGATTTTCGTTTATGACTGTCGAAAACTTTTGTTCCATTACGTAATCTTTGAATGTTTGTTTTTTACGATTTTTTTTACGTATGCAATCTCGGAGTATGTACAAATAAGTTTGACAATTGGATCGTTGAAAAAAGTTTCGTAGAATGCATATCGCGTCAAAACAGTAGATTAAACAAACACTTGGAGTTAATATTATATGTTCATTAAGTATAAAATAAGATTTGTGGTATCCACTAGTATAAATATTTTAAATTGAAGATCAAATTCATTCATTGCATTCTTATAGGGTCGATGAGTGTAGCTGTAAAAAAATCATCAAAACCAGAGCTAAAATAACCGTTAAATTGTGGTTTTTCGTTTATAACCGACGAAAACTTTTGTTCCGTTACCTACTCTCTAAATGTTTGTTTTTTACAATTTTGGAGTGTGTACAAATAAGTTTGACGGTTGGATCGTTGAAAAAAGTTTCGTAGAATGCATATCACGTTAAAACTGTAGATTAAACAAACACTTAGAGTTAATATTATACTTCCATTAAGTATAAAATAAGATTTTGTGCCATCCACTAGTGTAAATATTTTAAATTGAAGATCAAATTTATTCATTGCATTCTTATAGGATCGAGAAGTGTAGCTGTAAAAAATAATTAAAATTAGAGTTAAAATAACTGTTAAATTGTGATTTTTCGTTTATAACCGTCGAAAACTTTTGTTTTGTTACGTAATCTCTCAATCTCGGAGTGTGTACAAATAAGTTTGATGGTTGGATCATTAAAAAAAGTTTGGTAGAATGCATATCGCGTCAAAACAGTAGATTAAACAAACACTTATAGTTAATATTATATGTTCATTAAGTATAAAATAAGATTTTTTGGTATCCACTAGTGTAAATATTTTAAATTGAAGATCGAATTCGTTCATTGCATTCTTATAGGGTCGAGTAGTATAGCTGTAAAAAACGTCAAAATCGGAGCTAAAATAACTGTTAAATTGTGGTTTTTCGTTTATAACCGACGAAATTTTTTGTTCTGTTAACTACTCTCTGAATGTTTGTTTTTACGATTTTTTACGTATGTAATCTTGGAGTGTGTACAAATAAGTTTGACGGTTGGATCGTTGAAAAAAGTTTCGTAGAATGCATATCACGTCAAAACGGTAGATTAAACAAACACTTAGAGTTAATATTATACTTCCATTAAGTATAAAATAAGATTTTGGGGGGAATTTATTTATTAAACCAAACAATTATTATTTTATTTTTTAAAATAGTAACAAAATTTTTGGGGGAATTTTTCCGCCATTTTTGTTCTGTCGGTTTATATTTTAAAAAATGTTTTTGTCGGTTTTAACCGACAGTGATAAAAATTTTCTTATACCCACATCCGGCCCCTACTCATCTCCTTCATTTTTCTGAAACCTAACTCTAAATCTCCACACTCTCCCTCTCTCTAAGCTCCGAGAAGGAACCCCCATCATTCCTCTCAATTATGACCAAATCAACCCTAAAAAATCTGAACCTCGAACCCTTGGGACATGGGGAATCAACCTGCAGCATTGCATGTATCATCGATACATCACCGTGTGATTTGCCATTAACACTGAGAGCTTCACTCGAACTCCATCTCATGTATGGATTATTTTCCCCTCTTGGTTGTGTGGGTTCTAATCCATCTGTGATAAGTATTATGTCAAAAATCTCTGGGGTTTAATCTCTTTTTTGAATCTATGTTGAAGAACCAGCGCTGACTCTATGGAGGAGCATTGGGGGTGTTCTGGAGGGACTTCTTCTTGGCCTGCTTGAGAGAAGAGCACGGGGTGAGGAAGTGGGAGCGGCTGTTGGGTCGGGAGCTGAAGAGGAATGAGGAGGAGGAAGTGGCATGCATGTCATCATAGCGACGATTTCGGCGAATGTCGTTAAGTTTGAAGCTAGGTGGTGATTGTCTTCTTGGAAACCCACTCATCGTCTTCGTTTCGCTTCAAAGATCCGAGCTTTTCTACATGTCAGTGAAGTACAAATTTCTTTCATAACTCTCGATTCAATCGTCGTTTAATGCATTAATTTCAATGGTCCTTTTTCCCTTATTTCTTCTTCCTCTACTTTGTCATCATAGGTATGAATGCAGGGGATATGGAAAATGCAGAAAGTGGTTGTTTATATATATTTTAATTATTAATATATTTTCTATCGGTTTTATCTGACAAAAATGCTTTATTTTTTCTTATTAATAAATTCTCTGTTGATTATATCTGATAGCAGTTCTGGCGGTTTTAATATTTTCTGTCAGTTTTAGCAGACAGAAATGCTCTTATTTATTCATTATTAATATATTCTCTGTTGGTTATATCCGACAAAATTTCTGTCGGTTTTAGAGTATTTTCTGTCGAAAAATTCATTTCCTGACGCTAGCAAATCTGTCGCTTATTAAATCTGCCACTGCATCTATTTTTTGTCAAATTTTGCTTAAAATCTGATAGTAATAAACATTTTTTGTCGGTTTTTGGACCGCCAGTTATAGATAATTTTGTAGTAGTGTGAGGGTGGTAAAATGTCTCAAGTTCTCAGCCCATCTGAACGTGCCTTCAATTTTAGGAATATTGAAATGTGCAATTGGTGGAGACTACGGAAGGCGCATTCCTCCACCCTCCACTCCGTTATCGTGCTCGTATTAACAAAGGAAAGAACTTCGAGACGAGGAAACCCTCCTCCGGGGAAAGCCAGTACTTCTGTGTTCTCCTTGAAAGTGTTATTAAGCCTTAAAGTTGTAAGGCTTGGCAGCTTCTCTAGTATTTCATTGGTCGCCCTCGAGATGACAATTCCTCAATGATAGCTTGGTGACTGATGAGGTTTGGGTAGTTGTAGAGTTCTTTCGGTAATCCTGCGGTTGGACAATACAGCCTAAGTTTGTATGCATGCTGGCAGCTTGATACTATTTGCGTAACCTGCTCTACACAACTAATCACGTCAGAATTGGAGAGCTCTAGAGATCGGATGCGGTTAAGTTTCACATAAAATGAATCCCACATTGGGCTACTCTTCATATTGTCTATTGGTTTTATGATGGAACCTCGACCTTCTTCATTTTTTTCCTTATTTTGCATCATTGGAGATAATCATTCTATACACTAAGAGGAAAGAGGAATCCGTCTCATCTTATGGTTAACAAAGTTTATTTATAGCATCTTTTTTAGCAGTTCCCATAAATTTCCAACAATAGCAACATATCAAACAATTAATCTATTAAGTTTAACCTTGATTTCATGAGATGTCTTGTTAGAAGATCTTTTAATGTACTTCAATTTGATAAAAAGACAAACAAATTCACTATAAACAACTCTAATTTCAGGTTGGTACCCATCTTTGACAAATGAATTATACGTATATCAAGAATCTAGGGTATCTGCTAAACTTAGTTATGCAAGCTAATCAAACTCTCAAATATCTGAAGAAAGCGCGTACACATGCATGTTAATGTTATCCAATCACATATCCCATTCTTGTCTGTAACTAGCTATCCCAATGTAAATTTTTTGTAGCTCTATGGCAGTCCACGATTAAAGGAGATACAGTTAATTATTACCATTAACCAGAGAAAAAGTGGACGACGTACTCGGACTATAATTAGGCGCTAATTAGCCATTACCAAGTGTTATTAAGTGTGCCTATTTTGGACAATATCCATACTTGGAAGCATGATTGACGACCATGCATCTATGTTGTCTGGACTCAGAGATTGAGAAATCTCCTACCTTACCATTTCTAACAGAATTAACCAACACTCAGATATTTGTGGTTTAGGGTTCCCTATAAATTCCACCACCATCCTACCATTCCAAACAAAACCAGAGCCACAGGGGCACCAAAAACACTTCCCTCGAATAAGAAAAGCCCCGACAGCGCTCTGTAGCTCACTAGAAAAAGAAAAAATAATTATAAAAAAGAAAGACCTTTCTTCTTCAATTAATTTTTTTTTCTTTCTCGATCATACGGGCGTTTCTGGTGCTGTTTTTTTTATTTTTTATTTTATTTTTTGTGTATTACTTTAATTTATATCACTCAAGATGGCAGCTAGTGAATCAAAGAAGAAGAAGATAGCCATCATCGCCGTATTGGTTGTACTTCTGGTGGCGATGATAGTGGCGGTGACGGTGGGTGTCAAAATGGCCAAAAAGGGCAACAAGAAGCCTGCCAAGGTTGGTGCGAAGAAAAAGGCCATCGAGACCATATGCCAGGCCACCACCTACAAAGAAACCTGCCAAAGCAGCCTCGAAAAGGAGACGGGTGACACCACCGACCCGAAGGACCTGATCAAGGCCGAGTTCCAGGTGGCGGCGGACAAAGTTAATGAGGTGATCAAGAACTCGAACACCTTGAAAGAGTATGCCAAGGATCCAATGGCCAGCCAGGCTCTGGGCGTGTGCAAGGAATTGTTGGAAACCGCAGTTGAAGATCTCCTCGGGGCAGTTGATAAGATGGGGCCATTCGATGTTAGCAAGATCAGTGACTACCTTGCAGATCTCAAGGTGTGGCTGAGCGCCGCCGTCAATCACCAGGCAACCTGCCTTGACGCGTTTGAGGACACCAAAGGCGAGGCCGGCGAGAAAATGAGGGGCTTTTTGAAGACAGCGCAAGAACTCACCAGCAATGGACTTGCCATGGTCTCGGAAATCTCTCGTCTCGTCGATTCTCCTAAATTGAACTCTCACCGTCGCCTCATGTCCTCGTCAAAAGGCGGGCAGACAAAGAGGAATTATAAGCCAGTGCCAGGGTGGATGAGTGATCGCCATCTGGATCTCTTGACTGCCACTCCGGAGAGCTTGAAGCCCAACGTGGTTGTGGCTAAGGATGGGACTGGCAAGTATAAGACCATCAACGAGGCCTTGAAGGAGGTCCCACAGAAGAGCAACGAGGCCTTTGTGATTTATATTAAGAAGGGAATGTACGAAGAGACTGTCATCGTTGACAAGGAAATGACCAATGTTGTGATGATTGGTGACGGTCCAACCATGACCAGGATCAGCGGAAGCAAGAGCCACGCGGATGGTATCACAACCATGAACACTGCAACCTTTGGTACGTAACACTTAACCTATTCATTCACCAAATTATTAACGGATGTTACACTGCAAAAAAATCTGACAATAGCCATTAACACGTCACAGAGGTGGGATAAAATTACGAACATATTAGTAACCCAAGTGGTCAGTTTATATTGGTTACTTCGGACTCGATATGGTTGAATTACGATTAACTGTGCATTCTAACTCTACCTCATTTTCTCACCCTCCGTCTACACTTCGTTCCTGCAGCCGCAGTTGGAAACTATTTCGTTGCCAAGGGAATTGGGTTCGAGAACACAGCAGGACACGTAAAGCACCAAGCCGTGGCACTGCGTGTGCAATCCGACTTCTCCATCTTCTTCAACTGCCACATGGATGCATACCAAGACACACTCTACACCCAAACCTACCGCCAATTCTACCGCGACTGCACCATCACTGGTACAGTAGACTTCATCTTTGGCGATGGGGTGGCTTTGTTCCAAAACTGCAAGATGGTGGTGAGAAAGCCAGGGGAAGCACAGGCTTGCATGGTGACAGCACAAGGCAGGACTGACCGCAACGAGATCACCGGCATTTTCCTCCAAAACTGCACCATCACCGGTGAGCCAGATTACATGGCTGTGAAGGATAAGAACAAGGCATACTTGGGGAGGCCATGGAAGAAATTTGCAAGGGTAGTTGTGATGCAGTCATCGATTGACGAAGCCGTTGCACCTGAAGGGTGGACAGAATGGACTGGTGAAAAATACCACCAAAACTGCTTCTTTGGTGAGTACGGAAACAGGGGTCCTAGGAAGGACATGACCCAAAGGGTCAAATGGTCAACCGTCAAGAGACTCACTCCTGATCAAGCTGCGGCTTTCACCCCTGCTAGGGTGTTTGAGGGTGATAAGTGGGTAAAGCCCAGTGGGGTTCCATATGTTCCAGGCATGATGCCCGTGTAATTCCCAAATGAAAAGTTTGGGACACCAATTTTCATATGAAAATCTTACAAGACCAATTTTTTATATATAAAACAAAAAAACAAATTTACATCATAGAGTATATCGTCTTGTGATTTTGTGGAACACCTTTTAATCTCATTCCAATTCGTTTGGCTTCACATACGAATCTAAGTTATGAAATCAATTCTTTTTTTACAAAGGGGGTGGATATGGCCTTTTTTTTATAAGGAACTTTAACGAAAAGCTCTTGGTACTATTTATTTTAACGAAAAACCATATTTTTATTCTAAAAAGTCAATCGTGATACTATTCACTTACAACACTTTTTTTTTTTTTTCATTAAAACACAAAGTTTTCAGATCATTTTCATTAATTTTTTTTTTATATTATATAGATCATGTGACAAATATATGAGACCTTCTTTCACGTAGTCTTCCAAAAAAGAAAGCAAAAAAATTATATTTGGACAAGTATTGATGTCATAAAGCGAAACCTACAGCAACAATTCAAGCAAACTTTAAAACACACTGATTGTCAATCAACAAAAATCATCATCACTTTTACAATATATCATTAGATAACAACCAAAACAACAACAAACCTTATTTCACTTAAGTGAGATCGGCCATATAAATCCTATAACGTCACTGCGCTCGGTTTTGCTTCGAGTCTTTCATGAGCTCCAAGTACTCCGTATCTTTTTTTAAAGTCTTTGTCCAAGTCTTTTTAGGTCTTCCTCTAACCCTTTTGCACTGAGTATTTGTCTTATAATCGCATTTTGTAACCATACCATATATAGGTCTTGGTTTCTCATGTCCAAACTACCTTAACTGATTTTCTCTCATCTTATCTTCAATTGCAGCCACTCCTAATTGACCTCAGATATCCTCGTTCTTAATCTTGTCCTTTTCCGTGTGTCCACACATCCAACGAAACATTTTCATCTCTGCTACACTCATTTTTTGCACGCTTTGATATTTGACTATCCTACATTTTGTGTCATAAAGCATTACTAGCTTTATTGTCATCTTACAAACTTTCTCCTTGAGCTTAGTGGCATGCGATCATCGTTTAACACACCTAATGCACTCTTCCACTTCATCCATCAAGCTTGTATTTTATGGTTGATATCTAAATCAATTCCTTTTTTTTTTTTTTTGCAAGATAGATACATGATAACGAAAGCGTTCACTTTTTAGTACTTTCTAGTCTCCAATCCCCAACCCTACCTCATTTGGACCCCCATTCTGCTGAACTTGCACTCCATATAGTATGTCTTTGACCTACTTAGGCGAAGACCTATGGATTTCAATACTTTTTGTCAAAGGTTAAGCTTCACATTTACTCCCTCATGCGTCTCACCTATCAACACTATATCATTTGCGAAAAGTATACACCTAGGAATATCATCTTGAATATGTCTCACTAACTCATCTATTACCAATGCAAAAAGGTAAGGACTTAAATGTGAGCCTTGGTGTAATCCTATGGTTATGAGAAAGCTTTCAGTTTGTCCTTTATGAGTTCTTATTGCAGTCCTTACTCCATCTTACATGTCATTTATTGCATGTGAATATGTTACTCGCATCGTACTAATTTCTTCTCTAGAATCGGCTAAAGGATTTCCTACCCTACCATACGCTTTTTTCCAAGTCTGGAACAACCATGTGCAAATCCTTTTGCATATCTCTAAATCACTCAATCGATCTTTGTAAGAGATAGATTGTCTCCATAGTCGAGCGCCTTGACGTAAACCCGAATTGATCTGAGACCCGTCTCTTTTGCCTCAATCTATGCTCAGTTACTCTCCCACAAAGCTTTATTGTAAGACTTATTAACTTAACATCCCTATAAATAACAACCAAAAGAACTTCAAATTAAAAACCATCATCAAATAACCAACACTCAATTCAATTGAGAGACAGTCTAATTAAAAACAGTTTTAAATAGAGGTGGCATTTTGGAGCTGACCAGTTAACCCGACCTGACCCTTTAAAATAAATATTTGGGTAGAAGCTTAATGGGTTGGGTTATTAATGGATGAACCCGTTAATGACTTGTTATTTTACAGGTTATTTCGGTTCACCCACGAACCCATTAAGACCCATTAATTGAGGATGTTTATGTAAATTCATTAAAAGAAAAACTAATCCCTACTTCCTTCTCAAATCCGTACTCCCCCTGTAGTCACTCATCTCGTCCTCCTCCGAGCAAATTGTAACCTCTATGCGATTCTGCAAAAACCTAGCTTAGACCACCATTCTCATCCTTCGCGGTTTTGTACCACACAGTTCCACAGTCGTGTTCTCCTAGCAGTTGAAGCGTCGCCGCTCGACCGATGGCCAAGAAGCACCTACTGAACACCAAGAGAAAACTTCCATGCCATTTTCAAGTCGGTAGAACTCCCATTTTTCATTTTCATCCATTTATATCATATTTCTTTTTCAATTATATAAAAATTGAAATTTATGAGTTATTTGATGTTTTGAGATTTTTTATGGAGTAGGATTATCTCCTCTCTTTTTTTCCCTCCCCTTCCCTCCCCACTTATTTGAACGCCCATGGTTAAGCCACGTCAACATCTTATATTAATTTTTTATAAAAAGAGAAAGACAAAATAGAGAATGTGAGAGAAGGGGATGGAAAGAGAAGGGGAGAGAATCCTAGTCCATTTTTTTTATTGTGTAGATTCACAGGGACGAAAGAGAGTGGTTATGTTGGATTTTGTTAGATTGACGGGCCCGGGGGGCCCCACTCTAATACTACCGATATTGTTCCCAACTTATCACTTGTCCAGGCTGTCAGGTGTGATGTTTTATCATAAAAGACCTCGATATTAGTTAGATTGAGGTAATTATATTTAAATCTTTTTTTTTTTGCACCCGCCAATGTGGGATTCCAACAGGTTATGGAGTAGGTGCTCCAAACTATTCTCAAAATGGTCCCTATGGTGGCTCTGCAGTAAGTCAGGGCTCAAACATGATGGGTGGAAACCAGAATCAACAATATGGTTGGCAGTAGTAGACTCTTAGTCTGATATGTAAAAGCAACCATATAAGCTCTATAATAAACTAGCCAAGAACATAAGATTTAACCAACTAAATCATAATCATCACTCCAAATATATTATGTATATGCAAATATGAAGTAATATCTGCAACACATACCTGCAAACTGTTTGCCGAAGTCTTTTCCGTGCGTTCTATCATAATAGTCCTTCATAGTTTGTTGTATGATCTCCCTATCCCACACATGGTGAAGGTTGGATTTGTGTCTGTGCCAACGCAAGGCTATTGAGTTTCCTCCCTCATCTGATAAAACCCGACATGCATAGGCTGATGAATATCTCCCATAGCAACACACATGTTCTTCATGGCATTGATCACAGGAAAGAATAGTGCTAGACACCATATCATAACTATGTTCAACAAATTAGGATTAAGAGCCATTAGAGAAATTTACACACAACCTTCTCCTACTTGCAAAACTCAATGCTCTCAAAGTTATAGGTAATTGGAACAATAAGAGCGTGTTTTTGGGAGAGCATGGGCTTGTGGTTTTATACTACAAGACCTGGATCGCCCTATAACAATCCCACAAGAAATACAAGATTGCATTCCTTATATCAATATGAGTCCTATAAACGAGCAAACACAAGAGTCCTCAATATACCAATATGAGATTGGATTAACTCTTGTCAACATGATTTAGACTTCTTCATAATATCAATTATCCCAAGACTTGTAAGAATCATACTCCTACTTTTACATTCTCCCACTTGAGTATGATTCATCACAAAAAAATAATCATCTCAAATTATTATAAAGGTGATCGCATAAGTCATTCATCAACACACTAGTACATAGACACAACCAGCTTACATAAGCCAAAGCAATGAATTTATAATTGCCTCTGCAACACAAAATACAGATTTAACTTACAAATCACAATGTCCAGTTCATGTTCATAGCAATGTATCTAAGCTCAAGAGTAAACCAAGATGTCTACTCCCACTCATATAGCCCAAAATTGATATAAAATTATTCATAATTGTATGAATAGCACAGTTATATCAATCAACAGCTTTATCAGATCACCAATCCTTTGGATAACAAAAGCTTAACCTCACATACAACTTACCTATGCATTTTAAAGTACTGAACTTAAGAATCTTTTATGTTACATCGCAGAATTAACTCAAAAGTCACAACATACTTAATTTGCACTTCGTAATTATGTATACCAATATAGCAAAACCAAACCAATTTGCTCCCACTTATCTAGGTCATACTTAACCAAGTTAAGTTAAGTACACGTTAATAGCAACTATATTAACAAAAAAATCATTTCAATACAATGAATGACTAATCAGAATCCATATGGAAACCAAATTTGTTTCCTTTTGAATGCTAACCGATATAATAATTGCTTCAATAAAACCATAAACTGGTTTTAAGCATCCAAATGAATTATAATGGCCGGCCTAAATACTATTAGCCTTATGCTTACATTCGAACAATTGATTCTCCCACTTAAACATAAGCAAAATGTACTGCACATCCAATAAAGAAACCGGAAATATGAACCAATTGGTTCCCGATTCCTCACCAATTGCATATTCTCAGTTTAGTCATATACACCTAAACCATTATGCAAACTGTCTATGTATCAAAAGATAGTCTCAATCCATTCGGAATAACTTATCTCACATAAACCCAAAATCACCAGTTTCAGCAATAATCAAAATTAGAATAGCAAGCACAATATTTTTGCATTCAATTTGATCCTAACTAGTTCAATATCCATCGAGCAAGATCAACCAAATTTTGATAATGTCTGGATATATATCACAACAATATGTCTTGATTAAAACGAGATAATCAAGACCACTATTTCTTCTGGAGAACTCAAAGTTCATCTTCCTCCTTATTTGTGATTTCAACCAAAACATGATAGCGGAAGCACGCATCATAAATGAAATCACAAATATACATATACAATAAGCATGCATCTTAAACTCCATGATTTTCACAATACAATAAGCACAGGCTTCCTTATGAATTCACAAATTAAATCAAAATGCATTCGACAATGTCAATTTGTGTTGTACAAAAATATAGACAACAACTCACATAAGCTAATTTGTTTATCATCCCTATATATGGATGACACAAGCTAATTCTCAAAATTTATAGCTTGACCTATATAATCATACCAGTAAATTTTTAAGGTTAAGGTCAATGCCAAAACAACTAATTAAATTTTCAATGCCATGCATTTAAGTTCAAACGATGCCATTCATCTCCCGATCAGTTTTTAAGTCTTAAACCTATATATACAAAATACCTAATCAGAGTTGGCAACGTAACATTTCAGATTGAAGTCTCACGCAATGCCATTGATTCTCAAGGATCAGTTTCAAGTCTTCAAGCCACAAAATCTAATTTGGGTCAACTAATGAAAATAAGATCATTACAAAATAAAACCCAAATTACACCAATGCATACATATCCGCCATATATGGACAATAACAATTCTACCCTAAACATATTTCACATATATATGTTCATTCATCTGTTCATATATTTTCTTGTATGCATGCATCAATATGCAATGTCTACGCACGAATGCTATATCTATATACATATTCAATTAGCAAAAAAAATCCCTACATGATACTCAAACCCAAATTGATGCATTTAGTTTATGTATCATAAATAGGAACAATGCCATCCAAATTCCATTAGTTTAATATTTAGAACCACTTAGTCATTAAGCATATATACTTGCCAAAATTCATTCAGACAATATCATTTTATGGAGTACACGTGCAGTCAAAATGATTCCATTCCAAATTGATATTCATCGTATATGTCCCAACACCAAACAGACAAAAGAGAACAATAGGTGTTGTATATGAACAAGTTTTATCCTCCACCCTGACAATTTTTAATATAACCATAGACTCTTTAAAATCGAAGAGCATATGTAGATCAAATGCTACACCAATTATGCGGCAAAGGATGATTTCAAACATCTCACGTAAATCACAAGTTGACATCTATATAGGGATTTCGAGTTTAATCATGCGTTCACAATATATATATATATATATATATATATATATATATATATATATTTATGTATGTATGTATAAATAAACAAGCATACTCGAAATAACAAAAGCCCTAATTCATCATACTCTAACTCATCACACTATAATCATGCATATAAGAGAACAATTAATCATGCATGAAACAGTGGACTGAATTACCCGAATGCATCACTAGACCCCTATTTGTCAACCCGATTGCACTTCCTCAACTCCAAATTATCCATCAATGCTCGAGACCCATCCATGCGGATTGCCATTACTCCTAATTCCCGTGGACCTCGTACCATTGTAGATTATCGAAGTCAATCGCCATTGTTACAAACATGCCGAACCAAAATCATCGCCAAAGTTATTGGCCAGAATCTCGTCGGCACCAATTCCTAGAAAAAAGACAATTAGCATATCAGAATACAAGTTTATTCATTTACACTAATAATACAAGGGGAATTAATAAACCAAAATTATCTCAATCTACAAACATCATAACCAACTGCAGCGGAAGCAATGTATTCAAAATCAAAATTCTGATGTTTAAATAGAGATATAATTTACTAATTTGATATATGCATCTTCAATTATGCAGTCGTGGGAAGAAAATCTCCAACCCATATCGAGAATCGCAAGTTCTCACCTTGTTCAGACTGGTAAAAAAATTTGAAAAGACAAAACCCTATTCTTTGTCTTTTAAGTAGTCAACAATCATAAAATTAAACTTAAAGGGGATGCTGCAAACTGTGTCGTATTAGTTGTTCTTTGAAAACCAAATAGACAGACTTGATATAAAAGACTTAGTTTGCTGCAACATTGCAGATTTTTAGGAACCAGTTTTTTATCGAATTTAGTTGTTAAATTCACAGGCTCTGATACCACATGTAAGAGCAACCATATAAGCTCTATAATAAACTAGCCAAGAACATAAGATTTAACCAACTAATTCACAATCATCACTCCAAATATATTCTGTATATGCAAATATTGAAGTAATATATGCAACACATACCTGCAAGCTGTTTGCTGAAGTCTTTCCTGTGCATTCTATCATAATAGTCCTTCATAGTTTTTTGTATGATCTCCCTATCCCACACATGACGAAGGTTGGATTTGTGTCTGTACCAATGCAAGGCTATTGAGTTTCCTCCCTCATCTGATAGAACCCGACATGCATTGGCTGATGAATATCTCCCACAGCAACACACATGTTCTTCACGGCATTGATCATAGGAAAGAATAGTGCTAGACACCATATCATAACTATGTTCAACAAATTAGGATTAAGAGCCATTAGAGAAATCTACACACAACCTTCTCCTCTCTGCAAAACTCAATGCTCTCCAAGTTATAGGTAATTGGAACAATAAGAGTGTGTTTTTTGTGAGAGCATGGGCTTGTGGTTTTATATTACAAGACCTGGATCGCCCTATAACAATCCCACAAGAAATACAAGATTGCATTCCTTATATCAATATGAGTCCTATAAACGAGCAAACACAAGAGTCCTCAATATACCAATATGAGATTGGATTAACTCTTGTCAACATGATTTAGACTTCTTCATAATATCAATTATCCCAAGACATGTAAGAATCATACTCATACTCTTCCATGATCATTATAATTTATTATGATATGCACTTCCTTGGTCCAAGGGATATGAGCTCGATGTTTTTAGCAAGTGTGATCCCAAGGGTTCAAAGAGAAGCATCATTGAACCGCTGCTAAATAATTTCTACAGGATGTGATTGATTCATATGAAAAATATTCTTAAACCAGTGTTACGGTCTAACTTCTAACTTCTACCTGTTAATCTATTATACTTAGAAAAAATATGCAGAAAAGCGGGAAGTTGTCGTACAAAATGTGTTTGAGTTACTTCTGCAAAATGTAAAAAAAATAATAAGAAATTGTTAACGGTAGTTAACAGGTTAAACGGGTGACCTGTTAGCTTAACGTGTTGAGTTTGGACGACCCGTTAGCTTAACAAGTTGAGTTGAGTTTCGGTGATCTGTTAGCTGAAGGAGTCAGGTTAAAATCGATCTAAACCTAATAAAACCAACCCGTTTGCATGTCTAGTTTTAGACCCAGTGATGGAGCTCATACAGAAAAAAGAAAAGAAACTATTTACCAAACAATTTTTTTTTTAAAACAAAAGTTAAAACTTATATTTTGGTGAATTTTTCCCTATCATCATGTTTATCCACATTTCTTCCATTAAATCCTTTTGTTGCTTTTTCTTTACTGAAGTGTGACATTTTGAACGAAAATGAGATGAAATGTGGAATAATCATAATTGTACAGAAAAATATGATCAAGGGGTCAACAAATATGTTGAATTAATTGCAATTCTTGGCTTTTGATTGACAGGAAATGAATGCGGTGAAACACTAGCTTACAATGGGTTTAACACATTTTTTTAGCCATGTATTAATTGGTAATCCACTTTTGAAGGAGTCATTGTTAAGCATTACCAATCATTTGTATGCCCCAAATTTGAAAATAAAAAAGAACATAAACGACCTTCGAGACGAATGATCTCTCCACCTCACATTTCCTAACAGAAGCAACCGTCATTCGGAGCTACTACCCTTATAAATACCTCATGACTCCACATTTTGGAAAGCAGGGGACACAAAAAGTAGTATTATTCAGTGCCCCAATAAGTGACCCCAACAGCTCTGCAGCAACTCACCTGAAAAAGAAATCTTCCTTGTTTCTTTTTCGCCACCAGAATCTACATCAAAAAAATATTAGTTAGATTTTTAGTTATTTATATATATTAATTCAAACATGGGCCAAGCAGATGGATCTAACAAGAAGAAAAAGCTCGCCATCATCGGCGCCTCTGCCCTGATTCTGGTGGCAATGGTAGTTGCTGTAACTGTTGGGGTCACAGTATCACGCCGCGGCGGAGGGTCATCCGACGGCCACACCTCCACGTCCACAAAGGCGATCCAGGCCATTTGCCAGCCCACCGACTATAAGAAGACATGCGAGGAAAGCCTGTCAGGCGCGGCCGGTAATGTCACCGATCCCAAAGAGTTGATCAAAGTAGGGTTCCAAGTCACCATGGACATGCTCCGCGGCGTCATTGAGAAGTCCACCACGTTGAAGGATTTGGCTAAGGACCCCAGCACCGGAGATGCACTCCAAAACTGCAAGGAGCTCCTGGAGTACGCCATCGATGATTTAGGTGACTCGTTTGACAGGATTGGGGCCTTCGACATGAGCAAGCTCGATCTTTACGTGGAGGATCTCAAAGTGTGGCTCAGCGCTGCCATGACATACGAGCAGACTTGCTTGGATGGGTTCGAGAATACCACTGGTGACGCCGGTGAGAAGATGAGGGAGTTCTTGAAGACATCGCAGGAGCTCACCAACAACGGCCTCGCCATGGTCGACCAAGTTTCCACGATGTTCGGGGCTCTTAATGTCAAATCCGGCCGCAGACTCCTTGAGGCTACAGCTGGAACTGGTGCGAAGAAGTTCCAGAAGGCTAAGGTCATCCCTGCTTGGATTGATAATCGAAGGCTTGACCTCGCTACCGCCACTCCTCAGACGCTGAAACCCGATGTGGTGGTGGCCAAAAAAGGGGGTGGTAAGTACACGACTGTCAACGAAGCCTTGAAGGATATCCCCAAGGACAACGCAGTGAAGGTCTTTGTGATTTATGTTAAGGAGGGAGTGTATGAGGAGCACGTCCTGTTTGATAAGCACATGACCAATGTCATGCTTATAGGAGATGGCCCCACTAAGACCATTATTACCGGTAGAAAGAACTTTGCAGAGGGTACCAAGACAATGCAGACTGCCACAGTCGGTAATTCAATTTTTTTCCTCTCTAATCAGACATATTGTTATTATCAAACTATAAATTAGGACATTCAATCTGACGTGCATGTTATATTGCCATATTTTGTACGAGGCCTTTCAAACATGATTCTACTTTTATCAACAGTTTAGATTCACAGTCTGGTTGGTATATGTACGTTATATATGTAGGTGTTGTGGGAGACTACTTCATTGCCAAGGACATTGGATTTGAGAACACAGCCGGAGCTGTCGGACACCAAGCCGTGGCTCTACGTGTACAGTCAGACTTGTCCATCTTCTACAACTGCAAGATGGATGGGTACCAAGACACCCTATACACCCAAACTCACAGGCAATTCTACCGCGACTGCACCATCAGTGGAACCATCGACTTCATCTTTGGTGATGCTGCCGCTGTGTTCCAAAACTGCAAGATGATCGTCAGGAAGCCACTCGAGAACCAGGCCTGCATGGTGACTGCCCACGGTAGACTCGACAGACGTTCTCCCTCGGGTATCATCCTCCAAAACTGCACCATCTCTGGCGAACCGGGCTACGAGAAGGACCTGAACAAGGCATACTTGGGCAGGCCATGGAAGAACTACGCAAGAACAATCGTCATGCAGTCCCAGATCGATGACGTGATCGCTCCAGAAGGGTGGATGGAATGGATTGGATCAAACAATCACCAATCTTGCTGGCTCGGTGAGTTTGGCAACAGGGGACTCGGTGCCGATCAGAGCAAGAGGGCGACATGGCGTGGAATTAAGAAGCTTACCGCTCAGCACGCCGCGGACTTCACCGCTGGGAGGTTCGTGTTCGGTGATAGATGGATTCAGCCTAGTGGTGTGCCCTATGTCGCTGGCATGATGCCGTAAGTGTAGATATATAGAGCCGTTAGATTAATCTTATATTTTTAAATAAAGACAAAAAAAATTTACTCTTCTTATATGTATTGAATCAATTATAGCATTGTAATCGAAAAATAAAAAATTAAATTAATTATAGCGTATATACTTTGATAACGTACTGTCAAGGCTTTTGCATGAATTGTTAATTATACCATTGATTAGTTTGCATTCTTGATTAAGGATATTCCTTGATAATTATAAGGATAATATACTATGAGTATACCTTAAATCCTTCAAAACCCTAATCCTTAACCCTACAACCACGAGAAATTTTTCAATGTACCTAAAACACGGGCACATACACCATGTATAATGGCATATGTGTTAGCCTTATAAGGTTATATAATTAAAACACAAACGAAGAAATGACTGATCTGATTCCAACGACGATCATAGAAGTCGAACACGAAAAGAAGTGGGCACGACAACACCAAGATCTTCTATAAGCTCATAGCCGAATACAACTACTCTATAGGAAGCATTATGTTGTGTGTTCTAGGGCTTATAGGGACCAGTGTTTTATATAGGCTAAAAGCTAGGGTTTCCATCCATAAAGGAAACCTAAACTTTACTTTCTTAGCCTCCAAGTCAAGTATCATAATCATATTCAATTAAGGATTCCATCAATCATATTTCCAATATAAGACACCTTATATAGGATTGATATCTTTAAGAGATCAAATCACAATCAACAATATTCTCCAATATTACATTCCTATTACATGTCGTAGTAGACCACTTAACGGTTGATTTATATTGGATAAATCCAACAATCTCCCACTTGGTCTACAAAATGTAATATTCACTTTTATACTTGAGATAGGAGATTAATGTCACTTTAGTGGCCATGTAACAGTGATTACATCTCGTCCTTAATGCAGCTTCTGTCAAATGCATTTCTTAACATGGAACTAACAAGGTTGTAGGGTTGACACAACCCAGAACCTTCATAATCACACATGCTAAGATCCTCATTCACAAGAAACACAAATTATGATCAAGAGATGAAACTTTAAATTAAACCTTAAATTAACCAAAATGTCTTACTTTATATCATCTCAAGTCCACCTTATTGTAACTCAAAGTTACACTTTTTGCTTCTTCGAACCTTAAATCAGCCAATACAGATATCCTTCATCTAATGAAACCACCATAACATGCAGGTGTGAATACATCTCCAAAATAATCATGCATCACTTTCATTAGATCAGTAACAATACAAACAATGTTTGTAGCCAATGAACACAACTGAAAATACCAAATATGTACATGTCCAAGTAAAATATCCCAAAAACTTCATAAAACAAATTAATTCAACACTTGTGAGCAAGATGAATTAATATGTTTTTGACACTGATCTATGCACCATACCAGTTACTTTCATAATGATTTCCAACACCTGCGGGCAAGATGGAAATCCTCACAACTGAGGCAGTGCACAAACCATGCCATACCATTTAATATACAATTTGATAACAACTTGATATCCGATATATATTTCATTAGATAATTGACTAGCACACGAAAAATGTGACTTAATGAATCCAACTAGAGATTAAATTGAATACATGGATTCTATACATACCTTATAAGTCATCTGCAAATGTAAGACATTACTAACACGAAACTCAAACTCCCACTAATCTGCAACATCATTACTTAATTTACAAATCAATACATAAATCATACTTTTGAAAATATGCCTTTGGGAATAGCCTTACTCAGTCAATGAATGCATATTACCTCAATGAAAGGTACAACTAAGCACGAAAACATTCATCACTGTTACACAAAAACATGCATCCAACAACCATCTTATATGTATTAATAAGTCCACATTTATGCTAAGTCCTTATGAGCCTCAAAACAAATGATCAACCAAGAAATCCAAATGATTGCAAGTAACAGAAAAATGTACGCATATACCAAGTATCCATTCGTGCAACTTAAACATATTATAGACATTCAAGTAACACAAATTCATGGAAGATAGAATAACGCTTTAATAGATTCATGCAAGTCCACTTAATGCTCAAAAATTTTAGAACAACTACCACTAAGTTTTCAGAGTTTATACTTGCAAATAAGTTAATGAGTGTGAAGCCCAATTTTCGTTCACTAATTCTCCCACTTGGGCAAACACTCTTTGAAGGATGTACCTAAATAAAATTGCTTTATATTTTAGACATAATAAAATAGACATTACAATCAACATAAAGTTGTCAAACAGAATTTTCAGCAATGAGTTACACTTACTTTAGAATTAATCATAATTAATTTATAAGCTTGATTGCTACCAAATTTATATTGATCAAAATAGACATACTAATCTTCATAAAATAAAAATATAGAGCCGTTTTGGGTCAAAATAGTGGTCTAAAATCACGTCTCTAAAATCACGTCTAAAAAAGACCAACACAATCTGCCAGTAAAACTGTCTATACGAGCATGGGTTACTAGTAAATTCACCATAATTAAAATACATGGCAAAAAATTACGAAAATTTGCAGATACATAGTAGACTTGTATATGTTGAACATAACAAAACTTCAGGTCATTTGGTGACCAATAGACATATCATTCACCCGATTTAAATCAAGACATGCAATCTCCCAAAAACAATTATGTACATCTATCATGAATTTATACATCCATAACAAATTCAATTTCATATCATTTTAATTTCGATGTCCAAAGGAAAATTTAGTAGTCAAATTTTATCCCCTAAACCGACATCACAGTTCAAAATGAAAAGATTTACAAGCATAAGACTTCAAACAATGCGTACCTTAGCAATCCTTGATTAACCTTCATAGGTCCAATACTTTGCATCAACAAGTCTCATGAAGAGACACAAAATAAGTCATGATGCAACCAATTTCCATGCCTTAAAACCACAACCTATTATGGGGCTCATAGTGGAAATATTTGTAATTGATGGCATGGAACTTTATCCCCAATAAACTTCATGAAACTAAATTAATTTACACCCGTAGGTAAGAAAATTAACTAGTTTCTAGTACTAGATTTTATGTCACAGAAGTACCTTCATGAAAAACTTCAACACATGTAGGCAAGATGAAGATTTTCACAATTTTTGTGAAATAAAACCCATACTATGCCATCTTAATTAAACTAAAAGAAGTAATCCACACCTGTAGGCAAGAAGATTATCCCTTTTATTCTAATCAAGATGCAAAATCGACCGAAGTAACTCAAAACATAGTCTCATCATCAACTAAAACGTTGCGGCTTCCTTTAGTTGAAAAGACATTTATCAACTTCGTCCTGAAACAATACAAAAGTCACATGGATTAATTAACTGTAAGTGACAAAATTATGATAACCTGATTCGAGCTTCAAGTCTTGCCAACAAATGACACTAATTCCTTCATGACTCCCTTTGACATTAAATTAATCTCAAGAAACCTGATAGCATACTTGAAAGAGATTAATCACATATAGAACAAGTTTTATTCCACCACAAGAATGTCAATACTTATCATTATGGAGTCAATTACTTAATAGAAATACTTTATGTAATGGGAAAGAACAATACAAACCTTTAATTTAAAAGCTAAATTGCTCAAATATATATCAAACATATTCCTTTCCTTTTATATATTTCTTTCCGTAACACAAAACTACTAAACATGGCATTAAAACCATGCATTAGCTTTGTAAATACCAAATTAACTAAAAGGAACAACCAAAATTATTTTCTTCCATAGAAAACATCCCCAATATATGTTGTACATTAGTCTTGAAAAGTTTCTTTTCTTCTCCCCTTATGACACATAAAAATTTACTAATCAAAGCACTGTTTAAATTCTTTAGGCATAGGAAAAACCACAAACAATAATACATGTTTAAAATTCATGCTTATCAATTGAGTCACATATTTTGAATGGATTACATACCTCATGCCTTCATATATTCACCACTTCTTTGTAAACATATATATAATCACATGATCAACCATATTTCTTATATAAGAATAGATAAAAATGCAAATGAGAATTGTCACATTACTACAAACCTTATTCATTTGTATAATACCCTTGTTCTTGTCATTGGATTCTTTCTGTCATTCTCAATCAATCCATAAGTTATGCATCAATTTCATAGTTAACTAGTCATGTACAATTAAATGACTATACCGAGATAGGAAAGCAAAATTGTAGGCAAAACTAATTTGATTAGTCATGCAAATTCCTTATGGAGTTAATATCATTATAAATCGTACTTGAATTAATCCCCAATCATACTTAAATGCTAGTATACTGCATTACTAATCAACATATTTGTGTCTTTACATAAGATCATCTCAAGCTTAAAGCAATATAGGACAACCCAATCCCTTTAATAAAACACACCATATGTCAATTTTGCTACATGTTTGCAAAACTTAAAATTTTAATCCATATTGATTACTTCCCACAGTAACTAATGACATAGCAATTCAATTCAGTCTATATATATTTCCTACAGATAATCATGTAATGCAAAATGAAAACAGAACCTGCAATAATCTGTGAGGCATTTGAAGGGTGTTTAGTGTCCCCTTGTCGCCTGTCCACCCAGGACACAACTCACACAGGTGTTCTCGTGTGTGGCTGTAAAAAACCCCCCTAAACTTGTGGCTGTAGCTTTTGATTCCAACAAGGTCGCTCTCATGTGGTTCTAACAAAATCAGCCGCGAACAAACAAGATAGATTTGACATTTACATACTTCTTGGCATGTATGCATATCCCATTTACCGACACTTATGCAATTATTTCTTGTTAAATTGGAGTATCACCTCAAGCCGTTTTGTAAAGAACAAATCAGTGAATGTGTAATATAAATTTATGGCAACCAAATTATATCATAACGGTACCTTTACTGGAGTAATATTTCAGATAAATTGCAAAACCTCAAATTTATCATTGCTCTATTGAATTATAAGTCTATAGTTGATTAGTATTAGTGAAATAAGATGAGTTTACTTTGTGAATTCACTTGAGCATATCTGCCAAGTGTGAGATTAAAAGTTGTAAGGCTAAAATAGCTAAGTGTAGTGATCCTATGATTTAGTTAGATGTGTGGCTGAGATCAAATGTGAGTATGTGGATCCAGCTAAGGCAAAAAACATGTCTTGTAATGCACATATGTGTGCTCATTTCCTTCTTTAAGAAAATATATCCATCTCTGCAACTTCTACAGAGAAAAGAGAGAACATTCATTTCCCTGCATCTCTCAATCTTCTTTCTATCTTCATATCGAATAACTCAAACAAATCAAATTACACTAACATGGCCTCAGAGCCAGGTTGCGTCATTTAAAATATGGGCGTAAATTTGTGAGGTCATTGAGCTCAATCGAAGCTCACGAAAGGTTTGCAAGATGTCTGGATCTGGAGGCTCGGAGGTGAGAACTCCAATCTTCTCCTACGAGTTTTGGAGAATTAAAATGGTAACAATTTTCAAATCTATTGGGTTATGGAATCTGGTAGAAAAGGGATTGCCAAAACCCGATTCAAAGAAGAAGAAGAAGGAAGCTGAAGGGTCATCGGATGACGACGGTGATGAAGAAATGGTTGTTGTGCTCATGAGGGATGCAAAGGCTCTGGGTATTATACAAAATGTTGTTTCTGATCAGATCTTTCCTCAGATTGCCAACGCCGACTCAACCAAGATGGCATAGGATCTACTGTATGGTGAATACCATGGTGGTGATCAGGTTAGATCTGTAAAACTTCAAAATCTTAGAAGAGAATTTGAGTATGCTAAGATGCGAGATGATGAATCCCTATCTAGTTATCTCACAAGGCTGAATTATTTAATTAATTAGATGAGAACATTTGGTGAATCTCTGTCTAATGAGAGACTTGTGCAGAAAGTTCTGATTAGTCTAAATAAACCTTATGATTCGATCTGTTTGGTTATAGAAAATACAAAGTGCCTAGAGACTATAGAATTGCAGGAAGTTGTTGCAATCTTGAAGAGTCAAGAACAACGGTTTGATTTGCATAATGTTGATACCACTGAGAAGGCATTTGTATCATTCTCAATGAGTCCCAAAGGGCAAAATAGAAGTGGAGTTCAATCTGGTTCATCAAAATTCCAAAAGAATTGGAACTCTAAGGGAAAGAAATGGGATTCAGAACCTCGATTCCAACAGAAACATTTCAATAGTCCTGCATCAAATTCATATCAGTCATAGTCATTGGGTCAAGAAAGTATCAAACCACAGTGTAGAGTGTGTTCTAAGTTCCATTTTGGAGAGTGTAGATATAATGGGAAGCCCAAATGTTATACATGCGATAAGTTTGGTCATTGGGCTAGAGAATGCACTGTAGGGAAGAATGTGCAAAAGGCAAACTCTGCAAATCAGGTAGAAGTGACAGGGAATTTGTTCTATGCTAATAGTGCAATCTCAGAGACAAATGTGAATGGAAATTGGTATGTTGACAGTGGTTGTAGTAACCACATGACAGGGAATGATGATCTTCTTGTTGACATAAAAATAAATGTTGCTGGAAAAGTGCAAATGCCTATTGGTGTGTTAGTGAATGTTGCTGGAATGGGTTCATTGCAGATAGACACTAATAGAGGTAAAAAGTATATTAGAGAAGTCATGCATCTGCCAGGGTTAAAAGAGAACTTACTGAGTGTTGGACAAATGGATGAGCATGGATATTATCTAGTGTTTAGAGGAGGCTTGTGTAGTATATTTGATGGACCTTCACTTGACAATCTTGTCATCAAGGTTAAGAAGAAGGAAAATAGATGCTACCTTTTTTCTCTGTTGCAAAATAATCAGTTGGTTCTGAAGGCTAGCATAGAGCACTCTACTCAGATTTGGCACAGAAGACTAGGTCACTTGAACTTCAGGGGGGCTTCAGCAACTCAGTGAGAAGAATATGGTGCATGGTCTTCCATATCTAGAAGCAATCAAAGATGTATGTCAAGGATGTCAATTTGGAAAACAACATAGAGACTGGTTTCCAAAAGAACAAGCCTGGAGAGCAAACTGTCCTCTATAACTTATTCATGTTGATCTGTATGGTCCTATGCAGAATGCATCCTTGGTTGAAAACAAGTATTTCATGCTATTCATTGATGACTGTACAAGGATGATTTTGGTGTATTTCCTCAGATACAAATATGATGCATTCAATGACTTCAAAAAGTTTAAGTCAATGGTGGAGTTGCAGAGTGGGTTCAAACTTAAATGCCTAAGGAGCAACAAAGTTGGAGAATTCTTATCATCTGAGTTCACTAAGTTCTGTGATACTGAAGGCATTCAAAGACAACTTACAATGGCTTATACTCCTCAACAGAATGGAGTAGTGAAAAGAAAAAACCAAACTGTGGTTGAAATGGCAAAAACTATGCTTCATGATAGAGATATGCCATACTTTCTTTGGGCCGAAGCTGTACACACAGCTGTGTATATTTTAAATAGATGTCCTACAAAGGCACTTGGAAATACAACTCATTTTGAAGCCTATAGTGGTAGAAAACCAGGTATAGCACATCTCAAGATTTTTGGTTCCCTATGCTATGTACATGAGCCTACTGAGACAAGACAGAAGCTAGATGCTAAGAGTGTCAAATGTGTGTTTGTGGGATATGCTACATGTGAGAAAGGATACAGAATATTTGATCCACGCACTAAGAACTTAATCTTGTCAAGAGATGTAGTTTTTTGATGAATCTATGACTTGGAATTGGAAAGAAAACTCACAAAATTCAGTTGCTGCAACCTACATTCAGGATCAACCTGAAAATGTAGTTAGTGTGAATTCATATGAGTTGAGTGAAATTGAAGAAAGCTTCCTCAGTTTTAGTTCTCCCTCTTATACAGAAGAATAAGAAATCTGTACCTCTGAATCTGCAAAGATTTCAAAGACTTATGATCTCTCACCTCTGAAATGGAGAAATTTGAATGATGTTCTTGCCCAATGCAACTCATGCATTTTGGAACCAGAAAGATATGCAGATGCAGCTAAAGATGAATCATGGTTAAAGGCAATGGAAAATGAATTAGCTATGATTGAAAAGAATGGCACCTGGAAGCTTGTGGATAGACTAACCGAAAAGCCTGTTATTAGAGTTAAATGGGTCTATAAAACCAAGTTGAATCTTGATGGATCAGTTTTAAAAAACAAAGCTAGACTAGTTGCAAAGGGTTATGCTCAAAAGTCAGGACTAGACTACAATGAAACTTATGCTCCGGTGGCGAGATTGCATACTATCAGGACTCTTGTAACCTTGGCAGCACATAAGAGCTGGAAATTATATCAGCTTGATGTAAAATCAGCTTTTCTGAATGGTGTATTGGAAGAAGAAGTTTATGTAGATCGGCCCGAAGGATATGTAGTCAAGGGAAAGGAAGATAAAGTCTACAAACTGCATAAAGCTCTGTACGGGTTAAAACAAGCTCCAAAGGCCTGGTATGGAGAAATTGATACATACTTCTCTCAGTGTGGTTTTGAGAAAAGTTTGAGTGAACCAACACTGTACACCAAAGCAAGGGGGCAAGACATTCTGATTGTTTCTATCTACGTGGATGGCATAGTATATACTGGTAGTAATAGATAGATGCTTGAAGAATTCAAAGAAGACATGAAAAGAAAATATGAAATGACAGATTTGGGTCTTCTCTATCATTTTCTTGGAATGTGGATAATTCAGACCAACTTTAGAATTTTCATTCACCAGAAGAAATATGCAAGTTCTTTACTAAACAAGTTCAGTCTAAATGAGTGCAAATCTGTGATCACACCACTTGTGGCAACTGAGAAGTTAACCAAAGATGATGGAAGTGGAGCAGTAAGTAAAGAACTATACAGAAGCATTGTGAGGAGTCTTCTATATCTCACAGCTACTAGGCCAGACATAATGTATGCATCTAGTCTACTTGCTAAATTTATGCATTGTCCTACCAGCAAGCATTTTGGAACTGCCAAACGTGTGCTCAGATACATTAAAGGGACTCTTGACTATGGTTTGGAATACACAAAAGGCAAGAAGGCAATATTGATTGGCTATTGTGACAGTGACTGGGGTGGATATCTAGATGACAGCAAAAGTACATCTGAATATGCATTTTCTTTTGGAAGTGGCGTTTTTTCTTAGGCTCCAGTTAAGCAAAATTGCGTGGTAATATCTACTGCAGAAGCAGAGTACGTAAGTGCATCTGATGCCACTGCACAAGCAATCTTGCTCAGGTTTGTATTGGAAGATTTTGGAGAGCTTCAAACTGAAGCAACTTCTTTACAGTGTGATAACACCTCGACAATTGCCATCACCAAGAATTCTGTGTTTCACCAGAAGACTAAACATATAAACAGAAGGTACCACTTTATTAAGGATGCACTGCAGGAAGGAATCATTGACCTGGTATATTGTCCCACTGAAGAGCAGCTAGCAGATATCTTCACAAAACCTTTGGCCAAGGATCGTTTCAATTATCTCAGGAGTATGCTCGGAGTGAAATCAGCTCAAGATTTAAAAGGGAGTGTTGAATTATAAGTCTATAGCTGATTAGTATTAGTGAAATAAGATGAGTTTACTTTGTGAATTCACTTGAGCATATATGCCAAGTGTGAGATTAAAAGTTGTAAGGCTAAAATAGCGAAGTGTAGTGATCCTATGATTTAGTTAGATGTGTGGCTGAGATCAAATGTGAGTATGTGGATCCAGCTAAGGCAAAAAACATGTCTTGTAATGCACGTGTGTGTGCTCATTTCCTTCTTTAAGAAAATATATCCATCTCTGCAACTTCTACAAAGAAAAGAGAGAACATTCATTCCCCTGCATCTCTCAATCTTCTTTCTATCTTCATATCGAATAACTCAAACAAATCAAATTACACTAACATGCTCTTCCTGATCGAAATGAAGTATATTAGCATATACCCGATTAAAAATTGGTAATCTCAATTCTTAGTCAAACACATAAATCATGTGCCTATTTTTATACAGTTGCCAAACATAAAATAATTGGATCCATATTCATGGCATACTTAACTGAAACATGGTATTCAATGTATGTACATGCTCTACAATAATTAGCACATCACTCATGCAAGTATAACTTTATCTTATTGCCAATTTAAGCTTTCATGGATCAACCCAAATATATATCAACCAAAATAACATAAACCATCATGGAAATCAAACTTAATGAAACAAACCAGTTTGCTTTGGTAGATGATAGGAGCATATTTATGCAACTTAGTGAGCTTGTTTCTTGGCATTTACTTAGTTTAATTCTAGTTATTTTAGTATTTTAAGCTATTTTCGTGTGTTTGTAGGTTCAAATAACAAAGTTGGCAACAAAGTGCTATTTGGAGCACTTTGGAGCATTTTTAGGCCAAGATTGGATAGTGCAAGCATAGAGACATGAGGACGGACGTTGTTGAAGATTGGAATGCTAGAAATCAGCATGTGTGTGTGCAAGTGTGTTGACCTACAACTACAAACACTCATCCACTACACCCATTACATCCACTCATTACCAAACATCCATCCACTACACCCATTACATCCACTCATTACCAAACACTCACCCACTACACCCATTACATCCACTCATTACCAAACATTCATCCACCACACCCATTACATCCACTCATTATCAAACATTCATCCACCACACCCATTACATTCACTCATTATCAAACATTCATCCACTACACCCATTACATCCACTCATTACCAAACATCCATCCACCACACCCATTACATCTACTCATTACCACAACACTCATCACTACCACCTTAATTAGATGGTGGTCCTCTCCCTAGCTTATAAATACATCCACCATTCACCATAACAAGGAAGAAGAAAACCAGAGGAGAACACAATCCACCCATCCACCCTTCACCATAACTCACCTATATCCATCCACCACCATAATTTACCACTCATCCATCAAACCACACCTTGTGCCGCAACAAAGAGAAGAAGGAGGACCCTTAGACGTGCTTGCCATTCAAGTTAGATTGTTGGAGCGTTTTTAGGTGTTTTCATTTTTTTATTTTCAATGTCTAAATTTGTTTATCTTTGCTTTGTGAGTATGAGGAACTAAACCCCCCTTAGCTAGGGGGAATTCGAAACCATGTTCATGCTTGCAATATGATTTGATTACTTTCAGTTGTGATTCATAAGTTGTGAATTCAATTTACTTATCCATTGAATTAAAACTGATTTGTGTATGTTGGTTGAGAGTGCACGCTTAATTTTCATGCATAAATCTGATGCTAGGATATAATGGAGTTTCACCTAATCGTTATGAACTTACATTCACAAGTAGTGAAGGTTGCTCGTCACAACCGTGTTAAGTAAATTCTTGGCATAAGTTTCATGCAATTCATAGTTACAAGTGTTTCGTCAATACTTATGATTTTCATAGAACTTAATGATTCTTACTTGTATCTCTATTATACAATTCATGTAGGGAACTTGTGGGGAATGCTTTGGGTTGTTGTATGCAATCATCCAATTCAATGAAATTAGGAAAATCTGAGGGTTAATTAGTGCAATTCACAGTTAATCTGGGGCGTTGAGAATTCATAGTTTATTGAAAAGCAACTAGAAATCGTTTTGTTTGCAAGTGTGTCATGTATGGAGAAGAACCTCTTAGCTAGCCTTCCATCCATTCAATTTACTCAAATTCGTACAGATTTCATTAGTTCTTTAATTTACTTGTTTTGTTTTCAAATTCATCAAAACCAAAACCCCTTTACTTTGTTGAGTCATATTAGTTAGAAACTGATTTAGTTTGTGCTTTTAAGTATTTCGAACCAAGTTGAAACCAAAATTCGTCCAAAAGTGTGTTTAGAGTCCAAATCTACCCAGTAAGTGTTTTTAGGCAGATTTGAGTGTTTTTGGCTTGTTTTGAGTTCTTTGAGTTTGTTTTGAGTTCTTTGAGTTTGTTTTGAATTCTTTGAGTCTAGTTTAGTGTTTTTTTAACTTTTTTTTATATATTTTTAAGTAAGTTTAGAGATTTTAGCAAGCATTCCTAATCCCCGGTTTAGAACGATCCCTACTTACATTTATACTACAATTTGACAACAAGAGGGTTTAATTTGTGTGTTAAATTAATTTTCGCATCAATAGATGACTTCGTTTTGCTTGCTAATCGGAGAGGCCTCTTCAGTAAGGTCAGAACAAATATAGCATGCTTACAAAAATTGAGATCATCAGTGACACATGGTAAATCATTTCAACCAAAAACATTGGCATGAATATCGAAATAGGAAGCTTAAAGCATGCCATATTCTTCCAGTCATAATTAATTTAATAAAGATGACGAAACTGATCCAATTTTTCTTTATGAGAACGGAATACGAGAAAAAAGCTTGAAGTGCTTGAAAACCTCACCATTCAACAAGATTAGTTTACCTATTTATATGTAATATATCTGATCGCAGACTATGTGATTTCAAGGAGATAATAATTCCCTGCAAGTCAAGCGCATCTTTCACAAGGAGATGAGATATGATTCCCTGCTGCACGTGCCTTGGTATAGGTGATGTCGGCATGGTTCATTGGCTTTATTAGAGCGACAATGGTTTCACTTACTAGCAGCCAGTTTCTGATTCCCCGAAGGTTGGGGTAGGCACGCACCGACCAAAGGGGGCAGGCACAATCATAAGCCCCGTCGGCCTCTGCTCTTTAACCGATCTCCATCTTTGAATTTTAATATTTAACTAACACTTGAATTTAGGATCAAAAGGAACTGATCATAGAATATGTATGAACATATCATATTAGTACGCCAAGGATATGGAATCACACTTGAATTTAAGACCAAAATTCAGTTTATGAATTTTGTAAAATGACTATATGTATCATGGAACTTAATAGGTTTTAATTATATAACCAATGGTTCTGATACCAACTCTTAGCCTTATAAGGTTATACAATTAAAACATAAATGAAGAAGTGACTGACATGATTCCAACGATGGTAATTGAAGTCGAACACGAAAAGAAGTGGGCATGGCAACACCAAGATTTTCTATAAGCTCCTAACCGAATACAACTACTCTATAGGAAGCATTATGTTGTGTGTTCTAGGGCTTATAGGGACCGGTCTTTTATATAGGGTAAAAGCTAGGGTTTCCATCCATAAAGAAAACCTAAACTTTACTTTCTTATCCTCCAAGTTAAGTATCATAATCATATTCAAGTAAGGATTCCATCAATCCTATTTCCAATATAAGACACCTTATATATGATTGATATCTTTAAGAGATCAAATTACAATCAACATTATTCTCCAATATTTCATTAAAGTAGACCACTTAAAGGTTGATTTATATTGGATAAATCCAACAATATGACGTATCGCCCCGTATTCTAAACACATTGTAAAATCTCTCTACAACCAATGTCACTCGTACACAGTACTCCTCTGCCCATGGGGTCCAAACAACTCTTCCAAACACCCATCATAATAGTGCACTACAAAATTTCATCTTCCAACTTGAAATTATAAAAATGTCCACCAAGACCAAAATAAGAAAATAAATAAAACAGTAGTAGGTGTAACCATGCCACACCGGCTGGATCGAATGTGTTGTTGGATGTTTGACAAGAATGAGAAGAAGAAAATATGCGCCTGAAAAACTAACTCGAGCTAGTTTCACCCAAGAATTCCCCTCTGTTAAATGATATTGATATTGGAGGTAGAACTTCTCTCTCTGTACACCAATAAACAAGGTTGCGCTTTGTGCATCAACACCCTTCTTTTGTACATATATTGGAGCTCTCTCTTGACTCAATGATCGGCTCCATTTTGGGAAGTACTAACCACTTCTACATTGGAGGAGATCTGTTATTCTCCTACATCGACGCTTAAGAACTCAGAGGTTAACTTTCTCATTGGGGGGAAATTTTTTGTTATGACAGGAACACGAGTGGTACACCACGTGTTTTTATATAAGTGGTGGAAAATTTTATTTTTTAAGTTATTAACTTTTTAACACACATCCCACCATTTATATAGCGACACATGGTGTACCACCCCGTGTGACGGTCACACTGAAAAATATCTTCTCATTGGGAGTCCTAACTTTCGTTTACATTGGGATATTGTTGCCTACCACATATTAACCAAATATTACATATTAAATTTTGGATAATGTTACGTAACCAAAATTTTAAACCAAATGATGTGTCATCAATAGAAAATAAGTACGTTAATCAACACTTAAGTAATAATTCAATTGTCAAAATCCAAATCATTTGGTTTACAAAATTTAGTTTAGAAATTTGGTCTCCTTAACATTACCTTTAATTTTTTATAACAACTAGGACATTAATTTAACACTCTACTTCGCTACAAAAAAAAGAGTAAAAAAATAGAGAAATGCTAAGAAGACTCTCTCAAAATAGAACTCTCAATAGATTCTCTACCACCTTATAGTATAAAACTTTGTGTCATAAACATGAGAAGAGAGACCATAGAGACTCTCCTTAACATTTCTATAAAAGAAAAAAAAATCTCCGACAAACTATTTTGGTTGGCTACGCTCAGAATTTGTCAGGGTGTATATACGGTGGCAAAAAATTACATCCCAAGATTTGTGCGAAAAGTGCCTCCCTAAGGATTTGGATGGCGAGTATTTAGTGTTAGAGTAGGCTTTTGTCGACGAAAAGCTTCGCGGTCACGCGCGACAGTTCCATTTTGTCGTCTAGGTCTTGACGAACCGATTTGTCGCTAAAGGAAAATTAGCGGACGAAATTAAATTCGCCGGGAATATTTCAAGGATCTTAAAAAAAATAGATCCATGATTGAAACCAAAAAAACCTAGATCATTTAACTGACAAGTGAAACAAAGTTGAATTTCATACTTAAGAAACTGATATGTATGCCAAAACATAAACAAAGTTTAGAAAGTGTTAATGACCTAACGGATCATGAGAGTCTCTTTCCATTTGGAATGCAGCTTGTCTCTCAACCGCAATAGCTCTTATTCTTCTTCCTTCTCAAGGTTTGATTCAGCAGCTTCATGTACACATCGCTTTTGACTCATTTGAAATGGAGCACGAGCATGGCACATTGCTTTACAAAACATGAAATATATGCACAACAATCAATTGAATGAAAATTTTGTCTCAATCCCAAATGACAAATACTAAGGGAATTCTCTTAAAAGTTGGACTCTCTAAAATCTTTATGTCACCTCACAGTTTAACATTATGCTAACATTATAAATCATTGTGTTAAAAATATGAAATTGCAGAAAGTTTATAAAGAGCTTCACTTTTTAGAGAATCATCTTAGCATTTCTCCACCCAAATTATTTCCTAGATCATGAAACTAATCGACTTGCCATAAGTTCCCCATTTACAAAGCTTTATATAGGTATACTTACCAAAATAAAAATGTAAATCTTATCACATTTTTCATACCATATTTGTATTATCTTTTTAATAGAGATAAGACCCACGTTGTGTTGGTGGTCTAACTCTATTAGAAAGATAGTACAAATATGGTAGAAATGTGTTAAATGTAACATTACTCTATTAAAAAAAATGAAAGCAACAAATTAATTATATTGAAGAACGAGAAACTATGATGGTAGTACCTTTACATCAAGCCAAGTATTTGTAATGAACTTCCACAATGTCACAGGAGCAACAATGTCCATTTGGTGCTTTTGAGTTGGCCCTGAAAGCAATCGTTCAAAAACTCGAGAATATGAAATAAAGGAAGCATTTTCAAGCCTGGGTTGACGTAGCTAGGTTTTTCTTTTCATGTTTTCTAATAAAGAAAATGATAATGCTAGAGAGACTAAATTTTTAAACCCAAACAAACTAAATGATATGTCACCAATAAGAAATAAACACTTCAATCAATACTTAAGTAATAATCCAATCATCAACAACCATATCATTTGATTTGTAAATATGGTTTAAAAAATTTGATCTTCCTAACATAACCCTAAGGGAAACATACCCAACCTAACGTCAACAAGATATGACTTGGACTAAAATGGAAAACATACCCAAACCCAAGTCTGGTTGCTCCCTCCATAAAACTACAATATAAATCAATATCCATGAATAAGGATTAGCCAGGACAAGTTACATAACAATCTCAAGGCAATTTAACCTAGAGATTCAAAAAACAAAATATAAAGGCAATTTAAGAGGCAAGCATCCAAGTGATGATAATATATCCTATCAAAACGGGAAATCATTCACATTCACAAAGCACAAAGACAAGCTTACCAGAAAATATAGGTGGAAGGTCTGCATAAAGTTGAACTCAAGATAATAGCTCAGGAAGTACTTTTTCCACTTAATTAACCTGCCAGCAGCAAATACAGACTAAGATTAATATTAAAACAAACACCGAAATAGTGTCATTCAAGGAAAGATCTCGTCCCTCAACCAAACTCAAAGAATCAGTAAGCATGTGTATTAGCTAATTCAATGTTCAAATTCGTTAAATTGGTTCAAGAACCAAAATTAAGGGTCCTCCAAATGAAAATCCACCTGTAATCGGAGAAGGTGCAGAGACCCAATGGAGACCAAAAACTGCAGAGAAATGAAAGGAAAACTTTACTGGTGAAGCGCCAACTGCAAGCAAGACAGAGCATAGAGGGACATGAGGGAGTGACATGGCGGAGGAACTCCGACGGAGAGAAGAACGGTGAAGATGGTGGAAGAACTCGCGATGAAGAGCGACGGAGATGACGATTCAACTGAGAGAGCAAAAGGATTTGCTAGACTAGTGTGTTTAGACTTCAAAGGCTAATAGGGAATCTTTGGGAGGAAAAGAAAAAAACCTGGAGGGTATTAATAGCGCCTTTTTTCTTTTCAGAACATCTAACGACAGCCCTAAAGGCTTTCGGCTTGGAGTTCCTCAAACGAAGTAAGTTTAGTCGTTGTTCGCCGTTTCCTAGCGATTAAGACGACTATACTTTCGGCTGGTTTGGTATTGCTGTACTTTGAAAAAAAACTGTTGTGAGAATAAGCGGCTGTGCTGTGAGAATAAGAGGCTGTGAAATAAAGCCAGTAGAGTGTTTGGTAAACTTTTTTGTAAAAGTGCTTTTGGAAAAAAAAAGCAGGATGACAGTGTGTCTTTTCATTAAAGGAGCACTGTAGCTCCGTGTGCTTTGAAAAAACTGGCTTTTTTTCAAAGCAGCAAATAGCAGCTTCAGCTTTTCCTTTGATTTTCAACTTATTCTCACAGCAGCTTCCAAAATAAGCCATTTTTTTCAGTTTACCAAACACAAAAATGACCCTCAGCTTTTTTTCACAGTGGTTTTTTTTAAAATCACCTCAATCCCAAACGGAGCCTTCGTTGGGTATAAGTGATATACTTAAGACAATTAATTTCGTTGGCAAAAATATTTTTTTTATAGGAAAACTAATGAAAATGGCTTGAAAATTTTGAGTTTTAACGATAAGGACAAAATAAACGGTAAAGTGAATAGTACCATGTTTGACTTTTTAGTGTTAAAATGTGGTTTTTCATTAAAGTGAACAGTACCATGGGCTTTTCGTTAAAACTCTTTTTATTTTATTGGTTGTTGAGCTTCATTAAATTGTGAAATTCGTTCTTTAGCAATGCCTTTAACAACTTTTTTCCTTCCTTTTTTTTTTCTTCTCCTCTTCTTCATAAGTTGAAGGTTCAAACATGGGATGAACACATACACTTCTGTCGTTTCCTTCACTGCCTTGTTGCCTTTGATTTTTCTTTTCACATAAGGGAGTTGTTCTCTTCTTTTCTTCTTGACATGAGAGAGGCTTTCCTTAATTTCTTCTCTCTTTGTTCATACTTGAGGTTCTAATTGAGGATGAACCATGTGTCCTATGTTGGGGCTTAAAAAGATTTCACTACTTTGGAGATGTTTATCTCACAGAGAAGAATGTAATGCAGCGGAATTGATAGGCAAGACAAAGAAAGAACACTCAATGTATTACACAAGATTTTTATTCACTCACAAACTTGGTACAAGAGGAAACACTCAAACACTCTTAGAAGCTTTGTTGCTTCTTCTCACTTCTCACTACTTGCTCTCTTGGTTGTTTCAAATGGTGTGGATGCCTTCTCCTTTTATAGGCATGGATGGAACCTTGGAGAAGCATGGAAACATCATGCTAGATATATCTAGATAATTTCACTACCTTCCTATGCTAGAATTATCTACACTAATCTTGTATGTTGGTGGAATCCTCACTATTCTTCTAGACTCTTCCACCAACTTGAACTTTGCTAGAATTCTCTAGCATGTGCATGGATCTTTCTTTGTGCATGGGCTAGATCCATTATCTTTGGGCCAAGACAAGATTACAATTCAACATCCCCCCTTAATCTTGTCTTGTGACGCCGATTGTGTTCCTCAATCTGACAAAGTCTTCTTGCCTGAGTGGTTTGGTGAATATGTCGGCGACTTGGTCTTGTGGCTTCACTTATTCCACTTGCAATACACTCTCTTATGTAGTGATAGTGGGTATCTATGTGTTTGCTCCTGTCATGGAATACTAGATTCTTTGCTAGAGCTATTGCAGACTTGTTGTCGACATAGATCTCTGTTGGCTCTTCTTGTGGCATGCTTAATTCTTTTAGCAAGTTTCTCAGCCAGATTGCATGACAGACATATGAGGTAATGGCTACGTATTCAACTTCACAGGTAGAGAGAGTGACAATTGGTTGCTTTTTTGACATCCATGTGAATGCTGTGTCTCCCATGAATAACACAAATCCAATAGTGCTTTTTATATCGTTGGAATCTCCTGCCCAATCACTGTCGCTATATCTAACAAGTTTGTAGTTATAAAAATTTGAATAGAACAAGCCAAAGTTAACAGTACCTTTAAGATATCAAAGAATTCTTTTGGCGGTCTTCAATTGTGTAGTTGTGAGATTCTCTATGTAGCGACTGACTAATCCGACGGCATAAAGAATATCTGGTCTTGTGCAAGTCAAGTAGCGCAAGCTTCCAACTAAACTCTTGAAAAATGTTGGATCTACACTTTCTCCTTTGTCATGCTTAGTTAGTTTAACTTCACACTCTACTGGCGTGCCTATGGGCTTGCAGTCATCCATTTTGAACTTTTTCAGTATCTCCTTTGTGTAGCTTTCTTGGGAGATGAAAATACCTTCTTCGTTCTGCTTGACTTCAATGCCTAGGTAGTATGCCATCAGCCCGATGTCGGTCATCTCAAATTCTTTGGTCATCACTATCTTGAACTCTTCATACATGCTTAGATTACTTCCGGTAAAGATTAGATCATCCACATATAAGCACACAATTAGAATATCTCCATCTTTGACTTTGACGTAGAGAGCATGTTCATAAAGGCACTTGATGAAGTTGTTCTCTTGAAAGTACTTGTCGATGCGACTATTCCATGCTCGTGGCGCTTGTTTTAGCCCATAGAGAGCTTTCTTCAACTTCATAACTTTGTCTTCATGCCCTTTGATTTCATAGCCTGTCAGTTGCTGAATGTAGACTTCTTCTTCAAGGACTTCATTTAGGAAAGCGGACTTCACATCCATTTGTTGAATCTTCCATTTGTTTTGAGCTGCCAAAGAAATTAGTAATCGTATAGTTTCCAACCAAGCAACGAGTGCAAATACCTCATCATAGTCGATTTCGGCTCTTTGACTATATCCTTACACCACTAATCTCGCCTTGTACTTGTCGACCTCTCCGTTGACATTCTTCTTTGTCTTATACACCCACTTGAATCTGATGGCTTTGTGTCCTTTCGGAAGAATAGCGAGTTCCCATGTATCGTTCTACTGGATTGCTTCAATTTCTTCATCCATTGCTTTCCTCTACTTAGTATCTTGCACTGCTTCTTGGAAGTCAACTAGTTCACAATCAGCAAAGAGACATAAAAGTGTAGGATTATCGAGTCTTTCAGCTACCTCATAGAGATCTCGTAGACTTCTTTTGCGTGGTACTTCTCTTTCATTTATACTCCCACTTGATGATGTTGATGTTGGTGAATTACCATGATTGGTTGATGTTGGTGAAGCGGGTGGAGTAGTGGATTCTTGTTGAACATCTCTTGCTTGCTCCATCATCCCTTGTTCATTATCTTCTTCAAACTGAGGAAAGAAGTGAAGATCACATGCATGCCGGCCAAAATCTCATTCTCCTTCTTCATCGAACGTCACGTCTCGACTGATCACCGTATTCCCATTGTTCAGATTATACAGTGTATAGCCTTTTGAATTTGAGTCATAACCGATGAAGATGAACTTCTCACTTTTGTCGTCAAGTTTCGTCCTCCTCTCATCTGGTACATGTACATGGGCTATGCTTCCAAAAACTTTTAGATGAGAGGTACCTAGCTTTCTTCCACTCCATGATTCTTGCGGAGTCTTTCCCCACACACTTCTTATTAGAGACCGATTTGATAGGTAGATAGCACATGCTACAGCTTCTGCCCACAGCTCCTTAGGCAATCTCTTACTTTTGAGAATGCTTCGAGCCATGTCGAGGATGGTTCGATTTTTCCTTTTCGCCACACCATTTTGTTGAGGGGATCTTGGAACTGTTAAAGGTCGACGAATTCCATTGGCTTCACAGAATTCTTGAAATTCCTTCGAAGTGAATTCTCCTCCTCAATCAGATTTCATGGCTTTGATCTTGCAACCACTTTCTTGAACTTCTTGAATGCTCCAAATACCTTTAATTTTTGCTTCAAGAAATACACCCAGGTTTTCCTTGAAAAATCATCAATGAAGAGAAGGAAATAATTATTTTTACCCAAAGAGCTTGGTTTTATTAGACCGCACACATCAGTCTGAATGAGCTCGATTGGCTTCTGGGCTCTTGTGGTCAACTCCTTTGGAAAGCTTTTCTTGAACTGTTTCCCAAGTAAACATCCTTCGCAAGCTTGATCAGGACGACTGATGCACGGTAAGCCTCTCACCATCTCCTTCTTAGACAATAACTCTAGTGCCCCAAAGTTAAGATGCCCAAAACGAAGATGCCAAAGCCAGGATGTGTCTTTGTAACATGTTTTGAGGCACTTTGCAACATTGTTTTGAATGTTCATGGGAAACATCCTATTCTTTGACATTTTCACCTTGGCAATTAATCTTCCTTTGTCATCTCTAAGAAAAATGCTATAATTTTTCATGTGAATATCATAACCTTTTTCTAAGAGTTGTCCCAAGCTCAAAATGTTGTTTTTCATATTGGGCACATAGTAGACATTTGAAATTAATTGGTGACCACCATTTTTTAGGGGAATAAGGATGTTACTTTTTCCTTTGACATGTATTTTAGATTCGTCTCCAAAAGAAATGTTGCAACTCACCGATTTATTGAGCTCTACAAACATGCTTCTTCTTCCGCACATGTGATTGCTAGCACCGGTGTCAAGGTACCATGTATAGTCTTGGTCTCCATCATTGTTCTTGCATGCTAGTAGCACAATGTCATTATCTTCTTTCTCTTCTTTCACATAATTGACCTTCTCATCAGGCCTGTTGCTTGGAGCTCTACATTCCCAAGCATAATGCCCAAACTTTTTACAGTTGTAGCATTGAACTTGAGATTTTTCATACCTCAAGTTTGAACGCCCTCTTCCATGACCTTTTGTTGAGCTTCATCCTCTTTCGTAGTTGCTATGGTTGTTGAAGTTCCAACCACGTCCATGTCCATGTCCACGTCCGCGACCTCGACCGCGACTTCTTTCGTACTGGCTTCTCTCGTTGTCTAAGCTTTCTTCTTTCTTCTTTGGCTGGACATGCGTCTTGAGGAGCTGCTCATCATTCCCTTGCCTCTTCTTATGTTTCTCTTCATATGCTCGTAGCGAACCCATTAATTGTTCTATACCAATTTCTTCCAAGTTTTTAATTTCTTCAATCGTCACGACAATGTGCTTGAACTTGGGGTCCAACGAGTGTAATAGTATCTTCTCCATAATTCTAACATCTTCTAACTTTTCTCCGTTTCTTTTTAATTGATTGGAAACGGCTAAGACTCTTGAAAAATAATCAGAGATTGATTTAGACCCTTTCATTTGTAGAGATTCGAACTCACCTCTTAGTACTTGAAGACGAACCTTTTTCACTTGTTCGGCACTTTTGTAAGAGGTTTAAAGCTTCTCCCATGCTTGCTTGGCAGAGGTTGCACTTGAGACCTTCTCAAAGTCATTGTCATCTAATGCTTGGTAGATGAGGTAGAGAGCCTTTTTGTCTCTCTTTCTTGAATCTTTCAAACTCTCCTTCTGGGGTTGGGACAAAGTAGCTTCATCTTCTGGCTCAATGTAGCCTTTCTCCATGACTTCCCATACATCGTGTGCTCCCAAAAGGGCCTTCATTTTGATACTCCAATTATCGAAGTTGTTGTTGTCAAGCACTGAAACTTGGAAGGCTGCCATAACGTTGCTAGCCATACATAGCTCTGATACCACTTTGTTGGGGCTTAAAAAGACTTCACTACTTTGGAGATGTTTATCTCACAAAGAAGAATGTAATGCAGCGGAATTGATAGGCAAGACAAAGAAAGAACACTCAATGTATTACACAAGATTTTTATTCACTCATAAACTTAGTACAAGAGGAAACACTCAAACACTCTTAGAAGCTTTGTTGCTTCTTCTCACTTCTCACTACTTGCTCTCTTGGTTGTTTCAAATGGCGTGGATGCCTTCTCCTTTTATAGGCATGGATAGAACCTTGGAGAAGCATGGAAACATCATGCTAGATATATTTAGATAATTCCACTACCTTCCTATGCTAGAATTATCTACACTAATCTTATATGTTGGTGGAATCCTCACCATTCTTCTAAACTCTTCCACCAACTTGAACTTTGCTAGAATTCTCTAGCATGTGCATGGATTTTTCTTTGTGCATGGGCTAGATCCATTATCTTTGGGCCAAGACAAGTTTAGAATTCAACATCCTCCTGGTGTTGCTATATAACTTCTTTTTCTTCAAGGTGGTAACGAAACATGTTACTTTTGTTGCACATTTCTGACTCATACCTTCTCTTTTTTCCTCTTTCGAACTCTGATACAGTGATAAAATTTTAACCAAAAAGAGAAGAAGAAAAAAAGAAGCTCAGTGGTCTGCTTCTTCAATGGAGTCCAGAATTGTTCTTTCATAGATTGAAAAGATACATATTATTCTCCCGCACTCTTTTCGCAACTCTACATGTTTTATAAGTCTGAAGAAGGCTTCCTTGTAACTTCAAACCCTTTCATTTATTTGGGAGGAAAACAAACCTTTTCATTTGAATCACACAATTAGATATATACTAGAAATTTATACCCGCGCGTTGCTGCGGGATTGAAAATTGTATGAAAACTTATGAAACTTCATTCTTTCAATAACCAATGTTTGAGTCATAAATTGAGGGTTACAAATGCCAAAGTAAGTTGCGACCCTTAATTAATAAAAATATAGTAGCTCTCGGTAGCTATTGTTACCCTTTTGCAGCTCTTGATAAATTTTTATAAAAAGGGTGTGTTATCCACACATCCATTTTTACTTCTCCCACACCCCTTGTTAATTTCTGTCCTTTGATCTTTTTTAATTCATCCGATCCGACGACCGAAAATTAAAAGAATGTGAGAGAAGTAAAAAAGAATGGATATCACATCCCTTTACAAAGTGGGTTGTATTAGTTCAAATTAGATGACCACAACCCACAAAGATACAGTAGCTCTAGGCAGCTATTGTTACCCCTTTGCAGCAGCCTCCTTCTGTAGTACTCTTCACCTTTTTTTTTCAAGCATTTCGAGCGTATGGCAAGCATTTATCAAAACTGATTTAGAGAGCAATTTAATTGTATCAACACAAAGAATACATAAAGCACTATACAATGAAGAAACATTCCATGTTCCACCACCACCTCTCAAACTAAATTCTAAACTACGCACAAAACATTCCTTGTTGTCAAATTTCCAACTATAGCAAAATTTATAGCCTTTGCATGTACACAAATCGGGTGAGCACGTGGGAAGACTATATTTCAATTAAGTTATCTATATGGTGCAAAACAAAACAACTGTACATGTAACTTATGAACAACTGTACATGTAGCTTATGAACAACCGTATATGCAGCTTATCAAAATCCTTTAAAATTGCTAACTACATAAGTACATGCATAATATTCAAGTGAAAAAAAAAGAGAAGAAAGATAAGCCCCAGTTTTCAAATAAGAGCAATGAAATAGGTTCATATGAAGCACACAGAGACTAAAAACGTGATTCTATGACCCACAAAATCATTTTTATATCAATTAACCAATCCTTGTTGTACTATAGTCAAAGAAGAGCAATTGATACTTGAAGATAACTGTCTTAGAATTAATAAATAATACTACAAATAATAGATTTTCTATGTATTAAACAACCACACTTGTGGAAGTAGAAAAATGAAAAGAAAAAAAAAACTGTATAGAAGTTTTTTCACCAGTATCCTCTGAGATGCTCGCCATCAAAAATCCCCATTCGGTATTGATTCCAACACCATTTACCTACAAATAGCCAAAAAGGTGAAGCAACTTGGTGGTACTGAACTGCACCACAAAATTGTACATTAACCACACATACAGTAGCAAGAATAAAGACGTTTCAACATTTGGTTTAATTCTTGGCATTAGATCAAATATGTCAGACTCAAACCATTGTGATTGGTGGAGAGGTTCAAATGCAATTTATTGTACACAACAGAATGTATGCATCCATTAAATCACTGTAAAAAAGGTGTCTCAATGTTAAAATTATTGAAGATAGAGGATAAGCTTTTCACATATAAAGAAGACTTGTGGGACACCCATAACCAATAATTTTTTTCCCCTAAAATGTCATCTGATAACATTAAATCACTGTAAAAAAGGTGTCTCAATGTTAAAATTATTGAAGATAGAGGATAAGCTTTTCACATATAAAGAAGACTTGTGGGACACCCATAACCAATAACTTTTTCCCCTAAAATGTCATCTGATAAACCTTTTATCCAATTCAAAAAAAAAAAAAAAATACTAAACAGAAACAACCATCTAATCTGGCACTGAAAAATTTTAAACTCATAAATGGAAACTTGGCATCAAGTCCCAAACTAAGTGAGATAATGTACAAACAGAAAGACACCTCACTGACATTAACTGGTTTTTGTTTATTGATCAATATAAACTAAATTTTCCTGTAAAAAAAAATTGATTGAGAAAATGACCAAAAATGAAATAATTAGGTAACAATACTTAAAACCTGATCAACATTCAAGAAAAAGGTGTGTGAGAGAGTGAGAAAGTCCAACCGTAATAGTGTGCATGAGATTCCCATAGTGCCTTTGTAATCGTATCACCCATAGGGCTACTGAAATGAAACCAACAAATGTGAAATTAAAATATGAACTTGATGAATTGAATAGATATATATATACAATCTGATATTTCTGGTCAAGAGTATAGAAGATAAAAGCCTACTGTAAAATGAAAACAATTGTAATCTACAAACTTAAGGGTGCAATTGTAAAACCAAAACAATTGTATGCCATTAGAAGGTGCAACCAAAGCATATAATCTCATTAAGCTCGAATTTACGTAACAATACGCGGATTGGATCACAATCAAAATTCAAAACCCATTAATAAAAATCTAATATTTTACTTCCAACACAATTATAAATTAAGATTAAAACATTATTACCTGCTAAGAAATCCCAATAATCAGATCCTTCTTGTCACTTGGAAGAGTCGATTGGAGCCATTCGGGATCACGTTCTCATTGGTATGCAAGCATATAAAAAAATATTACAAACTACAAAGAAAAAAATGGTAAGAATGAAGAAAGAGGAGCGTGCGTACAGAGAAGAAGAGTCCTCATCTAAAATCCAACCATAAGTATCCATAGCAAGAAGATTTCAAGGAGTTGACTATCATTTATGAATTGATAGTGTGAATGGTACTTGGGAATAGTTATTAATTGCGAAAGTATTGTACATAGATGAATGGTAAATCAAAACATACTGAAAATACCGAAAGCTACAATTGTGTTGACTATCATTATCTGTTTAACACAATTTGTTTTGAATAAGGATGTTGGATATATATGCAATCACAAATATTTAATCCATTATATCAGTATCGTCAAAGGAACCGCTTCAAATTTATTACCCAACTGAGAAATTTGTCCTTCATATCTAAAATATGGGACATATTTGTTTCCTATATAAAAAGGAGCTTTATAAGTTTAGATATTAGGCATACTACTGATGTTTTAAGTGGCCTATTATTTTCAAAAAATATCACAATAATAGATCCAAAAATCACATAATCAAGGCCTAATATACTGCAAAGTATTAATCTAAATTTTGATTTCATATCCTCAAAGGGCCAGCACTCAACTTTTAGCTACTCAGACAGTAGCGGTGGGAAATATTCACTTAGATGAAAAGAAAGAAGAGAACACAAATAATAAATATAGCAATCTATTAACCTTTAATGACTCTCAACATGTGCCTGGAAGATGGCTCTTCCAACATCCTGAAATCATGTCAAGAGTTAAAAAAATCAATGGAAAAGCTCTGTAAATTTGACGCAGAGCATATTGCCTTATGGAGCCCTTTTATAATCAAGTGGATCAAGTTCTGCTCATATGGTTCCATCATCCAATCTGTCAACTGTCTGAAAGAATGAAGAGTCAGTATCTACATGAGTAAAATCTGAAAAATAATAGCAACAAAATGAGTCGGCTGTTTAAAACAGTGATACAGCTAAGGCAACACCAATACCTGTATATAAACCACAGCTTCTGAGACAGAGAAGAGTGTATTAAGGAATTCCCACCACGTTTCCCTTCGGAGGTCCACCAGTTCCCTCCTGTATATCTCACTTCAATGAAAACAAAGTTAGACCACACTATAAAATATACTACTCCAGCATTTTCCAAAAATGATATTCCAAGAAGTTAAATGCTTGAAGAACCTAAAAAGAAGATAATACATAAATTTATACTAAATTGTAATATATAGATCTCTATATACTAAAGTGAACTTATTGGACATGTCCAGAAATAAATCTAAGCAAAAACTGAAAAATGAAAACCAAATGGTTATCAAACGCTCCCCAAAGGAATTACACATTTTGGATTCATTAAATGGAGTCTTTCAAGACCTCCAACCAAGTGAAACTGGTATACAAATCCAATGCATATATAGGTATTGTCGATCACTGAAAACTATATGCTTAAAAATCATTTTAAGGACCATAATAACAGTCATTTTATCAAACAGTTAGTACGCATATTTGTCAAACGGAGCCATCAAACATGCTTACTTCGACCTTCAGCTAGTTCCATTCACGTATAATATAAGCTGGAAAATTATACCATTCCCTAGGACGATTACAACCAGAGCTGATTTATAGTTGCATATGCTTCCTTGTAGACCATGCCTGCAGCTGGTTCCTTGATTAGGTGGTTGACAATGCGCTCGAGTAATGGAGCGCCAGAGAAGGGCAGATAAAGACTGGAAGGAAGAGATTTTGGTGGTGCCAGACTCCGCATTGGCCTTTGCTTTGAGTTTGGCTAGGGATTCCGCGGAGAAGTGAAACATTCCCTTCCCGGGGGGGGGGGGGGGGCTTCAAATCTGCCAATGAACTCATCTGAGTGTTTGAAAGGGAGGCTGATAATTGGACCATGACCATCTGGAAACCACCGTTTCTTGAAAATAAAAGAGAACCAAATCATAAAACAATAAATTTCAATTCATTTACAAATCCCAAACTAAAAAAGCACCAAATTTAAACAAAAGAAAACCACCCGTTTCACATCTCTTTGAAGAACTCACCAAGAAACCCTAGAAATTCCTTCAAAGCAAATCCAAAAACTGAACATGAGTACCTGAATTGAATAAAAATTAAAATACAATCAACTGTTAACCATTTTTTTTCTCAATAAAAAATAAAAAAATAAAAACCTTCAAAACACCCAAACGATCCCAAATTCTCAAATATGTTCAAAGAAACTTACCATGAAATCACAGCATCTTCACAAATCATCTTCATATCTGCACCAAAAATAACGAAAAAGAAGTGCAATCAGCCCAAGAAACAAAAGATCAGCAGAAACAAACCAAGAAAATCAAGTATCGGAGAAAATTTTCCATCAGCATTTCTCCTTTTTATCAGAGGACTCGAGCTGGGCTCTGAGAGAGAAGTCGAGATGTTTCGTAGTTTCTTCGAAATAGAGCTTGTGGTTTGCTGTGAGAGAGAGCTCGTTGTTTCTGGAAGCAAATGGAAAAAGGTCGGCTTTTCCGTCCTTCTACTTCTTCAAGATTACGAAGACGTGTACATCTACCAACACGTGTAAATCAAGAGTAGCGCCAGAGAGAGGCACCAACTGAGATTTTGATAGGAATGAAATAATATATAATAAAACAAAGGACTATGGAATGATGCTTCAGCATCAGCACTCTGCGATAGAAAATAATATAAAAAATTTTAAAAAAAAGAAAAGAGCAGCTTTTGCTTTTGAAAGTTGATGTTTTTTATTGTTTATTAGAGAGATGTCGGTTGAATGATGGAGATATTACTATCGGAAGAAATTGAAACAGAAGAGAAACAACGCGTGGATCCAAAAAGTCAGTGGCAGAAACGAAATAAACAAAACCAAGAAGGGACAAAATTGGGAGAACACTGTTGGTGAACAGTGCTCCTACTCACATGATGAACAGTGATTTTGGAACTGGGCTTTAGTATATATAGATTTGTGGAAACACACCTCTCTCCGATGCTAAATAAATAGAGTAGCTCATAGATGTTTTCCAACTATATATTAATATTATAACAAGAACTAGAACATTAAATTTACATATGCTTCCTCCTATTCACACCAATTCGAATTCGTTTTCCGACAGTTTAGATTAATACAAAATTACTAATACAATTGAACCATCAAACTAATTAAGCTACGTACAATCTTTCCAGTAGTCGTTGGTAGTCCACGATTGGAGGAGTTAATAAGCCACTCTTAAAACACAGATCAATTATCCCCTTATAATTAAGGGTCCGCAAATAGCTTAATTAATTTGAAGGTTCCCAAATTTGGAAAACATTAAGGACCCCTGATAATTTTATCGTGACTTGCAACTCTCCAGCCCCAGGTTCCTTAACAGAATTACCGGCCACTATAAAAAAATATAAAAATAAACTCCCATGCAGTATAAAAAATAACAAAAGAAACATGTTACGTACGTAAACGTTAATTACCAAAGACCTGTAAATTTCTTCAACATGAACGCTGAACATAATAAGAAGAAGAAGTTCGCCATCATCGGCGTTTCATCTGTGATTCTAGTAGCCATGGTGGTTGCCGTAACGGTTGGGGTAACCACAAAAAACAAAGTAGGGGGAGGGCACAAAAACTCGGACGGCGGGCATGTCACCACGTCGACCAAAGCAATAAAGGCTATATGCCAGCCGACGGATTATAAGGAAACCTGCGAGAGGAGTCTGGAATCGGCTGCTGGCAACAGCACGGAGCCGAAAGACCTCATCAAGGCAGGTTTCAACGTTACCATGGACAAACTTCGGGCCATCATAAAAAACTCCACCACATTGCAAGAACTGGCCAAGGACGAAAGTACAAACCAAGCTCTAGAAAATTGCAAGGAGCTCTTGGAGTATGCCATCGACGATCTCACGACATCTTTCCAAAAATTGGGTCCTTTCGACATCAGCAAGATCGATGATTACGCGGAAGATCTCAAGGTCTGGCTCAGCGCGGCTATTACTTACCAACAAACATGCTTGGACGGGTTTCAGAACACCAAAGGCGACGCCGGCGACAAGATGAAGCGTTTCTTGAACACCACGCAACAGCTCACCAGCAACGGACTTGCCATGGTGACCGAAATTACTTCCGTGCTTGGGTCTCTCAATTTGAAAGCAAACCGGCGTCGTTTGCTGGCAGGGGGAGGGGGTGGAGGTAATGCGAAGAATGCTCCAAAGGTTATTCCTACGTGGATCAACAATAAGCGTAGCCTCGACGTGTCTACCGTGACTCCACAGTCGATTAAACCGGACGCAGTGGTGGCTAAGGATGGGAGTGGACAGTACGAGACTATTGGTGAAGCTGTGAAGATGATCCCGAAGAACAATGCGGACAAGACGTTTGTGATTTATGTGAAGGAGGGAGTGTACAGTGAGTATGTCATGATTGACAAGTATATGACCAACGTCATGTTGATTGGGGATGGCGCTACTAAGACCAAGGTCACCGGTAGCAAAAACTTCGCTGCGGGAGTCCAAACTTTTCAGACTGCAACAGTCGGTAAGTATTTGAGCGAAGTCTCTTACAAACTTTGTTCTCTTTGGGACATGTATATGTGGCATGTGTAATATAGATTTTCACAATATGACAATATAACAGACATACTAGCATAACATAGCGTAAATTATATGTAGCTGTTTGAGACTTGAGAGATTATTTCGTTGTAAGGGACGACATAGGATTATAGAATGACCCGAACTCATACATGAATCATGACGTTCTTATGATTAATTATGACTTACTTATGAATCGTGATTGTTCAAGGGCCCTTGAAAATTCAGCTGAGCTCATACATAACATTGTACATTAGCAAACTACATATGATTTATACTTATGTATTATAATTTTAATCATGACCAATATTTAGTATTAACAATTTGACAACATATAACACGTTAATAATTAATAGAAAACTTCATTTTAATCCCTAAAAAAGATGAGTTTTAGATTATAACCATATGTAAGATTAAAATCCAATTTTAGTCCCTCACACATTTAATCATATCATTTATTAGTTGTATTTTGATGTTTATTTTATCTTTTTATTTTTATTTTAATGTATTAATTACATTTACATTTAATTTTTATTTCATTCACCATAATATATTTTAATGTCTACATTTAGGCAACTAAATTTTTTATAATATATATTCCGATAACAATTTTGTATGTTCTTCATTTAGGTACATTAATACATTTGAATATTTTGGTATATCTATCGGTACAAACATGTAGTTACATTGATTCAATATAATGCATTTCGTTACGTACACTTTGATACACACATTTGAGTATTGACTTTTAGGTACATTAATTCAATTATTATTTCGGTAAATACATTTAGGTACATACATTTTGGTATTGATATTTAGGTGCATACATTTTCGGTATTGACATTTAGGTTCGTACATTTTGGTACATACATTTCGGTATTGACATTTAGGTACACTTGTAATTGACATTTTTTTATTTAGGTACATACATTTTTGGTATTGACATTTAGGTTCGTACATTTTGGTACTTACATTTCGGTATTGACTTTTAGGTACATTAATTCAATATAATACATTTCAGTACATACATTTAGGTTCATTATAATATATTTCGGTACAATCATGTAGGTACAAATATTTTGGTACAAAAAAGTCAATTTTATATATTTTGGCACAATCATTTTTGTACACTTATGCATCTATATATTTTTGTATCACAAATTTTTTTTTAATATTTCTCATTTACGTTCATTTCTAATTAAAACAAATGAAATATGTGCATATTAATAAAATTAAAATTTAATATGGAGAGATTAAATAAAAATACACATTCAATAAGAAAAATTGAATGTAAATTTTGATAAAAGTACACTCAAGGGATTAAATTGAATATTTAATCTAGCATCAGGTTTTTTTTAAATTTTAATCTTTTGCAAGGACTAATGTTCAAAAACCCCAATAATTAACTAGTTGATATTTCATTGATATGCAGTTGTAGTTGGGGACTACTTCATTGCTAAGGACATAGGGATTGAGAACTCAGCAGGAGCCGAAGGGCACCAAGCCGTGGCTCTGCGAGTGCAGTCGGACTTGTCCATCTTCTACCGCTGCCAAATGGACGGGTACCAAGACACTCTCTACACTCAAACCCACCGGCAATTCTACCGCGACTGCACCATCAGCGGCACAATCGACTTTATCTTTGGAGACGCTGCCGTAGTGTTCCAGAACTGCAAGATGATCGTAAGAAAACCAATGGACAACCAAGCTTGCATGGTCACAGCCCAAGGGAGAATTGACCGGCGTCAGCCCTCGGGTATCATCCTCCAAAACTGCACCATCTCCGGGGACCCGGAGTACATTCCCGTGAAGGACAAGAACAAGTCGTACCTGGGGAGGCCGTGGAAGAACCTAGCTAGGACCGTCGTGATGCAGTCGCAGATTGATGGCATCATTGCTCCGGAAGGGTGGATGGAGTGGACGGGTTCGAACAATCATCAAAGTTGCTGGTTTGGCGAATACAAAAACAGAGGGCCTGGCTCCCACATGAGCAAGAGGGTGAAGTGGAGCGGCATCAAGAATCTTAGTGCCGACCAGGCTGTCGCTTTCACCTCCGGTAAGTTTGTTGAGGGTGATAAGTGGATCAAGCCCAGCGGTGTGCCTTACGTTGCTGGCATGGTTTCCGTTTAGGGTTTTAGACAAACAGTTTAGTGGCCTCTTTTATATTTTCAACATTCCGAAAGGATAGGAAAAGAAGAACATATGACTAATAATCTTATTCTTTATGTATGATTGTTGTAGATATTGTTAATCGTGTGGCTATCCGCAAGTATATTTGGAGCCCATATATGTGTAATATTAGATATTTTGAGGAGTCTTAGTTTTTGTAAATTGTAGGAGACCTTAGATGTTTATATCCATGGTCGTCCGAATACACTCAATTCTTCTAATTTTCTTCATTCACATTCTGTCCTATTTTTGTAACAATTGTAATCAGGAAATATAAGAAATTGGCATTTTATGATCTTGAGTAGTTATGATACTATGTTTTTTTTTTTTTTTTTTTGAGTATTTATCAAATATAGCAAAAAAAATCACCTTTAATTTCAAAAAAGTAACTTTTTATAATAAAAAAATTCAAATATATCCAAAATTCCACTTAAATAGACACAAATACCTCAAATTTAATAATCAAATAAATTAAAGGCTTTTTAGCCACCATTGGCTCAAATTCCGGTCCAACTTCACATTCGCTCCTACACTCCACCACCATAACCCTATCCCCTTTGACCCCCTCATCATTGACATTGAGCGCTACCTCAGATACTTCGAGTGAGAGTAGCAGAATTTCAATCATGCCTTCAACGCCTTCCTTCTTCCCACGACTTGAATCTCAGCCCCTGTCGCCAATTCATGGATGCAGAAACTCTTTCTGAATCACATCAATTCTCTATAATCTTCGAACCCAATTGGAAAAGGAAAATTTTAAGAAAGAAACACTAAATTTATCTCAGGGTGCCAAAATTTGGATTGGAAGGTGGATGGTTTGGATTGTGAGAGAATAAGGGTTTAGGTAGGTTAGGGCTTTTGATTTGGGCATGTATGTTGGATTTACCCACCAAATGTAGAAGACGACTTCTTCTTTTTGTTTTTATTTTTTTTATTTTTTATTTATAATTTCTATTTTTATAAAAATAGTTTTTAAAGTTAATTCACATGTCGTTATATGATTGTATTTGTGAGCCCTACATGGCACCACATCATCGTAATAACAGAGCAATTGATAGATTTTTTACAGAAAAACTAAAATGATCACAATGGACAAACTCAAAAAAAGACTAAAATGATTCATGATAGACAAATTCAATGACACTATTACTGATTTTTATTGTTAGGCACCAGACTTAGGAGTTATGTAAATGTTACGAACCATTTTGGCTAAAAGATCTTTAATTTATTTGATTGTTGAATTTGAGGGTATTTGGGTCTATTTAAGTGAAATTTTGGATATATTTGAAAGTTTTTATAAAAAATGACATTTTTGAAACTAAGAGTTAGTTTTTGGTTATATTGAGAAATACCCATTTGTTTCCCTATCTAATGTGAAGGAGTACACTTTTAATGTAATTATGATACTAGTTTTAGGTTTTTTTAACTTTAATTAATTTGTTGTTGGTGCAATATCAAGCTTTCTATATGTTAATGATATATTGCAATATAGTTTACAATTATACATAGTTAAGAGTAAACGTACAAGCGAAGAGTTTTGGATTCTCTAATATAACTATGAGGAGTAGTTTACAATTATACATAGTTAAGAGTAAACGTACAAGTGAAGAGTTTTGGATTCTCTAATAGAACATTACCCTTACATATGATATGAGGAAACTTAAGAATATTGAGAGTTTTGGATTCTCTAATGTAACATTACCTTTACATTTGATATGAGGAAACTTCAGAATATTAAGAAAATGTTCAAAAACAACAAAGTCTTATTCTACTAAGTAGGGTCCACTGTATGAATCCTAAAATGCTACTGCGCCCAAATTTTCGCCAAGTTTTCCGTTAGCTCCAAGCATTCCATATCTTTTTTTAAAGTCTATTTCCAAGTCTTTCTCTACTATTTTTTCCCTAAGCATATGTCTCATAATTGCATTTCCTAACCAAAGTATCTGTAGATATTCGTTTCACATGTCTGAACCACCTAAACCAATTTTTTCTCATCTTATCTTCAATTGTGACAACTCCTACTTTACCTCGGATATGCTCGTTCTTAATCTTGTCCCCTTGCCCACACATCCAATTCTAACGAAGCATTCTAATATCCGCTACGCTCATTTTTTTGCACATGTTGATACTTAACCGCCTAACATTTTGTATATTAAAGCATTGTTGACCTTATTGCTTTGCTTTAAAATTTTCCATTGAGACTTATTGCCAATGACAGAAATTATTCTTACAGAAGTTGTGAAGGTGGGTTTTTTTTATATATATATTTTTTTTTTTACACAAGATAACGTTATTGACTTAAATTGATAGTTGTTAAGGGGAGAAGGATCGGTAGGAATCGAACCTACACCAGGATGCATAAGCATCATTGTTTCCACCATTGTGATAAAGCATCATCTACTGTGAAGGTTTTTGTTTGGCAAACATAAAAATATTATGAAATATAATGTGTCAATTAATCAATAAATGAGAGGTGATATTTAGCAAATATACTAGTGGTGGTGGAGGTTGCGGTTGTGACTATAAGGGCTTGAAAGACAAAGTCTCACATTAGAGAAAGAACCTTGCAAGAGCTTATAAGGTGTTAGCTCATTCCTCATATGTCAATATGGTTGAACATCAAATTTCTTTATGGTATCAGAGTAGGTTGACCAACATGTGAAATCCAACAACTACAAGTATTTTATGTCACTTGATTTGCATTGTTCACATGCTAAGTTTGAACATTGTCATACATAAAGAGGCATGTTGGCGGTGAAGATGATGGTTGGGATCATGTGATGGCAAGGTGGTGATGGTCATGATCATGGTAATAGCGATGATGGTGGGTGTGTAGCGGAAATGACATCCAACATCTGCAACTAGTTGAAAATGGGTGGGAGCACCACATAAAACAAGCAACACAAGCTAGGGGTGGGCATGGCCCAAGCCGTGTCCAACTTTGGAATAATAACCAAACTGAACCCCTTTGGAAATGAAACAGGGAGGAAGGGGTGGGGCAAGGCGGGGCCATATTTTTAAAAATAAAACCAGATTTAACCCGACTTGTTTGAAACAGGTCAGTTCCAATGGGTCCACAAGTCCATTTCCTGATGCCAAGAATTCTCCAAAGGCAACGTTAAGTAATGCTTGTGTTTATCTTCTACTTCCTCGCTACAAATTCCTAACTAGAACAAAATGCAGAAAAACTCAAATCTAGAATTTGTATCCACCTAAGTTCCTAACTAGGACCAAATGCAGAAAAAACCCAAATCAGTGAAAATAATAAAAAAAATCCTAAATCAGACTCAAATCAGTAAACAGTGTAATAACTGAAATACAGGTGTGAATTACTGATTGGTTAAAATGTAATAAGGAGAAATGTAGAAGATTGCAGCATAGGAAAATTAGTTAGAAATGTGGTATTATAAAAGCTGTTGTAAAACGTTTGCTATTCATTCAATACAGTTAGTCATTTTCTTTCCGCTGCTTATTGTCTTTCTCTCTCTCTCTTCAAGCTTCCTTGAATTCTTTGATCTTCATCTTCTTGAAATCATTTGTTCTTGTTATCACAGTGAACCTTTAATGAACTCGAGGATCTTTTTAAAGGCTCATGGGCTCAAACCAAGCAAACCAAGATCGACGAAGATGGTGGTCAGGTGGTGGGTGAGAGGTACCTCGATCGACAAGAAATAGGCTAACACTAGAGTGGAAGATGCTTCGGATGCGGCTTAAGATTTTTACACCACTAGAGGGTGCTGCAAGGGCAAAACAGTTACCAGCAAAAATTCTGAGTGTTGCATGCCGTGATCACCTTCTCATTGCTGATATTCCTATGGCAAAGGGCATTTCTGCAGCAACCACCACTACTCTTGTCAAGATTGTATTCGTAGCTCATGTCGCGAGCTTGGAGAATGGGTCAACATGGTGGTCATGTGGTGGGTGGGAGGGACCTCAATGGACGGGATGAAGACGAAGAGTAGAGAGAGAGACATAGACTAGATCAGGTGGTGAGTCTGAGAATTTTGGATATTAGAGTTGGGAGAGACACAGACTGAGAGAGGGAACATATTGATATTTATTTGATATGTGTGGGAAATCACAAATCAATGACGGAAACAATTCGACCCAAAGGCTCGTTTCCTCAAATTTTTAGACTCGCCTGCCCCACTAATTACGTGGATCCGTCCCACCCGGCCTTGTTTTGTGTTTAAAATTTTAAACTCGCTTCAAACCCACCCTAACCCGCAAGGACCCGCCTCAACCAACGAGTCCAGGGCCATTGTGCCCACCCCTAGCACAAGCTGCAACCACTGGAAACAAACACCACTGTGTCACATCAGCAACAACAACGTGATGAAAGAACAAAACCCCAAGATGATGGCAACAAAAAATACCCTAACTATCAATGTGGACATTTCATACTCACAAAATAGACTTATTAGCATCAGAATTGGCAATTTTCAGAAAGCTCAACCTAAGTCTAATAATGGACTTAATTAAGATAAAAAAAAAACACCCCATCTAGTTGACAATAATTCTTGAATCTATGTTTCGCTCTCTCCAAATTTCGCATACCATATCATGGTGGTACTTCCATTGAAAGCTTGACCGTGTCCTCTATTTTTATATTAAATTTGAAATTCAGTTTATGTCTCTCAAAAAATAAAATTAAAAAATCGCTTGCATCTGCAATCACTTGCACTACAGAGACTCAGAAAAGCAGTTGCTTGCAGTAGTACAACGTCTGCAATCAACAAGTAGGCCCCTTCTTGTTCCCAAATCCAACAACTGCGGTGATGAATTCCCGGTTGTAGTGCAAGCGCTTGTAGACGTAGTGTTTGGGCCCAAAATAGCAGTTTGGGCTGAGGGAGGTATCACTTTCGGCCCGGGAAGACTACGGCGAGAAAGTCATGGGGGCTTCAGCTCATGGGCTTCTAGGCCTAGATCGGTTAAATCAGAGTGCAAGTCGAGTCCTAATACAATAGGGACCCTCGACGAGATCAGTAAAACTAGAAGGCGAATCCGGCTCAGTTAAGGACTAGATTCGTAGTCCTAGCAGAGGTAGGACTGATTGAGGTAACGTTAATCCGGAGAAGGAAACCCAGTTCGAATAGGATTAGAACTCGGGCTCGGTGTTCTGCTTCTATAAATACAAGACATTCAGCAATGGAAAAGCCCCACAAAAATCAATACAAAATTGCCCTGCGCAAACTCTCACAACTTGAGATCTTTTTCTTTTCCTTTTTCGCTGACACATCTTCCGTTGGCATCAACAGCACTGTGGAAGCAACCGGTGATATCTTAAGTCGGCATAGATAGCTCTGTCACCGTAGAGTCGGTCGGTCTCGCAGTATCTTCCGTTGGCATCAACAGCACTGCGGCGAGAACGGTCGATTGCCTATCCAAGTCTCGGTCGAGAAGGGTTTTCGAATCCTTGTTGGTCGAGGTCATCTCATTAGCCTTCTCGGCGAGGTGAGGTGTTACAGTTATTACATTCGGCACATTGTAAGCCGAATTCGGTTCGTGAACTTTGTAAGAAATAGCAGCCTTGTCTTCAGGCTCGAGAACCCAAGAGGCCGAGACGCGTTCCTTTCTCGGCCGCAATCGCAAGACGCAGAAGTCAGTAGCGCGACCCAACGCAGCATCATCAAATTTACTCCTCGGCCGACGAGTTGGCACGCCCCGCAATCACCGAAGGACGTAGTTAGCTTAGAATATATTCGGCCTGCGCGCCACGTAGGCTTTGTAATTTCTAGGGTCAACATTTTGGCACGCCCAGTGGGACCCAGTGCTAAACTACGAAGTTCATGCCAATTGAAACACGATCGGTAAAAAAAAAAACAGCTATGGGAAAGTCGACAGCCGATTTACCGAGTCAGAGCATAGGACAGAGTGTGCCACAGGCGCAGAATCCCCTTAGCGTTGGTACACCTGAGTCCACGAGCGCGACTCGCCGAGAGAGAGAACTTAATCTCGGCGGTCAACTCCGTGGTTTAGAGATCCCAAACAGAAACACATGCGTTCTCAATGAAGGGATAATAGAGGAATGTGATGAGGATGGTGGTGAAGGAACAGACCCACCAACGAGGTCATTCCTCCGAAAGCGACTGGACGAGCAGTCTCGGTCAGTCGAGCAGACGTTCAGTCGAGGCATTGACAAGCTGCAGGACGCGATACTCAGTGCCAATGATCGGCAAACCAAACTGCTCGAAATGCTGGTTAGCCAAGTTGGTGGCAGCAGGCCTTTCGATCTTCGCCAAACTTGCTTGCCAGAAAACAACCCGGCACCGATTGTACCGGCCGGGCCTATTCTTTCCCCGCTCAAAACAATTAACTTAGAGAAGGGAGGAGGGTCGAACAGTAGGTCAGACGGGACCGACCAAAGGGTCGAAGCAGCATCTGTTGATATGACCGAAGTTCAGCGGATGATCGACTCCGCTATGAAGAAAGGGCCGAAGTTTCCCAAGTTTATTCATCCATACCCAGCTTACGTTGAGACGTTTGGATACCCGAAGGGCTTCAAGATCCCAGATTTTAGTCTTTTTGCTGGTGAATCGTCCCTGTCTTCGTTGGAGCACGTGGCTCGTTTCACCGCGCAATGTGGAGATGTGAATAGTGATTTCCACAAGTTACGGCTGTTCAATTTTTCATTGACCGGCTCGGCATTTGCCTGGTACATCAATCTCCCGTCTAATTCCGTCCAAAACTGGGAGGAGTTGGTCGAGAAGTTCCACGAGCAATTTTATCGGCCGGGGATGGAGATGTCAGTTTCTTCATTAGCACGGATGGCTCAAGCGTCTGATGAGTCACCAATGGATTATCTTACTAGGTTTAAATCGGCTAGGAATTGGTGCCGAGTGCCCTTACCCGAAGTCGAATTTGTCAGACTTGCTTTGAATGGTCTTGACGTCGAATACAAAAAGAAATTCTTGGGGGCAAATTTTCGGGACATGTACGAATTGGCCCAGCATGTCGAGCAGTACGATTATTTGCTCCGCGAGGAAAAGACTTCGAAGACTCCAACTCGGGGAACGATTTACAAGAACCCTACTGTCAATTATGCATCAACCGAGGATGAATGTGTTAGTGTGGATGCGGCTGAGATAGTAATAGATAAACCATACATTTGCAAGGCATTAACTCAGGTTGATTCTAGAGAAGCCAAAAGTCGCTCGGCCACTGAAGGAACATCGAAACCGTCAAAGGTTTATACTTTTGATATTACCAAGGCTGACGCAATTTTTGACCAACTGTTATCAGCAAGAATCATTAAGCTTCGGCCTGGTCATAACATTCCTAAGGCCGAGGAGCTTAAAGGAAAGGTGTATTGCAAATACCACAATTCGAGCAAACACACGACAAACAATTGCGTCGTATTTCGTGATAACGTCCAAAGCTGGATTGATAATGGCAAACTGAAGTTCCCCGAGAAGAGGATGAGTGTTGATACTGATCCGTTCCCCACGGCAACAGTAAATATGGTCGACGCGTACCTACCCAAGGACAAAGGGAAAGGCAAGGCTGAAGTGGTTGAGACACAACGCCCGCGGAATCAGAATGTTCGGCCACGGTTCATGGCCGATTCGCGTTCAAATAAACTATCTGCGGCCTTAACGGGGCCCGCTATTGTCAAATCTTTGACGGAGTATAGCGCCGATGAAGATAGTGGGACAGCGGTTCTGTGCAGGAAATGTAAAACGAAGGTCGACAGTGAACCAGAAGAGAAACCTTCTTCGCAACCCGTGGCCGTAACTCGGCAAAAGATAGCCAATGAAGACCAACACCATGGGGTTTTTGGGAGGCTCGGTCCTAAAGTACGGATGGAAGAAACACCCCCGGTCAGGCGGCGCCTCGATTTTGATGCTTCATTTTATGACGATGATTACTATAAGCGTAATTCTAGCAGTTCAGGATCATCACGGAGTCAAAAGACCTTCAAGCCTCCTGAGCCTAGAGATCAACGTTGGTATACGTACCATTCTTCGAAGGGCGTCTATACCGCGTTGTCCAAATCTCAGAAACGCCGGCATCAACGGATGGATTGCATGGCTCGCCGACAAGCAGCCCAAGAAACTTCGGCCCCTAAGTGGCGACCGAAGGATACAGTTGCCACTAATGAAAAGCGACCACCTCCACCAATTATGACAGAGTTGGCTCAGGGAAAACGGCTGGTCGGTCAAGACGTCGAGACCATGTTTGAAGAAGCCGATAAGCGGATCAAACTTCTCATTCGACCAGGGGAAATGAAGGCACGTGTTGAACATTTCAGGCAAAAGGCCGAAAGCAAATTATCCCCGATAGCTATCCAAGAGCCTTTGGTCAAAATTCGACGGAATTTGCACCCCCCGTTCCTTGGGGAGTCTTTGGAATATATGCGAGAATTTCATAAGGAACATTCGGCCAACGATTTGTATGGTTTGCCGAAGGCATGTCAGGACACCATTGATCTTGTCTTGGCTTGTCCGGATGCTGAGCGGATCATCCAGAAGACCTCAGATCCAGGATTGAAAGCAAGGTTCCAGCACATACGAGAAGCTCGTGTCTTTGGATTTGAAGTTGACCCGTATACCGATATCGATGTCGCTGACCTTCCTTTCTCGCTAGAGGACCTTCAGTATTTACGGTATCACTTTGAAGTATTTTCAGCAGTTTCTCTCTTCGGCCTTACGACCGATGAAATCGCCCGTATTGCCCGTCTTGATGCTTATCTCGACACTAGGGATGCTCGGCTACACTACCAGGAGCAGGTTCAGGACTTGACCCCAAGCTCATTGTCAATCTCGACCTTACCTGAGGCGGTCACGCGGAGCCAACAAGTGGCCGAAGCAGCTCCGCCGGGTGACATTGTTGAAGGGACGGAAGAATCTCGTTGTCCGACTCTGACGACAACCAAGTCCGTAGTCGCTAACCAATCGAACGAGGAGGGTCTCGACCAGATGGGCCCGTCCGTCCTGGATAATATGGAAATTAGTATGGTTCATGTATTACCTGCCGATTTTCAATCAAGCACGGCTCAACCAAATTTCCTCGATGGAGATGTGGTTGTCGAGGAACCTGGTCATGTTGATTTTATATTGATTGCTGAAGGCGAGTCAACAGCAAGAGATGATAGCCTAAAGGCCGCTTTGGCCGAATTGTTCCCTCGTTTATCATCGGCCAAGCTTCACCATTTAAAGCCATTGTATGTAACGGCACACATCGAGGGATATCCGGTTTCTAAGGTTTTTGTCGATTGTGGAGCTACTGTCAATATCATGCCCCTGAACATCATGAAGGCCTTACGCCGTTCCAATGACGAACTTATTCCGTCAGGGATCACAATGAGCAGTTTTGTCGGCGACAAGTCCCACACCAAAGGTGTGCTTCCGTTAACTGTGAATATTGCCGGTCGCACCCATATGACCGCCTTTTTTGTGGTTGATTCCAAAACCGAGTATAATGCATTGCTCGGCCGAGATTGGATTCATCAAACCAGCTGTATTCCTTCCTCATTGTACCAAGTGCTTGTCTTTTGGGACGGTAAATCGGTCACTGTTCATCCGGCCGATAGCCAGCCCTTCGAAGCCAACATGATTCAAGCACGGTATTATGACGATCACGTCGGCTATATTACGTTGCAAGGCTTCAATGAAGAAGGACGGCCGACTCGGATTTCCGTTCAGAAAGCTATCGAGGTTGGCGCCGAGACTGTCCAGCAGGATTCGGCGAGACTCGGATTAGCTAACTTTCTCCCCGAAACCGATGTTTGACGCCGATCGGGAAGCACGTAGGGCCGCGGTTTCATCTACTATGGAACGACTGCTGGCCCATTGGTATACGATATCCAAACAACCAAATTCGGGTGTCAACCTCGTCGAGTTCCTTGCTGAGGGAGATAATGAGCCTGTATTATCTTTTGATAAAATTCGAGCCGCCCCGGCCAAGCTCGAAGATTATCGGCCCCTTGTCAAGGACCCTTTGGAAGAGATTAATGTTGGGACGGCCGATGACCCACGACTTTTGTTTATTAGTGCGTTACTTCCTCAACAAATGAAGGACGAGTTGCGGGCTTTGCTTACGGAATTCAAAGATTGTTTTGCTTGGAGTTATCATGAAATGCCCGGCTTAGATCGTGCTTTGGTCGAGCATGAATTACGTATTAAGCCCGGATTCAAGCCTTTCCGTCAGCCACCTCGTCGATTCTCGACCGAAGTACAACTCAGTGTTAAGGACGAATTAGTTCGGCTTTTGAAAGCCGGGTTCATTCGGACAGCTCGATATGTCGAATGGTTGGCGAATATTGTTCCTGTATTAAAGAAAAGTGGTGCACTGCGCATCTGTACCGATTTTCGCAATCTGAATCTGGCAACGCCCAAAGATGAGTATACAATGCCGATTTCAGATCTGTTAATCGATGCCGCGGCGAATCATGCGATCTTATCTTTTCTGGATGGACATGCCGGCTATAACCAAATATTTATTGCCGAAGCCGATGTGCACAAAACTGCTTTCCGGTGCCCGGGGGCACTCGGCACTTACGAATGGGTTGTCATGCCATTCGGCCTCAAGAATGCCGGCGCCACGTACCAACGGGCGATGAACACCATCTTCCATGATTTAATTGGCACCATCGTCGAAGTTTATATCGACGATGTTGTCGTCAAATCTAAACGCCGACAGACACATCTGGACGATCTCCGACAGGCTTTTCTCCGTATGCGTCAGCACAACCTCAAGATGAATCCTGCCAAGTGTGCCTTCGGTGTATCGGCCGGGAATTTTCTTGGTTTCCTCGTACATCATCGTGGGATTGAAGTCGATGAGAACAAGGCACGCGCAATCATCACCGCCCCACCCCCAACAACGAAGAAACAATTACAGTCCTTACTCGGCCAGATCAATTTTTTACGCCGATTTATTGCTAATTCGGCAGGTAAAATGAAAGCCTTTTCCACACTTTTGAAGCTCAAGGACTCCGATAAGTTCATGTGGAATGAGGAGCACCAGGCGGCGTTCACACAGATCAAGGTTTCCCTTACAAACCCACCTGTCCTGGTCCCTCCTCAGCGCGGTAAGCCTCTCAAGCTGTACATTTCGGCGGCCGCCGAGTCCATCGGTTGCCTCCTCGCGCAAGACAATGATGCCGGCCGGGAACAGGCTATCTTCTACCTCAGCCGTAATCTGAGTCCTCCGGAGATCAATTATTCCGCCGTTGAGAAGCTCTGTCTCGCCGTGTTCTTCGCTGCATCCAAGCTTAGGCATTACATGCTCCCGTCGGTCACCCAAGTCATTGCCCAGACCGACGTTATCCGGTACATGCTTACCCGGCCAATTGTGAAGGGCCGAATTGGGAAATGGACGATGGCGTTGTCCGAGTTTAGTTTGCAATACGTGCCGCAAAAAGCTGTGAAGGGACAGGCGTTGGCCGATTTCCTTGCCCAGCACCCTTCGCCTTATGATTTCGGGGGTGCTGATGTTGAGATTGGCATGGTGGTGACCCGCGACAACTATTGGACGATGTATTTCGATGGTTCCAGTACTTCGTCCTCGGCCGGTGCAGGCATCGTCATTCAGTCTCCTCACAACGATCGTTGGTATTTTTCGCTCAAATTGGATTTTGACTGTACCAATAATCAGGCCGAGTACGAGGCTCTGGTCATTGGTCTAGGCCTCCTTCTTGACCTACATGCCACTCGTGTCCTCGTCCGCGGGGATTCTGAACTAGTAATTAACCAAATTAATGGGTCTTTTCGCTGCATGAGTTGTACTCTGGCGCCTTACCACATGATCGCCAGCTATTTGGCCGAGTCCTTTGACGGCATTACATTCGAGCATATTTCTCGGGTTCATAATACCGACGCAGACGAGTTGGCTCAAATCGCCTCCGGTGCACAACTCCTGGGGGGCAAGCTAGGCCGGGAGATACCAATATTACAACAATTATACCCGGCCTTGGTTGATCAGCAAATCCTCCGTCGAGACAATGTGATACGCACCAGGGTCATGTCCTTGCCTTCGTTGTTGGATCGGCAGGACCAGGACTCTATAGAAATTTGCGCGGCCGAGGCAGTACCAGATGATTGGAGAAAGCCCATTATGCAGTACCTTGACAATCCTAACGGAAAACACAGTCGCAGGACACGGGCTCACGCCACGAACTATGTCACGTACCAGAGCGAGTTGTACCGAAAGGGTGAAGATGGTTTGTTATTGCTATGCCTCGGCCCTCAAGAGAGTGCTCGAGCGATCGCAGAGGTTCATGAAGGGGTATGCGGAGCTCACCAGTCTGGACGGAAAATGCGATGGCTACTCCGACGACACGGTTATTTTTGGCCGAGAATACTGAAAGATTGTATCGAGTTTGCACGAGGATGCGTGCAGTGCCAAATCCATGGGCCTATACAAAGGGTCCCGGCCGAATCGCTACATTCGGTCATTAAGCCGTGGCCGTTTAGAGGATGGGCCATGGACGTAATCGGCAAAATCACGCCGACTTCTGGAGCTGCTAAGCATGCATGGATAATAGTCGCAACTGATTACTTTACTAAGTGGGTCGAAGCAAAATCATATGCCGAATTAACGTCTAAAGAAGTTTGCGATTTCGTGGAGGAACACATTGTGACCCGGTTCGGTGTGCCAGAAACGATCATAACCGACAATGGAACAATCTTCACAGCCGAAAGGTTTAAGGAATACACGGCCAATTTGAAAATTCGGCTGGAACAGTCCACACCGTATTATCCACAGGCGAATGGGCAGGCCGAGGCAAGTAATAAAGTGTTGATTGGCATCCTCGAAAAAATAATAAAAGAGAGGCCTGGCATGTGGCATTTGAAGTTGAACGAGGCATTATGGGCATACCGAACGTCGTCCCGATCGGCGACTGCAACAACCCCGTACGCATTGACTTACGGACACGATGCGGTGCTACCAGTCGAGTTGAGCATAAATTCGTTGCGATTAATTGAACAAAGTAGTTTGTTTAGCGCCGAATATAATCAGTCCATGAGACAGGAACTAGAAGATTTGGAAGAAGCGCGACTTGACGCTTATAACTTACTGGTGGCACAGAAACAGATTGCCGAGCGAGCCTATAACCAAAAGGTACGACAGAAAACGTTCGGCGAGGGTGAATTGGTGTGGCAAACGGTGTTGCCCGTAGGAATAAAAGATCCTAGGTTCGGCAAGTGGTCGCCGAATTGGGAAGGGCCGTTCATTGTGCATAAGGTATACGGTAAAGGGGCGTATCATCTTAAAGACCGGACTGGAGTAGTTCACAAATTACCAATTAATGGGAAGTTCTTGAAGAAATACTATCCGGTCACATGGGAAATGCGTGAATAAAAAGTTTGTTGTAGGAAAAGTCATTCCATTAAAATTGACAGGTATTACAAAAATGAGTAGGTCTAAATACATTCAAGGAGACGAGGGAAGAAGAGTGCTGAGCAGAGCTTTCAATTCCAACCACCGCACGTCGGCCATGATGACTTCGGCTTGCCGATTCTTTTTGTCTAGCCTCAGGCGCTCGACCCGTTTTTTGGCCGCCGCATACTCAGTTAGGCGATCCTTCCCGCCTGACTCGAAGTCCCTCGCAAGTTCAGAAGCAATGACCGACCGGCGTTTTGTTAGTTCGGCCATCTGACGGTCGAGCTCGGCTAACGCTTCTCCTTTTGCCCGTAGATCGTCAATCTTCGGACGGAGGGTGTCTTGAACGGCCGTGGCGGCTTGCAGGTCCTGTTCGGCCTTCAGAGCAGTCTGGAAGATGCCAAATGTCTCCCGAACGCGCTCCAAAGCAGACGATGCCCGAACAATGGCATCTCCGCTTAGGCGACCGTCGGCCCCAAGGTCGTTCAGACACACGCCGAGCAGATCAAGACCGTTGCGCTCAAGTACTTGCGATGAAGAGAGCGACAGGACTTCTCGCAACTGGGTTAGGGCGCTTGGATCGGCAGCCTCAGTTGGAGCGGCCGAAGGGCCAGACTCTGCAGTCGTACTGGAGAGGAGAGCTTTGAATTCAACCTCCCATGAAGCCTGCACGAATAAACAAGGTTAAGCTTAAAGGAAGTCATGACAAGAATAGCAAGAAGGTGTCGTTTTTTTAACCTGCTGAGAGGAGACCTCGGCCATGTCCCCAGGGTCGTTGCTCGAACCTAAAGAACTCAATGGCCGAGCCCAGTGTCTCAGATTGCTTCTCACTTCACGAGGCCGATGGAGGTTATCTACGTTTGATGGCCACTGAGGCGGCCAGGAAATATAGATAACGCCCTTCGGCGCATAGAATTGACGGTGAAAAGAATGTACAGGCACCTGACATTTAGTTTTTCCTTGTTTAGAATTCTAAAGCAGAAAAGCAATCAGGAGGAAAATCGAAGGTACTTACAAAAGCCGAGGTAACCTCTTGTGGAGGGATGTGGAAGCCTTGGTCTTGAGGATGGATCGGCGATTCCGCCGTGGCCTCGGGTTCCTCGAGCAGGCGTTTGCCACGGTCGGCTGCCGATGGGCCGATTGGCGCAGCTGCTTCAGTGGAGGCAGGGACGTCCTGGTCTTGAGAAGGAACGAGAGGTTCGGCCGCCGGGGTCGGTTCCTCGACCGTGTGCTTGCCACGATTAGCCGAGGAGGGGCCGGGTTGAACCGCCATCTCGGATACTGGAGGAGTTCGTTGACGAGTAGGAGGACGACGCGCCAGCGGGACCTCGTCGCTCCCCTCACTCTCTTCCAGCACGAAGACCGTGGGCTTTGGATTCTTGGGAGAGGTTTCCTCGGTCGTAGGAACCGCCTGGTGTGAGACAGGTGCCTTCTCGACAGAGGGAGGTACGACTGATTCGCCGGCCACAGAAGCAGGCCGCGCTGGGATCGTCTCTATGGCTGAAGCCGGCTGTTTCTTGACCCCAGAATGGCCGGCGGCGGGAGAAGGGGAAGCACTGGGAGTCGTCGTGTGGCTGGAAATAACGTGGATCTCCCGTGCACCTTTCTTCGCCAGTTGCTTTACCCGCTTGGCAGGCGGGGAAGGCTTGATAGCCGGCCCGGCCTCTTGGCGAGGCCGTTTGGTCAGCCCGGCCCTACCAGCAGGTTTGTCCTTTTTGGCCACGACCGATTTTTTCCCGGCCATAGCAGCGGCAACTACCTCTGTCTTTCTCAAAGGCCGACTACCTAAAAGGATAAAGACAATTCAGTAAGGCGTACAACAGGCAAGGTTGAAGAAAAAGGGGGAATTGAACAACTACCTTGAGAATGGGGGGCCGGGGCTTTCTTAGGTCGGTTACCGAAGAGCCTGTTTAGTACATCCTCGACCGGCGCACCGAAGAACTCTTGAGTGTAATTTTCCCACCACTCACCGAAGGTGTCAGTGCAATGGGTTTCTGGGGTGGCCGGTCGTAGGCGAAATCTTTGGCAGTACTCTTGAAACTCCTTCGCGGCAGTCCTGCACTCGTTCTCTGAAGAGCGAGGCTCGCGTCCGCGGCTCAATACTGTGCGGGAAGAGAGAAGGGGGACGGGACAGCCCTGAAGATAGCCGAGCTGACGGGCAAGGAAGTTCGGATGGTACACTTCCCACCCCGACCGTTTCCCGTCGCAGCCGAGAGGAAGGTCGCGAGCAAGCACGAACGACCCCCAGGTTCGGCGAAGAGCGGCGTCCTCATCTGCCGCCCACGTAGAGGTAGGCAGTTTGATGGAGGGGGGGTAATCACGACGACGACAAATCAGGAATTCGTCGCTTGTGAGATCGTCAAGGGCAAAGAGGTACCTAAACACCTCTTCGGCCTGATGAGGAGGCGTTGGTCGGGAGGCTAGCTGAGGACCAAGAGCCTCTGTTGCTGAGAAATCAGCTATAGCCGGCCGAAGGGAGGCGAAGTACACCTGCAACCAGAGCTGGAAGACCCAGAGAGGGCCATTCTGGTGGGGGTCCACCGTGTGGAGAGTCGCCTCGGCCAGGCAACGGAAGAGGTGGGCAAGAATATTAGAACTTAGCGCCAGGACGCGACCACTGGCCAGGGCTTCGGCCACTGGCATATTCTCGACCAAACATTTGTTTGATTTGGTACAACAAATGTATTTATTGTACCAGTAGAAGAGGAAGGCTTCATGCTCTCCTTCTCGCAGGTCCTCTTCCCCTCGACCGGCGAAGTGAAGGTAGAGGGTGTTGTAGTTGAGAAAGTTCTTGTGGAGCTTCTGTATTTCATCCCTCGACGGGATGTGACCGTCACTATTCAGGGTCTCGAAGGCTCGACGGTCGAAGAGCGTCTTCAGATCGATATTCGACGGGTGCCCGGAGAGGGTCGCGTCGATAGGGATCCCGGTGGCCGAGGTCCCCAAAATGGCGGTGATGTCCAGGATGGTGGGACCAATGGGACCAAGGGGAAGGACCATTGTGTTGGTGGCTGAGCACCAGAAGCATAAAGCGGCTAGGAGCAGCTCCTTGTCAGGGACAATGTCCATCGACGAAAGGAGGATGGCGTCGTAGATGCCCAGGATTTTCCATTTTTCGCCGAAGAGCCGTTCCATTCGGACAACCCAGGTCGCCCAGGTGGTGGTCGTCAAGGGCCAGGAGCCTTGGGGCTTTGCCGCCTCCCATCTCGACCATTCAAACCCTTGGAGCAAGGGTGTAAGGCAGTGTTCCTGGAGAAGACCAGTGATGGTCGGCGGGATTGTTGCCTTGAAGAGAGGACCCAGGATTTGGTGGACGGTGCTCATGTCGTTCTCGAACCGTATATTCTTGATCGAGCTCCGATCAAGGATCTTCTGATGCTGGTCGCATTCCCGGGAAAGCTTGGAGATGAAGGAGGCCATTGTAAAAGCACAGCGTAAGGAGGTTTTTTGGGTTGGGGATTTGAGGACGAAAGCTTGGAATGGAGGAATGCACTTGAGAGCAAGAGTAGGGGATTTCAGGAAGTTTGAGAACGTAAAGTACAAATGAGGAAATTTCGGTATTTATAGAGTAATGGGAGGAAGAGCAATCGTTCGAAATTCAAAACAAAGGGCAAAATCGACCGGAGGAATCGTTGATCATGATGAGCATTTGGGGAATGCGGTTGAGAAGACCGACGGTTTTAGGTTTTGGGGGCGCACGATCGCGTGTGACGGCGAAGTTAATGACGAAAGACGGTTCGACGCCTGCACGATGACAGGAGGGCTTACGGACTGATGAAATGGCTCGCGGATTGAGATAGTGGTCATAATGACGAGACGGTTCGGGCAGGCGCACGCTTCAGACGTCATTATCGGGGATTGGCCATGTTAGGGGGTGCCACGTGGCGAGTGGTTTAGCAGGATCAAGATCGTGCGAGCATGTTCAATAAATACGCCTTGGAACTCGGGTATTGGGATCCTGAGTGGTAGATTCGCTTCTTCAAGGCCGAAACTCGGCCGAAGGTTTCAGGCCGAGGACCTCAAAAGCGAGGGGGCAATGTTTGGGCCCAAAATAGCAGTTTGGGCCGAGGGAGGTATCACTTTCGGCCCGGGAAGACTACGGCGAGAAAGTCATGGGGGCTTCAGCTCATGGGCTTCTAGGCCTAGATCGGTTAAATCAGAGTGCAAGTCGAGTCCTAATACAATAGGGACCCTCGACGAGATCAGTAAAACTAGAAGGCGAATCCGGCTCAGTTAAGGACTAGATTCGTAGTCCTAGCAGAGGTAGGACTGATTGAGGTAACGTTAATCCGGAGAAGGAAACCCAGTTCGAATAGGATTAGAACTCGGGCTCGGTGTTCTGCTTCTATAAATACAAGACATTCAGCAATGGAAAAGCCCCACAAAAATCAATACAAAATTGCCCTGCGCAAACTCTCACAACTTGAGATCTTTTTCTTTTCCTTTTTCGCTGACACATCTTCCGTTGGCATCAACAGCACTGTGGAAGCAACCGGTGATATCTTAAGTCGGCATAGATAGCTCTGTCACCGTAGAGTCGGTCGGTCTCGCAGTATCTTCCGTTGGCATCAACAGCACTGCGGCGAGAACGGTCGATTGCCTATCCAAGTCTCGGTCGAGAAGGGTTTTCGAATCCTTGTTGGTCGAGGTCATCTCATTAGCCTTCTCGGCGAGGTGAGGTGTTACAGTTATTACATTCGGCACATTGTAAGCCGAATTCGGTTCGTGAACTTTGTAAGAAATAGCAGCCTTGTCTTCAGGCTCGAGAACCCAAGAGGCCGAGACGCGTTCCTTTCTCGGCCGCAATCGCAAGACGCAGAAGTCAGTAGCGCGACCCAACGCAGCATCATCAAATTTACTCCTCGGCCGAGCCTCGGCCGACGAGTTGGCACGCCCCGCAATCACCGAAGGACGTAGTTAGCTTAGAATATATTCGGCCTGCGCGCCACGTAGGCTTTGTAATTTCTAGGGTCAACACGTAGCCTTTCGGCTTCTTCTTGTCTTGCTTGGCGACCTTTGGGGTCTGACCCCTAACTTTCCCGGCACGTGCGAGCAACCAGCTGTGAACCTTACCCATGGCTGATTGCAGATACTGCTGCTATTTTGCTGGTAGATAGACTGAGAACGACAGGGCATATATATGTGTCTGTTTATCATTGTTTTTTTTTTTTTTAACAAACAATAATATTTACACTGGAGATGTGGAGTGAGTTAAGTCTTACAAATGTGATTCAATTTCATCTTTGGTTAGAATCGAACCTAAGACCTCTCACATCATTTTTATGTTTCTTCCTTTTTCATAATTTTTAATTTCAAACTAAAAATGGGAGTATCATAGGTGAGATCGTACTATTGTACGATACCATAATTTCTCCAGAATGGGTGATAGTTTTAGACCATTTCCAACTTTTAGGTTAAAATTTAAAATTTTATCACTCGAAAAATTTAAATTTTAACTCAGAAACAGTTCTCCTACTCTAACCCTTATAGGTTAAATTTTTAGCTCGATATTATTAAAGAATGAATTTAGGATCAATTTTTTCTTAAGGTAACTTTAAAAAAAATATTATGTTGACTATCCTAATTTAATTTTATGAATATTTTAATCAAAAAGTATTTTGATTCTTATAAACATTGACTACCCTAAACCGATATCATGAAACTTGATGAACACTATGAAAGAATATGAAACACATAAAGATTTTTTTTTTAATTACTTTAGCCATTGGATTTAAATTTGGACCGTTTGATTTTTTAATTTTTTTTTACCATTAAGTTTGATCATATTGGATGTTAGCTATTGAATTCAATGAATACAAATGTAAAACTACAAAAAATACATACATACATATATATATATATATATATATATATATATATATATATATGTAGTGCGCCAGCCTTACTAACCTAAATTTTATCCAGAAATGAGTTTTGGATTAAAGCTTATATTTGCCCCAATGGTTGAAGTAAGTTTGGATAGGTTTGAAACCTAAAATTTGAGTTTTATTTCAATGACTGGAGGGTCCTAAGGAAATAAGTGTTTGATATGAAGGTGGATTGTCTGCCCTCCTATTTCCATACTCTTTCCATTCATTCCTGTTTATGTGATCACGGTTAAGTCACGTCAACATTTTATATTGATTTTTTTTATAAAAATAATAAAACAAAATGTAATAGGAATATAAAATATTGACGTGGCTTAATCGTGACCATACAAAACAGGAGATGATGAGAAGAGTATGGAAATAGGAGGGCAGACAATCCACCCCGTTTGATATATATATATTTTTTTGGTAAAAAAAGTTTTGATATTTGATAGGGCTTCATTTGACGAAATTAACGTTAAAAAGTAGGCTCGTGCACGTCACCTAATCAAATTAAGAATTAAATTTGGGTAGTTACATGTAACTTTTATTGTTTTAATGGTAAAATACGCCAAAGTGAAAAAGTTAAGGTATCACTGGTGCAATTTTAGCTTTATTATTTTCAAGTACATAAAAATAGAGTAATGTTAGGTAGGTTAAATTTTTTAAATTAAATTTACAAATTAAATAATGTAGTTGTAAATAATTAAATAACTAATTAAGTATTAATTAAAGTGATTTTTTTTATTAGTAATACAATTTGATTTAAAAAATTTAATCCCCAGTATTATTCACACTACAATTACAAAGGAGCGGGAAACGGCCATAGAAACTTTTTGAATCTCTCTCTCTCACTCACTTTCTCTCTCTCTCTCTGTGCTCGCTCTATCCATCTTCCTGCCGAAACCAAGCTCACGAATTGCAGGCACAGAGTAAATCCTTGAATTTCCGTCATTCACACGCTGTCATTTCCAATTTCGACTCAAATTCGCCGCTTTCCGAAAACCCCCAAATTGAAAAACCCAAGTCTCCACCAAATGTGAATCCGGCACCTCCACAATGCGCCAATGCCCAATCCAACTCACAGGAGATGACTAACACGAGAGACGAACCAGGTGGAAGCGGCAGCGGAGGCGGCGGTGGCGGATTTCATAGAGTGCAAGCAGAGCGTGACCTAGAATCCAATTGGGAACTCGATCTCGCACAGAAACTCGAAGAGTATTTACTCAAGATTTGCTCCGGTGAAATACCCACCGAAGCAGAAGGCCATGTCGCTATTAATTTCGCCGAAGGTGTTCCTTTTACTTCAAACTACTGTTTTTGTTTTAAATTTATTTACGTTCGGAATTGTTTGTGACAATTTTTGTTTGGTGTAGCTGCGCTGCTGCTTCAAGGTTCGGTCCAAGTGTATAGCCGGAAGGTGGAGTATCTGTACTCGTTGGTTTTGCGTGCTTTGGAGTTCCTTACCCAGAAAGGGTTGGTGTTTCTTTCCCCTTTCTTTTTAAAATTTTAAGATGTTGTAAACTTATTTTATTTCTTTTCTTTTTTCATAAATATTATGATATTATCTGAGTAAAGGTTTGTACTTTGTGTATATGGATCCAGATATGTGCATTTGTGTGTCTGTTATTTCAAAAAGTCATTTTATTTCAGTTCCCGTGACTATAAGCAAAGAAGATAATTAAAACAATAGGCTGTGTAGGACTGACATCTGAAGAAGCACTATAAAACTAGAAATTTAAACTAAGATAATAAATTTAAGAGCAGATACTGGATAGGAGAAAAGAATTAAAGAGATTCATATAATAATCAGGTTGTGTTAAGTCTTGTAATAATTAAGGTAAGTCATTAACCTGGTGTTGAGTTTCTGTTGTGTCTAAAGTTTTCCGCTCCTAGGAAAAAGATAGTGATGATGATGATGATCATATCATCACTTTTAGGCGTAAGCTCTACGTTGCACTATAAACTGTGCTTTGGAATTGCTTACTTCTCTCTCTCTCTCTCTCTCTCTCTCTCTCTCTCTCATTAGTTTTCTTATTTTACTGTGTCTTTTACATAGGCAGCATGAACAATCTGAAAGAACATCTATTCGGCCTGAAGAAGGTGGGAGTTCCCATGCTGCTTCTGATGAAGAAAATGATATCTTTTGGGGCTTAGATGACATTGCAGGTAGCCATTACTGTCTTATTCTGTATGGAGGTATAATTGTGCAATTGTCATCCACTGAAATCAATTTGCTTTGCAGTTGAAACAAAGAATTGCTTAGATAGTCCATTGGGCAGAGATGCTCCTCTGAATCCCTTTGTGAAGCCCCCAGCAAATCTAGTTGTACTCGAAGGTGATTGCCTAGATACTACTGGTGATTTCGGAGAATTAGAGTCATATCTGGTACCGTAGTTTCTTCCATCTATTAGTTTTTTGGATAGTTTGCTCAATGTATGTATCTAAGTTGTTTGGTTACAAAAAATATATTTGCAGCTTGCCACCAACAATCTATACCAGGATTTCATTTTATTAGATCCATGTGATACAGTAGCAGTAAATGATTATTTGTATGTGGATGGAGTTGGTAAAGGACCAAATAGTGCTTATAGGGTCACCTCAGAACGAAAAAGTCATCAGACTCCCAGACGTTCAGGTGGAACTGCATGTAGGTCATCTCTCCATAAGGGGAAGGATCCTAATATGATTCAATCTCCTATCGCCGGTTGCAGTTTTGAGGCAAACAATTGTAATATTAGGCTTGATCCTCCTGCCTGCAATGATTTTGGCGATGGTACTCAGGGATTTGATATTGATGATAGATATTCAGAGCCCGGGGACTTGGATGATTCCGATGATGATGATGATGATCCATGGAAGCCACTGAATCCCCATGAACCTGGGAATTTGAAAGTGAAACCTTTTCGGAAAGGTTGTTTTCAAATGTTAGTTTTTTTGAAGTTACATTTATTAATTATTATGTGCCTAACATAATGCTTCTCTTTCATTATGTTTTCCACTAGCAGTCAAAGCTTCTAAAAGGAAAGGTTTCAATTGTACTAAGCTGGCCTCTATTATTACACTGTTTCCACCTGCAAAATTGTACGGTACTATTAGTCCAGAGCTCACAGAAATGTGGGAGATTCGACGCCATGCCGAGGAAAGACAAAAGGGGTCCCAATCTCCTCCATTATTTGAAAAGGTTTGTGTTACAGAACTTTGTGTAGATGTTTTTTCTTTTTTTTTGGTTGGTTGGTGAACTTGCTTTCTCATTTGCAGCTACGGGTATCACTTGTTAAAGGAAGACAAGAATCCTTTGATGCCTTTAGCAATCCTATGGATGGAAATGAGGATACTGAATATGATAACGAGATCCCTGATTTTGGGCAAACAGATGCTGACTTGCCAGAATTCATGGATGATGCAACTCGTCACAATGATTTGGTTAGACTGCACGGATAATTGATTATAACATGACTTAAAAATGAGTGGGAACGTTTTAGATTGCTAATCTATTGGTATTATACAGAATGAGGACGGTGGTCCTCACTTTGGTAATGATGAACCATTTGATGACGATCCAAATCCTCATGCAAGCCTGGAAGATTTGTGTCGCTCTCACTTGGTAAGTATACATTTCTAACTTTGTTTCTGGGTTTTGGCAGTAGTGAAATGTTGAGCCGCTATATATATCTTGTTAGCTGGATTTCGGAAGAGGTTGGGCATATTTAGTCAATGGATTTCTGGGTTATATTTTAATTGGCAACGGAAATTTGATAGTTTGATCTGCAGCACCATTCAATACTCTAATCCACATAGAACACTTTGTAATTGAGGCCAAGAGTCTGAAGCAAAGTGCTTTTTTTTGTAAATACAGTCTTACTTTATAGGTTTATTAGGATGGATTCTTTATTTCAGCATGTTAGGAAGGATGCATATTCTCATTAGGGTGGTTTTGTTTGTGAACTCTGAAAAGTATCTTTTAGCAGACACGAAAATAGTTTTTAAGGCATTTCAGGTGAATAGATCATGGAAGAAAGAGCCCAGTTCATATTTTTTTTTTTGCTCGCAATGTGTTTTGTCTAATTTATTTTTCTTTTGCCTCTTTTCTTTCACCTTTGGGAAAAATTATATGGTATTTTTCCTACCATTCTATCCTCTGGTAAATAACTGCAACTTTTTGGATGACTACCTATGTTCCTTCTTGTAGGACGCTCTCCTTGCTAGCATAGCTGAAACCGAGAAACAAACTGAACTAGCTGCTCGTGTTTCAACATGGAAACACAAAATTGAGTACAACTTGGAAGAGCAAGTAGGTTCCATCTCTTTTGCTTCCTTTCTGTGTGTCAACACTTTTCTTATGGAAAAGTATATCAGAAGCTGTATTACATGTTTTCTTCTTGTTTTTCCTCTACTGGTTCAATAAAGGAGTGCTATGTTTTTCTTAGGAATCACACCCTGCTTTTGATATTCATGACTATGGAGAAAGAATTCTTGATAGACTATCCTTTGAACCAGACAATGAGAATGTGTTGTCATTTGCTGATGTTGTAAAAGGTCAGCAAAAATGTGATGTCGCTCGGAGTTTTTCTGCGCTTCTGCAACTGGTATTTCTCTTGTACATATAAGCACATGTTCTGTTTGATTTAGTTGGTGGTGCTAAACCCCGATCTGTATTAGCTCAGATTTTATTTGTAGCTTTCTGGGTGTTAATTTAACAATTGAGTTCCTATTTAATATTAAAATTTTCAGGTGAACAATGGAGATGTTGAGTTGGATAGGAGTGGGGTTGCTGGTGAGTCCTTTTGTTACACAGCTGTGAATCCCTTTCATGTTTGGCTCCTTAGGCATGACAAGAAAAGAGAGGAGACTGGATTTCGGTTGTCAGGAAAGAGAGTTCAGTCTCCCTTGAGGAAAGCATCTCGAAAAGTGGACAACGGAAACACTGAGACTGAGAAATCTTCCTCGGTCAAGTCATCTTCTAAGGCACATAAATCAACAGGGACATCTCTTATAAATGGCAAGTTACCTATGAAAGTTGGAAACGTTGGTGGCAAACGGTGCACTCCTGAAGCCAAGAGGAGAAGAAAGTCTCGATTTGTTGAACCAGTTAGCCTACATTCTGCAGGTTGACGCAAAATGTCATTAGCAAGTTTATCTATCATGGAGGCATTGCTGGACATCTGAAATCAACTGAAAATTGACCCTAATCTATGCACTTGTAGTTAACAAACAGTGAATGGTAGCAAACTGTAATATCTATTTAACGTTGGTATCCAATGTACACATTAGTATTGAGATCTTTGTAACACCATGTATCATTATCAATGGGGAACTACCTTGTTTCAAGGCCAAATTGTTTTAATGCTTCCCGTATTCCACTACATTGTCCGAAAGGAAGACTGGATTCATAACCCGACTATTTCTGCTTTCTGAATGCCCTAAAAATGGGGTCTGTAGGACAAAAAATGTGTACGGAAGTCATTTACCCAAGTCCACCAAGAGCATGTTTTGCTTTTCTTGTTTTTGAAGCCAAAGTCAAAAGAACACAGCTTTTTCTGGACCGGAAACATGTGTCACAATCAGGGGACTTGTAGTGCTGGGTGTGTTCAGATTACTTTGTCTTAACATCCTTTGAAAGTTAATCTGAATCTTGTGGTGCAAGTTCAAAATGCAAACTGCACATGAGTTTCCGCATTAAACGTAAACAATGCGGAGCACTATTGGATTCATAAATCATTTTGAAGGGTCAATTGCATGCGCATACATGAATAAAATTAATAATTAAGGAGACTGGACTCTTTAAGATTTTTAATGATGAGGAGAATCAAATTCATTTTACATTTTTTATTACTCGAAAAGCTCTCTAATAATCTACCAATAATTTCCTAGATCAGTTCCAAACATGCTCTAGTTTTCATATTTGGAATTACCCTCTTCATCGACAAATGTTAACTTTTAACTTTGATAAATGAGATATGGCATTTGTAATTTTATATTTTTAGTAAACAAAAATGACGGGGTCATGTACACGGCAAATTTTACATCATGTAAAATGATGGAGTCACGTTCACGGCAAATTCTACATCATGTGACATTAAAATATATGATAATCGTTTTTGAATGAAAAACATGAAATAGAAATACAAGTAGAGGAACCCAAATTGTACGTAACTTAATAAGGTCTAACATCAAGTACATAATAAGGTCTACGACCCCATGCACACTGTGTGGCAATGTGACTCAAAGAAAATCTGATTGAGTATGTAATCTGGGTAGCTTAGCTTGGTTTTTCCAACAACTACGACGTTACTTGATCCATTTCTCATGCATCACCGCTACCAAAGCGTGTGCCGTGTGGAGAAAGCCAACACGACTTGTGTTTTTAGGAGATTAGGTCAAAACCATAAACAGTAAACTCTATGTATTTTCGCGTTGTGTTTTGATTTGGAGCTCTCGGTCGGGGACCTGGAAATCGTTTCATCTTTTATTTTCGAATACGGATTTTGGTAGCTTTTTTTAGTATTTACACTTTAAGTTGATAGAATAATTTACATTGAATTCATCTAACCCGTGCCATGGTGATTTGAATGGTCAAGTTTGCATATTTTTATCTCTACTAATTAATGAAACCTTCTTTGTCAATCAAAAGAGGGTGAAAAGACAAATTAGTCTTCTATCAAACAAAAAAATGATGGGCAATAATGTAATTTCATAGGTCTAAATTTTACTTTTTTTTTTATTGAAACCTCACCTACAGGTGATGTTATAATACTTTCATTATTAGAAAAAAAAAACCCAAAAACAAAACCTTCCACTCCCCCCACGTTCTCTCTCTCCCCCCCCCCTCTCTCCTTCTCATTTTCTAAAAAAATGTATTCATACACACAAAGTGTGTAGGCAAATGCTAATATAACTTAAAATAAGTTAAAAAAACTTGTTTAGAAGGGTGATACCATTTTAATTGTTGTTCGTTAAGGAATTTTTTTTTTTTTGGGTGAAGAAGGCATTTTAAGCCGACCCCACTTAGTGGGAAAAGGCTTTGTTGTTGTTGTTGTTGTTGAAGAAGGCATTTTCTTCTTTGACGCATACTTGTGACCGAAATTTCCTCTGAGTCTCAATCAATCAACAGATTCCAGAAAATAAACAAAATATTATCCATCTTACTTCAAGTCATCTATTTATAAAAAGAAAACACAAGAGAAATACATTCCATTTCCAAAGAATTCACAACCAAAAATGAAATTGGAGTTGATAACTCATAAATTTAATGTTGAAGATAGAGCTGTAAAGGTGAATGATTATGTGTTTTAAAAGGCTTAGATACAAAGGAAACGTGTTCTTGATAGGTAGAAACTTAACAGATTATTCATTAGAATATTGACCACATACTATTTTTGTCTATGGTTGAAATTAAGGTTTAAAGAAAAGTGGGTGATTTTTACACTTTTTTTTCTAGATTTATGCACTCTAAAGTATAAATTATTATTGTTACTTAGTATTACAGTCTAGTGGTGTTACTCTTTATTTGTAAGTGAGAGGTCTTAGTGTCACATCCCGGCTCATGGCGGACCACTTCCCGAGCCCGCTCCACCACCGTAGCACGATATTGTTCGCTTTGGGCTTACCATTCCCTCACGGTTTTGTTTTTGGGAACTCACGAGCAACTTCTCAGTGGGTCACCTATCCTGGGAGTGCTCTGGCCTCCTTCTCGCTTAACTTCAGAGTTCCTACGGAACCCGAAGCCAGTGAGCTCCCAAAAGGCCTCGTGCTAGGTAGGGATGAGAATATACATTTAAGGATCACTCCCCTAGGCGATGTGGGATGTCACAATCCACCCCCTTAGGGGCCCAACGTTCTCGTCGGCACAATTGACTCTGATACCATTTGTCACATCCCGGCCCGAGGCGGACCACTTCTCGAGCCCGCTCCACCACCGTAGCACGATATTGTCGGCTTTGGGTTTACCATTCCCTCACGGTTTTATTTTTGGGAACTCACGAGCAACTTTCCAATGGGTCACCTATCCTGGGAGTGCTTTGGCCTCCTTCTCGCTTAACTTCAGAGTTCCTACGGAACCCGAAGCCAATAAGCTCCCAAAAAGCCTCGTGCTAGGTAGGGATGAGAATATACATTTAAAGATCACTCCCTAGGCGATGTGGGATGCCACACTTAGGTTTAATTTTGGCCAACTGTAAATTTAAACTACATTATTGCTAGCCCATTGTAAGGCTAAGCCTACTCCCTCCCCTTTAATTCTTTTAGTGTAAATAATATCGTTTGTTAAAAAAAAAAAAACGAATTATCGTTCATTTTAAAAATAATTATGAAAAAAATTTAAAAAATACTAATTTAACATGAAAATTTGAGGAAGTTTTTGTGAGAATGTGATGATAAAGTTTTATATCGGTGAGTGATCAAATCATGCAAATGCTTATAAAAAATTAAGCTACTTCTCATCTTACTTGAAATAACGTCAAACAAAAAGAAAAGAATATTCAAGCAAAAAATAATGGTGAATAACACGTTGCAAATAACATCGTGGTGCAGGCTGCAGCAGCCGTCGCTGGTGACGGTGGCCTTACAAAGCTGTCATTTTATTATTTTCCTCTCCGTCGGCTGCGAAGGCTCTATGATTTTCCACGTGGTTTCTTTTTCATAAGAAGATGTTTCACTTCTTAACCAACCAAATTTTTAAATTTTTATTTAATAGACATTCTCATATCATATGGCCAGCTAATATGAGAAATTTATATATGAAATTGAAGTTTTCATCGTGCACATGTTGTAAGTACATTTTTACGTGATTGGTATTTGTTCACAAAAAATATTATACACTTGATTACGAGACATAGTCACATACGTAAATATCGTACCCCTACTGCCAAGACATCGTAATGAAAAAAATGATAAGACAGCGTGACAAAATAATCACAAACGTCATTCAACATGGGGTTGTGACAAAACAATCCCAAAAATTATACGACATAGGAGTTCTGAAAGATCCTAATGGAAACAGCCAAATTTCTGCCGGAACCAAATCGTTTCTGTTTGTTACCCACTCAACACCATTCATTTGAAATTTCAAAACACCCCAAAATTCTTCTTGCTTTCTAATTTTTGTACCAATATATTTGTATAATTACAAAACAAGACAAAACGGAAAGAAAAAAGAGATATTTGACGGTTTGTCTTCTGAACTTGTATAGATGTTAATATTTTTCTTGAACTTTAATTTTAGTCAATTACCCTGCTAAACTTTTATAATTAGCCAATTTTCTCCTAAACTTTAACTTTAACCGATTACCCTAAAAAAATTTATAGAAGCCCAATTTCCTCATAGCGTTAGATTTTAGATTTTTCATCTAATTTTCATCCATCCAGTTTCCATTCTTTTTTTCCCATACAGTTGTTGTTTATCTGCTTGATCAAAATGGATAAAAAAATTGGATGAAAATGTTAAAATCTAGCGTCAAGGAAAAATTAGCTATTTATAAAAATTCAGGAAGTTCATCGGTTAAAATTAAAATTCAAAAGAGAAATTGACTATTTATAAAAATTCAAAAAATAATCAACTAAAATTAATATTAAAAAAAGAAATTAACAGCTTTATAACAATTTAGAAACAAATACAAATATGCCAAGAAAAAAACACATCAATGTAATGTAAAGGAAAAAAAAATTATATATACACGTCCAAAAACAGCGCGAATTCCACTGCTCCTCTATCCCGCCACGTATAAATTTAATTTCCACATTTGCCCCGATTCGGTCAACGCTGACTGAATGATAGTCACCGGATGTCTCCACCCCCAATTTTGTATAAAATTACAGCCACGTCACCTTTTTTTTTTACAAAGATGGATTGTCTGGTCTCTCATTTCCATATTCTTTCTATCTTCTTTTATTTTGTTTGGTGTGATCACGGTTAAATCACGTCAACATTTTATATTGTATTACTTTTTGTTTTATTACTTTTATAAAAAAATTAATATAAAATATTGACGTGATTTAATCGTGAACAAAAATAAATGTAAAATATGAAAATGAAATAGTAGACAATCCACCTCCTGTTTTTACTCTCTCCGAGTGCACTCGCTGGTCCCTTGTCGTCCACCGAGTTCGATATCCGACCCCGCCACCGAACTGGAACTCCCCCCGTTTCCTCCCGAAGGCGAAACGCCGCCGTTCCGTTTTTCCCTGCTTAGCATTGTCCTAAACGACAACATCCGACTCATCGGAGACCTAAATGATTGACCCGCCGGCGATTCGCCACATCCCGAGCCGTCCCCCTTCGCCAGACTCTCGTTCCTTCTCGGAATCACGATGTTCGACGGCTTTCTCCGCGCCCCAGACGACGCCGTCTCGGAATTACAACACTCCGAGCACAAATAGGAGCTCGGACCCGGCTCGTCCGGTTCGCAGACATTCAGAACCACGTCGGCCCGGGTTTCGGACTCCGGGCCCGGTTCCACGGGTGCCCGGCAGAGGGGACACGTGGAGTGAGATTGGAACCACATATCAATACACTCGATATGGAAGCTGTGCTTACACTTGGGAAGCAAACGCCCCGTTTCGTCGTCCTCGAATTCCGACAAGCAGACGGCGCACTCCAAAATGGGCTGCTGCCGAAACGGCTCCATTTGACTCGATTTGGACGAGTAAACGAATACAGGGAGGGAATTAAGGGTGGAGGCGTCGAGGCTGCGGGTGGGGACGGCGGAGAGGGCGGCGGCATCCTCGTGAAAGACAATATGGGTGCGGCGGTTCCGGCGATTGCGGCGGACATGGAGGCGGCGGGCGCGGAGGAGGTACCAACGCGCGTAGAGGTGGAGGCAGAGCATGAGGATGACGACGAAGAAGAGGATGACGATGGCGCTGAGCATGATCTTGCCGCTGAGATCGTAGCCGTTGTAGGGCTGCATCGGGGCGGCGTCGAGATGGTCGGCGTGCGGGCGGCGGTCCATGGTTGGAGTGCAGGGAAGGTGTTTGATAATGTGTGAGAGAAAGATATAGAAAGACAGAACATGAGAGATATTGGATGTGGAGAATATTAATAAAGAGGGGCAGAGTGAGGAGTGGGAGAGGTGAGAGGAAAGTTCATGGTGGTTTCATTTCAGTGGGTAATGGGTATGGACCATGGAGTGGGAATGTGTTTACTGCTGCTCTCCACTAATTACAGAAACAGAGAATGACACAGAACCCGCGTCTTGTGCTATATTGTGTCTCAATTTTCAGACGCCAGACAGGGTTTGACGCGGAATTCAGCGAAATTACTGTCTTGCCCCTTGTTTCCTACCCTTCGTTTCTCATATTTGATTCATTTGCTTGTCTGCTTCTGGGAATTTCCCTCCTTCCCCCTTCACAAAATCAATCAATCAATCAATCATTTATTGATTTTTATAATAAGATTTGTATAGTTTTGGGTATTATTGTCTACCATCTCTATCCCATACTCTTTCCATTCTCTTTTATTTCTACAGTCATGGTTAAGTCACGTCAATATTTTATATTTCCATTACTTTTTGTCTTATTATTTCTATAAAAAAAATCAATAGAAAATGTTGACGTGACTTAACCGTGATACAGAAATAGAAGAGGATGAGAAAGGTATGGGATGGGAAGGGCAGACAATCCAGGTCCTTATTATAGAAATGGTAAAAAAATGGCTCAATTAGTAGAGCATCCAACCACCGCAAAAAAGTACGGTATTAAAACTTTTAAGAAAACAGGCTTTATTGTAATGGTGGAAATCAATTATTTTATGCATTATGATGTAGGTTCAATCATCATTGATCTTTTTTCTCTTAGTAATTAATAATTACCACAGTAATAAAAATGAGTTAAGCCCTTGCATCTCTCCCACCTCACCATCTCTCTGTTTCTCCTTCCTTCTCTCCCATCCTACCATCTCTCTGTTTCTCCTTCCTTCTCTCCCTTTGCCCATTTGTCTCTCCTCCCACCTTGTAATCTCTTTAATTCATTTTCCCATTTCTCTATGCATGCATGTCCTCCTTCCTCCCGTCACCCATCAGCCTCTGTTTCTCTCTCCCTACTTGCCGCCCTTCCATCTTATGCAGCCCTTCTTCTTCTTCTATATCCCAGTTCAATTTTTTTTCTTCAGTTTGTCTTTTTTTTTTTCTTCATTTGTTCAGCCTGCCTTCCTTCCCCAATCTTTTCCCTTTTCCCCACCGTTTGCGAGCGATATTCAGTAGTCGTTGGTGGGTCAAATCCTCCCATGGACACAGTGGCTACTTCATGCGGCAAGTTCAATATGGCAACCTTGAGGATGAATTTTGACAGTGGCTACTTCATGCTTGGTAGGTGGTGTTATATTTAATTCGTTATTGGTAACGGGATTTAAAAATGGAGTACTAACTTATACACTTACAATAACAGTTTGATTATTACATTCACCTAAAATACAAAAGTTGGAAGTAAAACTTCTTGTACTAAGATCTTTGCTAATTAGGGCTTATTTTGGGGTTTAATTTCCTGATGTCATTCTTCTCACCAATGAGGAAAATATATAATGTACAAGAATGATTTACAAGGAAAGAAACATCAAATAACCCAATTACAATTTGATTACAAGGACTTAAATAGGTAACTAAACTAATTACAAAAGGTCAACTCTCCAACACTCCCCCTCAAGTTGGTGCATAAATGTCTTGATTACAAGGACTTAAATAGGTAACTAAACTAATTATAAAAGGTCAACTCTCCAACACTCCCCCTCAAGTTGGTGCATAAATGTCGTTTATGCCTAACTTGACAAGAGAGTTGTAGAACACTTGACTTACAACAACTTTAGTTAAGATATCTACCAATTGATCCTCTAACTTTACAAACGAGAATTGAATAATATTCCTATCCAACTTCTCCTTAATGAAGTGTCATTCAACTTCCATGTGTTTTGTGCGATCATGTTGAATTGGGTTGTGTGAGATATCGATAGCTGCTTTATTATCACAAAATAAATCCGAGGCTAAATTCGAAGGATACCTGAGTTCACCAAGTAACCTCCGAAGCCATAATAGTTCACATACTCCTTTTGCCATACCCCTGTATTCTGCCTCTGCACTTGATAAAGCAACCACTTTCTGTTTCTTACTCCGCCAAGTCACTAAGTTGTAAAGTAACCAGATGTGGACCGACGATCAGTAACATTGCCTGCCCAATCTGCATCGGTGTAACCCTCTATTTGGCAATGATCATTCTTGGAAAACATGATGCCTCTACCCGGTGAGGACTTCAGGTATTGTAGGATTTGTTCAACCGCACCCATAAGTGCCTCACTCGGAGAATGCATAAATTGACTAACAATACTTAATGCATATGCAATATCAGGCCTGGTGTGAGATAAATAAATTAACCTCCCAACTAACCTTTGATAACAATCTCTGTTAGTGGGACTATGGGGGTGTCAACCGGTTTACAATCAAGCATTTCGGTTTCAGCTAATAAGTCTAGAACATATTTTCTTTGAGACAAAAATATACCCTGTTTAGATCAAGTTTCTTCTATCCCCAAGAAATATTTCAAGCCACCAAGATCTTTCATCTCGAACTTGGTTGCTAGGTAATCTTTGAGCCTTGAGATTTCCTTTTTCTCATTACCCGTAACAATCATATCGTCCACATAGATGATAAGTGCCGTCAATTTCCCCATTCAATGTTTCAAGAAAAGTGTATGATCGGAATTGCTTTGCCTGAACCTATATTTCCTCATAGCCGTCCGGAACCTACCAAACCATGCTCGATGTGATTGTTTCAACCCATACAACGCTTTATTCAACTTGCACACTTCGGGTTGTAAAACCGATACATAACCAATGGAATATCTATATACACTTCTTCTTTAAGATTACCATCTAAGAAAGCATTTTTCACATCAAATTGCTGTAATGGCCAATCTAAGTTGGCCGCCAATGAAAGTAATACTCTTATCGTATTAATCTTTGCTACCGGGGAAAAGGTCTCTGTGTAATCAACATCATACGTCTGAGTGTATCCCTTGGCCACTAATCGTGCTTTGTATCGTTCAACAGACCCATCAGCTTTGTACTTGATGGTGTACACCCATCGACACCCAACTTTCTTCTTTCCTCGGGGAAGTGGAACTAAATCCCACGTTTGATTTTTCTGGAGTGCATCCATTTCTTCCTCCATTGCCTTGGTCCATCGATCGTTAGATAATGCCTCTTTCAATGAACTTGGTGTGCTATCATTGGGTATTTGTTGTACAAAAGCTTTACTGGGTTCTGATAACTTCTGTGATGACACATAGTTAGCAATGAGGGTATTTAGAGCCTTTCATTGTGTCCGGTGAATATCGATTGGGTGACTTTCCTCGGTTGTGCCTGAAAGGTAATTGATAATTCAGAACAACTGTATCATTAACAGGGATAGTAGAGCTTACCTCAGGAATATTCTCAAGAGTATGGTCATCTGGTGGTACTATATTTGGATATGAGAAGGGAGTAGTATCAGTAGAAGTCTCAAAGTTGACAAGTGGCATCACTGTTGTCGTGGGTAAGGACAACATTGCCATGCTTGTCGTTGATTTTGTGGGTAGCACTACGGCTGCTGTTGGCTGGGCTGGCAGCACAGCCGCTATAAGCTCGGCTAGTGGCAGCGGAAGATCAACAGTATCATTCATGATCCAATCCTTTTCGTTATGCCGTGTCTCCCCATGAGAATGAGGATTGGAAGAATCCGAAGGGTAATACATCTTAGACTCGGAAAAAGTGACATCCATAATAACATACATTCGACGGGAAGGAGGTTGGTAACAAAGGTACCCTTTCTGATGGAGTATGTACCCATAAAAATACAACGGAGAGCACATGGTTCAAGTTTTGTCCGTTGATTTTTATGAAGATAAACAAATGGAACACATCCAAAAACCCGAGGTGGGAGCACCAAACCGATGGTAGATGCACGAAGGTAGCAAGGACTTGTAAGGAAGTAAGAAAATCCAGGCCTTTGGATGGCAGACGATTGATAAGATAAGTGGCGGTCTGAATAACAACATCCCAAGAAGAGCGGGGAACATACGCCCCAATCAACGAGTCATTTCTAAGAGATGACGATTTTTGTGCTCAGCCACCCCATTCTGTTGAGGAGTCTAAAGACAGGTAGTTTCGTGAAGAATTCCGTGATTAGTTAAATAATGGGACAAATCATCATTAACATATTCACCACCATTATCAGAATGCAAAATCCGTATTTTAGTAGAAAACTGTGTCTAAACCATGGTGTGGAAGGTCTTAAAAGCCGAAAAAACATCACTTTTATGCTTAAGAAGATATAACCATGTCATCCGTGTGCAATCATCTATGAACGTTACAAACCATCGAATACCAGATGAAGTAGTAATTGGAGATGGTCCCCAAACATTTAAATGAACAAGACCAAAATGAATAAAACTTTTATTAAAATTCAGCGGATAAGAAACACGGTGACTCTTGACGAGTATGCAAGTGTCACATTTAAAGTTTGAAACTGAACAACCAACAAATAAATCCAGAAACATATGTTGCAAATAACTGAAAGATGGATGACCCAAACGGTGATTCCATAACCATATCTGACGCTTCTTGTGATCAACTGCTCATTGGGCGAGATTGACCTATCATGTACTGACATCATCCATAAATTAGATATCTCACCTCTTAGTACCATGACCAATTATCTTATTCCTGAAAATATCCTGTGTAAGACAAAACTTTGGATACATTAGCACACAACAGTTCCATTGTTCAGTAGCTTGGGCAGGAGACATCAATTTATGCTTCAGTGAAGGTACAAGTAATGTATGAGACAAAGAGAGAGTGGGCGTGAGGCGTGTGGTGCCATCGCCAGTTATTGGTTAGGTGACTCAATTAGCATTTGTAATATTACGTTGAAATAGAACAATATCACAAGCTAAATCAGTGGGATCATAAGTCATATGGTCTGTGGCACCGGAGTCAATGATCCATCCGGATAGAGTACCATCACTATTCATATTAAAAACATAACCACAGTTACCTGAGGACTCTAGAGACATGTCGGAAGAACTCGAAACCTGTGGAGGATCATCTTGAGATATCAAAGATAATTGGGACATGGAGGTGGCGAGATTGGTTTGCTCATCCCGTTCCCGTTGTTTTTTAAGCTTCAACGGTTCTCACCAATCAGGATAGCCATGCAATTGGAAGCAATTATCACGGCCATGTTTCCCACTACTGCAATAAGTACAATCACCAGCTGGGACGGGTGGTTTAGGACGAGGAAGATGGGGACCCGTGATGGGCCGTGAGGCTTTCCTAACAGCAAAGAGTGAGCCTTGTGCTGGGCTCGAGGTAATAGCCTAAGGTTGCAGTCCTGGGCTTGGTGCAGGTGATTTATCAAGGGAGCGGGGACGAGGTAAAGCTACGGCTCGTGTGGCAGGCTGAGCCACCATGGCTGCCCCACTTGGCAGTTGTCCTCCAGTATTCATCACAACTTGTCGCATTCCCTCCCGGCGAACATAGGCAAAAGTTTGTTCGACGAAAGGAAAGGGCTCAGTTCGTATAATATCACTATGAATTTTATCAAACATCTCATGAAATCCTGCAAGCAAAGTTTACACATGATCCGTTTGAACAATTTTATTAAAAATTTCAATATCAGTATCGCACTTCATCAGATTAGGTTGACGATAATCAATCTCCTACCATAAAGATTAAAGATCACTATAGTATGTCTCCACTGGTCGTCCATCTTGCCTCATGCGAGAGGCCTTGCAGGTAAGATCATAGACTTGAGATATATCGGAGCTGTCATAATACGTGCGAGCAACTGCGTCCCACACTTCCTTTGCCGTCGGTAGTTGAAGAAAGTACCCAATCAAATTGGGTTCCATAGAGTTAATGAGTCAACCCTTCACAATAACGTTCTCTGTATGCCATTTGGTGAATACCAGATCATTGTTAGGTGGTTGGGATTACTCCTAAACAAGTAGCCAAACTTGTCTTTTCCAGCAACAAACATCTCAACAATTTGAGACCAAACTCTATAATTGGCACCATTGAGTTTGATGCCAATCGAAGCAGTAGACGAATCATGATGGACAATTTGTGTACCAACTTGCGGTATAAGTAAGGTAGGATTCATGGTAGGGTCGGTTAGGGTAGTTGTGTTTAGGGTTGTAGTGTTTAGTGTAGGAGTAGAATCCATTAGAATGGGGTTGTTTCCACCGTGGAGTGGTGGTAGGTTCTCCATGGGATGGCCGAATTTGATTGAGGGAACGGGTAGAGTAGAAATCCTATGATCTCTGCTATGATACCATGCTAATTAGGGCTTATTTTGGGGTTTAATTTCTTGATGTCATTCTTCTCACCAAGGAGGAAAATATATAATGTACAAGAGTGATTTACAAGGAAAGAAACATCAAATAACCTAATTACAATTTGATTACAAGGACTTAAATAGGTAACTAAACTAATTGCAAAATGTCAACTCTCCAACAATCTTCACATGGTAATAAATGATAAACCATATATTGCCATCCAAATTTCACAAATATATCGATCTCACCAAACAAGTGCAGCAATATGCGTGGAGTTGAAAAGCACATGACCAATTTGGTCGATCATTCAATGTCATTAGTCGAGAGAGCTACTTGACAAAGGTTGAGTGGGGTTTGCTCTTCAATCTTCATTTTTATTTCAATTTGCGTGCATTAAATTAAAATAGTAAAGATTGCATGAAGGTCACGTGATTTGGTTTCCGTTGATTAATCAAAGTATTTAACTAAACACATGATGTAGTGGATCTCCAAGACAATAAGGTGAGGGATAATACTTGGTTACTCCAAGGTGAGTAGAAATTCCTACTCAAAATTTCTCAAAATTGTTCGTTGTCAATTTATATAACTTCGTGTTTATAATCATAACTGTTGATATTATAAATCACTCTATAAAGATCGTCTCTGTAAAAAATCAATTAAAACTAAGGTCGTTTAGTCATCAAACTGTTTAAAACAAATGAATGGTATTGGTAAAAGCATTATGAATCATCTATGTATTTACTATAATAGATTAACTAAACGACCTTAGTTTTAATTTATTTTTTATAGAGATGATTTTTACATTGTGATTCATAGTATGAACGGTTCTGATCATAAGCACAAAACTCTATGATTAAAACACTAAGAGTTTTCAATAGGAATTCATACTCATCTTTGAGTAGTCAAGTATTGTTCTACGGTATCATAAGTACCTAGCTTCTATTAATTTATTCTACTTAAGAAAAGCAAGGATTATCTGAAAAATAAAACTTTTTATAAACTTTTTGTCGCTTTTTGTTTTTAGCACAATGTTTAAGACCAACTCCAGCATTGCAAAGGCCCCCTAGGGCAACTCACTATTGAATAGCCTCCAGTGAACAGTAATTGCCATTAATGAATAGTAACTACCTTTTGCATCTCCATCCCTAAACTAAATAGCCATAGCAATAGGCAATAAAACATTAGTATTTGTTTATTTTATAAAATAATACAAAATAATTTTATTTGTAATTTCAATTAAGATTTTTAATTATTATCGTTGCACCACGTGTCATTATCCGAGAAGACAATTTTTGGTGATAGATTTCGATAATATATTTATCCAATGACGTCGTGCCACGTATCGTTACCTTTTCAAAATCGTTGAGAATAAATTTTCGATAAGATTTTTAACTAATCACGTCATGCCACGTGTCACAATCTGTTTACAATCTTTGAGGATAAATTTCGATCAAATTTTTAACGAATGACGGCATGCCATGTGGCATTATCTACAATCTAATCCTTTCTTTTTCCTTCATATAACCCACCATCCATCCTAAGAAATCACACACCAAAATCAAAATCTCTTTCATTATTCATAGTTTCTGCTTCCTTTTTATAATGTCTTCTTCAAGGATGTTGTGGGAAATCAATGAGCAAGAGAAAGAATTGTTTAAGTAAGGAGAAGAAATGTTCAATCTCTAGGTGGGCGAAAATGAGATGGAAGAGGAAGAGGATGAGGATGAGGAACGTAGAAAGAGAGATGACAAAACAAGAAGCCAAAGAGCCTCACATTTCCATCGAGTCATCCAAGCTGTGACATAGATCTGCAGGCCCAGCCTTTCTGCAAACATTTATAGAAAAGTAAATCAATTTTTTTTATTAATTTTTAACATTTTTTATTACCTTAATTAATTTTTGTCGTTTGATTAAAAAAAATTTGAAATCCAACCCTTCAAAATGTGCCATATGGCACAACGGTAACATTTTAGATTTTTTAAAGGGAACTTTAATGAAAAGCTCCTGGTACTGTTCACTTCAACGAAAAACCATATTTTTACACTAAAAAGTCAATCCTGGTACTATTCACTTTACCCTTTATTTTGTCTTTATCGTTAAAACTCAAAGTTTTCAAACCCTTTTCATTAGTTTTCTTTTTTTTTAAATATTAATTCTTTTTTTTTTAAATTTAGAAAGGCAAATAACGTGGACGGTTGATGTCAAATCCAACGGTCCAGGAAAAGTAACTGTTGAAATCCAACGGACGAGAACGTGACATGTGGCCACCAATGGTAACATTTTTACCGTCTGAATCGCGGGCCCCAGCGCCTGAAATGTTGTTCGGGATGTGCCCCCACGAGCGCGTGTTGTGCACACGCTTGATGCAAAAATAATTAAATAGTGGTTGACGCCACCCTGACATCTACGTTGCATCACTTGGTCATCGGGCTCTCAACCACTAATTCGAGCCGGGCCTCTCACTCCCCCCCCTCGCCTGCCCAATTGCCCTTTTGGGCTGGAGTTTGCAGCTCTGGCTATTGGGCTGGTAAAGTCGTCGGTCCATTGGGATAATTGTCCCGGTGGAGTTGTTCTAATAGGATAGAACTTGGAATGTGCACCTAGCATTTACTGTGATTCCAATACCCACCGGCCATTACTTCCCCCTGAGCCTCCAAACCCCTCACTCTTCCCACTCCCCCAACTTCCCTTCTTTTCCATCCTTCCCTCTGCTTTCCTACAAAGAAGGAACCCCAAAAGCACTTTGAAATAGCCAAAAAAAAACCAGAGAGAAAAATGTCCAGCAAGTCACCAATCTTTCCGATGCCACAACCCCAACACTTCAGTGACTATGGCTTCGACCCCTAAGTCGACTATTGTTAGAGTAAATGTAGAATTATGGAGAATAATCCATAGGATGACTTTGAGGTGCGACTTGAATCGTTTCCTTAAAGTGTTATTTGTCCCACTCAAATGAGTTTGCTAAACGGTTCTTGGTAAATCACTTCCAGGATACAACAAAGTACGGAATATTTGATTAGCAAAACCGAATTATATTCTCTTAGAAATAACTAGAAAGAAATTATATGAATGTGATGGAAAAAGAAGGGAGCAATGAATGTAGAAATAAATTTCTAAAATTGTGTATACAACAAATTTCTGAATGAATCATTTTCTACTAATGTCACCAATATATATAGAGAGAATTACACTCGTTAGACAGATCCTTTCATTTGAGTATGTCTTTTCACCATGAGATACAACACATTGCAGCAGTATGTCCAATGGACATATCTGATACAAAACACCTCTTACCCAAAGGATCATTAAACATGTCTTTTCAACAACAATCAAAAGAAGCATGTTCAAATTAAAGAGATGTGTTTTTTGGGTCAATAACCCAATCTCATCCTCTGTCAGTCAAACAGCCCTATATATATATATATATATATATATATATTCTTAAAATATTCAACAACTATTTTCAAGTCCCATTTCTTTCTTCTCTCATCTCTCTTTACACTCTCACCCTACAATAAATTTTGATCTGACCCGTTTCTTTTCATGTCAAAAAAATGAAGGCTTTGAGCCCAGCAAGGAGGCACAAGCGGGAAACAACAAGAGACCTGGTTTCTCTGCCCTCCCACTTCCTATACACTCTCATCCCCTTCTATTTGTGCGGTCACGGTTAAGTCACGTCAACATTTTATATTATTATTATTGTTTGTCTTATTATCTCTATAAAAATCAATATAAAATGTTGATGTGGTTTAACCGTGACCCTACAAAATAAGAGGGAATGAGAGTGTATGGAAAGTGGGAGGGTAGAGAAGGCGGGTCCGACGACGAGATCCATAAACTCCAAACACTTCAAGCTTCAAAAGCCCATCTTAAAAGACGACTCCAAAAAGCCCCATCACAACAAAACCAAGAAGAAGCTCTGGTGGAAAAGCGCTATGCTTTTCTTCAAATGGAACAAGTTAACACCCCACCACCACTACCACCGTGTCTCTGCCATCTGTGGTGGCGATGAAGATGTTCAACACCAGGCCAGAGCCAAAGCCTTCTGGGCATCCATTTTTGGGCCGGTTTATATCACTAAGAGCATAAGCTGGTCGTGCACGCCTTACCTGAGTACTAGCTGGCCGCCGTCTGGGCCTCTCGCTGGTACTATGCCTACGGCGAGTAAGGATAAGATGGGCATTCCTTACTTGAACCTGAGAGAGCTTAACATGAAGCAGCAGCAACAAAGGAACTCTACCTCTGTCATGCCTATATATTTGGTTATTTAATTAGTATTTCAGGTGTTTAATTAATTACATTGCTATTCTTTTGGAGAGCCTTATGTTTTTTACTAATTGCTTTTCTTTGGATTAATTAAGCGGGATGCTAAATGGGGTTGGATTTGTTTGTCTGTTTTTATTTTTTGCAAACTGCAAAGGCATTTGATCCTTTTGAGGAAAGCTAGATCCTCCTTTTGGTGTTTGTTGTTGCTCATTCTTATCTTTTGTTATATATGTCTATTAACTGTTAGTCACTTGGTGATGGAAAAAGTTGTTTGTTAGTTGAGAAACGCTAATAAGACTCCCTCAAAAACGACAGCTCCATGAATTTTATGCCACTCAATGACTTAACGTGACCAAAACTTGTAAGGGTAATGCGTAAAAATGGTGATGCATATCTTTTAACCAGGGCAATAAGATGTGCAAGCTCAATGGCTTAATGTGTCCAAAACGTTATATGCCAACTGCCAAGCAAAATGAGCAGATGATGAAAGAGGATATAAGGGAATGATCAGTCAGTTTCATGGAGCTACCAATGCGTGTTTAGTTTGACGCATTGTGGAAGATCCGAAGGCCTTGCTATTTGGGATCACTGGAGGCTACTGCTGCCTACACGCGCCGCTAAGCTAATGAGGTTGCGGGCATTGAAGTTTTTTTATTTAAGTGGGCCTTATTAGTAGGTTTAGATACAAAGCCTATTCTTTTTGCTTTATTGATAGACCCCAAATATTTTGTGGTGTGAAAAAAAGAAGAAGAAGTAAGCCTATTTCAACACCATCCACCTTAGAGCAACTCCAGCGTTGCTGGTTGCTTGGGGGACAGGTGAGGAGAAAGGGCCCGACGGTCGGGGGATGGGGCTCCAGCGTATGCGAGCTCGAGGGATAGGCCAGGCCTGAGCGACAAGCCCGGCGGGGATTGCCAGCCCGAGAGCCTGAGGGCTGTGTGACGTGTGGCTGATGTGCGGCATCGATGCATGCGCTCAGTGTTCTCTGCGTCCTCCTTCCTCCTCGTCATTCTTCCCCTCCTTATCCTCCTTCCCCTCCAACTTTGACGAGGATAATAATGGATCTAGGCCATTCGATGGAGAGCACAAAATCGCGAAGGTTGTAGATGGAGATCGAAAACCCTTTATCGGCGATGTTAATGGCGAGATTTTGCCCCATGACGGCGATGCCTGCCAAGCCTATGTGCGATAGAGCTGGTGAAGCTTCCATGGCTGCTGCTGTGAGAGAGAGAGAGAGAGAGAGAGAGAGAGAGAGAGAAAGAGACAGAAAGAGACAGAAAGAGATGAGACCTGTCAAAATTAGGGAAAAATAATAATATTTTATGGATTGGGTGAGAAAAAAAATATTAATATTTTATTACCAATTGCTAGGAGAGGGTTACAAGGGTGGAGATGCAAATGACAATTACTGTTTATTAAGAGCAGTTACTGTTCACTAGGTGGATTGAATAGTGGATTGCTAGGAAGGAAGGCTCCAAGGGTGGAGTTGCTCATAGTATACACATAATAGCCATAACTGAGGACAAATTAAAAAAACTCTCAATTTTGTATGTAATGGATTGCTCTGATAAATAGGGTAATACATATTCAATTCATTGCATTTTGGTTCAAAGTTCAAACCCATTGCGTTATTGTAAATAGGGTATTCATGTTCAACCTACTGCGTTCCGGCCCAAACATTCTGCATATAGTTGATTGCTCTAGTAGATAAGTCACCGTGGGGTTTGCTTTTCACTTCTTGAAAAAGAATTTTTTTTTCCGACTTGAGAAAGCATTTGGTTTCCTTGATCTATTTGGTATTTCCACATCATGTTAGAGTTAGTCTCTCTCTCATGTGTTGCACCCTGGTGTACCTCAACACGAATTTGTACCTTTCTCGTTTGTTTGTGAGCAAGCATTGGAATTACATGCCTCATTCTAGGTGTTTATAGACTAAACTTTTTGTGTTTTTTATTTCTTCAGTTTTTTTATTAAGTTTTAGAATTTTTTTTATTAAGATGCTTTTACTTGAACCACTTTAGTTTAATTGAATTTAATTTACATGTCAGTTTAATATGTTTAAATTTATTTTTATTTTTATTTCTCATTATTAGTGATGATGTAACGAGGCACACCATATCAGTGGATGATATGCTCCTTGATGAAATGAACGACAATTTCCTTGTCGACTTCCCTTAGGGGTATTGCTTCAACCCACTTGGATAAGTAATATGTTACGGCTAAGATGTAAGTTTCTCCTGTAGATAACTTTGGTGTGATTGGTTATACGATGTCCAATCCCCATGCATCGAACGGCCATGAAGCAACCATAGGGTGTAAAGGCTTAGGCGATTGATGTATGAAGTTGGCGTGGAATTGGCAGGCTTGGCACCTTTTGGCGTACTCCAGGCAGTCCTTCACCATGCTCGTCCTGTAGTAACCCATTCTCTTGAGCTGGAAGTGTAGTTTTGGTCTAGACTGATGCGCTCCGCATACGCCTGAGTGTGTTTCTTCCATGGCTTAATTGGCTTCTTCCTCACCTAGTCATCTTAGAAGTACTCATTCAAAAGAGCGTCGGTAGAGTGTTCTAAGCTTGACTGCAAGACGATGCATCGCGATGGTAGGGTCAAGGCCTGGCATTTCTTTGTCGTCCTTATACTCCATTAACAGTTGGTAGTACTCATCGATCTCGTTCGCACTTAGTAGTGGACTTACAAAGATAGGCTTCAGCTTGTGCCTAAGTTAAGCTCTTTGAGATCATCAACCGTGGCTTGCCCCTATTCTTGAGCAATGGTGGCGCAGCAATGACGTCATCCTCAATGATTTTGTCTTCTTTGTCTTCTTCGATTATGATGTGGAAAATGTTTTGGACCTCATCTTCAGTGCAGTCCTCTTAGGCTTGTTGGCATGAAGATTGGCCAGTGTGGATGATGGTGCACCTCTTTACCCTCAGTTGTCCTTTCATGTCAACTTCCAAGGTTGCTTGATGCTTCATCCTTGAAATAATCATCCTTCGAATGTCTTCCTTTGCTGTTAGATCGTCGAGATTTTCTTCTTTTGGCATTGTCTTCCTCTTTCTAGAAGGCTGCTTGGTTTCTTTAAGTCTTTCAAAGGTTAATCATCGTGAAGGAGAGCTAGCTGTGTTGCTTAGGTTTTGATAACCTTTCGAACACAGAGCTTTGGGGTGTTGGTGTGTTAAGTCGCTTGAAGACAGAAGTTCGGTCTTGACTACTAATGCGATCAAATGTCGAAATTATGGGTTTTGAACGATTCAGCCTATCAAAGACTGAAGTTTGAGGGGCGGGTTTAGGCTCTTCTTGAATTTGTTCAATGATCACGCTAATATGTTGAGCGCTAACGTTTTTCGCTTTGCTTGAATTCTTCACGGGTGTATTTGGTGTAAAGCCAAGTCTAGCTTTATTGTTGTCAACTCCGTAACCATGCTCCTTCAACTTTTTTTTAGTCTTGGTGAGGTCACATTCTTTGTCGTTGACGGTGTTTGCATTCTTCTTTCCAAGATTTAAAGAGGAAGAGAAATAGTACCCAACCTTTGACATGAGTTTGTAGGCGTTTAGGTCGAAACCTTCTTCGGTCCTTTTGGTTGGAAGAAAGCTTGGTTTTGCCCCTTTTGGCAAGGGTTTTATGAAACCTTGTGGTGGTTTTGAAACTTTAACGTTGCCTAGCTATGTCAAATGTAAAATTGCATTTGTATTGAGCAGCTTTACATCGTCCTTGTGCAGCTATGTGTCGTCTTTGTTTGTTTTAGTTTAGAATGGAGATTGCTCATTCTTTTTTTCTCGACATTGGGATGTATCGGAAGATGAGCGTGTTTGGTCATTTTGAGGGCGTCATACTCCCTTTTATTGTTGTGGGCTTAGTAGGCTCATTGTCATTTTTGCTTGAAGATGGCACAGTTTCCCCTTCTTGTTTCTTGGGCACGGCTTACCACTTTTGTTCTTAGGTGCAGCTTTGCATGTGGACTTGATTTCTTTTGGAAGAGCTTTAAGCACCATGGCCTCATCCATGTAGAACTTGGCGTCCACGAAGTGTCATTCGACTTCTGTGAATAGCTTCGTGTTGCCTTGTATCACCTTTACTCATTCTCGGTAGAACTTTAAACATTGATGAAGGGTGGATGACACTGCTCCATTCTCGTGGGTCCAAGGTTTTCCTAAGAGCAAGCTGTAGGAAGTTCTTGCATCAATCACGTGGAATAATGTGCTTGATTTGAGTTCACCGATGGTTGTCTCCACTCTGAACATGCCCATCACTCTTTGTCCTCCTTGATTAAAACCTTGGATTAAGAGGCAGCTTCGGGATAATTCATCCACCTTGATGCCGATTGTGGTCATTGTTGACTTTGGCATGATGTTTATGGTCGACCCACCATCCACAAGCATGCGGTTGATTTTATTTTATTTCACATACCCAGAGACGAAGAGAAGACGGATGGGACGCTTTGACCCTAGCAGCAAGTCTTCATCAGTAAAGTTGATTGAGTCATGGGCGGCACAACATGTGGCATATTCATGTGGCGAAGCTTCAAGCCTTCATTTTTGCTTTCTTACACCTTGTGGTCGTCGGGACTTGCCAAGACCGTTATTAGTTTTTTTCGCATCTCCTTGGGCAATTGTAATGCTTCCTTGATGCTAAAGTGTACTGGTAGGCTTTCTTTGGGCGTGAGCTCGATGGCGATAACTTTACCTTTTTAGGGCTCTTCTATCTCCATTTCAACCATGTGATAGGTAGTGGTATTGCACTGTTGGAAGAAGTTCTTCGGGAAGTACTAGTGCAAGAAGACAGGAATACGTGGCTCTTTCTCCATAGGTTCCCTAACGTACGTTAGCTTAGCAACTCCTACGTTCATTTTGGGTTTTCTATTGTTGCGATGGCAGTGTTTTCTCCCTTGTTCCACCTTTGGCCTTGTGACTTGTGGTCTTGGCTTCCTTATCTTTTTGTAGGTCACGAGTGTCCACCCTTCTTCATCATTGGTAGGTGCATTTTGATCATTTGACCCTAGCGATGGTTGTGCAGAAGGTACCGTGTAGCTTGAGCATGGACGGGAATGGTCATGCGTCACTTGAAGAGGCATAGGATCGAAGGATCCAAACACAATTGTGGTAGTGTGTGTTGCGGTCGTGTCTTCAAGGTAAAGTTCAATTTGCCCTTGTTATGTTAGCTTCATGATGAGCTCATTGAGGACATAGCACTTGCCAACATGATGACTCACAATATGATGATACTTGTAGTACCTAGCTCAATCCACCTCTAGCTTTTCCTCAGCTTTGTCCATCAAAGGCCCCTCATTTTCGTCAGTTTCCTTCTTTGGTGGATTAACCTTCGGGTCAGCTTTCTCGTCGTGCTGCGTATCCAGACGGTTGATGAATGTAACAATCTGTAAGTCATTTTCCTCCACGATCCTTGTCAGCCTTGTGATTTCTTCGCTCATTTGTGCCAGCTGCTATTTGATTGAAGTCGTACTAGTAGTCATGACTTGCATGGTTATGGGATACGAACTGCTACTTGAGTCAGCATTGGAAGTCAACGACTCGAAGTACCTCATCGTGTTTTCTTCCCTTGGTGCCTTTAGCGAGGCCAGGGTGATCACTAGCTCGTGCCTCATGTGTTCTTGCTTCTCCGACAGAGTTGATGTAGAGGTGGAAGGCACGGCAGAGAGAGATCTTGCCTTGCTTCGGGTTGTGACGCCCAAAGTGCCACCACTTGCGGCAATGATGTTCTTGTTCTTTGCGTTGGTTGCGGAAATAACTTGATCCTTTCTTGATGTTATGTGTGTTTATTGTGGATTTGAAGATAGAGATAAGAGATAGAAAAGTCCCACTGGGCGTGCCAAATTTGTAAACACGAAAATTCTATAACGAATGAAACGAGAACATGTATACAAAGTAGATTTGTATTGATGAATTTGTAGGGTTACAATATCTGTTTACAATTTTCCTCTGATTCAATCTTCAAATTTGATGTAGATGCGTAGGTTGTTGATCCAAGGGTCGCAATGACTTGATCTCAGACGAACGATAGAATGATTGCTTCAAGTTTTGAGCTTGAAACAATGCATGGATAGTCTTCACCTCTAGGTTTGCATATGACCTGTGGCAAAGGTGATGTTGATGTGGGATTTTGTTGATACAAGGGTCTTGACGACTTGATCTTGAATCAAATGTCGTTACAAGTTTTAAGCTTGCAACAAAGTCTTGAAGGAATTGGCACGAGTGCTTGTAGATTCTCCAACTGAATGCTTCGGCTTTGGTCGAAAAAAAGCTTCGGCTTTGGTTGTGCGTTCTTCGAAGAAAGCTTTGGCAGCATATTAGTCTTCAAAGATTTGGCAGAGGTTATCCTTTTATGAGAATTTCGGCCCTTCAATGTAGAAATTGTCGACCTTATGCTTGTCTTGGGACCTTGTATTTATAGACTTCCAAAGCCATGCCTTTGGGTGAATTTGGCTTTGATTTGTGTCTTGATTCGTCCATGGGAGAATTTAGGCATATTTTGTGTCTTGTTTCATCCACTTTCCCTTATCTTGGCCGAATTATATAGGCTTGTTGCCTATTTTGTGCGCAATCTTCAATTCTTGCTTGTTTTTGTGAAGATGCTTTAACTTTCTTTCCAATTTGAGAGATTTTGGACCCTTGCCGATTTTGAAGGAGATTACCTCCCCTTTGCCGAGTTTTGGGAAGGTTTTGTACTTCCTTTGCTTGATTTGTGCCACATGTTATTGATGACTTATCCATTTGTGATGAGTCATATGTCATGTGGAGCTTTGTGATGCATCATTTCCATGCAACAAAATTTACATGTCTACAGTGGAAGCTCTCTAGTTTTTCTTGCCCCAATGGCTTTGCCTCGTAACTTTTATTTTCATCTTAAAATAACATGAAAACAAAAGAAAAGAAAGAGGATACTTGGTAAGTTGTGTTATATTTAATTCTTTTTTAATAGCGGGATTGAATAGTAAAGTACTAACTTTTACACTCAAAGTTGATTATTACATTCATCTGAAGTACAAAAATTGGACGATAAACTTCTTGTACTAAGATCTTCACATGGAAATAAATGATAAACCATATATTGCCATCCAAATTTCACAAATATATCGATCTCACCAAACAATTGCAGCAATATGCGTGGAGTTGAAAAGCACAAGACCAATTTGGTCGATCAATCAAAGTCATTAGTCGTGAGAGCAATTCCACCCCTAAAAAAATACACCATCATCTAGCCCATTTAATCCACTCAGCGAACAATGATAGACACCAATGAACATTAATAAGCCAAATGCATCTCCACCCCAAAAACTAAATAGCATAGTCAATTTTATTAAAACATTATTAATTTTTATTATAAAATAATAATTTAATTTTTAATTTCTAACATTATCCCCTCTTTTTTCTTCCCACTTTTCACTCTCCCACCACAATCCTTTCTTCTTCTTCCCACTTTTCACTTTTCCACTGCAACTCTCTCTGCATTTCGCTCCGTACGCCCACCAAACTACTCACCACACCAACACTTCCCAAAAAATGGACATCTTTCTCCTGGAAAAAACCCTTTTGGGTCTCTTCGTTGTCGTGATCGTCGCCATCGCCATTTCAAAACTTCGCGGTCGTCGCCTCACCATCGGTCGTTGCCTCACCATCGGTCGTCGCCATCGCCATTGTCGTCGTGATCATCGCCTCACCGACCTTGCCAAGAAATTCGGCGACTACTTCCTCCTTCGCATGGGGCAGCGCAACCTCGTCGTCGTCGTCTCCTCGCCGGAGCTCTCCAAGGAGGTGCTCCACACCCAGGGAGTCGAATTCGGGTCGAGGGAGGCGTGGCGGTATCACCTGGCGTCATGTAGGCAGGGCAAGAGCTCAGCACATTCTGAGCCGGCCTAGAGACCAGCTTGGGCTGGGTGCCAGCATATCTGCCCGGCTGGAGTGGATTGGTTGGGTGCCGGGCCCATAATTTGGTTAGGTGTCGGCCTAAAGGTTGAGTGGGGTTTGCTCTTCAATCTTCATTTTTATTTCAATTTGCGTGCATTAAAATAGCAAAGATTGTATGGAGGTCACGTGATTTGGTTTCCGTTTATTAATCAAAGTATTAAACTAAACACATGATGTAGTGGATCTCCAAGGACCAAGATGACCAGGTGTAGGGATGATAACGGTTCGGTTCGGGAATGGAAATGCTATATTCATCTCTATAACCATGATAATTAACCATATCTATAATTGCAAATTAACCATTGGGTATTATCCATAATCATACCCACTGTGTAACGAATTGCCCATCGATTAACGGTTATATACATCTTCGTCAATACAAAAAATATATTTATTCAATTGACACATGGTAATTTAGTAAATATTAATTTTGTCACTAAATATTTGATGTATAAAATGATTTAATGAATGGATCTTGTGGAGCATAAAACTTAAACTAAACATTGATAATGTTGACTAATCTTTGATATATCCTATAAGTACCATTGAATTCTCATAGTTTTGATTCGTATAAAAACTTTTGAACTTTCCCACAAAATGCAACTCACACAATGCAATTTTTGTATTCTCAAGGTAATGGATTCGGTGAATAATGAATATATATATATATATATTTATATTTATATTATTTAATACTTTAATATTATATATAATTATATTATATATTATTTGGGGACGGATACAGATTGGGGACCTGTGTAACCATATCCAAAATCATAATCGAATAATATTCACGGTTTTTCTCCATACCCAAAATATACATGAATTTTCATATCCAAATCCAATCTATTTGAACAATTATCTACAGTTATCAGGTTTAACGGTTATAAGTATCATTCCTAATAAGGTGGGACCATAAGTACCTAGCTTCTATTAATTTATTCTACTTAAGAAAAGCAGAGATTATCTGAAAAAGAGACTTTATATATATTTTTTGTCGTTTCTTATTTTTGGCATAATATTTAATACAGATGGAACTTGGAACGTGCACATAGTATTTACTGGGGTTCCAAGGCCCAAAGGCCATTACTTCCCCTTGAGCCCCAAACCTCCCCACTCTTCCCACTCCCCCAACTTCCCTTCTTCTCCCTCCCTCCCTCCCTCTGCTTTCCCACAAAGAAGGAACCCCAAAAGCACTTAAAAAACAGCCAAAAAAACCAGAGGGAAAAATGTCCAACAAGTCACCAATCTTTCCTATGCCACAACCCCAACACTTCAGCGACTACGGCTTCGACCCCCAAGTCGACTACTTTCAGGTCCCTTTTCTTTCTTCTCTACTCTCTCTCTCTCTCTCTCTCTCTCTCTCTGTGCAACCAATTTTATTTTTTGATCTGACCCATTTCTTTTCATGTCAAAAAAATGAAGGTTTTGGAGGAAGCAAGGAGGCACAAGCGGGAGAAGACGAGATCCATAGACTCCAAACACTTCAAGCTCCAAAAGCGCATCTCAAAAGACGACTCCAGAAAGCCCCACCACAACAAAACCAATAAGAAGCGCTGGTGGAAAAGCGCTCTGCTTTTCTTCAAATGGAACAAGCTGACACCTCACCACCACCACCACCATGTCTCCGCCATCCGCGGCGGCGATGAAGATGTTCACCACGCCAGGGCCAAAGCCTTCCGGGGATCGATTTGTGGGCCGGTTTATATCACTGAAAGCCGAAGCGGGTTGTGCACTCCTTGCCTGAGTACTAGACGGCCGTCGTCTCGGCCGCTCGCCGGGACTATGTCTCCGGCGAGTAAGGATGAGATGGGCATTCCTTACCTGAACCTGAGGGAGCTTAACATGGAGCAGCAGCAACAGAGGAACTCTATCTCTGCCGTGCCTATATATTTGGTTACTTAATTAGTATTTCAGGTGTTTACATTCAATTAAGGGGTTTTTAAACATTAGTTCTTGTAAAAGGTTAAAAGTTAAAAAAAAATAAAAAATCTGGTACTAAATTACATATTCAATTTAATCTTTTAAAGTGTATTTTTATTAAAAATGTTATTCATTTTTTGTTATTTAATGTGTATTTTTATTTAATCTCTCCACTTTAAATTTTAATTTTATTAATATGCACATATTTAGTACTTTAATTTAATTCCATTCTTAGTCTTTTGGAGAGCCTATATATTTTACTAATTGCTTTTCTTTGGATTAATTAAGCGGGATGCTAAATGGGGGTGGATTTGTTTGTCCGTTTTTGGTTTTTGCAAACTGCAAAGGCGTTTGATCCTTTGGAGGAAAGCTAGATCCTCCTTTTGGTGTTTGTTGTTGCTCATTCTTATATTTTGTTATGTCTATTAACTGTTCTTGCAAACGGCAAAGGCGTTTGATCCTTTGGAGGTCATGAATTTTATGCCACTCGCTGACTTAATGTGACAAAAATGGTGATGGATATTTTTTTTGACCAGGGCAATAAGATGTACAAGCTCAATGGCTTAATGTGACCAAAACATTATATGCCAACTGCCAAGCAGAAGGAGCAGATAATGAAAGGGGATATAAGGGAATGATGAGTCGGTTTCATGGAGCTCCCTATTCGTGTTTGGTTTTACACATTGTGGAAGATTCGAAGGCCCTGCTGTTTACCGCTGCCCACACGCGCCGCTAAGCTAATGAGGCTGCTCATCATCTCGCACGTTACGCTCTCTCTTCCGATATTCTTCTTGATGTTTTGTTGTCTGATTGTAATGTGCTACTGTTTTCCTCTTCCTAATGAATACAGATGCCGTTGCTTTGAATAAAAAATTTGAAAAGCACAAGGCGAAGAGAAAGAAACAAAACGCAACGCTCCAAATTAAGGAGCGGCGGGCAACAAACAAACAACCACATCTCACCACGTCATTTCGCAATCTTCTCTACAACCTAACCTGCTCACCACGTCATTTCGCAATCCATGTTACCGTTTTATTTTGTATTAAGAGATGCAAAAAAGATTCCCTTCAAGTAAAATTTTATATAGATTGTTTTGTCATATCGCAGTTTAACATTAATTTTTATAGATATTATAAAATTTTATAAAAATAATATAATGTGGTTGAAAGTTCATCGAGAGTTTCAGTTTTGAGAAAATTCCCTTAGCATGATGTAATGGCTAACAAAAGAATTATTCTATTATATCCACAGAAGAAGTCAGAGATTGAGGAGCTGACAAATGATCCATGGGAACTTCTTCGAATTTTGAAAATAATTAGTAAAACACGTCAACTTCTAACGACATTTTAAATTATAAAAGACTAATAAAAGTTATCGACAAAATTTGAATCTAAAAATGATGAATTAAAAAAAAAAGTTCGCCCCCAACTATGGAAGACTAAATATTACCCCTTATTTTTATTATATAGCCCTTCTAACACAGTGGCGAAACCAAGATTTCTCGGGAGGAGGGGCGAACTTAAAAGAATGCAAGGTTAAAGAAAAATGGCAACAACTAAATCTTTTTATATAATAATATCTTCCATAATTAATCAATACAAACAAATTACAATTGTTGCCGGCAAGGTTTCAGATCATGAAAACGTCGCATAATAGGCTCATTATCAATAAAAACAAATACATCTTTCTCAATGTAAATAAGCATGCTATCACTCAACCATTGATCTCCATTTTGTAACGCAATGGTGCCCCCCCCATAAAAGCAGTTTCTCACAAATCATTTGATATTAATATTTTCAGGGCCATGGAAGGCAAGCTTAAATCCAGTCCCCTAGTGTGGAATCAAAGAGAGAGTGTAAACATTGGTCATTATAACCTTTTCTGCACAACTCACAAACGGACCTTTACTGAAAAAACAAGCCAACATGATTTTTCGATATGCTTAAACTTTCAGTAGCAAAATCCCAAGAAAAGCAAGTGGAACTTACATGCATAGTGTGTGTCTTTCCACTACTTGTCACACCATAAGCAAAAACAGTACCTGCATTTTCAATACTCAAGCCGTAAGAAATGGAAAATTAACAAGAGAATTGAACATAACTTAATTTATCTGTTTTCAACTAAAGCTAATAGAATTTCCACCACCATCGATGTTTCATTATATAAATTATACATATTCTTACAGAAACAATATCAACGTTTCTCATTAGGCATTAACGAATTCTCCATTTGTAGTCTACAAGAGAAGTATGTCATACCATTGACACCTTCCGTGGCAGCTTTGACAACAGGTTTAGCGGCAACTTCGTACACCTCTTGCGAATTGGCATGCTGTCCAAAAACTCTATCTGCCACAACAAAACCATTAGTTTTCAAAACCCTGTAACTACGTTAAATGCAGATTAATTCCAACACATTTTCTTTTGCATTTTCCGTAAACTAACCGAAATCGAAATTAACTCCACATCAAAATTTCCAAATTCAAAATAACAATATATACTAACTAATATATTACCAAATGCATAGGGTGTAGCTGGATTATACTCATTGCTCACAATCTTATCACCGTCTGCGTACCAAGTGACCTCATCCCCTCTCTGAAGTGAGTCTGTGAGACTGTGAGAGTGAGTGTGCGAGTAAACGGCGGCTCGGCTGGAGTGAGCCTGTGAGATGGCTCCGTTCCGTTCCGTCTGTTGGCTGCTGGGTTTGGGGGGGGGGGAGAGAGCCAGTTCGAAGCAGAAATTCACTTTGTCATTTAAACTAATGGGTGAATAAATAAATTGATGTGAAACTTGTCATTTAAAAATGGAAAATGATCCTCGTCGGATCCTTTTTTGGGGATTTTGAGGATTCCGTGATCGTGATCGTTCATCGTATATCGTGCAGTAAAAAATCATTTAAAATTAAATATAAATAGTAACTAGTGAAAACTGATCGCACGATATACGATGAATGATCACGATTACGGAATTTTCAGGATCCCCGGAAAAAGGATAGGTTCTTTTGAAAAAATTCGAATAAAGACATAAAAAGTGATGATTTGGTGCTTTGCGTTATAGTGGATAATTACTCTACCATGCCCTAAGCTTACTCCACGTATGCATTTATGTCAAGAACAAGAGTGGTATCTTACCACCCTACCTGTCTACCAATTTCCAAATCGATGGTGGCACACGAGGACACAACCTAATGACTCGCACCATCCAATAACAACTTTCCACGCAGGATCCGCACTCCCTAAACCGGCATTTCCCAGTCACCAGTCCTATCCACCGGCTCCACGTCACCACCGTCCATCACCAAAGCCCTTCCGCTTACCTACCAAAGCAGTCACACCCCAGTCCAGCTTACGCACTCTGACAGTGCCATATAAATACATACTTTTCCCAGAAAATCTTTGAAAATGCCAACCAAAACAGAAAATTAGGATTTTCCGTCACTTTTTTGGGAAAATCTCGATTAAATTTTTGTATCACTCGAAAATTGAAAATCTCAGTGATTTGAATTTCTACTCCTATTAAAACAAAACAGAAAGGTTCTTCTCTGCTGCTGTGCAGCAGAACCAGTTCGAAGGAAGAGAGACAGGGAGCGGAGCTGCAGAGGGGCTGGGTTTTCCGGCGGGAAAGGAGGGGCTAAACCAGCGCTAAGGCTGTGTTTTCCGACTAGGGGAGTGGCGGCCGCCACTCCTCGCCCTCACGTGGCTTCGCCACTTCTAAGGGCTGATTTGATCCCCCAATATGTGCCCCTTTGCAAATGCCCTTTGGTTGAATACTGTTCAAAAGCCCTTAATTGAAAAATGGTCTAGAAATATATTCAAGTATTTATTCGCACGACATTTTATTATTATTATTATAATAATAATATTATGTCTGTACCATAAATGTTCCCCCGGAATTGTAAGTAGGAGATAAGAGAGCTTTGCTCTCACAAACACCAAAAGACAATAAAAAATGGTTAATATTTAACTAAATAAGATACAGTTAAATCTCAACAGTTCACTCATAAAAAATAATGTACGAAAAACTCTTAATTGGGTGTGTAGTGGATTGCTCTGGTAGATAGTGTATGCATATTCAATTCATTGCATTCTGGTTAAAAGTTCCAAACCCACTGTGTTATTGTAGATAGGGTATTTATGTTCAACCTAATGCGTTCCAGCCTAAACATTTTGCATGTAGTATGTTCAACCTACTACGTTCCGGCCTAAACATTCTACGTATAGTTGATTGCTCTGGTAGATAGGACACCATGGGGTTTGCTTTTCGCTTCTTGAGAAGCATTTGGTTTTCCTTCTATTTGGTATTTCCACATCATGTTAAAGTTAGACTCTCTCTCTCTCATGTGTTGCACCTTGGTGATCCTCAACAAGAATTTATACATTTCTCTTTTGATTGTAAGTAAGGATTAGAATTAGATGCCGTTTATAGACTAAAGTTTTATGTTTTTTTTTAGTTTTTGATTAAGCTTTAGAAATTTTTTATTAAGATGCTTTTACTTGAGCCACTTCAGTTTAATTGAGTTTAATTTACATGTCATTTTAAATTTATTTTTATTTTCAAATTGAAAAGTACTCACATTAAATGGAAACGTACGCATGATAAATGAAAACGTATCCACATCAAATGAAAACTTACCAATTCTGAATTTGAATGTAATTATTGTAGATAATGCTAAATTAAAAGGATAAGTCATATAATTTTGAATTAACAAAAAACTAATGAGCGTTGATTTGGTGTCAAAAATGTCCAATAAAAGAATTTCAAAACTCAAGGTGTGTATCATCGATTCCATAATATTTTTTTTCCTTTTCCCAAAGATAGAAATATATTAAAGACGAATAGAGATGTTTACATCCTTAGCCAGGTATTAAACAAAAAATCTGGGCCAATACACCAAGGTGAAAGTTCGACCCTCCTTAAACACAAATTTGGCCACCGAGTGAGCCGAGCGATTGCACTCTCTAGGCACATAGTTGAAAGCCATAGCCTTCAATCTTCGCGCCATAACCTCGATATCACCAAGAATGCATTCAATACTAAAGTCAGGAGCCACTTCCTTCCTTAGCATCAAGATTATAGCCTTAGCATTAGATTCAACAACCACCTGCTGAAACTCGTGGTCAATACACATCTTTAACGCCTCACGGATAGTAGAGGCTTTAGCAGCCGCTGCGCTATGACAGTAGCCAACTCCCGAGCCACCGGCAGCTTGGAGGACACCTGCAAAGTCTCGTCCAAGCCATCCCATCCCAGAACGCATAGTATGTTTACACCAGGCAGCATCGATGTTGATTTTGATAGTACCGAAACTTGGTTTCTGCCATTGCTTACTTGAGCTTTGCATTTCTTGATTAGGCTTGGTAATAGATGTGCAGTCCTAAAGAGAATCCCAAGCCAAGGCTTCTCTATATTCAGAAGTATTCTTCCTCCACATCTCCAGGACCTCCAATGGCTGACGGTATATCCCATTAAAGACGATCTCATTTCTGCTTTTCCAGAGTCTCCACAGGCCAAATGCAAAATCTTGACATAAGTCACTAGCATTTTCCTTGTCCTTGACCTGATTACAAAAATTATCCCAGCTTTCCAAGAAATCAGATCCTTCCAGAACTAGGGAGTTAAAATGAAGATGGGAGTAGAACCAAAATAAATGACTAAAATCGTAGTGGAATAAAAGGTGGTTTTCCAATTCATTAACCATATTAAAGACCCCACATACGTTGTCAACCTGCATGTGTCGTCTTTTGAGGTTACGTCTGACAGCCAAGGCATTGTTGCAACATCTCCAGATGAAGACTTTGATCTTGTTAGGTACCTACAAACTCCAGACCTACTTCCAAGTTTGCTGATGCTTTAAGGTATCACTGGGCCTTCCATTGCCTTTTTTTCCCAATGCATCATTTTCCATGAGATTCATAGCAACTCCATAGCCATATTTAACAGTATATTCACCATTCAAGGTGTGATGCCATACCATTCTATCACAGTGGCCAGAATGGCTTAACGGAATGCTAAGAATTGGAATCACATCCTTATGATTAAAGCCTGCCGAAATAATATCCACCTTCTAAGACTTAAGGGTCGGGTCAATTAAGTCACAGACCTTAGTTTCTTCAAGAGTTGCTCTCGGTGCAACTTTAAACGTTGAGGGTTTAGGGAACCACGGGTCTTCCCTAATCTTAATACTTTCACCATTTCCCACCCGCCATCTTAACCCTTGCATTAAAACTTTTCGAGCTTCAAAGATTCCTTTCCAGCCCCACGAAGTATTCTTCCCTCTAGATGCTTCCATAAAAGTTTTTCCTGAGAAGTATTTCTCTCTTAACACAAGAGTAAGGAGAGACGTCGGATTTTGAATAAGCTACCATCCAATCTTAGCCAGGAAAGCTAAATTGAAACATTGGATGTCTTTGAACCCCAATCCATTAAACTTTTTTTGCTTCAATAATCGATCCCAGGAAATCCAGTGCACTCTCTTACGCTGATCATTACCTCTCAACCAATAGTTTCTAATGGCTTTTTCGACGTCCCGACAAACCCCAATGGGAAGTTTGAAGCAACTCATAGCGTAGTTTGGCAACACCATAGCTACAACTTTTATAAGGATCTCTTTCCCTGCTTGAGATAAGAACTGTTCAACCCAACCCGCCATACGGCCTTCAATTTTATCCCTGACCTCCGCAAAAGCAGCTTTTTTGGAGTGCTCAAAATCTGTCTGAAGACCAAGATACTTCCCAAATCCATTCTTGCTTTGGATCCCTAAGGTTTCCCAATTTTACCATTGTCTCGTTTTGAAGTCTTAGACTAAAAAAAGATGGAGCTTTTGGCCAAGTTAATTTCTTGTCCCGAACCCCGAGCATAAATCGTTAAAATTCTAGCAATTCCTCTCGCCTTCTCCACAGTAGCACTTCCAAACAAAACAAAGTCATCCACAAAGGAGAGATGGGTTAGTGGTGTCCCATTATGCGAAAGCTTAATTCCATGAAGAGCATCATGTTCCAACACCTTTCTGATTAGCATAGAAAAACCTTCAGTACATATAAGGAACAGGAAGGGAGAGAGAGGGTCGCCCTGTCAAAGGCCTCGATTCGGTCGGATGAATCCCGTTGGGTTGCCATTAATAAGAATGCTAAAAGAGACAGTAGAGACACATTCCTTGATCCAGTTACAGAATAGAGGTGCAAACCCCATTTTAGCCATCATACCAATGAGGAAATCCCATTCAACACAGTCGTATGCCTTTGCCATATCCAGCTTTATTACCATACCCGCTTGATCTTCATTTTTTTGATGGAGCAAGGAATGCAGGACTTCATGCACGACAAGTATGTTATCCTGAATTTGCTTACCAGCTACAAAGGCATATTGATTATTCCCAATCACTTTCGGCATCACTTTCTTAAGTCTATTAGTTAAGACCTTGGCTATAATCTTGTAGATGACATTACAGAGAGCGATTGGTCTATATTGCATCATATTCCTAGGACATTTCACCTTTGGGATGAGCACTGGATTTGTGTGATTAAGTTTCCGTAGGAGAGAGCTTGAGTGCCAGAAAGCTTTCACAATTTTCACCACATCCTGCCCCATAGTTTCCCAGTGATCATGGTAAAAGCAGCCAGTGAATCCATTAGGACCTGGTGATCTCGTAGGGGAAAAAAGATTGTCTCCATAATTTCACCTTCCGACATCAGTGCAATCAACACATTGTTGTCATATTGGGAGACCCAAGAGTTCATAACATATTCAATCTCATCCAGTTGGCTGGGTTCACAAGATTGAAATAGCTCCATGAAGTAGTCTGAAGCCGTGGCACAAATCTCAGGCTTAGTCTCTTGCCAGACCTTTTTTTTTATCTTCAATCCCACGGATTTGAATAAACCTTCGTCTTTTAATCGTTTGCGTATGGAAGAATTTTGTGTTTTTATCACTCTCTTTAAGCCACTGATTTCTGGTTTTAACTTTCCAGTAGGCCTCTTCTTCCTTTAGCGCAATTTTGAGGTCGATCTCTTTCTTTTTAATCTCTGCAGAATCAAAACCATTAGAGGTATAAGCTTCCCTAATCTCCATCTTCAAATGCTGAATCAAGTTCTTAGAGTTCCTACCATTTCCTCTATACCTAGCCTTGAGACTTCGTCGAAGAGTTTTTATTTTTTCACAGAACCTATAAGCATGAGAGCCTCTAGCCTTATCTTTCCACTTATCAGAGACCAGCACACGACACTCTTTCTTCTTGCTCTAGCGAGCGTCATACACAAATTTCCTACCCATCCGCTTCGAGATCTTATCAGTAGAGAGAAAAAGAAGAACATGATTTGAGCCTTCCAGAACCATATGCTTGATTTTAGTATCAGGGTAGAGATTATACCAGCCAAGGGTTGCCAACCCGCGATCTAATCGCTGCTGGATTGGTAGGAAGTCTATTTTGTTGCGCCAAGTGAAGGTATAGCCTTCTTACCCCAAGTCCATAAGCACATTTCGGGCCACAAAATCTCTGAAATCCCGCATACTAAAAGCCGTCCTCAGATTACCTCTATCTTTTTCTTCGTTACACAAATATCATTGAAGTCCCCAATGAGAAGGCATCTGTCACGATCTTGGTCAATTCTGCTACTCAGATTCCTCCATTGTTCCTTGCGTTTCTTCTCATAAGTACTAGCGTAGATAGCAAACAACCACCAAAAGCAGTTTAACTTTTCATCCCAAAGTTTGACTTCAATCATAAACTTCTCGGACCTCAATGACATAATCATCGATTCATCTCTCCAAAACACACAAAGACCACCACCAATGCCTTTTGGATCAACCGTGATCAAGTACTCCATTCCAAGACTTCTTTTTAAATGCTCATAGTTCCTGCTCTTATTTTTAGTTTCCAGCAGTATCACTATGTCAAGGGTGTGCAGTTGATTCTGTTCTAGCAGATTGTCAACTGTCAGGTCACCCTCGATACCCTGACAGTTCCAGGTAATTAGCTTCATGGAGCCTTGGGAGACCCCTCAAGGCTAGTCTCCTCCGCCTCAGCAAATAGGCTTTTCCTTGGTTTGTTGCATTTAGGCTCCATACAAGGAGTTGGCTCCGAGTATACTAGCTCATTGAAGGCCTTATTTTTTCCTTTATTTTCCTTCATAGCAGCCTTAATGATCGGTAGCAGTTCAAACGGGTCTTCCTCTGTTACTTTATCTTCTCTTCTCAATCCCAAGTCTCTCCTCTATCCCTCAGCCTCCTCCTCCAAAGCAATCACAGCATTGCTAGCTCCCTCATCACCGATTGGTTCGTTATTTAAGCCAAAGCTTTGTCCTGTTCCCGAAGATATACCAGCCTATTTTAGCCAGCCGTCATGCTCTGGGATTTCATTAAGAACAATGTACTCAGCTCATTCGCCAATCACTCATCCAGGTCCGATTAATCCCGCATTAAAGGCAATTTCTATAGCCCTCCTGTTAGCCTCTTCTTCCTTTCGTAAGTTACGGATTTTATTCGTGAGTGACTGACACCCACTGCCATATTTACTTAAGGACCAACAGGGCTTACTCGGGGAGATAACAGTGTCGATTTCATCCTCAATTGACTTATCTGTGTAAACACTTCCACTGAACGATCTAGACCCATCATGTTGCGTATGACTACCTATCTCGGAAGCCGTTAATGAGCGTCCAGAACGCTTACCACCATCCTGATCTTCACTATGATCGTCCTTCTAACGTTCCATATCCCTCCTTCCATCGCTAGCCTCTCGAGATGACCTGCTTTTAAATCCTGTGCTCAGTGGTACACCCTGAAGATCTGTCACTGCATCCAAACCTTCGAATGCAAAGCCTTCCTCATTTTCCCCTAAGTGCACATCTTCCTCTTTGCCTTCAATGTGGGAGTTGTTATAGACTCGGGTTGGGCCCATCTTTCCACATATTAGACAGTATTTTGGTAAAGCTTCATATTTGAAATCAACCCATACTCGTCCATCATCAGGGAAGCTAACAAAGGTCATTCGCATAAAAGGTTCCTAAACATTGAAACATATTTTTACTCGGAGAAACCTACCAATACAGTCTCTACTTCCCGATTTATCCACCTTTTTAACAGTACCAATCAATCCTGCAATGGATTCCGCCACTGCCTGAGTCATACTGAGCACCGGAACATTGCGGATTTGGACCTAGAACACACCCATTGAAAGCGACGCCTATCTATTTTGCCCCTTGTCTGTTCGATCCGCTACCATTACCAAATCATTTTTGAAGAACCAAGGTTGGTTTGCATTTACAACCCTTTATAGATCTCGTTGCCCCGCAAAGCATGCCAGAAATCCATGCTCGCCGATGTCTCTGATAGAGAACCCCTCGCATCCCCTCCAGAGAGACATGAAACAATCACAGAAAGCTTCCCCAGAGAGACATGAAACAATCACATGAAACAGTCGACGTCTTTTCTTTGAATACTAAGACCTCTGTTTGCACTCAAAATATACCCATTTTTACTTATTTGGGCAATTTGGGTAAAATATGGCATTTGGAGGATTAATATGCAAGAAAACTAACTTGGAAAGATATTTAGATGCAAGTGGAAGGGTTGGACACTATAATATTGTTCTTCCAATTTGTTTTGGTGGTGGAGATTTGTCAAGCATTGTTTAATCAAGATACATGCATCCTTGCAAATGGGTTGGAAGGCAACATACGGGTGTGGATGCTAGGAACAAATGAAAGAGGCAAACTTGCTTCTTTTAAATGTTAGTTTATTACAAGTGGGAAAACATGTGCTAAAAGCATGTGGTGGAGATGCAAATTCCCCTTTTAATATTGTTTCTACATGCAAGTTGGCAAAAGCAATGCAAGCTACCCAAAGTAAGGAAATGCAAGCTGCCCAAGCTTCTTTCGGGCAAGTACAAAACCTCAGCAGGAGGGTTTCCTCCAGACCTCTATAAAAAGGAGCAGATGCACAAGGATTATGGACACTCAAACAAACAAACAAAAGCACAAACTCTGCTCAAACCAGATTTGCCAAAAGCCTTCTTTTATCTAAGTTTATTAGCTCTGCTGCTCACTTGCGGTATCGATCTCATTTATAGCTTTTATGTACTCATTTCCAGCCATATATATTACAAGCAATCTGCAATTTTAGTCACTTTCCTCTGTCATTTATATTTCCAAGCAACCTTGTCATTTACATATTGTTCTATCTCTCCATATAAGTAAAGTCCTTATTTTTAAGGTAAACAAAGAACCTTAATTTGAGCAACTCCCACTCAAATGGCACAATCTCTTGATTTGAAGTCAAAAGGCGCAACCTCAATCATTCAAATCCTGTCTACTAGCGGCATCTAGTAGTGGCACACCCGCACCCACCAATCTCGTATGTGAAGTAAATCCCCGGCTTGCCCGCAAGGCGCCATGGCGAATTTAGGGAGCGAACATATTTTGGCACGCCATGTGGGATGCTTATATGAAGTTAGATCATGAACAATCCTTGTATTCATGATTTTTTGAAGGATGACGGTGTAGAAGAGCGCTCAAGCTATGGCTATCACATAGAGCCAACCTATGAGTTGCCAACTTATGGGTACATGGCGGAAGAGTACTCAAGTCCCATGAAACATGATTGTCGGCCAACTAATGGCCATCAAATAAATAATAATCTTGAAGATTGGCCAACTTATGGTTATGATGAAGGTTATTATTCTTTTGAAGACAATCATATTCATGAATACTATGATAGGCCAACAAATGGCTTTGAGTATCAAAATGCTTCCAATGAGTACATAGTGCCAATATATGAGATGCCAACTCATGATCATCCGGATGAAGAGCTCTACAAAGAGGATGTGGGCAAATTAGAGAAGGTGTCCAAACAACTCCATGTGGCAAGCATCGAGTATGGTGAAGAGGTGACTAAGTGTTTTAAAATGGTGGAGGAAAGCTATACAACTTTTGGAGAAACTTTGAGAAAGTTGATAGATCAAATGTGTCAAAAACCCTCTACAAAGCACACTCACCCTACTACAACCAAGGAAGAACAAATCATACACATTGATGAAGGCCAAACAATTGCCCCACCCAATGAAAAATCCATGAAAATGAATATGGTTGTAGGAGACCAAGCTAAGATGGAGATGATGGCTAGTATAGGCCAAACACCAACGCTCGGAGGGCACAAGCCCCCACCTCATGTGGAGCCCGAAGAAGAAAATAGCTCATACACTCTTCCCCGCCAACACGAGCATGTTGTCCGCATCGAGATCTCAAGGAGGACAAAGCTTGGGATCAAACATGAATGGCCACCTCCTATGGTTCCCAAGCTATATGGCATGGCCAATTTAAATGACGGGTATGATCTCTCTGCACTTAATTTTAAAAAGAGAAAAAGATTTGAGTGTTGAGAGAAAAATAACACTTGAGCAGCCAAGGGGCTTAATCCAATTTGCCCGAATGGCTTTCTTTTGTGTTATTCTTTTGTGCATTTTCTCCAGTACCCTTCTCCTCATTTTCCTTCTCTTTCCTTTTCTTTTTTCTTTCTTTCTTTCTTTCTTCCTTTCTTTTCCTTCTTGTCTCTCTCTCTCCTGTCTTTCTGCTGCCCAAAACACTTTTATATCTATGTATTATATTTATTATATTTTCTTATATGATAAAAGTGTTTTACCCGACAGGGGCTGTATGTACATGTATGTTATAGTGGGGGATGGAGTGTATATATATATAGATATATAGTAATATATTTTATAAAATGTTGCCCGAACGGGCTATATATATAGTTTTTTGATATATATATTTGATATGTTAAAATTGCTTTGCCCGAAAGGGCTATGTTAATATATATCTATATATCTATATATCATATGTCAAAAAGGACAGTGGAAGTTCTTTGCCCGATTGGGCTTGTCATATATATATATATAGTATATTATATTATATGTATAGCTTTGAAAAAAAGACAACAAAGAAAATATAAAATAAATTTGGTTTGTTTTAATTTGCCCGAGAAGGGCTCTCTCTCCTTTTTGCTTTTAAAAATCTGGGTACCCTTGTTTTCACTTAGCCCGAGTGGGCATTTCTGTGGCCCGACTAAGGGCTTTCTTTTTGTTGTTTTGGTTCATCCAAAGGGACTTTGTCTTTATGTTCTTTATATTTTACTGTTTTAGTAGCCTGAAAAGTCTTTTTATTTATTTATTTTTATATCCACTTGCCCGTCAGGGCCTTTAATTTCCTTTTTCTGTTTGCCCGAAAGTGCTCTGTTTTCTTTGTGTGTTTCTTGTGCTGTTACAAAGAAAAAGATATAAAAATTTAAAATTCCAAAATCACAAAAACATTTTGCTTTCATGCTTTTATTTTTTCTTGCTTTCTTTCCCTTTTTATTTTCTTGCTGGGGAACTTTACAAAAAAATATCAAAGAGTTGGGCAGTTTGTGAGTAGCCATTTTTACCCTTCTTTCCACTTTTCTCTTATCCAATGGGTGTATTTAGCCCGAATCCAAAAATTGAAATCAGAAAATCATCCGATGGCTGTACCCAAATTCATGGAATGAGGACTTTCATAAAAAGCCAAAATCATGGCTTTCCTGCTGAAAAATATGTCATCTGTTTCTCAATGGCTACTGCAAGAAAGCATGGGGCTATCTTGCCCGACTGGTGGTGCCCGATGGAACCATGACCATGCCTGACGAGAATGACGTCTTCCCTGCTCACCACCAACAAACTCTGCATGTCTCTCCAACTCTCACCAGCACCTACGACCAAAGCTCGGGCCAATTCAGCAGCTACCATTGGCGGCTACAAGAAAGCTCGAAGAAGATAGCAGAAAATGGATGTGGCAGTTTGCCCAACTGGGTTTTCTTTGCATTTGCCCGACAATCTTTCAATCAAAGCTGCTACATGAAGGGCGGAATTACATTGCTGTGGCCCGATGGGCAGGACATCTTCTCTGCTGCAATTTGTTTAGATGTTGACAATCAGATGTGGGGCCCCACGTTTGATCTGGAAAATATATTTGATGTATTCTTACCACAATTACTGATCCTCCCCTTGCTGGTTTTAAGAATACCACTCCAGCACAACCCCCGCTCACTCCTTCCATTTTCAACTGTATTGATGTTATCATCAACTAGGGAGCTGGCAAAACAGATGCAAAATGAGGCAGTCAAGTTTGGGAAGTCGTCAAAGATGTCTTGTGCGTTTGTATGAAGAAGCTCCAAAGGGTCCACAAGTGAGAGATACTGATCGAGGAGCAGATGTGGTGGTTGCCACTCCCAGTCACTTGAAATAATACCACTGACTATTTTGGATATGCGCTTCAACAAAATCTCAACGGCAAAATATCTTGGTCAACTTGCGGTGCACTACAACTCCCGATAGGTCAAACATGACCACCTCCTTCCGAGCGGAACAAAAGCAACAGTGCATTGTCAGCGGCACTACCTTGATGGGAAGCAGACTAATGAGCCTTAAGCAGGATCTCTCGATGCGTAGGAGTCAGAGTGAGGGAACGATGGCAGATATCATTCCCAAGAGAACTGGTTTCAAATACCTCAGAAGTTCAAATTCAGAAAAGTTCTCGAGCACGGCATGATATCTCTTTCGTAACAAATATCACTTGGGAGACTGGGAAGAAGCTCTGCGTCCATTTGTTAAAAAGCTCACCTACCAACATCATGTGCAGGGATTATAAAGAGAGGTTTTGCTTTCTTTTTCTTTTTTTATTATTTCTCTCTTATCCTTCTGCGTTTCCTTCTTTCCCTTGTCTCTGTTTTGCCCGAAAGGGCACTTCTCTCTTTCCCTTTACTTTTTTATTCCTTCTTTCTCTTCCTCCCTTCTCTCTCTCCCTTTTTTTTCCTTCCTTTCTCTTTCTCCGTGTCTCTGTCAGAAGCACATATATCTATATCTAATATTAGTTGTTTTATATTATAAAATAAAATAAGTCTGACTGCTTTTCTTCCTGCAGTCTGAAATGACTGTCTCTATCTTCTTTTCTTTATCTTTCTTCTTGTCCCTTTTCGTTTCAAGTTGCCCGAATGGGCTATGTATTATATATATAAAATATTATAGTATATTATGTAAGGATAAGGGAATTAGAGTACTTTTTGCCCGAAAGGACTAGATATGTATATATTATATATATATTATTATATTATTATATTATCTTATTATATTATCTTATATGAAAAGAGGCTAAAAGAAAAACACAAAAAAAGAATAGTTGTCTAAGTTTATTTCTATCTTAACTCTCTTTTCCAGTGTGCCCGACTTCAGGCATTTTTCTAGTTTACTATCTCGGTAACCAGTGAGGATGCTCCTTTGTTTTTTGGTATCAACAAGAAGGAACATAAGTCAGACAACATTCTTTTCAATGCTAGTTACACTACCAAATTGCCTTGCTCATTTTGCCAAGTTTATCAACGACAAAAGGATCGGAGAGGTAGACGTGCCTCTTCTTTCGACATCATTCCTGGCAGCATTGGAGTTGTAAGTTTCACAAACTTTGCTCAAATTTGTAAAACTTGGGGGCACTATTTGCACTCAAAATATACCCATTTTTACTTATTTGGACAATTTGGGTAAAATATGGCATTTGGAGGATTAATATGCAAGAAAACTAACTTGGAAAGATATTTAGATGCAAGTGGAAGGGTTAGACACTATAATATTGTTCTTCCAATTTGTTTTGGTGGTGGAGATTTGTCAAGCATTGTTTAATCAAGATACATGCATCCTTGCAAATGGGTTGGAAGGCAACATACGGGTGTGGATGCTAGGAACAAATGAAAGAGTCAAACTTGCTTCTTTTAAATGTTAGTTTATTACAAGTGGGAAAACATGTGCTAAAAGCATGTGGTGGAGATGCAAATTCCCCTTTTAATATTGTTTCTACATGCAAGTTGGCAAAAGCAATGCAAGCTACCCAAAGTAAGGAAATGCAAGCTGCCCAAGCTTCTTTCGGGCAAGTACAAAACCTCAGCAGGAGGTTTCCTCCAGACCTCTATAAAAAGGAGCAGATGCACAAGGATTATGGACACTCAAACAAACAAACAAAAGTACAAATTTTGCTCAAACCAGATTTGCCAAAAGCCTTCTTTTATCTAAGTTTATTAGCTCTGCTGCTCACTTGCGGTATCGATCTCATTTATAGCTTTTATGTACTCATTTCCAGCCATATATATTACAAGCAATCTGCAATTTTAGTCACTTTCCTCTGTCATTTATATTTCCAAGCAACCTTATCATTTACATATTGTTCTATCTCTCCATATAAGTAAAGTCCTTATTTTTAAGGCAAACAAAGAACCTTAATTTGAGCAACTCCCACTCAAATGGCACAATCTCTTGATTTGAAGTCAAAAGGCGCAACCTCAATCATTCAAATCCCGTCTACTAGCGGCATCTAGTAGTAGCACGCCTGCACCCACCAATCTCGTATGTGAAGTAAATCCCTGGCTTGCCCGCAAGGCGCTATGGCGAATTTAGGCAACGAACAACCTCTCATTTCTTTCTCAGACAATTTTAGTTTTGGATCAATTTTAGTTTAGATCCAAAGCGGGATCCTAGATCTTCCAGATCCTTCTCAGATGTACCCCCGCCATAGTACTGGAGTACACTCGCACATGCTCCCTACACCCTAAAGGATCCCTTTACAGATCTCTTTCCGAAGAACAGGAAAATGAAAGACCAGATATGAGTCTTCCACAAAGAACCCACATGTGAATCAAGAATCTACAAACACCAGATTTGTTTTCCTAGACTTCGAACCTTCCGATTAATAACCTCTGGATCTTTCGAAATGGCAGTCTTACACTATTTAAAAACCCACAACCCCCGGGCATACAAATATTACATGTTTTGCTCTTCCCAGGTACAGTAGCCGCACCTAGATCTTAGATCTCCCTCCTCCGCCGACCCACGGAATCCCCTCCTTACGAGAACCACAGAAACCCTCCTTACGAGGAACCTACTCCATGTTTCCTTTCACTTAGATTTTTCGATTCCATAATATTTGACCTTAGCTTCTTGTACACTGCATATTCTTTAACTTTAGTGGGCTCTGATGTTCTGTGCAACAATTATTATGGCTTGGAAAATAAATCTTCTGAGCTCTGGGTCCCACTCCCATAATTGCATTCTCCCAAAAGCGAGGGGAGAGCGGCCTTTTCGTGAAACACATGTAACGTTTATCTTTCCTTTTGGTTGTCGTCTTACCTTACCCTGATTAGTTTATTGTTTACTGATGGTTTGATCCTTTTATTTTGTCATTGTCATTTATCATCTAGAACTTTTGTTTTACGATTACTCTCCAAACATTTATAAATATTTCTTCACCGTCAAATTTTCACATTTTTATTCTCTATTTGTACTTGTCACATAGACAACTTATGAAATTATCTATATATCTTTGTATAGTATCGACTCATTTAAGTAGGGGCAAAATGACATTTTAACCTTCTTAAATAACTAACATGTTGTCATGTGACAAATGTAGACGGAATAATGGATGCATGTTGAGTAGGCCTGGCAAACAGATCGTGTCTATCTTGTTCGTGTCGTTTTCGTGTAACACCTGTTATCTTAACGGATCGTGTTGTGTCACATCCGTTATGACTCGTTAAGAAAAAAATATATTTTTTCTTAAATTTGCACATACCACACATTGCCACATAAATATTACTTCAAAACATTAAAACATATTTGTCGTTTAAGTACTACATCTACACTCGAAAATAAGAGTCTAATAAACAAACATCCCTACACTATTAGTATATTACAAAATATTAAATGTGGAAGGATATGCAAAATGAAAGAGTTTTTGTTTTTAAGGTTGTGAAGCCTTTCACAAAAGTTTAAACCTTACTAATGGAACTCAAAGCTTGCATGTTATTCCTTTTACAAAATCTTCAATTTTCATCGATCATCATGACATATCCACTAGTGTAAATATTTTAAATTGAAGATCGAATTCATTCATTGTATTCATATAGGGTCAAGGAGTGTAGCTGTAAAAAATCATCAAAATCGAAGTTAAAATAACCGTTAAATCGTGATTTTTCATTGATAGATGTCGAAACGTTTTGTCCCGTTACTTGATCTCAGAATGTTTGTTTTTTTTGCAATTATTGGTATATGCAATCTTGACGCATATGCAAACAAGTTTAACGGTTGGATCGTTGAAATTAGTTTCGTAGAATGCGTATCCCATCAAAACGATAGATTCACTAAAACTTAGAGTTTATTTATATTTTCATTAAGTATAACATAAAATTTTGTGGTATCCACTAGTGTAAATATTTTAAATTGAAGATCGAATTTATTCATTGTATTCATATAGGTTGAAGGAGTGTAGCTGTATAAAGTCATCAAAATCAAAGTTAAATTAACCGTTAAATCGTGATTTTTCATTTATAACCGTTGAAAAGTTTTGTTCCGTTACTTGATTTCTAAATGTTTTTTTTTTTTTGCAATTTTTGGCATATGCAATCTTGAAGTATATACAAACATGTTTCACGGTTGGATCGTTGAAACTAGTTTCGTAAAATGCGTATCCCATCAAAACGATAGATTCACTAACACTTAAGATTTTATTCATACTTTCATCAAGTATAACATAAGATTTTGTGGTATCCACAAGTGTAAATATTTTAAATTGAAGACCGAGTTCATTCATTGTATTCATATAGGGTCAAGGAGTGTAGCTATAATTTTACCAAAAAAAAAAGGAGTGTAGCTATAAAAAATCATTCAAATCGGAGTTAAAATAATCGTTAAATCGTGATTTTTCGTTGATAACCGTCGAAATTTTTTATCTTGTTACTTAATCTTTGAATGTTTGTTTTTTTGCGATTTTTTGCTGATGTGATCTCGAAACATATACAAACAAGTTTGATGGTTTGATCGTTGAAATTAGTTTCGTATAATTCGTATCCCATCAAGTTCAATGGTAAATATATATTTATTAAGTAGATTTAAATTTATTTATTTTGTACATATAACACTTAAGAAATTGAATGGTATGTATATTTAAGTCGATCAAATGGTCACCAAATTTTAATATTTAATTTAATATATATATATATATATATAATTATTATAGTTTTTAGGGGTATAAAATTGTTAAATTAATATATATAATTATTATAGAATTTTTTTAGGGTTATAAAATTATAAAATTAATATTTTGCTTATCGTATATCGTGCTACCCACGTGTATACCCAAACCAACCCGTTATCTTAACAAGTGCTTATTGGGTTACCTGATAACGACCCAATTCGTTATCGTGTCGACCTAAACACCTGTTAATTTTGTGTCGTGTCGTGTCAGGTTATCGGGTCGTGTCAGGAATTGTCAGGCCTAATGTTGAGTACAATGCTAAAGTATCTACTATTTATAAAAGTTCAAGGGGTGATTTACTTACTAAATTAAGGTTCATGGTTAAAAGAGACAAGACCCAGTTTGATATTATTATTTTTTTACTAAAAGCTACTTTAAAGTTAAATAGTAAAAATAAAATATTGGTAAAAATAAAATATCCTGCTTATTTAAAAACAATGACCTCCAGACATAAGCTTTTAAAAGAAGCCTATTGCTTTAATAAAAAGCAGAGTTGAACCTTTAATTAATATTTTTATTTCTATAATACGCTTATTACGTATAAACAAATGACATTATTCATCATTCTAGAGACATTTATCCTTGGAGAACAAAGTGACCACCACCACCACCTGTAATACCATTATAAACCCTAAAATCGCGCCGCCACCACCACAACCAAACCCGCCAAACCACAACTACTATCATTGTCACCACCCAACGTTGCCGCCACCACGACCACTGCAACCACCACCCAACCGTACCCGTCACCATTACCACCACCCAACCGTACCCGTCACCATTACCACCACAACCGCTACTGCCACTACTATCTTTGTCGCTGCCCACCATACTCATAACATTTTTAAAAGTATAGTTTATCAAACGCTCAACTACTTTATTTTGCAGTTGATTATTCTTAAAGCACGTCTGGAGTAGTTTAAAAAAAATACACAGCAATTCCAAATTGACCCTTACAAGTTTAGCCGTAAATAAAGGTTCATTTGGAAATGCTTTTACAATGATTGAAAGTAATTTGAAAAACATGTTTTCAGGTCACAAAAGCACTTAAAGTGCTTTTCCAAAATTTATTTACATTTTTACTAAAGATTAGTTCTAAAAATATTTTCATAGAAAACACTTTTAATCATTTTAAAAACAATACTAGATAAGCCCTTAATTAGGAAAAAAGCTTTTTCTCCTTATATTTATTCAATTTTTTATTGGATTTTTTTTAAAGTACGATATTCATTGCAAATCAAATTGAACATGTACAATCTAAGGATAGTGTGCATAATGGGCCTCGATTGTAGCCAACTCTCCGACCGAACCACCACTTCCTGCGACGACAGCCCTGCTCAATTCCACGCCATCTCATTTCTGTTTTTCCTCAGCATCCAAATGACCATCAAATAAAGCTCAAACCCCGAGGGAGAAGAATGGGTAGTAGTGTTCAACAACCATTGCAGAAACTGTTGCCCCTCTCCAGTTACAGATAGCACACCCAAGCTGCCAAACCACATAGCCCTTGCCAAACTACAATCCCTCAACATGTGTTCTGTCAACTTATCAGTCAACCCATAAAGCACACATAGATTCTCCACGTTCACTTTCCATTTAACAAGATTGGACTTTGCAGGAAGAGCATCTAAGCATGCCCTCCAGGTACAAATATTTACTTTCCTTAGTACATAAGCATCCCACAACTTCCGCCACAACCTATCACAGCCATCATCATGTGAGAAGTTAAAAGCACTCGCACACCCTCTCTATCCTCAGATACAATCTCCCTAGCGACAAGATAAGTGCTCTGCACCGAGAATATCCCATGATGCTCATAGTGCCAGACTCGTCTATCTCCAACTGTTCGGAAACTTAACGAAATAGTTAAGATTTGCTCCATTTCCTCCTAAAAGAATAACTCTTGAAGCAACTCAACGTTCCAACTCCGCGATTGGGACACTATTAGCTTGTCCACCATAGCCTCCGTATCCCAATTCATCAATGTGGGACTTAACACTTTAAAATAAAAGTCTCTTGGTATCCAGTTGTCATGCCAAATCTTGATATTCACCCCATCTCCCACTTGCCAATGGTGCCCCTTAGTTATCACCTTCCTTGTAGCTGCAATACTCCTCCAGGAATACGATCCATTAGTAGTGACTGGAGCATTAAGAAACTCAGTGTTTAGGAAGTACTGTGCGAAGGACTTAGGTTGGTGAGTAAACCTCCAAGCTTGATTTTCCAACAAAGCTAGGTTAAATGCATACAAATCCTTGAATCCCAACCCCCCTTCGAATTTAGGCTTACACAATTGTCTCCAGTTGAGCTAATGTATTTTCCTCTTTCCCGGATCACCATTCCACCAAAATCGTGCAATCATTATATTCAACTTTTCACAAAACGATTTTGGAAGAATAAAACATTGCATAGAACACATAGGGAGAGCCTGCACCACGGTCTTTACAAGCAACTCCCTCCCTACACAACTCAACAGGCCCCCTTATCCAACTTTGAAGTTTCTTCCAAAGCCTATCCTTAACATAGGCAAAGGTTTCCTTTTTCAACTTTCAAATAAGAACCGATAGGCCTAAGTACCTATCATGGAACTCTACTCTCTCGTCACTCCCAAACAGTTAGCAAGGAGTTGTTTGTCAACAATGGGATATAAGATCTACATTGTTCCAATGATATTATAGCACCACGTGGAGTCTTGACAATTACAGTCAAACAATTACCAACTATTTAAAAAAAATAACTTGTGCCCGTGATATTTACACATGCAGTCAAGATTCTCTGTGGTGTGGTTGAAAAGGTGTTGAATTTTTTAATGACGCCGTGGATTCCGTCAATGACGAATTAATATTTAATTGTTATAAAAATTATATGGACTTTTTCTTACTATATGAAATTCACCATTTTCACATCTAATATTTCTGACCAAGTAGGTATTTCCGCAATAGCATAATCTATTGTTTAGTTAAAAACATTACAAGTAGTGTTTCCGTATTTTTTGCATTCAGTTCTAGTTAATTTTGTGCCTTTTGATCAACCTGAAAAACATATATGGATCCTCAAATGTCGTCCATATTAAAAAGGTTCTTTAAATATAGATCATTGCAACTCTTATTTTAAAGACAAAAATTCACCTAGTTATAAACTTTCAAATAAAATCCAAATTTAAAAATGACTGCCAAGTAGAAAAATAATTAACCTATTATTACAAGATATTTACAATTTGTACCACAATATTCAAAATAAATCAATAAATGTAATTACTCACCTTAATTACAATGAACAAATAGTTATTACACATTATTACCCCTAACATATTGTTGATCCTAAAAACTACCAAGTCTACGTGGCGCACAGACCGAGTATCTAATAAGCTAACTACGTCCTTCAGTTATGTGCGGGGCGTGCCAACTCATTGGCCGAGCTCAGTCGGAGAGTAAAATGTGTTGATGTGGCGTTGGACACACTGCTGACTTCTTGATCTTGCTACTGTGGCCAGGGAAGGAACACATCTCGACCTTCAGGTTCTAGAGCCTGAAGACAAGGTTGCTAGTTTTGTGAAGTTCAATATCAGATTCAGCTTTCAATGTGCTGAATATAGTAACATGGTAACACCTCACTTCGCCGAGAAGGTTGATACCAACAAGGACTCGAAAATCCTTGTCAACCGAGACTTGGATAGGTAATCAGTCGACTGAGAAGCAGTGTTGTTTATCAAAATTGAATGTGCTCCTTGATCGGCTGATTCTACCGCTCCAGTGCTGTTTATCCAAACTAAAGATGTCGCCGGTTGCCTTCACAATGCTATTTATCCAAACTAAAGATGTGTCAGCGAGAAAAAAGAAAATAAAAATCTCAAGGTTGTTGAGAGGTTTTATGTAGAGCGAGAGTTTACGCAGGGTAGTTTGTGTGTTGAATTAAAGGAACCTTCTGTTTTCTACGCATCTCATATTTATAGGACTATCATCTTCTACTTGGCACGGCCAGATAATTTTGTAGAGTCTAACTGCAACTCTAATTCGCAAACATGAAATTGATCAGTGTCAGAGGCCAAAGGCATATCCCTCAGATTGCTGTTCGTGACTTTTCAAACAAGATAAAACCTATCTAGGCTTATCACATAACATTAGAAGCCTAGCCCACCTAGGTTTCTTATTGCGATGACTCCATCAGTAGCCTTACTTTATCCCATTAAGCTGCCAGTCATAGCCAAGACTTCCAATGCAAATTATAAAGCTTTATTTCCCACGACACCTGTCCAAGTGCAACCATGCATGCAATTTAATTGCAATATCAGCTAATCACTTGAGATGCCATCTTCCATCAAATACCACTTTGCATAGGAGTCCTAATTATGAATGTGTCACGTGGCCAAAGCAATACCACACATGCAAAACGTATCCCCAACATCTTTGCATGCTGTTATTTGATGCCATGCCTTAATGCATATCCCCATATTCCGTCATCATTCAATTCAATTGGGATTTAGACAGATATTAGGTTTAAATCATTTAATATATTGTTAAGAGATAATACCATGATTAAAATCACAATATTATTTCTCAATAATAATTGAAAATTATTTCAACCACTTTATCGTTCAACAATCTTATATTTTGCTCATTTAACGGCCTTGATTACTCAGGCCAATCGTGTAATATTTGGTCCAAACATTGCCCTCCAGTTTCCTTAAGCTTTGGCTCGTAAATCGAATGGTTAAGGAAATTAGTCATTTATGTCTGGCTCTTAACCGTTTGAAATGTTATTCGGATACCCACTATTGTAGTTATATTATTAACCTGCTAAACTGCCGTCATGCTAAAACTAGGGCCGGTCCTGAGATTTTAGAGGTCCTGTGCGAGACTTAAACAGAGGCCCTTACAAGGTCTAAATTTTGGTTGCTACATTTTCTTTTATATTTTATATTTTTTGTGTGTGTATAGATTGATATAAACGCAAAAGAAAATACATAAAAAAGAAGCATGGTTTGGTGGCTATGTATTTGCATTTATGTTTTTGAGTTCGAAACTCCTTACTTTTTAAATACAAAAAGCATGTTGTGGTGGCTATGTACATATCATATCACTGTACATATATCATAATTAGAACAACCCATGCTCTTTATTATGAACTAGTTAAACAAATCACTGGTTATGATATTGTAACATCTTATAATGAAATGTTAGTTTTTTATTGCATTTTTTCTTACTCCCTAAAGTGAGGATGATTCTAACCCCCACTTGGTTGATTGTCGTTAGATTAGTTAGAATTTGAGATTCGTGTCTTAAATCAATTAAACCAAATTAATTTAATGGTAATCAATAGGGGATGAGCATCACTTGCTCACCTCCACTTTAGTGTTGCGAGCAAAGTTGTAATATATACAGATGACTAAATGGCCTTCAAATAAAATGAAAATTAGATGATCCTTAAAAGTTGACCAAAGAATAAAAGAATGACATGTATTCGATTAAATGATATCATATATGGAAAGGGGGGTTCTAAAGATTATATCTTCAAACTTTTAAGGATTTTAATTAACTATGATATTCCTAATCATAAATTTATCATCAAAAGTTATCTTTTATAATGATAGAAATTAAACTACAAGTATTAAAGAGAAAAGAAAAAATTAATGTAGTTAAAAAAAGGCCCAAAAAGGGTTCTACTAGGACTCGAACCCTTATAAAAGCAAATGTAAGTACCAGCACTTGACAATTCCGCTAAGGCAACATTGTGAATTATGTTCACTCTTTTTATATGTAGTACATTATAATGGTTATTAAAATTCAAGGGCCCCTAAAAATTGGAGGCCTTGTGCGGTTGCACGCTTGGCACCCCCTCAGGGCTGGCCTTGGCTGAAACATGTCGAGTTCCATTTGCAAGGTTTTATGTCTAATTGTTATATTGACCATTTGACTATCTAACCGGGCATTTGCTTAGCGAATTTGGTATCATAGCCAAATTTAGCATTTTAATAGTATAATTATAATAGTAAAGTACCTTGAGGACGGAAGTCATTAACACAACTGATATCACACACTTGTTTAATTTTGTATGAACAATAGATATTATTGTCATTGTAGACCTTGTCAATCACAACAACTAGGTATTTATTGTCATAGACACCTAATTATAACTAACATAAAAAGAAGATTAGCATATATTTCAAAAAAAAATTAGCAAGACTCTAAAGAAGCAGAATTTTTAACTTGGTTATCTTGAACAACATTCATTTATTAGTAAATATAATAACACATAAGTGCAACATAGAGTTTTTGAAGCAAAAAGAGCAACAAATCAAACTTTAGAGAACTTGAGAGAAGAAAGAGAGTTTTTTAAGAAATCAATTAGCTGTAACTTTTGAGAAAGGTAGACTATAGTTTATGATAGATTACCTTAATTTAGAAATTAGCGAACCACAAAAATGAAAAATAACCTTAGACCAAAATAGTTTAGTTTGTTATATTTCATTGAGAAAGCATAATAATATTTTGTATAGTGAAGAAAATTCACAAGCCAATAGTATTGTAGATCTTATTATTAGTCAAGCCGAAAATATAAAATTAGAAAATAATAAATATAATCATTTGTTAAACTAGTTGTTAGAGCATTTTCAGAAAAATTCAAGAAAAATAATTAGACAAAATTTAGATTATATTACATCTCAGTTAGAAGATAACAATAAAAATATTCAAAGGTTTCCTAGCAAAAGAGAGATAAAAGAGCTTATTAACCTTATAGATAATAAACCGAAGCAAGTAGAACTTAGATCATTAGAAATAGTTGAGTAGTTAAAATTAGAAGTTCAAAAAATTCAATTAGTGCAAAAAGATTTGAGTGAACAAGTAGATAAGTTGCATAATAAAATAGATATATTATTAGTTTAACCCATATTTAACCATTAAGACAGCTAATATGCCTTGTAGTTTATTAGATAAACAAAAGTTTGAGCAGCAAATAAAAAAGTTGTTAAATTTAAAAGTAATTAGACCCTCTAAGTCTAGACATAGGTAAGCAGCATTTATTGTGAGAAAACATTCAGAGCTAAAGCGAGGTAATGACACATCCCAACCCGGAATGTCCACTAGGACTCCGAATCGAGCTGTGCTAGCCGACACCTGGAAGGTGATGAAGCCATAAAGTTGATGATGTGGAAAAATATGAATAAATTTAAACCTAAAAGTGTCTAAATATCAGAGTGCGTGGTGAGAGGATATGGACCCATTTCACGCGTAATACAGAGCATAGGTATAGTGCAGTAAGGTGAGACAATGATCATACCATCACAAGAAAACATCTGTACTGAAAAGTGCCACGAATCTTCGTCGATACGGAACTCTGCTGCTAGAACCTAAAAGGGTACAAAAATAGAAAATGTGAGTGAGTGAAACAAAACTTTTGAAAACAATTCCAACTATCAAAGGTAGTAGCCCCTCACTATAATACCTATATAATATCCCGGAATATAACAGGCGTGACTATAAATCAATACCATAACCAAAATAATAGTTTCACAGTTATACCGTGCCAAATATCTCAATAAGAATACGTACTCAGGTGAAATAAATCAATATGAGAGGGCATATTAGCCGGATCCACCTATAATGGCCTGTACGGCTGAATTAATAGCTCATCAACATGATAGCCGGAGTCACCTCACGTGACCTGTACAACTTATCCATATCTCATCAATCAAGGCTAGCTCATCACATATCTCATCATATATGCTAGCTCATCACATATCTCATCATATATGCTAGCTCATCACATATCTTATCATAAATGCTAGCTCATCACATATCTCATCATATATGCTAAAAGAATATTTAGTACGTCTAACTACACATTGGTCAATGAAAGTCAACACCTTCACCTCTAGGGCATTTTCGCAAATTCACATTTTTAAAATTACAAAAACCATAATTTTTAGGGACGGGCTGTCACAGGTAAGGCTAGAATAATTTATAATTACAAGAGATTAAATGATAATACATATGAAGATAGTTATAAGTTACCAAATAAAGATGAACGTATAAGTAAAATTCAAGAGAGTAAATATTTTCGTAAATTTGGCAGTAAATCAGGTTTTTAGCAAATAAGATTAGCAAAAGAATCAATTGAGTGGACAACTTTTACTTGTCTAGAAGGACATTTTGAGTGGCTTGTTATGCCATTTGGACTTTAAAATGCTCCATTGATCTTTCAAAGAAAGATGGATCAAATTTTCAAGAAATATGATAATTTCTGCAGTGTTTATGTAGATGGTATTTTAATACATAGTAAAAATAAATATGAACATAGGAAACACTTAGAGATAATTTTACAGGAATTTATCAATAATGAAATTGTGATTAGTAAAAATAAAATAGCATTAGAAAAACAAGATATATAATTTTTAGGAATGTATATTAACTCAAGTACAATACAATTACAAGATCATATAGCTAAAAAATTCTTAGAATTTCCAAATAAGTAAGAAGATAAAAAACAGTTACAAGCATTTTAGGATTGTTAAATTATGCAAGAAATTTTATACCTGATTTTGGAAGAAAAATAGGAGTATTACATAGTAAAACTAGCAAAACAGGACAAAAGTATTTTAATAGTTAAGATAGTAAATTAGTTCAAAATATAAATGAATAAATTACTAAACTTAAGCCATTAACATTACCATTAGATGATAGTTACAAAATAGTTGAAAAAGATGCTTCATCATTAGGATGGGTAGGTATACTATACCAGAAAAAGCATAAGGAGTCACCAAAGTTTGATGAACAAGTTTGTAGATATTCATCAGGAAAATTTAGTGATGTACAGTCAAGATTACCATCAACGTATTTAGAAATTTTAGGAATAATTAACTCACTTGAGACATTTTCTTTATTTTTACATAATGAAGTATTTACAATTAGAACAGATTGTCAAAATATAGTTTCTCATTATAATAAGATACATACTAATAAACAAGCAGCATGAAGATGGGTTAATTTTATTGATTCAATTACAGGAAATGGTTGTAAACCAATTTTTGAACACATTAAAGGTAATGACAATATATTAGCTGATATCTTATCAAGGCTAATTCATTGAACATGAATGGAATATCGTGGACCATCATCCTCAAATAACACAAGACCACAAGTTAGAAGAGCACCTTTTAATAGAGTAATGATTCACCATGGACCTCCATCATTTAGTGGATTCTAAAATAGCATAAGTAGATGAGCATCACCACCAGTACTCACCTTGAACTTTAATGGCACTGGTGTTGAAGGAATCAGAAATCCAATTTTGAGGTATAGGCCAAAGGTATCATGATTCACTGTAAGGCAACAAGTTCTCTAAGATAATTTTTGAAATGTTCAAATCAAACAGCCAAGCATGCCAGCATCATATTCATTCTCTTGAACACAACCTTCAAGCCCTTTCTAGAGACCATGAGTGATTACTTAATAAGTTCACCATAATGAACCAAGAACTCCAAACTCTTAGAATGCAGCAAAAGATAAGTGACATCCTTAAAAGAGAATTGAAAATATGTTTAGAAACTGATCAGCATAAGAATAAAGAAAAAGAGTTATTGAACTAATAGAACAAGAGGCTAATGAGCCCATAGAAGATAGAGAGATTAAGATTGAGCTCTTAGAAGAAGATATTAAAATGGAACAACATTAAAATAATGAGCAGCATCAGTATCTGAGTGACAAAGAAAAACAAGAAAGTTATGAAAGTTTTTCTAGGAATTTATCTTTAGACTTAATAATAGATGATATCCTATTAGAAGAAATTTCAAAAGCCAAATTAAGAATAATGCCATCATATATGCAAAATGAGATCCTGCGCAGAGCTTCACAGTCCATGAAAAAGTTACAATTACAATTACAATATATTTTATATCAATCCATCTTTGATCCAAAACTAGGGATGTATATTATTACAAAGATATATCCACCATGTCTTTGTGATACTACAGAGAGTTGTATTTGTAAACCAGAGGTTAGTATAACTGTAGCCAGGATTAACATGAGAGACTTTAGACCATAACATTTTAGTTATGAGCATCAGAAAAAACATAATGTAGTAGAAGTTGCCACAGCTTTACTATTAGAGTTTGGCTATCCTAATAAAATATTCATTAATCATATTTCCCAATTAGAATCATTTCTTGAAAAACTTATAAAAGTAGCAGAAGATTATCTAGAACAATAGAAAGAAATTTGTATAAGTTTTATTAGTAGTCATTCAGATTGGTATGTACATATGCATAAGAAGAAAGCTAGGCATATAACCATGATTAATGAAGAGTCCTTTAGACTATCCTTTATCTCCCCACACAGATGGACTCCTTTATACAAAAATATTCTGAGATTTCGAAGGATCCAAATGTTAGCCTTAGATGAGTTTGAAGATTTTGAATATGATATCATATTAATAGCAGAAAAAAAAGAAATGTATATTTACAGTAAGACAAAAATCAGTCATCGGCCCTACTGGAAGCCTCAAAATTTCAAAGAAGAAACTGTGGATATGTATTATAAGGTAAAAAAAGATAGAGAAAGAAATGCAGAGTTAGGAGAAGGCGATGAATAGTATTGGAACAACTTGACAGAAGAAGAGCTGCATAACATCGACAACATAATGGAAGCATGAAAAGTAGAAGAGCTGGTAGCAGATTAGCAAAAGATGGAAAGTAGCATAAGTTGAATGGCATCATGTAAAATAATGTATTAGACAAAAATGTTAACATCATTGTAGATCCCCTTATAATAATGATATAATGACACAAGAATAAATAAAGAAGAAAATTTCGCCTATTGAGGACTTTTCATAGTAAAATGTCCTTAAGATTAAAAGTAAATAGTACAAAGACTGTTTCATTAGAATTCTTAATATTTAAAGGTGGGATACTTTAGGAACTAAAATACACATAAAAACATTAAAAACAATCAAATGTGAGATTTAATGTCAATTCTAAGGTGAAAATCCAGTCAAATGACTAATTTTAATATTTTATCTTGTACGAGGTGAATGTCAATTCTCATGTGGTATCACAAATCTTCCATTAATTAAAAGGAAAACTAATGAAAATGGCTTGAAAAATTTGAGTTTTAATGATAAGGACAAAATAAAGGGTAAAATGAATAGTACCAGGATTGACTTTTTAGTGTAAAAATATGGTTTTTCGTTAAAGTAAACAGTACCAGGTGCTTTTCGTTAAAGTTACATACGTGATAATGATCCCTCCACCTCTCAGCAACCGAACAGCATGAACATATATTTCGACCTCACAAAGGAATCTTGCTGCTTTATAGCTAATATACATTTGTTTTTAATGAGTTCACACAATTAAGCTTGTTTAGGTCAGCTAAATCGTCATTTGCATAGCTAATATCAGAAAGCAACAAAACCAGCTATATACAACGTCCTTTTAACTACAATAACCAAAACAGTAAAGCGTCACTTTAAATGTCTTAATGACTTTATAATAAATAAAGTAGTGTTAAGTTTCAACCTGGTAAGATGATATCAAATTGATTCCTTGAGCTTGATATATCTACTTCACAAACAATTAATTCTTTTTTGTTCCTCCATGTCTTCTCCATGCCTTCAACCTCCAAATAGCCTCCCTCACTTGGTAGAAGCCACTGAGGACTTGATCACAAATTAAAACAAACAAGCAAAAATCACACACTTCCATCACAAACAAGCAAAAATCACATACTTCCTCCATGCCTTGTTTTATGAATTTTTCTAAAGGATTGTTGGGTCCCGCAGGACCCCACCCTCTACCTACTTGGTTCTCTATATCACTGTCTCTGCCCTCACTAACACTCTCACTCTGTTTCTTTCGCCTCTCCCTCAAACGCTCCCTTCTTTCTCTCTTTCCCTTAACCTCTGCAACTCTCCCCTCTCTGTTTTGCACTGAGACCACGAAGGCACACCACCCGCTGTCCCGGCGAATCTTACCACCAACCACCAACCTCGAGCCCCCTTAACCACTCTCTCGTCCTTCTCCTGGCCACATATCCATTCCCATTTTCTGGCCGTTTCAGGCCACGTTTGGAGGTAACTTCTTGTTCCCCCTCTCTGTGCTTAAAATCCTTAGGTAGATTGTGCAAAATGGTTGAGAAATGAGCTTGAATTGAGCTCTGGAAGGTTTTCCAGAAAACCGGCCACTCTCTCCTCGTCGGAGAAGAATAGTACAATCCGTAATCACAAAACCCTGTAGTACTAGCATGACAATTGATTAGATTGATTATGTAATTTTCAAGTTTCGACGAGAAAAAGAAGAGTTGGTCTCGAAGAGTGTTTGGTCCTGGTTCACCGAATAGAAATTTGGAATTCGGCAGTCTTTGCATTGATCCTCACTCGAAAGTTTGTTCCTTCCTTTGTCTTCTTGGCATACAAGATTTGATCCCACCGGGCGTGCTAAAACTATGTTCGGCAGGAATGTTGCCGGTGGGCGATCCTGGCTTGAGCACACAGCTCCCCACGGAGTTGGCGCTTTGGTTGACTGTCGGGTTTTCGCTTTGTTCGTTAGGTTGCAAGAAGAGGACACAGTTAATTTTGAAAGGTGCCTTTGTCGAACCTTAAGTATAGGCCGTGAGGCTCACAATCAAAACTAACTTAAGTGTTGAGGTGTGGCATTGCCATCTCAGTATGGTAGATGTAAAATGAGTAGATTTAAGCCGATTACTTGCGTCCTAAGTTACTCTGACTTCTCATTATCAAATGATTGTCGTGGACGAGTTAAGTTCACAATAGATTCTTTTCTATGCCTTGAGATCAAGGACTTTTGTTTATCTTGTATGGTAAAACGGTAGAGGTCCGGATCTAATCAAGGCATTAAGTGGATTCACTCTTAAGATAGTAAAACCATTTAACTAAAACCAGATTTGAGAGTAAGCTGAACTTTGGATCATTAAAAGACCTAAAATGATTTGAATACATACTAGGGAATTCATTACAACACCAGATCTATTAACTAAAAGACAAAACAAAGGGAATCGGGCAAGATTGAACCTTTTCAAGCAAGGCTGGACCTTTCGCCGTTTCTTTTCTTTGCAACTACAGGGATCTGAGGGTTCTAAAAGAGGATGGATGACAAATAAATTTACACAAGAGAATCAATACTACTGGTGAGCAGCAGAACTATTAAACTAGACAGAAGACGGCTTTCATAAGGGCTGATCCTGAAAAGGATTGAGGTTGGGGGCTGACTACAGCTTTGTATGCAAATCTGGCTTAAGCAGAGTTTGTGTATTTGTTTGTTTGATTGGTTGAGTGTCCTTGTCTCTGTGCCCTCTTCCTCCTTTTATAGGCGAATTAGCCTAACTGCTTGCAACTTGGTTCCTGCCTGAAAACAACTGAGGGGTAGTGACTCATCAACAATTTATGTACTCTGCCATTCAGAAAGTGCTTTTGGGCTGAGAGTAGGTTGATTTCCATCAAGTGTCACTTCCATGTAGGCCACTTACTCCTATTTGCTCTTGCATTAATGTGGAATCATCATTTTGCCTTGGGCTGGGCGAATGGGTTTGATGATGGGCCTTCGGGCAGAGTCATGCCTTCTGGGCTTCTCTTCCTTCAGCCCAAAGTTCAAATATTTAACTCAAACACTTCTTCCCCACTTAGAAAAAAGTTGTGCGAGAGCAACATTTGGTTGAAAGTTTGTTAGATAAATATTGGAGAAGTTGTAATTGTTGGCTTCTGGGTTCTTTGTCATAAACCAAAACAGACTTCATTGCAATTCTTAATCCATTATTTCATCAATTAAACTCCATAAAAACTCATTAAAATCTTTCAAATTATCAATTGAGTATACCCCTACATCTTCTCAAATTTTCCATGGACGAATGACAAGTGGAGGAAATATTTTGGTGCATTGTTAAGATTGAAAGTTGCTGGGAAGGTCAGAACGAGTACTGGGTCGAGTCTGATATTGATAGCTTTTATTTTCTTAACATTTTACTACAGATTTTTTTGGGAAGAAAAACAAGAAACCTAGTTAGGGAAGAAGGGAAAATCTGATAAGAAAAACAAAAAACATGGGTCTTTAAATGAATCTGACCGTGTATATTAATTAGGAGAAAAAGTTAATTATAATCATTTTAAAGATAAATACATGGTAAAAAATTACACTCAAGCTTATCACGTGGACTATTTTGAATGGTTTGTAGTGTCATTTGATAAAATTCAATGACAAGCAAGGTTCTAAAAAACGTTAGGCTAGTCGGGCAGCGGGTTAGCACCTAGCGCCTAGACGGATTTAGGTAAATTTCTTATATATTTTATGAATTAATTAAATTTATTATATCAAATGTATATAATTATTTACTAATATGTTATTTCTTATAAAAGAACATACATATGTGAATGTTTTTTGTATATATATGATATGCTTGCCTAGGGAAAAAAAATATTATCTAAATAATTTATAATTTATATAAGATTTATATACGTGTGTATATATAATATATACACACAATATATACATACCAAACTTTTAAAAATAAAAAAAATCCATGGGTGGTTTTCATTATTAAAACCATCAAACTGTCCACCTCACCTTTACTCTTTCACATCACCCGTCCATGGGTGGTTTTCATAATTAAAAGTTTAAAACCATGTCAGAGTCCATGTTTTCATAATTAAAACCATGCTTTTGACATTGGATTCCCTAGGAGCCAACCATAAATATAGAGAGATTATATTCACACATCTCAAATTACTTCTCCCACACCCTTTTAATTTTTTAATATTTTTCTATCAAGTGTTAGTGGTGTGTAGAAAATATTTTAAATTAAAAAGGTATGGGAGAAGTAATTTGGAGTGTGTGAATATACAACAACAACAACAACAACAATAACAAAGCCTTTTCCCACTAAGTGGGGTCGGCTATATGAATCCTAGAACGCCATTGCGCTCGGTTTTATGTCATGTCCTCCGTTAGATCCAAGTACTTTAAGTCTTTTCTTAGGGTCTCTTCCAAAGTTTTCCTAAGTCTTCCTCTACCCCTTCGGCCCTGAACCTCTGTCCCGTAGTCACACATTTGAACTGGAGCGTCAGTAGGCCTTCTTTGCACATGTCCAACCCACTCATTCCTAATCTTATCCTTTCTCGTGAGCCCACACCTCCAACGAAGCATCCTCATCTTCGCTACACCCATTTTTTGTATGTGTTGATGCTTCACCGAACAACATTCTATGCCATACAACATCGCCGACCTTATTGTCGTCCTATAAAATTTTCCTTTGAGCTTCAATGGCATACGACTGTCACATAACACGCCGGATGCACTATTCCACTTCATCCATGCCGCTTGTACTCCATATATTCTGTCTTAGATCGGCTTAGGCGAAGACCTTTAGATTCCAACACTTCTCTCCAAAGGTTAAGCATCGCATTTACCCCTTCCTGAGTGTCATGTTAACTCATCCATTACCAATGCAAAAAAGTAAGGACTTAAGGATTGTTGATGCACAAAGTCAGTGAGGACTTTGGTACAACAGAAAGTATTAAGTTTGTGACCTTCGCTAGATTGCTCCGATCATTAGTGTGGATAAGTATGTAAAAAGATAAAGACAGAAGAACAAACACAAGATGTACGTGATTCACCCATATTTGCTACGTCCATGGAGTCAAGGAGTTCTCATTAATTGTGAAAGGTTTACACAAGTACATAGGTTCAAGCTCTCCTTTAGTGGGTACAAGTGAATGATTTAGTACAAATGGCATTAGGAAATATTTTGGGAGAATGATCTCCTTTTATAAAAGATATTTTCTAGCCTTGTTCTGACATTGACACGTGTCGTGTTATGATTGGCTTCCGATGTTAACCCGTGTCACGCTATGATTGGCTTCTGCTGTCGACACGTGTCGCTTTGTGATTGGCCTCCTGCTTGGAGGGGAAGCTCCTCGGTTGGGGACTTGCAAGATCCAAGTCGCTGAGTAATCACGAAACATCTAAGTATCGAAGTGTGGTATCGTCTTCACTTACCTTATCTGTCTCATCGGTAGATGTGACATCTTCTCTGGAAGTACTCTAAGTACTCTTCTTCTGTCCAGGGATGGTATCTTTAACTGGTGGAGATGCACAAGGTAATGTATCAATTTCACTTGAAGCTTACTTGTAGTTTCAGGCTTGGTCAAGCGCGATACAAACCATGTAGTAGGAGTCTCCCAAGTCGCCGAACTAGGGGATCTGCTGAAAGAGGTGACAAACAAGGTAAGCAATCAAATCTATAGTACTTTTAACCCTGCTGATATGGGATACTTTTGCTGTTGACAAAGTAGTGGAAGTATCGGCACGTGTTCTGTTACGCTTGTCTCCACATGCTTCTTTGTATCCTTCTCACTTGCCCTATCTGTTCCTCAGGTAAATGTGGTATCTTCTCTGGAAGCATAAGATGTTGAAGATGAGTACTCGAGAGCAATGCCAGGTAAGTAATCAAGTAAGGGGTTCCAAGCAGTCAATTCATGACTGGAAGCTTAATTCCAAGTGCTGACTGATTGCTCTCTTTCTCTTTGTCTTGCGGGTAAGAACAAGGACAAAGGAAAAGACAGGGGAAAAACATGATATGGGATACTCTTGCTTTTAACCCTGATGATATGAGATATTCTTGCTCTGGTGTAGCTTGTTTGCAGAGGTATTATCGGGGGGGGGGGGGGAAGAAAGCTGAGTATTTTGCAGGTCTACTTGTTCGTTGAGGATGGAGGTCGACATATATAGGAGTCTCCCTAACAACAAGTAGTAATGTTATTCCTTTACCTTTCTTGGTCATAGCACTGTAGTAGGAGCTGCCAGCTTCACATGTTTTAACTCTGTCAGAGCACTTTGAAAAAATGTTCTGTGGTATCTGGAGAGCTGATGTTGCGTGTGAAGATTACAGACAAGCTTTATACAAGGATATTTGGCTCTCGAAGTTGAGAAAGCGATGCCTCTTCAGTTTTCGAACAAGCGATCCTGTCGGGGATCTGGCTCTCGAGATTCGGAGAACGGTGCCTTTTCGATTTTTGAGAAAGCAATCATGCTGGGAGTCTGGCTCTTGAAATTCGGAGAACGGTGTCTCTTCGATTTTTTAGAAAGTAATCATGTTAGGAGTCTGGCTCTCGAGATTCGGAGGGCGGTGCCTCTTCGATTTCGGAGCAAGTAATCTTGTTGGGAGTGTTTTCTCGAATGTGAGTAAAGGTTAGGCATTTTTTGCTAGTCTACCTTGCCACAGAGCACAGAGGTTGACACACAGGGACTTTCCAATTATCCAGCAGTGGTGCTGTTCCTTTACCCTTGTGGGTAATAATATGGTAGCTAAACCTTCAAAATTTATGTGTCTAAACTTTGTTAGTGCTGTTTCTTTGCTATTCTTTTACCCTTTTTGGCCATAGCGATTTAGTGGGAGTTGCAAGCTTCACGTGTCTAAACTTTGTCAGAGATATTTGGCAAAGTTATATGTGGTACTTATGAGCTGATGTTGCGTGTGGAAAGTGGATGATTGAACAGTAAGATTCACGTGCTTTCTACTTTACCAGCAATCTTCGACAGATTGCCTGTAATTTACGCAAAGCTGAGTGTACTTGTGACAGGTGTTGACAAGGCTGAGAAAGCAAGTTCCTCTTCGATTTCTGAGATCGGCCCTCGTGGTCTCTGAGCAGCCCAACTTTTGAGAAAGCAAGCGCCTCTTCGATTTTTTAGATCGGCCCTCGTGGTCTTTGAGCAGCCCAGCCCAGCTTTTGAGAAAGCAAACGCCTCTTCGATCTCTGAGATCGGTCCTCGTGGTCTCTGAGCAGCCCAGCTTTTGGGAAAGAAAACGCCTCTTCGATCTCTAAGATCCGCCCTCGTGGTCTTTGAGCAGCCCAGCTTTTGAGAAAGCAAACGCCCCTTCGATTTCTGAAGCTCCAAAGCACACTTGAAGCTCTGTCGAGTGCAGATTTTTATAGAGGCTGGCATTAAGTTCCAAAGCACACTTGAGTCTCCACCAGTAGAAGCTCCCTTCTTGCACTTCTAAGATCTTGATTTGTCCGACCTCTTCTTTCTTCAACACCTTTGAAAATGTCTGGCCCTTCCGATCGTCGTTTTGACTTGAACCTTGGTGAAGAAATAGCCGCGCCTTCTTCAGACAACATATGACGCCCATCCTTTTTATCCTTTACTGGTCTTCTTACCATTGGAGATTTCGTGATAAAGAATGATATGACCGCTGCGATGGTGGCCAGGAACATTCTCACTCCCAAAGATAACAGACTTATTTCCAAACGGTCTGATAAGTTGGCTGTTAAGGATTCTCTGGCTCTCAGTGTTCAGTATGCAGGTTATGTGTCGAATATGGCCCAACGTCTATTTGCTCGAACCCGCCAAGTTGAATCATTGGCGGCTGAAGTGATGAGTCTCAAGCAGGAGATTAGAGGGCTCAAGCATGAGAATAAACAGTTGCATAGGCTCGCATATGACTATCCTACAAACATGAAGAGGAAACTTCTTCAGGTGAAGGAATCTGATGGTCAGATTTTACTTGATCATCAGAGGTTTGTCGGTTTGTTCCAAAGGAATTTATTGCCTTAGTCTTCTGGGGCTGTACCGCGTAATGAAGCTCCAAATGATCAGCCTTCGATGCCTCTTCCTTCTAGGGTTCTGTCCAGTATTGAGGATCCGAGTGATCACCCTCTGGTGCCTTCTCTTTCTGGGGCTCTACCGATTGCTGAGACTTCTCCTAAGCAACCTTTGTGAAGGCCCCCTCTTGTTTGTTTATTTTGACTCATGTATATGTACATATTTGTAACTTATCAGAGATATCAATAAATAAACTTTGCTTCATTTCAACGTATTGTGTTAAATACACCAAAGCCTTTTTCACTAAGTTCTTTGAATTTTTCTTTTATTGAAGCTTGTATGTTGAAGCTTTGTGAGTGAAGCATGTTGGTTAAGGTAGTGTTCTCTTAATTTCTCGAGTAAGGAAAACTTCTCGGTTGGAGACTTGAAAAATCCAAGTCACTAAGTGGGGTCGGCTATATGAATCTTAGAACGCCGTTATGCTCGGTCCTGTGTCATGTCCTCCGTTAGATCCAAGTACTCTAAGTCTTTTCTTAGAGTCTCTTCCAAAGTTTTCCTAGGTCTTCCTCTATCCCTTTGGCCCTGGACCTCTATCCCGTAGTCCCATCTCTCAGCTTTCCTACAATTTCGGCTATTCATACTGTACCTCGGATATCCTCATTCCTAATCTTATCCTTTCTCTTGTGCCCACACATCCAACGAAGCATCCTCATCTCCGCTACACCCATTTTGTGTACGTGTTGATGCTTCACCGCCTAACATTCTGTGCCATACAGCATCGCCGGCCTTATTGTGGTCCTATAAAATTTTTCCTTGAGCTTCAGTGGCATACGACGGTCACACAACACGCCAAATGCACTATTCCAGTTCATCCATCCAGCTTGTATTCTATGGTTGAGATCTCCATCTAATTCTCCGTTCTTTTGCAAGATAGATCCTAGGTAGAGAAAACAGTTGCTCTTTGGTATTTCCTGATCTCCGATCCTCACCCCTAACTCATTTTGGCCTCCATTTGCATTGAACTTGCACTCCATGTATTCTGTATTTGATCAGCTTAGGCGAAGACCTTTAGATTCCAACTCTTCTCTCCAAAGGTTAAGTTTCACATTTACCTCTTCCTGAGTTTCATCTATCAACACTATATCGTCTGCGAAAAGCATACACCAAGGAATATCATCTTGAATATGTCATGTTAACTCATCCATTACCAACGCAAAAAGGTAAGGACTTAAGGATGAGCCTTGATGTAATCCTACAGTTATGGGGAAGCTTTCGATTTGTCTTTCATGAGTTCTTATGGCAGTCTTTGCTCCTTCATACATATCTTTTATAGCTTGGATATATGGTACTCGTACTTCTTTCTTCTCCAAAATCCTCCAGAGAATGTCTCTTGGGACCCTATCATACGCTTTTTCCAAATCTATAAATACCATGTGTAAATCCTTTTTCCCCTATCTATATCTTTCCATCAATCTTCGTAAGAGATAGATTGCCTCTATGGTTGAGCGCCCTGGCATGAACCCGAATTGGTTGTCCGAAACCCGTGTCTCTTGCCTCAATCTATGCTCAATGACTCTCTCCCAGAGCTTCATTGTATGACTCATTAGCTTAATACCCCTATAGTTCATGCAATTTTGTACGTCGCCCTTATTCTTGTAGATAGGCACCAAAGTGCTCTTTCGCCACTCATTTGGCATCTTCTTCGTTTTCAAAATCCTATTGAAAAGGTCAGTAAGCCATGTTATACCTGTCTCTCCTAAGACTTTCCACACTTCGATCGGTATATCATCTGGGCTCACTACTTTTCTATGCTTCATCTTCTTCAAAGCTACAACCACTTCTTCCTTCCTGATTCGACCATAAAATGAGTAGTTTCTACACTCTTCTGAGTTACTCAACTCCCCTAAAGAAGTTCTCTTTTCATGTCCTTCATTGAAAAGATTATGAAAATAACCTCTCCATCTGTTTTTGACCGCGTTCTCTGTATTAAGAACCTTTCCATCCTCATCCTTGATGCACCTCACTTGGTTTAGGTCCCTTGTCTTCTTTTCCCTTACTCTAGCTAGTTTATAGATATCCAACTCTCCTTCTTTGGTATCTAGTCACTTATACATATCGTCATAAGCCACTAACTTAGCTTCTTTCACAACTTTCTTCGCCTCTTGCTTCGCTCTTTTATACCTTTCACCATTTTCATCGGTTCTATCTTTGTATAAGGCTTTACAACATTCCTTCTTAGCCTTCACCTTTGTTTGTACCTCCTCATTCCACCACTAAGATTCCTTTTGGTGTGGAGCAAAGCCCTTGGACTCTCCTAATACCTCTTTTGCTGCTTTTCGGATACAACTAGCCATGGAATCCCACCTTTGGCTAGCTTCCCCCTCTCTATCCCACACATACTGGTTCTTTCTCTTTGAAAATGGCTTGTTTTTCTCCTTTTAGATTCCACCATCTAGTTCTTGGGCACTTCCAAGCCTTGTTTTTTTTTCTCACTCTTTTGATATGTACATCCATCACCAACAAGCGATGTTGATTAGCCAAGCTCGCTCCCGGTATAACTTTGCAATCCTTACAAGTTATACGATCCCTTTTCCTCATTAGAAGAAAATCTATATGTGTTTTTTATGACCCACTCTTGTAGGTGATCACATGTTCTTCTCTCTTCTTAAAGAAGGTGTTGGCTAAGAAGAGATCATATGCCATTGCAAAATCCAAGATAGCTTCCCCATCCTCGTTTCTCTCCCCAAAACCATGGCCAACATAAAAACCTCCATAGTTGCCTGTCTCCTTGCCCACGTGTCCATTTAAATCTCTTCATATAAATAACTTCTCCGTCTGAGCAATTCCTTGCACCAAGTCTCCAAGGTCTTCCCAAAATTTCTCATTCGAACTCGTATCCAACCCTACTTGAGGTGGGTACGCACTAATCACATTGATGAGTTCTTGTCCTATTACAATCTTGATTGCCATGATTCTATCTCCTACCCTCTTGACATCTATAACATCTTGTGTCAAGGTCTTGTCCACGATGATGCCAACACCGTTTCTCGTTCTATTTGTGCCCGAATACCAGAGTTTAAACCCTGAGTTTTCTAGATCCTTTTCTTTAAGACTAACCCACTTAGTTTCTTGTAGGCACATAATATTTATCCTTCTCATCACCATATCTTCCACTACTTCCATAGATTTTCCCGTTAGGGTTCCTATATTCCATGTTCCTAAATGCATTCTACTCTCTTGAACTCTACTCTTCTGTCATAGCTTCTTCAACCTCCCCCGTCTAATAGGATCAAAGTACTTCTTTTGTGTGTCCTGTGTAAAGTTGATAGGAGCATATGCTCCCAAACAACTTTGAGTGGAGTCGTTCGAAAAGAAGTTTCTATGGCCCCCTTACTCATTTAACATTGCATTCGGGTGCCGATGGAGATACAGCGACCCTTACTCACTTATCACTGTGCTCGGGTCACACAACGCGCCACTTACGGGTGACGCCCTAGCTTTAGCGCGATTTCGTTCTGGATTCATTTTCATAATGATTCGACGTAAACTAAGAGTGCCGGTTGTCGACTACCTGACGCCTTCCCCCTCCTCCTTTATCCGGGCTTGGGACCGGTAATTTAAGATACACTTACACAGGCAGAGTTAAGTGTGTGAATATAATCTCTCTAAATAGATACAGTACGCAATCTCTCACTTTGTAAATTAGTCATTGTTGTTGTTGTTTCAGTGTTAGCAATTCGAAGTAGCAAGGTTTCGACACTCCTAAAGAAAAAATAAAAAATAAAAAAAATTAGGCCTTCAATCTCCATCGCCAGATCCGTACACCGAGTCGCTCGCCGCAACTACTCCTCCGCCTCCGTCCTCGAATGGAAGGTCGCTGTTCTCAGCGCTGCCGGTAGCATCGGCCAGCCCCTTGCCCTCCTCATGAAGCTCAACCCTTTCTCTTTCTCTCTCTTCTCGCACTCTTCACAGACGAGCTGTAGATGCATTTTTTCTTCCTTCGTCTTCACAGACGAGCTGCAAAAATTCACTAGTTGTCTCTCTCTCTCTCTCTTCACTCTCTTCCCTCATCTTCATAGAATCTGAAATTATGAATTAGAAGTTAGAAACTCAGAATAGGAAAAAAAAAAAAAAAAAAAAAAAACCGCCCAACCGCCTAGTCCGCCTAGAGCTCGACCAATTTTTCAAGCCGATTTGCAATAAAACGCCTCAGATGGTGTCCGCCCAGCACCTAGGCACCACCTAGGGCGTTTTTTAGAACACTGATGACAAGTTAAGCTTTACACAAGTTTTTCTTGTCCTACAATAGTAATGATAAGGGCCTTACTATTAACTAAACAATAATTATTTTTGTACAAATCCACTCATTTGGGAAGGGCAAAGACAAGAGTAATTACTATTCATAATTTTTTTTAATGATTTATAAATTTGTTCTATTTAAAATAAAATATAAAAATTTATAGTGAAAATGAATACCTAGTTGTGAGAAGAAAATAAAGAACTTTAACGAAAAGTTTCGGTACTGTTTACTTTAACGAAAAATCATATTTGTACATTAAAAAGTCTATCCTGATACTATTCATCTTACCCTTTATTTTATTTTTATCGTTAAAAACTAAAACTCTTAAATATTTTCATTAATTTTTCTAAGAAAATAAGTAATGTGAGACCACTACCACCACTTGTTTTGTTTTGGTCAGAAGACTCAGAACCACTACCACCACTTGTTTTGTTTTGTTTTGGTCAGAAGACTCAGAAGTCAGAGCCACTACCACCACTTAAAAGTATTAAAAGAAGAGTATGGCTAAAGTAATGCTAATAATTCGACGTACGGACTGGACCTACAAGCCACTACGTTCCAATAATTTGGGAATTTTTAGCACATGGAAATACTTTTCAAAGTCTTCGTGAAAAACAAAACTAATGAGGATTCTCCTATCATCTTTGTGAAGATTTTAGAATTTTTTTTTTGTGAGGATAATCTTTAAATCGTATTCGTTTATTGTATATTATGTGATTATAAATTATTTAAAATTAAATATAAATAATATTTAACGAAAATTGATCATACAATATACAATGAATAGATACAATTTAAAAATACTTAGATCCTCATAAAAAGATTAAGAGAATCCTCCAATGAAAACATCTTGAAAAGTCTGCATCTTGTTTTTCAATTTCTTTTTCCTTTTTCTTTCTTTTTCTTAGAAAGGTTGTTCTTTTTGGATGCTTCCCGTTTCAATCTCAAATAAATCCTTAGCTTAGGACCATCTCGCAGCCTTAGACTGCCTGAAACAAAATTTCCTTGAATTGTCGAGTATAGTAATAGTAGATCTCTCTCTCTCTCTCTCTACATCTGCACTCGGAGTAGCACAGTGAAGAGTCATTTGGTGCCGTCAATTGTAGCACAGTGAAGAGTCATCTGGTGCCGTCAATTGTAAGTTAACGTTTGACTATTGTCGGAGGTAACTAGGCATGCATCTTTTACAAACTTTATATGATCTTCCCTGCTGTAGTTAGTTAATTAATCAGGAATTAGATTATAATTCTGAAATTAGATTAATTTTTTTACAAAAATTGGGTATGAGATTAATCTAGTAGGACAAAGTATACCGGTACCATAATCATGCTTTACATTCCCCTCAGTATAACATTTCGATACAAATTGCTTGCAATATGTTTTTTCTAAGATCTTATTTTTATCTCTACATATGAACTTGTATATATTTATGTAGCGATATAGTAACTATACAGAAAGAGGTCGCACTTGGTGCGATGGCAAGTGCCTTCGCCCATGAGCGGTAGGTCTCGGGTTCGAGACTTGGGAGCAGCCTCTCCATAAATGGGGGTAAGGCTAGCCGACATTCACCTCTCCCAGACCCTGCGTAAAGCGGGAGCCTTGTGCACTGGGTACGACCTTTTTTATAGTAACTATACAGAACCTATATGGTATATGCAACATTAAGTGCTTTTTGGGGATGAGAAATGATGATATACACTCCTGAAGTGTGTCACGTGTACGTCACACAACTTAAATTCACAAGAATTGGATAGAATAACTTTAAAACCTTCAGTATGGATGAAATTGGCAACTTCTAATGATTTTTTTTTTCTTGAAAAAACGATATTATCTACACTAAGGGAGAAGGGAGTAGGCTAAACCTTATAGTGGGGGTGGGCTAGCAATAATGTGGTTAAAATTCGCTTTTGGCGAGAATCGAACCTAAGACCTCTCACTTACAAGTGAAGAGGAAGATCACTAAACCATAATACTGAGTGGCAACTTTTAATCAATTTAAGGACTTATTTTATCGAAAAAAATAATTTAGGAACGTCGCTCATGTACTAATTCAGGGACAAAATCAACTGTTTACTCTTAGTTAAATGTTAAGAGCATCTCCAATCATGATCTCTATTTCACTGAACATGTGTAGATATGTTTAATACTGGTTTATTGAACAATTTTGGAATCCATGGTTCTTAAAATACGGGAAATCATAAGTAATTCTCGAGAAAAAAAGTTGGCATAGCTCATCTAGATCTCCCTCAATAATATTTTTTACATGTATTGCTTGAAAAATTGTGTCAATACATCAAGGCATCAAGATTAAAAGTGGAAGAGAATAGAGTTAGGTTTTTGAGGGTTTGGAGGGACTCAATGAGTCATGAATATCTTGGATGAGATTCTCTCTAATATAGATTGTCACAAATTTGATCAAATTGCTGACAGACCCTACAATACAGGGTGGAAATTACAATTTTAGTGTGATTTACATGTATTAGAGAGTGATAGCCTCTGTTTTTATATTTTATAGAAGCAATATGTTAAAAATACAAAGAGGTGCCAGCGGTTCACCAATATTATTTCCAACCTAATTACTTGTGAAATCCAATATATATATTTTTTTTCTTTTTGTGTTCGATATCCTTATCGATCTTTAATTATATATTTAATTGTGGTACATACATTGAGGGTGATCTGTGTCTAACACTTTATACCACAGATGTTGTATGGGCCTCATATTTCCAATATACAAGGTTCCGATTCTCTGAGCAATAGAAGTCACAGTTACTGAACTGTGGCAGCAGCAACGATGGCTATTGCCTTTTTGTAGCAGTGAGTATGCAATATATATACTACACTCTCGAGTATAATTTCTTTTGTTAGCTATGGTTGCAGGTTTTGCTTGCCATGGGAAGATTTTCCAGAACTGTGTCGGCATTGTCAGAAGGAACGGTTCAGCGGCTCATTCAGATAGGAATTAATTGGGGTCATTACAACGTTTTTCCCGGAAAATGCTGCCATATAGTGAGAAAGTGGCTCGGAAACCACTTCTACTTCTCCAAGGCTACTACATGCATTCGAGGTGAGGGTCATTGATCAATCTCTATTGAATTTTTTATTTTTTTTAGTACATTGATATATTTTTACATTAAGGGGAGAGAGACTTCTGGTAAATCACACAATGGCCAACTTAATTTGGTGGCAAATTCACATATAAATCTTGATAACATTATACTTTAAAACACACACACACACTCTTGAAACTAAATATTTTACAAAAAAATCAATTTGCTATGCAAAACCGAAGGAATTTTACACCTAAAAATTCAATCGGAGTATGACAAGTGAATAGATGCGGGGTTTTTTCTTCCTCCAATTAATTAAGCACCTTAAGTGTTTTTCTATTAAACATACAACTGACAGTGTAATTTTTCTGATTTACAAGATATTATCTCTCTCGAAATAAGAGAAACGGAACTTCATTACTGCAGATTCGGGAATTAATTCAAACCAACTTTCTGATCTCTCTTGTTTCTTTGTGATGACATATATAAATAGGTTTGGTTTTCAGCCACAGCTTCGTAAATCATGCAATAGTGGGTATCTTGGTAACGTACTTGACGGACGTTTGGAGTACCGAACACTTTGAAATGGCTGCATTAGTTACCAATCTACAAGATGGGTTTACAGCCGTCACGGTTATTGGTCTTGCTCATATATCAGACACACACAAGAGTCGTTTTAAAATGATTGTCTCCACAAATGCTGCTTATTTTCTTGTAAGCCTTCTTCAAAATTTAATATAGGTCTAACCATTCATTTAGTTTCACTTTCTAAATGAACTGTTAATATTGTAGGTCAGAATTCAAGGATCATCTATTTAAAAAAATAAAAAATCTAAAATCGTTTAATTATACATAATTGTGATCATATAAACAAGGGCGGGACCAAACTTAGGCTTAGGCTTAGTCTCTCCAGCATAACTAACTTTTTTTTATTGATCAAGCATAACTAATTAATCAGTACCAAACAAAAACAAAAACAAAATTACCATGTCCTACATCTAAAGCCCATATATCCTCACTCATACAATATTTTAGGATAATCTAGGGAGAGGGGGCCGGTGGCAAGAGAGAGAATGGAGAGATTTAATTGTGAGGTGTGTTATATTCCACCAATTGTGCCTTTATTTATAAAGGTCAATTCCTTACCCTACAACAACAAACAACAACAAAGCTTTTTTCCACTAAGTGGGGTCGGCTATGTGAATCCTAGAACATCATTGCGCTCGGTTTTGTGTCATGTCCTCCGTTAGATCCAAGTACTCTAAGTCTTTTCTTAGGGTCTCTTCCAAAGGTCTTCCTCTACCCCTTCGACCCTGAACATCTGTCCCGTAGTCACATCTTCGAACTGGAGCGTCAGTAGGCCTTCTTTGCACATGTCCAACCCACTCATTCCTAATCTTATCCTTTCTCGTGAGCCCACACCTCCAACGAAGCATCCTCATCTCCGCTACACCCATTTTGTGTACGTGTTGATGCTTCACCGCCCAACATTCTGTGCCATACAGCATTACCGACCTTATTGTCGTCCTATAAAATTTTCCCTTGAGCTTCAATGGCATACGACGGTCACACAACACGCCGGATGCACTATTCCACTTCATTCATCCTGTTTGTATTCCATATATTCTGTCTTTGATCGGCTTAGGCGAAGACTTTTAGATTCCAACACTTCTCTTCAAAGGTTAAGCTTCGCATTTACCCCTTCCTAAGTTTCATCTATCAACCCTATATCGTCTGCGAAAAGCATACACTAAGGAATAACATCTTGAATGTCCTGTTAACTCATCCATTACCAATGCAAAAAGGTAAGGGCTTAAGGATTGTTGATGCACAAAATCAGTGAGGACTTTGGTACAACAGAAAGTATTAAGTTTGTGACCTTCGCTCGATTGCTCCGATCATTAGTGTGGATAAATATGTAAAAGGATAGAGACAAAAGAGCAAACACAAGATGTACGTGGTTCACCCAGATTTGCTATGTCCACAGAGTAGAGGAGTTCTCATTAATTGTGAAGGGTTTACACAAGTACATAGGTTCAAGCTCTCATTTAGTGGGTACAAGTGAATGATTTAGTACAAATGACATTAATAAATATTTTGGGAGAATGATCTCCTTTTATAGAAGAAAGTTTCTAGCCTTGTTCTGACATTGACACGTGTCGTGTTGTGATTGGCTTCCGATGTTGACACGTGTCGCGTTATGATTGACTTCTGATGTCGACACGTGTCTCTCTATGATTGGCCTCCTGGTTGGAGGGGAAGCTCCTCGGTTGGGGACCAAAGTGTAGTATCGTCTTCACTTGCCTTATCTGTCTCATAGGTAGATGTGGTATCTTCTCTGGAAGTACTCTTCCTCCGTTCAGGGGTGGTATCTTTCACTGGTTGAGATGCACAAGGTAATGTATCAATTTCACTTGAAGCTTACTTGTAGTTTCAGGCTTGGTCAAGCGCGATACAAACCATGTAGTAGGAGTCCCCCAAGTTGTCAAGCTAAGGGATTTGCTGAAAGAGGTGACAGACAAGGTAAGCAATCAGAGCTCTAAGCAATCAGTCCTAGATCAGAAGTTTGATTTCGAGTTCCGGCTGATTGTTCTCATTCTCCTTATCTTGCAGGCAGCATGAAGAATAAAGAGAAGAAAAGGAGAAGAGATGATATGAGATACTTTTGCTTTTGAAGAAGTAACTTTCCATAGGCTTATTCTTGAACTGGGCTGAAGGGTTTTCTGGTTACCTCCAGAGTATAAGGCCTACTGAAGAATTTGAGGGTCAAAACAAGTCCATCAAATCTAGAGTACGTTCGACCCTGCTGCTATGGGATACTTTTGTTGTTGACAAAGTAATGGAAGTATCGGCACGTGTTCTGTTACGCTTGTCTCCACATGCTTCCTTGTATTCTTCTCACTTGCCCTATCTGTTCATCAGACAAATGTGGTATCTTCTCTGGAAGCATAAGATGTTGAAGATGAATACTCGAGAGCAATGCCAGGTAAGTAATCAGGTAAGGGATTCCAGGCAGTCAGTTCCTGACTGGAAGCATGATTCCAAGTGCTGACTGATTGCTCTCTTTCTCCTTGTCTTGCAGGTAAGAACAAGGCCAAAGGAAAAGACAGGGAAAAAGCATGATATGGGATACTCTTGCTTTTAACCCTGATGATATGAGATATTCTTACTCTGGTGTAGCTTGTTTGCAGAGGTATTATCGAGGGGAAAGAAAACTGAGTATTTCGAGAGGCTTCGTTGGGAGTGTTTTCTCATATATTATGGAAGGGTTGAACATTTTTGCACGTCTGCCTGTCCGTTGAGGATGGGGGTCGACATATATAGGAGTCTCCCTAACAACAAGTAGTAATGCTATTCCTTTACCCTTTTTGGTCATAGCACTGTAGTGGGAGCTGTCAGCTTCACGTGTTTTAACTCGGTCAGAGCACTTTGAAAAAGTGGTATGTGGTATCTGGAAAGCTGATGTTGCGTGTGAAGATTACAGACAAGCTTTATCCAAGGAGATTTGGCTCTCGAAGTTGAGAAAGCGATGCCTTTTTGGTTTTCGAACAAGCGATCCTGTCGAAGATCTGGCTCTCGAGATTCGGAGAACGGTGCCTTTTCAATTTTTGAGAAAGCAATCCTGCTGGGAGTCTGGCTCTTGAAATTCAAAAAGCGGTGTCTCTTCAATTTTTGAGAAAGTAATCCTGTTGGGGGTCTGGCTCTCGAGATTCGGATGGCGGTACTTTTCGATTTTGGAGCAAGCAATCTTGTTGGGAGTGTTTTCTCGAATGTGAGTAAAGGTTCGGCATTTTTGCTAGTCTACCTTGCCACGGAGCACAGAGGTTGACACACAGGGACTTTCCAATTATCCAGCAGTGGTGCTGTTCCTTTACCCTTGTAGGTAATAATATGGTAGTAAACCTTCAAAATTTATGTGTCTAAACTTTGTTAGTGCTGTTTCTTTGCAATTCTTTTACCCTTCTTGGTCATAGCGATGTAGTGGGAGCTGCAAGCTTCACGTGTCTAAACTTTTTCAGAGATCTTTGGCAAAGTTATCTGTGGTACCCATGAGCTGATGTTGCGTGTGGAAAGTGGATGATTGAATAGTAAGATTCACGTGCTTTCTACTTCACCAGAAATCTTCGACAGAATGCCCGTAATTTCCGCAAAGCTGATTGTGCATGTGACAGATGCTGACAAGGCTGAGAAAGCAGGTGCCTCTTCGATTTCTGATATCGGCCCTCGTGGTCTCTGAGTAGCCAAGCTTTTGAGAAAGCAAGCGCTTCTTCAATTTTTGAGATCGGCCATCGTGGTTTTTGAGCAACCCAGCTTTTGAGAAAGCAAACGCCTTTTCGATCTCTGAGATCGGCCCTCGTGGTTTCTGAGCAGCCCAGCTTTTGAGAAAGCAAACGCCTCTTCGATTTTTAAGCAGGCGCCTTTTCAATTTCTGAAGCTCCGTCGAGTGCAGATTTTTATAGAGGCTGACATTAAGTTCCAAAGCACACTTGAATCTCCACTAGTAGAAGCTCCCTTCTTGCACTTCTAAGATCTTAATTTGTCCGACCTCTTCTCTTTTCAACACCTTTGAAAATGTCTGGATCTTCCGACCGTCGTTTTGACTTGAACCTTGGTGAAGAAGCAGCCGCGCCTTCTCCAGACAACATATGGCGCCCATCATTCTTATCCCCTACTGGTTCTCTTACCATTGGGGATTCCGTGATGAAGAATGATATGACCGCTACGATGGTGGCCAGGAACATTCTTACTCCCAAAGATAACAGACTTTTTTCCAAACGGTCTGATGAGTTGGCTGTTAAGGATTCTCTGGCTTTCAATGTTTAGTGTGCAGGTTCTGTGTCGAATATGGCTCAACGCCTATTTGCTCAAACCCGCCAAGTTGAATCATTGGCGGCTGAAATGATGAGTCTCAAGCAGGAGATTAGAGGGCTCAAGCATGAGAATAAACAGTTGCACAGGCTCGCACATGACTATGCTACAAACATGAAAATGAAGCTTGACTAGATGAAGGAATCTGATGGTCAGATTTTACTTGATCATTAGAGGTTTGTGGGTTTGTTCCAAAGGCATTTATTACCTTCGTCTTCTAGGGTTGTACCGCGTAATGAAGCTCCAAATGATCAGCCTCCGATGCCTCTTCCTTCTAGGGTTCTGTCCAGTACTGAGGCTCCGAGTGATCACCCTCCGGTGCCTTCTCTTTCTGGGGCTCTACAGACTGCTGAGACCTCTCTTTGTGAAGGCCCCCTCTTGTTTGTTTATTTTGACTCATGTATATCTACATATTTGTAACTTATCGAATATATCAATAAATAAACTTTGCTTCATTTCAACGTATTGTGTTAAATACACCAAAGCCTTCTTCACTAAGTTCTTTGAATTTTTCTTTTGTTGAAGCTTGTATGTTGAAGATTTGTGAGTGAAGCATGTAGGTTGAGGTAGTGTTCCCTTAATTTCTTGTGTGAGAAAAACTTCTTGGTTGGAGACTTGAAAAATCCAAGTCACTGAGTAGGGTCGGCTATATGAATCTTAGAACGCCATTGTGCTCAGTCCTGTGTCATGTCCTCCGTTAGATCCAAGTACTCTAAGTCTTTTCTTAGAGTCTCTTCCAAAGTTTTCCTAAGTCTTCCTCTACCCCTTCGGCCCTCAACCTCTATCCCGTAGTCGCATCTTCTAACCGGAGCGTCAATAGGCCTTCTTTACACATGTCCAAACCACCGTAACCATTTTTCTCTTAGCTTTCCTACAATTTCGGGTACTCCTACTTTACCTCGGATATTCTCATTCCTAATCTTATCCTTTCTCGTGTGCCCACACATCCAACGAAGCATCATCATCTCCGATACACCCATTTTATGTACGTGTTGATGCTTCACCGCCTAACATTCTGTGCCATACAACATCGCCGGCCTTATTACCGTCCTATAAAATTTTTCCTTGAGCTTCAGTGGCATACGGCGGTCACACAATACGCCGGATGCACTCTTCCACTTCATCCATCCAGCTTGTATTCTATGGTTGAGATCTCCATCTAATTCTCTGTTCTTTTGCAAGATAGATCCTAGGTAGCGAAAACAGTTCCTCTTTGGTATTTCCTGATCTCCGATCCTCACCCTTAACTCATTTTGGCCTCCATTTGCACTGAACTTGCACTCCATATATTCTGTCTTTGATCGGCTTAGGCGAAGATCTTTAGATTCCAACACTTCTCTCCAAAGGTTAAGCTTCACATTTACCCATTCCTGAGTTTCATCTATCAACACTATATCGTCTGCGAAAGGCATACACCAAGGAATATCATCTTGAATATGTCCTGTTAACTCATCCATTACCAACGCAAAAATGTAAGGACTTAAGGATGAGCCTTGATGTAATCCTACAGTTATGGGGAAGCTTTCGGTTTGTCCTTCATGAGTTCTTACGGCAATCTTTGCTCCTTCATACATATCCTTTATAGCTTGGATATATGCTACTCGTACTCCTTTCTTCTCCAAAATCCTCCAGATAATGTCTCTTGGGACCCTTTCATACGCTTTTTCCATATTTATAAAGACCATGTGTAAATCATTTTTCCCCTCTCTATATCTTTCCATCAATCTTATATTAAATATAACTGCAACAAAAATTATTTTTCCATAAAAATAATATTTAATTGTGACCTAAACATTGAAAGGCTGAGATCATAAATTACATGTTGGAGAGTGATCAGTGTCATATTAGCTCACGAATTGATAATACAAAAATGTACATATATGCTTAATTTTTGGATTGCTATGTGTTAATTTGTTGCACGTATACGTAGGGACTTCTTCTATTATGGATTTGTTCTAAGTTCACGAGTGCACAAACTTCGGCTAAGGTATACTATGGAGCAGCCGTATTGTTAGTATTTGGCGAAGCTGGTCGATCGGCTACTTTGCAGGAATTTCTTGACGATCAATACTTCAGTGAACAGAAACAAACACCATCCTCAGATGAAAATTACTTAATACGTCTGGAAACTCGAAAAAAAACTTTGTGGTCCCATCCCTGGTTTTTAGGTGCATTCATATCTATTTTCCTTTCAACCGTGTCTTGGACACGTACCTTTTTTATTTCAGCAACTTTAGTGGGAGCTTCTTATCTAGTGTTCTTTCTTGGATACTCCTGCTACTTCGTACGAAGTAGAATCGATGAATCTAATTGGCGATCTCGTCTTAAATATATTGAAAAATTAGCCATCCTCTATCCAGTAGAACAACAAAGAGGAGGAGAGATTTGCATGGTCACCAGATTTTCCCACTCGTCGCCGTTGGGAGGACAAGAAGAACAGAGAAAAAAGTTATGGCTACCCATAAAACTCAAGGGGGGAAAGTGGTTTTTCATAGAAGTGATAGCTATGTGGTCGACCTTTTTAGCATACAGTTTGGTGGAGGCAACAGGTAGTACGTTCTTTTTCGAACAAATGAGTAACTTGGATAATAAATTTAAATCATTGAAGGTAGAGCCAATTTATTTCGAAGTATTGGGTTCCTTCTCGTGTTTCTTGGTATCGTTTCTGTATGAGTTACTAGTTCCGAAGAAGTGGCCAAACTCTATGCTGGTGAGAATTGGCTTGGGATTGGGTTGTTCCGTGCTATGTTGTGCTGCTGCATGGCAGGTTGAGAGAAAAAGGTTGAAGTTAGTTAGGAATGAGCGGTGGCATGAATATGATACTTCTGAGGCTACTTCTATGAGCATTTTGTGGCTGGTTCCGCAGTTTTTCCTGCTGGGACTAATGCAAGGGCTGGCCAAGGATGGACTGATTGATTTCCTTGCTGATCGAATTGCTAATATTGATAGACTAAGGGCTTGGTATTATGCATCCCACTTAACTGACTTCGCACTTGGCGTTGGAAAAATAACTACAGCCATTAGCATTTTGGTGTTCCGGCGAATTTGGTTCGATGACAGCATAAATAGGAGTCACGTGGACAAGTTTTACAAATGGTTAACATTCCTAAGTCTCATTAACGTAATTTATTACGTGTGCATCTCCTTTTACTTGTATGGCAACGAGGAATCACAAAATTCAGGTGACAGAGAATACGAAAAAATTACTGAATTAGCAGAAGGAGTGGAGGGGTGGAATGTTGATGATGAGAATGAGGTCTTAGACCCTCCTGTAGGTGGTGCTGAAAATGAAGATGAACAAACTACGATGGAAGAAGTACCGGTGCTCAATGACGATGATGAGATCCCTTCGTGGTCGTATGACCTTCACAGGTGCACAAAGTGATCGAGAAATTGAATCACAAAAGTGGTGATTGCTGTTGGTGTGAGGAGATTCCCACGTTTATTTCTTTGCAATTTCCTTGTTAAACAGGTTTTTAAATTGTTTTCTAGGTGTATGTAATATAATTCACATTGCAGACCATGGTTTTCTTCTTTCTGTTTAGTTATTTGTTCAGATTCTCGTATTAACCAAGTTAGCTATAGTACTGTGTTTTCCCCCTCTAAACCGACCCACGTTGGTTTGTTGATAGGATTTTTACCACCTGCAAAAGTAAGACTAAAAACACTTAAAATAGTTGCAAGAGTACAAGGTAGTCACAGTATAGTCGGCTCTAATAAGGTCGTTCTCCACAGAAATTGAATGAATAATTTATGTCAAAATCAAATCTTAGTTAATTATTTGAAAACAAAGTTGATTTGGAAAAAGTTGATTTTGTGATTTCAAAAAATAAAAACAAATTTAATAGAAATAATTAAATAAATTGGCAAAATAATATAGACTAAAAGAAATCGGTTTTTGAAAATTAAATTGTAAAAGCACTAGAGTAGTTCTGCCGCCACCTTAACAATCCTACATAGTTTTTCCAATTACTTATGACTTACATATGTGTATTTTTGAAGGTTAGGTTTTCCTAAAGTATGCCTACTTGGACCCTCAACATAGAGCGTATATCAAACATGCAACTCATCTGTGGTATTCAAATCAAATCTAAACATGCATGACTCGTTAAGTTTTGTGAAACCTTTTGAAAAACCATGCAACCCTTAAGACATGGTATTCATCTTAAATGAACTTGCACATATTAACCACAAGAAGCCTTCGTCAATTTAAGGGACCGACCTCCAACCAAAATTGCATCAAATTACTTTTCTAAACATCCCAATGGTGATCAAGCATCAAGACAATCAAATAGTTTAAACCAGTGATTAATAATTCAAACTTTGCATGCATAATATCATAAGTAAATTGGAAAGAAACTACATATTATTGCTAAGGCTCGTGGTCTGATGCGAGAATTACTTGACACACAAATTAAACCCTCTTTTGACAATTGTAGTATAGATGTAAGTAGGGTATCGTTCTAAACCAGGGATTAGGAAGGCTTGCTAAAACCTCTAAACTGACTCAAAAACAAAAAGAAACAAAGTTAAAAATGTAAACAAAAGATTTTAAAACAAGAAAGTAAAAGGGGGATTTGAGTTTGGTGAAGTTGAAAGTAAAAACGAATAAACTAAAAACTTAAATAGATTTTAAACAAATTTGGGTTGAATGGATAATGGAAGACTAGCTAAGGGGTTCTTCTCCACACATGTCTTGCTTGCATACAAAATGATTTCCAATTGCTCTTCGATAAGTTATGAATACTCAACGCCCCAAATTAACCGTGAATTGCACTAATTAACTGTCAGTTTTTCAACAAGTTATTAGATTGGATGATTGCATACGACAACCCAAAACATTCCCTACAAGTTCCCTACATGAATTGCATAATAGAGATACAAGCAAGAATCATTAAGTTCTATGAAAAACATAAGCATTGACGAGGCACTCATTACTATGATTTGCATGAAACTTATGCCAAGAATTTACTTAACGTGATTGTGACTAGCAACCTTCACTACTTGTGAATATAAGTTCATAACGATTAGGTGAAACTCCCTTATATTCTAGCGTCAAATTCATGCATGAAAATTAAGCGTGCACTCTCAACCAACATACACAAATTAGTTTTTATACGAACGGATAAGTAAATTGAATTCACAATTCAAGAAACGCAATTGGAAGTAATCAAATCATATAGCAAGCATAAACATGATTTTGAATCCCCCCCTAGCCAAGGGGGGTTTAGTTCCTCATTATTACAAAACAAAGATAAACAAATTTAACCATTGAAAAACAAAGGGAAGAAAGCACCTAAACGTTCCAACGATCCATGTTGGATAGCAAGCGCGTCCAAGGACTTTTCTCCTTCTCCTTGCCGCCACAACAAGGTTGGAATGATGTTGAAGGGTTGGTTATTTGGAGGAATGGATGGGAAGGGGTTTAGATATGTAGGAGAGGCAAGGAAAGGCTTGGAGAATGGTTAATTTCTGGATGATTTGAATGAGGTTGCTGCCATGGTATTTATAGGAAGAGGATGGACATGTTTAATGCAAAAATCTGGTGGAATGAAGTAGGTAAGGCATGGCAAGGTGGAGAATTGTTGGTGAGGGTAGGTTTTGAGTCATCCACTCACATGTCATGGTGAGTTAAGCATTGCATCATCCACTCAAATGTCATGGTGAGTTAAGCATTACATCATCCACTCAAATGTCATAGTGAGATAGGCATTGCATCATCACTAAAAAATCTGGTGGAAGTAAAACAAAGGGAAGGCCACGGCATTGATGAATTTTATGGGGTATGCATGGTTTTGAGTGAAGTTTTGGCCAATCCTTCTAGAAATTTATCCCTTCTTGCAACTTGTATTTGTTTCACCAGATTTTTAGCATGTTCCTAGCCTCTTTTTTTCTTCAAATTCGTCCATCCATCTTGCTCATATCATAAGTAATCCATTCCAAGCTCAAAACTGCTCCAAAATGCACCAAAATGCACTTTCTTGCTACCTTAACCCTTTGGACCTACAAACACACGAAAATGGCTTAAAGTACTAAAATAACTAAGAACTAATAACGTAAATGCAAGAAAACTAGTTAACTAAGTCGCATAAATATGCGTCTATCATGGTCTCGCCCTAGCAAAAGAAAGTTAGTTACAAATAACCATAAGACAAAAGGAGTTTTATTGAAAATAGAAAAATAAAAAACATCTTGAAAGAAAAATACAAATCGTCAAAGCCCTAGCTAAGTTCTCCAAGTTTTATGCGTTCTTCTGTCTCCCTCTTCAAAAAACCTAATGGCTAAAAGCCTTATTTATACTACTACACAATTAAAATCCTTACTAGAAAATGTCTTAGAATAAGACTAGGAAACCAAATAAATTAAAATAAATTAAGAAACATAATCCTAAATTGACTATTAAAATTTGCCCAAAATCTGCACAGCCAACAAACAGCCACGTTTCTAGATATTGAGGGCTCCAAAATAGGTCCAAAATGACTCAAAGTAAAGCTTGAGATGTCCTGAACATAATTGCAGAAGGCCTCAAACCCAAAAGACATCATCTTGGACGCCAAAAAGCCCAAATAAGCCCAAAACGTCACTTTAACAGCACTGCATGTTGCTCCTTTATTTCATCGTCAAGAATTATCCACTCGGTAGAAAAATCTGAAAGTTTGACACGAACTAGCTGAGTGACTCCCGAACATCTTCCAATTGGAATCACTCCAAAATTCGTTCATTTGGTCATTTTTTGCTCAAGAGGAAGTCTATTGTCTTACATTGGAAATATAATTCAAAGTATCAGACTTCTATCAAAATAATTACCAAAGCATACTAAAAATAGGGTAAAATATATAATATGAAATTGACTCATCAAAATCCCCTCCTTAATTTCGTGTATACAATTGTTTGCATATATTTTTTTCTTTTTCTTAAAGAAAAAAGTTACTTGTGGAAGAATCATTGGATTTTAACCTCTCCCAACATGGTAAAGAACAAAACGAATGAACATCCTTGAATTGAGTTTTTATGCTAAAATTGACTGCACCACCTCCCGTTTGTGCTACATCATGCTAGGGGTGGGCAAACGGGTCCTGGACCCGTGGGTCGCGGCGGGTCCAAAAAATTGAAACACAAAACGGGGCAGGGTGGAGCAGGTCCAAAAATAAGAAGGAATGAGCGCCCGGCCCGGCCTGTTTGTATCATATGGGATAATGGATTTGATTGGTGTGACGTCGTGGCCCTCGACTTACAAGGTTGCCCACCAAATTGGACCAGATTTAGGAGGCCCTCAAGGTCTCTGGAACTATCCTCTCAGAGCATTTTTATTTTTATATGATTTAATTAAATCCCCTCATTTGAGACTCCTAAACTCCCTCACTTTGTTTCTCCATTTCTCAACTTTCTTGTTCTTTTCTCCCCCCACCCCTCGAATTGATCGCCGCGACATCACATCAACCACCACATGAGTCACGGCATCACCTCACCATCGTTCTTAAACCTAGAAACCTTTATGAGAGTGACTTAGTTAATTCGAATTCGACTACGTCGACATCGCACAGCAACCGGCCACCACGGCATCACGCCTCACCATCGTCTCCTAAATCTCAGGCGAAGATGGCTTGTTGCAGATCGGTGAAGACAAAAATGGCTTGTTGCAGATTGGAGACAAAATGGCTCGTTACAAATCGGAGAAGACAATGGGCGAGGCTCAAGATCGGAGAAGATGGTGGGTTCAAACGATTTATATGATTGTTTTGCTTTGAAAAAGGTTTTCGGATTTAGTAGGAGATACTGGAGGTTTTGGGATTTGAATTCATACGATTCATTTGGTTAATTTGTATGCATGTCAACCTTTTTTAGGCAAGTGGGTGTAGTAGGAGATACTGGAAATCCCAAAACAATCAAAATACTACTGCTTTGAGAACCATGAGTCGTTCAAATTCTTGTTGCAGATTATCCTAATGCTACTACTTCAAATTTGAGCATCTAGGTTATTGACGAAGAAAGATGAACGACTAGTTAAAAAAATTGTAATCAGACCCGTGGACCCGGCCAGAATCGGCTCGCTTCAAACGTGTCGAGTTAGGTCCGGTTCCAAATTCAGAATTGGCATTACTCGACCCAGCCTGCCCCGTTAAATTTTAAAATGGGTCAAGTCCGGTTCTTTCAAATTAGGGCCCGGCCCGGCCTGGCCCCTGCCCACCCCTACATCATGCCGAGTCCACTTCTCTGGTTCTTGTTTCAGTAATAACTTCTCTGGTTTGCATTAACATTATTATTCTTCTTCCTGCAGGAGCTTATCAAATGCGATAACACCAAGTAGATAATCCAAGCTCAATAACTTCCTTGCTTTTGCTGCTTTTCAATAATGAATTGAACATCCACGAGGTTTCGTTATGCCAGCAGTTATCTTCTGACCTATTTTAATTGGACTAACACCTTTGGAAGTGCCTGCAAAAATAGTACCAAAGAAAAATTAGTTTGATGTAAAAAGATATTCGTGCATCATAGACACATAGGTTAGAGAAATTTTTCATTGTGATCGGAACATGAAGGGTACATCACATGTTTTTATATAAGTGGTGGGAAATTTTATTTTTTTAAGTTATTAAAATTTTAACACACATATCCTACCATTTATATAGTAATATACATGGTGTACCATCCCGTGTACCGATCACACTGAAAGATTTCTCCAGAGATCGGGGTTGGAATCCGATATAAATTGAGTAACTGTTACTATTACATCTCCTTCAAGAAGTGTCATAATGGAACTTACTGTTGGTATATGGTCTAGCCTATGATGAATGTTCTAGATTGTTCCAGTAAGCAAGTGAGGTGACTGGGGCATGCTAGACAATTCTAGCATGTTATTAAGTCGGTGGAAGAAGCTACAAAGTACTAGCTTCCTTGGTTGCAAATGGAAAGATCTAGAAGCTACAATTTTGTGGCTGTCATGCAAGCCCAAAGTCAATGGGTAAATCGGCATAAACTCACCTATAAATAGGTGTGTATGTATGTATTGCAATGAACCAACGAAGAAAGACAAGAACCAAGTGAAAGTGAGGTTTCTAAGAGTGTTCCACTCTAAGAGTGAGAGTGAGAGTTGTAAGTGTTGTTCCACTTCAAGTTTGAGAGTGAAGAGTGTTCCACTACACATATTGTGTGAGTGAAGCTTTGTGTATTCTTTATCTTATAGTACCATCTTTCCTAACAAGTAGTATCAGAGCCTGATTGGCTCATATTACGAGATGGAAGGAAGTGGCATTATGATCAAGCTCACCAACTCAAATTGGGTGACATGGAAGCCAAGGATGGAGGATATTCTTTACTGTAAGGATTTGCATGAGCCAATTGAAGGAGATGTCGCAAAGCCCAAGAGCATGTTTGATGCCGAGTGGAAAAAGATGAATCGAAAAGCAATTGGCACAACTAGACAATGGGTGGACGACTGTGTTTTTCACCATGTGTTTAATGAAACCAATGCCCGCGAGTTTTGGATGAAGCTTGAGTCCTCGTTTGAGAAGAAGACCCCCACCTAGAAAGCTTTCTTGATCAATGATCTCATCAATGTGAAGTACAAGGGTGGTTTAAGTGTAGCAGAACACTTGAACAATTTTCAGAATATCATCAACCAGTTGGCTATTATGAACATGACAATTAAGGACGAGCTGCAAGTAACGATGCTCCTAATGGTTGGGAGACTTTCGTAGTGATTGTAAGTAACGATGCTCCTAATGGTGTTCTTACTCTTTATAATGTTAAAAGTAGCATGCTTAATGAAAAAAAAAAGAGAAAGGTTTTGGCACAGATAGCAGCTAAGTATCTATCATAGAGAACCATGGAAGGAGCAAAAGTAGAAGGACTATAAGCCATGGTAGAAATCCTAGCCGATCCAGGTGCATGCCATCATTGTGGCAATGAAGGCCATACAAAGAAAAACTGTCGAAATTGAAAGAGATAGCAAATGAAGGAAACAATCAGAAGAAATATGATAATGGCAATTCCATTGTAGTCTTGTGTGGTGATGTACAAGAAATATTGTCTGTCAGTGAATGTGGGTGATTTTGACAAAGACATTGAATGGGTCTTTGACAATGGAGTTTCCTTCCATGCTACAAAGACATTGAATGGGTCTTTGACAATGAAGTTTCCTTCCATGCTACATCTAAACGGGAGTTCTTCAGTATATACAAAGAGGGTAACTATGGCTTAGTGAAGATGGGGAATGAATGTCATTCCAAAATTCTTGTGATTGGTGATATTTGCCTAGAAACTGATCTCGGTTGCCAGTTGATGTTGAAAATATGAGACATATTCCTAATATATGTCTCAATCTGATATCTATTGGTACCCTTAATCGACAAGGTTTATCACCAAGATGTATTTTCTCCCTGGTGGGGGATCAAGAATGATCTATTCAGCGTTATCTACGGGTTTCCATCCTATTTCGTATGTTGTCACATTGTTCTTGACGTCATCTTCTAGATCCGTCTACTGTAATTGCTATTTGACAGATGTAGAATTATCTTTATGCACTTAGTTGCTACTGCTGGGGTGCAAAACTTCTTCTTTGTTTCCTTAAGAACTTGTACAGTGAATCGTCAAGACATCGCCTGGTCAAACATCCATTTCTCAGACTGCTCATCTCGAGCTGTGGGATCTAAAATTTTGATACTCGATCGAGGTCATGCCACATAGTAGGAAAAGTTGTTGTTGTTGTTGATCCAGGTCAAAGCTCCAATTCACTAGCCAAGGTTGGTCCAAAATCTCATTATAAAGAGATGGGTTGTTGACGATCATTAAGAAACGAGTTTAGCTCCTCATGTTCACAAAACAAAGATAATTAAACTTAAACATTGAAAACAAAAGATGGATTACACCTAAGAATGTTCCAGCAATCCAACTTGAATGGCTAGCCCAAGGGTCCTCCTTCTTCTTTGCTGCGACACAAGGTGTGGGTGTAAGTTTAAGTGATGAATTGTATGAAAGGATGCTGAAAGTATGAATGGTAGTGAATGGATGGTCCAAAAGCTATGATAAGGCTCTTTATTTATAAAAGAAAGAAGGGGCACGACTAGGAATCAAATTGGGAAGAGTTTAAGACTACAAATCCTCCAAGAAAAGGGTAACAAATCAGAATCCCAAGAGGAAAAGGGTAAGTGAGGTGCGGCAAGATCCTAGAGGGAAAGGGGAATGCCTTACACGGCAAGGGAAAGGGTTTTCTAGAAGAAATAGGTGCGGCAAGGGATTTTAGGAATGTAATTAGGTTTGAATTTAAGTCTCCTAATTTAATTAAAGATCCTCCTTGCAGCTAGAAATTAAGTGGTGAAGGATTAGGAAAGTTTAGGACAAAATAAGGTAACTTTGGTTAACATTCCTTCTTTCTTGCTTGCATCATTTACTTCATTTTCTTGAATTAATTTCTTCATAACTTCAACATAATCCTAGCCTCTTTTGGTCTTCAAATTCGTCCATCCACCTTGCTCCAAGCATGTGTTATCCATTCAAAGCCCAAAACTGCTCCAAAATGCATCGTCTTGCCTCTTTAGACCTTTGGACCTACAAACACACGAAAATAGCTTAAAATGCTAAACTAACTATGAACTAAAAACATAAATGCAAGAAAACAAGCTAACTAAGTTGCATAAATATGCTTCTATCAGTGCACTTGGTTATTTTCTTGCTAGTGAGCGAGCTGGTTGTCGTCGCGCTTGACGTAGGTTGCCAATTGAATTTGAGTTAGACTATTCTCTTGTTTTCCTATGTCTATTGTAATGTTGCGTACTTCGATACCTCGCATGAGGATCTCCTTACTAGCCAAGCCTCGAGTGGACATTTTTCCTAAAATGTCTGGATTGCTCATCAGAGTGTGGACCCAACCTCAAATGCACACTAACTCGTGGACCGAGTTGAGAATGAACACTTCTCTATGCACTGAGGTAAGAGAATACATTTTCCTAAGAACCAAGTTTGAGGGTGTACACTCCTCGAATGCTCGGTTCATGGAGGATTGTGAAGTTGCTTGCCAAGACATTGTTGAAAAAAGTCATGATGTGCTCAAACCCCTATCCTCGATGTGCTCAAAGAGTCGATTCACTGCTGGTTAGGCCGGTGAACATCACCTGTCCCAGCAGGTGATGTTCGCCATTTAGAGTGGAAGAGTCTGGATGATGGACGTTTCCATGTGTGGTGGAAGTGTAATGAGCTGCAGGTGCAAAACTTGGTTTCCTGGAATGGGCATACCTAAAAATAAAAAGGGTGAAAATATCCCTAAATCGATCATTGGTCCGGTGGTCAGAATTTGAATCACCTGAAGTGGCATCGGACTAGTCTGGGCTAGGGGGGTCACGAGGCTGGCCAACCCACTTGGATGGTTAGGCCATGTGCTAGGCTTGTGCGTGGGCTGCCTACTCTTTGGCTTACGCTGTTCTCTCCGTCTGTTAAGTTCGCGCTGCATCTATAGCGAGTTAAGCTTTGGCCGCTGCGGCTTAGGGTGTCTGGCTTACGGCTCCAGTTGCTGTAGTTGAGGCATATTGGGTTCAGCCTGTATTTTAAAGAGCCTAGGCCTCTTGCCCTTGGGTTGGTTGTGACCATGGTGGTGATGTTGCTCCACAACGGTGATATATTGGATTAGGAATGTGATTGTGTAAATCCTAATGTATCTAGGAGTATGAGGCTCATTCTGTCGTCGCGTTGAGCCTCGATGATCGATATTGTGAGGCCACATCTTTGTCTTCACTTTCTCGTCCAAATCCTTGAACATATGAGGTTTCGTTTGTCGTGGTTTCAGAATTTCCTACCATTGTATCATTTCTCCATGGATTGATCAAGAAACTTTTCTAGGAAAAATTAAATGAAACGGTGGGTGAGAAATTCAACGTAATAGAAAATTCCAAAAACTATTTGCGAGAGTTTTCTTTTAGTATTTTAATCAAGCTCTCAATGAAAGCACCAATATGTGGTAGTGAATTTCCGCTGTCTTCGATCCAATGCCTAAGTTAGCTTCTCTAAAAAATAGTAAGTATTTAGGGTTTTAGGGGTAGCAAAAGCTTATCAAAAGTTGGTAGAGATTGAGGTATATATATATATATATAGGGAGAGGGCTAGCCACGGTGTTAGGGTTTTGCTCTACACATGGCGGCATCATATTGGCCAAGATGTATGGAAAGAATATTCATAAGATATAAATAAGGAATAATCTTGAGATAATGGTGGAAGTTTCCCTAATTGATTGAAATATGGATTACTTACGTGATGGAGTCAATCTTCAATTGGGTATATGTATTAAAGATAGTTAATCACTATCTTTAGTGCCTTTGACTTTTCCTTGCCACAAGAAATAGAGTTATAAGCAGTTGTATTCAACAAGGTCAATTTCTTCCTAGAAGTAAACTGAAGTTCAACGGTTCCTTTTCCTAGAACTTTGGTGGAATTATGATTCCCCATCAAAACCTCTTGATTTTCCGTTGATGCTGCATATGTCTTGAATTGTGCCTTGTCATTGCACACATGTATAGTAGCCCCTGAGTCGAGCCACCAATCGAATGATTTTATTGCCGCTGCCATATTCAGTTCAATAATCATGCCAATATGCATTATTGATACCATTGCAACGATGTTATCAATTCCATAATTTTCCACCATGTTTGCATTACTGGTCTTATTGGAATATTCCTCATTGGTTTTCTTGTGTTTACAATCACGAATGTAATGACCTTTCTTTCCACAATGGTACCAGACACCATGTGCATTCTTTTGATTGTTGTTCGAATTGGTCTTCTTAAACTTCCCTTTGTGAATTTTGACCTTGAAGTTCTTTTTGTATTTGTTTCATTTGACAACATGAACTTTAGAGGAATCTTGATTTGCAAAATTCTTATCAAGATTTCTAGTTTCCTCTTCAATTTGAATACCCTTTTGCAAATCCTCCAAACTAATATCTTCCACCATGTGTAGAAGTTTCTTTCTATAGTTATTCTATGTTTGCGGTAATTTTGCCATAATAGCACCAACTATCATAGGATTTGGAAAAACTATTTTAAGTTCACAAAGCATTGAGACCAAGACCAATAATTCATGAACTTGGTCTAGGACGGGTTTATTATCAAACATAGTGAACTCATAATATTTTAACATTAAAAATTTATCGGTACCTATTTTCTCTGTTGTGTACTTGTGTTTAAGTGCTTCCCAAATTTCCTTTGGAGATTGAATGTGTGTCCTCTACATACCAATTCATCTTCTTCACGCTTCTTTTCATCCGCAACTATGTTGTCTGTGTCTTTGTCACTTGGTTCACAAATAGGCTCCAATTTTGGGTCCAACACATATATGACATTTTGAACAGTAAGCATGAAATACATCTTGTCCTTCCATCGGATGAGATTTGATCCATCAAATTTGTCTAGCTTGTAGCATCTTGATTGATAATCTTCAAAGCCATGTTATCAAACTTGTTCTCCATGACGAAAATAACACTTTAAGATTGTTAGAGTAAATGTAGAAACATAGAGAATAAACTGAACGATGACTTTGAGGTATGACTTGAATTGTTTCCTTAAAGTGTTATTTGCCCCCCACTCGAATGAGTTTGTTAAAGGGTTTTTGACAAATCACTTCCAGGATACAACAAAGTATGGAATATTCAATTAGCAAAACCGAATTGTATTCCCTTAGAAATAGCTAGAAAAAAAATTGTATGAGTGTGATGGAGAGAGGAGAGAGAGAGCAAAGAAATTGTGTAGACAATAAATTTTTGAATGATTTCTCTTCTACTAATGTTACCAATATATATAGAGAGAATTGCACATTTTAGACATATCCTTTGGTTTTGGGTGTGCCCTCTCACGATGAGATACAACTGAACATTGCAGCAGTATTTCTAATGGGTATGCCTAATACAAGAGACCAATTACCAATGATCACGTCTGTTCATAAAGGCATGCATATGTTCAAAATGCATCATGTCTTTTCGGCAAATAGAAAAGGTGTAGTGTTTAATTTCAAAGAGTGTGATTGATGGATCAATAATCCAACTTCCCATCTTTTGTCAAACAGCCGCATATATATATATATATATATATATATATATATATATATATATATATATATATATATGTATTTTAGTCCTATTAGATTAGGAATGTGATTGTGTAAATCTTAACATATCTAGGATGCTCTTATGGGATTCTACCATATCTCTTAGACTAGATATTATCCTATTAGAGTTGTAATTCTATTAGGGTAAGGAATTTACCTTCCTTACTGCTATAAATAAAGGCACAATGGGGCGGAATAGAACACACCTCACAAATTACATATCCCTATCTTCTCTCTCTATATGTATCGCATCCCTCTCTCTGACCTCCATAATTGTTCAGTAAATTATGCTTACAACATGTTATCAACATGCTCTTGATGCTACGCTAAAGAGAGTTTAATCTTCAATTAGGGGAGTAATACGTTTTAATCATTCTTTTTATTATTATTTTATTATTTTTTTGAATTGATATACATGTTGATTCAATTTAATTTTCTTTGTTGAACGTGATACAATGCATTAGAGATGCGCGACTTTCAAATAAGGATCTTCTACAAATTCAAAGGCTCAATTATTTTCTGCTAATCAGGTTCTCTTAAAATAAAGTAAGATATTTGAAACAACCATGAAGCATGAAAACATTCTTCATGATGCATGAACCCTTTACAGTTACATTTAATTTCTGATATATATGTTGTATATGTTTCATATATTTGTCAATATATATATATATATATATATACACATTTCATGTATTACGCAATTTTTGATGTGTGGAATTTGTGAGTCAAAGCATTGAAATAAATTAGAAGCAATTAGAGTTTTTCAAACCCTAGAGTCGAAAAAAAGAAAAAAAATATTGGGATTTTTTGCGGCTCCACACCACGTTGCCACCATACTCCAAGTCACGTTAGCTGGCTTGCAACCTAGCCTGTTGAGTAGCATTGACTGGATGTTATTTTGATGTCTGGATCGACAATAGCAGCCCTTTAGGCTTGCTATGCACACACCGACAACCAGCCCTTTTGGCTTGGGTTAGGTTCCAATGGGCCTAAAGCTTGCATCCCATTCCAGCAGGCCTGCATCCTTGATGGGTTTGTAGTTGCACCCTGGCTTACTCCCAATAAGCCTGATGCTAGCTGAGCCTTATCCATACACACACGGCCCGCTTACAGCAGCCCATGTGTTGTTGGGCTAGCCTTTGAGTCTCGGCCCCTCGCTAGCAACCTCTGACCAGCTAGGCTCGCATCGCTCTGGCCTAAAACTAAAGCCAGCTCATGCTGGGCTTTGTCCCACACCAACCTAAGCTAGCGCTTTCATGCGCCTGTTTTTGGCCAAATTCCAGCAGTTTTGAGCTACCATCCCAATCTACAGCCTAAAGGCTTGCTGCCTTCATGTGGTCCCTAAAGGCCTGCAACCGTGCTACAGGGCCTTGCCTATGCATTACGACCAACCTAATTAAGCTGGGCTGTGTTATTTTTTCGACCCAATGTCAATTTTTGGCATTCTCGCTTCATAACCAATCCATTTAATTTTTGGGATATTTTAATTAACACTAATTAAGCTATAATTCACTTGTCACTTAGCCCGCTGCCAATTGAAGCTAATACGACCCGCATGTCATTATTTTGCTTCCATGATTGACGTTGTATGGTCTCGATCTATTGAATTAATTAAAAGTAACCAGCAGTCCATTAATCTAACAAGACATCCGAAATTATTGGCCCGAATATCACTTTTGGACATTAACGATTTAATAATTTATTTTTCTTCTTTGAACCGTTGACATCTTTTCGTAGTCCCGAAGCACTCACACTTGAGTTCCCGAAGCAACTCAAATCCACTACACTTAGTTGTATATTTTATTATGTGTTTTTACAAGTACCTCATTTTATGAACTGGAAGTTCATAACTAAACTTGAACCTGTAGTTTCAAATTTAGTGCTTTTGGAACCCGAAATTTTCATAAAACAATACGCCCATGGAAACTTGAATTTTTCATGTAAACCATGTCTTAGAACTTGAAATGTTCTAACTTTGATGCTTATGGATATCTTATTTTCTATGACACTAATCACAATCTTGTTCCCTCCATTCAATGGATTGTCGAACCATAACAAGTTTGATTTCACCGATTTGGATGTTTCTTGACAGAAACCACTTTATGTGGGTACAAGACAAGAATGTCCACTTGACTATCAAGAAGTTGAGTAACCATTAAAGCTAACAATGGCATGGAAGAGTTGAAAAAGCCTTCACCATGATCTTCATTCGAAGACTTATACCCGAAGCATTACAAATAGAAATACATCCCAAACGAGGATTCCATGGTTCTTTGGCTCACTCCTATGAACTGTATAATTATGAAAGATATATTACCTGAAGCACACCATGATTACGTCCATGAATGAGTACCATTTTGAAGTTTATAAATTTGATCAAATTTTGACTGGAGAATACTTTTGTCGTCCTTCCAAGTTAGTAACTGGCTCTCGAAGCAGCAGTGTAGAGAACAGAAGTTTACCAAATTCTCGAATCTGATTACTACCATAAACATGAAGGAAAAGTATAGACCCAGCTTCAGCTGGAGTCTACCGAACGGTATAGACCTAGTTCGGCTGTAGTCTACTGAATAGCTCAGCCTAGTTCGATTAAAGCCTACGAATAGTTTTGCCCTGCTTCGACAAAGATGCACTGCACGGTACTGCTCTACTTCAATAGTGGCCTACCGAACAGACCTCTCTAGCTTTAGCTGGAGCCTACCCAACCTAAGTTTGGGTATATCTCTTTCACGATCCAATTTCGAGTTTGTCTTACAACATATGGTAGAATCAGGGCCTGCCAAGGTATGACATCATGCCTGAAGTGTGACCCTTGGCACCTAAGACCTAAAACTTCAAGAATAAGAGATAATATTTCCAAACGAGCTGTAAACAGATCGCCTGTCAAAGGTTCTAAGTAACAAATAATCGAAGGAGAATCATATTCGACATAGATTCCCATCCTTCACTGAGGCCCTAATTTTGTACGTAAGGGCGGCGAGATCGACACATATACTGCACAACCAAAAACGTGCAAATGCAATATGTCGAGTTCGTATCCGGTAACCAACTGAAGGGCACTAAATGGCCTCAAGAAACAAGCCTCGGGCGGACCAACTTTGCTGCGTGCAATATTGCATGGCCCCACAGCGATCGGGAGCTTGGAGAAGAGAGATTGAGAGAAATGTGTTCGTAGAATTGTAGGGGAATGTGTGAGTTATCCCTCCTACATAGTGCCTTTATTTATAGTAGTAAAAGAAGAGAAGAAATTCCTTCATCCCCAAGGAATATAAGTTGTAATAGAAAAGAATAACTAGAATCAAATATAATCTAGGATTTACACAATCACACTTAAACTAGGAAAGTTTATAACATATATATATATATATATTATTTGTTGTTTCCGATCTTAATTTGCATTATTTTCAAAGGATTTGTGATTAGAATCCATATTCATAAGTTTTGAGGGTTTGGAGGGACTCAATGAATCGTGAATATCTTGGATGAGACACTTTCTAATATAGATTGCGACAAATTTGATCAAATTGCTAACACACTCTGTAATCATTGGTGCAATCCAATATTTTCTTTTTCTTTTTCTGTTCGATAACCTTATCGAGCTTTAATTTTATCTTTAATTGTGGTACATTCATAGAGGTTGATATGTGGCTAACACTTTACTAATTACCATAGATGTTGTATGGGGCCACATATTTCCAATAGATAAGGTTCTGCGCAAGAAAAGTCACAGTTACTGAACTGTGACAACAGCAACCATGGTCATTACAACGTTTTTCTCGGCAAATGCTTCCATATGGTGCGAAAGTGGCTCGGAAACCACCTCTACTTCTCCAAGGCTACTACATGCATTCGAAGTGAGGGTCACTGATCAATCTCTATTGAATTAATTAACATGAAAAAAAAAAAAAGTCGGCTGACTTTTTAGTTTTTCTCGCCAGCTTTTCACATGTAAATCTTGATAACATTATACTTTAAAATAGACACACACTCTTCAAACTTCATATTTTACAGAAAAATTGAATTTGCTAAGTAAAACCAAAAGAATTTTACATCTAAAAATCAATTAGAGTATGATAAGTGAATAGATCCGGGGTTTTTTCTTCCTCCAATTAATTTAGCACTTGAAATGTTTTTCTATAAAAATTATAATCGTCAACGTAATTTTTCTGATTTACTAGATATTATCTCTCTCGGACTCAGAGAAACAGAACTTTATTAGAGCGGATTCGGGAATTAATTCAAACCATCTTTCTGATTTCTTCTGTTTCTTTGTGATGACATATATATAAATAGGTTTGGTTTTTAGCCACAGCTTCGTAAATCAAGCAATAGTGGGTATCTTGATAGTGTACCTGACGGAGAGTTGGAATACTGAACAATTTGAAATGGCTGCCATAGTTACAAATTTACAAGAGGGGATAACATCCGTCATGGTTATTGTGCTTGCTCATACATCAAACTCATACATGAGTCGTTTTAAAATGATTGTCTCCACAAATGCTGCTTATATTCTTGTAAGTCTTCTTGCAAAAATTAATATAGGTCTGACCATTTATTTAGTTTCACTTTCCGAATGAACTGATAATTTTTTAGGTCAGTATTGAAGGATCATCCATTAAAAAAAATAAACAAATAAAAAACCGTTTATTTTTGTAATTGTGATTATATAAACAAGGGTGGGACCAAACTAGGCTTAAGCTCAGTTTCTCCAACCAATAAAATTACCATATCCTACATCTAAAGCCCATATATATCCTCACTCAATATTTTAGGATAATCCTTCAAAATCACAATTATTTTTCCATATAAACAATTCTTTGATTATGACCTAAAAATTTAATGGTTGAGATCATAAATTACAGTGGAGAGTGATTGGTGTCGCATTAGCTCACAAATTGATAATAGACGCATGTACATATGTGCTTAATTCTTGGATTACTATATGTGTTAATTTGTTGCACATATACGTAGGAACTTCTTCTATTATGGATCTCTTCTAAGTTTATGAGAGCACAAACTTCGGCTAAGGCATACTATGGAGTAGCCGTACTGGTAGTATTAGGCGAAGCTGGCCGATCGACTACTCTTCCGGAATTTCTGGACGATCAATATTTTGATGAACAAAAACAAACACCACTCTCAGATGAAAACCGTAGAGATACTCGTAGAGAAGCTTTGTGGAGCCATCCCTGGTTTTTAGGTGCATTCCTATCTATGTTCCTTACAACCATGTCTTGGACACGTACGTTTTGGGTTTCAGCAACTTTAGTGGGAGCTTCTTATCTAGTGTTCTTGCTCGGCTACTCCTGCTACTTCGTACGAAGTAGAATTGACGAATCTGCAGGGGAATCTCGTCTAGTAGAACAACAAAGAAAAAAGTACTGGCCACTCAAAAAAATCAAGGGTGAAAAGTGGTTTTTCATAGAAGCGATAGCTATGCGGTCAGTCTTCTTAGCATACACTATGGTGGAGGCAACAGGGAGTACGTTCTTTTTCGAACAAATGAGTTACTTGGATCACAAAGTTGGAACGGTAAAGCCACTTTATTTCAAACTAATTGGTTCCTTCTCGTGTTTCTTGGTATCGTTTCTGTGTGATGAGTTACTGGATCGGAAGCAGTACTGGCAAAATGCTACGCTGGCGAGAATTGGCTCAGGATTGGTTTGTTCCATGCTATGTTGTGTTGCTGCTTGGCAGGTTGAGAGAAAAAGGTTGAATAATTTAGTTAGCAATGACACACCTAAGGCTACTCTATGAGCATTATGTGGCTAGTTCCGCAATTCTTTCTCTGGGGACTAATGAGAGGGCTGGCCATGTTAGGACTGATTGATCTCCTTGCTGATCGAATTTCTTAAAATAAGGAACGAAGGGCTAGGTATTATGCATCCCACATAACCGACTTCGCCCTTGGCATCGGAAGGATAATTACAGCCATTAGCAATATGGCGTTGAGGAGAATTTGATTGGATGATAAGAGTTACCTGGACGTGTTTTACAAATGGTTAATGATGAGTCAATTTAATATTATACATTTTACCCTATTCTTAGTATGTTTTGGTAAATATTTTGGTAGAATTTTGATACTTTTATTTAGATTTTCAATATAGGACATCCGACTTCCTTTGGAGCAAAATATGATCAAGCCGATGACTTTTGGAGTGATTCAAATTAGAGGACGTTCGTGTGTCTCTTGGCGTGTTTGTGTCAAAATTTGGAATTTTTATACCAAGTGGTTATTTTATGGCAATGGAATAAAGGAGCAGTGTACAGTGCTGGAAAATGACGTTTCTGGGCTTAAATTGGGTTTTTGGAGCCTAAGATGACCTCTTATGGGTTCGTGACTTTCTGGAAAAGTGTTCAGAATATTCCAAACCTTAAATCCAGCTATATTGGGCCTGTTTTGGAGTAGTTTAAGGTTGTGTTTTCTATTTTATTTTGGTATTTAGTTTCTTAGTTGGATTGGAAGGCCTTTTATTAGGAGGATTTAATTTTTACTAGGTTAAATAAGCTTGGCCGGCTCTATTCCTAGCATCTTCTTCTTCTCCGTGCGTTCTTTGAGAGAGGGAATTGACCAAGCATAGAAATTTTCAGACTTTTTCATGCCAAGTCCAGTCATGGTTCTTGTTTCAGTAATAAGTTCTATGGTTTGCATTAACAATTATTATTTTTTCATGCTGGAGCATCTCAAATGCGATAACACCAAGTCGATAATCGAAGCTCAAGAACTTCCTTGCTTCTGCCGTTTTTCAATATTGAATTGAACATCCACGAGGTTCGTTATGCCAGCAGTTATCTTCTGTTTTAACTGGACCGGCACCTCTGGGAGTGCCTGCAAAAACAGTACAAAGCATAATTAGTTTGATGTAAATAGATATATTCATTGATCCGGGAATCAGGGGGTGGGGGATGTAAATAGATATAAATCGAGGTAGTTTTTTGCACCACTTTTCCACTTTCTCACTAACATGACAAAACGTGTAAATTGAATATGACAAATTGAAATCTTGTGAATTATTTTAAAACTGATGGTGCAAAAATGTATTTGGTTCTAAAAGCATGCATCGGACATATTGAATATGAAAATGACTAATAAACACATTAATATAAGAGTTTTCTACATATAAATCCTTAATAAAAACAACAACAACAACAACAACAACAACAACAACAAAGCATTTTCCCACTAAGTGGGGTCGGCTATATGAATCCTAGAACGCCATTGCGCTCGGTTTTGTGTCATGTCCTCCGTTAGATCCAAGTACTCAAGTCTTTTCTTAGGGTCTCTTCCAAAGTTTTCCTAGGTCTTCCTCTACCCCTTCGGCCCTGAACCTCTGTCCCGTAGTCACATTTTCGAACCGGAGCGTCAGTAGGCCTTCTTTGCACATGTCCAAACCACCGGAACCGATTTTCTCTCATATTTCCTTCAATTTCGACTACTCCTACTTTACCTCGGATATCCTCATTCCCAATCTTATCCTTTCTCGTGTGCCCACACATCCCACGAAGCATCCTCATCTCCGCTACACCCATTTTGTGTACGTGTTGATGCTTCACCGCCCAACATTCTGTGCCATACAACATCGCTGGCCTTATTGCCGTCCTATAAAATTTTCCCTTGAGCTTCAGTGGCCTACGACGGTCACACAACACGCCAGATGCACTCTTACACTTCATCCATCCAGCTTGTATTCTATGGTTGAGATCTCCATCTAATTCTCCGTTCTCTTGCAAGATAGATCCTAGGTAGCGAAAACGGTCGCTTTTTGTGATCTTCGCTAGATTGCTCCGGTCATTAGTGTGGATAAGTATATAAATGGATAGAGATAGGGAAGCAAACACAAGATGTACGTGGTTCACCCAGATTGGCTACGTCCACGGAATAGAGGAGTTCTCATTAATTGTGAAGGGTTTACACAAGTACATAGGTTCAAGCTCTCCTTTAGGGAGTACAAGTGAATGATTTAGTACAAATGACATTAGGAAATATTGTGGGAGAATGATCTCGTAATCACGAAACTTCTAAGTACCGGAGTGTGGTATCGTCTTGACTTGCCTTATCTGTCTCATAGGTAGATGTGGCATCTTCTCTGGAAGTACTCTTCCTCCATCCAGGGGTGGTATCTTTAACTGGTGGAGATGCACAAGGTAATGTATCAATTTCACTTGAAGCTTACTTGTAGTTTCAGGCTTGGTCAAGCGCAATACAAACCATGTAGTAGGAGTCCCCCAAGTCGCCGAGCTAGGGGATCTGCTGAAAGAGGTGACAGACAAGGTAAGCAATCAGAGCTCCGGCTGATTGTTCACATTCTCCATATCTTGCAGGCAGCATGAAGGATAAAGAGAAGAAAAATGAGAAGAGATGATATGGGATACTTTTGCTTTTGAAGAAGTAACTTTCCACAGGCTTATTTTTGAACTAGGCTGGAGGGTTTTCTGGTTTCCTCCAGAGTATAAGGCCGACTGAAGAATTTGAGGGTCAAAACAAGTCCATCAAATCTAGAGTACGTTCGACCCTGCTGATATGAGATACTTTTGCTTTTGACAGAGTAGTGGATGTATCGGCACGTGTGCTGTTACGCTTGTCTTCACATGCTTCTTTGTATCCTTCTCACTTGCCCTATCTGTTCCTCAGGCAGATGCGGTATCTTCCCTGGAAGCATAAGATGTTGAAGATGAGTACTCGAGAGCAATGCCAGGTAAGCACTCAGGTAAGGGGTTCCAGGCAGTCAGTTCCTGGCTGGAAGCTTGATTCCAAGTGCTGACTGATTGCTCTCTTTCTCCTTGTCTTGCAGGTAAGAACAAGGCCAAAGGAAAAGACAGGGAAAAAGCATGATATGGGATACTCTTGCTTTTAACCCTGATGATATGAGATATTCTTGCTCTAGTATAGCTTGTTTGCAGAGGTATTATCGGGGGGAAAGAAATCTGAATATTTCGAAAGGCTTCGTTGGGAGTGCCCTCTCAGATAAGAGGAAGGGTTGAGCATTTTTGTAGGTCTGCCTGTCCGTTGGGGATGGAGGTCGACATATATAGGAGTCTCCCTAACATCAAGTAATAATGCAATTCCTTTACCCTGCTTGGTCATAACACGGTAGTGGGAGCTGCCAGCTTCACATGTTTTAACTCTGTCAGAGCACTTTGAAAAAGTGGTATGTGGTATCTGGAAAGCTGATGTTGCGTGTGAAGATTACAGACAAGCTTTATCCAAGGAGATCCAGCTCTTAAAGTTGGGAAAGTGGTGCCTCTTCGGTTTTCGAACAAGCAATCTTGTCGGGGATCTAGCTCTCGAGATTCAGAGAACGATGCTTCTTCGATTTTTGAGAAAGCAATTCTGCTGGGGGTCTGGCTCTCGAGATTCGGAGAGTGTTGTCTCTTCGATTTTTGAGAAAGTAATCATGTTGGGAGTCTGGCTCTCGAGATTCGGAGGGCGGTGCCTCTTCGATTTTGGAGCAAGCAATCTTGTTGGAAGTGTTTTCTCGAATGTGAGTAAAGGTTGGGCATGTTTCCTAGTCTACATTGCCACGAAGCACAGAGGTTGACACACAGGGACTTTTCAATTATCCAGCAGTGGTACTGTTCCTTTACCCTCTCTTCGATTTTTGAGAAAGTAATCATGTTGGGAGTCTGGCTCTCGAGATTCGGAGGGCGGTGCCTCTTCGATTTTGGAGCAAGCAATCTTGTTGGGAGTGTTTTCTCGAATGTGAGTAAAGGTTGGGCATGTTTGCTAGTCTACCTTGCCACGAAGCACAGAGGTTGACACACAGGGACTTTCCAATTATCCAGCAGTGGTACTGTTCCTTTACCCTTTCTTCGATTTTTGAGAAAGTAATCATGTTGGGAGTCTGGCTCTCGAGATTCAGAAGACGGTGCCTCTTCAATTTTGGAGCAACCAATCTTGTTGGGAGTGTTTTCTCGAATGTGAGTAAAGGTTGGGCATGTTTACTAATCTACCTTACCATGAAGTACAGAGGTTGACACACCGGGACCTTCCAATTATCCATCAGTGGTACTGTTCCTTTACCCTTGTGGGTAATAATATGGTAGCTAGACCTTCAAAATTTACGTGTCTAAACTTTGTTAGTGTTGTTTCTTTGCTATTCTTTTACCCTTCTTGGTCAGAGCGAGGTAGTGGGAGCTGCAAGCTTCACGTGCCTCAACTTTGTCAGATAACTTTGGCAAAGTTATCTGTGGTACCCATGAGCTACTGTTGCGTGTGGGAAATGGGTGATTAAACAGTACGATTCATGTGCTTTCTACTTCACCAGAAATCTTCGACAGAATGCCCATAATTTCCGCAAAGCTGAGTGTGCGTGTGACAGGTGCTGACAAGGCTGGAAAAGTATGTGCCTCTTCGATTTCTGAGATCGGCCCTCGTGGTCTCTGAGCAGCCCAGCTTTTGAGAAAGCAAGCCTCTTCGATTTCTGAGATCGGCCTTCGTGGTCTTTAAGCAGCCCAGCTTTTGAGAAAGCAAACGCCTCTTCGATTTCTGAGATCGACCCTCGTAGTCTCTGAGCAGCCCATCTTTTGAGAAAGCAAACGCCTCTTCGATTTCTAAGCAGACGCCTCTTCGATTTTTGAAGCTTCGTCGAGTGCAGATTTTTATAGGGGCTGTCATTAAGTTCCAAAGCACACTTGAATCTCCACCAGTAGAAGTTCCATTCTTGCACTTCTAAGATCTTGATTTGTCCGACCTCTTCTCTCTTCAACACATTTGAAAATTTCTGGCCCCTCCGACCGTCGTTTTGACTTGAACATTGTTGAAGAGGCAGCCCCGCCTTCTCCAGACAACATATGGCGCCCATCCTTCGTCTCCCCTACTGGTCCTCTTACCGTTGGGGATTCCGTGATGAAGAATGATATGACCGCTGCGGTAGTGGCCAGGAACCTTCTCACTCCCAAAGATAACAGACTACTTTCCAAACGGTCTGATGAGTTGGCTGTTAAGGATTCTCTGGCTCTCAATGTTCAGTGTGCAGGTTCTGTGTCTAATATGGCCCAACGCCTATTTGCTCGAACCCGCCAAGTTGAATCATTGGCGGCTGAAATGATGAGTCTCAAACAGAAGATTAGAGGGCTCAAGCATGAGAATAAACAGTTGCACCGGCTCGCACATGACTATGCTACAAACATGCAGAGGAAGCTTGACCAGATGAAGGAATCTGATGGTCAGGTTTTACTTGATCATCAGAGATTTGTGGGTTTGTTCCAAAGACATTTATTGCCTTCGTCTTCTGGGGCTGTACCGCGTAATGAAGCTCCAAATGATCAACCTCTGATGCCTCCTCCTTCTAGGGTTCTGTCCAGTACTGAGGCTCCGAATGATCCCCCTCCGATGCCTTCTCTTTCTGGGGCTCTACCGACTGCTGAGACTTCTCCTAAACAACCTTTGTGAAGGCTCCCTCTTGTTTGTTTATTTTGACTCATGTATATGTACATATTTGTAACTTATCGGGGATATCAATAAATAAGTTTTCCTTCATTTCAACGTATTATGTTAAATACACCAAAGCCTTCTTCGCTAAGTTCTTTGAATTTTCTTTTGTTGAAGCTTGCATGTTGAAGCTTTGTGAGTGGAGCATGTAGGTTGAGGTAGTGTTCCCTTAATTTCCCGAGTGAGGAAAACTTCTCGGTTGGAGACTTGGAAAATCCAAGTCACTGAGTGGGATCGGCTATATGAATCTTAGAACGCCATTGTGTTCTGTCCTGTGTCATGTCCTCCGTTAGATCCAAGTACTCTAAGTCTTTTCTTAGGGTCTCTTCCAAAGTTTTCCTAGGTCTTCCTCTACCCCTTCGGCCCTGAACCTTTGTCCCATAGTCGCATCTTCTTATCGGAGCGTCAGTAGGCCTTCTTTGCACATGTCCAAACCATCGTAACCGATTTTCTCTCATCTTTCCTTCAATTTCAGCTACTCCTACTTTACCTCGGATATCCTCATTCCTAATCTTATCCTTTCTCGTGTGCCCACACATCCAACGAAGCATCCTCATCTCCGCTACACCCATTTTGTGTACGTGTTGATGCTTCACCACCCAACATTTTGTGCCATACAGCATCGCCGGCCTTATTGCCGTCTTATAAAATTTTCCCTTGAGCTTCAGTGGCATACGCCGGATGCACTCTTCCACTTCATCCATCCAGCTTGTATTCTATGGTTGAGATCTCCATCTAATTCTCCGTTCTTTTGCAAGATAGATCCTAGGTAACGAAAACGGTCACTCTTTGGTATTTCTTGATCTCCGATCCTCACCCCTAACTCGTTTTGGCCTCCATTTGCACTGAACTTGCACTCCATATATTCTGTCTTTGATCAGCTTAGGCGAAGACCTTTAGATTCCAACACTTCTCTCCAAAGGTTAAGCTTTGCATTTACCCCTTCCTGAGTTTCATCTATCAACACTATATCGTCTGCGAAAAGCATACACCAAGGAATATCATCTTGAATATGTCCTGTTAACTCATCCATTACCAACGCAAAAAGGTAAGGACTTAAGGATGAGCCTTGATGTAATCCTACAGTTATGGGAAAGCTTTCGGTTTGTCCTTCATGAGTTCTTACGGCAGTCTTTGCTCCTTCATACATATCCTTTATAGCTTGGATATATGCTACTCGTACTCCTTTCTTCTCTAAAATCCTCCAAAAAATGTCTCTTGGGACCCTATCATACGCTTTTTCCAAATCTATAAAGACCATGTGTAAATCCTTTTTCCCATCTCTATATCTTTCCATCAATCTTCGTAAGAGATAGATTGCCTCCATGGTTGAGCGCCTTGTCATGAACCCGAATTGGTTGTCCGAAACCCGTGTCTCTTGCCTCAATCTATGCTCAATGACTCTCTCCCAGAGCTTCATTGTATGACTCATTAGCTTAATACCCCTATAGTTCATGCAATTTTGTACGTCGCCCTTATTCTTGTAGATAGGCACCAAAGTGCTCGTTCGCCACTCATTTGGCATCTTCTTCGTTTTCAAAATCCTATTGAAAAGGTCAGTGAGCCATGTTGTACCTGTCTCTCCCAAAACTTTCCACACTTCGATTGGTATATCGTCTGGGCCTACTGCTTTTCTATGCTTCATCTTTTTCAAAGCTACAACCACTTCTTCCTTCCGGATTCTACGATAAAAAGAGTAGTTTCTACACTCTTCTGAGTTACTCAACTCCCCTAAAGAAGCACTCCTTTCATGTCATTCATTGAAAAAATTATGAAAATAACCTTTCCATCTGTCTTTAACCGCGTTCTCTGTAGCAAGAACCTTTCCATCCTCATCCTTGATGCACCTCACTTGGTTTAGGTCCCTTGTCTTCTTTTCCCTTGCTCTAGCTAGTTTATAGATATCCAACTCTCCTTCTTTGGTATCTAGTCGCTTATACATATCGTCATAAGCCGCTAACTTAGCTTCTCTCACAGCTTTCTTCGCCTCTTGCTTCGCTTTTCTATACCTTTCACCATTTTCATCGGTCATATCCTTGTATAAGGCTTTACAACATTCCTTCTTAGCCTTCACCTTTGTTTGTACCTCCTCATTCCACCACCAAGATTCCTTTTGGTGTGGGGCAAAGCCCTTGGACTCTCCTAATACCTCTTTTGCTACTTTTCGGATACAACTAGCCATGGAATCCCACATTTGGTTAGCTTCCCCCTCTCTATCCCACACACACTGAGTGATTACTTTCTCTTTGAAAATGGCTTGTTTTTCTTCTTTTAGATTCCACCATCTAGTCCTTGGGCACTTCCAAGTCTTGTTCTTTTTTCTCACTCTTTTGATATGTACATCCATCACCAACAAGCGATGTTGATTAGCCACGCTCTCTCCTGGTATAACTTTGCAATCCTTACAAGTTATACGAATAATCGTTGGGAGATATACACACACTTATTTTACTTTTTTTTTTAGAGATACTCGGCGCCACAAAAACAGTTTGTGGCTCATTCACAAAACTTCATGCTTATAATTAGAATTATATATAAATCATTATGTAAACATCATTGCTTCAAAAAGTCAATAAAATTTGAGATTATTTAGCTATCTAATTGCACAAAACAAAGTGTCTAAATCGGCAAAAATATTACAAACCATTTATATATTTGCTATAGTCTAATTAACTAAACAATCCTAATTTTAATTAATTTTTTTCACAAAATAATTTGTATACAATATTTTGTAACATGAATAATGCAGATCATAATAAACACTAATAGTAATGATGGATCGGGCGGACCGCTGTCAAATCCTACGATCATATTCTTCATTTAACTTACACGGGGTTTGCGAGTTTGGACCGGGCCCATGGCCTTTCCATCTCTCCTGCCACTGTGTAGTTGCGTCTAAACCCTAGCCTTGTTTTCCTTTTTGTCCAAATATAAATTTCGTTAGATTATACGTTAGATTCAAACTCACGACGACACTCAACTCCTTTCCAGCACTGTGGTAAGGACGACTTGCGTGTCTAAACTCTAGCCTACGGTTTTGCTTTTTAGTTCTCCGTCAGCTTTTTGGTTCCCGGAATCGGAATCCTGTCTTCCACTCGTTCTAAAGGTAAACTGCACATCCACTGTTCGACAATATGTCTCGACGAAACATTTTGCTTATTGTTATATACGTCTTCTCCAGCAGCAGAAATTTACGTATCAGTTTTTGAAGTGCAGTCTCTGTATTTGGTGTCTTTGTCTCTGTATGTCCTTCAAAAAATGATGTTTAAGTTGGATTGCATTACTGATCAAGTTTCTGGGAATTTTGCGTTTTCAGGATACGAGCCTGGATTGGCCAAGATGGGTGTGAAACAAGATGAGGGCAATTATGTGCCTCCAAACGAGAAATCCGTACGTTTTAATTTCTGTGTAGAACATATGATAACATTTCTAGCAGTCTCTTGACATCTTCTTGTGGTCTTTTATGATCATTCAGGCAATCTGAGTTGTAATATTGCCTTTTGTGTGCATGTCTCCAACATCTTACTCGTCAGACTGAGAGTTTAAGTTTAACACTGGGGCTCTTATGCATTGCTTTTTGTTACAAACATAAATGGGAAGTATCTTAAATTGCAGGACAATATAACTGATGAGCTCGAGATAAAAATGAACAAGTTTCTTAGAGGCAAAGCTAATTTGGAGGTATGGAATCGAGAATTAGAGTTTTCATTTGAACTTGTTTAGTTTTCACTGCATCATTGCATTCCCAACGTCTTCAGGGCTTGCAAGATAAAAAGTTGAAGGGTCAACTTACCATTCGAGAAGAATTATATGGGAAATCTGCACAAGCTGCTGCCATGGCCGAGAAGGTGAATTTTTGTTTAGTGTGATATCCAGTTTGGGTTGCACAATGACAACCCCCGATATAAGTTTTTGTGTCCTCATTGACCATTGCTTGACCTGAACATGCTACCAAAAACATCGTCCTGTTTTTTTATTAATTTTTTATTTTTGTACATGTGATGAAGTATGTGATTTTTGTTGTTGTTTTCATTTGTGATCAAATTATCAGTGGCTTCTACCAAGTGAGGGAGGCTATTTGGAGGCTGAAGGCATGGAGAAGACATGGAGGATCAAACAAGAATCAATTGCTCGTGAAGTAGATATATCAAGCTCAAGGAATCAATTTGATATTATCTTACCAGGTTGACACCTAACACTACCTTTATTTATTGTAAAGTCACTCAGAAACTTAAAAGTGACGCTTTACTGTTTTGCTTATTGTAGTTAAAAGGACGTTGTATATACTTGGTTTTGTTGCCTTCTGATATCAGTTATGCAAATGCCGATTTAGCTGGCCTAACCAAACTTAATTGTGTGAAATAAAAAACAAAACTGTATATTAGCTATAAATCTTAGTGAGGTCGAAATATCGGTTCATGTTGTTCAGTTGCTGAGAGATGGATAAATCATTATCACATATGTTACTTATGGTACACATGTTTTAATTAATGGGGAATTTGTAACATCACGTGGCTGCATGCCACTTGTTATAATGTGTCCTCAAATATGTAGTAATTTAATGCATTGCGTCATGCTGTATAGGCGCTAGCATCTTTTGTTATTACACACTCTGTCTACTGATTGTAATGATGTTTCATATAATTTCATTGTAGATAAATTTTTTTAGCAATGCACCTCCTGAAATGCTATCAACATTTAGTGTAAGCAGAATCCTTTTCCCGAATAGTGTAAGCAGAGTTCGGACATATTGACACCGGAGCTCTTAAGTATTCAATATTCATTGAAGTGTCTAGATTAACTTTCCTGGCCTGCCTAATCTTGCTCTAATGTTTATCCCTGAATCCTAACTATTATCTGCAGATCTCGGACCGTACACGCTGGATTTCACCTCAAGTGGTCGCCATATGGCAATTGGTGGACGCAAGGGCCATCTGGCTATTGTAGACATGAAGACTATGAGGCTGATTAAAGAATTTCAGGTATTTCATGCAGTATGAGTGCAAATAAAGTAGCCAAGCTGTTGTTTTCAGTCTGATGCTGTGACCTTGTTTTACCCAAAATTGATTTGGACGTAGCGATATTGATTTGGACGTGCTGCTCGCAGACACGTTCACGTGTACTAGTCTTCATGTGTGAAGTTTGAATATACTAGTAATGAGTTAATGCCGATACGATGCCAGCTTTATAACTAAAAGTATGAGTCTTAATTGTATGCTGAAAAGAATTTACTGAGTTATATGGAAGAGATAATTGAAAGGAATCATGCAAGTACAGTTTTATCTTTCAATTGCTACGCTGTGTTCTATCCTTTTGCCATTTCTAGTGCAAGAATTTAACTAAGCAAATCTCGAAGTTTACATGCGAATGTAAGATTCCACTGTTCAGGGTAGTCCTTTTAGATGGATTAATGTTACTGCAGTCAATGTTGTAAAACGGTGTCCTGGATGTACATTTTGGGCCGTTGGTGTGAAGCATTCTTTCTATGTTCCTTAAAGCGAAATTGGGACTTATATACTACCTGCAAAAGTAGTTTAAATCAACCATCCAGACTATGCTCTGTATGTGGCACCTCCATCTGATTCCGTGCACATTTCAGTTAAATTATGTCACAAGGCAAACATGTGGCCACTTTTTCAAGTGATGTCTTTATGGCTCAAGATTTATAGAGTAGGCATTTGATATTATTTTTCCTTTTCTCTTTTCTCTCAAAAATCATTGGCTCACTAAAATATCTGATGTGATGATAACATCCTTGAAAATGGGCCCACATGTTTTGAAAAAAACCTGATTTGATATAAATTATGAACTGTGGAGGGGTGGCCACACGGTTGTGACTGGATTTTGAGACCACGTTTTAAAGTGCTAGTTATGAATTTTTTTTGGGGTGGTAAATGTGCACAGCCTAAAAGTTTAGGTTGTATTAGTTCAATTTTGTTTTCTTTTTTTCTAATGATATGGTGGAATGCTGGGTACTTCTTTTTCATACTTCAGGGTTTTGACTGGAACATTGGGCTGATTAACTGACTGTTGATGTTCAGGTTAGAGAAACAGTGCGGGATGTGGTGTTCTTGCACAACGATTTATTCTTTGCTGCAGCCCAGAAAAGGTATAAAACCTTTTGCAGTGCTTGTGGTAGTGCTGTCTGCTTGGCAATATTTTGATAGTTACAGGGCAGATTATGCAATTTTATTTTGTGTTGAAACGTTCTGTTGCATGCCCCTGATATTGCTCAGCATTAATAGCTCCGTTGCGTCCAGTGGACTTAACGTTTGTTGCTTTTTATTAATTATTTTACTTTTATTTGATATGCGACCAGCACTTGTTAAGTGTTTACAAGAACCAGCTGGATAAGCCAAAATTCTTTGCATTTGCAAGATAATGACAGTTTTGTGTTATAAGGATGGACCAAAATAGATGGATTTTTTAGCATTATTTAGGGGTGGATATGGAAATGATGTTGCATCAAGTTAGTTTTTGGTTCGTATTTGTCATCAGTTACTATAGAGTTCAGGCTGTCTTCTTTATCTGCATTATTACTGGACTGCTATTTGCAAAGCAGCAGTTGATGTTTCATGGTTTCAAATTTGTTGTCTTGTTTCTTTAGTAATTATTGTGTAATGTAAAATGTCTAGAGAGTTCATTTAATGACACTTGTAAACTGCAAATGGGCTCATTGTCTGTAGTTTGTGCGGTTGTTCTCTCTCTTAATAAAATCTATATTCTTAAAGAAAATGGGTAGCTTATAAGCAATAATCTCGTTTTGGATTCTATGCCACTTAAATAAAATCTATCTTCTGTTTAACTTAAATCCCTGTGTTTGATGATACTGTGTTACGACTTCTTGTTTTGTTTTATTATATTCAGTATGGCTAACATTCTCATGACTGGCAGGTATCCCTATATTTATAACCGGGATGGCACTGAACTTCATTGCTTAAAGGTTAGCATATTGCATTAAATAGATCGTGTTTTACTTACGCTGTTGTGGGTATCATCTTTTGGGTTAAGTGTATAGGCAGACCAGTTACCACACACAACTAGCAGATTGTAATCTGCTTATGTGTCAATTGCTTCCTGTTAATGAGAAGCGTGAACATTAAATACTGCTATCCAGGTAAACCATAAACACTTGGGGCTCGTTTAGAAATGTTTTTAAAATGACTGAAACAAGTTTTGGTGAAAATGCTTCCTAGAAAAGCACTCGAAGTATTTGTGCTTCTTCTAGGAAGCACTTCAAGTGCTTTTGGAACCCAAAAATATTTTCTCTAAAAGTGCGTTGAATGATTTTAAACGCACTTCCAAACAAGCCCTTAAGCAGGTCAAACATGCTTAAGCAGTACCAAATGGCACATCCATAATTTGGGCAGAATTTTATGACATTTATCTGGACTTAATGTGTGCGCATCCTCTAGGATTTCAATCTCTGTGAATCCTTGTTGGTCGTTTCTCGTATACGTTCAGCTCATTCCTTTTGTTTGCTCTAAATCTTCACACGTGAAAGAGTTCCTTGTGCTGACTAAATCGAGATGCATAAACATGGAACTAAAGTTATCTGCATTTCTTATCATGTAGGAACATGGTGCAGTTTTAAGGCTTCAATTCTTGAAAAACCACTTCCTTTTGGCATCAATAAACAATTTTGGGCAGCTTCATTATCAGGATGTGACAATGGGTGAGATGGTAGGTAGTTACAGGACAGGCATAGGCCGTACTGATGCGATGCAGGTGAACCCCTATAATGGGGTTGTTGCTTTGGGTCAATCACTTGGTACAGTTTCCATGTGGAAGCCTACAAGCTCTGCGTCTCTACTTAGACTTCTGTGTCACAAGGGACCCGTCTCGGCAATCGCATTCCACCCTAATGGCCATCTCATGGCGACAGCTGGGAAAGAGAGGAAAATTAAGCTTTGGGACTTGAGGAAACTTGGGGATGAACCGCTCCAAACTTTACCGGGCAATGCAAAGACGTTGGATTTTAGTCAGAAGGGTCTTTTAGCTTGTCAGCTGGGAAATGGATCATCTGTACAAATCTTGAGAGATTTGGATGGGAATCAGATGTACAAGACATACATGAATCATGGAATGGTTAAAGGTTACCAAATAGAAAAGCTGTTGTTTCGACCTTATGAAGATGTTTTAGGCATAGGGCACTCTATGGGATGGTCCAGTATCCTGATTCCTGGTTCAGGGGAACCCAATTTTGATACCTTGGTGGCAAATCCATTTGAAACGTCTAAACAAAGAAGAGAGAGTGAAGTGCACTCTTTACTTGATAAGCTCCCGGCTGAGACGATTATGCTTGATCCTGCAAAGATCGGCACATTGAAGCCCGAGAGAAAGAAAGAGAAACCAACAAAACAAGAGAAAATGGCCGAGATTGAAGTTGCTGTTGAAGTTGTGAAGGGCATTAAACTGAAGAAGAAAACAAAGGGGAGGAGTAAGCCGAGTAAGAGGACGATAAAGAAAAAAGACTTAATTGCAAAAGCAAAGAGTCCTTTCTTAGCGCAACAAATGAAAGAGGAAGAACAAGTAGCTAGAAAGAAGCAGAAAACGACTGAATTTGTGGAGCCACCAACATCGTTGATGCGGTTTGTCCGCAAGAAAGCAACTGCATGATGGTGCTAATTTAATTATCGATTTTAAGCTGTTGTATTGAACACTGGAACTGTGAGCACTATATTGGGATCAGGAACGGATTCAGGATTTTAAGCCATTTTTTTCTTTCATCCGAAGCTTGAAGCTATTAACAATCTTGGATTCTTACAAATGATTAAGCAAAGAAGAGAAAAGTGCAAGAAAGCTTTAGAGAGAGAAGCAAGAAATATGAAGTTTCAGAGTTCTCATTAACCACCACAGTTATTACACTCAAGCTTATATAGAGCTTACTAATACGTAGCGTATCAAGTAAGCTACCATATAACCAGTACAGTCAATACATGTGGACTAATAAACTGTTGACACATGTCCAAGTTTGTTATTAACCCCCCCCCCCTCTCAATCTTAACCAGGGTACCAAGGTTAAGATTGCTACACAGGACTATGAAGACCCTTAGTAAAAATGTTAGCAACTTGCTCCTTGGTTGGAATGTATTGAACCATTTTTTTTTTTTTTTGAATCTAGTGTCTCCGGGTCTTTGACCCGACTACTCACTAGGCCACCCGCCTGACCCCACAACATTTGGTAGGCAAGAAACTCTAGCAATTGCTAGGTGGGTACCTTGAGAGGTGTCGAACCCCAGACCTCTTGGTAACAAACCAAGGGCCTGACCATAAGATCTCCTTTTTGAACCTTCTCACGAACAAAATGGAAATTGGTGTCAAGATGTTTGATGCGAGAATGAAATATAGGATTTGTACTAAGTGCAAGAGTAAAGAGATTATCGGTGTAAAACTGGTGGTGAGGGAAGATAAACATGTAAGTCTCGCAAGATTGATCGAAGCCAACACACATCTACAACACAATGAGTAAGGAATTTGTATTCTACCTCAGTAGAACTTCGAGATACTGAAGATTGCTTTTTGGATTGCCATGAAACTGGATTATCACCAAAGAACACCACATAACCTGTAATGGATCTCCATGTGTTGATATCAGCAGCCCAATCGGAGTTTGAATAGGCTGATAACAGAGAAAAAAACCCAGATTTATAAGTCAAACCACAATGTAAAGTCCCCTTGATGTATCTGAGTATCATTTTGACAAGGAAGAATTGAGCATCAGTTGGTTGACTCATGTATTGACACATTACACCAACTAAATGAGCAATATCGGGTCTTATAAAAGTGAGGTATTGTAGTGCACCAACTAAGCTCCAGTATAAAGTGGCATCAAGAAGAGGTGTGCCTTCTGCAATATGCAAATAAGAGTGAGGTTTAGCTGGAGTTGGTGCAGGTTTACATGTATCTCTGCCTACCTTCTTTAACAACTCAGTAGCATACTTGGTTTGGTTAACAAACCGATCTCCATTCTCTTGATATTTAATGTGCAAGCCTAAAAAATAGGTCAATTTGCCCATATCTTTTAACTTAAACAAGTCACCAAGAGTAGTAACAACAACTTGAACCTGAGAGGCATCTGATCATCCAGTGATGATTATATCATCAAAATATAATAAGAGAATCACTACATGTGTGCCATTAGATTTGATAAAAAAAAAACTAGCATCAGATTAAGAGACATTAAAACCAAGACTAGGTAAAACTCCAATGAATTTTGAATGCCAGACTCGATGAGCTTTGTTTCAATCCATATAAGGGCTTAACCAATCTACATACATAATTTGGATGCTGAGAATCAACAAAGCCTTGAGGTTGGAGCATATAAACCTTTTCTTGCAAATGACCATGCAAGAAAGCATTTTTAATGTCAATTTGTTTTAAAGTCCACTAACATGAAGTAGCTAAATAAGTCTAACAGTGGAATGTCTCACCACTAGATTAAAAGTCTCAGAATAGTCAACTTCATATTCTTGAGTGAACCCTTGAGCCTCTAAGCAAGCTTTATATCTAGAGATACTACCATAAGAGTTTCTTTTAACCTTATAGACCCATTTACATCCTACTACTGATCTTTGAGAAGGAATATGAACCAATACCCAAGTCCCTTGAGATTTTAGAGCATCAAACTCCTCCTTCATTGCTTGTTGCCATAAAGGATTTGAAGAAGCATACCTAAAGTGTTTAGGTTCCTCTACATCAATCATATCAGCTAAATAGGTATAACCAGAAAAGCTATACTCATTTGGAGCAATTTGTAATGAAGATGACTCTAAAGAGGTTGCCAAATAAGCTAAATAATCTTGTCTAGATATTGCACTTGTTTTCAATCTAGTTTGAATTGGAGAAACATGATTGAATGTATGAGATGGATTAGTGATCTCAGATGCTATACGAGAAGCTATATCAGGAGAGTCAACAAGAAGTAACACCTGCAACTGTGCAGGGTCTAGGACAAGTACCAAAGAGTGTGGAGGAGTGGCATTTGTATGAGCTATTGATGTTGATGTTTTAGATTCATGTGCATAAGGAGCAACCATTGACCATGATGAAGATCTCTCTGATGTAGAAATTGATGTACTAGATGAACTACCATACACACCACCAAGACCATTCTGAGTATTGATCACAAGTAAAGTAGCCACTAATGAAGTAACCAATCTATTGTCTTAAGCAATAGGACCACACTGAGATGGAGCAGCATGAATTTTAGCAGGAAATACACTTTCATCATGGACAACATGTCTTGATAAAATCATTTTCTTTGACTAAAGATTGTAGCAGATAGTACCTTTATAACCAACTGAGTATCCCAAAAACACACATAATATTGATCTAGGCTATAGTTTATTGGAATTATATGGCTTGATATAGGGAAACAGTTGTACCAAAAACCCTAAGATGATGAAAAATTGGAGGCTTATGATACAATGCAAGAAATGGAGAATCCATATGTAAAGATTTATAGGGCATTCTGTTAATCAAGTAGACAACATGAACACATGCATGAAACCAGAAGTCCTGAAATAGACCAACAACACAGAGCAAAGTAATAGCAGTTTCAATGATATGTCTATTTCTCTTCTCAACAAATCCATTATGTTGAGGAGTATAAGGGCATGAGATCCTAATATTCTTTTAGAACTCAAAAAACCTTCAAACTATTTACTAGTATATTCACCCCATCCATCAGATTGCAAATACTTAACAAAAGCATTGAAATGTACTGAGATGAAGGTATAAAATGTCATAAAGATGGAAAAAAAAATATACATCTGATTTATTGCATAAAGGAAAGATCCGTACAAAACGTGTACAATCATCCACAAAGGTTACATAATACCTATATCCTTCAATGGATTTGACTGGAGAATGACACCAAATATCAGAATGGATCATTTCAAAGGGTACTAAACATCTAGAAGACTCTTGAGGAAAAGGTAATCTTGACATCTTCCCCTGAATACATGAGCGACACATTGTACTGTGATCATCTACTACATTTTTTATTTGTGACTTTCTCAACATAACAGATAAGACCTCATTTTTTGGATGCCCTAGTCCTTGATGTCATAAGGAAGACTTGATTAATTGCCCAAGATATGCTGAAGAGTGTATAGTCTTGAAAACAGGAATCTAAAACAGCTTATTTTGCCTACACCTGCCTTGGTAAAGAATCTCCTTGTTTACCTTGACCTACACAAAGAATAAATTGTCATCATAAATGAACCAACATTGATTGTCTATGCAGAGTTGTTTAACAAACAATAAATCCTCAGCAAGATTGGGCACGTGAAGCACTTGGGTAAGTTTAAGAGAATGAGATGGTGTATTAAGCATTGTAAATCCAACATACTTGATGGCAAACCTTGACCATTGCCTATTTTGATTCTGTCATTGCCTTCAATATTTGGTTCAAACATGAAAGGTGTATCTAAAACTAATAAGTATCTAAATTCAAAATTTAAGATGAAGGATTTGAATGAAGTAGATACTATCTTGGGAATTAAAGTAAAGAAACATAGTAGAGGTTACGCTTTGTGTTTAAGCATCTAAAAATTGCTTCTTAAGTTTAAGCATCTACAAATAGTAGAGGTTACGCTTTGTGTCAGTCACATTATCCAACTTGCATCTGAATATCCTTCAAGTATTGCTGGAAACTTAGAGTAAGTTAAACTCAGGTTAATAGTTCTTTTAAGATAACCAAAAATTCTATTTATTGTTTTCCAATGAGCAGTACATGGATGACTAGTGTATCTAGAAAGTTTGCTTACTGCAAATGTAATATCTGGCTTGGTACAATGCATGACATACATTAAACTTTCGATTACACTAGCATACTCAAGATGCAAGTTGGATAACAAGTGCTAATGATACAAATACCCCTTATTGAAGGATATTCAGATGCAAGTTGGATAACAAGTGCTAATGATAATAAGTATTACAATTGCTGAAGGAACAATATCTTGGGCTTCGAAGAAGCAAACATGTATAGTACATTCACCTATGGAATCTGTTTGTACCATACTTGACCAATCCCGAAACTACCGAGTACCGGTCAACGTTATACCGTCAAGGACCCAGAAGAGTTTCCCTCCAACCAGGAGGCCAATCACAGCGCGACACGTGTCGACATCAGAAGTCAATCATAGCACGACACGTGTCAACACCAGAAGCCAATCATAATACGACACATGTCAATGTCAGAACAAAACTAGAAACTCCCTTATATAAAAAGAGATAATTCACTAATACTCACTAAAGGATAGCTTGAACCTATGTACTTGTGTAAACCCTTCACAATTAATGAGAACTCCTTTACTCCGTAGACGTAGCCAATCTGGGTGAACCACGTACATCTTGTGTTTGCTTTCCTGTCTCTATCCATTTACATACTTATCCACACTGGTGACCGGAGCAATCTAGCGAAGGTCACAAACTTGACACTTTTTGTTGTACCAAAGTCCTCACTGATTTTGTGCATCAAAAGAATCTGAATTTATAGCATTAGCGGCAGCAGGTAAAGAAGCGGAATGGATTAGAAATTTGTTATCGGAAATAGAGTTGTGGCCACAACCAATGCCATCCATTTCTTTATACTGTGATAGTGAGGCTACTTTGTCTAGAGCATACAATAAGGTATATAATGGAAAGTCTAGACATATTAGCTTGAGACATGAATATGTCAAACAATTAATAACTGATGGAGTTATTAATATTATTTATGTTAAATCAAGTAATAACTTGACGTATCCGTTAACGAAAACGCTTTCAAGAGTTTTGGTAGTTAGTACATTTAGTGGAATGGGGCTAAAACCCTTTACTGAAAATTAGCCACCAATAATGGTAACTCGACTTTGTCTAGAACATCACTAGTTTAAAAGTTTAATGGGTAATAACAAGTTATTGATAAGTGGTTGTGAAAGCACTGAAAATTAATATATAGCTCATTGCATGATAATCAGTGCAAGACTGTTACGTTTAGGAGGATGAGTTTTATCTCTTAATGAGGTTATTTGTAGTTAGGTCTATGGTAGCAGGGACATGGGAAGGAACCTCACCTATATGAACATAAGAAGCGGTGCCGCTTCTACCAAGAGTTGGGTTTTCTTTTGTAAATGTTTATGAAACTAGGATGAAGCACAAGGCTATAATAATGCTGAATTAGTTCAAAATTTTCTTTAAGGAAATAAGACATAATCATGTGTGTAGTGATTATGGTTTTAACATAAGAATAGTTGGTTTAAACTTAGGTCACTATCGCATTCATTATAACTTTGAATTACTTACACTAATTAAAGGTTTAATTCGAAAGACACCTTTATTGTATGCATGATTATATCAGTATGTTTGTGGTTAATTATAAAGAGGGAAATGTTATTATATTATTTATCATATTGTTGAAATTGGAAAGGATTGTTAGATATTTCAATAATAAATATATAAATTATTATTATTATAAAAAAAAAAAAATATATATATATATATATATATATATATATATATATATATGACTTGGCTGCATTGTGCTGCAGCATGTGTGTGTGTAATCTATTAACGGTGCTGTGATGCGCACAAACTGTACGGGCAGCAACCGTTATGAAAGGTTGGGCTTCATTCAACCTTTTCACGGTTGTATATCTTGTTGAATAGTTATAATTTTTTTATTAAAAAACATGATTTTTATTCAAATTTTACAAGTCGAATTAAAAGATGTAATTAATTAATATTTATTTTTTGAAAATTCTAAATAGAAAACATGTCATTTGGATTAATATTATTAAGAATAGTTCTGTATCTTCAATTAAAATGAAATGGCTCGATAAACGGATGCTTTAATGCCTATAAATACCTATTGTGGCATAATGTTTCACACACAATTTCAGAAATTTATTTCTACATTCCTTACTCTCTTCTTTCTTCATCACATTCATACAATTTCTTTCTAGTTATTTCTAAGAGAATATAATTCGGTTTTGCTAATCGAATATTTCATACTTTATTGTATCCTGAAAGTGATTTACCAAGAACCCTTTAGCAAACTCATTCGAATGAGAACAAATAACACTTTAAGGAAACAATTTAAATCGAACATCAAAGTCATCGTTTGAATTATTTTCTATAGTCCTACATTTACTCTAACAGATTCTATCATGGGTATCACCCATATCGGTTCCGGTTCCCTTGTTGTATGCCCCGCCACACTACCACCACTCGTTTCTCAGCTATGGATGTGCGTGTCGCTGCGTTGGAGACCTTTGTGGCTAACTTAAACTCTTCCTTGTCCAATACACTGGATGCCAAATTACCATTGTATTTTGAGCAGTTCTTTCGTGAGCTAGCTTGTAACCCAGCGCTGGGTCCTCCTCGAACACAAATCCAGTACCTCCTCTTCTCTTGGCTGAGCAACCGGAAATGGACCCTATTTGCCCTCCTCGTCGCGAGCTCTATGACGGCGGCGGCGGCCATGCTCTAGGTAACCTTGGCAGCTCCGGATTGATTTTCCCCGATTTCTTCCTAGTGATATCCCCTGGCTTGGATCTAAAAGGCCCAGCAATTTTTTACTTATTACAACACAACTAATCATCTTAAGGTGTTGACAGTGACCTTTTAATCTTGAGGGGGGAGGCATTACAGTGGTTCCGTTGGTTAGATAGTTTACAATCTACACCACGTTGGGAGGAATTCACCAAGGCGTTTTGTAAGGAGTTAGGGCCCTCAGAGTTTGAAGATTGTACTGAAGCATTATTTAAATTACGCCAATCAGGTACCCTCAAAGACTATACTACTGAGTTTCATATATTAGTAACTCGTACTACTAATGTTGGTCCTATCTTGCGAAAGAGTTGCTTCCTTGGGTGTCTTAAAAAGGAGTTGAAATTTGATGTTAAACTGCTGCGTCCTAATACTGTCCATGAGGCTATAGATTTGGCTTTACAAATTGACACTAAGCACTAGGAACTGAGGAATACACATCCTAAACCTTCAGTACCTTCTAGACCTCAGAACCAAAGCAGTGCTCCAAGTTTTACCCATGTACCTAGACATGGTTCCTTGTATGTTAAGAAACTTTCACCTAAAGAAATACAACGTTAAAAAGAGAAGCGAGAGTTTTGGTTTTTTGAGGAAAAATGGGAAAGGCGTCATAAGTGTGCTAATAAACACTTACTCATGTTGGATATGGTGCATACTCTGATGATCTTAATGAGCTTGTATCTGAGGAGCCTCAACCTGAGCTATTGCATATGCAACTCAGTGAGTGTGCCTTTTATGGCACCACTGCTAATCAGACATTGCAAACCATGAAAGTAGATGGTTTCATTAATGACCACAAGGTTAAAATCTTGCTTGATTCTAGAAGTACCCATAATTTTGTGGACTCCAGATTGTTGAAGAAGCTTGGTTGGCCATCTCAGCACACTAAACACTTTGAGATAATGATTGCTGATGAGGACAAAGTTAGTAGTTCTATGTGCTGTAAAGCCACTCCATTGTCTGTTGGGGGCTATGATTGTCAAGTAGATTTGTTCTCTCTTCCATTAGGGGGTTGTGATGTTGTTTTGGGAGTTTAGTGGTTATCCTCACATCCCTTCTTTTCACGAGATTTCTCTGCAGCAGCTTGACAAAGAAATCTTCAACTCTAATTTGGGTTTATTCTTGTATATATTCTATGGAGAACCAGAAATTAGAAGCTTCTGAACTCACTCCTACGCAATTGCAAGAACTGCAATCTCTCTTAGGGTTATTTGAAGAGCTTATCATTTTACCTATCAAGGACAAATACCCTATTCCTTTAATTGATGACTTGCTGGATGAATTATTATGTGCAGTTTATTTTTCTAAGCTTGAATTGAGGTCTAACTACCTTCAAATTGAGAAGGTTGTTTTTTTACCCCACGTCCCCCACTTCACAAAACCCCCTCCCATTCTTCCAAGTTCTACCCCCAATTTTATTTCCTTTTTTTTCCTTAAAAATAGTGATATAAATATATTTATAACAAATAATAGACAAAGTCAACAGTGTACATGTAAATTATTTATTAAACTAAAACCTACTCTTGAGCCGGCTGTTTTGCTTGTAAACAGCCTTGAAATCGAACTATACAAAGTCAACAGTGAATTCAGTCCGTTGAGAAGCGCATATTCTCAGGCAGCAGGGATCGACCGACAACCAGTGATCTATCTCATACGCAACATGAGCAGCTCTGGATTCTCTATAAATTGTTTCCATTCGTTGCAGAACCTGGCAACAGTTGCTCCATCCAGCACTCTATGATCTGCGCCTATATTGACCTGAGAAACAAAAATGTTATATTTAGACCGGCCAACCATTTGTATGGAAGTCATGCAGATTTACCCTTTTCAACTGATTGCAATGGAGAAACAAAAGAAACACTCACCGTCATAACTGAGACAGGATGTAAAGTTCCGTCATCTGCAAATCGTGGAACCTTGTGCATTCGTCCAATTGCAATAATGGCAACCTCAGGTAAGCTGAGAAGAGGCGAACCATATTTCCCACCAATTGCTCCAATATTACTTAAAGTTATTGCTCCGTCAGATATATCTTCATGCTTGAGCTTGTTTTCCATTGCAAGTTGTAGTAACCGTGAAAGTTCCATTGTTATCTGCACACATGGAACATAGAATTAATAGAAGCATATGTCATTCACTTTCACCACGCATTGAGTACCACTAATGCTGCACAGGTAGATAATTGTAATAATCTTACAATCCTAAAGTTCAAGCTGAAGCTGCAATTATGAAATTGTTCTCCAAAACATGAATCTCACGCAAACAAACGAAACAGTGTATACACATTCAGATACGCAGTGTATGCTACAGTTGAGGGGTCACATAGAACTAACCTCCAAAATAGAAAGAGACTGAACATTCTTTATGATTGGTACAACTAGACCATATGGAGTAGCCATGGCAATTCCGATATTGTGGGAACCTGTAACAATTGCTATGGATTGTACAGAGTACAAACCTTTGAGGGTGACCTCGAGTGACTCTTCATTGAAGCTACTATTCATCAGGGGATATTTGTTCATGGCCATTGAGAGAGTCTTTATCAATAATGGAAGGAAAGTGTGCTTGACATTTGAATCGGTATTATTACTTTGGAAAGAATTTTTCAGCTCCACAAGTGCATCACACTTTATATCCTCAACATAATGAAAATGTGGAACTTTTGCAGCCATGCTCATTGATTGAACCATTCTTCGCTGAAATCCCCTGAAAGAACAAACTACAGTTAACTCGCTGCATACTTCACTCTGTCTTGAATAAAACCGGTCGTAGGTCGTACCCAGTGCACAAGGCTCCCGCTTTACGCAGGGTCTGGGAGAGGTGAATGTCGGCTAGCCTTACCCCCATTTATGGAGAGGCTGCTCCCAAGTGTCTTGAATAAGACCACTAAAAACAAATATTATCTATGATATTCTGCTACTGCACAAACATTAACAGATACAACTCATTAACCAATATTATCTGACATAAGTTCAGCCGTGGATCATACAAATGATTCATTAATGAACAAAGGAGGCGTTCCAAGTTCATGTTTGCATGCTATATTACCTCAGGGTAACTGTCTTATAGTCATAATTCCATCGCGATTCAGCTGAAGTATGTGCGTAACTATCTTCTCCTCCCAAAGCTTTCTCGGGACTAGCACTCAAGGAGACAGAAGGAACTTCAATGATTCCCTTCTGGGCAGCATATTTAATGACATCTTCTTTTAACACTCTCCCATCTTTACCAGTTCCACAGCCTTCATTTATGTCTATATGGAATTGCTTTGCAAGGTTCCGAACAGGAGGTGTCGATAAAACTCCGCCTATGTTATGTGTGTTCAGCTCAGAATCTAGCAACTTAGTGTTTTCCAAACTCTCACAAATCTGCTTTGGAACCTGAGATTCCTCGACGGCCATCTTTAAAAGAATTTCTCCAACCTAAGATTTCATTTAAACTCTAAGGCATAAATAAGAGTTTCAAATTAGGATTCAAAGAAACATGAGCTAATCCACCAAAAAGAAATGCTTTGTCACTAACTTTCTGGAACAAGTTCAATTTCTAAAAGAACAATTGTTTTCACTATAACGCTGCAGACCTCTCTCCACTATTCCTAAAACTCTAGGATGTAAGGTGTAAAAATATTCTGACCTTGACGATGTCACCTGGAACATAGAGAAGCTGAGAAACTTTCCCCAGATAACGGCTTGTTATTTCGATGGTTGCTTTGTCACTTTGCACTTCACAAAGTGGCTGAAATTCGTCAACTTGATCCCCCTGCCAAAATCACAAATTAAACCTCTAATTCCATATTCTCTTCAAAACAACCTCAGTTACTCATACTAATTGACGCTCCAATTGCATGGAAAACGAGTAAGTCAGTTTCTTTCAACGAGACCGCCCAATGTGCAGGCCTGCCAAAACTTCCCACACAAATCTAACAAACCTTGCGCAAGTACGTGGATCAACAATATAAACAGATACAAATGTATGTGCATATATATTGTATAGGATATGATAATGCAAAACGTATAGGAGGAATTACAGACCTCCCGCACGAACCATTTGAGGAGCTCGCATTCGGCAATGCCTTCACCGGTTTGAGCCAATGGTACACCAACTATACCATTACCATTACCATTACCCCCTGCTGCAACATCAGCCATTGCCTCACTTGAAAACCACCTCCCATTCACATTATACGCAATTCTACACTACAAAATTCGCAAATTGCTAAATTAATGAATAAACCTTACAGATTACGAATAAATTTAACAAATTTACCACAAAAATCGAAAAGAACCAATTGTGCATGTAAATTTGCACAATTCTCTCAACTTTTATTACTGACCAACCATTTAATCAGAACCAAGATTAAATAGCGAGAGACTTACATTGGATATCTGATCGGCGAAGCGGAACCAGGTGGAAGCGGCAGTAGAGAATGAAACGAGCTCGAAAGTGGAGACTCGAAACGGAGAGTTGTGGAAAGAATGCACCGCCGGCGATGGAGCTGAAGAGGTGTACGGAGAAATCCACCGGCCGCCGTCGAATCAGATGAATTGAAGAATAGTAAAGGAGCTAAATTAACAAGGGGTATGGAAGAAGTAAAAAATGATGTATGGATAGCACACCCGTTCATTTTTTAGATTTTACAAGCAAAAAAACCCGCACGATGTCGCGGGTTTACAACTTTAGTTACACATAATTACAACAATGTTTCTAATTCTACTACTACATATATACAACCATACTCACAATCCTATTTACACACATACTAATCAGCATTTAAAACTATGTTAAATGGGGGGAGTTTTACCTCAGTACAAAACTTGATAAACCCATGTAATTGGTTCTTCCTCTTATAAACTGGGCTAAATGTTGCACATAGATCGTCGATTTCCACCGTAAAGAAGGGATTCTCCATCGTCACCACAATTGGTGTTCTCTTCCTGTTTTCCTTTTCCCATATGATGGAATTCCAATCTTGAAGCCATTTTCTCACACTAAATAACAAAAAAATAAATTTAAAAAATTAAGAGGAAAACAAAGAAAAGCATCTAATAACTTATATTTGGAGACAGAAAAATAAGCAAAACCCAGTTGAGAACTCAACCATAAAAAACCAAACTTTACCCAAGAAAACTCCAAAAAACTAAAAAAAAATATTGAAGAATGTATTTGAATTTTACACATAATGCAGCAAAGGAAAGACAAAAAAGAAAAGAGTAAAGCCATCAAGCTCAACCCTTTAATTTAAGCTCTAAAAAAATTAAACACAACCCCATTAAATCATTAATCTTACTGTAACGACAAATTATTATGGCCAAACTTTTGGTGCCTATCAAAACCAAGTTTTCATATATATACAAAGCATCTATTTAACCAATGAATTGATGGAGTTAACCAATGAATTGATGGAGGGCGAAAAAGAGAAACAAAAAAAAGGCCATTATTCAATTATGTGGAGAATTACTTGATACGTACAAAAGGTTTGAAAATTAAACTGACATTAAAAAAAAAGATGAGATGGAGTGGAAATCACATACCAACATCAAGCTTAAATTTGTGGTGCTCATTTGTAGTGCTATCTGCAATTAGTCTTATCAGAAGCTTCTGCATTGGTTGATGTCTCGGTCTTCTCCTTAGCTGCATGTACATTGTAGACTTGGGTAGATTAGAAGCAGAAGAAAATAAAAATATAAGTTGAAGTTATAACTTAACTACCTATGTTGACTCATGTCCAACACATAATAACAATAGCAAATCATTTATCATCTCGTGCACTGGTTTGTCATTGTCACTCAAATTCACAAAATCATTTACTCCAAATTTCTTAGTTATGACCTAGATCATGCATCTATCAGTATAAATACAGAAAAGAAAATAAACGCAATTTATTAGAACAAAGAATTTGGGATCAACAAAGTTTCTCCAAACTTACAGCGAGGCCAATAAACAGCAACTGAGGATAATTTTTCGTTTAGCTACATTCAGAGGGGTACCCAAACTTGATACTAAAAAACAAAATATCCAGTATAATGAAAACGAATCAATATGTAGTATCAGTTTAGGATGCATAATTCAAGGCTCTAAAGCATTGAAGTAGGACATCAAACCTGTCAGTATGGCACAACTGAGGATGCAAACTTTGTCCAACTGAGCAAGGGACTTAATTTTGGAAAGACGGCCACAATGAACACCAATGTATTCACTCGAAGTAAATGTGCCTAGAAAAGTCTACTCATAGTTTACAAATATGCAATTCTCAATGGTTAATCATATAAAATCACATATATATATAGACACATATGTATAAACTATGCATATTATATGTATGTGATGCTATTATTGCTGACCTTCGGCAGAAGTAGAGTTCAATGTGATAAACTGAGGTATATTTTGACCTTTACCCTCATTTCCATGGCATTAGGTGGAGCAACCTTCACCCTCTCTATCACCAACGGCTTCCCTGCCTCACATGCAATTGCTGTTGCAAAATCTACAACACAGAAATCCCAAATTGAGGAGTATTAAATCTCTATCCTCAAATATCCTTCGAAGGACATGCAAAATGAAGAACAATGGACCTAGCGGGCAAAGAAGCTGATTGGTGTTCATAAAAAGGATATTTTAGTTTTAATTACCTTGTATTTGAGAAGAGGTTCAGAACTCTCTTCAATTTCTTTTGGTTCTGGTTTGGCTCCAAGCCTATCCTCCGTTGTCGCCATTGACAAAAGGCGGGCTTTTATGAATAGAAGTGGACATGAATGGAGCTTGATATGATCTAATTATGAAAACATATACTAAGCAAACATAAAATTTAAGGTGCATGGACGAATTTATCTAAATATGTTAAGAAGAATATCATTTTTTTACATATTTTCTCGACAACCAAACAACAATTTTGTCGCCGGTGTTCAGACGGAAATAATTCTCCGGAATTTGAAGACCGAAACCCTAAAACCTTAACACTTGAGATCGATTCGATTAAGAGTGAGAGAATTTGTAGAATTTTATATGTTAGTTTGGGGGTTTAAGTTTGTTTTCTTATTTTATGCACAGAAAACTTGAATCAAATGCCAAATAAAAACTCCAATAGCTTACTTGATGACAAATCGGTGAGAAAGCTTTTAGGTAGAAGGGTCGGAGAGGGTTTGAAGCTAGAATCTGCTGATACTGGGGTGAGTCAAGACGATGTTGCAGTTCGATTGTCAGCCAACGACCAAGATTTCTTCATGGGTTTTCCATCCAGATGGGCTTGTAGTGCGGCTACGGTCGAGATTTGTTGACGATGAAGCGGTGAGCGAGAGAGAAACGTCGATTCTGAGAGAAAATGTGAAAATGGATTTGATGGTTTGAGGTTTAGGTTTTTTGCGATGATTTTGAGCAACAAAGGAGATAAAGCGGCATGGAGCAGTGAGCAAGAGCGAAAGGGGGGAGTAGGTAGGAAGTGTCAATGGAACGGGATCCCACGTGTTCAAGAATGCTGCTGCACTTGACAGCAAGGCAAAATGGCAAAGTTGAAAAAGGGGGAAAAAATAGGGGGTAAAACCGGAACAACACTGTGCTTATGAACAGTGATTCAGTGTGTTTTCAGTTTTAGTATAGATTGAATTTTCACTTTTTCTAAAATTGATTTTTTTTTGTCAAACTATAGAATTTATCAATTAGACGTTAGATTAGCCACTAGAGGAGTTTGAACCAACGCCGTCATGCAAATGCTTAACATCTTTTTACTACGGTGGTAAATGGCCACTTGCAAATTGAAATCTTATTTGATAGCTACATTATTATTCATTTAGTTTTATAAATTTTATTTTTACTTTTACTAAATTTAGAAATTAAAATTGAAATCTTATTTAGTAATTACAGTACTTTCATTTTTCAATTTTTATTTTTTATTTTTGATTAAAATTATATCTCTACTAATTAATGAAATGTTCTTTGTCAACTAAAATAGGGTGAAAAGACAAATTAGTCTTCTATCACACAAAAAAATGATGGGCAATAATATAATCTCATAGGTCTAAACTTTACTGTTTTTTATTGAAGTCTCACCTACAGGTGATGTTAAAATACTTTCAATATTAAAAAATAAAAAACCTCTCACTCCCTCCACGTTGTCTCTCTCTCTCTCTCCATCTCTCCTTCTCATTTTCTAAAAAAAATGTGTTCATACACACAAGGTGTGTAGGCAAATGCTAGTTTTAATTATGACAACTTATCCCTAATTTTACGATTTTATTAATTTTTTATGGAATACTTTCAATATTTTATTAATTTAGTTTGGCCCGTTGGGCCCCACATCACAAGCTTTCCTCTCCATCGCTGTCATGTGTCTCTTTTCTCCCCACTTTCTTCCCTCATTGCCGTGTCCCTTTCTCTTTCAATCTCTCATTTTTTTAAAACTCACAGACTTGTTGCCCCCTTACTCCCACTTACTAATTTCAAGCTCCCTCCCGTCTACCTCTCTCTACAAGTGCAGAGAATAAATTGTATGCAATAATCGTCGCCAGCCACTTACAACGATGGCCATTCTGGCGAGCCAGATCACACCACCTCACCACACCTTGTTATTCCCCATCGATGTTAAGCTTATATCGTGAACATTAAACCCAGACGTGGAGCTTGCACTGCACAGTGGCCATTGCCACTATTCATCATCTTCCCCAACGAGTTCTCATCGATTCCGACTAAGGTAAGGTTCAAGAACACTAGATTTAACTTCTCTCATAGAAATTATGGATGTGTGACTCAGTTCAGGCATTTTGGTGAAGGGTTGACGTTGAAATAACTTGGAAGAAGATAATTCTACAGTTTTTCCAACAAGTGTCTGTGACCATCTGACCACCTTTAGAACATTTTTCCAGCCAAAACTGACGTTAAATTGGCCCCACTTTGGTATGGTTTTGTTCCCTACATTTCTAGCTTCAAGTTGACTTTTGAATCATTGATTTTGGTTCAGTATCGAGCTCGAAATGAGCTCTAGAATTCAGCCCTACAATCTGCAAAAACTGCAGATTTCGTGAAGAAGGCGCGTGAAGGTGCGTGGGCAACCAATGCGAGTGGCACGTGCGGCGCGTGGTTGCTAATGCAGCCACCCTGTGGCAACGTGTGGAGGAACCCGAGGTCCCTTCTTAGGTTTCTCGACGTGCTAAATCCTAATCCGCCCTCCGTTTTCCAAAATTCGACCGTTTTAAAATAGTTTCTTTTATTAGCCGTACTTTGTACGAAAATGCGTTTATACGTTAGTACGTTATATATTTACATAAATGGTCTCATTTCTAGGTGAAATACTTCACAAGGATCTTTGATGCCCGTGAGGCGGGTTCGACTAGACAACATGATTTGTGAATGGGTCTTTTCTTTGATATATACATATATTTGTTTAGTTTCCATATATACATCTAATAATGAATTTTCTATATGTCTGCCTTAATTAAATTTACAGCTATGAAAAATATTATGTTGACTAGAATTATCAAATCACTGTGGCATGACTATATTTTCATTACTTGTTGCACCGGTGTTAGTATTCGCCCCAGGCCAGGGCCAGGGTTTACGTGTATGTTCACATCGCATCGCTCGCTCACTTTGGATCCATTGTAGGTGTCAATCTTGTCCTAGGTTGCAATAGGCAACTATGACTCGTATGTGATGCGCATAGCGTCAATCTTCATGTGATTGTAGTACTAGAGCGTATATATTGTGATTTCACCCAATCCTGTTCATGTCAGAATGTCTCTGAATGAACTCATGTGTTAGCATAGATTGATGAGTACTTGGTTTTACTGATGAGAACTTGATTTTCTTATGCCGTAGTTGAGATATTATGATTTAAATGTTCCTTGAATTATTATTGAAATACTTTTGATTTCATACTTATACGTAGTATGATTTTCTAGAAACTATACTTGTTTTACAACAAGGGGTTATAATGTTTTCAAAAAGGTTTTTATAAAACTTTATTTTTAGGCTCACTCACCCTTATTTTTCGCCCCTCCAAGTTTAGTGGCTGAGCTTCCATGTCGAGAGAATTCTTGGTAAACTTTGGTATAGATGACTACCTTCGATGGTATAATTCACATCCTACTTTGTTGTACTTTACTTATGCTTTGACATCACGTGTGAAATAGGTTCATTCCCGCTCACAAGTGCACTCTTATATTTAGGCATTTTTAGGTTTTAAATTTATTCACATTTTCCACATCACTACACTTTTGTGGTTTCGTCACCCTCCTAGTGTCGATCAGCACAGCTCGATTCGAAGTCCAAGTGGACATCTTGGGTTCGGGTGTGTCATTAATTTTTAGTTTTCAATTTTAAAAAAAAAATCACAATAAAAAATAAAGTGGTTGTCAAACACCCCATTCGTTTTCCATATTTTGGTTTTTCTTTTCTGATGTTTGCATACTGAACAAATAAACGGAGGATTATTCAGTTTTTAATGGATTTATAAATCCATGAATTTTTATGGAGTTTAATTGATTTGTAGAGATTCCAAGTAAAATTTTAGTTGTCACATTCATAAGCTGCATATTCAGTTTTAAAAAAACTACCAAACTGATAAGGTAGCGAAACATTATAATGTTCGTTACGGGGGAATACGTCTCATCGTAATCAACCCAGGGCGAAACCACAAAGCCCAAAAGAGAGCTAGAGAGAGAAGCCCAATCCAACACTACACCAACAATGTGAATGGGCTTGTTATAAATGTCAAAATACTATGTGCTCATTTGGATGTGTTACGCTATAAAGCGCTTTTACTCACTAGCACTTTTCAATAGTGCTTTTATAAGGAAGTAGTTTGTTGTTTGGCATGCAACTTTTGTATTGTATAGAAGCGCTTTTGATATTAAATAGAGTGTTTGGTTGTCAAATGAAAAAGCGCTTTCATTAATAATTCTCAATAACTTTTGCATAAATATTTTTTGTATATAATTAGCATACGACTTGATTAAAATTGCTGATGAACATTCAATTAAAAATAGTAACGATCATTAACAAAATGATACATACTTATTGAAAATATATGTTTTTTTCTTAAAAAAAAAGACACGTTATAGTTGCATGGCAATCAAATGTGAAATAACTATTAACTAGATATAAGAAGATTAGCAATTCTTTCTCGTTCAACATCTAACTCTCACCTATGAGTAAAATTTTCATCAACAATCTTTTCATCTCTATGATCTTCCTCATGTCCAACAAAAGTAGCTCCTCATCATCCTTGCAAGGTTGGAATTCTTGATCTATCATGGAACGATTCGTAATAAAATTGTGTAAAGCCATTGAAGCAACAAGAATTTGTACTTGTTTTTCAAAAGGGAAGTTACGCATGAGATGAATCATTGTCCACCTATTTTTTCAAACAACAAAAGTCTTTCTATGGTGCATCTTAGGAATGAATGCCTCTAATTAAATATCTCTTTTTTCCCTCTTGGCTGACTTCCACATCGAAACTCAGGAAGATGATATCGTTCACCCCTGTAAGGTCCAATATATTCATTCATATGTGGATATCCAGCATTAACTAGATAATATTTACCTATACCATAATTGAAAAGAAAAATATATTTATTTTTTAGTTTATAAGATCATAAATGAATAAACACATTCATATAGGACTAAAGTTGACTACTAACCAGAAAGGGATAAGGAAATTTCGATTCTGGTCTTCTCAAGGCCTCCATGAATATACTGTTGGAAAATTTTGAGTAGATATTTCATTGTCCCACGTTGGTCACCGCAAAAGGTTCCATCACCTTATAAGGCTTCGTCCCTTTTAGAAAGTGATTGGAGTGATAGACCATAGAGAATAAAATTAGGCTCAACCTTGGGTTTGAGCTTTAGGGTGTGCTAATTAATTGATAATTAATATATAATTAATACATAATTGGGCTTTGAGGTGTGCTAATTAATTGATAATTAATATATATTTATCAAAAGATGGGCCTTGGACCTTAGGGCTCGGGCTCTAATAGTTAAATTCTTTGATTAATTATTATTTTTAATTAATTAATTTTTTTTATCAAAAGACTCATCTTTTCAAATGACGTCTGAAGCAATGAAAGAACGCCACTAGAGAGCAAAGCACCCTTCTAAGAAGATGTCTCCCAACAGACGCATCACATTCTTTTACATGTTGCAAACAAACATAAATCTATTATATATACATCCATCCACATGGCATTTAGAACAAAAAAAAAAAATCAAATTCTTCTTCTACAATCCCAAACCTTTTTACTGAGAGAACCACAAAGAAATGCATCAGAAGTCTAGTTTTCCAGTGCTGAAATCCTGACTTAGATTATTGAATCCTGGTGAGGCAGACGTCCATAGATATACAAGCACTGAGTAGGGACGAAATTTCTGTTTCAAGGACAGTGCGGTACGCAAGCCTCGATCTTCAGTTTGTCTGTTTGAATATTATTTCGTTTTGTTCATATTCTGTTAAATTATAAATTCGCATTTATTATTTATTAGCATATAAATTTATCATTGATTGTTGATATTTATCTAACATATATGTGAATCATGAGTAGCACCCTCCCATCCAACCCCAGACAAATGTAAAACACATATTGAAATCACATACAGTCATAACATTTTGAGTTGTGTTTTCTTTTCTACCAATATATGGTACTTGCATTTCTCTAGGCACCACAACTGGGACATGTTCCATCAATTGCCCCTATGCAACCTTTAAAATATGGCCAATATCGATTGTCATCCTTAATTTTATTTGAAACTCTCTTGAATTGCCGATCATGTGGGCATATAATATTGATAGCCATGCGAGAAACAACATCTAATAGTTTCCCAAACCACCTAAAGACAATCTCACCAGAGCGTTGAAACCTCTCTTGGACCATCCTATTAGTGTGCCCATGACCTAATGTGTTAATAATTTCTCACCTTCACTTTTTTCTCCCACTACTCATCACTTGCAATGATAGTTTGCTTCACAGGATCCCATTCTAAGCCAGTCTCTTTACCAACTAATGATGTCCACAATTGCCATTCTTTCTTAAGTGCAATCCATTTGTTCTTGATTTGTTTACGAACATACAACCTTTGAGTAAGGTCATTAAATTTCTTAATAACATTTTTCCATCCAATCCTATTACGATGAACACCTATTTGATTTCCGGCTAATGTCTCAACTACACAAATGCTTATAAATGTCTCAACATTTGCATCATCCCACATTGCCTTACCTTTTTTTTTTTATTACTTTCCTCACGTGCATCTTGTGCATCTCTAACTATATTTTTAGACATATTTATAAAGAGAAAGAAAAAAAAACTATAGCACAAAATAAGAGCATACACCACTGCTTATGTCCTAACTAACAACACGAATAATTTAAATATTTCAATTGTATGGAAGCATCTGGTTTACTATCAGTAGTATGAAAAGCAATTATTGCAGTGATAATAGGTTGTTCAATTGTTATGTAACTTGGGAAGCAATTATTTCATTATTTTGTGATTATAAGAAAGTTTCCAATGGTAATAATTTTTGGTAGTTGTTTCATCATTAAACATCTCATAGAGAAACGGTATCATGAACAAACGGCAGCAAGGTTATTGATCTTCAAAGTTTTTTTTTATTTTTTTTATTTTATCGAATTTGCTATGCAAAGTTTACTAATCTAAAAAGTATTCTAAATACCAAAAGCAAAAGCGCTATTAATCGTATTGATAGAAAACATTAAAAATAATTCTAATAACAATAGTTAAAAACAACAATCATACAGGAAACAAATAATTCAGAAATACCTTTGGAAAGTTAATGAACAATCACCAAACAAAAATTTATATTTATTAACAAATAAGAAGAGTAAGTCTGTAAAGAGAGAAGCAACATGATTTTATAAGAGGATTGTGATTCTGTACCAGGGGTTTAATGTCATAAATGATAAATCAAAATTTGTTAAATATTTCCAGGCTTAAGGTCGTGATATACCTTTGGAAGGTTAATGAACGATCACCAAACAAAATTATTTGCGTGTGGCTACATACAAATTTAAGATCATAAATAGCATACATACCTCCACAAAATGTTTAGGCGATGGAGATGCATGTAGAGAGGTTTGGGGAAGATGAAGATGAAGATGAAGAGATGGAGACCAAGTAGAATGCTCAGCCTCCAAAATAATATGAAAATAAAAACCTTATGGGTTATCGACGTGCAACCCTAGAAAAAATAGATGATGGTAATTTTGATATTTTTTTTTTTTTTTTTGAAGTGTAATGGCATTTTAGACTTTCAAATTAAAAAATAGGGATAATTTTGAAATTGAAAAAATTTCATTAAAGAGAGCAAAGTGCTTCCCTTGTTTTCTCTACGCATCACTTTTAAGAGGAAGCACCTCCTAGGTGCTTCTTTAGAAAATGCTTCTTGGTACTTCTACTTCTAACTAAAAACACTTTTAAAATATTTGCCAAACAACAAGTTTTTTAACTGAAGCGTTTTTACTCATTAGGAAGTGGTTTTGGCTCTTTTAGAAGCACAACCAAACGAGCTATATGTTGGTCTAGTTGTAGGTACAGTCTAGTTTGGTTCGATTTCTCATTTAAATAGCAGTCAATGCGATTTTGTGATGCATTGTGCTTGGCTATGGCAGTGTTTCTCTACTTTGATGGTTATTTTTACCTCATTGTTGACAACAATGACGGCTCTTCATGGGAGCAATTTGGTTCTTGGCCTCATAGCTAGGGTTTAGGTTTTTTGTTCGACTTTTGTGAGTTTGACGAAGTTGTATCAACTCTTTATTTGAAAGTGGGAGTTTGTTGTATCTCCTTAGATGGAGGAAGACTTTATTTTCAATATGTTGTAGCAAGAGATTTATGTTAAATTAGTTGAAAATGCACTACAAATATTAGATGAGTTGTTTATAAATCACTTGTTTATGTTTTTGTAATGGTTATGTAGCCCTTTTCAAATTTTACGTAATATTTTTGTAGTTCAATTCTAATTAATTAAGTTTTTATCCTAGCTAAATCTCTTAATACTTACAAATTTCTTATCCAAATATAACCTAAAAGTTTTTTTTTCCCAACATCTTGTGCCATGACAATAATATATTAAAAAAGAATGTCGTAAAAACATTGATGTCATTTTACTTTATTAGTAAGGGAGTGCTAGCAACCGTTGCACTAATATTTGCATTTGGACCTTTTCATTTTATCAAAATGTCATGTGTCGTTTTGTACACACACAAAAAAAAAAAAAATAAATAAAAACATTTTAATGACTTTAGCTAGGGATTAAAGATGAAAAGCATAAAATATAATTTTAAGGCATTAAATGTCTTGTATTTTGCGTTAAAAAATGACACGTGGCGTTTGATAAAGTGAAAATGTCCAAATGAAAATGTTAGTACAAAGGTTGCTAACTTTATTATTTCTTTAAACCTTCTTATCTTACAAAATCAGAAACACTTTGTATTGTAGGGTCCAACTCCCATACTACGTAGTATGGACTGTAAGTTCTGAAGATAGGTATACACTTGGTTAGCACTTGTTATACACATGGGAATATTAGAGATTAACATTGATAATGTTTGTGTGCTAATAAGGAACATGTTTATTAGGATTCATTAGCTTGAACACTCATTATAGTACTAGAAGTCTTTCTAGCTTACATGAATAAGGGTATTCACGGTGATAAGGTTAAGATCAATCAATAATACTCAATGGAAAGCATCTTAGTTGATTACCACTGTGTATGGTTAGGGTCCCTGCACTCTTTTTAATCATGCAAGCTTACAAAAAATCGAACCCCATTCTTGAGGCTTTGCATACTGAAGAGGAGAGCTGCACAAGAACTCTAATCCCAAAAAGCATGTCATCGTCTTCAGGTGAGTGATTAATTTGGTACTGTGTTATAATATTCAGAATTCATATTCATATATATTATATGTTTTACATGGACTACTACGAGTATTAAATGATTTGGATGCAAAGAACCACATCATCCAAATCAATTCATCTTATCCAGTGCTCGTAGTATTTTATACCATGCAGTATGGAAGAATTTTCCAGTATGGTATGTCATATCCAAAATCAATGAAATATGATGAATTGCATTATCCTGTTGGATCACTTGGTGTTACATCCTGGTGCATTTTGGATACGAGCTATAGATACTAGTTGGACCAGAAAAGGATTTGAGTTGGGTCTTGAACTAGGATCATCGAGGCTTCTTCAATCAAACCATCCCTGAAAATGAGCTCACATTGTCACACATCGAAAGTTGAAGGTCAATTGGTTCCAAAGTTGAAGTTGATTAGACCAATGACGTCCCACCCCATGCATGGGGCCACGCCACGTTGTGGTGATTAGTGGCACCATCACATGTTAGTGAGTTGTTATTTGTGATCACCACTCCATGTTCAAGAATCAAAAGGGTTTTCCATGTAGATAATGTTTTTCCATATGCGCTAATAAGCTATTGCACAAATACAAAACTCTCCATTATCTCTTTAGCAAATGCACTTTTTATGATTTATGCGCGTTTTTTTTTTCTCGTTTCTTACTCATCTTTTGTTATTTTTATTCAAATCGAATGAATTTAAAAATTAATAAACATGAGTCTGACCAAAATTTTATTTATTAATTCATCATACAAGGGGATGAAGCTTAACTTTTGTATGAAGTGAGTATATGATAAGTTATTGACTTGATCAAAATGAAGTATGAGATATCATCACTACTAAATTAAACAGTTTGCGCGACTATGGACATTTTGTCGCGCAAAGAATTATTTGGTCACACATAAACTATGGCGACCAGAAAATCATCGCGCATATTTTGTCGCGCAAAGCTCATGAAAAAAGACATTGTGCGACAAACATCTTCAAATTTGTCGCATGTCTTAACAATTGCGCGACGCATTACTAGTCGTCGCGCGAAAGTTATACGGACAAAGGTTTTCGTCGTACGATTTAAACGAGTACAAGTGTGTTTGTGGGTAATTTGTCTCAAAACTTTTTGCGCGACGAAATCGATAGTAGGCGTGTGGTAATGCACGACGAAGAGTAAGACGCGCGTAATTTTGCGCAACGACATTTCGTCGTCGCGCATGTGTAATTTTTAATAAAAAAAATAGAATAAAAGGAAAAAAAAAACAGATTTCATACTAATGACATGAGAAAGAAAAAAAAAAGCAAATTAATGAATAATTTTTTTATTATTTATAATATAAATAAAAATGTACATACAAATATAAAGTAAAAAAAAAACGGAACAAAACTACGAAAATAAAGAGGCAAAAACTATAGGCATGTCATTCGGAGGTGCTTGGTAATCTTGCTGCTGGTTGGGGACAGGGTCGGAGGTCGACAGGCCTGATTGCTGCGCTTGCTCGGTGTGGAAGGGCTGTGAGGGCGATGGTGTAGAAAAACAGGGGAGATGTATTCCAAAGGAACTGAGGGCTTGTACAAGCATTGACATTTGAGACTTGAACGATGCCAGCTCACTCCTCAGCCCAGCGACTTCCTGCGTCAAAGTCGTAACCTTGGTCTTTGACTACAAGGATGACGAGGCTCCAGTTTCCTGACGCCTGGCATTTCTCATCCCCCGACAATATGTCCCTGGCCTTTGACCAAAAGTTTGGTCCAACGTCTCTATGACGATGTGAAACCCTGTATCCTCAGGGGGATCCACAGACTCGATCGGCGTGTCCGAGGGAAGGTGGGAGGCAGACTCCTGAAGCACCACTTGTCGCTTCTCCACCATAGTTGCCTGTGAAAAAAAACATGGATTATTAATAGAAAACAATTTGAAAGAATTAGTATAAATGTTTGATGCATAAGAAATTACTTATATGAAGAGACTGGGTTAACTCATTCCCAAGCCGAACATAAACGTCAGCAAAGACATCAATTTTCTGAAATTTTGAACCCTCCTAAAATCGAAAAAGATAAGGAAAATGTTAGTACGAAAAAAAAAATTATTAGCGACATTTTAAAATTGGAAATGAAAGTTGTAATATATACCTTCCGTCACACCTCCATCCTATAGGAGAAAGGCCTCGAACTCGAATGATGGAGAAGAGTCTTTTTCTCTCGATTGATCTTGTTCGCCTTCCCCTTCTTCTGTTATACAAAAAATAAACGTATTAGTTGTAATAGTTAAAGAAAATTTAAAAAAATTAATAATAAACATTATTAAAAAATAAAAAAAGTAAAATGAAAGATGTCATCATTAAAAACGCAGCACATATGTCGGGTCCTTAAAATAACCGCAAAGCCAAACCCAACTATCTTGTCGGTCCTCTAACTTCTTCGGACATCCCTCCTCAAGAGCGACCTGCGGATTATCAAACTCCTAAAACCATTGGTGCAAGTCACTCTTCCACTGCTTGTAGCGTTCGGAGAAGAGCCGATTGACATACGCGAACTTGTCCTCGTCCATGTGCTCCAAATTGTAGTTTGTCTGCAATATAACAAATATTTTGAAAGCATTAGTAATAAAAGACATTAATACATATAAATATATAAATTTTACATGAAAAGTATTAAAAAGGCGATGCTACTTACAGACAATTGATTGCGCACCGTAATCTTCGTCTCCTCTGGCATCGCCTTCCAAGACTTCCACAACATAGGGCAAAAGGTCCGCACAACATGCCCAATGTCATGGGCCAATGCACTATGCTACTCCGCCGTTAGTGCTGCCCGATGTCGCTCAACGTATCCGATTGGGATACGACCGTTGGTCACCCGGGTGACCTTCCCCGTCTTCAATTGCTGACAAGGTCCTCGGGTGTGTTTCTTTGCTGCAAAGAGATGAAAAAAAAAATCAATAACCCATAACTAATAACAAATCCTACTAAAATTTCGGCATAACCTCCCCTATAATTAAAACATTTCCCAAAACCCTGAAAATAACATAAACAATATACATATCCAACATAATAATCACAACAGTTTAATAAAAGGTCCGGAACGATGAAAATTTTTTAATCCTTACATGACATAACAAATTGAACCTCAAATAAAAAAACTTAGTAAACAAGGGAATGAGGGAGTGAATTAGGATTGTATACCTGGCCGTGTACCGGAGGCATCGGTTATGGATCCCGATGGCGACATCTGTTTCACAGTGCGGGGGCGTCGATGAGTTCGTCTGGCGCTAATAGGTAACGCCACCGAAGAAGTTGACGATGTCTACGCCTGTGGGACTGGAGGACCATCTGAGTGAACCGGATTGACCGGCCTATGGTCCATCTCTGCTGGAGCAGTGGCGGCAGTAATAGGTATAGTCGTCAGACTAGGTGTAAAAGTGATCGGCCTCCGGGTTCTAATGAGGTGAGACATTTACAAAATTGGCAATCAATTTGTTTAGTACACAAAGATTTTGATTCTGTTTTCACATGCTTACAACTTCAATGGCTACAAAAGGATTGCTAATTGTTGATTTGATTTCAAATTAACTTGTTAACTTAAATAAACATATGGGAATTCCAGTCCATTGGCTGGTCAAAAGCATTTTCTGAATGCATATGGGCAGATTCAATGACTTTGGAGATGTAGAAATATGAAAATAATTGAAACATTCCCATCATAACAAAGTTCATGTGCTCTGCGATTTGCAGCAAAAGAAGTTTGCTAATAACTCTCATGAAAATCTAATATATATATATATATATATATATATATATATATATATATATATAATCTAAACTATAATGGAGGAATTCAAATTACTGTGCAAAAAAGAAAGATTAATATCAAAATGTAAATGTAACTTCAAAATTGGGAGGCCGAATTCAACAAGCAACACAATCGAGTCTATCATATTAATAAGGCAACAACAAAGGGTAATACCCCATTATATATCAACAAATCGTGGCAGTCAACAATGCAAATCCTTAATTTAAGAACCCTGTACTTAAATTAGAAAACCCCTAATTCGAACCCTGTACTTGAAATTAAAAAACCCCTAATTTAAGAACCTTAATCTAACCCCCAATTTAAGAAAACCTAATCTAACCTCACTGCCCAAAATCGTTCCCCTAATTTAAGACCTAAATCCAACCCCAATTAAGAACCCTAAAAACTCTAATTTAAGAACCTAAATCTAACCTCCAATTTACGAACCCTAAATCTAACCCCACCACCCCCAATTTGAAAAAATAAAAACCCTAATTCTAACCCCCAGTCAATAAACAAAATTGCAACTAAAAACTGAAAAGGAAATTACCTATTGGAGAAAAAGAGGCGATGGACTGAGAGAGGGATGGAGAGACGAGGTGAGTGAAGGAGAGACGAACGAAGATAGATAGGAAGGAAAGAGAGGGTATTGCGCGGGGAAAAAAGGAAGAAGAGGGAAGTAAGGGAGGAACGAGACGCACGGGGGTTAATAATATAGAATATTACGTGACGAAGTGTTCGTCTCGCAAGGCTAAACAATCGTCGTGCAAGTTTTTAAAATTTCCGCGAAAAAAATGCTTTATTTGAATTTTCAGACAATTGTGCGACGAATCAATATATTTCGTAGCTCAAGTTTTTTAAAATTTCCGCGAAAAAAACGCTTTAATTGAATTTTTAGACACGTGGGTGACGAATACATATATTTCATCGCGCAAAGCATATTTGTGCGACCAAAAAAATTTTACGCGTCACGCAATTGTGTTTTAAATTGGTTTTTTTATATTTTTATTTTGTTTACAATTTATTATAAAATACAAACAAAACAACTTTATTTACAAAGTAATTCACATATAAAATGGGAATCATTCATACCATTTTTTCCATCACTCTATATAATGCATTAAACATTTCATGTGTTTTACAAAAAAATTACAAATAAATTGCCTTAATCTTAATCCGAACTATAATAACTTTCACCTTCGTCGCTATCATCATTTTGAGTGTCACATTCCTTATCATCGATAGGTACGTCACCATCGTCATTCGTGCGCACTGGACCATCGTATCGTGGAATATTACCGAGGTCAATCGTGATGAACTGAATCAGTATTTCGATTGAAGATACTCCATCTATCTGAAATGGTTCTTGAATAAGATTAGTATCTCGGAGTGTTTCCGCATCACTTTCCATGAAAGATTCAAGACGTTGGTCAGCAACATTGTTGATGTCGTCTTCAGTACGGTCTTGTTTTGGTATAGCATACACATTCCTATGATCCATCTTCTAAACAACTTTCCAACCCCGGATTTAGGGTCATGTAGATACACAATTTGTTTTGCCATGGTTGCTAATATGTAAGAGTCGTCATTGTACCAAGTTTTGGTAGTGTTCATTGATAGTAATCCATGATCTGTTTTCACACTTCCATGCCTATTCGGGTGTGTATCAAACCATCGACACTTAAATAAGATCACTTGGCACCGGTCTTTATAAAGTAATTGCACGACACTTATTAATTTGCCATAGAATTCAATGTCTGTACTTTCGCCTCCTCCGGGGACATGAACACCGCTGTTTTGTGTACACAACTTGTCATTTCGTGCACCCGCTAAGAACTTGACACCATTGACATGGCAACCCGAGTACAATTCAACGCAAATTGGTCTGAACGCTAAGTTATATAACTCTTCACTGTATGCAGGGGAATTCGATGCTGTCAGTTGATTCACCTAATATTAAACAAACATTTAAATTTGTTAGTTCGAGCAACTTAATTGGTACAATATATATGTCCAATACAAAACACTTCAAACTTACATATTCGAGAAACCACTGAGAAATAATTCACGGTGTTTCTTGGCATACAAATGTGAAGGATGTGCCTGCTTCATCATATTTTCATGCTCGTCTAGGTGTCACAGTGTCTCATCACAATTTTTGAGTACGAACCAATGTGCTACTTCCATGTCCTTCTTGGAAAACGACTCACCACAAATCGGATCTCCGAATGGTCGAGCGACCTAGGCAAAAATTGAAAGTTTCTCCTTTCTCACACCCCCATCATTATTGTGAGGAGGATGATTGAAAGTTGTCTCAACATCTTTTAAATACATTCCACAAAATGTAAGTGCCTCATATGACACCCAAGCTTGTATAATGGATCATTCGGGCTTCGCTTTGTTTCGTACACTTTTCTTCAAGTCTCCGAGAAGCATGCCAAAAGAAAATGATACGATACACATATTACTAATCGTAATATATTTAATATCGATTAATAAAAAAGACGAGGAATATATACCTTTCTATTTGATACATCCATCGAAAGTTGACTGGTCCAGCAAGCAATGCCTCATCTGGTAAGTGAACCATCACGTGTATCATACTTGTGAAGAAGGCTGAAGGAAATATCATCTCAAACTTGCATAGAACTTGCACAATGTCATGGCGCAACTGATTAACGTCCGTTCTTCGTAACGTTCTTGACGTCAATTGCGAAAAACAACTGGACAACAACATGATTGGTTTCACTACATCGGGTGGCAAGAGATATCGAATACCTATAGGAAGTAGGCGTTGCAGAACCACATGGTAGTCATGACTCTTTAAGCCAGCTAATTTACCCCCGTCAACGTTCACGCAACGCATAATATTTAAAGCATACCCATCGGGAAACTTTACAGACGATAAAAACTTTAAAAATTCTTTCTTGTCATTCGGTTTCATTGAAAAAAATGCAAGATCCCTTCTGGATTTATCATTGTCCCTATTCATCCATAAACCCCGTCGTATTCCCATTCGTTCCAAATCAAGACGAGCTTTGATCGTGTCCTTTGTCTTGCCTTCAATATCTAGAATTGTGCCGACCAATGTGTCAAATACATTTTTCTCAACATGCATAACATCGAGGTTGTGTCTCAATTTTAGTTTAGACCAATACGAGAGCTCAAAAACATAGACTTGTGCGTCCAGTTCATATATGTAGCAGGTCTTGTCCTAGTGACATTGGTCCTGAAATGAGCAAAATCCAAACGGTTAGGCTGTTCCAAAATCTGAGCACCAAACCATTCTCTGAGTCTAAGGCGATGCTTTTTCTCCCCGTTAAACTCTTTATCCTTCTCTCGCCACTCATGGTCCCAAGGCAGCCATCTTCGATGACCAAGGTAACAAACTTTTCCAGCGTGCCAACTAGATGTTACGTCTTCCTTGCATACAGGACATGCCATATAACCCCTAGTGCTCCATCCAGAAACCATTGCATATGCGGGGAAATCGTTCACAGTCCACATCACTGCAGCCCGCAAAGTGAACATCTTGCCAGTATATTTATCTTATGTGCGCACACTGTGTGTCCATAAATCTTTTAGCTTATCCACCAACGACCGTAAGTATACATCGATTGACCTACCAGGATCCTCAGTTATCAATAGAGTCATCATCATGTATTCTTTTTTCATACATTTCCATGGTGGCAAATTATACGGAAATATGAAAATCGGCCAAGTACTGTGGTGTTGGTTTAAAACCCCAAATGGATTAAATCCGTCAGTGGCAAGTCTCAATCTAACGTTACGAGAATCAACAGCAAACTCGAGGAACATTCGATCTAACTCTTTCCATGCCTCCTCATCTGTAGGATGTCGTATCACATCGTCGTCTACCCGTTTTTCCTTATGCCATCTCATGTTTGTGGCAATATGCAACGACATATACAATCGCTGCAACCTAGGTTTCAGGGGCAGATAACGCATGACTTTTTGTGGGATCTTAGTGGTTCTATTATGAGATGTCATTTTGAACCTAGACTCATTGCATACAGGGCATTTATCCAATGTTTTATACTCTTCGTAGAATAAAATACAATTGTTTTTGCAAGCATGAATTTTTTTCACAACCCAATCCAAGACCTTTCAACACCTTTTGCGCGTCTCTATGGTATTTCGGCAAACAATTGTCCTTCGGAAGCATTCTCTTGAATACCCCCAAAAAGTAATCGAAACACTGGTTCGACATACGATGCTTTATTTTTCCATGCATTAGTTCCACAATGGCCGTGAGAACGGAAAAGCTTTCGCACCCCGAGTATAACTCTTGGTTGGCATTTTTTAATAGTTTTTCATATTGTTCGAACTCTGCACTATCCATTAGTGTAGGCATGTCATCTTCCCCTTCGTGATTGGTGTTTGTCGATGCAAATGGAAAAACATCATTTATAATATCCATGACTTGTTCATTAGGATCGACAATAGGTTCAACATTATCCACTCTTGTGGCATATGAAGACGAAGCATTGTCTAATTGTTCCCCATGATGGTTCCAAGTATTATATGTCTCAATCGTTCCATTCCTTAATAAATGAAATCGAACATTTTCTATTGTCTCCCTTAACGTGTTGTTACACCTCCTACAAGGACACCGGATTCTAGTTGCACCCGAGTTGTGTGTACTTGCTAAGTCAATAAAATCCTCGATTCTATCCAAGTATTCATCCGTGCATCTATTCGGATTCTGTATCCATGTCCTGTCCATAATTCCTGGAACCACAATAACAATACAACAATCACAATACAATAATCACAACAACTTCATACAAACTGATATTGTCACCTTATGCCTCCGGTAGAGGCCCTATCTCATTCAGGAATGCATAGTTATGTCACGTAATTTACGGCTACATCATATTAGATTTCGACGTGGATGAATTTCGGCAGCATCTCAATATAGTTATTCAGGTGTACGACCCGAAGAACGCACAGAGATGATACCGAAATCTCCACAACCGAAACCTAATCCTTCAACCATAAACTACGCATTATAACTGTGCATTCCCAAACTGTCCAAATAATGGGACAATTCAAGAATTAATTGGACCGCAGTCATGCTTTCGCATCCATGCGCGAAATCCAACTAATCCTTAAACGGGAAACTAAGTTTTACTAAAAATAAAAAACAAGTACGAAGTTAATTTCAATTAACTTCGTAGATCACAACACATATTTGTACGTCAAGTACAAATTTAACAACATAATATAAATATAATTTCAGAGCACAATATAAACATAACAAACTAAGTTCAACATAATTTAATTAATGGTGTATGTTTAAAAAATAAAACAAAGAAATTACCTTCTCAATCGTTATCCACCAATCGCTAATCACACACAATATCCCTATAGAGAACGAAATTAATGGTGTTAGTATGAATTTACATTAATACTTTTACCGTAACGACAAAAAACGCTTACCAGACACACCGAGATAGCTCGATCAACCTAGAGAAGAAGGAGGGAGTAGTTTAGATGATGAAATTGAGAGAAAATGAAAATGACGGATACCAGATTCAGCAAAATCGCAGGGATGAGTGTAAAGGCACAATCTGTAAATTTTTTGCAGTTTGCCTCTGCACAAGGCTGATTTCAGATAAAAAAGGACGAACGATTTTGCATGACGAATAATATGTTAGTCGCGCAAAGAACCTTTGAGCGACAAAGAAAACTTTTTCGTCGCGCAAATATTTCTTACACGACGAACGTCTGTATTCGTCGCTCAAATGTTATTTGTGCGACGAAAGAAGACGTTCGTCATGCTAGAAATATATATTTTTTATTTTTTATGTTTTCCTTCTTTATTTGTATGTACTGTAAATTTTTATTTTATTATAAATCAAAAACTCAAACCTAATTAAACTTTAAATTAATTAACAAAACTAATTTATGATCCCAAATAAAAATTATAATTACTGCAAATATTAATACTCATCCACATAACATATATTTATTCATTAAATTTAACATAAAGTCCACAAAATCTTATTTTTTAAAAATAAAAACCCTCATCAACTTCAATCCTCCCTGGCCTGCAACACATCAAACTTCCACTTCCGGAATCTCTGCTTGAAAAGCCCAATGACATAAATCCGTTGCGTCTCATCGGTTTCATCAATATCCCAATGAACCTACATTAATGTCAATAACAATAAATTAGTAATTTAAAAAATATTACGTTTTATCAAAAATAATTTTTCATTATTTACCATAAATTTACCGATAACTCTCCCAGCATGGACTTCTTCAGCTCCTCAGGGATCTTTTTCCAAGACTCAAACTCGGCAGAACAATCCCTCTGCACCAAATTCCCAATGTCATAAATGAATTCGGCGTACACCTCAGCCAAATTTTTGCCTTCAAAGTACGGCACTTGCTTCCGTCGGTACCTCTATACTCGCACTACAACTTTCTTTTTCCTAGAACCTTCCCCAGAATCGGCCATTCTTTTTTAAACAAAAATTTTTTGAAAACTTCGACTCTAAAATTGTGTTTATATAGCACTAGGACAACTTTGCGCGACGAAATAGTCGTCGCGTAAAACTATAAGCCGTAACGCAAAATGCGTCATTAATGAGCAATAAATTGGAAGGTTTGAACGCATTCAGACAGCGCACTGCTCGACAAACACATGTATTCATCGAGCAAGGTGTATTTGAGCGACAAATTATCGTCGCGCAATATATTGAGCGATGAATAGAATAAAATAATTGTAATTACAAAGTTTACGTAAACATAGATATCTATGTTTACGTAAACTTTGTAATTACAAACAAATATTCACAAACGATTTAATACCTTAAATATTTATTCTTAAATTAATTAATACTTTAAATATTTATTCTATAAATAATTAATACCTAATATATTATTCTAAAAATAGTTAGTACCTTAAATATTTATTCTACAAATAATTTATGTCTTCATCCATACAATTATTTTCAGCATAAGTACGATATTCATTCAAGATTAAAAACACATATAAACCATAGCCAGGGTGCTTACATTAGGTCTCAAAAAAACAACCGAACAAGAATTCAAACCCAATTAAGTCCAAATACATAAATTAGAAAAAAAAAAAAAAAAAACCTTAAATTTAAAATTGTCGTACAAAACATAAACTTTAAACTACTATTTGGATGATCCTGCTCCATTCCGCAAGACTTCATAACGCCACATATTGTAACCTTCCTCCAACGCATCCTCCAGCAATTTCATCAATTGTTCTTTCGGTTCATCATCAAAAACATACTTACACTGTTACACATATATACATATAATTAATTCCAACATATAACTAAAAATTTCATAAACTAAATTATTGATCCATCAACAATATACTTACTAATAGTTCATCCATCACAAGCTTTTTCACATTTCCTAACATATCTTTCCAAGAACGCCACTCAGCAGTGGGGCAATTATTCCTCATAGCTACAGCAATTGCACGAGCAAACGCAAAATGTTCTCTCATATCATGCGCGTCGGCCTTGTGCACACTCTCGTTGTTTTTATCCGCCATCTCAGCACGAACAGAATTGTGAAGAAAATGACAGTAGAAGCGCCTATTTATAGCAAAGTTAGGATCTTTGCGCGACGAACTCTTTGTTGCGCAAACATCTACATTAAATATCCTCAGATTTACCTTGTTGATGCACAAAATCAGTGAGGACTTTGGTACAACAAAAAATGTTAAGTTTGTGACCTTCGCTAGATTGCTCCGGTCACTAGTATGGATAAGTATGTAAATGGATAGAGATAGGGAAGCAAACACAAGATGTACGTGGTTCATCCAGATTGGCTACATCCACGGAGTAGAGAAGTTCTCATTAATTGTGAAGGGTTTACTCAAGTACATAGGTTCAAGCTCTCATTTAGTGAGTACAAGTGAACGATTTAGTACAAATGACATTAGGAAATATTGTGAGAGAATGATCTCTATTTATAGAAGAGAGTTTCTAATTTCATTATGACATTGACACGTGTGGTGTTGTGATTGGCTTCTGATGTTGACACGTGTCGCGCTATGATTGGCTTCCTGGTTGGAGGGAAACTCTTCTGGGTCATTGACGGTATAACGTTGACCGTGCTCAGTAGTTTCAGGATTGGTCAAGTATGGTACAAACAGTGCTCCCCTAAGTTCCCGAGTGAGGGAAACTCCTCGGTTGGGGACTTGCAAGATCCAAGCCATTGAGTAATCACAAAACTTCTAAGTACCGAAATGTGGTATCATTTTCACTTGCCTTATCTGTCTCATATGTAGATGTGGCATCTTTTCTGGAAGTACTTTTCCTCCATCTAGGGGTGGTATCTTTAATCGATGAAGATGCACAAGGTAATGTATCAATTTCACTTGAAGCTTACTTGTAGTTTCGGGCTTGGTCAAGTGCGATACAAACCCTATAGTAGGAGTCCCCCAAGTCACCGAGCTAGGAGATTTACTGAAGGAGGTAACAGACAAGGTAAGCAATCAGACTTCCAAGCAAGCAACCTGGATCGGAGGTTCGACTTCGGCTTCCGGTTGATTGTTCTCATTCTCCTTGTGTCGTGAACAACAACAAGGATAAGGAGAAGCAGATGGAGAAGAGATGATATGAGATACTTTTGCTTTTGAAGAAGTAACTTTCCACAGGCTTATTATTGAACTGGGTTGGAAGGTTTTCTAGTTTCTTCCAGAGTATAAGGCCGACTCAAGAATTTGAGGGTCAAAACAAGTCCATCAAATCTAGTGTATATTCGACCCTGATGATATGGGATACTTTTGCTGTTGACAAAGTAGTGGATGTATCGGCACGTGTTCTGTTATGCTTGTCTCCACATGCTTCCTTGTATCCTTCTCACTTACCCTATATGTTCCTCAAGCAGACGTGGTATCTTCTCTGGAAGCATAAGATGTTGAAGATGAGTACTCAAGAGCAATGCCAGATAAGTAATCAGGCAAGGGGTTCCAGGCAGTCAGTTCCTGACTGGAAGTTTGATTCCAAGTGCTGACTGATTACTCTCTTTCTTCTTATCTTGCAGGTAAGAACAAGGCCAAAGGAAAAGATAGGTGAAAATCATGATATGGGATACTCTTGCTTTTAACCCTGATGATATGAGATACTCTTGCTCTGGTGTAGCTTGTTTGCAGAGGTATTATCGGGAGGAAAAGAAGCTAAGTATTTCGAGAGACTCTGCTGAGAGTGCCCTCTCGGATGTGAAGAAAAGTTGAGCAATTTTTTTATTTGCAGGTCTGCTTAGCTGTGGAGGATGGAGGTCGACATATATAGGAGTCTCCCTAACAACAAGTAGTAGTGTTATTCCTTTACCCTTCTTGGTCATAACAATGTAGTGGAAGCTGCAAGCTTCACGTGTTTTAACTTTTTCAGAGCACTTTGAAAAATGGGTCTGTGGTATCTGGAAAGCTTGCGTGTGAAGATGGCAGACAAGCTTTATCCAAGGAAATCTGGCTCTCGAAGTTTGAAGAGCAATGCCTCTTCGGTTTTCGAACAAGCAATCTTGTCGGGGATTTGGCTCTCAAGATTCAGAGAACAATGCCTCTTTCATTTTTAAGAAAGTAATCCTGTTGGGAGTCTGACTCTTGGATTCGCATAGCAGTGTCTCTTTGATTTTTGAGAAAGTAATCCTGTTGAGAGTCTGGCTCTCGAGATTCGGAGGGCGGTGCCTCTTTAATTTTTGAGCACGTAATCCTGTTGGGACTCTGGCTCTCGAGATTCGGAGAGCAGTGTCTCTTCGATTTTTGAGAAAATAATCCTGTTGGGAGTCTGGCACTTGAGATTCGGAGAGTGGTGCCTCTTCAATTTTTGAGCAAGCAATCTTGTTGTGAATGTTTTCTCGAATATGAGTAAAGGTTGGGCATTTTTGCTAGTCTGCCTTGCCACGGAGCATGGAGGTTGACACACATTAGGACTTTCTAGTTATCAAGCAGTGGTGCTGTTCCTTTACCCTTGTGGGTAATAGTAGAGTAGCTGGACCTTCAAAATTTATGTGTCTAAACTTTGTCAGAGATCTTTGGCAAAGTTATCTGTGGTACTCGAGGAGTTGATGTTACGTGTGGAAAGTGGTGCCTCTTCGGAATCTGGAGAGTGGTGCCTCTTCGATTTTTGAACCAACGGCCCTGTTGCCTTTTCTTTTATAAGGGCACCAATTGTGTGCAAGAAGTACATTTAGAGAGTTATTGCTTGTAGGAATTCTCCCCTTACTTCAGAGATTTATTACACCTCATTTCTCCTTCATCATTTCTGAGAATTTCTGGCCCATCTGATCGTCGTTTTAACTTGAACTTTGGTAAAGAGGCAGCCATGCCTTCTCAAGACAACATATGACGCCCATCCTTCTTATCCCCTACTGGTCCTCTTACCGTTGGGGACTCTGTGATGAAGAATGATATGACCGCTGCGGTGGTGGCCAAGAACCTTCTCACTCCCAAAGATAATAGACTACTTTCCAAACAGTCTGATGAGTTGGCTGTTAAGGATTCTCTGGCTCTCAGTGTTCAGTGTGCAGGTTTTGTGTCTAATATGGCCCAACGCCTATTTGCTCGAACCCGCCAAGTTGAATCATTTGCGGCTAAAGTGATAAGTCTCAAACAGGAGATCAGAGGGCTCAAGCATGAGAATAAGCAGTTGCACAGGCTCGCACATGACGATGTTACAAACATGAAGAGGAAGCTTGACCAGCTGCAGGAATCTGATGGTCAGATTTTACTTGATCATCAGAGGTTTGTGGGTTTGTTCCAAAGGCATTTATTGCCTTCATCTTCTGAGGTTGTACCGCGTAATGAAGCTCCAAATGATCAACCTTCGGTGCCTCCTCCTTCTAAGGTTCTGCCTAGTACTGAGGCTCCGAATGATCACCCTCCGGTGCCTACTCTTTCTAGGGCTCTGCCTACTGCTGAGACTTCTCATGAGCAACCTTTATGAAGGCTCCCTCTTGTTTATTTATTTTGATTCATGTATATGTACATATTTGTAACTTATCGGAGATATCAATAAACAAGCTTTGCTTCATTTCAACGTATTGTGTTAAATACACCAAGACCTTCTTCACTAAGTTCTTTGAATTTTTTTCTTTTATTGAAGCTTGTATGTTGAACCTTTGAGAGTGAAGCATGTATGTTGAGGTAGTGCTCCCTTAATTTCCCGAGTGAGGAAAACTTCTCGATTTGAGACTTGAAAAATCTAAGTCACTGAGTGGTCGTGAGACTTCTGAGTATCAAAGTGCAGTAGCATATGGTAGGTGTCCCCCAAGTCTCTGGTCGAGGGAGTTGACGAATGAGGCATTTCCTTTCTAAGTGGTAGCCCAAAACTCCTCCTTCATATATATTTGTTATGAAAGTTGTTAGGCCCAAAGAAGAGGAGGCCTAGGCAATTTTTTTTTTCTTTTCGAATTTTCAAATTTTCGAATTTTTGAATTTTTGAATTTCCGAATATATATTAAGCTTTGTAGGTAAAGCTTTAGTGTTGAAGCTTTGTAGGTGAAGCTTTGAGCTTTGAAGTTGAAGCTTTGTTGAGCACCAAGAATTGATTTTGCTTCACACTATCTTGATCAAGATAGTGTGAAGCTTTTGTAGGTGAAGCTTTTGTGTTGAAGCTTTGTAGGTGAAGCTTTTGTGGGTGAAGCTTTTGTGGGTTAAGCTTTTGTGGGTTAAGCTTTTGTAGGTGAAGCTTTTGTGGGTCAAGTTTTTGTGGGTCAAGCTTTTGTAGGTGAAGTTTTTGTGGGTCAAGTTTTTGTGGGTCAAGCTTTTATGGGTAAAGCTTTTTTAGGTCAAGCTTTTGTGGGTCAAGCTTTTGTAGGTGAAGCTTTTGTGGGTGAAGCTTTTGTGTTAAAGCTTTTGTTGGTGAAGCTTTTGTGGTGAAGCTTTGTTGGGTACCACGAATTGATTTTGCTTCACACTATCTTGATCAAGATAGTGTGAAGCTTTTGAGAATTTGTAGTTGTCCTCCATTGATGAAACTTTGTTGAATTTCCCTTTTTTTTCTTTTTTTTCTTTTTTTGGGAAACTAGAAATTTGAAAATGTGAGAGAGACAACATATACAAATTTTGCTTCCATACTGTTGAGCAAAAGATTGTGATGCAAGCCACACCTTGTAGTAGTTAAAGGTTTGGATGAACCATATAAATTGAATTTGCTTCGAACAGTCTTGAATTTGCTTCAAATGTTTAAGAATTGTAGTTGCCCTCCATTGATGAAGCTTTTGTTGGCACCATAAATTGGTTTTGTTTCACACTGTCTTGATCAAGAGTGTGTGAAGCTTTTGAGAATTGTGGTTGAACTCATTTGATGAAGCTTTTGTTGGCACCATAAATTGGTTTTGCTTCACACTGTTTGGATCAAGAGTGTGAAGCTTTTGAGAATTGTGGTTGCCCTCCATTGATGAAGCTCTTGTTGGCACCATAAATTGGTTTTGCTTCACACTGTCTTGATCAAGAGTGTGTGAAGCTTTTGAGAATTGTGGTTACCCTCCATTGATAAAGCTCTTGTTGGTACCATAAATTGGTTTTGCTTCACATTGTCTTGCTCAAGAGTGTGTGAAGCTTTTGAGAATTGTGGTTGAACTCCTTTGATGAAGCTCTTGTTGGCACCATAAATTGGTTTTACTTCACATTGTCTTGATCAAGAGTTTGTGAAGCTTTTGAGAATTGTGGTTGCCCTCCATTGATGAAGCTCTTGTTGACACCATAAATTGGTTTTGCTTCACACTGTCTTAATCAAGAGTGTGTGAAGCTTTTGAGAATTGTGGTTGAACTCCTTTGATGAAGCTCTTGTTGGCACCATAAATTGGTTCTACTTCACACTTGTCTTGATCAAGAGTGTGTGAAGCTTTCTACGAGTTATAATGTTTGCATTGTTACAGAGGGGAAATTTTTGAAGCAGATGCAAGATGGCTGAATAGCTTGATCTTCGTATGCCATGCACTAAAGTTGTTGTTGGCTTGCAATAAGACTTTGTTGATGATTATAACTCTTGTTGGGCATAAGTGCTCCCCTAGTTGAGTTGTCAAGCTTGAGGGTTTTTTATTATTTGTGAATGCTAGGAGTTCGCATGTACAAGTTGTACCACTCGTCTTCTAGTAGGTGGAATGAATGGTGAGTTGCTTTCATCACTTGGTTGGTGGTAGGAAGGTGAGTTCCTTCATCACCTTTCATCACATTTCATCACCTGGTTGGTGGCACGAGAATGAGTTTCTTCTTCCTCTGGTTTGTGGCATGAATGGCAAGTTGCCAAATGATATTAGGGTACGGGTTGTACATTTCATCACCTGGTTGGTGGCATGAAGATAAGTTCCTTCTTCACCTGGTTGGTGGCATGAGTGGTAAGTTGCCAAATGATTTTAGAGTACGGGTTGTACATTTCATCACCTGGTTGGTGACATGAAGAAGAGTACGGGTTGTACATTTCATCACCTGGTTGGTGGCATGAATGGTAAGTTGCCAAATGATATTAGAGTATGGGTTGTACATTTCATCACCTGGTTGGTGGCATAAAGATGAGTTCCTTCTTCACCTGGTTGGTGGCATGAGTGGCAAGTTGCCAAATGATATTAGCGTAAGGGTTGTACGTTTCATCACCTGGTTGGTGGCATGAATGAGAGTACGAGTTGTACATTTTATCACCTGGTTGGTGGCGTGAAAGAAAGTACGGGTTGTACATTTCATCACCTGGTTGGTGGTATGAAGATGAGTTCCTTCTTCACCTGGTTGGTGGCATGAGTGGCAAGTTACCAAATGATATTAGAGTATGGGTTATACATTTCATCACCTGGTTGGTGGCATGAAGGAGAGTACGGGTTGTACATTTCATCACCTAGTTGGTGGCACAAAGATGAGTTCCTTCTTCACCTTTCATCCTCTGGTTAGTGAGAATAAGGGCAAGGTGTCTAGGCACATTGTAGCAAGTGTCAAATGACACAAAGTATGTTGAACCCTTTCAAAACACAGTTGGCTTATGTATGAATGTGTTAGAGTGTATGATTGAACGAATGTACTATGAAGCTGATCGTTTAGTTGTATAGTCTTGTTGACATATACTTAGACTTTGTTTCATGTTGGAAGCATTCATGTTGAAGCTTTGAACCAGAGTGTTTCATTGCTATGAATGTAAGAGGATTAGGATCGAGTTGTCTAAATCACATCTTTATTGAATTCATGCCAAATAGTCTTTGTTACATAAGATGCTGAATAGCTGAAGCTTAACACTTGTACAATGTTAGTTTACTTGTAATAGTACTTCAAGTGATCAGCGTTTCATGGATGGCCAAGGGTCATGCCATCGGAGCTTCTAAGCTTGTAGGAGCCAAAACGACTGATGCCAACAACTTCAAACATTCCATCCCAATTTGGACTAAGTGTTCCTTCACTCAGGACTCTATCGCAGAGTAATCTTTTCTTCAATACCCAGTCCCCCACTTTGAAAGAACGAGGTTTGACCCTTGAGTCATAGTAGTTGAAGATGCGCTGCTTGTAGGCGACATTCCTCAAGTGAGCCTGGTTTCTATGTTCCTCGACTAGATCTAAGTTGAGGGTAAGTTGTTTGTCATTTTCGGTTTGCACGTAGTTTTGAACTCGGAACGTTGTTTGCTCAAGCTCAACTGGGACAACTACCTCTGTACCAAAAGCAAGTGAGAATGGGGTTTCTCTTGTTGATGTCCGATACGAAGTGTGGTATGACCAAAGAACTTGGGGTACAAATTCTGGCTAACAACCTTTAGCCTTGTCCAAGCTGGTTTTCAAAGTTCGCTTGATTATTTTGTTGATGGCTTCAACTTGTCCATTAGAGTGGGGATGAGATAGGGAGGCAAAACATAAGTTGATGTTGAACTTAAAGAAAAACATCTTGAACTTATTGTTGTCAAACTGTCACCCGTTGTCAGTGACTATCGCATTGGGAATACTGAATCTACAAAGGATGTTCTTCCATACGAAGTCTTCTATTTTTGCCTCAGTAATGGTTGCGAAGGGTTCTACTTCGGCCCACTTTGTGAAGTAGTCAACTACAACAATTGCATAGCAAACCTTGCATTTCCCTGCAGGCATTGGACTGATCAAATCAAGTCCCCATTAGGTAAAGGGCCAAGGGCTGATCATAGGAGTGAGCGGCTCAGAAAGGGAGTGAGGAATAGTTGTGTAGCGTTGACACTTATCACATGAGCAGGATATTCTGATGGCATTTTGGTAGAGTGTTGGCTAGTAATATCCTTGGCGAAAAGCCTTGTGTGCTAGGGATCGAGATCCAGCATGATCTCCGCATACTCCTTCATGTATTTCCCGAAGGACAATTTCTGCCTCTACGAGCGTAAGGCATCTTGGGTATGGTAGGTTAAAACCCCGCTTGTAGAGTTGGTCATTAATGATCAAGTAACAGGTAGCCTTGTATCGAATCTGCTTAGCTTAGACTTTGTCATTTGGAAGGGTGCCATGAGGAATGAATCTATAAATCGGGGTAATCCAACTATCCCCCTGTTGTAAGTTGCACACTTCCGTAGCCATGGTGCTTGGTGCTGCCAACAATTCGACCTGAATTTTTCTCCCAATCTTGTCTTCCACCGCTGAGGCGAGGTGAGCCAAAGCATTTGCATGACTGTTTGCCGTTCGAGGAATTTGGGTGATCTGGTAATGGAAGTGCTTCAGCAACAATTATGTTTGTGCCAGATATGTTGCCATGGAGCTATCCTTAGCGTCAAAGTTGTTGGTGACCTGGTTAACCACCAATTGGGAGTCACTGAAGATATCAATTTGTTTAACCCCAAGGTGTTTGGCCAAACGTAAGCCTGCTAGGAGGGCTTCTTATTCGGCCTCATTGTTCGACGCCTTGAATTTGAAACGAAGAGCATACTCCATCGCCATTTTGTCAAGGGTCGTAAGGACTAGTCCTGCTCTATAACCCTGTTGGTTGGATGAGCCATCAACATATATACTCCGTGCTGGGGCTGTTGGTTCTATTTTCTGAGCTTCCAAGGATAATAAAACCACTTCTTTAGGTGTAGAAACAATGTCAACAGGATATGTTAAGTTGGTGATGAAGTCTGCCACTGCTTGGCCCATCTCAGCTGGCTTTGGTTGGTAGGAGATGTCAAACTCACCCAATGCTATCGCCCATTTGATCATTCGCCCAGAAATGTCAGGACTTTGGAGTATCTGTCGAAGAGAATGATTGGTAAGCACGATGATGGAGTGTGCTTGGAAGTAAGGGTGAAGTTTTCGAGCAGACATGACCAATGCTAGAGCCAATTTCTCAATGTTAGAGTATCGTGTCTCTGCATTTTGTAAAGCCTTACTAGCGTAGTAGACAAGCTGTTCGACATTACCATCTTTTCAAATGAGAACGGAACTTACTGCTGAAGTCGATACCCACAGATAGATAATGAGAGTGTCACCAACCTCAGGTTTGGAGAGCAAATGGGCTTTACTCATGTAATCTTTGAAGTTCTTGAATGCCTCAGCACATTCATCAGTCCATGAAAATAGCACATCTGTTTGTGGCCTTAGAGATGAACCTAGTTAAGGCTGCCACCTTGCCAGTAAGGCTCTAGATGCCTTTTGAAGTTATCGGTTCCTTCATGTTGAGGATTGCTTTGATCTTCTCGAGATTAACCTCAATGTCTCGTTGGCTTATCATGAAACCTATGAATTTGCCTGAGCCTACGCCGAATGCACATTTGTTGGCGTTCAACCTCATTTGATACCTCTTCAGAATGGTTAAAGTTTCAAATAGGTTGATGATGTGTTGGTCAGCATGTTTACTCTTAACTAGCATATCATCAACGTAAACTTTCATGCTCTTCCCAATCTATTCGGCAAACATTAAATTGACCGGTCTCTGATAAGTCGCTCCTGCATTCTTTAGGCCGAAGGGTATGACTTTATAGCAATATAGTCCCCTGTCAGTAGTGAAGGCTGTGTGTTCTTGGTCTGGAGGGTTCATGAGGATTTGGTTGTATCCTAAGTAAGCATCTATGAAGCTCAGGAGTTCACACCCTGCCATAGAGTCTATAAGTTTGTCTATGAGAGGAAGAGGAAAGTTATCCTTCGGGCATCCTTTGTTTAGGTCAGTGTAATCGACACACATTCTCCACAAGACCTTTTTGGAGCAGGAGACTTTCCTTGGTCAGATTCTTCTTAATAAGGACAACATTTGCTACCCACGTTGGATAATTGACTTCGCGAACGAAGCCTATGCCTTTGAGTTTTTCAACTTCTGCCTTCATTGCCTCGTACCGTTCAGCGTCATAAAATCTTCGCTTCTGTCTCACTGGCTTGGTCTTGGGGTCAATACTTAAGCGATGACAGATTATATCGGGAGAGATGTCTGGCATGTCCTCGTATGACCAGGCGAAGACCTCAGTGTTCTCTTGCAAAAAAGATATCAATGCCAACAAAATGGGTGGTGACAAAGTGGTACCAATCTTTACCATGCGATCCGGATAATCTTTTGAGATAGAGACATTCTTTAACTCTTCAGCGGGTTGTGCTTGCTGGGTGAAAAAGTCATCTCGAGGATCGTCGGGTTGACTGTTGCCACCGTGAAGATCCAAGTTGGCTTTGTCTGGGCTAGTCTTTATGACTTGGTCATGTATAGAAAAGGTTTCCTTGGGCACAGGCAGGTGCTGTTGCTTGACCGAAGTGTTGTAACATGATCGTGCACTAAGTTGATCTTCTCTGATGTAACCATTGCTATAAGGGGTTGGAAATTTCATCAACAACATATGTGTGGATATCATGGCATTGAGATCATTGATGCTTGTGCGTCCGAATATGACATTGTATGCCGTTGAGCAATCAACCACTAGGAAGTCAGTGGTAATGGTAGCTGTGTAAGGGCATGTACCAATGGTGAAAGGTAAATGTATGCTCCCCAGAGGTTGCACGATATCACCGGAAAAGCTTATCAGAGGGGAAATTGAGCGATCGAGCAAGTGTTCAGCTACATTAAGTGCCCTGAAAGCTTCAGCAAACATGATATTGACCGAAGCCCCCGTGTCTACCAGGATTCGTCGTACTTCAAAGTTGGCTATATGAGCTTCCACGATCAGTAGGTCGTTGTGAGGGTAGATGATACCTCTTTCTTCCTCAGGGTAGAAACATATTGGATCTCAGTTAGGCTTTTGATACTTACCTTCCCTGATGTCTTCCACATGAAACACTTGGTGGCCCGACCTTAAAGCTCGTTCATTATTTTTCATGGTCATGTTGGAAGATTTAGATATGGGTGTGCCACCACTTATGGAATATATCACATTCACCTGGTGTTGGTTACGGTTACCCCTTGGAGGGTGAATGAGGAATTGATCAATTTTTCCTTCACGTGCCAAAGCTTCAATATGATCACGAAGGGTGATACACTTCTCGCCATCATGGCCGTTATGCTCGTGGTAGCAGCAAAATGTGCCCGTGTTCTTCATGGGCTTGTAATCCGGGTGCCTCGGTTTTAGCTTTGGTATCAAGTGTGCTATGCTGGGGTAAATGGCCACGCATGTGGTGTTCAAAGGTGTGTATGCCTTATACCTCGAGGTAGGGGTTGTCCTGACACGTGCTTAACCCACTGTGTTGACTGCCTAGGGTCAGGGATTATCGTGGTGATACCTTTGGTTATCGCGGTAGTGTCCCTTACTCCTTTTACTAAAATGAGACTGAAAATGATGGAAATCTTTCCTTTTGCCCTGAGATTGATATGTTTGTTGACTTGGCAAAGTATTAAGTAAGGAAGGGGGAGGCACCGCTGCCGTTTGCAAGGTCGAGGTTTTCTCATTTGGTTGGATCTGGGTTCCACTCCCTACTTGCTGATAAGGGGTGGCTGTAGGAGGTTTCCCTTGATATATCTTTGCCTCGGCGGAGGCATGGTTGTAAGCCTATGCCATCACCTCAGAGTAAGTTTTCCAAGTGTTGGCATTGATCATGTACTTGAAGAAACAATCACGTAGGCCTGCCATGAAGGCCTTGAGGGCGATCTTGTCATCTACCTCAGCGCAGCGAGAATACTCATGGCTAAAGCGACCGGCATACTCTCGTAGTGACTCGTCTGGCTTCTGGCGAATAGTGTACAAGTCATCTGTAGAATGCAAGCGATCGGTCTGAAAAATGTGTTGAGAAACAAACAGTTTCCTCAATTCCTCAAATGAGTCTACCGTCTCAGGTGGAAGACGGCAATACCAGTTTAGAGCTCCGCCAGAGAGGGTGGAGAGGAAGAGAAGACATCGCTCTTCGCCGTGTGTATCCGGTATGCCATGGTGGACTCAAAGAGGTTAAGGTGTTCAATCGGGTCCTCTTTTCCAGTATATAGTTGCAAGCCAAGCTTCTGCTTTATCTTTGCTTGGAAGGGGTGTCGAGGATCCTCCTTGTAAGAGGGCCAGGCCTACGTTGGTTCCAATCAGGTATCTCAGCTTGTCGTTCGACCTTCAACTTGTTTACTTCCTTAAGAAGCTGTAGGACAAGAGGGTCCTGAGTGGAGTCATGTACCACTGGAGCTTTCTTTCGTAAATCTCCATCTCCTCTTGGAAGTAGGAATGTTTGATCAAGAGCATGTGATTTTTCCCTGGACTCGCCGTACTGACTTTCAAGGTATGTCTGTTGAAACATCTTTGAGTCCCCTATACCTTTGTGTTTCTCTAGGACTTGTTGCCCCTTCCCCAAATTGGTAGCCAACCTGGGATGTGGGAGGGGACCGAGTCTTTCAGAAACCCTTGGGTCATTAATCTTCAAGCTTATGTGGAAGGGATTCTCTCGACGTTGCTTTAGGAAGTCTCGGCAGTCACGATAAACGGCTTTCGATCCTTCCAACCTTTTTGCAAGAAGGTGTCTTCCTCCACTTCTCCTGCTTCGAGTCGAAGCAGCTGGGTTGAGAGAAGTCTCATGTTGATCAATGTTTTGATGATTAGCTCACTCATCATCAGGGATACCCATGTCGAATGAAGGTGACCCTCCTTATTGGGAGGCATCCAGATGATGGTTGACGTCCACAGGGGTAACGAGTTCGCTTGTTTGAGTACGCCTAGTTTCGTGGAACATCTCAAAGAGCTTCTCATACTGCTCCTAGAGGACCTCATTCTTCATTGCTATCTAGTTGTTTTGAGATTCTAGCTCATCGACTTTAGCTTGAAGAGCAACCCTCTTTCCTTCCTTCTTTTGTTGCTTCGCACTAGGTACAAGAGAGGTGTCATTCTGTGTGATGTGGCTTCCTTCGCTCCCCATGTTGGAGAGGGATGCCTGGTCAAAAGAGAGTGTACGAATGGTGGAAACCAGCTTAACAAAGCTTAAGATAGTGAGAATAAGTGTCGTTTCCACAGACGGCGCCAAATGTTGATGCACAAAATCAGTGAGGACTTTGGTACAACAGAAAGTGTTAAGTTTGTGACCTTCGCTAGATTGCTCCGGTCACTAGTATGGATAAGTATGTAAATGGATAGAGATAGGGAAGCAAACACAAGATGTACGTGGTTTACCCAGATTGGCTACGTCCACGGAGTAGAGGAGTTCTCATTAATTGTGAAGGGTTTACACAAGTACATAGGTTCAAGCTCTCCTTTAGTGAGTACAAGTAAATGATTTAGTACAAATGACATTAGGAAATATTGTGAGAGAATGATCTCTATTTATAGAAGAGAGTTTCAAGTTTCATTCTGACATTGACACGTGTCGTGTTGTGATTGGCTTCTGATGTTGACACGTGTCGCGCTATGATTGGCTTCCTGATTAGAGGGAAACTCTTCTGGGTCCTTGACGGTATAACGTTGACCGGTGCTCAGTAGTTTCAGGATTGGTCAAGTATGGTACAAACATACCTGATTCAGATGTATTGGAAGGTGAAAAGTTGGTGGAACTTGCGTGACGAATATTTGTCGTGCAAAAGTAACATTTCGTCGCGCAAGTTTTTCCCACCAAATTAAATTACCCACGTTTTCTTGCTGACTTTAAGCGACGACAAAAAATATTCGTCACACAAGAATACTTAGCACGATGAAATTTTCATCGCGCAAGTTTAATTTATTTCTTTTCTCTATTTTTTTTATTTTGCGCGACGAAATTTTTTTTGTCGCGCAAGTGCGTCTTGTGCGACAAATTTTTAAGTCATCAAATTCAAACCCTTGATGTGCCACCTAATTAAGATGGTATATATGCATGTGCTGGGTTGAGGTCAGTTTAAGTTTACTTAGTTTTCCAAGATGGTCTTTATTTGTCAACATTGTCATTAAATATTTGCTAGCAAAAGCCATATATTATTTATGTGGGGGCAAGCAATGTCAACTATATATATGATGATTTAGTCGAATAGTTGCCTGTATTTGCTTAGTTCTTGGACATATATATCCTTTATTCGTTCAATTTTGACGGGACGAACTGGAATATATATAGTTGATGATTTGATGGAAAATACCTTAAACATACATATGTGCATGCAATCTGTCACTCATGCAGGGCAGGTGAGAGAATAGAGTTTGTTGTTTGAGTTCTTCCAAACTATACCAGCTAGCAGCTTGGGACCAAAGATAGAGTGTTAAACGAACAAAGGTCACAAAAACTATGAGAGAGAGCATTGGATATGCTATAAACGCTAACAAGTAACAACCACCCCATAAGATTGGTTGAATATTGGACATGAATATTTGAAGGTAAAGGATCCCATCCAAGATCGACCAATTGTGGACCTGAAAAAATCCCATCTTTCGAAAATAAGTGATTGAAATGCAATCTGTCGACACGAATATTATTGAAGGTGGGTGTAATAATTGTAAATGGAAGAAAGTGTTGCTTTAATTAGTCATTAGGTGTAACTAAACGCACATGCGTGGTTCCATGCAAGTATCACTCAAAAAATTAATTTCATTTGTGGGGATGATTCTTTATTAATGTCGATTGATTTGGTAGTAAGACAAGCATTTCAAGATGGAGAACAAGGCCATGAGATGCTTAAATCCACATATATATGTGCTAAGTGAGTCCCACGTACGTACTCCAACAAAAGTGATCAATAAAAATTGGTCTCCACTGGAAATGGTTTTCCCCCGAATCAAACATAAATTAAAAAAATAGAAATCGATTTTACTAGATAGACTATTCTATATCATAGCGTTATTTTTCCAGAATCACATGTTTGAGTGATGAGAAACTCTGAGTGGTGTAGCAGTACTGGGCGAATAGTTCATTCAAGTAGGGTTTACAAATGAATTGTTAATTTGATGAATCTTTGATGTAAATTATATATATGTAAGAGTTCTAGTGAACTATGTTTTATTTCTATACCTATGGTACTACTATTGTTACACGTCATCATGTTGACTATGAGCGTATCTCGATATCAGGACATTTGTTCTGAACATTATTACATAAGAATCATAAAAACTGAAAATAAAAAAGGAAACAAGTTTGTTATCTCAAGAAATAACATTGTTAGATAAAGAAACACTTGAAAGAATGCTCAAGGTCTTCTCTGAAAATGAAGCAATATATCCTTTCTCTAGAGACTGATACAAGCTAGCCCATGTTAAAAAACGCAACCCCATATATAAAAAGAATACATAAAGGAATCCTAGAGATGATCCTAGCTAACTTAAGAACGTACCTAAAAGGTTTGTTTGAGGGAAAAGCGGATCACTCTTCAAAATAAAATCTTCTTTTTTAATAAGCCAACTTTTTTTCCGGATAAGTAATGCGTAATAACTAAGATCCTTTTCTTTTTCCTCAGTTAGCTATCAAACCTAGAGCTTGCAACAGAAGAAACTAAGAGCTAATTGATATAGAAAGGAGGGTTTGTTGTAGACTTGTAGCAACTTTAATGAACAAGCTGTGTGCTTCAAGAAGAAATGTGTAGGTTTGGCTTGTTTGGACTTATTTGGGCTTGTTTGATAATGCATGTGACGCAAAAGAAAATACCTCCATCACTACCTAAATTTTCTATATACTCTCTAAGTAACACATGTGCACATGAAGGCCACCTCGTGCACCAATTAACTTCATTGGGGCCATGCGATAGGAGATTGAAGAGGAAAGTGACCTAATTATATGTTAACAAATCATAAAAAAAAAGGTACAAATTATGAGTTTTCTTCAAGAAATCTAATCAGAATCAAAACTAACTAAAAGTTTCTTGATGATTAGATGTATTAGGTTCATATCTAATCCCATTATGCTCTTATGAGATACAATATACGGTGGTGCCCTCGTGGGAGTTATGTTTTGTATGTTTCAATTATTAGTTAATTACAAAATGCTTACTTTTGGAAGTACGAATTTAATTAGTTGCTAAATAAATATACGTGCAAGGTTTAATGACACACAATCTTCATCTTGTTGCCTGAAAATATCATAAATTCTGAGTTTCATGGATGAAACTTGAATAAAATTGTGAGTACTTTTTTGTTTTTTTTTTTTTTTTTTGTGGACGGATGAAAGTGTATGTACCTGTGCCCAAACTTAAAGGCACATAGCACAGCAAAGAGGACACGAACTTTAGCAAATATTCGCAAATAATGAATATATTTTAGTAGAAAGACTTGAAAAGTAATATCGAAGATATTAATAATAAGAATGTAGGAAATAGAAAGACAATGACAGTCACCAAATTGCCTCACATGAAGAAGGAATCGACCAGTATAAAGACTGGAGCTTGGTTTCTATTGGGAGAGATGGTGGATATGTTCTTGTTTATTTTGAAAACTGACAAAATGTGGTTAAAACAATAGGGGCGTGGGCATGACATGAGGACACGATTACTGCTTAAATATTCACATGGTTTAAACAAGGTTCATGTGCGCGCCTATTTTCATTCGGTCCCATGTCCCTCTACCTTTTAATGTTTGGTATTGTGTACATCAATATATATGTTGTTTAAGGAAAAGTGTTAATTGTTTTGTACCGAGTGCTAAGTCATCTTTTCAATATTTAAATATTTAATGATCGATAAAGTATCAGGTATTGTAAATCGATAACAATATATCAACTGATCACTAATGATCTCATATTTTTAACATATAAAACTGAAAGTGTTAAAAAGTATTATGTGACGAAACATGAAAAGTTTGCATATATAGTAGTAGAAAAAATTTTGTACCTAAGAGGCCACACATGCTCTCCCCATCACTTAATTCAAATTGTCTAAGTGTTTGACTCAAGTGAGGCCAAATTAACACGTTAGGTGGATCCTCCCCTAGATGTTATAGAATCATGAGAAAAAATTATGGTAACATGAGTCATTTGGTGTATTATACGCATTGTGATAAGGTTGGACGATATGATTGATATGTATCACTTGTAGAGCATATTAATATAACAAAAATTAAAAACAAAAATAAATAAATCCACATAGTTGATAGAATAACAACTCCACGTAGCAGTACTTTGGGTATACCAAAAAATTGATGACAAAAGCATTGCATAAGAGCTTTTAAGTTTTTCTTTTCTTTCTAATACAAACAATAGACTATATCATCTAAACTAGAAGGAAAATGATTTAAACTTCAATGCAAAAGAAGAGTACACGTACTCTAACCAACTTAACTAAGCCCAAATCTGAAATAACTTTTAAGTTAAAAGTGCTCTCATTCTATCAAAAAGTTGTACCTTTAGAAAGACAACTAAAGGTAACTACCGGAAAGCAAACGAAAACTTGATAAAACCCCTACTGGCAGAACTACCATATATCGATCCTTATAAATACCTAGCATCAATAATTTCCCAAGACAGTTGCCCCTCTTTCTCCGATCACTCTCTATCTCTCATAACACAAGGAATTAAGCAAGCAGCCTAGAACAAGTAAAAGAGAAACAAAGGCAATGGTTGAAGCAGCAGAGCAATCCCAAAAGTACCCGACAATGGCAGAGGTACAAAATCGCACAAACATTCAAAGAATCTTCTTCATCGCATACTATCATAAATTAATTTCTATTGATTTTTTTAATTCATTTTATGAACTTTTCCAATCTTGAACATGTTCTAGGTGGTGGAAGAACTTCACAGAATGACACATATTGGCTTCCCAATTGCGGCCATGAGTTTAGCGGGTTACCTCAAAAACATGGTCCTAGTTGTGTGCATGGGAAGGCTTGGAAGTCTTGAGCTAGCAGGCGGGGCTTTAGCCATTGGCTTCACCAACATCACTGGCTACTCAGTCCTCTCTGGCTTGGCCATGGGCATGGAGCCTCTATGCAGCCAAGCTTTTGGTTCACAAAACTTCTCCATAGCTTTCCATACTTTACAAAGAACTATTCTCTTATTGCTTCTCACTTCTCTTCTAATTGCTTTGCTTTGGTCCAATCTTGAACCTCTATTGCTCCTTCTCCATCAAAACCAAGATATAACAAGGATTGCAAGCTTGTATTGCCAATTTGCCATCCCCGATCTTGTTACCAATAGCTTTCTTCACCCCATACGTATTTTTTTACGTAGTCAAAGCACAACATGGCCATTGATGTGGTCCACTTTACTAGCAATCATTCTACACATTCCTCTCACAATCTTCTTAACCTTCACTCTTACCCTTGGGGTCAAAGGAATAGCAATTTCCACTTCTCTTACCAATTTCATAACTCTATTTTTTCTTGTGGGTTACATGGTCTATGACCATATCATGAAAAAGTCTTTTTATTGTTTGGTTACGGACCGGTGTGAACCCACTACTAAGTATGATACATCGCAAACATTGTACCAACCCTTATTACCTAAAAAAGTAGTACCACTTTCGTTGAGGAAAGTGCTAGGAGATGACGAATGGAGGATGCTAATTCGACTTGCTTTGCAAAGTTGCCTAGGAGTTTGCTTAGAATGGTGGTGGTACGAGTTCATGACAATTCTAGCCGGTTACCTTCACAAACCTCACATTGCCCTAGCCACATCAGCCATAGTGATACAAACCACTTCTCTCATGTACACATTGCCAACGACACTAAGTGCATCAGTGTCTACACGAGTAGGCAACGAGCTAGGGGCAGGCCAACCCAAAAAGGCACGTTTGGCGGCGGTGGTGGCGGTGGGGATGGCACTAGTGAGCCCATTGTTGGGCTTGTTATTGACCACTCTGGGGAGAGAAGCATGGGGCAGAATTTTCACAGATGATAATGAGGTTTTGGAGCTAACAATGGGTGTGCTACCAATTGTTGGACTATGTGAGATCGCAAATTGTCCACAAACTACAAGTTGTGGGATTTTGAGAGGAAGTGCTAGGCCAGGCATTGGGGCATGGATTAACTTTTATTCATTTTACATGGTAGGTGCGCCTGTTGCAATAGTCTTGACGTTTGTTTGGAGATTAGGGTTCAAAGGGCTTTGTTATGGGCTTCTAGCAGCTCAAGTTACTTGTGTGGTGTCTATATTAACAGTGGTCCATAAGACAGATTGGGAGAAAGAATGGCTTAAGACGAAAGAGTTTGTAGGAAAGAATAATGATGGAATGGCTGCATTTGCACATGCAGATGAAACAGTCCAATGTGAAGAGGGTGTTGCAAATTAGGAGATTTGAAATGTCCAAAGGATTTCGTGGGAAAAAATGTGTATGCATTTCACATGCATACCAAATAGATGGTTGAATGTGAAGAGACTAGATGTTGGTGTTTCTAAAGAAGTAGAATATTTTGCATGCTGATTGATCGATAGAAGAACAATCGCACAAATAGTTCCCATTATTCCTTGTAATTTACGATTTGTAATGTTTTTGCGTTTGCTGTCCAGCTATTTCTAGGTGCTACTTGTTTTTAGTTTTACATGTATTCTTCTTGTACTGGTCATACAAATTTATATTATCTTATAACTTTGATCTTTACATGTGTATCCGATTTTAGGGTGGAAATTAGGCTTACTAGCTACCATTACAAAAAACTTAGGTTTACAATCATAGCTCAACTCTAACTTGGTCTAACTTGGCGATTCGATTGTTTCTGGTATGTCCATATTCTTTAGTTTAAAATTTTCTGAAATTTTTTTTATTATCTTTATTATTACATCACAGGAATTAAATTCTAAAATAATTATAACCTTAACTCATTACCTTACCCTTCTCCACGCTTGAGCTAGCCTCAAAGATGTTATTTAGAAAAACTATTCCTTTTATAGCACATAAATTTTTCATAAGGCATTTTTTTTTTTTTTTTTGTCGTCAAAATGATAAAAATTTATTAAAGCCGACACTTATATCAACTGCAAGAATATTAAATAAAAAACTCGGACCAATCTCATTTCAAGGGAACTCGCCACCATATTCGGTAGCAAACGAAACCATCTCGTGAGCAGCGAAGTTACATTCCCGGGGATGAACCCGAACTTAACAAAATCAAAATGTATAGCTAAAGTAACAACATCAAGCAGCGCCCTTTCTAATATTGCATCCCTTTCCATCTGTCTATTAATCATACGAATCAAAGATTGGGAGTCAGACTCGACCTTAACCTTTGTACAGCCGCTGTTTCTGTAAAATATCAATGCTGCCCTCACGGCAGCAGCCTCAGCAGCAATGGCAGAACAAAAATAAATTTCCCCACACCCCCAGTTCGCTTTAAAATCCCAGCAAAGTCTCTTAACAGCCACCCAAAACCACCCAACCTCGTCTTTGACTTCCAAGCACCATCGCAATTAATTTTCAAGGTTCCAAATTCCGACTTCTTCCAACCTCCCTGCACGCCCTTGCCGACGGAATACCTCCAGGATGACACGGTCCCTGGTTATCAATCTTAACCATCACATCTCTAAACTCACTCACCTGCCCCCTCCACAACTCCAAAGCCTCCGTTAGATTCTTCATAAGTTGTTAGATAATTACAGATCACTAACTAATCACTCACATTTTACTTTATGCACTCCCTGCTTTTTATGTAGTCTCTAAATTAAGTAACTAAATAAAATCAGGAGACATAATAATAAAACAGTGCAGATAAAAAAGGAATGCAGACATCAGTCCTTAGATAACTTAGTTTTTTTTTTTTTTAACAAAGGATATTATCTACACGGCTAATAATAAAACGCTATCTACAAAGAAGAAAATAGGAGCCGAACCATCCTAATATAAACCATTTCACCCCTGCACAAATCTTGAGTTCTATTAGTTTTGGGCTTTTAATCCTCAAGTCCAAATTGGTGAAGAAGATGGGCCTATGGTAGAGACCTTATTTTCCTACGTAACGTTTTTTTTTACATTAAGAAAGGTGACAACGGTAGGATTTCCTTGAAAAAACTCTCCCCTATGAGAGAAATTATCTTCCCTCGTTGACCCCTGTTTTTAGACTCGGCATTAATCTCTCTTTGGTCTTTTCTCTCTGTTTTCCTCCTTGCTTCCTATCTTATAACTATCTTCATCTTTGATTGTGGTCACTCTTATCGCTGATGAGTCTTTATATTTAAGGAAAACTAACGAAAATGGCTTGAAAATTTTGAGTTTTAACGATAAGAACAAAATATAGGGTAAAGTGAATAGTACTAAAATTGACTTTTTAGTGTAAAAATGTAATTTTTTGTTAAAGTGAATAGTATCGGAAATTTTTCGTTAAAGTTTCCTTATATTTATGGTTGTGGTTGTGATCGTCAGCTCACTTTGTCAGAGCAAAGTCTTTGTTGGGTTCATGGCTTACAACTCAAGCTCAGATTTTTAAGCAACAGTTGTTGTTCAGAGTCAAGGGTGGTGGTTTTTTTTCTTGTGGTTTTTGTCCATGGCAAAGAACCATGAGAAGGAAGTTTAATGTTTGTGGAGTGTCTCGTAGTAGTGTTTCTTTAACAATAGTTGCAAGATCATTAAACCGTGTTGCAGACTTTTTCTTGCGGTGTCTTTAGTAGGCTAAGGATCAATTGTATTGTATTTTGGATAAGATTGTAATTGTGAAGTTGTGATGTTTTTTTTTTCACCAATGTAACCTCTTGGTTAAATTTGACGTGCATGACCTTTGGCGCTCTTAATAAAGTTTCATTTGAAATCTCAAAGGGGAAAAACAAATAGTGGCATACCACGTCAACCAAATGAAGTCATGCCATGGTTAAAATGAGAATAAGAATACTTATTTCTGATTCTTGAGTTTTTTGTGTTTACTAAAGTAATCATATGTTAATATTTGGGAAAATTATGAACCAAATCAAGCAGACGGGGTTAGTGATCCGATTTCCTTTTCTATTACTCCCTTTTTTTAATTTCCTGATTCCTTCTCTCATTTTAATTAAATAAACAGGTCATCATTGTTTCTTTCTTTTTTTGTTTATGGATGAATATTTTCCCATTTAGCTACCATTCAAGTCTCAACCGAATAAATGTCGCTTTTTCCTTTTTTCCCTTTTTTTCTGTTTAAGGGCGGGCAAACTGATGAAGACGATGGTGACTGGTTTGCAGAGCTTGCACAAACACTGGGTCTGGGGCTGCTTTTAGGGTTTTTTTTTTTTTTTTTTGGGTCAATAAAATGATTAAAATGAAGAAGCTGCTTTATAGTTTTGCTTTCTATTATGCAGGCCATCATAATGGTTCATTGAAAACCACCATTGAAAGCCACATAAAGGTAAACTTGACACTTGACAGTGGAGGTAGCTGGGAATGTAATCAAATGCTGTCCTTCCTGAAGGTGTAGGAATAATTAAGAAAAGAAGATGCAAACCCTAGCATGAGTCCAGAGTATATAAATGGAAATTTTTGAGCCTATATTAACTTCATCGAGTTTGTTTTCAAAAAATTATTATCATAATGACAATGTTCAAAATATTCTCTTTTTTTTTTTATTTGATTCAGAAAAATGTCAATCCTATCAACTTTGTTTATGTTAGGGATTCCAAGAGTAACCTAAGATTTAATAGAATAAATAATTTTTTATCAAGAGAATGAAGATTCGAATTCGGGATTTATTCCACTATCGATAAAATAACTTCTTCTAGCCCAAGAATTTGGGCAAAAATTAGGGATATATAAGAGATGCACAATGTTTTTTTTTTTTTTTTTGAAAACAAGTACGATATTCATTTCATAAGAGGACAACGTACAAAAAAAGGAAAAGGGTGCTAACAATGGGCCTCAATAAAAACCTTCCGAGCAAAAGCCTGAATGAAGGGAAAAAGAGTGTCCCGCACCAACGAATATACGATTATAAATTATCCTCCAAAATAAGATCAGAGATTACATCAGGGGGTTCTTCAAACCACAAAACTGGTTGTACCAGATAATGACCATGACGAGCTAATCTGTGTGCCACTGCATTAGCACCACGTCGCACAAACATAGCCTTCCATTGTAATAACCTCCTTGTATCAGTTAATATATGGCCAAGGGGACCATAATTAACCTCCGAGTTATTTTGGATAGCAGCTATTACCAGTAATGCATCTCCTTCCAACAGCACTTTCGCCCTACTCCATTTCGGAAGAAACAACGCAGCCTCACGGGCAGCAGCAACTTCAGCCATTAAAGCCGACGTAATCCCCTCCAGTGGCAACGCCATAGTAGCAACAAAATCCTCATCCGTGTCTCGGATAATCAATCCAGCTCCACCTCTGTTATTCGGCTCATCCCATGCCCCATCAAAATTGCATTTTAACCATCCTACCTCGGGCCTCCTCCATTTATCGACTTCAACAACCTTAGGCTTCGGCTGGACCACATTCCATTTCTTAAACTCCAACAACCAAGTATGCGCTTGAATTTGGAGGTCCTGAGGTGGTAAAGTTGAACCCTGCCATAATAACTCATTACGAGCTTTCCAAATATTCCACATCAACATAAGAAGTAGATCAAAGCTCTCCCTGGACATCAAAGAAGCCATTTGAGCTACCCACATCTCCTAGTTGCATCGGATTTAGACCCAGCAAACTAGCAAACCATGTCGCTCTAGCATGGGGGCATCACAACATAACATGCTCGATCGTTTCAGGAACAATCCCACAGACCACACAACAATCATCCTGTACAGCCTTTTTCAGTTTCAAATTAGCTCTAGACGACAGAGCATTTAAACAACCCCTCCATATGCAAATTTTGATCTTCTCTGGTACCTTAGCACGCCATAGTGCCTTCCATAGGAATTTAATCTCTGCTGGCATCTCAGACCCTACTGGAACCTCCCTACATATGTCACTACAAGTCCGAGCTACAAAATATGCACTCTTTGTCGTGAATACTCCTTTAGGGTCTTTACACCAGAACAACTCATCAGGCAGGTGAAAGAAACTCAAAGGAATACTTAAAATAAGATTGGCCTCCTCGGGAAAGAACATTCGAGAAACCACCTACATATTCCATCTCAAACGATCCACCTCCATCATCAAAGATCTAACAGTAAGATTAGGGTGAACTCCGAGAGGTACCGGACTCAACACCTTGGCATAGTTCTCTCTTGGCAACCAAGAATCCCCCCTGATTTTTATGTTCAAGCCATCACCTACGCGTCATCTAGCTCCTCGATGGATCAAAACTTAAGTTGCTGCAATCCCCTTCCCATAAAATGAGGAATTGGAATTAACTGGGGCATGTAGAAAATCCAAACCTTTGAAATATTGAGCCTTAAAAACTTGGGCAACCAGAGACTACGGTTGTTTGATAATACGTCACCCCTACTTAGCAAGCAAAGCAAGATTAAAGGCGTACAAATCCTTGAAACCTAAACCATCCTCACTTTTTGGCAGACACATTCGTTGCCAACTCACCCAATGAATGCTTCTCTTACCTACCTCTTTCCCCCACCAAAATTAAGCAACCATTTGATTCAGTTCCTGACAAAAGGTTTTTGGAAGCAAAAATGTATGCATCGTGTATAACGGAATAGCCTAGGCCACGGTTTTAATTAAGATTTCTTTCCCCGCACTACTGAGCAGACTCCCACGCCAACCATTAAGTTTTTTCCAAACAAATAAAGTGCTTGACTGAAAACTTGTTCCCAAACAAATAAAGTGTTTTCACCAAAACCTCAAAAAATTGTGATTATAATCATGTTTGGCAAAATAATTTAAAAATGTTTATGTGTTCAAGTTCTTTTTCAAGAAGCACTTGCATTTTTATTAAATTTCGTAGTGCTTCCAATAGAATTGATGATACTAGAAGTGCTTCTGAGTAGAAATTATTTCAAAACAAGGTTGAAGAATAAGGGAAGTGATTTTTGCACACTCATTTCTCTTCATGCACACCTTATTTATTTAATCAAAGTGCAAGTCTTTAGTTGGCTATACTTTCCTAGAAACTGTATAAAACGTGTTGTAACATTTAGTCTTCAGTTTCATTAGTCCAAAGTTTTAGGTCTAAGTGAAGAAGACTTGGTTTGCACGGCAACATCATTGAAGCTCATTTTGTGGACTTCTTAGGGTAAAAATCATACGCATTTGTTTGTACCATACTTGACCAATCCCGAAACTACTGAGCACCGGTCAACGTTATACCGTCAAGGACCTAGAAGAGTTTCCCTCCAACCAGGAGGCCAATCATAGCGCGACACGTGTCGACATCATAAACCAATCACAACACGACATGTGTCAATGTCAGAATGAAACTAGAAACTCTCTTCTATAAATAGAGATCATTCTCTCACAATATTTCCTAATGTCATTGGTACTAAATCATTCACTTATACTCACTAAATGAGAGCTTGAACCTATGTACTTGTGTAAACCCTTCACAATTAATGAGAACTCCTCTACTCTGTGGACGTAGCCAATCTAGGTGAACCATGTACATCTTGTTTTGCTTCCCTGTCTCTATCCATTTACATACTTATCCACACTAGTGACTGGAGCAATCTAGCGAAGGTCACAAACTTAACATTTTCTGTTGTACCAAAGTCCTCACTAATTTTGTGCATCAACATTTGGCGTTGTCTGTGGGAACGACACTTATTCCCACTCTCTTCAGCTTTGTTAAGGTGGTTTCCACCATTCATACACTTTCTTTTGACCAGGCATCCCTCTCCAACATGGGGAGCGAAGGAAGCCACAGCACGCAGAATGACACCCATCTTGCACTTGGTGCGAGGCAACGAAAGAATGAAGGAAAAAGGGTTGCTCTTCAAGCTAAAGTCGATGAGCTAGAAGCTCAGAACAATAAGATAGCAATGAAGAATGAGGTCCTCCAGGAGCAGTATGAGAAGCTCTTTGAGACGCTCCACGAAACTAGGCGTACTCAAACACGCGAGCTCGTTACCCCTGTGGACATCAACCATCATCTGGGTGCCCCCCAACACGGAGGGTCACCTTCCTTCCACATGGGTATCCCTGATGAGGAGCGAGCTAATCATCAGAACATTAATCAACATGAGACTTTTCTCAACCCAGCTGCTTCGACCCGAAGCAGGAGAAGTGGAGGAAGACACCTCCTTACAGAATGAGTGGAATGCTCGAAAGCCATCTTTCGTGACTGTCGAGATTTCCTAAAGCAACGTCGAGATAATCCCATCCATGTAAGCTCGAAGATCAATGACCCAAAGGTCTCTGAAAGACTCGGTCCCCTCTCATATCCCAGGCCGGCTACCAATTTGGGGAAAGGGCAACAAGTCCTAGAGAAACACGAAGGTATAGGGGACTCAGAGATGTTTCGACAGACATACCTTGGAAGTCAGTACGGCGAGTCCAGGGAAAAATCACATGTTCTTGATCAAACCTTCATACTTCCAAGAGGAGATGGAGATTTATGAAAGAAAGCTCCAGTGGTACATGACTCCACTCAGGACCCTCTTGTCCTACAGCTTCTTAAGGAAATAAACAAGTTGAAGGCTGAACAACAAGCTGAGATACCTGATTGGAACCAACCTAGGCATGACCCTCTTACAAGGAGGATCCTCGACACCCCCTTCCAAGCAAAGACAAAGTAGAAGCCTGGCTTGCAACTCTATACTGGAAATGAAGACCTGATTGAACACCTTAACCTTTTTTATTCCACCATGGCATACCGGATACACACCGACGAAGAGCGATGTCTTCTCTTCCCCTCTACCTTCTCTAGTGGAGCTCTAAACTGGTATTGCAGTCTTCCACCTGAGACAATAGACTCATTTGAGGAATTAAGGAAACTGTTTGTTTATCAACACATTTTCTAGACCGATCGCTTGCACTCTGCGGATGACTTGTACACTATTTACCAGAAGCCAGACGAGTCATTACGTATGTATGTTGGCAGCTTCAGCTATAAGTATTTCCGTTGTGCTAAGGCAGACGACAAGACTGCTCTCAAAGCCTTCACGGCAGGCTTACGTGACTGTTTCTTTAAGTACATGATCAATGCCAACACTTAAAAGACTTACTCTGAAGTGATGGTCCAGGCTTATAACCATGCATCCACCGAGGCAATGACATATCAAGGGAAACATCCCACAGCCACCATTTATCAGCAAGTAGGGAGTGGAAGCCAGATCCAACCAAATGAGAATACCTCGACCTTCCAAACTGCAGCGGTGCCTCCTCCTGCCTTACTTAATACTTCGCCAAGTCAACAGACATATCAATCTTAGGGTAAAAGGAAAGATTTCCATCCTCAATAGTCTCATTTTAGTAAAAGGAGTAAGGGACACTATCGCGATAACCAAGGGTATCGCCACGATAATGCCCCCCCCAGGCAGTCAACAAGTGGGCCAAGCACATGTCAGGGCAGGCCCTACCCCGAGGTATGAGACATACACACCTTTGAACGCCACATGCGTGGCCATTTACCCCAGCATAGCACACCTGATACCGAAGCCAATGCCGAGGCAGTCAGGTTACAAGCTCATGAAGAACATGGGCATATTTTGTTTCTACCACGAGCATAACGACCATGACGGCGAGAAGTGTGTCACCCTTCGTGATTATATTGAAGCTTTGGCACGTGAAAGAAAAATTGATTAATTCCTCCTTCACCCTCCAAGGGGTAACCGTAACCAACGCCAGGTGAATGTGATATATTCCATAAGTGGTGGCACACCCATATCCAAATCTTCCAACAGGGCCATGAAAAATAGTGAACGAGCGTTAAGGTCTGGCCACCAAGTGTTTCACATGGAAGACATCAAGGGAGGCAAGTATCAAAAGCCTAACTGGGATCTAATATGTTTCTACCCTAAGGAAGAAAGAGGTATCATCTACCCTCACAACGACCCACTGATCGTGGAAGCTCACATGGCCAACTTTCAAGTACGACGAATCATGATAGACACGGGGGCTTCGGTCAATATCATGTTTGCTGAAGCTTTGAAGGCACTTAATGTAGCTGAACACTTGTTCGATCACTCGATTTCTCCTCTGATAAGCTTCTCCGGTGATATCGTGCAACCTTTGGGGAGCATACACTTATCTTTCACCATTGGTACAGGCCCTTACACAGCTACCATTACCACTAACTTCCTAGTGGTTGATTGCCTAACGGCATATAATGTCATCTTGGGACGCACAGGCATCAATGATCTCAAGGCCTCGATATCCACACATATGTTGTTGATGAAATTTCCAACCCCCTATGGTAATGGTTACGTCAGAGGAGATCAACTTAGTGCACAATCATGCTACAACACTTCGATCAAGCAACAACACCTGTCTGTGCCCAAGGAAACCCTTTCTATACATGACCAAGTCATAAAGACCAGCCAAGACGAAGCTAACTTGGATCTTCACGGTGGCAACAGTCAACCCGACGATCCTCGAGATGACTCTTTCACCCAGCAAGCACAACCCGTTGAAGAGTTGGAGAAGGTCTCTATCTCAAAAGATTATCCGGATCGCATGGTGAAGATTGGCACCACCTTGTCACCACCCATTCGGTTGACATTGATCTCTTTTTTGCAAAAGAACACTAAGGTCTTCGCCTGGTCATACAAGGACATGTCAGGTATCTCTCCCGATATCATCTGTCATCGTTTAAGTATTGACCCCAAGACCAAGCCAGTGAGACAGAAACGAAGATCCTATGACGCTGAACGGTACGAGGCAATGAAGGCAGAAGTTGAAAAACTCAAAGGCATAGGCTTCGTCCGCAAAGTCAATTATCCAACGTGGGTAGAAAATGTTGTCCTTGTTAAGAAGAATCCGACCAAGGAAAGTCTCCTGCTCCAAAAGGTCTTGTGAAGAATGTGTGTTGATTACACCGACCTAAACAAAGGATGCCCAAAGGATAGCTTTCCGCATCCTCTCATAGACGGACGTATAGACTCTACAGCAGGGTGTGAACTTCTGAGCTTTATAGATGCTTACTCAGGATACAACCAAATCCTCATGAACCCTTCGGCCTAAGAACACACAGCCTTCACTACTGACGGGGGACTATATTGATATAAAGTCATGCCCTTCGGCCTAAAGAATACAGGAGTGACTTATCAGAAACTGGTCAATTCAATGTTCGTCGAACAGATTGGGAAGAGCATGGAAGTTTACGTTGATGATATGCTAGTCAATAAACCCCAACAAATGTGCCTTCGGCGTAGGCTCTAGCAAATTCTTAGGCTTCATGATAAGTCAATGAGGCATTGAGGCTAATCCGAGAAGATTAAAGCAATCCTCGACATGAAGGAACCAGTAACTTCAAAAGACATCCAAAGCCTCACTGGCAAGGTGGCAACCTTAACTAGATTCATCTCTAAGGCCACAGACAGATGTGCTCTTTTCTTCAAAGCACTTAAGAGAAGTAAGAAGTACATTACATGGACTGATGAACGTGCTGAGGCATTCAATAACCTCAAAGACTACATGAGTAAAGCCCCTCTACTCTCCAAACCTGAGGTTGGTGACACTCTCATTATCTATCTGTCGGTATCGGCTTCAGCAGTAAGTTTCGTTCTTATTCGAAATGATGGTAATGTCAAACGGCCTGTCTACTACGCTAGCAAGGCCTTACAAGATGTGGAGACACGATACTCCAACATTGAGAAATTGGCTCTAGCATTGGTCATGTCTGCTCGAAAACTTCGCCCTTACTTCCAAGCACACTTCATCATCGTGCTTACCAACCATCATCTTCGATATATACTTCAAAGTCCTGACACTTACGGGCGAATGATCAAATGGGCGATATCATTGGGTAAGTTTGACATCTCCTACCAACCAAAGCCAGCTGAGAAGGGCCAAGCAGTGGTAAATTTCATCGCCAACTTCACATATCCTGTTAACATTGTTTCTACACCTAAAGAACTGGCTTCATTACCCTCGGAAGCTTAGAAAATAGAACCAACCGCCCCAGCATGGAGTCTATATGTTGATGGCTCGTCCAACCAACAGGGTTATAGAACAGAACTAGTCCTTACGACCCCTAACAAAATGGCGATGGAGTATGCTCTTCGTTTCAAATTAAAGGTGTCGAACAATGAGGCCGAATATGAAGCCCTCCTAGCAGGCTTACGTTTGGCCAAACACCTTGGGGTTAAACGAATTCATATCTTCAGTGACTCCCAATTGATGGTTAACCAGGTCACCAACAACTTTGACGCTAATGATAGCTCAGTGGCATTATATCTGGCACAAACACAATTATTGCTCAAGCACTTCCACTACCAGATCACCCAAATTCCTCGGGCGGCAAACAGTCATGCAGATGCTTTGGCTCACCTCGCCTCAGCGGTGGAAGACAAGATTGGGAGAAAAATTCAGGTCGAATTGTTGGCATCACCAAACACCATGGTTGCAGAAGTGTGCAACTTACAATAGGGGGATAGTTGGATTACCCCGATTTATAGATTCTTTGCTCATGGCACCCTTCCAAATGATAAAGTCCAAGCTAAGCAGATTCGATACAAGGCTACCCATTACTTGATCATTAATGACCAACTCTACAAGCAGGGCTTTAACCTATCATACCTAAGATGCCTTACGCCCGCAGAGGCGGAAACTGTCCTTCGGGAAATACATGAAGGAGTTTGGGGAGATCATGCTGGATCTCGATCCCTAGCACACAAGGCTTTTCGCCAAGGATATTACTGGCCAACACTCCACCAAGATGCCATCAGAATATCCCGCTCATGTGATAAGTGTCAACGTTACGCAACTATTCCTCACTCCCCTCCCGAGCCGCTCACTCCTATTATCAGCCCTCCGCCCTTCACCCAATGGGGACTTGATTTGATCGGCCCAATGCCTGCAGAGAATGGCAAGGTTCGCTATGCAATCGTTGCAGTTGACTACTTCACAAAGTGGGCCGAAGTATAAGTTCATGAGGTTCTGTTCTAAGTTCAACATCAACTTATGTTTTGCCTCTCCAACTCATCCCCAGTCTAATGGACAAGTTGAAGCCATCAACAAAAATCAAACTAACTTTGAAAACCAGCTTGGACAAGGCTAAAGGTTGTTGGCCAGAATTTGTACCCTAAGTTCTTTGGTCATACTGCACTTCGTATCGGACATCAACAAGAGAAACCTCATTCTTACTTGCCTTTGGTACAGAGGAAGTTGTCCCAATTGAGCTTGAGCGAGCAAAGTTCCGAGTCTAGAACTATGTGCAAAGCGAAATTAACAAACAACTTACCCTCAACTTAGATCTAGTTGAGGAACACAGAAACCATGCCCACTTAAGGAATGTCGCCTACAAGCAGCGTATCTCCAACTACTATGACTCAAGGGTCAAACCTCAAAGTAGGGGACTGGGTATTGAAGAAAAGATTACTCTGCGACAAAGTCCCGAGTGAAGGAACACTTAGTCCAAACTGGGATGGACCATTTGAAGTTGTTGGCATCAGTCGCTCTGGCTCCTACAAGCTTAGAAGTTCCAATGGCAAGACAATTGACCATACATGGAACGCTGATCACTTGAAGTACTATTACAAGTAAACTCACATTGTACAAGTGTTAAGCTTCAGCCATTCGACATCCTATGTAACGAAGACTATTTTGCATGAATTCAATAAAGATGTGATTTAGACAACTCGGTCCTAATCCTCGTACATTCCTAGCAATGAAACACTCGGGTTCAAAGCTTCAACATGAATGCTTCCAACATGAAACAAAGTCTAAGTATATGTCAACAAGACTATACAAATAAACGAACAGCTTCACAGTATATTTGTTCAATCATACATTCCAACACATTCATACATAAGCCAACTGTGCTTTGAAAGGGTTCAACATACTTTGTGTCATTCGACATTTGCTATAATGTGCCTAGACACCTTGCCCTTATTCTCACCAACAAGGTGATGAAATGTGAATAATGAACTCATCTTCATGCCACCAACCAGGTGATGAATTGTACAACCCATACTCTAATATCATTTGGTAACTTGCCATTCATGCCACCAACCAGGTAAAGAAGGAACTCATCCTCGTGTCACCAACCAGGTGATGAAATGTGATGAAAGGTGATAAAGGAATTCACCTTCGTACCACCAACCAAGTGATGAAAGCAACTCACCAATCATTCTACCTACCAAAAGACGAGTGGTACAACTTGTACATGTGAACTCCTAGCATTCACAAATAATCAAAAACCCTCAAGCTTGACAACTTAACTAGGGGAGCACTTATGCCCAACAAGAGTTATAGCCACCAACAAAGTCTTATTGCAAGCCAACAACAACTTCAGTGCATGGCATATGAAGATCAAGCTATTCAGCCCTCTTGCATCTGCTTCAGACATTTCCCATCTGTGACAATGCAAACACTACAACTCGTAGAAAGCTTCACAGTCTTGATCAAGACAATGTGAAACAAAACCAATTTATGGTGACAACAAGAGCTTCATCAAATGAGTTCAACCACAATTCTCAAAAGCTTCACACACTCTTGATCAAAACAGTGTGAAGCAAAACCAATTTATGGTGCCAACAAGAGCTTCATCAATGGAGGGCAACCATAATTCTCAATAGCTTCACACACTCTTGATCAAGACAGTTTGAAGCAAAACCAATTTATGGTGCCAACAAGAGCTTCATCAAAGGAGTTCAACCACAATTCTCAAAAGCTTCACACACTCTTGATCAAGACAATGTGAAGCAAAACCAATTTATGGTGCCAACAAGAGCTTCATCAAAGGAGTTCAACCACAATTCTCAAAAGCTTCACACACTCTTGATCAAGACAGTGTGAAGCAAAACCAATTTATGGTGCCAACAAGAGCTTCATCAATGGAAGGCAACCATAATTCTCAAAAGTTTCACACACTCTTGATCAAGACAGTGTGAAACAAAACCAATTTAGGGTGCCAACAAGAGCTTCATCAATGGAGGGCAATCACAATTCTCAAAAGCTTCACACACTCTTGATCAAGACAGTGTGAAGCAAAACCAATTTATGGTGCCAACAAGAGCTTCATCAAAGGAGTTCAACCACAATTCTCAAAAGCTTCACACACTCTTGATCAAGACAGTGTGAAGCAAAACCAATTTATGGTGCCAACAAGAGCTTCATCAATGGAGGGCAACCACAATTCTCAAAAGCTTCACACACTCTTGATCAAGATAGTGTGAAGCAAAATCAATTTATAGTGCCAACAAAAGCTTCATCAATAGAGGGCAACTACAATTCTCAAACCTTCAAAGCAAAGTCAAGACTGTTCGAAGCAAATTCAATTTATATGGTTCATCCAAACCTTCGACTACTACAAGGTGTGGCTTGCATCACAATCTCTTACTCAACAGTGTGGAAGCAAAATTTGTATATGTTGTCTCTCCCACATTTTCAAATTTATAGTTTCCCAAAAAAAAAAAAAAGGAAATTCAACAAAGCTTCATCAATGGAGGACAACTACAAATTCTCAAAAGCTTCACACTATCTTGATCAAGATAGTGTGAAGCAAAATCAATTCGTGGTACCCAACAAAGCTTCACCACAAAAGCTTCATCAATGGAGGACAACTACAAATTCTCAAAAGCTTCATACTGTCTTGATCAAGATAGTGTGAAACAAAATCAATTCATGGTACCCAACAAAAGCTTCAACTCCAAAGCTTCACCTACAAAAGCTTCGACTCCAAAGCTTCACCTACAAAAGCTTCACCCACAATAGCTTCACCTGCAAAAGCTTCACCCATAAAAGCTTCACCAACAAAAGCTTCACCCTCCACAAAAGCTTCACCCATAAAAGCTTCACCAACAAAAGCTTGACCCACCACAAAAGCTTCACCCACAAAAGCTTCACCCACACAAAAGCTTCACCTATAAAAACTTCACCCACAAAAGCTTCACCCACCACAAAAGCTTCACCTACAAAAGCTTCACCCATAAAAGCTTCGCCAACAAAAGTTTCACCCACAAAAGCTTCACCCACAACAAAAGCTTCACCTACAAAAGCTTCACCCATAAAAGCTTCACCAATAAAAGCTTCACCCACCACAAAAGCTTTCACCTACAAAAGCTTCACCTATAAAAGCTTCACCTACAAAAGCTTCACCCATAAAAGCTTCACCCACCACAAAAGCTTCACCTACAAAAGCTTCACCAACAAAAACTTCACCCACAAAAGCTTCCCCCACCACAAAAGCTTCACCGACACAAGCTTCCCCCACAAAAGTTTCCCCCACCACAAAAGCTTTACCCACAAAAGCTTCACCCATAAAAGCTTCACTAACAAAAAGTTTTACCCACAAAAGCTTCACACTATCTTAGTGTGATGCAAAATCAATTCATGGTACCCAACAAAGCTTCAACCTGAAAGCTTCCCCTACAAAGCTTCACTTATAAAGCTTAAAATATATATATATATATATATATATATATATATTCGGAATTTTGAAAATTCAAAAATTCGGAATTTCAAAATTTTAGAAATTCAAAAAAAAAAAAAAAAAAAAAAAAAAAAGCCTAGGCCTCCTCTTCTTTGGGCCTAACAACTTTCATAACAAATATATATGAAGGAGAAGTTTTGGGCTACCACTTAGAAAGGAAAATGGTGAAGTTTTGTTACTTTGGAAACTTGGCTACTAGCAAGACACCTCATTCGTCAACTCCCTCGATCGGAGACTTGGGAAACTCCTACCATATGCTACTACACCTTAATACTCGGAAGTCTCACGACCACTCAGTGACTTGGATTTTTTCAAGTCTCCAACTGAGAAGTTTTCCTCACTCGGGAAATTAAGGGAGCACTACCTCAACCTACATGCTTCACTCACAAAGCTTCAACATACAAGTTTCAACAAAAGGAAAAAATCAAAGAACTTAGTGAATAAGGCCTTGGTGTATTTAACACAATACGTTGAAATGAAGCAAAGCTTGTTTATTGATATCTCCGATAAGTTACAAATATGTACATATACATGAATCAAAATAAACAAATAAAAGGGAGCTTTCACAAAGGTTGCTCAGGAGAAGTCTCAGCAGTCGGCAGAGCCCCAAAACAAAGAGGCACTAGAGGGTGATTATTCGGAGCCTCAATACTAGGCAGAACCCCAGAAGGAGGAGGCCCCAAAGGTTGATCATTTGGAGCTTTATTACGCGGTACAGCCCCAGAAGACGAAGGCAATAAATGCATTTGGAATAAACCCACAAACCTTTGATGATCAAGTAAAATCTGACCATCCGATTCCTGCACCTGGTCGAGCTTCCTCTTCATGTTTGCAGCATAGTCATGTGCGAGCATGTGCAATTGTTTATTCTCATGCTTGAGCCCTCTGATCTCCTGTTTGAGACTTAGCACTTCAGCCGCCAATGATTCAACTTGGCGGGTTTGAGCAAATAGGCGTTGGGCCATATTAGACACAGAACCTGCACACTGAACACTGAGAGTCAGAGAACCCTTAACAGCTAACTCATCAGACCGTTTGGAAAGTAGTCTGTTATCTTTGGGAGTGAGAAGGTTTCTGGCCACCACCGCAACGGTCATATCATTCTTCATCACAGAGTCCCCAACGGTAAGATGACCAATAGGGGATAAGAATGATGGGCGCCATATGTTGTCTTGAGAAGGCATGGCTGCCTCTTCACCAAAGTTCAAGTCAAAACGACGGTCGGATGGGCCAGACATTCTCAGAAATGATGAAGGAGAAATGAGGTGCAATAAATCTCTGAAGTAAGGGGAAAATTCCTACAAGCAATAACTCTCTGAATGTACTTATTGCACACAATTGGTGCCCTTTTTAAAAGAAAGAGCAACAAGGCAGTTAGTTTAAAAATCGAAAAGGTACCACTCTCCGAATTCCAAAGAGGCACCACTTTCCACACGCAACATCAGCTCATCAGGTACCACAGATAACTTTTCCAAAGATCTCTGACAAAATTTAGACACATAAATTTGGAAGGTCTAACTACCCTACTATTACCCACAAGGGTAAAGGAACAACAACATTGCTTGATAACTAGAAAGTCCCAATGTCTGTAGTCCCAATGTGTGTCAACCTTCGTGCTCCATGGCAAGGCAGACTGGTAAAAATGCCTAACCTTTACTCACATTCGAGAAAACACTCCCAACAAGATTGTTTGCTCAAAAATCGAAAAGGCACCGCTCTTCGAATCTCGAGAGCCAAACTCCCAACAGGATTACGTGCTCAAAAATCGAAGAGGCACCGCCCTCCGAATCTCGAGAGCCAAACTTCCAACAGGATTACTTTCTTAAAAATTAAAGAAACATTGTTATCCGAATCTCAAGAGTCAGACTCCCAACAGGATTGCTTTCTCAAAAATTGAAGAGGCACCGCTCTCCGAATCTCGAGAGCCAGACTCCCAACAGGATTACGTGCTCAAAAATTGAAGAGGCACTACCCTCCGAATCTCAAGAGCCAGACTCCTAACAGGATTACTTTCTCAAAAATCGAAAAGACACTGCTCTCCAAATCTCAAGAGTTAGACTCCTAACAGGATTGCTTTCTCAAAAATCGAAGAGGCACCGTTCTCTGAATCTCAAGAGCCAGATCCCCGACAGGATTGCTTGTTCGAAAACCGAAGAGGCACCGCTCTCCGAACTTCGAGAACCAGATTTCCTTGGATAAAGCTTGTTTGCAATCTTCACATGTAACATCAGCTTTCCAGATACCACAAACCACTTTTTCAAAGTGCTCTAACAAAGTTAAAACACGTGAAATTTGCAGCTCCCACTACATTGCTATGACCAAGAAGGGTAAAGGAATAGCACTACTACTTGTTGTTAGGGAGACTCCTATATATGTCGACCTTCATCCTCCATAGCCAAGCAGACCTGCAAATAAAAAATAATGTTCAACTTTTCTTCACATCCAAGAGGGCACTCTCAGCAGAGTCTCTCGAAATACTCAGTTTCTTTTCCTCCCGATAATACTTCTGCAAACAAGCCACACCAGAGCAAGAGTATCTAATATCATCAGGGTTAAAAGCAAGAGTATCCCAAATCATGCTTTTTCCCTGTCTTTCCTTTGGCCTTGTTCTTACCTGCAAGACAAGGAGAAAAAGAGCAATCAGTCAACACTTGGAATCAAGCTTCCAGTCAGGAACTGACTGCCTGGAACCCCTTGCATGATTATTTACCTGGCATTGCTCTCGAGTACTCATCTTCAACATCTTATGCTTCCAGAGAAGATACCACATCTGCCTGAGGAACAGATAGGGCAAGTGAGAAGGATACAAGCATGTGGAGACAAGCGTAACAGAAAACGTGCCGATACATCCACTACTTTGTCAACAGCAAAAGTATCCCATATCATCAGGGTCGAACGTACTATAGATTTGATGGACTTGTTTTAACCCTCAAATTCTTGAGTCAGCCTTATACTCTGGAGGAAACCAGAAAACCCTCCAGCCCAATTCAAAAATGAGCATGTGGAAAGTTACTTCTTCAAAAGTAAAAGTATCTCATATCATCTCTTCTCCATTTGCTTCTCCTTATCCTTATTACTGTTTACGACATAATGAGAATGAGAACAATCAACCGGAAACCGAAGTCGAACCTCCGATCCAGGTTGCTTGCTTAGAAGTATGATTGCTTACCTTTCTGTTACCTCCTTCAGCAAATCTCCTAGCTCGGCGACTTAGGGGACCCCTACTATAGGGTTTGTATCGCACTTGACCAAGCCTAAAACTACAAGTAAGCTTCAAGTGAAATTGATACATTACCTTGTGCATCTTCATCTGTTAAAGATACCACCCCTGGATGGAGGAAAAGTACTTCTAGAGAAGATGTCACATCTACATATGAGACAGATAAAGCAAGTGAAAATGATACCACACTTCGATACTTAGAAGTTTCGTGATTACTCAATGGCTTAGATCTTGCAAGTCCCCAACTGAGAAGCTTCCCTCACTCGGGAACTTAGGGGAGCACTGTTTGTACCATACTTGACCAATCCCGAAACTACTGAGCACCGGTCAACGTTATACCGTCAAGGACCCAGAAGAGTTTCCCTTCAACCAGGAGGCCAATCACAGCGCGACACGTGTCGACATCAGAAGCCAATCATAGTGTGACACGTGTCAACATCAGAAGCCAATCATAACACGACACGTGTCAATGTCATAATGAAACTATAAACTCTCTTCTATAAATAGAGATCATTCTCTCACAATATTTCCTAATGTCATTGGTACTAAATCATTCACTTGTACTCACTAAAGGAGAGTTTGAACCTATGCACTTGTGTAAACCCTTCACAATTAATGAGAACTCCTCTACTCCGTGGACGTAGCCAATATAGGTGAACCATGTGCATCTTGTGTTTGCTTCCCTATCTCTATCCATTTACATACTTATCCACACTAGTGACCGGAGCAATCTAGCGAAGGTCACAAACTTAACACTTTCTGTTGTACCAAAGTCCTCACTGATTTTGTGCATCAACAGCATTCATTTAGGAAGTCATGTTTATGTGTGAGTTTATTTGGAGTATGAGATCAAATCTGTTTAGTTTTTATAGGAAAGTATATTTTAGTTATTCGAGAGAAAAACAAATGATAGTGTTATTCACACACCCATTTTACCCACACACATTTGTTAATTTTTAGTCATTGATCACCTTCAATTCATTCGATCCGAAATATGAAAATTGATAGGAGTGTGTTAGAAGTAAATTTAAACGTGTGAATAATACTACCCAAAACAAATTATCAAATTATCTTTTATTGTTGTCCTACTTCTTTGGCTTCAATTTCCCTTTAAATAACTAAGTCTGTATTGTGGTGCCCGGTATCAAAGCAACTTTGGACATGGTTGGCTTGTCAGTTTGGTACTTCTATACCCTTTTCTGATTCACTAACATGTTTTGGGACGCGTTTGTGTAAGCTTTTTTTGTCGTCAGTTACATAATCTTTCAATTTTTGCGGGCTTTTTTACCATTTCTCTTATGGAAGCACATAATAAGTTTATTTTTGGGAACCAAACAATTTCTTTACATCACTTCTGCATGTCCATTAAATCTAGGATTGTTATGTTGGGACGTTTATTCCTGGATCTCAAAGTTTGCATACTTATGTAATTTGTTATATATGTATTCGACCTATCCCTCCTAAGGTACCTTGTATACATCCCGCGCTTTGGTCTCTACCTGGGTTCCTTGGCTTAAGCTTAACACCGATGGCTTGTCTAAAGAAAATCATGGTCATGCCGCTTGTGCGGGAGTTTTTAGGGATTGACATGGTCAATTTCTTGGAGGATTTTGTCAAGGTATTGGTCATCAGAATTCTTCGTACGCAGAGCTATAAAAAATTATTATTGGTGTTGAATTTTCTTATGAGTAAGGTTGGCATATACTTTGGTTAATGATTCTTCTGTAAAACCATTTGTGAATGACAATGACTTATACCGAGAGTCCTTGAAGAGAGTAGTTGACTTGGCAATCAAGTTGATGAAATCTTCCATGATTCTCGGAACCTTAAAGAAGTAAATATATTGGAGTCCTAACATCTTGCAGTCAGTTTAGGGTCCTTTCATTAAGAGAATATAAGGTAAATGAGTCATGATAGGACTTTGATTGTACTGAGAAGATTAGGGTGAATATTCTTTCCATTAATAGGTTGGAATTGATAGAAACCCTAAGTATATAATCAAGAAGCAGTCCTTGCTTCCATACCGCCGAGTCTCTGAGCACTATAACCCTATTTCGTTAGTTGAGATCATAAAAGAGGTATTGGAAGTAGAAGGCTGTTTTCTATCTCGCACCAGAAGCGGCTATGGCATCAGGTAAGTCTTTCACATTCGTATGCATGCATGTCGATAATGCCATGCAGTGTTCATATGCAGGATTGGCTGAATATTGTTCTTTAGAATATTGTTCCTTTTGTAATCCTAATACATGCTGTTAAGTTCTTGGGATATTCTTACATCTTCTAGTGTTCTTGCTTGTCTCTGTTACTTATGATGATTTTGCTCCTCCTTGGGTTCTTCGTGCCCAATTGTTCACTTGTTTGTCTCGCATCCGAGGGATGGATTTTTGTTGCTCTCACATTTATCGGGAAGAGAATGTGGATGCTAATAGTTTTGCTAGTATCGGCTTATCTTCCTCAAACTTGGTCTGACATGACTCGCCTCCGTCGACAATTCTTACTTATTTGCATTTGAATATCGTTAGCTTACCTAGTTTCCATTTTTCAGATTAGCATGCATCACAACTTTTAGGCTAATCCCACTTTCATAATGTGTGCTTTTCTTTTTCTTGGTAACAGTTCGTTTTTGGTGTTTTCAAGCTCGTTTTGCAGGTTTATACATTTTAGGATTTTCTTTAGAGAGGTTAGATTTTATGTCTCCCTCCCTCTTTTCTTGTATTTTCCTTCTTTTTTTTTTCAATTGCTTTGTATAATGAGGGTAAGGTTTTATGCCCCTCCCTGACTAGGTGTAACTTTCTTTTTTTATTCAATAAAATTTCCCTCATACCGTCAAGGTTTCTTTAGAAATAAATAAATAAATAAATAAAACTTTTACATATTTTAAGAATACGTGAGATGCATGTTGAGAGTAAAAGTATGTTTTCTTATAGGTTAGATTTCGAGAGCAGTCTTTGTGAGGCTTTAGAAATCTAGCAATCATCATATCATCCATTTGTGTGAAACAAAGTTGTGTGCATCCTTTGGTGGTGAGGAAGATCATCTGCGTTCATCGGTGTTCATCCAAGAGAAGCCAAAGTAAGGGCGGCGTGCTACAAGAACTAAAGTATAAGAGAGGACTTCAAATTTAGTAAGTGCATGCATTGTTGAGTCTTGTATAAGTTCTTTTTCCTTAGTCGATGGTGATTACCGAGCTGTATGCTCTGAAGTTTTTCTCTTCATTTGTTGAAGAGCTTTTCCCTCATAAACTTTTTTCTGTTCTCCGTTTTCCTTTTGATTTATTGTTGTTTCTGTTACGTCGTAGGATTTAAACTGTGATTCAATTATTGTCGATTTGATCAGCCACACCTAAGTTTGTTACGTCGTAGGAATTGTATTACATACTATTTCAAGCTAAAAGTTAGGGTAAATTACAAAAAAATACATCAACTATTGGTGTCACGACACTTTCATACCTCATCTTTTAAAATTGTACATCAACTATTGGTGTCACGATACTTGCATACCTCATCTTTTAAAATTGACAATGTCATACCTCATCTGACGAATTTGTGCTAATGTTATACCTTCCGTTAGCTTGGCGTGAATTTCTCAGTTAAATGCTGACGTGGCTTGATGCGAGGCCCATTTTCTATTAAAAAATTATTAAAAACTAAAAAAAAATCATTTAATATTTTTTAAATAGTAAAATAATAAAGAAAAGTTAAAAAAACAAAAAAAACCAACACTCAGTTCGTCCCCTCCCCCCCCCCTCTCTCTCTTCTCCCCATCTTCATCTTCATCTTCTTCCCCCTTCCTGCAACTGCAACCCAAAAAAAAGAAGAGAAAAAAAAAAACCAATTTGTCTTCCCCGCTCCCAGCCCCCCACCCCCTCTTCTCCCCTTACCCAACCTCCCCACCTTCGCACCCACCCTCTACACCCAACCTTGCACCCACTACCTGCAACCCAAAAAAAGAAAAAAAAATCCAGATCCCGTTGAGGTGGAATCGGGAAACCTTCGCCAGGCCGATTCCGAAGGTTGAGAACCTGGGCGCGGAGAAAATGGGGGGAATGGGTGTGGAGGGAAGAGGGTGGGTGCCGCGGGGAGGGTGGGTGCCACGTAGGGGGGGCCGGGGGGACGAACGAATTGGGTTTCCTTTTTTTTTTTTTTCTTCTTCTTCCTTCCTCCTTCTTCTTCTTTCTGGGTTGGGGGGGGGAGGGAACTGGGTTGGGGTGGGTTTTTTTTTTTTTCCTTCTTCTTCTTCCTCTTCCTCCTCCTCCTTCTTCTTCTTTCTGGGTTGCAAAGGGTTGGGTTTGTGGTGGGGGGAGGGGGTGAACTGGGTTGGGTTGGGGCTTTTCTTCTTCTTCTTCTTCTTCTTCTTCTTCTTTCTAGGTTTGTTGGGGGGGGGGGAGGAACTGGGTTGGGTTGGGGTTTTTTTTTTTTTTTCTTCCTCCTTCTTCTTCTTTCTGGGTTGCAGGAAGATGGGGAAGAGAGAGGGGGGAGGGACGAACTGACCTGAGGTTTTTTTTTTTTTTTTATTTACTTTTCTTTATTATTTTAATATTTAAAAAATATTAAATAAATTTTTTTTAGTTTTTAATAATTTTTTAATAGAAAGTGGGCCCCGAATCAAGTCACAACATTTAACTAAAAAATTCACGGCCAAGTAACGGAAGGTATAACATTGGCACAAATTCGTAAAATGAGGTATGACATTGACAATTTTAAAAGATGAGGTATGAAAGTGTCGTGACACTAATAGTTGAGATAGTTTTTTGTCATTTACCCTAAAAGTTATCATCCTTGCGTCTAAATACAAAGGGAAATGTTTGATAATTTTTTTTTTTTTTTTTTTTTTGTAAATGAATGATTATATTAAAAGAGAACCAAAAGAAGCAACAAACTACGAAACAACAATGGCAACAAAGGCCAAGCTAAAAACAAAAGGAAAAAAAAAACAGAAAGCTGCAAAAAAAAAAATTTAAAAAAAAACATCATCAACCCAACCTAACAACCAGCATCAAGGGGAGAAACTATTGGTTGTTTTAAATATTTTAATAATATTTTATTTTAAAGATTCAACACTTATTATTATTTTATTATATTTATTTTTAATACTGAAGAGTTGTGCTTTATTTGAAGAGTCATAATCCTTTTCTAAAAGGGTATGAGAAGTTCTTTAAATATGAAACATCAGACACAAAACAAAATACGCTAAAACTTTCATGTCTCCCTCAGTTTTCACTTCTCAATTTACATTCCTACTTTATAATTTTTGGGCAATTGATCACTAATTGGCAATCTCGTCTGTCGTTGGGGTGCATATCGGATCAAACATCCTGTGAGGCTTTGGATTGAATCTTAGAGTTGTAAGCACCGCCATAACCTGCACGTAGGGAGGTGTTTACGGCTTTAGGGCAGCGACATTGCACCTCTTTTTGGTTCACAAGCCAGATATTCTTATTACGTTTTTCCTAATTTAAATTTTATAAGTCTAATAATGATTATACATTTGATTTGATATATTTGATCATATAAATAATTGATATATTTCTGCAATATATTTCACAGAAACTACATAGGAATTCTCCATTCTTGAAAAATAGGCACATTTGCAATAGACATTGAAATCTACAAAGAATATAACCGCAAGCATATAGAGTTCACAATGGCTTTAAAGATAGCAACGGAGTGGAGGTGTTCGTTTCTAAATTTATGTTATTCCGTTCTTTCCAAATAGCATAGACAATATCTTGGAGGCACAACTTATTAATGGTAACATCCAACGACTTACTCATCCAATTATTAGCAGCCCAACTGATAAATTCATGTCAATCTAAAGGAGGACAATCACAACCAGACTTAGCACATGAGACCAAATACTGACACTCAAAGAACAAGTGATTGTGAGACTCATTACCAATCAAGCAAAGAGAGCAAATAGGCAAGGCATGAAGGTTAAAGACCATTACCCGACCTATAATAGATAACTTACCCCTTATAGAAAGCCAAAGAATGAAACTATACCTTAGGACATGCTTGCCAGACCACAAGAAACTAGCCCATGGGACCTTCGAATGGAACTCCCTAATAGCATTCCAAGCGGGTGAGGCAAAGTAGCTTCTATTGGGAGACAACATTCAAGTAATAGAATCACGTTTAAACTGGATCGAAAAAAGCTGAAACATAGAAACTCGAACATCGTATTGTAGTTTAACAATACCGTTAATGATGATTCGCTAACCTAGTTAAGTTAGTAGTCCTAGTGGATTAACACATGAACAAGTGAAGTAAATTCACAAGAAGATCGGTAGTGGAGTATTAGGTGGCATGAATGAGAGATGGCAAATTTGCAGATTACTCAGAGCCCCACTGTGGCGCCGGCTTTATTATATAAAGAATCTTGGACGACCCTTTGTAGTTTGTATTTTGTTTTGTTTTCTAGCAAAGGACTCTCTGGACTCTGGAGAGATGGAGCCGAGAGAGAGGGAGTCATGAGGAAGTAATGACCATACAGTGAAGCAAACCCCTACAAACGTTCCACGTCATCATCCTCGCAGTACCAACACCTTGAAAAAGCAGTCCTCTCTGTAGCTTTGAGCTAGACCTAGTTAGTGCCGTGATGCACACTTTAACCTTCTCTCCATCTCTCTCTAGAACTCTCTCTCTTTAGAGCTAGCTTGCTTTAACTATGCATACGAACGTGCATGATATCATCTTCTCTATCTCTATCTTTTTCAACAATTCCAAATTCCATCCATCTGCTTTGTGTGTGTTTTTGTGGATGGAAGACTCAAGCTCAGGCTCAAAGTCAGCTAGCAGAGCAAATTTCACACACACGAAAAACACATGACAACAAACTCGTTCCATATAAGTTATACGCGCTAGGTTGCATTCACAAGGAAAAAACGGGCCAACATCAAAACACCTGTTTGTTTATCTCTTCGAGGCTTATTTACTGCAAAAGCTTAAAGCAACCTTCCCCTACCATTTTGGAACTGAACATATAATCTTTTTCTCTTGCTTCAAGACGATCCAGCTGGTTTAACTTTAACTAGTCTTTTTACTGCAATAAGTACTTCATATTCATTAGCTTTAATTAATCAGTTAACCCTCAATCCAAATCCAATTATTATTTGAAGAATAGCATTACATGGTTGGGGATCTATGAGTGTTTATGTAGAAGATAGAAGTTTATTCTTTAGTTATTATTGTATTTTAAACTAGTAGTTACATTTTACACCCTACATATTTGGGTTAATTTTCAAAATAGTCCACAAAGTATCAATTTTTTTTATATTACACCCTAAGGTAATGAAATTGTATCAATTTGTGCCTTTAATTCGCTTAATTGTACGATAATTCATTAAATTATGAACATGGTGTGCTTGAGATCCTTATATGGGCTAAATTGTAAGCCCTATTTGCTCTATATTGACAAAAAAAAAAAAAAAAACCTCTTAAATTAAATGAATGATTAGACATTTAAAGCATGAACACAATTTTAGGACATCAAGATGAAATGTGAGAAAACTAAAACCTCATGATCCGTTTTGAAAATATCAAACCTAAATGGGTTAAATATAGTTAAACTATTAGTCATTTCATGGGTTGAACTATCAAATTATTAACTGCTATCCTTTCCCTTGATGACATACTTTATGCTTATATGAATCCCACACTAATGTTACATAAGTCACTGTTCATATTCATCTACATCTAGATTTTTATCCAAGAGAATTTTTAGTTGTTGTCTATATAACATTTTTTAATCCATTCGTTATTTATATGGCTCGATGCAAGGCAAAACATGGGTCAACTAAACGTAGGAAAAGTATAAAAATTAAAAATTAAAAAAAAAAGCTTGACAATAATGGGGACCAAAATATCAGCATGAGTAATTCAAAAGAGGAGTAAAAGTGTCAATGTCTAAATGATGGGGACCAAAATGATACTAAATCGAAAGTAGAGGGATGCATAGTGGAATTTATTATACTTAACAAAAACCATGAGCAGTCTAATTATTTATTCATCAATCAAAACATGTATGGTATTGATATCATGGAAAGCCTATTCGCATGGGAGTTAGGGCATGCAAACATGCTGATGATATAACATATATATATATATATATATATATGTGTGTGTGTGTGTGTGTGTGTATTTTATATATATGGGTCTTGCTAATTAATCTTATCTTCTAATAATGTGATAGTAACATTAATTAGTTGTATAATTTTGCTGGGATTGATATATCGTCAGGCTGATGAGCTTATATGTAAACAAAAATAATTAACATTCAATTTTGTCAACCCAACTTTTCTTAAGATACCATCAAATCGAACACGTTTGTTCTGCATTTTTTCCCGATGATAACTAAATTGTTTTCCAATCTTATTTTACATCAGATAAGTTGAAAGCAACTAATTAAGAAGTCAGAAATGTCTTATATTTTTCTTGTACATACTTCTTAGTTCTTACCTAGCTTTGGTCAGAGATTTCCAACAAATGAATTAATATCTTGATATGCCTATGCAGCTATATATGGATCTTGATATGCCTATGCAGCTATATATGGCTGCATGCGATTAAGGGTTGAAAGGATTGAGTGGGAATGCAACTTTTATATAACGGGAATGTTATTATGGTGATATCTCAAATTAATCAAGCAATCTTATGCTTTTTAAGCCAATGATGCCCTTTCATGTATGGTATCATGGAAAGCCTATTCGCATGACGTTAGAACTCGAAATATTCTGTTACATATATAAAGTCCTTCTCGAATGTGGGAGTTGTTGGAAATGTGCCCTAAAACCAATCATATGATGATACTTTGCGGACATTTCACATGTTAAACTAATCTAGTTTAATATCAAGGGCAAAGATTATTGTTTGAGCCGTCTCATATAAATGTTATATGCTTAAACGATAAGTCCAAGGAATATGTGATTGGGAGAATGCGATCTAAAGAAGTTAGATTCATGAGACTATTCTTTCGTAGACACATCCTAAACGTTCCTGATCATAGGATTGCCAATTAGGCATTGACAGTCCGTTAAGATCAGTACGTGCTGTGTATTCTCTCAGGGAGAGTGACTAGTCTCGAGTCATTGGTGTGTGTGACATCAAGACAAGTACGTAGGTGCTCAATAGAGAATGAGTTCACTGAACACGATCAACGAAGAGTTCTCATATTCATGTCACATGAGAACTCATGGTTGGGATAATGCAAAGTAGTCCTTTGACCTGAGGCATCACGTTTGTCTTGTGGTTAAGTCCTTGATCTTTGATTATGTCAAAGTCACCCCATCCGCGGGTGTCCACGGCATCGTTGGGGTTAAGCCACTTAGCTATGGAGGCAAGTGAATGCGCAACAAGGGATCTCTAACCTTCAAACCGTTTGAGGGAGAATACTCTATGATATGATTAAAAACCTCTGGCCAGAGTATGAATGAGATTTAGGAAGTCGTTCCAAATCACATTCAAGGTAATCATATAAGCACACGAATCACATTGGATAGTAGACATGAATAAATAAACTATCAAACCAAACAATGTGATCAAGAGTATTGTATTAGAGAAAGACCGTATTGCATTTGTAATCCTAAACTGAATAGGTTCTCTACCTCTTCTGATTAGCTTGGGTAACCATGATATGCTGCTAGGTGTCACTCATGGTTTGTGGAAGCCCTAAACGTGTGTAATCACTAAAGGGAGAATTGAAAGTAAGTTTCAATTCACAATCAATTTGAAAGAGTTTTAATCGCCCACTGCCTCGCTAAAAGGAACCTAATGGATCGTACACCGTGTAAGGTGGAGATTGAAGAAACAATGGAGATGAGTAAGAATAATTAAATGGTTTAATTATTTATGGCAAGGATTAATTAATGTGTTAATTAATCAAACGAATAAAGTTCGTTAAAAGACCACGGGTTAGTTTTGGGCCTCAAGGCCCAATGGGCTTCGAACGTCAAGCCCATTGACTTAAGTTGTATGACAACTTAATTCACAAATGCCCAAAAGCCCAATAAAACCCTTATGGCCGGCCATGTTAGAGAGAATGGCCTTTTGGTTCTTTAGGTCACTTATTTGAAGTGACTATATAGAAAACTTTATAGCCTAAAATTCATTAAGGGTTTCTTTTAGAGAAAATTGGTGAGAACTTGTCTCTCCTTTTCTCTCTAGGAGGCCGGCCCCCTTGGAGGGTGGATCTAGCAATCCCACTACTCCAAAATCACTCATTCCTTCTCCAATCTCTCCTTGGTGTGGAGACTTAGAGGTTCTCAATTTTGGGAACTTGGAGAAACCTTTTCATCCATCCAAATCCATAGATTTTAGATGCAAGGAATGAAGGCCCTCTCTTTGGGTGATTAGCCTTTGCTTATGCAAAGAGGAATCTACAAAGGTATAAATCTCAACTCACTTTGTTTTGAGATGATTCTTGGTTCACCAATCTACTAGGCTTTGAATTTCATGGTTAATGTTTTGTTTTTGAATGCATGCAAGCATGATTCCGCCTTTTAATTGTTAATTGCTTGCTATAGATGTTATTCAAATGAACATGTTTTCACAAAATTATCCTTCAGGAGTACATTAACCCTCCGATAAAAGCAACGTGTGTCTCCTTTGGCTAGTACAGAATACATATATCGTAAAAATAATTATTCATTGTTAAACTGTGAAAGTACTACTGAGAATGGAGTACAAATAATTAGCAGGTCAAAGTATAAACGGATACATACAAAAAGGAAATGAGGATAGGAAACAATGAATAGGGAAGGTCGCTATCAAACTCCACCTTTGCAGTTTGTTTATAACAAAATGGATATGGAATGCAAAGCAGATCAACATAAATTAAAGGAGAATTGCAGCCGCTCCAGGAGTACTGGCCCTCTTGTTTTTTCCCTTTTTTTTTTTTTTTTTTGTTGTTGGGGTGGGGATGATGTATAGTTCATTCAAAACCTTCTGCACCGATGGAAATTATCTAAATTGACTTGCCAAGATTTATTGGCAGTATTGCTATCTTCACTTGTCTATAATAACTCACCATAAATATCGACCTAGATAATTATGCTTGATGAGCGGGAGTTATGGTGATTGTGAATATTCGTCTATACAGCTAGCTAGCTATTGATTTAGTGATATTTATCTTCTAAATACTTTAAGATGCCTCAAATTTAAAACTTATAAAGATGTTGATGAAAGTTCTACTGACAATACATAACACAAAAGCATCGAAAGTCATTCTTTACGATATGCATGGATTAGGAAGCATCAAAATTGGTGTTTGTATATACAATGTCATATCAGTTTTAAAGATATGATTTGCATTTTTATATAATTTATAGAATCATTATGCTTGATCAACAGATATATATAGCATTGTGTTTGCATATACAATCAAACTATTATGATCTAATATTTTATCTCTTTCGAATAGTAGAAAGATCAAGTCCCAAATTCAAACTCATCTCCCTCAGTTGGTTAAGGTTATATATTATAAATAATTATGTTAGAAAGAAGATATATTCGACTATACATAAAACAAAAGCATTGAAAATGTCATTCTTATATATTAATTTTAAGATATGGATTATAAAGCATTTAGATGGTAATAGTATATATAATTATAAGACCATTTGGGAAAGCACTTAAGTAAAGCCCACCCTATCTGTTAATGGTTTCGGATTGGGTTAGACATTGTTCCTTCCATTGAAAAGGAAAAAAAAAATTAAAATTCATGGGGTAGCTAGGTTGAGATAGAACTTTCAAATGTCCAATCATCTTCATCTACACACTTTAATACCATAATCTATTTGGACATAATTTTGGATTAAATTATAATTTACAATCTTTCTGAATTACAGAAAGCCATCCGATATAGAGAGAAGATAAATGAAAAGGAGAAATTTTTTTCCCTACTGATACAACATTATTGGGAATGAGAGTTGAGTCTCACAATGAGTCAACAATAATTCAGTATCGAACTTGCTAACTGTGTGAATCAAATTTAAGATCTACTTTTTTTTTACAACGGTATTCTACATTAAGGGGGAGGAACTAAGCTAGGCGCTGCACAATGGACCAACTGCTAACTAAGCACTGAACTGAACATAGATATAGTATGTCATTGATCACCTATGTGATTCAAACTTAAAACCTCATACTTACATTTGAAGAGAAATATCTCTCAATTGTAGTACTAATAGAAAAAAAAATGTTGGTCACTTACATGCAACGTTCTAAAATCATTAAACGGTAGTTAGGCGGTGGGGAAATGTCTAACGCCTAAGGGCCTAGGTGATTTTTTTTTTTTTACTTTAATAAATTTATTATATATTATAAAATATGAGTATTTGTGTAATATTTTAGGGCTTTTTCTATTGATTTGGTAAATATATTTTAGGTTCCTACGTTCTTGTTGGGGCCTTATTCTCTCTTATAAATTATTGGGCCTTATTTTCTGATTTACAAAATAGAGTATTCCTACATTTTTTTTATTGGAAATATTCCCACTTAAAAAAACCTAAGTCCCCTAGGGTAAAGATAATGAAGAAGAATCTCTGTCTACCATCACTTAGGTCGCCTAGCCCGCCTAGATAGTGACTAGGCAATCGCCTAGCCTTTACTCGATTTTCCTCCACAATTTGGCCAAAATTCCAGTGACACTCCATCGCCTAGGCCAATTCTTCCTTGTATGCATATCATAGTCTACCATATATGCAAATAAGTCATTATATCTTAGGAAAATCTTTCTAACTCTTGCAAAGGCATCTCGATACACAAAAGATAGATAAAGGCAATGGCGGATCCATAAAAATTATTGGGCGATCAATATGGCATTTAATCAAGTACTTGGTGGACCTTAGTAATTTTACCAAGCCATATTGCATACCTATCAACATATGCCAACAATTTTTTAGCAAACATGCCGACATATGCCAACATAAGCTAAGTGAGTGTACATATGCTCATAATAGCTCATCCAAAGACATAAGGCTAGTAACTTCCATGCCCAGTGCCATAGAGGCAATTCATCGAACAGTTGGAAGGCAGCTTTCAGAAGCATCTCAGAACTTTAAGGGGTAATTTAGTTAAACAAAGTATTACAAATAGGAATTAAAATAAACTCCTAACTAGACAATTAAGCATAAATCTATAAGGACATGGAAACCTACGTATTAAAACATAAATCTATAAGGACAAGGAAACCTACACATTACTCTCTCCTAAAGGTAGGAAATTAAAAGCAATCCCAAAATTTAACAATCTCAGATTCCCAAATGCATTACTATTTTCCAACTCTCCAACACTCCCCCTCAAACTCATGGTGATAATCATGAGTTTGCCAAGAGAAAGCCAACTTCAACAACAGCATGTAGACAACAACGTCACTAACTTCAAACACAGAGGTTATAAGCAACCGTCTTGAGTAGTCATTAGTCCAAGCACTCAAACAGTCATATTCAAACAACCACAAGAACAAAGTCATAATTGGACCACAACATCATGGTAACAGCTACAGGTCATGACAATAGTATGACAGTAGTAACAACACAATTAAGATTAGGGCAAAGGAAACAAATTAAGGCAAGGCAAGGCAAAAAACCATTTAACGCAAGGCAAGACAAAGACCAATTAAGGCAAAGCAAGACAAAGGTAAGGGCAAATTCAAGGGCAAAACAAGGCAAAGACCACATAAAACCCTAATGATTTAGGATATAGAGCAAATGCAGGAGTAGGGGCAAAGCAGCAGAGCATCATCTTTAGCTTCACAACATCAACATTAGGCGTATTGCATGTGGGTACGTGCACAAACTCGATAACCTGTAAAATAGTAAACAAATATAAACAACCAATGATCGCGGGGGAGAGGGGTTCCAGCCGAAGGCTCTCGATGGTCAAGTTAGTAAGTAATATTATAAGACTCGAGGGGTAGGCAAAAGAATAAGTGTGTGATAATTGCGTTATCAGAGATGAACCTTAGAATTGGAATTGTGTATTTACACCAATCGACATAGAGACCTTTTAGGATATGAAATTCATATTAAACAAGGAGGACTCTACATAATATCTAGGAATAAATATTGCATCCTCTTAGGAGTTGGATTACTTGTGGTGCACGCCAATCCATATATTGTAGAAACTTCAAGAAAATAGGAAACATGGCTAATTCCATACTGGATTAGGTTTCCGTATCTTGCAGAACAAGCATGGTCAATCTTAGACTTAGTGAAGTCGTCGGACTTCGCCCACTTGTTGTGGAATAAGATGATGGTGGCAACATTGATATGTCTAAGCAGTTCTGATGTGGAAGCTTTTGAGTCCATGACCAGACTTATGTGGTAATTGTATTCCAATCCACCTTACTTTGACCCTGGAAAATCATGGTCCCACAATAATTATCAACATGTGTATGGGATGTGTAGGTAGGAACAAAGCAGTGGAAGCATCTATATCAGCAAGTTCACGGCATGTGGGTGCGCAAAGATATTTAGCTTTGCACACCCGCAAAGAAGCGAGCACAATAAAGTTCAACCAAGAATCAAATTCAGTTCTGATCTCAACTTAAACAAAGTATTATACAATTCTACATAACTCGAATACTTTTTATTCTTCTCCATAAGGAGGTATTTATAGAACAAAAAATATAAGAATAACCCGAAATAAGAATTAAAATCAAATCTTAACTAGACAAATAAACATAAATCTACAAGGACAATGAAACCTTCATATAACTTCCTCTTAAATGTAGAAAATAAAATAAAATCCCAAAATTTACCAATCCCCAATACATTCCTATTTTCCAACAAATTTAACTGACCGTCCCTGTCCCAAGATGGATTTGCCCTTGAATCGAGGTCTCTCACATTCATTGAAGGATTTGTACATGAGTAACATAGTGTAACACAAAATAAAAATAACTCATTAAAATCACAAAGAGCTACTTAGTACTATGATTTATTGATATTCATCTTCACTTGTAAGTAAAAAGTCTCATGTCCTACTCATTTGAAACAAATTTGATACTCAACTATATAATCAATTGTGTGACTTAGTTTGAAGATCCACCCTTTAGTATAATTATTATATATTAGAAAAATCACAAAAGAAAACGGCCATGCAACCCAAAACAAGTAGTAAAATATATTAGAAATTAGAAGGCGTGAGATGTGTACATAAACTCAAGGGTTTGTTGGTTAGTTTTGGCAATTTAGCATGTAGACAAAAGCAAAGCATGCGTTTCTGTCGGCCTTCATGTATAAATCACACGACCCATGCAACCCTCAGCAGAAGAGGAACTAGTCACATGACCCATTTTTATGGCTTTTGTGCGAGAGAGAGAGAGAGAGAGTAGTTCTTCCACTGCGACTGCGACTTCGACTGCAACAGCGACTAGGGTATTATTCTTTTCTTTTTTCACTCATCAGACCCTAATTATGCGAGACCAGTTATACAAGCAATCATAATTTAAACGTAAACACAAGCAGAAAGTAAATAAATAAAAAATGTTACTTTTATCACATTATCCTTTCTATACTAGTAATGTTAGGGTGCGTTTGTTGCACCGGACTGTCTTGGACTGAACTAACTTCAGTGACTAAGCTGGACTGGCTTAGACTATACTAAGCTGGACTAACTTAATGAAGCGTTTGGTGCAGTGTCAGACTAAGAAGCTGGATTAACAATAAATTATTATTATATTTTAATTTATTTTCTATTAAAAATATCAAAATGAATATATGGAAAAAGAAAAGGGCATAGCCCTCTTCTTCTTCATGGATTGCAGGTGCTCCTACAACTTGGAGAATTATCAAACTTCAAAAAACTCATCTCAAACCTTCATCACTAACCTCTCGATCCCTAAAAACCCCCAACCTTCATCGCTAACCTCTCGATCCGCTTCTCGGGTGTACCATCCAGCGATAGTAGGTCGCCACTGACACACCTATTTTGGCCGTATCGTCTACCGACAACAGCGATTTGGACAGTAACCTCTCGATCCGCTTCTCGTGTCCACTGGTAGCGCACAAAAGAAGAAGACAGAGTATTGCGCCTTTTTCTTTCCTCAATTTTTGTTCTTCTTTCACAAATATTCTATAAAATTCCATGGAAATTGTTTACTTGCCTTCTGGATGGTTGAATGCTATTGCTGGGTTTCTTTGAAGGTTGGGTTGGGTAGCTGGCCACGGTGACGGCGCCGCAGAAGAAGAAGCGGAGCGCGGAGGGATTGGAGTGAAAGTTGGGGATTAGGGATGTTGGCCTTGTTTCCTTTCTTTCTAGTCCGCCTTAACACCAAGGGAAAGCTTGGGATTAGATAGCGAGGGTTAGCGAAGCGCGGAAGGATTCTTAGTTGGGGCGAGTCCCATTTATTTTAGTCCAAGAACCTACCAAACGTAGGATTATAGTCTTATTTAAGTTAGTCCAAGCCAGTCCCCCCCTAATGAGGTGTAACAAACGCCCCCTTAGAGGATTAAATTATGAAACCAAAATTTGTACACTATATGACGTGATTGTTGATGATTGAATTACTAAGTGTTGATTAATGTGCTTATTTGACACATCATATCATTTACAAATGTGGTTTAAAATTTTGATTTAGCTAGGATTACTCTTTCCATACCATATTTGTACCACAATCTAATAGAATAAGAGGCTACTTAGAAAAAAGAGGGCATGGTTTAGTGATATTCTTATTCATTTGTAAGTGAGATGTTTTTTTTTTTTGTCTGAAAAGTGAGAGATCTTAAGTTCGATTCTCGCTAAAGAAGAATTTGAACTACATTATTACTAGTCCATCGTGAGGCTTAGCTCACTCCTCCATCCTCTTAACGTAAATAATATCATTTATTTAAAAAAAATTGCATGTATTAATGAGCTCTATTAATTCAAAATGTGATATTGATATGATTTGAAAAATATAATATGAATAGCATTGCTCAATGCAAAAACCCTAAAAAAAGCAAAAGAAAATGGTAAACTAAAGAGGGGGGTCCGTGGCAGTTAACCAGAACAAGGAGTCAAATCGATGGCTACGCTAATCGTCCTTGTTACTGCTCCATAGCTGTTAGGGTCCCACCAAACCCACCCGTACCATCCTCCTCTCCCTTCTTCTCTTCTCTATTTATTTTTCCTCAATTTTTCCTCTCAACCAGAGAGAGCAAAGGCTTCTCCTCCCTCCTCCTCCCTTCTCCTCCTCACACTGAAATTTTTAGAGAGAGATAGGAACCATCCATAGAAAATTTTAGAGAGAAATTAACTGGTTCAATGAGATAGATAGATATGGTGGGACTTAGCATAGTATTGGAAGGAGGTCAAAAGGGGAGTGGAGTTAGCAATAATGTCCCACAAGTAATTAACAAAGCCACCATGATTGTCATCAAAAAGCCTTCTTCTTCTTCTTTTTTGCCTTCTCCTTCAAGCCCTTCACAAATAACCCACACAAGTTTTCATTTTTCTTCTCACTCCTCAGTCTCACCCTCCTTCTTTGGGCAACCAACTTTTCTTGACCAATGCTTTCTCTGCAAGCAGAAACTCTTGCCTGGCAAGGACATCTACATGTACAAGTAAGTTCTCTCTCCCTCTCTCTCTCTCTCTCTCTCTCTCTCTCTCTCTCTCTCTCTCTCTCTCTCTCTCTCTCTCTCCACGCAAAACCCACCAATTTTTTTTTTAAAAGATCACACTTTTATTACTAACCCACCTTTGATTTTGCTGTTTTGTGAAAACTCCAGGTTTTGTTTTTTGATTTTCATCATTGCATGGTGATTTTGGAGGAAAAAAAGTTACAATCTTTAATTTGGATTATTTTTTTTCATTTTTGGTTCTTGAAAATGCAGGGGGGACAGGGGATTTTGCAGCGTGGACTGCAGGTACAGGCAGATTTTCATGGACGAGGAAGAGATTGTTCGCAAAGAGAAGCAGAAGTACTGTTCTTCTTCTCCTTCAGCTTCCTCTGATCAGCGCAAAGGGACCAGAAACCGAGCGGGTGGAATTGCCTACTGAGATAGAAGAGAGAAGGAGAGGGAGAGAGGGGAGAGAGTTTTACCGGTTTGGAACCGAGATGAATTGGTTTCTAGAGTTGTATTTCCAGTTTTACCCTTAGTTTATTTCGAAAAGACTTTGATCCTTTGTCGGTTTTTCTTGCTTCCTGCTACGGGGCCAGAAGAATCCGACCTGTTCAAACGTCAAACATTTAGAACAGAAACCATGGCGGAGGACAGTCGTGGGATTTTGTGACAGTTGGAAGGGCATTAATGGCATTTCCTTCTTATGCTTAACACTGGCATTCATGATTTTATTTTTTGAAATTTGTTTTTTATATGTATATGTTTTTTTTTTCTTTAAAAATGAATAAGTGGTTTTGTCACGACAGTTCATCCTTTTAAGGGTTCAGAAAATTTCCAGTGACATTTTAGTCTCTTTCTGGCCACCATCGTGCAATTCATCAACGTTACAAAACAAATTCAGATGTGTCGTGTGAAATACGTGTCTGGAATTCGTCCCTAATCATTAGGACACTCCAGGGTGGTTATATACAGAAAATATATTTTCGGAGTTTTATATTTTCTGTATATATGGCCACGTTTGCTTGATGCAATGCAATGGCGGTTGGGCGTATATATAGGGTAATGGTGTTTGTTCTATGTTGCGCATTTTTATTGGATTTGTAGAGGGAATGTCTAAATTGCTCACTGAGTGAACAATAGTATATAAATGGTGGACAACAGTGTGCAGAATTAGTACTTGGAGAACAATGTCAATCTGTCATGCTCCCAACAAAAAAAAAAGATCATGCCACCAAGGAACATGAGATTTCCCTACATTTTCTTAAAATCCCTTGTTCTTTTCCTGTTTACTAATGAGGTCCTTCCATTTCTGCATCTTTAACTCTTGAGTCCCTCTTGATTTGATTGCAAACATCCAATACAATATTAAGAAAATTAACGAAAAGTCTAAAAAAACTTTTGTTTTAATGAAAAATGACAAATAAATGCGTAGTAAATAGTATCAAGAAAATATAACATGTGTTTTCTCGTTAAAAATAAACAGTATCAGAAATGTTTCGTCGAAACTCCCTACAATATTTAGCGAGAGTTTCCATTCTTAACCACCATTTTTAATTACCTAAGTTTCCATTCTTCACATTTGCCAGTCGGATTGACAGGACAGGAGAGTAGGTCCAATAAGATTTGCCAAGTTTGAGCAATCTTTTTTTTTTTTTTTTCTTTGCAAATGGTAGTGTCCAAACATATAGTATATAACAGGAGGGTTGGTTTTTGGGGTCTTGTTTTCTTTGGTACCTGGTTTCGGGATCTTGGGCTTCTTGGTGGTACATGGTTTTGGGGTCTGAGATTATTAGAACTCAAAAAGGAAAGCATGGTTTTGGGGAAAACCAAGGAAGAAATTTTTCACTAAGTTGGAACAAACCCTAGGGATATCAGTTATATCAGATTGGTTTGCAAAGCAATGGTAACTGTCACTACTAATCAATCTCGCATTAGGGAAATATTTCGTATGTATAATTGTATATATGTAACTTTGTTATGGAAATGCAGAGAGAATGGTGATTGTTATCATTTCATCCGTGTTTGAATTAGAGAAACATTTTGCAAACGCCGGTTATATATAACTTTCTTCAGACAATGCATAAATAAAGTTGGTTGTCGACATTCATGGGTTTTTTGTTAGGAAAATTGTATGCACCTATTATATGAAACTTTCCTCTGACAATGTAGAAAGGTAGTTCTTATCGTTTATCAGTGTCGTATTAGGGAAAGATTTTGTAAGCGTCCGTGTATTCAACTTTCCTCTGACAATATGCAGAAGTAAAGTTGATTCTTATTATTTTGTCGTATTAGGGAAATTTAATTATTGTTATCATTGTCACATTAGAGAAAGATTTTGTGTCCGTCGTTTATATTTAAGTTCCTTTTTCGACAATATGCGTAAGCAAAGTTAATTGTTATCTTGTCTTGTCGCATTAGGGAACATTGTGTACTCGCCGACTTTCCATTGACAATGCAAAATGAAATTTAATTATTGTCGCTTATCAGTGTCGCATTAGAAGATTTTGTGCGCGTCGTCTATATCTAACTTTTCTCCTCCAACAATATGCGTAAGCAGAGTTAATTGTTATCTTATTTTGTCGCATTAAGGAAGACTTTATGTACTCGTTGACTTTCGCAAAAGGAAATTTAATTATGTCGTTTATCGTTGTCCCATTAGAGAAAGGTTTTGTGTGTGTCGTTTATATTTAACTTTTCTCCTCCGACAATATGCGTAATCAAAGTTGATTGTTATCTTATCTTGTCGCATTAGGGAAGATTTTTGTACTTGCCGACTTTCCATTGACAATGCAAAATGAAAGTTAATTGTTGTCACTTATCAATTCGGATTAGGAAGATATTTTGTGCGTGTTGGTTATATTTAACTTTATACTGACAGTGCATAAAACAATATTTATTGTTATCTTACCGGAGTCACCTTAGGAAAGATTTTGTACTCGCCTACTTTCTCTAACAGTTCAAAATGAAATTTTAATTGCTATCGCTTATTGGTGTCACACTAGAGAAGATTTTGTACTCTCTAACTTTCTTCTGACAATGCAAATAATGAATTTGAATTGTAATAGTAGATAATATGGCATTAGGGAAACATCGATCATACGAAACTTTTCTTATACAATACAGAAAGAAAATTGTTATTATATAAAACGAGTCCTAAATGAGAAAGTATGTTTGAGCCAATTATGTTTAACTTATCACAATGTATGTGGTACATACCTACTAGGCAACGCCCATAACATATAATGCACTCGTGTGCAAATTATAAGAGAGAGGATTGATCAATATATAATTTTTTTCTGCATTCTGCAAAGCACTAGTCGAGTAATTCGATATGGTGTGTTTAGGTGAGATGCATGCATGATTGGAAGTTGATACATCACGTCTATACAAATTGAAATTGGCATTGGGAAACTGTTCCATAAAAAAAGAGACACAGAAAAGGAAAAGGGTTTTCTGGTACGAATCAATCATTTGCCAAAACTGGTGGGTACGTATGCATGAATATTGATAATATTTCTTTTAAATTTCCTCTACTTTTTCTTTGTGAATTGCCATTGATTTCAAAGCCTAAAAGAATAATAATTAATTAAGGCCTCGGAGTGGAATTTATATGTGGCCATGCAGTCTTGAAAGTAGGAACTCAATTGGAACCCTAGCTAGAAAGAGCACTACAAGGATGAGAGATTGGCCTTACTAATTAATTCGAATAATTAGGATTTTCCACTACAACGTGTTCATTTTGCTTCACCTTTGCTTTCTGCTAAAACTACTGCATTTTTATACGCTTAAAGATCACTGAGATTTTCATAGCCACCACATTTCACATGACAGAATCAACCAATATGTCAAGATGACAGTGTCTCAAATTTATATCGTTACATTACATGTGAGTTCTCATTTTCATAACTTTGCATTAAAGGGCCGTTGTTAACAAATTCGCTTTTAGTTTTGATTTATTTGAAGGGAACTACTCTTATTGACACTACAACATCTAATTGTGCACTCCAAACTTTCTATACAGAGAAAGAAAAATACTTTTACGAGAAGTGCACAATTAGATTTTTGAATGTCAACCGTAGTTCCTCTTTGAAAATTAAATATTTATTTGATAACTTCTTTCAATTTTCAAAATGAAAATAAATTTTGAAAATAAAAAAAGTGAAAGCCAAATTTCGAAAACGAAAAAAAAAAAATAAATAAATAAAATAAAAGGAAAACTATTGAAAATAGTTTGAAAACTTTGAGTTTTAACGATAAGGACAAAATAAAGGGTAAAGTGAATAGTACCAATATTGACTTTTTAGTGTAAAAATGTAGTTTTTCGTTAAAGTGAACAGTAATGCGGGTTTTTCGTTAAAACTCCTTAAAATAAAAGCTTACAAAAGATTCAAAGATTCAAATTTAGAATCCTAGGTTTTTTTTTTAATTTTTTAATCTAATCTTGTTACTCAAACAGGATATTCTTAATTATTAAAGAGAAATCATATTTTAGGCCTATTTTGACACCCTACCTTTCTATACCACTAAATTAAGATATATTATTCATAAATATCCGCCACATGAATTGTACAGCATACGTTTTTAAACTTTGGTTGAATTGAAGCTTTGGTCGTCAAACTAAAAATTTGAGAGTATTATAGTCTTTTTGAGGTAACTCTGTTAGAATTTCCTAATTTCACTTACCAATTCAGAAACAAATAATCACGATTTTTTTGTTCAAAGATCAATGCTCCAATTAGGCCACAGTTCAGTGAACAATAGTAGAAAATTATCAGAACTGTTTATGGCATTCCCCTCTGTGTGCAACGATCACCACCACTCAGAAGAAGCATTGCAAATCATCATGGCTTTTCAAAATCCCCTTCGTGCTTTGTTGGTCGATTTCAAAGGAGGATGCTTCAGTTAATTGATTACGTGAAAGAACAAACTGATTGCCGAATACATTCATTAGCAAACCAATAACAGAGATTCTGCACATTCTTTATGCTTTACCTAGTATGAACCGGAATCCATGATCGTCTTGGATCCTTGGCTAAAAGTCCAGCTGCCATGAATCTCGGTCTGTACTATGTCGCCGGCCTATTCTAGAATGGAACAACACTTTTCCGGCATTTTAGAATGAAACCGCACTTTTCCGGCATTTTATGCAATGTGTTCCGTTTCCATGGGCAAATGGGAAATCAGAATACCCAAATAAGTTAAAAAATTTCACTTCACCAAACAAAGAAAAATGAAAGAGCTTAAAGCCGAGTTAGAGACACAATTAAATTGAAAAACTGAAATTCATACCCGAGGTTCACAGCCTGTAGAAGTAATATTAGATATACAAGTTAAGTGCAAGAATTTTAAGCAAGTGGTTGGCAAGCTAGCAGATTTCAGTTTAATACATACACGTGCAACTTATGGCATCACAATTTCAGGCTCGTCGTCATTCTTTTCGTCACCATCTTTGTCATCACCATAACCGTGTTCAACCAGACTTAAATAGCAAAACTGCTTTCTGATCCAAGTAGAAGTAGACAAAGTGGTTTGTTTCATGAGTCACATACGAACCTGCACAAAGGATAAACGCGAAAATATATTTGTGAAAGCTTCTTATTTGATGGAATTGTTTGTAGTTCCACATGTTATATAACGAACAATTTCAAGATTAGCTAGATCAAGGAAAACAATAAGGGTTTCGAAAATCCAAAATTCTAAACACAACTTCAATTGTTGCATTCTGAATAGACCGAGAAAAAAAATTAGCAGCAATTGCCCTTAGTAGTCCTGGTTTCATCTAGCTGGATGCCATATCAAGGCATCAAGCACGAGCCTTTGCCTGCTATATTGGCTATTGCATACATCTGTCAAGAATACAATGTAAACTGGTGGCAGACTCACAGCTAGTTTAGACCCAACAACCAAATATGAGTGTGAGCGATCTGAACTATTAACTCTGAAGCAGCAATGCCAGTGCTGGTGAGGTTCATAATAAACCAAAAGGGTGCTTGTGGAAAACACGATAGGAGACGCACAAGACAGTTATGAACTGTTCAACCTAGGTGGCTTCATGTTTTTACTACAATGATGTTAAGCTAGCAAGATGGTTGAATAGAAACTAAAGAAAATGTTGCTCTGATTATCCGTGGCAATCCCACCAACTGTTGCCTACAGTTAGAAATGGCGCAAACTAATACTTATACAAAACAGGAAATATAGGAACTTTATTAAACCAGGGAGTGATATCTAATTTTACACCAATGTCAAAACATTAAAAGGTCGTACCCAGTGCACAAGGCTCCCGCTTTACGCAGGGTCTGGGAGACCAATGTCAAAACATTGCATGTGAAAAATGTAACGGTGGCACGTAACAATGAAAAAAGAACCAAATATTTTTTCCATATGCAGAAGTGAACCAACAACATAACAGACTTATAAGACATTCACTTTTGGTGCACATAAATCAACACCTCAACGGGCTGCCTCTTGCATGGTAATACATCACTAGCACAACCTTTTTCAAATGGATGGGCTATCAATAAACTTTTTCAGCTCAAGCTGCAGTCGGTGAATTACTTGAACATCTCACCTAAACTTTTTCTAAACTAATCACCTAAAATCTCTCTCCTCTAAATAACCAGCTAAGCATTTAGGAATACATGTTGTCACACAGCATAAAGAAGCCAAACAACAAGCATATTCAATTCTGCAGCCTCCCTCCAAAGGTATTGATAAGACATTGATTTAGAGTCTAGACACAGCCTATTAGACACCTCAAACTTATAAAATTTGGTACAGTCCGTGTGTAAGACAAGCCAACAACTTAATTTCACTTGTTGGCAAACATGACTTTTATTGCAGAGTGATTATATACAAGATTGAATCCCCAACTTTCAATCACTTAAAAATCTCTTTCCACCATTCAACCATAAGTGAATATCGACCACTCAACAAAAGGAGGTTGAGGAAATACCACTAACAGAGGTCCTTCCAAAATCAGGATCTGTTGGAGAATAGTCATTCGGCATCCCGGTTTCTCCTATTGAGTTAAACACTACTTCATGTCCACAAATAAAGCAACATGTACAGTTGGCTACGATAACATCAGACCTATATGATCAAAGTTTTATAGCCATTCTAATTTAGAATTTGTTAATCATTTAGAACCATAAATTCCGGTACTTTTTGCAATATCCAGCTGATAACCATTTAGAACACAGGAATCCATTTAAGCTTAGATCTATTCCACTTCAAACAACACAACCCATCCTCATTAAACTACAAATAAAACCCAATAACAACTAAAATCACTAAACAATGAATTACATTTTCTTCGATGTCACTCCAAATGCATTCAACTATTAAATCTGAACAAAACCCAGAAAAGAAAAGGAGAGAAATTGAATGGGTTACCAAAATTACGACCGACGATGCAATGCCAAGTGGGTCCATGCTTCTTATCGAACTCCTTCTTTATATACTCCGCAACGTCCTTCTCCACGCTGTGCTTCTCAAATGCCTAAACAGAACAAAACACAGAAATTCAATTTTCCATCTCCAACAAATCACTTTCCGAATTCAATCCAAGCACCAATACAGCAAGAAAAATAGCAAAACAAAGTAAGAGAGAGAGAGGAGAGAGAGAGCTAACCCCGATGGCGATGTCGACGGCCTCCTTCTGCATATCCTGAAACATGTCGGCGCTCTTGATGATGACGCGCTTGCCGGCGGGAGTGGTGACAGCCGAGGAGGGTTTCCGGTCGTCAGAATTGGGTTTCGCCGACAGAGCTCCGGCGACGCTTCTCTTCGCGTCTTCGCTCATACTTTTGTGGTTTTCGCCTCTGCTTCGCTTGCAAAAGCGAGTGTGTTTGGTTCCGATTTGGTATCAAATCAGAGCTTTGCCTGGAAAAGCAGGATGAAACTTGTTCTTTTCTGCTCAGAGAAGAAGAACAACGCCCTCCACATCCACCCTTCTCTCTGCTCTCTCTCTCTCTCTCTCTCTCTCTCTCTGAGTCTCTGGGTGTGACTGCGATGAGTGAAAAATGTGTGTTATGATTGTTTTCTTTTCCATTTCGGAAGATATTTTTATTTACTGCGGTTTGGTTTCGGTATTTTTACCGCGTACGGGGACTTGCGGGAGTTAGTTAATCACCTCATTTCGGAGGTTGTATTTAATTTGAATTTTGAAAGAGTTTAATAGATTTATAAATTTATAGAAATTGATAGAATTTAATTGATTTATAGTTAATTTATGTAAAATTTTGAATGAACTTCTTAAATTTTAAAGAGAGATATGAAATTTGTGAATTCTTAAAATCAATTACGAAACTTCTTTAATTCTTTCAAATTCTTTAGTTTTTTAAATCTTTTAAATTATATTTTAACCAAAACTTAAATATTACTATTTTTTTAAAATTAATTTTAATAAACTTTTTTAAAATTCTCATTGAATACCTGAAAATAAATGACTTCCATGGTGAGGTAAATATTCTAAATGAACCGTGACGGTGTCGTTTGACTCTTTTGGGGTGGATTGTAACATCCCATATCGCCCAGAGAAGTTAGCTTTATATGTATATTCTTATCTCTACCTAGTATGAGGCCTTTTGGAAACTCACTGGCTTCGGATTTCATCGAAACTCCGAAATTAAACGAGTTTGGGTGAAAGCATTCCCAGGATGGCTTCAGATGGCTTCAGTCTCATTTATCGACCATTAGTACTCACAATCACTTAAAAAGACTGTAAAAGAGATTTTATGGACTTAATCCTTCTCTTTTTTTAAATGTAGCCTCGGTAGTGCATAAAGCAGTAGTATATTTTTGATTCCTGGATCAAATGGTCCACCAAAGCGAAGACAGTGGTCCCAAAGATTATATCCATGAGAGTTGAACTCAAATTGGGGGCTCAACTCTTTGCTCGCTTTCCATGAACCTACCCGTTAGGGTTTACTTATCCTAATACTCATTGTAAATTCGTGATGGATAACGTTTGCTATAAAATTCTATGAAAATAGAAAGATGGCCAACTTAGAAATATCAAAATTTCCCTCATATATATTATATATAGTGTGTGTGGAGTGTGTGTGTGTGTGTGTATATATATATATATATATATATATATCAGTCGGGTGCATTTTGTATTAGGCTTCATCATCAGAGTCCTCCACAACTCTGTTGTTTCTCTTCAACCTCTTTGGACTAGGAAGGCCATCCACTTCTTCATTCTCCGAGCCAGAATCCTCTGCAACCATAGGACTATTCGATTCTGCTGATAAAATCTTCTCCAACCTGTCGTCATCGTCTCCTTCGTTGTCATTGGCATTGAGATCCTCAGCTGACTCGTTTTCAACTGCATTGGAGTTGGCATGGTTTGCTTCATCACTTGGAGTGGCATTCTCTTTCGGGAATATTCTGAAATCGCGTGCAGTGCTTCGCTTGGCGTGCTTTAATAGATTCACTTTGCACACCTTGCTAAGCTGGATGAGATACTTTTCGTAGTCTTCTATCTGATATATCAGGTCTGGGATGCATCTGTTCTCCCTCTTTATTTTGTTGATGATCCCCTTTTTGTTAGCATTTTCTTGTTGTTTCTGCGATGCAAGTATCAATGAAATGGAACCGCGGCATCAGTTGAACCATAAACCCCACCCTAAACCTTTACAACTGACAGCAAACAGTCGATAGTGCAAGTGAAATCATGGGAAGAAAGGGCAGAGAATCGGAATCATACCTTTTGCATAATGTCCACAAAGACATACAACGGGTTCGTCAGCTGTTTACAGGTTACTTCCACAAGCTTCTGAAACTTGAGGCTAGGAAAGATCTGTTTGCAACCTTTAGGAGCAATCCTAAGCTTTGACATCTGAGCTAAATGCTTGTAAAACCTCGCAGCCAATCGCAGCAATATCTCAGCTTGAGTATCTGCAGAGGTTGAAAGCAAAACGAATAAACAGGAGTGGCAACAAGTAGGATGGATTCATTTCTTTGTAGAAACTGCACATGTACCATTGAGGTTCATTGAAACAAAGGATGATAGTACTTTCACCACTGCTCCCGCCCTAGGGTAAAGATTTTCCTCAAATGCCAACTCAGAAGATTGCTCGTTGTTCTGACTGAAATGAACCATTTTTTGATAGACTAAAGAGAATGTCTTCAACTTTTTGGTGGCCCAATCCATATCAGCTATAACTTCTTCAATTGTGTGCAGTACACAAGAATTTAATACGGCGCTTGTCAGATGGTTTATGACCGGGTACGCTTCAGACACCTTCACAGGTTCATTTCCCTCTGATCCAATAACTTGTAACAGCTCTCTAGCCAGATCTTGAGATATAATTAAATCATCTGGTGGGGAGCTTAAACATATAGCAAGCCTCACAATGCTTTTTCCGACCTTGGAGCTTAATATTTCATTGCTCTTGCAAACACTAACAGCCCAAGCTCCATGGGAGTTACTCAGTTCACATGGCAATTTGCACCCGATGATCATTATCATGTCAGAGATGATCTGAAAGAGAAAGAGCTCTTTTGAGAAATAGATAAATGCATTCTACAAGGAAAAAAAAAAAGTGGGTACAAATCAGCAGTCACAGATGCCGGTTACCTCAACTTCACTGAAAAATGAAAGTGCCAGAAGCTCAGAAAATAGAGGCTTCAAGGTTTTGACAATGAACAGTTCTTTGCTTCGTAAATGTTGATCGTCAATTATCAAGATTGTTTCACTTTCATTATTTGAATCAGCATGCTGAAGAGTGGAGATTGACACCATATCCTCAAGCAAACCAGTCAAGTGTGAAGTTGATGAACAAATCATTATCAACTCCTTCAAGCAAATCAAGGCTAGATGAAGATGGTCCCTTTGTCCATGAACATCTTTCTTTCCTTTAGCTTCCTTTTTCTTTTGATCTGACATCTTTGGCCCCGATTTGAGCAAAATGATCAACTTCAGCAAGGGGGGTCCTAGCATCTTAAGTTCCCCATAGATCAAAGTTCTCAATGGATCTTCATTTTGCAGAACAGAGGAAGATTTTATATGATTGAGGGATGCATTCAACACAAAACAAATCATCTTAGCAGAGCATTTTGTTGTTTTGCTAGTCAACTGGCTATGGTTTTGGGAAGTCGCAACATTATCAGAATTATCAGTATTGAGTAGTTTCAATACTGTTTGCAAGATCTGATATATACTTGAAGTTGCAAAGAAAGATACTCGTCCTTGTGTCACTTTTGATTGGCCTGAATCCGTGTTGTTGGTCATATCGTGAGCAGTAGTGCGAGGATTCCCTCTTCTGATAGTTGTACTCTGCTTGGAGATACCTGCATCCTTATCCAATGAATCATGAAGGTCAACAAACTCAATAAGCTCCTTTTCCAAATCCAACTTCTTTCTGTCTGTTGATTTCTCCAACTCAGTAGCAATAGCATTCAAGACTACTTCAATAATTCCTGATAAAACAAATGCACAGCATTTTCTTTTGTCCTCTTCAAAAGATGAAGAACCAGAATCCTGAGATTGACCAAAGATGCCTGATACATAAAGAATATAACCGTTAAGAATGGTCTGTCTTAAAATAAGAATGACAAGTATAACATCAATAGTTTCCAATCTGACTCAAAAAGTACAGACTGTGTCTCTGACAAACAACAATACACTATTTGTTGCTTAATGCTTAATCTTTCAGCAAGTGTGAATTCCCCAAAAACAAAAGGTTCAAAAGAATCAAAACATTTGAAAGTATCATACAACAAATTTGAAAAAGGATATACCAATGATGCTTCACACAACCTCAAGAGGAACCAAGGGAGAAAAGATATGGCATAGGTTAATAAAGTCTTAATGCAAACCTTCCAAACTCTGATTTCTTAACGACTTCCGTATCTTCAAGAAAGCAGTATAGAACGAATCACCTGACAAATTTCTTCCTGCCTGTCAGTGGTTTCATATTTGCCAATGTAAGATTCAAATTCTATTTTTAAATCTAAAAAAGAAATCATATGGTACAAAAAGAAACAAGAAATCAGATGTAAACTATAGTTTTAATGAATTTTGTTAACTAGAAATGAGAGACCTCGTTTTCTTGTGAAAGGGAGAAACCCAAACATGCCCATGAATTTTCCAAGTGCTCAGTTTTACCATGCGGTTGTAGAAGTAGCATCCAAGAGATACAAGACAGAAGACAATCTAAGGGCTCTTCTATATAAACCTTGCCACTCTCTGATTTAACACAGCAGTTGATTCGTAGGTGAACGTCTTCATCCTGCCAAGATAGTGCTTCAATCTTAAGCATGGAATTTATATTAATTGTATCAACTACATGCCATATGAAAAATCAGCACTGTTAGTTTCTTTCCATAAAATTTGACATGATAAACCATAAGTTTTGCCAGATAATGGATCAAAACTTGGAATTCAGAAAAAGCATAAAGCTTCACAAAACAAGCTATCACAAGCATCCGCATTTACCTCCTTATAGAAGTGGAGGAAGTGAGGTAACAGAAAATCAAAGACAGCTCCACCACTTGACGGGTCCACCAACACAAGCTTCATAAGTCCATGATACATGACTTCTTTGACATTTGCCTAAAACCAGTGACCCAATTATATTCAGACATTCGTCAAATAAAAACAGAATATCATTAACAAGACAAATGCAAAACCTGCTGATAAAGACATCTCTGTAGCAAACCACTAAGCTCTTGAAAAAGGCATCCCCCCACACTGTAGCGCATCTCAGATTGCTGGCTGCTACTGGCTTGGCTAGATGACTCTTGAAATAGTAATGTGTCATCTCTCTTGGATTGCTTTTCTGCTAGAATTAGGTCAATGACAGCACCAGTTGCTGCAAGACGAATCGCATCTTCTCGTCTAAACATCGCCTTACGCATTACCAAAATTGTGTAATTCTGTATTTAATTAAACAAATATACTTTGTTTGTGAACAACTGCAACAACATTTCTCACTTTTTTAATACTTTGTATGCAACACATCATAGTCTGCAATTGAAAATCTCTTTCCACATTGTCATACGTCATCTGACTAAAAATCCAACAGACGTCCATAGACATACCGTTGATAGAACTTGACAATGTAAAAACTATGGATTCTGTTCATTTCAATGTAATTGTAAAAAGCAGAAGCTTACAATAGAGCTTAAGGGCATAGTATCACAATTCACAAGTATAAATATGCCATTTTGATTTATTAGAAAAATGGAACAGTAGTTACCTGAAGATCGCGGCTGAACTTCAAGAGAGGTAATAAAACAGAAACAAGATGAGCAGCAACCTTGCCATGCATGAAAGCAAAATAATCCAACAATTCCTTCAGACGGGAAACATGTTCTAGCATGGGGTATGGATAAATTTGAACCAGACTACCAAGCAGTCTGCACATAAAAGATAATTAAACCTTAACCAGAAACACAGTATTACAATCAATGTTAAGCAGGTGAATGGAATTACCTTATGATTGCCATGCTCTGCTCTGGCTTTAAAGAAAGGATGCGAAATTTACACTGCTCGATAATCTATAAACATTGAAAACAATTGAAGGTTAGCTGGTGAGATGAACTGGTTAGCATGATTTTCTCTACCTTCCAATTACATGCAATCATCTTTATTAAATTGATTTCATTTAATGAATACCTTTTCAAATCCATTCCACACACTGACATGCTTAAAGCCTTAAACCCATTTAAATCCTACAATGAATGTGTCGTGGGTGCTACAAAGCTATACAATACATAAGGGCCAAGTAATTTAAAAATTGAATACATGCCTCCATAAATAAAATTCCATACAAGTATTTTCTTCTTTCCCGCTGCTCAACTGCAAACTTATGATGAGCATATTGAACTAGTAATGTGATTCCGTATTCAAACAGTTGGACTGACCTCATTCCTTGCCATGTCATGGGCCTCAAATAGAGTTCTCAGCATCTGAACAGCAAGCTCCTCAATGCCTAACAAACCACTTAGATTGCAAGCCTCTTGACGACTTCCCTCATCCGCTGACTCTAGCAATAAAAACGCAAGCTGCAAAATGCTCGGCACAATATGTTCTCTTCCACAGTTGCTCTCATTAACCTAAATTTCAACGAAAGAACGAATACAAACGAATACAGCATAACTATTATAAATCAGGGTAACTATACTTAAATTTGAAAGAACATATGTGCACATATAGAAGATAACAGACTGAAAGGCAATTACAGCTCTTAATATGGCCTTTTCCACTATTTTGACATTCTGCAGATGTTCTTCCTTCATGTCATTAGGTATCCACTTACAATCTCTGCAAGATAAGAAAGAGTTCACGATTTATGTCCCGCAAAAAAGAACAAAACAAAAGAGTTTGCAAATAATTACCTAAATATTGAGAACATCCCAAAACAAAATTATCAAACAAAATTATCTATACAAAAAGGACCTACATACATATTGTGATGAACATGAATGAAAATTAAACAGAACTGAGAAGACACTCAACCCTTACTTAGCAAACTTGTAATCACGGTACGCGGTAAGCAGCGCAACTTTCAAAGCCCCCATCGAGCTCTCACCAAACTTCCGAACCCTCGAAACCGACAACAAAACCGCAACTGTAAAGTGATTGAAAGCTCTAAGATCCGACCTCACAAGTCCCATCACCTCTTGTCCTAGTGTAGGATCCTGCTTTACTGCAAAGTTCACATGAAGCAACACAGTCCCTTCAACCTGTCTAACAATAGAGGTTGCCTTTGACGCCATTTTCGACCCGAAAAACATCACAATCCCTTCAACTACCTCTCTCTTAACAAACCCTTTAGACGCCAAAACCAGCAGCTGGTACACAATCGACGGCAAGTCCTGCAAGTCTAACCTTGACATTCCCACAAACACCTTGTCTACAAACTCCCTAGCCCTCGTTTTATCTAGAACCGGAAAGTCCCTGACAATCGAAACCATCTTGATCACCAACCCTTTTGACCAATTAACCTCCAGAATCTTATCAATCACCGAATTGACAAAATGCCCGCCGCGTTCAATCTCCTCAGCGTTGCGAATCAAGTTCAAGCACCGGGGAAGAAGGTCAAGGATTTGGGCATCCTCCAAATCGACGATTTGGGGAAAAAATGACACAATGGGTTCGACTATTTGGGGAAGATCGGTGATGGGTACGTGGGGCAAGAGGGGGTGGAAGAATTGGATGGTTTTGAGGGAGTTGGCGTCGTGTGGGATTCCGAAGGAGGTGAAGATTTGGGTGTAGGATCGGAGGAGAGAGGAGAGGAGGGTAGAGAGAGAATCGAATTGGGGAGACAGAGCGATGAGGGAGAGGAGAGAGACGGTGTAGTCGGAGACTGGCCTCGACGGCGAAGTGGATTGAGCGCGGGCTGTGAGGTAAGAGAGGAGGGTTGGGTGGGACGCTGTGGAGAGAAGGTAGGTGGGGATTGGGGAGCAGGACTGGGCTACTCGGATGATATCGGTGTCCGATAGTGGGGGTGGTGATTGTTGTTCCCTGGTGGATATGGTTGCGGTGGTGTTCATGGCTGGTTTGGTTTGTCGGAAATTCTCAATTTAAATTTGGTTTCTGTGTCGCCGGAGATATTGATGGTGGTGGTGGAGAGCGGTTGAGCGGAAGCTTGCTGTGGACTCAACAGTGGGGTCTTGTTTCGGTTTTGCGCGGCAGAAGTTCGTGGGATTTTGGAAGTGATTATTTAAAATTTTGATATAAGCGCGCTGTTTTTTTTTTTTTTTTAACAAAGGATATTATTTACGTTAAGAGATCAAGAGTGGGCTTAACATTTCAATTGGCTAATAATAATGTGGTTCGAATTTACCTCTTACAAAAATCAAACCTAAAACCTCTCACTTACAAATGAAAACGAATATAACTAGACCGTACTATTAAATAACTTGATTTAAGCGCTCTAAACACTAGCTAATCGTACCTTTTTTTCAATTTCTTTTAATTAAATAATTGGTAGAATTCACTTTTGTGCTAGCATATGTCTACACAGTGTATGAACAATTTTTATTTGGTGTATGCTATCTACACATCCTTAATAGCACACCTCTTTTATTTTTATTTTTAAAATGGGAATGAGAGAGAGAACATTGGAGTGGGAGTGAGAGTGGGAGTTGGGATGAGAAGAGGAGGCTCTATTAATAGGTAGTTTGGATAAACCATTTGATAAGTGATAACTATTTCATTGTCATTTTTTTTGAACTTTTTAAAATACTAAAAACTATACCTACTAGCATATGCCCACATAGACAGTGTGTGTGAACATTTTTTTATTTTTGCTGATATTAAAATCATATGTGGGTGATGCTTTAAAAAAAAGTAAAATTTGTGTTCTTGTAATAACTAAATTGCTAATAATCTTTATTTATGTTCAGTTTTAATTAGAGGGTTAAAATAATAATTTCTTAAAGTTTTGGTTGCCAACTAGAATTCTATTAATATGTAGTTTAGATTTCAATTTTAAATTTTTAAAATAAAAATTGAAACCTACTTTTTGGGTTTCTAAAATTTATTCTTGAGTTGATTTTAGTTTTCATTTTATAAAAACTGAAAATAGTTATAAAAAAAATTATTTTTAGATTTCAAAAAATAAAAATTCAATATATACTAAAACTGAAAATCAACTTAAACATTGTTCATAAGCACAGTGTCGTTCCAATTTTACGCTTGCTTAGTTTGTGTTATTACAAGGTTGCCATTCTTTATGCTGAGTTCTTAGGTGTCGTTCTTTCTCTTCGACAGCACAATGATAAAACAGTCTAGCAAGTCCAACTGGTTGCAGACTCCATCAAAAACCCTAGAAATCGTTTTGCTTTTTTGGGCATCCTCTTTTTTCTCCATGCTCCTTGCTTTCCCCAACCTAGAATCCTCATCCTTTCCCCAAATGAGAAATCTGAAATCCACAATCCAAAACTCACTCATAGTAGCCTCTGCCTTGCCTCATTCCTCATATCCTGATGGTTCATTCTCTCCATTCAATTCGATTTTGGTGAGTTCTTTTTATTATAAATTCTGATATTTTGCCTATAATTTTGGTTTTTGGAATTTCGAATTTGTACCGCCATTGCTCTAATTAATTTTAATTTCGTCTGTTATTGTTGGGTTTGAGTAAATTTCGAACCTTTTGTTTTCGTTCTTAAAATTTTTGAGTTCTATCTGTTAAATATTTGTTAAAAGGCCCGAATTATCTATTCGAACAATTTATATAGCCTATGAAAATTGAACAAAAAGTCATATGATCCGTGATTTCTTCCTTCCTGGTCGACTAGAAAACCTTCTAGAGCTTCATGGTGGTCGCACATCTCCTCGTTTCTGCTCCTCATCCAAAAATATGAAGATTTATTTACAGTTATGTATTTATGTTTCGATAATTGCATGTTAAAATAATGTTTTGAATTTGTGATTTAATGTAATTGGGCTTTAGAAAATTTTTCTTGAGTATGTCGAAGGTTTCATAATCGTGATGTTGAGAGAAAGAGAGCAAGAACCACGTTCACATAATATATTCACTATAGGTGTAGAAGTTCAATTCTCCCGTTTTTTGGCCAATTTCAATGGCTCTGAATTGCTTAATTTTCTTTTAAAAAAATTTCAACTTCAAATATATTTTTTATTTTTTTTTCGGTTTTCTGATTTTTGGTTGTGTTTCAGGGCATAATAGTGGGAGTTGAGTAATGGAGTTGCTGCCACTAATCCTAAGTAGAACATGTTCACTATGAATTACAGGATTTCATAGGTAATGTATAGATTAGGGATACACTTGAACCTAGATAAGCATGAAAAGCATACGGTTTTGCTTGACCCATCTAATCACAGAATTGTGTACCATCAATTCAAACGTTGTAGAACCAGTTTAATGAAGCTGTAGTTGGCTGTGTGTGTTTGTGTTCAGTGGGAGAGATTTGTTATTGAGAGGGTAAGCCAAGCAAAAACAGATTGATAGTGTTGAAGAATGAGGTAACAGTTTAATTATGTGTACATTGAAGAATCACATATGTTATTCTTAAAATGGGTATGCACAAATTTTGCATAATATGAAGTCACCGTATATAAATGGTATTGCCAAAATTATTTCTTATTTTGTTCCTTTTTGTAAATAGGGTTGTAAGATTTTCAATGTATGTAAATAGTATTGCCTATCGTATATACATTTATAACTTTCTATATGTTTTATATGGTTTTAAAACCCGCAGCATCGCAAGGGGACACTTTCACTAGTATAAACTGAAACTGAACTGAAATGGTTATCAAACAAAATCGTAGCGAGATACGATAGTTTTGAGCTTGCAATATCTTTTTATAATATTTAGTGAGACTAGGTACTAAATAATATAATACGCCTTGACTTTAAGCGCACATTGACACCAAGTTAAACAAACTAAAGAAACTTTAATTTAACAAAATTCATATCGAAATTTATATTGACAAACAAAAATTTTAGTACATAAATCGATAATTTCAGGTCTTACAATGGTTCAACAATAATATAACTCAAATCTATCTTTGATGAGAATCAAACCTAAGATCTCTCACTTACAAGGAAAGATGAATATCATTAGACCGTAGTACTAAATGACAATAAACTCTTCTTTTTTTTTTTATAAACAAACGAAGGAAGAGAAAATAGACTTAACTTCACAATAAGTTTAGTAAGAAAATTACAAACTTGAATATTAATGGAAGGACAATTATATGGTGTGTCATGGGTCTATTGACAAAAATCTAGGTCCACGATGTGTTATGAAATGGGGGCCCATATACTTCTCGATAGCCACCCTATAAACTTAAAATATGATTATGTTCCCTTCTATCAACTTCTATTTAAACAGTTACGATTACGCAATATTTACATCTTATTTTAGATTTTTTATATAGGGAATAAAACAACAACAAAAAGTGCGAGAGAAATGAATGGAATGAGATGATAATACGAGGGAATTGAACTTTGAGCATATGACGCGTGTCTCAGGTCGGAGTGGAGCTAACACGAAGGTTGCCAAATTTGATACGGGCACGCAGTTTATCCACAGGCATGAAAGCGATGACATCGTAATTCGCGAAATTTAGAATGAACAACCGAACTCGTAAGCATCTGATCCGTTTATCTTACTGGAATATTACTCCATGCTCCTCCGAATGCATCACCGAAGCAACAGCTAATCAGAAGACGCCACCACATCGTAGGCACTGCCCCACCGTGCAACCCCTCACGCGCCAATGATTTGACACATTTGATAATACATTCGTAATAGCAGATGACTAAATTTTTAAATTGAATTTGTAAATTATATGATATTAGAAAGTAAGTACGTTAATTAATATTTAAGTAATAATTCAATCATAAAACTATCTTATATAATTAAGTAAATATGATATAAAAACTTGATCGTATTACACTAATATATGATATATCCACTGGGCGTTTAGAAGGAAGCCTAATGTGGCTTGTCGTTAGGCAGAAACATGATTGTCAATATACTACCTACAAACTGTGTGTAAACATTTTTATTTTTATTTGTGTGTAAATATTTACATTTTTTTACCGTCGATTGCCACACAAATTGCCACAAAATTTATTAATACACGCGATAACCACATACATAAGGTATGATTCTTTCGTATTAAATAGTGTGAGCAATTGTATCAATTTTATATTACGGACATGGTGAAATTCCCTGTAGCCTCTTCGGAGTCGGAATATGTGAATAACCGTGACTTGCCACCAATTTTTCCCCTTTTAAAAAAAACAAAAATAATTCTCATATTCATATTCAAGAAAAACTTTTCCCGTCCTACTTAAATGTTGGGTAAAATAAACCCGCCACTCAGATAGTTCATAATGTAAAAGAGCATCTACAAGAACATTAGGTAAATTTTTGTTAATTTAGCTAACATTTGGCTTTAACAACTTTTTTAACCGGTCAATTTAATTTAGCATATCTATATAATATTTACTATTTTAATTATTTGAGAGACCATAACTTGAGACCTCTTGGAATAAAAGAAAAGGTATGTAGTATTAGACTATGAGTTTGTTATATAGTATCACTTTGATACAGCAAATCATATTACAAGTATTAATATGTGGTATCAGTATTTTTTAAGACAAGAAAATTTTGGAGTATTAGTTTTTGAACTTTTGACCAATTGTTACATCTTATGACAAATTAAAGAACTAATACTTATGAATTTTTAATTTCAAAGCCAAAATGTACATCGACAAAAGCATAAGATCAATGCTCAATTTTATTCTTTAGGACAATGACCTAGAACATAACACTTTAACTAACCTATATAACATAGTGTTCAAAATGATATCATTGAAATTTTTATTTTCTATTACAAGCATATAACGATATTGTACACTAAGGTATACTAAAGGGCCGGGAAGAAGAAGAAAGAGAAGACGATAACCAGACAACCTATCACTTACTTTACAAAGAATGGAGATGTTTGGTCATCCATAGTAGGCCGGAAAATTGAGTGTGATACTGATAATATAGGAGCCAAACTCTTACAGTAGGCCGAAAAATTTGAGTGTATGAGAGCCATTTTTATTTTTTATTTCAATATATTGAACTCATAAGTGTGAAATATGTATACTAAATAAATAACAAGAGAGAAAATAGATAGGCAATGGTAAAATAGAGAAAAATAAAAAGCGGAAGGGCTTGGTGTGATACGAATTAAACACATAATACAGTGAAATACCTATAAATTACTTTACATAATTTCAAGACAAGAAAATAGAGAGAAATTTAAGAGCGTGGTGTCCCCTCCCTAGAAATGCGAGTAAAACAAAGCGATCGATCATCCCAACGCAGGCACACGTATGATTTGGCTCCATTACCATATCCACCGAGCTGAGTTTCCTTCCAAATCTTTCCAAGAAGCGTCACCGTGAAACGGTCAATACGCAAGCAATCACAATTACAATTAAAAACGGAAACTTTAACGAAAAATGGTTAGTATTGTTCATTTTAACAAAAAGTTCATATTTTTATATTAAAAAGTCAATCCTACTATTATTCATTTTACCGTTTATTTTGTTTTTATCGTTAAAACTCAAAATTTTCAAACCTTTTTAATTAGTTTTATTTTAAAACGCCACCAACGAACCCATCAAACTTCCCACCTTCCTATAAAAACCCATTAATACATAAAAGATCAGCTCCTTGAAATTCAGAACCAGAGAGAGAGAGAGAGAGAGTGGTAGTAGTTAGCAGACCAGAAAATGGGCAGCAGCGGAAAGGGCCGGACAGTTCTGGAAGTGGGAGCCGATGGCGTGGCTCTCATCACCATCATCAACCCACCTGTCAATTCCCTCTCAATCGATGGTACATTTCTTCCCTCCAAATTTAACCATCAATTTTTTTTTATCTTTTGGGATTAAATTTGATGTCTTTTCTTTGATGGGATTTAAATTTTATGTTAAACTACTATATGTTTCAATTGTTATTGGGTAGCTGAAATTATTATCATTTGATCCATAATTTGATTCGAGTAAGTATACTGGCATTAAGAAAAACGTGTTCAAATTATACTAATTATTCTCCCTCTCTGTGTATGTTTCAGTGTTATTCAGCTTGAAAGACAGTTATGAGGAGGCCTTGAGAAGAAATGATGTGAAGGCGATTGTTGTAACAGGCAAGTGGGGCAATTTGGTTATTTTTTTTCATGATCTGGGGCTGTTTGTAAATGAAATCGTGTTGTTGGTGCAGGTGCTAAAGGAAAATTTTCGGGGGGTTTCGATATTACTGCTTTTGGTGGACTCCAAGAGGGGCAGAAGCGTATGTTTAATATATATATATATATATTTTTTTCATGTTTGTAATGTTCTAGTAAAGGGTATTGCATTACTACATGGTATTAAGTTCCTACCTCCCTTGTTATGTGTTGCAGAGGAGCCGAAGCCCGGTTTTATATCCGTGGAGGTTATCACTGACATTGTTGAAGGTGAATAGCTGTTTTGTTTTGTGTTTTTTACTTATTATTTTTATCCCTTTTACAAGAAGGGCATTGCTTGAATTGACCTGTGGTGGGTTGCATGATTTTCCAGGTGCTAGGAAACCGTCAGTTGCCGCCATTGATGGCCTTGCACTGGGGGGAGGTTTGGAGGTGGCAATGGTATGTGTTGCAGTTGTTTTTTTTTTTTTTGACTATAAGGCTTTTATGCTGGATTTTTTGGATGAAAATTTGATGTTCTTGTGTCAGGCATGCCATGCCCGAATATCGACTCCTACTGCACAATTAGGGTTGCCCGAGCTGCAGCTTGGGCTCATTCCTGGATTTGGAGGTATGCCTACGATTTTTCAATTGATTAACATAATTCTATATTGAATATAGTGAAGGCTTTGATTAAACATATGGTTAGTTATCAATAAACTGTGCTAAGGCCTTGTATCAAATACTACATTCATCTGGGTTGGGGGTCGAGGCTGTCCCCTGTCCTGTGAACTCATCTTACTGGCCATGAAAAGAGAAAAAACAGAAAAAGAATACAGTGGCGTGATCATATCAGAATGTATATGACATATTGGCTTTGTTGATATGAAATTCCTTGCATTTTTTAGATTGCAATCAGTAATCACATGATCCTGAATTTTCTCAGGAACACAACGGCTTCCACGTCTTGTTGGAATCTCAAAGGCACTTGAGATGATGCTGGTGTGTTGTCTGTTTGGTCATTTCTGAACATCTTAATATCTTGTATAGTCATGCTGACTTTATTAATACTGATTACATTCCCTCCCCCATTTCCTTTTCTATGCCCAATTAGACATCAAAACCAGTTAAAGGGGAAGAGGCTCATGATTTAGGCCTTGTTGATGCTATTGCTTCACCTGATCAGTTGGTAAGCACTGCACGTAGGTGGGCGTTGGATATCCTGGAGCATAGAAGACCGTGGGTTGCTAGTCTTCACAAAACTGACAAGTTAGAGCCCCTTGGAGAAGCTAGGGAAATACTTAAATTTGCAAGAGCTCAAGTCCGGAAGCAGGCTCCCAATCTCAAACACCCATTGGTTTGTATTGATGTTGTTGAGGAGGGTATAGCTTCTGGTGGTCGGTCTGGACTTTGGAAGGTCCTTATCTATTTCAATATTCTCTTTCATTTTGCCAAACATATATACTTGCAATTGATGTTTCTAGCTATTTCAGGAGGCTGAATCATTTCAAGGACTTCTGCGTTCTGACACTTGCAAGAACTTAGTCCACGTCTTCTTTGCTCAACGTGGAACATCAAAGGTTTGACACACAACTTTTGCTTATTCATCTCTAAAAAATAACTAACCTGCATTCTGTGATGGAATTTTAAACTGGATCATGAGCTTTAACTTATATCTCTACTGTTAATTTGAAAAAAAAAAAAAATCAAATTCAACTATTTTTTATTCCTATTGAAGCAGAATGATTGTGTGGTTGTTTAAATTTGGTCTATACATTGTTTTTTAGCTGTTTTTTTAGGGAGTTTGAGGAAGTTTTGAGCCATGCTTGTTGAATTGCTTTAACTTGGTTGAAAATTTATTCAAACACACGTCTTTTAAAAATTGGAATTGCTCTTTGGAGTAACAATGTTAAATGAACAAACGTAGGATGGTATTATTATAAAATCGGTTACTAACTGGTATTCGGCCATATCATAAAACCACCTTTGCTTTGATGTAACTTTCGAGTACGTGACTCATCGTCTCATAACTGTATATAGGTACCTGGGGTTACTGATCGTGGTTTGATGCCTAGACGAGTGACTAAGGTTGCTGTCATTGGTGGAGGGTTAATGGGATCTGGAATAGCTACTGCATTGATTCTTAGTGGTTATCCTGTGATCTTGAAAGAAGTAAATGATAAGTTCTTGCAGGCTGGGATTGGTAGAGTCAGAGGTGAGGCTAGAAGTCCTTTTAAAATTAAGGCTTCTAGTTTAGTATATTATTGATATTTGCTTCTAAAAGCTTTACCTTTCGTATATTTTCACACGTATTTAGTAGTAACAATGCTTCTAAAAGTTTTATTCTTGTAAAAACTACAATAAAATAATATATGCTTGTAATCTTTGTTCCTGTGTATAATACTACAATATCAGCTCTTTGTTAAGTATTTATGATGGCAATCTGCTATAAGTTGTCACTTTTCTGGTTCAGCCAATCTGCAGAGCCGCGTCAAGAAGGGGAAAATGACCCAAGAAAAGTTTGAGAAGACGACCTCTATTCTTAAGGGTGTCCTGGATTATGATAGCTTTAGAGATGTGGATATGGTCATAGAGGTAGTTCTTAAAGCATGTTTCATTCACCCTTATGTTATGTTGGTCGGTGGGGGAAAAGGTCTGACATTCTTCTTCTATGCTTGAAATAGGCCGTTATTGAGAAGGTTTCTCTAAAGCAGCAGATTTTTGCTGATCTTGAAAAATATTGCCCACAACACTGCATACTCGCAAGTAATACTTCCACAATCGACTTGAACCTCATTGGAGAGAAAACCAAGTCTCATGATCGGATTATTGGTGCCCATTTCTTTAGGTAATGCTATAAGCTGTATAATTGTCCTGGTTCTCTCTTTTTTCCTCAAATTGCTAACTGGTGAACTGCTTTGTGCTCTCCACGCAGTCCGGCACATGTCATGCCGCTTCTGGAAATTGTTCGTACTAATCAGACATCTCCCCAAGTTATTGTTGATTTGCTAGAAGTTGGGAAAAGAATAAAGAAAACCCCAGTGGTTGTTGGGAATTGCACAGGATTTGCTGTGAACAGAATGTTCTTTCCTTATACGCAAGCTGCTCTCTTGCTTGTTGAACATGGTGCCGATGTTTATCAGATTGATAGGGTAATCACCAAATTCGGAATGCCTATGGGCCCATTCAGGTCAGTAATACTTTTATGGAAACTTGTGATCTGGTGGTTCCTGTGCTTTGCCACCCTTAAAATTTCCTTTTTTTGTCATTGACCTGAGTTTGATATCCTATATATTCATTCAGATTGGCTGATCTGGTTGGGTTTGGCGTGGCAATTGCAACTGGCACACAATTTGTTGTGAACTTTACTGAGCGGACATATAAATCAATGCTAATCCCTTTGATGCAGGAGGATGGGAGGGCAGGTAATACTTTGTTGTTATGCTTGTAGTTGGCTAGTGAATATTTATTAACCAACTTCTTACTTATATTCATATGTCAGTAATTATTTATCAATTTTTCGCGTAACAGAATAGATTCCTTACATTCTTATTGTTTTAGGTGAAACTACACGAAAGGGGTTCTATACTTATGATGACAGGCGCAAAGCTAGCCCAGATCCTCAGTTGAAAGGATATATTGAGAAGTCAAGGAGCATTTCGGGTGTTTCCATAGATTCTAAGGTCTCTCTCTCTCTCTCTCACTTGCTCGCACACACACACACCCCATCTCCCTTGCGCAATGGCTGACACTGTCTGAATTATAAGTAACGGTTCTGACTCAAGTTTGTGACAATCTGAACTCAGCTACTGAAGTTATCAGAAAAGGACATTGTTGAGATGATATTTTTCCCTGTCGTAAATGAGGCATGCCGGGTGCTTGCTGAAGGCATTGCTGTGAAAGCTGCCGACCTTGACATTGCTGCAATTATGGGCATGGGTTTCCCACCATACAGGTTTGTATTTGTATAATTTGTTGGGAATACCTTCTTAAACGCCCTAAAATGTGTAATAACTTGTTTGGGCATTTCTGTTTAGGGGAGGTATCTTGTTCTGGGCTGATTTACTTGGATCCAAATATATATATTCACGATTGGAGGAATGGTCAAATACTTATGGTGAATTTTTCAAGCCTTGCGCCTATTTGGCTGAAAGAGCTTCAAACGGGGCTTCTCTGGTAAGAAATCTGAACTGTTATATGTTTTATCATATAGTTCCATCGATGGTATATAAATTTACTTAGTGTTGCATCATAAAAGCTGTTTACTAAATCCATATTTTAGTTATTCCTGTGCTACAAGTTTTGTCTAAATCTTTTGGTTGAACTTCTCGCCGATTTCGTGGTTGAGTAAAGCAACAAAATCTGAACCTTATTAGAACTTGCAAGCCTCTTACGTTAACTTAAAACCAACAGGCTTATATTCCCGTACACTTACTTTTTCCCCGTAAACATTCTTGATATTTTACTTCTTCTGCAAGCCCCTAACATGAACAGATTTGCACGATTGAATGTCATCGTGATTCGCCAACCCAAGAACAATTTTGGATTGTCGGATTTTCTAGATTGGATTAGTGGTTGTGGCATATAATGTATCTGTTGCTGATTCTGCATGCCTCTAATAGTGCTTTCCACTGCTTCCTTGCAGGGTTCTCCGTCGAAGCAATCAAAATCTCGGTTATAAGAAAGTTTCCAGTTGCATTCGAATCCACGGTTAGGATTTTCTTCAGTCCCAAGTATCAATTTCCCTTCCATGGTATGAAAGGATGTGTAACAAGTGAGCGTGGGGATAATAATCTTTGGAATAAGGGGTAGGCAGGATATAATTATTCACAGATGGTTTCAAATCGAGTTCACATTGGGTTTTCTTCCTGATAAGGGGAATTTGTTTTCTGTCGTATTCTTTCTAATTAATTTTAGTAGTAGAATTCTGTACTGGCGATAATGTGGTAGTTATCCCTTCTTTTTCCTCATGAGAGCGAGCCACTTGGCACGGGTGCCGACGTACAGTGTCATGGTGGAGTGTTGTGCGAATCATGTCGTCAAGGAGAAACTTATATGACATATTATTGGCACCGGGCATCCCATTCATATTATTGGCATTGGACGTCATGATGAGATGTGGAACTCCTCATTCTTCATACTAGTTTTTGGTCCCACCATTCCAAATTTACAACTACATGGATCAATATGATCCGATCGTTAAGACTTAATATCTTAGACAAACAGGTTACTAACTCCACCACACATGTCGGAAGGGAAGGGAGGCGAAAACTAAACCGTGATACGACGCTCATAGAAGTGACGTGATGGTGATTGGTTCTGTATACCGGTTTTATCTCCCTCTCCCCATCCGTGATGAAGGATTTGAGATTAGGACGCAGATGCGACGGGAGTGTTGTAGACACATGGTGTTATGATCTCTGATTAGCTTAATCACAATTAGGAATTAATTTAAGTGAGACTTTTATTAAGAGAATAATTAGTTTAGTGGGTTTATTGCCATCTGGCAAGTGATGTAAGGGGAATATATGTACACGCCTTTGGTGTGAGAGCAACAACGGTCATTTTGAATTAAAATATAATTTTACAAAAACAATCAGGAGCTCAGCTTCTCATTCTCTCTTCCTTCCTCTTCCTCCATTGTTGCCTATTACTTGTAGGTTGAGTAAGGATCCGAGATTAGGTCATAACATTGGTATCATCCATTTCGATCTTGGTCTCCTTCTTGAATGCCACACTCCACCAACACTTCTCTCAAATCTGCCATGGATGCTCGTCTCACTGCCCTGGAATCCTCCATCGATGCTCGTTTCACCTCGTTGGCATTGACCATCGCTTCAGTGAAGGCGATGACCCGCTCGCCTGGATCTATAAGTTGGAGCAATATTTCACTTATTATTCTGTCCCTGAACACCAACGAGTTGTCACAACTTCCTTTTACCTGGACAATAAAGCTTTTCATTGGTTTCATTGGATGAATTACCTCCATGCTACATAGACCTGGAGTGATTTCACCAAGGCTCTTTGCCAAGATTTTGGCCCCTCTAAGTTTGAAGGTTGCACTGAGTCATTATTCAAACTCTGCCAAACAGGTACCCTGAAGGATTACATCCTTGAATTTCGTAAGCTTGCTACTCGTACCTCTGATGTTGGTCCTATGCTATTGAAGAGTTGTTTCTTGAGTGGGTTGAAGAGTTGTTTCTTGAGTGGGTTGAAGAAGGAAATCAAGCATGAGGTTAAGTTGTTTAGACCTATTTCTGTGCATGAGGCGATTGCTTTAGCTGTGCAGGTTGATCATAAATTTAGTGATAATAGAAACATTAACTCTCGGGTAGCACTAGCTTCAAAACCTTTAGTCCCTCCAGTGACCATTGTTTTCCCAAATAGACCCAAAGTAAGGATTCTCTGTTATAAAAAAAACAACTAACCCCGGATGAAATCCAACGCAAGAATGAACAGAGGGAGTGTTGGTTTTGTGAAGATAAGTGGGTTATAGGTCATAAGTGTCCCCATAAACAATTGTTAATGCTTCATGTGCTAGACTTAGATGGTCCTAAAGTTCTTGAGGAAAATAAGGGGGATAAGGATAAATTACCTCTGGAGTTGCAACACATGGAGCTGAGTGAATGTGCTTATTTTGGGACAAATGGCAAACAACCAATCCAAACAATGAAGATTGAGGGTTTTGTGAAAAATCAACTTGTGAGAATTTTGTTAGACTTTGGAAGTACTCATAACTTCATAAAATCTAGGCTACTCAAGAAGTGGGGTTGGTCAGTTAACATCACTGAGGTTTTTGTAGTGATTGTAGTTAATTAGGGCAAACTTAAAGGGCAAGGTAATTGCAAAACTATGCCATTAAAGATTGGGGGTTATGAATGCACCATTGATCTGTTTCCCATTTCATTGGGAGGATGTGACTTGGTCTTGGGAGTACAGTGGTTCTCCACTATTAGTTCGGTTATGTGGGACTTCCAATTGATGACTATGGAGTTCTCAAAAGGGGGGGATAACACACAAGTTGGTTCATAACACTGTTAAGCTACCATTAGTACAAGAAATGTCATTTCAGCAACTAGACAAAGAGTTATGCAACTTTAATCTCGGCATGCTTCTTTACTCGATGAACAAGGAGAAATTGGAGGCCTCCAATCCCACTCTACAACAGTTGACAAAGTTATAAGAGGTATTGAGAGACTTTGAGGAGGTCTTTGTGATTCCCTTTAAGCTACCCCATTCGAGAAGTCATGACCACCATATTTCATTGGTGCCAAAAGCACAACCACCCAATATAAGGTTATACCATTATAGACCTTTGCTGAAGACAGAAATTGAGAAGGCTGTCCATGAGCTATTGGAGGTTAGTTTTATCAGACCAAGCCACAATTTGTTTTCCTTTCCAGTGCTCTTGGTTAGGAAGAAAGAATGAACTTGGAGAATGTGCATGGATTATAGAGAACTAAATACTCTAACTATCGAAGAAAGATACCTCATACCACTCATTGATGACCTATTGGATAAGCTTTTTAGTGCTTGTTTCTTTTCCAAGTTAGATCTCAGGTCTGGTTATCACCAAATTCGGATACACCCAAATGATATTGCTAAAACTTCATTTCGAACCCACGATGGCCATTATGAGTTTTTGGTGATGCCATTTGGCCTCACCAATGTTCCGGCCACATTTCAAAGCCTAATGAATAACATCTTCAAGGCCTATTTCAGCAAATTTGTCTTGGTGTTTTTCAATGACATTCTTATCTATAGTAAGACCTGGGAAGACCATGTATGCCATTTGAGAAAGGCTTTTGAAATATTGCAACAGAACCAACTATTTGTGAAGAAATCTAAATATGCCTTGGGGCAAAGTTCTGTGGAATACTTGGAACACAATGTCTCCAAGGAGGGTGTTGCAGCTGATCCATCTAAGATATAAGCAATCCTAGATTGGCCCATCCTTGCAAATGTAAAACAGTTGAGAGGGTCTTAGTACTCATTGGATATTACAGAAAGCTTGTTCCAAACTATGGTAGCATTTGTCAGCCTTTTTACTAATTGACCAAGAAGGACATCTTTGGGTGGAGTAAGGTCTTTCAAACTTTGAAGAAAATCATGGCATCACCACAAGTACTAGCACTACCAGATTTTTTTAGCATCATTTGAGCTGGAATGTGATGCAGCTGGGATAGGTATTAGTTCAGTTTTGCAACAGAACGGGAAACCTATAGCATTTGCTAGTCAACCTTTAGGACCTAGGAACCAAGCTTTATCCACTTATGAAAGGGAGTTAATTGCTATTGTGTTTGATGTGAAGAAATGGCAAACTTATTTGCAGGGAGGACACTTTATCATCAAAACTGATCACCACAGTTTAAAGTACTTCCTCAACCACAGAGCAAATACCTATTTTCAGCAAAAATGGATCTCCAAATTAATGGGGTATGACTATGAGATACAATATAAGCATGGGAGGGATAATATTGTTGCTGATGTTCTTTCCAGGGAATTTGAACCTCATAATCATATAGAAGAGACTTGTAATTAAGTAGAGATGACTAAGTGCTTAGCAGTTACATACCCTTACTTTGGTTGGTTGGATAAACTAAGAAGGAAGTGGAGCAAGATAAATGGATTACACAGAAGATTAAAGAGGTGCAGGAGACAGCTTCTTCTAGTACACCAGTTCCTGGTTCCAATGCATCTAAGTTCAGTATTGACAATGAATTCCTGAAGTATAAAGCTCGAATTGTCATCAGGCCTACATCCCATTGGAGATTTAAAATCATGGAAGAACACCATTCTACTCTTGCAGCAGGTCACAAAGAATTCTCAAGACCTATTAGAGGATCAAGAAAGGGTTTTATTGGCCTATAATGAAAGGTGATGTAAAACAGTTTATGAATGAATGCCAAGTTTGTTAGTTGCAGAAATATGAAACCATGGTACTTCCAGGACTGTTCCAGCTCTTCCCTTTCCTCAAATGGTATGGTTTAAAATCAATATGGATTTTAGTGATGGATTGCCCAATTGTAAAGGAAAATATGTGACCTTTGTGGTAGTGGTTCACCAAGTATGCACACTTCATTGCATTGTCCCATCCTTACACTGCTGCTTCTGTGGCTCAAACATTTGTGGACCATAAACTGCATGGCATGCCTACCAACATTGTGAGTGACAGAGATCCTATATTTCTCAGCAACTTATGGAGATAATTTTTCAAATTGCAGGGTTCCACTTTGAGTATGAGCTCTGGCTATCACCCACAGTCAAATGAGCAAACTGATGTGCTAAATAGATGCCTAAAGACTTATCTGAGATGTTTTGCTGGAACACAACCTAAGGGATAGGTTTAATGGTTGGCTTGAGCAGAGTGGAATTGCAACACCTTCTGTCATACCTTCATTAAGTTCACACCTTTTGAATTAGTTTATGGATTCCTTCCTCCTCATGTTGTTTCTTATAAATTGGGATCAGCTAAATTGGATGATGTGGAGCAAAACCTGCTAGAAAGGGATAAAATGTTGTCCATTCTCAAATCCAATTTAGTCCTAGCTCAAAACAGGATGAAGGTTCAAGTAGACAAACATAAAACTGAAATAGAGTTTACAATGGGTGATCTCGTGTATCTCAAATTAGTCCCTTATCAGCTGCAGTCACTCAATACACATTCTCATCACAACCTGCTTCCAAGGTTCTATAGACCTTTTGAGGTGCTGCAAGGAGTGGGAAAGTTAGCATACAAGCTCAAACTGTCGACCACCACAAAAATGCATCTTGTATTTATGTGAGTTACTTGAAGAAACACCTCGGGCCACAAGTGATACCTACCTCAATTCTTCCAGAGGTGAGAGATGATGGTGTGCTAATAGAAAACCTTATATATGTGCTGAGTCGAAGGGTCTACACGAAATGAAATGTTGCTGGAGTTCAAGTGTTAGTTTATCGGGAAAGTTGTACCCCAAAAGAAGCTATTTGGGAGGACTATGACACTTTTGTAACTAGATTTCCTGATTTTAAATTTTGAAAAACCTAGTGGATAAGGTTTTGCTTGAGGAAGGGGTAATGTTATGATTTGTTATTAGCTTAATCACAATCAGGAATTAGTTAGTTTAAGTGAGACTTTTATTAAGAGAATAATTAGTTAAGTGGGTTTACTGCCATCTGGCAAGTGATGTAAAAGGAATATATGTACACACCTTTGGTGTGAGAACAACAACGGTCATTTTGAATTAAAATATCATTTTACAAAACAATCAGAAGCTCAACTCCTCCTTCTCTCTTCATTCATCTTCCTCCATTGTTGCCCATTACTTGCAGCTTGAGTAAGGATTCGAGATTAGATCATAACACATGGGTCACATCAATCCAAATTACATAAGCTTTTCAAGCAAGCACCCCGTAATACGATACCAATTTGAAGTTTGAAATTGTGGACCTGCACGCTTAGCCCATTTATCTTTAAAAAAAAAAGAAAAAGTTACTTTTAGAGTTTTACTTTAGACCACTGCTTGATGGGGATTAAGTGAAGGAATGAGGATCTCGAGAATTCTTTAATCGTGTTCATTTATCGTACATTGTGCAGTAAGAAATCATTTTAAATTTTTTATTTAAAATTAAACACAAATAATACCTGACGAAAACTGACCATATGATTTACGATGAATGGACACGATTAAAGGATCCCCTGGATCCTCACAAAGAGGATCTAGAGAAGACCCTCATTCCAAGTAAAGTACTCAAACACTACAAAATTATAGCTAAAACAGTTCAAAACATTACAAAGAATTAAATAAAAGTCTTATTTGAAAATATTCTCAAACATATGTACGAGCATCTTTAATCGACTCCCTTAATGAGTTCCCTAGCTAAATTTTAGAAATGATTTGAAAAAAATTATCTCCACATACTTCTTATCTATCTCCTAAGATAGGAATTCTCTACAGAGCCCAAAGAAAAGCATTATTAGTCATTAGTGATGTGTTTGGGTTAATATTTAGCAGTTAGGTTTACAAGTGACAAGGCCCAAGGATGCCAGATTGAATGAAGACTTGCCCAAGGCCTAGTCGACCAACGGGGAACAAATTAGTGCCTCCTTAATTAAAACATAGGACATGTGCCTATGATTGAAATGATAGATGACAGAGGCCAACCCACTATCAGCCAAAAAGCACTTTCTAGTGGCAATACAAGTAAATAACTAATGACTCACTACCCTCCAAGAGCTTTCAAACATGAACAAAGCCCAGACAGTCGGGCTAAGTTGCCTATAAAAGGGGATGCAAGCATCATAGACAAGGACACTCAACCAATCATACAAAAGACATACAAACTATGCTCTCAAGCCAGTTCGTACCCCGAAAAGCTGAAACTTGTCCAGATTTAGTCATTTTAGCCCTAGTTCCTTAGAAAAGCTATCCTTTTGTCTACTGTAAAAGCTCTGCTATCTTTCCTTAGTATTGTAGTATCGATTCCCTTGTGTAGAACCTAGTTATCTACCACCTCTTTTAGCATACAAACCTCTGTAAACACAAAGAGAATTTGATGCAAAACGTTTAACCTTGTCCGACAAGGTGAAATCTTGCCCGAACCTCTTTGTATGTACTTGTATTTAGTAGATCTGTCATTTTACATGCTTTTCATTATATATTCAAGTCATTATCAACTATTTTCTACTTAAGAAGTCTCATTCACGCTCGAATTTGGTTAATGAATCTGTTTCCATTAAGAACAAACTGTGTTCGAGGAAATGGTTAAAAGGGCCTTGAAGTCCCTTCATTTTGAACATACAAGATTTTAGACTAAAAGTCCTTGTTTACAAGGCAAAAAAAAGAACTTAATGCAGACTTAACCCATCTGTGACAATCCTTTGATAATAAGAAGTTTAAAGTAACTTGGGCTGCAAGTAATTGACTTAAATCACATATGTTCAACACCTATTATACTGAGATAACATTGGCACACCTAGCACTTTGTTTGTGAGCCTCAAGACCTACACCAAAGGCCCTACAAAGGTACCTTTCAAACTAATTTTGAACTTTTCTTGCAGTATAACAAGCAGCAAGAACTCGACCAACAACCAACCAAGTGCCACCACCTCTGGGGAGCTGTCCAAGGGGAAATCCTTTAGCTCGAACACGATGCTTTTAATTTGTAGTGCATTCCTAGCAAATTTGGTTAAACTTCCACCGAGCTTTAAAGTCCCCCAACCAAACATAGAGTTAACATAATATCATAATCAACTAGTTTTTAGTTTAAAGATATAATTCTCTTAACTTGATTTTGTTGAACGAGACTCTATGTTTATTTCACACGATTGCAAATGTTATCATATTATAAAAGTTTCTTCGTAAATACCTGCAAAAAACTTGAGTGAAAATTTAGCTAAAATGTTTATCATCTCTTTCTAAGCAGTCTCACCAATTAATGAATTCTCGACTTACATTTTACACCAAAAAAAATTTCAAGTTCGAAACACTCTTCCTTTTTTCTCATTATATTCTGGAACATTCCACCAAAACAACATGAACAACAAAATATGCACGTGTGTTGAGCCAAAAATAATCAAGAAAACTATGGAGGTGACATGTGGATCTTTGGGCAAAAATGACAAGATTACCCTTGAGGCACACCGGGATTTCCACGTGCAAGCAGCGCACAATCATCCCTCAATCAAGGTCAAAAGTGGTCAAAATAAGTAATTATTCAAAACCTATTTCATCCATCCTTATCAAATCTTCCCCACAAGGTAACTCCTAAATTATTTCTTTCAAATTATATTAATTGGCTAATTTTTTGATTTATTACTCAATTAATTCATTAATTAGCTAATGAATTATGAATCACACCAAAAAAATCACTAAAGTGACCGGTTCCCATCTCTCCCAAAAGGATTGGGGGCATTTTCACCACATTTCTCCACGGATTTGACATTTCCCAACTCAAAACTCGCGCTCGGAGTCTACCACCCTTCCATTGCTCAAAGAGACGCATTCCTTCCAAGCTCTTCCAATCCGAATGGCAAACAACAGACGACCTTGGTGAATCAACTCTTGCAGCACACCGAGATCCAACGTGCCCCAGACGAGGTGTCCCGAAGTAGGACAAGGGCAGATGAAAAACCTCTCAAGCATCATCTCAGCAAACAGCCATTTAACCAGCCATGAATCGAAAGTTCAAGTATTGTACACTCCAGACTGGGCCCTCGAGATAGCGTATACTCCCGTCTAAGCTTGCAGATGAGTGTACATTCTCGACTAGGCCCACATACAAGTATACATTCACGGTTGGGGCCACACTTCGATAATCAACATGAGCAGCTTTCCAGGCAAAAGGTTTATTCACAATAGGCCCACAAATAAAATCCTCACATCACATCAGAGTAGGAAGCACGGAGGATAGAGAGAAGCAGTCACTCAATCCAGCTCAAGTTCAACCGGTAGTCTGCAAAGAATTCACTCGCCTGCTATGAACGAACCACATGGACTGCCACCGCAGCATAGACAAGCCAGACACATAATAGAGCAGCCTAGACCAGCAGGTCAAGGTCGGGGGTAACTGAGAGCTCTGTTACCCTAACAAAGGTAAATTCAGGAAGAGGTAGATAGACTTTTGAACGAGCGATTGTGTGATTTCCAACGTAACGAAGTGGCCGATGAAGCACTACGACGAGACAAGACCAACATGAGTAGGTCACCATTCACGGACGAGATCAAGCAGGCAGAGCCTCCACGCAAGTTTAGCATGCTATGTTTCACATTTTTCAAAGGAGATGAAGATCTGGAGAGACACTTGAAGCATTACCGAAGCACGATAGTCCTTTATCAGAACAACGATGCCCTTTTGTGCAAGATATTCGCCACCATTTTACAGAACGAGTCACAAGATTGGCTTCACACCTTGCCACAATGATTCATCCGGAGTTTTGATGATCTTTCTTTGGTTTTCACCAAAGAATACTCATCTTACCGCTCGATCAAGAAAAAGTCTGACCACTTGTTCAACGTGAAGAAAAACCTAAAAGAGTCACCCCGTGACTACGTGAAAAGGTTCAAAGCAGAGAATGAGAAGATAGTCAGATGTGACGACTCAATAGCAAGTGCAACCTTCCAAAAAGGACTCCCAGCAGACCATTCACTGTTCGGAGAATTGATCATGAAAGAAGATCTAACTCTGGTAAACTCTTTCGCTCTAGAAAAAAGCATGCACATTAGGACGAGGCTCGACGAACAGACAAGGCGCCTGAGTAGCCTTGGAAAGAGTCGGCAGTGGCTCAAAAGAAGAAAGACAGAAAGCAGTCCGACAAAAGTAGGTAGAATGCCAAGCGTAGGGACTGACCCACGACCAATAACTACTCTAAGTTCTCGTTCCCAATCCACCAAATCCTTCTCGACATAAAAAATGAGCCATGGTTCAAATTACTGAAACAATTAAAGAAAGATACGTTCAAGTTGGATCATACCAAATACTGTGCATTCCACCGAGGTCCCAGTCATACAACAGACGACTCCTACACTTGGGAAGAACTACCTAGAGAAGCTCATGAAAGAAGGCAAGGTCGATAGATACTTGGACAAGCCAGCTGTGCAGCGTAGAAGGAATGAAGACGATGACTAGGAGCCGCCAACCAAGACGATTTGGATCAATGGCATTTTCATCAAATCTGATCACTTAGGGGCCACCAATAATTCCAAAAAGAGAGAGATCCAGCAGACTCTACTAGTCTCACAAGTTCAAGCAGTAGACACCCAACATGGATATATCATTGGCTTCATCGAGTAGGATGTAGAAGGTGTTGACTTCCCACACGATGACGCACTAATAGTATCTGTCCAACTAGCCCATGCTATAGTCGATAGAATGATGGTCGACAATGGAAGTGCGGTCAACCTACTTCAGCTCTTAGTAATTCAAAAGATAGGCTTAGAAAGCACAATCATATGCCGAACGGAGGTATTCACCGGATTCAACGGGCATACCTCGACTGCCATCGACCACATCACACTTGACGTGAAAACACCGCCAGTTGTCTCAGAGAAAACGTTCACGATCGTAAGTGACCCATATCCCTACAATGAGATTCTTGAAAGACCTTGGTTGATCAAATTGGATGCCATCACTTCCGTCAAGTATAAAAAAATTCGATTCCGTATCCCGGGAAGAGAAGTTGAAGAAATCAGGTTTGACCAGGCCGCATCTCGACGATGCATTGTGCAAGTATTGAAAGAATCAAAGAAGAAGACCGTTACCCCCGTAGAAGCTACTAAGGTTCGAAAAGATGAAGAAGCTACCAAATAGAAATTACAGCAAGTAGATTAAGAAAATGGTGCCCAAGTAGACGAGATAGGATGGAAACCCGAAGAGGATGCCGAATACATCATTCTTGATCCCTAGCAGCCAGAAAAGAAAGATAGAATCAGCTTACGTTTAAGCCCAGTCGAGAAGGAAGAACTCACAGCTTTCCTTAATGAAAATCATGATATCTTTGCGTGGTCACCTTCCAACATGCCCGACATCGATCCTGAGGTAGCTTGCCACAAGTTGCACATCAACCCCCTACTAAACCGATGATCCAAAAAAGAAGGCATTTCACACCCGAGCGAGTAGCGATCATCGAAGAGAAAATTAACAAGCTACTGGAGGCTGAATTCATCGAAGAGGTAGCACACTCAGCGTGGTTTGCCAACATCGTGTTAGACATGAAGAAAGAGAAGGGCAAATGGAGGGTTTGCGTAGAGTACAAAGACTTCAACAAAGCATGCCCAAAAGATTCTTATCCGTTTCCCCGAATTAATCTATTGGTAGATTCAACTTTTTGGAACCAGCTACTTAGCTTTTTGGACATATACTCCGGCTACAACTAAATAGTCATGTATGATCCCAACAAGGAGAAAACCATGTTCATGATCGAGCGAGGCACCTACTGCTACAAGGTCATGCCCTTTAGCCTCAAGAATGCGGAAGCCATTTACCAAAGGTTAGTAAACATGATGTTCAAGAAGAAAATTGGAGTAACCATGGAAGTCTATGTCGACGATATCATGGTGAAGGGCAAGCAGCGGTCATACCATATCGGCAACTTGGCGGAAACTTTCAACATCCTTAGAAAGTACAAAATGAAGCTTAATCCCACCAAATGCACATTTCGAGTATCTTTAGGCATATTATTAGGGTGCCTAGTGACCCAACAAGGAATCGAAGCACATCCTAAGCAAATCCGAGTGATCCTAGAAATGAAATCTCTAACCACCTTGAAAGAGATCCAAAGCTTGACCAGACGAGTAGCTACCCTTAATCGTTTTCTTTTGTAGTTTACCAATCAATACAAGCCATTTTTCAAGGCTATCAAGAGAGCACAACGAGACAAATAAGATGAAGAGTGCAAAAGAGCTTTCCAAGACCTGAAGAAGTATCTCACATCACTTCCCCTATTATCAAAGCTGGAAGCAGCAGAGGACTTATACATCTACTTGGCTGTCTCAAAAGTAACAATGAGCTATGCCCTCATACGAGAAAAGCTGGGGGCCTAACTGTCGATATTCTACACTTTTAAAGCTTTTCTCGATGCCAAAACTAGATACCCGAAGATCGAAAAATTAATTTTGGTGCTAGTTGTTGTGGCTCGGAAGCTCAGACTATACTTTCAAGCTCATACAGTCATCGTCATGACTTAATATCCTCTACGATCAATCCTACATGGTCCAGACGCTTCTCAATAAGTGATGAAATGGGCGTTGGAACTTGACCAATATGGTTTAGTTTTTCGACCCCGTAAAACGATAAAGGCTCAAGTCTTGGTAAACTTCATAGCAGAGTTCACGCCTAGCCTATGAGACGAATTAGAGTGGCCCAACGAGGGGCCCAACAACACCCCAAAAGTAGCTGAGCACACCTTAGCCACACATGCTTCTTCTAATGGAGACTTTTGGTATTTGCATGTTGACGACGCATCCAACTACAAAGGCTCGGGAGCAAGCATGGTCCTTGTCACCCAAAACGGTTCAATGCTCGAGCATGCGATCACCCTAGGCTTCAAAGCATCTAACAACGAAGCAGAGTACGAGACCCTACTAGTAGGCCTTCGATTCCCAACTAATCACGAGCCAAATTACTGAGGAGTACATGGCAAAACATCCGAGGATGACGCAATACCTAGAAAAGGTACGTAAGCAACTTGAGGCATTTCAAACTTACACTTTCACTTAAGTTTCATGGCCAGACAACGTCCACGCGGACGCACTAGCCGGCTTAGGCTCTGCCCACAACCACCAACTCAAACACTCTATTCCGGTGGAGTATCTAGACAAGCTAAGCATAGAGGCGGAGTTGACAGCCGAAGTGTCACAGGTTAGTATAACTCCCAACTGGCAAAGTTCTATTATAGACTACCTGGTCAATAACATACTCATCACGAAAAGATTGGAGTCTAGAAAGCTCCAAATAAAGGTAGCACGCTACTACATGTGGAACAATATTCTCATCCAAAGATTCTATATTGAGCCACATCTCCGCTGAGTAGCGCCTCTCGATGACCTAAAGGTTCTAAGCTTAATCCACGAAGGTGTTTGCGGAAATCACACTGGAGGTCGATCCTTAACACAGAAAACTCTTTTTTAGGCTACTACTGGCTTACCATGCACCAAGATGCTAAGAAGTTAGTACAAAAGTGAGACCGCTGCCAACGTTACAAGCTGGTACTAGCACTGCCTGTTAGCGAATTATACCCGCAGACGAGTCATTGGCCATTCATGCAATGGGCAATCAACCTGGTAGGGCCAATGTCGCTCGCTACTGGAGGCAGATGCATGATGATTGTGGCAACCGATTACTTCACCAAATGGGTAGAAGAAGAGCTCATGGCAACCACGACTCAGACGAACATAGAGCACTTCATATGGAGAAACATCATTTGCCGATTTGGCATCCCTCAGTCCGTCATCACTGACAACGGCCCCTAATTTATGGGCAAAGATTTGGCAAAGTTCTTCCAAAAGAATGGCATCAAGCAGCACATGTCCACGCCAAGGTATCCTCAAGGCAATAGGCAGGCCGAAACATCCAACAAGACGATCCTTGACTGTCTCAAGAAATCCTTCTCCGACAAGAAGGGAAAATGGCCAAACAAACTCCAGGATGTTTATAGGCATATCACACCACCAAAACATGAGCAACCGGTGAGACTCATTTCTCTTTGGCATTTGGTTAAGAAGCAATCATTCATTCCAACATTATCGTGCCAAGTATTAGCACTCTACTGCCAAACATTGAGCAAAACAGAAAGAAGATGGCCACAAGCTTAGATTTAGCAAAAAAGAAGCGTAAGCAGACCATCACCCGCATCGCAGCCTACCAGCAGCGGCTCCTCTCCAGCTACAACAAAAGGGCCACCAACAGCAGCTATTCTCCAGCTACAACAAAAAGGCCAAGATTTAGCATTTCCAACCCAGAGATCTAGTCCTAAGAAAAGCCTTCATCACTGCCTGTTGAGAAGGCTTCAAAAAGATGGATCCCATCTCGGAAGGTTCATACAAGATCAGAAGAATAGGCGGCAAAGGTAATTACACCTTCGCCACCATGAAAGACAAAGAGATCAAGAATAGTGGAACGCCTACAATATGAGGAAGTACCATGTGTGACCACCCGTTACATCCGGAAGAACTTAAGCAGCTCGACGGGCACCACCTTGTAAGCCAAAGATTATCCAGTTGTTATGCAGTCTATACTTTATAGTTAAGTTTTCGTTCATTTCACTCATTTTTCAATGAGGAATTCAGAAGTAATTTACAACTTGGCTCGACTATTATCTACAACAACCGATCACCTTTGGACTTCAAAAGAAGACAATACCCTTCTTAGGGACTCACCGTAGGAATTGCACCCACCGATGGACCAACCATGCTCTCTAGTGTGAGAGGGTAAACTAATTCCCCAACACCCACATGGGTCTGCTCTCCAAAGCGGAAGGATAAACTCTACACTCCGAATACCCATATGTGGATGAGTCGGGCTGCCCTAGTATAACTAGATGCATGATGGCTTATGCCGGCATTCCTAGAAGTAGCCACAATGGTCTTTTTCAAGGTTTAGCTAATTGAAGGATTTTGGGTCTCTTGGCCTAATCTGTGGAGAGCTGAGCCCTAGAGACGGATGGGGCACATTAGGCCATCTTTAACCGAGGGCTGGCCATAGGGTTCATTTTAGCCCTTTAGCCCTCCAGGATTCTCTAAGATATTAATATTTTAATGAACAGTACATGGCCATATTTGCCTCCGTCTCCAACCGAGGGCCAAAGGGCCAGAGGGCTCGTTTTAGCCCTGTCACAAAAAACCGTCTCCAACCGAGGGCCAAACATAATTTATTATTTAAAAACTACAATTTAAATTCAAATCCAACGGTTAAGTGACGTCAACATGAAGTCAGCTAGCCATTGGTAGCTGACATCATGTTGATCGTTGGTTAATGTTATTTAATGTTGTTTTATATTGTTTAATGTTGTTTCATGTTACTTAATTTAATTTAATGTTGTATAAATGGCCTAGGAAGTTATAGGAAAAAAATAGAATTGTAAAAAAATATGAAACAAATTTTGTGAAATAGAAGTTATAGGAAAAAATGGAATTTAAAAAAATATGAAACAAATTTTATAAAATAGAAGTTATATGAAAAAAAAAAATATGAATCAAATTTTGTAAAATAGAAGTTATAGGAAAAAAATAGAATTTTAAAAAAAATTGAAACAAATTTTGTGAAATAGAAGTTATAGGAAAAAAAATGGAATTTAAAAAAAATATGAAACAAATTTTGTAAAATAGAAGTTATAGGAAAAAAAATAGAATTTTTAAAAAAATTGAAACAAATTTTGTAAAATAGAATTGAAAAAAAATATGAAACAAAATTTGATTCATATGAAAAGGAAAAAAAGAAGTTTAAATTCATATAAAAAAAATTAATACAACGGCTACTAGCCGTTATATTCAAAAAATTTCAAACTATTAGTGTCGGTTAGAACCGACACTAATGGTAATTAAAAAAAAATTTGCCTTTGAATAACTATTACTGTCAGCTATAACCGACATTATTAAAATCTAACCGACAGCAATGGAAAAACTATATAAAAAAAAAATAGCCAGCCAGCAGCTTTTGGCCATTTGGCTCTTTGAAATTCCTTGGGGCCCTCCCAGATTCCCGAGCCCTCTGGCCTAGCCCTTGGTTGGAGACGGTTTTAGAGCTATTTTCAGCCCTCTGGTCCTCTGGACCTTTCGGTTAGAGATGGCCTTATGCAGTACGCCCTATGGACGGCTGCCATGGAACCCTAAAGCTGCTACCGATTGCACTAAGGTAGTCTACGGTTTCTGGAAGATTATCTACAGTTGCCCTTTCGAGTAGTTAAGCCCCACTAGACTTATACAACCGCATGTTCTTGTGAAAGGTTAAACAAGCTGGTGTGCATATACGAAGCTTTATCCACTGCCGACATGTTACGTAGTCGATAAGCTTCACCTCTGCCAAGTGCAGAGCGACCTACACTAATTCCTAAAGTGCTGTAATACTTGCTACGCAACCTAAGAAATTGGAGAAAACCAAGGTTAACAGCCTAATGATTACGCGGACTTGTCTACTTTTGTAAGTAAGGCATTCGGCTGCCAACCCTATGGCTAACAACTTTGCAAAGTTCTACACCAATAATTATGGCTGCATAAGCTATGCAGGCCTGTCTGCTTATAGAAAAGTAGCACGCCTGCCACTAGTCTATAAAGTCTAAAGGTTAAGGCATGCAAAAAATAAGAGAAGATGGAGAAAAACGAGGGAAACAAGTTTATTAAATTTTCTAGCAAAATTGATAAACAACTATCAAAAGAATAAAGAAGTTCAAGCAAAACAAAGCAACAAGGAAAACAAAGAAAATCCTAAAGGCTACTTAGAAGACTACGCTTTAGCAGCTTGGACATTTCACAACTACTCAGTCGCCACACCTTTAGCAGCTGGGACACTTTCAGTAGCGGCACCATCTGGCGCTTCGCCACCAACTGCCCCAACCTGGGCACCAACTTCTCCAACTACTTCACCAATAGAAGACTCAAAAGTAAAGGCGAGCAAGTCTTCCGGAGAAATAGAGAAGGTTTCAAAGTCTTTACCAAAAAACTCAAAGTCAAACTGCCGCCCAAAGAGATGGTCTACATAACCCAGCTTGTACAAATCAGCTTGACTCTGAGTAAACGAAGCCTTGAACCCAACCTTCACACCTTTCAACTGCTCAATCTCTTCGAGCAGACAAGCATGAACTCGCTGCAGCTCCTCCACTTCTTTCTTCAAACTGTCGTTGATCTTCAAAGCATCTTAGAATTCCAACACTTGAGGCTCAAGCCTATCAACAACCTTCTTGAAGTGGATCACTTGGTTGTAAGCAGCGATTAGTTCTTCATCCTTTGCGTAAGCAACGGAGCGGAGCTCAGAGACAGTACGCTCAAGGTCTTGAATTTGAGGTATGTAACACTCGTTCTCCTTCTCTGCACTTTCATACTTTACTTGGATCACGTCAAGCTTAGTCTTCAAATCCACGATCTCTTAGCGAGCGGTCTCAAGTTGTAAAGAAGTGGGGGCAGAAATATTATACCTCTTCAAAGCAGCAAGCTCAGATTCCAACTTCTTGACATTCTTGGCCGAGGAATAAGCTTCAGCGCCACAATTCTTGCCACCTCATTGGCAGCCTTGGCATCCTCTTGATCAAGAAACATAGACTCGGCTGCCATAATCGCCGTTTTCTGCATCATGGCCAGCAGAGCAGTCCTCCTATACTCAGTCGTATGTTTTGCGAATGAACTTGGGCTAACAACCCCTTTAACGCCATTGATAAATTTGGCACACACATCCATATCCTCGAGAAGATTTGGTCTCAAAAGCGCACAAATCTCAGCAGCTTCCGCGAAAGCAAACTTGGTGGATTTCTCACAATTTCCCACACGAGTAGTCTCATTCTTCTTAGCAGATAAGCTGGTCTCAGCAGCAGAAGGAACAGGTTTTGGCGCCACTTCAGCAGACAAAGAAACCTTGTCACTCTTCATAGTAGTAAACCTCTCTAAAAGTGAACATTTTAGCACAAATTTCGGCACTGGAGCCATGTAGGAACTTCTACACTGAGCAATCCTATCAGCAATCGAACTAGTCACCTTTGGAACAGCATGCGTCACTGGCATGGATCTAGCAACTTCATCCTTCTCACCCTTGGGAGAAGTTAAGTCAATCACAAGCTTGGGAGCAGCTAGCGAACCCTTATAAGCAGCAGAATAAGTCTTTGGCTTTTTCTCAGCATGCGTCTCTTGAGCAGGTGGGAAAGGTCTCTTTTTCCCACCTTCAGTTACAACGGGTTTCACAACGACGATCGGACGAGCCAATGCCTCTGCCTTGATCCGCTTTATCTCCTCTCTTGAGGGCAGCCCACCTTTCTCCATACGAAGAAGACTAAGCAGCCAACGTCACTCATAGTACTCGGAAGAGATACCCTGAGCAACATGCACTTTCTTTTGATCCAGAGAAGTTTTAGGAGTTGAGCCAAACTCCGAATCTACAAAAGCAACGGGAGATGATAAAAAAAATTAGATAGCAGCTCAACACAAATACAAAGCAGCCGAGAGATTAAGCAGCATACTTACTGGATATGAAGATCATTAGAACTTGCAGCTCAAGGGAAGAATCAGACTCACATTCTCCATTTATCTCCAAAGTTTCCTTAGCCCCGTCATGATCTCCCTTGCTTGAATGATTGAAGAGCCTATGGCAAGACCACAGCTTCCTAACTCCCTCGATGTGGCCAATGTCAAAGAAGTACCAAAATTCATTGATGGTTAGATCTAAGTCAAAGAATTGGCTTAGATTGAGGAATCCCACCATCACATGGACCACATTCAAAGAACATTGAGAGAGGGCACACTTCATAGAGCAAAGTACTTCCTAGAAGAAACGACGCATGGGAAAAGTAAATCCCAACACAAAGTAGTAGGGGTGGAACTTGATGGCCCTCCGAGCCCCACCACATGGCTCACAGTTGCTACCATCCTTGGCATGCTTCACACGCACTCTCGAAGGAATAACATGCCTATACGCCTCAAGGAAGTCTCTAAACAAGTCATCAGAGCTAATTTTGAAGTGAGCAGCCTTGAAGTAGCCAACCTTGCTCAAAGACCCGCCTTGGCGATACAATGATGGCATCCCATCATCATTCTTGTGGTTCGAGGAAGACATGTTCGAAGAGATTCTACAAAGATGCAAGGAAGATTTGTTAGACGATTGCTTAAAAAAAAGAAGGAAAAAGGACACGGCACAACAGGCCCCACGGCCCAATAGGGCTATCGGCCCTTCTTTATTTCCTCAGGCACGGGCCCAAGCTCAGCAAAAATAAAATAAAAATAAATAAATAAATAAAACAGTATCAGGCCCAAAGTCACGACCCAAACCGCAAGGACACAGTGACCACGCCAGGCATCTCTCTCTCCTCTCATGCATGGGCCCAACCCTAGCAGCAAAAAAAAAAAAAGAAAAGGAAATGTGATCAGCCAAGCCCAAACCACGGCGTATCTCACCACTTACAGCAACCATGCCGTGACTTCCCCAAGCCTTTTTTCACACATCCTCGACCCCCGTCCAGCCAAATTTCAAGCCCCGAGGCTCCCAAAAATTAAGAAGACAAGGAAAATTAAAATTTTCTTACCTTGAAGGGGCATGAAGACGAAGTAAGCAACGAAAGATGATCATTTGCACGGGAGATGAAGAAGATTGCTAGGGGAGGGGGAACAAATATCCTCTAAGCTTTCTCTCTCTTGTAGGAAAAAATAAATCGCTATCCAAAGTTGATTTAATAATCTACTTAAGGTAGACTTAAATAGGCTTTGAGAGAAATTTATTTCCCTTTCCTAGAAGGATCTAATTTCCAATTAAAGAGGGAATCAACATCAAATAGGAAACAATCCTATGTTTCCTAAAGCAAGAAGATCTCTACACCTGCTGCCCTTTCCTACGAGCAACCCAACAGGTGTGGGGGCATTTGTGGAGCTAAAAATAATCAAGAAAAATATGGAGACGACACTTGGATCTTTGGGCAAAAATGACAAGATTACCCTTGAGGCACATCGGGATTTCTACGCGTTAGACAATCATCCCTCAATCAAGGTCACAAGTGGTCAAAATAGATAATTATTCAAAACTATTTCATCCATCCTTATCAAATCTTCCCCACAAGGTAACTCCTAAATTATTTCTTTCAAATTATATTAATTGGCTAATTAATTGATTGATTACTCAATTAATTCATTAATTAGCTAATGAATTGTGAATCACACCCAAAAAACCACTAAAGTGGCCGGTTCCCATGTCTCCCAAAGGGACCGGCCACACCCGTATAAATACCACCCTATTTTATCTGAAAACCTAAGTTCAACATTCTTGCAAAATTCTCTAAATTCTCCTAACATTTTTCTCTTAAAATTCTAACTTTGGTATCGGAAGTTCTTCGACCAAAATTCCCCCCTCCCCAATTCATCATGGACGCGTGAGGCTCTTGGCATTGACCTAATATGTTAATTGTTTTGTAGGTACAATTTTATCAAAGAAAAAGAAGACGGAAATTTACATCTACAACGTATAATTCACGTGCCAAGATTTTCACAATGCATGCTACATGTGTTTGTATATATAATACAAGGATAAGGATCCCTTCCTTCCATTATCTATTTTCTATCGGAAAACGCACGGCATTTCGTTCGAGCACGTTAGCGCACAGCTAATCAAACGTGCGCATAACTTTGATCTTACATAACATATATTAATAATAAAATATCAAAGGGATAAAAATCCCAACCTTTTCTTCTTTTTTCTGGTTGAAAATCTCCAGATGATCCATATAGCTCTTTTATGGCCGATCGATGTCCATACATGTTATGTGATCCCAGTGCTCCAGCAGTATAAGGCCCGCCAATGCCAATAATTTGGCCAACCAACACCGAAACATCAAATAAATAAAGGGAAAAAGAAAGATCGTCCTATTATATATATGTTACTTCTTGTAAATCAAGCTTTCATTCGGACCACCTTATTCTTAAACCATAATTACAAGCCAACAAAGTTTAGAAAAAATCTGACTTGATTCCTAAAAGAACACGGATCCATATTTTCCAGGATGACTTTGGATCCGGTCCTTATTTGTCAACGTTTTTTTATTGAAACCTTGTTGGTTTTCGATTTTTTATTGAAGTTCCTAAAATTAATAAAATACATTTCTATGTAGGTTATTATAATTTTTAAATTAAAATTTGATATTGTAGTTATTTATATTAATGAGATTTTAAATAAAATCCATAATTTGTTAAAAATATTAAAAAAAATTATACTTAAATAAAACCCATGATTTGTCATTACTCATATTAATGACATTTTACATACAAAAAGTTGGTACATTTTATACAAAAAAAAAAAGTGATACATTCTATATAATTGGTACATTTCATATAAAAAAAACAATGGGCACATTTTACATAAAAGATATGGTACTTACAAAAAAAAGGGTACATTTTTAAAGACAAATGGATACATTATTAATAAATTATGGGTACAAATAAAAGGTAAAAAACAAATATGAGTAAAAATAAAATTTTGAAAAATATGGACACAAAAAGAAATTAATATATATGTACAAACTAAAACTGAATAGAAAATTGACACAATTTATAAAAAAAAAAAAGGTTGCAAATTAAAATGGGTACAATCTAAAAATAAAAATATAGTATACAAAATTTAGCCATAAATATAAATATATCAAATGTAACATTTCTAACACTAAATGAATAATTTAGAAATAAAATTTAATTATCTTGATATGTAAAATATTTTATTATTGAAATAATTAATAATGTTTATTAAAACCAAGAGACCTTAATTAAAAATTGAAAATGAATAATGTTTCAATCAATGGAATTGAAAAAAGAAATATGTCAACCTAATTTCTCTTTTTTTATATTTCCACGAAAGTATTAAATGACGAAAACCACATATTTGTATTTGTAGGAACAAATCCATTTGTAAAGCACTTTTTTTCTTTCAAAACTACATGAAGGGGAATTCGAAAACATGACATTAGATGCATAAACAAATTCTATTAACCAACTGAACTACAAGCTACTTATAAGCACTTATCTTTATTTGCTGTATGGGTTAGGTCATGCATGCTGAAACCTAGCTAATAAACTAATTATTGAGCTCTCTATTTAATATCCTTCAACCAACTGAATAAAAACCATTACATTTCAAAGTGGTTGATGACTAAACTAGTTGGTTTCATTGATAATATTTATTATTATTTTCAAACAAGTTATATAACAGTAATTTCCGGACTTCATTTCTCACATTTTGCACTCATATATATATATATATATATATTATTAAATATTTTTTTGTCGAATTTTTTAATTATTAAATTGAATAAATTAAAGAATAATCAATAAACAAGTAATTGGAAGAGTGTCAGGAGATGAAAAAAGGAGTATCACTGCTACCTGAATATATGGATAAGGGAGAAAGATCGTGATCGATCATGAAAAAGGAGGAAAATCATGATATTACATATGCTGTTTATATATCGAAATTAACCCAAATGATCTGTCTGCGTTATTCTTCCCGGAAAGCTTTAAGTTATATGTTCAGCACGTGGTTCTCAAGTCTTCCTGTTTAATACACATTATTGGACAGTGGAGAAAGACTTTTCCACGACAAGAAAATGGTTTCCACTGAGTAGATAGACCCACAACTTTTGGCCGAAGAAAAGGAGATAAAAATTATTCAATAGCACAAAGAGTATGTGGATGTATAATCCTACCATAAAATTATTTTATTATTACTATTCAACCATATTGTTAAAAATTGATGCAGCCATAGTATATGTTATGTTGGAATCAAGAAACTCTCTCTCTCTCTCTCGCTCTCTCTCTCTCTCTCTCTAAACTCAGCTCCTCCTAGCGCCTGATACAAAGAGAAGAGGAACCAATTAAGGGGTCCGTCGAACTCCATAAACATGGAAGGCCTGAGTTTCTTTGTTGGAGTCATAGGTAATAACAACTTTTTAATTTGCATTATTAGGGATGTAATGCTGTATTTTAATTAATTAAGGTAATCCTCATGGTTTACTTTTTCATATATTGCAGGCAACATCATCTCAGTGTTAATGTTCCTTGCTCCTGTGTAAGAATATCTTAATCATCTCATCTTAATTTCAAGCTTCAAATCCTTAAAAGAGCTAATTAGAGCTACAGATCCAATAAGCTTAGTTAGCAACTTTCAAGTGGTACTTAAAACTCTGGCATTTTGTTAGGGTTTCGAGCGATAGACACACGGTGTGTTATTAATTATTAATGTATATATTTTTGTATGCAGTCCGACGTTTTGGAGAATCGTAAAACACCGATCGACGGAGGACTTTGAGAGCCTGCCTTATGTTTGCACACTGCTCAACTCCTCCCTGTGGACTTACTATGGAATCATTAAGTCCGGAGAATTACTTGTGGCTACTATCAATGGTTTTGGAGCTACTGTTGAGATTATCTACCTTTGTTTGTTTCTTAAATATGCCCCGGCAAAAATGAGGGTATGGAATGTTAATTTTGTTATTCATTGAAAGAATAAACTTTGCAAATGCTTATAGGAAGTTGGGTTATTTCCGATATTGCAAACTGATTTTATGATGGAAGCCCAACATTTTCATAGTAATTAGAAAAATACTCGCTTGCCAAACTATGAATTTGACGGTCAAATAATGATTTTTGCCTAAAATGTGTTATATTAAGTTTGAATTATGTTACTTGTACTATTTTAACTAACCGTCTAGAATGATGTCTGTGTCTCAATATTTCAGGTAAAAACTGTCATCTTGATTGGAACCTTGGATGTGGGTTTTCTAGCAGTAGCCATTTTAGCTACATGGTTGGCATTGGTGGGAGATACACGTATTGATGCAATAGGATTCATATGTGCAGGCTTGAATATCATCATGTACGCATCGCCTCTAGTTGTCATGGTAAGGAGACCCAAATTCTACTTTCTTTTTGTCATTCAACACCTAAATTATTCTTAATACGCCCATATTTGTTTCAAATAATCTTATCATATAATAATTAAATTAAATATCATTTCTGTCGTTGACCAACTTCATTTTAAAAATATAATTATAATACAAGAGTAGTTTTCACTTTACTACTCTAAAGTATCATGATTTTCAAATTTTTATATATCAAGTTTTTTTCATTCTAATCTCGTACCTAATACCTAAAGTGAGGGTTGTGAGACCCTTTAATACTTTTGTTAGGCTTTCCTTCAAAACTTTTGGTAATGCAGGATGTGACGCTTACGTGGATAATGGTTGGACGTCACGTGTCAATTTGGATCAACGTAAACATTAAAAGATTAAAAGAACTAAACTAAAATACTCTTTGAAACCCTCTGGCCCCAAGCGAAGAAACCCTCCTCTCCGCCAACACCAATCCCACCTCAGTGACCAAGCATCTCTAGCGCCTCCACAGCTCCAGCTTTGCGCCCACCACCACCTCAAATGGACCTAAACCTGGAGCTCTTCCGCCAACAACTCCGGCTATGAAATCTCGATTGGGAACCACCATGTGAGGTCTACCTCCAACCCATGTCCTCCACCTCCGGCCGATTGAGTCCAAACTTCCCCCGTCACCACTCCCTCAAGCTCTCCCCATGTCCCCCCTTCTTTACCCACCACATCGTCCCCTTCCTCTCCCGAACCCTTTGCTGCACACTTCTCTATCGTTCTCGCACACCTAACAGTTTGCCATTTTTGTTCATCTATATGTATTTTGACTCAAAAGAAAATAAAATTGAATGAAAAAAAAAATTAAATTTGGAGTTTGATGAATCAATCAATCAAACCAGCAACTTATTCTTGCTGGGACTCTTCGGTGACGCCACAGCAACACCACCATCTGCAGGAGAAAAAAGACCCGAAATTAAACCCCAAAAAGCTCTGGTTTCAATACATACGCCTCTTTGCCGCCATATTTCACCGGCGAGGCCTTCTCGTTGAGTCCAAATGGTCAATCCATGACGAGGATCTGCTTGGGATGAATTTGAAGTTGAATTGAATGAGTTTTGATGTTTTACTCTCCTTTTGGGTTTGAAATTTATCTAAAGGGGATTACTTTTTCTTTTGTTTTTTTTAATGCCCATGTGGGGCCAAAGTGACAAGTAGATGCACATCCATCATTCACGTGGAAGCCATGTGGAAGCCATATGAAAGCCACGTTACGCCTTAACAGAATTACTAACATAAGTATGAATCTAAGAGAAAAATGTAATTTTAGGTATGAGATTAGGATTAAAAAAACTTGATGTATGAAAGTTTTAAATAATTTTATGTGCGTTAAAAATTTAGAAAAACTTGATATAAGTCCAAATTTTTAAGCCAATATATTAAAAATAGTCCATTTATTAAAATAAGTCTAATTCCTTTAGTTTAGAATTATTTGTTATCAATAATATCTCTTTAATGATAAGAGTTACTATAAAAATTAAATTTCTTTCTAATTACCTCTTTAATCGTTTCATTTTATTTCTTTTTCTTTTTGTTATTTCTTGTTCTTCTTTTCCTTCTTCTTAACCCCATCTATTTTTAATTTTTGTAATAATCTATATTACAGGTTAATTTTATTTATTTACCTATATGACATATTATTTTTATAATCAATCTGTATCACAGATTAATATGTCTTGTGGGTATATTATACTTTTGTACTTTTTAGTTAGGTTTCACTTCTCGCTTATAGGTATAATATACAGTTATGTATCTGTTGCTTCAGTTAGTATGTTCACTAGATGGATTTATGTTAGTATATTAAGTAGATTTGTTATAATTAGAAGTTGCATAAAATTAAAAATTTTAATTTATGTCAAATATTAAAAAAAATATAAAAAATGAATATAAAAAAAGAAAGTGGAGAAAAGATAATTCTGAATTTAACCTAATAGTCATGTTGATTTTTGGGATTCATATCTAGATGCTCCTGCCACTTAGTACTACAATTTAATAGTATTCCTCTTCACCTGTAAGTGAGAGGCCTTAGCTTCGATTCTCACCAAAGACGAATTTGAACCACATATTTACTAGCTCATTGTGAAGTTTAACTTACTCTCATCCTCCTTAGTATAGATAATATCATTTGTTAAAAAAAAAAAATCTAAATGCCCCTAAAACTATTTAAATAATGAAAATACAATTTTTATTTTTATATAATTAAAAACTTAAAAAATGAAGTCATTTATTACTACTCTCTAGTGATAATTCCCTTCATTTGTAAGTGAAAGGTTTTAGATACGAATGAGAACTATATTATTGCTAACTTATTGTGAGATTAAGCTCATCCCCTTCCCTTAATGCAAATAATGAAGATAATATATTCATCTTCTTCCCTTCCAATTGAGCACAACCACACCCAAATCCCTCCTCACGCCTGCACAATCTCAAATTCCATCTTTTTGAAATGTGCTGGCACATTCTTCGACGATTGTGCAGATGAACACCATCATACCGTAGTAATGAGTGGACAATCTCATATGTTAAATGTTGCATTCCCCCATCTTCTTTTTCTTAAAAAATGTCAGCTAGTGGCTTCGCCACAACAATCCATCCTTACAGGTGCTGAAAAGACTCACAGAGGCATTTCAGTTACCCATTAACCACTATCGTGCGATTCACTAGTGGCAGGAATCAAAACCAAGGCGTGACGTGTAAAATTCAACCTGAAATTCATCTCCAACCACTGGACCATCCTATGGTAATTGCATTCCCCCTTCTTCACCTGCCCTTTTTTACCTTTTCTTTATAAGTTTTTAATCATATAAAAATAAAAAAATTATTTTTATTATTTAAATATTTTTAATTCACATGATAATATTAATTAGATTTGTAGGACTCAATTATGCGCCACATTAGCATATAACTGAAATTTTGTTTTTATTTATTTTTTCACATGACAATATTGAATTAGATTTATGGGACTCATTTATATATATATGTTACATTAGCACATAACATAACTTTTGACAAAGTTATGATAAAATTATCACATTAATTTGCGACACTTATTTTCAAGAATTACATCACTCAAATTTCAATTTCAAAATCATCTTAACGTGATAGGTTAATTTTTTTTAATGTGGTTCAAATTTAACTTTAACGATAATCGAACCTAAAACCTCTCACTTACAAATGAAAAAGAATATCACTAGACCGTAGTACTAAGTGACAACGTGATAGGTTAATTTTAAAAAAGGAAGTCTTAATAAAACACTCCTGGTAATGTTCACTTTTAACATTAATGACATTTTTACTCTAAAAATTACTCCTAATACCATTCCCTTATAACATACTTTTATCCTTTTGGTTAAAACTCAAAATTTTCAAACCCTTTTTTATTAGTTTTTCTTTTTAAAAACCCTTTATATCATAAGCCATTTCTTTTCGTGCCCTCTACTTATTGTTGAAAATCTTGATACCGAAGTCCCATTGTGCAATGTTGAAAAATTTATAATTTTTTTAATAAGGTGTAGTTGTTGACTTGTTGGTGGTAGCTAGCTGTTCGCAAAAACTGCCAATCATATTCATATATAGGGTGCACATCTGCCATTGATATATACGGGGTGTATAGGACATTTTATTGTCACAACAAAATATACTTTAAAAAAAATGAACCAATTGGCAGTTTTGTCATAACAGTATATATTTTTTGAAGCCGAAAAGAATTTAATAGGTATTTCAGCCTCCATTATATAATATACTTATATTGTCGCGTAACAAGATATACTTATATTTCAGCCTCTAAATCAAAAAGTGTTGTGTAACAAAACATACTTATATTGCCAAATTTGAAATTTGAATAATTTACCAAATCAATGCAAAATTTAGACTTTAGAGTCACAGTTTAGCAATGCAAGTATCTGTTTCACAATTAAAATTTGATGAGAGAATATCATGTAATATAGATGGCATTTTACCCCACTTGCGGAATACAATTATGCTTATGTACAGTGGTGCGTGTTTGATCTCTATCGATTCTTTTTCTTCCTAACAACTAACAATTTAACCTACTAATGTTTATTTAAAAAAAATACACTAAGCAGATGATTAGCCAAACATAAACTATTTGTTGACGAATAAGTGATGTATAATTATATGTATTTACCATATTTATAGATTTTCGTTACATCTTCAATAAAAGTTGATGAATAAATGTAATATAAATACATTTAAATATTTAACTAATAAAGCCAAAGAGCAAAATATGTTAAGAACATTTGTCATTACATCCGAGCTCCCCTCCTATATTTGCTTGTATAAAAAATAGAACGTCCGGACCTGATTCTACCTTTGCTAGGACTGTATGTGGCCCTAAGCTATAACCTATCACCTGCCATATTTGGCCTATATTGCTTCATGCAGGTTTGGAAAATAAATCATGCATTATTTGATGCTTCATGTTCCTCTTTATATGGCGTGACATGATTCATGAAATTCAGATAGATGAACATGCTACGAAAATTCTCTTTGCTCCAATGTAATTTATACACGAAAATTTTCAACTGTTAGACTTTTTGTTGTTAGATTGTTTACCGAGTATCTGACGGTTAAATCTTTAATGTATATGTACGTCGGACATACTAAAACTCTTAACATATCATATTGTTTGTATTATGTTCAGAAAACAGTGGTAACAACCAAGAGTGTGGAGTACATGCCATTCTTCCTCTCATTTTTCTTTTTCATCAACGGAGGGGTGTGGACATTTTATGCTTGGCTCTTACAAGATGTTTTCCTTGGGGTAAATATATATCTTTTTTCTTTTATATAAAAAAATTAATCCACAATTTGTATCCCCCCTCCCCAGTTAAGTGAAGTAGTCTTTGAAAGTATGTGATGATCGATATATATGTGGGTTTGTGCATGCATGGTTGTACGTAGGTACCTAACGGGATAGGGTTTCTTCTGGGAACGACGCAGCTAGTGTTATATGCGATATACAGAAATGCAAAACCATCCAATCAAATTTCAGATGGCGAACAGTTGGAAGAAGGAAGGGAACATGAACCCCTTCTCTCATCCTCTGATGCTACTTAGTTAATTACCTAACTAAGCTCTAACATTCCGAAGTCATCGGTTTGGAGTGGCGGAGCCAGACATGACGAGGAGGAGTGCCTGCACTAGGAAGGGGAGGGGGAAACTGAGCAGAAATGGGGAGAGGAATGTGGAACTTGGGAGAAAATGGGGCCCTTTCGTTCTCGATATCTCTTTTCAAATTTCCTTCCTAATTTACCACAAAGTCAAGTTTCATACAAGTGTGTTCTGTGAGCTAAATATTTAAGTATATAGGTTAGGTACCTGTTGATGTATTAATTCTTTGTAATTGAAAGGGGGAGAGAGTTATATGATTGCGAGACTGCTGCATAATTATGTAAGGGTTTTGTAACATAATTGTTTCTTCATGTAGTTTGTTTTTGGATATTCAACACATAGGATCACAACAATACGACACGCCTTAAACAATAGTAAATAGAAAAGAAATCTTATGAACCTGAGGAGGAAGATATGGTCGGTAAGTTACTGAAGAAGGCAGTCCATTCAACACATAGAATCACAAGAATATGAAAAACAAAAACCTTAAACAATAATGGATAGGGTTTTTATCACCGTTAGTCTTTGAAATTTGACATTTCAATCATAATAGTCCCTGAAATAGTAAATTCATCAATTTAGTCCTGAAAATGTGTCATGCAAACCAATTTGGTCCTTCCGTTGTCCTACCGTTGAAATTTATGTTAAGTGTTGGTGTGACACACAAATGGTTTTTATCACCGTTAGCCTTTGAAATTTGACATTTCAATCATAATAGTCCCTGAAATAGTAAATTCATCAATTTAGTCCTTGAAAATGTGTCATGCAAACCAATTTGGTCATTCCGTTGTCCTACCGTTGAAATTTATTTTAAGTGTTGGTGTGACGAATGGGTCCTCCTTATCCAATCATATGGTGCCACGTGGATTAACTATACAAATATACTTTTGAAGAGTTAAAACTAAAGAGCTTTACCTATAGTGATAAAAACACAAAATACAATTTGTAGAACTCCGCTAGTTTTAAATCATTTCAAAAAGAGACAAAGGCTCAAACCCCATCAAACCTACCACAAAACTAGTAAAATTTCAGCCATGCCCCCAAATAGACTTGTTACTAAACTAATCCAAAGTTACAAACTGACATCATTGTAAAAACTTCAAACTGATTTTAGATTCGTAAATATTTATGCACACTGCAAGATCAGTTTCGCAATTCATGCACTTCTGTAAGATCAATTTTAAAATTTTCTTCACTTCTACAAGATCAATTTCAAAATTTCAACATTTCTGCAAGATCAATTTCAAAACTACATCATTTCTGCAAGTTTAGTTTCAAATTCTTGCGCTTCTGCAAGATTAGTTTCAAAATTCATGCATCCAAATCAATCAAAACATCAAAATCAAATGCTTTCAAAAAATACCAAAATAAACCGAAAATCTAAAATCTCAATCATTCTTAGAAAAAAAATCTCAAAAATTTAGGAGACAATATGAAAAAGAAGAAAAAGAAGAGGAAGCAAGAGAGAGAGAAGGAGAGAGAGGGAGTGAGAAAATCTGAAGAAGGCAGTCTTCTACTCTGAACAAATAGTGTTTTCTACAGAAAATCTTCTGCGAAATTTTATTGAAAAGTTCAAAAAAATCTGCTGCTACTTTTTTGTTTCTTCTACTCTCAACAGAGAATGTTTTCTGCTATCCATTAGGGGTTAACTCAAATAATGAAAACGTAACTGAATAGGAAATTGTTATTGGCTTCCAAAATCTCATTCTACACTTCTCATAAGTGTATTTTTCTTTCTAATTATAGAAAGTTTGAAGTACCAAATGAGATTTTTGAAGCGCTAGCTAATAACAATTCTCATTGAAATAGATGAGACATGCTAAATTGTTTGTGAAACCAACCTCATCCTAATTGGGCCTTGAGAGACCGTCATACATGAGGTTGGACTTCTTACTCGCAACCCAACCTCAGGAAACATTGGGCCCTAAGGTAATACAATCAATACCCATGAGGCCGACACGTGTGGTCCGACCAATAAAAAGAAGGGAACTTTAACGAAAAGCACCTGGTACTGTTCACTTTAACGAAAAACCACATTTTTACACTAAAAAGTCAATCCTGGTACTATTCATTTTACCCTTTATTTTGTCCTTATCATTAAAACTCAAAGTTTTCAAGCCCTTTTCATTAGTTTTCCTTAAAAAGAAAGAAAAGAAGTTAATCACGTTAATAAGAGTACTTCGAGATCTTTAAAGATTCAACAAGGGGTATAATGTGCGAGTGGCTTTCTACCACAATGGTAGAAAGAAGTGTTACTTTTGCATCAAAGTGTGATTAAAATTTGTTCATTTGATTGTATTATTAACGCATATTTGACCAAAGTGTAATTAAATTGTTCATTTGATTAGAAAATAATCATGTATATGCACTTTGGTGTAGGTTTGATCTTCATCGATCTCCCTTTTCCAAACAACTAATAATTTAATCCACTACTGCTATCGTTTGTCAAAAAAAAAAAATTGTACTACCAACAATGCAAAATAATTACACTCGATGACTGGAAGCGTTTTTAAAGAAAATGTTCTTGAAATCAATCCTTAATAGTTATACACTTCTTGCAAAATACACTTAAAGTACTTTTGGAACTCATAAATATTTTTTTTCTAAAAGCGTCTTTAATCATTTTAAAATACTTTCCAAACGAACAAAAAAAAAAGTTATGATATCAACCTGTAAAGCCCAACAACGTTAAGAATATCCTAATTGTTGGTTAAATCTTTGGGACTTTCAGTTTCATTAAACTATCTGCTGCATTTACAATCTTGGTTTGTTAAACAATCTCAAAACTTAAAACTAAAAGCCCACGACTACCGAGTGTGAAGTGAACGATATGCACGCATGCCCTTCACGAAAAAAAGGCATTGCTTGCTGCTGCATTTGCTCAGCTGTGCCACTGCAAATTAAACAAACATTAATCGACAAAATTAATTTATAAGCTTTTCTAATAGAATGGTCCCCTTAAAGTCATGAATAACGACAACGGTTTTGTCTTATTTGTTGCAAAATATTATTTCCTATCCTATGACCACTTTAGACTAGTCTACAAGTCTTAAGGGCAAAGGGCAAAGAAAAAAAAAATAAAACAAAATATGGGGTTATTTTAAAAATATGTTGGGTTACTATTTAGTATTACAGTATGGTAGTATTTCTTTTTATTTGTAAGTGAAAAGTCTTAGGTTCGAATTTCATGAATAACAAATTCGATACCAAATTAAGTTGCTCATTGTTTGGCTTAGTCAAACTCCTATTTCCTTTAGTGTAAAAAAATATAGTTATACTAAAAATAATGATATTTTGGGTTGGAGCCGTAAGATATATTCCGATCAAGGCACACAAGAAGATTGAATGACATACTTGGCATCTGAATAAACAAAATGGACGGCGACGATGCTCCGATTGAGTAAAATAAACTCTCATGTCATTTGAGATTCTTCCTTCAACTCAACTGCATGCGGCAATACACTCATCAGTTAGGTCAACTTTTGGGTGATTGGAGAAACATGATATACAACCAGGCTCGCTAGCTGTTTTCGTGAGTGCCGGCCGGACAACTTAGGCGGTCTGATTGGCCGGACGTTAGAATTCATTTTAATTTTTGTCACACTCAGCCCTACGAGGTATCACATGCGTGTGCAAATGTCCTTGTTAGCCAATCTTACAAAATAATTGAAAAATACATGAATGAAGTCTGCTTTTCACACGGTGTGAAAATGTTCTGGTTTGACCACCTATCATATAGTGACGGGATACTTGAAAAAAAAAAAATGAAAGACGGTTCGGCAAAATGTACAATGTGTACAGTCTCAAGTTTGTCCCTAAATCATGTCATCGTTGTCATGTGGGTTTGCATGTGGTTCCCAAATGTTTCGTAACAAAGTCAAAAGCATCATCTGTTTTTATGTATATAAGGTCTAGTGGCAATCACGGGGCCTATGTGTATGTGGAATTAAATTATGAAATAGTCCAACTAAATTGCACTTGCACCAAACAATCACATCGAAAGAACCCTATGCCAGCAGTTTTCCATCAATCTTACCGTTGCTATTAGTGATGGGTTGAAAAAACCGAAAATCGAAAAAAAGGGGACCGAAAATCGAACCGCAACCGAAAAATCGAATTGAAAAAAAAAAAAAAAAACCGAACCAAACTGAAATGGTTTGGTTTAGTTCGGTTTCAGTTTTTGAGGTTCAAAAACCGAACCGAACCAAATAAATATATATTAATTTTATATAAAATTTTAATTATTATATATAATGGGTATTTATTTCTAAACTAATTCAAAGCTCAAACTTCAAACCCTTCAAGCCCAAATAGAATGTTAGGCCTCCTATTAGAAAGTTAGAAACCTTAACATACTAATTATTCCTTCTTTTCTTCTCCCCAGCCGTGTTCCTTCTCTCCATTTTTTTCTTATTTTTTTTCCTCTCATGCCGCCACCTTCCTCTCCCATTTCTCTCTTGCTCTTTTCTTCTTTTGTTCTCTCATCACCCTCTCACCCATTTCTTTCCCTTTCTTTTTTTCTCCCTTGCTGCATCCTTCTTCATCCCACTGTCCAACTCATACCTCCACCATTGTCGACATGCACCAGATCTAGCCACCTTTCACCGCAACTGTTTTCATGGACTTGTTCTCCTCGGTCATTGAGCTTTGATCTGGAAGATTCAACTAAGTGTGGTGCAAATTGTATATAATTCTTGTCGATTTTATTCTTTGATATGGCTTAATTTTGATAGATATGAGTGACTTGGGTCTGCAATTTTATTGATCTGGAATTTGGTCTTTTTAATTTTAAAACTTATGTTAGATTTGAATGGATTTGAAGTGTTATATTTTTAGCTAAAGATTTGTTTTTCTTCACGTTTATTCAACTTTCATTGTATTCGGCATTATTGTATTATTTAAAAAAAAAAACAAACCGAACAAAAACCAAACCGACGAAAAACCGAATCGAACCAGACTGAATAGTAACTTCGGTTCGATTTTCGGTTTCGACAAAAAACAAAACCGAATGGAACCGAACCTAGCCTTAATTGCTACCAAAGGGTCATGTTTTGCTAATGATATTAGGGTTCACATGATTCATGTCTTTCTTCGCAAGGAGATATGTTTGTCGATGCACAAAATTAGCAAGGACTTTGGTACAACAGAAAGTGTCAAGTTTGTGACCTTCGCTAGATTGCTCCGGTCACTAGTGTGGATAAGTATGTAAATGGATAGAGATAAGGAAGCAAACACAAGATGTACGTGGTTCACCCAGATTGGCTACGTTCACGGAGTAGAGGAGTTCTCATTAATTGTGAAGGGTTTACACAAGTACATAGGTTCAAGCTCTCTTTTTAGTGAGTACTAGTGAATGATTTAGTACAAATGACATTAGAGATTATTGTGGGAGAATGATCTCCTTTTATAAAATAGAGTTTCTGGTTTTGTTCTGGCCTTGACACGTGTCATGCTGTGATTGGCCTTTGATGTTGACACGTGTCGCCCTGTGATTTACCTCTTGGTGTTGACACGTGTTGCGTTGTGATTGGCCTCTTGGTTGGAGGGAAACTCTTCTGGGTCATTGACGGTATAACGTTGATCGATGCTTGGTAGTTTCGGGATTGGTCAAGTACGGTACAAATAGTGCTCCCCTAAGTTCCTGATGTTGGAAGTATGCCCACAAAGCCACTCATTTGATGTAATAACTTTTGGAATACTTATTGTATTAAACTTTTATATGTTTAATGAAGGGCAAAACTTATTGTTAATCACTGTTTATTGTATCATGTGTTTAAGCAATAAGGGAATCCAAGGGATGTATTTGATCTAAGAGACAAGTGATCTAAGTGAGTTAGATTATCGAGACCATTCTCTTATGTTCATTCCTAAAACGTTCCTAGCCATAGGATTGCCAATTGGGCATTGACAATCCGCTAAGGTTAGTATGTGTTATGTTGACTCAAACGTGAGTATGAACTAGTCTCAAGTCATTTGGTGTTGGACACTAAGACAAACACATAGGTGCTCGAAAAAGGTAATCGAGTACACTGAACGACGATCAAAAGAGAGTTCGAACATACATGTCATGTATGAACTCTAAAGTTACAATATGCAAAGTAGTCCTTTGACCTGAGGCATCATAGATGTCTAATGATTAGGTCCTTGATCTTTGATCATGTCAACGGCATTCCTTCGGATTGTCCACGGCATTGTTGGGGTCAAGCTATCCAGTCATGTAGGCATATGAATGCACAACAAGGGATCTCTAACCTTCCATGGTGGAGGGAGAATACTCTAAGATACGATTCTAAAGTCTTTGGCCAAAGCAAATGAATATGACTTAGGAAGTTTGTTCCAAATCATATTCAAATGAATCATATAGGAAAGTATCACATTGGATAGTAGACATGAAACAAACTATCACTTAAACAATGTGATTAAGAGTATTGTATTAGAGAATGACCGTATTGCATTGTAGTTGTAACTGGATAGGTTATCCAACCAATTCTACTTAGCTTGGGTAACCATGATATGCTGCTAGGTGTCACTCATGGTTTGTGGAAGCCCTGAAGATTAGCAAACACTAATCTTAAGGGAGAATTGAAATGTGGTTTCAATTCACAATCGATCGTTAAGAGTAACATCGCCCACTGCCTCGCTAATTGGAACCTAATGGATCGCACACCACATAAGGATGTTAGTGAAGAAATTATATGAAATGGATAAGCAATTAAATGGTTTAATTGAAGAATGGTCAAAGTTAATTAATTAGTTAATTAATTATACGAAAGGTTCGTATTGGGCTTTTAAGTTAGTTTGGGCTTCGGGGTCCAAAATTGTTTTGGTCCACTAGGCCCATTATGTTTAAGTTGTATGACAACTAAAACAAATATGGGCATTTAGCCCAATAACAAAAGGAGGCCGGCCATAGCAAGGGTAGTGGGAAATTTTGCTTAATTGCAAGTTTGCCACTAACCTAAGAGATGAAGTATAAAGTCATCATTATAGCTTTGTTTCTCTTAAGGGTTTTTCTAATAGAAATTGGGTGAAACATTTTCTCTCATTTTCTACATAGAGGCCGGCCACTTAGAGGATTTTTACTAGCATCTAAAATCTCTCTAAGTCATCCATATCATCTTCACAATATACATCCTTGGTGAAGAGACTTAGAGACATCAAGTTTTTGGTGTTTTGGAGAACAAATCCTTTTTCCTCAAATCATCAAAGGAGCACTAAAGGGAGAAAAACACAAGGAGGATTCAAGGAGCTTGGAGGTGACTTGAAGGCCCTCCACTTGGGTGAATCCCTTGTGTAATCAAGGATGAGCTTCAAGGGTAAAGAATCACTAAATCTTTACTTCTCTTTAATGTTGTTAAAGAGTTTATTTTGGTTCACCATATACTAGGCTTTGAAAGTCATGGGTTTTATGAATTGTTTTTGAATGCATGCCTACTTTAAAGTGTTGATAACTTGCATGTGTATTCAAATGTTCATACTTGTTCTTAGTTAGGACAAAATTTTTCCTTCACCTGAGTGAGGAAAGCTCTTTGGTTGGGGACTTGCATGATCCAAGCCGCTGAGTAATCACGCAACTTCTAAGTACCGAAGTGTGGTATCATTTTCGCTTACCTTATTTGTCTCATAGGTAGATGTGGCATCTTCTCTGGAAGTACTTTTCCTCCATCCCGGGGTGGTATCTTTAACCGATGGAGATGCATAAGGTAATGTATCAATTTCACTTAAAGCTTACTTGTAGTTTCGGACTTGGTCAAGCGTGATACAAACCCTATAGTAGGAGTCCCCCAAGTCTCTGAGCGAGGAGATTTGCCGAAAGAGGTGACAGACAAGGTAAGCAATCAGAATTCCAAGTAGTCAGTCTTAGATCGAAAGTTTGATCTCATGTTTCGGCTGATTGTTCTCATTCTCCTTGTTATGTAGACATCGACAAGGACAAAGAAAATGATATGGAGAAGAGATGATATAAGATACTTTTGCTTTTGAAGAAGTAACTTTCCACAAACTTATTCTTGAACTGGGCTGGAGGGTTTTCTGGTTTCCTCTAGAAAATAAGGCTGACTCAAGAATTTGAGGGTCAAAACAAGTCTATCAAATCAACAGTTCGTTCGACCTTGATGATATGAGATACTTTTGCTTTTGAAGAAGTAATAGGTGAATCGGCACGTGTTTTGTTGCACTTGTCTCCACATGCTTCCTTGTATCCTTTTCACTTACCATATATGTTCCTCAGGCAAATGTGGTATCTTCTCTGGAAGCACAAGATGTTGAAGATGAGTACTCGAGAGCAATGCTAGGTAAGTAATCAAGCAAGGGGTTCCAGGTAGTCAGTTCCTGACTGGAAGCTTGATTCCAAGTGTTGACTGATTGCTCTATTTCTCCTTGTCTTACAGGTAAGAGCAATGGCAAAGGAAAAGACAGGGAAAAAGCATGATATGGGATACTCTTGCTTTTGACCCTGATGATATGAGATACTCTTATTCTGGTGTGGCTAGTTTGCAGAGGTATTATTGGAGGGGAAAAAAGCTGAGTATTTCAAGAGACTTTGTTGGGAGTGCCCCCTCAGATATGCGAAAGGGTTGAGCATTTTTGCAGATCTACCTGTCCGTGGAGGATGAAGGTCGACATATATAGGAGTTTCCCCAACAACAAGTAGTAATGCTATTCCTTTACCCTTTTTGGTCATAGCCATGTAATGGGAGCTGCAAGCATCACGTGTTTTAACTTTGTCAGAGCACTTTGAAAAAGTGGTCCGTGGTATCCAGAGAGCTGATGTTGCTTGTGAAGATTGCAGACAAGCTTTATCCAAGGAAATCTGGCTCTCAAAACTCGGAGAGTGGTGCCTCTTCTGTTTTCGAGCAAGAAGATGTTAAATATCTGGCTCTCGAAATTTGGAAAGCGTTGCCTCTTTGATTTTTGAACAAGCAATCCTATTGGGAGTCTAGCTTTCGAGATTCGAAGACCAGTGCCTCTTCGATTTTTTAGAAAGCAATCTTGTTGGGAGTCTGGCTCTCGAGATTCGGAGAGTGGTGCCTTTTCAATTTTTGAGCAAATAATCATGTTTAGGGATTTGACTCTCGAGATTCGGAGAGCGGTGCCTCTTTGATTTTTGAGCAAGCAATCTTGTTTAGAGTGTTTTCTTAGATGTGAGTAAAGGTTAGGCATTTTCACCAGTCTACCTTGTCACGGAGCACAGAGGTTGACACATATAGGGACTTTCTAGTTATCAAGCAGTGGTGATGTTCCTTTACCCTTGTGGGTAATAGTAGGGTAGCTGGACCTTCAAATTTTATGTGTCTAAAATTTGTCAGAGATCTTTGACAAAGTTATCTGTGGTACCCAATGAGCTGATGTTGCATGTGGAGATTGTCAACAGATTTTACTCAAGAAAATCTGCTTCTCAAAATTCGGAGAGTGGTGTCTCTTTGATTTTTGAACAAGCGGCCTTGTTGCCTTATCTTTTATAGGGGCACAAATTGTGTGCAAGAAGTATGTTCATAGAGTTATTGCTTATAGGAAATTTTCCCTTATTTTTGTACTTCAGAGATTAATCAGACTCATTTTTACTTCATCATTTATGAAAATGTCTGGCCCATCCGACCGTCGTTTTGACTTGAACTTTGGTGAAGAGGCAGTCATGTCTTCTCAAGACAACATATGATGTCCATTCTTCTTATCCCTTAGTAGTCCTCTTACCATTGGGGACTCTGTGACGAAGAATGATATGACTGCTGCGGTGGTGGTCAGGAACCTTCTCACTCCCAGAGATAATAGACTACTTTTCAAACGGTCTGATGAGTTGGCTGTTAAGGATTCTCTGGATCTTAGTGTTCAGTGTGCAGGTTCTGTGTCTAATATGGCCCAACACCTATTTGCTCGAACCCACCAAGTTGATTCATTGACAACTGAAGTGATAAGTCTCAAATAGGAAATCAGAGGGCTCAAGCATGAGAATAAACAGTTGCACATGCTTGCACATGACTATGCTACAAACATAAAGAGGAAGCTTGACTAGGTGCAGGAATCTGATGGTTAGATTTTACTTGATCATCAGAGGTTTGTGGGTTTGTTCCAAAGGCATATATTGCCTTCGTCTTCTAAGGTTGTACCGTGTAATGAAGCTCCAAATGATCAACATTTGATGCCTCCACCTTCTGGGGTTCTGCCCAGTACTAAGGCTCCTAATGATCACCCTCTGGTGCCTCCTCTTTCAGGGGCTCTGCCAACTGCTGAGACTTCTCCTTAGCAACCTTTGTGAAGGCTCCCTCTTGTTTGTTTATTTTGATTCATGTATATGTACATATTTGTAACTTATCGGAGATATCAATAAATAAGCTTTGCTTCATTTCAACATATTGTGTTAAATACACCAAGGCCTCCTCCACTAAGTTCTTTGAATTTTTTTTCTTTTGTTGAAGCTTGTATGTTGAAGCTTTGTGAGTGAAGCATGTAGGTTGAGGTAATGCTCCTTTAATTTCCCGAGTGAGGAAAACTTCTCGGTTGGAGACTTGAAAAATCCAAGTCACTGAGTTGTCATGAAACTTCCAAGTACCGAGGTGTATTAGCATATGGTAGGAGTCCCCTAAGTTTCCGGTCAAGGGAGTTGACGAATGAGGTGTCTTGCTAGTAGCCAAGTTTCCAAAATAACAAAACTTCACCATTTTCCTTTCTAAGTGGTAGCTCAAAACTCCTCTTTCATGTACATTTGTTATGAAAGTTATTAGGCCCAAAAATGGGAGGCCTAGGCTCTCCTTTTTTTTTTTCTTTTTTTTTTCGAATTTTCGAATTTTTGAATTTTTGAATTTCTTTTTTTTGAATTTTTGAATTTTTGAAAATATATATATATATATATATATATTTTTTTGAAGCTTTGTAGGTGAAGCTGTTGTAGGTGAAGCTTTGGTGTTGAAGCTTTTGTAGGTGAAGCTTTAGTGTTGAAGCTTTTGTAGATGAAGCTTTTGTGTTGAAGCTTTGTAGGTGAAACTTTTGTGTTGAAGCTTTGTAGGTGAAGCTTTGGAGTTGAAGCTTTTGTAGGTGAAGCTTTGGAGTTGAAGCTTTGTAGGTGAAGCTTTGATGTTGAAGCTTTGTAGGTGAAGCTTTGATGTTGAAGCTTTTGTAGGTGAAGCTTTGGAGTTGAAGCTTTGTAGGTGAAGCTTTGATGTTGAAGCTTTGTAGGTGAAGCTTTGATGTTGAAGCTTTGTAGGTGAAGCTTTGATGTTGAAGCTTTTGTAGGTGAAGCTTTGGAGTTGAAGCTTTGTAGGTGAAGCTTTGATGTTGAAGCTTTGTAGGTGATGCTTTGTAGGTGAAACTTTGATTTTGAAGCTTTGATGTTGAAGCTTTGTAGGTGAAGCTTTAAAGTTAAAGCTTTTGTAGGTGAAGCTTTGGAGTTGAAGCTTTATAGGTGAAGCTTTGAAGTTGAAGCTTTTGTACGTGAAGCTTTGTAGGTGAAGCTTTGAGGTTGAAACTTTGTTGGGTACCATGAATTGATTTTGCTTCACACTATCTTGATCAAGAGTGTATTAAGCTTTTGACATTTGTAGTTGCCCTCCATTTGGTGAATCTTTTGTGGTGAAGCTTTGTAGGTAAAGCTTTGTAGTGAAGCTTTGTTGGGTACCATGAATTGATTTTGCTTCACACTATCTTGATCAAGAGTGTGTGAAGCTTTTGGCATTTGTAGTTGCCCTTCATTTGTTGAAGCTTTTGTTGGTGAAGCTTTTGTAGTGAAGCTTTGTAGTGAAGCTTTGTAGTGAAGCTTTGTTAGGTACCATGAATTGATTCTGCTTCACACTATCTTAATCAAGAGTGTGTGAAGCTTTTGGCATTTGGGGAAGCTTTTGTGGTGAAGCTTTGTTGGGTACCATGAATTGATTTTGCTTCACACTATCTTGATTAAGAGTGTGTGAAGCTTTTGGCATTTATAGTTGCCCTCCATTTGTTGAAGTTGTTGAATTTCCCAATTTCTTTTTTTTTTTTTGGGAAAACTAGAAATTTGTTGAATTTCCCACTATCCCTTTTTTTTCTCTCTCTTTTTTTTTTTTTTTGGAAAACTAGAAATTTGAAAATGTGGAGAGACAACATATACAAATTTTGCTTCCACACTGTTGAGTAAGAGATTGTGATGCAAGCCACAACTTGTAGTAGTCGAAGGTTTGGATGAACCATATAAATTGAATTTGCTTCGAACAGTCTTGATCAAGATTGTGTGAAGCTTTCTACGAGTTATAGTGTTTGCATTGTTATAGAGGAGAAATGTCTGAAGCAGATGCAAGAGGGTTAAAGAGCTTGATCTTCGTATACCATGCACTGAAGCCGTTGTTGGCTTGCAATAAGACTTTGTTGGTGACTATAACTCTTGTTAGGCATGAGTGCTCCCCTAGTTGAGTTGTAAAGCTTGAGGGTTTTTTATTATTTGTGAATGCTAGGAGTTCATATGTACAAGTTGTACCACTCGTCTTCTGGTTGGTGGAATGAATGGTGAGTTGCTTTCGTCACTTGGTTGGTGGTACGAATGTGAGTTCCTTCATCACCTTTCATCACATTTCATCACCTGGTTGGTGGTACAAAGATGAGTTCCTTCTTCACCTGGTTGGTGGCATGAGTGGCAAGTTGCCAAATGATATTAGAGTATGGGTTGTACATTTCATCACCTGGTTGGTGGCATGAAGGAGAGTACGGGTTGTACATTTCATCACCTGGTTGGTGGCACGAATGTGAGTTCCTTCTTCACCTAGTTGGTGGTACAAAGATGAGTTCCTTCTTCACCTGGTTGGTGGCATGAGTGGAAAGTTGCCAAATGATATTAGAGTATGGGTTGTACATTTCATCACCTGGTTGGTGGCATGAAGGAGAGTACGGGTTGTACATTTCATCACCTGGTTGGTGGCACGAATGTGAGTTCCTTCTTCACCTGGTTGGTGATAAGAGTGGCAAGTTGCCAAATAATATTAGAGTACAGGTTGTACATTTCATCACCTGGTTGGTGGCACGAAGGTAAGTTCCTTCATCACCTATTTGGTGAGAATAAGGGCAAGGTGTCGAGGCACATTGTAGCAAGTGTCGAATGACACAAAGTATGTTGAACCCTTTTGAAGCACAATTGGCTTATGTATGGATGTGTTGGAATGTATGATGTTTATGTATGAATGTGTTGGAATGTATGATGTTTATGTTGATTGACATGAGTGATGTTTATGAATGTTTTGCTATGCATGAAGAGATCCACGCTTTCGATATGTGAACCATGTTGGTTGTAACACTTAATATCACATACTTTGTGTCAAAGTACGCATGTTGAAGATCTGAGTTGGAGTATAGGGGTAGGTCAGCGTAGACCAAGTGTTCCAGTGCTAGGAATGCAAAAGACTCAAAAGAAGTTGTCTGAATTCCTCTTCTTTAAATATTTTCCGAATGACTTGTGTGACAAAAGATCTCAAGCAGTTGAGAGTAAAAACATTTGTAATGTGTATGCCTTCTTATAATAGCATTTCGTTCAGTACCTAGTCCTCCACTTTGAAAGAGTGAGGCTTGGCCCCATAGTCATAATAGTTGACAGTACATTCACCCCTGGTTGTCTTGATACGAACTTTTATCCCTTTTGTTGTAATGGGCTTGCTGAGAGTAAAAATCCTTCCTTTTACCAAGAGACAAATATGTTTGGTGACTTAGCGAGTAGCTAAATGAGGCAGGAGATGCAATGGGTGTCTGAATGGTCAAGATCTCCTCACTCGGTAGAACTTGACTTCCACTTCCCACTTGTTGATAGGGGTTAACCATATGGGGGGTTTCTTGGTATGTCCTTGCTTCGGCGGAGGCGTGGTTGTAAGCATGTGTCATCACCTTAGAGTAAGTCTTCCAAATGTTGGCATTGATCATGTACTTGAAGAAACAATCGTGTAGGCCTGCCGTGAAAGCTTTAAGGACGGTCTTGTCATCTGCCTCAGCGCAGCGAGAATACTCATGACTGAAGCGACCAACATACTCTTGTAATGACTCGTTCGGCTTCTGGCGAATAGTGTACAAGTCATCTGCAGAATGTAAGCGATCGGTCTGGAAGATGTGTTGAGAGACAAACAATTTCCTTAGTTCCTCAAATGAATTTACTGTCTCGGGTGGAAGAAGACAATACCAATTTAAAGCTCTGCCAGAGAGGGTGGAAGGGAAGAGAAGACATCGCTCTTCGTCGGCGTGCATCCAATATGGCATGGTGGACTTAAAGAAGTTAAGGTGTTCAATCGGGTCCTCCCTTCCAATATAAGATTATAGGGAATTCTATGAGATTCATGTGGGATTTCTAGTGACTAGCATGCATATACAATTCAAGATTTATATACGAAAGCAACGGAAGCATTTCAACATATATTAACAAAGCTCTAGTCATGTAAATCCCCTTCAAGATGCATAGGTTTATGTAAGATGCATCAAAAACAAATTTATATAAGAACAAAGTTTAGGAGTAGTTTTATACCTCTTGATCTAGATCTTAGACCAAGGATGGACCACCTCCAAGCCCTTTGCTCCTTGAAGTCCTTGAGCCTAGCCTCCTTCCTTGCCTCCTCCACTTTGTTTAGTATGAGTGCTCCTAGGTTATCTTCAAGTTTCCAAAATTGAAAACCTCTAAAGATCCTCACCCACTAGTGTAGTGAGAAGGATGAATGAATAACCAAATGGGTGAAAAGATGATTAGCTAAAAACCCCCTATGGTGGCCGGCCCTTTGAGTGTTAGAGAGATATTTTTCTTTTTCTCTTTTGTTCTTTTAACACTTCAAAAACCCTAATGAAACATTTGCTATAAAGTTCCTTTTATAGCCAAAAAGAAACAAGTCAACATTTGATCTTTCTCTCCCTCCTTTGGCCGACCCTCTTTGTGTTGTTTGGGCTTTGGGCTTTTATTTATTTCAAGTCATCCAATGCTTGAATAAAAGCCCAATGGGTTTAGGCCCAATGGGCCCAATTAAACCCGAACGTTTCTTTAAGCCCAAAACGATCTTATATCGCTTTTATGATTTCTTTAGACTTTCTAATTAATCACAACACTTAATTAATCCAATTAATTATTTCTATCATCCATTAGTTACTCACTACAAGAGTGTATTGGTGAACAATCGTTTTAGGTTCTAATTAGCAAGGCAGTGAGGTGATTGGCACCAATCCAATTGATTATATTTAATCCAATCACTTAGTGAATTAAAACTTACTTTTAATTCACCTTCTTCTTTGATGACTACATTTAATCATCTAGAAGAACTCACAAGCCATGAGTTACATCTAACCATATATCATGGCTACCCAAGCTAATGTAGAAGTTGTTCGGAGAACCTATTCAGTTGGAATTACAATGCAATTCGATCCTTCTCATACTTCGGGTCGAAGCAGTTAGGTTAAGAGAAGTCTTATGTTGATTGACATTTCGATGAGTAGCTCGCTCCTCATCAGGAATATCCATGTTAAAGACAAGTGACCCTCCGTGTTGGGGGGCACCCAGTGGTTGACTTCCATATAGGTGATGAGCTCGTGTGTTTGAGTATGCCTAGCCTCATAGAGCGTCTCGAATAGCTTCTCATACTGCTCCTGAATGACCTAATTCTTCATTGTTATCTTGTTGTTCTAAGCCTCAAGCTCTTCGACTTTAGCTTGAAGAGCGAACTTCTTTCATTCCTTTTTTCGCTGTCTAACACTAGGCGCAATGGAGGTGTCGTTCTATGTGCTATGGCTTCATTCGCTCCCCATGTTGGAGAGGGATGCCTGGTCAAAAGAGAGTCTACCAATGGTGGAAACCAGCTTGACAAAGCTGAAGAGAGTAGGAATAAGTGCGATTTCCCACAATCGGCGCCAAATGTTGATGCACAAAATCAGCAAGGACTTTAGTACAACAGAAAGTGTCAAGTTTGTGACCTTCGCTAGATTGCTCTGGTCACTAATGTGGATAAGTATGTAAATGGATAGAGACAGGGAAGCAAACACAAGATGTACGTGGGTCACCCAGATTGGCTACGTCCACAGAGTAGAGGAGTTCTCATTAATTATGAAGGGTTTACACAAGTACATAGGTTCAAGCTCTCCTTTTAGTGAGTACTAGTGAATGATTTAGTACAAATGACATTAAGGATTATTGTGGGAGAATGATCTCCTTTTATAGAAGAGAGTTTCTAGCTTTGTTCTGACCTTGACACGTGTCATGCTGTGATTGGCCTTTGATGTTGACATGTGTCGCCCTGTGATTGACCTCTTGGTGTTGACACGTGTTGCGTTGTGATTGGCCTCTTGGTTGGAAGGAAACTCTTCTGGATCCTTGACAGTATAACATTGACCGGTGCTTGGTAGTTTTGGGATTGGTCAAGTACGGTACAAACAACGTTAACATCCAATGATCGTCAATCTAGTGTCGTTAAACTTCGTTTAGTTCAACAAATCTTGAGCTCAAAATTCATAATTGTCTAACGGGATATATTTGATCCAATATATGCCACCTTTTCCTCACTCTGTTGAACCAATAATTCATAAAATAAAAAAGGTAGTGCATGCGTAGTTATTCAATAGCGAATTTAAGTATAACTCTTTGGAAGAAAACAAAAATTAAGTATAACTCTCAAATGATCAAAAATCAAAGGTATGAAAGTTTAGACATGTTTGATAATCATTTCAGTTTACCTAAAAACTAAAAATAGGTTCTCATTGTTTTTCACCAAGAACGATCGAGTGATATTTCATTAGGCCTCATTTGGCACGCTGTATAAAGGATCGAATAGTGTAAGTAATATGGTAGAAGTTGTTTAATGCTCATATGTACTAATTAAGCACCAGATAAATTAAACTGGTCTCACCATTTTAATACCCCTCACACCTACCAAGTTATACTCCCCAAAACCTTCGTATAATTTAGTCGGGTCACAAATTCAACCTCTCTGCTTGCATCATGAAACCTCATCTAAGTATTCCTTCTCTCTTTCTCCCTCCTCACCTCCGATCAACATCATACAAACAGAAAATCAAAGGTGGCAAATTAAACACAGGCCATGCCGTCCCTATTCAAACATCCATGGTGGCGGATCGAACTAGAACAGAGCCATCTTCGCCACCTGAATCAACTCATTCTGAGAACCCACATCGTCGCCGCCCATAACCCACTGCTTCTCTATAACTGCTCGCACCATCATCTTGCATGCGAGTCTACCACTACTATTGCATCTTGAAACGAGATCCCATGGTTGCAAACTATTGCCGCCTTGAACACTGCATGAACCCAAACCCAAAAAGCACAAAATCCATTGCGTGACCCCCACATCGTACCAGACCCGATTGCTTTGAACCATTACAGACCACTAGGGACAAACGCTGCCAGAGAAAAATCTTTAATTTACCCTTTTTTTTTTCAAATTAGGTTTTGCTCTAATTTGGGGGCTTTTCATTTGCTTCCTATGGTGAAGATAGGATTTGCTTCTTGTCTATTTTATTTTATTTTATATTTTTTTTAATTCAATTCAGTGCCAAATATAGTATAAATAATATGGTCATTAGTCCAATATTGCACCAAACATCTGATTAATTTTGTCAGTATTATCCAATGACTATTGATCATATTCGATTGAAATAGTCAGTACAGTCTAAGCTGTCAAATAAGGCCTTAATTCTCAAGGAGATTCTTGTTGTAACTTGTTTTTTTCCTCGTTAAAAAAAAGATATTTCATTGATCCTTACAATAAATATAAATATAGATGTGTCAAATTGGTACATTACTCTAGTGACTAAAATATATCTGGAGTGGATTAGCATAGATAAAAATTTAGAGTAAGCTCCTCTATGGAAACACAAACATAAAAAATGTCACCAGTACAGCCGTATCACAAAAACCAATAGGTCTATATCGGCAACACACCGGTCATTGTAGAGGTGCAAGATCCCATAAAGACATTGTTGAAGGAGAAGACCACATAAATTATCTCTTAGTGGTGAAGGCCACATCTAGTTATAGCATAAGCATGGCCATAACACTTGCTAGGAGAGACGACAAAACAATTACACTAGCTACTTCGAGAAGGGAACTACTGATCAACTCTTCTTTGTGAAGGACAAGGACACCCTAACAAGGCCACATGAAAACTGCTCTAGACATTGCCATATCAGGCCTACAAAATACTGATGCACACACGTATGTAGTGTTACAAGTTCATTCTATTTAAAATCTCAAAATTCAGACTTACCAACGTTGTGAAGAAAAACATACAAGATTAACTGTATAATATGAGATCAAATAAACAAAAGCAGAAGTAGATTCGGTTGTGAATAATAAGATACAAGATTTAACTCTGTGTGTGTGTGTGTATATGAAATCAAATTTCAAATCAAACAAAAGCAAAAGGTACTGGAGTAAACGTACGGTAACTTGTACTATGAAACACCATTCATGTGGTAAAAGCTCCGAAAGCTCATTGTCTACTGACAGTATGTCCAGAAAGAAAAGAAAAAAATGCAGTAGAAACCCTAATTAATTGGATCGACATATAGTCGTGCATGGATCCACGTGTGCAGGCGACGTCCAACTATAGAAATAGGAGATTAATATTGATCGACCGATGTGGGATCCGTATTCCCAAAACGTGAATAGTTGAGCGACTGAATGTCTTAGACCTCACTAACAAATTTGATCACTTGTCCATGCTAATCTTTGATTTGTCAACTTCATAAAACTTGTAGCCATCTACACACGGGGACCGCAAATTTAATGAATCTCCCTTGGTAGATATGTTCAAGGGTATGAATCCCAAGTTGGCGAAAAAATAGAGTAAGATTTTGTATAATAATTTAAATGATCTTGAACATTTTTCATATGTTGACGGATAATATTAGATTTGATGTTCATGTTTTAAAATGACATTAGAGTCGGTTTATTTGCATTTTCCATATACATTAGTCCCACATCCCTCTTATGCGTGGTTGAGGGATATGATTGATATAAAATGGGAATGTCAAACAAAGTGGAAGATTTAAAACACAATAACAATGTGTTACCAACCTAGAAAATAAGTAACTAATTTCTTCTTGTTAGAAAATACACAAGAATTCCAAATGAGAAAATTGACAAAAGTAAATATAACTTACATTAAGTTATTTAACTTCTAATTGCACGGAATTTTTTTTGAAGAAATCTCACACACATCGGACTTTGTATGTGATAAAATGCAAATTAGAGGACAACTAATTTCTATTTTAGTAGTTGTGAATTATTGGTTTATCTCTCTAAAATTTTGACAATTCTAACTCCTTGCAGCAAGAAGGGCAGGGTTTTGTCAAACAAATCTATCCAACAGGAGTGCAGGTTGTGTTTGAAGGGGATTCATTAATTACTATTGCTGCTTTGAGTTGCAAAGGAGATGACACTTCTCCCCTTGGTCTTATCATCAACGATACTCGTGTTTTTCTTCAAGATTTCTCTCAGCCAAGTTTCAGTCATGTAAGGAGTGAGGCAAACCAGGCAGCACATAGGCTTGCTCTAGCAGGATTTGGGAGACATCAAGAGGAAGTGTGGCTCGAGGAACCTCCAGGTTTAGTTCAGGACATCTTGATTGAAGATAGTTCAAATTAATTTGTATTTTCATTTGGTATGTGATGAATGTTAACTTCTAAGTTTGGTTGGGACACTCTTTTTCTCGAGAGATTTTTAAGTGTGACCAACACACTAGGTGTCACACTACGTGTCACTATACAGTGGGATATGTGTGTTAAAAAGTTAATAATTTAAAAAATAAAATTTCTCACCACTTACATAAAAACACGTGGTATACTATCTGTATTCCTATCACAATGAAAATTTTCTCTTTTTTCTCTTCTGCCAAGTTAAAATTACCAACAAAATTTTTATAGAGGCACTTATTTGTATCTTATTCTTACTTTTTACGCTTTCATTTCTTTCAAAAGATATCGTGCTCTTTTTGAAAAAAAAAAAAAAAAACTTTTGATGGCAAGAATCTCACATCCAAATGGGAACAACAAAAGACCCATATTCTAACACAAGTTCCCAACGAATCCCATGCATATTTAGAGGTTTCCGGCACAGCATTATGCTATAAATTTCACCATTAATTTTCTTGTCAAAAAGGTGATGCATACGAATTAAATTCACATGTATACCCTTTTGCAGACAGAACAGTGTTCTTGGGTTTACTTTCTTCAATGGAGATATACAACCTAGCAATAGATGCAGCTGTTAATTAAAAGGTTAGAATCCGGATTCTTGCCAGATCTTCTTTGTGAAGATCTCAAGAATTTGTGAATTATATATATTTATCGTACATGGTACGGTTATAAATTATTTTATTTAAAATTAAACATAAACAACACTTGATAAAAACTAATTACATAATGTACAATGAAGGGATATGATTTACAAATTCCTAAGATTCTCCAAAAGAATCCAAAGAGGATCATGTTGGGAAAAAGTTAATGCTCGACTAATTCTAGGAGTTGCAAATAATTGTTAAAAAAATCTAAATTTACAAATTAAATGATATAATTGTATACGATTGAATTATTAAATAAGTAATAATTATTGTGTTTATTTTTTATTAATAACTCATCATTTGATTGCATATTTTCGTTTTCCGAATATTATCCTATAAAATAATAGTAAATTATAAATAAATAATGACATCGTATACTATTAGGAGTAACAGCGCAGCGTGAGGGAGTGGTGATTGGGGAAGAGAGATGCAGGACACGTAGCATATAAAACCTGAAGAAATGTAAGCTACCCCTGCATGCCAGCATTACATAGCATACAAACCCTACTACCAATGCCAGAGAAAGTGGGAGCAAAAGAAGGAATCTATTGCAGAAGCTTTTCTTTTTCCAATTAATTGTTAACTTTAGTATTTTGTCCAAAAAAAAAAAAATTGTTAACTTCAGTACAATATATAAAAAATTAAATTAACCTAAATCATTAGGCCATCTCCAACCGAAGGGTCCAGAGGGCCAGAGGGCCAGAGGGCCGAAAATAGCCCTAAAACCGTCTCCAACCGAGGGCTAGGCCAGAGGGCTCTGGAATCTGGGAGGGCCCCACGGGATCGGAGAGTGCTGGAGGGCTGGCTTATTTTTTTTTTAATGTTTTCTATTGCTATCGGTTAAAACCGACAGCATTGAAGAGGTTTTTTTTTTTAATAGTTTGAAATGTTTTTTAATATAACGGCTAGTAGCTGTTGGATTATTAGGCCTCTTTTTTTTTATTTTTTTTTTAATGAATTTAAACTTCTTTTTTTCCCTTTTTTTTCCTTTTCATATGAATCAAATTTTGTTTCAAATTTTTTTTCCTATAACTTCTATTTCACAAAATTTGTTTCATATTTTTTTTCAATTCTATTTTTTTCGTATAACTTCCTAGGCCATTTATACAACATTAAATTGTAGTTTTTAAATAATAAATTATGTTTGGCCCTATGGCCCTTTGGCCCTCGGTTGGAGACAGTTTTTTGTGACAGGGCTAAAACGAGCCCTTTGGCCCTCTGGCCCTCAGTTGGAGATGGAGGCAAATATGGCCCTGTACTGTTCATTAAAATATTAATATCTTGGGGAATCTTGGAGGGCCAGAGGGCTCAAACGAGCCCTCTGGCCAGCCTTCGGTTGGAGATGGCCTTAATATTAGGAGTTGAACTTTAATCCTGTATTTAATAAAGAAATTAAATAGTTCATTCTATTAAGTAATTTGACTTTTTAAATAATCTCATCTTTTAACTCTTAAACTCAATATTTTTTTATCGAAAGATAAGAATTTAATAGAAATTAAATTCGAACAGTTACATTTGCATCTTCTGCTAAAATATTAAAGAGAAACTCAAGACCTAATTCATCCCAGCCAAATCTCCCACCATGCTTGACGACGTACGCCACTATCGAATGGGCTGCACGATTGCATTGACGAGGGGTAAAACAAAACCTTACCAACTGAAATAAACTAGTCATTCTCCAAATGTCTTGGATATAAATCTCGAGATTCACATCAACCGTGGTCTCCTTATTTAACATATTGATCAATCCTTTAGAGTCTGATTCCACCACCAGTCTGGAACTACACGCCCAACCCTTCTTCCCCACCATCATCTCCAAGCCATGTCTAATCGCCTCCGCCTCCGCCATAATGGCGTCCCCAAACCATCCACCTCATACCCCTCATACGAGCGGAATACCCGCAAAGTCCCTAAGAACCTACCCAACCCCTCCCTACCCATTTTAACTCCCCAAACTCCGGCTTCTGCCACTTAACCACACCTTCCCACCCCTCCCCTCCCTCCCCTCCCTCCCTTCCCTCCCCGATGTCTTCCTTAATACCCAACCCTACCCCATCCCTCGTATCTCTCCCCAATACCCCACCGTAATAGCCATAACATGCCTATAATCCTCCACCTGCGGCTGCCATAATTCCACCGCCACCTGTGGTAATGTCTTCACCCCCTTAAAAACCATTTCATTCCTGCATTTCCAGATACGCCAGAAGCTAAAGACCACCTATTGCAAGATCAAATTAGCATTCTCTTCTTCCTCCATACACTTCACAATCAATTGCCATCCCTCAAAAAATTCATTCACCCCTATAGCCGCCATATTTAATTGCAATGATGTTCCAAACCAAAAGATACAGCTAAACTCACAAACAAAGAAGAGATGATCCTTAGTTTCATCACTTGTTCTACACAATTCACATCTATTCACTATTCGAATCCCCCGACCTTCCAAATTATGCCTTACATCCAAAGCTATCATACCAGCCTTCCTTAAACTCAATATTTAAGAATGAAATCTAATTTGTCTTGTTTGTACCATACTTGACCAATCCCAAAACTACCGAGCACTGGTCAATGTTATACCGTCAAGGACCCAGAATATTTCCCTCTAACCAGGAGGCCAATTCCTAAGCCATTAGAGACCCCACTCTTTCCCTTAGAGGCTTTGAATATTTCCCCTTCACCTTTTAGAGAAATACAATAATCAGTGTGGACGTAGCCTAAACCTTGGGGTGAACCACGATACATCTTGTGTTATTTACTTTCTTGCAGATTCACGATCGAATTTACGTTGTTACAAGACCTCCGGTTTTGTGCATCAACATTTGGTGCCGTCTGTGGGAATGACACTTATTCCCACTCTCTTCAGCTTTGTTAAGCTGGTTTCCACCATTCGTACACTCTCTTTTGACTAGGCATCCCTCTCCAACATGGGGGAGCGAAGGAAGCCATAGCACGCAGAATGACATCCCTCTTGCACTTGGTGTGAAGCAACAAAAGAAGGAAGGAAAAAGGGTTGCTCTTCAAGCTAAAGTCGATGAGCTAGAAGCTCAAAACAACAAGATAGCAATGAAGAATGAGGTTGTCCAGGAGCAGTATGAGAATCTCTTTGAAACGCTCCACGAAACTAGGCGTACTCAAACACGCGAGCTCGTTGCCCCTGTGGACATCAACCATCATCTGGGTGCCCTCCAACACGGAGGGTCACCTCCATTCGACATGGGTATCCCTAATGAGGAGCGAGCTAATCATCAAAACATTGATCAACATGAGACTTCTCTCAACCCAGATGCTTCGACCCGAAGTAAAAGAAGTGGAGGAAGACACCTCCTTGCAGAAGGGTTGGAAGGATCGAAAACCATTTATCATGACTGCCGAGACATCTTAAAGCAACGTCGAGAGAATCCCCTCCACATATGCTTGAAGATCAATGACCCAATGGTTTCTGAAAGACTTGGTCCCCTTCCACGACCCAGGCCAGCTGCCAATCTAGGGAAGGAAAGACAGGTCCTAGAGGAATATACAGGTACGGGGGACTCTGAGGTATTTCGACAGACTCGCCCTAGAAGTCAGTACGGCGAGTCCAAGAAAAAACCACACGCCCTTGCTCAAACTTTCCTACTTCCAAGAGGCGATGTAGACTTACGAAAGAAAATTCCAGTGGTACATGACTCCACTCAGGACCCCTTTGTCCTACAGCTCCTTGAGGAAGTAAATAAGTTAAAGACCGAACGTCAGGCCGAGATACCTGACTGGAACCAACCCAGGCCTGGCCTTCTCACAAGAAAGATCATCGACACCCCCTTCAAGCGAAGACAAAACAAAAGCTTGGTTTACAACTCTATACTGGAAGGGAGGACCCAATTGAACACCTTAACTTCTTTAAGTCCACCATGGCATATCAGATGCACATTGACGAAGAACGATGTCTTCTTTTCCCCTCCACCCTTTCTGGCAGAGCTCTAAACTGGTATTGCCGTCTTCCACCTGCGACAGTAGACTCATTTGAGGAATTGAGGAAACTGTTTCTCTCTCAACACATCTTCCAGACCGATCACTTGCATTCTGCAGATGACTTGTACATTATTCGCCAGAAGCCGGACAAGTCACTATGAGAGTATGCTGGTCGTTTCAGCTATGAGTATTCTCGCTGCGCTGAGGCATATGACAATACCGCCCTCAAGGCCTTCACGGCAGGCCTACGTGATTGTTTCTTCAAGTAAATTATCAATGCCAACATTTGGAAGACTTACTCTGAGGTGATGGCACATGCTTACAACCACGCATCCGCCGAAGCAAAGACTTACCAAGGGAACCCCCATATGGTTAACCCCTATCAACAAATGGGAAGCGGAAGTCAAGTTATACCAAGTGAGGAGATATTGGCCATTTAGACACCCATTGCATCATCTCCTACCTCATTTAGCTACTCACTAAGTCACCAAACGTATCTGTCTCTTTATAAGAGGAAGGATTTTTACTCTCAGCAAGCTTATTACAACAAGAAGGATAAAAGTTCGTATCAAGACAATCAGGGGTGAACGTACGGTTGACTATTATGACTATGGGGTCAAGCCTCACTCTTTCAAAGTGGATGACTAGGTACTGAACAAAATGCTATTATAAGAAGACATACACATTACAAATGTTTTGACTCTCAACCGCTTGAGATCTTTTATCACATAAGCCATTCGACAAATATTTAAAAAAGAGGGAATTCTGACAACTTCTTCTGAGTCTTTTGCGTTCCTAGCACTGGAACACTTGGTCTACGCTGACCTACCCTTATACTTCAACTCAGAGCTTCAACATGCGTACTTTGACACAAAGTATGTGATACTAAGTGTTACAACCAACATGGTTCACATATCAAAAGCATGGATCCCTTCATGCATAACAAAACATTCATAAGCATCACTCATATCAATCAACATAAACATTATACATTCCAACACATTCATACATAAACATCATACATTTCAACACATTCATACATAAACATCATACATTCCAGCACATCCATACATAAGCCAACTGTGCATCGAAAGGGTTCAATATACTTTGTGTCTTCGACACTTGCTACAATGTGCCTCGACACCTTGCCCTTATTCTCACCAACCAGGTGATGAAATGTGAAGAAGGAACTCATCTTCATGCCACCAACCAGGTGATGAAATGTACAACCCGTACTCTCCTTCATGCCACCAACCAAGTGATGAAATGTATAATCCGTACTCTAATATCATTTGGTAATTTGCCACTCATGCCACCAACCAGGTGAAGAAGGAACTCATCTTCATGCCACAAACTAGGTGATGAAATGTACAACCCGTACTCTCCTTTATGCCACCAACCAGGTGATGAAATGTACAACCAGTACTCTAGTATCATTTGGCAACTTGCCGATCATGCCACCAACCAGGTGAAGAAGGAACTCATATTCATGCCACAAACCAGGTGATGAAATGTACAACCCGCACTCTCCTTCATGCCACCAACCAGGTGATGAAATGTACAACCCGTACTCTAATATCATTTGGCAACTTGCCATTCATGCCACCAACCAGGTGATGAAATGTGATGAAAGGTGATGAAGGAACTCATCTTCGTACCACCAACCAAGTGATGAAAGCAACTCACCATTCATTCCACCTACCAGAAGTCAAGTGGTACAACTTGTACATGTGAACTCCTAACATTCATAAATAATAAAAAACCCTCAAACTTGACAACTCAACTAGGGGAACACTTATGGCCAACAAGAGTTATAGTTACCAACAAAGTCTTATTGCAAGCCAACAACAACTTCAGTGCATGGCATACGAAGATCAAGCTATTCAACGCTCTTGCATCTGCTTCAGACATTTCCCCTCTGTAACAATGCAAACACTACAACTCGTAGAAAGCTTCACACACTTTTGATCAAGACAATGTGAAGCAAAACCAATTTATGGTGCCAACAAGAGTTTCATCAAAGAAGTTCAACCACAATTCTCAAAAGCTTCACACACTCTTGATCAATACAGTGTGAAGCAAAACCAATTTATGGTGCCAACAAGAGCTTCATCAATAGAGGGCAACCATAATTCTTAAAAGTTTCACACACTCTTGAACAAGACAGTGTGAAGCAAAACCAATTTATGGTGCCAACAAGAGCTTCATCAATGGAGGGCAACCACAATTCTCAAAAGCTTCACACACTCTTGATCAAGACAGTGTGAAGCAAAACCAATTTATGGTGCCAACAAAAGCTTCATCAATGGAGGACAACTACAAATTCTCAAAAGCTTCACACTATCTTGATCAAAATAGTGTGAAGCAAAATCAATTCATGGTACCCAACAAAAACTTCAACTTCAAAGATTCACTTACAAAACTTCAACTCCAAAGCTTCACCTACAAAAGCTCCACCCACAATAGCTTCACCTACAAAAGCTTCACCTACAAAAGCTTCACCCATAAAAGCTTCACGAACAAAAGCTTCACCTACAAAAGCTTCACCTACAAAAGCTTCACCTACAAAAGCTTCACCCATAAAAGCTTCACCAACAAAAGCTTCACCACAAAAATTTCACCCACCACAAAAGCTTCACCCATAAAAAGCTTTACCAACAAAAACTTCACCCACAAAAGCTTCCCCCACCACAAAAGCCTCACCCACAAAAGCTTCCCCCACCACAAAAGCCTCACCCACAAAAGCTTCCCCCACCACAAAAGCTTTACCCACAAAAACTTCACCCATAAAAGCTTCCCCCACCACAAAAACCTCACCCACAAAAGATTCCCCCACCACAAAAGCCTCACCCACAAAAGATTCCCCCACCACAAAAGCTTCACCCATAAAAGCCTCCCCCACCACAAAAGCTTCCCCCACCAAAAAAGCCTCACCCACAAAAGCTTCCCTTACCACAAAAGTTTCACCCACAAAAGCTTCACCCATAAAAGCTTCTCCCACCACAAAAGCTTCACTCACCACACAAGCTTCACTCACAAAAGCTTCACCTACAAAGCTTAAACACAAAAGTTTTACCTACAAAACTTCAACCTCAAAGCTTCAACCTCAAAGCTTCACCTACAAAGCTTTAAAATATATATATTTTTTTTTTCAGAAATTCGAAAATTCAAAAATTCGAAAATTCGAAAAGTCCGAAATTCGAAAATTCGAAAAAAAAAAATTGCCTAGGCCTCCTCTTTTTTGGGCCTAACAACTTTCATAACAAATATATATGAAGAAGGAGTTTTAGGCTACCACTTAGAAAGGAAATGCCTCATTCCTCAACTCCCTCGACCGGAGACTTGGGGGACTCCTACCATATGCTACTGCACCTTGATACTTGGAAGTCTCACGACCATTCAGTGACTTTGATTTTTCAAGTTTCCAAATGAGAAGTTTTCCTCACTCGAGAAATTAAGGGAGCAGTACCTCAACCTACATGCTTCACTCACAAAGCTTCAACATACAAGCTTCACTCACAAAGCTTCAACATACAAGCTTTAACAAAAGGAAAATTCAAAGAACTTAGTGAAGAAGGCCTTGGTATATTTAACACAATACGTTGAAATGAAGCAAAGCTTGTTTATTGATATCTCCGATAAGTTATAAATATGTACATATACATGAATCAAAATAAACAAACAAGAGGGAGCCTTCATAAAGGTTGCTCAGGAGAAGTCTTAACAATCGGTAGAGCCCCAGAAAGAGGAGGCACCAGAGGGTGATTATTTGAAGCCTCAGTACTAGGCAGAACCCCAGAAGGAGGAGGCACCGAAGGTTGATCATTTGGAGCTTCATTACTTGGTACAGCCCCAAAAGATGAAGACAATAAATGCCTTTGGAACAAACCCACAAACCTCTGATGATCAAGTAAAATCTGACCATCAGATTCCTGCAGCTGGTCGAGCTTCATTTTCATGTTTGTAGCATAGTCATGTGCGAGCCTGTTCAACTGTTTATTCTCATGCTTGAGCTCTCTGATCTCCTGTTTGAGACTTATCACTTCAGCCGCCAATGATTCAACTTGGCAGGTTCGAGCAAATAGGCGTTGGGCCATATTAGACACAGAATCTGCACACTAAACACTGAGAGCCAGAGAATCCTTAACAGCCAACTCATCAGACCGTTTAGAAAATAATATGTTATCTTTGGGAGTGAGAAGGTTCCTAGCCACCACCGCAGCAATCATATTATTCTTCATCACAGAGTCCTCAACGGTAAGATGACTAGTAGGGGATAAGAATGATGGGCGCCATCTGTTGTCTTGAGAAGGCATGGCTGTCTCTTCACCAAAGTTCAAGTCAAAACGACGGTCGGATGGGCCAGACATTCTCAGAAATGATGAAGGAGAAATGAGGTGCAATAAATCTCTGAAGTAAAAGGAAAATTCCTACAAGCAATAACTCTCTGAATGTACTTCTTGCACATAATTGGTGCCCTTATAAAAGAAAGGGCAACAGGGCCGTTGGTTCAAAAATCGAAGAGGCACCACTCTCCGGATTCCGAAGAGGCACCACTTTCCACACGCAACATCAACTCCTCGGGTACCACAGATAACTTTGTCAAAGATCTCTGACAAAGTTTAGAGACACATATTTTGAAGGTCCAGCTACCCTATTATTACCCACAAGGGTAAAGGAACATCACCACTACTTGATAACTGGAAAATCCCTATGTGTGTTAACCTCAGTGCTTCGTGGCAAGGCAGACTGTCAATCTCTAGAGCCAGACTCCCAACATGATTACTTTCTCAAAAATCGAAGAGACACTGCTTTCTGAATCTCAAGAGTCAGACTCCCAACATGATTGTTTTCTCAAAAATCGAAGAGGCATCGCTCTCTGAATCTCGAGAGCCAGATTCCCAACAGGATTACGTGCTCAAAAATCGAAGAGGCACCGCCCTTCGAATCTCGAGAGCCAGACTCCTAACAGGATTACTTTCTTAAAAATTGAAGAGACACTGCTCTCCGAATCTCAAGAGTTAGACTCTCAACATGATTGCTTTCTCAAAAATCGAAGAGGCATCGTTCTCTGAATCTCGAGAGCCAGATCCCCCGACAGGATTGTTTGTTCGAAAACCGAAGAGGCACCGCTCTCAGAACTTCGAGAGCCAGACTTTTTTGGATAAAGCTTGTCTGCAATCTTCACACGCAACATCAGCTTTCCAGATACCACAAACCATATTTCCAAAGTGCTCTGACAAAGTTAAAACACGTGAAGCTTGCAGCTCCCACTACATTGCTATGACCAAGAAGGGTAAAGGAATAGCACTACTACTTGTTGTTAGGGAGACTCCTATATATGTCGACCTTCATCCTCCACAGCCAGGCAGACCTTCAAATAAAAAAAATGCTCAACTTTTCGTCACATCCGAGAGGGCACTCTCAGCAGAATCTCTCGAAATACTCAGCTTCTTTTCCTCCCGATAATACCTCTGCAAATAAGCCACACTAGAGCAAAAGTATCTCATATCATCAGGGTTAAAAGCAAGAGTATCCCATATCATGCTTTTTCCCTGTCTTTTCCTTTGCCATTATTCTTACCTGCAAGACAAGGAGAAAGAGAGCAATCAGTCAGCACTTGGAATCAAGCTTCCAGTCAGGAACTGACTGCCTGGAACCCATTGCCTGATTACTTACCTGGCATTGCTCTCGAGTATTCATCTTCAACATCTTATGCTTCTAGAGAAAATACCATATCTGCCTGAGGAACATATAGGGCAAGTGAGAATGATACAAGGAAGCATGTGGAGACAAGTGTAACAGAACACGTGCCGATACATCCACTACTTTGTCAACAGCAAAAGTATCCCATATCATCAGGGTCGAACGTACTCTAGATTTGATGGACTTGTTTTGACCCTCAAATTCTTGAGTCAGCCTTATACTCTGGAGGAAACCAGAAAACCCTCCAGCCCAGTTCAAGAATAAGCCTGTGGAAAGTTAATTCTTCAAAAGAAAAAGTATCTCATATCATCTCTTCTCCATTTGCTTCTCCTTATCCTTAGTGCTGTTTACGACACAAAGAGAATGAGAACAATCAATCGGAAGCCAAAGTCAAACCTCCGATCCAGGTTGATTGCTTGGAAGTCTGATTGCTTAACTAGTCTGTTACCTCATTCGGCAAATCTCCTAGCTCGGCAACTTGGGGGACTCCTACTATAGGGTTTGTATCGCACTTGACCAAGCCCTAAACTATAAGTAAGCTTCAAGTGAAATTGATACATTACCTTGTGCATCTTCATCGGTTAAAGATACCACCTCTGGATAGAGGAAAAATACTTCCAGAGAAGATGCCACATCTACATATGAGACAGATAAGGCAAGTGAAAATGATACCACACTTCGGTACTTAGAAGTTTCGTGATTACTCAATGGCTTGGATCTTGCAAGTCCCCAACCAAGGAGCTTTCCTCACTCGGGAACTTAGGGGAGCATTGTTTGTACCATACTTGACCAATCCTGAAACTACTGAGCACCGGTCAACGTTATACCGTCAAGGACCCAGAAGAGTTTCCCTCCATCCAGGAGGCCAATTCCTAGGCCATCAGAGAGCTCACTCTCTCCCTCAGAGGCTCTGAATCTCTCCCCCTCACCTCTCAGAGAAATACAATAATCAGTGTGGACGTAGCTCAAACCTTGGGGTGAACCACGATACATCTTGTGTTATTTACTTTCTTGCAGATTCACGGTCGGATTTACGTTGTTACAAAACCTCCGGTTTTGTGCATCAACATGTTTAAATAATTTGATCGAGTTCCCTAGCATTATTTATTGGATTTAATTCCTGCATTTATGCTTTCAATATCCTACAAATTATTAAATTTGAACAAATTCATAATAATTTTCTATGATATAATAATTACTTAAGAGCAATAATATAGTAATATTATTCTTCACATAGTTCTAGCCAAAAAACAATGTACCCACCTAATTATTAATATATTTTAAGAAATTATCAATATACTTTAAAACATAAAATAATACATGTAATTAACATGGGTACATTCAACAAAAAAATATAGGTACAAATAAAACTAAAAAGTATGGGTACATATTAAAATTAAAATTATGGTACAAAGTAAAACCAAAAAGAATATTGGTACAAACTTAAAAAATGGGTTCAAATTAAAAAAAAATATATAAAAAAATATCAAAAATATATATTCGGAAATGGTCAATTAGTTTTTCACCATTTTAAATTGATATATAATGACATGTAAATAATTTAATATTCAAGTAATGACATGGACAAAAATCAAAGAATCTTGATCATAATTAAGAAAAAAAAAGTTTCAATTAATGAAAAATAAAAATAAGGAGCGAACTTAATTTATTCTTAAAATAACACCATGTTTATCAAATAGTTAACCTAATTTTTAATTTGATTGAACTTTGGTAGAGTTGAACTTTGAAACTGTCCTAGAATATTAGATGATTCTAATTATCAAGCAACGGGTGGGATGATAAAAATGATGGCCGGTAGATAAAACGAGAAAGTTGATAATGATCAAAATTTTAAATATGGTTTACAAATCAAATTATATGTTATTAATAAAAATAAACACGTTATTTAATACTTAATTAATAATTCAATTATTTATCATTATATTATTTAATTTACAAATTTAATTTAAAAAATTCAATTCTAGAATAATAATCGTAAACAGTGGTGAAAGATAAATGAATCCGTGCAAGGTGCAAACGTAGAGAGGGGGTTGAGTGTATAGAGTCTTTTATGGATTCTTCTGCTTGGGCTGTCTGCAAAAATATTGAAGTGTTATGGTGGTCTTTTTACACACTTTTTTAGGTCAGTCTTCCACGTGCTCCTGGGGACTCTCTCCCTCTCACTCTCCGCACTCTCCCTCTCTCTCTCTCTCTCTCTCCTATGCCGTGATATAATTATTTTTCCCACTCAATTACACCTTCTGACCATCTCTGCTTCTCCTGTTCTCTGTTTTGTTCGCTTCCATTCCCCGTCTCTCAATCCAGCACAGAAAACCAGAAAAACAAAAAAAAGCCCCAACCCGTTGTGCAGAAAGATCAAATCTACCTCCTCAGAAAGAAAAGATTTGATCTTGGCAACAAATTGGGAAGATATGAATGCTGTGGCTGATCAAGATCAAGACATGGGAGATGGAATGCAGTGCAGTGACCATCCATACAGAAGCAACCCAGGTGGGATCTGCGCTTTCTGCCTCCAGGAGAAGCTCGGCAAGCTTGTTTCTTCCTCCTTCCCTCTCCCCATCCACGCTCCTGCAACCTCCTCTTCTTCCTCCCCTTCTTTTAGATCTGATAGTATTAACGGCGGCAATGGAGCTGCTGCTGCTGCTGCTGGTCCTTCTTCCTCCGCCGCGTCCCTCGCCCTCTCGCTTTCCGTCCACCCAACTTCTTCGTCATCGGTAAAACCCAGAAGCATTGGTAGTAATTATCGCCACGAGGATGAGTTTTATAACACGAGGAGGGCCAGGATTTCTTTTCTTTTGGCTAAGAAGAAGAAGAAAGTGAGTGACGGTGCTGCTACTACTGGTGCCGGTGGTGCTACTGTTGTATCTTCCGATAGGGAAGCTGCTAACATGGTGTTCAAGCGGAGCAAGTCTACGACCAACCCGCGGCGGGGCCACCATTTTCTGGATGGTTCAGAGGATTTTAGTCCAAGGAAGAGAGGCGGGTTCTTGTCGTTTCTGTATCACTCCTCCACCAAGAACTCGTCACACGCTCTTAACAAGAAGACAATGGATAAGTCCAGCTTCAGAGACAACTCCACCTCCAAGATCTCTTCCTCTTCCTCCTTCACATCCGCCCAAAAGGACTCCAAAAGCTTCGGGTCTTCTTCTCTGAGGAATAGAAGCGAACGGGCGGTCGACGCGGACGACGACAGCAACAGCCCAAACAGCAGTCAAGCAACCGCCGCCTCGGCCTCCTCCTTCGAGCGGAAAGTCTCGAGATCCAGATCCGTCGGCTGCGGAAGCCGAAGCTTCTCCGGCGACTTCTTCGAGCGAATCTCAACTGGGTTCGGCGACTGCACTCTCAGAAGAGTCGAGTCGCAAAGAGAAGGCAAGCCCAAAGCAGCCCACCGCGGTGGCGAACACAACCACTGCATGAAAGAGCGAGTGAAATGCGGCGGGATTTTCAGTGGTTTCATGATGACGTCCTCGTCTTCGTCGTCGTCGTCCTCGTCTTACTGGGTTTCGTCCTCCGCCGAAGGGCCCCTCGTCCACGGCCGTAACCGGAGCTGGGGGTGGGCGTTTGCGAGTCCGATGAGAGCATTCACCAAACCTTCTTCTAAAGATGGGAAGAGGAACATAGTTAGACAAGCTTCAGATAAGAACACAGCTCCAAACTTGAATGCGATTCCTTCCTTGCTATCAGTCAATAGTTGATTATCTTCACTAGCATAATACACATTAAACTCTGTTAATTAATTACTTAATTTACTACTTGTTTATTATTAATTACTCTATTAGCATCTCCCTGTGTTTATTGTGGCTTGATTTGTTGGTTGGCTGTCTTGATCTTACATCGTTCATTTTCTGGGTTTCATTGTAGACATCAGTTTGAAATATGATCGAGCAACATTGTACGCAAGCTAGCCGTTTTGGCTTAGTTAGTTAGTAACCTTCACTCATGTACTCAAGATTTTACGTCGATTTGTACGTCAATATTGTGCAAGGAGTTTGTAGCTCGGTTAAGTCAAATATATCGCTCTTACGTTTGGACTTTGGAGGAGTTTGCAATTATCTCTTCTGTTGTTTTGAATTTGTATTATCTTTTTATGTAATTTGGAGTGTTGAGTTATGGCAATTAAAAATTGAAGAGAGTTTATGAAAGAGTGTTGCATGTGTTGTGGGTTTCAGATGTCACATGGATGCACGTATTTGAAAGTTGTTTGGACAAAGTGTAAGGTCTAAATAGATGCATACATACAAATATCACAGAGGCCCACGTTAGAGAATCCCCAGCACTATTTGGATTTTGGACTTACACCGGAATTATTATATATATCTTTCATGACGATCCTTTGACAATATATACTTCAATAGTTTGATTAATTTTAATGGCCCACCCCCTCCAGCTTGCTTATTTATTAATGTGCAAAGTTTTCAAAGATGGAGAATGCTAAATAGGGAAATGTTAAGGAGATTTTTTTTAAAGAGAATATTAACGAAAAGTTTCAGATACTGTTCATTTTAACGAAAAATTACATTTTAATACTAAAATGTCAATTTTGATATTATTTACTTTATCTTTTATTTTATCATGTCAACTTTATCATCTACTTATATTAATATATAACAAGAGTCGTTCCATTCATTCACAAAAATCTCTTAATTATCGATGATGGATGTTTAGGGGATTTCCACTATTTTCATTATTTTCGTATATGGTAGTAAATCATAATTAAGTTGACTCTCCGGGCAAGTGTCATTGTAACATCCTACATCGACCAACGGAGAAAGGGTGATGTGCCTTATATGTGCATGCCCATCTCCATATAACATGAGGCCTTTTGGGAACTCATTGACTTCGGATTTCATCGGAACTCCGAAGTTAAGCGAGTTTGGGCGAGAGCAATCGCATGATGGGTGACTCACTAGAAAGTTGCTCATGAGTTTCCAGAAACAAAAATGTGAGGGAATGGTAAGCCCAGAGCAAACAATATTGTGCTACGACGGAGTCGAGACTGTGATGTGATAGAATGGTATCAGAGCCACTCTGCCGTGTGGTGCAAGTGTGCCGACGAGGACGTCAGGCCCCTAAGGGGAGATGGATTGTAACATCCCACATCGACCAACGGAGAGGGGGTGGCATGCCTTATATGTACATGCCCACCTCCATATAGCACGAGACTTTTTGGGAACTCACTGGCTTCAAATTCCATCGGAACTCCGAAGGTAAACGAGTTTGGGCGAGAGCAATCACATGATGGGTGACCCATTGGGAAGTTGCTCGAGAATTTCCAGAAGATACGGCGGAGTCGGAACTGGGATGTGACAGTCATTGTAAAAGTATTTGTGGGAGGAATTTGATTGTGGTTTAGGGAGAATGGACTTTATAGCATGAGTTTTGTTTCGTTGGTAGAATGCACCATTTGCATAACATCCAACTATACATAAATTTTTAATGAAAATATAAACGTGTAACTCAAGTAATTAAAACTGTTTAGTCTTTTCACTCGAGTTGAGTATAGAATACACCTGTATAGTTATATAACTTATATTGCATTTTTTGTGAGGTGTAAGCTTTGCGTTTTTAAGAAGGAATTGATTTTTTGACATCTGTTATGTGCATAAGAAAAAAATAACGTGTGAAAAATCACTTTTCTTTAAAATGAGATAAATTCTACTGTGCAATTGCAGTATTATTTTCCGTTCATATATATACTAATAGGGTTTATACCTCGGTTACACCCAATTATCTGAACGAAAAATTTGTCTCCAACCACAAAAGCATTTGGTTTCCTTACCTGTTCTAATTGTACGATCCCAATCACAATTTCGGATCTTTAAAATAGTAGAAAAACATTTTACCTCTCGAACATGCGAATTCACAATTTCGAATCTTTAAAATACTACAGAAAATAAAGCTATGGAAAATACTTTAGAACCCAAACAAAATTTGAGGTGACGTGGACCGGGATTCATCCTATATTTCAATGTGAGAAAATTGAGAACCAAATTTAATTATATGGCATTATTTTTGTTTTGACAAAGAATATGATATTTTTACACTAAATTCATCTAATTTTATGAAAGATACTAAAATTTTAAGAGAAAACTAAAAATATATTATTTTAACCAACTTAACTAAAGGGAAGTATTATTAGCACTCTAAAAATCTCATTATACACTCCTCACAAGTGTATTTTTCTTTTCCAATATAGAAAGTTTGGAGTGTAGAATGAGATTTTTGAAGTGCTAATAACAATTCCCTAAGCCCATCTCCAGCCGAGGGCTAGTCAGAGAGCTCGTTTTAGCCCTCTGGCCCTCTAAGATATTAATATTTTAATGAACAGTACATTGTCATATTTGTCTTCGTCTCCAACCGAGGGCCAAAGGGACATAGGGCCAAACATAATTCATTATTTAAAAACTACAACTTAAATTCAAATCCAACGGCTAAGTGACGTTAGCTAGCCGTTGGTAGCTGACATCATGCTGACATCAGCTAGCTGTTGGATTTGAATTTTTTTTTTTTTGCTATAAATAGGGTGGATATTGGGCTATAATTCACACAACTTTCAATTCAATCTCTTTCAATTCAAATTTGCAATGAATTCCAACTTTGGATCCTCTTTGGATTCCAACTGGGGGTTCTCATCCAATTCCAAATTGGAAACAAAATGGGCGCAAATGAGACAACAAGATGAGGAGTCTGATGAAGAAGTTCAAGTAATGCGCAACAAACAAAACAGAGCAGCAACCATGGCTGCGGCCAAGGTGTGTCAACCAACTGAGGAACAACCTTAATGGGGTTGCTCTGTTACTGGTCGCTCTTACAAACCACGAAATAGAGCGATGACGCATGCCAATCTGATGAACAACTACTTCAACCCCAACTCGGTGTACACATAAGAGGATTTCAGATGTCACTTTCGGATGAGGCATCATGTCTTCAAGCATTTACTTCGTAATGTCTAGCAGGTCAATCTATACTTTCGACAGAAGCGGGACAGAGCAGGCCGTCCTGGTTTCTCACCTCATCAGAAGGTTACTGTTGCATTCCGAATGATGGCCTATGGCTCCCCAACTGATTCGATGGATGAAACCTGTTTATGCACAAAATCAGTGAGGACTTTGGCACAACAGAAAGTGTTAAGTTTGTGACCTTCGCTAGATTGCTCCGGTTACTAGTATGGATAAGTATCTAAATGGATAAAGATAGGGAAGCAAACACAAGATGTACGTGGTTCACCCAGATTTGCTACGTCCACAGAGTAGATGAGTTCTCATTAATTGTGAAGGGTTTACACAAGTACATAGGTTCAAGCTCTCTTTTAGTGAGTACAAGTGAATGATTTAGTACAAATGACATTAGGAAATATTTTGAAATAATGATCTCTATTTATAGAAGAGAGTTTCTAGTTTCATTCTGACATTGACACGTGTCGTGTTGTGATTGGCTTCTAATGTTAACACGTGTCGCGCTATGATTGGCTCCTGATGTCGACACGTGTTGCGGTGTGATTGGCCTTCTGGTTGGAGGGAAACTCTTTTGGGTCCTTGATGGTATAACGTTGATCGGTGCTCAGTAGTTTCGGGATTGGTCAAGTATGGTACAAACAGTGCTCCCCTAAGTTCCCGAGTGAGGGAAGCTCCTCGGTTGGGGACTTGCAAGATCCAAGCCATTGAGTAATCACGAAACTTCTAAGTACCAATGTGTGGTATCATTTTCATTTGCCTTATCTGTCTCATATGTAGATGTGGCATCTTCTCTGCAAGTACTTTTCCTCCATCCAGGGGTGGTATATTTAACCAATGAAGATGCACAAGGTAATGTATCAATTTCACTTGAAGCTTACTTGTAGTTTCGGGCTTGGTCAAGTGCGGTATAAACCCTATAGTAGGAGTCCCCCAAGTCGCCGAGTTAGGAGATTTGCTGAAGGAGGTAACAGACAAGGTAAGCAATCAAACTTCCAAGCAAGCAACCTGGATCGGAGGTTCGACTTCGGCTTCCGGTTGATTGTTCTCCTTCTCCTTATGTCGTAAATAGCACCAAGGATAAGGAAAAGCAAATGGAGAATAGATGATATGAGATACTTTTGCTTTTGAAGAAGTAACTTTCCACAGGCTTATTCTTGAACTGGGCTGGAGGGTTTTCTGGTTTCCTCCAGAGTATAAGGCCGACTCAAGAATTTAAGGGTCAAAACAAGTCCATCAAATTTCGAGTACGTTCGACCCTGATGATATGGGATACTTTTGCTGTTGACAAAGTAGTGGATGTATCGGCATGTGTTCTATTGCGCTTGTCTCCACATGCTTTCTTGTATCCTTCTCACTTGCCCTATCTGTTCCTCAGGCAGATGTGGTATCTTTTCTGCAAGCATAAGATGTTAAAGACGAGTACTCGAGAGTAATGCCAGGTAAGTAATCAGGGAAGGGGTTCCAGGCAGTCAGTTCTTAACTGAAAGCTTGATTCCAAGTGCTGACTGATTGCTCTCTTTCTCTTTGTCTTGCAGGTAAGAACAAGGACAAAGGAAATGACAGGGAAAAAACATGATATAGGATACTCTTACTTTTGACCCTGATGATATGAGATACTCTTGCTCTGGTGTGGCTGGTTTGCATAGGTATTATTGGGGGGGGAAGAAAGTTGAGTATTTCGAGAGGCTTCGTTGGGAATGCCCTCTCAGATATGAGGAAGGGTTGAGCATTTTTGCAGGCCTGCCTGTCCGTGGAGGATGGAGGTCGACATTTATAGAAGTCTCCCTAACAACAAGTAGTAATGTTATTCCTTTACCCTTCTTGGTCGTAGCAATGTAATGGGAGCTGCAAGCTTCACGTGTTTTAACTTTGTCAGAGCACTTTGAAAAAGTGGTATGTGGTATCTGGAAAGCTGATGTTGCGTGTGAAGATTGCAGACAAGCTTTATCAAGGAAATCTAGCTTTCAAAGTAAAAGAGCGGTGCCTCTTCAATTTTTGAGAAAGTAATCCTGTTGGTAGTCTGGCTCTCGAGATTCGGAGGGCGGTGCCTCTTCGATTTTTTAGCAAGTAATAATGTTATTCCTTTACCCTTCTTGGTCATAGCAATGTAGTGGAAGCTGCAAGCTTCACATGTTTTAACTTTGTCAGAGTGCTTCGAAAAAGTGGTCTATGGTATCTGGAAAGCTGATGTTGTGTGTGAAGATTGCAAACAAGCTTTATGCAAGGAAATCTGGCTCTCAAAGTTCGGAGAGCCGTGCCTCTTCGGTTTTCGAACAAGCAATTCTGTCGGGGATCTGGCTCCCGAGATTCAAAGAACGATGCCTCTTCAATTTTTGAGAAAGCAATCATGTTGGGAAAGTTTTCTCGAATGTGAGTAAAGGTTAGGCATTTTTGCCAGTCTGCCTTGCCACGAAGGACGGAGGTTGACACACATTTGGACTTTCTAGTTATCAAGCAGTAATGCTGTTCCTTTACCCTTATGGGTAATAGTAGGGTAGCTGGATCTTCAAATTTTATGTGTCTAAACTTTGTCAGAGATCTTTGGCAAAGTTATCTGTGGTACCTGAGGAGCTGATGTTGCATGTGGAAAGTGGTGCCTCTTCGATTTTTGAACCAACGACCATGTTGCCCTTTCTTTTATAAGGGCACCAATTGTGTGCAAGAAGTACATTCAGAAAGTTATTACTTGTAGGAATTTCCCCTTACTTAAGAGATTTATTGCACCTTATTTCTCCTTCATCATTTCTGAGAATGTCTGGCCCATCCGACTGTCATTTTGACTTAAACTTTGGTGAAGAGGCAGCCATGCCTTCTCAAGACAACATATGGCGCCCATCCTTCTTATCTTTTACTGGTCCTCTTACCGTTGGAGACTCTGTGATGAAGAATGATATGACCGCTGCGGTGGTGGCCAGGAACCTTCTCACTCCCAAAGATAACAGACTACTTTCCAAACGGTCTGATGAGTTGGATGTTAAGAATTCTCTGGCTCTCAGTGTTCAGTGTGCAGGTTCTGTGTCTAATATGGCCCAACACTTATTTGCTCAAACCTGCTAAGTTGAATCATTGGCGGTTGAAGTGATAAGTCTCAAACAGGATATCAGAGGGCTCAAGCATGAGAATAAACAGTTGCACAGGCTCGCACATGACTATGCTACAAACATGAAAAGGAAGCTCGACCAGCCGCAGGAATCTGATGGTCAGATTTTACTTGATCATCAGAGGTTTGTGGGTTTGTTCCAAAGGCATTTATTGCCTTCGTCTTCTGGGGCTGTACTACGTAATGAAGCTCCAAATGATCAACCTTCGGTGCCTCATCCTTCTGGGGTTCTGCCTAGTATTGAGGCTCTGAATAATCACCTTTTGGTGCCTCCTCTTTCTAGGGCGCTGCCGACTGCTAAGACTTCTTCTGAGCAACCTTTGTGAGGGCTCCCTCTTGTTTGTTTATTTTGATTCATGTATATTTACATATTTGTAACTTATCGGAGATATCAATAAACAAGCCTTACTTCATTTCAACGTATTGTGTTAAATACACCAAGGCCTTCTTCACTAAGTTCTTTGAATTTTTTTCTTTTATTGAAGCTTGTATGTTGAAGCTTTGTGAGTAAAGCATGTAGGTTGAGGTAGTGCTCCCTTAATTTCCCGAGTGAGGAAAACTTCTCGTTTGGAGACTTGAAAAATCCTAGTCACTGAGTGGTCGTGAGACTTCCGAGTATCAAGGTGCAGTAGCGTATGGTAGGAGTCCCCCAAGTCTCCGGTCGAGGGAGTTGACGAATGAGGCACTTACTTTCTAAGTGATAGCCTAAAACTCCTTCTTCATATATATTTGTTATGAAAGTTGTTAGGCCCAAAAAAGATGAGGCCTAGGCAATTTTTTTTTCTTCGAATTTTTGAATTTCCGAATTTTTGAATTTTTGAATTTTCGAAATATATATATATATATTGTTTTTTTTAAAGCTTTGTAGATGAAGCTTTGGTGTTAAAGCTTTATAGGTGAAGCTTTGAGGTTGAAGCTTTGTTGGGCACCATGAATTGATTTTGCTTCACACTATCTTGATCAAGATAGTGTGAAGCTTTTGTAGGTGAAGCTTTTGTGTTGAAGCTTTGGAGGTGAAGCTTTTGTGGGTGAAGCTTTTGTGGGTCAAGCTTTTGTAGGTCAAGCTTTTGTGGGTCAAGCTTTTGTGGGTCAAGTTTTTGTGGATCAAGCTTTTGTGGGTCAAGCTTTTGTGGGTGATGCTTTTGTGGATGAAGCTTTTATGGATCAAATTTTTGTGGGTCAAGCTTTTGTAGGTGAAGCTTTTGTGGGTGAAGCTTTTGTGTTAAAGCTTTTGTGGGTGAAGCTTTGGAATTGAACCTTTGTAGGTGAAGCTTTGGAGTTGAAGCTTTGTAGGTGAAGCTTTGAGGTTAAAGCTTTGTTGGGCACCATAAATTGATTTTGCTTCACACTATCTTGATCAAGATAGTGTGAAGCTTTTGTAGGTGAAGCTTTTGTGTTGAAGCTTCTGTTGGATAACATGAATTGATTTTGCTTCACACTATCTTGATCAAGATAGTGTGAAGTTTTTGAGAATTTGTAGTTGTCCTCATTTGATGAAGCTTTTGTTGGTGAAGCTTTGAAGTTGAAGCTTTTGTTGGTGAAGCTTTTATGGGTGAAGCTTTTGTGGATCAAGCTTTGGAGTTGAAGCTTTTGTTGGGTACCATGAATTGATTTTGCTTCACACTATCTTGATCAAGATAGTGTGAAGCTTTTGAGAATTTGTAGTTGTCCTCCATTGATGAAGCTTTTGTTGGTGAAGCTTTGAAGTTGAAGCTTTTGTTGGTGAAGCTTTTATGGGTGAAGCTTTTGTTGGGTACCATGAATTGATTTTGCTTCACACTATCTTGATCAAGATAGTGTGAAGCTTTTGAGAATTTGTAGTTGTCCTCCATTGATGAAGCTTTTGTTGGTGAAGCTTTGGAGTTGAAGCTTTTGTTGAATTTCCCTTTTTTTTTTTTTTTTGGGAAACTAGAAATTTAAAAATATGGGAGAGACAACATATACAAATTTTGCTTCCACACTGTTGAGCAAGAGATTGTGATGCAAGCCACACCTTGTAGTAGTTGAAGGTTTGGATGAACCATATAAATTGAATTTGTTTCGAACAGTCTTGAATTTGCTTCGAAGGTTTGAGAATTGTAGTTGCCCTCCATTGATGAAGCTTTTGTTGGCACCATAAATTGGTTTTGCTTCACACTATCTTGATCAAGAGTGTGTGAAGCTTTTGTTGGTATCATAAATTGGTTTTGCTTCACATTGTCTTAATCAAGAGTGTGTGAAGCTTTTGAGAATTGTGGTTGGCCTCATTTGATGAAGCTCTTGTTGGCACCATAAATTTGTTTTGCTTCACACTATTTTGATCAAGAATGTGTGAAGCTTTTGAGAATTGTGTTTGCCTTCCATTGATGAAGCTCTTGTTGACACCATAAATTGATTTTGCTTCACACTGTCTTGATCAAGAGTGTGTGAAGCTTTCTACGAGTTGTAGTGTTTGCATTGTTACAGTGGGAAAATGTTTGAAGCAGATGCACGAGAGCTGAATAGCTTGATCTTCGTATGTCATGCACTGAAGTTGTTGTTGGCTTGCAATAAGGCTTTGTTGGTGACTATAACTCTTGTTGGGCATAAGTGCTCCCCTAGTTGAGTTGTCAAGCTTGAGGGTTTTTGATTATTTGTGAATGCTAGGAGTTCACATGTACAAGTTGTACCGCTCGTCTTCTGGTAGGTGGAATGAATGGTGAGTTGCTTTCATCACTTGGTTGGTGGTACGAATGTGAGTTCCTTCATCACCTTTCATCACATTTCATCACCTGATTGGTGGCATGAGGATGAGTTCCTTCTTCCCCTAGTTGGTGGCATGAATGGCAAGTTGCGAAATGATATTAGAGTACGAGTTGTACATTTCATCACCTGGTTGGTGGCATGAGTGGCAAGTTGCCAAATGATATTAGAATACGGGTTTTACATTTCATCACCTGGTTGGTGGCATGAATAGAAAGTTACCAAATGATATTAGAGTACGGGTTACACATTTCATCACCTGATTGGTGGCATGAAGGAGAGTACGGGTTGTACATTTCATCACCTGGTTGGTGGTATGAAGATGAGTTCCTTCTTCACCTGGTTGGTGAGAATAAAGGCAAGGTGTCTAGGCACGTTGTAGCAAGTGTCGAATGACACAAAATATGTTGAACCCTTTCAAAGCACAGTTGGCTTATGTATGAATGTGTTGGAATGTATGATTGAACGAATATACTGTGAAGCTGTTCATTTATTTGTAAAGTCTTGTTGACATATACTTAGACTTTGTTTCATGTTGGAAGCATTCATGATGAAGCTTTGAACCCGAGTGTTTCATTTCTAGGAATGTAAAACGATTAGGATCAAGTTGTCTAAATCACCTCTTTATTGAATTCATGCAAAATAGTCTTCGTTACATAGGATGCCGAATGGCTGAAGCTTAACACTTGTACAATGTGAGTTTACCTGTAATAATACTTCAAGTGATCAACGTTCCAGGGATGGCCAAGGGTCTTACCATCAGAGCTTCTAAGCTTGTAGGAGCTAGGGCGATTGATACCAACAACTTCAAACGGTCCATCCCAGTTTGGACTAAGTGTTCCTTCACTCAGGACTCTGTCACAGAGTAATCTTTTCTTCAATACCCAGTCCCCCGCTTTGAAAGAACGAGGTTTGACCCTTGAGTCATAGTAGTTGGAGATGCGCTGCTTGTAGACGACATTCCTCAAGTGAGCCGGGTTTTTGTGTTCCTCGACTAGATCTAAGTTGAGGGTAAGTTGTTTGTCATTTTCGCTTTGCACGTAGTTCTAGACTTGAAATGTTGCTTGCTCATGCTCAACTGAGACCACTACATCTGTACCAAAGACAAGTGAGAATGGGGTTTCTCATGTTGATGTCCAATACGAAGTGCGGTATGACCAAAGAACTTGGGGTACAAATTCTGGCCAACAACCTTTAGCCTTGTCCAAGTTGGTTTTCAAAGTTCGCTTGATTATTTTGTTGATTGCTTCAACTTGTCCATTAGGCTGGGGATGAGTTGGGGAGGCAAAACATAAGTTGATGTTGAACTTAGAGCAGAACATCCTGAACTTATTGTTGTCGAACTGTCGCCCGTTGTCAGTGACTATCGCATTGGGAATGCCGAATCTGCAAAGGATGTTCTTCCATACGAAGTCTTCTATTTTTGCCTCAGTAATGGTTGCCAAAGGTTCTACTTCGGCCCACTTTGTGAAGTAGTCAACTGCAACGATTGCATAGCGAACCTTGCCCTTCCTTGCAGGCATTGGGCCGATCAAATCAAGTCCCCATTGGGCGAAGGGCCAAGGGCTGATCATAGGAGTGAGCGGCTCGAGAGGGGAGTGAGGAATAGTTGCGTAGAGTTAACACTTATCACATAAGTGGGATATTCTGATGGCATCTTGGTGAAGTGTTTGCCAGTAATATCCTTGGCGAAAAGCCTTGTGTGCTAAGGATCGAAATCCAGCATGATCTCTGCAGACTCCTTCATGTATTTCCCGAATGACAGTTTTCGCCTCTGCAGGCGTAAGGCATCTTAGGTATGGTAAGTTAAAACCCCGCTTGTAGAGTTGGTCATTAATGATCAAGTAACGGGTAGCCTTGTATCAAATCTGCTTAGCTTGGACTTTGTCATTTGGAAGGGTGTTATGAGCAAGGAATCTATAAATCGGGGTAATTCAACTATCTCCTTGTTGTAAGTTGTACACTTCTGCAGCCATGGTGCTTGGTGCTGCCAACAATTTGACCTGAATTTTTCTCCCAATCTTGTCTTCCACTGCTGAGGCGAGGCGAGCCAAAGCATCTGCATGATTGTTTGCCGTTCGAGGAATTTGGGTGATCTGGTAGTGGAAATGCTTGAGCAACAATTGTGTTTGTGCCAGATATGCTGCCATGGAGCTATCCTTAGCATCAAAGTTGTTGGTGACTTGGTTAACCACCAATTGGGAGTCACTGAAGATATCAATTCGTTTAACCCCAAGGTGTTTGGCCAAACGTAAGCCTGCTATGAGGGCTTCATATTCGGCCTCATTGTTCGACGCCTTGAATTTGAAACGAAGAGCATACTTCATCGCCACTTTGGTACGGGTCATAAGGACTAGTCTTGCTCCACAACCCTGTTGGTTGGACGAGCCATCAACATATAGACTCCATGCTGGGGCTGTTGGTTATATTTTCTGAGCTTCTGAGGGTAATGAAACCATTTCTTTAGACGTAGAAACAATGTCAACCAGATATGTGAAGTCGGCGATGAAGTCTGCCACTGCTTGGCCCTTCTCAGCTGGCTTTGGTTGGTAGGAGATGTCAAACTCACCCAATACTATCGCCCATATGATCATTCGCCCGGAAATGTCAGGACTTTGGAGTATCTGTCGAAAATGATGATTGGTAAGCACGATGATGGAATGTGCTTGGAAGTAAGGGCAAAGTTTTCAAGCAGACATGACCAATGCTAGAGCCAATTTCTCAATGTTGGAGTATCGTGTCTCCGCATCTTGTAAGGCCTTGCTAGCGTAGTAGACAGGCCGTTCGACATTACCATCCTTTCGAATGAGAACGAAACTTACTGCTAAAGCCGATACCGATAGATAGATAATGAGAGTGTCACCGACCTCAGGTTTGGAGAGCAAATGGGCTTTACTCATGTAGTCTTTGAGGTTCTTGAATACCTCAGCACATTCATTAGTCCATGTAATGTACTTCTTACTTCCCTTAAGTGCTTTGAAAAAATGAGCACATTTGTCGGTGGCCTTAGAGATGAACCTAGTTAAGGCTGCCACCTTGCCAGTAAGGCTCTGGATGTCTTTTGAAGTTACCGGTTCCTTCATGTCGAGGATTGTTTTGATCTTCTCGGGATTAGCCTCAATGCCTCGTTGGTTTATCATGAAGCCTAAAAATTTGCCAGAGCCTACGCCGAAGGCACATTTGTTGGGGTTCAACCTCATTCGATACCTCTTCAGAATGGTTAAAGTTTCAGATAGGTTGGTGATGTGTTGGTCAGCATGTTTGCTCTTGACTAGCATATCATCAACTTAAACTTCCATGCTCTTCCCAATCTGTTCGGCGAACATTGAATTGACCAGTCTCTGATAAGTCGCTCCTGCATTCTTTAGGCCGAATGACATGACTTTATAGCAATATAGTCACGTGTCGGTAGATAAGGCTGTGTGTTCTTGGTCCGAAGGGTTCATGAGGATTTGGTTTTATCCTGAGTAAGCATCCATGAAGCTCAGGAGTTCACACCCTGCCGTAAAGTCTATAAGTCTGTCTATGAGAGGAAGAGGAAAGCTATCATTCGAGCATCCTTTGTTTAGGTCGATGTAATCGACACATATTCTCCACAAGACCTTTTGGAGCAGGAGACTTTCCTTGGTCGGATTCTTTTTAACAAAGACAACATTTGCTACCCACGTTGGATAATTGACTTCGCGGACGAAGCCTATGCCTTTGAGTCTTTCAACTTCTGCTTTCATTGCCTCGTACCGTTCAGCGTCATAAGATCTTCGCTTCTGTCTCACTGACTTGGTCTTGGAGTCAATACTTAATCGTTGACAGATTATATCGGGAGAGATGTCTGGCATGTCCTCGTATGACCAGGCGAAGACCTCAGTGTTCTCTTGCAAAAAAAAGATCAATGCCAACCGAATGGGTGGTGACAAGGTGGTACCAATCTTCACCATGCGATCCAGATAATATTTTAAGCTAGAAACCTTCTCCAACTCTTCAGCGGGTTGTGCTTGCTGAGTGAAAGAGTCATCTCGAAGATCGTCAGGTTGACTGTTGCCATCGTGAAGATCCAAGTTGGCTTCATCTGGGCTTGTCTTTATAACTTGGTCATGTATAGAAAGGGTTTCCTTGGGCACAGACAGGTGATGTTACTTGACCGAAGTGTTGTAACATGATCGTGCACTAAGTTGGTCTCCTCTGATGTAACCATTGCTATAGGGGGTTGGAAATTTCATCAACAACATATGTATGGATACCATGGCCTTGAAATCATTAATGTTTGTGCGTCCGAAGATGACATTGTATGCCATTGGGCAATCAACCACCAGGAAGTTAGTGGTAATGGTAGCTGTGTAAGGGCATGTACCAATGGTAAAAGGTGAGTGTATGCTCCCCAAAGGTTGCACGATATCACCGGAGAAGCGTATCCGAGGGGAAATCGAGCGATCAAGCAAGTGTTTAGCTACATTAAGCGCCCTGAAAGCTTCAGCAAACATGATATTGATTGAAGCCCCCGTGTCTACCAGGATTCGTCGTACTTCAAAGTTGGCTATGTGAGCTTCCACGATCAGTGGGTCATTGTGAGGGTAGATGATACATCTTTCTTCCTCAGGGTAGAAACATATTGGATCCCAGTTAGGCTTTTGATACTTACCTCCCCTGATGTCTTACACGTGAAACACTTGGTGGCCAGACCTTAAAGCTAGTTCACTATTTTTCATGGCCCTGTTGGAAGATTTAGATATGGGTGAGCCACCACTTATGGAATATATCACATTTACTTGGCGTTGGTTACGGTTACCCCTTGGAGGGTGAATGAGGAATTGATCAATTTTTCCTTCACGTGCCAAAGCTTCAATATGATCACGAATGGTGATACATTTCTCGCCGCCATGGCCATTATGCTCGTGGTAGAAGCAAAACGTGCCCGTGTTCTTCGTGGGCTTATAATCCGGGTGCCTCGGCTTTGGCTTCGGTATCAAGTGTGTTATGCTGGGGTAAATGGCCACGCATGTGGCATTCAAAGGTGTGTATGCCTCATACCTCGGGATAGGGGCTGTCCTGACACGTGCTTGACCCACTATGTTGACTGCCTGGGGTCGGAGATTATCATGGCGATACCCTTAGTTATCGCGGTAGAATCCCTTACTCCTTTTACTAAAATAAGACTGGTGAGGATGGAAATCTTTCCTTTTGCCCTGAGATTGATATGTCTATTGACTTGGCAAAGTATTAAGTAAGGCAAGGGGAGGCACCGCTGCCGTTTGGAAGGTCGAGGTCTTCTCATTTGGTTAGATCTGGCTTCCACTCCCTACTTGCTGATAAGGGATGGTTGTGGGGGGTTTCCCTTGATATGTCCTTGCTTCGGCGGAGGCATGGTTGTAAACATGTGCCATCACCTCAGAGTAAGTCTTCCAAGTGTTGGCATTGATCATGTACTTGAAGAAACAATCACGTAGGCCTACCGTGAATGCCTTGAGGGCGGTCTTGTCATTTGCCTCAGCGCAGCGAGAATACTCATGGCTAAAACGACCAGCATACTCTCGTAGTGACTCGTTCGGCTTCTGGCGAATAATGTACAAGTCATCTGCAGAATGCAGACGATCGGTCTGGAAGATGTGTTGAGAGACAAACAGTTTCCTCAGTTCCTTAAATGAGTCTACTGTCTCAGGTGGAAGACGACAATACCAGTTTAGAGCTCTACCAGAGAGGGTGGAAGAGAAGAGAAGACATCGCTCTTCGTCGGTGTGCATCTGATATGCCATGGTGGACTCAAAGAGGTTAATGTGTTCAATTGGGTCCTCCTTTCCAGTATAGAGTTGTAAACCAAGCTTTTGTTTTGTCTTCGCTTGAAGAGGGGTGTCGAGGATCCTCCTTATGAGAAGGTCAGGCCTGAGTTGGTTCCAGTCAGGTATCTCGACCTGACGTTCGGCCTTCAACTTGTTTACTTCCTCAATGAGCTGTAGGACAAAGGGGTCTTAAGTGGAGTCATGTACCACTGGGATTTTCTTTCGTAAGTCTCTATCGCCTCTTGGAAGTACGAAAGTTTGAGCAAGGGCGTGTGATTTTTCCTTGGATTCGCCGTACTGACTTCTAGGGCGAGTCTGTCGGAATACCTCAGAGTCTCATGTACCTTCATGTTCCTCTAGGACATGTCGTTCCTTCCCTAGATTGGCAGCTAGCCTGGGTCGTAGGAGGGGACCGAGTCTTTTAGAAACCCTTGGGTCATTGATCTTCGAGCATATGTGGAGGGGATTCTCTTGACGTTACTTTAGGAAGTCTCGGCAGTCACGATAAACAACTTTCGATCCTTCCAACCCTTCTGCAAAGAGGTGTCTTCCTCCACTTTTCCTGTTTCGGGTCGAAGCAGCTGGGTTGAGAGAAGTCTCATGTTGATCAATGTTTTGATGATTAGCTCGCTCCTCATCAGGGATACCCATGTCGAAGGAAGGTGACCCTCCGTGTTGGGGGGCACCCAGATGATGGTTGATGTCCACAGGGGCAACAAGCTCGCGTGTTTGAGTACGCATAGTTTCATGGAGCGTCTCAAAGAGCTTCTCATACTGCTTTTGGAGGACCTCATTCTTCATTGCTATCTTGTTGTTTTGAGCTTCTAGCTCATCGACTTTAGCTTGAAGAGCAACCCTTTTTCCTTCCTTCTTTCGTTGCTTCGCACTAGGTGCAAGATGGGTGTCATTCTGTGTGATGTGGCTTCCTTCGCTCCCCATGTTGGAGAGGGATGCCTGGTCAAAAGAGAGTGTACGAATAGTGGAAACCAGCTTGACAAAGCTGAAGAGAATGGGAATAAGTGTCGTTCCCACAAACGGTGCCAAATGTTGATGCACAAAATCAATGAGGACTTTGGTACAACAGAAAGTGTTAAGTTTGTAACCTTCGCTAGATTGTTCCGGTCACTAGTATGGATAAATATGTAAATTAATAGAGATAGGGAAGCAAACACAAAATGTACGTGGTTCACCCAGATTGGCTACGTCTACAGAGTAGATGAGTTCTCATTAATTGTGAAGGGTTTACACAAGTACATAGGTTCAAGCTCTCCTTTAGTGAGTACAAGTGAATGATTTAGTACAAATGACATTAGGAAATATTGTGAGAGAATGATCTCTATTTATAGAAGAGAGTTTCTAGTTTCATTCTGACATTGACACGTGTCATGTTGTGATTGGCTTCTAATGTTAACACGTGTCACGCTATGATTGGCTTCTGATGTCAACACGTGTCGCGTTATGATTGGCCTCCTGGTTGGAGGGAAACTCTTCTGGGTCCTTGACGGTATAACGTTGATCGGTGCTCAGTAGTTTCGGGATTGGTCAAGTATGGTACAAACAAAACCCATGGTAAATCTACATGCCTTGATACTCTTGAACAATTCTGTGACACAATTGTTCAGGTTTACAAAGACGAGTACCTCTGCGAGCCAAATCAAGAAGATCTGAATCGGCTCCTTCGCAAAGCTGAATACTGTGGGTTTCTGGGCATGATAAGGTCACTAGATTGCATGCATTAGGATTGGAAGAACTGCCCCACCGGATGGCAATGAGGCTTTAGCGGAAGGTCGAGAAAGCTAACTATTATGTTAGAGGCGATTGCCTCATATGACACATGGATCTGACATGCTTTCTTTGGAGTCCCTTGATCCCAAAATGACATTACAGTTCTTGGGCGTTCACCACTCTTCAATAACTTGACGGAAGGTAAAGCACCTCAACTTGACTACTACATCAACAACCGTCAATACAATATGGGGTATTACTTGGCAGATGGCATCTACCCAAAGGGGGCGACACTTGTCCAAACAATTCCAAACCCTAGGAATAACGCGGGAAAATTGTTTACCTTACACCAAGAGGCATACCAGAAAGATGTTGAGAGAGCTTTCGGTATTCTACAAGCACGGTGGAAAATCATCAGCGAACCTGCAAGAGGGTGGAGTCGAGAAAATTTGGACTCCATCATGATGTCTTGCATCATATTACACAATATGATAGTGGAGGATGAGCAAGATGGGTATATTGATAGAGAGTCCGATAACAACAAAGAAGATCCAAATAGGTCAAGAATGGCTCATGCAAAAATATATGATGGACTTAATTTGCCTTTCAATCTAAGAACTGGTAATATCTCTATAAATAAGTACATGAGGTGCTATAGAATGATATGTTCTCGTGCCACAAACAATTACCTATAACAGGATCTTGTTGCACATCTTTGGGCCAAAAGAAGATTGGAGAGTAGGCGTTTAAGTTTTATGTTGTTAAATGTTTTTAAAAATGTTGTTTAAGTTTCATGTTGTTAAATGTTTTTTTTTATGTTGTATAATTTGTATGTTGGTTAATGTTATTTAATGTTGTTTCATATTGTTTAATGTTCTTTCATGTTACTTAATTTAATTTAATGTTGTATAATGGTTTAGGAAGTTATAGAAAAAAATATAATTTAAAAAAAAAAATTAATCATTTTTCTGGCCAACCCTTTCAGATTCCGTGGGGCCTTCCACGAGCCCTCTAGCCTAACCCTCGATTGGAGATGATTTTCAGACTATTTTCGACTCATTGATCCTCTGGATTTTTTGGTTGGAAATGGCCTAACTAAATCATTGTGGACATTTATGTATGACATCATCCTTATCTAATACTTAATTGATGCATTGAAAATTGAACATTATTTTGATAAGAAGATACTGAAAAGTAAGATGTGGGTACCATAAAGAAAATATCTTTTCGTTTTCTCCTTTCCAGTGAAAGTGATAAGATTCTTCTATAAAATAAAATAAATTAATTAATTAATATTCTCGCTCCTCTTTTTTTTATCTCTCATTTTCTCACATCATATTTAAATAATAGGCTGAGTCAATATTTTATATTAATTTTTTATAAAAAAAAGAAGATAAAATGAAAAATGTGAGAGAAGGAAAGGGAATGAGACTTCCCAATGAAAAGAATCTTATACAACGTAAAAAAATAGATCAGGAAATTGAATGGGAGGAACAAAGAGACTTTAATGAGGGGTAGAGACGAAGCTAGATATTTGTATATAGGAATGAATCTTAAACAACAAAGTCACAATATAAACAAGTATAAGAATTTACTAAACAAATGACTGATACATTAATTGGTAACATTTTTAAATATAATATCGTTCGATGCGTTTTCATGTTTTGATAGTTTTACTTAACACCTTCATTACTAGTATCATCAAATATCTCTCCTAACAATAATAATCATGTTATCATTTATCTATTGAACTCCCATCTGATTTCTCAATTGATTTTTTAGAAATGTCATGAACAAAAATACTTTTTCAACGTTGACAATAGTAACTAGAAGAGTTAACATTAATGTCACATGTAAGTAAACTAATGATACATCTCACTAAAATCACAAGCATGCACATTTTTTCTCCCAACAGAAAAACCGAGGGGCCATCAGCCCTTCAGACCCAAGGTGACTGCGTGCTTGATGACTGATGAGGGGAGTTTCAAAATTACAAAAAGACAAGCGGAAGCTGTTTTATGTGGGGCACTGTATTTGTATGTTATCGACTCATACAAACCAGAAAAGAAGAAGAAGATTAATACGTAGGTAGACCCGACCCATTATGTACACGTAATTTTAACCCATATATGCCCATGGGTTTAGATTTCTTTAACACGGTACAAAGACACCTCTCCAGTTTGAAAAGAAAATTCACTGTGACGTTATTTACAGCTAATTATATATGTTTAGCCACTTAGTATTATGATTTAGTGATTTTCCTCTTCACTTGTAAGTGAGAAGTTTTATATTCGATTCTCGCTAAAGGCAAATTTGAACTCCATTATTGGTAGCTCATTATGAGGCTAAACTCACTTCATCTCTTTTAATGCAGATAATATCATTTTGTTCAATATATATATATTCAAAATTCAAACACATAAAAATATTTGATTAGTTTGAGATGCATTACAATAAGATTTCATTGCAAGTTTATATCTCACAGGTGGTGCAATATCAAATAGTTATATTCTTGTATTTTTTTTTAATTACATGGATTAGTCACTAGTAGTATGTTGGAAAAAGAGTCGGAATTTAAGGTTACTCCACCTTCGCTTTACATGATCTGGATTCAGGATCAAGCCTCAAGGTTTATTGCTTGTATTGTAAGTCACCTTCTCAATTAACTTAGATCAATTTATTCAAGTATTGAGCCCAACGGCTCACTTGCTCCAACATTACCTAATAATAATATTATACACATGTAAGGTTTAGATCACGATACATGAAAACAAGTTTAATTTTTGAGGTTTAACAAAAATTGGACTAAACTATGGCCTTTGTGGTTTGACCAAAGTTCTACTTTGTGACAAAATTAAGTTACAAAGTTAAAACTTTTTTTTTTTTTTAAAAGAAAACAACTGATGGCAAGCTTATCCACCCTTTATTATAATCGAATTGCATCTAGTTTAAACTAGGTGACCCCTTATTATGAGCAAAGTTATTTTCCAAGACATTTTTTCAGTATACTGAAAGTACGGCCCACCAAATGTCATAACATAAACTGATAGACACTCAAAAATTCTCTCATTCTTTTGTTAATGGTTGCTCCTAAAGCTACACAAAGTTCCACGATTTTTTTTTGTTCATTTATTCTAGTACTACCAATAGAATATGAGGAACTTTAACGGAAAGCACCCGGTACTGTTCACTTTAACGAAAAATCACATTTTTACACTAAAAAGTCAATCATGGTACTATTCACTTTACCCTTTATTTTGTCCTTATCATTAAAACTCAAAGTTTTCAAACCATTTTCATTAATTTTCTTTAGAATATGCGATTACGAAAACAAAACATGATTATTATGATTATTAATAGGATAAAAACACCACCACCACTGTCACTCTGAGCTTAACACTAAACAACTTACATAATCTGGATTAATTAAACATAATTCTCAAATAGCAAGGCTCTTTCTTCTAAGGTAACTAGTCAGTAGTCACTTTGCTTTGTGGTTCAACAGCATCTCTCGAAGCCCAACCGGGTCGATCTCGTCCGCACGATTGGCGGGCCTATAGTATCCAGTTCTCGGATCCGGGGCCCACGCAGATGAAGGAGCTCCGAGTCCAGACTCCTCCTTCATCGCTTTCGCAACCCGCTCCTCCACCATAGCATTCCTGGACCCTCCCCTACCGAATCCAGCTGCCACCGAACCATGTGATGCTGCAGCGTAACCCCGCCTGCTCCACCACCAACAATAAATCAACATTTCCATCATAATTAAAAAAATTAAATAACTTAATGCAAAAAAAACAAATGGTTAATGGAAAGATCAAAACTGACCGTTGGATCGCGAGGAGGAGGGGCTTAGTTTTGGAGAGGAAGGAAGCAGCCATTGGATAAGAAGTTTTAGAGAGAGAGAGAGAGAGAGAGAGAGAGAGCAGCGAGTCAGAGAACAGGAGAAAAGAAAGTACTTCCTTTCCCTTGTTCGCTTCTTCGGCTCTCTTTCTGGTGGCGGTGGCGAAGAGGAGGAGGAGGTTTAGGGTTTCTGTTACGTTATATAGGGAGGGTAAAATCAAAGTGACTCAATGGGATCGTTCAGCCATCGACACGTGTGTGCTGACCTGTAACCTTTTTTAATTTTTAATCATATTTTTGATTGTGTGATTAGGATATGATCCAACCCAAATTTCATATCTTTGATGCTAAGGATACGAAGGTGAATCGGTGATGGCCATGTGTGAATGTAGTTGTATCCAAGTTCCGACGCACCTTTTCATGAAAAATGTCGTCGCATTTTGATACAGGAAAACGGACAGCAATTTTCATACAAAAGATTCACCGCTATACAGTGTATCGATCTTGTACTACAACACTATATTTAACAGTTTATATCTAACTTTATAAATAAAAACGTTACGATAACAATAAATTCGTTCTAAGGTCTTTTTTTTAGAAGGCCAACCAACTTGAATTTCTTGGATCATGATTAACCTGCTTTGTATATGGAAGAGGGTCTAACCCAATCTGGTGAGCCCAACTTTGTCCTATTCAGGGGCACAGTTCAGCATTAAGGGCTGGTTTGGTATTGCTGTGCTTTGAAAAAAAACTGATATGAGAATAAGCGGCTGTGCTGTGAGAATAGCGGCTGTAAAATAAATCAGCAGAGTGTTTGGTAAACTTTTTTGTAAAGGTACTTTTGGAAAAGAAAAAAAAGCAGTCTGATAGTGGGTCTTTTCATTAAAGGAGCACTGTAGCTCCGTGTGCTTTGAAAAAAAGCCAGTTTTCCAAAGTTACAAATAGCAGCTTCAGCTTTTTCCTTTGATTTCAGCTTATTCTCATAGCAGCTTCCAAAATAAGCATTTTTTTTTCTGTTTACCAAACACCTAAAACCCTCACAGTTTTTTTTCATGGGTGCTTTTTTTTAAGCACCTCACTCCCAAACCACTCCTAAGGGACCTGCAGAGCCCCTTCACTAAAGGGTTTTTAAGAACCACTTATGCTTATTAGCGATTTTAGAACCACATTGAAATTCAACTACTTCCTAAAATTGTAGTTGAAGTGCTTCTTGAAGAAAAAAAATCATGTTGTATGTATGCTTCTTATACATTTAAAAAAAAACACTTTTAATTAATTTTTTCTGAAAAAAACATTATCTAAAGCATTATTAGTGATCTAGAAACGCTTTAGTTATTTAAATCACTTTCACATTAACGAGCTCGTGTACACTTGAGATCCCAAGTTCGATTTTGTCCACCCCCATTATCAATTGAATACAAAAGGTCACAACTCAACACAACCCAGCCAAGTCCAGGCGGTGGCGTTTGATTCTCTTGGCGATCCAGTGGAGACGGACTGTGAAGCTATCTAGAAGTACCTTTTAGTTAAATGACATACCATGTCCAATTCCCATGATTCTCACTTCATTAGGCCTATTCATAAGATGAAACTCTTTTAACATCTTCTATAAGTCCTAAGAAAAATATTAAAACAGAAGATCCAAGATTCCAAATCCTTTCTCTTTTTCTTTTTTTTTTCCCTTTCTTTTTCATGTTAACAAAACCTGAAACGCCAAGGAAAAATGTACGCATCAGGCTGTGTCTCTAGTGAACGGATAATGTCGGAGAAAGTCGCTTAGGGTCATCAACTGGGATACACAAAACCGATCACATTGTTAACTTACTCTAATACATTAAGAATGAGTTGGCACACACCCGTCTCGTAAACTAGACATGTTTGTCTTTGTGTGCGTGTAGAATTTGGAAAATTTGCTTCCTCTGGAGAGCAACAATTTCCGCTCCTTTTGCATGTGCCATGCATATACTGTGGACAGTACATCGTCGAAAACAAGTATTAAGACATGGCCTTTATTAATTACTTGGCAGAATACTACTTCTAAGCAGTAGCATACCAGGATACATAACAAAAACAAATACTTGGAAGACAAACTAAGGGGGTACAATTCAAACGTTACATCTTATTTTGACCTTATCGATCGATTTATCTATATATAAGAAGCACTGCTGCATATGCAACGACCATATCCGTGCATATCATTCCCTTAATTATTTATGAGGTTGAAGCCGACTGGAATGATGTTGACGATGCTGAGGAGGCCAGCGATGGTATTTCCGATAAACTGCAACGGTGATGAGAGAAGGCCGGTCAACCCGGATAGACTTGAGTTGCAGGCGGACAGCGGTGTCCTAACCAGCAGCTTGCAATCCGACAGTAGTGAATTGAGAAGAAACTGGAGAGGGTCCAACAAGATTGAAAAGATTCCGCTACCATTAGTTGTCACAGTTGAAATCACATTCCCCGCAGTTCCACACAACAGTTGAACAGTAGCATCTACAACAAATAAACATAACAAATTATGTATGGTGATATCAGAAATATTTTCTTATCAGACTATATATTCTCGTCATACTACATATTACCCCATACACCCATACATTATGGTGAGGATCTATCCTGAGATTCTTATTCTAAAAACATAATTAACCATCCAGACATGCAAAGAGACCATATTGTGGTGATGAAACTTATAAGAGTAAACCCATTAATGCTAATCTTACAACACATTCGTACTATATGATGTGACGTGTGATGTATTCAATCAACATCAATAAAAACGTGGTATAAATTATGGTATGCTTAGCATTAGAAAATCTAAATATGATTGGTTAATTGGACTTGAGCGAGCTAAATAATGTACTTACTTGAGAATACTGGGGTAGCGGTAGCACCACCGGTACCCACATTACCGTTGGGAGTGCAGAATAGAGTTCCTTGTATGCGAATGAGACCAAGGAGGCCGCTGATGAGCCCAAGTTGAGCTTCTGCCATTGGAATTAGTACTATCGCCACTGCAGCAACCAAGAGGAACACAAAGAGGGTTGCTTTGAAAGCCATTGCTCCAAACTGCACCAATTGAAGTATATATTCTTGCTAAGTTGCAAATGATGAACTGGCTTGAAGAATTGCCGTGCAGGGTTACCAATTTATAGGCTAAGCTGTAGCTGCAAGAGGGACAAGTTGCTGCAGATTTTTCTGAATAAATCGTCGGACATTCGGAATGCTCCTTGTGTATTTTTGGATGATCCGGAAAATCATGTGAAGAAAAAAGATAGCATTCTTGTCGTAAGTTATTTCCGTCAAAATCAAAGGTTGTTGTCATGGAGCTCATCCGCCATGCACGCGGCCTCAGAGGGTGGACATCACCCTACTATTTAAGCCAAGTTTCTTCCATTCAATCTCACTGAGGTAGCTAGTATGCCCTAATTAGTTTGTCAATAATATAAGACCTCGGTTGCTTTGTGACAAATTGCATTAATTGGCGAGTCCGTATGGCATGGACAACCAAGATGTAAAAGGTTAGTTCGAACTTTTTACCCACCCAGAATACGTGGCCCTCAATTTACTTCAGAAAGTTATAAGTAGCTAGGTCCATACTCTGTATATATATACACTTGTATAGCCCTAAACCTAAACGTTATTAATTTGACCGATTTGTTTCAACTTAAATGTAATGACCCCATGATCCGGGCAGCTACAAAATCAAGTTGCTTCTGGCTGCGGGCATCCACTAAGGAAGATGGAATATACCGCATACGCATTAGATCTTCGTCGACTCTTTGACAATGAAGATAGGTGATATATAGATAAAAGAGTACGCAGTCTTGCACATGCCATATATTAGCCAATAGGATCCTCTCGGATCCATTTGGTGAGGATCTGGGGATCCATGTATTGTATCCGTTCATCGTACATTGTGCGGCCAGTTTTTGTTAAGTACTGTTTATGTTTATTTTTAAATAAAATGATTTATGACCCCACGATGTACAATAAACGTACACGATTCACAGATTCATGGGATCCTCACAAAAAGAATCTGACGAAGATCCGGACTCATATATTAGGGGTTGTTTCGAACTTTTCAACTCTCTTGCTTCTGGCCCACGAAAGCCTATTCGACGGGCTAGGGCCGGGTTTTGAATTTCATTGTAGGCCGGCTCAATATGGCCTGCTAATTTCACTTAACATTGATTAAGCCCGGCCCGGCTCAGGCCCATAAAAACTGAGCTGAGCTAGTTTGGCACGGCCCATTGATGACCCCATCTTCTAATTGATTCGACGTGTTTCTTTTTAACAGGAGTGCTCATGTTGTTATCTATTGTACCCTTTCTTTGTTCCTGTGATGTACAAAACTTACAAGGAACAAAACTGTGTTACTTTGAGGGGGGTTTTGCTTGAGAGTAGAGAGTGGGACGCTAAAAATGCTTGTTTATGACCTCTAATGAGTTGTATTTGTCATCCATTGGAACTCCATAATGCCCAAAACATTCACGAGCACAACATGAAAGTATGATTAGGCCAATTTTAAATTAGTCAAGTTGAGTTGGGCCGACAAGTTATATACTTATTTACTTATTTGTATATTCCGTTATCAAATTCATAAGTGATATAGTTATTTGATAAGTTGTATTTGTTATCATTCGGAGACTTAGGCTTCATATGGAACATGCTAAAAAAAAATTCATAAACATGACATAAAGTATGATTGGATTTATTTTAAATAAGTCAGGTTGAGCTAGGTATATGCTATATACTTATATGTATATTATACTATTAATTTCATACTTCTTTCAGAGTGAATATTCATTGAATCATATCAATACTCATGAGTATGAAGTTGTAATTTGTTGATGCACAACACCAGAGGTCTTGGAACAACGTAAATCCGACCGTGAATCTACAAGAAATGTAAATAACACAAAATGTATTATGGTTCACCCCAAGGTTTGGGCTACGTCCACACTGATATTGTATTTCTGAGGGGGAGAGAGAGATCCTCTGTAATGAATCTGAGAGGCTCTTAGAGTGAGAGCTTGAGGGGGTGAGGAGCCTTAGGAATTGGCTTCTCCTAATTGTGAGGGTGATGAGTCATTTTATAGAATAAAGGCTCATCACTTATTACATATTTGCCCCTTCATTTATCACATAATTACATTTAAGTCCCCCGAGTATTTGTATGAGATCTAAATACGAGGCCCTAAATATGGTATAAACAGTAGTCCCCCAAGTCTTCAGTCAAGAGTCTTTTGGCTGGAGACTTGAAATTCAATCCATGTGTGGGCCGAAGTAACTAGATGTTGTCTTGAACTGATGTTCGATGTGAGGCGGTGCTCAAAGTGAAATGATGCTCATCTAGGAGTTGCACATGTTGCGAGGCTGCTCGCTCGGCTTGTGGCTTATGTTGCCTTGGTTGGCTCGACTTGTGGAGCTTGAAGGTGAGGGGGTCCCTTTTATAGAATAAGGGTTCGCTCTTCAATACATAAATGATGGGCTGGAGTTGATGCTCGCGGCGAGTTGGTTGCTCAATACGCAGCGATGCTCTTTAATGGTGGTGAGAGAGTCTCTTTTATAAAATAAGGGCTCGTTCCTCAATACATAAGTGATGGGTTAGGAATGATGCTTACGGCGATGCGGTTGCTCAGCTGGCAGCGTTGCTCTCTAATGAAGGTGAGGGAGTCATTTTTATAGAATAAGGGCTCGCTCCTCAATACATAAGTGATGGGCTAGGAGTGATGCTCGCGGCGAGGCGATTGCTCAGCTGGCGGCGTTACTCTCTAATGAAGGTGAGGGAGTCCTTTTTATAAAATAAGGGCTCACTCCTCAGTACATGAATAATGAGTGCTCTCTAATGAAAGTGAGGGAGTCCCTTTTATAGAATAAGGGCTCGCTCCTTAATACATAAATAATGAGCTAAGTCCCCCAAGTATTTTTCATAAGGCCCAGTTGAGGCCCAATATATGGTACATAATGTAGTCCCCCAAGTCTTCGATCAATAGAGTCTGTTGGCTGGAGACTTCAAATTGAATCCATGTATGGGCCGAAATGGCGGTTGTTCGGATGCGGTATTTGTATACCCTGCACTGAAGCTTTGTAGGTGAAGCTTTGTAGGTGAAGTTTTGCAAGTGAAGCTTTGAAGCTAGAGCTCTGTAAATGAAGCTTTCGAAGCTGAAGCTTTTGTAAATAGAGCTTTTGAAGCTAGAGCTCTGTAAATGAAGCTTTTGAAGCTGATTGACATGAGTGATGCTTATGAATGTTTATGTTGATTGACATGAGTGATGCTCAAGGATGTTGTCATGAGTGATGCTCATGAATGTTAACATGAGTAATGCTCATGAATGTTGACATGAATGATGATCATGAATGTTTATGTATGATTGTCATGAGTAATGCTCATGAATGTTTATGTATGAATGACATGAGTAATGCCCATGTATAATTTGGGGACTTTGGTACAACAGAAAGTGTTAAGTTTGTGACATTCGCTAGATTGCTCCGGTCACTAGTGTGGATAAGTATGTAAATGGATAGGGACAGGGAAGCAAACACAAGATGTACGTGGTTCATCCAGATTGGCTACGTCCACGGAGTAGAAGAGTTCTCATTAATTGTGAAGGGTTTACACAAGTACATAGGTTCAAGCTCTCCTTTAGTGAGTACTAGTGAATGATTTAGTACAAATGACATTCCAAAATATTGTGAGAGAATGATCTCTATTTATAGAAGAGAGTTTCTAGTTTCATTCTAACATTGATACGTGTCGTTTTGTGATTGGCTTCTGATGTTGACACGTGTCGCGCTATGATTGGCTTCTGATATCAACATGTGTCGCGCTGTGATTGGTCTCCTGGTTGGAGGGAAACTCTTATGAGTCCTTAACAATATAACGTTGACCGGTGCTCAGTAGTTTTAGGATTGGTCAAGTATGGTATAAACAGTGCTCCCCTAAGTTCCCGAGTGAGGGAAGATCTTCGGTTGGGGACTTGCAAGATCCAAGCCTTAAGTAATCACGAAACTTCTAAGTACCGAAGTGTGGTATCATTTTCACTTGCCTTATCTGTCTCATATGTAGATGTGGCATCTTCTCTGGAAGTACTTTTCCTCCATCCATGGGTGGTATCTTTAACCGATGAAGATGCACAAGGTAATATATCAATTTCACTTGAAGCTTACTTGTAGTTTTGGGCTTGGTCAAGTGCGATACAAACCCTATAGTAGGAGTCCCCCAAGTCGCCTAGCTAGGAGATTTGCCGAAGAAGGTAACAGACAAGGTAAGCAATCAGACTTCCAAGCAAGCAACCTGGATCGAAGGTTCGACTTCGGTTTCTGGTTGATTATTCTCATTCTCCTTGTGTCGTAAACAGCAACAAGGATAAGAAGAAGCAAATGGAGAAAAGATGATATGAGATACTTTTGCTTTTGAATAAGTAACTTTCCACAGGCTTATTCTTGAACTGGGCTGGAAGGTTTTCTAGTTTCCTCCAGAGTATAAGGCCGACTCAATAATTTGAGGGTCAAAACAAGTCCATCAAATCTAAAGTACGTTCGACCCTGATGATATGGGATATTTTTGCTGTTGACAAAGTAGTGGATGTATCAGCACGTGTTCTGTTACGCTTGTCTCCACATGCTTCCTTGTATCATTCTCACTTGCCCTATCTGTTCCTCAAGCCGATGTGGTATCTTCTCTAGAAGCATAAGATGTTGAAGATGAGTACTCGAGAGCACTGCCAGATAAGTAATCAGGCAAGGGGTTTCAGGCAGTCAGTTCCTGACTGGAAGCTTGATTCCAAATGTTGATTGATTGCTCTCTTTCTCCTTGTCTTGCAGGTAAGAACAAGGCCAAAGGAAAAGACAAGGAAAAAGCATGATATGGGATACTCTTGCTTTTAACCCTGATGATATGAGATACTCTTGCTCTGGTGTGGCTTATTTGTAGAGGTATTATCTGGAGGAAAAGAAACTGAGTATTTCGAAAGACTCTGCTAAGAGTGCCCTCTCGGATGTGAAGAAAAGTTGAGCATTTTTTTTTATTTGCAGGTCTGCCTGGCTGTGGAGAATGAAGGTCGACATATATAGGAGTCTCCCTAACAACAAGTAGTAGTGTTATTCCTTTACCCTTCTTGGTCATAGCAATGTAGTGGGAGTTGCAAGCTTCACGTGTTTTAACTTTGTCAGAGCACTTTGAAAAAGTGGTCTGTGGTATCTGGAAAGCTGATGTTGCGTGTGAAGATTGCAGACAAGCTTTATCCAAGGAAATCTGGCTTTCGAAGTTCGAAGAGCGGTGCCTCTTCAGCCTTTGAACAAGCAATCCAGTTGGGGATCTGGCTCTCGAGATTCAGATAATGGTGCCTCTTCGATTTTTAAGAAAGCAATTATGTTGGGAGTATGACTCTTGAGATTCGGAGAGCAGTGTCTCTTCGATTTTTTAGAAAGTAATCATGTTAGGAGTCTGGCTTTCGAGATTTGGAGGGCGGTGTCTCTTCGAATTTTGAGCACGTAATCCTGTTGGGAGTCTGGTTCTCAAGATTCGGAGAGCGGTGCCTCTTTGATTTTTTAGAAAGCAATCTTGTTGGGAGTGTTTTCTCGAATATGAGTAAAGGTTGGGCATTTTTACCAGTCTGCCTTGCCACGAAGCACGAAGGTTGACACACATTGGGACTTTCTAGTTATAAAGCAGTGGTACTGTTTCTTTACCCTTGTGGGTAATAGTAGGGTAGCTGGACCTTCAAAATTTATGTGTCTAAACTTTGTCATAGATCTTTGGCAAAGTTATATGTGGTACTCGAGGAGCTGATGTTGCGTGTGGAAAGTGGTGCCTCTTCGATTTTTGAACCAACAGCCATGTTGCCCTTTCTTTTATAAGGGCACCAATTGTGTGCAAGAAGTACATTCAGAGAGTTATTGCTTGTAGGAATTTTCCTCTTACTTCATAGATTTATTGCACCTTATTTCTCCTTCATCATTTCTGAGAATGTCTGGCCCATCCGACCATCGTTTTGACTTGAACTTTGGTGAAGAGGCAGCCATGCCTTCTCAAGACAACATATGGCGCTCATCCTTCTTATCCCCTACTGGTCCTCTTACCGTTAAGGACTCTGTGATGAAGAATGATATGACCACTGCGGTGGTGGCCAGGAATTTTCTCACTCCCGAAGATAACAGACTACTTTCCAAACGGTCTGATGAGTTGGCTGTTAAGAGAGAAGATAGTTTATGGGGTCCAGCAAGAATGAAAAGACTCCTGAACCATTAGTTGTTACAGTTGAAACCACGTTGTTCCCAGATCCACACTGAAGCTCGACAGTAGCATGTACAAGAAAACATAAAAAAGATCACTAAAACCATTGTCAAGGAAACTATTCTCTTGCCAAATTGTCACGTTTCGACTTTCGACTATTGATCAAGTTAAACATTTGTCTATAGTGTATCATGAGAATATGGTATAATATTTGAAGATGTGTAATGTGATTCAAATTAAAAACAAGATGGTTATTAAACGACCCGTGGTGAAAGTTAAACAAGTGAACAAACTAACTTGCGAAAACTGGGGTAGCATTGGGGCCATCGGGACCGACATTGCCAATGGCAGTGAAATACAGAATCCTGTCAACGCGGATTACACTAAGAAGGGCAGGGATGATTTGGGATTGAGCTAGTGGAATGACCACAGCAGCAACCAAGAGGGGACACAAACAGATGCTTTTGAAGGCCATTGCTCAATTGGATTATATAGCAATCTATATGTTAAACGACTACTTCTCCTTCTTGCCTTGATAAGTTGCAGACTTTTTTCTTGCGCACAATTGCTGTGGAGGGCAACCGATTATTTATAGGCCATTGCAATCTGCAGGAGGGCAAGTTGCTGCACTTGTTTTTCTTTTCATATCTGACAAACATGCATGCAATAACTGAATTCTGCTCTCTTCGGAAGTTTGTGTTAAAAGTTTAACAGATTCAGTTTTCGGTGCTCCGGAAAATCGTAAGTTATGGCCATAATAACAAAATTGTAGTTCCCATGCAGCTCGTTGTAGGTCACCATGCATGCCTTAGCGGATGAAGCTTCACCCTACAAGTCAACAATTTGATCTCATCGTTGAGCTCTTTGATAGAGCATATATATTTTAATAAATAGTGTTATTTAGACACACAAAACTAACTGCAATAATTGATATATGTGGAGTACTACGCTACTATACTATACTGAGGGATCCATTTTTATTTGAGAGAATATCAACAATGCGATTAGTCTAGTGTGCTGAAATAACATTACTCAAATATTTTTTTTACTACAAGTGATATTCTACACTAGCTTATACTAAGGTCAGGAGTATGATTTAAACCAGAACACAATGAGTAAAATAAAAGTCCTAATCACCAAGACAACCCACTACTTACAAATAACATCTCTTATATAGTATTCTTTTAATTGTCGCAAACATGAAGCTAAATAATTAATTAGCACACTATAGTATGTGCTATAATAAAAACTAAAAGGTAATGTTATTTAGACACAAAAATTGATACAGGTGAAATTTACCTACAATAAGCATTAACAAAATTTAAAGAGCACCCTTGATGTAGAACACACCTTCCGTAAATCCATAAGCAAACCTTAGCTATGCGTTCAAGTTGAAAGACCAAATTAATCACTAAGTAGAGCTTTGCACCTGAAATCATATTCACGGAAGATATTTTTCTATGGTGTTTCGGAGAATATGATACCTTGGAGCATCATTGAATTTTTGTTCACGAATATAGCCTATCAAAGTCAAATACCTGAATGGCCAAAATTCAGCCACTCGCATGTCGCCACGCGAGCACTAAAGAAAGGAAAATCAACTAGGCACTAAAGTGAAAGGGAACTCCACCCATTTAGAAGATTTTATGTGCTTCAACATATCTTTTGCAAGCCTTGTACGTTTTACACGTTTGAGTAAATACCTAACTTGGGCATCCGAGAGTGGTTTGCTGGTACCGCTTTCAACTTTCCGAGTGAAGGTTGATCCTGTATGTTTTTAAATCAAAGGGCAAGATGATCATTCTCGTGCCTGTGTATTACAGGATACAGACACCAAGAAGGAACAGGGGGTTTTGATATCAAGGGGTTCGGTACTCAGCCGAAAGGTACGGAGAGGAAGGAGGAGGAAGATTCACGTACCGGATTTTAAGAAAACTTTTTGAGCATTTCTGTACAGAAGCTGGAGGGAGAGCAGTTACACAAGGAATAGAGAAAAACCTCGAGCGGAGAAAAGAAACGTGGAAGCCTCAAAGATGGCTCTACGGATACGGAAACAAAAGTCGAAGATAATGATGCAGATGAAAGTATAATTTTATCAAAAATCAAAGAAACGAAACAAAAACGACAATGATCCGTCAAACAATGTTTTTCCTTCCATTTGGCAAAAATGGTTCCCAATAATTTGCTGACTTTCCACATCTTGTCTACTCTTTAGCTGTCTTACTAGTTTTCTTGCTTTCTCCTGTCTTGCCAAGTTCAACTCAAATTGGGCACGGTGGGATATCAAGGGTAGTTCCAGCTTGAATCTGACCCCAGCCAATAAGACGCCAGTGCTTCTCAACTCGTCGACTGAGCGCAATTTTCTCTCCTTTGCTGGTGCAAACTGGAGACGTGAGTTGCAACTTTGCCAAATCGTTCCTTACAGCAAGAACCCTAGCCCCTGTAGACATGGATCCTATATTCAACATGAGGATCTCCCCCTTGACCAGCTTTGAAACCTTTCCCTGCTTCTCGGATCCCTTTGTCCTGACCCCCAGAAGCCTTCTCAACAAGAAGAAGTTGACCTGCAAAATATACCACAATCTTCATCAACACCAACAATTTCTGCTCGACAACCGCTTCTGATCAACAAGATTTGTCTAGTTCGGGATGAGAAAACAAGAAACAAAAGACCCGAAAGAATCAACATGCTAAAAAATCCAGTAAAGAATAAAGACGAGAGTACAGTTAGAAAGCCAATATTATACCAAAGTTACACAACAGTCGCATTATCAAATGTAAAACAAAATGCACCGTCAACAAGTTCATGAATGAAGATGTGCGCACACACAAGTTAGCCATTCTCTTAGAAACAGCATCTCCTCAAGTTTTAAACAGCTAAAAAAATTAAACAAAGTATAAAGCATTATTGTAGCAGCAACCCCTTACCTCAAGCTCAACAAATACTTCAGGGAGTGACCCGACTTCACCAAGAACTTGACCAACTAATCTATCAGCACGTGTCAAAGTGGGATCCATGGTTGTCCCAACACCAATAAGACCTCCTGGCACCGCAAATTGCAACTCATTTTGCTCAGCATACAATGAGACAATTCTAGAATATATTGGTGTGCACTTGATGTTTCCACTCTCGTCTTTAACAACAATCCCAGGACGAACCTCGATAAATTGGTTCACTTTCAGAACACCCTACCACGACCACATTGTCAAATATGTTATTCATGAAACATGTATGGAACTAACTACTTAAGAAACAATCCAAAATTCCACAAATTATTATCCAATCAAGAGATGTGTGCACATTTTCACAACCCAAAATTCCACTACTAACGTAGAATGAAACCAGAAAAGGAAAAAGGAAACCTCAAATACCGTGAGCTGACACTCAATGGAAATCATAAAACACTGTCTACACTTTTGACAAAATATAACAATAAAAGACATACCCTGAGGATACTTCCACCAGCTACACCACCTCTAATCTCATCAACCTCGTACCCAGGTTTATTGACGTCAAAAGAACGTATAACAATCATATTGGGAGGTGAGATAAAGTTCCTTTCTGGAATGGGGATCTTTTTTACAATGTATTCACACACCACATCAATATTATACTTCAACTGTGCAGAAATTGGCACCACTGGTGCATTATCAGCTACAGTTCCCTGGTACACAATGTTTAATGATTAATGGACTGAGACCAATAAACCAGAAAAAAAAAATGCTCCAAAGGAACTTACCTGAATAAACTTCCTGATTGCCTCATGTTGGTTGATGGCCACATTCTCCTGAATGAGATCAACTTTATTCTGAAGGATAATAATATGTTGAAGACGCATAATTTCAACAGCAGCCAGATGCTCAGAAGTTTGTGGTTGCGGACAGCTTTCGTTAGCAGCAATGAGAAGCAATGCTCCATCCATAATCGCGGCACCGTTAAGCATAGTAGCCATAAGAATATCGTGACCCTATAAGAAAGTATGAAATAAATAACTTTTGAAGAAACATAAACAAAATCAAACCAAGAAAAACAATGTGAAAGATGACAATCATTTAATAGAGAAAGTCTCTTGCAACTAATAAAATGTAGCAAGATCCCATGGGAAAAACCTTACTTCGATGCTACTAAATAACATGTTATCCATGAGTACAGCAAACAAAAACTAAGATCCACTGAGACAACATATAATTGATCAACACAAAGTATCAGGCTATCAGATCCTCTTATTAAGCAAGGATGACCAGGTACACACCATCATTTATTCACAATAGTTTAGTGTAGTCATAAATATTATGGCATAAAAATAAATGGTACAAAAATTTCACCATAAAGCCTTACCGGGCAATCTACAAAAGATACATGTCTCAACAATTTCATCCTGCAGTTCTCAAATCCAGGAACATCACAGAGAGGAGCATCTTCCTTTCCACTTCCATATGCCCTAATAAAGAAATGAATACCGGTTAAGAAAAGGGTAGAATGTGATCAAAGACAATTACATTAACTGGATGCCTACTTGTAGGCCATAGGTCGAGGGCACCGCTCATCTTCACATGTGTATATCTTTGCATTGGCATATCCAAGCTTGATAGTAATGTTGCGCTCCAGCTCATTTTTAAAACGAACAGTCTGCATACCATTAATGTTCGATTTTTAATGTCTTAAAGATATAAACTTGCAATGGCATATCCAAGCTTAAATGCCCACAACACATATAAGCTAGAGAAATATAGCTCAAACCGACAAACCAATTATGGTGGTTAGTGCCTGCAATGTTGATCTAATGTGATACACCACTAGAGCTTTAGCCAATAGCTCAAGGTTTTTGTACATAAAGCAACTTAGCAACAGTGAAATGAAAGAATCAGAGCACTGTTGACATATCTCCAGTAACCAAAGACAATATTGAATTTATTTTGATAGCACCAAACTATCAAACCTATAGGGTAAGGTTACATTTATCCCTACTATCTCGTACTAAACAAATTATCATCCTGGATAACATACTCCATACTATTAGATAGTTTCCATTTTAACACTCAACTTAAGACATATCTCCACCAAGAATAAAAGGTATATGATCTGTAGCCATCTGAAACGATTAGCCACTTTTGGTAGTGAGATGTAGAAATACAATGATGCTCAACAACGTAAATTCTCTTATCCCGTAAATATAACACATTAGTATCCGAGAGAACATTTTCCTAATATATTTTTCCTTGGCTGTGAGTGTGCATTAGTAGCTCAAAGAGAACAAGCAGCGACAACCAGATACCACTTTTGTACACCTTCACTTGGAAACACATGCTTGCTTGTCTTTACAATGTCCAGGCATAAATAAACAATAAAGACGCGAGCAGTATCAAATGCAATACGGAAACAACTAATCACCTGTACACCAGAAATTGCTTTTACAACTGTTGACTTTCCATGTGCCACATGACCAATAGTACCTGAAAGGCAACTCGTATAAATCCAAATAAGTGCAAAATTACGACATGGTGCCAACAAACAAATGATGGTCAAATCAATATAACAATGGCCATAATAATCTCAGAGCAGTTTAAACATGTGAGTTAAGATTACCGATATTGATAGTCGCCTGACGAGATATAACTTCAGGCGAGAGTGGATGCAACTTTGTTACATCCAGTTTACTCAGGTCTTGCTCCATCAAACCTTTCCTCGACATTTTGACAGTTACTTGAAGTAATCAGCTAACAACTGGGTGGTATCAAGAGTGACGAAATCAAAACTGTGAAAGACTGCATCAATCACCCAAATTGTTGATTAACAATAAGACTCAGTTGAAAACGGACACTGCTGCCGCAGTTCTTTTCAAAGTGAAAGCCAGTATGCAATTGTATTTAGTGCAATACCACATCAAATTTACCATGAACAAGATCATGAATAAAGCGGTAACAGTGAAAAGATAACTAAACTTATACTAGAAACATTCATTTCAGAAGAAAATCCCATCTATTTCCAGATAACAAAAACCATTTTGTATAAAATGACCAATAACATAACAAAGGACAAGATTAAAACCCTAAATTTCAGCGGGATCCATTGACGGCGGCCAACAGTAAAAACCACAGTACGGAACGAAGATGCCAAAACCCTAAATTCTCTAAAAAGTATTATCTACAAAAATGCTCCTATTTTACACCAGAAAAATAACAAACTGATAATAAAATAGCAAGAAAATTTCGATTCTGAAGAACTCAAAAAATAACACACCCAAATCAAACAGCTCGAAAATCTCACAATAAAAATATAAAAAAAATAAAAATGAAATATCAGTTTCTGCAGAGAGAGAGAGAGAGAGATTGGTACGGACCTGGACGATGGGATTAGGGCAAGACGACGAGAGTGAGCGAGGTTTTCTGTTGAGCTGTAGAGAGAGAGAGAGAGAGAGAGAGAAGCACAGCCCGCACAGGTTTAAGGGTTATTCGCTGGCATCTCCACGTTCGCAAAATGTTACCGAGGGTGTTTTCGTTATTTGATAGTTAACCGGGCCACTGGTTAGGTAGTGCCTTTCCGTCTGGCTCAGGCCCACTAGGCCGGAGATTTTTTTTTTTTTTTTTGGTATAAACAAAATTATTATTTTTACCATATATTCGTACCATCATTCATATCGTCTCTTTAACAGATGGAACAAATGGAATCCACATGTGTTGATGAGTTTTACTTCTATTAAAGAGATGATAAAAATATATGGTAAATGAAGTACTGCTCTAAAGAAAAGGATCATGTTTGACTAGGGGTGGGTTCGGTTTTATTCGGTTCGGTTTTTTGCTAAAACCAAAATCGAACCAAAACTTTGGTTTGATTCGGTTTGGTTCAATTTTCTTCTGATTTTTTTTTTGTTTTTATTTTTTCGGTTTGGTACAGTTTCGGTTTTTTTATTTTATAAAATATGATCATTTTTTAATATGAAATTTAGAAAATAGGCTTGCATTGGTAGACTAATAAGAAGAAAATGGGGTCGTACCCAGTGCACAAGGCTCCCGCTTTACGTAGGGTCTGGGAGAGGTGAATGTCAGCTAGCCTTACCCCCATTTATGGAGAGGCTGTTCCCAAGTCTCAAACCCGAGACCTACCGCTCATGGACGAAAGCACTTGCCATATAAATCAATCATATGCTATCAACAACCTCAAGTGTAAAGAAAAATGATTATTGTATCCATTCAAAAAGTAAACAAACAGAGAAGCTCTTCCAAGTTCCAAAGCCTTCCAAACTTTCCTCTATAACCAATGAAATATCCTCTCTAATTGAACCAAGTATGCTCATTGAAAAAGCCATAGGCTTAGTTTCAAACTTGGCAACAAAGTTTCACAAAAATGGACATACATTCACAAAGTGTAAAGGGATTCGGTTCCATCCAAGCTCTGTTTTCTGAACCGGTTCAATTCGGTTTCTGAACCTCCGGAATCGAAACCAAACCAATAACGTTTGGTTTGGTTTTTTCTTTTTCGGTGTTTAGTTTGGTTTTTTTTCGGTTTTTGGTTTTTTGAACCCACCCCTATGTTTGACCACATTATATATTGACATATTTGTTGTTGAAACCCAAAAGAAAAATAGTAGCTTATTTTCGTTGGGGTTTTTTTGGTTGGAAAACAAGGCTAAAAGCAAGAGCCCAAACAAACCTACTCAATAATATATCTTCGATTCTCATGAATAAAACTAACTGAACAAAAAGGAGGAGTATCAAAATAAAAATTACCCAAATCTAAATCAAGATTATAGATCACTAAACTATCTGTCACAAAATTCTTTTCTCTGTAGACGTGCCGAAGTTCGCATTGCCAAGATCTTGAAAACAAATTCGGATAGGCCAAAACAAGGGGACCTAAATGATGATTATTTTTTATGGGATTTTCATTTTATACAAAGTTGACGAAAAAGAAGTTTGAGCACTTGACTCAGGAGAAAGAATAATCGCTTTTAACCACTTAAGTTATAGCCACTATAATAAAACGCTTTTTTTTCGTTTGAGATGCAAAAGATACAAAGCCAACAACTTCGAAGTGCAATGAGATTAAAAATGAACCACCCAATTGCAGGAAATGCAAAGCACAAACTCACAAGACGTAGAAATGTGTCTGATATGCTATTGGTGACACATCATTTGGTTCGTAAATTTGGTTTAAAAATTTAGTCTCTCTAGCAGTATCCTATCAATATGTCGTTTTCACACTAGAAACGTAATTCAATACTTAAAAAATTATGAATTTGATCGAGCAAGGAAAAGTACTTGACCCCATTCTCATTATCATTTATATTTTCTCAAATTCATGACTTTCTCGATTCTAGATAGATAAACATGTTGTTAATCTAGTCTCTGTTTGATACAAATCTATATTTCATAAGAGATAAATTAATAAATTTTACTAGCAGGTTAGTGCAACGCATAGCCCGGTACGAAGATATGAGTACATAATTGAAAGTAAATAAAAACAAAAGTTTAGATTAAAATGATATGAGATTCAAACATGTTACATCTTCCAACAAAATAAAAAACATACAACTAAATCAGCAGGACAAATATCGACAAATGGCTCTTTACCACAATAGTGAAAATGTGTTGAGCTCTTGCATGACGATGTGGATTCAAACCCTGTCGGTAGCTAATTTAACAAAATATATTGTTTGACAAAAAAATATATATAACAAATATAGAAATTGAAACGAACAAAACTCTATAATATATACATATATATATATATATATATTGATCCCTGTACAATTCTCACAATAATCTTCCATTGGCATATGCAAGAATGCCAAGTTTTATTCCTATAAAGAGTAATTAACCAGGATACAAATATATAATATATCAGAAACTCAATTTAATTCTAACTTTATTTTCCACATCTATATATCTTTTTATTTATTTTTTCTGAATTCTCCTATATTTTTCCTCAAAATACATAAAAAATCTAATGCAAAAACATTACATAGCGGAGCCTGCATCTCTATCCTTAGAGTCACCAAAAATACGCTGCCTCAAGTCTGTAACCATGAGCGGCAGCCCCTTGCGGAGGGACACGGTGGGCTCCCACCCCAGAAGCTCCTTAGCCTTGGAAATGTCCGGCTTCCTCTTGTGTGGGTCGTCCTCTGTGTTGGGCCTGAACTCTATCTTTGCATTTGGATCTATTGTGTCTTGCACAACCTGCACATACAAGCAGGAGTAAGGAGCGGGAATTCAAACTCGAGACTTCTGAGTTGTGAATTGTTTGTTTAAACAGTTAATGAGTTTGATTAATTTTACCTGGGCAAGTTCTAGCATGGTGAATTCGCCAGGGTTGCCGAGGTTGAAAGGGCCTACATGATTTCCTTCCATCAGCCGCATTAGACCCTCGACCTAGTTCCACATAAGCAATGCACAGCACAAATTGTTTAGTACATATCAGTTTTAATTGTTTGAATCAAGAGGAATTGCTACCATAAGCATTTTCAGTGGTTGCTAGTGGTTGCTAATCACGTTATTCATAAAGTATCTTTCACAAAATCACGAGGCATCATGTATTTTGATCTCATTCGACATCACGCTTATCTCACTCAGTGTGAGAGTTGTCCTAATCAGATAACGCGGACACAATTTTCTCCTCTATCAGATCTTGCGACTAAGAGAGGACAATCACCACTTGCCTCTTTGTGGAAAATTCTGCAGAGGATTAATGATTTAATGTATATGCTGCAGTGACAGAGACTCGTATATACAAAGACTCCCATACAACCTTCACTTTAAAACAGTGGCAAAATAGTCTATAACCACCTTTGACCTTAATGCTAATTTAGACAAAGACGTGATTAATGTAAAATAGCAATTAGAAATTCATACTTAATTAGTGCATTAACGGAATAAAGGAGAAGAATTATAGTACCAAGTCAGAAACGTATTGGAAACTTCGGGTTTGCTTGCCATCTCCATAAACTGTCAATGGCTCCTTCCTTAATGCCTGTGTATTCCACAGAGACATCAAACTGGTCGGGAAAAATATGTAACAAGGCCTAAAACAACATTACAAGTATAAAACTGCTCACCTGAGCTACGAAATTGCTAACAACACGACCATCATCGATGCACATACGCGGTCCATAAGTGTTGAAAATCCGAGCAATCCTCACCTGCATGACATTCTATACATTAGAACCCTAACTGCAACTATTTTAATATTCGTCTCAGGTTTTGGGTGTGATCTAGAATCGTTTGAAACTGAGACACATATAACCAAATGACAAGGAAATAAATAATAAGGAGACTTTGGATGCGGTCCCTAGTTATGAACAATCTTTGACTGAAACTTTGTTGGTTTTCAATTTTTGATCCAAGTCCCTAAAATTAATTGATAATTTATTTCTATGTACGTTACTATATTTTTTAAATTAAAAGTTAAAATTTATAGTTGTTTATATTAATGAGATTTTAAATAAAAAAACATAATTTGTGGGATTAAAAATATTAAAATATAAATATACTATTGTGTGTGTGTGTGTGTGTAAACATGGGTACATTCATAAAAAATAACCAAAAAATTATTGTATCAAAACATGGGTACATTCTTCAAAATGGGTACATTTAGCAAAAATAAAAATGGGTACAAATAAATAAAAAAATATGGGTACAATACAAATAAAACTTTAAAAAATATGGGCACAAAAAGAAATTAATATATGGGTACAAATTAAAATTGAAAGGAAAATTGGTACAAATTAAAAAGGGTTGCAAATTAAAAATGGGTACAAACTAAAAATAAAAATATATGATAAAAAATTTAGCCATAAATATAAATATACTAATTGTAACATTTTTAATATTAAATGAATATATTTATAAATAAAAAATATTTTATTATTGAAATAATTAATGATATTATTAATACAAAGGACCTTGATCAAAAATTGAAAAGTAATAAGGTTTTAATCAATAGAGTAGTAAAAATAAGGATGAAAACCTAATTACTCCTAAATAATATGAAAGAAAATAATGTGACCTCAATGCCAAGGCCTCTGTGGTAGTCCATGGTCAGAGTCTCTGCTGTGCGTTTTCCCTCATCGTAGCAGCTCCTTACACCTGCCAATGCCAACAGAAAACATCTATGAAATCATTAATTTACCAATAGCGTTGCTGATTATATATTTCACCGTGAATTTTTTGCGAGGAATGCAACCAAGTAAATACAGTACATATTTTACTCGTCTCGCTATTGAAACAAACATCAGTAATGTGATTAATAAATATGGTATAGTTTGATATTCTCGTGCAGAGTTTCTTCATGTCGGGGTCGAGCGGAGACAGAGAGAGGGAGAGTGACTCACCGATGGGGTTGACATTACCCCAGTAGGACTCGACCTGAGGGTGCTGCAAGGGGTCACCGTAAACCTCACTGGTGCTTGTCAGCAAGAAGCGTGCACCAACCCTTTTTGCCAGTCCAAGCATGTTCAGTGTTCCCACCACATTTGTCTTGTGAAACCCCAGCTCAGACAACAAATTAAGGACCTCAGGCAAATACACATTGACCACAAACAAGAAATTAAAATTTTTACGTGTTAAAGTATGTCATAAGGGTAATGCTAGGGAGACTAAATTTACAAACTAAATTATGTGTCACCGATAGGAATATGCACGTTTATCAAAGTTTAAGTAATAAACCAATCTTCAATTTTCATGTTCTTTAGTTTTCAAAACTTTATATACAAATTTAGCCTCCCTATCATTACTTCATGTCATAATATTATAGTAATCACAAAAAAAAAAAAAAAAAAAAAAAAAAGCGTGTAATAAATACCAACCATGCGTATAAGCACAAGAAATAAAAATAGAAACAAGAGAAGAAAGGATATAATTGTCTTGACCGGATTGAACTTGTAATGCACCGGGGATGCCGGGCAAGCGAGGTGGTAGATCTGGTCAACCTCCAACAATATCGGCTCGACCACGTCGTGTCGAATCAGCTCGAACTTCGGGTTCCCGAAGTGGTGCGCCAAGTTCTCCTTCCTCCCGGTAAAAAAATTATCCAGCACGATCACGCTGTCCCCTCTCGCGATCAGACGGTCCACGAGGTGGCTCCCCACGAACCCGGCCCCACCCGTCACAACAATCCTCATGTTCTTCTTCCTCACCCCCAGCGGCACCTTCCCTCCCACATTCCACGTCTCCAACAGCACCCTCCGGGTAGGGTTGGCCGGGAGATCAATACCCGGCCGATCAGAACCTAATCCGGATTCGAGACCAGGGTCGTGAACGGATTCCAATAGTGGGTTCGATGCCAGGAAGGTGGTGAAGAAGAAAACAGCGATGGCGACGCCAATGAGGACGAAGATAAAACGCTGCTCGCGGAGCATGTATCGAATGGGGTTGGTGGAGGAATGGGGAGGCTTGTGGTTGGTTTGTGGTTCGAGAAAGGGATGTGATTGGTCGTCATTTTGTTGATTATGGTGGGTTCTGTGAACTAATGACAGATTATCGGAGCTGCTGGCCATAATTTTCACTTGGATTTCTGTCTAGTTTTCAGACTTTTGATGGGGAAGTTTTTGGAGAGATGAAAATGGAAAAGGGTGGGCAGAAGAGGAGCATGGGGGGGAGGGACAGAGGGAGGCAGGGGTAGTGTGGGTGGGGATGGGGAGAGGAGTTTTTTGGGTGGAAGTGGTGGGTAAATGGGGACTTTCATGCATGAAATTTGGCCGGATAATCGTTCTAAGGCGCGCGATTGTTGGGTGCATCTATGTAGGTTTTGGCTTTTTAGGCAACGAGGTAGGGGATTTACTTGCTTACTTTGTCACTAAACTAGATTGTGTGTTGTTTTACAGCTTTGGTAATGTAATAAGCAAGGAAGAAAAAATCGATAATATCGGCGATATTTCGTCGATATTATCGTTTTTTTAGGGGTCCGATATTTTTTTACCTATCCAAATGATTTTCGTCAAAATATCGCGATATTATCGATAATATCGATAATATCGCGATATTTTCGAAACTATCGCGATATTTGGCACTGTAGTAACCGGAGAAGAACGCCGGAGCAAATTAACCGAATCCCTAAATCCCCAAATTCGAATTCAAAAGCAAATTAACTGAATCCCTAAATCCCCAAATTCGAATTCAAAGCAAATTAACTGAATCCCTAATTCCTAAATCCCTAAATTCGAATTCAGTACAAAAATGAAATTACATGCAGAAAATTCGAATTCTGTACAAAAATGAAATTACATGCCGAGAAGAAGAGAAGTAGGAGCCTGGGAACGTCGTCTTCCTCACGAATCCAAGACGGCTGGGACAACGTCGTCCTCCTCACCGACGACTACGATGAGTTTCGGTCCATCGTCCGGTGTCCGCTGCCTCCGCTTCTCTCCGGATCCCAAAACCCGCTCGGGTTTGATGCACTATCCTAGAGGAATCAGACATGCATGTTTCGCTCTACCATGGATGGGGTCTGAGAGGAAAAAGAGAGAGAGTAGAGAGAAATGAAAGACTTCTTTCCGTCTCTATTGAAATGCGAGAGACTGGGGTTTACAAAGCTTTCAGAAAAGTAAGGTTGATCTTAACCGTTCCTTTGGAATCTTAAGGAGCTCCATGCCGTGATGCATGCCACGTGTTCAAAGCTGGAGTATTCCTATGTCTGCTCAATTTACTCGGTTTGAATTAAAGAGGGGAGAGAGCCGTTTGGGCTCGGACAGAGACAGAAACAAATCTGCACGCCACTTTTTTTTTTTTTTTTTTTTTTTTTACGGGGAATCCAATGTTTATTTCAAAAGGGCGTGCAGCAAGTGGCCCGTCACGTCCTGATCTTTTCCATACATCCCAGGTGGTTTGAAGTCCTTTCTTTACATTTTGTTTTCTAGTTTCTTTCATTTTCTTTTCTTTTTATAGTCTTGTCCATTTTATTTTTCTAGTGTCACAATTTTTGTGTTGTGTTTTTTTTAGTTTTCTTTTTATTTTCCACACCTTGAGGACAAAGTGCGAAATAAGTTTGGGGATGGGAAATAACATTTTAGGTTTTTAATTTTTGTGTCAGGATAAAATTTTCATTCTTCTTAAGTTAATATCCATAGATTATTTTAAACGTTAAAACAAATGGACATGGTAAAGATTAATCCCACAGTAGAGTCTTTTCTATTTATCGTTGCTTAGACACTAATTCATGAATTATACTTTAAAGTTTGCACATCACACTAACATGGTTTGTGGGGAGTGAGATTGAAACACTCGCTTTTAGTCTAAGTTTATTTTTAAATTTTGTTTTAAGTAAAGTCAGTTATTATTGTGAAAAAGAGTAATAATTGTCTCACCCGAGGTTTTGCCTAGTAACCGGGCCAGTCCTGCCTAATCAGCAGTGATTCTCGCGTCAAACGGTAGAATTTTGGCATGGGGCAGGGTGGTTAGTTGGTTTCGTAGGCTTTTCAGCTTGGGTTAATAAGTCCTTAGGGGTGTTCTACACCTAGTGCCCTAAAGCCCTAGTGGTTTGGGAGTCATTGACCTAAAGCTCGCTACATGGGTTGGATCGAAAGTTTAAGTGAACCGACATTGCACGACCACTACTGTTACTTTATCTTCTTCTCCACGTGAAGACCAAATTCTGTCAGAGAAGAACCAAAAATGCAATGTATAAAGTGTAAAATATTGTACTAATTTATTATATATAAATTATTATGGTGTGTTTAGACTTCTTTCATTAATTACTACATATTTTCTACACTCACAATGTTTGTCAGCTCGCTATATAATCAACTTGATAATGTTAAATCCATCATGCAATGCATTTCCTTCAAATATTTTGTGATAAACTAATAGATAATTGACTAAATAAACATCCTGCAAAGTTTCAATAAAAATTTCCAAGTTTTTTTTACAATTTCCGTGGTTTCCATGTAATTTTTATCGATATCGATATTATCCCGATATTTCCATCGATATTTCCGTGTTTTCAGACTACCGATATTTCCGATATTACCGATATTTTCTTCCTTGGTAATAAGTAATGTTAGGTAAGCATATTATTGGCACTTTTTGTAGAAAGTTCTTCTGCTTATAAACTTTAGTGTTACTAGTTTGTAGAAATTTTAACAAAAAATTCAAGTGTTATCTAAAAGACACTTAAAAGTTCTTCAACAAGTGTTTTTATAGAAAACGATTATATGATTAATAAAGTCCTATATGTTTCTCCTATAAAAACAATTAATTGTCGAAAAACACTTTTTAACCCTTGTAAAAACAATATCAAACACACCCCATTCTTTAGATAAAATTTTGATTGATGACAATGTATTATTTGTTTCATGTGTGGACTCACTTTGGAATTTATTCCTTCACATCAAATAAAATGTCACCAGGCGTCAATACACTACACCATGGTGTAATACGTTCGTGTTCTATAAGGACAGGCTGTTTTGATGTCTTAATTACCGTGGGATGGTCAAAATTCAGGCAACAATATGGGCATGTCATCAATTCACATAGTACCACGTGGCAGATGACAGAAGTGCCAAGTGTTCACTTCGAAACATGATCTAAAGGCTGCTTTTGTGAATAGTGTTATTCTTACACGTCTTTTTACCTCTTATATACCCTTATAAACTTTTGTCGATTGATTTTCTTCTATTCATTTGATTCGACGACTAGAAATTAAAAAAGTTGCATGAGAAGTAAAAATGGGTAGGTGGATAGCACCACCATAGTTTATAGTCTTCTCAAAGTAGGAACCTCTGTTCCACTAGTAGAAAGGTGGCCTCCAAACACTAAATAAAATTCCCCTAAGACCTACTCCAACCCTGGGCTAAATGCCAAATATTTAGCCCAAAATTCCCCCCAAACACCCCCCAACCCAAGCTAAAATATTGGGCTAAAAGGGGAATGCTAAAGTTGGGCCAAATTCCCCCCCAAATTCCCCCCGGGCTAAATGCGAAATGTTTATCGGAATTTAAATTTTTTTAGATTAAAATGTTCATAAAATTAATTTACAATAATCTACATATTTATTTTTTTTTTTAAAATTGATTTAAGAAAAAAATTTAGGCTAATTTCATTCTTTAATAATTCCGGGCTAAAATTTTAGAGTAGAAGGGTTGGAGCAGAAAAGATGTTTCTGGGCTAAAAGCTAAATTTTCCGGGCTAAAAAATTTGGCTTTTAGCCCAAGGGTTGAGATGGTCTAAACATTTTTCTTCCCTAAACATTAAAAGAGTTTGACTTGTATGATACGCACCGCATTGGTTTTGAAACCCAAATGAACAACATTGCATCGCAGACAAAGACAAACATGTTGGTGTCGAATTTTTCAAGGTTGCAAGAAAAACACAAGAATCATACACTGCAAACCGCAAGGTTTTCCACCGCTTCAAAATAAATTCTTCCTGGAACTGGTTCAGGTGCATCGTAGGAACATATTCAACCATGAGTAATATAACACAAAAATTTGTATAGTTTTATCTCATAGCAACAAGCAGCGCAACTGCAAGGACCCCTCACTAAAATAATAAAGTCAAATCACATGTGAGATAATATTACGTCGGTGAACAGAGAAACTAGGACGGAGGATCGACTCTAAAACCGTCGAATGTCTTTCGGGGGCCTAAAGTTGAGAGGGTGGGTTTCTGGAGTGGCATTTTCATCTTGCTTCCACATCTTGATAGTCTTATCGGCTTCACAACTGACCAGCCTCCTACCCGTGATGTCGTAGGAAAGAGCATATATACCAGCTTCACTGTCCAGCGAGCCTGTAATAAAAGCATATCTAGGGGTTAGCATCCCTTCTTGCTACAATCAACGGCAAAAGTAGAATAAACATACCAGGCTGTACAATTGTTTGGGATTGCTGAAAATTGTGACCGCTCTTCCAATCCCAGAACCACATGCTCCCATTATCGCCTTCAATAAAACAAACGCGCAAAAGATTAGAATTACCAAGTTTTATGAAACGAAAAATAGGAATCAAAATAGTTTCGGGTCGTTTATTTGTAAAAGAAAATTGAAACTATCCCATATGGCATATTGTCATTGGTAGGCAAATGTTGAACTAATATATTTCCCCAACCGTGGGGAGAAATAAAATGAGAACAAACTAAGATCATTCCCTTATTGCCCTTTCATATGTAAAAAATTCATACCTCCAGTGGCCATAACTCCATCCTCGTTGACAGCCATTGCATTGATTATTGTTTTCTGCTGAGAGCTGTCCATACACAAGGAAAATTTTTGGAACGTTGTGATAAAAAATATCCCAAATAATTCATATAGTTAATATTAATCAGCAATATACTTGATTCATGATACATTCAGTATGTCAGAAAAAGGTACCCAACTCTAAATGCATACAAGACAGATCACATCCATTGCAATTTCAATGTGCTACACCACTAATAATTTAAAATTCTAATAGCACGAGTAGAAAGCAACTACAAGGCTTGGCATGCATTTCTCCAGGCCATGAATCTGAATTATACAACACACTTAATAACTGATGAGAAAACAATAACACGCACATCCAAGTAGTAACACAAACCACCTCAGCATATGCTTATGACTCAAAATTGTTCAATTGGTGACTCAAAATTGTTCAATTGGTGAACCATGTGTAAGTTTTCGGTTTCAATGGATCCATCGCAAGCAAAACAATTCCTATTACGCTCCAAATCAGAGGTTTTGCATTGCATCTTGGCTGACGTTATGGTGCCTGTGCGTTGAGCAGCCTAATTGACTTGCCACAAAGGGAATGTGTGCATAAAAAAGAACAAGAAAAAGGGAGCGCAATACCTTATCAAACCCAAAGACACATTGGCACAACTATTTATCCATGACAAGTTCATTACCTAGCTAGCCTTAAGCAGAGAAACGTACGAACCATCAATCCTAATATCGCTTGTCATTCTTCAAATAAAGAATACATCACAGACATATAATAGGAAAGAAGAGCAAATGGTAAATCTATCATTCCAGGAACAACAGATATGAAAAGATACGGTCTATTCAAATACTCACAGCATGTTGTGTAAAAATTCGCCTCTTGGGAGGCTGAACTTCTTAATATTATCAGCTGATGCAGATGCAAAACATTGCCTGAAAACCGAACACAATTAGAAAGAGCAAAGCATATAATTTACAGGGGCATAAAATAACAAACACAACCAGGATTATTTACTACACGTGAAGTACTAAGTACATGAATTGGCACTTACTCTTTAGGATGCTGGGCCATTGCACGCACAGACTTTTTATGGTGTGTCAGAGTTGACATTGTTTTTCCTAAGACAAATGAAAATTGATACTTAAAAAAGAAGGAAATACCAAAACTGAAATGAGTTTAACTTACAGAACATAAATTACCATATCTAAGGTCCCAGAACTTGATGGTTGTGTCGTGAGAGCCAGTAACAACTTGTGGATCCTGCAAACAGTAGACAATAAACTATAAGGAATATTGCCTCTCTTAACAATAAAATGAGAAGGGGCCAGAAAACTGTCAAAAGAGTTTCCACATATAGAAATCTAGCTATCAAACCAAAAAAAACTCAGAGATGTAATGTGTAACACAAAACTAGAAATTCAAAGTGCCAGTGAATTCAATTCACGGCAGCTTATTAATTAACTTCTATATAAAAGAAATGAGGACTACGGATTACAGGAATCAAAATATTTAAAAGAATGATGTGACACTGAAGGATACCTAACATAAACATAATACTATTCTCAGGACATGACAATATGAATTGCTAAACATTTGAATGTTTTGCCAGATGGGGAGACCAAGAATTAAACAACGAAAAACCATGACCTTGAATCTCGATCTCTAACGAAGACATCAATAACAATATAAGCTATCATTATGAATTGTTTGGATCTAAAATATTGTCAGCATGCATACTCCACAATATAGTCAGAACACGGTAAAGAAAACAGAAGAGTTTTTCATACTGTTGGTCGAGTAAAAACGGAACAAACTGTGTTGTCATGCCCTGACAACGCATGAACTTGCATCTTGCTTCGAATATCCCAAACCTGAAAGATTTATTGCACCAAAACAAAGGTATTATTAACACAGTACCACTCTGATAAATATTACAACAATCACTTTGCTCAATCCCCAAGAGTGCTTCCTCCATTATAGTATGCAGGATTTGAATTTTAATAAGATAATTACATACCCGGCACACAGAATCACGTCCCCCGGTAAGTAAAACATCAAGAGTGGGATGAAGAGCCAAGCAGTAAACACCACTTAGATGACCATGATATGAACGGATAACCTACGCAACAATTTATATGTTGTAACAACCATCATTACTTACAGAACACAGCCGCAATAAAGATCTTGAAAATATTAAGTAGAAGTATTAACCTTATTCTGTTCAAGATCCCAGCATTTAACTAGTTTGTCATCTCCAGCAGAGAACATATAGGTATGCCTGCTGCTAACCGCAAGGCCTGCAAAACCCCAAGCACTTATTGTTACCAACAGCATTAACCACAGCATGGTTAACCAAAATAAACGAACAGCCAAGAGAAACCAACCTCTTATTTGCTCGATGTGTCCTGTCACTGTCAGTTGTAGAGTTCCAGTTGCAACATCCCAAATCTGATAAACCAAAATCAGAAGACAATCCAAAAGAACATAAAATAAACACTCACACGACAAGAAAAGAGAACACAAAATAATAATTAAAAAATGACAAGTGATTTTGACTTCTACAGAGGAGGAAATGAGAAAACATAGCAGGAAAAAGGGGAAGGAAAACAACTCAGACAGACCAACTCAGACAAATGAAGCATAAAGTTGCATACCTTGATAGTACGGTCTGCTGAGCCAGTGCAGAACCATTTATTACTTGGATCAAAGGCAATAGCTCGTACCCATCCCAAGTGGCCGCTAATGACCTACATAATCAAATGGAATAATTTAACGATGGCTTGTAAGAAACATTATGCATAACCTTTTCCTTTCTTCAGATAAGAGACAATAGCATAATGGCAAGTAACAACTCATGTTCAATCATAGAAGAGGTGCAGGTCAATCTTATCAACCCATTAACCATGAAAGAGCCAAACAAAGGACAACAAAAATTGAAAGACACACCCATATAACATATATTCCCATGTCGGTTCCTAACATTTCCATCTAATCAGAATCTCCAAGTTACCCAGATGATATAATCCCAACTACTTTCCCCACTGCTCCTAACTGTCTATCATAAACAACGCATTATTCTTACTCTGTAGATTTTCCAAGGAGCATGCCAATCAGGACGTGGCCATCTGCTGGAAATCCTTTCCATCATGGCCGATGTTGAAAACCTATACAAGAGAAAAGTAACAGTTAAAGCAAAAATGGGATATGTTTTCCGTGGTAGCATTATCAGGATTAGAGAAAATGCAACAAGATGGGATACATCATCATGCAGCTTGTAATATTTAGTATATTCAGTTCCCCTAAAATATCCCATAAAAATCCTAATAAAAACTTCACTCTAACAACACCATAGAAGCACATCATATGATACATTAATACGACTTCAACCCCACGTAATGCATGCAGATGGTGCAAAATGGTAAGGGCATTCCTAAAACAAAAAGAATTCAACCATATCAAAGGGATTCAAACCACTGTAAAACTTTACTCTTAAAAAATATCTCTCTTTTGAATATTTTAACTGGTTTTTATATTTCCAAGAACATTCCTAAGAAGTTATATGTTTCCCTTAACAACCCTATGACAAAAATTCATAGTAAGCTAATTAGATGAAATACTGATAGCTCTCTTATATGGACTACATTCTGACATATAAACAAAAACTAAAGCAGGCTGTAGTTAGAGAAACTTAGGGGAGTGTAATCAACTTGGATTTTAGAGGATTTTAAAAGCCTTTTTTAAGTGATAGATTTTAAAGGATTTTAATAGATTCTACAATCTTATATGGATTTTGACAAATTTATATGGATTTCACTAATAGATTTCTATGGATTTGTATGGATTTTTTCATGGATTTCTCAGGACTTTTATCATGCCAATCAACGCAGAGCCTACATATGAATTCATCTCCAATTTCTTCTCAACTACAAAACACTCCACACACGTACCCAAACTCAAATCCCCCATGTCCCCGCACGCTCAAGAACCGTCGCCAAAGTCGTTTCGTTAGGCTCAAATCCATCACCCCTCATTTCTCAGAACAACCCCACCGCATCTCCAGCACACACCATCTTGCAATACACAGAAATCATGGAATTCCGCGAAACCAAATCCCTCTCAATAATTTCATTAAACACTTTCCTTGCAAAAACCCACTCATCACACCTTGCATACATAGTAATCAAAGAGGGACTCACTTGTCCATCCTTATTCAATGCCATCCATGATTTGTATTGGATTTGAACAACAACAAACACTCACAAGCTTTAATCGCAACCTTACCAGCAACGACATTGGATTGTTCATCCAATAAAGGCAACAACAACAACAACAACAACAACAACAACAAAGCATTTTCCCACTAAGTGGGGTCGGCTATATGAATCCTAGAACGCCATTGCGCTCGGTTTTGTGTCATGTCCTCCGTTAGATCCAAGTACTCTAAGTCTTTTCTTAGAGTCTCTTCCAAAGTTTTCCTAGGTCTTCCTCTACCCCTTCGGCCCTGAACCTCTGTCCAGTAGTGACATCTTCGAACCGGAGCGTCAGTAGGCCTTCTTTGCACATGTCCAAATCACCGGAACCGATTTTCTCTCATCTTTCCTTCAATTTCGGCTACTCCTACTTTACCTCGGATATCCTCATTCCCAATCTTATCCTTTCTCGTGTGCCCACACATCCCACGAAGCATCCTCATCTCCGCCACACCCATTTTTTGTACGTGTTGATGCTTCACCGCCTAACATTCTGTGCCATACAACATCGCTGGCCTTATTGCCGTCCTATAAAATGGAGGGATGAGGGGTGGTGAACGCAAGTTAGAGAAATGAGGATTTGGAAACCTGTTATGCATAGATGGTGAGCTGCTCACCGGGTTCTCACGCAGGGCCAAAAATGGGGAAGACTATTCCTCTTCTACAGATAGAATTCTTTGTTCTTGAAATGAAATCCTAGGGGTGAAGGTTGGATTGTTTATGACATTTGTTATTTATACTTCTACTCTCAAATCCATCAAAATCCTTCACCCATTAAAATCCTAGCAAATCCTTGATAGTTTCACTACACCTAGACTTTTGAGGACTATTTAAAATCCTAATCGACTACCCATGGATTTGGATGTATTCTTTAAAATCCTTTAAAATCCTAATTTGACTACACCATGATTTCAGAATCTTTTAAAATCTCATTGACCCTTAAAGCAAATCAGAGGAGGACAAAACTCAAACCTTTCAGATGACCCTGGAGCAGAAACAGCTAAAGTGCCTTTACCCGAAATACCAACAGTATTCCTGAAATAAAGAATATGATTAAACAATTCAGTCCACAATAAAAGGCATCATTATTACAAGAAATCATAATAAATAATTTGCACTCCAGCAACGTTAGAACTAAAAAACTGTCAAATTTAACAAATCACTCACATGATTCTCATAAATGGTCCAAATATTTAGCCCAATCACTTTGAAATAAAGAAGCTAATAGTTGTAAGCCATAGTCCGAGAGTGTGCAAATATATATGGGAAGAGGGATAAGTTGAAACATGTGCAACATAGAAATACTAAATAAACACGAAAACAGCCATTAATACACCTGCAAGAAAGAAACTACTCACAGTGCCCTTGGTGCAGAAGGACCAACAACCAAAGAATTTTGAGCTCCTCTCGTCTGCGCATCCTTAGAATCTTCATGACACACATGGTATTAAACCACAAAAATAATTTAGCACGTTACAATTGCAATATTGAATACCCAAATAGAGGTAACTTTCCCAAAACAATAAGCTGAACCTTCCCTACTTCTAACTGCTTATTAGAAAAAATGATACCTGTAAGGGCAAGGGCATTGGAAGGCCCTTCAGAACCAGTTACCGGTGCAACAGACTCAGCCCGGCGAGGTGGTTTTTGGCTAGGTGTGGGTTGAATTCCTCCATATTCCATGCTTATCTAATAATTCAGATCAAAATTTTAACTCCAATGCAACATTCTTCAAATCAATAACTTCACAAAGCTCATAGTTCACAAAAATGAAAAAATAAAACACAAAAATTAACAATTTCAACTCAATAATTTCACTAACCTTGTGACTCATGCGAATTCTTTTACTGCAAAAACAAACAAAAAACAAAAAAAGAGTAAGCACTAATCAACGCACAAATTTAAAAATAAAAAAATAAAAACCTAAATTCAACTCAATCATTTCACAAACCCTAATAAGTACAGAAATTAAAGGCAACGGCGGTACCTCTCGGGGTCGGAAGGGGGGAGTTCGCCGTGGGCGGGGGAGAAGAGATCGAGGGATCGTTTGAGGGATTTGAGACTGAGCTTCTTCAGCGACTGTGGCTCCACTGGTTCCATCTCCAAGGTGGGCCCGGGCATGATCTTCTTCTTCTATATACTGAGGATATGGCGCGGATTCCTTTTGGCTCCCGAAAGCCCTAGAAGTTGGAGGAAGGGGAAACGAAGAGAGACTAAGTGCCTGATTAGTTCGATTTACGGTACGGTTTTGTTTTTAGGAGTCCCGCCACAGACAGCCCTTGGTTACAGTAGTTCAATATATATATATATATATATATATATCAACGTACAAGCTAATTATATGGTAACGATTAATATAAAGGAGGGAAAGAGCTATTTACTGGGACAAATTAATTATCACAATGAAATATAAATAATATGGTTCAAATTCGTTTTTGGTAAGAATCGAACTTATAACATTTTACGTACCAGTAAAAAGGAATACTTCTAAATCATAGTAGTAAATAGCGCGTTACCTTGTTAAATGTAATATGATTGTCTCGTTATCTAAACTACTTATTATTAAAATCATGTTTGCCTACCAAAATTTTAAGAAATTATTCATTCTAATTTTCTTACTAAAATTGAACAAAAATAAAAAATATGGACAATCTAGTAATTACATACAACATAAATTTTATTATTTTTTACATCAAATTCAGAACCATGCAAACATAGCATGCTTTATTTAAAAACTAAAAATAAGATAACAAAAAAAATAAAAATATGCCCACCCATCATTCTTCCATTTGTGATTTCCTTTTAAGAATTTAAAAACTAATCACATTCTTTAATAACAAAAAATAAAATTATTCACACATACAATGTACATGAATATATTCTAGTTTGATTTATATTCAGGACGATCACAATATAATTTTGAATGAATTGTACTTGAAAGTGAACAATTTCAGTTTTGTGTTGAAACAATTTTATTCATTTTGATCCTTTGATTCACTAATGTTGACAACACAAGTGGAAAAAGCTTAAACAATTGAAAATTTTATTTGTGAAAACACTGAAAATATGACCAATGTTGTAGGCATAATTTACTGAATGTTTATGAAGGTCTTAGAAAGAGAGAAAGGTGCGGGTTTGATTCAAAGGTTTCGCAACTAATGGTCATATCGTGGACCTCCAAGATATTGTGATATCCTTAACGGTAAAGACATAACCATTCGGGAATTTTTCCTTGTGCGGGTTTGATAAGTAACCAGCATCAGCATAACAAACAATGTAAGCATTATTTCGAGGATCATGAGGGTTGGATCTGCTCGACATGCGTTGGGATTTGCCCTCGTAGTACCTTCAGGGTACGTCTTTAATGTCAATTCAATGGATGTGTGTAGGCGCGGTGCTGCATCTTTACCAAGATCAACAGCGAATGAGATGTCATGTCTAAATATAATAAGCTAAGTACAACGAAGCACAAAGCTAAACTTAGATATGGAATTTCAGATTTCATAACCTCTTCAATGGTCTCATTTGCATATAACGTATGGACGATCAAAGGTATACTCAGAAGTAACACATTCGGGGTGTAGTTCGATTAGTAGACCAGAATGCCGTCAGAACAATGCTTGAACTTTAGGTCAAAGCATAAACGAGTTTTCCTAAGATCCTTCATCTCAAATTTCATCTTCAGGCACAAAGCAGTTTTCTCAAGCTCTTTTGGAGTCTTAGTGAGATTCGTGTCAACGACATAAACTGTAACTCTAGTAATTTGGAATAAGACTTCATAGTTTAACACGCAATAACATAATTCATCCTTGACTGATCAAATAATCACTTAGACGGGTATACCACATCCGTCGAATTGTAAGTGGACGCCTCAAACAAGTTAAAAGGGTGTTCCGTGGTTTGGAACTATTTGAACCAATCCATGTAATTCTTCGGGAATTTACATGTAAATCTCCGTATCTATATCCCCATGGAGAAAACACTAACCACATTTCATAATGCTGCTATCAATCACATGACGTTTGAGAGAAACCTTGCGTCATAAGGCGTGCATCATATTGCACTATTTCATTCATCTCATAACATTTCTTTTCCCATTTGTAACATAACAGGGTTACCTTGGGCAGTGTAGGAACGACAGGTCCAATACACACTTTGGTAAGGAATTTGACCTGGATTGTAACTTTAGTTGTCCAATCAGTTCTACGTTGTCACTTAATCAACGGAACATGGTTCAATATCGTCGCTTTTCATTTATGTCGGTAACTACCATATAAGTGAAAACATCATCAATGGTAATCTCATTTCAATTCCATTTAGCTCATCTAAATTAGTATATTGGACCAAGAACTTCAAGTCTCGAGAGTAATCCGGATTAATCTCATAAGATAGAAATGATTTGAGATATCGATCAAGTATAGATTCATTATTGTGTCATGTATTCCTCTTCTAGGGAAGTGAATCCTACGAACCGAGTGATATGTCTTGCTCTAGGCCAAGTATAGAAATGATTTGAGACATCGATCAAGTATAGATTCATTATTGACTCGACGTCCGTTAAGTACGTCTACCATTGCAGGCATGTTTGCAGCTGGTATATGATCTCGTCACTTTAGCTAGATCAGAGGAATGTGTCTGAAGCAACATTATGAAAGCTAGAATTTATCGCACTTGCTTATCATACTTGTGCAGCATGGGGATCGAGATGAGACATAGTGGGCAACATCCATGCAAATTCGCGCCGTTCTACAGGAACGTTAACATTCTTATCTCCCCCTAATGGTGGGAAAATTGTCTCGTTGAAGTGACAATCTGCAAATGAGCGGTAAAAAGATCGTGTGCAAGGGCTCGAAGAGAGCTAGTGTGAAGGAGAATCATAATCGACAAAGATTCACATCCTTCTTTGAATACCAAGTTGGTACGTTGCGGCGGTGCAACTTGGCACATGAAATGCACACCCAAATGGCATAAATATGAAAATCGTTAGGTTCGAACCCAGTAACCAACTGTAACATCCTATAGGTTGGGTGGCAATGGGCCTCAAGGTTAGCCAACATAACTGCGTACAAGATTGCATAGCCCTAGGCAGAAATCAAACACTTGGAAAGTTCACCAAAATCCAGACGATCATTTAAATTGCGCTTTATGATCGTTAGGCGAGACTATTTAGGGTGAACATGGGAATTAGATGTTCAATTATAAACCCAAAATACATGCAATACTTTATCGAAAATCGTCGATATAAACTCTCTGGCATTATCTAGTCTCCCGGACTTTAAGGGATAAGTAGGGTGGTGAGCCTTTAATCGGCCATGAGGTTTAGCAGTAATGTGTATGGACAAACATGTGACCAGTTTGTCGATTCATCAACCAAAACCATAAGTATTTATATGGTCTGCATTTTGGTTGGATTAGTCCACATATATTCCCTTGAATCAACTGTGAAAAAATGGTGATTTCGTATCTTTGTGAGGGATGATTTAAAAAATCAATTTCCCTAATGAGCAGGTTTGGCAAAGTGTGCTTGTAGGCATAAGATCCTTACTTCGGGTAAGGAGATGCGTTGTAGCATCATTGTTTGACCTAAATGTCCCAAAAGGTCGTGTCAAAGCAAGTAAAATGCTCAATTACCAGGCTCCAGGTCGGCCACATGTGGTGTGTGTTTCCAGTTGGGAGACAACCCATTGGTAGCAAATCAAAGCTTCAGGCTCATTTTTAGAGGTGGTGCAAAGATATTTCACTCTATTTTCTTCAGTGGTTCATTTATGATCATTGTTCTCTCAAATATCCTTAAAAACTCAACGACATGGAGAATTTAAGGTCCCTTAAATGGTAATTCAGTACCATTCATACAACGAGGAGCGTGCCAATGCTCTTAATCAAGTTGGATAGACCTGAAGTCATTGTTAAAGATGTGATTTAGGTGTAAAGTTAGTGTGCGTAGTACACATTCATCCAGACAACTAATTTTCCCACATTCCTACCTAATCACGTGTTTAATTGAATCGGTCACATGTATTAAGAAACATGATTCAATTAACTCATATTCGAGGACAATATCAATAAGATTATCCATAAGTAAAACATACATCAAACTTGAATCCAAGAACATGGAAAAATGTTCACAAAGTAAATGGTTTACTAAGGGGATTCGTCTAAGAAAGCCATCCATGTCAAAATTCTGTTGTTCCAATGATGTTCGGTGGAGCAAAATTAGTCTCATATATTGACCACTAAAATGGTACTCCTTAACAACATTGGTAGGGGCACGAATAAGTGCATAACCAATGATTTCTTCCATCAAGATGGAAGTAGATTCTGCAGGGTTAATGTTTAGGAATATTATCCCTTATTCTTGAAGTTTTAGGTCTTAGGTGCCAAGGATCACGCTTCCGGCATGATGCCACATCTTGGCAGGCTCTGATTCTACCATATGTTTGTGGTAGTAATCAGATCCGAGAATTTGGTAAACTTCTGCTTTCTACACTGCTACTTCAGGGGTGAGTTAGAAACATGGAAGGACGAGAAAAGTATTCTCTAGTCAAAATTCAATCGGATTTATAAACTTCAGAATTGCACTTATTCATGAACGTAATCATGGTTTGCTTCAGGCAATGTCTTTCATGATTAAACGGTTCATAAGAGCGAGCCAAAGAGCCAAGGAATCCTCGTTCGGGAGGTATTTCCATTTGTAATGCTTCTGGCATAAGTCTTCAAATGAAGATCATGACGGAGGCTTATTCAGCTATTCCATACCATTGTTGGCTACAATGGTTTCTCAGCTTCTTAATAGTCAAATGGAGATTCACATTTTGTACCCACATAGAAAATGGTTTCTATTAGAAACGTCCAAATAAAGGAAATCAAACTTGTGACAGTTCGACAATCCATTGAATTGAAGGAAACAAGATTGTGATTGATGCTATAGGAATGAATCATCCATAAGCATCAAAGTTAGAACATTCGAGTTCTAAGACATGGTTTTCATGAAAAACGTCGGATTTTCATGGGTGTATTGTTTTATGAAATCTTCGGGTTTCAAGGGCACTAAATTTGAAGCTACAGGTTCAATTTAGTTTATGAACGGTTAGTTCATAAAAGAGAGGTTCCTGCAAGAACACAGAATGCAATATGCTGATTTAAGTGTAGTGGATTTGAGGTTCTTCGGGAACTCAAGTGTGAGGGCTTCGTTATTACAAAAGTATGTCAACGGTTCAAAGTATAAAAATAAATTATTGAATCGTTAATGTCCAAAAGTGGGCTTCAGACCAATAATTTTGGATTCATTATCAGATTAATGAACTACATGTCACTTTTAATTAATTCAATAAATCGGGACCAAACGGCGTCGATTGTATAAGCAAAAATAATTATAACATTCGGGTTAAAATTATTTAAAATGCCAAATATTAACATTAGATTCAAAAAGTCGTAGCCCAATAACATTGGGCTTGGGTGCCATAAGTAGCGCACCAAAAATATGGATTGAAAAGTGTTTATACCATACTTAGGGCCTCCGTATTTAGATCTCGTATAAATACTCGAATGACTCAAATGTAATTATGTAATAAATGAAGGGGCAAATATGTAATAAGTGAGGAGCCCTTATTCTATAAAATGACTCATCACTCTCCTCATTGGGGGAGGCCAATTCTTAGGTCATGGGAAGAGCTCTCTCACCCTTAAAAGCTCTCACCCGCTCTTCTGTAATCCTCTCAGAGAAATACAATATCAATGTGGACGTAGCCCAAACATTGGGGTGAACCACGATACATCTTGTATTATTTACTTTCTTGCAGATTCATGGTCGGATTTACGTTGTTCCAAGACCCATCCAGTTTTGTGCATCAACAAAAAGAAAACAACAAGCCAAAAATTGGCTTTGGGCCGAGAACAAAAGGCAGCCCAGCAAATGATTACTGGCTGCTATCCAAAATAGGGCCCTGCAACTTCAGGCTGCGGGCTAGGCTTCTAATAATGGCTGCACGGGGCAGCCCATGCAAGTAGGCAAGCTGCAATTGCAGCAGGAAATGGGCCGAGGGGAGGAAACAGGCTCAGCAACACAGAAGGCTGTTGGAGGCGAGCCAAAACGTGGGAGAGAAGTCCAGAGGCTCGAAGGTTGTTGATTGGTAGGCTGAGGCTCGGAATAAGCCCAACATTTGCTGGTTTTGGTTTTGCACTAAAAACCCAACGACACACTGAAATGTAGGTGGGAAGCCCAGCACGAAAGACTCAAGCAATCATGCCTGGTCTAATACAAGCACAAAATAATATTTTGTTTTTTTTTTCAACATCTAGGGTTTGAAAAACCCTAATTGCTTCTAATTTATTTCAATTCTATACTTTGACTCACATATTCCACATAACAAATATAATTGTGTAATGCGTGAAACAAATATATTAACATATACAATATGACACACCCCGATCGAGATCAAGGCATGTTGGCCGTCATGTGAAAGTGACGTAGCCATGTGCACAGTGTGGAAGCAATAATGATAAGAAATATATGAATAATTAAAAACCGAACTATTAGAGTGCACTACTAAACAGGAAGTGTTAGGAGTAAGATACAAAAGTAAATAGTCCTAATCAGAGCATAGAAAGTCTAGGTGCAGTCCAGTAGGACAAGTACTAATTATACAGTACCATAAGATGTCCTACAATTATTTTGATAGGTCAGAACCGCTGAAATCCTCAAGGCCACCGACATCAAGCTTACCTAAAACCTGGAGGGGCGTAAAACAGAAAACGTGAGTGGGCAAAAACAAATGTTTTACAAAACCAATTCATTTATCAACATATCTAACCCCTCACTGTAAACATGTATAATTTTTCCCAGAATCAAGATATAAGCATATACATAAATATACATGAAATATATCCACTCAATTCATGTTTCATATAATCATATTCATATGTATGTCATGTCAAGATATAACAGAGTAAGCAATTCAGGTAAGAATAATTTCATAGAAATATAACATGTTAGCTGGAACCCCTGTAGTAGTCTGTACGGCTAAATTCATAGCTCAAAAGTTAATCTCGCCAGAGTCACTACAATGACCTATACGACAATATACTGTACAAGAGTCGGAACTAAATGAAAAGGTCTGTACGACAATAATGGGTGTAATATAATCATGCTCAATACTACTCTCACATAATAGCTAGGCGATAAATCGCTAGTCACCTACAAGTCGGAACCATAATAAAGGTCTGTACGACAAGACTGTGCACCTAAATTGGATCCAATATGAGCATATGGTGCAGAAGGTGACATTATAAACAGGCATGTGCCATAACTCTGGCTAAATCACAATCACCCTAAGTGCAGTTTTATGAGCTCAATGTTATTCAATCACATATCACATCATCGATAATTCTCACAGCACCACAATTATATATAATGCATCATATACCAAATCATATACGAAATATAAATTCATATGCATGGCATATAAGACATACTTTCATTTAAACGCATATTTCTGGGAAAATATCAAGTATATAAATATATACTGAAAACCAAAAGCCCACTCACTAGTATGTCGAATGGTCATAGCCCCCGAGTCGCCCGTGAACGTGCTCGTCCTTGGGATAAGTCTCACCTACATGCGAATTAACTGAATAAGCATTAATTTAAAGCACATAGACAAAACTAGCTAATAACTTCTCATACATAGCTCAAATTGGGTATATGAATATACCACAGTGACCTACACAACCTCAGGATCATCCTTAAATTTTTTTAATAATTTTTGGACCACCCATGCGCCGGCCAAGGCACGGCAACACGCTCCGCCCACGCGTAGGCACATGCCAGGCACGCTGACGGCGTCAGTTAACGCCGTCAAGAATATTCCATCAAATCCCAACATATACCGTTAGATTCTTAACGGTGTCAGCCAACGCCGTTAGCATATTCCGTCAAAACTGACGGAATATTCTCTGTCTTCTTCGGCGAGTCGCCGGTGACTTCGCCGGTTTCTGGAAAACTAAATAAATCGTCCTAACTTCTTCATTTTTGCACCATTTTCAACATAATTGGTACCATTTTAAAGATCTCAACAAGACGAACATAACCATACCTGCCTCGACTTCCAACTCGTCGGAAATTCACCGGAAAAAGCCTCGATAATTCCGGCCAAATTTGAAACTCTTCGTTCTCACGATTCTGACGTCCAATTTCTTTAAACGAAGTACTCCGAGCTTCGTAAGGCTTGAAATTCCCTGAAACAATCATTTTTACGTCCACATGAACAATGCTAAATTTCTGGGTTACGGGTTCTAGGGTTTTTCGAAGCATTCACATCCAAACAAAGGTACCAATGAACTCAGGAGGTTACAATGAGCAAGAATCTTACCTTTAAAACTTCGATTTGTGCCTAAAATGGAGAGTTCGAAGGCTGTCCATACAGTTTGTATGGAAGTTGCAGGGAATCTGAGAAAGTGAGAAAGAGAAGTCCATGGGAGAGAGGGAGAGTGTGAGTGTGTGTGGTCCACGTGGGTCACCAACCCAAAACCAAAGCAAATAACATCCAAGTCTCAATATGTTACACATACACACTACAATTTCCACGTCCAAGGATAAAACTGTCATTTCACATCGTTGAAAATTAAATATTCGGGACGGGATGTGACACAATATATATATATATATATATATATATATATATATATCGTAAGGAAAATATAAACATAGGGGGTTCATACATCATAGGGAATGTTTTCATGCTATAAGGTCGTTTCAAATATTTTCTCTTATTTTAAGCGTACCTGATTGGCAGAAAACAACAAAAGCCTTTGAATTTGTAGAAGATTCCTCTTGGAAAGCCGGAATTGCATATCCAATGCGTTGTATCACGTTGAACACAGAAAAATTAAATTGAATCAATAGCATGTATATCAATTCAATAAAATAATAAATTAATCATTAAAAGAATGATTAAAACGTAATAATCCCCTAATTGAAGAATAAATTCTCTTTAGCGCAGCGTCAAGAGCGTACTGATAACGTGTTGTAGGCATAATTTACAGAACAATTATGAAGGCCATAGAGAGAGAGAAAGGTGCGGCAATAGTAGAGAGAAAGAGAGAGACGGTAATTGTGGGTGTGTGTTATTCCACCCTCATTGTGCCTTTATTTATAGTAGTAGAAAAGGTTAATTCCTTACCCTTTTAGAATTACAACATTTAATAGGTAATCTATTCCTAATAGGAATATAAGAGATATTCCAAGATATACTAGAATTTACACAATTACATTCCTAATCTAATAGGACTGCAACAACCAAAAAGTTATACTAATCATGCTTTTCTACCTTAATTGATAAATGAAACGTTTGCGTGATCTGCGGGAATAAATAAAGTATTGTATGCTTGTTGGAATTGATATGTTTGAGTACAATAAGATGTTTGCTATTTGTTAAATTGAAATTTTGATTCATATAAGATATTGGAGTAAACCACACATGTTTGGCAAAACTTAGAAAATGGGGTATAAACTATTTATTGGAATAAACGGCATATGTTTGGTATATATGGAAGGGACAAGGATTGTCTACCCTCCTTGTTCTCGTGCCCTCCCGTGCCTTCCTGTTTTATGTAGTCACGGTTAAACCACGTCAACATTTTATATTGTTTTTTTATAGAGATAATAAGACAAAAATGAATAGTAATATAAAATGTTGACGTGGCTTAACTGTGATCATAGAGATAATAAGACAAAAATGAATAGTAATATAAAATGTTGACGTGGCTTAACCGTGACCACACAAACAGAAGGGCATGGGAGGGAACGGAAACAAGGAGGGCATACAATCCTTGTCCATATGGAAGCGTAGTGTGTGCTCCATAGATCGGACTGCAAGGTTGCTGGATGTGCTCGTTTCACGAGGATGGAATATCAAAGATTGCATACATAAAAAAAAACACGTCGACTCCAAATTCAAGTTCATAGTGAAACTGTTCAAAATAGAACTTGAGTTTAGTATCAGAACATTAGAAACAGTACCTTCGATCATGGAACTTAACTTTGCTATAGAAGCTTCCAGTTAAGCTACACGAGCATCCATCGCAGAAAAATCGAGTGGCAGTGTTATGGCTTAACATAAATGGAAGGGAAATCAGGACCGTGGATGATCCCAATGATAAGAACTAATACTAGACTGATTCAAGCCCAACTCATTACAATTTAACCCCAATTTATTACAAAAGAAATGCAAATTACACTTTTAACTAGCAAAATCATAAAAAATACTGAAATTGTTGTTGTTCATCTTCTCCGATCTTACATCCTCCATTTCTGGAAATCCTGCAACAAGGTTAAGGTTGAATCATAAAAATTACACTTTTTTTTGTTGAATAGAGAGTCACAAAATCATAAAAACTAACTCCACAAAAGAAATGCAAATTACACTTTAACTCCAATTCATTACAATTTAACCCCAAAACAATTAATTTGTGACTAAGTCATTCATAAGAACACAACATATTATACATGTATTATATGCATATATACAGTTTTTGAACAAACGATATTATCTACACTAAGAGGGATGGGTGGGCTTAGCCTCACAATGAGCTATCAATAATGTGGTTCACATATTTTTTTTATTATTATAAATAAATAAATGCTTCTTCCATACTAATTTCAAAAATGGGGTAATATACGTGACTTTTTAATCATATATGTTTAATATCCGTTTTATACAAAAATCAGTATTATAGGACTAAAAAAGTTCTTCAAATCGAAACTCGTCTCTACCGCCTAGAAAACTCATCACCTCTCCCCTTAGACTTGCGCGTGGCAATATAATATGATACAGTTGTTGTTGGCAAATAATATGAGGTGATACCGTAATCATTGTCGGAAAATAATATGAGGTGATACCATGGTTGTTGTTGGAAACATATTAATTTGCCATTTTTCGTATTTTATGGCCGAACTTTTCAAAGTAAAAATTATCGAACTATACATGTACGTATTGTTCCCTTTATATTAAGGGTAAATTACATAAAACTACCTCAACTATTGAGTCAGTTACAGTTTCATATCTCATCTTTAAAAAATTTCAATGTCATACCTCATCTATGAATTTTTAACAATTTCATACATTCCGTCAGTTTTCTGTCAATTTTTTCGTTAAATAGTGACGTGGCTTAAAAAATTAATTAAATATTAAAAAACTAAAAAAAAATCATTTGTTTTGCACGGGGACCCACTCCCATACCCTTTCTTCCCCCTCCATTTCCTCCCCTACTTCTCTCTCTCGCCGTGCACATAACCCCCTTTCTTCCCCAAACCCAAAATCAACTAGATACCATCCCAAACCTAGATCCCACTCCCCATTGCCATACCATCCCAAACCTAGATCCCATTTCCCGCTGTGATTCTCCGGCACATCTTTCAGCGCACCCACTCCTCCCTCACCTCCTTCAGCGCACCCACTTCTCCCTCACCTCCCTCAACGCCCTCATCCGCATCACTCTTCGCCACATCCAATAAATCCACCAAAACCCTTACCCCAGAAACCCTCTAAAACTCTTCCTTGCTCTCCTCGTACCCGGCCACCTGTGCAATCATTGCTATGGCGTCCTCCACGTCATACTGGAGCAGAGAGATTTGAGGGTTTGGATGGGCAAGGGAAGAGGGCAGAAGTGGTACTAGAGCAGAGAGAGGGCCGGTTGACCTGATTTGGTGAAGGCGGAGTCGGAATCAAAAAGGGAGTCGGTCGATGATGGTGTGGATGGAGGGAAGGAGGGAGGGAATCGAGCGATGGCATGACTTGGGTGAGGTGGGTGATCGACATGAGGGGGAGGGAGGGAGGTAGTGATCGGTGTAGAGGATACGAGATGGGTGGGATCTGCTGAGGGAAGGTGCAGACGAGGTCGACGAGGTCGTGTTAGGGGGTGAAGGTGATGAGATGGTGAAGGGATCCAAGGTTAAGGTCGGGGCCGACGAAGCTGATGTTGCAGCATGAAAGGGAAAAAGGGAGAAAGAATACGGGAAGAAAGGGGATGGCGGATGAAAAAAACCCACATGGGTTAGGGGGTTTTGGGCACGGCGAGAGAGAGAAGTGGGGGAGGAAAGGGAGGGGGAAGAAAGAGTGCAGGGTAGGTCCCTATGCAAAAAAAAAAATTTAAATGATTTTTTTTAAGTTTTTTAATATTTAATTAATTTTTTAATTTTTTAAAGCCACATCACTATTTAACGGAAAAAGTGACAGAAAACTGACGGAATGTATGAAATTGTAAAAAATTCATAGATGAGGTATGACATTGAAATTTTTTAAAGATGGGGTATGAAGCTGTGAATGACCCAATAGTTGAGGTGGTTTTATGTAATTTACTCTTATATTAAATCTGTATTTTACTAACTATGGTAATAAGTACTGTATTTCATACTCATAATCGTTTATAAACGGTTAACCATACCCATAATCGCATAACTATTTAATCGTAACCATTTAATACCCATTTACCATTTTTAACCCGTTTATTTTTTTTTCTTTTATTTTTTTTACCATTACTCCTTTTTCTCATGTTTTTCAACAACTTGAAAATTTAAAAAAAAATGTCATAATTTTTTTTTGACAATTAAACACCGTTATAGGTACATTCATCATACATTTCCGTATTTTAAATTTTTAAGTCCTTATACCATTCCAATAATTGAAATAATAGTTTACGGATGATATTTTTAACTGTTACCAATGAAGGTAATATAATATTTGCTAAGTATTATTGGGTTACGAAACTTGTTTCGAAAACATTTCAGTCAATTTCACGATTACCCGCAAGGAATTTAAATTAATTTGGCGAATTCCTTGCGGATGAGAATCATCATTCTTATTGAGAGAAGGACTGATGAATTCCTTGCTAATTTATTGGGTGCTAAGTATTATTAGACTGAGAACATAGTTTGTGTTAATTTTACATATATAAAATAAATGAGTAAACGGTTACCCATTTATAACCCGGTTAATACCCATAATCACTCATTTAAATTTCACGGGTAAACGATTATACCCATAACCGTTTATTATCTAAACAGTTACCCATAATCATAACCGTAAAATTTAAATGGATAAGTAACCACGAGTATTTTGCACATCCTTACCGGTAAGATAAGGCAAGCACCACCAACAAGAGCGCCACCAAGTTCATTCACCAACAAGAGCACACAGAAACGATATGGGATGGAAGGAAGGCTGTGTCGGTCTCAAAATGGGTCTCGACCAAGTGGCAATTGGGCCGGCGATTTCGGGATCCCTTGGTCAGTCTAGATTTGTTGGGAGCGTGTCAACTCGCGGCCTAGTGGCCGGGCGAGCAAAGATTGTAGTTGCAATTTTGGTTTGACTTCTTTCAAAATGATTGTGGGTCAAGGAAAAAATGCGTTTCGAATGACGGTTATCGGTGCCTTGGGTGCAAGGATTTTAGAATATGCGTTAAGTGAACGTTGAGATGGGTGTTGTCTATGCAGATATAATGAGTGAATGGACAGATGGGAAGGGAGTTTGGTGATTGATATGGTGAGATGGAATGTATGAGAAGGTGAATTGCACCGACCCAAATGAACTAGTCAAATAGCTCAGCTGATAAGTAACTAAATTATAATACTCGCATTTAAATTAAAAAATTTCTATTGTAAAAAAAAAAAAAAAAAATTCTATGTGTGAAAAATAATTTGTAGAAATTGAAAACTAATTTGAGTATAGAGCTATGTAAAGCTACATTTTTAATAGAAAAATAAAGTAAAAGCATGCAGAGTGTAGAGAAACTAAAAAGATAAGTTGAATGTGTTCGTCGGAAACCAATAACCTAGAGTTTCCTTTTTATACTAGGTTAATTAAGGTATGTTTAGGAAAGGGAGCAGAAAATAAAATAAACTAATTAAATTTAATGTTAAATGATGTGTTATATTTTAACTCATTTAGAATGGTTAAGATATAGCAAAATGCGGGTAAATGCACAACAACTAAATGTAGAGGCTTGGAATCCGCTATATTCGTACCGTGAGACGCATCACGAAATTTGGCATGACCTCTAAGGCTCTAACCATAAAACCACTAGAATTACAGATAATCACCCTGAATGGCATGTTTTGATTGTTTTCCATTGAATCATATTTATCACTTGATGAACATATTCTGGCATTCTATTAGTAGAGATAATTCTATGCACAAACATTCACATATTACATATGGCAGACTCAATGACGCAACATTTCTCTTCGTTAAATGCTGCACACTGCTTAGCTCTTTGCATCTAACGTAACTAGAAAATAAGGCATAAACATGAAGCATCATCCTTCTTTGCTCTCGCGTATGTGCCTGCTGGTTGATGAATTTGATGCTATAAGGGGATCCAGCCCTGTTTTAGTTTCAAATTATAGCATAATTAGGATGAAAAACCCTTGTAAACCTCATACGTATGATTTATATTACACGGGTTTAATGTGCACACCTTGATTAATCCTGTCTCGGTACCACATAAGATAATGTCGTTTGCTGTGAGTAGGCTGGTGATTCTACTTCCTGCTGAAATTCTTCCCACTTTCTGCTGTGATCCTCTTAACCATATCTGTTTTCGCAAAACGTTTGTTTCTCAACAAAATTGGACATGCTGAAATTTTCGTTTTGGAACATTTTGTGTGCGATAACGGAGTACAATTACCTGAATGCAGTTTGTTGCTGAGCTGCAGTTAAGGTATATGAAGTCTTCCACTATTCCCATTCCCTTTACTCGTTCTCTTTTCCCGGTTTTTAGTGACATTTGGGGTCTGATGTGTCTTCTCCATTCCTGAATATTATACACAGTTTAATCAAGTGAAAGGCTCTCTCTCGCTGTGGGCTTCCAATTGTAATCCTTACCTTCAAATTTGAACCTTCCACGATCGAACTTGCACTGTAAAGCCAATCTTTGTATGTTACAATTGCAGTGATAGGCCTTTTTTGCAGCTTCCAGAATTTCCTTGCTGCTTTGATCTCCTGCGCCCGGTTGTTCATGATGGAAAACTCCTAAACACAGTGAGATGTCACTTAATGTTGTTTTAACGAGTGCACGAGCGCATGATTTAGTGTATACAAGACCTTTAAACTGACCTGTATGCTTGAGTCCTTGCACCCTGCAAAAATCTTCCCCTGAACCACTGCCATGCACTTCACCTTTTTACTCTTGCAATTATATTTGGCCTTTCTTGATGCATCAAACACCTGGAAAAAGATACGTCGTTCTTAGCTAGACGCTTATTTCAGGACTAAGTTGCCATGGATTTATCAGTAATGTGGCATTGTAAGTACCTTAATTCCATGGCCATTGGTAGTTGCAAATATCGTTCGACCGTGCGTATTAAGGTGCTGAACTGGTTTCTTTGCTGATATCACCTCAATGCACTCCAATTTCCTGTGAACCACTTGCCAGACCTGCAGAAAGAAGTTGCATTTTGCAATTTAATTTATTTTTGCATTGCATACCAAGTGAAGAAACGTAAGTGTCGCTGCTGCACAAATTTACCATACCCTAATGGTTTTGTCCAGTGATCCGCTTATAAGGCTGTCCCCCGGTTCAACAAGCGAAAAACACGTAACTGCCTTTTTGTGCTCTTTCACGTCCCATACAAGGGTGGCTGATTGCCCCTTGATGTTCCATACCTGTTGGATGAACTCACAGACATGTATTTGATCGCGCCATCATATAAAATTATATTCAAAACGTTTTATCGATGTAGTTTCTTCACCAAAAAATAAGAATATGCATACATTATATGATTACTGAGTGTCTGAAGCACATAATTTAAAAATGGAGTAATTAGGTTTTCATCCTTATTTTTACTACTCTATTGATTAAAACCTTATTACTTTTCAATTTTTGATCAAGGTCCTTTGTATTAATAATATCATTAATTATTTCAATAATAAAATATTTTTTATTTCTAAATATATTCATTTAATATTAAAAATATTACAATTAGTATATTTATATTTATGGCTAAATTTTTTATCATATATTTTTATTTTTAGTTTGTACCCATTTTTAATTTGCAACCCTTTTTTAATTTGTACCAATTTTCCTTTCAGTTTTAATTTGTACCCATATATTAATTTCTTTTTGTGCCCATATTTTTTAAAGTTTTATTTGTATTGTACCCATATTTTTTTATTTATTTGTACCCATTTTTATTTTTGCTAAATGTACCCATTTTGAAGAATGTATCCATGTTTTGATACAATAATTTTTTGGTTATTTTTTATGAATGTACCCATGTTTACACACACACACAATAGTATATTTATATTTTAATATTTTTAATCCCACAAATTATGGTTTTTTATTTAAAATCTCATTACTATAAACAACTATAAATTTTAATTTTTAATTTAAAAAATATAGTAACGTACATAGAAATAAATTATCAATTAATTTCAGGGACTTGGATCAAAAATTGAAAACCAACAAGGTTTCAGTCAAAGACTATTCATAACTAGGGACCGCATCCAAAGTCTCCCTTTAAAAATATCATACCTTAATAGAACCATCTGAGTATCCACTGCAAAGAAATCCCTTGTAATAGATGAGGGCACATACAGCTCCACTGCAAATGACACCGACCTCAAGGATTTGTGTGTGAACACACGAAATACGCTGCTTTACCGTTATAATGATTCCAACAAAGACAATACATAAATGTGTTAGTAATGCTCACTACTTCACAAAGGAAAAGAAATCGCTGAAATTGCAACGGATAGACTGATGGAAGACTAATCCGAAAGCTCTCGAACAATTCTGCAGACAAAGTTTGAGTGCTTACTGATAAATTTGGCTGAACATAATCAGCTACTTTATGTAATTCTTCCGCCATCCATGTTACACTTGACAAGCGTCTTAGTGATTCTCGTACTCCTTCCGAGAAATGAACTAATTTTTTCATCCCTACATGATGAAACCATTTGAGTTTGCATAGAATGAACTGTGTTCTTCACGTTATGTTACCAATCTGAAATTATAAACATGTGCTACTCGTTGAACGTTCACACCTGACAATCTTGTGCTTTTTAGTTACAAATGAGAAGCATTACCTTTACCAGAAGCATAGTTGTATATGCAGAGACATGCTAGAACTCTTTCTTCTAGCTCCATTCCCGGATGCAAAAATTGCTCAACTCCGCTAAGCAAGATCTCACAAGCAGTATATTTTACGCTCTCTGGACTCTTCGCGATTTCAAATCCAAGCCATGCAACAGTTGTCAGACAATCCCTTGAAACACTCCTTATTGTACTCTTTAGGCCCTTTGCTAGCGAATGGAAAACCGGATTCCCAATGTTAATGATGCTTCTGGCAATTTTGATGCACCATGAGTCTGTTCCAGCATCCTGTAAATTTGTGCAATTTTCTCTATTGGTACATTTTGTATTGATTGATCGTAGTTTATATTATAACACATTCGAGTTCAACCCTCACCTCTAAGCAATCATCCGACCAACAAATGTTCTTGATCATATTTCGTTGATACGAGGAAGTCAAGCATGCTTTTTTAACCAACCATCCCATTGTGTATGGTTCCCCTGTCCAAGAATATGTTCCACCAAGATTCGATATAATGAATGCAGATAATTGTTGTGCACCACAGCTTTCTTCAGATGCCACTGACTTGAGAAGAACCTGCACTGCTTCTTCTCTGAATATACTCTTACCAGTGGAGTTATCCTGCAGATATTCGTTCGCTGTCAATAGGAGTGTGTGTTGTGTTATATTCCTACATAGCTTGATGATATTTGTTCTACTTACTAGTGTATCTAAATGAAGCAGCAAATTTGCTGCCAAAACTTGGTATTCGGGTTCAAATTCTTTGATACACAGCATGAGTGAGTTCACAATGTTCGTGTTTCCTTCGCGTTGTAGCCGCTTCAGCAAGGTAATAGTTGATGACCTGAAAAATTAGAATTTGATGTTGGATAGCCTCATAATTATTTAAAATTCTACATTTCTTGATTTCATTCAAACTTTAAATGACTTGAATTGTTGTCATAAAATCTATTGGAATTTGAAGAATATTTTCATACCGTGGCATGCAAAGAGCATGATGGAAAAATTCGAGTGCTATGAACTTGGCATGCTTGTTGTTACTTTCCAGAAGCCGGACAAATGGAGCCACAGGAGCTAATTTCGATATATATCTTCGGCTATCTCCGTCATATTGTATGCATTTTACAAGAATAGTTGCCAAGGAGATCAATTCTTCAATGTTGCTGTCCCTTGCAACATCTAGGAGCCCTTCAAGAACATTAGGAGAACTGATTTCAGCCAAGTGCACGTTGTTCGTGGCATGGTCGAATGCGGTTACTAAAATTTCAGTAATCATCAGGCATGCTGTCATAGGAGACGGCAGTGATCCTGACCTACACTTGTAACTATTCGAAGTGCACATGATCCCCGCCAATGTAGGTAAAAGTTCAAAAGTCTTAATTTCTGCAGGAGTTGGATTCATTAAATAAAATAGTACTGCTGCCTCCTGCACATTTCTTTTGAGAGCACTTGCCAGATCAGACAGCTGCAGACCTTTCTTCTTGACATCTTCTATAACCGACTTATTTGCTGCAGCAATGCTGGTTAGTATCGAAATTGATGCCCTTATAACAATGTCCTCTGTCGAACTAGAAATGCCTGCTAGCAATTGATCCAAGATCATGTCTTTCAAGACAGCGCAGTTTTCTCCATTCTTTTTGCCCAATATTTCGTATATTGTTGTCACTTCTACAACATGATCTTCCTCCCATTTTCCTAATCCTTCCGAGTACAATAATTTTGATATTGCCATTTCGGTCATATGAAATAGTTCACTTTTGGAGTCTTTTGCAGGGTGTGAACCTACTTCGTGTCCACGAAAATTATGCTTTCTTCGTGCACCACTCTGTTGGTGATCCATCTGGTTGATCATACAATGCTGCCCAAAGGTCTTTGATTTTTTATCTCTGTGTTCGAACAGGGTTAAATTTAAACTTTTGATTGAACTGGCGAATCCGCTGGCAAGTAACGCAGAGTTGTTTACTTCCAGGACTTCTTTACGCACTGACTCCTGCAGCTTCCTGTACAGTCAGTGCTTGTAAATTAGTACAATATATTGAGTTCTGACATTAAATTTTGGGTGGTGACTTTTACACTCGCGTTTTCTTCATCTGAAAAAGAGAAAAACAAAACAAAAAATAGGTAGATTTGAGAGTATGAACTAACCAGTCACAAATTTCTGACCTGGGAAAATCCGCACTAGTTCTTGTGGTTGTCAGTGAACATTCGCCATAATCCATGACCTGCGAAACAAAGAAATTATGAAATCTTAAAACGAAAACTTACTGGTTTATTTCAGTAACTAAATTTTGTTAAGATAGTAATGTCCTTCGAAGAAAACCTCTGACTCAATGTCATAAGCAGAAAAATCGGAGCATGAACCCACTGAAGTTCGCATATCAGATTGCGAGTCATTCAACATATCGTGGAGTCTTTTGATACTTGAGCCCCTTTGAAGCTTCTCGACATTAAAACTTGTAACTTGATATAAATCCTTTGCAGGTTTCTCATATTCTTCAAATTCCCGGATGTAGATGGAAGAAGTCTTCATTTCATCTCCCATGCCACCGCCAATATCCTCTCGAGGATCAAAAGGGTGCACCGTTACATGCTGAGTTAAGCATCAAAGCAAACAAATTAAACATACTATGCAAAAGGGTTTTTCTGATCCAAACTTCTACAGAAAGTGCATAAGAGAAAATCTTCTTTCGAACTTGTGTCCCGTCTTGAATTTAGACATTGATATCAGGCTTACCTCCCAGTGCTCAATTGTACTCGAAGAAAACGAGCTGGTAGATTTTTCATGCCTGTTACAAGGAGTGATTATTCAGTTTTAGTTATAATTAAGGTCTTTAACATCCAAATATACTCGAGAAGTACTCACATAGAATATTGAGGCTCAGTGTCACATTCCCACCGAGGAGTCTCTCCGTACAACATGACCTGATAATACATCAGCCAATCTCTCCACACCCTCGCCATCCGCCCTATTGCTTCATCTTCCTCATGTTCCACGTAGGGAAAAATTGACCCCGCGTTCCCCCTCCCTCTTGTTGCTTGCTTCCCACACTTGGCGGTGCGTGATGGGAAGAGCCTTTCGCAGAGTTCTGGTGCGAATTCTGTTTGAACAAGCCCCGGGGACACCAGCACTGCCTGCAGGAAATGCAGCGCAACCTGCCACTCGTCCTCCTGGAGCTTCCTGACCAATGAGAGGTAAAAGTAAGAGCAGCAGACCAAATACCGGTTGTGAATTCCAGCTGTGACACCGTGCTCGTCGAGCAGCGCGGGAACCTGCAGCATTTGCTCTGCCTTCTTCAGCAGAGCTGCTTTCTCATCCAAACACTTTTCTTGAATTGCGGCTTCGATGCTGTCAATGCCCCAGTAAAAATTCGATAACACAGACTGCTCAGAGAACTCAAAGAATTTGTGTTTTTGAGCAGTAGTAAACTTGGTGGCGCATCTCATCCGGATAGAGTTTCTGGTTTTGGCATTTGATACGAGTTTGTGGATGAAGTTGTTGACCGAAACGACAACCCCCCATATGGATTTCAAGTTCAGTCTCTCTTGATCGTGGGATGAAACCGAACCCGAAACCATTGGAGCAGAAGAAGAGCTAGCTTCCATTTCCAAGTCTGATTTCTTAAGAGAAGAAAGAGTATTGCCTTAGAGGATAAGGGCGGGAGAGATGAATGAGACAACAATAGGCTCTAATTATTCTAGAGTACATTAATGCATGACATACGCCGTAGAGTTTAACGATTTTAGGTGCGCTCAAGAGTTCAAGGAAACTTAACGTCGTTACGAGTGGATATGATTCACTTACAAGTCAATGTATGTCGTATACTTTAGATGAATGTACAATCGAAAGATCGGTGATGAGAGAGAGATTGAATGTTTAGTATATAAATAGTAGTGTAAGTAGAGTCTTTTCTTTTGCTGTGGAGGTTGAAATTTGGATCCTTTTTTTTCCCGTGACTTTGATCCAGGCAGTTCCAGGCTCCAATGGACCCCCAAATTTGTTTGCTTGCCGCAGAAGACAAAAAATACACCGTTGCCACCATTGATGGAGGGAAAGATGATAAAAGAAAACATCATTCTTGTGGTCACCTTTCACACGTTCTAAGAAATTTCTTAACCCAAGCCCCCCACCCCCTCCCATGACCCATCTTTGCTTTGCACAAGCAACCTAAACCTAGTTTGATTGTACATAATATTGGTAGTATTCTCCCATCGAAATTATATTGTGTGACGAATATTTATATTGCTCATTTAAATAAGAACTATAATCTGGTTGAGATAGTCTTATTTTAGAACTTAACAATATAAACACGTTACATTGTTACACAGCACGCCAAGAAAACTTCTATAGTTAATCGAAAGGGGTACTTTGACATGTATCTATTTATGTCACGAGAAATTGTGGAGACCGTACTGTTGATTAATACGAGAGAACTGAGCTTAAACTTTTTTTAACAATGAGAAGATAAGTATTACTAAACCAGCTTAGAATTTAATAGGAAATTAATAATACAATTGTTAATAGTTTCAGAAGAGTGCGGCAAATTGTACTAATTCTCCGTTGGCGTGTATTGACAATGGTGCACTACGGAATCACTGATATCATATTGACTTGTCAGAACGGCCAAACAGGCCATGTCATGTGCGCCAGACCATCTGATCCTGATTAACAAACTTTTATTATCTTTTAGGGTAATGCAAAGGACATCAATTATTTAAATTATATATTGTAAATTATATAACGTCGTTGTTGATAAATAAATTATTACTTAAGTATTGATTAATATACTTATTTTCTATTGGTGACACATCTAGTAGCGTATCCAAGATTCGAACATTAGAGGGTCCAATGTTAAAGATTTAAGTTTTTTAATAGAAATAGAGCGTGAAGTGCGCAAAAAATTTTCAGTTTATTCGTTGAGGAATTTTGTTGATCATTTGGTGGGCTTATTGTCGTCATTCGAATCATGTTGCGCATATGTCAACATATATCAACATATGCCTAAGCGATATGATGAGTGCTATCAGGAGAATATTTTGAGTGTACAATGCTGACGAGATATGCCCAATAGATATTACACCAAACGCTTGGTAGACACAAAAGGAACTCATACCAAACATCCAAAAGGTTCTCAGAAGACCTTTACATGTATATATTTCGAACTCCACGTGATCCCGGGACCACCTCGGTCCAATGTACATATACCACCTCATCTGAACAAATCGCATAATTTACAAATTTAGTCTAAAAAATTGATCTACCTAACATAGCCTATCTTTTTATTCTTTACTGAATTTCCCCTGAGATCGTTTTATTCTGCTGATAGAATGATTAGTTCACAGACTTGGCCAGGTTAAGATTCCTTTTACTAGTTTAAGCCCTATGAAATCTTGAGAGTTATAGACCTAACTATAACTTTATAGTTTATACTATATGTGCCGCAGTGACATCTCCAGAGATGCATGCATGCAAGTCCTTTGCCTGAATACGGTAAAATATGCTTGTATTAACATGCAAGTGCACGGCAACCATATTCCAAATTTCAATGTCCGCCTAAAATCTGGGTCCTTAATTTCGTATTTGGTGTGATGAAGGCCTGCATTGTTGAAGCTGTCACGAAAGGGACATGACTCCATGCAGCTGCACAACCCCATCCCCAAGCTACTAGCAAGCGAAATAAAAAACAAATCAAAACAACGAGTGGTTTTACGTAGATCACGCTATTAATCACATCTTTTATAAAGTTGAGAATTGGTTGTATAAGTAGGTTCTACCTCGAATTTTATCAGTTAGATCTTCTACGAAGATTTCGTGAATTATTTGTCAAATGTTTGCATATTAAGTTAACCTATTATTATTTAACAAAAAAAATGTCTAATCGATTATTAAGTCCGTGATTTTTCATATAATTAGTTTGGTTGATATTGAATTGGTGTCTAAGACTAAAAGAGATCACTATAGCACGGATTGGATTTGGACACTTTGTCTGTCACGGGCACAAAATGTAAATGTTAGCTTCTAAAAAATAGAAGTTGCAATCACATCCATGTGCCAAATCAACAACTTGGGAAGGATGTGATTGTTCTTTCTCTTATATTTTACAATATTTGCTCAAAATACACTATTGCATTTCTTTCATCAACATTTCATCAATTTAATCACTTTTCATCTTTTGTTTTCAATCATAGAGAACATAGTGGATCTGTGACTCTTATAAAGTCTTTAAATATGGTAGACCTGAATTTATTCAAGTCAATTGGAGCAGTATCTTCTTCTCTCTGCATTTAAATTGAAATTCGCATTCCTGCAGTTTAGATAAATTTGACGTAGAATGTTGATTATACAAAAAAAGTTCTTAAATATTATGCAATTGGAGGAATTACATTTCCTTACTATACATATGAAACTCATGTGAGCGCAATCACATTGGTTAAAGTTGATATACTCTTCCCTCATGCATGCCCGAATTCGAATTCCTTTTATGCTATCTATCATTAAAACTTCTATACCCAATGTTTGAACTTCTAAAATGTTTCAAGTTGGAATATCTTTTATCTCATTAATTAAGTTCTTTTTTTTTAGTCAAAGCAATGAGGTTTAAGGTTTTCATTGATAGAAGAAGAGTTACAGTCAGTGATTAATTAAGCCTACATTATAACATGATTAACAATTCCTTCAAGCAATGATCCCAGAAACACATAAAAATATTGATTAGCATTATTGAATGTTAAGGAGACCACTTATATAAATCATATTTTATAAACCATATAACGCGGTTATTAATGATTGAAATATTATTTAAATGTTGATTAATGTACTTATTTTATATTAATGACACATTACTTAATTTACAAATTTAACCTTAAAAATTAGTACGTAACAATACTCCTTTTCAAAATATATGTGGCCAGGCAGGGTGGGCTCTGACCATTTTCAGTTGGACCTATACTGGACTAGATTGGTATCAGAAACTTCAGTCTAAAGCCTGGCTCAAATTAAAAGGTCAGCTGGGGCCATACGAAAAATTAGGAGCACGTAGCTAAGCCAGTGTCATATCAAATCTCCTGGTTGAAAATGATAAAAGCAATAAATGAAGCCCACTTTATTTAATCTATTTTCTTGGGTAAATTACATTTTTATTTTTGTAGATTAAGGCATGTAACAGTTTGGTCCTCGTTTTTTATTTTTTCAAAAGTTTCGCATTGTAACATTATTGATCATTTTATTTGCCAAACTATCAAGTTAACTTCTTTTTTTTTTTGTTACACGGCATTAGATGAAATTACTTTGTACTTTCAAATTGATGTTATAGGTCGTTATTCATTTCTTTTTTTTTCTTTTGGTCGATATAGGTTTTTATTAATTTCTATATGGATCTAGAAGTTGAGATTTTATAAGAAGATGTTCTTAATTGTTGTCCTTCGATATGACTTCGTGCAAGAAAAAAGGGCCTACTAATTGCTACATTGAACCGTAACCGTAGGCCTTCAAGCCAAAAACCTAACTTTTGTGCTTTGCTTTTTTAATTCGCATTGAGAGTCGGTGCCACCTTTTCACCCGTAATGGGTGCTTTTTTGATCTACGTCTCAAATTTGTGCTCTTTGTTCTCTTGTTTTCTCTCTTGTTTTCAGTTGATGTCCCTTCTTTTAAGCCCCAATTTTGAACCCCTATATCTCTATCTTCTCTTTCTTTCTCTCCTTCTCCACCCACCACCACCGCATCGCCTTCTCAAACCACCAACCCCATACTTTATCTATCTCCCTCTTTTTCATCTCTCGTCCCCCTCTGTTATGGCCCCCTCCTTTGCCCATTGACAAAGGCTGTTGAGAGTATGAGTTCACAAGGAAGGAAAGGAACTTGAATATGCTTATAAATAATCATACCACTTCTTATATTATTAAATGATTTTATGGTGGAATAATTCAAACTTTTTTTATGGTATTAGAACATGTTGTCTTATGTGTGAACCCAACGACCACACGTGCTCTTTATTTGTGTTGTCGAAGTGCTAGGCTTGAAAATTCGCCACACGTGAAAGAAGTTTGTTGAGAGATCTTACGTATGCTTATAAGTAATTGAGTTATTCCACATATTACTAATTGATTTTATGGTAGAACCTTAACTTTTTTTTTAATTTCTCAACGACTACTCTCCGCTTCTCGGATCAACGGCTGCCTCCGTCAAGAATCTTGCTCGATGGTGCTTTTTGGCGCCAAGCTGCATTTAAAGTGCAAGTTGCCAGATTTGGTTGGATTCTGAAAGCATTTTTTGCGCAGATGGCTAGTTCATTTCCGTTCGAGCCTTTGGCTCTTCCGTTTACAGGTTTCTCTTTAGTGGTTATGGGTTTTGGTCGGATGGCTGTGCGGCTGCGATGTACGGGATAGAGGTGCGGCTGCTGTGTTGCTTGCTAGATTTAGGGTTTTCTATTTTGTGTTGTTGTGGGCTGAGGCGAGCTTTACTTTTTCTGTTTATGCTTACTTTTTAGCCTTTGTAATTATCTTCTTGTTTTGGGATGTCTCGTTTGGCTTTTAATGAATGTTTTATTGACAAAAAAAGATGTGGGCAGTGTAATTGGCATTTGATTTTCCAAATATTTGATGATCCCACTGTCATTATGATGTGGTAGCCCATGCTGCTTTGAACAGTATTTTTTTTTGTATTTTGAACAAATTAAATTCAAATATATGAATAATAGCTGCGTTTCTGCCTTTGTGGTTAGGGTTTATTTCCAAGTAGTGAAAACCTAACGTTTGGTTTACATTCGACTAGGCAAAACTCTAGTTATGTGAAATGTTATCATAGAGGCGAGTTGAAGGTTCAGCTTCAACAACATTGATATTGTTTCAAACTTGGTAATTACCGCATGCACAATCCGTCAGGTGGTGTGATGTTATCACAAAAAACCTCGATGCTAGTTAGAGTGAAATTAGGATATTTAAAAACTATTACTTCTCTTTTTCTACGGCCGATGTGGGATTCAACAATGTTCAACTCCTCCATCCACAAATATCGCTTGTATAAAATTTTTAACGTAAAACTTACAAATCCCAAAGTTTGATGCTCTTAATTCCCATGTTCACTTCTCAGTTCCCGGCACTTTCGTTTGAATGTGACTCCAGCATGGCAAGCTGTGTGCCCAATATTTGTGGTAGCGGCTGCAGCCTGCACTCAGCAGGTACCTTCCTAAGTTCCTAGTCCTTATTAACGCGTCAATCCTCTTCTATGTAACTTCACAATTCCACAAACGGACTCGGTTTGACAAAAAAACGCAGATATGTTTTAAACTTTTCACATTTGTCGAGCACCATTTATCAGAGTCCGGCAAATAAAATCAAAATAAATCCATTTCTTTTTTCTGAGAATTTCTTTCCACACAGAAAAATAGTCTAAAACCATGTCCCCTTAACAACTGACCAGAAAAATATGTCCCTTGGCCTTTACGTTATTTTTTCTCTTTGTTTTGGCCAAGTTTCACTTTGATCCATACCGTTTCAAGTTTTGTGATTTTATATTGTAATTTAAGCGCTCAATAACTTAATTTAGTCAAGCATCTCGATAAAATTATTGTCGCAAACTAAAACTCTTTTATTTTTTTAACAAACTAAGATTTATAAATAATTCGGTCTTTTTCTTTCTAACCAAAAAGACAAAAAGAAAGTTCCATTTGAATTTCGATTGCTGCCCTCCCTTATCATCATCATCAACCCAAATAAAAAAATCAAATTTAGATCTCCGAATCCAAACCCCAAATAGCATTCATATAATAACTCATCAACTTTCTCGTTCTCCAAGCACTCCTTTCAAAAGCACTTCCTTCACGCCCCTCTCCCAAACGCGTAACAGCCAACCCTATTTTAATCCCTCCAACCCACCAAACCAAAAACACAAAAGTCATACCAGAAAATACAAACACAAAAATGATAGATCAAGAGAGGCCAGCCGGAACTCCCCCCCACGGGATTCTGCTAGCGGTGGTGGTCGTGGCGGTGATCATGGTGCCGTACTTTCTAGGTGACCAAGGCGAGGCCATAACGGAAGCCATCTCCGAGCTTTTGAGCCCGCTGGGTCTTCTCCTTCTCCCCATTATTCTCCTACTCACCATTCAGTTTCTGTCATCGGACAGCGGCTCATTCGTCTCCTCCTTGTTCTCGACCGGGGAGCCCGACACCATCCACAGAGTCAGTGGCTCCCCGGTTGGGGTTGCATTGTTTCTCGTCCTTGTCATATTCCTTCTTTACAATAGGGTTTCGATCTTTGGCGGCGGCGACGACGGGGATGATTAGTTACGGCGTGAATCCGGCCGAGTTTTAATGCATGTATTTCTGTATTACAGTTAATTATACAGCTTAGAAGGGATGTAGGAGTATTAGTATTGGGGTACGTACTCAAACTTCTTTTCATGTATGAATGAACATGGCCTGGGGGTGGGGTTGAATTGTAATTAGAGGGAATAACGAGGTGACGAATGGAATTTCAGGGCGATAATATGAGGATATTTTGATCATTTAAAATAGTTGAGGGACAGTGTCGGTGCGAGGAGCGGTGTTGCCTGCCATCTTCGCTCCGTACTTTATGGCCTTATTTGTTGAAATGAGTGATTTCTGCACATTCCGTTTTTACTTTCTGCACTCTTGTTTAATTTTGGCTTTTGATTTTTATTTGATTTGTTCAATTGCTCAATTAAAAAATCATGTTCAAAAGTGAAAAATGGTGGACAAAAATTACCTCCCTTCTTCATTCTTTCACGCGGGCACGTGGACGCTTTTTTTTTTTTTTTTTTTTAAACAAACAATAATTTATATTAAGGAAGAGAGAAATGAGTTTAGCTTTACAATATACCAGTAATAATGTAATTCAAATTCGTCTTTGTGAGAATTGAATTTAAGACTTTTCATATACAAGTGAATGAGAATATAACTAGGCTGTAATAGTAAGTATCTCGCGATCACTCCTTTTGATTTGATCTAATTTACTTTTAGATGCATTGGGCTCAAGATTGATAATTTTCTTTTTAAGTAATAAGTTTCATTAGTCTTGTAATTATATTTATATTTAATAAATTATCTTGTAGTTACATTTATGCTTAATAAGTTAAGTAGTGAAGAATTTGGGATGCAATCTTTGTGTATCTGTCCTGAAGAAAGTGAAGTGGGAACGTGATACAAAATTAAAAAATGGTGGAGAAAGAAGGAAACGATCCTTCCTTCTTTGTACATATTATAATTAAGCAGATGCAGTGGACTGACGTGAACATGTGCAGGGTTTGCAGGGGCCGTGTTTCGCAAATTCAACTAGGGTATGATATCCACACATCTATTTTTACTTCTTTCACATCTTTTTGGTTTTCGGCCGTCGGATCGGATGAATTGAAGAAGATCAACGGACAGAAATTAACAAGGGTGTGTGTGAAGTAAAAAGGGGTATGTGGATAGCACATCCCTTTCAACCATTATAACCTTTTTAAGCCATATTTGAGTGACAGATTTTCAAGAGACAAGAGATTGATATCAAAGTTAGATGAGAAAGATTAGGCCATCTCCAACCGAGGGCTGGCCAGAGGGCTCGTTTGAGCCCTCTAGCCCTCCAAGATTCCCCAAGATATTAATATTTTAATGAACAGTACATGGTCATATTTGCCTCCGTCTCCAACCGAGGGCCAGAAGGCCAAATGGCTCATTTTAGCCCTGTCACAAAAAACCGTCTCCAACCGAGGGCCAAAGGGCCATAGGACCAAACATAATTTATTATTTAAATTTAAAAACTACAACAACTTAAATTTAAAAACAACAACTTATATTTAAACACTACAAATTAAATTTAAAAACAACATTAACTTAAATTTAAAAATTACAACGACTTAAATTTAATATCCATAATCAATATCATTTTCATCATCCGCCATTGTAGGAGTATAGTCAGAGGTAAACAATTGCCGCCGAGCCATAATTTCTGTTTTTTTCCTATCAAAATAGGCCTTACTCATTGGAGTGTAATCCGAAGTGTTCCTTTCCATATTCTTATCATCCATCTCTTCTTGTATTTGTTTGGCTCGCTCTTCATGTCTACACTTCCTTTCTTCCGCCTCACGGGCATTTTGCTCCGCCAGTAATCGAAATGAGGCCGCCACTTCATGTTGAGCGGCGTAATCAGCATTTGCCTTGCCCTTTTCCCTCAACCTTCGGGCCTTGTTTCGTCCCATAGCCCTAGGTAAAGAAATTTCGGACGGAGTTGGATTTTCTACCCTTGTTTGTTGAATGGTAGGAGATCCATCTTCATTCATATCTACAGATGGGGATGCAGCTTCCAAAGGATCCACTCTATGTTGAGGTGGATCTTCAAATAACACCCACCCTTTACAAATTTCCCAACAACCGTGAAACTGAAAGGGTTTTGAGCTGCCCTCCATATACAATTCCTCCGCTTGGCGTACCTAGAAAATATAATTAAAAATTTTTAGGAAATTAATTCACGAAATTAATGTAATATAATTAAACATTTAAACATTTAAAATAAACTGTAAAAACACTAACTTCGTCATAGTAATTGGCGCCGCTTTCATGTCTACGTGTTGCTGCTAATAGTGCTTGATGCCATTTATTCAAACTTGGATGAAGATGTTTCTTCCATCTTGAAGAACAACTTTCGTGGTTTCGGGTATTCGGTGGAATGTTGCCTTCGTAGAACTCTAAGTATTTTTTGGACACACGAGTCCAAACACCTTCACTTGTTTGAGAAATCCCCCTCACACTATCTTCTGATATCCATCTATAAGCCTTGCAAAGAGCTTCATCTTCTTTTCGGGTCCAAGCCCTACCTTTCATTGCAGATGAGGCCATTTTTTTTGAAAAAAAAATGAAGGAAATATTGAAAAATTTATTGAAAGAAATATTGAAAATTTTATTGAAGGAAATATTGAAAAATTGAAACAAATATTATAGATGAAGGAAATATTGAGAAATATATTGAAGGAAATATTGAAAAATATTGAAGAAGGAAATATTGCAAATGAAGTGAAGAATTGAAAGAACTTCACTATATTTATAGAAGAAAAAAATGTTTAAAATAAATTAAAAAAAAAAAACCAACGGATAGTAATGTTTAAAATAAATTAAAAAAAAAAACAACCAACGGCTAGCTGACTCAGCTAGCCGTTATATTAAAAAACATTTCAAACTATTAGTGTCGGTTATAACCGACACTAATAGCAGAACTATTAAAAAAAAAAAGGTCTTCAATGCTGTCGGTTTTAACCGACAGCAATAGGAAATCATTAAAAAAAAAATAGCCAGCCCGGGGCTGGCTGGCTGGCCGAAAGCAGCCAGCCCTCCAGCCCTCCAACCCTCTCCGATCCCGTGGGGCCCTCCCAGATTCCAGAGCCCTCTGGCCTAGCCCTCGGTTGGAGACGTTTTTAGGGCTATTTTCAGCCCTCTGGCCCTCTAGACCCTTCGGTTGGAGATGGCCTTAGAATGTGAGATATAGACATTACAAAGGCATGTGATCGGAATTCAGGCCCAAAGACCATGAATGGAATGAATGGTCGAACGCCAGCCCCTGAACCGGCAGCTGCCCACTCTTGCCTTAATGTGCGTCCACCCCTGCTTAGAAGGATGACCCGAGCTCGTAAAAGAAATCGGGTAGGGAGGTATCTCAATTTCTGACATTGAACATCTGATGAAGTTCCAATGAGCAGTAGCAAGTAGCAACCATGCATTTTCACTCAGGACTAAACTTGTGAAGATATCCTGTATTCCCAAACCATCCCAAACCCTTGGGCTAAAAGCTAAAATTTTTAACCCATAAAATTTAACTTTTAGCCTAGAAACAACTTTTCTACTCCAACCTTTCTGACCTTAAAATTTTAGCCTCATATTATTAAATAATGAACTTAGGCTAATTTTTTCTTAAATTAACTTCTTTTTAAAAAAAAATATATGTATATTATCGTAAATTAATTTTATGAACATTTTAATCTAAAAATATTTAAATTCTGATAAATATTGAAAAATCACTAAATTGATACATGAAACTCATAAACACTATGGAAGAATATGAAAATCATGATAGAGATGTATAAACATAAAATACATGAAACTTACAAGACACACAGAACATATGTGACACATGATAGAGATAAAACACTCACAAAACACATGTGAAACACATGACACACACAAAACACATACCAAAATACATACAAAACACATGAAACGCATGAAATACAAACCTACACACATGAAACTGAAACCTTCAATCATCATTTACATAAACACAGGTTGAATATCAAACCATCACACAACATATTCACCAATCTTTCAACTTTCAAAGTGTTTTTGTTCCCTAAAATCCTCAATATCTCATCAATAGGTGATAGAATAAGGCAGCGTAGCAGGACAATGCAAATGGCACAATACCAAGCAAGCATTGACCATGCGGATGCAGAAATGATCAACGCAAAAGCTGAACTTGCAAACTCACTTATGCAATATGAGCACCATGCCGAATCTAGCAATCGTGGTTCTGTCACGGGACGTTCATTTGTGTAGCGTGATAGAGAAGAGTGTTATGACTGAATGATGAAAGATTATTTCATCAAGCGTCCGAGATATCCTGCTCAAGATTTTCGGAGGTAGTTTCGGATGAAGAGATAGCTTTTTGAAAGCATCTTGAAAGCGGTTGTCAATCATGACCACTACTTTGCAAGGAAGATAGATATCGTAGGTTGACAAAGTTTATCACCTCATTAGAAGCTCACATCTGCATTTCGGATGCTAGCTAATGGATGCTTTGCAGACTCAACTGACAAGTGTTGCCAACTTGCGAAGCCTATTGCTATTGAGAACCTGAAGCACTTCTGTAAGGCAATTGAAGCCATATATAGAGCCACATACCTCTGCAAGCCAAATCATGAAGATTTGAAGAGGCTTCTACGCAAGGTAGACAAAAGAGGCTTCCCTGGTATGATAGGAAGTCTAGATTGTATACATTAGGAGTGGAAGAATTGTCATACTATTTGGGCTGGCCAATTCAAGGGTCGTCATAACAAGCCAACCATCGTTTTAGTCTAGCTAGGGGACCAAAATGAAATTTTTATTAAAATTTTAGGGACTTACGAAATTATACAAATGTTTGGGGGTTGGGTGTAACAAGGCTAGTTTATCTTAGTTTGTCTACCTTTGTCAAAAGTTATTCTTATCCCGATAGTGCGAAGAAGAAATTATTTTTGCAGAGGCAAGAGTCTTACAGGACAGATGTGGAGAGAGCGTTCGGGATCCTACAAGCTTGATGGGCCATTGTTAGAAGGGTTGCACAATTGTGGCATACTGAAGACCTCCATTCAATCATGATAACGTGCATAATTTTGCATAACATAATTGTGGAAGATGAGTACATCGAAATTGAAGAAGATTCAAATGAAGATGTGGATGATGACCAACCAACACATGCAAGAGCTATAGCAAGAGATGTATAATATCTCGCTGCAACTACATATGAGACCCGGTAGGATAGGGTCACATTGAGTGAGTATATGAGAATGTTAAATAGAATTCAAGCTCCTCAAAGTCATGACACACTCTGCAAGGATTTGGTTGAGCATATATGGCTCCGAGAAGGTAAACGTTGATGATATTGGTGTATTAATGTGTTCTTGTGTTAATTTTAAGTGTGTTATGTTGTTATTTTATGTAATAATTTTAAGTGTACTATGTTGGTGTTTTCTAGTAATAAATTGAAGCGTTTTCTTGTGCAAAGTCTTTTGTGTAGTACGTTGTCAAAATTATTGAGTGTCGTTTGAATTATTAAAGGCATCTATTGTACATCAAAGTGTGCAATAATAAGTACAATAATTATTGAAGGCATCTAGATTAATAGAAACAATAATTAATAAGCCATAAATTTAATACACACAACAATTAATAAAGTACATAAACTTAATACAAACGATAATTCATAAACCACATAAACTTAATACAATCAATAATTTATAAACTACATAAACTTAATAATGATACCCACCATCTTGACTTGGTGGTAGACTTGATGGTGGACTTGGGATATATATAGCATTGAGGTGATTCATCATCTTAAAATATACTCATTTTGGCATACTTTCGCAAAATTTTCTTTTGCTTACCACGTAGAAACTTCTTCCTCTCTGGAGTGTATTTGTTGAGATCCTCCATCATGAAATTAATTTCAAACCTCTCTTGCTCCCTATCCCTTTCTTCCTTCATGGCCAAACGCATTCAAGCCGCTTCTTCTTTTCGAGAGCTATGGCTTTCGGACAATTTTGCAAATCCGGTAGCAATGTGGCCACTCATCGCTCTTGGGACTTCCCTTTTCTCTTTACTTCCTTTTGCTTATCTCTTCTTGGGGTCTTGCAATAGAAGAAGTTGGGGTCATTTCATCGACACCTTCATTGACACCTTCATCTCCATCATTTGTCGGTGCGACTTCACGTTGAAATAATCTTCCCCATTGTTGGTACGCATCGGTTGCCCACCTCGAACAATCCTTGAGGACGTCCCAAGCATGATGCAACTTAAAAGGTTGATTTTTTGTTGTTACTCTTGTCTTGCTAATTGTCATTGCTTTGTCATCATATGCAAAAAATACATAAAAACAATTAGTTGCAAAATAATATTATGTACATGACAAATAAAATATCAACAAAAAAACTCACAATTTTTGTGACGCTCCTTCCACTAGCCATGTCAGCCACAACTCTCTCCAAGCTTCCCTTCCATAAAGTGCATGCTTTGTTGATAGTCTTCCACCGATCGTAAACACCGCTACATTCCTTCCCGCCACCGTTGCAATTTTCATGGAACTTTTCAATGATTTTATCCCACAAAACCTTTTTATTTTGATTCGTGTCAACTGCACCATCTTGGCTAATAGAAACCCATGCCAAATATAAAGCAACATCTTCCTCACATGTCCAATTACGACCTCTAATATGCTCTCTTGTCATCTTGAAAATTTTGGAAATGGTAGAAAGAAAAATTGGAAAAATTGCAGGAGAAAAGTAAGTTTTGTGTGAATGTTTGAACAAATACATAGGTATTTATACAGTTTTTGGGTGAATTTTGAGTTAAATAATTTTTTTTCAATTATCTTAGCCGTTGAATTTAAATTTGGGCCGTTAGATTTTTTTTTACCGTTAGATTTGATTATATTCGATCTCAGTCGTTGGATTCAACAAATATATAAATATAAAAAAAATTAAAAAAAAAGAAGTTTGAATCTAGGTCATTGGATCAACCAACGACATGTTGATTCCACCCGTCAGATCAATAGAATCGTTGGAGCGGCTAGGAAACGTGGCCGACAAGCCCACGTGGGTGGGGCCCAGTATGGCTAATAGCTAGCGCATCGCGCACGTTTGGCGGGTTGGGGGGGTGTGGCGCACAAATGCTCAGTTTCAAGCACACCGGTGAGGCCCATGCCGATTCCTGGGCTACTTTTTGGACGGAATTTGGCTTTTGGCTTTTAACCCAAACATTTAAGTTGGGTTGCATTGAGTTTTTTTTTGGGGGGGGGGGGGGAATAAATGTGAAAATTAATTTGTGTTGGGTTTGGTCTTTAGAGTTAGAGATGTTCTTACTCATCCATAGGACACTAGTGCCCTTCTGTTTTGATCCGCTGAACAGGTCCAAGGCAAGCAGACTCTTGCGCTATACATAGGGGTGGTATTGGTACGATTACCGTACCAAAACCCATGTACTAATTACCATACCAAACTTTTGGTATGACAAAATCTATTACCGTGCCAAACTTTCGGTATACCGAATTTTGGTATGCCAAATAGTTTGGTTAGCATGGTATGATAATGGTAATTACCACTTTGTTTTGGGCCAAAATTTTATTTATTTCAACCCAATTCAAGGCCCAAACGTGTTTTGGCCACTCTCTTTGGATATCTAAAACTTTTTTATTTAATTATGAGACCTTTATAGAGATTCATTTAAGAAGAAGTAAATAGATGGAAGAATTGCTGGAAGAACCCAACATCCCTAAATAAAAAAAAGTACAAAGATTCCTAAATTCCATCTCTACATTCTTTAAAATTATACAAAAGTTAACTTGATAGACGAAGCCAGGGAGAAAGACATCCCAATTTGAGCTGTGAGAGTTTTAGGTGTTTGGTAAACTGAAAAAAAAGGCTTATTTTGGAAGTTGCTGTGAGAATAAGCTGAAATCAAAGGAAAAAGCTGAAGCTGCTATTTGCAGCTTTGAAAAACTGGTTTTTTTTCAAAGCACACGGAGTTACAGTGCTCCTTTAATGAAAAGACCCACTATTAGACTGCTTTTTTTTTTTTCCAAAAGCACTTTTACAAAAAAGTTTACCAAACACTCTGCTGATTTATTTCACAGCCGCTTATTCTCACAGCACATCCGCTTATTCTCACAGCAGCTTTTTTTCAAAGCACAGCAATACCAAACCAGCCCGAAGAGTCGCAGCGCAAGAAGGCTTATTTTTTTTATTAGGAAAGTAGAGGTTAGAGGGTGAGATGATTGGATAAATGACTAGGAAAAAAATATAAAGTGCATATATAATGATAATAATACATAATTATATATAAATGAATAAATAAATGATATAATATTAATAGTAGTGGTACGATACGGTATACCACTAGTAATGGTTTTGACTACCATTATCGTACCGAAAATGTATGGTACGGTACAAATACCGTACCATTACCAATGGTACAAATTTTTTGGCTCAACTTTAGTATGGTACGGTTGGTAATTCAATTGGTATGGTAATTTGGTAAAAACTTCCACCCCTAGCTATACATGTCACATGCATCCTCGGAGGAGGAGGACTCGTCTATGCGGTACACGGAGCCAGGAGTCCGCGACAGTGAGGATTAAACTGTTCTCTAACAACTCTATGACACTGGCATAAGACAATAGTGCTAAATCAAAGAACACAAGGAAAACTAACAATAAGGGCAGATGCTTAAGTTGCACGGATCGCTACTTGCATATAGACATGCTTTCTATCCGAACCAAATCAAAGGAAACTGTAAACAGCAACTGCATAGTCTGATAAAAAGAATACAAAGAAAACTGCAGGGTTTTAAAGCGGAAATAATCACTATCACAAACCTATTGCTCAACTTTTCATAAACTTTCGTAACTAGTATTGACCTCACAGGTTATTTCAAGAGTTGTGTACACTATTATTTCTAGCCAAACGTTATGCCATTCGGGTGCTGAAAACCCTCGCTACCACTATCCTGGACGACATTCCTGAACAGCTGTGTGGCCAGCTAGTAATATCGGAGAGGATATGCAATCCTTGGTCACTTCCAAAGAAGTCGACAGGAGCATTTACAATATCAACCAGCTGTACTTTGAGTCCAAGTTCGACGTAGTGGCACTAAACATCCACTTCAGCCGTATAGCCTCTGCTTAATAAAAAGTCAAAATACAGAATGTCGTTAAATGGTTAACTTGAAATATGATACCAAATTACCAACCAACAAAGAAACAAGACACATGGATTCAAATTAACATTTTTGGCCAGGGTTAGAAACAAGGCTGGGAAGGATCTACAGTTCTACACTAAAACGAAAGCACTCAAAGTACCCAAACACGGAAAACTGCTTTTAGTGTTTGGCACTGCAACTTACGTATTGTCCATGAATTATGCTTCAAAGGACTTAAATTTCAAAACTGCACGGTTACTGAGAAATAAGTAGGGGTCAGTAATTTGTGCTGAATATGAATTTGTGCTGAAAACACACATAGGAAAAAAAGGAAAGAGCAACATTAAACTCCCGTAGAGGATCATGCAATTCACACAATAGGTCCACATGGTAAAGCTGCTTAAAAAAGATGAGGATTCAGCCCCCGGATACAAGGCAACTGTTTAAGTTGATAATTCAACCAGTAGGCTGAATTCAGAAAAAGCTAAGGTTAGGACAGTGGAAGACGTGTTCTAATCAAGCAGACAATGAACAAGCAAAAGTTATAGATCTTTCTCTTTTGAAAAATAAAATATCTAACCTTCATGCTACTCCAAGCTTATTCAATTTGTCGCAGTGAGGAGTAGGTAGATTCTTACTCCAGTGACGCCTTTGAAGCTCAACCCGACAGTAGTGTACAAGCACATTTTTGTAATCCTTGATAACGCTGTTCTCTATGTTATCTCGAGCAACACTTCCAACAGGATAACTCTCATCAAATGCTTGCGATTTAACAAAAAATTCCACTCCATATTTCTCTGTCGTCTTGGGAATCTGGTAGTTGTAATTCTTCTGCAACGAATAGACAGGCTCCGAGAAGGGCAGATATGCTAACAACACAATTACCAAGAATGGTAATATTTGAACAAGAAGCATGATGTTAGGTCCCCCTCCCTGAGACTCCTCCCTCTGATGGCCAGCTGGTCTACTAGTCCTATAAACACGACCTGTCCGAAACATGTCTGATTGACCAAAGAACGCCCTGAATATCTCATCGGGGTCAAAATCATCATCAAAAAAGTCATTCCCACCTCTCCTCCTCCTCCTCATATTATTGTGCTGCTGGTTGTACTCAAATTCATCAACCAGTCCAGTCTGATCATACTGCCTCCTCGAATCTCCATCACTCAAACACTTGAAAGCCTTGCTCACTATCTTAAAAGCCTCTTCTGAACCAGGAGCCTTGTTCTTATCAGGATGAACTTTCAGTGACAATTTCCTATAAGCCTTCCTAATGTCCTCACCCGAGCAAGTCTTCTCCACGCCAAGAATTGCATAATAGTCTTTGTATCTCTTAATCTTCCTAACCAATTGAATATGCTCTTCGGTATAACTAACCTCCCCATTCAAACCGCGGTCCAACTTTTCCACACCGGCCCCCTTCCTAATCTCACTAGCACCCTTCTCATCAACAGAAGATGCGGAAGACCCCGAATTAATCGCCTCACACTTAACCAAAAGTGCATCAACTTGCAAATTCTGATTAAGCCGTTGTGCTATCTTAATAAATTTCAACGCACGCCCTTTGTTGCCGGAAGCAATTGCTTCTTCGGCAATTCGAACACACCTCAAAGCTTCATCCTTATTACCTTCCATTGTCAAAAACCTACTGCTGATTCAACAATTCAAAAAACCCAATTCCCAAAACTCGATAACGAGAACAAGAAATGCTGGCATGGACGAACCAGTGTTCGAATTGGACAAATCCCGATCTCAATTCGAATCCCCAAATGGGGGTTTTCGGTTCCGATTATCCAATCGAAGAATTCAATTTGTCCTAATTTAAAGGAAATAATGCAGATTAGATTCTGATGCATAGACATTGAAACAAAGTTAAGGTCTAAATTGTTGAAATAATTACGGAGAAAATTACCTGAGAAATGGATCGGAAACTCGAAGGGTGAGTGCTTGAATGCGTGTGAGAGAGAAGGCTTTCGAGTTTTGGACACGAACAACCGGGACCAACAGCAGAGGACTCAACAGCGAGTCTCCATTTGATCGCCACCATTGAATGGTCATCCGGCCAATTAGACCACTCCACGTCGGTACTTGGTGCAGAAGAATTTTCCCACTTGTTACAAATGTTTTTTTGGTCAGAATTATTATTACAGAGGTTCAGTCGATAGTTTTCTTTCCTTTATATTTTAACTAGCCTCTCTGCACACACGTGTGTGTAGGAGATATTTTTGCATTACGGACGCTACGCGCCCTTAAATGTATATTGTGTTAGTTTGTCAATGTATACGTTTCAGAACACGCACTAACGTGCGTGCGAGAGACATTTTTGCATCAAGGGCACTATGCGCCCCTAAATGTGTATTGTGTTAGTTTTTTTCCATTATAATTCTCAATGTATATGTTTCAAAAAGTATGATACCAAGTATGGAGGTAAGAGATGAAATCTGGAAGATGGCTGCACATAACTGGAAGCAATAAATTTGAAGTTGTTGACATGGATACTTCTCACACACAGCAGTGCCTATTACGGTGTTCTCTAACATTACCTTCGCAAGCATGAAGCATGTACAATATAACTTATTTTCGTTTTCCCTGTATTTTAAAATCAATTAACTTGGGAAAGCTCATAATGTTTTCATTGGTCACTTCACTAAGGCTCGTCTTCGGCAAAGGATCATGATGATGTGAAGACCTCAATGTATTGTTGTAGAGGACAAAGCACATACTCATGAGCTATTGTCTTTGTTTGCTAAAGGACTACGTTAATAAGGGAAAAGATTTTTTACCAAAATGTAGAACAAAGGTGAAATAAAATGTGGGAGAGCAGTAAAATATGATGTTTGTGGTGCTTTTTGTACTCGGGGTCGGGGATGAATTTTATTTTATGTTTTGTTTTTTTTTTATGCAAATTCGGATTTAGTGGTAACTATTGTTGTAGTTGATTTTTCAGTGGAGTTGTGTTGTGGATTGTGGGAAACAAACTAAACTTCCATGTTATTATGCAAAGACCATGATCAGAGTTTGGTTTGATGGGAACCAATTGGCAGGAAACGTATATGAAGCCCTTGGCGTCTGTCCGAATTTTCAATATATAGATCTAAGCAACATAAATTATACGACAAAGTCTCACGTAATTGAGGAGGAAATGAAACCGATTACAAATGTAAAAATGAAGTCAACCTTCTTATAATTGAGATTTATAATATGAACATTCACAACTCAAAATACACAAAATTATAATAATCATGTAAGAATAGATATTGAATAGAGGACAAAAATGATTACCCAAGCCGTAAGTGCTTTGGGCAAAATGGGGATTGTGATATTAATTGAAGATTAAGAATGTTTTTGGCTGTGATGTTTGTATGTTTACTCAGTACATAGAGTAAGGAGAAAAATCATGTCTTTGTACGACATCTTACCACTCATGTCTGCATTGGTTGTGTTGTCGAAGAAGATGAAAACTCTTCTCTTGGCCAAAACATTCTTCTCAAAAGTAGTTGGGTGGACAACCGGTCGCATCTTATCCACTGTGGCATGCAGCCTGCAAAATTATTTAAAATGATACTTTGATGCGGTCTCTAATCTCTAACATATTTTGACTAAAATCTTAATGGTATTCAAAATTTGATCAAAGTCTTTTGATTTTGTACACCTCATTATATTACTATTAATATTTATATTTTTATAGTTTTGACATTAATTGTTTGATACGTTATGAGATTTATAATCCTATAAATTTAAAATTCCTCATTATAATACTATTAGGAACGGTTACAATAAAAAAAATTCAAACATTTTGATTGAATAAATGGATAAAAACTATGTAACAATAAGAAATAATAAATGGCAAAAGAATGTATCCATAGTGTTAAAAAAATTGGTACATTTTACAAAAACATTGGTACATTTCACATATAACAAAGTGGTATATTAATAAAGAAAAATGGGTACATTATAAATAAATTAGGGTACAAATAAAAGATTAAAAAATTATGAGTACAATGAAATTTTAAAAAATATGGGTGCAAAAAGAAATTAATACATGGGTACAAATTAAAACTAAAATGAAAATACTACAACTTTAAAAAAAGGTTGCAAATTAAAAGTGGGTACAAACTAAAAATATAAATATATAATACAAAGTTTAGCCATAAAACATAAATATACCATATGTAATTTTTCTATCATTGATTAATTATACAGTGTCACGTAAAGTTAAACATATGGGCACAAATACAAATAAAACTTTAAAAAATACGGGCACAAAAAGAAATTAATATATGGGTGCAAACTAAAAATAAAAATATATAATAAAAAATTTAGTCATAAATATAAATGTACTAATTGTAACATTTTTAACACTAAAGGAATATATTTAAAAATAAAAAATATTTTATTATTGAAATAATTAATGATGTTATTAATACCCAAGAATCTTGATCAAAAATTGAAAAAGAATAAGATTTTAATCAATAAAGTAGCGAAATGAGGAATGAGAACCTAATTTCTCCTTATTTAAATGTACCCACCAGTTCAAATATTTTCTGAAATGGAAGTCCATCTCTTCCTCCTTTGTTTTATTTTTCTGGCCATGTGTAACTAAAACGACCCAAGTAACTCTCTAATGCGTGGAATCTTTATTGGATTATCCTTCTCCATGTTCCAATCTTTATCTATGCCTTTGCTTCCATTCAAATCTTTATCCTTCTGCACATTCAAAGAAACAAAGAAAATGAAAAGATTGACTTATTTACCAGATTGCATCGTTTATATGTGAAAGGACAGCCCTGATCATGTTATGATTTATTCTATCTTGCCGATAGAATGAAACGAAAGCAAAGAGAAACATGAGAAGGAAAAATGAAATTGATGAATGGTAAACAAACGTTGGATGGCGAAAGAATAAATCGATGTTGAGAAAGAATTTCGAACTTTTGTCACTGATTTGATCGCTCAATTCTTTTCTCGAATCTGGTATGTTGGTTGTTCTTCTTCCAGAGAAGCACCAAGTTTTCTCTATCAATGTGTTGTCTACACGTAAAACAAAAGCTATGAAGGTATGCAAATGAACTATTTATGTTGCCTTATTTAATATAGGTTTTTATATGTTCTACATGTCCTTCATTTTTTCGTACTCTTTTTTCTCCATTTCTATTTTATTTGATTTATAAATACATTAAGTTCTCTTTTAATTGGCTATATAATGTGTGTGAGAGGCTTTATTAAACATGCGCACAATGGATGTCTTACACATTTGTCACATTTAACACACGCCAATAATACAACTAAGAAAAATATTACTCTCTATCTTGATAGATTAAAAAACATGTATTAGCATATCCTAACATATGATTCTGTTTTGAGGGTCTAATTTGTCAATATTTGAAAGACACTCTTGTGCTCTCTTCAAAACAATAGGCAAGACAACAATATTGTTGGGAACTTTATCTTTTGTTCGATCACATCTTCTCAGTATCTCCATTAGCCGTTAAAACCTTCTCTACTAGAAGCAACTTGTCCTACAGCTGCATAATAAGCTCATATTAAATGCTTCAATAACAACTGGAGTGTTGTCAAATGGCATGTAGGCATACTCAATTGAAGGTGAGGTTCTGATCATGACAGAGTGCAAGAAATCCTGCATCATATTCAACCGAAACACCAATTAAAAGGCAAAAAGCTATATAATAAATTTTAGCTGGTGTTTGTTCTAAAACTTTAATCCATCAGAACGACAAAGGAACCTAAAAAAGTAGGAACAACCACATTTTAAGCTAGAATAACGATAATTTTTTCTTTTTAAGTTTTTACCTATACATGCATAAAGCGTATGTCTAATTTCATGTTATATCTACAAAGAGTAAAGCGATTACAATTCATCTAATCTGAAGAGTTAGAAACGGTAGCCAACCATGCAAAGAAGTTCTCCATAAAAAAAGGAATGCAAAGAGAAGGATTTCTCAACGACAGACATCTTTTGCTCAAGATTTCTCTTGTCAAACATTTTTTTAGTAGAAATTGTTTACCAAGCATCATGATCATGATGGTTTTTTTCTCAGGCATTTCATTAAACTATACACATAAAACAAAATATAAAATGTCAAACAAACTAAATATTGGACTTGCCGCTTCCAGTTGCCATGGAAATCAAGTAGTCACTTCCCTTCTCTATGTTTATCTGGATATCTTTCTTTCTGTATAGAGGACCCATAGTTGCTATCTGAAACATTAAAAAATGAAAAGTAAATAAAAAAGAAAAGGGAGACAACTAAAACACGAAAATATAGAGCAGGGGACGAAGAGAAAAGGTCTTCCCCGGAAAATTTGACCATACCAATTTGATCTCAATGGTAAGTGGGTAGTGTGCCAAAGACAGACAAAAAAATGAAACACAAAGGAATTGAATTAAATTCCAATAAACTCCCAAACAATTATATGGCATAGATGACAAATCAGTAAAAAGTGGAGAAAGGAAACCTGCTTCACCCACAGAATCACCAGAGACAAATACCCAATCCTTGTTCATAAATCTGCAAGATAAGAAAACATAACTATATCCTAATCTTAGAACCAAACTATGTGATCCATTGAAAAAAAAAACAGAAACAATGAAAAGAGTGCGGTGATCTAACAACTGCATGGAATCATAGAAGAGGAAACCTGTAATTCTCTTCAAATTTATGCGCGAGCAGTGGCTTTTGTATCATCTTCTCTTCCTGCAAAACTGTTTCAGTTTTTTCTTTTTAGTTTCTTACTTTGTGTCCTTCTATATATCTCTCATCCAGCAAAACTGCTTCTTTTTGCACGATTAAGGCATTTCTTTTCCTCCTCAACCCTACTCTGCACATTCACGTTTATCTCTCCTTGTGCCTTCTCCATGTATTGGTTTTAAATTCTGTTTTATTTTTTCTTTATTTATTTATTTATTTTGTTTTTCCAATACAGTTTTTTGTTGAGTTATGTTTTTTTACCAGTTTGTCCTTGCTATTTTGTTTCTATTATTTTCAATTAGTTGTAGATTCTTTTGTTTGAGGGGCTTTATTGTCCAATTATTTTTGGTGAAGCCTTGAGACACCAAACCCTCATTTTGACTTTCTAATATTAAAGATACATCTAGTACAAGGGAGTCTTAATGAAGTACTTATGGTACTGTTTACTTTTAACGTTAAGGACATTTTTACTTTAAAAAGTCACTCCTGATACTATTCACTTACAACATTTTTTTGTCATTTTCGTTAAAACTCAAAATTTTCAAGCTTCTGTAATTAGTTTTCCTTTAATACAACTATATTTTACGGTCGAACATTATATTTAATATCAATATGATGATTGTATTATACTTGTAAACATTAATTTAAAATTAATATCAATTTATTATGAGTGATACATTATGTAGTTTTGCCAATATTTCCAATATTTACCCCAAACTAAATATATAATTGTATAAAAAAAAGGTTTTAATTGCCGTAGTTTTTTATTTTGAACAATATTTCAATCTAATTTAGAATACGAGAGCGAAATTCAAACTGTGTTGCATAGGAGAGGGTACATTGTTCCTATTCAAGGTTTTAAAAGGTGCTAGGCGCTAATAGGACGGCGGGTGCGGATCTTGCACCTAAGCGTTTAGGCGGTGGCCTAGGCGGTTTTTATAATTATAATTAAATTTATTATATAACATATAAATAAAGTCTATTTATACTTAAAAAAATACATAATATTGTATTCGGGTTAATTACAAAATAAAATGATATATAAATTATAAAGTATCAGAACATATTGAAAACATGGGGAACAAGCATATAACGAGTGTTCATCCAAATATTTACAAGTCTCTTATAATTTAGTGAAAAAATAAAATACAAAATGAAACTAATTTATTTTTTTGTTTTAGTGAGAGTCGCAACCCGCCAGTGCCTACATAGAGTGCCTAGGCAGTCCTAAGTTCAATTTCTTAATTTTCAAATGCATAAGAATTAATCAAGGTATAACGACAACTCTACAGATAAAATGACATTTTTACTCTCTTAAATGTTGATAAGTCAGTCTTTTGAGCTTGTGGGATAAATAGGCTGAATTCAGGGTCCCCTTTGTTTAGCCCTCCTTCAATATCGTTTGTATCCAAAAAAAAAAAACAAAAAGCAAAAGAATTGCATAAAACAAGCACGAAATAACAACTTTGAAGGCATTCCCCTTCGGAGCAAACCCTACTTTATTGGTTTTTGCTTCGGTTGCTTGCATAAAACAAGCATGAAATAACAACTTTATAATATATAGAAAGTTTATGCTTCCCATAGAAACAAACGATGCAGTTGCTTAGTTATTGAAGGGGTAGCAACAAAGCCATTTTCTGCTCTGGCACCGGCTTACTGATTCACGTCGGGGAAAAAAGAAGTTAAAGAACCGGCGTCTTCTGGAAACAGTCGTTGAGGTTGGACCCCATTTCCTTCCTGGACATGGCGATGATCGTTGGTTGCTGATGACAGGCTAGAGTTCATGTTCACAGAAAATGGAATGGAGTCTGCAGTCTGTCCAAGTGAAGGTGTTGTCTGCCCTTTCCAAAGCCAGTGCATCAAGTCATTTGATCTTCCCATGGAAGCGTGCGCCACTTGTGAAGGGAAATTGGTTGGCAGCTGCTGCCGGAAGTTGGGATGAAGGGGATCATTGCTTCTTTGATAACCGAAACCATATGGGGATTCATAACTGGTTTGAACACGCACGAGACACGGAAAAGGTGCATGCAATTAAGATTCAAGATGGTATTAAGAAAAATGAAGGACAATGAACACAATGCGGTTTTCGAAATGACTTGGGAGATTTGAGTATATCGAAAGCTTACCCGCCCTCAACAACTAGAGGAACAAATGGTGCATTTGGCATGCCAATATAATCAATCCCGGAACTCAAGGTTGCCGATGGATACAAAGACCAATTAGCACCACCAGTATAGTCACCGGTTGAAAACAAATTGGTACAGCTATCACAAATTAAAGGTTCGGGTCTCCAGTCAATCCTGGAAGGATTCGAAGGAAATACCTCGCTGGGTACCGGAAGGCCAGTCCATTGATTGTAGGTATAAGGATTACCAGAAAAGACCGAATAAGGGTCAAGCAAACCCGCTTCAAAATGTGGTTCTGAGCCTGTTGTGAAACTAGTTTTATATCAACTGATAATTTGAACTTAAGGTGAAAGCAAAAGAAGATGAACTTACTGTGACGGGTAGGCGATAACCATCCCATTTCCCTACAAGTTTTGAAACATACATATATAAGGCAAAGATCAAAAGAGGCACTAATCATGTTGTGAAGTTCAATAAACTGCTTGGAAATAGATGTGAGTTTCATGATTTCCGCACACGTTAACTTTTTTCATTGATTCTGTTTGCACTTGGAGCACACCGAAATTATCTCTCGTTATGTTCCTACGGTCCTCGTGGGCCATAATCTCTAGAGAAGAATCAGAATATCAGCAACCTAATTATTTCTGTTTGATATAAAATCTATCAAAAGGAAAGAATTGAAGCACAACTAGCGAACGCCAATTGAAGTAACGGGACACAAGTTAATTTAACATATCAATCTGACCTATTAAATAGACAGCCTACTCAACACGAATTTACACAATTTTCACATGTTAATAAAACAGAACGATTTGTATATTCTGATGACAATTAAGATGACATGAGAGCAACATCTAACACAAAAGCAGAAGGAGAGTAAGGAGCTTGCAGAGTCGAAACAGTGTTTACCATTCACCGTGATGGAAACGGCGTAGCATAGTTCCCTGTAGCCCCTGAAACATCCACAAACGTATTTACGAACTAAGAAATATTTGTACAAAGAACATTAAACATCCAGGTATGGTGTGCAATGGACAATGCTACTCACGAAATGGATGAAATTTACAGTCTAACAATATAAATTGGTTTTATCTATTTACAGATTTATAAACTACGCACATTAGTTATCGCATCTTGTTATGTAGGGGGGTGCACATCGTATTGTTTCTTGGCTCATACTCGCGATTCACTCAAATTTTACAACTTCTGTGAAGCTTGTTTGATTTGAAAAGAAAAAAAAAATATTGATAAATGCTGTGATTACTTTTACCATGTCAAGGAACTCTATAGGACTGTCCTCATAATCCATCTCGTCCTCAGATAGGTCAGGCTCACGGTCAGGGCTACAAGATACATAGTACCTCCATTTGCCATTCTCAATTTCGCGACAATTAGGGCATTCCATGATACCCTTTACATTGAATGCAGAACCAATGCAATCTGAAGAAATATGAATGGTAAGCATAAGAGAGATAAGCATAAACCAGCACACTACATTTAGACCAAAAGCCATTTGAAATAGCTCCAACCAGGTTTAATGAGAAAACCAACAACTATGAATTAACTCAATTTAAACACCCTTGAGTTCTAAGATTTACATCAATGCTGTTGAAACAACCAATTTTCGAACAACTTAGGCACACAGAATCGCAAAAACAAATTTCGGACAACCTGATTTTTCGAAATCCTCCAATGTTTTCCTGATCCACATTTAAACAACACAGATAGCCTTGTTTTTCATGAACACACATTCAGGACATTGACTATTGAACTCATAGTGTCGGTAGTTCCAGCATCAACACACATTCAGGAAATAACAAAACAGTAATTGTGAACAAATATTAACTCCATAGTTATATTTATATACACAAGTATATGTGTGTGTGTGTATATAGTAAATCCCAAAAACTGTAGAATTTTTAATATGTTGTGCTGAGCTGACCGCTAAAAGAGGAGTGTCAAAATCGATATCCTATAAATATACAAAGGATATACATACACAACATTAGGAACAAATTTCAGTTAAAGCAAAAAAAAAAATTGTTCAAAAAAGGAAATAAAATTAGAGAAAATGATTTTTGCACGTTTTTTTCTCATTCTACACATCGCGGTTATTTTTGTTCATTGATTCCTCTTCAAACTCAGCTCGATTAAAAGGCCAGAAATAAACCCGGGTGTGCATGCGAAAAAAATGGTATGAAAATCAGCTCACCGAGGTGAAACAAGTGAGAGCACTGAAGCTTGACGATAGTGCGGCCACAGTTGTCAGAGACGCCCTCCATGCAGATGGAACATTTCACGGCTGTGGCGTCGTCGGATGACAAAACGGACGACGGAGAATCCATTTGCGCTGTTCAAGCACACGAGAAACGGCAGGGAGAAAGAGTGTAAAGAGGAGCAGAGAAGCAGAGAGGAGCAAAAAGACACAGATATTTATACGGCCAGAGGACCAAAGTTGAACAAATTTGTGTTTCTCCCGCGTCTGTATATGGTAACTTGTTTTATCAGAGTGGCAAGTGTATCAATGCGAATTAAAAGAGGGTTTGGTTTCCCTGTGGTCGAGTCTATGTGGGTCGTTGAGGCAGTGGAATAGCCGGCTGACACGTGGAGGGGTTTTCGATATGTCGGATGGTGATTGGTTGGTTGATGTTTGGATTTGTAAGCTTGGTGTGGTTTTAGACGTGTTTGAACATTGAGTTGTATTGATGATGAATGGGCCAAGGATAATCTAACGGTCGTGATTCAATCTTCGATGCGTTCGAGAAAATAAATTGAATTTTTATTTTAAAAAATTCAATTTTCGTACATGTGAGCGTTACGGTAGTGTAGTGCGTTCCACGTAATTGTTATCAAAGTCATTATATTAAATGCGGGGGGATATTATTCGCTTAACAGTTGACGTTTGTCTGTCAATACGTGAACACTATGTTGGCTTTATTTGCATCATCATGAAATTTGTGTGACAATTAAAGTCGTACAATGCAATTTCCTTGTTTGTCTTGCGCAATTGAAAAGGGATAAGGAATTTGGTTGTAAAAAATTTAAAATTATAATCGCGATCAGTTTTCGTTGTTGATACTCAATTTCTACAAGGGCCGATTGAGTGACTTGAATAACCTCAAAAGGAAAAGGAAGAACATGTGACGATTTTGATAGGACCAAACCTAAAATTACATGCATACATTTGCGTGGAAAGTTAAGCAAATCTTAATACTTGAGCGACTGACTACTTAAGGCTGAATAAACTCCAACAAATAAGTAATTAAGGATAAAAGAAAAATTTAAGAAAAACTAATGAAAATAGCTTGAAAACTTTGAGTTTTAATGAAAATGACAAAATAAAGGGTAAAGTGAATAGTACCAGGATTGACTTTTTAGTGTAAAATGTGATTTTTTGTTAAAATAAACAGTACTGGGTGCTTGTTGTTAAAGTTCCAAAAAATATAAGGATAAACATGATATATTTAGGAAATGGTTGACAAACCATGTATCCCTATTAATTAATAAAACAATCACCGTCAACCAAAACCCTATGAAATTACCAGTTTATCCCTCTAATTAAAACATAATATGAATAAGAAATATATGGCAGAAATGTATTTTCACACAACCAAATTTTGCCTTTTTTTTTTCCTTTCCAAAACCTCACATACATGTAATCCTAACATATCTTTAATTTAAAAAAAAAAAATCTTCCCACTCCCACATTCTCTATCACTCTCTTCCTCTCTCCTTCTATTTCAAAAACAAAAATAAAAAAATTTCTCAAACACTTTGTTTGTGCCCATATGCTATTATAGATAAAGGATGTGCAAACCATTCCACCAAAAAATAAAAAGGATTATTGTTCAAATTAGTAGATAATGTCCTTTAACAAAAAAAAAAATGTAGATAATGTCCTAATCAAATTTGAATTAATTGGGCCCGGTTTTATTACAATTCAACAGGCATTTTTAGGCCCAAATTAAAAGTCCAGAAACTCCTAACAAAGCTAAAACTAGTCCGACCCAATCATCCAAAAAACCTCGTTCTACTCGGACTTGGAAACGAATATCCCCGATGGCTTAGAAGAAATTTTACAGAAAAGCGAGTACATTCCCGTAATTTCCCAGTTGCCCACCATCCTGCCATCTCCGTGTTCTTCCCAAACCCTCGCCTTGCCTATATATATCGGTTGCCAGGAAATTCTCACTCCCTCTTACTCTTTTCGCTGCGTCGCTCTCTGCCCTCCTCTCAACTCCCAATCTTTGTTGTTGGAGCGATCCGAGCCGCAATTATGTTGGTTTACCAAGACCTCCTCACCGGTACAAGTTTTTCCCTAATCTTGTCCTGCTCATATTCAAATTAGGGTTTGTTTTTCTTTTTTTCGGTTCCAAAATTAGGGTTTCGATTCGTTAGTTCTAATCTGTATGAAAAAAATATGAAGTTGGATCTCTGTTTAATCTCCAAATTTTATGTTATGGTACGGATCTGGCGCCAAATTGTTGCTTTCCCGCCGTGTAAATTGTTTTACAAATCCTTCGATTACAAAAAATATAATTTATATTGCTCGGTGATTTATTGTTATCGAACTCTTTCTGTATTTATTTTATGTAATTGGGTACTGGGTACGCATGTTAATTATACTGTGCGAAGCTTTTGAATTTTATGTTAAACTTGCTAATTTATAATTTTGATATGTTGTTAGGATAGTCGTGTAATTAGAAAATATTGGGATTGGATATATCTGTGGATATGGTGGATATTGTGACGCAATTTTTAAACTAATTGTGTAAACTACTTGAACAGTTGAACTTAGAAAAGATTATAGACTTGTTTATGATGTCTGCTGGATCTGTTTTTTTTTTGTTTTCTTCTTTTTTTTTAATTTTTTTAAATTTTAAATATGATGTTCTTGTTTTCTTTAACTAATATATTTAGTTGATTTTCTTTTATCAAGTTGTTGACCAAATTCATGCTTCTATTATAGGTGATGAGCTTCTCTCGGACTCGTTTCCATACAGGGAAATCCACAATGGAGTGCTCTGGGAAGTTGATGGCAAGGTGAGTTGGTCGATTCTTTGGTTTTTTAATTTTCGTTCCACACTTGTTGAACTGTCTTTGTAATTTTATTATAAGTTTAACCGCTCGTTAGAAATATTTAGCCGTGTTTGCAATGTAATTTGAAGGTCAAATGTATAAGTTTAAGCTTTTTCCTGCGGGGTGTAGTCAAGGTGGTTGTTATTGAACTTTGTGGTTATAGGTTTATTCTGATATGGATCACCTGTATAAGGTTAATATGTTGAATGTTATGAATTGCGTAGTTGATTAACTGTAAGTTGTTTGAATGATTTTTGGTTTGCAGTGGGTTGTTCAAGGAGCTGTTGATGTAGACATTGGTGCAAATCCATCTGCTGAAGGTGGAGGTGAGGATGAGGGTGTTGATGATCAAGCCGTCAAGGTTGTTGACATTGTTGACACATTTAGACTTCAGGTGTGTGGTGCTTACTGTACTGTTGCTCTCCAAGGTTCTTTGTGAGTAGAAATTGATTGTTATTGTCTGATGCTTGCAGGAGCAACCTCCATACGACAAGAAGCAGTTTGTCACATGGGTGAAGAGGTATATCAAACTGTTGACACCCAAGTTGGAGGGGGAGGGCCAAGAGGTGTTCAAGAAGAACATTGAGGCAGCAACCAAGTTTCTGATTGGGAAGCTCAGCGACCTCCAATTGTAAGTTTTGTTGATACTGCGCCCATGGTGATTGATTGTTCCGTAATCATAAACTAATGTCGTGATCCTATCAGTTGGGGGTTCACTCGTTTCTATGTTACTCAATGATATTAACATTGAATCGGATGTTGTTTGCAGCTTTGTTGGGGAGAGCATGCATGATGATGGCAGTTTGGTCTTTGCGTACTACAAGGAGGGCGCGACCGACCCAACATTTATCTACTTTGGTCATGGTTTGAAGGAGGTCAAGTGCTAAGCAATTGGCCGAGAGAGTTCCAAGCAGAATGCATGTTGTAATCCTAGTCTATATTATTGCTTTCTTTACTTTTTATGTTTAGAATTGGAGGATGAGTAGTCTATTTTTGCTTTGTTTCGTTAGAATATTGCGCGTTTGTTGACTTGGATTTATGCCTATCTTGGTTTTAATGGCTTTTCAACTTGGATTTCTAATTTATGTGGTTCTAAATTTTGATTGCGAAATAACATTGTGTTCTACATTTTACCGCCTTCAAGTCGCTTTCGTATGTCGTCAAACAGTTGAAGGTCTGAATAGTTGGAACTAGTAATAGTTCTAGTTCATCTTTCAATTTCACCAACAAATCTAAATATGTCCCCTTTTCTTCACGCATTTTCCGAAGTTCTGGAGAGAGCCGCAATCAATAGGATTTTCATAATCTTCCCTTCCCGAAAGAAAGAATGTGAGATTTCTTTCTTTTTTCTGCAGGAACCACAAGATTGGATCTAGCTGTAAGAAGAATGTTTGGCTAATGAATGAGTACTGAGCTTGTTTGTCCTTGTCAAACCTGGGATTTTACTGTAATTTGAATGCCTCCGGTAGTTTGGAATATTCCGAGGATAATCGGTCCTCGGTTACAAATATACCATCTGACGGTCCTTGTTTGCGAATACGTTTTTTTAGCCAAAATAGTCTATGAGATTTGCATAACACATCATTTTGGTCTTTGAGATTGAAAATCAATAGAAATGGTTCTGAGATTGTCCATCATCTATTATTTTGGTCATTTCATTAAAAACTCCATTAATGGGTGGTTTGGGAGTGAGGTGCTTAAAAAAAACACCCATGAAAAAAAGCTGTGAGGATTTTAAGTGTTTGGTAAACTGAAAAAAAATGGCTTATTTTGGAAGCTGCTGTGAGAATAAGCTGAAATCAAAGGAAAAAGTTAAAGCTGCTATTTGCAGCTTTGGAAAATTGGTTTTTTTTCAAAGCACACGGAGCTACAATGCTCCTTTAATGAAAAGACCCACTATCAGACTGCTTTTTTTCTTTCCAAAAACACTTTTACAAAAAAGTTTACCAAACACTCTGCTGATTTATTTTACAGCCGCTTATTCTCACAACACAGCCGCTTATTCTCACAACAGCTGTTTTTTTCAAAGCACAGCAATACCAAACCCGGAGCTCTTAGCCGAAAATTTGGGCAATTTTCAAAGCTTCGTAACTCAATAGTTTCTTAATCAAATTCGACCCATAATATATCAAAATGAAGATAGGAAAGTGTAGAACAAGATTATACCTATTTGGAAGCCCAATGGTTGCTGGAGATGGCAGGAAAATAGCCTAAAAGGTGACTGGTGGTCTATGGGAAAACTGGAAAACTCGTCGGAAACTGGACAAACTTTAAATGTTCATAACTTCTTCAATGCTCAACGAAATCGAGTGATTCAAAAACAAAAATCATACTCCTCGACGAGATGAAGAGAATGGTACCTTTCTTGATGGATAATTCGTTGTGGTTTGGCCGGAAAATGGCTCAAAAGTGGCTAACTCAATACCAAGATAGCCACTTTCGAGCCGTTTTCCAGCCAAATCACAGAGATTTAGTCTTTGAGAAAGGTATCATTCTCTTCGTCTCATCAAGAAGTATGATTTTTGTTTTTGAATCACTCGATTTCGTTGATTATTGAAGAAGTTATGAACGTTTAAAGTTTACCTAGTTTCTGGCGAGTTTCCCAGTTTTCCTGCGTACGAGTCACCTTTTAGACTATTTTCTGGCCATCTCCGGCAACTATTGGGCTTCCAAATAGATATAATATTGTTCTACACTTTCCTATCTTCATTTTGATATATTATGAGTCGAATTTAGTTAAGAAACAATTGATTTACGAATATTTGAAAATTGCCCAAATTTTCGGCCAAAAGCTTCGGAACATTTAACGGAATGACCAAAATAATGGATGGTGGACAATCTCAGGGACCAAAGTGATGTGTTATGCAAATCGCAGGGACCTTTTTGGCTAAAAAGCCTTACAAATATAGCATCTGACTTTGGACTGAGAAACTCTAGCATTATGGTTAATAATATTCATCTCCATCAAGAATTTATAGATTTTATGTTCGACTCTCCTGGAAAATTCTCACTATCGTTGCCTAGTGATCTTCTTATTTACTTGTGAGTAAACAAATCTTAAGTTTGAATGTCATAAATGATAAGTTCGTAATCAATTTATTCTCTCCACCCTCTTAGTGTAAATACTAAATATATTTTGTATTTAATTTAATTTAATTGGGTAATGTTGCCTCATAGTGATGTGCTTAGATATATTTGTTAAATCCGTTTGAGAACCGTAGTAGCATGAAATTATGAAAAATATGTCATGTTTTGGATCACAAAAGTTTGTTGATGCACAAAATCAGTGAGGACTTTGGTACAACAGAAAGTGTTAAGTTTGTGACCTTCGCTAGATTGCTCTGGTCACTAGTGTGGATAAGTATGTAAATGGATAGAGATAGGGAAGCAAACATAAGATGTACGTGGTTCACCCAGATTGGCTACGTCCACGGAGTAGAGGAGTTCTCATTAATTGTGAAAGGTTTACACAAGTACATAGGTTCAAACTTTCCTTTAATGAGTACAAGTGAATGATTTAGTACAAATGACATTAGGAAATATTATGAGAGAATGATCTCTATTTATAGAAGAGAGTTTCTAGTTTCATTCTGACATTGACACGTGTCGTGTTGTGATTGGCTTCTGATGTTGACACGTGTCGAGCTATGATTGGCTTCTGATGTCGACACGTGTTGCGCTGTGATTGGCCTCCTGGTTGGAGGGAAACTCTTCTAGGTCCTTGGCGGTATAACGTTGACCGGTGCTCAGTAATTTCGGGATTGGTCAAGTATGGTACAAACAGTGCTCCCCTAAGTTCCCGAGTGAGGGAAGCTCCTCGGTTGGGGACTTGCAAGATCCAAGCCATTGAGTAATCACGAAACTTCTAAGTACCGAAGTGTGGTATCATTTTCACTTGCCTTATCTGTCTCATACGTAGATGTGCCATCTTCTCTGGAAGTACTTTTCCTCCATCCAGGGGTGGTAGGTATCTTTAATCGATGAAGATGCACAAGGTAATGTATCAATTTCACTTGAAGCTTACTTGTAGTTTCGGGCTTGGTTAAGTGCGATACAAAACCCTATAGTAGGAGTCCCTCAAGTCGCCGAGCTAGGAGATTTGCCGAAAGAGGTAATAGACAAGGTAAGCAATCAGATTTCCAAGCAAGCAACCTAAATCAGAGGTTCGACTTCAGCTTTCGGTTGATTGTTCTCCTTCTCTTTGTGTCGTAAACAGCAACAAGGATAAGGAGAAGCAAATGGAGAAGAGATGATATGAGATACTTTTGCTTTTGAAAAAGTAACTTTCCACAGGCTTATTCTTGAACTGGGTTGAAGGGTTTTTTGGCTTCCTCCAGAGTATAAGGTCGACTCAAGAATTTAAGGGTCAAAACAAGTCCATCAAATCAAGAGTGCGTTCGACCTTGATGATATAGGATACTTTTGTTGTTGACGAAGTAGTGGATGAATCGGCACGTGTTCTTTTGTATCCTTCTCACTTGCCTTATCTGTTCCTCAGGCAGATGTGGTATCTTTTCTGGAAGCATAAGATGTTGAAGATGAGTACTCGAGAGCAATGCCAGGTAAGTAGTCAGGCAAGGGGTTCTAGGCAGTCAGTTTCTGACTGGAAGCTTGATTCCAAGTGCTGACTGATTGTTCTCTTTCTCTTTGTCTTGCAGGTAAGAACAAGGGCAAAGGAAAAGATAGGGAAAAAGCATGATATGGGATACTCTTGCTTTTGACCCTGATGATATGAGATACTCTTGCTCTGGTGTGGCTAGTTTGCATAAGTATTATTGGGGGAGGAAGAAAGCTGAGTATTTCGAGAGGCTTCGTTGGGAGTGTCTTCTCAGATATGAGGAAGGGTTGATCATTTTTGCAGGTCTGCCTGTCCGTGGAGGATGGATGTCAACATATATAGGAGTCTCCCTAACAATAAGTAGTAATGTTATTCCTTTACCCTTCTTGGTTGTAGCAATGTAGTAGGAGCTGCAAGCTTCACGTGTTTTAACTTTGTCAGAGCACTTTGAAAAAGTGGTATGTGTTATATGGTATCTGGAAAACTGATGTTGCGTGTGAAGATTGCAAACAAGCTTTATCCAAGGAAATCTGGCTCTCGAAGTTCAGAGAACGATGCCTCTTCGGTTTTCGAATAAGCAATCCTGTCGGGGATCTGGCTCTCGAGATTGGGAGAACGGTGCCTCTTCAATTTTTGAGAAAGCAATCATGTTGGGAGTCTGGCTCTTGAGATTCGGAGAGTAGTGCCTCTTCGATTTTTGAGAAAGTAATCTTGTTGGGAGTCTGGCTCTCGAGATTTAGAGGGTGGTGCCTCTTCGATTTTTGAGCAAGTAATAATGCTATTCATTTACCCTTCTTGATCATAGCAATATAGTGGGAGCTGCAAGCCTCACATGTTTTAACATTGTCATAGCACTTTGATAAAGTGGTCTAGTATTTGGAAAGCTGATGTTGCGTGTGAAGATTGCAGACAAGCTTTATCCAAGGAAATCTGGCTCTCGAAGTTCGGAGAGCGATGCCTCTTCGGTTTTCGAACAAGCAATCCTGTTGAGGATCTGGGTCTCGAGATTCAGAGAACGGTGCCTCTTCGATTTTTGAGAAAGCAATCATGTTGGGAGTCTGACTCTTGAGATTCGGATAGCAGTGTCTCTTCGATTTTTGAGAAAGTAATCCTATTGAGAGTCTAGCTCTCGAGATTCAGAGAACGGTGCTTCTTCGATTTTTGAGAAAGCAATCATGTTAGGAGTTTTTTTTCGAATGTGAGTAAAAGTTAGGCAGTTTTGCCAGTCTGCCTTGCCACGGAGTACGGAGGTTGACACACATTAGGACTTTCTAGTTATCAAGCAGTGGTGATGTTCCTTTACCCTTGTAGGTAATAGTAGGGTAGCTGGATCTTCAAAATTTATGTGTCTAAATTTTGTCAAAGATCTTTGGCAAAGTTATCTGTGGTACCCGAGAAGTTGATGTTGCATGTGGAAAGTGGTGCCTCTTCGATTTTTGAACCAACGGCCCTGTTGCTCTTTCTTTTATAAGGGCACCCATTGTGTGCAAGAAGTACATTCAGAGAGTTATTGCTAGTAGGAATTTTCCCCTTACTTCAGAGATTTATTGCACCTCATTTCTCCTTCATCATTTCTGAGAATGTCTGGCCCATCCGACCGTCGTTTTAACTTGAACTTTGGTGAAGAGGCAGCAATGCCTTTTCAAAACAACATATGGCGCTCATCCTTCTTATCTCCTACTGGTCCTCTTACCGTTGGGGACTCTGTGATGAAGAATGATATGACCGCTACGGTGGTGGCCAGGAACCTTCTCACTCCCAAAGATAACAGACTACTTTCCAAACGGTCTGATGAGTTGGTTGTTAAGGATTCTCTGGCTCTCAGTGTTCAGTGTGCAGGTTCTGTGTCTAATATAGCCCAACGCCTATTTGCTCGAACCCGCCAATCATTGGCGGCTGAAGTGATAAGTCTCAAACAAGAGATCAGATGGCTCAAGCATGAGAATAAACAGTTGCACAAGCTCGCACATGACTATGCTACAAACATGAAGATGAAGCTCGACCAGCTGCAGGAATCTGATGGTCAGATTTTACTTGATCATCAGAGGTTTGTAGGTTTGTTCTAAAGACATTTATTGCCTTTGTCTTCTCGGGTTGTACCGCGTAATGAAGCTCCAAATGATCAACATTCGGTGCCTCCTCCTTCTAGGGTTCTGCCTAGTAGTGAGGCTCCGAATAATCACCCTCTGGTGCCTCCTCTTTCTGGGGCTTTGCCGACTGTTGAGACTTCTCCTGAGCAACCTTTGTGAAGGCTCCCTCTTATTTGTTTATTTTGATTCATGTATATGTACATATTTGTAACTTATCGGAGATATCAATAAACAAGCTTTGCTTCATTTCAACGTATTGTGTTAAATACACCAAGGCCTTCTTCAATAAGTTCTTTGAAGTTTTCCTTTTGTTGAAGCTTGTTTGTTGAAGCTTTGTGAGTGAAGCATGTAGGTTGAGGTAGTGCTCCCTTAATTTCCCGAGTGAGGAAAACTTCTCGTTTGGAGACTTGAAAAATCCAAGTCACTGAGTGGTTGTGAGACTTCCAAGTATCAAGGTGCAGTAGTATATGGTAAGAGTCCCCCAAGTCTCCGGTCGAGGGAGTTGACGAATGAGGCACTTCCTTTCTAAGTGGTAGCCCAAAACTCCTTCATATATATTTGTTATGAAAATTGTTAGGCCCAAAGAAGATGAGGCCTAGGCAATTTTTTTGTTTTTTTTTTCGAATTTTTTTTTTTTGATTTTTTGAATTTTCGAATTGCCGAAAAAAAAAATATATATATATATATTTTTTAAAGCTTTATAGGTGAAGCTTTGTAGGTGAAGCTTTGTTGGGAACCATGAATTGATTTTGCTTCACACTATCTTGATCAAGATAATGTGAAGAGTTTTTAGGTGAAGATTTTTTAGGTGAAGCTTTTGTGTTGAAGTTTTGTAGGTGAAGCTTTTGTGGGTCAAGCTTTTGTGGGTCAAGCTTTTGTAGGTGAAGTTTTTGTTGGTCAAGCTTTTATGGGTGAAGCTTTTGTAGGTGAAGCTTTTGTGGGTCAAGCTTTTGTGGGTCAAGCTTTTGTAGGTGAAGCTTTTGTGGGTGAAGCTTTTGTGGGTCAAGTTTTTGTAGGTGAAGCTTTGGAGTTAAAGCTTTGTAGGTGAAGCTTTGGAGTTGAAGTTTTTGTTGGGTACCATGAATTGATTTTGCTTCACACTATCTTGATCAAGATAGTGTGAAGCTTTTGAGAATTTGTAGTTGTCCTCCATTGATGAAGCTTTTATTGGTGAAGCTTTTGTGTTGAAGTTTTGTAGGTGAAGCTTTTGTGGGTCAAGCTTTTGTAGGTGAAGCTTTTGTGGGTGAAGCTTTGGAGTTGAAGCTTTTGTTGGGTACCATGAATTGATTTTGCTTCACACTATCTTGATCAAGATAGTGTGAAGTTTTTGAGAATTTGGAGTTGTCCTTCATTGCTGAAGCTTTTGTGTTGAAGCTTTTGTGGGTGAAGTTTTTGTGTTGAAGCTTTTGTAGGTGAAGCTTTGGAGTTGAAGCTTTGTAGGTGAAGCTTTGGAGTTGAAGCTTTCGTTGGGTACCATGAATTGATTTTACTTCACACTATCTTGATCAAGATAGTGTAAAGCTTTTGAGAATTTGTAGTTGTCCTTCATTGATGAAGCTTTTGTTGGTGAATCTTTTGTGTTGAAGCTTTGTAGGTGAAGCTTTGGAGTTGAAGCTTTTTTTGGGTACCATGAATTGATTTTGCTTCACACTATCTTGATCAAGATAGTGTGAAGCTTTTGAGAATTTGTAGTTGTCCTTCATTGATGAAGCTTTGTTGAATTTCCCTTTTTTTTTTTTTTTTTTTTAGGAAACTAGAAATTTAAAAATGTGGGAGAGACAACATATACAAATTTTGCTTCCACACTGTTGAGCAAAAGATTGTGATGCAAGCCACACCTTGTAGTAGTCGAAGGTTTGGATGAACCATATAAATTGAATTTGCTTCGAACAGTCTTGAATTTGCTTCGAATGTTTGAGAATTGTAGTTGCCCTCCATTGATGAAGCTTTTGTTGACACCATAAATTGGTTTTACTTCACACTGTCTTGATCAAGAATGTGTGAAGCTTTTGAGAATTGTGGTTGCCCTCCATTGATGAAGCTCTTATTGTTGGCACCATAAATTGGTTTTGCTTCACACTGTCTTGATCAAGAGTGTGTGAAGCTTTTAAGAATTGTGGTTGCCCTTTATTAATGAAACTCTTGTTGGCACCATAAATTGGTTTTGCTTCACACTATCTTGATCAAGAGTGTGTGAAGCTTTTGAGAATTGTGGTTGAACTCCTTTGATGAAGCTTTTGTTGACACCATAAATTGGTTTTGCTTCACACTGTCTTGATCAAGAGTGTGTGAAGCTTTTGAGAATTATGGTTGCCCTTCATTGATGAAGCTCTTGTTGACACCATAAATTGGTTTTGCTTCACACTGTCTTGATCAAGAGTGTATGAAACTTTTGAGAATTGTGGTTGCCCTCCATTGATGAAGCTCTTATTGGCACCATAAATTGGTTTTGCTTCACACTGTCTTGATCAAGAGTGTGTGAAACTTTCTACAAGTTGTAGTGTTTGCATTGTTATAGAGGGGAAATGTTTGAAGCAGATATAAGAGGGCTGAATAGCTTGATCTACGTATGTCATGCATTGAAGTTGTTGTTGGCTTGCAATAAGACTTTGTTGGTGACTATAAGTCTTGTTAGGCATAAGTGCTCATCTAGTTGAGTTGTCAAGCTTGAGGGTTTTTTATTATTTGTGAATGCTAGGAGTTCACATGTATAAGTTGTACCACTCGTCTTCTGGTAGGTGGAATGAATGGTTAGTTGCTTTCATCACTTAGTTGGTGGTACAAAGGTGAGTTCCTTCTTCCCATGGTTGATGGCATGAATGGCAAGTTGCCAAATGATATTAAAGTACGGGTTGTACATTTCATCACCTGGTTGGTGGCATGAAGGAGAGTACAGGTTGTACATTTCATCAACTGGTTGGTGGCATGAAGATGAGTTCCTTCTTCACCTGGTTGGTGGCATGAGTGGCAAGTTGCCAAATGATATTAGAGTACGGGTTGTACATTTCATCACCTGGTTGACGGCATGAAGGAGAGTATGGGTTGTACATTTCATCACCCGGTTGGTGGCAGAAATGGCAAGTTGCCAAATGATATTAGAGTACGGGTTGTACATTTCATCACCTGGTTGGTGGCATAAAAGAGAGTACGGGTTGTACATTTCATCACCTGGTTGGTGGCATAAAGATGAGTTCCTTCTTCACCTGGTTGGTGGCATGAGTGGCAAGTTGCCAAATGATATTAGAGTACGGGTTGTACATTTCATCACCTGGTTGGTGGCATGAAGGAGAGTACGGGTTGTACATTTCATCACCTGGTTGGTGGCATGAATATGAGTTCCTTCTTCACATTTCATCACCTGGTTGGTGAGAATAAGGGCAAGGTGTCTATGCACATTGTAGCAAGTGTCGAATGACACAAAATATGTTGAACCCTTTCAAAACACAATTGGCTTATGTATGAATGTGTTGGAATGTATGATTGAACGAATATACTGTGAAGTTGTTCGTTTATTTGTATAGTCTTGTTCACATATACTTAGACTTTGTTTCATGTTGGAAGCATTCATGTTGAAGCTTTAAACCCGAGTGTTTCATTACTAGGAATGTAAGAGGATTATGATCAAGTTGTCTAAATCACTTTTTTATTGAATTCATGCCAAATAATCTTCGTTACATAGGATGCCGAACGGCTGAAGCTTAACACTTGTACAATGTAAGTTTACTTGTAATAGTACTTCAAGTGATCAGTGTTCCATGGATGGCCAAGGGTCTTGCCATCAGAGCTTCTAAGCTTGTAGGAGCCAGGGCGACTGATGCCAACAACTTCAAACGGTCCATCCCAGTTTGGACTAAGTGTTCCTTCACTTAGGACTCTGTCGCAGAGTAATCTTTTCTTCAATACCCAGTCCCCCACTTTGAAAGAACGAGGTTTGACCCTTGAGTCATAGTAGTTGGAGATGCGCTGGTTGTAGGCGACATTCCTCAAGTGAGCCTGGTTTCTGTGTTCCTCGACTAGATCTAAGTTGAGGGTAAGTTGTTTGTCATTTTCGCTTTGCACATAGTTCTGGACTTGGAACGTTGCTTGCTCAAGCTCAACTAGGACAACTGCCTCTGTACCAAATGCAAGTGAGAATGGGGTTTCTCCTATTGATGTCTGATACAAAGTGTGATATAACCAAAGAACTTGGGGTACAAATTCTGGCCAACACCCTTTAGCCTTGTCCAAGCTGGTTTTCAAAGTTCGCTTGATTATTTTGTTGATGGCTTCAACTTGTCCATTAGACTGGGGATGAGCTGGGGAGGCAAAACATAAGTTGATGTTGAACTTAGAACAGAACATCCTGAACTTATTGTTGTCGAACTGTCGCCTGATGTCAGTGACTATCGTATTGGGAATGCCGAATTTGCAAAGGATGTTCTTCCTTACGAAGTCTTCTATTTTTACCTCAGTAATGGTTGCCAAGGGTTCTACTTCGACCTACTTTGTGAAGTAGTCGACTGCAACAATTGCATAGCGAACCTTGCCCTTCCCTGCATGCATTGGGCCGATCAAATCAAGTCTTCATTGGGCCAAGTGCCAAGGGCTGATCATAGGAGTGAGCGGCTTGGGAGGGGAGTAAGGAATAGTTGCGTAACGTTGACACTTATCACATGAGCGGGATATTCTGATGGCATCTTGGTGGAGTGTTGGCCAGTAATATCCTTGGCAAAAAGCCTTGTGTGCTAGGGATCGAGATCCAGCATGATCTTCGCAGACTCCTTCATGTATTTCCCGAATGACAGTTTCCACATCTGCGAGTGTAAGGCATCTTAGGTATGGTAGGTTAAAACCCCGCTTGTAGAGTTGGTCATTAATGATCAAGTAATAAGTAGCCTTGTATCGAATCTGCTTAGCTTGGACTTTGTCATTTGGAAGGGTGCCATGAGCAAGGAATCTATAAATCGGGGTAATCCAATTATCTCCTTGTTGTAAGTTGCACATTTCCGCAGCCATGGTGCTTGGTACTGCCAACAATTCGACCTGAATTTTCCTCCCAATCTTGTCTTCCATCGCTGAGGCGAGGCGAGCCAAAGCATATGCATGACTGTTTGTCGTTCGAGGGATTTGGGCGATCTGGTAATGGAAGTGCTTGAGCAACAATTGTGTTTGTGCCAGATATGCTGCCATGGAGTTATCCTTATCGTCAAACTTGTTGGTGACCTGGTTAACCACCAATTGGGAGTCACTGAAGATATCAATTCGTTTAACCCCAAGGTGTTTAGCCAAACGTAAGCCTGCTAGGAGGGCTTCATATTCGGCCTCATTGTTTGACGCCTTGAATTTAAAACAAAGAGCATACTCCATCGCCACTTTGTCAAGGGTCGTAACGATTAGTCCTGCTCCACAACCATGTCGGTTGGACGAGCCATCAACATATAGAGTCCATGCTGGGGCTGTTGGTTCTATTTTCTGAGCTTCCGAGGGTAATGAAACCACTTCTTTAGGCGTATAAACAATGTCAACATGATATGTGAAGTCGGCGATGAAGTCTGCCACTGCTTGGCCCTTCTCAGCTGGCTTTGGTTGGTAGGAGATGTCAAACTCACCCAATGTTATCGCCCATTTGATCATTCGCCCAGAAATGTCAGGACTTTGGAGTATCTATCGAATAGGATGATTGGTAAGCACGATTATGGAGTGTGCTTGGAAGTAAGGGCGAAGTTTTCGAGCAGACATGACCAATGCTAGAGCTAATTTCTCAATGTTGGAGTATCGTGTCTCTGCATCTTGTAAGGCCTTGCTAGGGTAGTAGACAGGTCGTTCGACATTACCATCCTTTCGAATGAGAACGGAACTTACTGCTGAAGCCGATACCGACAGATAGATAATGAAAGTGTCACCAACCTCAGGTTTGGAGAGCAAATGGGCTTTACTCATGTAGTCTTTGAGGTTATTAAATGCCTCAGCACATTCATCAGTCTATGTAATGTACTTCTTACTTCCCTTAAATGCTTTGAAGAAAGAAGCACATCTGTCTGTGGCCTTAGAGATGAACCTAGTTAAGGCTGCCATCTTGCCAGTAAGGCTCTGAATGTCTTTTGAAGTTACCGGTTCCTTCATGTCGAGGATTGCTTTGATTTTCTCAGGATTAGCCTCAAGGCCTCGTTGCCTTATCATGAAGCTTAAAAATTTGCCAGAGCCTATGCCGAATGCACATTTGTTGGGGTTCAACCTCATTCGATACCTCTTCAGAATGGTGAAAGTTTCAGATAGGTTGGTGATGTGTTTGTCAGCATGTTTGCTCTTGACTAGCATATTGGTGCGAAAATTATCTTAACACACAAATTTAACCCTCTTTTGACAATTGTAGTACAAGTATAAGTAAGGATCGTTCTGAACAAGGGATTAGGAGGGCTTGCTTATAACCTCTAAACTGACTCAAAAACATAAAACTAAATTTAAAAACACTTAACAAGACTCACAAGACTAAAAGCAAACTTAAAATACTCAAAACAGCTTAAAACAACTAAATAAACTTAAACTAGACACCATGAATGACTTTGGACAAAATTTGACTTTTACTTGAAGCAAAATATTTAAAAACACAAATTAAAACAGATTCTAACTAATTAGACACACTAAAGTAAAGGGGGATTGAGTTTTGGACGAAGTTGAAACAAACAAACAAGTATGAAAAACTAGACAGATTGTAAAACAAATTTGAGAAATAAGATGATGGATGGGATAGCTAGAGCCTTTTTCTCCACACATGATATGTATGCAAACAACTCGATTTCCAGTTACTACTTCATTGAATTATGAACGACAATGCTCCAAATTAACCGTGACATCACTAGTAAACTCTCAGATTTTCCTTATTTTATTGGATTGGATGACATCATTCGACAACCCAAAACATTCTTCAAATCCCTAAATGACATCATAATAGAGATACAATCAAAGCTCATTACGTTTAATGAAAATCATAAGCATTGACAAAGCACTTGCAACTATGACATCATGTCGCTTATGATAGGAATTGAACTTAACGCAATCGTTTATAAGCGACCTTCACTACATGTGAATATAAGTTTGTAACAATTATGTGAAACTTCCTTATATTCTAGCAACAGATTTATGCATGCCAATTAAGCGTCGACCCTTAATTAACAAATACAAATAAGTCATCAATCAAATAGTTAAGCCAATTGCATTCACGATTCAAGAGTTCATAACTGGAATTTATCAAATTATATTGCACACATAATCATGACTTTGAAATCACCCCTAGCCAAGAGGGGTTTAGCCACTCATATTTACAACAAAACGAAAGGAAATGAATTTAAACATTAGAAACAAAAGAAAGAAAACACCTAAACGCTCCAACGATCCAAGTTGGACAACAAGCACGTCCAAGCAATTTCCTTCCCTTCCTTTGCTACGGCACAAGGTGTTGGTGAGTGTTTGAAGGTTTGTTTGTATGGAGGAATGGATGTGAAGATAAATGGATGTGTTTGGATGAAGGTTGTGTTGAAATGGGAGTGAATGATCTAACCAAGTATGAACTAAATTTATGTTACACACACTTCCTTTTATAGAGGAAGTGCATGGCAATGGAGGGGAACATGGAGTGGTGTAGCAATTAAGTGCAATGATGCAATGTAATGATGCATGAAATCTAAAATGATGGAGGGAACAAGGAATGGTATAGCAATTGAGTGCAATGATTCAATGTAATGATGCATGAAATCTGAAATGATGGAGGGAACTAGGAATGGTGTAGCAATTGAGTGCAATGAGTGGTGTTTGAAATGATTCAAATGTGAAAGTGAAGTGATGATGCAAAGCATTGAGGTAAAATGGAGTGGTGTTGCAGCTAAGGAACATAAATGATTGTGCACATAGTAGAGAAAGGAAATGAAGGTGGAATGATGCAACAAATGAGTCAATGAAGGGAACATGGATGATGATGCATGGCATAAGAATCCAAAGGGAGTGCAATGGTGGTGCACAGCAATGATGGAAAGGTTAATGGTGGAGTGACACCCCTTTGTGGCTGAGCTCTTTGTCCTTTTTACATTAATTTTTCTTTCTCTTTAACACATTCCTAGCCTCTTTAGTCTTCAATTTCGTCCATCCACCTTGCTCCATGCATGTGCTATTCATTCCAAGCCCAAAGCTGCTCCAAAATGCACCAAAATGCATCTTATTGCTTCATAAGGCCTATGGACCTGCAAACACACGAAAATGGCTTAAAATACATAATTAACTAAGAAATAACAACATAAATGCATGAGAACAAGCTAACTCGGTCGCATAAATATGCTCCTATCACATATCATCAACGCAAACTTCCATGCTCTTCCCAATCTGTTTGGCGAACATTGAATTGACCAGTCTCTGATAAGTCGTTCCTGCATTCTTTAGGCCGAAATGCATGACTTTATAGCAATATAGTCCCTTGTCAGTAATGAAGGCTGTGTGTTCTTGGTCCGAAAGGTTCATGAGGATTTAATTGCATCCTGAGTAAGCATCTATGAAGCTCAGGAGTTCAAACCCTGCCTTAGAGTCTATAAGTCTGTCTATGAGAGGAAGAGGAAAGTTATCCTTCGAGCATCATTTGCTTAGGTCGATGTAATCGACACACATTCTCCACAAGACCTTTTGGAGTAGGAGACTTTCCTTGGTCGGATTCTTCTTAACAATGACAACATTTGCTACCCACGTTGGATAATTGACTTCGCGGACGAAGCCTATGCCTTTGAGTTTTTCAACTTCTGCCTTCATTGCCTCGTATCGTTCAGCGTCATAAGATCTTCGCTTCTGTCTCACTGGCTTGGTCTTGGGGTCAATACTTAAGCGATGATAGATTATATCGGGAGAGATGCCTGGCATGTCCTCGTATAACCAGGCGAAGACCTCAGTGTTCTCTTGCAAAAAAGAGATCAATGTCAACCAAATGGGTGGTGACAAGGTGGTACCAATCTTCATCATGCGATCCGGATAATCTTTTGAGATAAAGACCTTCTCTAACTCTTCAGCGGGTTGTGCTTGCTGGGTGAAAGAGTCATCTCAAGGATCGTCGGGTTGACTGTTGCCACCGTGAAGATCCAAGTTGGCTTCTTCTGGGCTGGTCTTTATGACTTGGTCATGTATGCAGGTGCTGTTGCTTGACCGAAGTGTTGTAACATGATCGTGCACTAAGTTGATCTCCTCTGATGTAACCATTGCCATAGGGGGTTGGAAATTTCATCAACAACATATGTGTGGATACCATGGCATTGAGATCATTGATGCATGTGCATCCGAATATGACATTGTATGCCGTTGGGCAATCAACCATCAGGAAGTTAGTGGTAATAGTAGCTGTGTAAGGGCTTGTACCAATGGTGAAAGGTAAGTGTATGCTCCCCAAAGGTTATACGATATCACCGAAGAAGCTTATCAGAGGGGAAATCGAGCGGTCGAGCAAATGTTCAGCTACATTAAGTGCCCTGAAAGCTTCAGCAAACATGATATTGACCGATGCCCCCGTGTCTACCAGGATTCGTCGTACTTCAAAGCTGGCTATGTGAGCTTCCACGATCAGTGGGTCGTTGTGAGGGTAAATGATACCTCTTTCTTCCTCAGGGTAGAAACATATTGGATCCCAGTTAGGCTTTTGATACTTACCTCCCCTGATGTCTTTCACGTGAAACACTTGGTGGCCAGACCTTAAAGCTCGTTCACTATTTTTCATGGCCCTATTGGAAGATTTAGATATGGGTGTGCCACAATTTATGGAATATATCACATTTACCTGGCGTTGGTTACGGTTACCCCTTGGAGGGTGAAGGAGGAATTGATCAATTTTTCCTTCACGTGCCAAAGTTTCAATATGATCATGAAGGGTGATACACTTCTCGCCGTCATGGCTGTTATGCTCATGGTAGTAGCAAAATGTGCCCGTGTTCTTCGTGGGCTTGTAATCCGGGTGCCTCGGCTTTGGCTTCGGTATCAAATGTGCTATGCTGGGGTAAATGGCCACGCATGTGGCATTCAAAGGTGTGTATGCCTCATACCTCGGGGTAGGGGATGTCCTAACACGTGCTTGACCAATTGTGTTGACTGCCTGGGGTCAGGGATTATCATGGCGATACCCTTAGTTATCGCGGTAGTGTCCCTTACTCCTTTTACTAAAATGAGACTGGTGAGGATGAAAATCTTTCTTTTTGCCTTGAGATTGATATGTCTGTTGACTTGGCAAAGTATTAAGTAAGGCAGGGGGAGGCATCGCTGCCGTTTGGATGGTCGAGGTCTTCTCATTTGGTTGGATCTGGCTTCCACTCCCTACTTGCTGATAAGGGGTGATTGTGGGGGGTTTCCCTTGATATGTCCTCGCCTCGGCGGATGCATGGTTGTAAGCATGTGCCATCACCTCAGAGTAAGTCTTCCAAGTGTTGGCATTAATCATGTACTTGAAGAAACAATCACATAGGCCTGCCGTGAAGGCCTTGATGGCGGTCTTGTCATTTGCCTCAGCGCAGCGAGAATACTCATGGCTGAAACGACCAGCATACTTTCGTAATGACTCATCCGGTTTCTGGTGAATAGTGTACAAGCCATCTGCAGAATGCAAGCGATCGATCTGGAAGATGTGTTGAGAAACAAACAGTTTCCTCAGTTCGTCAAATGAGTCTACTGTCTAAGGTGGAAGAAGACAATACCAGTTTAGAGCTCCGCTAGAGATGGTGGAGGGGAAGAGAAGACATCACTCTTTGTTGGTGTGCATCAGATATGCCTTGGTGGACTCAAAGAGGTTAAGGTGTTCAATTGGGTCCTCCCTTCCAGTATAGAGTTGTAAACCAAGCTTTTTTTTTATCTTCGCTTGAAGGGGGGTGTCAAGGATCCTCCTTGTGAGAGGGCCAGGCTTGGGTTGGTTCCAGTCAAGTATATCGGCTCGACGTTCGGCCTTCAACTTGTTTACTTCATCAATGAGCTGTAGGATAAGGGGGTCTTGAATGAAGTCATGTACCACTGGGATTTTCTTTCGTAAGTCTCCATCGCCTCTTTGAAGTAGGAAAGTTTGAGCAAGGGCGTGTGATTTTTCTTTGGACTCGCCGTACTGACTTCTAGGGTGAGTCTGTCAGAATACCTCAGAGTCCCCTGTACCTTCATGTTCCTCTAGGACATGTCGTTCCTTCCCTAGATTGGCAGCTAGCCTGGGTCGTGGGAGGGGACCGAGTCTTTCAAAAACCTTTGGGTCATTGATCTTCGAGCATATGTAGAGGGGATTCTCTCGACGTTGCTTTAGGAAGTCTCGGCAGTCACGATAAACGGCTTTCGATCCTTCCAACCCTTCTGCAAGGAGGTGTCTTCCTCTACTTCTCCTACTTCGGGTCGAAGAAGCTGGGTTGAGAGAAGTCTTATGTTGATCAATATTTTGATGATTAGCTCGCTCCTCATCAGGGATACCCGTGTCGAAAGAAGGTGACCCTCCGTGTTGGGGAACACCCAAATGATGGTTGATATCCACAGGAGCAACAAGCTCGCGTGTTTGAGTACGCATAGTTTCGTGGAGCGTCTCAAAGAGCTTCTCATACTGCTCCTGGAGGACCTCATTCTTCATTGCTATCTTGTTGTTTTGAACTTCTAGTTCATCGACTTTAGCTTGAAGAGCAACCATTTTCCTTCCTTCTTTCATTACTTCGCACTAAGTGCAAGATGGGTGTCATTATGTGTGATGTGGCTTCCTTCGCTCCCCATGTTGGAGAGGGATGCCTGGTCAAAAGAGAGTGTACGAATGGTGGAAACCAGCTTGACAAAGCTGAAGATAGTGGGAATAAGTGTCGTTCCCACAGACAGCGCCAAATGTTGATGCAAAAAATCAATGAGGACTTTGGTACAACAGAAAGTGTTAAGTTTGTGACCTTCGCTAGATTGCTCCGGTCACTAGTGTGGATAAGTATGTAAATGGATAGAGATAGGGAAGCAAACACAAGATGTACGTGGTTCACCCAGATTGGCTACGTCCACAGAGTAGAGGAGTTCTCATTAATTGTGAAGGGTTTACACAAGTACATAGGTTCAAGCTCTCCTTTAATGAGTACAAGTGAATGATTTAGTACAAATAACATTAGGAAATATTATGAGAGAATGATCTCTGTTTATAGAACAGAGTTTCTAGTTTCATTCTGACATTGACACATGTCGTGTTATGATTGGCTTCTGATGTTGACACGTGTCGCGCTATGATTAGCTTCTGATGTCAACACGTGTCGCGCTGTGATTGGCTTCCTGGTTGAAGGGAAACTCTTCTGGGTCCTTGACGGTATAACGTTGACCGGTGCTCAGTAGTTCGGGATTGGTCAAGTATGGTACAAACAAAGTTGATATAGATTGGGAAAGAAAATCGCATATACAAAATTCAATAGTAGCCAAATAGTTTAGTGCTTGACAAGTCTCTTCACCATTATCGGGGAGCAGTTTGCATGGTGAGCACAATAGCTGCTTACATTTCTCATAATTATCCTGCAAATACATATTTGAATTTTGTCACATATTAATTAACATATTTTTTATTCGAGATTAGAGGAATGCGAAGATCAATCGCGCACACGAACGTGAGTTGATTACGACCATTTTAGTATTGTGGACTCTACAAAACATGAATGACTATATTATCTCATTGACAAGTGTATACGATTGTTCATAACATGTGGAATAGCTGGCTAACACGTGGGGTGGTTTTCAACATGTCGAATGGTGATTGGTTGGTTGATGTTTGGATTTGTAGGCTTGGTGTGGTTTTAGACATGTTTGAACATTTTTAAGTTGTATTGATGATGAGTGGGCCAAGGATAATATGACGGCCGTGATTCAATCTTCGATGCACTCTAGAAAATACATTGAATTTTTATTTAAAAAATTACGCATGCATGTGAGCGTTGCGGTAGTGTAGTGTGTTTCACACAATTGTTATCAAAGTCATGATATTAACTGCGGGAGGATATTATTCGCTTAACCGTTGACGTCTGTCTGTCAATATGTGAACATTGTGTTGGCTTTATTTGCATCCTCGTGAAATTTGTGTGACAATTAAAGTCGTATAATGGAATTTCCTTGTTTGTCTTGCGCAATTGAAAAAGGATAAGGAATTTGGTTGTAAAAAATTTAAAATTATAATTGCGGTCAATTTTCGTTGTTGATACTCAATTTCAACAAAGGCGCGACTGAATGATTTGAATAACCTCAAAAGAAAAAAAAGGAAGAACATGTGACAATTTTGACACGACCTAACCCAAAATTACACGCATACATTTGCGTGAAAAGTTAAGCAAATCTTAACACTTGAGCGACTAAGTACTTAAGGCTGAATTAACTCTAACAAGGAAGTAAATAAGGATAAAAGAAAAATATAAGGACAAACATGATATATTTAGGAAATGGTTGTGAGCCCCTGTATGTAGATAAATGTGCAAACTATTCCAAAAAAAAAAAAAAAAAAAAAAAAGATTTTTGTTCAAATTAGTAGATAATGCCCCTTAACAAAAAAAAAAGTAGATAATGTCCTAATTAAATTTGAATTAATTGGGCCCGGTTTTATTACAATTCAACAGGCCTTTTTAGGCCCAAATGAAGAGTAGAAACTCCTAACAAAACTACAACTAGTCCGACCCAACCATCCAAAAATCCTCGTTCTACTCGGACTTGGAAACGAATATCCCCAATGGCTTAGAAGAAATTTTACAGAAAAGCGAGTACATTCCCGTAATTTCCCAGTTGCCCACCATCCTGCCATCTCCGTGTTCTTCCCAAACCCTCGCCTCGCCTATATATATCGGTTACCAGGGAATTCTCAAACCCTCACTCCTTTGCTGCGTCGCTCTCTGCGCTCCTCCCAAATCCTAATCTTTGTTGTTGGAGCGATCCGAGCCGCAATTATGTTGGTTTACCAAGACCTCCTCACCGGTAAAAGTTTTTTCCCTAATCTTGTCCCGCTTATGTTCAAATTAGGGTTTCGATTCGTTAGTTCTAATCTATGTGAAAAAAACAAATCGAAGTGGATCTCGGTTTAATCTCCAAATTTTAGGTTATGGTACGGATCGGGTGCCAAATTGTTGCTTTCCCGCTGTGTAAATTGTTTTGCAGATCCTTCGATTTATTGCTGCGCTAATTGTTTTGATTTATTTAGTGGTCATTGTGTGCATGTAATTTGTTTGTGGGTGCTTTTGCATGTTGTTTATAATTTATGAAGCCACTGGATTTCATCTGAATGATTACAAAAAATCTAATTTATATTGTGATTTATGGTTATCGAACTCTTTCTGTATTTATTTTATGTAATTTGGTACTGGGTACGCATATTAATTATATTGTGCGAAGCTTTGGAATTTTATGTTAGACTTGCTAATTTATAATTTTGATATGTTGTTGGAATGGTCGTGTAATTAGAAAATATTGGGATTGGATATATCTTTGGAAATGGTGGATATTGTGACGCAATTTTTAAATATTATTGTGTAAACTACTTGAACAGTTGTACCTAGTAAAGTTTATAGATTTGTTTATGATGTCTGCTGGATCTTTTTTTTCTTTTTTTGTTATATGATGTTCTTTTTTTCTTTAACTTATATATTTAGTTGAAGTTCTTTTATCAAGTTGTTGACCAAATTCATGCTTCTATTATAGGTGATGAGCTTCTCTCGGACTCGTTTCCATACAGGGAAATCCACAATGGAGTGCTCTGGGAGGTTGATGGCAAGGTGAGTTGGTTGATTCTTTGGTTTTATTTATTTTCGTTCCCCTCTTGTTGAACTGTTTTTGTAATTTTATTATTAGTTTAACCACTCATTAGAAATATTTAGCTGTGTTTGCAATGTAATTTGAAGGTTGAATGTATAAGTTTAAGCTTTTTCCTGATGGGTGTAGTCAAGGTGGTTGTTATTGAACTTTGTGGTTATAGGTTTATTCTGATATGGATCACCTGTATAAGGTTAATATGTTGAATGTTATGAATTGCGTAGTTGATTAACTGTAAGTTGTTTGAATGATTTTTGGTTTGCAGTGGGTTGTTCAAGGAGCTGTTGATGTAGACATTGGTGCAAATCCATCTGCTGAAGGTGGAGGTGAGGATGAGGGTGTTGATGATCAAGCCGTCAAGGTTGTTGACATTGTTGACACATTTAGACTTCAGGTATGTGGTGCTTACTGTACTGTTGCTCTCCAAGGTTCTTTGTGAGTAGAAATTGATTGTTATTGTCTGATGCTTGCAGGAGCAACCTCCATACGACAAGAAGCAGTTTGTCACATGGGTGAAGAGGTATATCAAACTGTTGACACCCAAGTTGGAGGGGGAGGGCCAAGAGGTGTTCAAGAAGAACATTGAGGCAGCAACCAAGTTTCTGATTGGGAAGCTCAGCGACCTCCAATTGTAAGTTTTGTTGATACTGCGCCCATGGTGATTGATTGTTCCGTAATCATAAACTAATGTCATGATCCTATCAGTTGGGGGTTCACTCGTTTCTATGTTACTCAAATGATATTAACATTGAATCGGATGTCGTTTGCAGTTTTGTTGGGGAGAGCATGCATGATGATGGCGGTTTGGTCTTTGCGTACTACAAAGAGGGCGCGACCGACCCAACATTTATCTACTTTGGTCATGGTTTGAAGGAGGTCAAGTGCTAAGCAATTGGCCGAGAGAGTTCCAAGCAGAATGCATGTTGTAATCCTAGTCTATATTATTGCTTTCTTTACTTTTTATGTTTAAAATTGGGGGATGAGGAGTCTATTTTTGCTTTGTTTCGTCAGAATATTGGCTTTATGCCTATCTTGGTTTTAATGGCTTTTCAACTTGGATTTCTAATTTATGTGGTTCTAAATTTTGATTGCGAAATAACATTGTGTTCTACATTTTACCACCTGCAAGTCACTTGCTTTCGTATGCCGTCAAACAGTTGAAGGTGTGAATTGTTGGAACTGGTAATAGTTCTAGTTCATCTTTCAATTTCACCATCAAATCTTTATGTCCCCTTTTATTCACGCATTTTCCGGAGGTCTGGAGAGAGCCGCAATCAATAGGATTTTTCTAATCTTCTTGTGAAATTTCATTTTTCCGCGGGAACCACAAGATTGGATTTAGCTGTAAGAAGAATGCTCGGCGAATGAATTGAGTACTGAGTTTCTTTGTTCTTGTCAAACCTGGGATTTTACTGTAATTTGAAAGCCTCCGGTAGTTTGGAATATTCCGAGGATAATCGGTCCTTGTTTACAAATAGACCATCTGACTTTGGACTGAGAAACTTTAGCATTACGGTTAATAATATGAAATTTTAATGAAACACTTCCGTATTATTCACTTTTAACGAAAAATCACATTTTTACCTTTTCCTAATATTATTCACTACACTTTTATTTGTCATTTTTCCATTAAAACTGAAGTTTTTTTTAGATTTTTCGTTAGTTTTCCTTTAATAATAATATTCATCTCCATTAAGAATGAACCTGAATCCTTTCCGGACCCCAATATCCTAAACCTAAGAATCAAATCATTCGGGCTGTTGAAATTTAATTCAACGGCTACAAACAGGGGATTCCTCTAAAGTTATAATAATTGTAGCCGTTAGATCAAATTTTAACAGTCTGGATTAAATGATCCCTAGGCTTAGGATATTGAGATCCAGTGAGGATCCGGGTTCATTAGGAATTTATAGATTTTATGTTCGACTCTCATGGAAAATTCCCACTATCGTTGCCTAGTGATATTCTTATTTACTATTGAGTAAAAAAAATCTTAAGTTTGAATGTCGTAAATGACAAGTTCGTAATCAATTTATTCTCTCCACCTCTTAGTGTAAATACTAAATATATTTTTGTATTTTTGCATTTATTTGTTTTGCTTAATGTTGCCTCAGAGGGATGTGCTTAGATCTATTTGTTAAAACTTAAATCCGTTTGAGAACCGTAGTAGCATGAAATTATGAACAAGGTGCCATGTTTTAGTCGGTCAATTTTCGATGGTTGGATCACAGAAGTTGATATAGATTGGGAAAGAAAATCGTATATACAAAATTCAATAGTAGCCAAATAGTATAGTGCTTGACAGGTCTCTCTCTTCACCATCATCGGGGGAACAGTTTGCATGGTGAGTACAATAGTTGCTTATACTTTTCAAAACCGTCCTACAAATACATATTTAAATTGTGTCACATATTAACTAACACATTTTTTATACGAGATTCGAAGAGTGTTAAGATCAGTCACGCACACGAACGTGAGTTGATTACGACCATTTTAGTTTTGTGGACTCTACAAAACATGAATGACTATATTAGCTCATTGACACGTGTATAATTGATCATAACATTTCGTAGAACCTGCATTAATTAGATTCAATTTTGCTAATTAATTATATCCTCGCTAATTAGTTTTGAATAACAAACAACAAGAAGAAGCTTAACTAATTGATGTAGGTTTAGGAGGTGGTGTTTGAGGTTAATTTAGTTGGAGTGCTTGGGGTGGTAACGGTTGGAGAGGATAGTAGCGTGCTAGTGCTTAATGCCGGTCGTATATATGCAATGGATGCAGTCGAGTCAAGTGGTAATATTATTCGGAGTATGATTCACTCCCTTCGTTTTTTACTTCCCCTTCCTTTTTCTCCTATTTGAACGGTCACGGTTAAACCACGTTAACATCTTATATTAATTTTTTATAAAAAGAGAAAGACAAAATAGAGAATGTGAGAGGAGGGGATGGAAAGATGAGGGGAGAGAATTATAGTCCATATTATTCATCCAACATTTTTGGCAGCTGCTTGGGTTTGAAAATTAAAAGATGACGCCTAGACCTGCTTTGTCACCCCTAGCCCATCTAGGCGCGTAGGAGCTAGGGTCAAACCCGCTGCCTGACTAGCACCTAGTGTCTTTTAGAACTTTGAACGTTGATTAGCTTTGTCCAACTCCATTTACATGCACATCAACTAAACTTATCCAAAAACTCAAATGAAAGTTTTATAGCTCAAGCTGTTAAAAATATTTATCTACGTAGTTAAAGGTCTTAAGCTCAACTTGCTCCTCCCTATCACCGCTTACACAAAAAGAAATCAAATAAAAATAACAAGAAAATGTATTTTTCTGCTCAGCTTTCTGTAGGTAGCAACTCGAGACTTCAAATCAAAAGTGTTAGCTGATGTCGATTTATAAACTTATAGAACACACTCACTCATTTAGGATATCTTTCAACCACATTTTATATGTGGGATTCAGCTTTCAAGGTTACAAAATATAGATTGTTTGAGAACATCCGTTCGGATACTGAATTAGATGCTCAATAGGTACATGCAGTGGCAGATTTGAGGTATCGTTTGATATGCAGACGGGACGAAATAGGACGGGACGGAACGGAGAGAGAGCAAAAATGCCCTTAGATGGAAACAAGGAGGAAGAAGAAGGAGACGGAGAGGGTATAATTTTGTGTTCCACGAATGTGGAACGAATCGTTCCAGGGGGTGAGGCAGAACAAAAATTCACCCAAAATTCTTCCAGTGAAACAGTGCATTCCACTCGTTTAGGCGCACCAAACGTGGGACGGAACGCCTCATCCCACTCTGTTTCGTCCCGTCCCACGTACCAAACGGTATTCCAATCTTAAGGGATCACAGTGTTAGAGGTTCAAGTTTTTTAGATAGAAAAAATGTGAAGCATGCAAAAAAAAAGAAAAAAAAATCAGTTTATTCAATGAGGAATTTCTTCGAACACTTGATGAGCTTGTTGTTGTTAGCCGAACCAAAAACAATCTTATGAGTGTTCTTGAGAGAATTTGAAGAGTGTTGTTGACGCAACATGCGGGAGACATTTCGTCAAACATTTGGTTTGCACAAAAAAGACTTGGTACCATACATTCGGAGGATCCTTAGAAAACCTTCATATGTATATTTCTCAGACTCCGACTAGTCTTAAGACGACTTAGGTCCCAATATACATCCGTCACTGGATACGTGAGACCATGTTCATGTTTGGTAAAACTAGTTGTGGGATTTATGAAACCTGCTACATATCAGAGCCACGAAGGAGGAAGCTCAAACCCTTGGACACCCTAGATTTGGTTTGGGGAAAAATGAGCTTGGGAGCGATAAATTGTTGTATTTTCGTGTTTGGGAAATTGTTTTTTTGATGCACGAGAAAATAGAGAGAAAGTGAAATTCTCCATCAACTTGATTCTTATTTTGAAAAACTAAAACAAACATTAAAAAAGAAGTGACATTTGCTGATGATGGCTTGCTTTTTATTTACAGCACTTAATTCACCTGTAATGTAGTTGAATTATTTATTTATAATATATATATATATCACCTTCCTTTGAGGGGTCTACAGGAGCCAATATTATGAAATTTGATTACCAAAATAAAGGACGGTGGGGGAGCTATTAGCCTAATTTGATGCGGAAATTAATTAATGTTTAATTAAACTTTAATTGAAATGAAAAGACTCCATCTTATCTCAACCTAATCACATGCTTTAAGTTAAAGCGATCGTTGTTCCCCAAAAAAAAAGTGTACGAGAAGGATGATAGGTTGAGATATATATCAAGGGTGATAGGGGGGTGATAGGGATCAGCTTAGAGAAAAATTAGACGAAACTAATTAAATTCAATGTTAAATGATGTGTCATATTTTAGGTTGGTTAGATTATTATTATGTTAGTCTAGATATAGCGAAATGCGGTATATGTATAATCTCTAAATATAGAGACTCGGATCCCATTAGCATATATGACTGTAGACCCAATTTACTAGAAAAATTAAATTAATTATTTAATTAAAGACCAAAAGTAAAGATTGAGATTTTTTTTTTTTTAACAAATGATATTATTTACAGTAAGGGATGGGAGGTGGGCGGGCTAAGACCTAGTTTGGGAGTGAGGTGCTTAAAAAAAAAGCACCCATGACAAAAAGCTGTGAGTGTTTTAGGTGTTTGGTAAACTGAAAAAAAAAAGAGCTTATTTTGGAAGCTGCTGTGAGAATAAGTTGAAATCAAAGGAAAAAACTGAAGCTACTATTTGCAGCTTTGGAAAACTGGCTTTTTTTCAAAGCATACGGAACTACAGTGCTTCTTTAATGAAAAGACCCACTATTAGACAGTTTTTTTTTTCCAAAAGCATTTTTACAAAAAAGTTTACCAAAGACTCTGCTGATTTATTTCACAGCCGCTTATTTTCACAGCACAGACGCTTATTTTCACAGCACAGACGCTTATTTTCACAGCAGCTTTTTTTCAAATCACAACAATACCAAACCAGCCCTAAGTCTCCCAATATGTATGTAATAATGTGGTTGAAATCCATTTTTAGCGAGAATCAAACTTAAGACCTCTCACTTACAAGTAAAAAGAAATATCACTAGATTATAGTATTAAATGATCAAAAGTGTGTTACAAGTAAAAAATTGGGAATTAGATATCAAATCATTCGATTCATTCCTATGTTAATTAAAGTATATATGGAGAGAAAAGTGTGTTTGATGATGTGTATGTTTCGTGGCCTTTTCGATTCCAAGAGGGCATGATGAGGACGATAATGGACGATATAGTGTATAGTATTTCGATTATGTTATTGCGTACAGAACAATCTCATGTTTTACTCATTAATTAATGGATGTCTTACTCTTCCGATTTATATAGTAATTATAACGAGTTTATATTCATCCGGTCTAATATATCGTATTCGTATTGAAATACACATTTTTACCAACGAGTCTTTAGTACATTAGTAGTTGTCTTTACTTGATTAGAGGAGGCCGCATGTCGAACTTATAAGAACATGAAAAAGATACATATCTAGAGTAAGTTTGGTACCTAGTTGTTTTGTTATGACGATGTTTGTGGAGATCTGGAGTGAGTTAATCCCCATCGAAAGATTAAGAAATCTTACAAGGGTACTTAGAAAACTAGTTTACACCTAGTCAATAAGCTTTAGATTGAAACTTCAGCTTTCTTAACAATATTAACGACTCGTGTTCCACATCATCCAATATATCCACATTCTCATTGAAGTTGGTTGTTGGATTACCACCTCGACTCCAGATTCCTTGAGAATGAGAAATTGAATTTCTAATTTGGTGTAGACCTTACTTATCTTTTGATTCCTCTATAGTTAACGAACACATGAATAATCCATAGGCAAGTCCAATTCTTTAATAAGTCATGGATTTTTTTTTCATATTAGAAAGAAATTTCATTATAAATTGTCAAAAATTTACATAAGGCAAATATGTCAAGGTAGAGCAAACCAAGAGGCTACACATGCCAGATACAATACAATTACTTAAACATGATGGATCTAAATTCAACCAATAGAAAAGATATTCACGGTAACTAAATATTGCAAGTGGGAGAACCATCATAAATGCACCACAAGGGAAAACCCGCAGCACCATATGGTGCAATTGTTGACAAAGAAGCCATATTATGAGTCACTTCCAACTAACATTGAGTTTTCCCCTCATGGTTCCTTGCCTAGTGCACAAACCAGAACCGGTGCTGCAAATGACTCACGTTGACAAAACAAGAGAATAACTACAACCATAACCACAAAGACTCTCCTCATTAAAGTGAGAGTGCGACTATAACTACAAATGCTTTCCTTAATAGAGTGAGAAAACGATCACTACTAAACACACAAGAAGGAAAAGAGAGGAGATGATGGATGCTTAGATTTGTGTGGAAATCTCATTAATTTTATGTTGCGTTCATATTGTATATGTCATGGACACCTCCGTAAAATAGCAAAGTAAACATATAAAAATATAAAGTTAGGTATCGTACGATAACTATTTCTGTTTTTAGTTTTAATTTTTTGGTTTGCACTTTTCTTTTTTTTTTAAATTAAAACTTATTTGGTAACTACTTTAAAAAAAATAAAAATTGAAAACAAGAAATGAAAACTCAAGACTACAGTAGCTTTCAGTTTTTGCCTTGGTTTTCATTATTTATTTTTTTAATCTGAAAATTGACAAAAAACTTAAAATAGTTACTCAATAAGATCAATTTTCAATTAAAAAAAAAAAAACTGAAAACGAACTGCTTATCAAATGAGCACTTAGAAAAGCAAGGTTTTTTTAAAGAATTATTAATTTTTAACTCAAAAGGTCCACCTAGAAAGCTACAGGGTTCATTTTTATGTATCTCTTTGCTGTCATCATCTTTACCACTAGTCTGAATGATTATACAAACCCATAATTAATCATACAAATTACGTGGGGCTATCCTTCGTGGGTATCATCGACCAAAAAAATAGTTTGATGAGCGTAAATGCATAAATATGAAATGTTTAATTAGGTAAGCTTTTTTTTTTTTTTTTTTTTTTTTTTTTAAAATTAGGTAAGCTTAACATCTCAAATCTTGAATCATTGAGTGTTTAGCCGGTTGTATTTTGGGTGACACTCGTAATTGCATTGATCTGCACCAATAGTATCTCAAGATTCAAGAACCTCTCTTTTTTTGACAATTTATTCTATTCTAAATCACTCTAGTTAAGTATAAAACGAGTAAATACATTGTCCAACCGAAAAGACATGAATAAATTTCTTTCATATTGTTCGTGATCAGCATCAATGCCTCCATGAGACGAACTTAGGATTAAAACAGCATTTTTTTTGTCAGACTTACATTAGTAGTAGCAACAACAAAATATGAGAGGGAAGTCATGGCGGAGTGATGTGCTAAAGAATTTTTTTTTTTTTTGGGATAATTTTTTAGCAATGATTTAAGTAATATTTAGTTAATGAAAATCTTCTTTGTAAGGATTCCAGAGATTCTTCAATCATATCCATTCATCATATATCGTGTGGTAAAAAATTATGATAAATTTTTTCGTCCAAAATTAAATATAAACAATAGCTGACAAAAATTGATCATACGATGTACGATAAACAAATACGATTAGAAAATTATCAAAATTCTTACAAAGAGAATCCGAAAATTATCACCATTCAATGTAAAATAACATAAAGAAATAACAAGGTACAAACTTTCATGTGTTCATCGTTTTCGGTGGAGGTGCAAATCTCTAATTAAACCGACCCGCCCTACGACTTATTGTGTTGCCTGCTGCCAAAGTGCCAAGCCTGCAACTGTGTGTAGATATGTATTTTAGTATTACCAAATTTAGCACATTGCTTTTTTATGCGTGTGATTATTCTATTTCATGAACCCTCGTGTGTGCACAATTTCAGAGCCAGAACTCGCAGTTCCCACCGTCCTATTTCTGAGTCTCACAAAAGATTCCAGCCATATTATCTTCACACTAATTTTTATGGGGTCTGGAGGTACGAGATATTTTAGATTTGTTTAAGCGTCAAATTTTTTATTCGATATAAAAGATTTAAGAGATAATATTTATGTATTTTTATGCGAAAAAATAATTTATATGAAACGAATTTATCATCTTGTGACATTTTAATTCGATAAACAAATTGTCATATGGGGCAAAACATACCCATGATAACATATTATTGAACAAGGAACGTAACAGACGGTGCACTTGTTCTATGTAAATCTTTCTATTAGTGTGAGTTTGACCCCCACCATCCTCCTCCCTCTTAACATTTAACAATTTAATCCAACAACGTTATCGTTTGTCAAGAGATTTAACGTGAAAAAAACTTGAAATATCTCATACTCTGAAACACCATAATATTTTAAAAGATTTTGACTAGCAATAGACATTGGGTTAAATTTAGCCCGAAAAAAAGATTGAATTATATTCATCTTTTCACCAATCATAAGGAAAGTTATAGGTGATTATGATCTCATTTGTTTGGACCATACTTCGTCAATTCCGAAACTATCAAGCACCGGTTACCTCCATATTTTTAGGGGCCCCTTGGCCACCATCATGCAGTTCACTAATAGCAGGAATCGAACTTAAGACGTGTCGTGTGAATTATGAGCCTGAAATTCATTATCAACCACTAAGTCATCCCATGATAGTTACTCTTCAATGTGCTATAGAGATGGAGCTGGTTGATTCACCTACTATATCATCATATTCACCAAAATTCTAAAAATGATTTTAACTCCATATATAGAACTTTTGTAAAACCCCAAGAAAAGCCAAATGAGAAAAAAAATGTATTTTCTGTTTAGGAAGGGAAGAGAAAAATGAAAAAAAAATCTTTTTCGTTCAAAAGTTGGTGCATTGGTGGGTGTAGAAAGAACGACAACCAAACACGGCCTTAGCCGTCGGGTCCCCCTGTTGGAATTGGTTCCAAACCCAAGGCCCATATAAAATTTTAAAAATCCAGGGTATTTCCGTCAATTACATTATTTATCCAAAAAGCCTCTCTTCCAGTTCCGGAACGACGCATCCGAAAATTAGGAAAATTCGAGGACAAATTAGTCCTTTCAAAGTAATTTCAATTTTGTAAATAGCCGTTTAATAATTTTGAAATTTATAACGACATCGTTGTCCTCTCTCTCTCTCTCTCTCTCTCTGACTTTCTCTCTCTTGTTGTCACAGAAAGATTATTTTATAATCCAAGCAAGCCGTCCAAATCTATCTCTCTTCCGTGGAGCCTCTTACCATCATCAACCCCATTTGCGAAGCCAAATTCCAACAAACCCTCCCTCCCTCCTTACAATCAAAATTAGGGTTTTGCTTTCTCCCAATTCGCTCGCAGATCTGATCGAAATTGCTCTTCTTTTCTTTTGATCAATTGATAACCGCAGATCTTGGTTGCGTAGTTTCTTCTATTTCATCCGGTCCGGTCCGTCGGATTGCGAATGCAAGAATTTGATTGATTTTCTGCAGTGTTTGGTGTGGAATTTCTGAGATCGATTCGATCGAATTGCAGATTCTGAGGGTTCGAAATCGCATTTCCGTTGGTTTTACTTTCATGTCCCGCTTCGAATTCGAGTTTTCTCCACCCTGTGAGTATGTGTAGTTTCATGCAGATCATCGTGCTTCTATTCGTTTGAAATTCTTGTGCTTTTTGCGTTTTACGTGTTTATATAAACGCATTTTGGTGGTGTGTTTTTGTGGAGCAGTTGTTGGTATTTAGATCCTGAAAATTGGCTCCTCAAAGACGGTCGCAGCGCCACATGGGTGGCCAGATGCAGCAGAGCAATGCCGCCGCGGCAACCGCTCTGTACGACCACGCCACCGGCGCTGCCGCAGGGCCTCTGCACAATGCAGGGCCGACAGGTGATGCTGGTGATGCGGTCATGGCCCGTTGGCTCCAGTCCGCCGGGTTGCAGCATCTGGCCTCACCAGCTTCCACGGGCATTGACAATCGTCTCCTTCCCAATCTCCTCATGCAGGTATTGTTAACTTGTATTTATAACCATTACCAATAAGATTGTGCTATCTTATGATTCTTATCCTCCTTTTACATGTGTGAATACGTGATCACTGATGTCTAAGTGTTTGATTTGTAAAAGGGTTATGGAGCTCAATCTGCCGAAGAGAAGCAGAGGCTTTTCAAATTAATGCGAAACCTCAATTTCAATGGGGAGTCTGGTTCTGAGCCATACACACCTACTGCCCAATCTCTGGGAGGAGCTGCATCGGATGGTTTATATTCTCCGGAATTAAGGGGTGATTTCGGAGCGGGGTTGTTGGATCTTCATGCTATGGATGATACAGAGCTTCTGTCCGAGGTATAGTTCTTAAATAATTAATGAATATTCTGCCTTTAACTCAACTTGAAAAGTTCTGCATGAATTGATTCTGTAAATTCATAACAACAGAAGCCAGTACATCAATAACTCTCGTGTCTACTAAGTATCAGACGATGAGGTAGATAACTAATCGGTGACAGTCATTTTATTTGAAGTTGCCTTACAGCGCTTTATGCTATTATTCAAGATCTGCAGAATTCTGACCAGTTGTGCGCTTTGGTATATCAAGTTGTGACACCATTATTTTGGTCTGAAATTACGGCCCAGCTCTTATGAGCTAAAATAAATTGAAAATTCAAATGTCTCACTTGTTTTGCTGGGATACCCAAATGCTAAAACTCAGATTTGGGTTATGACTCTAAATTTGGATTGGTCAAGGAAAAGATTTATTTTATGTTATTTCTACCTGACCATCTTGGATTTTGCAGAAAACTTATATTTGGGTTTTGAGATTCTGGTGCGTTGGAGAAGGAAAAAGATTTTTATTTAGACCCAAATCTAACATCTATGCTGCAGATGGCCAATATTTGATTCTATGGCTAGCACGGTTCCATTCTTGTTTCCTTTATCTATCTGTAATTGGTCTGTGTTTTAGATTTGATATATATTTATAGCTGCAGAAAAACTGTTTGTACCTTTGTTGGAAACTAGGAAGCAAGAGGAGTTAAATTCTCACTTACTTTGGAAATCTTGTGCATAACGATTACAGCTATCGGGCCATAGGAAGAAAAGAACTACAATTTCTGTTCTTTCTTGTTCTGTTCCTTTCTTTGTTAATAAAGTGCGGTATTGTTTACACGTGCAGCATGTCATCTCTGAACCCTTTGAGCCATCACCATTTATGCCTGGTGGTAAAGAATTTGAGGATGAGTTGAATTTGACAAGTAATAGGCAGCAAAGAGTGCTACCTGATCCAGATCCATCATTTCCATTAGCCCAGAGTGAAAAGGAGAGCACAAAGGAAAACAATGTGGCTAAGATTAAAGTTGTGGTATGTGTGCTTATATCTGACTTGGTTCCTTATTTCTGTATGAATGCTTTGTATCATATACCATTTTTGGCATCTTCTGTTGTGTGATTTGGAGGCATATGATGGAATGTCAAGTCTATTACGTTTCATGGAAATTTTGAAAGATTTGTGCTCTAATGGTTAATATTAGGTACGCAAAAGACCTTTGAACAAGAAGGAGCTTTCACGGAAGGAGGAGGATATTGTAACCGTGTATGACAATGCTTATTTGACAGTCCATGAACCCAAACTAAAGGTTTGTTCTCAGCATTCACAAGGCACCAGATGCTACTTGAACTTTTAACTGAATTTTGTTTTTGGGATTGAAGTCTCTTTTCCTCACATATCTTCTTTGGGTTTTACTTTTTGTTCTCATATGATAGGTGGACTTGACTGCATACGTGGAGAAGCATGAATTTTGTTTTGATGCTGTACTGAATGAGCAAGTTTCAAATGATGAGGTCAGAGACTAAAATTTCCATGTACACAAGTTTCTAAATGTTACCTAATTCCTTTAGTGTTTAGGATACTGTTGCATATTGGGCACAGTCTGTTCCTCTACGATTGTTTATCAGTTCGATAGAATAAGTTTGATGACTTTAAATGCTTTTTGGAACAGGTATACCGGGCTACTGTAGAACCAATCATTCCCATAATCTTTGAGCGAACAAAGGCTACATGTTTTGCTTATGGTCAAACAGGTAGGTTGTTCATATGATCTTCCCTTTTAATACACTACATGATTATCAGCTTATCCTTGTTGATACTTTATTCTTTTCCATACATGTATTAGACAGTCATCAAAATGCAGTATCTTTTCATTGGTTGAGTTATTAATTGTACTGAGCTTGTGATAAACTGGAGTTTAGATCTGAGACATTATATTAGTGGTTTTACTTAATGCTATGTGATCCTTTTCAACGAAGTTAAATGTCTGCATTATTGAAGTACTAATGAGGTTTGAATTATAGGTAGTGGTAAGACATTCACAATGCAACCGTTACCTATCAGAGCTGCAGAAGACCTCGTCAGATTGTTACATCAGCCAGTTTACCGTAACCAGAGATTCAAATTGTGGCTTAGCTATTTTGAGATTTATGGTGGAAAGCTCTTTGATCTTCTCAGTGATAGGAAGTACATCTCTTTGCTTCATTGGTTCTTTTATTTTGATGTTATGAACATATTCAAGTTCATTGTTTAATTTTTTTTCTTTTAAATTTTTAAATTTAAATTGCTACTATATTCGAATGGGATTTGAACCCAAGATCTTATTAGAGGAGGTATAGGCTTGTAGATACTTTGGGGAATAGGCTATGTTAGTGCATTATAATAGTCTGATGAGTAAAAAGATTGGGTGCAAGTTAGATTCTGTGGAATCATTATGGAATTTGGGTTCTGATTATGTGCAATTCTGGGTTCGACATGCATTGTGCATCATTTTCTTTTATATGCAACACATTTCTTTTCATGCCATTTAGACATAATGTACATATGTATATGTATATGTGAATTTTGGTTCACTTGGCGGTGTACTTCTATAACTGTGTTATGACATGAATGACTTCATTCCTTTACAATAGGAAACTATGTATGAGAGAAGATGGACGACAACAAGTTTGCATTGTTGGACTGCAAGAGTTTGAAGTTTCAGATGTACAAATTGTTAAAGAATTTATTGAGAGGGGGAATGCTTCTAGAAGTACTGGATCGACAGGTGCTAATGAGGAGTCTTCTCGGTCTCATGCTATTTTACAACTTGTTGTTAAAAAGCACACTGAGGTAAAAGATTCCAGGCGAAACATTGATGTAAATGAATCTAGAAGTGGGAAGGTTGTGGGAAAGATCTCTTTTATTGATCTTGCTGGTAGTGAAAGGGGTGCCGACACCACTGATAATGACCGACAAACAAGGTAATCTTCCAAGTTTATCTTTTTTTGGGCTGTACCTCTTCCATCAGGATAATGCTTCTTAGGCTATAAAATAAACCATTATTGTTCTTCGCATTCATTGTAATGCAAGTTTTATATTGGCATGATGATTTACTGGCTACTGCAGTTTCTTTAATTAAAATGGGTTATTGCAGAATTGAAGGAGCAGAAATTAACAAGAGCCTTTTGGCGCTTAAGGAGTGCATTCGTGCCCTGGACAATGATCAGATCCATATACCTTTCCGTGGAAGCAAACTCACAGAAGTGCTCCGTGACTCCTTTGTTGGAAATTCAAGGACTGTTATGATATCTTGCATTTCTCCAAATGCAGGGTCATGCGAGCATACACTTAATACTTTGAGATATGCAGATCGGTATGCTTTATGCTATTGTCAACTTAAATAACCCTAATGACTTTGCTACTGGTTAATGATTACACTTATGTTTCAAACTAAAAGATTATTTTATACAAACAGCGTGAAAAGTCTTTCAAAAGGTGGCAATGCTAGAAAGGATCAAGCCATAAATTCATTACCACCAGCGAATAGGGATGTTTCATTAGCATCTTCTACACTGGTTTCTTCTGAGGTAGAGGATGTCCGTGAGCAACATCAAGAAGTTAAAGTAGCTGATACAGGTAGAAGAGCTGTGGAGAAAGAAAGTTTCTCATATATCCCTCCTACTCCAGAGTTTGACAAGCAGCCAGCAAAGTCGTCATCAAGTAATCCCATCAATGTTCGGGAAGAAAGTGGGGTGCCTTCTGGTTCAATGGACAGGGAGAGATTTGAAATGAATAATTCGTATGGTGATAATTACAGTCAGAAGTTGCCCAATTATTCTAAAAACTCGGTTGATACAGAAGAGAGAGTACAAAAGGTGTCGCCACCTCGTAGGAAAGTAACCAAGGATGAAAAATCAGAAAGGCTGGGGAACTGGCCGAAAAAAGTTGGTTCGGATCTCTCCACCACAAGCTCTAAGCAGCAAAGTACAGGAATTTATAATGCAAGCAATGCTGGATCCAGACAATCTGAGCCTGAAGTTCCTGATGGGAATATCAATGCCATTCTTGAGGTTGGTACTCTGTGGCCTAACTCATTTTAACCGTGTAGTTATTTTTTAAGTTCTCCTGCACCCCCTGCTAATTTGTTGAGTTCTTTGGACTGTTTAGGAAGAAGAGGCCCTTATTGCTGCCCATAGAAAAGAAATTGAGGATACAATGGAAATTGTTCGCGAAGTAAGTGAAAATTTTCGTCTTTTGATTTTAAAGATGAGATTTTCTATTGGCTATTATCAGTCGTGCATAACATGCAAACTCTCCGTTTTAAGTTATTGTTTGGTTTTGTACGTTCATGAACTTTGAATGGCGTTTTTTTTCATCTTTTCACATGGTGCTCATCCCTGTTGTTTGGTTACCAGGAAATGAAACTGTTGGCGGAAGTGGACCAACCGGGGAGCCGCATAGACAACTATGTGACCCAGTTGAATTTTGTTCTTTCCCGCAAGGCAGCCGGTCTGGTTAGCCTTCAAGCCCGGCTTGCAAGATTCCAGCACAGACTAAAAGAACAGGAAATACTAAGTCGGAAAAGAGTACCTCGTTAAGGCAGGCACTTTGTTTCGCTGCGCACTGTATCTTGTATTGTAGACATTACAAAGCAGGAGGCCTGTGAGAGAGGATTTGAGGCATTGCAGACTCCGGACTTTGTTCACATCCAGACTTCTGGCTTGAAGCACGGGAATGGGGATAGGATTCGTGTCTTTTGCCGGTAATTTGTGTTTTCTTTTGTAATTCTTTAGATAAGTCCGTCGATGTGTTCTTGCCGAGTTCCTCTGGATTTTGGATTTCGGCTGTTGTGTAATGGTGACCGGGGATTTGATTGCACAAAGTATTTTCTAGTAAAGGAAAAAAAATGAAAATACAAGGTTTATATTTCATTTTGTTTGGTTTTTACTGTTCCTCGAGTAGCCATGTCAGAGAGTTGCAAGCCCCTTCTAAAGGATTTGGATCCTCTCCTTAGCTAATGGAGAGGATCCTCCTGACCACTAATCATGGGCCGTTGGATTTTTATCCAACGGTTATAATTATTATAACTTTAAAGGGACCCCCTGTTTGTAGCCGTTGGATAAAAATCCAACGACCATTGATTAGTGGTCAGGAGGATCCTCTCCATTAGCTCAGGAGAGGATCCAAGCCCCCCTTCTAAAGGGCTTGCAACTCTAGTGCTAAAATCGCATTTACTCCTGCATCTGAGGTTTTGAGACCGTTTCTTTTTACCACAATTTTAACCACTCGAAGGGTTTCAAAAGCACTTGAGCAATGGTTTGAAGGTGCCTTGAGTAGCTATATTTCTGAATTCCCAAAGCATTAGCAAATTGGCCAAAACAAACGAAACCTTTGTTTTATAAATAGAAATATTTCTCACGACAGTTGGATCAAGATACAAAGGACCAAAAGGAAACCTGCAGTCTAGGATTTGTTCAGGCTCTCAACATTTATGTTTCCGGCAATCAAGGTTCCCACTTGTATTGTATATACAAGTAACTATTTCCGCATCGTGCTCTGATAAGCCTTGACTTACAGGACTCACCTCGCCAGGACAACTCTCAAATCACTCAAAAAAAATGCGAAACTGGCACGACCGGCAATAACACTATGAATCTAATGCAGACATTGATGGGCACACCTACTTCATGATATCATTAGCTAATTCTTGATTGGTACTACAGCATGTCAAAAGCTTGCTTCGTAGACACAATCAGTCTGCTCTCAATTTTAGGATCTCCTTCGCTGTTCTTGATCGAAAATATGGCATGTGTTCCTGCAATGACAATAAAAACAGGGTTGAATCATACTAACTAAAAGTTGTTCAGCAGAGCGAGGAAGGGTTGGTAGTGTGAGTTTTTCATGGAAACCTAATCCAAGAGCAGGCCATACATGAGCAGTGCATTCTATTGCATACTAGTACGAGAGGAAAGAACAAGAAATAAAAGGAGCCAGTACCGAGATTCTTCCCCCTAGAATATTGGCTATAATTTCCCATTTTAAAGGTTTGAATGCATGTGCAGTCAAATAAATATGAATTAGCAACAGAAGCATCTCTATATGCGCTACCTGTTTGAAACAGAGCCCAATATCCCTGCTATAAAAGTCAGCATATTTAACCATGAAAACACCACAGTCATACCTGTTATAAAGAAATTGATCAGAACAATTAATTATAAAGAGTTCGCAAAAAAAAAAATATTAATAATAATTTCCAGCAGGTGTCAAGACATGCAATGTTAGCCTACCCATTCTCCTGCTCAGGAAGGTTGTCAACATATTCTAATTCCCAAGAACTCAAATCGATATCCTCTCCACTCTTGTCCTTCACTTCATCAACGTAGTATTTAGCCTGCAAATATACACAGTGAACTGTTAGCTGCAACTCAATTGATTGAATGGATTTACTACTTTTCCTACTATTTTCTCAGGGCCTGCCATAAGAATCGAGAAAAGGAAAAAGAAAAAGATGAATAAACAACCAGGTGGGCTTAATAATATCTTCTGGCCTGCACAGAATATACTGTTTTTCTTTTGGCCGTCAAAATGAGGCAAATAAACAATAGTACCGGATGGATCAGCTAAATGAACAAAAGGGAAAATAGTGATACTTCTAACTATGATGTTAAAATCAAAGTTCTGACAAGCCATTGTTTCCAGAGATGTGATGTCCATATAGACTGGTGGAGCCAGAACTTAATATGGGTGGGCGGACAACCTAAATTTAGTAGCCATTTCCTAAAACTGCACAATTCAAAGCCATATACCTTGAGGTGGGAGACAAGACCACTAGCAGTCTTAACATTGAGACGGCCTGGTAGCCATAGTGCTCAAAGGGTTGGTTGGGAAATCATTATGTGCAACTACATAACAAATGAGAAGTGTATTGTCTGCACTACTTTTTGGCCTTCAAGCTTCTAGACAATTAATTCAAATATCACTTACCACCAATTAAGATTTTTTACTATGAAGAGTTAATTGATGGTAGATGATTGATGAAATGGTTGCTCAGACATCATGAACACTAAAATGTTTCTGAGTGGAGAATGGCTTTGGATTCAATAATTTGATGTGCAGATTGCATACCACATTAAGAGTGCATGCAGGGAGGGATATTCTTCCCAAGTTCCGCAGGCAAGGCTGACAATATGATTTTATACACTTTTAAAACCCAGACAGTTCCCACAGATGGTTTATAAAAGAGTAGCAGGAAATTATAAGGTACCGACAATGGCAAGAATTTTAGTATTATAAAAAAAAATACCAATGTCCCATACCCCTTACCACAAAAAATAAAATAAAACAGGTGTTATCGAGGGTAAGCACCATGCATCAATAAATTATATCAACAGCCAAACAAAAGATGACTACAAAACGTACCAATATTCTCATCACTTGGGTATCCCTTCCTTTGAGTGAATCAAGATACTGTAACTTCTGATCTACCTTGTTAATAACTGCCAAGCACCAATGTATTTCTTTGTGGATGGGGACAAATATCTGAAAAGAAAACCACTTATGAAATAAATGTGATTTCCGTAGAACTGAGTATATGGTGTAAGGAAAAAGGTTTGATTAAAGTTACTTTGTCGCAATCAATGAGGTAGTATCCCAACTTTCTTTCGGTAGTCCACCTTCTGACAGATTTATAATCATAGCCACCTTTCCCACTTATCAACTGCACATTAAATTTCAGAAAAATAAGAGCATGGAAAATCTTAATCGGACAGCAAAGATGGTACCCAATCTAGGCAAATTATTACTAGGAGTGTGAATGCACGGGTTGAGTTGACAGGCCTTGCCTGCAGTTAGCCTAATGAGCACATGGCTGAGCTCTCAACCCAGCCCAACCTTCAGGCCTAAAGTTGATCAAAATGTAATATACGTCAACAATGGGACAAACAACTGGGGCATTTCAGGTCAGGCTTATATCAGGCTGATTTATTTTCTGAACTTCAAATCAAATGTTTTAAATCAGCCACAACTCAGACGAGACTTGTCCTAAAGGTCGATGAAATTGCAGCACAATGTGACCAATTGAAAATAAACTGGAATTAGAGCTTCATATATTATTAACATTTTCAAAACATAAATTGTTTCAACTCTCAAGGAAGTTTCATAAATCAAGGAGTGACTATATAATTCATAATAGTGTGCACTTATCTAGACAAGAAATTAATGATATCAGCAAAATATTTGCCAAACTCTTCTGACTGTAAAAAGAAAAAAAGAAAAAAGAAAAAAAGAGAGAACTAAACAGGATATGCATATACAAATATGCGCTGAGAACCATGACTAAAAGATATAAGAAGACTACATGCAAATTACAAACCTTTGTATAGAAAAATGTGTTGAAGAAGTGACATTTTAAGAACTTTTGTGGTTCTCTCTTCTCCCTCTCTTTCAGCAATTCAAGGTACACATTTATGACCTGAAAGCAAGAAAGTGCACGTTATCAAGAAACTAAATTACCAGTTTGGTAAGCCCGTATAAGTCCCACATCAACCATTAAAAACAAAATCTAATGAAGAAACTTAATCTTTGTCATTGCTAAAAAAAAAATGTAAACACATAACCTAAGAATACCTCATCCTTCAACCACGCCCCTGGTCTAAGGCACTGCAGAAGTTCACCAGTTATCTCTATGTTTGAGTTCTCATGAGTTACCAAGATCCTCTTCCTGTTGAAGGAACCCCAACAATGTTATAGTTTACCATACACCAATTTTAAAATGAACCAATATATATGCATAAATCCATACCGGTTGGAGGAAGAAAATGCTTGCTCAATCTCCGCCACTTCCTCCTTTCTAAGAGGGACAAATGGTTCAACGGGCACAACCTAAAAAGAAATGGGAATAGCTTATTAAGACTTCGTTACCAATCATTACTTCCAGGTTGATACAAGCTTTTTAACTTTAGAATTAGTAACAATTCTTCAAACTACATACCAAGCATATCCCCAGATAACCAAAGAAATGAAAATTATACTTTATAGTTTATAACAGGTAGAAAGTTAATGCAAAACGATAAAACATTCACCTCCACTGGTTTCTTTTGTGGACGCAGCGATTCAAGCATATACCGTTTCTTCCAATGGAAGTCAATTTGGAAATCCAAATGTTTCAGTTTCGGAGTCCGCCTCTCTAAACTCTCAATCAACAGCTTGTATGCTGCCTTACTTGGCACACCCACCTCACGATTCAGCGACAGTGAGTCCAACATCTTCCCTGCACTGTCCTCTTTGAAAGCAGTATTCGTAGTTGTGGTCAAGTCTGAAACCACTGAAGAAGCCGATGGATGAGTAGCCTGAGTTCCACAATCCACCATCTTCGTATCCAATTCCTGCCCATAATCCACCACAGAAGGCCCTTCTTGGTCATCTTCCTCTATAGCCACAACTTCTTCTATGCTTGAATCCTCGGAAACCCGATCATCTTCAACCTCCTTATCCAATTCAATCACCTCCTTGTCCTTGGTCGAATACCGAAATGCACTGAAGGCGACGTTCTTTGCCTTGTCCAAATGGTAACTCAGTACATTGCCCATCGACCGCTCTTCAGGAACCCCTCTAGTTTTCGGACTCAAACAACGAAAGGACCCGAATTTTTGTGTTCTGCAAGGGGCGTGAACTCTAGGCAATGGGGGCTTTATATCCGGGTACCGAGAGAGCCTCGAACCGGCGCTTTTAGACGAGACGATGAGTTGGTTCGGGCTCTGATTCACGTGAGACAATCTGGGTCGCTTCGAGCTTTGAAAATTAGGCAAATTCGGAGATGGGTGCGCACAATTGAAGCTCAAACGCTCGTCCCCTCGCTTACGGTTGCTGGTTAGCGCTCCCATTGATAGACCCGGAGCTCAAAAACCCTAGAAATTCACATCTCATCTGATGAAAACCATGTTAGGGCAAACAATCACCTGGCGAAACTTAAAACCCTAAATGTGGCGCAATCGGAATTCAAAATTAGGGTTTTTGGTAAGCTGCGAAGAGGAAAAAGGGGGGAGAGAATGGTTCGATTGGAGCTTGTTGAAATCGGAAATTTGAAGGGAGCAAAAACCCTAGAAACGCACCAGAAAATCTGTGGAGACAAAAGTGTTCCCGCTTCAATGAAGATTGAAGGGCTTGAGAAGAATTTTTTGATTTTGTTTAGTCGGAGAGTAATTTTAATTTTGACGCAGTTTGAGTTGGGATCTGCATTTCCCAATTTTGCTCGTGTGCGTTTTAAGAAATAAAATTTAACGAAAAACTTCCGTTTCTTTTAATGAAAAATTATATTTTTATATTAAAAAATCAATCTTGATACTATTTATTTATCTTTTATTTTATTTTTATCAATAAAACTCAAAGCCTTGAAGTTATTTTTATTATTTTTCTTTTTAAGAAATGCTTCGGCTTTTTGGTAGAATTACTTTTTGTTTTTTTACATCGATATTATTTTAATCTCTACTAATTAATAAAATATTTATCGTCAATCAAAATTCTATGAAATTATTAGTTTAACCCTTTAATTAAAACATAACATGAATAAGAAATATGAGGCACAAATGTAATTTCATACAATCAAATTTTGCTATTTTTTTTCAAAACCTCACTTACATGTAATCCTAACATATCTTTAATTAAAAATAAATAAATAAATAACTTCATACTCTCACATTCTCTATCACTCTCTTCTTCTCTCCTTCTATTTCAAAAACAAAAATAAATAAAAATTCTCACACACTTTGTGTGCACCCATATGCTAGCTATTTTTAAAATAACTAAAAAGTTTTTGGTGAAATTGATTTTACGTTTTAAACACTTTAAGTGTATTTCAGAAGAAGCACTAAATATGTATTTTTTGCATAAATCATTTAAAGTGTTTTTCAAAGATCCACTTAGATTTTTACTCATAATTGATTTTAAAAATATTTTCACTAAAAACATTTTCAGTCATTTTATAAATATTTCCAAATAAGCTATACATTAAGGGGAAAAAAACAATTCTTTTTTATGCAAAAAAATAAAGAAAAAAAAAAACCATTCACCCATTACTATACATAAGGTTTTAACTACTTTCGTTGTGACTTTCTTACTGTTTACGAATATCCAGTAGTTCAAATCTTAACAAGTAAATAATAAATTAATTAGGAGAAAAATTAATTTCTAACTTGGTTGATCATTAATTATATAAACATGCCTGCTTGAAGAAATGTGTATGAAAATCGTATACGTTAAAGAGCGAGTGCGAAAGAAATTATTCATTATATTATGTGATAAACATAATTTTATGGCTTGAATGTCAAAATGATCAACGTGTTATAGTCATATGGCCAATTTAGTCTTTGTGTTTTTTATTTAGCTAATTTAGTCCTCGTGTTTGTCTCTGTTAGCCAATTAAGGACATTTCATTTCATCTCTATTAAAAAATTCATAAAAAAAATTATAAGAGATATAATTACCTTTTATCTTTACAGAAAAATGATTTGAGAAATAAATTTTCTTTTAATTTATTTCATTTGAGATATTTTAAATCAAGTAAATTATTTTATAAATAAGTTTATAATAATTTATATTTTTTTTTTTTTACAGAAATTAGATAAAAATGTTCGGCTAATAGAGATAAATACAAAGATCAAATTAACTAAATTGAAAACACATGGATTAAATAGAAGACAAGAAAAGTGAGACGAGAAATTTGGTTGAATGTTTGCTCAATAGATATAGCCATAGGTTTGAATAGACGTCTAGCAACCGAACAAGACTGCAACTAAAACAAACATCGAATGCTACAGAACTCACCTGTACCCATTTGCATCAGTGAACGTAAAGATTGCAAGTCTTCGCTGCTCTCGAAGCACGAGTATAAGCACGTAGCAAAGATCGAAAGATGTATCAAACGCCCACCCGTAATCCAGCAGATAAAATACATTACATAGTCCACTTAGGGCAACACCACACATACGATGACATAGGTAAATATTTGACTAGCTAGCATAGCACTTGAGGTGCGAGCTTAACCAAATCCACTGCACACATTGTTTACTCAGACATTCGAAAAATAATACAAAGACAATTTTTCATGGGAGAAGACTTTAACACACCATTTTTCTCCACATGCACACCCCACGCCTGTTACCGACTGTTTGATCAAACGAATAAAGAAAATCAGCAAACAAAACCAAACAAAGGATGCAAATGGAGAAAAATGGTGTGTAAACATTTCCCTCTTTCTTTCCCTCAACACAGTATTTCTTCGCAAGAGAATCCTTAAATAAACAAAAGGCAACTACTTGTCAACACAGCAAAAAGGTCCAATTGTCACCTCGTACGTCGAAAGCCACCTTATTCGGTTGTGGCTTTTATCTGAAAAATAAGAAAATATCTGTGTCAGCAAGGAGGATAGTTACCATCATGTTCCAGATAAATTTACCACTGAAACTACCTCTGTATAATTCATTATTCATACAAGCTGTACAACAGCAGCCACTCTTAGGGCCCCGTTTTGGAGAAGATCAGCAAGCTCGTCAAATAGCAGAGCCGACCGCCATCCCCAGCCCTTGGGAGCTTTTGGTAAAAGCGTGCCTGTTTGCTTGAAACTCCCAAACACCATGACTTCCCTCTTTGATGGGCAAATTAACTGCATCATACAGGTATATGAAGCACGGATTCAATATACAAGGTTCTGGCGTAACATGAAAATGGGCTAAGTTGACAATGTTTGGTCACTTTGGAATGTTACCTGATAGCGGGCTGTAACCTTTTCACGAGAATCGACATACATCTGCACCTGTTTTGGGCACAAACCGTAAAGTATCAATTAACAACCATATGAGTCACAAATGTGACAAAACATACTCGTCAGCAAAACACAGTGAAAAAGGGTGATCCTTTAAATGTGAAGATAAGAAGCATTCTTCTCCATAACTAAAATAACCCAATCATGCTCGAACAATCAAGGGAAGGCTGGCTAACCTTTCTGAATGAATCAGTAATCTCTGCCTTACGTCGGTGAATAAATAATCCTGAAATAACAAATATATGATATGCATTCAGCTTAAGCAACAAATTTAAAATATAATTCAGGAAAGCAAAACAACATGCTTCCAAGGTATATATCATTAAGCCAGGAACAGTACCAAGTGTTCGACGTCCTTGAGGATCTTCATCATTAAAAGCCTGAACGCTAACCTATAAATTGGAACAGAATACCCATTCTGTCTGAGAGCATGGAAATTGGAAATCGGAAAAGCATCACCACATATGTAAATCTTATATTGAAAAGAACAACAAGTTTGTACTCAAACACCTTCCATAAAGAACCAGCATAAAAGACTTCTGAAGAGTGCTTCACTTGGCCATCACTAAGCCTGTGCACATCCTCAAATTGCACCCTGTAAAAAAAAGGGTGACTTGTAATTAGTAGGACAGACAATTGAGCATGATGACCAATCATTACATCCACATCATAATATTGTTAATGACATTCGGACTTGAGCAGATTCTGACTCAACCATCCTCACACACACAAAATCCAGTCCCAAGCAGAAAGGAATTGCATAAGTAGATGTGCAAAGGCACTTATATAATTAGGTAATCAATTTGTAAAGGAGACTTCTAAGCTAGTAGATCATAGGACAGCATCCTAAAAAGAATGTATGATTATTATTTTCCAAAGAGAGTTCAAAATCTGAAGCGCAGGTGGAAAGGAGTAATGGAAAGAGCTCACATACCCAAAGCGGAAAGGAGGGAAGTGACTTAAAGGTGTTTTCATATCCAATGAGATGGAAGAACTGCTTGCATTATCCCACTCAATCCCAAGCGCATGGTCTGACGACTCTACCACCTGAATGGGTACACCACTAGTACTTGGCACCGACATGGACGTTCCAGCCATTCTGCTTTGCATATCCATCTCATAGCCTCTCTCTGTTTGCTCCCCATGAGCATTAGCTACATTGTTCCCTCCTTGGCTTAGCCCAACTAAAGCTGTTAATCCATCTCCAGACAGGTCCCCATTATGGTCAGCTCTAGCCTCTGAATCATCATTAGCAAGAGACTGCTGGCAATTTCTGTTGCCCATGCCAAATGGCACACGGGAAAAGACAAACCGAGTTGGAGGCCAGGCAGTTGCTGGTACAAACGTAGTTCCACGTCCGATACCAGCAAGCCCATCAACAGGACCCCTGACATGCACACGTACAGGCCTAAAGAGACCATTTCCTTCACCTGGGGCAGACTCAGCAACATATACACCAGGAGAATTATTCTGATTATGCTCTTGCATGTAGTATCCGGTAGTAACTCCCTGTGAGAATGAAAATTGCTGTCTGCAACTGCAAGCTATATTTGTAAGACAGCAATTTTTGCACGTATCAGCACCAACTTCTTGGACTCTCTGGCTTAAAAGCATCTACATGATTGCATACCAAACAATTAAGTCAGTAAAAAAATAAACAGATGGGTTTTCTTTGCAACATATTGATATTTAAACACACATATAAACAAATAAGACATCTCTTCAAAAGCATAACCGCGGGCAACAATGTGTGTATGGAAGAAAGAGATGCCTGGCTTTCTCAAGGTGAGAGGTGGGCAGAGAGCCCTTGCAGTCAGTCTGCCAGGGCCTGTAAAAATAGTTCTTCGACTGAAGCAATTTATCAGCACTATGGTTTATAAGATATTTTTCCAAATGGTTAACTATACCAGTTAATAGGGATAGCATGTAAGACATACAAATTGCATACCAATCAAAATTACTATAAAAACTAGATGCACCTTGTTTGTGCGCACAACCAAAACATTAACAAAGTAACTGTAATGATTGCTCTTTCATTTCTCCCACACTTGTTTAGCAAAAGAAAGATGGAATTAAAAAGAAAACAGATATAGAAAGAAACCTGCAGCCAAAGACCATCGTTTACAGCTTTGCAGGGGAACCCCAGTTCCTCAAGTTGCTTTCGTACATTCAAAAGTGCCTCAAAAGACATGTTGCAGTATAAAAGAGATCCGCCTTCAAATATATTAACAAATGCATCATATTCCTCCCCACCAACCCCAAAGTTCCCTTTAGCATAACCTTTAACCTGTCTTCTCCCTACAACCCTGCCACCCCATGAAAGAGGAGGCATGCCACATCTTCCCCAATCATTTGGCATGAGCTCACTAGTGGAAGAGTTCATTGAAGAGCATTGCCTTGACTGGTCCCTGGCAAACCAACTGTTGTTATTTAAGTGATAGCATGATCCTTCATCAGATGGCCCTTCCATAGCCACTCCATTTGCCCCCAGTCTACTTGCTCCAACACCAACTGGCATTTCAGCATAACATGAGGTTCTCATCACACCTATTTCCGATAGTGAATTTTTTAATGATGAAGGACCACCCATGCTGCAGTTGTATCCTGGCTCCAAATTGGATTGAGGTTCCACAACTTGTTGGACTTGCTGTTTGGAATTTGAAACTCTTGTTTGGAAATCAACCACACAGTCTGCAAGCTCTATCAAAAGACTACGAGCAGTATTATGGCCCTCTACGTCATCTTTTAGGGTTAAGCGTCCGACTTCAGACTCTAACCTTTTGTTAGCAAAGCTATCAATCAGATTCTTTCCCTTTGCGTTAGAAGAATCAGATGGAGTATCCGTTCCTGCCTCAGAACTGGAACTTCCATGATCATAGTCTTCCTGTTTGCTTTGAGCACCTTTTGCAAGGAATGCATAGAATGCCAGCTCAAACCTTTCCACAAAGGAAAAATAAAGAACACATCAAAAGGAACTCAAGCTGTGATTACTAAACCCGAGTTAGAGGCCGTCAATGCTCCTTACCGTTTCTCTTCACTGGGTACCCACAGCTCATCAGAGGTCAGCAATGCAAGCAGGGTTTGAGCTGAAAGTTTTGGAAGCACCTGTCCATGACCATGTCAGGAAATAGAATACGTAGCAGTAGGTTTGCATTAACAAAACTGAAAAACCTTAAAATATACTTAATCCTTATAAAATCAAATATACTGAGTCATTGACAATGGATAGATCCAAGAGAGAAGAAAAAATTGAGATATGCTATCATAATTAAATAAAATAACAGAGCTTAAGCCATATTTTTCTAGACTGGGCAAGGTTAAGTATGCTAATATTGCAAAGAAAAACAAATATGTTCCTTCGGCATCCACTGTTTTTTTCTTCTCTCTCATCTTTTCTTATGTTGTCATGTTATATGATCTCAAAGGAAAACAGAAGGAAGAAGAAAATGTGTGCAAAACCCACAAGTGATTACTACAAAATAAGCACACCATCTTTTACCTCTTTCAACTCCATGGAACCACTTTGACAAAGGTAGCCCCAGCAAGCATTTCTTACTCGTTCTCCATGTATGCCATAATCTTGGCTCTCTGCGAACACCTAAAAGCACAAGTAGGCATTCTCAATTACAAAAGAAAATGGTAGCATGTGGGTCATACATAAACAAAGAAGCGGCACAAGCATTTCGAACCTGATAGGCTAAGAAGTTTGAAGTCCATAATTCAGATATAATGAAGTCTGTGCATATTGCACACAAATCCTGCATCAAAAGAACATCAAGCCGTAACCTAAATGCACATAAAGGGACGGGACTTCTAGAGTGGAAAAGAAAATAGTCACGCAAAGTAAAAGAAGAAATCAAAACGAGAAAATGATACCTGAAGGTCAAGAAAAGAAGCGGCAGCCAAAACACGAAATGCATTGTTATCATTAAGCTTGGGGTGGTGACCGTACAGATACGCCAAAGCCATTGCAATTGCTTCTCCGTTAACATTCTTATCGTCAATATGTAAGGTTAAAACGGGGGCACTGGCTTCTTTCCAAGGTCCATGAAGCATGTTCCTGCCAGACACATTACAGTCCAGCATATGAAGATTGCACAAGGTGATTAGTAAGCACCTAATTGCTACATAATTACGCGTGCATTATCGAAAACAAAAGTAATTTCATCAACCCCCCATTGCCAAGCTCAAGCTTAATAGTGCAAATGCTAATCTAGGTACTCTCCATATATACATACATCCACATAACTATTCAAATTAACAATAAAACCCCACAATTATTAATTCAACATCATCCAACAACGCCGATGAAGCCGGCGAGGGGGCGAATTCAAGTTGCATTTTGGTAAATTGACAAAGGGGGTTTAGGGAATTGGGGACAACGGACCTGAAGTAGGGGCTGCGGGAGAGAATAAGGCGGTGGAGGTGGTAGGTGGAGCCCATGGCGTGGACGACCATATCGGAGAAGGCACCGGAATTGAAGCCCTCCGTCTGTATGTGGTCGCAGAGGGCGGTGAGGTTGCAATCGAGCGCGCGCAGCTCGCCAGTGGACCGGTCGTTGTCAGAGTGCTGCGAGGGCTGAATCGTCATTTTCATCTGCGGCCCGTACGATCGCGCCGGCTTGGTCGGGTATTGCGGGTCCATGTGAGCCGCAGTACCACTGGAGTTCTTCCGATTGCGAAGTCTATGAGAGTGTCGATGGGAGTGAGAGACCGGTGTTAGGCATCAGAGAGACGGAGTTTGTTGATGCGCTGCCGTTGTTACTTGGTGCACACGAGAAACGCGACGTGGATGGGCGTGGGTCGGATCCGCTTGAATTGACCCGTTTAGCTCGCCCCGAACCATCTTCGTATATTTTTCCTTCATGACATGTTTACCTAGAGTAATCGAAATAAAGAAAGGGAATTGAATTCCGATTACGGAGTATTTCGGTGTTTATTAAATATTAAGGAATCAAAAAATTGATAGAGCCCACACGAAACAGGGAATCCAATTCCTGAAATTGGAGGAATTCCCTAGTTTTGTGAGGTATTTGAATTCCCTGAGGGCAAGGGAATTTGGAATGCATCTTTTATTTCAATTATGCCCTCACTTGTTTCTTATTATCCCAACATTGCCCTTCATTTGACACTTATTATGTCATTTTTTATAAATAAATAAAACATATTTATATATTTTTATATAGATAATTTTATTATATAAATTTAATTAAGAATTTAATTTAATTAATTAGTATGAAAATAATTTATTTATGTAAGGGCAATTTAGTCATCAACTTAGTTTTCATTCCGATTGAAGTGAATTAGTAAATAATTTATATGGACTCAACATCATTCTTGCCATCTTTTAATAAATAAATAAAACCTATTTATACATGCTTATATAGATGAATTTTATTATATAAATTTAATTAAGAATTTAATTTAATTAATTAGTATGAAAATAATTTATTTATGTAAGGGCAATATAGTAATCAACCTAGTTTTCATTCCGATTGAAATGAATTAGTAAACAACTTATATGGACTCAACATCATTCCTACTCCGATTCCTGACAGTTTTAGTAAACAACTTCAACAAGAATCTTATTATGATTCCACCTTATTTCAATTCATCCTCAATCCAATTCCTCTCAATTTGATTACAGATTAGTAAACGCGCACTCAGTATATTGCACAAACACCACGTGGAAGATATTTTTGGCAATTCCATACCTACAAGGCTACACACACCTATTTTAATGTGGATGTCAATATAGTAAGGAGTGTGATATCTACACATCCCTTTTTACTTCTCTCACACCTTTTTTATTTTCAGCCATCGGATTAGATGAATTGAAGAAGATTAACGGACAAAAATTAACAAGGTGTGTGTGAAGTAAAAAAAAATGTGTGGATAACACAACCCTATAATAATATACCATCTACGTCTTAATTTTGATTGAAATTCACTCATTACACATCATGTGACACGTGAGCCTTTCGAACCATTTTTTAAACATTGATGACCTAAGGTGAAAATCAATCATGTTGAACTAAACTCATGCTAACATATCTTTTTTCTTTCACAAAGCTTTAAAAAAAAAATAGATTTCAAAAGAACTTGAAGTATCAATTACAAGGGCAAAATTGGTTGTGCTGTAGTCTAGCCCAAATTTGGTGAATAATAATTAGTAGGTATGTTAGACACTGCTAGTTAGGTTGATATATTCATCGGAATTTTGAATTCGCTTTAGATACAGAATCAGTGACTACAACTCAATTAGGAATATGATGATATGTCATATTTCTTATAATACAAAATGTTGTCGTTTAAAGATTTGTCCGGCTTTGCTTTGCTATCCGGTTTATTTTTGTTAGGAAGCTAAAACCAAATGCCTTGTTTTGTGGCCATTTTACGGTCATTTGAGCTATCACCAAACTACTTATATTTTATTAGCACTTCATATATTGTTGAATAAATCCTTTGAAAATCAAATACAACAACATCGATCATTAAACGACTCTCTCTCTTTGTTTCTCTCTAGAAACCCAGATCCACAGGCTCCATCACCAACTTCAAGCTTAGCCACCGACCCTTACTTTTGCTCAAGGTAGGCGGTAGCCCACTACTGTTTCTTCCCTCCTCGTTCCCTCATTCCCTTCCCTTCTCTCTCATCTGCCTTTTCCATCTTTTTCTTTCTCTCTCATCTCATCTGCTTCATCCTCTTCCCTACATCCACCTCTTATTTCTCTCCCCTTTCTAGTCTTCTTAATTCGTTTTTATTCCTAGTTTTCACCTGAGTTTATCTCAGTTTCCATTGAGTCGAGTCTCAACTATCCTCTGAGCTTGTCTCATATTTGGGTTTCATGTCCCTTATCTGGCGTTTTTCATCTACTTTTATGGCTTTCTACCTTTTAATTTTATTTCCTCCCTCATCCTTAGTAGTGATACTCCATCCCCATCCCACCATGTACTTGGATGAGCGGGCTTCGATCCGAAATTGGATTTTAGATCCACTACCCTCCTTCATTTTCCCTCCTTCAACTGGCATGTCGGATCTCCATCGAGACCAAGTGTTGGGTATTTTACATACCCCCTTAGCCTCACTCTCTATCCATATGATATTTTGTTTTTATATATTTGCTTTATTCTCTCGGTTCGAAGTTTGGCTTCCTCCGAGGATGTGGCGGCGGTGGCGGTATGATTTATGTTGCTTGAGACTAGGGTTTTTTGTTGTTTGTTATTGCAGCCTACGTGCCTAAGTTTGTAAGGGCCTCTCGTTGTATCTTGAGTTGTTGCTCTCACTTTGCTTAGGCCTTTTACTTTATCTGTTGTAGTTTATCGGGTTCCTTTTGGGGCCTTGTATTAGTTTTTATTGTAATGAAAGTTTGTATTGATAAAAAAATAAAAATAAAAAAAACCTTTGAAAATCTGCATTAAATAACTTATATACCTTTTTTTTAGGAAATTGTTATTAGCACTCCAAATTTTATATAATTAAAAAGAAAAAAAAATACATTTTTAAGGAGTGTGTAATGAGATTTTTTAAGTGCTAATAACAATTATTGTGCAGCAGTGTTCTATTTGCAACTCATATGCATCCCTTTTCATAATTTCTCAAGTTCCACAGGTACTTGTTGCATTTGACTAAATACTTGTGGATGCAGGTATATAGTATCAAATTTGTCTCAGGTGCAGGATGTCGAAGAAACCGAGTCATAATTGTAGCATTAACTTCAGTAGCAGTTATTCAGGAGCATGAGTTTAGTTTCGAGAACCATCGGTGCTTTAATTTAGTGTTTTGCCAATTGTTCAGGTTACTTGGTGTTGAGAATTGAAGATGTGTGTTGGAGTTGATGACCCTCACTGGTGGACGCACGCCTCCCCAGCCATTAGAGGACCTTTATTGTTTGTTACAGTATATGAAATCAAACTCTTGACCTAGAGAGCAAATTTTTTGTGTTGTATGGCAAATTGCCTATGTTGGATATAGTTGTTGGGCGCCCATACTGGTGAATAACCACACATTTTCCCTTCATATGAGTATGGTCTCTTATTTCGCAATTCAAAATGCTTTACAATTTATGTTATATAACTATGTAAAGGCATACATTGCGGATTTGATGATGATCATCATTCTATATGCTACTGGGAATTGGGAAAGTTGATACATTGGTCAGTTTGATTTGGATGGTTTTTGCAATTTAATTGACCGCTTACCCCGTACCCTTGGGGGTTATTATGTTCAACCCGTCATGTGCGGCCCAAGACACAAGATTTCGGGTGTCTGGGCCTTACATGCGAGAGAGTCTTTTGTTTGGACACCTGACTAAGGGCAAAAGACAGGGGGTGGGACCCGAAAGTGGGCTATGGTGAGCCTGCAAATAAGATAAGTAGGTAGGAAAATTGCATAATTTGGATGCCGAACCATAAAATTTCTCCTTACATGCAAATGTGAGAGAGGGAAACTTTTTGTTTCAAAGTCGGAGGAATATGTTAATCCGACCATCGGACTTTAGAATTTCTCCTTACACTAGGCCCCCAAACATCAATTGCCTTTTCTCATGAGGACTTCCATGGTAAAAAGGACTAGGATTATCTCTTCTTTTCCTTCCATCCCCTCATCTCACATTTTATATTTTATCTTTCTCTTTCTATATAAAATTAATAAATTAATATAAGATGTTGACGTGGCTTAACCGTGACTGTTCAAATAGGAAGGGAGGGATGGGAAGGAAAAAAAGAAGAAGGAAAGAATCCTACTCCTAGACCTAGTAAACTTCATGCCACGTATCTTAAATACAGCAGAGACTAGTTCTTAATACGGCAGACTCACTAGAATATAATCCGTTTTGTTGAATGTGACCGTTACAAAAGGGAAGGTCCAACGGAGCTTTCTACCGCTTTTCAAATTTTAAAATTAAAAATTGAAAAGGTAAACAAACAATTTCTTCCCCTACTTTCTTTATCTCTGTCACACAGACCAACCCTCATTCATCATCGAAACCCAGAGATTTTCAATCTCAATCTCACATCTCTTTCTCTTTCTCTTCTATCTTCTTTGCTCCGTCACCGCGTTCGGTCTCCAATTTCAATGGCAATGGCTCTCAGACCCATCGACAATGCTCTCCCAACCACACCGGAAAGACCCAAAAAGCAAACCAAAGTTACTGTTCCAATGCAAAAGCAGCAATCCGGCCTCGTAAATGACGAAAATCAGGCTCCGCTTCCTGCAACCGCGGATTCCGCCATCGATTACATCTCCTCTGAGAATCTCAAACCCATCTCAGACCCGGATCTCAAGATCCAGGTAATTCTCTATCTCATTGGATGTCCCTTGCACGCGAATTCGACTCCCTTCATCTGTGTATTAAAGTAATTTATTTGAAATTTCAGAGCTTGAGTGAGGGATTCGAATCAAAGGATTGGGTAAAGGTGTGTGAGTCTCTGAACAATGTTAGGCGTTTTGCACTCCACCATTCTGCTCTTCTGGCTCCTACTCTGTGAGTGCTTTTCTTCTTAGTTCCAACTTTCGATTCTCTGCTGTAACAAGTCCACTAAAACGACGTCATTTTTGTATGTACAGAGAGAATGTTGTAGTGGTGCTGGTGAAGGCAATGAAGAATCCGAGAAGTGCCTTAATCAAGACCTCGATTATGGCTTCTTCCGACATCTTCACCGCCTTTGGTGATGGTTTACTTGACTCCGCAGCCTCTAATGCATTTGACCAATTGGTGTGTACCCAAACTTTTCTCGTTTTCTTAAATTTAGGGATCGTTTGACAACAATTTTGTTTTCATTTTTTTTATGTTCTGATGAATGGCTTGGATTGTTCAATGGGTTCACAGCTGCTGCAATTGCTGCTCAAGGCATCTCAAGACAAACGTTTTGTGTGTGAAGAAGCAGACAGGGCACTGAGCTCAATGGTGCAGTCCTTGACCCCTCTTCCTCTGCTTCAGAAGCTCCGAGCTTACGCTTCCCATGGCAACCCCAGAGTCAGAGCCAAAGCTGCCGTTTCCATCGCATCTTGTGTCGCCAAGATGGTATATACTATGAAACCAAAATGTTCTCTTGAGTTTTGACGTTGGACATGCCATTTTTCTTGTTAACCTTGTTATGGAAAATGGGAATTTGGTACCGATTTTCAGGGCCTTGAAGGATTGAAGGATTATGGGCTGGTTTCTCTGGTACAAAAGGCTGCAGATTTGTTGAATGATAGGCTGCCCGAGGCGAGAGAAGCAGCGCGGGGAATTGTGATGTCGGTATACAATGCCTATACAGAGAATGAAGAGGAGAAGCTGCGGGAAAATGAAGAGGAGAAGCCGGAGAAGCAGGAGATTTGGTTAAGCTTTTGCCAGTCTAATTTGTCAACAATTCATGCTCAGTCCATGGTCAAAATTACTTCTTCTCGGTAGAAAGGTTAGAAGAAGACGGTGGATTAGGGGTTGGGTTTTGCTGGTAGTAGAAGCTAATAGTGGGAGTGCTAGTTTGGTTTGTGATTCTGCTGGTAGCTTTTTAGCTGCAGTTAGAGTTTGAGAGTGCTATGAATTTACATCTTCCAGCTTCGTCTAAAAGCTGTTTTTACGTAATTTTATGTTGATGAATTTCTTCGTTTAATAAAATTTTCGTTCTTGATAATATCAAGATAGCCGACCGACCCCACTTAGTGGGAAAAAGACTTTGTTGTTGTTGTTGTTGTTGTTGATAATATCAGAAATAGCGAAATAGTTGCAGAACGGTAGTAATTTACCAGCAGTGCAAGTAACCAAACCAACCCCTCTCCGACTGTCTCAAAGAATATCTTTGAGATCTACAGGGAAGCAAGCGGGCGGTTATATACAGGGCGACTCAAAGACTTCACTGTAAAGAAATTTTCAGCTGTGTTCTGGTGTCTGCGATTAGAACGTGCCACAATGAAAGTCAGCAAATAATTTCACCAAAAATCGAAATCATTTCAGCTCTCTTCCCACAATATATTGTCTCTCAGTACGTACAAATACATGGATTCCTACATTTGAACTATTTCCTATTCATTTGAAAGAAGAGAAATATCACAAGACAGAAATACGAAAATCTCTGTAACTGCATTTCACTATATTTTCCTACAACGGGGTCATTCAACGCTTCCCTTGCATGTTACCAAAACCACGAGGAGACCTTCGCTTGAGATCAGCAGACCCAAGCCATCGTAATATCAGGAATGTGGCAGAACTCTGAAACCAAAAGCATTCCTGATTGGCGGAAGAACTCTGAAAGAGGAAAAAAGTCTTAAGCACTTCACTCTTGTTCAACCAGAGAGCGCAACGCTGTCTCAACTTCTTCAAAAGGTTGCCCGGCATACAGCTGAAGCTGCCCTCTCTTCACAAAAATCAGCTTCATGTTATCTGACTTTATGGCTTCGCGAAGTTCCTGCAAAACATAAAGTTGCTTTATCATCTTAACACTGATGACTTGAATGAAGAAAAATGCATGTCTAATGGGAAAAATTGTACTTTGAACACTTTCAAAAGTTGAAACGCCGACTCCGTTGTCCTCATGCAATGTTCAGCAGCTTCAGACTCATAAATATTGAGTAAAAGTATGAATAAGTTTTGTGAAATCAAATTAGAATTATTACTTTGTTTGGTAAAGGAACAATATCAGCCCTGAAATCACCCAGATCTTCGAAAAAAGTTTCCAATAGTATACAGAAGTTATTGGCATCAGTGCGGTGTTCGAAAGCGACAGTATAGGAAAAATCACTCTGGCTTTGGTGCTGAGAACTGAGCTTTAAGGTATAGAGTCCGCCTTGCCCCTCGCTACCAGAACCTCTACGGATCATAATAACCTGACATGGGATACATAGCAATTTGACTGTTAGTTGGAGACAAAAAGCTTACCCAAATACCAAAATAAGACACAAAAAGAAGAGCTTATTGATCCGATAAGTAAAACTTGTGAACGTAATTCATAACAGAGCATAAAAGGGAAAATATACAACTAAAATGGCATAACTATAGAATGAGTGACTGAATCATAAAGCATAAGATAAAGATTGCAAGTATCCATTTTATGACAGCATCAATGAGTGCTTAAAGTTAAAAAGTTGGCTAAGATGGTTTGGTCAAATGCAACAAAGTTCAATTGCTAAACAGGCAGCACAACTTAAAAAAAATGTAAAGATAGAAAACTACGAAAGAAAATTAAGAAAAGTTTCGGGATATACCAGAACATAAGGAAGATCCAACCACCACGGATCAATATCATTCTTTGATCGATTGCCACTGACTTTGTTAGCCACTGGTTCCTTTTCAGCTTCTTTGTTTTTTGAACTGCCATTTACACTCAATACAGCATTATCACCAGATTTTATGGTAGTTTCCTGAATTTCTTTCTTTGAGGAAGACTTTTTCTTCCCCAACGCCCTTGATTTTCTTGACTTTACTCCTTCAGAGGACTTCCCTCGTCTTTTCTTCTGGACGGTACCTACAAAGTTTAACAAATTAATAACAGAGCCAAGCTAACAACGAAGTATGCAGTCTTTGTGCAATTCAAAAGCTTTACCATTTTGTGGCTCAATAGTTCCAGCTCCTATGTCGTTTCCGCTATCCATACTCCGAGTTCCTTTCTCCAAATGGTTCCCGTCATTTTGCAACTTGGGTTCGTCCTCTACGGTCTTGGAAACACCTTGTCCAATATCACTCTCTCGCTGGTTTTCATCATTATCCGAATCCAACAATTCTTTACCATCACTACCAACACTTGCATCTCCCGCCTCTGTATCTACACCGCCCGAACCTCTCTTTATCCTCCTAGATTCACCATGCTCATCCAAACCCCCAAACCCCTTGGGATTGCTTTTCGCCTCGGCCTTAAACTTGACCTTTTTCTTAAACAGCAATGTCCCATCCTCCTCTTTAGAATTCCCATCTTCTACTTTCTCATTCTTTTCCATATTACTCACATATGGACCCTGCAACTTCTCCCTTTTAGAATTCAAACTCCTCTGCAACCTAACCAACCGCTCTCCGACCTCTTTTTCGATGCCTATTCTATTCCTTGCATCAGAAATATCATCTTCATCACCGATACTTCCCTTCTTCAACTCCCTTTTCTCCGACTTTCGTGCTTCCCTCGCCATTGCTCTAATTTCCTCTATCCTCTCGTCCAATTGTATCTCGTCCAAAGAAATCACATTGCCCAATTCAGAACCAACATTCGAATACAAAGCTTTCCCTTTCGATTTGCTTAAAGTTTTCGACTTCCCAGTTTCCTGATCAGGATTATCATCTCCCAGCAACCAAACAGTAAAAAAAGCCTGAAATAAATAAGCCCCAACCAAATACGCCCCAAATTTAAGGACGGACTTGGCAGAAAATTTACCAACAATGCCATTTTGCCCGGGGGTCGTCACAGACACGCTCAGTTCTTCAACTGTATCGCCTTCTGCGGCAACGACGTCGCTTCGGTCAGAGCTAAGTTCGGTATTGGAGTCGTTCTCGGAAGGAGTTACCGGGGACTCAATGGGAATTACAGGCTCCGTCGGGGGTAGTTCGGGAAGGAGAGGGGTTTTGGGTGGCGGGTAGGGTCGAGTTAGGGTTTTGAGGATTTTGGGGCGCAAATGGTTTCTCCGTCGGGTGGGTTTTGACGGTACGGAAACGGAGGCTGAGGGGATTGGTTTGACTGGTTTGGCGGTGGAGTGGATTGGGTGTGCGATGACAAGGGAGGTGGCGCAGTGCGCACCCGCCATTGGTGGTTCAAGAAAGGAAAGGAAAGGAAAGGAAAGGAAATGCTGCTTTGGTTTGAATTTCAGCTGGAAACTGTATTTGGAGGGGCTGGTGCGAGATAATTTGCGCCATGTGTGAACGTTTGGGAACTTAGCAGGTGAACGGTCAAAGTCCTAAAAGCCCATTGACTGAAGGATTGGGTGTTGTCATATTGTGGGCCAATCTTTTCTTTTGTAGTGGCCCAATATTTTAGTTTCATTTCAAGGTGAGCCCATCTAATTTCTAAACCCAATCCACAAAGGAGTGATTCTCTTACCTTTTAATCTCTCTCTCATTCTCTTTTCCGTATTTAAAGGGTTACGAATAAGACATGTTACATCTTGTGTTGACTTTTTTTATAGAGAGAAAGACGAAGAGGAAAGTGTGAAAGAAGGGGAGGGAAGGGGATAGAATTATGAGGCGAGGAGAGCGAATGAGATAGAATTAGGAGAGAAGATAATCCCACTTATAGACAAAAGGACGAAAAAAGAAAAAATCGAAGAGAGAATTCACTTTGTCAACTAAAGATAACGTCTTTTAACATTAAAAAAGTTGTATCAATAACAAGTTTGTAACCAATTTATTCCCTACCCTTTAGTGTGATTATATCAAACTTTGAAAATTATGGATTTTTTTACCACAAGATTGAGGATTTGGAACTCAAAATTCTAATAATTTTTGTTTTGTGTTAATCCGGTGTTAATCTAGTTAATGGTGAATTCAAAAAGTTTTCTTACTGATTACAAGATGAAATTCGCACGTCACTTTACGTAGTTGTTATTAGCTCCTTTCCCTTGCTTATTCTCTTTAATGTAATGGCTACATAGTAGCTTTCCTTAAAGAGAGCATCAAAAGAACATTGTGAAATGTCATGAACTTTTATGTAGACCCGCCAAGTTTTATGAAGTTAGTATTAAGTGTCCAATTACTAGTTACAACTTAGTTTGAGATGGTTACATGTATTAATGCACATTTACCATCTTTAATAGGAAGCTTATATTTGGAGCACCCATTGTATATTTTTAAGTCAAATGTGTGAAGTTTTATTCAGAGCATAAAAAAAATAGAAAGTGAATAAAACGACAAAAATTTTGTACCGAATTTAACACTTTTAACTTTTGATGCATTAGAATGCGGTTGTGGATGCTGAAGTCCCAAATTATAGTGTAGCAATTAACAACCCGAGAATCCATCATTGGATAAGACCTAGCATTAATTTGGATGATAATAATGTTTTGTCAAGTTTATATGGAGTAAAAGAAATGAATTTTGGAAACAGAGTATATCAATTGCTTTGTAATTCGTCAGAATACGTATGTAAGAGTAGAAATTATCTTTGTTTAATCATAAAAATTTGACCGCTATCCACAAATACATGTATATATAACCCCAAATAAATATGGCTCTATGTTAGTTCAAGTCCCAGAGATGATTCACAAGTAGCAGCTCTCACGGCAAAACGTTTTGAGCGTTAAAGTCCCACATCGGGCGTGAGAGAGAATTGAGAAAGCAAACAGGCCTATAAAATGAACACTCCAGCTCTTCCCAATTCATACCTTTCTCGGCCTTTTGGCTAAGATCAAGTGTAGTATTTGTTCTTATCAGTTTAATATCTGATACGTGGACCAATGGTCCACACGATATTAAATTAATTTTTCTGTGAGGAAGGTTCACCACAGTAGCTTGCTACTGGGATCTTCGCGTGTCCCCCTAGTGTTGCACTACTGCTAGGGCTGGCGCACTCCACCAAAACAAGTTGAAATTTATAAATTTGAAGTTCCGTCTCAAACAAGGCGAAATACAAGTTATTCTTATATTCATCGTTATACAAAATTTCAGGTTCCGTCATAAGCAGAGGGAAATTTTTTTTAACTTCTGTTTGTTCATTTGGAGTTAAAAATTAAATTAATAAATATGATTATTCTCTCGGTAATCCGTCTCAACCGCATTATTTTCTGTCCAAATTTCAACATTTCACGAAGTCGCAAAACCCAAATGAAAAAGAAAGCAGAAAACTCAAACAATTTCTTCTTACCAAAGAAAGGCAGGCCGGCGGATAGGATATGAACATATCGTTTGGGACCATACTCATTTGACCCATCTCGTTGAACCATTAGTCATTTGCAGAAACCGACGCCAGATCTGACCAGCGAGAGAGGAGAGATTTCAGAGGAGTCGAGCGCGGTTGTTGCACAGAGGGGATGGAGGCCATGGTCCATGGAGATATCGAACGACAAGTCCGTTGTCGTTGCCAATGGCGGTGGTGGCCAGGCTGTTGCCAGCGGCGGCGACGGTTGCGATGTCGCTACAGCTGAAAGAAGAAGCTAAAGATAAAGAATTGGATTGTACTGCAAAAACGACGGCTTAGCGCCATTGTCGGTGATGGCCGCATGCCTAAAGGCGAAGAACGAGATTTGGGCGGCTGCGTTTGGGAATTTTTTTGGTTTCTAGTTGGGGATAAGGGTTCCCCATATGTTCTGGAAGTGTTGTGGCACAATTTGTGACGTGTCGAATTAGGAAGTCCAAATGGGCAATGAAGTGGGCCCCGCGATGGTCATATAGTCAATTAATTGAAAATGTAACAGATGTATGACATTGAAATGAAATTGTGAGTATGTATGAAATTGTATGTTTTAACGAAGAAATTGTAATGTTTTAAATCTTAACGTTGTAGACAAATTGATGTGTCTGCTGCAGTATAAAATTCTTTATGCTAATTGTTCACAAATTCAATGGTTTAGCTATTTAGACTCGGCGCTTTTGTAAGAAACTTTTGCTGTTTACAAGCATTTTAGTCCCACATCGACCAAAAACAAAGAAAGCGTGTATTGAAAGTGAAATCAGGCTTCTTAACAATTTTCTCGGCCTTCATAATCAAAAGAAATTGAGCATGTTTCCCATCTCTTCTCGAGAAACAAGTGGGTTATGATAAATTGTGCTCAAATTCATATGCGGCAATTCCGTCGATATCTCTTCTTTAGTTGGGGGAAGAATCCGCACGAATCGGATATTTTGAGGAACATATATAGAGAGAATTGGTTACATAATGTGTGGTTGTTAAACAAGTATCGGTTTTTTAGCAAAGTACGGAATGCATCGTCAAATATTCAATATGATTCCACAAGATCTAATTTCGTTCAAGTTACGGATTCTCTTACCTTTTAAGGTGAGCCCATCTAATTTCTAAACCTAATCCACAAAGGAGTGATTCTCTTACCTTTTAATCTCTCTCTCATTCTCTTTCCCGTATTTAAAGGGTTACGAATAAGACATGTCACATCTTGTGTTGACTTTTTTTATAGAGAGAAAGACGAAGAGGAAAGTGTGAAAGAAGGGGAGGGAAGGGGATAGAATTAGGAGGCGAGGAGAGCAAATGAGATAGAATTAGGAGAGAAGATAATCCCACTTATAGACAAAAGGACGAAAAAAGAAAAATCAAAGAGAGAATTCACTTTGTCAACTAAAGATAACGTCTTTTAACATTAAAAAAGTTGTATCAATAATGAGTTTGTAACCAATTTATTCCCTACCCTTTAGTGTGATTATATCAAACTTTGAAAATTATGGATTTTTTTACCACAAGATTGAGGATTTGGAACTCAAAATTCTAATAATTTTTGTTTTGTGTTAATCCGGTGTTAATCTAGTTAATGGTGAATTCAAAAAGTTTTCTTACTGATTACAAGATGAAATTCGCACGTCACTTTACGTAGTTGTTATTAGCTCCTTTCCCTTGCTTATTCTCTTTAATGTAATGGCTACATAGTAGCTTTCCTTAAAGAGAGCATCAAAAGAACATTGTGAAATGTCATGAACTTTTATGTAGACCCGCCAAGTTTTATGAAGTTAGTATTAAGTGTCCAATTACTAGTTACAACTTAGTTTGAGATGGTTACATGTATTAATGCACATTTACCATCTTTAATAGGAAGCTTATATTTGGAGCACCCATTATATATTTTTAAGTCAAATGTGAGAGGTTTTATTCAGAGTATAAAAAAAATAGAAAGTGAATAAAACGACAAAAATTTTGTACCGAATTTAACACTTTTAACTTTTGATGCATTAGAATGCGGTTGTGGATGCTGAAGTCCCAAATTATAGTGTAGCAATTAACAACCCGAGAATCCATCATTGGATAAGACCTAGCATTAATTTGGATGATAATAATGTTTTGTCAAGTTTATATAGAGTAAAAGAAATGAATTTTGGAAACAGAGTATATCAATTGCTTTGTAATTCGTCAGAATACGTATGTAAGAGTAGAAATTATCTTTGTTTAATCATAAAAATTTGATCGCTATCCACAAATACATGTATATATAACCCCAAATAAATATGGCTCTATGTTAGTTCCAAGTCCCAGAGATGATTCACAAGTAGCAGCTCTCGCGGCAAAACGTTTTGAGCGTTAAAGTCCCACATCGGGCGTGAGAGAGAATTAAGCAAGCAAACAGGCCTATAAAATGAACACTCCAGCTCTTCCCAATTCATACCTTTCTCGGCCTTTTGGCTAAGATCAAGTGTAGTATCTGTTCTTATCAGTTTAATATCTGATACGTGGACCAATGGTTCACACGATATTAAATTAATTTTTCTGGGAGGAGGGTCCACCACAGTAGCTTGCTACTGGGATCTTCGCGTGTCCCCCTAGTGTTGCACTACTGCTAGGGCTGGCGCACTCCACCAAAACGAGTAAAATTTATAAATTTGAAGTTCTGTCTCAAACAAGGCGAACTTCAATTTGTTCTTGCAAACAACGTTATACAAAATTTTCAGTTCCGTCATAAGCAGAGGGAAATTTTGTCAAACTTGTGTGTGTTCATTCGGAGTTAAAAATTAAATTAATAAATATGATTATTTTCTCGGTAATCTGTCTCAACCGCATTATTGTGTCCAAATTTCAACATTTCACGAAGTCGCAAATTGAATTCAAAACCCAAATGAAAAAGAAAGGAGAAAACCCAAACAATTTCTTCTTACCAAAAAAAGTCGGGCGGATAGGATATGAACATATCGTTTGGGACCATACTCATTTGACCCATCTCGTTGAACCATTATTCATTTGCAGACACCGACGCCAGATCTGACCAGCGAGAGAGGAGAGATTTCAGAGGAGTCGAGCGCGGTTGTTGCAGAGGGGATGGAGGCCATGGTCCATGGAGATATCGAACGACAAGCCCGTTGTCGTTGCCAATGGCGGTGGTGGCCAGGCTGTTGCCAGCGGCGGCGACGGTTGCGATGTCGCTACAGCTGAAAGAAGAAGAAGCTAAAGATAAAGAATTGGATTGTACTGAAAAAACGACGGCTTAGCGCCATTGTTGGTGATGGCCGCACGCCTAAAGGCGAAGAACGAGATTTGGGCGGCTGCGTTTGGGATTTTTTTTGGTTTCTAGTTGGGGATAAGGGTTCCCCATATGTTCCGGAAGTGTTGTGGCACAATTTGTGACGTGTCGAATTAGGAAGTCCAAATGGGCAGTGAAGTGGGCCCCGCGATGGTCATGTAGTCAATTAATTGAAAATGTTATGACATTGAAATGAAATTGTGAGTATGCATGAAATTGTATGTTTTAACGAAGAAATTGTAATGTTTTAAGTCTTAACGTTGTAGACAAATTAATGTGTCTGCTGCAGTATAAAATTCTTTATGCTAATTGTTCACAAATTCAATGGTTTAGCTATTTAGACTCGGCGCTTTTGTAAGAAACTTTTGCTGTTTACAAGCATTTTAGTCCCACATCGACCAAAAACAAAGAAAGCGTGTATTGAAAGTGAAATCAGGCTTCTTAACAATTTTCTCGGCCTTCGTAATCAAAAGAAATTGAGCATGTTTCCCATATCTTCTCGAGAAACAAGTGGGCTACGCAAAATTATGCTCAATTTCATATGCGTCAATTCCGTCGAGATCTCTTCTTTAGTTGGGGGAAGAATCCGCACGAATTGGATATTTTGAGGAACATATCTAGAGAGAATTGGTTACATAATGTGTGGTTGTTAAACAAGTATCAGTTTTTTAGCAAGATACGGAATGCATCGTCCAATATTCAATATGATTCCACAAGATCTAATTTCATTCAAGTAACGGATTCTAGCCAAGGTCAAGTGGACCGCCTGACCAATTGATTGGTGACAACTTGTTATTGAGAAGTTTGGTAGAACGATGTAAGTGGATGACGAGGATGATTGATCATCAAAATCTGATGTTGCCATTGCTAAGCTAATTATCTTGACTTGAAGATTAAAGAAATGGAAAAATGAATGATAGTTTTGATATGGATTAAGAATTGTTACATCTATGTAAAAGCTAGAGTGTATATATTTAATTTTGATTTCTTTACACTAATGACAATTTTTAAAATTAGTATTTTTAATAACGCGCCTAAGCTGTTTCGGAAGCAAGGCGGCCATAAAAACGTCTCTACTAAGTGGGAGTAGGCTTAAACTCGTCTAGACATGGTCGAGGCATGCCTGACACGTTCGACCGGCGTCCTCTCTATTTAAAGGTTGCCTAAATATGGATTTTTATCATTTGAAATCTGAAAGTTTTAATTGCAAAGCCATTGCAATTTGAAGAAAACAACCTTGTTTAGATTGATTTCTTTTGCTAATTTTTCATTTTCTCTACTATTTTTTGTTTTCTTTAACTTTTTTTCTCTTTAAACTGACCCACCGATTGTTGTTTCTCAGCTGTCCAGCATATTCTTTCAGTACATTCTCTCATCACATTTCTATAAAAGCATCTTACATCTTTATATTATTTTTTCTTAAAAACGTGATTGGCCCACAGGAAAAAAAAGAGAGCATCTTTTTACTTTTATTATTCTTTTTGTAATGTTAAATATTAAATACTAGTTTCTTAAATGTTATATTATCCTTGTTTTTCTTACCAAATAATGTGTTTGCACTTAACATACACCCCAGTATCTTACCGAAAGAACAAATTCTACCTGTGAACATAGATTTTATGGTGTGAATTGAGTTTTATAAAACATGCAAGTTATGTTAAATTTCGTTTGGTAATACTTTTTTTTTCTTTTTTTTGGTGAACAAACAGGACACTTAGTAAATAAATAGATTTTGAATAGAAATCCATACTATTAAGAAAATATATAAACAAATAAATGAAACGGGTTGAGCCCCGTTTCTTTGGCGGGTCGGAACCGGAAAAAACAAACGGCTGCAAGGTTTTGGCTGGTTTTATCCTCATTCGCATGGTGTTTCCCTCTTTCTGCTAACACTTCAGTGGTAGTCACAGTCCCCAGAAAAGGCGAAGAAGCTGCTCTTCCAATGAACTTCAAATCCTTCGCCGCCCACTCTTTGGCGCTCCAACCCAGGGAAGCCGCCATGGCTGCTATTCAAACCTCCCCCTACCGGGTATACACACTCACACGAGAAATATATCTGTATTGGATATACACGCGCACACCAGCACTTATTTTGAACTCACAGTTGAGTGTTCACTTTCTGTTTGGTTCCCGAGAAAATGTTAGGAAAGACTAGAAACACTTGGAAGTTTCGGGAGGGCCTTAAAATTGTTCTGCTTTCTGTTTGAGATTTCGAGCTTCGTCTTCTTCCTACATTTGTCCCATGGTTTCTGGGAAAAGGAACGCAGTTTTCAACTGTTTGAAGAACGTTTTGGGTTGCTTTTTTAAATTTGTGATGATTTTCAAAGTTGCGATTTTTGCTTTTTTAAATTTGTGGTGAAGTGATGATGTACTTGAATTTGGAATTTCAGTTTGAGTTTATACTAAAGTGGATTACAATTCGGTTTCATGTGTCTGCATAATGTTGCGATTTTTATCGGCATGTGAGAGTATGAGGCATTGTTAGGCTCTTTTTATTTTGGCGCATCAGTTGCTTGATGGAATGTCACACAGAGACTTTCGATGGCGTTCTCTATGGTCGGAGTTTTGAGTGTTTTTTTTTCTTTAATTCGGTACAAGATTGAGATAGAACAAATAGAAATTACGAAATGTATGCGGTCTCTTGTTTATTGTAAGTGAAATTCAATAGTGAGAGATCTGACAGAATTGATTTTTCAAGATTTGGAAACTGGCATTGTTTTTTTCTTTCTATTTTACAAAGTGCAAAGGGAACTCTATAAATGCTCTTAACTTCTAATTGGAATTCGACAACCAAACCGAATCACAATGATGGTAATAACCAACTGTGAACAAATTGTACCTTACTATTAACAAATAAATTTAGATTCCCTTCCACAGTTTTGAATTGTTCTGTTTCTTTTCTTCTTCTGAACTTCTTTCGACATAATTTTTCTTGAAATAAATGGCTTGATTCATGATTGAGTTCAATTTGTCATTTAGACACTAGATTTGTATCTCATTTAACTCCATCTTAAATCTTCTTAATATTTTCTAATAAACAGAACTGACAAATTGTGTTGTACACGGATCAGGTTCTGTCGCCAAGAACTTGCTCATCCTTTAGGAGCACAGCTTCTGTTGGCTTATTTTATTTCAGAGATAGGTCTTCAGTTAAAGTATTCTCCCTCTTTAACATCGCACACTATTCTACGTATTCCAATGACGAGTTTGGTTCGTCCTCAAAGCGAAGATCTCGAGGACCTGTTATGGCCGCAAAGAAAGTAGCTGAAGGTGTTTTTCTGTGTTATTATTCTTCTTTCAAATTTGGTGCTTGTAGCGTTGATCTGTCACACGATTTCTAGAGAAGTCCTTTTGAAGTATTTGTAATTTTTGTCTGAAAACCAAACGCAATATTCCTTTTATTCTTCTCCTAATTATCTGGGTTGATTGTTGTTGTTTAGGGAAAAAGCAAGAAGAGGGAAAATACAAGCACACAGTTGAGCTGCCAAAGACATCATTTAGCATGAGAGCGAACTCTTTAACGCGAGAGCCTGAAATCCAAAAAATATGGGATGACAATCAAGTGTTCAAAAGAGTTATTGGTAAAAATACAGGGGTGAGTTTCATACCATGCCTTAGATTTAGGTATCTGTGACCTGGCGTGACTTATTGGCAGACTTTTGCTTTCTTGGTCAGGAAAATTTCATTCTTCACGATGGTCCTCCATATGCCAATGGAGATCTTCACATAGGCCATGCTTTAAATAAGATTTTAAAGGATTTTATCAATCGTTACAAGGTATTTATTCCTCCTGTACTTATCCATTCACTATGATATTTTTACACATATTTGACATTCATTTTCAGCTGTGACTGTGAGTGAGGTAATTTGGATAGAAATTACTTAGGATTGACCAGTTTGGCTTGATTTGTCTTTCTTGAGAGTGACCAATCAATCAAACAGTTGGACCACTCACTAACAAAGGTTTCCCTTGAAAACAACTTTGAAACTGAAAAGTGTTGGTAAACCAAGTTTTAATTAATTAAAAAGGATTGTTCCAGATCACCAATTGCTTACTAGCTTTTCGTATACATGCTTGGCCAATGTTAATATTCTAGCACATATCTTATATGTTCCAAAATGAATTGAACGCTTGCACGAGAATTTTAGCTCTCATTTGAAGAACATGGTGATATCTTGATTTCATTTGTTTCTGCAGTTCTTTTAAGTGTCAGAATAGGTATAACATTACAACTTTGGATGCTGGTTAAGAAAATAAAAAAGCATGAGAGTTTCATGCTGCCTTACAGTTATTTATTCAACTAACATTTTGACAAACTCTTCTCATAACTTACTAAAATAAATAAAACAAAACAGCTTTAGTTACATAAACCCAGACCCTATCCTCTTTATACATGCAAACTAAGCTACATTTGATTGGCTGTCAAAGCTCAATGACCCTTTCACAAAAATAAGTAAAGTTCATTCCTGTATTCTTTTTCTGTGGGCAGCTTCTTCAAAATTATAAGGTTCATTATGTGCCTGGTTGGGATTGTCATGGCTTACCAATTGAGTTGAAAGGCAAGTAATGTTTCGATCATATTCATTTATGTCTCATGAAAACCACTTTCAGAGGGAAAATAAGTTGAAGCGTTCTGTTGAATCCTCTCAGTTTTTCCTAATGTAGCCTTAATTGCTAGAAATCAAGGTTTTTATTTTTTTAATTATTTTTTTTTATTGAGAAGTAGAATCCAGTTTGAGTACATTAGGTTTATTTTCCTGGGTGAATGTGCTGATTAACTTGGGCATCATTTCGATCATTTCAGTTCTGCAATCACTTGATCAAGCTGCTCGAAAGGATCTAACACCAATAAAGTTGAGAGCAAAGGCAGCTAAATTTGCCAAGCAAACCGTTAAAACTCAGATGGAATCATTTAAGGTAAATACCCTTTATCGTCTCTCACATTAACTGTTTGTTTCTTGGCTCTATAAGAGTGATTCTTTGCAGATTATTTTCTTGACCCTTTAGGCTTAATTTGCAATTTAATTATGTTGAATCCACTGCTTGGAATAGTCTTGAACATTGATTGTTTCATCTGATTGCAGCGTTATGGAGTGTGGGCAGACTGGAATAATCCTTACCTAACTCTTGATCCAGAATATGAAGCTGCTCAGGTAGTTACAATGTTCATGATTTATTTGTAGACAATTTAAAGTTTTAAACTGAATGTAACCTCTAGAAGATGGTCAACAACCTATACTGTGGTAATGTCTACTAATGGACTTCAGATAGCATTCTTTTTTGTCTAACAAACATTAAAAGGAGAAATTAAGAGGCCTAAACTTGCTCATCATTCTGTTTAAGGATGTTGATCTTGTATGTGGTTGTGTCAGTACATGTTTGTCTCATTTGTGTCGTATCATTTCCTAGATAGAAGTATTTGGCCAGATGGTCCTTCAAGGTTTCATCTACAGAGGCAGGAAACCAGTTCACTGGAGCCCCTCATCACGAACTGCTCTTGCAGAGGCTGAGTTAGAGGTAAACTTTTTTCTGCTTAATGTAAGTATATAGAAAATGTCACCGCTATGACATGTGCAGTTTGTTACTCTGTGGGGCTTCTGAACAGTTCTGAATTCTGACCAGGCATATATTGTGCTCTATCTCATGTTCACGTCTATGTATAAATGTGCTTTATTTATCCAGAGAAAACGGTTCATATGGCCTTCAAGATTTTCCAGTTAATTAATATTATAGACCTGGTACAGAATCATAGATTCCTTCATGCTTTCCTTTCATAATGTTTTTTCCATCCTTCTGTAAAATGCTGTCACTTTCTTGGGATGCTTTTGTAAAAGGATGTCAATTTTCATGTATTATCTCATTTTGCTTTCATACATTGTATTGGTATAGTTCCTATTTACTTGACCGAAACTTTTATTTGCAGTATCCAGAGGGGCATGTTTCGAGAAGCATATATGCCATTTTCAAATTGGTCAGTGCCTCTCCAACTTCAGGTGGCTTATTAAATGAGTATTTCCCAGATGTGTGCTTGGCCATTTGGACAACAACTCCCTGGACTATTCCAGCCAATGCTGGTGAGTGCCTATTCCAAAAATCTAAATTATTGGTAGCAGCATATTACTTCAGTATTTTTGTACAGTTTTTACTCGTTATATTAGTCTTTTTCGTTTGTATGGATCTCGAGGTGATAACAGCATACTAAACCATAGTATTTGGTTAAACTCATCTATGCTTATAATATCCATCTCTATTCTTTACAATAAGCTGTTTACTGAAGCTGCCTGTAGTTATTCTGCTAAAATTTTCTTCAGCCCAGATTTTGCAAAAGAAACTTCTTGATCTTAAGTTGTTATTAGTCAGTCATCTTTGTTCTTAATCTGTTTTATGCCTTGTATAGAAATAGTGTCAACTGTTTGTAATTAAGCATTAGCTTGATTTGGAAATTTGGATGAACTGACTTGGAAGAGAATGTACCATTAAAATCTTGGCCTCTTCTCACTTGTAAATTGTAATATAACTTGCTACACAGTTATTTATAATTAAACATCAGCTTGATTTGGAAATTTGGATGAACTGACTTTGAAAAGAATGTACCATTAAAATCTTTGCCTCTTCTCACTTGTAATATAACTTGGTACACAGTTATGGATTCTCATCTTGCTGGTAATTGGTGTTAATTAATATGTCTTTTCCTACATAATTAAGCATTCCCACTTGTAGATATGACATATGAGCACCTTCCTTGGTCATTTAAGTAATAATTTTACTGTCCCTGTTTCATTTCACAGCGGTGGCTGTGAATGCCAAGCTTTTATATGCCATCGTTGAAGTACAGTCACTCCCAGAAGATTCTTTATCTGATGGAAATAAAAAGGGAAGGTCTGGAAATCTTTTGAAGGAAGAAAAGAAGCCTTTCCTTATTGTTGCTTCAGATCTTGTGCCAGCGTTAGAATCAAAATGGGGTGTGAAGCTTGTTGTTAGGAAAAGGGTGTCGGGTTCAGATGTTGAAAACTGCAGGTTATGGATTTAAAATGATACCTACGAAGAAGATGTATTTATTTAACATAATTACCTCCCTTTTTTAATCACGGATGAAACTGAAAACTATTGACTGAGGTGTGATTTCTAATTTTCATTTCAGGTATGTCCATCCGGTTTTTAATAGGGAATGCCCGGTTGTCATTGGAGGAGATTATATTACAACAGAATCAGGAACAGGACTGGTCCATACAGCTCCTGGACATGGCCAGGAGGATTATGTCACTGGCCAGAAGTACGGACTACCTATGCTTTCTCCTGTAGATGATGATGGAAGGTTCACTGAAGAAGCTGGAAAGTTTTGTGGGCTTGATGTACTTGCTGATGGTAATATTGCTGTCGTGAAATACTTGGATGAACATTTATCAATTATCATGGAAGAATCCTACCGTAAGTTCTTTCTTTCCCTTGAGCGGATGATAAGTGAACTTTCCTATTATTTTTTCTTTCGGGTTATTGCAAACTGAGTCAGTGACAAGCTCTTCCTTCTGTTATGCAGAGCATAAGTATCCATATGACTGGAGAACCAAAAAACCCACAATATTTAGGGCAACTGAGCAATGGTTTGCTTCAGTAGAAGGGTTTCGTGAGGCTGTTATGGATGCAATTGGTCATGTAAAATGGATTCCACCTAAGGTATTCGTGGGGACGGCATAATGGGCTAGTCTTGTATGACTTTATTTATTGTATGCATAATAAGGTCATTTTAGTTATCTCGGGCTCTTACATAGTTATTGTGCCCTTTGCCAGCTTGTTCTTGCTGTTCAGTGTTGCTTCATCATCTAGCAGAATTTGAATCCTTGTTTTTGCAGTGTTTCTGAGTACTATATGACATCTTCAACTGCATTTCCTTCACTCATACTTAGCACAAGTCCCAATTCGCCTTCATTAAACTTAATAAGCGGTTCAGTTCAGCCTGCCTAGATGGAAAATGTGCTTGGAATTGTGAAGTTTATGTATTATGTTTTCCTAGGAGTTTTACTGATTTAGCAGTTTTAGATTTAGTCATTATTTATAGGTCTGGATTTACATTAGTTTGCATGCTATTATTCAGGCAGAAAACAGAATTTCTGCAATGACTTCCAGCCGCTCTGATTGGTGTATATCGCGGCAAAGGACATGGGGTGTTCCAATTCCAGTCTTTTATCATGTGGAGTCAAGGGAACCTCTGATGAATGAAGAGACTATTGAGCATATCAAGTGTAAGAGCCAGTTAGACATACACTTCCTCTTTCTGTCTACTTATTTCCAAATATTAGTGTCTAATTAAGATCTTATAGAAATTAATATTTGCTTTAATTTTGCGCATCAGTTGTGAATATTTCCAACTGCATATGAGATGAGGGTTTTCTCACTTTTTTCTAATGCATGGTGTCTGTCTGGCACACACAGGTGTGTATTTGTGTGCTTTTAGTACATATAAGAACTAAGAAGATAGATCAATGAATGAATATCCAATATACAAAGACTGCTCGAATGATTAGCCTACTTTTAATTGTTTTAAAGATGAATGGTGTATTTAATAGGTTAAATTTTGATTCTTTCAGTCCTCTGTTTTTGCAGCGATAATATCCGAAAAGGGTAGTGATGCGTGGTGGTACATGAAGGTCGAGGATCTTCTCCCTGATAAATATCGTGATAAAGCATCTGAATATGAAAAGGGGACTGATACAATGGATGTATGGTTTGATTCAGGTATTGATGTAGTTTTTATTTAACCTTGTCAGCTCTACCTTGTGCTGCTATATAAGAATATTCTCTATTACTTGGTAATGGCATGAATATAGATAGATAATTTCATCATTGATGATTTTTTCCCTTACAGAAGGGTAGTCTGGAAATATCTCATTTTGCATCTCAATCCATTTGTATCTTCATGGTCATTTTTATCACATTGATATATGCAACTTCACTTGTTATGTTGAAACATATAGTGGTTCGTTGTTGGTTCTGTTGTATAGTTGCCTTGCCTATACCAGAACATAATTTTTTCTCAGTCAAATATTCCAGAACATAAATGAACTTTGTCTTTTCGCTTACCATATTATTTATTGGGATCAGTCGGTGTTTACTACTTTGGATGCGTGTACATAACTGCATCTAACTTTTTCGGTTCTGTAATTTAATCTTTTATGTTTCTATACATGTATTTAAGTCAATGGTTAAGTTCTATTTCAGGCTCTTCTTGGGCTGCAGTGTTGGGGAAAAGAAATAGCCATAGTCTTCCCGCAGATTTGTACCTTGAAGGTATGGATCAGCATCGTGGGTGGTTCCAAAGTTCTTTGCTAACAAGTGTTGCTACTAAAGGTAATGAAAATCTGGACATGTTCATTTATCCTCACTATGCAATATAACATTGAAACTGGTTTTCTTAATAATAATTAATAACCAATAAAACAGAGGGTTGATTTTTATTTTTTAAATTTTATTTTGTGTAAATAGCACATTTTTGCATTACTCCTCGTGTTTGAAATGTGATTAATTTTGGGGAGGTGTCATACACACATTTTCGATGGAAGTCTTGTTCTTTATTTAAGACAATTAAACATCCTGTGATTCCCTTCACCCATGCCTGATGTAGGATAAATATGTTTAAAAAGGCCGCATTAATCCTTCCATTGCATTATCTTCATACCCTTGAGTATTGGCATCATAGCTTAATAAAAATAGTACATTGAGAATGCAAACCAGACTTAGATTGGTTGCCAAGTAAGATCTTTGGAATTAAATCTTGACTGCTGCATTGTAGTGATTATAATGTAGTCTAGTCTCTAACTACAGTAGTTGAACGCTGAGGGAAATGGTATGTAATTTAAATAGTTTCAGCAAGGCTAGTATATAATTGTTTATGTCCAGGTGTTCATTCTTCTGTATGGATTTTAAGCCACAGAGGCTATTTTCATTTTAGAGAGAAGTATTTGTTTCAAACAGTGACACTGCTTGAATCTGTTACTTTGCTTTGATACAGGAAAGGCTCCATATTCCAGTGTTATAACACATGGATTTGTATTGGATGAGAAAGGTTTGAAAATGAGCAAATCTTTGGGTAATGTAGTAGATCCACGGACTGTGATTGAAGGAGGGAAGAACCAAAAGGTAAGTAATTGTTGTGAAGTAAATTTAAACCTACTCAATTACCACCTGAATCAATCTTCAACAGTATCTGGATAATAAAGTCTTCATTTTCTGCTGGCAGGATGGCTATGGAGCGGATGTCCTGCGTCTTTGGGTTTCTAGTGTAGATTATACAGGCGATGTAACAATCGGCCCTCAAATTCTCCGTCAAATGTCAGATATTTATAGGAAGACGCGAGGAACATTGAGATACCTTTTGGGAAATCTTCATGATTGGAATGTATGTTCAACTTTCACAATCAGTGCTTTTGAATTCAGACGTCTGACCCTATAAAAAATTCTACATGTTTAGTCATCTTAAGAATCCCAGCTTTACTACCTCTTGCTGGATAACTATCTCTTAATCCCAAATACACAGATTGGTGCACATGCTCACAAAGGTATAAAATATCGATGATATCGGAAATATCGGTAGTCCAAAAACACGGAAATTTTGATGGAAATATCGGGATATTATCGATATCGATCAAAATTGAATAAAAACCACGGAAATTGTAAGAAAAACTTGGAAATTTTTATTGAAACTTTGCAGGATGTTTATTTAGTCAATTATCTATTAGTTTATCACAAAAAATTGGAAGGAAATGCATTGCTTGATGGATTTAACTGATTTAAGTTGATTATATAGCGAGCTGGCAATCATTGTGAGTGTAGAAAATATGTAGTAATTAATGAAAGAAGTTTAAACACACCATAATCATTTATATATAATGAATTAGTACAATATTTTACACTTTATACATTGCATGGTAAGATGCAAAAGTGACTTAGTACCACATAGAGTTCCTATCAAGGTCTAAAATATCGATGATATCGGAAATATCGGTAGTCCAAAAACACGGAAATTTCGATGGAAATATCGGGATAATATCGATATTTTAAACCTTGGCTGCAAGTGACAATGCTGTTTCAGGCAGTTTTATCTCTTGGTCTGTTGTTTTCACTTATACATAACTACATCATTTTGGCAGGCTGATAGTGCTATCTCTTACCACGATCTTCCCATGATTGATCAGCACGCACTGTTTCAGCTTGAAATTTTTGTGAAAAACAGTAAAGAGTGCTACGAAAACTATCAGTTCTTTAAGATATTTCAGGTGAACTTTCTCTTAAGCCTTTTGATTTGATTTAGTTATGCTTCTGTTTAAAGTGTATAGTTTTATGGTCAATTAGATGATAGCATTACATGTGAGGCTTTGTTTCTCGAAATGGCTCCTAGAAATATATGTTCACGGATGTAGCAACTTTGGATTATCTTTCGGTTGCCATTATGGCTGACCAAAGTTGAGTACTTTGTACATAAACCAAATAATAGTTGAAGAAAAGAGTGTAAATGTATGGTGGGTCTTACATCCCCTTTGAAATAAATCTTACCATTGTTGTTTTCATACTGCGATGGCAATCTGAGCCATTGTAAAAATCATTTAAAAATGCATAGCAATAGTTGCCATTAGATGGTACTGAATCCTGATTGTATGTCAACTTAGCCCCCTTAATTTAGCTGGAATTCCATGCAACTATCTAATTAGCTTTCTTCATATTCTCAGATCATACAGCGGTTTGTTGTCGTTGACCTGTCAAATTTCTATTTTGATGTCGCCAAAGATCGGCTTTATGTTGGGTAATTCACCTCCTGCTCTATCTACCAGTTTCTAGGCATCTGCATAACTCTTGTACCTTCCATTGATCTGTCACCCTCGTGATGTTCATATGCTTTTACATTGCAAGTCTTCATTTTCTAGAATTAGAGATGAAGCATAGTTTATCATTTCAGGGGTACAAGTAGTTTTACTAGGAGAAGTTGTCAAACAGTTCTTGCAGCACTTCTCCTCTCTGTAGTGAGAGTGATTGCTCCGATATTACCTCATTTGGCTGAAGATGTATGGCAAAACCTTCCGTTCCAGTACACTGACGATGATGGCTCTGCTGCCGAATTTGTTTTTGAATCAAGATGGCCAGCTTTGAACAACACATGGCTCTCTCTTTCGAAAGAGGAAACTAATTTCTGGGAAAAGGTTCTTGAGGTAATCACCATTCTGTTTAATGTTCTTCACACATTAGTACAATTTGGGGTTTGTGCAGTCCATGTCCTTGTGACATATTACAACTGAGTTGTTTAAGGGAAAACCTTGGAAAATTTAAACTCCAGTTTCTTATTGGTTGTCAGTAAAAAAATTAACGATCTCATAAACTTGATGCTCTTGAATCTCATCATCTATTGTTCCTCTCTAAGCCAAAATTAACGATAACATACACTTGATGCTCTTGGTTGTCTGGTTTTGACATTTCGTTCTTGTTTACTTTCTTTTCCTGACAGGTTTTATTCACCTGTAAAATAATCAGATAAATCTAGATTCTAATGTTAGAAGTGCTCTTAGAACAATGAAAGAAATGCCACGGTTGATATCTGTCTCTGATGTATTTCACTTGTTTCTAATGCGTATGCACTTGTGAGCAGTTGAGAACTGAGGTGAACAAAGTCCTGGAGGTTGCTCGTACGGAAAAGCTAATTGGCTCTAGTTTAGATGCCAAGGTCTACCTTCACACTTCGGATTCCGGTCTGGCCTCTAGATTAGGTGAAATGTCTGAGGCCAACAACGACGCAGACACACTGCATCGCATATTCATAACATCTCAGGTAAGTTCAAATTCCTACTCGCTGGTTCACCTGGTGGCTAAACAGACATGATCCGCCCTCTGATCACTATCCACATTTGTTTATATGAATGCAGGCAGAGGTTCTTCCTTCGTTGGAAGATGAGCTGATTGCGAACATACCTCACAAAGGAGAATACCTCATCGAAGAAAACGTCGAAGTCTGGATCGGAGTGTCTCGTGCCGAGGGCTTAAAGTGCGAAAGATGCTGGAATTATTCACCTCAAGTTGGTTCCTTTCCAGAGCACAGCACGCTTTGCGGCCGCTGCTATAATGTGGTAAATGTTCAACAATCTCCATCTCCAGCTGTAGCTGTGGTCAGTTGAGATTCCGTCAGTTCGACATTTGCTCCGATTCCCTTCCTTTCTGGGTTGAGCAGACAAGTGTAGAGCATATTGCTTAGAGCTGCATTTGTACAGACTACAGAGCATCATTGAAGGTTTTGACGAATATTTCAATCAATACAATAATCCAAGTGTTGTACGGAAAATCCCTCCAATTTTTTAGGAAACTACAAGGTCCAACTATAATGGTACTTTAATGCAGGATCTAACCGTTGATTTTTCGGACCAATCACAAGTATTATATTGACAGTGAAGAGCACGCCGAGAGTTTAACCGGACAAGGACTGGGATTGGGCTTTCCTTTTTTTGGGAACTAACCCCAATCTAAGTTGGGTCAAACTAGGTGACTTATTAATTAGCCTTCTAAAATACTAGAACATACGTGTCACGATCTTAAAGGTCAATTGAAGTCAACAATCCCTTCTAGAGGCATTTTCGTTGTTTTCCACCTTTGAGAATTAAATTATATTAAAATCAGGAACGGTAGTAACATCTACTCTTTTGAGAAGGAAAATGCTAAAAAGATCATATTTTTATATCAAATTTGTGTATCATCTAACGTGGTAAATGATGTGTATATATATGCCACGTTAATTAATAAATTTTTCTGACTGGATGTCGATTGTACACATCACTTACCTCAAGAGATATTGCGGGAATATAGTAAATATGTGGTCTTCCTAGCCGTGACAAGCTTCAGTTTTATAATGAATTTTATCAGTCCACGTAAGACTGAATCTGGGACGCACCTTGTAATGTCATAAGATAGTTGTCTAAAAATAAACAGTACATTTCTTTGCAAAAGATCACCATCTCAAGTTGGTTCCTTTCCAGAGCACAGCACGCTTTGCAGCCGCTGCTATAATATATGGTTGACGTTCAACAATCTCCATCTCCAGCTGTAGCTGCGGTCAGTCGAGATTCCGTCGGTTCGACATTTGCTCCGATTTGTTTCTGGGTTGAGCAGACTAGTGGCTTTTTGTACAGCACATTGCTTAGAGCTGCATTTGTACAGAGCATCAATTGAAGATTTTGACGAATATTTCAACCAATACAATAACCCAAGTGTTGTACATAGGGTCCAACTAGAATGGTACGCTACGTTCCATGCAAGATTTGACCCGTGCAATGATCCGTCAGATCTCTATATGCAAAATCTAACCGTTAATTTCTCGAACCAACAGTGGTACTACATACCATGAATTCTTTGTTTTACTGTGTAATGCAAAGGGGCATCGAATCTATCAACCTAACATTGCATAACATTCAGGGAGTCAACCCTATAGGAAAACTGAAGACGGTACTTTCCATGGATCATCAATGCAAGACAACCGGGTGGCCATGTAGCAACCCTAAACCATACAGGGTAAAACTGCCTGAGTCGATGACCTAACGTTGAACAACGTTCATGGAAGTAACCCTAGTGGGTAGAGGAACAAGGCTTATCACAGGTGGTCCGAGCCCTCAACTCATTTCTCAAAATGTAAGACATTCGGGTACACTCGCAAAGGAGTCTTATTGATAAGCTGGTGAAATCAAGATAAAATTGCATAAAGATGCTGCACAAGCCACTCAAGTGAATACCTAATTTACAGGGGTTAAACCCTAGGACATGGAGGAAGTGAGAGACCAGAGTTAAACGGGAAGTGGTGGACGACTAACAGGGAACCCTAGCACTTGCTGGAGTAAAACAGTTTATGTTACAAACAAACAGAGATCAAATGTTCTTCCAAGCCCCCGCGGATTTGGCAAATTCTTCCAGTAAGATCTTTGAGCCTGAAGTCGGTGAGGGTTGTTGTGGAATAAATTCAGAATCGTCCAAATCCTGGGAGTGAATGGGTATAATGTAAGAACACAAACCAAGTCATTATGCTTTGAACCGAAAAACAATAATTCAGATATTCAGAAGGATAGGGTCCAGTTGACGGTGATAGCCCTTACCTGTGTCTGTATTTGCTGATGTGGTTGCTGATCTTGGGCAATTGTGTAGGCTTGCGGTTGCGACATTCTATAGTAGGGCTCTTTGAGATCAAGTTTACAAGAAGACTGCTGAATTATTCCTCCTAGCTCAGCCCCAGGGCCCCACATTTTAGCTGAAGGTGAGGCCATAACTCGTTAGAAAACCAGAAAAAGAAATCTGAAGCCAAAACAAGTATTATATTAGACACTGACCTGCCAAAGTGAGATATATTGTGTAACTCTGAGAATTGTGGGCAACCATGTGGAGTCGGCCAGTGATTTCTTGTCCTGCCATCACATAAATTGGCTGAGAGAGAACGCAGCGTAATTGGTACCAATGGGTTGTTGGTGCACCAGGCGCGGTGGTAAGCCACCTTTGTACGGTACTGTAAATAAGCAATGTGAAAGCAGTTATGAGACCCACAAATTTGCATCATAAATGAAATGCAGAAGATTATATTGATTACACAAATCATTGATTCAGATGATTACCTCCCATCAAACAAGACATCGAACCAGCATGCTAACCCATGCACTCTAGTGCCTACAGCAGCTGTAAACCGTAAAGGTATGTCGATTTCATACAAGTCCTCTTCGCTTGTTTTGGTAAAGTCAATCACATGAGACATGGAAGGAGCCACCAGTAATCTTGGATCAAAGGCATCTACCACAGGCTGTACGAGAATAAAACAGAATAATTCAGCACATCATCAAGTCCTAGCAACCAAAACAACCACCAATAAAATGTCTTGCACAGATAAACTTTTGGATCCTGGAATTTTTAAATAATCACTCACCAAGGAAATTCAGCCATTTCGGTCTGAGGGATTTGCAAAAAGCCCTTGGAAAGTTATTGATGTTGCATATGTCCACTTATTTTTGTTGTTTCATTTAAGAGATGCATAAACCCCCCTTAGCTCAAAGGCCTAGGCAAGTCAATAAAAGTTGCTGGGTTCTTACAAAACCATACCAATCAACTAAGGGAATTAGATTCTTAAATAGTGATGGCAGAGGGTACGTAGCTATCCCTTATTTCACTAGACCATGAAAAGTGAAGAGCGCGCCAAGAGTTTACCAAGAACAGGATGAATGGGAGATGCACAGAGTGACAAATCAAGTTTGATTAGGTTTATCGTCAAGCGTAATTTCATGGAATAGGAAATAGGAAGAATCCAGGGAATCCTAAAACTAAAATTCCATTTAACAAGTTAAAAAAAAAAGATAGTTTAATTATTCAAGTTCTTATTTAACCTACACATGTAAACTATGGTTGCAAAACACAGCAATAACGTACAAGTTTTGCAATACTTTTAAGTTATGTGTAAGAAATATATAGACCTGTGAAAAATATCCCTTGAATGCAGATCCATACAACGGTTGCAAATCAACTCCATAATAATTTTGTTGCTGCCAGAAGAGGGCCTGTATATTTACAAACAAGAACATTAATCTACATCAAATAAGAGAGGAAATTGATTGCACTACACGTTTATAACAGCAATCTAATAGAACTTTTAGATCAGCTGCATTGTGCATGGCTTGTAGGTTACAAGTTTCTGAATGGTTATCCATGCATAATGTCCTTCCTTATATAAATTAACGAAAAATGATGACGACATACGCACCTTATTTGCTATTTCAACAAACAAATATTCATCACTGAAAGGTGCCATGTGAATCCTGCGGAAGTAATCAACTTGAATTGATGAGAAAAATAAAAGTAACAGATATAACGATTTTGAATAGGTACTAATAGTAATCAATATACACTAGGACCACAAGCAAATGAAATGAAAGATCTAACATAGCAATATAGCATCACCGAACAACCCAAGAGAAAAATAACGTGGCCAGGCAACATGTAGGTAATATGATATCGAATATTTTATCATGACTAGTAACTAACATTACCTAACTAATCCTGATCTGAACTAAAATAATTTTACTGCTGGGAACCCACTTCTTGTCTAAAAAAAAGGTAAATATCCCACAGCTGACATCTTTTTTTTTTTTTGTTAACCTCGAGTTGATATTTTCAAAGAGTGTCCCATGATACAAGTAAAATAACGTAAACAAGAGATACCAGAAAACAAAACATAGAAGAAATTCAAAGGTTAAATTACCTTCCCAATGTGGGGAACATTTTCCCATTTGGTTGAAGAAACCGATCTCTTGCAATCACATAGGTTTCCAGCATTCTTTCATTAATTAACAAAGTGCCTAAAGCCATGACAAAGAAAAGTTTACATTAGGACTAGTTTCAGACTATCAGCGGAGCAGATACATCAAGAAAAGCAGGGCAACATCCATTTGAATGTCTATAGCAAATATATATAGAGGCTTACCCATTGGCTCTGAGATCAGGATATCTGCTTTCTCTGGCAATTCAACCTCCTCAATTTTACCTTTGATTACCTACATGTAGATGACATATGGTCCCATTAGAGAACAGGAATGAAGAAAAAAAGGACAAAAGATTCAGAAATGACATCATTAGTCTCACAGTTATCCTTTCACCCAGTGAAGGGTTCCCTGCAATTAGCTTGCGTGCATATTCTGCCATTTCAGATGCTTCCACAGCATAAACATGTTTAGCACCAGCCTATATTGGGAAGAAAAGAAATAGAAGATCGAGAAGAGGTATGCCAAAACAAAATATGCAAGATTACTATACACAAACTTAATTGATCAAAGAGCTGAGTGTACCTGAGCAGCAAATAATGACAAAATACCACTACCAGCACCAACATCAACAACCACACGACCATTAAAATCCACACGATTTTCTATGACTGCAGCATAATAGGTTCCTGAAGTAGATAACCAGGGCACTTACTAACATATTCAACATCAACTCATAGGATATTTTTAGTGAAACTAATAAAATTTAGTGTAAATACTAAATTTACAATATGGATTCTGAAGCTCAAGAATACATCTCAACTCCAAAACAAAAGAAACGTGAAGTTGAAAATGAACAAGAATATAGTTAGTGAACTAACCTGTCCTAACATAATCCTGTAACATGTTCTGTTGATGTAGCAATTGTCCGTAGTAATGGAAATACATTTTAGCAGAAGATGGCTCTATTTTGTCGTCAAACTTGCTTTTGGTAGATGATAGTTCTCCATTTGGTAACTTTTGTCCTGCAAGAGTGCACAAAAACGGATTAATTGACAAGAATGCAACGCCGTGCGACAAGAAGCAAGACAGTCAAAGTATAGGAGTATTTGCATGGAAGAACTCATAAGACACAATCATGTCACAACAGAATAGCTATGTTCTAGATGTGCAATGATATTCATCTAGTACTGCTTCGGTCAATTCATCCACAAACAGAAGAAATACGTCAAAATAGTCATAAGTAAACTTTCGGAACAGAACCTTGATCAACAAGGTCCTTCTTCCATTGCTCAAATGCATGATGGAAGGCTGCACTCTCCTCCTCGTTATTAAAACGAATAGTGACTCCCCTTGAATACGATTTCTGGTTCAAAAGAAGTAATGTTACAAGAAACAAACATCTGACAGATATTGAATGAATCGTATAACAATGTTGCGCACAAAGGTACAAACAACGAACAATGTTGCATGAAAAAGTACAATCAACGTGAAAATCCACTGTGATACATATTTGGCACTGCAAAAGTTTGCAAAGTAAAATCATCAAAATGCAAACGCGTAAAGATAAACTATTTCGGTTACCTCTTTGTCGGTATCAGAACCTTCCGTTATGCAAACCGACTGCACCGGACCTAACTTGAATAGCTGCGGACGGAAGAAACACATACCAAAATCAAACAACAAACTTACAACATTGTATCAAATATTATACGACCGACAAAAATCAGCATATTCATATATCTATGTATAATTAAATTTTTTAAGCAGTAAAGCCAGAGTAAACTGTTCTCAACTAGATATTTTATTTTCCTTCACTTTCTCGGCAACCAAACAAAGCTGAATACTTCTTAACTTAAAAAGACTAAACTGAAACAGCATACTCCAAATAAATGGCAAACCTTAGCAGTTCGGAGATCGACATTGAGGCGGGCATCGGACTCAGCCTCCTGCTGAAACCGGAGCTCTGCAACTCCGTCTTCGGCGCTGAACCGAGCCACCGCCGGTGCCAGAGTAAAAGAAGACGACGACGAAGCGAGCTCGGAGGCGGATGCCAATGCAAACTCCTGCTGCTTCTTCGCTGCTTCTGCCACAGAGCCCTCCATTATCGCCTTCTCCAACCTCAATCGGGATATTTACTAAATTAAAAAATCAAAAGAATAAAGGAAAAAAAAAAGGAAAAAGAAAAAGCAGCGACTGATTATTCGAAGTCAGTGGAGGAGTGAGAAAATTAGGGTTTGGTTAGAGAGAGAAAGTGAAGGAGGGAAAGGGTTGGAGAATTTGGAGAGCCGCCAGAGAACGAAACAAACAAGAGAGTTGGGATTTTATAGTGAGAGAGCGAGCTTTGAGGAGAGTTGAGTTCACACATTCCTCAGGGCAACTCTACTCATGGAGCCCTCCTGTCAATCCATTATTCAATCCACTTTATTGAACAGTAACCGTCTTAAATGAATGTAACTACCATTAATAAATAGTAATTGCCATTTACATCTCCACCCTTGAAACCCTCCCCCTGGCAATAAGCAATTAAAATAATAGTTTTTTTTGTTTGTTTAAATAATAAAAAATTACAAAAGCTCTCTCTTTCTCTCTCTCTCTCTGACACAAAAAAATAAAAAATTGCAAAGCCCTTAGGCCACAGGCCCGTCGACTCCCCACTCCACCTTAACTCGGGCTCCCACCGTCGCTCGGCCTCCACACGGCTGGACCTCTCTCCACCGGCCCTCGGGCCCTTTGTCCTCGCCTGTCGCCCGAGCAACCAGCCTCCGCTGGAGTTGCTCTCAGAGAAAGGTTCCAACGTGGACATGTGCTGACGTGTCCATTGTGTTGGCGGTGAGTTGAGAATCCGGATTCTCGTCAGATTTACGAATCTCTAAAAAAACATTCGGAGAGGAGAGAATTCTGTTACTTTGCGATTGCTGGATTCGGTTGTGGGACCCAGGGGGAAGTGGAAGGGGTTTCCTTGCTTGTTCGGGGAGTTGAAATTTTAAAGGTAGTGGGGTTTTGGGTGTGTTAACGGTTTGTTTGGCCCAAATTTAACAGCTCGCATGCTTTTGCTTTTGAGATCTTCTTTTGCTACTGGGATGTTCATGGGCTGGACCCACCACTACTAACTTGTAAAATACACTGTGTTGGGCTGGGTCAGGAATTTTAGCCCAAAAACTTAGGTAAATTTTAAATAAGAATTGTCGTTAGATTCTTAATAAAAAAAAACCCACGATTTTAAATCAATGAAATAACTACATTGGTGTTTGTTGAGAGCATTGGATATTGTCATTTAATTTTGAGTGAAATGCTCATATTATAACATGGTATCAAAATAAATTATTATTATATGATACTCAACGTGTGTCACAAAAGAAAAATTAAAGTTGAATGTATGATGCGAGTATCCCAGAAAAAGCATGTTGAGCATTCTCTAGTAACTAGAAAAATAGATTGTTTCAACGATGACATGTGGACCATTTCCAATGTAGATGTTAAATTTAGTTTTTACACCTAATGGGACAAAATAACATTTTATAAAGTCTCATATTCTAACTGAGAAGTCAAATTATAATGTTTTTTGGTTATTTATAAATTTACGTGGGTCAGAATTCAATAATAAAATAATCAATAAGTGAAAGAAAAATTTTAAAAAATATGTGGGCCAACATTAAAATAAAACAAAGGAACATTTTACATTGTCTTCAAATTTGGTTGCAAAGTGGAAAATGTCAATTCATTTAGGATTTTGACATTTCCTCTGAAACTAGAAAACCACATTTTTTTTGTCAAAATAATCCCGTAAGATTTTTTACATATCCTTTGGAAATACTCTTATGCAATTAAAATGTGTTAATCACAACTGTCCCGTAAGATTTTTTACATATCCTTTGGATTCTCTTTGTGAAGATTTTATAAGTTTGTGAATTGTATCCGTTTATCGTACATTGTGTGGTTATAAATTATTTTTATTATTTTATTTAAAATTAAATACAAACAATATCTTATAAAAATGATCGTACGATCTATTATAAACGAATACAATCTACGAATCTCCACAAAAAAATTCGGAGAGGAGAGGATCCTGTTGGGTGAGTTGAGGTGAGGTGATGTGATGTGGTTACTTTGCGATTGCTGGATTCGGTTGTGGGACCCAGGGGGGTGCGCAAGGGGTTTCCTTGCTTGTTCGGGGAGTTGAAATTTTAAAGGTAGTGGGGTTTTGGGTGTGTTAACGGCTTGTTTGGCCCAAATTTAACAGCTTGCATGCTTTTGCTTTTGAGATCTTCTTTTGCTGGTGGGATGTCCATGGGCTGGACCCACCACCACTAACTTGTACAATACACTGTGTTGGGCTGGGTCAGGAATCCGAGCCCAAAAACTGGATATTATTTATATTGAAATTTTTCACTGTTATATCTTGGTCGGTGGATTCTTAAATGAATGAGGTAACTAAATTGGTGTTTCTTGAGAGCATTCTACGATGGATATCGTCATTTGATTTTCAATGAAATGCTCGTATACCAACATGGTATCAAAACAAATTATTAATATATGAGGCTCAACAATCAAACATGCTATGTATGTCACAAAAGAAAAACTAAAGACGAAGGTGTGCTGAGAGTTTCTTGGAAAAATACATGTTAAGCATTCTCATATAACTTAAAAAATCAATTGTTTCAATTATGACATTTAGACCATCTCCAATGCAGATGTCAAATTTATTTTTACAGCTGATATGACAAAATAACATTTTGTAAAGACTCATACTCTAACGTGATGTCAAATTAGAATGCTTTTTGGTTATTTATAAAATCAGTGGGTCAGAATTTAGTGATAAAATAATCATTAAGTGAAAGAAAAATAAAGAAATATGTGGGTTAGCATTAAAATAAAACAGAATAAAATTTTGACGTTGCTTCAAATTTGTCATCCAAGTGGACGATGTCAATTCATTTAGGATTTTGACATCTTCTTTGAAACAAAAAAACCTACCTTTTTTTGTCAAAACAAACTACGTCGAATTTTTTACACTGTTAATGTGTTAATCACAATTAAAGTTATGTTTGAGTTAGAAATTTAAAGTTATAAGAAATTGAGATCAAGTTAATAAACAATAAACTAGAAATGATTTTCATGAAAATTACAAATGTTTGTGAAAGGAATTGCAAATTTGTACTTGAAGTCATTTACAAATTCCTCTTACATACATTTGCATTTTAAAATTTCAATCGAACACACCCGCCTAATTAAACATCAAAATTTATCACTCCAAAGAGCAAGGAGGAACTTGACATAGGAGGAGAATTCTCTACCCTTCTAATCTCTCTACCCTTCCATGCCCTCCTATTTAAACGGTCACGGTTAAACCACGTCAACATCTTATATTAATTTTTTTATAGAGATAATAGGACAAAAAATAATATATGAGATAAGGGGATGGAAATGGATAGGAATAGGAGGGTAGAAAATCATTCTTCCTCGATATATGACATGCATTTTTTTCCAAACAAAACCCAAGAATCAATAATACAATTGAAGTTTAATATTCCTTCAAAGATAAATCATTAACAAAAAAACATCAAAAGTGAATTACAAATTGACAGTATTATTAACTTAATAAATTAAAAAAATAAATATTAGCAACAAATAAAAAAATATCAGGAAGATGATGACTGCCTGATAGCTTTGAAAGCAGGGTGCAGCAATCCAAGCTTGTCCTTCACCTCCAGCGGATTGCTACTCTCATTCCTTACCCTCTTCACTCTCCTACTTCCCAGCGACTTATGCTCGAACCCGTACATCTGCAACACCTGATTATCCCCAAAATTGTACGCCCGGTCCATCTGCTTCAAGCACCGCTCCACCGGGTAATCCCCGAACTTCCCGCACGGCTTGCACCCGACGAAATGCGTCACCAGCGGCCACCGGTGGTCGCCCAGCCCCGGGTGGTGGTTCTCGATCATCTCCTCGTATCTGTCCACCAGAATCCCCCAATAACCGTGGAGATAATACCCGTTTTCCAAGTACACCTTCTCCCCCCAAGTGTCCCTCCCTTTCGCTAATATATAAACCATGGCGGACTGGTCGTCGGCTTCGAAAACGGGTCGACCTTTGAGCTCCCGGGTCAGGACCTTACCCGCCTCGTCCCGGATCTTCCCCTTGGGACCCATCGGCGCCCAGACGTCCAGCATGTCGAGCGACCACTGGCAATTTCTGAGCAGGAACGACCCGGTGTTCAACCCGATCCAGTTCTTATCATCATACACCATCTCGTTCCATCCGTGCATAACGAAATTGTGATCCTTGTATCGCTCCCAGGGGACCTCGAACGCCATGTCGGTGAACATGGCGTCGGAATCCATCCACCAGAGGAACTCCACCTCCGGGTGGGACAGGAGGAGCTTCCGGATCAGCGGCAGCTTGGCCCAAAACCCGGCCATTTCCGCGTCCAGAAGAGCAAAATTGTAGAAGACCTCGATCCCGTGGAGGCGGCAGTAGTCGATTTTGTTCTTGATCGATTTCAATAGGTAGTGGTCACCAACCGGATTTTCGCACGGTTTGGGCGACGACCCGGTTACCAACAGGACCCGGGGCTTATTGGGTCCGACAAAATTGGGGAAACCCGGGTTTTTCTTCAGCCAATCAGATCTCTGCTCGTCCCAGTTCGATATTTTGGGGCCGAGACTGTAGGGCTGGTTCGGGTCGCGCTTCTCGTCTTCCGTTTCGGGTTCGTCTTTGAGGATTTTGGATATGTCGAACTCGGCGTAGTTGTTGGACTGGCCGGCCTGGTCGGCATCGTTTTGGTTGGTTTCGGGGGTGGCTTCCTTGAGCACTCGATGGGGCTCCACGCGCCGGTTGTGCGTGTAAAACCGTTCGCGGATGTCGTTGAAGTCCTGCTCTGGTGTTCCGAACTTCCCGGCTCCGACTGTGCCGCGCAGGACAACGACGGTTAAGAACAAGCACAGAAACGTCACCATTCCCTGCCGCAAAGCTCTCTGGATCTGGCGGGCCCGGCGAGGCCATAAGCACCGGTCCAGCATTCTGACTCGCCCGAGTTGAACCGGAAGGTGGATACAAGAACTGCAGCGTTTGAGGCTGCCTTCAGGATTTTGTACTCCGAAGGAGGTTAGGATTGTAAATATGGAGGAAATGGTGGGCGTTTAGGGGGTGAGGATTAGAGAAGTGAGAAGGAGAAACGTCGGTGCTGGCTTGGGGGAATGAACATAAGACATGTATATAAGCTCCCGACAAGTTTCCGAATTATTTAAAATTAATTTATAGAAGTTGTATTTTTTATTTACGTTCTTCTCGCACGTCATCGCGTTGGAGGGAAAAACTACTTGGCGGTTCAATCCCGCCAATTTTCTCTTTTTTTTTTTTTTTTTTTTTTTTTAATTTTTAATTTTTATTCTATATCAAAGTAGACTTATATCAAAATTTAGGGTTCATTGATTATTTTTAGGGGTGTGATATCCATACATCCTATTTTACTTTTCACACACTTTTTTAATTTTCGGCCGTCAGATTAGATGAATTGAATAATATCAAATGACTGAAATTATCAAGGGGTGTGTGAGAAGTAAAATAAGGTGTGTGGATAGCACATCCCTATTTTTATTTTTTTTTCTTTAGTACATTGATATTTTTACAGTAAAAAAGTGAGAGTTCGGTTAAGCCACACAATATGCAGCTTAATTTGGTATCAAATTCACCATCACGATATTCGAATCTAATACCTTTTACTTCTAAATGAATATGAATATCATCAAATTGTATTACTGAATGATGATAATATTTTTTTCGTTTTATATAATAGTAATTTACTAAATATTTTGTCCACCAAGAAATATAATTTAATGTGTTGTGCAAGGGTTGGAGGCTAAAACTAAGCTCGACAAAATGATGATATAGCCTATCAATTTGTTTTTTTGGCGAGAATTATAAATTTAAGCGCGTCCTACGCTCTTAAGGCTTTGATTGGGACTATTTTAACCTCATGTGTCTATGCTTTCATTTTGACTTAGCAAATTTTATGAGGCAGAAATTGTTTTGTAAATTTGAGGCTACATTAATAATTAGCCAAGCCCACACGGCTCCCATAGATATGCTCTAAGGTTGACTTTCAATTTCCCCGGACGGTGCAATGTACTTTTATCATGCACGTTGTTATTTGATTTAAATTATCTTCTACGTGACGAGTTTATTGTAAGTTATTTTTTAACTTAAGATCTTGATGAATACAATAATAAATTATTATAACTAACTGATTGTGACTTTTAAACCATTATATAGTACTCTGCAGAGTTGCCATAAAGGAATTTACCAAATGAGAACCATCATAAAGTCGTGGGTAGTATTTGAGATCGAGATTTTGATACCAAAAATATTTGGGTGATTATTAACTCATTATTGATTTCATGAGTTGTTTCAAATCTGAACAATTATTTGCACTCCTACTTTTGGTGCAGTTCTTAATTGCATGATAGAAGTAATTTTTGTATTAATTCTTTTTTTTTTTAATAATTAACTATTTAACCCACTACAATTATGCTCATGCACCAGGGTGTCCTCATCAATGCCCTTTTCCCTAATAATTTTCATTTTTTCATAATAATACACATATTACAAAAAAAAAAAAAAAATTAAATGGGCGAATTTTCCATAATGTTTTTTCATAGTAAGTTGAATAATGCATGTACAATGTTTTGTTGATATGTATTTTTTTTCCTCCACTTTAGCGTTATAAGCCACTTGTAAAACACGATGTTGATTTACATATTTCATAATGTAAGTAATTCTTGTAAACATTAATATTTGAATTCTATAAAATTCACTAAACTAGGAAACAATATTCGTATTTTAGCGTACGAAATCAAGAAAATGGAGCAAAATCATGAGGCCTCATTTGTTTAGCTAACTAGAAAGTAGAAATATTATTATGATTATTGATTCACTATGTGACCACAAGAACGAGATTCAGCTAGATTGATCATGTTCATGGGGCCACTTTTGTTTACGTAGAGATCATGAGAGGCTTCACTTCACAGTTTCACAGGTTCACATCAAGCAAATCAAACTCCAAATTAAGTGAAGAAACCAAAAACATGTGTTGTGTTTGTGCGCCACTAAGATAGATTAATCAAGGCACATGGATCTGTCTGTGTCCGCGTGTGACGGCCTGCACCGGCCCGAAAACAAAACGGAGTTTTGAATTGATAGCATGTGCGATATATCTACATGTGGCAATAACTGGCAAGCACTACGCGACTCCAATCACTTTCTAACCTAGATAATTAATATGGACTTGGATTCTCTGCCCTTCCATTTCGGTGCCCTTCCCGTGCCCTCCTGTTTTGTGTGGTCACGGTTAATCCATGCTAACATTTTATATTGTTTTTTATAAAAATAATAAAACAAAAAAAAATAGTAATATAAAATATTGACGTGGCTTAACCGTGACCACACAAACAGGAGGGCACGGGGAGGGCACCAAATTGGGAGGGCAGAGAATCCAAGTCCAATTAATATAAGGATAAATTACATAGTACCTCATCAGGTTTGAGATATATTATAACTTTATACAATATCTTTAAAACATTTCACTTTCATACCTCACGTACTATTTTATTTCAAAATAATATATCCGTTAGATTTTTCATTCATTGGTCTGTTAAATGCTGACGTGCCAGCTATAGTTATGCCACGTGTCTACTAAATATGCACCATGTGGCCAAAAAAATAAATTTTTATTCATTTTAAATATTATAATATTTACTCAGAAAAAAAAATTAAAAAATTTTTTTTAAAGAAAGGATTCATCTAACTCAGGAAGGGGTAAATGCAAAGCTTAACCTTTGGAGAGAAGTGTTGGAATCTAAAGGTCTTCGCCTAAGCCGATCAAAGACAGAATATATGGAGTGCAAGTTCAGTGCAAATGGAGGCCAAAACGAGTTAGGGGTGAGGATCGGAGATCAAGAAATACCAAAGAGCGACCGTTTTCGTTACCTAGGATCTATCTTGCAAAAGAACGGAGAATTAGATGGAGATCTCAACCATAGAATACAAGCTGGATTGATGAAGTGGAAGAGTGCATCCGGCGTGTTGTGTGACCGCCGTATGCCACTGAAGCTCAAGGGAAAATTTTATAGGACGGCAATAAGGCCGGCGATGCTGTATGGTACAGAATGTTGGGCGGTGAAGCATCAACACGTACACAAAATGGGTGTAGCGGAGATGAGGATGCTTCGTTGGATGTGTGGGCACACGAGAAAGGATAAGATTAAGAATGAGGATATCCGGGGTAAAGTAGGAGTAGCCGAAATTGAAGGAAAGATGAGAGAAAATCGGTTACGGTGGTTTGGACATGTGCAAAGAAGGCCTACTGACGCTCCGATTAGAAAATGCGACTATGGGACAGAGGTTCAGGGCCGAAGGGGTAAAGGAAGACCTAGGAAAACTTTGGAAGAGACCCTAAGAAAAGACTTAGAGTACTTGGATCTAACGGAGGACATGACACAGGACAGAACACAATGGCGTTCTAAGATTCATATAGCCGATCCCACTCAGTGACTTGGATTTTTCAAGTCTCCAACCTAGAAGTTTTCCTCACTCGGGAAATTAAGGGAACACTACCTCAACCTACATGCTCCACTCACAAAGCTTCAACATACAAGCTTCAACAAAAGAAAATTCAAAGAACTTAGCGAAGAAGGCTTTGGTGTATTTAACACAATACGTTGAAATGAAGGAAAGCTTATTTATTGATATTCCCGATAAGTTACAAATATGTACATATACTTGAGTCAAAATAAACAAACAAGAGGGAGCCTTCACAAAGGTTGCTTAGGAGAAGTCTCAGCAGTCGGTAGAGCCCCAGAAAAAGCAGGCACCAGAGGGGGATCATTCGGAGCCTCAGTACTGGACAGAACCCTAGAAGGAGGAGGCATCAGAGGTTGATCATTTGGAGCTTCATTACGCGGTACAGCCCCAGAAGACGAAGGCAATAAATGCCTTTGGAACAAACCCACAAATCTCTGATGATCAAGTAAAACCTGACCATCAGATTCCTTCATCTGGTCAAGCTTCCTCTTCATGTTTGTAGCATAGTCATGTGCGAGCCGGTGCAACTGTTTATTCTCATGCTTGAGCCCTCTAATCTCCTGTTTGAGACTCATCACTTCAGCCGCCAATGATTCAACTTGGCGGGTTCGAGCAAATAGGCGTTGGGCCATATTAGACACAGAACCTGCACACTGAACACTAAGAGCCAGAGAATCCTTAACAGCCAACTCATCAGACCGTTTGGAAAGTAGTGTTGGAAATGTGCCCTAAAGCCAATCATGTGATGATACTTTACGGACATTTCACATGTTAAACTAATCTAGTTTTATATATAAAGGGCATACATTATTGTTTGAGCGGTCTCATATAAATGTTATATGCTTAAACGATAAAGTCCAAGGAATATGTGATTGGGAGAATGTAATCTAATGAAGTTAGATTCATGAGACCATTCTTTCGTAGACACATCCTAAATGTTCCTGATCATAGGATTGTCAATTGGGCATTGACAATCCGTAAAGATCGGTACGTACTATGTCTTCTCTCAGGGAGAGTGATTAGTCTCGAGTCATTGGTGTGTGTGACATCAAGACAAGTACGTAGGTGCTCAATAGAGAATGAGTACACTGAACGTGATCAACGAAGAGTTCTCATATTCCATGTCACATAAGAACTCATGGTTGGGATAATGCAAAGTAGTCCTTTGACCTGAGGCATCACAGTTGTCTTGTGGTTAAGTCCTTGATCTTTGATTATGTAAAAGTCACCCCCTCGGGGTGTCCACGGCATCGTTGGGGTTAAGCCACTTAGCTATGGAGACAAGTGAATGCGCAACAAGGGATCTCTAACCTTCAAACAGTTGAGGGAGAATACTCTATGATATGATTTGGAATCTCTGGCCAGAGTATGAATGAGATTAGGGAATGCGTTCCAAATCACATTCAAGGAAATCATATAAGCACACGAATCACATTGGATAGTAGACATGAATAAATAAACTATCATACCAAACAATGTGGTCAAGAGTATTAGATTAGAGAAGGACCGTATTGCATTTGTAATCTCGAACTGAATAGGTTCTCTAACCTCTTCTGATTAGCTTGGGTAGCCATGATATGCTGCTAGGTGTCACTCATGGTTTGTGGAAGCCCTAAACGTGTATAATCACTAAAGGGAGAATTGAAAATAGTTTCAATTCACAATCGATGTAAAATGGTTTTAATCGCCCACTACCTCGCTAAAAGGAACCTAATGGATCGCACACCGTGAAAGGTAGAGATTGGAGATTAAACGGAAATGAGTAAGAATGATTAAATGGTTTAATCATTTATTTATGGCAAGGATTAATTAATCTGTTAATTAATCAAACGAATTAGTTCGTTAAAGACTTCGGGATAGTTTTGGACCTTAAGGCCCAATGGGCTTCGAACGTCAAGCCCATTAACTTAAGTTGTATGACAATTTAATGAATAAAGATTCATTAAAGCCCAAAAGCCCATAAATCCCTATATGGCCAGCCATGAAGATGAATTAGGGTTGTTTGGTTATTTAGGTCACTTAAAGAAGTGACTATATAAATGACTTTATAACTAAATATTCATTAAGTGATTAAGGGTTTATTTTGGGGGAAAATTGGTGAGAATTGTCTCTCCATTTTCTCTCTAAAGAGGCCAACACCTTGGAGGGTACATCTAGCAATCCTACTACTCCAAGGTCACTCATTTCTTCTACAATCTAACCTTGGTGAAGAGACTTAGAGGTTCTCAATTTTGGGAACTTAGAGAACCTATTCTTCCATCCAAATCCATGGATCTAAGAAGCAAGGAATGAAGGCCCTATCTCTTTGGGTGATTAGCCTTTGCTTATGCAAAGAGGAATCTACAAAGGTATTAATTTCAACTCACTTTGTTTTGAGTTGATTAATTGGTTCACCAATCTACTAGGCTTTGAATTTCATGGTAATGTTTTGTTTTTGAGTACATGCAAGCATGATTCCGCCTTTAATTGTTAATTGCATGCTATATGATGTTGCTCAAATGAACATGTTTTACAAAATAAATCCTTCAAGTGGTATCAGAGCCTAGGTCTAGTAGTTGGTGAATCCTTTTGGGTTTTGTAGTTCATAAGTTTATGATTTAAAAGTTGTAATTGTTACAAGCTTTATTCTTGCTTCTTTGAATGTAAATTTTGTTTGAAAATTTGCCATCTCAAATGTTGTAGATGTAGTTCATATGAGGATGAATATTGGAGCTAAAATTTGGTGCCATGATTTTAGGGATTTTCGGCCAAATCCAAAGGGTGATTTTTTGGGTTCATGTTTGTCTTGTTAAAATGGTTTTAAGGTGACTTTTGGAACCCCTAAGTACCCTAGGATGTTAGCCTCATTTTGAATGATGAAAATTTGAGTTTTTTGGCTTGAAAACATTCATGGAGCTCTTATGGGTTTTCATGGATGTTCTTCATATGTTCTTGATGTTCTTGCCAAGAACACAAAGGTTTGTGTTTTGATTCAAAGTTTTGATTTATTTCATAAAGTTTATGATATATGTTTTTCAAATGATTTATCATGTATTTAAAGTGTTAAATATTTGTATAAATGATGATGGAAACATCAATCATCAAAACATATATTATTTTTATGAAAGTATTTAAAGTGTTAAATATTTGTATAAATGATGAAAGAAATATCAATCATCAAAACATATATTATTTTTATGAAAGGTGAAAGCACTACTTGATTGTTTTTGACAAAACTAATAAATCAAAACACCCACCACTCCTTTTTATCCCTAAAAACCGGCCACCCTAATAAAATAGGGTATTTTTGGGGCTTTTATGCAATTACATAAAGTTTTGATACTTTTGTGTATTTGTACTTTGACCCGAAAGTTTACGTTTTGACGTTAAGGCCTAAAAACGCTAAAGGACAAATTGTTTTGCTCCTTTAATGAAGTTTTGAATTTATTTAAATTTTGGGTTCTAGTTGTATTTACATGAAGTAGTGACTTTTGTGTTTTTACAAAGTGACCCCAAAAGTTTATGTTTTCGCAATATGGCCCAAAAAGTTGTGGTTATTGCATGATGGCCCAAATAGGATGAGAACAAAATTGTTTTGTCTCTTTAAATGAGAATTGGATTTTCATTTTGTTTAGCTCCACTTAAATCAATTTTATGGATACAAAAACCAAATGAAAATGTTGCATTCAATTAATTAGTTAAAGCGTTAATTAATTAAAGGATGATTATGAACCTAAGCCTAATATAATTGAGCTATGTGAAAGGCGTTTCAAATTTGTTTGAACCATGGGAATGTGTAGATTAGATTTTGGTTGTAATTTGATTTGATCAAATGTTGTAAAAGGGCATAAGTCCTTCTTTACTTTAAGGTAATTTGTTTTATGCAAATGTTGTAATGAGCATAAGCTCATCCTTTACTTTGAAGTATTTCTTTCTTGCTTTATATGATATGCATGAAAATGAAGTAATTGGGTCCAACGCCCCTAAGACAACACGCCTTAATGTGATTAAACGCGTAACTAAAATCAATCTCCATCCCTAGACCGAGATTCAACACAAGGCTCATGTTGAATCTAAACAAAGGTTCATAGTCATCCTAAGGCCCTAAGGCAACTATATAGTCCATCAAATGAATGCAAACCTTATGTTAGTAGTAACATATACTCTTGCTTTAAAAACCGTTTTAAAAGCATAGTGGGAGTATTATGTACAACTAAAACAATCATATGGACCAATAGTTGTAATAGGACCAAAATTGTTTTAATAGAGATTAAAATGTATATTGATATGTGATGAGACCTAAAACCCTCAACCAACCAAATATTAAGTTGATAAGCGAGAGATGTTTAGAATATCTCTTCGTGGCCTTCCACCGTGGTGGGATCCAATCGTTTATGACTTGTACACCGGCTTCACCCTATCATGGGGGAGTACACAGTGCATGCTTATACTCAGGAGGAATCCATATACATATGATGAGGTGAGTGTAGGCAACGAGGATAGCTATATATCGTATCATCGTGAGGCTATTCTTGAACCCCTTCACGCACTAAGCATGGTGGGAAGAACTTAACTAAGTGCAATGGAACCAATATCATATCATTGTGAGGTTACATTCTCTAGAGGCCAAATAAGATGGGTACTTGCATGAGTTGCAAATGAGTAAGTGTACTCTCTCATTATTATTGTTGCTAGCCATATATCGTATCATCGTGAGGTGGGCTTGGTAATAGTGAGTCTCCCATAACCTACTAGGAGTTTTATCCAAAGCTCTCGAATTCCAATGAGGGATATGGAATTTGCCAAAAATAGTGGGTGGTGCTATTTTGATTTAAAGACCCGAATCAAATGGCTTAAAATCAATCAATTTATATTCGTTATGTATTTGTTTACCAATATATTTGCAAACGCTATCCAACACTTGACAAATAAAAGCCGAACGTTTAGTTTACGGACTTGGTACTACAAAACCATAGATTGTCTTTAATGGCTTGTAAAAGTACCAAAGTAGTCTCATCCTCACAATCTTCCTATTGATAATGTATCATTAGAAGAATATGTTAGAAAAGGTCTATCATAAAGAGGACAACACTTTTAATGTCATAATTCTTCAATTACAAATTGTTGTATGAAGAAATAGGAGTTGCTTTGAACAACCCTTAGTCAATGCAAACACTTAGTGCTTGTTTCTTTGTTAAATGAACAAAGAACTTGAGAAGAAAGCACAAAGGCATGGACACTTTATGTGACATGATTTTTCACTTACAAATTGTTGTATGAAGAAATTGAGAGTTGCCTTGTACAACTCTTTAAAGTTTGTAATTATGTTTAGAACATAATGGTTGGTTGACAAAAATAGTCCATCAACATGGACTTATGATGATTTTGAATCATTGAGTGTTGAAGTGATAAACCACTTAACGAGACGGAAACTAGGCAAGGACTTCACCTTTGTTTCCCTATCCTAATCGTTCACTAAGTTTATTGTAAACTATGTAGTGAACAATAAACCACATGCTCTCCAAAATTGTTTGATGTGTATAACACAATTGAAAAAGGTTTCAAGAGAGATAGTGGGAGTTTAGGGACCATGACTAATGTAGTCAAAGGTGAAAGTCAAATAAAGAAGATAAATAACTCCAAGGGAACAAACTTTCTTTATGAAAGGATGGACATTGGAAGGGGTATTTGCAAGAAATGTCTTGCAAGTGTCAAGAACACACCTTTCGAAGGTGTTGAAAAATGTTCTTGAAAAGTTCAAAACAGTTGGTTCTTCTACTTGAATGCATGATTCCGTATTAGTAACTATGTTTTACAAATCGTTGTAAAAGTGTGACTAATAAGAAGTAGAAGATATATGAGAGAAGAAAAGGTGCTTCACATACGGAACGTGAATAAGATATAGATCTCTGCGAAAGCAGATAGTACTTACTTCCTCATATGAACTACCAAAGAAATTGGATTATAGTAATCTAATTGATTGTCTCTATAGTAGAGATAATATGGTAGTGTTAACTGTTTAGAAAATAATGATGCTTAAAACCCAAAAGGTTGCAAGGTAGTGACTAATCCCAACTAAAGTTGTGATACCTCTAAAAACATAAATTACGAGTTGGTCATAGATGGACGCTTTGGATCGTTAGATCTGGATCCAATACCTTCTTGTTAAAATTGTATGGAGGCGAAATGTTCGAATCTTTATTCTTTTGGAAAGAAGAAAGAATCACAAAGTTGTTGAGGTTAATTCACTTAGATGTTAGTGGCACTTGTCCACAAACATAATATTACTCATGTTGAATAACATTCACCGAAGATCACTCTCGGTTGGACTATAGTTTATTTTGAATAAACACAAGTCCGAATACTTTGTAAAATGTTTCAAAGAATTCAAGTAATGTAAGTTGATGAGTAAGACATCTAAAGTATTTACCTCCTTAGATTTGATCCAAGGAAAGGTAACACTTTAGATAAGTTTCCTTGAAAGATATCAAGGAAAATAGCATCATAAGATAATGTATTTCTCCATTAGGAGAAGAACGAACTTGAATAAGATTTAGTTCGTTAAATGTTATCTATTACCAATATATAGATATATACTTCTAAAACAATATGATTGTCAATGAGAAGATCTTCCAATATTTTCATGACTCCATAAGATGTAGTTGGAAAAGAAAGACAAATCTTAAGCATGTTAAAGATTTGGGGTTGTGTGCTAATAAGCAATATTTGTTTGATAACAATCTTGTAGGATATCCTTAAAATAACTTTTGGATATCGCTTCTATAAACCAACTAACAAATGTTGTTTTGTTGGGTAGTTCATTGTAATTCTACAATGTGATTTGCCTAAAAGCAAATGAACGAGAGATAGAACTCAAAGAATGGGTTCTTTGAGAGACAAGATAGTAATCAACAAATATAACAACCTAGTTCCTATACCAAAAGCTCCAAGGTAGTCGATAAGAATGAAAATCCTTATGACTACATTGAGTGCATATACGATATATACTCAAGGAAATGGTAAAGTACCATTTGACTCGAAATAATGAAACCTTCATAGCTAATTGGTAGCTTAAGGTAACTACAATCAAAGAGAATGGTTGACTTTGAAGAAACCATCTTTGAGATAGGCTTGGTTTCAATTAATTCGAAGATTGCTAGCTACAACTAAAATGGTGATTCAATGTTTTGACATAATATGGGTTTCCGAAACCATTATTAAGATAGTCTTGATAATATATGTCCAAAACTATAAATCACAAGACATGTAAGTTGTAGAGATCCATCCATCATGGATCTTAGCAAGTTAGTGGGAGCTATTTGCATTTTATGAGGAAAAAGGATCAAATCGTTTGATTTCTCATCAAGATGTAAATAAATCTTTTGTTTACGAGTTTTACAAAAGATTAGTGGGAGTTAATCATGTTCCTAAAATTTAAGTATATATGATATATTAATTTTGGAAATGAAAAGAATACTTCTTCGTTAAAGTTATGACTTTAATACATTATATGAAGATAGAATGTATATGGGAGATATAGTCTATATACATGGGATGAAAATCTATAATGATATATTTCATGATATAATTGGATTATATCAATCCCTAATAATAGACAATGGATGCTAGGAAGTTTCTCATATGATGATAAACTTCAATAAGAAGGACGATTCTAGTGAGACTAGCAAGTTGCCCTTCTCAAAGCGAACGTACCCTTTGACTCCCATAGAAATAATGCGTAAATTGAATCCTTTATGCATAAGCAGAAAGGTGATTTATGTATTTCATATTGTATGAAAAACATTGATATGAGTTGTACCTAGAACGGTACAAGACGATATCAGTGCAAGCCCAGGATCAGAACCGTGGCAACTGTCAAGTGAGTCCTTAAGTATTTAAGAAATACTAAAGGATAGATTCCTCAAAGAATGAGGAAGAATTAGAGTAACGTAATGGAAGCGTAAATGTATTAGATTATGAATCTAATCCATCATTGGATGTTTCTTCATTATGAATGAAGAGATAAACAAATATCTCTTTATTATGACTAAAGAGATATTTGGATGGAAACATTAAAGTAATGACTTTAGTGTGTTCCATTATGAATGCAAGATATATTGCCATATAGAAGTTTACAACAATGTTGTTTGGATGGGAAAGTTCATTTATGAACTCTCTATTCGATTCCAACCAGAAAGTGTATGACACTAATGGGGCGATAACTCAAGCCTGGGAATCAAGGTCTCATCAAGATCCGAACACAAATGAGAGACTGAACCACATGATTGAGAATCATGTATAATGGTGACGTCGTTATTCTCAAGGTTGCTTCTGTGGATAACACATATAGATATCCACTGCCTAGGCCTACTATTCAGCCATTTATGAAATGACTACAAAAGAGGTATCATCAAGATGACCAAGCTGATTGGCTCTAGTGCAAGTGGGAGATTGTTGGAAATGTGCCCTAAAGCCAATCATGTGATGATACTTTACGGACATTTCACATGTTAAACTAATCTAGTTTTACATATAAAGGGCATACATTATTGTTTGAGCGGTCTCATATAAATGTTATATGCTTAAACGATAAAGTCCAAGGAATATGTGATTGGGAGAATGTAATCTAATGAAGTTAGATTCATGAGACCATTCTTTCGTAGACACATCCTAAATGTTCCTGATCATAGGATTGTCAATTGGGCATTGACAATCCGTAAAGATCGGTACGTACTATGTCTTCTCTCAGGGAGAGTGATTAGTCTCGAGTCATTGGTGTGTGTGACATCAAGACAAGTACGTAGGTGCTCAATAGAGAATGAGTACACTGAACGTGATCAACGAAGAGTTCTCATATTCCATGTCACATAAGAACTCATGGTTGGGATAATGCAAAGTAGTCCTTTGACCTGAGGCATCACAGTTGTCTTGTGGTTAAGTCCTTGATCTTTGATTATGTAAAAGTCACCCCCTCGGGGTGTCCACGGCATCGTTGGGGTTAAGCCACTTAGCTATGGAGACAAGTGAATGCGCAACAAGGGATCTCTAACCTTCAAACAGTTGAGGGAGAATACTCTATGATATGATTTGGAATCTCTGGCCAGAGTATGAATGAGATTAGGGAATGCGTTCCAAATCACATTCAAGGAAATCATATAAGCACACGAATCACATTGGATAGTAGACATGAATAAATAAACTATCATACCAAACAATGTGGTCAAGAGTATTAGATTAGAGAAGGACCGTATTGCATTTGTAATCTCGAACTGAATAGGTTCTCTAACCTCTTCTGATTAGCTTGGGTAGCCATGATATGCTGCTAGGTGTCACTCATGGTTTGTGGAAGCCCTAAACGTGTATAATCACTAAAGGGAGAATTGAAAATAGTTTCAATTCACAATCGATGTAAAATGGTTTTAATCGCCCACTACCTCGCTAAAAGGAACCTAATGGATCGCACACCGTGAAAGGTAGAGATTGGAGATTAAACGGAAATGAGTAAGAATGATTAAATGGTTTAATCATTTATTTATGGCAAGGATTAATTAATCTGTTAATTAATCAAACGAATTAGTTCGTTAAAGACTTCGGGATAGTTTTGGACCTTAAGGCCCAATGGGCTTCGAACGTCAAGCCCATTAACTTAAGTTGTATGACAATTTAATGAATAAAGATTCATTAAAGCCCAAAAGCCCATAAATCCCTATATGGCCGGCCATGAATATGAATTAGGGTTGTTTGGTTATTTAGGTCACTTAAAGAAGTGACTATATAAATGACTTTATAACTAAATATTCATTAAGTGATTAAGGGTTTATTTTGGGGGAAAATTGGTGAGAATTGTCTCTCCATTTTCTCTCTAAAGAGGCCAACACCTTGGAGGGTACATCTAGCAATCCTACTACTCCAAGGTCACTCATTTCTTCTACAATCTAACCTTGGTGAAGAGACTTAGAGGTTCTCAATTTTGGGAACTTAGAGAACCTATTCTTCCATCCAAATCCATGGATCTAAGAAGCAAGGAATGAAGGCCCTATCTCTTTGGGTGATTAGCCTTTGCTTATGCAAAGAGGAATCTACAAAGGTATTAATTTCAACTCACTTTGTTTTGAGTTGATTAATTGGTTCACCAATCTACTAGGCTTTGAATTTCATGGTAATGTTTTGTTTTTGAGTACATGCAAGCATGATTCCGCCTTTAATTGTTAATTGCATGCTATATGATGTTGCTCAAATGAACATGTTTTACAAAATAAATCCTTCAAGTAGTCTGTTATCTTTGGGAGTGAGAAGGTTCCTGGCCACTACCGCAGCGGTCATATCATTCTTCATCACGAAATCCCTAACGGTAAGAGGACTAGTAGGGGAGACGAAGGATGGGCGCCATATGTTGTCTGGAGAAGTCGGGGCTGCCTCTTCAACAAGGTTCAAGTCAAAACGACGGTCGGAGGGGCCAGACATTTTCAAAGGTGTTGAAGAGAGAAGAGGTCGGACAAATCAAGATCTTAGAAGTGCAAGAATGGAGCTTTTACTGGTGGATATTCAAGTGTGCTTTGGAACTTAATGTCAGCCCCTATAAAAATCTGCACTCGATGAAGCTTCAGAAATCGAAGAGGCGTCTGCTCAGAAATCGAAGAGGCGTTTGCTTTCTCAAAAGCTGGGCTGCTCAGAGACCACGAGGGTCGATCTCAGAAATCGAAGAGGCGTGTGCTTTCTCAAAAGCTGGGCTGCTCAAAGACCACGAAGGCCGATCTCAGAAATCGAAGAGGCTTGCGTTCTCAAAAGTTGGGCTGCTCAGAGACCACGAGGGCCGATCTCAGAAATCGAAGAGGCACCTACTTTTCCAGCCCTGTCAGCACCTGTCACACGCACACTCAGCTTTGCGGAAATTATGGGCATTCTGTCGAAGATTTCTGGCGAAGTAGAAAGCACATGAATCGTACTGTTCAATCACCCACTTCCCACACGCAACAGTAGCTCATGGGTACCACATATAACTTTACCAAAGTTCTCTGACAAAGTTGAGACACGTGAAGCTTGCAGCTCCCACTACATCGCTCTGACCAAGAAGGGTAAAAGATTAACAAAGAAACAACGCTAACAAAGTTTAGACACATAAATTTGGAAGGTCTAGCTACCATATTATTACCCACAAGAGTAAAGGAACAGTACCACTGCTGGATAATTGGAAAGTCCCGGTGTGTCAACCTCTATGCTTCGTGGCAAGGTAGACTAGCAAACATGCCCAACCTTTACTCACATTCGAGAAAACACTCCCAACAAGATTGCTTGCTCCAAAATCGAAGAGGCACCGCCCTCCGAATCTCGAGAGCCAGACTCCCAACATGATTACTTTCTCAAAAATCGAAGAGAGGGTAAAGGAACAGTACCACGGCTGGATAATCGGAAAGTCCCTGTGTGTCAACCTCTGTGCTTCGTGGCGAGGTAGACTAGCAAACATGCCCAACCTTTACTCACATTCGAGAAAACACTCCCAACAAGATTGCTTGCTCCAAAATCGAAGAGGCACCGCCCTCCGATTCTCGAGAGCCAGACTCCTAACATGATTACTTTCTCAAAAATCGAAAAATCGAAGAGAGGGTAAAGGAACAGTACCACTGCTGGATAATTGGAAAGTCCCTGTGTGTCAACCTCTGTGCTTCGTGGCAAGGTAGACTAGCAAACATGCCCAACCTTTACTCACATTCGAGAAAACACTCCCAACAAGATTGCTTGCTTCAAAATCGAAGAGGCACCGCCCTCCGAATCTCGAGAGCCAGACTCCCAACATGATTACTTTCTCAAAAATCGAAGACACCGCTCTCCGAATCTCGAGAGCCAGACCCCCAGTAGGATTGCTTTCTCAAAAATCGAAGAGGCATCGTTCTCCGAATCTCGAGAGCCAGATCCCCGACAGGATTGCTTGTTCAAAAACCGAAGAGGCACCATTTTCCCAACTTCAAGAGCTGGATCTCTTTGGATAAAACTTGTCTGTAATCTTCACACGCAACATCAGCTTTCCAGATACCACAGACCACTTTTTCAAAGTGCTCTGACAGAGTTAAAACTTGTGAAGCTGGCAGCTCCCACTACCGTGCTATGACCAAGCAGGGTAAAGGAATAGCATTATTACTTGATGTTAGGGAGACTCCTATATATGTCAACCTCCATCCCCAACGGACAGGCAGACCTGCAAAAATGCTCAACCCTTCCTCTTATCTGAGAGGGCACTCCCAACAAAGCCTTTCGAAATATTCAGTTTTCTTTCCCCCCGATAATACCTCTGTAAACAAGCTATACTAGAGCAAGAATATCTCATATCATCAGGGTTAAAAGCAAGAGTATCCCATATCATGCTTTTTCCCTGTCTTTTCCTTTGGCCTTGTTCTTACCTGCAAGACAAGGAGAAAGAGAGCAATCAGTCAGCACTTGGAATCAAGCTTCCAGCCAGGAACTGACTGCCTGGAACCCCTTACCTGATTACTTACCTGGCATTGCTCTCGAGTACTCATCTTCAACATCTTATGCTTCCAGGGAAGATCCCACATCTGCCTGAGGAACATATAGGGCAAGTGAGAAGGATACAAGGAAGCATGTGGAGACAAGCGTAACAGCACACGTGCCGATATATCCATTACTCTGTCAAAAGCAAAAGTATCCCATATCAGCAGGGTCGAACGTACTCTAGATTTGATGGACTTGTTTTGACCCTCAAATTCTTCAGTCGGCCTTATCTCTGGAGGAAACCAGAAAACCCTCCAGCCCAGTTCAAGAATAAGCTTGTGGAAAGTTACTTCTTCAAAAGCAAAAGTATCCCATATCATCTCTTCTCTTTTTTCTTCTCTTTATCCTTCATGCTGCCTGCAAGATAGGGAGAATGTGAACAATCAGCCGGAGCTCTGATTGCTTACCTTGTCTGTCACCTCTTTCAGCAGATCCCCTAGCTCGGCGACTTGGGGGACTCCTACTACATGGTTTGTATCGCGCTTGACCAAGCATGAAACTACAAGTAAGCTTCAAGTGACATTGATACATTACCTTGTGCATCTCCACCAGTTACAGATACCACCCCTGGATGGAGGAAGAGTACTTCCAGAGAAGATGCCACATCTACCTATGAGACAGATAAGGAAAGTCAAGACGATACCACACTCTAGTACTTAGAAGTTTCGTGGTTACGAGATCATTCTCCCACAATATTTCCTAATGTCATTTGTATTAAAGCATTCACTTGTACTCACTAAAGGAGAGCTTGAACCTATGTACTTGTGTAAACCCTTCACAATTAATGAGAACTCCTCTATTCCGTGGACGTAGCCAATCTGGGTGAACCACGTACATCTTGTGTTTGCTTTCCTATCTCTATCCATTTATATACTTATCCACACTAATGACCTGAGCAATCTAGCGAAGATCACAAAAAGTGACCGTTTTCGCTACCTAGGATCTATCTTGCAAGAGAACGGAGAATTAGATGGAGATCTCAACCATAGAATACAAGCTGGATGAATGAAGTGTAAGAGTGCATCCGGCGTGTTGTGTGACCGTCGTAGGCCACTGAAGCTCAAGGGAAAATTTTATAGGATGGCAATAAGGCCAGCGATGTTGTATGGCACAGAATGTTGGGCGGTGAAGCATCAACAAGTACACAAAATGGGTGTAGCGGAGATGAGGATGCTTCGTGGGATGTATGGGCACACGAGAAAGGATAAGATTGGGAATGAGGATATCCGAGGTAAAGTAGGAGTAGCCAAAATTGAAGGAAATATGAGAGAAAATCGGTTCCGGTGGTTTGGACATGTGCAAAGAAGGCCTACTGACGCTCCGGTTCGAAAATGTGACTACGGGACAGAGGTTCAGGGCCGAAGGGGTAGAGGAAGACCTAGGAAAACTTTGGAAGAGACCCTAAGAAAAGACTTGAGTACTTGGATCTAACGGAGGACATGACACAAAACCGAGCGCAATGGAGTTCTAGGATTCATATAGCCGACCCCACTTAGTGGGAAAAGGCTTTGTTGTTGTTGTTGTTGTTGTAAAGGATTCATCTCTTTGTCGACTAGGATTCATCCCTTTTCTGGTTTCTTTGTCGACTAGGAAAGAAACTAAACCCCGTTTCTTCCTCCCCCATCCCTCAAGCACTCCGCGACCGAGGACCCAAACTCTCCCTCCCTCTTCCTTTCTCTCTCATCTCTTTCACTACAATTTTTTGAATTTTTATCTCCCTCTCTCTCACTACAATTGCATATCCGTTTGATGGTGGAGCTCACCGAGATCAGAGGAAAAGAGGGAAAGGGGAAGTGTCCAGGATGTTAGGTGGAAAGGCATATTGAAGGCTGTAATTGAAGATCTGCAATTACAGATCTACTTTTTGTTTTTTACATATTTTTCTTTCATTTAAAATTTTTTAATTTGGTTTAATTGATTATTTCCAGTATTGAAAACTGGAAACGAGAGAGCTCTGCGATGGTGATGGGGAGGGGGTGGCTGGGTGGGAAGATATGGGTTTTTTTTTTCAAAAAACTTTTCTTTAAATAGAATAGATGAGATATTTGGGGGACTCAGAGGGGAGATTTGGGCGATGATGATTCAAGTAATTTGGGAAGATTAGCAAAATTGAAAATAAGCAAAACCCAGTTTGCATAATCGAAAAATGAGCAGAACCCAGATGGGGATTTGAGTAATTTGGGGGAAAAATTAGGGTTCTTACCTTTGAACGTCATGTGCAACTGCATCAGTTTCTGGGTGTGATGTGGCAACCATGGAGTTTGGGCTCTGCATTTGCAGCAGGTTGGGGTGGAAATGGTTGTAGCATACAGATTCTCGTTCGAATAGGAGTTGGGAGCACATACAAATTCAAATCAAAGAGGAGTTGCAGTTGTAGTAAGAGAGAGGGAGGTGAGGGAGAAGGTGGGATGGGGGGCTGAGATAGTGATGCGAAAGGGATGTGGTGGTGATGGGAGGAGAGGGAGGTGGGTCGGGGGAAGGTTTCTGGGCTTGTCTGCAGGGGTAGGGGTCGAGCGGAAGTGGGTTTCATTTTGGGTTTTTTTTATAATATTTAAAGGGTAATTAATATTATTATAATATTTAAAATATTTAAAATATTTTTATAATTTGGGTTTTTTTTTATAATATTTAAAGGATAAATTATTATAATATTTCAAATGAATAAAAAAAAATTGTCATGTGGTACATATTTGGCAGCCACGTGGCACAACTGTGGCAGCCACGTTAGCATTTAACAGACTAAGGGATGGAAACTCTAATGGATGTATTATTTTGAAATAAAATAGTATGTGAGTTATGAAAGTGAAATGTTTTAAAGATATTGTATGAGGTTGTAATAGAACTCAAACTTGAGAGATACTATGTAATTTACCCTTAATATAAATAATAGTCCAAGTTTATTTTTGCACTTTATTAATATAGGGATTAATCTTAGTTTATTATATTAACACCACATAAATTGTTGAATAAACCACACATATTTAATACATTTCACATTTGCTTTTTCAATTAAAAATTATCTTAATACACTCTCACATAATTTTCCATAATACCCTCACACCCAACTTTCTCAATATACACTTTACATTTTCTACATGCATCCTATATTTTCTATACACCTCACATTTCTCAAATCTTATAAAGCTTTTAATTTAGACAAAAAATGCCGATTGGAATTTTGACAAAATATGCCGCCTGAGATTTAAAGTATATGTGGGTTGTTTTCAATTCCACCATTAAAACTCATGTTGTCTGTTTTTAATATTTGGTGATAATTTTAGATGTTTAATTCTTCATGTAATCCATATGATCCCTAAAAGATGAATACGAACATAGAAGTTTAAATAACGCAGCAAAAGCAAGATTAAATAATTATCGATATCGTCAAAATCACTAAAACAATAAAAAAATATGAAGTCTTACATCATGTGAAGCTTTCAAAACATCGATTTCATGTTTCATTCGTTAAAAAGAATTGTTCTCAATCAATATGTTTGTAGTTTCATTGGTTAGAGTTTTGTTCATCAATGGAGGGTCGGATGAGTTTTGATAGTTAAAGAAGATTAATAATATGTTAAATGTGAATTGGGGTGTATTTAGATTTTTTTTTAATAACCTAATAAGGTCAAAATTGTCATTGATAGTAGGGTAAATAAGTTATTTAATATTAAATTTTAATGTATAGTGCATTCAACATTTTGTAAGGTGCTAATATTCTTTTATATTCACTAATCTACTTTAGTCAAAATTGCCTTAATCTTCTTTAATCATCTTTTATATTCACTAATCTTCTTTAGTCAATTCATGTCTTTATCTCATTGGAAATGTTTGGCATTTGGATGTGAAAGCACATATGAGGGAGAAAGACTTACATAAAACAAGTTATGTGCAAATTTTTCTTATGATATTGTGTTATTGAACAAGAACTCTACGTGACGGTAAATTTATCGTTTTATGTAAGTTGCTCTCCAGATGATGGTACCCACACAACATTCTAACTTTATATACCATATGGAGTGTGATATCTGCACGTCCTTTTTTACTTCTCACACATTTTTCTAATTTTCAGCTATCAGATCAAATAATGGAAAAAAGACCAAAAAACAAAAATTAACAAGAAGTGTGAGAAGTAAAAAGGATGTCTGGAAAACACATTTCATACCATATATTACAAGAGAAGGAATTGAGCATATGAGTTTGGTCACATCACTCATAAACACCTTTTAATTTTCATGGAAAGAGATCATCTCCGGATCTCTTCCGCTAAGGCCACTAAATCAAGTGATCCGGACCCTTAAAATTTGGTCAAACGGCTAAAAACAGAGATCCCCTTTAAAAGTTATAATCATTTTTGTCGTTGAATCAAATTTCAAGGCCCCGGATCACTTGATCATGTGCCCTTGGTGGAAGAGATCCGGAGATGATCTTTTTTCAATTTTCATCCAAAAGTATTACAATATTGATAATTTCATATAAAAAATATATGGTAAAAAAAAACTGATTACATGATCTAGTAAAGGCTAATGGCTAAAAACCTGGAGTATTGTATACGCCATATCACCAATTTTTGTTAAAAAAATGTTCATACTTTTGTTGTGTGACTGCAATAAAAAAACATACAAACAAGTAAAAAATTATATCCATGTTGTTTTACATCTCTTAGGTTGGAGAAATTCTTGCATACAACTGTTGTACACAACTTGTATTTAAAAAAACTCGGTGGCCTAACTTGCATGCGAAAAATTATGCCAATAGCTTTCTTAAATATGCTGATTCTGGACAAGATTCGTTCTCCAAGGCGATTGCCAGTTTGATTCATCCCGTGCCTCTAGCCCTAAAATCCTAAAACCTAACCATGAAGGCATGAATAATTAGTTTGTGTACATTTCAAAATCCAAGACGCACAAGCTTGCAAGTAACAAGGGCAGAATATGTCACCCAAGCCAAACATGGTTCTAGAAGATCTTTGGCAAACGCATTCACACGTCGAAAGCACTTTATAGCAGGCGAAAAGACCTCCAGAATGCACCAAACAGAGGAATCGTCCAATCCAAGCAACCCCAGTCCCTACGCACAATAGGATCCCACAAAATGCTCAATGAAATTCGAGTAATGCAGAGGACATATGCATTGGGCTGTTCATGGAATCCACCGTCGGCCCAAACAAGTCATGCTGCTGATAGTCCAATGAGGAATGAGGAGAAAATGAGGCTCCGGGCACTTCTAGTGTAGTAAGGCCTTTTCGGAGGACAATAGACAACTTAATCTCCTTAAATGAATAATAATTGTCAAAATGCATCTCAATCCAAATAGCTCAAACAATTCATATTTTATAAAATAATAAAAGATAATTTTATTTTTAATTTCAGATAGTAATAAAAGATTGGTTGAAAGTATTTGAAAATGTTGGAATGTAGTGTAAAGTGGAAGAACGTGATGAGGTATTTATAGAAATTTTTTTTTTATAATTTTGTATATCTTTTTAATTTTTTTTTAATATTTAAAAAAAAAATATTATTTATAATTTTTAATAATTTAAATTGTGGTTGACATCATGATGAAGTCAGCTTGAGTCTAATTGCCCGAATGGGTTGGAGTGTTTTGGGAAGGAGGATGAGTGGATTGGGTTGTCTATTCCCAATGCAATAAGCAACGGTAGGGTTGATCTAAATGTATGAGCCTAAGGCCATCTCTAATGGAAAGGGTTCCATCTCCAACTGAGCCGGCCAAATGGCTAAAGGCCAAAACATAGCTCGTTTTGACACAAAACTAATTACATAGCCAGCCAACCTTGAAAGTTGGGCCCAGCTGTGTTGCTAGCTTACATCATGTAGTTTTTTCTTCTTTTTTTTTTCTTTTTTTTAAGGCGAAATTTAAAAAAAAATTAAAAATTCTAATTTTTTTCCCTATATATATACCTAAGCCATTTCTACACAATTTCTCACATTATTTTCACATTTCCGTACTATCTTACCTCATTTCAATGTCTAAGTTGTTAACACAAGTAAAATTAAATATTTACATGAAACTTAAAATAACAGTTAGTGATAAGTGACCATCAAAATATGTCCGAAAACCTTATTTTAATATGCTAGTGTAATTCACTTAACCGATAAAATTAAAGAGCAAACTTAAACAATAAATTATTGAGGGGGCTAAAAAATAGCCATTTCGATTGGAGATTGTATATAGATATAGCATGACATTGTTTATTAAAAAATAATTTCTTGCAGGGTTATAATCTAGACGGAGGCTAAATGTAGCCCCTTCGGTTGGAGATGGCATAAAGGTCCAAAAGCTAAAAAAATGGCCTGATTTGCCCAAAAACTTATCTCAAACCAATGACTAAACTATAATTCTATGGAGCCCACAAGACTATTATTTGGCACAAGAGGCGTCAGGCAGGCCAAATGTAGCCCATTTCTTAGCCATTTTTTTGGAGCTAGCTCTTCAGTTGCAATACTTGATTCAAATTCAACGATTAGATTTGAAAACATTTAACGGTAATTTAACTAAGTTAACCAATAAATTTAAAGTATAAACTTAAAACTAATAAATTATTGAGGGGTTATGTTTAACCTATTCGGTTGGAGATGATATATGAGTATAGTCTGACATTGTTCGTTTAAAAATAATTTTTTGGGGGGTATAAGTAACGCCCCCAAAAAAAAAAAATTGGAAGCTAATCACAGTGATAGGCCCAAAATAAAATCATGGTTAATCAATATTCTATTAACCACCATAAATCAAATTTGATCATTTTATGGCTGCATCTAACTTTCTTGTTAGACTGCCTACGTACCCTTAAACGGGATCAAGTCATTCATAGTTCACTATTCACTACACTCCGATGTTTAACATAGTACATTCAAGCAAAAAGCATGAACAAATGAAAACAAACACAAGTAAACGCCTATTAGCAAACATGGAAGTGAGTAATTACAATTTATTAACTTGTGTAGCATAGGCATGATTTTAATACAACTTATACTTCCAATAACAACGCTAGTTAAAGCAAAGTAATTTAAAGAAAAACTCGGATAAGAATTGCATAATGTGGAAATAACACTCTTTTTATGTGCAAAAGTTGCATATAACTCCTTTGATCAACCAAGTTTAAGCTCATAATGAACGCTCAAACCTGAACCAAATGGTACCATCTTAAATGGTTTTTGGAGGTAAAATCATATAATAGTGGTAGAGAACGGAGCCTTAAATTGAAAGTTAATGTCAACTATAAAATGGAGTCCCAAAACTGGATATACAAAACTTGCTACTGTCTGACGGCCCTGTGACTCAACTTTGGACATAATTTTGATCAATCAAAATTCAACAGAATTAAGTGAAATCAGATGGGTTTTGATCACGGACATGTCTAATTTCAAAACACACAATATTAGATCAAAAGGAACTCACAAGGACATAGAAATCAAGAGCCAAAGTAGGCTACTTGAAACATAGTTTCTCTCTGCAAAATGAATAAGTTTTCTGCAATGTAGAACCCATACTCGTTTAATCCAATTTACAATTTCAAGGCAATCCCAAACTATCCAGGAATCATATTTAACTTCTATTTCAATGAGTTAGCTTACCCATATCATGCTTAATTCCTCCTCTTTTAGCCAAAGACTACAAAAAATTCTATAAAATTAAAGTATGAACCATTTCATCAACCTACCACTTAGCTACTAAGCTCTTAAATCAATGTCACCACCACAACTCCTCAACAAGAACACCAGAAATTCAAGTTAAACACATGAATCTCAAACTTGTTCGAAAATGAAACTTGAAATTCGGAAGATCCACTTACATATCCTGAAAGTGCATGATGAGAGGAGTATTTTTCTCTTTTGGGTCGAGACCCATCTTTGGCGAGGTTGGCCGGAATCGGCGAAAAGCCCACGAAAACCATCGAAACTTCTAGGCTTCAATATATGAGCATGCTTGGTTTTAGCATATGGTTTTGGTATCAAATTGAAGAGGGCTTCGCTATGAATACATAGCCTTTAATCGTGCGTAATTTCGTTGCCGTATGAGAAAATTATCATTTTTGGAGTGAAGAAGAATTAAGGGGAGAACAACACAGCAGTTCCCCCTGCTGCATCTGCCTGCCGGGGAAAGGAAAAAAAAAAGGGGCTTGGATTGTCTACCCTCCCATTTAGGTGCTCTCCCCGTGCCCTCCTGTTTTGTGTGGTCACGGTTAAGCCACGTCAATATTTTATATTATTTTTTTATAAAAATAATAAAACAAAAAGAAATAGTAATATAAAATGTTGACGTGGCTTAACCGTGACCACAAAAACAGGAGGGCACGAGGAGGGCACAAAAATTGGAGGGCAGACAATCCAAGTCCAAAAAAAAGAGTGGCTTCTAGAGTTCTCCCTTCCAAAATTACCATTTTGCCCTCTAACTTTAAAAATTCGTAACTTACTTGTCCTAACTCCAAATCACATTCCATTTGCGCTCACGCGTTCATATAGAAACGTACTATTCAAATATGTAAAGAAATTTGGAAATCATGAAAGGATCAAATACGTCCGCGAGGAAATCCGTTTAATACAATAAGGCAATTTCGTCATTTTCTACTTAACAAAAAATTATACGACATAAATCATAATGAAATACGGAAGCGGGATTTCACGTTTTCCCATTCGAATTTCATAATCATAAATCTATTTATTCTCGATTTACTCCACATATTCATATATTTTAAATTTTCAGGGTATTACAGTATAATTCTGGACCTGGTTACATTTAGCTCTTGGTTGGAAATGGCCTAAGTTGTGGAAGCCAAAAGGGTTTGGCCAAGGCCTTGTACTTGGAGCTTGAGCAAACCAAGAGAATTGTGATTGTGGTTAAGGAGATGGGGATTGCAATCCCGATGGATAGAGATCGGAGAGCTCTTTTGGCTTTGGAGTTTTTGGTGTCTTGTTTGGTGGTGATGGTGGTGGGTTTGGTGGGGATGGATTGGACATTGTTGAGTCGGTGGTGGAGGAGGGGATTGGAAGCCATGGATGGCAAGAAAATTATGGGGAAGAATGGGACGGGATTAGGGATGGCAATTCTAACCATTAAACCTGATAATCGTGGATAACCGTCTAAATGAATTGGATTTGGATATGAAAATTCAGGTATGATATGGATAAGGGGAAAAACCGTGAACTTTATTTGGTTATGATTTTGGATATGGTTATAGGGGTCCCCAATATGTATCTGTTCCCGAATCCGACCCGAATATTATATATATATTTCATATATAATATAATTTTATTCAATTTACCGAACCCTCCCTATACTAATTCATTATGCATGCATCAAATCCTATACTATCTTTATTATGCACCAAACATCATGCATGGGGCATACCAACAACCTCACCAATTCAATACTCTTATTATTATACTCAACCAAATTAATTCATTGAATCATTTTATACATCAATTATCAAATGTTCCAAATTTATCAGATACATCTCTATGCAAGAGTCTCACTGTCAAGAAATTGGTGCATGTTGTCAGCTCAATAGGTACTCTTTCATTCTTTTTCATGTTATTTGATTCATGCAAATTCTCAATTAGCATCAGTTTTCTAGTTTATTACATATGTTATGAGCCCATAGAATTATGAAAAATTAAAACAATAATTGTCTTCTTGTTTGTTGTTATATATTTAGTTTACATGTTAATTGATTCAGTTTCAGTATTATACCATGTCTTTGTTTACATATTAATGGATTTGGTTGTGTTCGCAACAATCAAAATGTCTAAAAGAAAATTTAAGTCTCAAGAAGAAACAATATCTACCCCAACTGTTTGTAATCTAGCACATACATTGAATCCAAGTGTTGTGCAACAAGAAATACCAAATCAAACTGCTCGGCCCCAAGATATACCAACTCCAAATGAGGTCGTTGGTGAGATCGAGGAACCTGGAGGTGATGATGGTGAAGGTAATAATTTGAGACTTCGCAATTTGGTGTGGCAACATTAAACGAGAACAATAGTTGATGGGGGTGATGAAAGCAATATGTAATTATTGTAACAAGAAGCTTGGTGGGAACACTGGAAATGGAACTAGCCATTTGATGCATCATGTGACGATATGTCCTCGTCGGAGACAAAAAAATTTGAAGCAAACGCTAACCCAAAAAGTGGGAGATTGGAAAGTAGAGTTGTATACATTTGATCAAGAAAGTGCAAGGAGAGCTCTTGCCCAAATGATAATATTGCATGAATACCATCTTTTCATGGTTGAGCATGTTGGATTTAGAAACTTCATGAGTGATGTCCAACCATTGTTCAAGGTTGTTTCAAGAAACACAATCAAGAGTGATATCCTAAAAATATATGATTATGAGTGTTCGAAAACAATGCAATTGTTGGATGAAAATAAGAGTAGAATTGTCATAACTACTGATATGTGGACTGCAAGTAATTAGGACAGAGGATTTATGGTAATAACGGCACATTTTATTGATGACTCTTGGACGTTGCAGAGCCAAATGATAAGGTGATATTTTTGATACTTTAATTTCTATTTAATTATTGTCCAGCTTTAGATTTATATTTCAAATTCTTTATTGTAACCATCTTCTTCGTAATTTTTTTTTCAAATTTATTTATGTGCCTTGTCTGCATACCGCCAAGACACTTTCAGATGTTTTGATGGAGGGCTTGCTAGATTGGAACCTCGATCGTAAGCTTTCTAACCGTAGATAATTGCACTACAAATGATAAAATGATTGATCTTATTCTTGAAAAACTTTCTAGTAGTTCACTTTTGTTGGGTGGAGGATTCTTTCACATGCGTTGTTGTGCGCATATATTAAACTTGATTGTGAAGGATGGTCTAGAAATGATTGGTGGTGGTGTTGAGAGAATTCATGATAGTGTTGTTTACTGGACATCAACACAAAAAAAGAGGAAAAGTTTGAGGAAGCAGCACGTAAGTGGAATTCCACTTTTTTAATGATTCAATCTGCTTTGATTTACAAGGATGTTTTCCCTCGTTTGAAACAACAAGAGTTGCAATCTAAGTGTTTGCCTAATGATAGAGATTGGGAGATGGCAAGAGAGATTTGTGAGAAGTTAAAGTTGTTTTATAATGTCTCCGAGTTGTTTTCTGGAACTAAGTACCCTGCATTCAATCTTTATTTTCCAAAGATTTGTGAAATCATGTTGTCGCTAACCCGGTGGCTTACCTCTAGACGTGATGAAATAAAAAATATGGCAAGAAGTATGATTGAGAAATTTGATAAATATTGGAGTATGATTCATGGAATAATGGTTGAAGCTACTGTATTGGATCCAAGATTCAAGATGATGCTGATTGAGTATTTCTTTCCTCTTATGTATGGGCAATATGCTTCGAATGAAATTGATAAGATTTGCAAATATTATTATGATTTGGTAAAAGAGCGTGGATCTAATCATATCTCTAACATGGGTCATCAACCATCATTCACTTCATCTTAATTGAATCAATCTGACTTTGAAGAGATGAATCCTTTAATGGATAACTTTGACTTGTTCGTTTCTAGTACTATAAGTACTGATAATGTAAAGTCAGAATTAGATCACTATTTGGATGAGGCTGTTTTGCCTAGAACATCTTATTTTGATATTTTGGCTAGGGGGAGATTTGTAAGTCCACACCGTAATAGACTTCATCCAAAGACATTGGAAGCCTTAATGTGCGCCCAAAATTGGTTATGGAAAGAAATTCCAGGTATCCCAAAGTATTAATTTATTTTCATCTTATATTTGTGCATGTTCTTTAATCTTAATTTCGAACTTATTTTCAAACTTAATTAATTAGTATGCATTAGTTTTAGAACTATAAGTATTTATGTTTCACAACTAGCTATTCTTGTTCTAATGCACACGTCGGTTGCTGCACTTATTTTGAAGATATGGATATGGATGAGGTAAGTATTGGCAATTATATTATATGTATATAACTATCTTCTTTGTAGATTATATGTGTACAACGATTCATATTAATTATTTCATCATTTGCTTAATAATGTAGGAATCATGCTCCATTGATGGGTGTGAAGGAGAAGCACCATAAAATATGATGCTGGCTTGGTGGAACTAGAAGCGAAGTGCAAATATCTCGTTCTTTTGTCGTCACAAGTTTTGGAATTATTAGACAATTTGTTTTGTCTTCCTTTCGTATTTGCTTTTGTCATCTTTTTCTTTTTTATTGGACCAATTTATCATATTGGCTTATCACGAACAACTTCAAATATATTGTCATGTTTTTTGTAATTGAATATTGCTATTTAATGATGGAATTAGTATCTACTAAAATTTATAGTGCGGCAATTGAATGAATGTAAATTTTTTTTTTTGTTGACGAAGATGGATATAACCGATAACCGATTGAAAATTCGTTACCCGGTAAATATGGTTATGGATAATCCCCGATGGTTAATTTGCAGTTATGAATATGATTAATTTTCATGGTTATGAAAATGAATATAGCATTTCTATCTCCAAACCACCGTTGCCGTCCCTATAACATGATGTTTCCAAAAAGACACAAGGTTTAAAGGATGATACTATCGGGCCCAAAAGAAATGAACGTTAATGAAGCACATTTTGGGTTTTTTTTCTTTTCCCTAGAATGTGGCTTGGTATTGCTAAATTGCTTTCCTCTCTTCTTGGCAAATTAACCATTAAAAATATGGAAGAGACTTACACAGTTCAAGTGCTCAATAAAATTTATTCTGGTGACAAGAATGTTTGTCTTTAATTTCTACTCTCTAAGTATCATTTTGACAATAATGACTTATATGACACGGATACACCTTCACGATGGTGTTACATACTAAAAATAGAAAGACATGTGTTGGTTTCTCTTCATGTGTCCTTGTATAATTTGCACAAAATGTGCGGTAGTAGCACATCGTACCATACAAATTACTCTCCACATGACAAACTCTATAAAAGAAAGTTGAAAATTTTATTTAGCAATCATAAGGGCTTTTGACAGCATTTGGTAAAAGAATTTAAAAAGCACCTCTAGGTCATAGTAATGTTTTTTTAGAAGAAAGTACTTGACATGTGCTTCCCTTGTTCATGAAGCACCGCAAAGTACCATTTTGAGAAGAATCAATAAGATGCGCAAGTAAAATACATCATTTGTATAAGAAAAGAAAAAAAACTGAATATAAGGGCAAGAGAGAAAAATTCGTCCATGTTAAGTAAAAAAGAAGGTAATTTCATTCTAATGAGCAATAGTCATTTAATATTACGGTTTAATGATCTTCATCTTTACTTGTAAGATGTCTTAGGTTCGCTTCTCGTCGAAAGACAAATTTGAATCACATTATTGTTAGTCTATTATAAGGCTAAGCTCACTCTTTCTTCATATTATAGATAATCTCATTTGTTAAAAAAATATAAAAAATTCCAAAAAGTAATAAGGACAAATTGGTAATAGCGTTTATACCAATTCCCCTCTTCTTCCAACCAAATACTACGTATACGCCTTTCTCCGCTCTCTGTACTCACTACACTGCACAACCGAGCGTCTCCAAAACCTTCCCACAGAGACTTCCAACATGGTAATTTCCCTTTTACTTGTCAACGCATTTACACTGATTTCTTTAGGGTTTCGAAAATTTCACTCACTTTCACCTGTAAATCCGTTGATAATGGTTCCCGATCTGTTATTTTATGCCGTATATTACAATTTTACTAATCTCGTGCTGTTTGGCTGCTTTGAAAGTTTGAATTCTGTCGATTTTTCGAGTCATTTTCGTTTTGTATTTAGCGTTCTGTTTGGTTGCTGAGAAAATTGGTGTGTGTTTGAAAACATTTGCATTGTTTCTGAAATTGTAATTTGGAAATTCAATTCGTATGGCAAGTAGTTCTGATGTGATAGTTGTTGTGATGGAATTTGAGTACTTGCTTTTCGCTGTTCGCAAAATCCGTACTTGCTTTTCGGTAGCATGTTTATGGTTGTTGTGATGGAATTTGAGTACTTACAGCTGCTAACTAAAGTTCATCAGACTCAAATAAATTTGGAATTCCTTGATGGTGTGATATTACGAGTTGCAGTAAATTTGGTAGCTTGTTGTTGTCGGGTACTCATTGAATTGTAACTAGCGGAGCACTTATTAAGTGGGGGTACAAGTAATGAGAGAAGCTCAGTAGTGTCTTCTACTATTTTAGTGAGGAGAATCAGGTAAAGGCTGGATTACCCTGCAATGGTGATGGTGTGACATACGTGATTATCATCCTGAAAGTGTCCAATGTCGATACAGAATTCACAAACGTGTGCATAATAGTGTATGGGGAAAGTAATGCATGTTCTTTGTGGAAGCTTGACATATAAAGATTAGAGAACCGTGAAACAAGTACTTTTACCATATTATGGTTACAGACAATTGCATTGATATGCCTGTTGGCAAAAGTTTCAATATTATTTGTTAGAGTTTGGAGTTTCTGGAACAAGTTTGTCTTTGGTGAATTTCGGAATCTTATACAAAGGTTGAGTGAAGTTCATCTTCCTTTTGGTACATGAGATATCAAGGCCACATTCGTAAACTTGTAGGATGAGATAAAAATAAAATGTACGATATGTTAATGTGAACCGAGTGTTTGGGGCAAGATCTAGGCTTACATGTCAGTGACATGTCCAGTTGGGTGAAAGAGCCCATACTGTGCAGCCCTTTGTAGCCTTTTGGGGTAAAAATAGAAGTCAGTTAAACTACAGTCACTTCACATTTATCAACTGAAAATGGTTTCGTACTGTTAACATTCCTTTCATATGAACTTGCTATGTATTTCGTCTGATCCAGCACCATTGTATGTACTAATAGTTATACTATTGATGACACTTTGGTGAAGCAGCTTATCTATTTATTTTTGGCAGGATGATACAGATGACCCAAAGCAAAGCACTGCTGACATGACAGCTTTTGTGAGTTCCAGTTCTAGTGTTTTCGCTTTATATGTTAAATTAATTTGCATTACTTCTATGTGGCCGTATGGATGAGTAGTGGGCATGCTGAAGCTGATGAGTATGCGGCTTTAAGCATTGGGTATCCTAACCTTTCAATGATGATGGACATTATTTAAAACTGAACGATGAAGAGATTAGCAGTTGTTTAATATGATGATTTGTTGTTTTTGCCACTATTCACAAAACCATAATACCATGTTAAGGGGCGGGCATTTTTTTTGGTTTCTCAATTATTGGTATTTACCATGTACACATGGTAGTTTTGATGCCCATATGTTTACATAATATTGTCACTCCGTTTGTGTGTTAGTTTCATAGCTGAATTTTATACAGCAATCGAAATATCACCAGATGGTGAGTCTTATACGCTTTTGTTTGGTTTATTCAGGTCCAAAATCTTCTTCAACAGATGGTGAGTTTGCTATACATTTTGTGAGGTTTTGTAATTGAAATGAAGTTCAATGGATTGTGTGACTTACGTTTTTGAGTTTTGCAGCAATCCAGGTTCCAGACAATGTCCGACTCCATCATTACAAAGAATATCCTTATTGTTTTGCTTGCTAATTTCAAATTGATCATTATATTATTGTACACTGGTTTTATGAATTATTTTATAATAGTTTTGTTATATGATATTAGAGAGCAAAATTATTAAGTTGGTAGCATTTGAATTTGGTCCATTTGGCTGTCCTAGATTTCTGTTCTGCCAGCTTGCTTGGCAGCGTATGAGAAAATTATATAAGAATCTTGAGGAATGTTATAGAGTATGATTAATCCAATCATCTTTCATCTTTTTCTCTGTCAAATTCTTCGGTTGGTGGACTCTGTGATTAGTGATACCTGTCATATTTATACTTGATTAATAAGGTTTGATATGTTCTCTTACTTGTTGTGGGAAACCATGTTTGTTTGACCTATATCTTTCTTGATCACATTTGAATTATTCTTTGCGCGGGACTTGTAATTTCTTTCGAACATTGACTGCGATGAGATATATGGAACCAGTATTATTGTTGTTGTGATTATAAATACAAAAACTAAATAGATCACATTGGATTGGATTAAATTGGTTTTTGGTTTCCTTGACCTTGATCCACTTGATGAGATGGGCAGCAGGATCGATGAGTTGGAGCACAGCATCAATGACCTCAGAACTGAGATGGGAGTGGAAGGATCGCTGTCTCCTTCAGCCTCGTTGAAGCAAAAAATAGAGCCCAAGTCAGCTGATGATTCAGGCAAGGAGTAACTATGTCATGTTGTGTTGCTTTAATCGATAGGGTGTGTTTACTGCCTGATTTTGAGTGTTCGTTTGGCTGTTCCATTTGGATCCAAATCATACCATATAGAAGATCTCTCGGAGCAGATCTATACTCCATGGATTTGTAAGCAAGGCCAAATTTGATTCTCATTTTCTGACAGCAATGTAGGAAGCCCTTTTGATTCTCATTTCCTCGCTTATATTTTCATGATGTGTCTTACTGGTGTGATTCCCTTTATCATTGAAAACCTTGGCACGAGGGGCGCTGAGTCTAATTTTGAGGGTTTATCGTTCAACTAGCTCTTAATCTAATGGTACATCTCTTCTCCAAGAAGTCAGACATGCGAACCTCATTTCCCCTGTAATAATATTATTGATAAAGCATCTTCTTCTGTATCAAATAACTTCGTACTTGTCTAGATTTGGTACGTTACTAGGGCGGTATTCGTTGGTATTCCAAATGAATAATGTAATCTCATGTTTCTACTTTTCCACCATAACGTAATATCATGTTGTGGTCCTGCCAGATTCCCAAATTTTGATGGATGGTTTGGTGGTTTATGGAAGGCTAATGAGACAAAGACATATGAGGTGTTGATTTGATATGATTTGATTGTGTTGTATGTCACAAAAAGGCTTAAAAGAAACCCATAACTCAATTGCGTGCTCTCACATCCACCGATTTGAACCTTCCGCAAGTGCATGTGGACGGCAATTGACGCTGAGATTCCCATCCTCCATTACATCATATTAAAATGCCAATTAGAATGCGCTGGATTTGGTTGGCTTGCTAGGGAAAGAGGTAAATTAAGTCTGTTCTCTTTCAAGCTTACCCATGTGGACTTCAAGGGTAATAGGCGTGGATCTTTGGGCTCCTAAGCAGTTGAAAGTCTTCCATAATCTTGACTCTATACATGCCCGATTAACTTCAGTAACTATCCACACCACAATTCACTTGACAAGCCCTGGGTATGTGACTTGGGCTTATTTTAGCGTGAATACTGGTTACCATGAAAAAGCTTGGCGTGACGATTATGCATGGGCAGGGCATGCTTTATATAAATGTATGGTTTAATTACCGTAACGTGGCATGATTGTGAATATATTCATTTCTCTATTTTGCACATTTGCATGTATTTAGGCTTAACATGAAGCTTGTATAACAATTGGGGCTCAAGACTTAATTAGGTTTGCATGTGACATTTTTTGGACCTCAACATTAGCCTTCTTGATTATTTGGGCTATGAGAAACCTTGAATAGGCTGAATAATCAAACTCAAGTTCAACACATTTTTAAATGTGGCCTTGATGATGGGACTTCTCCCATTTCCTCATTGCAGCAGCAACTATCGTCGTGATGATGTGCGCCCTTGTTTCCCATGGACGTCTCATCACCACAAGGAAACGTTGGGTACTCCCCCATTCCTTCACGGCAACTGCTTTAAACCCCTTTCCTCCCTAAGATAAGCATTTAATTTGTCTTGCCTTCTTCCTCTTTTCTCTAACTCATTTTCTTTCTCATGCTTCATCCTCCATCTTCCATCGCTTGGTATCTTCCTGTGTCCTGGGTTTTCAGTGCTAGCTGTGCTATTCATCGATAGCAAAACCATGTTTTGCACATGAACATGGAAAAGCATGTATCTGTACTACTAATTAATTTCTGTATTGACTTGGGAGCGTGTTTGTGATTGTTCACTGTTATGTGATTTGGCTATTTTCACCTTTTTCTGCTGTGCATTAGAGAAATCGTGCAAACACGAATCTTAACCTCTCCGGCCTTGATAGGCTGCCATACTTGTGGGAAACGCTTTACTTACTATTTTTCTTTTGTTAAGAGAAACATGATTTTGAGGGAAATTGAGGCCCCTTAATTCCCTGATGTGATATCTCAAAGAAAATGATAAAACTCACATCGGTCTTCTTCTACATTTGCAAAACCGCAAGAGGGTTTATTAATGTAATGACTGGTATTTCTCTTTGTTTCCTTCAGCACACTTCTCCAGATTTTTACTTGCTTCAACTTTACATATCGCCGTGTCTTCGAAATTCCAGCGCACAGCTCAATCAGGCTAACTCGAATCATCCGATATTTTGATTTATTCATCATCTGATGACAACAGGTTCAATTAGATTGGCAATGCAATTTGGGTACTCTTTTTCGGAACATGTATATAGTATCTGAAATTTTAAATCATGCAAACAAGTACGTAAAAGTACATAGAGCCATAGCAAACAAGTGCACGAAATAAATTACAATAACAGAAACATCTACAAACAAACTTTCTTCTAAAAGGAAGACTCGATGTAGGGAAAACGTATTTATAGGAAATACCCACTTTCTTTAATTCTCATGCAGTTGAAGGATCCAGAGTAAGCAATTCACCGCAGGTTATCATACGTAATGGCTTTGACAAATGCAGCTTCTGAGTTGAGAGGAGTTGAGAAACTTGTTTCATTGTTGGACGAGATTGCGGACTGGGATGCAAGCATGAAAACGCAATCTTCACATGAGAGAGAACTTCCCTTGCTTCTTGATGCGTTGGAGGCGAAATGCGTTGGTCCAGAACATCCACAATTGGCATTTGATGGGCTGGTAATGCAGATGATGATGATGAGAACAAATAAGGCATTGTTGAGAATGATGAGAAAAAATCTCCGGGATGCCTTCCCATAATTATTTCAAATGCAACCACTCCAAAGCTATAAACATCGCATTTCTCATTCACTTCCATTGTATATGCAAGCTCTGCTCAGAATAAGCTCATAGCAGTGGGATAATTAGTATGGGTATATAATAAAGGGAACTTTAACGAAAAGCTCCCGTTACATTTTTACACTAAAAAGTCAATCCTGATACTATTCACTTAAAAACTCAAAAGTTTTCAAGTCATTTTCATTAATTTTCCTTATAATTAAACTATATAAAACTTCAATGTCTAGAACATTTTGTCATCATGAAGAAAAATGGACGAGAATTTTTTTTTGATCACCAATTAATCTTAATATAAACCAAGCAGATTCTAGATCACCAGTAACAACCAGATTATCTTGTACATAATCACAAAGTTCTATTCCAAATCATAATGTAACTCCTACCTATGGACGAAAATGAATAGTATTCAAAACAAAGTTATCCTAGAATAAATTAAGAAATTTATGCAAGATGTGAGAATCATTGGTCTAAAAGAAAAAACAAAAGAATATATAGAACAGAGAACAATTATACCTGGTGCAATATATCCATATGTGCCTGCGACGGCAGTCCAATTAGTTGAGTCTTGATTCAAAAACTTAGCAGTGCCGAAGTCTGAAACAAAGGTCTCATATTCAAAATCCAGCAAAATGTTCTTGCTTGATATATCACGGTGAACAATCGGTGGCACAATGTCGTGGTGCATATATGCTAAGGCTTGAGCTACACCGTTAACAATATTCACCCTTTTTCTCCATCCCACTTCTTTAGCTTCTTCATCTTCGCTCAAAATTTTAGCCAAGCTACCTCTTTCAAGAAACTCGCACACCAAGAACGAGTGCCGGTGGTGCAAACAAAAACCATAAAGCTTCACAATGTTCCGGTGTCTTATCTCTGTCAGTGCTCTTATTTCATTCAAGAATCCCTCCTCCAAGTTCTTCTCGCCATCCCACAAGTGATGGAGTTTCTTCACGGCCACTGTGATGGTAGATGACAACTTTGCTTTGTAGACGCTTCCTTGTCCTCCGCTCCCCATGCAATATATGGAATCAAAGTCTTCTGTCACCCTTGTGATTTCCTCATACATTGACTTTCCATCAAAATTCAAAACTGAAAACGATACTTCTTTATGCATGCTTTTTTCTCCTTTATCATGATGCTTCTTCTTTCTTTTCACTACGAAGACAATTATTGTAAAAATAATGTAAAGTGCTGCTAAAAAGGTGAATGTGATTACAAATAGCAATTGAAGCGTGCGGTCAAGCATTGAGCTGATTCTGATCCAAACGGAGCTCAATAAGAGATTTTTGTAGAGATAGAGAAGGGTAAGGTTTGTGAGATCACCTAGGGATGCTGGAATTGAACCATTAAGTTGATTCTTAGGCAAATCTAGGTCCACAAGACAATTCAATTCCCCATCTCTTCTGGAATACTCCCAAAAAACTGATTGTTAGAGAGATCAAGATGGATAAGTTTGGAAAGGGAACTGATCTGAGGTGGAATGACATAAAAAAGATTATTGTAGCTGAGGTTGAGGTATTCAAGATTGGGGAAGGACAAGAATGAAATTCCATGGAGCATACCTTGTATACTGGAATTGGTAAGGTTTATCGCAATGACACTTCCAGCAGGATTGCATGAAAAGATAAAGATCTCATGGCCTCTCTGTTCAATTTTGTGTACATACTATAGTCTACTTCTAGGGCGTATTATAATCCTTTCACTAGCTATTCAAATTAATTCGACCTGCACAAAGAAAAAGGGGTGGGAGAGAAGAACAAAAATACAGGACTTGCAGAATGTTCTGTTTTCCACAAGAAATTGACATCTCCATGGTTCAGACCATGGAAAAGTCTTTCCAACTAATATTTTGTTTCATGACTTTGGAGTCCTCCATAAATTAATTTACTCCAAGTCAAAGTCTTTGTCTCTTATATATATATATATATATGTGTGTGTGTGTGTAAAATGCAATTTGGCAATTTGTCTTCAAATTTTTCCTTCGAAGATGCCTACGGGTCTGCTAGCTGAATGAATGTTTAATTGACACTTTTTTTTTTTTCAGTATTCTTCTGTATTTCATGACTATGATCAAAGATTCTCTTTAAAGTCAAAGTATTTCTTTCATATGCCCATAGAAAATGGCACTGTAAGTGCCAACTATGATGAAATTACTAAATTATCCTTCTCCATCACATATTTGGTGGAATGGACATAATACGACTAATGTATTTGATTGGCCTTAAAAATGAGCGTGTGTGTAGGGTTAATTGATTGAAGAATTGCACATGATTGATTGAAATCATTCAATTTTGAAATAGACTTGTTTCGTAGTATGCAATGCGTGTTGAATAAGTAATAATTTAATTCTGAAATGGACATGTTTTGTAGTATGCGATGCGTGTTGAATAAGTAATAATTCAATTCTGAAATGGATCGAGGGGAAACGACTTTGTAATCATTCTAGTATAAATGAATTTTAATTAATTATTGACGAAGTAGCCAAATACCAAAATATTTAGAACCTTGTTGAATAAACTTCTTGGTGATTAATTCCATCTTTCTGATGAGCTGTTTTGGGATTTCCTTGAGACTTGCAACACGGGATCTTGTATGGGTTCGCGTGAAGCGGGTGAAGGGATGGAGTAGCCATGAACCATGTAGTGAAGCTGCTAAAGCTGGGAAGAGAGCCATCAAATTTCACCTGAGTTACTTTGTGCTAGGGTTCACATTTCCCATGCCAAATCTTTTCTGGGAGGTGATATGCTCCATGAAATGTGCTCTTTCTTAATGTTCTTTGAACGCATTGTGAATGATGGCGGCGTTTTCAAACTTGTGCATATTATTCGACTTGGGGCTATCAGAAACATCTACAAAGAAACTTTCTTCTAATAGGAAGACTCGATGTAAGGAAAACGTATTTATAGGAAATACCCACTTTCTCTGATTCTCATACAGTTAAAGGATCCAGAGTAAGCAATTCACTGCAGGTTATCATACGTAATGACTTTGACAAATGCAGCTTCTGAGTTGAGAGGAGTTGAGAAACTTGTTTCATTGTTGGACGAGATTACGGACTGGGATGCAAGCATGAAAACACAATCTTCACAAGAGAGAGAACTTCCCTTGATTCTTGATGCGTTGGAGGCGAAATGCGTTGGTCCAGAACATCCACAATTGGCATTTAATGGGCTGGTAATGTAGATGATGATGACGAGAACGAATAAGGTATTGTTGAGAATGATGAGAAAAAATCTTTGGGATGCCTTCCCATAATTATGTCAAATGCGACCACTCCAAAGCTATAAACATCGCATTTCTCATTCATTTCCATTGTATATGCAAGCTTTGCTCAGAATAAGCTCATAGCAGTGGGATAATCAGTATGGGTATATAATAAACTATATAAGATTTCAATGTCTAGAACAATTTGTCATCATGAAGAAAAATGGACGAGAAATTTTTTTGATCACCAATTAATCTTAATATAAAGCAAGTAGATTCTAGATCACGAGTAACAACCAGATTATCTTGTACATAATCACAAAGTTCTATTCCAAAATCAAAATGTAACTCCTGCCTATGGACGAAAATGAATACTATTCAGAACAAAGTTATCCCAGAATAAATTAAGAAATTTATGCAAGATGTGAGAATCATTGGTCTAAAAGAAATTTTCATAAGGATTCGACTACCTGACGCCCTCCCCCTCCTCCTTTACCCGGGCTTGGGACCGGCAATGTAAGATAAACTTACACAGGCGGAGTTGGTCTAAAAGAAAAAACAAAAGAATATATATAACAGAGAACAATTATGCATGGTGCAATATATCCATATGTGCCTACAACGGCAGTTCAATTAGTTGAGTCTCGATTCAAAAACTTAGCAATGCCAAAGTCTGAAACAAAGGCCTCATATTCAAAATCCAGCAAAATGTTCTTGCTTGATATATCACAGTGAACAATCGGTGGCACAATGTCGTGGTGCATATATGCCAAGGCATGAGCTACACCGTTAACAATATTCACCATTTTTCTCCATCCCACTTCTTTAGCTTCTTCAGCTTTGCTCAAAATTTTAGCCAAGCTACCTCTTTCAAGAAACTCGCACACCAAGAACGAGTATTGGTGGTGCAAACAAAAACCATAAAGCTTCACAATGTTCCGGTGTCTTATCTCTGTTAGTGCTCTTATTTCATTCAAGAATCCCTCCTCCAAGTTCTTCTCGCCATCCCACAAGTGATGGAGTTTCTTCATAGCCACTGTGATGGTAGATGACAACTTTGCTTTGTAGACGCTTCCTTGTCCTCCGCTCCCCATGCAACATATGGAATCAAAGTCTTCTGTCACCCTTGTGATTTCCTCATACATTGACTTTCCATCAAAATTCAAAATTGAAAACGATACTTCTTTATGCATGCTTTTTCTCCTTTATTGTGATGCTTCTTCTTTCTTTTTACTACGAAGACAATTATTGTAAAGATAGCAGCAAGAATGTAAAGTGCTGCTAAAAAGGTGAATGTGTTTACAAATAGCAATTGAAGCGTGTGGTCATTAACCTGATTCTGATCCAAACCGAGCTCAATAATAGATTTTTGTAGAGATCTAGAGAAGGGTAAGATTTGTGATATCACCTAGGAATGCTGGAATTGAACCATTAAGTTGATTCTTAGGCAAATCTAGGTCCACATGAGATTTTAATTCCCTATCTCTTGTAGAATACTCCAAAAAAAACTGATTGTTAGAGAGATCAAGATGGATAAGTTTGGAAAGGGAACTGATCTGAGGTGGAATGACATCAAAGAGATTATTGTAGCTGAGGTTGAGGTATTCAAGAGTAGGGAAGGACAAGAATGAAATTCCATGCATCGTACCTTGTATACTCGAAATGGTAAGGTTTATCGCAGTGACACTTCTCGCAGTATTGCATGAAATACCGTCCAGAACCATAGGGGTACTTGCGTTTTAGAATTGCTTGAAGAATTGGTGGCACTATGATTATTGGGAAAGTAAGTCCAAGAGGTGAGATTATGGGTTTGGTTTTAAATGATGGCTTTCCATTTGAGAAGTGCTTTTACTTCAGTGGTAGAACTAGTAGAAGCAAAAGTAACATAATTCAGCGATTAAAGCATATGAAAGTACAACAGGAAAATGCAATAGTGAGAATGCTGTAAACACGAAAATTTTGTAACAAATGAAACGAGAACATGTGTACAAAGTAAATTTGTATTGATTTGAATTTGTAGCTTACAATCTTTGTTTACAATTTTCCCTCTAATTCAGTCTTCAAATTTGATGGAGATGGTTGATTGTTGATCCAAGGGTCGCGATGACTTAATTTCGAATGAACAATTGAATAACTGCTTCCAGTTTTGAGCTTGAAACAACGCTTGAATGGTCTTCACCTCAAAGTTGTGGTAAATGTAGTGTTGATGTAGGATTTCATTGATTCAAGGGTCTTGGCGACTTGATCTTGAATCAAACGTCGTTACAAGTTCTGAGCTTGTAACAAAGTCTTGAAGGAATCGACACAAGTGCTTGTTGATTATTCAAGGGAATGCTTCGGCTTTGGTTGAAAGAAAGCTTCAGCTTTGGTTGTGCGTTCTTTGAAGAGAGCTTTGATAGCGTATTAGTCTTTAAAGATTTGGCAGGGATTCTCCTTTTGTGAGAATTTCGGCCCTTCAATGTAGAAATCGTCAACCTTATACTTGTCTTGGGACCTTGTATTTATAGGCTTCTCAAAGCTTGCCTTTGGCTTTGATTTTTGTTTTGATTCATCCATGGGAGAATTTAGGCATGTTTTGTGTCTTAATTTCAGCCACTTTCCCTTGCTTGGCCGAATTATAGGGCTTTCTTGCCTATTTTGTGAGCAATCTTCAATTTTTGCTTGTTTTGTGAAGATGTTTTAGCTTTCTTTATGGTTTTGGGAGCAATTTGGGCCCTTTGCTGATTTTAAGGAGATTTCTTCCCTTTTGCCGCATTTTAGGAATGCTTTTGATCTTCTTTTGCTTGATTTGTGCCACATGTGATTGATGACTTGTTCATTTGTGTTGAGTCATATGTCACGTGGAGCTTTGTGATGCATCATTTGCATGCAACGAAATTTACATATTTACAAATGCCCCCACTTCAAGGCACATTGTAGGCATGTGTTTGTCACATGTATGAAACGTGTTTTGAAGTCCTACAATATGAATGTTCTAACTCAAGGGTCATCGAAACTTGATCTTGAATTAGTTTGTTTTTTTCAGGGGCCGTAAAGGTGTATTTCTTGAATTGACATGATGAATTTCGTCAAGGGCCGTTGATGCGTATTTCTTGAACGAAACATTTCTTCAAGGGCCATTGAAGCTTGGTCTTGAATAAATGAAAACTTTCTTCAAGGGCTGTTGAGGCTTGATCTTGAAAGAAATGAAATTTTTTCTTCAAGGGCCGTAGAGGCTTGATCTTGAATGAAATTAAACTTTTTTTCAAGGGCTGTAGAGGCTTAATCTTGAAAGAAAAATGATATATTTTTTTTCTTCAAAGGCCATAAAGGCTTGATCTTAAAAGAAATGAAATTTTTCTTCAACGGCCGTAAAGGCTTGATCTTGAAAAAAAAAATTCTTCAAGGGCCGTAGATGCTTGATCTTGAAAGAAATGAGAAATTTTCTTCAAGGGCCATAGATACTTGATCTTGAAAGAAAATTTGGAAATGGATAAATCGGCACATACTTATTGTGCGTATTGATTTTCCATAATTTTGACAAAATACATTTGGTGTGTTTTGAATTTTTTTTCTTGTGGTTGTAGGAAAAATGCTTTTTCCTTCGTTAGGTAGGAACATCCTTCAATTTTGGCAATGAGGGTGATTTCCTTTAAAGTTTTGGAAAACTTTGGTGATTTCATTCAAGGTTTTGGAAAACCTTAATGATTTCCTTCAAGATTTTGGAAAGTTTTGATGATTTTCTTCAAGATTTTGGAAAGATTTAATGCTTGTCCTTGGATAAGTAGGATGTGCATTTTTTTTCTTTCCTCTTTTCTTTTTTTCGGCCAAGGGGGTATTTTCCCTCTTGGTTTGGGAAACTTGAAGGCTTGTCCTTACTTTGGAGGGATTGCCTTGTGTATTTTGGCAAGCAAAAGTACTTTCCTTTGATGTTTTGGAAATTTTAAAGTCCTTTCCTTTTTTTTTTTCCTTTTCTTTTCTTTGCTGATTTTTGTTACAACAAACAACATTTTTTTTGTCTCTGTCGTGTATCACCTTACCCTTTTTTGCTTCGAATTTGCTTCCTTGTTTTTATTTTCCTTTTGCTATTTGGTATGTACTCTCCCTATAGCATTAGGAGGTAATTGACCATTATTTATAGGACAATTGGGTGTGTATTTTTTTCACAATTCCTTGCCGTGCACATTGACTTTGCTTGCTGTTGTGGGATTTTTTGCTGTTGCTGCCGTGAGTTTTGGTGTTTAGAGCTTGTTGCAGTGCATCACTTTTTACATCGTGATGCTATGCAAAAGACTGCAGTGAGGTTACGCTATGTAGTGCCTTTTGGTCGCAGTTTACCTCGGTGGTGACGTTGTTGTGCAGTGCGAGAAACTGCTTGCGTAATCGCTGTGGGATTACGTAGTGCGATTAGGTAGCATTTTGGTTTTCTTTGCTATTGTAGCGTGCTTTAAAGGACCGACCGTCTTGTAGCTGCCATCTTTGCCGTGCTGCTCAAGCTTTGTGGCTGTGATTTCTTTTCGTCATTGTGACTTTGTCATCGTCATCCTTCAATGCTCACGAGGTTTATCTCGCATGTCTTTTGCTTTAGTGAAGCAATTTTTTTCCAATTACTTTAGTAAGGAGAATCAGGTAAAGGCTGAGGACCCTGCAATGGTGATGGTGCGACATACGTGATTATCATCCTGAAAGTGTTCAATGTCGATACAGAATTCACAAACGTGTGCATAATAGTGTATGGGGAAAGTAATGCATGTTCTTTGTGGAAGCTTGACATATAAAGATTAGAGAACCGTGAAACAAATACTTTTACCATATTATGGTTACAGACAATTGCATTGATATGTCTGTTGGCAAAAGTTTCAATATTATTTGTTAGGATGTGCTATCCACACACCTATTTTTACTTCTTATTCATCTCTTGTTAACTTCTCTCCGTTGATCTTCTTCAATTCATCCGATTTGACGGTCGAAAACCAAAAAGATGTGGGAGAAGTAAAAAATGATGTGTGGATATCACACACCTATTTGTTAGAGTTTGGAGTTTCTGGAACAAGTTTGTCTTTGGTGAATTTCGGAATCTTATACAAAGGTTGAGTGAAATTCGTCTTCCTTTCGGTACATGAGATATGAAGGGCACATTTGTAAACTTGTTGGATGAGATACAAATAAAATGTACAAGATAAATGTGAACCGATAAAGCCCAGAACTACAAAACGAATCCCAAAACAAAAGGCCCAATCCAAAGATTGAGCAAACAAAAACAGGAACCCTAAGCACAGAGCCGCCGTGAACACCGCCGACCACGAACCGTGACCGCCTCTTGCAATCACCGGAATCCAAACAAACGAAGCCTCCAAACCGAAAATCAAGAAGATTCCACCCTCATCCAACATCCCACAAGATCCTAATCCGCAACCATCATGTAAATGAAACTCATGGGAGAAACATCCCACAAGGAATCGTGCCAACAAAGGCACACAGATGGAAGGAGGTGGTGTGACCACCCGAGCAGACGCTCTACGCACCTTCCGGAAGAGCCGCGAAACGCGGTTAGGAAAAGATCTGAGAAATAATGGGATAGAGAGAGGCCAGATAGCACGGTGGTAGGTAGAAGTTGGGGTGAAAAGAATCATGGATGTTGGAAGGCAGCAGGGGAACATAAAAAAGATAGTATGAATTGAGAACTTTCCAGCGAAGGCCAAGGTGCCGTTAGGTCCGATGCAAGAGGAAGGAGAAAGAGCAGTCGGAAACAGGCGGAAGCAGAGGAAAAGGGCAAAAAAGAAAACAGAGAAGGAAGAAAAAGAAGGCGCTGCCACGGACCCATGCCCTGCTAGGGCCGGCGACTGATCGAAATCAGGAACTCTGGTCACTCACACAAAAGATGAGAAGCACTCTCAGTAAGAGAGAAGGACTCTCACCGAAAGGGAGAGAAAAGTGTGCCCCTTGTCGCCCTTGGGGGTCAAAATAGAAGTCAGTTAAACTACAGTCGCTTCACATTTATCAACTGAAAATGGTTTCCTCCTGTTAAAGTTCCTTCCATATGAACTTACTGTATATTTCGTCTAATCCAGCACCATTGTATGTACCAATAGTTGTACTACTGATGACACTTTGGTGAAGCAGCTTATCTATTTATTTTTGGCAGGATGATACAGATGACCCAAAGCAAAGCACTGCTGACATGACAGCTTTTGTGAGTTCCGGTTCTAATTTCGCTTTATATGTTAAATTAATTTGCACTACTTCTATGTGGCCATATGGATGAGTAGTGGGCATGCTGAAGCTGATGAGTATGCAGCTTTAAGCATTGGGTATCCTAACCTTTCAATGATGATGGTTTAAAACTGAACGATGAAGAGATTAGCAGTTGTTTAATATGATGATTTGTTGTTTTTGCCACTATTCACAAAGCCATAATACAATGTTAAAAGGCGGGCATTTTATTTGGTTTCTCCATTATTGGTGTTTACCATGTATACTTGGTAGTTTTGATACCCATATATTTACATAATATTGTCACTCCATTTGCGTAATAGTTTCATAGCTGAATTTTATACAGCAATCGAAATATCACCAGATGGTGAGTTTTATACGTTTTTGTTTGGTTTTTTCAGGTCCAAAATCTTCTTCAACAGATGGTGAGTTTGCCATACATTTTGTGAGGTTTTGTAATTGAAATGAAGTTCAATGGACTGTGTGACTTACGTTTTTGAGTTTTGCAGCAATCCAGGTTCCAGACAATGTCCGACTCCATCATTACAAAGAATATCCTTATTGTTTTGCTTGCTAATTTCAAATTGAATCAATCTGACTTTGAAGAGATGCATCCTTTAATGGATAACTTTGACTTGTTCGTTTCAAGTACTGTAAGTACTGATATTGTAAAGTCAGAATTAGATCACTATTTGGATGAGGCTGTTTTGCCTAGAACATCTTATTTTGATATTTTGGGTTGGTGGAAATCAAATGGGACTAAATATCCTATCTTAAGTGCTTTGGCAAGGGATATATTAGCTATTCCTATATCTACATTTGCTTCCGAATCAGCTTTCAGTACTAGTGATAGATTTGTAAGTCCACACTGTAGTAGACTTCATTCAACGACATTGGAAGCCTTAATGTGCGCCCAAAATTGGTTATAGAAAGAAATTCAAGGTACCCCAAAGTATTAATTTATTTTCATCTTATATTTGTGCATGTTCTTTAATCTTAATTTCAAACTTATTTTTCAAACTTAATTATTAGTATGCATTCAGTTTTAGAACTATAAGTATTTATGTTTCACAACTAGCTTCTTGTTCCAATGCGCATGTCAGTTGCTGCACTTATTTTGAAGATATGGATATGGATGAGGTAAGTATTGGCAGTTATATTATATGTGTATAACTATCTTCCTTGTAGATTATATGTGTACAATGATTCATATTAATTATTAGGATTCATGCTCCATTGATGGATGTGAAGCACCATGAAATATGATGCTGGCTTGGTGGAACTAGAAGCGAAGTGCAAATATCTCGTTCTTTTGTCGTCACAAGTTTTGGAATTATTAAACAATTTGTTTTGTCTTCCTTTCATATTTGCTTTTGTCCTCTTTTTCTTTTTTATTGGACCAATTTATCATATTGGCTTATCATGAACAACTTCAAATATATTGTTATGTTTTTAGTAATTGGATGTTGCTATTTAATGATGGAATTAATATCTACTAAAATTTATAGTGCGTCAATTGAATGAATGTAAATTTTTTTTTTGACGAAGATGGATATAATCGATAACAGATTGAAAATCCATTACCCGGTAGATATGGTTATGGATAATCTTCGATGGTTAATTTGCGGTTATAGATATGGCTAATTTATGTAGTTATGAAGATGGATATAACATTTTCATCCCTAAACCAAACCGTTGACATCCCTAGATGGCACGTTACCAAAAAGACACAAGGTTTAAAGGATGATACTATCGGGCCCAAAAGAAAAATTTTGGGTTTCTTTTTTTCCAAGAATGTGGCTTGGTATGCGAAATTGCTTTTTTCTCTTCTTGGCAAATTAACCATTAAAAAAATATGGAAGAGACTTATACAGTTCAAGTGCACAATAAAATTTAGGGTTGTTTAGATATAGACCCATACAACTCATATACTTCAGATAAAAACCCACCTATGAATAAACATTTAATCAAAACCCAAAATTTAAATAAATTACCACATAAGAAAATAAGTAACCTATTAATATAAGTTATTTACAATTTATGCCACAACTTTCTATAACTGTTCTCATACAACCATTATTAGCCAACCATTATGGCTAACGTTTTTAACAATTTCTTATATCAGTCTAATAATGAATTAATATAATTCATTAGCATATCTCTTAACTATATAACTTTAGATAAATTATTTTGCGAACACATAAACATATATATGATAGTAAAATATAAAATAGAAGATACATTTTTTGAAAAGTTAAATTGTAGGTAAACTATATTCATACAAAAACAAAATTGTAGATACACTATTGTTGTGAAAAAAAAAAAAAAAAGGTAAATATTGTATGTAAAATTGTAGATACATTACTGACACAGTAGGTAAATTAGTTTCATATAAAATTAAAAAGTAGGTAAATTATATTCATACAAAAATAAAATTGTAGATACATTATTGTTAAATAAAAACATGTAAATTTTTATCCTAAAATTTGAACAATAGATAAATTATTTTTGTACATACATTAATTTTTAAAAAATTAAACAATATGTACATCATTAGCTTCACCAATTATACACAGTAGGTAAATTATTTTTGCTAAAACTAAACAATAAGTAAATTATTTTTTAAGATACATTAGTGTTGTAAAAATTAAATAACAGGTACATTATTATATAGGTAAATTATGGTAAAAATTTATAGTTGGCAAAAAAAAAATTATATATATATATAGGTACATTATTTTATTGATAAATATTTTAAAAGATAGACTATTTCATTAAAAAATATATTTAAATTGAAAATTGTTATTAAGATTAAGAAAACTTTCCAAATTAATTCCTATATCAAATTAGAAGCAAATTTTATGAAGTGAGAGAAACATGAATCAACCAAATTCATATAACATGCAATGCATTTAGAATATTTGTGCCTTTTTTATTATTTTATTTTTGTAAAATCATTAATCCTCCTTAAAATTTGCATATGTTTAATTGTGCACATTAAACATGCAAAAAGGGGTATTTTAGGCATTCGAAAATTTTAAAATGTCATAATTAATGAATTTGCTTATGTGAAGTCTAGTCATTGGGTTTTATTCGAGTAAAAATGTTATGTCGGGTTTTATATGAAAGAAATTGAGTTTGAGGGGTTAAAGTCATATTTTCAGTAAAATTTATTCTGGTGACAAGAATGTCTGTCTTCAATTTCTACTCTCTAAGAGCAACTCCAGCGGGATGAGTTGCTGGAGGGACCGTGGGTGGAACAGGGCCTGATCGCCCGAGGGAGCAAGGCCAGCGTTGGCTGGCGAGGGAGCCCGAGCAGGCCCGAGCATCAGGGCCATGAATTCGTGCTGGCCCGAGAGCCTGGGATGGATTTGACGTCAGACGCCTTTTTGGATAATGATGCCTGAAATTTGCCTGGAAGATCATGGGTCCCCTCGCAAAAAAACTGGGGAAATGTTTCCCCAGTTGCATCTGCACCAAAACTCTACCAAATCATGCATACAGACTCAGGAATCGCATCAGGTCACCAAAAGGAAGAGAAATAAGGTATCCCCGAGACTTACCTTGGTCGTGAATGGTAGAATTTCGCCTGAGTTTTCCCTTGAGTTTGCACCAAATTTCGTGGCATGTCGGTCTCTGTTTGAGTCCATTGTCTAAAATTCTAGGACTCGAGGAGGGTGAGAGGAAGAAAGGTGGATGTTTGGGTTGCTCAGGTTTCGACAGAAAACAGCAACGGGGCACCATCTGTGTTTTCTGTCCATGTGCTGTTGATCGAGAGAGAGGTGAGGGAAGTAGAGAGAGTGGAAGAGAGAGATGGCAGCTCATACACTGGCCCGATTCGGCGAGATGTGATAGTGGTGTGCCTTCGGGGTTTCTGTGCAAAACAGAGAGGGGAGAGTTACAGAGGTTAGGGGAGAGAGAAGGGAGAGAGTTAGTGAGAGAGGTAATAACAAATAAAATTATTTTGTATTATTTTATAAATAAAAAAATACTATTATTTTATAGCTAATTGACAAGGCTATTCAATGTAAGGGTGAAGATGCAAATGGTGATTACTGTTCATTAAAACCAATTACTGTTCACTGAATGGATAGCATAGTGGATAGCCCTAGGGGGCCTCCACCAAGCTCGAACTGCTCTAAGTATCATTTTAACAAGAATAACTTATATGACATGGATACACCTTCACGATGGTGTTACATACTAAAAATAGAAAGACGTGTTGGTTTCTCTTCATGTGTCCTTGTATAATTTGCACAAGATGTGCGGTAGTAGCACATCGTACCATACAAATTACTCTCCACATGACAAACTCTATAAAAGAAAGTTGAAAATTTTATTTAGCAATCATAAGGGCTTTTGACTACATTTGGTAAAAGAATTTAAAAAGCACCTCTAGGTCTTAGTAAAGTTTTTTTAGAAGAAAGTACTTGACAATATTACGGTTTAACGGCAAGTAAAATACATCATTTTGGGAAGCACCGCAAAGTACCATTTTGGGAAGCATTAATAAGATGTGCAAGTAAAATACATCATTTGTATACAACAACAACAACAACAAAGCCTTTTCCCACTAAGTGGGGTCGGCTATATGAATCCTAGAACGCCATTGCTCTCGGTTTTGTGTCATGTCCTCCGTTAGATCCAAGTACTCAAGTCTTTTCTTAGGGTCTCTTCCAAAGTTTTCCTAGGTCTTCCTCTACCCCTTCGGCCCTGAACCTCTGTCCCGTAGTCACATTTTCGAACCGGAGCGTCAGTAGGCCTTCTTTGCACATGTCTAAACCACCGAAACCGATTTTCTCTCATATTTCCTTCAATTTTGGCTACTCCTACTTTACCTCGGATATCCTCATTCCCAATCTTATCCTTTCTCGTGTGCCCATACATCCCACGAAGCATCCTCATCTCCGCTACACCCATTTTGTGTACGTGTTGATGCTTCACCGCCCAACATTATGTGCCATACAACATCGCTGGCCTTATTGCCGTCCTATAAAATTTTCCCTTGAGCTTCAGTGGCCTACGACGGTCACACAACACGCCGGATGCACTCTTACACTTCATCCATCCAGCTTGTATTCTATGGTTGAGATCTCCATCTAATTCTCCGTTCTCTTGCAAGATAGATCCTAGGTAGCGAAAACGGTCACTTTTTGTGATCTTCGCTAGATTGCTCCGGTCATTAGTGTGGATAAGTATATAAATGGATAGAGATAGGAAAGCAAACACAAGATGTACGTGGTTCACCCAGATTGGCTACGTCCACGGAATAGAGGAGTTCTCATTAATTGTGAAGGGTTTACAGAAGTACATAGGTTCAAGCTCTCCTTTAGTGAGTACAAGGGAATGAATTAGTACAAATGACAGTAGGAAATATTGTGGGAGAATGATCTCGTAACCACGAAACTTCTAAGTACTGGAGTGTGGTATCGTCTTGACTTTCCTTATCTGTCTCATAGGTAGATGTGGCATCTTCTCTGGAAGTACTCTTCCTCCATCCAGGGGTGGTATCTGTAACTGGTGGAGATGCACAAGGTAATGTATCAATGTCACTTGAAGCTTACTTGTAGTTTCAGGGTTGGTCAAGCGCGATACAAACCATGTAGTAGGAGTCCCCCAAGTCGTCGAGCTAGGGGATCTGCTGAAAGAGGTGACAGACAAGGTAAGCAATCAGAGCTCCGGCTGATTGTTCACATTCTCCCTATCTTGCAGGCAGCATGAAGGATAAAGAGAAGAAAAATGATAAGAGATGATATAGGATACTTTTGCTTTTGAAGAAGTAACTTTCCACAGACTTATTCTTGAACTGGGCTGGAGGGTTTTCTGGTTTCCTCCAGAGATAAGGCCGACTGAAGAATTTGAGGGTCAAAACAAGTCCATCAAATCTAGAGTACGTTCGACCCTGCTGATATGGGATACTTTTGCTTTTGACAGAGTAATGGATGTATCGGCACGTGTGCTGTTACGCTTGTCTCCACATGCTTCCTTGTATCCTTCTCACTTGCCCTATCTGTTCCTCAGGCAGATGCGGGATCTTCCCTAGAAGCATAAGATGTTGAAGATGAGTACTCGAGAGCAATGCCAGGTAAGTAATCAGGTAAGGGGTTCCAGGCAGTCAGTTCCTGGCTGGAAGCTTGATTCCAAGTGCTGACTGATTGCTCTCTTTCTCCTTGTCTTGCAGGTAAGAACAAGGCCAAAGGAAAAGACAGGGAAAAAGCATGATATGGGATACTCTTGCTTTTAACCCTGATGATATGAGATATTCTTGCTCTAGTATAGCTTGTTTACAGAGGTATTATCGGGGGGAAAGAAAGCTGAATATTTCGAAAGGCTTCGTTGGGAGTGCCCTCTCAGATAAGAGGAAGGGTTGAGCATTTTTGCAGGTCTGCCTGTCCGTTGGGGATGAAGGTCGACATATATAGGAGTCTCCCTAACATCAAATAATAATGCTATTCCTTTACCCTGCTTGGTCATAGCACGGTAGTGAGAGCTGCCAGCTTCACAAGTTTTAACTCTGTCAGAGCACTTTGAAAAAGTGGTCTGTGGTATCTGGAAAGTTGATGTTGCGTGTGAAGATTACAGACAAGCTTTATCCAAGGAGATCCAGCTCTTGAAGTTGGGAAAGTGGTGCCTCTTCGGTTTTCGAACAAGCAATCCTGTCGGGGATCTGGCTCTCGAGATTCGGAGAACGATGCCTCTTCGATTTTTTAGAAAGCAATCCTACTGGGGGTCTGGCTCTCGAGATTCGGAGAGCGGTGTTTTCGATTTTTGAGAAAGTAATCATGTTGGGAGTCAGGCTCTTGAGATTCGGAGGGCGGTGCCTCTTCGATTTTGGAGCAAACAATCTTGTTGGGAGTGTTTTCTCGAATGTGAGTAAAGGTTGGGCATGTTTGCTAGTCTACCTTGCCACGAAGCACAGAGGTTGACACACAGGGACTTTCCAATTATCCAGCAGTGGTATCGTTCCTTTACCCTCTCTTCGATTTTTGAGAAAGTAATCATGTTAGGAGTCTGGCTCTCGAGATTCGGAGGGCGGTGCCTCTTCGATTTTGGAGCAAGCAATCTTGTTGGGAGTGTTTTCTCGAATGTGAGTAAAGGTTGGGCATGTTTGCTAGTCTACCTTGCCACAAAGCACAGAGGTTGACACACAGGGACTTTCCAATTATCCAGCCGTGGTACTGTTCCTTTACCCTCTCTTTGATTTTTGAGAAAGTAATCATGTTGGGAGTCTGGCTCTCGAGATTCGGAGGGCGGTGCCTCTTCGATTTAGGAGCAAGCAATCTTGTTGGGAGTGTTTTCTCGAATGTGAGTAAAGGTCGGGCATGTTTGCTAGTCTACCTTGCCACGAAGCACAGAGGTTGACACACCGGGACTTTCCAATTATCTACAGTGGTACTGTTCCTTTACCCTTGTGGGTAATAATATGATAGCTAGACCTTCAAAATTTATGTGTCTAAACTTTGTTAGTGTTGTTTCTTTGCTAATCTTTTACCCTTCTTGGTCAGAGCGATGTAGTGGGAGCTGCAAGCTTCACGTGTCTCAACTTTGTCAGAGAACTTTGGCAAAGTTATATGTGGTACCCATGAGCTACTGTTGCGTGTGGGAAGTGGGTGATTGAACAATATGATTCATGTGCTTTCTACTTCGCCAGAAATCTTCGACAGAATGCCCATAATTTCCGCAAAGCTGAGTGTGCGTGTGACAGGTGCTGACAGGGCTGGAAAAGTAGGTGCCTCTTCGATTTCTGAGATCGGCCCTCGTGGTCTCTGAGCAGCCCAGCTTTTGAGAAAGTAAGCCTCTTCGATTTCTGAGATCGGTCTTCGTGGTCTTTGAGCAGCCCAACTTTTGAGAAAGCAAACGCCTCTTCGATTTCTGAGATCGACCCTCGTGGTCTCTGAGCAGCCCAGCTTTTGAGAAAGCAAACGCCTCTTCGATTTCTGAGCAGGCGCCTCTTCGGTTTCTGAAGCTTCATCGAGTGCAGATTTTTATAGGGGCAGACATTAAGTTCCAAAGCACACTTGAATATCCACCAGTAGAAGCTTCATTCTTGCACTTCTAAGATCTTGATTTGTCCGACCTCTTCTCTCTTCAACACCTTTGAAAATGTCTGGCCCCTCCGACCGTCGTTTTGACTTGAGCCTTGTTGAAGAGGCAGCTCCGCCTTCTCTAGACAACATATGGCGCCCATCCTTCGTCTCCCCTACTGGTCCTCTTACCGTTGGGGATTCCGTGATGAAGAATGATATGACCGCTGCGGTAGTGGCCAGGAACCTTCTCACTCCCAAAGATAACAGACTACTTTCCAAACGGTCTGATGAGTTGGCTGTTAAGGATTCTCTGGCTCTTAGTGTTTAGTGTGCAGGTTCTGTGTCTAATATGGCCCAACGCCTATTTGCTCGAACCCGCCAAGTTGAATCATTGGCGGCTGAAGTGATGAGTCTCAAACAGGATATTAGAGGGCTCAAGCATGAGAATAAACAGTTGCACCGGCTCGCACATGACTATGCTACAAACATGAAGAGGAAGCTTGACCAGATGAAGGAATCTGATGGTCAGGTTTTACTTGATCATCAGAGATTTGTGGGTTTGTTCCAAAGGCATTTATTGCCTTCGTCTTCTGGGGCTGTACCGCGTAATGAATCTCCAAATGATCAACCTCTGATGCCTCCTCCTTCTAGGGTTCTGTCCAGTACGGAGGCTCCGAATGATCCCCCTCCGGTGCCTTCTCTTTCTGGGGCTCTACCGACTGCTGAGACTTCTCCTAAGCAACCTTTGTGAAGGCTCCCTCTTGTTTGTTTATTTTGACTCAAGTATATGTACATATTTGTAACTTATCGGGGATATCAATAAATAAACTTTCCTTCATTTCAACGTATTGTGTTAAATACACCAAAGCCTTCTTCGCTAAGTTCTTTGAATTTTCTTTTCTTGAAGCTTGTATGTTGAAGCTTTGTGAGTGGAGCATGTAGGTTGAGGTAGTGTTCCCTTAATTTCCCGAGTGAGGAAAACTTCTAGGTTGGAGACTTGGAAAATCCAAGTCACTGAGCGGGATCGGCTATATGAATCTTAGAACGCCATTGTGTTCTGTCCTGTGTCATGTCCTCCGTTAAATACAAATACTCTAAGTCTTTTCTTAGGGTCTCTTCCAAAGTTTTCCTAGGTCTTCCTCTACCCCTTCGGCCCTGAACCTCTGTCCCATAGTCGCATCTTCTAATCGGAGCGTCAGTAGGCCTTCTTTGCACATGTCCAAACCACCGTTACCGATTTTCTCTCATCTTTCCTTCAATTTCGGCTACTCCTACTTTACCCCGGATATCCTCATTCCTAATCTTATCCTTTCTCGTGTGCCCACACATCCAACGAAGCATCCTCATCTCCGCTACACCCATTTTGTGTACGTGTTGATGGTTCACCGCCCAACATTCTGTGCCATACAGCATCGCCGGCCTTATTGCCGTCCTATAAAATTTTCCCTTGAGCTTCAGTGGCATACGGCAGTCACACAACACGCCGGATGCACTCTTCCACTTCATCCATCCAGCTTGTATTCTATGGTTGAGATCTCCATTTAATTCTCCATTCTTTTGCAAGATAGATCCTAGGTAACGAAAACAGTCGCTCTTTGGTATTTCTTGATCTCCGATCCTCACCCCTAACTCATTTTGGCCTCCATTTGCACTGAACTTGCACTCCATATATTCTGTCTTTGATCGGCTTAGGCGAAGACCTTTAGATTCCAACACTTCTCTCCAAAGGTTAAGCTTTGCATTTACCCCTTCCTGAGTTTCATCTATCAACACTATATCGTCTGCGAAAAGCATACACCAAGGAATATCATCTTGAATATGTCCTGTTAACTCATCCATTACCAACGCAAAAAGGTAAGGACTTAAGGATGAGCCTTGATGTAATCCTACAGTTATAGGGAAGCTTTCGGTTTGTCCTTCATGAGTTCTTACGGCAGTCTTTGCTCCTTCATACATATCCTGTATAGCTTGGATATATGCTACTCGTACTCCTTTCTTCTCTAAAATCCTCCAAAGAATGTCTCTTGGGACCCTATCATACGCTTTTTCCAAATCTATAAAGACCATGTGTAAATCCTTTTTCTTATCTCTATATCTTTCCATCAATCTTCGTAAGAGATAGATTGCCTCCATGGTTGAGCGCCCTGGCATGAACCCGAATTGGTTGTCCGAAACCCGTGTCTTTTGCCTCAATCTATGCTCAATGACTCTCTCCCAGAGCTTCATTGTATGACTCATTAGCTTAATACCCCTATAGTTCATGCAATTTTGTACATCGCCCTTATTCTTGTAGATAGGCACCAAAGTGCTCGTTCGCCACTCATTTGGCATCTTCTTCGTTTTCAAAATCCTATTGAAAAGGTCAATGAGCCATGTTATACCTGTCTCTCCCAAAACTTTCCACACTTCGATTGGTATATCGTCTGGGCCTACTGCTTTTCTATGCTTCATCTTCTTCAAAGCTACAACCACTTCTTCCTTCCGGATTCTACGATAAAAAGAGTAGTTTCTACACTCTTCTGAGTTACTCAACTCCCCTAAAGAAGCACTCCTTTCATGTCCTTTATTGAAAAGATTATGAAAATAACCTTTCCATCTGTCTTTAACCGCGTTCTCTGTAGCAAGAACCTTTCCATCCTCATCCTTGATGCACCTCACTTGGTTTAGGTCCCTTGTCTTCTTTTCCCTTGCTCTAGCTAGTTTATAGATATCCAACTCTCCTTCTTTGGTATCTAGTCGCTTATACATATCGTCATAAGCCGCTAACTTAGCTTCTCTCACAGCTTTCTTCGCCTCTTGCTTCGCTTTTCTATACCTTTCACCATTTTCATCGGTCCTATCCTTGTATAAGGCTTTACAACATTCCTTCTTAGCCTTCACCTTTGTTTGTACCTCCTCATTCCACCACCAAGATTCCTTTTGGTGTGGGGCAAAGCCCTTGGACTCTCCTAATACCTCTTTTGCTACTTTTCGGATACAACTAGCCATGGAATCCCACATTTGGTTAGCTTCCCCCTCTCTATCCCACACACACTGGGTGATTACTTTCTCTTTGAAAATGGCTTGTTTTTCTTCTTTTAGATTCCACCATCTAGTCCTTGGGCACTTCCAAGTCTTGTTCTTTTTTCTCATTCGTTTGATATGTACATCCATCACCAACAAGCGATGTTGATTAGCCACGCTCTCTCCTGGTATAACTTTGCAATCCTTACAAGTTATACGATCCCCTTTCCTCATTAGAAGAAAATCTATTTGTGTTTTTGACGACCCACTCTTGTAGGTGATCACATGTTCTTCTCTCTTCTTAAAGAAGGTGTTGGCTAAGAAGAGATCATATGCCATTGCAAAATCCAAGATAGCTTCCCCATCCTCGTTTCTCTCCCCAAAACCATGGCCACCATGAAAACCTCCATAGTTGCCTGTCTCCCTGCCCACGTGTCCATTTAAATCTCCTCCTATAAATAACTTCTCCGTCTGAGCAATTCCTTGCACCAAGTCTCCAAGGTCTTCCCAAAATTTCTCCTTCGAACTCGTATCCAACCCTACTTGAGGTGCGTACGCACTAATCACATTGATAAGTTCTTGTCCTATTACAATCTTGATTGCCATGATTCTATCTCCTACCCTCTTGACATCTACAACATCTTGTGTCAAGGTCTTGTCCACGATGATGCCAACACCGTTTCTCGTTCTATTTGTGCCCGAATACCATAGTTTAAACCCTGAGTTTTCTAGATCCTTTGCCTTATGCCCAACCCACTTAGTTTCTTGTAGGCACATAATATTTATCCTTCTCCTCACCATAACTTCTACTACTTCCATAGATTTTCCCGTCAAGGTTCCTATATTCCACGTTCCTAAACGCATTTTGCTCTCTTGAACTCTACCATTCTGTCCTAGCTTCTTCACCCTTCCCCGTCTAATAGGATCAAAGTACTTCTTTTGTGTGTCCCATGTAAAGTTGATAGGAGCATATGCTCCCAAACAACTTTGAGTGAAGTCGTTCGAAAAGGAGTTTCTATAGCCCCCTTGCTCATTTAACACTGCATCCGGGTGCCGATGGAGATACAGCGACCCTTGCTCACTTATCACTGTGCTCGGGCCACACAGCGCGCCACTTACAGGTGACGCCCTAGCTTTAGCGCGATTTCGTTCTGGATTCATTTTCATAAGGATTCGACGTGATCATGGAGTGCCGGCTGTCGACTACCTGACGCCCTCCCCCTCCTCCTTTATCCGGGCTTGGGACCGGCAATGTAAGATAAACTTACACGGCGGAGTTAAAATACATCATTTGTATAAGAAGAAGAAAAAAAAAAAAAAAACTAAGTATAAGGACAAGAGAGTAAAATTCGTTCAGGTTAGGTAAAAAAGAAGGTAATTTCATTCCAATAAGCAATAGCTTACTTAATATTACGGTTTAACGGTTTTCCTCTTCATTTGTAAGATGTCTTAGGTTCACTTCTCGTCGAAAGACAAATTTGAATCACATTATTGTTAGCTCATTGAAAAGCTAAGCTTATTCTCTCTTCATATTATAGATAATCTCTTTTGTTAAAAAAAAAAAAAAAATTCCAAAAAGCAATAAGGACAAATTGGTAATTGGGTAGCTTTTATACCAATCCCCCTCTTCTTCCAACCAAATACTACGTATACGCCTTTCTCCGCTCTCGAGCGTCTCCAAAACCTTCCCACAGAGACTTCGAACATGGTAATTTCCCTTTTACTCGTCAACGCATTTACACTGATTTCATTAGGGTTTCGAAAATTTCACTCACTTTCACCTGTAAATCCGTTGATAATGGTTCCCGATCTGTTATTTTATGCCGTATATTACAATTTTACTAATCTCATGCTGTTTTGCTGCTTTGAAAGTTTGAATTCTATCGATTTTGCGAGTCATTTTCGTTTTGTATTTAGCGTTCTGTTTGGTTGCTGAGAAAATTGGTGTGTTTTTGAAAACATTTGCATTGTTTCTGAAATTGTAATTTGGAAATTCAATTCGTATGGCAAGTAGTTCTGATGTGATAGTTGTTGTGATGGAATTTGAGTACTTGCTTTTCGCTGTTCGCAAAATCCGTACTTGCTTTTCGGTAGCATGTTTATGGTTGTTGTGATGGAATTTGAGTACTTACAGCTGCTAACTAAAGTTCATCAGACTCAAATAAATTTGGAATTCCTTGATGGTGTGATATTACGAGTTGCAGTAAATTTGGTAGCTTGTCATTGTCGGGTACTCATTGAATTGTAACTAGTGGAGCACTTATTAAGTGGGGGTACAGGTAATGAGAGAAGCTCAGTAGTGTCTTCTACTACTTTAGTAAGGAGAATCAGGTAAAGGCTGGATTACCCTGCAATGGTGATGGTGTGACATACGTGATTATCATCCTGAAAGTGTCCAATGTCCATACAGAATTCACAAACGTGTGCATAACAGTGTATGGGGAAAGTAATGCATGTTCTTTGTGGAAGCTTGACATATAAAGATTAGAGAACCGTGAAACAAGTACTTTTACCATATTATGGTTACAGACAATTGCATTGATATGCCTGTTGGCAAAAGTTTCAATATTATTTGTTAGAGTTTGGAGTTTCTGGAACAAGTTTGTCTTTGGTGAATTTCGGAATCTTATACAAAGGTTGAGTGAAGTTCATCTTCCTTTCGGTACATGAGATATCAAGGCCACATTCGTAAACTTGTAGGATGAGATAAAAATAAAATGTACGATATGTTAATGTGAACCGAGTGTTTGGGGCAAGATCTAGGCTTACATGTCAGTGACATGTCCAGTTGGGTGAAAGAGCCCATACTGTGCAGCCCTTTGTAGCCTTTTGGGGTAAAAATAGAAGTCAGTTAAACTACAGTCACTTCACATTTATCAACTGAAAATGGTTTCGTACTGTTAACATTCCTTTCATATGAACTTGCTATGTATTTCGTCTGATCCAGCACCATTGTATGTACTAATAGTTATACTATTGATGACACTTTGGTGAAGCAGCTTATCTATTTATTTTTGGCAGGATGATACAGATGACCCAAAGCAAAGCACTGCTGACATGACAGCTTTTGTGAGTTCCGGTTCTAGTTTTTTCACTTTATATGTTAAATTAATTTGCACTACTTCCATGTGGCCGTATGGATGAGTAGTGGGCATGCTGAAGCTGATGAGTATGCGGCTTTAAGCATTGGGTATCCTAACCTTTCAATGATGATGGACATTATTTAAAACTGAACGATGAAGAGATTAGCAGTTGTTTAATATGATGATTTGTTGTTTTTGCCACTATTCACAAAACCATAATACCATGTTAAGAGGCAGGCATTTTTTTTTGGTTTCACAATTATTGGTGTTTACCATGTACACGTGGTAGTTCCCATATGTTTACATAATATTGTCACTCCGTTTGCGTGTTAGTTTCATAGCTGAATTTTATACAGCAATCGAAATATCACCAGATGGTGAGTTTTATACGCTATTATTTGGTTTTTTCAGGTCCAAAATCTTCTTCAACAGATGGTGAGTTTGCTATACATTTTGTGAGGTTTTGTAATTGAAATGAAGTTCAATGGACTGTGTGACTTATGTTTTTGAGTTTTGCAGCAATCCAGGTTCCAGACAATGTCCGACTCCATCATTACAAAGAATATCCTTATTGTTTTGCTTGCTAATTTCAAATTGATCATTATATTATTGTACACTGGTTTTATGAATTATTTTATACTAGTTTTGTTATATGATATTAGAGAGCAAAATTATTAAGTGGGTAGCATTTGAATTTGGTCCATTTGGCTGTCCTAGATTTCTGTTCTGCTTGCTTGGCAGCGTATGAGAAAATTACATAAGAATCTTGAGGAATGTTATAGATTATGATTAATCCAATCATCTTTCTTTTTTTTTCTCTGTCAAATTCTTCAGTTGGTGGACTCTGCGATTGGTGATACCTGTCATATTTATACTTGATTAATAAGGTTATATATTTTGTTTTGATTGTTGTGGGAACCATGTTTGTTTGACCTATATCTTTCTTGATCACATTTGAATTATTCTTTGCGCGGGACTTGTAATTTCTTTCGAACATTGACTGCGATGAGAAATATGGAACCAGTATTATTGTTATTGTGATTATAAATACAAAAACTAAATAGATCACATTGGATTGGATTAAATTGGTTTTTTGTTTCCTTGACCTTGATCCACTTGATGAGATGGGCAGCAGGATCGATGAGTTGGAGCAGAGCATCAATGACCTCAGAACTGAGATGGGAGTGGAAGGATCGCTGTCTCCTTCAGCCTCGTTGAAGCAAAAAATAGAGTCCAAGTCAGCTGATGATTCAGGCAAGGAGTAACTATGTCATGTTGTGTTGCTTTAATCGATAGGGTGTGTTTACTGCCTGATTTTGAGTGTTCGTTTGGCTGTTCCATTTGGATCCAAATCATACCATATAGAAGATCTCTCGGAGCAGATCTATACTCCATGGATTTGTAAGCAAGGCCAAATTTGATTCTCATTTTCTGACAGCAATGTAGGAAGCCCTTTTGATTCTCATTTCCTCGCTTATATTTTCATGATGTGTCTTACTGGTGTGATGCCCTTTATCATTGAAAACCTTGGCACGAGGGGCGCTGAGTCTAATTTTGAGGGTTTAACGTTCAACTTGCTCTTAATCTAATGGTACATCTCTTCTCAAAGAAGCCAGACATTCGAACCTCATTTCCCCTTCAATAATATTATTGATAGGCATCTTCTTCTGTATCACATAACTTCGTACTTGTCTAGATTTGGTACGTTACTAGGGCAGTATTTGTTGGTATTCCAAACGAATAATGTAATCTCATGTTTTTACCTTTCCACCATAACGTAATATCATGTTGTGGTCCTGCTAGATTCCCAAATGTTGATGGATGGTTTTGGTGGTTTATGGAAGGCTAATGCGACAAAGACATATGAGGTGTTGATTTGATTTGATTGTGTTGTATGTCACAAAAAGGTTTAAAAGAAACCCATAATTCAATTTCGTGCTCTCACATCCACCGATTTGGAGTCTTGGACCCTCCGCAAGTGCATGTGGACGGCAATTGACGCTGAGATTCCCATCCTCCATTATATTATCACTTTCCATCCATCCATCCATCCATCCATCATATTAAAATGCCAATTAGAATGCGCTGGATTTGTGACCCTTGGCAAACCCCAGCACCATACGAATAACGCTTTGACAATAACAATTTTCGTTTTTATTACGTGACACAATTTTTCTTCATTAGTGCGTTGGATTGGATTGATAATCAACGATTAATATTGAAAATATGATATCTAACTGTTGTGCAAGTTAAATTTAACAGCTAAAACACCAATTAGTGCTACGTAGTATTGAAGCCACACCTTCCAAGTGTTTGTCCTAGTTTCAATATTTGGCATATAAAAGAGTTGTTATTGATACTTAACATTGTGAGATGTTTATTTTAGGATGATGATAACAATTGTTTATAACTAATTATTTATTTGTTTTTAATAAGGGCTCGTTTAGATGCACTTGTAAAATGACTAAAATAGTTTTTGATGAAAATGTTTTTTTATACCAATCCTTAGTAAAAATCCAAGTGGATCCTAAAAAAAACATTTTAAGTGCTTCATGTAAGAAGCACATATCTGGTGCTTATTCCAAAAATCACTTAAAGTGCTTTTGGAACTCAAAATCAATTTAACCAATAGCGTTTTCAGACATTTTAAAAGCATATCCAAATGAGCCATAAATGAAGTCAAATCGTGTTGTATGAACAAATAAATTTATTTTTCGGTGAAGGTTGTATTACTTTTCATAGCAACATTTCTTCTGCAAACAAAGTATCGACCTTTACATTAATATCCACCCAAATTTGTTAGTTTCTCATAATTTCACTCCCATAGGCTACCACCCCACTAAAGAAGAGAAAATCTACTCTACCACGGTCTCACCAGTCGTACATAACTATATACAATCATATATGTACATATCTCTCACATCCCGTAACACATAAAAATATCCCACAAAAAAGCCGCAGCCGAAATTGAAATTTTGCATCTAAATTTCATTTGCTTTAAAATCCAATCATCATGTATGTTCTTGATTGCACTATCGCAAGACAGTTGTACACTGCAAGGATACAGATCACACGCACACGCGCCCCACAAAGTACCCTTTACAACCCACTTGCACGTTTTCTGGAATCTGGATTTTTATCACAAATAATAATAATATTATTATTATTATTTTCTCTAATTTTCATCACAAATAATCATAAATAAAAAATACAAAAATGGAAGAGCAACAATATTACAACATTGATTAAAATCTTATCAGGTATATAACACACAATCACCCACTAGACCGTAAGCAATATAATTTTTATAATAAAAAAGGAGGTGGAAATTAAATTTAAAAAAAAAAAAAATTGAAATTAGCGCCTGCAGCGAGTAATGGCGCTACAGCCGCGACGGTAGGGATTTGCCTGAGCCCCGGGTCGGCAGTTGTAGTAGGACGCGCCACGTCGCGAGCAGGGTACAGTGTTCCTCCTCAGCGCACCGTAGCTAATGTACCTCCTCCTCCAGGCTAAGATGCGCCGGTTGATCTCCGAGTCCATCAGCATCTCTGCATCCTCGTCCTCGTCAGCTATCAGTCCCCCCGCCGCCGATCTAATCGAACCCCAGCTCAACTCGCCCAGCTGGTGGCCGCCGCTGAAATCAACGGCCGAAGCAATCGCTACCAAATGGGCGGCCAGGATTGCACAGATTAAGATGCAGCCAAAGAGTGATGGAGTTCTTGAGCTTGAGCTTCCCATTTTCTTTTTTGGGTTTTTGTCTAAAATCTGAACTTTTTTAGAGGAACTGGGTTTGTGGAGTGGTTTGGCGTTATAACTGACCGTTGGAGAGGAAATGCCACTTGTTTTTGGATTATTTACAGGGATATGCCACTTTACCGTCTTTGGCTTCTAGTTTAAGAATGCCAATGACTTTCTGGACACCCACTGATCACGCATTTTCTTTGGGAGCTGTCATGATTAAACAAAAATAATAATGTTACGATCTCAAATTTTTCGTGATATCAAAGCATATTGATTCACATGTGAAACTCAACGGTCACACATGTCTTACATCATCCAATTCGTGTTGTTCACGTATTTGGCCTGAAAATTCGTCACACGTGAGAGGGTGTGTGCGAATTTGAAGGTAAAAAAGTCTCACATTGATAGAAAGATAAACCTAACAAGAGTTTATAAGGAGTTGGACAACTACCAATATTGTCAATTAGTTTTATAGTGGAATCTCAACTTCTTCAAACTAGCATTCATTTTCTTCTTTTTTTTTTGATAGACACATTTATATTATTTCTAACTAACAATAACATCGTAAATTCATACTAAATGGAGTGTTAGGTCGGATAAAAAATACATGCTTCGACATCAACTGATAATATTGAACAAGTGTGTTAGGTTTAAAAGACGACACAAGTGAGATGATATATTAAGAGTATCTCATATTAGATGTGGAAGCCTTTTGTGTTTAAAATCTCCGATACATCTACAACCATTGTCACTTTACTTTGAGTTCAATGCTCATTCTAACAGTACATAAGAGTATATTATGTATGTGGCCGGCCAAATTGCTACATGTGCTCCAATGTTACTCTCGAAACCACATATTAAGAAGGATGATGAGAGTATCTCATATTCAATAATCAAACTTTAGCATAAGTGCTTAAAGAATTAATTTATAGTTGAATATTCACATATCATAATCGTTTTACCCTTTTTCATTGCAAAAATTATATTTGAAGTTAAAAGAGTAGAGGATGATTTAGGTAAAGTGCAAAGTAAATTCATTCCCCCTTGACGTTGTAAAAAGAAATCTCTTTCTCTCACCCACTTGAGTTAGTGCATCGGGGGAGAATTTGTAAAATCCTTTTTTTTTTCTTTCTTTTTTTTCTTTTTGTCGAAAGTAAAATCTGTCAAATGCTTAGTTTGATTGCTGCAAATCCAAGGACTGAACCCAACAAGCTTGTAATCTAGACTTATGGAAGCCAAATTTGTGGTCAGGTGGAGTCTCAAATGTCTCTGTGCATTTTTCCAATTCCCAGAAAAAGTAGATAACCGTAACTTGCCACCAATTGTCTACTAAAAAAAAAAAGCTGGTAAACCACTTCGAGTCTACAACTACATGCCAAGCTTAACGGGCAAAAAATGCGAAATATGTATGAAAACATTAATGGCGCGTTTACGTAATTGTAATGAAAATAGGAGGAATGAATTGAGGAGAAATTGAATTGAGAAGGAGTTGGAATGAGGAGAAGTCAAAATCGGATTCTTGTTGAAGTTGTTTACTTAAATGTTCTAGATTCGGAATAGAATTCTATAAAGCTGTTTACTAATTCAGCAGAATTAGAATATAAACTAGTATGATTACTAAAATGCCCTTGTCCCAAATCAAATATTTTTTATACTTTTTTTAAATAAAATTTGATGTAATATATAATAGTAAGAAAAAAAATTAAATTGCTTTTTTATTTCATAGACACACTAAAATGCTTTTGTTTTTTTTTTATTTTTATAAATTTAAGTATTTACTTTAATATTTAAATTTTCTAGCTCAAGTTGTAGTTTCTTCTCTTCGGCATATGCATGGAGTTGTGCATAATGTGAATGAGCATGAAAATAAAAAAAGTAAGAAGTTGTGCATAATTAAACTAGGGTTAATGGGTTTATAAAGATAGTATTGGAAATAAAAAAGTAAGTGAGGGCATAAAGGGAACAAAAGTGTCATTCCGATTGCCCAAGCAATCATGAATTAGATTACTACATACATCGAGGGAATCCAATTCCACCAATACAAGGAATTGAATTCCAAAATTTGTGTGGGCCCCACTGCTTTTTTGATTCCTTCATGTTTAATAAACATCGGAGTAATTTGTAATCAAAATTCAATTCTACATTTTTATTATGATTACAGATACGTAAACATGCCCTAAGTCTTTAAATCATGCATATTTGGATAGGTAAATATAAAGTACTGAATCTTGCCATGCTTCAAAACCCTTTACATCAATAGTTAAAACCTTCTTGATCACTGTGTTTTGGATTGAAATCTATTGACGTCGGACAACAAAATTATAAAATTAGCTAAATTTAAAATACATATACCTTTTTTTTTTCTTTTCAAAACAAGGAAAAAAGTTCTAAGGTTCCGTTCGTTATACTACGGGCTGGTTTGGTATTGCTGTGCTTTAAAAAAAAACTGTTTCTGCTGTGCTGTGAGAATAAGCAGCTGTGAAATAAAGTAACAGAGTGTTTGGTAAACTTTTTTGTAAAAGTGCTTTTGGAAAAGAAAAAAAAAAGCAGTATTATAGTATTTGATAAACTTTTATGTAAAACAGATGTGAAAAACAACTGGTTTTTCAAAGCTGGGTTTTGCAACTTTGTGTTTTTGGTTTTTTTTATTATCAAAAATTGTGAAAAAAAACTGAAGCTGAATGTTTCAAACATAAAAAAAACAATTTTTTTAATAACCTTTTTTTTCCGAATTACCTCAATACCAAATTAGGGCTACATGTCTGTGCAACACACGAAAAAAGGCTCAATGTATTCCAATTGATTTCGTCTATACGCGTGGTCCCACCTTTCTGGCGAATATAGGTCTTAGTGTGAAAGTTCAAAACTTCTTGTAGAGGATTGAATGTGACTTTTGCCAAATTATGTTAGGTGGTGGACGTATCGACATTTTCCGAGCTATGCTGATGAGGCTTGTCGACCTATGCTGAGCAATGATATCGAGGTCCAACGACATCTGTCAAGCTGTGTTGGGCATCACTTTGCCGAGCCTTGAGAACTATCCTCCATGCATTTCATCAAACATTTAGGCCCTGTTTGGCAGATCGGATAGAGGATCGGATAGGACTAATTATACGGACGCGGGTGTTTGGCGTTCACTCGTATTAAATAAGCGCCGGATTAAATTAACCGGTGTGCTTATTTAGCACGGTATACACCGGACTAATAAAACCAACCAAAAGGCCGGGATTATTAGTCGGCCCTCTCTCTCTCTCGCCTTCTCTCGGCCCTCTCTCTCTCTCTCTAGGAGTCGTCGTCCTCCCCCCCCCCCCGTCACCTTCTCTCACCATCGTCGTCCTCCCCGTCGCCGTCGTCGTCCTCCCCTGCAATTGGGTCTTGCAAAGAAGCATGCACTCTCTTGGCCGGCATGGTGTTTGGGAAACCTCTCTTCTCAAAACGCCAACAAACTACTCTCCTTCTCTCTGTCAAACCGCCGCCAGTCCATCCCACTTGCGATGATGCAGTGCAGGAGGTAACCTTGTCAACAAATCGTTAGTTGCATCTTGATTTGGGTTGATGTGGATTTGATGACTCATGGTTGCTCACCAGATGTGCAGGCAGGCGGGGAAGAAGAAGGGAGAGAGAGGGAGGGCGTTTGAGGGGTGCGGCGGAGAGAATGGGGAAGAAGAAGGGATGGTTTCAGATTTTTATTTTATTTTTATAAGTTTAATTTAATTTTAAGTTTGATTTAGCCTATCCGGTATAAAACCAAACACAGTATAAATAATACGGTCATTAGTCCGATACTGCACCAAACGCCCGACTAATTTAGTCAGTACTATCCGATAACTATTTATCCTATCCGACAGAAATAGTCAATACAGTCCGAGCTGCCAAACGAGGCCTTAATGAACTCTATTGAGGCTTGTACCAGACTGTCATAGAGTTCCCAAAGGACCTTTCGAGCCGTTTCCGGTTTTTGGTAAGAGGTTGGGACCCAACATATCCCTTAATGGAACCCGCGCTTATTCCCTCGTAATTAAGAGAGACCGCATCGTATACAAAATTCTCTTCCAAAACACAGTGCCTAAAAAGGCTTTAACCCTTCAAGTACATAATTGAAGCATGTAACGCACTGTGTCGGACTCTTAGGTATCGTTTGGTATGCAGACGGGATGGGATAGAACGGAATGGGATTGGACGAGACGAGACAGGACGGGACGAAACAGACAGGGAGCAAAGATGCCATTAGATGGAAACAAGGAGAAAGAAGAAGGTGACAAAGAGGTTATAATTTTGTGTTACACGAATGTGGAACGAGTCATTCCAGGGGGTGAGGCGGAACGAAAATTCACCCAAAATTCGTCCAATGGAATAACGCGTTCCACCCATTTTAGGCGCACCAAACGTGGGACATAACACCTCGTCCCATTCCATTTCGTCCTGTCCCACGTACCAAACGGTACCTTACGTCACCAGTCTAGCCCAAAGTCCAAAATTAGTCCCAATCCTCATGCCTTCCTAAATGGGCTAAAAAGCTGACAATCCAGTAACGGGTCCAGAACAGAACGCCCCCAACGGTGCTATATGACCGTTGCATATAATTATTTGGGCCAATTGGGTTCATCTGATAGGCCCAGTTCTCATTCCTATAAAAGCTATAACCCCTTGAGATTTTAGAAAACCCTAACAAAAGCAGAGCTTCTCACTTCCAGCAGCTGCCGCCACCACTCCGACTTCCCCAAAGGTATAGATTTCTTCTCTCCTCCTTCCATTCCGAGTCTTCAAAATCCTCGCCGATTCAATCAAATTCTCAAATCCGTTTCTGTGTTTGCTGGATTTTGTTTCTAGGGTTATAATCTCGACCGCCAAGATGCAAAACGAGGAGGGAATCATCACCGAGCTCTACATCCCGAGGAAATGGTACCCATTCGAATCTAATCGGCGATTTTTTTTTTTTTTTGTGCGATTGTTTTGTTTTTGGGATTGGGATTTTAGGGTTAAATTTTGTTGTGTTTGTTTGGATGCAGCTCGGCGACGAACAGGCTGATCACCTCCAAGGACCACGCGTCTGTTCAGATTAACATTGGGCATTTGGATGAGCATGGCATCTACACAGGCCAGTGCTCCACCTTCGCTCTCTGCGGCTACGTCCGCGCTCAGGTTTGCCTTCTTTCCCTCGTTTCTGTTCTGTGTTATTGTGGTAATATATGTGTTTTTATTGGGCACTTGTGAATGTATTGGGTGATAAGAATGTGCAGTACGGTTGCGGAATTTGATTATAGTTTTGTATTTTTCGGTTCGGTTAATCTCAGTTGATTCTATCATTTGCTTTCTAAGACTGCGTTCTAAGCTGTATTATTATTACATTACAAAGTAGATGACTTGAGAGGCTGCATTCGAAACCCACGAGGAAAATAACATACGAATCACACACTGACTGTTGCTGCGGTCATAAATCCTTAACTATGCTGAAACAATCGCTTTTTATTCAGATATCGTTTTCTTTATTACATCTGGATACAATTGCTACTGAAGTATCCATAAATAGGGGTAAGGCTAGCCGACATTCACCTCTCCCAGACCCTGCGTAAAGCGGGAGCCTTGTGCACTGGGTACGACCGACTGATAGATTTAAATAAAAAATTGTTGACGCCCACAGTCAAACTCGAAAAGCTCCAAACTTTTCTTATCCCAAGTATGAATTTTCCCCATGATTCTGATGTTGGGTTGCTGAGGTTTTGTTTTATTAGGTTTTCAGTTGTTCTTCAACGGTAATGAGCATCCTCTTATAATTTCGTATCGGTCATTTGCAATATTGGCATTCCATCTGTTGTGCTCTGATTTCTTGTGCTTTCTTTTGTTTTGTAGGGAGAGGCCGACAGTGGTTTGGACCGTCTCTGGCAGAAGAAGAAAACCGAAGTTAAACAGTAGAAAGAGATGATTCTTCTTCAGTTCATGGGGATGAGTTGTTTAATTTCTGAACTAAATTATGTGATGTCTTATTCCATTAGTACTGAATGTTGCAAGTAGTTCCCAACCTTTTGGTGTTCTTGAAATGGGCTGTTCTTTTGACGATTAAGTAGTGAAACTTCCACCCATTGAGATCTTAATTATATTTCTGGTTTCGTAAAATTATTTCCACTGATGATATGCATGATTATTCTTATGATCTATGTCAAAAATTGTCCTCGGATGAAATCCAGGACGGTACATGCTTTGATCTAGTGACCCCAATATTTCTTATGAGCATCGACATAGATTATGTTCTGTGGGTATTGCCTTCTCTAGCAAGTAACACTAGTTTAGATCCCCCGCACTTGTGAATTGTCGTTAACTTTGTCAAGACTCGTGTGAATTGTCAATGCGTAGAATAATACGCAATGTTTTATCATTAATTACGGAACATTTCCTCTCTGGATTCTGTTTCGCTCAACCCTTTCGATTTGTGGCGGTTGAGCAAGTGCAGAAGCTCGAGGCCTTTCTGCCTCAAATCGACCCCATAATGCACCAAGATCGTGCTGTACACGTAGGTTGCTTCTATGAAGTGGTCGCACATCCCTTTGCCTATACAAGTCCCTGACATTGCCGCGAGCCCTGCGGTGTTCCAGTAATCGGGAGAGTTTTTTCCCTGCGCGTCAAGAAACCAGCAAGATCTTGCTGATGTTGACCTCCTCCAATATTTGATTGTCCTGAGCGCTTTTGTTGAAATTCTTGCAACTTAACTTGGCCGAGTAAACATCATCGAAAGAGCGCACAGCAACCTTCGCGAGTCTTCGACAAAAAGCTCGTTCGGAAGAGACTGTATGGATGATGAGGCGTTTCATCGACAAAAAGCTTGTTCCGAAGAGACTGTATGGACGATGAGGCGTTTGCTTTCTTCATTGATATTGTGAGAGGCCATTGACGATGCCTGAACAAAAGCCTTCTAGGTATTGAACCAAAAAAAAAGCTTCTCTACGTTTTGTATCTTACTTTTGCCAAGCTTAAAAATACATTAAGATTAAAATAAGAAGAAATAGTAAACTTCTCATTAACACAGTAATTTCTTCATGGAAATAGATTGCGTTACGTAAACGTAACTACAAGGTCAAAGTTTCAAAAAAGGTAAAAATTTCAAAATTCGACAGCTAAATAATAATTAAAAAAATTAGAAAAATCAAACGTGGCATTGTATTTTAGGCCGTGGTGGACTACTAGAGGCGCCAGCGCCACGCAACGGCTTACGAGTTCCGAACGCCGCGGCGACTCAGTTTTCGAATCGGCATTCGCCGGCAGCCATGGATTCGAGCAGCTCGGGCTCCACGAAGCTTGATTACTTCGACGACACGTGGAAGCTCCAATCCACCGCCACATTGCTATCCGTATCTAAAGTCAGTTGCTTTTCACTTCACACTCTTCATTCCTTTCCTTTCTATTCTGTTTGTTTCCCGAGAAAATACTGCCAGAAAATTAATGCAATCCCTAATTGTATTATTTGAAAGGGGGAAGATGGACGAACCGCCTTGGTATTGGACCGGACGATCTTCTATCCCCAAGGTGGCGGGCAACCTGCCGACACCGGCTTCATCGCCGCTTCCGATTCCGGGGTCAAATTCGTAGTAGAAGATGTGCGGTCCCGAGACGGCATAGTAAGTAATCAAATTGTTGATTTGGTCTCTCTCTATAATTTTCAAATGTTTGATTAGAAAATAAAAAATTAATGTCTTCGATTGGTGTTTCACTTGATTTTGATTAGGTTTACCACTACGGTTTCATTGAAAATTCCGGTGAGGAATCGGAGTCGAAATTCGAGAAGGGGAAAGAGGTGCTGTTGTGTGTGGATGAGTCTAGGCGCAGGCTTAATGCTAGGTACGCATATACTCGAAGAAATCGGATCATTTGATTGTTTATATTTATAATTAAGTTGCTCAACTTGTTCTTTGATTGAGCATTTATTGTATAACCAAAATCAAGTTCGATTTTCGGCCAAAAAACTCCGAAGATGGTTTGCTTACTTGCTGTTTCGTGTTCTATATTTTGAATGTTGTGGAATTGTTTATGTGCAGGCTTCACTCAGCTGGGCATTTGCTGGATACATGCATGAGAAATGTGGGATTCGGTGATTTAGAGCCAACCAAAGGCTACCATTTCCCTCAGGGGTATGATTTATTTCTGCTTTATTGCTTTAAGCCTAGATTACAAAGTGTAGGTATGTTTCTTGTTGCAAAATCTTCTGTTAATATCAGGGACCTAAACGATTAGTCGGCAAGAATCTTGTTTCTAATTCTTTCCTCAATCCTCGTTTCTTGGCATTTGAGTTTCTTTGTTATGCAATTTATATTGAAAAATTTCGTAGTTATCTTAAAATAAACAAAACAGAAAAGACACGATCACGCTCAATTTAGATATGTTTAAATGTGAGCTGCCAGGATTTTTTTCAACGTAACAGCACAATGATCCTTCCTTTTGAATGCAGTAACCACTCACTTGTACTTCAACTTTCCACGAGTCAATCTATCTGTGGAAAACAGCACAATGATCGGTCTTCGTGGGCTTTAAAGTGAAAATTTTTCACCATCCCATGAATGAACACTAGGAACTTTTATGTTGTTGACGCGTGAATTCGGATCGACATATGTAGATGGCCTAATAACAGTCACATGTAAACACGATGATTTGAGTGTAGCCGAGAGCACCCCGACCCATTTGGCTTGGGCAGCAGCTGCCTTATGTAGGCCTCCAAACCTTCTCCATAAAGTCTCCTGTATGTTATGTGGTTCTAGTGGAAAGGGTTATGGGGCCCAATATAAGCCACCAAATAAATACGCTACTTAGAGCCAATTAGGTCAATAGTGTTCCTTTGGATTGAGGATCCAGTGGAGTTGTCTCGAAGGACACATGAAGCCATTATTGTATATCGGATAAGCTGTTACCCCAAAACAGATAAACCGTACAAAAAAACCAGCACTGGCATAAGTGATGAGTCAATGACACATGCTTCACCAATTCTTCTCAAATTTAAATTAGTTCATTGCTAGCCTCAGTATTCTGAGATGTGAACAGTTTTTGATCTTTGAGACACGATGTTGTTGTTTGCATATCCTTCTGAATTAGTACTTGTAAATTCATAATATTTCCAGGCCATATGTGGAATATAAAGGCACAGTTCCACAAAAAGATACAGAAAGTAAGCGAAAGGAGTTGGAGGTAGAAGCTAATGCATTAATATCGAGAGGAGGAAAAGTGAGTTGCAATATTTAGGATTTATCTAAAGTTGCATGCTTGGTATGGAATATTAGATCTAATCCGTTTCCATATTTTTGTAAGGTTTCTGCTGCCTTGTTACCATATGAAGAAGCGTGTAAGCTGTGTGGTGATTGCCTTCCCGATTATATTGCAAAGGTTATTCCTTACACTAGACCTGTTTTCAATACATGCTCATATTGGACCCTTCAAACTTCAGTGCTGAAAATCGTCGAGTACTAACTTTAACTGCATTTCCTTTTTTGCATCTCTGATCTCTTGCAGGACAGCACTCCTCGCATTGTGAAGCTAGGGGACAGCCTTGGCTGCCCATGTGGCGGTACCCATGTTTCTGATATATCAGAGATCAAGAGCATTACGGTAAGATCCATTTGCTTCAATGTTCTTATGAACTGATTGATGTCCCAATTTTTTTGCAAAATTAGTAGGATGAAGTGAGTGCTTCAAGAAAGTCTTTTACTGCTTGTTCAGGTTACTCAAGTACGGACAAAGAAAGGATCGACAAAGGTCTTTTACAATATCGGGTGACTCGGGTCCTATTTCTTGATGTAATATTTTGCACTCTCATTGATACAAAGATCTGCATCATTGTGTAGAAACTAGAAATTGACAATTTATATTTTTATTATAGAGTGTTCTTGTAAAACTATAAATTTTTCGGGCTTTTAAAAGGATTTTACGAGTAGTGAATCACTGGTTGTAATTTGTTTGTATTGTGTACATGATGTATTCAGTATTTAATTAAACAGCCGCCGCTTAATTAGTATATACAGAGAAACTCCATCGACACTCCACAGGAATAGACAAGGAGCGCAGTTTGTCTCGTTCGGACGAGTCGAAAGCGACACCATCCTCATTCGGATTTCATGGTTTGAGGTTCCGATTAAGACTCGAAACTTAAATCCGGCAGCCGGAAATCGCAATGCCTGCGGGGTGTACCCGGAGATGCCATACGTGTGCGGTCCACAGTCGACATCTAAAAATGCATGAAAATTTTCGTACAAAATGTCGAACCCAGTCACTATTTGCCACAAAATTACAAAATTATTGGAATTGTACACAAATTTGGATTACACATTTGTCTCGGTCAAAAAGTTTCTTTTGATAAGCGATAGGACAACTACGTTGAATTCATCTAAGATATGAGGATGGAGATTTGAATTTGGGCACAAAAGATAAAACACATTGTTTTAGCCAACTTAGCTTAACACAGACGACAGTTAGAAAAAGTTTATGTTGGCTCTTATTTTCTTTGACTTCATATCTTTTCAGTTGAAATGTGGCTTCTCGTTAGGGTTTAAAGCCATCTTTCATTAACATGACATCTGATGACATATTGACACAGCCAAAATATATCATGTGATGGAGACCTTCGTTGACAATTGTATACGAGGAAAAAAAACAAGGAGCAAAACAAGGACACAAGCTATATATTTCAACTTGGCTTAAGCCAAATTGATTAAAGTAGTGTATTTATCCCTTTACAACTTGTGTTTGAATTATATTTTTGTAATTTAAATGAATTTAATGTAGATTATTTTATTATTTGTTAAAAAATAAATATAAAAATAAGAAATTATTTTCATCTGCCCAATTAAATTATTAATTCGTAAAATTATAATAATAAAATACCTCACTTGTAGTTTGCATGAGTTCCTAGGGCTAGGCTTACGTAGATATGAGCTTTAATTAATTAAGTTGGTTTGCGTAATGTGCTCCCTTTTCCGCACTCAAGTTTATATTTCCTTCCTGTAATTTAGCGTAGATTATCTTATCAACTGACATGTTTCAAAAATATTATTTTTACCATCTATTTATACTATCATTTATACAATCTCTCTAATAGAGATGGAACCTACGTGTTGTTGGATCCTACCTTGTTAGAGGGATAATACAAATTGATGGTAAATGTAACATTACTTGACATGTTCACTTATAGGTAATGAGAATTGGAATTATTCTCGAGTTTTGTTTTCTAAAATATGAGTATTGAAGTCATCAAATTATTAGTTTTTTCTTGGGTTTACTACATATACAGAAATAGAACAAAAAAATCTTTAGTTTTTCATTTCAAATCTGTAATTCAATAAAAATTATGTATCAAATTAACAAAGAGGGATTAGTTGGTTTAAAATTAGATTTTCTTTCCTCACTTTATTACTAAATTTTTCGAATTTTTTACTTTTCGTTTCTATTAAGTAAATATGTCACAAGTGGAAATATTGTAGTCAAGTGTATCATTTCAAAGTACACTTTAGTACATAGATTATCTTGTAACACATAATGTGGGCAGAGCATAATATCAACATTTAATGCGATGACATTATTAATTGACATAACATACATATATCACTTGTCATATAATACAACATTAACATACAATAATATTACCTCATGATGTTAATAATATTATGACTTTAGTGAATTAGTAATACTACGTGCCGACTCACCCACACAATGCCTCCTTAATGGCATTATTGTTGCTAATTATATGACCTTATATGATTAATTTTTGTTTTTATTTATTTGGAAAATGAAGATTTTTGAGTTATTTTTTTTAGAGTTAAGAAAGGAATAATGTAGTAAGCATAATAAATATTTGGATGAATGGTGGAGTTGAAATGGAACTTGGAAAACGGCATTACCGGTAAGAGGAGGAATAGACAAAAAGCCAAAACGCCAGCGAAACAAATTCCGCTAATTTCAGCAAGGACCCCTTCCTCACCATCCATTTTCCCCATTCCCTTTCTTCTCCCTCCACCTCCACCTCCCCCTCCCTTTTATGTACCACCCAGATACAGATTCTCCACTCCACTCACCTCTCTCTCTGGGTCTCTCTCCTTCTCTCAGATCTGCTCTTTGTTTGCTTTTTTTGCTTTTTCTTTCCAAAGTCGTATCCTTTATCACTTCCATCACTCTTTTTATATATACACCTATATATGTTGTATAGCTCTAGCCGCATTCTGGGTTTGCTTCCATTGCTCTTCTGGAGGCGTCTTTGTTGAAGAACACCAACAAACCCAGGTGGGTTTTCAATCCCAGCTCCGTTTCTTCGTGTTTTTCTTCGATAATGTATTGCAATTCACTAATGTTTATTGGGTTTTGTTTGAACCATATTCTCTACGTCTCTGAACCTTTTATTTGATTGAATTTGCTTATTGTTTCACCCTTTTTATTGCGTCTGAAATGCAAAGAATCACTTTTGGAACCGTATTTCGATGGAGCAATGAGGATAGAATGATATTATGATTGCTATTTGTTTTCGAATTATCGTAATTTTCTTATCTAATTTCCTTAAGCTCTAAGTTCTTTTTTCTTTTTCACAAGGCGATATTCTATTCTAAACTAGTCTAATCTATGGGGTGGGGGGGGGGTGTTCAAACTTGAATGCAACGGGCCGGTCACACTGCCCTGGTTCTAACTTTTAAGTTTCCTTCTGTTTTCCTTGATCGTCAAGTTTATGTCTGGGGACAGAGTAGTGTTCTTGACCACAAGCTATTAGCCCCCATAAGCTCCATGTTTAGTTGATCAGCTCAATTTATTTATCTCTGTGTCTGTTTTATTGTTCTGGATAAGCATTTGAATTATTAGTATTGATCATTGAACTTGGAGATGTATGCATTCTTGTGGCATATAGCTAGGAAAATTGTCTTTTGGCGTTTTGCTCTCTCACACATCCAATCAAAGGCACACACTTGTTACATCATCGTCATAAATAAAAGAATTTGGAGTTGAGAAGCTGTCTTTTTACTGTTTTATTTTGTAGTTATATCAACTGATTTTCAAGAGTTCCAATGTTTCACCATTGAATGCTATAATGATGCACTTTGAAAAACAGTGGTACAGTTATGAATTATAAGTTCATGTTATTTGAAAAAAAAATTGGTATTCATGCAATAAAGATAACCAAATCAATTCCAAGTTGTCATGTTGCAAACGTTTGAGTTAATGAATAACCAAGATGTTTGTACTTTGTATGTTTTCATCTGTAGATCATGCGAGGAGAGACTATGGTTAAAACTAAAGGAGAACTAAAAGTAAGCTTTGGCTATCAATGCAATAGCAACAGAGGCAGTTTTTGTGAGGATTCCGATGAATATGAAACCTTGCCTGAACTCCGAAGGAACAGTAGTTTCTCTTGCTTGTCTGGTGCTGCAATAGGCGCAAATGCCACTCTGGCAAACACAAATATCTGCAATGGTTTGATAGGGGTAGAAATACTTCCTAGTTGGGACTCTCCTAATTCATTTCGTAGAGTTCCCTCTTCACCGGCTATGTCGAGGTTGGATATATTATCATCTTCTCTTCAGAGTAGTATGTCAAACTTAAGTTGCAGTCCGTCTACGCCTGATTCTGATTCCTACTTAATGAAATCCACGAGTCCTTCCAGAAATGAAGGTTTTCTTAATGGTATGGAAGTGCAAGTGGCGGGTGGAGCTGCTGGTGAAGACAGGGTTCAAGCTGTTTGTTCTGAAGAAAATGAGTGGCTCTTTTGTGCAATTTATGATGGTTTCAATGGAAGAGACGCAGCTGATTTTCTGGCTGGGACACTGTATGAAACCATCATATTTCACTTTAATTCATTAGACTGGGAATCAAGTCAGGAATCCCTCAAAGCTTCTAATGGTCTAGATATAGATGGGTCCCTTCCATATATAGGAGATGGTGGAAATACTATCAGCGAAGAAAGATTTTCATCCAGAATTTATACACAAAAGGATTCAAGTGTTGACCATATCTCTGAGAATGCTCCACGTGCTAAAGCAAAAACGTCAACTGATTCGTTTAGGCACAGGGTGCTTGATAGTCTCCAACGAGCTCTTAGTCAGGCTGAGAATGATTTTCTGTACATGGTTGACCAGGAAATGGTGGATCGCCCAGATTTAGTTTCTGTTGGGTCTTGTGTTTTAGTTGTGCTTCTACATGGGAAGGATTTGTACACACTAAATTTAGGTGACAGCCGAGCTGTATTGGCAACATGTGGTGATGATTATTTAATGAGTGGGAGTGAGAGGTTAAAAGCCATCCAGCTCACTGATAGTCATACAGTTGATGACGAAAGTGAAAGAATGCGAGTTTTGTGTGAACATCCTGACGATCCCATGACCGTTGTGGCTGGAAAAGTAAAAGGGAAATTGAAGGTCACTCGAGCTTTTGGAGTTGGATACTTGAAAAAGGTGGTCACCCTTACCGTTTAACAATTATGTACCAAAACCAAGTAGGTTAAAAAGAAGTTTTTTTTAGATAAACTGACATTATCTGGTGTGTTTATATCTTAAGCCCCTTCTTCATAATTAATATATTTTCCATTAGTGGATTTTACTGATTCTATTTTCTTTTCACTTTTGTGCAGAAAAACCTGAATGATGCATTGATGGGAATTCTTCAAGTTCGTAACCTTATAAGCCCACCATATGTTTCCACTCAACCATCGTTGAATGTGCATAGAATATCAACATCTGATTGCTTTGTAGTACTTGGTAGTGATGGCTTGTTTGACTTTTTTACCAATGACGAGGCAGTAAAGCTTGTCCACTCCTATATCTTGAGCAACCCCTCCGGCGATCCAGCTAAGTTTCTGCTCGAGCAGCTTGTAGTAAGAGCAGCCAATTCTGCAGGTAGACATGTTTTATATCATGTGGAGATTTTGTTGTCATTCCATCCATATCCCTTACAAGTTTGCTTTGTTTCATTTCGGCTACCTTTATTAAACACAGAAGCATGTATAACTAACCCTCGATCAGATTAACCAAGATAGAAAAACAATTGATTTGTTATTGGAGAAGGCTATGCTCACCCTCCATGTTATGTGCTCTTAGTTCTCTCCCTTTCATTTCTCTGCTTCGTAGACCCTGCTTGTATGGCCTATGCTGTATTATTACCATACGGCATCTTGCATTTGTTGAAAGATAACAGATCTTTCAGTTTAAAATAAGTAGTTTCAGTTTGATTTGCTGTCTTTTGTTAACTTCTCATATAATGTTCTCTTAATTGTAAATAGAAAATACTTTTTGGTGATGGGTGAACAAAGCTCCAGTTTTGATCCCGAAATTGAAACATTTTAAGACCAAGTTTAACTTGAATGATATAAATATATACATTCCGCCCACCACACCACACCCTAAGGCATGCATACACATTTTTCTCTAACGTATGGTATTCTAAAGTCTTCAAATAGGAAATCCCACCACAGGGTTGGTTACATTTTATTTTATCTGACAGAATAAGTAGCCCTTTCGCATAGTTTTCGTTTGCCAGGTCCTTAATACTTTCGTTGCAGGTTTCAGTATGGAAGAACTCATGAACATTCCAGCAGGAAGGCGGAGGAAGTATCACGATGATGTAACAGTAATGGTGATTATTCTCGGTACAAATCAGCGCACGACAAAGGCGACAACTTGCGTGTAAGATTATTTTTTGTGGTGTAATAGAATGTTTAATATTTTTGGCAGTCTAGTTTTAGGTTCCAAATTGTATATAGTTGGATGTCAGAGATATACTTTGCTCCTGCTGTATAATAATGTTTATAGTTTGTCAAGTTTTGCTTGGCAAAAAGACTGCTTCATTGCATTCGTCTGCAAATTACAGATCTTTATTTTCCTTAAGAGGCTTGTTCAAGAAGGGCAGATAAATTATATATTATAACAAAGCGGGAAGCCTTGTTGCCTTGGGATCGCTGTTTTTGTTATTATTTTGCTGATAATTAAGAATATTTTTCTAGCATTCAACCAAAAAGAAAGAAAAGAATATTTTCTGGCAGATACTCAGGAATAAAGATGGGTTGCTCTTTTTTTGACCTGTGCTTTTTCTTGAGAATGTCAATTGCAGTTTCAGATGGGAATCAATATATTGATTGGATTCTATTCTTTCCAAACTTCACAAGGAACCCTATGAGCAAATTTGAGAATGCTTTTGTAAGAAGCACTTATGTTCATGATCACTTTCAACATAAACGCTTTTATTAGAATTGAGCAAAGCTAAAGTTTCTATGAAAAGTTCTCGTGCTTCCTAGAAAAAATTTGAGCGATTCTTGAAAATCACTTTCTTTTAACTCAAAAACGCCTTTTAACTGTATCAAAGGCGTTTTTGATTATTTGAATGCATTTTCAGTCCTTACAGAAGCATGTCATGTCTAAACAATTAAGCATAAATGATTCTTTGTTCACAAACAACATTAGTCATGTTAATGGAATTCCGAACGTCCCCTACTTTTTCTCCACTCTAATATTTTCTCTTATTTCCTCCTCACTACAATTGAAAATTCTACTACGTTGTGGTATGTTTTAGCCGTTAGATCTTGATTTTTTGGCAACTCTAACCTCACATGATAAAACATGCATGAGGGTTTTCATCACTGAAAACCTGCAAACTCTCCAGCTCTGTTGCCTTCACCCAATCAGCCTCTTGATGACCAGTTGGTGCACACGTGTACGGTGACGATGGAACATAAGAATGATAAGGAGCCAGCGGGTACACATATGCCATCTGGCGTGTACGGAAGAGATCAACTGGATCTACTGGTTGAGATCCTATGCATGCTGGTGCACCAGAGCCTGCTGAACCACTCTCATCATCTTTTGGCCCTTTCCCCTTATTCTTTTTGCTACTCACACTCTTCTCACCTTCACTGATCTGAACCTCCACGGCCGGAGACCCGCCGCCGCCGGTGGCCTTATTCTGCGAAGTTTCGCCGGGAAACTTAGTTGGGTCGGTTTCAGTAGTAGTAGTTGCTCTGTTTTGAGCCGTGGTAAGCTTGTGGACTTCAACTTTCTCTACACTTTGTTGGTTTGGGACTTTCTGTTTCTCCTTGTTCTTGCATTTCTCCGCCTTGTTATCTTTTCCGGTGAGCTTTTCCGGCCATTCCTGTGCTTGCTTGCCTGCTTTCCTGGCCAGCTTCTTGACGAGGGTCTGAATGCCGACGTTTCCAATGACAGTTACTTTGTTTTGCTGTGAGTCAATAGCTGTGGTGTAAACACCTGCAATAAACATTTTCGTAAAAATACAGCGACTAAATTGAAAAAAAAAATTAAAATACAGTGATCAAAGTTGAAGTCGAGCAGAAACACAGTGACTAATATATGTATTATACCACAAAAAAAAAGGTAATTAATTTTGTACCATCAGTTCTTTGTAAAACTTTTTTGACCTTCCTCTTGCAACCTTCACAGTGCATAGGAACTCTCAAGATCCATGTCTGAAGAAAAAACAGTGAAAATGGTGTAAAAAACTATAAAGTACAACAGTAGCAAGTTAGTTAGAGAAAGAAGAACAATGTGTCTTGTTTGTGTACCTGATATTTGAGAGGTTCTTGTTGAGAAGCCATGAGAGAGAGAGAGAGAGAGAGAGAGAGAGAGAGAGAGAGAGAGCAAAATTTACCAGAGGTATAAAATGAAGGTAAAACAGTGAAGAGGGATGAATGTGAGTGAGAGAAGAGATGGGAGTGTAATATAAAACACAAGTATGAGGAGGAGAGCGAGTGCGCAGCTATCAAAGTTCCTGCTCTCCCTCAACCAAAAAAATGATGAAATATTTGACTACAATTAATGATCCTTTGATGATATATGAGGGAAGTAGTAATTAAGGTGTGTTAATCATACTGATCTCAAAAACTAAAACAATATCAAACAATTGTTAATAATATTTTTCTCTTGTATGTGAGAAATTTTAGATTTTATTGTGAGTGAGTACTAAGTTATTATTGTTGCTTTACTGTGTGACTTAATCGAACCACTACTGCAATATATCGTTGTATATAAAAAAAACAAGTGACGTGCAATTTAATGAGATTTTAGGTGTGACGGTCACACATTGTAATAAGAGTAATGTTAGAGAGACCACATATTTATACCACATTATAGCAAGAATAATGTGACAGTCACATCCATTCATTATAATGGATTGACATGATTGATTGTGAACTGATAACATCACGTGACGGTGTGACAGTTACGCTTAAAAGTTTAATTAGATCGAATCAGATTAAGATGTAACTTATTCCAAACAACATCTTAACCCAAACTAGAGGCTTTGTGGATCACAAGTCACATTTGTGAGAATGATAAATCCGTTGCTTCCCAAGGACATTGAATTCAAGTTCAGGCCTTTCTCTCTCAAACAACCAAAACCCTCAAGAAACAAATATAATAAATAAATAAAAATAATAAAAAGTAGATTAGTTTGGCCTTTGGAGCGGTATGTGCAGTACAAAGAGGGCAGTATACATACAACAGATTTGGATACACAGAAGCCCTAAAGTAATAAATAGAAACTTTCCCACTTCATCTATTAAAGTTGAGCTTGCTTCATGGGCACTTAACCTAGCAGAGGACATGGACAATTCGTTTCAGTCAATTACAGATAAAACAAATTGACACAGACAAAGAAAAAGCTGCTCTATTTTCATTTCATTTTCCCTGGAAACCAACCAAACTTTATGCTGTTGTAGTATAAATTAACACGGAAAATATTAGGGAGATTACATTTTAGTAGACCGCGTAATGTCATCTCTTCTATCGATATGAACTTACTTGTATAGGTAGACTCTATTTTTCATATGTTAAAGAGGTGGTACAATACGATCCCCCTAGCATATCCAGTTCTTTTCTGAACTTGAAGTTCAAGAAATTCACTTTTACACAATTTTCCTCATCTCTAATATCATCTATTGGTACGTTTAATTATTTAGGGCGTGAAATTACCATTTAAATCTTAAATTTTATAATTAACTATGTCTGTCAATAAATAAAACAAGAAATAAATAATTAAATTGATATAGAGATTTTCTACTTTCCTTTCCGGATTCACTTTGTGGGGATTCTAGGGATTCCCACATCCTAACCGTTTATCGTATATCGTGCGGCTAGTTTTTATCAGATACTATTTGTGTTTAATTTTAAATAAAATAAATAAATTATTTCTGATCGCAAGATACATGATAAATATTTAAGATGTGGGGATTTTTAGGATCCAATTTCTAAACATCAGAGTAATTAAAAACGTCTAATCTTGCTTTAACTTATGATTAAGTCTATATAGAGGTAGAGAATATATGTATAAAGATAAAAAAAAACACTATAATTATAAATTAGAATAAACAAAGATGAAGTAAAGGATAATTTGTTTTTTTTTTTGTCAAAAGTAAAGAATAATTAAACACTGCAATTAAATATGATAAAATATGCAAAAATTCTGTTGTATTCTGATATATGACGTGCACTAAATAAATGAAGATTTAAATGTGCAGCTAATAATACAACTCAAAATCCACCATGCAAAAATTACCCCTGCAGACCAGAACTCTTTAATTATTTGGATCATAAATATCGCAACAAACCCCAAATTCGATTCATTAAGGGCACCTAAATCCTTGGAAAATGTAGTTTGCTGATCAATCGATCATATCATTACGACAACACTCTCTCCATGCATTAATGATGACGAGAGACATTTGCATGTCACAAATTATAACACTTTTATTTTGGGTAATGTAATTCACACACTTTATTTTACTTTTCACACATCATTATTAATTTTTGTTCATTGATCTTTTTCAATTCATAAGATCTGACGATCGAAAATTAAAAGAGATGTATAAGAGGTAAAAATATGTATGTGAATAGCAGCACCGTTTATTTATTTGGATAGATGCCAATTCAAATGATTACATACTTAGAGTACAAAATTTGTTAGTCGCATTAAGAGTTGCCACCACCTTCAACCACCATATCGACCCAGACCCGACAGCCAAAGGCCCAAGACAGCAGGAATCTTGACAAGACGATGGATGTTCCTACAACACTCATTACGACTCATCACTCACGGTTGTTTGTATAATTAAGTTTTTTCCAGATGCGTGTTGAGAGATTTCACGTCGGAAAATGAAAGAAGCTTTGCATTAGCGCCTAAAAGATACGAGGCTCTCTTCACGCATTGCCAACTCAAAAAACCATGAGGTATACATGTATAGTGCAATCATATATGATGAGGCACCACCAGATAATCTGATGTTAAGCACGCATCTTGCCGACAGCGCAATCTCCGTGACAGCATCACACACAATAGCACAAGCAATGTCGTCCTCTGGATCGGTTCTCCAGCACAACCATTTTGCCAGGACAATACAGTAAATCATCTCACGTTGGATGTATATTAACAACGGGGATGCACAAATGAGAGGAGAGAAAAAAACTGATAGAAAGCTGCTTACGCTGAGGATATTGTTAAATACTACATAATTTGATTCAGAAACGAGTTGTGCGTTACGCAAGACAACAAGGTTGTGGCAACTTCTATCTAAACCACCATAACAAATTTCAGATTCACGAAGAATCACAATTTGCTTAGGAATGAACGTATGCCACGCATGCTCCGGTGAAGTCAATCTAGCTTTCACCTTCTTTGGCCTCATCCACCTTGGTTGAAACATTTGGTTCTTCGGTATCTTGGGCTTCTTTTTTCTCTCCTGAAACATCCTGCAGCTGAAGAAATTAATAAGATGTTAATCCAGCTCTTATGCTAACATTTTTACTCAAAAGACACACCCGTAAGCAGTGATGAAAACATACCCCCAAGTTTCTAAGACTAGTCGTAACATCCTCTTGCTGCTGCTGAAGAGTGGTCCTCAGATCTTGAAATTCCTAGTTTCAGTTCAAAGACTTAAGTTAGCATAAACGATCACATTTCAAAATCAAACTTGGACGAATATTGATCGCTGGAGCACAACTTACAGATCGAAGTTGATCCACTTCAGTGTTGAGGGATTTCTTGAGTTCTGAAAGCTCCTGCATTAAGGAAGAGAATTGCATCAAGAGTTGAACATGGTCGACACTTGCAAGAAGAATGCAATACAACTATGAGCAAACAAGTTTTAGCTCCAATCCAATCAGAAGAGAGATTCGATATAACGAAACAAACACATTCAGCAAACTTATTCGTATTTACTATTTGCATCCAAGTTTGATGCACAACCCAATTTCTGTACTTTTTGGGCCATTTCAATCACCTTCTATACATCAGACATATGTGATTTATAGATATCAAAGGTCAACGGGAAACACCAACAGTTGTGGTTTTGAGGTTTGAGAATATGAACAGGGAAATAGTTTGTTGATGTAACTCGTAAGTGTTCTCAACAGATTAAAAAATCCTCTCGCTCTCTTACTGCATGCACGCCTAAACACAACACAAACATCATCAACTAAGATAACAAACGTACAAATTCCAAAAGCTAATTATTCAAATGCATATGACAGGCACCCAAATCGTACATTAACCATACATACATTAGCAAGAACAAATAATCCCACCAAGATTAACTAATAAACTGAATCCAAATGCATGCTTTTTCAAATGTATGAAAAAATTATATAAACACTTACATCGTGGTAGACTTTCACTTGAGTGTCTAAGTTCGACCTCCAACTTTGCAAATCCTAATTACCCAAATCAGTAAACAAGCAAATTAGGCACAAACACCATTATGTGATGAGATGAGAGAAAGTAGTGGTCAGTTGTTTCACCTGCTTCAACCCTTGAATTCTACCAAGTAGCTCAGACCTCGATTCATTCAATTCCTATGAACAACCATAACATTGTGGACCAAATTAAAAACAGTTTTAAATCCAAAATTACAATCTGGGGTTTTCTAATTCGAATTCTCAGAACCCTAAACAAAACACATGTATAAAAAAAAATAGCGACAAAAAAAATAGTTTACCGCAAGCTTGGAGCCAATCGGGGTCACATTCTCCTTGCTCTGCAATCATACACAACCAAATTCCAAGTTGAAAACATTTTTAAAAGATTTATAAACATGAAATTACAAATTAAAGAGAAAGAAATGGTAAGGATAAAGAGGAGGAGCGTGCGTACGGAGGAGAGTGGAGGAGGAGTGGAGGGAATCGAGGAATCAGAAGAGTTGGCGGCGGCCATTTGGGATTGGGACCGGATCAGATGACGATTTTTGATTTTCTGAGGTTTGTTTGAGTTGTGTTTGTTTGAAATTTGGAGATTTCAGTTCAGTTGGAGGAACAGGAGGAGGAGAGGAAGTTCAAATTTTGAATTTTGAGTGTCGGTTGGGTCGGCAAGCAGGCACTTAGCGGACAGTGGGACTCTGAGATTGCCGCATGTAAAATGTACTGAGTTTTGTGTGCGAGTGTTCGACAACTTTGACTGTTTTTGTTTGAAAAATGCTATTTTTATCCTATTTTTTAATTGAAATTATTTTTTATTATTTATGTTTCGAAGTTTAGGAATAGAGAAATTCAGATCATTCAATTTTAATTTTATGGCTTCTATTAGCTCATTTTATTGGATTATCTAAGATAAATCAAGAGCTGGATCTCTCTCTTCAACAATTGGATCTCTGGATCCTTAAATTTTGAACACAGAGATTTGAAAATGATCTCAATTCATATTTTTCATACCACATTTGTATTATCTATCTAATAGATATGAGATTCATTTATATTGATAGCCATATCTTTTAATTCATTTTTTCTCTAAAATTAAATTTATCCCATTTTACCTCTTGAAATTGCCAACATCAAGCTATTTTATTCTATTTACGTACATGTACTGGGGTTTGTTTGGTTGCGGAGATAGTGTGTGTGTAAAGAATTATATTGGGTGTGTAAATTGTAATTTAAAGTATTGTTTTTTTCTTTTTTCAAATGACAGTAACAAAGATGGTGGTCGTGGACTTGTGGCTGACCGAAGTTGAGGTTCGAGAGTTCAATTTGAGAGAGAGAGCTGCTGCTACAATTCGAGCCTTCAAGAATAAGAAAGAGTCTCATTTATGGTTGAGAAAAACATTGGACGCCCAAAATTAAATCTTAATTGATCTAACATTCATCAATTTTCTAAATTTAATTTGAATATATATATATATATATTTTAACTTTCAATTCGGTACAGGATTAAATCCTACTGCTGGTAATTATAGTATTCTTTTTAGTAGCATAATATTATTAAATTAATATTTTATTATTGTGTAACGTTATATCCACGTGTATACCTAAACCGACCTATTATCTTAACAAGTGCTTATCGAGTTACTTGATACGACACAATTCGTTATCGTGTCGACCTAAATACCTGTTAATTTTGTGTTGTTTCATGACGGGTTAACGGGTCAAGTCTTATTAAAATTAAAAAATCGAAATATCATAACTTTTTCTCAAAACAGCCAAATGCTTTCTTTCTTTGTTTTCAGAAAACTATCGCTTCTCTCTCAATTTTCACAAAAAATATGATAAATTATATAAAACTATCTTAACTATTGGGTCAATCATAGTTTCATACCTCATCTTTTAAAATTTTCAATGTCATACCTCATCTACCATTTTTTTACAATTTCTTTTATCAGTTTTCTGTCAATTCTTCTGTTAAATAGTGATGTGGCATAAGACTGAACCCACTATTCTATTAAAAAAATAAAAAAATATTAAAAAACTAAAAAAAATCATTTAATAATTTTTTTTACATATCCCCTCACACTATGTTTGGACAAGGAAATAAACTTGGAATTTGGATAAAAGTCAGAATTTATAAATTGACATACACCAATTCCCTTGTTTGGATTTATAACATAGAAATTTAGAATTTCTGCGTGGAAAAAGAACTTGGAATTTGGGGCCTCCAATTTCCAAGTTTAAATTCCATGTAAATTAGTGTCATTTCCCAATTTCTATGATTAGGAATTTAAAATTAACAAATTCCGTTTTCAATTCCATTATTCTTTTAAATTAACCAAAACAAAATTCAAAAATTCTAGAAAATAAAATCCCTTCATTTCAATTTTCATCATTTTAAAATCCCTTTGTAAGCATTTCCCTCCTCCTGTCCTCCCCAAAACTAAACTCAAACCCTATCCCCATTCTTCCCCAATCCTGTCCTTCACCCCCACCGCCTCCGCCCCCCGTCTTCCCCAAACCCAAAACCACCCAGATACCACCCAAACCCAGATCCCACGCCATCGTTCGACTCTCTCCCTCCCACCTTTCTCATATCGCTCGACGATCTGAAACCATCGTCGTCCCAACAATCCCACCCCCATTATTCCCAGAACCACCTCTCCTGCTTGTTGCCGCCGACATCCATCTTCTTCATTCCTCCCCTGCTCGTTGCCGCAAGTCACGGAGCCGTCGAGATGCTGCCATTTTTTCCTGCGATTCCAGGTCCCGGAGCCGTGCCGTCGATATTGCAGGTCCCGGCTGTGATTGGAAAAATTAAAATCGAAAATCGAAAAAAAAAGAAAGAAATTAATTGGGGAATGAATTGAGATGGGGAGGTGGGAGGAATGGGGGGGAGGAATGAATTGTGCGGCGGTGGGGTGGTGAAGGACATGAGCGGGGAAGAAGGTGAGGTAGGTTCTGGGTTTAGTTGTTTTGGGGAAGACAGGAGGGGGAAAAGGGTGAGGGGATATGTAAAAAAAAAAATTTAATGATTTTTTTTTATTTTCTTTAATATTTTTTAAATTTTTTAATAGAAAAATGGGTCCCGTCTCATGCCACGTTTTGACGGAATGTATGAAATTGTAAAAAATTGGTAGAAGAGGTATGACATTAAAAAAAATTTAAAGATGGAATTTGAAACTGTGATTGACCCAATAATTAAGGTAATTTTATATAATTTACCCCAAAAAATACAACTGTAGTGGCCTTTTCATTTTCACAAAAACTATCTCTTCTCTCCTATAAAAACTATCGCTCATCACATAATTACCAATCGGAAGTCCCAGCTCCACCTCTCGGTTCTCCTATCTATGCCGTATACTCCTGAAACCAAAATCTGTAACGAAGCGTTGAAGGCCACATTAGAATTTCCATCCTTGCAACAAAATAGGTTTGATGTTTTAATTTCTTTATTCTGATTGTTTGCACTTTGCCTGATTGCCTCTGCTTTGCACTGAATGCCATATAAACATAATCTAAAATGCATCCAATTATGAAAACTAAACACGTAAATAAACGTAGTGGAGAAAATATACTGACTTTTCCACTTTTCCTAAATCAAAGTAACTCATAGAAAGTAAAGCAAGACCTTCCACGAACGACAATCAGGGCGCGTTTACTAATCTGTAATCAGATTGAGAGGAATTGGATTAATGAGGAATTGAAATGAGGTGGAATCAGAATCAGATTCCTGATGGAGTTGTTTACTCATTCACTTCAATCAGAATTAAAATTAGGTTAATTACTAAATTGCCCTTACATAAATAAATTATTTTCATACTAATTAATTAAATTAAATTTCTTAATTAATTCATATAATAAAATTCTTCTATATAATTTCTTAATCAGATTCCCTTCTCCACCCATCCCTGCCTTTCCAAACATTCCAATTACCAAATCCACACCCTTACGCCTCCATAGCCCACCTTGCCTTTCCTTGCCTTTCCTTGCCTTGCCTTTCACCCTTGCATTTCCTTGTCCAGTTGCACTGCGATCTCGTTGCCGTCTCATACTCTAACTATCTTCTTTCATGGTCTGCATCGCACATACCCTAACTATCTTCAGCTTCCCCCTCTTATTTTTCCATCTACTTCTCATCTCCCTCCATCTTTCTCCAACCACACAGCCACTGGAATACACCCCACAACCACCATAGCAGTGGATCCACCACCATTGCAGCTTCAATTTCGGGTGTTAGAGTGTCGTTCAATTGGCAGATACGGCACCGAACGAGTTTCAAATTCGTTTTTCGCCAACGACAACCGATTCCACCAACTCAGTCTTCGAAGCCCATCCATCTAGGGGTAGTTTGGGTATAAAAGTTGGATTCCTAGAAGAGCCTTCTCTCCGGAATCCAAATACAACCTCCATGTAGGGGATCTGATTCCGGGAGATTTAGGGATCAAATTCCTGATTTTAAGTGGACCCCATCTTGTTTTTCATTCCGGAAATGTTAGTAAACAGCTTGAATGCTTGGAAAAGAATGCAATTCCGGTTCTTGCCATTCCATTCCGGTTTGGTAAACATGCCATCAAAGTAATTCGTCAAAAAAGTAACTCACAATTTGATATTATTCATACACTTCTTTTTATTTTTATTTTTTATTGACAACGAGAAGCTTGAAAGAAAAGAAAGATTATATAAGAATATCACGAGGTCACAAAAACTCAGTTATATTTGCAATTAGCAACAGATGGCAAAAAAGAGGAGCTTGCTAAAAAAAACTAGACTAAAACTGCATGACAAACTCAAACTACGCAAATCATCAACAACAAAAAAAAAATTCGAATTAGATATGACGAATTTCACAAGACCAACTTTAGTGCATAAGGGCACAATAATTCAGTACTAAACTTTTTAGAAGTGGTGAAATTTTTTATTGTGATTGGAATACGGATGGTACACCATGTGTTTTTATGTAAGTGGTGGAAAATTTTATTTTTTAAGTTATTAACTTTTTAACACATATATCCCACGATTTGTATAGTAACACATGGTGTACCACCTCGTGTGCCGGTCACACTGAAAAATCTCCCTTAGAAGTGATATATATTTATATACTTCTTTTTACTTCCCACAACTCAATAAATGAGGCAACGAATATAGATTTTGTTTCCCTTAAATCTCATTAGGCCAACTCCAAACCATGGCCTAAAACCTATAACTTCCCTTCTATTCCCCCAATTCATTCCAACTCAAGTTCTAATTTGGGCCTAAAACCTAAAAAAAAGCTAGATTCCAGCCAAGATTTAGGCCAAGGTTAGTGGTGGAGCCCATGTGAGTGTGGAACAGATGAAATTGGACAACAAGCGCCCAAATTCACGCGTGCCACTTGAGGCACGCTTTTCAGCCAACTTCAAAGCTGCAAAGTGCAGCCCCTTGCGACCCCCACCCACATGAGTGTGTCTCTCACTTGTCTGCCAATAAAATTGAGCCCAACAACTCTTTTGGTTGATCAACGACTCACATTCAAATGGGCTGTTGGTTATCCAACGGTCCATATTTAATTTAGTAAATATTTTTGTTTTATATTTATAAATTTATTGAATCTAACAATTGATATCGAATATGATCAAATCTAAGGGCATAAAAAAAATCTAACGGCCCAAATTTAAATCTGACGGTTAAAATATTTATAAAAAATTATTTAACTCAAAATTCACCTAAAAACTCTATAAATACCTATGTATTTGTAGAAACATCCACACAAAACTCACTTTTATCCTACAATTGTTCCAATTTTTCTTTCTACCATCTTCCAAAACCATGTGTTTGTTCATATGTCTTGTGTTTAATTATCTTTATCATGTGTTTCATATTATTCCATAGTATTTCATGAGTTTCATGTGTCGGTTTAGTGATTTTTCAATGTTTATCGGAATGTAAATATTTTTAGGTTAAAATGTTCATAAAATTAATTTATGATAGTCCACATAATTTGATATTATTCATAACTTCTTTTTACTTTTTTTCTTTTGTTGACAACGAGATATATGACACACCCCGACCTAGATCGAAGCATGTTGACCGTCACGTGAGAGTGACGTAACCATGTGCACAGTGCGGAAGCAAAAGAGATACAAGGGAAATATGACTAAATAAAAACCAACTACTAGTAGCATTACTAGCTAAGATAAAGTGCTAGTGTGAGATTAAATGTGAATTACACAACCAGAGCATAAATATCCTAGATGCAGTCAAGCAGAACAAGTACTAGATATAGATAACACCCAAAGGTGATCCTACATTTATGATGTTCTGTCAAAACCACCGTTGAAGTCCTTGTGAGTCACCAAAGCACTGCTACTTAAAACTTGGAGGGGTGCAAAACAGAAACTGTGAGTGAGCAAAAACAAAGCTTTTCAAAATCATTTCATTTCTCAAAAGTTGTAACCCCTCATCGTAAAACCTTTATAATTTTCCCAGAAAAATATAATAATAATAAGCTGTATCAGAAATCATACTCAAGATGAAAATCCATAGAAGTATACCATGCCAAAGTATCTCAATGCAATGCCATAAGTAATCCAGGCAAAATATATCAATGTCAAATATCGTATCAGCCAAATCCCTCTAACTTAATATGCACGACTGAATATATAGCTCATAACCAATCTCAATCATATCAAATCAAATCATGCCCACGAGTCGGAACCACATAAAGTGGTCTATACGACAAGACTATGTGTAATATAAATATGCTCTAGTGCTACGATCACGTGAAGGCTGTGCGAATAATCGCGGGTCACCTACGAGTCGGAACCACCTAAAGTGGTCTGTACGACAAGCCTGTGCACCTAACTTGGATCCAAGGTGAGCATTTGGTGCGGGAGGTGAACATCACGTGAAAGATTGTGCCCTAACTCTGGGCGGGAGCACTAACACGGGGGTGCAGGTTTATGAGCTCTCAATACATCACATCATATCTCACATAGTTGAAGTTACCTTATACCTTTTATTTATGAACTTACCTGGTATTTACTTGTGCGTCCGTAACACCAATTATATATATATGCAACTACTAATGCATACTAAAATAGATAGATACTTTGCATGGCAATTCAAAACGTAACTCCATTCAAATTCATTTTTTGGGAAAAATCAAGTATATAGGTATATACGGAAAAACCAAAAGCCCACTCACTGATATGTCAAAGAGTTGTAGTCCCTGAGCCTTGATTGTGCTCGTCCTCAGGATAGGTCTCACCTATATGCGAAATAACTGAATAAACGTTATTTGAAGTACATACACAAAACTAGGAAATAACTTCTCATACAATGCTTAAATGGGGTATTTGAATATACCACTGAGACCTACTCAACCTCGAGAACATCCCCATATTTTTAGAAAAAAATTTCGACCTCCCACGCGTCGGCCAAGACATGGCCAGACGCGTCCCCACGCGCGGTCAAACCCTAACTGAAACTTAATTGCCGTTAGGAATATTCCGTTAAATCTTAACAGAAATTAACGGCGTTACCTAACGCCTTTAGAATATTCCATCAGACTTGACGGAATATTCTCCTTCGTTTTCCTTGGTTCGCTAGAGAATCTCGCCGGCGCTGGTTTTTGGAAAAACAATCAAACCTTCATATCTTCTTCGATTCTCAACCAAAATTCACAAAATTTATATCAAATTGAAGCCTACAACGAGAAGAACAAAACCTTACCAATTTAAAGCCCTAAAATCCATGAGAATTCGCCGAAGAATCCTCGATAATCTTGCCAAACTTGAAACTCGCCAAACTCAACTTACCCGACGTCCAATTCACTTCGTTTTTCTTCTCTGAGCTTCGTGAAGATGTTCTAAAGCTCACTAGCAGTTTAAAATCTTCTAAAAACCTCACATTCACGATTGCATGAACAGTGCTCAATTCGGAGATTATGGTTTCTCGGGTTTTTCGAGGTTTTCATGTCCAACTATCACCACCATTCGAGTCCTAAGCTTGCAAGGAGTCCAAAAACATCGATCACAACCTCGATCTGCAACGAAATGATTTGGTTTGAGGTTTGTCCGTACATTGTACGGAAAAATGGAGAAAAACCGAGAGGGAAGAGAGAGAAAGGGAGTCAACGGGAGAGAGAGTGTGTGTGGTCCAAATTTTCTTACAACTAACCAAAACAATTAGAACCTTTGGTTCTAATTGGGTCCAAAAGGTTAGGAAGAAAATAAGTAAACTCAATTGTTTAATTTCTTAGCTTATTTACACAACCACAACTCACTCTCAAGGGTAGAATCGACATTTCACACCATCAAAACAAATATCCCGGGACGGGCTGTCACAATATAAACCTGAAAGAAAAGAAAGATTACATAAGAATATCATGACGTCACGAGACCCAATTATATTTGCAATTAGCAACAGATGGCAAGAAGGAGGAGTTTGCTAAAAAAAAAAAAACTGGACCCAAATTGCATGACAAACTCAAACGACCCAAATCATCAACAATAAAAAAAATTTCACGATAAATATGAGAATTTCACAAGATCAACTTTGATGCACAAGGACATGACAATTCAGTACTAAACTTTTAAAAAGATAATATTCACGCATTTATTTTTTTTGACTTTTCACAACTCAATCGTCAAGGCAACGAATTTAGATTTTGTTTCCTTTAAATCTCATTACGAATTGGTAAACTAACTAACATTTTTTCAAGACGACCGAGTAGCCAAAATTCAAAATATTGAAAGGTGACAGAAAAACTGCAAACGCCGCCGGCTGTTTTTTTATTTAGTAATCGGTTGTGTTTCCCAGAATACCCTCCTCTGCGGACCTGGATCGCCAATTGTATTACAGTGCCCTCGCGCCTAAGCAGGGGCATTACCGCCATTACAGTCTACACCGGTCAAAGCAGAGAGACGCTTTACGACTTTCAGTCCAAGGAAAAACATTTTCTCAAACAGTTTTGAATCACATCCCTGTCCACTAAATTCAATTAAAATAATAATTAATTCAAGACTCCACTGTTTTAGTGACTTAATGATGAGCGTTAAGCATAATTAATTAAGCATCATAAACCCCAAAAGCAAAAGTTCTTACTTCATAACAAAGAAACAAAGACCAACCAGAGCCTTCGATTTTGCCTGCTACCGCTGCTTCCACACCTCCGAGCGAGCTCACTCGCCAACTCGACAATGACTCAGGAATCGTTCATCTACAGCTTCGTGGCCCGAGGTACGATGATCTTGTCGGAGTACACCCAGTTCACCGGCAACTTCCCCGCGATTGCGGCGCAGTGTCTCCAGAAGCTTCCTTCCTCCAACAACAAGTTCACCTACAACTGCGATCACCACACCTTCAATTTCCTCGTGGAGGATGGATACGGTGCGTAGTTCTATTCGATTCCAGCTGGCTGATCTCTTTACTTTCTGTTTCTGTATGATTTTCTTTTGTTTTCCTGGAAAACAGACAGTCCGGGAGCTTGAATTGCATGCCGGAGTAGCTGGATCTAATGTGAAAGAGAGAAATGTGAGGATTTATGATCTGGGATTTGATTGGTTTGTAGTGGGAAGTTGGAAATTAGTGAGCTTTTTGAACTAGGGTTTGCTTGGTTTTCGGAGCCTTTGGTAAAGTTTCAGTCTTTTAAACTGTTTGTATTGAGTATGAATCCCACGTCGGGGAAAGAAGGGACCTTGCATGTGCTTATATCTATAAGTTATCGGGCTACTTCCTATATTGTATGGTAAAACCTCAACTTTCTTCAGTTTGGTTGCTGAGAAAATTTTTGAATTTTTGAGTCTCGTTTTGTTTTTGTTTTTTTTTTGGCTTTCGACAATTAGAAGACTTGGCATTTAGCTCAATTCACTAGGCATTTAGCTAATATTGACTAGGCTTGGAAATCAGGTGAATTTTGGTGAGTAGATTTGGTTGAATTGTTGAAAATGAAGGAACTTGATGAAATAATTTACATAATTATGAGATGAAGAAGAAGGAAGCACTTTAAATACCATTTGAATAATAGTAAATGTGATCAATGCTTTTCCGCGTTTAGATGCTGAAAATTCAAATGGCGTTTTGAATTCTCTAGTTCACTATGAAGAGAAAAAAACAAACTTTTTAGTCTCCATGGATTGGTATCACATTTCTTAGATTGCGTTCATTTAATAGTAGAGCCTGTACTTACACCATGCATTCTTTAGGATGCAACCCATAATTTAATTGACTGCCCCGTATTTTGGATCCCTTACTTTATGGAAATAGATAGCTATTATATGACTCAAATCAAATTTAGCATCAGTTCGTGGACGCTCATAGCGTAGTTGTTAAGAGCTGTTACGGCACACGCACACCCACACTGAGAGTTCGACTCTCAGCTCTAGGCTTTTGGCCTTCTTTAACTAAAAAGGCAAAAAAATTGTCTATTCTAGCCTTTTGCCTATCAGTTGGCCACAGAGATGACCTGTGAGTTCATCTAAGCTTGGGGTTGAACCATTTCAATAGCTATATGTTTATTTTATTATGTTTCATGCTAGTACTATTTGCATACAAATGTCCATTTCAATAAATGTTGTATATAGATTTAAAAGTTTATCGGTTTTAACCTGGACAATAAGCTTGAGATAGTCTTAGTTTCTGTATGAACTGGATGTTAACGAATTAGTAGTACAATTTGTTATTTTCTGTAGGGGTGGTTTGGGAGTGAGGTGATTAAAAAAAAAGCACCCATGAAAAAAAGCTGTGAGGATTTTAGGTGTTTGGTAAACTGAAAAAAAAGGGCTTATTTTGGAAGCTGCTGTGAGAATAAGCTGAAATCAAAGGAAAAAGTCAAAGCTGCTATTTGCAGCTTTGGAAAATTGGCTTTTTTTCAAAGCACACAGAGCTACATTGCTCCTTTAATGAAAAGATCCACTATCAGACTGCTTTTTTTCCCAAAAGCACTTTTACAAAAAAGTTTACCAAACACTCTACTGATTTATTTCACAGCCGCTTATTCTCACAGCACATCCGCTTATTCTCACAACAGCTTTTTTTCAAAGCACAGCAATACCAAACCAGCCCGTAGTTTGTTGATGCATCTATGTGTGTGCCCAAATCAAAGTACTTTGAATCTGAGAGTTTTTTGAGGGGGAAGTTTTTTGGTGTCAGACCTCTTATCCGTGTTTTATGGAATTTGCAGCATACTGTGTTGTTGCCAAAGACTCTGTCGGCAAGCAGATATCTATTGCATTTTTAGAACGAGTGAGAGCTGACTTCAGAAAAAGATATGGGGGTGGTAAAGCAGATACGGCTGTTGCCAAAAGTCTTAACAAGGAATTCGGGTATGTTCATTCGTGAATCATGATAGATTATGTTCAAGTAACTCTATTCTTTTGAGAACAAATTTCTGTCCAAATGGAAACTGAGATGATTTTGAAGATTACAGACCAGTTATGAAAGAGCACATGAAGTATATAATTGATCATGCAGAAGAGATTGAAAAACTTTTGAAAGTGAAGGCGCAAGTTTCAGAAGTTAAAAGTATAATGTTAGAGAATATTGATAAGGTATGGTTTCTTTTCTCAGATATAGTGCATCTGTTCACTGTCAAAGTAGGAATGCTTTTAGTTATTGATATACCATCTGCTCACGCAGGTCTAATTAGTGATGTTTCTACCAGAAGTTTGTTATTTGTCTTCCTGTTTTTTTTTCTTCTGTTTTTCTTATAGCAAACACATACATCCCGTCTTTCCAAAGTCTACTTAGACCTCCCTCATTATTTGTACATGAGAGACACATTGGTCCTCACTAAGTGGGACTAAAAAAATTTCTAAGTTGCCCTTAATCAAGTAAGTTGTTGAACTTAGCCTTTCAAAAATTTATGAAAATCTAACGATGGATAAAATCTAACAACTAGCAGTTATTAGTAATAGGAAGAGATGTGACCTCATAGTGGATGTGTCAAATGGCTTCATCATGAATGTGAGTGACTTATTCATGGTGGTGGTGTGGTAATGTTGGTGCTGGGGTTTGCCGAGGCGTGTGGTGGTCATCGAAAATGGCAAATCCATAGCTTTAGAGAGTAAAAATGCATGGAGAATCTGTTTGAAGAGTATTTTTTTCTTAATTCTTTTGGCAAGGGAATGATTTGCGTTTCAATCAAGGTGGCAAGCTTTTCCTTAGAGGAAGTAAAAAAAAATTCAGATATAGTTCCTAATCCCTAAAGCAGAGGAATCCCAAACTAAGAAGGATCAGAAAGATATAAAGAAGCAAGGAGACCTTGTTTGTTTGTCACTCTCTGATTGTGATTTTGTAATTCACAGGTGTTATGGACTGATAGAATGGGGTATAGGGGCTTCTGTCGTGATTTACATTGCTGGCTGTGGTGCTATATGTATTATTACTCTGTTATGTCAGCTTTTAAAGTTTACTCGATTATATATAATTATTAGAATCGTATGGGAGGTCCCTGTATTTGTACTGTACTGTATTGGTGGTTGGAGTACTTTACTTGTTTGCAAACAAGGTAGCCCCATGCTACTAGCATTAAGTACGAATTCATAGTTCTGTCTACCAGGCATATGGTTTCTCATTGTACAAATTACCACAATTGAGTAAAGTGACTCTTGGTTGTCAATCCCAATAAACACTTGAACAGAAAGAGCTTCTCGTTACAACTTTGGTTATTCATTCTAGTGAGATTAGTCCAGTACGTCTTCTTTTTTTGCAGTCACCATCTGGGATGTATAAACCTTGCATTATATGATTCGTTACACCAATTAACCAGGCCGTAGATATTGCATTTCATGCTTATTCCACCTATACATGCTTTTCAGGCTATCGATAGAGGGGAAAACCTGACTGTTCTTGTTGACAAGACTGAAGATCTTCGTTCTCAGGTAAGTGGAGGCAAGATCAACCCTGCCCTTTTATCTGTCATCTGTATTAACCCCTTGGTTAAGTGCTGAATAAGTTTGCTTGTTGCATTTTTCAGGCCCAAGATTACAAAAATAAGGGAACACAAATAAGAAGGAAAATGTGGTATCAAAACATGAAGATAAAGTTGGTCGTTTTCGGAATCCTCGTACTTCTGGTCCTGGTAATCTGGCTTTCTATTTGCCATGGATTTGACTGCACGAACTAGTAGTATTTAGGCACAAAGCAATGCTGTCGAATTATGCGATACATGAGCTTCATTTCAACAGATTGTGTTGAACATGGAGGGAGAAGGAGAGGGAGAGGCAGGCCGGGGGCAGGCGAGGGGATAGCGTGAGAGAGAGAATTCTTACATTTGGCTTTATCAAATTGTTCATTATATATGTTTCTAGATTTTTATTTTGATATGGCGACAATGCAGACAAGGTTTTGGTGATTAATTTTTTCGTTTCTGAATCTTACATGATTGATTAGATCAGGATATTCCTAATATGTTCCAAAAGAAGCTTAAACAGAACTGACTAATCCTTAGGCAAAGGGTCGAGAAGCTCAACGCTACTATTCAGAATACTAGATGTTCATCATATGCTGTCAAATGATGTCTTCTTTCTGCGTGTGTCGGATATTATCGGAACTAGGCAAGACAAATACTCTTCAGCTAGTTCTTTTATGTATTTTGACACAAACAAATATTTGGGCTAGGGGAATGGAACATAGAGCTCGAGTACACGAGTAAATGTTGTAAACCATTTTAGCTACAAATTCCTTGCCTTTTTTCAGCTAATGTCGAATGATCCTCTAACGAGTAACGATATTATGTGTGGCCCTAAGTTGACAGTTTAAATGTGAACTTGTCATACTCTACTCTATACGACATGCAAACCAAAAGAATTTACATGAGCGGTCTTGTTCTCCTATATACCAGGGTAATTATAGTCACTCACCTTTTCAAATCTTATTTAACAGTAATTAATTATTTAACTTTTGTTGTTTTATGACATTCACCTCTCCCAGACCTTGCGTAAAGCGGGAGCCTTGTGCACTGGGTACGACCTTTACTGTTAGATTAAAATCGAATAGCGGGTGATCATAATTTTCTTAAACCTTGATTTTCTAGGAGAACGTGAACGGTCTAAACTATGTGCTTAGGCCACTTGTGGTAATTTTCTTCCGAAAACTGAAGGATATGTTTTTCCTCATACTCTCTCTCTCTATGCAGAAAAATATAAAAAAATAAAAGCGAGCTGGTTATCAAATGAGCCCTAACTTAGTCATCTTTTGGTGCACTTCCGACACATTATTCCCTGAAGTTTTAATAATCATTTAGAAGCATCATAAGTCATGGCCTGCCAAACTTGCTGAACAACTTCAATATTTTTTTGCCTTAATGCACCGACCTTTAAGTGCTGCGTGAGAGTCCAAGTCCAACTAGTTCCATGAAATTATTTCCCAAAAGACTAGTCCCATGAAATTAAGGTAGGCGCAGCAGAAGCAAAACAGTTACATAGTTTGAAAAACGTAACGCTGAGCATAATTTCAAACCCTAGAACAGAACTTTGAGAAAAGTAACAAATAAATTATAATAGTACGAATGGCGTGCTTAGACTAATTAAACTGAAGTTTATACATCGTCCCAATGGTCTTCCCAATCAATTGGAAATTAGAGCTGGCTAGGGTTCCTTTTTGGTGGATTAGGGTTTAGGGTTCCCCTAGAAAATCATAGAATTTGTATATATTAATATTATCATGTGACTGATAACATACATTTGTCATTACATTATTTAATCATGTTTGGCTCACCAATAATGGAGTTATTTGGTCTTCTTTTTGAATTTTTTTTTGTCACATGGCCAAGAAACGAGTTAGAATTAAACTAGATTAAGTATTCCACTTTTTTTTTTGTAAGTAATTAATTAATATGACTCTTACACTATGTTTGGATGAAAGAAATAAACTTGGAATTTGGATAAAAGTCAGAATTTATAAATTAACATGCACCAATTCCCTTATTTGGATTTATGAACATAGAAATTTAGAATTTCCGCGTGAAAAAAAACTTAGGAATTTGAGGCCTCCAATTCCCAAGTTTAAATTCCATGTAAATAGGTGTAATTTCCCAATTTCTATAATTGAGAGTTTAAAATTAACAAATTCCATTCTCAATTAAGATTACTAAGGAATTTTAAAATGATGAAAATTGAAATGGCGGGATTTTATTTTCTAGAATTTGTGAATTTTCTTATTTGGTTAACCTAAAAGAACAATAGAATTTGTTAATGTTAAACTCTCAATCATATAAATTGGGAAATGACCCCTATTTACATGGAATTTAAACTTGGGAATTAGAGGCCTCAAATTCCAAGTTTTTTTTTTCACGCGGAAATTCTAAATTTCTATGTTTATAAATCCAAACAAAGGAATTGATGCATGTCAATTTATAAATTTTGACTTTTATCCAAATTCCAAGTTTATTTCCTTCATCCAAACATAATCAAACAAGAAAATTCACAAATTCTAGAAAATAAAATCCCATCATTTCAATTTTCGTCATTTTAAAATTCCTTAATAATCTTAAATTTCTTCATCCAAACATAGGTCTTCTTCTTTAATTGATTGCGTCCTCGATTCAAATTCTTTCTTTAGGGTATATTAATGTAGAATATTACTTGTATTCGATAAAAAGTATTTAACTCCCTTACAAAGTAGCAAAAAAGAAAACATTTCTTAGAACTGGGGGAACATTTCGGCTTGATTTAGTTAGGATCAAAATCGTGAATATAATTGAACAATGTCAGTAATGATTTGGCCGAACAATAATCAAGGTTGAATTTCAATACAATTTCAGACTCTCACTTCTTTTTTTTTTTTCTTCACCCCTACTTTTCTGGCCAAAAGGATAATATATTCAATACCGATACGTAGTCCCGAGTGGGCATGGAATTACATATGACTGTAAATTCATTGATAATATCTTCTAACAAATATTTGACAATTCATATGAAACTGGTTTGCATGGCATTGACATGACAAAAGCTCTGATCTTGCCGTCAAAATCAAACTCATAAAAGACAAATAGGATCTCTCTTGCTCCATCATTTGTGGATAATCAGTGGATATATAATATATGTAGTATAAAAAGAGAAACAAAGAGCTCCAATATTGCTGGCTCTTCTCCATCATATATGTCTATATATATTATATATATCGATCTTTATTCTCAGTTGGTTTTTGGTTTGTTCGATTATTATTGCCCTTTGAAACTGTTGAGAAGGCCATTAATTTGAAGGAAACTGACCACTCGACGAAAAGTGATTGTACCCCATTCAAACAAGGGATGGGCATATATACCTACAATATTATGATGAATTATGAGTTTTTATATAGACACATGATGATATATTCTTATCCACATGAGTTTTTAGCGCCTCAGTCCTTTCCTTTTAGAGCAACTCTACCCCTCCCAATTGCCAGAAAAAATTGGATGATGCAATTCACCAAAACCAACAAAATAAGCTCCAGTCCATGCGCAATCAGTCGGGCTACAGAGAAAAAAAGAAGGCCCGATTGCTAGATCGGGCCACAATCGCCCAACCCATCGTCTGAGGCAGTCTGACGTTAGGATGATGTCACGGCAAATGTAATTTCGGGTAATAACATGTGTCATGACGTGATTGGTTACAAGTCCTATTCGAAATTAAGGGTAATATTATTTTTTTAATGACAAATGTTTGAGCAATTTATTTACAGGTGAAGATGCACTCGGCCAAATACTGTTGACTAAGATAATAATTACCAATTGTCCAGTAGCCCGAACAATTATCGCCCTAAACCTAAAGGATGGAGTTTCCTTAGGATACTTATCAGGAGATCTCTTTCCTCCATAGCTTTTCTTTATAGCACATGTTGCTTGGACATGCTCCATGCATGGCAGCTTGATGATGGCTGCAAAATCTTTGAATTCATTCATGCATGCATGGGGCTTCATATTTCTCGGGAAACTATTTAGAATACCCTAAAGAGGAAAAAATAATAATGCCAAACCCTAATCTACACTTTGGACGTGCTGATCATAATGCCGAACCCTAAAATTTGATCCTAAATGACATGTGCATTGTACATTAGTATCTTGTATGTACATTATAAATAATGAAGTTTTGATTATATTAACCGAGATTTAAATATATAAAAAACTGTTATGTGATTAGTCAATGAACAAAATTAGTGAATGAAACAATTCAAACTTGGTTATGAAAAAAATTAGTGAATGAAACAATTCTAACTTGGTGATTAATGAAGATATAGGCGTATATACTTATCGCTATATTTACGAGATGAACGGTCATTAGGGTAAACTTCAATATAAATCTAGGTTTCAGTGTTACTGTCTTTGATCAAAAGACATTCAGATTGAATAATTAACAATATGATGCCTCAAAGAAATTCAAACTAATAACATATCTGCTTATATATTTGGGAGTTTTAACGAAATATTTCCGGTACTGTTCACTTTTAACGAAAAATCACATTTTTATCTTTTTATGATACTATTCACTACACATTTATTTGTCATTTTTCATTAAAACTAATTTTTTTTTGAACTTTTCGTTATTTCTCTTTATATATTTCCCAAGTCAAAATTCAAAACAATTTTTTTTGGTATTTGACAAAGTTGTATATTTCCATATTTGGCAAAATTTTCGGTTTCGAGTAAAAGTTGATTTTACTATTTATCCAGATAAAGTCTGAATATTTCAAGAAAAATCGTAGTTTTGTCACCCAAAATATGCGACTTGCAAGCTTGCATGCCTGCCTGGCTATATTATTCCATTTTTGGGCTAGGAAAACCCCATAATTTGCCTTCACTTGTTCGGTTTGCATAGGGGCAGTTTCGGCATTTTGAATGCATTTTACTGAAAGGATAGACCCCGCCACTTGTATATGAACACGTGGCGGAACTACATTGTTGGTAAGCAAAGCAAATGATTGGCCTAGCGAAATGATATTGGGTTTTCATCGATTCATGATAAACCACTAGTCGTACATCGAGATTAATAAAATTATATTTAGTTACACCAAACTTTGTCATGATGAAACTCCCATGTGTATTTTAGGTACTGTTTAGTACGTTGGACGAGACGGAATGGAGTGAGACGAGATATTCCGTCCTACGTTTGGTGCGTCTAAAACGAGTGGAACACGCTGTTCCACGAGACAACTTTTGGGTAAATTTTCGTTCCACCTCACCTCCCTGGACGACTTGTTCCACATCCGTGGAACACAAAATTATAACCTCTCTGTCTCCTTCTTCTTCCTCTTTGTTTCCATCCGAGGGCATCTTTACTCCCTCCCCCTTCCGTCCCGTCCCGTCTGCATATCAAACGATACCTTATAAAACCCATGGATCTAAAATCTTGACACATGTGCCGTTTAAACTTAGGGCATTATTATTGGCATTATAAAAATTTCATTGCTCATCATTTATATGTGTATTTTTCCTTTTAAACTATAGAAAACTTGAAGTACAGATTTTGTAGTGCCAAATAGTTCCTTAATATTATAGCTATTGATGTTTTTCTTATAAGTTATAAGTTTTAAATTTGATTCTCTTTGAAGGCGAATTCTAACTACATTTGTTTGTACCATACTTAGGGTCTCCGTATTTAGATATCGTACAAATACTCGGGGAACTTAAATGTAACTATGTAATAAAGGAATGTGCAAATATGTAATAAGTGAGGAGCCCTTATTGTATAAAAGGACTCCTCACCGTCACAATTAGAGGAGGCCAATTCTTAGGCCATACCCTCACCCTCGCAAAGCTCTCACATAACAGAGAAGCTCTCTCTCTCTCTCCCTCTTCAACATCTCAGAGAAATACAATATCAGTGTGGACGTAGCCCAAACCTTGGGGTGAACCACGATACATCTTGTGTTATTTACATTTCATGCATATTCACGGTCGGATTTACGTTGTTCCAAGACCTCTGGTTTTGTGCATCAACATTTGGCGCCGTCTGTGGGAATCGATACGAAAAGTCGTGTCGGTTCTCTTTCATTCTTTCACCTCCACCGTGAATCTGCAAAATCTGCAAAAACCCACAAACCTCACTGGGCTTTTCCAGAAAAAGCATTCACTAAGCTCCAAAACTCATCCCTTAAACACCATCACTTCTCCATCTCTTTGAAAAAACACATAGAAACTAAACAAAAAACCCATTCCAAAACCTGTGCACCAACATTATCATCGCCAGCTACGTAGCGGCAAGTCCGACTTATTCGCCGTATCTTTCAGGCGCCATGGACTCCCAGATCTATGGTCGCTGCTTATTCTTCTTTCTTGGACTCCCAGAACCTCCCCAATTTACACAACCTCCATGGGCCCAGATGTCGTGACCGTGGACCAATCTTCGCCGTCGCAGATGGAGTCTGACGCCCTCCAAGCCCTGACCAAAGGCCCTCTCTCCTTCTTAATTTCCAAGCTCTCCGACTCCTCACGATTCTTGCTTAATAGCAAGGACTTCCACGAATTTAGAGTCTCGATCGAGCAAATCACCAAGGAATCGCAGACGATGCATCAAGATCGCTTCTCCCTCCATCTCTTTTTTCTCTTCCTCTCTGCTTTCTCTTGTAAGGCTCCAGGTTGGATGTGCATGGAGTCTTTCTGCCTCTTGGTTTTCTAGGTTTTCCTGATGCTCCGGTGCTGTGCGACAGCTGATTTGCCTCCGCCACTTCCTTGAAATAAAAAAAAAAATTTCAACCAGGAGTTGTGAATTTGGTGTTTTGAAGGTAATCGAGAGGCAATTTCTAGGGTTTTGTGAAGAAATCGACTGTTAATTTCGAAAATGCCCGGCAGCCGATCGAAATCGGAGAAGCAGGAAGCTGAGAAACAGCTTCGGCGAGACCCTTATACGGTCCTCGGCCTCAATAGGAATTCCACCGACCAGGAAATCAAAAGTGCTTACCGGAAAATGGCTTTCAAGTACCATCATGACAAAAATGCTAATGACCTTAAAGCAGCTGATATCTTCAAAGAGGTCACGTTTTCTTATAATATATTATCTGATCCAGACAAACGGCGTCGGTATGACACTGCCGGCTTTCAGGCTGTTGAAACAGAAAGCCATGAGTTGGGGCTAGATCTTTCAAGTTTGGGTGCTGTAAATACTATTTTTGATGCCCTTTTTAGTAAGCTTGGAGTGCCAATAAAGACCACCGTATCAGTTACTGTCTTGGAGGAGGCACTAAATGGCATGGTCACTGCTCGTCCACTTCCATTGGGGCACTCTATAACGAAATTTTTTTTAGAGAGAGAGAAAACAGAGATTCGGTGCTTTTCATCTTCCATGGAGAAGGAGAAAATCTGCAAGATCTGCAACAGGTATGGTACATGTTTACCCCTGCCAGAAATGATCTTTCGACCAAGCCCAAACCCACCCTCGGGATTATGAAGCCGATTCTGATCCCTCAAGTTCTGGGAAGCTTCCTCAGTGTCAAGGAATCCTCCGGCGCCGAAGCTGTCAAGCAGATCTGGGCCCACATCAAGCTTCACAACTTGCATTTTATTCAGTTTCATCTGGAATTCAAAGATCATCACAGTCAAAGATCATCTGCTTCTCCTCCTAGAAGTTCATCAACGTCACAATTCATTTCTTGCTCAGATCGAAAGTGCAGTCTTAGATCTCAATCAGATTCTATTTGTTCCACGCAGAATAACCAGTGTTCGTACACTTTCCAGTATGGAGATGGCAGTGGGACATCAGGCTATTACGTATCAAGGCAAGGTGTTGGGGTAGTCGCCGACCCCTAGATCCCATCTCCTGCGAATACCACGAGCACTAGTAATGATTACCTGCAGTGATGATCTTACTTTAAGGATTTGGAGATTATAAAAAATTATGCCTAAAGGATTGCATCAGACAGGGATGGGGAACATGGGTGGGCAAAGAAATGAGCTGGGATCGCAGCAGAAAACGAGGACAGAGAGAAAGCAAAAGGAAAAGAGAAAAAGAAAAAGAAAAAGTGGTGCAGTCATGGAGAGGTCATGTGCTCACAAAGAAGAAAAGCAAAAGCACTGACAGAAGCAATGCTATTGGCAGATTTAGATCAAAATCCACTGCGCCTACACAAAAAAAAGAAAAGAAAAAGAAAGTGAAAAGAGAAAGCAAAAAGGAAGCATATGGGGACACTGCAAAATCAAGGAATAAACACCCCATCAGAATGATGTAATTTATTTTTCTTATCTTTCGAAGACATCTGTATAACCTCATCAGAGGGTAATAATAATAAAAAAAAAACGGCCAAGCCAAAAATAAATGGGCTGGAATGTTGTGTAAAGGGCGAAGGCCGATAAGCCCAAAATAGCTTCAACCAGGCAATCAAAAGTACGCCCAGTACTCCATAATTATTTGGCAACCTGCCGCTATTATCATCAACCAGGTGATCAAAAGTACGCCCAATACTCCACAATTATTCGGCAACTTGCCGCTATTACCACCAACCAGGTGATCAAAAGTACGCCTAGTACTCCAAAATTATTCGGTAACCTGCCGCTATTAACACCAACCAGGTGATCAAAAGTACGTCCAGTACTCCCAAATTATACATAAGCATTACTCATGTCAATCATACATAAACATTCATGAGCATCACTCATGTCAACATTCATGAGCATCACTCATGTCAATCAGCTTTAAAAGCTTCATTTACAAAAGCTCTAGCTTTAAAAGCTTCATTTACAGAGCTCTAGCTTCAACTTCATTTACAAAAGCTATAGCTTTAAAAGCTTCATTTACAGAGCTCCAGCTTCAAAAGCTTCATTTACAGAGCTTCAGCTTCAAAAGCTTCATTTACAAAAGCTCTAGCTTCAAAAGCTTCATTTACAGAGCTTTAGCTTCAAAAGCTTCATTTACAAAAGCTTTAGCTTCAAAAGCTTCATTTACAAAGCTCTAGCTTCAAAAGCTTAACTTGCAAAGCTTCACCTGCAAAGCTTCACCTACAAAGCTTCAGTGCAGGGTATACAAATACCGCCTCCGAACAACCGCCACTTCGGCCCATACATAGATTCAATTTGAAGTCTCCAGCCAACAGACTCTATTGACCGAAGACTTGGGGGACTACATTATATACCATATATTGGGCCTTAACTAGGCCTCATGAAAAATACTTAGGGGACTTAGCCCATTATTTATGTATTGAGGAGCGAACCCTTATTTTATAAAAGGGACTCCCTCACTTTCATTAGAGAGCACCCATTATTCATGTATTGAGGAGCGAGCCCTTATTCTATAAAAGGGACTCCTTCACCTTCATTAGAGAGCATCGCCGCCAGCTGAGCAACTGCCTCGTCTCGAGCATCATTCCTAACCCATTGTTCATGTACTGAGGAGCGAGCCTTTATTTTAAAAAGGGGACTCCCTCACCTTCATTAGAGAGCATCGCCGCCTACTGAGCAACCGCCTTGCTGCGAGCATCAACTCTAGCCCATCATTTATGTATTGAGGAGCGAACCCTTAATCTATAAAAAGGGACTCACTCACCTTCGATGCCACAAGCCGAGCCAACCAAGGCAACATAAGCCACAAGCTGAGCAGCCTCGCAACATGTGCTACTTCTAGTTGAGCATCATTTCAGATTGAGCTCCGCCTCATATCGAGTATCAGTCCTAGACGACATCTGGTTACTTCAGCCCACACATGGATTGAATTTCAAGTCTTCAGCAAAAAGACTCTCTTGATTGAAGACTTGGGGGATTACTGTTTGTACCATACTTAGGGCTTCCGTATTTAGATCTCGTACAAATACTTGGGGGACTTAAATGTAATTATGTAATAAAGGAAAGGGAAAATATGTAATAAGTGAGGAGCCCTTATTATATAAAAGGACTCCTCACCCTCACAATTAGAGGAGACCAATTCTTAGGCCATACTCTCACCCTCTCAAAGCTCTCACATCACAGTGAAGCGCTCCATCTCTCTCCCTCTTCAACATCTCAGATAAATACAATATCAGTGTGGACGTAGCCCAAACCTTGGGGTGAACCACGATACATCTTGTGTTATTTACATTTCATGCAGATTCACGATCGGATTTACGTTGTTCCAAGACCTCCGGTTTTGTGCATCAACAAAATTATTATAGTTGACTCATGTGTGGGTTAGTTTAAGTCTCTTAGGTATTAATTGATATGAAACTTTTACCTATAGGGACAAAAATATAAAATATATTTCATAAAACTCCACTAGTGTTGAATCATTTCAAGAAGAGACAAAAGCCCAAATGTCACATCCAGGCCCGAGCCCCCACCATATCCCAGGCTCGATTCCGCCGTTACACGATATTGTCATCTTTGGACCCCGACCACGCACTCATAGTTTTTTTTGGGAACTCACACGAGAACGTCCTAGTGGGTCACCCATCATGGGATTGCTCTCGCGTGAACTCGCTTAACTTCGGAGTTCTGATGGAACCCGAATCCAGTGAGCTCTCAAAAGGCCTCGTGCTACGTAGAGATGAGAATATACATATAAGGCTTACAGGATCCACTCCCCTGGATGATGTGGGATGTCACACCAAACCTTAACAAACCTAGACTAAAAAAAGCAAACCAAATATTCAAAATTTTAGCCATGCCCCCAATAGATTTGTCCTAAACTACACCATCTATAGAAACTTCAAACTGATTTTAGATCCATAAAAACTAACTCATACAAGATCAGTTTCACAATTCATACACTTGTGTAAGATTGGTTTCACAATTTATGCACTTCTGCAATATCAGTTTCACAATTCACGCACTTTTAGAAATCAGTTTCACAATCATGCACTTGTGCAAGATTAGTTTCAAAATTCATGCACTTTAGCAAGATTAGTTTCAAAATTCAGCAATTAATTAAGATCATTCAAAATTCCTACACTTCTACAGGATCAGTATCAAAATTTCATCACTTCTATAAGAATAGTTTCAAAATTCCAACAATTCTGCAAATTTAGTTTCAAAATTTCAGCATTTATGCAATATCAGTTTCAAAATTCAGGCTTCCAAATCATCAAAACCTCAAAATCAAATACTTAAAAAACAAAATACTAGAATAAAATTAAAAATCTCTATGGTTCTCATAAATCTAGGGAATATTACGAGAGAGAAGAGTAGGAGCAAGAGAAGTATGAAGAAGTAGGGGAGAGGGGTTGCCAGGAGGGAATAAAATAGAGAGTACCGAAGAAAAAAGAGGAGAGATATAAGGAGACAAAAATCCATCTTTAAACGTAAAGAGGTAAAATTGAAAATGCAAAGACAATTAAAATAAACAATTATGACATCACATGTCATATGAATAAGTTTTGTTCCTCTATAAAATAAATAAAAAACTTTGGTGGCAGAAGAAGACTCCTCGTATATCACAATAATCATTTAATTAACAATTTTTTATTAATTATTGATTAACATTTTGAAAATAAATGCTAATTAATTTAGATGATGTGGTTGTCCACATTAGATGCCAACTAAGGTGATATACAATTGTGGTACAAAACTATGGTAAGAATAACATTATTGTAAATATATTGTTGTATTAATGTTATTCTTACCACAATTTTATACCACATTTCTTTACCATCTTAAGTGGCACATGAGTTGGACAAGCTACATAATTTAATTTCAATCTTTTTATTAATTAAAACACTTAAATAATCTTAGGTGGAAGAAGAAGACTCCTCGTATACCACAATAATTATTTAATTAACAATCTTTTTATTAATATTGATTAACATTTTGAAATTAAATACTAATTAATTTAGATGATGTGATTGTCCACATTAGATGCTACCTAAGATGGTATGCAATTGTGATACAAAAATATGGTAAGAATAACATTATTGATGAATAAATAAAAAATCTTAACACACCCAACATACATGAAAGCATACAAAGCAAATTAAGAGACGTGTCATTTCCCCTTCCTCTCATAGTCCACGTCAACAAGACACCATCAAAAGCCAAGAATGCTACACATGTATGCCATATGGAAATTCCACATCACTTGTGACTTCAAAATTCCACTCACTTCCAATCATTTAGATCAATCTTTTTCATCCACAAGATATTTGTGAAACCTATAATTAATCATTTCGAATATTTTGGATTGAAATGGATCTCTTTTATGTACGATCAATATTATGGGAAGGATAAATGCTATTAACCTACAAGCTCCTTGAACATTACAATTTATTAGGGTTTAGGTAAGAAAAGAGAAAATTACAACCCAAACCTCCTGCCATAACCAGAACCAGAACGATCAAGAGAGACCGAAAATCATAATTCCATGCAAACTTGGAAAGATTGCAGGGAGTGACCAAGGCAGGCCAAAACTTCTGTGGAATTTACCTCTCTAAAAACATTACGAAATTCGCCTCTCTTTTTGGTAGAGATTTAATATAAAGGGAGTGAAACTGCTGTCTTTTGATCTTCTCGAAGAAAACAAGAGGCTGTGGAACAAAGAACACAACGCAAGAGTCGAGACCCAATTTTCATTGCACAACGATACATAATAAAAATTTATACAAATTGTAATATTACCCAACGTAACAATCAACCACCAAACACACCCTTAAACTACTATACTTAATTAGCTTTCCCTAAACCCTAAACCATGCCAAACTAAACCAAAATTCAAAAGTAAGCTCCAAACCAAAAACTTACAAACACACACAAATTAGCACAGAATCAAAGTCATCACAAATACATCCAGCACGCTGCACAAACTAGTCCAAGGACTACGTATCCCTCACTTCAAACACATTGCGATTTTTAACAACGATGTCATACATGTGCATGGACTTGAACTTGTTGAAATCCTTGGGGAGAGAGATGAGATGGACGGTGGATCGTTTGTGGAACTGAAGAAGGTCTGGATCGTCATAGTATCTCTCCCAACCGAGTGAGTACAGCTTGCGTTCGAGCACGGCATAAGAGCTGATGACCTCGTCAGTTGGAGTGTGGACAAGCACCTTGCGCGGCCGAGAGTTGGAGCCTTGCAAGGAATCCGCCCCGTCCACCAACCGGACGACGCCATTCTTGAAAACCCAAACCCCAGACATGTTTTGTGATGAGAAGGTTAAGCAACTGCAGGCAAAAGCTCGTAGGGAGGAGTGAGAATGTGTTGTTTGTATGATGTTGGGTATGTAGGAGGGTATGTGTATTTATAGGTAAAATGAAATGTCGTGAGGTTAAATTTTGGAGAAATGAAATTATGGGCATGTTTGGATGCGGGTATAGTAGGGTAAGGTGGGGTCCACTTGATTGCGGGGTAGTCTTAGTAAGGATACAACAAGGGTCATGGTGTTTGGGACATGCAGCCATGGACCAGTAGCAATCACCTATGGGCATATCATATATCCGATAGGAGAATCATTGTTTTTATTTTCCTTAATTTTTTTTTCTTCCTAAGGCTTTAACCCCACATTGGGAATCTTTGTTTTGTTTGTGAAAAAATATAATTAGGTTGGAGACTTATTCTCGAGAAAGCTTATTGGCTAGCTAGACCAAATGACTGATAGAAAATGATCATGATTTAAACTTTGTGGTTTTGATGGCATAAATTATTATATGGATATATATATTTGTATGCTGCTGCCAATTTTATAAGGTAGATTATTAAATATCAAGTTGAACATAAGTTTTAAGAAAAAAATACTATATTTAAGGAAAAATATCAAAGGCCAATTAAATATTTAAGGATAAGCCACAAACTTTATTGCAAGTGAACCTATGACTAAATAAAAGACATGGGTAATTACCATTTTTTCTCAAGTTTATTTCTTTTAGAATTTCATAAGGTCCCTTAAAGTCCGAGGTTGACTTTGAGGGTTTAGGGTTTTAGAAGGTCCATTAAGGTTTGGGGTTGATCATTTTCGGTTTAGGGTTATAGAATGTCCTTGGGCGCCCAAAATCTTAGAACTAAACCGTATGCCCTAAAGCGGCTAACGTCGTGAAAAATTTTCCTTCTTAAAAAAGTCTTACATATGCACGTTTGTCACAATTCATTGGGAAGGTTAATGACTATGAAATATGATTGTAGGGTTGGACGTTATTGTCATTTTCACTAACAAATTAATTTGACTTTTCAACTAGTACCTAAACTAACTAAAAATAGAGAACATTAACGAAAAGCTTGCGGTACTGTTTACTTTAACGAAAAATCATATTTTTACACTAAAAATATGATATTTTAGCTTTAACTAAAAGTCACTTAGGTATGTACGCTACCTTATATACCTTTAAGTGGAATGTTTTGAGTTTTAGGTGAAATTTTCATTGTAACACTTAGAGGGTGTTTGTTTGACCTCCTTAGCTTTCACTGGACTGGACTAAACTAAGAGTTAGTCTAGTCCAGTGTTTGTTAGCAGAAGGAACTAACTTTAATGAGATTAGGTGGGATTCGCATGGACTAAAGAGCGCGCTAGGGGGTCTTAGCGAGAGACCCCGAAAAGCATCGGACTACTAAGACCGTTTATGGGTTTTGCAGCGTCTCGAGAAATCCAAGCGTTCCCCAAGTCACCTTTGTCTCTCACTCCCCTGACTCCACAATCCCCCACTTCCTGCCAGTTAGCTCACCAGGCCTTGCTGCAAGCCGGTTTCACCGCTCCCCAGAAGCTGTTTGAAGATTCGACGACGAATAACCCGATTTCTCAACACATTTTTTGGCCAAAACACGAAGAATGGGAGAATTTGGGAATTGCAAAAACCCCCAAATTTGCTGAGAACGCAAGAAGTGGAGGGCAAAGAGGAGAGAGATTTGACTAATTGGGAGAAAAGAGAACGGCAGAGAGATAGGGGTTAGATGCAGAGTTTGATAGAAACAATGAAGATAAGAGAAAGGAAAGTAAATTAAAAATAATATTTTATAATATAATATTTGACTTTTTTTGTTTTTTAAAGTAAAAGTAAATTAAAAATGATAAAAAAATATTTTGGGCTTTAAAATAATTTTAGTCCATAAATTAGTCCGACACTACACCAAACACTTCATTAAGCTAGTCCAGCTTAGTCTAGTCTAAATCAGTCCAGTTTAGTCCCTGTAGCTAGTCCAGTCTGAGATAGTCCGGTGCAAACAAACGCACCCTTATACTCCATTTTTAAAGACATTGAATGTGACACAGTTTATTTGATGCTCTCTCAAGACCCCCGTGTAGCCACCTGATTGGTGATTTTGGATTATTGCATATTGATCGATCAATTTATATAGTCCAACACAATATAAACAACTAATTAATGTCGTTAGATAATACAACGAGACAAGAGTATAAATATTCATAGTTGAATTGATTGTCACATTCATATACATGAAAGGTATAATTTTATATGTTTTTGAAAATCATCTCAAGTAGAATATAGAGGGAAGTGTCGCTCGGTTTCAATATTGTAGTTGGATGACCGTGGAATAAAATTTCTGAGAGGAAAATTTTGAGATGCTCAAGGCCTTGTACAATTATAAAAAGTTTAATGTCTTTTTCAAAGAATGTGAATGGTTGTGGCAAAAGATATGAGCTGTGAATGATGGGACCAAAATGAAAAGGATTCTAAAGTCTAGTTGTTGGAGTCTTGGAGAGCAGGATATTTGGGAGTACCATGCTAATTCACTATCTGTAGAAAGATGACCAATGTGAATCCCCCCAGCTCCCACTAGCCAATGCATGCGGATTGCAGTAGTGTTATCTGCCTAACTGTTGACTACTTGCCTCATCAATTTGCCTCCAATTTTTATATTATTTCTTATTGAAAAACATTACTTAAAGTCCTTATATTTATGATCTTATGCATTGCCAGCACACTTAGGTGAAATGTATTAGTTATTACTAGGTTAGCATTGTGTGTTATACGAGCCCCTTTTAGTAGGAATTCAGTTTTATTGTAGCAATAGTATTTCTGTATGTAGAAAACTATATATTTATCAAATAAGACTCGTATTATGGAGAAACTCAATAAAGTACATAAGAGGTCATATGGTAAATTTGTACATGTTCCCCATGATAGTTTCATCTCTTTTTTGTTATTGTACACAATAAACAAAATTCATGTTCAAAAATTGCTATAGAGTTAGCATTCTAGATATGAACAAGTACAATGAGACTCCCTATAGTTTTCGCATCTTCTATTTTGGCTAGCTACGTACGTACCTAGCTAGGGTTATTTTGTCTTAAGACTCTTAGGGGGAGTAACCAACAACTTGGAACTTGGAAATTTCCAAAAAGACCGGCAGCCATGGATTCCAGCAGAATCCAGTCCCACCCAACCAAACCAATGGAGATGGTGTGATATATGCATATAGCATGCTGGCCTTTAGGACACACATTCTCTTTTCCCACAGTGCTATGATCATGCCCTTGTTAGATTTTGCTTCTTCCTCCTCCAGCCACTTGGCCCTCTGAAACAGACCTCCCAACCCGACCTAACCCAGCATTTCTCTTCTCATGACAATGAACTTTGCCAATTGGGTTTCCAATTTTGTCACATCTCTCTCATGAAATTCCTCTCAACAATCTCATAAGTTTGGACCACCGCCCCGGCCCTGGTTTTCTCAAGTGTTTTTTCTTTAATTCCTTCCACAACTATACAACTCGATCATTCTTGAAATATTCCAGAACAATCACTTTTATTTGATGGAAGTGTTTGTCTTACCATATGCATTTATTATGTTGTCAAATTGTTATCTCTAAATCGTTGATCACGTTCATTTTGCTAGGATATGTAGTTTATCTTCACAAACGGGCAACATGCATGCGTTTTATCAAGACTTTTGCTAGAAACTTCAAGAAAATGTTACCTTCACCATCCTTTTCTGTTTTTTTCAGAGAAAAGCAAGGCAACCAAATCGAATTTTCAGTGCATCAAGATCATGACGTGTACAGAGAAATTTTCCACCTCAGATATCAATGATTCTCTCAAATCTAAATCCCCATCTTTTTCTTCAAACCATTTTTTTTTCCTGGAAATTCCAAGTTACTTTTAGGGAATATTTTTATATATCCTCGACCAGCTTTTTTCATCATCATGCATGGTTGTTTTGCTTTAACCCTAGCTCTCTATGTCGTCACAGTAAGTATATATCTCCATAAAGTAAGGAAAGCTCTATTACTTGTGACATGTATACAACATGCCCATGTGATTGTCCCTCAAGAACAGCCAATTTTTAAGTACTCGATTTAACTAATTAAGCAAGATATTTGTATATCATCCTTTAATATGTAACCTCTTCCTTAAAAGAATAAAGGAATGACCTATCTCAATCACTAAAAGAAATGTAGGTTCTCCCCAAAATATATAGTAATATATTTGGGCAAGCCCCTATGCTTATATATTCTCTCGTTATTCACGTGAATGCATTATGTACGGATGGCAAGGGGATTGTGGTTATGGTTAAGAGGGTTTTACTTATGCACCTAAGGTCCTAGTTTCGCATTTTATCCCTATTTCTTGTATTAAAAAAAAATTATGTATGGATCGAATTTAAAGCACAACTTAATTTATTCGATTCGCTTGAATCTTTATTTTGGCCAATTTTCCCATTGAACTATTATTATTAGTCATTTTACCTCCTACCATCATATATGTTCATCACATTTCATGTAAGTTTTCATTTTCTTTTCTACAGCTCTCTCCTTGTTTCAATCTCTTGATTTTCTTTTGATTTATTCGATCTAATGACTGAACAAAATTAGGAATGCTGTGGAACAAAAGTAAAGTGCGAAAATGCCATAATATATTTTGATAAACTCCTTGCCCATGTATTTAGACGCTTTGACGGTATAACCATATCTTTCCAAAGTTGTTAAAGAGTGCTTGAGAGGAAGATCCGTTTAATTTTCAAAATGGAGAGGCAACTGGATTCCATGCATATAATCTAAAAGAAAATGGAGCACCTTGTAATCTTTGGTTACATCTTAAAAGGGGGGTTTTCCCCTTGCAATGAGTAAATCCCAAATGTTTATCCTTCTTAATTTAAGTAGTAGTTTCTTAAATAACCAATGCCCTCTCTCATGCCTGTGTGGCCGAACTTATTCTCCATCATACTTGTATTATAATACAGCAAAACTCATTGGATATTTGGGTTTATTAAAATTTGAGTGTCTTAAGGTTCTTCTAAGATATAAAAATGGGAATTTTTCTTCGAGAGAGAATTTTTCTATCAAGAGAACAAAATAAAATAAAGCAACTAGCTAGAGAGAATGATGTGCTTATCTAGCATTAGATCATGCCTAACTTTGTTTTAAAAAGATGGATTTAGGCCATTTTACCATGATTTTGAGAATAAAGTACTAAACATGAGGAATGTAGGATCAATCCTTTCATAAGAACAAAAATTAATTAAGGGATGAATTCTTATATTAATCATATTCCAAAATAATTAACAATGACAAGATCGATCATTTTTATTCTTCGTACTAATTTGTAAAGGTTAGATTTCGCTTCTTATTAAATTAACTGTATATATTATGTAAGTATGAGATGTACGCAAATGGTGGATTGTCCTAATGGATAAACCTTAATCTACATCCTACTATATTTTGGATTCAAAACCTACCCCCTTCTCTTAATCTAACTTAAAGTAGAAATATCAGTTATAATAAAAATAAAAACATGGAAGGTGATGTTACGCTTGATGATATTCCCTGCTTATTGTTAAATAATTGGTGGACATTCAGTAGCCTAAGGTACTTATAGGAGCTGTTTGTTAAAAGGACTGTGGGCTATAGACCTAAAGTGAACAAGGTAGAATTGAGCTTCCATGGTCCAAGAGCCGAAAACTAACCAAGAATGCTTCTGGGCCTCGAGTGTAGTTTTAGTGGCTCGAGTCATATAGTTCCATTCATAAAAGAACAAACCTGATGGCCAATTTCTTGATCCTCACGCCAACATAGAGTTCTAGACTCTTCGAAACCCTTTAGCCTCTGATTATACAATCCAACACAACTTAGGAAGCCACCGGTGTTAATCCAATCCAATCCCTAAATACTAATTAAGTTTTGTTGTCTCACAATGACTATGAAACCAAACCCTAAATGGAAACATGTATCTAGACAAACTATAACATCTCTCCCCTTGTATTTCATGTGCCCTCCTTTCACTCCCAGCCGTTCAAAACATTTTCAAGCTGATTCAAAGCTCAAGGTTATGCCATGTAAGCAACAACAGCCTTACATTTGTTGATCAAATGTTTAGCCTCATCACCAGATACACCCAAGCATGCATACAGAAAGGCAACCACCATCGAGCAGAAATCCGTTTATATATAAGCAAGTAATGAGTTCAACTCTACTAGACGAAACCCCTACTAAAAACATTTAGATTGAGATATAATTTGGAAACAAAACATGCAGAAGTGACTAACTCCTGCATATCATAACAAAGTTGAACCAATTAGTAAGAGCCTAATTACTAATTAACTTTTTTTAGCTTCAAACACAAACCCCATTTTATTAATTTCAAATTCACATATAGGTAAAAAAATTAAGAACCATCAACAACCATCACATTAACCGCGTACTTATTGAAGAAAGTTGAGACTTCACCATAAAATTTATCGGCAATATGGAGAGGAGTCTAATTTACTTATAAGCTCATATAAGATTCTTTCTCTCACAGGTTCCACCATAAGCCCATACAAGATTCTTTCTCTCATAGGTTCCACCATAAAATCAATTTGACAATATGTGGAGTCCCACGAACCAGCTGCCTAGGGGGCATAGTTGCTGCACCTACGGAGACCTGTAACCTGGCACTGCCGCTGGCATGGGTACTCTTGGTAGGAGACGGTTATCCATACAGTGGCGGTGCTGATGCAGTGTACTGATATCGGGGTGGCGGGGACGTGTATACGAATAGTGGCGGTGCAGATGGAGTATACTTATATCGGGGTTGTGGGGGAGGAAATGGCGGTGCCGTTGCAGTATACTCATATTGGGTTTGAGGCAGAACATAAGGCGGTGCCAGTGCAGTATCCTCATATTGAGGTTGCCTTGGAACATACGGTGGCCCCCGTGCGGTATGTTCATGTTGGAATTGCGGCCAAGCAAACGGCGGTTCCGCCGGTGAAACCGCCACTTTATCGCAGAACTTGTAAGAGAAGCGGAGTTCACCTTTGGGGTTACTTGAGGGTTTTGTAATAACATGGTAAGCCACGAACGTCATGGTGGAGTTGGGGTTGGCCATGGTGTCAAAGAGCTCTTTAATGGGAGCAACCACTTGGCCAATGTACTTGTCGCCGAGGCGGCGCTTGCAGATGAGCTTGAAGACGAGGGCGAGGCGGCTCTGCTGGGCAAGACACTCGTCAACGGTGAAGTCCATGTGAAAGTTATTCCAGGTGGGATGAGTGCCGCAGTTTTGGGATACGAAGGATTTGGTTTTCTGCTGTTCTTGGGAGTCGCCGTCGAGGACGGAGACGACGGCGTATACGGACATCTTGGTAAAGAAGTTGACATCTTTGAGGTCTTTGGCTGAGATGAGCTCCACTTCTAGTGTCATATGCCCCATTAATCTAGGGAGAGAGAAAGAGAGAGAGAGAGAGGGTTAATTAAAGAGAGGTTAGAATATTCGAGTATATAGGTGCTCAGAGGGGATCGAATAATTCAAATCCAAATTTTGGGCTATAACTAAGAAAGGAGAGAGATATATAAGAAAATTGGAGTTATACTCCTATATGAATTCTAAGAGAGTACAGATTGCATGATACAACTAATGTGTAGACATCTTCAAAACGATTTCTTTTACAAAACAGATTCATTACTAAGAACATATATATAGTACCTTTCTTCATCTTAAAAATGCATATATATACGATTCTAATACTCATTGAGTTTTGCAGTAGTACTTTATTCTACAGGAGAAAGTGAGTTTTGTAGTGACAAAATAGGAAAGGGAGTACCATCCAAAGTAGAAAAGAATTCGGCAAGGATAAATCTAATTTCATCTATATGTTATACTTCTTCTCCAAGAGTCCAACTTAACCAGTGAAAATATATTCCTACGAAATACTAGTGAAAAATAAATTGGTAGAACCTTTGTTTTACAAAAAAAAAAAAACGAAAATCCAGTTTGGCATGTATTGTCGTTCCCACTTCCATTGAGAAAGATGATGAGTCGATTTGATACTATATATATATATATATATATATATATATATATATATATATATATATATAGTATGCTTTGGTAAGAGGTCGCACTTGGTGCGATGACAAGTGCCTTCGCCCATGAGCGGTAGGTCTCGGGTTTCGAGACTTGGGAGCAGCCTCTCCATAAATGGGGGTAAGGCTAGCCGACATTCACCTCTCCCAGACCCTGCGTAAAGCGGGAGCCTTGTGCACTGGGTACGACCTATAGTATGCTTTGGTAATTATTTAAGTGAAATTTTGATACTTTGATTTATATTTTTTAATGTAGGACATGCAAATTCATTTTGAGCAAAAAGTGATCAAACAGTTGAATTTTGGAGTGATTCAAATCAGAGGATATTTGTAAATCTCTCAGATTGTTAGTGTCAAAGTTTCAAAATTTTCTACTGAGCAGTTTATTTATGACAATAAAATAAGGGACCAGTGTACGAAGCTGTCAAAATGACGTTTTGGGCTTATTTGGACTTTGTGGCATCCAAGATGGCATTTTATGGGTTTGGACCCTTTTGGAGATATGTTCAAAACATCTTAATCTTTAAAATAAGTTGTCTTGGGTCTTTTTTTTGAGCTGTTTTGAGCCCGGAACGTGGCTGATCAGTTTGCTGGCAGATTTCTCCATGTTTGACTAGGAAATTGTTTCCATATTTGAGTAGGAAATTGTTTCTCTAGTTTCTCTTAATTTATTTTGTTTCCTAGTTTTATTCTAAGACATTTTCTAGGAAGAATTTTATTTTGTAGTAGTATAAATAAGATTAATTAGCCATTAGGGTTCTCGATGCACTACTATGGAGAATTCGGCTTAGAGAGCTTTTGACGATTCAAATTTATTTACAAGGTGTTTTATATCCATGTTCTTAACAATATTTGTGTGTAACTAATTTCTTTTGCTAGGATGAGACCATGAGCCTTAGCATGAATATGTAGTCTTTATTTAATTGCTTATGATATTATGCATGCATACTTTGAATTATTAATCAGTGTGTTTAAACTGTCTCTATATCTTAATGCTTAACTACCATTAAGATGTTTAAATAAGTAATCGGATACAATTTGGTCTGAATATCATTGGAGGATTGAGTAGGGCTTCTTATGTTTGATAAGTGAAATTTCACTTAAGGTGAATATCACATTCTTAAGGGATGCATGGTTTTTCAAAAGGATTTCAAAAAACTTAATGAGTCATGCAAGTTTACATTTGATCCGAATATCACAAACGAATTGAATGTTAGATATACGTTCTTGCTTAAATATCACGAGGAGAATATGCATAAGGAAAACCTAACCTTCAAAGTTGCATGTAAAATTCATAAATAATTCCTAAAACTACATAGGATTGTTAAGGTGACGACAAAACCCTAGTGTCTTTTGTCATTGTTTTCTAAAATTGGTTACTTTCAAATTGGTTTCTTTAATGTTTTTAGTAATTTTTTTACTGAAATTCGTTGTTATTATTTTAAGTCCAAAAACAACCTTTTCTAAACTTTGTTTTAAATAATTAGTTAAGATTTGGTTTTTACATAAATTGTTTTAAATAATCCCTGTGAGATGTGGGAACGATCTTACATGAGCATTTTTACTACAACTACCTTATTCTCTTGTAAATATTTTAAGTGTTTTTATCCTTACATTTGTATGTGGTAAAAATCCTATCAAAAAATTAATTTGAGGGTGAGATACATTTATGAGGTCCTACTTCAGATTTTATTTCAAGGATATGAATTGTTTATGTTTTAATTTTTATTGCAAGATCATTAATCTTATAGAAAATTAGATACACATGAAACTAATAAGATATTATTAGCCATTTAGTATTACGGTCTAGTGGTATTCATCTTCACTCGTAAGTAAGATGTCTTAGGTTTGATTCTTGCCAAAGACGAATTTGAACTACATTATTTTGCTTAGCCCATTGTGAGGTTTAACCCACTCCCCCACCCCTTAGTGTAGATAATATTTTTAGTTCAAAAAAAAAAATATTAGACGAACACGATATTTCAAGAATAATACTAAAATGGCAACTCCAGTTGAGGAGGATTTGAATGATTTTAGTATTGGCGTGAGTCTATATTTTAGGAGAAAAGGAATGTAAATATTTTGTAATTATTAGAGTTAAGTTTTAGAAAGGATATTGTGTCCTTTTGTAACAAGGATTGTATGTACTTTTATTCAGGATTATGGAATACAGAAAAGTTAGGTTGTAAAGTTCTATTTGGTATCAGAGTCTAGTTTGCTGTAACCCTATAAACTGTAAAACAATATTTGCTTCCGTTGCTGTGTTCGGTCGACTTGTTCCTACGCTGCTTGTTGCAGGAATCGATCAGGCTATGTATATTGGATTTGCAGCAATTTGATCTTGCTGCTGCCGTGTATGGTGTTGTGCTTATGCAATTGTGCACCGTGTATAATTTCTACTGGTGGTGTCGTGAATTGGTCTTTGTCGTGCAGTGGGTATTGTTGGTCCTGCTGGATTGCAGCATATGGGTGGTCTGTTTTTTGCATATAAGATTTGTTTTTGGACTGCTAATTGTTGATACACTGTCTTTTGGTGAAGTTAGTTTTGCTGTGTTGTGTGTATTACCTGCCATTGTTGCAACTGATTATTGCAAAAGTTGACTGCAATTGTTGTTCTACAAGTGATGTGGATTGCTGTCCGTATTTATGGGTTGCCGTTGCTACAGTCATTTAAAAAAAAGAAAAAAAAAGAAAAGGCTGTTTCTTGTTTGTTCTTGTAGCTTGTGGTTCCGTAATTGGTGGGGTGCTGTGATTATCGTGTACCTGTGATTGTCTTTTTTGGTTGTTATTACAATGACCAATACCGGTTGGATTTTACATTCCGGTGCAACGGATCATATGACATATGATAGAATTTTGTTTTAGTCCATGAAAGATCTTTATAGAAAGTGTGTGGCAACTGCCAATGGTACACTGCTGCTGTTATTGGAGCGGGAACAATGTCTCTTGCACCCTCTCTTCCCTTACATAATTGTTTATTGGTTTCATCATTGTCCCATCATTTATTGTCTGTACCTTAAGTCACTGAACAATTGGATTGTGTTGTATTAATGTATCATTCATTTTGCTTGCTTACGGATATTCAGACAAATAAGATCATTGGGCGTGGCACTAAGAGAGATAGGCTATATTATGTGGATGGCGTGGTTCCTAGAAGAGCTAATTTGGTTCATGCATCACGTAATAGTAATCTACAGAAGGTATTGTTATTGCATCGTCGTTTGGGGCATGCATCGTTTGATTATTTAAAACATATATTACCTAATTTGTTAAGTGGTATTGAAGACTCATAATTGAAATGTGAGGTATGTATTTTAGCTAAAAGTCTTCGTGCTTCATTCCCTCTAGGTATGAATAGAAGATCTTCTCCATTTGCGCTAGTACAATCTGATGTGTGAGGGTCTTCCCCTGTTAGTACTACTTCAGGAATTAGGTGGTTTGTTACTTTCGTGGATGATTACACTTGTATAACTTGGTTGTAAGTGTTGAAAAATAAAAGTGAGGTTTGTGAAGTGTTTCGTCTGTTTCAACAGATGATTAAAACTCAGTATTCATCTGATATTAAAGTTTTGTGTTCTGACAATGGTGGAGAGTACATAAATTTTGAGTTATCCAAGTTTCTACAAGATCGTGGAATTATTCATCAAACTACCTGTCCGCATACTCCGCAAAAAAAATGGGGATTATTCATCAAACTATATGTCCGCATACTCTGCAACAAAATGGGGTTACTGAGAGAAAGAATCATCATATCTTGGAAACTGCTCGTGCCTTGCTTATTGGTGCGACCGTGACTAAACAGTTTTGGCTTGAAGTCGTTACCTATGCCGTGTATGTGATTAACCGTATGCCATCCCGGGTTGTGGACTTTCGTACACCTCTCCAAGCGTTGACAAAATTTGTTCCCGTAGTGTCCACTAATACTCTCACTCCTCGTGTGTTTGGATGTGTAGTCTATGTTCATATTCACAAGATTCATTGTAGTAAATTAGATCCATGTGCTATCTGGTGTGTCTTTCTTGGGTTTGCTCCCCAACAGAAAGGGTATAAGTACTACCATCCTAAAACTCGCCACATGTATGTGACCATGGATGTTACTTTCTCGGCGAGTATTTTTATGTTTTGATTCCATCACATTCGGATCACCAGGGGGAGAATACTAGTGGTGATCTTGGGTGGTTGGAGATACTATACAATGTAATATGTAGCTCAGGGGAAGCGTGTGTTGAAAAAGAAAATTGTGAAGGCTCTCGGCAAGACACTGCTGAGAATGAAGATAGTGAGGGCTATCGGCAACAGCCTGCTGAAAATTCAAATATTGTTCAGTTGCCGGGCACCGAGACAGTTGAAGCTTCTCTGCAACAATCTGCTGAGTATGATGCAGAGTATCGACATGAATCTACCGAACCAACAACTACCGAACTCATACCCCCTTTCTCTTGAGCTCAATAGTGCCACCCAATGTGTCTTCTCTGAATATTCTTAAGGTAAATACAACTGATGCTCATGTAACTAATCTGGATAATATTATGAGTACGTATAAGTTGCCACCAAGGAAAAATTATGGTGTTCTTCCTGACATGTTTTCTCTTGAAGGAAAAGTGAAGTTTCTAATAGCTAATTATGTGTCATGCTCGAACCTTGCACCGAAACGTCAAGCCTGGGTAAATAATGTGGAAGCAATCCAAGCACCAACCCGAGTTGAGGAGGTCTTGAATGATCCTAAATGGGTTATTGCAATGGATGAAGAAATGATGGCACTGCATAAGAATGATACGTGGGAGGTAATGGAGCTACCAAAAGAAAAAAACCAGTTGGGTGTAGATGGGTCTTTACAATCAAATACAAGGCAGACAAATCAGTGGACAGGTATAAAACAAGGTTAGTAGCAAAAGGTTATACACAAATGTATGGTGTTGATTATCATGAAACATTTTCTCCAGTATCGAAGATGAATACAGTACGAGTTCTTATTTCTTTAGCTATGTTTGTACCATACTTGACCAATCCCGAAACTATTGAGCACTGGTTAACGTTATACCATCAAGGACCTAGAATAGTTTCCCTCCAACTAGGAGGCCAATCACAGCGCGACATGTGTCAACATCAGAAGCCAATCATAGCGTAACACGTGTCAACATCAGAAGCCAATCACAACCCGACACGTGTCAATGTTAAAACAAAGCTAGAAACTCTCCTCTATAAAAGGAGATCATTCTCCCACAATATTTCCTAATGTCATTTGTACAAAATCATTCACTAGTACTCACTAAAGGAGAGCTTGAACCTATGTACTTATGTAGACCCTTCACAATTAATGAGAACTCCTCTACTCCGTGGACATAGCCAATCTGGGTGAACCGCGTACATCTTGTGTTTGCTTCCTTGTCTCTATCCATTTACATACTTATCCACAATAGACGGGAGCAATTTAACGAAGGTCACAAACTTGACACTTTCTGTTGTACCAAAGTCCTCACTGATTTTGTGCATCAATATTTGGCGCTTTCTGTGGGAACGACACTTATTCCCACTCTCTTTAGCTTTGTTAAGCTGGTTTCCACCATTCGTACACTTTTTTTTGACCAGGCATTCCTTTCCAACATGGGGAGCGAAGGAAGCCACAACACACAAAATGACACCCCTATTGCACCTGGTGCCAAGCAATGAAAGAATGAACAAAATAAGTTTGCTTTTCAGGCTAAAGTCGATGAGCTGGAGGCTCAGAACAACAAGATAGCAATGAAGAATGAGATCCTCCAAGAGCAGTATGAGAAGGTCTTTGAGATGCTTCACGAGACTAGATATACTAAAACACACGAGCTTATCACCTCTGTGGAAGTCAACCATCAACTGGGTGCTCCCAACACGGAGGGTCATTTGCCCTCGACATGGGTATTCCTATTGAGGAATGAGCTACTCATCGAAATGGCGACCAATATGAGACTTCTATCAACCCAGCTGCTTCGATCCGAAGCAGGAGGAGTGGAGGAAGACACCTCCTTACAGAAGGAGTGGAAGGATCGAAAGTCGTCTTTCGCGACTATCGAGACTTCCTAAAGCAACGTCGAGACAATTTCATCCATGTAAGCTCGAAGATCAATGACCTAAGGGTCTTTGAAAGACTTGGTCCCCTTCCATATCCCAAGCCGATTACCAATTTGGGGAAGGGGCAACAAGTCCTAGAGAAACACGAAGGTATAGAGGACTCAGAGATGTTCCGATAGACATACCTTGGAAGTCAGTACGGCGAGTCCAGGGAAAAATCACATGCTCTTGATCAAACCTTCATACTTCTAAGAGGAGATGGAGATTTACGAAAGAAAGTTCCAGTGGTACATGACTCCATTCAGGACCTTCTTGTCCTACAGCTCTTTAAGGAAGTAAACAAGTTGAAGGCCGACCGACAAGCTGAGATACATGATTGGAACCAACCTAGGCCTAGCCCTCTTACAAGGAGGATCCTCGACACCTCTCCAAGCAAAGACAAAGCAGAAACTTGGCTTGCAACTCTATACTGGAAAGGAGGACCCGATTGAACACCTTAACCTCTTTGAGTCCACCATGGGATACCGGATGCACACCGACGAAGAATGATGTCTTCTCTTCCCCTCCACCCTCTTTGGCGGAGCTCTAAACTGGTATTGTCATTTTCCACCTGAGACGGTAGACTCATTTGAAACATTAAGGAAACTGTTTATTTCTCAACACATTTTCCAGATCGATCACTTGCACTTTGCTGATGACTTGTACACTCTGTGGATGACTTGTACACTATCGCAATAACCAAGGGTATCGCCATGATAATGCCTGCCCTTAGGCAGTCAACACAGTGGGCCAAGCACATGTCAAGACATGCCCTACCCTGAGGTATGAGACATACACGCCTTTGAACACCACATGCGTGGCCATTTACCCCATCATAGCACACCTGATACCGAAGCCAATGCCGAGGTAGTCGAGTTACAAGCCCACGAAGAACACGGGCACGTTTTGCTGCTACCATGAACATAATGGCCATGATGGTGAGAAGTGTATCACCCTTCGTGATCATATTGAAGCTTTGGCGCGTGAAGGAAAAATTGATTGATTCCTCCTTCACCCTTTAAGGGATAACCGTAACCAACGCTAAGTGAATGTGATATATTCCATAAGCGGCGGCACACCCATATCTAAATCTTCCAATAGGGCCATGAAAAATAACGAACGGGCTTTAAGGCCTGGTCACCAAGTGTTTCACATGGAAGAAATCAGGGGAGGCAAGTATCAAAAGCCTAATTAGGATCCAATATGTTTCTACCATGAGGAACAAAGAGGTATCATTTACCCTCACAACGACCTACTGATCGTGGAGGCTTACATACCCAACATGGGTAGCAAATGTGGTTCTTGTTAAGAAAAATTCGACCAAAGAAAGTCTCTTGCTCCACAAGGTCTTGTGGAGAATGTGTGTCGACTACACCGACCTAAACAAAGAATGCCCGAATGATAGCTTTCCTCTTCCTCTCATTGACTGACTTATAGACTCTATGGCAGGGTGTGAACTTCTGAGCTTCATGAATGCTTACTCAAGATACAATCAAATCCTCATGAACCCTCCGGACCAAGAACACACAGCCTTCACTACTGACAAGGGACTATATTGCTATAAAGTCATGCTTTTCGGCCTAAAGAATGCAGGAGCGACTTATCAGAGACTAATTAATTCAATGTTTGCCGAACAGATTGGGGAAGAGCATGGAAGTTTACGTTGATGATATGCTAATTAAGAGCAAACATGTTGACCAACACATCGCTAAGCTATCTGAAACTTTCACCATTCTGAAGAGGTATCGAATGAGGTTGAATCCCAACAAATGTGCCTTCGGCATAGGCTCTGGCAAATTCTTAGGCTTCATGATAAGCCAATGAGGCATTGAGGCTAATCCCGAGAAGATTAAAGCAATCTTCGACATGAAGGAACCGGTTATTTCAAAAGACATCCAGAGCCTTACTGGTAAGGTGGCAGCCTTAACTAGGTTCATCTCTAAGGCCACAGACAGATGTGCTCATTTCTTCAAAGCACTTAAGGGAAGTAAGAAGTACATTACATTGACTGATGAATGTGCCGAGGTATTCAAGAACCTCAAAAACTACATGAGTAAAGCCTCTCTATTATCCAAAACTAATGTTGGTGACATTCTTATTATCTATCTGTCGGTATCGGCTTCAGCAGTAAGTTATGTTCTCATTCGAAAGGATGGTAATGTCGAACGGCCTGTCTACTACGCTAGCAAGGCCTTACAAGATGCAGAGACACGATACTCCAACATTGAGAAATTGGCTCTAGCATTGGTCATGTATGCTCAAAAACTTCGCCCTTACTTCCAAGCACACTCTATCATCGTGCTTACCAATCATCATCTTCGACAGATACTCCAAAGTCTTGACACTTCGGGGCGAATGATCAAATGAGCGATAACATTGGGTGAGTTTGACATCTCCTACCAAACAAAGCCAGTTGAGAATGACCAAGCAGTGGCAGACTTTATCGCCGACTTTACATATCCTGTTGACATTGTTTCTACTCCTAAAGAAGTGGTTTCATTACCCTCGGAAGCTCAGAAAATAGAGCCAATAGCCCCATCATAGAGTCTATATGTTGATGGCTCATCTAACCAACATGGTTGTGGAGTAGGGCTAGTCCTAACGACCCCTGACAAAGTGGTGATTGAGTATGCTCTTCGTTTCAAATTCAAGGCGTCGAACAATGAGGCCGAAAATGAAGCCCTCCTAGCAGGCTTACGTTTGGCTAAACACCTTAGGGTTAAACGAATTGATATCTTCAGTGACTCCCAATTGGTGGTTAACCAGGTCACCAACAACTTTGACGCTGAGGATAGCTCCATGGTAGCATATCTGGTACAAACACAATTGTTGCTCAAGCACTTCCACTACCAGATCACCCAAATTCCTCGAGAGACAAACAGTCATGCAGATGCTTTGGCTTGCCTCGCCTCAGCAGTGGAAGACAAGATTGGGAGAAAAATTCAAATCGAATTGTTGGTAGCACCAAGCATCATGGCTGCGGAAGTGTGCAACTCATAACAGGGGGATAGTTGGATTACCCCGATTTATAGATTCCTTGCTCATGGCACCCTTCCAAATGACAAAGTCCAAGCTAAGCAGATTTGATACAAAGCTACCCGTTACTTGATCATTAATGACCAACTCTACAAGCGGAGTTTTAACCTACCATACCTAAGTTGCCTTACACCGGCGGAGGCGGAAATTGTCCTTCGGGAAATACATGAAGGAGTCTACGAAGATCATATTGGATCTCGATTCCTAGCACACAAGGCTTTTCACCAAGGATATTACTGGCCAACACTCCACCAAGTTGCCATCAGAATATCTAGCTCATGTGATAAGTGTCAACGCTACGTAACTATTCCTCACTCCCTTCCTGAGCCATTCACTCATATGATCAACCCTTGGCCCTTCGCCCAATGGGGACTTGATTTAATCGGCCCAATGCCTACAAAGAAGGGTAAGGTCCGCTATGAAATCGTTGCAGTTGACTACTTCACAAAGTGGGCTGAAGTAGAACCCTTGGCAACCATTACTGAGGAAAAAATAGAAGACTTCGTATGGAAGAACATCCTTTGTAGATTCGGCATTCCCAATGCGATAGTCACTGACAACGGGCAACAGTTCGACAACAATAAGTTCAGGATGTTCTGCTCTAAGTTCAACATCAACTTATGTTTTACCTCCCCAGCTCATCCCCAGTCTAATGAACAAGTTGAAGTCATCAACAAAATAATCAAGTGAACTTTGAAAACCAGCTTGGACAAGGCTAAAGGTTGTTGGCTATAATTTGTACCCCAAGTTCTTTGGTCATACCGCACTTCGTATCGGACATCAATAGGAGAAACCCCATTCTCACTTACCTTTGGTACAGAGGCAGTTGTCCCAGTTGAGCTTGAGCAAGCAACGTTCCGAGTCCAGAACTACGTGCAAAGCGAAAATGACAAACAACTTACCCTCAACTTAGATCTAGTCGAGGAACACAGAAACCAGGCTCACTTGGGGAATGTCACCTACAAGCAGCGTATCTCCAACTACTATGACTCAAGGGTCAAACCTCATTCTTTCAAAGTGAGGGACTGGGTATTGAAGAAAAGATTACTCTGCGATAGAGTCTCGAGTGAATGAACACTTAGTCTAAACTGGGATGGACCGTTTGAAGTTGTTGGCATCAGTTGCCCTGGCTCCTACAAGCTTAGAAGCTCCGATGGCAAGACCTTTGGCCATCCATGGAACGCTGATCACTTGAAGTACTATTATAAGTAAACTCACATTGTACAAGTGTTAAGCTTCAGCCGTTCAGCATCCTATGTAACGAAGACTATTTGGCATGAATTCAATAAAGAGGTGATTTAAACAACTCGGTTCTAATCCTCTTGCATTCCTAGCAATGAAACACTCGGGTTCAAAGCTTCAACATGAATGTTTCCAACATGAAACAAAGTCTAAGTATATGTCAACAAGACTATACAAATAAACGAACAGCTTCACAGTAAATTCGTTCAATCATACATTCCAACACATTTATACATAAGCCAATTGTGCTTCGAAAAGGTTCAACATACTTTGTGTCATTCGATACTTGCTACAATGTGCCTCGACACCTTTCCTTTATTCTCACCAACCAAGTGATGAAATGTGAAGAAGGAACTCATCTTCATTCCACCAACTAGGTGATGAAATGTACAACCTGTACTCTCCTTCATGCCACCAACCAGGTGATGAAGTGTACAACCCGTACTCTAATATCATTTGGCAACTTGCCATTCATGCCACCAACCAGGTGATGAAATGTACAACCTTTACTCTAATATCATTTGGCAACTTGCCACTCATGCCACCAACCAGGTGAAGAAGGAACTCATCTTCATGCCATCAACCAGGTGATGAAATGTAAAACACGTACTCTCCTTCATGCCACTAGCCAGGTGATGAAATGTACAACCCGTACTCTAATATCATTTGGCAACTTACCATTCATGCCACCAACCAGGTGAAGAAGGAACTCATCTTCGTGCCACCAACCAGGTGATGAAATGTGATTAAAGGTGATGAAAGAACTCACCTTCATACCACCAACCAAGTGATGAAAGCAACTCACCATTCATTCCACCTACCAGAAGACGAGTTGTACAACTTGTACATGTGAACTCCTAACATTCAAAAATAATAAAAAACCCTCAAGCTTGACAACTCAACTAGGGGAGCATTTATGCCTAACAAGAGCTTCATCAATGGAGAGCAACCACAATTCTCAAAAGCTTCACACACTCTTGATCAAGACAGTGTGAAGCAAAACCATTTATGGTGCCAATAAGAGCTTCATCAAAGGAGTTCAACCATAATTCTCAAAAGCTTCACATTCTTGATCAAGACAATGTGAAGCAAAACCAATTTATGGTACCAACAGGAGCTTCATCAATGGAGGGCAACCATAATTCTCAAAAGCTTCACACACTCTTGATCAAGACAGTGTGAAGCAAAACCAATTTATGGTGCCAACAAGAGCTTCATCAATGGAGGGCAACCACAATCCTCAAAAACTTCACACACTCTTGATCAAGACAGTGTGAAGCAAAACCAATTTATGGTGCCAACAAAAGCTTCATCAATGGAGGGCAACCACAATCCTCAAAAGCTTCACACACTCTTGATCAAGACAGTGTGAAGCAAAACCAATTTATGGTGCCAATAAGAGCTTCATCAATGGAGGGCAACCACAACTCTCAAAAGCTTCACACACTCTTGATCAAGACAGTGTGAAGCAAAACCAATTTATGGTGTCAACAAAAGCTTCATTAAAGGAGTTTAACCACAATTCTCAAAAGCTTCACACACTCTTAATTAAGACAGTGTGAAGCAAAACCAATTTATGGTGCCAACAAGAGCTTTATCAATGAAGGGCAACTACAACTCGTAGAAAGCTTCACACACTCTTGATCAAGACTGTTCGAAGCAAATTTAATTTATATGGTTCATCCAAACCTTTGACTACTCTAAGGTATGGCTTGCATCACAATCTCTTGCTCAACAGTGTGGAAGCAAAATTTGTATATGTTGTCTCTCCCACATTTTCAAATTTCTAGTTTCCCAAAAAACAAAAAAAAATTTGGGAAATTCAACAAATTTCTAATTTTCCAAAAAAAAAAGGGAAATTAAACAAAGCTTCATCAATGGAGGACAACTACAAATTCTCAAAAGCTTCACACTATCTTGATCAAGATAGTGTGAAGCAAAATCAATTCATGGTACCCAACAAAGCTTCACCACAAAAGCTTCACCAACAAAAGCTTCATCAATTGAGGATAACTACAAATTCTCAAAAGTTTCACACTATCTTGATCAAGATAGTGTGAAGCAAAATCAATTCATGGTACCCAACAAAAGCTTCAACTCCAAAGCTTCATGTACAAAGCTTCAACTCTAAAACTTCACCTACAAAAGCTTCAATACAAAAGCTTCACCTACAAAACTTCAACTCCAAAGTTTCAACACAAAAACTTCACCCACAAAAGCTTCATCTACAACAGCTTCACCTACAAAAGCTTCACCCATAAAAGCTTCACCAACAAAAGTTTCACCCACCACAAAAGTTTCTTCACCCACCACAAAAGCTTCACCTACAAAAGCTTCACCCACCATAAAAGTTTCTTCACCCACCACAAAAGCTTCACCTACAAAAGTTTCACCCATAAAAGCTTCACCAACAAAAGCTTTACGCACAAAAGCTTCACCTACAAAAGCTTCACCAACAAAAGCTTCACCAACAAAAGCTTCACCCACCACAAAAGCTTCACCTACAAAGCTTCAACACAAAAGCTTCACCTACAAAAGCTTCACATTATCATGATCAAGATAGTGTGAAGCAAAATCAATTCATAGTACCCAACAAAGCTTCAACCTCAAAGCTTCACCTACAAAGCTTCAACACCAAAGCTTCACCCACAAAGCTTAAAATATATATATTTTTTTTTCTTCAGAAATTCAAAAATTCAAAAATTCAAAAATTCGAAAATTCGAAAATTCGAAAAAAAAATTTGAAAAAAAAAATTGGCTAGGCCTCCTCTTCTTTGGGCCTAATAACTTTCATAACAAATATATATGAAGGAAGAGTTTTGGGCTACCACTTAGAAAGGAAATGCCTCATTCGTCAACTTCATCGACCGGAGACTTGGGGGACTCCTACAATATGCTACTGCACCTTGATACTCGGAAGTCTCACGACCACTCAGTGACTTGGATTTTTCAAGTCTCCAACCGAGAAGTTTTCCGCACTCGGGAAATTAAGGGAGCACTAGCTCAACATACATGCTTCACTCACAAAAGCTTCAACATACAAGCTTCAACAAAAGAAAAAAAATTCAAGGAACTTAATGAAGAAGGCCTTGGTGTATTTAACACAATACGTTGAAATGAAGCAAAGCTTATTTATTGATATCTCTGATAAGTTACAAATATGTACATATACATGAATCAAAATAAACAAACAAGGGGGAACCTTCACAAATGTTGCTCAGGAGAAGTCTCAGCAGTGGTAGAGCCCCAGAAAGAGGAGGCACAGAAGGGTGATTATTCGGAGCCTCAATACTAGGCGGAACCCCAGAAGGAGGAGGCACTAAAGGTTGATCATTTGGAGCTTCATTACGCAGTACAACCCCAGATGACGAAGGCAATGAATGCCTTTGGAACAAATCCACAAACCTCTGATGATCAATAAAATCTGACCATCAGATTCATGCAGCTGGTCGAGCTTCCTCTTCATGTTTGTAGCATAGTCATGTGCAAGCCTGTGCAACTATTTATTCTCATGCTTAGGCCCTCTGATCTCCTGTTTGAGACTTATCACTTCAGCCGCCAATGATTCAACTTGGCAGGTTCGAGCAAATAGGCGTTGGGCCATATTAGACATAGAACCTGCACACTGAACACTGAAAGCCAGATAATCCTTAACAGCCAACTCATCAGACCGTTTGGAAAGTAGTCTGTTATCTTTAGAAGTGAGAAGATTCCTAGCCACCACCGCAGCGGTCATATCATTCTTCATCACAGAGTCCCCAACGGTAAGATGACTAGTAGGGGATAAAAAGGATGGGCGCCATATGTTGTCCTGAGAAGGCATGGCTACCTCTTCACCAAAGTTCAAGTCAAAACAACAATCGGATGGGCCATACATTCTCAGAATGATGAAGGAGAAATGAGGTGCAATAAATCTCTGAAGTACAAAAATAAGTGGAAAATTCTTGCAAGCAATAACTCTCTGAACGTACTTTTTGCACACAATTGGTGCCCCTATAAAAGAAAAGGCAATAGGGTCGTTGGTTCAAAGATCGAAGAGGCACCACTCTCCGGATTTCAAGAAGCAGATTTTCCTGAGTAAAATATGTTGACAATCCCCACACGTAACATCAGCTCATCGGGTACCAGAGATAACTTTGCCAAAGATCTTTGACAAAGTTTAGACACATAAAATTTGAAGGTCCAGCTACCCTACCATTACCCACAAGGGTAAAGGAATAGCACCACTGCTTGATAACTGGAAAGTCCATGTGTGTGTTAACCTCTGTGCTCCGTGGCAAGGCAGATTGACAAAAATGCCCAACCTTTACTCACATCGAGAAAACACTCCCAACAGGATTACTTGCTCAAAAATTGAAAAGGCACCGCTCCCCAAATCTCGAGAGCCAAACTCCCACCAGGATTGCTTTCTCAAAAATCGAAGAGGCACCACTATTCGACTCTCGAGAGCCAGACTCACAATAGGATTACTTTCTCAAAAATCGAAGAGACACTGCTCCCCGAATCTCGAAAGCCAGACTCCCAATAGGATTGCTTTCTCAAAAATCAAAGAAGCATCGTTCTCTGAATCTCGAGAGCCAGGTCCCAGACAGGATTGCTTGTTCGAAAATCGAAGAGGTACCGCTCTTTGAATTTCGAAAGCCAGATTTCCTTGGATAAAGCTTATCTGCAATCTTCACACGCAACATCAACTTTCCAGATACCACAGACCACTTTTTCAAAGTGCTCTGACAAAGTTAAAACATGTGAATCTTGCAGCTCCCACTACATTGCTATGACCGAGAAGGGTAAAGGAATAGCGTTACTACTCGCTGTTGGGACAATTCCTATATATGTCGACCTTCATCCTCCACAGCCAGGCAAACCTGCAAATAAAAAAAAATGCTCAACTTTTCTTCACATCCGAGAGGGCACTCTCAGTAGAATCTCTTGAAATACTCAACTTATTTTCCCCACGATAATACCTCTGCAAACAAGCCGCACCAGAGCCAGAGTATCTCATATCATTAGGGTTAAAAGCAAGAGTATCCCATATCATTCTTTTTCCTTGTCTTTTCTTTTGGCATTATTCTTACCTGCAAGACAAAGAGAAAGAAGTAATCAGTCAGCACTTGGAATCAAGCTTCCAGTCAGGAACTGACTGCCTAGAACCTCTTGCCTGATTACTTACCTGGCATTGCTCTCGAGTACTCATCTTCAACATCTTATGCTTTCAGAAAAGATACCACATCTGCCCGAAGAACAGATAGGGCAAGTGAGAAGGATACAAGGAAGTATGTGGAGATAAACGCAACAGAACACGTGCCGATTCATCTATTACTTTGTCAACAGCAAAAGTATCTCATATCACCAAGGTCGAACGCACTCTTGATTTAATGGACTTGTTTTGACCCTCAAATTCTTAAGTCGACCTTATACTCTAGAGGAAACCAGAAAACCCTCCAGCCCAGTTCAAGAATAAGCCTTTGAAAAGTTACTTCTTCAAAATAAAAAGTATCTCATATCATCTCTTCTCCTTTTTCTTCTCTTTATCTTTCCTGCTGCCTGCATGATAGGGAGAATGAGAACAATCAGCCGGAACTCGAAATCAAACTTCTGATCTGGGACTGATTGCTTACCTTGTCTGTCACCTCTTTCGGCGGATCTCCTAACTCGATGACTTGGGGGACTTCTACTACATGGTTTGTATCACGATTGACCAAGCCTGAAACTACAAGTAAGCTTCAAGTGAAATTGATACATTACCTTGTGCATCTCCACCGGTTAAAGATACCACCCTTGGATGGAGGAAAAGTATTTCCAGAGAAGATGCCACATCAACCTATGAGACAGATAAGGCAAGTGAAAATGATACCACACTTCGGTACTTAGAAGTTTCGTGATTACTCAGCGGCTTGGATCTTGCAAGTCCCCAACCGAGGAGATTCCCTCACTCGGGAACTTAGGGGAGCACTGTTTGTACCATACTTGACCAATCCTGAAACTATTGAGCACTGGTCAACGTTATACCATCAAGGACCCAGAAGAGTTTCCCTCAAACCAGGAGGCCAATCACAGTGCGACACGTGTCAAAATCAAAAGTCAATCATAGCGCGACATGTGTCAACATCAGAAGTCAATCACAACACGACACGTGTCAATGTCAAAACAAAGCTAGAAACTCTCCTCTGTAAAAGGAGATCATTCTCCCACAATATTTTCTAATGTCATTTGTACTAAATCATTCACTAGTACTCACTAAATGAGAGCTTGAACCTATATACTTGTGTAGACCCTTCACAATTAATGAGAACTCATCTACTCCGTGGACGTAGCCAATCTGGGTGAATCACATACATCTTGTGTTTGCTTCCCTGTCTCTATCCATTTACATACTTATCCACATTAGTGACCGGAGCAATCTAGCGAAGGTCACAAACTTGACACTTTCTGTTGTACCAAAGTCCTCACTGATTTTGTGCATCAACAAGCTACAAATTTGAATTGGCCACTGAAATAGTTTGATGTAAAAAATGTTTTTCTTCATGGGCACCTGGAAGAAAAAGTATATATGGATTTTCCTCCGGGGTATAATGTCGGAGGGAAAACCGGAGTATGTAGGTTGCGAAAGTAACTTTACAGGCTTAAACAATCAAACCGTGCATGGTTTGGTAGATTCACTCAAGTTATGGGGAGGATTTGGTATTATCAAAGTCACTCTGATCAAACGTTATTTGTGAAACGGAGAAGTGGTAAAGTGACAGCCTTAATTATTTATGTGGATGAAATAACAAGTGATGATTCGGATGAGATGATGAAATTAGAACAAAGTCTTGCTGCTGAATTTGAGATGAAGAATTTGGGAGATTTGAAGTATTTCCTCGAAGTGGAAGTCGCCCGATCATCTAGAGGTATTTTCTTGTCTTAACGTAAATATGTTCTGGATTTATTAAAGGAAACAGGCATGCTGGGATGTAAACATATGGACACTCCCATCACAAAGAAACATTATTTGGGGATTTATCTAGATCAGGAATCGGTTGACAAAGGTAGATATGAAAGGCTAGTAGGGAGGCTAATTTATTTGTCTCAAACTCGTCCGGATATTGCCTATGTCGTAAGTGTGGTTAGTCAGTTTATGCACTCACCAAGTGTGGATCATATGGCGGCAGTAATGAGAATCTTGGCATATTTGAAGTATGCCCTGGGAAAGGGAATTTTGTATGAACATCATGGACATATGAGGATTGAGGGATTTATTGATGTTGATTGGGCAGGCGATGTGACTGACAGACATTTTACATTTGGGTATTTCATATTTGTTGGAGGTAATTTGGTTACATGGCGAAGCAAGAAGCAGAATGTGGTATCACGGTCCTCTGCCGAAGCCGAGTATAGGGGTATGGCACATGGGGTGTGTGAGATCCTTTGGCTATGAAAGTTGCTTTGGGGTCTTGGTTTTAAACAGAAGGAGGTGATGAAATTGTATTGTGACAATAAGTTTGCTAGAGAAATAGTTGATAATCCGGTACAGTATGACATGACTAAGCATGTTGAGGTTGATAGACATTTTATCAAAGAAAAGTCGGAAAAGAAGATTATGTCAATACCGTTCATGAACTCAGAGGAACAACTTGCGGATATCCTTACTCATGCCGTGTGTAGTAGGAGGTTCAATGATTCACTTATCAAGTTGGGCATGTGTAACATCTATGCTCCAACTTGAGGGGGAGTATTGGCGTGAATCTATATCTTAGGAGAAAAGGAATGTAAATATTTTGTAATGATTAGAGTCATGTTTTAGGAAGAATATTGTGTCCTTTATTTTTGTTTCCTTTCGTAACAATGATTGTATGTACTTTTATTCAAGATTATGGAATACAGAAAAGTTAAGCCATAAAATTCTATTTTTAGCAGCAATGCTCTTTTGAGGCAAAACCTAAAACTTAACAATTTGAATCATTAAAATTTAATATGAAACTTAATAGTTCAAATCGTTGAAAGTTAATGTGAAGTGAGTCTCACTTGAATAAGTTTATTACCTGAATTGAAGGGATATATACCCATGATCGTCAAGGATATCTTAAGTGTCAATTGGATATACACGCATATGAGAATGTTCTAATTTTTTGCAGTTTCATTCCATTAATCAAATAAAATGAACACCATCATCGAAATTGATTTCACACGGAAAGATAACGCTTCCGAGAACAAGATCTTACATCAAAACCCTAATACGAGTCATGACAAAGAGGTCTTCATAGTCCTTTGTCTGGGGGACAGATGACAAAACCACAAACCAAAAAAAAAAAAAAATAATAAATAAATACAAAACACAAAACCTAACTGTATAAATCCCATTACGCTATCGCAACAACGCCATGAGAAAAAAAACTGCACCAACTTTTGATGATTTTGTAATTGTTGACAAAAAAAATCCTACTATGGGTTTATTATAAAAGAAAATCCTACGATGGGTTTTTCTTTGTTTTTTTCCCTAATAACTAGGGTTTTTACATAAGGGTCCTGATAAACCAAGTAGAAATACTGTTGGAATATGATCAAGATGATGTTGGCTTGTAATCCATCATATTCTAATCTCGATTACTTTTTCCCGTGGCAAAAACTTTATGTTAGAATAAAAGTATTATTGATCCATCTTTGCAGTCCATGATATGGGACGAAGTCTCATCAATTAAAATAGTTGTTTGACAAAAAAAAAATTATTGTTGGTTAATCTCATGCCATGTAAATTATTTAATTTAGTCTTAATTAAGATGAGTTTTCTCCAAATTGAGCATATTTTGTAATGGGTTTTGGAAATTTGGTTGAGGTGGTAGTATCTATCAGCAGCTTTCGTGCTGGAATTCTCTGTGTGTTTTGGATACTTGGACCTTTTAACCCTCCACCAACAGTCCACCAGATTAAGGATATGATTTGTACACTTATAATTTCTCCTTTGGCGATTTCTCATTGTATTTCTTCATTAATTATCTTTTAATTTGCATGCGAATGTGGTGAAATAAAACAGTAAAGTGTCTTATAAAATATATTATAAAAATAACTTTAGCAAAAAAAAACATTGTTACAGTGTTTCGTAAACTTTTATATAATTAATAAATATGATTGTGTATTAATAGATTGTATTAATTTAATTATTTGACAAATAAAAGTCAATTATTAAACATAATTTTAAAAGAAAATGTATTTATTTCTAATTTATACATATCTCAAATACTAATTACTACAACATAGTACTTCAAAATATTGAAATATTTCAAACTAAATAACTAAAATTCATTAGTACAAGTGCTCAACATTGTTGATGCACTTAAAATACCATAATCAACTGATACATACTTTAAATAGAATAACAAACCAAAAGTTGTTCACTGTGAAAGTAGTCTAACCAAATGCTTTCCTCAAACTTGCGGCTATACTATTTCTTAATGTTTCTATCTCATGTGATCCTTGAACATGATAATTATGAGATTATTCATCACCACTCTCAATTAATGGGCAATATACATGTGTTTCGGAATAAATAAGCCGGTTTTTTTAAGCTTGCTTTTGCTGCTTCAGCCTTTTGGTTTTTTTCCCACTCATAATTGTAAAAAAAAAAAAAACTGATTATAGATATTTCCTAAATACATTTTAGACCCCAACTTCTTTTTACCCAATTTTTTAAAAATTCCAGTTGTACCAAACTGCTATTTACCTATATCAAACATGAAATATCATGTCACATTTTGCAAGAAAATTTGCTAGCAATTCATCAGATTCACAAAAAGTCAATACCGAACTTTACAATGATACCATCAAACAAAGAAAACAATTCAAAAAGAAATTTCAGTACTCTTAACAAAAAGTTGAAAGGCATACATCCAAAAAACTAAAAACCGCCACCACATCCACCGCCATCAGATACCATATCTCCAATTAGCATCCCACCTAGTAACCCTCCTAACACTCCAGCTCCCAGCCCCATCCCAAAGTTCTTCTTCTTTGCTTCCGGCTGGGGTTGCTGCATCGGTGGGTATCCATACCCGGCAGATGGCGGCCCAGGGTACCCATACCCTGGTGGCGGTGGCGGGTACCCATACCCTGGTGGCGGTGGTGGGTACCCACACCCTGGTGGCGGCGGTGGCGGGTACCCGTATCCCTGCGGTGGCGCTGGGTACTCGTATCCAGGTGGCGGAGGCCCAGCAGAGCTGCCAACTGGAGGTGGGTATCCACCATACCCCACCACCGGCTGGACTGACGGTCCAACTACTGGATAGGCCGTTACCGGCTCATTACCCTTTGACGAAGCCGCCGTCAGCGTCGCCTCTGAAGCCGCCACTTTGTCACCAAATTTGTATGAGAACTCGAGCTCACCTTTCGGCTTCCCTGAGGGCTTTCTGACTTGGTAAGCGACAAACTTCATGGAGGCGGCGTCAGCCTTTACGGAATCCAAGAGCTCCTTAACGGGGACGACGACCTGGCCGATGTCTTTGTCGCCGAGGCTGCGCTGGCAGACGAGCTTGAAGACGAGGGAGATGCGGTTCTGCTGAATTAGGTACTCGTCGAGAACGAACTTCATGTGGAAGTTCCAGGTGGGATGGGTCCCGCATCCCTGGGAGACTTTGGTCTTGGTTTTCTGCTTGCCGGCGCGAGATACGTTGTCGCCCTGGAGGGATACGACGGCGTAAACGTCCATCTTGGATAAGAGGTTGACGTCTTTGATGTCTTTGGCTGAGATGAGTTCGAGTTCTAGGATCCTCTGCTCCATTTTTGAGTGAGAGAGAGAGAGAGAGAACGGGATTTGGGAAATGGGATTTGGGTTGGGAAAGAGAAAAGCTCATAAGCTTTATTATATATCGGTGACAGTCTGAAACAGCAAACACTAAATTTTTATTTTTTTTTCCAGACAAGCAATATTTTATGCTAAATTAAATATTAAGGGGGAAAAGAGTTCGAATCCGAATATTAGTTGGTTGAAGATGAGTTGCTAAGAAATGTTCTCTTCACTAGATTAAGTTTTAAGTTCGAAGTTTCTGACGTCTTGGTAAACGATCGGTAAAAACAAAAATTAAAAAAATAATCGAGACTGTCTATATAAATCCTAAAAAAAAAAAAAAGGACTAATTATGAGTGATTCGGTAAGATTTGGCTACTAGCAATCTTTTTAGAATTGTTTAACTTTAACAACGAAAACAATTCACCACTTGTGAAACAGTAAACACTAATTAATCAACACAGAGAGATTAGGTCAGCGCTTGGTGAAGGGTGAATCACATCTGGGAACATTTGGTGCAATAGCTTAATCAGATGCTTAATATAATATCTTCACAATTAATAATTGTTTCAAAAATAATAGATCGCCTTCATTAGAAGCAAGCCGAAATCTTCCACACCACATATCATCTTTAAATGATACTTGCATTCCCTCTTTGAAGATATGCTCATTCTTTCACTTGCAAATAACGTAGTTTCATTATAGAAATTTTACAATTGGAATCGTTCAATTTCTTAATCTTCATTTCAAGATCATTCATATAAAAGAATATTATCCATGCAAAAAATTATTTCAATTGGAGATTATATTTAGTCATCCAAAATATATCAAAAAAATCAATGGTGTAACAACCAAGTAACATATTATTGGTTACTCGTTCATTTATTTGATACATTTGAATGACTAAACAATCTCTCATTCTAATGATTTTTTACGGATGATTGTCAATGAAAATTGAGAAATTAAAGGATTCTGATTATGAAATCTCTACAATGAAGCTGCGTTATTTGCAAGTGGGAATGAGTCTATCCCTAAAAGGGAATACAAGTATTATTCATGATCTTTTCTAGTAAACACTTAAGGCTTGTTTGTAAATACTTCTCTAAAAAAAATACTCTTATTCAAAAGTGGTACATCTATTGAAATTTAGAAGCACAAGTGCTTTGTGGAAAACTCGGAATTGAAGTGTTTCATGAAGAAGCATAAAGGACTTTTAACCTTTTACGTCAAACATTATTGGAATCGCTTTTGGTGATCTAAAAGTGCCTTTTAGTTATATTTTTACAAGTAAATTAAAAAAAATTAATTAGGGTTTAGTGTAAATTACTAGTTATTGTAAGTCAAGGAGACAAGGAGGGTGGCTAAATTTTTTTTAGCAAAATTATTACTGGTTACAGATGTAAAAGGGGGTTCAAGTTTACTCAAAGGGATGGTAGTGCTCCACATATGTTGACTTCTGGGTACGTTTAATTTGTATATCTTTAAAGTAAAACTATTTCTAGTTGTGATTAATTTAAGTATTATGTGATATATTTTTGTCTAATTTTGTTTATATCTCATTCATTATTAAATTAAGTATTGATATAATAACACGAATAGAATGAGTGATGGTTGTTAAAAGTAGCGACCAACGGATGACCTAATAGAAATGTTTAGGGTTGACTGGTCTTTGTTTTGAGCACCAGAAGAAGGGAAATGGAAACTGCATTTCTAGAGCAGATCGAGTTGAGAAAAAGAAGTCATTGACCAGAAAAGAAAAAAAAAAAAAGCACTCGCATCCCAAAGCAGATCGAGTTCAGAAAAAGAAAAAAGTCATTGACCAGGAAAAAAAAAACAGATAAAGAAGAAGCACTTGCATCCCAAAGATGAATGTTTTATGCATCACTGACGTCCATCGTCTTAAATTGACTCGTTCTTCCTAGTTATTTGTAAAACTTATCTTCCAATACAATAGAATAGTGTTAAAGAAAGACTTTGAAATGTAAATGCAACGGGGAAGGAAAAAAAAAGAAGCTATATAGAACACTTTGAAAAGTAAGCCAAACTGCAACACCTACCTCGAAGCAGGCTATATTTTATTTTTTTAAAGAATTTTATCATAAATAATTTTTGAAATTGACCCATTCCATCAAAATTGACTGTAGTGTAATCATATTTAGGCTATTACCTAAATTAACATATGTACGCAAAATATGCGTTACCTACCTTAACATATGTATAATATTTTATATTTAGTCATGATGGTGGTAACTATAGTAAAATCTCTTCTAAGTCATAAAAAATTTCGGTAAGCATCTGGTTCTATTTCTATTATTTTCTTTTTTGTGTTTTCAACTAAATATTTGAATTTTTCAATCTCATGAGGGGATGATTTCCGTCAGTTTCGGAAATCAATATATATTTGTTTTGGTTGAAAATATTTGTCATGAGGTCTCACAAGGACATGAACCACATTGGCTAGTTTTTCAGGGGCTTAGTTAACATTATTAACCGTAGTATTTGAGATCCTAAATACGATTCTTCCTTCCCCGCTCTTATAAAAATAACCTGACATGTTTAGATATTTGAATTGAAATAATCAATGAAAAGGGCCACGCACCCAGAAAAGAGCAAGATCTTTTGCTGAAAGTAACTGGATACAACAATTGTCCGTATCTTCCAATTTTCCCAAGAATACAAAGGAAGAAAATTGTGCATGAAAATGCTTCCATGTTAATGCAATGATGGTTGGTCATACGAATTCTGTTTAATGGGGCCTTGTAGATTGAAGGACTAGAGAGGCATCCAAGATGTCGGAAACCGGTAGAGCACCGTGCTTACAGAAACATGTTTGACGCCTTGCGAAGCACCGTGCTTACAGAAACATGTACATCCTCTTACATATTTTTCGGGTCGAAGACTCGAAGTACCAGTACATTCGCCTTTCGCACTCGCGGAAACATGTCTACAAAGAGAATTAAAACCCGTAACAAGCAAACGCGAATTTTTCCCTTGCATTTGCAGCAATCTCAGACATGAAGTTTAGGTAAACAGATTCTCGATGTTAGAACCAAAGAACAACCACACGAGTTTCAGCAATGCAACACTAGAGAGCTTTCACAATTCAGGGAGAATTCTTATTAGATTGAATAACACTTGTGGCTGTTAAATAGCCTTACAATGAAACTGAAAAAGGATAACAGCTGCCCACGATTTTACAGCTCCTAGAATCGTGGTAAAGACCATGTCAAAACAGAAAATGCATACTTGTCCCTTAAGTATAGGGATTATTGAATAACAACCCTAAAAGCTAGGAACCCTAGCACTAACAGAAAAACCCTAGCGATAACAGAAAACCCTAATAACTTTAACATCCTCCCTTAAACTGAATACTTCAAACATTCAGTTTACTTCTGAAAACTTGCAGATGCCCAGTAATCCTCGCAACTTCAAGAAAACATCACCCTTCAAAGGTTTTGTGAAAATATCTGCAATTTGTTCTAGAGTTGAACACTGTACCAGCTCCAGAACTTCACTTTTAACTAAGTCTCGAAGAAAATGAAACCTTACATCAATATGCTTACTACGACCGTGCATCACAGGATTCCTTGAAAGTTTGATTGTTGAGACATTATCACAATACACTAGGCTGGGACCATTTTGTTCCTGACCAAGACTGTTAAGAATTCTTCTTAACCATACAACTTGACAAGCGCTCGAAGCTGCAGCTATGAATTCTGCTTCTGTCGTGGATAAGGTTACAACTGGCTGTTTCTTTGAGGACCAAGAAACAGCCCCTGAGCTTATTATAAACACATAACCTGAAGTGCTCTTTCTATCGTCTTGATCACCTGCATAATCACTATCGGTATATCCAGTAAGCCCTTCAGTTCCTTCCTTTTTGTAGAATATCCCTAAATCAACAGTCATTTTCACATATCTCAGAGCTCTTTTTACTGCCTGCATATGAGACTCAGTTGGTCGTTCCATGTATCGACTTATCAAACTTACAATAAACATTAGATCAGGTCGTGTAGCTGTTAGGTACATGAGACTTCCCACCATCTGCTTATAGACAGTGCTGTCCACCTCAATACCTCCCTCATCCTTCGTGAGTTTAAAGCCGGGAACCACAGGATTTAGTACTGGGTTACATTGATCCATGTTGAATCGTTCTAAGACTTCCTGAGCATATTTCCGTTGACTGATGAAGATCCTTCCAGAACTTTGATTTACTTCAATACCAAGAAAGTATCTCATTTTGCCAAGATCGGTCATGTCGAATTCCTCCATCATCGATTTTTTAAATTGTTCAAACATTGCATAATCATTTCCAGTAAAGATGAGATCATCAACATAGAGACATACTATTAAAATCTTACCTCCTTCTGCTGACTTTATGAACAAAGTATGCTCATAAGGACACTTGTTGAATCCTTCCTTTATGAAATATGACTCTATACGACTGTACCAGGCTCGGGGGGCCTGTTTCAGTCCATATAAAGCCTTCTTGAGTCGATACACCTTTGACTCTTGGCCCTTCTGTTCATATCCCGGTGGCTGATCAACAAACACCTCTTCATCAATCTCCCCATGCAGAAATGCAGATTTAACATCAAGCTGGTATATCACCCAATTCCTTTGTGCAGCGAGAGAGATGACAATTCGAATGGTATCTAGACGTGCTACTGGTGCAAACACCTCTGCATAGTCAATTCCATACTGTTGACAGTAGCCCTTGGCAACCAAACGAGCTTTGTACTTGTCCACTTTGCCATTCTCGTTCAGCTTTGTCTTAAACACCCACTTCACTCCAATAGTTTTCCCTCCTGGTGGTAGCTCTACCAATTCCCACGTATTGTTTTTCTCTATGGCCTGTATTTCTTGATCCATGGCATGTCTCCACTTCTCAGACTTCACTGCATCTTCAAAGGTAGTGGGATCTTGTGTAATACACAACGCCAAGTGAGCCATGCTAGCACCCTCCTCATCAGATAAGCCTTGACCCGTCTCATAATCTCTCATCCACACTGGTGGTCTTCGAGTTCGTCCCTTGTGGGGTGAGCTCTCATTACTTTGCATGTCCCGTTCAACCAATGAGTCACTGGAATCCGAATCAGGTTCAGTTTCTCCCACAGCTTCATCTTCATCAGACTCGGGGTCATTCTCCTTCCTTGATGAGTTATTCTCTTCATCAGTGTCCCATTCAAGTTCTGTCACTATGGCTTCCTTGTGACTGTCTCCCCATTTCCACTGTTGATCCTCTTCAAACACAACATCTCGACTAATAATTATTTTCTGAGAAACAGGTTCATACAGTCGATATGCTTTAGATTCTTCACTCACCCCAAGCAAGATACACTTACAGCTTTTGGCATCGAGCTTTACCCTTCTATTGTCAGGAACATGAGCATGTGCAATGCAACCAAAAATCCTGAAGTGATCCACAGATGGTTTGTGTCCATTCCAAGCCTCCTCTGGTGTTTTGTTCTTTACAGCAAGGGTAGGGCATCGATTCAACACATGCACCGTCCAATTCACTGCTTCAGGCCAGAAAGTTTTAGGAATTTGTTTTGCTGACAGCATGCTTCGCACCATGTTCATGATGGTGCGATTCTTCCTTTCTGCAACCCCGTTCTGTTGGGGAGTATAGGCTGCAGTTAGTTGCCTGTGAATTCCATTCTCAAGACAGAAGTTTGCAAACTCATGTGAGTTGAATTCTCCTCCTCGATCTGTCCTCAGACCTTTTATAAATGCTCCAGTCTCTTTTTCAACCCGTGCCTTGTAGGATTTGAATACGCCAAAGGCTTCTGACTTTTCTACCAAAAAATAAACCCATGTTTTTCTGCTGAAATCATCAATAAACGTAATAAGGTACCTCTTATTGCTGTTTGAAGTAGGGTTTATTGGCCCGCATATGTCTGCATGGATCAGTTGGAGGATCTCGGAGGCTCTCCATAGGCTTTCTTTGGGAAATGGATCTCGATGTTGCCTTCCTACCAAGCAATCTTCACACACCCTTTGAGAGGCTATGAACTGAGGCAATCATCTCACCATGTTCTTCTGTTGTAGTACTTTCAGCCCGTTCCAACTGAGATGCCCAAAGCGATGGTGCCATAGGTTTGCTGGATCTGTGGTGAGAGAGGAGAAACACTTTTGTTCCTTTGGAGAGCAACGAGTCAACACTGCAAACATTCGATTGTGACTCATCGTGGTTTCTATAATTAATCCTCTCTCAGCGTGAAAGATCTTGCATTTTCCATGTTGAATGAGAACTGTAAGTCCCTTCTCTTGCAACTGACCAATGCTCAACAAGTTGTTTCTCAAATCTGGCACATAGAAAACATTTGTGATCACATGTATGATGCCATTCACCTCCATTCGCACGCTTCCCTTGCCTTGCACGGTCAAACTTGAATCATTTCCCAACTTAACTGATTCTCTGAAACTCTCATCAAGCTCACAAAACAGGTCCTTCTTGCCACACATATGGTTGCTGCACCCGGAATCCAGAAACCAAATATGCTCCATTGTTGTCTCCTTGATATCCACGAGTGCCATCAGTAGCATCTCTTCTTCTGTCTCCACAAAGTTTGCTTTCTCTTCCTTGGATTTCTTAGGGCACTCCCACTGAAAATGCCCTAGTGCATGGCAATTATAGCATTCTAGGGTTGACTTGTCAAACCCTCTACCCCGTCATCTTCCTCTTCCTCGAAAGGTTCCTCGTCCTCGCCCTCCTTGTTGGACTCCATGAGTGACTTGGAGAGCCTGTTCATCTACCATATGTCGGCTGATCCTTTGCTCGTGGACCAGTAGACTGCTTTGAAGCTCATCAATGGATAAGGTGTCCAGATCGTTAGATTCTTCGATGGAACAAACCACATAATCAAATTTTGAAATCATGGATCTCAAAATTTTCTCTATGATTACCACATCATCCATCTTCTCCCCATGAGTCCTCATCTTGTTTGCTATGGCTAGTGTTCTCCCAAAATAATCAGTGACTGTTTCTCCATTCTTCATATGGAGTACCTCAAACTCCTTACGCAGAGCCTGCAACTGAGCACGTTTTACACGTGCAGTTCCTTGATACTTTTGCTTCAAGGAGTCCCATATATCTTTCGCAGTATCCTTCTTCAGGATAGTCTCTAATATTGATCGATCTATGGCTTGAAACAAATAGTTCTTTGTCTTCAAGTCCTTCAGCTTTAGTTCATCCATAGTCTTCTTCTGTACTTCACTGGATTCTGACCCTTCTGCCGCAGCAGTAATTCCATTTTCCACCAGGTTCCAATAATCTTTGGAACGAAGAAAGTTTTCCATCAGCATACTCCAATGGTCGTAATGACCATCGAACCTTGGAATAGCTGGTTGCACGAAACTGTTCTCGGACGCCATGTTTGTTTCTTCACTCTAGCACCTAGATTGCAAGCTGTTGATCAGGCCCCGTATCGGGGCTCTGATACCAGATGTTAGAACCAAAGAACAACCACACGAGTTTCAGCAATGCAACACTAGAGAGCTTTCACAATTCAGGGAGAATTCTTATTAGATTGAATAACACTTGTGGCTGTTAAATAGCCTTACAATGAAACTGAAAAAGGATAACAGCTGCCCACGATTTTATAGCTCCTAGAATCGTGGTAAAGACTATGTCAAAACAGAAAATGCATACTTGTCCCTTAAGTATAGGGATTATTGAATAACAACCCTAAAAGCTAGGAACCCTAGCAATAACAGAAAAACCCTAGCGATAACAGAAAACCCTAATAACTTTAACACTCAATTCGTGTTGCAATCGAAATGCCTCAAACACGAGGTACAAAATTTCCTACATGTTACAGAAATTTTCCAATGTATAGATTCCCCGAATCACAAAGATTTCACATGATTTCTCATAACATTTTCAAACTTGTATGCGAGCCACCCTTATTCAACAGAAAATCCAACTAGAAGTGACAGTGTTGCGAAGGAGAATGGTCGACGGAGCTATCTATCTGTGCCTTCTTCACCGATTGTTCTTCTGATTGCCGCTGCTATCCTCCGGAGGCAGTGATGTAAGGTTGTGAATGACAATTAATGATGTATTGGATTACTTATGTTGTAGGCCACTTGTTTATTGAGTTGTTAACAACTTAAGTAATATGATAGTCCTAATGAAATAAGGATTATGGAGTCTTATTCTTTGCAATTGACCTAAAGAAATTTGATGGATTTCACTACAAAGATGTAGTATCATGATGGGACTTAAACACTTAAGTGATAGGGATTGACTTTTACAAC